>NW_027480422.1:20000000-25000000 GCF_051401765.1 Calliopsis andreniformis
TATATTGTATTTTATCCTTCTGGAGTTGACTTCTAAGGCCGTAGCTATTCGCTGTGGTGGAGCAACGCCCAACAGTGAAGCCTAGGTTGCCCGGAACGTAGAAATGACCATTACTTTCACACTGTTTGCAATTATTCATTTTATACAATGGAAAAACTGTTGTATTTATATTGTATTTTATGCTTCTGGCGTTGTCTTCTTAGGCCCTAACTATTCGATCTGGTGGAGCAACGCCCTAGAGTGAAGCCTAGGTTGCCGCGAACGTGGAAATGGCCATTACCTTCACACTGTTTGCGCTTATACATTTTATACGTTGGTAAAACTATTGTACCTATATTGTCGTTTATACTTCTGGCGTTGAATTCTAAGTCCCTAGCTATTCGATCAGGTGGAGCGACGCCCTAGAGTGAAGCCTAGGCTACCCGGAACGTAGAAATGACCAGTACTTTCACACTGCTTGCAGTTATTCCTGTTATACAATGGAAAAACTGTTGCATTTTTATTGTATTTTATGCTTCTGGCGTTGTATTCAGAGTCCCTAGCTATTCGATCTGGTGGAGCAACGCCCTGGAGTTAAGCCAAGGTTGCCCGGAACGTAGAAATGACCATAACTTTCACACTGGTTGCAATTATTCGTTCTATACAATGGAAAAACGGTTCTATTTATTTTGTATTTCATGCTTCGGGCGTTGACTTCTAAGTCTCTAACTATTCCATCTGGTGGAGCAACGCCCTACAGTTAAGCGTAGGTTGCCCGGAACGTAGAAATGACCTTTACTTTCACTCTGTTTGCAAATATACATTATATATGGTGGAAAAGATGTTCTATTTAAATTGTATTTTATGCTTCTGGCGTTGACTTCTTAGGCCCTACCTATTCGATCTGGTGGAACAACGCCCTACAGTGAAGCCTAGGTTGCCCGGAACGTAGAAATGACCTCTACTTTCACACTATTCGCATATATACATTTTATACGTTGGTAAAACTGTTGTACCTATGTTGTCGTTTATACTTCTGGCGTTGAATTCTAAGTCCCTAGCTATTCGATCAGGTGGAGCAACGCCCTACAGTGAAGCCTAGGTTGCCCGGAACGTAGAAATGACCTTTACTTTCACACTATTTGCATATATACATTATATACGATGGAAAAGCTGTTGTATTTATATTGTATTTTGTGCTTCTGGCGTTGTCTTCATAGGCCCTAACTATTCGATCTGGTGGAGCAACGCCCTAGGGAGAAGCCTAGGTTGCCCGGAACGTAGAAATGACCATAACTGTCGGACTGGTTGCAGTTATTCGTTTTATACGATGGAAAGACTGCTGTATTCATATTGTATTTTATAGTTATGGCGTTGTCTTCTAGGGGCGTAGCTATTCGATGAGGTTGAGCAACGCCGTAGAGTGAAGCCTAGGTTGCCCGGAACGTAGAAATGGCAATAGCTTTCATACTGGTTGCAATTATTCGATTTATACGCTGGAAAAACTGTTGTACTTATTTTGTATTTGGTGCTCCTGGCGTTGACTTCTTAGGCCCTAACTGTTCGATCAGGTGGAGCAACGCCCTAGGGTGAAGCCTAGGTTGCCCGGAACGTAGAAAGGACCATAACTATCATAGCGGTTGCAATTACTCCTGTTATACGATAGACAAACTGTTGGGTTTTGATTGTACTTTATGCTCCTGGCGTTGTCTTCTAAGGCCCTATGTATTCGATCTGGTGGAGCAATGCCTCAGAGTTAAGTCTAGGATGCCCGGAACGTAGAAATTGCCGTTACTTTCACACTGGTTGCAATTATTCGTTTTACACGATGGAAAAGCTGTTGTATTTATATGGTATTTTATGTTTCTGGTGTTGACTTCTAAGGCCGCAGCTATTCGATGTGGTGGAACAACGCCCTGGAGTGAAGCCTGGGTTGCGCGGAACGTAGAAATGACCATACCTTCCACACTGGTTGCAATTATGCCAGTTATACGATGGTAAAACTGTTGCATTTTTATTGTATTTTATGCGTCTGGAGTTGTTTTCTAAGGCGCCAACTATTCGACCTGGTGGAGCAACGCCCTAGAGTGAAGTCTAGGTTGCACGGAACGTAGAAATGCCCATTTCTTTCACACTGGTTGTAATTATTCCTGTTATAATATGGAATAACTGCTCTATTTTTATTTCACTTTATGCTTCTGGCGTTGACTTCTAATGCCCTAGCTATTCGATCTGGTGGAGCAACGCCCTAGGGTGAAGCCTAGGTTGCCCGCAACGTAGAAATCACCTTCACCTTCACTCTGGTTGCAATTCTTCCTGTTATACGATGGAAAAGCTGTTGTATCTTTATTGTATTTTATGCCTCTGTCGTTGACTTCTTAGGCCCTAACCATTGGATCTGGTGGACCAACGCCCTAGAGTGAAGCCTAGGTTGCTCGGAACGTAGAAATGACCGTTACCTTCACACTGCTTGCAATTATTCATTTTATACGATTGAAAAGCTGTTACACTTATGTTGTATTTTATTCTGCAGGCGTTGACTTCTAAGGCCGTAGCTATTCGATCTGGTGGAGCAACGCCCTAGGGTGAAGCCTAGGTTGCCCGCAACGTAGAAATGACCTTCACCTTCACTCTGGTTGCAATTATTCCTGTTATACGATGGAAAACCTGTTGTATCTTTATTGCATTTTATGCCTCTGTCGTTGACTTCTTAGGCCCTAACCATTGGATCTGGTGGACCAACGCCCTAGAGTGAAGCCTAGGTTGCTCGGAACGTAGAAATGACCATAACTTTCACACTGGCTGCAATTATTCGTTTTATACAATGGAAAAACTGTTCTATTTATTTTGTATTTTACGCTTCGGGCGTTGACTTCTAAGGCCCTAACTATTCGATTTGGTGGAGCAACGCTCTAGAGTGAAGCCTGGGTTATCCAGAACGTAGAAATGACCATTACCTTCACACTGCTTGCAATTATACATTTTATACGATGGAAAAACTGCGGTACTTATGTTGTATTTTATTCTTCTGGCGTTGAATTCTAAGTCCATAGCTATTCGATCTGGTGGAGCAACGCCCTACTGTGAAGCCTAGGTTACACGGAACATAGAAATGATCAGTACTTTCACACTGGTTGCAGCTTTCCTGTTATACGATGGAAAAACTGTTGCATTTTTATTGTATTTTATGCTTCTGGCGTTGTATTCAAAGTCCCTAACTATTCGATCTGGTGGAGCAACGCCCTGGAGTTAAGCGTAGGTTGCCCGGAACGTAGAGATGACCATAACTTACACACTGGTTGCAATTATCTATTTTATACGATTTAAGAACTGCTGTACATATATCGTATTTTATGCTTTTGGCGTTGACTTCTTAGGTCCTAACTATTCGATCTGGTGGAGCAACGCCCTAGAGTGAAGCCTAGGTTGCCCGGAACGTAGAAATGACCATAACTTTCACAATGGTTGCAATTATTCGTTATATACAATGGAAAAACTGTTCTATTTATTTTGTATTTTATGCTTAAGGCGCTGACTTCTAAGGCCGTAGCTGTTCGATGTGTTGGAGCAACTCTCTTGAGTGAGTCCTAGGTTGCCAGGAACGTAGAAATGACCATACCTTTCACACTGTTTGCAATTATTCCAGTTATACGGTGGAAAAGCTGTTGTATTTATATTGTATTTAATGATTCTGGCGTTGACTTCTAAGGCCATAGCTTTTCGACGTGGTCGAGCAACGCCCTCGAGTGAAGCCTAGGTAGCCCGGAACGTAGAAATGACCATACCTTACACACTGGTTGCAATTATTCGTGTTATACGATGGAAAAGCTGTTGTATTTATATTGCATTTTATGCTTCTGGCGTAGTCTTCTTAGGCCCTAACAATTCGATCTGGTGGAACAACGCCCTAGAGTGAAGCCTAGGTTGCCCGGAACGTAGAAATTACCAACACTTTCACACTGGTTGCAATTATTCCTGTCATCCGATGGAAAAACTGTTGCATCTATTTTGTATTTTATGCTTCTGGCGTTGACTTCTTAGGTCCTAACTATTGGATCTGGTGGAGCAACGCCCTAGGGTGAAGCCTAGGTTGCACGGAACGTAGAAATGCCCATTACTCTCACACTGGTTGTAATTAACCCTGTTACACGATGGAATAACTGTTGTATTTTTAATTTATTTTGTGCTTCTGGCGTTGACTTGTAAGGCCGTAGGTATTCGATGTGGTGGAGCAACGCCATAGCGTGAAGCCTAGGTTGCCCGGAACGTAGAAATAAACATTACTACCACACTGTTTGCAATTATTCCTGTTATACGATGGAAAAACTGTGGTATTTTTATTGTATTTTATGCTCCGGGCGTTGACTTCTGAGGTCCTAACTATTGGATCTGCTGGAGCAACGCCCTAGTGTGAAGCCTAGGTTGCACGGAACGTAGAAATGACCATACCTTTCACACTTGTTGCAATTATTCGTATTATACGTTGGAAAAACAGTTGTATTTATATTGTATTTTATGCTTCTGGCGTTGACTTCTTAGGCCCTAACTATTCGATCTGTTGGAGCAACGCCCTAGAGAGAAGCCTAGATTTCCCGGAATGTAGAAAAGACCATTACCTTCAGGCATGTTGCAATTGTTCCTGTTATACGATGAAAGAACTGTTGTATTTTTCTTGTGTTTTATGCGTCTGGAGTTGTTTTCTAAGGCCCTAACTATTCGACCTGGTGGAGCAACGCCCTAGAGCGAAGCCTAGGTTGCCCGGAACGTAGAAATGACCTTTACTTTCACACTATTTGCATATATACATTATATACGATGGAAAAACTGCTGTATTTTTATTGTATTTTATGCTTCGGGCGTTGACTTCTAAGGCCGTAGCTATTCGATCTGGTATAGCAACGCCCTTGGGTGAAGCCTAGGTTGGCCGGAACGTAGAAATGGACATAACTTTCATACTGGTTGCAATTATTCGTTTTATACCGTGGAAAGACTGTTGTATTTATATTGTGTTTAATGCGTCTGGAGTTGTTTTCTAAGGCCCTAACTATTCGACCTGATGGACCAACGGCCTAGCGTGAAGCCTAGGTAGCACGGAACGTAGAAATGCCCATTACTCTCACACTGGTTGTAATTAACCCTGTTACACGATGGAATAACTGTTGTATTTTTATTTTATTTTGTGCTTCTGGCGTTGACTTCTTAGGCCCTAGCTATTCGATCTGGTGGACCAACGCCCTAGAGTGAAGCCTAGGTTGCTCGGAACGTAGAAATGACCATAACTTTCACACTGGCTGCAATTATTCGTTTTATACAATGGAAAAACTGTTCTATTTATTTTGTATCTTATGCTTCGGGCGTTGACTTCTAAGGCCCTAACTATTCGATTTGGTGGAGCAACGCTCTAGAGTGAAGCCTAGGTTATCCAGAACGTAGAAATGACCATTACCTTCACACTGCTTGCAATTATACATTTTATACGATGGAAAAACTGTGGTACTTATGTTGTATTTTATTCTTCTGGCGTTGAATTCTAAGTCCATAGCTATTCGATCTGTTGAAGCAACGCCCTACAGTGAAGCCTAGGTTACACGGAACATAGAAATGATCAGTACTTTCACACTGGTTGCAGCTTTCCTGTTATACGATGGAAAAACTGTTGCATTTTTATTGTATTTTATGCTTCTGGCGTTGTATTCAAAGTCCCTAACTATTCGATCTGGTGGAGCAACGCCCTGGAGTTAAGCCTAGGTTGCCCGGAACGTAGAGATGACCATAACTTTTACACTGGTTGCAATTATCTATTTTATACGATGGAAGAACTGCTGTACATATATCGTATTTTATGCTTTTGGCGTTGACTTCTTAGGCCCTAACTATTCGATCTGGTGGAGCAACGCCCTAGAGCGAAGCCTAGGTTGCCCGGAACGTAGAAATGACCATAACTTTCACAATGGTTGCAATTATTCGTTATATACAATGGAAAAACTGTTCTATTTATTTTGTATTTTATGCTTATGGCGCTGACTTCTAAGGCTGTAGCTGTTCGATGTGTTGGAGCAACTCTCTTGAGTGAGTCCTAGGTTGCCAGGAACGTAGAAATGACCATATCTTTCACACTGTTTGCAATTATTCCAGTTATACGGTGGAAAAGCTGTTGTATTTATATTGTATTTAATGATTCTGGCGTTGACTTCTAAGGCCATAGCTATTCGACGTGGTCGAGCAACGCCCTCGAGTGAAGCCTAGGTAGCCCGGAACGTAGAAATGACCATATCTTACACACTGGTTGCAATTATTCGTGTTGTACGATGGAAAAGCTGTTGTATTTATATTGCATTTTATGCTTCTGGCGTAGTCTTCTTAGGCCCTAACTATTCGATCTGGTGGAACAACGCCCTAGAGTGAAACCTAGGTTGCCCGGATCGTAGAAATTACCAACACTATCTCACTGGTTGCAATTATTCCTGTCATCCGATGGAAAAACTGTTGCATCTATTTTGTATTTTATGCTTCTGGCGTTGACTTCTTAGGTCCTAACTATTGGATCTGGTTGAGCAACGCCCTAGGGTGAAGCCTAGGCTGCCCGGAACGTAGAAATGCCCATTACTTTCACACTGGTTGTAATTATTCCTGTTATACGATGGAATAACTGTTGTATTTTTATTTTATTTTGCGTTTCTGGCGTTGACTTCTAAGGCCCGAGCTATTCGATCTGGTGGAGCAACGCTATACAGTGAAGCCTACGTTGCCCGGAACGTAGAAATGACCATAACTATCAGACTGGTTGCAATTATTCGTTTTATACGATGGAAAGACTGTTGTATTTATATTGTATTTTATTGGTATGGCGTTCTCTTCTAGGGCTTTAGCTATTTGACGTGGCTGAGCAACGCCCTAGAGTGAAGCCTAGGTTGCCCGGAACGTAGAAATGACCATTACTTCCACATTGTTTGCAATTATTCATACTATACAGTGGAAAAACTGTTGTATTTATATGGCATTTTATGCTACTGGCATTGACATCTAAGGCCCTAACTATTCGATGTGGTGGAGCAACGCCCTAGAGTGAAGCCTAGGTTGCCCGGAACGTAGAAATGACCGTAGCTTTCACACTGGTTGCAATTATACCTGTTATACAAGGGAAAAACTGTTGTATTTATATTGTATTTTATGCTTCTGGCGTTGACTTCTTAGGCCCTAACTATTCGATCTGGTGGAGCAACGCCCTAGAGAGAAGCCTAGATTTCCCGGAACGTAGAAATGACCATTACCTTCTGGCTTCTTGCAATTATTCCTGTTGCACGATGAAAAAACTGCTGTATTTTTATTGTATTTTATGCGTCTGGAGTTGTTTACTAAGGCCCTAACTATTCGACCTGGTGGAGCAACGCCCTAGAGTGAAGCCTAGGTTGCACGGAACGTAGAAATGCCCATTTCTTTCACACTGGTTGTAATTATTCCTGTTATACGATGGAATAACTGTTGTATTTTTATTTTATTTTGCGTTTCTGGCGTTGACTTCTAAGGCCCGAGCTATTCGATCTGGTGGAGCAACGCTATAGAGTGAAGCCTACGTTGCCCGGAACGTAGAAATGACCATAACTATCAGACTGGTTGCAATTATTCGTTTTATACGATGGAAAGACTGTTGTATTTATATTGTATTTTATTGGTATGGCGTTCTCTTCTAGGGCTTTAGCTATTTGACGTGGCTGAGCAACGCCCTAGAGTGAAGCCTAGGTTGCCCGGAACGTAGAAATGACCATTACTTCCACATTGGTTGCAATTATTCATACTATACAGTGGAAAAACTGTTGTATTTATATGGCATTTTATGCTTCTGGCATTGACATCTAAGGCCCTAACTATTCGATGTGGTGGAGCAACGCCCTAGAGTGAAGCCCAGGTTGCCCGGAACGTAGAAATGACCGTAGCTTTCACACTGGTTGCAATTATACCTGTTATACAAGGGAAAAACTGTTGTATTTATACTGTATTTTATGCTTCTGGCGTTGACTTCTTAGGCCCTAACTATTCGATCTGGTGGAGCAACGCCCTAGAGAGAAGCCTAGATTTCCCGGAACGTAGAAATGACCATTACCTTCTGGCTTCTTGCAATTATTCCTGTTGCACGATGAAAAAACTGCTGTATTTTTATTGTATTTTATGCGTCTGGAGTTGTTTACTAAGGCCCTAACTATTCGACCTGGTGGAGCAACGCCCTAGAGCGAAGCCTAGGTTGCCCGGAACGTAGAAATGACCTTTACTTTCACACTATTTGCATATATACATTATATACGATGGAAAAACTGCTGTATTTTTATTGTATTTTATGCTTCGGGCGTTGACTTCTAAGGCCGTAGCTATTCGATCTGGTATAGCAACGCCCTTGGGTGAAGCCTAGGTTGGCCGGAACGTAGAAATGGACATAACTTTCATACTGGTTGCAATTATTCGTTTTATACCGTGGAAAGACTGTTGTATTTATATTGTGTTTAATGCGTCTGGAGTTGTTTTCTAAGGCCCTAACTATTCGACCTGATGGACCAACGGCCTAGCGTGAAGCCTAGGTAGCACGGAACGTAGAAATGCCCATTACTCTCACACTGGTTGTAATTAACCCTGTTACACGATGGAATAACTGTTGTATTTTTATTTTATTTTGTGCTTCTGGCGTTGACTTCTTAGGCCCTAGCTATTCGATCTGGTGGACCAACGCCCTAGAGTGAAGCCTAGGTTGCTCGGAACGTAGAAATGACCATAACTTTCACACTGGCTGCAATTATTCGTTTTATACAATGGAAAAACTGTTCTATTTATTTTGTATCTTATGCTTCGGGCGTTGACTTCTAAGGCCCTAACTATTCGATTTGGTGGAGCAACGCTCTAGAGTGAAGCCTAGGTTATCCAGAACGTAGAAATGACCATTACCTTCACACTGCTTGCAATTATACATTTTATACGATGGAAAAACTGTGGTACTTATGTTGTATTTTATTCTTCTGGCGTTGAATTCTAAGTCCATAGCTATTCGATCTGTTGAAGCAACGCCCTACAGTGAAGCCTAGGTTACACGGAACATAGAAATGATCAGTACTTTCACACTGGTTGCAGCTTTCCTGTTATACGATGGAAAAACTGTTGCATTTTTATTGTATTTTATGCTTCTGGCGTTGTATTCAAAGTCCCTAACTATTCGATCTGGTGGAGCAACGCCCTGGAGTTAAGCCTAGGTTGCCCGGAACGTAGAGATGACCATAACTTTTACACTGGTTGCAATTATCTATTTTATACGATGGAAGAACTGCTGTACATATATCGTATTTTATGCTTTTGGCGTTGACTTCTTAGGCCCTAACTATTCGATCTGGTGGAGCAACGCCCTAGAGCGAAGCCTAGGTTGCCCGGAACGTAGAAATGACCATAACTTTCACAATGGTTGCAATTATACCTGTTATACAAGGGAAAAACTGTTGTATTTATATTGTATTTTATGCTTCTGGCGTTGACTTCTTAGGCCCTAACTATTCGATCTGGTGGAGCAACGCCCTAGAGAGAAGCCTAGATTTCCCGGAACGTAGAAATGACCATTACCTTCTGGCTTCTTGCAATTATTCCTGTTGCACGATGAAAAAACTGCTGTATTTTTATTGTATTTTATGCGTCTGGAGTTGTTTACTAAGGCCCTAACTATTCGACCTGGTGGAGCAACGCCCTAGAGCGAAGCCTAGGTTGCCCGGAACGTAGAAATGACCTTTACTTTCACACTATTTGCATATATACATTATATACGATGGAAAAACTGCTGTATTTTTATTGTATTTTATGCTTCGGGCGTTGACTTCTAAGGCCGTAGCTATTCGATCTGGTATAGCAACGCCCTTGGGTGAAGCCTAGGTTGGCCGGAACGTAGAAATGGACATAACTTTCATACTGGTTGCAATTATTCGTTTTATACCGTGGAAAGACTGTTGTATTTATATTGTGTTTAATGCGTCTGGAGTTGTTTTCTAAGGCCCTAACTATTCGACCTGATGGACCAACGGCCTAGCGTGAAGCCTAGGTAGCACGGAACGTAGAAATGCCCATTACTCTCACACTGGTTGTAATTAACCCTGTTACACGATGGAATAACTGTTGTATTTTTATTTTATTTTGTGCTTCTGGCGTTGACTTCTTAGGCCCTAGCTATTCGATCTGGTGGACCAACGCCCTAGAGTGAAGCCTAGGTTGCTCGGAACGTAGAAATGACCATAACTTTCACACTGGCTGCAATTATTCGTTTTATACAATGGAAAAACTGTTCTATTTATTTTGTATCTTATGCTTCGGGCGTTGACTTCTAAGGCCCTAACTATTCGATTTGGTGGAGCAACGCTCTAGAGTGAAGCCTAGGTTATCCAGAACGTAGAAATGACCATTACCTTCACACTGCTTGCAATTATACATTTTATACGATGGAAAAACTGTGGTACTTATGTTGTATTTTATTCTTCTGGCGTTGAATTCTAAGTCCATAGCTATTCGATCTGTTGAAGCAACGCCCTACAGTGAAGCCTAGGTTACACGGAACATAGAAATGATCAGTACTTTCACACTGGTTGCAGCTTTCCTGTTATACGATGGAAAAACTGTTGCATTTTTATTGTATTTTATGCTTCTGGCGTTGTATTCAAAGTCCCTAACTATTCGATCTGGTGGAGCAACGCCCTGGAGTTAAGCCTAGGTTGCCCGGAACGTAGAGATGACCATAACTTTTACACTGGTTGCAATTATCTATTTTATACGATGGAAGAACTGCTGTACATATATCGTATTTTATGCTTTTGGCGTTGACTTCTTAGGCCCTAACTATTCGATCTGGTGGAGCAACGCCCTAGAGCGAAGCCTAGGTTGCCCGGAACGTAGAAATGACCATAACTTTCACAATGGTTGCAATTATTCGTTATATACAATGGAAAAACTGTTCTATTTATTTTGTATTTTATGCTTATGGCGCTGACTTCTAAGGCTGTAGCTGTTCGATGTGTTGGAGCAACTCTCTTGAGTGAGTCCTAGGTTGCCAGGAACGTAGAAATGACCATATCTTTCACACTGTTTGCAATTATTCCAGTTATACGGTGGAAAAGCTGTTGTATTTATATTGTATTTAATGATTCTGGCGTTGACTTCTAAGGCCATAGCTATTCGACGTGGTCGAGCAACGCCCTCGAGTGAAGCCTAGGTAGCCCGGAACGTAGAAATGACCATATCTTACACACTGGTTGCAATTATTCGTGTTGTACGATGGAAAAGCTGTTGTATTTATATTGCATTTTATGCTTCTGGCGTAGTCTTCTTAGGCCCTAACTATTCGATCTGGTGGAACAACGCCCTAGAGTGAAACCTAGGTTGCCCGGATCGTAGAAATTACCAACACTATCTCACTGGTTGCAATTATTCCTGTCATCCGATGGAAAAACTGTTGCATCTATTTTGTATTTTATGCTTCTGGCGTTGACTTCTTAGGTCCTAACTATTGGATCTGGTTGAGCAACGCCCTAGGGTGAAGCCTAGGCTGCCCGGAACGTAGAAATGCCCATTACTTTCACACTGGTTGTAATTATTCCTGTTATACGATGGAATAACTGTTGTATTTTTATTTTATTTTGCGTTTCTGGCGTTGACTTCTAAGGCCCGAGCTATTCGATCTGGTGGAGCAACGCTATACAGTGAAGCCTACGTTGCCCGGAACGTAGAAATGACCATAACTATCAGACTGGTTGCAATTATTCGTTTTATACGATGGAAAGACTGTTGTATTTATATTGTATTTTATTGGTATGGCGTTCTCTTCTAGGGCTTTAGCTATTTGACGTGGCTGAGCAACGCCCTAGAGTGAAGCCTAGGTTGCCCGGAACGTAGAAATGACCATTACTTCCACATTGTTTGCAATTATTCATACTATACAGTGGAAAAACTGTTGTATTTATATGGCATTTTATGCTACTGGCATTGACATCTAAGGCCCTAACTATTCGATGTGGTGGAGCAACGCCCTAGAGTGAAGCCTAGGTTGCCCGGAACGTAGAAATGACCGTAGCTTTCACACTGGTTGCAATTATACCTGTTATACAAGGGAAAAACTGTTGTATTTATATTGTATTTTATGCTTCTGGCGTTGACTTCTTAGGCCCTAACTATTCGATCTGGTGGAGCAACGCCCTAGAGAGAAGCCTAGATTTCCCGGAACGTAGAAATGACCATTACCTTCTGGCTTCTTGCAATTATTCCTGTTGCACGATGAAAAAACTGCTGTATTTTTATTGTATTTTATGCGTCTGGAGTTGTTTACTAAGGCCCTAACTATTCGACCTGGTGGAGCAACGCCCTAGAGTGAAGCCTAGGTTGCACGGAACGTAGAAATGCCCATTTCTTTCACACTGGTTGTAATTATTCCTGTTATACGATGGAATAACTGTTGTATTTTTATTTTATTTTGCGTTTCTGGCGTTGACTTCTAAGGCCCGAGCTATTCGATCTGGTGGAGCAACGCTATAGAGTGAAGCCTACGTTGCCCGGAACGTAGAAATGACCATAACTATCAGACTGGTTGCAATTATTCGTTTTATACGATGGAAAGACTGTTGTATTTATATTGTATTTTATTGGTATGGCGTTCTCTTCTAGGGCTTTAGCTATTTGACGTGGCTGAGCAACGCCCTAGAGTGAAGCCTAGGTTGCCCGGAACGTAGAAATGACCATTACTTCCACATTGTTTGCAATTATTCATACTATACAGTGGAAAAACTGTTGTATTTATATGGCATTTTATGCTACTGGCATTGACATCTAAGGCCCTAACTATTCGATGTGGTGGAGCAACGCCCTAGAGTGAAGCCTAGGTTGCCCGGAACGTAGAAATGACCGTAGCTTTCACACTGGTTGCAATTATACCTGTTATACAAGGGAAAAACTGTTGTATTTATATTGTATTTTATGCTTCTGGCGTTGACTTCTTAGGCCCTAACTATTCGATCTGGTGGAGCAACGCCCTAGAGAGAAGCCTAGATTTCCCGGAACGTAGAAATGACCATTACCTTCTGGCTTCTTGCAATTATTCCTGTTGCACGATGAAAAAACTGCTGTATTTTTATTGTATTTTATGCGTCTGGAGTTGTTTACTAAGGCCCTAACTATTCGACCTGGTGGAGCAACGCCCTAGAGTGAAGCCTAGGTTGCACGGAACGTAGAAATGCCCATTTCTTTCACACTGGTTGTAATTATTCCTGTTATACGATGGAATAACTGTTGTATTTTTATTTTATTTTGCGTTTCTGGCGTTGACTTCTAAGGCCCGAGCTATTCGATCTGGTGGAGCAACGCTATAGAGTGAAGCCTACGTTGCCCGGAACGTAGAAATGACCATAACTATCAGACTGGTTGCAATTATTCGTTTTATACGATGGAAAGACTGTTGTATTTATATTGTATTTTATTGGTATGGCGTTCTCTTCTAGGGCTTTAGCTATTTGACGTGGCTGAGCAACGCCCTAGAGTGAAGCCTAGGTTGCCCGGAACGTAGAAATGACCATTACTTCCACATTGGTTGCAATTATTCATACTATACAGTGGAAAAACTGTTGTATTTATATGGCATTTTATGCTTCTGGCATTGACATCTAAGGCCCTAACTATTCGATGTGGTGGAGCAACGCCCTAGAGTGAAGCCCAGGTTGCCCGGAACGTAGAAATGACCGTAGCTTTCACACTGGTTGCAATTATACCTGTTATACAAGGGAAAAACTGTTGTATTTATATTGTATTTTATGCTTCTGGCGTTGACTTCTTAGGCCCTAACTATTCGATCTGGTGGAGCAACGCCCTAGAGAGAAGCCTAGATTTCCCGGAACGTAGAAATGACCATTACCTTCTGGCTTCTTGCAATTATTCCTGTTGCACGATGAAAAAACTGCTGTATTTTTATTGTATTTTATGCGTCTGGAGTTGTTTACTAAGGCCCTAACTATTCGACCTGGTGGAGCAACGCCCTAGAGTGAAGCCTAGGTTGCACGGAACGTAGAAATGCCCATTACCTTCACACTGATTGTAATTATTCCTGTTATACGATGGAATAACTGTTGTATTTATATTTTATTTTATGCTTCTGGCGTTGACTTCTAAGGCCCTAACTATTCGATATGGTGGAGTAACGCCCTAGAGCGAAACCTAGGTTGCCCGGAATGTAGAAATGACCGTTACTTTCACACTGGTTGCAATTGTTACTGTTATACGATGGACAAACTGTTGGATTTTTATTGTACGTTATGCTTCTGGCGTTGACTTCTTAGGCCCTAGCTATTCGATCTGGTGGAGCAACGCCCTAGAGAGAAGCCTAGATTGCCCGGAACGTAGAAATGACCATTACCTTCTGGCTTCTTGCAATTATTCCTGTTGTACGATGAAAAAACTGCTGTATTTTTATTGTATTTTATGCGTCTGGAGTTGTTTACTAAGGCCCTAACTATTCGATATGGTGAAGTAACGCCCTAGAGCGAAACCTAGGTTGCCCGGAACGTAGAAATGACCGTAACTTTCACACTGGTTGCAATTATTACTGTTATACGATGGACAAACTGTTGGATTTTTATTGTACGTTATGCTTCTGGCGTTGACTTCTTAGGCCCTAGCTATTGGATCTGGTGGAGCAACGCCTAGAGTGAAGCGTACGTTGCCCTGATCGTAGAAATGACCATATCTTTCACACTGGTTGCTATTATTCCTCTTATACGATGGAAAAACTGCTGTATTTTTATTGTATTTTATGCTTCGGGCGTTGACTTCTAAGGCCGTAGCTATTCGATCTGGTATAGCAACGCCCTTGGGTGAAGCCTAGGTTGGCCGGAACGTAGAAATGTACATAACTTTCATACTGGTTGCAATTATTCGTTTTATACCGTGGAAAGACTGTTGTACTTATTTTGTATTTGGTGCTCCTGGCCTTGACTTCTTAGGCCCTAACTATTCGATCAGGTGGAGCAACGCCCTAGGGTGAAGCCTAGGTTGCCCGGAACGTAGAAAGGACCATAACTATCATAGTGGTTGCAATTATTCCTGTTATACGATAGACAAACTGTTGGATTTTGATTGTACTTTATGCTTCTGGCGTTGTCTTATAAGGCCCTATGTATTCGATCTGGTGGAGAAATGCCTCAGAGTTAAGTCTAGGATGCCCGGAACGTAGAAATTGCCGTTACTTTCACACTGGTTGCAATTATTCGTTTTATACGATGGAAAAACTGTTGTATTTATATGGTATTTTATGTTTCTGGTGTTGACTTCTAAGGCCGCAGCTATTCGATGTGGTGGAACAACGCCCTGGAGTGAAGCCTGGGTTGCGCGGAACGTAGAAATGACCATATCTTCCACACTGGTTGCAATTATGCCAGTTATACGATGGTAAGACTGTTGCATTTTTATTGTATTTTAAGCGTCTGGAGTTGTTTTCTAAGGCGCCAACTATTCGACCTGGTGGAGCAACGCCCTAGAGTGAAGTCTAGGTTGCACGGAACGTAGAAATGCCCATTTCTTTCACACTGGTTGTAATTAGTCCTGTTATAATATGGAATAACTGCTCTATTTTTATTTCATTTTATGCTTCTGGCGTTGACTTCTAATGCCCTAGCTATTCGATCTGGTGGATCAACGCCCTAGGGTGAAGCCTAGGTTGCCCGCAACGTAGAAATGACCTTTACCTTCACTCTGGTTGCCATTATTCCTGTTATACGATGGAAAACCTGTTGTATCTTTATTGTATTTTATGCCTCTGTCGTTGACTTCTTAGGCCCTAACCATTGGATCTGGTGGACCAACGCCCTAGAGTGAAGCCTAGGTTGCTCGGAACGTAGAAATGACCATAACTTTCACACTGGCTGCAATTATTCGTTTTATACAATGGAAAAACTGTTCTATTTATTTTGTATTTTATGCTTCGGGCGTTGACTTCTAAGGCCCTAACTATTCGATTTGGTGGAGCAACGCTCTAGAGTGAAGCCTAGGTTATCCAGAACGTAGAAATGACCATTACCTTCACACTGCTTGCAATTATACATTTTATACGATGGAAAAACTGCGGTACTTATGTTGTATTTTATTCTTCTGGCGTTGAATTCTAAGTCCATAGCTATTCGATCTGGTGGAGCAACGCCCTACAGTGAAGCCTAGGTTACACGGAACATAGAAATGATCAGTACTTTCACACTGGTTGCAGCTTTCCTGTTATACGATGGAAAAACTGTTGCATTTTTATTGTATTTTATGCTTCTGGCGTTGTATTCAAAGTCCCTAACTATTCGATCTGGTGGAGCAACGCCCTGGAGTTAAGCCTAGGTTGCCCGGAACGTAGAGATGACCATAACTTTCACACTGGATGCAATTATCTATTTTATACGATGGAAGAACTGCTGTACATATATCGTATTTTATGCTTTTGGCGTTGACTTCTTAGGTCCTAACTATTCGATCTGGTGGAGCAACGCCCTAGAGTGAAGCCTAGGTTGCCCGGAACGTAGAAATGACCATAACTTTCACAATGGTTGCAATTATTCGTTATATACAATGGAAAAACTGTTCTATTTATTTTGTATTTTATGCTTATGGCGCTGACTTCTAAGGCCGTAGCTGTTCGATGTGTTGGAGCAACTCTCTTGAGTGAGTCCTAGGTTGCCAGGAACGTAGAAATGACCATATCTTTCACACTTTTTGCAATTATTCCAGTTATACGGTGGAAAAGCTGTTGTATTTATATTGTATTTAATGATTCTGGCGTTGACTTCTAAGGCCATAGCTATTCGACGTGGTCGAGCAACGCCCTCGAGTGAAGCCTAGGTAGCCCGGAACGTAGAAATGACCATACCTTACACACTGGTTGCAATTATTCGTGTTATACGATGGAAAAGCTGTTGTATTTATATTGCATTTTATGCTTCTGGCGTAGTCTTCTTAGGCCCTAACTATTCGATCTGGTGGAACAACGCCCTAGAGTGAAGCCTAGGTTGCCCGGAACGTAGAAATTACCAACACTTTCACACTGGTTGCAATTATTCCTGTCATCCGATGGAAAAACTGTTGCATCTATTTTGTATTTTATGCTTCTGGCGTTGACTTCTTAGGTCCTAACTATTGGATCTGGTGGAGCAACGCCCTAGGGTGAAGCCTAGGCTGCCCGGAACGTAGAAATGCCCATTACTTTCACACTGGTTGTAATTATTCCTGTTATACGATGGAATAACTGTTGTATTTTTATTTTATTTTGCGTTTCTGGCGTTGACTTCTAAGGCCCGAGCTATTCGATCTGGTGGAGCAACGCTATAGAGTGAAGCCTCCGTTGCCCGGAACGTAGAAATGACCATAACTATCAGACTGGTTGCAATTATTCGTTTTATACGATGGAAAGACTGTTGTATTTATATTGTATTTTATTGGTATGGCGTTCTCTTCTAGGGCTTTAGCTATTTGACGTGGCTGAGCAACGCCCTAGAGTGAAGCCTAGGTTGCCCGGAACGTAGAAATGACCATTACTTCCACATTGTTTGCAATTATTCATACTATACAGTGGAAAAACTGTTGTATTTATATGGCATTTTATGCTTCTGGCATTGACATCTAAGGCCCTAACTATTCGATGTGGTGGAGCAACGCCCTAGAGTGAAGCCTAGGTTGCCCGGAACGTAGAAATGACCGTAGCTTTCACACTGGTTGCAATTATACCTGTTATACAAGGGAAAAACTGTTGTATTTATATTGTATTTTATGCATCTGGCGTTGACATCTTAGGCCCTAACTATTCGATCTGGTGGAGCAACGCCCTAGAGAGAAGCCTAGATTTCCCGGAACGTAGAAATGACCATTACCTTCTGGCTTCTTGCAATTATTCCTGTTGTACGATGAAAAAACTGCTGTATTTTTATTGTATTTTATGCGTCTGGAGTTGTTTACTAAGGCCCTAACTATTCGATATGGTGGAGTAACGCCCTAGAGCGAAACCTAGGTTGCCCGGAATGTAGAAATGACCGTTACTTTCACACTGGTTGCAATTGTTACTGTTATACGATGGACAAACTGTTGGATTTTTATTGTACGTTATGCTTCTGGCGTTGACTTCTTAGGCCCTAGCTATTCGATCTGGTGGAGCAACGCCCTAGAGAGAAGCCTAGATTGCCCGGAACGTAGAAATGACCATTACCTTCTGGCTTCTTGCAATTATTCCTGTTGTACGATGAAAAAACTGCTGTATTTTTATTGTATTTTATGCGTCTGGAGTTGTTTACTAAGGCCCTAACTATTCGATATGGTGGAGTAACGCCCTAGAGCGAAACCTAGGTTGCCCGGAACGTAGAAATGACCGTTACTTTCACACTGGTTGCAATTATTACTGTTATACGATGGACAAACTGTTGGATTTTTATTGTACGTTATGCTTCTGGCGTTGACTTCTTAGGCCCTAGCTATTGGATCTGGTGGAGCAACGCCTAGAGTGAAGCGTACGTTGCTCTGATCGTAGAAATGAGCATAACTATCAGACTGGTTGCAATTATTCGTTTTATACGATGGAAAGACTGTTGTATTTATATTGTATTTTATTGGTATGGCGTTGTCTTCTAGGGCCGTAGCTATTTGTCGTGGCCGAGCAACGCCCTAGAGTGAAGCCAAGGTTGCACGGAACGTAGAAATGCCCATCACTTTCACACTGGTTGCAATTATTCCTGTTATACGATGGAATAACTGTTGTATTTATATTTTATTTTATGCTTCTGGCGTTGTTTTCTAAGGCCCTAACTATTCGATGTGGTGGAGCAACGTCCTAGAGCGAAACCTAGGTTACGCGGAACGTAGAAATGACCATTACTTTCACACTGGTTGCAATTATTCCTGTTATACGATGGACAAACTGTTGGATATTTATTCTACGTTATGCTTCTGGCTTTGACTTCTAAGGCCCTAACTATTGGATCTGGTGGAGCAACGCCTAGAGTGAAGCCTAGGTTGCCCGGAACGTAGAAATGACCATAACCTTCATACTGATTGCAATTATTCGTTTTATACGATGGAAAAACTGTTGTACTTATATTGTATGTTATGCTTCTGGCGTTGAGTTCTTAGGCCCTAACTATTCGATCTGGTGGAACAACGCCCTAGAGTGAAGCCACGGTTGCCCGGAACGTAGAAATGACCATCACTTTCACACTGGTTGCAATTACTCCTGTTATACGATGGAAAAACTGTTGTATCTATTTTGTATTTTATGCTTCTTGCGTTGACTTCTTAGGTCCTATCTATTGGATCTGGTGGAGCAACGCCCTCTGATGAAGCCCAGGTTGCCCGGAACGTAGAAATGACCATAAAATTCATACTGATTGCATTTATTCGTATTATACGATGGAAAGTCTGTTGTATTTATATTGTATTTTATGATTCTGGCGTTGACTTCTAAGGCCGCAGCTATTCGATCTGGTGGTGCAACGCTCTAGGGTGAAGCCTAGGTTGCCCGGAACTTAGAAGTGACCATCACCTTCACTCTGGTTGCAATTATACCTGTTATACAATGGAAAAACTGTTGTATTTATATTGTATTTTATGCTTCTGCCGTTGACTTCTTAGGCCCTAACTATTCGATCTGGTGGAGCAACGCCCTATAGAGAAGCCTAGATTGCCCGGAACGTAGAAATGACCATCACTTTCACACTGGTTGCAATTACTCCTGTTATACGATGGAAAAACTGTTGTATCTATTGTGTATTTTATGCTTCTTGCGTTGACTTCTTAGGTCCTAACTATTGGATCTGGTGGAGCAACGCCATCTGATGAAGCCCAGGTTGCCCGGAACGTAGAAATGACCATTACTTTCACACTGGTTGCAATTATTCGTTCTATACAATGGAAAAACTGTTCTATTTATTTTGTATTTTATGCTTCGGGCGTTGACATCTAAGGTCCTAACTATTCGATCTGGTGGAACAACGCCCTAGAGTGAAGATTAGGCTGCTAGGGACGTAGAAATGACCATAACTTTCACACTGGTTGCAATTATTGGTTTTATACAATGGAAAAAATGTCCTATTTATTTTGTATTTTATGCTTCGGGCGTTGACATCTAAGGCCCTAACTATTCGATCTGGTGAAGCAGCGCCCTAGAGTGAAGCCTAGGTTGCCCGGAACGTAGAAATGACCATTACCTTCACACTGGTTGCAATTATTCCTGTTGTACGAAGAAAAAACTGCTGTATTTTTATTGTATTTTATGCGTCTGGAATTGTTTTCTAAGGCCCTAACTATTCGATGTGGTGGAGCAACGCCCTAGAGCGAAACCTAGGTTGCGCGGAACGTAGAAATGACCATTACCTTCACACTTCATGCAATTATACACTTTATACGATGGAAAAACTGTTGTACTTATGTTGTATTTTGTTCTTCTGGCGCTGAATTCTAAGTCCCTAGCTATTCCATCTGGTGGAACAATGCCCTAGAGTGAAGCCTAGGTCACCCGGAACATAGAAATGACCAGTACTTTCACACTGGTTGCAATTATTCGTTTTATACAACGGAAAAACTGTTCTATTTATTTTGTATTTTATGCTTTGGGCGTTGACTTCTAAGGCGCTAACTATTCCATCTGGTGGAGCAACGCTCTAGAGTGAAGCCTAGGTTGCCCAGAACGTAGAAATGACCATTACCTTCACACTGCTTGCAATTATACATTTTATACGTTGGAAAAACTGTTGCACATATGTTGTATTTCATTCTTCTGGCGCTGAATTCTAAGTCCCTATCTATTCGATCTGGTGGAGCAACGCCCTAGAGTGAAGCCTAGGTTGCGCGGAACGTATAAGTGACCATAGCTTTCATACTGGTTGCACTTATTCGTTTTATACGATGGAAAAACTGTTGTATTTTTCTTTTATTTCATGCTTCTAGCGTTGACTTCTAAGTCCCTAGCTATTCGATCTGGTGGAGCAACGCCCTAGAGTGAAGCCTAGGTTGCCCGGGACGTAGACATGACCATCACCTTCACTCTGGTTGCAATTATTCATTTTATACAATGGAAGAACTGTTGTATTTATATCGATTTTTATAGCTATGGCGTTGACTTCTAAGGCCGTAGCCATTCGATGTGGTGGAGCAATGCCCTAGAGTGAAGCCTAGGATGCCCGCAACGTAGAAATGACCATACCTTTCACACTGGTTGCAATTATTCGTTTTATACCGTGGAAAAACTGTTGTATTTATATTGTATTTTATGCGTCTGGAGTTGTTTTCTAAGGCGCTATCTATTCGACCTGGTGGACCAACGCCCTAGAGTGAAGCCTAGGTTGCCCGGAACGTAGAAATGACCATCACTTTCACACTGGTTGCAATTATTCCTGTTATACGATGGAAAAACTGTTGTATTTATATTGTATTTTATGCGTCTGGAGTTGTTTTCTAAGGCCCTAACTATTCGACCTGGTGGACCAACGCCCTGGAGTGAAGCCTAGGTTGCAGGGAACGTAGAAATGCCCATCACTTTCACACTGGTTGTAATTATTCCTGTTATACGATGGAATAGCTGTTGTATTTCTATTTTATTTTGTGCTTCTGGCGTTGACTTCTAAGGCGCTAGCTATTCGATCTGGTGGTGCAACGCTCTAGAGTGAAGCCTAGGTTGCCAGGAACGTAGAAATGACGATTACCTTCACCCTGATTGCAATTATTCCTATTATACGATGGAAAGACTGTTGTATTTTTATTGTATTTTATGCTTCTGGCGTTAAATTCTAAGTCCCTAACTATGCTATCTGGTGCAGCAACGCCCTACAGTTAAGCCTAGGTGCCCGGAACGTAGAAATGACCATAACTTTCACACTGTTTGCAATCATTCATTTTATACGATGGAAAAGCTGTTGTATTTATATTGTATTTTATGCTTCTGGAGTTGACTTCTAAGGCCGTAGCTAATCGATGTGGTGGGGCAACGCCCTAGAGTGAAGCCTAGGTTGCCCGGAACGCAGAAATGACCATTACTTCCACACTTTTTGCGATTATTCATTTTATACAGTGGAAAAACTGTTGTATTTATATTGTATTTTATGCTTCTGACATTGACTTCTAAGGCCCTAACTATTCGATGTGGTGTAGGATCGCCCTAGGGTGAAGCCTAGGTTGCCCGGAACGTAGAAATCACCATAACTTTCATACTGGTTGCAATTATTCGTTTTATACGGTGGAAAAACTGTAGTA
Source organism: Calliopsis andreniformis (assembly GCF_051401765.1). NCBI lineage: Eukaryota > Metazoa > Arthropoda > Insecta > Hymenoptera > Andrenidae > Calliopsis > Calliopsis andreniformis. The sequence goes on from NW_027480422.1 coordinate 20,022,234, forward strand.
TTTATATTGAATTTAATGCTTCTGGCGTTGACTTCTAAGGCCGTAGCAATTCGATGTGGTGGAGCAACTCTTTAGAGTGAAGCCTAGGTTGCCTGGAACGTAGAAATGACCATCACTTTCACACTGGTTGCAATTATTCCTGTTATACGATGGAAAAACTGTTGTATTTATATTGTATTTTATGCGTCTGGAGTTGTTTTCTAAGGCCCTAACTATTCGACCTAGTGGACCAACGCCCTGGAGTGAAGCCTAGGTTGCAGGGAACGTAGAAATGCCCATTACTTTCACACTGGTTGTAATTTTTCCTGTTATACGATGGAAAAGCTGTTGTATTTATATTGTATTTTATGCTTCTGGCGTTGACTTCTGAGGCCCTAGCTATTCTATCTGGCGGAGCAACGCCCTAGAGTGAAGCCTAGATTGCCCGGAACATAGAAATGACCATTACCTTCACGCTTCTTGCAATTATTCCTGTTATACGATGAAAAAACTATTGTATTTTTATTGTATTTTATGCTTCAGCATTTGACTTCTAATGCCCTAGCTATTCGACCTGGAGGAGCAACGCCCTCGAGTGAAGCCTAGGTTGCCCCGATCGTAGAAGAGACCATTACTATCACACTGGTTGCAATAATTCATTTCATAGAACGGAAAAACTGTTGTTATTTTACTTCATTTTATGGTTCTGGCGTTGACTTCTAATGCCATAGCTATTAGATCAGGAGGAGCAACGCCCTCGAGTGAAGCCTGGGTTGCCCAGAACGTCGAAATGACCATTACTTTCACACTGTTTGCAATTATTCATTTCATTGAATGGAAAAACTGTTGTATTTATATTGTATTTTATGCTTCTGGCGTTGATTTCATAGGCCCAAACTATTCGATCTGGTGGACCAACGCCCTAGAGTGAAGCCGAGGGTGCACGGAACGCAGAAGTGACCATACCTTTCACACTGGTTGCAATTATTCGTTTTATACAATGGAAGAACTGTTCGATTTGTTTTGTATTTTATGCTTCGGGCGTTGACTTCTAAGGACCTAACTATTCGATCTGGTGGAGCAGCGCCCTAGAGTGAAGCCTAGGTTGCCCGGAACGTAGAAATGACCATAACTTTCACACTGGTTGCTATTATTCGTTTTATACGATGGAAAAACTGTTGTACTTATATTGTATTTTATTCTTCTGGCGTTGACTACATAGGCCCTATGTATTCGATCTGGTGGAGCAACGACCTGGAGTGAAGCCTAGGTTGCCCGGATCGTAGAAATGACCATGACTTACAAACTGGTTGCAGTTATTCGTTTTATACGATTGAAAAGCTGTTTTATTTATATTGTAAATCATGCTTCTGGCGTAGACTTCGAAGGCCGTAGCTATTCGATGTGGTGGAATAACGCCCTAGAGTGAAGCCTAGGTTGCCCGGAACGTAGAAATGACCATAACTTTCACACTGGTTGCTATTATTCGTTTTATACGATGGAGATACTGTTGTACTTATATTGTATTTTATTTCTCTGGCGTTGTATTCTAAATCCCTAGCTATTCGATCTGGTGGATCAACGCCCTAGAGTGAAGCCTAGGTTGCCCGAAACGTAGAAATGACAATTACTTTCACACTGGTTGCAATTATTCTTGCTATACGATGGAAAAGCTGTTGTATTTTTATTGTATTTTATGCTTCTGGCGTTGTCTTCTAAGGTCCTATCTATTCGATCTTGTGGGGCAACGTCCAAAAGTGAAGCCTAGGTAGCCCGGAACGCAGAAATGACCATTACCTTCACACTGGTTGCAATTATTCCTATTATACGATGGAAAGACTGTTGTATTTTTATTGTATTTTATGCTTCTGGCGTTGTCTTCTAAGGTCCTATCTATTCGATCTTGTGGGGCAACATCCAAAAGTGAAGCCTAGGTGGCCCGGAACGTAGAAATGACCATTACCTTCACACTGGTTGCAATTATTCCTATTATACGATGGAAAGACTGTTGTATTTTTATTGTATTTTATGCTTCTGGCGTTGTCTTCTAAGGTCCTATCTATTCGATCTTGTGGGGCAACGTCCAAAAGTGAAGCATAGGTTGCCCGGAACGTAGAAATGACCATTACCTTCACACTGGTTGCAATTATTCCTATTATACGATGGAAAGACTGTTGTATTTTTATTGTATTTTATGCTTCTGGCGTTGACTTCTAAGGTCCTAAGTATTCGATGTGGTGGAGTAACGCCCTAGAGTGAAGCCTAGGTTGCCCGTAACGTAGAAATGACCATAACTTTCAGACTGGTTGCATTTATTCCTGTTATACGATGGAAAAGCTGTTGCATTTATATTGTATTTTATGCTTCTGGCGTTGACTTCTGAGGCCCTAGCTATTCGATCTGGCGGAGCAACGCCCTAGAGTGAAGCCTAGGTTGTCCGGAACGTAGAAATGACCATTACTTTCACTCTGGCTGCAATTATTCGTTTTATACAATGGAAGAACTGTTCGATTTGTTTTGTATTTTATGCTTCGGGCGTTGACTTCTAAGGACCTAACTATTCGATCTGGTGGAGCAGCGCCCTAGAGTGAAGCCCAGGTTGTCCGGAACGTAGAAATGACCATTACTTTCACTCTGGCTGCAATTATTCCTGTTATACGATGGAAAAGTTGTTGGATTTTTATTGCATTTTATGCTTCAGCATTTGACTTCTAATGCCCTAGCTATTAACCTGGAGGAGCAACGCCCTCGAGTGAAGCCTAGGTTGCCCGGAACGTAGAAGAGACCATTACTATCACACTGGTTGCAATAATTCATTTCATAGAACGGAAAAACTGTTGTTATTTTATTTCATTTTATGCTTCTGGCGTTAACTTCTAATGCCATAGCTATTAGATCAGGAGGAGCAACGCCCTCGAGTGAAGCCTGGGTTGCCCAGAACGTCGAAATGACCATTACTTTCACACTGTTTGCAATTATTCATTTCATTGAATGGAAAAACTGTTGTATTTATATTGTATTTTATGCTTCTGGCGTTGATTTGATAGGCCCAAACTATTCGATCTGGTGGACCAACGCCCTAGAGTGAAGCCGAGGGTGCACGGAACGCAGAAGTGACCATACCTTTCACACTGGTTGCAATTATTCGTTTTATACAATGGAAGAACTGTTCGATTTGTTTTGTATTTTATGCTTCGGGCGTTGACTTCTAAGGACCTAACTATTCGATCTGGTGGAGCAGCGCCCTAGAGTGAAGCCTAGGTTGCCCGGAACGTAGAAATGACCATGACTTACAAACTGGTTGCAATTATTCGTTTTATACGATTGAAAAGCTGTTTTATTTATATTGTAAATCATGCTTCTGGCGTAGACTTCGAAGGCCGTAGCTATTCGATGTGGTGGAGCAACGCCCTAGAGTGAAGTCTAGGATGCTCGCAACGTAGAAATGACCATATCCTTCACACCGTTTGCAATTATTCCTGTTATACGATTGAAAAACTGTTGTACATATGTTGTATTTTATTCTTCTGGTGCTGATTTCTAAGTCACTAGCTATTCGATCTGGTGGAGCAACGCCCTAGAGTGAAGCCTAGTTTACCGGGAACATAGAAATGACCAGTACTTTCACACTGGTTGCAGTTATTCCTGTTATACGATGGAAAAACTGTTGCATTTTTATTGTATTTTATGCCTCTGGCGTTGACTTCTAAGTCCCTAGCTATACGATCTGGTGGAGCAATGTCCTAGGGCGAAGCCTAGGTTGCCCGGAACGTAGAAATGACCTGCACTTTCAGACTGGTTGCAATTATTCCTGTTATACTATGGAAAAACTGTTGCATTTTTATTGTACTTTATGCTCCTCGCGTTAAATTCTAAGTCCCTAACTATGCGATCTGGTGGAGCAACGCCCTGCAGTTAAGCCTAGGTTGCACGGAACGTAGAAATGACCATAACTTTCACACTGGTTGCAATTATTCGTTTTATACAATGGAAAAACTGTTCTATTTATTTTGTATTTTATGCTTCGGGCGTTGACTTCTAAGGCACTAACTATTCGATGTGGTGGAGCAACGCCATAGAGCGAAACCTAGGTTGCTCGGAACATAGATATGACCATTACTTTCACACTGGTTGCAGTTATTCATTTTATACTATGTAAAAACTGTTGCACATATATCGTATTTTATGCTTCTGGCGTTGACTTCTTAGGCCCTAACTATTCGATCTGGTGAAGCAACGCTCTAGAGTGAAGCCTAGGTTGCCCGGAACGTAGAAATGACCATTACCTTCACACTGCTTGCAATTATACATTTTATACGATGGAAAAACTGTTGTATTTTTATTGTGTTTTATGCTTCTGGCGTTGACTTCTAAGTCCCTAGCTATTCGATCTGGTGGAGCAACGCCCTACAGCGAACCCGAGGTTGCCCGGAACGTAGAAATGACCTTTACTTTCACACTGTTTGCAAATATACATTATATACGATGGAAAAGCAGTTGTATTTATATTGTATTTTATGCTTCTGGCGTTGACTTCTTATGCCCTAACTATTCGATCTGGTGGAACAACGCCCTAGAGTGAAGCCTAGGTTGCCCGGATCGTAGAAATGACCATTACCTTCAAACTGCTTGCAATTATACATTTTATACGATGGAAAAACTGTTGTATTTTTATTGTATTTTATGCTTCTGGCGTTGACTTCTAAGTCCCTAACAATGCGATCTGGTGGAGCAACGCCCTACAGTTAAGCCTAGGTTGCCCGGAACGTAGAAATGACGTTTACTTTCACACTGTTTGCAAATATACATTATATACGATGGTAAAGCTGTTGCATTTATATTGTATTTTATGCTTCTGGCGTTGACTTCTTAGGCCCTAACTATTCGATCTGAGGGAACAACGACCTAGAGTGAAGCCTAGGTTGCCCGGAACGCAGAAATGACCATAACATTCACACTGTTTGCAATCATTCATTTTATACGATGGAAAAGCTGTTGTATTTGTATTGCGTTTTATGCTTCTGGAGTTGACTTCTAAGGACGTAGCTATTCGGTGTGGTGGAGCAACGCCCAAGAGTGAAACCTAGGTTGCCCGGAACGTAGAAATGACCATTACTTTCACACTGATTGCAATTATTCCTTTTATACGATGGAAAAACTGTGGCACCTATGTTGTATTTTATTCTTCTGGCGTTGAATTCTAAGTCCCTAGGTATTCGATCTGGTGGAGCAAGGCCGTGGAGCGAAGCCTAGGTTGCCCGGAACGTCGAAATGACCTGTACTGTCACACTGGTTGCAATTATTCCTGTTATACTATGGAAAAACTGTTGCATTTTTATTGTATTTTATGCTTCTGGCGTTGACTTCTAAGTCCCTAACTATGCGATCTGGTGGAGCAACGCCCTACAGTTAAGCCTAGGTTGCCCGGAACGTAGGAATGACCATAACTTTCATACTGGTTGCAATTATTCTTTTTATACCGTGGAAAAACTGTTGTATTTATATTGTATTTTATGCGTCTGGAGTTGACTTCTTAGGCCCTAACTATTCGATCTGGTGGAACAACTCCCTAGAGTGAAGCCTAGGTTGCCCGGAACGTAGAAATAACCTTTACTTTCACACTGTTTGCAAATATACATTATATTCGATGGAAAAGCTGTTGTATTTATATTGTATTTTATGCTTCTGGCGTTGTCTTCGTAGGCCCTAACTATTCGATCTGGTGGAGCAATGCTCTAGAGTAAAGCCTAGGTTGCCCGGAAGGTAGAAATGACCATTACCTTCACACTGCTTGCAATTATACATTTTATACGATGGAAAAACTGTTATACTTATGTTGTATTTTATTCTTCTGGCGTTGAATTCTAAGTCCCTAGCTATTCGATCTGTTGGAGCAACGCCCAAGAGTGAAACCTATGTTGGCCGGAACGTGGAAATGACCATTACTTTCACACTGGTTGCAATTATTCATATATACGATGGAAAAACTGTTGTATGTTTATTGTATTTTATGTTTCTGGCGTTGACTTCTAAGTACCTATCTATTCGATCTGGTGGAGCAGCGCTCTACAGCGAAACCTAGGTTGCCCGGAACGTAGAAATGACCTTTACTTTTACACTGTTTGCAAATATACATTATATACGATGGAAAACCTGTTGTATTTATATTGCATTTTATGCTTCTGGCGTTGACTTCTTAGGCTCTAACTATTCGATCTGGTGGAACAATGCCCTAGAGTGAAGCCTAGGTTGCCCGGAACGTAGAAATGACCATAACTTTCACACTGGTTGCAATTATTCGTTTTATACAATGGAAAAACTGTTCTATTTATTTTGTATTTTATGCTTCGGGCGTTGACTTCTAAGGCCCTAACTATTCGATCTGGTGGAGCAACGCTCTAGAGTGAAGCCTAGGTTATCCAGAACGTAGAAATGACCATTACCTTCACTGCTTGCAATTATACATTTTATACGATGCAAAAACTGTTCTACATATGTTGTATTTTATTCTTCTGGCGCTGAATTCTAAGTCCCTAGCTATTCGATCTGGCGGAGCAACGCCCTAGACTGAAGCCTAGGTTGCCCGGAACGTAGAAATGACATGTACTTTCACACTGGTTGCAATTATTCCTGTTATAGGATGGAAAAACTGTTGCATTTTTATTGTATTTTATGCTTCTGGCGTTGACTTCTAAGTCCCTAACTATGCGATCTGGTGGAGCAACGCCCTACAGTTAAGCCTAGGTTGCCCGGAACGTTGGAATGACCTTTACTTTGACACTGTTTGCAAATATACATTATATACGATGGAAAAGCTGTTGTATTTATATTGTATTTTATGCTTCTGGCGTTGACTTGTTAGGCCCTAACTATTCGATCTGGTGGAGCAACGCCCTAGAGAGAAGCCTAGATTGCCCGGAACGTAGAAGTGACCATAACTATCAGACTGGTTGCAATTATTCGTTTTAAACGATGGAAAGACTGTTGTATTTATATTGTATTTTATAGTTATGGCGTTGTCTTCTAGGGCCGTAGCTATTCGATGTGGTTGAGCAACGGCCTAGAGTGAAGCCTAGGTTGCCCGGAACGTATAAATGACCATAGCTTTCATACTGGTTGCAATTATTCGTTTTATACGATGGAAAAGCTGTTGTATTTATTTTGTATTTGGTGCTCCTGGCGTTGACTTCTTAGGCCCTAGTTATTGGATCTGGTGGACCAACGCCCTAGAGTGAAGCCTAGGTTGCCCGGAACGTAGGAATGACAATAACATTCATACTGGTTGCAATTATACGTTTTATACGATGGAAAAACTGTTGTATTTTTATTTTATTTTATGCTTCTGGCATTGACTTCTTAGGCCCTAACTATTCGATCTGGTGAAGCAACGCCCTAGAGTGAAGCCTAGGTTGCCCAGAACGTAGAAATGACCATAAGTATCAGACTGGTTGCAATTATTCCTGTTATACGATTCAAAAACTTTTGTATTTATATTGCATTTTATGCTTCTGGCGTTGACTTCTAAGGCCGGAGCTATTCGATGTGGTGCAGCGACACCCTCGTGTGAAGCCTAGGTTGCCCGGAACGTAGAAATGACCATACCTTTCACACTGGTTGCAATTATTCCTGTTATACGATGGAAAAACTGTTGTATTTATATTATATTTTATGCTTCAGACGTTGACTTCTAAGGCAGTAGCTATTCGATGTGGTGGAGTAACGCCCTAGAGTGAAGCGTAGGTTGCCCGGAAAGTAGAAATGAACATTACCTCCACACTGTTTGCAATTATTCATTTTATACAGTGGAAAAACTGTTGTATTTATATTGTTTTTTATAGTTATGGCGTTGACTTCTAAGGCCGTAGCTATTCGATGTGGTGGAGCAATGCCGTAGAGTGAAGCCTAGGATGCTCGCAACGTAGAAATGACCATATCTTTCACACTGTTTGCAATTATTCCTGCTATAAGATTGAAAAACTGTTGTATTTGTATTGTATTTTATGCTTCTGGCGTAGACATCTTAGGCCCTAACTATTCGATCTGGTGGAACGACGCCCTAGAGTGAAGCCTAGGTTGCCCGTATCGTAGAAATGACCATACCTTTCACACTGGTTGCAATTATTCCTGTTATACGATGGAAAAACTGTTGTATTTCTATTGTATTTTATGCTTCTGGCGTTGACTTCTTAGGCCCTAACTATTCGATCTGGTGGAGCAACGCCCTAGGGTGAAGCCTAGGTTGCCCGGAACGTAGAAATGACAATACCTTTCACACTGGTTGCAATTATTCCTGTTATACAAGGGAAAAACTGTTGTATTTATATTGTATTTTATGCTTCTGGTGTAGACTTCTTAGGCCCTAACTATTCGATCTGGTGGAACGACGCCCTACAGTGAAGCCTCGGTTGCCTGTATCGTAGAAATGACCATATCTTTCACACTGGTTGCAATTATTCCTGTTATACGATGGAAAAACTGTTGTATTTCTATTGTATTTTATGCTTCTGGCGTTGACTTCTTAGGCCCTACCTATTCGATCTGTTGGAGCAACGCCCTAGGGTGAAGCCTAGGTTGCCCGGAACGTAGATGTGACCATAACTATCAGACTGGTTGCAATTATTCGTTTTATACGATGGATAGACTGTTGTATTTATATTGTATTTTATAGTTATGGCGTTGTCTTCTAGGGCCGTAGCTATTCGATGTGGTTGAGCAACGCCCTAGAGTGAAGCCTAGGTTGCCCGGAACGTAGAAATGACCATCACTTTCGCACTGGTAGCAATAATTCTTGTTATACGACGGAAAAACTGTTGTATTTATATTGTATTTTATGCTTCTGGCGATCACTTCTAAGGCCGCAGCTATTCGATGTGGTGGAGCAACGCCCTAGACTGAAGCCTAGGTTTCCCGGAACGTAGAAATGACCATCACTTTCACACTGGTTGCAATTATTCCTGTTATACGATGGAAAAACTGTTGTATTTATATTGTATTTTATGCTTCTGGTGTAGACTTCTTAGGCCCTAGCTATTCGATGTGGTGGTGCAACGCCCTAGACTGAAGCCTAGGTTTCCTGGAACGTAGAAATGACCATCACTTTCACACTGGTTGCAATTATTCCTGTTATACGATGGAAAAACTGTTGTGTTTATATTGTATTTTATGCTTCTGGTGTAGACTTCTTAGGCCCTAACTATTCGATCTGGTGGAACGACGCCCTAGAGTGAAGACTCGGTTGCCTGTATCGTAGAAATGACCATATCTTTCACACTGGTTGCAATTATTCCTGTTATACGATGGAAAAACTGTTGTATTTCTATTGTATTTTATGCTTCTGGCGATCACTTCTAAGGCCGCAGCTATTCGATGTGGTGGAGCAACGCCCAAGAGTGAAACCTAGGTTACCCGGAACGTAGAAATGACCATTACTTTCACACTGATTGCAATTATTCCTTTTATACGATGCAAAAACTGTGGCACCTATGTTGTATTTTATTCTTCTGCCGTTGAATTCTAAGTCCCTAGGTATTCGATCTGGTGGAGCAAGGCCCTGGAGCGAAGCCTAGGTTGCCCGGAACGTCGAAATGACCTGTACTGTCACACTGGTTGCAATTATTCCTGTTATACTATGGAAAAACTGTTGCATTTTTATTGTAGTTTATGCTTCTGGCGTTGACTTCTAAGTCCCTAACTATGCGATCTGGTGGAGCAACGCCCGACAGTTAAGCCTAGGTTGCCCGGAACGTAGGAATGACCTTTACTTTCACACTGTTTGCAAATATACATTATATACGATGGAAAAGCTGTTGTATTTATATTGTATTTTATGCTTCAGGCGTTGACTTTTAAGGCCGTAGCTATTCGATGTGGTGGAGCAACGCCCTAGAGTGAAGTCTAGGATGCTCGCAACGTAGAAATGACCATATCCTTCACACTGTTTGCAATTATTCCTGTTATACGATTGAAAAACTGTTGTACATATGTTGTATTTTATTCTTCTGGTGCTGATTTCTAAGTCACTAGCTATTCGATCTGGTGGAGCAACGCCCTAGAGTGAAGCCTAGTTTACCGGGAACATAGAAATGACCAGTACTTTCACACTGGTTGCAGTTATTCCTGTTATACGATGGAAAAACTGTTGCATTTTTATTGTATTTTATGCCTCTGGCGTTGACTTCTAAGTCCCTAGCTATACGATCTGGTGGAGCAATGTCCTAGGGCGAAGCCTAGGTTGCCCGGAACGTAGAAATGACCTGCACTTTCAGACTGGTTGCAATTATTCCTGTTATACTATGGAAAAACTGTTGCATTTTTATTGTACTTTATGCTCCTCGCGTTAAATTCTAAGTCCCTAACTATGCGATCTGGTGGAGCAACGCCCTGCAGTTAAGCCTAGGTTGCACGGAACGTAGAAATGACCATAACTTTCACACAGGTTGCAATTATTCGTTTTATACAATGGAAAAACTGTTCTATTTATTTTGTATTTTATGCTTCGGGCGTTGACTTCTAAGGCACTAACTATTCGATGTGGTGGAGCAACGCCATAGAGCGAAACCTAGGTTGCTCGGAACATAGATATGACCATTACTTTCACACTGGTTGCAGTTATTCATTTTATACTATGTAAAAACTGTTGCACATATATCGTATTTTATGCTTCTGGCGTTGACTTCTTAGGCCCTAACTATTCGATCTGGTGAAGCAACGCTCTAGAGTGAAGCCTAGGTTGCCCGGAACGTAGAAATGACCATTACCTTCACACTGCTTGCAATTATACATTTTATACGATGGAAAAACTGTTGTATTTTTATTGTGTTTTATGCTTCTGGCGTTGACTTCTAAGTCCCTAGCTATTCGATCTGGTGGAGCAACGCCCTACAGCGAACCCGAGGTTGCCCGGAACGTAGAAATGACCTTTACTTTCACACTGTTTGCAAATATACATTATATACGATGGAAAAGCAGTTGTATTTATATTGTATTTTATGCTTCTGGCGTTGACTTCTTATGCCCTAACTATTCGATCTGGTGGAACAACGCCCTAGAGTGAAGCCTAGGTTGCCCGGATCGTAGAAATGACCATTACCTTCAAACTGCTTGCAATTATACATTTTATACGATGGAAAAACTGTTGTATTTTTATTGTATTTTATGCTTCTGGCGTTGACTTCTAAGTCCCTAACAATGCGATCTGGTGGAGCAACGCCCTACAGTTAAGCCTAGGTTGCCCGGAACGTAGAAATGACGTTTACTTTCACACTGTTTGCAAATATACATTATATACGATGGTAAAGCTGTTGCATTTATATTGTATTTTATGCTTCTGGCGTTGACTTCTTAGGCCCTAACTATTCGATCTGAGGGAACAACGACCTAGAGTGAAGCCTAGGTTGCCCGGAACGCAGAAATGACCATAACATTCACACTGTTTGCAATCATTCATTTTATACGATGGAAAAGCTGTTGTATTTGTATTGCGTTTTATGCTTCTGGAGTTAACTTCTAAGGACGTAGCTATTCGGTGTGGTGGAGCAACGCCCAAGAGTGAAACCTAGGTTGCCCGGAACGTAGAAATGACCATTACTTTCACACTGATTGCAATTATTCCTTTTATACGATGGAAAAACTGTGGCACCTATGTTGTATTTTATTCTTCTGGCGTTGAATTCTAAGTCCCTAGGTATTCGATCTGGTGGAGCAAGGCCCTGGAGCGAAGCCTAGGTTGCCCGGAACGTCGAAATGACCTGTACTGTCACACTGGTTGCAATTATTCCTGTTATACTATGGAAAAACTGTTGCATTTTTATTGTATTTTATGCTTCTGGCGTTGACTTCTAAGTCCCTAACTATGCGATCTGGTGGAGCAACGCCCTACAGTTAAGCCTAGGTTGCCCGGAACGTAGGAATGACCATAACTTTCATACTGGTTGCAATTATTCTTTTTATACCGTGGAAAAACTGTTGTATTTATATTGTATTTTATGCGTCTGGAGTTGACTTCTTAGGCCCTAACTATTCGATCTGGTGGAACAACTCCCTAGAGTGAAGCCTAGGTTGCCCGGAACGTAGAAATAACCTTTACTTTCACACTGTTTGCAAATATACATTATATTCGATGGAAAAGCTGTTGTATTTATATTGTATTTTATGCTTCTGGCGTTGTCTTCGTAGGCCCTAACTATTCGATCTGGTGGAGCAATGCTCTAGAGTAAAGCCTAGGTTGCCCGGAAGGTAGAAATGACCATTACCTTCACACTGCTTGCAATTATACATTTTATACGATGGAAAAACTGTTATACTTATGTTGTATTTTATTCTTCTGGCGTTGAATTCTAAGTCCCTAGCTATTCGATCTGTTGGAGCAACGCCCAAGAGTGAAACCTATGTTGGCCGGAACGTGGAAATGACCATTACTTTCACACTGGTTGCAATTATTCATATATACGATGGAAAAACTGTTGTATGTTTATTGTATTTTATGTTTCTGGCGTTGACTTCTAAGTACCTATCTATTCGATCTGGTGGAGCAGCGCTCTACAGCGAAACCTAGGTTGCCCGGAACGTAGAAATGACCTTTACTTTTACACTGTTTGCAAATATACATTATATACGATGGAAAACCTGTTGTATTTATATTGCATTTTATGCTTCTGGCGTTGACTTCTTAGGCTCTAACTATTCGATCTGGTGGAACAATGCCCTAGAGTGAAGCCTAGGTTGCCCGGAACGTAGAAATGACCATAACTTTCACACTGGTTGCAATTATTCGTTTTATACAATGGAAAAACTGTTCTATTTATTTTGTATTTTATGCTTCGGGCGTTGACTTCTAAGGCCCTAACTATTCGATCTGGTGGAGCAACGCTCTAGAGTGAAGCCTAGGTTATCCAGAACGTAGAAATGACCATTACCTTCACTGCTTGCAATTATACATTTTATACGATGCAAAAACTGTTCTACATATGTTGTATTTTATTCTTCTGGCGCTGAATTCTAAGTCCCTAGCTATTCGATCTGGCGGAGCAACGCCCTAGACTGAAGCCTAGGTTGCCCGGAACGTAGAAATGACATGTACTTTCACACTGGTTGCAATTATTCCTGTTATAGGATGGAAAAACTGTTGCATTTTTATTGTATTTTATGCTTCTGGCGTTGACTTCTAAGTCCCTAACTATGCGATCTGGTGGAGCAACGCCCTACAGTTAAGCCTAGGTTGCCCGGAACGTTGGAATGACCTTTACTTTGACACTGTTTGCAAATATACATTATATACGATGGAAAAGCTGTTGTATTTATATTGTATTTTATGCTTCTGGCGTTGACTTGTTAGGCCCTAACTATTCGATCTGGTGGAGCAACGCCCTAGAGAGAAGCCTAGATTGCCCGGAACGTAGAAGTGACCATAACTATCAGACTGGTTGCAATTATTCGTTTTAAACGATGGAAAGACTGTTGTATTTATATTGTATTTTATAGTTATGGCGTTGTCTTCTAGGGCCGTAGCTGTTCGATGTGGTTGAGCAACGGCCTAGAGTGAAGCCTAGGTTGCCCGGAACGTATAAATGACCATAGCTTTCATACTGGTTGCAATTATTCGTTTTATACGATGGAAAAGCTGTTGTATTTATTTTGTATTTGGTGCTCCTGGCGTTGACTTCTTAGGCCCTAGTTATTGGATCTGGTGGACCAACGCCCTAGAGTGAAGCCTAGGTTGCCCGGAACGTAGGAATGACAATAACATTCATACTGGTTGCAATTATACGTTTTATACGATGGAAAAACTGTTGTATTTTTATTTTATTTTATGCTTCTGGCATTGACTTCTTAGGCCCTAACTATTCGATCTGGTGAAGCAACGCCCTAGAGTGAAGCCTAGGTTGCCCGGAACGCAGAAATGACCATAACTATCAGACTGGTTGCAATTATTCCTGTTATACGATTCAAAAACTTTTGTATTTATATTGCATTTTATGCTTCTGGCGTTGACTTCTAAGGCCGGAGCTATTCGATGTGGTGCAGCGACACCCTCGTGTGAAGCCTAGGTTGCCCGGAACGTAGAAATGACCATACCTTTCACACTGGTTGCAATTATTCCTGTTATACGATGGAAAAACTGTTGTATTTATATTATATTTTATGCTTCAGACGTTGACTTCTAAGGCAGTAGCTATTCGATGTGGTGGAGTAACGCCCTAGAGTGAAGCGTAGGTTGCCCGGAAAGTAGAAATGAACATTACCTCCACACTGTTTGCAATTATTCATTTTATACAGTGGAAAAACTGTTGTATTTATATTGTTTTTTATAGTTATGGCGTTGACTTCTAAGGCCGTAGCTATTCGATGTGGTGGAGCAATGCCGTAGAGTGAAGCCTAGGATGCTCGCAACGTAGAAATGACCATATCTTTCACACTGTTTGCAATTATTCCTGCTATAAGATTGAAAAACTGTTGTATTTGTATTGTATTTTATGCTTCTGGCGTAGACATCTTAGGCCCTAACTATTCGATCTGGTGGAACGACGCCCTAGAGTGAAGCCTAGGTTGCCCGTATCGTAGAAATGACCATACCTTTCACACTGGTTGCAATTATTCCTGTTATACGATGGAAAAACTGTTGTATTTCTATTGTATTTTATGCTTCTGGCGTTGACTTCTTAGGCCCTAACTATTCGATCTGGTGGAGCAACGCCCTAGGGTGAAGCCTAGGTTGCCCGGAACGTAGAAATGACAATACCTTTCACACTGGTTGCAATTATTCCTGTTATACAAGGGAAAAACTGTTGTATTTATATTGTATTTTATGCTTCTGGTGTAGACTTCTTAGGCCCTAACTATTCGATCTGGTGGAACGACGCCCTACAGTGAAGCCTCGGTTGCCTGTATCGTAGAAATGACCATATCTTTCACACTGGTTGCAATTATTCCTGTTATACGATGGAAAAACTGTTGTATTTCTATTGTATTTTATGCTTCTGGCGTTGACTTCTTAGGCCCTACCTATTCGATCTGTTGGAGCAACGCCCTAGGGTGAAGCCTAGGTTGCCCGGGACGTAGATGTGACCATAACTATCAGACTGGTTGCAATTATTCGTTTTATACGATGGATAGACTGTTGTATTTATATTGTATTTTATAGTTATGGCGTTGTCTTCTAGGGCCGTAGCTATTCGATGTGGTTGAGCAACGCCCTAGAGTGAAGCCTAGGTTGCCCGGAACGTAGAAATGACCATCACTTTCGCACTGGTAGCAATAATTCTTGTTATACGATGGAAAAACTGTTGTATTTATATTGTATTTTATGCTTCTGGCGATCACTTCTAAGGCCGCAGCTATTCGATGTGGTGGAGCAACGCCCTAGACTGAAGCCTAGGTTTCCCGGAACGTAGAAATGACCATCACTTTCACACTGGTTGCAATTATTCCTGTTATACGATGGAAAAACTGTTGTATTTATATTGTATTTTATGCTTCTGGTGTAGACTTCTTAGGCCCTAGCTATTCGATGTGGTGGAGCAACGCCCTAGACTGAAGCCTAGGTTTCCTGGAACGTAGAAATGACCATCACTTTCACACTGGTTGCAATTATTCCTGTTATACGATGGAAAAACTGTTGTGTTTATATTGTATTTTATGCTTCTGGTGTAGACTTCTTAGGCCCTAACTATTCGATCTGGTGGAACGACGCCCTAGAGTGAAGACTCGGTTGCCTGTATCGTAGAAATGACCATATCTTTCACACTGGTTGCAATTATTCCTGTTATACGATGGAAAAACTGTTGTATTTCTATTGTATTTTATGCTTCTGGCGATCACTTCTAAGGCCGCAGCTATTCGATGTGGTGGAGCAACGCCCTAGAGTGAAGCCTAGGTTGCCCGGAACTTAGAAATGACCATAGCTTTCACACTGGTTGCAATTACTCTTGTTATACGATGGAAAAACTGTTGTATTTATTTTGTATTTTATGCCTCTGGCGTTGACTCCTAAGGCCGTAGCTATTCGATGTGGTGGAGCAACGCCATAGAGTGAAGCCTAGGTTGCACATAACGTAGAAATGGCCATGTCTTTCACACTGGTTGCAATTATTCCTGTTATACGATGGAAAAACTGTTGTATTTATATTATATTTTATGCTTCAGACGTTGACTTCTAAGGCCGTAGCTATTCGATGTGGTGGAGAAACGCCCTAGAGTGAAGCCTAGGTTGCCCGGAAAGTAGAAATGACCATTACCTCCACACTGTTTGCAATTATTCATTTTATACAGTGGAAAAACTGTTGTATTTATATTGTTTTTTATAGTTATGGCGTTGACTACTTAGGCCCTAACTATTCGATCTGGTGGAGCAACGCCCTGGGGTGAAGCCTAGGTTGCTCGGAACGTAGAAATGACCATAACTTTCATACTGGTTGCAATTATTCGTTTTATACCGTGGAAAAACTGTTGTATTTATATTGTATTTTTTGCGTCTGGAGTTGTTTTCTAAGGCCCTAACTATTCGGCCTGGTGGACCAACTCCCTAGAGTGAAGCCTAGGTTGCACGGAACGTAGAAATGCCCATTACTTTCACACTGGTTGTAATTATTCCTGTTATACGATGGAATAACTGTTGTATTTTTATTTTATTTTGTGCTTCTGGTGTAGACTTCTTAGGCCCTAGCTATTCGATCTGGAGGAACAACGCCCTAGAGTGAAGCCTAGGTTGCCCGGAACGTAGAAATGACCATCACTTTCACACTGGTTGCAATAACTCTTGTTATACGATGGAAAAACTGTTGTATTTATACTGTATTTTATGCTTCTGGCGTTGACTTCTAAGGCCGCAGCTATTCGATGTGGTGGAGAAACGCCCTAGAATGAAGCCTAGGATGCCCGCAACGTAGAAATGACCATATCTTTCACACTGTTTGCAATTATTCCTGTTATGCGATCGAAAAACTGTTGTATTTATACTGTATTTTATGCTTCTGGCGTTGACTTCCTAGGCCCTAACTATTCGATCTGGAGGAGCAACGCCATAGAGTGAAGCCTAGGTTGCCGGGAATGCAGAAATGACCATCACTTTCACACTGGTGGCAATTATTCCTGTTATACGATGGACAAACTGTTGGATTTTTAATGTACTTTATGCTTCTGGCGTTGACTTCTTAGGCCCTAACTATTCGATCTGGTGGAGCAACGCCCTAGGGTGAATCCTAGGTTGCCGGGAACGTAGAAATGACCATTACTTCCACACTGTTTGCAATTATTCATATTATACAGTGGAAAAACTGTTGTATTTATATGGCATTTTATGTTTCTGGCATTGACTTCTAAGGCCCTAACTATTCGATGTGGTGGAGCAATGCCCTAGAGTGAAGCCTAGGTTGCCCGGAACGTAGAAATGACCATACCTTTCACACTGGTTGCAATTATTCCTGTTATGCGATGGAAAAGCTGTTGTATTTGTATTGTATTTTATGCTTCTGGCGTAGACTTCTTAGGCCGTAACTATTCGATCAAGTGGAACGACACCCTAGAGTGAAGCCTAGGTTTCCCGTATCGTAGAAATGACCATATCTTTCACACTGGTTGCAATTATTCCGGTTATACGATGGAAAAACTGTTGTATTTCTATTGTATTTTATGCTTCTGGCGCTGACTTCTTAGGCCCCAAAGTATTCGAACTGGTGGAGCAACGCCCTACAGTGAAGCCTAGGTTGCCCGGAACGTAGAAATGACCATTACTTCCTCACTGTTTGCGATTATTCATTTTATACATGGAAAAAACGGTTGTATTTATATTGTGTTTTATGCTTCTGGCATTGACTTCTGAGGCCCTAACTATTCGATGTGGTGGAGCAACGCCATAGTGCGAAACCTAGGTTGCTAGGAACGTAGAAATGACCATTACTTTCACACTGGTTGCAATTATTCATTTTATACGATGGAAAAACTGTTGTACATATATCGTATTTTATGCTTCTGGCGTTGACTTCTTACGCCGTAGCTGTTCGATGTGGTTGAGCAACGCCCTAGTGTGAAGCCTGGGTTGCCCGGAACGATGAAATGGCCATTACCTTCACACTGTTTGCGATTATTCATTTTATACGATGGTAAAACTGTTGTACTTAGGTTGTATTTTATTCTTCTGGCGTAGAATTCTAAGTCCCTAGCTATTCGATCTGGTGGAGCAGCTTCCTAGAGTGAAGCCTGAGTTACCCGGAACGTAGAAATGACCAGTACATTCACACTGGTTGCAGTTATTCCTGTTATACAATGGAAAAACTGTTGCATTTTTTTTGTATTTTATGCTTCTGGCGTTGTATTCAAAGTCCCTAACTATTCGATCTGGTGGAGCAACGCCCTGGAGTTGAGCCAAGGTTGCCCGGAACGTAGAAATGACCATAACTTTCACACTGGTTTCAATTATTCGTTTTATACAATGGAAAAGCTGTTCTATTTATTTTGTATTTTATGCTTCGAGCGTTGACTTCTAAGGCCCTAACAATTCGATCTAGTGGAGCAACGCCCTACAGTTGAGCCTAGCTTGCCCGGAACGCAGAAATGACCTTTACTTTCACACTGTTTGCAAATATACATTATATACGATGGAAAATGTGTTGTATTTATATTGTATTTTATGCTTCTGGCGTTGACTTCTTAGGCCCTAACTATTCGATCTGGTGGAGCAACGCCCTAGAGTGAAGCCTAGGTTGCACGGAACGTAGAAATGACCATTACCTCCACACTGTTTGCAATTATTCGTTTTATACAATGGAAAAACTGTGGTATTTATATTGTTTTTTATAGTTATGGCGTTGACTTCTAAGGCCGTAGCTATTCGATGTGGTGGAGCAATGCCCGATAGTGAAGCCTAGGATGCCCGCAACGTAGAAATGACCATATCTTTCACACTGTTTGCAATTATTCCTGTTATACGATTGAAAAACTGTTGTATTTATACTGTATTTTATGCTTCTGGCGTTGACTTCTAAGGCCGCAGCTATCCGATGTGGTGGAGCAACGCCCTAGAGTGAAGCCTAGGTTGCCCGGAACGTAGAAGTGACCATACCATTCACACTGGTTGCAATTATTCCTGTTATACAAGGGAAAAACTGTTGTATTTATATTGTATTTTATGCGTCTGGAGTTGTTTTCTAAGGCCCTAACTATTCGACCTGGTGGACCAACGCCCTGGAGTGAAGCCTAGGCTGCACGGAACGTAGAAATGCCCATTACTTTCACACTGGTTGTAATTATTCCTTTTATACGATGTAATAACTGTTGTATTTTTATTTTATTTTGTGCTTCTGGCGTTGACTTCTAAGGTCCTAGCTATTCGATCTGGTGGAGCAACGCTCTAGAGTGAAGCCTAGGTTGCCCGGTACTTGGAAATGACCATCACCTTCACTCTGGTTGCAATTATTCCTGTTATACGATGGAAAAACTGTGGTACTTATATTGTATTTTATGCTTCTGGCGTAGGCTTCTTAGGCCCTAACTATTCGATCTGGGGGAACCACGCCCTAGACTGAAGCCTAGGTTGCCCGGAACGTACAAATGACCATCACTTTCACACTGGTTGCAATTATTCCTGTTATACAATGGAAAAACTGTTGTATTTATATTGCTTTTTATAGTTATGGCGTTGACTTCTAAGGCCGTAGCTATTCGATGTGGTGGAGCAATGCCCTAGAGTGAAGCCTAGGATGCCCGCAACGTAATAATGACCATATCTTTCACACTGTTTGCAATTATTCCTGTTATACGATTGAAAAACTGTTGTATTTATATTGTATTTTATGCTTCTGTCGTTGACTTCTAAGGCCGCAGCTACCCGATGTGGTGTAGCAACGCCCTAGAGTGAAGCCTAGGTTGCCCGGAACGTAGAAATGACCATACCTTTCACACTGGTTATAATTATTCCTGTTATACGATGGAAAAGCTGTTGTATGTCTATTGTATTTTATGCTTCTGGCGTTGACTTCTTAGGGCCTAACTATTCGATCTGGTGGAGCAACGCCCTAGGGTGAATCCTAGGTTGCCGGGAACGTAGAAATGACCATTACTTCCACACTGTTTGCAATTATTCATATTATACAGTGGAAAAACTGTTGTATTTATACGGCATTTTATGTTTCTGGCATTGACTTCTAAGGCCCTAACTATTCGATGTGGTGGAGCAATGCCCTAGAGTGAAGCCTAGGTTGCCCGGAACGTAGAAATGACCATAGCTTTCACACTGGTTGCAATTATTCCTGTTATACGATGGAAAAGCTGTTGTATTTGTATTGTATTTTATGCTTCTGGCGTAGACTTCTTAGGCCCTAACTATTCGATCAAGTGGAACGACACCCTAGAGTGAAGCCTAGGTTGCCCGTATCGTAGAAATGACCATATCTTTCACACTGGTTGCAATTATTCCTGTTATACGATGGAAAGACTGTTGTATTTCTATTGTATTTTATGCTTCTGGCGCTGACTTCTTAGGCCCTACCTATTCGAACTGGTGGAGCAACGCCCTAGAGTGAAGCCTAGGTTGCCCGGAACGTAGAAATGACCATTACTTCCTCACTGTTTGCAATTATTCATTTTATACATGGAAAAAACGGTTGTATTTATATTGTGTTTTATGCTTCTGGCATTGACTTCTGAGGCCCTAACTATTCGATGTGGTGGAGCAACGCCATAGTGCGAAACCTAGGTTGCTCGGAACGTAGAAATGACCATTACTTTCACACTGGTTGCAATTATTCATTTTATACGATGGAAAAACTGTTGTACATATATCGTATTTTATGCTTCTGGCGTTGACTTCTTACGCCGTAGCTGTTCGATGTGGTTGAGCAACGCCCTAGTGTGAAGCCTCGGTTGCCCGGAACGATGAAATGGCCATTACCTTCACACTGTTTGCGATTATTCATTTTATACGATGGTAAAACTGTTGTACTTAGGTTGTATTTTATTCTTCTGGCGTAGAATTCTAAGTCCCTAGCTATTCGATCTGGTGGAGCAGTTTCCTAGAGTGAAGCCTGAGTTACCCGGAACGTAGAAATGACCAGTACATTCACACTGGTTGCAGTTATTCCTGTTATACAACGGAAAAACTGTTGCATTTTTTTTGTATTTTATGCTTCTGGCGTTGTATTCAAAGTCCCTAACTATTCGATCTGGTGGAGCAACACCCTGGAGTTAAGCCAAGGTTGCCCGGAACGTAGAAATGACCATAACTTTCACACTGGTTTCAATTATTCGTTTTATACAATGGAAAAGCTGTTCTATTTATTTTGTATTTTATGCTTCGAGCGTTGACTTCTAAGGCCCTAACAATTCGATCTAGTGGAGCAACGCCCTACAGTTGAGCCTAGCTTGCCCGGAACGTAGAAATGACCTTTACTTTCACACTGTTTGCAAATATACATTATATACGATGGAAAAGCTGTTGTATTTATACTGTATTTTATTCTTCTGGCGTTGAATTCTAAGTCCCTAGCTATTCGATCTGGTGGAGCAACGCCATAGGGTGAAGCCTGGGTTACCCGGAACGTGGAAATGACCAGTACTTTCACACTGGTTGCAGTTATTCCTGTTATAATATGGAAAAACTGTTGCATTTTTATTGTATTTTATGCTTCAGGCGTTAAATCCTAAGTCCCTAACTTTGCGATCTGGTGGAGCAACGCCCTACAGCTAAGCCTAGGTTGCCCGGAACGTAGAAATGACATTTGCTTTCACACTGTTTGCAATTATACATTATATACGATGGAAAAGCTGTTGTATTTATATTGTATTTTCTGCTTCTGGCGTTGACTTCTTAGGCCCTAACTATTCGATCTGGTGGAACAACGCCCTAGAGTGAAGCCTAGGTTGCCCGGAACGTAGAAATGACAATAACTTTCACACTGGTTGCAATTATTCGTTCTAAACAATGGAAAAAATGTTCTATTTATTTTGTATTTTATGCTTCGGGCGTTGACTTCTAAGGCCCTAACTATTCCATCTGGTGGAGCAACGCTCTAGAGTGATGCCGAGGTTGCCCAGAACGTAGAAATGACCATTACCTTCACACTGCTTGCAATTATACATTTTATACGGTGGAAAAGCTGTTGTACATATGTTGTATTTTATTCTTCTGGCGTTGAATTCTAAGTCCCTAGCTATTCGACCTGGTGGAGCAACGACCTAAAGTGAAGCCTAGGTTACCCGGAACATAGAAATGACCAGTACTTTAACACTGGATGCAGCTTTCCTGTTATACGATGGAAAAACAGTTGCATTTTTATTGTATTTCATGCTTCTGGCGTTAAATTCTAAGTACCTAACCATGCGATCTGGTGGAGCAACGCCCTACAGTTAAGCCTAGGTTGCCCGGAACGTAGAAATGACCTTTACTTTCACACTCTTTGCAAATATACATCATATACGATGGAAAAGCTGTTGTATTTATATTGTATTTTATGCTTCTGGCGTTGTCTTCTTAGGCCCTAACTATTCGGTCTGGTGGAGCAACGCTCTAGAGCGAAGCCTAGGTTGCCCGGAACGTAGAAGTGACCACACTTTCACACTGGTTGCAATTATCCTTGTTATACGATGGAAAAACTGTTGTATTTATTTTGTATTCTATGCCTCTGGCGTTGACTCCTAAGGCCGTAGCTATTCGATGCGGTGGAGCAACGCCCTAGGGTCAAGCCTAGGTTGCCCGGAACGTAGAAATGACCATGTCTTTCACACTGGTTGCAATTATTCCTGTTATACGATGGAAAAACTGTTGTATTTATTTTGTATTTTAACCTTCTGGCGTTCACTTCTAAGGCCGTAGCTATTCGATGTGGTGCATCAATGCCCTGGAGTGAAGCCTAGGTTGCCCTGATCGTAGAAATGACCATATCTTTCACACTGGTTGCAATTATTCATGCTATACAATGAAAGGACTGTTGTATTTTTCTTGTGTTTTATGCGTCTGGAGTTGTTTTCTAAGGGCCTAACTATTCGACCTGGTGGAGCAACGCCCTAGAGTGAAGCCTAGGTTGCACAGAACGTAGAAATGCCCATTACTTTCACACTGGTTGTAATTATTCCTGTTATACGATGGAATAACTGTTGTATTTATATTGTATTTTATGCTTCTGGCGTTGACTTCAAAGGCCCTAGCTATTCGATCTGGTGGTGCAACGCTCTAGAGTGAAGCCTAGGTGCCCGGAACATAGAAATGACCATCACCTTCAATCTGGTTGCAATTATTCCTGTTATACGATGGAAAGACTGTGGTATTTTTATTGTATTTTATGCTCCGGGCGTTGACTTCTGATGTCCTAACTACTGGATATGCTGGAGCAACGCCCTAGAGTGAAGCCTAGGTTGCACGGAACGTAGAAGTGACCATAACTTTCACACTGGTTGCAATTATTCGTTTTATACAATGTTAAAGCTGTTCTTTTAGTTCTGTATTTTATGCCTCGGGCGTTGACTTCTGAGGCCCTAGCTATTCGATTTGGTGGACCAACGCCCTAGAGTGGTGCCTATGTTGCCCGAAACGTAGAGATGACCATTACTTTCACACTGGTTGCAATTATTCATGCTATACGATGGAAAGACTGTTGTATTTATATTGCATTTTATGCTTCTGGCGTCGACTTCTAAGACCGTAGATATTCGATGAGGTGGAGCAACGCCCTAGAGTGAAGCCTAGGTTGCCCGGAACGAAGAAATGACCATTTCTATGTTCCTCGCAACCTACGCTTCACTTTAGGGCGTTGGTCCACCAGATCAAATAGTTAGGGCCTTAGAAGTCAACGCCAGAAGAATAAAATACAATATAAGTACAACAGTTTTTCCATCGTATAAAACGAATAATAGTTCGAGTGTGAAAGGTATGGTCATTTCTACGTTCCGGGCAACCTAGGCTTCACTCTAGGGCGCTGCTCCACCAGATCGAATAGTTAGGGCCTAAGAAGTCAACGCCAGAAGCATAGAATACAATAAAAATACAACAGATTTTCCATCGTATAAGAGAAATAACTGCAACCAGTGTGAAAGTACTGGTCGTTTCTACGTTCCGGGCAACCTAGGCTTGACTCTAGGTCGTTGCTCCACCAGATCGAATAGTTAGGGCCTAAGAAGCCAACGCCAGAAGCACAAAATAAAATAAAAATACAACAGTTATTCCATCGTATAACAGGAATAATTGCCACCAGTGTGAAAGTGATGGTCATTTCTACGTTACGGGTAACCTAGGCCTCAGACTAGGGCGTTGCTCCACCAGATCGAATAGCTAGGCCCTTTGAATTCAACGCCAGAAGAATAAAATACAATATAAGTACAACAGTTTTTCCATCATATAAAATGAATAATTGCAAACAGTGTGAAAGTAATGGTCATTTCTACGTTCAGGGCATCCTAGGCTTCACTCTAGGGCGTTGCTCCACCAGATCGAATAGTTAGGGTCTTGGAAGTCAACGCCCGAGGCATAAAATACAATATAAATACAACAGTTTTTCCATTGTATAAAACGAATAATTGCAACCAGTGTGAAAGTTATGGTCATTTCTACGACCCGGGCAAACTAGGCTTCACTCTAGGGCGTTGTTCCACCAGATCGAATAGTTACGGCCTATGAAGTCACCGCCAGAAGCATAAAATACAAAATAGATACAATAGTCTTTCCATCGTATAAAACGAAGAATTGCACGAGTGTGAAAGTCAGGGTCATTCCTACGTTCCGGGCAACCAAGGCTTCACTCTAGGGCGTTGGTAAAGCAAATCGAATAGTTAGGGCATAAGAAGTCAACCCCAGAAGCATAAAATACAATAAAAATACAACAGCCTTTCCTTCGTATAACAGGAATAATTGCAACCAGTGTGAAGGTAATGGTCTTTTCTATGTTCCGGGCAACCTAGGCTTTACTCTGGGGCGGTGCTCCACCATATCAAATAGTTTGGGCCTACGAAGTCAACGCCAGAAGCATAATATACAATAAAAATACAACAGTTTTTCCATCGTATAACAGGAATAATTGCAACAAGTGTGAAGGTAATGGTCATTTCTATGTTCCGGGCAACCTAGGCATTACTCTAGGGCGTTGCTTCACCAGATTGAATAGATAGAGCCTAAGAAGTCACCGCGAGAAGCATAAAATACAATATAAATACAACAGCTTTTCCATCGTGTAAAACGGATATTTGCAACCAGTGTGAAAGGACTGGTCAATTCTACATCCCGGGCAACCTACGCTTCGCTCTGGGGCGTTGTTCCACCAGATCAAATAGCTAGGGACTTAGAAGTCAACGCCAGAAGCATAAAATACAATAAAAATAGAACAGCTTTCCGTCGTATAACAGGAGTAATTGCAATCAGTGTGAAAGTAATGGTCATTTCTACGTTCCGGGAAACCTAGGCTTCACTCTAGGGCGTTGCTCCACCAGATCGAATAGTTAGGGCCTCAGAAATCAACGCCAGAAGCATAAAGTACAATATAAGCCCAACAGTTTTTCCATAGTGTAACAGGAATAACTGCAACCAGTATGAAAGTTAAGGTCATTTCTACGTTCCGGGCAACCTAGGCTTCACTCTAGGGCGCTGCTCCACCGGATGGAATAGTTAGGGCCTTAGCAGTCAACGACAGAAGCATAAAATACAATATAGATTAAACAGTTTTTCCACCGTATAACAGGAATAATTGCAACCAGAGTGAATGTAACGGTCATTACTACGTTCCGGGCAACCTAGGCTTCACTCTAGGGCGTTGCTCCACCACATCGAATAGCTACGGCCTTAGAAGTCAACGCCAGAAGCATAAAATACAATATAGATACAACAGTTTTTCCATCGTATACAATGAATGATTGCAAACATTGTGAATGTAACGGTCATTTCTACGTTCCGGGCAACCTAGGCTTCACTCTCGGGCGTTGCTCCACCAGCTCGCATAGGTAGGGCCATAGAAGCCAATGCGCGAATCATAAAATACAATAAATATATACCAGTTTTTCGATCGCATAACAGGTATAATTGCAACCAGTATGAAAGCGATGGTCATTTCTACGTTCCGAGCAACCTAGGCTTCACTCTAGGGAGTTCTTCCACCTGATCGAATAGTTAGGGCCTAAGAAGTCAACGCCAGAAGCATAAAATACAATAAAAATGAAACAGATTTTCCATCGTATAACAGGAAAGCTGCAACCAGTGTGAAAGTACTTGTCATTTCTATGTTCCGGGTAACCTAGGCTTCACTCTAGGGCGTCGCTCCACCAGATCGAACAGCTAGGGACTTAGAATTCAAAGCCAGAAGAATAAAATGCAAAATAAATAGAACAGTCTTTCCTTTGTATAAAACGAATAATTGCAACCAGTGTAAAAGTTATGGTCATTTCTACGTTACGGGAAAACCTGGGCTTAACCCTAGGGCGTTGCTCCACCAGATCGAATAGCTAGGGACTTAGAATTCAACGCCAGAAGAATAAAATAAAACATAAGTACAACATTTTTTCCATCATATAGAATGAATAATTGCAAACAGTGTGAAAGTAATGGTCATTTCTACGTTCCGGGCATCCTAAGCTTCACTGTAGGGCGTTGCTCCACCAGATCGAATAGTTAGTGCCTTAGAAGTCAACGCCTGAAGCATAAAATACAACATAAGTACAACAGTTTTTCCATCCTATAAAATGAATAATTGCAAACAGTGTGAAAGTAATGGTCATTTCTACGTTACGGGCATCCTAGGCTTCACTCTAGGGCGTTGCTCCACCAGATCGAATAGCTAGGGACTTAGAACTCAACGCCAGAAGAATAAAGTACAACATAAGTACAACAGTTTTTCCATCGTATAAAATGAATAAGTGCAAACAGTGTGAAAGTAATGGTCATTTCTAAGTTCCGGGCAACCTAGGCTTCACTCTAGGGCGTTGCTCCACCAGATCGAATAGTTAGGGCCTTAGAAGTCAACGCCCGAAGCATAAAATACAAAATAAATAGAACAGTTTTTCCATTGCATAAAACGAATAATTGCAACCAGTGTGAAAGCTATGGTCATTTCTACGTTCTGTGCAACGTAGGCTTCACTCTTGGGCGTTGCTCCACCACATCGAATAGCTACGGCCTTAGAAGTCTACTCCAGAAGCATAAAATACAATAAAAATGCAACAGTTTTTCCATCGTATAACAGGCATAACAGAAACCAGTATGAAAGTACTGGTCATTTCTACGTTCCGGGTAACCTAGGCTTCACTCTAGGGCGTTGCTCCACCAGATGGAATATTTAGGGCCTTAGAAGTCAGCGCCCGAAGCATAAAATACAATAAAAATACAACTGTCTTTCCATCGTATAACAGGAATAATTGCAACCAGTATGAAGGTAATGGTCATTTATACGTTTCGGGCAACATAGGCTTCACTATTGGACGTTGTCTCACGAGATCGAATAGGTAGGACCTTACAAGTCAACGCCAGAAGCATAAAATACAATATAAATACAACAGCTTTTCCATCGTATAACAGGAATAATTGCAACAAGTGTGAAAGAGATGGTCATTTCTACGTTCCGCGCAACGTAGTCTTCACTCTAGGGCGTTGCTCCACCACATCGAATAGCTACGGCCTTAGCAGTCAACGACAGAATCATAAAATACAATATAGATACAACAGTTTTTCCACCGTATAACAGGAATAATTGCAACCAGAGTGAATGTAACGGTCATTACTACGTTCCGGGCAACCTAGGCTTCACTCTAGGGCGTTGCTCCACCACATCGAATAGCTACGGCCTTAGAAGTCAGCGCCAGAAGCATAAAATACAATATTGATACAACAGTTTTTCCATCGTATACAATGAATGATTGCAAGCATTGTGAAGGTAACGGTCATTTCTACGTTACGGGCAACCTAGGCTTCACTCTAGGGCGTTACTCCACCAGACCGAATAGCTAGGGCCTCAGAAGTCAACGCCAGAAGCATAAAATACAATAAAAATACAACAGTCTTTCCATCGTATAACAGGAACAATTGCAACCAGTATGAAGGTAATGGTCATTTCTACGTTTCGGGCAACATAGGCTTCACTCTTGGACGTTGCCTCACGAGATCGAATAGATAGGACCTTACAAGACAACGCCAGAAGCATAAAATACAATATAAATACAACAGCTTTTCATCGTATAACAGGAATAATTGCAACCAGTGTGAAAGTAATGGTCATTTCTACGTTCCGGGCAACCTAGGCTTCACTCTAGGGCGTTGCTCCGCCAGATTGAATAGTTAGGGCCTTAGAAGTCAACGCCCGAAGCATAAAATACAAAATAAATAGAACAGTTTTTCCATTGTATAAAACGAGTAATTGCAACCAGTGTGAAAGCTATGGTCATTTCTACGTTCCGGGTAACCTAGGCTTCACTCTAGGGCGTTGCTCCACCAGATCGAATATTTAGGGCCTTAGAAGTCAGCGCCCGAAGCATAAAATACAATATAAATACAACAGCTTTTCCATCGTATAACAGGAATAATTGCAACCAGTGTGAAAGAGATGGTCATTTCTACGTTCCGCGCAACGTAGGCTTCACTCTAGGGCGTTGCTCCACCACATCGAATAGCTACGGCCTTAGCAGTCAACGCCAGAAGCATATAATACAATATAGATACAACAGTTTTTCCACCGTATAACAGGAATAATTGCAACCAGATTGAATGTAACGGTCATTTCTACGTTCCGTGCAACCTAGGCTTCACTCTTGGGCGTTGCTCCACCAGATCGAATATTTAGGGCCTTAGAAGTCAGCGCCCGAAGCATAAAATATAATAGAGTTACAACAGTTTTTCCTTCGCATAACTGAATAAATGCAACCAGTGTGAATGTAATGGTTATTTCTACGTTCCGGGCGACCTAGGCCTCACTCTAGGGCGTTGCGCCACCAGATCGAATAGTTAGGGGCATTGAATACAACACCAGGGGCATAAAATACAATAAAAATGTAACAGTTTTTCCATTGTATAAGAGGAATAACTGCAACCAGTGTGAAAATACTGGTCATTTCTACGTTCCGGGTAAATTAGGCTTCACTCTATGGCGTTGCTCCACCAGATCGATAGATAGGGACTTAGAATTCAACGCCAGAAGGATGAAATACAACATAAGTACAACAGTTTTTCCATCATATAGAATGAATAATTGCAAACAGTGTGAAAGTAATGGTCATTTCTACGTTCCGGGCATCCTAGGCTTTACTCTAGGGCGTTGCTCCACCAGATCGAATAGTTAGGGCCTTGGAAGTCAACGCCCGGGGCATAAAATACAATATAAATACAACAGTTTTTCCATTGTATAAAACGAATAATTGCAACCAGTGTGAAAGTTATGGTCATTTCTACGCTCCGGGCAACCGAGGCTTCACTCTAGGTCGTTGATCCACCAGATCGAATAGTTAGGGCCTTAGAAGTCAACGCCAGAAGCCTAAAATACAATATAAATACAACAGCCTTTAAATCATATGAAACGAATAGTTGCAACCAGTGTGAAAGTTATTGTCATTTCTACGTTACGGGCAACCTAGGCTGAACTCTAGGGCGTTGCTTCACCAGATCGAATAGTTAGGGACTTTGAATACAACGCCAGAATCATTAAATACAATAAAAATGCAACAGTTTTTCCATCGTAGAACAGGAATAACTGCAACCTGTGTGAAAGTACAGGTCATTTCTACGTTCTGGGCAACCTAGGCTTCACTCATGGGCGTTGCTCCACCACACCGAATAGCTACGGCCTTAGAAGTCAACGCAAGATGCATAAAGTCCAATAAAAATACAACAGTTTTTCCATCGTATAAAACGGATAATTGCAACTATTGTGAAAGTTATGGTCATTTCTACGTTCCGGGCAGCCTAGGCTTCACTCTGGGGCGTTGCTCCACGAGATCGAATATTTAGGGCCTTAGAAGTCAGCGCCCGAAGCATAAAATATAATAAAGTTACAACAGTTTTTCCTTCGCATAACTGGAGTAATTGCAACCAGTGTGAATGTAATGGTTATTTCTACGTTCCGGGCGACCTAGGCCTCACTCTAGGGCGTTGCGCCACCAGGTCGAATAGTTAGGGTCTTTGAATACAACGCCAGGAGCATAAAATACAATAAAAATATAACAGTTTTTCCATTGTATAAGAGGAATAACTGCAACCAGTGTGAAAGTACTGGTTATTTCTACGTTCCGGGTAACCTAGGCTTCACTCTATGGCGTTGCTCCACCAGATCGAATAGCTAGGGACTTAGAATTCAACGCCAGAAGAATAAAATACAACATAAGTACAACAGTTTTTCCATCGTATAAAATGAATAATCGCAGACAGTGTGAAGGTAATGGTCATTTCTACGTTCCGGGCAACCTAGGCTTCGCTGTAGGGCGTTGCTCCAGCAGATCGAATAATTAAGGCCTTAGAAGTCAACGGCCGAACCATAAAATGCAATAAAAGTAAAACAGTTTTTCCATTGTATAAAACGAATAGTTGAAACCAGTGTGAAAGTTATGGTCATTTCTACGTTCCGCGCAACATAGGCTTAACCCCAGGCCGTCGATCCACCAGATCCAATAGTTAGGACCTAAGAAGTCAGCGCCAGATGCATAAAATGCAAAAAAATACAACAGTTTTTCCACCGTATAACAGGAATAATTGCAACCAGTGTGGAAGTGATGGCCATTTTTACGTTCCGAGCAACCTAGGCTTCACTCTAGGGCGTTCTTCCACCAGATCGAAAGTTAGGTCCTAAGAAGTCAACGGCAGAAGCTGAAAATACAATATAAGTACAGCAGCTTTTCCATCGTATAAAACGAATAATACCAACCTGTATGAAAGTTATGGTCATTTCTACGTTCCGGGCAACCTAGGATTCACTCTGGGGCGTTGCTCAACCAGATCGAATATTTAGGGCCTTGGAAGTCAGCGCCCGAAGCATAAAATACAAAATAAATAGAACAGTTTTTCCATTGCATAAAACGAATAATTGCAACCAGTGTGAAAGCTATGGTCATTTCTACGTTCTGTGCAACGTAGGCTTCACTCTTGGGCGTTGCTCCACCACATCGAATAGCTACGGCCTTAGAAGTCTACTCCAGAAGCATAAAATACAATAAAAATGCAACAGTTTTTCCATCGTATAACAGGCATAACAGAAACCAGTGTGAAAGTACTGGTCATTTCTACGTTCCGGGTAACCTAGGCTTCACTCTAGGGCGTTGCTCCACCAGATCGAATATTTAGGGCCTTAGAAGTCAGCGCAGGAAGCATAAAATACAATAAAAATACAACAGTCTTTCCATCGTATAACAGGAATAATTGCAACCAGTATGAAGGTAATGGTCATTTATATGTTTCGGGCAACATAGGCTTCACTCTTGGACGTTGTCTCACGAGATCGAATAGATAGGACCTTACAAGTCAACGCCAGAAGCATAAAATACAATATAAATACAACAGCTTTTCCATCGTATAACAGGAATAATTGCAACAAGTGTGAAAGAGATGGTCATTTCTACGTTCCGCGCAACGTAGTCTTCACTCTAGGGCGTTGCCCCACCACATCGAATAGCTACGGCCTTAGCAGTCAACGACAGAAGCATAAAATACAATATAGATACAACAGTTTTTTCACCGTATAACAGGAATAATTGCAACCAGAGTGAATGTAACGGTCATTACTACGTTCCGGGCAACCTAGGCTTCACTCTAGGGCGTTGCTCCACCACATCGAATAGCTACGGCCTGAGAAGTCAAAGCCAGAAGCATAAAATACAATATTGATACAACAGTTTTTCCATCGTATACAATGAATGATTGCAAGCATTGTGAATGTAACGGTCATTTCTACGTTACGGGCAACCTAGGCTTCACTCTAGGGCGTTGCTCCACCAGACCGAATAGCTAGGGCCTCAGAAGTCAACGCCAGAAGCATAAAATACAATAAAAATACAACAGTCTTTCCATCGTATAACAGGAACAATTGCAACCAGTATGAAGGTAATGGTCATTTCTACGTTTCGGGCAACATAGGCTTCACTCTTGGACGTTGCCTCACGAGATCGAATAGATAGGACCTTACAAGACAACGCCAGAAGCAGAAAATACAATATAAATACAACAGTTTTTCCTTCGCATAACTGGAATAAATGCAACCAGTGTGAATGTAATGGTTATTTCTACGTTCCGGGCGACCTAGGCCTCACTCTAGGGCGTTGCGCCACCAGATCGAATAGTTAGGGGCATTGAATACAACGCCAGGGGCATAAAATACAATAAAAATGTAACAGTTTTTCCATTGGATAAGAGGAATAACTGCAACCAGTGTGAAAGTACTGGTCATTTCTACGTTCCGGGTAAGCTAGGCTTCACTCTATGGCGTTGCTCCACCAGATCGATAGCTAGGGACTTAGAATTCAACGCCAGAAGAATAAAATACAACATAAGTACAACAGTTTTTCCATCATATAAAATGAATAATTGCAAACAGTGTGAAAGTAATGGTCATTTCTACGTTCCGGGCATCCTAGGCTTTACTCTAGGGCGTTGCTCCACCAGATCGAATAGTTAGGGCCTTGGAAGTCAACGCCCGGGGCATAAAATACAATATAAATACAACAGTTTTTCCATTGTATAAAACGAATAATTGCAACCAGTGTGAAAGTTATGGTCATTTCTACGCTCCGGGCAACCGAGGCTTCACTATTGGACGTTGTCTCACGAGATCGAATAGGTAGGACCTTACAAGTCAACGCCAGAAGCATAAAATACAATATAAATACAACAGCTTTTCCATCGTATAACAGGAATAATTGCAACAAGTGTGAAAGAGATGGTCATTTCTACGTTCCGCGCAACGTAGTCTTCACTCTAGGGCGTTGCTCCACCACATCGAATAGCTACGGCCTTAGCAGTCAACGACAGAATCATAAAATACAATATAGATACAACAGTTTTTCCACCGTATAACAGGAATAATTGCAACCAGAGTGAATGTAACGGTCATTACTACGTTCCGGGCAACCTAGGCTTCACTCTAGGGCGTTGCTCCACCACATCGAATAGCTACGGCCTTAGAAGTCAGCGCCAGAAGCATAAAATACAATATTGATACAACAGTTTTTCCATCGTATACAATGAATGATTGCAAGCATTGTGAAGGTAACGGTCATTTCTACGTTACGGGCAACCTAGGCTTCACTCTAGGGCGTTACTCCACCAGACCGAATAGCTAGGGCCTCAGAAGTCAACGCCAGAAGCATAAAATACAATAAAAATACAACAGTCTTTCCATCGTATAACAGGAACAATTGCAACCAGTATGAAGGTAATGGTCATTTCTACGTTTCGGGCAACATAGGCTTCACTCTTGGACGTTGCCTCACGAGATCGAATAGATAGGACCTTACAAGACAACGCCAGAAGCATAAAATACAATATAAATACAACAGCTTTTCATCGTATAACAGGAATAATTGCAACCAGTGTGAAAGTAATGGTCATTTCTACGTTCCGGGCAACCTAGGCTTCACTCTAGGGCGTTGCTCCGCCAGATTGAATAGTTAGGGCCTTAGAAGTCAACGCCCGAAGCATAAAATACAAAATAAATAGAACAGTTTTTCCATTGTATAAAACGAGTAATTGCAACCAGTGTGAAAGCTATGGTCATTTCTACGTTCCGGGTAACCTAGGCTTCACTCTAGGGCGTTGCTCCACCAGATCGAATATTTAGGGCCTTAGAAGTCAGCGCCCGAAGCATAAAATACAATATAAATACAACAGCTTTTCCATCGTATAACAGGAATAATTGCAACCAGTGTGAAAGAGATGGTCATTTCTACGTTCCGCGCAACGTAGGCTTCACTCTAGGGCGTTGCTCCACCACATCGAATAGCTACGGCCTTAGCAGTCAACGCCAGAAGCATATAATACAATATAGATACAACAGTTTTTCCACCGTATAACAGGAATAATTGCAACCAGATTGAATGTAACGGTCATTTCTACGTTCCGTGCAACCTAGGCTTCACTCTTGGGCGTTGCTCCACCAGATCGAATATTTAGGGCCTTAGAAGTCAGCGCCCGAAGCATAAAATATAATAGAGTTACAACAGTTTTTCCTTCGCATAACTGAATAAATGCAACCAGTGTGAATGTAATGGTTATTTCTACGTTCCGGGCGACCTAGGCCTCACTCTAGGGCGTTGCGCCACCAGATCGAATAGTTAGGGGCATTGAATACAACACCAGGGGCATAAAATACAATAAAAATGTAACAGTTTTTCCATTGTATAAGAGGAATAACTGCAACCAGTGTGAAAATACTGGTCATTTCTACGTTCCGGGTAAATTAGGCTTCACTCTATGGCGTTGCTCCACCAGATCGATAGATAGGGACTTAGAATTCAACGCCAGAAGGATGAAATACAACATAAGTACAACAGTTTTTCCATCATATAGAATGAATAATTGCAAACAGTGTGAAAGTAATGGTCATTTCTACGTTCCGGGCATCCTAGGCTTTACTCTAGGGCGTTGCTCCACCAGATCGAATAGTTAGGGCCTTGGAAGTCAACGCCCGGGGCATAAAATACAATATAAATACAACAGTTTTTCCATTGTATAAAACGAATAATTGCAACCAGTGTGAAAGTTATGGTCATTTCTACGCTCCGGGCAACCGAGGCTTCACTCTAGGTCGTTGATCCACCAGATCGAATAGTTAGGGCCTTAGAAGTCAACGCCAGAAGCCTAAAATACAATATAAATACAACAGCCTTTAAATCATATGAAACGAATAGTTGCAACCAGTGTGAAAGTTATTGTCATTTCTACGTTACGGGCAACCTAGGCTGAACTCTAGGGCGTTGCTTCACCAGATCGAATAGTTAGGGACTTTGAATACAACGCCAGAATCATTAAATACAATAAAAATGCAACAGTTTTTCCATCGTAGAACAGGAATAACTGCAACCTGTGTGAAAGTACAGGTCATTTCTACGTTCTGGGCAACCTAGGCTTCACTCATGGGCGTTGCTCCACCACACCGAATAGCTACGGCCTTAGAAGTCAACGCAAGATGCATAAAGTCCAATAAAAATACAACAGTTTTTCCATCGTATAAAACGGATAATTGCAACTATTGTGAAAGTTATGGTCATTTCTACGTTCCGGGCAGCCTAGGCTTCACTCTGGGGCGTTGCTCCACGAGATCGAATATTTAGGGCCTTAGAAGTCAGCGCCCGAAGCATAAAATATAATAAAGTTACAACAGTTTTTCCTTCGCATAACTGGAGTAATTGCAACCAGTGTGAATGTAATGGTTATTTCTACGTTCCGGGCGACCTAGGCCTCACTCTAGGGCGTTGCGCCACCAGGTCGAATAGTTAGGGTCTTTGAATACAACGCCAGGAGCATAAAATACAATAAAAATATAACAGTTTTTCCATTGTATAAGAGGAATAACTGCAACCAGTGTGAAAGTACTGGTTATTTCTACGTTCCGGGTAACCTAGGCTTCACTCTATGGCGTTGCTCCACCAGATCGAATAGCTAGGGACTTAGAATTCAACGCCAGAAGAATAAAATACAACATAAGTACAACAGTTTTTCCATCGTATAAAATGAATAATCGCAGACAGTGTGAAGGTAATGGTCATTTCTACGTTCCGGGCAACCTAGGCTTCGCTGTAGGGCGTTGCTCCAGCAGATCGAATAATTAAGGCCTTAGAAGTCAACGGCCGAACCATAAAATGCAATAAAAGTAAAACAGTTTTTCCATTGTATAAAACGAATAGTTGAAACCAGTGTGAAAGTTATGGTCATTTCTACGTTCCGCGCAACATAGGCTTAACCCCAGGCCGTCGATCCACCAGATCCAATAGTTAGGACCTAAGAAGTCAGCGCCAGATGCATAAAATGCAAAAAAATACAACAGTTTTTCCACCGTATAACAGGAATAATTGCAACCAGTGTGGAAGTGATGGCCATTTTTACGTTCCGAGCAACCTAGGCTTCACTCTAGGGCGTTCTTCCACCAGATCGAAAGTTAGGTCCTAAGAAGTCAACGGCAGAAGCTGAAAATACAATATAAGTACAGCAGCTTTTCCATCGTATAAAACGAATAATACCAACCTGTATGAAAGTTATGGTCATTTCTACGTTCCGGGCAACCTAGGATTCACTCTGGGGCGTTGCTCAACCAGATCGAATATTTAGGGCCTTGGAAGTCAGCGCCCGAAGCATAAAATACAAAATAAATAGAACAGTTTTTCCATTGCATAAAACGAATAATTGCAACCAGTGTGAAAGCTATGGTCATTTCTACGTTCTGTGCAACGTAGGCTTCACTCTTGGGCGTTGCTCCACCACATCGAATAGCTACGGCCTTAGAAGTCTACTCCAGAAGCATAAAATACAATAAAAATGCAACAGTTTTTCCATCGTATAACAGGCATAACAGAAACCAGTGTGAAAGTACTGGTCATTTCTACGTTCCGGGTAACCTAGGCTTCACTCTAGGGCGTTGCTCCACCAGATCGAATATTTAGGGCCTTAGAAGTCAGCGCAGGAAGCATAAAATACAATAAAAATACAACAGTCTTTCCATCGTATAACAGGAATAATTGCAACCAGTATGAAGGTAATGGTCATTTATATGTTTCGGGCAACATAGGCTTCACTCTTGGACGTTGTCTCACGAGATCGAATAGATAGGACCTTACAAGTCAACGCCAGAAGCATAAAATACAATATAAATACAACAGCTTTTCCATCGTATAACAGGAATAATTGCAACAAGTGTGAAAGAGATGGTCATTTCTACGTTCCGCGCAACGTAGTCTTCACTCTAGGGCGTTGCCCCACCACATCGAATAGCTACGGCCTTAGCAGTCAACGACAGAAGCATAAAATACAATATAGATACAACAGTTTTTTCACCGTATAACAGGAATAATTGCAACCAGAGTGAATGTAACGGTCATTACTACGTTCCGGGCAACCTAGGCTTCACTCTAGGGCGTTGCTCCACCACATCGAATAGCTACGGCCTGAGAAGTCAAAGCCAGAAGCATAAAATACAATATTGATACAACAGTTTTTCCATCGTATACAATGAATGATTGCAAGCATTGTGAATGTAACGGTCATTTCTACGTTACGGGCAACCTAGGCTTCACTCTAGGGCGTTGCTCCACCAGACCGAATAGCTAGGGCCTCAGAAGTCAACGCCAGAAGCATAAAATACAATAAAAATA
The DNA here is from genome assembly GCF_051401765.1 of Calliopsis andreniformis. Classification (NCBI taxonomy): domain Eukaryota; kingdom Metazoa; phylum Arthropoda; class Insecta; order Hymenoptera; family Andrenidae; genus Calliopsis; species Calliopsis andreniformis. Next base: position 20,059,449 of record NW_027480422.1, read on the forward strand.
CAACAGTCTTTCCATCGTATAACAGGAACAATTGCAACCAGTATGAAGGTAATGGTCATTTCTACGTTTCGGGCAACATAGGCTTCACTCTTGGACGTTGCCTCACGAGATCGAATAGATAGGACCTTACAAGACAACGCCAGAAGCAGAAAATACAATATAAATACAACAGTTTTTCCTTCGCATAACTGGAATAAATGCAACCAGTGTGAATGTAATGGTTATTTCTACGTTCCGGGCGACCTAGGCCTCACTCTAGGGCGTTGCGCCACCAGATCGAATAGTTAGGGGCATTGAATACAACGCCAGGGGCATAAAATACAATAAAAATGTAACAGTTTTTCCATTGGATAAGAGGAATAACTGCAACCAGTGTGAAAGTACTGGTCATTTCTACGTTCCGGGTAAGCTAGGCTTCACTCTATGGCGTTGCTCCACCAGATCGATAGCTAGGGACTTAGAATTCAACGCCAGAAGAATAAAATACAACATAAGTACAACAGTTTTTCCATCATATAAAATGAATAATTGCAAACAGTGTGAAAGTAATGGTCATTTCTACGTTCCGGGCATCCTAGGCTTTACTCTAGGGCGTTGCTCCACCAGATCGAATAGTTAGGGCCTTGGAAGTCAACGCCCGGGGCATAAAATACAATATAAATACAACAGTTTTTCCATTGTATAAAACGAATAATTGCAACCAGTGTGAAAGTTATGGTCATTTCTACGCTCCGGGCAACCGAGGCTTCACTCTAGGTCGTTGATCCACCAGATCGAATAGTTAGGGCCTTAGAAGTCAACGCCAGAAGCCTAAAATACAATATAAATACAACAGCCTTTAAATCATATGAAACGAATAGTTGCAACCAGTGTGAAAGTTATTGTCATTTCTACGTTACGGGCAACCTAGGCTGAACTCTAGGGCGTTGCTTCACCAGATCGAATAGTTAGGGACTTTGAATACAACGCCAGAATCATTAAATACAATAAAAATGCAACAGTTTTTCCATCGTAGAACAGGAATAACTGCAACCTGTGTGAAAGTACATGTCATTTCTACGTTCTGGGCAACCTAGGCTTCACTCATGGGCGTTGCTCCACCACACCGAATAGCTACGGCCTTAGAAGTCAACGCAAGATGCATAAAGTCCAATAAAAATACAACAGTTTTTCCATCGTATAAAACGGATAATTGCAACTATTGTGAAAGTTATGGTCATTTCTACGTTCCGGGCAGCCTAGGCTTCACTCTGGGGCGTTGCTCCACGAGATCGAATATTTAGGGCCTTAGAAGTCAGCGCCCGAAGCATAAAATATAATAAAGTTACAACAGTTTTTCCTTCGCATAACTGGAGTAATTGCAACCAGTGTGAATGTAATTGTTATTTCTACGTTCCGGGCGACCTAGGCCTCACTCTAGGGCGTTGCGCCACCAGGTCGAATAGTTAGGGTCTTTGAATACAACGCCAGGAGCATAAAATACAATAAAAATATAACAGTTTTTCCATTGTATAAGAGGAATAACTGCAACCAGTGTGAAAGTACTGGTCATTTCTACGTTCCGGGTAACCTAGGCTTCACTCTATGGCGTTGCTCCACCAGATCGAATAGCTAGGGACTTAGAATTCAACGCCAGAAGAATAAAATACAACATAAGTACAACAGTTTTTCCAACGTATAAAATGAATAATCGCAGACAGTGTGAAGGTAATGGTCATTTCTACGTTCCGGGCAACCTAGGCTTCGCTGTAGGGCGTTGCTCCAGCAGATCGAATAATTAAGGCCTTAGAAGTCAACGGCCGAACCATAAAATGCAATAAAAGTAAAACAGTTTTTCCATTGTATAAAACGAATAGTTGAAACCAGTGTGAAAGTTATGGTCATTTCTACGTTCCGCGCAACATAGGCTTAACCCCAGGCCGTCGATCCACCAGATCCAATAGTTAGGACCTAAGAAGTCAGCGCCAGATGCATAAAATGCAAAAAAATACAACAGTTTTTTCACCGTATAACAGGAATAATTGCAACCAGTGTGGAAGTGATGGCCATTTTTACGTTCCGAGCAACCTAGGCTTCACTCTAGGGCGTTCTTCCACCAGATCGAAAGTTAGGTCCTAAGAAGTCAACGGCAGAAGCTGAAAATACAATATAAGTACAGCAGCTTTTCCATCGTATAAAACGAATAATACCAACCTGTATGAAAGTTATGGTCATTTCTACGTTCCGGGCAACCTAGGCTTCACTCTGGGGCGTTGCTCAACCAGATCGAATATTTAGGGCCTTGGAAGTCAGCGCCCGAAGCATAAAATACAAAATAAATAGAACAGTTTTTCCATTGCATAAAACGAATAATTGCAACCAGTGTGAAAGCTATGGTCATTTCTACGTTCTGTGCAACGTAGGCTTCACTCTTGGGCGTTGCTCCACCACATCGAATAGCTACGGCCTTAGAAGTCTACTCCAGAAGCATAAAATACAATAAAAATGCAACAGTTTTTCCATCGTATAACAGGCATAACAGAAACCAGTATGAAAGTACTGGTCATTTCTACGTTCCGGGTAACCTAGGCTTCACTCTAGGGCGTTGCTCCACCAGATCGAATATTTAGGGCCTTAGAAGTCAGCGCAGGAAGCATAAAATACAATAAAAATACAACAGTCTTTCCATCGTATAACAGGAATAATTGCAACCAGTATGAAGGTAATGGTCATTTATATGTTTCGGGCAACATAGGCTTCACTCTTGGACGTTGTCTCACGAGATCGAATAGATAGGACCTTACAAGTCAACGCCAGAAGCATAAAATACAATATAAATACAACAGCTTTTCATCGTATAACAGGAGTATTTGCAACCAGTGTGAAAGTAATGGTCAGTTCTACGTTCCGGGCAACCTAGGCTTCACACTAGGGCGTTGCTCCACCATATCGAATAGTTAGGGCCTTAGAAGCCAACGCCCGAAGCATAAAATACAAAACAAATAGAACAGTTTTTCCATTGTATAAAACGAATAATTGCAACCAGTGTGAAAGCTATGGTCATTTCTACGTTCCGGGTAACCTAGGCTTCACTCTAGGGCGTTGCTCCACCAGATCGAATATTTAGGGCCTTAGAAGTCAGCGCCCGAAGTATAAAATACAATAAAAATGCAACAGTCTTTCCATCGTGTAACAGGAATAATTGCAACCAGAGTGAAGGTGATGGACATTTCTACGTTCCGGGCAACCTAGGCTTCACCCTAGGGCGTTGCTCCACCAGATCGAATAGCTAGGGCCTTAGAGGTCAACGCCAGAAGCAGAAAATACAATAAAAATGCAACAGTTTTTCCATCGTATAGCATTAATAATTGCAACCAGTGTGAAAGTAATGATCATTTCGACGTTTCGGGCATTCTAGACTTAACTCTGAGGCATTGCTCCACCAGAACGAATATATAGTGCCCTAGAAGTCAACGCCAGAAGCATAAAGTACAATCAAAATCCAACAGTTTGTCCATCGTATAACAGGAATAATTGCCACATGCTGGAAGGTAATGGTCATTTCTACGTTGCGGCCAATCTAGGTTTTGCTCTAGGGCGTTGCTCCACCACATCGAATAGCTAGGGGCTTAGGAGTCAACGCCTGAAGCATAAAATACAATAAAAATACAACATTTTTTTCGTCGTATAACAGTGATAATTGCAACCAGTGTGAAAGATATGGTCATTTCTACGTTCCGGGCAACCCAGGCTTCACTCTGGGGCGTTGTTTCACCATATCGAATAGTTAGGGCCTATGAAGTCAACGCCAGAAGCATAAAATACAATAAAAATACAACAGTTTCTCCATCGTATAAAAGGAATAATTGCAACCAGTGTGAAAGTAGTGGTCATTTCTACGTTCCGGGCAACCTAGGTTTCACTCTTGGGTGTTGCTCCACCACATCGAATAGTTACGGCCTATGAAGTCAACGCCAGATGCATAAAATACAAAATAAATGGATCAGTTTTTCCATTGTATAAAACGAATAATTGCAACCAGTGTGAAAGTTATGGTCATTTCTACGTTACGGGCAACCTGGGCTTAACCCTAGGGCGTTGCTCCACCAGATCTAATAGCTAGGGACTTAGAATTCAACGCCAGAAGAATAAAATACAACATAAGTACAACATTTTTTCCATCATATAGAATGAATAATTGCAAACAGTGTGAAAGTAATGGTCATTTCTACGTTCCGGGCATCCTAAGGTTCACTCTAGGGCGTTGCTCCACCAGATCGAATAGTTAGTGCCTTAGAAGTCAAAGCCCGGAGCATAAAATACAACATAAGTACAACAGTTTTTCCATCCTATAAAATGAATAATTGCAAACAGTGTGAAAGTAATGGTCATTTCTACGTTACGGGCATCCTAGGCTTCACTCTAGGGCGTTGCTCCACCAGATCGAATAGTTAGGGCCTTGGAAGTCAACGCCAGATGCATAAAATACGATATATGTACAATAGTTTTTCCAACGTCAAAAACGAATAATTGCAACCAGTGTGAAAGTAATGGCCATTTCTACGTTCCGGGCATCCTACTTAACTCTGAGGTATTGCTCCACCAGATCGAATACATAGTGCCCTAGAAGTCAACGCCAGAAGCATAAAGTACAATCAAAATCCAACAGTTTGTCCATCGTATAACAGGAATAATTGCAACATGCTTGAAGGTAATGGTCATTTCTACGTTGCGGCCAATCTAGGTTTTGCTCTAGGGCGTTGCTCCACCACATCGAATAGTTAGGGCCTTAGGAGTCAACGCCTGAAGCATAAAATACAATAAAAATACAACATTTTTTTCATCGTATAACAGGCGATAATTGCAACCAGTGTGAAAGTAATGGTCATTTCTACATTCCGGGCAACCTAGGTTTCACTCTTGGGCGTTGCTCCACCACACCGAATAGCTACGGCCTTAGAAGTCAACTCCAGAAGCATAAAATACAATAAAAGTACAACAGTTTCTCCATCGTATAAAAGGAATAATTGCAACCAGTGTGAAAGTAATGGTCATTTCTACATTCCGGGCAACCTAGGTTTCACTCTTGGGCGTTGCTCCACGAGATCGAATGGTTAGGGACTTTGAATACAAGGCCAGAAGCATAAAATACAAAATAAATGGATCAGTTTTTCCATTGTACAAAACGAATAATTGCAACCAGTGTGAAAGTTATGGTCATTTCTACGTTACGGGCAACCTGGGCTTAACCCTAGGGCGTTGCTCCACCAGATCGAATAGCTAGGGACTTAGAATTCAACGCCAGAAGAATAAAATACAACATAAGTACAACATTTTTTCCATCATATAGAATGAATAATTGCAAACAGTGTGAAAGTAATGGTCATTTCTACGTTCCGGGCATCCTAAGCTTCACTCTAGGGCGTTGCTCCACCAGATCGAATAGTTAGTGCCTTAGAAGTCAAAGCCCGAAGCATAAAATACAACATAAGTACAACAGTTTTTCCATCCTATAAAATGAATAATTGCAGACAGTGTGAAAGTAATGGTCATTTCTACGTTACGGGCATCCTAGGCTTCACCCAAGGGCGTTGCTCCGCCAGATCGAATGGTGAGGGCCTAAGATGTAAACGCCATAAGCATAAAATACGATATATGTACAATAGTTTTTCCATCGTATAAAACGAATAATTGCAACCAGTGTGAAAGTAATGGCCATTTCAACGTCCCGGGCATCCTACTTAACTCTGAGGCATTGCTCCACCAGATCGAATACATAGTGCCCTAGAAGTCAACGCCAGAGGCATAAAGTACAATCAAAATCCAACAGTTTGTCCATCGTATAACAGGAATAATTGCAACATGCTTGAAGGTAATGGTCATTTCTACGTTGCGGCCAATATAGGTTTTGCTCTAGGGCGTTGCTCCACCACATCGAATAGTGAGGGCCTTAGGAGTCAACGCCTGAAGCCTAAAATACAATAAAACTACAACATTTTTTTCATCGTATAACAGGCGATAATTGCAACCAGTGTGAAAGCTATGGTCATTTCTACGTTCCGGGTAACCTAGGCTTCACTCTAGGGCGTTGCTCCACCAGATCGAATAGTTAGGGCCTTGGAAGTCAACGCCCGGGGCATAAAATACAATATAAATACAACAGTTTTTCCATTGTATAAAACGAATAATTGCAACCAGTGTGAAAGTTATGGTCATTTCTACGCTCCGGGCAACCGAGGCTTCACTCTAGGTCGTTGATCCACCAGATCGAATAGTTAGGGCCTTAGAAGTCAACGCCAGAAGCCTAAAATACAATATAAATACAACAGCCTTTAAATCATATGAAACGAATAGTTGCAACCAGTGTGAAAGTTATTGTCATTTCTACGTTACGGGCAACCTAGGCTGAACTCTAGGGCGTTGCTTCACCAGATCGAATAGTTAGGGACTTTGAATACAACGCCAGAATCATTAAATACAATAAAAATGCAACAGTTTTTCCATCGTAGAACAGGAATAACTGCAACCTGTGTGAAAGTACATGTCATTTCTACGTTCTGGGCAACCTAGGCTTCACTCATGGGCGTTGCTCCACCACACCGAATAGCTACGGCCTTAGAAGTCAACGCAAGATGCATAAAGTCCAATAAAAATACAACAGTTTTTCCATCGTATAAAACGGATAATTGCAACTATTGTGAAAGTTATGGTCATTTCTACGTTCCGGGCAGCCTAGGCTTCACTCTGGGGCGTTGCTCCACGAGATCGAATATTTAGGGCCTTAGAAGTCAGCGCCCGAAGCATAAAATATAATAAAGTTACAACAGTTTTTCCTTCGCATAACTGGAGTAATTGCAACCAGTGTGAATGTAATTGTTATTTCTACGTTCCGGGCGACCTAGGCCTCACTCTAGGGCGTTGCGCCACCAGGTCGAATAGTTAGGGTCTTTGAATACAACGCCAGGAGCATAAAATACAATAAAAATATAACAGTTTTTCCATTGTATAAGAGGAATAACTGCAACCAGTGTGAAAGTACTGGTCATTTCTACGTTCCGGGTAACCTAGGCTTCACTCTATGGCGTTGCTCCACCAGATCGAATAGCTAGGGACTTAGAATTCAACGCCAGAAGAATAAAATACAACATAAGTACAACAGTTTTTCCAACGTATAAAATGAATAATCGCAGACAGTGTGAAGGTAATGGTCATTTCTACGTTCCGGGCAACCTAGGCTTCGCTGTAGGGCGTTGCTCCAGCAGATCGAATAATTAAGGCCTTAGAAGTCAACGGCCGAACCATAAAATGCAATAAAAGTAAAACAGTTTTTCCATTGTATAAAACGAATAGTTGAAACCAGTGTGAAAGTTATGGTCATTTCTACGTTCCGCGCAACATAGGCTTAACCCCAGGCCGTCGATCCACCAGATCCAATAGTTAGGACCTAAGAAGTCAGCGCCAGATGCATAAAATGCAAAAAAATACAACAGTTTTTTCACCGTATAACAGGAATAATTGCAACCAGTGTGGAAGTGATGGCCATTTTTACGTTCCGAGCAACCTAGGCTTCACTCTAGGGCGTTCTTCCACCAGATCGAAAGTTAGGTCCTAAGAAGTCAACGGCAGAAGCTGAAAATACAATATAAGTACAGCAGCTTTTCCATCGTATAAAACGAATAATACCAACCTGTATGAAAGTTATGGTCATTTCTACGTTCCGGGCAACCTAGGCTTCACTCTGGGGCGTTGCTCAACCAGATCGAATATTTAGGGCCTTGGAAGTCAGCGCCCGAAGCATAAAATACAAAATAAATAGAACAGTTTTTCCATTGCATAAAACGAATAATTGCAACCAGTGTGAAAGCTATGGTCATTTCTACGTTCTGTGCAACGTAGGCTTCACTCTTGGGCGTTGCTCCACCACATCGAATAGCTACGGCCTTAGAAGTCTACTCCAGAAGCATAAAATACAATAAAAATGCAACAGTTTTTCCATCGTATAACAGGCATAACAGAAACCAGTATGAAAGTACTGGTCATTTCTACGTTCCGGGTAACCTAGGCTTCACTCTAGGGCGTTGCTCCACCAGATCGAATATTTAGGGCCTTAGAAGTCAGCGCCCGAAGTATAAAATACAATAAAAATGCAACAGTCTTTCCATCGTGTAACAGGAATAATTGCAACCAGAGTGAAGGTGATGGACATTTCTACGTTCCGGGCAACCTAGGCTTCACCCTAGGGCGTTGCTCCACCAGATCGAATAGCTAGGGCCTTAGAGGTCAACGCCAGAAGCAGAAAATACAATAAAAATACAACAGTTTTTCCATCGTATAAAACGGATAATTGCAACTATTGTGAAAGTTATGGTCATTTCTACGTTGCGGCCAATCTAGGTTTTGCTCTAGGGCGTTGCTCCACCACATCGAATAGCTAGGGGCTTAGGAGTCAACGCCTGAAGCATAAAATACAATAAAAATACAACATTTTTTTCGTCGTATAACAGTGATAATTGCAACCAGTGTGAAAGATATGGTCATTTCTACGTTCCGGGCAACCCAGGCTTCACTCTGGGGCGTTGTTTCACCATATCGAATAGTTAGGGCCTATGAAGTCAACGCCAGAAGCATAAAATACAATAAAAATACAACAGTTTCTCCATCGTATAAAAGGAATAATTGCAACCAGTGTGAAAGTAGTGGTCATTTCTACGTTCCGGGCAACCTAGGTTTCACTCTTGGGTGTTGCTCCACCACATCGAATAGTTACGGCCTATGAAGTCAACGCCAGATGCATAAAATACAAAATAAATGGATCAGTTTTTCCATTGTATAAAACGAATAATTGCAACCAGTGTGAAAGTTATGGTCATTTCTACGTTACGGGCAACCTGGGCTTAACCCTAGGGCGTTGCTCCACCAGATCTAATAGCTAGGGACTTAGAATTCAACGCCAGAAGAATAAAATACAACATAAGTACAACATTTTTTCCATCATATAGAATGAATAATTGCAAACAGTGTGAAAGTAATGGTCATTTCTACGTTCCGGGCATCCTAAGGTTCACTCTAGGGCGTTGCTCCACCAGATCGAATAGTTAGTGCCTTAGAAGTCAAAGCCCGGAGCATAAAATACAACATAAGTACAACAGTTTTTCCATCCTATAAAATGAATAATTGCAAACAGTGTGAAAGTAATGGTCATTTCTACGTTACGGGCATCCTAGGCTTCACTCTAGGGCGTTGCTCCACCAGATCGAATAGTTAGGGCCTTGGAAGTCAACGCCAGATGCATAAAATACGATATATGTACAATAGTTTTTCCAACGTCAAAAACGAATAATTGCAACCAGTGTGAAAGTAATGGCCATTTCTACGTTCCGGGCATCCTACTTAACTCTGAGGTATTGCTCCACCAGATCGAATACATAGTGCCCTAGAAGTCAACGCCAGAAGCATAAAGTACAATCAAAATCCAACAGTTTGTCCATCGTATAACAGGAATAATTGCAACATGCTTGAAGGTAATGGTCATTTCTACGTTGCGGCCAATCTAGGTTTTGCTCTAGGGCGTTGCTCCACCACATCGAATAGTTAGGGCCTTAGGAGTCAACGCCTGAAGCATAAAATACAATAAAAATACAACATTTTTTTCATCGTATAACAGGCGATAATTGCAACCAGTGTGAAAGTAATGGTCATTTCTACATTCCGGGCAACCTAGGTTTCACTCTTGGGCGTTGCTCCACCACACCGAATAGCTACGGCCTTAGAAGTCAACTCCAGAAGCATAAAATACAATAAAAGTACAACAGTTTCTCCATCGTATAAAAGGAATAATTGCAACCAGTGTGAAAGTAATGGTCATTTCTACATTCCGGGCAACCTAGGTTTCACTCTTGGGCGTTGCTCCACGAGATCGAATGGTTAGGGACTTTGAATACAAGGCCAGAAGCATAAAATACAAAATAAATGGATCAGTTTTTCCATTGTACAAAACGAATAATTGCAACCAGTGTGAAAGTTATGGTCATTTCTACGTTACGGGCAACCTGGGCTTAACCCTAGGGCGTTGCTCCACCAGATCGAATAGCTAGGGACTTAGAATTCAACGCCAGAAGAATAAAATACAACATAAGTACAACATTTTTTCCATCATATAGAATGAATAATTGCAAACAGTGTGAAAGTAATGGTCATTTCTACGTTCCGGGCATCCTAAGCTTCACTCTAGGGCGTTGCTCCACCAGATCGAATAGTTAGTGCCTTAGAAGTCAAAGCCCGAAGCATAAAATACAACATAAGTACAACAGTTTTTCCATCCTATAAAATGAATAATTGCAGACAGTGTGAAAGTAATGGTCATTTCTACGTTACGGGCATCCTAGGCTTTACCCAAGGGCGTTGCTCCGCCAGATCGAATGGTGAGGGCCTAAGATGTAAACGCCATAAGCATAAAATACGATATATGTACAATAGTTTTTCCATCGTATAAAACGAATAATTGCAACCAGTGTGAAAGTAATGGCCATTTCAACGTCCCGGGCATCCTACTTAACTCTGAGGCATTGCTCCACCAGATCGAATACATAGTGCCCTAGAAGTCAACGCCAGAGGCATAAAGTACAATCAAAATCCAACAGTTTGTCCATCGTATAACAGGAATAATTGCAACATGCTTGAAGGTAATGGTCATTTCTACGTTGCGGCCAATATAGGTTTTGCTCTAGGGCGTTGCTCCACCACATCGAATAGTGAGGGCCTTAGGAGTCAACGCCTGAAGCATAAAATACAATAAAAATACAACATTTTTTTCATCGTATAACAGGCGATAATTGCAACCAGTGTGAAAGTAATGGTCATTTCTACATTCCGGGCAACCTAGGTTTCACTCTTGGGCGTTGCTCCACCACACCGAATAGCTACGGCCTTAGAAGTCAACTCCAGAAGCATAAAATACAATAAAAGTACAACAGTTTCTCCATCGTATAAAAGGAATAATTGCAACCAGTGTGAAAGTAATGGTCATTTCTACATTCCGGGCAACCTAGGTTTCACTCTTGGGCGTTGCTCCACGAGATCGAATGGTTAGGGACTTTGAATACAAGGCCAGAAGCATAAAATACAAAATAAATGGATCAGTTTTTCCATTGTACAAAACGAATAATTGCAACCAGTGTGAAAGTTATGGTCATTTCTACGTTACGGGCAACCTGGGCTTAACCCTAGGGCGTTGCTCCACCAGATCGAATAGCTAGGGACTTAGAATTCAACGCCAGAAGAATAAAATACAACATAAGTACAACATTTTTTCCATCATATAGAATGAATAATTGCAAACAGTGTGAAAGTAATGGTCATTTCTACGTTCCGGGCATCCTAAGCTTCACTCTAGGGCGTTGCTCCACCAGATCGAATAGTTAGTGCCTTAGAAGTCAAAGCCCGAAGCATAAAATACAACATAAGTACAACAGTTTTTCCATCCTATAAAATGAATAATTGCAGACAGTGTGAAAGTAATGGTCATTTCTACGTTACGGGCATCCTAGGCTTCACCCAAGGGCGTTGCTCCGCCAGATCGAATGGTGAGGGCCTAAGATGTAAACGCCATAAGCATAAAATACGATATATGTACAATAGTTTTTCCATCGTATAAAACGAATAATTGCAACCAGTGTGAAAGTAATGGCCATTTCAACGTCCCGGGCATCCTACTTAACTCTGAGGCATTGCTCCACCAGATCGAATACATAGTGCCCTAGAAGTCAACGCCAGAGGCATAAAGTACAATCAAAATCCAACAGTTTGTCCATCGTATAACAGGAATAATTGCAACATGCTTGAAGGTAATGGTCATTTCTACGTTGCGGCCAATATAGGTTTTGCTCTAGGGCGTTGCTCCACCACATCGAATAGTGAGGGCCTTAGGAGTCAACGCCTGAAGCCTAAAATACAATAAAACTACAACATTTTTTTCATCGTATAACAGGCGATAATTGCAACCAGTGTGAAAGCTATGGTCATTTCTACGTTCCGGGTAACCTAGGCTTCACTCTAGGGCGTTGCTCCACCAGATCGAATAGTTAGGGCCTTGGAAGTCAACGCCCGGGGCATAAAATACAATATAAATACAACAGTTTTTCCATTGTATAAAACGAATAATTGCAACCAGTGTGAAAGTTATGGTCATTTCTACGCTCCGGGCAACCGAGGCTTCACTCTAGGTCGTTGATCCACCAGATCGAATAGTTAGGGCCTTAGAAGTCAACGCCAGAAGCCTAAAATACAATATAAATACAACAGCCTTTAAATCATATGAAACGAATAGTTGCAACCAGTGTGAAAGTTATTGTCATTTCTACGTTACGGGCAACCTAGGCTGAACTCTAGGGCGTTGCTTCACCAGATCGAATAGTTAGGGACTTTGAATACAACGCCAGAATCATTAAATACAATAAAAATGCAACAGTTTTTCCATCGTAGAACAGGAATAACTGCAACCTGTGTGAAAGTACATGTCATTTCTACGTTCTGGGCAACCTAGGCTTCACTCATGGGCGTTGCTCCACCACACCGAATAGCTACGGCCTTAGAAGTCAACGCAAGATGCATAAAGTCCAATAAAAATACAACAGTTTTTCCATCGTATAAAACGGATAATTGCAACTATTGTGAAAGTTATGGTCATTTCTACGTTCCGGGCAGCCTAGGCTTCACTCTGGGGCGTTGCTCCACGAGATCGAATATTTAGGGCCTTAGAAGTCAGCGCCCGAAGCATAAAATATAATAAAGTTACAACAGTTTTTCCTTCGCATAACTGGAGTAATTGCAACCAGTGTGAATGTAATTGTTATTTCTACGTTCCGGGCGACCTAGGCCTCACTCTAGGGCGTTGCGCCACCAGGTCGAATAGTTAGGGTCTTTGAATACAACGCCAGGAGCATAAAATACAATAAAAATATAACAGTTTTTCCATTGTATAAGAGGAATAACTGCAACCAGTGTGAAAGTACTGGTCATTTCTACGTTCCGGGTAACCTAGGCTTCACTCTATGGCGTTGCTCCACCAGATCGAATAGCTAGGGACTTAGAATTCAACGCCAGAAGAATAAAATACAACATAAGTACAACAGTTTTTCCAACGTATAAAATGAATAATCGCAGACAGTGTGAAGGTAATGGTCATTTCTACGTTCCGGGCAACCTAGGCTTCGCTGTAGGGCGTTGCTCCAGCAGATCGAATAATTAAGGCCTTAGAAGTCAACGGCCGAACCATAAAATGCAATAAAAGTAAAACAGTTTTTCCATTGTATAAAACGAATAGTTGAAACCAGTGTGAAAGTTATGGTCATTTCTACGTTCCGCGCAACATAGGCTTAACCCCAGGCCGTCGATCCACCAGATCCAATAGTTAGGACCTAAGAAGTCAGCGCCAGATGCATAAAATGCAAAAAAATACAACAGTTTTTTCACCGTATAACAGGAATAATTGCAACCAGTGTGGAAGTGATGGCCATTTTTACGTTCCGAGCAACCTAGGCTTCACTCTAGGGCGTTCTTCCACCAGATCGAAAGTTAGGTCCTAAGAAGTCAACGGCAGAAGCTGAAAATACAATATAAGTACAGCAGCTTTTCCATCGTATAAAACGAATAATACCAACCTGTATGAAAGTTATGGTCATTTCTACGTTCCGGGCAACCTAGGCTTCACTCTGGGGCGTTGCTCAACCAGATCGAATATTTAGGGCCTTGGAAGTCAGCGCCCGAAGCATAAAATACAAAATAAATAGAACAGTTTTTCCATTGCATAAAACGAATAATTGCAACCAGTGTGAAAGCTATGGTCATTTCTACGTTCTGTGCAACGTAGGCTTCACTCTTGGGCGTTGCTCCACCACATCGAATAGCTACGGCCTTAGAAGTCTACTCCAGAAGCATAAAATACAATAAAAATGCAACAGTTTTTCCATCGTATAACAGGCATAACAGAAACCAGTATGAAAGTACTGGTCATTTCTACGTTCCGGGTAACCTAGGCTTCACTCTAGGGCGTTGCTCCACCAGATCGAATATTTAGGGCCTTAGAAGTCAGCGCCCGAAGTATAAAATACAATAAAAATGCAACAGTCTTTCCATCGTGTAACAGGAATAATTGCAACCAGAGTGAAGGTGATGGACATTTCTACGTTCCGGGCAACCTAGGCTTCACCCTAGGGCGTTGCTCCACCAGATCGAATAGCTAGGGCCTTAGAGGTCAACGCCAGAAGCAGAAAATACAATAAAAATACAACAGTTTTTCCATCGTATAAAACGGATAATTGCAACTATTGTGAAAGTTATGGTCATTTCTACGTTGCGGCCAATCTAGGTTTTGCTCTAGGGCGTTGCTCCACCACATCGAATAGCTAGGGGCTTAGGAGTCAACGCCTGAAGCATAAAATACAATAAAAATACAACATTTTTTTCGTCGTATAACAGTGATAATTGCAACCAGTGTGAAAGATATGGTCATTTCTACGTTCCGGGCAACCCAGGCTTCACTCTGGGGCGTTGTTTCACCATATCGAATAGTTAGGGCCTATGAAGTCAACGCCAGAAGCATAAAATACAATAAAAATACAACAGTTTCTCCATCGTATAAAAGGAATAATTGCAACCAGTGTGAAAGTAGTGGTCATTTCTACGTTCCGGGCAACCTAGGTTTCACTCTTGGGTGTTGCTCCACCACATCGAATAGTTACGGCCTATGAAGTCAACGCCAGATGCATAAAATACAAAATAAATGGATCAGTTTTTCCATTGTATAAAACGAATAATTGCAACCAGTGTGAAAGTTATGGTCATTTCTACGTTACGGGCAACCTGGGCTTAACCCTAGGGCGTTGCTCCACCAGATCTAATAGCTAGGGACTTAGAATTCAACGCCAGAAGAATAAAATACAACATAAGTACAACATTTTTTCCATCATATAGAATGAATAATTGCAAACAGTGTGAAAGTAATGGTCATTTCTACGTTCCGGGCATCCTAAGGTTCACTCTAGGGCGTTGCTCCACCAGATCGAATAGTTAGTGCCTTAGAAGTCAAAGCCCGGAGCATAAAATACAACATAAGTACAACAGTTTTTCCATCCTATAAAATGAATAATTGCAAACAGTGTGAAAGTAATGGTCATTTCTACGTTACGGGCATCCTAGGCTTCACTCTAGGGCGTTGCTCCACCAGATCGAATAGTTAGGGCCTTGGAAGTCAACGCCAGATGCATAAAATACGATATATGTACAATAGTTTTTCCAACGTCAAAAACGAATAATTGCAACCAGTGTGAAAGTAATGGCCATTTCTACGTTCCGGGCATCCTACTTAACTCTGAGGTATTGCTCCACCAGATCGAATACATAGTGCCCTAGAAGTCAACGCCAGAAGCATAAAGTACAATCAAAATCCAACAGTTTGTCCATCGTATAACAGGAATAATTGCAACATGCTTGAAGGTAATGGTCATTTCTACGTTGCGGCCAATCTAGGTTTTGCTCTAGGGCGTTGCTCCACCACATCGAATAGTTAGGGCCTTAGGAGTCAACGCCTGAAGCATAAAATACAATAAAAATACAACATTTTTTTCATCGTATAACAGGCGATAATTGCAACCAGTGTGAAAGTAATGGTCATTTCTACATTCCGGGCAACCTAGGTTTCACTCTTGGGCGTTGCTCCACCACACCGAATAGCTACGGCCTTAGAAGTCAACTCCAGAAGCATAAAATACAATAAAAGTACAACAGTTTCTCCATCGTATAAAAGGAATAATTGCAACCAGTGTGAAAGTAATGGTCATTTCTACATTCCGGGCAACCTAGGTTTCACTCTTGGGCGTTGCTCCACGAGATCGAATGGTTAGGGACTTTGAATACAAGGCCAGAAGCATAAAATACAAAATAAATGGATCAGTTTTTCCATTGTACAAAACGAATAATTGCAACCAGTGTGAAAGTTATGGTCATTTCTACGTTACGGGCAACCTGGGCTTAACCCTAGGGCGTTGCTCCACCAGATCGAATAGCTAGGGACTTAGAATTCAACGCCAGAAGAATAAAATACAACATAAGTACAACATTTTTTCCATCATATAGAATGAATAATTGCAAACAGTGTGAAAGTAATGGTCATTTCTACGTTCCGGGCATCCTAAGCTTCACTCTAGGGCGTTGCTCCACCAGATCGAATAGTTAGTGCCTTAGAAGTCAAAGCCCGAAGCATAAAATACAACATAAGTACAACAGTTTTTCCATCCTATAAAATGAATAATTGCAGACAGTGTGAAAGTAATGGTCATTTCTACGTTACGGGCATCCTAGGCTTTACCCAAGGGCGTTGCTCCGCCAGATCGAATGGTGAGGGCCTAAGATGTAAACGCCATAAGCATAAAATACGATATATGTAC
Source organism: Calliopsis andreniformis (assembly GCF_051401765.1). NCBI lineage: Eukaryota > Metazoa > Arthropoda > Insecta > Hymenoptera > Andrenidae > Calliopsis > Calliopsis andreniformis. Next base: position 20,075,870 of record NW_027480422.1, read on the forward strand.
AATAGTTTTTCCATCGTATAAAACGAATAATTGCAACCAGTGTGAAAGTAATGGCCATTTCAACGTCCCGGGCATCCTACTTAACTCTGAGGCATTGCTCCACCAGATCGAATACATAGTGCCCTAGAAGTCAACGCCAGAGGCATAAAGTACAATCAAAATCCAACAGTTTGTCCATCGTATAACAGGAATAATTGCAACATGCTTGAAGGTAATGGTCATTTCTACGTTGCGGCCAATATAGGTTTTGCTCTAGGGCGTTGCTCCACCACATCGAATAGTGAGGGCCTTAGGAGTCAACGCCTGAAGCCTAAAATACAATAAAACTACAACATTTTTTTCATCGTATAACAGGCGATAATTGCAACCAGTGTGAAAGCTATGGTCATTTCTACGTTCCGGGTAACCTAGGCTTCACTCTAGGGCGTTGCTCCACCAGATCGAATAGTTAGGGCCTTAGAAGTCAACGCCAGAAGCATAAAATACAATATAAATACAACAGCCTTTAAATCATATGAAACGAATAGTTGCAACCAGTGTGAAAGTTATTGTCATTTCTACGTTACGGGCATCCTAGGCTTCACTCTAGGGCGTTGCTCCAGCAGATCGAATAGCTAGGGACTTAGAACTCAACGCCAGAAGAATAAAGTACAACATAAGTACAACAGTTTTTCCATCGTATAAAATGAATAAGTGCAAACAGTGTGAAAGTAATGGTCATTTCTAAGTTCCGGGCAACCTAGGCTTCACTCTAGGGCGTTGCTCCACCAGATCGAATAGTTAGGCCCTTAGAAGTCAACGCCCGAAGCATAAAATACAAAATAAATAGAACAGTTTTTCCATTGCATAAAACGAATAATTGCAACCAGTGTGAAAGCTATGGTCATTTCTACGTTCTGTGCAACGTAGGCTTCACTCTTGGGCGTTGCTCCACCACATCGAATAGCTACGGCCTTAGAAGTCTACTCCAGAAGCATAAAATACAATAAAAATGCAACAGTTTTTCCATCGTATAACAGGCATAACAGAAACCAGTATGAAAGTACTGGTCATTTCTACGTTCCGGGTCACCTAGGCTTCACTCTAGGGCGTTGCTCCACCAGATCGAATATTTAGGGCCTTAGAAGTCAGCGCCCGAAGCATAAAATACAATAAAAATACAACAGTCTTTCCATCGTATAACAGGAATAATTGCAACCAGTATGAAGGTAATGGTCATTTATATGTTTCGGGCAACATAGGCTTCACTCGTGGATGTTGTCTCACGAGATCGAATAGATAGGACCTTACAAGTCAACGCCAGAAGCATAAAATACAATATAAATACAACAGCTTTTCCATCGTATAACAGGAATAATTGCAACAAGTGTGAAAGAGATGGTCATTTCTACGTTCCGCGCAACGTAGTCTTCACTCTAGGGCGTTGCTCCACCACATCGAATAGCTACGGCCTTAGCAGTCAACGACAGAAGCATAAAATACAATATAGATACAACAGTTTTTCCACCGTATAACAGGAATAATTGCAACCAGTGTGGAAGTGATGGTCATTTTTACGTTCCGAGCAACCTAGGCTTCACTCTAGGGCGTTCTTCCACCAGATCGAAAGTTAGGTCCTAAGAAGTCAACGGCAGAAGCTGAAAATACAATATAAGTACAGCAGCTTTTCCATCGTATAAAACGAATAATACCAACCTGTATGAAAGTTATGGTCATTTCTACGTTCCGGGCAACCTAGGCTTCACTCTGGGGCGTTGCTCAACCACACCGAATAGCTACGGCCTTAGAAGTCAACGCAAGATGCATAAAGTCCAATAAAAATACAACAGTTTTTCCATCGTATAAAACGGATAATTGCAACTATTGTGAAAGTTATGGTCATTTCTACGTTCCGCGCAACATAGGCTTAACCCCAGGCCGTTGATCCACCAGATCCAATAGTTAGGACCTAAGAAGTCAGCGCCAGATGCATAAAATGCAAAAAAATACAACAGTTTTTCCACCGTATAACAGGAATAACTGCAACCAGTGTGGAAGTGATGGTCATTTTTACGTTCCGAGCAACTTAGGCTTCACTCTAGGGCGTTCTTCCACCAGATCGAAAGTTAGGTCCTAAGAAGTCAACGGCAGAAGCTGAAAATACAATATAAGTACAGCAGCTTTTCCATCGTATAAAACGAATAATACCAACCTGTATGAAAGTTATGGTCATTTCTACGTTCCGGGCAACCTAGGCTTCACTCTGGGGCGTTGCTCAACCAGATCGAATATTTAGGGCCTTGGAAGTCAGCGCCCGAAGCATAAAATATAATAAACTTACAACAGTTTTTCCTTCGCATAAATGGAATAATTGCAACCAGCGTGAATGTAATGGTTATTTCTACGTTCCGGGCGACCTAGGCCTCACTCTAGGGCGTTGCGCCACCACATCGAATAGTTAGGGGCTTTGAATACAACGCCAGGAGCATAAAATACAATAAAAATGTAACAGTTTTTCCATTGTATAAAAGGAATAATTGCAACCAGTGTGAAAGTAATGGTCATTACTACGTTCCGGGCAACCTAGGTTTCACTCTTGGGCGTTGCTCCACCACATCGAATTGCTACGGCCTTAGAAGTCAGCTCCAGAAGCATAAAATACAATATAAATAAAACAGATTTTCCATCGTATAAAATGAATGATTGCAAACAGTGTGAAAGTTATGGTCATTTCTACGTTCCGGGCAACCTAGGCTTCACTCTCGGGCGTTGCTCCACCACATCGAATAGCTACGGCCTTAGAAATCAACGCCAGAGTCATAAAATACTATATAAATACACCAGCTATTCCATTGTGTAAAACGAGTAATTGCAACCAGTGTGAAAGTCATGGACATTTCTACGTTCGGGGCAACCTAGGCTTCACTCTAGGGCGTTGCTCCACCAGATCGAATAGTTAGGGCCTTAGAAGTCAGCGCCCGAAGCATAAAATATAATAAAGTTACAACAGTTTTTCCTTCGCATAACTGGAATAATTGCAACCAGTGTGAAAGATATGGTCATTTCTACGTTCCGGGCAGCCTAGGTTTCGCTCTAGGGCGTTGCTCCACCAGATCCAACAGCTAGGGACTTAGAATTCAACGCCAGGAGCATAAAATACAATAAAAATACAACAGTTTTTCCATCGAATAAAAGGAATAATTGCAACCAGTGTGAAAGTAATGGTCATTACTACGTTCCGGGCAACCTAGGTTTCACTCTTGGGCGTTGCTCCACCACACCGAATAGCTACGGCCTTAGAAGTCAACGCAAGATGCATAAAGTCCAATAAAAATACAACAGTTTTTCCATCGCATAAAACGGATAATTGCAACTATTGTGAAAGTTATGGTCATTTCTACGTTCCGGGCAACCTAGGCTTCACTCTGGGGCGTTGCTCCACGAGATCGAATATTTAGGGCCTTAGAAGTCAGCGCCCGAAGCATAAAATATAATAAAGTTACAACAGTTTTTCCTTCGCATAACTGGAGTAATTGCAACCAGTGTGAATGTAATGGTTATTTCTACGTTCCGGGCGCCCTAGGCCTCACTCTAGGGCGTTGCGCCACCATGTCGAATAGTTAGGGTCTTTGAATACAACGCCAGGAGCATAAAATACAATAAAAATATAACAGTTTTTCCATTGTATAAGAGGAATTACTGCAACCAGTGTGAAAGTACTGGTCATTTCTACGTTCCGGGTAACCTAGGCTTCACTCTATGGCGTTGCTCCACCAGATCGAATAGCTAGGGACTTAGAATTCAACGCCAGAAGAATAAAATACAACATAAGTACAACAGTTTTTCCATCGTATAAAATGAATAATCGCAGACAGTGTGAAGGCAATGGTCATTTCTACGTTCCGGGCAACCTAGGCTTCGCTGTAGGGCGTTGCTCCACCAGATCGAATAATTAAGGCCTTAGAAGTCAACGGCCGAACCATAAAATGCAATAAAAGTAAAACAGTTTTTCCATTGTATAAAACGAATAGTTGAAACCAGTGTGAAAGTTATCGTCATTTCTACGTTCCGCGCAACATAGGCTTAACCCCAGGCCGTTGATCCACCAGATCCAATAGTTAGGACCTAAGAAGTCAGCGCCAGATGCATAAAATGCAAAAAACTACAACAGTTTTTCCACCGTATAACAGGAATAATTGCAACCAGTGTGGAAGTGATGGTCATTTTTACGTTCCGAGCAACCTAGGCTTCACTCTAGGGCGTTCTTCCACCAGATCGAAAGTTAGGTACTAAGAAGTCAACGGCAGAAGCTTAAAATACAATATAAGTACAGCAGCTTTTCCATCGTATAAAACGAATAATACCAACCTGTATGAAAGTTATGGTCATTTCTACGTTCCGGGCAACCTAGGCTTCACTCTGGGGCGTTGCTCAACCAGATCGAATATTTAGGGCCTTGGAAGTCAGCGCCCGAAGCATAAAATATAATAAACTTACAACAGTTTTTCCTTCGCATAACTGGAATAATTGCAACCAGTATGAAGGTAATGGTCATTTATATGTTTCGGGCAACATAGGCTTCACTCTTGGACGCTGTCTCACGAGATCGAATAGATAGGACCTTACAAGTCAAGGCCAGAAGCATAAAATACAATATAAATACAACAGCTTTTCCATCGTATAACAGGAATAATTGCAACAAGTGTGAAAGAGATGGTCATTTCTACGTTCCGCGCAACGTAGTCTTCACTCTAGGGCGTTGCTCCACCACATCGAATAGCTACGGCCTTAGCAGTCAACGACAGAAGCATAAAATACAATATAGATACAACAGTTTTTCCACCGTATAACAGGAGTAATTGCAACCAGAGTGAATGTAACGGTCATTACTACGTTCCGGGCAACCTAGGCTTCACTCTAGGGCGTTGCTCCACCAGACCGAATAGCTAGGGCCTCAGAAGTCAACGCCAGAAGCATAAAATATAATAAAGTTACAACAGTTTTTCCTTCGCATAACTGGAATAAATGCAACCAGTGTGAATGTAATGGTTATTTCTACGTTCCGGGCGACATAGGCCTCACTCTAGGGCGTTGCGCCACCAGATCGAATAGTTAGGGGCATTGAATACAACGCCAGGGGCATAAAATACAATAAAAATGTAACAGTTTTTCCATTGTATAAGAGGAATAACTGCAACCAGTGTGAAAGTACTGGTCATTTCTACGTTCCGGGCAACCTAGGTTTCACTCTTGGGCGTTGCTCCACCACATCGAATTGCTACGGCCTTAGAAGTCAACTCCAGAAGCATAAAATACAATATAAATAAAACAGATTTTCCATCGTATAAAATGAATGTTTGCAAACAGTGTGAAAGTTATGGTCATTTCTACGTTCCGGGCAACCTAGGCTTAACTCCAGGGCGCTGCTCCACGAGATCGAATAGTTAGCGACTTTGAATACAACGCCAGAAGCATAAAATAGAATAAATATGAAACAGATTTTCCATCGTATAACAGGAAAGCTGCAACCAGTGTGAAAGTACTGGTCATTTCTATGTTCCGGGTAACCTAGGCTTCACTCTAGGGCGTCGCTCCACCAGATCGAACAGCTAGGTACTTAGAATTCAACGCCAGAAGAATAAAATACAACATAACTACAACAACTTTTCCATCGTATAAAATGTATAATTGCAAGCAGTGTGAAGGTAATGGTCATTTCTACGTTACGGGCAACCTAGGCTCAACTCTAGAGCGTTGCTTCACCAGATCGAATAGTTAGCGACTTTGAATACAACGCCAGAAGCATTAAATACAATAAAAATGCAACAGTTTTTCCATCGTAGAACAGGAATAACTGCAACCTGTGTGAAAGTACAGGTCATTTCTACGTTCCGGGTAACCTAGGCTTCACTCTAGGGCGTCGCTCCACCAGATCGAATAGCTAGGGACTTAGAACTCAGCGCCAGAAGAACAAAATACAACATAAGTACAACTGTTTTTCCATCGTATAAAATGAATAAGTGCAAACAGTGTGAAAGTAATGGTCATTTCTACGTTCCGGGCAACCTATGCTTCACTCTAGGGCGTTGCTCCACCACATCGAATAGTTAGGGCCTTAGAAGTCAACGCCCGAAGCATAAAATACAAAATAAATAGAACAGTTTTTCCATTGTATACAATGAATAATTGCAACCAGTGTGAAAGCTATGGCCATTTCTACGTTCCGTGCAACCTAGGCTTCACTCTTGGGCGTTGCTCCACCACATCGAATATCTACGGCCTTAGAAGTCAACGCCAGATGCATAAAATACAATATAAATACAACAGCTTTTCCATCGTATAAAAGGAATAATTGCAACCAGTGTGAAAGTAATGGTCATTTCTACATTCCGGGCAACCTAGGTTTCACTCTTGGGCGTTGCTCCACCACACCGAATAGCTACGGCCTTAGAAGTCAACTCCAGAAGCATAAAATACAATAAAAATACAACAGTTTCTCCATCGTATAAAAGGAATAATTGCAACCAGTGTGAAAGTAATGGTAATTTCTACATTCCGTGCAACCTAGGTTTCGCTCTTGGGCGTTGCTCCACGAGATCGAACAGCTAGGGACTTAGAATTCAAAGCCAGAAGAATAAAATGCAAAATAAATAGAACAGCTTTTCCATTGTATAAAACGAATAATTGCAACCAGTCTGAAAGTTATGGTCATTTCTACGTTACGGGCAACCTGGGCTTAACCCTAGGGCGTTGCTCCACCAGATCGAATCGCTATGGACTTAGAATTCAACGCCAGAAGGATAAAATACAACATAAGTACAACATTTTTTCCATCATATAGAATGAATAATTGCAAACAGTGTGAAAGTAATGGTAATTTCTACGTTCCGGGCATCCTAAGCTTCATTCTAGGGCGTTGCTCCACCAGATCGAATAGTTAGTGCCTTAGAAGTCAACGCTTGAAGCATAAACTACAACATAAGTACAACAGTTTTTCCATCCTATAAAATGAATAATTGCAAACAGTGTGAAAGTAATGGTCATTTCTACGTTACGGGCATCCTAGGCTTCACTCTAGGGCGTTGCTACACCAGATCGAATAGTTAGGGCCTTAGAAGTCAACGCCAGAAGCATAAAATACAATATAAATACAACAGCCTTTAAATCATATGAAACGAATAGTTGCAACCAGTGTGAAAGTTATTGTCATTTCTACGTTACGGGCAACCTAGGCTCAACTAAAGGGCGTTGCTTCACCAGATCGAATAGTTAGGGACTTTGAATACAACGCCAGAATCATTAAATACAATAAAAATGCAACAGTTTTTCCATCGTAGAACAGGAATAACTCCAACCTGTGTCAAAGTACAGGTCATTTCTACGTTCCGGGTAACCTAGGCTACACTCTAGGGCATTGCTGCACCAGATCGAATAGCTAGGGACTTAGAACTCAACGCCAGAAGAATAAAACACAACATAAGTACAACAGTTTTTCCATCGTATAAAATGAATAAGTGCAAACAGTGTGAAAGTAATGGTCATTTCTAAGTTCCGGGCAACATAGGCTTCACTCTAGGGCGTTGCTCCACCAGATCGAATATTTAGGGCCTTAGAAGTCAGCGCCCGAAGCATAAAATATAATAAACTTACAACAGTTTTTCCTTCGCATAACTGGAATAATTGCAACCAGTGTGAATGTAATGGTTATTTCAACGTTCCGGGCGACCTAGGCCTCACTCTAGGGCGTTGCGCCACCACATCGAATAATTAGGGGCTTTGAATACAACGCCAGGAGCATAAAATACAATAAAAATGTAACAGTTTTTCCATTGTATAAAAGGAATAATTGCAACCAGTGTGAAAGTAATGGTCATTACTACGTTCCGGGCAACCTAGGTTTCACTCTTGGGCGTTGCTCCACCACATCGAATTGCTACGGCCTTAGAAGTCAGCTCCAGAAGCATAAAATACAACATAAATAAAACAGATTTTCCATCGTATAAAATGAATGATTGCAAACAGTGTGAAAGTTATGGTCATTTCTACGTTCCGGGCAACCTAGGCTTCACTCTCGGGCGTTGCTCCACCACATCGAATAGCTACGGCCTTAGAAGTCAACGCCAGAGTCATAAAATACTATATAAATACACCAGCTATTCCATTGTATAAAACGAGTAATTGCAACCAGTGTGAAAGTCATGGACATTTCTACGTTCCGGGCAACCTAGGCTTCACTCTAGGGCGTTGCTCCACCAGATCGAATAGATAGGGCCTTAGAAGTCAGCGCCCGAAGCATAAAATATAATAAAGTTACAACAGTTTTTCCTTCGCATAACTGGAATAATTGCAACCAGTGTGAAAGATATGGTCATTTCTACGTTCCGGGCAGCCTACGTTTCGCTCTAGGGCGTTGCTCCACCAGATCCAATAGCTAGGGACTTAGAATTCAACGCCAGGAGCATAAAATACAATAAAAATACAACAGTTTTTCCATCGAATAAAAGGAATAATTGCAACCAGTGTGAAAGTAATGGTCATTACTACGTTCCGGGCAACCTAGGTTTCACTCTTGGGCGTTGCTCCACCACATCGAATTGCTACGGCCTTAGAAGTCAACTCCAGAAGCATAAAATACAATATAAATAAAACAGATTTTCCATCGTATAAAATGAATGTTTGCAAACAGTGTGAAAGTTATGGTCATTTCTACGTTCCGGGCAACCTAGGCTTAACTCCAGGGCGCTGCTCCACGAGATCGAATAGTTAGCGACTTTGAATACAACGCCAGAAGCATAAAATAGAATAAATATGAAACAGATTTTCCATCGTATAACAGGAAAGCTGCAACCAGTGTGAAAGTACTGGTCATTTCTATGTTCCGGGTAACCTAGGCTTCACTCTAGGGCGTCGCTCCACCAGATCGAACAGCTAGGTACTTAGAATTCAACGCCAGAAGAATAAAATACAACATAACTACAACAACTTTTCCATCGTATAAAATGTATAATTGCAAGCAGTGTGAAGGTAATGGTCATTTCTACGTTACGGGCAACCTAGGCTTAACTCCAGGGCGCTGCTCCACGAGATCGAATAGTTAGCGACTTTGAATACAACGCCAGAAGCATAAAATAGAATAAATATGAAACAGTTTTTCCATCGTAGAACAGGAATAACTGCAACCTGTGTGAAAGTACAGGTCATTTCTACGTTCCGGGTAACCTAGGCTTCACTCTAGGGCGTCGCTCCACCAGATCGAATAGCTAGGGACTTAGAACTCAGCGCCAGAAGAATAAAATACAACATAAGTACAACTGTTTTTCCATCGTATAAAATGAATAAGTGCAAACAGTGTGAAAGTAATGGTCATTTCTACGTTCCGGGCAACCTATACTTCACTCTAGGGCGTTGCTCCACCAGATCGAATAGTTAGGGCCTTAGAAGTCAACGCCCGAAGCATAAAATACAAAATAAATAGAACAGTTTTTCCATTGTATACAATGAATAATTGCAACCAGTGTGAAAGCTATGGCCATTTCTACGTTCCGTGCAACCTAGGCTTCACTCTTGGGCGTTGCTCCACCACATCGAATATCTACGGCCTTAGAAGTCAACGCCAGATGCATAAAATACAATATAAATACAACAGCTTTTCCATCGTATAAAAGGAATAATTGCAACCAGTGTGAAAGTAATGGTCATTTCTACATTCCGGGCAACCTAGGTTTCACTCTTGGGCGTTGCTCCACCACAACGAATAGCTACGGCCTTAGAAGTCAACTCCAGAAGCATAAAATACAATAAAAATACAACAGTTTCTCCATCGTATAAAAGGAATAATTGCAACCAGTGTGAAAGTAATGGTAATTTCTACATTCCGTGCAACCTAGGTTTCGCTCTTGGGCGTTGCTCCACGAGATCGAACAGCTAGGGACTTAGAATTCAAAGCCAGAAGAATAAAATGCAAAATAAATAGAACAGCTTTTCCATTGTATAAAACGAATAATTGCAACCAGTCTGAAAGTTATGGTCATTTCTACGTTACGGGCAACCTGGGCTTAACCCTAGGGCGTTGCTCCACCAGATCGAATCGCTATGGACTTAGAATTCAACGCCAGAAGGATAAAATACAACATAAGTACAACATTTTTTCCATCATATAGAATGAATAATTGCAAACAGTGTGAAAGTAATGGTAATTTCTACGTTCCGGGCATCCTAAGCTTCACTCTAGGGCGTTGCTCCACCAGATCGAATAGTTAGTGCCTTAGAAGTCAACGCTTGAAGCATAAACTACAACATAAGTACAACAGTTTTTCCATCCTATAAAATGAATAATTGCAAACAGTGTGAAAGTAATGGTCATTTCTACGTTACGGGCATCCTAGGCTTCACTCTAGGGCGTTGCTACACCAGATCGAATAGTTAGGGCCTTAGAAGTCAACGCCAGAAGCATAAAATACAATATAAATACACCAGCCTTTAAATCATATGAAACGAATAGTTGCAACCAGTGTGAAAGTTATTGTCATTTCTACGTTACGGGCAACCTAGGCTCAACTATAGGGCGTTGCTTCACCAGATCGAATAGTTAGGGACTTTGAATACAACGCCAGAATCATTAAATACAATAAAAATGCAACAGTTTTTCCATCGTAGAACAGGAATAACTCCAACCTGTGTCAAAGTACAGGTCATTTCTACGTTCCGGGTAACCTAGGCTACACTCTAGGGCATTGCTGCACCAGATCGAATAGCTAGGGACTTAGAACTCAACGCCAGAAGAATAAAACACAACATAAGTACAACAGTTTTTCCATCGTATAAAATGAATAAGTGCAAACAGTGTGAAAGTAATGGTCATTTCTAAGTTCCGGGCAACATAGGCTTCACTCTAGGGCGTTGCTCCACCAGATCGAATATTTAGGGCCTTAGAAGTCAGCGCCCGAAGCATAAAATACAATAAAAATACAACAGTCTTTCCATCGTATAACAGGAATAATTGCAACCAGTATGAAGGTAATGGTCATTTATACGTTTCAGGCAACATAGGCTTCACTCTTGGACGTTGTCTCACGAGATCGAATAGGTAGGACCTTACAAGTCAACGCCAGAAGCATAAAATACAATATAAATACAACAGCTTTTCCATCGTATAACAGGAATAATTGCAACAAGTGTGAAAGAGATGGTCATTTCTACGTTCCGCGCAACGTAGTCTTCACTCTAGGGCGTTGCTCCACCACATCGAATAGCTACGGCCTTAGCAGTCAACGACAGAAGCATAAAATACAATATAGATACAACAGTTTTTCCACCGTATAACAGGAATAATTGCAACCAGAGTGAATGTAACGGTCATTACTACGTTCCGGGCAACCTAGGCTTCACTCTAGGGCGTTGCTCCACCACATCGAATAGCTACGGCCTTAGAAGTCAACGCCAGAAGCATAAAATACAATATTGATACAACAGTTTTTCCACCGTATACAATGAATGATTGCAAGCATTGTGAATGTAACGGTCATTTCTACGTTACGGGCAACCTAGGCTTCACTCTAGGGCGTTGCTCCACCAGACCGAATAGCTAGGGCCTCAGAAGTCAACGCCAGAAGCATAAAATACAATAAAAATACAACAGTCTTTCCATCGTATAACAGGAACAATTGCAACCAGTATGAAGGTAATGGTCATTTCTACGTTTCGGGCAACATAGGCTTCACTCTTGGACGTTGCCTCACGAGATCGAATAGATAGGACCTTACAAGACAACGCCAGAAGCATAAAATACAATATAAATACAACAGCTTTTCATCGTATAACAGGAATAATTGCAACCAGTGTGAAAGTAATGGTCATTTCTACGTTCCGGGCAACCTAGGCTTCACTCTAGGGCGTTGCTCCGCCAGGTCGAATAGTTAGGGCCTTAGAAGTCAACGCCCGAAGCATAAAATACAATATAGATACAACAGTTTTTCCACCGTATAACAGGAATAATTGCAACCAGATTGAATGTAACGGTCATTTCTACGTTCCGTGCAACCTAGGCTTCACTCTTGGGCGTTGCTCCACCAGATCGAATATTTAGGGCCTTAGAAGTCAGCGCCCGAAGCATAAAATATAATAAAGTTGCAACAGTTATTCCTTCGCATAACTGGAATAAATGCAACCAGTGTGAATGTAATGGTTATTTCTACGTTCCGGGCGACCTAGGCCTCACTCTAGGGCGTTGCGCCACCAGATCGAATAGTTAGGGGCATTGAATACAACGCCAGGGGCATAAAATACAATAAAAATGTAACAGTTTTTCCATTGTATAAGAGGAATAACTGCAACCAGTGTGAAAGTACTGGTCATTTCTACGTTCCGGGTAACCTAGGCTTCACTCTATGGCGTTGCTCCATCAGATCGATAGCTAGGGACTTAGAATTCAACGCCAGAAGAATAAAATACAACATAAGTACAACAGTTTTTCCATCATATAGAATGAATAATTGCAAACAGTGTGAAAGTAATGGTCATTTCTACGTTCCGGGCATCCTAGGCTTCACTCTAGGGCGTTGCTCCACCAGATCGAATAGTTAGGGCCTTAGAAGTCAACGCCAGAAGCCTAAAATACAATATAAATACAACAGCCTTTAAATCATATGAAACGAATAGTTGCAAACAGTGTGAAAGTTATGGTCATTTCTACGTTCCGGGCAACCTAGGCTTCACTCTCGGGCGTTGCTCCACCACATCGAATAGCTACGGCCTTAGAAGTCAACGCCAGAGTCATAAAATACTATATAAATACACCAGATATTCCATTGTATAAAACGAGTAATTGCAACCAGTGTGAAAGTCATGGACATTTCTACGTTCCGGGCAACCTAGGCTTCACTCTAGGGCGTTGCTCCACCAGATCGAATAGTTAGGGCCTTAGAAGTCAGCGCCCGAAGCATAAAATATAATAAAGTTACAACAGTTTTTCCTTCGCATAGCTGGAATAATTGCAACCAGTGTGAAAGATATGGTCATTTCTACGTTCCGTGCAGCCTAAGTTTCGCTCTAGGGCGTTGCTCCACCAGATCCAATAGCTAGGGACTTAGAATTCAACGCCAGGAGCATAAAATACAATAAAAATACAACAGTTTTTCCATCGAATAAAAGGAATAATTGCAACCAGTGTGAAGGTAATGGTCATTACTACGTTCCGGGCAACCTAGGTTTCACTCTTGGGCGTTGCTCCACCACACCGAATAGCTACGGCCTTAGAAGTCAACGCAAGATGCATAAAGTCCAATAAAAATACAACAGTTTTTCCATCGTATAAAACGGATAATTGCAACTATTGTGAAAGTTATGGTCATTTCTACGTTCCGGGCAACCTAGGCTTCACTCTGGGGCGTTGCTCCACGAGATCGAATATTTAGGGCCTTAGAAGTCAGCGCCCGAAGCATAAAATATAATAAAGTTACAACAGTTTTTCCTTCGCATAACTGGAGTAATTGCAACCAGTGTGAATGTAATGGTTATTTCTACGTTCCGGGCGACCTAGGCCTCACTCTAGGGCGTTGCGCCACCAGGTCGAATAGTTAGGGTCCTTGCATACAACGCCAGGAGCATAAAATACAATAAAAATATAACAGTTTTTCCATTGTATAAGAGGAATTACTGCAACCAGTGTGAAAGTACTGGTCATTTCTACGTACCGGGTAACCTAGGCTTCACTCTATGGCGTTGCTCCACCAGATCGAATAGCTAGGGACTTAGAATTCAACGCCAGAAGAATAAAATACAACATAAGTACAACAGTTTTTCCATCGTATAAAATGAATAATCGCAGACAGTGTGAAGGTAATGGTCATTTCTACGTTCCGGGCAACCTAGGCTTCGCTGTAGGGCGTTGCTCCACCAGATCGAATAATTAAGGCCTTAGAAGTCAACGGCCGAACCATAAAATGCAATAAAAGTAAAACAGTTTTTCCATTGTATAAAACGAATAGTTGAAACCAGTGTGAAAGTTATGGTCATTTCTACGTTCCGCGCAACATAGGCTTAACCCCAGGCCGTTGATCCACCAGATCCAATAGTTAGGACCTAAGAAGTCAGCGCCAGATGCATAAAATGCAAAAAAATACAACAGTTTTTCCACCGTATAACAGGAATAATTGCAACCAGTGTGGAAGTGATGGTCATTTTTACGTTCCGAGCAACCTAGACTTCACTCTAGGGCGTTCTTCCACCAGATCGAAAGTTAGGTCCTAAGAAGTCAACGGCAGAAGCTTAAAATACAATATAAGTACAGCAGCTTTTCCATCGTATAAAACGAATAATACCAACCTGTATGAAAGTTATGGTCATTTCTACGTTCCGGGCAACCTAGGCTTCACTCTGGGGCGTTGCTCAACCAGATCGAATATTTAGGGCCTTGGAAGTCAGCGCCCGAAGCATAAAATATAATAAACTTACAACAGTTTTTCCTTCGCATAACTGGAATAATTGCAACCAGTGTGAATGTAATGGTTATTTCTACGTTCCGGGCGACCTAGGCCTCACTCTAGGGCGTTGCGCCACCACATCGAATAGTTAGGGGCTTTGAATACAACGCCAGGAGCATAAAATACAATAAAAATGTAACAGTTTTTCCATTGTATAAAAGGAATAATTGCAACCAGTGTGAAAGTAATGGTCATTACTACGTTCCGGGCAACCTAGGTTTCACTCTTGGGCGTTGCTCCACCACATCGAATTGCTACGGCCTTAGAAGTCAGCTCCAGAAGCATAAAATACAATATAAATAAAACAGATTTTCCATCGTATAAAATGAATGATTGCAAACAGTGTGAAAGTTATGGTCATTTCTACGTTCCGGGCAACCTAGGCTTCACTCTCGGGCGTTGCTCCACCACATCGAATAGCTACGGCCTTAGAAGTCAACGCCAGAGTCATAAAATACTATATAAATACACCAGCTATTCCATTGTATAAAGCGAGTAATTGCAACCAGTGTGAAAGTCATGGACATTTCTACGTTCCGGGCAACCTAGGCTTCACTCTTGGGCGTTGCTCCACCAGATCGAATAGCTAGGGACTTAGAAATCAGCGCCCCAAGCATAAAATATAATAAAGTTACAACAGTTTTTCCTTCGCATAACTGGAATAATTGCAACCAGTGTGAAAGATATGGTCATTTCTACGTTCCGGGCAGCCTACGTTTCGCTCTAGGGCGTTGCTCCACCAGATCCAATAGCTAGGGACTTAGAATTCAACGCCAGGAGCATAAAATACAATAAAGATACAACAGTTTTTCCATCGAATAAAAGGAATAATTGCAACCAGTGTGAAAGTAATGGTCATTACTACGTTCCGGGCAACCTAGGTTTCACTCTTGGGCGTTGCTCCACCACATCGAATTGCTACGGCCTTAGAAGTCAACTCCAGAAGCATAAAATACAATATAAATAAAACAGATTTTCCATCGTATAAAATGAATGTTTGCAAACAGTGTGAAAGTTATGGTCATTTCTACGTTCCGGGCAACCTAGGCTTAACTCCAGGGCGCTGCTCCACGAGATCGAATAGTTAGCGACTTTGAATACAACGCCAGAAGCATAAAATAGAATAAATATGAAACAGATTTTCCATCGTATAACAGGAAAGCTGCAACCAGTGTGAAAGTACTGGTCATTTCTATGTTCCGGGTAACCTAGGCTTCACTCTAGGGCGTCGCTCCACCAGATCGAACAGCTAGGTACTTAGAATTCAACGCCAGAAGAATAAAATACAACATAACTACAACAGCTTTTCCATCGTATAAAATGAATAAGTGCAAACAGTGTGAAAGTAATGGTCATTTCTACGTTCCGGGCAACCTATGCTTCACTCTAGGGCGTTGCTCCAACAGATCGAATAGTTAGGGCCTTAGAAGTCAACGCCCGAAGCATAAAATACAAAATAAATAGAACAGTTTTTCCATTGTATACAATGAATAATTGCAACCAGTGTGAAAGCTATGGTCATTTCTACGTTCCGTGCAACCTAGGCTTCACTCTTGTGCGTTGCTCCACCACATCGAATATCTACGGCCTTAGAAGTCAACGCCAGATGCATAAAATACAATATAGATACAACAGTTTTTCCATCGTATAAAAGGAATAATTGCAACCAGTGTGAAAGTAATGGTCATTTCTACATTCCGGGCAACCTAGGTTTCACTCTTGGGCGTTGCTCCACCACACCGAATAGCTACGGCCTTAGAAGTCAACTCCAGAAGCATAAAATACAATAAAAATACAACAGTTTCTCCATCGTATAAAAGGAATAATTGCAACCAGTGTGAAAGTAATGGTAATTTCTACATTCCGGGCAACCTAGGTTTCGCTCTTGGGCGTTGCTCCACGAGATCGAACAGCTAGGGACTTAGAATTCAAAGCCAGAAGAATAAAATGCAAAATAAATAGAACAGTTTTTCCATTGTATAAAACGAATAATTGCAACCAGTCTGAAAGTTATGGTCATTTCTACGTTACGGGCAACCTGGGCTTAACCCTAGGGCGTTGCTCCACCAGATCGAATCGCTATGGACTTAGAATTCAACGCCAGAAGAATAAAATACAACATAAGTACAACATTTTTTCCATCATATAGAATGAATAATTGCAAACAGTGTGAAAGTAATGGTAATTTCTACGTTCCGGGCATCCTAAGCTTCACTCTAGGGCGTTGCTCCACCAGATCGAATAGTTAGTGCCTTAGAAGTCAACGCCTGAAGCATAAAATACAATATAAATACAACAGCTTTTCATCGTATAACAGGAGTATTTGCAACCAGTGTGAAAGTAATGGTCATTTCTACGTTCCGTGCAACCTAGGCGTCACTCTAGGGCGTTGCTCCACCGCATCGAATAGTTAGGGCCTTAGAAGTCAATGCCAGAAGCATAAAATACAATATAAATACAACAGTTTTTCCACGGTATAATATGAATAATTGCAAACCGTGTGGAAGTAATGGTCATTTCTACGTTCCGGGTAACCTAGGCTTCACTCTAGGGCGTTGCTCCACCAGATCGAATATTTAGGGCCTTAGAAGTCAGCGCCCGAAGCATAAAATACAATAAAAATGCAACAGTCTTTCCATCGTGTAACAGGAATAATTGCAACCAGAGTGAAGGTGATGGACATTTCTACGTTCCGGGCAACCTAGGCTTCACCCTAGGGCGTTGCTCCACCAGATCGAATAGCTAGGGCCTTAGAAGTCAACGCCAGAAGCAGAAAATACAATAAAAATGCAACAGTTTTTCCATCGTATAGCATTAATAATTGCAACCAGTGTGAAAGTAATGATCATTTCGACGTTTCGGGCATTCTAGACTTAACTCTGAGGCATTGCTCCACCAGATCGAATATATAGTGCCCTAGAAGTCAACGCCAGAAGCATAAAGTACAATCAAAATCCAACACTTTGTCCATCGTATAACAGGAATAATTGCCACATGCTGGAAGGTAATGGTCATTTCTACGTTGCGGCCAATCTAGGTTTTGCTCTAGGGCGTTGCTCCACCACATCGAATAGTTAGGGGCTTAGGAGTCAACGCCTGAAGCATAAAATACAATAAAAATACAACATTTTTTTCGTCGTATAACAGTGATAATTGCAACCAGTGTGAAAGATATGGTCATTTCTACGTTCCGGGCAACCCAGGCTTCACTCTGGGGCGTTGTTTCACCATATCGAATAGTTAGGGCCTATGAAGTCAACGCCAGAAGCATAAAATACAATAAAAATACAACAGTTTCTCCATCGTATAAAAGGAATAATTGCAACCAGTGTGAAAGTACTGGTCATTTCTACGTTCCGGGCAACCTAGGTTTCACTCTTAGGTGTTGCTCCACCACATCGAATAGTTACGGCCTATGAAGTCAACGCCAGATGCATAAAATACAAAATAAATGGATCAGTTTTTCCATTGTATAAAACGAATAATTGCAACCAGTGTGAAAGTTATGGTCATTTCTACGTTACGGGCAACCTGGGCTTAACCCTAGGGCGTTGCTCCACCAGATCGAATAGCTAGGGACTTAGAATTCAACGCCAGAAGAATAAAATACAACATAAGTACAACATTTTTTCCATCATATAGAATGAATAATTGCAAACAGTGTGAAAGTAATGGTCATTTCTACGTTCCGGGCATCCTAAGCTTCACTCTAGGGCGTTGCTCCACCAGATCGAATAGTTAGTGCCTTAGAAGTCAAAGCCCGAAGCATAAAATACAACATAAGTACAACAGTTTTTCCATCCTATAAAATGAATAATTGCAAACAGTGTGAAAGTAATGGTCATTTCTACGTTACGGGCATCCTAGGCTTCACTCTAGGGCGTTGCTCCACCAGATCGAATAGTTAGGGCCTTGGAAGTCAACGCCAGATGCATAAAGTACAATCAAAATCCAACAGTTTGTCCAGCGTATAACAGGAATAATTGCAACATGCTTGAAGGTAATGGTCATTTCTACGTTGCGGCCAATCTAGGTTTTGCTCTAGGGCGTTGCTCCACCACATCGAATAGTTAGGGCCTTAGGAGTCAACGCCTGAAGCATAAAATACAATAAAAATACAACATTTTTTTCATCGTATAACAGGCGATAATTGCAACCAGTGTGAAAGATATGGTCATTTCTACGTTCCGGGCAACCTAGGCTTCACTCTGGGGCGTTGTTCCACCATATCGAATAGTTAGGGCCTATGAAGTCAACGCCAGAAGCATAAAATACAATATAAATACAACAGCTTTTCCATCGTATAAAAGGAATAATTGCAACCAGTGTGAAAGTAATGGTCATTTCTACATTCCGGGCAACCTAGGTTTCACTCTTGGGCGTTGCTCCACCACACCGAATACGTACGGCCTTAGAAGTCAACTCCAGAACCATAAAATACAATAAAAATACAACAGTTTCTCCATCGTATAAAAGGAATAATTGCAACCAGTGTGAAAGTAATGGTCATTTCTACATTCCGGGCAACCTAGGTTTCACTCTTGGGCGTTGCTCCACGAGATCGAATGGTTAGGGACTTTGAATACAAGGCCAGAAGCATAAAATACAAAATAAATGGATCAGTTTTTCCATTGTACAAAACGAATAATTGCAACCAGTGTGAAAGTTATGGTCATTTCTACGTTACGGGCAACCTGGGCTTAACCCTAGGGCGTTGCTCCACCAGATCGAATAGCTAGGGACTTAGAATTCAACGCCAGAAGAATAAAATACAACATAAGTACAACATTTTTTCCATCATATAGAATGAATAATTGCAAACAGTGTGAAAGTAATGGTCATTTCTACGTTCCGGGCATCCTAAGCTTCACTCTAGGGCGTTGCTCCACCAGGTCGAATAGTTAGTGCCTTAGAAGTCAAAGCCCGAAGCATAAAATACAACATAAGTACAACAGTTTTTCCATCCTATAAAATGAATAATTGCAGACAGTGTGAAAGTAATGGTCATTTCTACGTTATGGGCATCCTAGGCTTCACCCAAGGGCGTTGCTCCGCCAGATCGAATGGTTAGGGCCTAAGATGTAAACGCCATAAGCATAAAATACGATATATGTACAATAGTTTTTCCATCGTATAAAACGAATAATTGCAACCAGTGTGAAAGTAATGGCCATTTCAACGTCCCGGGCATCCTACTTAACTCTGAGGCATTGCTCCACCAGATCGAATACATAGTGCCCTAGAAGTCAACGCCAGAGGCATAAAGTACAATCAAAATCCAACAGTTTGTCCATCGTATAACAGGAATAATTGCAACATGCTTGAAGGTAATGGTCATTTCTACGTTGCGGCCAATATAGGTTTTGCTCTAGGGCGTTGCTCCACCACATCGAATAGTTAGGGCCTTAGGAGTCAACGCCTGAAGCCTAAAATACAATAAAAATACAACATTTTTTTCATCGTATAACAGGCGATAATTGCAACCAGTGTGAAAGATATGGTCACTTCTACGTTCCGGGCAACCTAGGCTTCACTCTGGGACGTTGTTCCACCATATCGAATAGTTAGGGCCTATGAAGTCAACGCCAGAAGCATAAAATACAATATAAATACAACAGCTTTTCCATCGTATAAAAGGAATAATTGCAACCAGTGTGAAAGTAATGGTCATTTCTACATTCCGGGCAACCTAGGTTTCACTCTTGGGCGTTGCTCCACCACACCGAATAGCTACGGCCTTAGAAGTCAAGTCCAGAAGCATAAAATACAACAGTTTCTCCATCGTATAAAAGGAATAATTGCAACCAGTGTGAAAGTAATGGTAATTTCTACGTTCCGGGCATCCTAAGCTTCACTCTAGGGCGTTGCTCCACCAGATCGAATAGTTAGTGCCTTAGAAGTCAACGCCTGAAGCATAAAATACAACATAAGTACAATAGTTTTTCCATCCTATAAAATGAATAATTGCAAACAGTGTGAAAGTAATGGTCATTTCTACGTTACGGGCATCCTAGGCTTCACTCTAGGGCGTTGCTCCTCCACATCGAATAGTTAGGGCCTTAGAAGCCAACGCCCGAAGCATAAAATACAAAACAAATAGAACAGTTTTTCCATTGTATAAAACGAATAATTGCAACCAGTGTGAAAGCTATGGTCATTTCTGCGTTCCGGGTAACCTAGGCTTCACCCTAGGGCGTTGCTCCACCAGATCGAATAGTTAGGGCCTTAGAAGTCAGCGCCCGAAGCATAAAATATAATAAAGTTACAACAGTTTTTCCTTCGCATAACTGGAATAATTGCAACCAGTGTGAAGGATATGGTCATTTCTACGTTCCGGGCAGCCTAGGTTTCGCTCTAGGGCGTTGCTCCACCAGATCCAATAGCTAGGGACTTAGAATTCAACGCCAGGAGCATAAAATACAATAAAAATACAACAGTTTTTCCATCGAATAAAAGGAATAATTGCAACCAGTGTGAAAGTAATGGTCATTACTACGTTCCGGGCAACCTAGGTTTCACTCTTGGGCGTTGCTCCACCACATCGAATTGCTACGGCCTTAGAAGTCAACTCCAGAAGCATAAAATACAATATAAATAAAACAGATTTTCCATCGTATAAAATGAATGTTTGCAAACAGTGTGAAAGTTATGGTCATTTCTACGTTCCGGGCAACCTAGGCTTAACTCCAGGGCGCTGCTCCACGAGATCGAATAGTTAGCGACTTTGAATACAACGCCAGAAGCATAAAATAGAATAAATATGAAACAGATTTTCCATCGTATAACAGGAAAGCTGCAACCAGTGTGAAAGTACTGGTCATTTCTATGTTCCGGGTAACCTAGGCTTCACTCTAGGGCGTCGCTCCACCAGATCGAGCAGCTAGGTACTTAGAATTCAACGCCAGAAGAATAAAATACAACATAACTACAACAGCTTTTCCATCGTATAAAATGAATAAGTGCAAACAGTGTGAAAGTAATGGTCATTTCTACGTTCCGGGCAACCTATGCTTCACTCTAGGGCGTTGCTCCAAAAGATCGAATAGTTAGGGCCTTAGAAGTCAACGCCCGAAGCATAAAATACAAAATAAATAGAACAGTTTTTCCATTGTATACAATGAATAATTGCAACCAGTGTGAAAGCTATGGTCATTTCTACGTTCCGTGCAACCTAGGCTTCACCCAAGGGCGTTGCTCCGCCAGATCGAATGGTTAGGGCCTAAGATGTAAACGCCATGAGCATAAAATACGATATATGTACAATAGTTTTTCAATCGTATAAAACGAATAATTGCAACCAGTGTGAAAGTAATGGCCATTTCAACGTCCCGGGCATCCTACTTAACTCTGAGGCATTGCTCCACCAGATCGAATACATAGTGCCCTAGAAGTCAACGCCAGAGGCATAAAGTACAATCAAAATCCAACAGTTTGTCCATCGTATAACAGGAATAATTGCAACATGCTTGAAGGTAATGGTCATTTCTACGTTGCGGCCAATATAGGTTTTGCTCTAGGGCGTTGCTCCACCACATCGAATAGTTAGGGCCTTAGGAGTCAACGCCTGAAGCATAAAATACAACATAAGTACAACAGTTTTTCCATCCTATAAAATGAATAATTGCAAACAGTGTGAAAGTAATGGTCATTTCTACGTTACGGGCATCCTAGGCTTCACTCTAGGGCGTTGCTCCTCCACATCGAATAGCTACGGCCTTAGAAGTCAACGCCAGATGCATAAAATACAATATAGATACAACAGTTTTTCCATCGTATACAATGAATGATTGCAAACCTTGTGAATGTAACGGTCATTTCTACGTTACGGGCAACCTAGGCTTCACTCCAGGGCGTTGCTCCACCAGACCGAATAGCTAGGGCCTCAGAAGTCAACGCCAGAAGCATAAAATACAATAAAAATACAACAGTCTTTCTATCGTATAACAGGAACAATTGCAACCAGTATGAAGGTAATGGTCATTTCTACGTTTCGGGCAACATAGGCTTCACTCTTGGACGTTGCCTCACGAGATCGAAAAGATAGGACCTTACAAGTCAACGCCAGAAGCATAAAATACAATATAAATACAACAGCTTTTCATCGTATAACAGGAGTATTTGCAACCAGTGTGAAAGTAATGGTCATTTCTACGTTCCGGGCAACCTAGGCTTCACACTAGGGCGTTGCTCCACCAGATCGAATATTTAGGGCCTTAGAAGTCAGCGCCCGAAGCATAAAATACAATAAAAATGCAACAGTCTTTCCATCGTGTAACAGGAATAATTGCAACCAGAGTGAAGGTGATGGACATTTCTACGTTCCGGGCAACCTAGGCTTCACTCTGGGGCGTTGTTCCACCATATCGAATAGTTAGGGCCTATGAAGTCAACGCCAGAAGCATAAAATACAATATAAATACAACAGCTTTTCCATCGAATAAAAGGAATAGTTGCAACCAGTGTGAAAGTAATGGTCATTTCTACATTCCGGGCAACCTAGGTTTCACTCTTGGGCGTTGCTCCACCACACCGAATAGCTACGGCCTTAGAAGTCAACTCCAGAAGCATAAAATACAATAAAAATACAACAGTTTCTCCATCGTATAAAAGGAATAATTGCAACCAGTGTGAAAGTAATGGTAATTTCTACATTCCGGACAACCTAGGTTTCGCTCTTGGGCGTTGCTCCACAAGATCGAACAGCTAGGGACTTAGAATTCAAAGCCAGAAGAATAAAATGCAAAATAAATAGAACAGATTTTCCATTGTATAAAACGAATAATTGCAACCAGTCTGAAAGTTATGGTCATTTCTACGTTACGGGCAACCTGGGCTTAACCCTAGGGCGTTGCTCCACCAGATCGAATCGCTATGGACTTAGAATTCAACGCCAGAAGAATAAAATACAACATAAGTACAACATTTTTTCCATCATCATAGAATGAATAATTGCAAACAGTGTGAAAGTAATGGTAATTTCTACGTTACGGGCATCCTAGGCTTCACTCTAGGGCGTTGCTCCTCCACATCGAATAGTTAGGGCCTTAGAAGCCAACGCCCGAAGCATAAAATACAAAACAAATAGAACAGTTTTTCCATTGTATAAAACGAATAATTGCAACCAGTGTGAAAGCTATGGTCATTTCTACGTTCCGGGTAACCTAGGCCTCACTCTAGGGCGTTGCTCCACCAGATCGAATAGTTAGGGCCTTAGAAGTCAACGCCAGAAGCATAAAATACAACATAAATACAACAGCCTTTAAATCATATGAAACGAATAGTTGCAACCAGTGTGAAAGTTATTGTCATTTCTACGTTACGGGCAACCTAGGCTCAACTATAGGGCGTTGCTTCACCAGATCGAATAGTTAGGGACTTTGAATACAACGCCAGCATCATTAAATACAATAAAAATGCAACAGTTTTTCCATCGTAGAACAGGAATAACTCCAACCTGTGTGAAAGTACAGGTCATTTCTACGTTCCGGGTAACCTAGGCTACACTCTAGGGCATTGCTGCACCAGATCGAATAGCTAGGGACTTAGAACTCAACGCCAGAAGAATAAAATACAACATAAGTACAACAGTTTTTCCATCGTATAAAATGAATAAGTGCAAACAGTGTGAAAGTAATGGTCATTTCTAAGTTCCGGGCAACATAGGCTTCACTGTAGGGCGCTGCTCCACCAGATCGAATATTTAGGGCCTTAGAAGACAGCGCCCGAAGCATAAAATACAATAAAAATGCAACAGTCTTTCCATCGTGTAACAGGAATAATTGCAACCAGAGTGAAGGTGATGGACATTTCTACGTTCCGGGCAACCTAGGCTTCACTCTAGGGCGTTGCTCCACCAGATCGAATAGCTAGGGCCTTAGTAGTCAACGCCAGAAGCATAAAATACAATAAAAATACAACAGTCTTTCCATCGTATAACAGGAATAATTGCAACCAGTATGAATGTAATGGTCATTTATACGTTTCGGGCAACATAGGCTTCACTCTTGGACGTTGTCTCACGAGATCGAATAGATAGGACCTTACAAGTCAACGTCAGAAGCATAAGATACAATATAAATACAACAGTTTTTCCATCGTATACAATTAATAATTGCAAACATTGTGAAAGTAACAGACATTTTTACGTTCCCGGAAACCTAGGCTTCACTCTAGGGCGTTGTTCCACCAGATCGAATAGTTAGGGCCTTAGAAGTCAACGCCAGAAGCATAAAACACAGTATAAATACAACAGCTTTTCCATTGTATAAACCGAATAATTGCAACCAGTGTGAAAGTTATGGTCATCTCTACGTTCCGGCCAACATAGGCTTCACTCTTGGACGTTGCCCCACCAGATCGAATAGCTAGGACCTTAGAAGTCAATGCCAGAAGCAGAAAATACAATAAAAATGCAACAGATTTTCCATCATATAAAACGAATAGTAGCAACCAGTGTGAAAGTTATGGTCATTTCTACGTTCCGTGCAACCAAGGCTTCAGTCTAGGGCGTTGTTCCACCAGATCGAATAGCTAGGGCCTTAGAAGTCAACGCCCGAAGCATAAAATACAGAATTAATAGAACAATATTTCCATTGTACAAAAGGAAAAATTGCAGCCAGTGTGAAAGTTATGGTCATTTCTACGTTCCGTGCAACCTAGGCTTCACACTAGGGCGTTGCTCCACCACATCGAATAGCTACGGCCTTAGAGCTCAACGCCAGAAGCATAAAATACAATATAAATACAACAGTTTTTCAATCGTATACAATTAATAATTGCAAACATTGTGAAAGTAACGGTCATTTCTACGTTCCGGGCAACCTAGGCTTGACTTTAGGCCGTTGCTCCACCAGATCGAATAGCTATGGCCTTAGAAGTCAACGCCAGAAGCATAAAATACAATAAAAATACAACAGTCTTTCCATCGTATAACAGGAATAATTGCAACCAGTATGAAGGTAATGGTCATTTATACGTTTCGGGCAACATAGGCTTCACTCTTGGACGTTGTCTCACGAGATCGAATAGATAGGACCTTACAAGTCAACGCCAGAAGCATAAAATACAATATAAATACAACAGCTTTTCCATCGTATAACAGGAATAATTGCAACCAGTGTGAAAGAGATGTTCATTTCTACGTTCCGCGCAACGTAGGCTTCACTCTAGGGCGTTGCTCCACCACATCGAATAGCTACGGCCTTAGAAGTCAACGCCAGAAGCATAAAATGCAAAAAAATACAACAGTTTTTCCACCGTATAACAGGAATAATTGCAACCAGTGTGGAGGTGATGGTCATTTTTACGTTCCGAGCAACCTAGGCTTCACTCTAGGGCGTTGCTCCACCAGATCGAATAGTTAGGGCCTTAGAAGTCAACGCCAGAAGCATAAAATACAATATAAATACAACAGCCTTTAAATCATATGAAACGAATAGTTGCAACCAGTGTGAAAGTTATTGTCATTTCTACGTTACGGGCAACCTAGGCTCAACTATAGGGCGTTGCTTCACCAGATCGAATAGTTAGGGACTTTGCATACAACGCCAGAATCATTAAATACAATAAAAATGCAACAGTTTTTCCATCGTAGAACAGGAATAACTCCAACCTGTCTGAAAGTACAGGTCGTTTCTACGTTCCGGGTAACATAGGCTACACTCTAGGGCGTTGCTCCACCAGGTCGAATAGCTAGGGACTTAGAATTCAGCACCAGAAGAATATAATACATCGTATGTACAACAGTTTTTCCATGGTATAAAATGTATAATTGCAAGCAGTGTGAAGGTAATGGTCATTTCTACGTTCCGGGCAACCTAGGCTTCACTCTAGGGCGTTCCTCCACCACATCGAATAGTTAGGGCCTTAGAAGTCAATGTCAGAAGCATAAAATACAATATAAATACAACAGCTTTTCCATCGTATATAATGTATATTTGCAAACAGTGCAAAAGTAAAGGTCATTTCTACGTTCCGGGCAACCTAGGCTTCACTCTAGGGCGTTCTTACACCAGATCGAATAGTTAGGGCCTAAGAAGTCAAGGCCAGAAGCATAAAATACAATATAAATACAACAGCATTTCCATCGTATATAATGTATATTTGCAAACAGTGTGAAAGCAAAGGTCATTTCTACGTTCCGGGCAACCTAGGCTTAACTGTAGGGCGTTGCACCACCAGATCGAATAGTTAGGGCCTTAGAAGTCAACGCCCGAATCATGAAATACAAAATAAATAGAACAGTTTTTTCATTGTGTAGAATGAATAATTGCAACCAGTGTTAAAGTTATGGCCATTTCTACGTTCCGGGCAACCTTGGCTTAACTCCAGGGCGTTGCTCCACCAGATCGAATAGCTAGGGACTTAGAAGTCAACGCCGGAGGCATAAAATACAATAAAAATGCAACAGGTTTTCCATTGCATAAGAGGAGTAACTTCAACCAGTGTGAAAGTACTGGTCATTTCTACGTTCCGGGTAACCTAGGCTTCACTCTAGGGCGTTGTTCCACCAGATCGAGTAGCTAGGGACTTAGAATTCAACGCCAGAAGAGTAATATACAACATAAGTACAACAGTTTTACCATCGTATAAAATGAATAATCGCAAACAGTGTGAAGGTGATGGTCATTTCTACGTTCCGGGCAACCTAGGCTTCACTCTAGGGCGTTTCTCCACCACATCGAATAGTTAGGGCCTCAGAAGTCCGTGCCAGAAGCATAAAATACAATATAAATACAACAGTACTTCCCTTGTATATAAGGAATAATTGCAACCAGTGTGAAAGCTATGGTCATTTCTACGTTCCGGGCAACCTAGGCTTAACTCCAGGGCGTTGTTCCACCAGATCGAATAGTTAGGGACTGTGAATACAACGCCAGAAGCATAAAATACAATAAAAATGCAACAGTTTTTCCATCGTTTAACAGGATAGCTGCAACCAGTGTGAAAGTACTGGTCATTTCTATGTTCCGGGTAACCTAGACTTCACTCTAGGGCGTTCCCCCACCAGATCGAATAGCTAGGGACTTATAATTCGACGCCCAGAAGAACAAAACACAACATAAGTATAACAGTTTTTCCATCGTATAAAATGTATAATTGCAAGCAGTGTGAAGGTAATGGTCATTTCTACGTTCATGGCAACCTAGGCATTACTCTAGAGCATTGCTCCACCAGACCGAATAGTTAGGGCCTAAGAAGACAACGCCAGAAGCATAAAATACAATATAAATACAACAGCTTTTCCATCGTGTGTAATGTATATTAGCAAACAGTGCAAAAGTAAAGGTCATTTCTACGTTCCGGGCAACCTAGGCTACACTCGAGGGCGTTGTTCCACCAGATCGAATAGTTAGGTTTAAGAAGTCAACGCCAGAAGCATTAAATACAATATAAATACAACAGTTTTTCCCTTGTATATAAGGAATAATTGCAATCAGTGTGAAAGCTATGGTCATTTCTACGTTCCGGGCAACCTAGGCTTCACTGCAGGGCGATGCGCCACCAGATCAAATAGTTAGGGCCTAAGAAGTCAACGCCAGAAGCATAAAACACAATATAAATACAACAGCTTTTCCATCGTATATAATGTATATTTGCAAACAGTGTGAAAGCAAAGGTCATTTCTACGTTCCGGGCAACCTAGGCTTAACTGTAGGGCGTTGCACCACCAGATCGAATAGTTAGGGCCTTAGAAGTCAACGCCCGAATCATGAAATACAAAATAAATAGAACAGTTTTTTCATTGTATAGAACGAATAATTGCAACCAGTGTTAAAGTTATGGCCATTTCTACGTTCCGGGCAACCTTGGCTTAACTCCAGGGCGTCCCTCCACCAGATCGAATAGTTAGCGACTTTGAATACAACGCCAGAAGCATAAAATACTATGAAAATGCACCAATTTTTCCATTGTATAACAGGAATAACTGCAACCAGTGTGAAAGTACTGGTCATTTCTACGTTCCGGGTAACCTAGGCTTCACTCTAGGGCGTTGCTCCACCAGATCGAATAGCTAGGGACTTAGAATTCAACGCCAGTAGAATAAAATACAACATAAGTACAACAGTTTTACCATCGTATAAAATGAATAATCGCAAACAGTGTGAAGGTGATGGTCATTTCTACGTTCCGGGCAACCTAGGCTTCACTCTAGGGCGTTTCTCCACCACATCGAATAGTTAGGGTCTAAGAAGTCAACGCCAGAAGCATAAAATACAATATAAATACAACAGCTTTTCCATCGTATATAATGAATATTTGCAAACATTGTGAAAGTAACGGTCATTTCTACGTTCGGGGCAACCTAGGCTTCACTCTTGGGCGTTCGTCCACCAGATCGAATAGTTAGGGACTTAGAATTCCACGCCAGAAGCATAAAATACAACATAAGTACAACAGTTTTTCCATCGTATAACAGGAATAATTGCAACCAGTTTGAAATTACAGGTCATTTCTACGTTCCGGGCAACCTAGGCTTCGCTTGAGGGCGTTGCTCCACCAGATCGAATAGCTAGGGACTTAGAAGTCAACGCCAGAAGCATAAAATACAATAAAAATACATCAGTTTTTCCATCGTATAAAAGGAATAATTGCAACCAGTGTCAAAGTAACGGTCATTTCTACGTTCCGGGCAACCTAGGCTTCACTCTTCGGCGTTGCTCCATCACATCGAATAGCTGCGGCCTTAGAAGTCAACTCCAGAAGCATAAAACACAATATAAATACAACAGCTTTTCCATCGCATAAAATGAATGATTGCAAACACTGTGAAAGTTATGGTCATTTCTACTTTCCGGGCAACCTAGGTTTAACTCCAGGGCGTTGTTCCACCAGATCGAATAGTTAGGGACTTTGAATACAACGCCAGAAGCATAAAATACTATAAAAATGCAACAGTTTTTCCATCGTATAACAGGAACGCTGCTACCAGTGTGAAAGTACTGGTCATTTCTATGTTCCGGGTAACCTAGACTTCACTCTAGGGCGTTCCACCACGAGATCGCATAGCTAGGGACTTAGAATTCAACGCGAGAAGGATAAAATACAACATAAGTATAACAGTTTTTCCATCGTATAAAATGTATAATTGCAAGCAGTGTGAAGGTAATGGTCATTTCTACGTTCCTGGCAACCTAGGCTTTACTCTAGAGCATTGCTCCACCAGATCGAATAGTTAGGGCCTAAGAAGACAACGCCAGAATCATAAAATACAATATAAATACAACAGCTTTTCCATCGTATGTAATGTATATTTGCAAACAGTGTAAAAGTAAAGGTCATTTCTACGTTCCGGGTAACCTAGGCTTCACTCTAGGGCGTTATTCCACCAGATCGAATAGTTAGGGCCCAAGAAGTCAACGCCAGAAGCATAAAATACAATATAAATACAACAGCTTTTCCATCGTATATAATGTATACTTGCAAACAGTGTGAAAGTTATGGTCATTTCTACTTTCCGGGCAACCTAGGCTTAACTCCAGGGCGTTGTTCCGCCAGATCGAATAGTTAGGGACTTTGAATACAACGCCAGAAGCATAAAATACTATAAAAATGCAACAGTTTTTCCATTGTATAACAGGAATAACTGCAACCAGTGTGAAAGTACTGGTCATTTCTACGTTCCGGGTAACCTAGGCTTCACACTAGGGCGTTGCTCCACCAGATCGAGTAGCTAGGGACTTAGAATTCAATGCCAGAAGAATAAAATACAACATAAGTACAACAGTTTTACCATCGTATAAAATGAATAATCGCAAACAGTGTGAAGGTAATGGTCATTTCTACGTTCCGGGCAACCTAGGCATCACCCTAGGGCGTTGCTCTACCACATCGAATAGCCACGGCCTTAGAAGTCAACGCCAGAAGCATAAAATACAATATAAATAAAACAGTTTTTTCATCGTATAAAATGATTAATTGCAAACTTTGTGAAATTAACGGTCATTTCTACGTTCCGGGCAACCTAGGCTTCACTCTAGGCCGTTGCTCCACCAGATCGAATACATAGGGCCTTAGAAGTCAACGCCAGAAGCATAAAGTACATTAAAAATCCAACAGTTTGTCCATCGTATAACAGGAATAATTGCCACCAGTGTGAAAGTTATGGTCATTTCTGCACTCCGGGCAACCTAGGCTTCACTCTAGGGCGTTGCTCCTCCAGATAAAATAGTTAGGGCCCAGGTAGTCAACGCCAGAAGCATAAAATACAATATAAATACAACAGTTTTTCAATCGTATAACAGGAATAATTACAAACAGTGTGAAAGATATGGTCATTTCTACGTTGCGGGCAACCTAGGCTTCACTGTAGGGCATTGCTAGACCACATCGAATAGCTACGGCCTTAGAAGTCAACGCCATAACTATAAAAAAGAATATAAATACAACAGTTTTTCCATGGTATAACAGGAATAATTGCAACCAGTGTGAAAGTTATGCTCATTTCTACGTTCCGGGCAACCTAGGCTTCACTCTAGGGCGTTGCTCCACCACATCGAATAGCTGCGGCCTTAGAAGTCAACGCCAGAAGCATAAAATACAATATAAATACAACAGTTTTTCAATCGTACGACAGGAATAATTGCAAGCAGTGTGAAAGATATGGTCATTTCTTCGTTGCGAGCATCCTAGGCTTCACTCTAGGGCATTGCTCCACCACATCGAAAAGCTACGGCCTTAGAAGTCAACGCCATAACTATAAAAAACAATATAAATACAACAGTTTTTCCATTGTATAAAATGAATAATTGCAAACAGTGTGGAGGTAATGGTCAGTTCTACTTTCCGGGCAACCTAGGCTTCACTCTAGGGCGTTTCTCCACCACATCGAATAGCTACTGCCTTAGAAGTCAACGTCTGAAGCATAAAATATAATATAAATACAACAGTTTTTCCATCGTATAACAGGAATAATTGCAACCAGTGTGAAAGACATGGTCATTTCTACGTTCCGGGCAATCTAGGCTTCACTCTAGGGCGTTGCTCCAACACATCGAATAGCTACGGCCTTAGGAGTCAACGCCAGGGGCATAAAATACAAAATAAATACAACAGTTTTTCCATCGTATAACAAGAATAATTGCAACCATTGTGAAAGTGATGGTCATTTCTACATTCCGGGCAACCTAGGCTTCACTCTAGGGCGTTGCTCCACCAGATCGTATAGTTATTGCCTAAGAAGTCAGCGCTAGAAGCATAAAATACAATATAAATACAACAGTTTTTCCCTTGTATAACAGGAATAATTGCAACCAGTGTGAAAGCTATGGTCATTTATACGTTCCGGGAAACGTAGGCTTCACTCTAGGGCGTTGCTCCACCACATCGAATAGTTAGGGCATTAGAAGTCA
This sequence comes from Calliopsis andreniformis, assembly GCF_051401765.1. Lineage (NCBI taxonomy): Eukaryota > Metazoa > Arthropoda > Insecta > Hymenoptera > Andrenidae > Calliopsis > Calliopsis andreniformis. Next base: position 20,107,680 of record NW_027480422.1, read on the forward strand.
ATGCCAGAAGCATAAAATGCCATATAAATACAACAGTTTTTCCACTGTATAATATGAATAATTGCAAACAGTGTGGAAGTAATGGTCATTTCTACGTTCCGGGCAACCTAGGCTTCACTCTAGGGCGTTGCTCCACCACATCGAATAGCTACGGCCTTAGGAGTCAACGCCAGAGGCATAAAATACAAAATAAATACAACAGTTTTTCCATCGTATAACAAGAATAATTGCAACCAGTGTGAGAGTGATGGTCATTTCTACATTCCGGGACACCTAGGGTTCACTCTAGGGCATCGCTCCACCAGATCGAATAGTTATGGCCTAAGAAGTCAACGCCAGAAGAATAAAATACAATATAAATACAACAGTTTTTCCCTTGTATAAAAGGAATAATTGCAACCAGTGTGAAAGCTATGGTCATTTCTACGTTCCGGGCAACCTAGGCTTCACTCGAGGGCGTTGCTCCACCACATCGAATAGCTACGGCCCTAGAAGACAACGCCATAACTATAAAATACAATATAACTACAACAGTCTTTGCATCGTATAAAACGAATAATTGCAACCAGTCTGATAGTTATGGTCATTTCTACGTTCCGGGCAACCTAGGCTTCACCCTAGGGCGTTGCTCCACCAGATCGAATAGTTAGGGCCTAAGAAGTCAATGCCAGAAGCATAAAATACGATATATGTACAACAGTTTTTCCATCGTATAAAATGAGTAATTGCAACCAGTGTGAAAATAACGGCCATTCCTACGTTCCGGGCATGCTAGACTTAACACTGAGGCATTGCTCCACCAGATCGAATACATAGGGCCTTAGAAGTCAACGCCAGAAGCATAAAATACAATATAAATACAACAGCTTTTCCCTTGTATAACAGGAATAATTGCAACCAGTGTGAAAGGTATGGTCATTTCTACGTTCCGGGCAACCTAGGCTTCACTCTAGGGCGTTGCTCCACCACATCGGATAGCTGCGGCCTTAGAAGTCAACGCCAGAAGCATAAAATACAATATAAATACAACAGTTTTTCAATCGTATAACAGGAATAATTGCAAACAGTGAGAAAGATATTGTCATTTCTACGTTGCAGGCATCCTAGGCTTCACTCTAGGGCATTGCTCCACCACATCCAATAGCTACGGCCTTAGAAGTCAACGCCATAACTATAAAAAAGTATATAAATACAACAGTCTTTCCATTGTATAACAGGAATAATTGCAACCAGTGTGGAGGTAATGGTCATTTCTACTTTCCGGGCAACCTAGGCTTCACTCTAGGGCGTTTCTCCACCACATCGAATAGCTACGGCCTTAGAAGTCGACGCCAGAAGCATAAAATACAATATAAATACAACAGTTTTTCCCTTGTATAACAGAAATAATTGCAACCAGTGCGAAAGCTATGGTCATTTCTACGATCCGGGCGACCTAGTCATCACTCTAGGGCGTTGTCCCAACAGAGCGAATAGTTAGGGCCTAAGAAGTCAACGCCTGAAGCATAAAATACAATATAAATACAACAGTTTTTCCATTGTATAAAACGAATAATTGCAACCAGTATGAAAGTTATGGTTATTTCTACGTTCAGGGCAATCTAGGCTTCACCCTAGAGCGTTGCTCCTCTAGATCGTATAGTTAGGGCCTAAGAAGTCAACGCCAGAAGCATAAAATACGATATATGTACAACAGCCTTTCCATCGTATAAAACGAATAATTGCAACTAGTCTGATAGTTATGGTCATTTCTACGTTCCGGGCAATCTAGGCTTCTCTCTAGGGCGTTGCTCCACCAGATCGAATAGTTAGGGCCTAACAAGTCAACTTCAGAAGCATAAAATACAATACAAATACAACAGCTTTTCCATCGTATAACAGGAATAATTGCAACCAGTGTGAAGGGTATGGTCATTTCTACTTTCCGGGCAATCTAGGCTTCACTCTAGGGCGTTTCTCCACCACATCGAATAACTGCGGCCTTAGAAGTCAACGCCAGAAGCATAAAACACAATATAGATAAAACAGTTTTTCCACTGTATAAAACGAATAATTGCAAACAGTGTGGAGGTAATGGTCATTTCTACTTTCCGAGCAACCTAGGCTTCACTCTAGGGCGTTTCTCAACCACATCGAATAGCTACGGCCTTAGAAGTCAACGTCTGAAGCATACAATATAATATAAAAATAATACAACAGTTTTTCCATCGTATAACAGGAATAATTGCAACCAGTGTGAAAGACATGGCCATTTCTACATTCCGGGCAACCTAGGCTTCACTCTAGGGCGTTGCTCCACCACATCGAATAGCTACGGCCTTAGGAGTCAACGCCAGAGGCATAAAATACAAAATAAATACAACAGTTTTCCATCGTATAACAAGAATAATTGCAACCAGTGTGAAAGTGATGGTCATTTCTAAATTCCGGGCAACCTAGGCTTCACTCTAGGGCCATGCTCCACCAGATCGAATAGTTAGAGCCTAAGAAGTCAACGCCAGGAGCATAAAATACAATATAAATACAACAGTTTTTCCCTTGTATAACAGGAATAATTGCAACCAGTGTGAAAGCTATGGTCATTTCTACGTTCCGGGCAACCTAGGCTTCACTCTAGGGCGTTGCTCCACTACATCGAATAGTTAGGGCCTAAGAAGTCAACGCCAGAAGCATAAAATACAATATAAATACAACAGTTTTTCCCTTGTATAACAGAAATAATTGCAACGAGTGTGAAAGCTATGGTCATTTCTACGTTCCGGGCAACCGAGGTTTCACTCTAGGACGTTGCTCCACCACATCGAATAGTTAGGGCCTTAGAAGTCAATGCCAGAAGCATAAAATACAATATAAATACAACAGTTTTTCCACGGTATAATATGAATAATTGCAAACAGTGTGGAAGTAATGGTCATTTCTACGTTCCGGGCAACCGAGGTTTCACTCTAGGGCGTTGCTCCACTACATCGAATAGTTAGGGCCTAAGAAGTCAACGCCAGAAGCATAAAATACAATATAAATACAACAGTTTTTCCCTTGTATAACAGAAATAATTGCAACCAGTGTGAAAGCTATGGTCATTTCTACGTTCCGTGCAACCTAGGCGTCACTCTAGGGCGTTGCTCCACCGCATCGAATAGTTAGGGCCATAGAAGTCAATGCCAGAAGCATAAAATACAATATAAATACAACAGTTTTTCCACGGTATAATATGAATAATTGCAAACCGTGTGGAAGTAATGGTCATTTCTACGTTCCGGGCAACCTAGGCTTCACTCTAGGGCGTTGGTCCACCAGATCCAATAGTTAGGGCCTAAGAAGTCAACGCCAGGGGTACCAAATACAAAATAAAAACAACAGTTTTTCCATCGTATAAAGCGAATTATTGCATCCAGTGTGCAAGTAATGGTCATTCCTACGATCCGGGCAACCTAGGCATCACTCTAGGGCGTTGTCCCACCAGAGCGAATAGTTAGGGCCTAAGAAGTCAACGCCTGAAGCATAAAATACAATATAAATACAACAGCTTTGCCATTGTATAAAACGAATAATTGCAACCAGTATGAAAGTTATGGTTATCTCTACGTTCAGGGCAACCTAGGCTTCACCCTACGGCGTTGGTCCTCTAGATCGAATAGCTAGGGCCTAAGAAGTCAACGCCAGAAGCATAAAATACGATATATGTACAACAGCCTTTCCATCGTATAAAACGAATAATTGCAACCAGTCTGATAGTTATGGTCATTTCTACGTTCCGGGCAATCTAGGCTTCTCTCTAGGGCGTTGCTCCACCAGATCGAATAGTTAGGGCCTAACAAGTCAACTCCAGAAGCATAAAATACAATAGAAATACAACAGTTTTACCATCGTCTAACAGGAATAATTGCAACCAGTGTGAAAGTTATGGTCATTTCTACGATACGGGCAACCTAGGCTGCACACTAGGGCGTCGATCCACCAGATCGAATAGTTAGGGCCTAAGAAGTCTACGCCAGAAGCATAAAATACAATACAAATACAACAGCTTTTCCATCGTATAACAGGAATAATTGCAACCAGTGTGAAAGGTATGGTCATTTCTACTTTCCGGGCAATCTAGGCTTCACTCTAGGGCGTTTCTCCACCACATCGAATAGCTGCGGCCTTAGAAGTCAACGCCAGAAGCATGAAACACAATATAGATAAAACAGTTTTTCCATTGTATAAAATGAATAATTGCAAACAGTGTGGAGGTAATGGTCATTTCTACTTTCCGAGCAACCTAGGCTTCACTCTAGGGCGTTTCTCAACCACATCGAATAGTTACGGCCTAAGAAGTCAACGTCTGAAGCATACAATATAATATAAAAGTTATACAACAGTTTTTCCATCGTATAACAGGAATAATTACAACCAGTGTGAAAGACATGGTTATTTCTACATTCCGGGCAAACTAGGCTTCACTATAGGGCGTTGCTCCACCACGTCGAATAGCTACGGCCATAGGAGTCAACGCCAGAGGCATGAAATACAAAATAAATACAACAGTCTTCCATCGTATAACAAGAATAATTGCAACCAGTGTGAAAGTGATGGTCATTTCTAAATTCCGGGCAACCTCGGCTTCACTCTAGGGCCATGCTCCACCAGATCGAATAGTTAGGGCCTAAGAAGTCAACGCCAGAAGCATAAAATACAATATAAATACAACAGTTTTTCCCTTGTATAACAGGAATAATTGCAACCAGTGTGAAAGCTATGGTCATTTCTACGTTCCGGGCAACCGAGGTTTCACTCTAGGGCGTTGCTCCACCACATCGAATAGTTAGGGCCTTAGAAGTCAATGTCAGAAGCATAAAATACAATATAAATACAACAGTTTTTCCACTGTATAATATGAATAATTGCAAACAGTGTGGAAGTAATGGTCATTTCTACGTTCCGGGCAATCTAGGCTACACTCTAGGGCGTTGCTCCACCAGATCGAATTGTTAGGGCCTAAGAAGTCAACGCCAGAAGCATAAAATACAATATAAATACAACAGTTTTTCCCTTGTATAACAGAAATAATTGCAACCAGTGTGAAAGCTATGGTTAGTTCTACGTTCCGGGCAACCTAGGCTTCACTCTAGGGCGTTGCTCCACCACATCGAATAGTTAGGGCCTTAGAAGTCAATGCCAGAAGCATAAAATACAATATAAATACAACAGTCTTACCATCGTATAAAACGAATAATTGCAACCAGTCTGATAGTTGTGGTCATTTCTACGTTCCGGGCAATCTAGGCTTCTCCCTAGGGCGTTGCTCCACCAGGTCGAATAGTTAGGGCCCAACAAGTCAACTCCAGAAGCATAAAATACAATAGAAATACAACAGTTTTACCATAGTATAACAGGAATAATTGCAACCAGTGTGAAAGCTATGGTCATTTCTACATTCCGGGCAACCTAGGCTTCACTCTAGGACGCTGCTCCACCACATCGAATAGTTAGGGTCTTAGAAGTCAATGCCAGAAGCATAAAATGCCATATAAATACAACAGTTGTTCCACTGTATAATACGAATAATTGCAAACAGTGTGGAAGTAATGGTCATTTCTACGTTCAGGGCAACCTAGGCTTCACTCTAGGGCGTTGCTCAACCACATCGAATAGCTACGGCCCTAGAAGACAACGCCATAACTATAAAATACAATATAAATACAACAGTCTAGGCATCGTATAAAACGAATAATTGCAACCAATCTGATAGTTATGGTCATTTCTACGTTCCGGGCAACCTAGGCTTCACTCTAGGGCGTTTTTCCACCACGTCGAATAGCTACGGCCTTAGAAGTCGACGCCAGAAGCATAAAATACAATATAAATACAACAGTTTTTCCCTTGTATAACAGAAATAATTGCAACCAGTGCGAAAGCTATGGTCATTTCTACGTTCCGGGCAACCTAGGCTTCACTCTAGGGCGTTTCTCAACCACATCGAATAGCTACGGCCTTAGAAGTCAACGTCTGAAGCATACAATATAATATAAAAATAATACAACAGTTTTTCCATCGTATAACAGGAATAATTGCAACCAGTGTGAAAGACATGGCCATTTCTACATTCCGGGCAACCTAGGCTTCACTCTAGGGCGTTGCTCCACCACATCGAAAAGCTACGGCCTTAGGAGTCAACGCCATAACTATAAAAAAGAATATAAATACAACAGTTTTTCCATGGTATAACAGGAATAATTGCAACCAGTGTGAAAGTGATGGTCATTTCTACGTTCCGGGAAACCTAGGCTTCAGTCTAGGGCGTGGTTCCGCCAGATCGAATAGTTAGGGCCTAAGAAACCTACGCCAGAAGCATAAAATACAATATAAATACCACAGTTTTTCCGTCGTATAACAGGAATAATTGCAACCAGAGAGAAGGTGATGGTCATTTCTAAGTTCCGTGCAACCTAGGCTTCACTCTAGAGCGTTGCTCCACCAGATTGAATAGCTAGGACCTTAGAAGTCAACGCCAGAAGCACAAAATAAAATAAAAATACAAGAGTTATTCCATCGTATAACAGGAATAATTGCAACCAGTGTGAAAGTAATGGGCATTTCTACGTTCCGTGCAACCTAGGCTTCACTCTAGGGCGTTGGTCCACCAGGCCGAATAGTTAGGACCTTAGAAAACAACTCCAGACGCATAAAATACAATATAAATACAACAGTTTTTCCACGGTATAAAACGAATAATTGCAACCAGTATGAAAGTTATGCTCATTTCTACGTTCCGGGCAACCTAGGCTTCACTCTAGGGCGTTGCTCCACCACATCGAATAGCTGCGGCCTTAGAAGTCAACGCCAGAAGCATAAAATACAATATAAATACAACAGTTTTTCAATCGTACGACAGGAATAATTGCAAGCAGTGTGAAAGATATGGTCATTTCTTCGTTGCGAGCATCCTAGGCTTCACTCTAGGGCATTGCTCCACCACATCGAAAAGCTACGGCCTTAGAAGTCAACGCCATAACTATAAAAAACAATATAAATACAACAGTTTTTCCATTGTATAAAATGAATAATTCCAAACAGTGTGGAGGTACTGGTCAGTTCTACTTTCCGGGCAACCTAGGCTTCACTCTAGGGCGTTTCTCCACCACATCGAATAGCTACTGCCTTAGAAGTGAACGTCTGAAGCATAAAATATAATATAAATACAACAGTTTTTCCATCGTATAACAGGAATAATTGCAACCAGTGTGAAAGACATGGTCATTCCTACGTTCCGGGCAATCTAGGCTTCACTCTAGGGCGTTGCTCCAACACATCGAATAGCTACGGCCTTAGGAGTCAACGCCAGGGGCATAAAATACAAAATAAATACAACAGTTTTTCCATCGTATAACAAGAATAATTGCAACCATTGTGAAAGTGATGGTCATTTCTACATTCCGGGCAACCTAGGCTTCTCTCTAGGGCGTTGCTCCACCAGATCGTATAGCTAGGGCCTAAGAAGTCAGCGCCAGAAGCATAAAATACAATATAAATACAACAGTTTTTCCCTTGTATAACAGGAATAATTGCAACCAGTGTGAAAGCTATGGTCATTTATACGTTCCGGGAAACGTAGGCTTCACTCTAGGGCGTTGCTCCACCACATCGAATAGTTAGGGCATTAGAAGTCAATGCCAGAAGCATAAAATGCCACATAAATACAACAGTTTTTCCACTGTATAATATGAATAATTGCAAACAGTGTGGAAGTAATGGTCATTTCTACGTTCCGGGCAACCTAGGCTTCACTCTAGGGCGTTGCTCCACCACATCGAATAGCTACGGCCTTAGGAGTCAACGCCAGAGGCATAAAACACAAAATAAATACAACAGTTTTTCCATCGTATAACAAGAATAATTGCAACCATTGTGAAAGTGATGGTCATTTCTACATTCCGGGCAACCTAGGCTTCTCTCTAGGGCGTTGCTCCACCAGATCGTATAGCTAGGGCCTAAGAAGTCAACTCCAGAAGCATAAAATACAATAGAAATACAACAGTTTTACCATCGTCTAACAGGAATAATTGCAACCAGTGTGAAAGTTATGGTCATTTCTACGATACGGGCAACCTAGGCTGCACACTAGGGCGTCGATCCACCAGATCGAATAGTTAGGGCCTAAGAAGTCTACGCCAGAAGCATAAAATACAATACAAATACAACATCTTTTCCATCGTATAACAGGAATAATTGCAACCAGTGTGAAAGGTATGGTCATTTCTACTTTCCGGGCAATCTAGGCTTCACTCTAGGGCGTTTCTCCACCACATCGAATAGCTGCGGCCTTAGAAGTCAACGCCAGAAGCATGAAACATAATATAGATAAAACAGTTTTTCCATTGTATAAAATGAATAATTGCAAACAGTGTGGAGGTAATGGTCATTTCTACTTTCCGAGCAACCTAGGCTTCACTCTAGGGCGTTTCTCAACCACATCGAATAGTTACGGCCTAAGAAGTCAACGTCTGAAGCATACAATATAATATAAAAGTTATACAACAGTTTTTCCATCGTATAACAGGAATAATTGCAACCAGTGTGAAAGACATGGTTATTTCTACATTCCGGGCAAACTAGGCTTCACTATAGGGCGTTGCTCCACCACGTCGAATAGTTAGGGCCTAAGAAGTCAACGCCAGAAGCATAAAATACAATATAAATACAACAGTTTTTCCCTTGTATAACAGGAATAATTGCAACCAGTGTGAAAGCTATGGTCATTTCTACGTTCCGGGCAACCTAGGCTTCACTCTAGGGCGTTGCTCCACTACATCGAATAGTTAGGGCCTAAGAAGTCAACGCCAGAAGCATAAAATACAATATAAATACAACAGTCTTTCCCTTGTATAACAGAAATAATTGCAACCAGTGTTAAAGCTATGGTCATTTCTACGTTCCGGGCAACCGAGGTTTCACTCTAGGGCGTTGCTCCACCACATCGAATAGTTAGGGCCTTAGAAGTCAATGTCAGAAGCATAAAATACAATATAAATACAACAGTTTTTCCATCGTATAAAACGAATAATTGCATCCAGTGTGCAAGTAATGGTCATTTCTACGATCCGGGCGACCTAGTCATCACTCTAGGGCGTTGTCCCACCAGAGCGAATAGTTAGGGCCCAAGAAATCAACGCCTGAAGCATAAAATACAATATAAATACAACAGTTTTTCCATTGTATAAAACGAATAATTGCGACCAGTATGAAAGTTATGGTTATCTCTACGTTCAGGGCAATCTAGGCTTCACCCTAGGCGTTGCACCTCTAGATCGAATAGTTAGGGCCTAAGAAGTCAACGCCAGAAGCATAAAATACGATATATGTACAACAGCCTTTCCATCGTATAAAACGAATAATTGCAACCAGTGTGAAAGTTATGGTCATTTCTACGATACGGGCAACCTAGGCTGCACACTAGGGCGTCGATCCACCAGATCGAATAGTTTGGGCCTAAGAAGTCTACGCCAGAAGCATAAAATACAATACAAATACAACATCTTTTCCATCGTATAACAGGAATAATTGCAACCAGTGTGAAAGGTATGGTCATTTCTACTTTCCGGGCAATCTAGGCTTCACCCTAGGGCGTTTCTCCACCACATCGAATAGCTGCGGCCTTAGAAGTCAACGCCAGAAGCATGAAACACAATATAGATAAAACAGTTTTTCCATTGTATAAAATGAATAATTGCAAACAGTGTGGAGGTAATGGTCATTTCTACTTTCCGAGCAACCTAGGCTTCACTCTAGGGCGTTTCTCAACCACATCGAATAGTTACGGCCTAAGAAGTCAACGTCTGAAGCATACAATATAATATAAAAGTTATACAACAGTTTTTCCATCGTATAACAGGAATAATTGCAACCAGTGTGAAAGACATGGTTATTTCTACATTCCGGGCAAACTAGGCTTCACTATAGGGCGTTGCTCCACCACGTCGAATAGTTAGGGCCTAAGAAGTCAACGCCAGAAGCATAAAATACAATATAAATACAACAGTTTTTCCCTTGTATAACAGGAATAATTGCAACCAGTGTGAAAGCTATGGTCATTTCTACGTTCCGGGCAACCTAGGCTTCACTCTAGGGCGTTGCTCCACTACATCGAATAGTTAGGGCCTAAGAAGTCAACGCCAGAAGCATAAAATACAATATAAATACAACAGTTTTTCCCTTGTATAACAGAAATAATTGCAACCAGTGTTAAAGCTATGGTCATTTCTACGTTCCGGGCAACCGAGGTTTCACTCTAGGGCGTTGCTCCACCACATCGAATAGTTAGGGCCTTAGAAGTCAATGTCAGAAGCATAAAATACAATATAAATACAACAGTTTTTCCATCGTATAAAACGAATAATTGCATCCAGTGTGCAAGTAATGGTCATTTCTACGATCCGGGCGACCTAGTCATCACTCTAGGGCGTTGTCCCACCAGAGCGAATAGTTAGGGCCTAAGAAATCAACGCCTGAAGCATAAAATACAATATAAATACAACAGTTTTTCCATTGTATAAAACGAATAATTGCAACCAGTATGAAAGTTATGGTTATCTCTACGTTCAGGGCAATCTAGGCTTCACCCTAGGCGTTGCACCTCTAGATCGAATAGTTAGGGCCTAAGAAGTCAACGCCAGAAGCATAAAATACGATATATGTACAACAGCCTTTCCATCGTATAAAACGAATAATTGCAACCAGTCTGATAGTTATGGTCATTTCTACGTTCCGGGCAATCTAGGCTGCACACTAGGGCGTCGATCCACCACATCGAATAGTTAGGGCCTAAGAAGTCTACGCCAGAAGCATAAAATACAATACAAATACAACAGCTTTTCCGTCGTATAACAGGAATAATTGCAACCAGTGTGAAGGGTATGGTCATTTCTACTTTCCGGGCAATCTAGGCTTCACTCTAGGGCGTTTCTCCACCACATCGAATAACTGCGGCCTTAGAAGTCAACGCCAGAAGCATAAAACACAATATAGATAAAACAGTTTTTCCACTGTATAAAACGAATAATTGCAAACAGTGTGGAGGTAATGGTCATTTCTACTTTGCGAGCAACCTAGGCTTCACTCTAGGGCGTTTCTCAACCACATCGAATAGCTACGGCCTTAGAAGTCAACGTCTGAAGCATACAATATAATATAAAAATAATACAACAGTTTTTCCATCGTATAACAGGAATAATTGCAACCAGTGTGAAAGACATGGCCATTTCTACATTCCGGGCAACCTAGGCTTCACTCTAGGGCGTTGCTCCACCACATCGAATAGCTACGGCCTTAGGAGTCAACGCCATAACTATAAAAAAGAATATAAATACAACAGTTTTTCCATGGTATAACAGGAATAATTGCAACCAGTGTGAAAGTGATGGTCATTTCTACGTTCCGGGAAACCTAGGCTTCAGTCTAGGGCGTGGGTCCGCTAGATCGAATAGTTAGGGCCTAAGAAACCTACGCCAGAAGCATAAAATACAATATAAATACCACAGTTTTTCCGTCGTATAACAGGAATAATTGCAACCAGAGAGAAGGTGATGGTCATTTCTAAGTTCCGTGCAACCTAGGCTTCACTCTAGAGCGTTGCTCCACCAGATTGAATAGCTAGGACCTTAGAAGTCAACGCCAGAAGCACAAAATAAAATAAAAATACAAGAGTTATTCCATCGTATAACAGGAATAATTGCAACCAGTGTGAAAGTAATGGGAATTTCTACGTTCCGTGCAACCTAGGCTTCACTCTAGGGCGTTGGTCCACCAGGCCGAATAGTTAGGACCTTAGAAAACAACTCCAGACGCATAAAATACAATATAAATACAACAGTTTTTCCACGGTATAAAACGAATAATTGCAACCAGTATGAAAGTTATGCTCATTTCTACGTTCCGGGCAACCTAGGCTTCACTCTAGGGCGTTGCTCCACCACATCGAATAGCTGCGGCCTTAGAAGTCAACGCCAGAAGCATAAAATACAATATAAATACAACAGTTTTTCAATCGTACGACAGGAATAATTGCAAGCAGTGTGAAAGATATGGTCATTTCTTCGTTGCGAGCATCCTAGGCTTCACTCTAGGGCATTGCTCCACCACATCGAAAAGCTACGGCCTTAGAAGTCAACGCCATAACTATAAAAAACAATATAAATACAACAGTTTTTCCATTGTATAAAATGAATAATTGCAAACAGTGTGGAGGTAATGGTCAGTTCTACTTTCCGGGCAACCTAGGCTTCACTCTAGGGCGTTTCTCCACCACATCGAATAGCTACTGCCTTAGAAGTCAACGTCTGAAGCATAAAATACAATATAAATACAACAGTTTTTCCCTTGTATAACAGGAGTAATTGCAACCAGTGTGAAAGCTATGGTCATTTATACGTTCCGGGAAACGTAGGCTTCACTCTAGGGCGTTGCTCCACCACATCGAATAGCTACGGCCTTAGGAGTCAACGCCAGAGGCATAAAATACAAAATAAATACAACAGTTTTTCCATCGTATAACAAGAATAATTGCAACCATTGTGAAAGTGATGGTCATTTCTACATTCCGGGCAACCTAGGCTTCTCTCTAGGGCGTTGCTCCACCAGATCGTATAGTTAGGGCCTAAGAAGTCAGCGCCAGAAGCATAAAATACAATATAAATACAACAGTTTTTCCCTTGTATAACAGGAATAATTGCAACCAGTGTGAAAGCTATGGTCATTTATACGTTCCGGGAAACGTAGGCTTCACTCTAGGGCGTTGCTCCACCACATCGAATAGTTAGGGCATTAGAAGTCAATGCCAGAAGCATAAAATGCCATATAAACACAACAGTTTTTCCACTGTATAATATGAATAATTGCAAACAGTGTGGAAGTAATGGTCATTTCTACGTTCCGGGCAACCTAGGCTTCACTCTAGGGCGTTGCTCCACCACATCGAATAGCTACGGCCTTAGGAGTCAACGCCAGAGGCATAAAATACAATATAAATACAACAGTTTTTCCATCGTATAAAACGAATAATTGCATCCAGTGTGCAAGTAATGGTCATTCCTACGATCCTGGCGACCTAGGCATCACTCTAGGGCGTTGTCCCACCAGAGCGAATAGTTAGGGCCTAAGAAATCAACGCCTGAAGCATAAAATACAATATAAATACAACAGTTTTGCCATTGTATAAAACGAATAATTGCAACCAGTCTGATAGTTATGGTCATTTCTACGTTCCGGGCAATCTAGGCTTCTCTCTAGGGCGTTGCTCCACCAGATCGAATAGTTAGGGCCTAACAAGTCAACTCCAGAAGCATAAAATACAATAGAAATACAACAGTTTTACCATCGTCTAACAGGAATAATTGCAACCAGTGTGAAAGTTATGGTCATTTCTACGATACGGGCAACCTAGGCTGCACACTAGGGCGTCGATCCACCAGATCGAATAGTTAGGGCCTAAGAAGTCTACGCCAGAAGCATAAAATACAATACAAATACAACAGCTTTTCCATCGTATAACAGGAATAATTGCAACCAGTGTGAAAGGTATGGTCATTTCTACTTTCCGGGCAATCTAGGCTTCACTCTAGGGCGTTTCTCCACCACATCGAATAGCTGCGGCCTTAGAAGTCAACGCCAGAAGCATAAAACACAATATAGATAAAACAGTTTTTCCATTGTATAAAATGAATAATTGCAAACAGTGTGGAGGTAATGGTCATTTCTACTTTCCGAGCAACCTAGGCTTCACTCTAGGGCGTTTCTCAACCACATCGAATAGCTACGGCCTTAGAAGTCAACGTCTGAAGCATACAATATAATATAAAAGTTATACAACAGTTTTTCCATCGTATAACAGGAATAATTGCAACCAGTGTGAAAGACATGGTTATTTCTACATTCCGGGCAAACTAGGCTTCACTATAGGGCGTTGCTCCACCACATCGAATAGCTACGGCCATAGGAGTCAACGCCAGAGGCATGAAATACAAAATAAATACAACAGTCTTCCATCGTATAACAAGAATAATTGCAACCAGTGTGAAAGTGATGGTCATTTCTAAATTCCGGGCAACCTAGGCTTCACTCTAGGGCCATGCTCCACCAGATCGAATAGTTAGGGCCTAAGAAGTCAACGCCAGAAGCATAAAATACAATATAAATACAACAGTTTTTCCCTTGTATAACAGGAATAATTGCAACCAGTGTGAAAGCTATGGTCATTTCTACGTTCCGGGCAACCTAGGCTTCACTCTAGGGCGTTGCTCCACCAGATCGAATTGTTAGGGCCTAAGAAGTCAACGCCAGAAGCATAAAATACAATATAAATAAAACAGCTTTTCCCTTGTATAACAGAAATAATTGCAACCAGTGTGAAAGCTATGGCTAGTTCTACGTTCCGGGCAACCTAGGCTTCACTCTAGGGCGTTGCTCCACCACATCGAATAGTTAGGGCCTTAGAAGTCAATGCCAGAAGCATAAAATACAATATAAATACAACAGTTTTACCATCGTATAAAACGAATAATTGCAACCAGTCTGATAGTTATGGTCATTTCTACGTTCCGGGCAACCTAGGCTTCACTCTAGGGCGTTTTTCCACCACATCGAATAGCTACGGCCTTAGAAGTCGACGCCAGAAGCATAAAATACAATATAAATACAACAGTTTTTCCCTTGTATAACAGAAATAATTGCAACCAGTGCGAAAGCTATGGTCATTTCTACGTTCCGGGCAACCTAGGCTTCACTCTAGGGCGTTGCTCCACCACATCGAATAGTTAGGGCCTTAGAAGTCAATGCCAGAAGCATAAAATACAATATAAATACAACAGTTTTTCCACTGTATAATATGAATAATTGCAAACAGTGTGGAAGTAATGGTCATTTCTACGTTCCGGGCAACCTAGTCTTCACTCTAGGGCGTTGGTCCACCAGATCCAATAGTTAGGGCCTAAGAAGTCAACGCCAGGGGCACCAAATACAAAATAAATACAACAGTTTTTCCATCGTATAAAACGAATAATTGCATCCAGTGTGCAAGTAATGGTCATTTCTACGATCCGGACGACCTAGTCATCACTCTAGGGCGTTGTCCCACCAGAGCGAATAGTTAGGGCCTAAGAAGTCAACGCCTGAAGCATAAAATACAATATAAATACAACAGTTTTTCCATTGTATAAAACGAATAATTGCAACCAGTATGAAAGTTATGGTTATTTCTACGTTCAGGGCAATCTAGGCTTCACCCTAGGCGTTGCACCTCTAGATCGAATAGTTAGGGCCTAAGAAGTCAACGCCAGAAGCATAAAATACGATATATGTACAACAGCCTTTCCATCGTATAAAACGAATAATTGCAACCAGTCTGATAGTTATGGTCATTTCTACGTTCCGGGCAATCTAGGCTTCTCTCTAGGGCGTTGCTCCACCAGATCGAATAGTTAGGGCCTAACAAGTCAACTCCAGAAGCATAAAATACAATAGAAATACAACAGTTTTACCATCGTATAACAGGAATACTTGCAACCAGTGTGAAAGACATGGTTATTTCTACATTCCGGGCAAACTAGGCTTCACTATAGGGCGTTGCTCCACCACATCGAATAGCTACGGCCATAGGAGTCAACGCCAGAGGCATGAAATACAAAATAAATACAACAGTCTTCCATCGTATAACAAGAATAATTGCAACCAGTGTGAAAGTGATGGTCATTTCTAAATTCCGGGCAACCTAGGCTTCACTCTAGGGCCATGCTCCACCAGATCGAATAGTTAGGGCCTAAGAAGTCAACGCCAGAAGCATAAAATACAATAGAAATACAACAGTTTTACCATCGTCTAACAGGAATAATTGCAACCATTGTGAAAGTTATGGTCATTTCTACGATACGGGCAACCTAGGCTGCACACTAGGGCGTCGATCCACCAGATCGAATAGTTAGGGCCCAAGAAGTCTACGCCAGAAGCATAAAATACAATACAAATACAACAGCTTTTCCATCGTATAACAGGAATAATTGCAACCAGTGTGAAAGGTATGGTCATTTCTACTTTCCGGGAAATCTAGGCTTCACTCTAGGGCGTTTCTCCACCACATCGAATAGCTGCGGCCTTAGAAGTCAACGGCAGAAGCATAAAACACAATATTGATAAAACAGTTTTTCCATTGTATAAAATGAATAATTGCAAACAGTGTGGAGGTAATGGTCATTTCTACTTCCCGAGCAACCTAGGCTTCACTCTAGGGCGTTTCTCAACCACATCGAATAGCTACGGCCTTAGAAGTCAACGTCTGAAGCATACAATATAATATAAAAGTTATACAACAGTTTTCCATCGTATAACAGGAATAATTGCAACCAGTGTGAAAGACATGGTTATTTCTACATTCCGGGCAAACTAGGCTTCACTATAGGGCGTTGCTCCACCACATCGAATAGCTACGGCCATAGGAGTCAACGCCAGAGGCATAAAATACAAAATAAGTACAACAGTCTTCCATCGTATAACAAGAATAATTGCAACCAGTGTGAAAGTGATGGACATTTCTAAATTCCGGGCAACCTAGGCTTCACTCTAGGGCCATGATCCACCAGATCGAATAGTTAGGGCCTAAGAAGTCAACGCCAGAAGCATAAAATACAATATAAATACAACAGTTTTTCCCTTGTATAACAGGAATAATTGCAACCAGTGTGAAAGCTATGGTCATTCCTACGTTCCGGGCAACCTAGGCTTCACTCTAGGGCGTTGCTCCACTACATCGAATAGTTAGGGCCTAAGAAGTCAACGCCAGAAGCATAAAATACAATATAAATACAACAGTTTTTCCCTTGTATAACAGAAATAATTGCAACCAGTGTTAAAGCTATGGTCATTTCTACGTTCCGGGCAACCGAGGTTTCACTCTAGGGCGTTGCTCCACCACACCGAATAGTTAGGGCCTTAGAAGTCAATGTCAGAAGCATAAAATACAATATAAATACAACAGTTTTTCCACTGTATAATAAGAATAATTGCAAACAGTGTGGAAGTAATGGTCATTTCTACGTTCCGGGCAATCTAGGCTTCACTCTAGGGCGTTGCTCCACCACATCGAATAGTTAGGGCCTTAGAAGTCAATGCCAGAAGCATAAAATACAATATAAATACAACAGTTTTTCCACTGTATAATATGAATAATTGCAAACAGTGTGGAAGTAATGGTCATTTCTACGTTCCGGGCAACCTAGTCTTCACTCTAGGGCGTTGGTCCACCAGATCCAATAGTTAGGGCCTAAGAAGTCAACGCCAGGGGCACCAAATACAAAATAAATACAACAGTTTTTCCATCGTATAAAACGAATAATTGCATCCAGTGTGCAAGTAATGGTCATTTCTACGATCCGGGCGACCTAGTCATCACTCTAGGGCGTTGTCCCACCAGAGCGAATAGTTAGGGCCTAAGAAGTCAACGCCTGAAGCATAAAATACAATATAAATACAACAGTTTTACCATCGTATAACAGGAATACTTGCAACCAGTGTGAAAGATATGGTCATTTCTACGATACGGGCAACCTAGGCTGCACACTAGGGCGTCGATCCACCACATCGAATAGTTAGGGCCTAAGAAGTCAACGCCAGAAGCATAAAATACAATATAAATACAACAGTTTTTCCCTTGTATAACAGGAATAATTGCAACCAGTGTGAAAGCTATGGTCATTTCTACGTTCCGGGCAACCTAGGCTTCACTCTAGGGCGTTGCTCCACTACATCGAATAGTTAGGGCCTAAGAAGTCAACGCCAGAAGCATAAAATACAATATAAATACAACAGTTTTTCCCTTGTATAACAGAAATAATTGCAACCAGTGTTAAAGCTATGGTCATTTCTACGTTCCGGGCAACCGAGGTTTCACTCTAGGGCGTTGCTCCACCACATCGAATAGTTAGGGCCTTAGAAGTCAATGTCAGAAGCATAAAATACAATATAAATACAACAGTTTTTCCACTGTATAATAAGAATAATTGCAAACAGTGTGGAAGTAATGGTCATTTCTACGTTCCGGGCAATCTAGGCTTCACTCTAGGGCGTTGCTCCACCACATCGAATAGTTAGGGCCTTAGAAGTCAATGCCAGAAGCATAAAATACAATATAAATACAACAGTTTTTCCACTGTGTAATATGAATAATTGCAAACTGTGTGGAAGTAATGGTCATTTCTACGTTCCGGGCAAGCTAGGCATCACTCTAGGGCGTTGCTCCACCAGATCGAATTGTTAGGGCCTAAGAAGTCAACGCCAGAAGCATAAAATACAATATAAATACAACAGTTTTACCATCGTATAAAACGAATAATTGCAACCAGTCTGATAGTTATGGTCATTTCTACGTTCCGGGCAATCTAGGCTTCTCTCTAGGGCGTTGCTCCACCAGATCGAATAGTTAGGGCCTAACAAGTCAATTCCAGAAGCATAAAATACAATAGAAATACAACAGTTTTATCATCGTCTAACAGGAATAATTGCAACCAGTGTGAAAGATATGGTCATTTCTACGATACGGGCAACCTAGGCTGCACACTAGGGCGTCGATCCACCAGATCGAATAGTTATGGCCTAAGAAGTCTACGCCAGAAGCATAAAATACATTACAAATACAACAGCTTTTCCATCGTATAACAGGAATAATTCCAACCAGTGTGAAAGGTATGGTCATTTCTACTTTCCGGGCAATCTAGGCTTCACTCTAGGGCGTTTCTCCACCACATCGAATAGGTGCGGCCTTAGAAGTCAACGCCAGAAGCATAAAACACAATATAGATAAAACAGTTTTTCCATTGTATAAAATGAATAATTGCAAACAGTGTGGAGGTAATGGTCATTTCTACTTTCCGAGCAACCTAGGCTTCACTCTAGGGCATTTCTCAACCACAACGAATAGCTACGGCCTTAGAAGTCAACGTCTGAAGCATACAATATAATATAAATGTTATACAACAGTTTTTCCATCGTATAACAGGAATAATTGCAACCAGTGTGAAAGACATGGTTATTTCTACATTCCGGGCAACCTAGGCTTCACTCTATGGCGTTGCTCCACCACATCGAATAGCTACGGCCTTAGGAGTCAACGCCAGAGGAATAAAATACGAAATAAATACAACAGTTTTCCATCGTATAACAAGAATAATTGCAACCAGTGTGAAAGTGATGGTCATTTCTAAATTCCGGGCAACCTAGGCTTCACTCTAGGGCCATGCTCCACCAGATCGAATAGTTAGGGCCTAAGAAGTCAACGCCAGGAGCATAAAATACAATATAAATACAACAGTTTTTCCCTTGTATAACAGGAATAATTGCAACCAGTGTGAAAGCTATGGTCATTTCTACGTTCCGGGCAACCTAGGCTTCACTCTAGGGCGTTGCTCCACTACATCGAATAGTTAGGGCCTAAGAAGTCAACGCCAGAAGCATAAAATACAATATAAATACAACAGTTTTTCCCTTGTATAACAGGAATAATTGCAAACAGTGTGAAATATATGGTCATTTCTACGATACGGGCAACCTAGGCTTCACTCTAGGGCGTCGTTCCACCAGATCGAATAGTTAGGGCCTAAGAAGTCTACGCCAGAAGCATAAAATACAATACAAATACAACAGCTTTTCCATCGTATTACAGGAATAATTGCAACCAGTGTGAAAAGTATGGTCATTTCTACGTTCCGGGCAACCTAGGCTTCACTCTAGGGCGTTGCTCCACCACATCGAATAGCTGCGGCCTTAGGAGTCAATGTCAGAAGCATAAAATACAATATAAATACAACAGTTTTTCCACTGTATAATATGAATAATTGCAAACAGTGTGGAAGTAATGGTCATTTCTACGTTCCGGGCAACCTAGGCTTCACTCTAGGGCGTTTCTCCACCACACCGAATAGCTACGCCCTTAGAAGTCAACGCCTGAAGCATAAAATATAATATAAGTACAACAGTTTTTCCATCGTATAACAGGAATAATTGCAACCAGTGTGAAAGACATGGTCATTTCTACGTTCCGGGCAACCTAGGCTTCATCCTAGGGCGTTGCTCCACCACATCGAATAGCTGCTGCCTTAGGAGTCAACGCCAGAGGCATAAAATACAAAATAAATACAACAGTTTTTCCATCGTATAACAAAAATAATTGCAACCAGTGTGAATGTTATGGTCATTTCTTCGTTCCGGACAACCTTGGCTTCACCCTAGGGCGTTGCTCCAACAGATCCAATAGTTAGGACCTTAGAAGTCAACGCCAGGAGCATAAAATACAATATAAGTACAACAGTTTTTCCATAGTATAACAGGAATAATTGCAACCAGTGTGAAAGACATGGTCATTTCTACGCTCCGGGCTACCTAAGCTTCACTCTAGGGCGTTGCTCCACCACATCGAATAGTTAGGGCCTTAGGAGTCAACGCCAGAGGCATAAAATACAAAATAAATACAACAGTTTTTCCATCGTATAACAAGAATAATTGCAACCAGTGTGAAAGTTATGGTCATTTCTACGTTCCGGGCAACCTAGGCTTCACCATAGGGCGTAGCTCCAGCAGATCCAATAGTTAGGACCTTAGAAGTCAACGCCAGAAGCATAAAATACAATATAAATACAACAGTTTTTCAATCGTATAACAGGAATAATTTCAAACGTGTGAAAGATATGGTCATTTCTACGTTGCGGGCATCCTAGGCTTCACTCTAGGGCATTGCTCCACCACATCGAACAGCTACGGCTTTAGAAGTCAACGCCATAACTATAAAAAACAATATAAATGCAACAGTTTTTCCATCGTATATAATGTATATTTGTAAACAGTGTGAAAGTAACGGTCATTTCTACGTTCCGGGCAACCTAGGCTTCACCCTATTACGTTGCTCCACTAGATCGAATAGCCAGGGCCTTAGAAGTCAACGCCAGGAGCATAAAATAAAATAAAAATAGAGCAGTTATTCCATCGTATAACTGGAATAATTACAATCAGTGTGAAAGGAATGGGCATTTCTACGTTCCGTGCAACCTAGGCTTCACTCTAGGGCGTTGCTCCTCCAGATAGAATAGTTAGGGCCCAGGAAGTCAACGCCAGAAGCATAAAATACAACATAAATACAACAGTTTTTCCCTTGTATAACAGAAATAATTGCAACCAGTGTAAAAGGTATGGTCATTTCTACGTTCCGGGAAACATAGGCTTCACTCTAGGTCGTTGCTCCACCACATCGAATAGCTACGGCCTTAGGGGTCAAGGCCAGAGTCATAAAATACAAAATAAATACAACAGTTTTTCCATCGTATCACAAGAATAATTGCAACCAGTGTGAAAGTGATGGTCATTTGTTCATTCCGGGCAACCTAAGCTTCACTCTAGGGCGTTGCTCCACCACATCGAATAGTTAGGGCCTTAGGAGTCAACGCCAGAGGCATAAAATACAAAATAAATACAACAGTTTTTCCATCGTATAACAAGAATAATTGCAACCAGTGTGAAAGTTATGGTCATTTCTACGTTCCGGGCAACCTAGGCTTCACCCTAGGGCGTTGCTCCAGCAGATCCAATAGTTAGGACCTTAGAAGTCAACGCCAGAAGCATAAAATACAATATAAATACAACAGTTTTTCAATCGTATAACAGGAATAATTTCAAACAGTGTGAAAGATATGGTCATTTCTACGTTGCGGGCATCCTAGGCTTCACTCTAGGGCATTGCTCCACCACGTCGAACAGCTACGGCTTTAGAAGTCAACGCCATAACTATAAAAAACAATATAAATGCAACAGTTTTTCCATTGTATAAAATGAATAATTGCAAACAGTGTGGAAGTAATTGTCATTTCTACTTTCCGGGCAACCTAGGCTTCACTCTATGGTGTTGCTCCACCACATCGAACAGCTACGGCCTTAGAAGTCAACGCCTGAAGCATAAAATATAATATAAATACAACAGTTTTTCCATCGTATAACAGGAATAATTGCAACCAGTGTGAAAGGCATGGTCTTTTCTGCGTTCCGGCAACCTAGGCTTCACTCTAGGTCGTTGCTCCACCACAACGAATAGCAGCGGCCTTAGGAGTCAACGCCAGAGGCATGAAATACAAAATAAATACAGCAGTTTTTCCATCGTATAACAAGAATAATTGCAACCAGTGTGAAAGTGATGGTCATTTCTACATTCCGGGCAACCTAGGCTTCACTCTAGGGCGTTGCTCCACCAGATCGCATAGTTAGGGCCTAAGAAGTCAACGCAAGAAGCATAAAATACAATATAAGTACAACAGTTTTTCCCTTGTATAACAGGAGTAAATGCAACCAGTGTGAAAGCTATGGTCATTTCTACGTTCCGGGCAACCTAGGCTTCACTCTAGGGCGTTGCTCCTCCAGATAGAATAGTTAGGTCCCAGGAAGTCAACGCCAGAAGCATAAAATACAACATAAATACAACAGTTTTTCCCTTGTATAACAGAAATAATTGCAACCAGTGTGAAAGGTATGGTCATTTCTACGTTCCGGGAAACATAGGCTTCACTCTAGGTCGTTGCTCCACCACATCGAATAGCTACGGCCTTAGGAGTCAAGGCCAGAGGCATAAAATACAAAATAAATACAATAGTTTTTCCATCGTATAACAAGAATAATTGCAACCAGTGTGAAAGTGATGGTCATTTGTACATTCCGGGCAACCTAGGCTTCACTCTAGGGCGTTGCTCCACCAGATCGAATAGTTAGGGCCTAAGAAGTCAACGCCAGGAGCATAAAAAACAATATAAATACAACAGTTTTTCCCTTGTATAACAGGAATAATTGCAACCAGTGTGAAATATATGGTCATTTCTACGGTACGAGCAACCTAGGCTTCACTCTAGGGCGTCGTTCCACCAGATCGAATAGTTAGGGCCTAAGAAGTCTACGCGAGAAGCATAAAATACAATATAAATACAACAGCTTTTCCATCGTATATAATGTATATTTGCAAACAGTGTGAAAGTAACGGTCATTTCTACGTTCCGGGCAACCTAGGCTTCACCCTATTACGTTGCTCCACTAGATCGAATAGCCAGGGCCTTAGAAGTCAACGCCAGGAGCATAAAATAAAATAAAAATAGAGCAGTTATTCCATCGTATAACTGGAATAATTACAATCAGTGTGAAAGGAATGGGCATTTCAACGTTCCGTGCAACCTAGACTTCACTCTAGCCCGTTGCTCCACCAGGTCGAATAGTTGGGGCCTTAGAAAACAACTCCAGGCGCATAAAATACAATAAATATACAACAGTTTTACCATCGTATAACTGGCATAATTGCAACCAGTGTGAAAGATATGGTCATTTCTACGATACGGGCAACCTAGGCTTAACTCTAGGGTGTCGTTCCACCAGATCGAATAGTTAGGGCCTAAGAAGTCTACGCCAGAAGTATAAAATACAATACAAATAAAACAGCTTTTCCATCGTATTACAGGAATAATTGCAACCAGTGTGAATGGTATGGTCATTTCTACGTTCCGGGCAACCTAGGCTTCACTCTAGGGCGTTGCTCCACCACATCGAATAGTTACGGCCTAAGAAGTCAACGCAAGAAGCATAAAATACAATATAAGTACAACAGTTTTTCCCTTGTATAACAGGAGTAAATGCAACCAGTGTGAAAGCTATGGTCATTTATACGTTCCGGGCAACCTAGGCTTCAACCTAGGGCGTTGCTCCACCACATCGAATAGCTGCGGCCTTAGGAGTCAACGCCAGAGGCATAAAATACAGAATCAATACAGCAGTTTTTCCATCGTATAACAAGAATAATTGCAACCAGTGTGAAAGTGATTGTCATTTCTACATTCCGGGCAACCTAGGCTTCACTCTAGGGCGTTGCTCCACCAGATCGAATAGTTAGGGCCTAAGAAGTCAACGCAAGAAGCATAAAATACAATATAAGTACAACAGTTTTTCCCTTGTATAACAGGAGTAAATGCAACCAGTGTGAAAGCTATGGTCATTTATACGTTCCGGGCAACCTAGGCCTCACCCTAGGGCGTTGCTCCACCACATCGAATAGTTAGGGCCTTACAAGTCAATGCCAGAAGCATAAAATTCAAAATAGATACAACAGCTTGTCCATCGTATATGACGTATATTTGGAAGCAGTGTGAAAGTAAAGGTCATTTCTACGTTCCGGGCAGCCTAGCCTTCACTAAAACGCAGTGCTCCACCAGATCGAATAGCTAGGGCCTTAGAAGTCAACGCCCGAAACATAAAATACAATAAAAATACAACAGATTTCCATCGTATAACGGGAATAATTTCAACAAATGTGAACGTGAAGGTCATTTCCACGTTCCGGGCAACCTAGGCTTCACTCTAGGGCGTTGGTCTGCCAGATCCAATAGTGAGGGCCTAAGAAGTCAACGCCAGAAGCATAAAATACAATATAAATACAACAGTTTTTCAATCGTATAACAGGAATAATTTCAAACAGTGTGAAAGATATGGTCATTTCTACGTTGCGGGCATTCTAGGCTTCACTCTAGGGCATTGCTCCACCACATCGAATAGCTACGGCCTTAGAAGTCAAAGCCATAACTATAAAAAACAATATAAATACAATAGTTTTTCCATTGTATAAAATGAATAATTGCAAACAGTGTGGAAGTGATGGTCATTTCAACTTTCCGGGCAACCTAGGCTCCACTCTAGGGCGTTGCTCCACCACATCGAATAGCTACTGCCTTAGAAGTCAACGCCTGAAGCATAAAATATAATATAAATACAACAGTTTTTCCATCGTATAACAGGAATCATTGCAACCAGTGTGAAAGGCATGGTCTTTTCTGCGTTCCGGGCAACCTAGTCTTCACCCTAGGTCGTTGCTCCACCACATCGAATAGCTGCGGCCTTAGGAGTCAACGCCATAGGCATAAAATACAAAAGAAATACAACAGTTTTTCCATCGTATAACAAGAATAATTGCAACCAGTGCGAAGTTATGGTCATTTCTACGTTCCGGGCAACCTAGGCTTCACCCTAGGGCGTTGCTCCAGCAGATCCAATAGTTAGGACCTTAGAAGTCAACGCCAGAAGCATAAAATACAATATAAATACAACAGTTTTTCAATCGTATAACAGGAATAATTTCAAACGTGTGAAAGATATGGTCATTTCTACGTTGCGGGCATCCTAGGCTTCACTCTAGGGCATTGCTCCACCACATCGAACAGCTACGGCTTTAGAAGTCAACGCCATAACTATAAAAAACAATATAAATGCAACAGTTTTTCCATCGTATATAATGTATATTTGCAAACAGTGTGAAAGTAACGGTCATTTCTACGTTCCGGGCAACCTAGGTTTCACCCTATTACGTTGCTCCACTAGATCGAATAGCCAGGGCCTTAGAAGTCAACGCCAGGAGCATAAAATAAAATAAAAATAGAGCAGTTATTCCATCGTATAACTGGAATAATTACAATCAGTGTGAAAGGAATGGGCATTTCTACGTTCCGTGCAACCTAGGCTTCACTCTAGGGCGTTGCTCCTCCAGATAGAATAGTTAGGGCCCAGGAAGTCAACGCCAGAAGCATAAAATACAACATAAATACAACAGTTTTTCCCTTGTATAACAGAAATAATTGCAACCAGTGTAAAAGGTATGGTCATTTCTACGTTCCGGGAAACATAGGCTTCACTCTAGGTCGTTGCTCCACCACATCGAATAGCTACGGCCTTAGGAGTCAAGGCCAGAGTCATAAAATACAAAATAAATACAACAGTTTTTCCATCGTATAACAAGAATAATTGCAACCAGTGTGAAAGTGATGGTCATTTGTTCATTCCGGGCAACCTAAGCTTCACTCTAGGGCGTTGCTCCACCACATCGAATAGTTAGGGCCTTAGGAGTCAACGCCAGAGGCATAAAATACAAAATAAATACAACAGTTTTTCCATCGTATAACAAGAATAATTGCAACCAGTGTGAAATATATGGTCATTTCTACGATACGGGCAACCTAGGCTTCACTCTAGGGCGTCGTTCCACCAGATCGAATAGTTAGGGCCTAAGAAGTCTACGCCAGAAGCATAAAATGCAATACAAATACAACAGCTTTTCCATCGTATTACAGGAATAATTGCAACCAGTGTGAATGGTATGGTCATTTCTACGTTCCGGGCAACCTAGGTTTTACTCTAGGGCGTTGCTCCACCAGATCGAATAGTTAGGGCCTAAGAAGTCATCGCAAGAAGCATAAAATACAATATAAGTAGAACAGTTTTTCCATAGTATAACAGGAATAATTGCAACCAGTGTGAAAGACATGGTCATTTCTACGCTACGGGCAACCTAAGCTTCACTCTAGGGCGTTGCTCCACCTCATCGAATAGCTACGGCCTTAGGAGTCAACGCCAGAGGCATAAAATACAAAATAAATACAACAGTTTTTCCATCGTATAACAAAAATAATTGCAACCAGTGTGAATGTTATGGTCATTTCTTCGTTCCGGACAACCTTGGCTTCACCCTAGGGCGTTGCTCCAACAGATCCAATAGTTAGGACCTTAGAAGTCAACGCCAGGAGCATAAAATACAATATAAGTACAACAGTTTTTCCATAGTATAACAGGAATAATTGCAACCAGTGTGAAAGACATGGTCATTTCTACGCTCCGGGCTACCTAAGCTTCACTCTAGGGCGTTGCTCCACCACATCGAATAGTTAGGGCCTTAGGAGTCAACGCCAGAGGCATAAAATACAAAATAAATACAACAGTTTTTCCATCGTATAACAAGAATAATTGCAACCAGTGTGAAAGTTATGGTCATTTCTACGTTCCGGGCAACCTAGGCTTCACCATAGGGCGTAGCTCCAGCAGATCCAATAGTTAGGACCTTAGAAGTCAACGCCAGAAGCATAAAATACAATATAAATACAACAGTTTTTCAATCGTATAACAGGAATAATTTCAAACGTGTGAAAGATATGGTCATTTCTACGTTGCGGGCATCCTAGGCTTCACTCTAGGGCATTGCTCCACCACATCGAACAGCTACGGCTTTAGAAGTCAACGCCATAACTATAAAAAACAATATAAATGCAACAGTTTTTCCATCGTATATAATGTATATTTGCAAACAGTGTGAAAGTAACGGTCATTTCTACGTTCCGGGCAACCTAGGCTTCACCCTATTACGTTGCTCCACTAGATCGAATAGCCAGGGCCTTAGAAGTCAACGCCAGGAGCATAAAATAAAATAAAAATAGAGCAGTTATTCCATCGTATAACTGGAATAATTACAATCAGTGTGAAAGGAATGGGCATTTCTACGTTCCGTGCAACCTAGGCTTCACTCTAGGGCGTTGCTCCTCCAGATAGAATAGTTAGGGCCCAGGAAGTCAACGCCAGAAGCATAAAATACAACATAAATACAACAGTTTTTCCCTTGTATAACAGAAATAATTGCAACCAGTGTAAAAGGTATGGTCATTTCTACGTTCCCGGAAACATAGGCTTCACTCTAGGTCGTTGCTCCACCACATCGAATAGCTACGGCCTTAGGAGTCAAGGCCAGAGTCATAAAATACAAAATAAATACAACAGTTTTTCCATCGTATCACAAGAATAATTGCAACCAGTGTGAAAGTGATAGTCATTTGTTCATTCCGGGCAACCTAAGCTTCACTCTAGGGCGTTGCTCCACCACATCGAATAGTTAGGGCCTTAGGAGTCAACGCCAGAGGCATAAAATACAAAATAAATACAACAGTTTTTCCATCGTATAACAAGAATAATTGCAACCAGTGTGAAAGTTATGGTCATTTCTACGTTCCGGGCAACCTAGGCTTCACCCTAGGGCGTTGCTCCAGCAGATCCAATAGTTAGGACCTTAGAAGTCAACGCCAGAAGCATAAAATACAATATAAATACAACAGTTTTTCAATCGTATAACAGGAATAATTTCAAACAGTGTGAAAGATATGGTCATTTCTACGTTGCGGGCATCCTAGGCTTCACTCTAGGGCATTGCTCCACCACGTCGAACAGCTACGGCTTTAGAAGTCAACGCCATAACTATAAAAAACAATATAAATGCAACAGTTTTTCCATTGTATAAAATGAATAATTGCAAACAGTGTGGAAGTAATGGTCATTTCTACTTTCCGGGCAACCTAGGCTTCACTCTATGGTGTTGCTCCACCACATCGAACAGCTACGGCCTTAGAAGTCAACGCCTGAAGCATAAAATATAATATAAATACAACAGTTTTTCCATCGTATAACAGGAATAATTGCAACCAGTGTGAAAGGCATGGTCTTTTCTGCGTTCCGGCAACCTAGGCTTCACTCTAGGTCGTTGCTCCACCACAACGAATAGCAGCGGCCTTAGGAGTCAACGCCAGAGGCATGAAATACAAAATAAATACAGCAGTTTTTCCATCGTATAACAAGAATAATTGCAACCAGTGTGAAAGTGATGGTCATTTCTACATTCCGGGCAACCTAGGCTTCACTCTAGGGCGTTGCTCCACCAGATCGCATAGTTAGGGCCTAAGAAGTCAACGCAAGAAGCATAAAATACAATATAAGTACAACAGTTTTTCCCTTGTATAACAGGAGTAAATGCAACCAGTGTGAAAGCTATGGTCATTTCTACGTTCCGGGCAACCTAGGCTTCACTCTAGGGCGTTGCTCCTCCAGATAGAATAGTTAGGTCCCAGGAAGTCAACGCCAGAAGCATAAAATACAACATAAATACAACAGTTTTTCCCTTGTATAACAGAAATAATTGCAACCAGTGTGAAAGGTATGGTCATTTCTACGTTCCGGGAAACATAGGCTTCACTCTAGGTCGTTGCTCCACCACATCGAATAGCTACGGCCTTAGGAGTCAAGGCCAGAGGCATAAAATACAAAATAAATACAATAGTTTTTCCATCGTATAACAAGAATAATTGCAACCAGTGTGAAAGTGATGGTCATTTGTACATTCCGGGCAACCTAGGCTTCACTCTAGGGCGTTGCTCCACCAGATCGAATAGTTAGGGCCTAAGAAGTCAACGCCAGGAGCATAAAAAACAATATAAATACAACAGTTTTACCATCGTATAACTGGCATAATTGCAACCAGTGTGAAAGATATGGTCATTTCTACGATACGGGCAACCTAGGCTTAACTCTAGGGTGTCGTTCCACCAGATCGAATAGTTAGGGCCTAAGAAGTCTACGCCAGAAGTATAAAATACAATACAAATACAACAGCTTTTCCATCGTATTACAGGAATAATTGCAACCAGTGTGAATGGTATGGTCATTTCTACGTTCCGGGCAACCTAGGCTTCACTCTAGGGCGTTGCTCCACCACATCGAATAGTTAGGGCCTAAGAAGTCAACGCAAGAAGCATAAAATACAATATAAGTACAACAGTTTTTCCCTTGTATAACAGGAGTAAATGCAACCAGTGTGAAAGCTATGGTCATTTATACGTTCCGGGCAACCTAGGCTTCAACCTAGGGCGTTGCTCCACCACATCGAATAGCTGCGGCCTTAGGAGTCAACGCCAGAGGCATAAAATACAGAATCAATACAGCAGTTTTTCCATCGTATAACAAGAATAATTGCAACCAGTGTGAAAGTGATTGTCATTTCTACATTCCGGGCAACCTAGGCTTCACTCTAGGGCGTTGCTCCACCAGATCGAATAGTTAGGGCCTAAGAAGTCAACGCAAGAAGCATAAAATACAATATAAGTACAACAGTTTTTCCCTTGTATAACAGGAGTAAATGCAACCAGTGTGAAAGCTATGGTCATTTATACGTTCCGGGCAACCTAGGCCTCACCCTAGGGCGTTGCTCCACCACATCGAATAGTTAGGGCCTTAGAAGTCAATGCCAGAAGCATAAAATTCAAAATAGATACAACAGCTTGTCCATCGTATATGACGTATATTTGGAAGCAGTGTGAAAGTAAAGGTCATTTCTACGTTCCGGGCAGCCTAGCCTTCACTAAAACGCAGTGCTCCACCAGATCGAATAGCTAGGGCCTTAGAAGTCAACGCCCGAAACATAAAATACAATAAAAATACAACAGATTTCCATTGTATAACGGGAATAATTTCAACAAATGTGAACGTGAAGGTCATTTCCACGTTCCGGGCAACCTAGGCTTCACTCTAGGGCGTTGGTCTGCCAGATCCAATAGTGAGGGCCTAAGAAGTCAACGCCAGAAGCATAAAATACAATATAAATACAACAGTTTTTCAATCGTATAACAGGAATAATTTCAAACAGTGTGAAAGATATGGTCATTTCTACGTTGCGGGCATCCTAGGCTTCACTCTAGGGCATTGCTCCACCACATCGAACAGCTACGGCCTTAGAAGTCAACGCCATAACTATAAAAAACAATATAAATACAACAGTTTTTCCATTGTATAAAATGAATAATTGCAAACAGTGTGGAAGTAATGGTCATTTCGACTTTCCGGGCAACCTAGGCTTCACTCTAGGGCGTTGCTCCACCACATCGAATAGCTACGGCCTTAGAAGTCAACGCCTGAAGCATAAAATATAATATAAATACAACAGTTTTTCCATCGTATAACAGGAATCATTGCAACCAGTGTGAAAGGCATGGTCTTTTCTGCGTTCCGGGCAACCTAGGCTTCACTCTAGGTCGTTGCTCCACCACATCGAATAGCTGCGGCCTTAGGAGTCAACGCCAGAGGCATAAAATACAGAATCAATACAGCAGTTTTTCCATCGTATAACAAGAATAATTGCAACCAGTGTGAAAGTGATTGTCATTTCTACATTCCGGGCAACCTAGGCTTCACTCTAGGGCGTTGCTCCACCAGATCGAATAGCTGCGGCCTAAGAAGTCAACGCCAGAAGCATAAAATACAATATAAATACAAAAGTTTTTCCCTTGTATAACAGGAATAATTGCAACCAGTGTGAAATATATGGTCATTTCTACGGTACGAGCAACCTAGGCTTCACTCTAGGGCGTCGTTCCACCAGATCGAATAGTTAGGGCCTAAGAAGTCTACGCGAGAAGCATAAAATACAATATAAATACAACAGCTTTTCCATCGTATATAATGTATATTTGCAAACAGTGTGAAAGTAACGGTCATTTCTACGTTCCGGGCAACCTAGGCTTCACCCTATTACGTTGCTCCACTAGATCGAATAGCCAGGGCCTTAGAAGTCAACGCCAGGAGCATAAAATAAAATAAAAATAGAGCAGTTATTCCATCGTATAACTGGAATAATTACAATCAGTGTGAAAGGAATGGGCATTTCAACGTTCCGTGCAACCTAGACTTCACTCTAGGCCGTTGCTCCACCAGGTCGAATAGTTGGGGCCTTAGAAAACAACTCCAGGCGCATAAAATACAATAAATATACAACAGTTTTACCATCGTATAACTGGCATAATTGCAACCAGTGTGAAAGATATGTTCATCTCTACGATACGGGCAACCTAGGCTTAACTCTAGGGTGTCGTTCCACCAGATCGAATAGTTAGGGCCTAAGAAGTCTACGCCAGAAGTATAAAATACAATACAAATACAACAGCTTTTCCATCGTATTACAGGAATAATTGCAACCAGTGTGAATGGTATGGTCATTTCTACGTTCCGGGCAACCTAGGCTTCACTCTAGGGCGTTGCTCCACCACATCGAATAGTTAGGGCCTAAGAAGTCAACGCAAGAAGCATAAAATACAATATAAGTACAACAGTTTTTCCCTTGTATAACAGGAGTAAATGCAACCAGTGTGAAAGCTATGGTCATTTATACGTTCCGGGCAACCTAGGCTTCAACCTAGGGCGTTGCTCCACCACATCGAATAGCTGCGGCCTTAGGAGTCAACGCCAGAGGCATAAAATACAGAATCAATACAGCAGTTTTTCCATCGTATAACAAGAATAATTGCAACCAGTGTGAAAGTGATTGTCATTTCTACATTCCGGGCAACCTAGGCTTCACTCTAGGGCGTTGCTCCACCAGATCGAATAGTTAGGGCCTAAGAAGTCAACGCAAGAAGCATAAAATACAATATAAGTACAACAGTTTTTCCCTTGTATAACAGGAGTAAATGCAACCAGTGTGAAAGCTATGGTCATTTATACGTTCCGGGCAACCTAGGCCTCACCCTAGGGCGTTGCTCCACCAGATCGAATAGCTGCGGCCTAAGAAGTCAACGCCAGAAGCATAAAATACAATATAAATACAAAAGTTTTTCCGTCGTATAACAGGAATAATTGCCACCAGTGTGAAAGTGATAGTCATTTCTGCATTCCGGGCAACCTAGGCTTCACTCTAGGTCGTTGCTCCACCACATCGAATAGCTGCGGCCTTAGGAGTCAACGCCAGAGGCATAAAATACAGAATCAATACAGCAGTTTTTCCATCGTATAACAAGAATAATTGCAACCAGTGTGAAAGTGATTGTCATTTCTACATTCCGGGCAACCTAGGCTTCACTCTAGGGCGTTGCTCCACCAGATCGAATAGCTGCGGCCTAAGAAGTCAACGCCAGAAGCATAAAATACAATATAAATACAAAAGTTTTTCCGTCGTATAACAGGAATAATTGCCACCAGTGTGAAAGTGATAGTCATTTCTGCATTCCGGGCAACCTAGGCTTCACTCTAGGTCGTTGCTCCACCACATCGAATAGCTACGGCCTTAGGAGTCAAGGCCAGAGTCATAAAATACAAAATAAATACAACAGTTTTTCCATCGTATAACAAGAATAATTGCAACCAGTGTGAAAGTGATGGTCATTTGTACATTCCGGGCAACCTAGGCTTCACTCTAGGGCGTTGCTCCACCAGATCGAATAGTTAGGGCCTAAGAAGTCAACGCCAGGAGCATAAAATACAATATAAATACAACAGTTTTTCCCTTGTATAACAGGAATAATTGCAACCAGTGTGAAATATATGGTCATTTCTACGATACGGGCAACCTAGGCTTCACTCTAGGGCGTCGTTCCACCAGATCGAATAGTTAGGGCCTAAGAAGTCTACGCCAGAAGCATAAAATACAATACAAATACAACAGCTTTTCCATCGTATTACAGGAATAATTGCAACCAGTGTGAATGGTATGGTCATTTCTACGTTCCGGGCAACCTAGGCTTCACTCTAGGGCGTTGCTCCACCACATCGAATAGCTGCGGCCTTAGAAGTCAACGCCAGAAGCATAAAATACAATATAAATACAATAGTTTTTCCATCGTATAACAGGAATAATTGCAACCAGTGTCAAAGACATGGTCATTTCTACGCTACGGGCAACCTAAGCTTCACTCTAGGGCGTTGCTCCACCACATCGAATAGCTACGGCCTTAGGAGTCAACGCCAGAGGCATAAAATACAGAATAAATACAACAGTTTTTCCATCGTATAACAAGAATAATTGCAACCAGTGTGAATGTTATGGTCATTTCTTCGTTCCGGACAACCTTGGCTTCACCCTAGGGCGCTGCTCCAACAGATCCAATAGTTAGGACCTTAGAAGTCAACGCCAGGAGCATAAAATACAATATAAATACAACAGTTTTTCAATCGTATAACAGGAATAATTGCAAACAATGTGAAAGATATGGTCATTTCTACGTTGCGGGCATTCTAGGCTTCACTCTAGGGCATTGCTCCACCACATCGAATAGCTAGGGCCTTAGAAGTCAACGCCATAACTATAAAAAACAATATAAATACAACAGTTTTTCCATTGTATAAAATGAATAATTGCAAACAGTGTGGAAGTGATGGTCATTTCTACTTTCCGGGCAACCTAGGCTTCACTCTAGGGCGTTGCTCCACCACATCGAACAGCTACTGCCTTAGAAGTCAACGCCTGAAGCATAAAATACAATATAAGTACAACAGTTTTTCCATAGTATAACAGGAATAATTGCAACCAGTGTGAAAGACATGGTCATTTCTACGCTCCGGGCTGCCTAAGCTTCACTCTAGGGCGTTGCTCCACCACATCGAATAGTTAGGGCCTTAGGAGTCAACGCCAGAGGCATTAAATACAAAATAAATACAACAGTTTTTCCATCGTATAACAAGAATAATTGCAACCAGTGTGAAAGTTATGGTCATTTCTACGTTCCGGGCAACCTAGGCTTCACCCTAGGGCGTTGCTCCAGCAGATCCAATAGTTAGGACCTTAGAAGGCAACGCCAGAAGCATAAAATACAATATAAATACAACAGTTTTTCCCTTGTATAACAGGAATAATTGCAACCAGTGTGAAATATATGGTCATTTCTACGGTACGAGCAACCTAGGCTTCACTCTAGGGCGTCGTTCCACCAGATCGAATAGTTAGGGCCTAAGAAGTCTACGCGAGAAGCATAAAATACAATATAAATACAACAGCTTTTCCATCGTATATAATGTATATTTGCAAACAGTGTGAAAGTAACGGTCATTTCTACGTTCCGGGCAACCTAGGCTTCACCCTATTACGTTGCTCCACTAGATCGAATAGCCAGGGCCTTAGAAGTCAACGCCAGGAGCATAAAATAAAATAAAAATACAGCAGTTATTCCATCGTATAACTGGAATAATTACAATCAGTGTGAAAGGAATGGGCATTTCTACGTTCCGTGCAACCTAGACTTCACTCTAGGCCGTTGCTCCACCAGGTCGAATAGTTGGGGCCTTAGAAAACAACTCCAGGCGCATAAAATACAATATAAATACAAAAGTTTTTCCGTCGTATAACAGGAATAATTGCCACCAGTGTGAAAGTGATAGTCATTTCTGCATTCCGGGCAACCTAGGCTTCACTCTAGGGCGTTGCTCGTCCAGATAGAATAGTTAGGGCCCAGGAAGTCAACGCCAGAAGCATAAAATACAACATAAATACAACAGTTTTTCCCTTGTATAACAGAAATAATTGCAACCAGTGTGAAAGGTATGGTCATTTCTACGTTCCGGGAAACATAGGCTTCACTCTAGGTCGTTGCTCCACCACATCGAATAGCTACGGCCTTAGGAGTCAAGGCCAGAGTCATAAAATACAAAATAAATACAACAGTTTTTCCATCGTATAACAAGAATAATTGCAACCAGTGTGAAAGTGATGGTCATTTGTACATTCCGGGCAACCTAGGCTTCACTCTAGGGCGTTGCTCCACCAGATCGAATAGTTAGGGCCTAAGAAGTCAACGCCAGGAGCATAAAATACAATATAAATACAACAGTTTTTCCCTTGTATAACAGAAATAATTGCAACCAGTGTGAAATATATGGTCATTTCTACGATACGGGCAACCTAGGCTTCACTCTAGGGCGTCGTTCCACCAGATCGAATAGTTAGGGTCTAAGAAGTCTACGCCAGAAGCATAAAATACAATACAAATACAACAGCTTTTCCATCGTATTACAGGAATAATTGCAACCAGTGTGAATGGTATGGTCATTTCTACGTTCCGGGCAACCTCGGCTTCACTCTAGGGCGTTGCTCCACCATATCGAATAGCTAGGGCCTTCGAAGTCAATGCCCGAAACATAAAATACAATAAAAATACAACAGATTTCAATCGTATAACGGGAATAATTGCAACAAATGTTACCGTGATGGTCATTTCCCCGTTCCGGGCAACCTATGCTTCACTCTAGGGCGTTGGTCCACAAGATCCAATAGTTAGGGCCTAAGAAGGCAACGACAGAAGCATAAAATACAATAAAGATACAACAGCTTTTCCATCGTATAACAGGAATAAATGCAACCAGAGAGAAGGTGATGGTCATTTCTACGTTCTGAGCAACCTAGGCTTCACTCAAGGGCGTTGTTCCTCCAGGTCGAATAGCTAGGGCCTAAGAAGTCTACAGCAGAAGCATAAAATACAATATAAATACAACAGTTTTTCCATCGTATAACAGGAATAATTGCAACCAGTGTGAAAGTGATGGTCATTTCTACGTTCCGGGCAACCTAGGCTTCACTCTAGGGCGTTGGTCCACCAGGTCGAATAGTTAGGGCCTTGGAAAACAACTCCAGACGCATAAAATACAATATAAATACAACAGTTCTTCCATTGTATAAAATGAATAATTGCAAACAGTGTGGAAGTAATGGTTATATCTACGTTCCGGGCAACCTAGGCTTCACGCTATGGCGTTGCTCCACCACATCGAATAGCTACGACCTTAGGAGTCAACGCGAGAGGCATAACATACAATATAAGTAAAACAGTTTTTCCATCGTATAATACGAATATTTGCAACCAGTGAGAAATTACTGGTCATTTCTACGTTCCGGGTAACCTAGGCTTCACTCTTTGGCGTTGCTCCACCCGATCGAATAGTTAGGGCCTTAGAAGTCAACGCCAGAAGCACAAAATAAAATAAAAATACAACAGTTATTCCATCGTATAACAGGAATAATTGCCACCAGTGTGAAAGTGATGGTCATTTCTTCATTCCGGGCAACCTAGCATTCACTCTAGGGAGTTGGTCCTCCAGATAGAATAGGTAGGGCCCAGGAAGTCAACGCCAGAAGCATAAAATACAATATAAATACAACAGTTTTTCCATCGTATAACAGGTATAATTGCAACAAGTGCGAAAGGTATGGTCATTTCTACGTTCCGGGCAACCTAGGCTTCACCCTAGGGCGCTGCTCCACCACATCGAATAGCTGCGGCCTTAGAAGTAAACGCCAGAACAATAAAATACAATATATATACAACAGTTTTTCAATCGCATAACAGGAATAGTTGCAAACAGTGTGAAAGATATGGCCATTTCTACGTTCCGGGCATCCTAGGCTTCACTCTAGGGCATTGCTCCACCACATCGATTAGCTACGGCCTTAGAAGTCAACGCCATAACTATGAAAAACGATATAAATGCAACAGTTTTTCCATTGTATAAAATGAATAATTGCAAACAGTGTGGAGGTAATGTTCATTTCTACTTTCCGGGCAACCTAGGCTTCACTCTAGGGCGTTTCTCCACCACATCGAATGGCTACGGCCTTAGAACTCAACGTCTGAAGCATAAAATATAATATAAATACAACAGTTTTACCATCGTATAACAGGAATAATTGCAACCAGTGTGAAAGACATGGTCATTTCTACGTTCCGGGCAAACTAGGCTTCACTCTAGGGCGATGCTCCACCACATCGAATAGCTACGGCCTTAGGAGTCAACGTCAGAGGCATAAAATGCAAAATAAATACAACAGTTTTTCCATCGTATAACAAGAATAATTGAAACCAGTGTGAAAGTGATGGTCATTTCTACATTCCGGGCAACCTAGGCTTCACTCTAGGGCGTTGCTCAATCACATCGAATAGCTACGGCCTTAGAAGTCAACGCCATAACTATAAAATACAATATAAATACAACAGTTTTTCCATTGTATAAAATGAATAATTGCAAACAGTGTGGAAGTAATGGTCATTTCTACGTTCCGGTCAACCTAGGCTTCACTCTAGGGCGTTGCTCAAACACGTCGAATAGCTACGGCCTTAGAAGTCAACGCCATAACTATAAAATACAATATAAATACAAGAGTTTTTCCATTGTATGAATGAATAATTGCAAACAGTGTGGAAGTAATGGTTATTTCTACGTTCCGGGCAACCTAGGCTTCACGCTAGGGCGTAGCTCCAGCACATCGAATAGCTACGGCATTAGGAGTCACCGCCAGAGGCATAACATACAATATAAGCACAACAACTTTTCCATCGTATAAAATGTATAATTGCAAGCAGTGTGAAGGTAATGGTAATTTCTACGTTCCGGGCAACCTAGGCTTCACTCTAGGGCGTTGCTCCACCACATCGAATAGCTGCGGCCTTGGAAGTCAACGCCAGAAGCATAAAATACAATATAAATACAACAGTTTTTCAATCGTATACTAGGAATAATTGCAAACAGTGTGAAAGATATGGTCATTTCTACTTTCCGGGCAACCTAGGCTTCACTCTAGGGCGTTTCTCCACCACATCGAATAGCTACGGCCTTAGAAGTCAACGCCAGAAGCACAAAATAAAATAAAAATACAACAGTTATTCCATCGTATAACAGGAATAATTACAACCAGTGTGAAAGTAATGGGCATTTCTACGTTCCGTGCAACCTAGGCTTCACTCTAGGGCGTTGCTCCACCAGGTCGAATAGTTAGGGCCTTAGAAAACAACTCCAGACGCATAGAATACAATATAAATACAACAGTTTTTCCACGGTATAAAACGAATAATTGCAACCAGTATGAGAGTTATGGTCAGTTCTACGTTCCGGGCAACCTAGGCTTCACCCTAGGGCGTTGCTCCACCAGATCGATTAGTTAGGGCCTAAGAAGTCAACGCCAGAAGCATAAAATACAATAGAAATACAACAGTTTTTCCATCGTATAACAGGAATAATTGTAATCAGTGTGAAAGGTATGGTGATTTCTACGTTCCGGGCAACCTAGGCTTCATTCTAGGGCGTTGCTCCACCACATCGAATAGCTGCGGCCTAAGAAGTCAACGCCAGAAGCATAAAATACACAATAAATACAACAGTTTTTCCCTTGTATAACAGGAATAATTGCAACCAGTGTGAAAGCTATGGTCATTTCTACGTTCCGGGCAACCTAGGCTTCACTCTAGGGCGGTTCTCCACCACATCGAATAGTTAGGGCCTTAGAAGTCAATGCCAGAAGCATAAAATGCCATATAAATACAACAGTTTTTGCACTGTATATAATGAATAATTGCAAACAGTGTGGAAGTAATGGTCATTTCTACGTTCCGGCCAACCTAGGCTTCACTCTAGGGCGTTGCTCAACCACATCGAAAGCTACGGCCTTAGAAGTCAACGCCATAACTATAAAATACAATATAAATACAACAGTTTTTCCATTGTATAAAATGAATAATTGCAAACAGTGTGGAAGTAATGGTTATTTCTACGTTCCGTGCAACCTAGGCTTCACGCTAGGGCGTTGCTCCACCACATCGAATAGCTACGGCATTAGGAGTCAACGCCAGAGGCATAACATAAGATATAAGCACAACAATTTTTCCATCGCATAAAATGTATAATTGCAAGCAGTGTGAAGGTAATGGTCATTTCTACGTTCTGGGCAACCTAGGCTTCACTGTAGAGCGTTGCTCCACCAGATCGAATAGTTACGGCCTTAGAAGTCAACGCCCGAAGCATAAAATGCAAAATAAATAGAACAGTTTTTCCATTGTATAAAACGAATAATTGCAACCAGTGTGAAAGCTATGGTCATTTATACATTCCGGGCAACCTAGGCTTCACCCTAGGGCATTGTTCCACCAGATCGAATAGTTAGGGCCTAAGAAGTCAACGCCAGAAGCATAAAATACAATATAAATACAACAGCTCTTCCATCGTATATAATGTATATTTGCAAACAGTGTGAAAGTAAAGGTTATTTCTACGTACCGGGCAACCTAGGTTTCGCTGTAGGGCGCTGCTCCACCAGATCGAATAGCTAGGGACTTAGAAGTCAACCCCAGAAGCATAAAATACAATAAAAATACAACAGTTTTTCCATCGTATAAAATGTATAATTGCAAGAATTGTGAAGGCAATGGTCATTTCTACGTTCCGGGCAACCTAGGCTCAACTCTAGAGCGTTGCTTCACCAGATCGAATAGTTAGGGCCTTAGATGTCAACGCCCGAAGCATAAAATACAAAATAAATAGAACAGTTTTTCCATTGTATAAAACGAATAATTGCAACCAGTGTGAAAGTTATGGTCATTTCTACGTTCCGGGCAACCTAGGCTTAACTGTAGGGCGTTGCTGCACCAGATCGCATAGTTAGCGACTTAGAATTTATCGCCAGAAGCATAAAATACAATAAAAATGCAACAGTTTTTCCATCGTATAACATGAATGACTGCAACCAGGGTGCAAGTACTGGTCATTTCTACGTCCCGGGCGACCTAGGCTTCACTCTAGGGCGTTGCTCCACCAGATCGAATATCTAGGGACTTAGAAGTCAACGCTAGAAGCATAAAATAAAAGAAAAATACAACAGTTTTTCCATCGTATAAAACGAATAATTGCAACCAGTATGAAAGCTATGGTCATTTATACGTTCCGGGCAACCTAGGCTTCACTCTGGGGCGTTCGTCCACCAGGTCGAATAGTTAGGGCCTTAGAAAACAACTCCAGACGCATAAAATACAATATAAATACAACAGTTTTTCCACGGTATAAAACGAATAATTGCAACCAGTATGAAAGTTATGGTCAGTTCCACGTTCCGGGCAACCTAGGCTTCACCCTAGGGCGTTGCTCCACCAGATCGAATAGTTAGGGCCTAAGAAGTCAACGCCAGAAGCATAAAAAACAATAGTAATACAACAGTTCTTCCATCGTATAACAGGAATAAATGCAATCAGTGTGAAAGGTACGGTCATTTCTACGTTCCGGGCAACCTAGGCTTCACTCTAGGACGTTGCTCCACCACATCGAATAGCTGCGGCCTTAGAAGTCAGCGCCAGAAGCATAAAATACAATATAAATACAACAGTTTTTCAGTCGTATAACAGGAATAATTGCAAACAGTGTGAAAGATATGGTCATTTCTACGTTCCGGGCAACCTAGGCTTCACTCTAGGGCGTTGCTCCACCACATCGTATGGCTACGGCCTTAGAAGTCAACGCCATAACTATAAAAAACAATATAAATACAACAGTTCTTCCATTGTCTAAAATGAATAATTGCAACCACAGTGAAGGTGATGGTCATTTCTACGTCCCGGGCGACCTAGGCTTCACTCTAGGGCGTTGCTCCACCAGATCGAATATCTAGGGACTTAGAAGTCAACGCTAGAAGCATAAAATAAAAGAAAAATACAACAGTCTTTCCATCGTATAAAACGAATAATTGCAACCAGTATGAAAGCTATGGTCATTTATACGTTCCGGGCCATCTAGGCTTCACTCTGGGGCATTGTCCAACCAGATCGAGTAGTTAGGGCCTAAGAAGTCTACACCAGGAGCATAAAATACAATATAAATACAACAGTTTTTGCATCGTATAATACGAATAATTGCAACCAGTGTGAAAGTACTGGTCATTTCTACGTTCCGGGTAACCTAGGCTTCACTCTTTAGCGCTGCTCCACCAGATCGAATAGCTAGGGCCTTAGAAGTCAACGCCAGAAGCACAAAATAAAGTAAAAATACAACAGTTATTCCATCGTATAACAGGAATAATTACAACCAGTGTGAAAGTAATGGGCATTTCTACGTTCCGTGCAACCTAGGCTTCACTCTAGGGCGTTCGTCCACCAGGTCGAATAGTTAGGGCCTTAGAAAACAACTCCAGACGTATAAAATACAATATAAATACAAGAGTTTTTCAATCGTATACTAGGAATAATTGCAAACAGTGTGAAAGATATGGTCATTTCTACTTTCCGGGCAACCTAGGCTTCACTCTAGGGCGTTTCTCCACCACATCGAATAGCTACGGCCTTAGAAGTCAACGCCAGAAGCACAAAATAAAATAAAAATACAACAGTTATTCCATCGTATAACAGGAATAATTACAACCAGTGTGAAAGTAATGGGCATTTCTACGTTCCGTGCAACCTAGGCTTCACTCTAGGGCGTTGCTCCACCAGGTCGAGTAGTTAGGGCCTTAGAAAACAACTCCAGACGCATAGAATACAATATAAATACAACAGTTTTTCCACGGTATAAAACGAATAATTGCAACCAGTATGAGAGTTATGGTCAGTTCTACGTTCCGGGCAACCTAGGCTTCACCCTAGGGCGTTGCTCCACCAGATCGATTAGTTAGGGCCTAAGAAGTCAACGCCAGAAGCATAAAATACAATAGAAATACAACAGTTTTTCCATCGTATAACAGGAATAATTGTAATCAGTGTGAAAGGTATGGTGATTTCTACGTTCCGGGCAACCTAGGCTTCATTCTAGGGCGTTGCTCCACCACATCGAATAGCTGCGGCCTAAGAAGTCAACGCCAGAAGCATAAAATACACAATAAATACAACAGTTTTTCCCTTGTATAACAGGAATAATTGCAACCAGTGTG
The DNA here is from genome assembly GCF_051401765.1 of Calliopsis andreniformis. Lineage (NCBI taxonomy): Eukaryota > Metazoa > Arthropoda > Insecta > Hymenoptera > Andrenidae > Calliopsis > Calliopsis andreniformis. The sequence goes on from NW_027480422.1 coordinate 20,149,777, forward strand.
AAAGCTATGGTCATTTCTACGTTCCGGGCAACCTAGGCTTCACTCTAGGGCGGTTCTCCACCACATCGAATAGTTAGAGCCTTAGAAGTCAATGCCAGAAGCATAAAATGCCATATAAATACAACAGTTTTTGCATCGTATAATACGAATAATTGCAACCAGTGTGAAAGTACTGGTCATTTCTACGTTCCGGGTAACCTAGGCTTCACCCTTTAGCGCTGCTCCACCAGATCGAATAGCTAGGGCCTTAGAAGTCAACGCCAGAAGCACAAAATAAAGTAAAAATACAACAGTTATTCCATCGTATAACAGGAATAATTACAACCAGTGTGAAAGTAATGGGCATTTCTACGTTCCGTGCAACCTAGGCTTCACTCTAGGGCGTTCGTCCACCAGGTCGAATAGTTAGGGCCTTAGAAAACAACTCCAGACGCATAAAATACAATATAAATACAAGAGTTTTTCCACGGTATAAAACGAATAATTGCAACCAGTATGAAAGTTATGGTCAGTTCCACGTTCCGGGCAACCTAGGCTTCACCCTAGGGCGTTGCTCCACCAGATCGAATAGTTAGGGCCTAAGAAGTCAACGCCAGAAGCATGAAATACAATAGAAATACAACAGTTCTTCCATCGTATAACAGGAATAAATGCAATCAGTGTGAAAGGTATGGTCATTTCTACGTTCCGGGCAACCTAGGCTTCACTCTAGGACGTTGATCTACCACATCGAATAGCTGCGGCCTTAGAAGTCAACGCCAGAAGCATAAAATACAATATAAATACAACAGTTTTTCAGTCGTATAACAGGAATAATTGCAAACAGTGTGAAAGATATGGTCATTTCTACGTTCCGGGCAACCTAGGCTTCACTCTAGGGCGTTGCTCCACCACATCGAATAGCTACGGCATTAGGAGTCAACGCCAGAGGCATAACATACAATATAAGCACAACAATTTTTCCATCGTATAAAACGAACAATTGCAATCAGTATGAAGGTTATAGTCATTTCTACGTTCCCGGCAACCTAGGCTTCACTCTAGTACGTTGTTCCTCCATATCGAATAGCTAGGACCTAAGAATTCTACACCACGAGCATAAAATACAATATAAATACAACAGTTTTTCCATTGTATAATACGAATAATTGCAACCAGTGTGAAAGTACTGGTCATTTCTACGTTCCGGGTAACCTAGGCTTCACTCTTTGGCGTTGCTCCACCAGAACGAATAGCTAGGGCCTTAGAAGTCAACGCCAGAAGCACAAAATAAAATAAAAATACAACAGTTATTCCATCGTATAACAGCAATAATTATAACCAGTGTGAAAGTAATGGGCATTTCTACGTTCCGTGCAACCTAGGCTTCACTCTAGGGCGTTGGTCCACCAGGCCGAATAGTTAGGGCCTTAGAAAACAACTCGAGACGCATAAAATACAATATAAATACAACAGTTTTTCCACGGTATACAACGAATAATTGCAACCAGTATGAAAGTTACGGTCAGTTCTACGTTCCGGGCAATCTAGGCTTCACCCTAGGGCGTTGCTCCACCAGATCAAATAGTTAGGGCCTAAGAAGTCAACGCCAGAAGCATAATATACAACAGAAATACAACAGTTCTTCCATCGTATAACAGGAATAATTGCAATCAGTGTGAAAGGTATGGCCATTTCTACGTTCCGGGCAACCTAGGCTTCACTCTAGGACGTTGCTCCACCACATCGAATAGCTGCGGCCTCAGAAGTCAACGCCAGAAGCATAAAATACAATATAAATACAACAGTTTTTCAGTCGTATAACAGGAGTAATTGCAAACAGTGTGAAAGATATGGTCCTTTCTACGTTCCGGGCATCCTAGGCTTCACTCTAGGGCATTGCTCCACCACATCGATTAGCTACGGCCTTAGAAGTCAACGCCATAACTATAAAAAACAATATAAATACAACGATTTTTCCATCGTATAACAAGAATAATTGCAACCAGTGTGAAAGTGATGGTCATTTCTACATTCCGGGCAACCTAGTCTTCACTCTAGGGCGTTGGTCCACAAGGTCGAATAGTTAGGGCCTCAGAAAACAACTCCAGACGCAAAACATACAATATAGGTACAACAGTTTTTCCACGGTATAAAACGAATAATTGCAACCAGTATGAGAGTTATGGTCAGTTCTACGTTCCGGGCAACCTAGGCTTCACCCTAGGGCGTTGCTCCACCAGATCGATTAGTTAGGGCCTAAGAAGTCAACGCCAGAAGCATAAAATACAATAGATATACAACAGTTTTTCCATCGTATAACAGGAATAATTGTAATCAGTGTGAAAGGTATGGTCATTTCTACGTTCCGGGCAACCTAGGCTTCATTCTAGGGCGTTGCTCCACCACATCGAATAGCTGCGGCCTTAGGAGTCAACGCCAGAGGCATAAAATACAAAATAAATACAACAGTTTTTCCATCGTATAACAAGAGTAATTGAGACCAGTGTGAAAGTGATGGTCATTTCTACATTGCGGGCAACCTAGTCTTCACTCTAGGGCGTTGCTCCACCAGATCGAATAGTTAGGGCCTAAGAAGTCAACGCCAGAAGCATAAAATACACAATAAATACAACAGTTTTTCCCTTGTATAACAGGAATAATTGCAACCAGTGTGAAAGCTATGGTCATTTCTACGTTCCGGGCAACCTAGGCTTCACTCTAGGGCGGTTCTCCACCACATCGAATAGTTAGGGCCTTAGAAAACAACTCCAGACGCAAAACATACAATATAGGTACAACAGTTTTTCCACGGTATAAAACGAATAATTGCAACCAGTATGAGAGTTATGGTCAGTTCTACGTTCCGGGCAACCTAGGCTTCACCCTAGGGCGTTGCTCCACCAGATCGATTAGTTAGGGCCTAAGAAGTCAACGCCAGAAGCATAAAATACAATAGATATACAACAGTTTTTCCATCGTATAACAGGAATAATTGTAATCAGTGTGAAAGGTATGGTCATTTCTACGTTCCGGGCAACCTAGGCTTCATTCTAGGGCGTTGCTCCACCACATCGAATAGCTGCGGCCTTAGGAGTCAACGCCAGAGGCATAAAATACAAAATAAATACAACAGTTTTTCCATCGTATAACAAGAGTAATTGAGACCAGTGTGAAAGTGATGGTCATTTCTACATTGCGGGCAACCTAGTCTTCACTCTAGGGCGTTGCTCCACCAGATCGAATAGTTAGGGCCTAAGAAGTCAACGCCAGAAGCATAAAATACACAATAAATACAACAGTTTTTCCCTTGTATAACAGGAATAATTGCAACCAGTGTGAAAGCTATGGTCATTTCTACGTTCCGGGCAACCTAGGCTTCACTCTAGGGCGGTTCTCCACCACATCGAATAGTTAGGGCCTTAGAAGTCAACGCCAGAAGCATAAAATAAAATATAAATACAACAGTTATTCCTTCGTATAACAGGAATAATTACAACCAGTGTGAAAGTAATGGGCATTTCTACGTTCCGTGCAACCTGGGCTTCACCAGAGGGCGTTGCTCCACCAGATCCAATAGTTAGGACCTAAGAAGTCAACGCCAGAAGCATAAAATACAAAATAGATCCAACAGTTTTACCATCGTATAACAGGAATAATTGCAACCCGTGTGAAAGTGATGGTCATTTCTACGTTCCGGGCAACGTAGGATTCACTCTAGGGCGTTGTTCCGCCAGATCGAATAGTTAGGGACTAAGAAGTCAACGCCAGAAGCATAAACTGCAATATAAATACAACAGTTATTCCCTTGTAGAACAGGAATAATTGCAACCAGTGTGCAAGGTATGGTCATTTCTACGTTCCGTGCAACCTAGGCTACACTCGAGGGCATTGCTCCACCACATCGAATAGCTACGACCTTAGAAGTCAACGCCATAACTATAAAATACAATATAAATACAACAGTTCTTCCATTGTATAAAATGAATAATTGCAAACAGTGTGGAAGTAATGGTTATATCTACGTTCCGGGCAACCTAGGCTTCACGCTATGGCGTTGCTCCACCACATCGAATAGCTACGACCTTAGGAGTCAACGCGAGAGGCATAACATACAATATAAGTAAAACAGTTTTTCCATCGTATAATACGAATATTTGCAACCAGTGAGAAAGTACTGGTCATTTCTACGTTCCGGGTAACCTAGGCTTCACTCTTTGGCGTTGCTCCACCAGATCGAATAGTTAGGGCCTTAGAAGTCAACGCCAGAAGCACAAAATAAAATAAAAATACAACAGTTATTCCATCGTATAACAGGAATAATTGCCACCAGTGTGAAAGTGATGGTCATTTCTTCATTCCGGGCAACCTAGCATTCACTCTAGGGCGTTGGTCCTCCAGATAGAATAGGTAGGGCCCAGAAAGTCAACGCCAGAAGCATAAAATACAATATAAATACAACAGTTTTTCCATCGTATAACAGGTATAATTGCAACAAGTGCGAAAGGTATGGTCATTTCTACGTTCCGGGCAACCTAGGCTTCACCCTAGGGCGCTGCTCCACCACATCGAATAGCTGCGGCCTTAGAAGTAAACGCCAGAACAATAAAATACAATATAAATACAACAGTTTTTCAATCGCATAACAGGAATAGTTGCAAACAGTGTGAAAGATATGGCCATTTCTACGTTCCGGGCATCCTAGGCTTCACTCTAGGGCATTGCTCCACCACATCGATTAGCTACGGCCTTAGAAGTCAACGCCATAACTATGAAAAACGATATAAATGCAACAGTTTTTCCATTGTATAAAATGAATAATTGCAAACAGTGTGGAGGTAATGTTCATTTCTACTTTCCGGGCAACCTAGGCTTCACTCTAGGGCGTTTCTCCACCACATCGAATGGCTACGGCCTTAGAACTCAACGTCTGAAGCATAAAATATAATATAAATACAACAGTTTTACCATCGTATAACAGGAATAATTGCAACCAGTGTGAAAGACATGGTCATTTCTACGTTCCGGGCAAACTAGGCTTCACTCTAGGGCGATGCTCCACCACATCGAATAGCTACGGCCTTAGGAGTCAACGTCAGAGGCATAAAATGCAAAATAAATACAACAGTTTTTCCATCGTATAACAAGAATAATTGAAACCAGTGTGAAAGTGATGGTCATTTCTACATTCCGGGCAACCTAGGCTTCACTCTAGGGCGTTGCTCAATCACATCGAATAGCTACGGCCTTAGAAGTCAACGCCATAACTATAAAATACAATATAAATACAACAGTTTTTCCATTGTATAAAATGAATAATTGCAAACAGTGTGGAAGTAATGGTCATTTCTACGTTCCGGTCAACCTAGGCTTCACTCTAGGGCGTTGCTCAAACACGTCGAATAGCTACGGCCTTAGAAGTCAACGCCATAACTATAAAATACAATATAAATACAAGAGTTTTTCCATTATATGAATGAATAATTGCAAACAGTGTGGAAGTAATGGTTATTTCTACGTTCCGGGCAACCTAGGCTTCACGCTAGGGCGTAGCTCCAGCACATCGAATAGCTACGGCATTAGGAGTCAACGCCAGAGGCATAACATACAATATAAGCACAACAATTTTTCCATCGTATAAAATGTATAATTGCAAGCAGTGTGAAGGTAATGGTAATTTCTACGTTCCGGGCAACCTAGGCTTCACTCTAGGGCGTTGCTCCACCACATCGAATAGCTGCGGCCTTGGAAGTCAACGCCAGAAGCATAAAATACAATATAAATACAACAGTTTTTCAATCGTATACTAGGAATAATTGCAAACAGTGTGAAAGATATGGTCATTTCTACTTTCCGGGCAACCTAGGCTTCACTCTAGGGCGTTTCTCCACCACATCGAATAGCTACGGCCTTAGAAGTCAACGCCAGAAGCACAAAATAAAATAAAAATACAACAGTTATTCCATCGTATAACAGGAATAATTACAACCAGTGTGAAAGTAATGGGCATTTCTACGTTCCGTGCAACCTAGGCTTCACTCTAGGGCGTTGCTCCACCAGGTCGAATAGTTAGGGCCTTAGAAAACAACTCCAGACGCATAGAATACAATATAAATACAACAGTTTTTCCACGGTATAAAACGAATAATTGCAACCAGTATGAGAGTTATGGTCAGTTCTACGTTCCGGGCAACCTAGGCTTCACCCTAGGGCGTTGCTCCACCAGATCGATTAGTTAGGGCCTAAGAAGTCAACGCCAGAAGCATAAAATACAATATAAATACAACAGTTTTTCCACGGTATAAAACGAATAATTGCAACCAGTATGAAAGTTATGGTCAGTTCCACGTTCCGGGCAACCTAGGCTTCACCCTAGGGCGTTGCTCCACCAGATCGAATAGTTAGGGCCTTCGAAGTCAACGCCAGAAGCACAAAATAAAATAAAATTACAACAGTTATTCCATCGTATAACAGGAATAATTACAACCAGTGTGAAAGTAATGGGCATTTCTACGTTCCGGGCAACCTAGGCTTCATTCTAGGGCGTTGCTCCACCACATCGAATAGCTGCGGCCTTAGGAGTCAACGCCAGAGGCATAAAATACAAAATAAATACAACAGTTTTTCCATCGTATAACAAGAGTAATTGAGACCAGTGTGAAAGTGATGGTCATTTCTACATTGCGGGCAGCCTAGTCTTCACTCTAGGGCGTTGCTCCACCAGATCGAATAGTTAGGGCCTAAGAAGTCAACGCCAGAAGCATAAAATACACAATAAATACAACAGTTTATCCCTTGTATAACAGGAATAATTGCAACCAGTGTGAAAGCTATGGTCATTTCTACGTTCCGGGCAACCTAGGCTTCACTCTAGGGCGGTTCTCCACCACATCGAATAGTTAGGGCCTTAGAAGTCAATGCCAGAAGCATAAAATGCCATATAAATACAACAGTTTTTGCACTGTATATAATGAATAATTGCAAACAGTGTGGAAGTAATGGTCATTTGTACGTTCCTGCCAACCTAGGCTTCACTCTAGGGCGTTGCTCAACCACATCGAAAGCTACGGCCTTAGAAGTCAACGCCATAACTATAAAATACAATATAAATACAACAGTTTTTCCATTGTATAGAATGAATAATTGCAAACAGTGTGGAAGTAATGGTTATTTCTACGTTCCGTGCAACCTAGGCTTCACGCTAGGGCGTTGCTCCACCACATCGAATAGCTACGGCATTAGGAGTCAACGCCAGAGGCATAACATAAGATATAAGCACAACAATTTTTCCATCGCATAAAATGTATAATTGCAAGCAGTGTGAAGGTAATGGTCATTTCTACGTTCTGGGCAACCTAGGCTTCACTGTAGAGCGTTGCTCCACCAGATCGAATAGTTACGGCCTTAGAAGTCAACGCCCGAAGCATAAAATGCAAAATAAATAGATCAGTTTTTCCATTGTATAAAACGAATAATTGCAACCAGTGTGAAAGTTATGGTCATTTCTACGTTCCGGGCAACCTAGGCTTAACTGTAGGGCGTTGCTGCACCAGATCGCATAGTTAGCGACTTAGAATTTAACGCCAGAAGCATAAAATACAATAAAAATCCAACAGTTTTTCCATCGTATAACATGAATGACTGCAACCAGTGTGCAAGTACTGGTCATTTCAACGTCCCGGGCGACCTAGGCTTCACTCTAGGGCGTTGCTCCACCAGATCGAATATCTAGGGACTTAGAAGTCAACGCTAGAAGCATAAAATAAAAGAAAAATACAACAGATTTTCCATCGTATAAAACGAACAATTGCAACCAGTATGAAAGCTATGGTCATTTATATGTTCCGGGCAACCTAGGCTTCACTCTGGGGCGTTCGTCCACCAGGTCGAATAGTTAGGGCCTTAGAAAACAACTCCAGACGCATAAAATACAATATAAATACAACAGTTTTTCCACGGTATAAAACGAATAATTGCAACCAGTATGAAAGTTATGGTCAGTTCCACGTTCCGGGCAACCTAGGCTTCACCCTAGGGCGTTGCTCCACCAGATCGAATAGTTAGGGCCTAAGAAGTCAACGCCAGAAGCATAAAAAACAATAGTAATACAACAGTTCTTCCATCGTATAACAGGAATAAATGCAATCAGTGTGAAAGGTACGGTCATTTCTACGTTCCGGGCAACCTAGGCTTCACTCTAGGACGTTGCTCCACCACATCGAATAGCTGCGGCCTTAGAAGTCAGCGCCGGAAGCATAAAATACAATATAAATACAACAGTTTTTCAGTCGTATAACAGGAATAATTGCAAACAGTGTGAAAGATATGGTCATTTCTACGTTCCGGGCAACCTAGGCTTCACTCTAGGGCGTTGCTCCACCACATCGAATGGCTACGACCTTAGAAGTCAACGCCATAACTATAAAAAACAATATAAATACAACAGTTCTTCCATTGTCTAAAATGAATAATTGCAACCACAGTGAAGGTGATGGTCATTTCTACGTCCCGGGCGACCTAGGCTTCACTCTAGGGCGTTGCTCCACCAGATCGAATATCTAGGGACTTAGAAGTCAACGCTAGAAGCATAAAATAAAAGAAAAATACAACAGTCTTTCCATCGTATAAAACGAATAATTGCAACCAGTATGAAAGCTATGGTCATTTATACGTTCCGGGCCACCTAGGCTTCACTCTGGGGCATTGTCCAACCAGATCGAGTAGTTAGGGCCTAAGAAGTCTAGACCAGGAGCATAAAATACAATATAAATACAACAGTTTTTGCATCGTATAATACGAATAATTGCAACCAGTGTGAAAGTACTGGTCATTTCTACGTTCCGGGTAACCTAGGCTTCACTCTTTGGCGCTGCTCCACCAGATCGAATAGCTAGGGCCTTAGAAGTCAACGCCAGAAGCACAAAATAAAGTAAAAATACAACAGTTATTCCATTGTATAACAGGAATAATTACAACCAGTGTGAAAGTAATGGGCATTTCTACGTTCCGTGCAACCTAGGCTTCACTCTAGGGCGTTGGTCCACCAGGCCGAATAGTTAGGGCCTTAGAAAACAACTCGAGACGCATAAAATACAATATAAATACAACAGTTTTTCCACGGTATAAAACGAATAATTGCAACCAGTATGAAAGTTACGGTCAGTTCTACGTTCCGGGCAACCTAGGCTTCACCCTAGGGCGCCGCTCCACCAGATCGAATAGTTAGGGCCTAAGAAGTCAACGCCAGAAGCATAATATACAACAGAAATTCAACAGTTCTTCCATCGTATAACAGGAATAATTGCAATCAGTGTGAAAGGTATGGCCATTTCTACGTTCCGGGCAACCTAGGCTTCACTCTAGGACGTTGCTCCACCACATCGAATAGCTGCGGCCTCAGAAGTCAACGCCAGAAGCATAAAATACAATATAAATACAACAGTTTTTCAGTCGTATAACAGGAGTAATTGCAAACAGTGTGAAAGATATGGTCATTTCTACGTTCCGGGCATCCTAGATTTCACTCTAGGGCATTGCTCCACCACATCGATTAGCTACGGCCTTAGAAGTCAACGCCATAACTATAAAAAACAATATAAATACAACGATTTTTCCATCGTATAACAAGAATAATTGCAACCAGTGTGAAAGTGATGGTCATTTCTACATTCCGGGCAACCTAGTCTTCACTCTAGGGCGTTGGTCCACAAGGTCGAATAGTTAGGGCCTCAGAAAACAACTCCAGACGCAAAAAATACAATATAGGTACAACAGTTTTTCCACGGTATAAAACGAATAATTGCAACCAGTATGAGAGTTATGGTCAGTTCTACGTTCCGGGCAACCTAGGCTTCACCCTAGGGCGTTGCTCCACCAGATCGATTAGTTAGGGCCTAAGAAGTCAACGCCAGAAGCATAAAATACAATAGAAATACAACAGTTTTTCCATCGTATAACAGGAATAATTGTAATCAGTGTGAAAGGTATGGTCATTTCTACGATCCGGGCAACCTAGGCTTCATTCTAGGGCGTTGCTCCACCACATCGAATAGCTGCGGCCTTAGGAGTCAACGCCAGAGGCATAAAATACAAAATAAATACAACAGTTTTTCCATCGTATAACAAGAGTAATTGAGACCAGTGTGAAAGTGATGGTCATTTCTACATTGCGGGCCACCTAGTCTTCACTCTAGGGCGTTGCTCCACCACATCGAATGGCTACGGCCTTAGAAGTCAACGCCATAACTATAAAAAACAATATAAATACAACAGTTCTTCCATTGTCTAAAATGAATAATTGCAACCACAGTGAAGGTGATGGTCATTTCTACGTCCCGGGCGACCTAGGCTTCACTCTAGGGCGTTGCTCCACCAGATCGAATATCTAGGGACTTAGAAGTCAACGCTAGAAGCATAAAATAAAAGAAAAATACAACAGTCTTTCCATCGTATAAAACGAATAATTGCAACCAGTATGAAAGCTATGGTCATTTATACGTTCCGGGCCACCTAGGCTTCACTCTGGGGCATTGTCCAACCAGATCGAGTAGTTAGGGCCTAAGAAGTCTACACCAGGAGCATAAAATACAATATAAATACAACAGTTTTTGCATCGTATAATACGAATAATTGCAACCAGTGTGAAAGTACTGGTCATTTCTACGTTCCGGGTAACCTAGGCTTCACTCTTTGGCGCTGCTCCACCAGATCGAATAGCTAGGGCCTTAGAAGTCAACGCCAGAAGCACAAAATAAAGTAAAAATACAACAGTTATTCCATTGTATAACAGGAATAATTACAACCAGTGTGAAAGTAATGGGCATTTCTACGTTCCGTGCAACCTAGGCTTCACTCTAGGGCGTTGGTCCACCAGGCCGAATAGTTAGGGCCTTAGAAAACAACTCGAGACGCATAAAATACAATATAAATACAACAGTTTTTCCACGGTATAAAACGAATAATTGCAACCAGTATGAAAGTTACGGTCAGTTCTACGTTCCGGGCAACCTAGGCTTCACCCTAGGGCGCCGCTCCACCAGATCGAATAGTTAGGGCCTAAGAAGTCAACGCCAGAAGCATAATATACAACAGAAATACAACAGTTCTTCCATCGTATAACAGGAATAATTGCAATCAGTGTGAAAGGTATGGCCATTTCTACGTTCCGGGCAACCTAGGCTTCACTCTAGGACGTTGCTCCACCACATCGGATAGCTGCGGCCTCAGAAGTCAACGCCAGAAGCATAAAATACAATATAAATACAACAGTTTTTCAGTCGTATAACAGGAGTAATTGCAAACAGTGTGAAAGATATGGTCATTTCTACGTTCCGGGCATCCTAGATTTCACTCTAGGGCATTGCTCCACCACATCGATTAGCTACGGCCTTAGAAGTCAACGCCATAACTATAAAAAACAATATAAATACAACGATTTTTCCATCGTATAACAAGAATAATTGCAACCAGTGTGAAAGTGATGGTCATTTCTACATTCCGGGCAACCTAGTCTTCACTCTAGGGCGTTGGTCCACAAGGTCGAATAGTTAGGGCCTCAGAAAACAACTCCAGACGCAAAAAATACAATATAGGTACAACAGTTTTTCCACGGTATAAAACGAATAATTGCAACCAGTATGAGAGTTATGGTCAGTTCTACGTTCCGGGCAACCTAGGCTTCACCCTAGGGCGTTGCTCCACCAGATCGATTAGTTAGGGCCTAAGAAGTCAACGCCAGAAGCATAAAATACAATAGAAATACAACAGTTTTTCCATCGTATAACAGGAATAATTGTAATCAGTGTGAAAGGTATGGTCATTTCTACGTTCCGGGCAACCTAGGCTTCATTCTAGGGCGTTGCTCCACCACATCGAATAGCTGCGGCCTTAGGAGTCAACGCCAGAGGCATAAAATACAAAATAAATACAACAGTTTTTCCATCGTATAACAAGAGTAATTGAGACCAGTGTGAAAGTGATGGTCATTTCTACATTGCGGGCCACCTAGTCTTCACTCTAGGGCGTTGCTCCACCACATCGAATGGCTACGGCCTTAGAAGTCAACGCCATAACTATAAAAAACAATATAAATACAACAGTTCTTCCATTGTCTAAAATGAATAATTGCAACCACAGTGAAGGTGATGGTCATTTCTACGTCCCGGGCGACCTAGGCTTCACTCTAGGGCGTTGCTCCACCAGATCGAATATCTAGGGACTTAGAAGTCAACGCTAGAAGCTGCGACGTGACCGCCCAGCCGAGCCGTATTCGGCTTAGGACGGGCGTGCAGATCTGGCCACGACGCGTCCCACGCCTTGAATTTTCCGGGGGCGCCAGGTATCTTTCGATACCGGCGTGGAACGCGTCTCCTGTTTTCCGAAATCCGCGGCCCGGGCCAGCTCTTCGCGCGGAGAGGGGCGAGGTCCTTTCGAGCGCAGGGTGAGGAACGCTTCGGGATTTCGGGTTCTTACGGCGAGAACGCCAGTCAAAACTCGGTTTTCTCTGGTAATAAATGATGTATTTAAGCGAGAAACTTACAGGGCTTGGTCGAGTTCTTACACGCGCGGTCCCGCGACACGTGGCCGCGGGAAGTTACCCGTTCCCCGCTAATATGATCGCGTTACAAGGTTTCGAGCGACGACGAGGTTGAAACGCACGTTCGGCACGCGAGAGAACCGCCCGCGTGGCTGCTGTTGCACCGAAGTTACACCAGCAAGCCGAAGATGTATCCGCACGTTACAACCGTGAGCGAACGCACCGTTAAGCCGCAGACTCGCCGTTTGGCCGAGTCCGCAGGCTTCGAGAAACCCGCGTGCGAAGGCTTTCTTCCTGTTACAAGGCCTGCGCGCCCACCAGGAGTCGGCCCTCTCGAGATTTCGATTGCGCACGATCTAGTCCGAGTCAACCGGGGAGAACAATGGAGAAAGACTTACCACCTGTGGACCGGTCGGCGTCCCGTACAAGAAGAAGGCCGAGATCGCTGCGTACGGCAGGATCTCGGCACGCGACGCTTCCCCCACTGTGCCCCGATTGGCTCGCTCAGTTCGCGCGGTCTCGCGACCAATTATTCGTCGCGCCGTTCGAAGATTGATTGATGATTGGCAGGTCCTCCTTGAGTCCCCCTGGGGCTCTTCCTGCGGCGTGGATCCGAGGCGCAGTAGTAGACTTCGCTCTTCCGGAGTCCGCTGCCATCGTCTGCCCGCGAGATGGCCCCCGTGGCTTCGTCCCTGCGCCTCTCCGTTGAGGATCGCTCCCCGGAACGCGGGGTGAGGTGGCCAACCTCGCCCGCGTCGGCTGGTCCCCATGTACCGGTGCGTCCTCTCACATCCGTGGGGCAGCCCTCCCATCGTGTGTCCTCCCTGAGTGGCACGATGGGTTCCGACAGCCTCCCAATTTCGGCGTCGTGTCACTCGCCGGGTGAAGTGACTCTGGAGCGGCGGGTACCCTGGCCGCTCCCCGATCCCGAAGATCCGCCGCAGGAGACCGTATCGGTGGTGTCGAGACGGTCTCGCACCTGACGCCTGCCGATGCCACCATCTAGGCCGCTGAGATATCCCGAGAGCTAGGGCGCAAAATAGATGTTAGAAATACGTTGGACTCTCTCTGGTGCGCACTAAAGGCTCCTCTTGCTCCGGGGAGGGTTCGGCTTTGTGACTGGCACTTGTGCCACGTCACAAAGCATAAAATAAAAGAAAAATACAACAGTCTTTCCATCGTATAAAACGAATAATTGCAACCAGTATGAAAGCTATGGTCATTTATACGTTCCGGGCCACCTAGGCTTCACTCTGGGGCATTGTCCAACCAGATCGAGTAGTTAGGGCCTAAGAAGTCTACACCAGGAGCATAAAATACAATATAAATACAACAGTTTTTCCATCGTATAATACGAATAATTGCAACCAGTGTGAAAGTACTGGTCATTTCTACGTTCCGGGTAACCTAGGCTTCACTCTTTGGCGCTGCTCCACCAGATCGAATAGCTAGGGCCTTAGAAGTCAACGCCAGAAGCACAAAATAAAGTAAAAATACAACAGTTATTCCATCGTATAACAGGAATAATTACAACCAGTGTGAAAGTAATGGGCATTTCTACGTTCCGTGCAACCTAGGCTTCACTCTAGGGCGTTCGTCCACCAGGTCGAATAGTTAGGGCCTTAGAAAACAACTCCAGACGCATAAAATACAATATAAATACAAGAGTTTTTCCACGGTATAAAACGAATAATTGCAACCAGTATGAAAGTTATGGTCAGTTCCACGTTCCGGGCAACCTAGGCTTCACCCTAGGGCGTTGCTCCACCAGATCGAATAGTTAGGGCCTAAGAAGTCAACGCCAGAAGCATAAAATACAATAGAAGTACAACAGTTCTTCCATCGTATAACAGGAATAAATGCAATCAGTGTGAAAGATATGGTCATATCTACGTTCCGGGCAACCTAGGCTTCACTCTAGGACGTTGATCCACCACATCGAATAGCTGCGGCCTTAGAAGTCAACGCCAGAAGCATAAAATACAATATAAATACAAGAGTTTTTCAGTCGTATAACAGGAATAATTGCAAACAGTGTGAAAAATATGGTTATTTCTACGTTCCGGGCAACCTAGGCTTCACGCTAGGGCGTTGCTCCAGCACATCGAATAGCTACGGCATTAGGAGTCAACGCCAGAGGCATAACATACAATATAAGCACAACAATTTTTCCATCGTATAAAACGAACAATTGCAATCAGTATGAAGGTTATAGTCATTTCTACGTTCCCGGCAACCTAGGCTTCACTCTAGGACGTTGTTCCTCCAGATCGAATAGCTAGGGCCTAAGAAGTCTACACCAGGAGCATAAAATACAATATAAATACAACAGTTTTTCCATCGTATAATACGAATAATTGCGACCAGTGTGAAAGTACTGGTCATTTCTACGTTCCGGGTAACCTAGGCTTCACTATTTGGCGTTGCTCCACCAGAACGAATAGCTAGGGCCTTAGAAGTCAACGCCAGAAGCACAAAATAAAATAAAAATACAACAGTTATTCCATCGTATAACAGGAATAATTACAACCAGTGTGAAAGTAATGGGCATTTCTACGTTCCGTGCAACCTAGGCTTCACTCTAGGGCGTTGGTCCACCAGGCCGAATAGTTAGGGCCTCAGAAAACAACTCCATACACAAAAAATACAATATAGGTACAACAGCTTTTCCACGGTATAAAACGAATAATTGCAACCAGTATGAGTGTTATGGTCAGTTCTACGTTCCGGGCAACCTACGCTTCACCCTTGGGCGTTGCTACACCAGATCGAATAGTTAGGGCCTAAGAAGACAATGCCAGAAGCATAAAATACAATAGAAATACAACAGTTTTTCCATCGTATAACAGGAATAATTGTAATCAGTGTGAAAGGTATGGTCATTTCTACGTTCCGGGCAACCCAGGCTTCACGCTAGGGCGTTGCTCCACCACATCGAATAGCTGCGGCCTTAGAAGTCAACGCCAGAACCATAAAATACAATATAACTACAACAGATTATCAATCGCATAACAGGAATAATTGCTAACAGTGTGAAAGATATGGTCATTTCTACGTTGCGGGCATCCTAGGCTTCACTCTAGCTCATTGCTCCACCACATCGAATAGCTACGGCCTTAGAAGTCAACGCCATAACTATAAAAACGATATAAATGCAACAGTTTTTCCATTGTATATAATGAATAATTGCAAACAGAGTGGAGGTAATGGTCATTTGTACTTTCCGGGCAACCTAGGCTTCACTCAAGGGCGTTTCTCCACCACATCGAATAGCTCCGGCCTTAGAAGTCAACGTCTGAAGCATAAAATATAATATAAATACTACAGTTTTTCCATCGTATAACAGGAATAATTGCAACCAGTGTGAAAGACATGGTCATCTCTACGTTCCGGGCAACCTAGGCTTCACCCTAGGGCGTTGCTCCACCACATCGAATAGCTTCGGCCTTAGGAGTCAACGCCAGAGGCATAAAATACAAAATAAATACAACAGTTTTTCCATCGTATAACAAGAATAATTGAAACCAGTGTGAAAGTGATGGTCATTTCTACATTCCGGGCAACCTAGGCTTCACTCTAGGGCATTGTCCGACCAGATCGAATAGTTAGGGCCTAAGAAGTCAACGCCAGAAGCATAAAATACAATATAAATACAACAGCTCTTCCATCGTATATAATGTATATTTGCAAACAGTGTGAAAGTAAAGGTCTTTTCTACGTACCGGGCAACCTAGGTTTCGCTGTAGGGCGCTGCTCCGCCAGATCGAATTGCTAGGGACTTAGAAGTCAACCCCAGAAGCATTAAATACAATAAAAATGCAACAGTTTTTCCATCGTATAAGAGGAAATCTGCAACCAGTGTGAAAGTACTGGTCATTTCTATTGTTAGAATCGCTTAAAGGAAGTGATCTAACTGGGGTCCGGACAAGGTGAGAATGAGGGTACAGAAAGAAACAAATACTCGATCAAATTTAAGTCGGCCCTTAAAAGGGCTTAAGTACGACGTTTATTATATTTTTCTTTGTCTTTGGGGGCTGGGGGTGGTTGAGGTCCTCGGCGGCTCCTTTGGTGGTCGGCGGTGAATCCGAGGGCCTTGTTTTTGGACGCCGGTCAGCGACGTTGGCGTCTGAAACGAAAATAGCGGCAGAACCGCGACGGTAAGCGAGAGCGTAAGTCAAGCTATACCAAATAGTATCGACTCCTGGCTGTGACAACAAGCCTGTATGGAGGGGATAGCAATACCTTGCTTGTAACGCAAAGGTAAAGCAGTGGACTGTGTGATCGACTTTCCTTTAAAATTAAAGGGATCGTCGACCTGCAAGTGCGTAGAGATGAGAAACCTCTTCTCCACGTCTTATGCACCTTTTAAAGAGGTGCACGTCGGTTGAATCTCTGCGAGAGCAGAGGTTCGCGAGCGTTGAAATGCACTGTCCCTAGCTGGTGCTAGGCTCAGAGGCAGGTGACGGCCAGAGACTCCACTACACCGTTCACCTCGCCGTGTGCATCTATTCGTCACACGGGGGTTGCTTCTAAACGGTTAGTGAGGCGCGAGTAACGTAGAGGTGATAGGCACTTACGTTTACTCTGTCTGGATTTGCCCGTCAAACAAGGCTACTGAGCAGTGGGTTCGGTGCTCTTCCGACGATATGCAAACTCAGAGAATCGTGAAAATCACCGATTCCAAGAGTGTGTTCAATCGTTTTTTTTGCAATCTCTTTTTTGCAAGCTGATTCGTCTGTCGCACGTATAATACGTGTTGATCGAACAGACGAATAGACTAAGCCGCAAGAGAAGATCGTTCGGTCAGTGAGGATTCTGCTCTTCGAGTACTTCGAGCTTGTTGGAGAAACCAAGAAGCTCTGTTTGAAGTAACCTCGAAATGGCTGTACTTCTACTGATCGAACCGTTACCTGTCAAAGACTGGCACAAGACTGACTGCGAGAGTTGCGCGTGTCTCCGCGAAAGCGCGGAATACGCTCGTTAGCCGCCACGCGGCGCTCGCTAATCAAACTGTGTCCTTTTCTAATCTTCGACAACTTTCTCTCTCTTTCCTTCAGGCTCGAACAGCTGACACAGGTCGTTCACCTGTTCGAGTTTAACTGTAATTTTCTAAAAACGAGTCCTTCGTCAAATTCACCGTGTTTGTTATTAGTGACACTGAATCCCCAACCGAAGGCGACCTTCGGTTGGGCACGTCGATCAACATACAACGGCTTTTCGTAACGAAATAGAGTTCTCAATATATTAACTCTTTTTTAAACATACCGCCCCCCTTGCACGGTCCGTGCAATAGAGAATGTCAGTATGTTTGTTCCGAAGGAAACTCGTCTCGTAAAACTCGAAAGATAGAGCTTTATTACCGCGAATGAGAGAGAAAATTTGCTGAAAGAGAAGTTCAATTGAGCTGAACTCCCTCACAGCGTTATCGTGAACTCCAATCAAATAGAAATTTAATTGAACTTACTTTCTAGCTGGAGGAGACCAGCTTCGATGCTGAAGCAGCCTCATCGAGGTCTCTACGGCAATCCCCACGGCCGTCCGCGTTTATTCCTCAAGAGAGGGCCCTTGAGGACGCGTGGGTCGGCGTGAGCGACTCGCCACCGCCGTGCTCCTGCCGGTTTCTTTCGGCCGCGTGCTGGTCGACGTTGGTGCGGCCCGTCGTCCTGACTCCCGTGGCTTTTGTCGGGTCCTGCTGGAAGCTGGATTTTCCGAGGTTGCAGCTCGCGGTGCCTTTCCCTTTTCCTCTTTGGGCGTTGGTGCAGCTGCCGCTTTCCACGCCACCGACGTCAGCCGTTGGTCTCTGTCCCATCGGAGGACGTAGCGTCCCCCGGGGACCGTACACCGGTATCGCCTCGTAGTCTTCGGGATATGTCCCGGTACACGGAGCTCCAGGTCATCCGTTCTGAGGACCCATTCCTCCTTCTTTTCCTTCGCGGGTTTTTCCTCGTTCCGGCTTGCCTCCGGTGTGGCCGGAAGACTTGTGTGGTCCAGCGCCTGCTCGACCAAGTTCAGACACCTTTCAAAGGTGTCTGACATCTCCTTTTGCGTAACCACAGTGTCAGTTTCCATTGCTGGCTTGAGACTAATTAGTCTATCGCTTTCCGGACTCAATTTTCGGTAGCATCCGCGATTTTGTGGGGGCGCTTCTTCCCTTGGAGTGAGAGAGACGCAACCACTTCGGCTCCCCTCTCTGTTATCGCTTTGGACGTAGGGGGGGTGTCTTGCGAGCGTTTGTCTTTCGAACTGAACGGTCGCGCTCACCTTTGTGTCACCCTCGATTTTACCGAAAATCGTTAGATGTTTATTTCACCTGTTCGACCTCGGCTACCGTTGTCGAATCTGGCTCATCTACGGGTAACCTACACATCCTTGTAATCGGACGTGTGTATGTGGACTTTGCTGTACGTACTTTTACAACCCGTACATTTCCGTCCTTCCCCGGGAAAACCTCCTCAATTCTTCCCATCTCCCACTGATTAGGGGGAAGAAGAGGATTCTGCACTAACACCAGATCCCCTGGTTGCAGTTGCAGTTGAGTAGTGCGCCACTTATAGCGATTTTGTAGGTGCGTGAGATAATCTCGCGTCCAATGCCTCCATAGCTGTTCGTGGAATTTTTGAATCGCTCTCCAACGCGACAATCGCGAGAGTTTTTCATTTTCCACGGACTGCAGCGGAATCGCATTTAGTGGTCCGCCTGTCAGGAAGTGACCGGGCGTAAGAGACGCATAGTCGTCTGGGTCGTCACTCAGAGGAGCGATCGGTCGCGAGTTAAGACTCGCTTCGATCTTGCAGAGCAACGTCTGCATTTCCTCTCCCGTTGGTGTGAACTCTCCCAACGTGCGTTTCAAATGGTGTTTCACCGATTTCACGCCGGCCTCCTGCATTCCACCGAAGTGTGGGGCACTGGGTGGATTGAACCGCCACTGAATGCCCATAGCACCGCATTTATTATGCGTATCTGCTGCAGAAAATACTGCACGACAGTGCTGTTGTAATTCTCGATCGGCACCGACGAAATTGGTTCCATTGTCACTGAAAATGCAGGACGGGATTCCTCGTCGTGCAACAAACCGATCGAGTGCGGCTAAGAACGCGCTCGTCGTGTAGTTATGGACGAGTTCGATATGGACAGCCTTCGTAGCGTAACAAACAAACACCGCGATGTACGCTTTGTGAGCTGTTTTGCCTCGGCCCGCGGAGTCGCGGACACGGTAAGGTCCCGCGTAGTCCACTCCACAATTGTCGAATGCTCTTGACGGGCGGCAGCGCTCCGGGGTCAGATGCTGCATTATTTGCGTGGACGTGTTGCCTCGCCATCTTACGCATCGCATGCATTTGTTGACCACGGTTTTCGCTGCATTTCGACAACCGAGGATCCAATAATTTTGCCTGACAGTGTGCAAGGTCAACTGCAAGCCCCCATGCAACGTATCTACGTGGCACTGCCTAATTATTAATGTCGAAACATAATGCTTAGGCAGTATTATCGGGTGCTTGGTTTCCCATGCAAGCATCGCATTCTCCAGTCTTCCACCGACTCGTATGACGTCCTTATCATCGAGGAACGGGTTGAGACTTTTCAAGGGAGACTTCACGGGGATACTGCGATGATTTTTTAAGCATCGGTATTCCTCTGCGAAATGCGAGCCCTGTATATGGCGTGCGAGGCGCTCAGCTGCGTTACGCATTTCTGACGCCTCGATTATTTGACCGGCGTTTGACCTTTGTTTGACGCGCGACGGTCTTCGCCAACGAAGACAGTACGCCGTTACGCGTAACAGTTTTCTCCATGATTGAAATCGGTATAGAAAATTCCATTCCGGTTTCGGAGTTGCTACGTGTGCATGCGCTATGCGCTTGCCTTCATCGGTCTCAACGGAAGCGGGGAGGGCTGGCCATCTCGCTTCCGTTTCTTTCAGCCAAGTCGGTCCAAACATCCATAATTCCGACTGCAAAAAATCTGCAGCGTCCATCCCGCGCGAATTCAAATCCGCAGGGTTTGAACGTGTAGGAACATAGCGCCATTCAGCGTTAGGAAGTGATGTTTGTACTTTCGACACGCGGTTGGCTACCACAACCTTCCAAGTCGATGGATGTTTTTTCAGCCAAGCGAGAGCGATCGTGGAATCGGTCCAACAAACGACACGATCTGTCTTTATTGCAAGTGAATTTGTTACATGCAAAATTAGCTCGGCAAGCAGTACGGCCCCGTTCAACTCAAGTATTGGGATCGACTGTGTTTTTATAGGAGCCACTCGCGTTTTTGCCATCAACAGTGATGTAAACACACCATTGTCTGTCGTTGTCACTCTTAAGTAGGTAACGGCAGAATAGGCTGCGAGTGATGCGTCACAAAATCCGTGCAGCTCTACGGAAATCGTGTCGGCTCCATATCGGATCCATCGGGGAAGTCTCCAATTATTCAATCTAGTCCAATCTGCACAAAATGTGTTCCACATTTTGAGCGTCTCCGCGGAAACATGCTCATCCCACTGGATTTTTTCCAGCCACTGGGATTGCATCAGGATTTTTGCGCGAATCACGATTGGCGAAAGCCAGCCGAGAGGATCGTATAATTTTGCAATTTCCGAAAACAAAGTGCGCTTTGTAATCGGTGTTGCAGATGGTTGGAATCGTTGTAGATTGAAATAGAAAAAATCTCCGGATGGAATCCACCGCAGCCCGAGTACCTTTAATTCGGAATCATCAAACAAATTAAGGTTGACTGCATGTGAGTGCGAGCTCTGTGGAATATTTCGTAATAAATCTGACGAATTTCCAGCCCATTTGCGAAGGTTAAATCCACCTCGCTGTAGGAGCTCGCACGTTTGTTTACGGATTTGCTCTAATAACGGTTTGTCAGGAGCTCCCATAGACACATCGTCTACATAGACGTCCTTCTCGAGGATAGGAGCGGCGAGCGGGTAACGGTCGCCGTCCTGTTTTTGCAACTCGATAAGAGTTCGCATCGATAAGTATGGAGCACATGCCGTACCGTAGGTCACGGTATTTAACTCGAACGCGATAGTGCGTTCGGTTTCTGGCGTGCGCCACACGATGCTCTGAAAACGACGATCCTCTGGAGCGACGAGAATTTGTCGAAACATCTTCTCGATATCCGCTACCAACACGTATTCATACAGACGCCACCTTGTTAGTACAGAGGTGATATCGTTCTGTAATTTCGGTCCTACGTGTAGGATGTCGTTCAGCGAGTGTCCTCCCGCTGTTCTACTGGAGGCGTTAAATACGACGCGCAGCTTTGTCGTAGCGCTCTCCGTTCGTATGACGGCTCGATGCGGAATATAAAGTCGAGTTTTGTCTAGCGACTCTAAGCGAGTCATATGACTCATCGATTCATATTCAGTGAGAAATTCACTGTATTCTCGCACGAGATTTTTGTCAAGGTCCAATTTTTTTCTCAGCCTTGTCAACGCGGAGAGAGCTATTGGGAGAGATTCTCCCAAACACTCGTCCGGGTTCGTTCGGCTAAAGGGCAGACGGACGATGAACCTGCCCGTCGCGTCTCGCGCGACTGTGTTTGCGAAGTAAGCCTCGCATTCTTCCTCGGCCTTGGTGTTTACCAACTTCGAGGGAATCTCCTCTATTTCCCAAAACTTCCGTATTGCTTTATCAAGCGATTCGAGGATGTTGCAATGCAGCGTCCTCACGGGGTTTGGTTCAGAGGTTGCTGCGCCGACCGGTCCAGACAAAACCCAGCCCAAAGCGGTTTCCTGAACGATCGGTCCTTTGTTGCTTATCCGACGAAGTCCTTGTCGAATAAGACTGGCGTAGACCTCTGCACCGATCAGTACCTCGATGGGGCGATCCGATGCGGGGTCTGGGTCCGCTAACGCCAGCCCACGCAGCACGGTGCATGCCGGTACGCGAACTGACGGCGGGACATAGGAGGTGATTCTCGACACGATGTATGCACTGGTGCGGAACGCCTCTGCAGTGTTACTCGTCGAGGTGAACTCCATGTCCACGCTGTGCGAAATGGTTTGAGTCAATCCGCCCCCCAAACCCAATACAGTGGCCGGGGTTTTCCTTCTCGCTAGTCTTAGATCATTTGCTAAGCTAGCGGAAATGAACGAAGCTTCTGACCCTTGGTCAATGAGTGCACGCGCTATACGCGACGTGCCTCCCTTGCCATGAACTCGCACATTCGCTGTTGCCAGAAACACAGCTCTGGTACCGCTCTCTGTCGCACTACAGTGAGACGTCACCGCGGCCTTTGACGTAGAAGCACGAGGTTCCGTGTTTACGTTTGCAGGACTGCGTGCAGGAACGTTGTTGCGTCCCGCTTCCCGCTTGCCCTGCTGTGGCTTATTCGTCGAACGACGACTGCCAGTACCAGATTTTCTTGCTTCAAAGTGCAGGAGTGCATGATGCCTTCCGTTGCACTTGACGCAGGCTGCGCTTTGTGGACAGTGCGTAACTGTGTGAGTGGAAGCCAAGCAGTTTAGACAACACTGGTTGACTTTAATATATTGGAAGCGTTGTTCTGGTGTAAACGACTTGAACTTTTTGCACGAAGTAACTTCGTGCGCTTGTTCACAGAACACACATCCATGAGACGTAGTGGGAATGTTCTCGACGACAGCATTATGTTGTCGTATGCGAGGTTTTGATGTGAGGTCACCCGTTTTCTTGTGTAGCGGGTTAATCAACACATGCAACCTGTGCTCTTGCTCCCTGAGAAAGTCCAACATCTCATTAAATGAGGGGACTTCTGAGTTGAGCTTTTGCGTGCCCTCCCACTCCCATTCTAGGGATTGGTCCAATTTAGATTTGATCAGGATGACCAACACGTCGCTGTAGTGCTCTACCTTGCGCCCCAGCTTCTGGAGCGCGGCGAGCGTTTGTTTCCAGCCGACGGTGACCTGTTGCAGGCTTTCTATGTCGCCCGTCCTGATCGGCTTCAGCTTCGTGAATGTTGCGAGTAGCTGAAGCACCATACGACGTGGATTCCCGAATTGTTCGGTTAGGGTATCCCACGCCGGCTTGAAATTACGATCCGCAATTTCAAGCGTGGCAATCGATGCGAGTGCCTCTCCTTCCAAGCAGCCGTTCAGATATTGCAAACGTTGTGCATCTGATAACCGTTGATCTTTTATTATGCTTGCGGTAAACAGATCCGCAAAGTGACACCACTTTCGCGGATCTCCGCTA
This sequence comes from Calliopsis andreniformis, assembly GCF_051401765.1. Classification (NCBI taxonomy): domain Eukaryota; kingdom Metazoa; phylum Arthropoda; class Insecta; order Hymenoptera; family Andrenidae; genus Calliopsis; species Calliopsis andreniformis. The sequence goes on from NW_027480422.1 coordinate 20,173,468, forward strand.
AATCTCGGTAAGTTCTGCTTGGGAAGCTCAAGCGTACTAGGCTGGCCTGTTGCTCCGGCACCCGCGGTATTCCCGGGGTTACCGAATCCAGCCGATCCCTTTTCCTGTATGAGGGTGTCCAATTCCGTCATCAGGAAGTCCTGAGCTTCATGGAACGCATCTTCTGCATCATCCATCGTACTCTCGCAGAAGAAGGGTATGACCTTCCGTTTGCTTTCAGGGACTTCCTTTTTGAGCTGTTTAACTCGCTCTTGGATGTCCCTCCAAACGTCAGTCACATATTCCAACTTCTGCTTGAGGAGAGAGATGGTGTAATTATTTCGCCCCTTTTTCTTCAGATTAGTCACGAGTCGGGTCATTCCCCGAATTCGTGACTGAATATCCTCCATCTCAACCTCCAGGGCAGGAAGAGTCATCTGCTCCTTGGTAGGGTTCGACATGGCGATATAATTCGAGAGGTAAACTCTGCTCGAATGTCAACCTGAAGTGAACGCTTCTTTCACCCTTTCTCAACCTTTCAATCCTGCTCGAAGGACCTTATGTTAGAATCGCTTAAAGGAAGTGATCTAACTGGGGTCCGGACAAGGTGAGAATGAGGGTACAGAAAGAAACAAATACTCGATCAAATTTAAGTCGGCCCTTAAAAGGGCTTAAGTACGACGTTTATTATATTTTTCTTTGTCTTTGGGGGCTGGGGGTGGTTGAGGTCCTCGGCGGCTCCTTTGGTGGTCGGCGGTGAATCCGAGGGCCTTGTTTTTGGACGCCGGTCAGCGACGTTGGCGTCTGAAACGAAAATAGCGGCAGAACCGCGACGGTAAGCGAGAGCGTAAGTCAAGCTATACCAAATAGTATCGACTCCTGGCTGTGACAACAAGCCTGTATGGAGGGGATAGCAATACCTTGCTTGTAACGCAAAGGTAAAGCAGTGGACTGTGTGATCGACTTTCCTTTAAAATTAAAGGGATCGTCGACCTGCAAGTGCGTAGAGATGAGAAACCTCTTCTCCACGTCTTATGCACCTTTTAAAGAGGTGCACGTCGGTTGAATCTCTGCGAGAGCAGAGGTTCGCGAGCGTTGAAATGCACTGTCCCTAGCTGGTGCTAGGCTCAGAGGCAGGTGACGGCCAGAGACTCCACTACACCGTTCACCTCGCCGTGTGCATCTATTCGTCACACGGGGGTTGCTTCTAAACGGTTAGTGAGGCGCGAGTAACGTAGAGGTGATAGGCACTTACGTTTACTCTGTCTGGATTTGCCCGTCAAACAAGGCTACTGAGCAGTGGGTTCGGTGCTCTTCCGACGATATGCAAACTCAGAGAATCGTGAAAATCACCGATTCCAAGAGTGTGTTCAATCGTTTTTTTTGCAATCTCTTTTTTGCAAGCTGATTCGTCTGTCGCACGTATAATACGTGTTGATCGAACAGACGAATAGACTAAGCCGCAAGAGAAGATCGTTCGGTCAGTGAGGATTCTGCTCTTCGAGTACTTCGAGCTTGTTGGAGAAACCAAGAAGCTCTGTTTGAAGTAACCTCGAAATGGCTGTACTTCTACTGATCGAACCGTTACCTGTCAAAGACTGGCACAAGACTGACTGCGAGAGTTGCGCGTGTCTCCGCGAAAGCGCGGAATACGCTCGTTAGCCGCCACGCGGCGCTCGCTAATCAAACTGTGTCCTTTTCTAATCTTCGACAACTTTCTCTCTCTTTCCTTCAGGCTCGAACAGCTGACACAGGTCGTTCACCTGTTCGAGTTTAACTGTAATTTTCTAAAAACGAGTCCTTCGTCAAATTCACCGTGTTTGTTATTAGTGACACTGAATCCCCAACCGAAGGCGACCTTCGGTTGGGCACGTCGATCAACATACAACGGCTTTTCGTAACGAAATAGAGTTCTCAATATATTAACTCTTTTTTAAACATCTATGTTCCGGGTAACCTAGGCTTCATTCTAGGGCGTTGCTCCACCAGATCGAATAGCTAGGGACTTAGAATTCAACGCCAGAAGAATAAAATACAACATGGGTACCACAGTTTTTCCATCGTACAAAATGTATAATTGCAAGCAGTGCGAAAGTAATGGGCATTTCTACGTTCCGTGCAACCTAGGCTTCACTCTAGGGCGTTGGTCCACCAGGTCGAATAGTTAGGGCCTTAGAAAACAACTCCAGACGCATAAAATACAATAAAAATGCAACAGTTTTTCCATCGTATAACATGAATAACTGCAACCAGTGTGAGAGTACTGGTCATTTTTATGTTCCCGGTAACCTAGGCTTCACTCTAGGGCGTTGCTCCACCACATCGAATAGCTACGGCCTTAGAAGTCAACGCCATAACTATAAAAAACAATATAAATACAACAGTTCTTCCATTGTATAAAATGAATAATTGCAACCAGAGTGAAGGTGATGGTCATTTCTACGCCCCGGGCAACCTAGGCTTCACTCTAGGGCGTTGCTCCACCAGATCGAATAGCTAGGGACTTAGAAGTCAACGCTAGAAGCATAAAATAAAAGAAAAATACAACAGTTTTTCCATCGTATAAAACGAATAATTCCAACCAGTATGAAAGCTATGGTCATTTATACGTTCCGGGCAACCTAGGTTTCACTCTAGGGCATTGTCCGACCAGATCGAATAGTTAGGGCCTAAGAAGTCAACGCCAGAAGCATAAAATACAATATAAATACAACAGCTCTTCCATCGTATATAATGTATATTTGCAAACAGTGTGAAAGTAAAGGTCATTTCTACGTACCGGGCAACCTAGGCTTCGCTGTAGGGCGCTGCTCCGCCAGATCGAATAGCTAGGGACTTAGAAGTCAACCCTAGAAGCATAAAATACAATAAAAATGCAACAGTTTTTCCATCGTATAACAGGAAAGCGGCAACCAGTGTGAAAGTACTGGTCATTTCTATGTTCCGGGTAACCTAGGCTTCATTCTAAGGCGTTGCTCCACCAGATCGAATAGCTAGGGACTTAGAATTCAACGCCAGAAGAATAAAATACAACAGGGGTACCACAGTTTTTCCATCGTATAAAATGTATAATTGCAAGCAGTGTGAAGGTAATGGTCATTTCCATGTTACGGGCAACCTAGGCTTCACTCTAGAGCGTTCCTCCTCCAGACCGAATAGTTAGGTCCTTAGATGTCAACGCCCGAAGCATAAAATACAAAATAAATAGAACAGCTTTTCCATTGTATAAAACGAATAATTGCAACCAGTGTGAAAGTTATGGGCATTTCTACTCTCCGGGCAACCTAGGCTTAACTCCAGGGCGTTGCTCCTCCAGATCGAATAGCTAGGGACTTTGAATACAACGCAAGAAGCATAAAATACAATAAAAATGCAACAGTTTTTCCATAGTGTATCAGGAATAATTGCAACCAACGTGAAAGTACAGGTCATTTCTACGTTCCGGGTAACGTAGGCTTCGCTCTAGGGACTTGCTCCACCAGATCGAATAGCTAGGGACTTAGAAGTCAGCCCCAGAAACATAAAATACAATAAAAATACAACAGTTTTTCCATCGTATAAAATGTATAATTGCAAGGACTGTGAGGGCAATGGTCATTTCTACGTTCCGGGCAACCTAGGCTTCACTCTAGATTGTTGCTTCACCAGATCGAATAGTTAGGGCCTTAGATGTCAACGCCCGAAGCATAAAATACAAAATAAATAGAACAGTTTTTCCATTGTATAAAACGAATAATTGCAACCAGTGTGAAAGTTATGGTCATTTCTACGTTCCGGGCAACCTAATCTTAACTGTAGGGCGTTGCTCCACCAGATCGCATAGTTAGGGACATAGAATTTAACGCCAGAAGCATAAAATAAAATAAAAATGCAACAGTTTTTCCATAGTATAACAGGAATAATTGCAACCAATGTGAAAGTACAGGTCATTTCTACGTTCCGGCCAACCTAGGCTTCGCTCTAGGGACTTGCTCCACCAGATCGAATAGCTAGGGACTTAGAAGTCAACGCCAGAGGCATAAAATACAATAAAAATGCAACGGTTTTTCCATCGTATAACATGAATAACTGCAACCAGTGTGAAAGTACTGGTCATTTGTATGTTCCCGGTAACCTAGGCTTCACTCTAGGGCGTTGCTCTACCACATCGAATAGCTACGGCCTTAGAAGTCAACGCCATAACTATAAAAAACAATATAAATACAACAGATCTTCCATTGTATAAAATGAATAATTGCAACCAGAGTGAAGGTGATGGTCATTGCTACGTCCCGGACAACCTAGGCTTCACTCTAGGGCGTTGCTCCACCAGATCGAATAGCTAGGGACTTAGAAGTCAACGCTAGAAGCATAAAATAAAAGAAAAATACAATAGTTTTTCCATCGTATAAAACGAATAATTGCAACCAGTATGAAAGCTATGATCATTTATACGTTCCGGGCAACCTAGGCTTCACTCTAGGGCATTGTCCGACCAGATCGAATAGTTAGGGCCTAAGAAGTCAACGCCAGAAGCATAAAATACAATATAAATACAACAGCTCTTCCATCGTATATAATGTATATTTGCAAACAGTGTGAAAGTAAAGGTCACTTCTACGTACCGGGCAACCTAGGTTTCGCTGTAGGGCGCTGCTCCGCCAGATCGAATTTCTAGGGACTTAGAAGACAAGCCCAGAAGCATAAAATACAATAAAAATGCAACAGTTTTTCCATAGTATAACAGGAATACTTGCAACCAGTTTGAAAGTACAGGTCATATCTACGTTCCGGGCTACCTAGGCTTCGCTCTAGGGCCTTGCTCCACTAGATCGAATAGCTAGGGACTTAGAATTCAACGCCAGAAAAATAAAATACAACATGGGTACCACAGTTTTTCCATCGTACAAAATGTATAATTGCAAGCAGTGTGAAGGTAATGGTCATTTCCACGTTAAGGGCCACCTAGGCTTCACTCTAGAGCGTTCCTCCTCCAGACCGAATAGTTAGGGCCTTAGATGTCAACGCCCGAAGCATAAAATACAAAATAAATAGAACAGCTTTTCCATTGTATAAAACGAATAATTGCAACCAGTGTGAAAGTTATTGTCATTTCTACTCTCCGGGCAACCTAGGCTTAACTCCAGGGCGTTGCTCCTCCAGATCGAATAGCTAGGGACTTTGAATACAACGCAAGAAGCATAAAATACAATAAAAATGCAACAGTTTTTCCATAGTATAACAGGAATAATTGCAACCAATGTGAACGTACAGGTCATTTCTACGTTACGGTTAACCTAGGCTTCGCTCTAGGGACTTGCTCCACCAGATCGAATAGCTAGGGACTTAGAAGTCAACGCCAGAGGCACAAAATACAATAAAAATGCAACAGCTCTTCCATCGTATATAATGTATATTTGCAAACAGTGTGAAAGTAAAGGTCATTTCTACATACCGGGCAACCTAGGTTTCGCTGTAGGGCGCTGCTCCGCCAGATCGAATAGCTAGGGACTTAGAAGTCAACCCCAGAAGCATAAAATACAATAAAAATGCAACAGTTTTTCCATCGTATAAAATGGATAATTGCAAGGACTGTGAAGGCAATGGTCATTTCTACGTTCCGGGCAACCTAGGCTTCGCTCTAGGGACTTGCTCCACCAGATCGAATAGCTAGGGACTTAGAAGTCAACGCCAGAGGCATAAAATACAATAAAAATGCAACAGTTTTTCCATCGTATAACATGAATAACTGCAACCAGTGTGAAAGTACTGGTCATTTTTATGTTCCCGGTAACCTAGGCTTCACTCTAGGGCGTTGCTCCACCACATCGAATAGCTACGGCCTTAGAAGTCAACGCCATAACTATAAAAAACAATATAAATACAACAGTTCTTCCATTGTATAAAATGAATAATTGCAACCAGAGTGAAGGTGATGGTCATTTCTACGTCCCGGGCACCCTTGGCTTCACTCTAGGGCGTTGCTCCTCCAGATCGAATAGCTAGGGCCTTTGAATACAACGCAAGAAGCATAAAATACAATAAAAATGCAACAGTTTTTCCATCGTGTAACAGGAAAGCTGCAGCCAGTGTGAAAGTACTGGTCATTTCTATGTTCCGGGTGACCTAGGCTTCACTCTAGGGCATTGCTCCACCAGATGGAATAGCTAGGTACTTAGAATTCAACGCCAGGAGAACAAAATACAACATAAGTACAACAGTTTTTCCATCGTATAAAATGTATAATTGCAAGAAGTGTGAAGGTAATGGTCATTTCTACGTTCCGGGCAACCTAGGCTTCACTCTAGGGCGTGGCTTCACCAGATCGAATAGTTAGGGCCTTAGGTGTCAACGCTCGAAGCATAAAATACAAAATAAATAGAACAGTTTTTCCATTGTATAGAACGAATAATTGCAACCAGTGTGAAAGTTATGGTCATTTCTACGTTTCCGGTAGCCTAGGCTTAACTGTAGGACGTTGCTCCACCAGATCGCATAGTTAGGGACTTAGAATTTAACGCCAGAAGCATAAAATGCAATAAAAATGCAACAGTTTTTCCATAGTATAACAGGAATACTTGCAACCAGTTTGAAAGTACAGGTCATATCTACGTTCCGGGCAACCTAGGCTTCGCTCTAGGGCCTTGCTCCACTAGATCAAATAGCTAGGGACTTAGAAGTCAACGCCAGAGGCATAAAATACAATAAAAATGCAACAGTTTTTCCACCGTATAACAGGAATAACTGCAACCAGTGTGAAAGTACTTGTCATTTCTAGGTTTCCGGTAGCCTAGGTTTCACTCTGGGGCGTTGCTCCACCCGATCCAATAGCAAGGGACTTAGCATTCAGCGCTAGAAGAATAAAATACAACATATGTACAACAGTTTTTCCATAGTATAAAATGTATAATTGCAAGCAGTGTGAAGGTAATGGTCATTTCTACGTTCTGGGCAACCTAGGCTTCACTCTAGAGCGTTGCTCCACCAGATCGAATGGTTAGCGCCTTAGAAGTCAACGCCCGAAGCATAAAATACAAAATAAATAGAACAGTTTTTCCATTGTATAAAACGAATAATTGCAACCAGAGTGAAAGTTATGGTCATTTATACGTTCCGGGCAACCTAGGCTTCACTCTAGGGCAATGTCCCACCAGATCGAGTAGCTAGGGCCTTAGAAGTCAGTGCCAGAAGCATAAAATACAATATAAATACAACAGCTTTTCCATCGTATGTAATGTATATTTGCAAACAATGTGAAAGTAAAGGTCATTTCTACGTTCCGGGCAACCTAGGTTTCACTTTAGGGCGTTGCTCCACCAGATCGAATAGCTCGGGCCTTAGAAGCCAACGCCAGAAACACAAAATAAAATAAAAATACAACAGTTATTCCATCGCATAACAGGAATAATTACAACCAGTGTGAAAGTAATGGGCATTTCTACGTTCCGGGCAACCAAGGCTTCACCCTAGGGCGTTGCTCCACCAGATCCAATAGTTAGGACCTAAGAAGTCAACGCCAGAAGCATAAAATACAAAATAAATAGAACAGTTTTTCCATTGTATAAAACGAATAATTGCAACCAGTGTGAAAGTTATGGTCATTTCTACGTTCCGGGCAACCTAGGCTTCACTCTAGGGCATTGTCCGACCAGATCGAATAGTTAGGGCCTAAGAAGTCAACGCCAGAAGCATAAAATACAATATAAATACAACAGCTCTTCCATCGTATATAATGTATATTTGCAAACAGTGTGAAAGTAAAGGTCATTTCTACGTACCGGGCAACCTAGGTTTCGCTGTAGGGCGCTGCTCCGCCAGATCGAATTGCTAGGGACTTAGAAGACAACCCCAGAAGCATAAAATACAATAAAAATGCAACAGTTTTTCCATCGTATAACAGGAAATCTGCAACCAGTGTGAAAGTACTGGTCATTTCTATGTTCCGGGTAACCTAGGCTTCATTCTAGGGCGTTGCTCCACCAGATCGAATAGCTAGGGACTTAGAATTCAACGCCAGAAAAATAAAATACAACATGCGTACCACAGTTTTTCCATCGTACAAAATGTATAATTGCAAGCAGTGTGAAGGTAATGGTCATTTCCACGTTAAGGGCAACCTCGGCTTCACTCTAGAGCGTTCCTCCTCGAGACCGAATAGTTAGGGCCTTAGATGTCAACGCCCGAAGCATAAAATACAAAATAAATAGAACAGCTTTTCCATTGTATAAAACGAATAATTGCAACCAGTGTGATAGTTATGGTCATTTCTACTCTCCGGGCAACCTAGGCTTAACTCCAGGGCGTTGCTCCTCCAGATCGAATAGCTAGGGACTTTGAATACAACGCAAGAAGCATAAAATACAATAAAAATGCAACAGTTTTTCCATAGTATAACAGGAATAATTGCAACCAATGTGAACGTACAGGTCATTTCTACGTTCCGGGTAACCTAGGCTTCGCTCTAGGGACTTGCTCCACCAGATCGAATAGCTAGGGACTTAGAAGTCAACGCCAGAGGCATAAAATACAATAAAAATGCAACAGCTCTTCCATCGTAAAGAATGTATATTTGCAAACAGTGTGAAAGTAAAGGTCATTTCTACGTACCGGGCAACCTAGGTTTCGCTGTAGGGCGCTGCTCCGCCAGATCGAATAGCTAGGGACTTAGAAGTCAACCCCAGAAGCATAAAATACAATAAAAATGCAACAGTTTTTCCATCGTATAAAATGGATAATTGCAAGGACTGTGAAGGCAATGGTCATTTCTACGTTCCGGGCAACCTAGGCTTCACTCTAGAGCGTTGCTTCACCAGATCGAATAGTTAGGGCCTTAGGTGTCACCGCCCGAAGCATAAAATACAAAATAAATAGAACAGTTTTTCCACTGTATAAAACGAATAATTGCAACCAGTGTGAAAGTTATGGTCATTTCTACGTTCCGGGCAACCTAGGCTTAACTGTAGGGCGTTGCTCCACCAGATCGCATAGTTAGGGACATAGAATTTAACGCCAGAAGCATAAAATACAATAAAAATGCAACAGTTTTTCCATAGTATAACAGGAATAATTGCAACCAATATGAAAGTACAGGTCATTTCTACGTTCCGGCCAACCTAGGCTTCGCTCAAGGGACTTGCTCCACCAGATCGAATAGCTAGGGACTTAGAAGTCAACGCCAGAGGCATAAAATACAATAAAAATGCAACAGTTTTTCCATCGTATAACATGAATAACTGCAACCTGTGTGAAAGTACTGGTCATTTTTATGTTCCCGGTAACCTAGGCTTCACTCTAGGGCGTTGCTCCACCACATCGAATAGCTACGGCCTTAGAAGTCAACGCCATAACTATAAAAAACAATATAAATACAACAGTTCTTCCATTGTATAAAATGAGTAATTGCAACCAGAGTGAAGGTGATGGTCATTTCTACGTCCGGGGCAACCTTGGCTTCACTCTAGGGCGTTGCTCCACCAGATCGAATAGCTAGGGACTTAGAAGTCAACGCTAGAAGCATAAAATAAAAGAAAAATACAACAGTTTTTCCATCGTATAAAACGAATAATTGCAACCAGTATGAAAGCTATGGTCATTTATACGTTCCGGGCAACCTAGGCTTCACTCTAGGGCATTGTCCGACCAGATCGAATAGTTAGGGCCTAAGAAGTCAACGCCAGAAGCATAAAATACAATATAAATACAACAGCTCTTCCATCGTATATAATGTATATTTGCAAACAGTGTGAAAGTAAAGGTCATTTCTACGTACCGGGCAACCTAGGTTTCGCTGTAGGGCGCTGCTCCGCCAGATCGAATTGTTAGGGACTTAGAAGTCAACCCCAGAAGCATAAAATACAATAAAAATGCTACAGTTTTTCCATCGTATAACAGGAAAGCTGCAACCAGTGTGAAAGTACTGGTCATTTCTATGTTCCGGGTAACCTAGGCTTCATTCTAGGGCGTTGCTCCACCAGATCGAATAGCTAGGGACTTAGAATTCAACGCCAGAAGAATAAAATACAACATGGGTACCACAGTCTTTCCATCGTATAAAATGTATAATTGCAAGCAGTGTGAAGGTAATGGTCATTTCCACGTTACGGGCAACCTAGGCTTCACTCTAGAGCGTTCCTCCTCCAGACCGAATAGTTAGGGCCTTAGATGTCAACGCCCGAAGCATAAAATACAAAATAAATAGAACAGCTTTTCCATTGTATAAAACGATTAATTGCAACCAGTGTGAAAGTTATGGTCATTCCTACTCTCCGGGCAACCTAGGCTTAACTCCAGGGCGTTGCTCCTCCAGATCGAATAGCTAGGGCCTTTGAATACAACGCAAGAAGCATAAAATACAATAAAAATGCAACAGTTTTTCCATCGTGTAACAGGAAAGCTGCAGCCAGTGTGAAAGTACTGGTCATTTCTATGTTCCGGGTGACCTAGGCTTCACTCTAGGGCATTGCTCCACCAGATGGAATAGCTAGGTACTTAGAATTCAACGCCAGGAGAACAAAATACAACATAAGTACAACAGTTTTTCCATCGTATAAAATGTATAATTGCAAGAAGTGTGAAGGTAATGGTCATTTCTACGTTCCGGGCAACCTAGGCTTCACTCTAGGGCGTGGCTTCACCAGATCGAATAGTTAGGGCCTTAGATGTCAACGCTCGAAGCATAAAATACAAAATAAATAGAACAGTTTTTCCATTGTATAGAACGAATAATTGCAACCAGTGTGAAAGTTATGGTCATTTCTACGTTTCCGGTAGCCTAGGCTTAACTGTAGGACGTTGCTCCACCAGATCGCATAGTGAGGGACTTAGAATTTAACGCCAGAAGCATAAAATGCAATAAAAATGCAACAGTTTTTCCATAGTATAACAGGAATACTTGCAACCAGTTTGAAAGTACAGGTCATATCTACGTTCCGGGCAACCTAGGCTTCGCTCTAGGGCCTTGCTCCACTAGATCGAATAGCTAGGGACTTAGAAGTCAACGCCAGAGGCATAAAATACAATAAAAATGCAACAGTTTTTCCACCGTATAACAGGAATAACTGCAACGAGTGTGAAAGTACTTGTCATTTCTAGGTTTCCGGTAACCTAGGTTTCACTCTGGGGCGTTGCTCCACCCGATCCAATAGCAAGGGACTTAGCATTCAGCGCTAGAAGAATAAAATACAACATATGTACAACAGTTTTTCCATAGTATACAATGTATAATTGCAAGCAGTGTGAAGGTAATGGTCATTTCTACGTTCTGGGCAACCTAGGCTTCACTCTAGAGCGTTGCTCCACCAGATCGAATGGTTAGCGCCTTAGAAGTCAACGCCCGAAGCATAAAATACAAAATAAATAGAACAGTTTTTCCATTGTATAAAACGAATAATTGCAACCAGAGTGAAAGTTATGGTCATTTATACGTTCCGGGCAACCTAGGCTTCACTCTAGGGCAATGTCCCACCAGATCGAGTAGCTAGGGCCTTAGAAGTCAGTGCCAGAAGCATAAAATACAATATAAATACAACAGCTTTTCCATCGTATGTAATGTATATTTGCAAACAATGTGAAAGTAAAGGTCATTTCTACGTTCGGGGCAACCTAGGTTTCACTTTAGGGCGTTGCTCCACCAGATCGAATAGCTCGGGCCTTAGAAGCCAACGCCAGAAACACAAAATAAAATAAAAATACAACAGTTATTCCATCGCATAACAGGAATAATTACAACCAGTGTGAAAGTAATGGGCATTTCTACGTTCCGGGCAACCAAGGCTTCATCCTAGGGCGTTGCTCCACCAGATCCAATAGTTAGGACCTAAGAAGTCAACGCCAGAAGCATAAAATACAAAATAAATAGAACAGTTTTTCCATTGTATAAAACGAATAATTGCAACCAGTGTGAAAGTTATGGTCATTTCTACGTTCCGGGCAACCTAGGCTTAACTGTAGGGCGTTGCTCCACCAGATCGCATAGTTAGGGACATAGAATTTAACGCCAGAAGCATAAAATACAATAAAAATGCAACAGTTTTTCCATAGTATAACAGGAATAACTGCAACCAGTGTGAAAGTACTGGTCATTTGTATGTTCCCGGTAACCTAGGCTTCACTCTAGGGCGTTGCTCTACCACATCGAATAGCTACGGCCTTAGAAGTCAACGCCATAACTATAAAAAACAATATAAATACAACAGTTCTTCCATTGTATAAAATGAATAATTGCAACCAGAGTGAAGGTGATGGTCATTCCTACGTCCCGGGCAACCTAGGCTTCACTCTAGGGCGTTGCTCCACCAGATCGATGAGCTAGGGACTTAGAAGTCAACGCTAGAAGCATAAAATAAAAGAAAAATACAACAGTTTTTCCATCGTATAAAACGAATAATTGCAACCAGTATGAAAGCTATGATCATTTAAACGTTCCGGGCAACCTAGGCTTCACTCTAGGGCATTGTCCGACCAGATCGAATAGTTAGGGCCTAAGAAGTCAACGCCAGAAGCATAAAATACAATATAAATACAACAGCTCTTCCATCGTATATAATGTATATTTGCAAACAGTGTGAAAGTAAAGGTCATTTCTACGTACCGGGCAACCTAGGTTTCGCTGTAGGGCGCTGCTCCGCCAGATCGAATTGCTAGGGACTTAGAAGACAACCCCAGAAGCATAAAATACAATAAAAATGCAACAGTTTTTCCATCGTATAACAGGAAATCTGCAACCAGTGTGAAAGTACTGGTCATTTCTATGTTCCGGGTAACCTAGGCTTCATTCTAGGGCGTTGCTCCACCAGATCGAATAGCTAGGGACTTAGAATTCAACGCCAGAAAAATAAAATACAACATGGGTACCACAGTTTTTCCATCGTATAAAATGTATAATTGCAAGCAGTGTGAAGGTAATGGTCATTTCCACGTTACGGGCAACCTAGGCTTCACTCTAGAGCGTACCTCCTCCAGACCGAATAGTTAGGGCCTTAGATGTCAACGCCCGAAGCATAAAATACAAAATAAATAGAACAGCTTTTCCATTGTATAAAACGAATAATTGCAACCAGTGTGAAAGTTATGGTCATTTCTACTCTCCGGGCAACCTAGGCTTAACTCCAGGGCGTTGCTCCTCCAGATCGAATAGCTAGGGACTTTGAATACAACGCAAGAAGCATAAAATACAATAAAAATGCAACAGTTTTTCCATAGTATAACAGGAATAATTGCAACCAATGTGAACGTACAGGACATTTCTACGTTCCGGGTAACCTAGGCTTCGCTCTAGGGACTTGCTCCACCAGATCCAATAGCTAGGGACTTAGAAGTAAACGCCAGAGGCATAAAATACAATAAAAATGCAACAGCTCTTCCATCGTATATAATGTATATTTGCAAACAGCGTGAAAGTAAAGGTCATTTCTACGTACCGGGCAACCTAGGTTTCGCTGTAGGGCGCTGCTCCGCCAGATCGAATAGCTAGGGACTTAGAAGTCAACCCCAGAAGCATAAAATACAATAAAAATGCAACAGTTTTTCCATCGTATAAAATGGATAATTGCAAGGACTGTGAAGGTAATGGTCATTTCTACGTCCCGGGCAACCTAGGCTTCACTCTAGGGCGTTGCTCCACCAGATCGAATAGCTAGGGACTTAGAAGTCAACGCTAGAAGCATAAAATAAAAGAAAAATACAACAGTTTTTCCATCGTATAAAACGAATAATTGCAACCAGTATGAAAGCTATGGTCATTTATACGTTCCGGGCAAACTAGGCTTCACTCTAGGGCATTGTCCGACCAGATCGAATAGTTAGGGCCTAAGAAGTCAACGCCAGAAGCATAAAATACAATATAAATACAACAGCTCTTCCATCGTATATAATGTATATTTGCAAACAGTGTGAAAGTAAAGGTCATTTCTACGTACCGGGCAACCTAGGTTTCGCTGTAGGGCGCTGCTCCGCCAGATCGAATTGCTAGGGACTTAGAAGTCAACCCCAGAAGCATAAAATACAATAAAAATGCAACAGTTTTTCCATCGTATAAAATGGATAATTGCAAGGACTGTGAAGGTAATGGTCATTTCTACGTCCCGGGCAACCTAGGCTTCACTCTAGGGCGTTGCTCCACCAGATCGATGAGCTAGGGACTTAGAAGTCAACGCTAGAAGCATAAAATAAAAGAAAAATACAACAGTTTTTCCATCGTATAAAACGAATAATTGCAACCAGTATGAAAGCTATGATCATTTAAACGTTCCGGGCAACCTAGGCTTCACTCTAGGGCATTGTCCGACCAGATCGAATAGTTAGGGCCTAAGAAGTCAACGCCAGAAGCATAAAATACAATATAAATACAACAGCTCTTCCATCGTATATAATGTATATTTGCAAACAGTGTGAAAGTAAAGGTCATTTCTACGTACCGGGCAACCTAGGTTTCGCTGTAGGGCGCTGCTCCGCCAGATCGAATTGCTAGGGACTTAGAAGACAACCCCAGAAGCATAAAATACAATAAAAATGCAACAGTTTTTCCATCGTATAACAGGAAATCTGCAACCAGTGTGAAAGTACTGGTCATTTCTATGTTCCGGGTAACCTAGGCTTCATTCTAGGGCGTTGCTCCACCAGATCGAATAGCTAGGGACTTAGAATTCAACGCCAGAAAAATAAAATACAACATGGGTACCACAGTTTTTCCATCGTATAAAATGTATAATTGCAAGCAGTGTGAAGGTAATGGTCATTTCCACGTTACGGGCAACCTAGGCTTCACTCTAGAGCGTACCTCCTCCAGACCGAATAGTTAGGGCCTTAGATGTCAACGCCCGAAGCATAAAATACAAAATAAATAGAACAGCTTTTCCATTGTATAAAACGAATAATTGCAACCAGTGTGAAAGTTATGGTCATTTCTACTCTCCGGGCAACCTAGGCTTAACTCCAGGGCGTTGCTCCTCCAGATCGAATAGCTAGGGACTTTGAATACAACGCAAGAAGCATAAAATACAATAAAAATGCAACAGTTTTTCCATAGTATAACAGGAATAATTGCAACCAATGTGAACGTACAGGACATTTCTACGTTCCGGGTAACCTAGGCTTCGCTCTAGGGACTTGCTCCACCAGATCCAATAGCTAGGGACTTAGAAGTAAACGCCAGAGGCATAAAATACAATAAAAATGCAACAGCTCTTCCATCGTATATAATGTATATTTGCAAACAGCGTGAAAGTAAAGGTCATTTCTACGTACCGGGCAACCTAGGTTTCGCTGTAGGGCGCTGCTCCGCCAGATCGAATAGCTAGGGACTTAGAAGTCAACCCCAGAAGCATAAAATACAATAAAAATGCAACAGTTTTTCCATCGTATAAAATGGATAATTGCAAGGACTGTGAAGGTAATGGTCATTTCTACGTCCCGGGCAACCTAGGCTTCACTCTAGGGCGTTGCTCCACCAGATCGAATAGCTAGGGACTTAGAAGTCAACGCTAGAAGCATAAAATAAAAGAAAAATACAACAGTTTTTCCATCGTATAAAACGAATAATTGCAACCAGTATGAAAGCTATGGTCATTTATACGTTCCGGGCAACCTAGGCTTCACTCTAGGGCATTGTCCGACCAGATCGAATAGTTAGGGCCTAAGAAGTCAACGCCAGAAGCATAAAATACAATATAAATACAACAGCTCTTCCATCGTATATAATGTATATTTGCAAACAGTGTGAAAGTAAAGGTCATTTCTACGTACCGGGCAACCTAGGTTTCGCTGTAGGGCGCTGCTCCGCCAGATCGAATTGCTAGGGACTTAGAAGTCAACCCCAGAAGCATAAAATACAATAAAAATGCAACAGTTTTTCCATCGTATAAAATGGATAATTGCAAGGACTGTGAAGGTAATGGTCATTTCTACGTCCCGGGCAACCTAGGCTTCACTCTAGGGCGTTGCTCCACCAGATCGAATAGCTAGGGACTTAGAAGTCAACGCTAGAAGCATAAAATAAAAGAAAAATACAACAGTTTTTCCATCGTATAAAACGAATAATTGCAACCAGTATGAAAGCTATGGTCATTTATACGTTCCGGGCAACCTAGGCTTCACTCTAGGGCATTGTCCGACCAGATCGAATAGTTAGGGCCTAAGAAGTCAACGCCAGAAGCATAAAATACAATATAAATACAACAGCTCTTCCATCGTATATAATGTATATTTGCAAACAGTGTGAAAGTAAAGGTCATTTCTACGTACCGGGCAACCTAGGTTTCGCTGTAGGGCGCTGCTCCGCCAGATCGAATTGCTAGGGACTTAGAAGTCAACCCCAGAAGCATAAAA
Source organism: Calliopsis andreniformis (assembly GCF_051401765.1). Taxonomy (NCBI): domain Eukaryota; kingdom Metazoa; phylum Arthropoda; class Insecta; order Hymenoptera; family Andrenidae; genus Calliopsis; species Calliopsis andreniformis. The sequence continues at coordinate 20,189,749 of NW_027480422.1, forward strand.
TACAATAAAAATGCTACAGTTTTTCCATCGTATAACAGGAAAGCTGCAACCAGTGTGAAAGTACTGGTCATTTCTATGTTCCGGGTAACCTAGGCTTCATTCTAGGGCGTTACTCCACCAGATCGAATAGCTAGGGACTTAGAATTGAACGCCAGAAGAATAAAATACAACATGGGTACCACAGTTTTTCCATCGTATAAAATGGATAATTGCAAGGACTGTGAAGGTAATGGTCATTTCTACGTCCCGGGCAACCTAGGCTTCACTCTAGGGCGTTGCTCCACCAGATCGAATAGCTAGGGACTTAGAAGTCAACGCTAGAAGCATAAAATAAAAGAAAAATACAACAGTTTTTCCATCGTATAAAACGAATAATTGCAACCAGTATGAAAGCTATGGTCATTTATACGTTCCGGGCAACCTAGGCTTCACTCTAGGGCATTGTCCGACCAGATCGAATAGTTAGGGCCTAAGAAGTCAACGCCAGAAGCATAAAATACAATATAAATACAACAGCTCTTCCATCGTATATAATGTATATTTGCAAACAGTGTGAAAGTAAAGGTCATTTCTACGTACCGGGCAACCTAGGTTTCGCTGTAGGGCGCTGCTCCGCCAGATCGAATTGCTAGGGACTTAGAAGTCAACCCCAGAAGCATAAAATACAATAAAAATGCTACAGTTTTTCCATCGTATAACAGGAAAGCTGCAACCAGTGTGAAAGTACTGGTCATTTCTATGTTCCGGGTAACCTAGGCTTCATTCTAGGGCGTTACTCCACCAGATCGAATAGCTAGGGACTTAGAATTGAACGCCAGAAGAATAAAATACAACATGGGTACCACAGTTTTTCCATCGTAAAAAATGTATAATTGCAAGCAGTGTGAAGGTAATGGTCATTTCCACGTTACGGGCAACCTAGGCTTCACTCTAGAGCGTTCCTCCTCCAGACCGAATAGTTAGGGCCTTAGATGTCAACGCCGGAAGCATAAAATACAAAATAAATAGAACAGCTTTTCCATTGTATAAAACGAATAATTGCAACCAGTGTGAAAGTTATGGTCATTTCTACTCTCCGGGCAACCTAGGCTTAACTCCAGGGCGTTGCTCCTCCAGATCGAATAGCTAGGGACTTAGAATTTAACGCCAGAAGCATAAAATGCAATAAAAATGCAACAGTTTTTCCATCGTATGTAATGTATATTTGCAAACAGTGTGAAAGTAAAGGTCATTTCTACGTTCCGGCAACCTAGGTTTCACTTTAGGGCGTTGCTCCACCAGATCGAATAGCTCGGGCCTTAGAAGCAAACGCCAGAAACACAAAATAAAATAAAAATACAACAGTTATTCCATCGTATAACTGGAATAATTACAACCAGTGTGAAAGTAATGGGCATTTATACGTTCCGGGCAACCAAGGCTTCACCCTAGGGCGTTGCTCCACCAGATCCAATAGGTAGGACCTAAGAAGTCAACGCCAGAAGCATAAAATACAAAATAGATACAACAGTTTTTCCATCACATAACAGGAATAATTGCAACCAGTGTGAAAGTGATGGTCATTTCTATGTTCCGGGCAACCTAGGCTTCACTCTAGGGTGTTGCACCACCAGATCGAATAGCTAGGGCCTTAGAAGTCAACGCCAGAAGCATAAAGTAAAATATAAATACAACAGTTATTCCATCGTATAACAGTAATAATTACAACCAGTGTGAAAGTAATGCGCACTTCTACGTTCCGTGCAACCTAGGCTTCACTCTAGGGCGTTGCTCCACCAGATCGAATAGCTAGGGACTAAGAAGTCAACGCAAGAAGCATAAAATAAAAGAAAAATACAACAGTTTTTCCATCGTATAAAACGAATAATTGCAACCAGCATCAAAGCTATGGTCATTTATACGTTCCGGGCAACCTAGGCTTCACTCCAGGGCATTGTCCGACCAGATCGAATAGTTAGGGCCTAAGAAGTCAACGCCAAAAGCATAAAATACAATATAAATACAACAGCTCTTCCATCGTATATAATGTATATTTGCAAACAGTGTGAAAGTAAAGGTCATTTCTACGTACCGGGCAACCTAGGTTTCGCTGTAGGGCGCTGCTCCGCCAGATCGAATAGCTAGGGACTTAGAAGTCAACCCTAGAAGCATAAAATTGCAATAAAAATGCAACAGTTTTTCCATCGTATGTAATGTATATTTGCAAACAGTGTGAAAGTAAAGGTCATTTCTACGTTCCGGGCAACCTAGGTTTCACTTTAGGGCGTTGCTCCACCAGATCGAATAGCTCGGGCCTTAGAAGCCAACGCCAGAAACACAAAATAAAATAAAAATACAGCAGTTATTCCATCGTATAACTGGAATAATTACAACCAGTGTGAAAGTAATGGGCATTTATACGTTCCGGGCAACCAAGGCTTCACCCTAGGGCGTTGCTCCACCAGATCCAATAGTTAGGACCTAAGAAGTCAACGCCAGAAGCATAAAATACAAAATAGATACAACAGTTTTTCCATCACATAACAGGAATAATTGCAACCAGTGTGAAAGTGATGGTCATTTCTATGTTCCGGGCAACCTAGGCTTCACTCTAGGGCGTTGCACCACCAGATCGAATAGCTAGGGCCTTAGAAGTCAACGCCAGAAGCATAAAGTAAAATATAAATACAACAGTTATTCCATCGTATAACAGTAATAATTACCACCAGTGTGAAAGTAATGCGCACTTCTACGTTCCGTGCAACCTAGGCTTCACTCTAGGGCGTTGCTCCACCAGATCGAATAGCTAGGGACTAAGAAGTCAACGCAAGAAGCATAAAATAAAAGAAAAATACAACAGTTTTTCCATCGTATAAAACGAATAATTGCAACCAGTATGAAAGCTATGGTCATTTATACGTTCCGGGCAACCTAGGCTTCACTCCAGGGCATTGTCCGACCAGATCGAATAGTTAGGGCCTAAGAAGTCAACGCCAAAAGCATAAAATACAATATAAATACAACAGCTCTTCCATCGTATATAATGTATATTTGCAAACAGTGTGAAAGTAAAGGTCATTTCTACGTACCGGGCAACCTAGGTTTCGCTGTAGGGCGCTGCTCCGCCAGATCGAATAGCTAGGGACTTAGAAGTCAACCCTAGAAGCATAAAATACAATAAAAATGCAACAGTTTTTCCATCGTATAACAGGAAAGCTGCAACCAGTGTGAAAGTACTGGTCATTTCTATGTTCCGGGCAACCTAGGCTTCATTCTAGGTCGTTGCTCCACCAGATCGAATAGCTAGGGACTTAGAATTCAACGCCAGAAGGATAAAATACAACATGGGTACCACAGTTTTTCCATCGTATAAAATGTATAATTGCAAGCAGTGTGAAGGTAATGGTCATTTCCACGTTACGGGCAACCTAGGCTTCACTCTAGAGCGTTCCTCCTCCAGACCGAATAGTTAGGGCCTTAGATGTCAACGCCCGAAGCATAAAATACAAAATAAATAGAACAGCTTTTCCATTGTATAAAACGAATAATTGCAACCAGTGTGAAAGTTATGGTCATTTCTACTCTCCGGGCAACCTAGGCTTAACTCCAGGGCGTTGCTCCTCCAGATCGAATAGCTAGGGACTTAGAATTTAACGCCAGAAGCATAAAATGCAATAAAAATGCAACAGTTTTTCCATCGTATGTAATGTATATTTGCAAACAGTGTGAAAGTAAAGGTCATTTCTACGTTCCGGGCAACCTAGGTTTCACTTTAGGGCGTTGCTCCACCAGATCGAATAGCTCGGGCCTTAGAAGCCAACGCCAGAAACACAAAATAAAATAAAAATACAACAGTTATTCCATCGTATAAAACGAATAATTGCAACCAGTATGAAAGTTACGGTCATTTCTACGTTCCGGGCAACCTAGGCTTCACCCTAGGGCGTTGTTCCACCAGATCGAATAGTTAGGTCCTAAGAAGTCAACGCCAGAAGCATAAAATACGATATATGTACAACAGCCTTTCCATCGTATCAAACGAATAAGTGCAACCAGTGTGAAAGCAATGGTCATCTCTACGTTTCGGGCAACATAGGCTCCACTCTAGGGCGTTGGTACATCAAATCGAATAGCTAGGGCCTTAGAAGTCAACGCCCGAGGCATAAAATACAAAATTAAAGGAACAGCTTTAACATTGTATAAAACGAATAATTGCAACCAGTGTGAAAGTTATGGTCATTTCTACGTTCCGGGCAACCTAGGCTTCACCCTAGGGCGTTCCTCCAGCATATCCAATAGTTATGACCTCAGAAGTCAACGCCCGGAGCATAAAATACAATAAAAATACCACAGTTTTTCCATCGTATAACAGGAATAATAGCAACCAGAGTGAAGGTGATGGTCACTTCTAAGTTCCGGGCAACCTAGGCTACACCCTAGGGCGATGCTCCACCAGATCGAATGGCTAGGGCCTTAGAAGTCCACGCGAGAAGCATAAAATAAAATACAAATAGAGCAGTTATACCATCGTATAGCAGGAATAATTACAACCAGTGTGAAGGAAATGGACATTTCTACGTTCCGTGCAACCTAGACTTCACTCTAGGACGTTGCTCCACCAGGTCGAATAGTCAGGGCCTTAGAAAACAAATCCAGGCGCATAAAACACAAGAAAAATACAACAGTTCTATCATCGTATAACAGGAACAATTGCAACATGCCTGAAGGTAATGGTCATTTCTACGTTCCGGGAAATCTAGGCTTCTCTCTAGGCCGTTGCTCCACCAGATCGAATAGTTAGGGCCTAAGAAGTCAACGCCAGAAGCATAAAATACGATATAAATACAACAGCTTTTCCGTCGTAGATGATGTATATTTGCAAAGAGTGAGAAAGTAAAGGTCATTTCTTCGTTGCGGGCAACCTAGGCATAACTGTAGGGCGTTGCTCCACCAGATCGCATAGTTGGGTACTTAGAATTTAACGCCAGAAGCATAAAATACAATAAAAATGCAACAGTTTTTCCATCGTATAACAGGAATAATTGCAACCAGTGTGAAAGATATGGTCATTTCTACGATCAGGGCAACCTAGGCTTCACTCTAGGCGTTGCTCCACCAGATCCAATAGTTAGGGCCTAAGAAGTCAACGCCAGAAGCATAACGTAAAATAAAAATCCAACAGTTTGTCCATCGTAGAACAGGAATAATTGCAACCAGTGTGAAAGTAACGGTCATTTCTACATTCCGGGCAACCTACGTTTCGCTCTAGGGCATTGCTCCACCACATCGAATAGTTAGGGCCTTAGAAAACAACTCCAGACGCATAAAATACAATAAAGATACAGCAGTTTTTTCATCGTACAACAGGAATAATTGCAACAAGGCAGAAGGTACTGGTTATTTCTACGTTCCGGGCAATCTCGGCTTCTCTCTAGGGCGTTGCTCCACCAGATCGAATAGTTAGGGCCTAAGAAGTGAACGCCAAAAGCATAAAATAGAAGAGAAATACAACAGTTTTTCCATCGTATAACAGGAATAATTGCCACCAGTGTGAAAGGTATGGTCATTTCTACGTTCCGGGCAGCCTAGGCTTCACCCTAGGGCGCTGCTCCACCACATCGTATAGCTGCGGCCTTAGAAGTCAACGCCAGAGGCATAACATAGAATATAAGTACAACAGTTTTTCCATTGTATAAAACGTATAATTGCATTCAGTATGAAGGTTATGGTCATTTCTACGTTCCGGGCAACCTAGGCTTCACTCTAGGGCGTTGTTCCTCCATATCGAATAGCTAGGACCTAAGAAGTCTACACCAGAAGCATAAAATACAATATAAATACAACAGTTTTTCCATCGCATAATACGAATAATTGCAACCAGTGTGAAAGCAATGGCCATTTCTACGTTCCGGGCAACCTAGGCTTCACTCTAGGGCGTTGTTCCTCCAGATCGAATAGCTAGGACCTAAGAAGTCTACACCTGAAGCATAAAATAAAATAAAAACACAACAGTTATTCCATCGTGTAACAGGAATAATTACAACCAGTGTGAAAGTAATGGGCATTTCTAAGTTCCGGGCAACCTAAGCTTCACCCTAGAGCGTTGCACCACCAGATCGAATAGTTAGGGCCTAAGAAGACAACGCCAGACGCATAAACTGCAATATAAATACAACAGTTGTTCCCTTGTATAACAGGAATAATTGCAACCAGTGTGAAAGGTATGGTCATTTCTACGTTCCAGGCAACCTAGGCTTCACACTAGGGCATTGCTCCACCACATCGAATAGCTACGGCCTTAGAAGTCAACGCCATATCTATAAAATACAATATAAATACAACAGTTTTTCCATTGTATAAAATGAATAATTGCAAACAGTGTGGAAGTAATGGTTATTTCTACGTTCCGGGCAACCCAGGCTCCACGCTTGGGCGTTGCTCCACCACATCGAATAGCTACGGCCTTAGGAGTCAACGCCAGAGGCATAACATACAATATAAGAACAACAGTTTTTCCATCGTATAAAACGAATAATTGCAATCAGTATGAAGGTTATGGTCATTTCTACGTTCCGGGCAACCTAGGCTTCACTGGAGGCGTTGCTCCACCAGATCCAATCGTTAGGGCCTTAGAAAACAACTCCAGACGCATAAAACACAAGAAAAATACAACAGTTCTTTCATCCTATAACAGGAACAATTGCAACATGCCTGAATGTAATGGTCATTTCTACGTTCCGGGAAATCTAGGCTTCTCTCTAGGGCGTTGCTCCACCAGATCGAATAGTTACGGCCTAAGAAGTCAACGCCAGAAGCATAAAATACAATAGAGATACAACAGTTTTTCCATCGATTAACAGGAATAATTGCAACCAGTGTGAAAGATATGGTCATTTCTACGATCAGGGCAACCTAGGCTTCACCCCAGGGCGTTGCTGCACCACATCGAATAGCTACGGCCTTAGAAGTCAACGCCAGAAGGTTAAAATACAATATAAATACAACAGTTTTTCCATCGCATAATACGAATAATTGCAACCAGTGTGAAAGCAATGGCCATTTCTACGTTCCGGGCAACCTAGGCTTCACTCTAGGGCGTTGTTCCTCCAGATCGAATAGCTAGGACCTAAGAAGTCTACGCCAGAAGCATAAAATACAATATAAATACAACAGTTTTTCCATCGTATAATACGAATAATTGCAACCAGTGTGAAAGCAATGGCCATTTCTACGTTCCGGGCAACATAGGCTTCACTCTGGGGCGTTGTTCCACCAGATCGAATAGTTAGGGCCTAAGAAGTCAACGTCAGAAGCATAAAATACAATAGAAATACTACAGTTTTTCCATCGTATAACAGGAGTAATTGCAAACAGTGTGGAAGTAATGGTCATTTCTACGTTGCGGGCATCCTAGGCTTCACCCTAGGGCGTTGCTCCACCACATCGAATAGCTACGGCCTTAGGAGTCAACGCCAGAAGCACAAAATAAAATAAAAATACAACAGTTATTCCATCGTGTAACAGCAATAATTATAACCAGTGTGAAAGTGATGGGCATTTCTACGTTCCGTTCAACCTAGGCTTCACTCTAGGGCGTTGCACCACCAGATCAAATAGCTAGGGCCTTAGAAGTCAACGCCAGAAGCATAAAATAAAATATAAATACAACAGTTATTCCATCATATAACAGGAATAATTACAACCAGTGTGAAAGTAATGGGCATTTCTACGTTCCGTGCAACCTAGGCTTCACTCTAGGGCGTTGCTCCACCAGGTCGAATAGTTAGGGCCTTAGAAAACAACTCCAGACGCATAAAACACAGGAAAAATACAACAGTTCTTTCATCCTATAACAGGAACAATTGTAATATGCCTGAAGGTAATGGTCATTTCTACGTTCCGGGAAATCTAGGCTTCTCTCTAGGGCGTTGCTCCACCAGATCGAATAGTTAGGGCTTAAGAAGTCAACGCCAGAAGCATAAAATACAATAGAGATACAACAGTTTTTCCATCGATTAACAGGAATAATTGCAACCAGTGTGAAAGATATGGTCATTCCTACGATAAGGGCTACCTAGGCTTCACTCCAGGGCGTTGCTGCACCACATCGAATAGCTACGGCCTTAGAAGTCAACGCCATAACTATAAAAAACAATATAAATACAACAGTTTTTCCATTGTATAAAATGAATAATTGCAACCAGTGTGAAAGACATGGTCATTTCTACGTTCCGGGCAACCTAGGCTTCACCCTAGGGCGTTGCTGCACCACATCGAATAGCTACGGCCTTAGGAGTCAACGCCAGAAGCACAAAATAAAATAAAAACACAACAGTGATTCCATCGTGTAACAGGAATAATTACAACCAGTGTGAAAGTAATGGGCACTTCTAAGTTCCGGGCAACTTAAGCTTCACCCTAGAGCGTTGCACCACCAGATCAAATAGCTAGGGCCTTAGAAGTCAACGCCACTAGCATAAAATAAAATATAAATACTACAGTTATTCCATCATATAACAGGAATAATTACAACCAGTGTGAAAGTAATGGGCATTTCTACGTTCCGTGCAACCTAGGCTTCACTCTAGGGCGTTGCTCCACCAGGTCGAATAGTTAGGGCCTTAGAAACAAATCCAGACGCATAAAACACAAGAAAAATACAACAGTTCTTTCATCCTATAACAGTAACAATTGCAACATGCCTGAAGGTAATGGTCATTTCTACGTTCCGGGCAATCTAGGCTTCTCTCTAGGGCGTTGCTCCACCAGGTCGAATAGTTAGGTCCTAAGAAGTCAACGCCAGAAGCATAAAATAGAATAGAAATACAACAGTTTTTCCATCGTATAACAGGAATAATTGCAACCAGAATGAAAGATATGGTCAATTCTACAATACGGGCAACCTAGGCTTCACTCTAGGGCGTTGCTCGACCACATCCAATAGCTATGGCCTTAGAAGTCAACGCCACAAGCATTAAATACAATATAAATACAATAGTTTTTCCATCGTATTAAACGAATAATAGCAACCAGTATGAAAGTTATGGTCATTTCTACGTTCCGGGCAACCTAGGCTTCACCCTAGGGCGTTGCTCCACCAGATCCAATAGTTAGGACCTTAGAAGTCAGCGCCCGAAGCTTAAAATACAATAAAAATACAAAAGTTTTTCCATCGTATAACAGGAATAATTGCCACCAGTGTGAAAGCAATGGCCATTTCTACGTTCCGGGCAACATAGGCTTCACTCTGGGGCGTTGTTCCACCAGATCGAATAGTTAGGGCCTAAGAAGACAACGCCAAAGGCATAAACTGCAATATAAATACAACAGTTGTTCCCTTGTATAACAGGAATAATTGCAACCAGTGTGAAAGCAATGGCCATTTCTACGTTCCGGGCAACCTAGGCTTCACTCTAGGGCGTTGTTCCTCCAGATCGAATAGCTAGGACCTAAGAAGTATACACCAGAAGCATAAAATACAATATAAATACAACAGTTTTTCCATCGTATAATACGAATAATTGCAACCAGTGTGATAGCAATGGCCATTTCTACGTTCCGGGCAACATAGGCTTCACTCTGGGGCGTTGTTCCACCAGATCGAATAGTTAGGGCCTAAGAAGACAACGCCAGAGGCATAAACTGCAATATAAATACAACAGTTGTTCCCTTGTATAACAGGAATAATTGCAACCAGTGTGAAAGGTATGGTCATTTCAACGTTCCAGGCAACCTAGGCTTCACACTAGGGCATTGCTCCACCACATCGAATAGCTACGGCCTTAGAAGTCAACGCCATATCTATAAAATACAATATAAATACAACAGTTTTTCCATTGTATAAAATGAATAATTGCAAACAGTGTGGAAGTAATGGTTATTTCTACGTTCCGGGCAACCTAGGTTTCGCCCTAGGGCGTTGCTCCACCACATCGAATAGTTAGGGCCTTAGTATATAACTCCAGACGCATAAAATACAATAAAAATACAGCGGCTTTTTCATCGTGCAACAGGAATAATTGCAACAAGCCGGAAGGTAATGGTCACTTCTACGTTCCGGGCAATCTAGGCTTCTCTCTGGAGCGTTGCTCCACCAGGTCGAATAGTTAGGGCCTAAGAAGTCAACGTCAGAAGCATAAAATACAATAGAAATACAACAGTTTTTCCATCGTATAACAGGAATAATTGCAAACAGTGTGGAAGTAATGGTCATTTCTACGTTGCGGGCATCCTAGGCTTCACCCTAGGGCGTTGCTCCACCACATCGAATAGCTACGGCCTTAGGAGTCAACGCCAGAAGCACAAAATCAAATAAAAATACAACAGTTATTCCATCGTGTAACAGCAATAATTATAACCAGTGTGAAAGTGATGGGCATTTCTAAGTTCCGGGCAACCTAGGCTTCACCCTAGAGCGTTGCACCACCAGATCAAATAGCTAGGGCCTTAGAAGTCAACGCCAGAAGCATAAAATAAAATATAAATACAACAGTTATTCCATCATATAACTGGAATAATTACAAGCAGTGTGAAAGTAATGGGCATTTCTACGTTCCGTGCAACCTAGGCTTCACTCTAGGGCGTTGCTCCACCAGGTCGAATAGTTAGGGCCTTAGAAAACAACTCCAGACGCATAAAACACAAGAAAAATACAACATTTCTTTCATCCTATAACAGGAACAATTGCAACATGCCTGAATGTAACGGTCATTTCTACGTTCCGGGAAATCTAGGCTTCTCTCTAGGGCGTTGCTCCACCAGATCGAATAGTTACGGCCTAAGAAGTCAACGCCAGAAGCATAAAATACAATAGAGATACAACAGTTTTTCCATCGATTAACAGGAATAAATGCAACCAGTGTGAAAGATATGGTCATTTCTACGATCAGGGCAACCTAGGCTTCACTCCAGGGCGTTGCTGCACCACATCGAATAGCTACGGCCTTAGAAGTCAACGCCAGAAGGTTAAAATACAATATAAATACAACAGTTTTTCCATCGTATAATACGAATAATTGCAACCAGTGTGAAAGCAATGGCCATTTCTACGTTCCGGGCATCCTAGACTTAACTCTAGGGCGTTGCTATACCAGGTCGAATAGTTAGGGCCTTAGAAAACAACTCCAGACGCATAAAACACAAGAAAAATACAACAGTTCTTTCATCGTATAACAGGAACAATTGCAACATGCCTGAAGGTAATGGTCACTTCTACGTTCCGGGAAATCTAGGCTTCTCTCTAGGGCGTTGCTCCACCAGGTCGAATAGTTAGGGCCTTAGAAAACAACTCCAGACGCAAAAAATACATTATAAATACAACAGTTTTTCCACGGTATAAAACGAATAATTGCAACCAGTGTGAAATTTATGGTCAGTTCTACGTTCCGGGCAACCTAGGCTTCACTCTAGGGCGTTGGTCCACCAGGTCGAATAGTTAGGGCCTTAGCAAACAACTCCAGAAGCATAAAATACAATATAAATACAACAGTTTTTCCATCGTATAATACGAATAATTGCAACCAGTGTGAAAGGCATGGCCATTTCTAAGTTCCGGGCATCCTAGGCTTCACTCTACGGCGTTGCTCCACCAGATCGAATAGTTAGGGCCTAAGAAGTCAACGCCAGAAGCATAAACTGCAATATAAATACAACAGTTATTCCCTTGTATAACAGGAATAATTGCAACCAGTGTGAAAGGTATGGTCATTTCTACGTTCCAGGCAACCTAGGCTTCACACTAGGGCATTGCTCCACCACATCGAATAGCTACGGCCTTAGAAGTCAACGCCATATCTATAAAATACAATATAAATACAACAGTTTTTCCATTGTTTAAAATGAATAATTGCAAACAGTGTGGAAGTAATGGTTATTTCTACGTTCCGGGCAACCTCGGCTCCACGCTAGGGCGTTGCTCCACCACATCGAATAGCTACGACCTTAGGAGTCAACGCCAGAGGCATAACATACAATATAAGTACAACAGTTTTTCAATCGTATAAGACGAATAATTGCAATCAGTATGAAGGTTCTGGTCATTTCTACGTTCCGGGCAACCTAGGTTTCGCTCTAGGGCGTTGCTCCACCACATCGAATAGTTAGGGCCTCAGAATACAACTCCAGACGCATAAAATACAATAAAAATACAGCGGCTTTTTCATCGTACAACAGGAATAATTGCAACAAGCCGGAAGGTAATGTTCACTTCTACGTTCCGGGCAATCTAGGCTTCTCTCTAGAGCGTTGCTCCACCAGGTCGAATAGTTAGGGCCTAAGAAGTCAACGCCAGAAGCGTAAAATGCAATAGAAATACAACAGTTTTTCCATCGTATATAAGGAATAATTGCAAACAGTGTGGAAGTAATGGTCATTTCTACGTTGCGGGCATCCTAGGCTTCACTCTAGGGCATTGCTCTACCACATCGAATAGCTACGGCCTTAGAAGTCAACGCCATAACTATAAAAAACAATATAAATACAACAGTTTTTCCATTGTATAAAATGAATAATTGCAACCAGTGTGAAAGACATGGTCATTTCTACGTTCCGGGCAACCTAGGCTTCACCCTAGGGCGTTGCTGCACCACATCGAATAGCTACGGCCTTAGGAGTCAACGCCAGAAGCACAAAATAAAATAAAAACACAATAGTTATTCCATCGTGTAACAGGAATATTACAACCAGTGTGAAAGTAATGGGCATTTCTAAGTTCCGGGCAACCTAAGCTTCACCCTAGAGCGTTGCACCACCAGATCAAATAGCTAGGGCCTTAGAAGTCAACGCCAGCAGCATAAAATAAAATATAAATACAACAGTTATTCCATCATATAACAGGAATAATTACAACCAGTGTGAAAGTAATGGGCATTTCTACGTTCCGTGCAACCTAGGCTTCACTCTAGGGCGTTGCTCCACCAGGTCGAATAGTTAGGGCCTTAGAAACAAATCCAGACGCATAAAACACAAGAAAAATACAACAGTTCTTTCATCCTATAACAGGAACAATTGCAACATGCCTGAAGGTAATGGTCATTTCTACGTTCCGGGCAATCCAGGCTTCTCTCTAGAGCGTTGCTCCACCAGGTCGAATAGTTAGGTCCTAAGAAGTCAACGCCAGAAGCATAAAATAGGATAGAAATACAACAGTTTTTCCATCGTATAACAGGAATAATTGCAACCAGAATGAAAGATATGGTCAATTCTACAATACGGGCAACCTAGGCTTCACTCTAGGGCGTTGCTCGACCACATCCAATAGCTATGGCCTTAGAAGTCAACGCCAGAAGCATTAAATACAATATAAATACAATAGTTTTTCCATCGTATTAAACGAATAATAGCAACCAGTATGAAAGTTATGGTCATTTCTACGTTCCGGGCAACCTAGGCTTCACCCTAGGGCGTTGCTCCACCAGATCCAATAGTTAGGACCTTAGAAGTCAGCGCCCGAAGCTTAAAATACAATAAAAATACAAAAGTTTTTCCATCGTATAACAGGAATAATTGCCACCAGTGTGAAAGTGATGGTCATTTCTTCATACCGGGCAACCTAGGCTTCACTCTAGGGCGTTGCTCCTCCAAATAGAATAGCTAGGGCCCAGGAAGTCAACGCCAGAAGCATAAAACACAATATAAATACAACAGTTTTTCCCTTGTATAACAGGAATAATTGCAACCAGTGTGAAAGGTATGGTCATTTCTACGTTCCGGGCAACCTAGGCTTCACTCTAGGGCGCTGCTCCACCACATCGAATAGCTGCGGCCTTAGAAGTCAACGCCAGAGGCATAACATAGAATATAAGTACAACACTTATTCCATCGTATAAAACGAATAATTGCATTCAGTATGAAGGTTATGGTCATTTCTACGTTCCGGGCTACCTAGGCTTCACTCTAGGGCGTTGTTCCTCCAGATCGAATAGCTAGGACCTAAGAAGTCTACACCAGAAGCATAAAATGCAATATAAATACAACAGTTTTTCCATCGCATAATACGAATAATTGCAACCAGTGTGAAAGCAATGGCCATTTCTACGTTCCGGGCAACCTAGGCTTCACCCTAGAGCGTTGCACCACCAGATCAAATAGCTAGGGCCTTAGAAGTCAACGCCAGAAGCATAAAATAAAATATGAATACAACAGTTATTCCATCATATAACAGGAATAATTACAAGCAGTGTGAAAGTAATGAGCATTACTACGTTCCGTGCAACCTAGGCTTCACTCTAGGGCGTTGCTCCACCAGATCGAATAGTTACGGCCTAAGAAGTCAACGCCAGAAGCATAAAATACAATAGAGACACAACAGTTTTTCCATCGATTAACAGGAATAATTGCAACCAGTGTGAAAGATATGGTCATTTCTACGATCAGGGCAACCTAGGCTTCACTCCAGGGCGTTGCTGCACCACATCGAATAGCTACGGCCTTAGAAGTCAACGCCAGAAGGTTAAAATACAATATAAATACAACAGTTTTTCCATCGTATAATACGAGTAATTACAACCAGTGTGAAAGCAATGGCCATTTCTACGTTCCAGGCATCCTAGACTTAACTCTAGGGCGTTGCTATACCAGATCGAATAGCTACGGCCTTAGAAGTCAACGCCCGAAGCATAAAATACAATAAAAATACAACAATTTTTCCATCGTATAACAGGAATAATAGCAACGAGAGTGAAGGTGACGGTCACTTCTAAGTTCCGGGCAACCTAGGCTTAACCCTAGAGCGTTGCACCACCAGATCGAATAGCTAGGGCCTAAGAAGTCAACGCAAGAGGCATAAAATAAAATATAAATACAACAGTTATTCCATCGTATAACAGGAATAATTACAACCAGTGTGAAAGTAATGGGCATTTCTATGTTCCGTTCAACCTAGGCTTCACTCTAGGGCGTTGCTCCACCAGGTCGAATAGTTAGGGCCTTAGAAAACAACTCCAGACGCATAAAACACAAGAAAAATACAACAGTTTTTCCATCGTATAATACGAATAATTGCAACCAGTGTGAAAGGCATGGCAATTTCTAAGTTCCGGGCATCCTAGGCTTCACTCTACGGCGTTGCTCCACCAGATCGAATAGTTAGGGCCTAAGAAGTCAACGCCAGAAGCATAAACTGCAATATAAATACAACAGTTATTCCCTTGTATAACAGGAATAATTGCATTCAGTATGAAGGTTATGGTCATTTCTACGTTCCGGGCAACCTAGGCTTCACTCTAGGGCGTTGTTCCTCCAGATCGAATAGCTCGGACCTAAGAAGTCTACACCAGAAGCATAAAATACAATATAAATACAACAGTTTTTCCATCGCATAATACGAATAATTGCAACCAGTGTGAAAGCAATGGCCATTTCTACGTTCCGGGCAGCCTAGGCTTCACTCTAGGGCGTTGTTCCTCCAGATCGAATAGCTAGGACCTAAGAAGTCTACACCAGAAGCATAAAATACAATATAAATACAACAGTTTTTCCATCGTATAATACGAATAATTGCAACCAGTGTGAAAGCAATGGCCACTTCTACGTTCCGGGCAACATAGGCTTCACTCTAGGGCGTTGCTCCTCCAGATACAATAGTTAGGGCCCAGGAAGTCGACGCCAGAAGCATAAAATACAATATAAATACAACAGTTTTTCCCTGGTATAACAGGAATAATTGCAACCAGTGTGAAAGGTATGGTAATATCTACGTTCCGGGCAACCTAGGCTCCACGCTAGGGCGTTGCTCCACCACCTCGAATAGCTACGGCCTTAGGAGTCAGCGCCAGAGGCATAACATACAATATAAGAACAACAGTTTTTCCATCGTATAAAACGAATAATTGCAATCAGTATGAAGGTTATGGTCATTTCTACGTTCCGGGCAACCTAGGCTTCACTGGAGGCGTTGCTCCACCAGATCCAATAGTTAGGGCCTAAGAAGTCAACGCCAGAAGCATAACGTACAATAAAAATCCAACAATTTGTCCATCGTATAACAGGAATAATTGCAACCAGTGTGAAAGTAATGGTCATTTCTACGTTCCGGGCATCCTAGGCTTCACTCTACGGCGTTGCTCCACCAGATCGAATAGCTACGGCCTTAGAAGTCAACGCCATATCTATAAAATACAATATAAATACAACAGTTTTTCCATTGTTTAAAATGAATAATTGCAAACAGTGTGGAAGTAATGGTTATTTCTACGTTCCGGGCAACCTCGGCTCCACGCTAGGGCGTTGCTCCACCACATCGAATAGCTACGACCTTAGGAGTCAACGCCAGAGGCATAACATACAATATAAGTACAACAGTTTTTCAATCGTATAAGACGAATAATTGCAATCAGTATGAAGGTTCTGGTCATTTCTACGTTCCGGGCAACCTAGGTTTCGCTCTAGGGCGTTGCTCCACCACATCGAATAGTTAGGGCCTTAGAAGTCAACGCCTGAAGCATGAAATACAATATAAATACAACAGTTTTTCCATCGCATAACAGGAATAATTGCAACCGGAGTGAAGGTGATGGTCATTTCTACGTCCCGGGCAACCTACGCTTCACTCTAGGGCGTTGCTCCACGAGAGCGAATAGCTAGGGACTTAGAAGTCAACGCTAGAAGCATAAAATAAAATAAAAATGCAACAGTTTTTCCATCGTATAAAACGAGTAATTGCAACCAGTATGAATGTTATGGTCATTTCTACGTTCCGGGCAACCTAGGCTTCACTCTAGGGCGTTGGTCCACCAGATCAAATAGCTAGGGCCTAAGAAGTCAACGCCAGGAACACCAAATACAAGATAAATACAACAGTTTTTCCATCGTATAAAACGAATAATTGCTACCAGTATGAAAGCAATGGTCATTTCTACGTTCCGGGCAACCTAGGCTTCACTCTAGGGCGTTGCTCAACCACATCGAATAGCTACGGCCCTAGAACACAATGCCATAACTATAAAATACAATATAAATACAACAGTCTTTCCATCGTATAAAACGAATAATTGGAACCAGTCTGATAGTTATGTTCATTTCTACGTCCCGGGCAACCTAGGCTTCACTCTAGGGCGCTGCTCCACCAGATCTAATAGTTAGGGCCTAAGAAGTCAATGCCAGAAGCATAAAATACGATATATGTATAACAGTTTTTCCATCGCATAAAATGAGTAATTGCAACCAGTGTGAAAGTAACGGCCATTTCTACGTTCCGGGAATCCTAGACTTAACACAGAGACATTGCTCCACCAGATCGAATACATGGGGCCTTAGAAGTCAACGCCAGAAGCATAAAGTACATTAAAAATCCAACAGTTTGTCCATCGTATAACAGGAATAGTTGCAACCAGTGTGAAAGCTATGGTCATTTCTACGTTTCGGGCAACCTAGGCTTCACTCTAGGGCGTTGCTCCACCACATCGAATAGTTAGGGCCTTAGAAGTCAATGCCGGAAGCATAAAATGCAATATAAATACAACAGTTTTTCCACTGTATAACATGAATAATTGCAAAGAGTGTGGTAGTGATGGTCATTTCTACGTTCCGGGCAACATAGGCTTCACTCTAGGGCGTTGCTCCACCACATCGAATAGCTACGGCCTTAGAAATCAACGCCTGAAGCATAAAATATAATATAAATACAAAAGTTTTTCCATCGCATAACAGGAATAATTGCAACCAGAGTGAAGGTGATGGTCATTTCTACGTCCCGGGCAACCTAGGCTTCACTCTAGGGCGTTGCTCCACGAGATCGAATAGCTAGGGACTTAGAAGTCAACGCTAGAAGCATAAAATAAAATAAAAATACAACAGTTTTTCCATCGCATAAGACGAATAATTGCAACCAGTATGAATGTTATGGTCATTTCTACGTTCCGGGCAACCTAGGCTTCACTCTAGGGCGTTGGTCCACCAGATCCAATAGCTAGGGCCTAAGAAGTCAACGCCAGAAGCATAAAATATAATATAAGTACAACAGTTTTTCCACCGTATAACAGGAACAATTGCAACCAGTGTGAAGGTAACGGCCATTTCTACGTTCCGGGCATCCTAGACTTAACACTGAACCATTGCTCCGCCAGATCGAATACATAGGGCCTTAGAAGTCAACGCCAGAAGCATAAAGTACATTAAAAATCCAACAGTTTGTCAATCTTATAACAGGTATAATTGCAACCAGTGTGAAAGTAATGGTCATTTCTACGTTCCGAGCAACCTAGGTTTCGCTCTGTGGCGTAGCTCCACCACATCGAATAGTTAGGGCCTTAGATGTCAACGCCAGAAGCATAAAATAAAATATAAATACAACAGTTATTCCATCGTATAACAGGAATAATTACAACCAGAGTGAAAGTAATGGGCATTTCTACATTCCGTGCAACCTAGGCTTCACTCTATGGCGTTGCTCCACCAGACCGAATAGTTAGGGCCTAAGAAGTCAACGCCAGAAGCATAAAATACAATATAAATACAACAGTTTTTCCCTTGTATAACAGGAATAATTGCAACCAGTGTGAAAGCTATGGTCATTTCTACGTTCCGGGCAACCTAGGCTTCACTCTAGGGCATTGTTCCACCAGATCGAATAGTTAGGGCCTAAGAAGACAACGCCAGAAGCATAAAATACAATATAAATACAACAGCTTTTCCACCGTATATAATGTATATTTGCAAACAGTGTGAAAGTAAAGGTCATTTCTACGTTCCGGGCAACCTAGGTTTCGCTGTCGGGCGTTGCTCCACCAGATCGAAGAGCTAGGGACTTAGAAGTCAACGCCAGAAGCATAAAATACAATAAAAATACAACAGTTTTTCCATCGTATAAAAGGAATAATTGCAACCAGTGTGAAAGTAATGGTCATTTCTACGTTCCGGGCAAACTAGGCTTCACTCTAGTGCATTGTTCCACCAGATCGAATAGTTAGGGCCTAAGAAGTCAACGCCAGAAGCATAAAATACAATATAAATACAACAGATTTTCCATCGTATATAATGTATATTTGCAAACAGTGTGAAAGTAAAGATCATTTCTACGTTCCGGGCAACCTAGGTTTCGCTGTAGGGCGTTGCTCCACCAGATCGAATAGCTAGGGACTTAGAAGTCAACGCCAGAAGCATAAAATACAATAAAAATACAACAGTTTTTCCATCGTATAAAAGGAATAATTGCAACCAGTGTGAAAGTAATGGTCATTCCTACGTTCCGGGCAACCTAGGTTTCACTCTTGGGCGTTGCCCACCACACCGAATGGCTACGGCCTTAGAAGTCAATTCGAGAAGCATAAAATACAATATAAATACAACAGCTTTTCCATCGTATAAAATGAATAATTGCAAACAGTGTGGAGGTAATGGTCATTTCTACTTTCCGGGCAACCTAGGCTTCACTCTAGAGCGTTTCGCCACCACATCGAATAGCTACGGCCTTAGAAGTCAACGTCTGAAGCATACAATATAATATAAATACAACAGTTTTTCCATCGTATAACAGGAGTAATTGCAAGCAGTGTGAAAGACATGGTCATTTCTACGTTCCGGGCAACCTAGGCTTCACTCTAGGGCGTTGCTCCACCACATCGAATAGCTACGGCCTTAGGAGTCAACGCCAGAGGCATAAAATACAAAATAAATACAACAGTTTTTCCATCGTATAAAACGAATAATTGCAACCAGTATGAAAGCTATGGTCACTTCTACGTTCCGGGCAACCTAGGCTTCACTCTAGGGCGTTGCTCAACCACATCGAATAGCTACGGCCCTAGAAGACAAAGCCATGACTATAAAATACAATATAAATACAATGGTCTTTCCATCGTATAAAACGAATAATTACAGCCAGTGTGAAAGCTATGGTCACTTCTACGTTCCGTGCAACCTAGACATCACTCTACGGCGTTGCTCCACCAGGTCGATTAGTTGGGGAATTAGGAAACAACTCCAGACGCATAAAGTACAATAAAAATAGAACAGTTTTTTCATCGTATAACAGGAATAATTACAACCAGAGTGAAAGTATTGGTCATTTCTACGTTTCGGGCGACCCAGGCTTCACTCTAGGGCGTTGCTCCACCAGATCCAATAGTTAGGGCCTATGAAGTCAACGACAGAAGCACCAAATGCAAAATAAATACAACAGTTTTTCCACTGTATAAAACGAATAATTGAAACCAGTGTGAAATTTATGGTCATTTCTACGTTCCGCACAACCTAGACTTCACAACTGGGCGTTGCTCCACCAGATCCAATAGTTAGGGCCTAAGAAGTCAACGCCAGAAGAATAAAATACAAGAAAAATGCAACAGTTTTTCCATCGTATAGCATGAATAATTGCAACCAGAGTGAAAATAATGGTCATTTCTACGTTTCGGGCGAACTAGGCTTCACTCTAGGGCATTGAACCACCATATCGAATAGCTGGGGCCTTAGAAGTCAATGCCCAAAACATAAAATACAATAAAAATACAACAGTTTTTTCATCATATAACGGGAATAATTGCAACAAATGTGAACGTGATGATCATATCCACGTTCTGGGGAACCTAGGCTTCACTCTAGGGCGTTGGTTCACCAGATCCAATAGTTAGGGCCTAAGAAGTCAACGACAGAAGGATAAAATACAATAAAGATACAACAGCTCTTCCATCGTATAACAGGAATAATTGCAGCCAGAGTGAAGGTGATGGTCATTTCTACGTTCCGGGCAACCTAGGCTTCACCCTAGGGCGTTGCTCCAGCAGATCGAATAGCTAGGGCCTTAGAAGTGAACGCCAGAAGCATAAAATAAAATAAAAGTAGAGCAGTTATTCCATCGTATAACAGGAATAATTACAACCAGTGTGAAAGAAATGGGCATTTCTACGTTGCGTGCAACCTATACTTCACTCTAGGGCGTTGCTCCACCAGGTCGAATAGATGCGGCCTTAGAAAACAACTCCAGACGCATACAATACAATAAAAATACAACAGTTTTACCAACGTATAAATGGCATAATTGCAACCAGTGTGAAGGTAATGGTCATTTCTACGTTCCGCGCAACCTAGGCTTCACTCCAGGGCGTTGCTCCGCCAGATCGAATAGTTAGGGCCTTTGAAGTCAACGCCAGAAGCGTAAAATACAATAAAAATACAACAGGTTTTCCATCGTATAGCATAAATAATTGCAACCAGAGTGAAAGTAATGGTCATTTCTACGTTTCGGGCGACCTAGGCTTCACTCTAGGGCGTTGCTCCACCATATCGAATAGCTAGGGCCTTAGAAGTCAACGCCCGAAACATAAAATACAATAAAAGAACAACAGTTTTTCCATCGTATAACGGGAATAATTGCATCAAATGTGAACGTGATGATCATTTCCACGTTCTGGGCAACCTAGGCTTCTCTCTATGGCGTTGGTCCACCAGATCCAATAGTTAGGGCCTAAGAGTCAACGACAGAAGCATAAAATACAATAAAGATACAACAGCTTTTCAATCGTATAACAGGAAAAATTGCAGCCAGAGTGAAGGTGATGGTCATTTCTACGTTCCGGGCAGCCGAGGCTTCACTCTAGGGCGTTGCTCCACCAGTTCGAATAGCAAGGGACTTAGAAGTCTGCGCCGGAAGCATAAAATACAATATAAATACAATAGTCTTTCCATCGTATAAAACGAGTAATTGCAACCAGTGTGAAAGTAATGGCCATTTCTACGTTCCGGGCATCCTAGACTTAACTCTGAGGCATTGCTCCACCAGATCGAATAGCAATGGCCTTAGAAGTCAACGCCAGAAGCATAAAATACAAAATAAATAGAACAGTTTTTCCATTGTATAAATCAAATAATTGCAACCAGTGTGAAAGTTATGGTCAGTTCTACGTTCCGGGCAACCTAGGCTTCACTCTAGGGCGTTGTTCCACCAGATCGAATAGTTAGGGCCTAAGAAGTCACAGACAGAAGCATAAAATACAATACAAATACAACAGCTTTTCCATCGTATGTGATGTATATCTGGAAACAGCGTGAAAGTAAAGGTCATTTCTAGGTTCCGGGCAACCTAGGCTTAGCTGTAGGGCGTTGCTCCACCAGATCGCATAGCTAGGGACTTAAAATTTAACGCCAGAAGCATAAAATACAATAAAAATGCATCAGTTTTTCTATAGTATAACAGGAATAATTGCAAAATGTGTGAAAGTACAGGTCATTTCTACGTTCCGGGCAACCTAGGTTTCGCTCTAGGGCCTTGTTCCACCAGATCGAATAGCTAGGGACTTAGAAGTCAACCCCACAAGCATAAAATATAATAAAAATCCAACAGTTTTTCCATCGTATAACAGGAATAATTGTAACCAGTGTGAAAGTACAGGTCACTTCTACGTTACGGGCAACGTAGGTTTCGCTGTAGGGAGTTGCTGCACCAGATCGAATAGCTAGGGACTTAGAAGTCAACGCCAGAAGCATAAAATACAATAAAAATGCAACAGTTTTTCCATCGTATAACACGAATAATTGCAACCAGTGTGAAAGTACAGGTCATTTCTACGTTACGGGCAACCTAGGCTTAGCTGTAGGGCGTTGCTCCACCAGATCGCATAGCTAGGGACTTAGAAGTCAACCCCACAAGCATAAAATATAATAAAAATGCAACAGTTTTTCCATCGTATAACAGGAATAATTGTAACCAGTGTGAAAGTACGGGTCATTCCTACGTTACGGGCAACGTAGATTTCGCTGTAGGGAGTTGCTGCACCAGATCGAATAGTTAGGGACTTTGAATACAACACCAGAAGCACAAAATACAATAAAAATGCAACAGTTTTTCCATCGTATATAATGTATATTTGCAAACAGTGTGAAAGTAAAGGTCATTTACACGTTCCGGACAACCTAGGCTTAACTGTAGGGCGTTGCTCCACCAGATCGCATAGCTAGGGACAAAAAATTTAACGCCAGAAGCATAAAACACAATAAAAATACAACAGTTTTTCCATCGGATAGAAGGAATAATTGCAACCAGTGTGAAAGTTATGGTCATTTCCACGTTCCGGGCAACCTAGGCTTCACTCTAGGCCGTTGCTACACCACATCGTCTAGCTACGGCCTTAGAAGTCAACGCCAGAAGCATAAAATACAATAAAAGTACAACAGTTTTTCCATCGTATAACTCGAATGATTACAACCAGAGTGAAAGTGATGGTCATAGGTCCGGGCGACCTAGGCTTCACTCTCGGGTGCTGGTCCACCAGACCGAATAGTTAGGGACTTAGAAGTCAACGCCAGAAGCATAAAACACAATAAAAATACAACAGTTTTTCCATCGTATAAGAGGAATAATTGCAACCAGTGTGAAAGTTATGGTCATTTCTATGTTACGGGCAACATAGGCTTACCTCCAGGGCGTTGCTCCACCAGATCGAATAGTTAGGGACTTTGAATACAACACCAGAAGAACAAAATACAATAAAAATGCAACAGTTTTTCCATCGTATAACAGGAATAATTGCAACCAGTGTGAAAGCACAGGTCATTTCTACCTTCCGGGCAGCCTAGGTTTCGCTGTAGGGCGTTGCTCCACCAGATCGAATAGCTAGCGACTAAGAAGTCAACGCCAGAAGCATAAAACACAATAAAAATACAACAGTTTTTCCATCGTATAGAAGGAATAATTGCAACCAGTGTGAAAGTTATGGTCACTTCTACGTTCCGGGCAACCTAGGCTTAACTCCAGGGCCTTGCTCCACCAGATCGAATAGTTAGGGACCTTGAGTACAACGGCAGAAGCATAAAATACATTAAAAATGCAACAGTTTCTCCATTGTGTAACAGGAATAACTGCAACCAGAGTGAAAGTACTGGTGATTTCTACGTTCCGGGCAACCTAGGCTTCACTCTAGGGCGGTACTCCACCAGATCGAATAGTTAGGGCCTAAGAAGTCAACGCCAGGAGAAGAAAATGCAACATAATTATAACAGTGTTTCCATCGTATAAAATGTATAATTGCAACCAGTGTGAAAGTAATGGTCATTTCTACGTTCCGGGCAACCTAGGTTTCACTCTAGGGCGTTGCTCCACCACATCGAATAGCTACGGCCTTAGGAGTCAACTCCAGAAGCATAAAATACAATATAGATACAACAGCATTTCCAACGTATAAAATGAATGATTGCAAACAGTGTGAAAGTTATGGTCATTTCTACCTTCCGGGCAACCTAGGCCTAACTCCAGGGCGTTGCTCCGCCAGATCGAATAGTTAGGGACTTTGAGTACAACGGCAGAAGCATAAAATACATTAAAAATGCAACAGTTTCTCCATTGTGTAACAGGAATAACTGCAACCAGAGTGAAAGTACTGGTGATTTCTACGTTCCGGGCAACCTAGGCTTCACTCTAGGGCGGTACTCCACCAGATCGAATAGTTAGGGCCTAAGAAGTCAACGCCAGAAGCATAAAATACAATATAAATACAACAGCCTTTCCATCGTATATGATGTATATTTGCAAACAGTGTGAAAGTAAAGGTCATTTCTACGTTCCGGGCAACATAGGCTTAACTGTAGGGCGTTGCTCCTCCAGATCGCATAGTTCGGTACATAGAATTTAACGCCAGAAGCATAAAATACAATAAAAATGCAACAGTTTTTCTATCGTAGAAAACGAATAATTGCAACCAGTGTGAAAGATATGGTCATTTCTACGTTACGGGCAACCTAGGCTTCACTCTAGGTCGTTGCTCCACCAAATCGAATAACTAGGGCCGTAGAAGTCATAGCCCGAAGCATAAAATACAAAATTAATACAACAGTTATTCCATCGTATAACAGGTGTAATTACAACCAGGGTGAAAGTAATGGGCATTTCTACGTTCCGAGCAACCTAGGCTTCACTCTAGGGCGTAGCTCCACCAGGTCGAGTAGTTAGGGCCTTAGAAAACAACTCCAGACGCATAAAATACAATAAAAAAAAAACAGTTTTTCCATCGTATAAAAAGAATAAATGCAACCAGTGTCAAAGTAATGGTCATTTCTACGTTTCGGGCAACCTAGGCTTAACTCCAGGGCGTTGCTCCACCAGATCGAATAGTTAGGGACTTTGAGTACAACGGCAGAAGCATAAAATACATTAAAAATGCAACAGTTTCTCCATTGTATAACAGGAACAACTGCAACCAGAGTGAAAGTACTGGTCATTTCTACGTTCCGGGCAACCTAGGCTTGACTCTAGGGCGGTGCTCCACCAGATCGAATAGTTAGGGCCTAAGGAGTCAACGCCCGAAGCATAAAATACAATATAAATACAACAGCTTCTCCATCGTATATGATGTATATTTGCAAACAGTGTGAAAGTAAAGGTCATTTCTACGTTCCGGGCAGCATAGGCTTAACTGTAGGGCGTTGCTCCTCCAGATCGCATAGTTCGGTACATAGAATTTAACGCCAGAAGCATAAAATACAATAAAAATGCAACAGTTTTTCCATCGTATAACAGGAATACTTGCAACCAGTGTGAAAGTACAGGTCATTTCAACGTTCCGGGCAACCTAGGTTTCGCTTTAGGGCGTTGCTCCACCAGATCGAATAGCTAGGGACTTAGAAGTCAACGCCAGAAGCATAAAATACAATAAAAATACAACAGCTTTTCCATCGTATAACAGGAATAATTGCAACCAGAGTGAAAGTGATGGTCATAGGTCCGGGCGACCTAGGCGTCGCTCAGGGGTGTTGGTCTACCAGATCGAATAGTTAGGGTCATTGAATACAACGCCAGGAGCATAAAATACAATAAAAATGCAACAGTTTTTCCAGCGTATAACAGGAATAACTGCAACCAGTGTGAAAGTACTGGTCATTTCTACGTTCCGGGCAACCTAGGTTTCGCTCTAGGGCGTTGCTCCACCAGATCGAATAGCTAGGGACTTAGAAGTCAACGCCAGAAGCATAAAATACAATAAAAATGCAACAGTTTTTCCAGCGTATAACAGGAATAACTGCAACCAGTGTGAAAGTACAAGTCATTTCTACATTCCGGGCAACCAAGGTTTCGCTCTAGGGCGTTGCTCCACCAGATCGAATAGCTAGGGACTTAGAAGTCAACGCCAGAAGCATAAAATACAATAAAAATACAACAGTTTTTCCATCGTATAAAAGGAATAATTGCAACCAGTGTGAAAGTACAGGTCATTTCTATATTCCGGGCAACCTAGGTTTCGCTCTAGGGCGTTGCTCCAACAGATCGAATAGCTAGGGACTTAGAAGTCAACGCCAGAAGCATAAAATACAATAAAAATGCAACAGTTTTTCCATCGTATAAAAGGAATAATTGCAACCAGTGTGAAAGTAATGGTCATTTCTACGTTCCGGGCAACCTAGGTTTCACTCTTGGGCGTTGCTCTACCAGATCGAATAGTTAGGGACTTTGAATACAACGCCAGAAGCATGAAATACAACAAAAATGCAACAGTTTTTCCATCGTATAACAGGAATAATTGCAACCAGAGTGAAAGTGATGGTCATAGGTCCGGCCGACCTAGGCTTCGCTCTGGGGTGTTGGTCCACCAGATCGAATAGTTAGGGCCTAAGAAGTCAACGCCAGAAGCATAAAATACAAACTAAATACAATAGTTTTTCCATCGTATAACAGGAATAATTGCAACCAGTGTGAAAGTTATGGTCATTTCTACGTTCCGGGCAACCTAGGTTTCGCTCTAGGGCGTTGCTCCACCAGATCGAATAGTTAGGGCCTCAGAAGCCAACGCCAGAAGCATAAAATACAATAAAAATACAACAGTTTTTATATCGTATAAAAGGAATAATTGCAAACAGTGTGAAATAAAGGTCATGTCTACGTTCAGGGCAACCTAGGCTTAACTGTAGGGCGTTGCTCCAACAGATCTCATAGCTAGGGACTTAGAATTTAACGCCAGAAGCATAAAATACAGTAAAGATGCAACAGTTTTTCCATCGTATAACAGGAATAATTGCAACCAGTGTGAAGGTAATGGTCTATTCCACGTTCCGGGCAACCTAGGCTTCACTACAGGGCGGTGCTCCACCAGATCGAATAGTTAGGGCCTAAGAAGTCAACGCCAGAAGCATAAAATACAATACAAATACTACAGCTTTTCCATCGTATATAATGTATATTTGCAAACAGTGTGAAGGTAAAGGTAATTTCTACGTTCCGGACAACCTAGGCTTAACTGTAGGGCGTTGCTCCACCAGATCGAAGAGCCAGGTACTTTGAATACAACACCAGAAGCAAAAAATACAATAAAAATGCAACGGTTTTTCCATCGTATAACAGGAAGGCTGCAACCCGCGTGAAAGTACTGGTCATTTCTATGTTCCCGGTAACCTAGGCTTCGCTCTAGGGCCTTGCTCCACCAGATCGAATAGCTAGGGATTTACAAGTCAACGCCAGAAGCATAAAATACAATAAAAATGCGACAGTTTTTCCACCGTATAAGAGGAATAACTGCAACCAGTGTGAAAGAACTGGTCATTTCTACGTTCCGGGCAACCTAGGCTTCACTCTAGGGCGGTGCTCCACCAGATCGAATAGTTAGGGCCTAAGAAGTCAACGCCAGAAGCATAAAATACAATACAAATACTACAGCTTTTCCATCGTATATGATGTATATTTGCAAACAGTGTGAAAGTAAAGGTCATTTCTACGTTCCGGGCAACATAGGCTTAACTGTAGGGCGTTGCTCCTCCATATCGCATAGGTCGGTACTTAGAATTTAACGCCTGAAGCATAAAATACAATAAAAATGCAACAGTTTTTCCATCGTATAACAGGAATAATTGCAACCAGTGTGAAAGTACAGGTCATTTCTACGTTCCGGGCAACCTAGGCTTCACTCTAGGGTGTTCCTCCACCAGATCGAATAGTTAGGGCCTTAGAAGTCAGCGGCAGAAGCATAAAACACAATAAAAATACAACAGTTTTTCCATCGTATAAAAGGAATAATTGCAACCAGTGTGAAAGTTATGGTCATTTCTACGTTCCGGGCAACCTAGGCTTAACTCCAGGGCGTTGCTCCACCAGATCGAATAGTTAGGGACTATGAATACAACACCACAAGCATAAAATACAATAAAAATGCAACAGTTTTTCCATCGTATAACAGGAATAATTGCAACCAGTGTGAAAGTTATGGTCATTTCTACGTTCCGGGCAACCTAGTCTTCACTCTAGGGCGATGGTCCACCAGATCGAATAGTTAGGGCCTTAGAAGTCAACGCACGAAGCATAAAATACAAAATTAATACAACAGTTTCTCCGTCGTATAAAACGAATAATTGCAACCAGTGTGAAAGATATGGTCTTTTCTACGTTACGGGCAACCTAGGCTTCACTCTAGGTCGTTGCTCCACCAAATCGAATAGCTAGGGCCTTAGAAGTCATAGCCCGAAGCATAAAATACAAAATTAATACAACAGTTATTCCATCGTATAACAGGTATAATTACAACCAGGGTGCAAGTAATGGGCATTTCTACGTTCCGAGCAACCTAGGCTTCAGTCAAGAGCGTTGCTCCACCAGATCGAATAGTTAGGGCCTAAGAAGTCAACGCCCGAAGCATAAAATACAATATAAATACAACAGCTTTTCCATCGTATATGATGTATATTTGCAAACAGTGTGAAAGTAAAGGTCATTTCTACGTTCCGGGCAGCATAGGCTTAACTGTAGGGCGTTGCTCCGCCAGATCGCATAGTTCGGTACATAGAATTTAACGCCAGAAGCATAAAATACAATAAAAATGCAACAGTTTTTTCATCGTATAACAGGAATAATTGCAACCAGTGTGAAAGTACAGGTCATTTCAACGTTCCGGGCACCCTAGGTTTCGCTATAGGGCGTTGCTCCACCAGATCGAATAGCTAGGGACTTAGAAGTCAACGCCAGAAGCATAAAATACAATAAAAATACAACAGTTTTTCCATCGTATAAAAGGAATAATTGCGACCAGTGTGAAAGTAATGGTCATTTCTACGTTCCGGGCAACCTAGGTTTCACTCTTGGGCGTTGCTCCACTACATCGAATAGCTACGGCCTTAGAAGTCAACGCCAGAAGCATCAAATACAATAAAAGTACAACAGCTTTTCCATCGTATAACAGGAATAATTGCAACCAGAGTGAAAGTGATGGTCATAGGTCCGGGCGACCTAGGCGTCGCTCAGGGGTGTTGGTCTACCAGATCGAATAGTTAGGGACTTTGAATACAACGCCAGGAGCATAAAATACAATAAAAATGCAACAGTTTTTCCCGCGTATAACAGGAATAACTGCAACCAGTGTGAAAGTACAGGTCATTTCTACGTTCCGGGAAACCTAGGTTTCGCTCTAGGGCGTTGCTCCACCAGATCGAATAGCTTGCGACTTAGAAGTCAACGCCAGAAGCATAAAATACAATAAAAATGCAACAGTTTTTCCATCGTATAACAGGAATAATTGCAACCAGAGTGAAAGTGATGGTCATAGGTCCGGGCGACCTAGGCGTCGCTCAGGGGTGTTGGTCTACCAGATCGAATAGTTAGGGACTTTGAATACAACGCCAGGAGCATAAAATACAATAAAAATGCAACAGTTTTTCCAGCGTATAACAGGAATAACTGCAACCAGTGTGAAAGTACTGGTCATTTCTACGTTCCGGGCAACCTAGGTTTCGCTCTAGGGCGTTGCTCCACCAGATCGAATAGCTAGGGACTTAGAAGTCAACGCCAGAAGCATAAAATACAATAAAAATGCAACAGTTTTTCCAGCGTATAACAGGAATAACTGCAACCAGTGTGAAAGTACAGGTCATTTCTACATTCCGGGCAACCTAGGTTTCGCTCTAGGGCGTTGCTCCACCAGATCGAATAGTTAGGGCCTCAGAAGCCAACGCCAGAAGCATAAAATACAATAAAAATACAACAGTTTTTATATCGTATAAAAGGAATAATTGCAAACAGTGTGAAATAAAGGTCATGTCTACGTTCAGGGCAACCTAGGCTTAACTGTAGGGCGTTGCTCCAACAGATCTCATAGCTAGGGACTTAGAATTTAACGCCAGAAGCATAAAATACAGTAAAGATGCAACAGTTTTTCCATCGTATAACAGGAATAATTGCAACCAGTGTGAAGGTAATGGTCTATTCCACGTTCCGGGCAACCTAGGCTTCACTACAGGGCGGTGCTCCACCAGATCGAATAGTTAGGGCCTAAGAAGTCAACGCCAGAAGCATAAAATACAATACAAATACTACAGCTTTTCCATCGTATATAATGTATATTTGCAAACAGTGTGAAGGTAAAGGTCATTTCTACGTTCCGGACAACCTAGGCTTAACTGTAGGGCGTTGCTCCACCAGATCGAAGAGCCAGGTACTTTGAATACAACACCAGAAGCAAAAAATACAATAAAAATGCAACGGTTTTTCCATCGTATAACAGGAAGGCTGCAACCCGCGTGAAAGTACTGGTCATTTCTATGTTCCCGGTAACCTAGGCTTCGCTCTAGGGCCTTGCTCCACCAGATCGAATAGCTAGGGATTTACAAGTCAACGCCAGAAGCATAAAATACAATAAAAATGCGACAGTTTTTCCACCGTATAAGAGGAATAACTGCAACCAGTGTGAAAGAACTGGTCATTTCTACGTTCCGGGCAACCTAGGCTTCACTCTAGGGCGGTGCTCCACCAGATCGAATAGTTAGGGCCTTAGAAGTCAACGCGCGAAGCGTAAAATACAAAATAAATAGAACAGTTTTTCCATTGTATGAAACAAATAATTGCAACCAGTGTGAAAGTTATGGTCATTTCTACGTTCCGGGCAACCTAGGCTTAACTCCAGGGCGTTGCTCCACCAGATCGAATAGTTAGGGACTATGAATACAACACCACAAGCATAAAATACAATAAAAATGCAACAGTTTTTCCATCGTATAACAGGAATAATTGCAACCAGTGTGAAAGTTATGGTCATTTCTACGTTCCGGGCAACCTAGTCTTCACTCTAGGGCGATGGTCCACCAGATCGAATAGATAGGGCCTTAGAAGTCAACGCGCGAAGCGTAAAATACAAAATAAATAGAACAGTTTTTCCATTGTATGAAACAAATAATTGCAACCAGTGTGAAAGTTATGGTCATTTCTACGTTCCGGGCAACCCAGGCTTCACTCTAGGGCGTTGTTCCACCAGATCGAATAGTTAGGGCCTGAGAAGTCAACGTCAGAAGCATAAAATACAATATGAATACAACAGCTTTTCCATGGTATATAATGTATATTTGCAAACAGTGTGAAAG
This sequence comes from Calliopsis andreniformis, assembly GCF_051401765.1. Taxonomy (NCBI): domain Eukaryota; kingdom Metazoa; phylum Arthropoda; class Insecta; order Hymenoptera; family Andrenidae; genus Calliopsis; species Calliopsis andreniformis. The sequence goes on from NW_027480422.1 coordinate 20,220,979, forward strand.
TAAACGTCATTTCTAGGTTCCGGGCAACCTAGGCTTAACTGTAGGGCGTTGCTCCACCAGATCGCATAGCTAGGGACTTAAAATTTAACGCCAGATTCATAAAATACAATAAAAATGCAACAGTTTTTCCATCGCATAACAGGAATAATTACAACCAGTGTGAAAGTACAGGTCATTTCTACGTTCCGGGCAACCTAGGTTTCGCTGTAGGGCGTTGCTCCACCAGATCGAATAGCTAGCGACTTAGAAGTCAACGCCAGAAGCATAAAATACAGTAAAGATGCAACAGTTTTTCCATCGTATAACAGGAATAATTGCAACCAGTGTGAAGGTAATGGTCTATTCCACGTTCCGGGCAACCTAGGCTTCACTACAGGGCGGTGCTCCACCAGATCGAATAGTTAGGGCCTAAGAAGTCAACGCCAGAAGCATAAAATACAATACAAATACTACAGCTTTTCCATCGTATATAATGTATATTTGCAAACAGTGTGAAGGTAAAGGTCATTTCTACGTTCCGGACAACCTAGGCTTAACTGTAGGGCGTTGCTCCACCAGATCGAAGAGCCAGGTACTTTGAATACAACACCAGAAGCAAAAAATACAATAAAAATGCAACGGTTTTTCCATCGTATAACAGGAAGGCTGCAACCCGCGTGAAAGTACTGGTCATTTCTATGTTCCCGGTAACCTAGGCTTCGCTCTAGGGCCTTGCTCCACCAGATCGAATAGCTAGGGATTTACAAGTCAACGCCAGAAGCATAAAATACAATAAAAATGCGACAGTTTTTCCACCGTATAAGAGGAATAACTGCAACCAGTGTGAAAGAACTGGTCATTTCTACGTTCCGGGCAACCTAGGCTTCACTCTAGGGCGGTGCTCCACCAGATCGAATAGTTAGGGCCTAAGAAGTCAACGCCAGAAGCATAAAATACAATACAAATACTACAGCTTTTCCATCGTATATGATGTATATTTGCAAACAGTGTGAAAGTAAAGGTCATTTCTACGTTCCGGGCAACATAGGCTTAACTGTAGGGCGTTGCTCCTCCATATCGCATAGGTCGGTACTTAGAATTTAACGCCTGAAGCATAAAATACAATAAAAATGCAACAGTTTTTCCATCGTATAACATGAATAATTGCAACCAGTGTGAAAGTACAGGTCATTTCTACGTTCCGGGCAACCTAGGCTTCACTCTAGGGTGTTCCTCCACCAGATCGAATAGTTAGGGCCTTAGAAGTCAGCGGCAGAAGCATAAAACACAATAAAAATACAACAGTTTTTCCATCGTATAAAAGGAATAATTGCAACCAGTGTGAAAGTTATGGTCATTTCTACGTTCCGGGCAACCTAGGCTTAACTCCAGGGCGTTGCTCCACCAGATCGAATAGTTAGGGACTATGAATACAACACCACAAGCATAAAATACAATAAAAATGCAACAGTTTTTCCATCGTATAACAGGAATAATTGCAACCAGTGTGAAAGTTATGGTCATTTCTACGTTCCGGGCAACCTAGTCTTCACTCTAGGGCGATGGTCCACCAGATCGAATAGATAGGGCCTTAGAAGTCAACGCGCGAAGCGTAAAATACAAAATAAATAGAACAGTTTTTCCATTGTATGAAACAAATAATTGCAACCAGTGTGAAAGTTATGGTCATTTCTACGTTCCGGGCAACCCAGGCTTCACTCTAGGGCGTTGTTCCACCAGATCGAATAGTTAGGGCCTGAGAAGTCAACGTCAGAAGCATAAAATACAATATGAATACAACAGCTTTTCCATGGTATATAATGTATATTTGCAAACAGTGTGAAAGTAAACGTCATTTCTAGGTTCCGGGCAACCTAGGCTTAACTGTAGGGCGTTGCTCCACCAGATCGCATAGCTAGGGACTTAAAATTTAACGCCAGATTCATAAAATACAATAAAAATGCAACAGTTTTTCCATCGCATAACAGGAATAATTACAACCAGTGTGAAAGTACAGGTCATTTCTACGTTCCGGGCAACCTAGGTTTCGCTGTAGGGCGTTGCTCCACCAGATCGAATAGCTAGCGACTTAGAAGTCAACGCCAGAAGCATAAAACACAATAAAAATACAACAGTTTTTCCATCGTATAAAAGGAATAATTGCAACCAGTGTGAAAGTTATGGTCATTTCTACGTTCCGGGCAACCTAGGCTTAACTCCAGGGCGTTGCTCCACCAGATCGAATAGTTAGGGACTATGAATACAACACCAGAAGCATAAAATACAATAAAAATGCAACAGTTTTTCCATCGTATAACAGGAATAATTGCAACCAGTGTGAAAGTAATGGTCATTTCTACGTTCCGGGCAACCTAGGCTTGACTCTAGGGCGGTGCTCCACCAGATCGAATAGTTAGGGCCTAAGGAGTCAACGCCCGAAGCATAAAATACAATATAAATACAACAGCTTCTCCATCGTATATGATGTATATTTGCAAACAGTGTGAAAGTAAAGGTCATTTCTACGTTCCGGGCAGCATAGGCTTAACTGTAGGGCGTTGCTCCTCCAGATCGCATAGTTCGGTACATAGAATTTAACGCCAGAAGCATAAAATACAATAAAAATGCAACAGTTTTTCCATCGTATAACAGGAATACTTGCAACCAGTGTGAAAGTACAGGTCATTTCAACGTTCCGGGCAACCTAGGTTTCGCTTTAGGGCGTTGCTCCACCAGATCGAATAGCTAGGGACTTAGAAGTCAACGCCAGAAGCATAAAATACAATAAAAATACAACAGCTTTTCCATCGTATAACAGGAATAATTGCAACCAGAGTGAAAGTGATGGTCATAGGTCCGGGCGACCTAGGCGTCGCTCAGGGGTGTTGGTCTACCAGATCGAATAGTTAGGGACTTTGAATACAACGCCAGGAGCATAAAATACAATAAAAATGCAACAGTTTTTCCAGCGTATAACAGGAATAACTGCAACCAGTGTGAAAGTACTGGTCATTTCTACGTTCCGGGCAACCTAGGTTTCGCTCTAGGGCGTTGCTCCACCAGATCGAATAGCTAGGGACTTAGAAGTCAACGCCAGAAGCATAAAATACAATAAAAATGCAACAGTTTTTCCAGCGTATAACAGGAATAACTGCAACCAGTGTGAAAGTACAGGTCATTTCTACATTCCGGGCAACCTAGGTTTCGCTCTAGGGCGTTGCTCCACCAGATCGATTAGTTAGGGCCTCAGAAGCCAACGCCAGAAGCATAAAATACAATAAAAATACAACAGTTTTTATATCGTATAAAAGGAATAATTGCAAACAGTGTGAAATAAAGGTCATGTCTACGTTCAGGGCAACCTAGGCTTAACTGTAGGGCGTTGCTCCAACAGATCTCATAGCTAGGGACTTAGAATTTAACGCCAGAAGCATAAAATACAGTAAAGATGCAACAGTTTTTCCATCGTATAACAGGAATAATTGCAACCAGTGTGAAGGTAATGGTCTATTCCACGTTCCGGGCAACCTAGGCTTCACTACAGGGCGGTGCTCCACCAGATCGAATAGTTAGGGCCTAAGAAGTCAACGCCAGAAGCATAAAATACAATACAAATACTACAGCTTTTCCATCGTATATAATGTATATTTGCAAACAGTGTGAAGGTAAAGGTCATTTCTACGTTCCGGACAACCTAGGCTTAACTGTAGGGCGTTGCTCCACCAGATCGAAGAGCCAGGTACTTTGAATACAACACCAGAAGCAAAAAATACAATAAAAATGCAACGGTTTTTCCATCGTATAACAGGAAGGCTGCAACCCGCGTGAAAGTACTGGTCATTTCTATGTTCCCGGTAACCTAGGCTTCGCTCTAGGGCCTTGCTCCACCAGATCGAATAGCTAGGGATTTACAAGTCAACGCCAGAAGCATAAAATACAATAAAAATGCGACAGTTTTTCCACCGTATAAGAGGAATAACTGCAACCAGTGTGAAAGAACTGGTCATTTCTACGTTCCGGGCAACCTAGGCTTCACTCTAGGGCGGTGCTCCACCAGATCGAATAGTTAGGGCCTAAGAAGTCAACGCCAGAAGCATAAAATACAATACAAATACTACAGCTTTTCCATCGTATATGATGTATATTTGCAAACAGTGTGAAAGTAAAGGTCATTTCTACGTTCCGGGCAACATAGGCTTAACTGTAGGGCGTTGCTCCTCCATATCGCATAGGTCGGTACTTAGAATTTAACGCCTGAAGCATAAAATACAATAAAAATGCAACAGTTTTTCCATCGTATAACATGAATAATTGCAACCAGTGTGAAAGTACAGGTCATTTCTACGTTCCGGGCAACCTAGGCTTCACTCTAGGGCGATGGTCCACCAGATCGAATAGATAGGGCCTTAGAAGTCAACGCACGAAGCATAAAATACAAAATTAATACAACAGTTTCTCCATCGTATAAAACGAATAATTGCAACCAGTGTGAAAGATATGGTCTTTTCTACGTTACGGGCAACCTAGGCTTCACTCTAGGTCGTTGCTCCACCAAATCGAATAGCTAGGGCCTTAGAAGTCATAGCCCGAAGCATAAAATACAAAATTAATACAACAGTTATTCCATCGTATAACAGGTGGAATTACAACCAGGGTGAAAGTAATGGGCATTTCTACGTTCCGAGCAACCTAGGCTTCACTCAAGAGCGTTGCTCCACCAGATCGAATAGTTAGGGCCTAAGAAGTCAACGCCCGAAGCATAAAATACAATATAAATACAACAGCTTTTCCATCGTATATGATGTATATTTGCAAACAGTGTGAAAGTAAAGGTCATTTCTACGTTCCGGGCAGCATAGGCTTAACTGTAGGGCGTTGCTCCTCCAGATCGCATAGTTCGGTACATAGAATTTAACGCCAGAAGCATAAAATACAATAAAAATGCAACAGTTTTTTCATCGTATAACAGGAATAATTGCAACCAGTGTGAAAGTACAGGTCATTTCAACGTTCCGGGCAACCTAGGTTTCGCTATAGGGCGTTGCTCCACCAGATCGAATAGCTAGGGACTTAGAAGTCAACGCCAGAAGCATAAAATACAATAAAAATACAACAGTTTTTCCATCGTATAAAAGGAATAATTGCGACCAGTGTGAAAGTAATGGTCATTTCTACGTTCCGGGCAACCTAGTCTTCACTCTAGGGCGATGGTCCACCAGATCGAATAGTTAGGGCCTTAGAAGTCAACGCACGAAGCATAAAATACAAAATTAATACAACAGTTTCTCCATCGTATAAAACGAATAATTGCAACCAGTGTGAAAGATATGGTCTTTTCTACGTTACGGGCAACCTAGGCTTCACTCTAGGTCGTTGCTCCACCAAATCGAATAGCTAGGGCCTTAGAAGTCATAGCCCGAAGCATAAAATACAAAATTAATACAACAGTTATTCCATCGTATAACAGGTGTAATTACAACCAGGGTGAAAGTAATGGGCATTTCTACGTTCCGAGCAACCTAGGCTTCACTCTAGGGCGTTGCTCCACCAGGTCGAGTAGTTAGGGCCTTAGAAAACAACTCCAGACGCATAAAATACAATAAAAATACAACAGTCTTTCCATCGGATAAAAAGAATAATTGCAACCAGTGTGAAAGTAATGGTCATTTCTACGTTTCGGGCAACCTAGGCTTCACTCAAGAGCGTTGCTCCACCAGATCGAATAGTTAGGGCCTTAGAAGTCAACGCGCGAAGCGTAAAATACAAAATAAATAGAACAGTTTTTCCATTGTATGAAACAAATAATTGCAACCAGTGTGAAAGTTATGGTCATTTCTACGTTCCGGGCAACCCAGGCTTCACTCTAGGGCGTTGTTCCACCAGATCGAATAGTTAGGGCCTGAGAAGTCAACGTCAGAAGCATAAAATACAATATGAATACAACAGCTTTTCCATGGTATATAATGTATATTTGCAAACAGTGTGAAAGTAAACGTCATTTCTAGGTTCCGGGCAACCTAGGCTTAACTGTAGGGCGTTGCTCCACCAGATCGCATAGCTAGGGACTTAAAATTTAACGCCAGATTCATAAAATACAAAAAAATGCAACAGTTTTTCCATCGCATAACAGGAATAATTACAACCAGTGTGAAAGTACAGGTCATTTCTACGTTCCGGGCAACCTAGGTTTCGCTGTAGGGCGTTGCTCCACCAGATCGAATAGCTAGCGACTTAGAAGTCAACGCCAGAAGCATAAAACACAATAAAAATACAACAGTTTTTCCATCGTATAAAAGGAATAATTGCAACCAGTGTGAAAGTTATGGTCATTTCTACGTTCCGGGCAACCTAGGCTTAACTCCAGGGCGTTGCTCCACCAGATCGAATAGTTAGGGACTATGAATACAACACCAGAAGCATAAAATACAATAAAAATGCAACAGTTTTTCCATCGTATAACAGGAATAATTGCAACCAGTGTGAAAGTAATGGTCATTTCTACGTTCCGGGCAACCTAGGCTTGACTCTAGGGCGGTGCTCCACCAGATCGAATAGTTAGGGCCTAAGGAGTCAACGCCCGAAGCATAAAATACAATATAAATACAACAGCTTCTCCATCGTATATGATGTATATTTGCAAACAGTGTGAAAGTAAAGGTCATTTCTACGTTCCGGGCAGCATAGGCTTAACTGTAGGGCGTTGCTCCTCCAGATCGCATAGTTCGGTACATAGAATTTAACGCCAGAAGCATAAAATACAATAAAAATGCAACAGTTTTTCCATCGTATAACAGGAATACTTGCAACCAGTGTGAAAGTACAGGTCATTTCAACGTTCCGGGCAACCTAGGTTTCGCTTTAGGGCGTTGCTCCACCAGATCGAATAGCTAGGGACTTAGAAGTCAACGCCAGAAGCATAAAATACAATAAAAATACAACAGCTTTTCCATCGTATAACAGGAATAATTGCAACCAGAGTGAAAGTGATGGTCATAGGTCCGGGCGACCTAGGCGTCGCTCAGGGGTGTTGGTCTACCAGATCGAATAGTTAGGGACTTTGAATACAACGCCAGGAGCATAAAATACAATAAAAATGCAACAGTTTTTCCAGCGTATAACAGGAATAACTGCAACCAGTGTGAAAGTACTGGTCATTTCTACGTTCCGGGCAACCTAGGTTTCGCTCTAGGGCGTTGCTCCACCAGATCGAATAGCTAGGGACTTAGAAGTCAACGCCAGAAGCATAAAATACAATAAAAATGCAACAGTTTTTCCAGCGTATAACAGGAATAACTGCAACCAGTGTGAAAGTACAGGTCATTTCTACATTCCGGGCAACCTAGGTTTCGCTCTAGGGCGTTGCTCCACCAGATCGAATAGTTAGGGCCTCAGAAGCCAACGCCAGAAGCATAAAATACAATAAAAATACAACAGTTTTTATATCGTATAAAAGGAATAATTGCAAACAGTGTGAAATAAAGGTCATGTCTACGTTCAGGGCAACCTAGGCTTAACTGTAGGGCGTTGCTCCAACAGATCTCATAGCTAGGGACTTAGAATTTAACGCCAGAAGCATAAAATACAGTAAAGATGCAACAGTTTTTCCATCGTATAACAGGAATAATTGCAACCAGTGTGAAGGTAATGGTCTATTCCACGTTCCGGGCAACCTAGGCTTCACTACAGGGCGGTGCTCCACCAGATCGAATAGTTAGGGCCTAAGAAGTCAACGCCAGAAGCATAAAATACAATACAAATACTACAGCTTTTCCATCGTATATAATGTATATTTGCAAACAGTGTGAAGGTAAAGGTCATTTCTACGTTCCGGACAACCTAGGCTTAACTGTAGGGCGTTGCTCCACCAGATCGAAGAGCCAGGTACTTTGAATACAACACCAGAAGCAAACAATACAATAAAAATGCAACGGTTTTTCCATCGTATAACAGGAAGGCTGCAACCCGCGTGAAAGTACTGGTCATTTCTATGTTCCCGGTAACCTAGGCTTCGCTCTAGGGCCTTGCTCCACCAGATCGAATAGCTAGGGATTTACAAGTCAACGCCAGAAGCATAAAATACAATAAAAATGCGACAGTTTTTCCACCGTATAAGAGGAATAACTGCAACCAGTGTGAAAGAACTGGTCATTTCTACGTTCCGGGCAACCTAGGCTTCACTCTAGGGCGGTGCTCCACCAGATCGAATAGTTAGGGCCTAAGAAGTCAACGCCAGAAGCATAAAATACAATACAAATACTACAGCTTTTCCATCGTATATGATGTATATTTGCAAACAGTGTGAAAGTAAAGGTCATTTCTACGTTCCGGGCAACATAGGCTTAACTGTAGGGCGTTGCTCCTCCATATCGCATAGGTCGGTACTTAGAATTTAACGCCTGAAGCATAAAATACAATAAAAATGCAACAGTTTTTCCATCGTATAACATGAATAATAGCAACCAGTGTGAAAGTACAGGTCATTTCTACGTTCCGGGCAACCTAGGATTCACTCTAGGGTGTTCCTCCACCAGATCGAATAGTTAGGGCCTTAGAAGTCAGCGGCAGAAGCATAAAACACAATAAAAATACATCAGTTTTTCCATCGTATAAAAGGAATAATTGCAACCAGTGTGAAAGTTATGGTCATTTCTACGTTCCGGGCAACCTAGGCTTAACTCCAGGGCGTTGCTCCACCAGATCGAATAGTTAGGGACTATGAATACAACACCACAAGCATAAAATACAATAAAAATGCAACAGTTTTTCCATCGTATAACAGGAATAATTGCAACCAGTGTGAAAGTTATGGTCATTTCTACGTTCCGGGCAACCTAGTCTTCACTCTAGGGCGATGGTCCACCAGATCGAATAGATAGGGCCTTAGAAGTCAACGCACGAAGCATAAAATACAAAATTAATACAACAGTTTCTCCATCGTATAAAACGAATAATTGCAACCAGTGTGAAAGATATGGTCTTTTCTACGTTACGGGCAACCTAGGCTTCACTCTAGGTCGTTGCTCCACCAAATCGAATAGCTAGGGCCTTAGAAGTCATAGCCCGAAGCATAAAATACAAAATTAATACAACAGTTATTCCATCGTATAACAGGTGGAATTACAACCAGGGTGAAAGTAATGGGCATTTCTACGTTCCGAGCAACCTAGGCTTCACTCAAGAGCGTTGCTCCACCAGATCGAATAGTTAGGGCCTAAGAAGTCAACGCCCGAAGCATAAAATACAATATAAATACAACAGCTTTTCCATCGTATATGATGTATATTTGCAAACAGTGTGAAAGTAAAGGTCATTTCTACGTTCCGGGCAGCATAGGCTTAACTGTAGGGCGTTGCTCCTCCAGATCGCATAGTTCGGTACATAGAATTTAACGCCAGAAGCATAAAATACAATAAAAATGCAACAGTTTTTTCATCGTATAACAGGAATAATTGCAACCAGTGTGAAAGTACAGGTCATTTCAACGTTCCGGGCAACCTAGGTTTCGCTATAGGGCGTTGCTCCACCAGATCGAATAGCTAGGGACTTAGAAGTCAACGCCAGAAGCATAAAATACAATAAAAATACAACAGTTTTTCCATCGTTTAAAAGGAATAATTGCGACCAGTGTGAAAGTAATGGTCATTTCTACGTTCCGGGCAACCTAGTCTTCACTCTAGGGCGATGGTCCACCAGATCGAATAGTTAGGGCCTTAGAAGTCAACGCACGAAGCATAAAATACAAAATTAATACAACAGTTTCTCCATCGTATAAAACGAATAATTGGAACCAGTGTGAAAGATATGGTCTTTTCTACGTTACGGGCAACCTAGGCTTCACTCTAGGTCGTTGCTCCACCAAATCGAATAGCTAGGGCCTTAGAAGTCATAGCCCGAAGCATAAAATACAAAATTAATACAACAGTTATTCCATCGTATAACAGGTGTAATTACAACCAGGGTGAAAGTAATGGGCATTTCACCGTTCCGAGCAACCTAGGCTTCACTCTAGGGCGTTGCTCCACCAGGTCGAGTAGTTAGGGCCTTAGAAAACAACTCCAGACGCATAAAATACAATAAAAATACAACAGTCTTTCCATCGGATAAAAAGAATAATTGCAACCAGTGTGAAAGTAATGGTCATTTCTACGTTTCGGGCAACCTAGGCTTCACTCGAGAGCGTTGCTCCACCAGATCGAATAGTTAGGGCCTTAGAAGTCAACGCGCGAAGCGTAAAATACAAAATAAATAGAACAGTTTTTCCATTGTATGAAACAAATAATTGCAACCAGTGTGAAAGTTATGGTCATTTCTACGTTCCGGGCAACCCAGGCTTCACTCTAGGGCGTTGTTCCACCAGATCGAATAGTTAGGGCCTGAGAAGTCAACGTCAGAAGCATAAAATACAATATGAATACAACAGCTTTTCCATGGTATATAATGTATATTTGCAAACAGTGTGAAAGTAAACGTCATTTCTAGGTTCCGGGCAACCTAGGCTTAACTGTAGGGCGTTGCTCCACCAGATCGCATAGCTAGGGACTTAAAATTTAACGCCAGATTCATAAAATACAATAAAAATGCAACAGTTTTTCCATCGCATAACAGGAATAATTACAACCAGTGTGAAAGTACAGGTCATTTCTACGTTCCGGGCAACCTAGGTTTCGCTGTAGGGCGTTGCTCCACCAGATCGAATAGCTAGCGACTTAGAAGTCAACGCCAGAAGCATAAAACACAATAAAAATACAACAGTTTTTCCATCGTATAAAAGGAATAATTGCAACCAGTGTGAAAGTTATGGTCATTTCTACGTTCCGGGCAACCTAGGCTTAACTCCAGGGCGTTGCTCCACCAGATCGAATAGTTAGGGACTATGAATACAACACCAGAAGCATAAAATACAATAAAAATGCAACAGTTTTTCCATCGTATAACAGGAATAATTGCAACCAGTGTGGAAGTTATGGTCATTTCTACGTTCCGGGCAACCTAGTCTTCACTCTAGGGCGATGGTCCACCAGATCGAATAGTTAGGGCCTTAGCAGTCAACGCACGAAGCATAAAATACAAAATTAATACAACAGTTTCTCCATCGTATAAAACGAATAATTGCAACCAGTGTGAAAGATATGGTCATTTCTACGTTACGGGCAACCTAGGCTTCACTCTAGGTCGTTGCTCCACCAAATCGAATAGCGAGGGCCTTAGAAGTCATAGCCCGAAGCATAAAATACAAAATTAATACAACAGTTATTCCACCGTATAACAGGTATAATTACAACCAGGGTGAAAGTAATGGGCATTTCTACGTTCCGGGCAACCTAGGTTTCGCTGTAGGGCGTTGTTCCACCAGATCGAATAGCTACGGCCTTAGAAGTCAACGCCAGAAGCATAAAATACAATAAAAATACAACAGTTTTTCCATCGTATACCTGGAGTAATTGCAACCTGTGTGAAAGAAATGGTCATTTCTACGTTCCGGGCAACCTAGGTTTTGCTCTATGGCGTTGCTCCATCACATCGAATAGTTACGGCCTTAGAAGTCAATGCCAGAAGCATAAAATACAATATAAATGCAACAGTTTTTCCATCGTATAAAACGAATAATTGCAACCAGTGTGAAAGTGATAATCATTTCTACGTTCCGGGCAACATAGGCTTCACTCTATGTCGTTGTTCCACTAGATCGAATAGTTAGAGCCTAAGAAGTCTACGCCAGATGCATAAAATACAGTATAAATACAACAGCTTTTCCATCGTATAACAGGCATAATTGCAAACAGTCTGAAAGATATGGTCATTTCTACGTTCCGCGCAACCTAGACTTCACTCTAGGGCGTTGTTCCACCAGATCGAATAGTTAGGGCCTAAGAAGTCAACGCCTGAAGCATAAAATACAGTATAAATACAACAGTTTTTTCATCGTATAACAGGAATGATTGCAACAAGCCTGAAGGTAATGGTCATTTCTACGTTCCGGGCAATCTAGGCTTCACTCTAGGTCGTTGTTCCACCACATCTAATAGCTACGGCCTTGGAAGACAACGCCAGAAGCATAAAATACAATAAAAATACAACATTTTTTTCATCGTATAACAGGGATAATTGCAACCAGTGTGAAAGATATGGTCATTTATACGTTCCGGGCAACCTAGGCTTCACTCTGGGCTGGGTGGAGAGTGGCAACAGAAGTGGCGACCCTCAGCGATCACCTCTATATAACAATGGAGGTGAGGGTCGCCGCTGCTACCTCCACCCGGAGTGATGGGCCCCGGTGCCACGGGGGCCGGCGGGCCTGCCCGCCACCGCGATGGTCCATTAAAAAGCTGAATTGCAGCCTCTTGGAGGCGGCCGCTCATGCGGCGGCCTGGCCGGAGACACCGGCTGGGCCGGTCGGCGACGTCGAGGGAGAAATGGCCTGGCTCAACAGGGCTATAAAGGCGGTGTGTGACACCGCCATGCCCAGAGCCGGGCCACCCTCGCGTCCGGGCGCGGCGTACTGGTGGTCGCGGGAAATGGACGAGTTACGTGTGGCGTACGTCCGCTCGCGGCGTCGGTACACCCGCGCCCGCCGACGTCGGCAGGCCGAACCCGAGCAGGTGGCGCGCTTGTATGAAGAGTATAGCGCGATGCGCAGAACACTCCAGCGCGCCATCCGGGACGCCAAAGCCCGGGCATGGAAGGAACTCCTCGTGGAATTAAACAGGGATCCGTGGGGGCGCCCATATAAACTCGTGATGGGTAAGTTGCGAGCATGGGCGCCACCCATAACGGAGACCTTGGATCCCCCACTCCTGGAGCGGGTGGTTCAGACCCTGTTTCCCGGGATAGACCGGGAGCAGGAGACCGCCCGCTCCGAAACCTCGGAGCCACCTGTTGAGTGGTCCGAGATGGAGATGGGGGTAACCCACGAGGAGTTGGCCGGGGCCCTGCGCCGTCGCGGGTCACGCAACGTTGCGCCGGGCCCTGACGGTGTCCCCGGCCGCGTATTGGCCCGGGCAGTGGGCGTCCTAAGCTCGAGGTTCGTGCGATTGCTGAGCGGCTGCCTCCGCATGGGGGAATTCCCCCGAGTATGGAAACAGGCGCGGATGGTCCTCCTGAGAAAGGACGGACGGCCCGCGGACACGCCTTCGGCATATAGGCCGGTGTGCTTGCTCGACGAGGCGGGAAACCTTTTTGAGACAATCATAGCTGCCCGCCTCTCGAGCCACCTGTCGACGGTGGGACCGGGATTGGTCTCCAGCCGGTTTGGCTTCCGGGAGGGACCTTCGACCATAGACGCCATCGTGCGCGTCAGGTCCCTCTCGGAGGAGGCCGTCTCCAGGGATGGGGTGGCGTTGGCGGTATCGTTGGATATCGTCAACGCCTTTAATACCCTTCCCTGGGGCAGGGTACTGGGGGCGCTCCGTCATATGCGAGTGCCCCCGTACCTGAGACGGACTGTCCGGTCCTACCTAAATGACAGGTGGATACAATACACCGGCCGGGATGGGAAACTTTGCCGAAGGAGGGTCGTGCGCTGTGTTCCGCAGGTGTCCGTACTGGGTCCCTTGCTTTGGGTCATCGCGTACGACCACGTGCTGCGGGCCCGCCTACCCGCCGACGTCGGGCTGACGTGTTACGCGGACGACACGTTGGTGCTGGTCGGCGGGGTGGGCTATGGGAGGGCCATCCGCCTTGCTGAGATGGCGGTGGCTGTCGTTGTCGCGGCGATCCGTGAGTCGGGCCTTGAGGTAGCGCCCCACAAATGCGGGGCCATGTGGTTTTATGACCGACCTCGCCGTGGGGCGCCCCCTCCCGGCTTGCGGATCAGAGTGGGTGATGCCTTCGTCGAGGTGAAGGAACAGATGAAATATCTGGACCTGACCCTCGACAGCCAATGGCGCTTCGTCGAACACTTCGACCGCTTGGCCCCCCGTGTGGAGAGAGCGTCGGCCGCATTAGGCCGCCTCCTCCCCAATTTAGGGGGGCCTGAGGAAGGTTTTCGCCGCCCCTACGTCGGGGTGGTGCGGTCAATGATCCTCTACGGGGCCCCTGTCTGGGCCCCGGACCTGATGGCCAGCAAACGCAGCATCGCGATGCTGCGACGCCTTTACCGGCGGCTGGCCATCAGAGTCATTAGGGGGTACCGCACCATCTCCTACGAGGCGGCGACGGCCCTGGCTGGTCTTCCTCCCCTGGAGCTCCTGGCGCAGCAACACCGGACGATATACGTCCGGCTGCGGGAGCTCCGGGACAGTGGGAGGCCACCAGAGGCAGAAGCGGTCGAACGGACGAGGCGTCTTGCCCGGCGTGCCCTACACATTGAGTGGACCCGCCAGCTGCAGGCTGGCGCGGCCGCCAAAAGGGCCGTCGGGGCTGTCCTGCCACATTTCGAAAAGTGGCGGGACAGAGCATACGGAAGGCTCACCTACAGAATGACGCAGGTGCTCTCCGGACATGGCTGTTTCGGGGAGTACCTGTGTCGAATTGGGAAGGAAGCGACAGCGACATGCCACCATTGTGGGGAGGAACAGGACACGGCGCAGCACACGCTGGAAGTCTGCCCGGCGTGGGCAACAGAGCGCCGTGTCCTGAAACAGGGGGTGGGACGCGACCTCAGGCTGGAAGCCGTAGTTGCAGCTATGGTGACTGGCGAGAGGCCGTGGAAAGCAATGGCCTCCTTCTGCGAGCAAGTGATGCTGCAGAAGGAGGCCGCGGAGCGGGATAGGGAGCAGCACTCCCATCCCGCCCGCAGGGGAAGAGCCAGGGCCGGGCCACGGGCAAGACAAAGGTCTCCGCCCGCCCCGGCGCAGTAGGGCCCCTGGACACGGGTCACGGGGAGGGGAGCAATGGCCCGACGCCGGCCCGACCCACTGACGGGGCCTCAGGCCCCCGAGGTTCTGGCTGGCTGCGGGTCATTGCGGGGTCGCAGGCGGCTTGGGTTGGGGCCCAAGTCGCCATTGCATAGCGACCCATGGGGGGGGGGGGGGGGCGGCGGCATGTGGTGTGGCCACTACATGTCGCCGAAGTTAGAAGTGTCGCAAGGGAGTGGGGGGTATGACCCCTCCCGGGATGTGCTTCGGCACGGCTAGGGGGGTACTGGAAGTGTTCTTCGGAGTTCCCAGTGCCCCCCGAAACGCCTTAGGTTGGCCACCGTGGAGTTTTAGTCGGTAAAAGTCCGACACTACCCCGAGCCCTCCCCAAGGGTTCGGGGTGTCCTATGAGGATTTCTCCACGTTAAAAAAAAAAAAAAAAAAAAAAAGGCTTCACTCTGGGGCGTTGCGCTACCAGATCAAATAGTTAGGGCAAAAGAAGTCAATGCCAGAAGCATAAAATACAATATAAATACAACAGTTTTTCCATCGTATATAATGTATATTTGCAAACAGTGTGAAAGTAAAGGTCATTTCGACGTTCCGGACAACCTAGGCTTAACTGTAGGGCGTCGCTCCACCAGATAGAATAGTTAGGGACTTAGAATTCAACGCCAGAAGCATGAAATACAATAAAAATGCAACAGTTTTTCCATCGTATAGCAGGAATAACTGCAAACAGTGTGAAAGTACTGGTCATTTCTACGTTCCGGGAAACCTAGGCTTCACTCTAGGGCGTTGCTCCACCAGATCGAATATTTAGGGCCTTAGAAGTCAGCGCCCGAAGCATAAAATACAAAATAAATGGATCAGTTTTTCCATTGCGTAAAACGAATAATTGCAACCAGTGTGAAAGTTATGGTCATTTCTACGACCCTGGCAACCTAGGCTTCACTCTAGGGCGTTGTTCCACCAGATCGAATAGTTACGGCCTATGAAGTCAACGCTAGAAGCATAAAATACGATATATGTACAATAGTTTTTCCAACGTCTAAAACGAATAATTGCAACCAGTGTGAAAGTTATTGTCATTTCTACGTTACGGGCAACCTAGGCTCAACTCTAGGGCGTTGCTTCACCAGATCGAATAGTTAGGGACTTTGAATACAACGCCAGAATCATTAAATACAATAAAAATGCAACAGTTTTTCCATCGTAGAACAGGAATAACTGCAACCTGTGTGAAAGTACAGGTAATTTCTACGTTCCGGGTAACCTAGGCGACACTCTAGGGCGTTGCTCCACCAGATCGAATAGCTAGGGACTTAGAACTCAACGCCAGAAGAATAAAATACAACATAAGTGCAACAGTTTTTCCATCGTATAAAATGAATAAGGGCAAACAGTGTGAAAGTAGTGGTCACTTCTCCGTTCCGGGCAACCTAGGCTTCACTCTAGGGCGTTGCTCCACCAGATCGAATAGTTAGGGCCTTAGAAGTCAACGCCCGAAGCATAAAATACAAAATAAATAGAACAGTTTTTCCATTGTATAAAACGAATAATTGCAACCAGTGTGAAAGCTATGGTCATTTCAACGTTCCGTGCAACGTAAGCTTCACCCTTGGGCGTTGCTCCACCACATCGAATAGCTACGGCCTTAGAAGTCTACTCCAGAAACATAAAATACAATAAAAATGCAACAGTTTTTCCATCGTATAAGAGGAATAACAGAAACCAGTGTGAAAGCTATAGTCATTTCTACGTTCCGTGCAACGTAGGCTTCACTCTTGGGCGTTGCTCCACCACATCGAATTGCTACGGTCTTAGAAGTCAACTCCAGTAGCATAAAATACAATATAAATAAAGCAGATTTTCCATCGGATAAAATGAATGATTGCAAACAGTGTGAAAGTTATGGTCATTTCTACGTTCTGGGCAACCTAGGCTTAACTCCAGGGCGTTGCTCCACGAGATTGAATAGTTAGGGACTTTGAATACAAAGCCAAAAGCATAAAATACAATAAAAATGAAACAGATTTTCCATCGTATAACAGGAAAGCTGCAACCCGTGTGAAAGTACTGGTCATTTCTACGTTCCGGTTAACCTAGGCTTCACTCTCGGGCGTCGCTCCACCAGGTCGAACAGCTAGGCACTTAGAATTCAACGCCAGAAGGATAAAATACAACATAACTACAACAGCTTTTCCATCGTATAAAATGAATAATCGCAAACAGTCTGAAAGTAATGGTCGTTTCTACGTTCCGGGCAACCTAGGCTTCACTCTTGGGCGTTGCTCCGCCACACCGAATAGCTACGGCCTTAGAAGTCAACGCAAGAAGCATAAAGTCCAATAAAAATACAACAGTTTTTCCATTGTATAAAACGGATAATTGCAACTAGTGTGAAAGATATGGTCATTTCTACGTTCCAGGCAACCTAGGCTTCACTCTAGGGCGTTGCTCCACCGGATCGAATAGTTACGGCCTATGAAGTCAACGCCAGAAGCATAAAATACGATATAAATACAACAGCCTTTAAATCATATGAAACGAATAATTGCAACCGGTGTGAAAGTTATTGTCATTTCTACGTTACGGGCAACCTAGGCTTCAGTCTAGGGCGTTCCTCCACCAAATCGAATAGTTAGGGCCTTAGAAGTCAACGCCAGAAGCATAAAATACAATAAGAATACAACAGTTTTTTCATCGTATAACAGGAATAATTGCAACCAGTGTGGAAGTGATGGTCATTTTTACGTTCCGAGCAACCTAGGCTTCACTCTAGGGCGTTCTTCGACCAGATCGAATAGTTAGGTCCTAAGAAGTAAACGGCAGAAGCATAAAATACAATATAAGTACAGCAGCTTTCCATCGTATAAAACGGATAATAGCAACCTGTATGAAAGTTATGGTCATTTCTACGTTCCGGCCAACCTACGCTTCACTCTAGGGCGTTGCTTCACCAGATCGAATAGCTAGGTCCTTAGTAATCGACGCGCGAAGCATAAAATGCAATAAAAATACAACAGTTTTTCATCCGTATAAGAGGAATAATTGCAACCAGTGTGAAGGTGATGGTCATTTCTACGTTCCGAGCAACGTAGGCTTCATTCTAGGGCGTTGTTCCACCAGATCGAACAGTTAGGGCCTAAGAAGTCATCGCCCGAAGCATAAAATACACAATTAGTAAAACAATTTTTCCATTATATAAAACGAATAATTGCAACCAGTGTGAAAGTTATGGTCATTTCTACGTTCCGTGCAACCTAGGCTTCACACTAGGGAGTTGCTCCACCACATCGAATAGCTACGGCCTTAGAACTCAACGCCAGAAGCATAAAATACAATATAAATACAACAGTTTTTCGATCGTATACAATTAATAATTGCAACCAGTGTGAAAGTGATGGTCATTTCTACGTTCCGTGCAACCTAGGCTTTACTCTAGGGCGGTGCTCCACCATATCGAATAGCTAGGGAATTAGAAGTCAACGCCAGAAGTATAAAATCCGTTATACGTACAACAGCTTTTCCATCGTATAACAGGAATAATTGCAAACAGTGTGAATGTTATGGTCCATTCTACGTTCGGGGCAACCTAGGCTCCAATCTAGGGCGTTGGTCCACCAGATCCAATAGTTAGGGCTTACGAAGTCAACGCCAGAAGCATAAAATACAAAATAAATACGACAGTTTTTCCATCGTATAATAAGAATAATTGCAACCAGTGTGATAGTAATGGTCATTTCTACGTTTCGGGCAACATAGGCTTCACTCTTGGACGTTGCCCCACGAGATCGAATAGCTAGGACCTTCGAAGTCAACGCCAGAAGCATAAAATACGAAATAAATACAACAGCTTTTCCATCGTATAAAATGAATAATTGCATCCAGTGTCAAAGATATGGTCATTTCTACGTTCCGGGCATCCTAGACTTAACTCTGAGGCATCGCTCCACCAGATCGAAGAGTTAGGACCTTAGAAATCAACGCCAGAAGCATAAAATACAGAATAAATACAACAGTCTTTCCATCGTATAACAGGAATAATTGCAACCAGTGTGAAAGAGATGGTCATTTCTACGTTCCGGGCAACTTAGGCTTCACTCTAGGGCGCTGGTCCATCAGATCCAATAGTTAGGGCTTAATAAGTCAACGCCAGAAGCATAAAATACAAAATAAATACAACAGTTTTTCCAGCGTATAAAAAGAATAATTGCAATCAGTGTGAAAGTAGTGGTCATTTCTACGTTTCGGGCAACATAGGCTTCACTCTTGGACGTTGACCCACGAGACCGAATAGCTACGGCCTTAGAAGTCAGCGCCAGAAGAATAAAATACAATATAAGTACAGCAGTTTTTCCATCGAATAAAACGAATAATAGCAACCTGTATGAAAGTTATAGTCATTTCTACGTTCCGGGCTACCTCCGTCTTGCCATAGGGCGCTGCTCCACCACATCGAATAGTTAGGGCCTTAGAAATCAACGCCCGAAGCATAAAATACAAAATAAATAGAACAGTTTTTCCATTGTATAAAACGCATAATTGCAACCAGTGTGAAAGTTATGGTCATTTCTACGATCCATGCAACCTAGGCTTCACTCTGGGGCGTTGCTCCAACACATCGAATAGCTACGGCCTTAGAAATCAACGCTCGAAGCATAAAATACAGTAAAAGTAGATCAGTTTTTCCTTCGTATAACAGGAATAATTGCAACCAGAGAGAAAGTAATGGTCATTTCTACGTTTCGGGCAACATAGTCTAAACCCTTGGACGTTGCCTCACGAAATCGAATAGCTAGGACCTTAGAAGTCAACTCCAGGAGCATAAAGTACAATAAAAATACAACAGTTTTTTCATCGCGTAGCATGAATAATTGCAGCCAGTGTGAAAGTAATGTTCATTTCTACGTTTCGGGCAACATAGGCATCACTCTTGGACGTTGCCTCACGAGATCGAATAGCTACGGCCTTAGAAGTCAACTCCAGAAGCATAAAATACATTATAAATACAACAGTTTTTTCATCGTATAAAACGAATAAGTGCTACCACTGTGAAAGTAATGGTCATTTCTACGTTCCGGGCAACCTAGGCTTCACTCTAGGGCGCTGGTCCACCGGATCCTGTAGTTAGGGCATAAGAAGTCAACGCCGGAATCATAAAATAGGAAATAAATACGACATTTTTTCCATCGTATAAAACGAATAATTGGAACCAGTATGAAAGTTATGGTGATTTCTACGTTCCGGGCAACCTAGGCTTCACCCGATGGCATTGCTCCACCAGATCGGACAGTTAGGGCCTTAGAAGTCTACGCCCGAAGCAAAAAATACAATAAAAATACAACAGTTTTTGCATCGTATAGCCGGAATAATTGCAACCAGTATGACAGTTATGGTCATTTCTACGTTCCGGGCAACCTAGGCTTCACCCTATGGCGTTGCTCCTCCAGATCGAACAGTAAGGGCCTTAGAAGTCTACGCCCGAAGCAAGAAATACAATAAAAATACAACAGTTTTTCATCGTTCAGCTGGTATAATTTCAACCAGCATGAAAGTTATGGTCATTTCTACGTTCCGGACAGCCTAGGCTGCACCCTAGGGCGTTGCTCCACCAGATCGAATAGTTAGGAACTTAGAAGTCAACGCCCGAAGCATAAAGTACAATCAAAAAACAATAGTTTTTCCATCGTATAACAGGAACAATTGCATACAGTGTGAAAGTAATAGTCATTTCTACTTTCCGGGAGCCTAGGCTTCACTCTAGGGCGTTGCTCCTCCAGGTCGATAAGTTAGGGCATTAGAAAACAACGCCAGACGCATAAAATACAATAAAAATGCAACAGCTTGTAGATCGCATAACAGGGATAATTGCCACCAGTGTGAAAGTAATAGTCATATCTACGTACCGGGCAACCTAGGTTTCGCTCTTGGGCGTTGCTCCAAGAGATCGAATTGCTAGGACCTTAGAAGTCAACGCCAGAAGCATAGAACACAATATAAATACAACAGTCTTTCCATTGTATAAAATGAATAATTGCAAACTGTGTGAAAGTAATGGTCATTTCTACGTTCCGGGTAACCTTGGCTTCACTCTAGGGCGTTGCTCCTCCAGGTCGAATAGTTAGGGCCTTTGAAAACAACGCCTGACGCTTAAAATACAATAAAATTACAACTGTTTTTCCATCGTATATCAGGAATAATTGCAACCAGTGTGAAGGTGATGGTCATTTCAACGGTCTGGGCCAACTAGGCATCACTCTAGGGCGTTGCTCCACCAGATCGAATAGCTAGGGACTTAGAATTCAACGCCAGAAGCATAAAATACAATAAAAATCCAAGAGTTTGTCCATGGTATAACAGGAATGATTGCAACCATTGTGAAAGTAATAGTCATTTCTACGTACGGGGCAACCTAGGCTTCACTCTAGGGCGTTGCTGCACCATGTCGAATAGTTAGAGCCTTAGAAAACAACGCCGGTCGCATAAAATACAATAAAAATACAACAGCTTTTCCATCGTATAAAAGGTATAATTGCAACCAATGTGAAAGTAATGGTCACTTCTACGTTCCGGGCAACATAGGCTTCACTCTTGGACGTTGCCCCACCAGATCGAAAAGTTAGGGCCTAAGAAGTCAACGCCAGAAGCATGTAATAAAATAAAATTACAACCGTTTTTCCATCGTATAACAGGAATAATTGCAACCAGTGTGAAAGTGATGGTCATTTCTACGTTCGGGGCAACCTATTCATCACTCTAGGGCGTTGTTCCACCAGATCCAATAGTTAGGGCCTAAGAAGCCAACGCCAGGAGCATTAAATACAAAATAAATACAACAGTTTTTCCATCGTATAACAGGAATAATTGCAGCCAGTGTGTCAGTACTGTGAATTCCTACGTCTCGGGCAACCTAGGCTTCACTCTAGGGCGTTGCTCCACCAGGTCGAATAGCTAGGGCCTTAGAAGTCAACGCCAGAAGAATAAAATAACATAAAAATACAACAGCTTTTCCATCGTATAACAGGAGTAATTGCAACTAGTGTGAAAGAGATGGGCGTTTCTACGTTCCGGGCAACCTAGGCTTCACTCTTGGCGTTGCCCAACCAGATCGAATAGCTAGGACCTTAGAAGTCAAAGCCAGAAGCACAAAATACAACAAAAATGCAACAGTTCTTCGATCGTATAAAATGAATAATTGCAACCAGTGTGAAAGTGATGGTCATTTCTACGTTCCGGGCAACCTAGGCTCCACTCTAGGGCGTTGGTCCACCAGATCCAAAAGTCAGGGCCTAAGAAGCCAACGCCAGAAGCATAAAATACGATATAAGTACAACAGTTTTTCCATCGTATAAAACGAATAATTGGAACCAGTATGAAAGTTATGGTGATTTCTACGTTCCGGGCAACCTAGGCTTCACCCGATGGCATTGCTCCACCGGATGGGACAGTTAGGGCCTTAGAAGTCTACGCCCGAAGCAAAAAATACAATAAAAATACAACAGTTTTTGCATCGTATAGCCGGAATAATTGCAACCAGTATGACAGTTATGGTCATTTCTACGTTCCGGGCAACCTAGGCTTCACCCTATGGCGTTGCTCCTCCAGATCGAACAGTAAGGGCCTTAGAAGTCTACGCCCGAAGCAAGAAATACAATAAAAATACAACAGTTTTTCATTGTTCAGCTGGTATAATTTCAACCAGCATGAAAGTTATGGTCATTTCTACGTTCCGGACAACCTAGGCTGCACCCTAGGGCGTTGCTCCACCAGATCGAATAGTTAGGAACTTAGAAGTCAACGCCCGAAGCATAAAATACAATCAAAAAACAATAGTTTTTCCATCGTATAACAGGAACAATTGCATACAGTGTGAAAGTAATAGTCATTTCTACTTTCCGGGAGCCTAGGCTACACTCTAGGGCGTTGCTCCTCCAGGTCGATAAGTTAGGACATTAGAAAACAACGCCAGACGCATAAAATACAATAAAAATGCAACAGCTTGTAGATCGCATAACAGGGATAATTGCCACCAGTGTGAAAGTAATAGTCATATATACGTACCGGGCAACCTAGGTTTCGCTCTTGGGCGTTGCTCCAAGAGATCGAATAGCTAGGGACTTGGAATTCAACGCCAGAAGCATAAAATACAATAAAAATCCAGCAGTTTGTCCACGGTATAACAGGAATAATTGCAACCAGTGTGAAAGAAATGGTCATTTCTACGTTCCGGGCAACATAGGCTTTACTCTTGGACGTTGCTCCATGAGATCGAATAGCTAGGACCTTAGAAGTCAACTACAGAAGCATAGAATACAATATAAATACAACAGTCTTTCCATTGTATAAAATGAATAATTGCAAACAGTGTGAAAGTAGTAGTCATATCTACGTTCCGGGGAACCTAGGTTTCGCTCTTGGGAGTTGCTCCACCACGTCGAATAGTTAGGGCCATAGGAGTCAACGCCAGAAGCATAAAATACAAGAAAATCACAACAGTTTTTCCATCGTATAACAGGAATAATTGCAACCAGTGTGAAAGTGATGGTCAATTCTACGTTCCGGGCAACCTAGGCTTCACTCTAGGGCGTTGGTTCACCAGATCCAAAAGTCAGAGCCTAAGAAGCCAACGCCAGAAGCATAAAATACGATATAAGTACAACAGTTTTTCCATCGTATAAAACGAATAATTGCAACCAGTCTGAAAGTAATGGACATTTCTACGCTCCGGGCATCCTAGGCTTCACTCTACGGCGTTGGTCCACCAGATCCAATAGTTAGGGCCTTAGGAATCAACGCCAGAAGCATAAAATACAATATAAATACAACTGTTTTTCCGTTGTATAAAATGAATGATTGCAAACAGTGTGAAAGTAATGGTCATTTCAACGACCTGGACTACCTAGGCATCACTCTAGGGCGTTGCTCCACCAGATCGAATAACTAGGGACTTAGAATTCAACGCCTGAAGCATAAAATACAATAAAAATCCAAAAGCTTGTCCATGGTATAACAGGAATAATTGCAACCAGTGTGAAAGTAGTGGTCATTGATACGTCCCGGGCGACCTGGGTTTCGCTCTAGGGCGTTGCTTCACCACGTCGAATGGTTAGGGCCTTAGAAGTCAACGCCAGAATCATAAAATACAATATAAATACAACAGTTTTTAAACCGTATAAAAGGTATAATTGCAACCAGTATGAAAGTAATGGTCATTTCTACGTTCCGGGTAACATAGGCCTCACTCTTGGACGTTGCTCCAAGAGATCGACTTGCTAGGACCTTAGAAGTCAACGCCAGAAGCAAAAAATACAATATAAATGCAATAGTTTTTACATTGTATAAAATGAATAATTGCAAACAGTGTGAAAGTAATGGTCATTTCTACGTTCCGGGCAACCTAGGTTTCACTCTAGGGCGTTGGTCCACCAGATCCAATAGTTAGGGCCTAAGAAGTCAACGCCAGAAACATAAAGTACAATTAAAATCCAGCAGCTTGTAGATCGTATAACAGGGATGATTGCAACCAGTGTGAAAGTGGTAGTCATATCTACGTTCCGGGGAACCTAGGTTTCGCTCTTGGGAGTTGCTCCACCACGTCGGATAGTTAGGGCCATAGGAGTCAACGCCAGAAGCACAAAATACAAGAAAATCACAACAGTTTTTCCATCGTATAACAGGAATAATTGCAACCAGTGTGAAAGTGATGGTCATTTCTACGTTCCGGGCAACCTAGGCTTCACTCCAGGGCGTTGGTCCACCAGGTCCAAAAGTCAGGGCCTAAGAAGCCAACGCCAGAAGCATAAAATACGATATAAGTACAACAGTTTTTCCATCGTATAAAACGAATAATTGCAACCAGTCTGAAAGTAATGCACATTTCTACGCTCCGGGCATCCTAGGCTTCACTCTACGGCGTTGGTCCACCATATCCAATAGTTAGTGCCTTAGGAATCAACGCCAGAAGCATAAAATACAATATAAATACAACAGTTTTTCCATCGTATAAAAGGTATAATTGCAACCAGTGTGAAAGTAATGGTCATTTCTACGTTCCGGGCAACCTAGGCTTCACTCTAGGGCGTTGGTCCACCAGATCCAAAAGTTAGGGCCTTAGGAGTCAACGCCAGAAGCATAAAATACAATATAAATACAACTGTTTTTCCGTTGTATAAAATGAATGATTGCAAACAGTGTGAAAGTAATGGTCATTTCAACGCCCTGGACTACCTAGGCATCACTCTAGGGCGTTGCTCCACTAGATCGAATGACTAGGGACTTAGAATTCAACGCCAGAAGCATAAAATACAATATAAATCCAACAGTTTGTCCATGGTATAACAGGAATAATTGCAACCACTGTGAAAGTAGTGGTCATTTATACGTCCCGGGCAACCTAGGTTTGGCTCTAGGGCGTTGCTTCACCACGTCGAATGGTTAGGGCCTTAGAAGTCAACGCCAGAAGCATAAAATACAATATAAATACAACAGTTTTTCCATTGTATAAAATGAATAATTGCAAACAGTGTGAAAGTAAAGGTCATTTCGATGTTCCGGACAACCTAGGCTTAACTGTAGGGCGTCGCTCCACCAGATAGAATAGTTAGGGACTTAGAATTCAACGCCAGAAGCATGAAATACAATAAAAATGCAACAGTTTTTCCATCGTATAGCAGGAATAACTGCAAACAGTGTGAAAGTACTGGTCATTTCTAGGTTCCGGGAAACCTAGGCTTCACTCTAGGGCGTTGCTCCACCAGATCGAATATTTAGGGCCTTAGAAGTCAGCGCCCGAAGCATAAAATACAAAATAAATGGATCAGTTTTTCCATTGCGTAAAACGAATAATTGCAACCAGTGTGAAAGTTATGGTCATTTCTACGACCCTGGCAACCTAGGCTTCACTCTAGGGCGTTGTTCCACCAGATCGAATAGTTACGGCCTATGAAGTCAACGCTAGAAGCATAAAATACGATATATGTACAATAGTTTTTCCAACGTCTAAAACGAATAATTGCAACCAGTGTGAAAGTTATTGTCATTTCTACGTTACGGGCAACCTAGGCTCAACTCTAGGGCGTTGCTTCACCAGATCGAATAGTTAGGGACTTTGAATACAACGCCAGAATCATTAAATACAATAAAAATGCAACAGTTTTTCCATCGTAGAACAGGAATAACTGCAACCTGTGTGAAAGTACAGGTAATTTCTACGTTCCGGGTAACCTAGGCGACACTCTAGGGCGTTGCTCCACCAGATCGAATAGCTAGGGACTTAGAACTCAACGCCAGAAGAATAAAATACAACATAAGTGCAACAGTTTTTCCATCGTATAAAATGAATAAGGGCAAACAGTGTGAAAGTAGTGGTCACTTCTCCGTTCCGGGCAACCTAGGCTTCACTCTAGGGCGTTGCTCCACCAGATCGAATAGTTAGGGCCTTAGAAGTCAACGCCCGAAGCATAAAATACAAAATAAATAGAACAGTTTTTCCATTGTATAAAACGAATAATTGCAACCAGTGTGAAAGCTATGGTCATTTCAACGTTCCGTGCAACGTAAGCTTCACCCTTGGGCGTTGCTCCACCACATCGAATAGCTACGGCCTTAGAAGTCTACTCCAGAAACATAAAATACAATAAAAATGCAACAGTTTTTCCATCGTATAAGAGGAATAACAGAAACCAGTGTGAAAGCTATAGTCATTTCTACGTTCCGTGCAACGTAGGCTTCACTCTTGGGCGTTGCTCCACCACATCGAATTGCTACGGTCTTAGAAGTCAACTCCAGTAGCATAAAATACAATATAAATAAAGCAGATTTTCCATCGGATAAAATGAATGATTGCAAACAGTGTGAAAGTTATGGTCATTTCTACGTTCTGGGCAACCTAGGCTTAACTCCAGGGCGTTGCTCCACGAGATTGAATAGTTAGGGACTTTGAATACAAAGCCAAAAGCATAAAATACAATAAAAATGAAACAGATTTTCCATCGTATAACAGGAAAGCTGCAACCCGTGTGAAAGTACTGGTCATTTCTACGTTCCGGTTAACCTAGGCTTCACTCTCGGGCGTCGCTCCACCAGGTCGAACAGCTAGGCACTTAGAATTCAACGCCAGAAGGATAAAATACAACATAACTACAACAGCTTTTCCATCGTATAAAATGAATAATCGCAAACAGTCTGAAAGTAATGGTCGTTTCTACGTTCCGGGCAACCTAGGCTTCACACTAGGGAGTTGCTCCACCACATCGAATAGCTACGGCCTTAGAACTCAACGCCAGAAGCATAAAATACAATATAAATACAACAGTTTTTCGATCGTATACAATTAATAATTGCAACCAGTGTGAAAGTGATGGTCATTTCTACGTTCCGTGCAACCTAGGCTTTACTCTAGGGCGGTGCTCCACCATATCGAATAGCTAGGGAATTAGAAGTCAACGCCAGAAGTATAAAATCCTTTATACGTACAACAGCTTTTCCATCGTATAACAGGAATAATTGCAAACAGTGTGAATGTTATGGTCCATTCTACGTTCGGGGCAACCTAGGCTCCAATCTAGGGCGTTGGTCCACCAGATCCAATAGTTAGGGCTTACGAAGTCAACGCCAGAAGCATAAAATACAAAATAAATACAACAGTTTTTCCAGCGTATAAAAAGAATAATTGCAATCAGTGTGAAAGTAGTGGTCATTTCTACGTTTCGGGCAACATAGGCTTCACTCTTGGACGTTGACCCACGAGACCGAATAGCTACGGCCTTAGAAGTCAGCGCCAGAAGAATAAAATACAATATAAGTACAGCAGTTTTTCCATCGAATAAAACGAATAATAGCAACCTGTATGAAAGTTATAGTCATTTCTACGTTCCGGGCTACCTCCGTCTTGCCATAGGGCGCTGCTCCACCACATCGAATAGTTAGGGCCTTAGAAATCAACGCCCGAAGCATAAAATACAAAATAAATAGAACAGTTTTTCCATTGTATAAAACGCATAATTGCAACCAGTGTGAAAGTTATGGTCATTTCTACGATCCATGCAACCTAGGCTTCACTCTGGGGCGTTGCTCCAACACATCGAATAGCTACGGCCTTAGAAATCAACGCTCGAAGCATAAAATACAGTAAAAGTAGATCAGTTTTTCCTTCGTATAACAGGAATAATTGCAACCAGAGAGAAAGTAATGGTCATTTCTACGTTTCGGGCAACATAGTCTAAACCCTTGGACGTTGCCTCACGAGATCGAATAGCTAGGACCTTAGAAGTCAACTCCAGGAGCATAAAGTACAATAAAAATACAACAGTTTTTTCATCGCGTAGCATGAATAATTGCAGCCAGTGTGAAAGTAATGTTCATTTCTACGTTTCGGGCAACATAGGCATCACTCTTGGACGTTGCCTCACGAGATCGAATAGCTACGGCCTTAGAAGTCAACTCCAGAAGCATAAAATACATTATAAATACAACAGTTTTTTCATCGTATAAAACGAATAAGTGCTACCACTGTGAAAGTAATGGTCATTTCTACGTTCCGGGCAACCTAGGCTTCACTCTAGGGCGCTGGTCCACCGGATCCTGTAGTTAGGGCATAAGAAGTCAACGCCGGAATCATAAAATAGGAAATAAATACGACATTTTTTCCATCGTATAAAACGAATAATTGGAACCAGTATGAAAGTTATGGTGATTTCTACGTTCCGGGCAACCTAGGCTTCACCCGATGGCATTGCTCCACCAGATCGGACAGTTAGGGCCTTAGAAGTCTACGCCCGAAGCAAAAAATACAATAAAAATACAACAGTTTTTGCATCGTATAGCCGGAATAATTGCAACCAGTATGACAGTTATGGTCATTTCTACGTTCCGGGCAACCTAGGCTTCACCCTATGGCGTTGCTCCTCCAGATCGAACAGTAAGGGCCTTAGAAGTCTACGCCCGAAGCAAGAAATACAATAAAAATACAACAGTTTTTCATCGTTCAGCTGGTATAATTTCAACCAGCATGAAAGTTATGGTCATTTCTACGTTCCGGACAGCCTAGGCTGCACCCTAGGGCGTTGCTCCACCAGATCGAATAGTTAGGAACTTAGAAGTCAACGCCCGAAGCATAAAGTACAATCAAAAAACAATAGTTTTTCCATCGTATAACAGGAACAATTGCATACAGTGTGAAAGTAATAGTCATTTCTACTTTCCGGGAGCCTAGGCTTCACTCTAGGGCGTTGCTCCTCCAGGTGGATAAGTTAGGGCATTAGAAAACAACGCCAGACGCATAAAATACAATAAAAATGCAACAGCTTGTAGATCGCATAACGGGGATAATTGCCACCAGTGTGAAAGTAATAGTCATATCTACGTACCGGGCAACCTAGGTTTCGCTCTTGGGCGTTGCTCCAAGAGATCGAATTGCTAGGACCTTAGAAGTCAACGCCAGAAGCATAGAACACAATATAAATACAACAGTCTTTCCATTGTATTAAATGAATAATTGCAAACAGTGTGAAAGTAATGGTCATTTCTACGTTCCGGGCAACATAGGCTTCACTCTAGGGCGTTGCTCCACCAGGTGGAATAGTTAGGGCGTTTGAAAACAACGCCAGACGCTTAAAATACTACAAAATTACAACAGTTTTTCCATCGTATAACAGGAATAATTGCAACCAGCGTGAAAGTGATGGTCCTTTCAACGCTCTGGGCTACCTAGGCATCACTCTAGGGCGTTGCTCCAGTAGATCGAATAGCTAGGGACTTAGAATTCAACGCCAGAAGCATAAAATACAATAAGAATCCAGCAGTTTGACAACGGTATAACAGGAATAATTGCAACCAGTGTGAATGAAATGGTCATTTCTACGTTCCGGGCAACATAGGCTTCACTCTTGGGCGTTGCTCCAAGAGATCGAATAGCTAGGACCTTAGAGGTCAACGCCAGAAGCATAGAATACAATATAAATACAACAGTCTTTCCATTGTATAAAATGAATAATTGCAAACTGTGTGAAAGTAATGGTCATTTCTACGTTCCGGGTAACCTTGGCTTCACTCTAGGGCGTTGCTCCTCCAGGTCGAATAGTTAGGGCCTTTGAAAACAACGCCTGACGCTTAAAATACAATAAAATTACAACTGTTTTCCCATCGTATATCAGGAATAATTGCAACCAGTGTGAAGGTGATGGTCATTTCAACGGTCTGGGCCAACTAGGCATCACTCTAGGGCGTTGCTCCACCAGATCGAATAGCTAGGGACTTAGAATTCAACGCCAGAAGCATAAAATACAATAAAAATCCAAGAGTTTGTCCATGGTATAACAGGAATGATTGCAACCATTGTGAAAGTAATAGTCATTTCTACGTACGGGGCAACCTAGGCTTCACTCTAGGGCGTTGCTGCACCATGTCGAATAGTTAGAGCCTTAGAAAACAACGCCGGTCGCATAAAATACAATAAAAATACAACAGCTTTTCCATCGTATAAAAGGTATAATTGCAACCAATGTGAAAGTAATGGTCACTTCTACGTTCCGGGCAACATAGGCTTCACTCTTGGACGTTGCCCCACCAGATCGAAAAGTTAGGGCCTAAGAAGTCAACGTCAGAAGCATGTAATAAAATAAAATTACAACCGTTTTTCCATCGTATAACAGGAATAATTGCAACCAGTGTGAAAGTGATGGTCATTTCTACGTTCGGGGCAACCTATTCATCACTCTAGGGCGTTGTTCCACCAGATCCAATAGTTAGGGCCTAAGAAGCCAACGCCAGGAGCATTAAATACAAAATAAATACAACAGTTTTTCCATCGTATAACAGGAATAATTGCAGCCAGTGTGTCAGTACTGTGAATTCCTACGTCTCGGGCAACCTAGGCTTCACTCTAGGGCGTTGCTCCACCAGGTCGAATAGCTAGGGCCTTAGAAGTCAACGCCAGAAGAATAAAATAACATAAAAATACAACAGCTTTTCCATCGTATAACAGGAGTAATTGCAACCAGTGTGAAAGAGATGGGCATTTCTACGTTCCGGGCAACCTAGGCTTCACTCTTGGCGTTGCCCAACCAGATCGAATAGCTAGGACCTTAGAAGTCAAAGCCAGAAGCACAAAATACAACAAAAATGCAACAGTTCTTCGATCGTATAAAATGAATAATTGCAACCAGTGTGAAAGTGATGGTCATTTCTACGTTCCGGGCAACCTAGGCTCCACTCTAGGGCGTTGGTCCACCAGATCCAAAAGTCAGGGCCTAAGAAGCCAACGCCAGAAGCATAAAATACGATATAAGTACAACAGTTTTTCCATCGTATAAAACGAATAATTGGAACCAGTATGAAAGTTATGGTGATTTCTACGTTCCGGGCAACCTAGGCTTCACCCGATGGCATTGCTCCACCGGATGGGACAGTTAGGGCCTTAGAAGTCTACGCCCGAAGCAAAAAATACAATAAAAATACAACAGTTTTTGCATCGTATAGCCGGAATAATTGCAACCAGTATGACAGTTATGGTCATTTCTACGTTCCGGGCAACCTAGGCTTCACCCTATGGCGTTGCTCCTCCAGATCGAACAGTAAGGGCCTTAGAAGTCTACGCCCGAAGCAAGAAATACAATAAAAATACAACAGTTTTTCATTGTTCAGCTGGTATAATTTCAACCAGCATGAAAGTTATGGTCATTTCTACGTTCCGGACAACCTAGGCTGCACCCTAGGGCGTTGCTCCACCAGATCGAATAGTTAGGAACTTAGAAGTCAACGCCCGAAGCATAAAATACAATCAAAAAACAATAGTTTTTCCATCGTATAACAGGAACAATTGCATACAGTGTGAAAGTAATAGTCATTTCTACTTTCCGGGAGCCTAGGCTACACTCTAGGGCGTTGCTCCTCCAGGTCGATAAGTTAGGACATTAGAAAACAACGCCAGACGCATAAAATACAATAAAAATGCAACAGCTTGTAGATCGCATAACAGGGATAATTGCCACCAGTGTGAAAGTAATAGTCATATATACGTACCGGGCAACCTAGGTTTCGCTCTTGGGCGTTGCTCCAAGAGATCGAATAGCTAGGGACTTAGAATTCAACGCCAGAAGCATAAAATACAATAAAAATCCAGCAGTTTGTCCACGGTATAACAGGAATAATTGCAACCAGTGTGAAAGAAATGGTCATTTCTACGTTCCGGGCAACATAGGCTTTACTCTTGGACGTTGCTCCATGAGATCGAATAGCTAGGACCTTAGAAGTCAACTACAGAAGCATAGAATACAATATAAATACAACAGTCTTTCCATTGTATAAAATGAATAATTGCAAACAGTGTGAAAGTAGTAGTCATATCTACGTTCCGGGGAACCTAGGTTTCGCTCTTGGGAGTTGCTCCACCACGTCGAATAGTTAGGGCCATAGGAGTCAACGCCAGAAGCATAAAATACAAGAAAATCACAACAGTTTTTCCATCGTATAACAGGAATAATTGCAACCAGTGTGAAAGTGATGGTCAATTCTACGTTCCGGGCAACCTAGGCTTCACTCTAGGGCGTTGGTTCACCAGATCCAAAAGTCAGAGCCTAAGAAGCCAACGCCAGAAGCATAAAATACGATATAAGTACAACAGTTTTTCCATCGTATAAAACGAATAATTGCAACCAGTCCGAAAGTAATGGACATTTCTACGCTCCGGGCATCCTAGGCTTCACTCTACGGCGTTGGTCCACCAGATCCAATAGTTAGGGCCTTAGGAATCAACGCCAGAAGCATAAAATACAATATAAATACAACTGTTTTTCCGTTGTATAAAATGAATGATTGCAAACAGTGTGAAAGTAATGGTCATTTCAACGACCTGGACTACCTAGGCATCACTCTAGGGCGTTGCTCCACCAGATCGAATAACTAGGGACTTAGAATTCAACGCCTGAAGCATAAAATACAATAAAAATCCAAAAGCTTGTCCATGGTATAACAGGAATAATTGCAACCAGTGTGAAAGTAGTGGTCATTGATACGTCCCGGGCGACCTGGGTTTCGCTCTAGGGCGTTGCTTCACCACGTCGAATGGTTAGGGCCTTAGAAGTCAACGCCAGAATCATAAAATACAATATAAATACAACAGTTTTTAAACCGTATAAAAGGTATAATTGCAACCAGTATGAAAGTAATGGTCATTTCTACGTTCCGGGTAACATAGGCCTCACTCTTGGACGTTGCTCCAAGAGATCGACTTGCTAGGACCTTAGAAGTCAACGCCAGAAGCAAAAAATACAATATAAATGCAATAGTTTTTACATTGTATAAAATGAATAATTGCAAACAGTGTGAAAGTAATGGTCATTTCTACGTTCCGGGCAACCTAGGTTTCACTCTAGGGTGTTGCTCCACCGGGTCGAATAGTTAGGACCTTAGATAACAACGCCAGACGCAAAAAGTACAATAAAAATACAACAGCTTTTCCATCGTATAAAAGGTATAATTGCAACCAATGTGAAAGTAATGGTCACTTCTACGTTCCAGGCAACATAGGCTTCACTCATGGACGTTGCCCCACCAGATCGAAAAATTCGGGCCTCAGAAGTCAACGCCAGAAGCATAAAATAAAATAAAACTACAACAGTTTTTCCATCGTATAACAGGAATAATTGCAACCAGTGTGAAAGTGATGGTCATATCTACGTTCCGGGCAACCTAGGTTTCGCTCTAGGGCGTTGGTCCACCAGATCCAATAGTTAGGGCCTAAGAAGTCAACGCCAGAAACATAAAGTACAATTAAAATCCAGCAGCTTGTAGATCGTATAACAGGGATGATTGCAACCAGTGTGAAAGTGGTAGTCATATCTACGTTCCGGGGAACCTAGGTTTCGCTCTTGGGAGTTGCTCCACCACGTCGGATAGTTAGGGCCATATGAGTCAACGCCAGAAGCACAAAATACAAGAAAATCACAACAGTTTTTCCATCGTATAACAGGAATAATTGCAACCAGTGTGAAAGTGATGGTCATTTCTACGTTCCGGGCAACCTAGGCTTCACTCCAGGGCGTTGGTCCACCAGGTCCAAAAGTCAGGGCCTAAGAAGCCAACGCCAGAAGCATAAAATACGATATAAGTACAACAGTTTTTCCATCGTATAAAACGAATAATTGCAACCAGTCTGAAAGTAATGCACATTTCTACGCTCCGGGCATCCTAGGCTTCACTCTACGGCGATGGTCCACCATATCCAATAGTTAGTGCCTTAGGAATCAACGCCAGAAGCATAAAATACAATATAAATACAACAGTTTTTCCATCGTATAAAAGGTATAATTGCAACCAGTGTGAAAGTAATGGTCATTTCTACGTTCCGGGCAACCTAGGCTTCACTCTAGGGCGTTGGTCCACCAGATCCAAAAGTTAGGGCCTTAGGAGTCAACGCCAGAAGCATAAAATACAATATAAATACAACTGTTTTTCCGTTGTATAAAATGAATGATTGCAAACAGTGTGAAAGTAATGGTCATTTCAACGCCCTGGACTACCTAGGCATCACTCTAGGGCGTTGCTCCACTAGATCGAATGACTAGGGACTTAGAATTCAACGCCAGAAGCATAAAATACAATATAAATCCAACAGTTTGTCCATGGTATAACAGGAATAATTGCAACCACTGTGAAAGTAGTGGTCATTTATACGTCCCGGGCAACCTAGGTTTGGCTCTAGGGCGTTGCTTCACCACGTCGAATGGTTAGGGCCTTAGAAGTCAACGCCAGAAGCATAAAATACAATATAAATACAACAGTTTTTCCATTGTATAAAATGAATAATTGCAAACAGTGTGATAGAAATGGTCATTTCTACGTTCCGGGCAACCTAGGCTTCACGCTAGGGCGTTGCTCCACCAGGTCGAATAATTAGGGCCTTAGAAAACAACGCCAGACGCATGAAATACAATAAAAATTTAACATCTATTCCATCGTATTAAATGTATAATTGCAACCAGTGTGAAAGTAATGGTCATTTCTGCGTTCCGGGCAACATAGGCTTCACTCTTGGACGTTGCCCCACCATAACGAAAAGTTAGGGCCTAAGAAGTCAACGCCAGAAGCATAAAATAAAATAAAATAACAACAGTTTTTCCATCGTGTAAAAGGTACAATTGCAACCAGTGTGAAAGTAATGGTCATTTCTACGTACCGGGTAACATAGGCCTCACTCTTGGACGTTGCTCCAAGAGATCGAATTGCTAGGACCTTAGAAGTCAACGCCAGAAGCAAAAAATACAATATAAATGCAATAGTTTTTCCATTGTATAAAATGAATAGTTGCAAACAGTGTGATAGAAATGGTCATTTCTACGTTCCGGGCAACATACGCTTCACTCTTGGACGTTGCTCCACCAGATCGAAAAGTTAGGGCCTAAGAAGTCAACGCTAGAAGCATAAAATACAATAAAAATACAACAGCTTTTCCATCGTATAAAAGGTATAATTGCAACCAATGTGAAAGTAATGGTCACTTCTACGTTCCGGGCAACATAGGCTTCACTCTTGGACGTTGCCCCACCAGATCGAAAGGTTAGGGCCTAAGAAGTCAACGCCAGAAGCATAAAATAAAATAAAACTACAACAGTTTTTCCATCGTATAACAGGAATAATTGCAACCAGTGTGAAGGTGATGGTCATTTCTACGTTCCGGGCAACCTAGGCATCACTCTAGGGCGTTGCTCCACCAGATCCAATAGTTAGGGCCTAAGAATCCAACGCCAGGAGCATTAAATACAAAATAAATACAACAGTTTTTCCATCGTAAAACAGCAATAATTGCAACCAGTGTGAAAGTACTGGTCATTTCTACGTTCCGGCGACCTAGGCTTCACTCCAGGGCGTTGCTCCACCAGATCGAATAGTTAGGGACTTAGAATTCAACGCCAGAAGCATAAAATACAACATAAATGCAACAGTTTTTCCATCGTATAACAGGAATAATTGCAGCCAGTGTGTCAGTACTGTGAATTCCTACGTCTCGGGCAACCTAGGCTTCACTCTAGGGCGTTGCTCCACCAGGTCGAATAGCTAGGGCCTTAGAAGTCAACGCCAGAAGAATAAAATAACATAAAAATACAACAGCTTTTCCATCGTATAACAGGAGTAATTGCAACCAGTGTGAAATAGATGGGCATTTCTACGTTCCGGGCAACCTAGGCTTCACTCTTGGCGTTGCCCAACCAGATCGAATAGCTAGGACCTTAGAAGTCAAAGCCAAAAGCACAAAATACAACAAAAATGCAACAGTTCTTCGATCGTATAAAATGAATAATTGCAACCAGTGTGAAAGTGATGGTCATTTCTACGTTCCGGGCAACCTAGGCTCCACTCTAGGGCGTTGGTCCACCAGATCCAAAAGTCAGGGCCTAAGAAGCCAACGCCAGAAGCATAAAATACGATGTAAGTACAACAGTTTTTCCACCGTATAAAACGAATTATTGGAACCAGTCTGAAGGTAATGGCCATTTCTACGCTCCGGGCATCCTATGCTTCACTCTAGGGCGTTGGTCCACCAGATCCAATAGTTAGGGCCTAAGAAGTCAACGCCAGAAACATAAAGTACAATTAAAATCCAGCAGCTTGTAGATCGTATAACAGGGATGATTGCAACCAGTGTGAAAGTGGTAGTCATATCTACGTTCCGGGGAACCTAGGTTTCGCTCTTGGGAGTTGCTCCACCACGTCGGATAGTTAGGGCCATAGGAGTCAACGCCAGAAGCATAAAATACAAGAAAATCACAACAGTTTTTCCATCGTATAACAGGAATAATTGCAACCAGTGTGAAAGTGATGGTCATTTCTACGTTCCGGGCATCCTAGGCTTCACTCCAGGTCGTTGGTCCACCAGATCCAAAAGTCAGGGCCTAAGAAGCCAACGCCAGAAGCATAAAATACGATATAAGTACAACAGTTTTTCCATCGTATAAAACTAATAATTGCAACCAGTCTGAAAGTAATGGACATTTCTACGCTCCGGGCATCCTAGGCTTCACTCTACGGCGTTGGTCCACCAGATCCAATAGTTAGTGCCTTAGGAATCAACGCCAGAAGCATAAAATACAATATAAATACAACAGTTTTTCCATCGTATAAAAGGTATAATTGCAACCAATGTGAAAGTAATTGTCACTTCAACGTTCCGGGCAACATAGGCTTCACTCTCGGACGTTGCCCCACCAGATCGAAAAGTTAGGGCCTAAGAAGTCAACGCCAGAAGCATAAAACCAAATAAAATTACAGCAGTTTTTCCATTGTATAAAATGAATAATTGCAAACAGTGTGAAAGAAATGGTCATTTCTACGTTCCGGGCAACCTAGGCTTCACTCCTGGACGTTGCTCCAAGAGGTCGAATAGCTAGGGACTTAGAATTCAACGCCAGAAGCATAAAATACAATAAAAATCCAGCAGTTTGTCCACGGTATAACAGGAATAATTGCAACCAGTGTGAATGAAATGGTCATTTCTACGTTCCGGGCAACATAGGCTTCACTCTTGGACGTTGCTCCAAGAGATCGAATGGCTAGGACCTTAGAGGTCAACGCCAGAAGCATAGAATACGGTATAAATACAACAGTCTTTCCATTGTATAAAATGTATAATTGCAAACTGTGTGAAAGTAATGGTCATTTCTACGTTCCGGGCAACCTTGGCTTCACTCTAGGGCGTTGCTCCACCAGGTCGAATAGTTAGGGCCTTTGAAAACAACGCCAGACGCTTAAAATACAATAAAATTACAACAGTTTTTCCATCGTATAACAGGAATAATTGCAACCAGTGTGAAAGTGATGGTCATTTCAACGCTCTGGGCTACCTAGGCATCACTCTATGGCGTTGCTCCACCAGATCGAATAGCTAGGGACTTAGAATTCAACGCCAGAAGCATAAAATACAATAAAAATACAACAGTTTGTCCATGGTATAACAGGAATAATTGCAACCAGTGTGAAAGTAATGATCATTTCTACGTTCCGGGAAAACTAGGCTTCACTCTAGGGTGTTGCTCCACCAGATCGAATAGCTAGGGACTTAGAATTCAACGCCAGAAGAATAAAATTCAACATAAGTATAACAGTTTTTCCATCATATAAAATGTATAATTGCAAGCAGTGTGAAGGTAATGGTCATTTCTACGTTCCGGGCAACCCAGGCTTTACTGTAGAGCATTGCTCCACCAGATCGAATAGCTACGGCCTTAGAAGTCAACTCCAGAAGCATAAAATACGATATAAATACAACAGCTTTTCCATCGTATAAAATGAATAATTGCAAACAGTGTGAAAGTTATGGTCCTTTCTACGTTCCGGGCAACCTAGGCTTAACTCCAGGGCGTTGCTCCAACAGATCGAATAGTTAGGGACTTTGAATACAGCGCCAGAAGCATAAAATACAATAGAAATGCAACAGTTTTTCCATCGTATAACAGGAGTAATTGCAACCAGTGTGAAGGTAATGGTCTTTTCTACGTTCCGGGCAACCTAGGCTTCACTCTAGGGCGTTGGTCCACCAGATCCAATTGTTAGGGACTAAGAAGTCAACGCCAGAAGCATAAAATACAATATAAATACAACAGCTTTTCCATCGTATATAACGTATATTTGCAAACAGTGTGAAAGTAAAGGTCATTTCTACGTTCCGGGCAACCTAGGCTTCACTCTAGGGCATTGTTCCAACAGATCGAATAGCTACGGTCTTAGAAGTCAGCGCCTGAAGCATAAAATACAGCCCAAGTGCAACAGTTTTACCATCGTATAAAATGAATAATCGCAAGCAGTGTGAAGGTAATGGTCATTTCTACGTTCCGGGCAACCTAGGCTTCACCCTAGGGCGTTACTCCACCAGATCGAATAGTTAGGGCCTTAGAAGTCAACGTCCGAAGAATAAAATACGAAATAAATAGAACAGTTTTTCCATTGTATAAAACGAATAATTGAAACCAGTGTGAAGGTTATGATCTTTTCTACGTTCCGCGCAACCTGGACGTCACCACAGGGCGTCGCTCCACCAGATCCAAAAGTTACGACCTAAGAAGTCAGCGCCAGAAGCATAAAATACAAAATAGATACAACAGTTTTTCCATCGTATAAAACGAATAATTGCAACCAGTGTGAAAGTACAGGTCATTTCTACGTTCCTGGCAACCTAGGCATCGCTTAAGGGCGTTGCTCCACCAGATCGAATTGTTGCGGCCTTAGAAGTCAACTCCAGAAGCATAAAATACAATATAAATACAACAGCTTTTCCATCGCATAAAATGAATGATTCCAAACAGTGTGAAAGTTATGGTCATTTCTACTTTCCGGGCAACCTAGGCTTAACTCCAGTGCGTTGCTCCACCAGGTCGAAAAGCTAGGAACTTTGAATACAACGCCAGAAGCATAAAATACAACATAAGTATAACAGTTTTTCCATCATATAAAATGTATAATTGCAAGCAGTGTGAAGGTAATGGTTACTTCTACGTTCCGGGCAACCCAGGCTTTACTGTAGAGCATTGCTCCACCAGATCGAATAGCTACGGCCTTAGAAGTCAACTCCAGAAGCATAAAATACAATATAAATACAACAGCATTTCCATCGTATAAAATGAATAATTGCAAACAGTGTGAAAGTTATGGTCATTTCTACGTTCCGGGCAACCTAGGCTTAACTCCACGGCGTTGCTCAACCAGATCGAATAGTTAGGGCCTAAGAAGTCAACGCCAGAAACATAAAATACAACATAAATACAACAGCTTTTCCATCGTATATAATGTATATTTGCAAACATTGTGAAAGTAACGGTCATTTCTACGTTCCGGGCAACCTATGCTCCACTCAAGGGCGTTGCTCCACCAGATTGAATAGTAAGGGCCTAAGAAGTCAACGTCAGAAACATAAAATACAATATAAGTACAACAGTTTTTCCATCGTATAAAACGAATAATTGCATCCAGTGTGAAAGTAATGGCCATTTCTACGTTCCAGGCAACCTAGGCTTCACTGTAGGGTGTTGCTCTACCAAATCGAATAGCTAGGGTCTTAGAAGTTTACGCCCGTAGCATAAAATAAAATTAAAATACAACAGTTTTTCCATCGTATAAAATGAGTAATTGCAATCAGTGTGAATGTAATGGTCATTTCTGCGTTCCGTTCAACCTAGGATGCACTCTAGGGCGTTGCTGCATCAGAACGAATAGTTAGGGCCTGAGAAGTCAACGCCCGAAGCATATAATACAATAAAAATGCAACAGTTTTGCCATCGTGTAACAGGAATAACTGCAACCAGTGTGAAGGTAATGGTCATTTCGACGTTCCGGGCAACCTATGCTTCGCTCTAGGGCCTTGCTCAACCAGATCGAATAGCTAGGGCCTTAGAAGTCAACGCCCGAAGCATAAAATACAAAATAAATACAACAATTTCTCCATCGTATGAAGCGAATAATTGCAACCAGTGTCAAAGTTATGGTCATTTCTACGTTCCTGGCAACCTAGGCGTCTCTCTAGGGCGTTGCTTCACCAGATCGAATAGTTAGGGCAATAGAAGTCAACGCCCGAAGCATAAGATACAATAAAAATACAATAGTTGTTCCATCGTATAAAATGAATAATTGCAATCAGTGTGAAGGTAATGGTCATTTCTACGTTCCGGGCAACCTAGGCTTCACTCTAGGGCGTTGCTCCACCAGATCGAATACTTCGGGCCTTAGAAGTCAACGCCCGAAGCATAAAATACAATAAAGATACAACAGTTTTTCCATCGTATAAAACGAATAATTGCATCCAGTGTGAAAGTAACGGCCATATCTACGTTCCGGGCAACCTAGGCTTCACCCTAGGCCCTTGCTCAACCAGATCGAATAGGTAGGGCTTTACAAGTCAACGCCCGAAGCATAAAATACAAAATAAATACAACAGTTTTTCCATCGTATAAAACGGATAATTGCAACCAGTGTGAAGGTTATGGTCATTTCTACGTTCCTGGCAACCTAGGCTTGACTCCAGGGCGTTGCTCCACCAGATCGAATAGTTAGCGCCTTAGAAGTCAACGCCCGAAGCATAAAATAGAATAAAGATACAACAGATATTCCATCGCATAAAACGAATACTAGCAACCGGTGTGAAAGTTATGGTCATTTCTAAGTGCCGGTCAACCTAGGCTTCACCCTAGGGAGTTGGTCCACCAGATAGAATCGTTAGTGCCTTAGATGTCAACGCCCGAAGCATAAAATACAATAAAAATACAATAGTTCTTCCATCGTATTAAATGAATAATTGCAATCAGTGTGAAGGTAATGGTCATTTCTACGTTCCGGGGAACCTAGGCTTCACTCTAGGGCGTTGCTCCACCAGATCGAATGGTCACGGCCTAAGAAGTCAACGCCCGAAGCATAAAATACAATAAAGATACTACAGATTTTCCATCGTATAACAGGTGTAATTGCAACCAGTGTGAAAGTGATGGTCATTCCTACGTTCCGGGCAACCTATGCTCCACTCTAGGGCGTTGTTCCACCACATCCAATTGTTAGGGCCTTGGAAGTCAACGCCAGAAGCATAAAATACAAAACAAATACAACAGTTTTTCCATCGCATAAAACGAATAATAGCAACCGGTGTGAAAGTTATGGTCATTTCTAAGTGCCGGTCAACCTAGGCTTCACCCTAGGGCGTTGCTCCACCAGAGAGAATCGTTAGTGCCTTAGATGTCAACGCCCGAAG
Source organism: Calliopsis andreniformis (assembly GCF_051401765.1). Taxonomy (NCBI): domain Eukaryota; kingdom Metazoa; phylum Arthropoda; class Insecta; order Hymenoptera; family Andrenidae; genus Calliopsis; species Calliopsis andreniformis. The sequence goes on from NW_027480422.1 coordinate 20,262,481, forward strand.
CATAAAATACAATGAAAATGCAACGGTTTTTCCATCGTATAACACGAATAACTGCAACCCGTGTGAAAGTGATAGTCATTTCTACGCTCGGGGAAACCTAGGCTTCAATCTAGGGCGTTGTTCCATCAGATCGAATAGCAAGGGCCTAAGAAGTCAACGCCAGAAACATAAAATACAATATAAGTACAACAGTTTTTCCATCGTATAAAACGAATAATTGCATCCAGTGTGAAAGTAATAGCCATTTCTACGTACCGGCAACCTAGGCTTCACTCTAGGGCGTTGCTCCACCACAACGAACAGTTAGTGTCTTAGAAGTCAACGCCCGAAGCATACAGTACAATAAAGATAAAACAGATTTTCCATCGTATAACAGGAGTAATTGCAACCAGTGTGAAAGTGATGGTCATTTCTACGTTCCGGGCAACCTATGCTTCACTCTAGGGCGTTGTCCCACCACATCGAATTGTTAGGGCCTTGGAAGTCAACGCCAGAAGCATAAAATACAAAACAAATACAACAGTTTTTCCATCGTATAAAACAAATAATAGCAACGGGTATGAAAGTTATGGTCATTTCTACGTTCCGGTCAACCTAGGCTTCACTCGAGGGCGTTGCTCCACCAGATAGAATCGTTAGGGCCTTAGATGTCAACGCCCGAAGCATAAAATACAATGAAAATGCAACGGTTTTTCCATCGTATAACACGAATAATTGCAACCCGTGTGAATGTGATAGGCATTTCTACGTTCCAGGCAACCTAGGCTTCACTGTAGGGTGTTGCCCTGCCAAACCGAATAGCTAGGGCCTTAGAAGTCTACGCCCTGAGCATATAATACAGAATAAGCACAACAGTTTTTCCATCGTATAAAACGAATAATTGCATCCAGTGTGAAAGTAATGGCCATATCTACGTTACGGGCAAACTAGGCTTGGCTCTACGGCGCTGCTCCACCAGATCGAATGGTTAGGGCCTCAGAAGACAACGCCCGAAGCATAAAATACAATAAAGATACAACAGTTTTTCCATTTTATAACAGGAGTAATTGCAACCAGTGTGAAAGTGATGGTCATTTCTACGTTCTGTGCAAGCTAGGCTTCACTCTAGGGCGTTGTTCCGCCAGGACGAATTGTTAAGGACTTAGAAGTCAACGCCAGAAGCGTAAAATACGAAACAAATGCAACAGTTTTTCCATCGTATAAAACGAATAATTGCAACCGATGTGAAAATTATGGTCATTTCTACGTTCCGGGCGACCTAGGCTTCACTCTAGAGCGTTGCACCACCAGATGGAATAGTTAGGGCCTTAGAAGTCAACGCCCGAAGCATAAAATACAATAAAAATACAATAGTTTTTCCATCGTATAAAATGAATAATTGCAATCAGTGTGAAGGTAATGGTCATTTCTACGTTCCGGGCAACCTAGGCTTCACTCTAGGGCGTTGCACCACCAGATCGAATGGTCAGGGCCTAAGAAGTCAACGCCCGAAGCATAAAATACAATAAAGATACAACAGTTTTTCCATCGTATAAAACGAATAATTGCATCCAGAGTGAAAGTAACGGCCATATCTACGTTCCGGACAACCTAGGCTTCACTCTAGACCATTGCACGACCAGATCGAATAGCTAGGGCTTTAGAAGTCAACGACCGAAGCATAAAATACAAAATAAATACTACAGTTTTTCCATCGTATAAAACGAATAATTGCAACCAGTGTGAAGGTTATCGTCATTTCTACGTTCCTGGCAACCTAGGCTTCACTCTGGGGCGTTGCTCCACCAGATCGAATAGTTAGGGCCTTAGAAGTCAACGCCCGAAGCATATAATACAATAAAAATACAACAGTTTTTCCATCGTATAAAACGAATAATTGCAACCAGTGTGAAGGTTATGGTCATATCTACGTTCCTGGCAACCTAGGCTTGACTCTAGGGCGTTGCTCCACCAGATCGAATAGTTAGGGCCTTAGAAGTCAACGCCCGAAGCATAAAATAGAATAAAAATACAATAGTTTTTCAACCGTATAAAATGAATAATTGCAATCAGTGTGAAGGTAATGGTCATTTCTGCGTTCCGGGCAACCTAGGATTCACTCTAGGGCGTTGCTGCACCAGATCGAGTAGTTAGGGCCTGAGAAGTTAACGCCCGAAGCATATAATACAATAAAAATACAACAGTTTTTCCATCGTATAACAGGAATAACTGCAACCAATGTGAAGGTAATGGTCATTTCTGCGTTCCGGGCAACCTAGGATACACTCTAGGGCGTTGCTGCACCAGATCGAATAGTTAGGGCCTGAGAAGTCAACGCCCGAAGCATATAATACAATAAAAATACAACAGTATTTCCATCGTATAACAGGAATAACTGCAACCAGTGTGAAAGTAGTGGTCATTTCTGCGTTCCGGGCAACCTATGCTTCGCTCTAGGGCGTTGCTCAACCAGATCGAAAAGCTAGGGCCTTAGAAGTCAACGCCCGAAGCATAAAATACAAAATAAATACAACAGTTTTTCCATCGTATAAAACGAATAATTGCAACCAGTGTGAAAGTTACGGTCATTTCTACGTTCCTGGAAACCTAGGCTTGACTCTAGGGCGTTGCTCCACCAGATCGAATAGTTAGGGCCTTAGAAGTCAACGCCCGAAGCATAGAATACAATAAAAATACAATAGTTCTTCCATCGTAAAAAACGAATAATTGCAACCAGTGTGAAGGTTATGGTCATATCTTCGTTCCTGGCAACCTAGGCTTGACTCTAGGGCGTTGCTCCACCAGATCGAATAGTTAGGGCCTTAGAAGTCAACGCCCGAAGCATAAAATAGAATAAAAATACAATAGTTTTTCAACCGTATAAAATGAATAATTGCAATCAGTGTGAAGGTAATGGTCATTTCTGCGTTCCGGGCAACCTAGGATTCACTCTAGGGCGTTGCTGCACCAGATCGAGTAGTTAGGGCCTGAGAAGTTAACGCCCGAAGCATATAATACAATAAAAATACAACAGTTTTTCCATCGTATAACAGGAATAACTGCAACCAATGTGAAGGTAATGGTCATTTCTGCGTTCCGGGCAACCTAGGATACACTCTAGGGCGTTGCTGCACCAGATCGAATAGTTAGGGCCTTAGAAGTCAACGCCCGAAGCATAAAATACAATAAAAATACAATAGTTCTTCCATCGTATTAAATGAATAATTGCAATCAGTGTGAAGGTAATGGTCATTTCTACGTTCCGGGCAACCTAGGCTTCACTCTAGGGCGTTGCTCCACCAGATCGAATGGTCACGGCCTAAGAAGTCAACGCCCGAAGCATAAAATACAATAAAGATACTACAGATTTTCCATCGTATAACAGGAGTAATTGCAACCAGTGTGAAAGTGATGGTCATTCCTACGTTCCGGGCAACCTATGCTCCACTCTAGGGCGTTGTTCCACCACATCCAATTGTTAGGGCCTTGGAAGTCAACGCCAGAAGCATAAAATACAAAACAAATACAACAGTTTTTCCATCGCATAAAACGAATAATAGCAACCGGTGTGAAAGTTATGGTCATTTCTAAGTGCCGGTCAACCTAGGCTTCACCCTAGGGCGTTGCTCCACCAGAGAGAATCGCTAGTGCCTTAGATGTCAACGCCCGAAGCATAAAATACAATGAAAATGCAACGGTTTTTCCATCGTATAACACGAATAACTGCAACCCGTGTGAAAGTGATAGTCATTTCTACGCTCGGGGAAACCTAGGCTTCCATCTAGGGCGTTGTTCCACCAGATGGAATAGCATGGGCCTAAGAAGACAACGCCAGAAACATAAAATACAATATAAGTACAACAGTTTTTCCATCCTATAAAACGAATAATTGCATCCAGTGTGAAAGTAATAGCCATTTCTACGTACCGGCAACCTAGGCTTCACTCTAGGGCGTTGCTCCACCACATCGAACAGTTAGTGTCTTAGAAGTCAACGCCCGAAGCATACAGTACAATAAAGATAAAACAGATTTTCCATCGTATAACAGGAGTAATTGCAACCAGTGTGAAAGTGATGGTCATTTCTACGTTCCGTGCAAGCTAGGCTTCACTCTAGGGCGTTGTTCCGCCGGGACGAATTGTTAAGGACTTAGAAGTCAACGCCAGAAGCGTAAAATACGAAACAAATGCAACAGTTTTTCCATCGTATAAAACGAATAATTGCAACCGATGTGAAAATTATGGTCATTTCTACGTTCCGGGCGACCTAGGCTTCACTCTAGAGCGTTGCACCACCAGATGGAATAGTTAGGGCCTTAGAAGTCAACGCCCGAAGCATAAAATACAATAAAAATACAATAGTTTTTCCATCGTATAAAATGAATAATTGCAATCAGTGTGAAGGTAATGGTCATTTCTACGTTCCGGGCAACCTAGGCTTCACTCAAGGGCGTTGCACCACCAGATCGAATGGTCAGGGCCTAAGAAGTCAACGCCCGAAGCATAAAATACAATAAAGATACAACAGTTTTTCCATCGTATAAAACGAATAATTGCAACCAGTGTGAAGGTTATCGTCATTTCTACGTTCCTGGCAACCTAGGCTTCACTCTGGGGCGTTGCTCCACCAGATCGAATAGTTAGGGCCTTAGAAGTCAACGCCCGAAGCATAAAATACAATAAAAATACAACAGTTTTTCCACCGTATAAAATGAATAATTGCAATCAGTGTGAAGGTAATGGTCATTTCTGCGTTCCGGGCAAGCTAGGATTCACTCTAGGGCGTTGCTGCAACAGATCGAATAGTTAGGGCCTTAGAAGTCCACGCCCGAAGCATATAATACAATAAAAATACAACAGTTTTTCCATCGTATAACAGGAGTAACTGCAACCAGTGTGAAGGTAATGGTCATTTCTACGTTCCGGGCAACCTATACTTCGCTCTAGGGCGTTGCTCAACCAGATCGAAAAGCTAGGACCTTAGAAGTTAACGCCCGAAGCACAAATTACAATGAAAATGCAACGGTTTTTCCATCGTATAACACGAATAATTGCAACCCGTGTGAAAGTGATAGTCATTTCTACGCTCGGGGCAATCTAGGCTTGAATCTAGGGCCTTGTTCCACCAGATCGAATAGTAAGGTCCTAAGATGTCAACGCCAGAAACATAAAATACAATATAAGTACAACTGTTTTTCCATCGTATAAAACGAATAATTGCATCCAGTGTGAAAGTAATAGCCATTTGTACGTTCCGGCAACCTAGGCTTCACTCTAGGGCGTTGCTCCACCAGATCGAATACTTAGGGCCTTAGAAGTGAACGCCCGAAGCATAAAATACAATAAAGATACAACAGTTTTTCCATCGTATAAAACGAATAATTGCATCCAGTGTGAAAGTAACGGCCATATCTACGTTCCGGGCAACATAGGCTTGGCTCTAGGGTGTTGCTCCACCAGATCGAATACTTAGGGCCTTAGAAGTCAACGCCCGAAGCATAAAATACAATAAAGATACTACAGATTTTCCATCGTATAACAGGAGTAATTGCAACGAGTGTGAAAGTGATGGTCATTCCTACGTTCCGGGCAACCTATGCTCCACTCTGGGGCGTTGTTCCACCACATCCAATTGTTGGGGCCTTGGAAGTCAACGCCAGAAGCATAAAATACAAAACAAATACAACAGTTTTTCCATCGCATAAAACGAATAATAGCAACCGGTGTGAAAGTTACGGTCATTTCTAAGTGCCGGTCAACCTAGGCTTCACCCTAGGGCGTTGCTCCACCAGAGAGAATCGTTAGTGCCTTAGATGTCAACGCCCGAAGCATAAAATACAATGAAAATGCAACGGTTTTTCCATTGTATAACACGAACAATTGCAACCCGTGTGAAAGTGATAGTCATTTCTACGCTCGGGGAAACCTAGGCTTCAATCTAGGGCGTTGTTCCACCAGATCGAATAGCAAGGGCCTAAGAAGTCAACGCCAGAAACATAAAATACAATATAAGTACAACAGTTTTTCCATCGTATAAAACGAATAATTGCATCCAGTGTGAAAGTAATAGCCATTACTACGTACCGGCAACCTAGGCTTCACTCTAGGGCGTTGCTCCACCACATCGAACATTTAGTGTCTTAGAAGTCAACGCCCGAAGCATACAGTACAATAAAGATAAAACAGATTTTCCATCGTATAACAGGAGTAATTGCAACCAGTGTGAAAGTGATGGTCATTTCTACGTTCCGGGCAACCTATGCTTCACTCTAGGGCGTTGTCCCACCACATCGAATTGTTAGGGCCTTGGAAGTCAACGCCAGAAGCATAAAATACAAAATAAATACAACAGTTTTTCCATCGTATAAAACGAATAATTGCAACCAGTGTGAAAGTAATAGCCATTTCTACGTACCGGCAACCTAGGCTTCACCCTTGGGCGTTGCTCCACCACATCGAACAGTTAGTGTCTTAGAAGTCAACGCCCGAAGCATACAGTACAATAAAGATAAAACAGATTTTCCATCGTATAACAGGAGTAATTGCAACCAGTGTGAAAGTGATGGTCATTTCTATGTTCCGGGCAACCTATGCTTCACTCTAGGGCGTTGTCGCACCACATCGAATTGTTAGGGCCTTGGAAGTCAACGCCAGAAGCATAAAATACAAAACAAATACAACAGTTTTTCCATCGTATAAAACAAATAATAGCAACGGGTGTGAAAGTTATGGTCATTTCTACGTTCCGGTCAACCTAGGCTTCACTCGAGGGCGTTGCTCCACCAGATAGAATCGTTAGGGCCTTAGATGTCAACGCCCGAAGCATAAAATACAATGAAAATGCAACGGTTTTTCCATCGTATAACACGAATAATTGCAACCCGTGTGAATGTGATAGGCATTTCTACGTTCCGGCAACCTAGGCTTCACTCTAGGGCGTTGCTGCATCAGAACGAATAGTTAGGGCCTGAGAAGTCAACGCCCGAAGCATATAATACAATAAAAATGCAACAGCTTTTCCATCGTATAACAGGAATAACTGCAACCAGTGTGAAGGTAATGGTCATTTCGATGTTCCGGGCAACCTATGCTTCGCTCTAGGGCCTTGCTCAACCAGATCGAATAGCTAGGGCCTTAGAAGTCAACGCCCGAAGCATAAAATACAAAATAAATACAACAATTTCTCCATCGTATAAAAAAAATAATTGCAACCAGTGTCAAAGTTATGGTCATTTCTACGTTCCTGGCAACCTAGGCTTCACTCTAGGGCGTTGCTCCACCAGATGGACTAGTGAGGGCCTTAGAAGTCAACGCCCGAAGCATAAAATACAATAAAAATACAATAGTTTCTCCATCGTATAAAATGAATAATTGCAATCTGTGTGATGGTAATGGTCATTTCTAGGTTCCGGGCAACCTAGGCTTCACTCTAGGGCGTTGCACCACCAGATCGAATGGTCAGGGCCTAAGAAGTCAACGCCCGAAGCATAAAATACAATAAAAATACAACAGTTTTTCCACCGTATAAAATGAATAATTGCAATCAGTGTGAAGGTAATGGTCATTTCTGCGTTCCGAGCAAGCTAGGATTCACTCTAGGGCGTTGCTGCAACAGATCGAATAGTTAGGGCCTTAGAAGTCAACGCCCGAAGCATATAATACAATAAAAATACAACAGTTTTTCCATCGTATAACAGGAGTAACTGCAACCAGTGTGAAGGTAATGGTCATTTCTACGTTCCGGGCAACCTATGCTTCGCTCTAGGGCGTTGCTCAACCAGATCGAAAAGCTAGGGCCTTAGAAGTCAACGCCCGAAGCATAAAATACAATGAAAATGCAACGGTTTTTCCATCGTATAACACGAATAATTGCAACCCGTGTGAAAGTGATAGTCATTTCTACGCTCGGGGCAATCTAGGCTTCAATCTAGGGCGTTGTTCCACCAGATCGAATAGTAAGGTCCTAAGAAGTCAACGCCAGAAAGCTAAAACACATTATAAGTACAACAGTTTTTCCATCGTATAAAACGAATAATTGCATCCAGTGTGAAAGTAATAGCCATTTCTACGTTCCGGCAACCTAGGCTTCACTCTAGGGCGTTGCTCCACCAGATCGAACAGTTAGTGCCTTAGAAGTCAACGCCCGAAACATAAAGTACAATAAAGATACAACAGATTTTCCATCGTATAACAGGAGTAATAGCAACCAGTGTGAAAGTGATGGTCATTTCTACGTTCCGGGCAACCTATGCTTCACTCTAGGGCGTTGTTCCACCACATCGAATTGTTAGGGCCTTGGAAGTCAACGCCAGAAGCATAAAATACAAAACAAATACAACAGTTTTTCCATCGTATAAAACGAATAATAGCAACGGGTGTGAAAGTTATGGTCATTTCTACGTTCCGGTCAACCTAGGCTTCACTCTATGGCGTTGCTCCACCAGATCGAATAGTTAGGGCCTTAGAAGTCAACGCCCGAAGCATAAAATACAGAATAAATACAACAGTTTTTCCACCGTATAAAACGAATAATTGCATCCAGTGTGAAAGTAACGGCCATATCTACGTTCCGGGCAACCTAGGCTTGGCTCTAGGGCGTTGCTCCACCAGATCGAATAGTTAAGGCCTAAGAATTCAACGCCAGAAGCATAAAACAGAATATAAATACAACAGCTATTCCATCGTATAAAACGAATAATTGCAACCAAAGTGAAGGTGATAGTCATTTCTACGCTCCGGGCAACCTAGGATTCAATCTAGGGCGTTGTTCCACCAGACCGAACAGTAAGGGCCTAAGAAGTCAACGCCAGAAGCATAAAATACTATGTAAATACAACAGTTTTTCCATCGTAAAACAGGAATAATTCCATCCAGTGTGAAGGTAATGGTCATTTCTGCGTTCCGGGCAACCTAGGATTCACTCTAGGGCGTTGCTGCACCAGATCGAATAGTTAGGGCCTTAGAAGTCAACGCCAGAAGCATATAATACAATAAAAATACAACAGTTTTTGCATCGTATAACAGGAATAACTGCAACCAGTGTCAAAGTTATGGTCATTTCTGCGTTCCTGGCAACCTAGGCTTGACTCTAGGGCGTTGCTCCACCAGATCGAACAGTTAGGGCCTTAGAAGTCAACACCCGAAGCATAAAATAGAATAAAAATACAATAGTTTTTCAACCGTATAAAATGAATAATTGCAATCAGTGTGAAGGTAATGGTCATTTCTGCGTTCCGGGCAACCTAGGATTCACTCTAGGGCGTTGCTGCACCAGATCGAGTAGTTAGGGCCTGAGAAGTTAACGCCCGAAGCATATAATACAATAAAAATACAACAGTTTTTCCATCGTATAACAGGAATAACTGCAACCAATGTGAAGGTAATGGTCATTTCTGCGTTCCGGGCAACCTAGGATTCACTCTAGGGCGTTGCTGCACCAGATCGAATAGTTAGGGCCTGAGAAGTCAACGCCCGAAGCATATAATACAATAAAAATACAACAGTATTTCCATCGTATAACAGGAATAACTGCAACCAGTGTGAAAGTAATGGTCATTTCTGCGTTCCGGGCAACCTATGCTTCGCTCTAGGGCGTTGCTCAACCAGATCGAAAAGCTAGGGCCTTAGAAGTCAACGCCCGAAGCATAAAATACAAAATAAATACAACAGTTTTTCCATCGTATAAAACGAATAATTGCATCCAGTGTGAAAGTAATAGCCATTTCTACGTACCGGCAACCTAGGCTTCACTCTAGGGCGTTGCTCCACCACATCGAACATTTAGTGTCTTAGAAGTCAACGCCCGAAGCATACAGTACAATAAAGATAAAACAGATTTTCCATCGTATAACAGGAGTAATTGCAACCAGTGTGAAAGTGATGGTCATTTCTACGTTCCGGGCAACCTATGCTTCACTCTAGAGCGTTGTCCCACCACATCGAATTGTTAGGGCCTTGGAAGTCAACGCCAGAAGCATAAAATACAAAACAAATACAACAGTTTTTCCATCGTATAAAACAAATAATAGCAACGGGTGTGAAAGTTATGGTCATTTCTACGTTCCGGTCAACCTAGGCTTCACTCGAGGGCGTTGCTCCACCAGATAGAGTCGTTAGGGCCTTAGATGTCAACGCCCGAAGCATAAAATACAGAATAAATACAACAGTTTTTCCATCGTATAAAACGAATAATTGCATCCAGTGTGAAAGTAACGGCCATATCTACGTTCCGGGCAACCTAGGCTTCACTCTAGGGCGTTGCTCCACCAGATCGAATAGTTAAGGCCTAAGAATTCAACGCCAGAAGCATAAAACAGAATATAAATACAACAGCTATTCCATCGTATAAAACGAATAATTGCAACCAAAGTGACAGTGATAGTCATTTCTACGCTCCGGGCAACCTAGGATTCAATCTAGGGCGTTGTTCCACCAGACCGAACAGTAAGGGCCTAAGAATTCAACGCCAGAAGCATAAAATACTATGTAGATACAACAGTTTTTCCATCGTAAAACAGGAATAATTGCATCCAGTGTGAAGGTAATGGTCATTTCTGCGTTCCGGGCAACCTAGGCTTCACTCTAGGGCGTTGCTCCACCAGATCGGATAGTTAGGGCCTTAGAAGTCAACGCCCGAAGCATAAAATACAGAATAAGTACAACAGTTTTTCCATCGTATAAAACGAATAATTGCAACCAGTGTGAAAGTTACGGTCATTTCTACGTTCCTGGAAACCTAGGCTTGACTCTATGGCGTTGCTCCACCAGATCGAATAGTTAGCGCCTTAGAAGTCAACGCCCGAAGCATAAAATACAATGAAAATGCAACGGTTTTTCCATCGTAGAACACGAATAATTGCAACCCGTGTGAATTTGATAGGCATTTCTACGTTCCAGGCAACCTGGGCTTCACTGTAGGGTGTTGCCCTACCAAACCGAATAGCTAGGGCCTTAGAAGTCTACGCCCGGAGCATAAAATACAGAATAAGCACAACAGTTTTTCCATCGTATAAAACGAATAATTGCATCCAGTGTGAAAGTAATGGCCATATCTACGTTACGGGCAACCTAGGCTTGGCTCTACGGCGTTGCTCCACCAGATCGAATGGTTAGGGCCTCAAAAGACAACGCCCGAAGCATAAAATACAATAAAGATACGACAGTTTTTCCATTTTATAACAGGAGTAATTGCAACCAGTGTGAAAGTGATGGTCATTTCTACGTTCCGTGCAACCTAGGCTTCACTCTAGGGCGTTGTTCCGCCAGGACGAATTGTGAAGGCCTTAGAAGTCAACGCCAGAAGCGTAAAATACGAAACAAATGCAACAGTTTTTCCATCGTATAAAACGAATAATTGCATCCAGTATGAAAGTAATGGCCATATCTACGTTCCGGGCAACCTAGGCTTCGCTCTAGGGCGTTGCTCCACCAGATCGAATAGTTAGCGCCTTAGAAGACAACGCCCGAAGCATAAAATACAGAATAAGTACAACAGCTATTCCATCGTATAAAACGAATAATTGCATCCAGTGTGAAAGTATTGGCCATATCTACGTTCCGGGCAACCTAGGCTTGGCTCTAGGGCGTTGCTCCACCAGACCGAATAGTTAGGGCCTTAGAAGTCAACGCCCGAAGCATAAAATACAATAAAGATACAACAGTTTTTCCATCGTATAACAGGAGTAATAGCAACCAGTGTGAAAGTGATGGTCATTTCTACGTTCCGGGCAACCTATGCTTCACTCTAGCGCGTTGTTCCACCACATCGAATTGTTAGGGCCTTGGAAGTCAACGCCAGAAGCATAAAATACAAAACAAATACAACAGTTTTTCCATCGTATAAAACGAATAATAGCAACGGGTGTGAAAGTTATGGTCATTTCTACGTTCCGGTCAACCTAGGCTTCACTCTATGGCGTTGCTCCACCAGATCGAACAGTTAGGGCCTTAGAAGTCAACGCCCGAAGCATAAAATACAGAATAAATACAACAGTTTTTCCATCGTATAAAACGAATAATTGCATCCAGTGTGAAAGTAACGGCCATATCTACGTTCCGGGCAACCTAGGCTTGGCTCTAGGGCGTTGCTCCACCAGATCGAATAGTAAGGGCCTTAGAAGTCAACGCCCGAAGCATAAAGTAAAATAAAGTTACAACAGTTTTTCCATCCTGTAAAAGGAATAATTGCAACCAGTGTGAAACTAATGGTCATTTCTACGTTCCGGTCAACATAGGTTTCACTCTTGGACGTTGCTCCACCAGATCGAATAGTTAGGGCCTAAGAAGTCAACGCCAGAAGCATAAGATACGATAAAAATACAACAGTTTTTCCCTCGTATAACAGGAATAATTGCAACCAGTGTGAAGGTAATGGTCATTTCTACATTCCGGCAACCTAGGCTTCACTCTAGGGCGTTGGCCCACCAGATCGAATATTCAGGGCCTATGAAGTCAACGCTAGAAGCATAAAATACAATAAAAAGGCAACAGTTTTTCCATCGTATAAAACGAATAATTGCAACCGGTGTGAAAGTTATGGTTATTTCTACGTTCCGGGCAACCTAGGCTACACTCTAGGGCGTTGTTCCACCAGATCGAATTGTTAGGGCCTTACAAGTCAACGCCAGATGCATAAAATACAAAACAATTACAACAGTTTCTCCATCGTATAAAACGATTAATTGCAACCGGTGTGAAAGTTATGGTCATTTCTACGTTCCGGGCAACCTAGGCTTCACTCTAGGGCGTTGCTGCACCAGATCGGATAGTTAGGGCCTTGGAAGTCAACGCCCGAAGCATAAAATACAATTAAAATGCAACTGTTTGTCCATCGTATAACACGATTAGTTGCAACCAGTATGAAAGTGATAGTCATTTCTACGTTCCGGGCGACCTAGGCTTCACTCTAGGGCGTTGCGCCACCAGATCGTGTAGCTAGGTCCTTAGAAGTCTACGCCCGGAGCATAAAATACAATAAAAATACAACTGTTTGTCCATTGTATAAAATGAGTAATTGCAATCAGTGGGAAGGCTATGGTCATTTCTACGTTCCGGGCAACCTAGGCTTCGCTCTAGCGCGTTGCTCCACCAGATCGAAAAGTTAGAGCCTAAGAAGTCAACGCCCGAAGCATAAAATATAATAAAGATACAACAGTTTTTCCATCGTATAACAGGAGTAGGCCTAGGCTTCAGTCTGGGGCGTTGCTCGAGCAGGTCGAATAGTTAGGGCCTTAGAAAACAACGGCAGGAGCATAAAATATATTAAAAATACAACAGTTTTTCCATCGTATAGCATGTATAATTGCAACCAGAGTGAAAGTAATGGTCATTTCTACACTTCGGGCAACCTAGGCTTCATTCCAGGTCGTTGCTCCACCAGATCGTAAAGCTAGGCCCTTAGAAGTCAACTCCAGAAGCATAAAATAAAATAAAAATACAACAGTTTTCCCATCGTATAACAGGAATAATTGCAACCTGTGTGAAGGTAATGGCCATTTCTATGTTCCGTGAAACCTAGGCTTCACTCTAGGGCGTTGCTCCACCACATCGAATAGTTAGGGCCTTAGAAAACAACGCCAGACGCATAAAATGCATTAAAAATACAACAGTTTTTCCGCCGTATAACAGGAATAATTGCAATCAGTGTGAAAGTAATGGTCATTTCTACGTTCCGCGCAACCTGGACTTAACTCTGAGGCATTGCTCCACCAGATCGAATAGCTAGGGCCTTTGAAGTCAACGCCAGAAGCATAAAATAAAATAAAAATACAACAGTTTTCCCATCGTATAACAGGAATAATTGCAACCTGTGTGAAGGTAATGGCCATTTCTATGTTCCGTGAAACCTAGGCTTCACTCTAGGGCGTTGCTCCACCAGATCGAACAGTTAGGGCCTTAGAAAACAACGCCAGAAGCATAAAATACAATACAAATACAACAGTTTTTCCATCGTATAGCATGAATAATTGCAACCAGAGTGAAGGTAATGGTCATTTCTACTCTTCGGGCAACCTAGGCTTCACTCTTGGACGTTGCCCCGCGATATCGAAAAGCTAAGACCTTAGAAGTCAACGCCAGAAGCATAAAATACAAAATAAAAATACAACAGTTTTACCACCGTATAACAGGAATAATTGCATCCAGTGTGATAGTAATGGCCATTTCTTCGTTCCGGGCATCCTAGCCTTCACTCTAGGGCGTTGCTCCACCAGATCCAACAGTTAGGGGCTTAGAAGCCAACGCCCGAAGCATAAAATGCAATAAAGGTACAACAGTTTTTCCATCGTATAACAGGAGTAATTGCAACCAGTGTGAAAGTAATGGTCATTTCTACGTACCGGGCAACCTAGGCTTCACTCTTGGCCGTTGCTCCACCAGATCGAATAGCTAGGGACTTAGAATTAAACGCCAGAAGCATATAATACAATAAAAATAGAACAGTATATCCATCGTATAACAGGAATAACTGCAACCAGTGTGAAGGTAATGGTCATTTCTACGTTCCGGGTAACCTAGGCTTCACTCTAGGGCGATGGTCCACCAGATCGAATAGTTAGCGCATAAGAAGTCAACGCCAGAAGCATAAAATACAAAATAATTGCAACAGTTTTTCCATCGTATAATATGAATCATTGCAAACAGTGTGAAAGTAATGGTCATTTCTACGTTCCGGGCAATCTGAGCTTCACGCTAGGGTGTTGCTCAATCAGATGGAATAGATAGGGCCTTAGAAGACAACGCCAGAAGCATAAAATAAAATAAAAATACAACAGTTCTTCCATCGTATAAGAGAAATAATTGCAAAATGTTTGAAAGTTATGGTCATTTCTACGTTCCGGGCAACCTAGGCTTGACTCTAGGGCGTTGCTCCACCAGATCGAATAGTTAGGGCCTTAGAAGTCAACGCACGAAGCATAAAATACAATAAAGATACTACAGTTTTTCCATCGTATAACTGGAATAATTGCAACCAGTGCGAAAGTGATAGTCATTTCTACGTTCCGGGCAACCTAGGCTTCAATCTAGGGCGTTGTTGCACCAGATCGAATAGTAAGGGCCATAGAAGTCAACGCCCGAAGCATAAAATACAGTAAAGATACAACAGATCTTCCATCGTATAACAGGAATAATTGCATCCAGTGTGATAGTAATGGCCAATTCTACGTTCCGGGCAACCTAGGCTTCACTGTAGGGCGTTGCTCCACCAGGTCGAATTGCTAGGGCCTTAGAAGCCTACGCCCGGAGCATAAAATACAATAAAAATACAACAGTTTTTTCATCGTATAGAATGAATAATTGCAATCAGTGTGAAGGTAATGGTCATTTCTATGTTCCGGCAAACTACGATTCACTCTGGGCCGTTGCTACACCAGATCGAAAAGTTAGGGCCCAAGAAGACAACGCCACAAGCATAAAATACAATATAAATACAACAGTTTTTGCATCGTATAATATGAATAATTGAAAACAGTGTGAAAGTTGTGGCCATTTCTACGTTCCGGGCAACCTAGGCTTGACTCTAGTTCGTTGCTCCACTAGATCGAATAGTTAGGACCTTAGAAGTCAACGCACGAAGCATAAAATACAATAAAAATACAACAGATATTCCATCGTATAAAACGAATAATTGCAACCAGTGTGAAAGTTATGGTCATTTCTACGTTCCGGGCAACCTAGGCTTGACTGTAGGGCGTTGTTCCAACAGATCGAGTAGTTAGGGCCTTAGAAGTCAACGCTAGAAGCATAAAATACAAAATAAATGCAATAGTTTTTCCATCGTATAAAACGAATAATTGCAACGAGTGTGAAAGTTATGGTCATTTCTATGTTCCGGGCAACCTAGCCTGCACTCTAGGGAGTTGTTCCACCACATCGGATAGCTACGGCCTTAGAAGTCAACGCCAGAAGCATAAAATACAATAAAAATACAACAGTTTTTCCACAGTATAACTGGAATGACTGCAACCAGTGTGATAGTACTGGTCATTTGTACGCTCCGGGCAACGCAGGCTGCACTCTAGGGCGTTGCTCCACCAGATGGATGAGTTTGGGCCTTAGAAATCAACGCCAGAATATTAAAATTAAAAATAAATACCGCAGGTTTGCGAGACGTATGACAGGAACTGATGCAACGAGTGTCAATCTAATGGTCATTTCTACGTTTCGAGCAACCTAGGCATCACCCTAGAGCGTTACTCCACCAGATCGAATAGCCAGGGCCTTAGAAGTCAACGGACGAAGCATAAGATACAATAAACATACAACTGTTTTTCCATCGTATAACAGGAATAATTGCAACCAGTGTGAAGGTACTGGTATTTTTTTTGTATTTTAAGCTTCTGGCGTTGACTTCTGAGGCCCTAAGTATTGGATCTGGTGGAGCAACGCCCTAGGGTGAAGCCTAGGTTGCCCGTAACGTAGAAATGACCATAACTTTCAGACTGGTTGCAATTATTCGTTTTATACAATGGAAAAACTGTTGCATTTATATTGTATTTTATGCTTCTGGCGTTGACTTCTAAGGCCGTAGCTATTCGATGTGGTGGAGCAACGCCCTAGGATGAAGCCTAGGTTGCCCGGAACGTAGAAATGACCATCACTTTCATACGGGTTTCAATTACTCCTGTTATGCGATGGAAAAACTGCTGTATTTTTATTGTATTTTATGCTTCTGGTGTTGACTTCTTAGGACCTAACTATCCGATCTGGTGGAGCAACGCCCTAAAGTTAAGCCTAGGTTGCCCGGAACGTAGAAATGACCATCACTTTCATACGGGTTTCAATTACTCCTGTTATGCGATGGAAAAACTGCTGTATTTTTATTGTATTTTTTGCTTCTGGTGTTGACTTCTTAGGACCTAACTATCCGATCTGGTGGCGCAACGCCCTAAAGTTAAGCCTAGGTTGCCCGGAACGTAGAAATGACCATTCCTTTTACACTCGTGCAATTATTCGTTTTAGACGATGGAAAAACTATTGTACTTATTTTGTATTTTATGCTTCTGGCGTTGACTTCTTAGGCCGTAACTTTTCGATATGGTGGACCAACGCCCCAGAGTGAAGCCTTGGTCGCCCGGAACGTAGAAATGACCATGACTTTCACTCTGGTTGCAATTATTCCTGTTATACGATGGAAAAGCTGCTGTATTTATATTGTATTTTAAGCTTCTGGTGTTTTTTTCTAAGGCGCCAACTTTTCGACCTGGTGGAGCAACGCCCTAGGTTGAAGCCTAGATAGCACGGAACGTGGAAATGCCCATTACGTTCACACTGGTCGTAATTATTCCTGTTATACGATGGAGTAACTGTAGTATTTGTATTGTACTTAATGCTTCGGGCGTTGACTTCTAAGGCCCTAACTATTGGATCTGGTGGTGCAACGCCCTAGGATGAAGCCTAGGTTGCCCGGAACGTTGAAATGACCATAACTTTCATACTGGTTCCAATTATTCCCGTTATACGACGGAAAAACTTTTGTATTTTTATTGTATTTTATGCTTCTGGCGTTGACTTCTTAGGCGCTAAATGTTCGGTCTGGTGCACCAACGCCGTAGAGTGAAGCCTAGGTTGCCCGGAACGTAGAAATGACCATTATGTTCACACTGGTTGCAATTATTCGTTTTATACGATGGAAAAACTGTTGTATTTATTTTGTATCTGGTGCTTCTGGCGTTGACTTCTTAGGCCCTAACCACTGGATCTGCTGGACCAGCGGCCTAGAGAGAAGCCTAGGCTGCCCGGAACGTAGAAATGACCATCACTTTCACACTGGTTGCAATTATTCCCGATATACGATGGAAAAGCTTTTGTATTTTTTTTGGATTTTATGTTTCGGGCGTTGACTTCGAAGGCCCTAACTATTCGATCTGGTGGAGCAACGCCCTAGAGTGAAGACTAGGTTGCCGGGCACGTAGAAATGACCATACCTTTCACACTCGTGCAATTATTCGGTTTAGACGATGGAAAAACTATTGTACTTATTTTGTATTTTGTGCTCCTGGCGTTGACTTCTTAGGCCGTAGCTTTTCTATCTGGTGGACCAACGCCCCAGAGTGAAGCCTTGGTCGCCCGGAACGTAGAAATGACCATGACTTTCACTCTGGTTGCAATTATTCCTGATATACTGTGAAAAACTGTTGTATTTTTATTGTATTTTATGCTTCGGGCGTTGACTCCTGAGGCCCTAGCTATTCAATTTGTTGGAGCAACGCCCTAGAGTGGAGCCTAGGTTGCCCGGAACATAGAAATGACCATATCTTTCACACTGGTTGCAATTATTGCTGTAATACGGTGGAATAACTGTTGAATTTATATTGTATTTTATGATTCTGGCATTGACTTCTTAGGCCCTAACTATTCGATCTGATGGAAAAACGAACTAGAGTGAAGCCTAGGTGCCAGGAACGTAGACATGACCATTACCTTCACACTAGTTGCAATTATTCGCTTTATACGATGGAAAAACTGTTGTATTTGGTTTGTATTTGGTGCTCCTGGCGTTAACTTCTTAGGCCCTAACTATTGGATCTGGTGGAGCAACGCCCTAGAGTGAAGCCTAGGTTGGCCGAAACGTAGAATTGACCATTACTTTCACTCTGGTTGGAATTATTCATGCTATACGATAGAAAAACTGTTGTATTTATATTATATTTTATGCTTCTGGCGTTGCCTTCTAAGGACCTAGCTATTTGATCTGGTGGAGCACCGCCCTAGAGTGAAGCCTAGGTTGCCCGGAACATAGAAAAGAGCATCACCTTCGCACTGGTTGCAATTATTCCTGTTATAGGATGGAAAGACTGTTGTATTTTCATTGTAGTTTATGCTTCTGGCGTTGACTTCTTAGGCCCTAACTATTCGATCTGGTGGAGCAACGCCCTAGAGTGAAGCCTTGGTTGCCCGGAACGTAGAAATGACCATCACTTTCACACTGGTTGCAATAATTCATTTTATACGATGGAAAAACTGTTGTATGTATATTGTATTTTATGCTTCTGGCGTTGACTTCTAAGGCCTTAGGTATTCGATGTGGTTGAGCAACGCCCTAGAGTGAAGCGTAGGTTGCCAGGAACGTAGAAATGTCCATTACCTTCATGCTTGTTGCAATTACTCCTGTTAAACGATGAAAAAACTTTTGTATTTTTATTGTATTTTATGCTTCAGGCGTTGACGTCTAAGGCCGTAGCTATTCGATGTGGTGGAGCAACGCCCTAGGATGAAGCCTAGGTTGCCCGGAACGAAGAAATGACCATTAGTTTCACTCTCGTTGGAATTACTCATGCTATACAATGGAAAATCTGTTGTATTTATATTATATTTTATGCTTCTGGCGTTCACTTCTTAGGCCCTAAGTATTCGATCTGGTGCCCCAACGCCCTAGAGTGAAGCCTAGGTTGCCCGGAACGAAGAAATGACCATTAGTTTCACTCTGGTTGGAATTACTCATGCTATACAATGGAAAATCTGTTGTATTTATATTGTATTTTATGCTTCTGGCGTTGACTTCTAAGGCCCTAGCTATTCGATATGGTGGAGGAACGCCCTAGGATCAAGCCTAGGTTTCCCGGAACGTAGAAATGACCATATCTTTTAGACTGGACGCAATTCTTCATGTTATACGATGGAAAAACTGTTGTATTTATATTGTATTTTATGTTTCTGGCGTTGACTTCTTAGGCCCTAGCTATTCGATCTGGTGGAACAACGCCCTAGAGTGAAGACTAGGTCGCCCGGAACGTGGAAATGACCATTACCTTCACAACGGTTGCAATTATTCGTGTTATACGATGAAAAAACTGTTGCATTTTTATTGTAGTTTAAGCTTCTGGCGTTGAATTCGAAGTCCCAAACTATTCGATCTGGTGGAGCAACGCCCTAAAGTTAAGCCCAGGTTTCCCGGAACGTAGAAATGTCCATTACTTTCATAGTGTTTGCAAATGCACATTATATACGATGGAAAAGCTGTTATCTTTATATTGTATTTTATGCCTCTGGCGTTGACTTTTTAGGCCCTAACTATTTGATCTGGTGGAGCACCGCCCGAGAGCGAAGCATAGGTTACCCGGAACATAGAAAAGAGCATTACCTTCAAACTGGTTGCAATTATTCCTGTTATACAATGGAAAGACTGTTGTATTTTCATTGTATTTTATGCTTCTGGCGTTGACTTCTTAATCCCTAACTATTCGATCTGGTGGAGCAACGCCCTAGAGTGAAGCCTTGGTCGCCCGGAACGTATAAATGTCCATTACTTTCATACTGTTTGCAAATATACATTCTATACGATGGAAAAGCTGTTATATTTATATTGTATTTTATGCTTCTGACGTTGACTTTTTAGGCCCTAACTATTTGATCTGGTGGAGCAGCGCCCTAGAGTGAAGCCTAGGTTGCCCGGAACATAGAAAAGAGCATCACCTTCACAATGGTTGCAATTATTCCTGTTATAGGATGGAAAGACTGTTGTATTTTCATTGTATTTTATGCTTTTGGTGTTGACTTCTTAGGCCCTAACTATTCGATCTGGTGGAGCAACGCCCTAGGGTGAAGCCTTGGTTGCCCGGAACGTAGAAATGACCATCACTTTCACACTGGTTGCAATTATTCATTTTATACGATGGAAAAACGGTTGTATTTATATTGTATTTTATGCTTCTGGCGTTGTCTTCTAAGGCCCTAGCTATTCGATCTGGTGGCGCAATGCCCTAGAGTGAAGCCCAGGTTGCCCGGAACATAGAAAAGAGCATTACCTTCACACTAGTTGCAATTATTCCTGTTATACGATGGAAAAACTGTTGCATCTTTATTGTAGTTTATGCTTCTGGCGTTGACTTCTTAGGTCCTAACTATTCGATCTGGTGGAGCAACGCCCTAGAGTGAAGCCTTGGTTGCCCGGAACGTAGAAAAGGTCATAACTTTCACCCTGTTTGCAATTATTCATGTTATACAGTGGAAAAACTGTTGATTTATATTGTATTTTATGCTTCTGGCATTGACTTCTAAGGCCGCAACTATTCGATGTGATGGAGCAACGCCATTGAGCGAAACCTACGTTGCCCGGAACGTAGAAATGACCATTACTTGCACACTGGTTGCAATTATTCATTCTATACGATGGAAAAACTGTTGTACATATATCGTATTTTATGCTTCTGGCGTTGACTTCTTAGGCCCTAACTATTCGATCTGGTGGAGCAACGCCCTATGGTGAAGCCTAGCTTGCCCGGAACGTAGAAATGACCATAACTATCAGACTGGTTGCAATTATCCGTTTTATACGATGGAAAGACTGTTGTATTTATATTGTATTTTATAGTTATGGCGTTGTCTTCTAGGGCCGTAGCTATTCGATCTGGTGGAGCAACGCCCTATGGTGAAGCCTAGCTTGCCCGGAACGTAGAAATGACCATAACTATCAGACTGGTTGCAATTATCCGTTTTATACGATGGAAAGACTGTTGTATTTATATTGTATTTTATAGTTATGGCGTTGTCTTCTAGGGCCGTAGCTATTCGATATGGTTGAGCAACGCCCTAGAGTGAAGCCTAGGTTGCCCGGATCCTAGAAATGACCATGGCTTTCATACTGGTTGCAATTATTCGTTTTATACGATGGAAAAACTGTTGTATTTATTTTGTATTTGGTGCTCCTGGCGTTGACTTCTTAGGCCCTAGCTATTGGATCTGGTGGACCAACGCCCTAGAGTGAAGCCTAGGTTGCCCGGAACGTAGAAATGACCTTTACTTTCAAACTGTTTGAAAATATACATTATATACGATGGTAAAACTGTTTTACTTGGGTTGTATTTTATGCTTCTGGCATTGACTTCTAAGGCCCTAACTATGCGATGTGGTGGAGCAACGCCCTAGAGTGAAACCTAGGTTGCCCGGAACGTAGAAATGACCATAGCTTTCACACTGGTTGCAATTATTCCTGTTATACAAGGGAAACACTGTTGTATTTATATTGTATTTTATGCTTCTGGCGTTGACTTCTTAGGCCATAACTATTCGATCTGGTGGAGCAACGCCCTAGAGTGAAGCCTAGGTTACCCGGACCGTAGAAATGACCAGTACTTTCACACTGGTGCAGTTATTCCTGTTATACAATGGAAAAACTGTTGCATTTTTATTGTATTTTATGCTTCTAGCGTTGTATTGAAAGTCCCTAACTATTCGATCTGGTGGAGCAACGCCCTGGAGTTAAGCCAAGGTTGCCCGGAACGTAGAAATGACCATAACTTTTACACTGGTTGCAATTATTCGTTCCATACAATGGAAAAACTGTTCTATTTATTTTGTATTTCATGCTTCGGGCGTTAACTTCTAAGGCCCTAACTATTCGATCTGGTGGAGCGACGCCCTACAGTTAAGCCTAGGTTGCCCGGAACGTCGAAATGACCTTTACTTTCACACTGTTTGCAAATATACATTATATATGATGGAAAAGCTGTTGTATTTATATTGTATTTTATGCTTCTGGCGTTGACTTCTTAGGCCCTAACTAACCGATCTGGTGGAACAACGCCCTAGAGTGAAGCCTAGGTTGCCCGAAACGTAGAAATGACCTTTACTTTCACACTGTTTGCAAACATACATTATATACGATGAAAAAGCTGTTGTATTTATATTGTATTTTATGCTTCTGGCGTTGTCTTCTTAGGCCCTAACTATTCGATCTGGTGGAGCAATGCTCTACAGTGAAGCCTAGGTTGCCCGGAACGTAGAAATGACCATTACCTTCACACTGCTTGCAATTATACATTTTATACGATGGAAGAACTGTTATACTTATGTTGTATTTTATTCTTCTGGCGTTGACTTCTTAGGCCCAAACTATTAGATCTGGTGGAGCAACGCGCTATGGTGAAGCCTAGGTTGCCCGGAACGTAGAAATGACCTTTACATTCACACTGTTTGCAAATATACATTATATACGATGGAAAAGCTGTTGTATTTATATTGTATTTTATGCTTCTGGCGTTGACTTCTTAGGCCCTAACTATTCGATCTATTGGAACAATGCCCTAGAGAGATGCCTAGGTTGCCTGGAACGTAGAAATGACCTTTACCTTCAGACTGTTTGCAATTATTCATTCTATACGATGGACAAACTGTTGTACATATATCGTATTTTATGCTTCTGGCGTTGACTTCTTAGGCCCAAACTATTCGATCTGGTGGAGCAACGCCCTATGGTGAAGCCTAGCCTGCCAGGAACGTAGAAATGACCATAACTATCAGACTGGTTGCAATTATCCGTTTTATACGATGGAAAGACTGTTGTATTTATATTGTATTTTATAGTTATGGCGTTGTCTTCTAGGGCCGTAACTATTCGATATGGATGAGCAACGCCCTAGGGTGAAGCCTAGGTTGCCCGGAACGCAGAAATGACCATAGCTTTCATACTGGCTCCAATTATTCGTTTTATACGATGGAAAAACTGTTGTATTTATTTTGTGTTTGGTGCTCCTGGCGTTGACTTCTTAGGCCCTAGCTATTGGATTTGGTGGACCAACGCCCTAGAGTGAAGCCTAGGTTGCCCGGAACGTAGAAATGACCATCACCTTCACTCTTGTAGCAATTATTCCTGTTATACGATGGAAAAAATGTTGTATTTATATTGTATTTTATGCTTCTGGCGTTGACTTCTTAGGCCATAACTATTCGATCTGGTGGAGCAACGCCCTAGAGTTAAGCCAAGGTTGCCCGGAACGTTGAAATGACCATAACTTTCAGACTGGTTGCAATTATTCGTTCTATACGATGGAAAAACAGTTCTGTTTATTTTGTATTTCATGCTTCGGGCGTTAACTTCTAACGGCCTAACTATTCGATCTGGTGGAGCGACGCCCTACAGTTAAGCCTAGGTTGCCCGGAACGTAGAAATGACTTTTACTTTCACACTGTGTGCAAATATACATTATATACGATGGAAAAGCTGTTGTATTTATATTGTATTTCATGCTTCTGGCGTTGACTTCTTAGGCCCTAACTAGTCGATCTGGTGGAACAACGCCCTGGAGTTAAGCCAAGGTTGCCCAGTACGTAGAAATGACCATAACTTTCACACTGGTTGCAATTATTCGTTCTATCCAATGGAAAAACAGTTGTATTTATTTTGTATTTCATGCTTCGGGCGTTGACTTCTAACGCCCTAACTATTCGATCTGCTGGAGCAACGCCCTATGGTGAAGCCTAGCTTGCCCGGAACGTAGAAATGACCATAACTATCAGACTGGTTGCAATTATCCGTTTTATACGATGGAAAGACTGTTGTATTTATATTGTATGTTATAGTTATGGCGTTATCTTCTAGGGCCGTAGCTATTCGGTATGGTTGAGCAACGCCCTAGAGTGAAGCCTAGGTTGCCCGGAACGTAGAAATGACCATAGCTTTCATACTGGTTGCAATTATTCGTTTTATACGATGGAAAAGCTGTTGTACTTATATTGTATTTTATCCTTCTGTCGTTGACTTCTTAGGCCCTCACTATTCGATCTGGTGGAGCAACGCCCAACAGTTAAGCCTAGGTTGCCCGGAACGTAGAAATGACCTTTACTTTCACACTGTTTGCAAATATACATTATATACGATGGAAATGCTGTTGTATTTATATTGTATTTTATGCTTCTGGCGTTGACTTCTTGGGCCCTAACTAATCGATCTGGTGGAACAACGCCCTAGAGTGAAGCCTAGGTTGCCCGGAACGTGGAAATGACCTTTACTTTCACACTGTTTGCATATATACATTTTATATGATGGAAGAACTGTTATACTTATGTTGTATTTTATTCTTCTGGCGTTGAATTCTAAGTCCCTAGCTATTCGATCTGGTGGAGCAACGCCCTAGAGTGAAGCCTAGGTTACCCGAAACGTAGAAATGACCAATACCTTCAGGCTTGTTGCAATTATTCCTGTTATACGATGAAAAAACTGTTGTATTTATATTGTATTTTATGCTTCTGGCATTGACCTCTAAGGCCCTAACTATTCGATGTGGTGGAGCAACGCCATGGAGGAAACCTAGGTTGCTCGGAACGCAGAAATGACCATTACTTGCACACTGGTTGCAATTATTCATTATATACGATGGAAAAAGTGTTGTACATATATCGTATTTTATGCTTCTGGCGTTGACTTCTTAGGCCCTAACTATTCGATCTGCTGGAGCAACGCCCTATGGTGAAGCCTAGCTTGCCCGGAACGTAGAAATGACCATTACTATCAGACTGGTTGCAATTATCCGTTTTATACGATGGAAAGACTGTTGTATTTATATTGTATGTTATAGTTATGGCGTTATTTTCTAGGGCCGTAGCTATTCGATATGGTTGAGCAACGCCCTAGAGTGAAGCCTAGGTTGCCCGGAACGTAGAAGTGACCATAGCTTTCATACTGGTTGCAATTATTCGTTTTATACGATGGAAAAGCTGTTGTACTTATATTGTATTTTATCCTTCTGTCGTTGACTTCTTAGGCCCTCACTATTCGATCTGGTGGAGCAACGCCCTAGAGTGAAGCCTAGGTTGCCCGGAACGTAGAAATGACCATAGCTTTCATACTGGTTGCAATTATTCGTTTTATACGATGGAAAAACTGTTGTACATATATTGTATTTTATGCTTCTGGCGTTGACTTCTTAGGCCCTAACTATTCGATCTGGTGGAGCAACGCACTAGAGTGAAGCCTAGGTTGCCCGGGACGTAGTAATGGCCATTACCTTCACACTGTTTGCGATTATTCATTTTATACGATGGTGAAACTGTTGTACTTGGGTTGTATTTTAGGCTTCTGGCCTTGACTTCTAAGGCCCTAACTATTCGATGTGGTGGAGCAACGCCCTAGAGTGAAACCTAGGTTGCCCGGAACGTAGAAATGACCATAGATTTCACACTGGTTGCAATTATTCCTGTTATACAAGGGAAACACTGTTGTACTTATATTGTATTTTATGCTTCTGGCGTTGACTTATTAGGCCCTAACTTTTCGATCTGGTGGAGCAACGCCCTAGAGTGAAGCCTAGGTTACCCGGACCGTAGAAATGACCAGTACTTTCACACTGGTTGCAGTTATCCCTGTTATACAATGGAAAAACTGTTGCATTTTTATTGTATTTTATGCTTCTAGCGTTGTATTCAAAGTCCCTAACTATTCGATCTGGTGGAGCAACGCCCTGGAGTTAAGCCGAGGTTGCCCGGAACATAGAAATGACCATAACTTTCACACTGGTTGCAATTATTCGTTCTATACAATGGAAAAACTGTTCTATTTATTTTGTATTTCATGCTTCGGGCGTTGACTTCTAAGGCCCTAGCTATTCGATCTGGTGGAGCAACGCCCTGGAGTGAAGCCTAGGCTACCCGGAACGTAGAAGTGAACAGTACTTTCACACTGGTTGCAGTTATTCCTGTTATACAATGGAAAAACTGTTGCATTTTTATTGTATTTTATGCTTCTGGCGTTGTATTCAAGGTCCCTAACTATTCGATCTGGTGGAGCGACGCCCTGGAGTTAAGCCTAGGTTGCCCGGAACGTTGAAATGACCTTTACTTTCACACTGTTTGCAAATATACATTATATACGATGGAAAAGCTGTTGTATTTATATTGTATTTTATGCTTCTGGCGTTGACTTCTTAGGCCCTAACTATTCGATCTGGTGGAGCGACGCCGTACAGCTAAGCCTAGGTTGCCCGGAACGTAGAAATGACCTTTACTTTCACACTGTTTGCAAATATACATTATATACGATGGAAATGCTGTTGTATTTATATTGTATTTTATGCTTCTGGCGTTGACTTCTTAGGCCCTAACTAATCGAGCTGGTGGAACAACGCCCTAGAGTGAAGCCTAGGTTGCCCGAAACGTAGAAATGGCCTTTACTTTCACACTGTTTGCATATATACATTATATACGATGGAAAAGCTGTTGTATTTATATTGCATTTTATGCATCTGGCGTTGTCTTCTTAGGCCCTAACTATTCGATCTGGTGGAGCAATGCTCTAGAGTGAAGCCTAGGTTGCCCGGAACGTAGAAATGACCATTACCTTCACACTGCTTGCAATTATACATTTTATACGATGGAAGAACTGTTATACTTATGTTGTATTTTATTCTTCTGGCGTTGAATTCTAAGTCCCTAGCTATTCGATCTGGTGGAGCAACGCCCTAGAGTGAAGCCTAGGTTACCCGAAACGTAGAAATGACCATTACCTTCAGGCTTGTTGCAATTATTCGTTTTATACGATGGAAAAGCTGTTGTACTTATATTGTATTTTATGCTTCTGTCGTTGACTTCTTAGGCCCTCACTATTCGATCTGGTGGAGCAACGCCCTAGAGTGAAGCCTCGGTTGCCCGGAACGTAGAAATGACCATAGCTTTCATACTGGTTGCAATTATTCGTTTTATACGATGGAAAAACTGTTCTATTTATTTTGTATTTCATGCTTCGGGCGTTGACTTCTAAGGCCCTCGCTATTCGATCTGGTGGAGCAACGCCCTGGAGTGAAGTCTAGGCTACCCGGAACGTAGAAGTGAACAGTACTTTCACACTGGTTGCAGTTATTCCTGTTATACAATGGAAAAACTGTTCTATTTATTTTGTATTTTATGCTTCGGGAGTTGACTCGCAAGTCGCTGACTATTCGGTCTGGTGGAGCAACGCCCTAGAGTGAAGCCTAGGTTGCCCGGGACGTAGTAATGGCCATTACCTTCACACTGTTTGCGATTATTCATTTTATACGATGGTAAAACTGTTGTACTTGGGTTGTATTTTAGGCTTCTGGCCTTGACTTCTAAGGCCCTAACTATTCGATGTGGTGGAGCCACGCCCTAGAGTGAAACCTAGGTTGCACGGAACGTAGAAATGACCATAGATTTCACACTGGTTGCAATTATTCCTGTTATACAAGGGAAACACTGTTGTACTTATATTGTATTTTATGCTTCTGGCGTTGACTTATTAGGCCCTAACTTTTCGATCTGGTGGAGCAACGCCCTAGAGTGAAGCCTAGGTTACCCGAAACGTAGAAATGACCATTACCTTCAGGCTTGTTGCAATTATTCGTTTTATACGATGGAAAAGCTGTTGTACTTATATTGTATTTTATGCTTCTGTCGTTGACTTCTTAGGCCCTCACTATTCGATCTGGTGGAGCAACGCCCTAGAGTGAAGCCTAGGTTGCCCGGAACGTAGAAATGACCATAGCTTTCATACTGGTTGCAATTATTCGTTTTATACGATGGAAAAACTGTTCTATTTATTTTGTATTTCATGCTTCGGGCGTTGACTTCTAAGGCCCTAGCTATTCGATCTGGTGGAGCAACGCCCTGGAGTGAAGTCTAGGCTACCCGGAACGTAGAAGTGAACAGTACTTTCACACTGGTTGCAGTTATTCCTGTTATACAATGCAAAAACTGTTCTATTTATTTTGTATTTTATGCTTCGGGAGTTGACTCGCAAGTCGCTGACTATTCGGTCTGGTGGAGCAACGCCCTAGAGTGAAGCCCAGGTTGCCGGAACGTAGAAATGACCATTACCTTCACACTGCTTGCAATTATACATTTTATACGATGGAAGAACTGTTATACTTATGTTGTATTTTATTCTTCTGGCGTTGAATTCTAAGTCCCTAGCTATTCGATCTGGTGGAGCAACGCCCTAGCGTGAAGCCTAGGTTACCCGAAACGTAGAAATGACCATTAACTTCAGGCTTGTTGCAATTATTCCTGTTATACGATGAAAAAACTGTTGTATTTATATTGTATTTTATGCTTCTGGCATTGACTTATAAGGCCCTAACTATTCGATGTGGTGGAGCAACGCCATGGAGCGAAACCTAGGTTGCTCGGAACGTAGAAATGACCATTACTTGCACACTGGTTGCAATTATTCATTCTATACGATGGAAAAAGTGTTGTACATATATCGTATTTTAGGCTTCTGGCGTTGACTTCTTAGGCCCTAACTATTCGATCTGGTAGAGCAATGCTCTAGAGTGAAGCCTAGGTTGCCCGGAACGTAGAAATGCCCACTACCTTCACACTGCTTGCAATTATACATTTTATACGATGGAAGAACTGGTATACTTATGTTGTATTTTATGCTTCTGGCGTTGACTTCTTAGGCCCTAACTATTCGATCTGGTGGAGCAACGCCCTAGAGTGAAACCTAGGTTGCCCGGAACGTAGAAGTGACCATTACCTTCACACTGTTTGCGATTATTCATTTTATGCGATGGTAAAGCTGTTGTACTTAAGTTGCATTTTATTCTTCTGGCGCTGAATTCTAAGTCTCTAGCTATTCGATCTGGTGGAGCAACGCCCTGGAGTGAAGCCTCGGCTACACGGAACGTAGAAATGACGAGTACTTTTACACTGGTTGCAGTTATTCCTGTTATACAATGGAAAAACTGTTGCATTTTTATTGTATTTTATGCCTCTGGCGTTGTATTCAAAGTCCCTAACTATTCGATCTGGTGGAGCGACGCCCTAGAGTGAAGCCTAGGTTACCCGAAACGTAGAAATGACCATTACGTTCAGGCTTGTTTCAATTATTCCTGTTATACGATGAAAAAACTGTTGTATTTATATTGTATTTCATGCTTATGGCATTGACTTCTAAGGCCCTAACTATTCGATGTGGCGGAGCAACGCCATAGAGCGAAACCTAGGTTGCTCGGAACGTAGAAATGACCATTACTTTCACACTGGTTGCAACTATTCATTCTATACGATGGAAAAACTGTTGTACATATATCGTATTTTATGCTTCTGGCGTTGACTTCTATGGCCCTAACTATTCGATGTGGTGGAGCAACGCCTTAGAGTGAAGCCTAGGTTGCCCGGAACGTAGAAATGACCATAGCTTTCACACTGGTTGCAATTATTCCTGTTATTCAAGGGAAAAACTGTTGCATTTTTATTGTATTTTATGCTTCTAGCGTTGTATTCAAAGTCCCTAACTATTCGATCTGGTGGAGCAACGCCCTGGAGTTCAGCCGAGGTTGCCCGGAACATAGAAATGACCATAACTTTCACACTGGTTGCAATTATTCGTTCTATACAATGGAAAAACTGTTCTATTTATTTTGTATTTCATGCTTCGGGCGTTGACTTCTAAGGCCCTAGCTATTCGATCTGGTGGAGCAACGCCCTGGAGCGAAGCCTAGGCTACCCGGAACGTAGAAGTGAACAGTACTTTCACACTGGTTGCAGTTATTCCTGTTATACAATGGAAAAACTGTTGCATTTTTATTGTATTTTATGCTTCTGGCGTTGTATTGAAGGTCCCTAACTATTCGATCTGGTGGAGCGACGCCCTGGAGTTAAGCCAAGGTTGCCCGGAACGAAGAAATGACCATTAGTTTCACTCTCGTTGGAATTACTCATGCTATACAATGGAAAATCTGTTGTATTTATATTATATTTTATGCTTCTGGCGTTCACTTCTTAGGCCCTAAGTATTCGATCTGGTGCCCCAACGCCCTAGAGTGAAGCCTAGGTTGCCCGGAACGAAGAAATGACCATTAGTTTCACTCTGGTTGGAATTACTCATGCTATACAATGGAAAATCTGTTGTATTTATATTGTATTTTATGCTTCTGGCGTTGACTTCTAAGGCCCTAGCTATTCGATATGGTGGAGGAACGCCCTAGGATCAAGCCTAGGTTTCCCGGAACGTAGAAATGACCATATCTTTTAGACTGGACGCAATTCTTCATGTTATACGATGGAAAAACTGTTGTATTTATATTGTATTTTATGTTTCTGGCGTTGACTTCTTAGGCCCTAGCTATTCGATCTGGTGGAACAACGCCCTAGAGTGAAGACTAGGTCGCCCGGAACGTGGAAATGACCATTACCTTCACAACGGTTGCAATTATTCGTGTTATACGATGAAAAAACTGTTGCATTTTTATTGTAGTTTAAGCTTCTGGCGTTGAATTCGAAGTCCCAAACTATTCGATCTGGTGGAGCAACGCCCTAAAGTTAAGCCTAGGTTTCCCGGAACGTAGAAATGTCCATTACTTTCATAGTGTTTGCAAATGCACATTATATACGATGGAAAAGCTGTTATCTTTATATTGTATTTTATGCCTCTGGCGTTGACTTTTTAGGCCCTAACTATTTGATCTGGTGGAGCACCGCCCGAGAGCGAAGCATAGGTTACCCGGAACATAGAAAAGAGCATTACCTTCAAACTGGTTGCAATTATTCCTGTTATACAATGGAAAGACTGTTGTATTTTCATTGTATTTTATGCTTCTGGCGTTGACTTCTTAATCCCTAACTATTCGATCTGGTGGAGCAACGCCCTAGAGTGAAGCCTTGGTCGCCCGGAACGTATAAATGTCCATTACTTTCATACTGTTTGCAAATATACATTCTATACGATGGAAAAACGGTTGTATTTATATTGTATTTTATGCTTCTGGCGTTGTCTTCTAAGGCCCTAGCTATTCGATCTGGTGGCTCAATGCCCTAGAGTGAAGCCCAGGTTGCCCGGAACATAGAAAAGAGCATTACCTTCACACTAGTTGCAATTATTCCTGTTATACGATGGAAAAACTGTTGCATCTTTATTGTAGTTTATGCTTCTGGCGTTGACTTCTTAGGTCCTAACTATTCGATCTGGTGGAGCAACGCCCTAGAGTGAAGCCTTGGTTGCCCGGAACGTAGAAAAGGTCATAACTTTCACCCTGTTTGCAATTATTCATATTATACAGTGGAAAAACTGTTGATTTATATTGTATTTTATGCTTCTGGCATTGACTTCTAAGGCCGCAACTATTCGATGTGATGGAGCAACGCCCAAGAGTGAAGCCTACGTTGCCTGGAACGTAGAAATGACCAGTACTTTCACACTGGTTGCAATTATTCCTGTTATACGACGGAAAAACAGTTGCATTTTTATTGTATTTTATGCTTCTGGCGTTGAATTCTAAGTCCCTAACTATGCGATCTGGTGGAGCAACGCCCTCTAGTTAAGCCTAGGTTGCCGGGAACGTAGAAATGAACTTTACTTTCAGACTGCTTGCAAATATACATTATATACGATGGAAAGGCTGTTGTATTTATATTGTATTTTATGCTTATGGCGTTGACTTCTAAGGCCCTAGCTATTGGATCTGGTGGCGCAACGCCCTAGAGTGAAGCCTAGGTTGCCCGGAACATAGAAATGACCATATCTTTCACACTGGTTGCAATCATTCCTGTTATACGGTGGAAAAACTGTTGAATTTATATTGTATTTTATGCTTCTGGCATTGACTTCTTAGGCCCTAACTATTCGATCTGGTGGAAAAACGAACTAGAGTGAAGCCTAGGTGCCAGGAACGTAGAAATGACCATATCTTTCACACTGGTTGCAATTATTCCTGTTATACGATGGAAAAGCTGTTGTATTTATATTGTATTTTATGCTTCTGGCGTTGACTTCTAAGGTCCTAGATATTGGATGTGGTGGAGCAACGCCCTAGAGTGAAGCCTGGGTTGGCCGAAACGTAGAAATGACCATTAGTTTCACACTGGTTGGAATTGCTCATGCTATACGATGGAAAAAGTGTTGTATTTATATTATATTTTATGCTTCTGGCGTTGTCTTCTAAGGCCCTAGCTATTGGATCTGGTGGCGCAACGCCCTAGAGTGAAGCCTAGGTTGCCCGGAACATAGAAATGACCATATCTTTCACACTGGTTGCAATCATTCCTGTTATACGGTGGAAAAACTGTTGAATTTATATTGTATTTTATGCTTCTGGCATTGACTTCTTAGGCCCTAACTATTCGATCTGGTGGAAAAACGAACTAGAGTGAAGCCTAGGTGCCAGGAACGTAGAAATGACCATATCTTTCACACTGGTTGCAATTATTCCTGTTATACGATGGAAAAGCTGTTGTATTTATATTGTATTTTATGCTTCTGGCGTTGTCTACTCAGGCCCTCACTATTCGATTTAGTGGAGCAACGCCCTAGAGTGAAGCCTAGATTGCCCGGGACGTGGAAATGAACATTACCTTCACGCTTGTTGCAACTTTCCTGTTATACGTTGGAAAAGCTGTTGTATTTATATTGTATTTAATGCTTCTGGCGTTGAATTCGAAGTCCCTAGCTATTCGATCTGGTGGTGCAACGCCCTAAAGTTAAGCCTTGGTTGCCCGGAACGTTGAAATGACAATCACTTTCACACTGGTTGCAATTACTCATTTTATACGATGGAAAATCTGCTGTATTTATATTGTATTTTATGCTTCTGGCGTTGACTTCTAAGGCCGTAGATATTCGATGTGGTTGAGCAACGCCCTCAAGTGAAGCCTAGGTTGCCCGGATCGTAGCAATGGCCTTTACTTTCACGCTGGTTGCAGTTATTCCTGTTATAGGATGGAAAAAATGTGTTATTTGTTTTGTATTTTATGCTTCTGGCGTTGACTTCTTAGGCCCTAAATATTCGATCTGGTGCACCAACGCCGTTGAGTGAAGCCTAGGTTGCCCGGAACGTAGAAATGACCATTACTTTCACACTGGTTGCAATTATTCGTTTTATACGTTGGAAAAACTGTTGTATTTATTTTGTATCTGGTGCTTCTGGCGTTGACTTCTTAGGCCCTAACTACTGGATCTGGTGGACCAACGGCCTAGAGTGAAGCCTAGGCTGCCCGGAACGTAGAAATGACCATCACTTTCACACTGGTTGCAATTATTCCCGTTATACGATGGAAAAACTTTTGTATTTTTATTGGATTTTATGATTCGGGCGTTGACTTCGAAGGCCCTAGCTATTCGATCTGGTGGAGCAACGCCCTAGAGTGAAACCTAGGTTGCCCGGCACGTAGAAATGACCATACCTTTCACACACGTGCAATTATTCGGTTTAGACGATGGAAAAGCTATTGTTTTTATTTTGTATTTTATGCTTCTGGCGTTGACATCTTAGGCCGTAGCTTTTCGATCTGGTGGACCAACGACCCAGAGTGAAGCCTTGGACGCCCAGAACGTAGAAATGACCATGACTTTCAATCTGGTTGCAATTATTCCTGTTATGCGATGAAAAAACTGTTGTATTTTTATTGTATTTTATGCTTCTGGCCTTGACTTCTAAGGCCCTAACTATGCAATGTGGTGGAGCAACGCCCTAGAGTGAAACCTAGGTTGCCCGGAACGTAGAAATGACCATAGCTTTCACACTGGTTGCAATTATTCCTGTTATACAAGGGAAACAGTGTTGTATTTATATTGTATTTTATGCTTCTGGCGTTGACTTCGTAGGCCCTAACTATTCGATCTGGTGGAGCAACGCCCTAGAGTGAAGCCTCGGTTGCCCGGGACATAGAAATGACCATTACTTCCACACTGCTTGCAATTATTCATATTATACAGTGGAAGAACTGTTGTAT
The DNA here is from genome assembly GCF_051401765.1 of Calliopsis andreniformis. Lineage (NCBI taxonomy): Eukaryota > Metazoa > Arthropoda > Insecta > Hymenoptera > Andrenidae > Calliopsis > Calliopsis andreniformis. The sequence goes on from NW_027480422.1 coordinate 20,296,857, forward strand.
TTATATTGTATTTTATGCTTCTGGCATTGTCTTCTAAGGCCCTAACAATTCGATGTGGTGGAGCAACGCCCTTGAGTGAAGCCTAGGTTGCCCGGAACGTAGAAATGACCATAGCTTTCACACTGGTTGCAATTATTCCTGTTATACAAGGGAAAAACTGTTGGACTTATATTGTATTTTATGCTTCTGGCGTTGACTTCTTAGGCCCTAGCTATTCGATCTGTTGGAGCAATGCTCTAGAGTGAAGCCTAGGTTGCCCGGAACGTAGAAATGACCATTACCTTCACACTGCTTGCAATTATACATTTTATACGATGGAGGAACTGTTATACTTATGCTGTATTTTATTCTTCTGGCGTTGAATTCTAAGTCCCTAGCTATTCGATCTGTTAGAGCAACGCCGTAGAGTGAAGCCTAGTTTACCCGAAACGTAGAAATGTCCATTAACTTCATGCTTGTTGCAATTATTCCTGTTATACGATGAAAAAACTGTTGTATTTATCTTCTATTTTATGCTTCTGGCATTGACTTCTAAGGCCCTAACTTTTCGATGTGGTGGAGCAACGCCATAGAGCGAAACCTAGGTTGCTCGGAACGTAGAAATGACCATTACTTTCTCACTGGTTGCAACTATTCATTCTATACGACGGAAAAACTGTTGTACTTATATTGTATTTTATGCTTCTGGCGTTGGCTTCTTAGGTCCTAACTATTCGATCTGGTGGAGCAACGCCATTGAGCGAAACCTAGGTTGCTCGGAACGTAGAAATGACCATTACTTGCACACTGGTTGCAATTATTCATTCTATACGATGGAAAAACTGTTGTACATATATCGTATTTTATGCTTCTGGCGTTGACTTCTTAGGCCCTAACTATTCGATCTGGTGGAGCAACGCCCTATGGTGAAGCCTAGCTTGCCCGGAACGTAGAAATGACCATAACTATCAGACTGGTTGCAATTATCCGTTTTATACGATGGAAAGACTGTTGTATTTATATTGTATTTTATAGTTATGGCGTTGTCTTCTAGGGCCGTAGCTATTCGATATGGTGGAGCAACGCCCTAGAGTGAAGCCTAGGTTACCCGGACCGTAGAAATGACCAGTACTTTCACACTGTTTGCAAATATACATTATATACGATGGAAAAGCTGCTGTATGTATATTGTATTTTATGCTTCTGGCGTTGTCTTCTTAGGCCCTAACTATTCGATCTGGTGGAGCAATGCTCTAGAGTGAAGCCTAGGTTGCCCGGACCGTAGAAATGACCATTACCTTCACACTGCTTGCAATTATACATTTTATACGCAGAAAGAACTGTTATACTTATGTTGTATTTTAAACTTCTGGCGTTGAATTCTAAGTCCCTAGCTATTCGATCTGGTGGAGCAACGCCCTATGGTGAAGCCTAGCTTGCCCGGAACGTAGAAATGACCATAACTATCAGACTGGTTGCAATTATCCGTTTTATACGATGGAAAGACTGTTGTATTTATATTGTATTTTATAGTTATGGCGTTGTCTTCTAGGGCCGTAGCTATTCGATATGGTTGAGCAACGCCCTAGAGTGAAGCCTAGGTTGCCCGGATCCTAGAAATGACCATAGCTTTCATACTGGTTGCAATTATTCGTTTTATACGATGGAAAAACTGTTGTATTTATTTTGTATTTGGTGCTCCTGGCGTTGACTTCTTAGGCCCTAGCTATTGGATCTGGTGGACCAACGCCCTAGAGTGAAGCCTAGGTTGCCCGGAACGTAGAAATGACCTTTACTTTCAAACTGTTTGAAAATATACATTATATACGATGGTAAAACTGTTTTACTTGGGTTGTATTTTATGCTTCTGGCATTGACTTCTAAGGCCCTAACTATGCGATGTGGTGGAGCAACGCCCTAGAGTGAAACCTAGGTTGCCCGGAACGTAGAAATGACCATAGCTTTCACACTGGTTGCAATTATTCCTGTTATACAAGGGAAACACTGTTGTATTTATATTGTATTTTATGCTTCTGGCGTTGACTTCTTAGGCCATAACTATTCGATCTGGTGGAGCAACGCCCTAGAGTGAAGCCTAGGTTACCCGGACCGTAGAAATGACCAGTACTTTCACACTGGTGCAGTTATTCCTGTTATACAATGGAAAAACTGTTGCATTTTTATTGTATTTTATGCTTCTAGCGTTGTATTGAAAGTCCCTAACTATTCGATCTGGTGGAGCAACGCCCTGGAGTTAAGCCAAGGTTGCCCGGAACGTAGAAATGACCATAACTTTTACACTGGTTGCAATTATTCGTTCCATACAATGGAAAAACTGTTCTATTTATTTTGTATTTCATGCTTCGGGCGTTAACTTCTAAGGCCCTAACTATTCGATCTGGTGGAGCGACGCCCTACAGTTAAGCCTAGGTTGCCCGGAACGTCGAAATGACCTTTACTTTCACACTGTTTGCAAATATACATTATATACGATGGAAAAGCTGTTGTATTTATATTGTATTTTATGCTTCTGGCGTTGACTTCTTAGGCCCTAACTAACCGATCTGGTGGAACAACGCCCTAGAGTGAAGCCTAGGTTGCCCGAAACGTAGAAATGACCTTTACTTTCACACTGTTTGCAAACATACATTATATACGATGAAAAAGCTGTTGTATTTGTATTGTATTTTATGCTTCTGGCGTTGTCTTCTTAGGCCCTAACTATTCGGTCTGGTGGAGCAATGCTCTACAGTGAAGCCTAGGTTGCCCGGAACGTAGAAATGACCATTACCTTCACACTGCTTGCAATTATACATTTTATACGATGGAAGAACTGTTATACTTATGTTGTATTTTATTCTTCTGGCGTTGACTTCTTAGGCCCAAACTATTAGATCTGGTGGAGCAACGCGCTATGGTGAAGCCTAGGTTGCCCGGAACGTAGAAATGACCTTTACATTCACACTGTTTGCAAATATACATTATATACGATGGAAAAGCTGTTGTATTTATATTGTATTTTATGCTTCTGGCGTTGACTTCTTAGGCCCTAACTATTCGATCTATTGGAACAACGCCCTAGAGTGATGCCTAGGTTACCCGGAACGTAGAAATGACCTTTACCTTCAGACTGTTTGCAATTATTCATTCTATACGATGGACAAACTGTTGTACATATATCGTATTTTATGCTTCTGGCGTTGACTTCTTAGGCCCAAACTATTCGATCTGGTGGAGCAACGCCCTATGGTGAAGCCTAGCCTGCCAGGAACGTAGAAATGACCATAACTATCAGACTGGTTGCAATTATCCGTTTTATACGATGGAAAGACTGTTGTATTTATATTGTATTTTATAGTTATGGCGTTGTCTTCTAGGGCCGTAACTATTCGATATGGATGAGCAACGCCCTAGGGTGAAGCCTAGGTTGCCCGGAACGCAGAAATGACCATAGCTTTCATACTGGCTCCAATTATTCGTTTTATACGATGGAAAAACTGTTGTATTTATTTTGTGTTTGGAGCTCCTGGCGTTGACTTCTTAGGCCCTAGCTATTGGATTTGGTGGACCAACGCCCTAGAGTGAAGCCTAGGTTGCCCGGAACGTAGAAATGACCATCACCTTCACTCTTGTAGCAATTATTCCTGTTATACGATGGAAAAAATGTTGTATTTATATTGTATTTTATGCTTCTGGCGTTGACTTCTTAGGCCATAACTATTCGATCTGGTGGAGCAACGCCCTAGAGTTAAGCCAAGGTTGCCCGGAACGTAGAAATGACCATAACTTTCAGACTGGTTGCAATTATTCGTTCTATACGATGGAAAAACAGTTCTGTTTATTTTGTATTTCATGCTTCGGGCGTTAACTTCTAACGGCCTAACTATTCGATCTGGTGGAGCGACGCCCTACAGTTAAGCCTAGGTTGCCCGGAACGTAGAAATGACCTTTACTTTCACACTGTGTGCAAATATACATTATATACGATGGAAAAGCTGTTGTATTTATATTGTATTTCATGCTTCTGGCGTTGACTTCTTAGGCCCTAACTAGTCGATCTGGTGGAACAACGCCCTGGAGTTAAGCCAAGGTTGCCCAGTACGTAGAAATGACCATAACTTTCACACTGGTTGCAATTACTCGTTCTATCCAATGGAAAAACAGTTCTATTTATTTTGTATTTCATGCTTCGGGCGTTGACTTCTAACGCCCTAACTATTCGATCTGCTGGAGCAACGCCCTATGGTGAAGCCTAGCTTGCCCGGAACGTAGAAATGACCATAACTATCAGACTGGTTGCAATTATCCGTTTTATACGATGGAAAGACTGTTGTATTTATATTGTATGTTATAGTTATGGCGTTATCTTCTAGGGCCGTAGCTATTCGGTATGGTTGAGCAACGCCCTAGAGTGAAGCCTAGGTTGCCCGGAACGTAGAAATGACCATAGCTTTCATACTGGTTGCAATTATTCGTTTTATACGATGGAAAAGCTGTTGTACTTATATTGTATTTTATCCTTCTGTCGTTGACTTCTTAGGCCCTCACTATTCGATCTGGTGGAGCAACGCCCAACAGTTAAGCCTAGGTTGCCCGGAACGTAGAAATGACCTTTACTTTCACACTGTTTGCAAATATACATTATATACGATGGAAATGCTGTTGTATTTATATTGTATTTTATGCTTCTGGCGTTGACTTCTTGGGCCCTAACTAATCGATCTGGTGGAACAACGCCCTAGAGTGAAGCCTAGGTTGCCCGGAACGTGGAAATGACCTTTACTTTCACACTGCTTGCATATATACATTATATACGATGGAAAAGCTGTTGTATTTATATTGTATTTTATGCATCTGGCGTTGTCTTCTTAGGCCCTAACTATTCGATCTGGTGGAGCAATGCTCTAGAGTGATGCCTAGGTTGCCCGGAACGTAGAAATGACCATTACCTTCACACTGCTTGCAATTATACATTTTATATGATGGAAGAACTGTTATACTTATGTTGTATTTTATTCTTCTGGCGTTGAATTCAAAGTCCCTAGCTATTCGATCTGGTGGAGCAACGCCCTAGAGTGAAGCCTAGGTTACCCGAAACGTAGAAATGACCAATACCTTCAGGCTTGTTGCAATTATTCCTGTTATACGATGAAAAAACTGTTGTATTTATATTGTATTTTATGCTTCTGGCATTGACTTCTAAGGCCCTAACTATTCGATGTGGTGGAGCAACGCCATGGAGGAAACCTAGGTTGCTCGGAACGCAGAAATGACCATTACTTGCACACTGGTTGCAATTATTCATTATATACGATGGAAAAAGTGTTGTACATATATCGTATTTTATGCTTCTGGCGTTGACTTCTTAGGCCCTAACTATTCGATCTGCTGGAGCAACGCCCTATGGTGAAGCCTAGCTTGCCCGGAACGTAGAAATGACCATTACTATCAGACTGGTTGCAATTATCCGTTTTATACGATGGAAAGACTGTTGTATTTATATTGTATGTTATAGTTATGGCGTTATTTTCTAGGGCCGTAGCTATTCGATATGGTTGAGCAACGCCCTAGAGTGAAGCCTAGGTTGCCCGGAACGTAGAAGTGACCATAGCTTTCATACTGGTTGCAATTATTCGTTTTATACGATGGAAAAGCTGTTGTACTTATATTGTATTTTATCCTTCTGTCGTTGACTTCTTAGGCCCTCACTATTCGATCTGGTGGAGCAACGCCCTAGAGTGAAGCCTAGGTTGCCCGGAACGTAGAAATGACCATAGCTTTCATACTGGTTGCAATTATTCGTTTTATACGATGGAAAAACTGTTGTACATATATTGTATTTTATGCTTCTGGCGTTGACTTCTTAGGCCCTAACTATTCGATCTGGTGGAGCAACGCACTAGAGTGAAGCCTAGGTTGCCCGGGACGTAGTAATGGCCATTACCTTCACACTGTTTGCGATTATTCATTTTATACGATGGTGAAACTGTTGTACTTGGGTTGTATTTTAGGCTTCTGGCCTTGACTTCTAAGGCCCTAACTATTCGATGTGGTGGAGCAACGCCCTAGAGTGAAACCTAGGTTGCCCGGAACGTAGAAATGACCATAGATTTCACACTGGTTGCAATTATTCCTGTTATACAAGGGAAACACTGTTGTACTTATATTGTATTTTATGCTTCTGGCGTTGACTTATTAGGCCCTAACTTTTCGATCTGGTGGAGCAACGCCCTAGAGTGAAGCCTAGGTTACCCGGACCGTAGAAATGACCAGTACTTTCACACTGGTTGCAGTTATCCCTGTTATACAATGGAAAAACTGTTGCATTTTTATTGTATTTTATGCTTCTAGCGTTGTATTCAAAGTCCCTAACTATTCGATCTGGTGGAGCAACGCCCTGGAGTTAAGCCGAGGTTGCCCGGAACATAGAAATGACCATAACTTTCACACTGGTTGCAATTATTCGTTCTATACAATGGAAAAACTGTTCTATTTATTTTGTATTTCATGCTTCGGGCGTTGACTTCTAAGGCCCTAGCTATTCGATCTGGTGGAGCAACGCCCTGGAGTGAAGCCTAGGCTACCCGGAACGTAGAAGTGAACAGTACTTTCACACTGGTTGCAGTTATTCCTGTTATACAATGGAAAAACTGTTGCATTTTTATTGTATTTTATGCTTCTGGCGTTGTATTCAAGGTCCCTAACTATTCGATCTGGTGGAGCGACGCCCTGGAGTTAAGCCTAGGTTGCCCGGAACGTTGAAATGACCTTTACTTTCACACTGTTTGCAAATATACATTATATACGATGGAAAAGCTGTTGTATTTATATTGTATTTTATGCTTCTGGCGTTGACTTCTTAGGCCCTAACTATTCGATCTGGTGGAGCGACGCCGTACAGTTAAGCCTAGGTTGCCCGGAACGTAGAAATGACCTTTACTTTCACACTGTTTGCAAATATACATTATATACGATGGAAATGCTGTTGTATTTATATTGTATTTTATGCTTCTGGCGTTGACTTCTTAGGCCCTAACTAATCGAGCTGGTGGAACAACGCCCTAGAGTGAAGCCTAGGTTGCCCGAAACGTAGAAATGGCCTTTACTTTCACACTGTTTGCATATATACATTATATACGATGGAAAAGCTGTTGTATTTATATTGCATTTTATGCATCTGGCGTTGTCTTCTTAGGCCCTAACTATTCGATCTGGTGAAGCAATGCTCTAGAGTGAAGCCTAGGTTGCCCGGAACGTAGAAATGACCATTACCTTCACACTGCTTGCAATTATACATTTTATACGATGGAAGAACTGTTATACTTATGTTGTATTTTATTCTTCTGGCGTTGAATTCTAAGTCCCTAGCTATTCGATCTGGTGGAGCAACGCCCTAGAGTGAAGCCTAGGTTACCCGAAACGTAGAAATGACCATTACCTTCAGGCTTGTTGCAATTATTCGTTTTATACGATGGAAAAGCTGTTGTACTTATATTGTATTTTATGCTTCTGTCGTTGACTTCTTAGGCCCTCACTATTCGATCTGGTGGAGCAACGCCCTAGAGTGAAGCCTAGGTTGCCCGGAACGTAGAAATGACCATATCTTTCATACTGGTTGCAATTATTCGTTTTATACGATGGAAAAACTGTTGTACTTATATTGTATTTTATGCTTCTGGCGTTGACTTCTTAGGCCCTAACTATTCGATCTGGTGGAGCAACGCCCTAGAGTGAAGCCTAGGTTGCCCGGAACGTAGAAGTGACCATTACCTTCACACTGTTTGCGATTATTCATTTTATGCGATGGTAAAGCTGTTGTACTTAAGTTGCATTTTATTCTTCTGGCGCTGAATTCTAAGTCTCTAGCTATTCGATCTGGTGGAGCAACGCCCTGGAGTGAAGCCTCGGCTACCCGGAACGTAGAAATGACCAGTACTTTCACACTGGTTGCAGTTATCCCTGTTATACAATGGAAAAACTGTTGCATTTTTATTGTATTTTATGCTTCTAGCGTTGTATTCAAAGTCCCTAACTATTCGATCTGGTGGAGCAACGCCCTGGAGTTAAGCCGAGGTTGCCCGGAACATAGAAATGACCATAACTTTCACACTGGTTGCAATTATTCGTTCTATACAATGGAAAAACTGTTCTATTTATTTTGTATTTCATGCTTCGGGCGTTGACTTCTAAGGCCCTAGCTATCCGATCTGGTGGAGCAACGCCCTGGAGTGAAGCCTAGGCTACCCGGAACGTAGAAGTGAACAGTACTTTCACACTGGTTGCAGTTATTCCTGTTATACAATTGAAAAACTGTTGCATTTTTATTGTATTTTATGCTGCTGGCGTTGTATTCAAGGTCCCTAACTATTCGATCTGGTGGAGCGACGCCCTGGAGTTAAGCCAAGGTTGCCCGGAACGTAGAAATGACCATAACTTTTACACTGGTTGCAATTATTCGTCCTATACAATGGAAAATCTGTTCTATTTATTTTGTATTTCATGCTTCGGGCGTTAACTTCTAAGGCCCTAACTATTCGATCTGGTGGAGCGACGCCCTACAGTTAAGCCTAGGTTGCCCGGAACGTAGAAATGACCTTTACTTTCACACTGTTTGCAAATATACATTATATACGATGGAAAAGCTGTTGTATTTATATTGTATTTTATGCTTCTGGCGTTGACTTCTTAGGCCCTAACTATTCGATCTGGTGGAGCGACGCCCTACAGTTAAGCCTAGGTTGCCCGGAACGTAGAAATGACCTTTACTTTCACACTGTTTGCAAATATACATTATATACGATGGAAAAGCTGTTGTATTTATATTGTATTTTATGCATCTGGCGTTGTCTTCTTAGGCCCTAACTATTCGATCTGGTGGAGCAATGCTCTCGAGTGAAGCCTAGGTTGCCCGGAACGTAGAAATGACCATTACCTTCACACTGCTTGCAATTATACATTTTATACGATGGAAGAACTGTTATACTTATGTTGTATTTTATTCTTCTGGCGTTGAATTCTAAGTCCCTAGCTATTCGATCTGGTGGAGCAACGCCCTAGCGTGAAGCCTAGGTTACCCGAAACGTAGAAATGACCATTAACTTCAGGCTTGTTGCAATTATTCCTGTTATACGATGAAAAAACTGTTGTATTTATATTGTATTTTATGCTTCTGGCATTGACTTATAAGGCCCTAACTATTCGATGTGGTGGAGCAACGCCATGGAGCGAAACCTAGGTTGCTCGGAACGTAGAAATGACCATTACTTGCACACTGGTTGCAATTATTCATTCTATACGATGGAAAAAGTGTTGTACATATATCGTATTTTAGGCTTCTGGCGTTGACTTCTTAGGCCCTAACTATTCGATCTGGTAGAGCAATGCTCTAGAGTGAAGCCTAGGTTGCCCGGAACGTAGAAATGCCCACTACCTTCACACTGCTTGCAATTATACATTTTATACGATGGAAGAACTGGTATACTTATGTTGTATTTTATGCTTCTGGCGTTGACTTCTTAGGCCCTAACTATTCGATCTGGTGGAGCAACGCCCTAGAGTGAAACCTAGGTTGCCCGGAACGTAGAAGTGACCATTACCTTCACACTGTTTGCGATTATTCATTTTATGCGATGGTAAAGCTGTTGTACTTAAGTTGCATTTTATTCTTCTGGCGCTGAATTCTAAGTCTCTAGCTATTCGATCTGGTGGAGCAACGCCCTGGAGTGAAAAGCCTCGGCTACACGGAACGTAGAAATGACGAGTACTTTTACACTGGTTGCAGTTATTCCTGTTATACAATGGAAAAACTGTTGCATTTTTATTGTATTTTATGCCTCTGGCGTTGTATTCAAAGTCCCTAACTATTCGATCTGGTGGAGCGACGCCCTAGAGTGAAGCCTAGGTTACCCGAAACGTAGAAATGACCATTACGTTCAGGCTTGTTTCAATTATTCCTGTTATACGATGAAAAAACTGTTGTATTTATATTGTATTTCATGCTTATGGCATTGACTTCTAAGGCCCTAACTATTCGATGTGGCGGAGCAACGCCATAGAGCGAAACCTAGGTTGCTCGGAACGTAGAAATGACCATTACTTTCACACTGGTTGCAACTATTCATTCTATACGATGGAAAAACTGTTGTACATATATCGTATTTTATGCTTCTGGCGTTGACTTCTATGGCCCTAACTATTCGATGTGGTGGAGCAACGCCCTAGAGTGAAGCCTAGGTTGCCCGGAACGTAGAAATGACCATAGCTTTCACACTGGTTGCAATTATTCCTGTTATTCAAGGGAAAAACTGTTGCATTTTTATTGTATTTTATGCTTCTAGCGTTGTATTCAAAGTCCCTAACTATTCGATCTGGTGGAGCAACGCCCTGGAGTTCAGCCGAGGTTGCCCGGAACATAGAAATGACCATAACTTTCACACTGGTTGCAATTATTCGTTCTATACAATGGAAAAACTGTTCTATTTATTTTGTATTTCATGCTTCGGGCGTTGACTTCTAAGGCCCTAGCTATTCGATCTGGTGGAGCAACGCCCTGGAGCGAAGCCTAGGCTACCCGGAACGTAGAAGTGAACAGTACTTTCACACTGGTTGCAGTTATTCCTGTTATACAATGGAAAACCTGTTGCATTTTTATTGTATTTTATGCTTCTGGCGTTGTATTGAAGGTCCCTAACTATTCGATCTGGTGGAGCGACGCCCTGGAGTTAAGCCAAGGTTGCCCGGAACGTAGAAATGACCATAACTTTTACACTGGTTGCAATTATTCGTTCTATACAATGGAAAATCTGTTCTATTTATTTTGTATTTCATGCTTCGGGCGTTAACTTCTAAGGCCCTAACTATTCGATCTGGTGGAGCGACGCCCTACAGTTAAGCCTAGGTTGCCCGGAACGTTGAAATGACCTTTACTTTCACACTGTTTGCAAATATACATTATATACGATGAAAAAGCTGTTGTATTTATATTGTATTTTATGCTTCTGGCTTTGTCTTCTTAGGCCCTAACTATTCGATCTGGTGGAACAACGCCCTAGAGTGAAGCCTAGGTTGCCGGAACGTAGAAATGACCTTTACCTTCACACTGTTTGCAAATATACATTATATACGATGGAAAAGCTGTTGTATTTATATTGTATTTTATGCTTCTGGCGTTGTCTTCTTCGGACCTAACTATTCGATCTGGTGGAGCAATGCTCTAGAGTGAAGCCTAGGTTGCCCGGAACGTAGAAATGACCATTACCTTCACACTGCTTGCTATTATACATTTTATACGATGGAAGAACTGTTATACTTATGTTGTATTGTATTCTTCTGGCGTTGAATTCTAAGTCCCTAGCTATTCGATCTGGTGGAGCAACGCCCTAGAGTGAAGCCTAGGTTGCCCGGAACGTAGAAGTGACCATTACCTTCACACTGTTTGCGATTATTCATTTTATGCGATGGTAAAGCTGTTGTACTTAAGTTGCATTTTATTCTTCTGGCGCTGAATTCTAAGTCTCTAGCTATTCGATCTGGTGGAGCAACGCCCTGGAGTGAAGCCTCGGCTACCCGGAACGTAGAAATGACCAGTACTTTCACACTGGTTGCAGTTATCCCTGTTATACAATGGAAAAACTGTTGCATTTTTATTGTGTTTTATGCCTCTGGCGTTGTATTCAAAGTCCCTAACTATTCGATCTGGTGGAGCAACAGCCTGGAGTTAAGCGAAGGTTGCCCGGATAGTAGAAATGACCATAACTTTTACACTGGTTGAAATTATTCGTTCTATACAATGGAAAAACTGTTCTATTTATTTTGTATTTTATGCTTCGGGAGTTGACTCGGAAGTCGCTGACTATTCGGTCTGGTGGAGCAACGCCCTAGAGTGAAGCCTAGGTTACCCGGACCGTAGAAATGACCAGTACTTTCACACTGGTGCAGTTATTCCTGTTATACAATGGAAAAACTGTTGCATTTGTATTGTATTTTATGCTTCTAGCGTTGTATTGAAAGTCCCTAACTATTCGATCTGGTGGAGCAACGCCCTGGAGTTAAGCCAAGGTTGCCCGGAACGTAGAAATGACCATAACTTTTACACTGGTTGCAATTATTCGTTCCATACAATGGAAAAACTGTTCTATTTATTTTGTATTTCATGCTTCGGGCGTTAACTTCTAAGGCCCTAACTATTCGATCTGGTGGAGCGACGCCCTACAGTTAAGCCTAGGTTGCCCGGAACGTAGAAATGACCTTTACTTTCACACTGTTTGCAAATATACATTATATACGATGGAAAGGCTGTTGTGTTTATATTGTATTTTATGCTTCTGGCGTTGACTTCTTAGGCCCTAACTAACCGATCTGGTGGAACAACGCCCTAGAGTGAAGCCTAGGATGCCCGAAACGTAGAAATGACCTTTACCTTCAGACTGTTTGCAATTATTCATTCTATACGATGGACAAACTGTTGTACATATATCGTATTTTATGCTTCTGGCGTTGACTTCTTATGCCCTAACTAGTCGATCTGGTGGAACAACGCCCTAGAGTGAAGCCTAGGCTGCCCGAAACGTAGAAATGACCTTTACCTTCACACTGTTTGTAAATATACATTATATACGATGGAAAATCTGTTGTATTTATATGGTATTTTATGCTTCCGGCGTTGACTTCTTAGGCCCTAACTATTCGATCTGGTGGAACAACGCCCTAGAGTGAAGCCTAGGTTGCCGGAACGTAGAAATGACCTTTACCTTCACACTGTTTGCAAATATACATTATATACGATGGAAAAGCTGTTGTATTTATATTGTATTTTATGCTTCTGGCGTTGTCTTCTTAGGACCTAACTATTCGATCTGGTGGAGCAATGCTCTAGAGTGAAGCCTAGGTTGCCCGGAACGTAGAAATGACCATTACCTTCACACTGCTTGCAATTATACATTTTATACGATGGAAGAACTGTTAGACTTATGTTGTATTTTATTCTTCTGGCGTTGAATTCTAAGTCCCTAGCTATTCGATCTGGTGGAGCAACGCCCTAGAGTGAAGCCTAGGTTTCCCGAAACGTAGAAATGACCATTACCTTCAGGCTTGTTGCAATTATTCCTGTCATACGATGAAAAAACTGTTGTATTTATATTGTATTTTATGCTTCTGGCATTGACTTCTAAGGCCCTAACTATTCGATGTGGTGGAGCAACGCCATGGAGCGAAACCTAGTTTGCTCGGAACGTAGAAATGACCATTACTTGCACGCTGGTTGCAATTATTCATTCTATACGATGGAAAGACTGTTGTACATATATCGTATTTGATGCTTCTGGCGTTGACTTCTTAGGCCCTAACTATTCAATCTGGTGGAGCAACGCCCTATGGTGAAGCCTAGCTTGCCCGGAACGTAGAAATGACCTTTACCTTCAGACTGTTTGCAATTATTCATTCTATACGATGGACAAACTGTTGTACATATATCGTATTTTATGCTTCTGGCGTTGACTTCTTATGCCCTAACTAGTCGATCTGGTGGAACAACGCCCTAGAGTGAAGCCTAGGCTGCCCGAAACGTAGAAATGACCTTTACCTTCACACTGTTTGTAAATATACATTATATACGATGGAAAATCTGTTGTATTTATATGGTATTTTATGCTTCCGGCGTTGACTTCTTAGGCCCTAACTATTCGATCTGGTGGAACAACGCCCTAGAGTGAAGCCTAGGTTGCCGGAACGTAGAAATGACCTTTACCTTCACACTGTTTGCAAATATACATTATATACGATGGAAAAGCTGTTGTATTTATATTGTATTTTATGCTTCTGGCGTTGTCTTCTTAGGACCTAACTATTCGATCTGGTGGAGCAATGCTCTAGAGTGAAGCCTAGGTTGCCCGGAACGTAGAAATGACCATTACCTTCACACTGCTTGCAATTATACATTTTATACGATGGAAGAACTGTTAGACTTATGTTGTATTTTATTCTTCTGGCGTTGAATTCTAAGTCCCTAGCTATTCGATCTGGTGGAGCAACGCCCTAGAGTGAAGCCTAGGTTTCCCGAAACGTAGAAATGACCATTACCTTCAGGCTTGTTGCAATTATTCCTGTCATACGATGAAAAAACTGTTGTATTTATATTGTATTTTATGCTTCTGGCATTGACTTCTAAGGCCCTAACTATTCGATGTGGTGGAGCAACGCCATGGAGCGAAACCTAGTTTGCTCGGAACGTAGAAATGACCATTACTTGCACGCTGGTTGCAATTATTCATTCTATACGATGGAAAGACTGTTGTACATATATCGTATTTGATGCTTCTGGCGTTGACTTCTTAGGCCCTAACTATTCAATCTGGTGGAGCAACGCCCTATGGTGAAGCCTAGCTTGCCCGGAACGTAGAAGTGACCATAACTATCAGACTGGTTGCAATTATCCGTTTTATACGATGGAAAGACTGTTGTATTTATATTGTATTTTGTAGTTATTTCGTTGTCTTCTAGGGCCGTAGCTATTCGATATGGTTGAGCAACGCCCTAGAGTGAAGCCTAGGTTGCCCGGAACGTAGAAATGACCATAGACTTCATACTGGTTGCAATTATTCGTTTTATACGATGGAAAAACTGTTCTATTTATTTTGTATTTCATGCTTCGGGCGTTGACTTCTAAGGCCCTAGCTATTTGATCTGGTGGACCAACGCCCTAGAGTGAAGCCTAGGTTGCCCGGAACGTGGAAGTGACCATTACCTTCACACTGTTTGCGATTATTCATTTTATTCGATGGAAAAGCTGTTGTACTTAAGCTGTATTTTATTCTTCTGGCGCTGAATTCTAAGTCTCTAGCTATTCGATCTGGTGGAGCAACGCCCTGGAGTGAAGCCTAGGCTACCCGGAACGTAGAAATGACCAGTACTTTCACACTGGTTGCAGTTATTCCTGTTATACAATGGAAAAACTGTTGCATTTTTATTGTATTTTATGCCTCTGGCGTTGTATTCAAAGTCCCTAACTATTCGATCTGGTGGAGCAACAGCCTGGAGTTAAGCCAAGGTTGCCCGGATAGTAGAAATGACCATAACTTTTACACAGGTTGCAATTATTCGTTCTATACAATGGAAAAACTGTTCTATTTATTTTGTATTTTATGCTTCGGGAGTTGACTCGTAAGTCGCTGTCTATTCGGTCTGGTGGAGCAACGCCCTAGAGTGAAGCCTAGGTTGCCCGGGACGTAGCAATGGCCATTACCTTCACACTGTTCGTGATTATTCATTTTATACGATGGTAAAACCGTTGTACTTGGGTTGTATTTTAAGCTTCTGGCCTTGACTTCTAAGGCCCTAACTATTCGATGTGGTGGAGCAACGCCCTAGAGTGAAACCTAGGTTGCCCGGAACGTAGAAATGACCATAGAGTTCACACTGGTTGCAATTATTCCTGTTATACAAGGGAAACACTGTTGTACTTATATTGTATTTTATGCTTCTGGCGTTGGCTTCTTAGGCCCTAACTTTTCGATCCGGTGGAGCAACGCCCTAGAGTGAAGCCTAGGTTACCCGGACCGTAGAAATGACCAGTACTTTCACACTGGTTGCAGTTATCCCTGTTATACAATGGAAAAACTGTTGCATTTTTATTGTATTTTATGCTTCTAGCGTTGTATTCAAAGTCCCTAACTATTCGATCTGGTGGAGCAACGCCCTGGAGTTAAGCCGAGGTTGCCCGGAACGTAGAAATGACCATAACTTTCACACTGGTTGCAATTATTCGTTCTATACAATTGAAAAACTGTTCTATTTATTTTGTATTTCATGCTTCGGGCGTTGACTTCTAAGGCCCTACCTATTCGATCTGGTGGAGCAACGCCCTGGAGTGAAGCATAGGCTACCCGGAACGTAGAAGTGAACAGTACTTTCACACTGGTTGCAGTTATTCCTGTTATACAATGGAAAAACTGTTGCATTTTTATTGTATTTTATGCTTCTGGCGATGTATTCAAGGTCCCTAACTATTCGATCTGGTGGAGCGGCGCCCTGGAGTTAAGCCAAGGTTGCCCGGAATGTAGAAATGACCATAACTTTTACACTGGTTGCAATTATTCGTTCTATACAATGGAAAATCTGTTCTATTTATTTTGTATTTCATGCTTCGGGCGTTAACTTCTAAGGCCCTAACTATTCGATCTGGTGGAGCGACGCCCTACAGTTAAGCCTAGGTTGCCCGGAACGTAGAAATGACCTTTACTTTCACACTGTGTGCAAATATACATTATATACGATGGAAAAGCTGTTGTATTTATATTGTATTTCATGCTTCTGGCGTTGACTTCTTAGGCCCTAACTAGTCGATCTGGTGGAACAACGCCCTGGAGTTAAGCCAAGGTTGCCCAGTACGTAGAAATGACCATAACTTTCACACTGGTTGCAATTATTCGTTCGATCCAATGGAAAAACAGTTCTATTTATTATGTATTTCATGCTTCGGGCGTTGACTTCTAACGCCCTAACTATTCGATCTGCTGGAGCAACGCCCTATGGTGAAGCCTAGCTTGCCCGGAACGTAGAAATGACCATAACTATCAGACTGGTTGCAATTATCCGTTTTATACGATGGAAAGACTGTTGTATTTATATTGTATGTTATAGTTATGGCGTTATTTTCTAGGGCCGTAGCTATTCGATATGGTTGAGCAACGCCCTAGGGTGAAGCCTAGGTTGCCCGGAACGTAGAAATGACCATAGCTTTCATACTGGTTGCAATTATTCGTTTTATACGATGGAAAAGCTGTTGTACTTATATTGTATTTTATCCTTCTGTCGTTGACTTCTTAGGCCCTCACTATTCGATCTGGTGGAGCAACGCCCTAGAGTGAAGCCTAGGTTGCCCGGAACGTAGAAATGACCATAGCTTTCATACTGGTTGCAATTATTCGTTTTATACGATGGAAAAACTGTTGTACTTATATTGTATTTTATGCTTCTGGCGTTGACTTCTTAGGCCCTAACTATTCGATCTGGTGGAGCAACGCACTAGAGTGAAGCCTAGGTTGCCCGGGACGTAGTAATGGCCATTACCTTCACACTGTTTGCGATTATTCATTTTATACGATGGTAAAACTGTTGTACTTGGGTTGTATTTTAGGCTTCTGGCCTTGACTTCTAAGGCCCTAACTATTCGATGTGGTGGAGCAACGCCCTAGAGTGAAACCTAGGTTGCCCGGAACGTAGAAATGACCATAGATTTCACACTGGTTGCAATTATTCCTGTTATACAAGGGAAACACTGTTGTACTTATATTGTATTTTATGCTTCTGGCGTTGACTTATTAGGCGCTAACTTTTCGATCTGGTGGAGCAACGCCCTAGAGTGAAGCCTAGGTTACCCGGACCGTAGAAATGACCAGTACTTTCACACTGGTTGCAGTTATCCCTGTTATACAATGGAAAAACTGCTGCATTTTTATTGTATTTTATGCTTCTAGCGTTGTATTCAAAGTCCCTAACTATTCGATCTGGTGGAGCAACGCCCTGGAGTTAAGCCGAGGTTGCCCGGAACATAGAAATGACCATAACTTTCACACTGGTTGCAATTATTCGTTCTATACAATGGAAAAACTGTTCTATTTATTTTGTATTTCATGCTTCGGGCGTTGACTTCTAAGGCCCTAGCTATTCGATCTGGTGGAGCAACGCCCTGGAGTGAAGCCTAGGCTACCCGGAACGTAGAAGTGAACAGTACTTTCACACTGGTTGCAGTTATTCCTGTTATACAATGGAAAAACTGTTGCATTTTTATTGTATTTTATGCTTCTGGCGTTGTATTCAAGGTCCCTAACTATTCGATCTGGTGGAGCGACGCCCTGGAGTTAAGCCTAGGTTGCCCGGAACGTAGAAATGACCATAACTTTTACACTGGTTGCAATTATTCGTCCTATACAATGGAAAATCTGTTCTATTTATTTTGTATTTCATGCTTCGGGCGTTAACTTCTAAGGCCCTAACTATTCGATCTGGCGGAGCGACGCCCTACAGTTAGGCCTAGGTTGCCCGGAACGTTGAAATGACCTTTACTTTCACACTGTTTGCAAATATACATTATATACGATGGAAAAGCTGTTGTATTTATATTGTATTTTATGCTTCTGGCGTTGACTTCTTAGGCCCTAACTATTCGATCTGGTGGAGCGACGCCCTAGAGTGAAGCCTAGGTTACCCGAAACGTAGAAATGACCATTACCTTCAGGCTTGTTGCAATTATTCCTGTTATACGATGAAAAAACTGTTGTATTTATATTGTATTTTATGCTTCTGGCATTGACTTCTAAGGCCCTAACTATTCGATGTGGTGGAGCAACGCCATGGAGCGAAACCAAGGTTGCTCGGAACGTAGAAATGACCATTACTTGCACACTGGTTGCAATTATTCATTCTATACGATGGAAAAAGTGTTGTACATATATCGTATTTTAGGCTTCTGGCGTTGACTTCTTAGGCCCTAACTATTCGATCTGGTAGAGCAATGCTCTAGAGTGAAGCCTAGGTTGCCCGGAACGTAGAAATGCCCATTACCTTCACACTGCTTGCAATTATACATTTTATACGATGGAAGAACTGGTATACTTATGTTGTATTTTATGCTTCTGGCGTTGACTTCTTAGGCCCTAACTATTCGATCTGGTGGAGCAACGCCCTAGAGTGAAACCTAGGTTGCCCGGAACGTAGAAGTGACCATTACCTTCACACTGTTTGCGATTATTCATTTTATGCGATGGTAAAGCTGTTGTACTTAAGTTGCATTTTATTCTTCTGGCGCTGAATTCTAAGTCTCTAGCTATTCGATCTGGTGGAGCGACGCCCTACAGTTAAGCCTAGGTTGCCCGGAACGTCGAAATGACCTTTACTTTCACACTGTTTGCAAATATACATTATATACGATGGAAAGGCTGTTGTGTTTATATTGTATTTTATGCTTCTGGCGTTGACTTCTTAGGCCCTAACTAACCGATCTGGTGGAACAACGCCCTAGAGTGAAGCCTAGGATGCCCGAAACGTAGAAATGACCTTTACCTTCAGACTGTTTGCAATTATTCATTCTATACGATGGACAAACTGTTGTACATATATCGTATTTTATGCTTCTGGCGTTGACTTCTTAGGCCCTAACTAGTCGATCTGGTGGAACAACGCCCTAGAGTGAAGCCTAGGCTGCCCGAAACGTAGAAATGACCTTTACCTTCACACTGTTTGTAAATATACATTATATACGATGGAAAATCTGTTGTATTTATATGGTATTTTATGCTTCCGGCGTTGACTTCTTAGGCCCTAACTATTCGATCTGGTGGAACAACGCCCTAGAGTGAAGCCTAGGTTGCCGGAACGTAGAAATGACCTTTACCTTCACACTGTTTGCAAATATACATTATATACGATGGAAAAGCTGTTGTATTTATATTGTATTTTATGCTTCTGGCGTTGTCTTCTTAGGACCTAACTATTCGATCTGGTGGAGCAATGCTCTAGAGTGAAGCCTAGGTTGCCCGGAACGTAGAAATGACCATTACCTTCACACTGCTTGCAATTATACATTTTATACGATGGAAGAACTGTTAGACTTATGTTGTATTTTATTCTTCTGGCGTTGAATTCTAAGTCCCTAGCTATTCGATCTGGTGGAGCAACGCCCTAGAGTGAAGCCTAGGTTTCCCGAAACGTAGAAATGACCATTACCTTCAGGCTTGTTGCAATTATTCCTGTCATACGATGAAAAAACTGTTGTATTTATATTGTATTTTATGCTTCTGGCATTGACTTCTAAGGCCCTAACTATTCGATGTGGTGGAGCAACGCCATGGAGCGAAACCTAGTTTGCTCGGAACGTAGAAATGACCATTACTTGCACGCTGGTTGCAATTATACATTCTATACGATGGAAAGACTGTTGTACATATATCGTATTTGATGCTTCTGGCGTTGACTTCTTAGGCCCTAACTATTCAATCTGGTGGAGCAACGCCCTATGGTGAAGCCTAGCTTGCCCGGAACGTAGAAGTGACCATAACTATCAGACTGGTTGCAATTATCCGTTTTATACGATGGAAAGACTGTTGTATTTATATTGTATTTTGTAGTTATTTCGTTGTCTTCTAGGGCCGTAGCTATTCGATATGGTTGAGCAACGCCCTAGAGTGAAGCCTAGGTTGCCCGGAACGTAGAAATGACCATAGACTTCATACTGGTTGCAATTATTCGTTTTATACGATGGAAAAACTGTTCTATTTATTTTGCATTTCATGCTTCGGGCGTTGACTTCTAAGGCCCTAGCTATTTGATCTGGTGGACCAACGCCCTAGAGTGAAGCCTAGGTTGCCCGGAACGTGGAAGTGACCATTACCTTCACACTGTTTGCGATTATTCATTTTATTCGATGGTAAAGCTGTTGTACTTAAGCTGTATTTTATTCTTCTGGCGCTGAATTCTAAGTCTCTAGCTATTCGATCTGGTGGAGCAACGCCCTGGAGTGAAGCCTAGGCTACCCGGAACGTAGAAATGACCAGTACTTTCACACTGGTTGCAGTTATTCCTGTTATACAATGGAAAAACTGTTGCATTTTTACTGTATTTTATGCCTCTGGCGTTGTATTCAAAGTCCCTAACTATTCGATCTGGTGGAGCAACAGCCTGGAGTTAAGCCAAGGTTGCCCGGATAGTAGAAATGACCATAACTTTTACACAGGTTGCAATTATTCGTTCTATACAATGGAAAAACTGTTCTATTTATTTTGTATTTTATGCTTCGGGAGTTGACTCGTAAGTCGCTGTCTATTCGGTCTGGTGGAGCAACGCCCTAGAGTGAAGCCTAGGTTGCCCGGGACGTAGCAATGGCCATTACCTTCACACTGTTCGTGATTATTCATTTTATACGATGGTAAAACCGTTGTACTTGGGTTGTATTTTAGGCTTCTGGCCTTGACTTCTAAGGCCCTAACTATTCGATGTGGTGGAGCAACGCCCTAGAGTGAAACCTAGGTTGCCCGGAACGTAGAAATGACCATAGAGTTCACACTGGTTGCAATTATTCCTGTTATACAAGGGAAACACTGTTGTACTTATATTGTATTTTATGCTTCTGGCGTTGGCTTCTTAGGCCCTAACTTTTCGATCCGGTGGAGCAACGCCCTAGAGTGAAGCCTAGGTTACCCGGACCGTAGAAATGACCAGTACTTTCACACTGGTTGCAGTTATCCCTGTTATACAATGGAAAAACTGTTGCATTTTTATTGTATTTTATGCTTCTAGCGTTGTATTCAAAGTCCCTAACTATTCGATCTGGTGGAGCAACGCCCTGGAGTTAAGCCGAGGTTGCCCGGAACATAGAAATGACCATAACTTTCACACTGGTTGCAATTATTCGTTCTATACAATGGAAAAACTGTTCTATTTATTTTGTATTTCATGCTTCGGGCGTTGACTTCTAAGGCCCTAGCTATTCGATCTGGTGGAGCAACGCCCTGGAGTGAAGCCTAGGCTACCCGGAACGTAGAAGTGAACAGTACTTTCACACTGGTTGCAGTTATTCCTGTTATACAATGGAAAAACTGTTGCATTTTTATTGTATTTTATGCTTCTGGCGTTGTATACAAGGTCCCTAACTATTCGATCTGGTGGAGCGACGCCCTGGAGTTAAGCCTAGGTTGCCCGGAACGTAGAAATGACCATAACTTTTACACTGGTTGCAATTATTCGTCCTATACAATGGAAAATCTGTTCTATTTATTTTGTATTTCATGCTTCGGGCGTTAACTTCTAAGGCCCTAACTATTCGATCTGGCGGAGCGACGCCCTACAGTTAGGCCTAGGTTGCCCGGAACGTTGAAATGACCTTTACTTTCACACTGTTTGCAAATATACATTATATACGATGGAAAAGCTGTTGTATTTATATTGTATTTTATGCTTCTGGCGTTGACTTCTTAGGCCCTAACTATTCGATCTGGTGGAGCGACGCCCTAGAGTGAAGCCTAGGTTACCCGAAACGTAGAAATGACCATTACCTTCAGGCTTGTTGCAATTATTCCTGTTATACGATGAAAAAACTGTTGTATTTATATTGTATTTTATGCTTCTGGCATTGACTTCTAAGGCCCTAACTATTCGATGTGGTGGAGCAACGCCATGGAGCGAAACCAAGGTTGCTCGGAACGTAGAAATGACCATTACTTGCACACTGGTTGCAATTATTCATTCTATACGATGGAAAAAGTGTTGTACATATATCGTATTTTAGGCTTCTGGCGTTGACATCTTAGGCCCTAACTATTCGATCTGGTAGAGCAATGCTCTAGAGTGAAGCCTAGGTTGCCCGGAACGTAGAAATGCCCATTACATTCACACTGCTTGCAATTATACATTTTATACGATGGAAGAACTGGTATACTTATGTTGTATTTTATGCTTCTGGCGTTGACTTCTTAGGCCCTAACTATTCGATCTGGTGGAGCAACGCCCTAGAGTGAAACCTAGGTTGCCCGGAACGTAGAAGTGACCATTACCTTCACACTGTTTGCGATTATTCATTTTATGCGATGGTAAAGCTGTTGTACTTAAGTTGCATTTTATTCTTCTGGCGCTGAATTCTAAGTCTCTAGCTATTCGATCTGGTGGAGCAACGCCCTGGAGTGAAGCCTCGGCTACACGGAACGTAGAAATGACGAGTACTTTTACACTGGTTGCAGTTATTCCTGTTATACAATGGAAAAACTGTTGCATTTTTATTGTATTTTATGCCTCTGGCGTTGTATTCAAAGTCCCTAACTATTCGATCTGGTGGAGCGACGCCCTAGAGTGAAGCCTAGGTTACCCGAAACGTAGAAATGACCATTATGTTCAGGCTTGTTTCAATTATTCCTGTTATACGATGAAAAAACTGTTGTATTTATATTGTATTTCATGCTTATGGCATTGACTTCTAAGGCCCTAACTATTCGATGTGGCGGAGCAACGCCATAGAGCGAAACCTAGGTTGCTCGGAACGTAGAAATGACCATTACTTTCACACTGGTTGCAACTATTCATTCTATACGATGGAAAAACTGTTGTACATATATCGTATTTTATGCTTCTGGCGTTGACTTCTAAGGCCCTAACTATTCGATGTGGTGGAGCAACGCCCTAGAGTGAAGCCTAGGTTGCCCGGAACGTAGAAATGACCATAGCTTTCACACTGGTTGCAATTATTCCTGTTATACAAGGGAAAAACTGTTGCATTTTTATTGTATTTTATGCTTCTAGCGTTGTATTCAAAGTCCCTAACTATTCGATCTGGTGGAGCAACGCTCTGGAGTTCAGCCGAGGTTGCCCGGAACATAGAAATGGCCATAACTTTCACACTGGTTGCAATTATTCGTTCTATACAATGGAAAAACTGTTCTATTTATTTTGTATTTCATGCTTCGGGCGTTGACTTCTAAGGCCCTAGCTATTCGATCTGGTGGAGCAACGCCCTGGAGCGAAGCCTAGGCTACCCGGAACGTAGAAGTGAACAGTACTTTCACACTGGTTGCAGTTATTCCTGTTATACAATGGAAAAACTGTTGCATTTTTATTGTATTTTATGCTTCTGGCGTTGTATTGAAGGTCCCTAACTATTCGATCTGGTGGAGCGACGCCCTGGAGTTAAGCCAAGGTTGCCCGGAACGTAGAAGTGACGATTAACTTCACACTGTTTGCGATCATTCATTTTATGCGATGGGAAAGCTGTTGTACTTAAGTTGCATTTTATTCTTCTGGCGCAGAATTCTAAGTCTCTAGCTATTCGATCTGGTGGAGCAACGCCCTGGAGTGAAGCCTCGGCTACCCGGAACGTAGAAATGACCAGTACTTTCACACTGGTTGCAGTTATTCCTGTTATACAATGGAAAAAAAGTTGCATTTTTATTGTGTTTTATGCCTCTGGCGTTGTATTCAAAGTCCCTAAATATTCGATCTGGTGGAGCAACAGCCTGGAGTTAAGCGAAGGTTGCCCGGATAGTAGAAATGACCATAACTTTTACACTGGTTGAAATTATTCGTTCTATACAATGGAAAAACTGTTCTATTTATTTTGTATTTTATGCTTCGGGAGTTGACTCGGAAGTCGCTGACTATTCGGTCTGGTGGAGCAACGCCCTAGAGTGAAGCCTAGGTTACCCGGACCGTAGAAATGACCAGTACTTTCACACTGGTGCAGTTATTCCTGTTATACAATGGAAAAACTGTTGCATTTGTATTGTATTTTATGCTTCTAGCGTTGTATTGAAAGTCCCTAACTATTCGATCTGGTGGAGCAACGCCCTGGAGTTAAGCCAAGGTTGCCCGGAACGTAGAAATGACCATAACTTTTACACTGGTTGCAATTATTCGTTCCATACAATGGAAAAACTGTTCTATTTATTTTGTATTTCATGCTTCGGGCGTTAACTTCTAAGGCCCTAACTATTCGATCTGGTGGAGCGACGCCCTACAGTTAAGCCTAGGTTGCCCGGAACGTCGAAATGACCTTTACTTTCACACTGTTTGCAAATATACATTATATACGATGGAAAGGCTGTTGTGTTTATATTGTATTTTATGCTTCTGGCGTTGACTTCTTAGGCCCTAACTAACCGATCTGGTGGAACAACGCCCTAGAGTGAAGCCTAGGATGCCCGAAACGTAGAAATGACCTTTACCTTCAGACTGTTTGCAATTATTCATTCTATACGATGGACAAACTGTTGTACATATATCGTATTTTATGCTTCTGGCGTTGACTTCTTAGGCCCTAACTAGTCGATCTGGTGGAACAACGCCCTAGAGTGAAGCCTAGGCTGCCCGAAACGTAGAAATGACCTTTACCTTCACACTGTTTGTAAATATACATTATATACGATGGAAAATCTGTTGTATTTATATGGTATTTTATGCTTCCGGCGTTGACTTCTTAGGCCCTAACTATTCGATCTGGTGGAACAACGCCCTAGAGTGAAGCCTAGGTTGCCGGAACGTAGAAATGACCTTTACCTTCACACTGTTTGCAAATATACATTATATACGATGGAAAAGCTGTTGTATTTATATTGTATTTTATGCTTCTGGCGTTGTCTTCTTAGGACCTAACTATTCGATCTGGTGGAGCAATGCTCTAGAGTGAAGCCTAGGTTGCCCGGAACGTAGAAATGACCATTACCTTCACACTGCTTGCAATTATACATTTTATACGATGGAAGAACTGTTAGACTTATGTTGTATTTTATTCTTCTGGCGTTGAATTCTAAGTCCCTAGCTATTCGATCTGGTGGAGCAACGCCCTAGAGTGAAGCCTAGGTTTCCCGAAACGTAGAAATGACCATTACCTTCAGGCTTGTTGCAATTATTCCTGTCATACGATGAAAAAACTGTTGTATTTATATTGTATCTTATGCTTCTGGCATTGACTTCTAAGGCCCTAACTATTCGATGTGGTGGAGCAACGCCATGGAGCGAAACCTAGTTTGCTCGGAACGTAGAAATGACCATTACTTGCACGCTGGTTGCAATTATTCATTCTATACGATGGAAAGACTGTTGTACATATATCGTATTTGATGCTTCTGGCGTTGACTTCTTAGGCCCTAACTATTCAATCTGGTGGAGCAACGCCCTATGGTGAAGCCTAGCTTGCCCGGAACGTAGAAGTGACCATAACTATCAGACTGGTTGCAATTATCCGTTTTATACGATGGAAAGACTGTTGTATTTATATTGTATTTTGTAGTTATTTCGTTGTCTTCTAGGGCCGTAGCTATTCGATATGGTTGAGCAACGCCCTAGAGTGAAGCCTAGGTTGCCCGGAACGTAGAAATGACCATAGACTTCATACTGGTTGCAATTATTCGTTTTATACGATGGAAAAACTGTTCTATTTATTTTGTATTTCATGCTTCGGGCGTTGACTTCTAAGGCCCTAGCTATTTGATCTGGTGGACCAACGCCCTAGAGTGAAGCCTAGGTTGCCCGGAACGTGGAAGTGACCATTACCTTCACACTGTTTGCGATTATTCATTTTATTCGATGGTAAAGCTGTTGTACTTAAGCTGTATTTTATTCTTCTGGCGCTGAATTCTAAGTCTCTAGCTATTCGATCTGGTGGAGCAACGCCCTGGAGTGAAGCCTAGGCTACCCGGAACGTAGAAATGACCAGTACTTTCACACTGGTTGCAGTTATTCCTGTTATACAATGGAAAAACTGTTGCATTTTTACTGTATTTTATGCCTCTGGCGTTGTATTCAAAGTCCCTAACTATTCGATCTGGTGGAGCAACAGCCTGGAGTTAAGCCAAGGTTGCACGGATAGTAGAAATGACCATAACTTTTACACAGGTTGCAATTATTCGTTCTATACAATGGAAAAACTGTTCTATTTATTTTGTATTTTATGCTTCGGGAGTTGACTCGTAAGTCGCTGTCTATTCGGTCTGGTGGAGCAACGCCCTAGAGTGAAGCCTAGGTTGCCCGGGACGTAGCAATGGCCATTACCTTCACACTGTTCGTGATTATTCATTTTATACGATGGTAAAACCGTTGTACTTGGGTTGTATTTTAGGCTTCTGGCCTTGACTTCTAAGGCCCTAACTATTCGATGTGGTGGAGCAACGCCCTAGAGTGAAACCTAGGTTGCCCGGAACGTAGAAATGACCATAGTGTTCACACTGGTTGCAATTATTCCTGTTATACAAGGGAAACACTGTTGTACTTATATTGTATTTTATGCTTCTGGCGTTGGCTTCTTAGGCCCTAACTTTTCGATCCGGTGGAGCAACGCCCTAGAGTGAAGCCTAGGTTACCCGGACCGTAGAAATGACCAGTACTTTCACACTGGTTGCAGTTATCCCTGTTATACAATGGAAAAACTGTTGCATTTTTATTGTATTTTATGCTTCTAGCGTTGTATTCAAAGTCCCTAACTATTCGATCTGGTGGAGCAACGCCCTGGAGTTAAGCCGAGGTTGCCCGGAACGTAGAAATGACCATAACTTTCACACTGGTTGCAATTATTCGTTCTATACAATTGAAAAACTGTTCTATTTATTTTGTATTTCATGCTTCGGGCGTTGACTTCTAAGGCCCTACCTATTCGATCTGGTGGAGCAACGCCCTGGAGTGAAGCATAGGCTACCCGGAACGTAGAAGTGAACAGTACTTTCACACTGGTTGCAGTTATTCCTGTTATACAATGGAAAAACTGTTGCATTTTTATTGTATTTTATGCTTCTGGCGATGTATTCAAGGTCCCTAACTATTCGATCTGGTGGAGCGGCGCCCTGGAGTTAAGCCAAGGTTGCCCGGAATGTAGAAATGACCATAACTTTTACACTGGTTGCAATTATTCGTTCTATACAATGGAAAATCTGTTCTATTTATTTTGTATTTCATGCTTCGGGCGTTAACTTCTAAGGCCCTAACTATTCGATCTGGTGGAGCGACGCCCTACAGTTAAGCCTAGGTTGCCCGGAACGTAGAAATGACCTTTACTTTCACACTGTGTGCAAATATACATTATATACGATGGAAAAGCTGTTGTATTTATATTGTATTTCATGCTTCTGGCGTTGACTTCTTAGGCCCTAACTAGTCGATCTGGTGGAACAACGCCCTGGAGTTAAGCCAAGGTTGCCCAGTACGTAGAAATGACCATAACTTTCACACTGGTTGCAATTATTCGTTCGATCCAATGGAAAAACAGTTCTATTTATTTTGTATTTCATGCTTCGGGCGTTGACTTCTAACGCCCTAACTATTCGATCTGCTGGAGCAACGCCCTATGGTGAAGCCTAGCTTGCCCGGAACGTAGAAATGACCATAACTATCAGACTGGTTGCAATTATCCGTTTTATACGATGGAAAGACTGTTGTATTTATATTGTATGTTATAGTTATGGCGTTATTTTCTAGGGCCGTAGCTATTCGATATGGTTGAGCAACGCCCTAGAGTGAAGCCTAGGTTGCCCGGAACGTAGAAATGACCATAGCTTTCATACTGGTTGCAATTATTCGTTTTATACGATGGAAAAGCTGTTGTACTTATATTGTATTTTATCCTTCTGTCGTTGACTTCTTAGGCCCTCACTATTCGATCTGGTGGAGCAACGCCCTAGAGTGAAGCCTAGGTTGCCCGGAACGTAGAAATGACCATAGCTTTCATACTGGTTGCAATTATTCGTTTTATACGATGGAAAAACTGTTGTACTTATATTGTATTTTATGCTTCTGGCGTTGACTTCTTAGGCCCTAACTATTCGATCTGGTGGAGCAACGCACTAGAGTGAAGCCTAGGTTGCCCGGGACGTAGTAATGGCCATTACCTTCACACTGTTTGCGATTATTCATTTTATACGATGGTAAAACTGTTGTACTTGGGTTGTATTTTAGGCTTCTGGCCTTGACTTCTAAGGCCCTAACTATTCGATGTGGTGGAACAACGCCCTAGAGTGAAACCTAGGTTGCCCGGAACGTAGAAATGACCATAGATTTCACACTGGTTGCAATTATTCCTGTTATACAAGGGAAACACTGTTGTACTTATATTGTATTTTATGCTTCTGGCGTTGACTTATTAGGCGCTAACTTTTCGATCTGGTGGAGCAACGCCCTAGAGTGAAGCCTAGGTTACCCGGACCGTAGAAATGACCAGTACTTTCACACTGGTTGCAGTTATCCCTGTTATACAATGGAAAAACTGCTGCATTTTTATTGTATTTTATGCTTCTGGCGTTGTATTCAAAGTCCCTAACTATTCGATCTGGTGGAGCAACGCCCTGGAGTTAAGCCGAGGTTGCCCGGAACATAGAAATGACCATAACTTTCACACTGGTTGCAATTATTCGTTCTATACAATGGAAAAACTGTTCTATTTATTTTGTATTTCATGCTTCGGGCGTTGACTTCTAAGGCCCTAGCTATTCGATCTGGTGGAGCAACGCCCTGGAGTGAAGCCTAGGCTACCCGGAACGTAGAAGTGAACAGTACTTTCACACTGGTTGCAGTTATTCCTGTTATACAATGGAAAAACTGTTGCATTTTTATTGTATTTTATGCTTCTGGCGTTGTATTCAAGGTCCCTAACTATTCGATCTGGTGGAGCGACGCCCTGGAGTTAAGCCTAGGTTGCCCGGAACGTAGAAATGACCATAACTTTTACACTGGTTGCAATTATTCGTCCTATACAATGGAAAATCTGTTCTATTTATTTTGTATTTCATGCTTCGGGCGTTAACTTCTAAGGCCCTAACTATTCGATCTGGCGGAGCGACGCCCTACAGTTAAGCCTAGGTTGCCCGGAACGTTGAAATGACCTTTACTTTCACACTGTTTGCAAATATACATTATATACGATGGAAAAGCTGTTGTATTTATATTGTATTTTATGCTTCTGGCGTTGACTTCTTAGGCCCTAACTATTCGATCTGGTGGAGCGACGCCCTAGAGTGAAGCCTAGGTTACCCGAAACGTAGAAATGACCATTACCTTCAGGCTTGTTGCAATTATTCCTGTTATACGATGAAAAAACTGTTGTATTTATATTGTATTTTATGCTTCTGGCATTGACTTCTAAGGCCCTAACTATTCGATGTGGTGGAGCAACGTCATGGAGCGAAACCTAGGTTGCTCGGAACGTAGAAATGACCATTACTTGCACACTGGTTGCAATTATTCATTCTATACGATGGAAAAAGTGTTGTACATATATCGTATTTTAGGCTTCTGGCGTTGACTTCTTAGGCCCTAACCATTCGATCTGGTAGAGCAATGCTCTAGAGTGAAGCCTAGGTTGCCCGGAACGTAGAAATGCCCATTACCTTCACACTGCTTGCAATTATACATTTTATACGATGGAAGAACTGGTATACTTATGTTGTATTTTATGCTTCTGGCGTTGACTTCTTAGGCCCTAACTATTCGATCTGGTGGAGCAACGCCCTAGAGTGAAACCTAGGTTGCCCGGAACGTAGAAGTGACCATTACCTTCACACTGTTTGCGATTATTCATTTTATGCGATGGTAAAGCTGTTGTACTTAAGTTGCATTTTATTCTTCTGGCGCTGAATTCTAAGTCTCTAGCTATTCGATCTGGTGGAGTAACGCCCTAGTGTGAAGCCCAGGTTACCCGGAACACAGAAATGACCAGTACTTTCACAGTGGTTGCAATTATTCCTGTTATACGATGGAAAAACTGTTGCATTTTTATTGTATTTTATGCTTCTGGCATTGTATTCAAAGTCCCTAACTATTCGATCTGGTGGAGCAACGCCCAGGAGTTAAGCCTAGGTTGCCAGGAACGTAGAAATGACCATAAGTTTAACACTGGTTGCAATTATTCGTTTTATACATTGGAAAAACTGTTGTATTTATTTTGTATTTTATGCTTCGGGCGTTGACATCTAAGGCCCTAACTATTCGTTCTGGTGGAGCAACTCTCTAGAGTGAAGCCTAGGTTGCCCGGCACGTAGAAATGACCATTACCTTCACACTGCTTGCAATTATACATTTTATACGATGGAAAAACTGTTATACTTAAGTTGTATTTTATTCTTCTGGCGCTGAATTCTAAGTCCCAAGCTATTCGATCTGGTGGAGCAACGCCCCAGAGTGAAGCCTAGGTTGCCCGGAACGTAGAAATGACCGTTACTTTCACAATGTTTGCAAATATACATTATATACGATGGAAAAGCTGTTGTATTCATATTGTATTTTATGCTTCTGGCGTTGACTTGTTAGGCCCTAACTACTTGATCTGGTGGTGAACCGCCCTGTAGTGAAGCCTAGGTTGCCCGGAACGTAGAAAAGACCATTACCTTCACACTGGCTGCAGTTATTCCTGTTATACGATGGAAAAACTGTTGCATTTTTATTGTGTTTTATGCTTCTGGCGTTGTATTCAAAGTCCCTAACCATTAGATCTGGAGGAGCAACGCCCTGTAGTTAAGCCTAGGTTACCCGGAACGTAGAAATGACCATCACTTTCACACTGGTTGCAATTATTCCCGTTATACGGTGGAAAAGCTTTCTTATTTTTATTGTATTTTATGCTTCGGGCGTTGACTTCTTAGGCCCTAGCTATTCGATCTGGTGGACCAACGGCCTAGAGTGAAGCCTAGGCTGCCCGGAACGTAGAAATGACCATCACTTTCACACTGGTTGCAATTATTCATTTTATACGATGGAAAAACTGTTGTATTTATATTGTATTTTATGCTTCTTGCGTTGACTTCTACGGTCCTAGATATTGGATGTGGTGGAGCAACGCCCTAGAGTGAAGCCTGGGTTGGCCGAAACGTAGAAATGACCATTAGTTTCACACTGGTTGGAATTGCTCATGCTATACGATGGAAAAAGTGTTGCATTTATATTATATTTTATGCTTCTGGCGTTGTCTTCTAAGGCCCTAGCTATTGGATCTGGTGGCGCAACGCCCTGGAGTGAAGCCTAGGTTGCCCGGAACATAGAAATGACCATATCTTTCACACTGGTTGCAATCATTCCTGTTATACGGTGGAAAAACTGTTGAATTTATATTGTATTTTATGCTTCTGGCATTGACTTCTTAGGCCCTAACTATTCGATCTGGTGGAAAAACGAACTAGAGTGAAGCCTAGATTGCCCGGGACGTGGAAATGAACATTACCTTCACGCTTGTTGCAACTTTCCTGTTATACGTTGGAAAAGCTGTTGTATTTATATTGTATTTAATGCTTCTGGCGTTGAATTCGAAGTCCCTAGCTATTCGATCTGGTGGTGCAACGCCCTAAAGTTAAGCCTTGGTTGCCCGGAACGTTGAAATGACAATCACTTTCACACTGGTTGCAATTACTCATTTTATACGATGGAAAATCTGCTGTATTTATATTGTATTTTATGCTTCTGGCGTTGACTTCTAAGGCCGTAGATATTCGATGTGGTTGAGCAACGCCCTCAAGTGAAGCCTAGGTTGCCCGGATCGTAGCAATGGCCTTTACTTTCACGCTGGTTGCAGTTATTCCTGTTATAGGATGGAAAAAATGTGTTATTTGTTTTGTATTTTATGCTTCTGGCGTTGACTTCTTAGGCCCTAAATATTCGATCTGGTGCACCAACGCCGTTGAGTGAAGCCTAGGTTGCCCGGAACGTAGAAATGACCATTACTTTCACACTGGTTGCAATTATTCGTTTTATACGTTGGAAAAACTGTTGTATTTATTTTGTATCTGGTGCTTCTGGCGTTGACTTCGAAGGCCCTAACTACTGGATCTGGTGGACCAACGGCCTAGAGTGAAGCCTAGGTTGCCCGGCACGTAGAAATGACCATACCTTCCACACACGTGCAATTATTCGGTTTAGACGATGGAAAAGCTATTGTATTTATTTTGTATTTTATGCTTCTGGCGTTGACTTCTTAGGCCGTAGCTTTTCGATCTGGTGGGCCAACGACCCAGAGTGAAGCCTTGGACGCCCAGAACGTAGAAATGACCATGACTTTCACTCTGGTTGCAATTATTCCTGTTATGCGATGAAAAAACTGTTGTATTTTTATTGTATTTTATGCTTCTGGCGTTGACTTCTTAGGCCCTAACTATTCGATCTGGTGGAGCAACGCCCTAGAGTGAAGCCTAGGTTGCCCGGAACATGGAAGTGACCATTACCTTCACACTGTTTGCGACTATTCATTTTATGCGATGGTAAAGCTGTTGTACTTAAGTTGTATTTTATTCTTCTGGCGTTGAATTCTAAGTCCCTAGCTATTCGATCTGGTGGAGCAACGCCCTGGAGTGAAGCCTAGGCTACCCGGAACGTAGAAATGACCAGTACTTTCACACTGGTTGCAGTTATTCCTGTTATACAATGGAAAAACTGTTGCATTTTTATTGTATTTTATGCTTCTGGACTTGACTTCTAAGGCCCTAACTATGCGATGTGGTGGAGCAACGCCCTAGAGTGAAACCTAGGTTGCCCGGAACGTAGAAATGACCATAGCCTTCACACTGGTTGCAATTATTCCTGTTATACAAGGGAAACAGTGTTGTATTTATATTGTATTTTATGCTTCTGGCGTTGACTTCTTAGGCCCTGACTATTCGGTCTGGTGGAGCAACGCCCTAGAGTCAAGCCTAGGTTACCCGGACCGTAGAAATGACCAGTACTTTCACACTGGTTGCAGGTATTCCTGTTATACAATTGAAAAACTGTTGCATTTTTATTGTATATTATGCTTCTAGCGTTGTATTCACAGTCCCTAACTATTCGATCTGGTGGAGCAACGCCCTGGAGTTAAGCCAAGGTTGCCCGGAACGTAGAAATGACCATAACTTTCACACTGGTTGCAAATATACACCATATACGATGGAAAAGCTGTTGTATTTATATTGTATTTTATGCTTCTGGCGTTGTCTTCTTAGGCCCTAGCTATTCGATCTGGTGGAGCAACGCCCTATGGTGAAGCCTAGCTTGCCCGGAACGTAGAAATGACCATAACTATCAGACTGGTTGCAATTATCCGTTTTGTACGATGGAAAGACTGTTGTATTTATATTGTATTTTGTAGTTATGGCGTTGTCTTCTAGGGCCGTAGCTATTCGATATGGTTGAGCAACGCCAAAGAGTGAAGCCTAGGTTGCCCGGAACGTAGAAATGACCATAGACTTCATACTGGTTGCAATTATTCGTTTTATACGATGGAAAAACTGTTGTATTTATTTTGTGTTTGGTGCTCCTGGCGTTGACTTCTTAGGCCCTAGCTATTGGATTTGGTGGACCAACGCCCTAGAGTGAAGCCTAGGTTGCCCGGAACGTAGAAATGACCATCACCTTCACTCTTGTTGCAATTATTCCTGTTATACGATGGAAAAACAGTTCTATTTATTTTGTATTTCATGCTTCGGGCGTTAACTTCTAACGGCCTAACTATTCGATCTGGTGGAGCGACGCCCTACAGTTAAGCCTAGGTTGCCCGGAACGTAGAAATGACCTTTACTTTCACACTGTGTGCAAATATACATTATATACGATGGAAAAGCTGTTGTATTTATATTGTATTTCATGCTTCTGGCGTTGACTTCTTAGGCCCTAACTATTCGATCGGGTGGAGCAATGCTCCAGAGTGAAGCCTAGGTTGCCCGGAACGTAGAAATGACCATTACCTTCACACTGCTTGCAATTATACATTTTATACAATGGAAGAACTGTTATACTTATGTTGTATTTTATTCTTCTGGCGTTGAATTCTAAGTCCATAGCTATACGATCTGGTGGAGCAACGCCCTAGAGTGAAGCCTAGGTTACCCGAAACGTAGAAATGACCATTACCTTCAGGCTTGTTGCAATTATTCCTGTTATACGATGAAAAAACTGTTGTATTTATATTGTATTTTATGCTTCTGGCATTGACTTCTAAGGCCCTAACTATTCGATGTGGTGGAGCAACGCCATGGAGCGAAACCTAGGTTGCTCGGAACGTAGAAATGACCATTACTTGCACACTGGTTGCAATTATTCATTCTATACGATGGAAAAAGTGTTGTACATATATCGTATTTTAGGCTTCCGGCGTTGACTTCTTAGGCCCTAACTATTCGATCTGGTAGAGCAATGCTCTAGAGTGAAGCCTAGGTTGCCCGGAACGTAGAAATGCCCATTACCTTCACACTGCTTGCAATTATACATTTTATACGATGGAAGAACTGGTATACTTATGTTGTATTTTATGCTTCTAGCGTTGTATTCAAAGTCCCTAACTATTCGATCTGGTGGAGCAACGCCCTGGAGTTAAGCCAAGGTTGCCCGGTACGTAGAAATGACCATAACTTTCACACTGGTTGCAATTATTCGTTCTATACAATGGAAAAACAGTTCTATTTATTTTGTATTTCATGCTTCGGGCGTTGACTTCTAACGCCCTAACTATTCGATCTGGTGGAGCGACGCCCTACAGTTAAGACTAGGTTGCCCGGAACGTAGAAATGACCTTTACTTTCACACTGTTTGCAAATATACATTATATACGATTGAAATGCTGTTGTATTTATATTGTATTTTATGCTTCTGGCGTTGACTTCTTAGGCCCTAACTAATCGATCTGGTGGAACAACGCCCTAGAGTGAAGCCTAGGTTGCCCGAAACGTAGAAATGACCTTTACTTTCACACTGTTTGCATATATACGTTATATACGATGGAAAAGCTGTTGTATTTATATTGTATTTTATGCATCTGGCGTTGTCTTCTTAGGCCCTAACTATTCGATCTGGTGGAGCAATGCTCCAGAGTGAAGCCTAGGTTGCCCGGAACGTAGAAATGACCATTACCTTCACACTGCTTGCAATTATACATTTTATACGATGGATGGACTGTTATACTTATGTTGTATTTTATTCTTCTGGCGTTGAATTCTAAGTCCCTAGCTATTCGATCTGGTGGAGCAACGCCCTAGAGTGAAGCCTAGCTTACCCGAAACGTAGGAATGACCATTACCTTCAGGCTTGTTGCAATTATTCCTGTTATACGATGAAAAAACTGTTGTATTTATATTGTATTTTATGCTTCTGGCATTGACTTCTAAGGCCCTAACTATTCGATGTGGTGGAGCAACGCCATGGAGCGAAACCTAGGTTGCTGGGAACGTAGAAATGACCATTACCTGCACACTGGTTGCAATTATTCATTCTATACGATGGAAAAACTGTTGTACATATATCGTATTTTATGCTTCTGGCGTTGACTTCTTAGGCCCTAACTATTCGATCTGGTGAAGCAACGCCCTATGGTGAAGCCTAGCTTGCCCGGAACGTAGAAGTGACCATAACTATCAGACTGGTTGCAATTATCCGTTTTATACGATGGAAAGACTGTTGTATTTATATTGTATTTTGTAGTTATTTCTTTGTCTTCTAGGGCCGTAGCTATTCGATATGGTTGAGCAACGCCCTAGAGTGAAGCCTAGGTTGCCCGGAACGTAGAAATGACCATAGACTTCATACTGGTTGCAATTATTCGTTTTATAAGATGGAAAAACTGTTGTATTTATTTTGTGTTTGGTGCTCCGGGCGTTGACTTCTTAGGCCCTAGCTATTGGATTTGGTGGACCAACGCCCTAGAGTGAAGCCTAGGTTGTCCGCAACGTAGAAGTGACCATTACCTTCACACTGTTTGCGATCATTCATTTTATACGATGGTAAAGCTGTTGTACTTAAGTTGTATTTTATTCTTCTGGCGTCGAATTCTAAGTCCCTAGCTATTCGATCTGGTGGATCAACGCCCTGGAGTGAAGCCTAGGCTACCCGGAACGTAGAAGTGACCAGTACTTTCACACTGGTTGCAATTATTCCTGTTATAGAATGGAAAAACTGTTGCATTTTTATTGTATTTTATGCTTCTGGCGTTGACTTCTTAGGTCCTAACTGTTCGATCTGGAAGAACAACGCCCTAGAGTGAAGCCTAGGTTGCCCGGAACGTAGAAATGATCTTTACTTTCACACTGTTTGCAAATATACATTATATACGATGGAAAAGCTGTTGTATTTATATTGTATTTTATGCTTCTGGCGTTGCCTTCTTAGGCCCTAACTATTCGATCTGGTGGAGCAATGCTCTAGAGTGAAGCCTAGGTTGCCCGGAACGTAGATATGCCCATTACCTTCACACTGCTTGCAATTATACATTTTATACGATGGAAGAACTGTTATACTTATGCTGTATTTTATTCTTCTGGCGTTGAATTCTAAGTCTCTAGCTATTCGATCTGGTGGAGCAACGCCCTAGAGTGAAGCCTAGGTTACCCGAAACGTAGAAATGACCATTACCTTCAGGCTCGTTGCAATTATTCCTGTTATACGATGAAAAAACTGTTGTATTTATATTGTATTTTATGCTTCTGGCATTGACTTCTAAGGCCCTAACTATTCGATGTGGTGGAGCAACGCCATGGAGCGAAACCTAGGTTGCTCGGAACGTAGAAATGACCATTACTTGCACACTGGTTGCAATTATTCATTCTATACGATGGAAAAAGTGTTGTACATATATCGTATTTTATGCTTCTGGCGTTGACTTCTTAGGCCCTAACTATTCGATCTGGTGGAGCAATGCTCTAGAGTGAAGCCTAGGTTGCCCGGAACGTAGAAATGCCCATTACCTTCACACTGCTTGCAATTATACATTTTATACGATGGAAGAACTGGTATACTTATGTTGTATTTTATGCTTCTAGCGTTGTATTCAAAGTCCCTAACTATTCGGTCTGGTGGAGCAATGCTCTATAGTGAAGCCTAGGTTGCCCGGAACGTAGAAATGACCTTTACTTTCACACTGTTTGCAAATATACATTATATGATGGAAATGCTGTTGTATTTATATTGTATTTTATGCTTCTGGCGTTGACTTCTTGGGCTCTAACTAATCGATCTGGTGGAATAACGCCCTAGAGTGAAGCCTAGGTTGCCCGAAACGTAGAAATGACCTTTACTTTCACACTGTTTGCATATATACATTATATACGATGGAAAAGCTGTTGTATTTATATTGTATTTTATGCATCTGGCGTTGTCTTCTTAGGCCCTAACTATTCGATCTGGTGGAGCAATGCTCTAGAGTGAAGCCTAGGTTGCCCGGAACGTAGAAATGACCATTACCTTCACACTGCTTGCAATTATACATTTTATATGATGGAAGAACTGTTATACTTATGTTGTATTTTATTCTTCTGGCGTTGAATTCTAAGTCCCTAGCTATTCGATCTGGTGGAGCAACGCCCTAGAGTGAAGCCTAGGTTACCCAAAACGTAGAAATGACCATTACCTTCAGGCTTGTTGCAATTATTCCTGTTATACGATGAAAAAACTGTTGTATTTATATTGTATTTTATGCTTCTGGCATTGACTTCTAAGGCCCTAACTATTCGATGTGGTGGATCAGCGCCATGGAGCGAAACCTAGGTTGCTCGGAACGTAGAAATGACCATTACTTTCACACTGGTTGCAATTATTCATTCTATACGATGGAAAAACTGTTGTACATATATCGTATTTTATGCTTCTGGCGTGGAGTTCTCAGGCCCTAACTATTCTATCTGGTGGAGCAACGCCCTATGGTGAAGCCTAGCTTGCCCGGAACGTAGAAATGACCATAACTATCAGACTGATTGCAATTATCCGTTTTATACGATGGAAAGACTGTTGTATTTATATTGTATGTTATAGTTATGGTGTTATCTTCTAGGTCCGTAGCTATTCGATATGGTTGAGCAACGCCCTAGAGTGAAGCCTAAGTTGCCCGGAACGTAGAAATGACCATAGCTTTCATACTGGTTGCAATTATTCGTTTTATACGATGGAAAAACTGTTGTACTTATATTGTATTTTCTGCTTC
This sequence comes from Calliopsis andreniformis, assembly GCF_051401765.1. Taxonomy (NCBI): domain Eukaryota; kingdom Metazoa; phylum Arthropoda; class Insecta; order Hymenoptera; family Andrenidae; genus Calliopsis; species Calliopsis andreniformis. The sequence goes on from NW_027480422.1 coordinate 20,335,213, forward strand.
TGTCGTTGACTTCTTAGGCCCTAACTATTCGATCTGGTGGAGCAACGCCCTAGAGTGAAGCCTAGGTTGCCGGGAACGTAGAAATGACCACTACTTTCACACTGTTTGCAATTATTCATATTATACGATGGAGAAACCCATGGATTTTCATTGTATTTTATGCTTCTGGCGTTGACTTCTAAGGCCGTAGCTATTACATGTGGCGGAACGGCGCCCTAGATTGAAGCCTAGGTTTCCCGGAACGTAGAAATGACTATCACTTTCACACTGGTTGCAATTATTCGTGTAATAGGGTGGAAAAACTGTTGTATTTTTATTGTATTTTATGCTTCGGGCGTTGACTTCTGAGGCCCTAACTATTCGATCTGGTGGAGCAGCACCCTAGAGTGAAGCCTGGGTTGCCCGGAACGTAGCAATGACCATAACTTTCGCACCGGTTGCAATTATTCGTTTTATACGATGGAAAAACTGTTGTATTTGTTTTGTATTTTATGCTTCTGGCGTTGACTTCTATGGCACTAGCTATTCGATCTGGTGGAGCAACGACCTAGTGTGAAGACTAGGTTGCCGGAACGTAGAAATGACCATTACTTTCACACTGGTTGCAATTACTCTTGTTATACGATGGAAAAACTGTTGTATTTTTATTGTGATTTATGCTTCTGGCGATGACTTGTTAGGACCTAACTATTCGATCTGGTGGGACAACGCCCTAGAGTTAAGCCTAGGTTGCCCGGAACGTAGAAATGACCATTACCTTCACACAAATTGCAATTATTCATTTTATACGAAGGAAAAACTGTTGTATTTTTGTTGTATTTTCTGCTTCTGGCGTTGACTTCTTAGGCCCTATCTATTCGATCTGGTCGAGCAACGCCCTAGAGTGAAGCCTAGGTTGACCGGAACGTTGAAATGTCCATTAGGTTCACTCTGGTTGCAAATTACTCCTCTTATACGATGAAAAAACTGTTGCACTTTTATTGTGTTTTGTGATTCTGCCGTTGACTTCTAAGGCCCCAGCTATTCGATTAGGTGGAGCAATGCCTCAGAGTGAATCCTAGGCTGGCCGGAACGTAGAAATGACCATTATTTTCACATTGGTTGCAATTAATCGTTTTGTGCAATGGTACAGCTGTTGCATTTATATTGTATTTTATGCTTCTGGCGTTGACTTCTATGGCCCTAGCTATTCGATCTGGTGGAGCAACGACCTAGTGTGAAGACTAGGTTGCCCGGAAAGTAGAAATGACCATTACCTTCACACTGGTTGCAATTATTCCTGTTATACGATGGAAAAACTGTTGGATTTTTATTGTATTTTATGCTTCTGGCGTTGACTTCTAAGTCGCTAGCTATTCGATCTGGCGGAGGAACGCCCTAGAGCGAAGCATAGGTTGCCCGGAACGTAGAAATGACCCTTACTTTCACACTGGTTGCAATTATTCCAGCTATACGTTGGAAAAACTCTTGTATTTATATTGTATTTTATGCTTGTGACGTTGACTCCTTAGGCCCTAACTGTTAGTTATGGTGGAACAACGCCCTAGAGTGAAGCCTAGGTATCCCGGAACGTAGAAGTGACCATTACTTTCACACTGGTTGCAATTATTCGTTTTATAGGATGGAACAGCTGTTGTATTTATATTGTGTTTTATGCTTCTGGCGTTGACTTCTGAGGCCCTAACTATTCGATCTGGCGGAGCAACGCCTCAGAGTTATATCTAGGATGCCCGAACGTAGAAATGGCCGTCACTTTCACACTGGTTGCAATTATTCGTTTTATGCCATGGAACAGCTGTTGTATTTATATTGTGTTTTATGCTTCTGGCGATGACTTCTTACTACCTAACTATTCGATCTGGTGGGCCAGCGCCCTAGAGTGAAGCCTAGGTTGCCCGGAACGTAGAAATGGCCAATACTTTCACACTGGTTGCAATTATTCAAGTTATACGTTGGAAAAACTGTTGCATTTTCATTGTATTTTATGCTCCTGACGTTGACTTCTATGTCGCTAGCTATTCGATCTGGTGGAGCAACGCCCTAGTGTGAAGCCTAGGTTGCCCGGAACATAGAAATGACGATCACTTCCACATTGGTTGCTATTACTACTGTTATACGATGGAAAATCTGTTGTATCTTTATTGGATTTTATGCTTCGGGCGTTGACTTCTAAGGCCCTAGCTATTCGATCTGGTGGAGCAACGCCCTAGAGTGAAGCCTAGGTTGCCCGGAACATGGAAGTGACAATTACCTTCACACTGGTTGCGACTATTCATTTTATGCGATGGTAAAGCTGTTGTACTTAAGTTGTATTTTATTCTTCTGGCGTTGAATTCTAAGTCCCTAGCTATTCGGTCTGGTGGAGCAACGCCCTGGAGTGAAGCCTAGGCTACCCGGAACGTAGAAATGACCAGTACTTTCACACGGGTTGCAGTTATTCCTGTTATACAATGGAAAAACTGTTGCATTTTTATTGTATTTCATGCTTCTGGCGTTGTATTCAAAGTCCCTAACTATTCGATCTGGTGGAGCAACGCCCTGGAGTTAAGCCAAGGTAGCCCGGAACGTAGAAATGACCATAACTGTTACACTGGTTGCAATTATTCGTTCTATACAATGGAAAAACTGTTCTATTTATTTTGTATTTTATGCTTCGGGCGTTGACTCGTAAGTCCCTGACTATTCGGTCTGGTGGAGCAACTCCCTAGAGTGAAGCGTAGGTTGCCCGGGACGTAGTAATGGCCATTAACTTCACACTGTTTGCGATTATTCATTTTATACGATGGTAAAACTGTTGTACTTGGGTTGTATTTTAGGCTTCTGGCCTTGACTTCTAAGGCCCTAACTATTCGATGTGGTGGAGCAACGCCCTAGAGTGAAACCCAGGTTGCCCGGAACGTAGAAATGACCATAGCTTTCACACTGGTTGCAATTAATCCTGTTACACAAGGGAAACACTGTTGTATTTATATTGTATTTTATGCTTCTGGCGTTGACTTCCTAGGCCCTGACTATTCGGTCTGGTGGAGCAACGCCCTAGAGTCAAGCCTAGGTTACCCGGACCGTAGAAATGACCAGTACTTTCACACTGGTTGCAGTTATTCCTGTTATACAATTGAAAAACTGTTGCATTTTTATTGTATATTATGCTTCTGGCGTTGTATTCACAGTCCCTAACTATTCGATCTGGTGGAGCAATGCCCTGGAGTTAAGCCAAGGTTGCCCGGAACGTAGAAATGACCACAGCTTTCACACTGGTTGCAAATATACATTATATACGATGGAAAAGCTGTTGTATTTATATTGTATTTTATGCTTCTGGCGTTGTCTTCTTAGGCCCTAGCTATTCGATCTGTTGGAGCAATGCTCTAGGGTGAAGCCTAGGTTGCCCGGAACGTAGAAATGACCATTACCTTCACACTGCTTGCAATTATACATTTTATACGATGGAGGAACTGTTATACTTATGTTGTATTTTATTCTTCTGGCGTTGAATTCTAAGTCCCTAGCTACTCGATCTGGTAGAGCAACGCCGTAGAGTGAACCCTAGTTTACCCGAAACGTAGAAATATCCATTAACTTCAGGCTTGTTGCAATTATTCCTGTTAGACGATGAGAAAACTGTTGTATTTATCTTGTATTTTATGCTTCTATCATTGACTTCTAAGGCCCTAACTTTTCGATGTGGTGGAGCAACGCCATAGAGCGAAACCTAGGTTGCTCGGAACGTAGAAATTACCATTACTTTCTCACTGGTTGCAACTATTCATTCTATACGACGGAAAAACTGTTGTACATATATCGTATTTTATGCTTTTGGCGCTGACTTCTAAGGCCCTAACTATTCGATGTGGTGGAGCAACGCCCTAGAGTGAAGCCTAGGTTGCCCGGAACGTAGAAATGACCTTTACTTTCACACTGTTTGCAAATATACATTATATACGATGGAAAAGCTGTTGTATGTATATTGTATTTTATGCTTCTGGCGTTGTCTTCTTAGGCCCTAACTATTCGATCTGGTGGAGCAATGCTCTAGAGTGAAGCCTAGGTTGCCCGGAACGTAGAAATGACCATTACCTTCACACTGCTTGCAATTATACATTTTATACGATTGATGAACTGTTATACTTATGTTGTATTTTAAACTTCTGGCGTTGAATTCTAAGTCCCTAGCTATTCGATCTGGTGGAGCAACGCCCTATGGTGAAGCCTAGCTTGCCCGGAACGTAGAAATGACCATAACTATCAGACTGGATGCAATCATCCGTTTTATACGATGGAAAGACTGTTGTATTTATATTGTATTTTATAGTTATGGCGTTGTCTTCTAGGGCCGTAGCTATTCAATATGGTTGACCAAAGCCCTAGAGTGAAGCCTAGGTTGCCCGGAAAGTAAAAATGGCCATTACTTCCACACTGTTTGCAATCATTCATTTTATACGATGGAAAAACTGTTGTATTTATATTGTATTTTATGCTTCTGGCGTTGACTTCTAAGGCCGTAGCTCTTCGATGTGGTGGAGCAACTCCCTAGAGTGAAGCCTAGGTTGCGCGGAACGTAGAAATGATCAGTACTTTCACACTGGTTCCAGTTATTCCTGTTATACGATGGAAAGACTGTTGTGTTTTTATTGTATTTTTTTCTTCTGGCGTTGAATTCTAAATCCCTAGCTATTCGATCTGGTGGTGCAACGCCCTAGAGTGAAGCCTAGGTTTCCCGGAACGTGGAAATGACCATCACTTTCACACTGGTTGCAATCTCTCCAGTTATACGATGGAAGAACTGTTGCATTTATTTTGTATTTTACGCTTCTGGCGTTGACCTCTAAGGCCCTAGCCATTCGATCTGGTCGAGCAACGCCCTAGAACGAAGCCTAGGTTGCCCGGAACGTAGAAATCACCATTACCTTCACACTGATTGCAATTATTCATTTTATGCGCTGGAAAAACAGTTGTATTTTTATTGTATTTTATGCTCCGGGCGTAGACTTCTAAAGCCCTAGCTATTCGATCTGGTCGAGCAACACCCTAGAGTGAAGCCTGGGTTGCCCGGAACGTAGAAATGACTATCACTTTCACACGGGTTGCAACTATTCGTGTTATACGATGGAAAAACCGTTGCATTTTCATTGTGTTTTATGCTTCGGGCGTTGACTTCTAAGGCCCTAACTATTCTATATGGTGGAGCAACGCCCGAGACTGGAGCCTAGGATGCCCGGATCGTAGAAATGACCATAACTTTCACAGGGGTTGCAATTATTCGTTTTATACGATGGAAGAACTGTTGCATTTGTTTTGTATTTTATGATTCTGGCGTTGACTTCCAAGGCCCTAACAATACGATGTGGTGGAACAACGACCTAGAGTGAAGCCTAGGTTTCCCGGAACGTAGAAATGACCATCACTTTCACACTGGTTGCAATTATTCCTGTTATACGATGGAAAAAATGTTGTATTTATATTGTATTTTATGCTTCTGGAGTTGACTTCTAAGTCCGTAGCTAATCGATCTGGTGGAGCAACGCCCTAGAGTGAAGCCTAGGTTGCACGGAACGTAGAAGTGACCATAACTTTCACACCGGATGCAATTATTCGTTTTATACGATGGAAAAACTGTTGTATTTATTTTGCTTTTTATGCTCCGGGCGTAGACTTCTAAGGCCCTAGATATTCGATCTGATGGAGCAACGCCCTAGAGTGAAGCCTAGGTTGCCCGGAACGTAGAAATGACCACCACTTTCACACTGGTTGCAATTATTCCTCTTATACGATGGAAAGACTGTTGTATCTATATTGTATTTTATGCTTCGGGCGTTGAGTTCTAAATTCCTAGCTACTCGATCTGGTGGTGCAACGCCCTAGAGTGAACCCTAGGTTGCCCGGAACGTAGAAATGTCCATTACTTTCACGCTGGATGCAATTATTCGTTTTATACGATGGAAAAACTGTTGTATCTGTTTTGTATTTTATGATTCTGGTGTTGACTTCCAAGGCCGTAACAATTCGATGTTGTGGAACAACGCCCTAGCGTGAAGCCTAGGTTGCCCGGAGCGTAGAAATGACTATCACTTTCACATTGGCTGCAATTGTTCGTTTTATACGATGGAACGGCTGTCGTATTGATATACTGTTTTATGCTTCTGGCGTTGACTTCCTAGGCCCTAACTATTTGATCTGGTGAAGCAACGCCCTAGAGCGAAGCCTAGGTTGCCCGAAACGTAGAAATGACCATTAGCCTCACACTGAATGCAATTATTCATTTTATGCGATGGAAAAACAGTTGTATTTTTATTGTATTTTATGCTCCGGGCGTAGACTTCTAAGGCCCTAGCTATTCGATCTGGTGGAACAACGCCCTAGAGTGAAGCCTGGGTTGCCCGGAACGTAGAAATGGCCATAACTTTCAAACTGGTTGCAATTATTCGTTTTATACGATGGAAAAACTGTTGTATCTATTTTGTATTTGGTGCTTCTGGCGTTGACTTCTTAGGCCATAAGTATTCGATCTGGTGGAGCAACACCCTAGAGTGAAGCCTAGGTTACCCGGACCGTAGAAATGACCAGTACTTTCACACTGGTTGCAGTTCTTCCTGTTATACAATAGAAAAACTGTTGCATTTTTATTGTGTTTTACGCTTCTAGCGTTGTATTGAAAGTCCCTAACTATTCGATCTGGTGGAGCAACGCCCTGGAGTTAAGCCAAGGTTGCCCGGAACGTAGAAATGACCATAACTTTTACACTGGTTGCAATTATTCGTTCTATACAATGGAAAAACTGTTCTATTTATCTTGTATTTCATGCTTCGGGCGTTAACTTCTAAGGCCCTAACTATTCGATCTGGTGGAGCGACGCCCTACAGTTAAGCCTAGGTTGCCCGGAACGTAGAAATGACATTTACTTTCACACTGTTTGCAAATATACATTATATACGATGGAAAAGCTGTTGTATTTGTATGGTATTTTATGCTTCTGGCGTTGACTTCTTAGGCCCTAACTTTTCGATGTGGTGGAGCAACGCCATAGACCGAAACCTAGGTTGCTCGGAACGTAGAAATGACCATCACTTGCACACTGGTTGCAATCATTCATTCTATACGATGGAAAAACTGTTGTACATATATCGTATTTTATGCTTCTGGCGTTGACTTGTTAGGCCCTAACTATTCGATCTGGTGGAGCAACGCCCTAGAGTGAAGCCTAGGTTGCCCGGAACGTAGAAATGACTATTACCATCACACTTGTTGCAATGACTTGTGTTATACGATGGAAAAACTGTTGAATTTATTTTGTATTTTATCTTCTTGCATTGACTTCATAGGCCCTAACTATGCGATCTGGTGGACCAACGCCCTAGATTGAAGCCTAGGTTGCCCGGAACGTAGAAATGACCATTAGCTTCACACTGGTTGCAATTATTCCATTTATACGTTGGAAAAACTGTTGTGTTTTTATTGTATTTTATGCTTCTGGTGTTGACTTCTATGTCGCTAGCAATTGGATATGGTGGTTCAACGCCCTAGAGTGAAGCCTAGGTTACCCGGAACGTAGAAATGACCATTACATTCACACTGATTGCAATTATTCATTTTATACGATGCAAAAGCTATTGTATTTCTATTGTATTTTATGCTTCTGACGATGACTTCTATATCGCTAGCTATTCGATCTGGTAGAGCAACGCCCTAGAGTGAAGCCTAGGTTGCCCGGAACGTAGTAATGGCCATTACCTTCACACTGGTTGCAGTTATCCCTCTTATACGATGGAAAAACTGTTGTATTTTTATTGTATTCTATGCTTCTGGCGTTGACTTCTTAGGCCCTAACTATTCGATCTGGTGGAGCAACGCCCTAGAGTGAAGCCTAGGTTGCCCGGAACGTAGAAATGACCATTACCATCACACTTGTTGCAATGACTTGTGTTATACGATGAAAAAACTGTTGTATTTTTATTGTATTTTATGCGTCTGGCGATGAATTCTAAGTCCCTAGCTATTCGATCCGGTGGAGCAACGCCCTAGAGTAAAGCCTAGGTTGCCCGGAACGCAGAAATGACCATTACTTTCCAACTGGTTGCAATTATTCCTGTTATACGATGGAAAAAATGTTGGATTTTTATTGTATTTTATGCTTCTGGCGTTGACTTCTAAGTCGCTAGCTATTCGATCTGGTGGAGCAACGCCCTAGAGTGAAGCCTAGGTTGCCCGGACCGTAGAAATGACCGGTACTTTCACACTGGTTGCAGTTATTCCTGTTATACAATAGAAAAACTGTTGCATTTTTATTGTATTTTATGCTTCTAGCGTTGTATTGAAAGTCCCTAACTATTCGATCTGGTGGAGCAACGCCCTGGAGTTAAGCCAAGGTTGCCCGGAACGTAGAAATGACCATAACTTTTACACTGGTTGCAATTATTCGTTCTATACAATGGAAAAACTGTTCTATTTATTTTGTATTTCATGCTTCGGGCGTTAACTTCTAAGGCCCTAACTATTCGATCTGGTGGAGCGACGCCCTACAGTTAAGCCTAGGTTTCCCGGAACGTGGAAATGACCTTTACTTTCACACTGTTTGCAAATATACATTATATACGATGGAAAAGCTGTTGTATTTATATGGTATTTTATGCTTCTGGCGTTGACTTCTTAGGCCCTAACTTTTCGATGTGGTGGAGCAACGCCATAGAGCGAAACCTAGGTTGCTCGGAACGTAGAAATGACCATTACTTGCACACTGGTTGCAATTATTCATTCTATACGATGGAAAAACTGTTGTACATATATCGTATTTTATGCTTCTGGCGTTGACTTCTTAGTCCCTAACTATTGGATCTGGTGGAGCAACGCCCTAGAGTGAAGCCTAGGTTGCCCGGAACATGGAAGTGACAATTACCTTCACACTGTTTGCGACTATTCATTTTATGCGATGGTAAAGCTGTAGTACTTAAGTTGTATTTTATTCTTCTGGCGTTGAATTCTAAGTCCCTAGCTATTCGGTCTGGTGGAGCAACGCCCTGGAGTGAAGCCTAGGCTACCCGGAACGTAGAAATGACCAGTACTTTCACACGGGTTGCAGTTATTCCTGTTATACAATGGAAAAACTGTTGCATTTTTATTGTATTTCATGCTTCTGGCGTTGTATTCAAAGTCCCTAACTATTCGATCTGGTGGAGCAACGCCCTGGAGTTAAGCCAAGGTAGCCCGGAACGTAGAAATGACCATAACTGTTACACTGGTTGCAATTATTCGTTCTATACAATGGAAAAACTGTTCTATTTATTTTGTATTTTATGCTTCGGGCGTTGACTCGTAAGTCCCTGACTATTCGGTCTGGTGGAGCAACTCCCTAGAGTGAAGCGTAGGTTGCCCGGGACGTAGTAATGGCCATTAACTTCACACTGTTTGCGATTATTCATTTTATACGATGGTAAAACTGTTGTACTTGGGTTGTATTTTAGGCTTCTGGCCTTGACTTCTAAGGCCCTAACTATTCGATGTGGTGGAGCAACGCCCTAGAGTGAAACCCAGGTTGCCCGGAACGTAGAAATGACCATAGCTTTCACACTGGTTGCAATTAATCCTGTTACACAAGGGAAACACTGTTGTATTTATATTGTATTTTATGCTTCTGGCGTTGACTTCCTAGGCCCTGACTATTCGGTCTGGTGGAGCAACGCCCTAGAGTCAAGCCTAGGTTACCCGGACCGTAGAAATGACCAGTACTTTCACACTGGTTGCAGTTATTCCTGTTATACAATTGAAAAACTGTTGCATTTTTATTGTATATTATGCTTCTGGCGTTGTATTCACAGTCCCTAACTATTCGATCTGGTGGAGCAATGCCCTGGAGTTAAGCCAAGGTTGCCCGGAACGTAGAAATGACCACAGCTTTCACACTGGTTGCAAATATACATTATATACGATGGAAAAGCTGTTGTATTTATATTGTATTTTATGCTTCTGGCGTTGTCTTCTTAGGCCCTAGCTATTCGATCTGTTGGAGCAATGCTCTAGGGTGAAGCCTAGGTTGCCCGGAACGTAGAAATGACCATTACCTTCACACTGCTTGCAATTATACATTTTATACGATTGATGAACTGTTATACTTATGTTGTATTTTAAACTTCTGGCGTTGAATTCTAAGTCCCTAGCTATTCGATCTGGTGGAGCAACGCCCTATGGTGAAGCCTAGCTTGCCCGGAACGTAGAAATGACCATAACTATCAGACTGGATGCAATCATCCGTTTTATACGATGGAAAGACTGTTGTATTTATATTGTATTTTATAGTTATGGCGTTGTCTTCTAGGGCCGTAGCTATTCGATATGGTTGACCAAAGCCCTAGAGTGAAGCCTAGGTTGCCCGGAACGTAGAAATGACCATAGCTTTCACACTGGTTGCAATTATTCGTTTTATACGATGGAAAAACTGTTGTATTTATTTTGTATTTGGTGCTCCTGGCGTTGACTTCTTAGGCCCTAGCTATTGGATCTGGTGGACCAACGCCCTAGAGTGAAGCCTAGGTTGCCCGGAACGTAGAAATGACCTTTACTTTCACACTGTTTGAAGATATACATTATATACGATGGTAAAACTGTTGTACTTGGGTTGTATTTTATGCTTCTGGCCTTGACTTCTAAGGCCCTAGCTATGCGATGTGGTGGAGCAACGCCCTAGAGTGAAACCTAGGTTGCCCGGAACGTAGAAATGACCATAGCTTTCACAGTGGTTGCAATTAATCCTGTTATACAAGGGAAACACTGTTGTATTTATATTGTATTTTATGCTTCTGGCGTTGACTTCTTAGGCCATAACTATTCGATCTGGTGGAGCAACACCCTAGAGTGAAGACTAGGTTACCCGGACCGTAGAAATGACCAGTACTTTCACACTGGTTGCAGTTATTCCTGTTATACAATAGAAAAACTGTTGCATTTTTATTGTGTTTTACGCTTCTAGCGTTGTATTGAAAGTCCCTAACTATTCGATCTGGTGAAGCAACGCCCTGGAGTTAAGCCAAGGTTGCCCGGAACGTAGAAATGACCATAACTTTTACACTGGTTGCAATTATACGTTCTTTACAATGGAAAAACTGTTCTATTTATCTTGTATTTCATGCTTCGGGCGTTAACTTCTAAAGCCCAAACTATTCGATCTGGTGGAGCGACGCCCTACAGTTAAGCCTAGGTTGCTCGGAACGTAGAAATGACCATTACTTGCACACTGGTGGCAATTATTCATTCTATACGATGGAAAAACTGTTGTACATATATCGTATTTTATGCTTCTGGCGATGACTTCTTACTACCTAACTATTCGATCTGGTAGAGCAAGGTCCTAGAGTGAAGCCTAGATTGTCCGGAACGTAGAAATGACCATTACCTTCACACTGGTTGCAGTTATTCCTCTTATACGATGGAAAAACTGTTGTATTTTTATTGTATTCTATGCTTCTGGCGTTGACTTCTTAGGCCCTAACTATTCGATCTGGTGGAGCAACGCCCTATCGTGAAGCCTCGGTTGCCCGGAACATAGAAATGACCATTACTTCCACACTGTTTGCAATTATTCATATTATACAGTGGAAAAACTGTTGTATTTATATTGTATTTTATGCTTCTGGCATTGTCTTCTAAGGCCCTAACTATTCGATGTGGTGGACCAACGCCCTTGAGTGAAGCCTAGGTTGTCCGGAACGTAGAAATGACCATAGCTTTCACACTGGTTGCAATTATTCCTGTTATACATGGGAAAAACTGTTGTACTTATATTGTATTTTATGCTTCTGGCGTTGAGTTCTTAGGTCCTAACTATTCGATCTGGTGGAGCAACGCCATAGAGCGAAACCTAGGTTGCTCGGAACGTAGAAATGACCATTACTTGCACACTGGTGGCAATTATTCATTCTATACGATGGAAAAACTGTTGTACATATATCGTATTTTATGCTTCTGGCGATGACTTCTTACTACCTAACTATTCGATCTGGTAGAGCAAGGTCCTAGAGTGAAGCCTAGATTGTCCGGAACGTAGAAATGACCATTACCTTCACACTGGTTGCAGTTATTCCTCTTATACGGTGGAAAAACTGTTGTATTTTTATTGTATTCTATGCTTCTGGCGTTGACTTCTTAGGCCCTAACTATTCGATCTGGTGGAGCAACGCCCTAGAGTGAAGCCTAGGATTCCCGCAACGTAGAAATGGCCATTACTTCCACACTGTTTGCAATCATTCATTTTATACGATGGAAAAACTGTTGTATTTATATTGTATTTTATGCTTCTGGCGTTGACTTCTAAGGCCGTAGCTCTTCGATGTGGTGGAGCAACTCCCTAGAGTGAAGCCTAGGTTGCGCGGAACGTAGAAATGATCAGTACTTTCACACTGGTTCCAGTTATTCCTGTTATACGATGGAAAGACTGTTGTGTTTTTATTGTATTTTTTTCTTCTGGCGTTGAATTCTAAATCCCTAGCTATTCGATCTGGTGGTGCAACGCCCTAGAGTGAAGCCTAGGTTTCCCGGAACGTGGAAATGACCATCACTTTCACACTGGTTGCAATTTCTCCAGTTATACGATGGAAGAACTGTTGCATTTATTTTGTATTTTACGCTTCTGGCGTTGACCTCTAAGGCCCTAGCCATTCGATCTGGTCGAGCAACGCCCTAGAACGAAGCCTAGGTTGCCCGGAACGTAGAAATCACCATTACCTTCACACTGATTGCAATTATTCATTTTATGCGCTGGAAAAACAGTTGTATTTTTATTGTATTTTATGCTCCGGGCGTAGACTTCTAAAGCCCTAGCTATTCGATCTGGTCGAGCAACACCCTAGAGTGAAGCCTGGGTTGCCCGGAACGTAGAAATGACTATCACTTTCACACGGGTTGCAACTATTCGTGTTATACGATGGAAAAACCGTTGCATTTTCATTGTGTTTTATGCTTCGGGCGTTGACTTCTAAGGCCCTAACTATTCTATATGGTGGAGCAACGCCCGAGACTGGAGCCTAGGATGCCCGGATCGTAGAAATGACCATAACTTTCACAGGGGTTGCAATTATTCGTTTTATACGATGGAAGAACTGTTGCATTTGTTTTGTATTTTATGATTCTGGCGTTGACTTCCAAGGCCCTAACAATACGATGTGGTGGAACAACGACCTAGAGTGAAGCCTAGGTTTCCCGGAACGTAGAAATGACCATCACTTTCACACTGGTTGCAATTATTCCTGTTATACGATGGAAAAAATGTTGTATTTATATTGTATTTTATGCTTCTGGAGTTGACTTCTAAGTCCGTAGCTAATCGATCTGGTGGAGCAACGCCCTAGAGTGAAGCCTAGGTTGCACGGAACGTAGAAGTGACCATAACTTTCACACCGGATGCAATTATTCGTTTTATACGATGGAAAAACTGTTGTATTTATTTTGCTTTTTATGCTCCGGGCGTAGACTTCTAAGGCCCTAGATATTCGATCTGATGGAGCAACGCCCTAGAGTGAAGCCTAGGTTGCCCGGAACGTAGAAATGACCACCACTTTCACACTGGTTGCAATTATTCCTCTTATACGATGGAAAGACTGTTGTATCTTTATTGTATTTTATGCTTCGGGCGTTGAGTTCTAAATTCCTAGCTACTCGATCTGGTGGTGCAACGCCCTAGAGTGAACCCTAGGTTGCCCGGAACGTAGAAATGTCCATTACTTTCACGCTGGATGCAATTATTCGTTTTATACGATGGAAAAACTGTTGTATCTGTTTTGTATTTTATGATTCTGGCGTTGACTTCCAAGGCCGTAACAATTCGATGTTGTGGAACAACGCCCTAGCGTGAAGCCTAGGTTGCCCGGAGCGTAGAAATGACTATCACTTTCACATTGGCTGCAATTGTTCGTTTTATACGATGGAACGGCTGTCGTATTGATATACTGTTTTATGCTTCTGGCGTTGACTTCCTAGGCCCTAACTATTTGATCTGGTGAAGCAACGCCCTAGAGCGAAGCCTAGGTTGCCCGGAACGTAGAAATGACCATTAGCCTCACACTGAATGCAATTATTCATTTTATGCGATGGAAAAACAGTTGTATTTTTATTGTATTTTATGCTCCGGGCGTAGACTTCTAAGGCCCTAGCTATTCGATCTGGTGGAGCAACGCCCTAGAGTGAAGCCTGGGTTGCCCGGAACGTAGAAATGGCCATAACTTTCAAACTGGTTGCAATTATTCGTTTTATACGATGGAAAAACTGTTGTACATATATCGTATTTTATGCTTCTGGCGTCGACTTCCTAGGCCCTAACTATTCGATCAGGTGGAGCAGCGCCCTAGGGTGAATCCTAGGCTGCCCGGAACGTAGAAATGATCATAACTTTCATACTGGTAACAATTATTCGGTTTATACGATGGAAAAACTGTTGTATTTATATTGTATCTTATGCTTCTGGCGGTGAGTTCTAAGACCGTATCTATTCGATGTTGTGGAGCAACACCCTAGAGTGAAGCCTAGGTTGCCCGGAACGCAGAAATGACCATACCTTTCACACTGTTTGCTTTATTCCTGTTATACGATGGAAAAACTGTTGTATTTATATTGCATTTTATGCTTCTGGCGCAGACTTCATAGGTCCTAACTATTCGATTTGGTGGAACAACGCCCCAGAGTGAAGGCTAGGTTGCCCGGAACGTAGAAATGACCATTGCTTTCGCACTGTTTGCAAATATACATTATATACGATGGAAAGGCTGTTGCATTTATATTGTGTTTTATGTTTCTGGCGTTGACTTCTTAGGCCCTAACTATTTGATCTGGTGGAGCAACGCACTAGAGTGAAGCCTAGGTTGCCCGGAACGTAGAAATGAACATCACATTCACACTGGTTGCAATTATTCGTTTTATACGATGGAAAAACTGTTGTATTTTATTGTATTTTATGTTTCGGGTGTTGGCTTCTAAGGCCCTAGCTATTCGATCTTGTGGAGCAACGCACTAGAGTGAAACCTAGGTTACCCGAAACGTAGAAATGACCATTACTTTCACTCTGGTTGCAATTACTTATGCTATACGATGGAGAAACTGTTGGATTTTGATTGTACTTTATACTTCTGGCGTTGACTTCTAAGGCCCTATGTATTCGATCTGGTGGAGCAATGCCTCAGAGTTAAGTCTAGGATGCCAAGATCGTAGAAATGACCGTTACCTTCACTCTTGTTGCAATTATTCCTGTTATACGATGGACAAACTGTTGGATTTTGATTGTACTTTATGCTTCTGGCGTTGACTTCTAAGGCCCTACGTATTCGATCTGGTGGAGGAATGCCTCTGAGTTAAGTCTAGGATGCCCGGAACGTAGAAATGATCATTACTTTCACACTGGTTGCAATTGTTCGTTAAATACGATGGAAAAACTGTTGTACATATATCGTATTTTATTCTTCTGGCGTTGACTTCCTAGGCCCTAACTATTCGATCAGGTGGAGCAGCGCCCTAGGGTGAATCCTAGGCTGCCCGGAACGTAGAAATGATCATAACTTTCATACTGGTTTCAATAATTCGTTTTATACGACGGAAAAACTGTTGTATTTATATTGTATTTTATGCATCAGGCGTTGACTTCTTAGGCCCTAACTAAACGATCTGGTGGAACAACGCCCTAGAGTGAAGCCTCGGTTGCCCGGAACGTAGAAATGACCGTCACCTTCACTCTGGTTGCAATTATTCCTGTTATACGATGGAAAAAGTGTTGTATTTATATTGTATTTTATGCTTCTGGAGTTGACTTCTAAGTCCGTAGCTAATCGATCTGGTGGAGCAACGCCCTAGAGTGAAGCCTAGGTTGCACGGAACGTAGAAGTGACCATAACTTTCACACCGGTTGCAATTATTCGTTTTATACGATGGAAGAACTGTTGCATTTGTTTTGTATTTTATGCTTCCGGCGTAGTCTTCTAAGGCCGTAGATATTAGATGTGGTGGAATAACGCCCCAGCATGAAGCCTAGGTCGCTCGGAATGTATAAATGACCATTACTTTCACACTGTTTGCAAATATACATTATATGCGATGTAAAAGCTGTTATATTTATATTGTGTTTTATGCTTCTGGCGTTGACTTCTTAGGCCCTAACTATTTGATATGGTGGAGCACCGCCCTAGAGTAAAGCCTAGGTTGCCCGGAACATAGAAAAGACCAATACATTCACGCTGGTTGCAATTATTCCTGTTATACGATGGAAAGACTGTTGTATTTTTATTGTATTTTATGCTTCTGGCGTTGACTTCTTAGGCCCTAACCATTCGATTTGCTGGACCAACGCCCCAGAGTGAAGCCTAGGTCGCCCGGAATGTAGAAATGACCATCACTTTCACTCTGGTTGCAATTATTCCTGTTATAAGATGGAAAAACTGTATTATTTTTATTGTAATTTATGCTTCTCGCGGTGACTTCTTAGGCTCTATCTATTCAATCTGGTGAAGCATCGCCCTTGAGTAATGCCTAGGTTGCCCGGAACATAGAAATGACCATTACCTTCACACTTGTTGCAATTATTCCTGTTATACGATGGAAAAACTGTTGTATTTTAATTTTATTTTATGCTTCTGGCGTTGGCTTCTTAGGCCCAAACTATTCGATCTGGTGGAGCAACGCCCTTGAGTATTGCCTAGGTTGCTCGGAACGTAGAAATGATACATTCCTTTCACACTGATTGCAATTATCCATTTTATACGACGGAAAAGCTGCTGTATTTATATTGTATTTTATGCTTCCGGCGTAGTCTTCTAAGGCCGTAGATATTAGATGTGGTGGAATAACGCCCCAGCATGAAGCCTAGGTCGCTCGGAATGTATAAATGACCATCACTTTCACACTGGTTGCAATTATTCCTGTTATAAGATGGAAAAACTGTAGTATTTTTACTGTATTTTATGCTTCGGGCGTTGACTTCTAAGGCCCTAGCTATTCGATTTGTTGGAGCAACGCCCTAGCGTGGAGCCTAGTTTGCACGGAACGTAGAAATGACCATAATTTTCACATCGGTTGCAATTATTCGTTTTATACGATGGAAAAACTGATGCATTTGTTTTGTATTTTACGCTTCTCGCGTTGACTTCTAAGGCCCTAACAATTCGTACTGGCGGAACAACGCCCTAGAGTGAAGCCAAGGTCGCCCGGAACGTAGAAATGACCATCACTTTCACACTGGTTGCAATTATTCTTGTTATACGATGGAAAAACTGTAGTATTTTTATTGTACTTTATGCTTCTGGCGTTTACTTCTAAGGCCGTAGCTACTAGATGTGGTGGAATAACGCCCTAGAATGAAGCCCAGGTTGCCCGGAACGTAGGAATGACCATTACTTTCACACTGTTTGCAAATATATAGTATATACGATGGAAAAGCTGTTATATTTATATTGTGTTTTATGCTTCTGGCGTTGACGTCTTAGGCCCTAACTATTTGATCTGGCGGATCACCGCCCTAGAGTGAAGCCTAGTTGCCCGGAACATAGAAAAGACCATTACCTTCACAGTGGTTGCAATTATTCCTGTTATACGATGGAAAAACTGTTGGATTTATATTGTATTTTATGCTTCCGGCGTTGACTTCTAAGGCCGTAGCTACTAGATGTGGTGGAATAACGCCCTAGAATGAAGCCCAGGTTGTCCGAAACGTAGAAATGAAAGTACTTTCACACTGGTTGCTGTTGTCCTGTTATACGATGGAAAAACTGTTGCATTTTTATTGTATTTTATGCTTCTGGCGCTGAATTCTAAGTCCCTAACCATTCGATCTCGTGGAGCAACGCCCTAGAGTGACTAGAAGGTTGCCCGGAACGTAGAAATGACCATTACTTTCACACTGTTTCCAAATATACATTATATACGGTGGAAAACCTGTAATATTTATATTGTATTTTATGCTTCTGGCGTTGAGTTCGTAGGCCCAAACTATTTGATATGGTGGAGCACCGCCCTAGAGTAAAGCCTAGGTTGCCCGGAACATAGAAAAGACCATTACCTTCACACTGGTTGCAATTATTCCTGTTATACGATGGAAAGACTGTTGTATTTTTATTGTAATTTATGCTTCTGGCGTTGACTTCTTAAGCCCTAACTATTCGATTTCCTGGACCAACGCCCCAGAGTGAAGCCTAGGTCGCCCGGAATGTAGAAATGACCATCACTTTCACTCTGGTTGCACTTATTCCTGTTATACGATGGAAAGACTGTTGAATTTCTATTGTATTTTATTCTTCTGGCGTTGAATTCTAAGTCCCTAGCTATTCGATCTGGTGGAGCAACGCCTTAGAGTGACGCCGAGGTTACCCGTAACGTAGAAATGACCAGTACTTTCACACTGGTTGCAGTTGTCCTGTTATACGATGGAAAAACTGTTGCATTTTTATTGTATTTTATGCTTCTGACGCTGAATTCTAAGTCCCTAACCATTCGATCTCGTGGAGCAACGCCCTAGAGTGACTAGAAGGTTGCCCGGAACGTAGAAATGACCATTACTTTCACACTGTTTGCAAATATACATTATATACGGTGGAAAACCTGTAATATTTATATTGTATTTTATGCTTCTGGCGTTGAGTTCGTAGGTCCAAACTATTCGATATGGTGGAGCACCGCCATAGAGTAAAGCCTAGGTCGCCCGGAACATAGAAAAGACAATTACCTTCACACTGGTTGCAGTTATTCCTGTTATACGATGGAAAGACTGTTGTATTTTTATTGTAATTTATGCTTCTGGCGTTGACTTCTTAAGCCCTAACTATTCGATTTCCTGGACCCACGCCCCAGAGTGAAGCCTAGGTCGCCCGGAATGTAGAAATGACCATCACTTTCACTCTGGTTGCAATTATTCCTGTTATACGATGGAAAAACTGTAGTATTTTTATTGTATTTTATTCTTCTAGCGTTGAATTCTAAGTCCCTAGCTGTTCGATCTGGTGGAGCAACGCCCTAGAGTAATGCCTAGGTTGCCCGGAACGTAGAAATGACCATTACCTCCACACTGGTTGCAATTATTCCTGTTATACGATGGAAAGACTGTTGTATTTTTATTGTATTTTATGCTTCGGGCTTTGACTTCTAAGGCCCTAGCTTTTCGATTTGGCGGACTAACGCCCTAGAGTGGAGCCTAGGTTGCCCGAAACGTAGAAATGACCACCACTTTCACTCTGGTTGCAATTATTCCTGTTATACGATGGAAAAACTGTAGTATTTTTTTGTATTTTATTCTTCTGGCGTTGAATTCTAAGTCCCTAGCTATTCGATCTGGTGGAGCAACGCCTTAGAGTGACGCCTATGTTACCCATAACGTAGAAATGACCAGTACTTTCACACTGGTTGCAGTTATTCCTGTTATACGATGGAAAAGGTGTTGTATTTATATTGTATTTTATGCTTCCGGCGTAGTTTTCTAAGGCCGTAGCTATTAGATGTGGTGGAATAACGCCCTAGAATGAAGCCCAGGTTGCCCGGAACGTAGGAATGACCATCACTTTCACACTGGTTGCAATTACTCCTGTTACGCGATGGAAAAACTGTTGTATTTTAATTGTATTTTATGCTTCTGGTGTTGGCTTTGTAGGCCCTAACTATTCGATCTGGTGGAGCAACGCCCTAGAGCAAAACCTAGGTTGCCCGGAACGTAGAAATGGCCATAACTTTCAAACTGGTTGCAATTATACCTTTTATCCGATGGAAAAACTGGTGTATTTATTTTGTAGTTTATGTTTCTGGCGTTAATTTCTAATGCTCATACTCATCCATTTGGCGAAGCAACGCTCTAGAGTGAAGCCTAGGCTGCCCGGAACGTAGAAATGTCTGTTACTTTCACTCTGGTTGCAATTATTCCTTTTATAGGAAGTAAAAACTGTTGTATTTTTATTGTATTTTAAGCTTCTGGCGTTGACATCTGAGGCCCTAGTCACTCGATCTGGTGGACTAACGGCCTAGAGTGAAGTCTAGGTTGCCCGGAACGTAGAAATGACCATAACTTTCACACTGGTTGCAATTATTCCAGGCATACGATGGAAAATACAATATGTAAAATACAAGAAAAATACAACTGTTATTCCATCGTATAAAAGCAATAATTGCAATCATTGTGAAAGTTATTGTCATTTCTCCGTTCCGGGCAACCTATACATCACTCTAGGGCGTCGGTCCACCAGATCGAATAGCTAGGGCCTAAGAAGTCAACGCCAGAAGCATAAAGTACAATAAAAATACAACAGCTTTTCCATCGTATATAGTGAATAATTTCAACCAGTGTGAAAGTAAAGGTCATTTCTACGATCCGGGCAACCTAGGTTTCGCTCTAGGGCGTTGCTCCACCACATCCAATAGCTAGGGGCTCAGAAGTCAACGCCAGAAGCATAAAATACAATATAAATACGACAGCTTTTCAATCGTATAACAGGAATAATTGCAGCCAGTGTGAACGTAATGACCATTTCTACGTTCCGGTAATCCTAGACTTAACTCTGAGGCATTGCTCCACCAGATCGATGAATTAGGTCCTTAGAAGTCAAAGCCAGAAGCATAAAATACAAAATAAATACAACAGCCTTTCCATCGTATAAAACGAACAATTGCAACCTGTGTGAAAGTTATGGTCATTTCTACGTTTCGGGCAACCTAGGCTTGACTCTAGGGCGTTGCTCCACCAGATCGAATAGGTAGGGCCATATAGGTCAACGCCAGAAGCATCAACTACAAAATAAATACAACAGTTTTTCCATCGTATAAAACGTATAACAGCAACCAGTGTGAAAGTAATGGTCATTTCTACGTTCCGGGCAACCTAGGCTTCACCCTAGGGCATTGCTCCTCCAGATCGAATAGCTAGGGCATTAGAAGTCAACGCTAGAAGCATAAAATAAAATAAAATTACAACAGTTTTTCCTTCGTATAAAACCAATAATTGCAACCAGTATGAAAGTTATGGTCATTTCTACGTTCCGGCCAACCTCGGCTTCACCCTAGGGCGTTGTTCCAAAAGTTCGAATAGTTACGGCCTAAGAAGTCAACGCCAGAAGAATAAAATACAATATAAACACAACAGTTTTTCCATCGTATAACGGCAATAATTGCAACCAGTGTGAAAGATTTGGTCATTTCTACGTTCCGTTCAACCTAGGCATCACTCTAGGGCGTTGCTCCACCACATCGAATAGCTACGGCCTTAGAAGACAATGCCAGAAGCATAAAATACAATATAAATACAACAGCTTTTCCATCGTATAAAAAGAATTATTGCAACCAGTGTGAAAGTAATGGTCTTTTCTACGTTTCGGGCAACATAGGCTTCACTCTTGGGCGTTGCCCCACGAGATCGGATAGCTAGGACCTTATAAGTCAACGCCCGAAACATAAAATACAATAAAAATACAACAGTTTTTCCATCGTATAACGGGAATAATTGCAACCGGTATGAAAGTTATGGTCATTTCTACGTTCCGGCCAACCTCGGCTTCTCTCTAGGGCGTTGCTCCACCAGATCGAATAGCTAGGACCTTAGAAGTCAACGCCCGAAACATAAAATACAATAAAAATACAACAGTTTTTCCATCGTATAAGGGGAATAATTGCAACCAGTGTGAAAGTTATGGTCATTTCTACGTTCCGGGCAACCTAGGCTTCACTCTAGGGCGTTGCCCCACCACATCGAATAAGTACGGCCTTAGAAGTCAACGCCAGAAGCATAAAACACAATATAAATACAACAGGTTTTACATCGTATAAAACCAATAATTGCAACCAGTATAAAAGTTATGGTCATTTCGACGTTCCGGCCAAACTCTGCTTCACCCTAGGGCGTTGCTCCAACAGATCAAATAGTTAGGGCCTAAGAAGTCAACGCCAGAAGCATAAAATACAATATAAATACAACAGTTTTTCCATCGTATAACTGGAATAATTGCAACCAGTGTGAAAGTTATGGTCATTTCTACGTTCCGGCCAACCTCGGTCTTCACCCTAGGGCGTTGTTCCAAAAGTTCGATAAGTTAGGGCCTAAGAAGTCAACGCCAGAAGCGTAAAATACAATATAAACACAACAGTTTTTCCATCGTATAACAGGAATAATTGCAACCAGTGTGAAAGATATGGTCATTTCTACGTTCCGGGCAACTTAGGCTACACTCTACGCCGTTGGTCCACCAGGTCCAATAGTTAGGGCCTAAGAAGTCAACGCCAGAAGCACCAAATACAAAATAAATACAACAGTTTTTCCATTGTATAAAATGAATAATTGCAAACAGTGTGGAAGTAATGGTCATTTCTATGTTCCGGGCAACCTAGGCTTCACTCTAGGGCGATGCTACACCAGATCGAACAGCTAGCGCCTTAGAAGTCAACGCCCGATACATAAAATACAAAAAATTCAACAGTTTTTCCATCGTATAACGGGAATGAATGCAACCAGTGTGAAAGTGTTGGTCATTTCTACGTTCCAGGCAACCTAGGCTTCACTCTTGGACGTTGCTCCAACAGATCCACTAGTTAGGGCCGTAGAAGTCAACGCCCGAAGCATAAAATACAATAAAAATACAACAATTTTTCCAACGTATAACAGGAATAATTGCAACCAGAGTGAAAGTGATGGACATTTCCACGTTCCGGGCAACTTAGGCTTCACTCTAGGGCGATGCTCCACCAGATCGAATAGTTAGGGTCTTAGAAGTCAACGCCGGAAGCATAAAATACGAAATTTATACAACAGTTTTTCCATTGTATAAAACGAGTAATTGCAACCAGTGTGAAAGTTATGGTCACTTCTACATTCCGTGCAACCGAGGCTTGACTCTAGGGCGTTTCTCCACCAGATTCAATAGCTAGGCCCTTAGGAGTCAATGACCGAGACATAAAATACAATAAAAATACAACAGTTTTTCCATCGTATAACGGGAATAATTGCAACCAGTGTGAAAGTGATGGTCATTTCTACGTTCCGGGCAACCTACGCTTCGCTCTAGCGCGGTGCTCCACCAGATCGAATAGCTAGGGCCTTAGAAGTCAACGCCCGAAGCATAAAATACAATAAAAATACAACAGTTTTTCCATCGTATGACGGGAATAATTGCAACCAGTGTGAAAGATTTGGTCATTTCTACGTTCCGGGCAACCTAGGCTTCACTCTAGGGCGTTGTTCCAACAGTTCGAATAGTTAGGGCCTAAGAAGTCAACGCCAGAAGCATAAAATAGAATATAAATACAACAGTTTTTCCATCGTATAGCATGAATAACTGCAACCAGTGTGAAAGTAATGGTCATTTATACGTTCCGGGCAACCTAGGCTTCATTCTAGGGCGTTGTTCCACCAGATCGAACAGTTACGGCCTTAGAAGTCAACGCCGTAAGCATAAAATACAAAATTAACACAACAGTTTTTCCATTGTATAAAACGGGTAATTGCAACCAGTGTGAAAGTTATGGTCATTTCCACGTTCCGGGCAACTTAGGCTTCACTCTAGGGCGTTGGTCCACCAGATCGAATAGTTAGGGCCTAAGAAGTCAACGCCAGAAGCACCAAATACAAAATAAATACAACAGTTTTTCCATTGTATAAAATGAATAATTGCAAACAGTGTGGAAGTAATGGTCATTTCTATGTTCCGGGCAACCTAGGCTTCACTCTAGGGCGATGCTACACCAGATCGAATAGCTAGCGCCTTAGAAGTCAACGCCCGAAGCAGAAAATACAAAATTAATACAACAGTTTTTCCACTGTACAAAACGAATAATTGCAACCAGAGTGAAAGTGATGGACATTTCCACGTTCCGGGCAACTTAGGCTTCACTCTAGGGCGATGCTCCACCAGATCGAATAGTTAGGGTCTTAGAAGTCAACGCCGGAAGCATAAAATACGAAATTTATACAACAGTTTTTCCATTGTATAAAACGAGTAATTGCAACCAGTGTGAAAGTTATGGTCACTTCTACATTCCGTGCAACCGAGGCTTGACTCTAGGGCGTTTCTCCACCAGATTCAATAGCTAGGCCCTTAGGAGTCAATGACCGAGACATAAAATACAATAAAAATACAACAGTTTTTCCATCGTATAACGGGAATAATTGCAACCAGTGTGAAAGTGATGGTCATTTCTACGTTCCGGGCAACCTACGCTTCGCTCTAGCGCGGTGCTCCACCAGATCGAATAGCTAGGGCCTTAGAAGTCATCGCCCGAAGCATAAAATACAATAAAAATACAACAGTTTTTCCATCGTATGACGGGAATAATTGCAACCAGTGTGAAAGATTTGGTCATTTCTACGTTCCGGGCAACCTAGGCTTCACTCTAGGGCGTTGTTCCAACAGTTCGAATAGTTAGGGCCTAAGAAGTCAACGCCAGAAGCATAAAATAGAATATAAATACAACAGTTTTTCCATCGTATAGCATGAATAACTGCAACCAGTGTGAAAGTAATGGTCATTTATACGTTCCGGGCAACCTAGGCTTCATTCTAGGGCGTTCTTCCACCAGATCGAACAGTTACGGCCTTAGAAGTCAACGCCGTAAGCATAAAATACAAAATTAACACAACAGTTTTTCCATTGTATAAAACGGGTAATTGCAACCAGTGTGAAAGTTATGGTCATTTCCACGTTCCGGGCAACTTAGGCTTCACTCTAGGGCGTTGGTCCACCAGATCGAATAGTTAGGGCCTAAGAAGTCAACGCCAGAAGCACCAAATACAAAATAAATACAACAGTTTTTCCATTGTATAAAATGAATAATTGCAAACAGTGTGGAAGTAATGGTCATTTCTATGTTCCGGGCAACCTAGGCTTCACTCTAGGGCGATGCTACACCAGATCGAATAGCTAGCGCCTTAGAAGTCAACGCCCGCAGCAGAAAATACAAAATTAATACAACAGTTTTTCCACTGTACAAAACGAATAATTGCAACCAGTGTGAAAGTTATGGTCATTTCTACGTTCCGGGCAACATAGGCTTCACTCTTGGACGTTGCCCCACCAGATGGAATAGCTAAGACATTAGAAGTCAAAGCCAGAAGAAGAAAGTACAATAAAAATGCAACAGTTTTTCCATCCTATAGCATGAGTAACTGCAACCAGTGTGAAAGTAATGGTCATTTCTACGTTCCGGGCAACCTAGGCTTCATTCTAGGGCGTTGTTCCACCAGATGGAACAGTTAGGACCTATGAAGTCAACGCTAGAAGCATAAAATACAATATAAATACAACAGTTTTTTAACCGTATAAAACAAATAATTGCAACCAGTGTGAAAGTAATGGTCATTTCTACGTTCCGGGCTACATAGGCTTCACTCTAGGGCGTTGCTCCACCAGATCGAATAGCTAGGACCTTAGAAGTCAACGCCAGAAGCATAAAATGCAATATAAATACAACAGTTTCTCCATCGTATAACAGGAGTAATTGCAACCAGTGTGAAAGTTATGGTCACCTCTACATTACGTGCAACCTGGGCTTCACTCCTGGGCGTTGCTCCACCAGATCGAATAGCTAGGGCCTTAGAAGTCAACGCCCGAAGCATAAAATACAATAAAAATACAACAGTTTTTCCATCGTATAGCGGGAATAATTGCAACCAGTGTGAAAGTGATGGTCATTTCCACGTTCCGGGCAACTTAGGCTTCACTCTAGGGCGTCGGTCCACCAGTTCCAATAGTTAGGGCCTAAGAAGTCAACGCCAGAAGCACCAAAAACAATATAAATACAACAGTTTTTCCATAGTATAAAATGAATAATTGCAACCAGTGTGAAAGTAATGGTCATTTCTACGTTCCGTGCAACCTAGGTTTCGCTCTATGGCTTTGCTCCGCCACATCGAATAGTTAGGGCCTTAGAAGTCTACGCCCGAAGCATAAAATACAATGCAAATACATCAGTTCTTCCATCGTATAAAACCAATAATTGCAACCAGTATGAAAGTGTTGGTCATTTCTACGTTCCGGGCTACCTAGGCTTCACCCTAGGGCATTGCTCCACCAGATCCAATAGTTAGGGCCTTAGAAGTCTACGCCCGAAGCATAAAATACAATGCAAATACATCAGTTCTTCCATCGTATAAAACCAATAATTGCAACCAGTATGAAAGTGTTGGTCATTTCTACGTTCCGGGCAACCTAGGCTTCACTCTAGGGCGTTGCTCCACCAGATCGAATAGCTAGGGCCTTAGAAGTCAACACCAGGATCATAAAATAAAATGAACTTACAACAGTTATTCCATCGTATAACAGGAATAATTACAACCAGTGTGAAAGTAATGGGCATTTCTACGTTCCGTGCAACCTAGGCTTCACTCTAGGGCGTTGCTCCACCAGGTCGAATAGTTAGGGCATTAGAAAACAACTCCAGACGCATAAAATACAATACAAATACAACAATTTTTCCATAGTATAAAAAGAGTAATTGCCACCAGTGTGAAAGTAATGGTCTTTTCTACGTTTCGGGCAGCATAGGCTTCAATCTTGGACGTTGCCCCACGAGATCGAATAGCTAGGACATTAAAAGTCAACGCCAGAAGCACAAAATGCAATAAAAATACAACAGCATTTCCATCGTATAAAACGAATAATTGCAACCAGTACGAAAGTTATGGTCATTTCTACGTTCCGGCCAACCTCAGCTTCACCCTAGGGCGTTGACCCACCAGATCCAATAGTTAAGGCCTTAGAAGTCAACGCCCGAAACATAAAATACAAAATTAATACAACAGTTTTTCCATTGTATAAAACGAGTAATTGCAACCAGTGTGAAGGTTATGGTCACTTCTACATTCCGTGCAACCTAGGCTTCACTCTAGGGTGTTGCTCCACCAGATCGAATAGCTAGGTCCTTAGAAGTCAACGCCAGAAGCATAAAATTCAATGAAAATACAACAATTTTTCCATCGTATAAAACGAACGTTTGCAACCAGTATGAAAGTTATGGTCATTTCTACGTTCCGGCCAACCTCGGCTTCACTCTAGGGCGTTGGTCCACCAGATCGAATAGCAAGGACCTTAGAAGTAAAAGCCAGAAGAAGAAAATACAATAAAAATGCAACAGTTTTTCCATCGTATAGCATGAATAACTGCAACCAGTGTGAAAGTAATGGTCATTTATACGTTCCGGGCTACCTAGGCTTCACACTAGGTCGTTGCCCCACCACATCGAATAGCTACGGCCTTAGAAGTCAACGCCAGAAGCATAAAACACAATATAAATACAACAGGTTTTCCATCGTATAAAACCAAAGTTGCAACCAGTATAAAAGTTATAGTCACTTCTACGTTCCGGGCAACCTCGTCTTCAGCCTTGGGCGTTGCTCCACCAGATCCAATAGTTAGGGCCTCAGAAGTCAACGGCCGAAGCATAAAATACAATACAAATGCATCAGTTTTTCCATCGTTTAACAGGAATAATTGCAACCAGAGTTAAGGTGATGGTCATTTCTACGGTCCGGGCAACCTAGGCTTCACTCTAGGGCGTTGCCGCACCACATCGAATAGCTACGGCCTTAGAAGTCAACGCCAGAAGCATAAAATACAATAAAAGTACAACAGTTTTTCCATTGTAAAAAACGAATAATTGCAACCAGTGAGGAAGTAATGGTCATTTCTATGTTCCGGGCAACCGAGGCTTCACTCTAGGGCGATGCTACACCAGATCGAATAGCTAGCGCCTTAGAAGTCAACGCCCGATACATAAAATACAATAAAAATACAACAGTTTTTACATCGTATAGCATGAATAATTGCAACCAGTGTGAAAGTAATGGTCATTTCTACGTCTCGGGCAACCTGGGCTTCACCATAGGGCGTTGCTCTACCAGATCCAATAGCTAGGGCCTGAAAAGTCAACGCCAGAAGCACCAAATAGAAAATAAATACAACAGTTTTTCCATCGTATAAAACGAATAATTGCAACCAGTGTGAAAGTAATGGTCATTTATACGTTCCGGGCAATCTAGGCTCCACTCTAGTGCGTTGCCCCACCACATCGAATAGCTACGGCCTTAGAAGTCAACGCCAGTAGCATAAAATACAATAAAAATACAACAGTTTTTCCATCGTATAGCATGTATAATTGCAACCAGTGTGAAAGTAATGGTCATTTCTACGTCTCGGGCAACCTAGGCTTCACCCTAGGGCGTTGCTCCACCAGATCCAATAGTTCGGGCATAAGGAGTCAACGCCAGAAGCATAAAATACAGTATAAATACAACAGTTTTTCCATCGTATAACAGGTATAATTGCAACCAGTGTGAAGGATATGGTCATTTCTACGTTCCAGGCGACCTAGGCATCACTCTAGGGCGTTGCTCCACCACATCGAATAGCTACGGCCTTAGAAGACAACGCCAGAAGCATAAAATACAATTTAAATACAACAGTTCTTCCATCGTATAAAAAGAATAATTGCAACCAGTAAGAAAGTTATGGCCATTTCTACGTTCCCGGCAACATAGGCTTCACTCTTAGACGTTGCCCCACAAGATCGAATAGCTAGGACCTTAGAAGTCAAAGCCAGAAGAAGAAAATACAATAAAAATGCAACAGTTTTTCCATCGTATAGCACGAATAACTGCAACCAGTGTGAAAGTAATGGTCATTTCTACGTTCCGGTAAGCCTAGGCTTCGTTCTAGGGCGTTGTTCCACCAGATCGAATAGCTAGGAGCTTAGAAGTCAACGCCAGAAGCATAAAATACAATAAAAATACAACAGTTTTTCCATTGTATAGCATGAATAATTGCAACCAGTGTGAAAGTTATGGTCATTTCTACGTTCCGGCCAACCTCGGCTTCACCCTAGGGCGTTGTTCCAAAAGTTCGATAAGTTAGGGCCTAAGAAGTCAACGCCAGAAGCGTAAAATACAATATAAACGCAACAGTTTTTCCATCGTATAACAGGAATAATTGCAACCAGTGTGAAAGATATGGTCATTTCTACGTTCCGGGCAACTTAGGCTACACTCTACGGCGTTGGTCCACCAGGTCCAATAGTTAGGGCCTAAGAAGTCAACGCCAGAAGCACCAAATACAAAATAAATACAACAGTTTTTCCATAGTATAAAAAGAATTATTGCGACCAGTGTGAAAGTAATGGCCATTTCCACGTTCCGGGCAACTTAGGCTTCACTCTAGGGCGTTGGTCCACCAGATCCAATAGTTAGGGTCTAAGAAGTCAACGCCAGAAGCACCAAATACAAAATAAATACAACAGTTTTTCCATTGTATAAAATGAATAATTGCAAACAGTGTGGAAGTAATGGTCATTTCTATGTTCCGGGCAACCTAGGCTTCACTCTAGGGCGATGCTACACCAGATCGAACAGCTAGCGCCTTAGAAGTCAACGCCCGATACATAAAATACAAAAAATTCAACAGTTTTTCCATCGTATAACGGGAATGAATGCAACCAGTGTGAAAGTGTTGGTCATTTCTACGTTCCAGGCAACCTAGGCTTCACTCTTGGACGTTGCTCCAACAGATCCACTAGTTAGGGCCGTAGAAGTCAACGCCCGAAGCATAAAATACAATAAAAATACAACAATTTTTCCAACGTATAACAGGAATAATTGCAACCAGTGTGAAAGTGATGGACATTTCCACGTTCCGGGCAACTTAGGCTTCACTCTAGGGCGATGCTCCACCAGATCGAATAGTTAGGGTCTTAGAAGTCAACGCCGGAAGCATAAAATACGAAATTTATACAACAGTTTTTCCATTGTATAAAACGAGTAATTGCAACCAGTGTGAAAGTTATGGTCACTTCTACATTCCGTGCAACCGAGGCTTCACTCTAGGGCGTTTCTCCACCAGATTCAATAGCTAGGCCCTTAGGAGTCAATGACCGAGACATAAAATACAATAAAAATACAACAGTTTTTCCATCGTATAACGGGAATAATTGCAACCAGTATGAAAGTTATGCTCATTTCTACGTTCCGGCCAACCTCGGCTTCTCTCTAGGGCGTTGCTCCACCAGATCGAATAGCTAGGAGCTTAGAAGTCAACGCCCGAAGCATAAAATACAATAAAAATACAACAGTTTTTCCATCGTATAACGGGAATAATTGCAACCAGTGTGAAAGTGATGGTCATTTCTACGTTCCGGGCAACCTACGCTTCGCTCTAGCGCGTTGCTCCACCAGATCGAATAGCTAGGGCCTTAGAAGTCAACGCCCGAAGCATAAAATACAATAAAAATACAACAGTTCTTCCATCGTATGACGGGAATAATTGCAACCAGTATGAAAGTTATGGTCATTTCTACGTTCCGGCCAACCTCGGCTTCTCTCTAGGGCGTTGCTCAACCAGATCGAATAGCTAGGACCTTAGAAGTCAACGCCCGAAACATAAAATACAATAAAAATACAACAGTTTTTCCATCGTATAACGGGAATAATTGCAACCAGTGTGAAAGTGATGGTCATTTCTACGTTCCGGGCAACCTACGCTTCGCTCTAGCGCGGTGCTCCACCAGATCGAATAGCTAGGGCCTTGGAAGTCAACGCCCGAAGCATAAAATACAATAAAAATACAACAGTTTTTCCATCGTATGACGGGAATAATTGCAACCAGTGTGAAAGTAATGGTCATTTATACGTTCCGGGCAACCTGGGCTTCATTCTAGGGCGTCGGTCCACCAGATCCAATAGTTAGGGCCTAAGAAGTCAACGCCAGAAGCACCAAAAACAATATAAATACAACAGTTTTTCCATAGTATAAAATGAATAATTGCAACCAGTGTGAAAGTAATGGTCATTTCTACGTTCCGTGCAACCTAGGTTTCGCTCTATGGCGTTGCTCCGCCACATCGAATAGTTAGGGCCTTAGAAGTCTACGCCCGAAGCATAAAATACAATGCAAATACATCAGTTCTTCCATCGTATAAAACCAATAATTGCAACCAGCATGAAAGTGTTGGTCATTTCTACGTTCCGGGCTACCTAGGCTTCACCCTAGGGCGTTGCTCCACCAGATCCAATAGTTAGGGCCTCAGAAGTCAACGGCCGAAGCATAAAATACAATACAAATGCATCAGTTTTTCCATCGTTTAACAGGAATAATTGCAACCAGAGTTAAGGTGATTGTCATTTCTACGGTCCGGGCAACCTAGGCTTCACTCTAGGGCGTTGCCGCACCACATCGAATAGCTACGCCCTTAGAAGTCAACGCCAGAAGCATAAAATACAATAAAAGTACAACAGTTTTTCCATTGTAAAAAACGAATAATTGCAACCAGTGAGGAAGTAATGGTCATTTCTATGTTCCGGGCAACCGACGCTTCACTCTAGGGCGATGCTACACCAGATCGAATAGCTAGCGCCTTAGAAGTCAACGCCCGATACATAAAATACAATAAAAATACAACAGTTTTTACATCGTATAGCATGAATAATTGCAACCAGTGTGAAAGTAATGGTCATTTCTACGTCTCGGGCAACCTGGGCTTCACCATAGGGCGTTGCTCCACCAGATCCAATAGCTAGGGCCTGAAAAGTCAACGCCAGAAGCACCAAATAGAAAATAAATACAACAGTTTTTCCATCGTATAAAACGAATAATTGCAACCAGTGTGAAAGTAATGGTCATTTATACGTTCCGGGCAATCTAGGCTCCACTCTAGTGCGTTGCCCCACCACATCGAATAGCTACGGCCTTAGAAGTCAACGCCAGTAGCATAAAATACAATAAAAATACAACAGTTTTTCCATCGTATAGCATGTATAATTGCAACCAGTGTGAAAGTAATGGTCATTTCTACGTCTCGGGCAACCTAGGCTTCACCCTAGGGCGTTGCTCCACCAGATCCAATAGTTCGGGCCTAAGGAGTCAACGCCAGAAGCATAAAATACAGTATAAATACAACAGTTTTTCCATCGTATAACAGGTATAATTGCAACCAGTGTGAAGGATATGGTCATTTCTACGTTCCAGGCGACCTAGGCATCACTCTAGGGCGTTGCTCCACCACATCGAATAGCTACGGCCTTAGAAGACAACGCCAGAAGCATAAAATACAATTTAAATACAACAGTTCTTCCATCGTATAAAAAGAATAATTGCAACCAGTAAGAAAGTTATGGCCATTTCTACGTTCCCGGCAACATAGGCTTCACTCTTAGACGTTGCCCCACAAGATCGAATAGCTAGGACCTTAGAAGTCAAAGCCAGAAGAAGAAAATACAATAAAAATGCAACAGTTTTTCCATCGTATAGCACGAATAACTGCAACCAGTGTGAAAGTAATGGTCATTTCTACGTTCCGGTAAGCCTAGGCTTCATTCTAGGGCGTTGTTCCACCAGATCGAATAGCTAGGACCTTAGAAGTCAACGCCAGAAGCATAAAATACAATAAAAATACAACAGTTTTTCCATCGTATAGCATGAATAATTGCAACCAGTGTGAAAGTAATGGTCATTTCTACGCCTCGGGCAACCTAGGCTGCACCCTAGGGCGTTGCTCCACCAGATCCAGTAGTTAGGGCCTGAGAAGACAACGCCAGAAGCACCAAATACAAAATAAATACAAGAGTTTTTCCATCGTATAAAACGAATAATTGCAACCAGTGTGAAAGTTATGGTCATTTCTACGTTCCGGGCAACCTAGGCTTCACTCTAGGGCGTTGTTCCAACAGGTCGAATAGTTAGGGCCTAAGAAGTCAACGCCAGAAGCATAAAATACAGTATAAATACAACAGTTTTTCCATCGTATAACAGGTATAATTGCAACCAGTGTGAAAGATATGGTCATTTCTACGGTCCAGGCGACCTAGGCATCACTCTAGGGCGTTGCTCCACCACATCGAATAGCTACGGCCTTAGAAGACAGCGCCAGAAGCATAAAATACAATATAAATACAACAGTCTTTCCATCGTATAAAATGAATAATTGCAACCAGTAAGAAAGTTATGGCCATTTCTACGTTCCCGGCAACATAGGCTTCGCTCTTAGACGTTGCCCCACAAGATCGAATAGCTAGGACCTTAGAAGTCAAAGCCAGAAGAAGAAAATACAATAAAAATGCAACAGTTTTTCCATCGTATAGCATGAATAACTGCAACCAGTGTGAAAGTAATGGTCATTTCTACGTCTCGGGCAACCTAGGCTTCACCCTAGGGCGTTGCTCCACCAGATCCAATAGTTCGGGCCTAAGGAGTCAACGCCAGAAGCACCAAATACAAAATAAATACAACAGTTTTTCCATCGAATAAAACGAATAATTGCAACAAGTGTGAAAGTAATGGTCATTTCTACGTTCCGGGCAACCTAGGCTTCACTCTAGGGCGTTGTTCCAACAGTTCGAATAGTTAGGGCCTAAGAAGTCAACGCTAGAAGCATAAAATACAGTATAAATACAACAGTTTTCCCATCGTATAACAGGTATAATTGCAACCAGTGTGAAGGATATGGTCATTTCTACGTTCCAGGCGACCTAAGCATCACTCTAGGGCGTTGCTCCACCACATCGAATAGCTACGGCCTTAGAAGACAACGCCAGAAGCATAAAATACAATTTAAATACAACAGTTCTTCCATCGTATAAAATGAATAATTGCAACCAGTAAGAAAGTTATGGCCATTTCTACGTTCCCGGCAACATAGGTTTCACTCTTAGACGTTGCCCCACAAGATCGAATAGCTAGGACCTTAGAAGTCAAAGCCAGAAGAAGAAAATACAATAAAAATGCAACAGTTTTTCCATCGTATAGCACGAGTAACTGCAACCAGTGTGAAAGTAATGGTCATTTCTACGTTCCGGTAAGCCTAGGCTTCATTCTAGGGCGTTGTTCCACCAGATCGAATAGCTAGGACCTTAGAAGTCAACGCCAGAAGCATAAAATACAATAAAAATACAACAGTTTTTCCATCGTATAGCATGAATAATTGCAACCAGTGTGAAAGTAATGGTCATTTCTACGACTCGGGCAACCTAGGCTTCACCCTAGGGCGTTGCTCCACCAGATCCAATAGTTAGGGCCTGAGAAGACAACGCCAGAAGCACCAAATACAAAATAAATACAAGAGTTTTTCCATCGTATAAAACGAATAATTGCAACCAGTGTGAAAGTTATGGTCATTTCTACGTTCCAGGCAACCTAGGCATCACTCTAGGGCGTTGCTCCACCACATCGAATAGCTACGGCCTAAGAAGACAACGCCAGAAGCATAAAATACAATATAAATACATCAGTTTTTCCATCGTATAAAAAGAATTATTGCCAACAGTGTGAAAGTAATGGTCTTTTCTACGTTCCGGGCAACATAGGCTTCACTCTTGGGCGTTGGTCCACCAGATCGAATAGTTAGGGCCTAAGAAGGCAACGCCAGAAGCACCAAATACAAAATAAATACAACAGTTTTTCCATTGTATAAAATGAATAATTGCAAACAGTGTGGAAGTAATGGTCATTTCTATGTTCCGGGCAATCTAGGCTTCACTCTAGGGCGATGCTACACCAGATCGAATAGCTAGCGCCTTAGAAGTCAACGCCCGATACATAAAATACAATAAAAATACAACAGTTTTTACATCGTATAGCATGAATAATTGCAAGCAGTGTGAAAGTAATGGTCATTTCTACGTCTCGGGCAACCTGGGCTTCACCATAGGGCGTTGCTCCACCAGATCCCATAGCTAGGGCCTGAGAAGTCACCGCCAGAAGCACCAAATAGAAAATAAATACATCAGTTTTTCCATCGTATAAAACGAATAATTGCAACCAGTGTGAAAGTAATGGTCATTTATACGTTCCGGGCAATCTAGGCTCCACTCTAGTGCGTTGCCCCACCACATCGAATAGCTACGGCCTTAGAAGTCAACGCCAGTAGCATAAAATACAATAAAAATACAACAGTTTTTCCATCGTATAGCATGTATAATTGCAACCAGTGTGAAAGTAATGGTCATTTCTACGTCTCGGGCAACCTAGGCTTCACCCTAGGGCGTTGCTCCACCAGATCCAATAGTTCGGGCCTAAGGAGTCAACGCCAGAAGCACCAAATACAAAATAAATACAACAGTTTTTCCATCGAATAAAACGAATAATTGCAACAAGTGTGAAAGTAATGGTCATTTCTACGTACCGGGCAACCTAGGCTTCACTCTAGGACGTTGTTCCAACAGTTCGAATAGTTAGGGCCTAAGAAGTCAACGCTAGAAGCATAAAATACACTATAAATACAACAGTTTTTCCACCGTATGACGGGAATAATTGCAACCAGTGTGAAAGATTTGGTCATTTCTACGTTCCGGGCAACCTAGGCTTCACTCTAGGGCGTTGTTCCAACAGTTCGAATAGTTAGGGCCTAAGAAGTCAACGCCAGAAGCATAAAATAGAATATAAATACAACAGTTTTTCCATCGTATAGCATGAATAACTGCAACCAGTGTGAAAGTAATGGTCATTTATACGTTCCGGGCAACCTAGGCTTCATTCTAGGGCGTTCTTCCACCAGATCGAACAGTTACGGCCTTAGAAGTCAACGCCGTAAGCATAAAATACAAAATAAATACAACAGTTTTTCCATTGTATAAAATGAATAATTGCAAACAGTGTGGAAGTAATGGTCATTTCTATGTTCCGGGCGACCTAGGCTTCACTCTAGGGCGATGCTACACCAGATCGAATAGCTAGCGCCTTAGAAGTCAACGCCCGAAGCAGAAAATACAAAATTAATACAACAGTTTTTCCACTGTACAAAACGAATAATTGCAACCAGTGTGAAAGTTATGGTCATTTCTACGTTCCGGGCAACATAGGCTTCACTCTTGGACGTTGCCCCACCAGATGGAATAGCTAAGACATTAGAAGTCAAAGCCAGAAGAAGAAAGTACAATAAAAATGCAACAGTTTTTCCATCCTATAGCATGAGTAACTGCAACCAGTGTGAAAGTAATGGTCATTTCTACGTTCCGGGCAACCTAGGCTTCATTCTAGGGCGTTGTTCCACCAGATGGAACAGTTAGGACCTATGAAGTCAACGCCAGAAGCATAAAATAGAATATAAATACAACAGTTTTTTAATCGTATAAAACAAATAATTGCAACCAGTGTGAAAGTAATGGTCATTTCTACGTTCCGGGCTACATAGGCTTCACTCTAGGGCGTTGCTCCACCAGATCGAATAGCTAGGACCTTAGAAGTCAACGCCAGAAGCATAAAATACAATAAAAATACAACAGTTTTTCCATCGTATAGCATGAATAATTGCAACCAGTGTGAAAGTAATGGTCATTTCTACGACTCGGGCAACCTAGGCTTCACCCTAGGGCGTTGCTCCACCAGATCCAATAGTTAGGGCCTGAGAAGACAACGCCAGAAGCACCAAATACAAAATAAATACAAGAGTTTTTCCATCGTATAAAACGAATAATTGCAACCAGTGTGAAAGTTATGGTCATTTCTACGTTCCAGGCAACCTAGGCATCACTCTAGGGCGTTGCTCCACCACATCGAATAGCTACGGCCTAAGAAGACAACGCCAGAAGCATAAAATACAATATAAATACATCAGTTTTTCCATCGTATAAAAAGAATTATTGCCAACAGTGTGAAAGTAATGGTCTTTTCTACGTTCCGGGCAACATAGGCTTCACTCTTGGGCGTTGGTCCACCAGATCGAATAGTTAGGGCCTAAGAAGGCAACGCCAGAAGCACCAAATACAAAATAAATACAACAGTTTTTCCATTGTATAAACTGAATAATTGCAAACAGTGTGGAAGTAATGGTCATTTCTATGTTCCGGGCAATCTAGGCTTCACTCTAGGGCGATGCTACACCAGATCGAATAGCTAGCGCCTTAGAAGTCAACGCCCGATACATAAAATACAATAAAAATACAACAGTTTTTACATCGTATAGCATGAATAATTGCAAGCAGTGTGAAAGTAATGGTCATTTCTACGTCTCGGGCAACCTGGGCTTCACCATAGGGCGTTGCTCCACCAGATCCAATAGCTAGGGCCTGAGAAGTCACCGCCAGAAGCACCAAATAGAAAATAAATACATCAGTTTTTCCATCGTATAAAACGAATAATTGCAACCAGTGTGAAAGTAATGGTCATTTATACGTTCCGGGCAATCTAGGCTCCACTCTAGTGCGTTGCCCCACCACATCGAATAGCTACGGCCTTAGAAGTCAACGCCAGTAGCATAAAATACAATAAAAATACAACAGTTTTTCCATCGTATAGCATGTATAATTGCAACCAGTGTGAAAGTAATGGTCATTTCTACGTCTCGGGCAACCTAGGCTTCACCCTAGGGCGTTGCTCCACCAGATCCAATAGTTCGGGCCTAAGGAGTCAACGCCAGAAGCACCAAATACAAAATAAATACAACAGTTTTTCCATCGAATAAAACGAATAATTGCAACAAGTGTGAAAGTAATGGTCATTTCTACGTACAGGGCAACCTAGGCTTCACTCTAGGACGTTGTTCCAACAGTTCGAATAGTTAGGGCCTAAGAAGTCAACGCTAGAAGCATAAAATACACTATAAATACAACAGTTTTTCCATCGTATAACAGGTATAATTGCAACCAGTGTGAAGGATATGGTCATTTCTACGTTCCAGGCGACCTAGGCATCACTCTAGGGCGTTGCTCCACCACATCGAATAGCTACGGCCTTAGAAGACAACGCCAGAAGCATAAAATACAATTTAAATACAACAGTTCTTCCATCGTATAAAATGAATAACTGCAACCAGTGTGAAAGTAATGGTCATTTCTACGTTCCGGTAAGCCTAGGCTTCATTCTAGGGCGTTGTTCCACCAGATCGAATAGCTAGGACCTTAGAAGTCAACGCCAGAAGCATAAAATACAATAAAAATACAACAGTTTTTCCATCGTATAGCATGAATAATTGCAACCAGTGTGAAAGTAATGGTCATTTCTACGCCTCGGGCAACCTAGGCTTCACCCTAGGGCGTTGCTCCACCAGATCCAATAGTTAGGGCCTGAGAAGACAACGCCAGAAGCACCAAATACAAAATAAATACAAGAGTTTTTCCATCGTATAAAACGAATAATTGCAACCAGTGTGAAAGTTATGGTCATTTCTACGTTCCGGGCAACCTAGGCTTCACTCTAGGGCGTTGTTCCAACAGTTCGAATAGTTAGGGCCTAAGAAGTCAACGCCAGAAGCATAAAATACAGTATAAATACAACAGTTTTTCCATCGTATAACAGGTATAATTGCAACCAGTGTGAAAGATATGGTCATTTCTACGTTTCGGGCAACCTAGGCTTCACTCTAGGGCGTTGGTCCACCAGATCGAATAGCAAGGACCATAGAAGTCAAAGCCAGAAGAAGAAAATACAATAAAAATGCAACAGTTTTTCCATCGTATAGCATGAATAACTGCAACCAGTGTGAAAGTGATGGACATTTCCACGTTCCGGGCAACTTAGGCTTCACCCTAGGGCGTTGCTCCACCAGATCGAATAGTTAGGGTCTTAGAAGTCAACGCCAGAAGCATAAAACACAATATAAATACAACAGGTTTTCCATCGTATAGCATGAATAATTGCAACCAGTGTGAAAGTAATGGTCATTTCTACGACTCGGGCAACCTAGGCTTCACCCTAGGGCGTTGCTCCACCAGATCCAATAGTTAGGGCCTGAGAAGACAACGCCAGAAGCACCAAATACAAAATAAATACAAGAGTTTTTCCATCGTATAAAACGAATAATTGCAACCAGTGTGAAAGTTATGGTCATTTCTACGTTCCAGGCAACCTAGGCATCACTCTAGGGCGTTGCTCCACCACATCGAATAGCTACGGCCTAAGAAGACAACGCCAGAAGCATAAAATACAATATAAATACATCAGTTTTTCCATCGTATAAAAAGAATTATTGCCAACAGTGTGAAAGTAATGGTCTTTTCTACGTTCCGGGCAACATAGGCTTCACTCTTGGGCGTTGGTCCACCAGATCGAATAGTTAGGGCCTAAGAAGGCAACGCCAGAAGCACCAAATACAAAATAAATACAACAGTTTTTCCATTGTATAAAATGAATAATTGCAAACAGTGTGGAAGTAATGGTCATTTCTATGTTCCGGGCAATCTAGGCTTCACTCTAGGGCGATGCTACACCAGATCGAATAGCTAGCGCCTAAGAAGACAACGCCAGAAGCATAAAATACAATATAAATACATCAGTTTTTCCATCGTATAAAAAGAATTATTGCCAACAGTGTGAAAGTAATGGTCTTTTCTACGTTCCGGGCAACATAGGCTTCACTCTTGGGCGTTGGTCCACCAGATCGAATAGTTAGGGCCTAAGAAGGCAACGCCAGAAGCACCAAATACAAAATAAATACAACAGTTTTTCCATTGTATAAACTGAATAATTGCAAACAGTGTGGAAGTAATGGTCATTTCTATGTTCCGGGCAATCTAGGCTTCACTCTAGGGCGATGCTACACCAGATCGAATAGCTAGCGCCTTAGAAGTCAACGCCCGATACATAAAATACAATAAAAATACAACAGTTTTTACATCGTATAGCATGCATAATTGCAAGCAGTGTGAAAGTAATGGTCATTTCTACGTCTCGGGCAACCTGGGCTTCACCATAGGGCGTTGCTCCACCAGATCCAATAGCTAGGGCCTGAGAAGTCACCGCCAGAAGCACCAAATAGAAAATAAATACATCAGTTTTTCCATCGTATAAAACGAATAATTGCAACCAGTGTGAAAGTAATGGTCATTTATACGCTCCGGGCAATCTAGGCTCCACTCTAGTGCGTTGCCCCACCACATCGAATAGCTACGGCCTTAGAAGTCAACGCCAGTAGCATAAAATACAATAAAAATACAACAGTTTTTCCATCGTATAGCATGTATAATTGCAACCAGTGTGAAAGTAATGGTCATTTCTACGTCTCGGGCAACCTAGGCTTCACCCTAGGGCGTTGCTCCACCAGATCCAATAGTTCGGGCCTAAGGAGTCAACGCCAGAAGCACCAAATACAAAATAAATACAACAGTTTTTCCATCGAATAAAACGAATAATTGCAACAAGTGTGAAAGTAATGGTCATTTCTACGTACCGGGCAACCTAGGCTTCACTCTAGGACGTTGTTCCAACAGTTCGAATAGTTAGGGCCTAAGAAGTCAACGCTAGAAGCATAAAATACACTATAAATACAACAGTTTTTCCATCGTATAACAGGTATAATTGCAACCAGTGTGAAGGATATGGTCATTTCTACGTTCCAGGCGACCTAGGCATCACTCTAGGGCGTTGCTCCACCACATCGAATAGCTACGGCCTTAGAAGACAACGCCAGAAGCATAAAATACAATTTAAATACAACAGTTCTTCCATCGTATAAAATGAATAACTGCAACCAGTGTGAAAGTAATGGTCATTTCTACGTTCCGGT
Source organism: Calliopsis andreniformis (assembly GCF_051401765.1). Taxonomy (NCBI): domain Eukaryota; kingdom Metazoa; phylum Arthropoda; class Insecta; order Hymenoptera; family Andrenidae; genus Calliopsis; species Calliopsis andreniformis. The sequence goes on from NW_027480422.1 coordinate 20,375,608, forward strand.
AAGCCTAGGCTTCATTCTAGGGCGTTGTTCCACCAGATCGAATAGCTAGGACCTTAGAAGTCAACGCCAGAAGCATAAAATACAATAAAAATACAACAGTTTTTCCATCGTATAGCATGAATAATTGCAACCAGTGTGAAAGTAATGGTCATTTCTACGCCTCGGGCAACCTAGGCTTCACCCTAGGGCGTTGCTCCACCAGATCCAATAGTTAGGGCCTGAGAAGACAACGCCAGAAGCACCAAATACAAAATAAATACAAGAGTTTTTCCATCGTATAAAACGAATAATTGCAACCAGTGTGAAAGTTATGGTCATTTCTACGTTCCGGACAACCTAGGCTTCACTCTAGGGCGTTGTTCCAACAGTTCGAATAGTTAGGGCCTAAGAAGTCAACGCCAGAAGCATAAAATACAGTATAAATACAACAGTTTTTCCATCGTATAACAGGTATAATTGCAACCAGTGTGAAAGATATGGTCATTTCTACGTTTCGGGCAACCTAGGCTTCACTCTAGGGCGTTGGTCCACCAGATCGAATAGCAAGGACCATAGAAGTCAAAGCCAGAAGAAGAAAATACAATAAAAATGCAACAGTTTTTCCATCGTATAGCATGAATAACTGCAACCAGTGTGAAAGTGATGGACATTTCCACGTTCCGGGCAACTTAGGCTTCACCCTAGGGCGTTGCTCCACCAGATCGAATAGTTAGGGTCTTAGAAGTCAACGCCAGAAGCATAAAACACAATATAAATACAACAGGTTTTCCATCGTATAAAACCAAAGTTGCAACCAGTATAAAAGTTATGGTCATTTCTACGTTCCGGGCAACCTCGGCTTCACACTTGGGCGTTGCTCCACCAGATCCAATAGTTAGGGCCTAAGTAGTCAACGCCAGAAGCATAAAACACAAAATTAATACAACAGTTTTTCCATTGTATAAAACGAATAATTGCAACCAGTGTGAAGGTTATGGTCACTTCTACATTCCGTGCAACCAAGGCTTCACTCTAGGGTGTTGCTCCACCAGATCGAATAGCTAGGGCCTTAGAAGTCAACGCCAGAAGCATAAAATTCAATGAAAATACAACAATTTTTCCATCGTATAGAACGAATAATTGCAACCAGTATGAAAGTTATGGTCATTTCTACGTTCCGGCCAACCTCGGCTTCACTCTAGGGCGTTGGTCCACCAGATCGAATAGCAAGGACCTTAGAAGTCAAAGCCAGAAGAAGAAAATACAATAAAAATGCAACAGTTTTTCCATCGTATAGCATGAGTAACTGCAACCAGTGTGAAAGTAATGGTCATTTATACGTTCCGGGCAACCTAGGCTTCACACTAGGGCGTTGCCCCACCACATCGAATAGCTACGGCCTTAGAAGTCAACGCCAGAAGCATAAAACACAATATAAATACAACAGGTTTTCCATCGTATAAAACCAAAGTTGCAACCAGTATAAAAGTTATGGTCATTTCTACGTTCCGGGCAACCTCGTCTTCAGCCTTGGGCGTTGCTCCACCAGATCCAATAGTTAGGGCCTCAGAAGTCAACGGCCGAAGCATAAAATACAATACAAATGTATCAGTTTTTCCATCGTTTAACAGGAATAATTGCAACCAGAGTTAAGGTGATGGTCATTTCTACGGTCCGGGCAACCTAGGCTTCACTCTAGGGCGTTGCTCCACCAGATCGAATAGCTAGGGCCTTAGAAGTCAACACCAGGATCATAAAATAAAATGAACTTACAACAGTTATTCCATCGTATAACAGGAATAATTACAACCAGTGTGAAAGTAATGGGCATTTCTACGTTCCGTGCAACCTAGGCTTCACTCTAGGGCGTTGCTCCACCAGGTCGAATAGTTAGGGCATTAGAAAACAACTCCAGGCGCATAAAATACAATACAAATACAACAGTTTTTCCATAGTATAAAAAGAGTAATTGCCACCAGTGTGAAAGTAATGGTCTTTTCTACGTTTCGGGCAGCATAGGCTTCAACCTTGGACGTTGCCCCACGAGATCGAATAGCTAGGACATTAAAAGTAAACGCGAGAAGCACAAAATACAATAAAAATACAACAGCTTTTCCATCGTATAAAACGAATAATTGCAACCACTATGAAAGTTATGGTCATTTCTACGTTCCGGCCAACCTCGGCTTCACTCTAGGGCGTTGGTCCACCAGATCGAATAGCAAGGACCTTAGAAGTCAAAGCCAGAAGAAGAAAATACAATAAAAATGCAACAGTTTTTCCATCGTATAGCATGAATAACTGCAACCAGTGTGAAAGTAATGGGCATTTCTACGTTCCGTGCAACCTAGGCTTCACTCTAGGGCGTTGCTCCACCAGGTCGAATAGTTAGGGCATTAGAAAACAACTCCAGGCGCATAAAATACAATACAAATACAACAGTTTTTCCATAGTATAAAAAGAGTAATTGCCACCAGTGTGAAAGTAATGGTCTTTTCAACGTTTCGGGCAGCATAGGCTTCAATCTTGGACGTTGCCCCACGAGATCGAATAGATAGGACATTAAAAGTCAACGCCAGAAGCACAAAATACAATAAAAATACAACAGCTTTTCCATCGTATAAAACGAATGATTGCAACCACTATGAAAGTTATGGTCATTTCTACGTTCCGGCCAACCTCAGCTTCACCCTAGGGCGTTGACCCACCAGATCCAATAGTTAAGGCCTTAGAAGTCAACGCCAGTAGCATAAAATACAATAAAAATACAACAGTTTTTCCATCGTATACCATGAATAATTGCAACCAGTGTGAAAGTAATGGTCATTTCTACGTCTCGGGCAACCTAGGCTTCACCCTAGGGCGTTGCTCCACCAGATCCAATAGTTAGGGCCTGAGAAGTCAACGCCAGAAGCACCAAATACAAAATAAATACAAGAGTTTTTCCATCGTATAAAACGAATAATTGCAACCAGTGTGAAAGTAATGGTCATTTATACGTTCCGGGGAACCTAGGCTTCACTCTAGGGCGATGCCGCACCACATCCAATAGCTACGGCCTTAGAAGTCAACGCCAGAAGCATAAAATACAATAAAAGTACAACAGTTTTTCCATTGTATAAAACGAATAATTGCAACCAGTGAGCAAGTAATGGTCATTTCTACGTTCCGGCCAACCTCGGCTTCACTCTAGGGCGTTGGTCCACCAGATCGAATAGCAAGGACCTTAGAAGTCAAAGCCAGAAGAAGAAAATACAATAAAAATGCAACAGTTTTTCCATCGTATAGCATGAATAACTGCAACCAGTGTGAAAGTAATGGGCATTTCTACGTTCCGGGCAACCTAGGCTTCACTCTAGGGCGTTGTTCCAACAGTTCGAATAGTTAGGGCCTAAGAAGTCAACGCCAGAAGCATAAAATACAGTATAAATACAACAGTTTTTCCATCGTATAACAGGTATAATTGCAACCAGTGTGAAAGATATGGTCATTTCTACGGTCCAGGCGACCTAGGCATCACTCTAGGGCGTTGCTCCACCACATCGAATAGCTACGGCCTTAGAAGACAACGCCAGAAGCATAAAATACAATATAAATACAACAGTTTTTCCATCGTATAAAATGAATAATTGCAACCAGTCAGAAAGTTATGGCCATTTCTACGTTCCCGGCAACATAGGCTTCACTCTTAGACGTTGCTCCACCAGATCCAATAGTTAGCGCCTAAGTAGTCAACGCCAGAAGCATAAAATACAAAATTAATACAACAGTTTTTCCATTGTATAAAACGAGTAATTGCAACCAGTGTGAAGGTTATGGTCACTTCTACATTCCGTGCAACCTAGATTTCACTCTAGGGTGTTGCTCCACCAGATCGAATAGCTAGGGCCTTAGAAGTCAACGCCAGAAGCATAAAATTCAATGAAAATTCAACAATTTTTCCATCGTATAAAACGAATAATTGCAACCAGTATGAAAGTTATGGTCATTTCTACGTTCCGGGCAACCTAGGCTTCACTCTAGGGCGTTGCTCCACCAGATCGAATAGCTAGGACCGTAGAAGTCAAAGCCAGAAGCATAAAATACAATAAAAATACAACAGTTCTTCCATCGTATAGCATGAATAATTGCAACCAGTGTGAAAGTAATGGTCATTTCTACGTTCCGGGCAACCTAGGCTTCACTCTAGGGCGTTGCCCCACCACATCGAATAGCTACGGCCTTAGAAGTCAACGCCAGAAGCATAAAATACAATAAAAGTACAACAGTTTTTCCATTGTATAAAACGAATAATTGCAACCAGTGAGGAAGTAATGGTCATTTCTATGTTCCGGGCAACCTAGGCTTCACTCTAGGGCGATGCTACACCAGATCGAATAGCTAGCGCCTTAGAAGTCAACGCCCGATACATAAAATACAATAAAAATACAACAGTTTTTACATCGAGTAGCATGAATAATTGCAACCAGTGTGAAAGTAATGGTCATTTCTACGTCTCGGGCAACCTGGGCTTCACCATAGGGCGTTGCTCCACCAGATCCAATAGTTCGGGCCTAAGGAGTCAACGCCAGAAGCACCAAATACAAAATAAATACAACAGTTTTTCCATCGAATAAAACGAATAATTGCAACAAGTGTGAAAGTAATGGTCATTTCTACGTTCCGGGCAACCTAGGCTTCACTCTAGGGCGTTGTTCCAACAGTTCGAATAGTTAGGGCCTAAGAAGTCAACGCTAGAAGCATAAAATACAGTATAAATACAACAGTTTTTCCATTGTATAACAGGTATAATTGCAACCAGTGTGTAGGATATGGTCATTTCTACGTTCCAGGCGACCTAGGCATCACTCTAGGGCGTTGCTCCACCACATCGAATAGCTACGGCCTTAGAAGGCAACGCCAGAAGCATAAAATACAATTTAAATACAACAGTTCTTCCATCGTATAAAATGAATAATTGCAACCAGTAAGAAAGTTATGGCCATTTCTACGTTCCCGGCAACATAGGCTTCACTCTTAGACGTTGCCCCACAAGATCGAATAGCTAGGACCTTAGAAGTCAAAGCCAGAAGAAGAAAATACAATAAAAATGCAACAGTTTTTCCATCGTATAGCACGAATAAATGCAACCAGTGTGAAAGTAATGGTCATTTCTACGTTCCGGGCATCCTAGGCTTCACTCTAGGGCGTTGCCCCACCACATCGAATAGCTACGGCCTTAGAAGTCAACGCCAGAAGCATAAAATACAATAAAAGTACAACAGTTTTTCCATTGTATAAAACGAATAATTGCAACCAGTAAGAAAGTTATGGCCATTTCTACGTTCCCGGCAACATGGGCTTCACTCTTAGACGTTGCCCCACAAGATCGAATAGCTAGGACCTTAGAAGTCAAAGCCAGAAGAAGAAAATACAATAAAAATGCAACAGTTTTTCCATCGTATAGCATGAGTAACTGCAACCAGTGTGAAAGTAATGGTCATTTATACGTTCCGGGCAACCTAGGCTTCACACTAGGGCGTTGCCCCACCACATCGAATAGCTACGGCCTTAGAAGTCAACGCCAGAAGCATAAAACACAATATAAATACAACAGGTTTTCCATCGTATAAAACCAAAGTTGCAACCAGTATAAAAGTTATGGTCATTTCTACGTTCCGGGCAACCTCGTCTTCAGCCTTGGGCGTTGCTCCACCAGATCCAATAGTTAGGGCCTCAGAAGTCAACGGCCGAAGCATAAAATACAATACAAATGTATCAGTTTTTCCATCGTTTAACAGGAATAATTGCAACCAGAGTTAAGGTGATGGTCATTTCTACGGTCCGGGCAACCTAGGCTTCACTCTAGGGCGTTGCTCCACCAGATCGAATAGCTAGGGCCTTAGAAGTCAACACCAGGATCATAAAATAAAATGAACTTACAACAGTTATTCCATCGTATAACAGGAATAATTACAACCAGTGTGAAAGTAATGGGCATTTCTACGTTCCGTGCAACCTAGGCTTCACTCTAGGGCGTTGCTCCACCAGGTCGAATAGTTAGGGCATTAGAAAACAACTCCAGGCGCATAAAATACAATACAAATACAACAGTTTTTCCATAGTATAAAAAGAGTAATTGCCACCAGTGTGAAAGTAATGGTCTTTTCTACGTTTCGGGCAGCATAGGCTTCAACCTTGGACGTTGCCCCACGAGATCGAATAGCTAGGACATTAAAAGTCAACGCGAGAAGCACAAAATACAATAAAAATACAACAGCTTTTCCATCGTATAAAACGAATAATTGCAACCACTATGAAAGTTATGGTCATTTCTACGTTCCGGCCAACCTCGGCTTCACTCTAGGGCGTTGGTCCACCAGATCGAATAGCAAGGACCTTAGAAGTCAAAGCCAGAAGAAGAAAATACAATAAAAATGCAACAGTTTTTCCATCGTATAGCATGAATAACTGCAACCAGTGTGAAAGTAATGGGCATTTCTACGTTCCGTGCAACCTAGGCTTCACTCTAGGGCGTTGCTCCACCAGGTCGAATAGTTAGGGCATTAGAAAACAACTCCAGGCGCATAAAATACAATACAAATACAACAGTTTTTCCATAGTATAAAAAGAGTAATTGCCACCAGTGTGAAAGTAATGGTCTTTTCAACGTTTCGGGCAGCATAGGCTTCAATCTTGGACGTTGCCCCACGAGATCGAATAGATAGGACATTAAAAGTCAACGCCAGAAGCACAAAATACAATAAAAATACAACAGCTTTTCCATCGTATAAAACGAATGATTGCAACCACTATGAAAGTTATGGTCATTTCTACGTTCCGGCCAACCTCAGCTTCACCCTAGGGCGTTGACCCACCAGATCCAATAGTTAAGGCCTTAGAAGTCAACGCCAGTAGCATAAAATACAATAAAAATACAACAGTTTTTCCATCGTATACCATGAATAATTGCAACCAGTGTGAAAGTAATGGTCATTTCTACGTCTCGGGCAACCTAGGCTTCACCCTAGGGCGTTGCTCCACCAGATCCAATAGTTAGGGCCTGAGAAGTCAACGCCAGAAGCACCAAATACAAAATAAATACAAGAGTTTTTCCATCGTATAAAACGAATAATTGCAACCAGTGTGAAAGTAATGGTCATTTATACGTTCCGGGGAACCTAGGCTTCACTCTAGGGCGATGCCGCACCACATCCAATAGCTACGGCCTTAGAAGTCAACGCCAGAAGCATAAAATACAATAAAAGTACAACAGTTTTTCCATTGTATAAAACGAATAATTGCAACCAGTGAGCAAGTAATGGTCATTTCTACGTTCCGGCCAACCTCGGCTTCACTCTAGGGCGTTGGTCCACCAGATCGAATAGCAAGGACCTTAGAAGTCAAAGCCAGAAGAAGAAAATACAATAAAAATGCAACAGTTTTTCCATCGTATAGCATGAATAACTGCAACCAGTGTGAAAGTAATGGGCATTTCTACGTTCCGGGCAACCTAGGCTTCACTCTAGGGCGTTGTTCCAACAGTTCGAATAGTTAGGGCCTAAGAAGTCAACGCCAGAAGCATAAAATACAGTATAAATACAACAGTTTTTCCATCGTATAACAGGTATAATTGCAACCAGTGTGAAAGATATGGTCATTTCTACGGTCCAGGCGACCTAGGCATCACTCTAGGGCGTTGCTCCACCACATCGAATAGCTACGGCCTTAGAAGACAACGCCAGAAGCATAAAATACAATATAAATACAACAGTTTTTCCATCGTATAAAATGAATAATTGCAACCAGTCAGAAAGTTATGGCCATTTCTACGTTCCCGGCAACATAGGCTTCACTCTTAGACGTTGCTCCACCAGATCCAATAGTTAGCGCCTAAGTAGTCAACGCCAGAAGCATAAAATACAAAATTAATACAACAGTTTTTCCATTGTATAAAACGAGTAATTGCAACCAGTGTGAAGGTTATGGTCACTTCTACATTCCGTGCAACCTAGATTTCACTCTAGGGTGTTGCTCCACCAGATCGAATAGCTAGGGCCTTAGAAGTCAACGCCAGAAGCATAAAATTCAATGAAAATTCAACAATTTTTCCATCGTATAAAACGAATAATTGCAACCAGTATGAAAGTTATGGTCATTTCTACGTTCCGGGCAACCTAGGCTTCACTCTAGGGCGTTGCTCCACCAGATCGAATAGCTAGGACCGTAGAAGTCAAAGCCAGAAGCATAAAATACAATAAAAATACAACAGTTCTTCCATCGTATAGCATGAATAATTGCAACCAGTGTGAAAGTAATGGTCATTTCTACGTTCCGGGCAACCTAGGCTTCACTCTAGGGCGTTGCCCCACCACATCGAATAGCTACGGCCTTAGAAGTCAACGCCAGAAGCATAAAATACAATAAAAGTACAACAGTTTTTCCATTGTATAAAACGAATAATTGCAACCAGTGAGGAAGTAATGGTCATTTCTATGTTCCGGGCAACCTAGGCTTCACTCTAGGGCGATGCTACACCAGATCGAATAGCTAGCGCCTTAGAAGTCAACGCCCGATACATAAAATACAATAAAAATACAACAGTTTTTACATCGAGTAGCATGAATAATTGCAACCAGTGTGAAAGTAATGGTCATTTCTACGTCTCGGGCAACCTGGGCTTCACCATAGGGCGTTGCTCCACCAGATCCAATAGTTCGGGCCTAAGGAGTCAACGCCAGAAGCACCAAATACAAAATAAATACAACAGTTTTTCCATCGAATAAAACGAATAATTGCAACAAGTGTGAAAGTAATGGTCATTTCTACGTTCCGGGCAACCTAGGCTTCACTCTAGGGCGTTGTTCCAACAGTTCGAATAGTTAGGGCCTAAGAAGTCAACGCTAGAAGCATAAAATACAGTATAAATACAACAGTTTTTCCATTGTATAACAGGTATAATTGCAACCAGTGTGTAGGATATGGTCATTTCTACGTTCCAGGCGACCTAGGCATCACTCTAGGGCGTTGCTCCACCACATCGAATAGCTACGGCCTTAGAAGGCAACGCCAGAAGCATAAAATACAATTTAAATACAACAGTTCTTCCATCGTATAAAATGAATAATTGCAACCAGTAAGAAAGTTATGGCCATTTCTACGTTCCCGGCAACATAGGCTTCACTCTTAGACGTTGCCCCACAAGATCGAATAGCTAGGACCTTAGAAGTCAAAGCCAGAAGAAGAAAATACAATAAAAATGCAACAGTTTTTCCATCGTATAGCACGAATAAATGCAACCAGTGTGAAAGTAATGGTCATTTCTACGTTCCGGGCATCCTAGGCTTCACTCTAGGGCGTTGCCCCACCACATCGAATAGCTACGGCCTTAGAAGTCAACGCCAGAAGCATAAAATACAATAAAAGTACAACAGTTTTTCCATTGTATAAAACGAATAATTGCAACCAGTAAGAAAGTTATGGCCATTTCTACGTTCCCGGCAACATGGGCTTCACTCTTAGACGTTGCCCCACAAGATCGAATAGCTAGGACCTTAGAAGTCAAAGCCAGAAGAAGAAAATACAATAAAAATGCAACAGTTTTTCCATCGTATAGCATGAGTAACTGCAACCAGTGTGAAAGTAATGGTCATTTATACGTTCCGGGCAACCTAGGCTTCACACTAGGGCGTTGCCCCACCACATCGAATAGCTACGGCCTTAGAAGTCAACGCCAGAAGCATAAAACACAATATAAATACAACAGGTTTTCCATCGTATAAAACCAAAGTTGCAACCAGTATAAAAGTTATGGTCATTTCTACGTTCCGGGCAACCTCGTCTTCAGCCTTGGGCGTTGCTCCACCAGATCCAATAGTTAGGGCCTCAGAAGTCAACGGCCGAAGCATAAAATACAATACAAATGTATCAGTTTTTCCATCGTTTAACAGGAATAATTGCAACCAGAGTTAAGGTGATGGTCATTTCTACGGTCCGGGCAACCTAGGCTTCACTCTAGGGCGTTGCTCCACCAGATCGAATAGCTAGGGCCTTAGAAGTCAACACCAGGATCATAAAATAAAATGAACTTACAACAGTTATTCCATCGTATAACAGGAATAATTACAACCAGTGTGAAAGTAATGGGCATTTCTACGTTCCGTGCAACCTAGGCTTCACTCTAGGGCGTTGCTCCACCAGGTCGAATAGTTAGGGCATTAGAAAACAACTCCAGGCGCATAAAATACAATACAAATACAACAGTTTTTCCATAGTATAAAAAGAGTAATTGCCACCAGTGTGAAAGTAATGGTCTTTTCTACGTTTCGGGCAGCATAGGCTTCAACCTTGGACGTTGCCCCACGAGATCGAATAGCTAGGACATTAAAAGTCAACGCGAGAAGCACAAAATACAATAAAAATACAACAGCTTTTCCATCGTATAAAACGAATAATTGCAACCACTATGAAAGTTATGGTCATTTCTACGTTCCGGCCAACCTCGGCTTCACTCTAGGGCGTTGGTCCACCAGATCGAATAGCAAGGACCTTAGAAGTCAAAGCCAGAAGAAGAAAATACAATAAAAATGCAACAGTTTTTCCATCGTATAGCATGAATAACTGCAACCAGTGTGAAAGTAATGGGCATTTCTACGTTCCGTGCAACCTAGGCTTCACTCTAGGGCGTTGCTCCACCAGGTCGAATAGTTAGGGCATTAGAAAACAACTCCAGGCGCATAAAATACAATACAAATACAACAGTTTTTCCATAGTATAAAAAGAGTAATTGCCACCAGTGTGAAAGTAATGGTCTTTTCTACGTTTCGGGCAGCATAGGCTTCAATCTTGGACGTTGCCCCACGAGATCGAATAGATAGGACATTAAAAGTCAACGCCAGAAGCACAAAATACAATAAAAATACAACAGCTTTTCCATCGTATAAAACGAATGATTGCAACCACTATGAAAGTTATGGTCATTTCTACGTTCCGGCCAACCTCAGCTTCACCCTAGGGCGTTGACCCACCAGATCCAATAGTTAAGGCCTTAGAAGTCAACGCCAGTAGCATAAAATACAATAAAAATACAACAGTTTTTCCATCGTATACCATGAATAATTGCAACCAGTGTGAAAGTAATGGTCATTTCTACGTCTCGGGCAACCTAGGCTTCACCCTAGGGCGTTGCTCCACCAGATCCAATAGTTAGGGCCTGAGAAGTCAACGCCAGAAGCACCAAATACAAAATAAATACAAGAGTTTTTCCATCGTATAAAACGAATAATTGCAACCAGTGTGAAAGTAATGGTCATTTATACGTTCCGGGGAACCTAGGCTTCACTCTAGGGCGATGCCGCACCACATCCAATAGCTACGGCCTTAGAAGTCAACGCCAGAAGCATAAAATACAATAAAAGTACAACAGTTTTTCCATTGTATAAAACGAATAATTGCAACCAGTGAGGAAGTAATGGTCATTTCTACGTTCCGGCCAACCTCGGCTTCACTCTAGGGCGTTGGTCCACCAGATCGAATAGCAAGGACCTTAGAAGTCAAAGCCAGAAGAAGAAAATACAATAAAAATGCAACAGTTTTTCCATCGTATAGCATGAATAACTGCAACCAGTGTGAAAGTAATGGGCATTTCTACGTTCCGGGCAACCTAGGCTTCACTCTAGGGCGTTGTTCCAACAGTTCGAATAGTTAGGGCCTAAGAAGTCAACGCCAGAAGCATAAAATACAGTATAAATACAACAGTTTTTCCATCGTATAACAGGTATAATTGCAACCAGTGTGAAAGATATGGTCATTTCTACGGTCCAGGCGACCTAGGCATCACTCCAGGGCGTTGCTCCACCACATCGAATAGCTACGGCCTTAGAAGACAACGCCAGAAGCATAAAATACAATATAAATACAACAGTTTTTCCATCGTATAAAATGAATAATTGCAACCAGTCAGAATGTTATGGCCATTTCTACGTTCCCGGCAACATAGGCTTCACTCTTAGACGTTGCTCCACCAGATCCAATAGTTAGCGCCTAAGTAGTCAACGCCAGAAGCATAAAATACAAAATTAATACAACAGTTTTTCCATTGTATAAAACGAGTAATTGCAACCAGTGTGAAGGTTATGGTCACTTCTACATTCCGTGCAACCTAGATTTCACTCTAGGGTGTTGCTCCACCAGATCGAATAGCTAGGGCCTTAGAAGTCAACGCCAGAAGCATAAAATTCAATGAAAATTCAACAATTTTTCCATCGTATAAAACGAATAATTGCAACCAGTATGAAAGTTATGGTCATTTCTACGTTCCGGGCAACCTAGGCTTCACTCTAGGGCGTTGCTCCACCAGATCGAATAGCTAGGACCGTAGAAGTCAAAGCCAGAAGCATAAAATACAATAAAAATACAACAGTTCTTCCATCGTATAGCATGAATAATTGCAACCAGTGTGAAAGTAATGGTCATTTCTACGTTCCGGGCAACCTAGGCTTCACTCTAGGGCGTTGCCCCACCACATCGAATAGCTACGGCCTTAGAAGTCAACGCCAGAAGCATAAAATACAATAAAAGTACAACAGTTTTTCCATTGTATAAAACGAATAATTGCAACCAGTGAGGAAGTAATGGTCATTTCTATGTTCCGGGCAACCTAGGCTTCACTCTAGGGCGATGCTACACCAGATCGAATAGCTAGCGCCTTAGAAGTCAACGCCCGATACATAAAATACAATAAAAATACAACAGTTTTTACATCGAGTAGCATGAATAATTGCAACCAGTGTGAAAGTAATGGTCATTTCTACGTCTCGGGCAACCTGGGCTTCACCATAGGGCGTTGCTCCACCAGATCCAATAGTTCGGGCCTAAGGAGTCAACGCCAGAAGCACCAAATACAAAATAAATACAACAGTTTTTCCATCGAATAAAACGAATAATTGCAACAAGTGTGAAAGTAATGGTCATTTCTACGTTCCGGGCAACCTAGGCTTCACTCTAGGGCGTTGTTCCAACAGTTCGAATAGTTAGGGCCTAAGAAGTCAACGCTAGAAGCATAAAATACAGTATAAATACAACAGTTTTTCCATTGTATAACAGGTATAATTGCAACCAGTGTGTAGGATATGGTCATTTCTACGTTCCAGGCGACCTAGGCATCACTCTAGGGCGTTGCTCCACCACATCGAATAGCTACGGCCTTAGAAGGCAACGCCAGAAGCATAAAATACAATTTAAATACAACAGTTCTTCCATCGTATAAAATGAATAATTGCAACCAGTAAGAAAGTTATGGCCATTTCTACGTTCCCGGCAACATAGGCTTCACTCTTAGACGTTGCCCCACAAGATCGAATAGCTAGGACCTTAGAAGTCAAAGCCAGAAGAAGAAAATACAATAAAAATGCAACAGTTTTTCCATCGTATAGCACGAATAAATGCAACCAGTGTGAAAGTAATGGTCATTTCTACGTTCCGGGCATCCTAGGCTTCACTCTAGGGCGTTGCCCCACCACATCGAATAGCTACGGCCTTAGAAGTCAACGCCAGAAGCATAAAATACAATAAAAGTACAACAGTTTTTCCATTGTATAAAACGAATAATTGCAACCAGTAAGAAAGTTATGGCCATTTCTACGTTCCCGGCAACATGGGCTTCACTCTTAGACGTTGCCCCACAAGATCGAATAGCTAGGACCTTAGAAGTCAAAGCCAGAAGAAGAAAATACAATAAAAATGCAACAGTTTTTCCATCGTATAGCATGAGTAACTGCAACCAGTGTGAAAGTAATGGTCATTTATACGTTCCGGGCAACCTAGGCTTCACACTAGGGCGTTGCCCCACCACATCGAATAGCTACGGCCTTAGAAGTCAACGCCAGAAGCATAAAACACAATATAAATACAACAGGTTTTCCATCGTATAAAACCAAAGTTGCAACCAGTATAAAAGTTATGGTCATTTCTACGTTCCGGGCAACCTCGTCTTCAGCCTTGGGCGTTGCTCCACCAGATCCAATAGTTAGGGCCTCAGAAGTCAACGGCCGAAGCATAAAATACAATACAAATGTATCAGTTTTTCCATCGTTTAACAGGAATAATTGCAACCAGAGTTAAGGTGATGGTCATTTCTACGGTCCGGGCAACCTAGGCTTCACTCTAGGGCGTTGCTCCACCAGATCGAATAGCTAGGGCCTTAGAAGTCAACACCAGGATCATAAAATAAAATGAACTTACAACAGTTATTCCATCGTATAACAGGAATAATTACAACCAGTGTGAAAGTAATGGGCATTTCTACGTTCCGTGCAACCTAGGCTTCACTCTAGGGCGTTGCTCCACCAGGTCGAATAGTTAGGGCATTAGAAAACAACTCCAGGCGCATAAAATACAATACAAATACAACAGTTTTTCCATAGTATAAAAAGAGTAATTGCCACCAGTGTGAAAGTAATGGTCTTTTCTACGTTTCGGGCAGCATAGGCTTCAACCTTGGACGTTGCCCCACGAGATCGAATAGCTAGGACATTAAAAGTCAACGCGAGAAGCACAAAATACAATAAAAATACAACAGCTTTTCCATCGTATAAAACGAATAATTGCAACCACTATGAAAGTTATGGTCATTTCTACGTTCCGGCCAACCTCGGCTTCACTCTAGGGCGTTGGTCCACCAGATCGAATAGCAAGGACCTTAGAAGTCAAAGCCAGAAGAAGAAAATACAATAAAAATGCAACAGTTTTTCCATCGTATAGCATGAATAACTGCAACCAGTGTGAAAGTAATGGGCATTTCTACGTTCCGTGCAACCTAGGCTTCACTCTAGGGCGTTGCTCCACCAGGTCGAATAGTTAGGGCATTAGAAAACAACTCCAGGCGCATAAAATACAATACAAATACAACAGTTTTTCCATAGTATAAAAAGAGTAATTGCCACCAGTGTGAAAGTAATGGTCTTTTCTACGTTTCGGGCAGCATAGGCTTCAATCTTGGACGTTGCCCCACGAGATCGAATAGATAGGACATTAAAAGTCAACGCCAGAAGCACAAAATACAATAAAAATACAACAGCTTTTCCATCGTATAAAACGAATGATTGCAACCACTATGAAAGTTATGGTCATTTCTACGTTCCGGCCAACCTCAGCTTCACCCTAGGGCGTTGACCCACCAGATCCAATAGTTAAGGCCTTAGAAGTCAACGCCAGTAGCATAAAATACAATAAAAATACAACAGTTTTTCCATCGTATACCATGAATAATTGCAACCAGTGTGAAAGTAATGGTCATTTCTACGTCTCGGGCAACCTAGGCTTCACCCTAGGGCGTTGCTCCACCAGATCCAATAGTTAGGGCCTGAGAAGTCAACGCCAGAAGCACCAAATACAAAATAAATACAAGAGTTTTTCCATCGTATAAAACGAATAATTGCAACCAGTGTGAAAGTAATGGTCATTTATACGTTCCGGGGAACCTAGGCTTCACTCTAGGGCGATGCCGCACCACATCCAATAGCTACGGCCTTAGAAGTCAACGCCAGAAGCATAAAATACAATAAAAGTACAACAGTTTTTCCATTGTATAAAACGAATAATTGCAACCAGTGAGGAAGTAATGGTCATTTCTACGTTCCGGCCAACCTCGGCTTCACTCTAGGGCGTTGGTCCACCAGATCGAATAGCAAGGACCTTAGAAGTCAAAGCCAGAAGAAGAAAATACAATAAAAATGCAACAGTTTTTCCATCGTATAGCATGAATAACTGCAACCAGTGTGAAAGTAATGGGCATTTCTACGTTCCGGGCAACCTAGGCTTCACTCTAGGGCGTTGTTCCAACAGTTCGAATAGTTAGGGCCTAAGAAGTCAACGCCAGAAGCATAAAATACAGTATAAATACAACAGTTTTTCCATCGTATAACAGGTATAATTGCAACCAGTGTGAAAGATATGGTCATTTCTACGGTCCAGGCGACCTAGGCATCACTCCAGGGCGTTGCTCCACCACATCGAATAGCTACGGCCTTAGAAGACAACGCCAGAAGCATAAAATACAATATAAATACAACAGTTTTTCCATCGTATAAAATGAATAATTGCAACCAGTCAGAATGTTATGGCCATTTCTACGTTCCCGGCAACATAGGCTTCACTCTTAGACGTTGCTCCACCAGATCCAATAGTTAGCGCCTAAGTAGTCAACGCCAGAAGCATAAAATACAAAATTAATACAACAGTTTTTCCATTGTATAAAACGAGTAATTGCAACCAGTGTGAAGGTTATGGTCACTTCTACATTCCGTGCAACCTAGATTTCACTCTAGGGTGTTGCTCCACCAGATCGAATAGCTAGGGCCTTAGAAGTCAACGCCAGAAGCATAAAATTCAATGAAAATTCAACAATTTTTCCATCGTATAAAACGAATAATTGCAACCAGTATGAAAGTTATGGTCATTTCTACGTTCCGGGCAACCTAGGCTTCACTCTAGGGCGTTGCTCCACCAGATCGAATAGCTAGGACCGTAGAAGTCAAAGCCAGAAGCATAAAATACAATAAAAATACAACAGTTCTTCCATCGTATAGCATGAATAATTGCAACCAGTGTGAAAGTAATGGTCATTTCTACGTTCCGGGCAACCTAGGCTTCACTCTAGGGCGTTGCCCCACCACATCGAATAGCTACGGCCTTAGAAGTCAACGCCAGAAGCATAAAATACAATAAAAGTACAACAGTTTTTCCATTGTATAAAACGAATAATTGCAACCAGTGAGGAAGTAATGGTCATTTCTATGTTCCGGGCAACCTAGGCTTCACTCTAGGGCGATGCTACACCAGATCGAATAGCTAGCGCCTTAGAAGTCAACGCCCGATACATAAAATACAATAAAAATACAACAGTTTTTACATCGAGTAGCATGAATAATTGCAACCAGTGTGAAAGTAATGGTCATTTCTACGTCTCGGGCAACCTGGGCTTCACCATAGGGCGTTGCTCCACCAGATCCAATAGTTCGGGCCTAAGGAGTCAACGCCAGAAGCACCAAATACAAAATAAATACAACAGTTTTTCCATCGAATAAAACGAATAATTGCAACAAGTGTGAAAGTAATGGTCATTTCTACGTTCCGGGCAACCTAGGCTTCACTCTAGGGCGTTGTTCCAACAGTTCGAATAGTTAGGGCCTAAGAAGTCAACGCTAGAAGCATAAAATACAGTATAAATACAACAGTTTTTCCATTGTATAACAGGTATAATTGCAACCAGTGTGTAGGATATGGTCATTTCTACGTTCCAGGCGACCTAGGCATCACTCTAGGGCGTTGCTCCACCACATCGAATAGCTACGGCCTTAGAAGGCAACGCCAGAAGCATAAAATACAATTTAAATACAACAGTTCTTCCATCGTATAAAATGAATAATTGCAACCAGTAAGAAAGTTATGGCCATTTCTACGTTCCCGGCAACATAGGCTTCACTCTTAGACGTTGCCCCACAAGATCGAATAGCTAGGACCTTAGAAGTCAAAGCCAGAAGAAGAAAATACAATAAAAATGCAACAGTTTTTCCATCGTATAGCACGAATAAATGCAACCAGTGTGAAAGTAATGGTCATTTCTACGTTCCGGGCATCCTAGGCTTCACTCTAGGGCGTTGCCCCACCACATCGAATAGCTACGGCCTTAGAAGTCAACGCCAGAAGCATAAAATACAATAAAAGTACAACAGTTTTTCCATTGTATAAAACGAATAATTGCAACCAGTAAGAAAGTTATGGCCATTTCTACGTTCCCGGCAACATGGGCTTCACTCTTAGACGTTGCCCCACAAGATCGAATAGCTAGGACCTTAGAAGTCAAAGCCAGAAGAAGAAAATACAATAAAAATGCAACAGTTTTTCCATCGTATAGCATGAATAACTGCAACCAGTGTGAAAGTAATGGTCATTTCTACGCCTCGGGCAACCTAGGCTTCACCCTAGGGCGTTTGTCCACCAGATCCAATAGTTAGGGCCTAAGAAGTCAACGTCAGAAGCACCAAATACAAAATAAATACAACAGTTTTTCCATCGTATAAAACGAACAATTGCAACCAGTGTGAAAGTAATGGTCATTTATACGTTCCGGGGAACCTAGGCTTCACTCTAGGGCGTTGCCCCACCACATCGAATAGCTACGGCCTTAGAAGTCAACGCCAGAAGCATAAAATACAATAAAAGTACAACAGTTTTTCCATTGTATAAAACGAATAATTGCAACCAGTGTGGAAGTAATGGTCATTTCTATGTTCCGGGCAACCTAGGCTTCACTCTAGGGCGTTGTTCCACCAGATCGAACAGTTACCGCCTAAGATGTCAACGCCAGAAACATAAAATACTATATAAATACAACAGTTTTTCCATCGTATAGCATGAATAATTGCAACCAGTGTGAAAGTAATGGTCATTTCTACGCCTCGGGCAACCTAGGCTTCACCCTAGGGCGTTGCTCTACCAGATCCAATAGTTATGGCCTAAGAAGTCAACGCCAGAAGCACCAAATAGAAAATAAATACAACAGTTTTTCCATCGTATAAAACGAATAATTGCAACCAGTGTGAAAGTAATGGTCATTTATACGTTCCGGCCAACCTCGGCTTCACCCTAGGGCGTTGCTTCACCAGATCCAATAGTTAGGGCCTCAGAAGTCAACGGCCGAAGCATAAAATACAACACAAATACATCAGTTTTTCCATCGTATAACAGGAATAATTGCAACCAGAGTGAAGGTGATGGTCATTTCTACGGTCCGGGCAACCTAGGCTTCACTCTAGGGCGTTGCTGCACCAGATCGAATAGCTAGGGCCTTAGAAGTCAACGACAGAAGCACCAAATACAAAATAAATACAACAGTTTTTCCATCGAATAAAACGAATAATTGCAACAAGTGTGAAAGTAATGGTCATTTCTACGTACCGGGCAACCTAGGCTTCACTCTAGGGCGTTGTTCTAACAGTTCGAATAGTTAGGGCCTAAGAAGTCAACGCCAGAAGCATAAAATACAATATAAATACAACAGTTTTTCCATCGTATAACAGGTATAATTGCAACCAGTGTGAAAGATATGGTCATTTCTACGTTCCAGGCGACCTAGGCATCACTCTAGGGCGTTGCTCCACCACATCGAATAGCTACGGCCTTAGAAGACAACGCCAGAAGCATAAAATACAATAAAAATACAACAGTTTTTCCATCTTATAAAAGGAATAATTGCAACCAGTAAGAAAGTTATGGTCATTTCTACGTTCCGGGCTACATAGGCTTCACTCTTAGACGTTGCCCCACAAGATCGAATAGCTAGGACCTTGGAAGTCAAAGCCAGAAGAAGAAAATACAATAAAAATGCAACAGTTTTTTCATCGTATGGCATGAATAATTGCAACCAGTGTGAAAGTAATGGTCATTTCTACGTTCCGGGCAACCTAGGCTTCATTCTAGGGCGTTGTTCCACCAGATCGAATAGCTAGGGCCTTAGAAGTCAACGCCAGAAGCATAAAATTCAATGAAAATACAACAATTTTTCCATCGTATAAAACGAATAATTGCAACCAGTGTGAAAGTAATGGGCATTTCTACGTTCCGTGCAACCTAGGCTTCACTCTAGGGCGTTGCTCCACCAGGTCGAATAGTTAGGGCATTAGAAAACAACTCCAGGCGCATAAAATACAATACAAATACAACAGTTTTTCCATAGTATAAAAAGAGTAATTGCCACCAGTGTGAAAGTAATGGTCTTTTCTACGTTTCGGGCAGCATAGGCTTCAATCTTGGACGTTGCCCCACGAGATCGAATAGCTAGGACATTAAAAGTCAACGCCAGAAGCACAAAATACAATAAAAATACAACAGCTTTTCCATCGTATAAAACGAATAATTGCAACCACTATGAAAGTTATGGTCATTTCTACGTTCCGGCCAACCTCAGCTTCACCCTAGAGCGTTGACCCACCAGATCCAATAGTTAAGGCCTTAGAAGTCAACGCCCGAAACATAAAATACAAAATTAATACAACAGTTTTTCCATTCTATAAAACGAGTAATTGCAACAAGTGTGAAAGTAATGGTCATTTCTACGTACCGGGCAACCTAGGCTTCACTCTAGGCCGTTGTACCAACAATTCGAGTAGTTAGGGCCTAAGAAGTCAACGCCAGAAGCATAAAATACAATATAAATACAACAGTTTTTCCATCGTATATCATGAATAATTGCAACCAGTGTGAAAGATATGGTGATTTCTACGTTCCAGGCAACCTAGGCATCACTCTAGGGCGTTGCTCCACCACATCGAATAGCTACGGCCTAAGAAGACAACGCCAGAAGCATAAAATACAATATAAATACATCAGTTTTTCCATCGTATAAAAAGAATTATTGCCAACAGTGTGAAAGTAATGGTCTTTTCTACGTTCCGGGCAACATAGGCTTCACTCTTGGACGTTGCCCCACGAGATCGGATAGCTAGGACCTTAGAAGTCAACGACAGAAGAATAAAATACAATAAAAAAAAACAGTTTTTCCATTGTACAAAATGAATAATTGCAACCAGTGTGAAAGTGATGGTCATTTCCACGTTCCGGGCAACTTAGGCTTCACTCTAGGGCGTTGGTCCACCAGATCGAATAGTTAGGGCCTAAGAAGTCAACGCCAGAAGCACCAAATACAAAATAAATACAACAGTTTTTCCATCGTATAAAACGAATAATAGCAACCAGTGTGAAAGTTATGGTCATTTCTACGTTCCGGGCAACCTAGGCTTCACTCTAG
The DNA here is from genome assembly GCF_051401765.1 of Calliopsis andreniformis. Lineage (NCBI taxonomy): Eukaryota > Metazoa > Arthropoda > Insecta > Hymenoptera > Andrenidae > Calliopsis > Calliopsis andreniformis. The sequence goes on from NW_027480422.1 coordinate 20,396,372, forward strand.
GGCGTTGCTCCACCAGATCGAATAGCTAGGACAGTACAAGTCAAAGCCAGAAGCATAAAATACAATAAAAATACAACAGTTCTTCCATCGTATAGCATGAATAATTGCAACCAGTGTGAAAGTAATGGTCATTTCTACGTTCCGGGCAACCTAGGCTTCACTCTAGGGCGTTGCCCCACCACATCGAATAGCTACGGCCTTAGAAGTCAACGCCAGAAGCATAAAATACAATAAAAGTACAACAGTTTTTCCATTGTATAAAACGAATAATTGCAACCAGTAAGAAAGTTATGACCATTTCTACGTTCCCGGCAACATGGGCTTCACTCTTAGACGATGCCCCACAAGATCGAATAGCTAGGACCTTAGAAGTCAAAGCCAGAAGAAGAAAATACAATAAAAATGCAACAGTTTTTCCATCGTATAGCATGAATAACTGCAACCAGTGTGAAAGTAATGGTCATTTCTACGTTCCGGGCAACCTAGGCTTCATTGCAGGTCGTTGTTCCACCAGATCGAACGGTTACCGCCTAAGACGTCAACGCCAGAAGCATAAAATACAATATAAATACAACAGTTTTTCCATCGTGTAAAACGAATAATAGCAACCAGTGTGAAAGTTATGGTCATTTCTACGTTCCGGGCAACCTAGGCTTCACTCTAGGGCGTTGCTCCACCAGATCGAATGGCTAGGACAGTACAAGTCAAATCCAGAAGCATAAAATGCAATAAAAATACAACAGTTCTTCCATTGTATAGCATGAATAATTGCAACCAGTGTGAAAGTAATGGTCATTTCTACGTTCCGGGCAACCTAGGCTTCACTCTAGGGCGTTGCCCCACCACATCGAATAGCTACGGCCTTAGAAGTCAACGCCAGAAGCATAAAATACAATAAAAGTACAACAGTTTTTCCATTGTATAAAACGAATAATTGCAACCAGTAAGAAAGTTATGACCATTTCTACGTTCCCGGCAACATGGGCTTCACTCTTAGACGATGCCCCACAAGATCGAATAGCTAGGACCTTAGAAGTCAAAGCCAGAAGAAGAAAATACAATAAAAATGCAACAGTTTTTCCATCGTATAGCATGAATAACTGCAACCAGTGTGAAAGTAATGGTCATTTCTACGCCTCGGGCAACCTAGGCTTCACCCTAGGGCGTTGGTCCACCAGATCCAATAGTTAGGGCCATAGAAGTCAACGCCAGAGGCACCAAATACAAAATAAATACAACAGTTTTTCCATCGTATAAAACGAATAATTGCAACCAGTGTGAAAGTAATGGTCATTTATACGTTCCGGGGAGCCTAGGCTTCACTCTAGGGCGTTGCCCCACCACATCGAATAGCTACGGCCTTAGAAGTCAACGCCAGAAGCATAAAATACAATAAAAGTACAACAGTTTTTCCATTGTATAAAACGAATAATTGCAACCAGTGTGGAAGTAATGGTCATTTCTATGTTCCGGGCAACCTGGGCTTCACTGTAGGGCGTTGTTCCACCAGATCGAACAGTTACCGCCTAAGATGTCAACGCCAGAAGCATAAAATACAATATAAATACAACAGTTTTTCCATCGTATAGCATGAATAATTGCAACCAGCGTGAAAGTAATGGTCATTTCTACGTCTCGGGCAACCTGGGCTTCACCCTAGGGCGTTGCTCCACCAGATCCAATAGTTAGGGCCTAAGAAGTCAACGCCAGAAGCACCAAATAGAAAATAAATACAACAGTTTTTCCGTCGCATAAAACGAATAATTGCAACCAGTGTGAAAGTAATGGTCATTTATACGTTCCGGGCAACCTAGGCTCCACTCTAGGGCGTTGTTCCACCAGATCGAACAGTTACCGCCTAAGATGTCAACGCCAGAAGCATAAAATACAATATAAATACAACAGTTTCTCCATCGTATAAAACGAATAATTGCAACCAGTAAGAAAGTTATGGTCATTTCTACGTTCCGGGCTACATAGGCTTCACTCTTAGACGTTGCCCCACAAGATCGAATAGCTAGGACCTTGGAAGTCAAAGCCAGAAGAAGAAAATACAATAAAAATGCAACAGTTTTTTCATCGTATGGCATGAATAATTGCAACCAGTGTGAAAGTAATGGTCATTTCTACGTTCCGGGCAACCTAGGCTTCACTCTAGGCCGTTGTACCAACAGTTCGAGTAGTTAGGGCCTAAGAAGTCAACGCCAGAAGCATAAAATACAATATAAATACAACAATTTTTCCATCGTATAAAACGAATAATTGCAACCAGTGTGAAAGTAATGGGCATTTCTACGTTCCGTGCAACCTAGGCTTCACTCTAGGGCGTTGCTCCACCAGGTCGAATAGTTAGGGCATTAGAAAACAACTCCAGGCGCATAAAATACAATACAAATACAACAGTTTTTCCATAGTATAAAAAGAGTAATTGCCACCAGTGTGAAAGTAATGGTCTTTTCTACGTTTCGGGCAGCATAGGCTTCAATCTTGGACGTTGCCCCACCACATCGAATAGCTACGGCCTTAGAAGTCAACGCCAGAAGCATAAAATACAATAAAAGTACAACAGTTTTTCCATTGTATAAAACGAATAATTGCAACCAGTAAGAAAGTTATGACCATTTCTACGTTCCCGGCAACATGGGCTTCACTCTTAGACGATGCCCCACAAGATCGAATAGCTAGGACCTTAGAAGTCAAAGCCAGAAGAAGAAAATACAATAAAAATGCAACAGTTTTTCCATCGTATAGCATGAATAACTGCAACCAGTGTGAAAGTAATGGTCATTTCTACGTTCCGGGCAACCTAGGCTTCATTGCAGGTCGTTGTTCCACCAGATCGAACGGTTACCGCCTAAGACGTCAACGCCAGAAGCATAAAATACAATATAAATACAACAGTTTTTCCATCGTGTAAAACGAATAATAGCAACCAGTGTGAAAGTTATGGTCATTTCTACGTTCCGGGCAACCTAGGCTTCACCCTAGGGCGTTGCTCCACAAGATCCAATAGTTAGGGCCTGAGAAGTCAACGCCAGAAGCACCAAATACAAAATAAATACAAGAGTTTTTCCATCGTATAAAACGAATAATTGCAACTAGTGTGAAAGTAATGGTCATTTCTATGTTCCGGGCAACCTAGGCTTCACTCTAGGGCGATGCTACACCAGATCGAATGGCTAGCGCCTTAGAAGTCAACGCCCGATACATAAAATACAATAAAAATACAACAGTTTTTACATCGTATAGCATGAATAATTGCAACCAGTGTGAAAGTAATGGTCATTTCTACGTCTCGGGCAACCTGGGCTTCACCATAGGGCGTTGCTCCACCAGATCCAATAGCTAGGGCCTGAGAAGTCAACGCCAGAAGCACCAAATAGAAAATAAATACAACAGTTTTTCCATCGTATAAAACGAATAATTGCAACCAGTGTGAAAGTAATGGTCATTTATACGTTCCGGGCAATCTAGGCTCCACTCTAGTGCGTTGCCCCACCACATCGAATAGCTACGGCCTTAGAAGTCAACGCCAGCAGCATAAAATACAATAAAATTACAACAGTTTTTCCATCGTATAGCATGAATAACTGCAACCAGTGTGAAAGTAATGGTCATTTCTACGTTCCGGTAAACCTAGGCTTCATTCTAGGGCGTTCTTCCACCAGATCGAACAGTTACGGTCTAAGATGTCAACGCCAGAAGCATAAAATACAATATAAATACAACAGTTTTTCCATCGTGTAAAACGAATAATAGCAACCAGTGTGAAAGTTATGGTCATTTCTACGTTCCGGGCAACCTAGGCTTCACTCTAGGGCGTTGCTCCACCAGATCGAATAGCTAGGACCGTAGAAGTCAAAGCCAGAAGCATAAAATACAATAAAAATACAACAGTTCTTCCATCGTATAGCATGAATAATTGCAACCAGTGTGAAAGTAATGGTCATTTCTACGTTCCGGGCAACCTAGGCTTCACTCTAGGGCGTTGTTCCAACAGTTCGAATAGTTAGGGCCTAAGAAGTCAACGCCAGGAGAATAAGATACAGTATAAATACAAGAGTTTTTCCATCGTATAACAGGTATAATTGCAACCAGTGTGAAAGATATGGTCATTTCTACGTTCCAGGCGACCTAGGCATCACTCTAGGGCGTTGCTCCACCACATCGAATAGCTAGGACCTTAGACGTCAACGCCAGAAGCATAAAATACAATAAAAATACAACAGTTTTTCCATCGTATAGCATGAATAATTGCAACCAGTGTGAAAGTAATGGTCATTTCTACGTCTCGGGCAACCTGGGCTTCACCCTAGGGCGTTGCTCCACCAGATCCAATAGTTAGGGCCTAAGAAGTCAACGCCAGAAGCACCAAATAGAAAATAAATACAACAGTTTTTCCGTCGCATAAAACGAATAATTGCAACCAGTGTGAAGGTAATGGCCATTTATACGTTCCGGGCAACCTAGGCTCCACTCTAGGGCGTTGTTCCACCAGATCGAACAGTTACCGCCTAAGATGTCAACGCCAGAAGCATAAAATACAATATAAATACAACAGTTTCTCCATCGTATAAAACGAATAATAGCAACCAGTGTGAAAGTTATGGTCATTTCTACGTTCCGGGCAACCTAGGCTTCACTCTAGGGTGTTGCTCCACCAGATCGAATAGCTAGGACCTTAGACGTCAACGCCAGAAGCATAAAATACAATAAAAATACAACAGTTTTTCCATCGTATAGCATGAATAATTGCAACCAGTGTGAAAGTAATGGTCATTTCTACGCCTCGGGCAACCTAGGCTTCACCCTAGGGCGTTGCTCTACCAGATCCAATACTTAGGGCCTAAGAAGTCAACGCCAGAAGCACCAAATAGAAAATAAATACAACAGTTTTTCCATCGTATAAAACGAATAATTGCAACCAGTGTGAAAGTAATGGTCATTTATACGTTCCGGCCAACCTCGGCTTCACCCTAGGGCGTTGCTCCACCAGATCCAATAGTTAGGGCCTCAGAAGTCAACGGCCGAAGCACCAAATAGAAAATAAATACAACAGTTTTTCCATCGTATAAAACGAATAATTGCAACCAGTGTGAAAGTAATGGTCATTTATACGTTCCGGGCAATCTAGGCTCCACTCTAGTGCGTTGCCCCACCACATCGAATAGCTACGGCCTTAGAAGTCAACGCCAGCAGCATAAAATACAATAAAATTACAACAGTTTTTCCATCGTATAGCATGAATAACTGCAACCAGTGTGAAAGTAATGGTCATTTCTACGTTCCGGTAAACCTAGGCTTCATTCTAGGGCGTTCTTCCACCAGATCGAACAGTTACGGTCTAAGATGTCAACGCCAGAAGCATAAAATACAATATAAATACAACAGTTTTTCCATCGTGTAAAACGAATAATAGCAACCAGTGTGAAAGTTATGGTCATTTCTACGTTCCGGGCAACCTAGGCTTCACTCTAGGGCGTTGCTCCACCAGATCGAATAGCTAGGACCGTAGAAGTCAAAGCCAGAAGCATAAAATACAATAAAAATACAACAGTTCTTCCATCGTATAGCATGAATAATTGCAACCAGTGTGAAAGTAATGGTCATTTCTACGTTCCGGGCAACCTAGGCTTCACTCTAGGGCGTTGTTCCAACAGTTCGAATAGTTAGGGCCTAAGAAGTCAACGCCAGGAGAATAAGATACAGTATAAATACAAGAGTTTTTCCATCGTATAACAGGTATAATTGCAACCAGTGTGAAAGATATGGTCATTTCTACGTTCCAGGCGACCTAGGCATCACTCTAGGGCGTTGCTCCACCACATCGAATAGCTAGGACCTTAGACGTCAACGCCAGAAGCATAAAATACAATAAAAATACAACAGTTTTTCCATCGTATAGCATGAATAATTGCAACCAGTGTGAAAGTAATGGTCATTTCTACGTCTCGGGCAACCTGGGCTTCACCCTAGGGCGTTGCTCCACCAGATCCAATAGTTAGGGCCTAAGAAGTCAACGCCAGAAGCACCAAATAGAAAATAAATACAACAGTTTTTCCGTCGCATAAAACGAATAATTGCAACCAGTGTGAAGGTAATGGCCATTTATACGTTCCGGGCAACCTAGGCTCCACTCTAGGGCGTTGTTCCACCAGATCGAACAGTTACCGCCTAAGATGTCAACGCCAGAAGCATAAAATACAATATAAATACAACAGTTTCTCCATCGTATAAAACGAATAATAGCAACCAGTGTGAAAGTTATGGTCATTTCTACGTTCCGGGCAACCTAGGCTTCACTCTAGGGTGTTGCTCCACCAGATCGAATAGCTAGGACCTTAGACGTCAACGCCAGAAGCATAAAATACAATAAAAATACAACAGTTTTTCCATCGTATAGCATGAATAATTGCAACCAGTGTGAAAGTAATGGTCATTTCTACGCCTCGGGCAACCTAGGCTTCACCCTAGGGCGTTGCTCTACCAGATCCAATACTTAGGGCCTAAGAAGTCAACGCCAGAAGCACCAAATAGAAAATAAATACAACAGTTTTTCCATCGTATAAAACGAATAATTGCAACCAGTGTGAAAGTAATGGTCATTTATACGTTCCGGCCAACCTCGGCTTCACCCTAGGGCGTTGCTCCACCAGATCCAATAGTTAGGGCCTCAGAAGTCAACGGCCGAAGCATAAAATACAATACAAATACATCAGTTTTTCCATCGTATAACAGGAATAATTGCAACCAGAGTGAAGGTGATGGTCATTTCTACGTTCCGGGCAACCTAGGCTTCACTCTAGGGTGTTGCTCCACCAGATCGAATAGCTAGGACCTTAGACGTCAACGCCAGAAGCATAAAATACAATAAAAATACAACAGTTTTTACATCGTATAGCATGAGTAATTGCAACCAGTGTGAAAGTAATGGTCATTTCTACGCCTCGGGCAACCTAGGCTTCACCCTAGGGCGTTGCTCTACCAGATCCAATAGTTAGGGCCTAAGAAGTCAACGCCAGAAGCACCAAATAGAAAATAAATACAACAGTTTTTCCGTCGCATAAAACGAATAATTGGAACCAATGTGAAAGTAATGATCATTTATACGTTCCGGGCAACCTAGGCTCCACTCTAGGGCGTTGTTCCATCAGATCGAACAGTTACCGCCTAAGATGTCAACGCCAGAAGCATAAAATACAATATAAATACAACAGTTTCTCCATCGTATAAAACGAATAATAGCAACCAGTGTGAAAGTTATGGTCATTTCTACGTTCCGGGCAACCTAGGGTTCACTCTAGGGTGTTGCTCCACCAGATCGAATAGCTGGGAGCTTAGACGTCAACGCCAGAAGCATAAAATACAATAAAAATACAACAGTTTTTCCATCGTATAGCATGAACAATTGCAACCAGTGTGAAAATAATGGTCATTTCTACGCCTCGGGCAACCCAGGCTTCACCCTAGGGCGTTGCTCTACCAGATCCAATAGTTAGGGCCTAAGAAGTCAACGCCAGAAGCACCAAATAGAAAATAAAAACAACAGTTTTTCCATCGTATAAAACGAATAATTGCAACCAGTGTGAAAGTAATGGTCATTTATACGTTCCGGCCAACCTCGGCTTCACCCTAGGGCGTTGCTCCACCAGATCCAATAGTTAGGGCCTCAGAAGTCAACGGCCGAAGCATAAAATACAATACAAATACATCAGTTTTTCCATCGTATAACAGGAATAATTGCAACCAGAGTGAAGGTGATGGTCACTTCTACGGTCCGGGCAACCTAGGCTTCACTCTAGGGCGATGCTACACCAGATCGAATAGCTAGCGCCTTAGAAGTCAACGCCCGATACATAAAATACAATAAAAATACAACAGTTTTTACATAGTATAGCATGAATAATTGCAACCAGTGTGAAAGTAATGGTCATTTCTACGTCTCGGGCAACCTGGGCTTCACCATAGGGCGTTGCTCCACCAGATCCAATAGCTAGTTCCTGAGAAGTCAACGCCAGAAGCACCAAATAGAAAATAAATACAACAGTTTTTCCATCGTATAAAACGAATAATTGCAACCAGTGTGAAAGTAATGGTCATTTATACGTTCCGGGCAATCTAGGCTCCACTCTAGGGCGTTGTTCCATCAGATCGAACAGTTACCGCCTAAGATGTCAACGCCAGAAGCATAAAATACAATATAAATACAACAGTTTCTCCATCGTATAAAACGAATAATAGCAACCAGTGTGAAAGTTATGGTCATTTCTACGTTCCGGGCAACCTAGGCTTCACTCTAGGGTGTTGCTCCACCAGATCGAATAGCTAGGAGCTTAGACGTCAACGCCAGAAGCATAAAATACAATAAAAATACAACAGTTTTTCCATCGTATAGCATGAACAATTGCAACCAGTGTGAAAATAATGGTCATTTCTACGCCACGGGCAACCCAGGCTTCACCCTAGGGCGTTGCTCCACCAGATCCAATAGTTAGGGCCTAAGAAGTCAACGCCAGAAGCACCAAATAGAAAATAAATACAACAGTTTTTCCATCGTATAAAACGAATAATTGCAACCAGTGTGAAAGTAATGGTCATTTATACGTTCCGGCCAACCTCGGCTTCACTCTAGGGCGATGCTACACCAGATCGAATAGCTAGCGCCTTAGAAGCCAACGCCCGATACATAAAATACAATAAAAATACAACAGTTTTTACATAGTATAGCATGAATAATTGCAACCAGTGTGAAAGTAATGGTCATTTCTACGTCTCGGGCAACCCGGGCTTCACCATAGGGCGTTGCTCCACCAGATCCAATAGCTAGTTCCTGAGAAGTCAACGCCAGAAGCACCAAATAGAAAATAAATACAACAGTTTTTCCATCGTATAAAACGAATAATTGCAACCAGTGTGAAAGTAATGGTCATTTATACGTTCCGGGCAATCTAGGCTCCACTCTAGTGCGTTGCCCCACCACATCGAATAGCTACGGCCTTAGAAGTCAACGCCAGTAGCATAAAATACAATTAAATTACAACAGTTTTTCCATCGTATAGCATGTATAATTGCAACCAGTGTGAAAGTAATGGTCATTTCTACGTCTCGGGAAACCTAGGCTTCACCCTAGGGCGTTGCTCCACCAGATCCAATAGTTCGGGCCTAAGGAGTCAACGCCAGAAGCACCAAATACAAAATAAATACAACAGTTTTTCCATCGAATAAAACGAATAATTGCAACAAGTGTGAAAGTAATGGTCATTTCTACGTGCCGGGCAACCTAGGCTTCACTCTAGGGCGTTGTTCCAACAGTTCGAATAGTTAGGGCCTAAGAAGTCAACGCTAGAAGCATAAAGTACAGTATAAATACAACAGTTTTTCCATCGTATAGCATGAATAATTGCAACCAGTGTGAAAGTAATGGTCATTTCTACGCCTCGGGCAACCTAGGCTTCGCCCTAGGGCGTTGCTCTACCAGATCCAATAGTTAGGGCCTAAGAAGTCAACGCCAGAAGCACCAAATAGAAAATAAATACAACAGTTTTTCCATCGTATAAAACGAATAATTGCAACCAGTGTGAAAGTAATGGTCATTTCTACGTACCGGGCAACCTAGGCTTCACTCTAGGGCGTTGTTCCAACAGTTCGAATAGTTAGGGCCTAAGAAGTCAACGCCAGGAGCATAAGATACAGTATAAATACAACAGTCTTTCCATCGTATAACAGGTATAATTGCAACCAGTGTGAAAGATATGGTCCTTTCTACGTTCCACGCGACCTAGGCATCACTCTAGGGCGTTGCTCCACCACATCGAATAGCTACAGCCTTAGAAGACAACGCCAGAAGCATAAAAAACAATATAAATACAACAGTTTTTCCATCGTATCAAATGAATAATTGCAACCAGTAAGAAAGTTATGGCCATTTCTACGTTCCCGGCAACATGGGCTTCACTCTTAGACGTTGCCCCACAAGATCGAATAGCTAGGACCTTAGAAGTCAAAGCCAGAAGAAGAAAATACAATAAAAATGCAACAGTTTTGCCATCGTATAGCATGAATAACTGCAACCAGTGTGAAAGTAATGGTCATTTCTACGCCTCGGGCAACCTAGGCTTCACCCTAGGGCGTTGGTCCACCAGATCCAATAGTTAGGGCCTAAGAAGTCAACGCCAGAAGCACCAAATACAAAATAAATACAACAGTTTTTCCATCGTATAAAACGAATAATTGCAACCAGTGTGAAAGTAATGGTCATTTATACGTTCCGGGGAACCTAGGCTTCACTCTAGGGCGTTGCCCCACCACATCGAATAGCTACGGCCTTAGAAGTCAACGCCAGAAGCATAAAATACAATAAAAGTACAACAGTTTTTCCATTGTATAAAACGAATAATTGCAACCGGTGTGGAAGTAATGGTCATTTCTATGTTCCGGGCAACCTAGGCTTCACTCTAGGGCGATGCTACACCAGATCGAATAGCTAGCGCCTTAGAAGTCAACGCGCGATACATAAAATACAATAAAAATACAACAGTTTTTCCATCGTATAGCATGAATAATTGCAACCAGTGTGAAAGTAATGGTCATTTCTACGCCTCGGGCAACCTAGGCTTCACCCCAGGGCGTTGCTCTACCAGATCCAATAGTTAGGGCCTAAGAAGTCAACGCCAGAAGCACCAAATAGAAAATAAATACAACAGTTTTTCCATCGTATAAAACGAATAATTGCAACCAGTGTGAAAGTAATGGTCATTTATACGTTCCGGCCAACCTCGGCTTCACCCTAGGGCGTTGCTCCACCAGATCCAATAGTTAGGGCCTCAGAAGTCAACGGCCGAAGCATAAAATACACTACAAATACATCAGTTTTTCCATCGTATATCAGGAATAATTGCAACCAGAGTGAAGGTGATGGTCATTTCTACGGTCCGGGCTACATAGGCTTCACTCTTAGACGTTCCCCCACAAGATCGAATAGCTAGGACCTTAGAAGTCAAAGCCAGAAGAAGAAAATACAATAAAAATGCAACAGTTTTTTCATCGTATAGCATGAATAATTGCATCCAGTGTGAAAGTAATGGTCATTTCTACGTTCCGGGCAACCTAGGCTTCACTCTAGGGCGTTGCTCCACCAGGTCGAATAGTTAGGGCCTTAGAAGTCAACGCCCGAAGCATAAAATACAATACAAATACAACAGTTTTTCCATCGTATAAAACGAATAATTGCAACCAGTATGAAAGTAATGGGCATTTCTACGTTCCGTGCAACCTAGGCTTCACTCTAGGGCGTTGCTCCACCAGGTCGAATAGTTAGGGCATTAGAAAACAACTCCAGGCGCATAAAATACAATACAAATACAACAGTTTTTCCATAGTATAAAAAGAGTAATTGCCACCAGTGTGAAAGTAATGGTCTTTTCTACGTTTCGGGCAGCATAGGCTTCAATCTTGGACGTTGCCCCACCACATCGAATAGCTACGGCCTTAGAAGTCAACGCCAGAAGCATAAAATACAATAAAAGTACAACAGTTTTTCCATTGTATAAAACGAATAATTGCAACCAGTAAGAAAGTTATGACCATTTCTACGTTCCCGGCAACATGGGCTTCACTCTTAGACGATGCCCCACAAGATCGAATAGCTAGGACCTTAGAAGTCAAAGCCAGAAGAAGAAAATACAATAAAAATGCAACAGTTTTTCCATCGTATAGCATGAATAACTGCAACCAGTGTGAAAGTAATGGTCATTTCTACGTTCCGGGCAACCTAGGCTTCATTGCAGGTCGTTGTTCCACCAGATCGAACGGTTACCGCCTAAGACGTCAACGCCAGAAGCATAAAATACAATATAAATACAACAGTTTTTCCATCGTGTAAAACGAATAATAGCAACCAGTGTGAAAGTTATGGTCATTTCTACGTTCCGGGCAACCTAGGCTTCACCCTAGGGCGTTGCTCCACAAGATCCAATAGTTAGGGCCTGAGAAGTCAACGCCAGAAGCACCAAATACAAAATAAATACAAGAGTTTTTCCATCGTATAAAACGAATAATTGCAACTAGTGTGAAAGTAATGGTCATTTCTATGTTCCGGGCAACCTAGGCTTCACTCTAGGGCGATGCTACACCAGATCGAATGGCTAGCGCCTTAGAAGTCAACGCCCGATACATAAAATACAATAAAAATACAACAGTTTTTACATCGTATAGCATGAATAATTGCAACCAGTGTGAAAGTAATGGTCATTTCTACGTCTCGGGCAACCTGGGCTTCACCATAGGGCGTTGCTCCACCAGATCCAATAGCTAGGGCCTGAGAAGTCAACGCCAGAAGCACCAAATAGAAAATAAATACAACAGTTTTTCCATCGTATAAAACGAATAATTGCAACCAGTGTGAAAGTAATGGTCATTTATACGTTCCGGGCAATCTAGGCTCCACTCTAGTGCGTTGCCCCACCACATCGAATAGCTACGGCCTTAGAAGTCAACGCCAGCAGCATAAAATACAATAAAATTACAACAGTTTTTCCATCGTATAGCATGAATAACTGCAACCAGTGTGAAAGTAATGGTCATTTCTACGTTCCGGTAAACCTAGGCTTCATTCTAGGGCGTTCTTCCACCAGATCGAACAGTTACGGTCTAAGATGTCAACGCCAGAAGCATAAAATACAATATAAATACAACAGTTTTTCCATCGTGTAAAACGAATAATAGCAACCAGTGTGAAAGTTATGGTCATTTCTACGTTCCGGGCAACCTAGGCTTCACTCTAGGGCGTTGCTCCACCAGATCGAATAGCTAGGACCGTAGAAGTCAAAGCCAGAAGCATAAAATACAATAAAAATACAACAGTTCTTCCATCGTATAGCATGAATAATTGCAACCAGTGTGAAAGTAATGGTCATTTCTACGTTCCGGGCAACCTAGGCTTCACTCTAGGGCGTTGTTCCAACAGTTCGAATAGTTAGGGCCTAAGAAGTCAACGCCAGGAGAATAAGATACAGTATAAATACAAGAGTTTTTCCATCGTATAACAGGTATAATTGCAACCAGTGTGAAAGATATGGTCATTTCTACGTTCCAGGCGACCTAGGCATCACTCTAGGGCGTTGCTCCACCACATCGAATAGCTAGGACCTTAGACGTCAACGCCAGAAGCATAAAATACAATAAAAATACAACAGTTTTTCCATCGTATAGCATGAATAATTGCAACCAGTGTGAAAGTAATGGTCATTTCTACGTCTCGGGCAACCTGGGCTTCACCCTAGGGCGTTGCTCCACCAGATCCAATAGTTAGGGCCTAAGAAGTCAACGCCAGAAGCACCAAATAGAAAATAAATACAACAGTTTTTCCGTCGCATAAAACGAATAATTGCAACCAGTGTGAAGGTAATGGCCATTTATACGTTCCGGGCAACCTAGGCTCCACTCTAGGGCGTTGTTCCACCAGATCGAACAGTTACCGCCTAAGATGTCAACGCCAGAAGCATAAAATACAATATAAATACAACAGTTTCTCCATCGTATAAAACGAATAATAGCAACCAGTGTGAAAGTTATGGTCATTTCTACGTTCCGGGCAACCTAGGCTTCACTCTAGGGTGTTGCTCCACCAGATCGAATAGCTAGGACCTTAGACGTCAACGCCAGAAGCATAAAATACAATAAAAATACAACAGTTTTTCCATCGTATAGCATGAATAATTGCAACCAGTGTGAAAGTAATGGTCATTTCTACGCCTCGGGCAACCTAGGCTTCACCCTAGGGCGTTGCTCTACCAGATCCAATACTTAGGGCCTAAGAAGTCAACGCCAGAAGCACCAAATAGAAAATAAATACAACAGTTTTTCCATCGTATAAAACGAATAATTGCAACCAGTGTGAAAGTAATGGTCATTTATACGTTCCGGCCAACCTCGGCTTCACCCTAGGGCGTTGCTCCACCAGATCCAATAGTTAGGGCCTCAGAAGTCAACGGCCGAAGCACCAAATAGAAAATAAATACAACAGTTTTTCCATCGTATAAAACGAATAATTGCAACCAGTGTGAAAGTAATGGTCATTTATACGTTCCGGGCAATCTAGGCTCCACTCTAGTGCGTTGCCCCACCACATCGAATAGCTACGGCCTTAGAAGTCAACGCCAGCAGCATAAAATACAATAAAATTACAACAGTTTTTCCATCGTATAGCATGAATAACTGCAACCAGTGTGAAAGTAATGGTCATTTCTACGTTCCGGTAAACCTAGGCTTCATTCTAGGGCGTTCTTCCACCAGATCGAACAGTTACGGTCTAAGATGTCAACGCCAGAAGCATAAAATACAATATAAATACAACAGTTTTTCCATCGTGTAAAACGAATAATAGCAACCAGTGTGAAAGTTATGGTCATTTCTACGTTCCGGGCAACCTAGGCTTCACTCTAGGGCGTTGCTCCACCAGATCGAATAGCTAGGACCGTAGAAGTCAAAGCCAGAAGCATAAAATACAATAAAAATACAACAGTTCTTCCATCGTATAGCATGAATAATTGCAACCAGTGTGAAAGTAATGGTCATTTCTACGTTCCGGGCAACCTAGGCTTCACTCTAGGGCGTTGTTCCAACAGTTCGAATAGTTAGGGCCTAAGAAGTCAACGCCAGGAGAATAAGATACAGTATAAATACAAGAGTTTTTCCATCGTATAACAGGTATAATTGCAACCAGTGTGAAAGATATGGTCATTTCTACGTTCCAGGCGACCTAGGCATCACTCTAGGGCGTTGCTCCACCACATCGAATAGCTAGGACCTTAGACGTCAACGCCAGAAGCATAAAATACAATAAAAATACAACAGTTTTTCCATCGTATAGCATGAATAATTGCAACCAGTGTGAAAGTAATGGTCATTTCTACGTCTCGGGCAACCTGGGCTTCACCCTAGGGCGTTGCTCCACCAGATCCAATAGTTAGGGCCTAAGAAGTCAACGCCAGAAGCACCAAATAGAAAATAAATACAACAGTTTTTCCGTCGCATAAAACGAATAATTGCAACCAGTGTGAAGGTAATGGCCATTTATACGTTCCGGGCAACCTAGGCTCCACTCTAGGGCGTTGTTCCACCAGATCGAACAGTTACCGCCTAAGATGTCAACGCCAGAAGCATAAAATACAATATAAATACAACAGTTTCTCCATCGTATAAAACGAATAATAGCAACCAGTGTGAAAGTTATGGTCATTTCTACGTTCCGGGCAACCTAGGCTTCACTCTAGGGTGTTGCTCCACCAGATCGAATAGCTAGGACCTTAGACGTCAACGCCAGAAGCATAAAATACAATAAAAATACAACAGTTTTTCCATCGTATAGCATGAATAATTGCAACCAGTGTGAAAGTAATGGTCATTTCTACGCCTCGGGCAACCTAGGCTTCACCCTAGGGCGTTGCTCTACCAGATCCAATACTTAGGGCCTAAGAAGTCAACGCCAGAAGCACCAAATAGAAAATAAATACAACAGTTTTTCCATCGTATAAAACGAATAATTGCAACCAGTGTGAAAGTAATGGTCATTTATACGTTCCGGCCAACCTCGGCTTCACCCTAGGGCGTTGCTCCACCAGATCCAATAGTTAGGGCCTCAGAAGTCAACGGCCGAAGCATAAAATACAATACAAATACATCAGTTTTTCCATCGTATAACAGGAATAATTGCAACCAGAGTGAAGGTGATGGTCATTTCTACGTTCCGGGCAACCTAGGCTTCACTCTAGGGTGTTGCTCCACCAGATCGAATAGCTAGGACCTTAGACGTCAACGCCAGAAGCATAAAATACAATAAAAATACAACAGTTTTTACATCGTATAGCATGAGTAATTGCAACCAGTGTGAAAGTAATGGTCATTTCTACGCCTCGGGCAACCTAGGCTTCACCCTAGGGCGTTGCTCTACCAGATCCAATAGTTAGGGCCTAAGAAGTCAACGCCAGAAGCACCAAATAGAAAATAAATACAACAGTTTTTCCGTCGCATAAAACGAATAATTGGAACCAATGTGAAAGTAATGATCATTTATACGTTCCGGGCAACCTAGGCTCCACTCTAGGGCGTTGTTCCATCAGATCGAACAGTTACCGCCTAAGATGTCAACGCCAGAAGCATAAAATACAATATAAATACAACAGTTTCTCCATCGTATAAAACGAATAATAGCAACCAGTGTGAAAGTTATGGTCATTTCTACGTTCCGGGCAACCTAGGGTTCACTCTAGGGTGTTGCTCCACCAGATCGAATAGCTGGGAGCTTAGACGTCAACGCCAGAAGCATAAAATACAATAAAAATACAACAGTTTTTCCATCGTATAGCATGAACAATTGCAACCAGTGTGAAAATAATGGTCATTTCTACGCCTCGGGCAACCCAGGCTTCACCCTAGGGCGTTGCTCTACCAGATCCAATAGTTAGGGCCTAAGAAGTCAACGCCAGAAGCACCAAATAGAAAATAAAAACAACAGTTTTTCCATCGTATAAAACGAATAATTGCAACCAGTGTGAAAGTAATGGTCATTTATACGTTCCGGCCAACCTCGGCTTCACCCTAGGGCGTTGCTCCACCAGATCCAATAGTTAGGGCCTCAGAAGTCAACGGCCGAAGCATAAAATACAATACAAATACATCAGTTTTTCCATCGTATAACAGGAATAATTGCAACCAGAGTGAAGGTGATGGTCACTTCTACGGTCCGGGCAACCTAGGCTTCACTCTAGGGCGATGCTACACCAGATCGAATAGCTAGCGCCTTAGAAGTCAACGCCCGATACATAAAATACAATAAAAATACAACAGTTTTTACATAGTATAGCATGAATAATTGCAACCAGTGTGAAAGTAATGGTCATTTCTACGTCTCGGGCAACCTGGGCTTCACCATAGGGCGTTGCTCCACCAGATCCAATAGCTAGTTCCTGAGAAGTCAACGCCAGAAGCACCAAATAGAAAATAAATACAACAGTTTTTCCATCGTATAAAACGAATAATTGCAACCAGTGTGAAAGTAATGGTCATTTATACGTTCCGGGCAATCTAGGCTCCACTCTAGGGCGTTGTTCCATCAGATCGAACAGTTACCGCCTAAGATGTCAACGCCAGAAGCATAAAATACAATATAAATACAACAGTTTCTCCATCGTATAAAACGAATAATAGCAACCAGTGTGAAAGTTATGGTCATTTCTACGTTCCGGGCAACCTAGGCTTCACTCTAGGGTGTTGCTCCACCAGATCGAATAGCTAGGAGCTTAGACGTCAACGCCAGAAGCATAAAATACAATAAAAATACAACAGTTTTTCCATCGTATAGCATGAACAATTGCAACCAGTGTGAAAATAATGGTCATTTCTACGCCACGGGCAACCCAGGCTTCACCCTAGGGCGTTGCTCCACCAGATCCAATAGTTAGGGCCTAAGAAGTCAACGCCAGAAGCACCAAATAGAAAATAAATACAACAGTTTTTCCATCGTATAAAACGAATAATTGCAACCAGTGTGAAAGTAATGGTCATTTATACGTTCCGGCCAACCTCGGCTTCACTCTAGGGCGATGCTACACCAGATCGAATAGCTAGCGCCTTAGAAGCCAACGCCCGATACATAAAATACAATAAAAATACAACAGTTTTTACATAGTATAGCATGAATAATTGCAACCAGTGTGAAAGTAATGGTCATTTCTACGTCTCGGGCAACCCGGGCTTCACCATAGGGCGTTGCTCCACCAGATCCAATAGCTAGTTCCTGAGAAGTCAACGCCAGAAGCACCAAATAGAAAATAAATACAACAGTTTTTCCATCGTATAAAACGAATAATTGCAACCAGTGTGAAAGTAATGGTCATTTATACGTTCCGGGCAATCTAGGCTCCACTCTAGTGCGTTGCCCCACCACATCGAATAGCTACGGCCTTAGAAGTCAACGCCAGTAGCATAAAATACAATTAAATTACAACAGTTTTTCCATCGTATAGCATGTATAATTGCAACCAGTGTGAAAGTAATGGTCATTTCTACGTCTCGGGAAACCTAGGCTTCACCCTAGGGCGTTGCTCCACCAGATCCAATAGTTCGGGCCTAAGGAGTCAACGCCAGAAGCACCAAATACAAAATAAATACAACAGTTTTTCCATCGAATAAAACGAATAATTGCAACAAGTGTGAAAGTAATGGTCATTTCTACGTGCCGGGCAACCTAGGCTTCACTCTAGGGCGTTGTTCCAACAGTTCGAATAGTTAGGGCCTAAGAAGTCAACGCTAGAAGCATAAAGTACAGTATAAATACAACAGTTTTTCCATCGTATAGCATGAATAATTGCAACCAGTGTGAAAGTAATGGTCATTTCTACGCCTCGGGCAACCTAGGCTTCGCCCTAGGGCGTTGCTCTACCAGATCCAATAGTTAGGGCCTAAGAAGTCAACGCCAGAAGCACCAAATAGAAAATAAATACAACAGTTTTTCCATCGTATAAAACGAATAATTGCAACCAGTGTGAAAGTAATGGTCATTTCTACGTACCGGGCAACCTAGGCTTCACTCTAGGGCGTTGTTCCAACAGTTCGAATAGTTAGGGCCTAAGAAGTCAACGCCAGGAGCATAAGATACAGTATAAATACAACAGTCTTTCCATCGTATAACAGGTATAATTGCAACCAGTGTGAAAGATATGGTCCTTTCTACGTTCCACGCGACCTAGGCATCACTCTAGGGCGTTGCTCCACCACATCGAATAGCTACAGCCTTAGAAGACAACGCCAGAAGCATAAAAAACAATATAAATACAACAGTTTTTCCATCGTATCAAATGAATAATTGCAACCAGTAAGAAAGTTATGGCCATTTCTACGTTCCCGGCAACATGGGCTTCACTCTTAGACGTTGCCCCACAAGATCGAATAGCTAGGACCTTAGAAGTCAAAGCCAGAAGAAGAAAATACAATAAAAATGCAACAGTTTTGCCATCGTATAGCATGAATAACTGCAACCAGTGTGAAAGTAATGGTCATTTCTACGCCTCGGGCAACCTAGGCTTCACCCTAGGGCGTTGGTCCACCAGATCCAATAGTTAGGGCCTAAGAAGTCAACGCCAGAAGCACCAAATACAAAATAAATACAACAGTTTTTCCATCGTATAAAACGAATAATTGCAACCAGTGTGAAAGTAATGGTCATTTATACGTTCCGGGGAACCTAGGCTTCACTCTAGGGCGTTGCCCCACCACATCGAATAGCTACGGCCTTAGAAGTCAACGCCAGAAGCATAAAATACAATAAAAGTACAACAGTTTTTCCATTGTATAAAACGAATAATTGCAACCGGTGTGGAAGTAATGGTCATTTCTATGTTCCGGGCAACCTAGGCTTCACTCTAGGGCGATGCTACACCAGATCGAATAGCTAGCGCCTTAGAAGTCAACGCGCGATACATAAAATACAATAAAAATACAACAGTTTTTCCATCGTATAGCATGAATAATTGCAACCAGTGTGAAAGTAATGGTCATTTCTACGCCTCGGGCAACCTAGGCTTCACCCCAGGGCGTTGCTCTACCAGATCCAATAGTTAGGGCCTAAGAAGTCAACGCCAGAAGCACCAAATAGAAAATAAATACAACAGTTTTTCCATCGTATAAAACGAATAATTGCAACCAGTGTGAAAGTAATGGTCATTTATACGTTCCGGCCAACCTCGGCTTCACCCTAGGGCGTTGCTCCACCAGATCCAATAGTTAGGGCCTCAGAAGTCAACGGCCGAAGCATAAAATACACTACAAATACATCAGTTTTTCCATCGTATATCAGGAATAATTGCAACCAGAGTGAAGGTGATGGTCATTTCTACGGTCCGGGCTACATAGGCTTCACTCTTAGACGTTCCCCCACAAGATCGAATAGCTAGGACCTTAGAAGTCAAAGCCAGAAGAAGAAAATACAATAAAAATGCAACAGTTTTTTCATCGTATAGCATGAATAATTGCATCCAGTGTGAAAGTAATGGTCATTTCTACGTTCCGGGCAACCTAGGCTTCACTCTAGGGCGTTGCTCCACCAGGTCGAATAGTTAGGGCCTTAGAAGTCAACGCCCGAAGCATAAAATACAATACAAATACAACAGTTTTTCCATCGTATAAAACGAATAATTGCAACCAGTATGAAAGTAATGGCCATTTCTACGTTCCGTGCAACCTAGGCTTAACCTTAGGGCGTTGCTCCACCGGATCGAATAGTCAGGGACTTAGATTTCAACGCCAGAAGCATAAAATACAATAAAAATGCAACAGATTTTCCATCGCATAACAGGAGTAATTGCAGCCAGTGTGAAAGTAATGGTCATTTCTACGTTCTGGGCAACCTAGGCTTCACTCTAGGGCGTTGATCCACCAGATCGAATAGTTAGGGCCTAAGAAGTCAGCGCCAGAAGCATAAAATACAATATAAATACAACAGTTTTTCCATCGTATAACTGGAATCATTGCAACCAGTGTGAAAGTGATGGTCATTTCCACGTTCCGGGCAACTTAGGCTTCACTCTAGGGCGTTGGTCCACCAGATCCAATAGATAGGGCCTAAGAAGTCAACGCCAGAAGCACCAAATACAAAATAAATACAACAGTTTCTCCATGGTATAAAAAGAATTATTACGACCAGTGTAAAAGTAATGGTCATTTATACGTTCCGGCCAACCTCGGCTTCACCCTAGGGCGTTGCTCCACCAGATCGTATAGTTAGGGCCTAAGAAGCCAACGCCAGAAGGATAAAATACAATATAAATACAACAGTTTTTCCATCGTATAACAGGAATAATTGCAACAAGAGTGAAGGTGATGGTCATTTCTACGTTGCGGGCAACCTAGGCTTCACTCTAGGGCGTTGCTCCACCAGATCGACTAGCTAGGGACTTAGAAGTCAACGACAGAAGCCTAAAATAAAATAAAAATACTACAGCTTTTCCATCGTATAAAACGAATAATTGCAACCAGTATTAATGTTATGGTCATTTCTACGTCCCGGGCAACCTAGCTTTCACTCTAGGGCGTTGGTCCACCAAATCCAATAGCTAGGGCCTAAGAAGTCAACGCCAGGAGCACCAAATACAAAATAAATACAACAGTTTTTCCAACGTATAAAACGAATAATTGCAACCAGTATGAAAGCTATGGTCACTTCCTCGTTCCGGGCAACCTAGGCTTCACTCTAGGGCGTTGGTCCACCAGATCGAATAGTTAGGGCGTAAGAAGTCAACGACAGAAGCCTAAAATAGAATATAAATGCAACAGCTTTTCCATCGTATATAATGTATATTTGCAAACAGTGTGAAAGTAAAGGCCATTTCTACGTTCCGGGCAACCTAGGCTCAACTGTAGGGCGTTGCTCCACCAGATCGAGTAGTTAGGGACTTAGAAGTCAACGCCCGAAGCATGAAATACATAATAAATAGAACAGTTTTTCCATTGTGAATGTTATGGTCATATCTACGTTCCGGGCAACCGGGGCTTAACTTGAGGGCGTTGCTCCACCAGATCGAATGGTTAGGGACATTGAATACAACGCCTGAAGGATAAAAGACAATAAATATACAACAGTTTTTTCATCGTATAACAGGAATAATTGCAACAAGCCTGAAGGTAATGGTCATTTCTACGTTCCGGGCAATCTAGGCTTCTCTCTAGGGCGTTGCTCCACCAGTTCGAATAGTTAGGGCCTAACAAGTCACGGCAGAAGTATAAAATACAATAGAAATACAACAGCTTTTCCATCGTAGAAAACGAATAATTGCAATCAGTATGAAAGTTATGGTCATTTATACGTTCGGGGCATCCTCGGCTTCACCCTAGGGCGTTGCTCCAACATATCCAATAGTTAGGGCCTAAGAAGTCAACTCCAGAAGCATAAAATACAAAATAGATACAACAGTTTTTCCATCGTAAGGCAGGAATTATCGCAACCTGTGTGAAGGTGATGGTCATTTCTACGTTCCGGGCAACCTAGGCTTCACTCTATGGCGTTGCTCCTCCAGATCGAATAGTTAGGGCCTTAGAAATCAATGCCAGAAGCATAAAATACAATATAAATACAACAGTTTTTCCACTGTATAATACGAATAATTGCAAACTGTGTGGAAGTAATGGTCATTTCTACGTTCCGGGCAACCTAGGATTCACTCTAGGGCGTTGCCCCACCACATCGAATAGCTACGGCCTTAGAAGCCAACGCTTGAAGCATAAAATATAATATAAATACAAGAGTTTTTCCATCGTATAACAGGAATAATTGAAACCAGAGTGAAGGTGAAGGTCATTTCTACGTTCCGGGCAACCTAGGCTTCACTCTTGGGCGTTGGTCCACCAAATCCAAAAGCTAGGGCCTAAGAAGTCAACGCCAGGAGCACCAAATACAAAATAAATACAACAGTTTTCCCATCCTATAAAACGAATAATTGCAACCAGTATGAAAGCTATGGTCACTTCCTCGTTCCGGGCAACATAGGCTTTACTCTAGGGCGTTGCTCAACCACATCGAATAGCTACGGCCCTAGGAGACAACGCCATAACTATAAAATACAATATAAATACAACAGTCTTTCCATCGTACAAAACGAATAATTGCAACCAGTCTGATAGTTAGGGTCATTTCTACGTTCCGGGCAACCTAGGCTTCACCCTAGGGCGTTGCTCCACCAGGTCGAATAGGTAGGGCCTAAGAAGTCAACACCAGAAGCATAAAAGACGATATATGTACAACAGTCTTTCCATCGTATAAAACGAATAATTGCAATCAGTATGAAAGTTATGGTCATTTATACGTTCCGGGCATCCTCGGCTTCACCCTAGGTCGTTGTTACACCCGATCCAATACTTAGGGCCTAAGAAGTCAACTCCAGAAGCATAAAATACAAAATAGATACAACAGTTTTTCCACCGTATAGCAGGAATTATCGCAACCTGAGTGAAAGTGATGGTCATTTCTACGTTCCGGGCAACCTAGGTTTCACTCTAGTGCGTTGTTCCACCCGATCGAATAGTTAGGGCCTAAGAAGTCTACGCCAGAAGCATAAAATACAATATAAATACAACACTTTTTCCATCGTATATAATGTATATTTGCAAACAGTGTGAAGGTAATGGTCATTTCTACGTTCCGCGCAACCTAGGCTTCACTCCAGGGCGTTGCTCCACCAGATCGAATAGTTAGTGCCTAAGAAGTCAACGCCAGAAGCATAAAATACAATAAAAATACAACAGTTTTTCCATCGTATAGCATGAATAATTGCAACCAGAGTGAAGGTGATGGTCATTTCTACGTTCCGGGCAACCTAGGCTTCACTCTAGGGCGTTGCTCCTCCAGATCGAATAGTTAGGGACTTAGAATTCATCGCCAGAAGAATAAAATACAACACAAGTATAACAGTTTTTCAATCGTATAAAATGTATAATTGCAAGCAGTGTGAAGGTAATGGTCATTTCCACATTCCGGGCAACCTAGGCTTCACTCTAGGGCGTTGCTCCACCAGATCGTATAGTTAGGGCCTAAGAAGCCAACGCCAGAAGGATAAAATACAATATAAATACAACAGTTTTTCCATCGTATAACAGGAATAATTGCAACCAGAGTGAAGGTGATGGTCATTTCTACGTTCCGGGAAACCTAGGCTTCACTCTAGGGCGTTGCTCCACCAGATCGAATAGCTAGGGACTTAGAAGTCAACGACAGAAGCCTAAAATAAAATAAAAATACAACAGTTTTTCCATCGTATAAAACCTATAATTGCAACCAGTATGAATGTTATGGTCATTTCTACGCCCCGGGCAACCTAGCTTTCACTCTAGGGCGTTGGTCCACCAAATCCAATAGCTAGGGCCTAAGAAGTCAACGCCAGGAGCACCAAATACAAAATAAATACAACAGTTTTTCCATCGTATAAAACGAATAATTGCAACCAGTATGAAAGCTATGGTCACTTCCTCGTTCCGGGCAACCTAGGCTTCCCTCTAGGGCGTTGGCCCACCAGATCGAATAGTTAGGGCGTAAGAAGTCATCGCCAGAAGCCTAAAATAGAATATAAATGCAACAGCTTTTCCATCGTAGAAAACGAATAATTGCAACCAGTATGAAAGCTATGGTCACTTCCTCGTTCCGGGCAACCTAGGCTTTACTCTAGGGCGTTGCTCAACCACATCGAACAGCTACGGCCCTAGGAGACAACGCCATAACTATAAAATACAATATAAATACAACAGTCTTTCCATCGTACAAAACGAATAATTGCAACCAGTCTGATAGTTAGGGTCATTTCTACGTTCCGGGCAACCTAGGCTTCACCCTAGGGTGTTGCTCCACCAGATCGAACAGTTAGGGCCTTAGAAGTCAACGCCCGAAGCATAAAATGCATAATTAATACAACAGTTTTTCCATTGTATAAAACGAATAATTGCAACCAGTATGAAGGCTATGGTCATTTCTACGTTCCGGGCAACCTCGGCATCAACCTAGGGCGTTGCTCCACCAGATCCAATAGTCAGGGCCTTCGAAGTCAACGCCCGAAGCATAAAATACAATACAAATACAAAAGTTTCTCCATCCTATAACAGGAATAATTGCAACCAGAGTGAAGGTGACGGTCATTTCTACGTTCAGGGCAACCTAGGCATCACTCTAGGGCGTTGCTCCACCAGATCGAATAGCTAGGGCCTTAGAAGTCAACGACAGAAGCATAAAATACAATTTACATGCAACAGTTTTTCCACCGTATAACAGGAATAATTGCAACCAGTGTTAAAGTAACGGCCATTTCTACGTTCCAGGCATCCTAGACTTAACTCTGAGGCATTGCTCCACCAGATAGAAGAGATAGGGCCTTAGAGGTCAACTCCGGAAGCATAAATTACAATATAAATACAGAAGTTTTTACATTGTATAACAGGAATAACTGCAACCAGTGTGAAAGTAATGGTCATTTCTACGTTCCGGGCAACCTAGGCTTCACTCTAGGGCGTTGCTCCACCAGATCGAGTAGCTAGGGCCTAAGATGTCAACGCCAGAAGCATAAAATACAATAAAAATCCAACAGTCTTTCCATCGTATAACAGGAATAATTGCAACCAGAGCGAAGGTGATGGTCATTTCTACGTTCCGAGCAACCTAGGCTTCACTCTAGGGCGTTGCTCCACCAGATCCACTAGTTAGAGCCTTAGAAGTCAACGCCCGAAGCATAAAATACAATAAAAATACAACAGTCTTTCCAACGTATAACAGGAATAATTGCAACCAGAGTGAAAGTGATGTACATTTCCACGTTCCGGGCAACTTAGGCTTCACTCTAGGGCGTTGCTCCACCAGATCGAATAGTTAGGGTCTTAGAAGTCAACGCCGGAAGCCTAAAATACGAAATTAATACAACAGTTTTTCCATTGTATAAAACGAGTAATTGCAACCAGTGTGAAAGTTATGGTCACTTCTACGTTCCGGGCAACCTAGGCTTCACTCTAGGGCGTTGCTCCTCCAGATCGAATAGTTAGGGACTTAGAATTCAACGCCAGAAGAATAAAATACAACACAAGTATAACAGTTTTTCAATCGTATAAAATGTATAATTGCAAACAGTGTGAAGGTAATGGTCATTTCCACATTCCGGGCAACCTAGGCTTAACTGTAGGGCGCTGCTCCACCAGATCGAATAGTTAGGGACTTAGAAGTCAACGCTAGAAGCATGAAATACAAAATAAATAGAACAGTTTTTCCATTGTATCGAACGAATAATTGCAACCAGTGTGAAGGTGATGGTCATTTCTACGTTCCGGGCAACCTAGGCTTCACTCTAGGGCGTTGCTCCTCCAGATCGAATAGTTAGGGACTTAGAATTCAACGCCAGAAGAATAAAATACAACACAAGTATAACAGTTTTTCAATCGTATAAAATGTATAATTGCAAGCAGTGTGAAGGTAATGGTCATTTCCACATTCCGGGCAACCTTGGCTTCACTCTAGGGCGTTGCTCCACCAGATCGTATAGTTAGGGCCTAAGAAGCCAACGCCAGAAGGACAAAATACAATATAAATACAACAGTTTTTCCATCGTATAACAGGAATAATTGCAACCAGAGTGAAGGTGATGGTCATTTCTACGTTCCGGGCAACCTAGGCTTCACTCTAGGGCGTTGCTCCACCAGATCGAATAGCTAGGGACTTAGAAGTCAACGACAGAAGCCTAAAATAAAATAAAAATACAACAGTTTTTCCATCGTATAAAACCTATAATTGCAACCAGTATGAATGTTATGGTCATTTCTACGTCCCGGGCAACCTAGCTTTCACTCTAGGGCGTTGGTCCACCAAATCCAATAGCTAGGGCCTAAGAAGTCAACGCCAGGAGCACCAAATACAAAATAAATACAACAGTTTTTCCATCGTATAAAACGAATAATTGCAACCAGTATGAAAGCTGTGGTCACTTCCTCGTTCCGGGCAACCTAGGCTTCCCTCTAGGGCGTTGGCCCACCAGATCGAATAGTTAGGGCGTAAGAAGTCATCGCCAGAAGCATAAAATACAATATAAACACAACAGTTTTTCCATCGTATAAAACGAATAATTGCAACCAGTGTGAAAGTAATGGTCATTTCTACGTTCCGTGCAACCTAGGCTTAACCTTAGGGCGTTGCTCCACCAGATCGAACAGTTAGGGCCTTAGAAGTCAACGCCCGAAGCATAAAATGCATAATTAATACAACAGTTTTTCCATTGTATAAAACGAATAATTGCAACCAGTATGAAGGCTATGGTCATTTCTACGTTCCGGGCAACCTCGGCATCAACCTAGGGCGTTGCTCCACCAGATCCAATAGTCAGGGCCTTCGAAGTCAACGCCCGAAGCATAAAATACAATACAAATACAAAAGTTTCTCCATCCTATAACAGGAATAATTGCAACCGGAGTGAAGGTGACGGTCATTTCTACGTTCAGGGCAACCTAGGCATCACTCTAGGGCGTTGCTCCACCAGATCGAATAGCTAGGGCCTTAGAAGTCAACGCCAGAAGCATAAAATACAATTTACATGCAACAGTTTTTCCACCGTATAACAGGAATAATTGCAACCAGTGTTAAAGTAACGGCCATTTCTACGTTCCAGGCATCCTAGACTTAACTCTGAGGCATTGCTCCACCAGATAGAAGAGATAGGGCCTTAGAAGTCAACGCCGGAAGCCTAAAATACGAAATTAATACAACAGTTTTTCCATTGTATAAAACGAGTAATTGCAACCAGTGTGAATGTTATGGTCACTTCTACATTCCGTGCAACCTAGGCTTCACTCTAGGGCGTTGCTCCACCAGATTCAATAGCTAGGCCCTTGGGAGTCAATGCCCGAGACATAAAATACAATAAAAATACAACAGTTTTTCCATCGTATAACGGGAATAATTGCAACCAGTATGAAAGTTATGGTCATTTCTTCGTTCCGGCCAACCTCGGCTTCACCCTAGGGCGATGCTCCACCAGATCCAATAGTTAGGGCCTTAGAAGTCAACGCCCGAAGCATTAGATACAAAATTAATAGAACAGTTTTTCCATTGTATAAAACGAATAATTGCAATCAGTGTGAAAATAATGGTCATTTCTACGTTCCGGGCAACCTAGGCTTCATTCTAGGGCGTTGTTCCACTAGATCGAACAGTCTGGGCCTAAGAAGTCAACGCCAGAAGCACCAAATACAGTATAAGTACAACAGTTTTTCCATCATATAAAACGAATAATTGCAACCAGTGTGAAAGTGATGGTCATTTCCACGTTCCGGGCAACCTAGGCTTCACTCTAGGGCGTTGGTCCACCAGACCCAATAGTTAGGGCCTAAGAAGTCAACGCCAGAAGCACCACTTACAAAATAAATACAACAGTATTTCCATCGTATAAAACGAATAATTGCAACCAGTGTGAAAGTAATGCTCATTTCTAGGTTCCGGGCAACCGAGGCTTCACTCTAGGCCGCTGCCGCACCACATCGAAAAGCTACGGTCTAAGAAGTCAACGCCAGAAGCACCGAAAACAAAATAGATACAACAGTTTTTCCATCGTATAAAACGAATAATTGCAACCAGTGTGGAAGTTATGGTCATTTCTACTTTCCGGGTAACATAGGCATCGCACGTGGACGTTGCCCCACCAGATCGAACAGCTAGGACCCTAGCAGTCAACGCCAGAAGCATAAAATACAATAAAAATACAACAGCTTTTCCATCGTATAAAATGTATAATTGCAAACAGTGGTGAAAGTAATGGTCATTTCTGCGTTCCGGGCAACCTAGCCTTCTCTCTAGGGCGTTGTTCCACCAGATCGAATAGGTAGGACCTTAGAAGTCAACGCGCGATACATAAAATACAATAAAAATCCAATAGTTTTTCTGTCGTATAACGAGAATAATTGCAACCAGTGTGAAAGTGATGGTCATTTCCACGTTCCGGGCAACCTAGGCTTCACTCTAGGGCGTTGGTCCAGCAGATCCAATAGTTAGGGCCTAAGAAGTCAAAGCCAGAAGCAGAAAATACAATAAAAATGCAAGAGTTTGTCCATCGTATAGCATGAATAATTGGAACCAGTGTGAAAGTAATGGTCATGTCTACGTTCCGGTCAACCTAGGCTTCATTCTAGGGCGTTGTTCCACCAGATCGACCAGTTAGGGCCTAAGAAGTCAACGCCAGAAGCATAAAATGCAAAATTAATAGAACAGCTTTTCCATTGTATAAAACGAATAATTGCAACCAGTGTGAAAGTTATGGTCATTTCTACGTTCCGTGCAACCTAGGCTCCACTCTAGGGCGTTGCTCCACCACACCAAATACCTACGGCCTTAGAAGTCAACGCCAGAAGCTTATAATGCAATATAGATACAACAGTTATTCCATCGTATAAAATGAATAATAGCAAAAAATTGTGTAAGTAACGGTCACTTCTACGTTCCGGGCAAGCTAGGCTTCACTCTAGGGCGTTGCTCCACCAGATCGAATAGTTAGGGCCTAAGAAGTCTACGCCAGAAGCATAAAATACAAAATTAATAGAACAGCTTTTCCATTGTATAAAACGTATAATTACAACCAGTGTGAAAGTTATGGTCATGTATACGTTCCGTGCAACCTAGGCTCCACTGTAGGGCGTTGCCCCACCAGATCGAATAGCTAGGACCTTAGAAGTCAAAGCCAGAAGCAGAAAATCCAATAAAAATGCAACAGTTTTTCCATCGTATAGCATGATAATTGCAACCAGTGTGAAAGTAATGGTCATGTCTACGTTCCGGTCAACCTAGGCTTCATTCCAGGGCGTTATTCCACCAAATCGAATAGCTAGGGCCTTAGAAGTCAACGCCCGAAGCATAAAATGCAATATAAATACAACAGTTTTTCCTTCATATAAAACGAATAATAGCAACCAGTGTGAAAGTGATGGTAATTTCTACGTTCCGGGCAACCTAGGCTTCACCTTAGGGCGTTGTTCCACCAGACCGAATAGTTAGGGTCTAAGAAGTCAACGCCAGAAGAATAAAATACGATATATGTACAACAGTTTCTCCATCGTATAAAAGGAATAATTGTAACCAGTGTGAAAGTGATTGACATTTCCACGTTCCGGGCAACCTAGGCTTCACTCTAGGGCGTTGGTCCACCAGATCCAATAGTTAGGGCCTAAGAAGTCAACGCCAGAAGCACCAAATACAAAATAAATACAACAGTATTTCCATCATATAAAACGAATAATAGCAACCAGTGTGAAAGTAATGGTCATTTCTACGTTTTGGGGAACCTAGGCTTCACTCTAGGGTGTTGCTCCACCAGATCGAATAGTTAGGGCCTTAGAAGTCAACGCCAGAAGCATAAAATACAAAATAAATACAATAGTTTTTCCATCGTCTAAAACGAATAATTGCACGAGTGTGAAAGTAATGGTCATTTCTACGTTCCGGGCAACCTAGGCTTCATTCTAGGGCGTTGTTCCACTAGATCCAATAGTTAGGGCCTAAGAAGTCAACGCCAGAAGCACCAAATACAGTATAAATACAATAGTTTTTCCATCATATAAAACGAATAATTGCAACCAGTGTGAAAGTGATGGTCATTTCTAGGTTCCAGGCAACCTAGGCTTCACTCTAGGGCTCTGCCCCACCACATCGAATAGCTACGGTCTAAGAAGTCAACGCCAGAAGCACCGAAAACAAAATAGATACTACAGTTTTTCCATCGTATAAAACGAATGATTGCAACCAGTGTGAAGGTTATGGTCATTTCTACTTTCCAGGGAACATAGGCTTCACTCTTGGACGTTGCCCCGCCAGATCGAATAGCTAGGACCTTAGAAGTAAAAGCCAGAAGCAGAAAATACAATAAAAATGCAACAGTTTTTCCATCGTATAGCATGATAATTGCAACCAGTGTGAAAGTAATGGTCATTTCTACGTTCCGGGCAACCTAGGCTTCACTCTAGGTCGTTGCTCCACCACATCGAATAGTTACGGCCTTAGAAGCCAACGCTAGAAGCATAAAATACAATATAAATACAACAGTTCTTCCATCGTATAAAACGAATAATTGCAACCAGCATGAAAGTCATGGTCATTTCTACGATCCGGGCAACCTAGGCTTCACCCTAGGGCGTTGCTCCACCAGATCCACTAGTTAGGGCCTAAGAAGGAAACGCCAGAAGTATGAAATACAAAATAAATACAACAGTTTTTCCATCGTGTAAAACGAATAAGTGCAACCAGTATGAAAGTTATGGTCATTTCTACGTTCCGGGCAGCCTAGGCTTCACCCTAGGACGCTGCTCCACCAGATCGAATAGTTAGGGCCTAAGAAGTCAACGCCCGAAGCATAAAATGCAATAAAGATACAACAGTTTTTCCATTGTATAAAACGAATAATTGCAACCAGTATGAAAGTAATGGTCATTTCTACGTTCCGGGCAACCTAGTTTTCGCTCTAAGGCGTTGCTACACCACATCGAATACTGTGTGCCTTGGAAGTCAACGCAAGAAGCATAAAATACCGTATAAATACAACAGCTTTTCCATTGTATAAAATGAATAATTACTAACAGTGTGGAAGTGATGGTCATTTCTACGTTCCGGGCAACTTAGGCTTCACTCTAGGGCGGTGCCCAACCGCATCGAATAGCTACGGCCTTAGAAGTCAACGCCTGAAGCATAAATTACAATAAAAATACAGCAGTTTTTTCATCGCATAAAAGGAATAATTGCAACAAGCGTAAAGGTAATGGTCATTTCTACGTTCCGGGCAATCTAGGCTTCACTCTAGGGCGTTGCTCTACCAGATCCAATAGTTAGGGCCTAACAAGTCAACGCCCGAAGCATAAAATACAAAATAGATACATCCGTTTTTCCATCATATAACAGGAATAATTGCAACCAGTGCGTAAGATATGGCCATTTCTACGTTCGGGGAACCTAGGCTTCACTCTAGGTCGTTGCTCCACCACATCGAATAGTTACGGCCTTACAAGTCAACGCCAGAAGCATAAAATACAATATAAATACAACAGTATTTCCATCATATAAAACGAATAATAGCAACCAGTGTGAAAGCAATGGTCATTTCTACGTTTTGGGGAACCTACGCTTCACTCTAGGGCGTTGCTCAACCAGATCGAATAGTTAGGGCCTTAGAAGTCAACGCCCGAAGCATTAGATACAAAATTAATAGAACAGTTTTTCCAGTGTATAAAACGAATAATTGCAATCAGTGTGAAAATAATGGTCATTTCTACGTTCCGGGCAACCTAGGCTTCATTCTAGGGCGTTGTTCCACTAGATCGAACTGTCTGGGCCTAAGAAGTCAACGCCAGAAGTATAAAATACAGTATAAATACAACAGTTCTTCCATCATATAAAGCGGATAATTGCAACCAGTGTGAAAGTGATGGACATTTCCACGTTCCGGGCAACCTAGGCTTCACTCTAGGGTGTTGGTCCACCATATCCAATAGTTAGGGCCTAAGAAGTCAACGCCAGAGGCATAACATACAATATAAGTACAACAGTTTTTCCATCGTATAAAACGAATAATTGCAATCAGTATGAAGGTTATGGTTATTTCTACATTCCGGGCGACCTAGGCTTCACGCTAGGCATAGCTCCACCAGATCCAATAGTTAGGGCCTAAGAAGTCAACGCCAGAAGCATAAAGTACAATAAAAATCCAATAGTTTGTCCATCGTATAACAGGAATAATTGCAACCACTGTGAAAGTAATGGTCATTTCTACGTTCCGGGCAACCTAGGTTTTGCTCTAGGGCGTTGCTCGACCACATCGAATAGCTATGGCCTTAGAAGTCAACGACAGAGGCATAAAATACAAAATAAATACAACAGTTTTTCCATCGTATAACAAGAATAATTGCAACCAGTGTGAAAGATATGGACATTTCTACGTTGTGGGCAACCTAGGCTTCACTCTAGGCCGTTGCTGCACCACATCGAATAGCTACGGCCTTAGAAGTCAACGCCATAACTATAAAAAACAATATAAATACAAGAGTTTTTCCATTGTATAAAATGAATAATTGCAAACAGTGTGGAGGTAATGGTCATTTCTACTTTCCGGACAACCTAGGCTTCACTCTAGGGCGTTTCTCCACCACATCGAATAGCTATGGCCATAGAAGTCAACGCCTGAAGCATAAAATATAATATAAATTCAACAGTTTTTCCATCGTATAACAGGAATAATTGCAGCCAGTGTGGAAGTAATGGTCATTTCTACGTGCCGGGCAATCTAGGCTTCTCTCTAGGGCGTTGCTCCACCAGATCGAATAGTTAGGGCCTAAGAAGTCAACGCCATAACTATAAAAAACAATAAAAATACAACAGCTTTTCCATCGTATAAAACGTATAATTGCAACCAGGATGAATGTTATGGTCATTTCTGCGTTCCGGGGACCATAGGCTCCACTCTTGGACGTTGTCCCACCATATCCAATAGTTAGGGCCTAAGAAGTCAACGCCAGGATCACCAAACACAAAATAAATACAACAGCTTTTCCATCGCATAAAATGAATGATTGCAAACAGTGTGAAAGTTATGGTCATTTCTACTTTCCGGGCAACCTAGGCTTAACTCCAGGGCGTTGCTCCACCAGATCAAATAGTTAGAGACTTTGAATACAACGCCAGAAGCATAAAATACAATATAAATACAACAGTATTTCCATCATATAAAACGAATAATAGCAACCAGTGTGAAAGCAATGGTCATTTCTACGTTTTGGGGAACCTACGCTTCACTCTAGGGCGTTGCTCCACCAGATCGAATAGTTAGGGCCTTAGAAGTCAACGCCCGAAGCATTAGATACAAAATTAATAGAACAGTTTTTCCAGTGTATAAAACGAATAATTGCAATCAGTGTGAAAATAATGGTCATTTCTACGTTCCGGGCAACCTAGGCTTCATTCTAGGGCGTTGTTCCACTAGATCGAACTGTCTGGGCCTAAGAAGTCAACGCCAGAAGTATAAAATACAGTATAAATACAACAGTTCTTCCATCATATAAAGCGGATAATTGCAACCAGTGTGAAAGTGATGGACATTTCCACGTTCCGGGCAACCTAGGCTTCACTCTAGGGTGTTGGTCCACCATATCCAATAGTTAGGGCCTAAGAAGTCAACGCCAGAGGCATAACATACAATATAAGTACAACAGTTTTTCCATCGTATAAAACGAATAATTGCAATCAGTATGAAGGTTATGGTTATTTCTACATTCCGGGCGACCTAGGCTTCACGCTAGGCATAGCTCCACCAGATCCAATAGTTAGGGCCTAAGAAGTCAACGCCAGAAGCATAAAGTACAATAAAAATCCAATAGTTTGTCCATCGTATAACAGGAATAATTGCAACCACTGTGAAAGTAATGGTCATTTCTACGTTCCGGGCAACCTAGGTTTTGCTCTAGGGCGTTGCTCGACCACATCGAATAGCTATGGCCTTAGAAGTCAACGACAGAGGCATAAAATACAAAATAAATACAACAGTTTTTCCATCGTATAACAAGAATAATTGCAACCAGTGTGAAAGATATGGACATTTCTACGTTGTGGGCAACCTAGGCTTCACTCTAGGCCGTTGCTGCACCACATCGAATAGCTACGGCCTTAGAAGTCAACGCCATAACTATAAAAAACAATATAAATACAAGAGTTTTTCCATTGTATAAAATGAATAATTGCAAACAGTGTGGAGGTAATGGTCATTTCTACTTTCCGGACAACCTAGGCTTCACTCTAGGGCGTTTCTCCACCACATCGAATAGCTATGGCCATAGAAGTCAACGCCTGAAGCATAAAATATAATATAAATTCAACAGTTTTTCCATCGTATAACAGGAATAATTGCAGCCAGTGTGGAAGTAATGGTCATTTCTACGTGCCGGGCAATCTAGGCTTCTCTCTAGGGCGTTGCTCCACCAGATCGAATAGTTAGGGCCTAAGAAGTCAACGCCATAACTATAAAAAACAATAAAAATACAACAGCTTTTCCATCGTATAAAACGTATAATTGCAACCAGGATGAATGTTATGGTCATTTCTGCGTTCCGGGGACCATAGGCTCCACTCTTGGACGTTGTCCCACCATATCCAATAGTTAGGGCCTAAGAAGTCAACGCCAGGATCACCAAACACAAAATAAATACAACAGCTTTTCCATCGCATAAAATGAATGATTGCAAACAGTGTGAAAGTTATGGTCATTTCTACTTTCCGGGCAACCTAGGCTTAACTCCAGGGCGTTGCTCCACCAGATCAAATAGTTAGAGACTTTGAATACAACGCCAGAAGCATAAAATACAATAAAAATGTATCAGTTTTTCCATTGTATAACAGGAATAATTGCAACCAGTGTGAAAGTGATGGTCATTTCTAGGTTCCTGGCACCCCAGGCTTCACTCTAGGGCGTTGTTCCACCAAATCGAATAGTTAGGGCCTAAGGAGTCTACGCCAGAAGCATAAAATACAATATAAATACAACAGCTTTTCCATCGTATAACAGGAATAATTGCAACCAGTGCGTAAGATATGGCCATTTCTACGTTCGGGGAACCTAGGCTTCACTCTAGGTCGTTGCTCCACCACATCGAATAGTTACGGCCTTACAAGTCAACGCCAGGAGCATAAAATACAATATAAATACAACAGTATTTCCATCATATAAAACGAATAATAGCAACCAGTGTGAAAGCAATGGTCATTTCTACGTTTTGGGGAACCTACGCTTCACTCTAGGGCGTTGCTCCACCAGATCGAATAGTTAGGGCCTTAGAAGTCAACGCCCGAAGCATTAGATACAAAATTAATAGAACAGTTTTTCCAGTGTATAAAACGAATAATTGCAATCAGTGTGAAAATAATGGTAATTTCTACGTTCCGGGCAACCTAGGCTTCATTCTAGGGCGTTGTTCCACTAGATCGAACAGTCTGGGCCTAAGAAGTCAACGCCTGAAGCATAAAATACAGTATAAATACAACAGTTCTTCCATCATATAAAGCGGATAATTGCAACCAGTGTGAAAGTGATGGACATTTCCACGTTCCGGGCAACCTAGGCTTCACTCTAGGGTGTTGGTCCACCAGATCCAATAGTTAGGGCCTAAGAAGTCAACGCCAGAGGCATAACATACAATATAAGTACAACAGTTTTTCCTTCGTATAAAACGAATAATTGCAATCAGTATGAAGGTTATGGTAATTTCTACATTCCGGGCGACCTAGGCTTCACGCTAGGCATAGCTCCACCAGATCCAATAGTTAGGGCCTAAGAAGTCAACGCCAGAAGCATAAAATATAATATAAATTCAACAGTTTTTCCATCGTATAACAGGAATAATTGCAGCCAGTGTGGAAGTAATGGTCATTTCTACGTGCCGGGCAATCTAGGCTTCTCTCTAGGGCGTTGCTCCACCAGATCGAATAGTTAGGGCATAAGAAGTCAACGCCATAACTATAAAAAACAATAAAAATACAACAGCTTTTCCATCGTATAAAACGAATAATTGCAACCAGGATGAATGTTATGGTCATTTCTGCGTTCCGGGGACCATAGGCTCCACTCTTGGACGTTGTCCCACCATATCCAATAGTTAGGGCCTAAGAAGTCAACGCCAGGATCACCAAACACAAAATAAATACAACAGCTTTTCCATCGCATAAAATGAATGATTGCAAACAGTGTGAAAGTTATGGTCATTTCTACTTTCCGGGCAACCTAGGCTTAACTCCAGGGCGTTGCTCCACCAGATCAAATAGTTAGAGACTTTGAATACAACGCCAGAAGCATAAAATACAATAAAAATGTATCAGTTTTTCCATTGTATAACAGGAATAATTGCAACCAGTGTGAAAGGTATGGTCATTTCTACGTTCCGGGCAACCTAGGCTTCACTCTAGGGCGTTCTTCCACCAGATCGAATAGTTAGGGCCTAACAAGTCAACGCCAGAAGCATAAACTGCAATATAAATGCAACAGTTTTTCCATTGTATAAAATGAATAATTGCAAACAGTGTGGAAGTAATGGTTACTTCTACGTTCCGGGCAACCTAGGCTTCACTATTGGGCGTTGCTCCATCACATCGAATAGCTGCGGCCTTGGAAGTCAACTCCAGAAGCATAAAATACAATATAAATACAACAGCTTTTCCATTGCATAAAACGAATGATTGCAAACAGTGTGAAAGTTATGGTCATTTCTACTTTCCGGGCAACCTAGGCTTAACTCCAGGGCGTTGCTCCACCAGATCAAATAGATCGAGACTTTGTATACAACGCCAGAAGCATAAAATACAATAAAAATGCAACAGTTTTTCCATTGTATAACAGGAATAATTGCAACCAGTGTGAAAGTGATGGTCATTTCTACGTTCCTGCCACCCTAGGCTTCACTCTAGGCCGTTGTTCCACCAGAACGCATAGTTCGGGACTTAGAATTTATCGCCAGAAGCATAAAATACAATAAAAACGCTACACTTTTTCCATCGTATAACAGGAATAAATGCAACCAGTGTGAAAGTGATGGTCATTTCTACGTTCCGGGCAACCTAGGCTTCACCCCTGGGCGTTGCTCCGCCAGATCCAATAGTTAGGACCCAAGAAGTCAGCGCCAGAAGCACAAAAACCAAAATAGATACAACAGTTTTTCCATCGTATAGCATGAATAATTGCAACCAGAGTGAACGTGATGGTCATTTCCACGTCCCGGGCAACCTAGGCTTCACTCTAGGGCGTTGGCTCGCCAGATCTAATAGGTGGGGCCCAGGAAGTCAACGACAGAAGCATAAAATACAATAAAGATACAACAGCTTTTCCATCGTATAACAGGAATAATTGTAACCAGAGTGAAGGTGATGGTCATTTCTACGTTCCGGGGAACCTAGGCTTCACCCTAGGGCGTTGCTCCACCAGATCGAATAGCTAGGGCCTTAGAAGTCAATGCCAGAAGCATAAAATAAAATAAAGATAGAGCAGTTATTCCATCGTATAACACGAATAATTACAACCAGTGCGAAAGAAATGGGCATTTCTACGTTCCGTGCAACCTAGCCTTCACTCTAGGGCGTTGCTCCACCAGGTCGAACAGTTGTGGCCTTAGAAAACAACTCCACACGCATAAATTACAATAAAAATACAACAGTTTTACCATCGTATAACTGGCATAATTGCAACCAGTCTGAAAGATATGGTCATTTCTACGTTCCGGGCAACCCAGGCTTCACTCTAGGGCGTTGGTCCACCACATCCAATAGTTAGGGCTTAGGAAGTCAACGCCAGAAGCACCAAATACAAAATAAATACAACAGGTTTTCCATCGTATCAAACGAATAATTGCAACCAGTGTGAAAGTAATGGGCATTTCTACGTTCCGGGCAACCTAGGCTTCACTCTAGGGCGTTGCTACACCAGAACGCATAGTTCGGGACTTAGAATTTATCGCCAGAAGCATAAAATACAATAAAAACGCTACACTTTTTCCATCGTATAACTGGAATAATTGCAACCGGTGTGAAGGTACAGGTCATTTCAACGATACGGGCAACCTAGGCTTCACTCTAGGGCGTTGCTGCTCCACATCGAATAGCTGCGGCCTTACAAGTCAACGCCAGAAGGTTAAAATACAATATAAATACAACAGCTTTTCCATCGTATAAAACGAATAATTGCAATGAGTATGAAAGTTATGGTCATTTCTACGTTCCGGGCAACCTAGGCTTCACCCGAGGGCGTTGCTCCACCAGATCCAATAGTTACTACCTAAGAACTCAACTACAGAAGCATGAAATACAAAATAGATACAACAGTTTTTCCATCGTATAACAGGAATAATTGCACCAGTGTGAAAGATATGGTCATTTCTGCGTTGCGGGCATCCCAGGCTTCACTCTTGGGCATTGCTCCCCACATCGAATAGCTACGGCCTTAGAAGTCAACGCCATAACTATAAAAAACAGTATAAATACAACATTTTTTCCGTCGTATAACAGGAATAATTGCAACCAGTGTGTAAGATATGGTCATTTTTACGTTCCGGGCAACATAGGCTTCACTCTATGGCGTTTTTCGACCACATCGAATAGCTATGGCCTTAGAAGTCAACGACAGAGGCATAAAATGCAAAATAAATACAACAGTTTTTCCATCGTATAACAAGAATAATTGCAACCAGCGTGAAAGTAATGATCATTTCGACGTTTCGGGCACCCTAGACTTATCTCTGAGGCATTGCTCCACCAGATCGAAGAGTTAGGATCTTAGAAATAAACGCCAGAAGCATAAAATACAAAATAAATACAACAGTTTTTCCATCGTATAAAATGAATAATTGCAACCAGTGTGAAAGTAATGGTCATTTCTACGTTCCGGGCAACCTAGGCTTCACTATTGGGCGTTGCTCCATCACATCGAATAGCTGCGGCCTTAGAAGTCAACTCCAGAAGCATAAAATACAATATAAATACAACAGCATTTCCATTGCATAAAACGAATGATTGCAAACAGTGTGAAAGTTATGGTCATTTGTACTTTCCGGGCAACCTAGGCTTAACTCCAGGGCGTTGCTCCACGAGATCAAATAGATCGAGACATTGTATACAACGCCAGAAGCATAAAATACAATAAAAATGCAACAGTTTTTCCATCGTATAGCATGAATAATTGCAACCAGAGTGAACGTGATGGTCATTTCCACGTCCCGGGCAACCTAGGCTTCACTCTAGGGCGTTGGCTCGCCAGATCTAATAGGTAGGGCCCAGGAAGTCAACGACAGAAGCATAAAATACAATAAAGATACAACAGCTTTTCCATCGTATAACAGGAATAATTGTAACCAGAGTGAAGGTGATGGTCATTTCTACATTCCGGGGAACCTAGGCTTCACCCTAGGGCGTTGCTCCACCAGATCGAATAGCTAGGGCCTTAGAAGTCAATGCCAGAAGCATAAAATAAAATAAAGATAGAGCAGTTATTCCATCGTATAACACGAATAATTACAACCAGTGCGAAAGAAATGGGCATTTCTACGTTCCGTGCAACCTAGCCTTCACTCTAGGGCGTTGCTCCACCAGGTCGAACAGTTGTGGCCTTAGAAAACAACTCCACACGCATAAATTACAATAAAAATACAACAGTTTTACCATCGTATAACTGGCATAATTCCAACCAGTCTGAAAGATATGGTCATTTCTACGTTCCGGGCAACCCAGGCTTCACTCTAGGGCGTTGGTCCACCACATCCAATAGTTAGGGCTTAGGAAGTCAACGCCAGAAGCACCAAATACAAAATAAATACAACAGGTTTTCCATCGTATAAAACGAATAATTGCAACCAGTGTGAAAGTAATGGGCATTTCTACGTTCCGGGCAACCTAGGCTTCACTCTAGGGCGTTGCTACACCAGAACGCATAGTTCGGGACTTAGAATTTATCGCCAGAAGCATAAAATACAATAAAAACGCTACACTTTTTCCATCGTATAACTGGAATAATTGCAACCGGTGTGAAGGTACAGGTCATTTCAACGATACGGGCAACCTAGGCTTCACTCTAGGGCGTTGCTGCTCCACATCGAATAGCTGCGGCCTTACAAGTCAACGCCAGAAGGTTAAAATACAATATAAATACAACAGCTTTTCCATCGTATAAAACGAATAATTGCAATGAGTATGAAAGTTATGGTCATTTCTACGTTCCGGGCAACCTAGGCTTCACCCGAGGGCGTTGCTCCACCAGATCCAATAGTTACTACCTAATAACTCAACTACAGAAGCATGAAATACAAAATAGATACAACAGTTTTTCCATCGTATAACAGGAATAATTGCACCAGTGTGAAAGATATGGTCATTTCTGCGTTGCGGGCATCCCAGGCTTCACTCTTGGGCATTGCTCCCCACATCGAATAGCTACGGCCTTAGAAGTCAACGCCATAACTATAAAAAACAGTATAAATACAACATTTTTTCCATCGTATAACAGGAATAATTGCAACCAGTGTGTAAGATATGGTCATTTTTACGTTCCGGGCAACATAGGCTTCACTCTATGGCGTTTTTCGACCACATCGAATAGCTATGGCCTTAGAAGTCAACGACAGAGGCATAAAATGCAAAATAAATACAACAGTTTTTCCATCGTATAACAAGAATAATTGCAACCAGCGTGAAAGTAATGATCATTTCGACGTTTCGGGCACCCTAGACTTATCTCTGAGGCATTGCTCCACCAGATCGAAGAGTTAGGATCTTAGAAATAAACGCCAGAAGCATAAAATACAAAATAAATACAACAGTTTTTCCATTGTATAAAATGAATAATTGCAACCAGTGTGAAAGTAATGGTCATTTCTACGTTCCGGGCAACCTAGGCTTCACTATTGGGCGTTGCTCCATCACATCGAATAGCTGCGGCCTTAGAAGTCAACTCCAGAAGCATAAAATACAATATAAATACAACAGCATTTCCATTGCATAAAACGAATGATTGCAAACAGTGTGAAAGTTATGGTCATTTCTACTTTCCGGGCAACCTAGGCTTAACTCCAGGGCGCTGCTCCACGAGATCAAATAGATCGAGACATTGTATACAACGCCTGAAGCATAAAATACAATAAAAATGCAACAGTTTTTCCATTGTATAACAGGAATAATTGCAACCAGTGTGAAAGTGATGGTCATTTCTACGTTCCTGCCACCCTAGGCTTCACTGTAGGGCGTTGTTCCACCAGAGCGCATAGTTCGGGACTTAGAATTTATCGCCAGAAGCATAAAATACAATAAAAACGCTACACTTTTTCCATCGTATAACAGGAATAATTGCAACCAGTGTGAAAGTGATGGTCATTTCTACGTTCCGGGCAACCTAGGCTTCACTCTAGGGCGTTCTTCCACCAGATCGAATAGCTAGGGCCTAAGAAGTCAACGCCAGAAGCATAAACTGCAATATAAATGCAACAGTTTTTCCATTGTATAAAATGAATAATTGCAAACAGTGTGGAAGTAATGGTTACTTCTACGTTCGGGGCAACCTAGGCTTCACTCTAGGGCGTTGCTCCACCAGATCGAATAGCAAGGGACTTAGAAGTCAACGCCAGAAGCATAAAATACAATAAAAATACCACAGTCTTTCCATCGTATAAAATGTATAATTGCAAGCAATGTGAAGGTAATGGTCATTTCTACGTTCCGGGGAACCTAGGCTTCACCCCTGGGCGTTGCTCCGCCAGATCCAATAGTTAGGACCCAAGAAGTCAGCGCCAGAAGCATAAAATAAAATAAAGATAGAGCAGTTATTCCATTGTATAACAGGAATAATTACAACCAGTGCGAAAGAAATGGGCATTTCTACGTTCCGTGCAACCTAGCCTTCACTCTAGGGCGTTGCTCCACCAGGTCGAACAGTTGTGGCCTTAGAAAACAACTCCACACGCATAAATTACAATAAAAATACAACAGTTTTACCATCGTATAACTGGCATAATTGCAACCAGTCTGAAAGATATGGTCATTTCTACGTTCCGGGCAACCCAGGCTTCACTCTAGGGCGTTGGTCCACCACATAAAATAGTTAGGGCTTAGGAAGTCAACGCCAGAAGCACCAAATACAAAATAAATACAACAGGTTTTCCAGCGTATAAAACGAATAATTGCAACCAGTGTGAAAGTAATGGCCATTTCTACGTTCCGGGCTACCTAGGCTTCACTCTAGGGCGTTGCTACACCAGAACGCATAGTTCGGGACTTAGAATTTATCGCCAGAAGCATAAAATACAATAAAAACGCTACACTTTTTCCATCGTATAACTGGAATAATTGCAACCGGTGTGAAGGTACAGGTCATTTCAACGATACGGGCAACCTAGGCTTCACTCTAGGGCGTTGCTGCTCCACATCGAATAGCTGCGGCCTTACAAGTCAACGCCAGAAGGTTAAAATACAATATAAATACAACAGCTTTTCCATCGTATAAAACGAATAATTGCAATGAGTATGAAAGTTATGGTCATTTCTACGTTCCGGGCAACCTAGGCTTCACCCGAGGGCGTTGCTCCACCAGATCCAATAGTTACTACCTAAGAACTCAACTACAGAAGCATGAAATACAAAATAGATACAACAGTTTTTCCATCGTATAACAGGAATAATTGCACCAGTGTGAAAGATATGGTCATTTCTGCGTTGCGGGCGTCCCAGGCTTCACTCTTGGGCATTGCTCCCCCACATCGAATAGCTACGGCCTTAGAAGTCAACGCCATAACTATAAAAAACAGTATAAATACAACATTTTTTCCATCGTATAACAGGAATAATTGCAACCAGTGTGTAAGATATGGTCATTTTTACGTTCCGGGCAACATAGGCTTCACTCTAGGGCGTTTTTCTACCACATCGAATAGCTATGGCCTTAGAAGTCAACGACAGAGGCATAAAATGCAAAATAAATACAACAGTTTTTCCATCGTATAACAAGAATAATTGCAACCAGCGTGAAAGTAATGATCATTTCGACGTTTCGGGCACCCTAGACTTATCTCTGAGGCATTGCTCCACCAGATCGAAGAGTTAGGATCTTAGAAATAAACGTCAGAAGCATAAAATACAAAATAAATACAACAGTTTTCCATCGTATAAAATGAATAATTGCAACCAGTGTGAAAGTAATGGTCATTTCTACGTTCCGGGCAACCTAGGCTTCACTATTGGGCGTTGCTCCATCACATCGAATAGCTGCGGCCTTAGAAGTCAACTCCAGAAGCATAAAATACAAAATAAATACAACAGCTTTTCCATTGCATAAAACGAATGATTGCAAACAGTGTGAAAGTTATGGTCATTTCTACTTTCCGGGCAACCTAGGCTTAACTCCAGGGCGTTGCTCCACGAGATGAAATAGATCGAGACTTTGTATACAACGCCAGAAGCATAAAATACAATAAAAATGCAACAGTTTTTCCATTGTATAACAGGAATAATTGCAACCAGCGTGAAAGATATGGTCATTTCTACGATCCAGGCAACCTAGGCTTCACGCCAGGGCGTTGCTGCACCACATCGAATAGCTACGGCCTTAGAAGTCAACGCCAGAAGGTTAAAATACAATATAAATACAACAGATTGTCCATCGTATAACAGGAATAATTGCAACCAGAGTGTAAGTAATGGTCATTTCTACGTTCCGGGCAACCTACGCTTCACTCCAGGGCGTTGCTGCACCACATCGAATAGCTACGCCCTTAGAAGTCAACGCCAGAAGGTTAAAATACAATATAAAAACAACAGATTTTCCATCGTATAATATGAATAATTGCAATCAGTATGAAAGTTATGGCCATTTCTACGTTCCGGTCAACCTGGGCTTCACCAGAGGGCGTTCCGCCACCAGATCCAATAGTTAGGACCTATGAAGTCAACGCCAGAAGCATAAAATTCAAAATAGATACAACAGTTTTTCCATCGTATAACAGGAATAATTGCAACCAGTGTGAAAGTGATGGTCATTTCTACGTTCCGGGCAACCTAGGCTTCACTCTAGGGCGTTCTTCAACCAGATCGATTAGTTAGGGCTTAGGAAGTCAACGCCAGAAGCATAAACTGCAATATAAATGCAACAGTTTTTCCATTGTATAAAATGAATAATAGCAAACAGTGTGCAAGTAATGCTTACTTCTACGTTCGGGGCAACGTAGGCTTCACTCTAGAGCGTTACTCCATCACATCGAATAGCTACTGCCTTAGGAGTCAACGCCAGAGGCATTACATACAATATAAGTACAACAGTTTTTCCATCGTATAAAACGAATAATTGCAATCAGTATGAAGGTCATGGTCATTTCTACGTTCCGGGCAACATAGCCTTCACCCTAGGCGTTGCTCCACCAGATCCAATAGTTAGGGCCTAAGAAGTCAGCGACAGAAGCATAAAGTACAATAAAAATCCAACAGGTTGTCCATCGTATAACAGGAATAACTGCAACCAGTGTGAAAGTAATGGTCATTTCAACGATACGGGCAACCTAGGCTTCACCCGAGGGCGTTGCTCCACC
The DNA here is from genome assembly GCF_051401765.1 of Calliopsis andreniformis. NCBI lineage: Eukaryota > Metazoa > Arthropoda > Insecta > Hymenoptera > Andrenidae > Calliopsis > Calliopsis andreniformis. Next base: position 20,441,000 of record NW_027480422.1, read on the forward strand.
AGATCCAATAGTTAGTACCTAAGAACTCAACTACAGAAGCATGAAATACAAAATAGACACAACAGTTTTTCCATCGTATAACAGGAATAATTGCACCAGTGTGAAAGATATGGTCATTTCTGCGTTGCGGGCATCCCAGGCTTCACTCTTGGGCATTGCTCCCCCACATCGAATAGCTACGGCCTTAGAAGTCAACGCCATAACTATAAAAAACAGTATAAATACAACAGTTTTTCCATCGTATAACAGGAATAATTGGAACCAGTGTGTAAGATATGGTCATTTTTACGTTCCGGGCAACATAGGCTTCACTCTAGGGCGTTTTTCGACCATATCGAATAGGTATGGCCTTAGAAGTCAACGACAGAGGCATAAAATGCAAAATAAATACAACAGTTTTTCCATCGTATAACAAGAATAATTGCAACCAGCGTGAAAGTAATGATCATTTCGACGTTTCGGGCATCCTAGACTTATCTCTGAGGCATTGCTCCACCAGATCGAAGAGTTAGGATCTTAGAAATAAACGCCAGAAGCATAAAATACAAAATAAATACAACAGTTTTTCCATCGTATAAAATGAATAATTGCAACCAGTGTGAAAGTAATGGTCATTTCTACGTTCCGGGCAACCTAGGCTTCACTATTGGGCGTTGCTCCATCACATCGAATAGCTGCGGCCTTAGAAGTCAACTCCAGAAGCATAAAATACAATATAAATACAACAGCTTTTCCATTGCATAAAACGAATGATTGCAGACAGTGTGAAAGTTATGGTCATTTCTACTTTCCGGGCAACCTAGGCTTAACTCCAGGGCGTTGCTCCACCAGATCAAATAGATCGAGACTTTGTATACAACGCCAGAAGCATAAAATACAATAAAAATGCAACAGTTTTTCCATTGTATACCAGGAATAATTGCAACCAGTGTGAAAGTGATGGTCATGTCTACGTTCCTGCCACCCTAGGCTTCACTCTAGGGCGTTGTTCCACCAGAACGCATAGTTCGGGACTTAGAATTTATCGCCAGAAGCATAAAATACAATAAAAACGCTACACTTTTTCCATCGTATAACAGGAATAATTGCAACCAGTGTGAAAGTGATGGTCATTTCTACGTTCCGGGCAACCTAGGCTTCATTCTAGGGCGTTCTTCCTCCAGAGCGAATAGCTAGGGCCTAAGAAGTCAACGCCAGAAGCATAAACTGCAATATAAGTGCAACAGTCTTTCCATTGTATAAAATGAATAATTGCAAACAGTGTGGAAGTAATGGTTACTTCTACGTTCGGGGCAACCTAGGCTTCACTCTAGGGCGTTGCTCCACCAGATCGAATAGCAAGGGACTTAGAAGTCAACGCCAGAAGCATAAAATACAATAAAAATACCACAGTCTTTCCATCGTATAAAATGTATAATTGCAAGCAATGTGAAGGTATTGGTCATTTCTACGTTCCGGGCAACCTAGGCTTCACCCCTGGGCGTTGCTCCGCCAGATCCAATAGTTAGGACCCAAGGAGTCAGCGCCAGAAGCATAAAATACAAAATAGATACAACAGTTTTTCCATCGTATAACTGGAATAATTGCAACCGGTGTGAAGGTACAGGTCATTTCTACGTTCCGGGCAACCTAGGTTTCGCTCTAGGGCGTTGCTTCACCAGGTCGAATAGCTAGGGACTTAGAAGTCAACGCCAGAAGCATAAATTACAATAAAAATTCAACAGTTTTTCCATCGTATAACAGGAATAATTGCAACCAGTGTGAAAGGTATGGTCATTTCTACGTTCCGGGCAACCTAGGCTTCACGCTAGGGCGTTCTTCCACCAGATCGAATAGTTAGGGCCTAACAAGTCAACGCCAGAAGCATAAACTGCAATATAAATGCAACAGTTTTTCCATTGTATAAAATGAATAATTGCAAACAGTGTGGAAGTAATGGTCATTTCTACGTTCCGGGCAACCTAGGCTTCACTATTGGGCGTTGCTCCATCACATCGAATAGCTGCGGCCTTGGAAGTCAACTCCAGAAGCATAAAATACAATATAAATACAACAGCTTTTCCATTGCATAAAACGAATGATTGCAAACAGTGTGAAAGTTATGGTCATTTCCACTTTCCGGGCAACCTAGGCTTAACTCCAGGGCGTTGCTCCACCAGATCAAATAGATCGAGACTTTGTATACAACGCCAGAAGCATAAAATACAATAAAAATGCAACAGTTTTTCCATTGTATAACAGGAATAATTGCAACCAGTGTGAAAGTGATGGTCATTTCTACGTTCCTGCCACCCTAGGCTTCACTCTAGGGCGTTGTTCCACCAGAACGCATAGTTCGGGACTTAGAATTTATCGCCAGAAGCATAAAATACAATAAAAACGCTACACTTTTTCCATCGTATAACAGGAATTAATGCAACCAGTGTGAAAGTGATGGTCATTTTTACGTTCCGGGCAACCTAGGCTTCACTCTAGGGCGTTCTTCCACCAGATCGAATAGCTAGGGCCTAAGAAGTCAACGCCAGAAGCATAAACTGCAATATAAATGCAACAGTCTTTCCATTGTATAAAATGAATAATTGCAAACAGTGTGGAAGTAATGGTTACTTCTACGTTCGGGGCAACCTAGGCTTCACTCTAGCGCGTTGCTCCACCACATCGAATAGCAAGGGACTTAGAAGTCAACGCCAGAAGCATAAAATACAATAAAAAATACCACAGTCTTTCCATCGTATAACGGGAATAACTGCAAAAAATGTGAACGTGATGGTCATTTCCACGTCCCGGGCAACCTAGGCTTCACTCTAGGGCGTTGGTCCGCCAGATCTAATAGGTAGGGCCCAGGAAGTCAACGACAGAAGCATAAAATACAATAAAGATACAACAGCTTTTCCATCGTATAACAGGAATAATTGTAACCAGAGTGAAGGTGATGGTCATTTCTACGTTCCGGGGAACCTAGGCTTCACCCTAGGGCGTTGCTCCACCAGATCGAATAGCTAGGGCCTTAGAAGTCAATGCCAGAAGCATAAAATAAAATAAAGATAGAGCAGTTATTCCATTGTATAACAGGAATAATTACAACCAGTGCGAAAGAAATGGGCATTTCTACGTTCCGTGGAACCTAGCCTTCACTCTAGGGCGTTGCTCCACCAGGTCGAACAGTTGTGGCCTTAGAAAACAACTCCACACGCATAAATTACAATAAAAATACAACAGTTTTACCATCGTATAACTGGCATAATTGCAACCAGTCTGAAAGATATGGTCATTTCTACGTTCCGGGCAACCCAGGCTTCACTCTAGGGCGTTGGTCCACCACATCCAATAGTTAGGGCTTAGGAAGTCAACGCCAGAAGCACCAAATACAAAATAAATACAACAGGTTTTCCATCGTATAAAACGAATAATTGCAACCAGTGTGAAAGTAATGGCCATTTCTACGTTCCGGGCAACCTAGGCTTCACTCTAGGGCGTTGCTACACCAGAACGCATAGTTCGGGACTTAGAATTTATCGCCAGAAGCATAAAATACAATAAAAACGCTACACTTTTTCCATCGTATAACTGGAATAATTGCAACCGGTGTGAAGGTACAGGTCATTTCTACGTTCCGGGCAACCTAGGTTTCGCTCTAGGGCGTTGCTCCACCAGATCGAATAGCTAGGGACTTAGAAGTCAACGCCAGAAGCATAAAATACAATAAAAACGCTACACTTTTTCCATCGTATAACAGGAATAATTGCAACCAGTGTGAAAGTGATGGTCATTTCTACGTTCCGGGCAACCTAGGCTTCACTCTAGGGCGTTCTTCCACCAGATCGAATAGCTAGGGCCTAAGAAGTCAACGCCAGAAGCATAAACTGCAATATAAATGCAACAGTTTTTCCATTGTATAAAATGAATAATTGCAAACAGTGTGGAAGTAATGGTTACTTCTACGTTCGGGGCAACCTAGGCTTCACTCTAGGGCGTTGCTCCACCAGATCGAATAGCAAGGGACTTAGAAGTCAACGCCAGAAGCATAAAATACAATAAAAATACCACAGTCTTTCCATCGTATAAAATGTATAATTGCAAGCAATGTGAAGGTAATGGTCATTTCTACGTTACGGGCAACCTAGGCTTCACCCCTGGGCGTTGCTCCGCCAGATCCAATAGTTAGGACCCAAGAAGTCAGCGCCAGAAGCATAAAATACAATATAGATACAACAGTTTTTCCATTGTATAGCATGAATAATTGCAACCAGAGTGAAAGTAATGGTTATTTCTACGTTTCGGGCGACCTAGGCTTCACTCTAGGGCGTTGCTCCACCATCTCGAATAGCTAGGGCCTTAGAAGTCAATGCCAGAAGCATAAAATAAAATAAAGATAGAGCAGTTATTCCATTGTATAACAGGAATAATTACAACCAGTGCGAAAGAAATGGGCATTTCTACGTTCCGTGCAACCTAGCCTTCACTCTAGGGCGTTGCTCCACCAGGTCGAACAGTTGTGGCCTTAGAAAACAACTCCACACGCATAAATTACAATAAAAATACAACAGTTTTACCATCGTATAACTGGCATAATTGCAACCAGTCTGAAAGATATGGTCATTTCTACGTTCCGGGCAACCCAGGCTTCACTCTAGGGCGTTGGTCCACCACATCCAATAGTTAGGGCTTAGGAAGTCAACGCCAGAAGCACCAAATACAAAATAAATACAACAGGTTTTCCATCGTATAAAACGAATAATTGCAACCAGTGTGAAAGTAATGGCCATTTCTACGTTCCGGGCAACCTAGGCTTCACTCTAGGGCGTTGCTACACCAGAACGCATAGTTCGGGACTTAGAATTTATCGCCAGAAGCATAAAATACAATAAAAACGCTACACTTTTTCCATCGTATAACTGGAATAATTGCAACCGGTGTGAAGGTACAGGTCATTTCTACGTTCCGGGCAACCTAGGTTTCGCTCTAGGGCGTTGCTCCACCAGATCGAATAGCTAGGGACTTAGAAGTCAACGCCAGAAGCATAAATTACAATAAAAATACAACAGTTTTTCCATCGTATAACAGGAATAATTGCAACCAGTGTGAAAGGTATGGTCATTTCTACGTTCCGGGCAACCTAGGCTTCACTCTAGGGCGTTCTTCCACCAGATCGAATAGTTAGGGCCTAACAAGTCAACGCCAGAAGCATAAACTGCAATATAAATGCAACAGTTTTTCCATTGTATAAAATGAATAATTGCAAACAGTGTGGTAGTAATGGTTACTTCTACGTTCGGGGCAACCTAGGCTTCACTCTAGGGCGTTGCTCCACCACATCGAATAGCTACAGCCTTGGGAGTCAACGCCAGAGGCATTACATACAATATAAGTACGACAGATTTTCCATCGTATAAAACGAATAATTGCAATCAGTATGAAGGTTATGGTCATTTCTACGTTCCGGGCAACATAGCCTTCACCCTAGGCGTTGCTCCACCAGATCCAATAGTTAGGGCCTAAGAAGTCAACGCCAGAAGCATAAAGTACAATAAAAATCTAACAGTTTGCCCATCGTATAACAGGAATAACTGCAACCAGTGTGAAAGTAATGGTCATTTCAACGATACGGGCAACCTAGGCTTCACTCTAGGGCGTTGCTGCTCCACATCGAATAGCTGCGGCCTTACAAGTCAACGCCAGAAGGTTAAAATACAATATAAATACAACAGCTTTTCCATCGTATAAAACGAATAATTGCAATGAGTATGAAAGTTATGGTCACTTCTACGTTCCGGGCAACCTAGGCTTCACCCGAGGGCGTTGCTCCACCAGATCCAATAGTTAGTACCTAAGAACTCAACTACAGAAGCATGAAATACAAAATAGATACAACAGTTTTTCCATCGTATAACAGGAATAATTGCACCAGTGTGAAAGATATGGTCATTTCTGCGTTGCGGGCATCCCAGGCTTCACTCGTGGGCATTGCTCCCCCACATCGAATAGCTACGGCCTTAGAAGTCAACGCCATAACTATAAAAAACAGTATAAATACAACATTTTTTCCATCGTATAACAGGAATAAATGCAACCAGTGTGTAAGATATGGTCATTTTTACGTTCCGGGCAACATAGGCTTCACTCTAGGGCGTTTTTCGACCACATCGAATAGCTATGGCCTTAGAAGTCAACGACAGAGGCATAAAATGCAAAATAAATACAACAGTTTTTCCATCGTATAACAAGAATAATTGCAACCAGCGTGAAAGTAATGATCATTTCGACGTTTCGGGCACCCTAGACTTATCTCTGAGGCATTGCTCCACCAGATCGAAGAGTTAGGATCTTAGAAATAAACGCCAGAAGCATAAAATACAAAATAAATACAACAGTTTTTCCATCGTATAAAATGAATAATTGCAACCAGTGTGAAAGTAATGGTCATTTCTACGTTCCGGGCAACCTAGGCTTCACTATTGGGCGTTGCTCCATCACATCGAATAGCTGCGGCCTTAGAAGTCAACTCCAGAAGCATAAAATACAATATAAATACAACAGCTTTTCCATTGCATAAAACGAATGATTGCAAACAGTGTGAAAGTTATGGTCATTTCTACTTTCCGGGCAACCTAGGCTTAACTCCAGGGCGTTGCTCCACGAGATCAAAAAGATCGATACTTTGTATACAACGCCAGAAGCATAAAATACAATAAAAATGCAACAGTTTTTCCATTGTGTAACAGGAATAATTGCAACCAGTGTGAAAGTGATGGTCATTTCTACGTTCCTGCCACCCTAGGCTTCACTCTAGGGCGTTGTTCCACCAGAACGCATAGTTCGGGACTTAGAATTTATCGCCAGAAGCATAAAATACAATAAAAACGCTACACTTTTTCCATCGTATAACAGGAATAATTGCAACCAGTGTGAAAGTGATGGTCATTTCTACGTTCCGGGCAACCTAGGCTTCACTCTAGGGCGTTCTTCCACCAGATCGAATAGCTAGGGCCTAAGAAGTCAACGCCAGAAGCATAAACTGCAATATAAATGCGACAGTTTATCCATTGTATAAAATGAATAATTGCAAACAGTGTGGAAGTAATGGTTACTTCTACGTTCGGGGCAACCTAGGCTTCACTCTAGGGCGTTGCTCCACCAGATCGAATAGCAAGGGACTTAGAAGTCAACGCCAGAAGCATAAAATACAATAAAAATACCACAGTCTTTCCATCGTATAAAATGTATAATTGCAAGCAATGTGAAGGTAATGGTCATTTCTACGTTCCGGGCCACCTAGGCTTAACTCTGGGGCATTGCTCCACCAGATCGAATACATAGGGCCTTAGAAGTCAACGCCAGAAGCATAAAGTACAATCAAACTCCAACAGTTTGTCCATCGTATAACAGGAATAATTGCAACAAGCGTGAAGGTAATGGTCATTTCTACGTTCCGGGCAACCTAGGTTTTGCTCTAGGGCGTTGCTCCACCACATCGAATAGTTAGGGCCTAAGAAGTCAACGCCAGAAGCCTAAAGTACAATCAAAATCCAACAGTTTGTCCATCGTATAACAGGAATAATTGCAACAAGCGTGAAGGTAATGGTCATTTCTACGTTCCGGGCAACCTAGGTTTTGCTCTAGGGCGTTGCTCCACCAGATCGAATAGTTAGGGCCTCAGAAGTCAACGCCCGAAGCACAAAATACAAAATAAACAGAACAGTTTTTCCATTGTATAAAACGAATAATTGAAACCAGTGTGAAAGTTATGATCATTACTACGTTCCGCGCTACCTAGGCTTCACCCCTGGGCGTTGCTCCACCAGATCCAATAGTTAGGACCTAAGAAGTCAGCGCCAGAAGCATTAAATACAAAATAGATACAGCAGTTTTTCCATCGCATATAATGTATATTTGCAAACAGTGTGAAAGTAACGCTCATTTCTACGTTCCGGGCATCCTAGGTTCCACTCTAAGGCGTTGCTCCACCAGATGGAATAGTTAGGATCTTAGAACTCGACGCCAGAAGCATAAAATACAACATAAGTACAACAGTTTTTCCATCGTATAACAGGAATAATTGCAACAAGTGTGAAAGTACAGGTCAGTGCTACGTTCCGGGCAACCTAGGCTTCGCTCAAGGGCGTTGCTCCACCAGATCGAATAGTTAGCGCCTTAGAAGTCAACGCCCGAAGCATAATATACAAAATAAATAGAACAGTTTTTCCATTGTATAAATCGAATAATTGCAACCAGTGTGAAAGTTATGGTCATTTCTACGTTCCGGGCAACTTAGGCTTAACACTAGGGCGTTGCTCCACCAGGTCGAATAGTTAGGCCCTAAGAAGCCAACGCCAGAAGCATAAAATACAATATAAATCCAACAGCTTTTACATCGTATATGATGTATATTTGCAAACAGTGTGAAAGTAAAGGTCATTTCTACGTTCCGGGTAACCAAGGCTTAACTGTAGGGCGTTGCTCCACCAGATCGCATAGTTCGGGACTTAGAATTTAACGCCAGAAGCATAAAATACAATAACAACGCATCACTTTTTCCATCGTATAACTGGAATAATTGCAACCAGTGTGAAAGTAATGGCCATTTCTGCGTTCCGGGCAACCTAGGCTTCACTCTAGGGCGTTGCCCAACCACATCGATTTGCTACGGGCTTAGAAGTCACCGCCTGAAGCATAAAATACAATAAAAATAGAACAGTTTTTCCATCGTATAACAGGAATAATTGCAACAAATGTGAACGTGATGGTCATTACCACGTTCCGGGCAACCTAGGGTTCAGTCTAGGGCGTTGGTCCACCAGATCCAATACTCAGGGCCTAAGAAGTCAACGACAGAAGCACCAAATACAAAATAAATACAACAGTTTTTCCATCGTATCAAACGAATAATTGCAACCAGTGTGAAAGTTATGGTCATTTCTACGTTCCGGGCAACCTAGGCTTAACTCCAGGGCGTTGCTCCACCAGATCGAATAGTTAGGGCCTTAGACGTCAACGCCCGAAGCATAAAATACAAAATAAATAGAACAGTTTTTCCATTGTATAAAACGAATAATTGCAACCAGTGTGAAAGTTATGGTCATTTCTACGTTCAGGGAAACCTAGGCTTAACTGTAGGGCGTTGCTCCACCAGATCGAATCGCTAGGGACTTAGAAGTCAACGCCAGAAGCATAAAATACAATAAAAAGGCAACATTTTTTCCATCGTATAAAAGGAATAATTGCAACCAGTGTGAAAGTAATGGTCATTTCTACGTTCCTGGCATCCTAGGTTTCTCTCTTGGGCGTTGCTCCACCACACCGAATAGCTACGGACTTAGAAGTCAACTCCAGAAGCATAAAATACAATATAAATACAACAGTTTTCCATCGTATAAAATGAATGATTGCAAACAGTGTGAAAGTTGTGGTCATTTCTCCGTTCCGGGCATCTAGGCTTAACTGTAGGGCGTTGCTGCATCAGATAGCATAGTTAGGGACTTAGAATTTAACGCCAGAAGCATAAAATACAATAAAAATGCAACAGTGTTTCCATAGTATAACAAGAGTAATTGCAACCAGTGTGAAAGTACAGGTCATTTCTACGTTCCGGGCAACCAAGGCTTCGCTCTAGGGCCTTGCTCCTCCAGATCGAATAGCTAGGGACTTAGAAGGAAACGCTAGAGGCATAAAATACAATAAAAATGCAACAGTTTTTCCATCGTATAACAGGAATAACTGCAACCAGTGTGAAAGTACTGGTCATTTCTATGTTCCCGGTAACCTAGGCTTCACTCTAGGGCGTTGCTCCACCAGATCGAATAGCTAGGGAATTAGAATTCAGCGCCAGAAGAATATAATACACCGTATGTACAACAGTTTTTCCATCGTATAAAATGTATAATTGCAAACAGTGAGAAAGTTCTGGTCATTTCAACGTTCCGGGCACCTAGGCTTCACTCTAGGGCGTTGCTCCACCAGACGGAATAGCTAGGGGCTTAGAATTCAACGCCAGAAGTATAAAATACAACATAAGTACAACAGTTTTTCCATCGTATAAAAGGAATAATTGCAAACAGTGTGAAAGTTCTGGTCATTTCAACGTTCCGGGCACCTAGGCTTCACTCTAGGGCGTTGCTCCACCAGACGGAATAGCTAGGGGCTTAGAATTCAACGCCAGAAGTATAAAATACAACATAAGTACAACAGTTTTTCCATCGTATAAAATGTATAATTGCAAGCAGTGTGAAGGTAATGGTCATTTCTACGGTCCGGGCACCTAGGCTTCACTCTAGGGCGTTGCTCCACCAGATCGAATAGCTAAGGACTTAGAATTCACCGCCAGAAGTATAAAATACAACATAAGTACAACAGTTTTTCCATCGTATAAAATGTATAATTGCAAGCAGTGTGAAGGTAATGGTCATTTCTACGTTCCGGGCAACCTAGGCTTCACTCTAGAGCGTTGCTCCACCAGATCGAATAGCTAGGGACTTAGAAGTCACGCCAGAAGCATAAAGTACAATAAAAATACAACAGTTTTTCCATCGTATAAAAGGAATAATTGCAACCAGTGTGAAAGTAATGGTCATTTCTACGTTCCGGGCAACCTGGGCTTCACTCTTGGGCGTTGCTCCATCACATCGAATAGCTGCGGCCTTAGAAGTCAACTCCAGAAGCATAAAATACAATATAAATACAACAGCTTTTCCATCGTATAAAATGAATGATTGCAAACAGTGTGAAAGTTATGGTCATTTCTCCGTTCAGGGCACCTAGGCTTAACTGTAGGGCGTTGCTGCACCAGATAGCATAGTTAGGGACTTAGAATTTAACGCCAGAAGCATAAAATACAATAAAAATGCAACAGTTTTTCCATATTATAACAGGAGTAATTGCAACCAGTGTGAAAGTACAGGTCATTTCTACGTTCTGGGCAACCTAGGCTTCGCTTAAGGGCGTTGCTCCACCAGATCGAATAGGTAGGGACTTAGAAGTCAACGCCTGAAGCATAAAGTACAATAAAAATACAACAGTTTTTCCATCGTATAAAAGGAATAATTGCAACCAGTGTGAAAGTACTGGTCATTTCTATGTTCCCGGTAACCTAGGCTTCACTCTAGGGCGTTGCTCCACCAGATCGAATAGCTAGGGACTTAGCGTTCAGCGCCAGAAGAATATAATACACCGTATGTACAACAGTTTTTCCATCGTATAAAATGGATAATCGCAAACAGTGTGAAGGTAATGGCCATTTCTACGTTCCGGGCAATCTAGGCTTCACTCTAGGGCGTTGCTCCACCAGATCGAATAGCTAGGGCCTAAGAAGTTAACTCCAGAAGCATAATATACAATATAAATACAACAGTTTTTCCCTTGTATAACAGGAATAATTGCAACCAGTGTGATAGCTATGGTCATTTCTACGTTCCGGGCAACCTAGGCTTCACTCTAGGGCGTTCTTCAACCAGATCGATTAGTTAGGGCTTAGGAAGTCAACGCCAGAAGCATAAACTGCAATATAAATGCAACAGTTTTTCCATTGTATAAAATGAATAATAGCAAACAGTGTGCAAGTAATGGTTACTTCTACGTTCGGGGCAACGTAGGCTTCACTCTAGAGCGTTACTCCATCACATCGAATAGCTACTGCCTTAGGAGTCAACGCCAGAGGCATTACATACAATATAAGTACAACAGTTTTTCCATCGTATAAAACGAATAATTGCAATCAGTATGAAGGTCATGGTCATTTCTACGTTCCGGGCAACATAGCCTTCACCCTAGGCGTTGCTCCACCAGATCCAATAGTTAGGGCCTAAGAAGTCAGCGACAGAAGCATAAAGTACAATAAAAATCCAACAGGTTGTCCATCGTATAACAGGAATAACTGCAACCAGTGTGAAAGTAATGGTCATTTCAACGATACGGGCAACCTAGGCTTCACCCTAGGGCGTTGCTCGACCAGATCCAATAGTTAGTACCTAAGAACTCAACTACAGAAGCATAAAATACAAAATAGATACAACAGTTTTTCCATCGTATAACAGGAATAATTGCAACCAGTGTGAAAGATATGGTCATTTCTGCGTTGCGGGCATCCTAGGCTTCACTCTAGGGCATTGCTCCCCCACATCGAATAGCTACGGCCTTAGAAGTCAACGCCATAACTATAAAAAACAGTATAAATACAACAGTTTTTCCATCGTATAGCAGGAATAATTGCAACCAGTGTGTAAGATATGGTCATTTTTACGTTCCGGGCAACATAGGCTTCTCTCTAGGGCGTTTTTCGTCCACATCGAATAGCTATGGCCTTAGAAGTCAACGACAGAGGCATAAAATGCAAAATAAATACAACAGTATTTCCATCGTATAACAAGAATAATTGCAACCAGCGTGAAAGTAATGATCATTTCGACGTTTCGGGCATCCTAGACTTAACTCTGAGGCATTGCTCCACCAGATCGGAGAGTTAGGATCTTAGAAATCAACGCCACAAGCATAAAATACAAAATAAATACAACAGTTTTTCCATTGTATAAAACGAATAATAGCAGCCAGTGTGAAAGTTATGGTCATTTCTACGTTCCGGGAAACCTAGGCTTAACAGTAGGGCGTTGCTCCACCAGGTCGAATAGTTAGGGCCTAAGAAGTCAACGCCAGAAGCATAAAATACAATAGAAATACAACAGCTTTTACATCGTATAAAACGAATAATTGCAATGAGTATGAAAGTTATGGTCATTTTTACGTTCCGGGCAACCTAGGCTTCACCCGAGGGCGTTGCTCCACCAGATCCAATAGTTAGTACCTAAGAACTCAACTACAGAAGCATGAAATACAAAATAGATACAACAGTTTTTCCATCGTATAACAGGAATAATTGCACCAGTGTGAAAGATATGGTCATTTCTGCGTTGCGGGCATCCCAGGCTTCACTCATGGGCATTGCTCCCCCACATCGAATAGCTACGGCCTTAGAAGTCAACGCCATAACTATAAAAAACAGTATAAATACAACAGTTTTTCCATCGTATAAAATGAATAATTGCAACCAGTGTGAAAGTAATGGTCATTTCTACGTTCCGGGCAACCTAGGCTTCACTATTGGGCGTTGCTCCATCACATCGAATAGCTGCGGCCTTAGAAGTCAACTCCAGAAGCATAAAATACAATATAAATACAACAGCTTTTCCATTGCATAAAACGAATGATTGCAAACAGTGTGAAAGTTATGGTCATTTCTACATTCCGGGCAACCTAGGCTTAACTCCAGGGCGTTGCTCCACCAGATCAAATAGATCGAGACTTCGTATACAACGCCAGAAGCATAAAATACAATAAAAATGCAACAGTTTTTCCATTGTATAGCAGGAATAATTGCAACCAGTGTGAAAGTGATGGTCATTTCTACGTTCCTGCCACCCTAGGCTTCACTCTAGGGCGTTGTTCCACCAGAACGCATAGTTCGGGACTTAGAATTTATCGCCAGAAGCATAAAATACAATAAAAACGCTACACTTTTTCCATCGTATAACAGGAATAATTGCACCAGTGTGAAAGATATGGTCATTTCTGCGTTGCGGGCATCCCAGGCTTCACTCTTGGGCATTGCTCCCCCACATCGAATAGCTACGGCCTTAGAAGTCAACGCCATAACTATAAAAAACAGTATAAATACAACAGTTTTTCCATCGTATAACAGGAATAATTGCAACCAGTGTGTAAGATATGGTCATTTTTACGTTCCGGGCAACATAGGCTTCACTCTAGGGCGTTTTTCGACCACATCGAATAGCTATGGCCTTAGAAGTCAACGACAGAGGCATAAAATGCAAAATAAATACAACAGTTTTTCCATCGTATAACAAGAATAATTGCAACCAGCGTGAAAGTAATGATCATTTCGACGTTTCGGGCATCCTAGACTTATCTCTGAGGCATTGCTGCACCAGATCGAAGAGTTAGGATCTTAGAAATAAACGCCAGAAGCATAAAATACAAAATAAATACAACAGTTTTTCCATCGTATAAAATGAATAATTGCAACCAGTGTGAAAGTAATGGTCATTTCTACGTTCCGGGCAACCTAGGCTTCACTATTGGGCGTTGCTCCATCACATCGAATAGCTGCGGCCTTGGAAGTCAACTCCAGAAGCATAAAATACAATATAAATACAACAGCTTTTCCATTGCATAAAACGAATGATTGCAAACAGTGTGAAAGTTATGGTCATTTCTACTTTCCGCGCAACCTAGGCTTAACTCCAGGGCGTTGCTCCACCAGATCAAATAGATCGAGACTTTGTATACAACGCCAGAAGCATAAAATACAATAAAAATGCAACAGTTTTTCCATTGTATAACAGGAATAATTGCAACCAGTGTGAAAGTGATGGTCATTTCTACGTTCCTGCCACCCTAGGCTTCACTCTAGGGCGTTGTTCCACCAGAACGCATAGTTCGGGACTTAGAATTTATCGCCAGAAGCATAAAATACAATAAAAACGCTACACTTTTTCCATCGTATAACAGGAATAAATGCAACCAGTGTGAAAGTGATGGTCATTTCTACGTTCCGGGCAACCTAGGCTTCACTCTAGGGCGTTCTTCCACCAGATCGAATAGCTATGGCCTTAGAAGTCAACGACAGAGGCATAAAATGCAAAATAAATACAACAGTTTTTCCATCGTATAACAAGAATAATTGCAACCAGCGTGAAAGTAACGATCATTTCGACGTTTCGGGCACCCTAGACTTATCTCTGAGGCATTGCTCCACCAGATCGAAGAGTTAGGATCTTAGAAATAAACGCCAGAAGCATAAAATACAAAATAAATACAACAGTTTTTCCATCGTATAAAATGAATAATTGCAACCAGTGTGAAAGTAATGGTCATTTCTACGTTCCGGGCAACCTAGGCTTCACTATTGGGCGTTGCTCCATCACATCGAATAGCTGCGGCCTTAGAAGTCAACTCCAGAAGCATAAAATACAATATAAATACAACAGCTTTTCCATTGCATAAAACGAATGATTGCAAACAGTGTGAAAGTTATGGTCATTTCTACTTTCCGGGCAACCTAGGCTTAACTCCAGGGCGTTGCTCCACCAGATCAAATAGATCGAGACTTTGTATACAACGCCAGAAGCATAAAATACAATAAAAATGCAACAGTTTTTCCATTGTATAGCAGGAATAATTGCAACCAGTGTGAAAGTGATGGTCATTTCTACGTTCCTGCCACCCTAGGCTTCACTCTAGGGCGTTGTTCCACCAGAACGCATAGTTCGGGACTTAGAATTTATCGCCAGAAGCATAAAATACAATAAAAACGCTACACTTTTTCCATCGTATAACAGGAATAATTGCACCAGTGTGAAAGATATGGTCATTTCTGCGTTGCGGGCATCCCAGGCTTCACTCTTGGGCATTGCTCCCCCACATCGAATAGCTACGGCCTTAGAAGTCAACGCCATAACTATAAAAAACAGTATAAATACAACAGTTTTTCCATCGTATAACAGGAATAATTGCAACCAGTGTGTAAGATATGGTCATTTTTACGTTCCGGGCAACATAGGCTTCACTCTAGGGCGTTTTTCGACCACATCGAATAGCTATGGCCTTAGAAGTCAACGACAGAGGCATAAAATGCAAAATAAATACAACAGTTTTTCCATCGTATAACAAGAATAATTGCAACCAGCGTGAAAGTAATGATCATTTCGACGTTTCGGGCATCCTAGACTTATCTCTGAGGCATTGCTGCACCAGATCGAAGAGTTAGGATCTTAGAAATAAACGCCAGAAGCATAAAATACAAAATAAATACAACAGTTTTTCCATCGTATAAAATGAATAATTGCAACCAGTGTGAAAGTAATGGTCATTTCTACGTTCCGGGCAACCTAGGCTTCACTATTGGGCGTTGCTCCATCACATCGAATAGCTGCGGCCTTGGAAGTCAACTCCAGAAGCATAAAATACAATATAAATACAACAGCTTTTCCATTGCATAAAACGAATGATTGCAAACAGTGTGAAAGTTATGGTCATTTCTACTTTCCGGGCAACCTAGGCTTAACTCCAGGGCGTTGCTCCACCAGATCAAATAGATCGAGACTTTGTATACAACGCCAGAAGCATAAAATACAATAAAAATGCAACAGTTTTTCCATTGTATAACAGGAATAATTGCAACCAGTGTGAAAGTGATGGTCATTTCTACGTTCCTGCCACCCTAGGCTTCACTCTAGGGCGTTGTTCCACCAGAACGCATAGTTCGGGACTTAGAATTTATCGCCAGAAGCATAAAATACAATAAAAACGCTACACTTTTTCCATCGTATAACAGGAATAAATGCAACCAGTGTGAAAGTGATGGTCATTTCTACGTTCCGGGCAACCTAGGCTTCACTCTAGGGCGCTCTTCCACCAGATCGAATAGCTAGGGCCTAAGAAGTCAACGCCAGAAGCATAAACTGCAATATAAATGCAACAGTCTTTCCATTGTATAAAATGAATAATTGCAAACAGTGTGGAAGTAATGGTTACTTCTACGCTCGGGGCAACCTAGGCTTCACTCTAGCGCGTTGCTCCACCACATCGAATAGCAAGGGACTTAGAAGTCAACGCCAGAAGCATAAAATACAATAAAAAATACCACAGTCTTTCCATCGTATAACGGGAATGACTGCAAAAAATGTGAACGTGATGGTCATTTCCACGTCCCGGGCAACCTAGGCTTCACTCTAGGGCGTTGGTCCGCCAGATCTAATAGGTAGGGCCCAGGAAGTCAACGACAGAAGCATAAAATACAATAAAGATACAACAGCTTTTCCATCGTATAACAGGAATAATTGTAACCAGAGTGAAGGTGATGGTCATTTCTACGTTCCGGGGAACCTAGGCTTCACCCTAGGGCGTTGCTCCACCAGATCGAATAGCTAGGGCCTTAGAAGTCAATGCCAGAAGCATAAAATAAAATAAAGATAGAGCAGTTATTCCATTGTATAACAGGAATAATTACAACCAGTGCGAAAGAAATGGGCATTTCTACGTTCCGTGCAACCTAGCCTTCACTCTAGGGCGTTGCTCCACCAGATCGAATAGTTAGGGCCTAACAAGTCAACGCCAGAAGCATAAACTGCAATATAAATGCAACAGTTTTTCCATTGTATAAAATGAATAATTGCAAACAGTGTGGTAGTAATGGTTACTTCTACGTTCGGGGCAACCTAGGCTTCACTCTAGGGCGTTGCTCCACCACATCGAATAGCTACAGCCTTGGGAGTCAACGCCAGAGGCATTACATACAATATAAGTACGACAGATTTTCCATCGTATAAAACGAATAATTGCAATCAGTATGAAGGTTATGGTCATTTCTACGTTCCGGGCAACATAGCCTTCACCCTAGGCGTTGCTCCACCAGATCCAATAGTTAGGGCCTAAGAAGTCAATGCCAGAAGCATAAAGTACAATAAAAATCTAACAGTTTGCCCATCGTATAACAGGAATAACTGCAACCAGTGTGAAAGTAATGGTCATTTCAACGATACCGGCAACCTAGGCTTCACTCTAGGGCGTTGCTGCTCCACATCGAATAGCTGCGGCCTTACAAGTCAACGCCAGAAGGTTAAAATACAATATAAATACAACAGCTTTTCCATCGTATAAAACGAATAATTGCAATGAGTATGAAAGTTATGGTCACTTCTACGTTCCGGGCAACCTAGGCTTCACCCGAGGGCGTTGCTCCACCAGATCCAATAGTTAGTACCTAAGAACTCAACTACAGAAGCATGAAATACAAAATAGATACAACAGTTTTTCCATCGTATAACAGGAATAATTGCACCAGTGTGAAAGATATGGTCATTTCTGCGTTGCGGGCATCCCAGGCTTCACTCTTGGGCATTGCTCCCCCACATCGAATAGCTACGGCCTTAGAAGTCAACGCCATAACTATAAAAAACAGTATAAATACAACATTTTTTCCATCGTATAACAGGAATAAATGCAACCAGTGTGTAAGATATGGTCATTTTTACGTTCCGGGCAACATAGGCTTCACTCTAGGGCGTTTTTCGACCACATCGAATAGCTATGGCCTTAGAAGTCAACGACAGAGGCATAAAATGCAAAATAAATACAACAGTTTTTCCATCGTATAACAAGAATAATTGCAACCAGCGTGAAAGTAATGATCATTTCGACGTTTCGGGCACCCTAGACTTATCTCTGAGGCATTGCTGCACCAGATCGAAGAGTTAGGATCTTAGAAATAAACGCCAGAAGCATAAAATACAAAATAAATACAACAGTTTTTCCATCGTATAAAATGAATAATTGCAACCAGTGTGAAAGTAATGGTCATTTCTACGTTCCGGGCAACCTAGGCTTCACTATTGGGCGTTGCTCCATCACATCGAATAGCTGCGGCCTTGGAAGTCAACTCCAGAAGCATAAAATACAATATAAATACAACAGCTTTTCCATTGCATAAAACGAATGATTGCAAACAGTGTGAAAGTTATGGTCATTTCTACTTTCCGGGCAACCTAGGCTTAACTCCAGGGCGTTGCTCCACCAGATCAAATAGATCGAGACTTTGTATACAACGCCAGAAGCATAAAATACAATAAAAATGCAACAGTTTTTCCATTGTATAACAGGAATAATTGCAACCAGTGTGAAAGTGATGGTCATTTCTACGTTCCTGCCACCCTAGGCTTCACTCTAGGGCGTTGTTCCACCAGAACGCATAGTTCGGGACTTAGAATTTATCGCCAGAAGCATAAAATACAATAAAAACGCTACACTTTTTCCATCGTATAACAGGAATAAATGCAACCAGTGTGAAAGTGATGGTCATTTCTACGTTCCGGGCAACCTAGGCTTCACTCTAGGGCGTTCTTCCACCAGATCGAATAGCTATGGCCTTAGAAGTCAACGACAGAGGCATAAAATGCAAAATAAATACAACAGTTTTTCCATCGTATAACAAGAATAATTGCAACCAGCGTGAAAGTAACGATCATTTCGACGTTTCGGGCACCCTAGACTTATCTCTGAGGCATTGCTCCACCAGATCGAAGAGTTAGGATCTTAGAAATAAACGCCAGAAGCATAAAATACAAAATAAATACAACAGTTTTTCCATCGTATAAAATGAATAATTGCAACCAGTGTGAAAGTAATGGTCATTTCTACGTTCCGGGCAACCTAGGCTTCACTATTGGGCGTTGCTCCATCACATCGAATAGCTGCGGCCTTAGAAGTCAACTCCAGAAGCATAAAATACAATATAAATACAACAGCTTTTCCATTGCATAAAACGAATGATTGCAAACAGTGTGAAAGTTATGGTCATTTCTACTTTCCGGGCAACCTAGGCTTAACTCCAGGGCGTTGCTCCACCAGATCAAATAGATCGAGACTTTGTATACAACGCCAGAAGCATAAAATACAATAAAAATGCAACAGTTTTTCCATTGTATAGCAGGAATAATTGCAACCAGTGTGAAAGTGATGGTCATTTCTACGTTCCTGCCACCCTAGGCTTCACTCTAGGGCGTTGTTCCACCAGAACGCATAGTTCGGGACTTAGAATTTATCGCCAGAAGCATAAAATACAATAAAAACGCTACACTTTTTCCATCGTATAACAGGAATAATTGCACCAGTGTGAAAGATATGGTCATTTCTGCGTTGCGGGCATCCCAGGCTTCACTCTTGGGCATTGCTCCCCCACATCGAATAGCTACGGCCTTAGAAGTCAACGCCATAACTATAAAAAACAGTATAAATACAACAGTTTTTCCATCGTATAACAGGAATAATTGCAACCAGTGTGTAAGATATGGTCATTTTTACGTTCCGGGCAACATAGGCTTCACTCTAGGGCGTTTTTCGACCACATCGAATAGCTATGGCCTTAGAAGTCAACGACAGAGGCATAAAATGCAAAATAAATACAACAGTTTTTCCATCGTATAACAAGAATAATTGCAACCAGCGTGAAAGTAATGATCATTTCGACGTTTCGGGCATCCTAGACTTATCTCTGAGGCATTGCTGCACCAGATCGAAGAGTTAGGATCTTAGAAATAAACGCCAGAAGCATAAAATACAAAATAAATACAACAGTTTTTCCATCGTATAAAATGAATAATTGCAACCAGTGTGAAAGTAATGGTCATTTCTACGTTCCGGGCAACCTAGGCTTCACTATTGGGCGTTGCTCCATCACATCGAATAGCTGCGGCCTTGGAAGTCAACTCCAGAAGCATAAAATACAATATAAATACAACAGCTTTTCCATTGCATAAAACGAATGATTGCAAACAGTGTGAAAGTTATGGTCATTTCTACTTTCCGGGCAACCTAGGCTTAACTCCAGGGCGTTGCTCCACCAGATCAAATAGATCGAGACTTTGTATACAACGCCAGAAGCATAAAATACAATAAAAATGCAACAGTTTTTCCATTGTATAACAGGAATAATTGCAACCAGTGTGAAAGTGATGGTCATTTCTACGTTCCTGCCACCCTAGGCTTCACTCTAGGGCGTTGTTCCACCAGAACGCATAGTTCGGGACTTAGAATTTATCGCCAGAAGCATAAAATACAATAAAAACGCTACACTTTTTCCATCGTATAACAGGAATAAATGCAACCAGTGTGAAAGTGATGGTCATTTCTACGTTCCGGGCAACCTAGGCTTCACTCTAGGGCGCTCTTCCACCAGATCGAATAGCTAGGGCCTAAGAAGTCAACGCCAGAAGCATAAACTGCAATATAAATGCAACAGTCTTTCCATTGTATAAAATGAATAATTGCAAACAGTGTGGAAGTAATGGTTACTTCTACGCTCGGGGCAACCTAGGCTTCACTCTAGCGCGTTGCTCCACCACATCGAATAGCAAGGGACTTAGAAGTCAACGCCAGAAGCATAAAATACAATAAAAAATACCACAGTCTTTCCATCGTATAACGGGAATGACTGCAAAAAATGTGAACGTGATGGTCATTTCCACGTCCCGGGCAACCTAGGCTTCACTCTAGGGCGTTGGTCCGCCAGATCTAATAGGTAGGGCCCAGGAAGTCAACGACAGAAGCATAAAATACAATAAAGATACAACAGCTTTTCCATCGTATAACAGGAATAATTGTAACCAGAGTGAAGGTGATGGTCATTTCTACGTTCCGGGGAACCTAGGCTTCACCCTAGGGCGTTGCTCCACCAGATCGAATAGCTAGGGCCTTAGAAGTCAATGCCAGAAGCATAAAATAAAATAAAGATAGAGCAGTTATTCCATTGTATAACAGGAATAATTACAACCAGTGCGAAAGAAATGGGCATTTCTACGTTCCGTGCAACCTAGCCTTCACTCTAGGGCGTTGCTCCACCAGATCGAATAGTTAGGGCCTAACAAGTCAACGCCAGAAGCATAAACTGCAATATAAATGCAACAGTTTTTCCATTGTATAAAATGAATAATTGCAAACAGTGTGGTAGTAATGGTTACTTCTACGTTCGGGGCAACCTAGGCTTCACTCTAGGGCGTTGCTCCACCACATCGAATAGCTACAGCCTTGGGAGTCAACGCCAGAGGCATTACATACAATATAAGTACGACAGATTTTCCATCGTATAAAACGAATAATTGCAATCAGTATGAAGGTTATGGTCATTTCTACGTTCCGGGCAACATAGCCTTCACCCTAGGCGTTGCTCCACCAGATCCAATAGTTAGGGCCTAAGAAGTCAACGCCAGAAGCATAAAGTACAATAAAAATCTAACAGTTTGCCCATCGTATAACAGGAATAACTGCAACCAGTGTGAAAGTAATGGTCATTTCAACGATACCGGCAACCTAGGCTTCACTCTAGGGCGTTGCTGCTCCACATCGAATAGCTGCGGCCTTACAAGTCAACGCCAGAAGGTTAAAATACAATATAAATACAACAGCTTTTCCATCGTATAAAACGAATAATTGCAATGAGTATGAAAGTTATGGTCACTTCTACGTTCCGGGCAACCTAGGCTTCACCCGAGGGCGTTGCTCCACCAGATCCAATAGTTAGTACCTAAGAACTCAACTACAGAAGCATGAAATACAAAATAGATACAACAGTTTTTCCATCGTATAACAGGAATAATTGCACCAGTGTGAAAGATATGGTCATTTCTGCGTTGCGGGCATCCCAGGCTTCACTCTTGGGCATTGCTCCCCCACATCGAATAGCTACGGCCTTAGAAGTCAACGCCATAACTATAAAAAACAGTATAAATACAACATTTTTTCCATCGTATAACAGGAATAAATGCAACCAGTGTGTAAGATATGGTCATTTTTACGTTCCGGGCAACATAGGCTTCACTCTAGGGCGTTTTTCGACCACATCGAATAGCTATGGCCTTAGAAGTCAACGACAGAGGCATAAAATGCAAAATAAATACAACAGTTTTTCCATCGTATAACAAGAATAATTGCAACCAGCGTGAAAGTAATGATCATTTCGACGTTTCGGGCACCCTAGACTTATCTCTGAGGCATTGCTCCACCAGATCGAAGAGTTAGGATCTTAGAAATAAACGCCAGAAGCATGAAATACAAAATAAATACAACAGTTTTTCCATCGTATAAAATGAATAATTGCAACCAGTGTGAAAGTAATGGTCATTTCTACGTTCCGGGCAACCTAGGCTTCACTATTGGGCGTTGCTCCATCACATCGAATAGCTGCGGCGTTAGAAGTCAACTCCAGAAGCATAAAATACAATATAAATACAACAGCTTTTCCATTGCATAAAACGAATGATTGCAAACAGTGTGAAAGTTATGGTCATTTCTACTTTCCGGGCAACCTAGGCTTAACTCCAGGGCGTTGCTCCACGAGATCAAAAAGATCGAGACTTTGTATACAACGCCAGAAGCATAAAATACAATAAAAATGCAACAGTTTTTCCATTGTATAACAGGAATAATTGCAACCAGTGTGAAAGTGATGGTCATTTCTACGTTCCTGCCACCCTAGGCTTCACTCTAGGGCGTTGTTCCACCAGAACGCATAGTTCGGGACTTAGAATTTATCGCCAGAAGCATAAAATACAATAAAAACGCTACACTTTTTCCATCGTATAACAGGAATAATTACAACCAGTGTGAAAGTGATGGTCATTTCTACGTTCCGGGCAACCTAGGCTTCACTCTAGGGCGTTCTTCCACCAGATCGAATAGCTAGGGCCTAAGAAGTCAACGCCAGAAGCATAAACTGCAATATAAATGCAACAGTTTTTCCATTGTATAAAATGAATAATTGCAAACAGTGTGGAAGTAATGGTTACTTCTACGTTCGGGGCAACCTAGGCTTCACTCTAGGGCGTTGCTCCACCAGATCGAATAGCAAGGGACTTAGAAGTCAACGCCAGAAGCATAAAATACAATAAAAATACCACAGTCTTTCCATCGTATAAAATGTATAATTGCAAGCAATGTGAAGGTAATGGTCATTTCTACGTTCCGGGCAACCTAGGCTTCACCCCTGGGCGTTGCTCCGCCAGATCCAATAGTTAGGACCCAAGAAGTCAGCGCCAGAAGCATAAAATACAATATAGATACAACAGTTTTTCCATTGTATAGCATGAATAATTGCAACCAGAGTGAAAGTAATGGTTATTTCTACGTTTCGGGCGACCTAGGTTTCACTCTAGGGCGTTGCTCCACCATCTCGAATAGCTAGGGCCTTAGAAGTCAACGCCCGAAACATAAAATACAATAAAAATACAACAGTTTTTCCATCGTATAACGGGAATAACTGCAAAAAATGTGAACGTGATGGTCATTTCCACGTTCCGGTCAAACTAGGCTTCACTCTAGGGCGTTGGTCCGCCAGATCTAATAGTTAGGGCCCAGGAAGTCAACGACAGAAGCATAAAATACAATAAAGATACAACAGCTTTTCCATCGTATAACAGGAATAATTGTAACCAGAGTGAAGGTGATGGTCATTTCTACGTTCCGGGGAACCTAGGCTTCACCCTAGGGCGTTGCTCCACCAGATCGAATAGCTAGGGCATTAGAAGTCAATGCCAGATGCATAAAATAAAATAAAAATAGAGCAGTTATTCCATCGTATAACAGGAATAATTACAACCAGTGCGAAAGGAATGGGCATTTCTACGTTCCGTGCAACCTAGCCTTCACTCTAGGGCGTTGCTCCACCAGGTCGAACAGTTGTGGCCTTAGAAAACAACTCCACACGCATAAATTACAATAAAAATACAACAGTTTTGCCATCGTATAACTGGCATAATTGCAACCAGTCTGAAAGATATGGTCATTTCTACGTTCCGGGCAACCCAGGCTTCACTCTAGGGCGTTGGTCCATCACATCCAATAGTTAGGGCTTAAGAAGTCAACGCCAGAAGCACCAAATACAAAATAAATACAACAGGTTTTCCATCGTATAAAACGAATAATTGCAACCAGTGTGAAAGTAATGGCCATTTCTACGTTCCGGGCAACCTAGGCTTCACTCTAGGGCGTTGCTACACCAGAACGCATAGTTCGGGACTTAGAATTTATCGCCAGAAGCATAAAATACAATAAAAACGCTACACTTTTTCCATCGTATAACTGGAATAATTGCAACCGGTGTGAGGGTACAGGTCATTTCTACGTTCCGGGCAACCTAGGCTTCGCTCTAGGGCGTTGCTCCACCAGATCGAATAGCAAGGGTCTTAGAAGTCAACGCCAGAAGCATAAATTACAATAAAAATACAACAGTTTTTCCATCGTATAACAGGAATAATTGCAACCAGTGCGAAAGTTATGGTCATTTCTACTTTCCGGGCAACCTAGGCTTAACTCCAGGGCGTTGCTCCATCAGATCAAATAGTTAGAGACTTTGAATACAACGCCAGAAGCATAAAATACAATAAAAATGTAACAGTTTTTCCAATGTATAACAGGAATAATTGCAACGAGTGTGAAAGTGATGGTCATTTCTACGTTCCTGGCACCCTAGGCTTCACTCTAGGGCGCTGCTCCACCAGGTCGAATAGTTAGAGCCTAAGGAGTCTACGCCAGAAGCATAAAATACAATATAAATACAACAGCTTTTACATCGTATATGATGTATATTTGCAAACAGTGTGAAAGTAAAGGTCATTTCTACGTTCCTGGTAACTTAGGCTTAACTGTAGGGCGTTGCTCCACCAGATCGCATAGTTCGGGACTTAGAATTGAACGCCAGAAGCATAAAATACAATAAAAACGCAACACTTTTTCCATCGTATAACTGGAATAATTGCAACCAGTGTGAAAGTACAGGTCATTTCTGCGTTCCGGGCAACCTAGGCTTCACTCTAGGGCGTTGCCCCACCACATCGATTAGCTACGGCCTTAGAAGTCGCCGCCTGAAGCATAAAATACAATAAAAATAGAACAGTTTTTCATCGTATAACGGGAATAATTGCAACAAATGTGAACGTGATGGTCATTACCACGTTCCGGGCAACCTAGGCTTCACCCCTGGGCGTTGCTCCGCCAGATCCAATAGTTAGGACCTAAGAAGTCAGCGCCAGAAGCATAAAATACAATATAAGTACAACAGTTTTTCCATCGTATAAAACGAATAATTGCAACCAGTCTGAAAGTAATGGCCATTTCTGCGCTCCGGGCATCCTAGGCTTCACTCTAGGTCGTTGCTCCACCACATCGAATAGCTAGGGCCTAAGAAGTCAACGCCAGAAACATAAAATACAACATAAGTACAACAGTTTTACCATCGTATAACTGGCATAATTGCAACCAGTTTGAAAGATATGGTCATTTCTACGTTGCGGGCAACAAAGGCTTCACACTAGGGCGTTGGTCCACCACATCCTATAGTTAGGGCTTAAGAAGTCAACGCCAGAAGCACCAAATACAAAATAAATACAACAGGTTTTAGATCGTATAAAATGAATGATTGCAAACGGTGTGAAAGTTATGGTCATTTCTACTTTCCGGGCAAACTAGGCTTAACTCTAGGGCATGTTCCACCAGATCGAGTAGTTAGGGACTTTGAATACAACGCCAGAAGCATAAAATACAGTAAAAATACAACAGTTTTAACATCGTATGACTGGCATAATTGCAACCAGTGTGAAAGTAATGGCCATTTCTACCTTCCGGGCAACCTAGGCTTCACTCTAGGCCGGTGCTCCACCAGATCAAATAGTTAGGACCTAAGAAGTCAACGCCAGGAGCATAAAATACAATATAAATACAACAGCTTTTCCATCGTATATAATGTATATTTGCAAACAGTGTGAAAGTAACGTTCATTTCTACGTTCCGGGCAGCCTAGGCTTCATTACAGGGCGGTGCTACACCAGATCAAATAGTTAGGGCCTAAGAAGTCAACGCCAGAAGCTTAAAATACAATATAAATACAACAGCTTTTCCATCGTATATAATGTATATTTGCAAACAGTGTGAAAGTAACGCTCATTTCTACGTTCCGGGCATCCTAGGTTCCACTCTACGGCGTTGCTCCACCAGATGGAATAGTTAGGATCTTAGAACTCGACGCCAGAAGCATAAAATACAACATAAGTACAACAGTTTTTCCATCGTATAACAGGAATAATTGCAACCAGTGTGAAAGTACAGGTCAGTGCTACGTTCCGGGCAACCTTGGCTTCGCTCAAGGGCGTTGCTCCACCAGATCGAATAGTTAGCGCCTTAGAAGTCAACGCCCGAAGCATAAAATACAAAATAAATAGAACAGTTTTTCCATTGTATAAATCGAATAATTGCAACCAGTGTGAAAGTTATGGTCATTTCTACGTTCCGGGCAACTTAGGCTTAACACTAGGGCGTTGCTCCACCTGGTCGAATAGTTAGGGCCTAAGAAGCCAACGCCAGAAGCATAAAATACAATATAAATCCAACAGCTTTTACATCGTATATGATGTATATTTGCAAACAGTGTGAAAGTAAAGGTCATTTCTACGTTCCGGGTAACCAAGGCTTAACTGTAGGGCGTTGCTCCACCAGATCGCATAGTTCGGGACTTAGAATTTAACGCCAGAAGCATAAAATACAATAACAACGCAACACTTTTTCCATCGTATAACTGGAATAATTGCAACCAGTGTGAAAGTAATGGCCATTTCTGCGTTCCGGGCAACCTAGGCTTCACTCTAGGGCGTTGCCCAACCACATCGATTTGCTACGGGCTTAGAAGTCACCGCCTGAAGCATAAAATACAATAAAAATAGAACAGTTTTTCCATCGTATAACAGGAATAATTGCAACAAATGTGAACGTGATGGTCATTACCACGTTCCGGGCAACCTAGGGTTCAGTCTAGGGCGTTGGTCCACCAGATCCAATACTTAGGGCCTAAGAAGTCAACGACAGAAGCACCAAATACAAAATAAATACAACAGTTTTTCCATCGTATAAAACGAATAATTGCAACCAGTGTGAAAGTTATGGTCATTTCTACGTTCCGGGCAACCTAGGCTTAACTCCAGGGCGTTGCTCCACCAGATCGAATAGTTAGGGCCTTAGACGTCAACGACCGAAGCATAAAATACAAAATAAATAGAACAGTTTTTCCATTGTATAAAACGAATAATTGCAACCAGTGTGAAAGTTATGGTCATTTCTACGTTCAGGGAAACCTAGGCTTAACTGTAGGGCGTTGCTCCACCAGATCGAATCGCTAGGGACTTAGAAGTCAACGCCAGAAGCATAAAATACAATAAAAAATCAACATTTTTTCCATCGTATAAAAGGAATAATTGCAACCAGTGTGAAAGTAATGGTCATTTCTACGTTCCTGGCATCCTAGGTTTCTCTCTTGGGCGTTGCTCCACCACACCGAATAGCTACGGACTTAGAAGTCAACTCCAGAAGCATAAAATACAATATAAATACAACAGTTTTCCATCGTATAAAATGAATGATTGCAAACAGTGTGAAAGTTGTGGTCATTTCTCCGTTCCGGGCATCTAAGCTTAACTGTAGGGCGTTGCTGCATCAGATAGCATAGTTAGGGACTTAGAATTTAACGCCAGAAGCATAAAATACAATAAAAATGCAACAGTGTTTCCATAGTATAACAAGAGTAATTGCAACCAGTGTGAAAGTACAGGTCATTTCTACGTTCCGGGCAACCAAGGCTTCGCTCTAGGGCCTTGCTCCTCCAGATCGAATAGCTAGGGACTTAGAAGGAAACGCTAGAGGCATAAAATACAATAAAAATGCAACAGTTTTTCCATCGTATAACAGGAATAACTGCAACCAGTGTGAAAGTACTGGTCATTTCTATGTTCCCGGTAACCTAGGCTTCACTCTAGGGCGTTGCTCCACCAGATCGAATAGCTAGGGAATTAGAATTCAGCGCCAGAAGAATATAATACACCGTATGTACAACAGTTTTTCCATCGTATAAAATGTATAATTGCAAACAGTGAGAAAGTTCTGGTCATTTCAACGTTCCGGGCACCTAGGCTTCACTCTAGGGCGTTGCTCCACCAGACGGAATAGCTAGGGGCTTAGAATTCAACGCCAGAAGTATAAAATACAACATAAGTACAACAGTTTTTCCATCGTATAAAAGGAATAATTGCAAACAGTGTGAAAGTACTGGTCATTTCAACGTTCCGGGCACCTAGGCTTCACTCTAGGGCGTTGCTCCACCAGACGGAATAGCTAGGGGCTTAGAATTCAACGCCAGAAGTATAAAATACAATAAAAATACAACAGTTTTTCCATCGTATAAAAGGAATAATTGCAACCAGTGTGAAAGTAATTGTAATTTCTACGTTCCTGGCAACCTAGGTTTCACTCTTGGGCGTTGCTCCACCACACCGAATAGCTACGGCCTTAGAGGTCAACTCCAGAAGCATAAAATACAATATAAATACAACAGCTTTTCCATCGTATAAAATGAATGATTGCAAACTGTGTGAAGGTTATGGTCATTTCTCCGTTCCGGGCAACCTAGGCTTCACTACAGGGCGGTGTTCCACCAGATCGAATAGTTAGGGCGTAAGAAGTCAACGCCAGAAGCATATAATACAATATAAATACAACAGCTTTTCCATCGCATAAAATGAATGATTGCAAACAGTGTGAAAGTTATGGTCATTTCTACTTTCCGTGCAACCTAGGCTTAACTCCAGGGTGTTGTTCCACCAGATCGAATAGTTAGGGATTTTGAATACAACGCCAGAAGCATAAAATACAATAAAAATGAAACAGTTTTTCCATCCTATAACAGGAATAACTGCAACCAGTGTGAAAGTACTGGTTATTTCTACGTTCCGGGTAACCTAGGCATCACTCTAGGGCGTTGCTCCACCAGATCGAATAGCTAGGGACTCAGAATTCAACGCCAGAAGAATATAATACAACATATGTACAACAGTTTTTCCATCGTATAAAATATATAATTGCAAGCAGTGTGAAGGTAATGGTCATTTCTACGTTCCGGGCAACCTAGGCTTCGCACGAGGGCGTTGCTCCACCAGATCGAATAGTTAGGGCCTTAGACGTCAACGCCCGAAGCATAAAATACAAGATAAATAGAACAGTTTTTCCATTGTATAAAACGAATAATTGCAACCAGTGTGAAAGTTATGGTCTTTTCTACGTTCAGGGCAACCTAGGCTTCACTACAGGGCGGTGCTCCACCAGATCAAATGGTTAGGGCCTTAGACGTCAACGCCCGAAGCATAAAATACAAGATAAATAGAACAGTTTTTCCATTGTATAAAACGAATAATTGCAACCAGTGTGAAAGTTATGGTCATTTCTACGTTCAGGGCAACCTAGGCTTCACTACAGGGCGGTGCTCCACCAGATCAAATAGTTAGGGCCTAAGAAGTCAACGCCAGAAGCATAAAATACAATATAAATAAAACAGCTTTTCCATCGTGTATAGTGTATATTTGCAAACATTGTGAAAGTAACGGTCATTTCTACGTTCGGGGCAACCTAGGCTTCACTCTAGGGCGTTGCTCCACCAGATCGAATAGTTAGGGACAAAGAATTCAACGCCAGAAGCATAAAATACAACATAAGTACAACAGTTTTTCCATCGTATAACAGGAATAATTGCAACCAGTGTGAAAGTACAGGTCATTTCTACGTTCTGGGCAACCTAGGCTTCGCTTAAGGGCGTTGCTCCACCAGATCGAATAGCTAGGGACTTAGAAGTCAACGCCAGAAGCATAAAATACAATAAAAATACAACGGTTTTTCCATCGTATAAAAGGAATAATTGCAATCAGTGTGAAAGTAATGGTCGTTTCTACGTTCCGGGCAACCTGGGCTTCACTCTTGGGCGTTGCTCCATCACATCGAATAGCTGCGGCCTTAGAAGTCAACTCCAGAAGCATAAAATACAATATAAATACAACAGCTTTTCCATCGCATAAAATGAATGATTCCAAACAGTGTAAAAGTTATGGTCATTTCTACTTTCCGTGCAACCTAGGCTTAACTCCAGGGCGTTGTTCCACCAGATCGAATAGTTAGGGACTTTGAATACAACGACAGAAGCATAAAATACAATAAAAATGAAACAGGTTTTCCATCGTATAACAGGAAAGCTGCAACCAGTGAGAAAGTACTGGTCATTTCTATGTTCCGGGTAACCTAGGCTTCTCTCTAGGGCGTTGTTCCACCAGATCGAATAGTTAGGGCCTAAGAAGTCAACGCCAGAAGCATAAAATACAATATAAATACAACAGCTTTTCCATCGTATATAATGTATATTTGCAAACAGTGTGAAAGAAAAGGTCATTTCTACGTTCCGGGCAACCTAGGCTTAACTGTAGGACGTTGCTCCACCAGATCGAATAGTTAGGGCCTTAGATGTCAACGCCCGAATCATGAAATACAAAATAAATAGAACAGTTTTTTCATTGTATAAAACGAATAATTGCAACCAGTGTTAAAGTTATGGTCATTTCTACGTTCCGGGCAACCTTGGCTTAACTCCGGGGCGTTGCTCCACCAGATCGAATGGATAGGGACTTCGAATTCAACGCCAGAAGCATAAAATACAATAAAAATACAACAGTTTTTCCATCGTATAAAAGGAATAATTGCAACCAGTGTGAAAGTAACGGTCATTTCTACGTTCCTGGCAACCTAGGCTTCACTCTTGGGCGTTGCTCCACCACACCGAATAGCTACGGCCTTAGAGGTCAACTCCAGAAGCATAAAATACAATATAACTACAACAGCTTTTCCATCGTATAAAATGAATGATTGCAAACAGTGTGAAAGTTATGGTCATTTCTCCGTTGCGGGCACCTAGGCTTAACTGTAGGGCGTTGCTGCACCAGATAGCATAGTTAGGGACTTAGAATTTAACGCCAGAAGCATCAAATACAATAAAAATGCAACAGCTTTTCCATAGTATAACAGGAGTAATTGCAACCACTGTGAAAGTACAGGTCATTTCTACGTTCCGGGCAACCTAGGCTTCGCTCTAGTGCCTTGCTCCACCAAATCGAATAGCTAGGGACTTAGAAGTAAACGCCAGAGGCATAAAATACAATAAAAATGCAACAGTTTTTCCATCGTATAACAGGAATAACTGCAACCAGTGTGAAGGTAATGGTCATTTCTACGTTCTGGGCAACCTAGGCTTCACTCAAGAGCGTTGCTCCACCAGATCGAATAGTTAGGGACTTTGAATACAACGCCAGAAGCATAAAATACAATAAAAATGCAACAGTTTTTCCATCCTATAACAGGAATAACTGCAACCAGTGTGAGAGTACTGGTTATTTCTACGTTCCGGGTAACCTAGGCTTCACTCTAGGGCGTTGCTCCACCAGATCGAATAGCTAGGGACTTAGAATTCAACGCCAGAAGAATAAAATACAACATAAGTACAACAGTTTTACCATCGTATAAAATGGATAATCGCAAACAGTGTGAAGGTAATGATCATTTCTACGTTCCGGGCAATCTAGGCTTCACTCTAGGGCGTTGCTCCACCAGATCGAATAGCTAGGGCCTAAGAAGTCAACGCCAGAAGCATAATATACAATATAAATACAACAGTTTTTCCATTGTATAAAACGAATAATTGCAACCAGTGTGAAAGTTATGGTCATTTCTACGTTCAGGGCAACCTAGGCTTCACTACAGGGCGGTGTTCCACCAGATCGAATAGTTAGGGCGTAAGAAGTCAACGCCAGAAGCATATAATACAATATAAATACAACAGCTTTTCCATCGCATAAAATGAATGATTGCAAACAGTGTGAAAGCTATGGTCATTTCTACTTTCCGTGCAACCTAGGCTTAACTCCAGGGCGTTGTTCCACCAGATCGAATAGTTAGGGATTTTGAATACAACGCCAGAAGCATAAAATACAATAAAAATGAAACAGTTTTTCCATCGTATAACAGGAAAGCTACAACCAGTGTGAAAGTACTGGTCATTTCTATGTTCCGGGTAACCTAGGCTTCACTCTAGGGCGTTGCTCCGCCAGACCGAATAGCTAGGGACTTAGAATTCAGCGCTAGAAGAATAAAATACAACATAAGTATAACAGTATTTCCATCGTATAAAATGTATAATTGCAAGCAGTGTAAAAGTAAAGGTCAATTCTACGTTCCGGCAACCTAGGCTTCACTCTAGGGCGTTGTTCCACCAGATCGAATAGTTAGGGCCTAAGAAGTCAACGCCAGAAGCATAAAATACAATAAAAATACAACAGTTTTTCCATCGTATAAAAGGAATAATTGCAACCCGTGTGAAAGTAATGGTCATTTCTACGTTCCGGGCAACCTAGTTTTCACTCTTGGGCGTTGCTCCACCACACCGAATAGCTACGGCCTTAGAGGTCAACTCCAGAAGCATAAAATACAATATAAATACAACAGCTTTTCCATCGTATAAAATGAATGATTGCAAACAGTGTGAAAGTTATGGTCATTTCCCCGTTGCTGGCACCTAGGCTTAACTGTAGGGCGTTGCTGCACCAGATAGCATAGTTAGGGACATAGAATTTAACGCCAGAAGCATAAAATACAATAAAAATGCAACAGTTTTTCCATAGTATAACAGGAGTAATTGCAACCACTGTGAAAGTACAGGTCATTTCTACGTTCCGGGCAACCTAGGCTTCGCTCTAGTGCCTTGCTCCACCAAATCGAATAGCTAGGGACTTAGAAGTAAACGCCAGAGGCATAAAATACAATAAAAATGCAACAGTTTTTCCATCGTATAACAGGAATAACTGCAACCAGTGTGTAGGTAATGGTCATTTCTACGTTCTAGGCAACCTAGGCTTCACTCTAGAGCGTTGCTCAACCAGATCGAATAGTTAGGGACTTTGAATACAACGCCAGAAGCATAAAATACAATAAAAATGCAACAGTTTTTCCATCCTATAACAGGAATAACTGCAACCAGTGTGAAAGTACTGGTTATTTCTACGTTGCGGGTAACCTAGGCTTCACTCTAGGGCGTTGCTCCACCAGATCGAATAGCTAGGGACTTAGAATTCAACGCCAGAAAATTAAATACAACATAAGTACAACAGTTTTACCATCGTATAAAGTGGATAATCGCAAACAGTGTGAAGGTAATGGTCATTTCTACGTTCCGGGCAATCTAGGCTTCACTCTAGGGCGTTGCTCCACCAGATCGAATAGCTAGGGCCTAAGAAGTCAACGCCAGAAGCATAATATACAATATAAATACAACAGTTTTTCCATTGTATAAAACGAATAATTGCAACCAGTGTGAAAGTTATGGTCATTTCTACGTTCAGGGCAACCTAGGCTTCACTACAGGGCGGTGTTCCACCAGATCGAATAGTTAGGGCGTAAGAAGTCAACGCCAGAAGCATATAATACAATATAAATACAACAGCTTTTCCATCGCATAAAATGAATGATTGCAAACAGTGTGAAAGTTATCGTCATTTCTACTTTCCGTGCAACCTAGGCTTAACTCCAGGGCGCTGTTCCACCAGATCGAATAGTTAGGGATTTTGAATACAACGCCAGAAGCATAAAATACAATAAAAATGAAACAGTTTTTCCATCGTATAACAGGAAAGCTACAACCAGTGTGAAAGTACTGGTCATTTCTACGTTGCGGGTAACCTAGGCTTCACCCTAGGGCGTTGCTCCACCAGATCGAATAGCTAGGGACTTAGAATTCAACGCCAGAAGATTAAATACAACATAAGTACAACAGTTTTACCATCGTATAAAGTGGATAATCGCAAACAGTGTGAAGGTAATGGTCATTTCTACGTTCCGGGCAACCTAGGCTTCACTCTAGGGCGTTGCTCCACCAGATCGAATAGCTAGGGCCTAAGAAGTCAACGCCAGAAGCATAATATACAATATAAATACAACAGTTTTTCCATTGTATAAAACGAATAATTGCAACCAGTGTGAAAGTTATGGTCATTTCTACGTTCAGGGCGACCTAGGCTTCACTACAGGGCGGTGTTCCACCAGATCGAATAGTTAGGCCCTAAGAAGTCAACGCCAGAAGCATAAAATACAATATAAATACAACAGCTTATCCATCGTATATAATGTATATTTGCAAACAGTGTTAAAGAAAAGGTCATTCTACGTTCCGGGCAACCTAGGCTTAACTGTAGGGCGTTGCTCCACCAGATCGAATAGTTAGGGCCTTAGAAGTCAACGCCCGAATCATGAAATACAAAATAAATAGAACAGTTTTTTCATTGTATAGAACGAATAATTGCAACCAGTGCTAAAGTTATGGTCATTTCTACGTTCCGGGCAACCTTGGCTTAACTCCAGGGCGTTCCTCCACCAGATCGAATAGTTAGGGCCTCAGAAGTCAATGCCAGAAGCATGAAATACAATATCAATACAACAGTTTTTCCACTGTATAAAATGAATAATTGCAAACAGTGTGGAAGTAATGGTCATTTCTACGTTCCGGGCAACCTAGGCTTCACTCTAGGGCGTTGCTCCACCACATCGAATAGCTACGGCCTCAGGACTCAACGCCTGAAGCATAAAATATAATATAAATACAACAGTTTTTCCATCGTATAACAGGAATAATTGCAACCAGCGTAAAGGTGATGGTCATTTCTACCTTCCGGGCAGCCTAGGCTTCACTCTAGGGCGTTGCTGCACCAGATCGAATAGCTAGGGACTTAGAAGTCAACGCCAGAAGCATAAAATTAAATAAAAATACAACAGTTTTTCCATCGTATAAAACGAATAATTGCAACCAGTATGAATGTTATGGTCATTTCTACGTTCCGGGCAACCTAGGCTTCACTCTAGGGCGTTGGTCCACCAGGTCCAATAGCTAGGGCCTAAGAAGTCACCGCCAGGAGCACCAAATACAAAATAAATACAACAGTTTTTCCATCGTATAGAACGAATTATTGCAACCAGTATGAAAGCTATGGTCATTTCTACGTTCCGGGCAACCTAGGCTCCACTCTAGGGCGTTGCTCAACCACATCGAATAGCTACGGCCCCAGAAGACAACGCCATAACTATAAAATACAATATAAATACAACAGTCTTTCCATCGTATAAAACTAATATTTGCAACTAGTCTGATGGTTATGGTCATTTCTACGTTCCGGGAACTTAGGCTTCACCCTAGGGCGTTGATCCACCAGATCGAATAGTTAGGGCCTAAGAAGTCAACGCCAGAAGCATAAAATACGATATATGTACAACAGTTTTTCCATCGTATAAAATGAATAACTGCAACCAGTGTGAAAGTAACGGCCATTTCTACGTTCCAGGCATCCTAGACTTAACACTGAGGCATTGCTCCGCCAGATCGAATACATAGGGCCTTAGAAGTCAATGCCAGAAGCATAAAGTACAATAAAAATCCAACATTCTGTCCATCGTATAACAGGAATTATTGCAACCAGTGTGAAAGCTATGGTCATTTCTACGTTCCGGGCAACCTGGGCTTCACTACAGGGCGGTGATCCACCAGATCAAATAGCTAGGGCCTTAGAAGTCAACGCCCGAAGCATAAAATACAATAAAAATACATCAGTTTTTCCATCGTATAACAGGAGTAGTTGCAACCAGAGTGAAAGTGACGGTCATTTCTACGTTCCGGGCGACCTATGCTTCACTCTGGGGCGTTGGTCCTCCAGATCGAATAGTTAGGGCCTAAGAAGTCAACGCCAGAGGCATAAAATACAATATAAATACAATAGATTTTCCATCGTCAAAAACGAACAATAGCACGAGTGTGAAAGGTATGGTCATTTCTACGTTCCGGGCAACCTAGGCTTCACTCGATGGCGTAGTTCCTCCAGATCGAATAGTTAGGGCCTAAGAAGTCAACTCCAGAAGCATAAAATACAATATAAATACAACTGCTTTTCCATCGCATAAAATGAATGATTGCAAACAGTGTGAAAGTTATGGTCATTTCTACTTTCCGGGCAACCTAGGCTTAACTCCAGGGCGTTGTTCCACCAGATCGAATAGTTAGGGACTTTGAATACAACGCCAGAAGCATAAAATACAATAAAAATGCAACAGTTTTTCCATCGTATAACAGGAAAGCTGCAACCAGTGTGAAAGTACTGGTCATTTCTATGTTCCGGCTAACCTAGACTTCACTCTAGGGCGTTCCTCCACCAGATCGAATAGCTAGGGACATAGAATTCAACATCAGAAGAATAAAATACAACATAAGTATAACAGTTTTTCCATCGTATAAAATGTAGAATTGCAAGCAGTGTGAAGGTAATGGTCATTTCTACGTTCCTGGAAACCTAGGCTTTACTCTAGAGCATTGCTCCACCAGATCGAATAGTTGGGGCCTAAGAAGACAACGCCAGAAGCATAAAATACAATATAAATACAACAGCTTTTCCATCGTATAAAATGAATAATCGCAAACAGTGTGAATGTAATGGTCATTTCTACGTTCCGGGCAACCTAGGCTTCACCCTAGGGCGTTGCTCCACCATATCGAATAGCTAGGGCCTTAGAAGTCAACGCCCGAAGCATAAAATACAATAAATGTACAACACTTTTTCCATCTTATAAAGCGAATAAATGCAACCAGTGTGAAAGTAATGGCCATTTCCACGTTCCGGGCAACCTAGGCTTCACTGTGAGGCATTGCTGCACCAGATCGAAGAGTTAGGGCCTTAGAAATCAACGCCAGAAGCATAAAACGCAAAATAAATACAACAGTCTTTCTATCGCATAAAACGAATAATTGCAACCAGTGTTAAGGTAATGTTCATTTCTACGTTCCGGGCATGCTAGGCTTCACTCTAGGGCGTTGCTACACCAGAACGCATAGTTAGGGACTTAGAATTTATCGCCAGAAGCATAAAATACAATAAAAACGCTACACTTTTTCCATCGTATAACTGGAATAATTGCAACCGGTGTGAAGGTACAGGTCATTTCTACGTTCCGGGCAACCTAGGTTTCGCTCTAGGGCGTTGCTCCACCAGATCGAATAGCAAGGGACTTAGAAGTCAACGCCAGAAGCATAAATTACAATAAAAATACAACAGTTTTTCCATCGTATAACAGGAATAATTGCAACCAGTGTGAAAGTACAGGTCATTTCTACGTTCTGGGCATCCTAGGCTTCGCTTAAGGGCGTTGTTCCACCAGATAGAATAGTTAGGGCCTAAGAAGTCAACGCCAGAAGCATAAAATACAATATAAATACAACAGCTTTTCCATCGTATATAATGTATATTTGCAAATAGTGTGAAAGCAAAGGTCATTTCTACGTTCCGGGCAACCTAGGCTTAACTGTAGGGCGTTGCACCACCAGATCGAATAGTTAGGGCCTTAGAAGTCAACGCCCGAATCATGAAATACAAAATCAATAGAACAGTTTTTTCATTGTATAGAACGAATAATTGCAACCAGTGTTAAAGTTATGGTCATTTCTACGTACCGGGCAACCTTGGCTTAACTCCAGGGCGTTCGTCCACCAGATCGAATAGTTAGGGACTTTGAATACAACGCCAGAAGCATAAAATACTATAAAAATGCAACAGTTTTTCCATTGTATAACAGGAATAACTGCAACCAGTGTGAAAGTACTGGTCCTTTCTACGTTCCGGGCAACCTAGGCTTCACTCTAGGGCGTTTCTCCACCAGATCGAATAGTTAGGGCCTCAGAAGTCAATGTCAGAAGCATAAAATACAATATAAATACAACAGTTTTTCCATCGTACAAAATGTATATTTGCAAACAGTGTAAAAGTAAAGGTCATTTCTACGTTCCGGGTAACCTGGGCTTCACTCTAGGGCGTTGTTCCACCAGATCGAATAGTTAGGGCATAAGAAGTCAGCGCCAGAAGCATAAAATACAATATAAATACAACAGCTTTTCCATCGTATATAATGTATATTTGCAAACAGTGTGATAGCAAAGGTCATTTCTGCGTTCCGGGCAACCTAGGCTTAACTGTAGGGCGTTGCTCCACCAGATCGAATAGTTAGGGCCTAAGAAGTCAACGGCAGAAGCATAAAATACAATATAAATTCAATAGTTTTTCCCGTGTATAACAGGAATAATTGCAACCAGTGTGAAAGCTATGGTCATTTCTACGTTCCGGGCAACCTAGGCTTCACTCTAGGGTGTTGCTCCACCACATCGAATAGTTAGGGCCTCAGAAGTCAATGCCAGAAGCATAAAATACAATATAAATACAACAGTTTTTCCACTGTATAATATGAATAATTGCTAACAGTGTGGAAGTAATGGTCATTTCTTCGTTCCGGGCAACCTAGGCTTCACTCTAGGGCGTTGCTCCACCACACCGAGTAGCTACGGCCTCAGAACTCAACGCCTGAAGCATAAAATATAATATAAATACAACAGTTTTTCCATCGTATAACAGGAATAATTGCGACCAGAGTGAAGGTGATGGTCATTTCTACGTTCCGGGCAGCCTAGGCTTCACTCTAGGGCGTTGCTCCACCAGATCGAATAGCTAGGGACTTAGAAGTCAACGCCAGAAGCATAAAATTAAATAAAAATACAACAGTTTTTCCATCGTATAAAACGAATAATTGCAACCAGTATGAAAGCTATGGTCATTTCTACGTTCCGGGCAACCTAGGCTTCACTACAGGGCGGTGATCCACCAGATCAAATAGTTAGGGTCTAAGAAGTCAACGCCAGAAGCATAAAATACATTATAAATACAACAGCTTTTCCATCGTATATAATGTATATTTGCAAACATTGTGAAAGTAACGGTCATTTCTACGTTCGAGGCAACCTAGGCTTCACTCTTGGGCGTTGCTCCACCAGATCGAATAGTTAGGGACTTAGAATTCAACGCTAGAAGCATAAAATACAGCACAAGTACAACAGTTTTTCCATCGTATAACAGGAATAATTGCAACCAGTGTGAAAGTACAGGTCATTTCTACGTTCCGGGCAACCCAGGCTTCGCTTGAGGGCGTTGCTCCACCAGATCGAATAGCAAGGGACTTAGAAGTCAACGCCAGAAGCATAAATTACAATAAAAATACAACAGTTTTTCCATCGTATAACAGGAATAATTGCAACCAGTGTGAAAGTACAGGTCATTACTACGTTCTGGGCATCCTAGGCTTCGCTTAAGGGCGTTGTTCCACCAGATAGAATAGTTAGGGCCTAAGAAGTCAACGCCAGAAGCATAAAATACAATATAAATACAACAGCTTTTCCATCGTATATAATGTATATTTGCAAACAGTGTGAAAGCAAAGGTCATTTCTACGTTCCGGGCAACCTAGGCTTAACTGTAGGGCGTTGCACCACCAGATCGAATAGTTAGGGCCTTAGAAGTCAACGCCCGAATCATGAAATACAAAATCACTAGAACAGTTTTTTCATTGTATAGAACGAATAATTGCAACCAGTGTTAAAGTTATGGTCATTTCTACGTACCGGGCAACCTTGGCTTAACTCCAGGGCGTTCGTCCACCAGATCGAATAGTTAGGGACTTTGAATACAACGCCAGAAGCATAAAATACTATAAAAATGCAACAGTTTTTCCATTGTATAACAGGAATAACTGCAACCAGTGTGAAAGTACTGGTCCTTTCTACGTTCCGGGCAACCTAGGCTTCACTCTAGGGCGTTTCTCCACCAGATCGAATAGTTAGGGCCTCAGAAGTCAATGTCAGAAGCATAAAATACAATATAAATACAACAGTTTTTCCATCGTACAAAATGTATATTTGCAAACAGTGTAAAAGTAAAGGTCATTTCTACGTTCCGGGTAACCTGGGCTTCACTCTAGGGCGTTGTTCCACCAGATCGAATAGTTAGGGCATAAGAAGTCAGCGCCAGAAGCATAAAATACAATATAAATACAACAGCTTTTCCATCGTATATAATGTATATTTGCAAACAGTGTGATAGCAAAGGTCATTTCTGCGTTCCGGGCAACCTAGGCTTAACTGTAGGGCGTTGCTCCACCAGATCGAATAGTTAGGGCCTAAGAAGTCAACGGCAGAAGCATAAAATACAATATAAATTCAATAGTTTTTCCCGTGTATAACAGGAATAATTGCAACCAGTGTGAAAGCTATGGTCATTTCTACGTTCCGGGCAACCTAGGCTTCACTCTAGGGTGTTGCTCCACCACATCGAATAGTTAGGGCCTCAGAAGTCAATGCCAGAAGCATAAAATACAATATAAATACAACAGTTTTTCCACTGTATAATATGAATAATTGCTAACAGTGTGGAAGTAATGGTCATTTCTACGTTCCGGGCAACCTAGGCTTCACTCTAGGGCGTTGCTCCACCACACCGAGTAGCTACGGCCTCAGAACTCAACGCCTGAAGCATAAAATATAATATAAATACAACAGTTTTTCCATCGTATAACAGGAATAATTGCGACCAGAGTGAAGGTGATGGTCATTTCTACGTTCCGGGCAGCCTAGGCTTCACTCTAGGGCGTTGCTCCACCAGATCGAATAGCTAGGGACTTAGAAGTCAACGCCAGAAGCATAAAATTAAATAAAAATACAACAGTTTTTCCATCGTATAAAACGAATAATTGCAACCAGTATGAAAGCTATGGTCATTTCTACGTTCCGGGCAACCTAGGCTTCACTACAGGGCGGTGATCCACCAGATCAAATAGTTAGGGTCTAAGAAGTCAACGCCAGAAGCATAAAATACATTATAAATACAACAGCTTTTCCATCGTATATAATGTATATTTGCAAACATTGTGAAAGTAACGGTCATTTCTACGTTCGAGGCAACCTAGGCTTCACTCTTGGGCGTTGCTCCACCAGATCGAATAGTTAGGGACTTAGAATTCAACGCTAGAAGCATAAAATACAGCACAAGTACAACAGTTTTTCCATCGTATAACAGGAATAATTGCAACCAGTGTGAAAGTACAGGTCATTTCTACGTTCCGGGCAACCCAGGCTTCGCTTGAGGGCGTTGCTCCACCAGATAGAATAGTTAGGGCATAAGAAGTCAATGCCAGAAGCATAAAATACAATATAAATACAACAGCTTTTCCATCGTATATAATGTATATTTGCAAACAGTGTGAAAGCAAAGGTCATTTCTACGTTCCGTGCAATCTAGGCTTCACTCTATGGCGTAGTTCCACCAGATCGACTAGTTAGGGCCTAAGAAGTCAACGCCAAAAGCATAAAATACAATATAAATACAATAGTTTTTCCCTTGTATAACAGGAATAATTGCATCCAGTGTGAAAGCTATGGTCATTTCTACGTTCCGGGCAACCTAGGCTTCACTCTAGGGCGTTGCTCCACCACATCGAATAGTTAGGGCCTTAAAAATCAACGCCAGAAGCATAAAATACACAATAAATACAACAGTCTTTCTATCGTATAAAACGAATAATTGCAACCAGTGTTAAGGTAATGTTCATTTCTACGTTCCGGGCAAGCTAGGCTTCACTCTAGGGCGTTGCTCCACCAGATCGAAAAGTTAGGGCCTAAGAAGTCATCGTCCGAAGCATAAAATACAAAGTAAATGGAACAGTTTTTCCATCGTATAAAACGAATAATTGCAAACATTGTGAAAGTAACGGTCATTTCTACGTTCCGCGCAACCTAGGCTTCACCCTAGGGCGTTGCTCCACCATTTCGAATAGCTAGGGCCTTAGAAGTTATCGCCCGAAGCATAAAATACAATAAAAATACATCAGTTTTTCCATCGTATAACAGGAGTAGTTGCAACCAGAGTGAAAGTGACGGTCATTTCTACGTTCCGGGCGACCTGGGCTTCACACTGGGGCGTTGGTCCTCCAGATCGAATAGTTGGGGCCTAAGAAGTCAACGCCAGAGGCATAAAATACAATATAAATAAAACAGTTTTTCCATCGTATAAAATGAGTAATTGCAAACTCTGTGAAAATAAGGGTCATTTCTACGTTCCGGGCAACCTAGGCTTCACTCTAGGTCGTTGCGCCACCAGATCGAATAGTTAGGGCCTAAGAAGTCAACGCCAGAAGCATAAAGTATTAGAAAAATACAACAGTCTTTCCATCGTATAACAGGAGTAATTGCAAGCATTGTGAAGGTAATGGTCATTTCTACGTTCCGGGCAACCTAGGCTTCACTCTAGGGTGTTGCTCCACCATATCGAATAGTTAGGGCCTTAGAAGTCAACGCCAGAAGCATAAAATACAAAATAAATACAACAGCCTTTCCATCGTATAAACCGAATAATGGCAACCAGTGTGAAAGTGATGGCCATTTCTACGTTCCGGGCAACCTAGGCGTCACTCTAGGGCGTTGCTCCACCCGATCCAATAGTTAGGGCATAAGAAGTCAATGCCAGAAGCATAAAATACAATATAAATACAACAGCTTTTCCATCGTATATAATGTATATTTGCAAACAGTGTGAAAGCAAAGGTCATTTCTGCGTTCCGGGCAACCTATGCTTAACTGTAGGGCGTTGCTCCACCAGATCGGATAGTTAGGGCCTAAATAGTCAACGCCAGAAGCATAAAATACAATATAAATACAATAGTTTTTCCCTTGTATAACAGGAATAATTGCAACCAGTGTGAAAGCTATGGTCATTTCTACGTTCCGGGCAACCTAGGCTTCACTCCAGGGCGTTGCTCCACCACATCGAATAGTTAGGGCCTCAGAAGTCAACGCCAGAAGATTAAAATACGATATATGTACAACAGTTTTTCCATCGTATAAAGCGAATAATTGCAACCAGTGTGAAAGTAATGGCCATTTCCACGTTCCGGGCAACCTAGGCTTCTCTCTACGGCGTTGCTGCACCACATCGAATAGCTACGGCATTAGAAGTCAACGCCTGAAGCATAAAATACAATAAAAATGCAACAGTTTTTCCATCGTATAACAGGAAAGCTGCAACCAGTGTGAAAGTACTGGTCATTTCTATGTTCCGGGTAACCTAGGCTTCATTCTAGGGCGTTGCTCCACCAGATCGAATAGCTAGAGACTTAGAATTCAACGCCAGAAGAATAAAATACAACATGGGTACCACAGTTTTTCCATCGTATAAAATGTATAATTGCAAGCAGTGTGAAGGTAACGGTCATTTCCACGTTACGGGCAACCTAGGCTTCACTCTAGAGCGTTCCTCCTCCAGACCGAGTAGTTAGGGCCTTAGATGTCAACGCCCGAAGCATAAAATACAAAATAAATAGAACAGCTTTTCCATTGTATAAAACGAATAATTGCAACCAGTGTGAAAGTTATGGTCATTTCTACTCTCCGGGCAACCTAGGCTTAACTCCAGGGCGTTGCTCCTCCAGATCGAATAGCTAGGGACCTTGAATACAACGCAAGAAGCATAAAATACAATAAAAATGCAACAGTTTTACCATCGTGTAACAGGAAAGCTGCAGCCAGTGTGAAAGTACTGGTCACTTCTATGTTCCAGGTGACCTAGGCTTCACACTAGGTTATTGCTCCACCAGATAGAATAGCTAGGTACTTAGAATTCAACGCCAGGAGAACAAAATACAACATAAGTAAAACAGTTTTTCCATCGTATAAAATG
Organism: Calliopsis andreniformis; assembly: GCF_051401765.1. NCBI lineage: Eukaryota > Metazoa > Arthropoda > Insecta > Hymenoptera > Andrenidae > Calliopsis > Calliopsis andreniformis. The sequence continues at coordinate 20,485,039 of NW_027480422.1, forward strand.
TATAATTGCAAGAAGTGTGAAGGTAATGGTCATTTCTACGTTCTGGGCAACCTAGGCTTCACTCTAGAGCGTTGCTCCACCAGATCGAATGGTTAGGGCCTTGGAAGTCAACGCCCGAAGCATAAAATACAAAACAAATAGAACAGTTTTTCCATTGTATAAAACGAATAATTGCAACCAGAGTGAAAGTTATGGTCATTTCTACGTCCCGGGCAACCTAGGCTTCACTCTACGGCGTTGCTCCACCAGATCGAATAGCTAGGGCTAGAAGTCAACGCTAGAAGCATAAAATAAAAGAAAAATACAACAGTTTTGCCATCGTATAAAACGAATAATTGCAACCAGTGTGGAAGTTAGGGTCATTTCTACGGTCCCGGCAACCTAGGCTTCACTCTAGGGCGTTGTTCCACCAGATCGAATAGTTAGGGCCTAAGAAGACAACGCCAGAAGCATAAAATACAATATAAATACAACAGCTTTTCCATCGTACAAAACGAATAATTGCAATCCGTATGAATATTATGGTCATTTCTACGTTCCGCGCAACCTAGGCTTCACCCTAGGTCGTTGTTCCACCAGATCCAATAGTTAGGACATAAGAAGTCAACGCCAGAAGCATAAAATACAAAATAGATACAACAGATTTTCCATCGTATAACAGGAGTAATTGCCACCAGTGTCAAAGTGATGGTCATTTCTGCATTCCGGGCAACCTAGGCTTCACTCTAGGGCGTTGCTCCTCCAGATAGAATAGTTAGGGCCCAGGAAGTCAACGCCAGAAGCATAAAATAAAATATAAATACAACAGTTTTTCCCTTGTATAACAGGAATAATTGCAACCAGTGTGAAAGGTATGGTCATTTCTACGTTCCGGGTAACCTAGGCTTCACTCTAGGGCGTTGCTCCACCACATCGGATAGCTGCGGCCTTAGAAGTCAACGCCATAACTATAAAAAGCAATATAAATACAACAGTTTTTCCATTGTATAACAGGAATAATTGCAACCAGTGTGAAAGTGATGGTCATTTCTACGTTCCGGGCAACCTAGGCTTCAGTCTAGGGCATGGTTCCCCCAGATCGAATAGTTAGGGCCGAAGAAGCCTACGCCAGAAGCATAAAATACAATATAAACACCACAGTTTTTCCATCGTATAACGGGAATAATTGCAACCAGAGTGAAGGTGATGGTCATTTCTAAGTTCCGAGCAACCTAGGCTTCACTCTAGAGCGTTGCTCCACCAGATCGAATAGCTAGGACCTTAGAAGTCAACGCCAGAAGCACAAAATAAAATAAAAATACAAGACTTATTCCATCGTATAACAGGAATAATTACAACCAGTGTGAGAGTAATGGGCATTTCTACGTTCCGTGCAACCTAGGCTTCACTCTAGGGCGTTGGTCCACCTGGCCGAATAGTTACGGCCTTAGAAAACAACTCCAGACTCATAAAATACAATATAAATACAACAGTTTTTCCACGGTATAAAACGAATAATTGCAACCAGTATGAAAGTTATGGTCATTTCTACGTTACGGGCAACCTAGGCTTCACCCTAGGGCGTTGCTCCACCAAATCGAATAGTTAGGGCCTAAGAAGTCATCGCCAGAAGCATAAAATACAATAGAAATACAACAGTCTTTCCATCGTATAAGAGGAATAATAGCAACCAGCGTGAAATATATGGTCATTTCTACGATACGGGCAACCAAGGCTTCACTCTAGGGCGTCGTTCCACTTGATCGAATAGTTCGGGCCTAAGAAGTCTACGCCCGAAGCATAAAATACAAAATAAATAGAACAGTTTTTCCATTGTATAAAACGAATAATTGCAACCAGTGTGAAAGCTATGGTCATTTATACGTTCCGGGCAACCTAGGCTTCACTCTAGGGCATTGTCCGTCCAGATCGAATAGTTAGGGCCTAAGAAGTCAACGCCAGAAGCATAAAATACAATATAAATACAACAGCTCTCCCATCGTATATAATGTATATTTGCAAACAGTGTGAAAGTAAAGGTCATTTCTACGTACCGGGCAACCTAGGTTTCGCTGTAGGGCGCTGCTCTGCCAGATCGAATAGCTAGGGACTTAGAAGTCAACCCCAGAAGCATAAAATAAAATAAAAGTACAACAGTTTTTCCATCGTATAAAATGTATAATTGCAAGGACTGTGAAGGCAATGGTCATTTCTACGTTCCGGGCAACCTAGGCTTCACTCTAGAGAGTTGCTTCACCAGATCGTATAGTTAGGGCCTTAGATGTCAACGCCCGAAGTATAAAATACAAAATAAATAGAACAGTTTTTCCATTGTATAAAACGAATAATTGCAACCAGTGTGAAAGTTATGGTCATTTCTACGTTCCGGGCAACCTAGGCTTAACTGTAGGGCGTTGCTCCACCAGATCGCATAGTTAGGGACTTAGAATTTAACGCCAGAAGCATAAAATACAATAAAAATGCAACAGTTTTTCCGTAGTATAACAGGAATAATTGCAACCAATGTGAAAGTACAGGTCATTTCTACGTTCCGGGCAACCTAGGCTTCACACTAGGGCGTTGCTCCACCACATCGAATATCTCCGGCCTTAGAAGTCAATGCCAGAAGCATAAAATGCCATATAAATACAACAGTTTTTGCTCTGTATATAATGAATAATTGCAAACAGTGTGGAAGTAATGGTCATTTCTACGTTCCGGGCAACCTAGGCTTCGCTCTAGGGACTTGCTCCACCAGATCGAATAGCTAGGGACTTAGAAGTCAACGCCACAGGCATAAAATACAATAAAAATGCAACAGCTCTTCCATCGTATATAATGTATATTTGCAAACAGTGTGAAATAAAGGTTATTTCTACGTACCGGGCAACCTAGGTTTCGCTGTTGGGCGCTGCTCCGCCAGATCGAATAGCTAGGGACTTAGAAGTCAACCCCAGAAGCATAAAATACAATAAAAATACAACAGTTTTTCCATCGTATAAAATGTATAATTGCAAGGACTGTGAAGGCAATGGTCATTTCTACGTTCCGGGCAACCTAGGCTTCACTCTAGAGCGTTGCTCCACCAGATCGAATAGCTAGGGACTTAGAAGTCAACGCCAGAAGCATAAAATACATTAAAAATACATCAGTTGTTCCATCGTATAAAAGGAATAATTGCAACCAGTGTGAAAGTAATGGTCATTTCTACATTCCGGGCAACCTAGGCTTCACCCTTGGGCGTTGCTCCATCACATCGAATAGCTGCGGCCTTAGAAGTCAACTCCAGAAGCATAAAATACAATATAAATACAACACCTTTTCCATCGCATAAAATGAATAATCGCAAACAGTGTGAAGGTAATGGTCATTTCTACGTTCCGGGCAACCTGGGCTTCACTCAAGGGCGTTGCTCCACCAGATAGAATAGTTAGGGCATAAGAAGTCAATGCCAGAAGCATAAAATACAATATAAATACAACAGCTTTTCCATCGTATATAATGTATATTTGCAAACAGTGTGAAAGCAAAGGTCATTTCTACGTTCCGTGCAATCTAGGCTTCACTCTATGGCGTAGTTCCACCAGATCGACTAGTTAGGGCCTAAGAAGTCAACGCCAAAAGCATAAAATACAATATAAATACAATAGTTTTTCCCTTGTATAACAGGAATAATTGCATCCAGTGTGAAAGCTATGGTCATTTCTACGTTCCGGGCAACCTAGGCTTCACTCTAGGGCGTTGCTCCACCACATCGAATAGTTAGGGCCTTAAAAATCAACGCCAGAAGCATAAAATACACAATAAATACAACAGTCTTTCTATCGTATAAAACGAATAATTGCAACCAGTGTTAAGGTAATGTTCATTTCTACGTACCGGGCAAGCTAGGCTTCACTCTAGGGCGTTGCTCCACCAGATCGAAAAGTTAGGGCCTAAGAAGTCATCGTCCGAAGCATAAAATACAAAGTAAATGGAACAGTTTTTCCATCGTATAAAACGAATAATTGCAAACATTGTGAAAGTAACGGTCATTTCTACGTTCCGCGCAACCTAGGCTTCACCCTAGGGCGTTGCTCCACCATTTCGAATAGCTAGGGCCTTAGAAGTTATCGCCCGAAGCATAAAATACAATAAAAATACATCAGTTTTTCCATCGTATAACAGGAGTAGTTGCAACCAGAGTGAAAGTGACGGTCATTTCTACGTTCCGGGCGACCTGGGCTTCACACTGGGGCGTTGGTCCTCCAGATCGAATAGTTGGGGCCTAAGAAGTAAACGCCAGAGGCATAAAATACAATATAAATAAAACAGTTTTTCCATCGTATAAAATGAGTAATTGCAAACTCTGTGAAAATAAGGGTCATTTCTACGTTCCGGGCAACCTAGGCTTCACTACAGGGCGGTGATCCACCAGATCAAATAGTTAGGGTCTAAGAAGTCAACGCCAGAAGCATAAAATACATTATAAATACAACAGCTTTTCCATCGTATATAATGTATATTTGCAAACATTGTGAAAGTAACGGTCATTTCTACGTTCGAGGCAACCTAGGCTTCACTCTTGGGCGTTGCTCCACCAGATCGAATAGTTAGGGACTTAGAATTCAACGCTAGAAGCATAAAATACAGCACAAGTACAACAGTTTTTCCATCGTATAACAGGAATAATTGCAACCAGTGTGAAAGTACAGGTCATTTCTACGTTCCGGGCAACCCAGGCTTCGCTTGAGGGCGTTGCTCCACCAGATCGAATAGCAAGGGACTTAGAAGTCAACGCCAGAAGCATAAATTACAATAAAAATACAACAGTTTTTCCATCGTATAACAGGAATAATTGCAACCAGTGTGAAAGTACAGGTCATTACTACGTTCTGGGCATCCTAGGCTTCGCTTAAGGGCGTTGTTCCACCAGATAGAATAGTTAGGGCCTAAGAAGTCAACGCCAGAAGCATAAAATACAATATAAATACAACAGCTTTTCCATCGTATATAATGTATATTTGCAAACAGTGTGAAAGCAAAGGTCATTTCTACGTTCCGGGCAACCTAGGCTTAACTGTAGGGCGTTGCACCACCAGATCGAATAGTTAGGGCCTTAGAAGTCAACGCCCGAATCATGAAATACAAAATCACTAGAACAGTTTTTTCATTGTATAGAACGAATAATTGCAACCAGTGTTAAAGTTATGGTCATTTCTACGTACCGGGCAACCTTGGCTTAACTCCAGGGCGTTCGTCCACCAGATCGAATAGTTAGGGACTTTGAATACAACGCCAGAAGCATAAAATACTATAAAAATGCAACAGTTTTTCCATTGTATAACAGGAATAACTGCAACCAGTGTGAAAGTACTGGTCCTTTCTACGTTCCGGGCAACCTAGGCTTCACTCTAGGGCGTTTCTCCACCAGATCGAATAGTTAGGGCCTCAGAAGTCAATGTCAGAAGCATAAAATACAATATAAATACAACAGTTTTTCCATCGTACAAAATGTATATTTGCAAACAGTGTAAAAGTAAAGGTCATTTCTACGTTCCGGGTAACCTGGGCTTCACTCTAGGGCGTTGTTCCACCAGATCGAATAGTTAGGGCATAAGAAGTCAGCGCCAGAAGCATAAAATACAATATAAATACAACAGCTTTTCCATCGTATATAATGTATATTTGCAAACAGTGTGATAGCAAAGGTCATTTCTGCGTTCCGGGCAACCTAGGCTTAACTGTAGGGCGTTGCTCCACCAGATCGAATAGTTAGGGCCTAAGAAGTCAACGGCAGAAGCATAAAATACAATATAAATTCAATAGTTTTTCCCGTGTATAACAGGAATAATTGCAACCAGTGTGAAAGCTATGGTCATTTCTACGTTCCGGGCAACCTAGGCTTCACTCTAGGGTGTTGCTCCACCACATCGAATAGTTAGGGCCTCAGAAGTCAATGCCAGAAGCATAAAATACAATATAAATACAACAGTTTTTCCACTGTATAATATGAATAATTGCTAACAGTGTGGAAGTAATGGTCATTTCTACGTTCCGGGCAACCTAGGCTTCACTCTAGGGCGTTGCTCCACCACACCGAGTAGCTACGGCCTCAGAACTCAACGCCTGAAGCATAAAATATAATATAAATACAACAGTTTTTCCATCGTATAACAGGAATAATTGCGACCAGAGTGAAGGTGATGGTCATTTCTACGTTCCGGGCAGCCTAGGCTTCACTCTAGGGCGTTGCTCCACCAGATCGAATAGCTAGGGACTTAGAAGTCAACGCCAGAAGCATAAAATTAAATAAAAATACAACAGTTTTTCCATCGTATAAAACGAATAATTGCAACCAGTATGAAAGCTATGGTCATTTCTACGTTCCGGGCAACCTAGGCTTCACTACAGGGCGGTGATCCACCAGATCAAATAGTTAGGGTCTAAGAAGTCAACGCCAGAAGCATAAAATACATTATAAATACAACAGCTTTTCCATCGTATATAATGTATATTTGCAAACATTGTGAAAGTAACGGTCATTTCTACGTTCGAGGCAACCTAGGCTTCACTCTTGGGCGTTGCTCCACCAGATCGAATAGTTAGGGACTTAGAATTCAACGCTAGAAGCATAAAATACAGCACAAGTACAACAGTTTTTCCATCGTATAACAGGAATAATTGCAACCAGTGTGAAAGTACAGGTCATTTCTACGTTCCGGGCAACCCAGGCTTCGCTTGAGGGCGTTGCTCCACCAGATAGAATAGTTAGGGCATAAGAAGTCAATGCCAGAAGCATAAAATACAATATAAATACAACAGCTTTTCCATCGTATATAATGTATATTTGCAAACAGTGTGAAAGCAAAGGTCATTTCTACGTTCCGTGCAATCTAGGCTTCACTCTATGGCGTAGTTCCACCAGATCGACTAGTTAGGGCCTAAGAAGTCAACGCCAAAAGCATAAAATACAATATAAATACAATAGTTTTTCCCTTGTATAACAGGAATAATTGCATCCAGTGTGAAAGCTATGGTCATTTCTACGTTCCGGGCAACCTAGGCTTCACTCTAGGGCGTTGCTCCACCACATCGAATAGTTAGGGCCTTAAAAATCAACGCCAGAAGCATAAAATACACAATAAATACAACAGTCTTTCTATCGTATAAAACGAATAATTGCAACCAGTGTTAAGGTAATGTTCATTTCTACGTTCCGGGCAAGCTAGGCTTCACTCTAGGGCGTTGCTCCACCAGATCGAAAAGTTAGGGCCTAAGAAGTCATCGTCCGAAGCATAAAATACAAAGTAAATGGAACAGTTTTTCCATCGTATAAAACGAATAATTGCAAACATTGTGAAAGTAACGGTCATTTCTACGTTCCGCGCAACCTAGGCTTCACCCTAGGGCGTTGCTCCACCATTTCGAATAGCTAGGGCCTTAGAAGTTATCGCCCGAAGCATAAAATACAATAAAAATACATCAGTTTTTCCATCGTATAACAGGAGTAGTTGCAACCAGAGTGAAAGTGACGGTCATTTCTACGTTCCGGGCGACCTGGGCTTCACACTGGGGCGTTGGTCCTCCAGATCGAATAGTTGGGGCCTAAGAAGTCAACGCCAGAGGCATAAAATACAATATAAATAAAACAGTTTTTCCATCGTATAAAATGAGTAATTGCAAACTCTGTGAAAATAAGGGTCATTTCTACGTTCCGGGCAACCTAGGCTTCACTCTAGGTCGTTGCGCCACCAGATCGAATAGTTAGGGCCTAAGAAGTCAACGCCAGAAGCATAAAGTATTAGAAAAATACAACAGTCTTTCCATCGTATAACAGGAGTAATTGCAAGCATTGTGAAGGTAATGGTCATTTCTACGTTCCGGGCAACCTAGGCTTCACTCTAGGGTGTTGCTCCACCATATCGAATAGTTAGGGCCTTAGAAGTCAACGCCAGAAGCATAAAATACAAAATAAATACAACAGCCTTTCCATCGTATAAACCGAATAATGGCAACCAGTGTGAAAGTGATGGCCATTTCTACGTTCCGGGCAACCTAGGCGTCACTCTAGGGCGTTGCTCCACCCGATCCAATAGTTAGGGCATAAGAAGTCAATGCCAGAAGCATAAAATACAATATAAATACAACAGCTTTTCCATCGTATATAATGTATATTTGCAAACAGTGTGAAAGCAAAGGTCATTTCTGCGTTCCGGGCAACCTATGCTTAACTGTAGGGCGTTGCTCCACCAGATCGGATAGTTAGGGCCTAAATAGTCAACGCCAGAAGCATAAAATACAATATAAATACAATAGTTTTTCCCTTGTATAACAGGAATAATTGCAACCAGTGTGAAAGCTATGGTCATTTCTACGTTCCGGGCAACCTAGGCTTCACTCCAGGGCGTTGCTCCACCACATCGAATAGTTAGGGCCTCAGAAGTCAACGCCAGAAGATTAAAATACGATATATGTACAACAGTTTTTCCATCGTATAAAGCGAATAATTGCAACCAGTGTGAAAGTAATGGCCATTTCCACGTTCCGGGCAACCTAGGCTTCTCTCTACGGCGTTGCTGCACCACATCGAATAGCTACGGCATTAGAAGTCAACGCCTGAAGCATAAAATACAATAAAAATGCAACAGTTTTTCCATCGTATAACAGGAAAGCTGCAACCAGTGTGAAAGTACTGGTCATTTCTATGTTCCGGGTAACCTAGGCTTCATTCTAGGGCGTTGCTCCACCAGATCGAATAGCTAGAGACTTAGAATTCAACGCCAGAAGAATAAAATACAACATGGGTACCACAGTTTTTCCATCGTATAAAATGTATAATTGCAAGCAGTGTGAAGGTAACGGTCATTTCCACGTTACGGGCAACCTAGGCTTCACTCTAGAGCGTTCCTCCTCCAGACCGAGTAGTTAGGGCCTTAGATGTCAACGCCCGAAGCATAAAATACAAAATAAATAGAACAGCTTTTCCATTGTATAAAACGAATAATTGCAACCAGTGTGAAAGTTATGGTCATTTCTACTCTCCGGGCAACCTAGGCTTAACTCCAGGGCGTTGCTCCTCCAGATCGAATAGCTAGGGACCTTGAATACAACGCAAGAAGCATAAAATACAATAAAAATGCAACAGTTTTACCATCGTGTAACAGGAAAGCTGCAGCCAGTGTGAAAGTACTGGTCACTTCTATGTTCCAGGTGACCTAGGCTTCACACTAGGTTATTGCTCCACCAGATAGAATAGCTAGGTACTTAGAATTCAACGCCAGGAGAACAAAATACAACATAAGTAAAACAGTTTTTCCATCGTATAAAATGTATAATTGCAAGAAGTGTGAAGGTAATGGTCATTTCTACGTTCTGGGCAACCTAGGCTTCACTCTAGAGCGTTGCTCCACCAGATCGAATGGTTAGGGCCTTGGAAGTCAACGCCCGAAGCATAAAATACAAAACAAATAGAACAGTTTTTCCATTGTATAAAACGAATAATTGCAACCAGAGTGAAAGTTATGGTCATTTCTACGTCCCGGGCAACCTAGGCTTCACTCTACGGCGTTGCTCCACCAGATCGAATAGCTAGGGCTAGAAGTCAACGCTAGAAGCATAAAATAAAAGAAAAATACAACAGTTTTGCCATCGTATAAAACGAATAATTGCAACCAGTGTGGAAGTTAGGGTCATTTCTACGGTCCCGGCAACCTAGGCTTCACTCTAGGGCGTTGTTCCACCAGATCGAATAGTTAGGGCCTAAGAAGACAACGCCAGAAGCATAAAATACAATATAAATACAACAGCTTTTCCATCGTACAAAACGAATAATTGCAATCCGTATGAATATTATGGTCATTTCTACGTTCCGCGCAACCTAGGCTTCACCCTAGGTCGTTGTTCCACCAGATCCAATAGTTAGGACATAAGAAGTCAACGCCAGAAGCATAAAATACAAAATAGATACAACAGATTTTCCATCGTATAACAGGAGTAATTGCCACCAGTGTCAAAGTGATGGTCATTTCTGCATTCCGGGCAACCTAGGCTTCACTCTAGGGCGTTGCTCCTCCAGATAGAATAGTTAGGGCCCAGGAAGTCAACGCCAGAAGCATAAAATAAAATATAAATACAACAGTTTTTCCCTTGTATAACAGGAATAATTGCAACCAGTGTGAAAGGTATGGTCATTTCTACGTTCCGGGTAACCTAGGCTTCACTCTAGGGCGTTGCTCCACCACATCGGATAGCTGCGGCCTTAGAAGTCAACGCCATAACTATAAAAAGCAATATAAATACAACAGTTTTTCCATTGTATAACAGGAATAATTGCAACCAGTGTGAAAGTGATGGTCATTTCTACGTTCCGGGCAACCTAGGCTTCAGTCTAGGGCATGGTTCCCCCAGATCGAATAGTTAGGGCCGAAGAAGCCTACGCCAGAAGCATAAAATACAATATAAACACCACAGTTTTTCCATCGTATAACGGGAATAATTGCAACCAGAGTGAAGGTGATGGTCATTTCTAAGTTCCGAGCAACCTAGGCTTCACTCTAGAGCGTTGCTCCACCAGATCGAATAGCTAGGACCTTAGAAGTCAACGCCAGAAGCACAAAATAAAATAAAAATACAAGACTTATTCCATCGTATAACAGGAATAATTACAACCAGTGTGAGAGTAATGGGCATTTCTACGTTCCGTGCAACCTAGGCTTCACTCTAGGGCGTTGGTCCACCTGGCCGAATAGTTACGGCCTTAGAAAACAACTCCAGACTCATAAAATACAATATAAATACAACAGTTTTTCCACGGTATAAAACGAATAATTGCAACCAGTATGAAAGTTATGGTCATTTCTACGTTACGGGCAACCTAGGCTTCACCCTAGGGCGTTGCTCCACCAAATCGAATAGTTAGGGCCTAAGAAGTCATCGCCAGAAGCATAAAATACAATAGAAATACAACAGTCTTTCCATCGTATAAGAGGAATAATAGCAACCAGCGTGAAATATATGGTCATTTCTACGATACGGGCAACCAAGGCTTCACTCTAGGGCGTCGTTCCACTTGATCGAATAGTTCGGGCCTAAGAAGTCTACGCCCGAAGCATAAAATACAAAATAAATAGAACAGTTTTTCCATTGTATAAAACGAATAATTGCAACCAGTGTGAAAGCTATGGTCATTTATACGTTCCGGGCAACCTAGGCTTCACTCTAGGGCATTGTCCGTCCAGATCGAATAGTTAGGGCCTAAGAAGTCAACGCCAGAAGCATAAAATACAATATAAATACAACAGCTCTCCCATCGTATATAATGTATATTTGCAAACAGTGTGAAAGTAAAGGTCATTTCTACGTACCGGGCAACCTAGGTTTCGCTGTAGGGCGCTGCTCTGCCAGATCGAATAGCTAGGGACTTAGAAGTCAACCCCAGAAGCATAAAATAAAATAAAAGTACAACAGTTTTTCCATCGTATAAAATGTATAATTGCAAGGACTGTGAAGGCAATGGTCATTTCTACGTTCCGGGCAACCTAGGCTTCACTCTAGAGAGTTGCTTCACCAGATCGTATAGTTAGGGCCTTAGATGTCAACGCCCGAAGTATAAAATACAAAATAAATAGAACAGTTTTTCCATTGTATAAAACGAATAATTGCAACCAGTGTGAAAGTTATGGTCATTTCTACGTTCCGGGCAACCTAGGCTTAACTGTAGGGCGTTGCTCCACCAGATCGCATAGTTAGGGACTTAGAATTTAACGCCAGAAGCATAAAATACAATAAAAATGCAACAGTTTTTCCGTAGTATAACAGGAATAATTGCAACCAATGTGAAAGTACAGGTCATTTCTACGTTCCGGGCAACCTAGGCTTCACACTAGGGCGTTGCTCCACCACATCGAATATCTCCGGCCTTAGAAGTCAATGCCAGAAGCATAAAATGCCATATAAATACAACAGTTTTTGCTCTGTATATAATGAATAATTGCAAACAGTGTGGAAGTAATGGTCATTTCTACGTTCCGGGCAACCTAGGCTTCGCTCTAGGGACTTGCTCCACCAGATCGAATAGCTAGGGACTTAGAAGTCAACGCCACAGGCATAAAATACAATAAAAATGCAACAGCTCTTCCATCGTATATAATGTATATTTGCAAACAGTGTGAAATAAAGGTTATTTCTACGTACCGGGCAACCTAGGTTTCGCTGTTGGGCGCTGCTCCGCCAGATCGAATAGCTAGGGACTTAGAAGTCAACCCCAGAAGCATAAAATACAATAAAAATACAACAGTTTTTCCATCGTATAAAATGTATAATTGCAAGGACTGTGAAGGCAATGGTCATTTCTACGTTCCGGGCAACCTAGGCTTCACTCTAGAGCGTTGCTCCACCAGATCGAATAGCTAGGGACTTAGAAGTCAACGCCAGAAGCATAAAATACATTAAAAATACATCAGTTGTTCCATCGTATAAAAGGAATAATTGCAACCAGTGTGAAAGTAATGGTCATTTCTACATTCCGGGCAACCTAGGCTTCACCCTTGGGCGTTGCTCCATCACATCGAATAGCTGCGGCCTTAGAAGTCAACTCCAGAAGCATAAAATACAATATAAATACAACACCTTTTCCATCGCATAAAATGAATAATCGCAAACAGTGTGAAGGTAATGGTCATTTCTACGTTCCGGGCAACCTGGGCTTCACTCAAGGGCGTTGCTCCACCAGATAGAATAGTTAGGGCATAAGAAGTCAATGCCAGAAGCATAAAATACAATATAAATACAACAGCTTTTCCATCGTATATAATGTATATTTGCAAACAGTGTGAAAGCAAAGGTCATTTCTACGTTCCGTGCAATCTAGGCTTCACTCTATGGCGTAGTTCCACCAGATCGACTAGTTAGGGCCTAAGAAGTCAACGCCAAAAGCATAAAATACAATATAAATACAATAGTTTTTCCCTTGTATAACAGGAATAATTGCATCCAGTGTGAAAGCTATGGTCATTTCTACGTTCCGGGCAACCTAGGCTTCACTCTAGGGCGTTGCTCCACCACATCGAATAGTTAGGGCCTTAAAAATCAACGCCAGAAGCATAAAATACACAATAAATACAACAGTCTTTCTATCGTATAAAACGAATAATTGCAACCAGTGTTAAGGTAATGTTCATTTCTACGTACCGGGCAAGCTAGGCTTCACTCTAGGGCGTTGCTCCACCAGATCGAAAAGTTAGGGCCTAAGAAGTCATCGTCCGAAGCATAAAATACAAAGTAAATGGAACAGTTTTTCCATCGTATAAAACGAATAATTGCAAACATTGTGAAAGTAACGGTCATTTCTACGTTCCGCGCAACCTAGGCTTCACCCTAGGGCGTTGCTCCACCATTTCGAATAGCTAGGGCCTTAGAAGTTATCGCCCGAAGCATAAAATACAATAAAAATACATCAGTTTTTCCATCGTATAACAGGAGTAGTTGCAACCAGAGTGAAAGTGACGGTCATTTCTACGTTCCGGGCGACCTGGGCTTCACACTGGGGCGTTGGTCCTCCAGATCGAATAGTTGGGGCCTAAGAAGTAAACGCCAGAGGCATAAAATACAATATAAATAAAACAGTTTTTCCATCGTATAAAATGAGTAATTGCAAACTCTGTGAAAATAAGGGTCATTTCTACGTTCCGGGCAACCTAGGCTTCACTCTAGGTCGTTGCGCCACCAGATCGAATAGTTAGGGCCTAAGAAGTCAACGCCAGAAGCATAAAGTATTAGAAAAATACAACAGTCTTTCCATCGTATAACAGGAGTAATTGCAAGCATTGTGAAGGTAATGGTCATTTCTACGTTCGGGGAACCTAGGCTTCACTCTAGGGTGTTGCTCCACCATATCGAATAGTTAGGGCCTTAGAAGTCAACGCCAGAAGCATAAAATACAAAATAAATACAACAGCCTTTCCATCGTATAAAACGAATAATGGCAACCAGTGTGAAAGTGATGGCCATTTCTACGTTCCGGGCAACCTAGGCGTCACTCTAGGGCGTTGCTCCACCCGATCCAATAGTTAGGGCATAAGAAGTCAATGCCAGAAGCATAAAATACAATATAAATACAACAGCTTTTCCATCGTATATAATGTATATTTGCAAACAGTGTGAAAGCAAAGGTCATTTCTGCGTTCCGGGCAACCTATGCTTAACTGTAGGGCGTTGCTCCACCAGATCGGATAGTTAGGGCCTAAATAGTCAACGCCAGAAGCATAAAATACAATATAAATACAATAGTTTTTCCCTTGTATAACAGGAATAATTGCAACCAGTGTGAAAGCTATGGTCATTTCTACGTTCCGGGCAACCTAGGCTTCACTCCAGGGCGTTGCTCCACCACATCGAATAGTTAGGGCCTCAGAAGTCAACGCCAGAAGATTAAAATACGATATATGTACAACAGTTTTTCCATCGTATAAAGCGAATAATTGCAACCAGTGTGAAAGTAATGGCCATTTCCACGTTCCGGGCAACCTAGGCTTCTCTCTACGGCGTTGCTGCACCACATCGAATAGCTACGGCATTAGAAGTCAACGCCTGAAGCATAAAATACAATAAAAATGCAACAGTTTTTCCATCGTATAACAGGAAAGCTGCAACCAGTGTGAAAGTACTGGTCATTTCTATGTTCCGGGTAACCTAGGCTTCATTCTAGGGCGTTGCTCCACCAGATCGAATAGCTAGAGACTTAGAATTCAACGCCAGAAGAATAAAATACAACATGGGTACCACAGTTTTTCCATCGTATAAAATGTATAATTGCAAGCAGTGTGAAGGTAACGGTCATTTCCACGTTACGGGCAACCTAGGCTTCACTCTAGAGCGTTCCTCCTCCAGACCGAGTAGTTAGGGCCTTAGATGTCAACGCCCGAAGCATAAAATACAAAATAAATAGAACAGCTTTTCCATTGTATAAAACGAATAATTGCAACCAGTGTGAAAGTTATGGTCATTTCTACTCTCCGGGCAACCTAGGCTTAACTCCAGGGCGTTGCTCCTCCAGATCGAATAGCTAGGGACTTTGAATACAACGCAAGAAGCATAAAATACAATAAAAATGCAACAGTTTTACCATCGTGTAACAGGAAAGCTGCAGCCAGTGTGAAAGTACTGGTCACTTCTATGTTCCAGGTGACCTAGGCTTCACACTAGGTTATTGCTCCACCAGATAGAATAGCTAGGTACTTAGAATTCAACGCCAGGAGAACAAAATACAACATAAGTAAAACAGTTTTTCCATCGTATAAAATGTATAATTGCAAGAAGTGTGAAGGTAATGGTCATTTCTACGTTCTGGGCAACCTAGGCTTCACTCTAGAGCGTTGCTCCACCAGATCGAATGGTTAGGGCCTTGGAAGTCAACGCCCGAAGCATAAAATACAAAATAAATAGAACAGTTTTTCCATTGTATAAAACGAATAATTGCAACCAGAGTGAAAGTTATGGTCATTTCTACGTCCCGGGCAACCTAGGCTTCACTCTACGGCGTTGCTCCACCAGATCGAATAGCTAGGGCTAGAAGTCAACGCTAGAAGCATAAAATAAAAGAAAAATACAACAGTTTTGCCATCGTATAAAACGAATAATTGCAACCAGTGTGGAAGTTAGGGTCATTTCTACGGTCCCGGCAACCTAGGCTTCACTCTAGGGCGTTGTTCCACCAGATCGAATAGTTAGGGCCTAAGAAGACAACGCCAGAAGCATAAAATACAATATAAATACAACAGCTTTTCCATCGTACAAAACGAATAATTGCAATCCGTATGAATATTATGGTCATTTCTACGTTCCGCGCAACCTAGGCTTCACCCTAGGTCGTTGTTCCACCAGATCCAATAGTTAGGACATAAGAAGTCAACGCCAGAAGCATAAAATACAAAATAGATACAACAGATTTTCCATCGTATAACAGGAGTAATTGCCACCAGTGTCAAAGTGATGGTCATTTCTGCATTCCGGGCAACCTAGGCTTCACTCTAGGGCGTTGCTCCTCCAGATAGAATAGTTAGGGCCCAGGAAGTCAACGCCAGAAGCATAAAATAAAATATAAATACAACAGTTTTTCCCTTGTATAACAGGAATAATTGCAACCAGTGTGAAAGGTATGGTCATTTCTACGTTCCGGGTAACCTAGGCTTCACTCTAGGGCGTTGCTCCACCACATCGGATAGCTGCGGCCTTAGAAGTCAACGCCATAACTATAAAAAGCAATATAAATACAACAGTTTTTCCATTGTATAACAGGAATAATTGCAACCAGTGTGAAAGTGATGGTCATTTCTACGTTCCGGGCAACCTAGGCTTCAGTCTAGGGCATGGTTCCCCCAGATCGAATAGTTAGGGCCGAAGAAGCCTACGCCAGAAGCATAAAATACAATATAAACACCACAGTTTTTCCATCGTATAACGGGAATAATTGCAACCAGAGTGAAGGTGATGGTCATTTCTAAGTTCCGAGCAACCTAGGCTTCACTCTAGAGCGTTGCTCCACCAGATCGAATAGCTAGGACCTTAGAAGTCAACGCCAGAAGCACAAAATAAAATAAAAATACAAGACTTATTCCATCGTATAACAGGAATAATTACAACCAGTGTGAGAGTAATGGGCATTTCTACGTTCCGTGCAACCTAGGCTTCACTCTAGGGCGTTGGTCCACCTGGCCGAATAGTTACGGCCTTAGAAAACAACTCCAGACTCATAAAATACAATATAAATACAACAGTTTTTCCACGGTATAAAACGAATAATTGCAACCAGTATGAAAGTTATGGTCATTTCTACGTTACGGGCAACCTAGGCTTCACCCTAGGGCGTTGCTCCACCAAATCGAATAGTTAGGGCCTAAGAAGTCATCGCCAGAAGCATAAAATACAATAGAAATACAACAGTCTTTCCATCGTATAAGAGGAATAATAGCAACCAGCGTGAAATATATGGTCATTTCTACGATACGGGCAACCAAGGCTTCACTCTAGGGCGTCGTTCCACTTGATCGAATAGTTCGGGCCTAAGAAGTCTACGCCCGAAGCATAAAATACAAAATAAATAGAACAGTTTTTCCATTGTATAAAACGAATAATTGCAACCAGTGTGAAAGCTATGGTCATTTATACGTTCCGGGCAACCTAGGCTTCACTCTAGGGCATTGTCCGTCCAGATCGAATAGTTAGGGCCTAAGAAGTCAACGCCAGAAGCATAAAATACAATATAAATACAACAGCTCTCCCATCGTATATAATGTATATTTGCAAACAGTGTGAAAGTAAAGGTCATTTCTACGTACCGGGCAACCTAGGTTTCGCTGTAGGGCGCTGCTCTGCCAGATCGAATAGCTAGGGACTTAGAAGTCAACCCCAGAAGCATAAAATACAATAAAAGTACAACAGTTTTTCCATCGTATAAAATGTATAATTGCAAGGACTGTGAAGGCAATGGTCATTTCTACGTTCCGGGCAACCTAGGCTTCACTCTAGAGAGTTGCTTCACCAGATCGTATAGTTAGGGCCTTAGATGTCAACGCCCGAAGTATAAAATACAAAATAAATAGAACAGTTTTTCCATTGTATAAAACGAATAATTGCAACCAGTGTGAAAGTTATGGTCATTTCTACGTTCCGGGCAACCTAGGCTTAACTGTAGGGCGTTGCTCCACCAGATCGCATAGTTAGGGACTTAGAATTTAACGCCAGAAGCATAAAATACAATAAAAATGCAACAGTTTTTCCGAAGTATAACAGGAATAATTGCAACCAATGTGAAAGTACAGGTCATTTCTACGTTCCGGGCAACCTAGGCTTCACACTAGGGCGTTGCTCCACCACATCGAATATCTCCGGCCTTAGAAGTCAATGCCAGAAGCATAAAATGCCATATAAATACAACAGTTTTTGCTCTGTATATAATGAATAATTGCAAACAGTGTGGAAGTAATGGTCATTTCTACGTTCCGGGCAACCTAGGCTTCGCTCTAGGGACTTGCTCCACCAGATCGAATAGCTAGGGACTTAGAAGTCAACGCCACAGGCATAAAATACAATAAAAATGCAACAGCTCTTCCATCGTATATAATGTATATTTGCAAACAGTGTGAAATAAAGGTTATTTCTACGTACCGGGCAACCTAGGTTTCGCTGTTGGGCGCTGCTCCGCCAGATCGAATAGCTAGGGACTTAGAAGTCAACCCCAGAAGCATAAAATACAATAAAAATACAACAGTTTTTCCATCGTATAAAATGTATAATTGCAAGGACTGTGAAGGCAATGGTCATTTCTACGTTCCGGGCAACCTAGGCTTCACTCTAGAGCGTTGCTTCACCAGATCGAATAGTTAGGGCCTTAGATGTCAACGCCCGAAGCATAAAATACAAAATAAATAGAACAGTTTTTCCATTGTATAAAACGAATAATTGCAACCAGTGTGAAGGTTATGGTCATTTCTACGTTCCCGGTAACCTAGGCTTCACTCTAGGGCGTTTCTCCACCACATCGAATAGCTACGGCCTTAGAAGTCAACGCCATAACTATAAAAAACAATATAAATACAACAGATCTTCCATTGTATAAAATGAATAACTGCAACCAGAGTGAAGGTGATGGTCATTTCTACGTCCCGGGCAACCTAGGCTTCACTCTAGGGCATTGTCCGACCAGATCGAATAGTTAGGGCCTAAGAAGTCAATGGCAGAAGCATAAAATACAATATAAATACAACAGCTCTTCCATCGTATATAATGTATATTTGCAAACAGTGTGAAAGTAAAGGTCATTTCTACATACCGGGCAACCTAGGTTTCGCTGTAGGGCGCTGCTCCGCCAGATCGAATAGCTAGGGACCTAGAAGTCAACCCCAGAAGCATAAAATACAATAAAAATGCAACAGTTTTTCCATCGTATAACAGGAAAGCTGCAACCAGTGTGAAAGTACTGGTCATTTCTATGTTCCGGGTGACCTAGGCTTCACTCTAGGGCATTGCTCCACCAGATGGAATAGCTAGGTACTTAGAATTCGACGCCAGGAGAACAAAATACAACATAAGTACAACAGTTTTTCCATCGTATAAAATGTATAATTGCAAGAAGTGTGAAGGTAATGGTCATTTCTACGTTCCGGGCAACCTAGGCTTCAGTCTAGGGCGTGGCTTCACCAGATCGAATAGTTAGGGCCTTAGATGTCAACGCCCGAAGCATAAAATATAAAATAAATAGAACATTTTTTCCATTGTATAAAACGGATAATTGCAACCAGTGTGAAAGTTATGGTCATTTCTACGTTTTCGGCAGCCTAGGCTTAACTGTAGGACGTTGCTCCACCAGATCGCATAGTTAGGGACTTAGAATTTAACGCCAGAAGCATAAAATGCAATAAAAATGCACCAGTTTTTCCATAGTATAACAGGAATAATTGCAACCAGTTTGAAAGTACAGGTCATATCTACGTTCTGGGCAACCTAGGCTTCGCTCTAGGGCCTTGCTCCACTAGATCGAATAGCTAGGGACTTAGAAGTCAACGCCAGAGGCATAAAATACAATAAAAATGCAACAGTTTTTCCACCGTATAACAGGAATAACTGCAACCAGTGTGAAAGTACTGGTCATTTCTATGTTTCCGGTAACCTAGGCTTCACTCTAGGGCGTTGCTCCACCCGATCGAATGGTTAGGGCCTTAGAAGTCAACGCCCGAAGCATAAAATACAAAATAAATAGAACAGTTTTTCCATTGTATAAAACGAATAATTGCAACCAGAGTGAAAGTTATGGTCATTTATACGTTCCGGGCAACCTAGGCTTCACTCTAGGGCGTTGGTCCACCTGGCCGAATAGTTAGGGCCTTAGAAAACAACTCCAGACTCATAAAATACAATATAAATACAACAGTTTTTCCACGGTATAAAACGAATAATTGCAACCAGTATGAAAGTTATGGTCATTTCTACGTTACGGGCAGCCTAGGCTTCACCCTAGGGCGTTGCTCCACCAAATCGAATAGTTAGGGCCTAAGAAGTCAACGCCAGAAGCATAAAATACAAAATAAATACAACAGTTTTTCCAACGTATAACAAGAATAATTGCAACCAGTGTGAGAGTGATGGTCATTTCTACATTCCGGGAAACCTAGGCTTCACTCTAGGGCGTTGCTCCACCAGATCGAATGCATAGTGCCATAGAAGTCAACGCCAGAAGCATAAAGTACATTAAAAATCCAACAGTTTGTCCATCGTATAACAGGAGTAATTGCCACCAGTGTCAAAGTGATGGTCATTTCTGCATTCCGGGCAACCTAGGCTTCACTCTAGGGCGTTGCTCCTCCAGATAGAATAGTTAGGGCCCAGGAAGTCAACGCCAGAAGCATAAAATAAAATACAAATACAACAGTTTTTCCCTTGTATAACAGGAATAATTGCAACCAGTGTGAAAGGTATGGTCATTTCTACGTTCCGGGTAACCTAGGCTTCACTCTAGGGCGTTGCTCCACCACATCGGATAGCTGCGGCCTTAGAAGTCAACGCCAGAAGCATAAAATACAATATAAATACAACAGTTTTTCAATCGTATAACGGGAATGATTGCAAACAGTGTGAAAGATATGGTCATTTCTACGTTGCGGGCATCCTAGGCTTCACTCTAGGGCATTGCTCCACCACATCGAATAGCTACGGCCTTAGAAGTCAACGCCATAACTATAAAAAGCAATATATATACAACAGTTTTTCAATTGTATAACAGGAATAATTGCAACCAGTGTGAAAGTGATGGTCATTTCTACGTTCCGGGCAACCTAGGCTTCAGTCTAGGGCATGGTTCCCCCAGATAGAATAGTTAGGGCCTAAGAAGCCCATGCCAGAAGCATAAAATACAATATAAACACCACAGTTTTTCCATCGTATAACGGGAATAATTGCAACCAGAGTGAAGGTGATGGTCATTTCTAAGTTCCGGGCAACCTAGGCTTCACTCTAGAGCGTTGCTCCACCAGATCGAATAGCTAGGACCTTAGAAGTCAACGCCAGAAGCACAAAATAAAATAAAAATACAACAGTTATTACATCGTATAACAGGAATAATTACAACCAGTGTGAAAGTAATGGGCATTTCTACGTTCCGTGCAACCTAGTCTTCACTCTAGGGCGTTGGTCCACCTGGCCGAATAGTTAGGGCCTTAGAAAACAACTCCAGACTCATAAAATACAATATAAATACAACAGTTTTTCCACGGTATAAAAGGAATAATTGCAACCAGTATGAAAGTTATGGTCATTTCTACGTTACGGGCAACCTAGGCTTCATCCTAGGGCGTTATTCCACCAGATCGAATAGCTAGGACCTTAGAAGTCAACGCCAGAAGCACAAAATAAAATAAAAATACAAGACTTATTCCATCGTATAACAGGAATAATTACAACCAGTGTGAGAGTAATGGGCATTTCTACGTTCCGTGCAACCTAGGCTTCACTCTAGGGCGTTGGTCCACCTGGCCGAATAGTTACGGCCTTAGAAAACAACTCCAGACTCATAAAATACAATATAAATACAACAGTTTTTCCACGGTATAAAACGAATAATTGCAACCAGTATGAAAGTTATGGTCATTTCTACGTTACGGGCAACCTAGGCTTCACCCTAGGGCGTTGCTCCACCAAATCGAATAGTTAGGGCCTAAGAAGTCATCGCCAGAAGCATAAAATACAATAGAAATACAACAGTCTTTCCATCGTATAAGAGGAATAATAGCAACCAGCGTGAAATATATGGTCATTTCTACGATACGGGCAACCAAGGCTTCACTCTAGGGCGTCGTTCCACTTGATCGAATAGTTCGGGCCTAAGAAGTCTACGCCCGAAGCATAAAATACAAAATAAATAGAACAGTTTTTCCATTGTATAAAACGAATAATTGCAACCAGTGTGAAAGCTATGGTCATTTATACGTTCCGGGCAACCTAGGCTTCACTCTAGGGCATTGTCCGTCCAGATCGAATAGTTAGGGCCTAAGAAGTCAACGCCAGAAGCATAAAATACAATATAAATACAACAGCTCTCCCATCGTATATAATGTATATTTGCAAACAGTGTGAAAGTAAAGGTCATTTCTACGTACCGGGCAACCTAGGTTTCGCTGTAGGGCGCTGCTCTGCCAGATCGAATAGCTAGGGACTTAGAAGTCAACCCCAGAAGCATAAAATACAATAAAAGTACAACAGTTTTTCCATCGTATAAAATGTATAATTGCAAGGACTGTGAAGGCAATGGTCATTTCTACGTTCCGGGCAACCTAGGCTTCACTCTAGAGAGTTGCTTCACCAGATCGTATAGTTAGGGCCTTAGATGTCAACGCCCGAAGTATAAAATACAAAATAAATAGAACAGTTTTTCCATTGTATAAAACGAATAATTGCAACCAGTGTGAAAGTTATGGTCATTTCTACGTTCCGGGCAACCTAGGCTTAACTGTAGGGCGTTGCTCCACCAGATCGCATAGTTAGGGACTTAGAATTTAACGCCAGAAGCATAAAATACAATAAAAATGCAACAGTTTTTCCGTAGTATAACAGGAATAATTGCAACCAATGTGAAAGTACAGGTCATTTCTACGTTCCGGGCAACCTAGGCTTCACACTAGGGCGTTGCTCCACCACATCGAATATCTCCGGCCTTAGAAGTCAATGCCAGAAGCATAAAATGCCATATAAATACAACAGTTTTTGCTCTGTATATAATGAATAATTGCAAACAGTGTGGAAGTAATGGTCATTTCTACGTTCCGGGCAACCTAGGCTTCGCTCTAGGGACTTGCTCCACCAGATCGAATAGCTAGGGACTTAGAAGTCAACGCCACAGGCATAAAATACAATAAAAATGCAACAGCTCTTCCATCGTATATAATGTATATTTGCAAACAGTGTGAAATAAAGGTTATTTCTACGTACCGGGCAACCTAGGTTTCGCTGTTGGGCGCTGCTCCGCCAGATCGAATAGCTAGGGACTTAGAAGTCAACCCCAGAAGCATAAAATACAATAAAAATACAACAGTTTTTCCATCGTATAAAATGTATAATTGCAAGGACTGTGAAGGCAATGGTCATTTCTACGTTCCGGGCAACCTAGGCTTCACTCTAGAGCGTTGCTTCACCAGATCGAATAGTTAGGGCCTTAGATGTCAACGCCCGAAGCATAAAATACAAAATAAATAGAACAGTTTTTCCATTGTATAAAACGAATAATTGCAACCAGTGTGAAGGTTATGGTCATTTCTACGTTCCCGGTAACCTAGGCTTCACTCTAGGGCGTTTCTCCACCACATCGAATAGCTACGGCCTTAGAAGTCAACGCCATAACTATAAAAAACAATTTAAATACAACAGATCTTCCATTGTATAAAATGAATAACTGCAACCAGAGTGAAGGTGATGGTCATTTCTACGTCCCGGGCAACCTAGGCTTCACTCTAGGGCATTGTCCGACCAGATCGAATAGTTAGGGCCTAAGAAGTCAATGGCAGAAGCATAAAATACAATATAAATACAACAGCTCTTCCATCGTATATAATGTATATTTGCAAACAGTGTGAAAGTAAAGGTCATTTCTACATACCGGGCAACCTAGGTTTCGCTGTAGGGCGCTGCTCCGCCAGATCGAATAGCTAGGGACCTAGAAGTCAACCCCAGAAGCATAAAATACAATAAAAATGCAACAGTTTTTCCATCGTATAACAGGAAAGCTGCAACCAGTGTGAAAGTACTGGTCATTTCTATGTTCCGGGTGACCTAGGCTTCACTCTAGGGCATTGCTCCACCAGATGGAATAGCTAGGTACTTAGAATTCGACGCCAGGAGAACAAAATACAACATAAGTACAACAGTTTTTCCATCGTATAAAATGTATAATTGCAAGAAGTGTGAAGGTAATGGTCATTTCTACGTTCCGGGCAACCCAGGCTTCGCTTGAGGGCGTTGCTCCACCAGATCGAATAGCTAGGGACTTAGAAGTCCACGCCAGAAGCTTAAAATACATTAAAAATACATCAGTTGTTCCATCGTATAAAAGGAATAATTGCAACCAGTGTGAAAGTAATGGTCATTTCTACATTCCGGGCAACCTAGGCTTCACCCTTGGGCGTTGATCCATCACATCGAATAGCTGCGGCCTTAGAAGTCAACTCCAGAAGCATAAAATACAATATAAATACAACATCTTTTCCATCGCATAAAATGAATAATCGCAAACAGTGTGAAGGTAATGGTCATTTCTACGTTCCGGGCAACCTGGGCTTCACTCAAGGGCGTTGCTCCACCAGATAGAATAGTTAGGGCATAAGAAGTCAATGCCAGAAGCATAAAATACAATATAAATACAACAGCTTTTCCATCGTATATAATGTATATTTGCAAACAGTGTGAAAGCAAAGGTCATTTCTACGTTCCGTGCAATCTAGGCTTCACTCTATGGCGTAGTTCCACCAGATCGACTAGTTAGGGCCTAAGAAGTCAACGCCAAAAGCATAAAATACAATATAAATACAATAGTTTTTCCCTTGTATAACAGGAATAATTGCATCCAGTGTGAAAGCTATGGTCATTTCTACGTTCCGGGCAACCTAGGCTTCACTCTAGGGCGTTGCTCCACCACATCGAATAGTTAGGGCCTTAAAAATCAACGCCAGAAGCATAAAATACACAATAAATACAACAGTCTTTCTATCGTATAAAACGAATAATTGCAACCAGTGTTAAGGTAATGTTCATTTCTACGTTCCGGGCAAGCTAGGCTTCACTCTAGGGCGTTGCTCCACCAGATCGAAAAGTTAGGGCCTAAGAAGTCATCGTCCGAAGCATAAAATACAAAGTAAATGGAACAGTTTTTCCATCGTATAAAACGAATAATTGCAAACATTGTGAAAGTAACGGTCATTTCTACGTTCCGCGCAACCTAGGCTTCACCCTAGGGCGTTGCTCCACCATTTCGAATAGCTAGGGCCTTAGAAGTTATCGCCCGAAGCATAAAATACAATAACAATACATCAGTTTTTCCATCGTATAACAGGAGTAGTTGCAACCAGAGTGAAAGTGACGGTCATTTCTACGTTCCGGGCGACCTGGGCTTCACACTGGGGCGTTGGTCCTCCAGATCGAATAGTTGGGGCCTAAGAAGTCAACGCCAGAGGCATAAAATACAATATAAATAAAACAGTTTTTCCATCGTATAAAATGAGTAATTGCAAACTCTGTGAAAATAAGGGTCATTTCTACGTTCCGGGCAACCTAGGCTTCACTCTAGGTCGTTGCGCCACCAGATCGAATAGTTAGGGCCTAAGAAGTCAACGCCAGAAGCATAAAGTATTAGAAAAATACAACAGTCTTTCCATCGTATAACAGGAGTAATTGCAAGCATTGTGAAGGTAATGGTCATTTCTACGTTCCGGGCAACCTAGGCTTCACTCTAGGGTGTTGCTCCACCATATCGAATAGTTAGGGCCTTAGAAGTCAACGCCAGAAGCATAAAATACAATAGAAATACAACAGTCTTTCCATCGTATAAGAGGAATAATAGCAACCAGCGTGAAATATATGGTCATTTCTACGATACGGGCAACCAAGGCTTCACTCTAGGGCGTCGTTCCACTTGATCGAATAGTTCGGGCCTAAGAAGTCTACGCCCGAAGCATAAAATACAAAATAAATAGAACAGTTTTTCCATTGTATAAAACGAATAATTGCAACCAGTGTGAAAGCTATGGTCATTTATACGTTCCGGGCAACCTAGGCTTCACTCTAGGGCATTGTCCGTCCAGATCGAATAGTTAGGGCCTAAGAAGTCAACGCCAGAAGCATAAAATACAATATAAATACAACAGCTCTCCCATCGTATATAATGTATATTTGCAAACAGTGTGAAAGTAAAGGTCATTTCTACGTACCGGGCAACCTAGGTTTCGCTGTAGGGCGCTGCTCTGCCAGATCGAATAGCTAGGGACTTAGAAGTCAACCCCAGAAGCATAAAATACAATAAAAGTACAACAGTTTTTCCATCGTATAAAATGTATAATTGCAAGGACTGTGAAGGCAATGGTCATTTCTACGTTCCGGGCAACCTAGGCTTCACTCTAGAGAGTTGCTTCACCAGATCGTATAGTTAGGGCCTTAGATGTCAACGCCCGAAGTATAAAATACAAAATAAATAGAACAGTTTTTCCATTGTATAAAACGAATAATTGCAACCAGTGTGAAAGTTATGGTCATTTCTACGTTCCCGGTAACCTAGGCTTCACTCTAGGGCGTTTCTCCACCACATCGAATAGCTACGGCCTTAGAAGTCAACGCCATAACTATAAAAAACAATATAAATACAACAGATCTTCCATTGTATAAAATGAATAACTGCAACCAGAGTGAAGGTGATGGTCATTTCTACGTCCCGGGCAACCTAGGCTTCACTCTAGGGCATTGTCCGACCAGATCGAATAGTTAGGGCCTAAGAAGTCAATGGCAGAAGCATAAAATACAATATAAATACAACAGCTCTTCCATCGTATATAATGTATATTTGCAAACAGTGTGAAAGTAAAGGTCATTTCTACATACCGGGCAACCTAGGTTTCGCTGTAGGGCGCTGCTCCGCCAGATCGAATAGCTAGGGACCTAGAAGTCAACCCCAGAAGCATAAAATACAATAAAAATGCAACAGTTTTTCCATCGTATAACAGGAAAGCTGCAACCAGTGTGAAAGTACTGGTCATTTCTATGTTCCGGGTGACCTAGGCTTCACTCTAGGGCATTGCTCCACCAGATGGAATAGCTAGGTACTTAGAATTCGACGCCAGGAGAACAAAATACAACATAAGTACAACAGTTTTTCCATCGTATAAAATGTATAATTGCAAGAAGTGTGAAGGTAATGGTCATTTCTACGTTCCGGGCAACCCAGGCTTCGCTTGAGGGCGTTGCTCCACCAGATCGAATAGCTAGGGACTTAGAAGTCAACGCCAGAAGCTTAAAATACATTAAAAATACATCAGTTGTTCCATCGTATAAAAGGAATAATTGCAACCAGTGTGAAAGTAATGGTCATTTCTACATTCCGGGCAACCTAGGCTTCACCCTTGGGCGTTGATCCATCACATCGAATAGCTGCGGCCTTAGAAGTCAACTCCAGAAGCATAAAATACAATATAAATACAACATCTTTTCCATCGCATAAAATGAATAATCGCAAACAGTGTGAAGGTAATGGTCATTTCTACGTTCCGGGCAACCTGGGCTTCACTCAAGGGCGTTGCTCCACCAGATAGAATAGTTAGGGCATAAGAAGTCAATGCCAGAAGCATAAAATACAATATAAATACAACAGCTTTTCCATCGTATATAATGGATATTTGCAAACAGTGTGAAAGCAAAGGTCATTTCTACGTTCCGTGCAATCTAGGCTTCACTCTATGGCGTAGTTCCACCAGATCGACTAGTTAGGGCCTAAGAAGTCAACGCCAAAAGCATAAAATACAATATAAATACAATAGTTTTTCCCTTGTATAACAGGAATAATTGCATCCAGTGTGAAAGCTATGGTCATTTCTACGTTCCGGGCAACCTAGGCTTCACTCTAGGGCGTTGCTCCACCACATCGAATAGTTAGGGCCTTAAAAATCAACGCCAGAAGCATAAAATACACAATAAATACAACAGTCTTTCTATCGTATAAAACGAATAATTGCAACCAGTGTTAAGGTAATGTTCATTTCTACGTTCCGGGCAAGCTAGGCTTCACTCTAGGGCGTTGCTCCACCAGATCGAAAAGTTAGGGCCTAAGAAGTCATCGTCCGAAGCATAAAATACAAAGTAAATGGAACAGTTTTTCCATCGTATAAAACGAATAATTGCAAACATTGTGAAAGTAACGGTCATTTCTACGTTCCGCGCAACCTAGGCTTCACCCTAGGGCGTTGCTCCACCATTTCGAATAGCTAGGGCCTTAGAAGTTATCGCCCGAAGCATAAAATACAATAAAAATACATCAGTTTTTCCATCGTATAACAGGAGTAGTTGCAACCAGAGTGAAAGTGACGGTCATTTCTACGTTCCGGGCGACCTGGGCTTCACACTGGGGCGTTGGTCCTCCAGATCGAATAGTTGGGGCCTAAGAAGTCAACGCCAGAGGCATAAAATACAATATAAATAAAACAGTTTTTCCATCGTATAAAATGAGTAATTGCAAACTCTGTGAAAATAAGGGTCATTTCTACGTTCCGGGCAACCTAGGCTTCACTCTAGGTCGTTGCGCCACCAGATCGAATAGTTAGGGCCTAAGAAGTCAACGCCAGAAGCATAAAGTATTAGAAAAATACAACAGTCTTTCCATCGTATAACAGGAGTAATTGCAAGCATTGTGAAGGTAATGGTCATTTCTACGTTCCGGGCAACCTAGGCTTCACTCTAGGGTGTTGCTCCACCATATCGAATAGTTAGGGCCTTAGAAGTCAACGCCAGAAGCATAAAATACAATAGAAATACAACAGTCTTTCCATCGTATAAGAGGAATAATAGCAACCAGCGTGAAATATATGGTCATTTCTACGATACGGGCAACCAAGGCTTCACTCTAGGGCGTCGTTCCACTTGATCGAATAGTTCGGGCCTAAGAAGTCTACGCCCGAAGCATAAAATACAAAATAAATAGAACAGTTTTTCCATTGTATAAAACGAATAATTGCAACCAGTGTGAAAGCTATGGTCATTTATACGTTCCGGGCAACCTAGGCTTCACTCTAGGGCATTGTCCGTCCAGATCGAATAGTTAGGGCCTAAGAAGTCAACGCCAGAAGCATAAAATACAATATAAATACAACAGCTCTCCCATCGTATATAATGTATATTTGCAAACAGTGTGAAAGTAAAGGTCATTTCTACGTACCGGGCAACCTAGGTTTCGCTGTAGGGCGCTGCTCTGCCAGATCGAATAGCTAGGGACTTAGAAGTCAACCCCAGAAGCATAAAATACAATAAAAGTACAACAGTTTTTCCATCGTATAAAATGTATAATTGCAAGGACTGTGAAGGCAATGGTCATTTCTACGTTCCGGGCAACCTAGGCTTCACTCTAGAGAGTTGCTTCACCAGATCGTATAGTTAGGGCCTTAGATGTCAACGCCCGAAGTATAAAATACAAAATAAATAGAACAGTTTTTCCATTGTATAAAACGAATAATTGCAACCAGTGTGAAAGTTATGGTCATTTCTACGTTCCGGGCAACCTAGGCTTAACTGTAGGGCGTTGCTCCACCAGATCGCATAGTTAGGGACTTAGAATTTAACGCCAGAAGCATAAAATACAATAAAAATGCAACAGTTTTTCCGTAGTATAACAGGAATAATTGCAACCAATGTGAAAGTACAGGTCATTTCTACGTTCCGGGCAACCTAGGCTTCACACTAGGGCGTTGCTCCACCACATCGAATATCTCCGGCCTTAGAAGTCAATGCCAGAAGCATAAAATGCCATATAAATACAACAGTTTTTGCTCTGTATATAATGAATAATTGCAAACAGTGTGGAAGTAATGGTCATTTCTACGTTCCGGGCAACCTAGGCTTCGCTCTAGGGACTTGCTCCACCAGATCGAATAGCTAGGGACTTAGAAGTCAACGCCACAGGCATAAAATACAATAAAAATGCAACAGCTCTTCCATCGTATATAATGTATATTTGCAAACAGTGTGAAATAAAGGTTATTTCTACGTACCGGGCAACCTAGGTTTCGCTGTTGGGCGCTGCTCCGCCAGATCGAATAGCTAGGGACTTAGAAGTCAACCCCAGAAGCATAAAATACAATAAAAATACAACAGTTTTTCCATCGTATAAAATGTATAATTGCAAGGACTGTGAAGGCAATGGTCATTTCTACGTTCCGGGCAACCTAGGCTTCACTCTAGAGCGTTGCTTCACCAGATCGAATAGTTAGGGCCTTAGATGTCAACGCCCGAAGCATAAAATACAAAATAAATAGAACAGTTTTTCCATTGTATAAAACGAATAATTGCAACCAGTGTGAAGGTTATGGTCATTTCTACGTTCCCGGTAACCTAGGCTTCACTCTAGGGCGTTTCTCCACCACATCGAATAGCTACGGCCTTAGAAGTCAACGCCATAACTATAAAAAACAATATAAATACAACAGATCTTCCATTGTATAAAATGAATAACTGCAACCAGAGTGAAGGTGATGGTCATTTCTACGTCCCGGGCAACCTAGGCTTCACTCTAGGGCATTGTCCGACCAGATCGAATAGTTAGGGCCTAAGAAGTCAATGGCAGAAGCATAAAATACAATATAAATACAACAGCTCTTCCATCGTATATAATGTATATTTGCAAACAGTGTGAAAGTAAAGGTCATTTCTACATACCGGGCAACCTAGGTTTCGCTGTAGGGCGCTGCTCCGCCAGATCGAATAGCTAGGGACCTAGAAGTCAACCCCAGAAGCATAAAATACAATAAAAATGCAACAGTTTTTCCATCGTATAACAGGAAAGCTGCAACCAGTGTGAAAGTACTGGTCATTTCTATGTTCCGGGTGACCTAGGCTTCACTCTAGGGCATTGCTCCACCAGATGGAATAGCTAGGTACTTAGAATTCGACGCCAGGAGAACAAAATACAACATAAGTACAACAGTTTTTCCATCGTATAAAATGTATAATTGCAAGAAGTGTGAAGGTAATGGTCATTTCTACGTTCCGGGCAACCCAGGCTTCGCTTGAGGGCGTTGCTCCACCAGATCGAATAGCTAGGGACTTAGAAGTCAACGCCAGAAGCTTAAAATACATTAAAAATACATCAGTTGTTCCATCGTATAAAAGGAATAATTGCAACCAGTGTGAAAGTAATGGTCATTTCTACATTCCGGGCAACCTAGGCTTCACCCTTGGGCGTTGATCCATCACATCGAATAGCTGCGGCCTTAGAAGTCAACTCCAGAAGCATAAAATACAATATAAATACAACATCTTTTCCATCGCATAAAATGAATAATCGCAAACAGTGTGAAGGTAATGGTCATTTCTACGTTCCGGGCAACCTGGGCTTCACTCAAGGGCGTTGCTCCACCAGATAGAATAGTTAGGGCATAAGAAGTCAATGCCAGAAGCATAAAATACAATATAAATACAACAGCTTTTCCATCGTATATAATGTATATTTGCAAACAGTGTGAAAGCAAAGGTCATTTCTACGTTCCGTGCAATCTAGGCTTCACTCTATGGCGTAGTTCCACCAGATCGACTAGTTAGGGCCTAAGAAGTCAACGCCAAAAGCATAAAATACAATATAAATACAATAGTTTTTCCCTTGTATAACAGGAATAATTGCATCCAGTGTGAAAGCTATGGTCATTTCTACGTTCCGGGCAACCTAGGCTTCACTCTAGGGCGTTGCTCCACCACATCGAATAGTTAGGGCCTTAAAAATCAACGCCAGAAGCATAAAATACACAATAAATACAACAGTCTTTCTATCGTATAAAACGAATAATTGCAACCAGTGTTAAGGTAATGTTCATATCTACGTTCCGGGCAAGCTAGGCTTCACTCTAGGGCGTTGCTCCACCAGATCGAAAAGTTAGGGCCTAAGAAGTCATCGTCCGAAGCATAAAATACAAATTAAATGGAACAGTTTTTCCATCGTATAAAACGAATAATTGCAAACATTGTGAAAGTAACGGTCATTTCTACGTTCCGCGCAACCTAGGCTTCACCCTAGGGCGTTGCTCCACCATTTCGAATAGCTAGGGCCTTAGAAGTTATCGCCCGAAGCATAAAATACAATAAAAATACATCAGTTTTTCCATCGTATAACAGGAGTAGTTGCAACCAGAGTGAAAGTGACGGTCATTTCTACGTTCCGGGCGACCTGGGCTTCACACTGGGGCGTTGGTCCTCCAGATCGAATAGTTGGGGCCTAAGAAGTCAACGCCAGAGGCATAAAATACAATATAAATAAAACAGTTTTTCCATCGTATAAAATGAGTAATTGCAAACTCTGTGAAAATAAGGGTCATTTCTACGTTCCGGGCAACCTAGGCTTCACTCTAGGTCGTTGCGCCACCAGATCGAATAGTTAGGGCCTAAGAAGTCAACGCCAGAAGCATAAAGTATTAGAAAAATACAACAGTCTTTCCATCGTATAAAACGAATAATGGCAACCAGTGTGAAAGTGATGGCCATTTCTACGTTCCGGGCAACCTAGGCGTCACTCTAGGGCGTTGCTCCACCCGATCCAATAGTTAGGGCATAAGAAGTCAATGCCAGAAGCATAAAATACAATATAAATACAACAGCTTTTCCATCGTATATAATGTATATTTGCAAACAGTGTGAAAGCAAAGGTCATTTCTGCGTTCCGGGCAACCTATGCTTAACTGTAGGGCGTTGCTCCACCAGATCGGATAGTTAGGGCCTAAATAGTCAACGCCAGAAGCATAAAATACAATATAAATACAATAGTTTTTCCCTTGTATAACAGGAATAATTGCAACCAGTGTGAAAGCTATGGTCATTTCTACGTTCCGGGCAACCTAGGCTTCACTCCAGGGCGTTGCTCCACCACATCGAATAGTTAGGGCCTCAGAAGTCAACGCCAGAAGATTAAAATACGATATATGTACAACAGTTTTTCCATCGTATAAAGCGAATAATTGCAACCAGTGTGAAAGTAATGGCCATTTCCACGTTCCGGGCAACCTAGGCTTCTCTCTACGGCGTTGCTGCACCACATCGAATAGCTACGGCATTAGAAGTCAACGCCTGAAGCATAAAATACAATAAAAATGCAACAGTTTTTCCATCGTATAACAGGAAAGCTGCAACCAGTGTGAAAGTACTGGTCATTTCTATGTTCCGGGTAACCTAGGCTTCATTCTAGGGCGTTGCTCCACCAGATCGAATAGCTAGAGACTTAGAATTCAACGCCAGAAGAATAAAATACAACATGGGTACCACAGTTTTTCCATCGTATAAAATGTATAATTGCAAGCAGTGTGAAGGTAACGGTCATTTCCACGTTACGGGCAACCTAGGCTTCACTCTAGAGCGTTCCTCCTCCAGACCGAGTAGTTAGGGCCTTAGATGTCAACGCCCGAAGCATAAAATACAAAATAAATAGAACAGCTTTTCCATTGTATAAAACGAATAATTGCAACCAGTGTGAAAGTTATGGTCATTTCTACTCTCCGGGCAACCTAGGCTTAACTCCAGGGCGTTGCTCCTCCAGATCGAATAGCTAGGGACTTTGAATACAACGCAAGAAGCATAAAATACAATAAAAATGCAACAGTTTTACCATCGTGTAACAGGAAAGCTGCAGCCAGTGTGAAAGTACTGGT
The DNA here is from genome assembly GCF_051401765.1 of Calliopsis andreniformis. Taxonomy (NCBI): domain Eukaryota; kingdom Metazoa; phylum Arthropoda; class Insecta; order Hymenoptera; family Andrenidae; genus Calliopsis; species Calliopsis andreniformis. The sequence goes on from NW_027480422.1 coordinate 20,518,413, forward strand.
CACTTCTATGTTCCAGGTGACCTAGGCTTCACACTAGGTTATTGCTCCACCAGATAGAATAGCTAGGTACTTAGAATTCAACGCCAGGAGAACAAAATACAACATAAGTAAAACAGTTTTTCCATCGTATAAAATGTATAATTGCAAGAAGTGTGAAGGTAATGGTCATTTCTACGTTCTGGGCAACCTAGGCTTCACTCTAGAGCGTTGCTCCACCAGATCGAATGGTTAGGGCCTTGGAAGTCAACGCCCGAAGCATAAAATACAAGATAAATAGAACAGTTTTTCCATTGTATAAAACGAATAATTGCAACCAGAGTGAAAGTTATGGTCATTTCTACGTCCCGGGCAACCTAGGCTTCACTCTACGGCGTTGCTCCACCAGATCGAATAGCTAGGGCTAGAAGTCAACGCTAGAAGCATAAAATAAAAGAAAAATACAACAGTTTTGCCATCGTATAAAACGAATAATTGCAACCAGTGTGGAAGTTAGGGTCATTTCTACGGTCCCGGCAACCTAGGCTTCACTCTAGGGCGTTGTTCCACCAGATCGAATAGTTAGGGCCTAAGAAGACAACGCCAGAAGCATAAAATACAATATAAATACAACAGCTTTTCCATCGTACAAAACGAATAATTGCAATCCGTATGAATATTATGGTCATTTCTACGTTCCGCGCAACCTAGGCTTCACCCTAGGTCGTTGTTCCACCAGATCCAAAAGTTAGGACATAAGAAGTCAACGCCAGAAGCATAAAATACAAAATAGATACAACAGATTTTCCATCGTATAACAGGAGTAATTGCCACCAGTGTCAAAGTGATGGTCATTTCTGCATTCCGGGCAACCTAGGCTTCACTCTAGGGCGTTGCTCCTCCAGATAGAATAGTTAGGGCCCAGGAAGTCAACGCCAGAAGCATAAAATAAAATATAAATACAACAGTTTTTCCCTTGTATAACAGGAATAATTGCAACCAGTGTGAAAGGTATGGTCATTTCTACGTTCCGGGTAACCTAGGCTTCACTCTAGGGCGTTGCTCCACCACATCGGATAGCTGCGGCCTTAGAAGTCAACGCCATAACTATAAAAAGCAATATAAATACAACAGTTTTTCCACTGTATAACAGGAATAATTGCAACCAGTGTGAAAGTGATGGTCATTTCTACGTTCCGGGCAACCTAGGCTTCAGTCTAGGGCATGGTTCCCCCAGATCGAATAGTTAGGGCCGAAGAAGCCTACGCCAGAAGCATAAAATACAATATAAACACCACAGTTTTTCCATCGTATAACGGGAATAATTGCAACCAGAGTGAAGGTGATGGTCATTTCTAAGTTCCGAGCAACCTAGGCTTCACTCTAGAGCGTTGCTCCACCAGATCGAATAGCTAGGACCTTAGAAGTCAACGCCAGAAGCACAAAATAAAATAAAAATACAAGACTTATTCCATCGTATAACAGGAATAATTACAACCAGTGTGAGAGTAATGGGCATTTCTACGTTCCGTGCAACCTAGGCTTCACTCTAGGGCGTTGGTCCACCTGGCCGAATAGTTACGGCCTTAGAAAACAACTCCAGACTCATAAAATACAATATAAATACAACAGTTTTTCCACGGTATAAAACGAATAATTGTAACCAGTATGAAAGTTATGGTCATTTCTACGTTACGGGCAACCTAGGCTTCACCCTAGGGCGTTGCTCCACCAAATCGAATAGTTAGGGCCTAAGAAGTCATCGCCAGAAGCATAAAATACAATAGAAATACAACAGTCTTTCCATCGTATAAGAGGAATAATAGCAACCAGCGTGAAATATATGGTCATTTCTACGATACGGGCAACCAAGGCTTCACTCTAGGGCGTCGTTCCACTTGATCGAATAGTTCGGGCCTAAGAAGTCTACGCCCGAAGCATAAAATACAAAATAAATAGAACAGTTTTTCCATTGTATAAAACGAATAATTGCAACCAGTGTGAAAGCTATGGTCATTTATACGTTCCGGGCAACCTAGGCTTCACTCTAGGGCATTGTCCGTCCAGATCGAATAGTTAGGGCCTAAGAAGTCAACGCCAGAAGCATAAAATACAATATAAATACAACAGCTCTCCCATCGTATATAATGTATATTTGCAAACAGTGTGAAAGTAAAGGTCATTTCTACGTACCGGGCAACCTAGGTTTCGCTGTAGGGCGCTGCTCTGCCAGATCGAATAGCTAGGGACTTAGAAGTCAACCCCAGAAGCATAAAATACAATAAAAGTACAACAGTTTTTCCATCGTATAAAATGTATAATTGCAAGGACTGTGAAGGCAATGGTCATTTCTACGTTCCGGGCAACCTAGGCTTCACTCTAGAGAGTTGCTTCACCAGATCGTATAGTTAGGGCCTTAGATGTCAACGCCCGAAGTATAAAATACAAAATAAATAGAACAGTTTTTCCATTGTATAAAACGAATAATTGCAACCAGTGTGAAAGTTATGGTCATTTCTACGTTCCGGGCAACCTAGGCTTAACTGTAGGGCGTTGCTCCACCAGATCGCATAGTTAGGGACTTAGAATTTAACGCCAGAAGCATAAAATACAATAAAAATGCAACAGTTTTTCCGTAGTATAACAGGAATAATTGCAACCAATGTGAAAGTACAGGTCATTTCTACGTTCCGGGCAACCTAGGCTTCACACTAGGGCGTTGCTCCACCACATCGAATATCTCCGGCCTTAGAAGTCAATGCCAGAAGCATAAAATGCCATATAAATACAACAGTTTTTGCTCTGTATATAATGAATAATTGCAAACAGTGTGGAAGTAATGGTCATTTCTACGTTCCGGGCAACCTAGGCTTCGCTCTAGGGACTTGCTCCACCAGATCGAATAGCTAGGGACTTAGAAGTCAACGCCACAGGCATAAAATACAATAAAAATGCAACAGCTCTTCCATTGTATAAAATGAATAACTGCAACCAGAGTGAAGGTGATGGTCATTTCTACGTACCGGGCAACCTAGGTTTCGCTGTTGGGCGCTGCTCCGCCAGATCGAATAGCTAGGGACTTAGAAGTCAACCCCAGAAGCATAAAATACAATAAAAATACAACAGTTTTTCCATCGTATAAAATGTATAATTGCAAGGACTGTGAAGGCAATGGTCATTTCTACGTTCCGGGCAACCTAGGCTTCACTCTAGAGCGTTGCTTCACCAGATCGAATAGTTAGGGCCTTAGATGTCAACGCCCGAAGCATAAAATACAAAATAAATAGAACAGTTTTTCCATTGTATAAAACGAATAATTGCAACCAGTGTGAAGGTTATGGTCATTTCTACGTTCCCGGTAACCTAGGCTTCACTCTAGGGCGTTTCTCCACCACATCGAATAGCTACGGCCTTAGAAGTCAACGCCATAACTATAAAAAACAATATAAATACAACAGATCTTCCATTGTATAAAATGAATAACTGCAACCAGAGTGAAGGTGATGGTCATTTCTACGTCCCGGGCAACCTAGGCTTCACTCTAGGGCATTGTCCGACCAGATCGAATAGTTAGGGCCTAAGAAGTCAATGGCAGAAGCATAAAATACAATATAAATACAACAGCTCTTCCATCGTATATAATGTATATTTGCAAACAGTGTGAAAGTAAAGGTCATTTCTACATACCGGGCAACCTAGGTTTCGCTGTAGGGCGCTGCTCCGCCAGATCGAATAGCTAGGGACCTAGAAGTCAACCCCAGAAGCATAAAATACAATAAAAATGCAACAGTTTTTCCATCGTATAACAGGAAAGCTGCAACCAGTGTGAAAGTACTGGTCATTTCTATGTTCCGGGTGACCTAGGCTTCACTCTAGGGCATTGCTCCACCAGATGGAATAGCTAGGTACTTAGAATTCGACGCCAGGAGAACAAAATACAACATAAGTACAACAGTTTTTCCATCGTATAAAATGTATAATTGCAAGAAGTGTGAAGGTAATGGTCATTTCTACGTTCCGGGCAACCTAGGCTTCAGTCTAGGGCGTGGCTTCACCAGATCGAATAGTTAGGGCCTTAGATGTCAACGCCCGAAGCATAAAATATAAAATAAATAGAACATTTTTTCCATTGTATAAAACGGATAATTGCAACCAGTGTGAAAGTTATGGTCATTTCTACGTTTTCGGCAGCCTAGGCTTAACTGTAGGACGTTGCTCCACCAGATCGCATAGTTAGGGACTTAGAATTTAACGCCAGAAGCATAAAATGCAATAAAAATGCACCAGTTTTTCCATAGTATAACAGGAATAATTGCAACCAGTTTGAAAGTACAGGTCATATCTACGTTCTGGGCAACCTAGGCTTCGCTCTAGGGCCTTGCTCCACTAGATCGAATAGCTAGGGACTTAGAAGTCAACGCCAGAGGCATAAAATACAATAAAAATGCAACAGTTTTTCCACCGTATAACAGGAATAACTGCAACCAGTGTGAAAGTACTGGTCATTTCTATGTTTCCGGTAACCTAGGCTTCACTCTAGGGCGTTGCTCCACCCGATCGAATGGTTAGGGCCTTAGAAGTCAACGCCCGAAGCATAAAATACAAAATAAATAGAACAGTTTTTCCATTGTATAAAACGAATAATTTCAACCAGAGTGAAAGTTATGGTCATTTATACGTTCCGGGCAACCTAGGCTTCACTCTAGGGCGTTGGTCCACCTGGCCGAATAGTTAGGGCCTTAGAAAACAACTCCAGACTCATAAAATACAATATAAATACAACAGTTTTTCCACGGTATAAAACGAATAATTGCAACCAGTATGAAAGTTATGGTCATTTCTACGTTACGGGCAGCCTAGGCTTCACCCTAGGGCGTTGCTCCACCAAATCGAATAGTTAGGGCCTAAGAAGTCAACGCCAGAAGCATAAAATACAAAATAAATACAACAGTTTTTCCAACGTATAACAAGAATAATTGCAACCAGTGTGAGAGTGATGGTCATTTCTACATTCCGGGAAACCTAGGCTTCACTCTAGGGCGTTGCTCCACCAGATCGAATGCATAGTGCCATAGAAGTCAACGCCAGAAGCATAAAGTACATTAAAAATCCAACAGTTTGTCCATCGTATAACAGGAGTAATTGCCACCAGTGTCAAAGTGATGGTCATTTCTGCATTCCGGGCAACCTAGGCTTCACTCTAGGGCGTTGCTCCTCCAGATAGAATAGTTAGGGCCCAGGAAGTCAACGCCAGAAGCATAAAATAAAATACAAATACAACAGTTTTTCCCTTGTATAACAGGAATAATTGCAACCAGTGTGAAAGGTATGGTCATTTCTACGTTCCGGGTAACCTAGGCTTCACTCTAGGGCGTTGCTCCACCACATCGGATAGCTGCGGCCTTAGAAGTCAACGCCAGAAGCATAAAATACAATATAAATACAACAGTTTTTCTATCGTATAACAGGAATGATTGCAAACAGTGTGAAAGATATGGTCATTTCTACGTTGCGGGCATCCTAGGCTTCACTCTAGGGCATTGCTCCACCACATCGAATAGCTACGGCCTTAGAAGTCAACGCCATAACTATAAAAAGCAATATATATACAACAGTTTTTCAATTGTATAACAGGAATAATTGCAACCAGTGTGAAAGTGATGGTCATTTCTACGTTCCGGGCAACCTAGGCTTCAGTCTAGGGCATGGTTCCCCCAGATAGAATAGTTAGGGCCTAAGAAGCCTATGCCAGAAGCATAAAATACAATATAAACACCACAGTTTTTCCATCGTATAACGGGAATAATTGCAACCAGAGTGAAGGTGATGGTCATTTCTAAGTTCCGGGCAACCTAGGCTTCACTCTAGAGCGTTGCTCCACCAGATCGAATAGCTAGGACCTTAGAAGTCAACGCCAGAAGCACAAAATAAAATAAAAATACAACAGTTATTACATCGTATAACAGGAATAATTACAACCAGTGTGAAAGTAATGGGCATTTCTACGTTCCGTGCAACCTAGTCTTCACTCTAGGGCGTTGGTCCACCTGGCCGAATAGTTAGGGCCTTAGAAAACAACTCCAGACTCATAAAATACAATATAAATACAACAGTTTTTCCACGGTATAAAAGGAATAATTGCAACCAGTATGAAAGTTATGGTCATTTCTACGTTACGGGCAACCTAGGCTTCATCCTAGGGCGTTATTCCACCAAATCGAATAGTTAGGGCCTAAGAAGTCAACGCCAGAAGCATAAAATACAAAATAAATACAACAGTTTTTCCATCGTATAACAAGAATAATTGCAACCAGTGTGAGAGAGATGGTCATTTCTACATTCCGGGAAACCTAGGCTTCACTCTTGGGCGTTGCTCCACCAGATCGAATGCATAGTGCCGTAGAAGTCAACGCCAGAAGCATAAAGTACATTAAAAATCCAACAGTTTGTCCATCGTATAACAGGAGTAATTGCCACCAGGGTCAAAGTGATGGTCATTTCTGCATTCCGGGCAACCTAGGCTTCACTCTAGGGCGTTGCTCCTCCAGATAGAATAGTTAGGGCCCAGGAAGTCAACGCCAGAAGCATAAAATAAAATATAAATACAACAGATTTTCCCTTGTATAAAATGAATAATTGCAAACAGTGTGGAAGTAATGGTTATTTCTACGTTCCGGGCAACCTGGGCTTCACGCTAGGGCGTTGCTCCACCACATCGAATAGCTACGGCATTAGGAGCCAACGCCAGAGGCATAACATACAATATAAGCACAACAATTTTTCCATCGTATAAAATGTATAATTCCAAGCAGTGTGAAGGTAATGGTCATTTCTACGTTCAGGGCAACCTAGGCTTCACTCTAGAGCGTTGCTCCACCAGATCGAATGGTTAGGGCCTTAGAAGTCAACGCCCGAAGCATAAAATACAAAATAAATGCAACAGCTTTTCCATTGTATAAAACGAATAATTGCAACCAGTGTGAAAGCTATGGTCATTTATACGTTCCGGGCAACCTAGGCTTCACTCTAGGGCATTGTCCGACCAGAACGAATAGTTTGGGCCTATGAAGTCAACGCCAGAAACATAAAATACAATATAAATACAACTGCTCTCCCATCGTATATAATGTATATTTGCAAACAGTGTGAAAGTAAAGGTCATTTCTACGTACCGGGCAACCTAGGTTTCGCTGTAGGGCGCTGCTCTGCCAGATCGAATAGCTAGGGACTTAGAAGTCAACCCCAGAAGCATAAAATACAATAAAAGTACAACAGTTTTTCCATCGTATAAAATGTATAATTGCAAGGACTGTGAAGACAATGGTCATTTCTACGTTCCGGGCAACCTAGGCTTCACTCTAGAGAGTTGCTTCACCAGATCGTATAGTTAGGGCCTTAGATGTCAACGCCCGAAGCATAAAATACAAAATAAATAGAACAGTTTTTCCATTGTATAAAACGAATAATTGCAACCAGTGTGAAAGTTATGGTCATTTCTACGTTCCGGGCAACCTAGGCTTAACTGCAGGGCGTTGCTCCACCAGATCGCATAGTTAGGGACTTAGAATTTAACGCCAGAAGCATAAAATACAATAAAAATGCAACAGTTTTTCCATAGTATAACAGGAATAATTGCAACCAATGGGAAAGTACAGGTCATTTCTACGTTCCGGGCAACCTAGGCTTCGCTCTAGGGACTTGCTCCACCAGATCGAATAGCTCGGGACTTAGAAGTCAACGCCAGAGGCATAAAATACAATAAAAATGCAACAGCTCTTCCATCGTATATAACGTATATTTGCAAACAGTGTGAAATAAAGGTCATTTCTACTTACCTGGCAACCTAGGTTTCGCTGTAGGGCGCTGCTCCGACAGATCGAATAGCTAGGGACTTAGAAGTCAACCCCAGAAGCATAAAATACAATAAAAATACAACAGTTTTTCCATCGTATAAAATGTATAATTGCAAGGACTGTGAAGGCAATGGTCATTTCTACGTTCCGGGCAACCTAGGCTTCACTCTAGAGCGTTGCTTCACCAGATCGAATAGTTAGGGCCTTAGATGTCAACGCCCGAAGCATAATATACAAAATAAATAGAACAGTTTTTCCATTGTATAAAACGAATAATTGCAACCAGTGTGAATGACATGGTCATTTCTACGTTCCGGGCAACCTGGGCTTCACTCTAGGGCGTTGCTCCAACACATCGAATAGCTACGGCCTTAGAAGTCAACGCCATAACTATAAAAAGCAATATATATACAACAGTTTTTCCATTGTATAACAGGAATAATTGCAACCAGTGTGAAAGTGATGGTCATTTCTACGTTCCGGGCAACCTAGGCTTCAGTCTAGGGCATGGTTCCCCCAGATAGAATAGTTAGGGCCTAAGAAGCCTACGCCAGAAGCATAAAATACAATGTAAACACCACAGTTTTTCCATCGTATAACGGGAATAATTGCAACCAGTGTGAAAGTGATGCTCATTTCTACGTTCCGGGCAACCTAGGCTTCACTCTAGGGCGTTGTTCCACCACATCGGATAGCTGCGGCCTTAGAAGTCAACGCCAGAAGCATAAAATACAATATAAATACAACAGTTCTTCAATCGTATACCAGGAATAATTGCAAACAGTGTGAAAGATATGGTCATTTCTACGTTGCGGGCATCCTAGGCTTCACTCTAGGGCATTGCTCCACCACATCGAATAGCTACGGCCTTAGAAGTCAACGCCATAACTATAAAAAACAATATAAATACAACAGTTCTTCAATCGTATACCAGGAATAATTGCAAACAGTGTGAAAGATATGGTCATTTCTACGTTGCGGGCATCCTAGGCTTCACTCTAGGGCATTGCTCCACCACATCGAATAGCTACGGCCTTAGAAGTCAACGCCATAACTATAAAAAACAATATAAATACAACAGTTTTTCCATTGTATAACAGGAATAATTGCAACCAGTGTGAAAGTGATGGTCATTTCTACGTTCCGGGCAACCTAGGCTTCACTCTAGGGCGTTGCTCCACCACATCGGATAGCTGCGGCCTTAGAAGTCAACGCCAGAAGCATAAAATACAATATAAATACAACAGTTTTTCAATCGTATAACAGGAATGATTGCAAACAGTGTGAAAGATATGGTCATTTCTACGTTGCGGGCATCCTAGGCTTCACTCTAGGGCATTGCTCCACCACATCGAATAGCTACGGCCTTAGAAGTCAACGCCATAACTATAAAAAGCAATATATATACAACAGTTTTTCCATTGTATAACAGGAATAATTGCAACCAGTGTGAAAGTGATGGTCATTTCTACGTTCCGGGCAACCTAGGCTTCAGTCTAGGCCATGGTTCACCCAGATCGAATAGTTAGGGCCTAAGAAGCCTACGCCACAAGCATAAAATACAATATAAACACCACAGTTTTTCCATCGTATAACGGGAATAATTGCAACCAGAGTGAAGGTGATGGTCATTTCTAAGTTCCGGGCAACCTAGGCTTCACTCTAGAGCGTTGCTCCACCAGATCGAATAGCTAGGACCTTAGAAGTCAACGCCAGAAGCACAAAATAAAATAAAAATACAACAGTTATTACATCGTATAACAGGAATAATTACAACCAGTGTGAAAGTAATGGGCATTTCTACGTTCCGTGCAACCTAGGCTTCACTCTAGGGCGTTGGTCCACCTGGCCGAATAGTTAGGGCCTTAGAAACCAACTCCAGACTCATAAAATACAATATAAATACAACAGTTTTTCCACGGTATAAAAGGAATAATTGCAACCAGTATGAAAGTTATGGTCATTTCTACGTTACGGGCAACCTAGGCTTCATCCTAGGGCGTTATTCCACCAAATCGAATAGTTAGGGCCTAAGAAGTCAACGCCAGAAGCATAAAATACAAAATAAATACAACAGTTATTCCATCGTATAACAAGAATAATTGCAACCAGTGTGAGAGTGATGGTCATTTCTACATTACGGGAAACCTAGGCTTCACTCTAGGGCGTTGCTCCACCAGATCGAATGCATAGTGCCATAGAAGTCAACGCCAGAAGCATAAAGTACATTAAAAATCCAACAGTTTGTCCATCGTATAACAGGAGTAATTGCCACCAGGGTCAAAGTGATGGTCATTTCTGCATTCCGGGCAACCTAGGCTTCACTCTAGGGCGTTGCTCCTCCAGATAGAATAGTTAGGGCCCAGGAAGTCAACGCCAGAAGCATAAAATAAAATATAAATACAACAGTTTTTCCCTTGTATAAAATGAATAATTGCAAACAGTGTGGAAGTAATGGTTATTTCTACGTTCCGGGCAACCTGGGCTTCACGCTAGGGCGTTGCTCCACCACATCGAATAGCTACGGCATTAGGAGCCAACGCCAGAGGCATAAAATACAATATAAATACAACAGTTCTTCAATCGTATACCAGGAATAATTGCAAACAGTGTGAAAGATATGGTCATTTCTAGGTTGCGGGCATCCTAGGCTTCACTCTAGGGCATTGCTCCACCACATCGAATAGCTACGGCCTTAGAAGTCAACGCCATAACTATAAAAAACAATATAAATACAACAGTTTTTCCATTGTATAACAGGAATGATTGCAACCAGTGTGAAAGTGATGGTCATTTCTACGTTCCGGGCAACCTAGGCTTCACTCTAGGGCGTTGCTCCACCACATCGGATAGCTGCGGCCTTAGAAGTCAACGCCAGAAACATAAAATACAATATAAATACAACAGTTTTTCAATCGTATAACAGGAATAATTGCAAACAGTGTGAAAGATATGGTCATTTCTACTTTGCGGGCATCCTAGTCTTCACTCTAGGGCATTGCTCCACCACATCGAATAGCTACTGCCTTAGAAGTCAGCGCCATAACTGTAAAGAACAATATAAATACAACAGTTTTTCCATTGTATAAAATGAATAATTGCAACCAGTGTGAAAGACATGGTCATTTCTACGTTCCGGGCAACCTAGGCTTCACTCTAGGGCGTTGCTCCAACACATCGAATAGCTACGGCCTTAGGAGACAACGCCAGAGGCATAAAATACAAAATAAATACAACAGTTTTTCCATCGTATAACAAGAATAATTGCAACCACTGTGAAAGTGATGGTCATTTCTACATTCCGGGCAGCCTAGGCTTCACTCTATGGCGTTGCTGCAACACATCGAATAGCTACGGCCTTAGGAGTCAACGCCAGAGGCATAAAATACAAAATAAATACAACAGTTTTTCCATCGTATAACAAGAATAATTGCAACCATTGCGAAAGTGATGGTCATTTCTACATTCCGGGCAACGTGGGCTTCTCTCTGGGGCGTTTCTCCACCACATCGAATAACTACGGCACTAGAAGTCTACGCCTGAAGCATAAAATATAATATAAATACAACAGTTTTTCCATCGTATAACAAGCATAATTGCAACCAGTGTGAAAGTGATGGTCATTTCTACGTTCCGGGCAACCTAGGCTTCACTCTAGGGCGTTGTTCGTCCAGATCGAATAGCTAGGGCCTAAGAAGTCTACACCAGAAGCATAAAATACAACATAAATACAACAGTTTTTCCATCGTATAACAGGAATAATTGCAACCAGTGTGAGAGTGATGGTCATTTCTACATTCCGGGAAACCTAGGCTTCACTCTAGGGCGTTGTTCCACCAGATCGAATGCATAGTGCCATAGAAGTCAACGCCAGAAGCATAAAGTACATTAAAAATCCAACAGTTTGTCCATCGTATAACAGGAGTAATTGCAACCAGTGTCAAAGTGATGGTCATTTCTGCATTCCGGGCAACCTAGGCTTCACTTTAGGGCGTTGCTCCTCCAGATAGAATAGTTAGGGCCCAGGAAGTCAACGCCAGAAGCATAAAATAGAATATAAATACAACAGTTTTTCCCTTGTATAACAGGAATAATTGCAACCAGTGTGAAAGGTATGGTCATTTCTACGTTCCGGGCAACCTAGGCTTAACTGTAGGGCGTTGCTCCACCAGATCGCATAGTTAGGGACTTAGAATTTAACGCCAGAAGCATAAAATACAATAAAAATGCAACAGTTTTTCCATAGTATAACAGGCATAATTGCAACCAATGTGAAAGTACAGGTCATTTCTACGTTCCGGGCAACCTAGGCTTCGCTCTAGGGACTTGCTCCACCAGATCGAATAGCTAGGGACCTAGAAGTCAACGCCAGAGGCATAAAATACAATAAAAATGCAACAGCTCTTCCATCGTATATAATGTATATTTGCAAACAGTGTGAAATAAAGGTCATTTCTACGTACCGGGCAACCTAGGTTTCGCTGTAGGGCGCTGCTCCGCCAGATCGAATAGCTAGGGACTTAGAAGTCAACCCCAGAAGCATAAAATACAATAAAAATACAACAGTTTTTCCATCGTATAAAATGTATAATTGCAAGGACTGTGAAGGCAATGGTCATTTCTACGTTCCGGGCAACCTAGGCTTCACTCTAGAGCGTTGCTTCACCAGATCGAATAGTTAGGGCCTTAGATGTCAACGCCCGAAGCATAAAATACAAAATAAATAGAACAATTTTTCCATTGTATAAAACGAATAATTGCAACCAGTGTGAAAGACATGGTCATTTCTACGTTCCCGGCAACCTGGGCTTCACTCTAGGGCGTTGCTCCAACACATCGAATAGCTACGGCGTTAGGAGTCAACGTCAGAGGCATAAAATACAAAATAAATACAACAGTTTTTCCATCGTATAACAAGAATAATTGCAACCATGGTGAAAGTGATGGTCATTTCTACATTCCGGGCTGCCTAGGCTTCACTCTAGGGCGTTGCTCCTCCAGATCGTATAGTTAGGGCCTAAGAAGCCTACGCCAGAAGCATAAAATACAATATAAACACCACAGTTTTTCCATCGTATAACGGGAATAATTGCAACCAGAGTGAAGGTGATGGTCATTTCTAAGTTCCGGGCAACCTAGGCTTCACTCTAGAGCGTTGCTCCACCAGATCGAATAGCTAGGACCTTAGAAGTCAACGCCAGAAGCACAAAATAAAATAAAAATACAACAGTTATTACATCGTATAACAGGAATAATTACAACCAGTGTGAAAGTAATGGGCATTTCTACGTTCCGTGCAACCTAGGCTTCACTCTAGGGCGTTGGTCCAACTGGCCGAATAGTGAGGGCCTTAGAAAACAACTCCAGACTCATAAAATACAATATAAATACAACAGTTTTTCCACGGTGTAAAAGGAATAATTGCAACCAGTATGAAAGTTATGGTCATTTCTACGTTACGGGCAACCTAGGCTTCATCCTAGGGCGTTGCTCCACCAAATCGAATAGTTAGGGCCTAAGAAGTCAACGCCAGAAGCGTAAAATACAAAATAAATACAACAGTTTTTCCATCGTCTAACAAGAATAATTGCAACCAGTGTGAGAGTGATGGTCATTTCTACATTCCGGGAAACCTAGGCTTCACTCTAGCGCGTTGCTCCACCAGATCGAATGCATAGTGCCATAGAAGTCAACACCAGAAGCATAAAGTACATTAAAAATCCAACAGTTTGTCCATCGTATAACAGGAGTAATTGCCACCAGTGTCAAAGTGATGGTCATTTCTGCATTCCGGGCAACCTAGGCTTCACTCTAGGGCGTTGCTCCTCCAGATAGAATAGTTAGGGCCCAGGAAGTCAACGCCAGAAGCATAAAATAAAATATAAATACAACAGTTTTTCCCTTGTATAAAATGAATAATTGCAAACAGTGTGGAAGTAATGGTTATTTCTACGTTCCGGGCAACCTGGGCTTCACGCTAGGGCGTTGCTCCACCACATCGAATAGCTACGGCCTTGGGAGTCAACGCCAGAGGCATTACATACAATATAAGTACGACAGATTTTCCATCGTATAAAACGAATAATTGCAATCAGTATGAAGGTTGTGGTCATTTCTACGTTCCGGGCAACATAGCCTTCACCCTAGGCGTTGCTCCACCAGATCCAATAGTTAGGGCCTAAGAAGTCAACGCCAGAAGCATAAAGTACAATAAAAATCTAACAGTTTGCCCATCGTATAACAGGAATAACTGCAACCAGTGTGAAAGTAATGGTCATTTCAACGATACGGGCAACCTAGGCTTCACTCTAGGGCGTTGCTGCTCCACATCGAATAGCTGCGGCCTTACAAGTCAACGCCAGAAGGTTAAAATACAATATAAATACAACAGCTTTTCCATCGTATAAAACGAATAATTGCAATGAGTATGAAAGTTATGGTCATTTCTACGTTCCGGGCAACCTAGGCTTCACTATTGGGCGTTGCTCCATCACATCGAATAGCTGCGGCCTTGGAAGTCAACTCCAGAAGCATAAAATACAATATAAATACAACAGCTTTTCCATTGCATAAAACGAATGATTGCAAACAGTGTGAAAGTTATGGTCATTTCTACTTTCCGGGCAACCTAGGCTTAACTCAAGGGCGTTGCTCCACCAGATCAAATAGATCGAGACTTTGTATACAACGCCAGAAGCATACAATACAATAAAAATGCAACAGTTTTTCCATTGTATAACAGGAATAATTGCAACCAGTGTGAAAGTGATGGTGATTTCTACGTTCCTGCCACCCTAGGCTTCACTCTAGGGCGTTGTTCCACCAGAACGCATAGTTCGGGACTTAGAATTTATCGCCAGAAGCATAAAATACAATAAAAACGCTACACTTTTTCCATCGTATAACAGGAATAAATGCAACCAGTGTGAAAGTGATGGTCATTTCTACGTTCCGGGCAACCTAGGCTTCACTCTAGGGCGTTCTTCCACCAGATCGAATAGCTAGGGCCTAAGAAGTCAACGCCAGAAGCATAAACTGCAATATAAATGCAACAGTCTTTCCATTGTATAAAATGAATAATTGCAAACAGTGTGGAAGTAATGGTTACTTCTACGTTCGGGGCAACCTAGGCTTCACTCTAGGGCGTTGCTCCACCAGATCGAATAGCAAGGGACTTAGAAGTCAACGCCAGAAGCATAAAATACAATAAAAATACCACAGTCTTTCCATCGTATAAAATGTATAATTGCAAGCAATGTGAAGGTAATGGTTATTTCTACGTTTCGGGCGACCTAGGCTTCACTCTAGGGCGTTGCTCCACCATCTCGAATAGCTAGGGCCTTAGAAGTCAACGCCCGAAACATAAAATACAATAAAAATACAACAGTTTTTCCATCGTATAACGGGAATAACTGCAAAAAATGTGAACGTGATGGTCATTTCCACGTTCCGGTCAAACTAGGCTTCACTCTAGGGCGTTGGTCCGCCAGATCTAATAGTTAGGGCCCAGGAAGTCAACGACAGAAGCATAAAATACAATAAAGATACAACAGCTTTTCCATCGTATAACAGGAATAATTGTAACCAGAGTGAAGGTGATGGTCATTTCTACGTTCCGGGGAACCTAGGCTTCACCCTAGGGCGTTGCTCCACCAGATCGAATAGCTAGGGCCTTAGAAGTCAATGCCAGATGCATAAAATAAAATAAAAATAGAGCAGTTATTCCATCGTATAACAGGAATAATTACAACCAGTGCGAAAGGAATGGGCATTTCTACGTTCCGTGCAACCTAGCCTTCACTCTAGGGCGTTGCTCCACCAGGTCGAACAGTTGTGGCCTTAGAAAACAACTCCACACGCATAAATTACAATAAAAATACAACAGTTTTACCATCATGTAACTGGCATAATTGCAACCAGTCTGAAAGATATGGTCATTTCTACGTTCCGGGCAACCCAGGCTTCACTCTAGGGCGTTGGTCCACCACATCCAATAGTTATGGCTTATGAAGTCAACGCCAGAAGCACCAAATACAAAATAAATACAACAGGTTTTCCATCGTATAAAACGAATAATTGGAACCAGTGTGAAACTAATGGCCATTTCTACGTTCCGGGCAACCTAGGCTTCACTCTAGGGCGTTGCTACACCAGAACGCATAGTTCGGGACTTAGAATTTATTGCCAGAAGCATAAAATACAATAAAAACGCTACACTTTTTCCATCGTATAACTGGAATAATTGCAACCGGTGTGAAGGTACAGGTCATTTCTACGTTCCGGGAAACCTAGGTTTCGCTCTAGGGCGTTGCTCCACCAGATCGAATAGCTAGGGACTTAGAAGTCAACGCCAGAAGCATAAATTACAATAAAAATACAACAGTTTTTCCATCGTATAACAGGAATAATTGCAACCAGTGTGAAAGGTATGGTCATTTCTACGTTCCGGGCAACCTAGGCTTCACTCTAGGGCGTTCTTCCACCAGATCGAATAGTTAGGGCCTAACAAGTCAACGCCAGAAGCATAAACTGCAATATAAATGCAACAGTTTTTCCATTGTATAAAATGAATAATTGCAAACAGTGTGGAAGTAATGGTTACTTCTACGTTCGGGGCAACCTAGGCTTCACTCTAGGGCGTTGCTCTACCACATCGAATAGCTACGGCCTTGGGAGTCAACGCCAGAGGCATTACATACAATATAAGTACGACAGATTTTCCATCGTATAAAACGAATAATTGCAATCTGTATGAAGGTTATGCTCATTTCTACGTTCCGGGCAACATAGCCTTCACCCTAGGCGTTGCTCCACCAGATCCAATAGTTAGGGCCTAAGAAGTCAACGCCAGAAGCATAAAGTACAATAAAAATCTAACAGTTTGCCCATCGTATAACAGGAATAACTGCAACCAGTGTGAAAGTAATGGTCATTTCAACGATACGGGCAACCTAGGCTTCACTCTAGGGCGTTGCTGCTCCACATCGAATAGCTGCGGCCTTACAAGTCAACGCCAGAAGGTTAAAATACAATATAAATACAACAGCTTTTCCATCGTATAAAACGAATAATTGCAATGAGTATGAAAGTTATGGTCATTTCTACGTTCCGGGCAACCTAGGCTTCACCCGAGGGCGTTGCTCCACCAGATCCAATAGTTAGTACCTAAGAACTCAACTACAGAAGCATGAAATACAAAATAGATACAACAGTTTTTCCATCGTATAACAGGAATAATTGCACCAGTGTGAAAGATATGGTCATTTCTGCGTTGCGGGCATCCCAGGCTTCACTCTTGGGCATTGCTCCCCCACATCGAATAGCTACGGCCTTAGAAGTCAACGCCATAACTATAAAAAACAGTATAAATACAACAGTTTTTCCATCGTATAACAGGAATAATTGCAACCAGTGTGTAAGATATGGTCATTTTTACGTTCCGGGCAACATAGGCTTCACTCTAGGGCGTTTTTCGACCACATCGAATAGCTATGGCCTTAGAAGTCAACGACACAGGCATAAAATACAAAATAAATACAACAGTTTTTCCATCGTATAAAATGAATAATTGCAACCAGTGTGAAAGTAATGGTCATTTCTACGTTCCGGGCAACCTAGGCTTCACTATTGGGCGTTGCTCCATCACATCGAATAGCTGCGGCCTTAGAAGTCAACTCCAGAAGCATAAAATACAATATAAATACAACAGCTTTTCCATTGCATAAAACGAATGATTGCAAACAGTGTGAAAGTTATGGTCATTTCTACTTTCCGGGCAACCTAGGCTTAACTCCAGGGCGTTGCTCCACGAGATCAAATAGATCGAGACTTTGTATACAACGCCAGACGCATAAAATACAATAAAAATGCAACAGTTTTTCCATTGTATAACAGGAATAATTGCAACCAGTGTGAAAGTGATGGTCATTTCTACGTTCCTGCCACCCTAGGCTTCACTCTAGGGCGTTGTTCCACCAGAACGCATAGTTCGGGACTTAGAATTTATCGCCAGAAGCATAAAATACAATAAAAACGCTACACTTTTTCCATCGTATAACAGGAATAATTGCAACCAGTGTGAAAGTGATGGTCATTTCTACGTTCCGGGCAACCTAGGCTTCACTCTAGGGCGTTCTTCCACCAGATCGAATAGCTAGGGCCTAAGAAGTCAACGCCAGAAGCATAAACTGCAATATAAATGCAACAGTTTTTCCATTGTATAAAATGAATAATTGCAAACAGTGTGGAAGTAATGGTTACTTCTACGTTCGGGGCAACCTAGGCTTCACTCTAGGGCGTTGCTCCACCAGATCGAATAGCAAGGGACTTAGAAGTCAACGCCAGAAGCATAAAATACAATAAAAATACCACAGTCTTTCCATCGTATAAAATGTATAATTACAACCAGTGCGAAAGGAATGGGCATTTCTACGTTCCGTGCAACCTAGCCTTCACTTTAGGGCGTTGCTCCACCAGGTCGAACAGTTGTGGCCTTAGAAAACAACTCCACACGCATAAATTACAATAAAAATACAACAGTTTTGCCATCGTATAACTGGCATAATTGCAACCAGTCTGAAAGATATGGTCATTTCTACGTTGCGGGCAACAAAGGCTTCACACTAGGGCGTTGGTCCACCACATCCTATAGTTAGGGCTTAAGAAGTCAACGCCAGAAGCACCAAATACAAAATAAATACAACAGGTTTTAGATCGTATAAAATGAATGATTGCAAACGGTGTGAAAGTTATGGTCATTTCTACTTTCCGGGCAAACTAGGCTTAACTCTAGGGCATGTTCCACCAGATCGAGTAGTCAGGGACTTTGAATACAACGCCAGAAGCATAAAATACAGTAAAAATACAACAGTTTTACCATCGTATGACTGGCATAATTGCAACCAGTGTGAAAGTAATGGCCATTTCTACGTTCCGGGCATCCTAGACTTAACTCTGAGGCATTGCTCCATCAGATCCAATACATTGGGCCTTAGAAGTCAACGCCAGAATCATAAAGTACAATCAAAATCCAACAGTTTTGTCCATCGTATAACAGGAATAATTGCAACAAGCGTGAAGGTAATGGTCATTTCTACGTTCCGGGCAACCTAGGTTTTGCTCTAGGGCGTTGCTCCACCACATGGAATAGTTAGGGCCTTAGAAGTCAACGCCCGAAGCATAAAATACAAAACAAATAGAACAGTTTTTCCATTGTATAAAACGAATAATTGAAACCAGTGTGAAAGTTATGATCATTTCTACGTTCTGCGCAACCAAGGCTTCACCCCTGGGTGTTGCTCCACCAGATCCAATAGTTAGGACCTAAGAAGTCAGCGCCAGAAGCATAAAATACAAAATAGATACAACAGTTTTTCCATCGGATATAATGTATACTTGCAAACAGTGTGAAAGTAAAGGTCATTTCTACGTTCCGGGCAACCTAGGCTTAACTGTAGGGCATTTCTCCACCAGATCGCATAGTTAGGGACTTAGAATTCAACGCCAGAAGCATAAAATACAATAAAAATGCAACAGTTTTTCCACCGTCTAACAGGAATAACTGCAACCAGTGTGAAAGTACTGGTCATTTCTGTGTTCCCGGAAACCTAGGCTACACTCTAGGGCGTTCCTCCACCAGATCGAATAGCTAGGGACTTAGAATTCAGCGCCAGAAGAATAAAATACAACATATGTACAACAGTTTTTCCATCGTATAAAACGAATAATTGCAACCAGTGTGAAAGTAATGGCCATTTCTACGTTCCGGGCATCCTAGACTTAACTCTAAGGCATTGCTCCACCAGATCGAATACATAGGGCCTTAGAAGTCAACGCCAGAAGCATAAAGTACAATCAAACTCCAACAGTTTGTCCATCGTATAACAGGAATAATTGCAACAAGCGTGAAGGTAATGGTCATTTCTACGTTCCGGGCAACCTAGGTTTTGCTCTAGGGCGTTGCTCCACCACATCGAATAGTTAGGGCCTTGGAAGTCAACGCCAGAAGCCTAAAGTACAATCAAAATCCAACAGTTTGTCCATCGTATAACAGGAATAATTCCAACAAGCGTGAAGGTAATGGTCATTTCTACGTTCCGGGCAACCTAGGTTTTGCTCTAGGGCGTTGCTCCACCAGATCGAATAGTTAGGGCCTCAGAAGTCAACGCCCGAAGCACAAAATACAAAATAAGCAGAACAGTTTTTCCATTGTATAAAACGAATAATTGAAACCAGTGTGAAAGTTATGATCATTACTACGTTCCGCGCTACCTAGGCTTCACCCCTGGGCGTTGCTCCACCAGATCCAATAGTTAGGACCTAAGAAGTCAGCGCCAGAAGCATTAAATACAAAATAGATACAGCAGTTTTTCCATCGCATATAATGTATATTTGCAAACAGTGTGAAAGTAAAGGTCATTTCTACGTTTGGGGCAACCTAGGCTTAACTGTAGGGCGTTTCTCTACCAGATCGCATAGTTAGGGACTTAGAATTCGACGCCAGAAGCATAAAATACAATAAAAATGCAACAGTTTTTCCATCCTATAACAGGAATAACTGCAACCAGTGTGAAAGTACTGGTTATTTCTACGTTCCGGGTAACCTAGGCTTCACTCTAGCGCGTTGCTCCACCAGATCGAATAGCTAGGGACTTAGAATTCAACGCCAGCAGAATAAAATACAACATAAGTACAACAGTTTTACCATCGTATAAAATGGATAATCGCAAACAGTGTGAAGGTAATGGTCATTTCTACGTTCCGGGCAATCTAGGCTTCACTCTAGGGCGTTGCTCCACCAGATCGAATAGCTAGGGCCTAAGAAGTCAACGCCAGAAGCATAATATACAATATAAATACAACAGTTTTTCCATTGTATAAAACGAATAATTGCAACCAGTGTGAAAGTTATGGTCCTTTCTACGCTCAGGGCAACCTAGGCTTCACTACAGGGCGGTGTTCCACCAGATCGAATAGTTAGGGCGTAAGAAGTCAACGCCAGAAGCATACAATACAATATAAATACAACAGCTTTTCCATCGCATAAAATGAATGATTGCAAACAGTGTGAAAGTACAGGTCATTTCTGCGTTCCGGGCAACCTAGGCTTCACTCTAGGGCGTTGCCCCACCACATCGATTAGCTACGGCCTTAGAAGTCGCCGCCTGAAGCATAAAATACAATAAAAATAGAACAGTTTTTCATCGTATAACGGGAATAATTGCAACAAATGTGAACGTGATGGTCATTACCACGTTCCGGGCAACCTAGGCTTCACCCCTGGGTGTTGCTCCACCAGATCCAATAGTTAGGACCTAAGAAGTCAGCGCCAGAAGCATGAAATACAATATAAGTACAACAGTTTTTCCATCGGATATAATGTATATTTGCAAACAGTGTGAAAGTAAAGGTCATTTCTACGTTCCGGGCAACCTAGGCTTAACCGTAGGGCGTTTCTCTACCAGATCGCATAGTTAGGGACTTAGAATTCAACGCCAGAAGCATAAAATACAATAAAAATGCAACAGTTTTTCCATCGTATATCAGGAATAACTGCAACCAGTGTGAAAGTACAGGTCAGTGCTACGTTCCGGGCAAATAAGGCTTCGCTCAAGGGCGTTGCTCCACCAGATCGAATAGTTAGCGCCTTAGAAGTCAACGCCCGAAGCATAAAATACAAAATAAATAGAACAGTTTTTCCATTGTATAAATCGAATAATTGCAACCAGTGTGAAAGTTATGGTCATTTCTACGTTCCGGGCAACTTAGGCTTAACACTAGGGCGTTGCTCCACCAGGTCGCATAGTTAGGGCCTAAGAAGCCAACGCCAGAAGCATAAAATACAATATAAATCCAACAGCTTTTACATCGTATATGATGTATATTTGCAAACAGTGTGAAAGTAAGGGTCATTTCTACGTTCCGGGTAACCTAGGCTTAACTATAGGGCGTTGCTCCACCAGATCGCATAGTTCGGGACTTAGAATTTAACGCCAGACGCATAAAATACAATAACAACGTAACACTTTTTCCATCGTATAACTGGAATAATTGCAACCAGTGTGAAAGTAATGGCCATTTCTGCGTTCCGGGCAACCTAGGCTTCACTCTAGGGCATCGGTCCACCAGATCGAATAGCTAGGGACTTAGAATTCAACGCCAGAAGTATAAAATACAACATAAGTACAACAGTTTTTCCATCGTATAGAATGTATAATTGCAAGCAGTGTGAAGGTAATGGTCATTTCTACGTTTCGGGCAACCTAGGCTTTACTCTAGAGCATTGCTCCACCAGATCGAATAGTTAGGTCCTAAGAAGACAACGCCAGAAGCATGAAATACAATATAAATACAACAGCTTTTCCACCGTATATAATGTATATTTGCAAACAGTGTAAAAGTAAAGGTCATTTCTACGTTCCGGCAACCTAGGCTTCACTCTAGGGCGTTGTTCCACCAGATCGAATAGTTAGGGCCCAAGAAGTCAACGCCAGAAGCATAAAATGCAATATAAATACAAGAGCTTTTCCATCGTATATAATGTATATTTGCAAACAGTGTGAAAGAAAAGGTCATTTCTACGTTCCGGGCAACCTAGGCTTAACTGTTGGACGTTGCTCCACCAGATCGAATAGTTAGGGCCTTAGAAGTCAACGCCCGAATCATGAAATACAAAATAAATAAAACAGTTTTTTCATTGTATAAAACGAATAATTGCAACCAGTGTTAAAGTTATGGTCATTTCTACGTTCCGGGCAACCTTGGCTTAACTCCAGGGCGTTGCTCCACCAGATCGAATGGCTAGGGACTTACAATTCAACGCCAGAAGATAAAATACAATAAAAATACAACAGTTTTTCCATCGTATAAAAGGAATAATTGCAACCAGTGTGAAAGTAATGGTCATTTCTACGTTCCTGGCAACCTAGGTTTCACTCTTGGGCGTTGCTCCACCACACCGAATAGCTACGGCCTTAGAGGTCAACTCCAGAAGCATAAAATACAATATAAATACAACAGCTTTTCCATCGTATAAAATGAATGATTGCAACCTGTGTGAAGGTTATGGTCATTTCTCCGTTCCGGGCACCTAGGCTTAACTGTAGGGCGTTCCTGCACCAGATAGCATAGTTAGGCACTTAGAATTTAACGCCAGAAGCATAAAATACAATAAAAATGCAACAGTTTTTCCATAGTATAACAGGAGTAATTGCAACCACTGTGAAAGTACAGGTCATTTCTACGTTCCGGGCAACCTAGGCTTCGCTCTAGTGCCTTGCTCCACCAAATCGAATAGCTAGGGACTTAGAAGTAAACTCCAGAGGCATAAAATACAATAAAAATGCAACTGTTTTCCCATCGTATAACAGGAATAACTGCAACCAGTGTGAAGGTAATGGTCATTTCTACGTTCTGGGCAACCTAGGCTTCACTCTAGAGCGTTGCTCCACCAGATCGAATAGTTAGGGACTTTGAATACAACGCCAGAAGCATAAAATACGATAAAAATGCAACAGTTTTTCCATCCTATAACAGGAATAACTGCAACCAGTGTGAAAGTACTGGTTATTTCTACGTTCCGGGTAACCTAGGCTTCACTCTAGGGCGTTGCTCCACCAGATCGAATAGCTAGGGACTTAGAATTCAACGCCAGCAGAATAAAATACAACATAAGTACAACAGTTTTACCATCGTATAAAATGGATAATCGCAAACAGTGTGAAGGTAATGGTCATTCCTACGTTCCGGGCAATCTAGGCTTCACTCTAGGGCGTTGCTCCACCAGATCGAATAGCTAGGGCCTAAGAAGTCAACGCCAGAAGCATAATATACAATATAAATACAACAGTTTTTCCATTGTATAAAACGAATAATTGCAACCAGTGTGAAAGTTATGGTCATTTCTACGCTCAGGGCAACCTAGGCTTCACTACAGGGCGGTGTTCCACCAGATCGAATAGTTAGGGCGTAAGAAGTCAACGCCAGAAGCATACAATACAATATAAATACAACAGCTTTTCCATCGCATAAAATGAATGATTGCAAACAGTGTGAAAGTACAGGTCATTTCTGCGTTCCGGGCAACCTAGGCTTCACTCTAGGGCGTTGCCCCACCACATCGATTAGCTACGGCCTTAGAAGTCGCTGCCTGAAGCATAAAATACAATAAAAATAGAACAGTTTTTCATCGTATAACGGGAATAATTGCAACAAATGTGAACGTGATGGTCATTACCACGTTCCGGGCAACCTAGGCTTCACCCCTGGGTGTTGCTCCACCAGATCCAATAGTTAGGACCTAAGAAGCCAGCGCCAGAAGCATAAAATACAATATAAGTACAACAGTTTTTCCATCGGATATAATGTATATTTGCAAACAGTGTGAAAGTAAAGGTCATTTCTACGTTCCGGGCAACCTAGGCTTAACCGTAGGGCGTTTCTCTACCAGATCGCATAGTTAGGGACTTAGAATTCAACGCCAGAAGCATAAAATACAATAAAAATGCAACAGTTTTTCCATCGTATATCAGGAATAACTGCAACCAGTGTGAAAGTACAGGTCAGTGCTACGTTCCGGGCAAATAAGGCTTCGCTCAAGGGCGTTGCTCCACCAGATCGAATAGTTAGCGCCTTAGAAGTCAACGCCCGAAGCATAAAATACAAAATAAATAGAACAGTTTTTCCATTGTATAAATCGAATAATTGCAACCAGTGTGAAAGTTATGGTCATTTCTACGTTCCGGGCAACTTAGGCTTAACACTAGGGCGTTGCTCCACCAGGTCGAATAGTTAGGGCCTAAGAAGCCAACGCCAGAAGCATAAAATACAATATAAATCCAACAGCTTTTACATCGTATATGATGTATATTTGCAAACAGTGTGAAAGTAAAGGTCATTTCTACGTTCCGGGTAACCTAGGCTTAACTGTAGGGCGTTGCTCCACCAGATCGCATAGTTCGGGACTTAGAATTTAACGCCAGAAGCATAAAATACAATAACAACGTAACACTTTTTCCATCGTATAACTGGAATAATTGCAACCAGTGTGAAAGTAATGGCCATTTCTGCGTTCCGGGCAACCTAGGCTTCACTCTAGGGCATCGGTCCACCAGATCGAATAGCTAGGGACTTAGAATTCAACGCCAGAAGTATAAAATACAACATAAGTACAACAGTTTTTCCATCGTATAAAATTTATAATTGCAAGCAGTGTGAAGGTAATGGTCATTTCTACGTTCCGGGCA
This sequence comes from Calliopsis andreniformis, assembly GCF_051401765.1. Taxonomy (NCBI): domain Eukaryota; kingdom Metazoa; phylum Arthropoda; class Insecta; order Hymenoptera; family Andrenidae; genus Calliopsis; species Calliopsis andreniformis. The sequence goes on from NW_027480422.1 coordinate 20,543,485, forward strand.
ACCTAGGCTTCACTCTAGAGCGTTGCTCCACCAGATCGAATAGCTAGGGACTTAGAAGTCACGCCAGAAGCATAAAGTACAATAAAAATACAACAGTTTTTCCATCGTATAAAAGGAATAATTGCAACCAGTGTGAAAGTACTGGTCATTTCTATGTTCCCGGTAACCTAGGCTTCACTCTAGGGCGTTGCTCCACCAGATCGAATAGCTAGGGACTTAGCGTTCAGCGCCAGAAGAATATAATACACCGTATGTACAACAGTTTTTCCATCGTATAAAATGGATAATCGCAAACAGTGTGAAGGTAATGGTCATTTCTACGTTCCGGGCAATCTAGGCTTCACTCTAGGGCGTTGCTCCACCAGATCGAATAGCTAGGGCCTAAGAAGTCACGCCAGAAGCAAAAAGTACAATAAAAATACAACAGTTTTTCCATCGTATAAAAGGAATAATTGCAACCAGTGTGAAAGTAACGGTCATTTCTACGTTCCGGGCAACCTGGGCTTCACTCTTGGGCGTTGCTCCATCACATCGAATAGCTGCGGCCTTAGAGGTCAACTCCAGAAGCATAAAATACAATATAAATACAACAGCTTTTCCATCGCATAAAATGAATGATTGCAAACAGTGTGAAAGTTATGGTCATTTCTACTTTCCGTGCAACCTAGGCTTAACTGTAGGGCGTTCCTGCACCAGATAGCATAGTTAGGCACTTAGAATTTAACGCCAGAAGCATAAAATACAATAAAAATGCAACAGTTTTTCCATAGTATAACAGGAGTAATTGCAACCACTGTGAAAGTACAGGTCATTTCTACGTTCCGGGTAACCTAGGCTTCACTCTAGGGCGTTGCTCCACCAGATCGAATAGCTAGGGACTTAGAATTCAACGCCAGCAGAATAAAATACAACATAAGTACAACAGTTTTACCATCGTATAAAATGGATAATCGCAAACAGTGTGAAGGTAATGGTCATTCCTACGTTCCGGGCAATCTAGGCTTCACTCTAGGGCGTTGCTCCACCAGATCGAATAGCTAGGGCCTAAGAAGTCAACGCCAGAAGCATAATATACAATATAAATACAACAGTTTTTCCATTGTATAAAACGAATAATTGCAACCAGTGTGAAAGTTATGGTCATTTCTACGCTCAGGGCAACCTAGGCTTCACTACAGGGCGGTGTTCCACCAGATCGAATAGTTAGGGCGTAAGAAGTCAACGCCAGAAGCATACAATACAATATAAATACAACAGCTTTTCCATCGCATAAAATGAATGATTGCAAACAGTGTGAAAGTACAGGTCATTTCTGCGTTCCGGGCAACCTAGGCTTCACTCTAGGGCGTTGCCCCACCACATCGATTAGCTACGGCCTTAGAAGTCGCCGCCTGAAGCATAAAATACAATAAAAATAGAACAGTTTTTCATCGTATAACGGGAATAATTGCAACAAATGTGAACGTGATGGTCATTACCACGTTCCGGGCAACCTAGGCTTCACCCCTGGGTGTTGCTCTACCAGATCCAATAGTTAGGACCTAAGAAGTCAGCGCCAGAAGCATAAAATACAATATAAGTACAACAGTTTTTCCATCGGATATAATGTATATTTGCAAACAGTGTGAAAGTAAAGGTCATTTCTACGTTCCGGGCAACCTAGGCTTAACCGTAGGGCGTTTCTCTACCAGATCGCATAGTTAGGGACTTAGAATTCAACGCCAGAAGCATAAAATACAATAAAAATGCAACAGTTTTTCCATCGTATATCAGGAATAACTGCAACCAGTGTGAAAGTACAGGTCAGTGCTACGTTCCGGGCAAATAAGGCTTCGCTCAAGGGCGTTGCTCCACCAGATCGAATAGTTAGCGCCTTAGAAGTCAACGCCCGAAGCATAAAATACAAAATAAATAGAACAGTTTTTCCATTGTATAAATCGAATAATTGCAACCAGTGTGAAAGTTATGGTCATTTCTACGTTCCGGGCAACTTAGGCTTAACACTAGGGCGTTGCTCCACCAGGTCGAATAGTTAGGGCCTAAGAAGCCAACGCCAGAAGCATAAAATACAATATAAATCCAACAGCTTTTACATCGTATATGATGTATATTTGCAAACAGTGTGAAAGTAAAGGTCATTTCTACGTTCCGGGTAACCTAGGCTTAACTGTAGGGCGTTGCTCCACCAGATCGCATAGTTCGGGACTTAGAATTTAACGCCAGAAGCATAAAATACAATAACAACGTAACACTTTTTCCATCGTATAACTGGAATAATTGCAACCAGTGTGAAAGTAATGGCCATTTCTGCGTTCCGGGCAACCTAGGCTTCACTCTAGGGCATCGGTCCACCAGATCGAATAGCTAGGGACTTAGAATTCAACGCCAGAAGTATACAATACAACATAAGTACAACAGTTTTTCCATCGTATAAAATTTATAATTGCAAGCAGTGTGAAGGTAATGGTCATTTCTACGTTCCGGGCAACCTAGGCTTCACTCTAGAGCGTTGCTCCACCAGATCGAATAGCTAGGGACTTAGAAGTCACGCCAGAAGCATAAAGTACAATAAAAATACAACAGTTTTTCCATCGTATAAAAGGAATAATTGCAACCAGTGTGAATGTAATGGTCATTTCTACGTTCCGGGCAACCTGGGCTTCACTCTTGGGCGTTGCTCCATCACATCGAATAGCTGCGGCCTTAGAAGTCAACTCCAGAAGCATAAAATACAATATAAATACAACAGCTTTTCCATCGTATAAAATGAATGATTGCAAACAGTGTGAAAGTTATGGTCATTTCTCCGTTCCGGGCACCTAGGCTTAACTGTAGGGCGTTGCTGCACCAGATAGCATAGTTAGGGACTTAGAATTTAACGCCAGAAGCATAAAATACAATAAAAATGCAACAGTTTTTCCTTAGTATAACAGGAGTAATTGCAACCAGTGTGAAAGTACAGGTCATTTCTACGTTCTGGGCAAACTAGGCTTCGCTTAAGGGCGTTCCTCCACCAGATCGAATAGGTAGGGACTTAGAAGTCAACGCCTGAAGCATAAAGTACAATAAAAATACAACAGTTTTTCCATCGTATAAAAGGAATAATTGCAACCAGTGTGAAAGTACTGGTCATTTCTATGTTCCCGGTAACCTAGGCTTCACTCTAGGGCGTTGCTCCACCAGATCGAATAGCTAGGGACTTAGCGTTCAGCGCCAGAAGAATATAATACACCGTATGTACAACAGTTTTTCCATCGTATAAAATGGATAATCGCAAACAGTGTGAAGGTAATGGTCATTTCTACGTTCCGGGCAATCTAGGCTTCACTCTAGGGCGTTGCTCCACCAGATCGAATAGCTAGGGCCTAAGAAGTCACGCCAGAAGCATAAAGTACAATAAAAATACAACAGTTTTTCCATCGTATAAAAGGAATAATTGCAACCAGTGTGAAAGTAACGGTCATTTCTACGTTCCGGGCAACCTGGGCTTCACTCTTGGGCGTTGCTCCATCACATCGAATAGCTGCGGCCTTAGAGGTCAACTCCAGAAGCATAAAATACAATATAAATACAACAGCTTTTCCATCGCATAAAATGAATGATTGCAAACAGTGTGAAAGTTATCGTCATTTCTACTTTCCGTGCAACCTAGGCTTAACTCCAGGGCGCTGTTCCACCAGATCGAATAGTTAGGGATTTTGAATACAACGCCAGAAGCATAAAATACAATAAAAATGAAACAGTTTTTCCATCGTATAACAGGAAAGCTACAACCAGTGTGAAAGTACTGGTCATTTCAACGTTGCGGGTAACCTAGGCTTCACCCTAGGGCGTTGCTCCACCAGATCGAATAGCTAGGGACTTAGAATTCAACGCCAGAAAATTAAATACAACATAAGTACAACAGTTTTACCATCGTATAAAGTGGATAATCGCAAACAGTGTGAAGGTAATGGTCATTTCTACGTTCCGGGCAATCTAGGCTTCACTCTAGGGCGTTGCTCCACCAGATCGAATAGCTAGGGCCTAAGAAGTCAACGCCAGAAGCATAATATACAATATAAATAAAACAGTTTTTCCATTGTATAAAACGAATAATTGCAACCAGTGTGAAAGTTATGGTCATTTCTACGTTCAGGGCGACCTAGGCTTCACTACAGGGCGGTGTTCCACCAGATCGAATAGTTAGGGCGTAAGAACTCAACGCCAGAAGCATATAATACAATATAAATACAACAGCTTTTCCATCGCATAAAATGAATGATTGCAAACAGTGTGAAAGTTATGGTCATTTCTACTTTCCGTGCAACCTAGGCTTAACTCCAGGGCGTTGTTCCACCAGATCGAATAGTTAGGGATTTTGAATACAACGCCAGAAGCATAAAATACAATAAAAATGAAACAGTTTTTCCATCGTATAACAGGAAAGCTACAACCAGTGTGAAAGTACTGGTCATTTCTATGTTCCGGGTAACCTAGGCTTCACTCTAGGGTGTTGCTCCGCCAGACCGAATAGCTAGGGACTTAGAATTCAGCGCTAGAAGAATAAAATACAACATAAGTATAACAGTTTTTCCATCGTATAAAATGTATAATTGCAAGCAGTGTGAAGGTAATGGTCATTTCTACGTACCGGGCAACCTAGGCTTTACTCTAGAGCATTGCTCCACCAGATCGAATAGTTAGGGCCTAAGAAGACAACGCCAGAAGCATGAAATACAATATAAATACAACAGCTTTTCCACCGTATATAATGTATATTTGCAAACAGTGTAAAAGTAAAGGTCATTTCTACGTTCCGGCAACCTAGGCTTCACTCTAGGGCGTTGTTCCACCAGATCGAATAGTTAGGCCCTAAGAAGTCAACGCCAGAAGCATAAAATACAATATAAATACAACAGCTTATCCATCGTATATAATGTATATTTGCAAACAGTGTTAAAGAAAAGGTCATTCTACGTTCCGGGCAACCTAGGGTTAACTGTAGGGCGTTGCTCCACCAGATCGAATAGTTAGGGCCTTAGAAGTCAACGCCCGAATCATGAAATACAAAATAAATAGAACAGTTTTTTCATTGTATAGAACGAATAATTGCAACCAGTGCTAAAGTTATGGTCATTTCTACGTTCCGGGCAACCTTGGCTTAACTCCAGGGCGTTCCTCCACCAGATCGAATAGTTAGGGCCTCAGAAGTCAATGCCAGAAGCATGAAATACAATATCAATACAACAGTTTTTCCACTGTATAATATGAATAATTGCAAACAGTGTGGAAGTAATGGTCATTTCTACGTTCCGGGCAACCTAGGCTTCACTCTAGGGCGTTGCTCCACCACATCGAATAGCTACGGCCTCAGGACTCAACGCCTGAAGCATAAAATATAATATAAATACAACAGTTTTTCCATCGTATAACAGGAATAATTGCAACCAGCGTGAAGGTGATGGTCATTTCTACCTTCCGGGCAGCCTAGGCTTCACTCTAGGGCGTTGCTGCACCAGATCGAATAGCTAGGGACTTAGAAGTCAACGCCAGAAGCATAAAATTAAATAAAAATACAACAGTTTTTCCATCGTATAAAACGAATAATTGCAACCAGTATGAATGTTATGGTCATTTCTACGTTCCGGGCAACCTAGGCTTCACTCTAGGGCGTTGGTCCACCAGGTCCAATAGCTAGGGCCTAAGAAGTCACCGCCAGGAGCACCAAATACAAAATAAATACAACAGTTTTTCCATCGTATAGAACGAATTATTGCAACCAGTATGAAAGCTATGGTCATTTCTACGTTCCGGGCAACCTAGGCTCCACTCTAGGGCGTTGCTCAACCACATCGAATAGCTCCGGCCCCAGAAGACAACGCCATAACTATAAAATACAATATAAATACAACAGTCTTTCCATCGTATAAAACTAATATTTGCAACTAGTCTGATGGTTATGGTCATTTCTACGTTCCGGGAACTTAGGCTTCACCCTAGGGCGTTGATCCACCAGATCGAATAGTTAGGGCCTAAGAAGTCAACGCCAGAAGCATAAAATACGATATATGTACAACAGTTTTTCCATCGTATAAAATGAATAACTGCAACCAGTGTGAAAGTAACGGCCATTTCTACGTTCCAGGCATCCTAGACTTAACACTGAGGCATTGCTCCGCCAGATCGAATACATAGGGCCTTGGAAGTCAATGCCAGAAGCATAAAGTACAATAAAAATCCAACATTCTGTCCATCGTATAACAGGAATTATTGCAACCAGTGTGAAAGCTATGGTCATTTCTACGTTCCGGGCAACCTAGGCTTCACTACAGGGCGGTGATCCACCAGATCAAATAGCTAGGGCCTTAGAAGTCAACGCCCGAAGCATAAAATACAATAAAAATACATCAGTTTTTCCATCGTATAACAGGAGTAGTTGCAACCAGAGTGAAAGTAACGGTCATTTCTACGTTCCGGGCGACCTATGCTTCACTCTGGGGCGTTGGTCCTCCAGATCGAATAGTTAGGGCCTAAGAAGTCAACGCCAGAGGCATAAAATACAATATAAATACAATAGATTTTCCATCGTCAAAAACGAACAATAGCACGAGTGTGAAAGGTATGGTCATTTCTACGTTCCGGGCAACCTAGGCTTCACTCGATGGCGTAGTTCCTCCAGATCGAATAGTTAGGGCCTAAGAAGTCAACGGCAGAAGAATAAAATACGATAAATGTACAACACTTTTTCCATCTAATAAAGCGAATAATTGCAAGCAGTGTGAAAGTAATGGTCATTTCTACGTTCCGGGCAACCTAGGCTTCACTCTTGGGCGTTGCTCCATCACATCGAATAGCTGCGGCCTTAGAAGTCAACTCCAGAAGCATAAAATACAATATAAATACAACTGCTTTTCCATCGCATAAAATGAATGATTGCAAACAGTGTGAAAGTTATGGTCATTTCTACTTTCCGGGCAACCTAGGCTTAACTCCAGGGCGTTGTTCCACCAGATCGAATAGTTAGGGACTTTGAATACAACGCCAGAAGCATAAAATACAATAAAAATGCAACAGTTTTTCCATCGTATAACAGGAAAGCTGCAACCAGTGTGAAAGTACTGGTCATTTCTATGTTCCGGCTAACCTAGACTTCACTCTAGGGCGTTCCTCCACCAGATCGAATAGCTAGGGACATAGAATTCAACATCAGAAGAATAAAATACAACATAAGTATAACAGTTTTTCCATCGTATAAAATGTAGAATTGCAAGCAGTGTGAAGGTAATGGTCATTTCTACGTTCCTGGAAACCTAGGCTCTACTCTAGAGCATTGCTCCACCAGATCGAATAGTTAGGGCCTAAGAAGTCAACGCCAGAAGCATAAACTGCAATATAAATGCAACAGTTTTTCCATTGTATAAAATGAATAATTGCAAACAGTGTGGAAGTAATGGTTACTTCTACGTTCGGGGCAACCTAGGCTTCACTCTAGGGCGTTGCTCCACCAGATCGAATAGCAAGGGACTTAGAAGTCAACGCCAGAAGCATAAAATACAATAAAAATACCACAGTCTTTCCATCGCATAAAATGTATAATTACAACCAGTGCGAAAGGAATGGGCATTTCTACGTTCCGTGCAACCTAGCCTTCACTCTAGGGCGTTGCTCCACCAGGTCGAACAGTTGTGGCCTTAGAAAACAACTCCACACGCATAAATTACAATAAAAATACAACAGTTTTGCCATCGTATAACTGGCATAATTGCAACCAGTCTGAAAGATATGGTCATTTCTACGTTGCGGGCAACAAAGGCTTCACACTAGGGCGTTGGTCCACCACATCCTATAGTTAGGGCTTAAGAAGTCAACGCCAGAAGCACCAAATACAAAATAAATACAACAGGTTTTAGATCGTATAAAATGAATGATTGCAAACGGTGTGAAAGTTATGGTCATTTCTACTTTCCGGGCAAACTAGGCTTAACTCTAGGGCATGTTCCACCAGATCGAGTAGTCAGGGACTTTGAATACAACGCCAGAAGCATAAAATACAGTAAAAATACAACAGTTTTACCATCGTATGACTGGCATAATTGCAACCAGTGTGAAAGTAATGGCCATTTCTACGTTCCGGGCATCCTAGACTTAACTCTGAGGCATTGCTCCATCAGATCCAATACATTGGGCCTTAGAAGTCAACGCCAGAATCATAAAGTACAATCAAAATCCAACAGTTTTGTCCATCGTATAACAGGAATAATTGCAACAAGCGTGAAGGTAATGGTCATTTCTACGTTCCGGGCAACCTAGGTTTTGCTCTAGGGCGTTGCTCCACCACATGGAATAGTTAGGGCCTTAGAAGTCAACGCCCGAAGCATAAAATACAAAACAAATAGAACAGTTTTTCCATTGTATAAAACGAATAATTGAAACCAGTGTGAAAGTTATGATCATTTCTACGTTCTGCGCAACCAAGGCTTCACCCCTGGGTGTTGCTCCACCAGATCCAATAGTTAGGACCTAAGAAGTCAGCGCCAGAAGCATAAAATACAAAATAGATACAACAGTTTTTCCATCGGATATAATGTATACTTGCAAACAGTGTGAAAGTAAAGGTCATTTCTACGTTCCGGGCAACCTAGGCTTAACTGTAGGGCATTTCTCCACCAGATCGCATAGTTAGGGACTTAGAATTCAACGCCAGAAGCATAAAATACACTAAAAATGCAACAGTTTTTCCACCGTCTAACAGGAATAACTGCAACCAGTGTGAAAGTACTGGTCATTTCTGTGTTCCCGGAAACCTAGGCTACACTCTAGGGCGTTCCTCCACCAGATCGAATAGCTAGGGACTTAGAATTCAGCGCCAGAAGAATAAAATACAACATATGTACAACAGTTTTTCCATCGTATAAAACGAATAATTGCAACCAGTGTGAAAGTAATGGCCATTTCTACGTTCCGGGCATCCTAGACTTAACTCTAAGGCATTGCTCCACCAGATCGAATACATAGGGCCTTAGAAGTCAACGCCAGAAGCATAAAGTACAATCAAACTCCAACAGTTTGTCCATCGTATAACAGGAATAATTGCAACAAGCGTGAAGGTAATGGTCATTTCTACGTTCCGGGCAACCTAGGTTTTGCTCTAGGGCGTTGCTCCACCACATCGAATAGTTAGGGCCTTGGAAGTCAACGCCAGAAGCCTAAAGTACAATCAAAATCCAACAGTTTGTCCATCGTATAACAGGAATAATTCCAACAAGCGTGAAGGTAATGGTCATTTCTACGTTCCGGGCAACCTAGGTTTTGCTCTAGGGCGTTGCTCCACCAGATCGAATAGTTAGGGCCTCAGAAGTCAACGCCCGAAGCACAAAATACAAAATAAGCAGAACAGTTTTTCCATTGTATAAAACGAATAATTGAAACCAGTGTGAAAGTTATGATCATTACTACGTTCCGCGCTACCTAGGCTTCACCCCTGGGCGTTGCTCCACCAGATCCAATAGTTAGGACCTAAGAAGTCAGCGCCAGAAGCATTAAATACAAAATAGATACAGCAGTTTTTCCATCGCATATAATGTATATTTGCAAACAGTGTGAAAGTAAAGGTCATTTCTACGTTTGGGGCAACCTAGGCTTAACTGTAGGGCGTTTCTCTACCAGATCGCATAGTTAGGGACTTAGAATTCGACGCCAGAAGCATAAAATACAATAAAAATGCAACAGTTTTTCCATCCTATAACAGGAATAACTGCAACCAGTGTGAAAGTACTGGTTATTTCTACGTTCCGGGTAACCTAGGCTTCACTCTAGCGCGTTGCTCCACCAGATCGAATAGCTAGGGACTTAGAATTCAACGCCAGCAGAATAAAATACAACATAAGTACAACAGTTTTACCATCGTATAAAATGGATAATCGCAAACAGTGTGAAGGTAATGGTCATTTCTACGTTCCGGGCAATCTAGGCTTCACTCTAGGGCGTTGCTCCACCAGATCGAATAGCTAGGGCCTAAGAAGTCAACGCCAGAAGCATAATATACAATATAAATACAACAGTTTTTCCATTGTATAAAACGAATAATTGCAACCAGTGTGAAAGTTATGGTCCTTTCTACGCTCAGGGCAACCTAGGCTTCACTACAGGGCGGTGTTCCACCAGATCGAATAGTTAGGGCGTAAGAAGTCAACGCCAGAAGCATACAATACAATATAAATACAACAGCTTTTCCATCGCATAAAATGAATGATTGCAAACAGTGTGAAAGTACAGGTCATTTCTGCGTTCCGGGCAACCTAGGCTTCACTCTAGGGCGTTGCCCCACCACATCGATTAGCTACGGCCTTAGAAGTCGCCGCCTGAAGCATAAAATACAATAAAAATAGAACAGTTTTTCATCGTATAACGGGAATAATTGCAACAAATGTGAACGTGATGGTCATTACCACGTTCCGGGCAACCTAGGCTTCACCCCTGGGTGTTGCTCCACCATATCCAATAGTTAGGACCTAAGAAGTCAGCGCCAGAAGCATGAAATACAATATAAGTACAACAGTTTTTCCATCGGATATAATGTATATTTGCAAACAGTGTGAAAGTAAAGGTCATTTCTACGTTCCGGGCAACCTAGGCTTAACCGTAGGGCGTTTCTCTACCAGATCGCATAGTTAGGGACTTAGAATTCAACGCCAGAAGCATAAAATACAATAAAAATGCAACAGTTTTTCCATCGTATATCAGGAATAACTGCAACCAGTGTGAAAGTACAGGTCAGTGCTACGTTCCGGGCAAATAAGGCTTCGCTCAAGGGCGTTGCTCCACCAGATCGAATAGTTAGCGCCTTAGAAGTCAACGCCCGAAGCATAAAATACAAAATAAATAGAACAGTTTTTCCATTGTATAAATCGAATAATTGCAACCAGTGTGAAAGTTATGGTCATTTCTACGTTCCGGGCAACTTAGGCTTAACACTAGGGCGTTGCTCCACCAGGTCGAATAGTTAGGGCCTAAGAAGCCAACGCCAGAAGCATAAAATACAATATAAATCCAACAGCTTTTACATCGTATATGATGTATATTTGCAAACAGTGTGAAAGTAAGGGTCATTTCTACGTTCCGGGTAACCTAGGCTTAACTATAGGGCGTTGCTCCACCAGATCGCATAGTTCGGGACTTAGAATTTAACGCCAGACGCATAAAATACAATAACAACGTAACACTTTTTCCATCGTATAACTGGAATAATTGCAACCAGTGTGAAAGTAATGGCCATTTCTGCGTTCCGGGCAACCTAGGCTTCACTCTAGGGCATCGGTCCACCAGATCGAATAGCTAGGGACTTAGAATTCAACGCCAGAAGTATAAAATACAACATAAGTACAACAGTTTTTCCATCGTATAGAATGTATAATTGCAAGCAGTGTGAAGGTAATGGTCATTTCTACGTTTCGGGCAACCTAGGCTTTACTCTAGAGCATTGCTCCACCAGATCGAATAGTTAGGTCCTAAGAAGACAACGCCAGAAGCATGAAATACAATATAAATACAACAGCTTTTCCACCGTATATAATGTATATTTGCAAACAGTGTAAAAGTAAAGGTCATTTCTACGTTCCGGCAACCTAGGCTTCACTCTAGGGCGTTGTTCCACCAGATCGAATAGTTAGGGCCCAAGAAGTCAACGCCAGAAGCATAAAATGCAATATAAATACAAGAGCTTTTCCATCGTATATAATGTATATTTGCAAACAGTGTGAAAGAAAAGGTCATTTCTACGTTCCGGGCAACCTAGGCTTAACTGTTGGACGTTGCTCCACCAGATCGAATAGTTAGGGCCTTAGAAGTCAACGCCCGAATCATGAAATACAAAATAAATAAAACAGTTTTTTCATTGTATAAAACGAATAATTGCAACCAGTGTTAAAGTTATGGTCATTTCTACGTTCCGGGCAACCTTGGCTTAACTCCAGGGCGTTGCTCCACCAGATCGAATGGCTAGGGACTTACAATTCAACGCCAGAAGATAAAATACAATAAAAATACAACAGTTTTTCCATCGTATAAAAGGAATAATTGCAACCAGTGTGAAAGTAATGGTCATTTCTACGTTCCTGGCAACCTAGGTTTCACTCTTGGGCGTTGCTCCACCACACCGAATAGCTACGGCCTTAGAGGTCAACTCCAGAAGCATAAAATACAATATAAATACAACAGCTTTTCCATCGTATAAAATGAATGATTGCAACCTGTGTGAAGGTTATGGTCATTTCTCCGTTCCGGGCACCTAGGCTTAACTGTAGGGCGTTCCTGCACCAGATAGCATAGTTAGGCACTTAGAATTTAACGCCAGAAGCATAAAATACAATAAAAATGCAACAGTTTTTCCATAGTATAACAGGAGTAATTGCAACCACTGTGAAAGTACAGGTCATTTCTACGTTCCGGGCAACCTAGGCTTCGCTCTAGTGCCTTGCTCCACCAAATCGAATAGCTAGGGACTTAGAATTCAACGCCAGCAGAATAAAATACAACATAAGTACAACAGTTTTACCATCGTATAAAATGGATAATCGCAAACAGTGTGAAGGTAATGGTCATTCCTACGTTCCGGGCAATCTAGGCTTCACTCTAGGGCGTTGCTCCACCAGATCGAATAGCTAGGGCCTAAGAAGTCAACGCCAGAAGCATAATATACAATATAAATACAACAGTTTTTCCATTGTATAAAACGAATAATTGCAACCAGTGTGAAAGTTATGGTCATTTCTACGCTCAGGGCAACCTAGGCTTCACTACAGGGCGGTGTTCCACCAGATCGAATAGTTAGGGCGTAAGAAGTCAACGCCAGAAGCATACAATACAATATAAATACAACAGCTTTTCCATCGCATAAAATGAATGATTGCAAACAGTGTGAAAGTACAGGTCATTTCTGCGTTCCGGGCAACCTAGGCTTCACTCCAGGGCGTTGCCCCACCACATCGATTAGCTACGGCCTTAGAAGTCGCCGCCTGAAGCATAAAATACAATAAAAATAGAACAGTTTTTCATCGTATAACGGGAATAATTGCAACAAATGTGAACGTGATGGTCATTACCACGTTCCGGGCAACCTAGGCTTCACCCCTGGGTGTTGCTCTACCAGATCCAATAGTTAGGACCTAAGAAGTCAGCGCCAGAAGCATAAAATACAATATAAGTACAACAGTTTTTCCATCGGATATAATGTATATTTGCAAACAGTGTGAAAGTAAAGGTCATTTCTACGTTCCGGGCAACCTAGGCTTAACCGTAGGGCGTTTCTCTACCAGATCGCATAGTTAGGGACTTAGAATTCAACGCCAGAAGCATAAAATACAATAAAAATGCAACAGTTTTTCCATCGTATATCAGGAATAACTGCAACCAGTGTGAAAGTACAGGTCAGTGCTACGTTCCGGGCAAATAAGGCTTCGCTCAAGGGCGTTGCTCCACCAGATCGAATAGTTAGCGCCTTAGAAGTCAACGCCCGAAGCATAAAATACAAAATAAATAGAACAGTTTTTCCATTGTATAAATCGAATAATTGCAACCAGTGTGAAAGTTATGGTCATTTCTACGTTCCGGGCAACTTAGGCTTAACACTAGGGCGTTGCTCCACCAGGTCGAATAGTTAGGGCCTAAGAAGCCAACGCCAGAAGCATAAAATACAATATAAATCCAACAGCTTTTACATCGTATATGATGTATATTTGCAAACAGTGTGAAAGTAAAGGTCATTTCTACGTTCCGGGTAACCTAGGCTTAACTGTAGGGCGTTGCTCCACCAGATCGCATAGTTCGGGACTTAGAATTTAACGCCAGAAGCATAAAATACAATAACAACGTAACACTTTTTCCATCGTATAACTGGAATAATTGCAACCAGTGTGAAAGTAATGGCCATTTCTGCGTTCCGGGCAACCTAGGCTTCACTCTAGGGCATCGGTCCACCAGATCGAATAGCTAGGGACTTAGAATTCAACGCCAGAAGTATACAATACAACATAAGTACAACAGTTTTTCCATCGTATAAAATTTATAATTGCAAGCAGTGTGAAGGTAATGGTCATTTCTACGTTCCGGGCAACCTAGGCTTCACTCTAGAGCGTTGCTCCACCAGATCGAATAGCTAGGGACTTAGAAGTCACGCCAGAAGCATAAAGTACAATAAAAATACAACAGTTTTTCCATCGTATAAAAGGAATAATTGCAACCAGTGTGAATGTAATGGTCATTTCTACGTTCCGGGCAACCTGGGCTTCACTCTTGGGCGTTGCGCCATCACATCGAATAGCTGCGGCCTTAGAAGTCAACTCCAGAAGCATAAAATACAATATAAATACAACAGCTTTTCCATCGTATAAAATGAATGATTGCAAACAGTGTGAAAGTTATGGTCATTTCTCCGTTCCGGGCACCTAGGCTTAACTGTAGGGCGTTGCTGCACCAGATAGCATAGTTAGGGACTTAGAATTTAACGCCAGAAGCATAAAATACAATAAAAATGCAACAGTTTTTCCTTAGTATAACAGGAGTAATTGCAACCAGTGTGAAAGTACAGGTCATTTCTACGTTCTGGGCAAACTAGGCTTCGCTTAAGGGCGTTCCTCCACCAGATCGAATAGGTAGGGACTTAGAAGTCAACGCCTGAAGCATAAAGTACAATAAAAATACAACAGTTTTTCCATCGTATAAAAGGAATAATTGCAACCAGTGTGAAAGTACTGGTCATTTCTATGTTCCCGGTAACCTAGGCTTCACTCTAGGGCGTTGCTCCACCAGATCGAATAGCTAGGGACTTAGCGTTCAGCGCCAGAAGAATATAATACACCGTATGTACAACAGCTTTTCCATCGTATAAAATGAATGATTGCAAACAGTGTGAAAGTTATGGTCATTTCTCCGTTCCGGGCACCTAGGCTTAACTGTAGGGCGTTGCTGCACCAGATAGCATAGTTAGGGACTTAGAATTTAACGCCAGAAGCATAAAATACAATAAAAATGCAACAGTTTTTCCTTAGTATAACAGGAGTAATTGCAACCAGTGTGAAAGTACAGGTCATTTCTACGTTCTGGGCAAACTAGGCTTCGCTTAAGGGCGTTCCTCCACCAGATCGAATAGGTAGGGACTTAGAAGTCAACGCCAGAAGCATAAAGTACAATAAAAATACAACAGTTTTTCCATCGTATAAAAGGAATAATTGCAACCAGTGTGAAAGTAACGGTCATTTCTACGTTCCGGGCAACCTGGGCTTCACTCTTGGGCGTTGCTCCATCACATCGAATAGCTGCGGCCTTAGAGGTCAACTCCAGAAGCATAAAATACAATATAAATACAACAGCTTTTCCATCGCATAAAATGAATGATTGCAAACAGTGTGAAAGTTATCGTCATTTCTACTTTCCGTGCAACCTAGGCTTAACTCCAGGGCGCTGTTCCACCAGATCGAATAGTTAGGGATTTTGAATACAACGCCAGAAGCATAAAATACAATAAAAATGAAACAGTTTTTCCATCGTATAACAGGAAAGCTACAACCAGTGTGAAAGTACTGGTCATTTCAACGTTGCGGGTAACCTAGGCTTCACCCTAGGGCGTTGCTCCACCAGATCGAATAGCTAGGGACTTAGAATTCAACGCCAGAAAATTAAATACAACATAAGTACAACAGTTTTACCATCGTATAAAGTGGATAATCGCAAACAGTGTGAAGGTAATGGTCATTTCTACGTTCCGGGCAATCTAGGCTTCACTCTAGGGCGTTGCTCCACCAGATCGAATAGCTAGGGCCTAAGAAGTCAACGCCAGAAGCATAATATACAATATAAATAAAACAGTTTTTCCATTGTATAAAACGAATAATTGCAACCAGTGTGAAAGTTATGGTCATTTCTACGTTCAGGGCGACCTAGGCTTCACTACAGGGCGGTGTTCCACCAGATCGAATAGTTAGGGCGTAAGAACTCAACGCCAGAAGCATATAATACAATATAAATACAACAGCTTTTCCATCGCATAAAATGAATGATTGCAAACAGTGTGAAAGTTATGGTCATTTCTACTTTCCGTGCAACCTAGGCTTAACTCCAGGGCGTTGTTCCACCAGATCGAATAGTTAGGGATTTTGAATACAACGCCAGAAGCATAAAATACAATAAAAATGAAACAGTTTTTCCATCGTATAACAGGAAAGCTACAACCAGTGTGAAAGTACTGGTCATTTCTATGTTCCGGGTAACCTAGGCTTCACTCTAGGGTGTTGCTCCGCCAGACCGAATAGCTAGGGACTTAGAATTCAGCGCTAGAAGAATAAAATACAACATAAGTATAACAGTTTTTCCATCGTATAAAATGTATAATTGCAAGCAGTGTGAAGGTAATGGTCATTTCTACGTACCGGGCAACCTAGGCTTTACTCTAGAGCATTGCTCCACCAGATCGAATAGTTAGGGCCTAAGAAGACAACGCCAGAAGCATGAAATACAATATAAATACAACAGCTTTTCCACCGTATATAATGTATATTTGCAAACAGTGTAAAAGTAAAGGTCATTTCTACGTTCCGGCAACCTAGGCTTCACTCTAGGGCGTTGTTCCACCAGATCGAATAGTTAGGCCCTAAGAAGTCAACGCCAGAAGCATAAAATACAATATAAATACAACAGCTTATCCATCGTATATAATGTATATTTGCAAACAGTGTTAAAGAAAAGGTCATTCTACGTTCCGGGCAACCTAGGCTTAACTGTAGGGCGTTGCTCCACCAGATCGAATAGTTAGGGCCTTAGAAGTCAACGCCCGAATCATGAAATACAAAATAAATAGAACAGTTTTTTCATTGTATAGAACGAATAATTGCAACCAGTGCTAAAGTTATGGTCATTTCTACGTTCCGGGCAACCTTGGCTTAACTCCAGGGCGTTCCTCCACCAGATCGAATAGTTAGGGCCTCAGAAGTCAATGCCAGAAGCATGAAATACAATATCAATACAACAGTTTTTCCACTGTATAATATGAATAATTGCAAACAGTGTGGAAGTAATGGTCATTTCTACGTTCCGGGCAACCTAGGCTTCACTCTAGGGCGTTGCTCCACCACATCGAATAGCTACGGCCTCAGGACTCAACGCCTGAAGCATAAAATATAATATAAATACAACAGTTTTTCCATCGTATAACAGGAATAATTGCAACCAGCGTGAAGGTGATGGTCATTTCTACCTTCCGGGCAGCCTAGGCTTCACTCTAGGGCGTTGCTGCACCAGATCGAATAGCTAGGGACTTAGAAGTCAACGCCAGAAGCATAAAATTAAATAAAAATACAACAGTTTTTCCATCGTATAAAACGAATAATTGCAACCAGTATGAATGTTATGGTCATTTCTACGTTCCGGGCAACCTAGGCTTCACTCTAGGGCGTTGGTCCACCAGGTCCAATAGCTAGGGCCTAAGAAGTCACCGCCAGGAGCACCAAATACAAAATAAATACAACAGTTTTTCCATCGTATAGAACGAATTATTGCAACCAGTATGAAAGCTATGGTCATTTCTACGTTCCGGGCAACCTAGGCTCCACTCTAGGGCGTTGCTCAACCACATCGAATAGCTCCGGCCCCAGAAGACAACGCCATAACTATAAAATACAATATAAATACAACAGTCTTTCCATCGTATAAAACTAATATTTGCAACTAGTCTGATGGTTATGGTCATTTCTACGTTCCGGGAACTTAGGCTTCACCCTAGGGCGTTGATCCACCAGATCGAATAGTTAGGGCCTAAGAAGTCAACGCCAGAAGCATAAAATACGATATATGTACAACAGTTTTTCCATCGTATAAAATGAATAACTGCAACCAGTGTGAAAGTAACGGCCATTTCTACGTTCCAGGCATCCTAGACTTAACACTGAGGCATTGCTCCGCCAGATCGAATACATAGGGCCTTGGAAGTCAATGCCAGAAGCATAAAGTACAATAAAAATCCAACATTCTGTCCATCGTATAACAGGAATTATTGCAACCAGTGTGAAAGCTATGGTCATTTCTACGTTCCGGGCAACCTAGGCTTCACTACAGGGCGGTGATCCACCAGATCAAATAGCTAGGGCCTTAGAAGTCAACGCCCGAAGCATAAAATACAATAAAAATACATCAGTTTTTCCATCGTATAACAGGAGTAGTTGCAACCAGAGTGAAAGTGACGGTCATTTCTACGTTCCGGGCGACCTATGCTTCACTCTGGGGCGTTGGTCCTCCAGATCGAATAGTTAGGGCCTAAGAAGTCAACGCCAGAGGCATAAAATACAATATAAATACAATAGATTTTCCATCGTCAAAAACGAACAATAGCACGAGTGTGAAAGGTATGGTCATTTCTACGTTCCGGGCAACCTAGGCTTCACTCGATGGCGTAGTTCCTCCAGATCGAATAGTTAGGGCCTAAGAAGTCAACGGCAGAAGAATAAAATACGATAAATGTACAACACTTTTTCCATCTAATAAAGCGAATAATTGCAAGCAGTGTGAAAGTAATGGTCATTTCTACGTTCCGGGCAACCTAGGCTTCACTCTTGGGCGTTGCTCCATCACATCGAATAGCTGCGGCCTTAGAAGTCAACTCCAGAAGCATAAAATACAATATAAATACAACTGCTTTTTCATCGCATAAAATGAATGATTGCAAACAGTGTGAAAGTTATGGTCATTTCTACTTTCCGGGCAACCTAGGCTTAACTCCAGGGCGTTGTTCCACCAGATCGAATAGTTAGGGACTTTGAATACAACGCCAGAAGCATAAAATACAATAAAAATGCAACAGTTTTTCCATCGTATAACAGGAAAGCTGCAACCAGTGTGAAAGTACTGGTCATTTCTATGTTCCGGCTAACCTAGACTTCACTCTAGGGCGTTCCTCCACCAGATCGAATAGCTAGGGACATAGAATTCAACATCAGAAGAATAAAATACAACATAAGTATAACAGTTTTTCCATCGTATAAAATGTAGAATTGCAAGCAGTGTGAAGGTAATGGTCATTTCTACGTTCCTGGAAACCTAGGCTTTACTCTAGAGCATTGCTCCACCAGATCGAATAGTTAGGGCCTAAGAAGACAACGCCAGAAGCATAAAATACAATATAAATACAACAGCTTTTCCATCGTATAAAATGAATAATCGCAAACAGTGTGAATGTAATGGTCATTTCTACGTTCCGGGCAACCTAGGCTTCACCCTAGGGCGTTGCTCCACCATATCGAATAGCTAGGGCCTTAGAAGTCAACGCCCGAAGCATAAAATACAATAAATGTACAACACTTTTTCCATCTTATAAAGCGAATAAATGCAACCAGTGTGAAAGTAATGGCCATTTCCACGTTCCGGGCAACCTAGGCTTCACTGTGAGGCATTGCTGCACCAGATCGAAGAGTTAGGGCCTTAGAAATCAACGCCAGAAGCATAAAACGCAAAATAAATACAACAGTCTTTCTATCGCATAAAACGAATAATTGCAACCAGTGTTAAGGTAATGTTCATTTCTACGTTCCGGGCATGCTAGGCTTCACTCTAGGGCGTTGCTACACCAGAACGCATAGTTAGGGACTTAGAATTTATCGCCAGAAGCATAAAATACAATAAAAACGCTACACTTTTTCCATCGTATAACTGGAATAATTGCAACCGGTGTGAAGGTACAGGTCATTTCTACGTTCCGGGCAACCTAGGTTTCGCTCTAGGGCGTTGCTCCACCAGATCGAATAGCAAGGGACTTAGAAGTCAACGCCAGAAGCATAAAATACTATAAAAATGCAACAGTTTTTCCATTGTATAACAGGAATAACTGCAACCAGTGTGAAAGTACTGGTCCTTTCTACGTTCCGGGCAACCTAGGCTTCACTCTAGGGCGTTTCTCCACCAGATCGAATAGTTAGGGCCTCAGAAGTCAATGTCAGAAGCATAAAATACAATATAAATACAACAGTTTTTCCATCGTACAAAATGTATATTTGCAAACAGTGTAAAAGTAAAGGTCATTTCTACGTTCCGGGCAACCTGGGCTTCACTCTAGGGCGTTGTTCCACCAGATCGAATAGTTAGGGCATAAGAAGTCAGCGCCAGAAGCATAAAATACAATATAAATACAACAGCTTTTCCATCGTATATAATGTATATTTGCAAACAGTGTGATAGCAAAGGTCATTTCTGCGTTCCGGGCAACCTAGGCTTAACTGTAGGGCGTTGCTCCACCAGATCGAATAGTTAGGGCCTAAGAAGTCAACGGCAGAAGCATAAAATACAATATAAATTCAATAGTTTTTCCCTTGTATAACAGGAATAATTGCAACCAGTGTGAAAGCTATGGTCATTTCTACGTTCCGGGCAACCTAGGCTTCACTCTAGGGTGTTGCTCCACCACATCGAATAGTTAGGGCCTCAGAAGTCAATGCCAGAAGCATAAAATACAATATAAATACAACAGTTTTTCCACTGTATAATATGAATAATTGCTAACAGTGTGGAAGTAATGGTCATTTCTACGTTCCGGGCAACCTAGGCTTCACTCTAGGGCGTTGCTCCACCACACCGAATAGCTACGGCCTCAGAACTCAACGCCTGAAGCACAAAATATAATATAAATACAACAGTTTTTCCATCGTATAACAGGAATAATTGCGACCAGAGTGAAGGTGATGGTCATTTCTACGTTCCGGGCAGCCTAGGCTTCACTCTAGGGCGTTGCTCCACCAGATCGAATAGCTAGGGACTTAGAAGTCAACGCCAGAAGCATAAAATTAAATAAAAATACAACAGTTTTTCCATCGTATAAAACGAATAATTGCAACCAGTATGAAAGCTATGGTCATTTCTACGTTCCGGGCAACCTAGGCTTCACTACAGGGCGGTGATCCACCAGATCAAATAGTTAGTGTCTAAGAAGTCAACGCCAGAAGCATAAAATACATTATAAATACAACAGCTTTTCCATCGTATATAATGTATATTTGCAAACATTGTGAAAGTAACGGTCATTTCTACGTTCGAGGCAACCTAGGCTTCGCTCTTGGGCGTTGCTCCACCAGATCGAATAGTTAGGGCCTTAGAGGTCAACTCCAGAAGCATAAAATACAATATAAATACAACAGCTTTTCCATCGTATAAAATGAATGATTGCAAACAGTGTGAAAGTTATGGTCATTTCCCCGTTGCTGGCACCTAGGCTTAACTGTAGGGCGTTGCTGCACCAGATAGCATAGTTAGGGACTTAGAATTTAACGCCAGAAGCATAAAATACAATAAAAATGCAACAGTTTTTCCATAGTATAACAGGAGTGATTGCAACCACTGTGAAAGTACAGGTCATTTCTACGTTCCGGGCAACCTAGGCTTCGCTCTAGTGCCTTGCTCCACCAAATCGAATAGCTAGGGACTTAGAAGTAAACGCCAGAGGCATAAAATACAATAAAAATGCAACAGTTTTTCCATCGTATAACAGGAATAACTGCAACCAGTGTGTAGGTAATGGTCATTTCTACGTTCTAGGCAACCTAGGCTTCACTCTAGAGCGTTGCTCAACCAGATCGAATAGTTAGGGACTTTGAATACAACGCCAGAAGCATAAAATACAATAAAAATGCAACAGTTTTTCCATCCTATAACAGGAATAACTGCAACCAGTGTGAAAGTACTGGTTATTTCTACGTTGCGGGTAACCTAGGCTTCACTCTAGGGCGTTGCTCCACCAGATCGAATAGCTAGGGACTTAGAATTCAACGCCAGAAAATTAAATACAACATAAGTACAACAGTTTTACCATCGTATAAAGTGGATAATCGCAAACAGTGTGAAGGTAATGGTCATTTCTACGTTCCGGGCAATCTAGGCTTCACTCTAGGGCGTTGCTCCACCAGATCGAATAGCTAGGGCCTAAGAAGTCAACGCCAGAAGCATAATATACAATATAAATACAACAGTTTTTCCATTGTATAAAACGAATAATTGCAACCAGTGTGAAGGTTATGGTCATTTCTACGTTCAGGGCAACCTAGGCTTCACTACAGGGCGGTGTTCCACCAGATCGAATAGTTAGGGCGTAAGAAGTCAACGCCAGAAGCATATAATACAATATAAATACAACAGCTTTTCCATCGCATAAAATGAATGATTGCAAACAGTGTGAAAGTTATCGTCATTTCTACTTTCCGTGCAACCTAGGCTTAACTCCAGGGCGCTGTTCCACCAGATCGAATAGTTAGGGATTTTGAATACAACGCCAGAAGCATAAAATACAATAAAAATGAAACAGTTTTTCCATCGTATAACAGGAAAGCTACAACCAGTGTGAAAGTACTGGTCATTTCAACGTTGCGGGTAACCTAGGCTTCACCCTAGGGCGTTGCTTCACCAGATCGAATAGCTAGGGACTTAGAATTCAACGCCAGAAAATTAAATACAACATAAGTACAACAGTTTTACCATCGTATAAAGTGGATAATCGCAAACAGTGTGAAGGTAATGGTCATTTCTACGTTCCGGGCAATCTAGGCTTCACTCTAGGGCGTTGCTCCACCAGATCGAATAGCTAGGGCCTAAGAAGTCAACGCCAGAAGCATAATATACAATATAAATACAACAGTTTTTCCATTGTATAAAACGAATAATTGCAACCAGTGTGAAAGTTATGGTCATTTCTACGTTCAGGGCGACCTAGGCTTCACTACAGGGCGGTGTTCCACCAGATCGAATAGTTAGGGCGTAAGAAGTCAACGCCAGAAGCATATAATACAATATAAATACAACAGCTTTTCCATCGCATAAAATGAATGATTGCAAACAGTGTGAAAGTTATGGTCATTTCTACTTTCCGTGCAACCTAGGCTTAACTCCAGGGCGTTGTTCCACCAGATCGAATAGTTAGGGATTTTGAATACAACGCCAGAAGCATAAAATACAATAAAAATGAAACAGTTTTTCCATCGTATAACAGGAAAGCTACAACCAGTGTGAAAGTACTGGTCATTTCTATGTTCCGGGTAACCTAGGCTTCACTCTAGGGTGTTGCTCCGCCAGACCGAATAGCTAGGGACTTAGAATTCAGCGCTAGAAGAATAAAATACAACATAAGTATAACAGTTTTTCCATCGTATAAAATGTATAATTGCAAGCAGTGTGAAGGTAATGGTCATTTCTACGTACCGGGCAACCTAGGCTTTACTCTAGAGCATTGCTCCACCAGATCGAATAGTTAGGGCCTAAGAAGACAACGCCAGAAGCATGAAATACAATATAAATACAACAGCTTTTCCACCGTATATAATGTATATTTGCAAACAGTGTAAAAGTAAAGGTCATTTCTACGTTCCGGCAACCTAGGCTTCACTCTAGGGCGTTGTTCCACCAGATCGAATAGTTAGGCCCTAAGAAGTCAACGCCAGAAACATAAAATAGAATATAAATACAACAGCTTATCCATCGTATATAATGTATATTTGCAAACAGTGTTAAAGAAAAGGTCATTCTACGTTCCGGGCAACCTAGGCTTAACTGTAGGGCGTTGCTCCACCAGATCGAATAGTTAGGGCCTTAGAAGTCAACGCCCGAATCATGAAATACAAAATAAATAGAACAGTTTTTTCATTGTATAGAACGAATAATTGCAACCAGTGCTAAAGTTATGGTCATTTCTACGTTCCAGGCAACCTTGGCTTAACTCCAGGGCGTTCCTCCACCAGATCGAATAGTTAGGGCCTCAGAAGTCAATGCCAGAAGCATGAAATACAATATCAATACAACAGTTTTTCCACTGTATAATATGAATAATTGCAAACAGTGTGGAAGTAATGGTCATTTCTACGTTCCGGGCAACCTAGGCTTCACTCTAGGGCGTTGCTCCACCACATCGAATAGCTACGGCCTCAGGACTCAACGCCTGAAGCATAAAATATAATATAAATACAACAGTTTTTCCATCGTATAACAGGAATAATTGCAACCAGCGTGAAGGTGATGGTCATTTCTACCTTCCGGGCAGCCTAGGCTTCACTCTAGGGCGTTGCTGCACCAGATCGAATAGCTAGGGACTTAGAAGTCAACGCCAGAAGCATAAAATTAAATAAAAATACAACAGTTTTTCCATCGTATAAAACGAATAATTGCAACCAGTATGAATGTTATGGTCATTTCTACGTTCCGGGCAACCTAGGCTTCACTCTAGGGCGTTGGTCCACCAGGTCCAATAGCTAGGGCCTAAGAAGTCACCCCCAGGAGCACCAAATACAAAATAAATACAACAGTTTTTCCATCGTATAGAACGAATTATTGCAACCAGTATGAAAGCTATGGTCATTTCTACGTTCCGGGCAACCTAGGCTCCACTCTAGGGCGTTGCTCAACCACATCGAATAGCTCCGGCCCCAGAAGACAACGCCATAACTATAAAATACAATATAAATACAACAGTCTTTCCATCGTATAAAACTAATATTTGCAACTAGTCTGATGGTTATGGTCATTTCTACGTTCCGGGAACTTAGGCTTCACCCTAGGGCGTTGATCCACCAGATCGAATAGTTAGGGCCTAAGAAGTCAACGCCAGAAGCATAAAATACGATATATGTACAACAGTTTTTCCATCGTATAAAATGAATAACTGCAACCAGTGTGAAAGTAACGGCCATTTCTACGTTCCAGGCATCCTAGACTTAACACTGAGGCATTGCTCCGCCAGATCGAATACATAGGGCCTTAGAAGTCAATGCCAGAAGCATAAAGTACAATAAAAATCCAACATTCTGTCCATCGTATAACAGGAATTATTGCAACCAGTGTGAAAGCTATGGTCATTTCTACGTTCCGGGCAACCTAGGCTTCACTACAGGGCGGTGATCCACCAGATCAAATAGCTAGGGCCTTAGAAGTCAACGCCCGAAGCATAAAATACAATAAAAATGAAACAGTTTTTCCATCGTATAACAGGAAAGCTACAACCAGTGTGAAAGTACTGGTCATTTCTATGTTCCGGGTAACCTAGGCTTCACTCTAGGGTGTTGCTCCGCCAGACCGAATAGCTAGGGACTTAGAATTCAGCGCTAGAAGAATAAAATACAACATAAGTATAACAGTTTTTCCATCGTATAAAATGTATAATTGCAAGCAGTGTGAAGGTAATGGTCATTTCTACGTACCGGGCAACCTAGGCTTTACTCTAGAGCATTGCTCCACCAGATCGAATAGTTAGGGCCTAAGAAGACAACGCCAGAAGCATGAAATACAATATAAATACAACAGCTTTTCCACCGTATATAATGTATATTTGCAAACAGTGTAAAAGTAAAGGTCATTTCTACGTTCCGGCAACCTAGGCTTCACTCTAGGGCGTTGTTCCACCAGATCGAATAGTTAGGCCCTAAGAAGTCAACGCCAGAAGCATAAAATAGAATATAAATACAACAGCTTATCCATCGTATATAATGTATATTTGCAAACAGTGTTAAAGAAAAGGTCATTCTACGTTCCGGGCAACCTAGGCTTAACTGTAGGGCGTTGCTCCACCAGATCGAATAGTTAGGGCCTTAGAAGTCAACGCCCGAATCATGAAATACAAAATAAATAGAACAGTTTTTTCATTGTATAGAACGAATAATTGCAACCAGTGCTAAAGTTATGGTCATTTCTACGTTCCAGGCAACCTTGGCTTAACTCCAGGGCGTTCCTCCACCAGATCGAATAGTTAGGGCCTCAGAAGTCAATGCCAGAAGCATGAAATACAATATCAATACAACAGTTTTTCCACTGTATAATATGAATAATTGCAAACAGTGTGGAAGTAATGGTCATTTCTACGTTCCGGGCAACCTAGGCTTCACTCTAGGGCGTTGCTCCACCACATCGAATAGCTACGGCCTCAGGACTCAACGCCTGAAGCATAAAATATAATATAAATACAACAGTTTTTCCATCGTATAACAGGAATAATTGCAACCAGCGTGAAGGTGATGGTCATTTCTACCTTCCGGGCAGCCTAGGCTTCACTCTAGGGCGTTGCTGCACCAGATCGAATAGCTAGGGACTTAGAAGTCAACGCCAGAAGCATAAAATTAAATAAAAATACAACAGTTTTTCCATCGTATAAAACGAATAATTGCAACCAGTATGAATGTTATGGTCATTTCTACGTTCCGGGCAACCTAGGCTTCACTCTAGGGCGTTGGTCCACCAGGTCCAATAGCTAGGGCCTAAGAAGTCACCGCCAGGAGCACCAAATACAAAATAAATACAACAGTTTTTCCATCGTATAGAACGAATTATTGCAACCAGTATGAAAGCTATGGTCATTTCTACGTTCCGGGCAACCTAGGCTCCACTCTAGGGCGTTGCTCAACCACATCGAATAGCTCCGGCCCCAGAAGACAACGCCATAACTATAAAATACAATATAAATACAACAGTCTTTCCATCGTATAAAACTAATATTTGCAACTAGCCTGATGGTTATGGTCATTTCTACGTTCCGGGAACTTAGGCTTCACCCTAGGGCGTTGATCCACCAGATCGAATAGTTAGGGCCTAAGAAGTCAACGCCAGAAGCATAAAATACGATATATGTACAACAGTTTTTCCATCGTATAAAATGAATAACTGCAACCAGTGTGAAAGTAACGGCCATTTCTACGTTCCAGGCATCCTAGACTTAACACTGAGGCATTGCTCCGCCAGATCGAATACATAGGGCCTTAGAAGTCAATGCCAGAAGCATAAAGTACAATAAAAATCCAACATTCTGTCCATCGTATAACAGGAATTATTGCAACCAGTGTGAAAGCTATGGTCATTTCTACGTTCCGGGCAACCTAGGCTTCACTACAGGGCGGTGATCCACCAGATCAAATAGCTAGGGCCTTAGAAGTCAACGCCCGAAGCATAAAATACAATAAAAATACATCAGTTTTTCCATCGTATAACAGGAGTAGTTGCAACCAGAGTGAAAGTGACGGTCATTTCTACGTTCCGGGCGACCTATGCTTCACTCTGGGGCGTTGGTCCTCCAGATCGAATAGTTAGGGCCTAAGAAGTCAACGCCAGAGGCATAAAATACAATATAAATACAATAGATTTTCCATCGTCAAAAACGAACAATAGCACGAGTGTGAAAGGTATGGTCATTTCTACGTTCCGGGCAACCTAGGCTTCACTCGATGGCGTAGTTCCTCCAGATCGAATAGTTAGGGCCTAAGAAGTCAACGGCAGAAGAATAAAATACGATAAATGTACAACACTTTTTCCATCTAATAAAGCGAATAATTGCAAGCAGTGTGAAAGTAATGGTCATTTCTACGTTCCGGGCAACCTAGGCTTCACTCTTGGGCGTTGCTCCATCACATCGAATAGCTGCGGCCTTAGAAGTCAACTCCAGAAGCATAAAATACAATATAAATACAACTGCTTTTCCATCGCATAAAATGAATGATTGCAAACAGTGTGAAAGTTATGGTCATTTCTACTTTCCGGGCAACCTAGGCTTAACTCCAGGGCGTTGTTCCACCAGATCGAATAGTTAGGGACTTTGAATACAACGCCAGAAGCATAAAATACAATAAAAATGCAACAGTTTTTCCATCGTATAACAGGAAAGCTGCAACCAGTGTGAAAATACTGGTCATTTCTATGTTCCGCCTAACCTAGACTTCACTCTAGGGCGTTCCTCCACCAGATCGAATAGCTAGGGACATAGAATTCAACATCAGAAGAATAAAATACAACATAAGTATAACAGTTTTTCCATCGTATAAAATGTAGAATTGCAAGCAGTGTGAAGGTAATGGTCATTTCTACGTTCCTGGAAACCTAGGCTTTACTCTAGAGCATTGCTCCACCAGATCGAATAGTTAGGGCCTAAGAAGACAACGCCAGAAGCATAAAATACAATATAAATACAACAGCTTTTCCATCGTATAAAATGAATAATCGCAAACAGTGTGAATGTAATGGTCATTTCTACGTTCCGGGCAACCTAGGCTTCACCCTAGGGCGTTGCTCCACCATATCGAATAGCTAGGGCCTTAGAAGTCAACGCCCGAAGCATAAAATACAATAAATGTACAACACTTTTTCCATCTTATAAAGCGAATAAATGCAACCAGTGTGAAAGTAATGGCCATTTCCACGTCCCGTGCAACCTAGGCTTCACTGTGAGGCATTGCTGCACCAGATCGAAGAGTTAGGGCCTTAGAAATCAACGCCAGAAGCATAAAACGCAAAATAAATACAACAGTCTTTCTATCGCATAAAACGAATAATTGCAACCAGTGTTAAGGTAATGTTCATTTCTACGTTCCGGGCATGCTAGGCTTCACTCTAGGGCGTTGCTACACCAGAACGCATAGTTAGGGACTTAGAATTTATCGCCAGAAGCATAAAATACAATAAAAACGCTACACTTTTTCCATCGTATAACTGGAATAATTGCAACCGGTGTGAAAGTACAGGTCATTTCTACGTTCCGGGCAACCCAGGCTTCGCTTGAGGGCGTTGCTCCACCAGATCGAATAGCTAGGGACTTAGAAGTCAACGCCAGAAGCATAAAATACATTAAAAATACATCAGTTGTTCCATCGTATAAAAGGAATAATTGCAACCAGTGTGAAAGTAATGGTCATTTCTACATTCCGGGCAACCTAGGCTTCACCCTTGGGCGTTGCTCCATCACATCGAATAGCTGCGGCCTTAGAAGTCAACTCCAGAAGCATAAAATACAATATAAATACAACATCTTTTCCATCGCATAAAATGAATAATCGCAAACAGTGTGAAGGTAATGGTCATTTCTACGTTCCGGGCAACCTGGGCTTCACTCTAGGGCGTTGCTCCACCAGATAGAATAGTTAGGGCATAAGAAGTCAATGCCAGAAGCATAAAATACAATATAAATACAACAGCTTTTCCATCGTATATAATGTATATTTGCAAGCAGTGTGAAAGCAAAGGTCATTTCTACGTTCCGTGCAATCTAGGCTTCACTCTATGGCGTAGTTCCACCAGATCGACTAGTTAGGGCCTAAGAAGTCAACGCCAAAAGCATAAAATACAATATAAATACAATAGTTTTTCCCTTGTATAACAGGAATAATTGCATCCAGTGTGAAAGCTATGGTCATTTCTACGTTCCGGGCAACCTAGGCTTCACTCTAGGGCGTTGCTCCACCACATCGAATAGTTAGGGCCTTAAAAATCAACGCCAGAAGCATAAAATACACAATAAATACAACAGTCTTTCTATCGTATAAAACGAATAATTGCAACCAGTGTTAAGGTAATGTTCATTTCTACGTTCCGGGCAAGCTAGGCTTCACTCTAGGGCGTTGCTCCACCAGATCGAAAAGTTAGGGCCTAAGAAGTCATCGCCCGAAGCATAAAATACAAAGTAAATGGAACAGTTTTTCCATCGTATAAAACGAATAATTGCAAACATTGTGAAAGTAACGGTCATTTCTACGTTCCGCGCAACCTAGGCTTCACTCTAGGTCGTTGCGCCACCAGATCGAATAGTTAGGGCCTAAGAAGTCAACGCCAGAAGCATAAAGTATTAGAAAAATACAACAGTCTTTCCATCGTATAACAGGAGTAATTGCAAGCATTGTGAAGGTAATGGTCATTTCTACGTTCCGGGCAACCGAGGCTTCACTCTAGGGTGTTGCTCCACCATATCGAATAGTTAGGGCCTTAGAAGTCAACGCCAGAAGCATAAAATACAAAATAAATACAACAGCCTTTCCATCGTATAAAACGAATAATGGCAACCAGTGTGAAAGTGATGGCCATTTCTACGTTCCGGGCAACCTAGGCGTCACTCTAGGGCGTTGCTCCACCCGATCCAATAGTTAGGGCATAAGAAGTCAATGCCAGAAGCATAAAATACAATATAAATACCACAGCTTTTCCATCGTATATAATGTATATTTGCAAACAGTGTGAAAGCAAAGGTCATTTCTGCGTTCCGGGCAACCTATGCTTAACTGTAGGGCGTTGCTCCACCAGATCGGATAGTTAGGGCCTAAATAGTCAACGCCAGAAGCATAAAATACAATATAAATACAATAGTTTTTCCCTTGTATAACAGGAATAATTGCAACCAGAGTGAAAGTGACGGTCATTTCTACGTTCCGGGCGACCTGGGCTTCACACTGGGGCGTTGGTCCTCCAGATCGAATAGTTGGGGCCTAAGAAGTCAACGCCAGAGGCATAAAATACAATATAAATAAAACAGTTTTTCCATCGTATAAAATGAGTAATTGCAAACTCTGTGAAAATAAGGGTCATTTCTACGTTCCGGGCAACCTAGGCTTCACTCTAGGTCGTTGCGCCACCAGATCGAATAGTTAGGGCCTAAGAAGTCAACGCCAGAAGCATAAAGTATTAGAAAAATACAACAGTCTTTCCATCGTATAACAGGAGTAATTGCAAGCATTGTGAAGGTAATGGTCATTTCTACGTTCCGGGCAACCTAGGCTTCACTCTAGGGTGTTGCTCCACCATATCGAATAGTTAGGGCCTTAGAAGTCAACGCCAGAAGCATAAAATACAAAATAAATACAACAGCCTTTCCATCGTATAAAACGAATAATGGCAACCAGTGTGAAAGTGATGGCCATTTCTACGTTCCGGGCAACCTAGGCGTCACTCTAGGGCGTTGCTCCACCCGATCCAATAGTTAGGGCATAAGAAGTCAATGCCAGAAGCATAAAATACAATATAAATACAACAGCTTTTCCATCGTATATAATGTATATTTGCAAACAGTGTGAAAGCAAAGGTCATTTCTGCGTTCCGGGCAACCTATGGTTAACTGTAGGGCGTTGCTCCACCAGATCGGATAGTTAGGGCCTAAATAGTCAACGCCAGAAGCATAAAATACAATATAAATACAATAGTTTTTCCCTTGTATAACAGGAATAATTGCAACCAGTGTGAAAGCTATGGTCATTTCTACGTTCCGGGCAACCTAGGCTTCACTCCAGGGCGTTGCTCCACCACATCGAATAGTTAGGGCCTCAGAAGTCAACGCCAGAAGATTAAAATACGATATATGTACAACAGTTTTTCCATCGTATAAAGCGAATAATTGCAACCAGTGTGAAAGTAATGGCCATTTCCACGTTCCGGGCAACCTAGGCTTCTCTCTACGGCGTTGCTGCACCACATCGAATAGCTACGGCATTAGAAGTCAACGCCTGAAGCATAAAATACAATAAAAATGCAACAGTTTTTCCATCGTATAACAGGAAAGCTGCAACCAGTGTGAAAGTACTGGTCATTTCTATGTTCCGGGTAACCTAGGCTTCATTCTAGGGCGTTGCTCCACCAGATCGAATAGCTAGAGACTTAAAATTCAACGCCAGAAGAATAAAATACAACATGGGTACCACAGTTTTTCCATCGTATAAAATGTATAATTGCAAGCAGTGTGAAGGTAACGGTCATTTCCACGTTACGGGCAACCTAGGCTTCACTCTAGAGCGTTCCTCCTCCAGACCGAGTAGTTAGGGCCTTAGATGTCAACGCCCGAAGCATAAAATACAAAATAAATAGAGCAGCTTTTCCATTGTATAAAACGAATAATTGCAACCAGTGTGAAAGTTATGGTCATTTCTACTCTCCGGGCAACCTAGGCTTAACTCCAGGGCGTTGCTCCTCCAGATCGAATAGCTAGGGACTTTGAATACAACGCAAGAAGCATAAAATACAATAAAAATGCAACAGTTTTACCATCGTGTAACAGGAAAGCTGCAGCCAGTGTGAAAGTACTGGTCACTTCTATGTTCCAGGTGACCTAGGCTTCACACTAGGTTATTGCTCCACCAGATAGAATAGCTAGGTACTTAGAATTCAACGCCAGGAGAACAAAATACAACATAAGTACAACAGTTTTTCCATCGTATAAAATGTATAATTGCAAGAAGTGTGAAGGTAATGGTCATTTCTACGTTCTGGGCAACCTAGGCTTCACTCTAGAGCGTTGCTCCACCAGATCGAATGGTTAGGGCCTTGGAAGTCAACGCCCGAAGCATAAAATACAAAATAAATAGAACAGTTTTTCCATTGTATAAAACGAATAATTGCAACCAGAGTGAAAGTTATGGTCATTTCTACGTCCCGGGCAACCTAGGCTTCACTCTAGGGCGTTGCTCCACCAGATCGAATAGCTAGGGCTAGAAGTCAATGCCAGAAGCATAAAATGCCATATAAATACAACAGTTTTTGCTCTGTATATAATGAATAATTGCAAACAGTGTGGAAGTAATGGTCATTTCTACGTTCCGGGCAACCTAGGCTTCGCTCTAGGGACTTGCTCCACCAGATCGAATAGCTAGGGACTTAGAAGTCAACGCCACAGGCATAAAATACAATAAAAATGCAACAGCTCTTCCATCGTATATAATGTATATTTGCAAACAGTGTGAAATAAAGGTTATTTCTACGTACCGGGCAACCTAGGTTTCGCTGTAGGGCGCTGCTCCGCCAGATCGAATAGCTAGGGACTTAGAAGTCAACCCCAGAAGCATAAAATACAATAAAAATACAACAGTTTTTCCATCGTATAAAATGTATAATTGCAAGGACTGTGAAGGCAATGGTCATTTCTACGTTCCGGGCAACCTAGGCTTCACTCTAGAGCGTTGCTTCACCAGATCGAATAGTTAGGGCCTTAGATGTCAACGCCCGA
Organism: Calliopsis andreniformis; assembly: GCF_051401765.1. Classification (NCBI taxonomy): domain Eukaryota; kingdom Metazoa; phylum Arthropoda; class Insecta; order Hymenoptera; family Andrenidae; genus Calliopsis; species Calliopsis andreniformis. Next base: position 20,576,207 of record NW_027480422.1, read on the forward strand.
AGCATAAAATACAAAATAAATAGAACAGTTTTTCCATTGTATAAAACGAATAATTGCAACCAGTGTGAAGGTTATGGTCATTTCTACGTTCCCGGTAACCTAGGCTTCACTCTAGGGCGTTTCTCCACCACATCGAATAGCTACGGCCTTAGAAGTCAACGCCATAACTATAAAAAACAATATAAATACAACAGATCTTCCATTGTATAAAATGAATAACTGCAACCAGAGTGAAGGTGATGGTCATTTCTACGTCCCGGGCAACCTAGGCTTCACTCTAGGGCATTGTCCGACCAGATCGAATAGTTAGGGCCTAAGAAGTCAATGGCAGAAGCATAACATACAATATAAATACAACAGCTCTTCCATCGTATATAATGTATATTTGCAAACAGTGTGAAAGTAAAGGTCATTTCTACATACCGGGCAACCTAGGTTTCGCTGTAGGGCGCTGCTCCGCCAGATCGAATAGCTAGGGACCTAGAAGTCAACCCCAGAAGCATAAAATACAATAAAAATGCAACAGTTTTTCCATCGTATAACAGGAAAGCTGCAACCAGTGAGAAAGTACTGGTCATTTCTATGTTCCGGGTGACCTAGGCTTCACTCTAGGGCATTGCTCCACCAGATGGAATAGCTAGGTACTTAGAATTCGACGCCAGGAGAACAAAATACAACATAAGTACAACAGTTTTTCCATCGTATAAAATGTATAATTGCAAGAAGTGTGAAGGTAATGGTCATTTCTACGTTCCGGGCAACCTAGGCTTCAGTCTAGGGCGTGGCTTCACCAGATCGAATAGTTAGGGCCTTAGATGTCAACGCCCGAAGCATAAAATATAAAATAAATAGAACATTTTTTCCATTGTATAAAACGGATAATTGCAACCAGTGTGAAAGTTATGGTCATTTCTACGTTCCGGGCAACCTAGGCTTCACTCTAGGGCGTTGGTCCACCAGGTCGAATAGATAGGGCCTTAGAAAACAACTTCAGACGCATAAAATACAATATAAATACAACAGTTTTTCCACGGTATAAAACGAATAATTGCAACCACTATGAAAGTTATGGTCATTTCAACGTTCCGGGCAACCTAGGCTTCACCCAAGGGCGTTGCTCCCCCAGATCGAATAGTTAGGGCCTAAGACGCCTACGCCAGAAGCAGAAAATACAATATAAACACCACAGTTTTTCCATGGTATAACGGGAATAATTGCAACCAGAGTGAAGGTGATGGTCATTTCTAAGTTCCGGGCAACCTAGGCTTCACTCTAGAGCGTTGCTCCAAGAGATCAAATAGCTAGGACCTTAGAAGTCAACGCCAGAAGCACAAAATAAAATAAAAATACAAGTGTTATTCCATCGTATAACAGGAATAATTACAACCAGTGTGAAAGTAATGGGCATTTCTACGTTCCGTGCATCCTAGGCTTCACTCTAGGGCGTTGGTCCACCTGGCCGAATAGTTAGGGCCTTAGAAAACAACTCCAGACTCATAAAATACAATATAAATACAACAGTTTTTCCACGGTATAAAACGAATAATTGCAACCAGTATGAAAGTTATGGTCATTTCTACGTTACGGGCAGCCTAGGCTTCACCCTAGGGCGTTGCTCCACCAAATCGAATAGTTAGGGCCTAAGAAGTCAACGCCAGAAGCATAAAATACAAAATAAATACAACAGTTTTTCCATCGTATAACAAGAATAATTGCAACCAGTGTGAGAGAGATGGTCATTTCTACATTCCGGGAAACCTAGGCTTCACTCTTGGGCGTTGCTCCACCAGATCGAATGCATAGTGCCGTAGAAGTCAACGCCAGAAGCATAAAGTACATTAAAAATCCAACAGTTTGTCCATCGTATAACAGGAGTAATTGCCACCAGGGTCAAAGTGATGGTCATTTCTGCATTCCGGGCAACCTAGGCTTCACTCTAGGGCGTTGCTCCTCCAGATAGAATAGTTAGGGCCCAGGAAGTCAACGCCAGAAGCATAAAATAAAATATAAATACAACAGTTTTTCCCTTGTATAAAATGAATAATTGCAAACAGTGTGGAAGTAATGGTTATTTCTTCGTTCCGGGCAACCTGGGCTTCACGCTAGGGCGTTGCTCCACCACATCGAATAGCTACGGCATTAGGAGCCAACGCCAGAGGCATAACATACAATATAAGCACAACAATTTTTCCATCGTATAAAATGTATAATTCCAAGCAGTGTGAAGGTAATGGTCATTTCTACGTTCAGGGCAACCTAGGCTTCACTCTAGAGCGTTGCTCCACCAGATCGAATGGTTAGGGCCTTAGAAGTCAACGCCCGAAGCATAAAATACAAAATAAATGCAACAGCTTTTCCATTGTATAAAACGAATAATTGCAACCAGTGTGAAAGCTATGGTCATTTATACGTTCCGGGCAACCTAGGCTTCACTCTAGGGCATTGTCCGACCAGAACGAATAGTTTGGGCCTATGAAGTCAACGCCAGAAGCATAAAATACAATATAAATACAACTGCTCTCCCATCGTATATAATGTATATTTGCAAACAGTGTGAAAGTAAAGGTCATTTCTACGTACCGGGCAACCTAGGTTTCGCTGTAGGGCGCTGCTCTGCCAGATCGAATAGCTAGGGACTTAGAAGTCAACCCCAGAAGCATAAAATACAATAAAAGTACAACAGTTTTTCCATCGTATAAAATGTATAATTGCAAGGACTGTGAAGACAATGGTCATTTCTACGTTCCGGGCAACCTAGGCTTCACTCTAGAGAGTTGCTTCACCAGATCGTATAGTTAGGGCCTTAGATGTCAACGCCCGAAGCATAAAATACAAAATAAATAGAACAGTTTTTCCATTGTATAAAACGAATAATTGCAACCAGTGTGAAAGTTATGGTCATTTCTACGTTCCGGGCAACCTAGGCTTAACTGCAGGGCGTTGCTCCACCAGATCGCATAGTTAGGGACTTAGAATTTAACGCCAGAAGCATAAAATACAATAAAAATGCAACAGTTTTTCCATAGTATAACAGGAATAATTGCAACCAATGTGAAAGTACAGGTCATTTCTACGTTCCGGGCAACCTAGGCTTCGCTCTAGGGACTTGCTCCACCAGATCGAATAGCTCGGGACTTAGAAGTCAACGCCAGAGGCATAAAATACAATAAAAGTGCAACAGCTCTTCCATCGTATATGATGTATATTTGCAAACAGTGTGAAATAAAGGTCATTTCTACTTACCTGGCAACCTAGGTTTCGCTGTAGGGCGCTGCTCCGACAGATCGAATAGCTAGGGACTTAGAAGTCAACCCCAGAAGCATAAAATACAATAAAAATACAACAGTTTTTCCATCGTATAAAATGTATAATTGCAAGGACTGTGAAGGCAATGGTCATTTCTACGTTCCGGGCAACCTAGGCTTCACTCTAGAGCGTTGCTTCACCAGATCGAATAGTTAGGGCCTTAGATGTCAACGCCCGAAGCATAATATACAAAATAAATAGAACAGTTTTTCCATTGTATAAAACGAATAATTGCAACCAGTGTGAATGACATGGTCATTTCTACGTTCCGGGCAACCTGGGCTTCACTCTAGGGCGTTGCTCCAACACATCGAATAGCTACGGCCTTAGAAGTCAACGCCATAACTATAAAAAGCAATATATATACAACAGTTTTTCCATTGTATAACAGGAATAATTGCAACCAGTGTGAAAGTGATGGTCATTTCTACGTTCCGGGCAACCTAGGCTTCAGTCTAGGGCATGGTTCCCCCAGATAGAATAGTTAGGGCCTAAGAAGCCTACGCCAGAAGCATAAAATACAATGTAAACACCACAGTTTTTCCATCGTATAACGGGAATAATTGCAACCAGTGTGAAAGTGATGCTCATTTCTACGTTCCGGGCAACCTAGGCTTCACTCTAGGGCGTTGTTCCACCACATCGGATAGCTGCGGCCTTAGAAGTCAACGCCAGAAGCATAAAATACAATATAAATACAACAGTTCTACAATCGTATACCAGGAATAATTGCAAACAGTGTGAAAGATATGGTCATTTCTACGTTGCGGGCATCCTAGGCTTCACTCTAGGGCATTGCTCCACCACATCGAATAGCTACGGCCTTAGAAGTCAACGCCATAACTATAAAAAACAATATAAATACAACAGTTTTTCCATTGTATAACAGGAATAATTGCAACCAGTGTGAAAGTGATGGTCATTTCTACGTTCCGGGCAACCTAGGCTTCACTCTAGGGCGTTGCTCCACCACATCGGATAGCTGCGGCCTTAGAAGTCAACGCCAGAAGCATAAAATACAATTTAAATACAACAGTTTTTCAATCGTATAACAGGAATGATTGCAAACAGTGTGAAAGATATGGTCATTTCTACGTTGCGGGCATCCTAGGCTTCACTCTAGGGCATTGCTCCACCACATCGAATAGCTACGGCCTTAGAAGTCAACGCCATAACTATAAAAAGCAATATATATACAACAGTTTTTCCATTGTATAACAGGAATAATTGCAACCAGTGTGAAAGTGATGGTCATTTCTACGTTCCGGGCAACCTAGGCTTCAGTCTAGGCCATGGTTCCCCCAGATCGAATAGTTAGGGCCTAAGAAGCCTACGCCACAAGCATAAAATACAATATAAACACCACAGTTTTTCCATCGTATAACGGGAATAATTGCAACCAGAGTGAAGGTGATGGTCATTTCTAAGTTCCGGGCAACCTAGGCTTCACTCTAGAGCGTTGCTCCACCAGATCGAATAGCTAGGACCTTAGAAGTCAACGCCAGAAGCACAAAATAAAATAAAAATACAACAGTTATTACATCGTATAACAGGAATAATTACAACCAGTGTGAAAGTAATGGGCATTTCTACGTTCCGTGCAACCTAGGCTTCACTCTAGGGCGTTGGTCCACCTGGCCGAATAGTTAGGGCCTTAGAAACCAACTCCAGACTCATAAAATACAAAATAAGTACAACAGTTTTTCCACGGTATAAAAGGAATAATTGCAACCAGTATGAAAGTTATGGTCATTTCTACGTTACGGGCAACCTAGGCTTCATCCTAGGGCGTTACTCCACCAAATCGAATAGTTAGGGCCTAAGAAGTCAACGCCAGAAGCATAAAATACAAAATAAATACAACAGTTATTCCATCGTATAACAAGAATAATTGCAACCAGTGTGAGAGTGATGGTCATTTCTACATTACGGGAAACCTAGGCTTCACTCTAGGGCGTTGCTCCACCAGATCGAATGCATAGTGCCATAGAAGTCAACGCCAGAAGCATAAAGTACATTAAAAATCCAACAGTTTGTCCATCGTATAACAGGAGTAATTGCCACCAGGGTCAAAGTGATGGTCATTTCTGCATTCCGGGCAACCTAGGCTTCACTCTAGGGCGTTGCTCCTCCAGATAGAATAGTTAGGGCCCAGGAAGTCAACGCCAGAAGCATAAAATAAAATATAAATACAACAGTTTTTCCCTTGTATAAAATGAATAATTGCAAACAGTGTGGAAGTAATGGTTATTTCTACGTTCCGGGCAACCTGGGCTTCACGCTAGGGCGTTGCTCCACCACATCGAATAGCTACGGCATTAGGAGCCAACGCCAGAGGCATAAAATACAATATAAATACAACAGTTCTTCAATCGTATACCAGGAATAATTGCAAACAGTGTGAAAGATATGGTCATTTCTAGGTTGCGGGCATCCTAGGCTTCACTCTAGGGCATTGCTCCACCACATCGAATAGCTACTGCCTTAGAAGTCAGCGCCATAACTGTAAAGAACAATATAAATACAACAGTTTTTCCATTGTATAAAATGAATAATTGCAACCAGTGTGAAAGACATGGTCATTTCTACGTTCCGGGCAACCTAGGCTTCACTCTAGGGCGTTGCTCCAACACATCGAATAGCTACGGCCTTAGGAGTCATCGCCAGAGGCATAAAATACAAAATAAATACAACAGTTTTTCCATCGTATAACAAGAATAATTGCAACCACTGTGAAAGTGATGGTCATTTCTACATTCCGGGCAGCCTAGGCTTCACTCTATGGCGTTGCTCCAACACATTGAATAGCTACGGCCTTAGGAGTCAACGCCAGAGGCATAAAATACAAAATAAATACAACAGTTTTTCCATCGTATAACAAGAATAATTGCAACCATTGCGAAAGTGATGGTCATTTCTACATTCCGGGCAACGTGGGCTTCTCTCTGGGGCGTTTCTCCACCACATCGAATAACTACGGCACTAGAAGTCAACGCCTGAAGCATAAAATATAATATAAATACAACAGTTTTTCCATCGTATAACAAGCATAATTGCAACCAGTGTGAAAGTGATGGTCATTTCTACGTTCCGGGCAACCTAGGCTTCACTCTAGGGCGTTGTTCGTCCAGATCGAATAGCTAGGGCCTAAGAAGTCTACACCAGAAGCATAAAATACAACATAAATACAACAGTTTTTCCATCGTATAAAAGGAATAATTACAACCAGTGTGAAAGTAATGGGCATTTCTACGTTCCGTGCATCCTAGGCTTCACTCTAGGGCGTTGGTCCACCTGGCCGAATAGTTAGGGCCTTAGGAAACAACGCCAGACTCATAAAATACAATATAAATACAACAGTTTTTCCACGGTATAAAACGAATAATTGCAACCAGTATGAAAGTTATGGTCATTTCTACGTTACGGGCAGCCTAGGCTTCACCCTAGGGCGCTGCTCCACCAAATCGAATAGTTAGGGCCTAAGAAGTCAACGCCAGAAGCATAAAATACAAAATAAATACAACAGTTTTTCCAACGTATAACAAGAATAATTGCAACCAGTGTGAGAGTGATGGTCATTTCTACATTCCGGGCTGCCTAGGCTTCACTCTAGGGCGTTGCTCCTCCAGATCGTATAGTTAGGGCCTAAGAAGTCAACGCCAGAAGCATAAAATAAAATATAAATACAACAGTTTTTCCCTTGTATAACAGGAATAATTGCAACCAGTGTGAAAGGTATGGTCATTTCTTCGTTCCGGGCAACCTAGGCTTCACTCTAGGGCGTTGCTCCACCACATCGGATAGCTGCGGCCTTAGAAGTCAACGCCAGAAGCATATAATACAATATAAATACAACAGTTCTCCAATGGTATACCAGGAATAATTGCAAACAGTGTGAAAGATATGGTCATTTCTACGTTGCGGGCATCCTAGGCTTCACTCTAGGGCATTGCTCCACCACATCGAATAGCTACGGCCTTAGAAGTCCACGCCAGAAGCATAAAATACGATATATGTACAACAGTTTTTCCACCCTATAGAATAAATAATTGCAACCAGTGTGAAAGACATGGTCATTTCTACGTTCCGGGCAACCTAGGCTTCACTCTAGGGCGTTGCTCCAACACATCGAATAGCTACGGCCTTAGGAGTCAACGCCAGAGGCATAAAATACAAAATAAATACAACAGTTTTTCCATCGTATAACAAGAATAATTGCAACCATTGTGAAAGTGATGGTCATTTCTACATTCCGGGCAGCCTCGGCTTCACTCTATGGCGTTGCTCCAACACATCGAATAGCTACGGCCTTAGGAGTCAACGCCAGAGGCATAAAATACAAAATAAATACAACAGCTTTACCATCGTATAAAATGAATAATCGCAAACAGTGCGAAGGTAATGGTCACTTCCACGTTCCGGGCAACCTAGGCTTCACTATAGGGCGTTGGTCCACCAGATCCAATAGCTAGGGCCTAAGAAGTCAACGCCAGGAGCACCAAATACAAAATAAAGACAACAGTTTTTCCATCGTATAAAACGAATAATTGCAACCAATATGAAGGCTATGGTCATTTCTACGTTCCGGGCAACCTAGGCTTTACTCTAGGGCGTTGCTCAACCATATCGTATAGCTACGGCCCTAGAAGACAACGCCATAACTATAAAATACAATATAAATACAGCAGTCTTTCCATCGTATAAAACGGATAATTGCAACCAGTGTGAAAGTGATGGTCATTTCTACGTTCCGGGCAACCTAGGCTTCAGTCTAGGGCGTGGTTCCCCTACATCGAATAATTAGGGCCTAAGAAGCCTACGCCAGAAGCATAAAGTACAATATAAATACCACAGTATTTCCATCGTATAACAGGAATATTTGCAACCAGAGTGAAGGTGATGGTCATTTCTAAGTTCCGGGAAACCTAGGCTTCACTCGAGGGCGTTGCTCCACCACATCGAATAGCTACGGCCATAGAAGACAACGCCATAACTATAAAATACAATATAAATACAACAGTCTTTCCATCGTATAAAACGAATAATTGCAACCAGTCTGATAGTTATGGTCATTTCTACGTTCCGGGCAACCTAGGCTTCACCCTAGGGCGTCGCTCCACCAGATCGAATAGTTAGGGCCTAAGAAGTCAATGCCAGAAGCATAAAATACGATATATGTACAACAGTTTTTCCATCGTATAACAGGAATAATTGCAACCAGTGTGTAAGTTATGGTCATTTCTACGTTTCCGGCAGCCTAGGCTTAACTGTAGGACGTTGCTCCACCAGATCGCATAGTTAGGGACTTAGAATTTAACGCCAGAAGCATAAAATGCAATAAAAATGCACCAGTTTTTCCATAGTATAACAGGAATAATTGCAACCAGTTTGAAAGTACAGGTCATATCTACGTTCCGGGCAACCTAGGCTTCGCTCTAGGGCCTTGCTCCACTAGATCGAATAGCTAGGGACTTAGAAGTCAACGCCAGAGGCATAAAATACAATAAAAATGCAACAGTTCTTCCACCGTATAACAGGAATAACTGCAACCAGTGTGAAAGTACTGGTCATTTCTATGTTTCCGGTAACCTAGGCTTCACTCTAGGGCGTTGCTCCACCCGATCGAATAGCTAGGGACTTAGCATTCAGCGCCAGAAGAATAAAATACAACATATGTACAACAGTTTTTCCATCGTATAAAATGTATAATTGCAAGCAGTGTGAAGGTAATGGTCATTTCTGCGTTCTGGGCAACCTAGGCTTCACTCTAGAGCGTTGCTCCACCAGATCGAATGGTTAGGGCCTTAGAATTTAACGCCAGAAGCATAAAATACAATAAAAATGCAACAGTTTTTCCATAGTATAACAGGAATAATTGCAACCAATGTGAAAGTACAGGTCATTTCTACGTTCCGGGCAACCTAGGCTTCGCTCTAGGGCCTTGCTCCACTAGATCGAATAGCTAGGGACTTAGAAGTCAACCCCAGAAGCATAAAATACAATATAAACACCACAGTTTTTCCATCGTATAACGGGAATAATTGCAACCAGAGTGAAGGTGATGGTCATTTCTAAGTTCCGGGCAACCTAGGCTTCACTCTAGAGCGTTGCTCCACCAGATCGAATAGCTAGGACCTTAGAAGTCAACGCCAGAAGCACAAAATAAAATAAAAATACAACAGTTATTACATCGTATAACAGGAATAATTACAACCAGTGTGAAAGTAATGGGCATTTCTACGTTCCGTGCAACCTAGGCTTCACTCTAGGGCGTTGGTCCACCTGGGCGAATAGTTAGGGCCTTAGAAAACAACTCCAGACTCATAAAATACAATATAAATACAACAGTTTTTCCACGGTATAAAAGGAATAATTGCAACCAGTATGAAAGTTATGGTCATTTCTACGTTACGGGCAACCTAGGCTTCATCCTAGGGCGTTGCTCCACCAAATCGAATAGTTAGGGCCTAAGAAGTCAACGCCAGAAGCATAAAATGCAAAATAAATACAACAGTTTTTCCATCGTATAACAAGAATAATTGCAACCTGTGTGAGAGTGATGGTCATTTCTACATTCCGGGAAACCTAGGTTTCACTCTAGGGCGTTGCTCCACCAGATCGAATGCATAGTGCCATAGAAGTCAACGCCAGAAGCATAAAGTACATTAAAAATCCAACAGTTTGTCCATCGTATAACAGGAGTAATTGCCTCCAGTGTCAAAGTGATGGTCATTTCTGCATTCCGGGCAACCTAGGCTTCACTCTAGGGCGTTGCTCCTCCAGATAGAATAGTTAGGGCCCAGGAAGTCAACGCCAGAAGCATAAAATAAAATATAAATACAACAGTTTTTCCTTTGTATAAAATGAATAATTGCAAACAGCGTGGAAGTAATGGTTACTTCTACGTTCCGGGCAACCTGGGCTTCACGCTAGGGCGTTGCTCCACCACATCGAATAGCTACGGCATTAGGAGCCAACGCCAGAGGCATAACATACAATATAAGCACAACAATTTTTCCATCGTATAAAATGTATAATTCCAAGCAGTGTGAAGGTAATGGTCATTTCTACGTTCAGGGCAACCTAGGCTTCACTCTAGAGCGTTGCTCCACCAGATCGAATAGTTAGGGCCTTAGAAGTCAACGCCCGAAGCATAAAATACAAAATAAGTAGAACAGCTTTTCCATTGTATAAAACGAATAATTGCAACCAGTGTGAAAGCTATGGTCATTTATACGTTCCGGGCAACCTAGGCTTCACTCTAGGGCATTGTCCGACCAGAACGAATAGTTAGGGCCTATGAAGTCAACGCCAGAAGCATAAAATACAATATAAATACAACAGCTCTCCCATCGTATATAATGTATATTTGCAAACAGTGTGAAAGTAAAGGTCATTTCTACGTACCGGGCAACCTAGGTTTCGCTGTAGGGCGCTGCTCTGCCAGATCGAATAGCTAGGGACTTAGAAGTCAAACCCACAAGCATAAAATACAATAAAAGTACAACAGTTTTTCCATCGTATAAAATGTATAATTGCAAGGACTGTGAAGGCAATGGTCATTTCTACGTTCCGGGCAACCTAGGCTTCACTCTAGAGAGTTGCTTCACCAGATCGTATAGTTGGGGCCTTAGATGTCAACGCCCGAAGCATAAAATACAAAATAAATAGAACAGTTTTTCCATTGTATAAAACGAATAATTGCAACCAGTGTGAAAGTTATGGTCATTTCTACGTTCCGGGCAACCTAGGCTTAACTGTAGGGCGTTGCTCCACCAGATCGCATAGTTAGGGACTTAGAATTTAACGCCAGAAGCATAAAATACAATAAAAATGCAACAGTTTTTCCATAGTATAACAGGAATAATTGCAACCAATGTGAAAGTACAGGTCATTTCTACGTTCCGGGCAACCTAGGCTTCACTCTAGAGCGTTGCTTCACCAGATCGAATAGTTAGGGCCTTAGATGTCAACGCCCGAAGCATAAAATACAAAATAAATAGAACAGTTTTTCCATTGTATAAAACGAATAATTGCAACCAGTGTGAAAGCTATGGTCATTTATACGTTCCGGGCAACCTAGGCTTCACTCTAGGGCATTGTCCGACCAGAACGAATAGTTAGGGCCTATGAAGTCAACGCCAGAAGCATAAAATACAATATAAATACAACAGCTCTCCCATCGTATATAATGTATATTTGCAAACAGTGTGAAAGTAAAGGTCATTTCTACGTACCGGGCAACCTAGGTTTCGCTGTAGGGCGCTGCTCTGCCAGATCGAATAGCTAGGGACTTAGAAGTCAACCCCAGAAGCATAAAATACAATAAAAGTACAACAGTTTTTCCATCGTATAAAATGTATAATTGCAAGGACTGTGAAGGCAATGGTCATTTCTACGTTCCTGGCAACCTAGGCTTCACTCTAGAGAGTTGCTTCACCAGATCGTATAGTTAGGGCCTTAGATGTCAACGCCCGAAGCATAAAATACAAAATAAATAGAACAGTTTTTCCATTGTATAAAACGAATAATTGCAAACAGTGTGAAAGTTATGGTCATTTCTACGTTCCGGGCAACCTAGGCTTAACTGTAGGGCGTTGCTCCACCAGATCGCATAGTTAGGGCCTAAGAAGTCAACGCCAGAAGCATAAAATAAAATATAAATACAACAGTTTTTCCCTTGTATAACAGGAATAATTGCAACCAGTGTGAAAGGTATGGTCATTTCTCCGTTCCGGGCAACCTAGGCTTCACTCTAGGGCGTTGCTCCACCACATCGGATAGCTGCGGCCTTAGAAGTCAACGCCAGAAGCATATAATACAATATAAATACAACAGTTCTTCAATCGTATACCAGGAATAATTGCAAACAGTGTGAAAGATATGGTCATTTCTACGTTGCGGGCATCCTAGGCTTCACTCTAGGGCATTGCTCCACCACATCGAATAGCTACGGCCTTAGAAGTCCACGCCAGAAGCATAAAATACGATATATGTACAACAGTTTTTCCACCCTATAGAATAAATAATTGCAACCAGTGTGAAAGACATGGTCATTTCTACGTTCCGGGCAACCTAGGCTTCACTCTAGGGCGTTGCTCCAACACATCGAATAGCTACGGCCTTAGGAGTCAACGCCAGAGGCATAAAATACAAAATAAATACAACAGTTTTTCCATCGTATAACAAGAATAATTGCAACCATTGTGAAAGTGATGGTCATTTCTACATTCCGGGCAGCCTCGGCTTCACTCTATGGCGTTGCTCCAACACATCGAATAGCTACGGCCTTAGGAGTGAACGCCAGAGGCATAAAATACAAAATAAATACAACAGTTTTTCCATCGTATAACAAGAATAATTGCAACCATTGTGAAAGTGATGGTCATTTCTACATTCCGGGCAGCCTAGGCTTCACTTTAGGGCGTTGCTCCTCCAGATCGTGTAGTTAGGGCCTAGGAAGTCAACGCCAGAAGCATAAAATAAAATATAAATACAACAGTTTTTCCCTTGTATAACAGGAATAATTGCAACCAGTGTGAAAGGTATGTTCATTTCTTCGTTCCGGGCAACCTAGGCTTCACTCTAGGGCGTTGCTCCACCACATCGGATAGCTGCGGCCTTAGAAGTCAACGCCAGAAGCTTAAAATACAATATAAATACAACAGTTCTTCAATCGTATACCAGGAATAATTGCAAACAGTGTGAAAGATATGGTCATTTCTACGTTGCGGGCATCCTAGGCTTCACTCTAGGGCATTGCTCCACCACATCGAATAGCTACGGCCTTAGAAGTCAACGCCAGAGGCATAAAATACAAAATAAATGCAACAGTTTTTCCATCGTATAACAAGAATAATTGCAACCATTGTGAAAGTGATGGTCATTTCTACATTCCGGGCAACGTGGGCTTCTCTCTGGGGCGTTTCTCCACCACATCGAATAACTACGGCACTAGAAGTCAACGCCTGAAGCATAAAATATAATATAAATACAACAGTTTTTCCATCGTATAACAAGAATAATTGCAACCAGTGTGAAAGTGATGGTCATTTCTACGTTCCGGGCAACATAGGCTTCACTCCAGGGCGTTGGCCCACCAGGTCGAATAGTTAGGGTCTTAGAAAACAACTCCAGACGCATAAAATACAATATAAATACAACAGTGTTTCCACGGTATAAAACGAATAATTGCAACCATTGTGAAAGTGATGGTCATTTCTACATTCCGGGCAGCCTAGGCTTCACTCTAGGGCGTTGCTCCTCCAGATCGTATAGTTAGGGCCTAAGAAGTCAACGCCAGAAGCATAAAATACAGTATAAATACAACAGTTTTTCACTTGTATAACAGGAATAATTGCACCCAGTGTGAAAGCTATGGTCATTTCTGCATTCGGTGCAACCTAGGCTTCGCTCTAGGTCGTTGCTCCTCCAGATAGAATAGTTAGGGCCCAGGAAGTCAACGCCAGAAGAATAAAATACAAAATAAGTACAACAGTTTTTCCATCGTATAACAAGAATAATTGCAACCATTGTGAAAGTGATGGTCATTTCTACTTTCTGGGCAACCTAGGCTTCACTCTAGGGCGTTTCTCCACCACATCGAATTGCTACTGCCTTAGAAGTCAACGTCTGAAGCATTAAATATAATATAAATACAACAGTTTTTCCATCGTATAACACGAATAATTGCAACCAGTGTGAAAGACATGGTCATTTCTACGTTCCGGGCAACCTAGGCTTCACCCTAGGGCGTTGCTCCAACACATCGAATAGCTACGGCCTTAGGAGTCAACGCCAGAGGCATAAAATACAAAATAAATGCAACAGTTTTTCCATCGTATAACAAGAATAATTGCAACCATTGTGAAAGTGATGGTCATTTCTACATTCCGGGCAACGTAGGCTTCACTCTAGGTCGTTTCTCCACCACATCGAATAACTACGGCACTAGAAGTCAACGCCTGAAGCATAAAATATAATATAAATACATCAGTTTTTCCATCGTATAACAAGAATAATTGCAACCAGTGTGAAAGTGATGGTCATTTCTACGTTCCGGGCAACTTAGACTTCACTCTAGGGCGTTGTTCCTCCAGATCGAATAGCTAGGGCCTAAGAAGTCTACACCAGAAACATAAAATACAACATAAATACAACAGTTTTTCCATCGTATAACAGGAATAATTGCAACCAGTGTGAAAGTGATGGTCATTTCTACGTTCCGGGCAACCTAGGCTTCAGTCTAGGGTGTGGTTCCCCCACATCGAATAATTAGGGCCTAAGAAGCCTACGCCAGAAGCATAAAGTACAATATAAATACCACAGTATTTCCATCGTATAACAGGAATAATTGCAACCAGAGTGAAGGTGATGGTCATTTCTACGTTCCGGGCTACCTAGGCTTCACTCTAGGGCATTGCTCCACCACATCGAATAGCTACCGCCTTAGAAGTCAACGCCATAACTATAAAGAACAATATAAATACAACAGTTTTTCCATTGTATAAAATGTATAATTGCAAGGACTGTGAAGGCAATGGTCATTTCTACGTTCCGCGCAACCTAGGCTTCACTCTAGAGCGTTGCTTCACCAGATCGAATAGTTAGGGCCTTAGATGTCAACGCCCGAAGCATAAAATACAAAATAAATAGAACAGTTTTTCCATTGTATAAAACGAATAATTGCAACCAGTGTGAAAGTTATGGTCATTTCTACGTTCCGGGCAACCTAGGCATAACTGTAGGGCGTTGCTCCACCAGATCGCATGGTTAGGGACTTAGAATTTAACGCCAGAAGCATAAAATACAATAAAAATGCAACAGTTTTTCCATAGTATAACACGAATAATTGCAACCAATGTGAAAGTACAGGTCATTTCTACGTCCCGGGTAACCTAGGCTTCACTCTAGGGCATTGTCCGACCAGATCGAATAGTTAGGGCCTAAGAAGTCAACGCCAGAAGCATAAAATACAGTATAAATACAACAGCTCTTCCATCGTATATAATGTATATTTGCAAACAGTGTGAAAGTAAAGGTCATTTCTACATACCGGGCAACCTAGGTTTCGCTGTAGGGCGCTGCTCCGCCAGATCGAATAGCTAGGGACTTAGAGGTCAACCCCAGAAGCATAAAATACAATAAAAATGCAACAGTTTTTCCATCGTATAACAGGAAAGCTGCAACCAGTGTGAAAGTACTGGTCATTTCTATGTTCCGGGTGACCTAGGCTTCACTCTAGGGCATTGCTCCACCAGATGGAATAGCTAGGTACTTAGAATTCAACGCCAGGAGAACAAAATACAACATAAGTACAACAGTTTTTCCATCGTATAAAATGTATAATTGCAAGAAGTGTGAAGGTAATGGTCATTTCTACGTTCCGGGCAACCTAGGCTTCACTCTAGGGCATTGCTCCACCACATCGAATAGCTACCGCCTTAGAAGTCAACGCCATAACTATAAAGAACAATATAAATACAACAGTTTTTCCATTGTATAAAATGAATAATTGCAACCAGTGTGAAAGACATGGTCATTTCTATGTTCCGGGCAACCTAGGCTTCACTCTAGGGCGTTGCTCCAACACATCGAATAGATACGGCCTTAGGAGTCAACGCCAGAGGCATAAAATACAAAATAAATACAACAGTTTTTCCATCGTATAACAAGAATAATTGCAACCATTGTGAAAGTGATGGTCATTTCTACATTCCGGGCAGCCTAGGCTTCACTCTATGGCGTTGCTCCAACACATCGAATAGCTACGGCCTTAGGAGTCAACGCCAGAGGCATAAAATACAATTTAAATACAACAGTTTTTCCATCGTATAACAAGAATAATTGCAACCATTGTGAAAGTGATGGTCATTTCTACATTCCGGGCAACGTGGGCTTCTCTCTGGGGCGTTTCTCCACCACATCGAATAACTACGGCACTAGAAGTCAACGCCTGAAGCATAAAATATAATATAAATACAACAGTTTTTCCATCGTATAACAAGAATAATTGCAACCAGTGTGAAAGTGATGGTCATTTCTACGTTCCGGGCAACATAGGCTTCACTCCAGGGCGTTGGCCCACCAGGTCGAATAGTTAGGGTCTTAGAAAACAACTCCAGACGCATAAAATACAATATAAATACAACAGTGTTTCCACGGTATAAAACGAATAATTGCAACCAGTATGAAAGTTATGGTCATTTCTACGTTCCGGGCAACCTAGGCTTCACGCTAGGGCGTTGCTCCACCAGATCGAGTAGTTAGGGCCTAAGAAGTGAACGCCAGAAGCATAAAATACAATAGAAATACAACAGTTTTTCCATCGCATAACAGGAATAATTGCAACCAGTGTGAAAGCTATGGCCATTTCTACGTTCCGGGCAACCTAGGCTTCACTCTAGGGCGTTGCTCCACGACACCGAATAGCTACGGCCCTAGAAGACAACGCCTGAAGCATAAAATATTATATAAATAAAACAGTTTTTCCATCGTATAACAAGAATAATTGCAACCAGTGTGAAAGTGATGGTCATTTCTACGTTCCGGGCTACCTAGGCTTCACTCTAGGGCATTGCTCCACCACATCGAATAGCTACCGCCTTAGAAGTCAACGCCATAACTATAAAGAACAATATAAATACAACAGTTTTTCCATTGTATAAAATGTATAATTGCAAGGACTGTGAAGGCAATGGTCATTTCTACGTTCCGCGCAACCTAGGCTTCACTCTAGAGCGTTGCTTCACCAGATCGAATAGTTAGGGCCTTAGATGTCAACGCCCGAAGCATAAAATACAAAATAAATAGAACAGTTTTTCCATTGTATAAAACGAATAATTGCAACCAGTGTGAAAGTTATGGTCATTTCTACGTTCCGGGCAACCTAGGCTTAACTGTAGAGCGTTGCTCCACCAGATCGCATGGTTAGGGACTTAGAATTTAACGCCAGAAGCATAAAATACAATAAAAATGCAACAGTTTTTCCATAGTATAACACGAATAATTGCAACCAATGTGAAAGTACAGGTCATTTCTACGTCCCGGGTAACCTAGGCTTCACTCTAGGGCATTGTCCGACCAGATCGAATAGTTAGGGCCTAAGAAGTCAACGCCAGAAGCATAAAATACAGTATAAATACAACAGCTCTTCCATCGTATATAATGTATATTTGCAAACAGTGTGAAAGTAAAGGTCATTTCTACATACCGGGCAACCTAGGTTTCGCTGTAGGGCGCTGCTCCGCCAGATCGAATAGCTAGGGACTTAGAGGTCAACCCCAGAAGCATAAAATACAATAAAAATGCAACAGTTTTTCCATCGTATAACAGGAAAGCTGCAACCAGTGTGAAAGTACTGGTCATTTCTATGTTCCGGGTGACCTAGGCTTCACTCTAGGGCATTGCTCCACCAGATGGAATAGCTAGGTACTTAGAATTCAACGCCAGGAGAACAAAATACAACATAAGTACAACAGTTTTTCCATCGTATAAAATGTATAATTGCAAGAAGTGTGAAGGTAATGGTCATTTCTACGTTCCGGGCAACCTAGGCTTCACTCTAGGGCATTGCTCCACCACATCGAATAGCTACCGCCTTAGAAGTCAACGCCATAACTATAAAGAACAATATAAATACAACAGTTTTTCCATTGTATAAAATGAATAATTGCAACCAGTGTGAAAGACATGGTCATTTCTATGTTCCGGGCAACCTAGGCTTCACTCTAGGGCGTTGCTCCAACACATCGAATAGATACGGCCTTAGGAGTCAACGCCAGAGGCATAAAATACAAAATTAATACAACAGTTTTTCCATCGTATAACAAGAATAATTGCAACCATTGTGAAAGTGATGGTCATTTCTACATTCCGGGCAGCCTAGGCTTCACTCTAGGGCGTTGCTCCTCCAGATCGTGTAGTTAGGGCCTAGGAAGTCAACGCCAGAAGCATAAAATACAATAAAAATGCAACAGTTTTTCCATCGTATAACAGGAAAGCGGCAACCAGTGTGAAAGTACTGGTAATTTCTATGTTCCGGGTGACCTAGGCTTCACTCTAGGGCATTGCTCCACCAGCTGGAATAGCTAGGTACTTAGAATTCAACGCCAGGAGAACAAAATACAACATAAGTACAACAGTTTTTCCATCGTATAAAATGTATAATTGCAAGAAGTGTGAAGGTAATGGTCATTTCTACGTTCCGGGCAACCTAGGCTTCACTCTAGGGCATTGCTCCACCACATCGAATAGCTACCGCCTTAGAAGTCAACGCCATAACTATAAAGAACAATATAAATACAACAGTTTTTCCATTGTATAAAATGAATAATTGCAACCAGTGTGAAAGACATGGTCATTTCTATGTTCCGGGCAACCTAGGCTTCACTCTAGGGCGTTGCTCCAACACATCGAATAGTTAGGGCCTTACATGTCAACGCCCGAAGCATAAAATACAAAATAAATAGAACAGTTTTTCCATTGTATAAAACGAATAATTGCAACCAGTGTGAAAGTTATGGTCATTTCTACGTTCCGGGCAACCTAGGCTTAACTGTAGGGCGTTGCTCCACCAGATCGCATGGTTAGGGACTTAGAATTTAACGCCAGAAGCATAAAATACAATAAAAATGCAACAGTTTTTCCATAGCATAACAGGAATAATTGCAACCAATGTGAAAGTACAGGTCATTTCTACGTTCCGGGCAACCAAGGCTTCGCTCTAGGGACTTGCTCCACCAGATCGAATAGCTAGGGACTTAGAAGTCAACGCCAGAGGCATAAAATACAATAAAAATGCAACAGGTTTTCCATCGTATAACATGAATAACTGCAACCAGTGTGAAAGGTATGGTCATTTCTACGTTCCGGGCAACCTAGGCTTCACTCTAGGGCGTTGCTCCACCACATCGGATAGCTGCGGCCTTAGAAGTCAACGCCAGAAGCATAAAATACAATATAAATACAACAGTTTTTCAATCGTATACCAGGAATAATTGCAAACAGTGTGAACGATATGGTCATTTCTACGTTGCGGGCATCCTAGGCTTCACTGTAGGGCATTGCTCCACCACATCGAATAGCTACGGCCTTAGAAGTCAACGCCATAACTATAAAGAACAATATAAATACAACAGTTCTTCCATTGTATAAAATGTATAATTGCAAGGACTGTGAAGGCAATGGTCATTTCTACGTTCCGCGCAACCTAGGCTTCACTCTAGAGCGTTGCTTCGCCAGATCGAATAGTTAGGGCCTTAGATGCCAACGCCCGAAGCATAAAATACAAAATAAGTAGAACAGTTTTTCCATTGTATAAAACGAATAATTGCAACCAGTGTGAAAGTTATGGTCATTTCTACGTTCCGGGCAACCTAGGCTTAACTGTAGGGCGTTGCTCCACCAGATCGCATGGTCAGGGACTTAGAATTTAACGCCAGAAGCATAAAATACAATAAAAATGCAACAGTTTTTCCATAGTATAACAGGAATAATTGCAACCAGTGTGAAAGACATGGTCATTTCTACGTCCCGGGCAACCTAGGCTTCACTCTAGGGCGTTGCTCCACCACATCGAATAGCTACCGCCTTAGAAGTCAACGCCATAACTATAAAGAACAATATAAATACAACAGTTTTTCCATTGTATAAAATGAATAATTGCAACCAGTGTGAAAGACATGGTCATTTCTATGTTCCGGGCAACCTAGGCTTCACTCTAGGGCGTTGCTCCAACACATCGAATAGCTACGGCCTTAGGAGTCAACGCCAGAGGCATAAAATACAAAATAAATACAACAGTTTTTCCATCGTATAACAAGAATAATTGCAACCATTGTGAAAGTGATGGTCATTTCAACATTCCGGGCAGCCTAGGCTTCACTCTAGGGCGTTGCTCCTCCAGATCGTATTGTTAGGGCCTAAGAAGTCAACACCAGAAGCATAAAATACAGTATAAATACAACAGTTTTTCACTTGTATAACAGGAATAATTGCAACCAGTGTGAAAGCTATGGTCATTTCTGCATTCCGGGCAACCTAGGCTTCACTCTAGGGCGTTGCTCCACCAGATCGAATAGTTAGGGCCTAAGAAGTGAACGCCAGAATCATAAAATACAATAGAAATACAACAGTTTTTCCATCGCATAACAGGAATAATTGCAACCAGTGTGAAAGCTATGGCCATTTCTACGTTCCGGGCAACCTAGGCTTCACTCTAGGGCGTTTCTCCACGACACCGAATAGCTACGGCCCTAGAAGACAACGCCTGAAGCATAAAATATAATATAAATAAAACAGTTTTTCCATCGTATAACAAGAATAATTGCAACCAGTGTGAAAGTGATGGTCATTTCTACGTTCCGGGCTACCTAGGCTTCACTCTAGGGCATTGCTCCACCACATCGAATAGCTACCGCCTTAGAAGTCAACGCCATAACTATAAAGAAAAATATGAATACAACAGTTTTTCCATTGTATAAAATGTATAATTGCAAGGACTGTGAAGGCAATGGTCATTTCTACGTTCCGCGCAACCTAGGCTTCACTCTAGAGCGTTGCTTCACCAGATCGAAGAGTTAGGGCCTTAGATGTCAGCGCCCGAAGCATAAAATACAAAATAAATAGAACAGTTTTTCCATTGTATAAAACGAATAATTGCAACCAGTGTGAAAGTTATGGTCATTTCTACGTTCCGGGCAACCTAGGCTTAACTGTAGGGCGTTGCTCCACCAGATCGCATGGTTAGGGACTTAGAATTTAACGCCAGAAGCATAAAATACAATAAAAATGCAACAGTTTTTCCATAGTATAACAGGAATAATTGCAACCAATGTGAAAGTACAGGTCATTTCTACGTCCCGGGCAACCTAGGCTTCACTCTAGGGCATTGTCCGACCAGATCGAATAGTTAGGGCCTAAGAAGTCAACGCCAGAAGCATAAAATACAAAATAAATACAACAGTTTTTCCATCGTATAACAAGAATAATTGCAACCATTGTGAAAGTGATGGTCATTTCTACATTCCGGGCAACGTGGGCTTCTCTCTGGGGCGTTTCTCCACCACATCGGATAACTACGGCACTAGAAGTCAACGCCTGAAGCATAAAATATAATATAAATACAACAGTTTTTCCATCGTATAAAAGGAATAATTACAACCAGTGTGAAAGTAATGGGCATTTCTACGTACCGTGCAACCTAGGCCTCACTCCAGGGCGTTGGCCCACCAGGTCGAATAGTTAGGGTCTTAGAAAACAACTCCAGACGCATAAAATACAATATAAATACAACAGTGTTTCCACGGTATAAAACGAATAATTGCAACCAGTATGAAAGTTATGGTCATTTCTACGTTCCGGGCAACCTAGGCTTCGCTCTAGGGACTTGCTCCACCAGATCGAATAGCTAGGGACTTAGACGTCAACGCCAGAGGCATAAAATACAATAAAAATGCAACAGGTTTTCCATCGTATAACATGAATAACTGCAACCAGTGTGAAAGTACTGGTCATTTTTATGTTCCCGGTAACCTAGGCTTCACTCTAGGGCGTTGCTCCACCACATCGAATAGCTACCGCCTTAGAAGTCAACGCCATAACTATAAAGAACAATATAAATACAACAGTTTTTCCATTGTATAAAATGAATAATTGCAACCAGTGTGAAAGACATGGTCATGTCTACGTCCCGTGCAACCTAGGCTTCACTCTAGGGCATTGTCCGACCCGATCGAATAGTTAGGGCCTAAGAAGTCAACGCCAGAAGCATAAAATACAATATAAATACAACAGCTCTTCCATCGTATATAATGTATATTTGCAAACAGTGTGAAGGTAATGGTCATTTCTACGTTCCGGGCAACCTAGGCTTCACTCTAGGGCATTGCTCCACCACATCGAATAGCTACGGCCTTAGAAGTCAACGCCATAACTATAAAGAACAATATAAATACAACAGTTTTTCCAATGTATAAAATGAATAATTGCAACCAGTGTGAAAGACATGGTCATTTCTACGTTCCGGGCAACCTAGGCCTCACTCTAGGGCGTTGCTCCAACACATCGAATAGCTACGGCGTTAGGAGTCAACGCCAGAGGCATAAAATACAAAATAAATACAACAGTTTTTCCATCGTATAACAAGAATAATTGCAACCATTGTGAAAGTGATGGTCATTTCTACATTCCGGGCAACGTGGGCTTCTCTCTGGGGCGTTTCTCCACCACATCGAATAACTACGGCACTAGAAGTCAACGCCTGAAGCATAAAATATAATATAAATACAACAATTTCTCCATCGTATAACAAGAATAATTGCAACCAGTGTGAAAGTGATGGTCATTTCTACGTTCCGGGCAACCTAGGCTTCACTCCAGGGCGTTGGCCCACCAGGTCGAATAGGTAGGGTCTTAGAAAACAACTCCAGACGCATAAAATACAATATAAATACAACAGTGTTTCCACGGTATAAAACGAATAATTGCAACCAGTATGAAAGTTATGGTCATTTCTACGTTCCGGGCAACCTAGGCTTCACTCTAGGGCGTTGCTCCACCACATCGAATAACTACGGCACTAGAAGTCAACGCCTGAAGCATAAAATATAATATAAATAAAACAGTTTTTCCATCGTATAACAAGAATAATTGCAACCAGTGTGAAAGTGATGGTCATTTCTACGTTCCGGGCTACCTAGGCTTCACTCTAGGGCATTGCTCCACCACATCGAATAGCTACCGCCTTAGAAGTCAACGCCATAACTATAAAGAACAATATAAATACAACAGTTTTTCCATTGTATAAAATGTATAATTGCAAGGACTGTGAGGGCAATGGTCATTTCTACGTTCCGCGCAACCTAGGCTTCACTCTAGAGCGTTGCTTCACCAGATCGAAGAGTTAGGGCCTTAGATGTCAACGCCCGAAGCATAAAATACAAAATATATAGAACAGTTTTTCCATTGTATAAAACGAATAATTGCAACCAGTGTGAAAGTTATGGTCATTTCTACGTTCCGGGCAACCTAGGCTTAACTGTAGGGCGTTGCTCCACCAGATCGCATGGTTAGGGACTTAGAATTTAACGCCAGAAGCATAAAATACAATAAAAATGCAACAGTTTTTCCATAGTATAACAGGATTAATTGCAACCAATGTGAAAGTACAGGTCATTTCTACGTCCCGGGCAACCTAGGCTTCACTCTAGGGCATTGTCCGACCAGATCGAATAGTTAGGGCCTAAGAAGTCAACGCCAGAAGCATAAAATACAAAATAAATACAACAGTTTTTCCATCGTATAACAAGAATAATTGCAACCATTGTGAAAGTGATGGTCATTTCTACATTCCGGGCAACGTGGGCTTCTCTCTGGGGCGTTTCTCCACCACATCGAATAACTACGGCACTAGAAGTCAACGCCTGAAGCATAAAATATAATATAAATACAACAGTTTTTCCATCGTATAAAAGGAATAATTACAACCAGTGTGAAAGTAATGGGCATTTCTACGTTCCGTGCAACGTAGGCTTCACTCCAGGGCGTTGGCCCACCAGGTCGAATAGTTAGGGTCTTAGAAAACAACTCCAGACGCATAAAATACAATATAAATACAACAGTGTTTCCACGGTATAAAACGAATAATTGCAACCAGTATGAAAGTTATGGTCATTTCTACGTTCCGGGCAACCTAGGCTTCACCCTAGGGCGTTGCTCCACCAGATCGAATAGTTAGGGCCTAAGAAGTCAACGCCAGAAGCATAAAATACAATATAAATACAACAGTTTTTCCCTTGTATGGCAGGAATAATTGCAACCAGTGTGAAAGCTATGGTCATTTCTACGTTCCGGGCAACCTAGGCTTCACTCGAGGGCGTTGCTCCACCACATCGAATAGCTGCGGCCCTAGAAGACAACGCCATAACTATAAAATACAATATAAATACAACAGTCTTTCCATCGTATATAATGTATATTTGCAAACAGTGTGAAAGTAAAGGTCATTTCTACGTTCCGGGCAACCTAGACTTAACTGTACGGCGTTGCTGCACCAGATCGCATAGTTAGGGACATAGAATTCAACGCCCGAAGCATAAAATACAATATAAATACAACAGCTTTTCCATCGTATATAATGTATATTTGCAAACAGTGTGAACGTAAAGGTCATTTCTACGTTCCGGGAAACCTAGGCTTAACTGTAGGGCGTTGCTCCACTAGATCGAATAGTTAGGGCCTTAGAAGTGAACGCTCGAAGCATAAAATACAAAATAGATAGAACAACTTTTCCATTGTATAAAACGAATAATTGAAACCAGTGTGAAAGTTATGGTCATTTCTACGTTCCGGGCACCCTTGGCTTAACTCCAGGACGATGCTCCACCAGATCGAATAGTTATGGACTTTGAATACAACGCTAGAAGCATAAAATACAATAAAAATGCAACAGTTTTTCCATTGTATAACAGGAATAACTGCAACCAGTGTGAAAGTAATGGTCATTTCTACGTTCCGGGCAACCTAGGCTTCACTCCAGGGCTTTGGTCCACCACATCCAACAGTTAGGGCCTAAGAAGTCAACGCCAGAAGCATAAAATACAATATAAATACAACAGCTTTTCCATGGTATATAATGTACATTTGCAAACAGTGTGAAAGTAACGGTCATTTCTACGTTCCGGGCAACCTAGGCTTCACTCTTGGGCTTTGGTCCACCACATCCAACAGTTAGGGCCTAAGAAGTCAACACCAGAAGCACCAAATACAAAATTAATACAACAGTTCTTCCATCGTATAAAACGAATAATTGCAACCACTATGAAAGTTATGGTCATTTCTACGTTCCGGCCAACCTAGGCTTCACCCTAGGGCGTTGTTCCACCTGATCGAATTGTTAGGGCCTAAGAAGTCAACGCCAGAAGCGTAAAATACAAAATAGATACAACAGTTTTTCCATCGTATAACAGGAATAATTGCAACTAGTGTGAAGGTAATGGTCTTTTCTACGTGCAGGGCAACCTAGGCTTCACTACAGGGCGGTGCTCCACCAGATCAAATAGTGAGGGCCTAAGAAGTCAACGCCAGAAGCATAACATACAATATAAATACAACAGCTTTTCAATCGTATATAATGTATATTTGCAAACAGTGTGAAAGTAACGGTCATTTCTACGTTCCGGGCAGCCTAGGCTTCACTACAGGGCGGTGCTCCACCAGATCAAATAGTTTGGGCCTAAGAATTCAACGACAGAAGCATAAAATACAATAAAAATGAAACAGTTTTTCCATCGTATAACCGGAGTAACTGCAACCAGTGTGAAAGTACAGGTCATTTCTACGTTCCGGGCAACCTAGGCTTCACTGCAGGGCGGTGCTCCACCAGATCGAATCGTTAGTGCCTTAGAAGTCAGCGCCCGAAGCATAAAATACAATATAAATACAACAGTTTTCCCATCTTATAAAACGAATAATTGCAACCAGTATGAAAGTTATGGTCATTTCTACTTTCCGGGCAACCTAGGTTTCACTAGGGCGCTGCTCCACCAGATCGAATAGCGAGGGACTTAGAAGTAAACGCCAGAAGCATAAGATACAATAAAAATACAACAGTTTTTCCATCGTATAAAAGGAATAATTGCAACCATTGTGAAAGTATTGGTCATTTCTATTTTCCGGGCAACCTAGGTTTCACTCTTGGGCGTTGCTCCACCACATCGAATAGCTACGGCCTTAGATGTCAACTCCAGAAGCATAAAATACAATATAAATACAACAGCTTTTCCATCGTATAAAATGAATGATTACAAACAGTGTGAAAGTTATGGTCATTTCTACGTTCCGGGCAACCTAGGCTTCACTTTAGGGCGTTGCTCCACCAGATCGAATAGTTAGGGACTTAGAATTCGAAGCCACAAGCATAAAATACAACATAAGTACAACAGTTTTTCCATCGTATTACAGGAATAATTGCAACCAGTGTGAATGTGCAGCTCATTTTTACGTTCCGGGCAACCTAGGCTTCGCTCAAGGGCGTTGCTCCACCAGACCGAATAGCAAGGGATTTAGAAGTCAATGCCAGAAGCATAAAATACAATGAAGGTACAACAGTTTTTCCATCGTATAAAAGGTATAATTGCAACCAGTGTGAAAGTAATGGACATTTCTACTCTCCGGGCAACCTAGGTTTCACTCTAGGGCGTTGCTCCACCAGATCGAATAGCGAGGGACATAGAAGTAAACGCCAGAAGCATAAGATACAATAAAAATACAACAGTTTTTCCATCGTATAAAAGGAATAATTATAACCAGTGTGAAAGTAATGGTCATTTCTACGTTCCGTGCAACCGAGGCTTCACTCTAGGGCGTTGCTCCACCAGGTCGAATAGTTAGGGCCTTAGAAAACAGCTCCAGAGTCATAAAATACATTAAAAATACAACAGTTTTTCTATCGTAGAAAAAGAATAATTGCATCCAATGTGAAAGTGATGGTCATTACCACGTTCCGGGCAACCTAGGGTTCACTCTAGGGCGTTGGTCCACCAGATCCAATAGTTAGGGCCTAAGAAGTCAACGACAGAAGCACCAAATACAAAATAAATATAACAGTTTTTCCATTGCATAAAACGTATAATTGAAACCAGTGTGAAAGTTATGGTCATTTCTACGTTCCGCGCAACCTAGGCTTCACTCCAAGGCGTTGCTCCACCAGATCGAATAGCTAGGGCCTTAGAGATCAACGCCAGAAGCATAAAATACAATATAAATACAATAGTTTTTCCATCGTATAAAACGAGTAATTGCAACCAGTGTGAAAGTAATGGCCATTTCTACGTTCCGGGCATCCTAGACTTAACTCTGAGGCATTGCTCCACCAGATCGAATACATAGGTCCTTAGAAGTCAACGCCAGAAGCATAAAGTACAATCAAAATCCAACAGTTTGTCCATCGTATAACAGGAATAATTGCAACAAGCGTGAAAGGAATGGTCATTTCCAAGTTTCGGGCGACCTAGGCTCCACTCTAGGGCGTTGCTCCACCAGATGGAATAGCTTGGGCCTTAGAAGTCAATGCCAGAAGCATAAAATACAAAATAAATACAACAGTTTTACCATCGTATAAAATGAATAATCGCAAACAGTGTGAAGGTAATGGTCATTTCCACGTTCCGGGCAACCTAGGCTTCACTCTAGGGCGTTGCTCCACCAGATCGAATAGTTAGGGCCATAGAAGTCAACGCCCGAAGCATAAAATACAAAATAAATAGAACAGTTTTTCCATTGTATAAAACGAATAATTGAAACCAGTGTGAAAGTTATGGTCATTTCCATGTTCCGGACAACCTAGGCTTCACTACAGGGCGGTGCTCCACCGGATCAAATAGTCAGGGCCTAAGAAGTCAACGCCAGAAGCATAAAATACAATATAAATACAACAGCTTTTCCATGGTATATAATGTACATTTGCAAACAGTGTGAAAGTAACGGTCATTTCTACGTTCCGGGCAACCTAGGCTTCACTCTAGGGCTTTGGTCCACCACATCCAACAGTTAGGGCCTAAGAAGTCAACGCCAGAAGCATAAAATACAGTTTAAATACAACAGTTTTTCCTTCGTATAAAACGAATAATTGCAACCAGTATGAAAGTTATGGTCATATCTACGTTCCGGGCAATCTAGGCTTGAATCTAGGGCGTTGCACCAGCACATCGAATAGCTACGGCCTTAGAAGTCAACGCCAGAAGCATAAAATACAATAAAAATCCAACAGTTTTCCATCGTATAACAGGAATGATTCCAAACAGTGTGAAGGTAATGGTCATTTCTACGTACGGGGCAACCTAGGCTTCACTCGAGGGCGTTGCTCCACCAGATCGAAGAGGTAGGGCCATAGAAGTCAATGCCCGAAGCATAAAATACGTTAAAAGTATAACAGTTTTTCCATCGTATAACAGGAGTAATTGCAACAAGTGTGAAAGTGATGGTCATTTCTACGTTCCGGGCAACCTAGGCTTCACCATGGGTCGTTGCTCCACCAGACCGAATAGTTAGGGATTTAGAAGTCAACGCCAGAAGAATAAAATACAATATAAATACTACAGTTTTTCCATCGTATAACAGGAATAATTGCAACCAGTGTGAAGGATATGGTCTTGTCTATGTTCCGGGCAACCTAGGCTTCACTCTACTGCGTTGCTTGTCCAGATCGAATAGTTAGTGCCTTAGAAGTCAACGCCCGAAGCATAAAATAGAAAATATATAGAACAGTTTTTCCATTGTATAAAACGAATAATTGCAACCACTGTGAAAGTTATGGTCATTTCTACGTTCCGGGCAACTTAGGCTTCACTCTAGGTCGTTGCTACACCACATCGAATTGTTAGGGATTTAGAAGTCAGGGCCAGACGCATAAAATACAAAATAAATCCAACAGTTTTTCCATCGTATAAAACGAATAATTGCAACCAGTGCGAAAGTAATGGTCATATCTACGTTCCGGGCAATCTAGGCTTCATTCTAGGGCGTTGGTCCACCAGATCCAATAGCTGGGGCCTACGAAGTCAACGCCAGAAGCACCAAATACAAAATAAATACACCAGTTTTTGAATCGTATAAAACGTATAATTGCAACCAGTGTGAAAGTAATGGTCATTTCTACGTTCCGAGCAACCTAGGCTTCACTCTAGGGCATTGCTCCACCACATCGAATAGCTACGGCCTTAGAAGTCAACGCCAGAAGCATAAAATACAATAAAAATCCAACAGTTTTCCATCGTATAACAGGAATGATTCCAAACAGTGTGAAGGTAATGGTCATTTCTACGTACGGGGCAACCTAGGCTTCACTCGAGGGCGTTGCTCCACCAGATCGAAGAGGTAGGGCCATAGAAGTCAATGCCCGAAGCATAAAATACGTTAAAAGTATAACAGTTTTTCCATCGTATAACAGGAGTAATTGCAACAAGTGTGAAAGTGATGGTCATTTCTACGTTCCGGGCAACCTAGGCTTCACCATGGGTCGTTGCTCCACCAGACCGAATAGTTAGGGATTTAGAAGTCAACGCCAGAAGAATAAAATACAATATAAATACTACAGTTTTTCCATCGTATAACAGGAATAATTGCAACCAGTGTGAAGGATATGGTCTTGTCTATGTTCCGGGCAACCTAGGCTTCACTCTACTGCGTTGCTTGTCCAGATCGAATAGTTAGTGCCTTAGAAGTCAACGCCCGAAGCATAAAATAGAAAATATATAGAACAGTTTTTCCATTGTATAAAACGAATAATTGCAACCACTGTGAAAGTTATGGTCATTTCTACGTTCCGGGCAACTTAGGCTTCACTCTAGGTCGTTGCTACACCACATCGAATTGTTAGGGATTTAGAAGTCAGGGCCAGACGCATAAAATACAAAATAAATCCAACAGTTTTTCCATCGTATAAAACGAATAATTGCAACCAGTGCGAAAGTAATGGTCATATCTACGTTCCGGGCAATCTAGGCTTCATTCTAGGGCGTTGGTCCACCAGATCCAATAGCTGGGGCCTACGAAGTCAACGCCAGAAGCACCAAATACAAAATAAATACACCAGTTTTTGAATCGTATAAAACGTATAATTGCAACCAGTGTGAAAGTAATGGTCATTTCTACGTTCCGAGCAACCTAGGCTTCACTCTAGGGCGTTGCTCCACCAGACCGAATAGTTAGGGCCTAAGAAGTCAACGCCAGAAGCCTGAAATACAGTATAAATACAACAGGTTTTCCTTCGTATAGCATGAATAATTGCAACCAGCGTGAAAGTAATGGTCATTTCTGCGCTCCTGGCAACCTACGCTTCAGTCTAGGGCGTTGGTCCACCAGATCCAATAGTGAGGGCCTTAGAAGTCAACGCCCGAAGCATAAAATACAAAATTAATAGAACAGCTTTTCCATTGTATAAAATGAATAATTGCAACCAGTGTGAAAGTTATGGTCATTTCTACTGACGTGCAACATAGGTTTTGCTCCAGCGGGTTGCTCCACCACATCGAATAGTTAGGGCCTTAAAAGTGAATGCCAGGAGAATAAAATACAATATCAGAACAACAGTTTTACCATCGTATAAAATGAATAATTGCAAGCAGTGTGAAAGTAATGGTCATTTCAACCTTCCGGGCAACCTAGGCATCACTCTAGGGCGTTGGTCCACCGGATCCAATAGTTGGGGCCTAAGAAGTCCACGCGAGAAGCACGAAATAGAAAATAAATACAACAGTTTTTCCATCGTAAAGAACGAATAATTGCAACCAGTGCGAAAGTAATGATCATTTCTACGGCCCGGGCAACTTAGGCTTCACTCTATGGCGTTGCTCCACCAGATCGAATAGGTAGGGCCATAGAGGTCAATGCCCGAAGAAAAGAATACAATATAAATACAACAGCTTTTCCATCGTATAAAATGAATAATTGCAAACAGTGTGAAAGTAATGGTCATTTCTACGGCTCGGGCAACTGAGGCTTCACTCTATGGCGTTGTTCCATCAGATCGAATAGCTACGGCCTTAGAAGTCAACGCCAGAAGCATAAAATACAATATAAATACAACAGTTTTTCCATCGTATAAAATGAATAATTGCAAACATTGTGAATGTAACGGTCATTTCTACGATCCGGGCAACCTTGGCTTCACTCTAGGGCGTTGCTCCGCCAGATCGAATAGTTAGGGCGTTAGAAGTCAACGCCAGATGCATAAAATACCATATAAATACTACAGTTTTTCCATCGTATAACAGGAATAATTGCAAACAGTGTGAAAGTGATGGTCATTTCTACGTTCCGGGCGACCTAGGCTACACTCTAGGCCGTTGCTCCACCAGATCGAATAGCTAGGCCCTTAGAAGTCAACGCCCGAAGCATAAAGTACAAAATTAATAGAACAGTTTTTCCATTGTATAAAACGAATGATTGCAACCAGAGTGAAACTTATGGTCATTTATACGTTCCGTGCAACTCAGGCTGCACTCTAGGGCATTGCTCCACCACAGCGATTAGCTACGGCCACAGAAGTCAACGCCAGAACCATAAAATACAATATAAATACAACAGTTTTTCTATCGTATACAATTAATGATTGCAAACATTGTGAAAGTAACGGTCATTTCTACGTCTCGGGCAACCTGGGCCTCACTCTAGGGCGATGCTCCACCAAATAGAATAGCTGGGGTCTTAGAATTCAACGCCAGAAGAATAAAATACAACATAAGTACAACAGTCTTTCCATCGTATAGAATGAATAATTACAAACAGTGTGAAAGTAATGGTCATTTCTTTACGTTCCGGGCAATCTAGGCTTCACTCTAGGGCGTTGCTCCACCAGATCGGATAGTTAGGGCCTTGGAAGTCAACACCAGAAGCATAAAATACAACAGAAGTACAACAGCTTTTCCATCGTATAAAACGAATAATTACAAACAGTGTGAAAGTAATGGTCATTTCTACGTTCCGGGCATTCTAGGCTTCACTCTAGGGTGTTGCTGCACCAGATCGAATACCTAGGGACTTAGAACTCAACCCCAGAAGAATAAAATACAACATAAGTACAACAGTTTTTCCATCGTATAAAATGTATAATTGCAACCAGTGTGAAAGTTATGGTCATTTCTACGTTCCGGGCAACCTAGGCTTAACTGTAGGGCGTTGCTCCACCAGATCGCTTAGTTACGGACTTAGAATTTAACGCCAGAAGCATAAAATACCATAAAAATGCAACAGTTTTTCCATAGTGTAACAGGAATAATTGCAACCAGTGTGAAAGTACATGTCATTTCTACGTTCTGGGCAACCTAGGCTTCACTCTAGGTCGTTGTTCCACCAGATCCAATAGTGAGGGCCTAAGAAGTCACCGCCTGAAGCACCAAATACAAAATAAATTCAACAGTTTTTCCATCGTATAAAACGGATAATTGCATCCAGTGTGAAAGTTATGGTCAGTCCTACGTTTCGTGCAACCTAGGCTTCACTCTAGGGCGTTGCTCCACCACATCGAATAACTACGGCCTTACAAGTCAACGCCAGAAGCATAAAATACAATAAAAATCCAACAGTTTTCCATCGTATAACAGGAATAGTTCCAAACAGTGTGAAGGTAATGGTCATTTCTACGCTCCCGTCAACCTAGGCTTCACTCTAGGGCGTTGCTACACCACATGGAATAGTTAGGGCCATAAAAGTCAACGCCAGAAGCATAAAATACAATATAAATACAACAGTTTTTCCATCGTATAACGGGAATAATTGCAACCAGTGTGAAAGTGGTGGTCATTTCCACGTTCCGGGCCACCTAGGCTTCACTCTAGGGCGTTGATCCACCAGATCCAATAGTTAGGGCCTAAGAAGTCAACGCCAGAAGCACCAAATACAAAATAAATACAACCGTTTTTCCATCGTATAAAACGAATAATTGCAACCAGTGTGAAAGTAATGGTCATTTCTACGTTCCGTGCAACCGAGGCTTCACTCTAGGGCGTTGCTCCACCAGGTCGAATAGTTAGGGCCTTAGAAAACAGCTCCAGAGTCATAAAATACATTAAAAATACAACAGTTTTTCCATCGTATAACAGGAGTAATTGCAACAAGTGTGAAAGTCATGGTCATTTCTACGTTGCGGGCAACATAGGCTTCACTCTTCGACGTAGGCCCACGAGATCGAATAGCTAGGAACTTAGAAGTCAACCCCAGAATCATAAAATACAATAAAAATACAACACCTTTTCCATCGAATAGCATGAATAATTGCAACCACTGTGAAAGTAATGGACATTTCTACGTTTCAGGCAACCTAGGCTCCACTCTAGGGCGTTGCTCCACCAAATCGAATAGCTAGGGCCTTAGAAGTCAACGCCCGAAGCATAAAATACAAAATAAATACAACAGTTTTTCCATCGTATA
Source organism: Calliopsis andreniformis (assembly GCF_051401765.1). NCBI lineage: Eukaryota > Metazoa > Arthropoda > Insecta > Hymenoptera > Andrenidae > Calliopsis > Calliopsis andreniformis. Next base: position 20,609,441 of record NW_027480422.1, read on the forward strand.
AAACGAATAATTGAATCCAGTGTGAAAGTAATGGCCACCTCTACGTTCCGGGCAACCTAGGCTTCACCCTAGGGCGTTGCTCTACCAGATCGAATAGTTAGGGCTTAAGAAGTCAACGCCAGAAGCATAAAATACGATATATGTACAACAGTTTTTCCATCGTATAACAGGAATAATTGCAAACAGTGTGAAAGTGATGGTCATTTCTACGTTCCTGGCAACCTACGCTTAAGTCTAGGGCGTTGGTCCACCAGATCCAATAGTTAGGGCCTTAGAAGTCAACGCCCGAAGCATAAAATACAAAATTAATAGTACAGCTTTTCAATTGTATAAAATGAATAATTGCAACCAGTGTGAAAGTTATGGTCATTTCTACGGTCCGTGCAACCTAGGTTTCGCTCCAGGGCGTTGCTCCACCACATCTAATAGTTAGGGCCTTAGAAGTCAACGCCAGAAGCATAAAATACAGTTTAAATACAACAGTTTTTCCATCGTATAAAACGAATAATTGCAACCAGTGTGAAAGTAATGGTCATATCTACGTTGCGGGCAATCTAGGCTTGACTCTAGGGCGTTGCTCCACCAGATCGAAGAGGTAGGGCCATAGAGGTCAACGCCCGAAACATAAAATTCGATAAAGATATAACAGTTTTTCCATCGTATAAAATGAGTAATTACAACAAGTGTGAAGGTAATGGTCATTTCTGCGTTCCGGGCAACCTACTCTTGACTCTAGGGCGTTGCTCCACCAGATCGAATAGTTAGGGCCTTAGAAGTCAACGCCCGAAGCATAAAATACAATATAAATACAACAGTTTTTCCATCGTATAACAGGAGTAATTGGAAACAGTGTGAAAGTTATGGCCATTTCTACGTTTCGTGCAACATAGGCTTCACTCTAGGACGTTGCTCCGCCACATCGAATAGCTACGGCCTTAGAAGTCAACGCCAGAAGCATAAAATACAATAAAAATCCAACAGTTTCTCCATCGTATAACAGGAATAATTGCAACCAGTGTGAAAGTACAAGTCATTTCTACGTTCCGGGCAACCTAGGATTCGCTCTAGGGCGATGCTCCATCAGATCGAATAGCCGGGGACTTAGAAGTCAACGCCAGGAGCATTGAATACAATAAAAATACAACAGTTTTTCCATCGTATAGCAGGAATAATTGCAACCAGGATGAAAGCTATGGTCATTTCTGCGTTCCGGTCAACCTAGGCTTCACTCTAGGGCGTTGCTCCACCACATCGAATAGTTAGGGCCTTAAAAGTGAATGCCAGAAGAATAAAATACAATATCAGTACAACAGTTTTTCCATCGTATAAAATGAATAATTGCAAGCAGTGTGACAGTAATGGTCACTTCTACGTTCCGGGCAACCTAGGCATCACTCTATGGCGTTGGTCCACCAGATCCAATAGTTGGTGCCTAAGAAGTCAACGCGAGAAGCACCAAATACAAAATTAATACAACAGTTTTTCCATCGTAAAAAACGAATAATTGCAACCAGTGTGAACGTAATGGTCATTTCTACGGCCCGGGCAACTTAGGCTTCACTCTATGGCGTTGTTCCACCAGATCGAATAGCTACGGCCTTAGAAGTCAACGCCGGAAGCATGGAATACAATAAAAATGCAACAGTTTTTCCATCGTATGACAGGAATAATTGCAAACAGTGTGAAGGTAATGGTCATTTCTACGCTCCGGTAAACCTAGGCTTCACTCTAGGGCGTTGCTCCACCACATCCAATAGTTAGGGCCTTAAAAGTCAATGCCAGATGAATAAAATACAATATAAATACAACAGTTTTTCCATTATAATGTATAAAACGAATTATTGCAACCAGAGTGAAACTTATGGTCATTTATACGTTCCGTGCAACACAGGCTGCACTCTAGGGCATTGCTCCACCACAGCGATTAGCTACGGCCACAGAAGTCAACGCCAGAACCATAAAATACAATATAAATACAACAGTTTTTCTATCGTATACAATTAATGATTGCAAACATTGTGAAAGTAACGGTCATTTCTACGTTCCGGGCAACCTGGGCCTCACTCTAGGGCGATGCTCCACCAAATAGAATAGCTGGTGTCTTAGAATTCAACGCCAGAAGAATAAAATACAACATAAGTACAACAGTTTTTCCATCGTATAGAATGAATAATTACAAACAGTGTGAAAGTAATGGCCATCTCTTTACGTTCCGGGCAATCTAGGCTTCACTCTAGGGCGTTGCTCCACCAGATCGGATAGTTAGGGCCTTGGAAGTCAACACCAGAAGCATAAAATACAACAGAAGTACAACAGCTTTTCCATCGTATAAAACGAATAATTACAAACAGTGTGAAAGTAATGGTCATTTCTACGTTCCGGGCATTCTAGGCTTCACTCTAGGGCGCTGCTCCACCAGATCGAAAAGTTAGGGCCTTGGAAGTCAACACCAGAAGCATAAAATACAACAGAAGTACAACAGCTTTTCCATCGTATAAAACGAATAATTACAAACAGTGTGAAAGTAATGGTCATTTCTACGTACCGGGCAACCTAGGCTTAACTGTAGGGCGTTGCTCCACCAGATCGCTTAGTTACGGACTTAGAATTTAACGCCAGAAGCATAAAATACCATAAAAATGCAACAGTTTTTCCATCGTATAACAGGAATAATTGCAACCAGTGTGAATGTACTGGTCATTTCTATGTTCCGTGTAACCTAGGCTTCACTGTAGGGCGTTGCTCCACCAGATCGAATAGCTAGGGACTTAGAATTCAACCCCAGAAGAATAAAATACAACATAAGTACAACAGTTTTTCCATCGTATAAAATGTATAATTGCAACCAGTGTGAAAGTTATGATCAGTTCTACGTTCCGGGCAACCTAGCATTAACTGTAGGGCGTTGCTCCACCAGATCGCTTAGTTACGGACTTAGAATTTAACGCCAGAAGCATAAAATACCATAAAAATGAAACAGTTTTTCCATCGTATAAGATGAATAACTGCAACCAGTGTGAAAGTACTGGACATTTCTACGTTCCGGGCAACCTAGGCTTCACTCTTGGGCGTCATTCCACCAGATCGAATAGTTAGGGCCTAAGAAGTCAACGCCAGAAGCATAAACGGCAATATAAATACAACAGTTAGTCCCTTATATAACAGGAATTATTGCAACCAGTGTGAAAGGTATGGTCATTTCTACGTTCCGGGCAACCTAAGCTTCACTCTAGGGCATTGCTCCACCACATCGAATAGCTACGGCCTTAGAAGTCAACGCTATGGCTATAAAATACATTATAAATACAACAGTTTTTCCATTGTATAAAATGAATAATTGCAAACAGTGTGGGAGTACTGGTTATTTCTACGTTCCGGACAACCTAGGCTTCACGCTATGGCGTTGCTCCACCACATCGAATAGCTACGGCGTTAGGAGTCAACGCCAGAGGCATAACATACAATATAAGTACAACAGTTTTTCCATCGTATAAGACGAATAATTGCTATCAGTATGAAAGTTATGGTCATTTCTACGTTCCGGGCAACCTAGGCTTCACCCTAGGCGTTGCTCCACCAGATCCAATAGTTAGGGCCTAAGAAGTCAACGCCAGAAGCATAAAGTACAATAAAAATCCAACAGTGTGTCCATCGTATAACAGGAATAATAGCAACAAGCCAGAAGGTAATGGTCATTTCTACGTTCCGGGCAATCTAGGCTCCTCTCTAGGGCGTTGCTCCACCAGATCGAATAGTTAGCGCCTAAGAAATCAACGCCAGAAGCATAAAATACAATAGAAATACACCAGTTTTTCCATCGTATAACAGGAATAATTGCAACCTGTGTGAAATATATGGTCATTTCTACGACACGGGCAACTTAGGCTTCACTCTAGGGCGTCGTTCCACCAGATCGAATAGTTAGCGCCTAAGAAGTCTACGCCAGAAGCATAAAATACAATACAAATACAACAGCTTTTCCATCGTATAACAGGAATAATTGCAACCAGTGTGAAAGGTATGGTCATTTCTACGTTCCGGGCAACCTATGCTTCACTCTAGGGCGCTGCTCCACCACATCGAATAGCTGCGGCCTTAGAAGTCAGCGCCATAACTATAAAAAACAATATAAATACAACAGTTTTACAATTGTATAAAATGAATAATTGCAAACAGTGTAGAGGTAATGGTCATTTCTACTTTCCGTGCAACCTAGGCTTCACTCTAGGGCGTATCTCCACCACATCGAATAGCTACGGCCTTAGAAGTCAACGTCTGATGCATAAAATATAATATAAATACAACAGTTTTTCCTTCGTATAACAGGAATAATTGCAACCAGTGTGAAAGTGATGGTCATTTCTACATTCCGGGCAACCTAGGCTTCACTCTAGGGCGTCGTTCCACCAGATCGAATAGTTAGCGTCTAAGAAGTCAACGCCAGAAGCATAAAATACAAAATAGATACAACAGTTTCTCCATCGTATAACAGGAATAATTGCAACCAGTGTGAAAGTGATGGTCATTTCTACGTACCGGGCAACTTAGGCTTCACTCTAGGGCATTGCTCCACCCCATCGAATAGCTACGGCCTTAGAAGTGAACGCCATAACTATAAAATACATTATAAATACAACAGTTTTTCCATTGTATAAAATGGATAATTGCAAACAGTGTGGATGTAATGGTTATTTCTACGTTCCGGGCAACCTTAGCTTCACGCTAGGGCGTTGCTCCACCAGATCGGATAGTTAGGGCCTCGGAAGTCAACACCAGAAGCATAAAATACAACAGAAGTACAACAGCTTTTCCATCGTATAAAACGAATAATTACAAACAGTGTGAAAGTAATGGTCATTTCTACGTTCCGGGCATTCTAGGCTTCACTCTAGGGTGTTGCTGCACCAGATCGAATAGCTAGGGACTTAGAATTCAACCCCAGAAGAATAAAATACAACATAAATACAACAGTTTTTCCATCGTATAAAATGTATAATTGCAACCAGTGTGAAAGTTATGGTCATTTCTACGTTCCGGGCAACCTAGCTTAACTGTAGGGCGTTGCTCCACCAGATCGCTTAGTTACGGACTTAGAATTTAACGCCAGAAGCATAAAATACCATAAAAATGCAACAGCTTTTCCATCGTATGACAGGAATAATTGCAACCAGTGTGAAAGTACTGGTCATTTCTATGTTCCGTATAACCTAGGCTTCACTCTAGGGTGTTGCTCCACCAGATCGAATAGCTAGGGACATAGAATTCAACCCCAGAAGAATAAAATACAACATAAGTACAACAGTTTTTCCATCGTATAGAATGAATAATTACAAACAGTGTGAAAGTAATGGTCATTTCTACGTTCCGGGCAATCTAGGCTTCACTCTAGGGCGTTGCTCCACCAGATCGAATAGTTAGGGCCTTGGAAGTCAACACCAGAAGCATAAAATACAACAGAAGTACAACAGCTTTTCCATCGTATAAAACGAATAATTACAAACAGTGTGAAAGTAATGGTCATTTCTACGTACCGGGCAACCTAGGCTTAACTGTAGGGCGTTGCTCCACCAGATCGCTTAGTTACGGACTTAGAATTTAACGCCAGAAGCATAAAATACCATAAAAATGCAACAGTTTTTCCATCGTATAACAGGAATAATTGCAACCAGTGTGAATGTACTGGTCATTTCTATGTTCCGTGTAACCTAGGCTTCACGGTAGGGCGCTGCTCCACCAGATCGAATAGCTAGGGACTTAGAATTCAACCCCAGAAGAATAAAATACAACATAAGTACAACAGTTTTTCCATCGTATAAAATGTATAATTGCAACCAGTGTGAAAGTTATGATCATTTCTACGTTCCGGGCAACCTAGGATTAACTGTAGGGCGTTGCTCCACCAGATCGCTTAGTTACGGACTTAGAATTTAACGCCAGAAGCATAAAATACCATAAAAATGAAACAGTTTTTCCATCGTATAAGATGAATAACTGCAACCAGTGTGAAAGTACTGGACATTTCTACGTTCCGGGCAACCTAGGCTTCACTCTAGGGCGTTTCTCCACCACATCGAATAGCTACGGCCCTAGAAGTCAACGCCTGAAGCATAAAATATAATATAAATACAACAGTTTTTCCATCGTATAACAAGAATAATTGCAACCAGTGTGAAAGTGATGGTCATTTCTACATTCCGGGCAACCTAGCTCCACTCTAGGGCGTTGCTCGACCAGATCGAATGGTTAGGCCCTAAGAAGTCAACGCCAGAAGCATAAAACACAATATAAATACAACAGTTTTTCCCTTGTATAACATGAATAATTGCAACCACTGTGATAGCTATGGTCATCTCTACGTTCCGGGCAACCTAGGCTTCACTCTAGGGCGTTGCTCCACCACATCGAATAGTTAGGTCCTTAGAAGTCAATGCCAGAAGCATAAAATGCAATATAAATACAACAGTTTTTCCACTGCATAATATGAATAATTGCTAACAGTGTGGAAGTAATGGTCATTCCTACGTTCCGGGCAACCTAGGCTTCACGCTAGGGCGTTGCTCCACCACATCGAATAGCTACGGCCTTAGGAGTCAACGCCAGAGGCATAACATACAATATAAGTACAACAGTTTTTCCATCGTATAAAACGAATAGTTGCAATCAGTTTGAAGGCTATGGTCATTTCTACGTTCCGGGCAACCTAGGCTTCACTCTAGGGCGTCGTCCCACCAGATCGAATAGTTAGGTCCTTAGAAGTCAATGCCAGAAGCATAAAATGCAATATAAATACAACAGTTTTTCCACTGTATAATATGAATAATTGCAAACAGTGTGGAAGTAATGGTCATTTCTACGTTCCGGGCAACCTAGGCTTCACTCTAGGGCGCTGCTCAACCACATCGAATAGCTACGGCCCTAGAAGACAACGCCATAACTATAAAATACAATATAAATACAACAGCTTTTCCATCATATATGACGTATATTTGGAAACAGTGTGAAAGTAAAGGTCATTTATACGTTCCGGGCAACCTAGGCTTCACTCTCGTGCGTTGCTCCACCAGATCCAATAGTTAGGGCCTTAGAAGTCAACGCCAGAAGCATAAAATACAATATAATTACAACAGTTTTTCAATCGTATAACAGGAATAATTGCAAACAGTGTCAAAGACATGGTCATTTCTACGTTGCGGGCATCCTAGGCTTCACTCTAGGGCATTGCTCCACCACATCGAATAGTTACGGCCTTAGAAGTCAACGCCTGAAGCATAAAATACAATAGAAATACAACAGTTTTTCCATCGTATAACAGGAATAATTGCAAACAGTGTGGAAGTAATGGTTATTCCTACGTTCCGGGCAACCTAGGCTTCACGCTAGGTCGTTGCTGCACCACATCGAATAGCTACGGCCTTAGGTGTCAACGCCAGAGGCATAACATACAATATAAGTACAACAGTTTCTCCATCGTATAAAACGAATAGTTGCAATCAGTTTGAAGGTTTTGGTCATTTCTACGTTCCGGGCAACCTAGGCTTCACCCTAGGCGTTGCTCCACCAGATCCAATAGTTAGGGCCTAAGAAGTCAACGCCAGAAGCATAAAGTACAATAAAAATCCAACAGTTTGTCCATCGTATAACAGGAACAATTGCAACCAGTGTGAAAGTAATGGTCATTTCTACGTTCCGGGCAACCTAGGCTTCACTCTAGGGCATTGCTCCACCACATCGAATAGCTACGGCCTTAGAAGTCAACGCCATAACTATAAAATACATTATAAATACAACAGTTTTTCCATTGTATAAAATGAATAATTGCAAACAGGGTGGGAGTAATGGTTATTTCTACGTTCCGGGCAACCTAGGCTTCACGCTAGGGCGTTGCTCCACCACATCGAATAGCTACGGCGTTAGGAGTCAACGCCAGAGGCATAACATACAATATATGTACAACAGCTTTTCCATCGTATAAAACGAATAATTGCAATCAGTATGAAGGTTATGGTCATTTCTATGTTCCGGGCAAACTAGGCTTCACCCTAGGCGTTGCTCCACCAGATCCAACAGTTAGGGCCTAAGAAGTCAACGCCAGAAGCATAAAGTACAATAAAAATCCAACAGTTTGTCCATCGTATAACAGGAATAATTGCAACAAGCCAGAAGGTAATGGTCATTTCTACGTTCCGGGCAATCTAGGCTTCTCTCTAGGGCGTTGCTCCACCAGATCTAGTAGTTAGCGCCTAAGAAATCAACGCCAGAATCATAAAATACAATAGAAATACAACAGCTTTCCATCGTATAACAGGAATAATTGCAACCAGTGTGAAATATATGGTCATTTCTACGACACGGGCAACATAGGCTTCACTCTAGGGCGTCGTTCCACCAGATCGAATAGTTAGGACCTAAGAAGTCTACGCCAGAAGCATAAAATACAATACAGCTACAACAGCTTTTCCATCGTATAACGGGAATACTTGCAACCAGTGTGAAAGGTATGGTCATTTCTACGTTCCGGGCAACCTAGGCTTCACTCTAGGGCGTTGCTCCAACACATCGAATAGCTGCGGCCTTAGAAGTCAACGCCAGAAGCATAAAATACAATATAAATACAACAGTTTTTCAATCGTATAACAGGAATAATTGCAAACAGTGTGAAAGGTATGGTCATCTCTACGTTGCTGGCAACCTAGGCTTCACTCTAGGGCGTTGCTCCACGACATCGTATAGCTACGGCCTTAGGAGTCAACGTCAGAGGCATAAAATACAATAAAAGTAGAACAGTCTTTTCATCGTATAACAGGAATAATTGCAAACATTGTGAAAGTTATGGACATTTCTACGTTCCGGGCAACCTAGGCTTAACTGTAGGGTGTTGCTCCACCAGATCGCTTAGTTACGGACTTAGAATTTAACGCCAGAAGCATAAAATACCGTAAAAATGCAACAGTTTTTCCATCGTATGACAGGAATAATTGCAACCAGTGTGAAAGTACTGGTCATTTCTATGTTCCGTGTAACCTAGGCTTCACTGTAGGGCGTTGCTCCACCAGATCGAATAGCTAGGGACTTAGAATTCAACCCCAGAAGAATAAAATACAACATAAGTACAACAGTTTTTCCATCGTATAAAATGTATAATTGCAACCAGTGTGAAAGTTATGGTCATTTCTACGTTCCGGGCAACCTAGTCATAACTGTAGGGCGCTACTCCACCAGATCGCTTAGTTACGGACTTAGAATTTAACGCCAAAAGCATAAAATACCATAAAAATGCAACAGTTTTTCCATTTTATAACAGGAATAATTGCAACCAGTGTGAAAGTCCAGGTCATTTCTACGTTCTGGGCAACCTAGGCTTCGCTCTAGGGCGTTGCTCCACCACATCGAATAGTTAGGTCCTTAGAAGTCAATGCCAGAAGCATAAAATGCAATATAAATACAACAGTTTTTCCACTGTATAATATGAATAATTGCAAACAGTGTGGAAGTAATGGTCATTTCTACGTTCCGGGCAACCTAGGCTTCACTCTAGGGCGCTGCTCAACCACATCGAATAGCTACGGCCCTAGAAGACAACGCCATAACTATAAAATACAATATAAATACAACAGCTTTTCCATCGTATATGATGCATATTTGGAAACAGTGTGAAAGTAAAGGTCATTTATACGTTCCGGGCAACCTAGGCTTCACTCTAGTGCGTTGCTCCACCAGATCGAATAGTTAGGGCCTTAGAAGTCAACGCCAGAAGCATAAAATACAATACAAATACAACAGCTTTTCCATCGTATAACAGGAATTATTGCAACCAGTGTGAAAGGTATGGTCATTTCTAAGTTGCGGGCATCCTAGGCTTCACTCTAGGGCATTGCTCCACCACATCGAATAGCTACTGCCTTAGAAGTCAAGGCCATAACTATAAAAAACAATATAAATACAACAGTTTTTCCATTGTATAAAAAGAATAATTGCAAGCAGTGTGGAGGTAATGGTCATTTCTACTTTCGGGGCAACCTAGGCTTCACTCTAGGGTGTTTCTCCACCACATCGAATAGCTACGGCCTTAGAAGACAACGTCTGAAGCATAAAATACAAAATTAATACAACTGTTATTCCATCGTATAACAGGAATAATTACAACCAGTGTGAAGGTGATGGTCATTTCTACGTCCCGGGCAACCTAGGCTTCACTCTGGGGCGTTGCTACACCAGATCGAATAGGTGGGGCGTTAGAAGTCAACGCCCGAAGCATAAAATACAAAATTAATACAACAGTTATTCCATCGTATAACAGGAATAATTACAACCAGTGTGAAGGTGATGGTCATTTCTACGTCCCGGGCAACCTAGGCTTCACTCTAGGGCGTTGCTACACCAGATCGAATAGGTAGGGCCTTAGAAGTCAACACCAGAAGCATAAAATAAAATAAAAATACAACAGTTTTTCCATCGTATAAAAGGAATAATTGCAACCAGCGTGAAAGTAATGGCCATTTCTGCGTTCCGGGCAACCTAGGCTTCACTCTAGGGCGTTGCCCCACCACATCGATTAGCTACGGCCTTAGAAGTCAACGCCTGAAGCATAAAATACAAAATTAATACAAAAGTTATTCCATCGTATAACAGGAATAATTACAACCAGTGTGAAGGTGATGGTCATTTCTACGTCCCGGGCAACCTAGGCTTCACTCTAGGGCGTTGCTACACCAGATCGAATAGGTAGGGCATTAGAAGTCAACACCAGATGCATAAAATAAAATAAAAGTACAACAGTTTTTCCATCGTATAAAAGGAATAATTGCAACCAGCGAGAAAGTAATGGCCATTTCTGCGTTCCGGGCAACCTAGGCTTCACTCTAGGGCGTTGCCCCACCACATCGATTAGCTACGGCCTTAGAAGTCTACGCCAGAAGCATAAAATACAATACAGCTACCACAGCTTTTCCATCGTATAACGGGAATACTTGCAACCAGTGTGAAAGGTATGGTCATTTCTACGTTCCGGGCAACCTAGGCTTCACTCTAGGGCGTTGCTCCAACACATCGAATAGCTGCGGCCTTAGAAGTCAACGCCAGAAGCATAAAATACAATATAAATACAACAGTTTTTCAATCGTATAACAGGAATAATTGCAAACAGTGTGAAAGGTATGGTCATCTCTACGTTGCTGGCAACCTAGGCTTCACTCTAGGGCGTTGCTCCACGACATCGAATAGCTACGGCCTTAGGAGTCAACGCCAGAGGCATAAAATACAATAAAAGTAGAACAGTTTTTTCATCGTATAACAGGAATAATTGCAAACAGTGTGAAAGTTATGGACATTTCTACGTTCCGGGCAACCTAGGCTTAACTGTAGGGTGTTGCTCCACCAGATCGCTTAGTTACGGACTTAGAATTTAACGCCAGAAGCATAAAATATCATAAAAATGCAACAGTTTTTCCATCGTATGACAGGAATAATTGCAACCAGTGTGAAAGTACTGGTCATTTCTATGTTCCGTGTAACCTAGGCTTCACTGTAGGGCGTTGCTCCACCAGATCGAATAGCTAGGGACTTAGAATTCAACCCCAGAAGAATAAAATACAGCATAAGTACAACAGTTTTTCCATCGTATAAAATGTATAATTGCAACCAGTGTGAAAGTTATGGTCATTTCTACGTTCCGGGCAACCTAGTCATAACTGTAGGGCGCTACTCCACCAGATCTCTTAGTTACGGACTTAGAATTTAACGCCAAAAGCATAAAATACCATAAAAATGCAACAGTTTTTCCATAGTATAACAGGAATAATTGCAACCAGTGTGAAAGTCCAGGTCATTTCTACGTTCTGGGCAACCGAGGCTTCGCTCTAGGGCGTTGCTCCACCACATCGAATAGTTAGGTCCTTAGAAGTCAATGCCAGAAGCATAAAATGCAATATAAATACAACAGTTTTTCCACTGTATAATATGAATAATTGCAAACAGTGTGGAAGTAATGGTCATTTCTACGTTCCGGGCAACCTAGGCTTCACTCTAGGGCGCTGCTCAACCACATCGAATAGCTACGGCCCTAGAAGACAACGCCATAACTATAAAATACAATATAAATACAACAGCTTTTCCATCGTATATGATGTATATTTGGAAACAGTGTGAAAGTAAAGGTCATTTATACGTTCCGGGCAACCTAGGCTTCACTCTAGTGCGTTGCTTCACCAGATCGAATAGTTAGGGCCTTAGAAGTCAACGCCAGAAGCATAAAATACAATATAAATACAACAGTTCTTCAATCGTATAACAGGAATAATTGCAAACAGTGTGAAAGATATGGTCATTTCTACGTTGCGGGCATCCTAGGCTTCACTCTAGGGCATTGCTCCACCACATCGAATAGTTACGGCCTTAGAAGTCAACGCCAGAAGCATAAAATACAATACAAATACAACAGCTTTTCCATCGTATAACAGGAATTATTGCAACCAGTGTGAAAGGTATGGTCATTTCTAAGTTGCGGGCATCCTAGGCTTCACTCTAGGGCATTGCTCCACCACATCGAATAGATACGGCCTTAGAAGTCAAGGCCATAACTATAAAAAACAATATAAATACAACAGTTTTTCCATTGTATAAAAAGAATAATTGCAAACAGTGTGGAGGTAATGGTCATTTCTACTTTCCGGGCAACCTAGGCTTCACTCTAGGGTGTTTCTCCACCACATCGAATAGCTACGGCCTTAGAAGACAACGTCTGAAGCATAAAATACAAAATTAATACAACTGTTATTCCATCGTATAACAGGAATAATTACAACCAGTGTGAAGGTGATGGTCATTTCTACGTCCCGGGCAACCTAGGCTTCACTCTAGGGCGTTGCTACACCAGATCGAATAGGTGGGGCCTTAGAAGTCAACGCCCGAAGCATAAAATACAAAATTAATACAACAGTTATTCCATCGTATAACAGGAATAATTTCAACAAATGTGAACGTGAAGGTCATTTCCACGTTCCGGGCAACCTAGGCTTCACTCTAGGGCGTTGGTCTACCAGATCCAATAGTTAGGGCCTAAGAAGTCAACGACAGAAGCATAAAATACGATAAGTATACAACAGCTTTTCCATCGTATAACAGGAATAATTGCAACTAGAGTGAAGGTGATTGTCGTTTCTACGTTCCGGGCAACCTAGGCTTCACCCTAGGGCGTTGCTCCACTAGATCGAATAGCTAGGGCCTTAGAAGTCAACGCCAGAAGCATAAAATAAAATAAAAATAGAGCAGTTATTCCATCGTATAACTGGAATAATTGCAAACAGTGTGAAAGATATGGTCATTTCGACGTTGCGGGCATCCTAGGCTTCACTCTAGGGCATTGCTCCACCACATCGAATAGCTACGGCCTTAGAAGTCAACGCCATAACTATAAAAAACAATATAAATACAACAGTTTTTCCATTGTATAAAATGAATAATTGCAAACAGTGTGGAAGTAATGGTCATTTCTACTTTCCGGGCAACCTAGGCTTCACTCTTGGGCGTTGCTCCACCACATCGAATAGCTGCGGCCTTAGAAGTCAACGCCAGAAGCATAAAATACAATATAAATACAACAGTTTTTCCATCGTATAACAGGAATATTTGCAACCAGTGTGAAAGGCATGGTCGTTTCTACGCTCCGGGCAACCTAAGCTTCACTCTAGGGCGTTGCTCCACCACATCGAATAGCTACGGCCTTAGGAGTCAACGCCAGAGGCATAAAATACAAAATAAATACAACAGTTTTTCCATCATATAATAAGAATAATTGCAACCAGTGTGAAAGTTATGGTCATTTCTACGTTCCGGGCAACCTAGGCTTCACCCTAGGGCGTTGCTCCAACAGATCCAATAGTTAGGTCCTTAGAAGTCAACGCCAGAAGCATAAAATACAATATAAATACAACAGTTTTTCAATCGTATAACAGGAATAATTGCAAACAGTGTGAAAGATATGGTCATTTCTACATTCCGGGCAACCTAGGCTTCACTGTAGGGCGTTGCTCCACCAGATCGAATAGTTAGGGCCTAAGAAGTCAACACCAGAAGCATAAAATACAATATAAGTACAACAGTTTTTCCCTTGTATAACAGGAGTAATTGCAACCAGTGTGAAAGCTATGGTCATTTCTACGTTCCGGGCAACCTAGGCTTCACCATAGGGCGTTGCTCCACAAGATCGAATAGCTAGGGCCTTAGAAGTCAACGCGAGAAGCATAAAATAAAATAAAAATAGAGCAGTTATTCCATCTTATAACTGGAATAATTACAACCAGCGTGAAAGAAATGGACATTTCTACGTTCCGTGCAACCTAGACTTCACTCTAGGGCGTTGCTCCACCAGGGGGAATAGTTGGGGCCTTAGAAAACAACTCCAGACGCATAAAATACAATAAAAATACAACAGTTTTACCATCGTATAACTGTCATAATTGCAACCAGTGTGAAAGATATGGTCATTTCTACGTTCCGGGCAACCTAGGCTTCACCCTGGGGCGTTGCTCCACCAGATCGAATAGCTAGGGCGTTAGAAGTCAACGCCCGAAACATAAAATACAATAAAAATACAACAGTTTTTCCATCGTATAACGGGAATAATTGCAACAAATGTGAACGTGATGGTCACTTCCACGTTCCGGGCAACCTAGGTTTCACTCTAGGGCGTTGGTCCACCAGATCCAATAGTTAGGGCCTAAGAAGTCAACGACAGAATCATAAAATACAACAAAGATACAACAGCTTTTCCATCGTATAACAGGAATAATTGCAACCAGAGTGAAGGTGGTGGTCATTTCTACGTTCCGGGCAGCCTAGGCTTCACCCTAGGGCGATGCTCCACCAGATCGTATAGCTAGGGCCTTAAAAGTCAACGCGAGAAGCATAAAATAAAATAAAAATAGAGCAGTTATTCCATCGTATAACAGGAATAATTACAACCAGTGTGAAAGAAATGGACATTTCTACGTTCCGTGCAACCTAGACGTCACTCTAGGGCTTTGCTCCACCAGGTCGAATAGTTGGGACCTTAGAAAACAACTCCAGACGCATAAAATACAATTAAAATACAACAGTTTTACCATCGTATAACTGGCATGATTGCAACCAGTGTGAAAAATATGGTTATTTCTACGTTCCGGGCAACCTAGGCTTCACCCTAGGGCGTTGCTCCACCAGATAGAATAGCTAAGGCCTTAGAAGTCAACGCCCGAAACATAAAATACAATAAAAATACAACAGTTTTTCCATCGTATAACGGGAATAATTGCAACAAATGTGAACGTGATGGTCATTTCCACGTTCCGGGCAACCTAGGCTTCACTCTAGGGCGTTCCTCCACCAGATCCAATAGTTAGGGCCTAAGAAGTCAACGCCAGAAGCATAAAATAAAATAATAATAGAGCAGTTATTCCATCGTATAACAGGAATAATTACAACCAGTGTGAAAGATATGGTCATTTCTACGTTCCGGGCAACCTAGGCTTCACTCGAGGGCGTTGGTCCACCACAACCAATAGTTAGGGCTTAAGAAGTAAATGCCAGAAGCACCAAATACAAAATAAATACAACAGTTTTTCCAACGTATATAATGTGTATTTGCAAACAGTGTGAAGGTAATGGTCATTTCTACGTTCCGAGCAACCTAGGCTTCACCCTAGGGCGATGCTCCACTAGATCGAATAGCTAGGGCCTTAGAAGTCAACGCGAGAAGCATAAAATAAAATAAAAATAGAGCAGTTATACCATCTTATAACAGGAATAATTACAACCAGCGTGAAAGAAATGGACATTTCTACGTTCCGTGCAACCTAGACTTCACTCTAGGGCGTTGCTCCACCAGGTCGAATAGTTGGGGCCTTAGAAAACAACTCCAGACGCATAAAATACAATAAAAATACAACAGTTTTACCATCGTATAACTGTCATAATTGCAACCAGTGTGAAAGATATGGTCATTTCTACGTTCCGGGCAACCTAGGCTTCACCCTAGGGCGTTGCTCCACCAGATAGAATAGCTAAGGCCTTAGAAGTCAACGCCCGAAACATAAAATACAATAAAAATATAACAGTTTTTCCATCGTATAACGGGAATAATTGCAACAAATGTGAACGTGATGGTCATTTCCACGTTCCGGGCAACCTAGGCTTCACTCTAGGGCGTTCCTCCACCAGATCCAATAGTTAGGGCCTAAGAAGTCAACGCCAGAAGCATAAAATACAATAAAAATACAACAGTTTTACCATCGTATAACTGGCATAATTGCAACCAGTGTGAAAGATATGGTCATTTCTACGTTCCGGGCAACCTAGGCTTCACCCTAGGGCGTTGCACCACCAGATTGAATAGCTAGGGCCTTAGAAGCCAACGCCCGAAACATAAAATACAATAAAAATACAACAATTTTTCCATCGTATAACGGGAATAATAGCAACCAGTGTGAAGGTAATAGTCATAACTACGTTACGGGCAACCTAGGCTTCACCCTAGGGCGTTGCTCCAGCAGATCCAATAGTGAGGACCTAAGAAGTCAACGCCAGAAGCATAAAATACAAAATAGATACAGCAGTTTTTCCATCATATAACAGGAATAATTACAACCAGTGTGAAAGATATGGTCATTTCTACGTTCCGGTCAACCTAGGCTTCACTCTAGGGCGTTGGTCCACCACAACCAATAGTTAGGGCTTAAGAAGTAAATGCCAGAAGCACCAAATACAAAATAAATACAACAGTTTTTCCATCGTATATAATGTGTATTTGCAAACAGTGTGAAGGTAATGGTCATTTCTACGTTCCGAGCAACCTAGGCTTCACCCTAGGGCGATGCTCCACCAGATCGAATAGCTAGGGCCTTAGAAGTCAACGCGAGAAGCATAAAATAAAATAAAAATAGAGCAGTTATACCATCTTATAACAGGAATAATTACAACCAGCGTGAAAGAAATGGACATTTCTACGTTCCGTGCAACCTAGACTTCACTCTAGGGCGTTGCTCCACCAGGTCGAATAGTTGGGGCCTTAGAAAACAACTCCAGACGCATAAAATACAATAAAAATACAACAGTTTTACCATCGTATAACTGTCATAATTGCAACCAGTGTGAAAGATATGGTCATTTCTACGTTCCGGGCAACCTAGGCTTCACCCTGGGGCGTTGCTCCACCAGATCGAATAGCTAGGGCCTTAGAAGTCAACGCCCGAAACATAAAATACAATAAAAATACAACAGTTTTTCCATCGTATAACGGGAATAATTGCAACAAATGTGAACGTGATGGTCACTTCCACGTTCCGGGCAACCTAGGTTTCACTCTAGGGCGTTGGTCCACCAGATCCAATAGTTAGGGCCTAAGAAGTCAACGACAGAATCATAAACTACAACAAAGATACAACAGCTTTTCCATCGTATAACAGGAATAATTGCAACCAGAGTGAAGGTGGTGGTCATTTCTACGTTCCGGGCAACCTAGGCTTCACCCTAGGGCGATGCTCGACCAGATCGTATAGCTAGGGCCTTAAAAGTCAACGCGAGAAGCATAAAATAAAATAAAAATACAACAGTTATTCCATCGTATAACAGGAATAATTACAACCAGTGTGAAAGTAATGGGCATTTCTACGTTCCGTGAAACCTAGGCTTCACTCTAGGGCGTTGCTCCACCAGACCCAATAGTTAGGACCTAAGAAGTCAACGTCAGAAGCTTAAAATACAAAATAAATACAACAGCTTTTCCAACGTATATAATGTATATTTGCAAACAGTGTGAAAATAAAGGTCATTACTAGGTTCCGGGCAACCTAGGCTTAACTGTAGGGTGTTGCTCCACCAGATCGCATAGCTCGGGACTTAAAATTTAACGCCAGAAGCATTAAATACAATAAAAATGCAACAGTTTTTCCATCGTATAACAGGAATAGTTGTAACCAGTGTGAAGGTACAGGTCATTCCTACGTTCCGGGCAACCTAGGTTTCGCTGTAGGGCGTTGCTCCACCAGATCGAATAGCTAGCGACTTGGAAGTCAACGCCAGAAGCATAAAACACAATAAAAATACAACAGTTTTTCCATCATATAACAGGAATAATTGCAACTAGTGTGAAAGTGATGGTCATTTCTACGTTCCTGGCAACCTAGGCTTCACACTAGGGCGTTGTTCCTCCAGATCGAATAGATAGGGGCTAAGAAGTCTACAGCAGAAGCATAAAATACAATGTAAATACAACAGTTTTTCCATCGTGTAACAGGAATAATTGCAACCAGTGTGAAAGTGATGGTCATTTCTACGTTCCGGGCAACCTAGGCTTCAGTCTAGTGCGTGGTTCCCCCATATCGAATAGTCAGGTCATAAGAAGTCAACGCTAGAAGCATGAAATACGATATATGTATAAGAGCTTTTCCATCGTATCAAACGTATAAGTGCAACCAGTGTGAAAGCATTGGCCATTTCTACGTTCCGGGCATCCTAGACTTAACTCTAGGGCGTTGCTCTACCAGATCGAATAGCTACAGCCTCAGAAGTCAACGCCAGAAGCATAAAATACAATAGAGATACAACAGTTTGTCCATCGTATAACAGGAATAATTGCAACCAGTGTGAAAGACATGGTCATTTCTACGTTCCGGGCAACCTAGGCTTCACTCTAGGGCGTTGCTCCACCACATCGAATAGCTACGGCCTTAGGAGACAACGCCAGAGGCATAAAATACAAAATAAATACAACAGTTTGTCCATCGTATAACAGCAGTAATTGCCACCAGTGTCAAAGTGATGGTCATTTCTGCATTCCGGGCAACCTAGGCTTCACTCTAGGGCGCTGCTCCTCCAGATATAATAGTTAGGGCCCAGGAAGTCAACGCCAGAAGCATAAAATAAAATATAAATACAACAGTTTTTCCCTTGTATAACAGGAATAATTGGAACCAGTGTGAAAGGTATGGTCATTTCTACGTTCCGGGCAACCTAGGCTTCACTCTAGGGCGTTGCTCCACCACATCGGATAGCTGCGGCCTTAGAAGTCAACGCCAGAAGCATAAAATACAATATAAATACAACAGTTTTTCAATCGTATAACAGGAATAAATGCAAACAGTGTAAAAGATATGGTCATTTCTACGTTGCGGGCATCCTAGGCTTCACTCTAGGGCATTGCTCCACCACATGGAATAGCTACGGCCTTAGAAGTCAACGCCATAACTATAAAAAACAATACAAATACAACAGTTTTTCCATTGTATAACAGGAATAATTGCAACCAGTGTAAAAGTGATGGTCATTTCTACGTTCCGGGCAACCTAGGCTTCAGTCTAGGGCGTGGTTCCCCCAGATCGAATAGTTATGGCCTAACAACCCTACGCCAGAAGCATAAAATACAATATAAATACCACAGTTTTTCCATCGTATAACAGGAATAATTGCAACCAGAGTGAAGGTGATGGTCATTTCTAAGTTCCGGGCAACCTAGGCTTCACTCTAGAGCGTTGCTCCACCAGGTCGAATAGCTAGGACCTTAGAAGTCAACGCCAGAAGCCCAAAATAAAATAAAAATACAAGAGTTATTCCATCGTATAACAGGAATAATTACAACCAGTGTGAAAGTAATGGTCATTTCTACGTTCCGTGCAACCTAGGCTTCACTCTAGGGCGTTGGCCCACCAGGCCGAATAGTTAGGACCTTAGAAAACAACTCCAGACGCATAAAATACAATATAAATACAACAGTGTTTCCACGGTATAAAACGAATAATTGCAACCAGTATGAAAGTTATGGTCATTTCTACGTTCCGGGCAACCTAGGCTTCACCCTAGGGCGTTGCTCCACCAGATCGAATAGTTAGGGCCTTAGAAGTCAACGCCAGAAGCATAAAATACAATACAAATACAACAGCATTTCCATCGTATAACAGGAATAATTACAATCAGTGTGAAAGTAATGGTCATTTCGACGTGCCGGGCAACCTAGGCTTCACTCTAGGGCGTTGCTTCACCAGATCGAATAGTTAGGGCCTAAGAAGTCAATGCCAGGAGCATAAAATACGATATATGTACAACAGTTTTTCCATCGTATAAAATGAGTAATTGCAACCAGTGTGAAAGTAACGGCCATTTCTACGTTCCGGGCATCGTAGACTTAACACTGAAACATTGCTCCACCAGATCGAATACATAGCGCCTTAGAAGTCAAAGCCGTAACTATAAAAAACAATATAAATACAACAGTTTGTCCATTGTATAAAATGAATAATTGCAAACAGTGTGGAGGTAATGGTCATTTCTACTTTCCGGGCAACCTAGGCTTCACTCTAGGGCGTTTCTCCACCACATCGAATAGCTACGGCCTTAGAAGCCAACGTCTGAAGCATACAATATAATATAAATACAACAGTTTTTCCATCGTATAACAGGAACAATTGCAACCAGTGTGAAAGACATGGTCATTTCTACGTTCCGGGCAACCTAGGCTTCACTCTAGGGCGTTGCTCCAACCACATCGAATAGCTACGGCCTTAGCAGTCAACGCCAGAGGCATAAAATACAAAATAAATACAACAGTTTTGCCATCGTATAACAAGAATAATTGCAACCAGTGTGAAAGTGATGGTCATTTCTACATTCCGGGCAACCTAGGCTTCACTCCAGGGCCATGCTCCACCAGATCGAATAGTTAGGGCCTATGAAGTCAACGCCAGAAGCATAAAATACAATATAAATGCAACAGTTTTTCCATTGCATAAAATGAATAATTGCAAACAGTGAGGAAGTAATGGTCATTTCTACGTTCCGTGCAACCTAGGCTTCACTCTAGGGCGTTGCTCCACCAGATCGAATAGTTAGGGCCTAAGAAGTCAACGCCAGAAGCATAAAATACAATATAAATACAACAGTTTTTCCCTTGTATAACAGAAATAATTGCAACCAGTGTGAAAGCTATGGTCATTTCTACGTTCCTGGCAACCTAGGCTTCACTCTAGGGCGTTGCTCCACCACATCGAATAGTTAGGGCCTTAGAAGTCAATGCCAGGACCATAAAATACAATATAAATACAACAGTTTTTCCACTGTATAATATGAATAATTGCAAACAGTGTGGAAGTAATGGTGATTTCTACGTTCCGGGCAAGCTAGGAGTCACTCTAGGGCGTTGGTCCACCAGATCCAATAGTTAGGGCCTAAGAAGTCAACGCCAGGAGCACCAAATACAAAATAAATACAACAGTTTTTCCATCGTATAAAACGACTAATTGCATCCAGTGTGCAAGTAATGGTCATTTCTACGATCCGGGCAACCTAGGCATCACTCTAGGGCGTTGTTCCACCAGAGCGAATAGTTAGGGCCTAAGAAGTCAGCGCCTGAAGCATAAAATACAATATAAATACAACAGTTTTTCCATTGTATAAAACGAATAATTGCAACCAGTCTGATAGTTATGGTCATTTCTACATTCCGTGCAATCTAGGCTTCTTTCTAGGGCGCTGCCCCACCAGATCGAATAGTTAGGGCCTAACAAGTCAACGCCAGAAGCATAAAATACAATATAAATACAACAGTTTTTCCCTTGTATAACAGGAATAATTGCAACCAGTGTGAAAGCTAAGGTCATTTCTACGTTCCGGGCAACCTAGGCTTCACTCTATGGCGTTGCTCCACCACATCGAATAGTTAGGGCCTTAGAAGTCAATGGCTGAAACATAAAATGCCATATAAATAAAACAGTTGTTCCACTGTATAATATGAATAATTGCAAACAGTGTGGAAGTAATGGTCATTTCTACGTACCGGGCAACCTAGGCATCACTCTAGGGCGTTGCGCAACCACATCGAACAGCTACGGCCATAGAAGACAACGCCATAACTATAAAATACAATATAAATACAAAAGTCTTTCCATCGTATAAAACGAATAACTGCAACCAGTCTGATAGTTATGGTCATTTCTACGTTCCGCGCAACCTAGGCTTCACCCCAGGGCGTTGCTCCACCATATGGAATAGTTAGGGCCTAAGAAGTCAATGCCAGAAGCATAAAATATGATATATGTACAACAGTTTTTCCATCGTATAAAGTGAGTACTTGCAACCAGTGTGAAAGTAACGGCCATTTCTACGTTCCGGGCATCCTAGACTTAACACTGAGGCATTGCTTCACCAGATCGAATACATAGGGCCTTAGAAGTCGACGCCAGAAGCATATAGTACATTAAAAATCCAACAGTTTGTCCATCGTATAACAGGAATAATTGCCACCAGTGTGAAAGTGATTGTTACTTCTGCATTCCGGGCAACCTAGGCTTCACTCTAGGGCGTTGCTCCACCAGATCGAATAGCTAGGGCCTAAGAAGTCAACGCCAGAAGCATAAAATACAATACAAATACAACAGTTTTTCCATCGTATAACAGGAATAATTGCAACCAGTGTGAAAGTGATGGTCATTTCTACGTTCCGGGAATCCTAGGCTTCTGTCTAGGGCTTTGGTCCACCAGATCCAATAGTTAGGGCCTAAGAAGTCAACGCAAGGAGCACCAAATACAAAATAAATACAACAGTTTTTCCATCGTATACAACGAATAATTGGATCCAGTGTGCAAGTAATGGTCATTTCTACGATCCTGGGAACCTAGGCATCACTCTAGGGCGTTGTTCAACCAGAGCGAATAGTTGTGGCCTAAGAAGTCAACGCCTGAAGCATAAAATACGATATAAATACAACAGTCTTTCCACTTTATAAAAGGAGTAATTGCAACCAGTATGAAAGTTACGGTCATTTCTACGTTCCGAGTAACCTAGGCTTCATCCTAGGGCGTTGCTCCACCAGATCGAATAGTTAGGGCCTAAGAAGTCAACGCCAGAAGCATAAAATACAATACAAATACAACAGTTTTTCCATCGTATAACAGGAATAATTGTAACCAGTGTGAAAGACATGGTCATTTCTACGATACGGGCAACCTAGGCTTCACGCTAGAGCGTCGTTCCACCAGATCGAATAGTTAGAGCCTAAGAAGTCTACTCCAGAAGCATAAAATACAATACAAATACAACAGTTTTTCAACCTTATAAGAGGAATAATTGCAAACAGTGTGAAAGGTATGGTCATTTCTACGTTACGAGCATCCTAGGCTTCACTCTACGGCATTGCTCCACCACATCGAATAGCTACGGCCTTAGAAGTCAACGCCATAACTATAAAAAACAATATAAATAGAACAGTTTTTCCACTGTATAAAATGAATAATTGCAAACAGTGTGGAGGTAATGGTCATTTCTACCTTCCGGGCAACCTAGGCTTCACTCTAGGCCGTTTCTCCACCACATCGAATAGCTACTGCCTTAGAAGTCAACATCTGAAGCATAAAATATAATATAAATACAACAGTTTTTCCATCGTATAAAACGTATAATTGCAACCAGTATGAATCTTATGGTCATTCCTACGTTCCGGGCAACCTAGGCTTCACTCTAGGGCGTTGGTCCACCAGATCCAATAGCTAGGGCCTAAGAAGTCAACGCCAGGAGCACCAAATACAAAATAAATACAACAGCTTTACCATCGTATAAAACGAATAATCGCAACAAGTATGAGAGCTATGGTCATTTATACGTTCCGGGCAACCTAGGCTTCACCATGGGGCGTCGCTCCACCAGATCGAATAGTTAGGGCCCATGCAGTCAATGCCAGAAATATAAAATACGATATGTGTACAACAGTTTTTCTACCGTAGAAAATGAGTAATTGCAAACAGTGAGGAAGTAATGGTCATTTCTACGTTCCGTGCAACCTAGGCTTCACTCTAGGGCGTTGCTCCACCAGATCGAATAGTTAGGGCCTAAGAAGTAAACGCCAGAAGCATAAAATACAATAAAAATACTACAGTTTTTCCCCTGTATAACAGAAATAATTGCAACCAGTATGAATGTTATGGTCATTTCTACGTTCCGGGCAACCTAGGCTTCACTCTAGGGCGTTGGTCCGCCAGATCCAATAGCTAGGGCCTAAGAAGTCAACGCCAGAAGCATAAAATACAATATAAATACAACAGTTTTTCCATTGCATAAAATGAATAATTGCAAACAGTGAGGAAGTAATGGTCATTTCTACGTTCCGTGCAACCTAGGCTTCACTCTAGGGCGTTGCTCCACCAGATCGAATAGTTAGGGCCTAAGAAGTCAACGCCAGAAGCATAAAATACAATATAAATACAACAGTTTTTCCCTTGTATAACAGAAATAATTGCAACCAGTGTGAAAGCTATGGTCATATCTACGTTGCGGGCAACCTAGGCTTCACTCTAGGGCGTTGCTCCACCACATCGAATAGTTAGGGCCTTAGAAGTCAATGCCAGAAGCATAAAATACAATATAAATACAACAGTTTTTCCACTGTATAATATGAATAATTGCAAACAGTGGGGAAGTAATGGTGATTTCTACGTTCCGGGCAAGCTAGGCTTCACTCTAGGGCGTTGGTCCACCAGATCCAATACTTAGGGCCTAAGAAGTCAACGCCAGGAGCACCAAATACAAAGTAAATACAACAGTTTTTCCATCGTATAAAACGAATAATTGCATCCAGCGTGCAAGTAATGGTCATTTCTACGATCCGGGCAACCTAGGCATCACTCTAGGGCGTTGTTCCACCAGAGCGGATAGTTAGGGCCTAAGAAGTCAACGCCTGAAGCATAAAATACAATATAAATACAACAGTTTTTCCACTGTATAAAGCGAATAATTGCAACCAGTATGATAGTTATGGTCATATCTACGTTCCGGGCATCCTAAGCTTCACTCTAGGGCGTTGCTCCTCCAGATAGAATAGTTAGGGCCCAGGAAGTCAACGCCAGAAGCATAAAATACAATATTAATACAACAGTTTTTCCCTTGTATAACAGGAATAATTGCCACCAGTGTGAAAGGTATGGTCATTTCTACGTTCCGGGCAATCTAGGCTTCACTCTAGGGCGTTGGCCCACCAGGCCGAATAGTTAGGGCCTTAGAAAACAACTCCAGGCGCATAAAATACAATATAAATACAACAGTTTTTCCACGGTATAAAACGAATAATTGCAACCAGTATGAAAGTTTTGGTCATTTCTACGTTCCGGGCAACCTAGGCTTCACCCTAGGGCGTTGCTCCACCAGATCGAATAGCTACGGCCTTAGGAGTCAACGCCAGAGGAATAAAATACAAAATAAATACAACAGTTTTTCCATCGTATAACAAGAATAATTGCAACCATTGTGAAAGTGATGGTCATTTCTACATTCCGGGAAACCTAGGCTTCACTCTAGGGCGTTGCTCCAACACATCGAATAGTTTGGGCCTCAGAACTCAATGCCAGAAGCATAAAATGCCATATAAATACAACAGTTTTTCCACCGTATAATATGAATAATTGCAAACAGTGTGGAAGTAATGGTCATTTCTACGTTCCGGGCAACCTAGGCTTCACTCTAGGGCGTTGCGCAACCACATGGAATAGCTACGGCCCTAGAAGACAACGCCATAACTATAAAATACAATATAAATACAACAGTCTTTCCATCGCATAAAACGAATAATTGCAACCAGTCTGATAGTTATGGTCATTTCGACGTGCCGGGCAACCTAGGCTTCACTCTAGGGCGTTGCTCCACCAGATCGAATAGTTAGGGCCTAAGAAGTCAATGCCAGAAGCATAAAATACGATATATGTACAACAGGTTTTCCATCGTATAAAATGAGTAATTGCAACCAGTGTGAAAGTAACGGCCATTTCTACGTTCCGGGCATCGTAGACTTAACACTGAAACATTGCTCCACCAGATCGAATACATAGGGCCTTAGAAGTCAACGCCAGAAGCATAAAGTACATTAAAAATCCAACAGTTTGTCCATCG
Source organism: Calliopsis andreniformis (assembly GCF_051401765.1). Lineage (NCBI taxonomy): Eukaryota > Metazoa > Arthropoda > Insecta > Hymenoptera > Andrenidae > Calliopsis > Calliopsis andreniformis. The sequence continues at coordinate 20,635,335 of NW_027480422.1, forward strand.
TATAACAGGAATAATTGCAACCAGTGTGAAAGTGAGTTGTCATTTCTACGTTCCGGGCAACCTAAGCTTCAGTCTAGGGTGTGGTTCCCCCAGATCGAATAGTTAGGGCCTAAGAAGCCTACGCCAGAAGCATAAAATACAATATAAATACCACAGTTTTTCCATCGTATAACAGGAATAATTGCAACCAGAGTGAAGGTGATGGTCATTTCTAAGTTCCGTGCAACCTAGGCTTCACTCTAGGGCGTTGGTCCACCAGGCCGAATAGTTAGGGCCTTAGAAAACAACTCCAGACGCATAAAATACAATATAAATACAACAGTCTTTCCACGGTGTAAAAGGAGTAATTGCAACCAGTATGAAAGTTACGGTCATTTCTACGTTCCGGGCGACCTAGGCTTCACCCTAGGGCGTTGCTCCACCAGATCGAATAGTTAGGGCCTAAGAAGTCAACGCCAGAAGCATAAAATACAATTCAAATACAACAGTTTTTCCATCGTATAACAGGAATAATTGCAACCAGTGTGAAAGATATGGTCATTTCTACGATACGGGCAACCTAGGCTTCACGCTAGAGCGTCGTTCCACCAGATCGAATAGTTAGAGCCTAAGAAGTCTACTCCAGAAGCATAAAATACAATACAAATACAACAGTTTTTCAATCTTATAACAGGAATAATTGCAAACAGTGTGAAAGATATGGTCATTTCTACGTTACGAGCATCATAGGCTTCACTCTAGGGCATTGCTCCACCACATCGAATAGCTACGGCCTTAGAAGTCAACGCCATAACTATAAAAAACAATATAAATACAACAGTTTTTCCACTGTATAAAATGAATAATTGCAAACAGTGTGGAGGTAATGGTCATTTCTACCTTCCGGGCAACCTAGGCTTCACTCTAGGGCGTTGCTCCACCAGATCGAATAGTTAGGGCCTACGAAGTCAACGCCAGAAGCATAAAATTCAATAAAAATACTACAGTTTTTCCCCTGTATAACAGAAATAATTGCAACCAGTATGAATGTTATGGTCATTTCTACGTTCCGGGCAACCTAGGCTTCACTCTAGGGCGTTGGTCCGCCAGATCCAATATCTAGGGCCTAAGAAGTCAACGCCAGAAGCATAAAATACAATATAAATACAACAGTTTTTCCATTGCATAAAATGAATAATTGCAAACAGTGAGGAAGTAATGGTCATTTCTACGTTCCGTGCAACCTAGGCTTCACTCTAGGGCGTTGCTCCACCAGATCGAATAGTTAGGGCCTAAGAAGTCAACGCCAGAAGCATAAAATACAATATAAATACAACAGTTTTTCCCTTGTATAACAGAAATAATTGCAACCAGTGTGAAAGCTATGGTCATATCTACGTTGCGGGCAACCTAGGCTTCACTCTAGGGCGTTGCTCCACCACATCGAATAGTTAGGGCCTTAGAAGACAATGCCAGAAGCATAAAATACAATATAAATACAACAGTTTTTCCACTGTATAATATGAATAATTGCAAACAGTGTGGAAGTAATGTTGATTTCTACGTTCCGGGCAAGCTAGGCTTCACTCTAGGGCGTTGGTCCACCAGATCCAATACTTAGGGCCTAAGAAGTCAACGCCAGGAGCACCAAATACAAAATAAATACAACAGTTTTTCCATCGTATAAAACGACTAATTGCATCCAGTGTGCAAGTAATGGTCATTTCTACGATCCGGGCAACCTAGGCATCACTCTAGGGCGTTGTTCCACCGGAGCGAATAGTTAGGGCCTAAGAAGTCAGCGCCTGAAGCATAAAATACAATATAAATACAACAGTTTTTCCATTGTATAAAACGAATAATTGCAACCAGTCTGATAGTTATGGTCATTTCTACATTCCGTGCAATCTAGGCTTCTTTGTAGGGCGCTGCCCCACCAGATCGAATAGTTAGGGCCTAACAAGTCAACGCCAGAAGCATAAAATACAATACAAATACAACAGTCTTTCCATCGTATAAAACGAATAATTGCAACCAGTCTGATAGTTATGGTCATTTCTACGTTCCGCGCAACCTAGGCTTCACCCTAGGGCGTTGCTCCACCAGATCGAATAGTTACGGCCTAAGAAGTCGATGCCAGGAGCATAAAATACGATATATGTACAACAGTTTTTCCATCGTATAAAATGAGTAACTGCAACCAGTGTGAAAGTAACGGCCATTTCTACGTTCCGGGCATCCTAGACTTAACACTGAGGCAATGCTCCACCAGATCGAATACATAGGGCCTTAGAAGTCAACGCCAGAAGCATAAAGTACATTAAAAATCCAACAGTCTCCATCGTATAACAGGAATAATTGCCACCAGTGTGAAAGTGATGGTCATTTCTGCATTCCGGGCAACATAGGCTTCACTCTAGGGCGTTGCTCCTCCAGATAGAATAGTTAGGGCCCAGGAAGTCAACGCCAGAAGCATAAAATACAATATAAATACAACAGCTTTTCCCTTGTATAACAGGAATAATTGCAACCAGTGTGAAAGGTATGGTCATTTCTACGTTCCGGGCCACCTAGGCTTCACCCTAGGGCGTTGCTCCACCAGATCCAATAGTTAGGGCCTAAGAAGTCAACGCCAGAAGCATAAAGTACAATAGAAATACAACAGTTTTTCCATCGTATAACAGGAATAATTGCAAACAGTGTGAAAGATATGGTCATTTCTACGATACGGGCAACCTAGGCCTCACTCTAGGGCGTCGTTCCACCAGATGGAATAGCTACGGGCTTAGAAGTCAACGCCATAACTATAAAAAACAGTATAAATACAACAGTATTTCCATTGTATAAAATGAATAATTGCAAACAGTGTGGAGGTAATGGTCATTTCTACTTTCCGGACAACCTAGGCTTCACTCTAGGGCGTTTCTCCACCACATCGAATAGCTACGGCCTTAGAAGTCAACGTCTGAAGCATAAAATATAATATAAATACAACAGTTTTTCCATCGTATAAAAAGAATAATTGCAACGAATGTGAAAGTGATGGTCATTTCAGCATTCCGGGCAACCTAGGCTTCACTCTAGGGCCATGCTCCACCAGATCGAATAGTTAGGGCCTAAGAAGTCAACGCCAGAAGCATCAAATACAATAGAAATACAACAGTTTTACCATCGTATAACAGGAATAATTGCAACCAGTGTGAAAGATATGGTCATTTCTACGATACTGGCAACCTAGGCTGCACTCTAGGGCGTCGTTCCACCACATCGAATAGCTGCGGCCTTAGAAGTCAACGCCAGAAGCATAAAATACAATATTAATACAACAGTTTTTCCCTTGTATAACAGGAATAATTGCCACCAGTGTGAAAGGTATGGTCATTTCTACGTTCCGCGCAACCTAGGCTTCACTCTAGGGCGTTGCTCCACAACATCGATTAGGCAGGGACTTAGAAGTCAACGCTAGAAGCATAAACTAAAATAAAAATACAACAGTTTTTCCATCGTATAAAGCGTATAATTGCAACCAGTCTGAATGTTATGGTCATTACTACGTTCCGGGCAACCTAGGCTTCACTCTAGGGCGTTGCTCCGCCATATCGAATAGTTAGGGCCTAAGAAGTCAATGCCAGAAGCATAAAATACGATATATGTACAACAGTTTTTCCATCGTATAACAGGAATAATTACAACCAGTGTGAAAGATATGGTCATTTCTACGATACGGGCAACCTAGGCTTCACTCTACGGCGTTGCTGCTCCAGATAGAATAGTTAGGGCCCAGGCAGTCAACGCCAGAAGCATAAAAAACAATATAAATACAACAGTTTTTCCCGTGTATAACAGGAATAATTGCAACCAGTGTGAATGGTATGGTCATTTCTACGTTCCGGGCAACCTAGGCTTCACTCTAGGGCATTGCTCCACCACATCGAATAGCTACGGCCTTAGAAGTCAACGCCAGAAGCACAAAATAAAATAAAAATACAAGAGTTATTCCATCGTCTAACAGGAATAATTACAACCAGTGTGAAAGTAATGGGCATTTCTACGTTCCGTGCAACCTAGGCTTCGCTCTAGGGCGTTGGTCCACCAGGCCGAATAGTTAGGGCCTTAGAAAACAACTCCAGACGCATAAAATACAATATAAATACAACAGTTTTTCCACGGTATAAAACGAATAATTGCAACCAGTATGAAGGTTATGCTCATTTCTACGTTCCGGGCAACCTAGGCTTCACCCTAGGGCGTTGCTCCCCCAGATCGAATAGTTAGGGCCTAAGAAGTCAACGCCAGAAGCATAAAATACAATAGAAATACACCAGTTTTTCCATCGTATAACAGGAGTAATTGCAACCAGTGTGAAAGATATGGTCATTTCTACGATACGGGCAACCTAGGCTGCACTCTAGGGCGTCATTCCACTTGATCGAATAGTTAGGGCCTAAGAAGTCTACGCCAGAAGCATAAAATACAATATAAATAAAACAGTTTTTCTATCCCATAACAGGAATAATTGCAACCAGTGTGAAAGTGATGGTCATTTCTACGTTCCGGGCAACCTAGGCTTCAGTCTAGGGCGTGGTTGCCCCAGATCGAATAGTTAGGGCCTAAGAAGACTACGCCAGAAGCATAAAATACAATATAAATATCACAGTTTTTCCATCGTATAACAGTAATGATTGCAACCAGAGTGAAGGTGATGGTCATTTCTAAGTTCCGGGCAACCTAGGCTTCACTCGAGAGCGTTGCTCCACCGGATCGAATAGCTAGGACCTTGGATGTCAATGCCTGAAGCATAAAATGCCATATAAATACAACAGTTTTTCCACTGTATGATATGAATAATTGCAAACAGTGTGGAAGTAATGGTCATTTCTACGATCGGGGCAACCTAGGCTTCACTCTAGGGCGTTGCGCAACCACATCGAATAGCTACGGCCCTAGAAGACAACGCCATAACTATAAAATACAATATAAATAGAACAGTCTTTCCATCGTATAAAACGAATAATTGCAACCAGTCTCATAGCTATCGTCATTTCTACGTTCCGGGCAACCTAGGCTTCACCCTAGGGCGTTGCTCCGCCATATCGAATAGTTAGGGCCTAAGAAGTCAATGCCAGAAGCATAAAATACGATATATGTACAACAGTTTTTCCATCGTATAAAATGAGTAATTGCAACCAGTGTGAAAATAACGGCCATTCCTACGTTCCGGGCATCCTAGACTTAACACTGAGGCATTGCTCCACCAGATCGAATACATAGGGCCTTAGAAGTCAACGCCAGAAGCATAAAATACAATAGAAATACAACAGTCTTTCCATCGTATAAAACGAATAATTGCAACCAGTGTGAAAGATATGGTCATTTCTACGATACTGGCAACCTAGGCTGCACTCTACGGCGTCGTTCCACCACATCGAATAGCTGCGGCCTTAGAAGTCAACGCCAGAAGCATAAAATACAATATAAATAAAACAGTTTTTCTATCCTATAACAGGAATAATTGCAACCAGTGTGAAAGTGATGGTCATTTCTACGTTCCGGGCAATCTAGGCTTCACCCTAGGGCGTTGCTCCACCAGATCGAATAGTTAGGGCCTAAGAAGTCAATGCCAGAAGCATAAAATACATTAAAAACCAACAGTCTCCATCGCATAACAGGAATAATTGCCACCAGTGTGAAAGTGATGGTCATTTCTGCGTTCCGGGCAACCTAGGCATCACTCTAGGGCGTTGCTGCTCCAGATAGAATAGTTAGGTCCCAGGAAGTCAACGCCAGAAGCATAAAATACAATATAAATACAACAGTTTTTCCCTTGTATAACAGGAATAATCGCAACCAGTGTGAAAGGTATGGTCATTTCTTCTTTCCGGGCAACCTAGGCTTCACTCTAGGGCGTTTCTCCACCACATCGAATAGCTACGGCCTCAGAAGTCAACGTCTGAAGCATAAAATATAATATAAATACAACAGTTTTTCCATCGCATAACAGGAATAATTGCAACCAGTGTGAAAGACATGGTCATTTCTACGTTCCGGGCAACCTAGGCTTCACTCTAGGGCGTTGCTGCACCACATCGAATAGCTACGGCCTTAGGAGTCAACGCCAGAGGCATAAAATACAAAATAAATGCAACAGTTTTTCCATCGTATAACAAGAATAATTGCAACGAATGTGAAAGTGATGGTCATTTCACCATTCCGGGCAACCTAGGCTTCACTCTAGGGCCATGCTCCACCAGATCGAATAGTTAGGGCCTAAGAAGTCAACGCCAGAAGCATAAAATACAATATAAATACAACAGTTTTTCCCTTGTATAACCGGAATAATTGCAACCAGTGTGAAAGCTATGGTCATTTCTACGTTCCGGGCAACCTAGGCTTCACTCTAGGGCGTTGCTCCACCACATCGAATAGCTGCGGCCTTAGAAGTCAACGTCAGAAGCATAAAATACGATATAAATACAACACTTTTTCCATCGTATAACAGGAATAATTGCAACCAGTGTGAAAGACATGTTCATTTCTACGTTCCGGGCAACCTAGGCTGCCCTCTAGGGCGTTGCTCCACCACATCGAATAGCTACGGCCTTAGGAGTAAACGCCAGAGGCATAAAATACAAAATAAATACAACAGTTTTTCCATCGTATAAAACGAATAATTGCAACCAGTGTGAATGACATGGTCATTTCTACGTTCCGTGCAACCTAGGCTTCCCTCTAGGGCGTTGCTCCACCACATCGAATAGCTACGGCCTTAGGAGTAAACGCCAGAGGCATAAAATACAAAATAAATACAACAGTTTTTCCATCGTATAACAAGAATAATTGCAACCAGAGTGAAGGTGATGGTCATTTCTAAGTTCCGGGCAACCTAGGATTCACTACCGAGCGTTGCCCCACCAGATCGAATAGCTAGGACCTTAGAAGTCAACGCCAGAAGCACAAAATAAAATAAAAATACAACAGTTATTCCATCGTATAACAGGAATAATTACCACCAGTGTGAAAGTAATGTGCATTTCTACGTTCCGTACAACCTAGTCTTCACTCTAGGGCGTTGCTCCACCACATCGAATAGTTAGGGCCTTAGAAGTCAATGCCAGAAGCATAAAATACAATATAAATACAACAGTTTTTCCACTGTATAATGTGAATAATTGCAAACAGTGTGGAAGTAATGGTCATTTCTACGTTCCGGGCAACCTGGGCTTCAGTCTAGGGCGTGGTTCCCCCAGATCGAATAGTTCGGGCCTAAGAAGACTACGCCAGAAGCATAAAATACAATATAAATACCACAGTTTTTCCATCGTATAACAGTAATGATTGCAACCAGAGTGAAGGTGATGGTCATTTCTAAGTTCCGGGCAACCTAGGCTTCACTCGAGAGCGTTGCTCCACCAGATCGAATAGCTAGGACCTTAGAAGTCAATGCCAGAAGCATAAAATGCCATATAAATACAACAGTTTTTCCACTGTATGATATGAATAATTGCAAACAGTGTGGAAGTAATGGTCATTTCTACGATCGGGGCAACCTAGGCTTCACTCTAGGGCGTTGCGCAACCACATCGAATAGCTACGGCCCTAGAAGACAACGCCATAACTATAAAATACAATATAAATAGAACAGTCTTTCCATCGTATAAAACGAATAATTGCAACCAGTCTGATAGCTATCGTCATTTCTACGTTCCGGGCAACCTAGGCTTCACCCTAGGGCGTTGCTCCGCCATATCGAATAGTTAGGGCCTAAGAAGTCAATGCCAGAAGCATAAAATACGATATATGTACAACAGTTTTTCCATCGTATAAAATGAGTAATTGCAACCAGTGTGAAAATAACGGCCATTCCTACGTTCCGGGCATCCTAGACTTAACACTGAGGCATTGCTCCACCAGATCGAATACATAGGGCCTTAGAAGTCAACGCCAGAAGCATAAAGTACATTAAAAATCCAACAGTTTGTCCATCGTATTACAGGAATAATTGCCACCAGTTTAAAAGTGATGGTCATTTCTGCATTCCGGGCAAACCTAGGCTTCACTCTAGGGCGTTGCTCCTCCAGATAGAATAGTTAGGGCCCAGGAAGTCAACGCCAGAAGCATAAAAAACAATATAAATACAACAGTTTTTCCCCTGTATAACAGGAATAATTGCAACCAGTGTGAAAGCTATGGTCATTTCTACGTTCCGGGCAACCTAGGCTTCACTCTAGGGCGTTGCTCCACCACATCGAATAGCTGCGGCCTTAGAAGTCAACGTCAGAAGCATAAAATACAATATAAATACAACACTTTTTCCATCGTATAACACTAATAATTGCAACCAGTGTGAAAGACATGGTCATTTCTACGTTCCGTGCAACCTAGGCTTCCCTCTAGGGCGTTGCTCCACCACATCGAATAGCTACGGCCTTAGGAGTAAACGCCAGAGGCATAAAATACAAAATAAATACAACAGTTTTTCCATCGTATAACAGGAATAATTGCCACCAGTGTGAAAGTGATGGTCATTTCTGCATTCCGGGCAACCTAGGCTTCACTCTAGGGCCATGCTCCACCAGATCGAATAGTTAGGGGCTAAGAAGTCAACGCCAGAAGCATAAAATACAATATAAATACAACAGTTTTTCCCTTGTATAACAGGAATAATTGCAACCAGTGTGAAAGCTATGGTCATTTCTACGTTCCGGCCAACCTAGGCTTCACTCTAGGGCGTTGCGCAACCACATCGAATAGCTACGGCCCCAGAAGACAACGCCATAACTATAAAATACAATATAAGTAGAACAGTCTTTCCATCGTATAAAACGAATAATTGCAACCAGTCTGATAGTTATGGTCATTTCTACGTTCCGGGCAACCTAGGCTTCACCCTAGGGCGTTGCTCCGCCATATCGAATAGTTAGGGCCTAAGAAGTCAATGCCAGAAGCATAAAATACGATATATGTACAACAGTTTTTCCATCGTCTAACAGGAATAATTACAACCAGTGTGAAAGTAATGGGCATTTCTACGTTCCATGCAACCTAGGCTTCGCTCTAGGGCGTTGGTCCACCAGGCCGAATAGTTAGGGCCTTAGAAAACAACTCCAGACGCATAAAATACAATATAAATACAACAGTTTTTCCACGGTATTGAACGAATAATTGCAACCAGTATGAAAGTTATGCTCATTTCTACGTTCCGGCAACCTAGGCTTCACACTAGGGCGTTGCTCCACCAGATCGAATAGTTAGGGCCTAAGAAGTCAACGCCAGAAGCATAAAATACAATAGAAATACACCAGTTTTTCCATCGTATAACAGGAATAATTGCAACCAGTGTGAAAGATATGGTCATTTCTACGATACGGGCAACCTAGGCTTCACTCTTGGGCGTCATTCCACTTGATCGAATAGTTACGGCCTAAGAAGTCTACACCAGAAGCATAAAATATAATATAAATACAACAGTTTTTCCATCGTATAACAGGAATAATTGCAACCAGTGTGAAAGACATGGTCATTTCTACGTTCCGGGCAACCTAGGCTTCACTCTAGGGCGTTGTTCCACCACATCGAATAGCTACGGCCTTAGGAGTCAACGCCAGAGGCATAAAATACAAAATAAATACAACAGTTTTTCCATCGTATAACAAGAATAATTGCAACCAGTGTGAAAGTGATGGTCATTTCAGCATTCCGGGCAACCTAGGCTTCACTCTAGGGCCATGCTCCACCAGATCGAATAGTTAGGGCCTAAGAAGTCAACGCCAGAAGCGTAAAATACAATATAAATACAACAGTTTTTCCCTTGTATAACAGGAATAATTGCAACCAGTGTGAAAGCTATGGTCATTTCTACGTTCCGGGCAACCTAGGCTTCACTCTAGGGCGTTGCTCCGCCACATCGAATAGCTGCGGCCTTAGAAGTCAACGCCAGAAGCATAAAATACAATATAAATACAACACTTTTTCCATCGTATAACAGGAATAATTGCAACCAGTGTGAAAGCTATGGTCATTTCTACGTTCCGGGCAACCTAGGCTTCACTCTAGGGCGTTGCTCCACCACATCGAATAGCTGCGACCTTAGAAGTCAACGTCAGAAGCATAAAATACGATATAAATACAACACTTTTTCCATCGTATAACAGGAATAATTGCAACCAGTGTGAAAGACATGTTCATTTCTACGTTCCGGGCAACCTAGGCTTCCCTCTAGGGCGTTGCTCCACCACATCGAATAGCTACGGCCTTAGGAGTAAACGCCAGAGGCATAAAATACAAAATAAATACAACAGTTTTTCCATCGTATAAAACGAATAATTGCAACCAGTGTGAATGACATGGTCATTTCTACGTTCCGTGCAACCTAGGCTTCCCTCTAGGGCGTTGCTCCACCACATCGAATAGCTACGGCCTTAGGAGTAAACGCCAGAGGCATAAAATACAAAATAAATACAACAGTTTTTCCATCGTATAACAAGAATAATTGCAACCAGAGTGAAGGTGATGGTCATTTCTAAGTTCCGGGCAACCTAGGATTCACTACCGAGCGTTGCCCCACCAGATCGAATAGTTAGGGCCTTAGAAGTCAATGCCAGAAGCATAAAATACAATATAAATACAACAGTTTTTCCACTGTTTAATGTGAATAATTGCAAACAGTGTGGAAGTAATGGTCATTTCTACGTTCCGGGCAACCTGGGCTTCAGTCTAGGGCGTGGTTCCCCCAGATCGAATAGTTCGGGCCTAAGAAGACTACGCCAGAAGCATAAAATACAATATAAATACCACAGTTTTTCCATCGTATAACAGTAATGATTGCAACCAGAGTGAAGGTGATGGTCATTTCTAAGTTCCGGGCAACCTAGGCTTCACTCGAGAGCGTTGCTCCACCAGATCGAATAGCTAGGACCTTAGAAGTCAATGCCAGAAGCATAAAATGCCATATAAATACAACAGTTTTTCCACTGTATGATATGAATAATTGCAAACAGTGTGGAAGTAATGGTCATTTCTACGATCGGGGCAACCTAGGCTTCACTCTAGGGCGTTGCGCAACCACATCGAATAGCTACGGCCCTAGAAGACAACGCCATAACTATAAAATACAATATAAATAGAACAGTCTTTCCATCGTATAAAACGAATAATTGCAACCAGTCTGATAGCTATCGTCATTTCTACGTTCCGGGCAACCTAGGCTTCACCCTAGGGCGTTGCTCCGCCATATCGAATAGTTAGGGCCTAAGAAGTCAATGCCAGAAGCATAAAATACGATATATGTACAACAGTTTTTCCATCGTATAAAATGAGTAATTGCAACCAGTGTGAAAATAACGGCCATTCCTACGTTCCGGGCATCCTAGACTTAACACTGAGGCATTGCTCCACCAGATCGAATACATAGGGCCTTAGAAGTCAACGCCAGAAGCATAAAGTACATTAAAAATCCAACAGTTTGTCCATCGTATTACAGGAATAATTGCCACCAGTGTAAAAGTGATGGTCATTTCTGCATTCCGGGCAAACCTAGGCTTCACTCTAGGGCGTTGCTCCTCCAGATAGAATAGTTAGGGCCCAGGAAGTCAACGCCAGAAGCATAAAAAACAATTTAAATACAACAGTTTTTCCCCTGTATAACAGGAATAATTGCAACCAGTGTGAAAGCTATGGTCATTTCTACGTTCCGGGCAACCTAGGCTTCACTCTAGGGCGTTGCTCCACCACATCGAATAGCTGCGGCCTTAGAAGTCAACGTCAGAAGCATAAAATGCAATATAAATACAACACTTTTTCCATCGTATAACACTAATAATTGCAACCAGTGTGAAAGACATGGTCATTTCTACGTTCCGTGCAACCTAGGCTTCCCTCTAGGGCGTTGCTCCACCACATCGAATAGCTACGGCCTTAGGAGTAAACGCCAGAGGCATAAAATACAAAATAAATACAACAGTTTTTCCATCGTATAACAGGAATAATTGCCACCAGTGTGAAAGTGATGGTCATTTCTGCATTCCGGGCAACCTAGGCTTCACTCTAGGGCCATGCTCCACCAGATCGAATAGTTAGGGGCTAAGAAGTCAACGCCAGAAGCATAAAATACAATATAAATACAAAAGTTTTTCCCTTGTATAACAGGAATAATTGCAACCAGTGTGAAAGCTATGGTCATTTCTACGTTCCGGCCAACCTAGGCTTCACTCTAGGGCGTTGCGCAACCACATCGAATAGCTACGGCCCCAGAAGACAACGCCATAACTATAAAATACAATATAAGTAGAACAGTCTTTCCATCGTATAAAACGAATAATTGCAACCAGTCTGATAGTTATGGTCATTTCTACGTTCCGGGCAACCTAGGCTTCACCCTAGGGCGTTGCTCCGCCATATCGAATAGTTAGGGCCTAAGAAGTCAATGCCAGAAGCATAAAATACGATATATGTACAACAGTTTTTCCATCGTCTAACAGGAATAATTACAACCAGTGTGAAAGTAATGGGCATTTCTACGTTCCATGCAACCTAGGCTTCGCTCTAGGGCGTTGGTCCACCAGGCCGAATAGTTAGGGCCTTAGAAAACAACTCCAGACGCATAAAATACAATATAAATACAACAGTTTTTCCACGGTATTGAACGAATAATTGCAACCAGTATGAAAGTTATGCTCATTTCTACGTTCCGGCAACCTAGGCTTCACCCTAGGGCGTTGCTCCACCAGATCGAATAGTTAGGGCCTAAGAAGTCAACGCCAGAAGCATAAAATACAATAGAAATACACCAGTTTTTCCATCGTATAACAGGAATAATTGCAACCAGTGTGAAAGATATGGTCATTTCTACGATACGGGCAACCTAGGCTTCACTCTAGGGCGTCATTCCACTTGATCGAATAGTTACGGCCTAAGAAGTCTACGCCAGAAGCATAAAATATAATATAAATACAACAGTTTTTCCATCGTATAACAGGAATAATTGCAACCAGTGTGAAAGACATGGTCATTTCTACGTTCCGGGCAACCTAGGCTTCACTCTAGGGCGTTGCTCCGCCACATCGAATAGCTGCGGCCTTAGAAGTCAACGCCAGAAGCATAAAATACAATATAAATACAACACTTTTTCCATCGTATAACAGGAATAATTGCAACCAGTGTGATAGAGATGGTCATTTCTACGTTCCGGGCAACCTAGGCTTCAGTCTAGGGCGTGGTTCCCCCAGATCGAATAGTTAGGGCCTAAGAAGCCTACGCCAGAAGCATAAAATACAATATAAATACCACAGTTTTTCCATCGTATAACAGGAATAATTGCAACCAGAGTGAAGGTGATGGTCATTTCTCAGTTCCGGGCAACCTAGGCTTCACTATCGAGCGTTGCTCCACCAGATCGAATAGCTAGGACCTTAGAAGTCAACGCCAGAAGCACAAAATAAAATAAAAATACAACAGTTATTCCATCGTATAACTGGAATAATTAACACCAGTGTGAAAGTAATGGGCATTTCTACGTTCCGTGCAACCTAGGCTTCACTCTAGGGCGTTGGTCCACCAGGCCGAATAGTTAGGGCCTTAGAAAACAACTCCAGACGCATAAAATACAATATAAATACAACAGTCTTTCCACGGTATAAAACGAATAATTGCAACCAGTATGAAAGTTACGGTCATTTCTACGTTCCGGGCAACCTAGGCTTCAGCCTAGGGCGTTGCTCCACCAGATCGAATAGTTAGGGCCTTAGGAGTCAACGCCAGCGGCATAAAATACAATACAAATACAACAGTTTTTCCATCGTATAACAAGAATAATTGCAACCAGTGTGAAAGTGATGGTCATTTCTACATTCCGGGCAACCTAGGCTTCACTCTAGGGCCATGCTCCACCAGATCGAATAGATAGGGCCTAAGAAGTCAACGCCAGAAACATAAAATACAATAGAAATACACCAGTTTTTCCATCGTATAACAGGAATAATTGCAACCAGTGTGAAAGATATGGTCATTTCTACGATACGGGCAACCTAGGCTTCACTCTTGGGCGTCATTCCACTTGATCGAATAGTTACGGCCTAAGAAGTCTACACCAGAAGCATAAAATATAATATAAATACAACAGTTTTTCCATCGTATAACAGGAATAATTGCAACCAGTGTGAAAGACATGGTCATTTCTACGTTCCGGGCAACCTAGGCTTCACTCTAGGGCGTTGTTCCACCACATCGAATAGCTACGGCCTTAGGAGTCAACGCCAGAGGCATAAAATACAATATAAATACAACAGTTTTTCCATCGTATAACAAGAATAATTGCAACCAGTGTGAAAGTGATGGTCATTTCAGCATTCCGGGCAACCTAGGCTTCACTCTAGGGCCATGCTCCACCAGATCGAATAGTTAGGGCCTAAGAAGTCAACGCCAGAAGCGTAAAATACAATATAAATACAACAGTTTTTCCCTTGTATAACAGGAATAATTGCAACCAGTGTGAAAGCTATGGTCATTTCTACGTTCCGGGCAACCTAGGCTTCACTCTAGGGCGTTGCTCCGCCACATCGAATAGCTGCGGCCTTAGAAGTCAACGCCAGAAGCATAAAATACAATATAAATACAACACTTTTTCCATCGTATAACAGGAATAATTGCAACCAGTGTGAAAGCTATGGTCATTTCTACGTTCCGGGCAACCTAGGCTTCACTCTAGGGCGTTGCTCCACCACATCGAATAGCTGCGGCCTTAGAAGTCAACGTCAGAAGCATAAAATACGATATAAATACAACACTTTTTCCATCGTATAACAGGAATAATTGCAACCAGTGTGAAAGACATGTTCATTTCTACGTTCCGGGCAACCTAGGCTTCCCTCTAGGGCGTTGCTCCACCACATCGAATAGCTACGGCCTTAGGAGTAAACGCCAGAGGCATAAAATACAAAATAAATACAACAGTTTTTCCATCGTATAAAACGAATAATTGCAACCAGTGTGAATGACATGGTCATTTCTACGTTCCGTGCAACCTAGGCTTCCCTCTAGGGCGTTGCTCCACCACATCGAATAGCTACGGCCTTAGGAGTAAACGCCAGAGGCATAAAATACAAAATAAATACAACAGTTTTTCCATCGTATAACAAGAATAATTGCAACCAGAGTGAAGGTGATGGTCATTTCTAAGTTCCGGGCAACCTAGGATTCACTACCGAGCGTTGCCCCACCAGATCGAATAGTTAGGACCTTAGAAGTCAATGCCAGAAGCATAAAATACAATATAAATACAACAGTTTTTCCACTGTTTAATGTGAATAATTGCAAACAGTGTGGAAGTAATGGTCATTTCTACGTTCCGGGCAACCTGGGCTTCAGTCTAGGGCGTGGTTCCCCCAGATCGAATAGTTCGGGCCTAAGAAGACTACGCCAGAAGCATAAAATACAATATAAATACCACAGTTTTTCCATCGTATAACAGTAATGATTGCAACCAGAGTGAAGGTGATGGTCATTTCTAAGTTCCGGGCAACCTAGGCTTCACTCGAGAGCGTTGCTCCACCAGATCGAATAGCTAGGACCTTAGAAGTCAATGCCAGAAGCATAAAATGCCATATAAATACAACAGTTTTTCACTGTATGATATGAATAATTGCAAACAGTGTGGAAGTAATGGTCATTTCTACGATCGGGGCAACCTAGGCTTCACTCTAGGGCGTTGCGCAACCACATCGAATAGCTACGGCCCTAGAAGACAACGCCATAACTATAAAATACAATATAAATAGAACAGTCTTTCCATCGTATAAAACGAATAATTGCAACCAGTCTGATAGCTATCGTCATTTCTACGTTCCGGGCAACCTAGGCTTCACCCTAGGGCGTTGCTCCGCCATATCGAATAGTTAGGGCCTAAGAAGTCAATGCCAGAAGCATAAAATACGATATATGTACAACAGTTTTTCCATCGTATAAAATGAGTAATTGCAACCAGTGTGAAAATAACGGCCATTCCTACGTTCCGGGCATCCTAGACTTAACACTGAGGCATTGCTCCACCAGATCGAATACATAGGGCCTTAGAAGTCAACGCCAGAAGCATAAAGTACATTAAAAATCCAACAGTTTGTCCATCGTATTACAGGAATAATTGCCACCAGTGTAAAAGTGATGGTCATTTCTGCATTCCGGGCAAACCTAGGCTTCACTCTAGGGCGTTGCTCCTCCAGATAGAATAGTTAGGGCCCAGGAAGTCAACGCCAGAAGCATAAAAAACAATATAAATACAACAGTTTTTCCCCTGTATAACAGGAATAATTGCAACCAGTGTGAAAGCTATGGTCATTTCTACGTTCCGGGCAACCTAGGCTTCACTCTAGGGCGTTGCTCCACCACATCGAATAGCTGCGGCCTTAGAAGTCAACGTCAGAAGCATAAAATGCAATATAAATACAACACTTTTTCCATCGTATAATACTAATAATTGCAACCAGTGTGAAAGACATGGTCATTTCTACGTTCCGTGCAACCTAGGCTTCCCTCTAGGGCGTTGCTCCACCACATCGAATAGCTACGGCCTTAGGAGTAAACGCCAGAGGCATAAAATACAAAATAAATACAACAGTTTTTCCATCGTATAACAGGAATAATTGCCACCAGTGTGAAAGTGATGGTCATTTCTGCATTCCGGGCAACCTAGGCTTCACTCTAGGGCCATGCTCCACCAGATCGAATAGTTAGGGCCTAAGAAGTCAACGCCAGAAGCATAAAATACAATATAAATACAACAGTTTTTCCCTTGTATAACAGGAATAATTGCAACCAGTGTGAAAGCTATGGTCATTTCTACGTTCCGGCCAACCTAGGCTTCACTCTAGGGCGTTGCGCAACCACATCGAATAGCTACGGCCCCAGAAGACAACGCCATAACTATAAAATACAATATAAGTAGAACAGTCTTTCCATCGTATAAAACGAATAATTGCAACCAGTCTGATAGTTATGGTCATTTCTACGTTCCGGGCAACCTAGGCTTCACCCTAGGGCGTTGCTCCGTCATATCGAATAGTTAGGGCCTAAGAAGTCAATGCCAGAAGCATAAAATACGATATATGTACAACAGTTTTTCCATCGTCTAACAGGAATAATTACAACCAGTGTGAAAGTAATGGGCATTTCTACGTTCCATGCAACCTAGGCTTCGCTCTAGGGCGTTGGTCCACCAGGCCGAATAGTTAGGGCCTTAGAAAACAACTCCAGACGCATAAAATACAATATAAATACAACAGTTTTTCCACGGTATTGAACGAATAATTGCAACCAGTATGAAAGTTATGCTCATTTCTACGTTCCGGCAACCTAGGCTTCACCCTAGGGCGTTGCTCCACCAGATCGAATAGTTAGGGCCTAAGAAGTCAACGCCAGAAGCATAAAATACAATAGAAATACACCAGTTTTTCCATCGTATAACAGGAATAATTGCAACCAGTGTGAAAGATATGGTCATTTCTACGATACGGGCAACCTAGGCTTCACTCTAGGGCGTCATTCCACTTGATCGAATAGTTACGGCCTAAGAAGTCTACGCCAGAAGCATAAAATATAATATAAATACAACAGTTTTTCCATCGTATAACAGGAATAATTGCAACCAGTGTGAAAGACATGGTCATTTCTACGTTCCGGGCAACCTAGGCTTCACTCTAGGGCGTTGCTCCGCCACATCGAATAGCTGCGGCCTTAGAAGTCAACGCCAGAAGCATAAAATACAATATAAATACAACACTTTTTCCATCGTATAACAGGAATAATTGCAACCAGTGTGAAAGAGATGGTCATTTCTACGTTCCGGGCAACCTAGGCTTCAGTCTAGGGCGTGGTTCCCCCAGATCGAATAGTTAGGGCCTAAGAAGCCTACGCCAGAAGCATAAAATACAATATAAATACCACAGTTTTTCCATCGTATAACAGGAATAATTGCAACCAGAGTGAAGGTGATGGTCATTTCTCAGTTCCGGGCAACCTAGGCTTCACTATCGAGCGTTGCTCCACCAGATCGAATAGCTAGGACCTTAGAAGTCAACGCCAGAAGCACAAAATAAAATAAAAATACAACAGTTATTCCATCGTATAACAGGAATAATTAACACCAGTGTGAAAGTAATGGGCATTTCTACGTTCCGTGCAACCTAGGCTTCACTCTAGGGCGTTGGTCCACCAGGCCGAATAGTTAGGGCCTTAGAAAACAACTCCAGACGCATAAAATACAATATAAATACAACAGTCTTTCCACGGTATAAAACGAATAATTGCAACCAGTATGAAAGTTACGGTCATTTCTACGTTCCGGGCAACCTAGGCTTCAGCCTAGGGCGTTGCTCCACCAGATCGAATAGTTAGGGCCTTAGGAGTCAACGCCAGCGGCATAAAATACAATACAAATACAACAGTTTTTCCATCGTATAACAAGAATAATTGCAACCAGTGTGAAAGTGATGGTCATTTCTACATTCCGGGCAACCTAGGCTTCACTCTAGGGCCATGCTCCACCAGATCGAATAGATAGGGCCTAAGAAGTCAACGCCAGAAACATAAAATACAATATAAATAGAACAGTCTTTCCATCGTATAAAACGAATAATTGCAACCAGTCTGATAGCTATCGTCATTTCTACGTTCCGGGCAACCTAGGCTTCACCCTAGGGCGTTGCTCCACCACATCGAATAGCTACGGCCTTAGGAGTAAACGCCAGAGGCATAAAATACAAAATAAATACAACAGTTTTTCCATCGTATAACAGGAATAATTGCCACCAGTGTGAAAGTGATGGTCATTTCTGCATTCCGGGCAACCTAGGCTTCACTCTAGGGCCATGCTCCACCAGATCGAATAGTTAGGGCCTAAGAAGTCAACGCCAGAAGCATAAAATACAATATAAATACAACAGTTTTTCCCTTGTATAACAGGAATAATTGCAACCAGTGTGAAAGCTATGGTCATTTCTACGTTCCGGCCAACCTAGGCTTCACTCTAGGGCGTTGCGCAACCACATCGAATAGCTACGGCCCCAGAAGACAACGCCATAACTATAAAATACAATATAAGTAGAACAGTCTTTCCATCGTATAAAACGAATAATTGCAACCAGTCTGATAGTTATGGTCATTTCTACGTTCCGGGCAACCTAGGCTTCACCCTAGGGCGTTGCTCCGTCATATCGAATAGTTAGGGCCTAAGAAGTCAATGCCAGAAGCATAAAATACGATATATGTACAACAGTTTTTCCATCGTCTAACAGGAATAATTACAACCAGTGTGAAAGTAATGGGCATTTCTACGTTCCATGCAACCTAGGCTTCGCTCTAGGGCGTTGGTCCACCAGGCCGAATAGTTAGGGCCTTAGAAAACAACTCCAGACGCATAAAATACAATATAAATACAACAGTTTTTCCACGGTATTGAACGAATAATTGCAACCAGTATGAAAGTTATGCTCATTTCTACGTTCCGGCAACCTAGGCTTCACCCTAGGGCGTTGCTCCACCAGATCGAATAGTTAGGGCCTAAGAAGTCAACGCCAGAAGCATAAAATACAATAGAAATACACCAGTTTTTCCATCGTATAACAGGAATAATTGCAACCAGTGTGAAAGATATGGTCATTTCTACGATACGGGCAACCTAGGCTTCACTCTAGGGCGTCATTCCACTTGATCGAATAGTTACGGCCTAAGAAGTCTACGCCAGAAGCATAAAATATAATATAAATACAACAGTTTTTCCATCGTATAACAGGAATAATTGCAACCAGTGTGAAAGACATGGTCATTTCTACGTTCCGGGCAACCTAGGCTTCACTCTAGGGCGTTGCTCCGCCACATCGAATAGCTGCGGCCTTAGAAGTCAACGCCAGAAGCATAAAATACAATATAAATACAACACTTTTTCCATCGTATAACAGGAATAATTGCAACCAGTGTGAAAGAGATGGTCATTTCTACGTTCCGGGCAACCTAGGCTTCAGTCTAGGGCGTGGTTCCCCCAGATCGAATAGTTAGGGCCTAAGAAGCCTACGCCAGAAGCATAAAATACAATATAAATACCACAGTTTTTCCATCGTATAACAGGAATAATTGCAACCAGAGTGAAGGTGATGGTCATTTCTCAGTTCCGGGCAACCTAGGCTTCACTATCGAGCGTTGCTCCACCAGATCGAATAGCTAGGACCTTAGAAGTCAACGCCAGAAGCACAAAATAAAATAAAAATACAACAGTTATTCCATCGTATAACAGGAATAATTAACACCAGTGTGAAAGTAATGGGCATTTCTACGTTCCGTGCAACCTAGGCTTCACTCTAGGGCGTTGGTCCACCAGGCCGAATAGTTAGGGCCTTAGAAAACAACTCCAGACGCATAAAATACAATATAAATACAACAGTCTTTCCACGGTATAAAACGAATAATTGCAACCAGTATGAAAGTTACGGTCATTTCTACGTTCCGGGCAACCTAGGCTTCAGCCTAGGGCGTTGCTCCACCAGATCGAATAGTTAGGGCCTTAGGAGTCAACGCCAGCGGCATAAAATACAATACAAATACAACAGTTTTTCCATCGTATAACAAGAATAATTGCAACCAGTGTGAAAGTGATGGTCATTTCTACATTCCGGGCAACCTAGGCTTCACTCTAGGGCCATGCTCCACCAGATCGAATAGATAGGGCCTAAGAAGTCAACGCCAGAAACATAAAATACAATATAAATAGAACAGTCTTTCCATCGTATAAAACGAATAATTGCAACCAGTCTGATAGCTATCGTCATTTCTACGTTCCGGGCAACCTAGGCTTCACCCTAGGGCGTTGCTCCGCCATATCGAATAGTTAGGGCCTAAGAAGTCAATGCCAGAAGCATAAAATACGATATATGTACAACAGTTTTTCCATCGTATAAAATGAGTAATTGCAACCAGTGTGAAAATAACGGCCATTCCTACGTTCCGGGCATCCTAGACTTAACACTGAGGCATTGCTCCACCAGATCGAATACATAGGGCCTTAGAAGTCAACGCCAGAAGCATAAAGTACATTAAAAATCCAACAGTTTGTCCATCGTATTACAGGAATAATTGCCACCAGTTTAAAAGTGATGGTCATTTCTGCATTCCGGGCAAACCTAGGCTTCACTCTAGGGCGTTGCTCCTCCAGATAGAATAGTTAGGGCCCAGGAAGTCAACGCCAGAAGCATAAAAAACAATATAAATACAACAGTTTTTCCCCTGTATAACAGGAATAATTGCAACCAGTGTGAAAGCTATGGTCATTTCTACGTTCCGGGCAACCTAGGCTTCACTCTAGGGCGTTGCTCCACCACATCGAATAGCTGCGGCCTTAGAAGTCAACGTCAGAAGCATAAAATACAATATAAATACAACACTTTTTCCATCGTATAACACTAATAATTGCAACCAGTGTGAAAGACATGGTCATTTCTACGTTCCGTGCAACCTAGGCTTCCCTCTAGGGCGTTGCTCCACCACATCGAATAGCTACGGCCTTAGGAGTAAACGCCAGAGGCATAAAATACAAAATAAATACAACAGTTTTTCCATCGTATAACAGGAATAATTGCCACCAGTGTGAAAGTGATGGTCATTTCTGCATTCCGGGCAACCTAGGCTTCACTCTAGGGCCATGCTCCACCAGATCGAATAGTTAGGGCCTAAGAAGTCAACGCCAGAAGCATAAAATACAATATAAATACAACAGTTTTTCCCTTGTATAACAGGAATAATTGCAACCAGTGTGAAAGCTATGGTCATTTCTACGTTCCGGCCAACCTAGGCTTCACTCTAGGGCGTTGCGCAACCACATCGAATAGCTACGGCCCCAGAAGACAACGCCATAACTATAAAATACAATATAAGTAGAACAGTCTTTCCATCGTATAAAACGAATAATTGCAACCAGTCTGATAGTTATGGTCATTTCTACGTTCCGGGCAACCTAGGCTTCACCCTAGGGCGTTGCTCCGCCATATCGAATAGTTAGGGCCTAAGAAGTCAATGCCAGAAGCATAAAATACGATATATGTACAACAGTTTTTCCATCGTCTAACAGGAATAATTACAACCAGTGTGAAAGTAATGGGCATTTCTACGTTCCATGCAACCTAGGCTTCGCTCTAGGGCGTTGGTCCACCAGGCCGAATAGTTAGGGCCTTAGAAAACAACTCCAGACGCATAAAATACAATATAAATACAACAGTTTTTCCACGGTATTGAACGAATAATTGCAACCAGTATGAAAGTTATGCTCATTTCTACGTTCCGGCAACCTAGGCTTCACCCTAGGGCGTTGCTCCACCAGATCGAATAGTTAGGGCCTAAGAAGTCAACGCCAGAAGCATAAAATACAATAGAAATACACCAGTTTTTCCATCGTATAACAGGAATAATTGCAACCAGTGTGAAAGATATGGTCATTTCTACGATACGGGCAACCTAGGCTTCACTCTTGGGCGTCATTCCACTTGATCGAATAGTTACGGCCTAAGAAGTCTACACCAGAAGCATAAAATATAATATAAATACAACAGTTTTTCCATCGTATAACAGGAATAATTGCAACCAGTGTGAAAGACATGGTCATTTCTACGTTCCGGGCAACCTAGGCTTCACTCTAGGGCGTTGTTCCACCACATCGAATAGCTACGGCCTTAGGAGTCAACGCCAGAGGCATAAAATACAAAATAAATACAACAGTTTTTCCATCGTATAACAAGAATAATTGCAACCAGTGTGAAAGTGATGGTCATTTCAGCATTCCGGGCAACCTAGGCTTCACTCTAGGGCCATGCTCCACCAGATCGAATAGTTAGGGCCTAAGAAGTCAACGCCAGAAGCGTAAAATACAATATAAATACAACAGTTTTTCCCTTGTATAACAGGAATAATTGCAACCAGTGTGAAAGCTATGGTCATTTCTACGTTCCGGGCAACCTAGGCTTCACTCTAGGGCGTTGCTCCGCCACATCGAATAGCTGCGGCCTTAGAAGTCAACGCCAGAAGCATAAAATACAATATAAATACAACACTTTTTCCATCGTATAACAGGAATAATTGCAACCAGTGTGAAAGCTATGGTCATTTCTACGTTCCGGGCAACCTAGGCTTCACTCTAGGGCGTTGCTCCACCACATCGAATAGCTGCGGCCTTAGAAGTCAACGTCAGAAGCATAAAATACGATATAAATACAACACTTTTTCCATCGTATAACAGGAATAATTGCAACCAGTGTGAAAGACATGTTCATTTCTACGTTCCGGGCAACCTAGGCTTCCCTCTAGGGCGTTGCTCCACCACATCGAATAGCTACGGCCTTAGGAGTAAACGCCAGAGGCATAAAATACAAAATAAATACAACAGTTTTTCCATCGTATAAAACGAATAATTGCAACCAGTGTGAATGACATGGTCATTTCTACGTTCCGTGCAACCTAGGCTTCCCTCTAGGGCGTTGCTCCACCACATCGAATAGCTACGGCCTTAGGAGTAAACGCCAGAGGCATAAAATACAAAATAAATACAACAGTTTTTCCATCGTATAACAAGAATAATTGCAACCAGAGTGAAGGTGATGGTCATTTCTAAGTTCCGGGCAACCTAGGATTCACTACCGAGCGTTGCCCCACCAGATCGAATAGTTAGGGCCTTAGAAGTCAATGCCAGAAGCATAAAATACAATATAAATACAACAGTTTTTCCACTGTTTAATGTGAATAATTGCAAACAGTGTGGAAGTAATGGTCATTTCTACGTTCCGGGCAACCTGGGCTTCAGTCTAGGGCGTGGTTCCCCCAGATCGAATAGTTCGGGCCTAAGAAGACTACGCCAGAAGCATAAAATACAATATAAATACCACAGTTTTTCCATCGTATAACAGTAATGATTGCAACCAGAGTGAAGGTGATGGTCATTTCTAAGTTCCGGGCAACCTAGGCTTCACTCGAGAGCGTTGCTCCACCAGATCGAATAGCTAGGACCTTAGAAGTCAATGCCAGAAGCATAAAATGCCATATAAATACAACAGTTTTTCCACTGTATGATATGAATAATTGCAAACAGTGTGGAAGTAATGGTCATTTCTACGATCGGGGCAACCTAGGCTTCACTCTAGGGCGTTGCGCAACCACATCGAATAGCTACGGCCCTAGAAGACAACGCCATAACTATAAAATACAATATAAATAGAACAGTCTTTCCATCGTATAAAACGAATAATTGCAACCAGTCTGATAGCTATCGTCATTTCTACGTTCCGGGCAACCTAGGCTTCACCCTAGGGCGTTGCTCCGCCATATCGAATAGTTAGGGCCTAAGAAGTCAATGCCAGAAGCATAAAATACGATATAAATACAACAGTTTTTCCCTTGTATAACAGGAATAATTGCAACCAGTGTGAAAGCTATGGTCATTTCTACGTTCCGGCCAACCTAGGCTTCACTCTAGGGCGTTGCGCAACCACATCGAATAGCTACGGCCCCAGAAGACAACGCCATAACTATAAAATACAATATAAGTAGAACAGTCTTTCCATCGTATAAAACGAATAATTGCAACCAGTCTGATAGTTATGGTCATTTCTACGTTCCGGGCAACCTAGGCTTCACCCTAGGGCGTTGCTCCGCCATATCGAATAGTTAGGGCCTAAGAAGTCAATGCCAGAAGCATAAAATACGATATATGTACAACAGTTTTTCCATCGTCTAACAGGAATAATTACAACCAGTGTGAAAGTAATGGGCATTTCTACGTTCCATGCAACCTAGGCTTCGCTCTAGGGCGTTGGTCCACCAGGCGGAATAGTTAGGGCCTTAGAAAACAACTCCAGACGCATAAAATACAATATAAATACAACAGTTTTTCCACGGTATTGAACGAATAATTGCAACCAGTATGAAAGTTATGCTCATTTCTACGTTCCGGCAACCTAGGCTTCACCCTAGGGCGTTGCTCCACCAGATCGAATAGTTAGGGCCTAAGAAGTCAACGCCAGAAGCATAAAATACAATAGAAATACACCAGTTTTTCCATCGTATAACAGGAATAATTGCAACCAGTGTGAAAGATATGGTCATTTCTACGATACGGGCAACCTAGGCTTCACTCTTGGGCGTCATTCCACTTGATCGAATAGTTACGGCCTAAGAAGTCTACACCAGAAGCATAAAATATAATATAAATACAACAGTTTTTCCATCGTATAACAGGAATAATTGCAACCAGTGTGAAAGACATGGTCATTTCTACGTTCCGGGCAACCTAGGCTTCACTCTAGGGCGTTGTTCCACCACATCGAATAGCTACGGCCTTAGGAGTCAACGCCAGAGGCATAAAATACAAAATAAATACAACAGTTTTTCCATCGTATAACAAGAATAATTGTAACCAGTGTGAAAGTGATGGTCATTTCAGCATTCCGGGCAACCTAGGCTTCACTCTAGGGCCATGCTCCACCAGATCGAATAGTTAGGGCCTAAGAAGACTACGCCAGAAGCATAAAATACAATATAAATACCACAGTTTTTCCATCGTATAACAGTAATGATTGCAACCAGAGTGAAGGTGATGGTCATTTCTAAGTTCCGGGCAACCTAGGCTTCACTCGAGAGCGTTGCTCCACCAGATCGAATAGCTAGGACCTTAGAAGTCAATGCCAGAAGCATAAAATGCCATATAAATACAACAGTTTTTCCACTGTATGATATGAATAATTGCAAACAGTGTGGAAGTAATGGTCATTTCTACGATCGGGGCAACCTAGGCTTCACTCTAGGGCGTTGCGCAACCACATCGAATAGCTACGGCCCTAGAAGACAACGCCATAACTATAAAATACAATATAAATAGAACAGTCTTTCCATCGTATAAAACGAATAATTGCAACCAGTCTGATAGCTATCGTCATTTCTACGTTCCGGGCAACCTAGGCTTCACCCTAGGGCGTTGCTCCGCCATATCGAATAGTTAGGGCCTAAGAAGTCAATGCCAGAAGCATAAAATACGATATATGTACAACAGTTTTTCCATCGTATAAAATGAGTAATTGCAACCAGTGTGAAAATAACGGCCATTCCTACGTTCCGGGCATCCTAGACTTAACACTGAGGCATTGCTCCACCAGATCGAATACATAGGGCCTTAGAAGTCAACGCCAGAAGCATAAAGTACATTAAAAATCCAACAGTTTGTCCATCGTATTACAGGAATAATTGCCACCAGTGTAAAAGTGATGGTCATTTCTGCATTCCGGGCAAACCTAGGCTTCACTCTAGGGCGTTGCTCCTCCAGATAGAATAGTTAGGGCCCAGGAAGTCAACGCCAGAAGCATAAAAAACAATATAAATACAACAGTTTTTCCCCTGTATAACAGGAATAATTGCAACCAGTGTGAAAGCTATGGTCATTTCTACGTTCCGGGCAACCTAGGCTTCACTCTAGGGCGTTGCTCCACCACATCGAATAGCTGCGGCCTTAGAAGTCAACGTCAGAAGCATAAAATGCAATATAAATACAACACTTTTTCCATCGTATAACACTAATAATTGCAACCAGTGTGAAAGACATGGTCATTTCTACGTTCCGTGCAACCTAGGCTTCCCTCTAGGGCGTTGCTCCACCACATCGAATAGCTACGGCCTTAGGAGTAAACGCCAGAGGCATAAAATACAAAATAAATACAACAGTTTTTCCATCGTATAACAGGAATAATTGCCACCAGTGTGAAAGTGATGGTCATTTCTGCATTCCGGGCAACCTAGGCATCACTCTAGGGCCATGCTCCACCAGATCGAATAGTTAGGGCCTAAGAAGTCAACGCCAGAAGCATAAAATACAATATAAATACAACAGTTTTTCCCTTGTATAACAGGAATAATTGCAACCAGTGTGAAAGCTATGGTCATTTCTACGTTCCGGCCAACCTAGGCTTCACTCTAGGGCGTTGCGCAACCACATCGAATAGCTACGGCCCCAGAAGACAACGCCATAACTATAAAATACAATATAAGTAGAACAGTCTTTCCATCGTATAAAACGAATAATTGCAACCAGTCTGATAGTTATGGTCATTTCTACGTTCCGGGCAACCTAGGCTTCACCCTAGGGCGTTGCTCCGTCATATCGAATAGTTAGGGCCTAAGAAGTCAATGCCAGAAGCATAAAATACGATATATGTACAACAGTTTTTCCATCGTCTAACAGGAATAATTACAACCAGTGTGAAAGTAATGGGCATTTCTACGTTCCATGCAACCTAGGCTTCGCTCTAGGGCGTTGGTCCACCAGGCCGAATAGTTAGGGCCTTAGAAAACAACTCCAGACGCATAAAATACAATATAAATACAACAGTTTTTCCACGGTATTGAACGAATAATTGCAACCAGTATGAAAGTTATGCTCATTTCTACGTTCCGGCAACCTAGGCTTCACCCTAGGGCGTTGCTCCACCAGATCGAATAGTTAGGGCCTAAGAAGTCAACGCCAGAAGCATAAAATACAATAGAAATACACCAGTTTTTCCATCGTATAACAGGAATAATTGCAACCAGTGTGAAAGATATGGTCATTTCTACGATACGGGCAACCTAGGCTTCACTCTAGGGCGTCATTCCACTTGATCGAATAGTTACGGCCTAAGAAGTCTACGCCAGAAGCATAAAATATAATATAAATACAACAGTTTTTCCATCGTATAACAGGAATAATTGCAACCAGTGTGAAAGACATGGTCATTTCTACGTTCCGGGCAACCTAGGCTTCACTCTAGGGCGTTGCTCCGCCACATCGAATAGCTGCGGCCTTAGAAGTCAACGCCAGAAGCATAAAATACAATATAAATACAACACTTTTTCCATCGTATAACAGGAATAATTGCAACCAGTGTGAAAGAGATGGTCATTTCTACGTTCCGGGCAACCTAGGCTTCAGTCTAGGGCGTGGTTCCCCCAGATCGAATAGTTAGGGCCTAAGAAGCCTACGCCAGAAGCATAAAATACAATATAAATACCACAGTTTTTCCATCGTATAACAGGAATAATTGCAACCAGAGTGAAGGTGATGGTCATTTCTCAGTTCCGGGCAACCTAGGCTTCACTATCGAGCGTTGCTCCACCAGATCGAATAGCTAGGACCTTAGAAGTCAACGCCAGAAGCACAAAATAAAATAAAAATACAACAGTTATTCCATCGTATAACAGGAATAATTAACACCAGTGTGAAAGTAATGGGCATTTCTACGTTCCGTGCAACCTAGGCTTCACTCTAGGGCGTTGGTCCACCAGGCCGAATAGTTAGGGCCTTAGAAAACAACTCCAGACGCATAAAATACAATATAAATACAACAGTCTTTCCACGGTATAAAACGAATAATTGCAACCAGTATGAAAGTTACGGTCATTTCTACGTTCCGGGCAACCTAGGCTTCAGCCTAGGGCGTTGCTCCACCAGATCGAATAGTTAGGGCCTTAGGAGTCAACGCCAGCGGCATAAAATACAATACAAATACAACAGTTTTTCCATCGTATAACAAGAATAATTGCAACCAGTGTGAAAGTGATGGTCATTTCTACATTCCGGGCAACCTAGGCTTCACTCTAGGGCCATGCTCCACCAGATCGAATAGATAGGGCCTAAGAAGTCAACGCCAGAAACATAAAATACAATAGAAATACACCAGTTTTTCCATCGTATAACAGGAATAATTGCAACCAGTGTGAAAGATATGGTCATTTCTACGATACGGGCAACCTAGGCTTCACTCTTGGGCGTCATTCCACTTGATCGAATAGTTACGGCCTAAGAAGTCTACACCAGAAGCATAAAATATAATATAAATACAACAGTTTTTCCATCGTATAACAGGAATAATTGCAACCAGTGTGAAAGACATGGTCATTTCTACGTTCCGGGCAACCTAGGCTTCACTCTAGGGCGTTGTTCCACCACATCGAATAGCTACGGCCTTAGGAGTCAACGCCAGAGGCATAAAATACAAAATAAATACAACAGTTTTTCCATCGTATAACAAGAATAATTGCAACCAGTGTGAAAGTGATGGTCATTTCAGCATTCCGGGCAACCTAGGCTTCACTCTAGGGCCATGCTCCACCAGATCGAATAGTTAGGGCCTAAGAAGTCAACGCCAGAAGCGTAAAATACAATATAAATACAACAGTTTTTCCCTTGTATAACAGGAATAATTGCAACCAGTGTGAAAGCTATGGTCATTTCTACGTTCCGGGCAACCTAGGCTTCACTCTAGGGCGTTGCTCCGCCACATCGAATAGCTGCGGCCTTAGAAGTCAACGCCAGAAGCATAAAATACAATATAAATACAACACTTTTTCCATCGTATAACAGGAATAATTGCAACCAGTGTGAAAGCTATGGTCATTTCTACGTTCCGGGCAACCTAGGCTTCACTCTAGGGCGTTGCTCCATCACATCGAATAGCTGCGGCCTTAGAAGTCAACGTCAGAAGCATAAAATACGATATAAATACAACACTTTTTCCATCGTATAACAGGAATAATTGCAACCAGTGTGAAAGACATGTTCATTTCTACGTTCCGGGCAACCTAGGCTTCCCTCTAGGGCGTTGCTCCACCACATCGAATAGCTACGGCCTTAGGAGTAAACGCCAGAGGCATAAAATACAAAATAAATACAACAGTTTTTCCATCGTATAAAACGAATAATTGCAACCAGTGTGAATGACATGGTCATTTCTACGTTCCGTGCAACCTAGGCTTCCCTCTAGGGCGTTGCTCCACCACATCGAATAGCTACGGCCTTAGGAGTAAACGCCAGAGGCATAAAATACAAAATAAATACAACAGTTTTTCCATCGTATAACAAGAATAATTGCAACCAGAGTGAAGGTGATGGTCATTTCTAAGTTGCGGGCAACCTAGGATTCACTACCGAGCGTTGCCCCACCAGATCGAATAGCTAGGACCTTAGAAGTCAACGCCAGAAGCACAAAATAAAATAAAAATACAACAGTTATTCCATCGTATAACAGGAATAATTGCCACCAGTGTGAAAGTAATGGGCATTTCTACGTTCCGTACAACCTAGGCTTCACTCTAGGGCGTTGCTCCACCACATCGAATAGTTAGGGCCTTAGAAGTCAATGCCAGAAGCATAAAATACAATATAAATACAACAGTTTTTCCACTGTATAATGTGAATAATTGCAAACAGTGTGGAAGTAATGGTCATTTCTACGTTCCGGGCAACCTGGGCTTCAGTCTAGGGCGTGGTTCCCCCAGATCGAATAGTTCGGGCCTAAGAAGACTACGCCAGAAGCATAAAATACAATATAAATACCACAGTTTTTCCATCGTATAACAGTAATGATTGCAACCAGAGTGAAGGTGATGGTCATTTCTAAGTTCCGGGCAACCTAGGCTTCACTCGAGAGCGTTGCTCCACCAGATCGAATAGCTAGGACCTTAGAAGTCAATGCCAGAAGCATAAAATGCCATATAAATACAACAGTTTTTCCACTGTATGATATGAATAATTGCAAACAGTGTGGAAGTAATGGTCATTTCTACGATCGGGGCAACCTAGGCTTCACCCTAGGGCGTTGCGCAACCACATCGAATAGCTACGGCCCTAGAAGACAACGCCATAACTATAAAATACAATATAAATAGAACAGTCTTTCCATCGTATAAAACGAATAATTGCAACCAGTCTGATAGCTATCGTCATTTCTACGTTCCGGGCAACCTAGGCTTCACCCTAGGGCGTTGCTCCGCCATATCGAATAGTTAGGGCCTAAGAAGTCAATGCCAGAAGCATAAAATACGATATATGTGCAACAGTTTTTCCATCGTATAAAATGAGTAATTGCAACCAGTGTGAAAATAACGGCCATTCCTACGTTCCGGGCATCCTAGACTTAACACTGAGGCCTTGCTCCACCAGATCGAATACATAGGGCCTTAGAAGTCAACGCCAGAAGCATAAAGTACATTAAAAATCCAACAGTTTGTCCATCGTATTACAGGAATAATTGCCACCAGTGTAAAAGTGATGGTCATTTCTGCATTCCGGGCAAACCTAGGCTTCACTCTAGGGCGTTGCTCCTCCAGATAGAATAGTTAGGGCCCAGGAAGTCAACGCCAGAAGCATAAAAAACAATATAAATACAACAGTTTTTCCCCTGTATAACAGGAATAATTGCAACCAGTGTGAAAGTAATGGGCATTTCTAAGTTCCGTGCAACATAGGCTTCACTCTAGGGCGTTGGTCCAGCAGGCCGAATAGTTAGGGCCTTAGAAAACAACTCCAGACGCATAAAATACAATATAAATACAACAGTCTTTCCACGGTATAAAACGAATAATTGCAACCAGTATGAAAGTTACGGTCATTTCTACGTTCCGGGCAACCTCGGCTTCACCCTAAAGCGTTGCTCCACCAGATCGAATAGTTAGGGCCTAAGAAGTCAACGCCAGAAGCATAAAATGCAATATAAATACAACAGTTTTTCCATCGTATAACAGGAATAATTGCCACCAGTGTGAAAGTGATGGTCATTTCTGCATTCCGGGCAACCTAGGCTTCACTCTAGGGCCATGCTCCACCAGATCGAATAGTTAGGGCCTAAGAAGTCAACGCCAGAAGCATAAAATACAATATAAATACAACAGTTTTTCCCTTGTATAACAGGAATAATTGCAACCAGTGTGAAAGCTATGGTCATTTCTACGTTCCGGCCAACCTAGGCTTCACTCTAGGGCGTTGCGCAACCACATCGAATAGCTACGGCCCCAGAAGACAACGCCATAACTATAAAATACAATATAAGTAGAACAGTCTTTCCATCGTATAAAACGAATAATTGCAACCAGTCTGATAGTTATGGTCATTTCTACGTTCCGGGCAACCTAGGCTTCACCCTAGGGCGTTGCTCCGCCATATCGAATAGTTAGGGCCTAAGAAGTCAATGCCAGAAGCATAAAATACGATATATGTACAACAGTTTTTCCATCGTCTAACAGGAATAATTACAACCAGTGTGAAAGTAATGGGCATTTCTACGTTCCATGCAACCTAGGCTTCGCTCTAGGGCGTTGGTCCACCAGGCCGAATAGTTAGGGCCTTAGAAAACAACTCCAGACGCATAAAATACAATATAAATACAACAGTTTTTCCACGGTATTGAACGAATAATTGCAACCAGTATGAAAGTTATGCTCATTTCTACGTTCCGGCAACCTAGGCTTCACCCTAGGGCGTTGCTCCACCAGATCGAAGAGTTAGGGCCTAAGAAGTCAACGCCAGAAGCATAAAATACAATAGAAATACACCAGTTTTTCCATCGTATAACAGGAATAATTGCAACCAGTGTGAAAGATATGGTCATTTCTACGATACGGGCAACCTAGGCTTCACTCTAGGGCGTCATTCCACTTGATCGAATAGTTACGGCCTAAGAAGTCTACGCCAGAAGCATAAAATATAATATAAATACAACAGTTTTTCCATCGTATAACAGGAATAATTGCAACCAGTGTGAAAGACATGGTCATTTCTACGTTCCGGGCGACCTAGGCTTCACTCTAGGTCGTTGCTCCACCACATCGAATAGCTGCGGCCTTAGAAGTCAACGCCAGAAGCACAAAATAAAATAAAAATACAACAGTTATTCCATCGTATAACAGGAATAATTAACACCAATGTGAAAGTAATGGGCATTTCTAAGTTCCGTGCAACCTAGGCTTCACTCTAGGGCGTTGCTCCACCATCGAATAGTTAGGGCCTAAGAAGTCAACGCCAGAAGCATTAAATACAATATAAATACTACAGTTTTTCCCTTGTATAACAGAAATAATTGCAACCAGTGTGAAAGCTATGGTCACATCTACGTTCCGGGCAACATAGGCTTCACTCTAGGGCGTTGCTCCACCACATCGAATAGTTAGGGCCTTAGAAGTCAATGCCAGAAGCATAAAATACAATATAAATACTACAGTCTTTCCACTGTATAATATGAATAATTGCAAACAGTGTGGAAGTAATGGTCATTACTACGATCCGGGCAAGCTAGGCTTCACTCTAGGGCGTTGGTGCACCAGATCCAATAGTTAGGGCCTAAGAAGTCAACGCCAGGAGCACCAAATACAAAATAAATACAACAGTTTTTCCATCGTATAAAACGAATAAATGCATACTGTGTGCAAGTAATGGTCATTTCTACGATCCGGGGAACCTAGGCATCACTCTAGGGCGTTGTTGAACCAGAGCGAATAGTTAGGGCCTAGGAAGTCAACGCCTGAAGCATAAAATACAATATAAATACAACAGTTTTTCCATTGTATAAAACGAATAATTGCAACCAGTATGAAAGTTATGGTTATTTCTACGTTCAGGGCAACCTAGGCTTCACCGTAGGGCGTTGCTCCACCAGATCGAATAGTTAGTGCCTATGAAGTCAACGCCAGAAGCATAAAGTACGATATATGTACAACAGTCTTCCCATCATATAAAACGAATAATTGCAACCAGTCTGATAGTTATGGTCATTTCTACGTTCCGGGCAATCTAGGCTTCTCTCTAGGGCGTCGTTCCACCAGAACGAATAGTTAGGGCCTAAGAAGTCTACGCCAGAAGCATAAAATACAATACAAATACAACAGCTTTTCCATCGTATAACAGGAATAATTGCAACCAGTGTGAAAGATATGGTCATTTCTACGATACGGGCAACCTAGGCTGCACGCGAGGGCGTCGTTCCACCACATCGAATAGCTGCGGCCTTAGAAGTCAACGCCAGAAGCATAAAATACAATATAAGTACAACAGTTCTTGAATCGTATAACAGGAATAATTGCAAACAGTGTGAAAGATATGGTCATTTCTACGTTTCGGGCATCCTAGGCTTCACTCTAGGGCATTGCTCCATCACATCGAATAGCTACGGCCTTAGAAGTGAACGCCATAACTATAAAAAACAATATAAATACAACAGTTTTTCCATTGTATAAAATGAATAATTGCAAACAGTGAGGAAGTAATGGTCATTTCTACGTTCCGTGCAACCTAGGCTTCACTCTAGGGCGTTGCTCCACCAGATCGAATGGTTAGGGCCTAAGCAGTCAACGCCAGAAGCATAAAATACAATATAAATACTACACTTTTTCAATCGTATAACAGGAATAATTACCACCAGTGTGAAAGTAATGGGCATTTCTACGTTCCGTGCAACCTAGGCTTCACTCTAGGGCCATGCTCCACCAGATCGAATAGTTATGGACTAAGAAGTCAACGCCAGAAGCATAAAATACAATATAAATACAACAGTTTTTCCCTTGTATAACAGGAATAATTGCAACAAGTATGAAAGCTATGGTCATTTATACGTTCCGGGCAACCTAGGCTTCACTCTAGGGCGTTGCTCCACCACATCGAATAGCTACGGCCATAGGAGTCAACGCCAGAGGCATAAAATGCAAAATAAATACAACAGTTTTTCGATCGTATAACAAGAATAATTGCAACCAGCGTGAAAGTGATGGTCATTTCTACATTCCGGGCAACCTAGGCTTCACTCTATGGCGTTGGTCCGCCAGATCCAATAGCTACGGCCGTAGAAGACAACGCCATAACTATAAAATACAATATAAATACAACAGTCTTTCCATCGTATAAAACGAGTAATTGCAACCAGTGTGAAAGCTATGGTCATTTCTACGTTCCGGGCAACCTAGGCTTCACTCTAGGGCGTTGCTCCACCACGTCGAATAGCTGCGGCCTTAGAAGTCAACGCCAGAAGCATAAAATACAATATAAATACAACACTTTTTCCATCGTATAACAGGAATAATTGCCACCAGTGTGAAAGTAATGGGCATTTCTACGTTCCGTGCAACCTAGGCTTCACTCTAGGGCCATGCTCCACCAGATCGAATAGTTAGGGACTAAGAAGTCAACGCCAGAAGCATAAAATACAATATAAATACAACAGTTTTTCGATCGCATAACAAGAATAATTGCAACCAGTGTGAAAGTGATGGTCATTTCTACATTCCGGGCAACCTAGGCTACACTCTAGGGCGTTGCTTCACCATATCGAATAGTTAGGGCCTAAGAAGTCAATGCTAGAAGCATAAAATACGATATATGTACAACAGTTTTTCCATCGTATAAAATGAGTAATTGCAACCAGTGTGAAAGTGATGGTCATTTCTACATTCCGGGCAACCTAGGCTTCACTCTAGGGCGTTGCTCCACAACATCGATTAGCTAGGGACTTAGAAGTCAACGCTAGAAGCATAAACTGAAATAAAAATACAACAGTTTTTCCATCGTATAAAACGTATAATTGCAACCAGTATGAATGTTATGGTCATTACTACGTTCCGGGCAACCTAGGCTTCACTCTAGGGCGTTGTTCCACGAGATCCAATAGCTTGGGCCTAAGAAGTCAACGCCAGGAGCACCGAATACAAAATAAATACAACAGCTTTTCCATCGTATAAAACGAATAATTGCAACCAGTATGAAAGCTATGGTCATTTATACGTTCCGGGCAACCTAGGCTTCACTCTAGGGCGTTGCTCCACCACATCGAATAGTTAGGGCATTAGAAGTCAATGCCAGAAGCATAAAATGCCTTATAAATACAACAGTTTTTCCACTGTATGGTATGAATAATTGCAAACAGTGTGGAAGTAATGGTCATTTCTACGTTCCGGGCAACCTAGGCTTCACTCTAGGGCGTTGCGCAACCACATCGAATAGCTACGTCCTTAGAAGTCAACGCCATAACTATAAAAAACAATATTAATACAACAGTTTTTCCATTTTATAAAATGAATAATTGCTAACAGTGTGGAGGTAATGGTCATTTCTACTTTCCGGGCAACCTAGGCTTCACTCTCGGGCGTTTCTCCACAACATCGAATAGCTACTGCCTTAGAAGCCAACGGCTGAAGCATAAAATATAATATAAATACAACAGTTTTTCCATCGTATAACAGGAATAATTGCAACCAGTGTGAAAGACATGGTCTTTTCTACGTTCCGGGCAGCCTAGGCTTCACTCTAGGGCGTTGCTCCACCACATCGAATAGCTACGGCCTTAGGAGTCAACGCCAGAGGCATAAAATACATAATAAATACAACAGTTTTTCCATCGTATAACAAGAATAACTGCAACCATTGTGAAAGTGATGGTCATATCTACATTCGGGGCAACCTAGGCTTCACTCTAGGGCGTTGCGCCACCAGATCGTATAGTTAGGGCCTAACAAGTCAACGCCAGAAGCATAAAATACCATATAAATACAACAGTTTTTCCCTTGCATAACAGGAATAATTGCAACCAGTGTGAAAGCTATGGTCATTTCTACGTTCCGGGCAACGTAGGCTTCACTCTAGGGCGTTGCTCCACCACATCGAATAGTTAGGGCCTTAGAAGTCAATGCCAGAAGCATAAAATGCCATATAAATACAACAGTTGTTCCACTGTATGGTATGAATAATTGCAAACAGTGTGGAAGTAATGGTCATTTCTACGTTCCGGGCAACCTAGGCTTCACTCTAGGGCGTTGCGCAACCACATCGAATAGCTACGGCCCTAGAAGACAACGCCATGACTATAAAATACAATATAAATAGAACAGTCTTTCCATCGTATAAAACGAATAATTGCAACCAGTCTGATAGTTAGGGTCATTTCTACGTTCCGGGCAACCTAGGCTTCACCCTAGGGCGTTGCTCCGCCATATCGAATAGTTAGGGCCTAAGAAGTCAATGCCAGAAGCATAAAATACGATATATGTACAACAGTTTTTCCATCGTATAACAGGAATAATTGCAACCAGTGGAAAGCTATGGTCATTTCTACGTTCCGGGCAACCTAGGCTTCACTCTATGGCGTTGCTCCACCTCATCGAATAGCTGCGGCCTTAGAAGTCAACGCCAGAAGCATAAAATACAATATAAATACAACACTTTTTCCATCGTATAACAGGAATAATTGCAACCAGTGTGAAAGTGATGGTCATTTCTACGTTCCGGGCAACCTAGGCTTCAGTCTAGGGCGTGGTTCCCCCAGATCGAATAGTTAGGGCCTAAGAAGCCTACGCCAGAAGCATAAAATACAATATAAATACCACAGTTTTTCCATCGTATAACAGGAATAATTGCAACCAGAGTGAAGGTGATGGTCATTTCTCAGTTCCGGGCAACCTAGGCTTCACTATCGAGCGTTGCTCCACCCGATCGAATAGCTAGGACCTTAGAAGTCAACGCCAGAAGCACAAAATAAAATAAAAATACAACAGTTATTCCATCGTATAACAGGAATAATTAACACCAGTGTGAAAGTAATGGGCATTTCTAAGTTCCGTGCAACCTAGGCTTCACTCTAGGGCGTTGGTCCACCAGGCCGAATAGTTAGGGCCTTAGAAAACAACTCCAGACGCATAAAATACAATATAAATACAACAGTCTTTCCACGGTATAAAACGAATAATTGCAACCAGTATGAAAGTTACGGTCATTTCTACGTTCCGGGCAACCTCGGCTTCACCCTAAAGCGTTGCTCCACCAGATCGAATAGTCAGGGCCTTAGGAGTCAACGCCAGCGGCATAAAATACAATACAAATACAACAGTTTTTCCATTGTATAAAATGAATAATTGCAAACAGTGAGGAAGTAATGGTCATTTCTACGTTCCGTGCAACCTAGGCTTCACTCTAGGGCGTTGCTCCACCATCGAATAGTTAGGGCCTAAGAAGTCAACGCCAGAAGCATTAAATACAATATAAATACTACAGTTTTTCCCTTGTATAACAGAAATAATTGCAACCAGTGTGAAAGCTATGGTCATATCTACGTTCCGGGCAACATAGGCTTGACTCTAGGGCGTTGCTCCACCACATCGAATAGTTAGGGCCTTAGAAGTCAATGCCAGAAGCATAAAATACAATATAAATACTACAGTCTTTCCACTGTATAATATGAATAATTGCAAACAGTGTGGAAGTAATGGTCATTACTACGATCCGGGCAAGCTAGGCTTCACTCTAGGGCGTTGGTGCACCAGATCCAATAGTTAGGGCCTAAGAAGTCAACGCCAGGAGCACCAAATACAAAATAAGTACAACAGTTTTTCCATCGTATAAAACGAATAAATGCATACTGTGTGCAAGTAATGGTCATTTCTACGATCCGGGGAACCTAGGCATCACTCTAGGGCGTTGTTGAACCAGAGCGAATAGTTAGGGCCTAGGAAGTCAACGCCTGAAGCATAAAATACAATATAAATACAACAGTTTTTCCATTGTATAAAACGAATAATTGCAACCAGTATGAAAGTTATGGTTATTTCTACGTTCAGGGCAACCTAGGCTTCACCGTAGGGCGTTGCTCCACCAGATCGAATAGTTAGTGCCTATGAAGTCAACGCCAGAAGCATAAAGTACGATATATGTACAACAGTCTTCCCATCATATAAAACGAATAATTGCAACCAGTCTGATAGTTATGGTCATTTCTACGTTCCGGGCAATCTAGGCTTCTCTCTAGGGCGTCGTTCCACCAGAACGAATAGTTAGGGCCTAAGAAGTCTACGCCAGAAGCATAAAATACAATACAAATACAACAGCTTTTCCATCGTATAACAGGAATAATTGCAACCAGTGTGAAAGATATGGTCATTTCTACGATACGGGCAACCTAGGCTGCACGCGAGGGCGTCGTTCCACCACATCGAATAGCTGCGGCCTTAGAAGTCAACGCCAGAAGCATAAAATACAATATAAGTACAACAGTTCTTGAATCGTATAACAGGAATAATTGCAAACAGTGTGAAAGATATGGTCATTTCTACGTTTCGGGCATCCTAGGCTTCACTCTAGGGCATTGCTCCATCACATCGAATAGCTACGGCCTTAGAAGTGAACGCCATAACTATAAAAAACAATATAAATACAACAGTTTTTCCATTGTATAAAATGAATAATTGCAAACAGTGAGGAAGTAATGGTCATTTCTACGTTCCGTGCAACCTAGGCTTCACTCTAGGGCGTTGCTCCACCAGATCGAATGGTTAGGGCCTAAGCAGTCAACGCCAGAAGCATAAAATACAATATAAATACTACACTTTTTCAATCGTATAACAGGAATAATTACCACCAGTGTGAAAGTAATGGGCATTTCTACGTTCCGTGCAACCTAGGCTTCACTCTAGGGCCATGCTCCACCAGATCGAATAGTTATGGACTAAGAAGTCAACGCCAGAAGCATAAAATACAATATAAATACAACAGTTTTTCCCTTGTATAACAGGAATAATTGCAACAAGTATGAAAGCTATGGTCATTTATACGTTCCGGGCAACCTAGGCTTCACTCTAGGGCGTTGCTCCACCACATCGAATAGCTACGGCCATAGGAGTCAACGCCAGAGGCATAAAATGCAAAATAAATACAACAGTTTTTCGATCGTATAACAAGAATAATTGCAACCAGCGTGAAAGTGATGGTCATTTCTACATTCCGGGCAACCTAGGCTTCACTCTATGGCGTTGGTCCGCCAGATCCAATAGCTACGGCCGTAGAAGACAACGCCATAACTATAAAATACAATATAAATACAACAGTCTTTCCATCGTATAAAACGAGTAATTGCAACCAGTGTGAAAGCTATGGTCATTTCTACGTTCCGGGCAACCTAGGCTTCACTCTAGGGCGTTGCTCCACCACGTCGAATAGCTGCGGCCTTAGAAGTCAACGCCAGAAGCATAAAATACAATATAAATACAACACTTTTTCCATCGTATAACAGGAATAATTGCCACCAGTGTGAAAGTAATGGGCATTTCTACGTTCCGTGCAACCTAGGCTTCACTCTAGGGCCATGCTCCACCAGATCGAATAGTTAGGGACTAAGAAGTCAACGCCAGAAGCATAAAATACAATATAAATACAACAGTTTTTCGATCGCATAACAAGAATAATTGCAACCAGTGTGAAAGTGATGGTCATTTCTACATTCCGGGCAACCTAGGCTACACTCTAGGGCGTTGCTTCACCATATCGAATAGTTAGGGCCTAAGAAGTCAATGCTAGAAGCATAAAATACGATATATGTACAACAGTTTTTCCATCGTATAAAATGAGTAATTGCAACCAGTGTGAAAGTGATGGTCATTTCTACATTCCGGGCAACCTAGGCTTCACTCTAGGGCGTTGCTCCACAACATCGATTAGCTAGGGACTTAGAAGTCAACGCTAGAAGCATAAACTAAAATAAAAATACAACAGTTTTTCCATCGTATAAAACGTATAATTGCAACCAGTATGAATGTTATGGTCATTACTACGTTCCGGGCAACCTAGGCTTCACTCTAGGGCGTTGTTCCACGAGATCCAATAGCTTGGGCCTAAGAAGTCAACGCCAGGAGCACCGAATACAAAATAAATACAACAGCTTTTCCATCGTATAAAACGAATAATTGCAACCAGTATGAAAGCTATGGTCATTTATACGTTCCGGGCAACCTAGGCTTCACTCTAGGGCGTTGCTCCACCACATCGAATAGTTAGGGCATTAGAAGTCAATGCCAGAAGCATAAAATGCCTTATAAATACAACAGTTTTTCCACTGTATGGTATGAATAATTGCAAACAGTGTGGAAGTAATGGTCATTTCTACGTTCCGGGCAACCTAGGCTTCACTCTAGGGCGTTGCGCAACCACATCGAATAGCTACGTCCTTAGAAGTCAACGCCATAACTATAAAAAACAATATTAATACAACAGTTTTTCCATTTTATAAAATGAATAATTGCTAACAGTGTGGAGGTAATGGTCATTTCTACTTTCCGGGCAACCTAGGCTTCACTCTCGGGCGTTTCTCCACAACATCGAATAGCTACTGCCTTAGAAGCCAACGGCTGAAGCATAAAATATAATATAAATACAACAGTTTTTCCATCGTATAACAGGAATAATTGCAACCAGTGTGAAAGACATGGTCTTTTCTACGTTCCGGGCAGCCTAGGCTTCACTCTAGGGCGTTGCTCCACCACATCGAATAGCTACGGCCTTAGGAGTCAACGCCAGAGGCATAAAATACATAATAAATACAACAGTTTTTCCATCGTATAACAAGAATAACTGCAACCATTGTGAAAGTGATGGTCATATCTACATTCGGGGCAACCTAGGCTTCACTCTAGGGCGTTGCGCCACCAGATCGTATAGTTAGGGCCTAACAAGTCAACGCCAGAAGCATAAAATACCATATAAATACAACAGTTTTTCCCTTGCATAACAGGAATAATTGCAACCAGTGTGAAAGCTATGGTCATTTCTACGTTCCGGGCAACGTAGGCTTCATTCTAGGGCGTTGCTCCACCACATCGAATAGTTAGGGCCTTAGAAGTCAATGCCAGAAGCATAAAATGCCATATAAATACAACAGTTGTTCCACTGTATGGTATGAATAATTGCAAACAGTGTGGAAGTAATGGTCATTTCTACGTTCCGGGCAACCTAGGCTTCACTCTAGGGCGTTGCGCAACCACATCGAATAGCTACGGCCCTAGAAGACAACGCCATGACTATAAAATACAATATAAATAGAACAGTCTTTCCATCGTATAAAACGAATAATTGCAACCAGTCTGATAGTTAGGGTCATTTCTACGTTCCGGGCAACCTAGGCTTCACCCTAGGGCGTTGCTCCGCCATATCGAATAGTTAGGGCCTAAGAAGTCAATGCCAGAAGCATAAAATACGATATATGTACAACAGTTTTTCCATCGTATAACAGGAATAATTGCAACCAGTGGAAAGCTATGGTCATTTCTACGTTCCGGGCAACCTAGGCTTCACTCTATGGCGTTGCTCCACCTCATCGAATAGCTGCGGCCTTAGAAGTCAACGCCAGAAGCATAAAATACAATATAAATACAACACTTTTTCCATCGTATAACAGGAATAATTGCAACCAGTGTGAAAGTGATGGTCATTTCTACGTTCCGGGCAACCTAGGCTTCAGTCTAGGGCGTGGTTCCCCCAGATCGAATAGTTAGGGCCTAAGAAGCCTACGCCAGAAGCATAAAATACAATATAAATACCACAGTTTTTCCATCGTATAACAGGAATAATTGCAACCAGAGTGAAGGTGATGGTCATTTCTCAGTTCCGGGCAACCTAGGCTTCACTATCGAGCGTTGCTCCACCCGATCGAATAGCTAGGACCTTAGAAGTCAACGCCAGAAGCACAAAATAAAATAAAAATACAACAGTTATTCCATCGTATAACAGGAATAATTAACACCAGTGTGAAAGTAATGGGCATTTCTAAGTTCCGTGCAACCTAGGCTTCACTCTAGGGCGTTGGTCCACCAGGCCGAATAGTTAGGGCCTTAGAAAACAACTCCAGACGCATAAAATACAATATAAATACAACAGTCTTTCCACGGTATAAAACGAATAATTGCAACCAGTATGAAAGTTACGGTCATTTCTACGTTCCGGGCAAC
Organism: Calliopsis andreniformis; assembly: GCF_051401765.1. Taxonomy (NCBI): domain Eukaryota; kingdom Metazoa; phylum Arthropoda; class Insecta; order Hymenoptera; family Andrenidae; genus Calliopsis; species Calliopsis andreniformis. The sequence continues at coordinate 20,677,878 of NW_027480422.1, forward strand.
CTCGGCTTCACCCTAAAGCGTTGCTCCACCAGATCGAATAGTCAGGGCCTTAGGAGTCAACGCCAGCGGCATAAAATACAATACAAATACAACAGTTTTTCCATTGTATAAAATGAATAATTGCAAACAGTGAGGAAGTAATGGTCATTTCTACGTTCCGTGCAACCTAGGCTTCACTCTAGGGCGTTGCTCCACCATCGAATAGTTAGGGCCTAAGAAGTCAACGCCAGAAGCATTAAATACAATATAAATACTACAGTTTTTCCCTTGTATAACAGAAATAATTGCAACCAGTGTGAAAGCTATGGTCATATCTACGTTCCGGGCAACATAGGCTTCACTCTAGGGCGTTGCTCCACCACATCGAATAGTTAGGGCCTTAGAAGTCAATGCCAGAAGCATAAAATACAATATAAATACTACAGTCTTTCCACTGTATAATATGAATAATTGCAAACAGTGTGGAAGTAATGGTCATTACTACGATCCGGGCAAGCTAGGCTTCACTCTAGGGCGTTGGTGCACCAGATCCAATAGTTAGGGCCTAAGAAGTCAACGCCAGGAGCACCAAATACAAAATAAATACAACAGTTTTTCCATCGTATAAAACGAATAAATGCATACTGTGTGCAAGTAATGGTCATTTCTACGATCCGGGGAACCTAGGCATCACTCTAGGGCGTTGTTGAACCAGAGCGAATAGTTAGGGCCTAAGAAGTCAACGCCTGAAGCATAAAATACAATATAAATACAACAGTTCTTCCATTGTATAAAACGAATAATTGCAACCAGTATGAAAGTTATGGTTATTTCTACGTTCAGGGCAACCTAGGCTTCACCCTAGGGCATTGCTCCACCAGATCGAATAGTTAGGGCCTATGAAGTCAACGCCAGAAGCATAAAGTACGATATATGTACAACAGTCTTCCTATCATATAAAACGAATAATTGCAACCAGTCTGATAGTTATGGTCATTTCTACGTTCCGGGCAATCTAGGCTTCTCTCTAGGGCGTCGTTCCACCAGAACGAATAGTTAGGGCCTAAGAAGTCTACGCCAGAAGCATAAAATACAATACAAATACAACAGCTTTTCCATCGTATAACAGGAATAATTGCAACCAGTGTGAAAGGTATGGTCATTTCTACTTTACGGGCAATCTAGGCTTCACTCTAGGGCGTTTCTCCACCACATCGATTAGCTGCGGCCTTAGAAGTCAACGCCAGAAGCATAAAACACAATATAGATAAAACAGTTTTTCAATCGTATAACAGGAATAATTGCATACAGTGTGAAAGATATGGTCATTTCTACGTTGCGGGCATCCTAGGCTTCACTCTAGGGCATTGCTCCACCACATCGAATAGCTACGGCCTTAGAAGTCAACGCCATAACTATAAAAAACAATATAAATACAACACTTTTTCCATTGTATAAAATGAATAAATGCAAACAGTGTGGAGGTAATGGTCATTTCTACTTTCCGGGCAACCTAGGCTTCACTCTAGGGCGTTTCTCCACCACATCGAATAGCTACGGCCTTAGAAGTCAACGTCTGAAGCATACAATATAATATAAATACAACAGTTTTTCCATCGTATAACAGGAATAATTGCAACCAGTTTGAAAGACATGGTCATTTCTACGTTCCGGGCAACCTAGGCTTCACTCTAGGGCGTTGCTCCACCACATCGTATAGCTACGGCCTTAGCATTCAACGCCAGAGGCATAAAATACAAAATAAATACAACAGTTTTGCCATCGTATAACAAGAATAATTGCAACCAGTGTGAAAGTGATGGTCATTTCTACATTCCGGGCAACCTAGGCTTCACTCTAGGGCGTTGCTCCACCACATCGAATAGCTGCGGCCTTAGAAGTCAACGCCAGAAGCATAAAATACAATATAAATACAACACTTTTTCCATCGTATAACAGGAATAATTGCAACCAGTGTGAAAGTGATGTTCATTTCTACGTTCCGGGCAACCTCGGCTTCACCCTAAAGCGTTGCTCCACCAGATCGAATAGTTAGGGCCTAAGAAGCCTACGCCAGAAGCATAAAATACAATATAAATACCACAGTTTTTCCATCGTATAACAGGAATAATTGCAACCAGAGTGAAGGTGATGGTCATTTCTCAGTTCCGGGCAACCTAGGCTTCACTATCGAGCGTTGCTCCACCAGATCGAATAGCTAGGACCTTAGAAGTCATCGCCAGAAGCACAAAATAAAATAAAAATACAACAGTTATTCCATCGTATAACAGGAATAATTAACACCAGTGTGAAAGTAATGGGCATTTCTAAGTTCCGTGCAACCTAGGCTTCACTCTAGGGCGTTGGTCCACCAGGCCGAATAGTTAGGGCCTTAGAAAACAACTCCAGACGCATAAAATACAATATAAATACAACAGTCTTTCCACGGTATAAAACGAATAATTGCAACCAGTATGAAAGTTACGGTCATTTCTACGTTCCGGGCAACTTCGGCTTCACCCTAAAGCGTTGCTCCACCAGATCGAATAGTCAGGGCCTTAGGAGTCAACGCCAGCGGCATAAAATACAATACAAATACAACAGTTTTTCCATCGTATAACAAGAATAATTGCAACCAGTGTGAAAGTGATGGTCATTTCTACATTCCGGGCAACCTAGGCTACACTCTTGGGCGTTGCTCCACCAGATCGAATAGGTAGGGCTTAAGAAGTCAACGCCAGAAGCATAAAATACGATATATGTACAACAGTTTTTCCATCGCATAAAATGAGTAATTGCAACCAGTGCGAATGTAACGGCCATTTCTACGTTCCGGGAATCCTAGACTTCACACTGAGACATTGCTCCACCAGATCGAATACATAGGGCCTTAGAAGTCAACGCCAGAAGCATAAAGTACATTAAAAATCCAACAGTTTGTCCATCGTATAACAGGAATAATTGCAAACAGTGTGAAAAATATGGTCATTTCTACGTTCCGCGCAACCTAGGCTTCACTCTAGGGCGTTGCTCCACAACATCGATTAGCTAGGGACTTAGAAGTCAACGCTAGAAGCATAAACTAAAATAAAAATACAACAGTTTTTAAATCGTATAAAACGTATAATTGCAACCAGTATGAATGTTATGGTCATTACTACGTTCCGGGCAACCTAGGCTTCACTCTAGGGCGTTGTTCCTCGAGATCCAATAGCTTGGGCCTAAGAAGTCAACGCCAGGAGCACCGAATACAAAATAAATACAACAGCTTTTCCATCGTATAAAACGAATAATTGCAACCAGTATGAAAGCTATGGTCATTTATACGTTCCGGGCAACCTAGGCTTCACTCTAGGGCGTTGCTCCACCACATCGAATAGTTAGGGCATTAGAAGTCAATGCCAGAAGCATAAAATGCCTTATAAATACAACAGTTTTTCCACTGTATGGTATGAAAAATTGCAAACAGTGTGGAAGTAATGGTCATTTCTACGTTCCGGGCAACCTAGGCTTCACTCTAGGGCGTTGCGCAACCACATCGAATAGCTACGTCCTTAGAAGTCAACGCCATAACTATAAAAAACAATATTAATACAACAGTTTTTCCATTTTATAAAATGAATAATTGCTAACAGTGTGGAGATAATGGTCATTTCTACTTTCCGGGCAACCTAGGCTTCACTCTCGGGCGTTTCTCCACAACATCGAATAGCTACTGCCTTAGAAGCCAACGTCTGAAGCATAAAATATAATATAAATACAACAGTTTTTCCATCGTATAACAGGAATAATTGCAACCAGTGTGAAAGACATGGTCTTTTCTACGTTCCGGGCAGCCTAGGCTTCACTCTAGGGCGTTGCTCCACCACATCGAATAGCTACGGCCTTAGGAGTCAACGCCAGAGGCATAAAATACATAATAAATACAACAGTTTTTCCATCGTATAACAAGAATAACTGCAACCATTGTGAAAGTGATGGTCATATCTACATTCGGGGCAACCTAGGCTTCACTCTAGGGCGTTGCGCCACCAGATCGTATAGTTAGGGCCTAACAAGTCAACGCCAGAAGCATAAAATACCATATAAATACAACAGTTTTTCCCTTGCATAACAGGAATAATTGCAACCAGTGTGAAAGCTATGGTCATTTCTACGTTCCGGGCAACGTAGGCTTCACTCTAGGGCGTTGCTCCACCACATCGAATAGTTAGGGCCTTAGAAGTCAATGCCAGAAGCATAAAATGCCATATAAATACAACAGTTGTTCCACTGTATGGTATGAATAATTGCAAACAGTGTGGAAGTAATGGTCATTTCTACGTTCCGGGCAACCTAGGCTTCACTCTAGGGCGTTGCGCAACCACATCGAATAGCTACGGCCCTAGAAGCCAACGCCATGACTATAAAATACAATATAAATAGAACAGTCTTTCCATCGTATAAAACGAATAATTGCAACCAGTCTGATAGTTATGGTCATTTCTACGTTCCGGGCAACCTAGGCTTCACCCTAGGGCGTTGCTCCGCCATATCGAATAGTTAGGGCCTAAGAAGTCAATGCCAGAAGCATAAAATACGATATATGTACAACAGTTTTTCCATCGTATAACAGGAATAATTGCAACCAGTGGAAAGCTATGGTCATTTCTACGTTCCGGGCAACCTAGGCTTCACTCTAGGGCGTTGCTCCACCTCATCGAATAGCTGCGGCCTTAGAAGTCAACGCCAGAAGCATAAAATACAATATAAATACAACACTTTTTCCATCGTATAACAGGAATAGTTGCAACCAGTGTGAAAGTGATGGTCATTTCTACGTTCCGGGCAACCTAGGCTTCTGTCTAGGGCGTGGTTCCCCCAGATCGAATAGTTAGGGCCTAAGAAGCCTACGCCAGAAGCATAAAATACAATATAAATACCACAGTTTTTCCATCGTATAACAGGAATAATTGCAGCCAGAGTGAAGGTGATGGTCATTTCTCAGTTCCGGGCAACCTAGGCTTCACTATCGAGCGTTGCTCCACCCGATCGAATAGCTAGGACCTTAGAAGTCAACGCCAGAAGCACAAAATAAAATAAAAATACAACAGTTATTCCATCGTATAACAGGAATAATTAACACCAATGTGAAAGTAATGGGCATTTCTAAGTTCCGTGCAACCTAGGCTTCACTCTAGGGCGTTGGTCCAGCAGGCCGAATAGTTAGGGCCTTAGAAAACAACTCCAGACGCATAAAATACAATATAAATACAACAGTCTTTCCACGGTATAAAACGAATAATTGCAACCAGTATGAAAGTTACGGTCATTTCTACGTTCCGGGCAACCTCGGCTTCACCCTAAAGCGTTGCTCCACCAGATCGAATAGTTAGGGCCTAAGAAGTCAACGCCAGAAGCATAAAATGCAATATAAATACAACAGTTTTTCCATCGTATAACAAGAATAATTGCAACCAGTGTGAAAGTGATGGTCATTTCTACATTCCGGGCAACCTAGGCTACACTCTAGGGCGTTGCTCCACCAGATCGAATAGGTAGGGCCTAAGAAGTCAACGCCAGAAGCATAAAATACAATATAAATACAACAGTCTTTCCCTTGTATAACAGAAATAATTGCAACCAGTGTGAAAGCTATGGTCATTTCTATGTTCCGAGCAACGTAGGTTTCGCTCTGTGGCGTAGTTCCACCACATCGAATAGTTAGGGCCTTAGAAGTCAATGCCAGAAGCATAAAATACAATATAAATACAACAGTTTTTCCATTGTATAAAATGAATAATTGCAAACAGTGAGGAAGTAATGGTCATTTCTACGTTCCGTGCAACCTAGGCTTCACTCTAGGGCGTTGCTCCACCATCGAATAGTTAGGGCCTAAGAAGTCAACGCCAGAAGCATTAAATACAATATAAATACTACAGTTTTTCCCTTGTATAACAGAAATAATTGCAACCAGTGTGAAAGCTATGGTCATATCTACGTTCCGGGCAACATAGGCTTCACTCTAGGGCGTTGCTCCACCACATCGAATAGTTAGGGCCTTAGAAGACAATGCCAGAAGCATAAAATACAATATAAATACTACAGTCTTTCCACTGTATAATATGAATAATTGCAAACAGTGTGGAAGTAATGGTCATTACTACGATCCGGGCAAGCTAGGCTTCACTCTAGGGCGTTGGTGCACCAGATCCAATAGTTAGGGCCTAAGAAGTCAACGCCAGGAGCACCAAATACAAAATAAATACAACAGTTTTTCCATCGTATAAAACGAATAAATGCATACTGTGTGCAAGTAATGGTCATTTCTACGATCCGGGGAACCTAGGCATCACTCTAGGGCGTTGTTGAACCAGAGCGAATAGTTAGGGCCTAAGAAGTCAACGCCTGAAGCATAAAATACAATATAAATGCAACAGTTCTTCCATTGTATAAAACGAATAATTGCAACCAGTATGAAAGTTATGGTTATTTCTACGTTCAGGGCAACCTAGGCTTCACCCTAGGGCATTGCTCCACCAGATCGAATAGTTAGGGCCTATGAAGTCAACGCCAGAAGCATAAAGTACGATATATGTACAACAGTCTTCCTATCATATAAAACGAATAATTGCAACCAGTCTGATAGTTATGGTCATTTCTACGTTCCGGGCAATCTAGGCTTCTCTCTAGGGCGTCGTTCCACCAGAACGAATAGTTAGGGCCTAAGAAGTCTACGCCAGAAGCATAAAATACAATACAAATACAACAGCTTTTCCATCGTATAACAGGAATAATTGCAACCAGTGTGAAAGGTATGGTCATTTCTACTTTACGGGCAATCTAGGCTTCACTCTAGGGCGTTTCTCCACCACATCGATTAGCTGCGGCCTTAGAAGTCAACGCCAGAAGCATAAAACACAATATAGATAAAACAGTTTTTCAATCGTATAACAGGAATAATTGCATACAGTGTGAAAGATATGGTCATTTCTACGTTGCGGGCATCCTAGGCTTCACTCTAGGGCATTGCTCCACCACATCGAATAGCTACGGCCTTAGAAGTCAACGCCATAACTATAAAAAACAATATAAATACAACACTTTCTCCATTGTATAAAATGGATAAATGCAAACAGTGTGGAGGTAATGGTCATTTCTACTTTCCGGGCAACCTAGGCTTCACTCTAGGGCGTTTCTCCACCACATCGAATAGCTACGGCCTTAGAAGTCAACGTCTGAAGCATACAATATAACATAAATACAACAGTTTTTCCATCGTATAACAGGAATAATTGCAACCAGTTTGAAAGACATGGTCATTTCTACGTTCCGGGCAACCTAGGCTTCACTCTAGGGCGTTGCTCCACCACATCGTATAGCTACGGCCTTAGCATTCAACGCCAGAGGCATAAAATACAAAATAAATACAACAGTTTTGCCATCGTATAACAAGAATAATTGCAACCAGTGTGAAAGTGATGGTCATTTCTACATTCCGGGCAACCTAGGCTTCACTCTAGGTCGTTGCTCCACCACATCGAATAGCTGCGGCCTTAGAAGTCAACGCCAGAAGCATAAAATACAATATAAATACAACACTTATTCCATCGTATAACAGGAATAATTGCAACCAGTGTGAAAGTGATGGTCATTTCTACGTTCCGGGCAACCTCGGCTTCACCCTAAAGCGTTGCTCCACCAGATCGAATAGTTAGGGCCTAAGAAGCCTACGCCAGAAGCATAAAATACAATATAAATACCACAGTTTTTCCATCGTATAACAGGAATAATTGCAACCAGAGTGAAGGTGATGGTCATTTCTCAGTTCCGGGCAACCTAGGCTTCACTATCGAGCGTTGCTCCACCAGATCGAATAGCTAGGACCTTAGAAGTCATCGCCAGAAGCACAAAATAAAATAAAAATACAACAGTTATTCCATCGTATAACAGGAATAATTAACACCAGTGTGAAAGTAATGGGCATTTCTAAGTTCCGTGCAACCTAGGCTTCACTCTAGGGCGTTGGTCCACCAGGCCGAATAGTTAGGGCCTTAGAAAACAACTCCAGACGCATAAAATACAATATAAATACAACAGTCTTTCCACGGTATAAAACGAATAATTGCAACCAGTATGAAAGTTACGGTCATTTCTACGTTCCGGGCAACCTCGGCTTCACCCTAAAGCGTTGCTCCACCAGATCGAATAGTCAGGGCCTTAGGAGTCAACGCCAGCGGCATAAAATACAATACAAATACAACAGTTTTTCCATCGTATAACAAGAAAAATTGCAACCAGTGTGAAAGTGATGGTCATTTCTACATTCCGGGCAACCTAGGCTACACTCTTGGGCGTTGCTCCACCAGATCGAATAGGTAGGGCTTAAGAAGTCAACGCCAGAAGCATAAAATACGATATATGTACAACAGTTTTTCCATCGCATAAAATGAGTAATTGCAACCAGTGCGAATGTAACGGCCATTTCTACGTTCCGGGAATCCTAGACTTCACACTGAGACATTGCTCCACCAGATCGAATACATAGGGCCTTAGAAGTCAACGCCAGAAGCATAAAGTACATTGAAAATCCAACAGTTTGTCCATCGTATAACAGGAATAATTGCAAACAGTGTGAAAAATATGGTCATTTCTACGTTGCGGGCATCCTAGGCTTCACTCTAGGGCATTGCTCCACCACATCGAATGGCTACGGCCTTAGAAGTCAACGCCATAACTATAAAAAACCACATAAATACAACAGTTTTTCCACTGTATGATATGAATAATTGCAAACAGTGTGGAAGTAATGGTCATTTCTACGTTCCGGGCAACCTAGGCTTCACTCTAGGGTGTTGGTCCACCAGATCCAATAGTTAGGGCCTAAGAAGTCAACGCCAGGAGCACCAAATATAAAATAAATACAACAGTTTTTCCATCGTATAAAACGAATAATTGCAACCAGTGTGCAAGTAATGGTCATTTCTACGATCCGGGCAACCTAGGCATCACCCTAGGGCGTTGTTCCACCAGAGCGAATAGTTAGGGCCTAAGAAGTCATCGCTGAAGCATAAAATACAATATAATTACAACAGTTTTTCCATCGTATAAAACGAATAATTGCAACCAGTATCAAAGTTATGGTCATTTCTACGTTCCTAGCAATCTAGGCTTCACTCTAGGGCGTTGCTCAACCACATCGAATAGTTACGGCCTTAGAAGTCAACGCCAGATGCACCAAATCCAAAATTAATACAACAGTTTTTCCATCGTACAAAACGAATAATTGCAACCAGTATGAAAGTTATGGTCATTTCTACGTTCCGGGAAACCTAGGCTTCACCCTAAGGCGTTGCTCCACCTGACCGAATAGTTAGGGCCTAAGAAGTCAACGCCAGAAGCATAAAATACGATATATGTACAACAGTTTTACCATCGTATAAAATGAATAATCGCAAACAGTGTGAAGGTAATGGTCACTTCTACGTTCCGGGCAACCTAGGCTTCACACTAGGGCGTTGTTCCACCAGAGCGAATAGTTAGGGCCTAAGAAGTCAACGCCTGAAGCATAAAATACAAAATAAATACAACAGTTTTTCCATCGTATAAATAGAATAATTGCAACCAGTGTGAAAAATATGGTCATTTCTACGTTGCGGGCATCCTAGGCTTCACTCTAGGGCGTTGCACCACCAGATCGAATAGTTAGGGTCTTAGAAGTCAACGCCCGAAGCATAAAATACAAAATAAATAGAACAGTTTTTCCATTGTATAAAACGAATAATTGAAACCAGTGTGAAAGGTATGGTTATTTCTACGTTCCGCGCAACCTAGGCTTCACCCCTGGGTGTTGCTCCACCAGATCCAATAGTTAGGACCTAAGAAATCAGCGTCAGAATCATAAAATACAAAATAGATACACCAGCTTTTCCATCGTATATAATGTATATTTGCAAACAGTGTGTAGGCAATGGCCATTTCTACGTTCCGGGCAACCTAGGCTTCACCCTAGGGCGTTGCTCCACCACATCGAATAGCTGCGGCCTTAGAAGTCAACGCCAGAAGCATAAAATACAATATAAATACAACAGTTATTCCATCGTATAACAGGAATAATTACCACCAGTGTGAAAGTAATGGGCATTTCTACGTTACGTGCAACCTAGGCTTCACTCTAGGGCCATGCTCCACCAGATCGAATAGTTAGGGCCTAAGAAGTCAACGCCAGAAGCATAAAATACAATATAAATACAACAGTTTTTCCCTTGTATAACAGGAATAATTGCAACCAGTGTGAAAGGTATGGTCATTTCTACGTTCCGCGCAAACTGGGCTTCACTCTAGGGCGTTGCTCCACCACAGCGAATAGGTAGGGCCTTAGACGTCAATGCCAGAATCATAAAATGCCATATAAATACAACAGTTGTTCCACTGTATAATACGTATAATTGCAAACAGTGTGGAAGTAATGGTCATTTCTACGTTCCGGGCAACCTAGGCTTCACTCTAGGGCGTTGCTCAACCACATCGAATAGCTACGGCCCTAGAAGACAACGCCATAACTATAAAATACAATATAAATACAACAGTCTATACATCGTATAAAACGAATAATTGCAACCAGTCTGATAGTTATGGTCATTTCTACGTTCCGGGTAACCTAGACTACACCCTAGGGCGTTTCTCCACCAGATCGAATAGTTAGGGCCTAAGAAGTCAATGCCAGAAGCCTTAAATACAAAATAAATACAACAGTTTTTCCATCGTATAAAACGAATAATTGCATCCAGTGTGCAAGTAATGGTCATTTCTACGATCCGGGCAACCTAGGCATCACCCTAGGGCGTTGTTCCACCAGAGCGAAAAGCTAGGGCCTAAGAAGTCAACGCTGAAGCATAAAATACAATATAAATACAACAGTTTTTCCATCGTATAAAACGAATAATTGCAACCAGTGTGCAAGTAATGGTCATTTCTACGTTCCGGGCTATCTAGGCTTCACTCTAGGGCGTTGTTCCACCAGAGCGAATAGTTAGGGCCTAAGAAGTCAACGCCAGAAGCATAAAATACGATATATGTACAACAGTTTTACCATCGTATAAAATGAATAATCGCAAACAGTGTGAAGGTAATGGTCACTTCTACGTTCCGGGCAACCTAGGCTTCACACTAGGACGTTGTTCCACCAGAGCGAATAGTTAGGGCCTAGGAAGTCAACGCCTGAAGCATAAAATACAAAATAAATACAACAGTTTTTCCATCGTATAACAAGAATAATTGCAACCAGTGTGAAAGATATGGTCATTTCTACGTTGCGGGCATCCTAGGCTTCACTCTAGGGCGTTGCACCTCCAGATCGAATAGTTAGGGCCTTAGAAGTCAACGCCCGAAGCATAAAATACAAAATAAATAGAACAGTCTTTCCATTGTATAAAACGAATAATTGAAACCAGTGTGAAAGTTATGGTCATTTCTACGTTCCGTGCCACCTAGGCTTCACTCTAGTGCGTTGCTCCACCAGATCGAATAGTTAGGGCCTAAGAAGTCAACGCCAGAAGCATAAAATACAATATAAATACAACAGTTTTCCCTTGTATAACAGAAATAATTGCAACCAGTGTGAAAGTTATGGTCATTTCTACGTTCCGGGCAACCTAGGCTTCACCCTAGGGCGTTGCTCCACCAGATCGAATAGTTAGGGCCTAAGAAGTCAAGGCCAGTAGCATAAAATACAATATAAATACAACAGTTTTTCCCTTGTATAACAGGAATAATTGCAACCAGTGTGAAAGCTATGGTCATTTCTACGTTCAGGGCAACCTAGGTTTCACTCTAGGGCGTTGCTCCACCACAGCGAATAGTTAGGGCCTTAGACGTCAATGCCAGAAGCATAAAATGCCATATAAATACAACAGTTGTTCCACTGTATAATACGTATAATTGCAAACAGTGTGGAAGTAATGGTCATTTCTACGTTCCGGGCAACCTAGGCTTCACTCTAGGGCGTTGCTCAACCACATCGAATAGCTACGGCCCTAGAAGACAACGCCATAACTATAAAATACAATATAAATACAACAGTCTATACATCGTATAAAACGAATAATTGCAACCAGTCTGATAGTTATGGTCATTTCTACGTTCCGGGTAACCTAGACTACACCCTAGGGCGTTTCTCCACCAGATCGAATAATTAGGGCCTAAGAAGTCAATGCCAGAAGCCTAAAATACAAAATAAATACAACAGTTTTTCCATCGTATAAAACGAATAATTGCAACCAGTGTGCAAGTAATGGTCATTTCTACGTTCCGGGCTATCTAGGCTTCACTCTAGGGCGTTGTTCCACCAGAGCGAATAGTTAGGGCCTAAGAAGTCAACGCCAGAAGCATAAAATACGATATATGTACAACAGTTTTACCATCGTATAAAATGAATAATCGCAAACAGTGTGAAGGTAATGGTCACTTTTACGTTCCGGGCAACCTAGGCTTCACACTAGGACGTTGTTCCACCAGAGCGAATAGTTAGGGCCTAGGAAGTCAACGCCTGAAGCATAAAATACAAAATAAATACAACAGTTTTTCCATCGTATAACAAGAATAATTGCAACCAGTGTGAAAAATATGGTCATTTCTACGTTGCGGGCATCCTAGGCTTCACTCCAGGGCGTTGCACCACCAGATCGAATAGTTAGGGCCTTGGAAGTCAACGCCCGAAGCATAAAATACAAAATAAATAGAACAGTTTTTCCATTGTATAAAACGAATAATTGAAACCAGTGTGAAAGTTATGGTCATTTCTACGTTCCGTGCCACCTAGGCTTCACTCTAGTGCGTTGCTCCACCAGATCGAATAGTTAGGGCCTAAGAAGTCAACGCCAGAAGCATAAAATACAATATAAATACAACAGTTTTCCCTTGTATAACAGAAATAATTGCAACCAGTGTGAAAGTTATGGTCATTTCTACGTTCCGGGCAACCTAGGCTTCACTCTAGGGCGTTGCTCCACCACATCGAATAGTTAGGGCCTTAGAAGTCAATGCCAGAAGCATAAAATACTATATAAATACAACAGATTTTAGACTGTATAATATGAATAATTGCAAACAGTGTGGAAGTAATGGCCATTTCTACGTTCCGGGCAACCTAGGCTTCACTCTAGGGCGTTGGTCCACCAGATCCAATAGTTAGGGCCTAAGAAGTCAACGCCTGAAGCATAAAATACTATATAAATACAACAGTGTTTACATTGTATAAAACGAATAATTGCAACCAGTATTAAAGTTATGGTTATTTCTACGTTCAGCGCAACCTAGGCTTCACCCTAGGGCGTTGCACAACCAGATCGAATAGTTAGGGCCTAAGAAGTCAAGGCCAGAAGCATAAAATATAATATAAATACAACAGTTTTTCCCTTGTATAACAGGAATAATTGCAACCAGTGTGAAAGCTATGGTCATTTCTACGTTCAGGGCAACCTAGGCTTCACTCTAGGGCGTTGCTCCACCACAGCGAATAGTTAGGGCCTTAGACGTCAATGCCAGAAGCATAAAATGCCATATAAATACAACAGTTGTTCCACTGTATAATACGTATAATTGCAAATAGTGTGGAAGTAATGGTCATTTCTACGTTCCGGGCAACCTAGGCTTCACTCTAGGGCGTTGCTCAACCACATCGAATAGCTACGGCCCTAGAAGACAACGCCATAACTATAAAATACAATATAAATACAACAGTTTTTCCATCGTATAAAACGAATAATTGCAACCAGTATGAAAGTTATGGTCATTTCTACGTTCCGGGCTATCTAGGCTTCACTCTAGGGCGTTGCTCAACCACATCGAATAGTTAGGGCCTTAGAAGTCAACGCCAGAAGCACCAAATCCAAAATTAATACAACAGTTTTTCCATCGTATAAAACGAATAATTGCAACCAGTGTGAAAGTTATGGTCATTTCTACGTTCCGGGCAACCTAGGCTTCACTCTAAAGCGTTGCTCCACCACATCGAATAGTTAGGGCCTTAGAAGTCAATGCCAGAAGCATAAAATACTATATAAATACAACAGTTTTTAGACTGTATAATATGAATAATTGCAAACAGTGTGGAAGTAATGGCCATTTCTACGTTCCGGGCAACCTAGGCTTCACTCTAGGGCGTTGGTCCACCAGATCCAATAGTTAGGGCCTAAGAAGTCAACGCCAGGAGCACCAAATACAAAATAAATACAACAGTTTTTCCATCGTATAAAACGATAATTGCATCCAGTGTGCAAGTAATGGTCATTTCTACGATCCGGGAGACCTAGGCATCACTCTAGGGCGTTGTTCCACCAGAGCGAATAGTTAGGGCCTAAGAAGTCAACGCCTGAAGCATAAAATACAATATAAATACAACAGTTTTTACATTGTATAAAACGAATAATTGCAACCAGTATTAAAGTTATGGTTATTTCTACGTTCAGGGCAACCTAGGCTTCACCCTAGGGCGTTGCTCCACCAGATCGAATAGTTAGGGCCTAAGAAGTCAGGGCCAGTAGCATAAAATACAATATAAATACAACAGTTTTTCCCTTGTATAACAGGAATAATTGCAACCAGTGTGAAAGCTATGGTCATTTCTACGTTCAGGGCAACCTAGGTTTCACTCTAGGGCGTTGCTCCACCACAGCGAATAGTTAGGGCCTTAGACGTCAATGCCAGAAGCATAAAATGCCATATAAATACAACAGTTGTTCCACTGTATAATACGTATAATTGCAAACAGTGTGGAAGTAATGGTCATTTCTACGTTCCGGGCAACCTAGGCTTCACTCTAGGGCGTTGCTCAACCACATCGAATAGCTACGGCCCTAGAAGACAACGCCATAACTATAAAATACAATATAAATACAACAGTCTATACATCGTATAAAACGAATAATTGCAACCAGTCTGATAGTTATGGTCAGTTCTACGTTCCGGGTAACCTAGACTACACCCTAGGGCGTTTCTTCACCAGATCGAATAGTTAGGGCCTAAGAAGTCAATGCCAGAAGCCTAAAATACAAAATAAACACAACAGTTTTTCCATCGTATAAAACGAATAATTGCATCCAGCGTGCAAGTAATGGTCATTTCTACGATCCGGGCAACCTAGGCATCACCCTAGGGCGTTGTTCCACCAGAGCGAATAGTTAGGGCCTAAGAAGTCAACGCTGAAGCATAAAATACAATATAAATACAACAGTTTTTCCATCGTATAAAACGAATAATTGCAACCAGTGAGCAAGTAATGGTCATTTCTACGTTCCGGGCTATCTAGGCTTCACTCTAGGGCGTTGTTCCACTAGAGCGAATAGTTAGGGCCTAAGAAGTCAACGCCAGAAGCATAAAATACGATATATGTACAACAGTTTTACCATCGTATAAAATGAATAATCGCAAACAGTGTGAAGGTAATGGTCACTTCTACGTTCCGGGCAACCTAGGCTTCACACTAGGACGTTGTTCCACCAGAGCGAATAGTTAGGGCCTAGGAAGTCAACGCCTGAAGCATAAAATACAAAATAAATACAACAGTTTTTCCATCGTATAACAAGAATAATTGCAACCAGTGTGAAAAATATGGTCATTTCTACGTTGCGGGCATCCTAGGCTTCACTCTAGTGCGTTGCTCCACCAGATCGAATAGTTAGGGCCTAAGAAGTCAACGCCAGAAGCATAAAATACAATATAAATACAACAGTTTTCCCTTGTATAACAGAAATAATTGCAACCAGTGTGAAAGTTATGGTCATTTCTACGTTCCGGGCAACCTAGGCTTCACTCTAGGGCGTTGCTCCACCACATCGAATAGTTAGGGCCATAGAAGTCAATGCCAGAAGCATAAAATGCCATATAAATACAACAGTTGTTCCACTGTATAATACGTATAATTGCAAACAGTGTGGAAGTAATGGCCATTTCTACGTTCCGGGCAACCTAGGCTTCACTCTAGGGCGTTGGTCCACCAGATCCAGTAGCTAGGGCCTAAGAAGTCAACGCCAGGAGCACCAAATACAAAATAAATACAACAGTTTTTCCATCGTATAAAACGATAATTGCATCCAGTGTGCAAGTAATGGTCATTTCTACGATCCGGGCGACCTAGGCATCACTCTAGGGCGTTGTTCCACCAGAGCGAATAGTTAGGGCCTAAGAAGTCAACGCCTGAAGCATAAAATACAATATAAATACAACAGTTTTTACATTGTATAAAACGAATTATTGCAACCAGTATTAAAGTTATGGTTATTTCTACGTTCAGGGCAAACTAGGCTTCACCCTAGGGCGTTGCTTCACCAGATCGAATAGTTAGGGCCTAAGAAGTCAAGGCCAGTAGCATAAAATACAATATAAATACAACAGTTTTTAGACTGTATAATATGAATAATTGCAAACAGTGTGGAAGTAATGGCCATTTCTACGTTCCGGGCAACCTAGGCTTCACTCTAGGGCGTTGGTCCACCAGATCCAGTAGCTAGGGCCTAAGAAGTCAACGCCAGGAGCACCAAATACAAAATAAATACAACAGTTTTTCCATCGTATAAAACGATAATTGCATCCAGTGTGCAAGTAATGGTCATTTCTACGATCCGGGCGACCTAGGCATCACTCTAGGGCGTTGTTCCACCAGAGCGAATAGTTAGGGCCTACGAAGTCAACGCCTGAAGCATAAAATACAATATAAATACAACAGTTTTTACATTGTATAAAACGAATTATTGCAACCAGTATTAAAGTTATGGTTATTTCTACGTTCAGGGCAAACTAGGCTTCACCCTAGGGCGTTGCTTCACCAGATCGAATAGTTAGGGCCTAAGAAGTCAAGGCCAGTAGCATAAAATACAATATAAATACAACAGTTTTTCCCTTGTATAACAGGAATAATTGCAACCAGTGTGAAAGCTATGGTCATTTCTACGTTCAGGGCAACCTAGGTTTCACTCTAGGGCGTTGCTCCACCACAGCGAATAGTTAGGGCCTTAGACGTCAATGCCAGAAGCATAAAATGCCATATAAATACAACAGTTGTTCCACTGTATAATACGTATAATTGCAAACAGTGTGGAAGTAATGGTCATTTCTACGTTCAGGGCAACCTAGGCTTCACTCTAGGGCGTTGCTCAACCACATCGAATAGCTACGGCCCTAGAAGACAACGCCATAGCTATAAAATACAATATAAATACAACAGTCTATACATCGTATAAAACGAATAATTGCAACCAGTCTGATAGTTATGGTCATTTCTACGTTCCGGGTAACCTAGACTACACCTTAGGGCGTTTCTCCACCAGATCGAATAGTTAGGGCCTAAGAAGTCAATGCCAGAAGCCTAAAATACAAAATAAATACAACTTTTTTTCCATCGTATAAAACGAATAATTGCATCCAGTGTGCAGGTAATGGTCATTTCTACGATCCGGGCAACCTAGGCATCACCCTGGGGCGTTGTTCCACCAGAGCGAATAGTTAGGGCCTAAGAAGTCAACGCTGAAGCATAAAATACAATATAAATACAACAGTTTTTCCATCGTATAAAACGAATAATTGCAACCAGTGTGCAAGTAATGGTCATTTCTACGTTCCGGGCTATCTAGGCTTCACTCTAGGGCGTTGTTCCACCAGAGCGAATAGTTAGGGCCTAAGAAGTCAACGCCAGAAGCATAAAATACAATATAAATACAACAGTTTTCCCTTGTATAACAGAAATAATTGCAACCAGTGTGAAAGTTATGGTCATTTCTACGTTCCAGGCAACCTTGGCTTCACCCTAGGGCGTTGCTCCACCAGATCCAATAGTTAGGGCCTTAGAAGTCAACGCCATAAGCATTAATTCAATAAAAATGCAACAGATTTTCCATCGTATAACAGGAGTAATTGCAACCAGTGTGAAAGTAATGGACATTTCTACGTTCAGGGCAGCCTAGGCTTCACTCTACGGCGTTGTTCCACCAGATCGAACAGTTAGGGCCTAAGAAGACAACGCCAGAAGCATAAAATACAATATAAATACAACAGTTTTTCCATCGTAGAACAGTAATAATTGCAGTCAGTGTGAACGGTATGGCCATTTCGACGTTCCGGGCAACATAGGCTTCACCCTAGGGCGTTGCTCCAACAGATCCAACAGTTACGGCCTTAGAAGTCAATGCCCGAAGCATAAAATACAATACATATACAACAGTTATTCCATCGTATAACAGGAATAATTACAACCAGTGTGAAAGTAATGGGCATTTCTACGTTCCGGGCCACCTAGGCTTCACTCTAAGGCGTTGTTCCACCAGTTCGAATAACTAGGGCCTAAGAAGCCAACGCCAGAACCATAAAATACAATATAAACACAACAGTTTTTCCATCGTATAAAACGAATAATTGCAACCAGTATGAAAGTAATGGCCATTACTACGTTCCGTGCAACCTAGGCTTAACTTTAGGGCGTTGCCTCACCAGATGGAAAAGTAAGGGCCTAAGAAGCCAACGCGAGAAGCATAAAATACAATATAAACACAACAGTTTTTCCAGCGTATATATCGTATAATTGCAACCAGTGTGAAAGTAATGGTCATTTCTACGTTCCGTGCAACCTAGGCTTAACCTTAGGGCGTTGCTCCACCAGATCGAATAGCTAAGGCCTTAGAAGTCAACGACCGAAGCATAAAATGCAAAATTTATACAACAGTTTTTCCATTGTATAAAACGAATAATTCCAACCAGTATGAAGGTTATGGTCATTTCTACGTTTCGGGCAACCTAGGCTTCGCACTAGGGCGTTGCTCCACCCGATCGAGTAGTTAGGGCCTAAGAAGTCAACGCCAGAAGCATAAAATACAATATAAGACCAACAGTCTTTCCATCGTATAACAGGAATAATTGCAACCAGAGCGAAGGTGATGGTCATTTCTACGTTCCGGGCAACCTCGGCATCACTCTAGGGCGTTGTTCCACCAGATCGAATTGTTAGGGCCTAAGAAGTCAACGCCAGAAGCATAAAATACGATATATGTACAACAGTTGTTCCATCGTATAAAACGAGTAATTGCAAACAGTGTGGAAGTAATGTTCATTTCTACGTTCCGGGCAACCTAGGCTTCACTCTAGGGCGATGCTCCACCAGATCGAATAGTTAAGGCCTTAGAAGTCAACGCCCGAAGCATAAAATGCAAAATTAATACAACAGTCTTTCCATTGTATAAAACGAATAATTGCAACCAGTATGAAGGTTATGGTCATTTCTACGTTCCGGGCAACCTCGGCTTCAACCTAGGGCGTTGCTCCACCAGATTCAATAGCTAGGTCCTTAGAAGTCAACGCCCGAAGCATAAAATACAGTAAAAATAAAACAGGTTTTCCATCGTATAACGGAAATAATTGCAACCAGTGTGAAAGTGATGGTCATTTCTACATTCCGTGCAACCTAGGCTTCACTCTAGGGCGTTGGTCCACCAGATCCAATAGCTAGGACCTTAGAAGTCAAAGCCTGAAGAAGAAAATACAATAAAAATGCAACAGTTTTTCCATTGTATAACATGAATAACTGCAACCAGTGTGAAAGTAATGGTCACTTCTACGTTCCGGGCAACCTAGGCTTCTCTCTAGGCCGTTATTCCACCACATCGGATAGCTTCGGCCTTAGAAGTCAACGCCAGAAGCATAAAATACACTATAAATACAACAGTTTTTCCATCATATAAAACGGATAATATCAACCAGTGTGAAAGTTATGGTCATTGCTACGTTCCGTGCAACCCAGGCTCCACTCTAGGACGTTGCTCCACCAAATCAGATAGCTAGGGCCTTAGAAGTCAGCGCCCGAAGCATAACATACAAAATAAATAGAACAGTCTTTCCATTGTATAAAACGAATAATTGCAACCAGTGTGAAAGTTATGGTCATTTCTACGTTCCGGGCAACCTAGGCTTCACCCTAGGGCGTTGTTCCACCAGATCGATAGTTAGGGCCTAAGAAGTCAACGCCAGAAGCATAAAATGCAATATAAATACAACAGCTTTTCAATCGTATATAATGTATATTTGGAAACAGTGTGAAAGTAAACGTCATTTCTACGTTCGGGGCAACCTAGGCTTAACTGTAGGGCGTTGCTCCACCAGATCGCATAGTTAGGGACATAGAATTTAACGCCAGAAGTATAAAATACAATAAATATAGAACAGTTTTTTCATCGTATAACACGAATAATTGTAACCAGAGTGAAAGTAATGGTCATTTCTACGTTTCGGTCGACCTAGGCTTCACTCTTGGGCGTTGCTCCACCAGACCGAATAGCTAGGGCCTTAGAAGTCAACGCCGGAAACCTAAAATACAATTAAAATACAACAGTTTTTCTATCGTATAACGGGTATAATTGCAACAAATAAGAAGGTGATGGTCATTTCCACGTTCCGGGCAACCTGGGGTTCACTCTAGGGCGTTGGTCCACCAGATCCAATAGTTAGGGCCTAAGAAGTCAACGATAGAAGCACCAAATACAAAATAAATAGAACAGTTTTTCCATTGTATAAAATGAATAATTGAAACCAGTGTGAAAGTTATGGTCATTTCTACGTTCCGGGCACCATAGGCTTCACTCTTGGACGTTACCCCACCAGATCGAATAGCCAGGACCTTAGAAGTCAAAGCCAGAAGCAGAAAATACAATAAAAATGCAACAGTTTTTCCATCGTGTACCAGGAGAAATTGCAACCAGAGTGAAGGTGATGGTCATTTCTACGTTCCGGGCATCCTAGACTTAACTCTAGCGCGTTGCTCCACCAGGTCAAATAGCTAGGGTCTTAGAAGTCAACACCAGAAGCATAAAATAAAATAAAAATACAACAGTTTTTCCATCGTATAACAGGAATAACAGCAACCATAGTGAAGGTGATGGTCACTTCTAAGTTCCGGGCAACCTAGGCTTCACTCTAGAGCGTTGCACCACCAGATCGAATAGTTAGGGCCTAAGAATTCAACGCCAGAAGCACCAAATACAAAATAAATACAACAGTTTTTCCATCGTATAAAACGAATAATTGCAACCAGTGTGAAAGTAATGGTCATTTCTACGTTCCGAGCAACCTAGGCTTCACGCTAGGGCGTTGCTCCACGACATCGAATAGCTACGGCCTTAGGAGTCAACGCCAGAGGCACAACATACAATATAAGTACTTCAGTTTTTCCATCGTATAAAACGAATAATTGCAATCAGTATGAAGGTTATGGTCATTTCTACGTTCCGGGCAGCCTAGGCTTCACCCTAGGCGTTGCTCCACCAGATCCAATAGTTAGGGCCTAAGAAGTAAACGCCAGATGCATAAAGTACAATAAAGATCCAACAGTCTGTCCATGGTATAACAGGAATAATTGCAACCAGTGTGAAAGTAATGGTTGTTTCTACGTTCCGGGCAACCTAGGCTTCACCCTAGGGCGTTGCTCCACCATATCCAATAGTTTGGACCTAAGAAGTCAACTACAGAAGCATAAAATACAATAAAAATACAACAGTTTTTCCATCGTATAACAGGAATAACAGCAACCATAGTGAAGGTGATGGTCACTTCTAAGTTCCGGGCAACCTAGGCTTCACTCTAGAGCGTTGCACCACCTGATCGAATAGTTAGGGCCTAAGAATTCAACGCCAGAAGCACCAAATACAAAATAAATACAACAGTTTTTCCATCGTATATAACGAGTAATTGCAACCAGTGTGAAAGTAATGGTCATTTCTACGTTCCGGGCAACCTAGGCATCACTATAGGGCGTTGGCCCACCAGATCCAATAGTTAGGGCCTAAGAAGTCAACTCCAGGAGCACCAAATACAAAACAAATACAACAGTTTTTCCATCGTATAAAACGAATAATTGCAACCAGTGTGCAAGTAATGGTGATTTCTACGTTCCGGGCAACTTAGGCATCACTCTAGGGCGTTGTTCCACCAGAGCGAATAGTTAGGGCCTAAGACGTCAACGCCTTAAGCATAAAATGCAATATAAATACAATAGTTTTTCCATCGTATAAAACGAATACTTGCAACCAGTATTAAAGTTATGGTCACTTCTACGTTCCGGGCAGCCTAGGCTTCACCCTAGGGCGTTGCTCCACCTGATCGAATGGTTAGGGCCTAAGAAGTCAACGCCAGAAGCATAAAATACGATATATGTACAACAGTTTTTCCATCGTATAAAACGAATTATTGCAACCAGTATGAAAGTTATGGTCGTTTCTACGTTCCGGGCAACCTAGGCATCACCCTAGAGTGTTGCTCCACCGCATCGAATAGCTACGGCATTAGAAGTTAAAGCCAGAAGCATAAAATGCAATAAAAATACAAGAGTTTGTCCATCGAATAACAGGAATAATTGCAACCAGTGTGAAAGTGATGGTCATTTCTACGTTCCGGGCAACCTAGCCGTCACTGTTGGGCGTTGGTCCACCAGATCCAATAGTTAGGGCCTAAGAAGCCAACGCCAGGAGCATCAAATACAAAATAAATACAACAGCTTTTCCATCGCAAGACAGGAATAATTGCAAGCAGTGGGAAAGAAATGGCTATTTCTAGATTCAGCGCAACCTAGGTTTCACTCTAGGGCGTGCTCCACCAGATCGAATAGTTAGGGGCTTAGAAAACAAGGCCAGAAGCATAAAATACAGTAAAAATACAACAGGTTTTCTATTGTACAAAACGAATAATTGCAACCAGTGTGAGAGTAATGGTCATCTCTACGTTCCGGGCAACATAGGCTTCACTCTTGGACGTTGCTCCAAGAGATCGAATAGCTAGGAACTTAGAAGTCAACGCCAGAAGCATAGAATACAATATAAATACAACAGTTTTTCCATTGTATAAAATGAATAATTGCAAACAGTGTGAAAGTAATGGTCATTTCTACGTTCCGGGCAACCTAGGCTTCACTCTAGGCCGTTGCTGCACCACATCGAATAGCTACGGCCTTAGAAGTCAACGCCATAACTATAAAAAACAATATAAATACAAGAGCTTTTCCATCGTATAGCATGAATAACTGCAAGCAGTGCGAAAGTAATGGTCATTTCTACGTTCCGGGCAACCTAGGCTCCATTCTAGGGCGTTGTTCCACCAGATCGAACAGTTAGGGCCTTAGAAGTCAAGGCCAGAAGCATGAGACACAATAAAAATACAACAGTTTTTCCATCGTATAGCATGAATAATTGCAACCAGTGTGAAGGTAATGGTCATTTCTACGTTCCGGGCAACCTAGTCTTCACTCTAGGGCGTTGTTCCACCAGATCGAATAGTTAGGGCCGAAGAAGTCAACGCCAGAAGCATAAAATACAATATGAATCCAACAGATTTTCCATCGTATAACAGGAGTAATTGCAACCAGTGTGTAATATATTGTCATTTCTACGTTCCGTGCGACCTAGGCTTCACTCTGGGGCGTTGGTCCACCAGATCGAATAGTTAGGGCCTAAGAAGTCAACGCCAGAAGCATAAAATACGAAATATATGCAATAGTTTTTCCATCATCTAAAACGAATAATTGAACGGCTGTCAATGGTGTGGTCATTTCTACGTTCCGGGCGTTCTAGGCTTCACCCTAGGGCGCTGCTCCACCAGATCGAATAGTTAGGGCCTTAGAAGTCAACGCCGGAAGCATAAAATACAAAATTAATACAACAGTTTTTCCATTGTATAAAACGAGTAATAGCAACCAGTGTGAAAGTAATGGCCCTTTCGACGTTTCGTGCAAAATAGGCTTCACTCTTGGACGTTGCGCCTCGAGATCGTATAGCTAGGACCTTAGAAGTCAACGCCAGAGGCGTAAAATACATTAAATATGCAACAGTCTGCCCATCGTATTGCACGAATAATTGCAACCAGAATGAAAGTAATGGTCATTTCTACGTTTCGGGCAACCTAGGCTCCACTCTAGGGCGTTGCGTCACCAAATCGAATAGCTAGGGCCTCAGAAGTCAACGCCAGGAGCATAAAATACAATATAAATACAACAGATTTTCTATCGTATAAAACGAATAATTGCAACCAGTATGAAAGTTATGGTCATTTCTACGTTCTGGGCAACCTAGGCTTCACTCTAGGGCGTTCCTCAACCATATCGAATAGCTACAGCCCTAGGAGACAACGCCATAACCATAAAATACAATATAAATACAACAGTCTTTCCGTCGTATAAAATGAATAATTGCAACCAGTGTGAAAGTAATGGTCATTTCTACGTTCCGGGCAACCTAGGCTTCACTCTAGGGCGTTGCTCCACCAGATCGAATAGTTAGGTCCTAAGAATTCAACGCCAGAAGCATAAAATACAATATAAATACAACAGTTTTTCCCTTGTATAACAGGTTAAATTGCAACCAGTGTGAAAGCTATGGTCATTTCTACATTCCGGGCAACCTAGGCTTCACTCTAGGGCGTTGCTCCACCACATCGAATAGTTAGGGCCTTAGAAGTCAATGCCAGAAGCATAAACTGCAATATAAATACAACAGTTATTCCACTGTATAATATGAATAATTGCAAACAGTGTGGAAGTAATAGTCATTTCTACGTTCCGGGCAACCTAGGCTTCACCATAGGGCATTGCTCCACCACATCGAATAGCTACGGCCTTAGAATTCAACGCCTGAAGCATAAAATATAATATAAATACAACGGCCTTTCCATCGTATAACAGGAATAATTGCAACCAGAGTGAAGGTGATGGTCATTTCTACGTTCCGGGCAAACTAGGCTTCGCTCTTGGGCGTTGCTCCACCAGATCGAATAGCTAGGGCCTAAGAAGTCAACGCCAGAAGCATAAAATAAAATAAAAATACAACAGTTTTTCCATCGTATAAAACGAATAATTGCAACCAGTATGAATGTTATGGTCATTTCTACGTTACGGGCAACCTAGACTTCACACTAGGGCGTTGGTCCACCAGATCGTACAGCTAGGGACTTAGAATTCAACGCCAGAAGAGCAAAATACAACATAAGTACAACAGTTTTACCATCGTACAAAATGAATAATTACAAGCAGTGTGAAAGCAATGGTCATTTATACGTTCCGGGCAATCTAGGCTTCACTGTAGGGCGTTGCTCCACCAGATCGAATAGTTAGGGCCTTAGAAGTCAACGCCCGATGCATGAAATACAAAATAAAGAGAACAGTTTTTCCATTGTATAGAACGAATAATTGCAACCAATGTGAAAGTAATGGTCAGTCCTACGTTCCGGGCAACCTAGGCTTCGCTGAAGGGCGTTGCTCCTCCAGATCGAATAGTTAGGGCCTTATAAGTCAACTCCCGAAGCATAAAATACAAAATAAATAGAACAGTTTTTCCATTGTATAAATCGAATAATTGCAACCAGTGTGAAAGTTATGGTCATTTCTACGGTCCGGGCAACCTAGGCTTAACACTAGGGCGTTGCTCCACCAGGTCGAATAGTTAGGGCCTATGAAGTCAGCGCCAGAAGCATAAAATTCAAAATAGATAGAACAGCTTTTCCATGGTATATAATGTATATTTGCAAACAGTGTGAAGGTAGTGGTCATTTCTACGTTCAGGGCAACCTAGGCTTCACTCCAGGGCGGTGCTCCACCAGATCAAATAGTTAGGGCCTAAGAAGTCAACGCCAGAAGCTTAAAATACAATATAAATACAACAGCTTTTCCATCGTATATAAGGTATATTTGCAAACAGTGTGAAAGAAACGGTCATTTCTACGTTCCGGGCAACCTAGACTCCACTCTACGGCGTTGCTCCACCAGATGGAATAGTTAGGGACTTAGAATTCGACGCCAGAAGCATAAAATACAACATAAGTACAACAGTTTTTCCATCGTATAACAGGAATAATTGCAACCAGTGTGAAAGTACAGGTCAGTTCTACGTTCCGGGCAACCTAGGCTTCACCCCTGGGCGTTGCTCCGCCAGATCCAATAGTTAGGACCCTAGAAGTCAGCGCCAGAAGCATAAAATACAAAATAGATACAACAGTTTTTCCATCGTATAGCATGAATAATTGCAACCAGAGTGAAATTAATGGACATTTCTACGTTTCGGGCGACCTAGGCTTCACTCTAGGGCGTTGCTCCACCATATCGAATAGCTAGGGCCTTAGAAGTCAACGCCCGAAACATAAAATACATCAAAAATGCAACAGTTTTTCCATCGTATAACTGGCATAATTGCAACCAGTGTGAAAGATATGGTCATTTCTACGTTGCGGGCAACCCAGGCTTCACTCTAGGGCGTTGCTCCACCACATCCAACAGTTAGGGCCTAAGAAGTCAACGCCAGAAGCACCAAATACAAAATAAATACAACAGTTTTTCCATCGTATAAAACGAATAATTGAAATCAGTGTGAGGGTTATGGTCATTTCTACGTTCCGCGCAGCCTAGGCTTCACCCATGGGCGTTGCTCCACCAGATCCAATAGTTAGGACCTAAGAAGTCTGCGCCAGAAGCATAAAATACAAAATAGATACAACAGCTTTTCCATGGTATATAATGTATATTTGCAAACAGTGTGAAGGTAGTGGTCATTTCTACGTTCAGGGCAACCTAGGCTTCACTCCAGGGCGGTGCTCCGCCAGATCAAATAGTTAGGGCCTAAGAAGTCAACTCCAGAAGCATAAAATACAATATAAATACAACAGCTTTTCCATTGTATAAACCGAATAATTGCTACCAGTGTGAAAGTTATGGACATTTCTACGATCCAGGCAACCTAGGCATCACTCCAGGGCGTTGCTGCACCACATCGAATAGCTACGGCCTTAGAAGTCGACGCCAGAAGGTTAAAATACAATATAAATAGAACAGATTGTCCATCGTATAACAGGAATAATTGCAACCAGAGTGAAAGTAATGGTCATTTCTACGTTCCGGGCAACCTAGGCTTCACTCTAGGGCGTTGCTCCACCACATCGAATAGTTAGGGCCTTAGAAGTCAATGCCAGAAGCATAAAATACTATATAAATACAACAGTTTTTAGACTGTATAATATGAATAATTGCAAACAGTGTGGAAGTAATGGCCATTTCTACGTTCCGGGCAACCTAGGCTTCACTCTAGGGCGTTGGTCCACCAGATCCAATAGTTAGGGCCTAAGAAGTCAACGCCTGAAGCATAAAATACTATATAAATACAACAGTGTTTACATTGTATAAAACGAATAATTGCAACCAGTATTAAAGTTATGGTTATTTCTACGTTCAGCGCAACCTAGGCTTCACCCTAGGGCGTTGCTCCACCAGATCGAATAGTTAGGGCCTAAGAAGTCAAGGCCAGAAGCATAAAATACAATATAAATACAACAGTTTTTCCCTTGTATAACAGGAATAATTGCAACCAGTGTGAAAGCTATGGTCATTTCTACGTTCAGGGCAACCTAGGCTTCACTCTAGGGCGTTGCTCCACCACAGCGAATAGTTAGGGCCTTAGACGTCAATGCCAGAAGCATAAAATGCCATATAAATACAACAGTTGTTCCACTGTATAATACGTATAATTGCAAATAGTGTGGAAGTAATGGTCATTTCTACGTTCCGGGCAACCTAGGATTCACTCTAGGGCGTTGCTCAACCACATCGAATAGCTACGGCCCTAGAAGACAACGCCATAACTATAAAATACAATATAAATACAACAGTCTATACATCGTATAAAACGAATAATTGCAACCAGTCTGATAGTTATGGCCATTTCTACGTTCCGGGTAACCTAGACTACACCCTAGGGCGTTTCTCCACCAGATCGAATAGTTAGGGCCTAAGAAGTCAATGCCAGAAGCCTAAAATACAAAATATATACAACAGTTTTTCCATCGTATAAAACGAATAATTGCAACCAGTATGAGAGTTATGGTCATTTCTACGTTCCGGGCAACCTAGGCTTCACCCTAGGGCGTTGCTCCACCTGACCGAATAGTTAGGGCCCAGGAAGTCATCGCCAGAAGCATAAAATACAATATAAATACAACAGTTTTTCCATTGTATAACAGGAATAATTGCAACCAGTGTGAAAGGTATGGTCATTTCTACGTTCCGGGCAACCTAGGCTTCACTCTGGGGCGTTGCTCCACCACATCGAATAGCTGCGGCCTTAGAAGTCAACGCCAGAAGCATAAAATACAATATAAATACAACAGTTTTTCAATCGTATAACAGGAATAATTGCAAACACTGTGAAAAATATGGTCATTTCTACGTTCCGGCCATCCTAGGCATCACTCTAGGGCATTGCTCCACCACATCGAATAGCTACGGCCCTAGAAGACAACGCCATAACTATAAAATACAATATAAATACAACAGTCTATGCATCGTATAAAACGAATAATTGCAACCAGTCTGTTAGTAATGGCCATTTCTACGTTCCGGGCAACCTAGACTTCACCCTAGGGCGTTTCTCCACCAGATCGAAAAGTTAGGGCCTAAGAAGTCAATGCCAGAAGCATAAAATACAAAATAAATACAACAGTTTTCCCATCGTATAAAACGAATATTTGCATCCAGTGTGCAAGTAATGGTCACTTCTACGTTCCGGGCAACCTAGGCTTCACACTAGGACGTTGTTCCACCAGAGCGAATAGTTGGGGCCTAGGAAGTCAACGCCTGAAGCATAAAATACAAAATAAATACAACAGTTTTTCCATCGTATAACAAGAATAATTGCAACCAGTGTGAAAAATATGGTCATTTCCACGTTGCGGGCATCCTAGGCTTCACTCTAGGGCGTTGCACCACCAGATCGAATAGTTAGGGCCTTCGAAGTCAACGCCCGAAGCATAAAATACAAAATAAATAGAACAGTTTTTCCATTGTATAAAACGAATAATTGAAACCAGTGTGAAAGTTATGGTCATTTCTACGTTCCGTGCCACCTAGGCTTCACTCTAGTGCGTTGCTCCACCAGATCGAATAGTTAGGGCCTAAGAAGTCAACGCCAGAAGCATAAAATACAATATAAATACAACAGTTTTCCCTTGTATAACAGAAATAATTGCAACCAGTGTGAAAGTTATGGTCATTTCTACGTTCCGGGCAACCTAGGCTTCACTCTAGGGCGTTGCTCCACCACATCGAATAGTTAGGGCCTTAGAAGTCAATGCCAGAAGCATAAAATACTATATAAATACAACAGTTTTTAGACTGTATAATATGAATAATTGCAAACAGTGTGGAAGTAATGGCCATTTCTACGTTCCGGGCAACCTAGGCTTCACTCTAGGGCGTTGGTCCACCAGATCCAATAGTTAGGGCCTAAGAAGTCAACGCCAGGAGCACCAAATACAAAATAAATACAACAGTTTTTCCATCGTATAAAACGATAATTGCATCCAGTGTGCAAGTAATGGTCATTTCTACGATCCGGGAGACCTAGGCATCACTCTAGGGCGTTGTTCCACCAGAGCGAATAGTTAGGGCCTAAGAAGTCAACGCCTGAAGCATAAAATACAATATAAATACAACAGTTTTTACATTGTATAAAACGAATAATTGCAACCAGTATTAAAGTTATGGTTATTTCTACGTTCAGGGCAACCTAGGCTTCACCCTAGGGCGTTGCTCCACCAGATCGAATAGTTAGGGCCTAAGAAGTCAGGGCCAGTAGCATAAAATACAATATAAATACAACAGTTTTTCCCTTGTATAACAGGAATAATTGCAACCAGTGTGAAAGCTATGGTCATTTCTACGTTCAGGGCAACCTAGGTTTCACTCTAGGGCGTTGCTCCACCACAGCGAATAGTTAGGGCCTTAGACGTCAATGCCAGAAGCATAAAATGCCATATAAATACAACAGTTGTTCCACTGTATAATACGTATAATTGCAAACAGTGTGGAAGTAATGGTCATTTCTACGTTCCGGGCAACCTAGGCTTCACTCTAGGGCGTTGCTCAACCACATCGAATAGCTACGGCCCTAGAAGACAACGCCATAACTATAAAATACAATATAAATACAACAGTCTATACATCGTATAAAACGAATAATTGCAACCAGTCTGATAGTTATGGTCAGTTCTACGTTCCGGGTAACCTAGACTACACCCTAGGGCGTTTCTTCACCAGATCGAATAGTTAGGGCCTAAGAAGTCAATGCCAGAAGCCTAAAATACAAAATAAACACAACAGTTTTTCCATCGTATAAAACGAATAATTGCATCCAGCGTGCAAGTAATGGTCATTTCTACGATCCGGGCAACCTAGGCATCACCCTAGGGCGTTGTTCCACCAGAGCGAATAGTTAGGGCCTAAGAAGTCAACGCTGAAGCATAAAATACAATATAAATACAACAGTTTTTCCATCGTGTAAAACGAATAATTGCAACCAGTGAGCAAGTAATGGTCATTTCTACGTTCCGGGCTATCTAGGCTTCACTCTAGGGCGTTGTTCCACTAGAGCGAATAGTTAGGGCCTAAGAAGTCAACGCCAGAAGCATAAAATACGATATATGTACAACAGTTTTACCATCGTATAAAATGAATAATCGCAAACAGTGTGAAGGTAATGGTCACTTCTACGTTCCGGGCAACCTAGGCTTCACACTAGGACGTTGTTCCACCAGAGCGAATAGTTAGGGCCTAGGAAGTCAACGCCTGAAGCATAAAATACAAAATAAATACAACAGTTTTTCCATCGTATAACAAGAATAATTGCAACCAGTGTGAAAAATATGGTCATTTCTACGTTGCGGGCATCCTAGGCTTCACTCTAGTGCGTTGCTCCACCAGATCGAATAGTTAGGGCCTAAGAAGTCAACGCCAGAAGCATAAAATACAATATAAATACAACAGTTTTCCCTTGTATAACAGAAATAATTGCAACCAGTGTGAAAGTTATGGTCATTTCTACGTTCCGGGCAACCTAGGCTTCACTCTGGGGCGTTGCTCCACCACATCGAATAGTTAGGGCCATAGAAGTCAATGCCAGAAGCATAAAATGCCATATAAGTACAACAGTTGTTCCACTGTATAATACGTATAATTGCAAACAGTGTGGAAGTAATGGTCACTTCTACGTTCCGGGCAACCTAGGCTTCACTCTAGGGCGTTGCTCAACCACATCGAATAGTTAGGGCCTTAGAAGTCAACGCCAGAAGCACCAAATCCAAAATTAATACAACAGTTTTTCCATCGTATAAAACGAATAATTGCAACCAGTATGAGAGTTATGGTCATTTCTACGTTCCGGGCAACCTAGGCTTCACCCTAGGGGGGTTGCTCCACCTGACCGAATAGTTAGGGCCCAGGAAGTCAACGCCAGAAGCATAAAATACAATATAAATACAACAGTTTTTCCATTGTATAACAGGAATAATTGCAACCAGTGTGAAAGGTATGGTCATTTCTACGTTCCGGGCAACCTAGGCTTCACTCTAGGGCGTTGCTCCACCACATCGAATAGTTAGGGCCTTAGAAGTCAATGCCAGAAGCATAAAATACTATATAAATACAACAGTTTTTAGACTGTATAATTTGAATAATTGCAAACAGTGTGGAAGTAATGGCCATTTCTACGTTCCGGGCAACCTAGGCTTCACTCTAGGGCGTTGGTCCACCAGATCCAGTAGCTAGGGCCTAAGAAGTCAACGCCAGGAGCACCAAATACAAAATAAATACAACAGTTTTTCCATCGTATAAAACGATAATTGCATCCAGTGTGCAAGTAATGGTCATTTCTACGATCCGGGCGACCTAGGCATCACTCTAGGGCGTTGTTCCACCAGAGCGAATAGTTAGGGCCTAAGAAGTCAACGCCTGAAGCATAAAATACAATATAAATACAACAGTTTTTACATTGTATAAAACGAATTATTGCAACCAGTATTAAAGTTATGGTTATTTCTACGTTCAGGGCAAACTAGGCTTCACCCTAGGGCGTTGCTTCACCAGATCGAATAGTTAGGGCCTAAGAAGTCAAGGCCAGTAGCATAAAATACAATATAAATACAACAGTTTTTAGACTGTATAATATGAATAATTGCAAACAGTGTGGATGTAATGGCCATTTCTACGTTCCGGGCAACCTAGGCTTCACTCTAGGGCGTTGGTCCACCAGATCCAGTAGCTAGGGCCTAAGAAGTCAACGCCAGGAGCACCAAATACAAAATAAATACAACAGTTTTTCCATCGTATAAAACGATAATTGCATCCAGTGTGCAAGTAATGGTCATTTCTACGATCCGGGCGACCTAGGCATCACTCTAGGGCGTTGTTCCACCAGAGCGAATAGTTAGGGCCTACGAAGTCAACGCCTGAAGCATAAAATACAATATAAATACAACAGTTTTTACATTGTATAAAACGAATTATTGCAACCAGTATTAAAGTTATGGTTATTTCTACGTTCAGGGCAAACTAGGCTTCACCCTAGGGCGTTGCTTCACCAGATCGAATAGTTAGGGCCTAAGAAGTCAAGGCCAGTAGCATAAAATACAATATAAATACAACAGTTTTTCCCTTGTATAACAGGAATAATTGCAACCAGTGTGAAAGCTATGGTCATTTCTACGTTCAGCGCAACGTAGGTTTCACTCTAGGGCGTTGCTCCACCACAGCGAATAGTTAGGGCCTTAGACGTCAATGCCAGAAGCATAAAATGCCATATAAATACAACAGTTGTTCCACTGTATAATACGTATAATTGCAAACAGTGTGGAAGTAATGGTCATTTCTACGTTCAGGGCAACCTAGGCTTCACTCTAGGGCGTTGCTCAACCACATCGAATAGCTACGGCCCTAGAAGACAACGCCATAGCTATAAAATACAATATAAATACAACAGTCTATACATCGTATAAAACGAATAATTGCAACCAGTCTGATAGTTATGGTCATTTCTACGTTCCGGGTAACCTAGACTACACCCTAGGGCGTTTCTCCACCAGATCGAATAGTTAGGGCCTAAGAAGTCAATGCCAGAAGCCTAAAATACAAAATAAATACAACAGTTTTTCCATCGTATAAAACGAATAATTGCATCCAGTGTGCAAGTAATGGTCATTTCTACGATCCGGGCAACCTAGGCATCACCCTAGGGCGTTGTTCCACCAGAGCGAATAGTTAGGGCCTAAGAAGTCAACGCTGAAGCATAAAATACAATATAAATACAACAGTTTTTCCATCGTATAAAACGAATAATTGCAACCAGTGTGCAAGTAATGGTCATTTCTACGTTCCGGGCTATCTAGGCTTCACTCTAGGGCGTTGTTCCACCAGATCGAATTGTTAGGGCCTAAGAAGTCAACGCCAGAAGCATAAAATACGATATATGTACAACAGTTGTTCCATCGTATAAAACGAGTAATTGCAAACAGTGTGGAAGTAATGTTCATTTCTACGTTCCGGGCAACCTAGGCTTCACTCTAGGGCGATGCTCCACCAGATCGAATAGTTAAGGCCTTAGAAGTCAACGCCCGAAGCATAAAATGCAAAATTAATACAACAGTCTTTCCATTGTATAAAACGAATAATTGCAACCAGTATGAAGGTTATGGTCATTTCTACGTTCCGGGCAACCTCGGCTTCAACCTAGGGCGTTGCTCCACCAGATTCAATAGCTAGGTCCTTAGAAGTCAACGCCCGAAGCATAAAATACAGTAAAAATAAAACAGTTTTTCCATCGTATAACGGAAATAATTGCAACCAGTGTGAAAGTGATGGTCATTTCTACATTCCGTGCAACCTAGGCTTCACTCTAGGGCGTTGGTCCACCAGATCCAATAGCTAGGACCTTAGAAGTCAAAGCCTGAAGAAGAAAATACAATAAAAATGCAACAGTTTTTCCATCGTATACCATGAATAACTGCAACCAGTGTGAAAGTAATGGTCACTTCTACGTTCCGGGCAACCTAGGCTTCACGCAAGGGCGTTGCTCCACCAGTTCGAATAGTTAGGGCCTTAGAAGCTAACGCCGGAAGCATAAAATACAAAATTAATACAACAGTTTTTCCATTGTATAAAACGAGTAATAGCAACCAGTGTGAAAGTTATGGTCATTTCTACGTTCCGGGCAACCTAGGCTTCTCTCTAGGCCGTTATTCCACCACATCGGATAGCTTCGGCCTTAGAAGTCAACGCCAGAAGCATAAAATACACTATAAATACAACAGTTTTTCCATCATATAAAACGAATAATATCAACCAGTGTGAAAGTTATGGTCATTGCTACGTTCCGTGCAACCCAGGCTCCACTCTACAACGTTACTCCACCAAATCGAATAGCTAGGGCCTTAGAAGTCAGCGCCCGAAGCATAAAATACAAAATAAATAGAACAGTTTTTCCATGGTATAAAACGGATAATTGCAACCAGTATGTTAGTAGTGGTCATTTCTACGTTCCGGGCAACCTAGGCTTCTCTCTAGGCCGTTATTCCACCACATCGGATAGCTTCGGCCTTAGAAGTCAACGCCAGAAGCATAAAATACACTATAAATACAACAGTTTTTCCATCATATAAAACGAATAATATCAACCAGTGTGAAAGTTATGGTCATTGCTACGTTCCGTGCAACCCAGGCTCCACTCTAGGACGTTGCTCCACCAAATCAGATAGCTAGGGCCTTAGAAGTCAGCGCCCGAAGCATAACATACAAAATAAATAGAACAGTCTTTCCATTGTATAAAACGAATAATTGCAACCAGTGTGAAAGTTATGGTCATTTCTACGTTCCGGGCAACCTAGGCTTCACCCTAGGGCGTTGTTCCACCAGATCGATAGTTAGGGCCTAAGAAGTCAACGCCAGAAGCATAAAATGCAATATAAATACAACAGCTTTTCAATCGTATATAATGTATATTTGGAAACAGTGTGAAAGTAAACGTCATTTCTACGTTCGGGGCAACCTAGGCTTAACTGTAGGGCGTTGCTCCACCAGATCGCATAGTTAGGGACATAGAATTTAACGCCAGAAGCATAAAATACAATAAATATAGAACAGTTTTTTCATCGTATAACACGAATAATTGTAACCAGAGTGAAAGTAATGGTCATTTCTACGTTTCGGTCGACCTAGGCTTCACTCTTGGGCGTTGCTCCACCAGACCGAATAGCTAGGGCCTTAGAAGTCAACGCCGGAAACCTAAAATACAATTAAAATACAACAGTTTTTCTATCGTATAACGGGTATAATTGCAACAAATAAGAAGGTGATGGTCATTTCCACGTTCCGGGCAACCTGGGGTTCACTCTAGGGCGTTGGTCCACCAGATCCAATAGTTAGGGCCTAAGAAGTCAACGATAGAAGCACCAAATACAAAATAAATAGAACA
Source organism: Calliopsis andreniformis (assembly GCF_051401765.1). NCBI lineage: Eukaryota > Metazoa > Arthropoda > Insecta > Hymenoptera > Andrenidae > Calliopsis > Calliopsis andreniformis. Next base: position 20,713,136 of record NW_027480422.1, read on the forward strand.
GTTTTTCCATTGTATAAAACGAATAATTGAAACCAGTGTGAAAGTTATGGTCATTTCTACGTTCCGGGCACCATAGGCTTCACTCTTGGACGTTACCCCACCAGATCGAATAGCCAGGACCTTAGAAGTCAAAGCCAGAAGCAGAAAATACAATAAAAATGCAACAGTTTTTCCATCGTGTACCAGGAGAAATTGCAACCAGAGTGAAGGTGATGGTCATTTCTACGTTCCGGGCATCCTAGACTTAACTCTAGCGCGTTGCTCCACCAGGTCAAATAGCTAGGGTCTTAGAAGTCAACACCAGAAGCATAAAATAAAATAAAAATACAACAGTTTTTCCATCGTATAACAGGAATAACAGCAACCATAGTGAAGGTGATGGTCACTTCTAAGTTCCGGGCAACCTAGGCTTCACTCTAGAGCGTTGCACCACCAGATCGAATAGTTAGGGCCTAAGAATTCAACGCCAGAAGCACCAAATACAAAATAAATACAACAGTTTTTCCATCGTATAAAACGAATAATTGCAACCAGTGTGAAAGTAATGGTCATTTCTACGTTCCGAGCAACCTAGGCTTCACGCTAGGGCGTTGCTCCACGACATCGAATAGCTACGGCCTTAGGAGTCAACGCCAGAGGCACAACATACAATATAAGTACTTCAGTTTTTCCATCGTATAAAACGAATAATTGCAATCAGTATGAAGGTTATGGTCATTTCTACGTTCCGGGCAGCCTAGGCTTCACCCTAGGCGTTGCTCCACCAGATCCAATAGTTAGGGCCTAAGAAGTAAACGCCAGATGCATAAAGTACAATAAAGATCCAACAGTCTGTCCATGGTATAACAGGAATAATTGCAACCAGTGTGAAAGTAATGGTTGTTTCTACGTTCCGGGCAACCTAGGCTTCACCCTAGGGCGTTGCTCCACCATATCCAATAGTTTGGACCTAAGAAGTCAACTACAGAAGCATAAAATACAATAAAAATACAACAGTTTTTCCATCGTATAACAGGAATAACAGCAACCATAGTGAAGGTGATGGTCACTTCTAAGTTCCGGGCAACCTAGGCTTCACTCTAGAGCGTTGCACCACCTGATCGAATAGTTAGGGCCTAAGAATTCAACGCCAGAAGCACCAAATACAAAATAAATACAACAGTTTTTCCATCGTATATAACGAATAATTGCAACCAGTGTGAAAGTAATGGTCATTTCTACGTTCCGGGCAACCTAGGCATCACTATAGGGGGTTGGCCCACCAGATCCAATAGTTAGGGCCTAAGAAGTCAACTCCAGGAGCACCAAATACAAAACAAATACAACAGTTTTTCCATCGTATAAAACGAATAATTGCAACCAGTGTGCAAGTAATGGTGATTTCTACGTTCCGGGCAACTTAGGCATCACTCTAGGGCGTTGTTCCACCAGAGCGAATAGTTAGGGCCTAAGACGTCAACGCCTTAAGCATAAAATGCAATATAAATACAATAGTTTTTCCATCGTATAAAACGAATACTTGCAACCAGTATTAAAGTTATGGTCACTTCTACGTTCCGGGCAGCCTAGGCTTCACCCTAGGGCGTTGCTCCACCTGATCGAATGGTTAGGGCCTAAGAAGTCAACGCCAGAAGCATAAAATACGATATATGTACAACAGTTTTTCCATCGTATAAAACGAATTATTGCAACCAGTATGAAAGTTATGGTCGTTTCTACGTTCCGGGCAACCTAGGCATCACCCGAGAGTGTTGCTCCACCGCGTCGAATAGCTACGGCATTAGAAGTTAAAGCCAGAAGCATAAAATGCAATAAAAATACAAGAGTTTGTCCATCGAATAACAGGAATAATTGCAACCAGTGTGAAAGTGATGGTCATTTCTACGTTCCGGGCAACCTAGCCATCACTGTTGGGCGTTGGTCCACCAGATCCAATAGTTAGGGCCTAAGAAGCCAACGCCAGGAGCATCAAATACAAAATAAATACAACAGTTTTTCCATCGCAAGACAGGAATAATTGCAAGCAGTGGGAAAGAAATGGCTATTTCTAGATTCAGCGCAACCTAGGTTTCACTCTAGGGCGTGCTCTACCAGATCGAATAGTTAGGGGCTTAGAAAACAAGGCCAGAAGCATAAAATACAGTAAAAATACAACAGGTTTTCTATTGTACAAAACGAATAATTGCAACCAGTGTGAGAGTAATGGTCATCTCTACGTTCCGGGCAACATAGGCTTCACTCTTGGACGTTGCTCCAAGAGATCGAATAGCTAGGAACTTAGAAGTCAACGCCAGAAGCATAGAATACAATATAAATACAACAGTTTTTCCATTGTATAAAATGAATAATTGCAAACAGTGTGAAAGTAATGGTCATTTCTACGTTCCGGGCAACCTAGGCTTCACTCTAGGCCGTTGCTGCACCACATCGAATAGCTACGGCCTTAGAAGTCAACGCCATAACTATAAAAAACAATATAAATACAAGAGTTTTTCCATCGTATAGCATGAATAACTGCAAGCAGTGCGAAAGTAATGGTCATTTCTACGTTCCGGGCAACCTAGGCTCCATTCTAGGGCGTTGTTCCACCAGATCGAACAGTTAGGGCCTTAGAAGTCAACGCCAGAAGCATGAGACACAATAAAAATACAACAGTTTTTCCATCGTATAGCATGAATAATTGCAACCAGTGTGAAGGTAATGGTCATTTCTACGTTCCGGGCAACCTAGTCTTCACTCTAGGGCGTTGTTCCACCAGATCGAATAGTTAGGGCCGAAGAAGTCAACGCCAGAAGCATAAAATACAATATGAATCCAACAGATTTTCCATCGTATAACAGGAGTAATTGCAACCAGTGTGAAATATATTGTCATTTCTACGTTCCGTGCGACCTAGGCTTCACTCTGGGGCGTTGGTCCACCAGATCGAATAGTTAGGGCCTAAGAAGTCAACGCCAGAAGCATAAAATACGAAATATATGCAATAGTTTTTCCATCATCTAAAACGAATAATTGAACGGCTGTCAATGGTGTGGTCATTTCTACGTTCCGGGCGTTCTAGGCTTCACCCTAGGGCGCTGCTCCACCAGATCGAATAGTTAGGGCCTTAGAAGTCAACGCCGGAAGCATAAAATACAAAATTAATACAACAGTTTTTCCATTGTATAAAACGAGTAATAGCAACCAGTGTGAAAGTAATGGCCTTTTCGACGTTTCGTGCAAAATAGGCTTCACTCTTGGACGTTGCGCCTCGAGATCGTATAGCTAGGACCTTAGAAGTCAACGCCAGAGGCGTAAAATACATTAAATATGCAACAGTCTGCCCATCGTATTGCACGAATAATTGCAACCAGAATGAAAGTAATGGTCATTTCTACGTTTCGGGCAACCTAGGCTCCACTCTAGGGCGTTGCGTCACCAAATCGAATAGCTAGGGCCTCAGAAGTCAACGCCAGGAGCATAAAATACAATATAAATACAACAGATTTTCTATCGTATAAAACGAATAATTGCAACCAGTATGAAAGTTATGGTCATTTCTACGTTCTGGGCAACCTAGGCTTCACTCTAGGGCGTTCCTCAACCATATCGAATAGCTACAGCCCTAGGAGACAACGCCATAACCATAAAATACAATATAAATACAACAGTCTTTCCGTCGTATAAAATGAATAATTGCAACCAGTGTGAAAGTAATGGTCATTTCTACGTTCCGGGCAACCTAGGCTTCACTCTAGGGCGTTGCTCCACCAGATCGAATAGTTAGGTCCTAAGAATTCAACGCCAGAAGCATAAAATACAATATAAATACAACAGTTTTTCCCTTGTATAACAGGTTAAATTGCAACCAGTGTGAAAGCTATGGTCATTTCTACATTCCGGGCAACCTAGGCTTCACTCTAGGGCGTTGCTCCACCACATCGAATAGTTAGGGCCTTAGAAGTCAATGCCAGAAGCATAAACTGCAATATAAATACAACAGTTATTCCACTGTATAATATGAATAATTGCAAACAGTGTGGAAGTAATAGTCATTTCTACGTTCCGGGCAACCTAGGCTTCACCATAGGGCATTGCTCCACCACATCGAATAGCTACGGCCTTAGAATTCAACGCCTGAAGCATAAAATATAATATAAATACAACGGCCTTTCCATCGTATAACAGGAATAATTGCAACCAGAGTGAAGGTGATGGTCATTTCTACGTTCCGGGCAAACTAGGCTTCGCTCTTGGGCGTTGCTCCACCAGATCGAATAGCTAGGGCCTAAGAAGTCAACGCCGGAAGCATAAAATAAAATAAAAATACAACAGTTTTTCCATCGTATAAAACGAATAATTGCAACCAGTATGAATGTTATGGTCATTTCTACGTTACGGGCAACCTAGACTTCACACTAGGGCGTTGGTCCACCAGATCGTACAGCTAGGGACTTAGAATTCAACGCCAGAAGAGCAAAATACAACATAAGTACAACAGTTTTACCATCGTACAAAATGAATAATTACAAGCAGTGTGAAAGCAATGGTCATTTATACGTTCCGGGCAATCTAGGCTTCACTGTAGGGCGTTGCTCCACCAGATCGAATACTTAGGGCCTTAGAAGTCAACGCCCGATGCATGAAATACAAAATAAAGAGAACAGTTTTTCCATTGTATAGAACGAATAATTGCAACCAATGTGAAAGTAATGGTCAGTCCTACGTTCCGGGCAACCTAGGCTTCGCTGAAGGGCGTTGCTCCTCCAGATCGAATAGTTAGGGCCTTATAAGTCAACTCCCGAAGCATAAAATACAAAATAAATAGAACAGTTTTTCCATTGTATAAATCGAATAATTGCAACCAGTGTGAAAGTTATGGTCATTTCTACGGTCCGGGCAACCTAGGCTTAACACTAGGGCGTTGCTCCACCAGGTCGAATAGTTAGGGCCTATGAAGTCAGCGCCAGAAGCATAAAATTCAAAATAGATAGAACAGCTTTTCCATGGTATATAATGTATATTTGCAAACAGTGTGAAGGTAGTGGTCATTTCTACGTTCAGGGCAACCTAGGCTTCACCCTAGGGCGTTGCTCCACCTGATCGAATAGTTAGGGCCTAAGAAGTCAACGCCAGAAGCATAAAATACGATATAAATACAACAGCTTTTCCATCGTATATAAGGTATATTTGCAAACAGTGTGAAAGAAACGGTCATTTCTACGTTCCGGGCAACCTAGACTCCACTCTACGGCGTTGCTCCACCAGATGGAATAGTTAGGGACTTAGAATTCGACGCCAGAAGCATAAAATACAACATAAGTACAACAGTTTTTCCATCGTATAACAGGAATAATTGCAACCAGTGTGAAAGTACAGGTCAGTTCTACGTTCCGGGCAACCTAGGCTTCACCCCTGGGCGTTGCTCCGCCAGATCCAATAGTTAGGACCCTAGAAGTCAGCGCCAGAAGCATAAAATACAAAATAGATACAACAGTTTTTCCATCGTATAGCATGAATAATTGCAACCAGAGTGAAATTAATGGACATTTCTACGTTTCGGGCGACCTAGGCTTCACTCTAGGGCGTTGCTCCACCATATCGAATAGCTAGGGCCTTAGAAGTCAACGCCCGAAACATAAAATACATCAAAAATGCAACAGTTTTTCCATCGTATAACTGGCATAATTGCAACCAGTGTGAAAGATATGGTCATTTCTACGTTGCGGGCAACCCAGGCTTCACTCTAGGGCGTTGCTCCACCACATCCAACAGTTAGGGCCTAAGAAGTCAACGCCAGAAGCACCAAATACAAAATAAATACAACAGTTTTTCCATCGTATAAAACGAATAATTGAAATCAGTGTGAGGGTTATGGTCATTTCTACGTTCCGCGCAGCCTAGGCTTCACCCATGGGCGTTGCTCCACCAGATCCAATAGTTAGGACCTAAGAAGTCTGCGCCAGAAGCATAAAATACAAAATAGATACAACAGCTTTTCCATGGTATATAATGTATATTTGCAAACAGTGTGAAGGTAGTGGTCATTTCTACGTTCAGGGCAACCTAGGCTTCACTCCAGGGCGGTGCTCCGCCAGATCAAATAGTTAGGGCCTAAGAAGTCAACTCCAGAAGCATAAAATACAATATAAATACAACAGCTTTTCCATTGTATAAACCGAATAATTGCTACCAGTGTGAAAGTTATGGACATTTCTACGATCCAGGCAACCTAGGCATCACTCCAGGGCGTTGCTGCACCACATCGAATAGCTACGGCCTTAGAAGTCGACGCCAGAAGGTTAAAATACAATATAAATAGAACAGATTGTCCATCGTATAACAGGAATAATTGCAACCAGAGTGAAAGTAATGGTCATTTCTACGTTCCGGGCAACCTAGGCTTCACACCAGGGCGTTGCTGCACCACATCGAATAGCTACGCCCTTAGAAGTCAACGCCAGAAGGTTAAAATACAATATAAAAACAACAGATTTTCCATCGTATAATATGAATAATTGCAATCAGTATGAAAGTTATGGTCATTTCTACGTTCCGGTCAACCTGGGCTTCACCAGAGGGCGTTCCTCCACCAGATCCAATAGTTAGGACCTAAGAAGTCAACGCCAGAAGCATAAAATTCAAAATAGATACAACAGTTTTTCCATCGTATAACAGGAATAATTGCAATCAGTGTGAATGATATGGCCATTTCTACGATCCAGGCAACCTAGGCTTCACTCCAGGGCGTTGCTGCACCACATCGAATAGCTACGGCCTTAGAAGTCGACGCCAGAAGGTTAAAATACAATATAAATACAACAGATTGTCCATCGTATAACAGGAATAATTGCAACCAGTGTGAAAGTGATGGTCATTTCTACGATCCGGGCAACCTAGGCTTCACTCTAGGGCGTTCTTCCACCAGATCGAATAGCTAGGGCCTAAGAAGTCAACGCCAGAAGCATAAAATAAAATAAAAATACAACAGTTTTTCCATCGTATAAAACGAATAATTGCAACCAGTATGAATGTTATGGTCATTTCTACGTTACGGGCAACCTAGACTTCACACTAGGGCGTTGGTCCACCAGATCGTACAGCTAGGGACTTAGAATTCAACGCCAGAAGAGCAAAATACAACATAAGTACAACAGTTTTACCATCGTACAAAATGAATAATTACAAGCAGTGTGAAAGCAATGGTCATTTATACGTTCCGGGCAATCTAGGCTTCACTGTAGGGCGTTGCTCCACCAGATCGAATAGTTAGGGCCTTAGAAGTCAACGCCCGATGCATGAAATACAAAATAAAGAGAACAGTTTTTCCATTGTATAGAACGAATAATTGCAACCAATGTGAAAGTAATGGTCAGTCCTACGTTCCGGGCAACCTAGGCTTCGCTGAAGGGCGTTGCTCCTCCAGATCGAATAGTTAGGGCCTTATAAGTCAACTCCCGAAGCATAAAATACAAAATAAATAGAACAGTTTTTCCATTGTATAAATCGAATAATTGCAACCAGTGTGAAAGTTATGGTCATTTCTACGGTCCGGGCAACCTAGGCTTAACACTAGGGCGTTGCTCCACCAGGTCGAATAGTTAGGGCCTATGAAGTCAGCGCCAGAAGCATAAAATTCAAAATAGATAGAACAGCTTTTCCATGGTATATAATGTATATTTGCAAACAGTGTGAAGGTAGTGGTCATTTCTACGTTCAGGGCAACCTAGGCTTCACTCCAGGGCGGTGCTCCACCAGATCAAATAGTTAGGGCCTAAGAAGTCAACGCCAGAAGCTTAAAATACAATATAAATACAACAGCTTTTCCATCGTATATAATGTATATTTGCAAACAGTGTGAAAGTAACGGTCATTTCTACGTTCCGGGCAACCTAGGCTCCATTCTAGGGCGTTGTTCCACCAGATCGAACAGTTAGGGCCTTAGAAGTCAACGCCAGAAGCATGAGACACAATAAAAATACAACAGTTTTTCCATCGTATAGCATGAATAATTGCAACCAGTGTGAAGGTAATGGTCATTTCTACGTTCCGGGCAACCTAGTCTTCACTCTAGGGCGTTGTTCCACCAGATCGAATAGTTAGGGCCGAAGAAGTCAACGCCAGAAGCATAAAATACAATATGAATCCAACAGATTTTCCATCGTATAACAGGAGTAATTGCAACCAGTGTGAAATATATTGTCATTTCTACGTTCCGTGCGACCTAGGCTTCACTCTGGGGCGTTGGTCCACCAGATCGAATAGTTAGGGCCTAAGAAGTCAACGCCAGAAGCATAAAATACGAAATATATGCAATAGTTTTTCCATCATCTAAAACGAATAATTGAACGGCTGTCAATGGTGTGGTCATTTCTACGTTCCGGGCATTCTAGGCTTCACCCTAGGGCGCTGCTCCACCAGATCGAATAGTTAGGGCCTTAGAAGTCAACGCCGGAAGCATAAAATACAAAATTAATACAACAGTTTTTCCATTGTATAAAACGAGTAATAGCAACCAGTGTGAAAGTAATGGCCTTTTCGACGTTTCGTGCAAAATAGGCTTCACTCTTGGACGTTGCGCCTCGAGATCGTATAGCTAGGACCTTAGAAGTCAACGGCAGAGGCGTAAAATACATTAAATATGCAACAGTCTGCCCATCGTATTGCACGAATAATTGCAACCAGAATGAAAGTAATGGTCATTTCTACGTTTCGGGCAACCTAGGCTCCACTCTAGGGCGTTGCGTCACCAAATCGAATAGCTAGGGCCTCAGAAGTCAACGCCAGGAGCATAAAATACAATATAAATACAACAGATTTTCTATCGTATAAAACGAATAATTGCAACCAGTATGAAAGTTATGGTCATTTCTACGTTCTGGGCAACCTAGGCTTCACTCTAGGGCGTTCCTCAACCATATCGAATAGCTACAGCCCTAGGAGACAACGCCATAACCATAAAATACAATATAAATACAACAGTCTTTCCGTCGTATAAAATGAATAATTGCAACCAGTGTGAAAGTAATGGTCATTTCTACGTTCCGGGCAACCTAGGCTTCGCTCTAGGGCGTTGCTCCACCAGATCGAATAGTTAGGTCCTAAGAATCCAACGCCAGAAGCATAAAATACAATATAAATACAACAGTTTTTCCCTTGTATAACAGGTTAAATTGCAACCAGTGTGAAAGCTATGGTCATTTCTACATTCCGGGCAACCTAGGCTTCACTCTAGGGCGTTGCTCCACCACATCGAATAGTTAGGGCCTTAGAAGTCAATGCCAGAAGCATAAACTGCAATATAAATACAACAGTTATTCCACTGTATAATATGAATAATTGCAAACAGTGTGGAAGTAATAGTCATTTCTACGTTCCGGGCAACCTAGGCTTCACCATAGGGCATTGCTCCACCACATCGAATAGCTACGGCCTTAGAATTCAACGCCTGAAGCATAAAATATAATATAAATACAACGGCCTTTCCATCGTATAACAGGAATAATTGCAACCAGAGTGAAGGTGATGGTCATTTCTACGTTCCGGGCAAACTAGGCTTCGCTCTTGGGCGTTGCTCCACCAGATCGAATAGCTAGGGCCTAAGAAGTCAACGCCAAAAGCATAAAATAAAATAAAAATACAACAGTTTTTCCATCGTATAAAACGAATAATTGCAACCAGTATGAATGTTATGGTCATTTCTACGTTACGGGCAACCTAGACTTCACACTAGGGCGTTGGTCCACCAGATCGTACAGCTAGGGACTTAGAATTCAACGCCAGAAGAGCAAAATACAACATAAGTACAACAGTTTTACCATCGTACAAAATGAATAATTACAAGCAGTGTGAAAGCAATGGTCATTTATACGTTCCGGGCAATCTAGGCTTCACTGTAGGGCGTTGCTCCACCAGATCGAATAGTTAGGGCCTTAGAAGTCAACGCCCGATGCATGAAATACAAAATAAAGGGAACAGTTTTTCCATTGTATAGAACGAATAATTGCAACCAATGTGAAAGTAATGGTCAGTCCTACGTTCCGGGCAACCTAGGCTTCGCTGAAGGGCGTTGCTCCTCCAGATCGAATAGTTAGGGCCTTATAAGTCAACTCCCGAAGCATAAAATACAAAATAAATAGAACAGTTTTTCCATTGTATAAATCGAATAATTGCAACCAGTGTGAAAGTTATGGTCATTTCTACGGTCCGGGCAACCTAGGCTTAACACTAGGGCGTTGCTCCACCAGGTCGAATAGTTAGGGCCTATGAAGTCAGCGCCAGAAGCATAAAATTCAAAATAGTTAGAACAGCTTTTCCATGGTATATAATGTATATTTGCAAACAGTGTGAAGGTAGTGGTCATTTCTACGTTCAGGGCAACCTAGGCTTCACTCCAGGGCGGTGCTCCACCAGATCAAATAGTTAGGGCCTAAGAAGTCAACGCCAGAAGCTTAAAATACAATATAAATACAACAGCTTTTCCATCGTATATAATGTATATTTGCAAACAGTGTGAAAGTAACGGTCATTTCTACGTTCCGGGCAACCTAGACTCCACTCTACGGCGTTGCTCCACCAGATGGAATAGTTAGGGACTTAGAATTCGACGCCAGAAGCATAAAATACAACATAAGTACAACAGTTTTTCCATCGTATAACAGGAATAATTGCAACCAGTGTGAAAGTACAGGTCAGTTCTACGTTCCGGGCAACCTAGGCTTCACCCCTGGGCGTTGCTCCGCCAGATCCAATAGTTAGGACCCTAGAAGTCAGCGCCAGAAGCATAAAATACAAAATAGATACAACAGTTTTTCCATCGTATAGCATGAATAATTGCAACCAGAGTGAAATTAATGGACATTTCTACGTTTCGGGCGACCTAGGCTTCACTCTAGGGCGTTGCTCCACCATATCGAATAGCTAGGGCCTTAGAAGTCAACGCCCGAAACATAAAATACATCAAAAATGCAACAGTTTTTCCATCGTATAACTGGCATAATTGCAACCAGTGTGAAAGATATGGTCATTTCTACGTTGCGGGCAACCCAGGCTTCACTCTAGGGCGTTGCTCCACCACATCCAACAGTTAGGGCCTAAGAAGTCAACGCCAGAAGCACCAAATACAAAATAAATACAACAGTTTTTCCATCGTATAAAACGAATAATTGAAATCAGTGTGAGGGTTATGGTCATTTCTACGTTCCGCGCAGCCTAGGCTTCACCCATGGGCGTTGCTCCACCAGATCCAATAGTTAGGACCTAAGAAGTCTGCGCCAGAAGCATAAAATACAAAATAGATACAACAGCTTTTCCATGGTATATAATGTATATTTGCAAACAGTGTGAAGGTAGTGGTCATTTCTACGTTCAGGGCAACCTAGGCTTCACTCCAGGGCGGTGCTCCGCCAGATCAAATAGTTAGGGCCTAAGAAGTCAACTCCAGAAGCATAAAATACAATATAAATACAACAGCTTTTCCATTGTATAAACCGAATAATTGCTACCAGTGTGAAAGTTATGGACATTTCTACGATCCAGGCAACCTAGGCATCACTCCAGGGCGTTGCTGCACCACATCGAATAGCTACGGCCTTAGAAGTCGACGCCAGAAGGTTAAAATACAATATAAATAGAACAGATTGTCCATCGTATAACAGGAATAATTGCAACCAGAGTGAAAGTAATGGTCATTTCTACGTTCCGGGCAACCTAGGCTTCACTCCAGGGCGTTGCTGCACCACATCGAATAGCTACGCCCTTAGAAGTCAACGCCAGAAGGTTAAAATACAATATAAAAACAACAGATTTTCCATCGTATAATATGAATAATTGCAATCAGTATGAAAGTTATGGTCATTTCTACGTTCCGGGCAACCTGGGCATCACTATAGGGCGTTGGTCCACCAGATCCAATAGTTAGAGCCTAAGAAGTCAACGCCAGGAGCACTAAATACAAAACAAATACAACAGTTTTTCCATCGTATAAAACGAATAATTGCAACCATTCTGAAAATAATGGCCATTTCTGCGCTCCGGGCATGCTAGGCTTCACTCTGGGGCGTTGGTCCATCAGATTCAATAGTTTGGGCCTAAGAAGTCAACGCCAGAAGCATAAAGTACAATAAAAATCCAAAAGTTTGTCCATCGTATAACAGGAATAATTGCAACCAGTGTGGAAGATATGGTCATTTCTGCGTTCCGGGCAACCTAGGCTTCACTCTAGGGCGTTGCTCGACCACATCGAATAGCTATGGCCTTAGAAGTCAACGCCAGATGCATTAAATACAATATAAACACAACGGCTTTTCCATCGTATAACAGGAATAATTGCAAGCAGTGTGAAAGGTATGGTCATTTCTAAGTTCCGGGCAACCTAGGCTTCACTCTAGGGCGTTGCTCGACCACATCGAATAGCTATGGCCTTAGAATTCAACGCCCGAAGCATTAAATACAATAAAAATGCAACAGCTTTTCCATCGTATAACGGGAATAATTGCAAGCAGTGTGAAAGTGATGGTCATTTCCACGTTACTGGCAACCTAGGCTTCACTCTTAGGCGTTGGTCCACCAGATCCAATAGTTAGGGCCTAAGAAGTCAACGCCAGAAGCGCCAAATACAAAATAAATACAACAGTTTTTCCATCGTATATAACGAATAATCGCAAACAGTGTGAAGGTAATGGTCATTTCTACGTTCCGGGCAACCTAGGCTTCACTCTAGAGCGTTGCTCCACCAGATCGAATAGTTAGGGCCTTAGAAGTCAACGCCCGAAGCATAAAATACAAAATAAATAGAACAGTTTTTCCATTGTATAAATCGAATAATTGCAACCAGTGTGAAAGTTATGGTCATTTCTACGTTCCGGGCAACCTAGGCTTTACACTAGGGCTTTGCTCCACCAGGACGAATAGTTAGGGCCTAAGAAGTCAACGCCAGAAGCATAAAATACAATATAAGTACAACAGCTTTTACATCGTATATGATGTATATTTGCAAACAGTGTGAAAGTAAAGGTCATTTCTACGTTCCGGGCAACCGAGGCTTAACTGTAGGGCGTTGGTACACCAGAACGCATAGTTCGGGACTTAGAATCTAACGCCAGAAGCATAAAATACAATAAAAACGCTACACTTCTTCCATCGTATAACCGGAATAATTGCAACCGGTGTGAAGGTACAGGTCATTTCTACGTTCCGGGCAACCTAGGTTTCGCTCTAGGGCGTCGTTCCTCCAGATCGTTTAGTTAGGGCCTAAGAATTCAACGCCAGAAGCACCAAATACAAAATAAATACAACAGTTTTTCCATCGTATAAAACGAATACTTGTAACCAGTATGAAAGTTATGGTCATTTCTACGTTCCGGGCAACCTAGGCTTAACTGTAGGGCGTTGCTCCACCAGATCGAATAGTTAGGGCCTTAGAAGTCAACGCCCGAAGCATGAAATACTAAATAAATAGAACAGTTTTTCCATTGTATAGAACGAATAATTGCAACCAGTGTGAAAGTACTGGTCATTTCTACGTTCCGCGCAACCTAGGTTTCGCTCTAGGGCGTAGCTCCACCACGTCGAATGGTTAGGGCCTTAGAAGTCAACGCCAGAAGCATAAAATACAATATAAATACAAAAGTTTTTCCACTGTATAATATGAATACTTGCAAACAGTGTGGAAGTAAAGGTCATTTCTACGTTCCGGGCAACCTAGGCTTCACCCTAGGGCGTTGCTCCAGCAGATCGAATAGTTAGGGCCTATGAAGTCAACGCCAGAAGCATAAAATATAATATAAATACAACAGTTTTTCCCTTGTATATAAGGAATAATTGCAACCAGTGTGAGAGCTATGGTCATTTCTACGTTCCGGGCAACCTAGGCTTCACTACAGGGCGCTGCTCCACCAGATCAAATAGTTAGGGCCTAAGAAGTCAACGCCAGAAGCATAAAATACAATATAAATACAACAGTTTTTCCATCGTATAAAAGGAATAATTGCAACCAGTGTGAAATTAATGGTCATTTCTACGTTCCGGGCAACCTAGACCTCACTCTTGGGCGTTGCTCCATCACATCGAATAGCTGCGGCCTTAGAAATCAACTCCAGAAGCTTAAAATACAATATAAATACAACAGCTTTTCCATCGCATAAAATGAATGATTGCAAACAGTGTGAAAGTTATGGTCATTTCTACTTTCCGTGCAACCTAGGCTTAACTCCAGGGTGTTGTTCCACCAGATCGAATAGTTAGGGACTTTGAATACAACGCCAGAAGCATAAAATACAATAAAAATGCAACAGGTTTTCCAACGTATAACAGGAAAGCTGCAACCAGTGTGAAAGTACTAGTCATCTCTATGTTCCGGGTAACCTAGGCTTCACTCTAGGGCGTTCCTCCACCAGATCGAATTGCTAGAGACTTAGAATTCCACGCCAGAAGAATAAAATACAACATAAGTATAACAGTTTTTCCATCGTATAAAATGTATAATTGCAAGCAGTGTGAAGGTAATGGTCATTTCTACGTTCCGGGCAACCTATGCTTCACTCTAGGGCGTTTCTCCACCACATCTAATAGCTGCGGCCTTAGAAGTCAACGCCAGAAGCATAAAATACAATATAAATACATCAGTTTTTAATCGTATAACAGGAATAATTGCAAACAGTGTGAAAGTCAAGGTCATTTCTACGTTCCGGGCATCCTAGGCGTCACTCTAGGGCATTGCACCACCAGATCGAATTGTTAGGGACTTAGAATTCAACGCCAGAAGCATAAAATACAACATAAATGCAACAGTTTTTCCATCGTATAACAGGAATAATTGCAGCCAGTGTGTCAGTAATGTGAATTCCTACGTCTCGGGCAACCTAGGCTTCACTCTAGGGCGTTGCTCCACCAGATCGAATAGCTAGGACCTTAGAGGTCAACGCCAGAAGCATAGAATACAATATAAATACAACAGTGTTTCCATTGAATAAAATGAATAATTGCAAACTGTGTGAAAGTAATGGTCATTTCTACGTTCCGGGCAACCTTGGCTTCACTCTAGGGCGTTGCTCCACCAGGTCGAATAGTTAGGGCCTTTGAAAACAACGCCAGAAGCATAAAATACAATAAAAATCCAACAGTTTGTCCATGGTATAACAGGAATAATTGCAACCTGTGTGAAAGTAATAGTTATTTCAACGTACGGGGCAACCTAGGCTTCACTCTAGGGCGTTGCTCCACCATGTCGAATAGTTAGAGCCTTAGAAAACAACGCCGGTCGCATAAAATACAATAAAAATACAACAGCTTTTCCATCGTATAAAAGGTATAATTGCAACCAATGTGAAAGTAATGGTCACTACTACGTTCCGGGCAACATAGGCTTCACTCTTGGACGTTGCCCCACCATATCGAAAAGTTAGGGCCTAAGAGGTCAACGCCAGAAGCATAAAATAAAATAAAATAAGAACAGTTTTTCCATCGCATAAAGGGTAAAATTGCAACCAGTGTGAAAGAAATGGTCATTTCTACGTTCCGGGCAAAATAGGCTGCACTCTTGGGCGTTGCTCCAAGAGATCGAATAGCTAGGACCTTAGAAGTCAACGCCAGAAGCATAGAACACAATCTAAATACAACAGTCATTCCATTGTATAAAATGAATAATTGCAAACAGTGTGAAAGTAATGGTCACTTCTACGTTCCGGGTAACCTAGGCTTCACTCTAGGGCGTTGGTCCACCAGATCCAAAAGTCAGGTCCTAAGAAGCCAACGCCAGAAGCATAAAATACGATATAAGTACAACAGTTTTTCCATCGTATAAAACGAATAATTGCAACCAGTCTGAAAGTAATGGCCATTTCTACGCTCCGCGCATCCTAGGCTTCACTCTACGGCGTTGGTCCACCAGATCCAAAAGTTAGGGCCTTAGGAATCAACGCCAGAGGCATAAAATACAATATAAATACAACTGTTTTTCCGTTGTATAAAATGAATGATTGCAAACAGTGTGAAAGTAATGGTCATTTGGACGCCCTGGACTACCTAGGCATCACTCTAGGGCGTTGCTCCACTAGATCGAATAGCTAGGGACTTAGAATTCAACGCCAGAAGCATAAAATACCATATAAATCCAACAGTTTGTCCATGGTATAACAGGAATAATTGCAACCAGTGTGAAAGTAGTGGTCATTTATACGTCCCGGGCAACCTAGGCTTCACGCTAGGGCGTTGCTCCACCAGGTCGAATAATTAGGGCCTTAGAAAACAACGCCAGACGCAAAAAATACAATAAAAATACAACATCTATTCCATCGTATTAAAGGTATAATTGCAACCAGTGTGAAAGTAATGGTCATTTCTGCGTTCCGGGCAACATAGGCTTCACTCTTGGACGTTGCCCCACCATATCGAAAAGTTAGGGCCTAAGAAGTCAACGCCAGAAGCATAAAATAAAATAAAATAACAACAGTTTTTCCATCGTATAAAAGGTACAATTGCAACCAGTGTGAAAGTAATGGTCATTTCTACGTTCCGGGTAACATAGGCCTCCCTCTTGGACGTTGCTCCAAGAGATCGAATTGCTAGGACCTTAGAAGTCAACGCCAGAAGCAAAAAATACAATATAAATGCAATAGTTTTTCCATTGTATAAAATGAATAATTGCAAACAGTGTGAAAGTAATGGTCATTTCTACGTTCCGGGCAACCTGGGTTTCACTCTAGGGCGTTGCTCCACCAGGTCGAATAGTTAGGACCTTAGATAACAACGCCAGACGCATAAAGTACAATAAAAATACAACAGCATTTCCATCGTATAAAAGGTATAATTGCAACCAATGTGAAAGTAATGGTCACTTCTACGTTCCAGGCAACATAGGCTTCACTCATGGACGTTGCCCCACCAGATCGAAAAATCAGGGCCTAAGAAGTCAACGCCAGAAGCATAAAATACAATATAAATACAACAGTTTTTCCATTGTATAAAACGAATAATTGCAACCAGTGTGAAAGTTATGGTCATTTCTACGTCCGGGCAACATAGGCTTGACTCTTGGACGTTACCCCAGCAGATCGAATAGCTACGGCCTTAGAAGTCAACGCCAGAATCACCAAATACAAAGTAAATACAACAGTTGTTCTACCGTATAACAGGAATAATTGCAACCAGAGTGAAATTTATGGCCTTTTCTACGTTCCGGGCAACCTAGGCTTCACTCTAGGGCGTTGGTCCACCAGATCGAATAACTAGGGACTTAGAGTACAACGCCAGAAAAATAAAATACAATAAAAATACAACAGTCTTTCCATCGTACAACAGGAATAATAGCAACCAGTGTGAAAATAATGGTCTTTTCTACGTTCCGGGCAACCCAAGCTTGACTCTAGGGCTTTGCTCCACCACACCGAATAGCTAGGGACATAGAAATCAACGCCAGAAGAATAAAATACAATATGCATATAACAGCTTTTCCATCGTATATAATGTATATTCGCAAACACTGTGAAAGTAATGGTCATTTCTACGTTCCGGGCAACATAGGCTGCACTCTTGGACGTTGCTCCAAGAGATCGAATAGCTAGGACCTTAGAAGTCAACGCCAGAAGCATAGAACACAAAATAAATACAACAGTCTTTCCATTGTATTAAATGATTAATTGCAACCAATGTGAAAGTAATGGCCACTTCTACGTTCCGGGCAACATAGGCTTCACTCTTGGACGTTGCCCCACCAGATCGAAAAGTTAGGGCCTAAGAAGTCAACGCCAGGAGCATAAAACAAAATAAAATTACAACAGTTTTTCCATCGTATAACAGGAATAATTGCAACCAGTGTGAAAGTGATGGTCATTTCTACGTTCGGGGCAACCTATTCATCACTCTAGGGCGTTGGTCCACCAGATCCAATAGTTAGGGCCTAAGATGCCAACGCCAGGAGCATCAAATACAAAATAAATACAAAGGTCTTTCCATCGTAAAACAGGAATAATTGCAACCAGTATGAAAGAAATGGTCATTTCTACGTTCCGGGCAACATAGGCATCACTCTTGGTCGTTGCTCCAAGAGATCGAATAGCTAGGACCTTAGAAGTCAACTACAGAAGCATAGAATACAATATAAATACAACAGTCCTTCCATTGTATAAAATGAATAATTATAACCAGTGTGAAAGAAATGTTCATTTCTACGTTCCGGGCAACCTAGGCTTCACTCTAGGGCGTTGCTCCTCCAGGTCGATAAGTTAGGATCTTAGAAAACAACGCCAGACGCATAAAATACAATAAAAATGCAACAGCTTGTAGATCGCATAACAGGGATAATTGCAACCAGTGTGAAAGTAATAGTCATATCTACGTTCCGGGCAACCTAGGTTTCGCTCTTGGGCGTTGCTTCACCACGTCGAATAGTTAGGGCCATAGGAGTCAACGCCAGAAGCATAAAGTACGATATAAGTACAACAGTTTTTCCACCGTATAAAACGAATTATTGAAACCAGTCTGAAGGTAATGGCCATTTCTACGCTCCGGGCATCCTATGCTTCACTCTAGGGCGTTGGTCCACCAGATCCAATAGTTAGGGCCTAAGAAGTCAACGCCAGAAACATAAAGTACAATAAAAATCCAGCAGCTTGTAGATCGTATAACAGGGATAATTGCAACCAGTGTGAAAGTAGTAGTCATATCTACGTTCCGGGAAACCTAGGTTTCGCTCTTGGGAGTTGCTCCACCACGTCGAATAGTTAGGGCCATAGGAGTCAACGCCAGAAGCATAAAATAAAAGAAAATCACAACAGTTTTTCCATCGTATAACAGGAATAATTGCAACCAGTGTGAAAGTGATGGTCATTTCTACGTTCCGGGCAACCTAGGCTTCACTCTAGGGCGTTGGTCCTCCAGATCCAAAAGTCAGGGCCTAAGAAGCCAACGCCAGAAGCATTAAATACGATATAAGTACAACAGTTTTTCCATCGTATAAAACGAATAATTGCAACCAGTCTGAAAGTAATGGACATTTCTACGCTCCGGGCATCCTAGGCTTCACTATACGGCGTTGGTCCACGAGATCCAATAGTTAGGGCCTTAGGAATCAACGCCAGAAGCATAAAATACAATATAAATACAACAGTTTTTCCGTTGTATAAAATGAATGATTGCAAACAGTGTGAAACTAATGGTCATTTCAACGCCCTGGACTACCTAGGTATCACTCTAGGGCGTTGCTCCACCAGATCGGATAGCTAGGGACTTAGAATTCAACGCCTGAAGCATAAAATACAATAAAAATCCAACAGTTTGTCCATGGTATAACAGGAATAATTGCAACCAGTGTGAAAGTAGTGGTCATTTATACGCCCAGGGCAACCTAGGTTTCGCTCTAGGGCGTTGGTTCACCACGTCGAATGGTTAGGGCCTTAGAAGTCAACGCCAGAAGCATAAAATACAATATAAATACAACAGTTTTTCCATCGTATAAAAGGTATAATTGCAACCAATGTGAAAGTAATGGCCACTTCTACGTTCCGGGCAACATAGGCTTCACTCTTGGACGTTGCCCCACCAGATGGAAAAGTTAGGGCCTAAGAAGTCAACGCCAGGAGCATAAAACAAAATAAAATTACAACAGTTTTTCCATCGTATAACAGGAATAATTGCAACCAGTGTGAAAGTGATGGTCATTTCTACGTTCGGGGCAACCTATTCATCACTCTAGGGCGTTGGCCCACCAGATCCAATAGTTAGGGCCTAAGATGCCAACGCCAGGAGCATCAAATACAAAATAAATACAAAGGTCTTTCCATCGTAAAACAGGAATAATTGCAACCAGTATGAAAGAAATGGTCATTTCTACGTCCCGGGCAACATAGGCATCACTCTTGGTCGTTGCTCCAAGAGATCGAATAGCTAGGACCTTAGAAGTCAACTACAGAAGCATAGAATACAATATAAATACAACAGTCCTTCCATTGTATAAAATGAATAATTGCAAACAGTGTGAAAGTAATGGTCATTTCTACGTTCCGAGCAACCTAGGCTTCACACTAGGGCGTTGCTCCTCCAGGTCGATAAGTTAGGGCCTTAGAAAACAACACCAGACGCATAAAATACAATAAAAATGCAACAGCTTGTAGATCGCATAACAGGGATAATTGCAACCAGTGTGAAAGTAATAGTCATATCTACGTTCCGGGCAACCTAGGTTTCGCTCTTGGGCGTTGCTCCACCACGACGAATAGTTAGGGCCATAGGAGTCAACGCCAGAAGCATAAAATACGATATAAGTACAACAGTTTTTCCACCGTATAAAGCGAATTATTGGAACCAGTCTGAAGGTAATGGCCATTTCTACGCTCCGGGCATCCTATGCTTCACTCTAGGGCGTTGGTCCACCAGATCCAATAGTTAGGGCCTAAGAAGTCAACGCCAGAAACATAAAGTACAATAAAAATCCAGCAGCTTGTAGATCGTATAACAGGGATAAATGCAACCAGTGTGAAAGTAGTAGTCATGTCTACGTTCCGGGGAACCTAGGTTTCGCTCTTGGGGGTTGCTCCACCACGTCGAATAGTTAGGGCCATAGGAGTCAACGCCAGAAGCATAAAATAAAAGAAAACTACAACAGTTTTTCCATCGTATAACAGGAATAATTGCAACCAGTGTGAAAGTGATGGTCATTTCTACGTTCGGGGCAACCTATTCATCACTCTAGGGCGTTGGTCCACCAGATCCAATAGTTAGGGCCTAAGAAGCCAACGCCAGGAGCATCAAATACAAAATAAATACAAAGGTTTTTCCATCGTAAAACAGGAATAATTGCAACCAGTGTGAAAGAAATGTTCATTTCTACGTTCCGGGCAACCTAGGCTTCACTCTAGGGCGTTGCTCCTCCAGGTCGATAGGTTAGGGTCTTAGAAAACAACGCCAGACGCATAAAATACAATAAAAATGCAACAGCTTGTAGATCGCATAACAGGGATAATTGCAACCAGTGTGAAAGTAATAGTCATATCTACGTTCCGGGCAACCTAGGTTTCGCTCTTGGGCGTTGCTTCACCACGTCGAATAGTTAGGGCCATAGGAGTCAACGCCAGAAGCATAAAATACGATATAAGTACAACAGTTTTTCCACCGTATAAAACGAATTATTGGAACCAGTCTGAAGGTAATGGCCATTTCTACGCTCCGGGCATCCTAGGCTTCACTCTACGGCGTTGGTCCACGAGATCCAATAGTTAGGGCCTTAGGAATCAACGCCAGAAGCATAAAATACAATATAAATACAACTGTTTTTCCATTGTATTAAATGAATAATTGCAAACAGTGTGAAAGTAATGGTCATTTCTACGTTCCGGGCAACCTAGGCTTCTATCTAGGGCGTTGCTCCACCAGGTCGAATAGTTAGGGCCTTTGAAAACAACGCCAGACGCTTAAAATACAACAAAATTACAACAGTTTTTCCATCGTATAACAGGAATAATTGCAACCAGTGTGAAAGTGATGGTCCTTTCAACGCTCTGGGCTACCTAGGCATCACTCTAGGGCGTTGCTCCACCAGATCGATTAGCTTGGGACTTAGAATTCAACGCCAGAAGCATAAAATACAATAAAAATCCAACAGTTTGTCCATGGTATAACAGGAATAATTGCAACCAGTGTGAAAGTAATGGTCATTTCTACGTTCCGGGCAACCTAGGCTTCACTCTAGGTCGTTGCTCCAACAGATCGAAAAGTTAGGGCCTAAGAAGTCAACGCCAGAAGCATAAAATAAAATAAAATTACAACAGTTTTTCCATCGTATAAAAGGTATAATTGCAACCACTGTGAAAGTAATGGTCATTTCTACGTTCCGGGCAACCTAGGCTTCACTCTAGGGCGTTGGTCCACCAGATCCAAAAGTCAGGTCCTAAGAAGCCAACGCCAGAAGCATAAAATACGATATAAGTACAACAGTTTTTCCATCGTATAAAACGAATAATTGCAACCAGTCTGAAAGTAATGGCCACTTCTACGCTCCGGGCATCCTAGGCCTCACTCTACGGCGTTGATCCACCAGATCCAAAAGTTAGGGCCTAAGAAGTCAACGCCAGAAGCATAAAATAAAATAAAATTACAACAGTTTTTCCATCGTATAACAGGAACAATTGCAACCAGTGTGAAAGTGATGGTCATTTCTACGTTGCGGGCAACCTACTGATCACTCTAGGGCGTTGGTCCACCAGATCCAATAGTTAGGGCCTAAGACGCCGACGCAAGGAGCATCAAATACAAAATAAATACAACAGCCTTTCCATCGTAAAACAGGAATAATTGCAACCAGTTTGAAAGAAATGGTCATTTCTACGTTCCGGGCAACCTAGGCGTCACTCTAGGGCGTTGCTCCACCAGATCCAATAGTTAGGGCCTAAGAAGCCGACGCCAGGAGCATCAAATACAAAATAAATACAACAGTTTTTCCATCGTAAAACAGGAATAATTGCAATGAATGTGAAAGTAATGGTCATTTCTACGTTCCGGGCAACATAGGCTTCACTCTTGGACGTTGCCCCACCAGATCGAAGAGTTAGGGCCTAAGAAGTCAACGCCAGAAGCATAAAATACAATAAAAATACAACAGCTTTTCCATCGTATAAAAGGTATAATTGCAACCAATGTGAAAGTAATGGTCACTTCTACGTTCCGGGCAACATAGGCTTCACTCTTGGACGTTGCCCCACCAGATCGAAAGGTTAGGGCCTAAGAAGTCAACGCCAGAAGCATAAAATAAAATAAAATTACAACAGTTTTTCCATCGTATAACAGGAACAATTGCAACCAGTGTGAAAGTGATGGTCATTTCTACGTTGCGGGCAACCTATTCATCACTCTAGGGCGTTGGTCCACCAGATCCAATAGTTAGGGCCTAAGAAGCCGACGCCAGGAGCATCAAATACAAAATAAATACAACAGCCTTTCCATCGTAAAACAGGAATAATTGCAACCAGTTTGAAAGAAATGGTCATTTCTACGTTCCGGGCAACATAGGCTGCACTCTTGGACGTTGCTCCAAGAGATCGAATAGCTAGGACCTTAGAAGTCAACGCCAGAAGCATAGAATACAATATAAATACAACAGTCTTTCCATTGTATAAAATGAATAATTGCAAACAGTGTGAAAGTAATGGTCATTTCTACGTTCCGGGCAACCTTGGCTTCACTGTAGGGCGTTGCTTCACCAGGTCGATTAGTTAGGGCCTTTGAAAACAACGCCAGACGCTTAAAATACAATAAAATTACAACAGGTTTTCCATTGTATAACAGGAATAATGGCAACCAGTGTTAAAGTGATGGTCATTTCAACGCTCTGGGCTACCTGGGCATCACTCTAGGGCGTTGCTCCACCAGATCGAATAGCTAGGGACTTAGAATTCAACGCCAGAAGCATAAAATACAATAAAAATCCAACAGCTTGTCCATGGTATAACAGGAATAATTGCAACCAGTGTGAAAGTAATAGCCATTTCTACGTACAGGGCAACCTAGGCTTCAATCTAGGGCGTTGCTCCACCATGTCGAATAGTGAGAGCCTGAGAAAACAACGCCGGACGCATAAAATACAATAAAAATACAACAGCTTTTCCATCGTATAAAAGGTACAATTGCAATCAATGTGAAAGTAATGGTCACTTCTACGTTCCGGTTAACATAGGCTTCACTCTTGGACGTTGCCCCACCAGATCGAAAAGTTAGGGCCTAAGAAGTCAACGCCAGAAGCATAAAACAAAATAAAATTACAACAGTTTTTCCATCGTATAACAGGAATAATTGCAACCAGTGTGGAACTGATGGTCATTTCTACGTTCGGGGCAACCAATTCATCACTGCAGGGCGTTGCTCCACCAGATCGAATAGCTAGGGACTTACAATTCAACGCCTGAAGCATAAAATACAATAAAAGTCCAACAGTTTGTCCATGGTATAACAGGAATAATTGCAACCAGTGTGAAAGTAGTGGTCATTGATACGTCCCGGGCAACCTAGGTTTCGCTCTAGGGCGTTGCTTCACCACGTCAAATGGTTAGGGCCTTAGAAGTCAACGCCAGAATCATAAAATACAATATAAACGCAACAGTTTTTCCATCGTATAA
Source organism: Calliopsis andreniformis (assembly GCF_051401765.1). Taxonomy (NCBI): domain Eukaryota; kingdom Metazoa; phylum Arthropoda; class Insecta; order Hymenoptera; family Andrenidae; genus Calliopsis; species Calliopsis andreniformis. The sequence continues at coordinate 20,737,216 of NW_027480422.1, forward strand.
AAGGTATAATTGCAACCAGTGTAAGAGTAATGGTCATTTCTGCGTTCCGGGCAACATAGGCTTCACTCTAGGCCGGTGCTCCACCAGATCGAATAGTCAGGGACTTAGAATTCCACGCCACATGCATAAAATACAGTAAAACTGCAACTGCTTTTCCATCGTATAACAGGAATAACTGCAACCAGTTTGAAAGTACTGGTCATTTCTACGTTCCGGCAACCTAGGCTTCACTCCAGGGCGTTGCTCTACCAGATCGAATAGTTAGGGACTTAGAATTCAACGCCAGAAGCATAAAATACAACAAAAATGCAACAGTTTTTCCATCGTATAACAGGAATAATTGCAGCCAGTGTGTCAGTAATGTGAATTCCTACGCTTCGGGCAACCTAGGCTTCACTCTAGGGCGTTGCTCCACCAGATCGAATAGCTAGGACCTTAGAGGTCAACGCCAGAAGCATAGAATACAATATAAATACAACAGTCTTTCCATTGAATGAAATGAATAATTGCAAACTGTGTGAAAGTAATGGTCATTTCTACGTTCCGGGCATCCTTGGCTTCACTCTAGGGCGTTGCTCCACCAGGTCGAATAGTTAGGGCCTTTGAAAACAACGCCAGAAGCATAAAATACAATAAAAATCCAACAGTTTGTCCATGGTATAACAGGAATAATTGCAACCAGTGTGAAAGTAATAGTCATTTCTACGTACGGGGCAACCTAGGCTTCACTCTAGGGCGTTGCTCCACCATGTCGAATAGTTAGAGCCTTAGAAAACAACGCCGGTCGCATAAAATACAATAAAAATACAACAGCTTTTCCATCGTATAAAAGGTATAATTGCAACCAATGTGAAAGTAATGGTCACTACTACGTTCCGGGCAACATAGGCTTCACTCTTGGACGTTGCCCCACCATATCGAAAAGTTAGGGCCTAAGAAGTCAACGCCAGAAGCATAAAAAAAAATAAAATAAGAACAGTTTTTCCATCGCATAAAAGGTAAAATTGCAACCAGTGTGAAAGTAATGGTCATTTCTACGTTCGGGGCAACCTATTCATCACTCTAGGGCGTTGGTCCACCAGATCCAATAGTTAGGGCCTAAGAAGCCAACGCCAGGAGCATCAAATACAAAATAAATACAAAGGTTTTTCCATCGTAAAACAGGAATAATTGCAACCAGTGTGAAAGAAATGTTCATTTCTACGTTCCGGGCAACCTAGGCTTCACTGTAGGGCGTTGCTCCTCCAGGTCGATAAGTTAGGGTCTTAGAAAACAACGCCAGACGCATAAAATACAATAAAAATGCAACAGCTTGTAGATCGCATAACAGGGATAATTGCAACCAGTGTGAAAGTAATAGTCATATCTACGTTCCGGGCAACCTAGGTTTCGCTCTTGGGCGTTGCTTCACCACGTCGAATAGTTAGGGCCATAGGAGTCAACGCCAGAAGCATAAAATACGATATAAGTACAACAGTTTTTCCACCGTATAAAACGAATTATTGGAACCAGTCTGAAGGTAATGGCCATTTCTACGCTCCGGGCATCCTATGCTTCACTCTAGGGCGTTGGTCCACCAGATCCAATAGTTAGGGCCTAAGAAGTCAACGCCAGAAACATAAAGTACAATAAAAATCCAGCAGCTTGTAGATCGTATAACAGGGATAATTGCAACCAGTGTGAAAGTAGTAGTCATATCTACGTTCCGGGAAACCTAGGTTTCGCTCTTGGGAGTTGCTCCACCACGTCGAATAGTTAGGGCCATAGGAGTCAACGCCAGAAGCATAAAATAAAAGAAAATCACAACAGTTTTTCCATCGTATAACAGGAATAATTGCAACCAGTGTGAAAGTGATGGTCATTTCTACGTTCCGGGCAACCTAGGCTTCACTCTAGGGCGTTGGTCCTCCAGATCCAAAAGTCAGGGCCTAAGAAGCCAACGCCTGAAGCATAAAATACGATATAAGTACAACAGTTTTTCCATCGTATAAAACGAACAATTGCAACCAGTCTGAAAGTAATGGCCATTTCTACGCTGCGGGCATCCTAGGCTTCACTCTACGGCGTTGGTCCACCATATAAAAAAGTTAGGGCCTTAGGAATCAACGCCAGAGGCATAAAATACAATATAAATACAACTGTTTTTCCGTTGTATAAAATGAATGATTGCAATCAGTGTGAAAGTAATGGTCATTTGGACGCCCTGGACTACCTAGGCATCACTCTAGGGCGTTGCTCCACTAGATCGAATAGCTAGGGACTTAGAATTCAACGCCAGAAGCATAAAATACCATATAAATCCAACAGTTTGTAAATGGTATAACAGGAATAATTGCAACCAGTGTGAAAGTAGTGGTCATTTATACGTCCCGGGCAACCTAGGTTTCGCTCTGGGGCGTTGCTTCACCACGTCGAATGGTTAGGGCCTTAGAAGTCAACGCCAGAAGCATAAAATACAATATAAATACAACAGTTTTTCCATTGTATAAAATGAATAATTGCAAACAGTGTGATAGAAATGGTTTTTTTCTACGTTCCGGGCAACCTAGGCTTCACGCTAGGGCGTTGCTCCACCAGGTCGAATAATTAGGGCCTTAGAAAACAAAGCCAGACGCATAAAATACAATAAAAATACAACATCTATTCCATCGTATTAAAGGTATAATTGCAACCAGTGTGAAAGTAATGGTCATTTCTGCGTTCCGGGCAACACAGGCTTCACTCTTGGACGTTGCCCCACCATATCGAAAAGTTAGGGCCTAAGAAGTCAACGCCAGAAGCATAAAATAAAATAAAATAACAACAGTTTTTCCATCGTATAAAAGGTCCAATTGCAACCAGTGTGAAAGTAATGGTCATTTCTACGTTCCGGGTAACATAGGCCTCAGTCTTGGACGTTGCTCCAAGAGATCGAATTGCTAGGAACTTAGAAGTCAACGCCAGAAGCAAAAAATACAATATAAATGCAATAGTTTTTCCATTGTATAAAATGAATAATTGCAAACAGTGTGAAAGTAATGGTCATTTCTACGTTCCGGGCAACCTGGGATTCACTCTAGGGCGTTGCTCGACCAGGTCCAATAGTTAGGACCTTAGATAATAACGCCAGACGCATAAAGTACAATAAAAATACAACAGCATTTCCATCGTATAAAAGGTATAATTGCAACCAATGTGAAAGTAATGGTCACTTCTACGTTCCAGGCAACATAGGCTTCACTCATGGACGTTGCCCCACCAGATCGAAAAATTAGGGCCTAAGAAGTCAACGCCAGAAGCATAAAATAAAATAAAACTACAACAGTTTTTCCATCGTATAACAGGAATAATTGCAACCAGTGTGAAGGTGATGGTCATTTCTACGTTCCGGGCAACGTAGGCATCACTCTAGGGCGTTGCTCCACCAGATCCAATAGTTAGGGCCCAAGAAGCCGACGCCAGGAGCATCAAATACAAAATAAATACAACAGTTTTTCCATCGTAAAACAGGAATAATTGCAATGAGTGTGAGAGTAATTGTCATTTCCACCTTCCGGGAAACTAGGCTTCACTCTAGGGCGTTGCCCAACTACATCGAATAGCTACGGCCTTAGAAGTCAACGCCTGAAGCATAAAATACAATATAAATACGACAGCTTTTCCATCGTATAAAAGGTATAATTGCAACCAATGTGAAAGTAATGGTCACTTCTACGTTCCGGGCAACATAGGCTTCACTCTTGGACGTTGCCCCACCAGATCGAAAGGTTAGGGCCTAAGAAGTCAACGCCAGAAGCATAAAATAAAATAAAATTACAACAGTTTTTCCATCGTATAACAGGAACAATTGCAAACAGTGTGAAAGTGATGGTCATTTCTACGTTGCGGGCAACCTATTCATCACTCTAGGGCGTTGGTCCACCAGATCCAATAGTTAGGGCCTAAGAAGCCGACGCCAGGAGCATCAAATACAAAATAAATACAACAGCCTTTCCTTCGTAAAACAGGAATAATTGCAACCAGTTTGAAAGAAATGGTCATTTCTACGTTCCGGGCAACATAGGCTGCACTCTTGGACGTTGCTCCAAGAGAGCGAATAGCTAGGACCTTAGAAGTCAACGCCAGAAGCATAGAATACAATATAAATACAACAGTCTTTCCATTGTATAAAATGAATAATTGCAAACAGTGTGAAAGTAATGGTCATTTCTACGTTCCGGGCAACCTTGGCTTCACTCTAGGGCGTTGCTCCACCAGGTCGATTAGTTAGGGCCTTTGAAAACGACGCCAGACGCTTAAAATACAATAAAATTACAACAGTTTTTCCATCGTATAACAGGAATAATGGCAACCAGTGTGAAAGTGATGGTCATTTCAACGCTCTGGGCTACCTAGGCATCACTGTAGGGCGTTGCTACACCAGATCGAATAGCTAGGGACTTAGAATTCAACGCCAGAAGCATAAAATACAATAAAAATCCAACAGTTTGTCCATGGTATAAAAGGAATAATTGCAACCAGTGTGAAAGTAATGGTCATTTCTACGTTCCGGGCAACGTAGTCTTCACTCTTGGACGTTGCCCCACCAGATCGAAAAGTTAGGGCCTAAGAAGTCAACGCTAGAAACATAAAATAAAATAAAATTGCAACAGTTTTTCCTTCGTATAACAGGTGTAACTGCAACCAGTGAGAAAGTGATGGTCATTTTTACGTTCCGTGCAACCTAGGCTTCACTCTGGGGCGTTGCTCCACCAGATGCAATAGTTAGGGCCTAAGAAGTCAACGCCAGAAGCATAAAATACAATAAAAATCCAACAGTTTGTCCATCGTATAAAATGAATAATTGGAAACAGTGTGAAAGTAATGGTCATTTCTACGTTCCGAGCAACCTAGGCTTCACTCTAGGGCGGTGCTCCACCAGGTCGAATAGTTACGGCCTTTGAAAACAACGCCAGACGCTTAAAATACAATAAAGTTACAACAGTTTTTCCATCGTATAACAGGAATAATTGCAACCAGTGTGAAGGTGATGGTCATTTCTACGTTCGGGGCAACCTATTCATCACTCTAGGGCGGTGTTCTACCGGATCCATTAGTTAGGGCCTAAGAAGCCAACGCCAGGAGCATCAAATACAAAATAAATACAACAGTTTTTCCATCGTAAAACAGGAATAATTGCAACCAGTGTGAAAGAAATGGTCATTTCTACGTTCCGGGCAACATAGGCTTCACTCTTGGACGTTGCTCCAAGAGATCGAATAGCTAGGACCTTAGAAGTCAACTACAGAAGCATAGAATACAATATAAATACAACTGTCTTTCCATTGTATAAAATGAATAATTGCAAACAGTGTGAAAGTAATGGTCATTTCTACGTCTCGTGCAACCTAGGCTTCACTCTGGGGCGTTGCTCCACCAGATCCAATAGTTAGGGCCAAAGAAGTAAACGCCAGAAGCATAAAATAAAATAGAAATACAGCAGTTTTTCCATCGTATAAAACGAATAATTGCAACCAGTGTGAAAGTAATGGTCAGTTCTACGTTCCAGGCAACCTAGGTTTCGCTCTAGGGCGTTTCTCCACCACGGCGAATGGTTAGGGCCATAGAAGTCAACGCCAGAAGCATAAAATACAATATAAATACAACAGTTTTTCCATTGTATAAAATGAATAATTGCAAACAGTGTGAAAGTAATGGTCATTTGTACGTTCCGCGCAACCTAGGCTTCACTCTAGGGCGTTGCTCCACCAGGTCGAATAGTTAGGGGCCTTCGAAAACAACGCCAGACGCATAAAATACAATAAAAATGCAACAGTTTTATCACCGTATAACAGGAGTAACTGCAACCAGTGTGAAAGTGGTGTTCATTTCTACGTTCCGTGCAACCTAGGCTTCACTCTGGGGCGTTGCTCCACCAGATCCAATAGCTAGGGCCTAAGAAGCCGACGCCAGGAGCATCAAATACAAAATAAATACAACAGTTTTTCCATCGTAAAACAGGAATAATTGCAACCAGTTTGAAAGAAATGGTCATTTCTACGTTCCGGGCAACCTAGGCGTCACTCTAGGGCGTTGCTCCACCAGATCCAATAGTTAGGGCCTAAGAAGCCGACGCCAGGAGCATCAAATACAAAATAAATACAACAGTTTTTCCATCGTAAAACAGGAATAATTGCAATGACTGTGAAAGTAATGGTCATTTCTACGTACCGGGCAACATAGGCTTCACTCTTGGACGTTGCCCCACCAGATCGAAGAGTTAGGGCCTTAGAAGTCAACGCCAGAATCATAAAATACAATATAAACGCAACAGTTTTTCCATCGTATAAAAGGTATAATTGCAACCAGTGTAAGAGTAATGGTCATTTCTGCGTTCCGGGCAACATAGGCTTCACTCTAGGGCGGTGCTCCACCAGATCGAATAGTCAGGGACTTAGAATTCCACGGCAACATGCATAAAATACAGTAAAACTGCAACTGCTTTTCCATCGTATAACAGGAATAACTGCAACCAGTTTGAAAGTACTGGTCATTTCTACGTTCCGGCAACGTAGGCTTCACTCCAGGGCGTTGCTCTACCAGATCGAATAGTTAGGGACTTAGAATTCAACGCCAGAAGCATAAAATACAACAAAAATGCAACAGTTTTTCCATCGTATAACAGGAATAATTGCAGCCAGTGTGTCAGTAATGTGAATTCCTACGCTTCGGGCAACCTAGGCTTCACTCTAGGGCGTTGCTCCACCAGATCGAATAGCTAGGACCTTAGAGGTCAACGCCAGAAGCATAGAATACAATATAAATACAACAGTCTTTCCATTGAATGAAATGAATAATTGCAAACTGTGTGAAAGTAATGGTCATTTCTACGTTCCGGTCAACCTTGGCTTCACTCTAGGGCGTTGCTCCACCACGTCGAATAGTTAGGGCCATAGGAGTCAACGCCAGAAGCATAAAATACGATATAAGTACAACAGTTTTTCCACCGTATAAAACGAATTATTGGAACCAGTCTGAAGGTAATGGCCATTTCTACGCTCCGGGCATCCTATGCTTCACTCTAGGGCGTTGGTCCACCAGATCCAATAGTTAGGGCCTAAGAAGTCAACGCCAGAAACATAAAGTACAATAAAAATCCAGCAGCTTGTAGATCGTATAACAGGGATAATTGCAACCAGTGTGAAAGTAGTAGTCATATCTACGTTCCGGGAAACCTAGGTTTCGCTCTTGGGAGTTGCTCCACCACGTCGAATAGTTAGGGCCATAGGAGTCAACGCCAGAAGCATAAAATAAAAGAAAATCACAACAGTTTTTCCATCGTATAACAGGAATAATTGCAACCAGTGTGAAAGTGATGGTCATTTCTACGTTCCGGGCAACCTAGGCTTCACTCTAGGGCGTTGGTCCTCCAGATCCAAAAGTCAGGGCCTAAGAAGCCAACGCCTGAAGTATAAAATACGATATAAGTACAACAGTTTTTCCATCGTATAAAACGAACAATTGCAACCAGTCTGAAAGTAATGGCCATTTCTACGCTGCGGGCATCCTAGGCTTCACTCTACGGCGTTGGTCCACCATATCCAAAAGTTAGGGCCTTAGGAATCAACGCCAGAAGCATAAAATACAATATAAATACAACTGTTTTTCCGTTGTATAAAATGAATGATTGCAATCAGTGTGAAAGTAATGGTCATTTGGACGCCCTGGACTACCTAGGCATCACTCTAGGGCGTTGCTCCACTAGATCGAATAGCTAGGGACTTAGAATTCAACGCCAGAAGCATAAAATACCATATAAATCCAACAGTTTGTAAATGGTATAACAGGAATAATTGCAACCAGTGTGAAAGTAGTGGTCATTTATACGTCCCCGGCAACCTAGGTTTCGCTCTGGGGCGTTGCTTCACCACGTCGAATGGTTAGGGCCTTAGAAGTCAACGCCAGAAGCATAAAATACAATATAAATACAACAGTTTTTCCATTGTATAAAATGAATAATTGCAAACAGTGTGATAGAAATGGTTTTTTTCTACGTTCCGGGCAACCTTGGCTTCACGCTAGGGCGTTGCTCCACCAGGTCGAATAATTAGGGCCTTAGAAAACAAAGCCAGACGCATAAAATACAATAAAAATACAACATCTATTCCATCGTATTAAAGGTATAATTGCAACCAGTGTGAAAGTAATGGTCATTTCTGCGTTCCGGGCAACATAGGCTTCACTCTTGGACGTTGTCCCACCATATCGAAAAGTTAGGGCCTAAGAAGTCAACGCCAGAAGCATAAAATAAAATAAAATAACAACAGTTTTTCCATCGTATAAAAGGTCCAATTGCAACCAGTGTGAAAGTAATGGTCATTTCTACGTTCCGGGTAACATAGGCCTCAGTCTTGGACGTTGCTCCAAGAGATCGAATTGCTAGGAACTTAGAAGTCAACGCCAGAAGCAAAAAATACAATATAAATGCAATAGTTTTTCCATTGTATAAAATGAATAATTGCAAACAGTGTGAAAGTAATGGTCATTTCTACGTTCCGGGCAACCTGGGATTCACTCTAGGGCGTTGCTCGACCAGGTCGAATAGTTAGGACCTTAGATAATAACGCCAGACGCATAAAGTACAATAAAAATACAACAGCATTTCCATCGTATAAAAGGTATAATTGCAACCAATGTGAAAGTAATGGTCACTTCTACGTTCCAGGCAACATAGGCTTCACTCATGGACGTTGCCCCACCAGATCGAAAAATTAGGGCCTAAGAAGTCAACGCCAGAAGCATAAAATAAAATAAAACTACAACAGTTTTTCCATCGTATAACAGGAATAATTGCAACCAGTGTGAAGGTGATGGTCATTTCTACGTTCCGGGCAACGTAGGCATCACTCTAGGGCGTTGCTCCACCAGATCCAATAGTTAGGGCCCAAGAAGCCGACGCCAGGAGCATCAAATACAAAATAAATACAACAGTTTTTCCATTGTAAAACAGGAATAATTGCAATGAGTGTGAAAGTAATTGTCATTTCCACCTTCCGGGAAACTAGGCTTCACTCTAGGGCGTTGCCCAACTACATCGAATAGCTACGGCCTTAGAAGTCAACGCCTGAAGCATAAAATACAATATAAATACGACAGCTTTTCCATCGTATAAAAGGTATAATTGCAACCAATGTGAAAGTAATGGTCACTTCTACGTTCCGGGCAACATAGGCTTCACTCTTGGACGTTGCCCCACCAGATCGAAAGGTTAGGGCCTAAGAAGTCAACGCCAGAAGCATAAAATAAAATAAAATTACAACAGTTTTTCCATCGTATAACAGGAACAATTGCAACCAGTGTGAAAGTGATGGTCATTTCTACGTTGCGGGCAACCTATTCATCACTCTAGGGCGTTGGTCCACCAGATCCAATAGTTAGGGCCTAAGAAGCCGACGCCAGGAGCATCAAATACAAAATAAATACAACAGCCTTTCCTTCGTAAAACAGGAATAATTGCAACCAGTTTGAAAGAAATGGTCATTTCTACGTTCCGGGCAACATAGGCTGCACTCTTGGACGTTGCTCCAAGAGATCGAATAGCTAGGACCTTAGAAGTCAACGCCAGAAGCATAGAATACAATATAAATACAACAGTCTTTCCATTGTATAAAATGAATAATTGCAAACAGTGTGAAAGTAATGGTCATTTCTACGTTCCGGGCAACCTAGGCTTCACTCTAGGGCGGTGCTCCACCAGATCGAAAAGTTACGGCCTAAGAAGTCAACGCCAGAGGCATAAAATAAAATAAAATTACAACAGTTTTTCCATCGTCTAACAGGAATAATTGCAACCAGTGTGAAAGTGATGGTCATTTCTACGTCCGGGGCAACCTATTCATCACTCTAGGGCGTTGGTCTACCAGATCCAATCGTTAGGGCCTAAGAAGCCAACGCCAGGAGCATCAAATACAATATAAATACAACAGTTTTTCCATCGTATAAAACAAATAATTGCAACCAGTGTGAAAGTAATGGTCATTTCTACGTTCCAGGAAACCGAGGCTTCACTCTAGGGCGCTGCTCCACCAGGTCGAATAGTTAGGGCCTTTGAAAACAACACCAGACGCTTAAAATACAATAAAATTACAACAGTTTTTCCATCGTATAAGAGGAATAATTGCAACCAGTGTGAAAGTGATGGTCCTTTCAACGCTCTGGGCTACCTAGGCATCACTCTAGGGCGTTGCTCCAGCAGATCGAATAGCTAGGACCTTAGAAGTCAACGCCATAAGCATAGAACACAATATAAATACAACAGTCTTTCCGATGTATAAAATGAATAACTGCAAACAGTGTGAAAGTAATGGTCATTTCTACGTTCTGGGCATCCTAGGCTTCACTCTAGGGCGTTGCCCAACCAGATCGAATAGCTAGGACCTTAGAAGACGAGGCCTGAAACATAAAGTACAGTAAAAATAAAACAGTTTTTCCATCGTATAGCGGGAGTAATTGCAACCAGTGTGAAAGTGATGGTCATTTCTACGTTCCGGGCATCATAGGCTTCACCCTAGGGCGTTGCTCCAACAGATCCAACAGTTAGGGCCTTAGAAGTCAACGCCCGAAGCATAAAATGCAATACAAATACAACAGTTATTCCATCGTATAACAGGAATAATTACAACCAGTGTGAAAGTAATGGGCATTTCTACGTTCCGTGCAAACTAGGCTCCACTCTATGGCGTGGCGCCACCAGATCGAATTGTTAGGTCCTTAGAAAACAACTCCAGACGCATAAAATACAATAAAAATGCAATAGTTTTTCCATCGTATAAAACGAATAATTGCAACCAGTGTGAAGGTAATAGTCATTTCTACGTTTCGGGGAACATTGGCTTCACTCTTGGACGTTGCCCCACGAGATCGAATAACTAGGACGTTAGATGTCAACGCCAGAAGCATAAAATAGAATAAAAATACAACAGTTTATCCATCGAATAACAGGAATAATTGCAACCACTGTGAAAGATATGGTCATTTCTACGTTCCGGGCTACCTAGGCATCACTCCAGGGCGTTGCTCCACCACATCGAATAGCTACGGCCTTAGGAGACAACGCCAGATGCATAAAATACTATATAAATACAACAGCTATTCCATCGTATAAAATGGATAATTGCAACGAGTGTGAATGTAATGACCATTTCTACGTTCTGGGCCTCCTAGACATAACTCTGATGCATTGCTCCACCAGATCGAATAGTTAGGGCCTTAGAAGTCAACGCCAGAAGAATAAAATACAATATAAATACAACAGTCTTTCCATCGTAAAAAATGAATAATTCCAACCAGTGTGAAAGTAATGGTCATTACTACGTTTCGGGAAACATAGGCTTCACTCTAGGGCGTTGCTCCACCACATCGAATAGCTACGGCCTTAGAAGTCAACGCCAGGAGCATAAAATGCAATATAAATGCAACAGCTTTTCCATCGTATGAAATGAATAATTGCAAACAATTTGAATGTAACGGTCATTACTACGTTCCGGGCAACCTAGGCTTCACTCTAGGGCGTTGCTCCATCAGATCGAATAGTTAGGTCCTAAGAAGTCAACGCCAGAAGCATTAAATACAATAAAATTGCAACTGTTTTTCCATTGTATAGCATGAACAATTGCAACCAGCGTGAAAGTGATGGTCGTTTCTACGTTCGGGGCAACCAAGGCGTCACTCTAGGGCGTTCCTCCACCAGATCCAATAGTTAGGGCCTTAGAAGTCAACGCTCGAAGCATAAAATACAATACAGATACAACAGTTCTTCCAACGTATAACAGGAATAATTTCAACCAGTGTGAAAGTAATGGTCTTTTCTATGTTTCGGGCAACATAGGCTTCACTCTTGGACGTTGCCCCACGAGATAGAATAGCTAGGACCTTAGAAGTCAACGCCAGAAGCATAAAGTACAATAAAAATACAACAGTTTTTCCATCGTATAGCATGAATAATTGCAACCAGTGTAAAACTAATGGTCATTTCTACGTTTCGGGCAACCTAGGCTTCGCACTAGGGCGTTGCTCCACCCGATCGAGTAGTTAGGGCCTAAGAAGTCAACGCCAGAAGCATAAAATACAATATAAAACCAACAGTCTTTCCATCGTATAACAGGAATAATTGCAACCAGAGCGAAGGTGATGGTCATTTCTACGTTCCGGGCAGCCTAGGCTTCACTCTAGGGCGTGTCGCCACCAGGACGAATAGTTAGGGCCTTAGAAAACAACTCCAGACGCATAAAATACAAAATAAATACAACAGTTTTTCCATCGTATAACATGAATAATTGCAACCAGTGTGGAAGTGATGGTCATTTCTACGTTCCGGGCTACCTAGGCATCACTCCAGGGCGTTGCTCCACCACATCGAATAGCTACGGCCTTAGGAGACAACGCCAGATGCATAAAATACAATATAAATACAACAGCTATTCCATCGTATAAAATGGATAATTGCAATGAGTGTGAATGTAATGGCCTTTTCTACGTTCTGGGCATCCTAGACATAACTCTGATGCATTGCTCCACCACATCGAATAGTTAGGGCCTTAGAAGTCAACGCCAGAAGAATAAAATACAATATAAATACAACAGTCTTTCCATCGTAAAAAATGAATAATTCCAACCAGTGTGAAAGTAATGGTCATTACTACGTTTCGGGAAACATAGGCTTCACTCTAGGGCGTTGCTCCACCACATCGAATAGCTACGGCCTTAGAAGTCAACGCCAGGAGCATAAAATGCAATATAAATGCAACAGCTTTTCCATCGTATGAAATGAATAATTGCAAACAATTTGAATGTAACGGTCATTACTACGTTCCGGGCAACCTAGGCTTCCCCCTAGGGCGTTGCTCCATCAGTTCGAATAGTTTGGTCCTAAGAAGTCAACGCCAGAAGCATTAAATACAATAAAATTACAACAGTTTTTCCATCGTATAGCATGAATAATTGCAACCAGCGTGAAAGTGATGGTCATTTCTACGTTCCGGGCAACCTTGGCTTCACCCTAGGGCGTTGCTCCACCAGATCGAATAGTGAGGGCCTAAGAAGTCAACGCCAGACGCATAAAATACGATATATGTACAACAGTTGTTCCATCGTATAAAACGAATAATTGCAAACAGTGTGGAAGTAATGTTCATTTCTACGTTCCGGGCAACCTAGGCTTCACCCTAGGGCGTTGTTCCACCAGATCGATAGTGAGGGCCTTAGAGGTCAACGCCCGAAACCTAAAATACAATTATAATACAACAGTTTTTCTATCGTATAACGGGTATAATTGCAACAAATGAGAAGCTGATGGTCATTTCCACGTTCCGGGCAACCTGGGGTTCACTCTAGGGCGGTGGTCCACCAGATCCAATAGTTAGGGCCTAAGAAGTAAACGATAGAAGCACCAAATACAAAATAAATAGAACAGTTTTTCCATTGTATAAAACGAATAATTGAAACCAGTGTGAAAGTTATGGTCATTTCTACTTTCCGGGCACCATAGGCTTCACTCTTGGACGTTACCCCACCAGATCGAATAGCCAGGACCTTAGAAGTCAAAGCCAGAAGCAGAAAATACAATAAAAATGCAACAGTTTTTCCATCGTATACCAGGAGTAATTGCAACCAGAGTGAAGGTGATGGTCATTTCTACGTTCCGGGCATCCTAGACTTCACTCTAGCGCGTTGCTCCACCAGGTCAAATAGCTAGGGCCTTAGAAGTCAACACCAGAAGCATAAAATGCAATAAAAATACAACAGTTTTACCATCGTATAGCATGAATAATTGCAACCAGTGTGAAAGTGATGGTTATGTCTACGTTTCAGGCAACCTACGCTCCACTCTAGGGCGTTGCCCCACCAAATCGAATAGCTAGGGCCATAGAAGTCAACGCCCGAAGCATAAAATACAGTAAAAATAAAACAGTTTTTCCATCGTATAACGGAAATAATTGCAACCAGTGTGAAAGTGATGGTCATTTCCACTTTCCGGGCAACCTAGGCTTCACTCTAGGGCGTTATCCCAGCATATCCAATAGTCAGGGCCTAAGCAGTCAACGCCAAAAGCACCAAATACAAAATAAATACAACAGTTTTTCCATCGTATAAAACGCATAATTGCAACCAGTATGTTAGTAGTGGTCATTTCTACGTTCCGGGCAACCTAGGCTTCTCTCTAGGCCGTTATTCCACCACATCGGATAGCTTCGGCCTTAGAAGTCAACGCCAGAAGCATAAAATACACTATAAATACAACAGTTTTTCCATTATATAAAACGAATAATATCAACCAGTGTGAAAGTTATGGTCATTGCTACGTTCCGTGCAACCCAGGCTCCACTCTAGGACGTTGCTCCACGAAATCGATTAGCTAGGGCCTTAGAAGTCAGCGCCCGAAGCGTAAAATATAAAATAAATAGAACAGTTTTTCCATTGTATAAAACGAATAATTGCAACCAGTGTGAAAGTGATGGTCATATCCACTTTCCGGGAAACCTAGGCTTCACTCTAGGGCGTTATCCCAGCATATCCAATAGTTAGGGCCTAAGGAGTCAACGCCAAAAGCACCAAATACAAAATAAATACAACAGTTTTTCCATCGTATAAAACGGATAATTGCAACCAGTATGTTAGTAGTGGTCATTTCTACGTTCCGGGCAACCTAGGCTTCTCTCTAGGCCGTTATTCCACCACATCGGATAGCTTCGGCCTTAGAAGTCAACGCCAGAAGCATAAAATACACTATAAATACAACAGTTTTTCCATCATACAAAACGAATAATATCAACCAGTGTGAAAGTTATGGTCATTGCTACGTTCCGTGCAACCCAGGCTCCACTCTAGGACGTTGCTCCACCAAATCAGATAGCTAGGGCCTTAGAAGTCAGCGCCCGAAGCATAACATACAAAATAAATAGAACAGTCTTTCCATTGTATAAAACGAATAATTGCAACCAGTGTGAAAGTTATGGTCATTTCTACGTTCCGGGCAACCTAGGCTTCACCCTAGGGCGTTGTTCCACCAAATCGATAGTTAGTGCCTAAGAAGTCAACGCCAGAAGCATAAAATGCAATATAAATACAACAGCTTTTCAATCGTATATAATGTATATTTGGAAACAGTGTGAAAGTAAACGTCATTTCTACGTTCGGGGCAACCTAGGCTTAACTGTAGGGCGTTGCTCCACCAGATCGCATAGTTAGGGACATAGAATTTAACGCCAGAAGCATAAAATACAATAAATATAGAACAGTTTTTTCATCGTATAACACGAATAATTGTAACCAGAGTGAAAGTAATGGTCATTTCTACGTTTCGGTCGACCTAGGCTTCACTCTTGGGCGTTGCTCCACCAGACCGAATAGCTAGGGCCTTAGAAGTCAACGCCGGAAACCTAAAATACAATTAAAATACAACAGTTTTTCTATCGTATAACGGGTATAATTGCAACAAATGAGAAGGTGATGGCCATTTCCACGTTCCGGGCAACCTGGGGTTCACTCTAGGGCGTTGGTCCACCAGATCCAATAGTTAGGGCCTAAGAAGTCAACGATAGAAGCACCAAATACAAAATAAATAGAACAGTTTTTCCATTGCATAAAATGAATAATTGAAACCAGTGTGAAAGTTATGGTCATTTCTACGTTCCGGGCACCATAGGCTTCACTCTTGGACGTTACCCCACCAGATCGAATAGCCAGGACCTTAGAAGTCAAAGCCAGAAGCAGAAAATACAATAAAAATACAACAGTTTTTCCATCGTATAACAGGAATAACAGCAACCATAGTGAAGGTGATGGTCACTTCTAAGTTCCGGGCAACCTAGGCTTCACTCTAGAGCGTTGCACCACCAGATCGAATAGTTAGGGCCTAAGAATTCAACGCCAGAAGCACCAAATACAAAATAAATACAACAGTTTTTCCATCGTATAAAACGAATAATTGCAACCAGTGTGAATGTAATGGTCATTTCTACGTTCCGGGCAACCTAGGCATCACTATAGGGCGTTGGCCCAACAGATCCAATAGTTAGGGCCTAAGAAGTCAACGCCAGGAGCACCAAATGCAAAATAAATACAACAGTTTTTCCATCGTATAATACGAATAATTGCAATCAGTATGAAAGTGATGGTCAGTTCCACGATTCGGGCAACCTAGGCTTCACTCTAGGGCGTTGTTGCACCAGATCGAATAGTTAGGGCCTAAGAAGTCAACGCCAGAAGCATAAACTGCAATTTAAATGCAACAGTTTTTCCATTGTATAAAATGAATAGTTGCAAACAGTGTGGAAGTAATGGTTATTTCTACGTTCCGGGCAACCTAGGCTTCACGCTAGGGCGTTGCTCCACGACATCGAATAGCTACGGCCTTAGGAGTCAACGCCAGAGGCACAACATACAATATAAGTACTTCAGTTTTTCCATCGTATAAAACGAATAATTGCAATCAGTATGAAGGTTATGGTCATTTCTACGTTCCGGGCAGCCTAGGCTTCACCCTAGGCGTTGCTCCACCAGATCCAATAGTTAGGGCCTAAGAAGTAAACGCCAGATGCATAAAGTACAATAAAGATCCAACAGTCTGTCCATGGTATAACAGGAATAATTGCAACCAGTGTGAAAGTAATGGTCGTTTCTACGTTCCGGGCAACCTAGGCTTCACCCTAGGGCGTTGCTCCACCATATCCAATAGTTTGGACCTAAGAAGTCAACTACAGAAGCATAAAATACAATAAAAATACAACAGTTTTTCCATCGTATAACAGGAATAACAGCAACCATAGTGAAGGTGATGGTCACTTCTAAGTTCCGGGCAACCTAGGCTTCACTCTAGAGCGTTGCACCACCTGATCGAATAGTTAGGGCCTAAGAATTCAACGCCAGAAGCACCAAATACAAAATAAATACAACAGTTTTTCCATCGTATATAACGAATAGTTGCAACCAGTGTGAAAGTAATGGTGATTTCTACGTTCCGGGCAACTTAGGCATCACTCTAGGGCGTTGTTCCACCAGAGCGAATAGTTAGGGCCTAAGACGTCAACGCCTTAAGCATAAAATACGATATATGTACAACAGTTTTTCCATCGTATAAAACGAATTATTGCAACCAGTATGAAAGTTATGGTCGTTTCTACGTTCCGGGCAACCTAGGCATCACCCTAGAGTGTTGCTCCACCACATCGAATAGCTACGGCATTAGAAGTTAAAGCCAGAAGCATAAAATGCAATAAAAATACAAGAGTTTGTCCATCGAATAACAGGAATAATTGTAACCAGTGTGAAAGTGATGGTCATTTCTACGTTCCGGGCAACCTAGCCATCACTGTTGGGCGTTGGTCCACCAGATCCAATAGTTAGGGCCTAAGAAGCCAACGCCAGGAGCATCAAATACAAAATAAATACAACAGTTTTTCCATCGCAAGACAGGAATAATTGCAACCAGTGGGAAAGAAATGGCTATTTCTACATTCAGTGCAACCTAGGTTTCACTCTAGGGCGTGCTCCACCAGATCGAATAGTTAGGGGCTTAGAAAACAAGGCCAGAAGCATAAAATACAGTAAAAATACAACAGGTTGTCTATTGTACAAAACGAATAATTGCAACCAGTGTGAGAGTAATGGTCATCTCTACGTTCCGGGCAACATAGGCTTCACTCTTGGACGTTGCTCCAAGAGATCGAATAGCTAGGACCTTAGAAGTCAACGCCAGAAGCATAGAATACAATATAAATACAACAGTTTTTCCATTGTATAAAATGAATAATTGCAAACAGTGTGAAAGTAATGGTCATTTCTACGTTCCGGGCAACCTAGGCTTCACTCTAGGCCGTTGCTGCACCACATCGAATAGCTACGGCCTTAGAAGTCAACGCCATAACTATAAAAAACAATATAAATACAAGAGTTTTTCCATTGTATAAAATGAATAATTGCAAAAAGTGTGGAGGTAATGGTCATTTCTACTTTCCGGGCAACCTAGTCTTCACTCTTGGACGCAGCCCAACGAGATCGAATAACTAGGACCTTAGAAGTCAACTCCAGAAGCATAAAATACAATACAAATACATCAGTTTTTCCATCGTATAAAACCAATAATTGCAACCAGTATGAAAGTGATGATCATTTCTACGTTCCGTGCAGCCTAGGCTTCACTCCAGGGCGTTGCTCCACCAGATCGAATAGCTAGGGCCTTAGAAGTCAACGCCCGTTACATAAAATACAAAATAAGTACAACAGTTTTTCCATCGTATAGCATGAATAACTGCAAGCAGTGCGAAAGTAATGGTCATTTCTACGTTCCGGGCAACCTAGGCTCCATTCTAGGGCGTTGTTCCACCAGATCGAACAGTTAGGGCCTTAGAAGTCAACGCCAGAAGCATGAGACACAATAAAAATACAACAGTTTTTCCATCGTATAGCATGAATAATTGCAACCAGTGTGAAGGTAATGGTCATTTCTACGTTCCGGGCAACCTAGTCTTCACTCTAGGGCGTTGTTCCACCAGATCGAATAGTTAGGGCCGAAGAAGTCAACGCCAGAAGCATAAAATACAATATGAATCCAACAGATTTTCCATCGTATAACAGGAGTAATTGCAACCAGTGTGAAATATATTGTCATTTCTACGTTCCGTGCGACCTAGGCTTCACTCTGGGGCGTTGGTCCACCAGATCGAATAGTTAGGGCCTAAGAAGTCAACGCCAGAAGCATAAAATACGAAATATATGCAATAGTTTTTCCATCATCTAAAACGAATAATTGAACGGCTGTCAATGGTGTGGTCATTTCTACGTTCCGGGCAATCTAGGCTTCACCCTAGGGCGCTGCTCCACCAGATCGAATAGTTAGGGCCTTAGAAGTCAACGCCGGAAGCTTAAAATACAAAATTAATACAACAGTTTTTCCATTGTATAAAACGAGTAATAGCAACCAGTGTGAAAGTAATGGCCTTTTCGACGTTTCGTGCAAAATAGGCTTCACTCTTGGACGTTGCGCCACGAGATCGTATAGCTAGGACCTTAGAAGTCAACGCCAGAGGCGTAAAATACATTAAATATGCAACAGTCTGCCCATCGTATTGCACGAATAATTGCAACCAGAATGAAAGTAATGGTCATTTCTACGTTTCGGGCAACCTAGGCTCCACTCTAGGGCGTTGCGTCACCAAATCGAATAGCTAGGGCCTCAGAAGTCAACGCCAGGAGCATAAAATACAATATAAATACAACAGATTTTCTATCGTATAAAACGAATAATTGCAACCAGTATGAAAGTTATGGTCATTTCTACGTTCTGGGCAACCTAGGCTTCACTCTAGGGCGTTCCTCAACCATAGCAAATAGCTACAGCCCTAGGAGACAACGCCATAACCATAAAATACAATATAAATACAACAGTCTTTCCGTCGTATAAAATGAATAATTGCAACCAGTGTGAAAGTAATGGTCATTTCTACGTTCCGGGCAACCTAGGCTTCACTCTAGGGCGTTGCTCCACCAGATCGAATAGTTAGGTCCTAAGAATTCAACGCCAGAAGCATAAAATACAATATAAATACAACAGTTTTTCCCTTGTATAACAGGTTAAATTGCAACCAGTGTGAAAGCTATGGTCATTTCTACATTCCGGGCAACCTAGGCTTCACTCTAGGGCGTTGCTCCACCACATCAAATAGTTAGGGCCTTAGAAGTCAATGCCAGAAGCATAAACTGCAATATAAATACAACAGTTATTCCACTGTATAATATGAATAATTGCAAACAGTGTGGAAGTAATAGTCATTTCTACGTTCCGGGCAACCTAGGCTTCACCATAGGGCATTGCTCCACCACATCGAATAGCTACGGCCTTAGAATTCAACGCCTGAAGCATAAAATATAATATAAATACAACGGCCTTTCCATCGTATAACAGGAATAATTGCAACCAGAGTGAAGGTGATGGTCATTTCTACGTTCCGGGCAAACTAGGCTTCGCTCTTGGGCGTTGCTCCATCAGATCGAATAGCTAGGGCCTAAGAAGTCAACGCCAGAAGCATAAAATAAAATAAAAATACAACAGTTTTGCCATCGTATAAAACGAATAATTGCAACCAGTATGAATGTTATGGTCATTTCTACGTTACGGGCAACCTAGACATCACACTAGGGCGTTGGTCCACCAGATCGTACAGCTAGGGACTTAGAATTCAACGCCAGAAGAGCAAAATACAACATAAGTACAACAGTTTTACCATCGTACAAAATGAATAATTACAAGCAGTGTGAAAGCAATGGTCATTTATACGTTCCGGGCAATCTAGGCTTCACTGTAGGGCGTTGCTCCACCAGATCGAATAGTTAGGGCCTTAGAAGTCAACGCCCGATGCATGAAATACAAAATAAAGAGAACAGTTTTTCCATTGTATAGAACGAATAATTGCAACCAATGTGAAAGTAATGGTCAGTCCTACGTTCCGGGCAACCTAGGCTTCGCTGATGGGCGTTGCTCCTCCAGATCGAATAGTTAGGGCCTTATAAGTCAACTCCCGAAGCATAAAATACAAAATAAATAGAACAGTTTTTCCATTGTATAAATCGAATAATTGCAACCAGTGTGAAAGTTATGGTCATCTCTACGGTCCGGGCAACCTAGGCTTAACACTAGGGCGTTGCTCCACCAGGTCGAATAGTTAGGGCCTAAGAAGTCAGCGCCAGAAGCATAAAATTCAAAATAGATAGAACAGCTTTTCCATGGTATATAATGTATATTTGCAAACAGTGTGAAGGTAGTGGTCATTTCTACGTTCAGGGCAACCTAGGCTTCACTCCAGGGCGGTGCTCCACCAGATCAAATAGTTAGGGCCTAAGAAGTCAACGCCGGAAGCTTAAAATACAATATAAATACAACAGCTTTTCCATCGTATATAATGTATATTTGCAAACAGTGTGAAACTAACGGTCATTTCTACGTTCCGGGCAACCTAGACTCCACTCTACGGCGTTGCTCCACCAGATGGAATAGTTAGGGACTTAGAATTCGACGCCAGAAGCATAAAATACAACATAAGTACAACAGTTTTTCCATCGTATAACAGGAATAATTGCAACCAGTGTGAAAGTACAGGTCAGTTCTACGTTCCGGGCAACCTAGGCTTCACCCCTGGGCGTTGCTCCGCCAGATCCAATAGTTAGGACCCAAGAAGTCAGCGCCAGAAGCATAAAATACAAAATAGATACAACAGTTTTTCCATCGTATAGCATGAATAATTGCAACCAGAGTGAAATTAATGGACATTTCTACGTTTCGGGCGACCTAGGCTTCACTCTAGGGCGTTGCTCCACCATATCGAATAGCTAGGGCCTTAGAAGTCAACGCCCGAAACATAAAATACATCAAAAATGCAACAGTTTTTCCATCGTATAACTGGCATAATTGCAACCAGTGTGAAAGATATGGTCATTTCTACGTTGCGGGCAACCCAGGCTTCACTCTAGGGCGTTGCTCCACCACATCCAACAGTTAGGGCCTAAGAAGTCAACGCCAGAAGCACCAAATACAAAATAAATACAACAGTTTTTCCATCGTATAAAACGAATAATTGAAATCAGTGTGAGGGTTATGGTCATTTCTACGTTCCGCGCAGCCTAGGCTTCACCCATGGGCGTTGCTCCACCAGATCCAATAGTTAGGACCTAAGAAGTCTGCGCCAGAAGCATAAAATACAAAATAGATACAACAGCTTTTCCATGGTATATAATGTATATTTGCAAACAGTGTGAAGGTAGTGGTCATTTCTACGTTCAGGGCAACCTAGGCTTCACTCCAGGGCGGTGCTCCGCCAGATCAAATAGTTAGGGCCTAAGAAGTCAACTCCAGAAGCATAACATACAATATAAATACAACAGCTTTTCCATTGTATAAACCGAATAATTGCTACCAGTGTGAAAGTTATGGACATTTCTACGTTCCGGGCAACCTAGGCTTCACCCTAGGGCGATACTCCAGCAGATCCAATAGTTAGGACCTCAGAAGTCAACGGCCGAAGCATAAAATACAATAAAAATACAACAGTTTTTCCATCGTTTAACAGGAATAATTGCAACAAGCCTGAACGTAATGGTCATTTCTACGTTCCGGGTAATCTAGGCATCTCTCTAGGGCGTTGCTCAACCAGATCGAATAGTTAGGGCCTAAGAAATCAACGCCAGAAGCATAAAATACAATAGAAATGCAACAGTTTTTCCGTCGTATAACAGGAATAATTGCAACCAGTGTGAAAGATATGGTCATTTCTACGATCCAGGCAACCTAGGCTTCACTCCAGGGCGTTACTGCACCACATCGAATAGCTACGGCCTTAGAAGTCAACGCCAGAAGGTTAAAATACAATATGAATACAACAGATTGTCCATCGTATAACAGGAATAATTGCAACCAGTGTGAAAGTGATGGTCATTTCTACGTTCCGGGCAACCTAGGCTTCACTCTAGGGCGTTGCTCCACCAGGTCGAATAGTTAGGGCCTTAGAAAACAACGCCAGACGCGTAAAATGCAATAAAAACACAACAGCTTTTCCATCGTATAAAAGGTATAATTGCAACCAATGTGAAAGTAATGGTCATTTCTACGTTCCGGGCAACATAGGCTTTATTCTTGGACGTTGCCCCACCGAATCGAAAGGTTAGGGCCTAAGAAGTCAAGGCCAGAAGCATAAAATAAAACAAAGTTACAACAGTTTTTCAATCGTATAAAACGAATTATTGCAACCAGTATGAAAGTTATGGTCATTTCTACGTTCCGGGCAACCTAGGCTTCAATCTAGAGTGTTGCTCCACCACATCGAATAGAAACGGCATTAGAAGTTAAAGCCAGAAACATGAAATACAATAAAAATACAAGAGTTTTTCCATCGAATAACAGGAATAATTGCAACCAGTGTGAAAGTGATGGTCATTTCTACGTTCCGGGCAACCTAGGCATCACTATAGGGCGTTGGTCCACCAGATCCAATAGTTAGAGCCTAAGAAGTCAACGCCAGGAGCACTAAATACAAAACAAATACAACAGTTTTTCCATCGTATAAAACGAATAATTGCAACCATTCTGAAAATAATGGCCATTTCTGCGGTCCGGGCATGCTAGGCTTCACTCTGGGGCGTTGGTCCATCAGATTCAATAGTTAGGGCCTAAGAAGTCAACGCCAGAAGCATAAAGTACAATAAAAATCCAAAAGTTTGTCCATCGTATAACAGGAATAATTGCAACCAGTGTGGAAGATATGGTCATTTCTACGTTCCGGGCAACCTAGGCTTCACTCTAGGGCGTTGCTCGACCACATCGAATAGCTATGGCCTTAGAAGTCAACGCCAGATGCATTAAATACAATATAAACACAACGGCTTTTCCACCGTATAACAGGAATAATTGCAACCAGTGTGAAAGTGATGGTCATTTCTACGTTCCGGGCAACCTAGGCTTCACTCTAGGGCGTTGCTCCACCAGGTCGAATAGTTAGGGCCTTAGAAAACAACGCCAGACGCGTAAAATGCAATAAAAACACAACAGCTTTTCCATCGTATAACGGGAATAATTGCAAGCAGTGTGAAAGTGATGGTCATTTCCACGTTACTGGCAACCTAGGCTTCACTCTTAGGCGTTGGTCCACCAGATCCAATAGTTAGGGCCTAAGAAGTCAACGCCAGAAGCGCCAAATACAAAATAAATACAACAGTTTTTCCATCGTATATAACGAATAATCGCAAACAGTGTGAAGGTAATGGTCATTTCTACGTTCCGGGCAACCTAGGCTTCACTCTAGAGCGTTGTTCCACCAGATCGAATAGTTAGGGCCTTAGAAGTCAACGCCCGAAGCATAAAATACAAAATAAATAGAACAGTTTTTCCATTGTATAAATCGAATAATTGCAACCAGTGTGAAAGTTATGGTCATTTCTACGTTCCGGGCAACCTAGGCTTTACACTAGGGCTTTGCTCCACCAGGACGAATAGTTAGGGCCTAAGAAGTCAACGCCAGAAGCATAAAATACAATATAAGTACAACAGCTTTTACATCGTATATGATGTATATTTGCAAACAGTGTGAAAGTAAAGGTCATTTCTACGTTCCGGGCAACCGAGGCTTAACTGTAGGGCGTTGGTACACCAGAACGCATAGTTCGGGACTTAGAATCTAACGCCACAAGCATAAAATACAATAAAAACGCTACACTTCTTCCATCGTATAACCGGAATAATTGCAACCGGTGTGAAGGTACAGGTCATTTCTACGTTCCGGGCAACCTAGGTTTCGCTCTAGGGCGTCATTCCACCAGATCGTTTAGTTAGGGCCTAAGAATTCAACGCCAGAAGCACCAAATACAAAATAAATACAACAGTTTTTCCATCGTCTAAAACGAATAATTGCAACCAGTGTGAAAGTAATGGTCATTTCTACGTTCCGGGCAACCTAGGCATCACTATAGGGCGTTGGTCCACCAGATCCAATAGTTAGGGCCTAAGAAGTCAACGCCAGAAGCACCAAATACAACACAAATACAACAGTTTTTCCATCGTAAAAACGAATAATTGCAACCAGTGTGCAAGTAATGGTGATTTCTACTTCCCGTGCAACCTAGGCTTAACTCCAGGGTGTTGTTCCACCAGATCGAATAGTTAGAGACTTTGAATACAACGCCAGAAGCATAAAATACAATAAAAATGCAACAGGTTATCCAACGTATAACAGGAAAGCTGCAACCAGTGTGAAAGTACTAGTCATCTCTATGTTCCGGGTAACCTAGGCTTCACTCTAGGGCGTTCCTCCACCAGATCGAATAGCTAGGGACTTAGAATTCAACGCCAGAAGAATAAAATACAACATAAGTATAACAGTTTTTCCATCGTATAAAATGAATAATTGCAAGCAGTGTGAAGGTAATGGTCATTTCTACGTTCCGGGCAACCTATGCTTCACTCTAGGGCGTTTCTCCACCACATCTAATAGCTGCGGCCTTAGAAGTCAACGCCAGAAGCATAAAATACAATATAAATACAACAGTTTTTCAATCGTATAACAGGAATAATTGCAAACAGTGTGAAAGTAAAGGTCATTTCTACGTTCCGGGCATCCTAGGCTTCACTCTAGGGAATTGCACCACCACATCGAATAGCTACGGCCTTAGAAGTCAACGCCATAACTATAAAAAACAATATAAATACAACAGTTTTAGCATTGTATAAAATGAATAATTGCAAACAGTGTGGATGTAATGGTCATTTCTACTTTCCGGGCAACCTAGGCTTCACTCTAGAACATTGCTCCACCAGATCGAACAGTTAGGGCCTAAGAAGACAACTCCAGAAGCATAGAATACAATATAAATACAACAGCTTTTCCATCGTATGTAATGTATATTTGCAAACAGTGCAAAAGTAAAGGCCATTTCTACGTTCCGGGCAACCTAGGCTTCACTCTAGGGCGTTGTTCCACCAGATCGAATAGTTAGGGCCTAAGAAGTCAACGCCAGAAGCATAAAATACAATATAAAGACAACAGCTTTTCCATCGTATATAATGTATATTTGCAAACAGTATGAAAGCAAAGGTCATTTCTACGTTCCGGGCAACCTAGGCTTAACTGTAGGGCGTTGCACCACCAGATTGAATAGTTAGGGCCTTAGAAGTCAACGCCCGAATCATGAAATACAAAATCAATAGAACAGTATTTTCATTGTATAGAACGAATAATTGCAACCAGTGTTAAAGTTATGGTGATTTCTACGTTCCGGGCAACCTTGGCTTAACTCCAGGGCGTTTCTCCACCAGATCGAATAGTTAGGGACTTTGAATACAACGTCAGAAGCATAAAATACAATAAAAATGCAGCAGGTTTTCCAACGTATAACAGGAAAGCTGCAACCAGTGTGAAAGTACTAGTCATCTCTATGTTCCGGGTAACCTAGGCTTCACTCTAGGGCGTTCCTCCACCAGATCGAATAGCTAGGGACTTAGAATTCAACGCCAGAAGAATAAAATACAACATAAGTATAACAGTTTTTCCATCGTATAAAATGTATAATTGCAAGCAGTGTGAAGGTAATGGTCATTTCTACGTTCCGGGCAACCTATGCTTCACTCTAGGGCGTTTCTCCACCACATCTAATAGCTGCGGCCTTAGAAGTCAACGCCAGAAGCATAAAATACAATATAAATACAACAGTTTTTCAATCGTATAACAGGAATAATTGCAAACAGTGTGAAACTAAAGGTCATTTCTACGTTCCGGGCATCCTAGGCTTCACTCTAGGGCATTGCACCACCACATCGAATAGCTACGGCCTTAGAAGTCAACGCCATAACTATAAAAAACAATATAAATACAACAGTTTTAGCATTGTATAAAATGAATAATTGCAAACAGTGTGGACGTAATGGTCATTTCTACTTTCCGGGCAACCTAGGCTTCACTCTAGGGCGTTGTTCCACCAGATCGAATAGTTAGGGCCTAAGAAGTCAACGCCAGAAGCATAAAATACAATATAAATACAACAGCTTTTCCATCGTATATAATGTATATTTGCAAACAGTGTGAAAGCAAAGGTCATTTCTACGTTCCGGGCAACCTAGGCTTAACTGTAGGGCGTTGCACCACCAGATCGAATAGTTAGGGCCTTAGAAGTCAGCGCCCGAATCATGAAATACAAAATCAATAGAACAGTATTTTCATTGTATAGAACGAATAATTGCAACCAGGGTTAAAGTTATGGTGATTTCTACGTTCCGGGCAACCTTGGCTTAACTCCAGGGCGTTTCTCCACCAGATCGAATAGTTAGGGACTTTGAATACAACGTCAGAAGCATAAAATACTATAAAAATGCAACAGTTTTTCCATTGTATAACAGGAATAACTGCAACCAGTGTGAAAGTACTGGACCTTTCTACGTTCCGGGTAACCTAGGCTTCACTCTAGGGCGTTGCTCCACCAGATCGAATAGCTAGGGACTTAGAATTCAACGCCTGAAGAGTAAAATACAACATAAGTACAACAGTTTTACCATCGTATAAAATGAATAATCGCAAACAGTGTGAAGGTAATGGTCATTTCTACGTTCCGGGCAACCTAGGCTTCACTCTAGGGCGTTTCTCCACCAGATCGAATAGTTAGGGCCTAAGAATTCAACGCCAGAAGCATAAAATACAATATAAATGCAACAGTTTTTCCCTTGTATAACAGGAATAATTGCAACCAGTGTGAAAGCTATGGTCATTTCTACATTCCGGGCCACCTAGGGTTGACTGTAGGGCGTTGCTCCACCACATCGAATAGCTACAGCCTTAGAATTCAACGGCTGAAGCATAAAATACAAAATAAATACAACAGTTTTTACATCGTATAGCCAGAATAATTGCCACCAGTGTGAAAGTGATGGTCACTTCTTCATTCCGGGCAACCTAGGCTTCACTCTAGGGCGTTGCTCGACTACATCGAATAGATATGGCCTTAGAAGTCAATGCCAGAAGCATTATATACAATATAAATACAACAGCTTTTCCACCGTATAACAGGAATAATTGCAAACAGTGTGAAAGATATGGTCATTTCTACGTTCCTGGCAACCTAGGCTTCACTCTAGGCCGTTGCTCGACCACATTGAATAGCTATGGCCTTAGAAGTCAACGCCAGAAGCATTAAATACAATATAAATACAACAGCTTTTCCACCGTATAACAGGAATAATTGCAACCAGTACGAAAGTTATGGTCATTTCTACGTTCCGGGCAACCTAGGCTTCACCCTAGGGCGTTGCTCCACCAGATCAAATAGTTAGGGCCTAAGAAGTCAACGCCAGAAGCGTAAAATACAATATAAATACAACAGTTTTTCCATCGTATAAAAGGAATAATTGCAACCAGTGTGAAATTAATGGTCATTTCTACGTTCCGGGCAACCTAGACCTCTCTCTTGGGCGTTGCTCCATCACATCGAATAGCTGCGGCCTTAGAAATCAACTCCAGAAGCTTAAAATACAATATAAATACAACAGCTTTTCCATCGCATAAAATGAATGATTGCAAACAGTGTGAAAGTTATGGTCATTTCTACTTTCCGTGCAACCTAGGCTTAACTTCAGGGTGTTGTTCCACCAGATCGAATAGTTAGGGACTTTGAATACAACGCCAGAAGCATAAAATACAATAAAAATGCAACAGGTTTTCCAACGTATAACAGGAAAGCTGCAACCAGTGTGAAAGTACTAGTCATCTCTATGTTCCGAGTAACCTAGGCTTCACTCTAGGGCGTTCCTCCACCAGATCGAATAGCTAGAGACTTAGAATTCCACGCCAGAAGAATAAAATACAACATAAGTATAACAGTTTTTCCATCGTATAAAATGTATAATTGCAAGCAGTGTGAAGGTAATGGTCATTTCTACGTTCCGGGCAACCTATGCTTCACTCTAGGGCGTTTCTCCACCACATCTAATAGCTGCGGCCTTAGAAGTCAACGCCAGAAGCATAAAATACAATATAAATACAACAGTTTTTAATCGTATAACAGGAATAATTGCAAACAGTGTGAAAGTAAAGGTCATTTCTACGTTCCGGGCATCCTAGGCTTCACTCTAGGGCATTGCACCACCACATCGAATAGCTACGGCCTTAGAAGTCAACGCCATAACTATAAAAAACAATATAAATACAACAGTTTTAGCATTGTATAAAATGAATAATTGCAAACAGTGTGGATGTAATGGTCATTTCTACTTTCCGGGCAACCTAGGCTTCACTCTAGGGCGTTTCTTCACCACATCGAATAGCTACGGCCCTAGAAGTCAACGCCTGAAGCATAAAATATAATATAAATACAACAGTTTTTCCATCGTATAACAAGAATAGTTGCAACCAGTGTGAAAGTGATGGTCATTTCTACGTTCCGGGCAACCTAGGCTTCACTCTAGGGCGTTCCTCCACCAGATCGAATAGCTAGGGACTTAGAATTCAACGCCAGAAGAATAAAATACAACATAAGTATAACAGTTTTTCCATCGTATAAAATGTATAATTACAAGCAGTGTGAAGGTAATGGTCATTTCTACGTTCCGGGCAACCTAGGCTTCACTCTAGGGCGTTGCTCGACCACATCGAATAGCTATGGCCTTAGAAGTCAACGCCAGATGCATTAAATACAATATAAACACAACGGCTTTTCCACCGTATAACAGGAATAATTGCAAGCAGTGTGAAAGGTATGGTCATTTCTACGTTCCGGGCAACCTAGGCTTCACTCTAGGGCGTTGCTCGACCACATCGAATAGCTATGGCCTTAGAATTCAACGCCCGAAGCATTAAATACAATAAAAATGCAACAGCTTTTCCATCGTATAACGGGAATAATTGCAAGCAGTGTGAAAGTGATGGTCATTTCCACGTTACTGGCAACCTAGGCTTCACTCTTAGGCGTTGGTCCACCAGATCCAATAGTTAGGGCCTAAGAATTCAACGCCAGAAGCGCCAAATACAAAATAAATACAACAGTTTTTCCATCGTATATAACGAATAATCGCAAACAGTGTGAAGGTAATGGTCATTTCTACGTTCCGGGCAACCTAGGCTTCACTCTAGAGCGTTGCTCCACCAGATCGAATAGTTAGGGCCTTAGAAGTCAACGCCCGAAGCATAAAATACAAAATAAATAGAACAGTATTTTCATTGTATAGAACGAATAATTGCAACCAGTGTTAAAGTTATGGTCATTTCTACGTTCCGGGCAACCTTGGCTTAACTCCAGGGCGTTCCTCCACCAGATCGAATAGTTAGGGACTTTGAATACAACGTCAGAAGCATAAAATACTATAAAAATGCAAAAGTTTTTCCATTGTATAACAGGAATAACTGCAACCAGTGTGAAAGTACTGGACCTTTCTACGTTCCGGGTAACCTAGGCTTCACTCTAGGGCGTTGCTCCACCTGATCGAATAGCTAGGGACTTAGAATTCAGCGCCTGAAGAATAAAATACAACATAAGTACAACAGTTTTACCATCGTATAAAATGAATAATCGCAAACAGTGTGAAGGTAATGGTCATTTCTACGTTTCGGGCAACCTAGGCTTCACACTAGGGCGTTTATCCACCAGATCGAATAGTTAGGGACTTTGAATACAATGCCAGAAGCATAAAATACAATATAAATACAACAGTTTTTCCCTTGTATAACAGGAATAATTGCAACCAGTGTGAAAGCTATGGTCATTTCTACTTTCCGGGCAACCTGGGCGACACCAGGGGGCGTTGCTCCACCACATCCAATAGTTAGGACCTAAGAAGTCAACGCCAGAAGCATAAAATACAAAATAGATACAACAGTTATTCCCTTGTATAACAGGAATAATTGCAACCAGTGTGAAAGGTATGGTCATTTCTACGTTCCGGGCAACCTGGGCTTCAGTCTAGGGCGTGGTTCCCCCAGATCGAATAGCTAGGGCCTAAGAAGTCAACGCCAGAAGCATAAACTGCAATATAAATACAACAGTTATTCCCTTGTATAACAGGAATAATTGCAACCAGTGTGAAAGGTATGGTCATTTCTACGTTCCGGGCAACCTGGGCTTCAGTCTAGGGCGTGGTTCCCCCAGATCGAATAGTTAGGGCCTTAGAAGTCAACGCCCGAAGCATAAAATACAAAATAAATAGAACAGTTTTTCCATTGTATAAATCGAATAATTGCAACCAGTGTGAAAGTTATGGTCATTTCTACGTTCCGGGCAACCTAGGCTTTACACTAGGGCTTTGCTCCACCAGGACGAATAGTTAGGGCCTAAGAAGTCAACGCCAGAAGCATAAAATACAATATAAGTACAACAGCTTTTACATCGTATATGATGTATATTTGCAAACAGTGTGAAAGTAAAGGTCATTTCTACGTTCCGGGCAACCGAGGCTTAACTGTAGGGCGTTGGTACACCAGAACGCATAGTTCGGGACTTAGAATCTAACGCCAGAAGCATAAAATACAATAAAAACGCTACACTTCTTCCATCGTATAACCGGAATAATTGCAACCGGTGTGAAGGTACAGGTCATTTCTACGTTCCGGGCAACCTAGGTTTCGCTCTAGGGCGTCATTCCACCAGATCGTTTAGTTAGGGCCTAAGAATTCAACGCCAGAAGCACCAAATACAAAATAAATACAACAGTTTTTCCATCGTATAAAACGAATAATTGCAACCAGTGTGAAAGTAATGGTCATTTCTACGTTCCGGGCAACCTAGGCATCACTATAGGGCGTTGGTCCACCAGATCCAATAGTTAGGGCCTAAGAAGTCAACGCCAGAAGCACCAAATACAACACAAATACAACAGTTTTTCCATCGTAAAAACGAATAATTGCAACCAGTGTGCAAGTAATGGTGATTTCTACGTTCCGGGCAACCTAGGCATCACTCTTGGGCGTTGTTCCACCAGATCGAATAGTTGGGGCCTAAGACGTCAACGCCTTAAGCATAAAATACAATATAAATACAACAGTTTTTCCATCGTATAAAACGAATACTTGTAACCAGTATGAAAGTTATGGTCATTTCTACGTTCAGGGCAACCTAGGCTTGACCCTAGTGCGTTGCTCCACCAGATAGAATAGTTAGGGCCTAAGAAGTCAACGCCAGAAGCATAAAATACGATATATGTACAACAGATTTTCCATCGTATATTATGTATATTTGCAAACAGTGTGAAAGTAAAGGTCATTTCTACGTTCCGGGCAACCTAGGCTTAACTGTAGGGCGTTGCTCCACCAGATCGAATAGTTAGGGCCTTAGAAGTCAACGCCCGAAGCATGAAATACTAAATAAATAGAACAGTTTTTCCATTGTATAGAACGAATAATTGCAACCAGTGTGAAAGTACTGGTCATTTCTACGTTCCGCGCAACCTAGGTTTCGCTCTAGGGCGTTGCTCCACCACGTCGAATGGTTAGGGCCTTAGAAGTCAACGCCAGAAGCATAAAATACAATATAAATACAAAAGTTTTTCCACTGTATAATATGAATACTTGCAAACAGTGTGGAAGTAAAGGTCATTTCTACGTTCCGGGCAACCTAGGCTTCACCCTAGGGCGTTGCTCCAGCAGATCGAATAGTTAGGGCCTATGAAGTCAACGCCAGAAGCATAAAATATAATATAAATACAACAGTTTTCCTACCGCATAACAGGAATAATTGCAACCAGAGTGAAGGTGATGGTCATTTCTCCGTTCCGGGCAACCTAGGCTTCACTCTAGGGTGTTGCTCCACCAGATCGAATAGCTACGGACTTAGAAGTCAACGCCAGAAGCATAAAATAAAATAAAAATACTACAGTTTTTCCATCGTATAAAACGAATAATTGCAACTAGTATGAATGTTATGGTCATTTCTACGTTCCGCGCAACCTAGGCTTCACACTAGGGCGTTGCTCCACCAGGTCGAATAGTTGGGGCCTTAGAAAACAACGCCAGACGCATAAAATACAATATAAATACAACAGTTTTTCCACCGTATAAAAGGAATAATTGCAACCAGTGTGAAATTAATGGTCATTTCTACGTTCCGGGCAACCTAGACCTCACTCTTGGGCGTTGCTCCATCACATCGAATAGCTGCGGCCTTAGAAATCAACTCCAGAAGCTTAAAATACAATATAAATACAACAGCTTTTCCATCGCATAAAATGAATGATTGCAAACAGTGTGAAAGTTATGGTCATTTCTACTTCCCGTGCAACCTAGGCTTAACTCCAGGGTGTTGTTCCACCAGATCGAATAGTTATAGACTTTGAATACAACGCCAGAAGCATAAAATACAATAAAAATGCAACAGGTTATCCTACGTATAACAGGAAAGCTGCAACCAGTGTGAAAGTACTAGACATCTCTATGTTCCGGGTAACCTAGGCTTCACTCTAGGGCGTTCCTCCACCAGATCGAATAGCTAGGGACTTAGAATTCAACGCCAGAAGAATAAAATACAACATAAGTATAACAGTTTTTCCATCGTATAAAATGAATAATTGCAAGCAGTGTGAAGGTAATGGTCATTTCTACGTTCCGGGCAACCTATGCTTCACTCTAGGGCGTTTCTCCACCACATCTAATAGCTGCGGCCTTAGAAGTCAACGCCAGAAGCATAAAATACAATATAAATACAACAGTTTTTCAATCGTATAACAGGAATAATTGCAAACAGTGTGAAAGTAAAGGTCATTTCTACGTTCCGGGCATCCTAGGCTTCACTCTAGGGAATTGCACCACCACATCGAATAGCTACGGCCTTAGAAGTCAACGCCATAACTATAAAAAACAATATAAATACAACAGTTTTAGCATTGTATAAAATGAATAATTGCAAACAGTGTGGATGTAATGGTCATTTCTACTTTCCGGGCAACCTAGGCTTCACTCTAGAACATTGCTCCACCAGATCGAACAGTTAGGGCCTAAGAAGACAACTCCAGAAGCATAGAATACAATATAAATACAACAGCTTTTCCATCGTATGTAATGTATATTTGCAAACAGTGCAAAAGTAAAGGCCATTTCTACGTTCCGGGCAACCTAGGCTTCACTCTAGGGCGTTGTTCCACCAGATCGAATAGTTAGGGCCTAAGAAGTCAACGCCAGAAGCATAAAATACAATATAAAGACAACAGCTTTTCCATCGTATATAATGTATATTTGCAAACAGTGTGAAAGCAAAGGTCATTTCTACGTTCCGGGCAACCTAGGCTTAACTGTAGGGCGTTGCACCACCAGATTGAATAGTTAGGGCCTTAGAAGTCAACGCCCGAATCATGAAATACAAAATCAATAGAACAGTATTTTCATTGTATAGAACGAATAATTGCAACCAGTGTTAAAGTTATGGTGATTTCTACGTTCCGGGCAACCTTGGCTTAACTCCAGGGCGTTTCTCCACCAGATCGAATAGTTAGGGACTTTGAATACAACGTCAGAAGCATAAAATACAATAAAAATGCAGCAGGTTTTCCAACGTATAACAGGAAAGCTGCAACCAGTGTGAAAGTACTAGTCATCTCTATGTTCCGGGTAACCTAGGCTTCACTCTAGGGCGTTCCTCCACCAGATCGAATAGCTAGGGACTTAGAATTCAACGCCAGAAGAATAAAATACAACATAAGTATAACAGTTTTTCCATCGTATAAAATGTATAATTGCAAGCAGTGTGAAGGTAATGGTCATTTCTACGTTCCGGGCAACCTATGCTTCACTCTAGGGCGTTTCTCCACCACATCTAATAGCTGCGGCCTTAGAAGTCAACGCCAGAAGCATAAAATACAATATAAATACAACAGTTTTTCAATCGTATAACAGGAATAATTGCAAACAGTGTGAAACTAAAGGTCATTTCTACGTTCCGGGCATCCTAGGCTTCACTCTAGGGCATTGCACCACCACATCGAATAGCTACGGCCTTAGAAGTCAACGCCATAACTATAAAAAACAATATAAATACAACAGTTTTAGCATTGTATAAAATGAATAATTGCAAACAGTGTGGACGTAATGGTCATTTCTACTTTCCGGGCAACCTAGGCTTCACTCTAGAACATTGCTCCACCAGATCGAATAGTTAGGGCCTAAGAAGACAACGCCAGAAGCATAAAATACAATATAAATACAACAGCTTTTCCATCGTATGTAATGTATATTTGCAAACAGTGCAAAAGTAATGGCCATTTCTACGTTCCGGGCAACCTAGGCTTCACTCTAGGGCGTTGTTCCACCAGATCGAATAGTTAGGGCCTAAGAAGTCAACGCCAGAAGCATAAAATACAATATAAATACAACAGCTTTTCCATCGTATATAATGTATATTTGCAAACAGTGTGAAAGCAAAGGTCATTTCTACGTTCCGGGCAACCTAGGCTTAACTGTAGGGCGTTGCACCACCAGATCGAATAGTTAGGGCCTTAGAAGTCAGCGCCCGAATCATGAAATACAAAATCAATAGAACAGTATTTTCATTGTATAGAACGAATAATTGCAACCAGGGTTAAAGTTATGGTGATTTCTACGTTCCGGGCAACCTTGGCTTAACTCCAGGGCGTTTCTCCACCAGATCGAATAGTTAGGGACTTTGAATACAACGTCAGAAGCATAAAATACTATAAAAATGCAACAGTTTTTCCATTGTATAACAGGAATAACTGCAACCAGTGTGAAAGTACTGGACCTTTCTACGTTCCGGGTAACCTAGGCTTCACTCTAGGGCGTTGCTCCACCAGATCGAATAGCTAGGGACTTAGAATTCAACGCCTGAAGAGTAAAATACAACATAAGTACAACAGTTTTACCATCGTATAAAATGAATAATCGCAAACAGTGTGAAGGTAATGGTCATTTCTACGTTCCGGGCAACCTAGGCTTCACTCTAGGGCGTTTCTCCACCAGATCGAATAGTTAGGGCCTAAGAATTCAACGCCAGAAGCATAAAATACAATATAAATGCAACAGTTTTTCCCTTGTATAACAGGAATAATTGCAACCAGTGTGAAAGCTATGGTCATTTCTACATTCCGGGCCACCTAGGGTTGACTGTAGGGCGTTGCTCCACCACATCGAATAGCTACAGCCTTAGAATTCAACGGCTGAAGCATAAAATACAAAATAAATACAACAGTTTTTACATCGTATAGCCAGAATAATTGCCACCAGTGTGAAAGTGATGGTCACTTCTTCATTCCGGGCAACCTAGGCTTCACTCTAGGGCGTTGCTCGACTACATTGAATAGATATGGCCTTAGAAGTCAATGCCAGAAGCATTATATACAATATAAATACAACAGCTTTTCCACCGTATAACAGGAATAATTGCAAACAGTGTGAAAGATATGGTCATTTCTACGTTCCTGGCAACCTAGGCTTCACTCTAGGCCGTTGCTCGACCACATTGAATAGCTATGGCCTTAGAAGTCAACGCCAGAAGCATTAAATACAATATAAATACAACAGCTTTTCCACCGTATAACAGGAATAATTGCAACCAGTACGAAAGTATGGTCATTTCTACGTTCCGGGCAACCTAGGCTTCACCCTAGGGCGTTGCTCCACCAGATCAAATAGTTAGGGCCTAAGAAGTCAACGCCAGAAGCGTAAAATACAATATAAATACAACAGTTTTTCCATCGTATAAAAGGAATAATTGCAACCAGTGTGAAATTAATGGTCATTTCTACGTTCCGGGCAACCTAGACCTCTCTCTTGGGCGTTGCTCCATCACATCGAATAGCTGCGGCCTTAGAAATCAACTCCAGAAGCTTAAAATACAATATAAATACAACAGCTTTTCCATCGCATAAAATGAATGATTGCAAACAGTGTGAAAGTTATGGTCATTTCTACTTTCCGTGCAACCTAGGCTTAACTTCAGGGTGTCGTTCCACCAGATCGAATAGTTAGGGACTTTGAATACAACGCCAGAAGCATAAAATACAATAAAAATGCAACAGGTTTTCCAACGTATAACAGGAAAGCTGCAACCAGTGTGAAAGTACTAGTCATCTCTATGTTCCGAGTAACCTAGGCTTCACTCTAGGGCGTTCCTCCACCAGATCGAATAGCTAGAGACTTAGAATTCCACGCCAGAAGAATAAAATACAACATAAGTATAACAGTTTTTCCATCGTATAAAATGTATAATTGCAAGCAGTGTGAAGGTAATGGTCATTTCTACGTTCCGGGCAACCTATGCTTCACTCTAGGGCGTTTCTCCACCACATCTAATAGCTGCGGCCTTAGAAGTCAACGCCAGAAGCATAAAATACAATATAAATACAACAGTTTTTAATCGTATAACAGGAATAATTGCAAACAGTGTGAAAGTAAAGGTCATTTCTACGTTCCGGGCATCCTAGGCTTCACTCTAGGGCATTGCACCACCACATCGAATAGCTACGGCCTTAGAAGTCAACGCCATAACTATAAAAAACAATATAAATACAACAGTTTTAGCATTGTATAAAATGAATAATTGCAAACAGTGTGGATGTAATGGTCATTTCTACTTTCCGGGCAACCTAGGCTTCACTCTAGGGCGTTTCTTCACCACATCGAATAGCTACGGCCCTAGAAGTCAACGCCTGAAGCATAAAATATAATATAAATACAACAGTTTTTCCATCGTATAACAAGAA
Organism: Calliopsis andreniformis; assembly: GCF_051401765.1. Taxonomy (NCBI): domain Eukaryota; kingdom Metazoa; phylum Arthropoda; class Insecta; order Hymenoptera; family Andrenidae; genus Calliopsis; species Calliopsis andreniformis. The sequence goes on from NW_027480422.1 coordinate 20,774,390, forward strand.
TAGTTGCAACCAGTGTGAAAGTGATGGTCATTTCTACGTTCCGGGCAACCTAGGCTTCACTCTAGGGCGTTCCTCCACCAGATCGAATAGCTAGGGACTTAGAATTCAACGCCAGAAGAATAAAATACAACATAAGTATAACAGTTTTTCCATCGTATAAAATGTATAATTACAAGCAGTGTGAAGGTAATGGTCATTTCTACGTTCCGCGCAACCTAGGCTTCACTCTAGAGCGTTGCTCCACCAGATCGAATAGTTAGGGCCTTAGAAGTCAACGCCCGAAGCATAAAATACAAAATAAATAGAACAGTATTTTCATTGTATAGAACGAATAATTGCAACCAGTGTTAAAGTTATGGTCATTTCTACGTTCCGGGCAACCTTGGCTTAACTCCAGGGCGTTCCTCCACCAGATCGAATAGTTAGGGACTTTGAATACAACGTCAGAAGCATAAAATACTATAAAAATGCAAAAGTTTTTCCATTGTATAACAGCAATAACTGCAACCAGTGTGAAAGTACTGGACCTTTCTACGTTCCGGGTAACCTAGGCTTCACTCTAGGGCGTTGCTCCACCTGATCGAATAGCTAGGGACTTAGAATTCAGCGCCTGAAGAATAAAATACAACATAAGTACAACAGTTTTACCATCGTATAAAATGAATAATCGCAAACAGTGTGAAGGTAATGGTCATTTCTACGTTTCGGGCAACCTAGGCTTCACACTAGGGCGTTTATCCACCAGATGGAATAGTTAGGGACTTTGAATACAATGCCAGAAGCATAAAATACAATATAAATACAACAGTTTTTCCCTTGTATATCAGGAATAATTGCAACCAGTGTGAAAGCTATGGTCATTTCTACTTTCCGGGCAACCTGGGCGACACCAGGGGGCGTTGCTCCACCACATCCAATAGTTAGGACCTAAGAAGTCAACGCCAGAAGCATAAAATACAAAATAGATACAACAGTTATTCCCTTGTATAACAGGAATAATTGCAACCAGTGTGAAAGGTATGGTCATTTCTACGTTCCGGGCAACCTGGGCTTCAGTCTAGGGCGTGGTTCCCCCAGATCGAATAGCTAGGGCCTAAGAAGTCAACGCCAGAAGCATAAACTGCAATATAAATACAACAGTTATTCCCTTGTATAACAGGAATAATTGCAACCAGTGTGAAAGGTATGGTCATTTCTACGTTCCGGGCAACCTATGCTTCACTCTAGGGCGTTGCTCCACCACATCTAATAGCTGCGGCCTTAGAAGTCAACGCCAGAAGCATAAAATACAATATAAATACAACAGGTTTTCAATCGTATAACAGGAATAATTGCATTCAGTGTGAAAGTAAAGGTCATTTCTACGTTCCGGGCATCCTAGGCTTCACTCTAGGGCATTGCACCACCACATCGAATAGCTACAGCCTTAGAAGTCAACGCCATAACTATAAAAAACAAGATAAATACAACAGTTTTAGCATTGTATAAAATGAATAATTGCAAACAGTGTGGATGTAATGGTCATTTCTACTTTCCCGGCAACCTAGGCTTCACTCTAGGGCGTTGCTCCACCACATCGAATATGTATGGCCTTAGGGGTCAACGCCAGAGGCATAAAATACAAAATAAATACAACAGTTTGTCCATCGTATAACAAGAATAGTTGCAACCAGTGTGAAAGTGATGGTCATTTCTACATTCCGGGCAACCTAGGCTTCACTCTAGGGCGTTGCTCCACCAGATCGAATAGTTAGGGCTTTAGAAGTCAATGCCAGAAGCATAAAATGCAATATAAATACAACAGTTTTTCCACCGTATAATATGAATAATTGCAAACAGTGTGGAAGTAATGGTCATTTCTACGTTCCGGGCAACCTAGGCTTCACTCTAGGGCGTTGCTCAACCACATCGAATAGCTACGGCCCTAGAAGACAACGCCATAACTATAAAATACAATATAAATACAACAGCTTTTCCATCGTATATGATGTATATTTGGAAACAGTGTGAAAGTAAAGGTCATTTCTACGTTCGGGGCAACCTAGGCTTCACTCTAGTGCGCTGCTCCACCAGATCGAATAGTTAGGGCTTTAGAAGTCAACGCCAGAAGCATAAAATACAATATAAATACAACAGTTTTTCAATCGTATAACAGGAATAATTGCAAACAGTGTGAAAGATATGGTCATTTCTACGTTCCTGCAACCTAGGCTTCACTCTAGAGAGTTGCTCCAACACATCGAGTAGCTACGGCCTTAGAAGTCAACGCCAGACGAATAAAATACAATATAAGCACAATAGTTTTTCCATCGTATAAAACGAATAATTGCAACCAGTATGAAAGTTATGGTCATTTCTACGTTCCGGGCAACCTAGGCTTCACCCTAGGGCGTTGCTCCACCAGATCGAATAGCTATGGCCTTAGAAGTCAACGCAAGAAGCATTAAATGCAACACAAATACAACAGCTTTTCCACCGTATAACAGGAATAATTGCAAACAGTGTGAAAGATATGGTCATTTCTACGTTCCGGGCAATCTAGGCTTCACACTAGGGCGTTGTTCCACCAGATCGAATAGCTACGGCCTTAGAAGTCAACGCCATAACTATAAAATACAATATAAATGAAACAGTTTTTCCATTGTATGAAATGAATAATTGCAAACAGTGTGGAAGTAATGGCTATTTATACGTTCCGGGTAACCTAGGCTTCACTCTAGGGCGTTGCTCCACCAGATCCAATAGTTCGGACCTTAGAAGTCAGCGCCCGAAGCTTAAAATACAATAAAAACACAAAAGTTTATCCATCGTATATAATGTACATTTGCAAACAGTGTGAAAGTACCGGTCATTTCTACGTTCCAGGAAACCTAGGCTTCACTATAGGGCGTTGCTCCACCAGATCGAATAGTTAGGGACTTAGAATTCGACGCCAGAAGCATAAAATACAACTTAAGTACAACAGTTTTTCCATCGCATAACAGGAATAATTGCAACCAGTGTGAAAGTGATGGTCATTTCTACGTTGTGGTCAACCTATGCTTCAGTCGAGGGCGTGCTTCCCCCATATCGAATAGTTAGGGCCTAAGAAGCCTACGCCGGAAGCATAAAATACAATATAAATACAACAGTTTTTCCATCTTATAAAACGAATAATTGAAACCAGTGTGAACGCAATGGCCATTTCTACGTTCCGGGGATTCTAGACTTAATTCTGAGGCATTGCTCCACCAGATCGAAATTAGGGCCTTAGAAGTCAACGCCAGAAGCATAGAGTACAACAAAGATCCAACAGTTTGTCCATCGTATAATAGGAATAATATCAACCAGTGTGAAGGTAATGGTCATTTCTACCAGAAAATGACCAGAGAATAAGAAAATTACTATTCGATCTGGTGGAGCAACGCCCTTGAGCGAAGCCTAGGTTGCCCGGAACGTAGAAATGGCCATAACATTCATACTGGTTGCAATTATTCGTTTTATACCGTGGAAAAACTGTTGTATTTATCTTGTATTTGGTGCTCCTGGCGTTGACTTCTTAGGCCCTAGCCATGCGACCTGGTGGAACAACTACGGCGTTGCTCGACCACATCGAATAGCTATGGCCTTAGAAGTCAACGCCAGAAGCATTAAATACAATATAAATACAACAGCTTTTCCACCGTATAACAGGAATAATTGCAAACAGTGTGAAAGATATGGTCATTTCTACGTTCCTGCAACCTAGGCTTCACTCTAGAGAGTTGCTCCAACACATCGAGTAGATGCGGATTTAGAAGTCAACGCCAGACGCATAAAATACAATATAAATACAATAGTTTTTCCATCGTATAAAACGAATAATTGCAACCAGTATGAGAGTTATGGTCATTTCTACGTTGCGGGCAACCTAGGCTTCACCCTAGGGCGTTGCTCCACCAGATCGAATAGTTAGGGACTTAGAATTCGACGCCAGAAGCATAAAATGCAACATAAGTACAACAGTTTTTCCATCGTATAACAGGAATAATTACAACCAGTGTGAAAGTACAGGTCATTTCTACGTTCCGGGCAACCTAGAGTACGCTCAAGGGCGTTGCTCCACCAGATCGAATAGCAAGGGACTTAGAAGTCAACGCCAGACGCATAAAATATAATAAAAATACAACAGTTTTTCCATCGTATAAAATGTATAATTGCAAGCAATGTGAAGGCAACTGTCATTTCTACGTTCCGGGCAACCTAGGCTTCACTCTAGAGCGTTGCTCCACCAGATCGAATAGTTAGGGCCTTAGAAGTCAACGCCCGAAGCATAAAATAGAAAATAAATAGAACAGTTTTTCCATTGTATAAAACGAATAATTGCAAGCAGTGTGTAAGTTATGGTCCTTTCTACGTTCCGGGCAACCTAGGCTTCACTCCAGGGCGCTGTTCCACCAGGTCGAATGGTTAGGGCATAAGAAGTCAACGCCAGGAGCACCAAATACAAAATAAATACAACAGTCTTTCCATCGTATAAAACGAATAATTGCAACCAGTGTGTAAGATATGCACATTACTACGTTCCGGGCAACCTAGGCTTCACTCTAGGGCGTTGCTCGACCACATCGAATAGCTATGGCCTTACAAGTCAACGCCAGAAGCATTAAATACAATATAAATACAACAGCTTTTCCACCGTATAAGAGGAATAATTGCAAACAGTGTGAAAGATATGGTCATTTCTACGTTCCTGGCAACCTAGGCTGCACTCTAGAGAGTTGCTCCAGCACATCGAGTAGCTACGGCCTTAGAAGTCAACGCCAGACGCATAAAATACAATATAAATACAATAGTTTTTCCATCGTATAAAACGAATAATTGCAACCAGTATGAAAGTTATGGTCATTTCTACGTTCCGGGCAACCTAGGCTTCACCCTAGGGCGTTCCTCCACCAGATCGAATAGTTAGGTCCTAAGAATGTCAACGCCAGGAGCACCAAATACAAAATAAATACAACAGTCTTTCCATCGTATAAAACGAATAATTGCAACCAGTGTGAAAGTAATGGGCATTTCTACGTTCCGTGCAACCGAGGCTTCACTCTAGGGCGTTGATCCACCAGGTCGAATAGTTAGGGCCTTAGAAAACAACTCCAGACGCATAAAATACAATATAAATACAACAGTTTTTCCACGGTATAAAACGAGTAATTGCAACCAGTGCGAAAGTTACGGTCCTTTCTACGTTCCGGGCAACCTAGGCTTCACCCTAGGGCGTTCCTCCACCAGATCGAATAGTTAGGTCCTAAGAATGTCAACGCCAGGAGCACCAAATACAAAATAAATACAACAGTCTTTCCATCGTATAAAACGAATAATTGCAACCAGTGTGAAAGTAATGGCCATTTCTACGTTCCGGGCAACCTAGGCTTCGCTCAAGGGTGTTGCTCCACCAGATCGAATAGTAAGGGACTTAGAAGTCAAAGCCAGAAGCATAAAATATTATAAAAATGCAACAGTCTTTGCATCGTATAAGATGTATAATTGCAAGCAATGTGAAGGTAATGGTCATTTCTACGTTCCGGGCAACCTAGCCTTCACTCTAGAGCGTTGCTCCACCAGATCGGATATTTGGGGCCTTAGAAGTCAACGCCCGATGCATAAAATACAAAATAAATAGAACAGTTTTTCCATTGTATAAAACGAATAATTGCAACCAGTGTGAAAGTTATGGTCATTTCTACGTTCCGGGCAACCTAGGCTTCACTCTAGGGCGTAGTTACACAAGATCGAATAGTTAGGGCCTAAGAAGTCAACGCCAGGAGCACCAAATACAAAATAAATACAACAGTTTTTCCATCGTATAACAGGAATAATTACAACCAGTATGAAGGTTATGGTCATTTCTACGTTCCGGGCAACCTGGGCTTCACCAGAGGGCGTTGCTGCACCAGATCCAATAGTTAGGACCTAAGAAGTCAACGCCAGAAGCATAAAATACAAAATGGATACAACAGTTTTTCCATCGTATAACAGGAGTAATTGCAACCAGTGTGAAAGCGATCGTCATTTCTACGTTCCGGGCAACCTAGGCTTCACGCTAGGGCGTTGCTCCTCCAGATAGAATAGTTAGGGCCCAGGAAGTCAACGCCTGAAGCATAAAATACAATATAAATACAACAGTTTTTCCCTTGTATATCAGGAATAATTGCAACCAGTGTGAAGGGTATGGTCATTTCTACGTTGCGGGCATCCTAGGCTTCACTCTAGGGCGTTGCTCCACCACATCGAATAGCTACGGCCTTAGAAGTCAACGCCATAGCTACAAAAAAAAATATAAATACAACAGTTTTTCCATTGTAGAAATGAATAATTGCAAACAGTGTGGAGGTAATGGTCATTTCTACTTTCCGGGCAACCTAGGCTTCACTCTAGGGCGTTTCTCCACCATATCGAATAACTACGGCCTTAGATGTCAACGCCTGAAGCATAAAATATAATATAAGTACAACAGTTTTTCCATCGTATAACAGGAATAATTGCAACCAGTGTGAAAGACATGGTCGTTTCTACGTTCCGGGCAACCTAGGCTTCACTCTAGGGCGTTGCTCCACCACATCGAATAGCTAGGGCCTTAGGAGTCAACGCCAGAGGCATAAAATACAAAATAAATACAACAGTTTTTCCATCGTATAACAAGAATAATTGCAACCAGTGTGAACGCAATGGCCATTTCTGCGTTCAGGGGATCCTAGACTTAACTCTGAGGCATTGCTCCACCAGATCGAAATTAGGGCCTTAGAAGTCAACGCCAGAAGCATAGAGTACAACAAAGATCCAACAGTTTGTCCATCGTATAATAGGAATAATAGCAACCAGTGTGAAGGTAATGGTCATTTCTACGTTCCGGGCAACCTGGGCTTCACCGGAGGGCGTTGCTCCTCCAGATCCAATAGTTAGGACCTAAGAAGTCAACGCCAGAAGCATAAAATACAAAATGGATACAACAGTTTTTCCATCGTATAACAGGAATAATTCCAACCAGTGTGAAAGTAATGGTCATTTCTACGTTCCGGGCTACCTAGGTTTCGCTCTAGGACGTTGCTCCACCACATCGAATAGCTAGGGCCTTTGAAATCAACTCCAGACGCATAAAATACAATAAAAATACAGCAGTTTTTTCATCGTATACCAGGAATAATTGCAACCAGTGTGAAAGGTATGGTCATTTCTACGTTCCGGGCAACCTAGGCTTCGCTCAAGGGCGTTGCTCCACCAGATCGAATAGCAAGGGACTTAGAAGTCAACGCCAGAAGCATAAAAAATAATTAAAATACAACAGTTTTATCATCCTATAAAATGTATAATTGCAAGCAATGTGAAGGTAACGGTCACTTCTACGTTCCGGGCAACCTAGGCTTCACTCTAGAGCGTTGTTCCACCAGATCGAATAGTTAGGGCCTAAGAAGTCAACGCCAGAAGCAAAAAATACAATATAAATACAACAGCTTTTCCATCGTATATAATGTATATTTGCAAACAGTGTGAAAGTAACGGTCATTTCTGCGTTCCGGGCAACCTAGGCTTAAGTGTAGGGCGTTGCTCCACGAGATCGAATAGCAAGGGACTTAGAAGTCAACGCCAGAAGCATAAAATAAAATAAAAATACAACAGTTTTGACATCGTATAAAATGTATAATTGCAAGCAATGCGAAGCTAATGGTCATTTCTACGTTCCGGGCAATCTAGGCTTCACTCTAGGGCGTTGTTCAACCAGATCGAATAGTTAGGGCCTAAGAAGCCAACGCCAGAAGCATAAAATACAACATAAATGCAACAGCTTTTCCATCGTATATGACGTATATTTGGAAACAGTGTGAAAGTAAAGGTCATTTCTACGTTCCGGGCAACCTAGGCTTAACTGTAGGGCGTTGCTCCACCAGATCGCATAGTTAGAGACGTAGAATTTAACCCCAGAAGCATAAAATACAATAAAGATGAAACAGTTTTTCCATCGTATAACAGGAATAATTGCAACCAGTGTGAAGGTAATGGTCTTTTCTGCGTTCCGGGCAACCCAGGCTTCACTACGGGGCGGTGCTCCACCAGATCAAATTGTTAGGGCCTAAGAAGTCAACGCCACAAGCATAAAATACAATATAAATACAACAGCTTTTCCATCCTATATAATGTATATATGCAAACAGTCTGAAAGTAACGGTCATTTCTGCGTTCCGGGCAACCTAGGCTTAACTGTAGGGCGTTGCACCACCAGATCGAATAGCAAGGGACTTAGAAGTCAACGCCAGAAGCATAAAATATAATAAAAATACAACAGTTTTTCCATCGTATAAAATGTATAATTGCAAGCAATGTGAAGGTAATGGTCATTTCTACGTTCCCGGCAAGCTGGGCTTCACTCTAGGGCGTTGTTCCTCCAGATCGAATGGTTAGGGCCTAGCAAGTCAACGCCAGGAGCACCAAATACTAAATAAATAGAACACTTTTTCTATTTAAAATGCAATATAAATACTACAGTCTTTCCACTGTATAATATGAATAATTGCAGACAGTGTGGAAGTAATGGTCATTTCTACGTTCCGGCAATCTAGGCTTCTCTCTAGGGCGTTGCTCCACCAGTTCGAATAGCTAGGGCCTAACAAGTAAACGCCAGAAGCATAAAATACTATAGAAATACAACAGCTTTTCCATCGTATAAAACGAATAATTGCAATCAGTATGAAAGTTATGGTCATTTATTCGTTCCGGGCAACCTAGGCATCACCCTAGGGCGTTGCTCCAACAGATCCAATAGTTAGGGCCTAAGAAGTCTACGCCAGAAGCATTAAATACAATATAAATACAACATCTTTTCCACGGTATAACAGGAATAATTGCAAACAGTGTGAAAGATATGGTCATTTCTACGTTCCTGGCAACCTAGGCATCACTCTAGAGAGTTGCTCCACCACATCGAGTAGCTACGGCCTTAGTAGTCAACGCCAGAAGCATAAAATACAATATAAATACAACAGTTTTTCCCTTGTATAACAGGAATAATTGCAACCAGTGTGAAGGGTATGGTCATTTCTACGTTGCGGGCATCCTAGGCTTCACTCTAGGGCGTTGCTCCACCACATCGAATAGCTACGGCCTTAGAAGTCAACGCCTGAAGCATAAAATATGATATAAATACAACAGTTTTTGCATAGTATAACAGGAATAATTGCAACCAGAGTGGAGGTGATGGTCATTTCTACGTCCCGGGAAACCTAGGCTTCACTCTAGGGCGTTTCTCCACCAGATCGAATAGCTAGGGACTTCGAAGTCAACGCTAGAAGCTTAAAATAAAATAAAAATTCAACAGTTTTTCCATCGTATAGAACGAATAATTGCAACCAGTATGCATGTTATGGTCATTTCTACGTTCCGGGCAACCTAGGCTTCACTCTAGGGCGTTGGTCCACCAGATCCAATAGCTAGGGCCTAAGAAGTCAACGCCAGGAGCACCAAATACAAAATAAATACAACAGTTTTTCCATCGTATAAAACGAATAATTGCAACCAGTATGAAAGCTATGGTCATTTCTACGTTCCGGGCAACCTAGGCTTCACTCTAGGGCGTTGCTCAACCACATCGAATAGCTACGGCCCTAGAAGACAACGCCATAACTATAAAATACAATATAATTACAACAGTCTTTCCATCGTATAAAACGAATAATTGCCACCAGTCTGATAGTTATGGCTACTTCTACGTTCCGGGCATCCTAGGCTTCACTCTAGGTCATTGCTCCACCACATCGAATAGCTGCGGCCTTAGAAGTCAACGCCAGAAGCATAAAATACAATAGAAATACAACAGTTTTGCCATCGTATAACAGGAATAATTGCAACTAGTGTGAAAGATATGGTCATTTCTACGCTACGAGCAACCTAGGCTTCACTCTAGGGCGTTGCTCGACCACATCGAATAGCTATGGCCATAGAAGTCAACGCCAGAAGCATTAAATACAATATAAATACAACAGCTTTTCCACCGTATAACAGGAATAATTGCAAACAGTGCGAAAGATATGGTCATTTCTACGTACCTGGCTACCTAGGCTTCACTCTAGAGAGTTGCACCAACACATCGAGTAGCTACGGCCTTAGAAGTCAACGCCAGACGCATAAAATAAAATATAAATACAATAGTTTTTCCATCGTATAAAACGAATAATTGCAACCAGTATGAAAGTTATGGTCATTTCTACGTTCCGGGCAGCCTAGGCTTCGCCCTTGGGCGTTGCTCCACCAGATCCAATAGTTAGGACCTTAGAAGTCAGCGCACGAAGCTTAAAATACAATAAAAATACAAAAGTTTTTCCATCGTATAACAGGAATAATTGCCACCAGTGTGAAAGTGATGGTCATTTCTGCATTCCGGGCAACCTAGGCTTCACTCTAGGGCGTTGCTCCTCCACATCGAATAGCTACGGCCTTAGAAGTCAACGCCTGAAGCATAAAATATAATATAAATATAACAGTTTTTCCATCGTATAACAGGAATAATTGCAACCAGAGTGAAGGTGATGGTCATTTCTACGTCCGGGGCAACCTAGGCTTCACACTATGGCGTTTCTCCACCAGATCGAATACCTAGGGACTTAGAAGTCAACGCTAGAAGCGTAAAATAAAATAAAGTATAACAGTTTTTCCATCGTATAAAACGAATAATTGCAACCAGTATGCATGATATGGTCATTTCTACGTTCCGGGCAACATAGGCTTCACTCTGGGGCGTTGGTCCACCAGATCCAATAGCTAAGGCCTAAGAAGTCAACGCCAGGAGCACCAAACACAAAATAAATACAACAGTTTATCCATCGTATAAAACGAATTATTGCAACCAGAATGAAAGCTATGGTCATTTCTACGTTCCGGGCAACCTAGGCTTCACTCTAGGGCGTTGCTCAACCACATCGAATAGCTACGGCCCTAGAAGACAACGCCATAACTATAGAACACAATATAAATACAACAGTCTTTCCATCGTATAAAACGAATCATTGCCACCAGTCTGATAGTTATGGTTATTTCTACGTTCCGGGCATCCTAGGCTTCACTCTAGGGCATTGCTCCACCACATCGAATAGCTGCGGCCTTAGAAGTCTACGCCAGAAGCATAAAATACAATAGAAATACAACAGTTTTTCCATCGTAATACAGGAATAATTGCAACCAGTGTGAAAGATATGGTCATTTCTACGCTACGGGCAACCTAGGCTTCACTCTAGGGCGTCGTTCCACCAGATCGAATAGTTAGGGCCTAAGAAGTCTACGCCAGAAGCATAAAATACAATACAAATACAACAGCTTTTCCATCGTATACCAGGAATAATTGCAACCAGTGTGAAAGGTATGGTCATTTCTACGTTCCGGGCATCCTAGGCTTCACTCTAGGGCATTGCTCCACCACATCGAAAGCTGCGGCCTTAGAAGTCAACGCCAGAGGCATAAAATACAAAATAAATATAACAGTTTTTCCATCGTATAACAAGAAAAATTGCCACCAGTGTGAAAGTGATGGTCATTTCTGGATTCCGGGGAACCTAGGCTTCACTCTAGGGCGTTGCTGCTCCAGATAGAATAGTTAGGGCCCAGGAAGTCAACGCCTGAAGCATAAAATACAATATAAATACAACAGTTTTTCCCTTGTATAACAGGAATAATTGCAACCAGTGTGAAGGGTATGGTCATTTGTACGTTCCGGGCAACCTAGGCTTCACTCTAGGGCGTTGCTCCACCACATCGAATAGCTACGGCCTTAGAAGTCAACGCCATAACTACAAAAAAAAATATAAATACAACAGTTTTTCCATTGTAGAAATGAATAATTGCAAACAGTGTGGAGGTAATGGTCATTTCTACTTTCCGGGCAACCTAGGCTTCACTCTAGGGCGTTTCTCCACCATATCGAATAACTACGGCCTTAGATGTCAACGCCTGAAGCATAAAATATAATATAAGTACAACAGTTTTTCCATCGTATTACAGGAATAATTGCAACCAGTGTGAAAGACATGGTCGTTTCTACGTTCCGGGCAACCTAGTCTGCACTCTAGGGCGTTGCTCCACCACATCGAATAGCTACGGCCTAAGGAGTCAACGCCAGAGGCATAAAATACAAAATAAATACAACAGTTTTTCCATCGTATAACAAGAATAATTGCAACCAGTGTGAAAGTGATGGTCATTTCTACATTCCGGGCAACCTAGGCTTCACTCTAGGGCGTTGCTCCACCAGATCGAATAGTTAGGGCGTAAGAAGTCAACGCCAGAAGCATAAAATACAATATAAATACAACAGTTTTTCCCTTGTATAACAGGAATAATTGCAAACAGTGTGGAAGTAATGGACATTTCTACGTTCCGGGCAACCTAGGCTTCACTCTAGGGCGTTTCTCCACCAGATCGAATAGCTAGGGACTTAGAAGTCAACGCTAGAAGCTTAAAATAAAATAAAAATACAACAGTTTTTCCATCGTATAGAACGAATAATTGCAACCAGTATGAAAGCTATGGTCATTTCTACGTTCCGGGCAACCTAGGCTTCACTCTAGGGCGTTGCTCAACCACATCGAATAGCTACGGCCCTAGAAGACAACGCCATAACTATAAAATACAATATAAATACAACAGCCTTTCCATCGTATAAAACGAATAATTGCCACCAGTGTGATAGTTATGGTTATTTCTACGTTCCGGGCATCCTAGGCTTCACTCTAGGGCATTGCTCCACCACATCGAAAGCTGCGGCCATAGAAGTCAACGCCAGAGGCATAAAATACAAAATAAATATAACAGTTTTTCCATCGTATAACAAGAAAAATTGCCACCAGTGTGAAAGTGATGGTCATTTCTGGATTCCGGGGAGCCTAGGCTTCACTCTAGGGCGTTGCTCCTCCAGATAGAATAGTTAGGGCCCAGGAAGTCAACGCCTGAAGCATAAAATACAATATAAATACAACAGTTTTTCCCTTGTATAACAGGAATAATTGCAAACAGTGTGAAGGGTATGGTCATTTGTCCGTTCCGGGCAACCTAGGCTTCACTCTAGGGCGTTGCTCCACCACATCGAATAGCTGCGGCCTTAGAAGTCAACGCCAGAAGCATAAAATACAATAGAAATGCAACAGTTTTTCCATCGTATAACAGGAATAATTGCAACCAGTGTGAAAGATATGGTCATTTCTACGCTACGGGCAATCCAGGCTTCACTCTAGAGGGTTGCTCCAACACATCGAGTAGCTACGGCCTTAGAAGTCAACGCCAGAAGCACAAAATAAAATAAAAATACAACAGTTATTCCATCGTATAACAGGAATAATTACAACCATTGTGAAAGTAATGGGCATTTCTACGTTCCGTGCAACCTAGGCTTCACTCTAGGGCGTTGCTCCACCAGATCGAATAGCTAGGGCCTTAGAAGTCAATGCCAGAAACATAAATTGCAATATAAATACAACAGTTTTTCCTCTGTATAATATGAATAATTGCAAACAGTGTGTACGTAATGGTCATTTCTACGTTCCGGGCAACCTAGGCTTCACTCTAGGGCGTTGCTCCACCACATCGAATAGCTACGGCCTTAGAAGTCAACGCCTGAAGCATAAAATATAATATAAATACAACAGTTTTTCCATCGTATAACAGGAATAATTGCAACCAGAGTGAATGTGATGGTCATTTCTACGTTCCGCGCAACCTAGGCTTCACTCTAGGGCGTTGATCCACCTGATCGAATAGCTAGGGACTTAGAAGTCAACACCAGAAGCATAAAATAAAATAAAAATACAACAGTTTTTCCATCGTATAAAACGAATAATTGCAACCAGTATGAATGTTATGGTCATTTCTACGTTCCGGGCAACCTAGGCTTCACTCTAGGGCGTTGCTCCAGCAGATCCAATAGTTAGGGCCTTAGAAGTCAATGCCAGAAGCATAAAATACAATATAAATACAACAGTTTTTCCATGTATAAAATGAATAATTGCAAACAGTGAGGAAGTAATGGTCATTTCTACGTTCCGGGCAACCAAGGCTTCACTCTAGGGCGTTGCTCCACCCCATCGAATAGGTACGGCCTTAGAAGTCGACGCCTGAAGCATAAAAGACAATAAAAATACAACAGTTTTTTCATCGTATAACAGGAATAATTGCAACAAGCCTGAAGGTAATGGTCATTTCTACGTTCCGGGCAATCTAGGATTCTCTCTAGGGCGTTGCTCCACCAGTTCGAATAGCTAGGGCCTAACAAGTCAACGCCAGAAGCATAAAATACAATAGAAATACAACAGCTTTTCCATTGTATAAAACGAATAATTGCAATCAGTATGAAAGTTATGGTCATTTATTCGTTCCGGGCAACCTAGGCATCACCCTAGGGCGTTGCTCCAACAGATCCAATAGTTAGGGCCTAAGAAGTCTACGCCAGAAGTATAAAATACAACACAAATACAACAGCTTTCCCATCGTATAACAGGAATAATTGCAACCAGTGTGAAATGTATGGTCATTTCTACGTTCCGGGCATCCTAGGCTTCACTCTAGGGCATTGCTCCACCACATCGAAAGCTGCGGCCTTAGAAGTCAACGCCAGAGGCATAAAATACAAAATAAATATAACAGTTTTTCCATCGTATAACAAGAAAAATTGCCACCAGTGTGAAAGTGATGGTCATTTCTGGATTCCGGGGAACCTAGGCTTCACTCTAGGGCGTTGCTCCTCCAGATAGAATAGTTAGGGCCCAGGAAGTCAACGCCTGAAGCATAAAATACAATATAAGTACAACAGTTTTTCCCTTGTATAACAGGAATAATTGCAACCAGTGTGAAGGGTATGGTCATTTGTCCGTTCCGGGCAACCTAGGCTTCACTCTAGGGCGTTGCTACACCACATCGAATAGCTGCGGCCTTAGAAGTCAACGCCAGAAGCATAAAATACAATAGCAATGCAACAGTTTTTCCATCGTATAACAGGAATAATTGCAACCAGTGTGAAAGATATGGTCATTTCTACGCTACGGGCAATCTAGGCTTCACTCTAGGGCGTTGCTCCACCCCATCGAATAGGTACGGCCTTAGAAGTCGACGCCTGAAGCATAAAAGACAATAAAAATACAACAGTTTTTTCATCGTATAACAGGAATAATTGCAACAAGCCTGAAGGTAATGGTCATTTCTACGTTCCGGGCAATCTAGGCTTCTCTCTAGGGCGTTGCTCCACCAGTTCGAATAGCTAGGGCCTAACAAGTCAAGGCCAGAAGCATAAAATACAATAGATATACAACAGCTTTTCCATTGTATAAAACGAATAATTGCAATCAGTATGAAAGTTATGGTCATTTATTCGTTCCGGGCAACCTAGGCATCACCCTAGGGCGTTGCTCCAACAGATGCAATAGTTAGGGCCTAAGAAGTCTACGCCAGAAGTATAAAATACAACACAAATACAACAGCTTTCCCATCGTATAACAGGAATAATTGCAACCAGTGTGAAAGTTATGGTCATTTCTACGTTCCGGGCATCCTAGGCTTCACTCTAGGGCATTGCTCCACCACATCGAAAGCTGCGGCCTTAGAAGTCAACGCCAGAGGCATAAAATACAAAATAAATATAACAGTTTTTCCATCGTATAACAAGAAAAATTGCCACCAGTGTGAAAGTGATGGTCATTTCTGGATTCCGGGGAACCTAGGCTTCACTCTAGGGCGTTGCTCCTCCAGATAGAATAGTTAGGGCCCAGGAAGTCAACGCCTGAAGCATAAAATACAATATAAGTACAACAGTTTTTCCCTTGTATAACAGGAATAATTGCAACCAGTGTGAAGGGTATGGTCATTTGTCCGTTCCGGGCAACCTAGGCTTCACTCTAGGGCGTTGCTACACCACATCGAATAGCTGCGGCCTTAGAAGTCAACGCCAGAAGCATAAAATACAATAGAAATGCAACAGTTTTTCCATCGTATAACAGGAATAATTGCAACCAGTGTGAAAGATATGGTCATTTCTACGCTACGGGCAATCTAGGCTTCACTCTAGAGGGTTGCTCCAACACATCGAGTAGCTACGGCCTTAGAAGTCAACGCCAGAAGCACAAAATAAAATAAAAATACAACAGTTATTCCATCGTATAACAGGAATAATTACAACCAGTGTGAAAGTAATGGGCATTTCTACGTTCCGTGCAACCTAGGCTTCACTCTAGGGCGTTGCTCCACCAGATCGAATAGCTAGGGCCTTAGAAGTCAATGCCAGAAACATAAATTGCAATATAAATACAACAGTTTTTCCTCTGTATAATATGAATAATTGCAAACAGTGTGTACGTAATGGTCATTTCTACGTTCCGGGCAACCTAGGCTTCACTCTAGGGCGTTGCTCCACCACATCGAATAGCTACGGCCTTAGAAGTCAACGCCTGAAGCATAAAATATAATATAAATACAACAGTTTTTCCATCGTATAACAGGAATAATTGCAACCAGAGTGAATGTGATGGTCATTTCTACGTTCCGCGCAACCTAGGCTTCACTCTAGGGCGTTGATCCACCTGATCGAATAGCTAGGGACTTAGAAGTCAACACCAGAAGCATAAAATAAAATAAAAATACAACAGTTTTTTCATCGTATAACAGGAATAATTGCAACAAGCCTGAAGGTAATGGTCATTTCTACGTTCCGGGCAATCTAGGCTTCTCTCTAGGGCGTTGCTCCAGCACTTCGAATAGCTAGGGCCTAACAAGTCAACGCCAGAAGCATAAAATACAATAGAAATACAACAGCTTTTCCATTGTATAAAACGAATAATTGCAATCAGTATGAAAGTTATGGTCATTTATTCGTTCCGGGCATCCTAGGCATCACCCTAGGCCGTTGCTCCAACAGATCCAATAGTTAGGGCCTAAGTAGTCTACGCCAGAAGTATAAAATACAACACAAATACAACAGCTTTCCCATCGTATAACAGGAATAATTGCAACCAGTGTGTAAGATATGGACATTACTACGTTCCGGGCAACCTAGGCTTCACTCTAGAGAGTTGCTCCACCACATCGAGTAGCTACGGCCTTAGATGTCAACGCCAGAAGCATAAAATACAATATAAATACAACAGTTTTTTCCTTGTATAGCAGGAATAATTGCAACCAGTGTGAAAGGTATGGTCATTTCTACGTTCCGGGCAACCTAGGCTTCACTCTAGGGCGTTGCTCCACCACATCGAATACATTGGGGCTTAGACGTCAACGCCAGAAGCATAAAGTACATTAAAAATCCAACAGTTTGTCCATCGTATAACAGGAATAGTTGCCACCAGTGTGAAAGTGATGGTCATTTCTGGATTCCGAGCAACCTAGGCTTCACTCTAGGGCGTCGCTCCTCCAGATAGAACAGTCAGGGCCCAGGAAGTCAACGCCTGAAGCATAAAATGCAATATAAATACAACAGTTTTTCCCTTGTATAACAGGAGTAATTGCAACCAGTGTGAGGGGTATGGTCATTTCTACGTTCCGGGCAACCTAGGCTTCACTCTAGGGCGTTGCTCCAGCAGATCCAATAGTTAGGGCCTTAGAAGTCAATGCCAGAAGCATAAAATACAATATAAATACAACAGTTTTTCCATGTATAAAATGAATAATTGCAAACAGTGAGGAAGTAATGGTCATTTCTACGTTCCGGGCAACCTAGGCTTCACTCTAGGGCGTTGCTCCACCCCATCGAATAGGTACGGCCTTAGAAGTCGACGCCTGAAGCATAAAAGACAATAAAAATACAACAGTTTTTTCATCGTATAACAGGAATAATTGCAACAAGCCTGAAGGTAATGGTCATTTCTACGTTCCGGGCAATCTAGGCTTCTCTCTAGGGCGTTGCTCCACCAGTTCGAATAGCTAGGGCCTAACAAGTCAACGCCAGAAGCATAAAATACAATAGAAATACAACAGCTTTTCCATTGTATAAAACGAATAATTGCAATCAGTATGAAAGTTATGGTCATTTATTCGTTCCGGGCAACCTAGGCATCACCCTAGGGCGTTGCTCCAACAGATCCAATAGTTAGGGCCTTAGATGTCAACGCCAGAAGCATAAAATACAATATAAATACAACAGTTTTTTCCTTGTATAGCAGGAATAATTGCAACCAGTGTGAAATGTATGGTCATTTCTACGTTCCGGGCATCCTAGGCTTCACTCTAGGGCATTGCTCCACCACATCGAAAGCTGCGGCCTTAGAAGTCAACGCCAGAGGCATAAAATACAAAATAAATATAACAGTTTTTCCATCGTATAACAGGAATAATTGCATCCAGTGTGAAAGTGATGGTCATTTCTACGTTACGGGGAAACTAAGCTTCAGTCTAGGGCGCGGTTCCCCAATATCGAATAGTTAGGGCCTAAGAAGTCAACGCCAGGAGCACCAAATACAAAATAAATACAACAGTTTTTCCATCGTATAGCAGGAATAATTGCAACCAGAGTGAAGGTGATGGTCATTTCTACGTCCCGTGCTACCTAGGCTTCACTCTAGGGCGTTGCTCCACCAGATCGAATAGCTAGGAACTTAGAAGTCAACGCTAGGAGCACCAAATACAAAATAAGTACAATAGTTTTTCCATCGTATAAAACGAATAATTGCAACCAGTATGAAAGCTATGGTCATTTCTACGTTCCGGGCAACCTAGGCTTCACTCTTGGGCGTTGCTCCACCAGATCCAATAGCTAGGGCCTAAGAAGTCAACGCCAGGAGCACCAAATACAAAATAAGTACAATAGTTTTTCCATCGTATAAAACGAATAATTGCAACCAGTATGAAAGCTATGGTCATTTCTACGTTCCGGGCAGCCTAGGCTTCACCCTAGGGCGTTGCTCCAACAGATCCAATAGTTAGGGCCTTAGAAGTCAATGCCAGAAGCATAAAATACAATATAAATACAACAGTTTTTCCATGTATAAAATGAATAATTGCAAACAGTGAGGAAGTAATGGTCATTTCTACGTTCCGGGCAACCTAGGCATCACTCTAGGGCGTTGCTCCACCCCATCGAATAGGTACGGCCTTAGAAGTCGACGCCTGAAGCATAAAAGACAATAAAAATACAACAGTTTTTTCATCGTATAACAGGAATAATTGCAACAAGCCTGAAGGTAATGGTCATTTCTACGTTCCGGGCAATCTAGGCTTCTCTCTAGGGCGTTGCTCCACCAGTTCGAATAGCTAGGGCCTAACAAGTCAACGCCAGAAGCATAAAATACAATAGAAATACAACAGCTTTTCCATTGTATAAAACGAATAATTGCAATCAGTATGAAAGTTATGGTCATTTATTCGTTCCGGGCAACCTAGGCATCACCCTAGGGCGTTGCTCCAACAGATCCAATAGTTAGGGCCTAAGAAGTCTACGCCAGAAGTATAAAATACAACACAAATACAACAGCTTTCCCATCGTATAACAGGAATAATTGCAACCAGTGTGTAAGATATGGACATTACTACGTTCCGGGCAACCTAGGCTTCACTCTAGAGAGTTGCTCCACCACATCGAGTAGCTACGGCCTTAGATGTCAACGCCAGAAGCATAAAATACAATATAAATACAACAGTTTTTCCCTTGTATAGCAGGAATAATTGCAACCAGTGTGAAAGGTATGGTCATTTCTACGTTCCGGGCAACCTAGGCTTCACTCTAGGGCGTTGCTCCACCACATCGAATACATTGGGGCTTAGACGTCAACGCCAGAAGCATAAAGTACATTAAAAATCCAACAGTTTGTCCATCGTATAACAGGAATAGTTGCCACCAGTGTGAAAGTGATGGTCATTTCTGGATTCCGAGCAACCTAAGCTTCAATCTAGGGCGTCGCTCCTCCAGATAGAACAGTCAGGGCCCAGGAAGTCAACGCCTGAAGCATAAAATGCAATATAAATACAACAGTTTTTCCCTTGTATAACAGGAGTAATTGCAACCAGTGTGAGGGGTATGGTCATTTCTACGTTCCGGGCAACCTAGGCTTCACTCTAGGGCGTTGCTCCACCACATCGAATAGCTGCGGCCTTAGAAGTCAACGCCAGAAGCATAAAATACAATAGAAATGCAACAGTTTTTCCATCGTATAACTGGAATAATTGCAACCAGTGTGAAAGATATGGTCATTTCTACGCTACGGGAAATCTAGGCTTCACTCTAGAGGGTTGGTCCAACACATCGAGTAGCTACGGCCTTAGAAGTCAACGCCAGAAGCATAAAATACAATATAAATACAACAGTTTTTCCATCGTATAACAGGAATAATTGCAACCAGTGTGAAAGTGATGGTCATTTCTACGTTACGGGGAAACTAGGCTTCAGTCTAGGGCGCGGTTCCCCAATATCGAATAGTTAGGGCCTAAGAAGCCTACGCCAGAAGCATAAAATACAATATAAATACCACAGCTCTTCCATCGTATAACAGGTATAATTGCAACCAGAGTGAAGGTGATGGTCATTTCTAACTTCCGGGCAACCTAGGCTTCACTCTAGAGCGTTGCTCCACTAGATCGAATAGCTACGGCCTTATAAGTCAACGCCAGAAGCACAAAATAAAATAAAAGTACAACAGTTATTCCATCGTATAACAGGAATAATTACAACCAGTGCGAAAGAAATGGGCATTTCTACGTTCCGTGCAACCTAGGCTTCACTCTA
Organism: Calliopsis andreniformis; assembly: GCF_051401765.1. Classification (NCBI taxonomy): domain Eukaryota; kingdom Metazoa; phylum Arthropoda; class Insecta; order Hymenoptera; family Andrenidae; genus Calliopsis; species Calliopsis andreniformis. Next base: position 20,795,082 of record NW_027480422.1, read on the forward strand.
GGGCGTTGATCCACCAGGTCGAATAGTTAGGGCCTTAGAAAACAACTCCAGACGCATAAAATACAATATAAATACAACAGTTTTTCCACGGTGTAAAACGAATAATTGCAACCAGTATGAAAGTTATGGTCATTTCTACGTTCCGGGCAACCTAGGCTTCACCCTAGGTCGTTGCTCCTCCAGATCGAATAGTTAGGGCCTAAGAAGTCAACGCCAGAAGCATAAAATACAATAGAGATACAACAGTTTTTCCATCGTATAACAGGAATAATTGCAACCAGTGTGAAAGTTATGGTCATTTCAACGATCAGTGCAACCTAGGCTTCACTCTAGGGCGCTGTTCCACCAGATCGAATAGCTACGGCCTTAGAAGTCAACGCCATAATTATAAAAAACAATATAAATACAACAGTTTTTCCATTGTATAAAACGAATAATTGCAAACAGTGTGGAGGTAATGGCCATTTCTACTTTCCGGGCAACCTAGGCTTCACTATAGGGCGTTTCTCCACCACATCGAATAGCTACGGCCCTAGAAGTCAACGCCTGAAGCATAAAATATAATATAAATACAACAGTTTTTCCATCGTATAACAGGAATAATTGCAACCAAAGTGAAGGTGATGGTGACTTCTAAGTTCCGGGCAACCCAGGCTTCACTCGAGAGCGTTGCACCACCAGATCGAATAGCTAGGGCCTTAGAAGTCAACGCCAGAAGCATAAAATAAAATATAAATACAACAGTTATTCCATCGTATAACAGGAATAATTACAACCAGTGTGAAAGTAATGGGCATTTGTTCGTCCCGTGCAACCTAGGCTTCACTCTAGGGCGTTGCTCCACCAGATCCAATAGTTAGGGCCTAAGAAGTCAACGCCAGAAGCATAAAATACAATACAAATACAACAGCTTTTCCATCGTATAACTGGAATAATTACGAACAGTGTGTAAGATATGGACGTTACTACGTTCCGGGCAACCTAGGCTTCACTCTAGGGCGTTGCTCCACCACATCGAATAGTTGGGGCCTTAGAAGTCCATGCCAGAAGCATATAATGCAATATAAATACAACAGTTCTTCCACTGTATAATATGTATAATTGCAAACAGTGTGGAAGTAATCATCATTTCTACGTTCTGGCAACCTAGGCTTCTCTCTAGGGCGTTGCTCCACCACATCGAATAGCTACGGCCTTAGAAGTCAACGCCTGAAGCATAAAATATAATATAAATAAAACAGTTTTTCCATCGTATAGCAGGAATAATTGGAACCAGAGTGAAGGTGATGGTCATTTCTACGTCCCGTGCTACCTAGGCTTCACTCTAGGGCGTTCCTCCACCAGATCGAATAGCTAGGAACTTAGAAGTCAACGCTAGGAGCGTAAAATAAAATAAAAATACAACAGTTTTTCCATCGTATAAAAGGAATAATTGCAACCAGTATGCATGTTATGGTCATTTCTACGTTCCGGGCAACCTAGGCTTCACTCTTGGGCGTTGGTCCACCAGATCCAATAGCTAGGGCCTAAGAAGTCAACGCCAGGAGCACCAAATACAAAATAAATACAATAGTTTTTCCATCGTATAAAACGAATAATTGCAACCAGTATGAAAGCTATGGTCATTTCTACGTTCCGGGCAACCTAGGCTTCACTCTAGGGCGTTGCTCAACCACATCGAATAGCTACGGCCCTAGAAGACAACGCCATAACTATAACATACAATATAAATACAACAGTCTTTCCGTCGTATAAAACGAATAATTGCAACCAGTCTGATAGTTATGGTCATTTCTACGTTCCGGGCAATCTAGGCTTCTCTCTACGGCGTTGCTCCACCAGATCGAATAGTTAGGGCCTAAGAAGTCAACGCCAGAAGCATTAAATACAATAGAAATGCAACAGTTTTTCCATCGTATAACAGGAATAATTGCAACCAGTGTGAAAGATATGGTCATTTCTACGATACGGGCAACCTAGGCTCCACTCTAGGGCGTCGTCCCACCAGATCGAATAGTTAGAGCCTAAGAAGTCTACGCCAGAAGCATAAAATGCAATAAAAATACAACAGCTTTTCCATCGTATAACAGGAATAATTGCAACCAGTGTGAAAGTGATGGTCATTTCTACGTTACGGGGAAACTAGGCTTCAGTCTAGGGCGCGGTTCCCCAATATCGAATAGCTAGGGCCTAAGAAGCCTACGCCAGAAGCATAAAATACAATATAAATACCACAGCTTTTCCATCGTTTAACAGGAATAATTGCAACCAGAGTGAAGGTGATGGTCATTTCTAAATTCCGGGCAACCTAGGCTTCACTCTAGGGCGTTGCTCCACCAGATCGAATAGCTACGGCCTTATAAGTCAACGCCAGAAGCACAAAATAAAATAAAAATACAACAGTTATTCCATCGTATAACAGGAATAATTACAACCAGTGTGAAAGTAATGGGCATTTCTACGTTCCGTGCAACCTAGGCTTCACCCTAGGGCGTTGATCCACCAGGTCGAATAGTTAGGGCCTTAGAAAACAACTCCAGACGCATAAAATACAATATAAATACAACAGTTTTTCCACGGCGTCAAACGAATAATTGCAACCAGTATGAAAGTTATGGTCATTTCTACGTTCCGGGCAACCTAGGCTTCACCCTAGGGCGTTGCTCCTCCAGATCGAATAGTTAGGGCCTAAGAAGTCAACGCCAGAAGCATAAAATACAATAGAGATACAACAGTTTTTCCATCGTATAACAGGAATAATTGCAAGCAGTGTGAAAGTTATGGTCATTTCAACGATCAGGACAACCTAGGCTTCACTCCAGGGCGTTGCTGCACCACATCGAATAGCTACGGCCTTAGAAGTCAACGCCAGAAGATTAAAATACAATATGAATACAACAGATTTTCCATCGTATAATACGAACAATTGCAATCAGTATGAAAGTTATGGTCATTTCTACGTTCCGGGCAACCTGGGCTTCACCAGAGGGCGTTGCTCCACCAGATCCAATAGTTAGGACCTAAGAAGTCCACGCCAGAAGCATAAAATACAAAATAGATACAACAGTTTTTCCATCGTATAACAGGAGTAATTGCAACCAGTGTGAAAGTGAAAGTCATTTCTACGTTCCGGCAACCTAGGCTTCACTCTAGGGATCTGTTCCACCAGATCGAATAGCTACGGCCTTAGAAGTCAACGCCATAACTATAAAAAACAATATAAATACAACAGTTTTTCCATTGTATAAAACGAATAATTGCAAACAGTGTGGAGGTATTGGCCATTTCTACTTTCCGGGCAACCTAGGCTTCACTATAGGGCGTTTCTCCACCACATCGAATAGCTACGGCCCTAGAAGTCAACGCCTGAAGCATAAAATATAATATAAATACAACTGTTTTTCCATCGTATAACAGGAATAATTGCAACCAGAGTGAAGGTGATGGTGACTTCTAAGTTCCGGGCAACCCAGGCTTCACTCTAGAGCGTTGCACAACCAGATCGAATAGCTAGGGCCTTAGAAGTCAACGCCAGAAGCATAAAATAAAATATAAATACAACAGTTATTCCATCGTATAACAGGAATATTTACAACCAGTGTGAAAGTAATGGGCATTTCTACGTCACGTGCAACCTAGGCTTCACTCTAGGGCGTTGCTCCACCAGATCCAATAGTTAGGGCCTAAGAAGTCAACGCCAGAAGCATAAAATACAATATAAATACAACAGTTTTTCCCTTGTATAACAGGAATAGTTGCAACCAGTGTGAAAGCTATGGTCATTTCTACGTTCCGGGCAACTTAGGCTTCACTCTAGGGCGTTGCTCCACCACATCGAACAGTTAGGGCCTTAGAAGTCCATGCCAGAAGCATATAATGCAATATAAATACAACAGTTCTTCCACTGTATAATATGTATAATTGCAAACAGTGTGGAAGTAATGGTCATTTCTACGTTCCGGGCAACCTAGGCTTCACTCTAGGGCGTTGCTCCACCACATCGAATAGCTACGGCATTAGAAGTCAACGCCTGAAGCATAAAATATAATATAAATAAAACAGTTTTTCCATCGTATAGCAGGAATAATTGGAACCAGAGTGAAGGTGATGGTCATTTCTACGTCCCGTGCTACCTAGGCTTCACTCTAGGGCGTTGCTCCACCAGATCGAATAGCTAGGAACTTAGAAGTCAACGCTAGGAGCGTAAAATAAAATAAAAATACAACAGTTTTTCCATCGTATAAAAGGAATAATTGCAACCAGTATGCATGTTATGGTCATTTCTACGTTCCGGGCAACCTAGGCTTCACTCTTGGGCGTTGGTCCACCAGATCCAATAGCTAGGGCCTAAGAAGTCAACGCCAGGAGCACCAAATACAAAATAAATACAATAGTTTTTCCATCGTATAAAACGAATAATTGCATCCAGTATGAAAGCTATGGTCATTTCTACGTTCCGGGCAACCTAGGCTTCACTCTAGGGCGTTGCTCAACCACATCGAATAGCTACGGCCCTAGAAGACAACGCCATAACTATAACATACAATATAAATACAACAGTCTTTCCGTCGTATAAAACGAATAATTGCAACCAGTCTGATAGTTATGGTCATTTCTACGTTCCGGGCAATCTAGGCTTCTCTCTACGGCGTTGCTCCACCAGATCGAATAGTTAGGGCCTAAGAAGTCAACGCCAGAAGCATTAAATACAATAGAAATACAACAGTTTTTCCACTGTATAATATGTATAATTGCAAACAGTGTGGAAGTAATGGTCATTTCTACGTTCCGGGCAACCTAGGCTTCACTCTAGGGCGTTGCTCCACCACATCCAATAGCTACGGCCTTAGAAGTCAACGCCTGAAGCATAAAATATAATATAAATACAACAGTTTTTCCATCGTATAGCAGGAATGATTGCAACCAGAGTGAAGGTGATGGTCATTTCTACGTCCCGGGCTACCTAGGCTTCACTCTAGGGCGTTGCTCCACCAGATCGAATAGTTAGGAACTTAGAAGTCAACGCTAGGAGCGTAAAATAAAATAAAAATACAGCAGTTTTTCCGTCGTATAAAACGAATAATTGCAACCAGTATGCATGTTATGTTCATTTCTACGTTCGGGCAACCTAGGCTTCACTCTTGGGCGTTGGTCCACCAGATCCAATAGCTAGGGCCTAGGAAGTCAACGCCAGGAGCACCAAATACAAAATAAATACAACAGCTTTTGCATCGTATAAAACGAATAATTGCAACCAGTGTGAAAGGTATGGTCATTTCTACGTCCCGGGCATCCTAGGCTTCACTCTAGGGCATTGCTCCACCACATCGAATAGCTGCGGCCTTAGAAGTCAACGCCAGAGGCATAAAATACAAAATAAATACAACAGTTTTTCCATCGTATAACAAGATTAATTGCAACCGGTGTCAGAGTGATGGTCATTCCGACACTCCGGGCAACCGAGGCTTTACTCTAGGGCGTTGCTCCACCAGATCGAATAGTTAGGGCCTAAGGAGTCAACGCCGGAGGCATAAAATACAATATAAATCCAACAGTTTTTCCCTTGTATAACAGGAATAATTGCAAGCAGTGTGAAAGCTATGGTCATTTCAACGGTCATGGCAACCTTGGCTTCACTCCAGGGCGTTGCTGCACCACATCGAGTAGCTACGGCCTTAGAAGTCAACGCCAGAAGGTTAAAATACAATATAAATACAACAGATTTTCCATCGTATAATACGAATAATTGCAATCAGTATGAAAGTTATGGTCATTTCTACGTTCCGGGCAACCTAGGCCTCACTCTAGGGCGTTGCTCAACCACATCGAATAGCTACGGCCCTAGAAGACAACGCCATAACTATAAAATACAATATAAATACAACAGTCTTTCCATCGAATAAAAGGAATAATTGCAATCAGTCTGATAGTTATGGTTATTTCTACGTTCCGGGCAATCTAGGCTTCTCTCTAGGGCGTTGGTACACCAGATCGAATAGTAACGGCCTAAGAAGTCATCGCCAGAAGCATAAAATACAATAGTAATACAACAGTTTTTCCATCGTATAACAGGAATAATTGGAACCAGTGTGAAAGATATGGTCATTTCTACGATACGGGCAACCTGGGCTTCACCAGAGGGCGTTGCTCCACCAGATCCAATAGTTAGGACCTAAGAAGTCTACGCCAGAAGCATAAAATACAAAATAGATACAACAGTTTTTCCATCGTATAACAGGAGTAATTGCAACCAGTGTGAAAGTGATGGTCATTTCTACGTTCCGGCAACCTAGGCTTCACTCTAGGGCTCTGTTCCACGAGATCGAATAGCTACGGCCTTAGAAGTCAACGCCATAACTATAAAAAACAATATAAATGCAACAGTTTTTCCATTGTATAAAACGAATAATTGCAAACAGTGTGGAGGTAATGGCCATTTCTACTTTCCGGGCAACCTAGGCTTCACTATAGGGCGTTTCTCCACCACATCGAATAGCTACGGCCCTAGAAGTCAACGCCTGAAGCATAAAATATAATATAAATGAAACAGTTTTTCCATCGTATTACAGGAATAATTGCAACCAGAGTGAAGGTGATGGTGACTTCTAAGTTCCGGGCAACCCAGGCTTCACTCTAGAGCGTTGCACCACCAGATCGAATAGCTAGGGCCTTAGAAGTCAACGCCAGAAGCATAAAATAAAATATAAATACAACAGTTATTCCATCGTATAACAGGAATAATTACAACCAGTGTGAAAGTAATGGGCATTTCTACGTCCCGTGCAACCTAGGCTTCACTCTAGGGCGTTGCCCCACCAGATCCAATAGTTAGGGCCTAAGAAGTCACCGCCAGAAGCATAAAATCCAATACAAATACAACAGCTTTTCCATCGTATAACTGGAATAATTGCGACGAGTGTGTAAGATATGGACATTACTACGTTCCGGGCAACCTAGGCTTCACTCTAGGGCGTTGCTCCACCAGATCGAATAGCTAGGGCCTTAGAAGTCAATGCCAGAAACATAAATTGCAATATAAATGCAACAGTTTTTCCTCTGTATAATATGAATAATTGCAAACAGTGTGGAAGTAATGGTCATTTCTACGTTCCGGGCAACCTAGGCTTCACTCTAGGGCGTTGCTCCACCAGATCGAATAGCTAGGGACTTAGAAGTCAACGCTAGAAGCGTAAAATAAAATAAAAATACAACAGTTTTTCCATCGTATAAAACGAATAATTGCAACCAGTATGCATGTAATGGTCATTTCTACGTTCCGGGCATCCTAGGCTTCACTCTAGGGTGTTGGTCCACCAGGTCGAATAGTTAGGGCCTAAGAACTCAACGCCAGAAGCATAAAATACAAAATAGATACAACAGTTTTTCCATCGTATAACAGGAGTAATTGCAACCAGTGTGAAAGTGAAAGTCATTTCTACGTTCCGGCAACCTAGGCTTCACTCTAGGGATCTGTTCCACCAGATCGAATAGCTACGGCCTTAGAAGTCAACGCCATAACTATAAAAAACAATATAAATACAACAGTTTTTCCATTGTATAAAACGAATAATTGCAAACAGTGTGGAGGTATTGGCCATTTCTACTTTCCGGGCAACCTAGGCTTCACTATAGGGCGTTTCTCCACCACATCGAATAGCTACGGCCCTAGAAGTCAACGCCTGAAGCATAAAATATAATATAAATACAACTGTTTTTCCATCGTATAACAGGAATAATTGCAACCAGAGTGAAGGTGATGGTGACTTCTAAGTTCCGGGCAACCCAGGCTTCACTCTAGAGCGTTGCACAACCAGATCGAATAGCTAGGGCCTTAGAAGTCAACGCCAGAAGCATAAAATAAAATATAAATACAACAGTTATTCCATCGTATAACAGGAATATTTACAACCAGTGTGAAAGTAATGGGCATTTCTACGTCACGTGCAACCTAGGCTTCACTCTAGGGCGTTGCTCCACCAGATCCAATAGTTAGGGCCTAAGAAGTCAACGCCAGAAGCATAAAATACAATATAAATACAACAGTTTTTCCCTTGTATAACAGGAATAGTTGCAACCAGTGTGAAAGCTATGGTCATTTCTACGTTCCGGGCAACTTAGGCTTCACTCTAGGGCGTTGCTCCACCACATCGAACAGTTAGGGCCTTAGAAGTCCATGCCAGAAGCATATAATGCAATATAAATACAACAGTTCTTCCACTGTATAATATGTATAATTGCAAACAGTGTGGAAGTAATGGTCATTTCTACGTTCCGGGCAACCTAGGCTTCACTCTAGGGCGTTGCTCCACCACATCGAATAGCTACGGCATTAGAAGTCAACGCCTGAAGCATAAAATATAATATAAATAAAACAGTTTTTCCATCGTATAGCAGGAATAATTGGAACCAGAGTGAAGGTGATGGTCATTTCTACGTCCCGTGCTACCTAGGCTTCACTCTAGGGCGTTGCTCCACCAGATCGAATAGCTAGGAACTTAGAAGTCAACGCTAGGAGCGTAAAATAAAATAAAAATACAACAGTTTTTCCATCGTATAAAAGGAATAATTGCAACCAGTATGCATGTTATGGTCATTTCTACGTTCCGGGCAACCTAGGCTTCACTCTTGGGCGTTGGTCCACCAGATCCAATAGCTAGGGCCTAAGAAGTCAACGCCAGGAGCACCAAATACAAAATAAATACAATAGTTTTTCCATCGTATAAAACGAATAATTGCATCCAGTATGAAAGCTATGGTCATTTCTACGTTCCGGGCAACCTAGGCTTCACTCTAGGGCGTTGCTCAACCACATCGAATAGCTACGGCCCTAGAAGACAACGCCATAACTATAACATACAATATAAATACAACAGTCTTTCCGTCGTATAAAACGAATAATTGCAACCAGTCTGATAGTTATGGTCATTTCTACGTTCCGGGCAATCTAGGCTTCTCTCTACGGCGTTGCTCCACCAGATCGAATAGTTAGGGCCTAAGAAGTCAACGCCAGAAGCATTAAATACAATAGAAATACAACAGTTTTTCCACTGTATAATATGTATAATTGCAAACAGTGTGGAAGTAATGGTCATTTCTACGTTCCGGGCAACCTAGGCTTCACTCTAGGGCGTTGCTCCACCACATCCAATAGCTACGGCCTTAGAAGTCAACGCCTGAAGCATAAAATATAATATAAATACAACAGTTTTTCCATCGTATAGCAGGAATGATTGCAACCAGAGTGAAGGTGATGGTCATTTCTACGTCCCGGGCTACCTAGGCTTCACTCTAGGGCGTTGCTCCACCAGATCGAATAGTTAGGAACTTAGAAGTCAACGCTAGGAGCGTAAAATAAAATAAAAATACAGCAGTTTTTCCGTCGTATAAAACGAATAATTGCAACCAGTATGCATGTTATGTTCATTTCTACGTTCGGGCAACCTAGGCTTCACTCTTGGGCGTTGGTCCACCAGATCCAATAGCTAGGGCCTAGGAAGTCAACGCCAGGAGCACCAAATACAAAATAAATACAACAGCTTTTGCATCGTATAAAACGAATAATTGCAACCAGTGTGAAAGGTATGGTCATTTCTACGTCCCGGGCATCCTAGGCTTCACTCTAGGGCATTGCTCCACCACATCGAATAGCTGCGGCCTTAGAAGTCAACGCCAGAGGCATAAAATACAAAATAAATACAACAGTTTTTCCATCGTATAACAAGATTAATTGCAACCGGTGTCAGAGTGATGGTCATTCCGACACTCCGGGCAACCGAGGCTTTACTCTAGGGCGTTGCTCCACCAGATCGAATAGTTAGGGCCTAAGGAGTCAACGCCGGAGGCATAAAATACAATATAAATCCAACAGTTTTTCCCTTGTATAACAGGAATAATTGCAAGCAGTGTGAAAGCTATGGTCATTTCAACGGTCATGGCAACCTTGGCTTCACTCCAGGGCGTTGCTGCACCACATCGAGTAGCTACGGCCTTAGAAGTCAACGCCAGAAGGTTAAAATACAATATAAATACAACAGATTTTCCATCGTATAATACGAATAATTGCAATCAGTATGAAAGTTATGGTCATTTCTACGTTCCGGGCAACCTAGGCCTCACTCTAGGGCGTTGCTCAACCACATCGAATAGCTACGGCCCTAGAAGACAACGCCATAACTATAAAATACAATATAAATACAACAGTCTTTCCATCGAATAAAAGGAATAATTGCAATCAGTCTGATAGTTATGGTTATTTCTACGTTCCGGGCAATCTAGGCTTCTCTCTAGGGCGTTGGTACACCAGATCGAATAGTAACGGCCTAAGAAGTCATCGCCAGAAGCATAAAATACAATAGTAATACAACAGTTTTTCCATCGTATAACAGGAATAATTGGAACCAGTGTGAAAGATATGGTCATTTCTACGATACGGGCAACCTGGGCTTCACCAGAGGGCGTTGCTCCACCAGATCCAATAGTTAGGACCTAAGAAGTCTACGCCAGAAGCATAAAATACAAAATAGATACAACAGTTTTTCCATCGTATAACAGGAGTAATTGCAACCAGTGTGAAAGTGATGGTCATTTCTACGTTCCGGCAACCTAGGCTTCACTCTAGGGCTCTGTTCCACGAGATCGAATAGCTACGGCCTTAGAAGTCAACGCCATAACTATAAAAAACAATATAAATGCAACAGTTTTTCCATTGTATAAAACGAATAATTGCAAACAGTGTGGAGGTAATGGCCATTTCTACTTTCCGGGCAACCTAGGCTTCACTATAGGGCGTTTCTCCACCACATCGAATAGCTACGGCCCTAGAAGTCAACGCCTGAAGCATAAAATATAATATAAATGAAACAGTTTTTCCATCGTATTACAGGAATAATTGCAACCAGAGTGAAGGTGATGGTGACTTCTAAGTTCCGGGCAACCCAGGCTTCACTCTAGAGCGTTGCACCACCAGATCGAATAGCTAGGGCCTTAGAAGTCAACGCCAGAAGCATAAAATAAAATATAAATACAACAGTTATTCCATCGTATAACAGGAATAATTACAACCAGTGTGAAAGTAATGGGCATTTCTACGTCCCGTGCAACCTAGGCTTCACTCTAGGGCGTTGCCCCACCAGATCCAATAGTTAGGGCCTAAGAAGTCACCGCCAGAAGCATAAAATCCAATACAAATACAACAGCTTTTCCATCGTATAACTGGAATAATTGCGACGAGTGTGTAAGATATGGACATTACTACGTTCCGGGCAACCTAGGCTTCACTCTAGGGCGTTGCTCCACCAGATCGAATAGCTAGGGCCTTAGAAGTCAATGCCAGAAACATAAATTGCAATATAAATGCAACAGTTTTTCCTCTGTATAATATGAATAATTGCAAACAGTGTGGAAGTAATGGTCATTTCTACGTTCCGGGCAACCTAGGCTTCACTCTAGGGCGTTGCTCCACCAGATCGAATAGCTAGGGACTTAGAAGTCAACGCTAGAAGCGTAAAATAAAATAAAAATACAACAGTTTTTCCATCGTATAAAACGAATAATTGCAACCAGTATGCATGTAATGGTCATTTCTACGTTCCGGGCATCCTAGGCTTCACTCTAGGGTGTTGGTCCACCAGGTCGAATAGTTAGGGCCTAAGAACTCAACGCCAGAAGCATAAAATACAAAATAGATACAACAGTTTTTCCATCGTATAACAGGAGTAATTGCAACCAGTGTGAAAGTGAAAGTCATTTCTACGTTCCGGCAACCTAGGCTTCACTCTAGGGATCTGTTCCACCAGATCGAATAGCTACGGCCTTAGAAGTCAACGCCATAACTATAAAAAACAATATAAATACAACAGTTTTTCCATTGTATAAAACGAATAATTGCAAACAGTGTGGAGGTATTGGCCATTTCTACTTTCCGGGCAACCTAGGCTTCACTATAGGGCGTTTCTCCACCACATCGAATAGCTACGGCCCTAGAAGTCAACGCCTGAAGCATAAAATATAATATAAATACAACTGTTTTTCCATCGTATAACAGGAATAATTGCAACCAGAGTGAAGGTGATGGTGACTTCTAAGTTCCGGGCAACCCAGGCTTCACTCTAGAGCGTTGCACAACCAGATCGAATAGCTAGGGCCTTAGAAGTCAACGCCAGAAGCATAAAATAAAATATAAATACAACAGTTATTCCATCGTATAACAGGGATATTTACAACCAGTGTGAAAGTAATGGGCATTTCTACGTCACGTGCAACCTAGGCTTCACTCTAGGGCGTTGCTCCACCAGATCCAATAGTTAGGGCCTAAGAAGTCAACGCCAGAAGCATAAAATACAATATAAATACAACAGTTTTTCCCTTGTATAACAGGAATAGTTGCAACCAGTGTGAAAGCTATGGTCATTTCTACGTTCCGGGCAACTTAGGCTTCACTCTAGGGCGTTGCTCCACCACATCGAACAGTTAGGGCCTTAGAAGTCCATGCCAGAAGCATATAATGCAATATAAATACAACAGTTCTTCCACTGTATAATATGTATAATTGCAAACAGTGTGGAAGTAATGGTCATTTCTACGTTCCGGGCAACCTAGGCTTCACTCTAGGGCGTTGCTCCACCACATCGAATAGCTACGGCATTAGAAGTCAACGCCTGAAGCATAAAATATAATATAAATAAAACAGTTTTTCCATCGTATAGCAGGAATAATTGGAACCAGAGTGAAGGTGATGGTCATTTCTACGTCCCGTGCTACCTAGGCTTCACTCTAGGGCGTTGCTCCACCAGATCGAATAGCTAGGAACTTAGAAGTCAACGCTAGGAGCGTAAAATAAAATAAAAATACAACAGTTTTTCCATCGTATAAAAGGAATAATTGCAACCAGTATGCATGTTATGGTCATTTCTACGTTCCGGGCAACCTAGGCTTCACTCTTGGGCGTTGGTCCACCAGATCCAATAGCTAGGGCCTAAGAAGTCAACGCCAGGAGCACCAAATACAAAATAAATACAATAGTTTTTCCATCGTATAAAACGAATAATTGCATCCAGTATGAAAGCTATGGTCATTTCTACGTTCCGGGCAACCTAGGCTTCACTCTAGGGCGTTGCTCAACCACATCGAATAGCTACGGCCCTAGAAGACAACGCCATAACTATAACATACAATATAAATACAACAGTCTTTCCGTCGTATAAAACGAATAATTGCAACCAGTCTGATAGTTATGGTCATTTCTACGTTCCGGGCAATCTAGGCTTCTCTCTACGGCGTTGCTCCACCAGATCGAATAGTTAGGGCCTAAGAAGTCAACGCCAGAAGCATTAAATACAATAGAAATACAACAGTTTTTCCACTGTATAATATGTATAATTGCAAACAGTGTGGAAGTAATGGTCATTTCTACGTTCCGGGCAACCTAGGCTTCACTCTAGGGCGTTGCTCCACCACATCCAATAGCTACGGCCTTAGAAGTCAACGCCTGAAGCATAAAATATAATATAAATACAACAGTTTTTCCATCGTATAGCAGGAATGATTGCAACCAGAGTGAAGGTGATGGTCATTTCTACGTCCCGGGCTACCTAGGCTTCACTCTAGGGCGTTGCTCCACCAGATCGAATAGTTAGGAACTTAGAAGTCAACGCTAGGAGCGTAAAATAAAATAAAAATACAGCAGTTTTTCCGTCGTATAAAACGAATAATTGCAACCAGTATGCATGTTATGTTCATTTCTACGTTCGGGCAACCTAGGCTTCACTCTTGGGCGTTGGTCCACCAGATCCAATAGCTAGGGCCTAGGAAGTCAACGCCAGGAGCACCAAATACAAAATAAATACAACAGCTTTTGCATCGTATAAAACGAATAATTGCAACCAGTGTGAAAGGTATGGTCATTTCTACGTCCCGGGCATCCTAGGCTTCACTCTAGGGCATTGCTCCACCACATCGAATAGCTGCGGCCTTAGAAGTCAACGCCAGAGGCATAAAATACAAAATAAATACAACAGTTTTTCCATCGTATAACAAGATTAATTGCAACCGGTGTCAGAGTGATGGTCATTCCGACACTCCGGGCAACCGAGGCTTTACTCTAGGGCGTTGCTCCACCAGATCGAATAGTTAGGGCCTAAGGAGTCAACGCCGGAGGCATAAAATACAATATAAATCCAACAGTTTTTCCCTTGTATAACAGGAATAATTGCAAGCAGTGTGAAAGCTATGGTCATTTCAACGGTCATGGCAACCTTGGCTTCACTCCAGGGCGTTGCTGCACCACATCGAGTAGCTACGGCCTTAGAAGTCAACGCCAGAAGGTTAAAATACAATATAAATACAACAGATTTTCCATCGTATAATACGAATAATTGCAATCAGTATGAAAGTTATGGTCATTTCTACGTTCCGGGCAACCTAGGCCTCACTCTAGGGCGTTGCTCAACCACATCGAATAGCTACGGCCCTAGAAGACAACGCCATAACTATAAAATACAATATAAATACAACAGTCTTTCCATCGAATAAAAGGAATAATTGCAATCAGTCTGATAGTTATGGTTATTTCTACGTTCCGGGCAATCTAGGCTTCTCTCTAGGGCGTTGGTACACCAGATCGAATAGTAACGGCCTAAGAAGTCATCGCCAGAAGCATAAAATACAATAGTAATACAACAGTTTTTCCATCGTATAACAGGAATAATTGGAACCAGTGTGAAAGATATGGTCATTTCTACGATACGGGCAACCTGGGCTTCACCAGAGGGCGTTGCTCCACCAGATCCAATACTTAGGACCTAAGAAGTCTACGCCAGAAGCATAAAATACAAAATAGATACAACAGTTTTTCCATCGTATAACAGGAGTAATTGCAACCAGTGTGAAAGTGATGGTCATTTCTACGTTCCGGCAACCTAGGCTTCACTCTAGGGCTCTGTTCCACGAGATCGAATAGCTACGGCCTTAGAAGTCAACGCCATAACTATAAAAAACAATATAAATGCAACAGTTTTTCCATTGTATAAAACGAATAATTGCAAACAGTGTGGAGGTAATGGCCATTTCTACTTTCCGGGCAACCTAGGCTTCACTATAGGGCGTTTCTCCACCACATCGAATAGCTACGGCCCTAGAAGTCAACGCCTGAAGCATAAAATATAATATAAATGAAACAGTTTTTCCATCGTATTACAGGAATAATTGCAACCAGAGTGAAGGTGATGGTGACTTCTAAGTTCCGGGCAACCCAGGCTTCACTCTAGAGCGTTGCACCACCAGATCGAATAGCTAGGGCCTTAGAAGTCAACGCCAGAAGCATAAAATAAAATATAAATACAACAGTTATTCCATCGTATAACAGGAATAATTACAACCAGTGTGAAAGTAATGGGCATTTCTACGTCCCGTGCAACCTAGGCTTCACTCTAGGGCGTTGCCCCACCAGATCCAATAGTTAGGGCCTAAGAAGTCACCGCCAGAAGCATAAAATCCAATACAAATACAACAGCTTTTCCATCGTATAACTGGAATAATTGCGACGAGTGTGTAAGATATGGACATTACTACGTTCCGGGCAACCTAGGCTTCACTCTAGGGCGTTGCTCCACCAGATCGAATAGCTAGGGCCTTAGAAGTCAATGCCAGAAACATAAATTGCAATATAAATGCAACAGTTTTTCCTCTGTATAATATGAATAATTGCAAACAGTGTGGAAGTAATGGTCATTTCTACGTTCCGGGCAACCTAGGCTTCACTCTAGGGCGTTGCTCCACCAGATCGAATAGCTAGGGACTTAGAAGTCAACGCTAGAAGCGTAAAATAAAATAAAAATACAACAGTTTTTCCATCGTATAAAACGAATAATTGCAACCAGTATGCATGTAATGGTCATTTCTACGTTCCGGGCATCCTAGGCTTCACTCTAGGGTGTTGGTCCACCAGGTCGAATAGTTAGGGCCTAAGAACTCAACGCCAGAAGCATAAAATACAACATAAATACAACAGTTTTTCCCTTGTATAACAGGAATAATTGCAACCAGTGTGAAAGCTATGGTCATTTCTACGTTCCGGGCAACTTAGGCTTCACTCTAGGGCGTTGCTCCACCACATCGAATAGTTAGGGCCTTAGAAGTCAATGCCAGAAGCATAAAACACAATATAAATACAACAGTTTTACCCTTGCATAACAGGAATAATTTCAAACAGTGTGAAAGCTATGGTCATTTCCACGTTCCGGGCAACCTAGGCTTCACTCTAGGGCGTTGCTCCACCACATCGAGTAGTTAGGGCCTTAGAAGTCAATGCCAGAAGCATAAAATACAATATAAATACAACAGTTTTTCCACTGTATAATATGAATAATTGCAAACAGTGTGAAAGTGATGGTCATTTCTACGTTCTGGGCAACCTAGGCTTCACTCTAGTGCGTTGCTCCACCAGATCGAATAGTTAGGTCCTAAGAAGTCAACGCGAGAAGCATACAATACAATATAAATACAACAGCTTTTCCATCGTATAACAAGAGTAATTTTAGCCGGTGTGAAAGTAATGCCCATTTATACGTTCCGCGAATCCTAGACTTAACTCTGAGGCATTGCTCCACCAGATCGAAGAGTTAGGCCCTTAGAAGTCAAACCCAAAAGCATAAAATACAAAATAAATACAACAGCCTTTCCATCGTATAAAACGAATAATAGCAACCTGTGTGAAAGTTATGGTCATTCCTACGTTCCGGGCAACCAATGCTTGACTCTATGGCGTTGCTCCACCAGATCGAATAGGTAGGGCCATAGAAGTCAACGCCATCAATATAAAATACAATATAAATACAACAGTTTTTCCATTGTATAAAATGAATAATTGCAATCAGTATGAAGGTTATGGTCATTTCTACGTTTCGGGCAACCTAGGCTTCACTCTAGGCGTTGCTCCAGCACATCGAATAGTTAGGGCCTTAGAAGTCAATGCCAGAAGCATAAAATACGATATAAATACAACAGCCTTTCCATTGTACAACAGGAATACTTGCTACCAGTGTGAAGGTAATGGACATTTCTACGTTCCGGGCAACCGCTGCTTCACACTAGTGCGTTGCTCCACCAGATCGAATAGTTCGGTCCTAAGAAGTCAACGCGAGAAGCATATAATACAATATAAATACAACAGCTTTTCCATCGTATAACAGGAATAATTGCAGCCAGTGTGAAAGTAATGCCCATTTCTACGTTCCGGGAATCCTAGACTTAACTCTGAGGCACTGCTCCACCAGATCGAAGAGTTAGGGCCTTAGAAGTCAAAGCCAGAAGCATAAAATACAAAATAACTACAACAGCCTTTCCATCGTATAAAACGAATAACAGCAACCTCTGTGAAAGTTATGGTCATTTCTACGTTCCGGGCAACCAATGCTTGACTCTATGGCGATGCTCCACCAGGTCGAATAGGTAGGGCCATAGAAGTCAACGCCCGCAGCATAAAATACAATAAAGATACAACAGTTTTTCCATCGTATAAAGCGAATAATTGCAACCAGTGTGAAAGTTATGGTCATTTGTACGCTCCGGGCAACCTAGGCTTCACTCTAGGGCGTTGCTACACCAGATCGAATATCTAGGGACTTAGAATTCAACGCCAGAAGCATAAATACAATATAAATGCAACAGTCTTTCCATCGTGTAACAGGAATAACTGCAACTAGTGTGAAAGTACTGGGCATTTCTACGTTCCGGGTAGCCTAGGCTTCACTCTAGGGAGCTGCTCCACCAGATCGAATAGCTAGGGACTTAATATTCAACGCCAGAAGAGTAAAATACAACATGAGTACAACAGTTTTACGATCGTATAAAATAAAAAATCGCAAACAGGGTGAAGGTAATGGTCATTTCCACATTCCGGGCAACCGCGGCTTCACACTAGGGCGTTGCTCCACCAGATCGAATAGTTAGGGCCTAAGAAGCCAACGCCAGAAGCATAAAATACAATATAAATACAACAGTTTTTCCCTTGTATAACAGGAATAATTTCAAACAGTGTGAAAGCTATGGTCATTTCCACGTTCCGGGCAACCTAGGCTTCACTCTAGGGCGTTGCTCCACCACATCGAGTAGTTAGGGCCTTAGAAGTCAATGCCAGAAGCATAAAATACAATATAAATACAACAGTTTTTCCATCGTATAGCATGAATAATTGTAACGAGAGTGAAAGTAATGGTCATTTCTACGTTTCGGGCAACCTGGGCTTCACTCTAGGGCGTTGGTCCACCAGATCCAATAGTTAGGGCCTAAGAAGTCAACGCCAGAAGCACCAAATACAAAATAAATACAACAGTTTTTCCATCGTATAAAATGAATAATTGCAGCCAGTATGAAAGTAGTGGTCATTTCTACGTTTCGGGCAACATAGGCTTCACTCTTGGACGTTGCCTCACGCGATTCAATAGCTAGAACCTTAGAAGTCAAAGCCAGAAGCATAAAATACAATATAAATACAACAGTCTTTCCATCGTATAGCATGAATAATTGCAACCAGTGTGAAAGTGATGGTCATTTCTACATTCCGGGCAACCTAGGCTTATATTTAGGGCGTTGCTCCACCCGATCGAATAGTTAGGGACTTAGAATTCAACGCCAGAAGCATAAAATAAAATAAATATACAACCGTTGTTCCATCGTATACCAGGAATAATTACAACCAGTGTGAAAGTAATGGCGATTTCTACGTTCCGGGAATCCTAGGCTTCACTCTAGGGCGCGCTACACCAGATCGAATAGCTAGGGGCTTAGAAAACAATGCCTGACGCATAAAATACAACAAAAATACAACAGGTTTTCTATTGTACAAAACGAATAATTGCATCCAGTGTGAAGGGAATGTTCAGTTCTACGTTCCGGGCAACATAGGCTTCACTCTAGGGCGTTCCTCCTCCAGGTCGAATAGTTAGGGAATTAGAAATCAACGCCGGAAGCATAAAATACAATAAAAATACTACAGTTTTTCCATCGTATAAAACGAATAATTGCAACTAGCGTGAAAGTAATGGCCATTTCTGCGTTCCGGGCAACCTAGGCTTCACTCTAGGGCGTTGCTCCAAAAGATCCAATAGTTAGGGCCTAAGAAGTCAACTCCAGAAGCATAAAATACAATAGAAATACAACAACTTTTCCATCGTATAAAATGAATAATTGCAATCAGTATGTAAGTTATGGTCATTTATACGTATCGGGCAACCTAGGCTTCACCCTAGGGCGTTGCCCCACCAGATCGAAAAGTTAGGGCCTTAGAAGTCAATGCCAGAAGCATAAAATACAATATAAATACAACAGTTTTTCCTTTGTATAAAATGAATAATTGCAAACAGTGTGAAAGTAATGGTCATTTCTACGTTCCGGGCAACCTAGGCTCGACTCTATGGCGTTGCTCCACCAGATCGAATAGTTAGGGCATAAGAAGTCAACGCCAGAAGCATCAAATACAATAAAAATACAACAGCTTTTCCATCGTATAGCATGAATAATTGTAACGAGAGTGAAAGTAATGGTCATTTCTACGTTTCGGGCAACCTGGGCTTCACTCTAGGGCGTTGGTCCACCAGATCCAATAGTTAGGGCCTAAGGAGTCAACGCCAGAAGCACCAAATACAAAATAAATACAACAGTTTTTCCATCGTATAAAATGAATAATTGCAGCCAGTATGAAGGTAGTGGTCATTTCTACGTTTCGGGCAACATAGGCTTCACTCTTGGACGTTGCCTCACGCGATTCAATAGCTAGGACCTTAGAAGTCAAAGCCAGAAGCATAAAATACAATATAAATACAACAGTCTTTCCATCGTATAGCATGAATACTTGCAACCAGTGTGAAAGTGATGGTCATTTCTACGTTCCGGGCAACCTAGGCTTATATTTAGGGCGTTGCTCCACCAGACCGAATAGTTAGGGACTTAGAATTCAACGCCAGAAGCATAAAATAAAACAAATATACAACCGTTGGTCCATCGTATACCAGGAATAATTACAACCAGTGTGAAAGTAATGGCGATTTCTACGTTCCGGGAATCCTAGGCTCAACTCTGAGGTATTGCTCCACCAGATCGAAGAGTTAGGTCCTAAGAAGTCAACGCGAGAAGCATAAAATACAATATAAATACAACATCTTTTCCATCGTATACCAGGAATAATTGCAGCCCGTGTGAAAGTAATGCCCATTTCTACGTTCCGGGAATCCTAGACTTAACTCTGAGGCGTTGCTCCACCAGATCGAAGAGTTAGGCCCTTAGAAGTCAAAGCAAAAAGCATAAAATACAAAATAAATACAACATCCTTTCCATCGTATAAAACGAATAATAGCAACCTGTGTGAAAGTTATGGTCATTTCTACGTTCCGGGCAACCAATGCTTGACTCTATGGCGTTGCTCCACCAGATCGAATAGGTAGGGCCATTGAAGTCAACGCCAGAAGCATAAAATACGATATAAATACAACAGCCTTTCCATCGTATAACAGGAATACTTGCTACCAGTGTGAAGGTAATGGACATTTCTACGTTCCGGGCAACCTAGGCTTCACCCTAGGGCGCTGCTCCACCAGATCGAATAGTTAGGGCCTAAGAAGTCAACGCCAGAAGCATAAAATACGATATGTGTACAACAGTTTTTCCATCTTATAAAATGAATAATTGTAACCAGTGTGAAGGTAACGGCCATCTCTACGTTTTGGGCATCCTAGACTTAACACAGAGGCATTGCTCCACCAGATCGAATACATAGGGCCTTAGAAGTCAACGCCAGAAGCATAAAGTTCAATAAAAATCCAACAGTTTGTCCATCGTATAACAGGAATAATTGCAACGAGTTTGAAGGTAATGGTCATTTCTACGATGCGGGCAACCTAGGCTTCACTCTAGGTCGTTGCTCCACCACATCGAATAGCTACGGCCTTAGAAGTCTACGCCTGATGCATAAAATATAATATAATTACAACAGTTTTTTCATCTTATAACAGGAATAATTGCAACCAGAGTGAAGGTGATGGTCATTTCTACGTTCCGGGCAACCTAGGCTTCACTCTAGAGCGTTGCTCCACCATATCGTATAGCTAGGGTCTTAGAAGTCAGCGCCAGAAGCATAAAATAAAATAAAAATACAACAGATTTTCCATCGTATAAAACGAATAATTGCAACCAGTATGTATGTTATGGTCAATTCTACGTGCCGGGCAACCTAGGCTTCACTCTAGGGCGTTACTCCACCAGATCGAATAGTTAGGGCCTAAGAAGTCAACGCCAGAAGCATAAAGTACAATATAAATACAACAGTTTTTCCCTTGTATAACAGGAATAATTGCAACCAGTGTGAAAGCTATGGTCGTATCTACGTTCCGGGCAACCTAGTCTTCACTCTAGGGCGTTGTTCCACCAGATCGAATAGTTAGGGCCTAAGAAGACTACGCCAGAAGCATAAAATATAATATAAATACAACAACCTTTCCAACATATAACAGGGATAATTGCAACCAGTGTGAAAGTAATGGGCACTTCTACGTTCCGAGCAACCTAGGTTTCGCTCTATGGCGTTGCTCCACCACATCGACTAGTTAGGGCCTTAGAAGTCAATGTCAGAGGCATAAAATACTATATAAATACAACAGTTTTTCCATTGTATAAAATGAATAATTGCAAACAGTCAGGAAGTAATGGTCATTTCTACGTTCCGGGTAGCCTAGGCTTCACTCTAGGGAGCTGCTCCACCAGATCGAATAGCTAGGGACTTAATATTCAACGCCAGAAGAGTAAAATACAACATGAGTACAACAGTTTTACGATCGTATAAAATAAAAAATCGCAAACAGGGTGAAGGTAATGGTCATTTCCACATTCCGGGCAACCGCGGCTTCACACTAGGGCGTTGCTCCACCAGATCGAATAGTTAGGGCCTAAGAAGCCAACGCCAGAAGCATAAAATACAATATAAATACAACAGTTTTTCCCTTGTATAACAGGAATAATTTCAAACAGTGTGAAAGCTATGGTCATTTCCACGTTCCGGGCAACCTAGGCTTCACTCTAGGGCGTTGCTCCACCACATCGAGTAGTTAGGGCCTTAGAAGTCAATGCCAGAAGCATAAAATACAATATAAATACAACAGTTTTTCCACTGTATAATATGAATAATTGCAAACAGTGTGAAAGTGATGGTCATTTCTACGTTCTGGGCAACCTAGGCTTCACTCTAGTGCGTTGCTCCACCAGATCGAATAGTTAGGTCCTAAGAAGTCAACGCGAGAAGCATACAATACAATATAAATACAACAGCTTTTCCATCGTATAACAAGAGTAATTTTAGCCGGTGTGAAAGTAATGCCCATTTATACGTTCCGCGAATCCTAGACTTAACTCTGAGGCATTGCTCCACCAGATCGAAGAGTTAGGCCCTTAGAAGTCAAACCCAAAAGCATAAAATACAAAATAAATACAACAGCCTTTCCATCGTATAAAACGAATAATAGCAACCTGTGTGAAAGTTATGGTCATTCCTACGTTCCGGGCAACCAATGCTTGACTCTATGGCGTTGCTCCACCAGATCGAATAGGTAGGGCCATAGAAGTCAACGCCATCAATATAAAATACAATATAAATACAACAGTTTTTCCATTGTATAAAATGAATAATTGCAATCAGTATGAAGGTTATGGTCATTTCTACGTTTCGGGCAACCTAGGCTTCACTCTAGGCGTTGCTCCACCACATCGAATAGTTAGGGCCTTAGAAGTCAATGCCAGAAGCATAAAATACGATATAAATACAACAGCCTTTCCATTGTACAACAGGAATACTTGCTACCAGTGTGAAGGTAATGGACATTTCTACGTTCCGGGCAACCGCGGCTTCACTCTAGTGCGTTGCTCCACCAGATCGAATAGTTCGGTCCTAAGAAGTCAACGCGAGAAGCATACAATACAATATAAATACAACAGTCTTTCCGTCGTAAAACAGGAATAATTGCGCCCAGTGTGAAAGAAATGGCTATTTCTACATCCAGCGCAACTAAGGTTTCACTCTAGGGCGTGCTACACCAGATCGAATAGTTAGGGGCTTAGAAAACAAGGCCAGACGCATCAAATGCAATAAAAATACAACAGCTTTTCCATCGTATAGCATGAATAATTGTAACGAGAGTGAAAGTAATGGTCATTTCTACGTTTCGGGCAACCTGGGCTTCACTCTAGGGCGTTGGTCCACCAGATCCAATAGTTAGGGCCTAAGAAGTCAACGCCAGAAGCACCAAATACAAAATAAATACAACAGTTTTTCCATCGTATAAAATGAATAATTGCAGCCAGTATGAAAGTAGTGGTCATTTCTACGTTTCGGGCAACATAGGCTTCACTCTTGGACGTTGCCTCACGCGATTCAATAGCTAGAACCTTAGAAGTCAAAGCCAGAAGCATAAAATACAATATAAATACAACAGTCTTTCCATCGTATAGCATGAATAATTGCAACCAGTGTGAAAGTGATGGTCATTTCTACATTCCGGGCAACCTAGGCTTATATTTAGGGCGTTGCTCCACCCGATCGAATAGTTAGGGACTTAGAATTCAACGCCAGAAGCATAAAATAAAATAAATATACAACCGTTGTTCCATCGTATACCAGGAATAATTACAACCAGTGTGAAAGTAATGGCGATTTCTACGTTCCGGGAATCCTAGACTCAACTCTGAGGTATTGCTCCACCAGATCGAAGAGTTAGGGCCTTAGACGTCGAAGCCAGAAGCATAAAATACAAAATAAATACAACAGCCTTTCTATCGTATAACAGGAATAAATGCAACCAGTGTGAAAGTGATGGTCACTTCTACGTTCCGGGCAACCTATGCTTCACTCTATGACGTTGTTCCACAAGATCGAATAGTTAGGGCCTAAGAAGACTACGCCAGAAGCATAAAATATAATATAAATACAACAACCTTTCCAACGTATAACAGGGATAATTGCAACCAGTGTGAAAGTAATGGGCATTTCTACGTTCCGAGCAACCTAGGTTTCACTCTAGGGCGTTGCTCCACCTGATCGAATAGCTAAGGACTTAGAATTCAACGCCAGAAGAATAAAATACAATATAAGTACAGTAGTTTTTCCATCGTATAATATGAATAATTGCAAACAGTGTGAAAGTAATGCTCATTTCTACATTCCGGGCAACCTAGGCTTCACTCTAGGGCGCTGTTCCACCAGATCCAATAGTTAGGGCTTAAGATGTCAACGCCAGAAGCATAAAATACAAATTAAATACATCAGATTTTCCATCGTATAAAACGAATAATTGCAACCAGTATGAAAGCTATGGTCACTTCTACGTTCCGGGCAACCTAGGCTTCACTCTAGGGCGTTGCTCCACCACATCGAGTAGCTACGGTCTTTGAAGTCAACGCCAGAAGCATAAAATACAGTATAAATACAACAGTTTTTCCGTCGTATAAAGTGAATAATTGCAAACATTGTGAAAGTAACGGTCATTTCTACGTTCCGGGCAACCTAGTCTCCACCCTAGGGCGTTGCTCCACGAGATCGAATAGTTAGGGACTTAGAATTCAACGCCAGGAGCATAAAATACAATAAAAATGCAACAGTCTTTCCATCGTGTAACAGGAATAACTGCAACTAGTGTGAAAGTACTGGACATTTCTACGTTCCGTGTAACCCAGGCTTCACTCTAGGGCGTTGCTCCACCTGATCGAATAGCTAAGGACTTAGAATTCAACGCCAGAAGAATAAAATACAATATAAGTACAGTAGTTTTTCCATCGTATAATATGAATAATTGCAAACAGAGTGAAAGTAATGCTCATTTCTACATTCCGGGCAACCTAGGCTTCACTCTAGGGCGCTGTTCCACCAGATCCAATAGTTAGGGCTTAAGATGTCAACGCCAGAAGCATAAAATACAAATTAAATACATCAGATTTTCCATCGTATAAAACGAATAATTGCAATCAGTATGAAAGTTATGTTCATTTATACGTTCCGGGCAACCTAGGCTTCACTCTAGGGCGTTGCTCCACCACATAGAATAACTACGGCCTTAGAAGTCAACGCCTGAAGCATAAAATACAATAAAAATACAACAGTTTTTTCATCGTATAACAGGAATAACTGCAACAAGCCTGAAGGTAATGGTCATTTCCTCGATCCGGGCAGTCTACTCTTCTCTCTAGGGCGTTGCTCCACCAGTTCGAATAGTTAGGGCCTAACAAGTCAACGCCAGAAGCATAAAGTACAATAGAAATACAACAGTTTTTCCAGCGTATAAAACGAATAATTGCAACCAGTGTGAAATTAATGGTCATTACTACGTTCCGAGCAACCTAGACCTCACTCTAGGGCGTTGTTACACCAGATCGAATAGACAGGGCCTAAGAAGTCAACGTCAGAAGCATAAAATACAATATAAGTACAACAGTTTTTCCATTGTATAAAACGAATAATTGCAACCTGTCAGAAAGTAATGGCCATTTCTGCGCTCCGGGTATCCTAGGCTTCACTCTGGGGCGTTGGTCCACCAGATCCAATAGTTAGGGCGTAGGAAGTCAACGCCAGAAGCATAAAGTACAATAAAAATCCAACAGTTTGTAGATCGTATAACAGGAATAATTGCAACCAGTGTGAAAGTAATGGTCATTTCTACATTCCGCGCATCCTAGGCTTCACTCTAGGGCGCGCTACACCAGATCGAATAGCTAGGGGCTTAGAAAACAATGCCTGACGCATAAAATACAACAAAAATACAACAGGTTTTCTATTGTACAAAACGAATAAGTGCATCCAGTGTGAAGGGAATGTTCAGTTCTACGTTCCGGGCAACATAGGCTTCACTCTAGGGCGTTCCTCCTCCAGGTCGAATAGTTAGGGAATTAGAAATCAACGCCGGAAGCATAAAATACAATAAAAATACTACAGTTTTTCCATCGTATAAAACGAATAATTGCAACTAGCGTGAAAGTAATGGCCATTTCTGCGTTCCGGGCAACCTAGGCTTCACTCTAGGGCGTTGCTCCAAAAGATCCAATAGTTAGGGCCTAAGAAGTCAACTCCAGAAGCATAAAATACAATAGAAATACAACAACTTTTCCATCGTATAAAATGAATAATTGCAATCAGTATGTAAGTTATGGTCATTTATACGTATCGGGCAACCTAGGCTTCACCCTAGGGCGTTGCCCCACCAGATCGAAAAGTTAGGGCCTTAGAAGTCAATGCCAGAAGCATAAAATACAATATAAATACAACAGTTTTTCCTTTGTATAAAATGAATAATTGCAAACAGTGTGAAAGTAATGGTCATTTCTACGTTCCGGGCAACCTAGGCTCGACTCTATGGCGTTGCTCCACCAGATCGAATAGTTAGGGCATAAGAAGTCAACGCCAGAAGCATCAAATACAATAAAAATACAACAGCTTTTCCATCGTATAGCATGAATAATTGTAACGAGAGTGAAAGTAATGGTCATTTCTACGTTTCGGGCAACCTGGGCTTCACTCTAGGGCGTTGGTCCACCAGATCCAATAGTTAGGGCCTAAGGAGTCAACGCCAGAAGCACCAAATACAAAATAAATACAACAGTTTTTCCATCGTATAAAATGAATAATTGCAGCCAGTATGAAGGTAGTGGTCATTTCTACGTTTCGGGCAACATAGGCTTCACTCTTGGACGTTGCCTCACGCGATTCAATAGCTAGGACCTTAGAAGTCAAAGCCAGAAGCATAAAATACAATATAAATACAACAGTCTTTCCATCGTATAGCATGAATACTTGCAACCAGTGTGAAAGTGATGGTCATTTCTACGTTCCGGGCAACCTAGGCTTATATTTAGGGCGTTGCTCCACCAGACCGAATAGTTAGGGACTTAGAATTCAACGCCAGAAGCATAAAATAAAACAAATATACAACCGTTGGTCCATCGTATACCAGGAATAATTACAACCAGTGTGAAAGTAATGGCGATTTCTACGTTCCGGGAATCCTAGGCTCAACTCTGAGGTATTGCTCCACCAGATCGAAGAGTTAGGTCCTAAGAAGTCAACGCGAGAAGCATAAAATACAATATAAATACAACATCTTTTCCATCGTATACCAGGAATAATTGCAGCCCGTGTGAAAGTAATGCCCATTTCTACGTTCCGGGAATCCTAGACTTAACTCTGAGGCGTTGCTCCACCAGATCGAAGAGTTAGGCCCTTAGAAGTCAAAGCAAAAAGCATAAAATACAAAATAAATACAACAGCCTTTCCATCGTATAAAACGAATAATAGCAACCTGTGTGAAAGTTATGGTCATTTCTACGTTCCGGGCAACCAATGCTTGACTCTATGGCGTTGCTCCACCAGATCGAATAGGTAGGGCCATTGAAGTCAACGCCAGAAGCATAAAATACGATATAAATACAACAGCCTTTCCATCGTATAACAGGAATACTTGCTACCAGTGTGAAGGTAATGGACATTTCTACGTTCCGGGCAACCTAGGCTTCACCCTAGGGCGCTGCTCCACCAGATCGAATAGTTAGGGCCTAAGAAGTCAACGCCAGAAGCATAAAATACGATATGTGTACAACAGTTTTTCCATCTTATAAAATGAATAATTGTAACCAGTGTGAAGGTAACGGCCATCTCTACGTTTTGGGCATCCTAGACTTAACACAGAGGCATTGCTCCACCAGATCGAATACATAGGGCCTTAGAAGTCAACGCCAGAAGCATAAAGTTCAATAAAAATCCAACAGTTTGTCCATCGTATAACAGGAATAATTGCAACGAGTTTGAAGGTAATGGTCATTTCTACGATGCGGGCAACCTAGGCTTCACTCTAGGTCGTTGCTCCACCACATCGAATAGCTACGGCCTTAGAAGTCTACGCCTGATGCATAAAATATAATATAATTACAACAGTTTTTTCATCTTATAACAGGAATAATTGCAACCAGAGTGAAGGTGATGGTCATTTCTACGTTCCGGGCAACCTAGGCTTCACTCTAGAGCGTTGCTCCACCATATCGTATAGCTAGGGTCTTAGAAGTCAGCGCCAGAAGCATAAAATAAAATAAAAATACAACAGATTTTCCATCGTATAAAACGAATAATTGCAACCAGTATGTATGTTATGGTCAATTCTACGTGCCGGGCAACCTAGGCTTCACTCTAGGGCGTTACTCCACCAGATCGAATAGTTAGGGCCTAAGAAGTCAACGCCAGAAGCATAAAGTACAATATAAATACAACAGTTTTTCCCTTGTATAACAGGAATAATTGCAACCAGTGTGAAAGCTATGGTCGTATCTACGTTCCGGGCAACCTAGTCTTCACTCTAGGGCGTTGTTCCACCAGATCGAATAGTTAGGGCCTAAGAAGACTACGCCAGAAGCATAAAATATAATATAAATACAACAACCTTTCCAACGTATAACAGGGATAATTGCAACCAGTGTGAAAGTAATGGGCACTTCTACGTTCCGAGCAACCTAGGTTTCGCTCTATGGCGTTGCTCCACCACATCGACTAGTTAGGGCCTTAGAAGTCAATGTCAGAGGCATAAAATACTATATAAATACAACAGTTTTTCCATTGTATAAAATGAATAATTGCAAACAGTCAGGAAGTAATGGTCATTTCTACGTTCCGGGCAACCTAGACTTCACTCTAGGGCGTTCCTCCACCACGTCGAATAGCCACGGCCTTAGAAGTCAACGCCTGAAGCATAAAATTCAAAATAAATACAACAGTTTTTCCATCGTATAACAAGAATAATTGCAACCAGTGTGAAAGTAATGGCCATTTCTGCGTTCCGGGCAACCTAGGCTTCACTCCAGGGCGTTGCCCCACCACATCAATTAGCTACGGCCTTAGAAGCCAACGCCTGAAGCGTAAAATACAATAAAAATAGAACAGTTTTTCCATCGTATAAAACGAATAATTGCAACCAGTGTGAAAGTGATGACCATTTCTACATTCCGGGCAACCTAGGCTTCACTCTAGGGCGTTGCTCCACCAGATCGAATAGTTAGGGCCTAAGGAGTCATCGCCAGAAGCATAAAATACAATATAAATACAACAGTTTTTCCCTTGTATAACAGGAATAATTGCAACCAGTGTGAAGGTAATGGGCATTTCTAGGTTCCGTGCAACCTAGGCTTCACTCTAGGGCGTTGGTCCACCAGGTCGAATAGTTAGGGCCTTATAAAACAACTCCAGACGCATAAAGTACAATATAAATACAACATATTTTCCATCGAATAATACGAATAATTGCAATCAGTATGAGAGTTATGGTCATTTCTACGTTCCGGGAAACCTGGGCTTCACCGGAGGGCGTTGCTCCACCAGATCGTATAGTTAGGGCCTAAGAAGTGAACGCCAGAAGCATAAAATACAATATAAATACAACAGTTTTTCCCTTGTATCACAGGAATAATTGCAACGAGTGTGAAAGCTATGGTCATTTCTACGTTCCGGGCAACCTAGGCTTCACCCTAGGGAGTTGCTCCACCACATCGAATAGCTACGGCCTTAGGAGTCAGCGCCAGAGGCATAAAATACAAAATAAATACAACAGTTTTTCCCTTGTATAACAGGAATAATTGCAACCAGTGTGAAAGCTATGGTCATTTCTACGTTCCGGGCAACCTAGGCTTCACTCTAGGGCGTTGCTCCACCACATCGAATAGTTAGCGCCTTAGAAGTCAATGCCAGAAGCATAAAATACAAAATAGATACAACAGTTTTTCCATCGTATAACAGGAGTAATTGCAACCAGTGTGAAAGGTATGGTCATTTCTACGTTCCGGGCAACCTTGGCTTCACTCTAGGGCATTGCTCCACCACATCGAATAGCTACGGCCTTAGAAGTCAACGCCATAACTAGAAAATACAATATAAATACAACAGTTTTTCCATTGTATAAAATGAATAATTGCAACCAGTCTGATAGTTATGGTCATTTCTACGTTCCGGGCAACCTAGGCTTCACTCTAGGGCGTTGTTCCTCCAGATCGAATAGCTAGGGCCTAAGAAGTCTACACCAGAAGCATAAAATACAATATAAATACAACAGTTTTTCCATCGTATAACAAGAATAATTGCAACCAGTGATGGTCATGAATATAGTATAACAGTAGTATAGTATAATATATAGTATAGTATAGTATAACATTATAACATGAAGTATAACAGGAATAATTGCAACACGCCAGAAGGTAATGGTCACTTCTACGTTCCGGGCAATCTAGGCTTCTCTCTAGGGCGTTGCTCCACCAGATCGAATAGTTAGGGCCTAAGAAGTAAACGCCAGAAGCATAAAATACAATAGAAATACAACAGTTTTTACAACGTATAACAGGAATAATTGCAACCAGTGTGAAAGATATGGTCATTTCTACGATACGGGCAACCTAGGCTTCACTCTAGGGCGTTGTTCCACCAGATCGAATAGCTACGGCCTTAGCAGTCAACGCCAGAGGCATAAAATAAAATATAAATACAACAGTTATTCCATCGTATAACAGGAATAATTACAACCAGTGTGAAAGTAATTGGGATTTCTACGTTCCGTGCAACCTGGGCTTCACTCTTGGGCGTTGGTCCACCAGGTCGAATAGTTAGGGCCTTAGAAAACAACTCCAGGCGCATAAAGTACGATATAAATACAACAGATTTTCCATCGAATAATACGAATAATTGCAATCAGTATGAGAGTTATGGTCATTTCTACGTTCCGGCCAACCTGGGCTTCACCGGAGGGCGTTGCTCCACCAGATCCAGTAGTTAGGACCTAAGAAGTCAACGCCAGAAGAATAAAACACAAAATAGATACAACAGTTTTTCCATCGTATAACAGGAATAATTGCAACCAGTGTGAAAGTGATGGTCATTTCCACGTTCCGGGCAACCTAGGCTTCACTCTAGGGCGTTGCTCCACCACATCGAGTAGTTAGGGCCTTAGAAGTCAATGCCAGAAGCATAAAATACAATATAAATACAACAGTTTTTCCATCGTATAGCATGAATAATTGTAACGAGAGTGAAAGTAATGGTCATTTCTACGTTTCGGGCAACCTGGGCTTCACTCTAGGGCGTTGGTCCACCAGATCCAATAGTTAGGGCCTAAGAAGTCAACGCCAGAAGCACCAAATACAAAATAAATACAACAGTTTTTCCATCGTATAAAATGAATAATTGCAGCCAGTATGAAAGTAGTGGTCATTTCTACGTTTCGGGCAACATAGGCTTCACTCTTGGACGTTGCCTCACGCGATTCAATAGCTAGAACCTTAGAAGTCAAAGCCAGAAGCATAAAATACAATATAAATACAACAGTCTTTCCATCGTATAGCATGAATAATTGCAACCAGTGTGAAAGTGATGGTCATTTCTACATTCCGGGCAACCTAGGCTTATATTTAGGGCGTTGCTCCACCCGATCGAATAGTTAGGGACTTAGAATTCAACGCCAGAAGCATAAAATAAAATAAATATACAACCGTTGTTCCATCGTATACCAGGAATAATTACAACCAGTGTGAAAGTAATGGCGATTTCTACGTTCCGGGAATCCTAGGCTTCACTCTAGGGCGCGCTACACCAGATCGAATAGCTAGGGGCTTAGAAAACAATGCCTGACGCATAAAATACAACAAAAATACAACAGGTTTTCTATTGTACAAAACGAATAATTGCATCCAGTGTGAAGGGAATGTTCAGTTCTACGTTCCGGGCAACATAGGCTTCACTCTAGGGCGTTCCTCCTCCAGGTCGAATAGTTAGGGAATTAGAAATCAACGCCGGAAGCATAAAATACAATAAAAATACTACAGTTTTTCCATCGTATAAAACGAATAATTGCAACTAGCGTGAAAGTAATGGCCATTTCTGCGTTCCGGGCAACCTAGGCTTCACTCTAGGGCGTTGCTCCAAAAGATCCAATAGTTAGGGCCTAAGAAGTCAACTCCAGAAGCATAAAATACAATAGAAATACAACAACTTTTCCATCGTATAAAATGAATAATTGCAATCAGTATGTAAGTTATGGTCATTTATACGTATCGGGCAACCTAGGCTTCACCCTAGGGCGTTGCCCCACCAGATCGAAAAGTTAGGGCCTTAGAAGTCAATGCCAGAAGCATAAAATACAATATAAATACAACAGTTTTTCCTTTGTATAAAATGAATAATTGCAAACAGTGTGAAAGTAATGGTCATTTCTACGTTCCGGGCAACCTAGGCTCGACTCTATGGCGTTGCTCCACCAGATCGAATAGTTAGGGCATAAGAAGTCAACGCCAGAAGCATCAAATACAATAAAAATACAACAGCTTTTCCATCGTATAGCATGAATAATTGTAACGAGAGTGAAAGTAATGGTCATTTCTACGTTTCGGGCAACCTGGGCTTCACTCTAGGGCGTTGGTCCACCAGATCCAATAGTTAGGGCCTAAGGAGTCAACGCCAGAAGCACCAAATACAAAATAAATACAACAGTTTTTCCATCGTATAAAATGAATAATTGCAGCCAGTATGAAGGTAGTGGTCATTTCTACGTTTCGGGCAACATAGGCTTCACTCTTGGACGTTGCCTCACGCGATTCAATAGCTAGGACCTTAGAAGTCAAAGCCAGAAGCATAAAATACAATATAAATACAACAGTCTTTCCATCGTATAGCATGAATACTTGCAACCAGTGTGAAAGTGATGGTCATTTCTACGTTCCGGGCAACCTAGGCTTATATTTAGGGCGTTGCTCCACCAGACCGAATAGTTAGGGACTTAGAATTCAACGCCAGAAGCATAAAATAAAACAAATATACAACCGTTGGTCCATCGTATACCAGGAATAATTACAACCAGTGTGAAAGTAATGGCGATTTCTACGTTCCGGGAATCCTAGGCTCAACTCTGAGGTATTGCTCCACCAGATCGAAGAGTTAGGTCCTAAGAAGTCAACGCGAGAAGCATAAAATACAATATAAATACAACATCTTTTCCATCGTATACCAGGAATAATTGCAGCCCGTGTGAAAGTAATGCCCATTTCTACGTTCCGGGAATCCTAGACTTAACTCTGAGGCGTTGCTCCACCAGATCGAAGAGTTAGGCCCTTAGAAGTCAAAGCAAAAAGCATAAAATACAAAATAAATACAACATCCTTTCCATCGTATAAAACGAATAATAGCAACCTGTGTGAAAGTTATGGTCATTTCTACGTTCCGGGCAACCAATGCTTGACTCTATGGCGTTGCTCCACCAGATCGAATAGGTAGGGCCATTGAAGTCAACGCCAGAAGCATAAAATACGATATAAATACAACAGCCTTTCCATCGTATAACAGGAATACTTGCTACCAGTGTGAAGGTAATGGACATTTCTACGTTCCGGGCAACCTAGGCTTCACCCTAGGGCGCTGCTCCACCAGATCGAATAGTTAGGGCCTAAGAAGTCAACGCCAGAAGCATAAAATACGATATGTGTACAACAGTTTTTCCATCTTATAAAATGAATAATTGTAACCAGTGTGAAGGTAACGGCCATCTCTACGTTTTGGGCATCCTAGACTTAACACAGAGGCATTGCTCCACCAGATCGAATACATAGGGCCTTAGAAGTCAACGCCAGAAGCATAAAGTTCAATAAAAATCCAACAGTTTGTCCATCGTATAACAGGAATAATTGCAACGAGTTTGAAGGTAATGGTCATTTCTACGATGCGGGCAACCTAGGCTTCACTCTAGGTCGTTGCTCCACCACATCGAATAGCTACGGCCTTAGAAGTCTACGCCTGATGCATAAAATATAATATAATTACAACAGTTTTTTCATCTTATAACAGGAATAATTGCAACCAGAGTGAAGGTGATGGTCATTTCTACGTTCCGGGCAACCTAGGCTTCACTCTAGAGCGTTGCTCCACCATATCGTATAGCTAGGGTCTTAGAAGTCAGCGCCAGAAGCATAAAATAAAATAAAAATACAACAGATTTTCCATCGTATAAAACGAATAATTGCAACCAGTATGTATGTTATGGTCAATTCTACGTGCCGGGCAACCTAGGCTTCACTCTAGGGCGTTACTCCACCAGATCGAATAGTTAGGGCCTAAGAAGTCAACGCCAGAAGCATAAAGTACAATATAAATACAACAGTTTTTCCCTTGTATAACAGGAATAATTGCAACCAGTGTGAAAGCTATGGTCGTATCTACGTTCCGGGCAACCTAGTCTTCACTCTAGGGCGTTGTTCCACCAGATCGAATAGTTAGGGCCTAAGAAGACTACGCCAGAAGCATAAAATATAATATAAATACAACAACCTTTCCAACATATAACAGGGATAATTGCAACCAGTGTGAAAGTAATGGGCACTTCTACGTTCCGAGCAACCTAGGTTTCGCTCTATGGCGTTGCTCCACCACATCGACTAGTTAGGGCCTTAGAAGTCAATGTCAGAGGCATAAAATACTATATAAATACAACAGTTTTTCCATTGTATAAAATGAATAATTGCAAACAGTCAGGAAGTAATGGTCATTTCTACGTTCCGGGTAGCCTAGGCTTCACTCTAGGGAGCTGCTCCACCAGATCGAATAGCTAGGGACTTAATATTCAACGCCAGAAGAGTAAAATACAACATGAGTACAACAGTTTTACGATCGTATAAAATAAAAAATCGCAAACAGGGTGAAGGTAATGGTCATTTCCACATTCCGGGCAACCGCGGCTTCACACTAGGGCGTTGCTCCACCAGATCGAATAGTTAGGGCCTAAGAAGCCAACGCCAGAAGCATAAAATACAATATAAATACAACAGTTTTTCCCTTGTATAACAGGAATAATTTCAAACAGTGTGAAAGCTATGGTCATTTCCACGTTCCGGGCAACCTAGGCTTCACTCTAGGGCGTTGCTCCACCACATCGAGTAGTTAGGGCCTTAGAAGTCAATGCCAGAAGCATAAAATACAATATAAATACAACAGTTTTTCCACTGTATAATATGAATAATTGCAAACAGTGTGAAAGTGATGGTCATTTCTACGTTCTGGGCAACCTAGGCTTCACTCTAGTGCGTTGCTCCACCAGATCGAATAGTTAGGTCCTAAGAAGTCAACGCGAGAAGCATACAATACAATATAAATACAACAGCTTTTCCATCGTATAACAAGAGTAATTTTAGCCGGTGTGAAAGTAATGCCCATTTATACGTTCCGCGAATCCTAGACTTAACTCTGAGGCATTGCTCCACCAGATCGAAGAGTTAGGCCCTTAGAAGTCAAACCCAAAAGCATAAAATACAAAATAAATACAACAGCCTTTCCATCGTATAAAACGAATAATAGCAACCTGTGTGAAAGTTATGGTCATTCCTACGTTCCGGGCAACCAATGCTTGACTCTATGGCGTTGCTCCACCAGATCGAATAGGTAGGGCCATAGAAGTCAACGCCATCAATATAAAATACAATATAAATACAACAGTTTTTCCATTGTATAAAATGAATAATTGCAATCAGTATGAAGGTTATGGTCATTTCTACGTTTCGGGCAACCTAGGCTTCACTCTAGGCGTTGCTCCACCACATCGAATAGTTAGGGCCTTAGAAGTCAATGCCAGAAGCATAAAATACGATATAAATACAACAGCCTTTCCATTGTACAACAGGAATACTTGCTACCAGTGTGAAGGTAATGGACATTTCTACGTTCCGGGCAACCGCGGCTTCACTCTAGTGCGTTGCTCCACCAGATCGAATAGTTCGGTCCTAAGAAGTCAACGCGAGAAGCATACAATACAATATAAATACAACAGTCTTTCCGTCGTAAAACAGGAATAATTGCGCCCAGTGTGAAAGAAATGGCTATTTCTACATCCAGCGCAACTAAGGTTTCACTCTAGGGCGTGCTACACCAGATCGAATAGTTAGGGGCTTAGAAAACAAGGCCAGACGCATCAAATGCAATAAAAATACAACAGCTTTTCCATCGTATAGCATGAATAATTGTAACGAGAGTGAAAGTAATGGTCATTTCTACGTTTCGGGCAACCTGGGCTTCACTCTAGGGCGTTGGTCCACCAGATCCAATAGTTAGGGCCTAAGAAGTCAACGCCAGAAGCACCAAATACAAAATAAATACAACAGTTTTTCCATCGTATAAAATGAATAATTGCAGCCAGTATGAAAGTAGTGGTCATTTCTACGTTTCGGGCAACATAGGCTTCACTCTTGGACGTTGCCTCACGCGATTCAATAGCTAGAACCTTAGAAGTCAAAGCCAGAAGCATAAAATACAATATAAATACAACAGTCTTTCCATCGTATAGCATGAATAATTGCAACCAGTGTGAAAGTGATGGTCATTTCTACATTCCGGGCAACCTAGGCTTATATTTAGGGCGTTGCTCCACCCGATCGAATAGTTAGGGACTTAGAATTCAACGCCAGAAGCATAAAATAAAATAAATATACAACCGTTGTTCCATCGTATACCAGGAATAATTACAACCAGTGTGAAAGTAATGGCGATTTCTACGTTCCGGGAATCCTAGACTCAACTCTGAGGTATTGCTCCACCAGATCGAAGAGTTAGGGCCTTAGACGTCGAAGCCAGAAGCATAAAATACAAAATAAATACAACAGCCTTTCTATCGTATAACAGGAATAAATGCAACCAGTGTGAAAGTGATGGTCACTTCTACGTTCCGGGCAACCTATGCTTCACTCTATGACGTTGTTCCACAAGATCGAATAGTTAGGGCCTAAGAAGACTACGCCAGAAGCATAAAATATAATATAAATACAACAACCTTTCCAACGTATAACAGGGATAATTGCAACCAGTGTGAAAGTAATGGGCATTTCTACGTTCCGAGCAACCTAGGTTTCACTCTAGGGCGTTGCTCCACCTGATCGAATAGCTAAGGACTTAGAATTCAACGCCAGAAGAATAAAATACAATATAAGTACAGTAGTTTTTCCATCGTATAATATGAATAATTGCAAACAGTGTGAAAGTAATGCTCATTTCTACATTCCGGGCAACCTAGGCTTCACTCTAGGGCGCTGTTCCACCAGATCCAATAGTTAGGGCTTAAGATGTCAACGCCAGAAGCATAAAATACAAATTAAATACATCAGATTTTCCATCGTATAAAACGAATAATTGCAACCAGTATGAAAGCTATGGTCACTTCTACGTTCCGGGCAACCTAGGCTTCACTCTAGGGCGTTGCTCCACCACATCGAGTAGCTACGGTCTTTGAAGTCAACGCCAGAAGCATAAAATACAGTATAAATACAACAGTTTTTCCGTCGTATAAAGTGAATAATTGCAAACATTGTGAAAGTAACGGTCATTTCTACGTTCCGGGCAACCTAGTCTCCACCCTAGGGCGTTGCTCCACGAGATCGAATAGTTAGGGACTTAGAATTCAACGCCAGGAGCATAAAATACAATAAAAATGCAACAGTCTTTCCATCGTGTAACAGGAATAACTGCAACTAGTGTGAAAGTACTGGACATTTCTACGTTCCGTGTAACCCAGGCTTCACTCTAGGGCGTTGCTCCACCTGATCGAATAGCTAAGGACTTAGAATTCAACGCCAGAAGAATAAAATACAATATAAGTACAGTAGTTTTTCCATCGTATAATATGAATAATTGCAAACAGAGTGAAAGTAATGCTCATTTCTACATTCCGGGCAACCTAGGCTTCACTCTAGGGCGCTGTTCCACCAGATCCAATAGTTAGGGCTTAAGATGTCAACGCCAGAAGCATAAAATACAAATTAAATACATCAGATTTTCCATCGTATAAAACGAATAATTGCAATCAGTATGAAAGTTATGTTCATTTATACGTTCCGGGCAACCTAGGCTTCACTCTAGGGCGTTGCTCCACCACATAGAATAACTACGGCCTTAGAAGTCAACGCCTGAAGCATAAAATACAATAAAAATACAACAGTTTTTTCATCGTATAACAGGAATAACTGCAACAAGCCTGAAGGTAATGGTCATTTCCTCGATCCGGGCAGTCTACTCTTCTCTCTAGGGCGTTGCTCCACCAGTTCGAATAGTTAGGGCCTAACAAGTCAACGCCAGAAGCATAAAGTACAATAGAAATACAACAGTTTTTCCAGCGTATAAAACGAATAATTGCAACCAGTGTGAAATTAATGGTCATTACTACGTTCCGAGCAACCTAGACCTCACTCTAGGGCGTTGTTACACCAGATCGAATAGACAGGGCCTAAGAAGTCAACGTCAGAAGCATAAAATACAATATAAGTACAACAGTTTTTCCATTGTATAAAACGAATAATTGCAACCTGTCAGAAAGTAATGGCCATTTCTGCGCTCCGGGTATCCTAGGCTTCACTCTGGGGCGTTGGTCCACCAGATCCAATAGTTAGGGCGTAGGAAGTCAACGCCAGAAGCATAAAGTACAATAAAAATCCAACAGTTTGTAGATCGTATAACAGGAATAATTGCAACCAGTGTGAAAGTAATGGTCATTTCTACATTCCGCGCATCCTAGGCTTCACTCTAGGGCGCGCTACACCAGATCGAATAGCTAGGGGCTTAGAAAACAATGCCTGACGCATAAAATACAACAAAAATACAACAGGTTTTCTATTGTACAAAACGAATAAGTGCATCCAGTGTGAAGGGAATGTTCAGTTCTACGTTCCGGGCAACATAGGCTTCACTCTAGGGCGTTCCTCCTCCAGGTCGAATAGTTAGGGAATTAGAAATCAACGCCGGAAGCATAAAATACAATAAAAATACTACAGTTTTTCCATCGTATAAAACGAATAATTGCAACTAGCGTGAAAGTAATGGCCATTTCTGCGTTCCGGGCAACCTAGGCTTCACTCTAGGGCGTTGCTCCAAAAGATCCAATAGTTAGGGCCTAAGAAGTCAACTCCAGAAGCATAAAATACAATAGAAATACAACAACTTTTCCATCGTATAAAATGAATAATTGCAATCAGTATGTAAGTTATGGTCATTTATACGTATCGGGCAACCTAGGCTTCACCCTAGGGCGTTGCCCCACCAGATCGAAAAGTTAGGGCCTTAGAAGTCAATGCCAGAAGCATAAAATACAATATAAATACAACAGTTTTTCCTTTGTATAAAATGAATAATTGCAAACAGTGTGAAAGTAATGGTCATTTCTACGTTCCGGGCAACCTAGGCTCGACTCTATGGCGTTGCTCCACCAGATCGAATAGTTAGGGCATAAGAAGTCAACGCCAGAAGCATCAAATACAATAAAAATACAACAGCTTTTCCATCGTATAGCATGAATAATTGTAACGAGAGTGAAAGTAATGGTCATTTCTACGTTTCGGGCAACCTGGGCTTCACTCTAGGGCGTTGGTCCACCAGATCCAATAGTTAGGGCCTAAGGAGTCAACGCCAGAAGCACCAAATACAAAATAAATACAACAGTTTTTCCATCGTATAAAATGAATAATTGCAGCCAGTATGAAGGTAGTGGTCATTTCTACGTTTCGGGCAACATAGGCTTCACTCTTGGACGTTGCCTCACGCGATTCAATAGCTAGGACCTTAGAAGTCAAAGCCAGAAGCATAAAATACAATATAAATACAACAGTCTTTCCATCGTATAGCATGAATACTTGCAACCAGTGTGAAAGTGATGGTCATTTCTACGTTCCGGGCAACCTAGGCTTATATTTAGGGCGTTGCTCCACCAGACCGAATAGTTAGGGACTTAGAATTCAACGCCAGAAGCATAAAATAAAACAAATATACAACCGTTGGTCCATCGTATACCAGGAATAATTACAACCAGTGTGAAAGTAATGGCGATTTCTACGTTCCGGGAATCCTAGGCTCAACTCTGAGGTATTGCTCCACCAGATCGAAGAGTTAGGTCCTAAGAAGTCAACGCGAGAAGCATAAAATACAATATAAATACAACATCTTTTCCATCGTATACCAGGAATAATTGCAGCCCGTGTGAAAGTAATGCCCATTTCTACGTTCCGGGAATCCTAGACTTAACTCTGAGGCGTTGCTCCACCAGATCGAAGAGTTAGGCCCTTAGAAGTCAAAGCAAAAAGCATAAAATACAAAATAAATACAACAGCCTTTCCATCGTATAAAACGAATAATAGCAACCTGTGTGAAAGTTATGGTCATTTCTACGTTC
The DNA here is from genome assembly GCF_051401765.1 of Calliopsis andreniformis. Classification (NCBI taxonomy): domain Eukaryota; kingdom Metazoa; phylum Arthropoda; class Insecta; order Hymenoptera; family Andrenidae; genus Calliopsis; species Calliopsis andreniformis. The sequence goes on from NW_027480422.1 coordinate 20,835,311, forward strand.
CGGGCAACCAATGCTTGACTCTATGGCGTTGCTCCACCAGATCGAATAGGTAGGGCCATTGAAGTCAACGCCAGAAGCATAAAATACGATATAAATACAACAGCCTTTCCATCGTATAACAGGAATACTTGCTACCAGTGTGAAGGTAATGGACATTTCTACGTTCCGGGCAACCTAGGCTTCACCCTAGGGCGCTGCTCCACCAGATCGAATAGTTAGGGCCTAAGAAGTCAACGCCAGAAGCATAAAATACGATATGTGTACAACAGTTTTTCCATCTTATAAAATGAATAATTGTAACCAGTGTGAAGGTAACGGCCATCTCTACGTTTTGGGCATCCTAGACTTAACACAGAGGCATTGCTCCACCAGATCGAATACATAGGGCCTTAGAAGTCAACGCCAGAAGCATAAAGTTCAATAAAAATCCAACAGTTTGTCCATCGTATAACAGGAATAATTGCAACGAGTTTGAAGGTAATGGTCATTTCTACGATGCGGGCAACCTAGGCTTCACTCTAGGTCGTTGCTCCACCACATCGAATAGCTACGGCCTTAGAAGTCTACGCCTGATGCATAAAATATAATATAATTACAACAGTTTTTTCATCTTATAACAGGAATAATTGCAACCAGAGTGAAGGTGATGGTCATTTCTACGTTCCGGGCAACCTAGGCTTCACTCTAGAGCGTTGCTCCACCATATCGTATAGCTAGGGTCTTAGAAGTCAGCGCCAGAAGCATAAAATAAAATAAAAATACAACAGATTTTCCATCGTATAAAACGAATAATTGCAACCAGTATGTATGTTATGGTCAATTCTACGTGCCGGGCAACCTAGGCTTCACTCTAGGGCGTTACTCCACCAGATCGAATAGTTAGGGCCTAAGAAGTCAACGCCAGAAGCATAAAGTACAATATAAATACAACAGTTTTTCCCTTGTATAACAGGAATAATTGCAACCAGTGTGAAAGCTATGGTCGTATCTACGTTCCGGGCAACCTAGTCTTCACTCTAGGGCGTTGTTCCACCAGATCGAATAGTTAGGGCCTAAGAAGACTACGCCAGAAGCATAAAATATAATATAAATACAACAACCTTTCCAACGTATAACAGGGATAATTGCAACCAGTGTGAAAGTAATGGGCACTTCTACGTTCCGAGCAACCTAGGTTTCGCTCTATGGCGTTGCTCCACCACATCGACTAGTTAGGGCCTTAGAAGTCAATGTCAGAGGCATAAAATACTATATAAATACAACAGTTTTTCCATTGTATAAAATGAATAATTGCAAACAGTCAGGAAGTAATGGTCATTTCTACGTTCCGGGCAACCTAGACTTCACTCTAGGGCGTTCCTCCACCACGTCGAATAGCCACGGCCTTAGAAGTCAACGCCTGAAGCATAAAATTCAAAATAAATACAACAGTTTTTCCATCGTATAACAAGAATAATTGCAACCAGTGTGAAAGTAATGGCCATTTCTGCGTTCCGGGCAACCTAGGCTTCACTCCAGGGCGTTGCCCCACCACATCAATTAGCTACGGCCTTAGAAGCCAACGCCTGAAGCGTAAAATACAATAAAAATAGAACAGTTTTTCCATCGTATAAAACGAATAATTGCAACCAGTGTGAAAGTGATGACCATTTCTACATTCCGGGCAACCTAGGCTTCACTCTAGGGCGTTGCTCCACCAGATCGAATAGTTAGGGCCTAAGGAGTCATCGCCAGAAGCATAAAATACAATATAAATACAACAGTTTTTCCCTTGTATAACAGGAATAATTGCAACCAGTGTGAAGGTAATGGGCATTTCTAGGTTCCGTGCAACCTAGGCTTCACTCTAGGGCGTTGGTCCACCAGGTCGAATAGTTAGGGCCTTATAAAACAACTCCAGACGCATAAAGTACAATATAAATACAACATATTTTCCATCGAATAATACGAATAATTGCAATCAGTATGAGAGTTATGGTCATTTCTACGTTCCGGGAAACCTGGGCTTCACCGGAGGGCGTTGCTCCACCAGATCGTATAGTTAGGGCCTAAGAAGTGAACGCCAGAAGCATAAAATACAATATAAATACAACAGTTTTTCCCTTGTATCACAGGAATAATTGCAACGAGTGTGAAAGCTATGGTCATTTCTACGTTCCGGGCAACCTAGGCTTCACCCTAGGGAGTTGCTCCACCACATCGAATAGCTACGGCCTTAGGAGTCAGCGCCAGAGGCATAAAATACAAAATAAATACAACAGTTTTTCCCTTGTATAACAGGAATAATTGCAACCAGTGTGAAAGCTATGGTCATTTCTACGTTCCGGGCAACCTAGGCTTCACTCTAGGGCGTTGCTCCACCACATCGAATAGTTAGCGCCTTAGAAGTCAATGCCAGAAGCATAAAATACAAAATAGATACAACAGTTTTTCCATCGTATAACAGGAGTAATTGCAACCAGTGTGAAAGGTATGGTCATTTCTACGTTCCGGGCAACCTTGGCTTCACTCTAGGGCATTGCTCCACCACATCGAATAGCTACGGCCTTAGAAGTCAACGCCATAACTAGAAAATACAATATAAATACAACAGTTTTTCCATTGTATAAAATGAATAATTGCAACCAGTCTGATAGTTATGGTCATTTCTACGTTCCGGGCAACCTAGGCTTCACTCTAGGGCGTTGTTCCTCCAGATCGAATAGCTAGGGCCTAAGAAGTCTACACCAGAAGCATAAAATACAATATAAATACAACAGTTTTTCCATCGTATAACAAGAATAATTGCAACCAGTGATGGTCATGAATATAGTATAACAGTAGTATAGTATAATATATAGTATAGTATAGTATAACATTATAACATGAAGTATAACAGGAATAATTGCAACACGCCAGAAGGTAATGGTCACTTCTACGTTCCGGGCAATCTAGGCTTCTCTCTAGGGCGTTGCTCCACCAGATCGAATAGTTAGGGCCTAAGAAGTAAACGCCAGAAGCATAAAATACAATAGAAATACAACAGTTTTTACAACGTATAACAGGAATAATTGCAACCAGTGTGAAAGATATGGTCATTTCTACGATACGGGCAACCTAGGCTTCACTCTAGGGCGTTGTTCCACCAGATCGAATAGCTACGGCCTTAGCAGTCAACGCCAGAGGCATAAAATAAAATATAAATACAACAGTTATTCCATCGTATAACAGGAATAATTACAACCAGTGTGAAAGTAATTGGGATTTCTACGTTCCGTGCAACCTGGGCTTCACTCTTGGGCGTTGGTCCACCAGGTCGAATAGTTAGGGCCTTAGAAAACAACTCCAGGCGCATAAAGTACGATATAAATACAACAGATTTTCCATCGAATAATACGAATAATTGCAATCAGTATGAGAGTTATGGTCATTTCTACGTTCCGGCCAACCTGGGCTTCACCGGAGGGCGTTGCTCCACCAGATCCAGTAGTTAGGACCTAAGAAGTCAACGCCAGAAGAATAAAACACAAAATAGATACAACAGTTTTTCCATCGTATAACAGGAATAATTGCAACCAGTGTGAAAGTGATGGTCATTTCTAGGTTCCGGGCAACCTAGGCTTCACTCTAGGGCGTTGTTCCACCAGATCGAATAGCTACGGCCTTAGCAGTCAACGCCAGAGGCATAACATGCAATATAAGTACAACAGTTCTTCCATCGTATAAAACGAATAATTGCAATCAGTATGAAGGTTATGGTCATTTCTACGTTCCGGGCAACCTAGGCTTCACTCTAGGGCGTTGCTCCACCAGATGGTATAGTTAGGGCCTAAGAAGTGAACGCCAGAAGCATAAAATACAATATAAATACAACAGTTTTTCCCTTGTATCACAGGAATAATTGCAACCAGTGTGAAAGCTATGGTCATTTCTACGTTCCGGGCAACCTAGGCTTCACCCTAGGGCGTTGCTCCACCACATCGAATAGCTACGGCCTTAGGAGTCAACGCCGGAGGCATAAAATACAAAATAAATACAACAGTTTTTCCATCGTATAAAACGAATAATTGCAACCAGTGTGAAAGGTATGGTCATTTCTACGTCCCGGGCATCCTAGGCTTCACTCTAGGGCATTGCTCCACCACATCGATTAGCTGCGGCCTTAGAAGTCAACGCCAGAGGCATAAAATACAAAATAAATACAACAGTTTTTCCATCGTATAACAAGATTAATTGCAACCGGTGTCAGAGTGATGGTCATTCCGACACTCCGGGCAACCGAGGCTTTACTCTAGGGCGTTGCTCCACCAGATCGAATAGTTAGGGCCTAAGGAGTCAACGCCGGAGGCATAAAATACAATATAAATCCAACAGTTTTTCCCTTGTATAACAGGAATAATTGCAAGCAGTGTGAAAGCTATGGTCATTTCAACGGTCATGGCAACCTTGGCTTCACTCCAGGGCGTTGCTGCACCACATCGAGTAGCTACGGCCTTAGAAGTCAACGCCAGAAGGTTAAAATACAATATAAATACAACAGATTTTCCATCGTATAATACGAATAATTGCAATCAGTATGAAAGTTATGGTCATTTCTACGTTCCGGGCAACCTAGGCCTCACTCTAGGGCGTTGCTCAACCACATCGAATAGCTACGGCCCTAGAAGACAACGCCATAACTATAAAATACAATATAAATACAACAGTCTTTCCATCGAATAAAAGGAATAATTGCAATCAGTCTGATAGTTATGGTTATTTCTACGTTCCGGGCAATCTAGGCTTCTCTCTAGGGCGTTGGTACACCAGATCGAATAGTAACGGCCTAAGAAGTCATCGCCAGAAGCATAAAATACAATAGTAATACAACAGTTTTTCCATCGTATAACAGGAATAATTGGAACCAGTGTGAAAGATATGGTCATTTCTACGATACGGGCAACCTGGGCTTCACCAGAGGGCGTTGCTCCACCAGATCCAATAGTTAGGACCTAAGAAGTCTACGCCAGAAGCATAAAATACAAAATAGATACAACAGTTTTTCCATCGTATAACAGGAGTAATTGCAACCAGTGTGAAAGTGATGGTCATTTCTACGTTCCGGCAACCTAGGCTTCACTCTAGGGCTCTGTTCCACGAGATCGAATAGCTACGGCCTTAGAAGTCAACGCCATAACTATAAAAAACAATATAAATGCAACAGTTTTTCCATTGTATAAAACGAATAATTGCAAACAGTGTGGAGGTAATGGCCATTTCTACTTTCCGGGCAACCTAGGCTTCACTATAGGGCGTTTCTCCACCACATCGAATAGCTACGGCCCTAGAAGTCAACGCCTGAAGCATAAAATATAATATAAATGAAACAGTTTTTCCATCGTATTACAGGAATAATTGCAACCAGAGTGAAGGTGATGGTGACTTCTAAGTTCCGGGCAACCCAGGCTTCACTCTAGAGCGTTGCACCACCAGATCGAATAGCTAGGGCCTTAGAAGTCAACGCCAGAAGCATAAAATAAAATATAAATACAACAGTTATTCCATCGTATAACAGGAATAATTACAACCAGTGTGAAAGTAATGGGCATTTCTACGTCCCGTGCAACCTAGGCTTCACTCTAGGGCGTTGCCCCACCAGATCCAATAGTTAGGGCCTAAGAAGTCACCGCCAGAAGCATAAAATCCAATACAAATACAACAGCTTTTCCATCGTATAACTGGAATAATTGCGACGAGTGTGTAAGATATGGACATTACTACTTTCCGGGCAACCTAGGCTTCACTCTAGGGCGTTGCTCCACCAGATCGAATAGCTAGGGCCTTAGAAGTCAATGCCAGAAACATAAATTGCAATATAAATGCAACAGTTTTTCCTCTGTATAATATGAATAATTGCAAACAGTGTGGAAGTAATGGTCATTTCTACGTTCCGGGCAACCTAGGCTTCACTCTAGGGCGTTGCTCCACCAGATCGAATAGCTAGGGACTTAGAAGTCAACGCTAGAAGCGTAAAATAAAATAAAAATACAACAGTTTTTCCATCGTATAAAACGAATAATTGCAACCAGTATGCATGTAATGGTCATTTCTACGTTCCGGGCATCCTAGGCTTCACTCTAGGGTGTTGGTCCACCAGGTCCAATAGTTAGGGCCTAAGAACTCAACGCCAGAAGCATAAAATACAACATAAATACAACAGTTTTTCCCTTGTATAACAGGAATAATTGCAACCAGTGTGAAAGCTATGGTCATTTCTACGTTCCGGGCAACTTAGGCTTCACTCTAGGGCGTTGCTCCACCACATCGAATAGTTAGGGCCTTAGAAGTCAATGCCAGAAGCATAAAACACAATATAAATACAACAGTTTTACCCTTGTATAACAGGAATAATTTCAAACAGTGTGAAAGCTATGGTCATTTCCACGTTCCGGGCAACCTAGGCTTCACTCTAGGGCGTTGCTCCACCACATCGAGTAGTTAGGGCCTTAGAAGTCAATGCCAGAAGCATAAAATACAATATAAATACAACAGTTTTTCCACTGTATAATATGAATAATTGCAAACAGTGTGAAAGTGATGGTCATTTCTACGTTCTGGGCAACCTAGGCTTCACTCTAGTGCGTTGCTCCACCAGATCGAATAGTTAGGTCCTAAGAAGTCAACGCGAGAAGCATACAATACAATATAAATACAACAGCTTTTCCATCGTATAACAAGAGTAATTTTAGCCGGTGTGAAAGTAATGCCCATTTATACGTTCCGCGAATCCTAGACTTAACTCTGAGGCATTGCTCCACCAGATCGAAGAGTTAGGCCCTTAGAAGTCAAACCCAAAAGCATAAAATACAAAATAAATACAACAGCCTTTCCATCGTATAAAACGAATAATAGCAACCTGTGTGAAAGTTATGGTCATTCCTACGTTCCGGGCAACCAATGCTTGACTCTATGGCGTTGCTCCACCAGATCGAATAGGTAGGGCCATAGAAGTCAACGCCATCAATATAAAATACAATATAAATACAACAGTTTTTCCATTGTATAAAATGAATAATTGCAATCAGTATGAAGGTTATGGTCATTTCTACGTTTCGGGCAACCTAGGCTTCACTCTAGGCGTTGCTCCAGCACATCGAATAGTTAGGGCCTTAGAAGTCAATGCCAGAAGCATAAAATACGATATAAATACAACAGCCTTTCCATTGTACAACAGGAATACTTGCTACCAGTGTGAAGGTAATGGACATTTCTACGTTCCGGGCAACCGCTGCTTCACTCTAGTGCGTTGCTCCACCAGATCGAATAGTTCGGTCCTAAGAAGTCAACGCGAGAAGCATATAATACAATATAAATACAACAGCTTTTCCATCGTATAACAGGAATAATTGCAGCCAGTGTGAAAGTAATGCCCATTTCTACGTTCCGGGAATCCTAGACTTAACTCTGAGGCACTGCTCCACCAGATCGAAGAGTTAGGGCCTTAGAAGTCAAAGCCAGAAGCATAAAATACAAAATAACTACAACAGCCTTTCCATCGTATAAAACGAATAACAGCAACCTCTGTGAAAGTTATGGTCATTTCTACGTTCCGGGCAACCAATGCTTGACTCTATGGCGATGCTCCACCAGGTCGAATAGGTAGGGCCATAGAAGTCAACGCCCGCAGCATAAAATACAATAAAGATACAACAGTTTTTCCATCGTATAAAGCGAATAATTGCAACCAGTGTGAAAGTTATGGTCATTTGTACGCTCCGGGCAACCTAGGCTTCACTCTAGGGCGTTGCTACACCAGATCGAATATCTAGGGACTTAGAATTCAACGCCAGAAGCATAAATACAATATAAATGCAACAGTCTTTCCATCGTGTAACAGGAATAACTGCAACTAGTGTGAAAGTACTGGGCATTTCTACGTTCCGGGTAGCCTAGGCTTCACTCTAGGGAGCTGCTCCACCAGATCGAATAGCTAGGGACTTAATATTCAACGCCAGAAGAGTAAAATACAACATGAGTACAACAGTTTTACGATCGTATAAAATAAAAAATCGCAAACAGGGTGAAGGTAATGGTCATTTCCACATTCCGGGCAACCGCGGCTTCACACTAGGGCGTTGCTCCACCAGATCGAATAGTTAGGGCCTAAGAAGCCAACGCCAGAAGCATAAAATACAATATAAATACAACAGTTTTTCCCTTGTATAACAGGAATAATTTCAAACAGTGTGAAAGCTATGGTCATTTCCACGTTCCGGGCAACCTAGGCTTCACTCTAGGGCGTTGCTCCACCACATCGAGTAGTTAGGGCCTTAGAAGTCAATGCCAGAAGCATAAAATACAATATAAATACAACAGTTTTTCCACTGTATAATATGAATAATTGCAAACAGTGTGAAAGTGATGGTCATTTCTACGTTCTGGGCAACCTAGGCTTCACTCTAGTGCGTTGCTCCACCAGATCGAATAGTTAGGTCCTAAGAAGTCAACGCGAGAAGCATACAATACAATATAAATACAACAGCTTTTCCATCGTATAACAAGAGTAATTTTAGCCGGTGTGAAAGTAATGCCCATTTATACGTTCCGCGAATCCTAGACTTAACTCTGAGGCATTGCTCCACCAGATCGAAGAGTTAGGCCCTTAGAAGTCAAACCCAAAAGCATAAAATACAAAATAAATACAACAGCCTTTCCATCGTATAAAACGAATAATAGCAACCTGTGTGAAAGTTATGGTCATTCCTACGTTCCGGGCAACCAATGCTTGACTCTATGGCGTTGCTCCACCAGATCGAATAGGTAGGGCCATAGAAGTCAACGCCATCAATATAAAATACAATATAAATACAACAGTTTTTCCATTGTATAAAATGAATAATTGCAATCAGTATGAAGGTTATGGTCATTTCTACGTTTCGGGCAACCTAGGCTTCACTCTAGGCGTTGCTCCACCACATCGAATAGTTAGGGCCTTAGAAGTCAATGCCAGAAGCATAAAATACGATATAAATACAACAGCCTTTCCATTGTACAACAGGAATACTTGCTACCAGTGTGAAGGTAATGGACATTTCTACGTTCCGGGCAACCGCGGCTTCACTCTAGTGCGTTGCTCCACCAGATCGAATAGTTCGGTCCTAAGAAGTCAACTCGAGAAGCATACAATACAATATAAATACAACAGTCTTTCCGTCGTAAAACAGGAATAATTGCGCCCAGTGTGAAAGAAATGGCTATTTCTACATCCAGCGCAACTAAGGTTTCACTCTAGGGCGTGCTACACCAGATCGAATAGTTAGGGGCTTAGAAAACAAGGCCAGACGCATCAAATGCAATAAAAATACAACAGCTTTTCCATCGTATAGCATGAATAATTGTAACGAGAGTGAAAGTAATGGTCATTTCTACGTTTCGGGCAACCTGGGCTTCACTCTAGGGCGTTGGTCCACCAGATCCAATAGTTAGGGCCTAAGAAGTCAACGCCAGAAGCACCAAATACAAAATAAATACAACAGTTTTTCCATCGTATAAAATGAATAATTGCAGCCAGTATGAAAGTAGTGGTCATTTCTACGTTTCGGGCAACATAGGCTTCACTCTTGGACGTTGCCTCACGCGATTCAATAGCTAGAACCTTAGAAGTCAAAGCCAGAAGCATAAAATACAATAAAAATGCAACAGTCTTTCCATCGTGTAACAGGAATAACTGCAACTAGTGTGAAAGTACTGGACATTTCTACGTTCCGTGTAACCCAGGCTTCACTCTAGGGCGTTGCTCCACCTGATCGAATAGCTAAGGACTTAGAATTCAACGCCAGAAGAATAAAATACAATATAAGTACAGTAGTTTTTCCATCGTATAATATGAATAATTGCAAACAGAGTGAAAGTAATGCTCATTTCTACATTCCGGGCAACCTAGGCTTCACTCTAGGGCGCTGTTCCACCAGATCCAATAGTTAGGGCTTAAGATGTCAACGCCAGAAGCATAAAATACAAATTAAATACATCAGATTTTCCATCGTATAAAACGAATAATTGCAATCAGTATGAAAGTTATGTTCATTTATACGTTCCGGGCAACCTAGGCTTCACTCTAGGGCGTTGCTCCACCACATAGAATAACTACGGCCTTAGAAGTCAACGCCTGAAGCATAAAATACAATAAAAATACAACAGTTTTTTCATCGTATAACAGGAATAACTGCAACAAGCCTGAAGGTAATGGTCATTTCCTCGATCCGGGCAGTCTACTCTTCTCTCTAGGGCGTTGCTCCACCAGTTCGAATAGTTAGGGCCTAACAAGTCAACGCCAGAAGCATAAAGTACAATAGAAATACAACAGTTTTTCCAGCGTATAAAACGAATAATTGCAACCAGTGTGAAATTAATGGTCATTACTACGTTCCGAGCAACCTAGACCTCACTCTAGGGCGTTGTTACACCAGATCGAATAGACAGGGCCTAAGAAGTCAACGTCAGAAGCATAAAATACAATATAAGTACAACAGTTTTTCCATTGTATAAAACGAATAATTGCAACCTGTCAGAAAGTAATGGCCATTTCTGCGCTCCGGGTATCCTAGGCTTCACTCTGGGGCGTTGGTCCACCAGATCCAATAGTTAGGGCGTAGGAAGTCAACGCCAGAAGCATAAAGTACAATAAAAATCCAACAGTTTGTAGATCGTATAACAGGAATAATTGCAACCAGTGTGAAAGTAATGGTCATTTCTACATTCCGCGCATCCTAGGCTTCACTCTAGGGCGCGCTACACCAGATCGAATAGCTAGGGGCTTAGAAAACAATGCCTGACGCATAAAATACAACAAAAATACAACAGGTTTTCTATTGTACAAAACGAATAATTGCATCCAGTGTGAAGGGAATGTTCAGTTCTACGTTCCGGGCAACATAGGCTTCACTCTAGGGCGTTCCTCCTCCAGGTCGAATAGTTAGGGAATTAGAAATCAACGCCGGAAGCATAAAATACAATAAAAATACTACAGTTTTTCCATCGTATAAAACGAATAATTGCAACTAGCGTGAAAGTAATGGCCATTTCTGCGTTCCGGGCAACCTAGGCTTCACTCTAGGGCGTTGCTCCAAAAGATCCAATAGTTAGGGCCTAAGAAGTCAACTCCAGAAGCATAAAATACAATAGAAATACAACAACTTTTCCATCGTATAAAATGAATAATTGCAATCAGTATGTAAGTTATGGTCATTTATACGTATCGGGCAACCTAGGCTTCACCCTAGGGCGTTGCCCCACCAGATCGAAAAGTTAGGGCCTTAGAAGTCAATGCCAGAAGCATAAAATACAATATAAATACAACAGTTTTTCCTTTGTATAAAATGAATAATTGCAAACAGTGTGAAAGTAATGGTCATTTCTACGTTCCGGGCAACCTAGGCTCGACTCTATGGCGTTGCTCCACCAGATCGAATAGTTAGGGCATAAGAAGTCAACGCCAGAAGCATCAAATACAATAAAAATACAACAGCTTTTCCATCGTATAGCATGAATAATTGTAACGAGAGTGAAAGTAATGGTCATTTCTACGTTTCGGGCAACCTGGGCTTCACTCTAGGGCGTTGGTCCACCAGATCCAATAGTTAGGGCCTAAGGAGTCAACGCCAGAAGCACCAAATACAAAATAAATACAACAGTTTTTCCATCGTATAAAATGAATAATTGCAGCCAGTATGAAGGTAGTGGTCATTTCTACGTTTCGGGCAACATAGGCTTCACTCTTGGACGTTGCCTCACGCGATTCAATAGCTAGGACCTTAGAAGTCAAAGCCAGAAGCATAAAATACAATATAAATACAACAGTCTTTCCATCGTATAGCATGAATACTTGCAACCAGTGTGAAAGTGATGGTCATTTCTACGTTCCGGGCAACCTAGGCTTATATTTAGGGCGTTGCTCCACCAGACCGAATAGTTAGGGACTTAGAATTCAACGCCAGAAGCATAAAATAAAACAAATATACAACCGTTGGTCCATCGTATACCAGGAATAATTACAACCAGTGTGAAAGTAATGGCGATTTCTACGTTCCGGGAATCCTAGGCTCAACTCTGAGGTATTGCTCCACCAGATCGAAGAGTTAGGTCCTAAGAAGTCAACGCGAGAAGCATAAAATACAATATAAATACAACATCTTTTCCATCGTATACCAGGAATAATTGCAGCCCGTGTGAAAGTAATGCCCATTTCTACGTTCCGGGAATCCTAGACTTAACTCTGAGGCGTTGCTCCACCAGATCGAAGAGTTAGGCCCTTAGAAGTCAAAGCAAAAAGCATAAAATACAAAATAAATACAACATCCTTTCCATCGTATAAAACGAATAATAGCAACCTGTGTGAAAGTTATGGTCATTTCTACGTTCCGGGCAACCAATGCTTGACTCTATGGCGTTGCTCCACCAGATCGAATAGGTAGGGCCATTGAAGTCAACGCCAGAAGCATAAAATACGATATAAATACAACAGCCTTTCCATCGTATAACAGGAATACTTGCTACCAGTGTGAAGGTAATGGACATTTCTACGTTCCGGGCAACCTAGGCTTCACCCTAGGGCGCTGCTCCACCAGATCGAATAGTTAGGGCCTAAGAAGTCAACGCCAGAAGCATAAAATACGATATGTGTACAACAGTTTTTCCATCTTATAAAATGAATAATTGTAACCAGTGTGAAGGTAACGGCCATCTCTACGTTTTGGGCATCCTAGACTTAACACAGAGGCATTGCTCCACCAGATCGAATACATAGGGCCTTAGAAGTCAACGCCAGAAGCATAAAGTTCAATAAAAATCCAACAGTTTGTCCATCGTATAACAGGAATAATTGCAACGAGTTTGAAGGTAATGGTCATTTCTACGATGCGGGCAACCTAGGCTTCACTCTAGGTCGTTGCTCCACCACATCGAATAGCTACGGCCTTAGAAGTCTACGCCTGATGCATAAAATATAATATAATTACAACAGTTTTTTCATCTTATAACAGGAATAATTGCAACCAGAGTGAAGGTGATGGTCATTTCTACGTTCCGGGCAACCTAGGCTTCACTCTAGAGCGTTCCTCCACCATATCGTATAGCTAGGGTCTTAGAAGTCAGCGCCAGAAGCATAAAATAAAATAAAAATACAACAGATTTTCCATCGTATAAAACGAATAATTGCAACCAGTATGTATGTTATGGTCAATTCTACGTGCCGGGCAACCTAGGCTTCACTCTAGGGCGTTACTCCACCAGATCGAATAGTTAGGGCCTAAGAAGTCAACGCCAGAAGCATAAAGTACAATATAAATACAACAGTTTTTCCCTTGTATAACAGGAATAATTGCAACCAGTGTGAAAGCTATGGTCGTATCTACGTTCCGGGCAACCTAGTCTTCACTCTAGGGCGTTGTTCCACCAGATCGAATAGTTAGGGCCTAAGAAGACTACGCCAGAAGCATAAAATATAATATAAATACAACAACCTTTCCAACGTATAACAGGGATAATTGCAACCAGTGTGAAAGTAATGGGCACTTCTACGTTCCGAGCAACCTAGGTTTCGCTCTATGGCGTTGCTCCACCACATCGACTAGTTAGGGCCTTAGAAGTCAATGTCAGAGGCATAAAATACTATATAAATACAACAGTTTTTCCATTGTATAAAATGAATAATTGCAAACAGTCAGGAAGTAATGGTCATTTCTACGTTCCGGGCAACCTAGACTTCACTCTAGGGCGTTCCTCCACCACGTCGAATAGCCACGGCCTTAGAAGTCAACGCCTGAAGCATAAAATTCAAAATAAATACAACAGTTTTTCCATCGTATAACAAGAATAATTGCAACCAGTGTGAAAGTAATGGCCATTTCTGCGTTCCGGGCAACCTAGGCTTCACTCCAGGGCGTTGCCCCACCACATCAATTAGCTACGGCCTTAGAAGCCAACGCCTGAAGCGTAAAATACAATAAAAATAGAACAGTTTTTCCATCGTATAAAACGAATAATTGCAACCAGTGTGAAAGTGATGACCATTTCTACATTCCGGGCAACCTAGGCTTCACTCTAGGGCGTTGCTCCACCAGATCGAATAGTTAGGGCCTAAGGAGTCATCGCCAGAAGCATAAAATACAATATAAATACAACAGTTTTTCCCTTGTATAACAGGAATAATTGCAACCAGTGTGAAGGTAATGGGCATTTCTAGGTTCCGTGCAACCTAGGCTTCACTCTAGGGCGTTGGTCCACCAGGTCGAATAGTTAGGGCCTTATAAAACAACTCCAGACGCATAAAGTACAATATAAATACAACATATTTTCCATCGAATAATACGAATAATTGCAATCAGTATGAGAGTTATGGTCATTTCTACGTTCCGGGAAACCTGGGCTTCACCGGAGGGCGTTGCTCCACCAGATCGTATAGTTAGGGCCTAAGAAGTGAACGCCAGAAGCATAAAATACAATATAAATACAACAGTTTTTCCCTTGTATCACAGGAATAATTGCAACGAGTGTGAAAGCTATGGTCATTTCTACGTTCCGGGCAACCTAGGCTTCACCCTAGGGAGTTGCTCCACCACATCGAATAGCTACGGCCTTAGGAGTCAGCGCCAGAGGCATAAAATACAAAATAAATACAACAGTTTTTCCCTTGTATAACAGGAATAATTGCAACCAGTGTGAAAGCTATGGTCATTTCTACGTTCCGGGCAACCTAGGCTTCACTCTAGGGCGTTGCTCCACCACATCGAATAGTTAGCGCCTTAGAAGTCAATGCCAGAAGCATAAAATACAAAATAGATACAACAGTTTTTCCATCGTATAACAGGAGTAATTGCAACCAGTGTGAAAGGTATGGTCATTTCTACGTTCCGGGCAACCTTGGCTTCACTCTAGGGCATTGCTCCACCACATCGAATAGCTACGGCCTTAGAAGTCAACGCCATAACTAGAAAATACAATATAAATACAACAGTTTTTCCATTGTATAAAATGAATAATTGCAACCAGTCTGATAGTTATGGTCATTTCTACGTTCCGGGCAACCTAGGCTTCACTCTAGGGCGTTGTTCCTCCAGATCGAATAGCTAGGGCCTAAGAAGTCTACACCAGAAGCATAAAATACAATATAAATACAACAGTTTTTCCATCGTATAACAAGAATAATTGCAACCAGTGATGGTCATGAATATAGTATAACAGTAGTATAGTATAATATATAGTATAGTATAGTATAACATTATAACATGAAGTATAACAGGAATAATTGCAACACGCCAGAAGGTAATGGTCACTTCTACGTTCCGGGCAATCTAGGCTTCTCTCTAGGGCGTTGCTCCACCAGATCGAATAGTTAGGGCCTAAGAAGTAAACGCCAGAAGCATAAAATACAATAGAAATACAACAGTTTTTACAACGTATAACAGGAATAATTGCAACCAGTGTGAAAGATATGGTCATTTCTACGATACGGGCAACCTAGGCTTCACTCTAGGGCGTTGTTCCACCAGATCGAATAGCTACGGCCTTAGCAGTCAACGCCAGAGGCATAAAATAAAATATAAATACAACAGTTATTCCATCGTATAACAGGAATAATTACAACCAGTGTGAAAGTAATTGGGATTTCTACGTTCCGTGCAACCTGGGCTTCACTCTTGGGCGTTGGTCCACCAGGTCGAATAGTTAGGGCCTTAGAAAACAACTCCAGGCGCATAAAGTACGATATAAATACAACAGATTTTCCATCGAATAATACGAATAATTGCAATCAGTATGAGAGTTATGGTCATTTCTACGTTCCGGCCAACCTGGGCTTCACCGGAGGGCGTTGCTCCACCAGATCCAGTAGTTAGGACCTAAGAAGTCAACGCCAGAAGAATAAAACACAAAATAGATACAACAGTTTTTCCATCGTATAACAGGAATAATTGCAACCAGTGTGAAAGTGATGGTCATTTCTAGGTTCCGGGCAACCTAGGCTTCACTCTAGGGCGTTGTTCCACCAGATCGAATAGCTACGGCCTTAGCAGTCAACGCCAGAGGCATAACATGCAATATAAGTACAACAGTTCTTCCATCGTATAAAACGAATAATTGCAATCAGTATGAAGGTTATGGTCATTTCTACGTTCCGGGCAACCTAGGCTTCACTCTAGGGCGTTGCTCCACCAGATGGTATAGTTAGGGCCTAAGAAGTGAACGCCAGAAGCATAAAATACAATATAAATACAACAGTTTTTCCCTTGTATCACAGGAATAATTGCAACCAGTGTGAAAGCTATGGTCATTTCTACGTTCCGGGCAACCTAGGCTTCACCCTAGGGCGTTGCTCCACCACATCGAATAGCTACGGCCTTAGGAGTCAACGCCGGAGGCATAAAATACAAAATAAATACAACAGTTTTTCCATCGTATAACAAGAATAATTGCAACCAGTGTGAAAGTGATGGTCATTTCTACATTCCGGGCAACCTAGGCTTCACTCTAGGGCGTTGCTCTACCAGATCGAATAGTTAGGGCCTAAGAAGTCAACGCCAGAAGAATAAAGTACAATATAAATACAACAGTTTTTCCATCGTATAACAGGAATAATTGCAACCAGTGTGAAAGATATGGTCATTTCTACGTTCGGGGCACCATAGGCTTCACTCTAGGGCGTTGCTGCATCATATCGAATAGGTACGGCCTTAGGAGTCAACGCCAGAAGGTTAAAATACAATATAAATACAACAGTTTTTCCATCGTATAAAAGGAATAATTGCAATCAGTATGAAGGTTATGGTCATTTCTACGTTCCGGGCAACCCAGGCTTGAGTCTAGGGCGTTGCTCCACCAGATCGAATAGTTAGGGCCTAAGAAGTCAACGCCAGAGGCACAACATGCAACATAAATACAACAGTTTTTCCATTGTTTAAAACGAATAATTGCAACCAGTGTGAAAGTTATGGTCATTTCTACGTTCCGGGCAACCTAGGCTTCACTCTAGGGCATTGATCCACCACATCGAATAGCTACGGCCTTAGAAGTCAACGCCATAAATATAAAATACAATATAAATACAACAGTTTTTCCATTGTATAAAATGAATAATTGCAATCAGTATGAAGGTTATGGTCATTTCTACGTTCCGGGCAACCTAGGCTTCACTATAGGCGTTGCTCCACCAGATCCAATAGTTAGGGCCTAAGAAGTCAACGCCAGAAGCATAGCGTACAATAAAAATCCAACAGTTTGTCCATCGTATAACAGGAATAATTGCAACCAGTGTGAAAGTAATGATCATTTCTACGTTCCGGGCAACCTCGGTTTCGCTCTAGGGCGTTGCTCCACCACACCGAATAGTTAGGGCCTTAGAAAACAATTCCAGACGCATAAAATACAATAAAAATACAGCAGTTTTTTCATCGTATTACAGCAATAATTGCAACACGCCAGAAGGTAATGGTCACTTCTACGTTCCGGGCAATCTAGGCTTCTCTCTAGGGCGTTGCTCCACCAGATCGAATAGTTAGGGCCTAAGAAGTCAACGCCAGAAGCATAAAATACAATAGAAATACAGCAGTTTTTTCACCGTATAACAGGAATAATTGCAACAAGCCAGACGGTAATGGTCACTTCTACGTTCCAGGCAATCTAGGCTTCTCTCTAGGGCGTTGCTCCACCAGATCGAATAGATAGGGCCTAAGAAGTCAACGCCAGAAGCATAAAATACAATAGAAATACAACAGTTTTTCCATCGTATAACAGGAATAATTGCAACCAGTGTGAAAGATATGGTCATTTCTACGATACGGGCAACCTAGGCTTCACTCTAGGGCGTTGGTCCTCCAGATCGAATAGCTAGGGCCTAAGAAGTCTACACCAGAAGCATAAAATACAATATAAATACAACAATTTTTCCATCGTATAACAGGAATAATTGCAACCAGTCTGATAGTTATGGTCATTTCTGCGTTCCGGGCAACCTAGGCTTCACCCTAGGGCGTTGCTCCACCACATCGAATAGCTACGGCCTTAGAAGTCAACGCCACAACTATAAAAAACAATGTAAATACAACAGTTTTTCCATTGTATAAAACGAATAATTGCAAACAGTGTGGAGCTAATGGTCATTTCTACATTCCAGGCAACCTAGGTTTCGCTCTAGGGCGTTGGTCCACCAGATCGTGTAGCAAGGGCCATAGAAGTCAACGCCAGAAGCATAAAATAAAATAAAAATACAGCAGTTTTTTCATCGTATAACAGGAATAATTGTAACAAGCCAGAAGGTAATGGTCACTTCTACGTTCCGGGCAATCTAGGCTTCACACTAGGGCATTGCACCACCACATCGAATAGCTACGGCCTTAGAAGTCAACGCCACAACTATAAAATACAATATAAATACAACAGTCTTTTCATTGTTTAAAACGAATAATTGCAACCAGTATGAAAGTTATGGTCATTTCTACGTTCCGGGCAACCTAGGCTTCACTCTAGGGCATTGGTCCACCACATCGAATAGCTACGGCCTTAGAAGTCAACGCCATCAATATAAAATACAATATAAATACAACAGTTTTTCCATTGTATAAAATGAATAATTGCAATCAGTATGAAGGTTATGGTCATTTCTACGTTTCGGGCAACCTAGGCTTCACTCTAGGCGTTGCTCCACCAGATCCAATAGTTAGGGCCTAAGAAGTCAACGCCAGAAGCATAACGTACAATAAAAATCCAACAGTTTGTCCATCGTATAACAGGAATAATTGCAACCAGTGTGAAAGTAATGATCATTTCTACGTTCCGGGCAACCTCGGTTTCGCTCTAGGGCGTTGCTCCACCACACCGAATAGTTAGGGCCTTAGAAGTCAACGCCATAACTATAAAATACAATATAAATACAACAGTCTTTTCATTGTATAAAATGAATAATTGCAAACAGTGTGGAAGTAATGGTTATTTCTACGTTCCGGGCAACCTACGCTTCACGCTATGGCGTTGCTCCACCACATCGAATAGCTACGGCCTTAGGTGTCAACGCCAGTGGCACAACATGCAATATAAGTACAACAGTTTTTCCATCGTATAAAACGAATGATTGCAATCAGTATGAAGGTTATGGTCATTTCTACGTTCCGTGCAACCTAGGCTTCACTCTAGGGCGTTGCCCCACCACATCGAATAGCTAGGGCCTTAGGAGTCATCGCCAGAGGCATAAAATACAAAATAAATACAACAGTTTTTCCATCGTATAACAGGAATAATTGCAACCAGTGTGTAAGTGATGGTCATTTCTACATTCCGGGCAACCTAGGCTTCACTCTAGGGCGTTGCTCTGCCAGATCGAATAGTTAGGGCCTAAGAAGTCAACGCCTGAAGAATAAAGTACAATATAAATACAACAGTTTTTCCATCGTATAACAGGAATAATTGCAACCAGTGTGAAAGATATGGTCATTTCTAAGTTCGGGGCAACATAGGCTTCAATCTAGGGCGTGGTTCCCACATATCGAATAGTTAGGGCCTAAGAAGCCTACGCCAGAAGCATAAAATACAATATAAATACCACACTTTTTCCATCCTACAACAGGAATAATTGCAACCAGAGTGAAGGTGACGGTCATTTCTACGTTCCGGGCAACCTAGGCTTCACTCTAGAGCGTTGCTCCACCAGATCGAATAGCAAGGGCCTTAGAAGTCAACGCCAGAAGCATAAAATAAAATATAGATACAACAGTTATTCCACCGTATAACAGGAATAATTGCAACCAGTGTGAAAGTAATGAACATTTCTACGTTCCGGGCAACCTAGGTTTCGCTCTAGGGCGTTGCTCCACCACACCGAATAGTTAGGGCCTTAGAAAACAATTCCAGACGCATAAAATACAATAAAGATACAGCAGTTTTTTCATCGTATAACAGGAATAATTGCAACACGCCAGAAGGTAATGGTCACTTCTACGTTCCGGGCAATCTAGGCTTCTCTCTAGGGCGTTGCTCCACCAGATCGAATAGTTAGGGCCTAAGAAGCAAACGCCAGAAGCATAAAATACAATAGAAATACAACAGTTTTTACATCGTATAACACGAATAATTGCAACCAGTGTGAAAGACATGGTCATTTCTACGTTCCGGGCAACCTAGGCTTCACTCTAGGGCGTTTCTCCACCATATCGAATAGCTACGGCCCTAGAAGTCAACGCCTGAAGCATAAAATATAATATAAATACAACAATTTTTCCATCGTATAACAGGAATAATTGCAACCAGTGTGAAGGACATGGTCATTTCTACGTTCCGGGCAACCTAGGCTTCACCGTAGGGCGTTTCTCCACCACATCGAATAGCTACGGCCTCAGAAGTCAACGCCGTAACTATAAAAAACAATGTAAATACAACAGTTTTTCCATTGTATAAAACGAATAATTGCAAACAGTGTGGAGGCAATGGTCATTTCCACTTTTCGGGCAACCTAGGTTTCGCTCTAGGGCGTTGGTCCACCAGATCGAATAGCAAGGGCCTTAGAAGTCAACGCCAGAAGCATAAAATAAAATAAAAATACAGCAGTTTTTTCATCGTATAACAGGGATAATTGCAACAAGCCAGAAGGTAATGGTCACTTCTACGTTCCGGGCAATCTAGGCTTCTCTCTAGGGCGTTGCTCCACCAGATCGAATAGCTACGGCCTTAGGAGTCAACGCCAGAGGCATAAAATACAAAATAAATACAACAGTTTTTCCATCGTATAACAAGAATAATTGCAACCAGTGTGAAAGTGATGGTCATTTCTACATTCCGGGCAACCTAGGCTTCACTCTAGGGCGTTGCTCTGCCAGATCGAATAGTTAGGGCCTAAGAAGTCAACGCCAGAAGAATAAAGTACAATATAAATACAACAGTTTTTCCATCGTATAACAGGAATAATTGCAACCAGTGTGAAAGATATGGTCATTTCTACGTTCGGGGCAACATAGGCTTCAGTCTAGGGCGTGGTTCCCACATATCGAATAGTTAGGGCCTAAGAAGCCTACGCCAGAAGCATAAAATACAATATAAATACCACACTTTTTCCATCATACAACAGGAATAATTGCAACCAGAGTGAAGCTGACGGTCATTTCTACGTTCCGGGCAACCTAGGCTTCACTCTAGAGCGTTGCTCCACCAGATCGAATAGCAAGGGCCTTAGAAGTCAACGCCAGAAGCATAAAATAAAATATAGATACAACAGTTATTCCATCGTATAACAGGAATAATTGCAACCAGTGTGAAAGTAATGAACATTTCCACGTTCCGGGCAACCTAGGGTTGGACGTTGTCCCACCAGATCGAAAAGTTAGGGCCTAAGAAGTCAACGCCAGAAGCATAAAATAAAAGAAAATTACAACAGTTTTTCCATCGTATAACAGGAATAATTGCAACCAGTGTGATAGTGATAGTCATTTCTACGTTCCGGGCAACCTAGGCTTCACTCTAGGGCGTTGCTCCACCAGATCGAATTGCTAGGGGCTTAGAAGTCAACGCCAGAAGCATAAAATACGATATATGTACAATAGTTTTTCCATCGTATAAAATGAATAATTGCAACCAGTGTGAAAGTAACGGCCATTTCTACGTTCCGGGCATCCTAGGCTTCGCTCTAGGGCGTTGCTCCACCAGATCGAATAGTTAGGGCCTAAGAAGTCAACGCCAGAAGCATAAAATACAATATAAATACAACAGTTTTTCCCTTGTATAACAGGAATAATTGCAACCAGTGTGAAAGATATAGTCATATCTACGTTCCGGGCAACCTAGGCTTCACTCTAGGGCGTTGCTCTACCACAACGAATAGTTAGGGCCTTAGAAGTCAATGCCAGAAGCATAAAATACAATATAAATACAACAGTTTTATCCATCGTATAACAGGAATAATTGCAACCAGAGTGAAGGTGATGGTCTTTTCTAATTTCCGTGCAACCTAGGCTTCACTGTAGGGCGCTGCTCCACCATATCGAATAGCTAGGGCCTTCGAAGTCAATGCCCGAAACATAAAATACAATAAAAATACAACAGATTTCAATCGTATAACGGGAATAATTGCAACAAATGTGACCGTGATGGTCATTTCTACGTCCCGGGCAACCTAGGCTTCACTCCAGGGCGTTGGTCCACAAGATCCAATAGTTAGGGCCTAAGAAGTCAACGACAGAAGCATAAAATACAATAAAGATACAACAGCTTTTCCATCCTATAACTGAAATAATTGCAACCAGATTGTAGGTGATGGACATTTCTACGTTCCGGGCAACCTAAGCTTCACTCTAGGGTGTTGGTCCACCACATCCAATAGTTAGGGCCTAAGAAGTCAACGCCAGAAGCACCAAATACCAAATAAATACAACCGTTTTTCCATCGTATAAAACGAATAATTGCAACCAGTGTGAAAGTAATGGTCATTTTTACGTTCCGGGCAACCTAGGCTTCACTCTAGGGCGTTGTTCCACCACATCGAATAGTTAGGACCTAAGAAGTCAACGCCAGAAGCATAAAATACAAAATAGATACAACAGTTTTTCCATCATATAACGGGAATAAATGCAACCAGTGTGAAAGTGATGGTCACTTCTACGTTCCGGGCAACCTAGGCTTCACTCTTGGGCGTTGTTCCACCAGATCGAAAGCTAGGGCCTAAGAAGTCTACAGCGGAAGCATAATATAGAATATAAATACAACAGCTATTCCATCGTATAACAGGAATAATTACAACCAGTGTGAAAGTAATGGGCATTTCTACGTTCCGTGCAACCTAGGCTTCACTCTAGTGCGTTGGACCACCAGGTCGAATAGTTAGGGCCTTAGAAAACAACTCCAGACTCATAAAATACAAAATAAATACAACTGTTTTTCCACGTTATAAAACGAATAATTGCAACCAGTATGAAAATTATGGTGATTTCTACGTTCCGGGCAACCTAGGCTTCACCCTAGGGCGTTGATCCACCAGATCCAATAGTCAGGACCTAAGAAGTCAACGCCAGAAGCATAAAATACAAAATAGATACAGCAGTTTTTCCATCATATAACAGGAATAATTGCAACCAGTGTGAAACTGATATTCATTTCTACGTTCCGGGCAACCTAGGCTTCAGTCTAGGCCGTGGTTCCCCCATATCGAATAGTTAGGGCCTAAGAAGCCTACGCCAGAAGCATAAAATGCAATATAAATACCACAGTTTATCCATCGTATAACAGGAATAATTGCAACCAGAGTGAAGGTGATGGTCTTTTCTAAGTTCCGTGCAACCTAGACTTCACTGTAGGGCGTTGCTCCACCATATCGAATAGCTAGGGCCTTCGAAGTCAATGCCCGAAACATAAAATACAATAAAAATACAACAGATTTCAATCGTATAACGGGAATAATTGCAACAAATGTGACCGTGATGGTCATTTCTACGTCCCGGGCAACCTAGGCTTCACTCTAGGGCGTTGGTCCACAAGATCCAATAGTTAGGGCCTAAGAAGTCAACGACAGAAGCACAAAATAAAATAAAAATACAACAGTTATTCCATCGTATAACAGGAGTAATTACAACCAGTGTGAAAGTTATGGTCATTTCTACGTTCCGGGCAACCTAGGCTTCACCCTAGGGCGTTGCTCCACCAGATCGAATAGTTAGGGCCTAAGAAGTCAACGCCAGAAGCATAAAATACAATATAAATACAACAGCTTTTCCATCGTATATAATGTATATTTGCAAACAGTCTGAAGGTACTGGTCATTTCCAAGTTCCGGGCAACCTAGGCTTCACTCCAGGGCGTTGCTCCACCAGATCGAATAGCTAGTGCCTTAGAAGTCAACGACCGAAGCATTAAATACAATAAAAATACAACCGTTTTTCCATCGTATAAAACGAATAATTGCAACCAGTGTGAAAGTAATGGTCATTTCTACGTTCCGGGCAACCTAGGCTTCACTCTAGAGCGTTGCTCCACCAGATCGAATAGCTAGGGCCTTAGAAGTCAACGCCAGAAGCACAAAATAAAATAAAAATACAACAGTTATTCCATCGTATAACAGGAGTAATTACAACCAGTGTGAAAGTAATGGGCATTTCTACGTTCCGTGCAACCTAGGCTTCACCCTACGGCGTTGGTCCACCAGGTCGAATAGATAGGGCCTTAGAAAACAACTCCAGACGCATAAAATACAATATAAATACAACAGTTTTTACACCGTATAAAACGAATAATTGCAACCAGTGTGAAAGTTATGGTCATTTCTACGTTCCGGGCAACCTAGGCTTCACTCTAGGGCGTTCCTCCACCACATCGAATAGTTAGGGCCTTAGAAGTCAACGTCAGAAGCATAAAATACAATATAAATAGAACAGTTTTTCCACTGTATAATATGAATAATTGCAAACAGTGTGAAAGTAATGGTCATTTCTGCGTTCCCGGCAACCTAGGTATCACTCTTGGGCGTTGCTCCACCAGATCGAATAGCTAGGGCCTAAGAAGTCAACGCCAGAAGCATAATATACAATATAAATACAACAGTTTTTCCCTTGTATAACAGGAATAATTGCAACCAGTGAGAAAATTATGGTCATTTCTTCGTTCCGGGCAACCTAGGCTTCACTCTAGGGCGTTCCTCCACCACATCGAATAGTTAGGGCGTTACAAGTCAATGCCAGAAGCATAAAATACAATATAAATACAACAGTTTTTCCACTGTATAATTTGAATAATTGCAAACAGTGTGGAAGTAATGGTCATTTCTGCGTTCCCGGCAACCTAGGTTTCACTCTTGGGCGTTGCTCCACCACACCGAATAGCTACGGCCTTAGAAGTCAACTCCAGAAGCATAAAATACAATATAAATACAACAGCTTTTCCATCGTATAATATGAATGATTGCAAACAGTGTGAAAGTTATGGTTATTTCTACGTTCCGGGCAACCTAGGCTTAACTCCAGGGCGTTGCTCCACCAGATCGAATAGATAGGGACTTTGAATACGACGCCAGAAGCATAAAATACAATAAAAATGCAACAGTTTTTCCATCGTATAACAGGAAAGCTGCAACCAGTGTGAAAGTACTGGTCATTTCTATGTTCCGGGTAACCTAGGCTTCACTCTAGGGCGTAACTCCACCAGATCGAATAGCTATGGACTTAGAATTCAACGCCAGAAGAATAAAATACAACATAAGTACCACAGTTTTTCCATCGTATAAAATGTATAATTGCATGCAGTGTGAAGGTAATGGTCATTTCTACGTTCCGGGCAACCTAGGCTTCACTCAAGAGCGTTGCTCCACCAGATCGAATAGTTACGGCCTTAGAAGTCAACGCGCGAAGCATATACTGCAAAATAAATAGAACAGTTTTTCCATTGTATAAAACGAATAATTGCAACCAGTGTGAAAGTTATGGTCATTTCTACGTTCCGGGCAACCTAGGCTTCACACTAGGGCGTTCCTCCACCACATGGAATAGTTGGGGCGTTAGAAGTCAATGCCAGAAGCATAGAATACAATATAAATACAACAGTTTTTCCACTGTATAATTTGAATAATTGCAAACAGTGTGGAAGTAATGGTCATTTCTGCGTTCCCGGCAACCTAGGTTTCACTCTCGGGCGTTGCTCCACCACACCGAATAGCTACGGCCTTAGAAGTCAACTCCAGAAGCATAAAATACAATATAAATGCAACAGCTTTTCCACCGTATAAAACGAATGATTGCAAACAGTGTGAAAGTTATGGTCATTTCTACGTTCCGGGCACCTAGGCTTAACTGTAGGGCGTTGCTCCACCAGATAGCATAGCTAGGAACTTAGAATTTAACGCCAGAAGCATAAAATACAATAAAAATGCAACAGTTTTTCCATAGTATAACAGGAGTAATTGCAAGCAGTGTGAAAGTACAGGTCATTTCTACGTTCCGGGCAACCTAGGCTTCGCTCTAGGGCCTTGCTCCACCAGATCGAATAGCTAGGGACTTAGAAGTCAACGCCAGAGGCATAAAATACAATAAAAATGCAACAGTTTTTCCATCGTATAACAGGAATAACTGCAGCCAGTGTGAAAGTACTGGTCATTCCTATGTTCCCGGTAACCTAGGCTTCACTCTAGGGACTTGCACCACCAGATCGAATAGCTAGGGACTTAGAAGTCAACGCCAGAAGCATAAAATACATTAAAAATACAACAGTTTTTCCATCGTATAAAAGGAATAATTGCAACCAGTGTGAAAGTAATGGTCATTTCTACGTTCCGGGCAACCTAGGTTTCACTCTTGGGCGTTGCTCCACCACACCGAATAGCTACGGCCTTAGAAGTCAACTCCAGAAGCATAAAACACAATATAAATACAACAGCTTTTCCATCGTATAAAATGAATGATTGCAAACAGTGTGAAAGTTTTGGTCATTTCTACGTTCCGGGCAACCTAGGCTTAACTCCAGGGCGTTGCTCCACCAGATCGAATAGTTAGGTACTTTGATTACAACGCCAGAAACATAAAATACAATAAAAATGCAAGAGTTTTTCCATAGTATAACAGGAGTAATTGCAACCAGTGTGAAAGTACAGGTCATTTCTACGTTCCGGGCAACCTGGGCTTCGCTCTATGGCCTTGCTCCACCAGATCGAATAGCTAGGGACTTAGGAGTCAACGCCAGAGGCATAAAATACAACATAGATACAACAGTTTTACCATCGTATAAAATGAATAATCGCAAACAGTGTGAAGATAATGGTCATTTCTACGTTCCGGGCAACCTAGGCTTCACGCTAGGGCTTTGCTCCACCAGATCGAATAGCTAGGGCCTAAGAAGTCAACGGCAGAAGCATAATATACAATATAAATACAACAGTTTTTCCCTTGTATAACAGGAATAATTGCAACCAGTGTGAAGGCTATGGTCATTTTTACGTTCCGGGCAAGCTAGGCTTCACTGTAGGGCGATACTCCACCACATCGAATAGTTAGGGCGTTAGAAGTCAATGCCAGAAGCATAAAATACAATATAAATACAACAGTTTCTCCACTGTATAATATGAATAATTGCAAACAGTGTGGAAGTAATGGTCATTTCTGCGTTCCCGGCAACCTAGGTTTCACTCTTGGGCGTTGCTCCACCACACCGAATAGCTACGGCCTTAGAAGTCAACTCCAGAAGCATAAAATACAATATAAATACAACAGCTTTTCCATCGTATGATATGAATGATTGCAAACAGTGTGAAAGTTATGGTCATTTCTACGTTCCGGGCAACCTAGGCTTAACTCCAGGGCGTTGCTCCTCCAGATCGAATAGATAGGGACTTTGAATACGACGCCAGAAGTATAAAATACAACATAAGTACCACAGTTTTTCCATCGTATAAAATGTATAATTGCAAGCAGTCTGAAGGTAATGGTCATTTCTACGTTCCGGGCAACCTAGGCTTCACTCTAGAGCGTCGCTGCACCAGATCGAATAGTTAGGGCCTTAGATGTCAACGCCCGAAGCATAAAATACAAAATAAATAGAACAGTTTTACCATCGAATAAAATGAATAATCGCAAACAGTGTGAAGGTAATGGTCATTTCTACGTTCCGGGCAACCTAGGCTTCGCTCTAGGTCCCTGCACCACCAGATCGAATAGCTAGGGACTTAGAAGTCAGCGCCGGTAGCATAAAATACAATAAAAATGCAACAGTTTTTCCATCGTATAACAGGAATAACTGCAACCAGTGTGAAAGTACTGGTCTTTTCTACGTTCCGGGGAACCTAGGCTTCACTCTAGGGCGTTGCTCCACCAGATCGAATAGCTAGGGACTTTGAATTCAACGCCAGTAGAATAAAATACAACATAAGTACAACAGTTATATCATCGTATAAAATGAACAATCGCAAACATTGTGAAGGTAATGGTCATTTTTACGTTCCGGGCAACCTAGGCTTCACTCTAGGGCGTTGCTCCGCCAGATCGAACAGCTAGGGCCTATGAAGTCAACGCCAGAAGCATAATATACAATATAAATACAACAGCTTTTCCATCGTATAATATGAATGATTGCAAACAGTGTGAAAGTTATGGTCATTTATACGTTCCGGGCAACCTAGGCTTAACTCCAGGGCGTTGCTCCACCAGATCGAATAGATAGGGACTTTGTATACGACGCCAGAAGCATAAAATACAATAAAAATGCAACAGTTTTTCCATCGTATAACAGGAAAGCTGCAACCAGTGTGAAAGTACTGGTCATTTCTATGTTCCGGGTAACCTAGGCTTCACTCTAGGGCGTAGCTCCACCAGATCGAATAGCTATGGACTTAGAATACAACGCCAGAAGAATAAAATACAATATAAGTACCACAGTTTTTCCATTGTATAGAATGTATAATTGCAAGCAGTGTGAAGGTAATGGTCATTTCTACGTTCCGGGCAACCTAGGCTTCACTCTAGAGCGTTGCTGCACCAAATCGAATAGTTAGGACCTTAGATGTCAACGCCTGAAGCATAAAATACAATAAAAATGCAACAGTTTTTCCATCGTATACCTGGAAAGCTGCAACCAGTGTGAAAGCACTAGTCATTTCTATGTTCCGGGTAACCTAGGCTTCACTCTAGCGCATCGGTCCACCAGATCGAATAGCTAGGGACATAGAATTCAGCGCCAGAAGAATATAATACACCATATGTACAACAGTTTTTCCATCGTATAAAATGTATAACAGCAAGCAGTGTGAAGGTAATGGTCATTTCTACGTTCCGGGCAACCTTTGCTTAACTGTAGGGCGTCGCTCCACCAGATGGCATAGTAAGGGACTTAGAATTTAACGCCAGAAGCATAAAATACTATAAAAATGCAACAGTTTTTCTATAGTATAACAGGAATAACTGCAACCAGTGTTAAAGTTATGGTCATTTCAACGTTCCGGGCAACCTAGTCTTCGCTCTAGGGCCTTGCACTACCAGATCGAATAGCTAGAGACTTAGAAGTCAGCGCCAGTAGCATAAAATACAATAAAAATGCAACAGTTTTTCCATCCTATAACAGGAATAACTGCAACCAGTGTGAAAGTACTGGTCATTTCTACGTTCCGGGTAACCTGGGCTCCACTCTAGGGTGTTGCTCCACCAGATCCAATAGCTAGGAACTTAGAATTCAACGCCAGAAGAATAAAATACAACATAAGGACAACAGTTTTACCATCGTATAAAATGAATAATCGCAAACAGTGTGAAGGTAATGGTCATTTCTACGTTCCGGGCAACCTAGGCTTAACTCCAGGGCGTTGCTCCACCAGATCGCATAGTTAGGGACTTAGAATTTAACCCCAGAAGCATAAAATACAATAAAGATGCAACAGTTTTTCCATCGGATAAAAGGAGTTATTGCAACCAGTGTGAGAGTAATGGTCATTTCTACGTTCCGGGCAACCTAGGTTTCACTCTTGGGCGTTGCTCCACCACATCGAGTCCTACGGCCTTAGAAGTCAACTCCAGAAGCATAAAATACAATATAAATACAACAGCTTTTCTATCGTATAAAGTGAATGATTGCAAACAGTGTGAAAGTTATGGTCATTTCTACGTTCCGGGCAACCTAGGCTTAACTCCAGGGCGTTGCTCCACCAGATCGAATAGTTAGGGACTTTGAATACAACGCCAGAAGCATAAAATACAGTAAAAATGCAACAGTTTTACCATCGCATAACAGGAAAGCTACAACCAGTGTGAAAGTACTGGTCATTTCTATGTTCCGGATAACCTAGGCATCACTCTAGGGCGCTGCTCCACAAGATCGAATAGCTCGGGACTTAGAATTCAACGACCGAAGCATAAAATACAAAACAAATAGAACAGTTTTTCCAGTGTATAAAACGAATAATTGCAACGAGTGTGAAAGTTATGGTCATTTCTACGTTCCGGGCGAAATAGGCTTCACTCTAGGGCGTTGTTGACCAAGATCGAATAGTTAGGGTCTAAGTAGCCAACGCCAGATGCATAAAATACAATATAAATACAACAGCATTTCCATCGTATATAATGTATATTTGCAAAGAGTGTGAAAGCAAAGGTCATTTCTACGTTCCGGGCAACCTTTGCTTAACTGTAGGGCGTTGCTCCACCAGATCGCATAGTTAGGGACTTAGAATTTAACGCCAGAAGCATAAAATATAACAAAAATGCAACAGTTTTTCCATCCTATAACAGGAATAACTGCAACCAGTGTGAAAGTACTGGTCATCTCTACGTTCCGGCAACCTAGGCTTCACTCTACGGCCTTGCTCCACCAGATCGAATAGTGAGGGCCTTAGAAGTCAACACCAGAAGCATAAAATAAAATAAAAATACAACAGTTATTCCATCGTATAACAGGAATAATTACAACCAGTGTGATAGTAATGGGCATTTCTACGTTCCGTGCAACCTAGGCTTCATTCTAGGGCATTGGTCCACCAGGTCGAATAGTTAGGGCCTGAGAAAACAACTCCAGACACATAAAACGCAATAAAAATACATCAGTTTTTCCATCGTATGAAAAGAATAATTAAAACCAGTGTGAAAGTAATGGTCATTTCTACGTTCCGCGCAACCTAGGCTTCACTCTAGGCCGTTGCTCCACCACATCGAATAGCTACGGCCTTAGAAGTCAACGCCCGAAGCATAAAATACAAAATAAAAAGAACAGTTTTTCCATTGTATAAAACGAATAATTCCAACCAGTGTGAAAGTTATGGTCATTTCTACGTTCAGGGCAACCTAGGCTTAACTCCAGGGCCTTGCTCCACCAGATCGAATAGCTAGGGACTCAGAAGTCAACGCCAGAGGCATAAAATACAATAAAAATGCAACAGTTTTTCCATTGTATAACAGGAATAACTGCAACCAGTGTGAAAGTACTGGTCATTTCTATGTTCACGGTAACCTAGGCTTCACTCTAGGGCCTTGCACCACCAGATCGAATAGCTTGGGACTTAGAAGTCAGCGCCAGTAGCATAAAATACAATAAAAATGCAACAGTTTTTCCGCCGTATAACAGGAATAATTGCAACCAGCGTGAAAGTACAGGTCATTTCTACGTTCCGGGCAACCTAGGTATCGCTGTAGGGCGTTGCACCACCAGATCGAATAGCTATGGACTTAGAAGTCAACTCCAGAAGCATAAAATACAATATAAATACAACAGGTTTTCCATCGTATAAAATGAATGATTGCAAACAGTGTGAAAGTTATGGTCATTTCTACGTTCCGGTCAACCTAGGCTTATCTCCGGGGCGATGCTCCACCAGATCGAATAGTTAGGGCCTTAGATGTCAACGCCCGCCGCATAAAATACAATATAAATACAACAGCTTTTCCATCGTATATAATGTATATTTGCAAAGAATGTGAATGCAAAGGTCGTTTCTACGTTCCAGGCAACCTAGGCTTAACTGTAGGGCGTTGCTCCACCAGATCGAATAGTTAGGGCCTTAGAAGTCAATGCCAGAAGCATAAAATACAATATAAA
Source organism: Calliopsis andreniformis (assembly GCF_051401765.1). Lineage (NCBI taxonomy): Eukaryota > Metazoa > Arthropoda > Insecta > Hymenoptera > Andrenidae > Calliopsis > Calliopsis andreniformis. Next base: position 20,866,790 of record NW_027480422.1, read on the forward strand.
TACAACAGTTTTTCCACTGTATAATATGAATAATTGCAAACAGTGTGGAAGTATTAGTCATTTCTGCGTTCCGGGCAACCTAGGCTTCACTCTAGGGCGTTGCTCCACCAGATCGAATAGCTACGGACTTTGAATTCAACGCCAGAAGGATAAAACACAACATAAGAACAACAGTTTTACCATCGTATAAAATGAATAATCGCAAACAGTGTGAAGGTAATGGTCATTTCTACGTTCCGGGCAACCTAGGCTTCACTCTAGGGCGTTGCTCCACCAGATCGAATAGCTTGGGACTTAGAATTCAACGCCAGTAGAATAAAATACAGCATAAGTACAACAGTTTTACCATCGTATAAAATGAATAATCGCAAACCCTGTGAAGGTAATGGTCATTTCTACGTTCCGGGCAACCTAGGCTTCAACCTAGGGCGTTGGTCCACAAGATCCAATAGTTGGGGCCTAAGAAGTCAACGACAGAAGCATAAAATACAATAAAGATACAACAGCTTTTCCATCGTATAACAGGAACAATTGCAACCAGAGTGTAGGTGATGGTCATATCTACGTTCCGGGCAACCTAAGCTTCACTCTAGGGTGTTGGTCCACCACATTCAATAGTTAGGGCCTAAGAAGTCAACGCCAGAAGCACCAAATACGAAATAAATGCAACAGTTTTTCATCGTATAAAACGAATAATTGCAACGAGTGTGAATGTAATGGTCATTTTTACGTTCCGGGCAACCTAGGCTTCACTCTAGGGCGTTGTTCCACCACATCGAATAGTTACGGCCTTAGAAGTCACAGCCTGAAGCATAATATACAATATAAATACAACAGTTTTTCCATCATATAACAGGAATAATTGCAACCAGTGTGCAAGTGATGGTCATTTCTACGTTCCGGGCAACCTAGGCTTGACTCTATAGCGTTGCTCCACCATATCGAATAGCTAGGGCCTTAGAAGTCAGCGCCAGAAGCACAAAATAAAATAAAAACACAACAGTTATTCCATCGTATAATAGGAATAATTAGAACCAGTGTGAAAGTAATGGGCATTTCTACGTTCCGTGCAACCTAGGCTTCACTCTACGGCGTTGGTCCACCAGGTCGAATAGATAGGGCCTTAGAAAACAACTACAGACGCATAAAATACAATATTAATACAACAGTTTTTACACTGTATAAAACGAATAATTGCAACCAGTATGAAAGTTATGGTCATTTCTACGTTCCGGGCAACCTAGGCTTCACCCTAGGGCGTTGCTCCACCAGATCGAATAGTTAGGTCCTAAGAAGTCAACGCCAGAAGCATTAAATACGATATATGTACAACAGCCTTTCCATCGTTTCAAACGAATAAGTGCAACCAGTATGAAAGCAATGGCCATTTCTACGTTCCGGGCATCCTAGACTTAACTCTAGGGCGTTGCTCTACCAGATCGAATAGCTACGGCCATAGAAGTCAACGCCAGAAGCATAAAATGAAATATAAATACAACAGATATTCCATCGTATAACAGGAATAATTACAACCAGTGTGAAAGTAATGGGCATTTCTACGTTCCGTGCAACCTAGGCTTCACTCTAGGGCGTTGGTCCACCAGGTCGAATAGTTAGGGCCTGAGAAAACAACTCCAGACACATAAAACGCAATAAAAATACATCAGTTTTTCCATCGTATGAAAAGAATAATTAAAACCAGTGTGAAAGTAATGGTCATTTCTACGTTCCGGGCAACCTAGGCTTCACTCTAGGCCGTTGCTCCACCACATCGAATAGCTACGGCCTTAGAAGTCAACGCCCGAAGCATAAAATACAAAATAAAAAGAACAGTTTTTCCATTGTATAAAACGAATAATTCCAACCAGTGTGAAAGTTATGGTCATTTCTATGTTCACGGTAACCTAGGCTTCACTCTAGGGCCTTGCACCACCAGATCGAATAGCTTGGGACTTAGAAGTCAGCGCCAGTAGCATAAAATACAATAAAAATGCAACAGTTTTTCCGCCGTATAACAGGAATAATTGCAACCAGCGTGAAAGTACAGGTCATTTCTACGTTCCGGGCAACCTAGGTATCGCTGTAGGGCGTTGCACCACCAGATCGAATAGCTATGGACTTAGAAGTCAACTCCAGAAGCATAAAATACAATATAAATACAACAGGTTTTCCATCGTATAAAATGAATCATTGCAAACAGTGTGAAAGTTATGGTCATTTCTACGTTCCGGTCAACCTAGGCTTATCTCCGGGGCGATGCTCCACCAGATCGAATAGTTAGGGCCTTAGATGTCAACGCCCGCCGCATAAAATACAATATAAATACAACAGCTTTTCCATCGTATATAATGTATATTTGCAAAGAATGTGAATGCAAAGGTCGTTTCTACGTTCCAGGCAACCTAGGCTTCACTCTAGGCCGTTGCTCCACCACATCGAATAGCTACGGCCTTAGAAGTCAACGCCCGAAGCATAAAATACAAAATAAAAAGAACAGTTTTTCCATTGTATAAAACGAATAATTCCAACCAGTGTGAAAGTTATGGTCATTTCTACGTTCAGGGCAACCTAGGCTTAACTCCAGGGCCTTGCTCCACCAGATCGAATAGCTAGGGACTCAGAAGTCAACGCCAGAAGCACCAAATACGAAATAAATGCAACAGTTTTTCATCGTATAAAACGAATAATTGCAACGAGTGTGAATGTAATGGTCATTTTTACGTTCCGGGCAACCTAGGCTTCACTCTAGGGCGTTGTTCCACCACATCGAATAGTTACGGCCTTAGAAGTCACAGCCTGAAGCATAATATACAATATAAATACAACAGTTTTTCCATCATATAACAGGAATAATTGCAACCAGTGTGCAAGTGATGGTCATTTCTACGTTCCGGGCAACCTAGGCTTGACTCTATAGCGTTGCTCCACCATATCGAATAGCTAGGGCCTTAGAAGTCAGCGCCAGAAGCACAAAATAAAATAAAAACACAACAGTTATTCCATCGTATAATAGGAATAATTAGAACCAGTGTGAAAGTAATGGGCATTTCTACGTTCCGTGCAACCTAGGCTTCACTCTACGGCGTTGGTCCACCAGGTCGAATAGATAGGGCCTTAGAAAACAACTACAGACGCATAAAATACAATATTAATACAACAGTTTTTACACTGTATAAAACGAATAATTGCAACCAGTATGAAAGTTATGGTCATTTCTACGTTCCGGGCAACCTAGGCTTCACCCTAGGGCGTTGCTCCACCAAATCGAATAGTTAGGTCCTAAGAAGTCAACGCCAGAAGCATTAAATACGATATATGTACAACAGCCTTTCCATCGTTTCAAACGAATAAGTGCAACCAGTATGAAAGCAATGGCCATTTCTACGTTCCGGGCATCCTAGACTTAACTCTAGGGCGTTGCTCTACCAGATCGAATAGCTACGGCCATAGAAGTCAACGCCAGAAGCATAAAATGAAATATAAATACAACAGATATTCCATCGTATAACAGGAATAATTACAACCAGTGTGAAAGTAATGGGCATTTCTACGTTCCGTGCAACCTAGGCTTCACTCTAGGGCGTTGGTCCACCAGGTCGAATAGTTAGGGCCTGAGAAAACAACTCCAGACACATAAAACGCAATAAAAATACATCAGTTTTTCCATCGTATGAAAAGAATAATTAAAACCAGTGTGAAAGTAATGGTCATTTCTACGTTCCGCGCAACCTAGGCTTCACTCTAGGCCGTTGCTCCACCACATCGAATAGCTACGGCCTTAGAAGTCAACGCCCGAAGCATAAAATACAAAATAAAAAGAACAGTTTTTCCATTGTATAAAACGAATAATTCCAACCAGTGTGAAAGTTATGGTCATTTCTACGTTCAGGGCAACCTAGGCTTAACTCCAGGGCCTTGCTCCACCAGATCGAATAGCTAGGGACTCAGAAGTCAACGCCAGAGGCATAAAATACAATAAAAATGCAACAGTTTTTCCATTGTATAACAGGAATAACTGCAACCAGTGTGAAAGTACTGGTCATTTCTATGTTCACGGTAACCTAGGCTTCACTCTAGGGCCTTGCACCACCAGATCGAATAGCTTGGGACTTAGAAGTCAGCGCCAGTAGCATAAAATACAATAAAAATGCAACAGTTTTTCCGCCGTATAACAGGAATAATTGCAACCAGCGTGAAAGTACAGGTCATTTCTACGTTCCGGGCAACCTAGGTATCGCTGTAGGGCGTTGCACCACCAGATCGAATAGCTATGGACTTAGAAGTCAACTCCAGAAGCATAAAATACAATATAAATACAACAGGTTTTCCATCGTATAAAATGAATGATTGCAAACAGTGTGAAAGTTATGGTCATTTCTACGTTCCGGTCAACCTAGGCTTATCTCCGGGGCGATGCTCCACCAGATCGAATAGTTAGGGCCTTAGATGTCAACGCCCGCCGCATAAAATACAATATAAATACAACAGCTTTTCCATCGTATATAATGTATATTTGCAAAGAATGTGAATGCAAAGGTCGTTTCTACGTTCCAGGCAACCTAGGCTTAACTGTAGGGCGTTGCTCCACCAGATCGAATAGTTAGGGCCTTAGAAGTCAATGCCAGAAGCATAAAATACAATATAAATACAACAGTTTTTCCACTGTATAATATGAATAATTGCAAACAGTGTGGAAGTATTAGTCATTTCTGCGTTCCGGGCAACCTAGGCTTCACTCTAGGGCGTTGCTCCACCAGATCGAATAGCTACGGACTTTGAATTCAACGCCAGAAGGATAAAACACAACATAAGAACAACAGTTTTACCATCGTATAAAATGAATAATCGCAAACAGTGTGAAGGTAATGGTCATTTCTACGTTCCGGGCAACCTAGGCTTCACTCTAGGGCGTTGCTCCACCAGATCGAATAGCTTGGGACTTAGAATTCAACGCCAGTAGAATAAAATACAGCATAAGTACAACAGTTTTACCATCGTATAAAATGAATAATCGCAAACCCTGTGAAGGTAATGGTCATTTCTACGTTCCGGGCAACCTAGGCTTCAACCTAGGGCGTTGGTCCACAAGATCCAATAGTTGGGGCCTAAGAAGTCAACGACAGAAGCATAAAATACAATAAAGATACAACAGCTTTTCCATCGTATAACAGGAACAATTGCAACCAGAGTGTAGGTGATGGTCATATCTACGTTCCGGGCAACCTAAGCTTCACTCTAGGGTGTTGGTCCACCACATTCAATAGTTAGGGCCTAAGAAGTCAACGCCAGAAGCACCAAATACGAAATAAATGCAACAGTTTTTCATCGTATAAAACGAATAATTGCAACGAGTGTGAATGTAATGGTCATTTTTACGTTCCGGGCAACCTAGGCTTCACTCTAGGGCGTTGTTCCACCACATCGAATAGTTACGGCCTTAGAAGTCACAGCCTGAAGCATAATATACAATATAAATACAACAGTTTTTCCATCATATAACAGGAATAATTGCAACCAGTGTGCAAGTGATGGTCATTTCTACGTTCCGGGCAACCTAGGCTTGACTCTATAGCGTTGCTCCACCATATCGAATAGCTAGGGCCTTAGAAGTCAGCGCCAGAAGCACAAAATAAAATAAAAACACAACAGTTATTCCATCGTATAATAGGAATAATTAGAACCAGTGTGAAAGTAATGGGCATTTCTACGTTCCGTGCAACCTAGGCTTCACTCTACGGCGTTGGTCCACCAGGTCGAATAGATAGGGCCTTAGAAAACAACTACAGACGCATAAAATACAATATTAATACAACAGTTTTTACACTGTATAAAACGAATAATTGCAACCAGTATGAAAGTTATGGTCATTTCTACGTTCCGGGCAACCTAGGCTTCACCCTAGGGCGTTGCTCCACCAGATCGAATAGTTAGGTCCTAAGAAGTCAACGCCAGAAGCATTAAATACGATATATGTACAACAGCCTTTCCATCGTTTCAAACGAATAAGTGCAACCAGTATGAAAGCAATGGCCATTTCTACGTTCCGGGCATCCTAGACTTAACTCTAGGGCGTTGCTCTACCAGATCGAATAGCTACGGCCATAGAAGTCAACGCCAGAAGCATAAAATGAAATATAAATACAACAGATATTCCATCGTATAACAGGAATAATTACAACCAGTGTGAAAGTAATGGGCATTTCTACGTTCCGTGCAACCTAGGCTTCACTCTAGGGCGTTGGTCCACCAGGTCGAATAGTTAGGGCCTGAGAAAACAACTCCAGACACATAAAACGCAATAAAAATACATCAGTTTTTCCATCGTATGAAAAGAATAATTAAAACCAGTGTGAAAGTAATGGTCATTTCTACGTTCCGGGCAACCTAGGCTTCACTCTAGGCCGTTGCTCCACCACATCGAATAGCTACGGCCTTAGAAGTCAACGCCCGAAGCATAAAATACAAAATAAAAAGAACAGTTTTTCCATTGTATAAAACGAATAATTCCAACCAGTGTGAAAGTTATGGTCATTTCTATGTTCACGGTAACCTAGGCTTCACTCTAGGGCCTTGCACCACCAGATCGAATAGCTTGGGACTTAGAAGTCAGCGCCAGTAGCATAAAATACAATAAAAATGCAACAGTTTTTCCGCCGTATAACAGGAATAATTGCAACCAGCGTGAAAGTACAGGTCATTTCTACGTTCCGGGCAACCTAGGTATCGCTGTAGGGCGTTGCACCACCAGATCGAATAGCTATGGACTTAGAAGTCAACTCCAGAAGCATAAAATACAATATAAATACAACAGGTTTTCCATCGTATAAAATGAATCATTGCAAACAGTGTGAAAGTTATGGTCATTTCTACGTTCCGGTCAACCTAGGCTTATCTCCGGGGCGATGCTCCACCAGATCGAATAGTTAGGGCCTTAGATGTCAACGCCCGCCGCATAAAATACAATATAAATACAACAGCTTTTCCATCGTATATAATGTATATTTGCAAAGAATGTGAATGCAAAGGTCGTTTCTACGTTCCAGGCAACCTAGGCTTCACTCTAGGCCGTTGCTCCACCACATCGAATAGCTACGGCCTTAGAAGTCAACGCCCGAAGCATAAAATACAAAATAAAAAGAACAGTTTTTCCATTGTATAAAACGAATAATTCCAACCAGTGTGAAAGTTATGGTCATTTCTACGTTCAGGGCAACCTAGGCTTAACTCCAGGGCCTTGCTCCACCAGATCGAATAGCTAGGGACTCAGAAGTCAACGCCAGAGGCATAAAATACAATAAAAATGCAACAGTTTTTCCATTGTATAACAGGAATAACTGCAACCAGTGTGAAAGTACTGGTCATTTCTATGTTCACGGTAACCTAGGCTTCACTCTAGGGCCTTGCACCACCAGATCGAATAGCTTGGGACTTAGAAGTCAGCGCCAGTAGCATAAAATACAATAAAAATGCAACAGTTTTTCCGCCGTATAACAGGAATAATTGCAACCAGCGTGAAAGTACAGGTCATTTCTACGTTCCGGGCAACCTAGGTATCGCTGTAGGGCGTTGCACCACCAGATCGAATAGCTATGGACTTAGAAGTCAACTCCAGAAGCATAAAATACAATATAAATACAACAGGTTTTCCATCGTATAAAATGAATGATTGCAAACAGTGTGAAAGTTATGGTCATTTCTACGTTCCGGTCAACCTAGGCTTATCTCCGGGGCGATGCTCCACCAGATCGAATAGTTAGGGCCTTAGATGTCAACGCCCGCCGCATAAAATACAATATAAATACAACAGCTTTTCCATCGTATATAATGTATATTTGCAAAGAATGTGAATGCAAAGGTCGTTTCTACGTTCCAGGCAACCTAGGCTTAACTGTAGGGCGTTGCTCCACCAGATCGAATAGTTAGGGCCTTAGAAGTCAATGCCAGAAGCATAAAATACAATATAAATACAACAGTTTTTCCACTGTATAATATGAATAATTGCAAACAGTGTGGAAGTATTAGTCATTTCTGCGTTCCGGGCAACCTAGGCTTCACTCTAGGGCGTTGCTCCACCAGATCGAATAGCTACGGACTTTGAATTCAACGCCAGAAGGATAAAACACAACATAAGAACAACAGTTTTACCATCGTATAAAATGAATAATCGCAAACAGTGTGAAGGTAATGGTCATTTCTACGTTCCGGGCAACCTAGGCTTCACTCTAGGGCGTTGCTCCACCAGATCGAATAGCTTGGGACTTAGAATTCAACGCCAGTAGAATAAAATACAGCATAAGTACAACAGTTTTACCATCGTATAAAATGAATAATCGCAAACCCTGTGAAGGTAATGGTCATTTCTACGTTCCGGGCAACCTAGGCTTCAACCTAGGGCGTTGGTCCACAAGATCCAATAGTTGGGGCCTAAGAAGTCAACGACAGAAGCATAAAATACAATAAAGATACAACAGCTTTTCCATCGTATAACAGGAACAATTGCAACCAGAGTGTAGGTGATGGTCATATCTACGTTCCGGGCAAGCTAAGCTTCACTCTAGGGTGTTGGTCCACCACATTCAATAGTTAGGGCCTAAGAAGTCAACGCCAGAAGCACCAAATACGAAATAAATGCAACAGTTTTTCATCGTATAAAACGAATAATTGCAACGAGTGTGAATGTAATGGTCATTTTTACGTTCCGGGCAACCTAGGCTTCACTCTAGGGCGTTGTTCCACCACATCGAATAGTTACGGCCTTAGAAGTCACAGCCTGAAGCATAATATACAATATAAATACAACAGTTTTTCCATCATATAACAGGAATAATTGCAACCAGTGTGCAAGTGATGGTCATTTCTACGTTCCGGGCAACCTAGGCTTGACTCTATAGCGTTGCTCCACCATATCGAATAGCTAGGGCCTTAGAAGTCAGCGCCAGAAGCACAAAATAAAATAAAAACACAACAGTTATTCCATCGTATAATAGGAATAATTAGAACCAGTGTGAAAGTAATGGGCATTTCTACGTTCCGTGCAACCTAGGCTTCACTCTACGGCGTTGGTCCACCAGGTCGAATAGATAGGGCCTTAGAAAACAACTACAGACGCATAAAATACAATATTAATACAACAGTTTTTACACTGTATAAAACGAATAATTGCAACCAGTATGAAAGTTATGGTCATTTCTACGTTCCGGGCAACCTAGGCTTCACCCTAGGGCGTTGCTCCACCAGATCGAATAGTTAGGTCCTAAGAAGTCAACGCCAGAAGCATTAAATACGATATATGTACAACAGCCTTTCCATCGTTTCAAACGAATAAGTGCAACCAGTATGAAAGCAATGGCCATTTCTACGTTCCGGGCATCCTAGACTTAACTCTAGGGCGTTGCTCTACCAGATCGAATAGCTACGGCCATAGAAGTCAACGCCAGAAGCATAAAATGAAATATAAATACAACAGATATTCCATCGTATAACAGGAATAATTACAACCAGTGTGAAAGTAATGGGCATTTCTACGTTCCGTGCAACCTAGGCTTCACTCTAGGGCGTTGGTCCACCAGGTCGAATAGTTAGGGCCTGAGAAAACAACTCCAGACACATAAAACGCAATAAAAATACATCAGTTTTTCCATCGTATGAAAAGAATAATTAAAACCAGTGTGAAAGTAATGGTCATTTCTACGTTCCGGGCAACCTAGGCTTCACTCTAGGCCGTTGCTCCACCACATCGAATAGCTACGGCCTTAGAAGTCAACGCCCGAAGCATAAAATACAAAATAAAAAGAACAGTTTTTCCATTGTATAAAACGAATAATTCCAACCAGTGTGAAAGTTATGGTCATTTCTATGTTCACGGTAACCTAGGCTTCACTCTAGGGCCTTGCACCACCAGATCGAATAGCTTGGGACTTAGAAGTCAGCGCCAGTAGCATAAAATACAATAAAAATGCAACAGTTTTTCCGCCGTATAACAGGAATAATTGCAACCAGCGTGAAAGTACAGGTCATTTCTACGTTCCGGGCAACCTAGGTATCGCTGTAGGGCGTTGCACCACCAGATCGAATAGCTATGGACTTAGAAGTCAACTCCAGAAGCATAAAATACAATATAAATACAACAGCTTTTCCATCGTATAAAATGAATGATTGCAAACAGTGTGAAAGTTATGGTCATTTCTACGTTCCGGTCAACCTAGGCTTATCTCCGGGGCGATGCTCCACCAGATCGAATAGTTAGGGTCTTAGATGTCAACGCCCGCCGCATAAAATACAATATAAATACAACAGCTTTTCCATCGTATATAATGTATATTTGCAAAGAATGTGAATGCAAAGGTCGTTTCTACGTTCCAGGCAACCTAGGCTTAACTGTAGGGCGTTGCTCCACCAGATCGAATAGTTAGGGCCTTAGAAGTCAATGCCAGAAGCATAAAATACAATATAGATACAACAGTTTTTCCACTGTATAATATGAATAATTGCAAACAGTGTGGAAGTATTAGTCATTTCTGCGTTCCGGGCAACCTAGGCTTCACTATAGGGCGTTGCTCCACAGATCGAATAGCTACCGACTTTGAATTCAACGCCAGAAGGATAAAACACAACATAAGAACAACAGTTTTACCATCGTATAAAATGAATAATCGCAAACAGTGTGAAGGTAATGGTCATTTCTACGTTCCGGGCAACCTAGGCTTCACTCTAGGGCGTTGCTCCACCAGATCGAATACTTTGGGACTTCGAATTCAACGCCAGTAGAATAAAATACAGCATAAGTACAACAGTTTTACCATCGTATAAAATGAATAATCGCAAACCCTGTGAAGGTAATGGTCATTTCTACGTTCCGGGCAACCTAGGCTTCACTCTAGGGCGTTGCTCCGCCAGATCGAATAGCTAGGGCCTAAGAAGTCAACGCCAGAAGCATAATATACAATATAAATACAACAGTTTTTCCCTTGTATAACAGGAATAATTGAACCAGTGTGAAGCCTATGGTCATTTCTACGTTCCGGGCAACCTAGGCTTCACTCTAGGGCGTTCCTCCACCACATCGAATAGTTAGGGCCTTAGAAGTCAACGCCAGAAGCATAAAATACAATATAAATAGAACAGTTTTTCCACTATATAATATGAATAATTGCAAACAGTGTGAAAGTAATGGTCATTTCTGCGTTCCCGGCAACCTAGGTTTCACTCTTGGGCGTTGCTCCACCAGATCGAATAGCTAGGGCCTAAGAAGTCAACGCCAGAAGCATAATATATAATATAAATACACCAGTTTTTCCCTTGTATAACAGGAATAATTGCAACCAGTGAGAAAATTATGGTCATTTCTACGTTCCGGGCAACCTAGGCTTCACTCTAGGGCGTTCCTCCACGACATCGAATAGTTAGGGCGTTAAAAGTCAATGCCAGAAGCATAAAATACAATATAAATACAACAGTTTTTCCACTGTATAATATGAATAATTGCAAACAGTGTGGAAGTAATGGTCATTTCTGCGTTCCCGGCAACCTAGGTTTCACTCTTGGGCGTTGCTCCACCACACCGAATAGCTACGGCCTTAGAAGTCAACTCCAGAAGCATAAAATACAATATAAATACAACAGCTTTTCCATCGTATAATATGAATGATTGCAAACAGTGTGAAAGTTATGGTTATTTCTACGTTCCGGGCAACCTAGGCTTAACTCCAGGGCGTTGCTCCACCAGATCGAATAGATAGGGACTTTGAATACGACGCCAGAAGCATAAAATACAATAAAAATGCAACAGTTTTTCCATCGTATAACAGGAAAGCTGCAACCAGTGTGAAAGTACTGGTCATTTCTATGTTCCGGGTAACCTAGGCTTCACTCTAGGGCGTTGCTCCACCAGATCGATTAGTTAGGGACTTTGAGTACAACGCCTGAAGCATAAAATACAATAAGAATTCAACAGTTTTTCCATCGTATAAAAGGAATAATTGCAACCAGTGTGAAATTAATGGTCATTTCTACGTTCCTGGCAACCTAGGTTTCACTCTTGGGCGTTTCTCCACCACACCGAATAGCTACGGCCTTAGAAGTCAACTCCAGAAGCATAAAATACAATATAAATACAACAGCTTTTCCGTCGTATAAAATGAATGATTGCAAACAGTGTGAAAGTTATGGTCATTTCTACGTTCTGGGCAACCTAGGCTTAACTCCAGGGCGTTCCTCCACCAGGTCGAATTGCTAGGGACTTAGAAGTCAACGCCAGAGGCATAAAATACAATAAAAATGCAACAGTTTTTCCACCGTATAACAGGAATAACTGCAACCAGTGTGAAAGTACTGGTCATTTCTATGTTCCCAGTAACCTAGGCTTCATTGTAGGGCGTTGCTCCACCAGATCGAATAGCTAGAGACTTAGAATTCAGCGCCAGAAGAATATAATACAGCATATGTACAGCAGTTTTTCCATCGTATAAAATGTATAATTGCAGACAGTGTGAAGGTAATGGTCATTTCTACGTTCTGGGCAACCTAGGCTTCACTCTAGAGCGATGCTCCACCAGATCGAATAGTTAGGGCCTTAGATGTCAAGGCCCGCAGCATAAAATACAATATAAATACAACAGCTTTTCCATCGTATATAATGTATATTTGCAAAGAATGTGAAAGCAAAGGTCGTTTCTACGTTCCGGGCAACCTAGGCTTAACTGTAGGGCGTTGCTCCACCAGATCGAATAGTTAGGGCCTTAGAAGTCAATGCCAGAAGCATAAAATACAATATAAATACAACAGTTTTTCCACTGTATAATATGAATAATTGCAACCAGTGTGAAAGTTATGGTCATTTCTACGTTCAGGGCAACCTAGGCTTAACTGTAGAGCGTTGCTCCACCAGATAGAATCGCTAGGGTCTTAGAAGTCAACGCCAGAAGCATAAAATACAAAATAAAAAGAACAGTTTTTCCATTGTATAAAACGAATAATTGCAACCAGTGTAAAAGTTATGGTCATTTCTACGTTCAGGGCAACCTAGGCTTAACTCCAGGGCGTTGCTCCACCAGATCGATTAGTTAGGGACTTTGAATACAACGCCAGAAGCATAAAATACAATAAAAATGCAACTGCTTTTCGATCGTATAACAGGAAAGCTGCCACCAGTATGAAAGTACTGGTCGTTTCTATGTTCCGGGTAACCTAGGCTTCACTCTAGGGCGTTGTTCCACCAGATCGAATAGCTAGGGACTTAGAATTCAGCGCCAGAAGAATAAAATACAACATGTGTACAATAGTTTTCCCATCGTATAAAATGTGTATTCGCAAACAGTGTGAAAGTAAAGGTCATTTCTAGGTTCCGGGCAACCTGGGCTTAACTGTAGGGCGTTGCTCCACCGGATCGCATGCTTACGGACTAAGAATTTAACGCCAGAAGCATAAAATACTACAAAAATGCAACAGTTTTTCTATAGTATAACAGGAATAATTGCAACCAGTGTGAAAGTACAGGTCATTTCTACGTTCCGGGCAACCTAGGCTTCGCTCTAGGGCCTTGCACCACCAGATCGAATAGCTAGGGACTTAGAAGTCAGCGCCAGTAGCATAAAATACAATAAAAGTACAACAGTTTTTCCATCGTATAAAAGGAATAATTGCAACCAGTGTGAAAGTAATGGTCATTTCTACGTTCCTGGCAACCTAGGTTTCACTCTTGGGCGTTGCTCCACCACATCGAATAGCTACTGCCTTAGAAGTCAACTCCAGAAGCATAAAATACAATATAAATACAACAGCTTTTCCATCGCATAAAGTGAATGATTGCAAACAGTGTGAAAGTTATGGTCATTTCTACGTTCCGGGCATCCTAGGCTTAACTCCAGGGCGTTGCTCCACCAGATCGAATAGTTAGGGACTTTGAATACAACGCCAGAAGCATAAAATACAGTAAAAATGCAACAGTTTTACCATCGCATAACTGGAAAGCTACAACCAGTGTGAAAGTACTGGTCATTTCTGTGTTCCGGATAACCTAGGCATCACTCTAGGGCGCTGCTCCACAAGATCGAATAGCTCAGGACTTAGAATTCAATGCCAGAAGAATAAAATACAACATGAGTACAACAGTTTTTCCATCGTATAAAATGTATAATTGCAAGTAGTGTTAAGGTAATGGTCATTTCTACGTTCCGGGCAACCTAGGCTTCACTCAAGAGCGTTGCTCCACCAGATCGAATTGTTACGGCCTTAGAAGTCAACGCGCGAAGCATATACTGCAAAATAAATAGAACAGTTTTTCCATTGTATAAAACGAATAATTGCAACCAGTGTGAAAGTTATGGGCATTTCTACGTTCCGGGCAACCTAGGCTTCACTCTAGGGCGTTCCTCCACCACATGGAATAGTTGGGGCGTTAGAAGTCAATGCCAGAAGCATAGAATACAATATAAATACAACAGTTTTTCCACTGTATAATTTGAATAATTGCAAACAGTGTGGAAGTAATGGTCATTTCTGCGTTCCCGGCAACCTAGGTTTCACTCTCGGGCGTTGCTCCACCACACCGAATAGCTACGGCCTTAGAAGTCAACTCCAGAAGCATAAAATACAATATAAATGCAACAGCTTTTCCACCGTATGAAACGAATGATTGCAAACAGTGTGAAAGTTATGGTCATTTCTACGTTCCGGGCAACCTAGGCTTAACTCCAGGGCGTTGTTCCTCCAGATCGAATAGATAGGGACTTTGAATACGACGCCAGAAGTATAAAATACAACATAAGTACCACAGTTTTTCCATCGTATAAAATGTATAATTGCAAGCAGTGTGAAGGTAATGGTCATTTCTACGTTCCGAGCAACCTAGGCTTCACTCTAGAGCGTCGCTGCACCAGATCGAATAGTTAGGGCCTTAGATGTCAACGCCCGAAGCATAAAATACAAAATAAATAGAACAGTTTTTCCATTGTATAAAACGAATAATTGCAACCAGTGTGAAAGTTATGGTCGTTTCTACGTTCCGGGCAACCTAGGCTTTACTGTAGGGCGTTGCTCCACCAGATCGAATAGTTAGGGCCTTAGAAGTGAATGCCAGAAGCATAAAATACAATATAAATACAACAGTTTTTCCACTGTATAATATGAATAATTGTAAACAGTGTGGATGTATTAGTCATTTCTGCGTTCCGGGCAACCTAGGCTTCACTCTAGGGCGTTGCTCCACCAGATCGAATAGCTACGGACATAGAATTCAACGCCAGAAGAATAAAACACAACATAAGAACAACAGTTTTACCATCGTATAAAATGAATAATCGCAAACAGTGTGAAGGTAATGGTCATTTCTACGTTCCGGGCAACCTAGGCTTCGCTCTAGGTCCCTGCACCACCAGATCGAATAGCTAGGGACTTAGAAGTCAGCGCCGGTAGCATAAAATACAATAAAAATGCAACAGTTTTTCCATCGTATAACAGGAATAACTGCAACCAGTGTGAAAGTACTGGTCTTTTCTACGTTCCGGGGAACCTAGGCTTCACTCTAGGGCGTTGCTCCACCAGATCGAATAGCTAGGGACTTAGAATTCAACGCCAGTAGAATAAAATACAACATAAGTACAACAGTTTTATCATCGTATAAAATGAACAATCGCAAACAGTGTGAAGGTAATGGTCATTTTTACGTTCCGGGCAACCTAGGCTTCACTCTAGGGCGTTGCTCCACCAGATCGAATAGCTAGGGCCTATGAAGTCAACGCCAGAAGCATAATATACAATATAAATACAACAGCTTTTCCATCGTATAATATGAATGATTGCAAACAGTGTGAAAGTTATGGTCATTTATACGTTCCGGGCAACCTAGGCTTAACTCCAGGGCGTTGCTCCACCAGATCGAATAGATAGGGACTTTGTATACGACGCCAGAAGCATAAAATACAATAAAAATGCAACAGTTTTTCCATCGTATAACAGGAAAGCTGCAACCAGTGTGAAAGTACTGGTCATTTCTATGTTCCGGGTAACCTAGGCTTCACTCTAGGCCGTAGCTCCACCAGATCGAATAGCTATGGACTTAGAATTCAACGCCAGAAGAATAAAATACAATATAAGTACCACAGTTTTTCCATAGTATAACAGGAATAATTACAACCAGTGTGATAGTAATGGGCATTTCTACGTTCCGTGCAACCTAGGCTTCATTCTAGGGCATTGTTCCACCAGATCGAACAGTTAGGGCCTAAGAAGTCAACGCCAGAAGCATAAAATACAATATAAATACAATAGTTTTTCCATCGTCTAAAACGAATAATTGCGCGAGTGTGAACGGTATGGTCATTTCTACGTTCCGGGAAACCTAGGCTTCACTCTAGGGCGTTGCTCCACCACATCGAATAGCTAGGGCCTTAGAAGTCAGCGCCCGAAACATAAAATACAATATAAATACAACAGCTTTTCCATCGTATAAAACGAATAACTGCATCCAGTGTGAAAGTTATGGTCATTTCTACGTGCCGGGCAACCTAGGCTTCAACCTAGAGCGTTGCTCCACCAGATCGAATAGTTACGGCCTTAGAAGTCAACGGCAGAAGCATAAAATACCATATAAATACATCAGTTTTTCCGTCGTTAAAAGGAATAAATGCAACCAGTGTGAAGTATATGGTCATTTCTACGTTCCGGGCAACCTAGGCTTCACTCTAGGGCGTTGGTCCACCACATCGAATAGTTAGGGCCTTAGAAGTCAACGCCCGAAGCATAAAATACCAAATGAATGCAACAGTTCTTCCATCGTATAAAACGAATAATTGCATCCCGTGTGAAAGTAATGGTCATTTCTACGTTCCGGGCACCCTAGGCTTCACTCTATGCCGTTGCTCCACCACATCGTATAGCTACGGACTTAGATGTCAACGCCAGAAGCATAAAATACAATAAAAGTACAACAGTTTTTCCATCGTGTAAAACGAATAATAGCAACCAGTGTGAAAGTTATGGTCATTTCTACGTTCCGGCCAGCATAGGCTTCACCCTTGGACGTTGACCCTCCAGATCGAATGGCTAGGACCTGAAAAATCAAAGTCAGAAGCAGAAAATTCAATAAAAATACAACAGTTTTTCCATCGTATAACAGGAATAATTGCAACCAGGTTGAAGTGATGGTCATTTCTACGTTCCGGGCGACCTAGGGCTCACTATAGTGCGATGCTCCACCAGATCGAATAGTTAGTGCCGAAGAAGTCAACGCCAGAAGCATAAAATAAAATATAAGTACTACAGCGTTTCCATCTTATGAAACGAATAATTGCAACCAGTGTGAAAGTTACGGTCATTTCTACGTCCCGGGCTACCTAGGCTTCACTCTAGGGCGTTGCTCCACCCCATCGAATAGCTACGGCCTTAGAAGCCAACGCCAGGAGTATAAAATACAATATAAACACAACAGCTTTTCCATCGTATAAAACGAATAATTGCAACCAGTGTGAAAGTTATGGTCATTTCTACGTTCCGGGCAACATAGGCTTCACTATAGTGCGTTGCTCCACCAGATCGAATAGTTAGTGCCGAAGAAGTCAACGCCAGAAGCATAAAATAAAATATAAGTACTACAGCGTTTCCATCTTATGAAACGAATAATTGCAACCAGTGTGAAAGTTACGGTCATTTCTACGTCCCGGGCTACCTAGGCTTCACTCTAGGGCGTTGCTCCACCCCATCGAATAGCTACGGCCTTAGAAGCCAACGCCAGGAGTATAAAATACAATATAAACACAACAGCTTTTCCATCGTATAAAACGAATAATTGCAACCAGTGTGAAAGTTATGGTCATTTCTACGTTCCGGACAACATAGGCTTCACTATAGTGCGTTGCTCCACCAGATCGAATAGTTAGTGCCGAAGAAGTCAACGCCAGAAGCATAAAATAAAATATAAGTACTACAGCTTTTCCATCTTATGAAACGAATAATTGCAACCAGTGTGAAAGTTACGGTCATTTCTACGTCCCGGGCTACCTAGGCTTCACTCTAGGGCGTTTCTCCACCAGATCGAATAGTTAGTGCCGAAGAAGTCAACGCCAGAAGCATAAAATAAAATATAAGTACTACAGCTTTTCCATCTTATGAAACGAATAATTGCAACCAGTGTGAAAGTTACGGTCATTTCTACGTCCCGGGCTACCTAGGCTTCACTCTAGGGCGTTTCTCCACCAGATCGAATAGTTAGGGCCTAAGAAGTCAACGCCAGAAGCATGAAATACAATATAAATACTACAGCTTTTCCATCTTATGAAACGAATAATTGCAACCAGTGTGAAAGTTATGGTCATCTCTACGTCCCGGGCTACCTAGGCTTCACTCTAGGGCGTTGCTCCACCATATCGAATAGTTAGGGCCTTAGAAGTCAACTCCAGAAGCATAAAATACAAAATTAATAGAACAGTTCTTCCATTGTATAAAACAAATAATCGCAACCAGTGTGAAAGTTATGGTCATTACTACGTTCCGGGCAACCTAGGCTTCACTCTAGGGCGTTGCTCCACCAGACCGAATAGATAGGGCCTAAGAAGTCAACGCCAGAAGTATAAAATACAATATAAGTACCACAGTTCTTCAAACGTATAAAACGAATAATTGCAACCAGTAAGAAAGATATGGCCATTTCTACGTTCCGGGCAACCTAGGCTTCACCCTAGGGCGATGCTCCACCAGATCGTATTGTTAGGGCCTTAGAACTCAGCGGCCGAAGCATAAAACACAATAGAAATACAACAGTTTTTCCATCGTATAACGGTAATGATTGCAAACAGTGTGAAAGTAACGGTCATTTCTGCGATACGGGATACCTAGGCTTCACTCTAGCGCGTTGCTGCACCACATCGAATAGGTACGGCCTATGAAGTCCACGCCAGAAGCATAAAAGACAATATAAATACAACAGCTTTTCCATCCTATAAAACGAATAATTGCAACCAGTGTGAAAGCTAATGGTCATTTCTACGTTCCGGGCAACCTAGGCTTCACTGTAGGGCGTTGCTCCACCACATCGAATAGCTACGACCTTGGAAGTCAACGCCTGAAGCATAAGATAAAATAAAAATACAACAGATTCTCCATTGTATAAAACGGATAATTGCAACCAGTGTTAAGGTAATGGCCATTTCTACGTTCCGGGCATCCTAGACTTAACTCTGAGACATTGCTCCACCAGATCGAATACATAGGGCCTTAGAATTCAACGCCAGAAGCATAAAATACAATGTAAATGCAACAGTTTTTCCATCGTATACCAGGAATGATTGCAACCAGAGTGAAGGTGATTGTGATTTCTACGTTCCGGCCACCCTAGGCTTCACTCTAGGCCGTTGCTCCACCACATCGTATAGCTACGGACTTAGATGTCAACGCCAGAAGCATTAAATACAATAAAAGTACAACAGTTTTTCCATCGTATAACAGGAGTAATTGCAACCAGAGTGAAACTGATGGACATTTCTACGTTCCGGGCGACCTAGGCTTCACTCTGGGGTGTTGGACCACCAGATCAAATAGTTAGCGCCTAAGAAGTCAACGCCCGAAGCATAAAATACAAAATAAATAGAACAGTTTTTCCATTGTATAAAACGAATAATTGCAACCAGTGTGAAAGTTATGGTCATTTCTACGTTCCGGGCAACCTAGGCTTCACTCTAGGGCGTTGTTCCACCATATCGAATTGTTATGATCTAAGAAGTCAACGCCAGAAGCTTAAAATACAATATAAATACAACAGCTTTTCCATCGTATATAGTGTATATTTGCAAACAGTGTGAAAGTAAAGGTCATTTCTAGGTTCCGGCAACTGGGCTTAACTGTAGGGCGTTGCTCCACCATATCGAATAGCTAGGGCCTAAGAAGTCAACGCCAGAATCATAATAAACAATATAAATACAACAGTTTTTCCCTTGTATAACAGGAATAATTGCAACCAGTGTGAAAGTTATGGTCATTTCTACGTTCCGGGCAACCTAGTCTTCACTCTAGGGCGCTCCTCCACCACATCGAATAGTTAGGGCGTTAGAAGTCAATGCCAGAAGCATAGAATACAATATAAATACAACAGTTTTTCCACTGTATAATTTGAATAATTGCAAACAGTGTGGAAGTAATGGTCATTTCTGCGTTCCCGGCAACCTAGGTTTCGCTCTTGGGCGTTGCTCCACCACACCGAATAGCTACGGCCTTAGATGTCAACTCCAGAAGCATAAAATACAATATAAATACAACAGCTTTTCCATCGTATAATATGAATGATTGCAAACAGTGTGAAGGGTATGGTCATTTCTACGTTCCGGGCACCTAGGCTTAACTGTAGGCCGTTGCTCCACCAGATAGCATAGCTAGGAACTTAGAATTTAACGCCAGAAGCATAAAATACAATAAAAATGCAACAGTTTTTCCATAGTATAACAGGAGTAATTGCAAGCAGTGTGAAAGTACAGGTCATTTCTACGTTCCGGGCAACCTAGGCTTCGCTCTAGGGCCTTGCTCCACCAGATCGAATAGCTAGGGACTTAGAAGTCAACGCCAGAGGCATAAAATACAATAAAAATGCAACAGTTTTCCATCGTATAACGGGAATAATTGCAACAAATGTGAACGTGATGGTCATTTCCACGTTCGGGGCAACCTAGGTTTTGCTCTAGGGCGTTGCTTCACAACGTCGAATAGTTAGGGGCTTAGAAGACAACGCCTGAAGCATAAAATACAATAAAAATACATCATTTTTTTCATCGTATAAAAGGAATAATTGCAACCAGTCTGAAAGATATGGTCATTTCTACGTTCCGGGCAACCTAGGCTTCACCCTAGGGGGTTGCTCCACCAGATCGAATAGCTAGGGCCTTAGAAGTCAACGCCAGAAGCATAAAATAAAATAAAAATAGTGCAGTTATTCCATCGTATAACAGGAATAATTACAAGCAGTGTGAAAGTAATGGGTATTTCTACGTTCCGTGCAACCTAGGCTTCACTCTAGGGCGTTGGACCACCAGGTCGAATAGTTAGGGCCTTAGAAAACAACTCCAGACGCATAAAATACAATATAAATAAAACAGTTTTTCCACGGTATAAAACGAATAATTGCAACCAGTGTGAAAATTATGGTCATTTCTACGTTCCGGGCAACCTAGGCTTCACCATAGGGCGTTGCTCCACCAGATCCAATACTTAGGACCTAAGAAGTCAACGCCAGAAGCATAAAATACAAAATAGATACAACAGTTCTTCCATCATATAACAGGAATAATTGCAACTAGTGTGAAAGTGATGGTCATTTCTACGTTCCGGGCAACCTAGGCTTCACTCTAGGTCGTTGCTCCGCCAGATCGAATAGCTAGGGACTTAGAAGTCAACGCCAGAAGCATAAAATAAAATAAAAATACAACAGTTTTTCCATCGTATAACATGAATACTTGCAACCAGTGTGAAAGTGATGGTCATTTCTACGTTCCGGGCAACCTAGGCATCAGTCCAGGGCGTTGCTCCACCAGATCGAATAGCTAGTGCCTTAGAAGTCAACGACCGAAACATAAAATACAATTAAAACACAACAGTTTTCCATCGTATAACGGGAATAATTGCAACAAATGTGAACGTGATGGTCATTTCCACGTTCCGGGCAACCTAGGTTTTGCTCTAGGGCGTTGCTTCACAACATCGAATAGTTAGGGCCTTAGAAGACAACGCCTGAAGCATAAAATACAATAAAAATACATCATTTTTTTTTTCGTATAAAAGGAATAATTGCAACCAGTCTGAAAGATATGGTCATTTCTACGTTCCGGGCAACCTAGGCTTCACCCTACGGGGTTGCTCCACCAGATTGAATAGCTAGGGCCTTAGAAGTCAACGCCAGAAGCATAAAATAAAATAAAAATAGAGCAGTTATTCCATCGTATAACAGGAATAATTACAACCAGTGTGAAAGTGATGATCATTTCTACGTTCCGGGCAACCTAGGTTTCACTCTTGGGCGTTGCTCCACCACACTGAATAGCTACGGCCTTAGAAGTCAACTCCAGAAGCATAAAATACAATATAAATACAACAGCTTTTCCATCGTATAAAATGAATGATTGCAAACAGTGTGAAAGTTATGGTCATTTCTACGTTCCGGGCAACCTAGGCTTAACTCCAGGGCGTTGCTCCACCAGATCGAATAGTTAGGTACTTTGATTACAACGCCAGAAACATAAAATACAATAAAAATGCAACAGTTTTTCCATAGTATAACAGGAGTAATTGCAACCAGTGTGAAAGTACAGGTCATTTCTACGTTCCGGGCAACCTGGGCTTCGCTCTATGGCCTTGCTCCACCAGATCGAATAGCTAGGGACTTAGGAGTCAACGCCAGAGGCATAAAATACAACATAGGTACAACAGTTTTACCATCGTATAAAATGAATAATCGCAAACAGTGTGAAGATAATGGTCATTTCTACGTTCCGGGCAACCTAGGCTTCACTCTAGGGCTTTGCTCCACCAGATCGAATAGCTAGGGCCTAAGAAGTCAACGCCAGAAGCATAATATACAATATAAATACAACAGTTTTTCCCTTGTATAACAGGAATAATTGCGACCAGTGTGAAGGCTATGGTCATTTCTACGTTCCGGGCAAGCTAGGCTTCACTGTAGGGCGATACTCCACCACATCGAATAGTTAGGGCGTTAGAAGTCAATGCCAGAAGCATAAAATACAATATAAATACAACAGTTTCTCCACTGTATAATATGAATAATTGCAAACAGTGTGGAAGTAATGGCCATTTCTGCGTTCCCGGCAACCTAGGTTTCACTCTTGGGCGTTGTTCCACCACACCGAATAGCTACGGCCTTAGAAGTCTACTCCAGAAACATAAAATACAGTATAAATACAACAGCTTTTCCATCGTATAATATGAATGATTGCAAACAGTGTGAAAGTTATGGTCATTTCTACGTTCCGGGCAACCTAGGCTTAAGTCCAGGGCGTTGCTCCTCCAGATCGAATAGATAGGGACTTTGAATACGACGCCAGAAGTATAAAATACAATAAAAATGCAACAGTTTTTCCATCGTATAACAGGAAAGCTGCAACCAGAGTGAAAGTACTGGTCATTTCTATGTTCCGGGTAACCTAGGCTTCACTCTAGGGCGTAACTCCACCAGATCGAATAGCTATGGACTTAGAATTCAACACCAGAAGAATAAAATACAACATAAGTACCACAGTTTTTCCATCGTATAAAATGTATAATTGCAAGCAGTGTGAAGGTAACGGTCATTTCTACGTTCCGGGCAACCTAGGCTTCACTCTAGAGCGTCGCTGCACCAGATCGAATAGTTAGGGACTTTGAGTACAACGCCTGGAGCATAAAATACAATAAAAATGCAACAGTTTTTCCATCGTCTAACTGCAAAGCTGCAACCAGTGTGAAAGCACTGGTCATTTCTATGTTCCGCGTAACCTAGCCTTCACTCTAGAGCATCGGTCCACCAGATCGAATAGCTAGGGACTTAGAATTCAGCGCCAGAGGCATAAAATACAACATAGGTACAACAGTTTTACCATCGTATAAAATGAATAATCGCAAACAGTGTGAAGATAATGGTCATTTCTACGTTCCGGGCAACCTAGGCTTCTCTCTAGGGCGATGCTCCACCAGATCGAATAGTTAGGGCCTTAGATGTCAACGCCCGCAGCATAAAATACAATATAAATACAACAGCTTTTCCATCGTATATAATGTATATTTGCAAAGAATGTGAAAGCAAAGGTCGTTTCTACGTTCCGGGCAACCTAGGCTTAACTGTAGGGCGTTGCTCCACCAGATCGAATAGTTAGGGCCTTAGAAGTCAATGCCAGAAGCATAAAATACAATATAAATACAACAGTTTTTCCACTGTATAATATGAATAATTGTAAACAGTGTGGATGTATTAGTCATTTCTGCGTTCCGGGCAACCTAGGCTTCACTCTAGGGCGTTGCTCCACCAGATCGAATAGCCACGGACATAGAATTCAACGCCAGAAGAATAAAACACAACATAAGAACAACAGTTTTACCATCGTATAAAATGAATAATCGCAAACAGTGTGAAGGTAATGGTCATTTCTACGTTCCGGGCAACCTAGGCTTCGCTCTAGGTCCCTGCACCACCAGATCGAATAGCTAGGGACTTAGAAGTCAGCGCCGGTAGCATAAAATACAATAAAAATGCAACAGTTTTTCCATCGTATAACAGGAATAACTGCAACCAGTGTGAAAGTACTGGTCTTTTCTACGTTCCGGGGAACCTAGGCTTCACTCTAGGGCGTTGCTCCACCAGATCGAATAGCTAGGGACTTAGAATTCAACGCCAGTAGAATAAAATACAACATAAGTACAACAGTTTTATCATCGTATAAAATGAACAATCGCAAACAGTGTGAAGGTAATGGTCATTTTTACGTTCCGGGCAACCTAGGCTTCACTCTAGGGCGTTGCTCCACCAGATCGAATAGCTAGGGCCTATGAAGTCAACGCCAGAAGCATAATATACTATATAAATACAACAGCTTTTCCATCGTATAATATGAATGATTGCAAACAGTGTGAAAGTTATGGTCATTTATACGTTCCGGGCAACCTAGGCTTAACTCCAGGGCGTTGCTCCACAAGATCGAATAGATAGGGACTTTGTATACGACGCCAGAAGCATAAAATACAATAAAAATGCAACAGTTTTTCCATCGTATAACAGGAAAGCTGCAACCAGTGTGAAAGTACTGGTCATTTCTATGTTCCGGGTAACCTAGGCTTCACTCTAGGGCGTAGCTCCACCAGATCGAATAGCTATGGACTTAGAATTCAACGCCAGAAGCATAAAATACAAAATAAAAACAACAGTTTTTCCATTGTATAAAACGAATAATTGCAACCAGTGTAAAAGTTATGGTCATTTCTACGTTCAGGGCAACCTAGGCTTAACTCCAGGGCGTTGCTCCACCAGATCGATTAGTTAGGGACTTTGAGTACAACGCCAGAAGCATAAAATACAATAAAAATGCAACTGCTTTTCCATCGTATAACAGGAAAGCTGCCACCAGTATGAAAGTACTGGTCGTTTCTATGTTCCGTGTAACCTAGGCTTCACTCTAGGGCGTTGTTCCACCAGATCGAATAGCTAGGGACTTAGAATTCAGCGCCAGAAGAATAAAATACAACATATGTACAATAGTTTTTCCATCGTATAAAATGTATATTCGCAAACAGTGTGAAAGTAATGGTCATTTCTACGTTCCTGACAACCTAGGTTTCACTCTCGGGCGTTGCTCCACCACACCGAATAGCTACGGCCTTAGAAGTCAACTCCAGAAGCATAAAATACAATATAAATGCAACAGCTTTTCCACCGTATAAAACGAATGATTGCAAACAGTGTGAAAGTTATGGTCATTTCTACGTTCCGGGCACCTAGGCTTAACTGTAGGGCGTTGCTCCACCAGATAGCATAGCTAGGAACTTAGAATTTAACGCCAGAAGCATAAAATACAATAAAAATGCAACAGTTTTTCCATAGTATAACAGGAGTAATTGCAAGCAGTGTGAAAGTACAGGTCATTTCTACGTTCCGGGCAACCTAGGCTTCGCTCTAGGGCCTTGCTCCACCAGATCGAATAGCTAGGGACTTAGAAGTCAACGACAGAGGCATAAAATACAATAAAAATGCAACAGTTTTTCCATCGTATAACAGGAATAACTGCAGCCAGTGTGAAAGTACTGGTCATTCCTATGTTCCCGGTAACCTTGGCTTCACTCTACGGCCTTGCACCACCAGATCGAATAGCTAGGGACTTAGAAGTCAACGCCAGAAGCATAAAATACATTAAAAATACAACAGTTTTTCCATCGTATAAAAGGAATAATTGCAACCAGTGTGAAAGTAATGGTCATTTCTACGTTCCGGGCAACCTAGGTTTCACTCTTGGGCGTTGCTCCACCACACTGAATAGCTACGGCCTTAGAAGTCAACTCCAGAAGCATAAAATACAATATAAATACAACAGCTTTTCCATCGTATAAAATGAATGATTGCAAACAGTGTGAAAGTTATGGTCATTTCTACGTTCCGGGCAACCTAGGCTTAACTCCAGGGCGTTGCTCCACCAGATCGAATAGTTAGGTACTTTGATTACAACGCCAGAAACATAAAATACAATAAAAATGCAACAGTTTTTCCATAGTATAACAGGAGTAATTGCAACCAGTGTGAAAGTACAGGTCATTTCTACGTTCCGGGCAACCTGGGCTTCGCTCTATGGCCTTGCTCCACCAGATCGAATAGCTAGGGACTTAGGAGTCAACGCCAGAGGCATAAAATACAACATAGGTACAACAGTTTTACCATCGTATAAAATGAATAATCGCAAACAGTGTGAAGATAATGGTCATTTCTACGTTCCGGGCAACCTAGGCTTAAGTCCAGGGCGTTGCTCCTCCAGATCGAATAGATAGGGACTTTGAATACGACGCCAAAGTATAAAATACAATAAAAATGCAACAGTTTTTCCATCGTATAACAGGAAAGCTGCAACCAGTGTGAAAGTACTGGTCATTTCTATGTTCCGGGTAACCTAGGCTTCACTCTAGGGCGTAACTCCACCAGATCGAATAGCTATGGACTTAGAATTCAACACCAGAAGAATAAAATACAACATAAGTACCACAGTTTTTCCATCGTATAAAATGTATAATTGCAAGCAGTGTGAAGGTAACGGTCATTTCTACGTTCCGGGCAACCTAGGCTTCACTCTAGAGCGTCGCTGCACCAGATCGAATAGTTAGGGACTTTGAGTACAACGCCTGAAGCATAAAATACAATAAAAATGCAACAGTTTTTCCATCGTCTAACTGCAAAGCTGCAACCAGTGTGAAAGCACTGGTCATTTCTATGTTCCGCGTAACCTAGCCTTCACTCTAGAGCATCGGTCCACCAGATCGAGTAGCTAGGGACTTAGAATTCAGCGCCAGAGGCATAAAATACAACATAGGTACAACAGTTTTACCATCGTATAAAATGAATAATCGCAAACAGTGCGAAGATAATGGTCATTTCCACGTTCCGGGCAACCTAGGCTTCTCTCTAGGGCGATGCTCCACCAGATCGAATAGTTAGGGCCTTAGATGTCAACGCCCGCAGCATAAAATACAATATAAATACAACAGCTTTTCCATCGTATATAATGTATATTTGCAAAGAATGTGAAAGCAAAGGTCGTTTCTACGTTCCGGGGCAACCTAGGCTTAACTGTAGGGCGTTGCTCCTCCAGATCGAATAGTTAGGGCCTTAGAAGTCAATGCCAGAAGCATAAAATACAATATAAATACAACAGTTTTTCCACTGTATAATATGAATAATTGTAAACAGTGTGGATGTATTAGTCATTTCTGCGTTCCGGGCAACCTAGGCTTCACTCTAGGGCGTTGCTCCACCAGATCGAATAGCCACGGACATAGAATTCAACGCCAGAAGAATAAAACACAACATAAGAACAACAGTTTTACCATCGTATAAAATGAATAATCGCAAACAGTGTGAAGGTAATGGTCATTTCTACGTTCCGGGCAACCTAGGCTTCGCTCTAGGGCGTTGCTCCACCAGATCGAATAGCTAGGGCCTATGAAGTCAACGCCAGAAGCATAATATACAATATAAATACAACAGCTTTTCCATCGTATAATATGAATGATTGCAAACAGTGTGAAAGTTATGGTCATTTATACGTTCCGGGCAACCTAGGCTTAACTCCAGGGCGTTGCTCCACAAGATCGAATAGATAGGGACTTTGTATACGACGCCAGAAGCATAAAATACAATAAAAATGCAACAGTTTTTCCATCGTATAACAGGAAAGCTGCAACCAGTGTGAAAGTACTGGTCATTTCTATGTTCCGGGTAACCTAGGCTTCACTCTAGGGCGTAGCTCCACCAGATCGAATAGCTATGGACTTAGAATTCAACGCCAGAAGAATAAAATACAATATAAGTACCACAGTTTTTCCATTGTATAGAATGCATAATTGCAAGCAGTGTGAAGGTAATGGTCATTTCTACGTTCCGGGCAACCTAGGCTTCACTCTAGAGCGTTGCTGCACCAAATCGAATAGTTAGGACCTTAGATGTCAACGCCTGAAGCATAAAATACAATAAAAATGCAACAGTTTTTCCATCGTATACCTGGAAAGCTGCAACCAGTGTGAAAGCACTAGTCATTTCTATGTTCCGGGTAACCTAGTCTTCACTCTAGGGCGTTGTTCCCCCAGTTCGAATAGTTAGGGCCTAAGAAGCCTACGCCAGAAGCATAAAATACAATATAAATACAACAGTTTTTCCATCGCATAACTGGAATAATAGCAACCAGTGTGAAGGTGATGGTCATTTCTAAGTTCCGGGCAACCGAGGCTTCACTCTGGAGCGTTGCTTCACCAGATCGAATAGCCAGGGCCTTAGAAGTCAAAGCCAGAAGCACAAAATAAAATAGAAATACAACAGCTATTCCATCGTATAACAGGAATAATTACAAGCAGTGTGAAAGTAATGGGTATTTCTACGTTCCGTGCAACCTAGGCTTCACTCTAGGGCGTTGGACCACCAGGTCGAATAGTTAGGGCCTTAGAAAACAACTCCAGACGCATAAAATACAATATAAATAAAACAGTTTTTCCACGGTATAAAACGAATAATTGCAACCAGTATGAAAATTATGGTCATTTCTACGTTCCGGGCAACCTAGGCTTCACCATAGGGCGTTGCTCCACCAGATCCAATACTTAGGACCTAAGAAGTCAACGCCAGAAGCACAAAATAAAATAGAAATACAACAGCGATTACATCGTATAACAGGAATAATTAAAAGCAGTGTGAAAGTAATGGGCATTTCTACGTTCCGTGCAACCTAGGCTTCACTCTAGGGCGTTGGACCACCAGGTCGAATAGTTAGGGCCTTAGAAAACAACTCCAGACGCATAAAATACAATATAAATAAAACAGTTTTTCCACGGTATAAAACGAATAATTGCAACCAGTATGAAAATTATGGTCATTTCTACGTTCCGAGCAACCTAGGCTTCACAATAGGGCGTTGCTCCACCAGATCCAGTACTTAGGACCTAAGAAGTCACCGCCAGAAGCATAAAATACGAAATAGATACAACAGTTTTTCCATCATATAACAGGAATGATTGCAACTAGTGTGAAAGTGATGGTCATTTCTACGTTCCGGGCAACCTAGGCTTCACTCTAGAGCGTTGTTCCTCGAGATCGAATAGCTAGGGACTAAGAAGTCTACAGCAGAAGCATAAAATACAATATAAATACAACAGTTTTTCCATCGTATAACAGGAATAATTGCAACCAGTGTGAAAGTGATGGTCATTTCTACGTTCCGGGCAACCCAGACTTCAGTCTAGGGTGTGGTTCCCCCATATCGAATAGTTAGGGCCTAAGAAGCCTACGCCAAAAGCATAAAATACAATATAAATATCACAGTTTTTCCATCGTATAACAGGAATAATTGCAACCAGAGTGAAGGTGATGGTCATTTCTAAGTTCCCGGCAACCTAGGCTTCACTCTAGAGCGTTGCTCCACCATATCGAATAGCTAGGGCCTTAGAAGTCAACGCCAGAAGCACAAAATAAAATAAAAGTACAACAGTTATTCCTTCGTATAACAGGAATAATTACAACCAGTGTGAAAGTAATGGGCATTTCTACGTTCCGTGCAACCTAGAGTTCACTCTAGGGCGTTGCTCCACCAGGTCGAATAGTTGGGGCCTTAGAAAACAACTCCAGGCGCATAAAATACAATAAAAATACGACAGTTTTACCATCGTATAACTGGCACAGTTGCAACCAGTGTGAAAGATATGGTCATTTCTACGTTTCGGGTAACCTAGGCTTCACCCTAGGGCGGTGTTCACCAGATCCAATAGTCAGGACATAAGAAGTCAACGCCAGACGTATAAAATACAAAATAGATACAACAGCTTTTCCATCATATAACAGGAATAATTGCAACCAGTGTGAAAGTGATGGTCATTTCTACCTTCCGGGCAACCTAGGCTTCAGTCTAGGGCGTTGTTCCCCCAGATAGAATAGTTAGGGCCTAAGAAGCCTACGCCAGAAGCATAAAATACTATATAAATACAACAGTTATTCCATCGTATAACGGGAATAATAGCAACCAGTGCGAAAGTGATGGTCATTTCTACATTCCGGGCAACCTAGGCTCCACTCTTGGGCGTTGCTCCACCAGATCGAATAGTTAGGGCCTAAGAAGTCAACGCCAGAAGCATATAAATACGATATATGTACCACAGTTTTTCCATCTTATAAAACGAATAATTGAAACCAGTGTGAAAGCAATGGCCATTTCTACGTTCCGGGGATCCTAGACTTAACTCCGAGGCATTGCACCACCAGATCCAAATATAGGGCCTTAGAAGTCAACGCCAGAAGCATAGAGTACAACAACAATCCAACAGTTTCTTCATTGTATAACAGGAACAATAGCGACCAGTGCGAAGGTAATGGTCATTTCTACGTTCCGGGCAACCTAGGCTTCACCCTAGGGCGTTGCTCCAGCAGATCGAATAGCTACGGCCTTAGAAGTCAACGCCAGAAGCATAAAATAATATAAAAATACAACAGTTGTTCCATCGTATAACAGGAATAATTACAAGCAGTGTGAAAGTAATGGGCATTTCTACGTTCCGTGCAACCTAGGCTTCACTCTAGGGCGTTGGACCACCAGGTCGAATAGTTAGGGCCTTGGAAAACAACTCCAGACGCATAAAATACAATATAAATAAAACAGTTTTTCCACGGTATAAAACGAATAATTGCAACCAGTATGAAAATTATGGTCATTTCTACGTTCCGGGCAACCTAGGCTTCACCATAGGGCGTTGCTCCACCAGATCCAGTACTTAGGACCTAAGAAGTCAACGCCAGAAGCATAAAATACAAAATAGATACAACAGTTTTTCCATCATATAACAGGAATGATTGCAACTAGTGTGAAAGTGATGGTCATTTCTACGTTCCGGGCAACCTAGGCTTCACTCTAGAGCGTTGTTCCTCCAGATCGAATAGCTAGGGCCTAAGAAGTCTACAGCAGAAGCATAAAATACAAAATAGATACAACAGTTTTTCCATCATATAACAGGAATAATTGCAACTAGTGTGAAAGTGATGGTCATTTCTACGTTCCGGGCAACCTAGGCTTCACTCTAGAGCGTTGTTCCTCCAGACCCAATAGCTAGGGCCTAAGAAGTCTACAGCAGAAGCATAAAATACAATATAAATACAACAGTATTTCCATCGTATAACAGGAATAATTGCAACCAGTGTGAAAGTGATGGTCATTTCTACGTTCCGGGCAACCTAGGCTTCAGTCTAGGGCGTTGCTCCACCAGATCGAATATTTAGGGCCTAAGAAGTCAACGCCAGAAGCATATAGATACGATATATGTACCACAGTTTTTCCATCTTATAAAACGATTAATTGAAACCAGTGTGAAAGCAATGGCCATTTCTACGTTCCGGGGATCCTAGACTTAACTCTAGGGCGTTGCTCCACCAGATCGAATAGCTAGGGATTTAGAAGTCAACGCCAGAAGCACAAAATAAAATAAAAATACAACAGTTATTCCATTGTATAACAGGAATAATTACAACCAGTGTGAAAGTAACGGGCATTTCTAAGTTCCGGGCAACCTAGGCTTCACCCTAGGGCGTTGTTCCACCAGATCGAATAGTTAGGTCCTAATAAGTCAACGCCAGAAGCATAAAATACGATATATGTACAACAGCCTTTCCATCGTATCAAACGAATAAGTGCAACCAGTGTGAAAGCAATGCCCATTTCTACGTTCCGGGCATCCTAGACTTAACTCTAGGGCGTTGCTCCACCAGATCGAATAGCTAGGGCTTTAGAAGTCAACGCCCGAAACATAAAATACAATAAAAATACAACAGTTTTTCCATCGTATAACGGGAATAATTGCAACAAATGTGAACATGATGGTCATTTCCACGATCCAGGCAACCTAGGCTTCACTCTAGGGTGTTCCTCCACCAGATCCAATAATTAGGGCCTAAGAAGTCAACGACGGAAGCATAAAATACAATAAAGATACAACAGCGTTTCCATCGTATAACAGGAATAATTGCAGCCAGAGTGAAGGTGATGGTCATTTCTACGTTCCGGGCAACCTAGGCTTCACCCTAGGGCGTTGCTCCACCAGATCGAATAGCAAGGGCCTTAGAAGTCAACGCCAGAAGCACAAAATCAGATAAAAATACAACAGCTATTCCATCGTATAACAGGAATAATTACAACCAGTGTGAAAGTAATGGTCATTTCTACGTTCCGGGCAACCTAGGCTTCACTCTACGGCGTTGGTCCACCACAACCAATAGTTAGGGCTTAAGAAGTCTATGCCAGAAGCACCAAATACAAAACAGATACAACAGTTTTTCCCTTCTATAACAGGAATAATTGCAACCAGTGTGCAAGCTATGGTCATTTCTAAGTTCCGGACAACCTAGGCTTCACTCTAGGGCGTTGGTACACCAGATCCAATAGTTAGGGCCTAAGAAGTCAACGCCAGGAGCACCAAACACAAAATAAACACAACAGTTTTTCCATCGTATAAAACGAATAATTGCAACCAGTGTGCAAGTAATGGTCATTCCTACGTTCCGAGCCACCTACACTTCACTCTAGGGCGTTGCTCCACCAGATCGAATAGTTAGGGACTAAGAAGTCAACGCCAGAAGCATAAAATACGATATATGTACAACAGTTACTCCATCGTATAACATGAATAATTGCAACCAGTGTGAAAGTGATGATCATTTCTACGTTCCGGGCAACCTAGGCTTCACTCTAGGGCGTTGACCCACTAGATCGAATAGTTAGGGCCTTAGAAGTCAATGCCAGATGCATAAAATACAATAAAAATACAACAGTTTTTCCATCGTATAACGGGAATAATTGCAACAATTGTGAAAGTGATGGTCATTTCCACGTTTCGGGCAACCTAGGCTTCACTCTAGGGCGTTGGTCCACCAGATCCAATAGTTAGGGCCTAAGAGGTCAACGACAGAATCATAAAATACAACAAAGATACAACAGCT
Source organism: Calliopsis andreniformis (assembly GCF_051401765.1). Lineage (NCBI taxonomy): Eukaryota > Metazoa > Arthropoda > Insecta > Hymenoptera > Andrenidae > Calliopsis > Calliopsis andreniformis. The sequence goes on from NW_027480422.1 coordinate 20,899,974, forward strand.
TTTCCATCGTATAACAGGAATAATTGCATACAGAGTGAAGGTGATGGTCATTTCTACGTTCCGGGCAACCTAGGCTTCACCCTAGGGCGTTGCTCCACAAGATCGAATAGCTAGGGCCTTAGAAGTCAACGCCAGAAGCATAAAATAAAATAATAATAGAGCAGTTATTCCATCGTATAACAGGAATAATTACAACCAGTCTGAAAGATATGGTCATTTCTGCGTTCCGGGCAACCTAGGCTTCACCCTCGGGGTTTCTCCACCAGATCGAATAGCTAGGGCCTTAGAAGTCAACGCCAGAAGCATAAAATAAAATGAAAATAGAGCAGTTATTCCATCGTATAACAGGAATAATTACAACCAGTGTGAAAGAAATGGGCATTTCTACGTTCCGTGCAACCTAGACTTCACTCTAGGGCGTTGCTCCACCAGGTCGAATAGTTGGGGCCTTAGAAAACAACTGCAGACGAATAAAATACAATAAAAATACAACAGTTTTACCATCGTATAACGGGCATAATTGCAACCAGTGTAAAATATATGGTCATTACTACGTTCCGGGCAACCTAGGCTTCACTGTAGGGCGTTGGTCCACCACAACCAATAGTTAGGGCTTAAGAAGTCAATGCCAGAAGCACCAAATACAAAATAAATACAACAGTTTTTCCCTTCTATAACAGGAATAATTGCAACCAGTGTGAAAGCTATGGTCATTTCTACGTTCCGGGCAACCTAGGCTTCACTCTAGGGCGTTGGTACACCAGATCTAATAGTTAGGGCCTAAGAAGTCAACGCCAGGAGCACCAAATACAAAATAAATACAACAGTTTTTCCCTTCTATAACAGGAATAATTGCAACCAGTGTGAAAGTGATGATCATTTCTACCTTTCGGGCAACCTAGGCTTCACTCTAGGCCGTTGTACCACAAGGTCGAATAGTTAGGGCCTTAGAAAACAACTCCAGACGCATAAAACACAATATAAATAAAACAGTTTTTCCACGGTATAAAACGAATAATTGCAACCAGTATGAAAATTATGGTCATTTCTACGTTCCGGGCATCCTAGGCTTCACTCTAGGCCGTTGCTCCACCACATCGAATAGCTATGGCATTAGATGTCAACGCCAGAAGCATTAAATACAATATAAATACAACAGCTTTTCCACCGTATAACAGGAATAATTGCAAACAGTGGGAAATATATGGTCATTTCTACGTTCCTGGCAACCTAGGCTTCACTCTAGAGTGTTGCTCCAACACATCGAATAGCTACGGCCTTAGAAGTCAACGCCAGAAGCATAAAATACAATATAAATACAATAGTTTTTCCATCGTATAAAACGAATAATTGCAACCAGTATGAAAGTTATGGTCATTTCTACGTTCCGGGCAACCTAGGCTTCACCCTCGGGCGTTGTTCCACCAGTTCGAATAGTTAGGTCCTAATAAGTCAACGCCAGAAGCATAAAATACGATATATGTACAACAGCCTTTCCATTGTATCAAACGAATAAGTGCAACCAGTGTGAAAGCAATGGCCATTTCTACGTTCCGGGCATCGTAGACTTAACTGTAGGGCGTTGCTCCACCAGATCGAATAGCTACGGCCCTGGAAGTAGACGCCCGAAGCATAAAATACAATAAAAATAGAACAGTTTTTCATTCGTATAACAGGAATAATAGCAACCAGAGTGAAGGTGATGGTCACTTCTAAGTTCCGGGCAACCTAGGCTTCACTCTAGAGCGTTGCACCACCAGATCGAATAGCTAGGGCCTTAGAAGTCAACGCCAGAGGCATAAAATAAAATATAAATACAATAGTTATTCCATCGTATAACAGGAATAATTACAACCAGTGTGAAAGTAATGTGCATTTCTACGTTCCGTGCAACCTAGGCTTCACTCTAGGGCGTTGGTCCACCAGGTCGAATAGTTAGGGCCTGAGAAAACAACTCCAGACGCATAAAACGCAATAAAAATACAACAGTTTTTCCATCGTATGAAAAGAATAATTGCAACCAGTGTGAAAGTAATGGTCATTTCTACGTTCCGGGCATCCTAGGCTTCACTCTAGGCCGTTGCTCCACCACATCGAATAGCTATGGCATTAGAAGTCAACGCCAGAAGCATTAAATACAATATAAATACAACAGCTCTTCCACCGTATAACAGGAGTAATTGCAAACAGTGTGAAAGAAATGGGCATTTCTACGTTCCGTGCAACCTAGGCTTCACTCTAGAGCGCTGCTTCACCAGATCGAATAGCTACGGCCTTAGAAGTCAACGCCAGAAGCATAAAATAATATAAATATACAACAGTTGTTCAATCGTATAACAGGAATAATTACAACCAGTGTGAAAGTAATGGTCATTTCTGCGTTCCGGGCCCCATAGACTTCACTCTTGGACGTTGCCTCACCAGATCGAATAGCTAGGACCTTGGAAGTCAAAGCCAGACGCAGAAAATACAATATAAATAAAACAGTTTTTCCACGGTATAAAACGAATAATTGCAACCAGTATGAAAATTATGGTCATCTCTACGTTCCGGGCAACCTAGGCTTCACCATAGGGCGTTGCTCCACCAGATCCAATACTTAGGACCTAAGAAGTCAACGCCAGAAGCATAAAATACAAAATAGATACAACAGTTTTTCCATCATATAACAGGAATAATTGCAACCAGTGTGAAAGTGATGGTCATTTCTACGTTCCGGCAAACCTAGGCTTCAGTCTAGGGCGTGGTTCCCCCATATCGAATAGTTAGGGCCTAAGAAGCCTACGCCAGAAGCATAAAATACAATATAAGTACCACAGTTTTTCCATCGTATAACAGGAGTAATTGCAACCAGAGTGAAGGTGATGGTCATTTCTAAGTTCCCGGCAACCTAGGCTTCACTCTAGAGCGTTGCTCCACCAGATCGACTAGTTAGGGCCTAAGAAGTCAACGCCAGAAGCATAAAATACAATATAAACCCAACAGTTTTTCCCTTGTATAACAGGAATAATTGCGACCAGTGTGTAAGCTATGGTCATTTCTACGTTCCGGGCAACCTAGGCTTCACCCTAGGGCGTTGCTCCAACAGATCCAATAGTTAGGACATAAGAACTCAACGCCAGAAGCATAAAATACAAAATAGATACAACAGCTTTTCCATCATATAACAGGTATAATTGCAACCAGTGTGAAGGTGATGGTCACTTCTACGTTCCGGGCAACCTAGGCTTCAGTCTAGGGCGTTGTTCCCCCAGTTCGAATAGTTAGGGCCTAAGAAGCCTACGCCAGAAGCATAAAATACAATATAAATACAACAGTTTTTCCATCGCATAACAGGAATAATAGCAACCAGTGTGAAGGTGATGGTCATTTCTAAGTTCCGGGCAACCGAGGCATCACTCTAGAGCGTTGCTTCACCAGATCGAATAGCCAGGGCCTTAGAAGTCAACGCCATAAGCACAAAATAAAATAGAAATACAACAGCTATTCCATCGTATAACAGGAATGATTGCAACTAGTGTGAAAGTGATGGTCATTTCTACGTTCCGGGCAACCTAGGCTTCACTCTAGAGCGTTGTTCCTCCAGATCGAATAGCTAGGGCCTAAGAAGTCTACAGCAGAAGCATAAAATACAATATAAATACAACAGTTTTTCCATCGTATAACAGGAATAAGTGCAACAAGTGTGAAAGTGATGGTCATTTCTACGTTCCGGGTAACCCAGGCTTCAGTCTAGGGCGTGGTTCCCCCATATCGAATAGTTAGGGCCTAAGAAGCCTACGCCAGAAGCATAAAATACAATATAAATATCACAGTTTTTCCATCGTATAACAGGAATAATTGCAACCAGAGTGAAGGTGATGGTCATTTCTAAGTCCGCGGCAACCTAGGCTTCACTCTAGAGCGTTGCTCCACCATATCGAATAGCTAGGGCCTTAGAAGTCAACGCCAGAATCACAAAATAAAATAAAAATACAACAGTTATTCCATCGTATAACAGGAATAATTACAACCAGTGTGAAAGTAATGGGCATTTCTACGTTCCGTGCAACCTAGACTTCACTCTAGGGCATTGCTCCACCAGGTCGAATAGTTGGGGCCTTAGAAAACAACTCCAGGCGCATAAAATACAATAAAAATACGACAGTTTTACCATCGTACAACAGGCACAGTTGCAACCAGTGTGAAAGATATGGTCATTTCTACGTTTCGGGCAACCTAGGCTTCACCCTAGGGCGTTGTTCCACCAGATCCAATAGTTAGGACATAAGAAGTCAACGCCAGACGTATAAAATACAAAATAGATACAACAGCTTTTCCATCATATAACAGGAATAATTGCAGCCAGTGTGAAAGTGATGGTCATTTCTACCTTCCGGGCAACCTAGGCTTCAGTCTAGGGCGTTGTTCCCCCAGATCGAATAGCTAGGGCCTAAGAAGTCAACGCCAGAAGCATATAAATACGATATATGTACCACAGTTTTTCCATCTTATAAAACGAATAATTGAAACCAGTGTGAAAGCAATGGCCATTTCTACGTTCCGGTGATCCTAGACTTAACTCCGAGGCATTGCACCACCAGATCCAAATATAGGGCCTTAGAACTCAACGCCAGAAGCATAGAGTACAACAAAAATCCAACAGTTTCTTCATTGTACAACAGGAATAATAGCAACCAGTGCGAAGGTAATGGTCATTTCTACGTTCCGGGCAACCTAGGCTTCACCCTAGGGCGTTGCTCCAGCAGATCCAATAGTTAGGACCTCAGAAGTCAACGCCAGGAGCATAAAATACAATAAAATACCACAGTTTTTCCATCGTATAACAGGAATAATTGGAACCAGAGTGAAGGTGATGGTCATTTCTAAGTTCCGGGCAACCTAGGCTTCACTCTAGAGCGCTGCTTCACCAGATCGAATAGCTACGGCCTTAGAAGTCAACGCCAGAAGCATAAAATAATATAAAAATACAACAGTTGTTCAATCGTATAACAGGAATAATTACAACCAGTGTGAAAGTAATGGTCACTTCTGCGTTCCGGGCCCCATAGGCTTCACTCTTGGACGTTGCCCCACCAGATCGAATAGCTAGGACCTTGGAAGTCAAAGCCAGACGCAGAAAATACAATATAAATAAAACAGTTTTTCCACGGTATAAAACGAATAATTGCAACCAGTATGAAAATTATGGTCATCTCTACGTTCCGGGCAACCTAGGCTTCACCATAGGGCGTTGCTCCACCAGATCCAATACTTAGGACCTAAGAAGTCAACGCCAGAAGCATAAAATACAAAATAGATACAACAGTTTTTCCATCATATAACAGGAATAATTGCAACCAGTGTGAAAGTGATGGTCATTTCTACGTTCCGGCCAACCTAGGCTTCAGTCTAGGGCGTGGTTCCCCCATATCGAATAGTTAGGGCCTAATAAGTCAACGCCAGAAGCATAAAATACGATATATGTACAACAGCCTTTCCATCGTATCAAACGAATAAGTGCAACCAGTGTGAAAGCAATGGCCATTTCTACGTTCCGGGCATCCTAGACTTAACTCTAGGGCGTTGCTCCACCAGATCGAATAGCTAGGGCCTTAGAAGTCAACGCCCGAAACATAAAATACAATAAAAATACAACAGTTTTTCCATCGTATAACGGGAATAATTGCAACAAATGTGAACATGATGGTCATTTCCACGATCCAGGCAACCTAGGCTTCACTCTAGGGCGTTCTTCCACCAGATCCAATAGTTAGGGCCTAAGAAGTCAACGACAGAAGCATAAAATACAATAAAGATACAACAGCGTTTCCATCGCATAACAGGAATAATTGCAGCCAGAGTGAAGGTGATGGTCATTTCTACGTTCCGGGCAACCTAGGCTTCACTCTACGGCGTTGGTCCACCAGGTCCAATAGATAGGGCCTTAGAAATCAACGCCAGAAGCATAAAATACGATATATGTACAACAGCCTTTCCATCGTATCCAACGAATAAGTGCAACCAGTGTGAAAGCAATGGCCATTTCTACGTTCCGGGCATCCTAGACTTAACTCTAGGGCGTTGCTCCACCAGATCGAATAGCTACGGCCTTAGAAGTCGACGCCCGAAGCATAAAATACAATAAAAATACAACAGTTTTTCATTCGTATAACAGGAATAATAGCAACCAGAGTGATGGTGATGGACACTTCTAAGTTCCGGGCAACCTAGGCTTCACTCTAGAGCGTTGCACCACCAGATCGAATAGCTAGGGCCTTAGCAGTCAACGCCAGAGGCATAAAATAAAATATAAATACAACAGTTATTCCATCGAATAACAGGAATAATTACAACCAGTGTGAAAGTAATGGGCATTTCTACGTTCCGGTCAACCTAGGCTTCACTCTAGGGCGTTGGTCCACCAGGTCGAATAGTTAGGGCCTGAGAAAACAACTCCAGACGCATAAAACGCAATAAAAATACAACAGTTTTTCCATCGTATGAAAAGAATAATTGCAACCAGTGTGAAAGTAATGGTCATTTCTACGTTCCGGTCATCCTAGGCTTCACTCTAGGCCGTTGCTCCAACACATCGAATAGCTACGGCCTTAGAAGTCAACGCCAGAAGTATAAAATACAATATAAATACAATAGTTTTTCCATCGTATAAAACGAATAATTGCAACCAGTATGAAAGTTATGGTCATTTCTACATTCCGGCCAACCTAGGCTTCAGTCTAGGGCGTGGTTCCCCCATATCGAATAGTTAGGGCCTAAGAAGCCTACGCCAGAAGCATAAAATACAATATAAGTACCACAGTTTTTCCATCGTATAACAGGAGTAATTGCAACCAGAGTGAAGGTGATGGTCATTTCTAAGTTCCCGGCAACCTAGGCTTCACTCTAGAGCGTTGCTTAACCAGATCGAATAGCCAGGGCCTTAGAAGTCAACGCCAGAAGCACAAAATAAAATAGAAATACGACAGCTATTCCATCGTATAACAGGAATAATTACAAGCAGTGTGAAAGTAATGGGCACTTCTACGTTCCGTGCAACCTAGGCTTCACTCTAGGGCGTTGGACCACCAGGTCGAATAGTTAGGGCCTTAGAAAACAACTCCAGACGCATAAAGTACAATAAAAATACGACAGTTTTACCATCGTATAACTGTCACAGTTGCAACCAGTGTGAAAGATATGGTCATTTCTACGTTTCGGGCAACCTAGGCTTCAGTCTAGGGCGTGGTTCCCCCATATCGAATAGTTAGGGCTTAAGAAGCCTACGCCAGAAGCATAAAATGCAATGTACATACCACAGTTTTTCCATCGTATAACAGGAATAATTGCAACCAGAGTGAAGGTGATGGTCATTTCTAAGTTCCCGGCAACCTAGGCTTCACTCTAGAGCGTTGCTCCACCATATCGAATAGCTCGGGCCTTAGAAGTCATCGCCAGAAGCACAAAATAAAATAAAAATACAACAGTTATTCCATCGTATATCAGGAATAATTACAACCAGTGTGAAAGTAATGGGCATTTCGACGTTCCGTGCAACCTAGGCTTCACTCTATGGCGTTGGTCCACCAGGTCCAATAGATAGGGCCTTAGAAAACAACTCCAGACGCATAAAATACAATATAAATACAATAGTTTTTCCATCGTATAAAACGAATAATTGCAACCAGTATGAAAGTTAAGGTCATTTCTACGTTCCGGGCAACCTAGTCTTTACCCTAGGTGGTTGCTCTAAAAGATCCAATGGTTAGGACCTTAGGAGGCAACGCCAGAAGCATAAAATACAATATAAATACAAAATTTTTTCCATCGTATAACAGGAATAATTGCCACCAGTGTGAAAGTGATGGTCATTTCTGCATTCCGGGCAACCTAGGCTTCACTCTAGGGCGTTGCTCCTCCAGATAGAATAGTTAGGGCCCAGGAAGTCAACGCCAGAAGCATAAAATACAATATAAATACATCAGTTTTTCCCTTGTATATCCGGAATGATTGCAACCAGTGTGAAAGGTATGGTCATTTCTACGTTCCGGGCAACCTAGGCTTCACTCTAGGTCGTTGCTCCACCACATCGAATAGCTACGGCCTTAGGAGTCAACGCCAGGGGCATAAAATACAAAATAAATACAACAGTTTTTCCATCGTATAACAAGAATAATTGCAAGCAGTGTTAAAGTGATGGTCATTTCTACATTCCGGGCAACCTAGGCTTCACTCTAGGGCGTTGCTCCACCAGATCGACTAGTTAGGCCCTAAGAAGTCAACGCCAGAAGCATAAAATACAATATAAATCCAACAGTTTTTCCCTTGTATAACAGGAATAATTGCAACCAGTGTGTAAGCTATGGCCATTTCTACGTTTCGGGCAACCTAGGCTTCACTCCAGGGCGTTGGTCCACCAGATCCAATAGTTAGGGCCTAAGAAGTCAACGACAGAAGCATAAAATACAATAAAGATACAACAGCTTTTCCATCGTATAACAGGAATAATTGCAACCAGAGTGAAGGTGATGGTCATTTCTACGTTCCGGGCAACCTAGGCTTCACTCTAGGGCGTTGATCCACCAGATCGAATAGTTAGGGCCTTAGAAGTCAATGCCCGATGCATAAAATACAATAAAAATACAACAGTTTTTCCATCGTATAACGGGAATAATTGCAACAAATGTGAAAGTGATGGTCATTTCCACGTTCCGGGCAACCTATGCTTCACTCTAGGGCGTTGATCCACCAGATCGAATAGTTAGGGGCTTAGAAGTCAATGCCAGATGCATAAAATACAATAGAAATACAACAGTTTTTCCATCGTATAACGAGAATAATTCCAACAAATGTTAAAGTGATGGTCATTTCTACGTTCCGGGCAACCTAGGCTTCACTCTAGGTCGTTGCTCCACCTCATCGAATAGCTACGGCCTTAGGAGTCAACGCCAGAGGCATAAAATACAAAATAAATACAACAGTTTTTCCATCGTATAACAAGAATAATTGCAACCAGGGTTAAAGTGATGGTCATTTCTACATTCCGGGCAACCTAGGCTTCACTCTAGGGCGTTGCTCCACCAGATCGAATAGTTAGGGCCTAAGAAGGCAACGCCAGAAGCATAAAATACAATATAAATCCAACAGTTTTTCCCTTGTATAACAGGAATAATTGCAACAAGTGTGTAAGCTATGGTCATTTCTACGTTTCGGGCAACCTAGGCTTCACTCCAGGGCGTTGGTCCACCAGATCCAATAGTTAGGGCCTAAGAAGTCAACGACCGAAGCATAAAATACAATAAAGATACAACAGCTTTTCCATCGTATAACAGGAATAATTGCAACCAGACTGAAGGTGATGGTCATTTCTACGTTCCGGGCAACCTAGGCTTTACTCTAGGGCGTTGGTCCACCAGATCCAATAGTTAGGGCCTAAGAAGTCAACGACAGAATCATAAAATACAACAAAGATACAACAGCTTTTCCATCGTCTAACAGGAATAATTGCAACCAGAGTGAAGGTGATGGCCATTTCTACGTTCCGGGCAACCTAGGCTTCACCCTAGGGCGATGCTCCACCAGATCGAATAGCTAGGGCCTTAGAAGTCAACGCGAGAAGCATAAAATAAAATAAAAATAGAGCAGTTATTCCATCGTATAACAGGAATAATTACAACCAGTGTGAAAGAAATGGACATTTCTACGTTCCGTGCAACCTAGACTTCACACTAGGGCGTTATTCCACCAGGTCGAATAGTTGGGGCCTTAGAAAACAAATCCAGACGCATGAAATACAATAAAAATACAACAGTTTTACCATCGTATAACTGGCATAATTGCAACCAGTGTGAACGATATTGTCATTTCTACGTTCCGGGCAACCTAGGCTTCACCCTAGGGCGTTGCTCCACCAGATCGAATAGTTAGGGCCTTAGAAGTCAACGCCCGAAACATAAAATACAATAAAAATACAACAGTTTTTCCATCGTATAACGGGAATAATTGCAACAAATGTGAACATGATGGTCATTTCCACGATCCAGGCAACTTAGGCTTCACTCTAGGGCGTTCCTCCACCAGATCCAATAATTAGGGCCTAAGAAGTCAACGACAGAAGCATAAAATACAATAAAGATACAACAGCGTTTCCATCGTATAACAGGAATAATTGCAGCCAGAGTGATGGTGATGGTCATTTCTACGTTCCGGGCAACCTAGGCTTCACCCTAGGGCGTTGCTCCACAAGATCGAGTAGCTAGGGCCTTAGAAGTCAACGCCAGAAGCATAAAATAAAATAATAATAAAGCAGTTATTCCGTCGAATAACAGGAATAATTACAACCAGTGTGAAAGAAATGGGCATTTCTACGGTCCGTGCAACCTAGACTTCACTATAGGGCGTTGCTCCACCAGGTCGAATAGTTGGGGCCTTAGAAAACAACTCCAGGCGCATAAAATACAATAAAAATACAACAGTTTTTCCATCGTATAACAGGAATAATTGCAACCAGTGTGAAAGTGATGGTCATTTCTACGTTCCGGGCAACCTAGGCTTCAGTCTAGCGCGTGGTTCGCCCATATCGAATAGTTAGGGCCTAAGAAGCCTACGCCAGAAGCATAAAATACAATATAAATACCACAGTTTTTCCATCGTATAACAGGAATAAGTGCAACCAGTGTGAAAGCAATGGCCATTTCTACGGTCCGGGCATCCTAGACTTAACTCTAGGGCGTTGCTCCACCAGATCGAATAGCTACGGCCTTAGAAGTCGACGCCCGAAGCATAAAATACAATAAAAATACAACAGTTTTTCATTCGTATAACAGGAATAATAGCAACCAGAGTGAAGGTGATGGTCACTTCTAAGTTCCGGCAACCTAGGCTTCACTCTAGAGCGTTGCACCACCAGATCGAATAGCTAGGGCCTTAGAAGTCAACGCCAGAGGCATAAAATAAAATATAAATACAACAGTTATTCCATCGTATAACAGGAATAATTACAACCAGTGTGAAAGTAATGGGCAATTCTACGTTCCGTGCAACCTAGGCTTCACTCTAGGGCGTTGGTCCACCAGGTCGAATAGTTAGCGCCTTAGAAAACAACTCCAGACGCATAAAATACAATATAACTACAACAGTTTTTCCACGGTATAAAACGAATAATTGCAACCAGTATGAAAGTTATGGACATTTCCACGTTCCGGGCAACCTAGGCTTCACCCTAGGGCGTTGCTCCATCAGATCGAATAGTTAGGGCCTTAGAAGTCAACGCCAGAAGCACAAAATAAGATGAAAATACAACAGTTATTCCATCGTGTAACAGAAATAATTACAACCAGTGTGAAAGTAATGGGCATTTCTACGTTCCCTGCAACCTAGGCTTCACTCTAGGGCGTTGGTCCACCAGGTCGAATAGTTAGGGCCTTAGAAAACAACTCCAGACGCATAAAATACAATATAACTACAACAGTTTTTCCACGGTATAAAACGAATAATTGCAACCAGTATGAAAGTTATGGACATTTCCACGTTCCGGGCAACCTAGGCTTCACCCTAGGGCTTTGCTCCATCAGATCGAATAGTTAGGGCCTTAGAAGTCAACGCCAGAAGCACAAAATAAGATGAAAATACAACAGTTATTCCATCGTTTAACAGAAATAATTACAACCGGTGTGAAAGTAATGGGCAATTCTACGTTCCGTGCAACCTAGGCTTCACTCTAGGCCGTTGGTCCATCAGGTCGAATAGTTAGGGCCTTAGAAAACAACTCCAGACGCATAAAATACAATATAAATACAATAGTTTTTCCACGGTATAAAACGAATAATTGCAACCAGTATGAAAGTTATGGTCATTTCTACGTTCCGGGCAACCTACGCTTCACCCTAGGGCGCTGCTCCACGAGATCGAATAGTTAGGTCCTAAGAAGTCAACGCCAGAAGCATAAAATACGATATATGTACAACAGTTTTTCCATCGTGTAAAACGAACAAGTGCAACCAGTGTGAAAGCAATGGCCATTTCTACGTTCCGGGCATCGTAGACTTAACTCTATGGCGTTGCTCCACCACATAGAATAGTTAGGGCCTAAGAAGTGAACGCCAGAAGCATAAAATACAATAGATATACAACAGTTTTTCCATCGTATAACAGGAATAATTGCAACCAGTGTGAAAGTACTGGTCATTTCTATGTTCCGGGTGACCTAGGCTTCACTCTAGGGCATTGCTCCAGCAGATCGAATAGCTAGGGACTTAGAATTCAACGCCAGAAGAACAAAATACAACATAAGTACAACAGTTTTTCCATCGTATAAAATGTATAATTGCAAGAAGTGTGAAGGTAATGGTCATTTCTACGTTCCGGTCAACCTAGGCTTGACTCTAGGGCGTTGCTTCACCAGACCGAATAGTTAGGGCCTTAGATGTCAACGCCCGAAGCATAAAATACAAAATAAATAGGTCATATTTTCTGTTGTATAAAACGAATAATTGCAACCAGCGTAAAAGTTATGGTCATTTCTACGTCCCTAGCAGCCTAGGCTTCACTCTAGGGCGTTGCTCCACCAGATCGAATAGTTAGGACCTAAGAAGTCAACGCCAGAAGCATAAAATACAATATAAATACAACAGTTTTTCCCTCGTATAAGAGGGATGATTGCAACTAGTGTGAAAGCTATGGTCATTTCTACGTTCCGGGCAACCTAGGCTTCAGTCTAGGGCGTGGTTCCCCCAGATCGGATAGTCAGGGCCTAAGAAGCCTACGCCAGAAGCATAAAATACATTATAAATACCACAGCTTTTCCATCGTATAACAAAAATAATTGCAACCAGTGTGAAAGATATGGTAATTTCTACGTTGAGGGCAACCTAGGCTTCACTCCAGGGCGTTGCTGCACAACATCGAATAGCTACGGCCTTAGAAGTCAACGCCAGAAGGTTAAAATACAATATAAATACAACAGATTTTCAATCGTATAATACGAATTATTGCAATCAGTATGAAAGTTATGGTCATTTCTACGTTCCGGGCAACCTGGGCTTCATCAGAGGGCGTTGCTCCACCAGATTCAATAGTTAGGACCTAAGAAGTCAACGCCAGAAGCATAAAATACAAAATAGATACAACAGTTTTTCCATCGTATAACAAGAATAATTGCAACCAGTGTGAAAGTGATGGTCATTTCTACGTTCAGAGCAACCTAGGCTTCACTCTAGGGCGTTGTCCCTCCAGATCCAATAGCTAGGGCCTATGAAGTCTACACCAGAAGCATAAAATACAATATAAATACAACAGTTTTTCCATCGTATAACAGGAATAATTGCAACCAGTGTGAAAGTGATGGTCATTTCTAAGTTCCGGGCAACCTAGGCTTCAGTCTAGGTCGTGGTTCCCCCAGATCGAATAGTTAGGGCCTGAGAAGCCTACGCCAGAAGCATAAAATACAATATAAATACCACAGTTTTTCCATCGTATAACAGGAATAATTGCAACCAGAGTGAAGGTGATGGTCTTTTCAAAGTTCCCGGCAACCTAGGCTACACTCTACAGCGTTGCTCCACCAGATCGAATAGCTACGGCCTTAGAAGTCAACGCCAGATGGTTAAAATACAATATAAGTACAACAAATTTTCCATCGTATAATACGAATAATTGCAATGAGTATGAAAGTTATGGCCCTTTCTTCGTTCCGGGCAACCTAGGCTTCACTCTAGATTCTTGTTCCACCAGATCGAATAGTTAGGGCCTAAGAAGTCAACGCCAGATGCATAAACTGCAATATAAATACAACAGTTATTCCCTTGTATAACAGGAATAATTGCAACCAGTGTGGAAGGTATGGTCATTTCTAAGTTCCGGGCAACCTAGGCTTCACCCTAGAGCGTTGCACCACCAGATCGAATAGCTAGGGCCTTAGAAGACAACGCCAGAAGCGTAAAATAAAATATAAATACAACAGTTATTCCATCGTATAACAGGAATAATTACAACCAGTGTGAAAGTAATGGGCATTTCTACGTTCCGTGCAACCTAGGCTGTACTCTAGGGCGTTCCTCCACCAGATCGAATAGTTAGGGCCTAAGAAGTCAACGCCAGAAGCATAAAATACAATCTAAATACAACAGTTTTTCCCTTGTATAACAGGAATAATTGCAACCAGTGTGAAAGCTATGGTCATTTCTACGTTCCGGGCAACCTAGGCTTCACTCTAGGGCATTGCTCCACCAGATCGAATAGCTACAGCCCTAGAAGACAACGCCATAACTATAAAATACAATATAAATACAACAGTCTCTCCATCGTATAAAACGGATAATTGCAACCAGTCTGATAGTAATGGTCATTTCTACGTTCCGGGCAACCTAGGCTTCACTCTAGAGCATTGCTCCACCAGATCGAATAGTTAGGTCCTAAGAAGACAACGCCAGAAGCATAAAATACAATATAAATACAACAGCTTTTCCATCGTATATAATGTATATTTGCAAACAGTGTGAAAGTAATGGTCATTTCTATGTTCTCGGTAACCTAGGCTTCGCTCTAGGGCCTTGTTCCACTAGATCGAATGGCTAGGGACTTAGAAGTCAACGCCAGAAGCATAAAATACAATACAAATGCAACAGTTTTTCCATCGTATAACAGGAATAACTGCAACCAGTGTGAAGGTACTGGTCATTTCTATGTTCCCTGTAGCCTAGGCTTCACTCTAGGGCGTTGATGCACCAGACCGAATAGCTAGGGACTTAGAATTCAGCTCCAGAAGAATAAAATACAACATATGTACAACAGTTTTTCCATCGTATAAAATGTATAATTGCAAGCAGCGTGAAGGTAATGGTCATTTCTACGCTCCGGGCAACCTAGGGTTAACTCCAGGGCGTTGCTCCACGAGATCGAATAGTTAGGGACATTGAATACAACGCCAGAAGCATAAAATACAATAAAAATGCAACAGATTTTCCATAGTATAACAGGAATAATTGCAACCAGTGTGAAAGTACAGGTCATTTCTACGTTCCGTTCAACCTAGGCTTCGCTCTAGGGCCTTGCTCCACCAGATCGAATAGCTAGGGACTTAGAAGTCAACGCCAGAAGCCTAAAATACAATAAAAATCCAACAGTTTGTCCATCGTATAACAGGAATAATTGCAACCAGTGTGAAAGTAATGGTCATTTCCACGTTCCGAGCATCCTCGGTTTCGCTCTATGGCGTTGCTCCTCCACATCGATTAGTTAGGGCCTTAGAAGTCAATGCCAGAAGCATAAAATACAATATAAATGCCACAGTTTTTCCATTGTATAAAATGAATAATTGCAAACAGTGAGGAAGTAATGGTCATTTCTACGTTCCGGGCAATCTAGGCTTCTCTCTAGGGCGTTGCTCCACCAGATCGAATAGTTAGGGCCTAAGAAGTCAACGCCAGAAGCATAAAATACAATAAAAATGCAACAGTTTTTTCATCGTATAACAGGAATAATTGCAACCAGAGTGAAAGTCATGGTCATTTCTACGTTCGGGGCGACCAAGGCTTCACTCTGGGGCGTTGGTCCACCAGATCGAAAAGCTACGGCCTAAGAAGTCAACGCCAGAAGCATAAAATACAAAATAAGTACAATAGTTTTTCCTTCGTCTAAAACGAATAATTGCACGAGTGTAAAACGTATGGTCATTTCTACGTGCCGGGCAACCTAGGCTTCACTCTAGGGCGTTGCTCCACCAGATCGAATAGCTAGAGCCTTCGACGTCAACGCCCGAAACATAAAATACAATAAAAATACAAAAGTTTTTCCATCGTATAACGGGAATAATTGCAACGAGTGTGAAAGTTATGGTCATTTCTACGTTCCGGGCAGCCTAGGCTTCACTCTAGGCCGTTGGTCCACCAGATCCAGTAGTTAGGGCCTAAGAAGTCAACGCCAGAAGCACCAGATACAAAACAAATACAACAGTTTTTCCATCGTATAACAGGAATAACTGCAACCAGTGTGAATGTACTGGTCATTTCTACGTTCCGTGCAACCTAGGCTTCACCCTAGGGCGTTGCTCCACCAGATCGAATAGCTACAGACTTAGAATTCAATGCCAGAAGCATAAAATACAATAAAAATACAACAGTTTTTCATCGTATAACAGGAATAATTGCAACCAGCGAGAAAGTAAAGGCCATTGCTACGATCCGGGCAACCTAGGCTTCACTCGAGGGCGTTGCTCCACCACATCGAATAGCTACGGCCTTAGAAGTCAACGCCAGAAGCATAAAACACAATATAAATACAGCAGCTTTTCCATCGTGTAAAATGAATAATTGTAAACAGTGTGAAAGTAATGGTCATTTCTACGTTCCGGGCAACCTAGGCTCCACTCTAGGGCGTTTACCTACGAGATCGAACAGCCTGGACCTTAGAAGTCAACGCCAGAAGCATAAAATACAATAAAAATACAACTGATTTACCATCGGACAAAACGAATAATTGCAACCAGTATGAAAGTTATTGTCATTTCTACGTTCCGGGCAACCTAGGCTTCACCCTAGGGCGTTGCTCCACCAGATCCAATAGTCATTGGCTTAGAAGTCAACGCCAGAACCATAAAATACTATATAAATACAACAGTTTTTCCATCGTATAACATGAGTAATTGCATCCAGTGTGAAAGATCTGGGTCATTTCTACGCTGCGGGCAACCTAGGCTTGATCCTAGGGCGTTGCTCCACCATATCGAATAGCTAGGGCCTTAGAAGTCAACGCCCGAAACATAAAATACAATGAAAATACAACAGTCTTTCCATCGTATAACAGGAATAATTGCAACCAGTGTGAAGGTAATTCTCTTTTCTATGTTCCGGGCAACCTAGGCTTCACTCTAGGGCGTTGCGACACCAGATCGAATAGCTAGGGCCTTAGAAGGCAACGCCAGAAGCATAAAATATAATATAAAAACAACAGTTTTTCCATCGTATAGCATGAATAATTCCAACCAGAGTGAAAGTAATGGTCATTTCCACGTTTCGGCCAACCTACGCTTCACTCTAGGGCGTTGCTCCAGCACATCCAATATCTAGGACCTTAGAAGTCAACGCCAGAAGCATAAAATACAATATAAATACAACAGTTTTTCCATCGTATAAAATGAATTATTGCAACCAGTGTGAAAGTGATGGTCATTTCTACGTTCCGGGCAACCAAGGCTTCACTCTAGGGCGTTGCTCCACCAGATCGAATAGTTAGGGCCTAAGAAGTCAACGCCAGAAGCATAAAATACAATGAAAATACAACAGTATTTCCATCCTATAACAGGAATAATTGCATCCAGTGTGAAGGTGATGCTCTTCTCTATGTTCCGCGCAACCTAGGCTTCACTCTAGGGCGGTGCTCCACCAGATCAAATAGCTAGGGCCTTAGAAGGCAACGCCAGAACCACAAAATATAATATAAATACAACAGTTTTTCTATCGTATAGCATGAATAATTCCAACCAGAGTGAAAGTAATGGTCAATTCTACGTTTCGGCCAACCTAGGCTTCACTCTAGGGCGTTTCTCCACCAGATCCAATAGTTAGGGCCTAAGAAGTCAACGCCAGGAGCACCAAATACAAACCAAATACAACAGTTTTTCCATCGTATAAAACGAACAATTGCAACCACTGTGAAGGTAATGGTCATTTCTACGTTCCTCGCACCTAGGCTTCACTCTAGTTCGTTTTTCCACCAGATCGAATAGTTAGGCCCTAAGAAGTCAATGCCAGAAGCATAAAATACAATATAAATTCAACAGTTTTTCCACGGTATTACAGGAATAATTGCAACCAGTGTGAAAGATATGGTCATTTCTATGTTCCGGGCAACGTAGGCTCCACTCTAGGGCGTTTCTCCAACAAATTGAATAGCTAGGGCCTCAGAAGTCATCGCCCGAAGCATAAAACACAATAAAAATACAACAGTTTTTCACAGTATATCAGGAATAATTGCAACCAGAGTGAAAGTCATGGTCATTTCTACGTTCCGGGCGACCAAGGCTTCACTCTGGGGCGTTGCTCCACCAGATCGAAAAGCTACGGCCTAAGAAGTCAACGCCAGGAGCATAAAATACAAAATAAATACAATAGTTTTTCCATCGTCTAAACCGAATAATTGCACGAGTGTGAAAGGTATGGTCACTTCTACGTGCCGGGCAACCTAGTCTTCACTCTAGGGCGTTGGTGCACCAGATCCAGTAGTTAGGGCCTAAGCAGTCAACGCCAGAAGCACCAGATACAAAATAAATACAACAGTTTTTCCATCGTATAAACCGAATAATTGCACGAGTGTGAAAGGTATGGTCATTTCTACGTGCCGGGCAACCTAGTCTTCACTCTAGGGCGTTGCTCCACCAGATCGAATATTTAGGGCCGAAGAATTCAACGCCAGAACCATAAAACACAAAACAAATACAACAGTTTTTCCATCGTATAACAGGAATAACTGCAACCAGTGTGAAAGTACTGGTCATTTCTACGTTCCGTGCAACCTAGGCTTCACCCTAGGGCGTTGCTCCACCAGATCGAAGAGCTACGGACTTAGAATTCAACGCCAGAAGCATAAAATACAATAAAAATACAACAGTTTTTCATCGTATAACAGGAATAATTGCAACCAGCGTGAAAGTAAAGGCCATTGCTACGATCCGGGCAACCTAGGCTTCACTGGAGGGCGTTGCTCCACCATGTCGAATAGCTACGGCCTTAGAAGTCAACGCCAGAAGCATAAAATACAATAAAAGCGCAACAGTTTTTCCATCGTATAGCATGAATAATTGCAACCAGTGTGAAAGTAATGGTCATTTCTACGTTCCGGGCGTCGTAGGCTTCTCACTAGGGCGTTGCTCCACCAGATCGAATAGATACGGTCTTAGAAGTCAACGCCAGAAGCATAAAATACAATATAAATACAGCAGCTTTTCCATCGTATAACAGGAATAACTGCAACCAGTATGAAAGTAATGGTCATTTCTACGTTTCGGGCAACCTAGGCTCCACCCTAGGGCGTTGCTCCACCAAATTGAATAGTTAGGGCCTCAGAAGTCAACGCCCGAAGCATAAAATACAATAAGAATACAACAGTTTTTTCATCGTATAACAGGAATAATTGCAACCAGAGTGAAAGTCATGGTCATTTTTACGTTCCGGGCGACCAAGGCTTCACTCTGGGGCGTTGGTCCACCAGATCGAAAAGTTACGGCCTAAGAAGTCAACGCCAGAAGCATAAAATACAAAATAGGTACAATAGCTTTTCCATCGTCTAAAACGAATAATTGCACGAGTGTAAAAGGTATGGTCATTTCTACGTGCCGGGCAACCTAGGCTTCACTCTAGGGCGTTGCTCCACCAGATCGAATAGCTAGGGCCTTCGACGTCAACGCCCGAAACATAAAATACAATAAAGATACAAAAGTATTTCCATCGTATAACGGGAATAATTGCAACCAGTGTGAAAGTTATGGTCATTTCTACGTTCCGGGCAGCCTAGGCTTCACTCTAGGCCGTTGGTCTACCAGATCCAGTAGTTAGGGCCTAAGAAGTCAACGCCAGAAACATAAAATACAAAACAAATACAACAGTTTTTCCATCGTATAACAGGAATAACTGCAACCAGTGTGAAAGTACTGGTCATTTCTACGTTCCGTGCAACCTAGGGTTCACCCTGGGGCGTTGCTCCACCAGATCGAATAGCTACGGACTTAGAATTCAACGCCAGAAGCATAAAATACAATAAAAATACAACAGTTTTTCATCGTATAATAGGAATAATTGCAACCAGCGTGAAAGTAATGGCCATTTCTACGATTCGGGCGAACTAGGCTTCACTCGTGGGCGTTGCTCCACCACATCGAATAGCTACGGCCTTAGAATTCAACGCCAGAAGCATAAAATACATTATAAGTACAGCAGCTTTTCCATCGTATAACAGGAATAACTGCAACCAGTATGAAAGTAATGGTCATTTCTACGTTTCGGGCAACCTAGGCTCCACTCTAGGGCGTTGCTCCACCAAATTGAATAGCTAGGGCCTCAGAAGTCAACGCCAGAAGCACCAGATACAAAATAAATACAACAGTTTTTCCATCGTATAAAACGAATAATTGCAATCACTGTGAAAGTAATGGTCATTTCTACGTTCCGGGCAACCTAGGCTTCACTCTACGGCGTTGGTGCACCAGATCGAACATTTAGGGCCTAAGAAGTCAACGCCAGAAGCATAAAATACAATAAAAATACAAAAGTTTTTCCGTTGTATAACGGGAATAATTGGAACCAGTATGATAGTTATGGTCATTTCAACGTTCCGGGCAACCTAGGCTTCACCCTAGGGCGTTGCTCCACCAGATCCAATTGTTAGGGCCTTAGAAGTCAACGCCCGAAGCATAAAGTACAATACAAATACTACAGTTATTCCATCGTATAACAGGAATAATTACGACCAGTGTGAACGTAATGGGCATTTCCACGTTCCGTGCAATCTAGGCTTCACTCTAGGGCGTTGCTCCACCAGATCGAATAGCTAGGGCCTTCAACCTCAAAGCCCGAAACATAAAATACAATAAAAATACTGCAGTTTTTCCATCGTATAACAGGAGTAATTGAAACCCGTATGAAAGTGATGGGCATTTTTACGTTCAGGGCAACCTAGGCTTCACTCTAGGGCGTTGATCCACCATATCGAATAGCTACGGCCTTAGAAGTCAACGCCAGAAGCATAAAATACAATATAAATGCAACAGTTTTTCCATTGTATAAAACGAATAATTGCAACCAGTCTGAAAGTTATGGACATTTCTACGTTCCGGGCAACCTAGGCTTCACCCTAGGGCGTTGCTCCACCAGATCCAATACTTAGGGCCTCAGAAGTCAACGCGAGAAGCTTAAAATACATTAAAAATACAACAGTTTTTCCATCGTATGACAGGAATAATTGCAACCAGTGGGAAAGTAACTGACATTTCTACGTTCCGGGCAACCTAGGCTTCACTCTAGGGCGTTCCCCACCAGACCGAATAGCTAGGACCTTAGAAGTGTTCGCCAGACGCATAAAATACAATAAAAATACAACATTTTTTTCCATCGTATAACAGGAATAATTGCAACCAGTGCGAAAGTGACGGTCATCTCTACGTTCCGGGCAACCTAGGCTTCACACTAAGGCGTTGCTCCACCAGATCCAATAGTTAGGGCCTTAGAAGTCAACGCCCGAAGCATAAAATACAATACAAATACAACAGTTATTCCATCGTATAACAGGAATAATTACGACCAGTGTGAACGTTATGGGCATTTCCGCGTTCCGTGCAACCTACGCTTCACTCTAGGGTGTTGCACCACCAGGTCGAATAGTTAGGGCCTTAGAAAACAACTCCAGACGCATAGAATACAATAAAAAGAGAACAGTTTTTCCATCGTATAAAAAGAATAATTGTAACCAGTGTGATGGTAATTGTCATTTCTACGTTCCGGGCAACATAGGCTTCACTCTTGAACGTTGCCCCACGAGATTGAACAGCTAGGACCTTAGAAGTCAACGCCAGAAGCATAAAATACAATAAAAATACAACAGTTTTTTCATGGTATAACAGGAATAATTGCAACCAGAGTGAAAGTCATGGTCATTTCTACGTTCCGGGCGACCAAGGCTTCACTCTGGGGCGTTGGTCCACCACATCGAAAACTTACGGCCTAAGAAGTCAACGCCAGAAGCATAAAATACAAAATAAGTACAATAGTTTTTCCATCGTCTAAAACGAATAATTGCACGAGTGTGAAAGGTATGGTCATTTCCACGAGCCGGGCAACCTAGGCTTCACTCTAGGGCGTTGCTCCACCAGATCGAATAGCTAGGGCCTTCGACCTCAACGCCCGAAACATAAAATACAATAAAAATACAAAAGTTTTTCCATCGTATAACGGGAATAATTGCAACCAGTGTGAAAGTTATGGTCATTTCTACGTTCCGGGCAGCCTAGGCTTCACTCTAGGCCGTAGGTCCACCAGATCCAGTAGTTAGGGCCTAAGAAGTCAACGCCAGAAGCACCAGATACAAAATAAATACAACAGTTTTTCCATCGTATAAACCGAATAATTGCACGAGTGTGAAAGGTATGGTCATTTCTATGTTCCGGGCAACCTAGGCTCCACTCTAGGGCGTTTCTCCAACAAATTGAATAGCTGGGGCCTCAGAAGTCATCGCCCGAAGCATAAAATACAATAAAAATACAACAGTTTTTCACAGTATATCAGGAATAATTGCAACCAGAGTGAAAGTCATGGTCATTTCTACGTTCCGGGCGACCAAGGCTTCACTCTGGGGCGTTGCTCCACCAGATCGAAAAGCTACAGCCTAAGAAGTCAACGCCAGGAGCATAAAATACAAAATAAATACAATAGTTTTTCCATCGTCTAAACCGAATAATTGCACGAGTGTGAAAGGTATGGTCATTTCTACGTGCCGGGCAACCTAGTCTTCACCCTAGGGCGTTGCTCCACCAGATCCAATAGTCATTGGCTTAGAAGTCAACGCCCGAAGCATAAAATACAATAAAAACGCAACAGTTCTTCCAGCGTATAGCATGAATAATTGCAACCAGTGTGAAAGTAATGGTCATTTCTACGTTCCGGGCGTCGTAGGCTTCTCACTAGGGCGTTGCTCCACCAGATCGAATAGATACGGTCTTAGTAGTCAACGCCAGAATCATAAAATACAATATAAATACAGCAGCTTTTCCATCGTATAACAGGAATAACTGCAACCAGTATGAAAGTAATGGTCATTTCTACGTTTCGGGCAACCTAGGCTCCACCCTAGGGCGTTGCTCCACCAAATTGAATAGTTAGGGCCTCAGAAGTCAACGCCCGAAGCATAAAATACCATAAGAATACAACAGTTTTTTCATCGTATAACAGGAATAATTGCAACCAGAGTGAAAGTCATGGTCATTTTTACGTTCCGGGCGACCAAGGCTTCACTCTGGGGCGTTGGTCCAACAGATCGAAAAGTTACGGCCTAAGAAGTCAACGCCAGAAGCATAAAATACAAAATAAGTACAATAGTTTTTCCATCGTCTAAAACGAATAATTGCACGAGTGTAAAAGGTATGGTCATTTCTACGTGCCGGGCAACCTAGGCTTCACTCTAGGGCGTTGCTCCACCAGATCGAATAGCGAGGGCCTTCGACGTCAACGCCCGAAACATAAAATACAATAAAGATACAAAAGTATTTCCATCGTATAACGGGAATAATTGCAACCAGTGTGAAAGTTATGGTCATTTCTACGTTCAGGGCAGCCTAGGCTTCACTCTAGGCCGGTGGTCTACCAGATCCAGTAGTTAGGGCCTAAGAAGTCAACGCCAGAAACATAAAATACAAAACAAATACAACAGTTATTCCATCGTATAAAAGGAATAACTGCAACCAGTGTGAAAGTACTGGTCATTTCTACGTTCCGTGCAACCTAGGCTTCACCCTAGGGCGTTGCTCCACCAGATCGAATAGCTACGGACTTAGAATTCAACGCCAGAAGCATAAAATACAATAAAAATACAACAGTTTTTCATCGTATAATAGGAATAATTGCAACCAGCGTGAAAGTAATGGCCATTTCTACGATTCGGGCAAACTAGGCTTCACTCCTGGGCGTTGCTCCACCACATCGAATAGCTACGGCCTTAGAATTCAACGCCAGAAGCATAAAATACATTATAAGTACAGCAGCTTTTCCATCGTATAACAGGAATAACTGCAACCAGTATGAAAGTAATGGTCATTTCTACGTTTCGGGCAACCTAGGCTCCACTCTAGGGCGTTGCTCCCCCAAGTTGAATAGCTAGGGCCTCAGAAGTCAACGCCAGAAGCATAAAATACAATATAAGTACAACAGTTTTCGCATCATATGAAACGAATAATTGCAACCAGTATGAAAGTTATGGTCTTTTCTACGTTCCGGGCAACCTAGGCTTCACCCTAGGGCGTTGCTCCACCAAATCGAATAGTTAGGGCCTTAGAAGTCAACGCCCGAAGCATAAAATACTATACAAATACAACAGTTATTTAATCGTATAACAGAAATAATTACAACCAGTGTGAATGTAATGGGCATTTCTACGTTCCGTCCAAACTAGGCTTCACTCTAGGGCGTTGCTCCACCAGGTCGAATAGATAGCGCCTTAGAAAACAACTCCAGACGCATAAAATACAATAGAGATACAACAGTTTTTCCATCGTATAAAAAGAATAATTGCAACCAGTGTGAAAGTAATGGTCATTCCTACGTTCGGGGCAACCTGGGCTCCACTCTAGGGCGTTAATCCACCAAATCGAATAGCTAGAGCCTTAGAAATCAACGCCGGAAGCATAACATACAATAAAAATACAACAGCTTTTCCATCGTCTAAAAGGAATAATTGATACCAGAGTAAAAGTGAAGGTCATTTCTACGTTCCGGGCGACCTAGGCTTCACTCTGGGGCGTTCGTCCAGCAGATCAAATAGTTGGGGCCTAAGAAGTCAACGCCATAAGCTTAAAATACAAAATAAATACAATAGTTTTTCCATCGTATAAAACGAATAATTGCACGAGTATGAAAGGTATGGTCATTTCTACGTTCCGGGCAACCTAGGCTTCACTCTAGGGCGCTGCTCCACCAGATCGTATAGCTAGGACCTTAGAAGTCAAAGCCAGAAGCATAAAATACAATATAAATACAACAGTTTTTCCACCGTATTACAGGAATAATTCCAAACAGTGTGAAAGTAATGCTCATTTCTACATTCCTGGCAACATAGGCTTCGCTCTAGGGCGTTGCTCCACCACATTGAATAGCTACGGCCTTAGAAGTCAACGCCTGAAGCATAAAATGCAATAAAAATGCAAAAGTTCTTTCATCGTATGAAACGAATAATTGCAACCAGTATGAAGGTTATGGTCATTTCTACGTGCCGGGCAACATAGGCTTCACTCTTGGACGTTGCCCCACGAGATCGAATAACTAGGACATTAGAAGTCAACGCCAGACGCATAAAATACAATAAAAATACAACATTTTTTCCATCGTATAGCATGAATAATTGCAACCAGAGTGAAAGTGATGGTCATTTCTACGTTCCTGGCAACCTAGGCTTAACTTTAGGGCGTTGCTCCACCAGATCGGATAGTTAGGTCCTAAGAAGTCAACACCAGAAGCATAAAATACAATAAAAATACAGCAGTTTTTCCATCGTATAACAGGAGTAATTGAAACCCGTATGAAAGTGATGGGCATTTTTACGTTCAGGGCAACCTAGGCTTCACTCTAGGGCGTTGATCCACCATATCGAATAGCTACGGCCTTAGAAGTCAACGCCAGAAGCATAAAATACAATATAAATGCAACAGTTTTTCCATTGTATAAAACGAATAATTGCAACCAGTCTGAAAGTTATGGTCATTTCTACGTTCCGGGCAACCTAGGCTTCACCCTAGGGCATTGCTCCACCAGATCCAATACTTAGGGCCTCAGAAGTCAACGCGAGAAGCTTAAAATACATTAAAAATACAACAGTTTTTCCATCATATGACAGGAATAATTGCAACCAGTGGGAAAGTAACAGACATTTCTACGTTCCGGGCAACCTAGGCTTCACTCTAGGGCGTTCCCCACCAGACCGAATAGCTAGGACCTTAGAAGTGTTCGCCAGAAGCATAAAATAGAATCAAAATACACAGTTTTTCCATCGTATAACAGGAATAATTGCAACCAGTGTGAAAGTGATGGTCATCTCTACGTTCCGGGCAACCTAGGCTTCACACTAAGGCGTAGCTCCACCAGATCCAATAGTTAGGGCCTTAGAAGTCAACGCCCGAAGCATAAAATACAATAAAAATACAACAGTTTTTTCATGGTATAACAGGAATAATTGCAACCAGAGTGAAAGTCATGGTCATTTCTACGTTCCGGGCGAACAAGGCTTCACTCTGGGGCGTTGGTCCACCACATCGAAAACTTACGGCCTAAGAAGTCAACGCCAGAAGCATAAAATACAAAATAAGTACAATAGTTTTTCCATCGTCTAAAACGAATAATTGCACGAGTGTGAAAGGTATGGTCATTTCCACGTGCCGGGCAACCTAGGCTTCACTCTAGGGCGTTGCTCCACCAGATCGAATAGCTAGGGCCTTCGACCTCAACGCCCGAAACATAAAATACAATAAAAATACAAAAGTTTTTCCATCGTATAACGGGAATAATTGCAACCAGTGTTGAAGTTATGGTCATTTCTACGTTCCGGGCAGCCTAGGCTTCACCCTAGGCCGTAGGTCCACCAGATCCAGTAGTTAGGGCCTAAGAAGTCAACGCCAGAAGCACCAGATACAAAATAAATACAACAGTTTTTCCATCGTATAAACCGAATAATTGCACGAGTGTGAAAGGTATGGTCATTTCTACGTGCCGGGCAACCTAGTCTTCACTCTAGGGTGTTGCTCCACCAGATCGAATATTTAGGGCCTAATAAGTCAACGCCAGAACCATAAAATACATAACAAATACAACAGTTTTTCCATCGTATAACAGGAATAACTGCAACCAGTGTGAATGTACTGGTCATTTCTACGTTCCGTGCAACCTAGGCTTCACCCTAGGGCGTTGCTCCACCAGATCGAATAGCTACGGACTTAGAAGTCAACGCCAGAAGCATAAAATACAATATAAATGCAACAGTTTTTCCATTGTATAAAACGAATAATTGCAACCAGTCTGAAAGTTATGGTCATTTCTACGTTCCGGGCAACCTAGGCTTCACCCTAGGGCATTGCTCCACCAGATCCAATACTTAGGGCCTCAGAAGTCAACGCGAGAAGCTTAAAATACATTAAAAATACAACAGTTTTTCCATCATATGACAGGAATAATTGCAACCAGTGGGAAAGTAACAGACATTTCTACGTTCCGGGCAACCTAGGCTTCACTCTAGGGCGTTCCCCACCAGACCGAATAGCTAGGACCTTAGAAGTGTTCGCCAGAAGCATAAAATAGAATCAAAATACACAGTTTTTCCATCGTATAACAGGAATAATTGCAACCAGTGTGAAAGTGATGGTCATCTCTACGTTCCGGGCAACCTAGGCTTCACACTAAGGCGTAGCTCCACCAGATCCAATAGTTAGGGCCTTAGAAGTCAACGCCCGAAGCATAAAATACAATAAAAATACAACAGTTTTTTCATGGTATAACAGGAATAATTGCAACCAGAGTGAAAGTCATGGTCATTTCTACGTTCCGGGCGAACAAGGCTTCACTCTGGGGCGTTGGTCCACCACATCGAAAACTTACGGCCTAAGAAGTCAACGCCAGAAGCATAAAATACAAAATAAGTACAATAGTTTTTCCATCGTCTAAAACGAATAATTGCACGAGTGTGAAAGGTATGGTCATTTCCACGTGCCGGGCAACCTAGGCTTCACTCTAGGGCGTTGCTCCACCAGATCGAATAGCTAGGGCCTTCGACCTCAACGCCCGAAACATAAAATACAATAAAAATACAAAAGTTTTTCCATCGTATAACGGGAATAATTGCAACCAGTGTTGAAGTTATGGTCATTTCTACGTTCCGGGCAGCCTAGGCTTCACCCTAGGCCGTAGGTCCACCAGATCCAGTAGTTAGGGCCTAAGAAGTCAACGCCAGAAGCACCAGATACAAAATAAATACAACAGTTTTTCCATCGTATAAACCGAATAATTGCACGAGTGTGAAAGGTATGGTCATTTCTACGTGCCGGGCAACCTAGTCTTCACTCTAGGGTGTTGCTCCACCAGATCGAATATTTAGGGCCTAATAAGTCAACGCCAGAACCATAAAATACATAACAAATACAACAGTTTTTCCATCGTATAACAGGAATAACTGCAACCAGTGTGAATGTACTGGTCATTTCTACGTTCCGTGCAACCTAGGCTTCACCCTAGGGCGTTGCTCCACCAGATCGAATAGCTACGGACTTAGAATTCAATGCTAGAAGCATAAAATACAATAAAAATACAACAGTTTTTCATCGTATAACAGGAATAATTGCAACCAGCGTGAAAGTAAAGGCCATTGCTACGATCCGGGCAACCTAGGCTTCACTCGAGGGCGTTGCTGCACCACATCGAATAGCTACGGCATTAGAAGTCAACGCCAGAAGCATAAAACACAATATAAATACAGCAGCTTTTCCATCGTATAAAATGAATAATTGTAAACAGTGTGAAAGTAATGGTCATTTCTACGTTCCGGGCAACCTAGGCTCCACTCTAGGGCGTTGACCCACGAGATCGAACAGCCTGGACCTTAGAAGTCAACGCCAGAAGCATAAAATACAATAAAAATACAACTGATTTACCATCGGACAAAACGAATAATTGCAACCAGTATGAAAGTTATTGTCATTTCTACGTTCCGGGCAACCTAGGCTTCACCCTAGGGCGTTGCTCCACCAGATCCAATAGTCATTGGCTTAGAAGTCAACGCCAGAACCATAAAATACAATATAAATACAACAGTTTTTCCATCGTATAACATGAGTAATTGCATCCAGTGTGAAAGATCTGGGTCATTTCTACGTTCCGGGCAACCTAGGCTTGATCCTAGGGCGTTGCTCCACCATATCGAATAGCTAGGGCCTTAGAAGTCAACGCCCGAAACATAAAATACAATGAAAATACAACAGTCTTTCCATCGTATAACAGGAACAATTGCAACCAGTGTGAAGGTAATTCTCTTTTCTATGTTCCGGGCAACCTAGGCTTCACTCTAGGGCGTGGCGACACCAGATCGAATAGCTAGGGCCTTAGCAGGCAACGCCAGAAGCATAAAATATAATATAAATACAACAGTTTTTCCATCGTATAGCATGAATAATTCCAACCAGAGTGAAAGTAATGGTCATTTCTACGTTTCGGCCAACCTACGCTTCACTCTAGGGCGTTGCTCCACCACATCCAATATCTAGGACCTTAGAAGTCAACGCCAGAAGCATAAAATACAATATAAATACCACAGTTTTTCCATCGTATAAAATGAATTATTGCAACCAGTGTGAAAGTGATGGTCATTTCTACGTTCCGGGCAACCAAGGCTTCACTCTAGGGCGTTGCTCCACCAGATCGAATAGTTAGGGCCTAAGAAGTCAACGCCAGAAGCATAAAATACAATGAAAATACAACAGTCTTTCCATCCTATAACAGGAATAATTGCATCCAGTGTGAAGGTGATGCTCTTCTCTATGTTCCGCGCAACCTAGGCTTCACTCTAGGGCGGTGCTCCAGCAGATCAAATAGCTAGGGCCTTAGAATGCAACGCCAGAAGCACAAAATATAATATAAATACAACTGTTTTTCTATCGTATAGCATGAATAATTCCAACCAGAGTGAAAGTAATGGTCAATTCTACGTTTCGGCCAACCTAGGCTTCACTCTAGGGCGTTGCTCCACCAGATCCAATAGTTAGGGCCTAAGAAGTCAACGCCAGAACCATAAAATACAAAACAAATACAACAGTTTTTCCATCGTATAACAGGAATAACTGCAACCAGTGTGAAAGTACTGGTCATTTCTACGTTCCGTGCAACCTAGGCTTCACCCTAGGGCGTTGCTCCACCAGATCGAATAGCTACGGACTTAGAATTCAACGCCAGAAGCATAAAATACAATAAAAATACAACAGTTTTACCATCGTATAAAACGAATAATTGCAACCAGTATGAAAGTTATTGTCATATCTACGTTCCGGGCAACCTAGGCTTCACCCTAGGGCGTTGCTCCACCAGATCCAATAGTCATTCGCTTAGCAGTCAACGCCCGAAGCATAAAATACAATAAAAACGCAACAGTTCTTCCAGCGTATAGCATGAATAACTGCAACCAGTATGAAAGTAATGGTCATTTCTACGTTTCGGGCAACCTAGGCTCCACCCTAGGGCGTTGCTCCACCAAATTGAATAGTTAGGGCCTCAGAAGTCAACGCCCGAAGCATAAAATACAATAAGAATACAACAGTTTTTTCATCGTATAACAGGAATAATTGCAACCAGAGTGAAAGTCATGGTCATTTTTACGTTCCGGGCGACCAAGGCTTCACTCTGGGGCGTTGGTCCACCAGATCGAAAAGTTACGGCCTAAGAAGTCAACGCCAGAAGCATAAAATACAAAATAAGTACAATAGTTTTTCCATCGTCTAAAACGAATAATTGCACGAGTGTAAAAGGTATGGTCATTTCCACGTGCCGGGCAACCTAGGCTTCACTCTAGGGCGTTGCTCCACCAGATCGAATAGCTAGGGCCTTCGACGTCAACGCCCGAAACATAAAATACAATAAAGATACAAAAGTATTTCCATCGTATAACGGGAATAATTGCAACCAGTGTGAAAGTTATGGTCATTTCTACGTTCCGGGCAGCCTAGGCTTCACTCTAGGCCGGTGGTCTACCAGATCCAGTAGTTAGGGCCTAAGAAGTCAACGCCAGAAACATAAAATACAAAACAAATACAACAGTTTTTCCATCGTATAACAGGAATAACTGCAACCAGTGTGAAAGTACTGGTCATTTCTACGTTCCGTGCAACCTAGGCTTCACCCTAGGGCGTTGCTCCACCAGATCGAATAGCTACGGACTTAGAATTCAACGCCAGAAGCATAAAATACAATAAAAATACAACAGTTTTTCATCGTATAATAGGAATAATTGCAACCAGCGTGAAAGTAATGGCCATTTCTACGATTCGGGCAAACTAGGCTTCACTCCTGGGCGTTGCTCCACCACATCGAATAGCTACGGCCTTAGAATTCAACGCCAGAAGCATAAAATACATTATAAGTACAGCAGCTTTTCCATCGTATAACAGGAATAACTGCAACCAGTATGAAAGTAATGGTCATTTCTACGTTTCGGGCAACCTAGGCTCCACTCTAGGGCGTTGCTCCACCAAATTGAATAGCTAGGGCCTCAGAAGTCAACGCCAGAAGCATAAAATACAATATAAGTACAACAGTTTTCGCATCATATGAAACGAATAATTGCAACCAGTATGAAAGTTATGGTCTTTTCTACGTTCCGGGCAACCTAGGCTTCACCCTAGCAAGTTGCTCCACCAAATCGAATAGTTAGGGCCTTAGAAGTCAACGCCCGAAGCATAAAATACTATACAAATACAACAGTTATTTAATCGTATAACAGAAATAATTACAACCAGTGTGAATGTAATGGGCATTTCTACGTTCCGTCCAAACTAGGCTTCACTCTAGGGCGTTGCTCCACCAGGTCGAATAGATAGCGCCTTAGAAAGCAACTCCAGACGCATAAAATACAATAAAGATACAACAGTTTTGCCATCGTATAAAAAGAATAATTGCAACCAGTGTGAAAGTAATGGTCATTTCTACGTTTGGGGCAACCTGGGCTCCACTCTAGGGCGTTAATCCACCAAATCGAATAGCTAGAGCCTTAGAAATCAACGCCGGAAGCATAACATACAATAAAAATACAACAGCTTTTCCATCGTCTAAAAGGAATAATTGATACCAGAGTAAAAGTGAAGGTCATTTCTACGTTCCGGGCGACCTAGGCTTCACTCTGGGGCGTTCGTCCAGCAGATCAAATAGTTGGGGCCTAAGAAGTCAACGCCATAAGCTTAAAATAGAAAATAAATACAATAGTTTTTCCATCGTATAAAACGAATAATTGCACGAGTATGAAAGGTATGGTCATTTCTACGTTCCGGGCAACCTAGGCTTCACTCTAGGGCGCTGCTCCACCAGATCGTATAGCTAGGACCTTAGAAGTCAAAGCCAGAAGCATAAAATACAATATAAATACAACAGTTTTTCCACCGTATTACAGGAATAATTCCAAACAGTGTGAAAGTAATGCTCATTTCTACATTCCTGGCAACATAGGCTTCGCTCTAGGGCGTTGCTCCACCACATTGAATAGCTACGGCCTTAGAAGTCAACGCCTGAAGCATAAAATGCAATAAAAATGCAAAAGTTTTTTCATCGTATGAAACGAATAATTGCAACCAGTATGAAGGTTATGGTCATTTCTACGTGTCGGGCAACATAGGCTTCACTCTTGGACGTTGCCCCACGAGATCGAATAACTAGGACATTAGAAGTCAACGCCAGACGAATAAAATACAATAAAAATACAACATTTTTTCCATCGTACAGCATGAATAATTGCAACCAGAGTGAAAGTGATGGTCATTTCTACGTTCCTGGCAACCTAGGCTTAACTTTAGGGCGTTGCTCCACCAGATCGGATAGTTAGGTCCTAAGAAGTCAACACCAGAAGCATAAAATACAATAAAAATACAGCAGTTTTTCAATCGTATAACAGGAGTAATTGAAACCCGTATGAAAGTGATGGGCATTTTTACGTTCAGGGCAACCTAGGCTTCACTCTAGGGCGTTGATCCACCATATCGAATAGCTACGGCCTTAGAAGTCAACGCCAGAAGCATAAAATACAATATAAATGCAACAGTTTTTCCATTGTATAAAACGAATAATTGCAACCAGTCTGAAAGTTATGGTCATTTCTACGTTCCGGGCAACCTAGGCTTCACCCTAGGGCGTTGCTCCACCAGATCCATTACTTAGGGCCTCAGAAGTCAACGCGAGAAGCTTAAAATACATTAAAAATACAACAGTTTTTCCATCGTATGACAGGAATAATTGCAACCAGTGGGAAAGTAACAGACATTTCTACGTTCCGGGCAACCTAGGCTTCACTCTAGGGCGTTCCCCACCAGACCGAATAGCTAGGACCTTAGAAGTGTTCGCCAGAAGCATAAAATAGAATCAAAATACACAGTTTTTCCATCGTATAACAGGAATAATTGCAACCAGTGTGAAAGTGATGGTCATCTCTACGTTCCGGGCAACCAAGGCTTCACACTAAGGCGTTGCTCCACCAGATCCAATAGTTAGGGCCTTAGAAGTCAACGCCCGAAGCATAAAATACAATAGAAATACAACAGTTATTCCATCGTATAACAGAAATAATTACGACCAGTGTGAACGTTATGGGCATTTCCGCGTTCCGTGCAACCTACGCTTCACTCTAGGGTGTTGCACCACCAGGTCGAATAGTTAGGGCCTTAGAAAACAACTCCAGACGCATAAAATACAATAAAAATAGAACAGTTTTTCCATCGTATAAAAAGAATAATTGTAACCAGTGTGATGGTAATTGTCATTTCTACGTTCCGGGCAACATAGGCTTCACTCTTGAACGTTGCCCCACGAGATTGAACAGCTAGGACCTTAGAAGTCAACGCCAGAAGCATAAAATACAATAAAAATACAACAGTTTTTTCATGGTATAACAGGAATAATTGCAACCAGAGTGAAAGTCATGGTCATTTCTACGTTCCGGGCGAACAAGGCTTCACTCTGGGGCGTTGGTCCACCACATCGAAAACTTACGGCCTAAGAAGTCAACGCCAGAAGCATAAAATACAAAATAAGTACAATAGTTTTTCCATCGTCTAAAACGAATAATTGCACGAGTGTGAAAGGTATGGTCATTTCCACGTGCCGGGCAACCTAGGCTTCACTCTAGGGCGTTGCTCCACCAGATCGAATAGCTACGGACTTAGAATTCAATGCCAGAAGCATAAAATACAATAAAAATACAACAGTTTTTCATCGTATAACAGGAATAATTGCAACCAGCGTGAAAGTAAAGGCCATTGCAACGATCCGGGCAACCTAGGCTTCACTCGAGGGCGTTGCTGCACCACATCGAATAGCTACGGCCTTAGTAGTCAACGCCAGAAGCATAAAACACAATATAAATACAGCAGCCTTTCCATCGAATAAAATGAATAATTGTAAACAGTGTGAAAGTAATGGTCATTTCTACGTTCCGGGCAACCTAGGCTCCACTCTAGGGCGTTGACCCACGAGATCGAACAGCCTGGACCTTAGAAGTCAACGCCAGAAGCATAAAATACAATAAAAATACAACTGATTTACCATCGGACAAAACGAATAATTGCAACCAGTATGAAAGTTATTGTCATTTCTACGTTCCGGGCAACCTAGGCTTCACCCTAGGGCGTTGCTCCACCAGATCCAATAGTCATTGGCTTAGAAGTCAACGCCAGAACCATAAAATACAATATAAATACAACAGTTTTTCCATCGTATAACATGAGTAATTGCATCCAGTGTGAAAGATCTGGGTCATTTCTACGTTCCGGGCAACCTAGGCTTGATCCTAGGGCGTTGCTCCACCATATCGAATAGCTAGGGCCTTAGAAGTCAACGCCCGAAACATAAAATACAATGAAGATACAACAGTCTTTCCTTCGTATAACAGGAACAATTGCAACCAGTGTGAAGGTAATTCTCTTTTCTATGTTCCGGGCAACCTAGGCTTCACTCTAGGGCGTTGCGACACCAGATCGAATAGCTAGGGCCTTAGAAGGCAACGCCAGAAGCATAAAATATAATATAAATACAACAGTTTTTCCATCGTATAGCATGAATAATTCCAACCAGAGTGAAAGTAATGGTCATTTCTACGTTTCGGCCAACCCACGCTTCACTCTAGGCCGTTGCTCCACCAGATCGAATAGCTAGGGCCTTCGACCTCAAAGCCCGAAACATAAAATACAATAAAAATACAAAAGTTTTTCCATCGTATAACGGGAATAATTGCAACCAGTGTGAAAGTTATGGTCATTTCTACGTTCCGGGCAGCCTAGGCTTCACTCTAGGCCGTTGGTCCACCAGATCCAGTAGTTAGGGCCTAAGAAGTCAACGCCAGAAGCACCAGATACAAAAAAAATACAACAGTTTTTCCATCGTATAAACCGAATAATTGCACGAGTGTGAAAGGTATGGTCATTTCTACGTGCCGGGCAACCTAGTCTTCACTCTAGGGCGTTGCTCCACCAGATCGAATATTTAGGGCCGAAGAAGTCAACGCCAGAACCATAAAATGCAAAACAAATACAACAGTTTTTCCATCGTATAACAGGAATAACTGCAACCAGTGTGAAAGTACTGGTCATTTCTACGTTCCGTGCAACCTAGGCTTCACCCTAGGGCGTTGCTCCACCAGATCGAATAGCTACGGACTTAGAATTCAACGCCAGAAGCATAAAATACAATAAAAATACAACAGTTTTACCATCGTATAAAACGAATAATTGCAACCAGTATGAAAGTTATTGTCATTTCTACGTTCCGGGCAACCTAGGCTTCACCCTAGGGCGTTGCTCCACCAGATCCAATAGTCATTGGCTTAGAAGTCAACGCCCGAAGCATAAAATACAATAAAAACGCAACAGTTCTTCCAGCGTATAGCATGAATAATTGCAACCAGTGTGAAAGTAATGGTCATTTCTACGTTCCGGGCGTCGTAGGCTTCTCACTAGGGCGTTGCTCCACCAGATCGAATAGATACGGTCTTAGAAGTCAACGCCAGAAGCATAAAATACAATATAAATACAGCAGCTTTTCCATCGTATAACAGGAATAACTGCAACCAGTATGAAAGTAATGGTCATTTCTACGTTTCGGGCAACCTAGGCTCCACCCTAGGGCGTTGCTCCACCAAATTGAATAGTTAGGGCCTCAGAAGTCAACGCCCGAAGCATAAAATACAATATAAGTACAACAGTTTTCGCATCATATGAAACGAATAATTGCAACCAGTATGAAAGTTATGGTCTTTTCTACGTTCCGGGCAACCTAGGCTTCACCCTAGGGCGTTGCTCCACCAAATCGAATAGTTAGGGCCTTAGGAAACAACTCCAGACGCATAAAATACAATAAAAATAGAACAGTTTTTCCATCGTATAAAAAGAATAATTGTAACCAGTGTGATGGTAATTGTCATTTCTACGTTCCGGGCAACATAGGCTTCACTCTTGAACGTTGCCCCACGAGATTGAACAGCTAGGACCTTAGAAGTCAACGCCAGAAGCATAAAATACAATAAAAATACAACAGTTTTTTCATGGTATAACAGGAATAATTGCAACCAGAGTGAAAGTCATGGTCATTTCTACGTTCCGGGCGAACAAGGCTTCACTCTGGGGCGTTGGTCCACCACATCGAAAACTTACGGCCTAAGAAGTCAACGCCAGAAGCATA
Source organism: Calliopsis andreniformis (assembly GCF_051401765.1). Taxonomy (NCBI): domain Eukaryota; kingdom Metazoa; phylum Arthropoda; class Insecta; order Hymenoptera; family Andrenidae; genus Calliopsis; species Calliopsis andreniformis. The sequence continues at coordinate 20,936,105 of NW_027480422.1, forward strand.
AAATACAAAATAAGTACAATAGTTTTTCCATCGTCTAAAACGAATAATTGCACGAGTGTGAAAGGTATGGTCATTTCCACGTGCCGGGCAACCTAGGCTTCACTCTAGGGCGTTGCTCCACCAGATCGAATAGCTACGGACTTAGAATTCAATGCCAGAAGCATAAAATACAATAAAAATACAACAGTTTTTCATCGTATAACAGGAATAATTGCAACCAGCGTGAAAGTAAAGGCCATTGCAACGATCCGGGCAACCTAGGCTTCACTCGAGGGCGTTGCTGCACCACATCGAATAGCTACGGCCTTAGTAGTCAACGCCAGAAGCATAAAACACAATATAAATACAGCAGCCTTTCCATCGAATAAAATGAATAATTGTAAACAGTGTGAAAGTAATGGTCATTTCTACGTTCCGGGCAACCTAGGCTCCACTCTAGGGCGTTGACCCACGAGATCGAACAGCCTGGACCTTAGAAGTCAACGCCAGAAGCATAAAATACAATAAAAATACAACTGATTTACCATCGGACAAAACGAATAATTGCAACCAGTATGAAAGTTATTGTCATTTCTACGTTCCGGGCAACCTAGGCTTCACCCTAGGGCGTTGCTCCATCAGATCCAATAGTCATTGGCTTAGAAGTCAACGCCAGAACCATAAAATACAATATAAATACAACAGTTTTTCCATCGTATAACATGAGTAATTGCATCCAGTGTGAAAGATCTGGGTCATTTCTACGTTCCGGGCAACCTAGGCTTGATCCTAGGGCGTTGCTCCACCATATCGAATAGCTAGGGCCTTAGAAGTCAACGCCCGAAACATAAAATACAATGAAGATACAACAGTCTTTCCTTCGTATAACAGGAACAATTGCAACCAGTGTGAAGGTAATTCTCTTTTCTATGTTCCGGGCAACCTAGGCTTCACTCTAGGGCGTTGCGACACCAGATCGAATAGCTAGGGCCTTAGAAGGCAACGCCAGAAGCATAAAATATAATATAAATACAACAGTTTTTCCATCGTATAGCATGAATAATTCCAACCAGAGTGAAAGTAATGGTCATTTCTACGTTTCGGCCAACCCACGCTTCACTCTAGGCCGTTGCTCCACCAGATCGAATAGCTAGGGCCTTCGACCTCAAAGCCCGAAACATAAAATACAATAAAAATACAAAAGTTTTTCCATCGTATAACGGGAATAATTGCAACCAGTGTGAAAGTTATGGTCATTTCTACGTTCCGGGCAGCCTAGGCTTCACTCTAGGCCGTTGGTCCACCAGATCCAGTAGTTAGGGCCTAAGAAGTCAACGCCAGAAGCACCAGATACAAAAAAAATACAACAGTTTTTCCATCGTATAAACCGAATAATTGCACGAGTGTGAAAGGTATGGTCATTTCTACGTGCCGGGCAACCTAGTCTTCACTCTAGGGCGTTGCTCCACCAGATCGAATATTTAGGGCCGAAGAAGTCAACGCCAGAACCATAAAATGCAAAACAAATACAACAGTTTTTCCATCGTATAACAGGAATAACTGCAACCAGTGTGAAAGTACTGGTCATTTCTACGTTCCGTGCAACCTAGGCTTCACCCTAGGGCGTTGCTCCACCAGATCGAATAGCTACGGACTTAGAATTCAACGCCAGAAGCATAAAATACAATAAAAATACAACAGTTTTACCATCGTATAAAACGAATAATTGCAACCAGTATGAAAGTTATTGTCATTTCTACGTTCCGGGCAACCTAGGCTTCACCCTAGGGCGTTGCTCCACCAGATCCAATAGTCATTGGCTTAGAAGTCAACGCCCGAAGCATAAAATACAATAAAAACGCAACAGTTCTTCCAGCGTATAGCATGAATAATTGCAACCAGTGTGAAAGTAATGGTCATTTCTACGTTCCGGGCGTCGTAGGCTTCTCACTAGGGCGTTGCTCCACCAGATCGAATAGATACGGTCTTAGAAGTCAACGCCAGAAGCATAAAATACAATATAAATACAGCAGCTTTTCCATCGTATAACAGGAATAACTGCAACCAGTATGAAAGTAATGGTCATTTCTACGTTTCGGGCAACCTAGGCTCCACCCTAGGGCGTTGCTCCACCAAATTGAATAGTTAGGGCCTCAGAAGTCAACGCCCGAAGCATAAAATACAATAAGAATACAACAGTTTTTTCATCGTATAACAGGAATAATTGCAACCAGAGTGAAAGTCATGGTCATTTTTACGTTCCGGGCGACCAAGGCTTCACTCTGGGGCGTTGCTCCACCAGATCGAAAAGTTACGGCCTAAGAAGTCAACGCCAGAACCATAAAATACATAACAAATACAACAGTTTTTCCATCGTATAGCTGGAATAACTGCAACCAGTGTGAATGTACTGGTCATTTCTACGTTCCGTGCAACCTAGGCTTCACCCTAGGGCGTTGCTCCACCAGATCGAATAGCTACGGACTTAGAATTCAATGCCAGAAGCATAAAATACAATAAAAATACAACAGTTATTCATCGTATAACAGGAATAATTGCAACCAGCGTGAAAGTAAAGGCCATTGCTACGATCCGGGCAACCTAGGCTTCACTCGAGGGCGTTGCTGCACCACATCGAATAGCTACGGCCTTAGTAGTCAACGCCAGAAGCATAAAACACAATATAAATACAGCAGCTTTTCCATCGAATAAAATGAATAATTGTAAACAGTGTGAAAGTAATGGTCATTTCTACGTTCCGGGCAACCTAGGCTCCACTCTAGGGCGTTGACCCACGAGATCGAACAGCCTGGACCTTAGAAGTCAACGCCAGAAGCATAAAATACAATAAAAATACAACTGATTTACCATCGGACAAAACGAATAATTGCAACCAGTATGAAAGTTATTGTCATTTCTACGTTCCGGGCAACCTAGGCTTCACCCTAGGGCGTTGCTCCACCAGATCCAATAGTCATTGGCTTAGAAGTCAACGCCAGAACCATAAAATACAATATAAATACAACAGTTTTTCCATCGTATAACATGAGTAATTGCATCCAGTGTGAAAGCTCTGGGTCATTTCTACGTTCCGGGCAACCTAGGCTTGATCCTAGGGCGTTGCTCCACCATATCGAATAGCTAGGGCCTTAGAAGTCAACGCCCGAAACATAAAATACAATGAAGATACAACAGTCTTTCCATCGTATAACAGGAACAATTGCAACCAGTGTGAAGTTAATTCTCTTTTCTATGTTCCGGGCAACCTAGGCTTCACTCTAGGGCGTTGCGACACCAGATCGAATAGCTAGGGCCTTAGAAGGCAACGCCAGAAGCATAAAATATAATATAAATAGAACAGTTTTTCCATCGTATAGCATGAATAATTCCAACCAGAGTGAAAGTAATGGTCATTTCTACGTTTCGGCCAACCCACGCTTCACTCTAGGGCGTTGCTCCACCAGATCGAATAGCTAGGGCCTTCGACCTCAAAGCCCGAAACATAAAATACAATAAAAATACAAAAGTTTTTCCATCGTATAACGGGAATAATTGCAACCAGTGTGAAAGTTATGGTCATTTCTACGTTCCGGGCAGCCTAGGCTTCACTCTAGGCCGTTGGTCCACCAGATCCAGTAGTTAGGGCCTAAGAAGTCAACGCCAGAAGCACCAGATACAAAAAAAATACAACAGTTTTTCCATCGTATAAACCGAATAATTGCACGAGTGTGAAAGGTATGGTCATTTCTACGTGCCGGGCAACCTAGTCTTCACTCTAGGGCGTTGCTCCACCAGATCGAATATTTAGGGCCGAAGAAGTCAACGCCAGAACCATAAAATGCAAAACAAATACAACAGTTTTTCCATCGTATAACAGGAATAACTGCAACCAGTGTGAAAGTACTGGTCATTTCTACGTTCCGTGCAACCTAGGCTTCACCCTAGGGCGTTGCTCCACCAGATCGAATAGCTACGGACTTAGAATTCAACGCCAGAAGCATAAAATACAATAAAAATACAACAGTTTTACCATCGTATAAAACGAATAATTGCAACCAGTATGAAAGTTATTGTCATTTCTACGTTCCGGGCAACCTAGGCTTCACCCTAGGGCGTTGCTCCACCAGATCCAATAGTCATTGGCTTAGAAGCCAACGCCCGAAGCATAAAATACAATAAAAACGCAACAGTTCTTCCAGCGTATAGCATGAATAATTGCAACCAGTGTGAAAGTAATGGTCATTTCTACGTTCCGGGCGTCGTAGGCTTCTCACTAGGGCGTTGCTCCACCAGATCGAATAGATACGGTCTTAGAAGTCAACGCCAGAAGCATAAAATACAATATAAATACAGCAGCTTTTCCTTCGTATAACAGGAATAACTGCAACCAGTATGAAAGTAATGGTCATTTCTACGTTTCGGGCAACCTAGGCTCCACCCTAGGGCGTTGCTCCACCAAATTGAATAGTTAGGGCCTCAGAAGTCAACGCCCGAAGCATAAAATACAATAAGAATACAACAGTTTTTTCATCGTATAACAGGAATAATTGCAACCAGAGTGAAAGTCATGGTCATTTTTACGTTCCGGGCGACCAAGGCTTCACTCTGGGGCATTGCTCCACCAGATCGAAAAGTTACGGCCTAAGAAGTCAACGCCAGAAGCATAAAATACAAAATAAGTACAATAGTTTTTCCATCGTCTAAAACGAATAATTGCACGAGTGTAAAAGGTATGGTCATTTCTACGTGCCGGGCAACCTAGGCTTCACTCTAGGGCGTTGCTCCACCAGATCGAATAGCTAGGGCCTTCGACGTCAACGCCCGAAACATAAAATACAATAAAGATACAAAAGTATTTCCATCGTATAACGGGAATAGTTGCAACCAGTGTGAAAGTTATGGTCATTTCTACGTTCCGGGCAGCCTAGGCTTCACTCTAGGCCGGTGGTCTACCAGATCCAGTAGTTAGGGCCTAAGAAGTCAACGCCAGAAACATAAAATACAAAACAAATACAACAGTTTTTCCATCGTATAACAGGAATAACTGCAACCAGTGTGAAAGTACTGGTCATTTCTACGTTCCGTGCAACCCAGGCTTCACCCTAGGGTGTTGCTCCACCAGATCGAATAGCTACGGACTTAGAATTCAACGCCAGAAGCTTAAAATACAATAAAAATACAACAGTTTTTCATCGTATAATAGGAATAATTGCAACCAGCGTGAAAGTAATGGCCATTTCTACGATTCGGGCAAACTAGGCTTCACTCCTGGGCGTTGCTCCACCACATCGAATAGCTACGGCCTTAGAATTCAACGCCAGAAGCTTAAAATACATTAAAAATACAACAGTTTTTCCATCGTATGACAGGAATAATTGCAACCAGTGGGAAAGTAACAGACATTTCTACGTTCCGGGCAACCTAGGCTTCACTCTTGGGCGTTCCCCACCAGACCGAATAGCTAGGACCTTAGAAGTGTTCGCCAGAAGCATAAAATAGAATCAAAATACACAGTTTTTCCATCGTATAACAGTAATAATTGCAACCAGTGTGAAAGTGATGGTCATCTCTACGTTCCCGGCAACCTAGGGTTCACTCTAGGGCGTTGCTCTACCAGATGGATGAGTTTGGGCCTTAGAAATTAACGCCAGAAGTTTAAAATACAAAATAAATACCAGTACCTTCACACTGGTTGCAATTATTCCTGTTATACGATGGAAAAACAGTTGTATGTTTATTGTATCTTATGCTTCGTCCGTTGACTTCTAATGCCCTGGCTATTCGATCTGGTGGAGTAACGCTCTAGGGTGATGCCTAGGTTGCTCGAAACGTAGAAATGACCATTATATTGACACTCGTTGCATCAGTTTCTGTCATACGTCTCGCAAACCTGCGGTATTTATTTTTAATTTTAATATTCTGGCGTTGATTTCTAAGGCCCAAACTCATCCATCTGGTGAAGCAACGCCCTAGAGTGAAACCTAGGTTTCCGGGAACGCAGAAATGACCATCACTTTCACACTGGTTGCAATTATTCCTGTTATACGATGGAAAAACTGTTGGATTTTTATTGTATTTTATGCTTCGGGCGTTGACTTCTAATGCCCTAGCTATTCTATCTGATGGAGCAACGCCCTAGAGTGAAGACCAGGTTGCCCGGAACGTAGAAATGACCATTACTTTCACACTGTTTGCAATCATTCATATTATGCGATGGAAAAACTGTTGTATTTATATAGTGTTTAATGCTTCTGGCGTTGCCTTCTTAGGCCCTAACGTTTGGATCCGGTGGACCAACGCTATAGTGTGAAGCCTAGGTTGCCCGGAACGTAGAAATGACCATCACATTCACAATGCTTGCAATTATTCCTGTTATACGATGGAAGAACTGTTGTATTTTTATTTTATTTTATGCTTCCGGCGTTGTCTTCTAAGGTCCTAGCTATTCCATCTGATGGAGCAACGCCCTAGAGTGAAGCCCAGGTTGCCCGGAACGTAGAAATGACCATTACTTTTACACTGTTTGCAATGATTCATATTATACGATGGAAGAACTGTTGTATTTATACATGTTTAATGCTTCTGGCGTTGCCTTCTTAGGCCCTATCATTTGGAACTGGTGGACCAACGCTATAGTGTGAAGCCTAGGTTGCCCGGAATGTAGAAATGACCATCACCTTCACACTGGTTGCAATTGTTCCTGTTATACGTTGGAAAAACTGTTGGATTTCTATTGTATTTTATGCTTCGGGCGTTGACTTCTAAGGCCCTGGCTATTGGATCTGGTGCAGCAACGCCCTAGAGTATAGCCTAGGTTGCCCGAAACGTAGAAATGACCATTACTTTCACACTGGTTGCAATTATTCCTGTTATACCATGGAAAAACTGTTGTATTTTTATTGTATTTTACGCGTCTGGCGTAGACTTCTAAGGCCCTAACTATTCGATCTGGTGGAGATACGACCTAGAGTGAAGCCTGGGTTGCACGGAACGTGGAAATGGCCATTACTTTCACACTGGCTGCAATTACTCCTGTTATACAATGGAAAAACTGTTGTAATTTTATTTTACTTTATGCTTCTGGTGTTGACTTCCTAGGACCCAACTTTTCGATCTGGTTGAGCAACGCCCAGTAGTGAAGCCTAGGTTGCACGGAACGTAGAAATGGCCATTACTTTCACACTGGTTGCAATTATTCCTGTTATACGATGGAAAAACTGTTGTATTTTTATTGTTTTTTATGCTTCTGTTGTTGTTTTCTAAGGCCCTAACTATTCGATCTGGTGTAGTAACGCCCTAGAGTCAAGCCTAGGTTGCACGGAACGTGGAAATGGCCATTACTTTCACACTGGCTGCAATTACTCCTGTTATACAATGGAAAAACTGTTGTAATTTTATTTTACTTTATGCTTCTGGTGTTGACTTCCTAGGACCTAACTTTTCGATCTGGTTGAGCAACGCCCTGTAGTGAAGCCTAGGTTGCACGGAACGTAGAAATGGCCATTACTTTCACACAGGTTGCAATTATTCCTGTTATACGATGGAAAGACTGTTGTATTTTTATTGTATTTTATGCTTCTGTTGTTGTTTTCTAAGGCCCTAACTATTCGATCTGGTGGAGCAACGCCCTAGAGTGAAGCCTAGGTTGAACGGAACGTGGAAATGGCCTTTAATTTCACACTGGTTGCTATTATTCGTTTTATACGATGGAAAAACTGTTGTATTTATTTTGTATTTGATGCTTCTGGCGTTGACTTCTTAAGCTCTAACTATTGGATCTGATGGACCAACGCCCTGGAGTGAAACCTAGGTTTCCCGGAACGCAGAAATGACAATCACTTTCACACTGGTTGCAATTATTCCTGTTATACGATGGAAAAACTGTTGGATTTTTATTGTATTTTATGCTTCGGGCGTTGACTTCTAAGGCCCTAGCTATTCGATCTGATGGAGCAACGCCCTAGAGTGAAGACCAGGTTGCCCGGAACGTAGAAATGACCATTACTTTCACACTGTTTGCAATCATTCATATTATGCGATGGAAAAACTGTTGTATTTATATAGTGTTTAATGCTTCTGGCGTTGCCTTCTTAGGCCCTAACGTTTGGATCCGGTGGACCAACGCTATAGTGTGAAGCCTAGGTTGCCCGGAACGTAGAAATGACCATCACATTCACAATGCTTGCAATTATTCCTGTTATACGATGGAAGAACTGTTGTATTTTTATTTTATTTTATGCTTCCGGCGTTGTCTTCTAAGGTCCTAGCTATTCCATCTGATGGAGCAACGCCCTAGAGTGAAGCCCAGGTTGCCCGGAACGTAGAAATGACCATTACTTTTACACTGTTTGCAATGATTCATATTATACGATGGAAGAACTGTTGTATTTATACATGTTTAATGCTTCTGGCGTTGCCTTCTTAGGCCCTATCATTTGGAACTGGTGGACCAACGCTATAGTGTGAAGCCTAGGTTGCCCGGAATGTAGAAATGACCATCACCTTCACACTGGTTGCAATTGTTCCTGTTATACGTTGGAAAAACTGTTGGATTTCTATTGTATTTTATGCTTCGGGCGTTGACTTCTAAGGCCCTGGCTATTGGATCTGGTGCAGCAACGCCCTAGAGTATAGCCTAGGTTGCCCGAAACGTAGAAATGACCATTACTTTCACACTGGTTGCAATTATTCCTGTTATACCATGGAAAAACTGTTGTATTTTTATTGTATTTTACGCGTCTGGCGTAGACTTCTAAGGCCCTAACTATTCGATCTGGTGGAGATACGACCTAGAGTGAAGCCTGGGTTGCACGGAACGTGGAAATGGCCATTACTTTCACACTGGCTGCAATTACTCCTGTTATACAATGGAAAAACTGTTGTAATTTTATTTTACTTTATGCTTCTGGTGTTGACTTCCTAGGACCCAACTTTTCGATCTGGTTGAGCAACGCCCAGTAGTGAAGCCTAGGTTGCACGGAACGTAGAAATGGCCATTACTTTCACACTGGTTGCAATTATTCCTGTTATACGATGGAAAAACTGTTGTATTTTTATTGTTTTTTATGCTTCTGTTGTTGTTTTCTAAGGCCCTAACTATTCGATCTGGTGTAGTAACGCCCTAGAGTCAAGCCTAGGTTGCACGGAACGTGGAAATGGCCATTACTTTCACACTGGCTGCAATTACTCCTGTTATACAATGGAAAAACTGTTGTAATTTTATTTTACTTTATGCTTCTGGTGTTGACTTCCTAGGACCTAACTTTTCGATCTGGTTGAGCAACGCCCTGTAGTGAAGCCTAGGTTGCACGGAACGTAGAAATGGCCATTACTTTCACACAGGTTGCAATTATTCCTGTTATACGATGGAAAGACTGTTGTATTTTTATTGTATTTTATGCTTCTGTTGTTGTTTTCTAAGGCCCTAACTATTCGATCTGGTGGAGCAACGCCCTAGAGTGAAGCCTAGGTTGAACGGAACGTGGAAATGGCCTTTAATTTCACACTGGTTGCTATTATTCGTTTTATACGATGGAAAAACTGTTGTATTTATTTTGTATTTGATGCTTCTGGCGTTGACTTCTTAAGCTCTAACTATTGGATCTGATGGACCAACGCCCTGGAGTGAAACCTAGGTTTCCCGGAACGCAGAAATGACAATCACTTTCACACTGGTTGCAATTATTCCTGTTATACGATGGAAAAACTGTTGGATTTTTATTGTATTTTATGCTTCGGGCGTTGACTTCTAAGGCCCTAGCTATTCGATCTGATGGAGCAACGCCCTAGAGTGAAGACCAGGTTGCCCGGAACGTAGAAATGACCATTACATTCACACTGTTTGCAATCATTCATATTATACGATGGAAAAACTGTTGTATTTATATAGTGTTTAATGCTTCTGGCGTTGCCTTCTTAGGCCCTAACGTTTGGATCCGGTGGACCAACGCTATAGTGTGAAGCCTAGGTTGCCCGGAACGTAGAAATGACCATCACCTTCACAATGCTTGCAATTATTCCTGTTATACGATGGAAGAACTGTTGTATTTTTATTTTATTTTATGCTTCTGGCGTTGTCTTCTAAAGTCCTAGCTATTCCATCTGATGGAGCAACGCCCTAGAGTGAAGCCCAGGTTGCCCGGAACGTAGAAATGACCATTACTTTTACACTGTTTGCAATCATTCATATTATACGATGGAAGAACTGTTGTATTTATATAGTGTTTAATGCTTCTGGCGTTGCCTTCTTAGGCCCTATCATTTGGAACTGGTGGACCAACGCTATAGTGTGAAGCCTAGGTTGCCCGGAATGTAGAAATGACCATCACCTTCACACTGGTTGCAATTGTTTCTGTTATACGTTGGAAAAACTGTTGGATTTCTATTGTATTTTATGCTTCGGGCGTTGACTTCTAAGGCCCTGGCTATTGGATCTGGTGCAGCAACGCCCTAGAGTATAGCCTAGGTTGCCCGAAACGTAGAAATGACCATTACTTTCACACTGGTTGCAATTATTCCTGTTATACCATGGAAAAACTGTTGTATTTTTAATGTATTTCATGCGTCTGGCGTTGACTTCTAAGGCCCTAACTATTCGATCTGGTGGAGCAACGCCCTAGAGTGAAGCCTGGGTTGCACGGAACGTGGAAATAGCCATTACTTTCACACTGGCTGCAATTACTCCTGTTATACAATGGAAAAACTGTTGTAATTTTATTTTACTTTATGCTTCTGGTGTTGACTTCCTAGGACCCAACTTTTCGATCTGGTTGAGCAACGCCCAGTAGTGAAGCCTAGGTTGCACGGAACGTAGAAATGGCCATTACTTTCACACTGGTTGCAATTATTCCTGTTATACGCTGGAAAAACTGTTGTATTTTTTTGTTTTTTATGCTTCTGTTGTTGTTTTCTAAGGCCCTAACTATTCGATCTGGTGTAGTAACGCCCTAGAGTCAAGCCTAGGTTGCACGGAACGTGGAAATGGCCTTTAATTTCACACTGGTTGCTATTATTCGTTTTATACGATGGAAAAACTGTTGTATTTATTTTGTATTTGATGCTTCTGGCGTTGACTTCTTAAGCTCTAACTATTGGATCTGATGGACCAACGCCCTAGAGTGAAACCTAGGTTTCCCGGAACGCAGAAATGACCATCACTTTCACACTGGTTGCAATTATTCCTGTTATGCGATGGAAAAACTGTTGGATTTTTATTGTATTTTATGCTTCGGGCGTTGACTTCTAAGGCCCTAGCTATTCGATCTGATGGAGCAACGCCCTAGAGTGAAGACCAGGTTGCCCGGAACGTAGAAATGACAATTACTTTCACACTGTTTGCAATCATTCATATTATACGATGGAAAAACAGTTGTATTTATATAGTGTTTAATGCTTCTGGCGTTGCCTTCTTAGGCCCTAACGTTTGGATCCGGTGGACCAACGCTATAGTGTGAAGCCTAGGTTGCCCGGAACGTAGAAATGACCATCACCTTCACAATGCTTGCAATTACTCCTGTTATACGATGGAAGAACTGTTGTATTTTTATTTTATTTTATGCTTCTGGCGTTGTCTTCTAAGGTCCTAGCTATTCCATCTGATGGAGCAACGCCCTCGAGTGAAGCCCAGGTTGCCCGGAACGTAGAAATGACCATTACTTTTACACTGTTTGCAATCATTCATATTATACGATGGAAGAACTGTTGTATTTATATAGTGTTTAATGCTTCTGGCGTTGCCTTCTTAGGCCCTATCATTTGGATCTGGTGGACCAACGCTATAGTGTGAAGCCTAGGTTGCCCGGAATGTAGAAATGACCATCACCTTCACACTGGTTGCAATTGTTCCTGTTATACGTTGGAAAAACTGTTGGATTTCTATTGTATTTTATGCTTCGGGCGTTGACTTCTAAGGCCCTGGCTATTGGATCTGGTGCAGCAACGCCCTAGAGTGTAGCCTAGGTTGCCCGAAACGGAGAAATGACCATTACTTTCACACTGGTTGCAATTATTCCTGTTATACCATGGAAAAACTGTTGTATTTTTATTGTATTTTATGCGTCTGGCGTTGACTTCTAAGGCCCTAACTATTCGATCTGGTGGAGCAACGCCGCAGAGTGAAGCCTAGGTTGCCAGGAACGTAGAAATGACCATAACCTTCACACTGGTTGCTATTATTCGTTTTATACGATGTAAAAGCTGTTGAATTTATTTTGTATTTTATGCTTCTGGCGTTGAATTCATAGGCCCTAACTATTCGATCTGGTGCACCGACAACCTAGAGTGAAGCCTAGGTTGCCCGGAACGTAGAAATGACCATAACTTTCACACTGTTTTCAATTATCGTTATTATACGATGCAAAAACTGTTGTATTTATATTGTATTTTATGCTTCTGGCGTTGTCTTCTTGGGCCCTAACTATTCGATCTGGTGTAGCAACGCCCTAGAGTGAATCCTAGGTTGCCGGAACGTAGAAATGACCGTTACCTTCACACTGATTGCAATTACTCATTCTATACGATGGAAAAGCTGTTGTATTTTTATTGTATTTTATGCTCCGGGCGTAGACTTCTAAGGCCCTAGCTATTCGACCTGGCGGAGCAACGCCCTACAGTGAAGCCTAGGTTGCCCGGAACGTAGAATTTGCCATTACAATTACACTGGATGCAATTATTCCTGTTATACGATGGAAGATCTGTTGTATCTTTACTGTATTTTATGCTTCGGGCGTTGACTTCTAAGGCCCTTACTTTTCGATCTGGTGGAACAACGCCCTAGATTGAAGCCTAGCTTGCCTGGAACGTAGAAATGACCATTACCTTCACACTGATTGCAATTATTCATTTTATACGATGGAAAAACTATTGTATTTTTATTGTATTTATGCTTCGGGCGTTGACTTCTCAGGCCCTAACTATTCGATCTGGTGCAGCATCGCCCTAGAGTGAATCCTAGGTTGCCCGGAACGTAGAAATGACCATTACTTTCACACCGTTTGCAATTATTCATTTTATACGATGCAGAAACCCTTGTATTTGTATTGTATTTTATGCTTCTGGCATTGACTTCTAAGGCCGTAGCTATTCGATGTGGTGGAGCAACTCCATAGAGTGAAGCCTAGGTTGCACGGGACGTAGAAATGACCATTACTTTCACACGTTTTGCAATTGTTCATATTATACGATGCAAGAACTGTTGTATTTATATTGTATTTTATGATTCTGTCGTTGACTTCTTAGGCCCTAACTATTCGATCTGGTGGAGCAACGCCGTAGAGTGAATCCTAGGTTGCCCGGAACGTAGAAATGACTATCACTTTCACACGGGTTGCAAATATTCGTGTTATACGATGGAAAAACCGTTGCATTTTCATTGTATTTTATGCTTCGGGCGTTGACTTCTAAGGCCCTAACAATTCTACCTGGTGGAGCAACGCACTAGAGTTCAGCCTAGATTGACCGGAACGTAGAAATGACCATATCTGTCACACCGGTTGCAATTATTCGTTTTATACGATGGAAAAACTGTTGTATTTGTTTTGTATTTTATGCTTCTGGCGCTGACTTCTTAGTCCCTTACTACTCGATCTGGTTGAACAACGCGCTAGATTGATGCCTAGGATGCCCGGAATGCAGAAATGACTGTCACTTTCACACTGGTTGCAATTGTTCCAGTTATACGATGGAAAATCTGTTGTATCTTTATTGTATTTTATGCTTCGTGCGTTGACTTCTAAGGCCCTAACTATTCGATCTGGTGGAGCAACGCCCTAGAGTGAAGCCTAGGGTGCCCGGAACGTAGAAATGACCATAATTTTCACATCGGTTGCAATTATTCGTTTTATTCGATCGAAAAACTGTTGCATTTGTATTGTATTTTACGCTTCTGGCGTTGACTTCTATGGCCCTAACAATTCGATGTTGTGGAACAACGCCCTAGAGTGAAGCATAGGTTGCCCGGAACGTAGAAATGACCATCACTTTCACACTGGTTGCTATTACTCCTGTTATACGGTGGAAAGACTGTTGTATCTTTATTGTATTTTATGCTTCGGGCGTCGACTTCTAAGGCCCTAAGTATTCGATCTGGTGGAGCAACGCCCTAGAGCCAAGCCTAGTTTGCCCGGAACGTAGATATGGCCATTACATTCACACTGGGTGCAATTATTCGTTTTATACGATGGAAAAACAATTGTATTTATTCTGTATTTTATGCTTCGGGCGTTGACTTCTAAGGCCCTAACTATTCGATCTGGTGGAGCAGCGCCCTAGAGTGAAGCCTAGGTTGCCCGTAACGTAGAAATGACCATTACCTTCACACTGGTTGCAGTTATTCCTGTTATACGATGGAAAAACTGTTGTATTTTTATTGTATTATATGCTTCGGGCGTTGACTTCTAAGGCCCTAACTATTCGATCTGGTGGAGCAACGCTATAGAGTGAAGCCAAGGTTGACCGGAACGTAGAAATGACCATAACTTTCACACCCGTTGCAATTATTTGTTTTATACGATGGAAAAACTGTTGTATTTGTTTTGTATTTTATGCTTCTGGCGTTGACTTCCAAGGCCCTAACAATTCGATGTGGTGGAACAACGCCCTAGAGTGAAGCATAGGTTGCCCGGAATGTAGAAATGACCATCACTTTCACACTGGTTGCTATTACTCCTGTTATACGATGGAAAATCTGTTGTATCTTTATTGTACTTTATGCTTCGGGCGTTGACTTCTAAGGCACTAAGTGTTCGATCTGGTGGAGCAACGCCCTAGAGTGAAGCCTAGGTTGCCGGAACGTAGAAATGACCATTACCTTCACACTGGTTGCAGTTACTCCTGTTATACGATGGAAAAACTGTTGTATTTATTTTGTATTTTATGCTTCGGGCGTTGACTTCTAAAGCCCTAGCTATTCGAACTGGTTGAGCAATGGCCTAGAGTGAAGCCTAGGTTGTCCGGAACGTAGATATGGCCGTTACTTTCACACTGGATGCAATTATTCGTTTTATACGATGGAAAAACTGTTGGATCTTTATTGTATTTTATGCTTCGGGCGTTGACTTCTTAGGCCCTGACCATTCGATCTGGTGGTGCAACGCCCTAGAGTGAAGCCTAGGTTGCCCGGAACATAGAAATGACCATTACCTTCACACTGATTGCAATTATTCATTTTATACGATGGAAAAGCTATTGTATTTTTATTGTATTTTATGCTTCGGGCGTTGACTTCTAAGGCCCTAACTATTCCATCTGGTGGTGCAACGCTCTAGAGTGAAGCCTAGGTCGCCCGGAACGTAGAAATGACCATAATTTTCACACCGGTTGCAATTATTCGTTTTATACGATGGAAAAACTGTTGCATTTGTTTCGTATTTTACGCTTCTGGCGTTGACTTCTAAGGCCTTAACAATTCGTCCTGGCGGAACAACGCCCTAGAGCGAAGCCTAGGTTGCACGGAAGGTCGAAATGACCATCCCTTTCACACTGGTTGCAATTACTCCTGTTATAAAATGGAAAAACTGTTGTATCTTTATTGTATTTTATGCTTCGGGCGTTGTCTTCTGAGGCCCTAACCATTCGATCTGGTGGAGCAACGCCGTAGAGCCAAGCCTAGGTTGCCCGTAACGTAGATATGGCCATTACTTTCACACTGGATGGAATTATTCGTTTTATACGATGGAAAAACTGTTGTGCTTATTCTGTATTTTATGCTCCGGGCGTAGACTTCTAAGGCCCTAGCTATTCGGTTTGGTAGGGCAACACCCTACAGTGAAGCCTAGGTTGCCTGGAACGTAGAAATGCCTATCACATTCACACGGGTTGCAATTATTCGTGTTATACGATGGAAAAACCGTTGCATTTTCATTGTATTTTATGCTTCGGGCGTTGACATCTAAGGCCCTAACGATTCTATCTGGTGGAGCAACGCCCTCGAGTGAAGCCTATGTTGACCGGAACGTAGAAATGACCATAACTTTCACACCCGTTGCTATTATTTGTTTTATACGATGGAAAAACTGATGTATCTTTATTGTATTTTATGCTTCGGGCGTTGACTTCTAAGGCCCTAACTATTCGGTCTGGTGGAGCAACGCCCTAGAGCCAAGCCTAGGTTGCCCGGAACGTAGATATGGCCATTACTTTCACACTGGATGCAATTATTCGTTTTATCCGATGGAAAAGCTGTTGTACTTATTCTGTATTTTATGCTTCGGGCGTTGACTTCTAAGGCCCTAACTATTCGATCTGGAGGAGCAACGCCCTAGAGCCAAGCCTAGGTTGCCCGGAACGTAGATATGGCCATTACTTTCATACTGGATGCAATTATTCATTTTATACGATGGAAATACTATTGTATTTTTATTCTATTTTATGCTTCGAGCGTTGACTTCTATGGCACTAACTATTCGATCTGGTGGAGCAACGCCCTAGAGTGAAGCCTAGGTTGCCCGGAACGTAGAAATGACCATCACTTTCACACTGGTTGCAATTACTCCTGTTATACGATGGAAAAACTGTTGTATCTTTATTGTACTTTATGCTTTGGGCGTTGACTTCTAAGGCCCTAACTATTCGATCTGGTGGAGCAACGCCCTAGAGCCAAGCCTAGGTTGCCCGGAACGTAGATATGGCCGTTACTTTCACACTGGATGCAATTATTCGTTTTATACGATGGAAAAACTGTTGTATTTATTCTGTATTTTATGCTTCGGGCGTTGACATCTAAGGCCCTAACGATTCTATCTGGTGGAGCAACGCCCTCGAGTGAATCCTAGGTTGCCCGGAACGTAGAAATGACTATCACTTTCACACGGGTTGCAAATATTCGTGTTATACGATGGAAAAACCGTTGCATTTTCATTGTATTTTATGCTTCGGGCGTTGACTTCTAAGGCCCTAACAATTCTACCTGGTGGAGCAACGCCCTAGAGTGCAGCCTAGATTGACCGGAACGTAGAAATGACCATATCTGTCACACCGGTTGCAATTATTCGTTTTATACGATGGAAAAACTGTTGTATTTGTCTTGTATTTTATGCTTCTGGCGCTGACTTCTTAGTCCCTTACTACTCGATCTGGTTGAACAACGCGCTAGATTGAAGCCTAGGATGCCCGGAATGGAGAAATGACTGTCACTTTCACACTGGTTGCAATTGTTCCAGTTATACGATGGAAAATCTGTTGTATCTTTATTGTATTTTATGCTTCGTGAGTTGACTTCTAAGGCCCTAACTATTCGATCTGGTGGAGCAACGCCCTAGAGTGAAGCCTAGGGTGCCCGGAACGTAGAAATGACCATAATTTTCACATCGGTTGCAATTATTCGTTTTATTCGATCGAAAAACTGTTGCATTTGTATTGTATTTCACGCTTCTGGCGTTGACTTCTATGGCCCTAACAATTCGCTGTGGTGGAACAACGCCCTAGAGTGAAGCATAGGTTGCCCGGAACGTAGAAATGACCATCACTTTCACACTGGTTGCTATGACTCCTGTTATACGGTGGAAAAACTGTTGTATCTTTATTGTATTTTATGCTTCGGGCGTCGACTTCTAAGGCCCTAAGTATTCGATCTGGTGGAGCAACGCCCTAGAGCCAAGCCTAGTTTGCCCGGAACGTAGATATGGCCATTACATTCACACTGGATGCAATTATTCGTTTTATACGATGGAAAAACTGTTGTATTTATTTTGTATTTTATGCTTCGGGCGTTGACTTCTAAAGCCCTAGCTATTCGAACTGGTTGAGCAATGGCCTAGAGTGAAGCCTAGGTTGTCCGGAACGTAGATATGGCCGTTACTTTCACACTGGATGCAATTATTCGTTTTATACGATGGAAAAACTGTTGTATCTTTATTGTATTTTATGCTTCGGGCGTTGACTTCTTAGGCCCTGACCATTCGATCTGGTGGTGCAACGCCCTAGAGTGAAGCCTAGGTTGCCCGGAACGTAGAAATGACCATTACCTTCACACTGATTGCAATTATTCATTTTATACGATGGAAAAGCTATTGTATTTTTATTGTATTTTATGCTTCGGGCGTTGACTTCTAAGGCCCTAACTATTCCATCTGGTGGTGCAACGCTCTAGAGTGAAGCCTAGGTCGCCCGGAACGTAGAAATGACCATAATTTTCACATCGGTTGCAATTATTCGTTTTATACGATGGAAAAACTGATGCATTTGTTTCGTATTTTACGCTTCTGGCGTTGACTTCTAAGGCCTTAACAATTCGTGCTGGCGGAACAACGCCCTAGAGCGAAGCCTAGGTTGCACGGAAGGTCGAAATGACCATCACTTTCACACTGGTTGCAATTACTCCTGTTATAAAATGGAAAAACTGTTGTATCTTTATTGTATTTTATGCTTCGGGCGTTGTCTTCTGAGGCCCTAACCATTCGATCTGGTGGAGCAACGCCGTAGAGCCAAGCCTAGGTTGCCCGTAACGTAGATATGGCCATTACTTTCACACTGGATGGAATTATTCGTTTTATACGATGGAAAAACTGTTGTGCTTATTCTGTATTTTATGCTCCGGGCGTAGACTTCTAAGGCCATAGCTATTCGGTTTGGTAGGGCAACACCCTACAGTGAAGCCTAGGTTGCCTGGAACGTAGAAATGCCTATCACATTCACACGGGTTGCAATTATTCGTGTTATACGATGGAAAAACCGTTGCATTTTCATTGTATTTTATGCTTCGGGCGTTGACATCTAAGGCCCTAACGATTCTATCTGGTGGAGCAACGCCCTCGAGTGAAGCCTAGGTTGACCGGAACGTAGAAATGACCATAACTTTCACACCCGTTGCTATTATTTGTTTTATACGATGGAAAAACTGATGTATCTTTATTGTATTTTATGCTTCGGGCGTTGACTTCTAAGGCGCTAACTATTCGGTCTGGTGGAGCAACGCCCTAGAGCCAAGCCTAGGTTGCCCGGAACGTAGATATGGCCATTACTTTCACACTGGATGCAATTATTCGTTTTATACGATGGAAAAGCTGTTGTACTTATTCTGTATTTTATGCTTCGGGCGTTGACTTCTAAGGCCCTAACTATTCGATCTGGAGGAGCAACGCGCTAGATTGAAGCCTAGGATGCCCGGAATGGAGAAATGACTGTCACTTTCACACTGGTTGCAATTGTTCCAGTTATACGATGGAAAATCTGTTGTATCTTTATTGTATTTTATGCTTCGTGCGTTGACTTCTAAGGCCCTAACTATTCGATCTGGTGGAGCAACGCCCTAGAGTGAAGCCTAGGGTGCCCGGAACGTAGAAATGACCATAATTTTCACATCGGTTGCAATTATTCGTTTTATTCGATCGAAAAACTGTTGCATTTGTATTGTATTTTACGCTTCTGGCGTTGACTTCTATGGCCCTAACAATTCGATGTGGTGGAACAACGCCCTAGAGTGAAGCATAGGTTGCCCGGATCGTAGAAATGACCATCACTTTCACACTGGTTGCTATTACTCCTGTTATACGGTGGAAAAACTGTTGTATCTTTATTGTATTTTATGCTTCGGGCGTCGACTTCTAAGGCCCTAAGTATTCGATCTGGTGGAGCAACGCCCTAGAGCCAAGCCTAGTTTGCCCGGAACGTAGATATGGCCATTACATTCACACTGGATGCAATTATTCGTTTTATACGATGGAAAAACAGTTGTATTTATTCTGTATTTTATGCTTCGGGCGTTGACTTCTAAGGCCCTAACTATTCGATCTGGTGGAGCAACGCTATAGAGTGAAGCCTAGGTTGACCGGAACGTAGAAATGACCATAACTTTCACACCCGTTGCAATTATTTGTTTTATACGATGGAAAAACTGTTGTATTTGTTTCGTATTTTATGCTTCTGGCGTTGACTTCCAAGGCCCTAACAATTCGATGTGGTGGAACAACGCCCTAGAGTGAAGCATAGGTTGCCCGGAATGTAGAAATGACCATCACTTTCACACTGGTTGCTATTACTCCTGTTATACGATGGAAAATCTGTTGTATCTTTATTGTACTTTATGCTTCGGGCGTTGATTTCTAAGGCACTAACCGTTCGATCTGGTGGAGCAACGCCCTAGAGTGAAGCCTAGGTTGCCGGAACGTAGAAATGACCATTACCTTCACACTGGTTGCAGTTACTCCTGTTATACGATGGAAAAACAGTTGTATTTTTATTGTATTATATGCTTCGGGCGTTGACTTCTAAGGCCCTACCTATCCGATCTGTTGCAGCAACGCCCTAGAGTGAATCCTAGCTTGCCCGGAACGCAGAAATGACCATTACCTTCGCACTGATTGCAATTATTCATTTTATACGGTGGAAAGACTGTTGTATTTTTATTGTATTTTATGCTTCGGGCGTTGACTTCTAAGGCCCTAACTATTCGATCTGGTGGAGCAACGCCGCAGAGTGAAGCCTAGGTTGCCAGGAACGTAGAAATGACCATAGCCTTCACACTGGTTGCAATTATTCGTTTTATACGATGGAAAAACTGTTGTATTTATTTTGTATTTTATGCTTCGGGCGTTGACTTCTAAAGCCCTAGCTATTCGAACTGGTTGAGCAATGGCCTAGAGTGAAGCCTAGGTTGTCCGGAACGTAGATATGGCCGTTACTTTCACACTGGATGCAATTATTCGTTTTATACGATGGAAAAACTGTTGTATCTTTATTGTATTTTATGCTTCGGGCGTTGACTTCTAAGGCCCTAACTATTCCATCTGGTGGTGCAACGCTCTAGAGTGAAGCCTAGGTCGCCCGGAACGTAGAAATGACCATGATTTTCACATCGGTTGCAATTATTCGTTTTATACGATGGAAAAACTGTTGCATTTGTTTCGTATTTTACGCTTCTGGCGTTGACTTCTAAGGCCTTAACAATTCGTCCTGGCGGAACAACGCCCTAGAGCGAAGCCTAGGTTGCACGGAAGGTCGAAATGACCATCACTTTCACACTGGTTGTAATTACTCCTGTTATAAAATGGAAAAACTGTTGTATCTTTATTGTATTTTATGCTTCGGGCGTTGTCTTCTGAGGCCCTAACCATTCGATCTGGTGGAGCAACGCCGTAGAGCCAAGCCTAGGTTGCCCGTAACGTAGATATGGCCATTACTTTCACACTGGATGGAATTATTCGTTTTATACGATGGAAAAACTGTTGTGCTTATTCTGTATTTTATGCTCCGGGCGTAGACTTCTAAGGCCCTAGCTATTCGGTTTGGTAGGGCAACACCCTACAGTGAAGCCTAGGTTGCCTGGAACGTAGAAATGCCTATCACATTCACACGGGTTGCAATTATTCGTGTTATACGATGGAAAAACCGTTGCATTTTCATTGTATTTTATGCTTCGGGCGTTGACATCTAAGGCCCTAACAATTCTATCTGGTGGAGCAACGCCCTCGAGTGAAGCCTAGGTTGACCGGAACGTAGAAATGACCATAACTTTCACACCCGTTGCTATTATTTGTTTTATACGATGGAAAAACTGATGTATCTTTATTGTATTTTATGCTTCGGGCGTTGACTTCTAAGGCCCTAACTATTCGGTCTGGTGGAGCAACGCCCTAGAGCCAAGCCTAGGTTGCCCGGAACGTAGATATGGCCATTACTTTCACACTGGATGCAATTATTCGTTTTATACGATGGAAAAGCTGTTGTACTTATTCTGTATTTTATGCTTCGGGCGTTGACTTCTAAGGCCCTAACTATTCGATCTGGAGGAGCAACGCCCTAGAGCCAAGCCTAGGTTGCCCGGAACGTAGATATGGCCATTACTTTCATACTGGATGCAATTATTCATTTTATACGATGGAAATACTATTGTATTTTTATTCTATTTTATGCTTCGAGCGTTGACTTCTATGGCACTAACTATTCGATCTGGTGGAGCAACGCCCTAGAGTGAAGCCTAGGTTGCCCGGAACGTAGAAATGACCATCACTTTCACACTGGTTGCAATTACTCCTGTTATACGATGGAAAAACTGTTGTATCTTTATTGTACTTTATGCTTTGGGCGTTGACTTCTAAGGCCCTAACTATTCGATCTGGTGGAGCAACGCCCTAGAGCCAAGCCTAGGTTGCCCGGAACGTAGATATGGCCGTTACTTTCACACTGGATGCAATTATTCGTTTTATACGATGGAAAAACTGTTGTATTTATTCTGTATTTTATGCTTCGGGCGTTGACATCTAAGGCCCTAACGATTCTATCTGGTGGAGCAACGCCCTCGAGTGAATCCTAGGTTGCCCGGAACGTAGAAATGACTATCACTTTCACACGGGTTGCAAATATTCGTGTTATACGATGGAAAAACCGTTGCATTTTCATTGTATTTTATGCTTCGGGCGTTGACTTCTAAGGCCCTAACAATTCTACCTGGCGGAGCAACGCCCTAGAGTGCAGCCTAGATTGACCGGAACGTAGAAATGACCATATCTGTCACACCGGTTGCAATTATTCGTTTTATACGATGGAAAAACTGTTGTATTTGTTTTGTATTTTATGCTTCTGGCGCTGACTTCTTAGTCCCTTACTACTCGATCTGGTTGAACAACGCGCTAGATTGAAGCCTAGGATGCCCGGAATGGAGAAATGACTGTCACTTTCACACTGGTTGCAATTGTTCCAGTTATACGATGGAAAATCTGTTGTATCTTTATTGTATTTTATGCTTCGTGCGTTGACTTCTAAGGCCCTAACTATTCGATCTGGTGGAGCAACGCCCTAGAGTGAAGCCTAGGGTGCCCGGAACGTAGAAATGACCATAATTTTCACATCGGTTCCAATTATTCGTTTTATTCGATCGAAAAACTGTTGCATTTGTATTGTATTTTACGCTTCTGGCGTTGACTTCTATGGCCCTAACAATTCGATGTGGTGGAACAACGCCCTAGAGTGAAGCATAGGTTGCCCGGAACGTAGAAATGACCATCACTTCCACACTGGTTGCTATGACTCCTGTTATACGGTGGAAAAACTGTTGTATCTTTATTGTATTTTATGCTTCGGGCGTCGACTTCTAAGGCCCTAAGGATTCGATCTGGTGGAGCAACGCCCTAGAGCCTAGCCTAGTTTGCCCGGAACGTAGATATGGCCATTACATTCACACTGGATGCAATTATTCGTTTTATACGATGGAAAAACAGTTGTATTTATTCTGTATTTTATGCTTCGGGCGTTGACTTCTAAGGCCCTAACTATTCGATCTGGTGGAGCAACGCCCTAGAGTGAAGCCTAGGTTGCCCGTAACGTAGAAATGACCATTACCTTCACACTGGTTGCAGTTATTCCTGTTATACGATGGAAAAACTGTTGTATTTTTATTGTATTATATGCTTCGGGCGTTGACTTCTAAGGCCCTAACTATTCGATCTGGTGGAGCAACGCTATAGAGTGAAGCCTAGGTTGACCGGAACGTAGAAATGACCATAACTTTCACACCCGTTGCAATTATTTGTTTTATACGATGGAAAAACTGTTGTATTTGTTTTGTATTTTATGCTTCTGGCGTTGACTTCCAAGGCCCTAACAATTCGATGTGGTGGAACAACGCCCTAGAGTGAAGCATAGGTTGCCCGGAATGTAGAAATGACCATCACTTTCACACTGGTTGCTATTACTCCTGTTATACGATGGAAAATCTGTTGTATCTTTATTGTACTTTATGCTTCGGGCGTTGACTTCTAAGGCACTAACTGTTCGATCTGGTGGAGCAACGCCCTAGAGTGAAGCCTAGGTTGCCGGAACGTAGAAATGACCATTACCTTCACACTGGTTGCAGTTACTCCTGTTATACGATGGAAAAACTGTTGTATTTTTATTGTATTATATGCTTCGGGCGTTGACTTCTAAGGCCCTAACTATCCGATCTGGTGCAGCAACGCCCTAGAGTGAATCCTAGCTTGCCCGGAACGCAGAAATGACCATTACCTTCGCACTGATTGCAATTATTCATTCTATACGGTGGAAAAACTGTTGTATTTTTATTGTATTTTATGCTTCGGGCGTTGACTTCTAAGGCCCTAACTATTCGATCTGGTGGAGCAACGCCGCAGAGTGAAGCCTAGGTTGCCAGGAACGTAGAAATGACCATAACCTTCACACTGGTTGCAATTATTCGTTTTATACGATGGAAAAACTGTTGTATTTATTTTGTATTTTATGCTTCGGGCGTTGACTTCTAAAGCCCTAGCTATTCGAACTGGTTGAGCAATGGCCTAGAGTGAAGCCTAGGTTGTCCGGAACGTAGATATGGCCGTTACTTTCACACTGGATGCAATTATTCGTTTTATACGATGGAAAAACTGTTGTATCTTTATTGTATTTTATGCTTCGGGCGTTGACTTCTTAGGCCCTGACCATTCGATCTGGTGGTGCAACGCCCTAGAGTGAAGCCTAGGTTGCCCGGAACGTAGAAATGACCATTACCTTCACACTGATTGCAATTATTCATTTTATACGATGGAAAAGCTATTGTATTTTTATTGTATTTTATGCTTCGGGCGTTGACTTCTAAGGCCCTAACTATTCCATCTGGTGGTGCAACGCTCTAGAGTGAAGCCTAGGTCGCCCGGAACGTAGAAATGACCATAATTTTCACATCGGTTGCAATTATTCGTTTTATACGATGGAAAAACTGTTGCATTTGTTTCGTATTTTACGCTTCTGGCGTTGACTTCTAAGGCCTTAACAATTCGTCCTGGCGGAACAACGCCCTAGAGCGAAGCCTAGGTTGCACGGAAGGTCGAAATGACCATCACTTTCACACTGGTTGCAATTACTCCTGTTATAAAATGGAAAAACTGTTGTATCTTTATTGTATTTTATGCTTCGGGCGTTGTCTTCTGAGGCCCTAACCATTCGATCTGGTGGAGCAACGCCGTAGAGCCAAGCCTAGGTTGCCCGTAACGTAGATATGGCCATTACTTTCACACTGGATGGAATTATTCGTTTTATACGATGGAAAAACTGTTGTGCTTATTCTGTATTTTATGCTCCGGGCGTAGACTTCTAAGGCCCTAGCTATTCGGTTTGGTAGGGCAACACCCTACAGTGAAGCCTAGGTTGCCTGGAACGTAGAAATGCCTATCACATTCACACGGGTTGCAATTATTCGTGTTATACGATGGAAAAACCGTTGCATTTTCATTGTATTTTATGCTTCGGGCGTTGACATCTAAGGCCCTAACAATTCTATCTGGTGGAGCAACGCCCTCGAGTGAAGCCTAGGTTGACCGGAACGTAGAAATTACCATAACTTTCACACCCGTTGCTATTATTTGTTTTATACGATGGAAAAACTGATGTATCTTTATTGTATTTTATGCTTCGGGCGTTGACTTCTAAGGCCCTAACTATTCGGTCTGGTGGAGCAACGCCCTAGAGCCAAGCCTAGGTTGCCCGGAACGTAGATATGGCCATTACTTTCACACTGGATGCAATTATTAGTTTTATACGATGGAAAAGCTGTTGTACTTATTCTGTATTTTATGCTTCGGGCGTTGACTTCTAAGGCCCTAACTATTCGATCTGGAGGAGCAACGCCCTAGAGCCAAGCCTAGGTTGCCCGGAACGTAGATATGGCCATTACTTTCATACTGGATGCAATTATTCATTTTATACGATGGAAATACTATTGTATTTTTATTCTATTTTATGCTTCGAGCGTTGACTTCTATGGCACTAACTATTCGATCTGGTGGAGCAACGCCCTAGAGTGAAGCCTAGGTTGCCCGGAACGTAGAAATGACCATCACTTTCACACTGGTTGCAATTACTCCTGTTATGCGATGGAAAAACTGTTGTATCTTTATTGTACTTTATGCTTTGGGCGTCGACTTCTAAGGCCCTAACTATTCGATCTGGTGGAGCAACGCCCTAGAGCCAAGCCTAGGTTGCCCGGAACGTAGATATGGCCGTTACTTTCACACTGGATGCAATTATTCGTTTTATACGATGGAAAAACTGTTGTATTTATTCTGTATTTTATGCTTCGGGCGTTGACATCTAAGGCCCTAACGATTCTATCTGGTGGAGCAACGCCCTCGAGTGAATCCTAGGTTGCCCGGAACGTAGAAATGACTATCACTTTCACACGGGTTGCAAATATTCGTGTTATACGATGGAAAAACCGTTGCATTTTCATTGTATTTTATGCTTCGGGCGTTGACTTCTAAGGCCCTAACAATTCTACCTGGTGGAGCAACGCCCTAGAGTGCAGCCTAGATTGACCGGAACGTAGAAATGACCATATCTGTCACACCGGTTGCAATTATTCGTTTTATACGATGGAAAAACTGTTGTATTTGTTTTGTATTTTATGCTTCTGGCGCTGACTTCTTAGTCCCTTACTACTCGATCTGGTTGAACAACGCGCTAGATTGAAGCCTAGGATGCCCGGAATGGAGAAATGACTGTCACTTTCACACTGGTTGCAATTGTTCCAGTTATACGATGGAAAATCTGTTGTATCTTTATTGTATTTTATGCTTCGTGCGTTGACTTCTAAGGCCCTAACAATTCTACCTGCTGGAGCAACGCCCTAGAGTGCAGCCTAGATTGACCGGAACGTAGAAATGACCATATCTGTCACACCGGTTGCAATTATTCGTTTTATACGATGGAAAAACTGTTGTATTTGTTTTGTATTTTATGCTTCTGGCGCTGACTTCTTAGTCCCTTACTACTCGATCTGGTTGAACAACGCGCTAGATTGAAGCCTAGGATGCCCGGAATGGAGAAATGACTGTCACTTTCACACTGGTTGCAATTGTTCCAGTTATACGATGGAAAATCTGTTGTATCTTTATTGTATTTTATGCTTCGGGCGTTGACTTCTTAGGCCCTGACCATTCGATCTGGTGGTGCAACGCCCTAGAGTGAAGCCTAGGTTGCCCGGAACGTAGATATGGCCGTTACTTTCACACTGGATGCAATTATTCGTTTTATACGATGGAAAAACTGTTGTATCTTTATTGTATTTTATGCTTCGGGCGTTGACTTCTTAGGCCCTGACCATTCGATCTGGTGGTGCAACGCCCTAGAGTGAAGCCTAGGTTGCCCGGAACGTAGAAATGACCATTACCTTCACACTGATTGCAATTATTCATTTTATACGATGGAAAAGCTATTGTATTTTTATTGTATTTTATGCTTCGGGCGTTGACTTCTAAGGCCCTAACTATTCCATCTGGTGGTGCAACGCTCTAGAGTGAAGCCTAGGTCGCCCGGAACGTAGAAATGACCATAATTTTCACATCGGTTGCAATTATTCGTTTTATACGATGGAAAAACTGTTGCATTTGTTTCGTATTTTACGCTTCTGGCGTTGACTTCTAAGGCCTTAACAATTCGTCCTGGCGGAACAACGCCCTAGAGCGAAGCCTAGGTTGCACGGAAGGTCGAAATGACCATCACTTTCACACTGGTTGCAATTACTCCTGTTATAAAATGGAAAAACTGTTGTATCTTTATTGTATTTTATGCTTCGGGCGTTGTCTTCTGAGGCCCTAACCATTCGATCTGGTGGAGCAACGCCGTAGAGCCAAGCCTAGGTTGCCCGTAACGTAGATATGGCCATTACTTTCACACTGGATGGAATTATTCGTTTTATACGATGGAAAAACTGTTGTGCTTATTCTGTATTTTATGCTCCGGGCGTAGACTTCTAAGGCCCTAGCTATTCGGTTTGGTAGGGCAACACCCTACAGTGAAGCCTAGGTTGCCTGGAACGTAGAAATGCCTATCACATTCACACGGGTTGCAATTATTCGTGTTATACGATGGAAAAACCGTTGCATTTTCATTGTATTTTATGCTTCGGGCGTTGACATCTAAGGCCCTAACAATTCTATCTGGTGGAGCAACGCCCTCGAGTGAAGCCTAGGTTGACCGGAACGTAGAAATTACCATAACTTTCACACCCGTTGCTATTATTTGTTTTATACGATGGAAAAACTGATGTATCTTTATTGTATTTTATGCTTCGGGCGTTGACTTCTAAGGCCCTAACTATTCGGTCTGGTGGAGCAACGCCCTAGAGCCAAGCCTAGGTTGCCCGGAACGTAGATATGGCCATTACTTTCACACTGGATGCAATTATTAGTTTTATACGATGGAAAAGCTGTTGTACTTATTCTGTATTTTATGCTTCGGGCGTTGACTTCTAAGGCCCTAACTATTCGATCTGGAGGAGCAACGCCCTAGAGCCAAGCCTAGGTTGCCCGGAACGTAGATATGGCCATTACTTTCATACTGGATGCAATTATTCATTTTATACGATGGAAATACTATTGTATTTTTATTCTATTTTATGCTTCGAGCGTTGACTTCTATGGCACTAACTATTCGATCTGGTGGAGCAACGCCCTAGAGTGAAGCCTAGGTTGCCCGGAACGTAGAAATGACCATCACTTTCACACTGGTTGCAATTACTCCTGTTATGCGATGGAAAAACTGTTGTATCTTTATTGTACTTTATGCTTTGGGCGTCGACTTCTAAGGCCCTAACTATTCGATCTGGTGGAGCAACGCCCTAGAGCCAAGCCTAGGTTGCCCGGAACGTAGATATGGCCGTTACTTTCACACTGGATGCAATTATTCGTTTTATACGATGGAAAAACTGTTGTATTTATTCTGTATTTTATGCTTCGGGCGTTGACATCTAAGGCCCTAACGATTCTATCTGGTGGAGCAACGCCCTCGAGTGAATCCTAGGTTGCCCGGAACGTAGAAATGACTATCACTTTCACACGGGTTGCAAATATTCGTGTTATACGATGGAAAAACCGTTGCATTTTCATTGTATTTTATGCTTCGGGCGTTGACTTCTAAGGCCCTAACAATTCTACCTGGTGGAGCAACGCCCTAGAGTGCAGCCTAGATTGACCGGAACGTAGAAATGACCATATCTGTCACACCGGTTGCAATTATTCGTTTTATACGATGGAAAAACTGTTGTATTTGTTTTGTATTTTATGCTTCTGGCGCTGACTTCTTAGTCCCTTACTACTCGATCTGGTTGAACAACGCGCTAGATTGAAGCCTAGGATGCCCGGAATGGAGAAATGACTGTCACTTTCACACTGGTTGCAATTGTTCCAGTTATACGATGGAAAATCTGTTGTATCTTTATTGTATTTTATGCTTCGTGCGTTGACTTCTAAGGCCCTAACAATTCTACCTGCTGGAGCAACGCCCTAGAGTGCAGCCTAGATTGACCGGAACGTAGAAATGACCATATCTGTCACACCGGTTGCAATTATTCGTTTTATACGATGGAAAAACTGTTGTATTTGTTTTGTATTTTATGCTTCTGGCGCTGACTTCTTAGTCCCTTACTACTCGATCTGGTTGAACAACGCGCTAGATTGAAGCCTAGGATGCCCGGAATGGAGAAATGACTGTCACTTTCACACTGGTTGCAATTGTTCCAGTTATACGATGGAAAATCTGTTGTATCTTTATTGTATTTTATGCTTCGTGCGTTGACTTCTAAGGCCCTAACTATTCGATCTGGTGGAGCAACGCCCTAGAGTGAAGCCTAGGGTGCCCGGAACGTAGAAATGACCATAATTTTCACATCGGTTGCAATTATTCGTTTTATTCGATCGAAAAACTGTTGCATTTGTATTGTATTTTACGCTTCTGGCGTTGACTTCTATGGCCCTAACAATTCGATGTGGTGGAACAACGCCCTGGAGTGAAGCATAGGTTGCCCGGAACGTAGAAATGACCATCACTTCCACACTGGTTTCTATGACTCCTGTTATACGGTGGAAAAACTGTTGTATCTTTATTGTATTTTATGCTTCGGGCGTCGACTTCTAAGGCCCTAAGGATTCGATCTGGTGGAGCAACGCCCTAGAGCCTAGACTAGTTTGCCCGGAACGTAGATATGGCCATTACATTCACACTGGATGCAATTATTCGTTTTATACGATGGAAAAACAGCTGTATTTATTCTGTATTTTATGCTTCGGGCGTTGACTTCTAAGGCCCTAACTATTCGATCTGGTGGAGCAACGCCCTAGAGTGAAGCCTAGGTTGCCCGTAACGTAGAAATGACCATAACTTTCACACTGGTTGCAGTTATTCCTGTTATACGATGGAAAAACTGTTGTATTTTTATTGTATTATATGCTTCGGGCGTTGACTTCTAAGGCCCTAACTATTCGATCTGGTGGAGCAACGCTATAGAGTGAAGCATAGGTTGACCGGAACGTAGAAATGACCATAACTTTCACACCCGTTGCAATTATTTGTTTTATACAATGGAAAAACTGTTGTATTTGTTTTGTATTTTATGCTTCTGGCGTTGACTTCCAAGGCCCTAACAATTCGATGTGGTGGAACAACGCCCTAGAGTGAAGCATAGGTTGCCCGGAATGTAGAAATGACCATCACTTTCACACTGGTTGCTATTACTCCTGTTATACAATGGAAAATCTGTTGTATCTTTATTGTACTTTATGCTTCGGGCGTTGACTTCTAAGGCACTAACTGTTCGATCTGGTGGAGCAACGCCCTAGAGTGAAGCCTAGGTTGCCGGAACGTAGAAATGACCATTACCTTCACACTGGTTGCAGTTACTCCTGTTATACGATGGAAAAACTGTTGTATTTTTATTGTATTATATGCTTCGGGCGTTGACTTCTAAGGCCCTAACTATCCGATCTGTTGCAGCAACGCCCTAGAGTGAATCCTAGCTTGCCCGGAACGCAGAAATGACCATTACCTTCACACTGATTGCAATTATTCATTTTATACGGTGGAAAAACTGTTGTATTTTTATTGTATTTTATGCTTCGGGCGTTGACTTCTAAGGCCCTAACTATTCGATCTGGTGGAGCAACGCCGCAGAGTGAAGCCTGGGTTGCCAGGAACGTAGAAATGACCATAACCTTCACACTGGTTGCAATTATTCGTTTTATACGATGGAAAAACTGTTGTATTTATTTTGTATTTTATGCTTCGGGCGTTGACTTCTAAAGCCCTAGCTATTCGAACTGGTTGAGCAATGGCCTAGAGTGAAGCCTAGGTTGTCCGGAACGTAGAAATGACCATTACCTTCACACTGATTGCAATTATTCATTTTATACGATGGAAAAGCTATTGTATTTTTATTGTATTTTATGCTTCGGGCGTTGACTTCTAAGGCCCTAACTATTCCATCTGGTGGTGCAACGCTCTAGAGTGAAGCCTAGGTCGCCCGGAACGTAGAAATGACCATAATTTTCACATCGGTTGCAATTATTCGTTTTCTACGATGGAAAAACTGTTGCATTGGTTTCGTATTTTACGCGTCTGGCGTTGACTTCTATGGCCCTAACAATTCGATGTGGTGGAACAACGCCCTACAGTGAAGCATAGGTTGCCCGGAACGTAGAAATGACCATCACTTTCACACTGGTTGCTATTACTCCTGTTATACGGTGGAAAAACTGTTGTATCTTTATTGTATTTTATGCTTCGGGCGTCGACTTCTAAGGCCCTAAGTATTCGATCTGGTGGAGCAACGCCCTAGAGCCAAGCCTAGTTTGCCCGGAACGTAGATATGGCCATTACATTCACACTGGATGGAATTATTCGTTTTATACGATGGAAAAACTGTTGTGCTTATTCTGTATTTTATGCTCCGGGCGTAGACTTCTAAGGCCCTAGCTATTCGGTTTGGTAGGGCAACACCCTACAGTGAAGCCTAGGTTGCCTGGAACGTAGAAATGCCTATCACATTCACACGGGTTGCAATTATTCGTGTTATACGATGGAAAAACCGTTGCATTTTCATTGTATTTTATGCTTCGGGCGTTGACATCTAAGGCCCTAACGATTCTATCTGGTGGAGCAACGCCCTCGAGTGAAGCCTAGGTTGACCGGAACGTAGAAATGACCATAACTTTCACACCCGTTGCTATTATTTGTTTTATACGATGGAAAAACTGATGTATCTTTATTGTATTTTATGCTTCGGGCGTTGACTTCTAAGGCCCTAACTATTCGGTCTGGTGGAGCAACGCCCTAGAGCCAAGCCTAGGTTGCCCGGAACGTAGATATGGCCATTACTTTCACACTGGATGCAATTATTCGTTTTATACGATGGAAAAGCTGTTGTACTTATTCTGTATTTTATGCTTCGGGCGTTGACTTCTAAGGCCCTAACTATTCGATCTGGAGGAGCAACGCCCTAGAGCCTAGCCTAGGTTGCCCGGAACGTAGATATGGCCATTACTTTCATACTGGATGCAATTATTCATTTTATACGATGGAAATACTATTGTATTTTTATTCTATTTTATGCTTCGAGCGTTGACTTCTATGGCACTAACTATTCGATCTGGTGGAGCAACGACCTAGAGTGAAGCCTAGGTTGCCCGGAACGTAGAAATGACCATGACTTTCACACTGGTTGCAATTACTCCTGTTATACGATGGAAAAACTGTTGTATCTTTATTGTACATTATGCTTTGGGCGTTGACTTCTAAGGCCCTAACTATTCGATCTGGTGGAGCAACGCCCTAGAGCCAAGCCTAGGTTGCCCGGAACGTAGATATGGCCGTTACTTTCACACTGGATGCAATTATTCGTTTTATACGATGGAAAAACTGTTGTATTTATTCTGTATTTTATGCTTCGGGCGTTGACATCTAAGGCCCTAACGATTCTATCTGGTGGAGCAACGCCCTCGAGTGAAGCCTAGGTTGACGGGAACGTAGAAATAACCATAACTTTCACACTCGTTGCTATTATTCGTTTTATACGATGGAAAAACTGTTGTACTTATATTGTATTTTATGTTTCTGGCGTTGAGTTCTTAGGCCCTTACTATTCGATCTGGTGGAACAACGCCCTAGATTGAAGCCTAGGATGCCCCGAGCGTAGAAATGACTACCACTTTCACACGGGTTGCAATTATTCGTGTTGTACGATGGAAGAACCGTTTCATTTTCATTGTATTTTATGCTTCGGGCGCTGACATCTAAGGCACTAACGATTCTATCTGGTGGAGCAACGTCCTAGGGTGAAGCCTAGGTTGACCGGAACTTAGAAATGACCATAACTTTTACACCGGTTGCTATTATTCGCTTTATGCGATGGAAAAACTGTTGTATTTGTTTTGCATTTTATGCTTCTGGCGTTGAATTCCAAGGCCCTAACAATTCGATCTGGTTGAGCGACGCACTAGAGCGAAGCATAGGTTGCGCGGAACGTAGAAATGACCATTACCTTCACACTGGTTGCAGTTACTCCTGTTATACGATGGAAAAACTGTTGTATTTTTATTGTATTATATGCTTCGGGCGTTGACTTCTAAGGCCCTAACTATCCGATCTGTTGCAGCAACGCCCTAGAGTGAATCCTAGCTTGCCCGGAACGCAGAAATGACCATTACCTTCACACTGATTGCAATTATTCATTTTATACGGTGGAAAAACTGTTGTATTTTTATTGTATTTTATGCTTCGGGCGTTGACTTCTAAGGCCCTAACTATTCGATCTGGTGGAGCAACGCCGCAGAGTGAAGCCTGGGTTGCCAGGAACGTAGAAATGACCATAACCTTCACACTGGTTGCAATTATTCGTTTTATACGATGGAAAAACTGTTGTATTTATTTTGTATTTTATGCTTCGGGCGTTGACTTCTAAAGCCCTAGCTATTCGAACTGGTTGAGCAATGGCCTAGAGTGAAGCCTAGGTTGTCCGGAACGTAGATATGGCCGTTACTTTCACACTGGATGCAATTATTCGTTTTATACGATGGAAAAGCTGTTGTATCTTTATTGTATTTTATGCTTCGGGCGTTGACTTCTTAGGCCCTGACCATTCGATCTGGTGGTGCAACGCCCTAGAGTGAAGCCTAGGTTGCCCGGAACGTAGAAATGACCATTACCTTCACACTGATTGCAATTATTCATTTTATACGATGGAAAAGCTATTGTATTTTTATTGTATTTTATGCTTCGGGCGTTGACTTCTAAGGCCCTAACTATTCCATCTGGTGGTGCAACGCTCTAGAGTGAAGCCTAGGTCGCCCGGAACGTAGAAATGACCATAATTTTCACATCGGTTGCAATTATTCGTTTTCTACGATGGAAAAACTGTTGCATTGGTTTCGTATTTTACGCGTCTGGCGTTGACTTCTATGGCCCTAACAATTCGATGTGGTGGAAAAACGCCCTACAGTGAAGCATAGGTTGCCCGGAACGTAGAAATGACCATCACTTTCACACTGGTTGCTATTACTCCTGTTATACGGTGGAAAAACTGTTGTATCTTTATTGTATTTTATGCTTCGGGCGTCGACTTCTAAGGCCCTAAGTATTCGATCTGGTGGAGCAACGCCCTAGAGCCAAGCCTAGTTTGCCCGGAACGTAGATATGGCCATTACATTCACACTGGATGGAATTATTCGTTTTATACGATGGAAAAACTGTTGTGCTTATTCTGTATTTTATGCTCCGGGCGTAGACTTCTAAGGCCCTAGCTATTCGGTTTGGTAGGGCAACACCCTACAGTGAAGCCTAGGTTGCCTGGAACGTAGAAATGCCTATCACATTCA
Source organism: Calliopsis andreniformis (assembly GCF_051401765.1). Lineage (NCBI taxonomy): Eukaryota > Metazoa > Arthropoda > Insecta > Hymenoptera > Andrenidae > Calliopsis > Calliopsis andreniformis. Next base: position 20,970,646 of record NW_027480422.1, read on the forward strand.
CACGGGTTGCAATTATTCGTGTTATACGATGGAAAAACCGTTGCATTTTCATTGTATTTTATGCTTCGGGCGTTGACATCTAAGGCCCTAACGATTCTATCTGGTGGAGCAACGCCCTCGAGTGAAGCCTAGGTTGACCGGAACGTAGAAATGACCATAACTTTCACACCCGTTGCTATTATTTGTTTTATACGATGGAAAAACTGATGTATCTTTATTGTATTTTATGCTTCGGGCGTTGACTTCTAAGGCCCTAACTATTCGGTCTGGTGGAGCAACGCCCTAGAGCCAAGCCTAGGTTGCCCGGAACGTAGATATGGCCATTACTTTCACACTGGATGCAATTATTCGTTTTATACGATGGAAAAGCTGTTGTACTTATTCTGTATTTTATGCTTCGGGCGTTGACTTCTAAGGCCCTAACTATTCGATCTGGAGGAGCAACGCCCTAGAGCCTAGCCTAGGTTGCCCGGAACGTAGATATGGCCATTACTTTCATACTGGATGCAATTATTCATTTTATACGATGGAAATACTATTGTATTTTTATTCTATTTTATGCTTCGAGCGTTGACTTCTATGGCACTAACTATTCGATCTGGTGGAGCAACGACCTAGAGTGAAGCCTAGGTTGCCCGGAACGTAGAAATGACCATGACTTTCACACTGGTTGCAATTACTCCTGTTATACGATGGAAAAACTGTTGTATCTTTATTGTACATTATGCTTTGGGCGTTGACTTCTAAGGCCCTAACTATTCGATCTGGTGGAGCAACGCCCTAGAGCCAAGCCTAGGTTGCCCGGAACGTAGATATGGCCGTTACTTTCACACTGGATGCAATTATTCGTTTTATACGATGGAAAAACTGTTGTATTTATTTTGTATTTTATGCTTCGGGCGTTGACATCTAAGGCCCTAACGATTCTATCTGGTGGAGCAACGCCCTCGAGTGAAGCCTAGGTTGACGGGAACGTAGAAATAACCATAACTTTCACACTCGTTGCTATTATTCGTTTTATACGATGGAAAAACTGTTGTACTTATATTGTATTTTATGTTTCTGGCGTTGAGTTCTTAGGCCCTTACTATTCGATCTGGTGGAACAACGCCCTAGATTGAAGCCTAGGATGCCCCGAGCGTAGAAATGACTACCACTTTCACACGGGTTGCAATTATTCGTGTTGTACGATGGAAGAACCGTTTCATTTTCATTGTATTTTATGCTTCGGGCGCTGACATCTAAGGCACTAACGATTCTATCTGGTGGAGCAACGCCCTAGGGTGAAGCCTAGGTTGACCGGAACTTAGAAATGACCATAACTTTTACACCGGTTGCTATTATTCGCTTTATGCGATGGAAAAACTGTTGTATTTGTTTTGCATTTTATGCTTCTGGCGTTGAATTCCAAGGCCCTAACAATTCGATCTGGTTGAGCGACGCACTAGAGCGAAGCATAGGTTGCGCGGAACGTAGAAATGACCATTACCTTCACACTGGTTGCAGTTATTCCTGTTATACGATGCAAAAACTGTTGTATTTTTATTGTATTATATGCTTCGGGCGTTGACTTCTAAGGCCCTAACTATTCGATCTGGTGCAGCAATGCCCTAGAGTGAATGCTAGGTTGCCCGGAACGCAGAAATGGCCATTACCTTCACACAGGATGCAATTATTCCTGTTTTACGATGGAAAAACTGTTGTATTTATATAGTATTTTATGCTTCTGGTGTTGACTTCTTAGGCCCTTACTGTCCGGTCTGGTGGAACAACGCCATAGATTGAATCCTAGGTTGCCCGGAGCGTAGAAATGACTATCACTTTCACTTTGGTTGCAATTATTCGTTTTATACGATGGAATAGCTGTTGTATTTATATTCTGTTTTATGCTTCTGGCGTTGAATTCTTAGGCCTTAACAATTCGTCCTGGCGGAACAACGCCCTAGAGTGAAGCCTAGGTGGCCCGGAACGTAGAAATGACCATCACTTTCACACTGGTTGCAATTACTCCTGTTATAAGATGGAAAAACTGTTATATCTTTAATGTATTTTATGCTTCGGGCGTTGTCATCTGAGGCCCTAACGATTCGATCTGGTGGAGCAACACCCTAGAGCCAAGCCTAGGTTGCCCGGAACGTAGAAATGACCATTACCTTCACACTGGTTGCAATTATTCATTTAATAGGATGGAAAAACTATTGTATTTTTATTGTATTTTATGCTTCGGGCGTTGACTTCTATGGCCCTAACTATTCGATCTGGTGGAGCAACGCCCTAGAGTCAAGCCTAGGTTGCCAGGAACGTAGAAATGACCATTACCTTCACACTGATAGCAATTATTCATTTTATACGATGGATAAACTGTTGTATTTTTGTTTTATTTTATGCTCCGGGCGTAGACTTCTAAGGCCCTAGCTATTCATTCAGGTGGAGCAACGTCCTAGAGCGAAGCCTAGGTTGCGCGGAATGTAGAAATGACCATTACCTTCACACTGATTGCAACTATTCATTTTAAACGATGGAAAAACAGTTGTATTTTTATTGTATTTTATGCTCCGGTCGTTGACTTCTATGGCCCTAGCTATTCGATCTGGTGTAGCAGCGCTCTAGAGTGAAGCCTAGGTTGCCTGGAACGCAGAAATAACGATTATCTTCACACTGATTGCAATTACTCATTTTATACGATGGAAAAGATATTGTATTTTTATTGTATTTTATGCTTCTGGCGTTGACTTCTTAGTCCCTTACTATTGGATCTGGTGGAACAACGCCCTAGTGTGGAGCCCAGGTTGCCCGGAACGTTGAAATGACCATTAGCTTCACACTGGTTGCAGTTATTCCTGTTATATGATGGAAAAACTGTTGTATTCTTATTGTATATTATGCACCTGGTGTTGACTTCTTAGGCCCTAACTATTCGATCTGGTGTAGCAACGCCACAGAGTTATATCTAGGATGGCCGGAACGTAGAAATGGCCGTCACTTTCACACTGGTTGCAATAATTCGCTTTATACGATGGAACAGCTGTTGTATTTTTATTGTATTTTATGCTCCGGGCGTAGACTTCTATGGCCCTAACTATTCGATCTGGTGGAGCAACGCCCTAGAGCCAAGCCTAGGTTGCCCGGAACATAGATATGGCCATTACTTTCATACTGGATGCAATTATTCATTTTATACGATGGAAATACTATTGTATTTTTATTCTATTTTATGCTTCGAGCGTTGACTTCTAAGGCACTAACTATTCGATCTGGTGGAGCAACGCCCTAGAGTGAAGCCTAGGTTGCCCGGAACGTAGAAATGACCATACCATTCACACTGGTTGCAATAATTCCTGTTATACAAGGGAAAAACTGTTGTATTTATATTGTATTTTATGCTTCGGCGTTGACTTCTAAGGCCCTTACTATTCGATCTGGTGGAGCAACGCCCTAGAGCCAAGCCTAGGTTGCCTGGAACGTAGATATGGCCGTTACTTTCACACTGGATGCAATTATTCGTTTTATACGATGGAAAAACTGTTGTATTTATTCTGTATTTTATGCTTCGGGCGTTGACTTCTAAGGCCCTAGCTTTTCGATCTGGTTGAGCAACGCCCTAGAGCGAAGCATAGGTTGCCCGGAACGCAGAAATGACCATTACCTTCACACTGGTTGCAGTTATTCCTGTTATACGATGGAAAAACTGTTGTATTTTTATTGTATTATATGCTTCGGGCGTTGACTTCTCAGGCCCTAACTATTCGATCTGGTGCTGCAACGCCCTAGAGTGAATCCTAGGTTGCCCGGAACGCAGAAATGACCATTACCTTCACACTGGTTGCAGTTATTCCTGTTATACGATGGAAAAACTGTTGTATTTTTATTGTATTATATGTTGTGGGCGTTAACTTCTCAGGCCCTAACTATTCGATCTGGTGCAGCAACGCCCTAGAGTGAATCCTAGGTTGCCCGGAACGCAGAAATGACCATTACCTTCACACTGATTGCAATTATTCATTTTATACGGTTGAAAAACTATTGTATTTTTATTGTATTTTATGCTTCTGGCGTTAACTTCTAAGGCCCTAACACATCGATGTGGTGGAACAACGCCGTAGAGTGAAGCCTAGGTTGCACGGAACGTAGAAATGACCACCACCTTCACGCTGGTTGTAATTACTCCTGTTATACGATGGAAAAACTGTTGTATCTTTATTGTATTTTATGCTTCGGGCGTTGACTTCTATGGCCCTAACTATTCGATCTGGTGGAGCAACGCCCTAGAGTGAAGCCTAGGTTGCCCGGAACGTAGAAATGACCATAACCTTCACACCGGCTGAAATTATTCGCTTTATATAATGGAAAAACTGTTGTATCTTTATTGTATTTTATGCTTCGGGCGATGACTTCTAAGGCCCTAACTATTCGATCTGGCGGAGCAACGCCCTAGGGTCAAGCCTAGGTTGCCAGGAACGTAGAAATGACCATAATTTTCACACCGGTTGCCATTATTCCTGTTATACGATGGAAAGACTGTTGTATTTATATTGTATTTAATGTTTCTGGCGTTGACTTCTTAGGCCCTAAATATTCGATCTGGTAGGGCAACGCCCTAGAGTGAAGCCTGGGTTTCCCGGAACGTAGAAATGGCCATTACATTCACACTGGATGCAATTATTCGTTTTATACGATGGAAAAACTGTTGTACTTATATTGTATTTTATGCTTCTGGCGTTGGCTTCTTAGGCCCTTACTATTCGATCTGATGGAACAACGCCCTAGAGTGAAGCCTAGGATGGCCGAAACGTAGATATGACCATAACTTTCACACCGATTGCAATTATTCGTTAATACGAATGAAAAACTGTTGTATTTATATTGTATTTTATGCTTCTGGCGTTGACTCCGTAGGCCCTAACTATTCGATCTGGTGGAACAACGCCCTAGAGTCAAGCCTAGGTTGCCCGGAACGTGGAAATGACTACCACTTTCACACTGGTTGCAATTATTCCACTTATACCATGGAGAAACTGTTGTATTTATATTGTATTTTATGATTCTGGTGTTGACTACTAAGGCCGTAGCTATTCGATCTGGTAGAGCATCGCCCTAGAGTGAAGACTAGGTTGCCCGGAACGTAGAAATGACCATCACTTTCACACTGGTTGCAATTACTCCTGTTATACGATAGAAAAACTGTTGCATCTTTATTGTATTTTATGCTTCGGGCGTTGACTTCTAAGGCCCTAACTATTCGATGTGGTGGAGCAACGCCCTAGAGTGAGGCCTACGTTGCCCGGAACGTAGAAATGACCATTACCTTCACACTGATTGCAATTATCCATTATATACGATGTAAAAACTATTGTATTTTTATTGTATTATATGCTTCGGGCGTTGACTTCTCAGGCCCTAATTATTCGATCTGGTGGACAAACGCCCTAGAGTGAAGCCCAGGTTGCACGGAACGTATAAATGACCATTACTTTCACACTGTTTGCAATTATTCATATTATACGATGCAAAAACTGTTGCATTTTCATTGTATTTTATGCTTCGGGCGTTGACTTCTAAGGACCTAACTATTCCATCTGGTGGAGCGACGCCCTAGAGTGAAGCCTAGGTTGCCCGGAACGTAGAAATGACCATCACCTTCACACTGGTTGTAGTTACTCCTGTCATGCGATGGAAAAGCTGTTGTATTTAAATTGTATTTTATGCTCCTGGTGTTGACTTCTTAGGCCCCAACTATTCGATCTGGTGGAGCAACGCCTCAGAGTTATACCTAGGATTCCCGGAACGTAGAAATGGCCATCATTTTCACACTGGTTGCAATTATTCGTTTTATACGATGGGAAAGCTGTTGCATTTATATTGTGTTTTATGCTTCTGGCGTTGACTTCTTAGGCGCTAACTATTCGAACTGGTGGAGCAACGCCCTAGAGTGAAGCCTATGTTACCGGAACGTAGGAATGACCATAACTTTCACACTGTTTGCAATTATTCATTTTATACGATGGAAAAACCGTTGTATTTATATTGTATTTTATTCTTCTGGCGTTGACTTCGTAGGCCCTAACTATCCGATCTGGTGGAACAACGCCCTAGACTGATGCCTAGGTCTCCCGGGACGCAGAAATGACCATTACTTTCACACTGGTTGCAATTATTCCTGTTACACGATGGAAAATCTGTTGTATTTATATGGTATTTTATTCTTCTGGCGTTGACTTCTTAGGCCCTAATTATTCGTTCTGGTGGAACAACGCCCTAGAGTGAAGCCTAGGATGCCCGGAACGGAGAAATGACAATAATTTTCACACCGGTTGCAATTATTCGTTTGGTACGATGGTAATACTGTTGTATTTGTTTTGTATTTTATGCTTCTGGCGTTGACTTCTTAGGCCCTAACAATTCGATCTGACGGAACATCGCCCTAGAGTGAAGCCTAGGTTTCCCGGAACGTAGAAATGGCCATTACATTCACACTGGATGCAATTATTCGTGTTATACGATGGAAAAACCGTTGCATTTTCATTGTATTTTATGCTTCGGGCGTTGACTTCTAAGGCCCTAACTATTCCATCTGGTGGAGCAACGCCCTAGAGTGAAGCCTAGGTTGCCCGGAACGTAGGAATGACCATAATTTTCACATCGGTTGCAATTATTCGTTTTATACGATGGAAAAACTGTTGCATTTGTTTTGTATTTTACGCTTCTGGCGTTGACTTCTAAGGCCCTAACAATTCGTTCTGGCGGAACAACGCCCTAGAGTGAAGCCTAGGTTGCCCGGAACGTAGAAATGACCATCACCTTCACACTGGTTGTAATTACTCCTGTCATGCGATGGAAAAACTGTTGTATCTTTATTGTGTTTTATGCTTCTGGCGTTGACTTCTTAGGCCCTGACCATTCGATCTGGTGGAGCTACGCCCTAGAGTGAAGCCTAGGTTGCCCGGAACGTAGAAATGACCATTACCTTCACACTGGTTGCAATTATTCGTTTTATACGATGGAAAAACTGTTGCATTTGTTTTGTATTTTACGCTTCTGGCGTTGACTTCTAAGGCCCTAACAATTCGTTCTGGCGGAACAACGCCCTAGAGTGAAGCCTAGGTTGCCCGGAACGTAGAAATGACCATCACTTTCACACTGGTTGCAATTACTCCTGTTATACGATAGAAAAACTGTTGCATCTTTATTGTATTTTATGCTTCGGGCGTTGACTTCTAAGGCCCTAACTATTCGATGTGGTGGAGCAACGCCCTAGAGCCAAGCCTAGGTTGCCAGGGACGTAGAAATGACCATAACTTTCACACTGGTTGCAATTATTCGTTTTATACGATGGAAAAACTGTTGTACTTATTTTGTCTTTTATGCTTCGGGCGTTGACTTCTTAGGCCCTAACTATTCGATCTGGTGGGCCAACGCCCTAGAGTGAAGCCTAGGCTGCACGGAACGTAGAAATGACCATTACTTTCACACTGTTTGCAATTATTCATATTATACGATGCAAGAACTGTTGTATTTACATTGTATTTTATGCTTCTGGCGTTGACTTCTTAGGCCCTAACTATTCGATCTGGTGGAGCAACGCCCTAGAGTGAAGGCTAGGTTGCCCGGAACGAAGAAATGACCTTTACCTTCACACTGGTTGCAGTTATTCCTGTTATATGATGGAAAAACTGTTGTATTCTTATTGTATTTTATGCACCCTGTGTTGACTTCCTAGGACCTAACTATTCGATCTGGTGGTGCAACGCCTCAGAGTTATATCTAGGATGGCCGGAACGTAGAAATGGCCGTCACTTTCACACTGGTTGCAATTATTCGCTTTATACGATGCAACAGCTGATGTCTTTATATTGTGTTTTATGCTTCTGGCGATGACTTCTTAGACCCTAGCTATTCGATCTGGTGGATCAACACCCTAGAGTGAAGCCTAGGTTGCCCGGAACCTAGAAGTGACTATCAGTTTCACACTGGTTTCAATTATTCGTGTTATACGATGGAAAAACCGTTGCATTTTCATTGTATTTTATGCTTCGGGCGTTGACTTCTAAGGCCCTAACTATTCCATCTGGTGGAGCAACGCCCTAGAGTGAAGCCTAGGTTGCCCGGAACGTAGAAATGACCATAATTTTCACATCGGTTGCAATTATTCGTTTTATACGATGGAAAAACTGTTGCATTTGTTTTGTATTTTACGCTTCGGGCGTTGACTTCTAAGGCCCTAACAATTCGTTCTGGCGGAACAACACCCTAGAGTGAAGCCTAGATTTCCCGGAACGTAGAAATGACCATCACTTTCACACTGGATGCAATTACTCCTGTTATACGGTGGAAAAACTGTTGCATCTTTATTGTATTTTATGCTTCGGGCGTTGACTTCTAAGACCCTAACTATTCGATCTGGTGGAGCAACGCCCTAGATCCAAACCTAGGTTGCCCGGAACGTAGATATGGCCATTACTTTCACACTGGATGCAATTATTCGTTTTATACGATGTAAAGACTGTTGTATTTATTCTGTATTTTATGCTTCGGGCGTTGACTTCTGAGGCCCTAACTATTCGATCTGGTGGAGCAACGCCCTAGAGTGAGGCCTACGTTGCCCGGAACGTAGAAATGACCATTACCTTCACACTGATTGCAATTATCCATTATATACGATGTAAAAACTATTGTATTTTTATTGTATTATATTCTTCGGGCGTTGACTTCTCAGGCCCTAATTATTCGATCTGGTGGACAAACGCCCTAGAGTGAAGCCCAGGTTGCACGGTACGTATAAATGACCATTACTTTCACACTGTTTGCAATTATTCATATTATACGATGCAAAAACTGTTGCATTTTGATTGTATTTTATGCTTCGGGCGTTGAATTCTAAGGACCTAACTATTCCATCTGGTGGAGCGACGCCCTAGAGTGAAGCCTAGGTTGCCCGGAACGTAGAAATGACCATCACCTTCACACTGGTTGTAGTTACTCCTGTCATGCGATGGAAAAACTGTTGTATCTTTATTGTGTTTTATGCTTCTGGCGTTGACTTCTTAGGCCCTGACCATTCGATCTGGTGGAGCTACGCCCTAGAGGGAAGCCTAGGTTGCCCGGAACGTAGAAATGACCATTACCTTCACACTGGTTGCAGGTATTCCTATTATATGAAGGAAAAACTTTTGTATTCTTCTTGTATTTTATGCACCTTGTGTTGACTTCCTAGGCCCTAACTTTTCGATCTGGTGGTGCAACGCCTCAGAGTTATATCTAGGATGGCCGGAACGTAGAAATGGCCGTCACTTTCACACTGGTTGCAATTATTCACTTTATACGATGCAACATCTGATGTCTTTATATTGTGTTTTATGCTTCTGGCGATGACTTCTTAGACCCTAGCTATTTGATCTGGTGGATCGACTCCCTAGAGTGAAGCCTAGGTTGCCCGGAACCTAGAAGTGACTATCACTTTCACACTGGTTTCATTTATTCGTGTTATACGATGGAAAAACCGTTGCATCTTCATTGTATTTTATGCTTCGGGCGTTTACTTCTAAGGTCCTAACTATTCCATCTGGTGGAGCAACGCCCTAGAGTGAAGCCTAGGTTGCCCGGAACGTAGAAATGACCATAATTTTCACATCGGTTGCAATTACTCCTGTTATACGGTGGAAAAACTGTTGCATCTTTATTGTATTTTATGCTGCGGGCGTTGACTTCTAAGGCCCTAACTATTCGATCTGGTGGAGCAACGCCCTAGATCCAAGCCTAGGTTGCCCGGAACGTAGATATGGCTATTACTTTCACACTGGATGCAATTATTCGTTTTATACGATGGAAAGACTGTTGTACTTATTCTGTATTTTATGCTTCGGGCGTTGACTTCTAAGGCCCTAACGATTCGATCTGGTGGAGCAACGCCCAAGAGTGAGGCCTACGTTGCCCGGAACGTAGAAATGACCATTACCTTCACACTGATTGCAATTATCCATTATATACGATGTAAAAACTATTGTATTTTTATTGTATTATATGCTTCGGGCGTTGACTTCTCAGGCCCTAATTATTCGATCTGGTGGACAAACGCCCTAGAGTGAAGCCCAGGTTGCACGGAACGTATAAATGACCATTACTTTCACACTGTTTGCGATTATTCATATTATACGATGCAAAAACTGTTGCATTTTCATTGTATTTTATGCTTCGGGCGTTGACTTCTAAGGACCTAACTATTCCATCTGGTGGAGCGACGCCCTAGAGTGAAGCCTAGGTTGCCCGGAACGTAGAAATGACCATCACCTTCACACTGGTTGTAGTTACTCCTGTCATGCGATGGAAAAACTGTTGTATCTTTATTGTGTTTTATGCTTCTGGCGTTGACTTCTTAGGCCCTGACCATTCGATCTGGTGGAGCTACGCCCTAGAGTGAAGCCTAGGTTGCCCGGAACGTAGAAATGACCATTACCTTCACACTGATTGCAATTATTCGTTTTATACGATGGAAAAACTGTTACATTTGTTTTGTATTTTATGCTTCGGGCGTTGATTTCTAAGGCCCTCACTATTCCATCTGGTGGAGCAACGCCTTAGAGTGAAGCCTAGTTTGCCCGGAACGTAGAAATGACCATAATTTTCACATCGGTTGCAATTATTCGTTTTATACGATGGAAAAACTGTTGCATTTGTTTTGTATTTTACGCTTCCTGCGTTGACTTCTAAGGCCCTAACAATTCGTTCTGGCGGAACAACGCCCTAGAGTGAAGCCTAGATTTCCCGGAACGTAGAAATGACCATCACTTTCACACTGGTTGCAATGACTCCTGTTATACGGTGGAAAAACTGTTGCATCTTTATTGTATTTTATGCTTCGGGCGTTGACTTCTAAGGCCCTAACTATTCGATCTGGTGGAGCAACGCCCTAGATCCAAGCCTAGGTTGCCCGGAACGTAGATATGGCCATTACTTTCACACTGGATGCAATTATTCGTTTTATACGATGGAAAAACTGTTGCATTTGTTTTGTATTTTACGCTTCTGGCGTTGACTTCTAAGGCCCTAACAATTCGTTCTGGCGGAACAACGCCCTAGAGTGAAGCCTAGGTTGCCCGGAACGTAGAAATGACCATCACTTTCACACTGGTTGCAATTACTCCTGTTATACGATAGAAAAACTGTTGCATCTTTATTGTACTTTATGCTTCGGGCGTTGACTTCTAAGGCCCTAACTATTCGATCTGGTGGAGCAACGCCCTAGAGTGAAGGCTAGGTTGCCCGGAACGTAGAAATGACCATTACCCTCACACTGGTTGCAGTTATTCCTGTTATATGATGGAAAAACTGTTGTATTTACATTGTATTTTATGCTTCTGGCGTTGACTTCTTAGGCCCTGACCATTCGATCTGGTGGAGCAACACCCTAGAGTGAAGCCTAGGTTGCCCGGAACGTAGAAATGACCATTACCTTCACAGTGGTTGCAATTATTCGTTTTATACGATGGAAAAACTGTTGCATTTGTTTTGTATTTTACGCTTCTGGCGTTGACTTCTAAGGCCCTAACAATTCGTTCTGGCGGAACAACGCCCTAGCGTGAAGCCTAGGTTGCCCGGAACGTAGAAATGACCATCACTTTCACACTGGTTGCAATTACTCCTGTTATACGATAGAAAAACTGTTGCATCTTTACTGTATTTTATGCTTCGGGCGTTGACTTCTAAGGCCCTAACTATTCGATCTGGTGGAGCAACGCCCTAGAGCCAAGCCTAGGTTGCCAGGAACGTAGAAATGACCATAACTTTCACACTGGTTGCAATTATTCGTTTTATACGATGGAAAAACTGTTGTACTTATTTTGTATTTTATGCTTCGGGCGTTGACTTCTAAGGCCCTTACTATTGGATCTGGTGGAACAACGCCCTAGAGTGGAGCCTAGGTTGCCCGGAACGTAGAAATGACCATTACCTTCACACTGGTTGCAGTTATTCCTGTTATACAATGGAAAAACTGTTGTATTTTTATTGTATTATATGCTTCGGGCGTTGACTTCTCAGGCCCTAATTATTCGACCTGGTGCAGCAACGCCCTAGAGTGAATCCTAGGTTGAACGGAACGCAGAAATGACCATTACCTTCACACTGATGGCAATTACTCATTTTATACGATGGAAAAACTGTTGTATTTTCATTGTATTTTATGCTCCGGGCGTAGACTTCTAAGGCCCTATCTGTTCGATTTGGTAGAGCAACACCCTACAGTGAAGCCTTGGTTGCCTGGAACGTATAAATGACCATAACTTTCACACTGGATGCAATTATTCGTTTTATACGATGGAAAAACTGTTGTATTTGCATTGTATTTTATGCTTCTGGCGTTGACTTCTTAGGCCCTAACTATTCGATCTGGTGGAGCAACGCCCTAGAGTGAAGCCTAGGTTGCCCGGAACGTAGAAATGACCATCACCTTCACACTGGTTGTAATTACTCCTGTCATGCGATGGAAAAACTGGTGTATCTTTATTGTGTTTTATGCTTCTGGCGTTGACTTCTTAGGCCCTGACCATTCGATCTGGTGGAGCAACACCCTAGAGTGAAGCCTAGGTTGCCCGGAACGTAGAAATGACCATTACCTTCACACTGGTTGCAATTATTCGTTTTATACGATGGAAAAACTGTTGCATTTGTTTTGTATTTTACGATTCTGGCGTTGACTTCTAAGGCCCTAACAATTCGTTCTGGCGGAACAACGCCCTAGCGTGAAGCCTAGGTTGCCCGGAACGTAGAAATGACCATCACTTTCACACTGGTTGCAATTACTCCTGTTATACGATAGAAAAACTGTTGCATCTTTATTGTATTTTATGCTTCGGGCGTTGACTTCTAAGGCCCTAACTATTCGATCTGGTGGAGCAACGCCCTAGAGCCAAGCCTAGGTTGCCAGGAACGTAGAAATGACCATAACTTTCACACTGGTTGCAATTATTCGTTTTATACGATGGAAAAACTGTTGCACTTATTTTGTATTTTATGCTTCGGGCGTTGACTTCTAAGGCCCTTACTATTGGATCTGGTGGAACAACGCCCTAGAGTGGAGCCTAGGTTGCCCGGAACGTAGAAATGACCATTACCTTCACACTGGTTGCAGGTATTCCTATTATACGATGGAAAAACTGTTGTATTTTTATTGTATTATATGCTTCGGCCGTTGACTTCTCATGCCCTAACTATTCGATCTGATGCAGCAACGCCCTAGAGTGAATCATAGGTTGAACGGAACGCAGAGATGACCATTACCTTCACACTGATGGCTATTGCACATTTTATACGATGGAAAAACTGTTGTATTTTTATTGTATTTTATGCTCCGGGCGTAGACTTCTAAGGACCTATCTACTCGATTTGGTAGAGCAACACCCTACAGTGAAGCCTAGGTTGCCTGGAACGTAGAAATGGCTATCACTTTCACACGGGCCGCAATTATTCGTGTCATACAATGGAAAAACGGTTGTATTTACATTGTATTTTATGCTTCTGGCGTTGACTTCATAGGCCCTAACTATTCGATCTGGTGGAGGAACGCCCTAGAGGCAAGCCTAAGTTGCCCGGAACGTAGAAATGACCATAACTTTCACACTGGTTGCAATTATTCGTTTTATACGATTGAAAAACTGTTGCATTTGTTTTGTATTTTACGCTTCTGGCGTTGACTTCTAAGGCCCTAACAATTCGTTCTGGCGGAACAACGCCCTAGAGTGAAGCCTAGGATGCCCGGAACGTAGAAATGACCATCACTTTCACACTGGTTGCAATTACTCCTGTTATACGATGGAAAAACTGTTGTATCTTTATTGTATTTTATGCTTCGGTCGTTGGCTTCTAAGGCCCTAACTATTCGATCTGGTGGAGCAACGCCCTAGAGTGAAGCCTAGGTTGCCCGGAACGTAGAAATGACCATTACCTTCACACGGATTGCAATTATCCATTTTATACGACGGAAAAACTATTGTATTTTTATTGTATTTTATGCTTCGGGCGTTGACTTCTAAGGCCCTAACTATTCGATCTGGTGGAGCAACGCCCTAGGGTCAAGCCTAGGTTGCCAGGAGCGTAGAAATGACCATAACCTTCACACTGGCTGCAATTATTCGTTCTATACGATGGAAAAACTGTTGTATTTATTCTGTATTTTATGCTTCGGGCGTTGACTTCTAACGCCCTAACTATTCCGTCTGGTGGAGCAACGCCCTAGAGTGAAGCCTAGGTTGCCCGGAACGTAGAAATGACCATTACCTTCACACGGATTGCAATTATCCATTTTATACGACGGAAAAACTATTGTATTTTTATTGTATTTTATGCTTCGGGCGTTGACTTCCTAGGCCCTAGCTATTCGATCTGGTGGAGCAACGCCTCTGAGTTATATCTAGGATGGCCGGAACGTAGAAATGGCCGTCACTTTCACACTGGTTGCAATTATTCGCTTTATACGATGCAACAGCTGATGTATTTATATTGTGTTTTATGCTTCTGGCGATGACTTCTTAGGCCCTATCTATTCGATCTGGTGGAGCAACACCCTAGAGTGAAGCCTAGGTTGCCCGGAACCTAGAAGTGACTATCACTTTCACACTGGTTGCAATTATTCGTGTTATACGATGGAAAAACCGTAGCATTTTCATTGTATTTTAAGCTTCGGGCGTTGACTTCTAACGCCCTAACTATTCCGTCTGGTGGAGCAACGCCCTAGAGTGAAGCCTAGGTTTCCCGGAACGTAGAAATGACCATTACCTTCACACTGATTGCAATTATCCATTTTATACGACGGAAAAACTATTGTATTCTTATAGTATTTTATGCTTCGGGCGTTGACTTCTAAGGCCCTAACTATTCGATCTGGTGGAGCAACGCCCTAGGGTCAAGCCTAGGTTGCCAGGAACGTAGAAATGACCATTACCTTCACACTGGTTGCAGTTATTCCTGTTATACAATGGAAAAACTGTTGTATTTATTCTGTATTTTATGCTTCGGGCGTTGACTTCTAAGGCCCTTACTATTGGATCTGGTGGAACAACGCCCTAGAGTGGAGCCTAGGTTGCCCGTAACGTAGAAATGACCATTACCTTCACACTGGTTGCAGTTATTCCTGTTATACGATGGAAAAACTGTTGTATTTTTATTGTATTATATGCTTCGGGCGTTGACTTCTCAGGCCCTAACTATTCGCTCTGATGCAGCAACGCCCTAGAGTGAATCCTAGGTCGAACGGAACGCAGAGATGACCATCTCATTCACACTGGTTGTAATTACTCCTGTAATGCGATGGAAAAACTGTTGTATCTTTATTGTGTTTTATGCTTCTGTCGTTGACTTCTTAGGACCTGACCATTCGATCTGGTGGTGCAACGCCCTAGTGTGAAGCCTAGGTTGCCGGGAACGTAGAAATGACCATTACCTTCACACTGATTGCAATTATTCATTTTACACGATGGAAAAACTATTGTGTTTTTATTGTATTTTATGCTTCGGGCGTTGACTTCTAAGGACCTAACTATTCGCTCTGGTGGAGCAACGCCCTAGAGTCAAGCCTAGGTTGCCAGGAACGTAGAAATGACCATCACTTTCACACTGGTTGCAATTATTCGTGTTACACGAAGGAAAAACTGTTGTACTTGTTTTGTATTTTATGCTTCTGGCGTTAACTTCTAAGGCCCTAACAATTCGTTCTGGCGGAACATCGCCCTAGAGTGAAGACTAGGTTGCTCGGAGCGTACAAATGACCATCACTTTCACACTGGTTGCAATTACTCCTGTTATACGATGGAAAAACTGTTGTATCTTTATTGTATTTTATGCTTCGGTCGTTGGCTTCTAAGGCCCTAACTATTCGATCTGGTGGAGCAACGCCCTAGAGCCAAGCCTAGGTTGCCCGGAACCTAGATATGGCCATTACTTTCACACTGGATGCAATTATTCGTTTTATACGATGGAAAAAATGTTGTATTTATTCTGTATTTTATGCTTCGGGCGTTGACTTCTAAGGCCCTAACTATTCGATCTGGTGGAGCAACGCCTCAGAGTTATATCTAGAATGGCCGGAACGTAGAAATGGCCGTCACTTTCACACTGGTTGCAATTATTCGCATTATACGATGGAACAGCTGTTGTATTTATATTGTGTTTTATGCTTCTAGCAATGACTTCTTAGGCCCTAGCTATTCGATCTGGTGGAGCAACACCCTAGAGTGAAGCCTAGGTTGCCCGGAACCTAGAAGTGACTACCACTTCCCCACTGGTTGCAATTATTCGTGTTATACGATGGAAAAACCGTTGCATTTTCATTGTATTTTATGCTTCGGGCGTTGACTTCTAAGGCCCTACCTATTCCATCTGGTGGAGCAACGCCCTAGAGTGAAGCCTAGGCTGCCCGGAACGTAGAAATGACCATAATTTTCACATCGGTTGCAATTATTCGTTTTATACGATGGAAAAACTGTTGCATTTGTTTTGTATTTTACGCTTCTGGCGTTGACATCTAAGGCCCTAACAATTCGTTCTGGCGGAACAACGCCCTAGAGTGAAGCCTAGGTTGCTCGGAACGTAGAAATGACCATCACTTTCACACTGGTTGCAATTACTCCTGTTATACGATGGAAAAACTGTTGTATCTTTATTGTATTTTATGCTTCGGTCGTTGGCTTCTAAGGCCCTAACTATTCGATCTGGTGGAGCAACGCCCTAGAGCCAAGCCTAGGTTGCCCGGAACCTAGATATGGCCATTACTTTCACACTGGATGCAATTATTCGTTTTATACGATGGAAAAACTGTTGTATTTATTCTGTATTTTATGCTTCGGGCGTTGACTTCTAAGGCCCTAACTATTCGATCTGGTGGAGCAACGCCTCAGAGTTATATCTAGAATGGCCGGAACGTAGAAATGGCCGTCACTTTCACACTGGTTGCAATTATTCGCATTATACGATGGAACAGCTGTTGTATTTATATTGTGTTTTATGCTTCTGGCAATGACTTCTTAGGCCCTAGCTATTCGATCTGGTGGAGCAACACCCTAGAGTAAGGCCTAGGTTGCCCGGAACCTAGAAGTGACTACTACTTCCACACTGGTTGCAATTATTCGTGTTATACGATGGAAAAACCGTTGCATTTTCATTGTATTTTATGCTTCGGGCGTTGACTTCTCAGGCCCTAACTTTTCGCTCTGATGCAGCAACGACCTAGAGTGAATCCTAGGTTGAGCGGAACGCAGAGATGACCATCACATTCACACTGATGGCAATTACTCATTCTATACGATGGAAAGACTGTTGTATTTTTATTGTATTTTATGCTCCGGGCGTAGACTTCTAGGGCCCTATCTATTCGATTTGGTAGAGCAACACCCTACAGTGAAGCCTAGGTTGCCTGGAACGTAGAAATGGCCATAATTTTCACATCGGTTGCAATTATTCGTTTTATACGATGGAAAAACTGTTGCATTTGTTTTGTATTTTACGCTTCCGGCGTTGACTTCTAAGGCCCTAACAATTCGTTTTGGCGGAACAACGCCCTAGAGTGAAGCCTAGGTTGCCCGGAACGTAGAAATGACCATCACTTTCACACTGGTTGCAATTACTCCTGTTATACGATGGAAAAACTGCTGTATCTTTATTGTATTTTATGCTTCGGGCGTTGACTTCTAGGGCCCTAACTATTCGTTCTGGTGGAGCAACGCCCTAGAGTGAAGCCTAGGTTACCCGGAACGTAGAAATAACCATTACCTTCACACTGGTTGCAGGTATTCCTATTATACGATGGAAAAACTGTTGTATTTTTATTGTATTATATGCTTCGGCCGTTGACTTCTCATGCCCTAACTATTCGATCTGATGCAGCAACGCCCTAGAGTGAATCCTAGGTTGAACGGAACGCAGAGATGACCATCACCTTCACACTGGTTGCAGTTATTCCTGTTATATGATGGAAAAACTGTTGTATTCTTATTGTATTTTATGCACCTGGTGTTGACTTCCTAGGCCCTAGCTATTCGATCTGGTGGAGCAACGCCTCTGAGTTATATCTAGGATGGCCGGAACGTAGAAATGGCCGTCACTTTCACACTGGTTGCAATTATTCGCTTTATACGATGCAACAGCTGATGTATTTATATTGTATTTTATGCTTCTGGCGATGACTTCTTAGGCCCTATCTATTCGATCTGGTGGAGCAACACCCTAGAGTGAAGCCTAGGTTGCCCGGAACCTAGAAGTGACTATCACTTTCACACTGGTTGCAATTATTCGTGTTATACGATGGAAAAACCGTAGCATTTTCATTGTATTTTAAGCTTCGGGCGTTGACTTCTAACGCCATAACTATTCCGTCTGGTGGAGCAACGCCCTAGAGTGAAGCCTAGGTTTCCCGGAACGTAGAAATGACCATTACCTTCACACTGATTGCAATTATCCATTTTATACGACGGAAAAACTATTGTATTTTTATTGTATTTTATGCTTCGGGCGTTGACTTCTAAGGCCCTAACTATTCGATCTGGTGGAGCAACGCCCTAGGGTCAAGCCTAGGTTGCCAGGAACGTAGAAATGACCATTACCTTCACACTGGTTGCAGTTATTCCTGTTATACAATGGAAAAACTGTTGTATTTATTCTGTATTTTATGCTTCGGGCGTTGACTTCTAAGGCCCTTACTATTGGATCTGGTGGAACAACGCCCTAGAGTGGAGCCTAGGTTGCCCGTAACGTAGAAATGACCATTACCTTCACACTGGTTGCAGTTATTCCTGTTATACGATGGAAAAACTGTTGCATTTTTATTGTATTATATGCTTCGGGCGTTGACTTCTCAGGCCCTAACTATTCGCTCTGATGCAGCAACGCCCTAGAGTGAATCCTAGGTTGCTCGGAGCGTACAAATGACCATCACTTTCACACTGGTTGCAATTACTCCTGTTATACGATGGAAAAACTGTTGTATCTTTATTGTATTTTATGCTTCGGTCGTTGGCTTCTAAGGCCCTAACTATTCGATCTGGTGGATCAACGCCCTAGAGCCAAGCCTAGGTTGCCCGGAACCTAGATATGGCCATTACTTTCACACTGGATGCAATTATTCGTTTTATACGATGGAAAAAATGTTGTATTTATTCTGTATTTTATGCTTCGGGCGTTGACTTCTAAGGCCCTAACTATTCGATCTGGTGGAGCAACGCCTCAGAGTTATATCTAGAATGGCCGGAACGTAGAAATGGCCGTCACTTTCACACTGGTTGCAATTATTCGCATTATACGATGGAACAGCTGTTGTATTTATATTGTGTTTTATGCTTCTAGCAATGACTTCTTAGGCCCTAGCTATTCGATCTGGTGGAGCAACACCCTAGAGTGAAGCCTAGGTTGCCCGGAACCTAGAAGTGACTACCACTTCCCCACTGGTTGCAATTATTCGTGTTATACGATGGAAAAACCGTTGCATTTTCATTGTATTTTATGCTTCGGGCGTTGACTTCTAAGGCCCTACCTATTCCATCTGGTGGAGCAACGCCCTAGAGTGAAGCCTAGGCTGCCCGGAACGTAGAAATGACCATAATTTTCACATCGGTTGCAATTATTCGTTTTATACGATGGAAAAACTGTTGCATTTGTTTTGTATTTTACGCTTCTGGCGTTGACATCTAAGGCCCTAACAATTCGTTCTGGCGGAACAACGCCCTAGAGTGAAGCCTAGGTTGCTCGGAACGTAGAAATGACCATCACTTTCACACTGGTTGCAATTACTCCTGTTATACGATGGAAAAACTGTTGTATCTTTATTGTATTTTATGCTTCGGTCGTTGGCTTCTAAGGCCCTAACTATTCGATCTGGTGGAGCAACGCCCTAGAGCCAAGCCTAGGTTGCCCGGAACCTAGATATGGCCATTACTTTCACACTGGATGCAATTATTCGTTTTATACGATGGAAAAACTGTTGTATTTATTCTGTATTTTATGCTTCGGGCGTTGACTTCTAAGGCCCTAACTATTCGATCTGGTGGAGCAACGCCTCAGAGTTATATCTAGAATGGCCGGAACGTAGAAATGGCCGTCACTTTCACACTGGTTGCAATTATTCGCATTATACGATGGAACAGCTGTTGTATTTATATTGTGTTTTATGCTTCTGGCAATGACTTCTTAGGCCCTAGCTATTCGATCTGGTGGAGCAACACCCTAGAGTAAGGCCTAGGTTGCCCGGAACCTAGAAGTGACTACTACTTCCACACTGGTTGCAATTATTCGTGTTATACGATGGAAAAACCGTTGCATTTTCATTGTATTTTATGCTTCGGGCGTTGACTTCTCAGGCCCTAACTTTTCGCTCTGATGCAGCAACGACCTAGAGTGAATCCTAGGTTGAGCGGAACGCAGAGATGACCATCACATTCACACTGATGGCAATTACTCATTCTATACGATGGAAAGACTGTTGTATTTTTATTGTATTTTATGCTCCGGGCGTAGACTTCTAGGGCCCTATCTATTCGATTTGGTAGAGCAACACCCTACAGTGAAGCCTAGGTTGCCTGGAACGTAGAAATGGCCATAATTTTCACATCGGTTGCAATTATTCGTTTTATACGATGGAAAAACTGTTGCATTTGTTTTGTATTTTACGCTTCCGGCGTTGACTTCTAAGGCCCTAACAATTCGTTTTGGCGGAACAACGCCCTAGAGTGAAGCCTAGGTTGCCCGGAACGTAGAAATGACCATCACTTTCACACTGGTTGCAATTACTCCTGTTATACGATGGAAAAACTGCTGTATCTTTATTGTATTTTATGCTTCGGTCGTTGGCTTCTAAGGCCCTATCTATTCGATCTGGTGGAGCAACACCCTAGAGTGAAGCCTAGGTTGCCCGGAACCTAGAAGTGACTATCACTTTCACACTGGTTGCAATTATTCGTGTTATACGATGGAAAAACCGTAGCATTTTCATTGTATTTTAAGCTTCGGGCGTTGACTTCTAACGCCCTAACTATTCCGTCTGGTGGAGCAACGCCCTAGAGTGAAGCCTAGGTTTCCCGGAACGTAGAAATGACCATTACCTTCACACTGATTGCAATTATCCATTTTATACGACGGAAAAACTATTGTATTTTTATTGTATTTTATGCTTCGGGCGTTGACTTCTAAGGCCCTAACTATTCGATCTGGTGGAGCAACGCCCTAGGGTCAAGCCTAGGTTGCCAGGAACGTAGAAATGACCATTACCTTCACACTGGTTGCAGTTATTCCTGTTATACAATGGAAAAACTGTTGTATTTCTTCTGTATTTTATGCTTCGGGCGTTGACTTCTAAGGCCCTTACTATTGGATCTGGTGGAACAACGCCCTAGAGTGGAGCCTAGGTTGCCCGTAACGTAGAAATGACCATTACCTTCACACTGGTTGCAGTTATTCCTGTTATACGATGGAAAAACTGTTGTATTTTTATTGTATTATATGCTTCGGGCGTTGACTTCTCAGGCCCTAACTATTCGCTCTGATGCAGCAACGCCCTAGAGTGAATCCTAGGTTGAACGGAACGCAGAGATGACCATCTCATTCACACTGGTTGTAATTACTCCTGTAATGCGATGGAAAAACTGTTGTATCTTTATTGTGTTTTATGCTTCTGTCGTTGACTTCTTAGGACCTGACCATTCGATCTGGTGGTGCAACGCCCTAGTGTGAAGCCTAGGTTGCCGGGAACGTAGAAATGACCATTACCTTCACACTGATTGCAATTATTCATTTTACACGATGGAAAAACTATTGTGTTTTTATTGTATTTTATGCTTCGGGCGTTGACTTCTAAGGACATAACTATTCGCTCTGGTGGAGCAACGCCCTAGAGTCAAGCCTAGGTTGCCAGGAACGTAGAAATGACCATCACTTTCACACTGGTTGCAATTATTCGTGTTACACGAAGGAAAAACTGTTGTACTTGTTTTGTATTTTATGCTTCTGGCGTTAACTTCTAAGGCCCTAACAATTCGTTCTGGCGGAACATCGCCCTAGAGTGAAGCCTAGGTTGCTCGGAGCGTACAAATGACCATCACTTTCACACTGGTTGCAATTACTCCTGTTATACGATGGAAAAACTGTTGTATCTTTATTGTATTTTATGCTTCGGTCGTTGGCTTCTAAGGCCCTAACTATTCGATCTGGTGGAGCAACGCCCTAGAGCCAAGCCTAGGTTGCCCGGAACCGAGATATGGCCATTACTTTCACACTGGATGCAATTATTCGTTTTATACGATGGAAAAAATGTTGTATATATTCTGTATTTTATGCTTCGGGCGTTGACTTCTAAGGCCCTAACTATTCGATCTGGTGGAGCAACGCCTCAGAGTTATATCTAGAATGGCCGGAACGTAGAAATGGCCGTCACTTTCACACTGGTTGCAATTATTCGCATTATACGATGGAACAGCTGTTGTATTTATATTGTGTTTTATGCTTCTGGCAATGACTTCTTAGGCCCTAGCTATTCGATCTGGTGGAGCAACACCCTAGAGTGAAGCCTAGGTTGCCCGGAACCTAGAAGTGACTACCACTTCCCCACTGGTTGCAATTATTCGTGTTATACGATGGAAAAACCGTTGCATTTTCATTGTATTTTATGCTTCGGGCGTTGACTTCTAAGGCCCTACCTATTCCATCTGGTGGAGCAACGCCCTAGAGTGAAGCCTAGGCTGCCCGGAACGTAGAAATGACCATAATTTTCACATCGGTTGCAATTATTCGTTTTATACGATGGAAAAACTGTTGCATTTGTTTTGTATTTTACGCTTCTGGCGTTGACATCTAAGGCCCTAACAATTCGTTCTGGCGGAACAACGCCCTAGAGTGAAGCCTAGGTTGCCCGGAACGTAGAAATGGCCATCACTTTCACTCTGGTTGCAATTACTCCTGTTATACGATGGAAAAACTGTTGTATCTTTATTGTATTTTATGGTTCGGGCGTTGACTTCTAAGGCCCTAACTATTCGATCTGGTGGAGCAACGCCCTAGAGCCAAGCCTAGGTTGCCCGGAACCTAGATATGGCCATTACTTTCACACTGGATGCAATTATTCGTTTTATGCGATGGAAAAACTGTTGTATTTATTCTGTATTTTATGCTTCGGGCGTTGACTTCTAAGGCCCTAACTATTCGATCTGGTGGAGCAACGCCTCAGAGTTATATCTAGAATGGCCGGAACGTAGAAATGGCCGTCACTTTCACACTGGTTGCAATTATTCGCATTATACGATGGAACAGCTGTTGTATTTATATTGTGTTTTATGCTTCTGGCAATGACTTCTTAGGCCCTAGCTATTCGATCTGGTGGAGCAACACCCTAGAGTAAGGCCTAGGTTGCCCGGAACCTAGAAGTGACTACTACTTCCACACTGGTTGCAATTATTCGTGTTATACGATGGAAAAACCGTTGCATTTTCATTGTATTTTATGCTTCGGGCGTTGACTTCTCAGGCCCTAACTTTTCGCTCTGATGCAGCAACGACCTAGAGTGAATCCTAGGTTGAGCGGAACGCAGAGATGACCATCACATTCACACTGATGGCAATTACTCATTCTATACGATGGAAAGACTGTTGTATTTTTATTGTATTTTATGCTCCGGGCGTAGACTTCTAGGGCCCTATCTATTCGATTTGGTAGAGCAACACCCTACAGTGAAGCCTAGGTTGCCTGGATCGTAGAAATGGCCATAATTTTCACATCGGTTGCAATTATTCGTTTTATACGATGGAAAAACTGTTGCATTTGTTTTGTATTTTACGCTTCCGGCGTTGACTTCTAAGGCCCTAACAATTCGTTTTGGCGGAACAACGCCCTAGAGTGAAGCCTAGGTTGCCCGGAACGTAGAAATGACCATCACTTTCACACTGGTTGCAATTACTCCTGTTATACGATGGAAAAACTGCTGTATCTTTATTGTATTTTATGCTTCGGGCGTTGACTTCTAGGGCCCTAACTATTCGTTCTGGTGGAGCAACGCCCTAGAGTGAAGCCTAGGTTACCCGGAACGTAGAAATAACCATTACCTTCACACTGGTTGCAGGTATTCCTATTATACGATGGAAAAACTGTTGTATTTTTATTGTATTATATGCTTCGGCCGTTGACTTCTCATGCCCTAACTATTCGATCTGATGCAGCAACGCCCTAGAGTGAATCCTAGGTTGAACGGAATGCAGAGATGACCATCACCTTCACACTGGTTGCAGTTATTCCTGTTATATGATGGAAAAACTGTTGTATTCTTATTGTATTTTATGCACCTGGTGTTGACTTCCTAGGCCCTAGCTATTCGATCTGGTGGAGCAACGCCTCTGAGTTATATCTAGGATGGCCGGAACGTAGAAATGGCCGTCACTTTCACACTGGTTGCAATTATTCGCTTTATACGATGCAACAGCTGATGTATTTATATTGTATTTTATGCTTCTGGCGATGACTTCTTAGGCCCTATCTATTCGATCTGGTGGAGCAACACCCTAGAGTGAAGCCTAGGTTGCCCGGAACCTAGAAGTGACTATCACTTTCACACTGGTTGCAATTATTCGTGTTATACGATGGAAAAACCGTAGCATTTTCATTGTATTTTAAGCTTCGGGCGTTGACTTCTAACGCCATAACTATTCCGTCTGGTGGAGCAACGCCCTAGAGTGAAGCCTAGGTTTCCCGGAACGTAGAAATGACCATTACCTTCACACTGATTGCAATTATCCATTTTATACGACGGAAAAACTATTGTATTTTTATTGTATTTTATGCTTCGGGCGTTGACTTCTAAGGCCCTAACTATTCGATCTGGTGGAGCAACGCCCTAGGGTCAAGCCTAGGTTGCCAGGAACGTAGAAATGACCATTACCTTCACACTGGTTGCAGTTATTCCTGTTATACAATGGAAAAACTGTTGTATTTATTCTGTATTTTATGCTTCGGGCGTTGACTTCTAAGGCCCTTACTATTGGATCTGGTGGAACAACGCCCTAGAGTGGAGCCTAGGTTGCCCGTAACGTAGAAATGACCATTACCTTCACACTGGTTGCAGTTATTCCTGTTATACGATGGAAAAACTGTTGCATTTTTATTGTATTATATGCTTCGGGCGTTGACTTCTCAGGCCCTAACTATTCGCTCTGATGCAGCAACGCCCTAGAGTGAATCCTAGGTTGCTCGGAGCGTACAAATGACCATCACTTTCACACTGGTTGCAATTACTCCTGTTATACGATGGAAAAACTGTTGTATCTTTATTGTATTTTATGCTTCGGTCGTTGGCTTCTAAGGCCCTAACTATTCGATCTGGTGGATCAACGCCCTAGAGCCAAGCCTAGGTTGCCCGGAACCTAGATATGGCCATTACTTTCACACTGGATGCAATTATTCGTTTTATACGATGGAAAAAATGTTGTATTTATTCTGTATTTTATGCTTCGGGCGTTGACTTCTAAGGCCCTAACTATTCGATCTGGTGGAGCAACGCCTCAGAGTTATATCTAGAATGGCCGGAACGTAGAAATGGCCGTCACTTTCACACTGGTTGCAATTATTCGCATTATACGATGGAACAGCTGTTGTATTTATATTGTGTTTTATGCTTCTAGCAATGACTTCTTAGGCCCTAGCTATTCGATCTGGTGGAGCAACACCCTAGAGTGAAGCCTAGGTTGCCGGGAACCTAGAAGTGACTACCACTTCCCCACTGGTTGCAATTATTCGTGTTATACGATGGAAAAACCGTTGCATTTTCATTGTATTTTATGCTTCGGGCGTTGACTTCTAAGGCCCTACCTATTCCATCTGGTGGAGCAACGCCCTAGAGTGAAGCCTAGGCTGCCCGGAACGTAGAAATGACCATAATTTTCACATCGGTTGCAATTATTCGTTTTATACGATGGAAAAACTGTTGCATTTGTTTTGTATTTTACGCTTCTGGCGTTGACATCTAAGGCCCTAACAATTCGTTCTGGCGGAACAACGCCCTAGAGTGAAGCCTAGGTTGCTCGGAACGTAGAAATGACCATCACTTTCACACTGGTTGCAATTACTCCTGTTATACGATGGAAAAACTGTTGTATCTTTATTGTATTTTATGCTTCGGTCGTTGGCTTCTAAGGCCCTAACTATTCGATCTGGTGGAGCAACGCCCTAGAGCCAAGCCTAGGTTGCCCGGAACCTAGATATGGCCATTACTTTCACACTGGATGCAATTATTCGTTTTATACGATGGAAAAACTGTTGTATTTATTCTGTATTTTATGCTTCGGGCGTTGACTTCTAAGGCCCTAACTATTCGATCTGGTGGAGCAACGCCTCAGAGTTATATCTAGAATGGCCGGAACGTAGAAATGGCCGTCACTTTCACACTGGTTGCAATTATTCGTGTTATACGATGGAAAAACCGTTGCATTTTCATTGTATTTTATGCTTCGGGCGTTGACTTCTCAGGCCCTAACTTTTCGCTCTGATGCAGCAACGACCTAGAGTGAATCCTAGGTTGAGCGGAACGCAGAGATGACCATCACATTCACACTGATGGCAATTACTCATTCTATACGATGGAAAGACTGTTGTATTTTTATTGTATTTTATGCTCCGGGCGTAGACTTCTAGGGCCCTATCTATTCGATTTGGTAGAGCAACACCCTACAGTGAAGCCTAGGTTGCCTGGAACGTAGAAATGGCCATAATTTTCACATCGGTTGCAATTATTCGTTTTATACGATGGAAAAACTGTTGCATTTGTTTTGTATTTTACGCTTCCGGCGTTGACTTCTAAGGCCCTAACAATTCGTTTTGGCGGAACAACGCCCTAGAGTGAAGCCTAGGTTGCCCGGAACGTAGAAATGACCATCACTTTCACACTGGTTGCAATTACTCCTGTTATACGATGGAAAAACTGCTGTATCTTTATTGTATTTTATGCTTCGGTCGTTGGCTTCTAAGGCCCTATCTATTCGATCTGGTGGAGCAACACCCTAGAGTGAAGCCTAGGTTGCCCGGAACCTAGAAGTGACTATCACTTTCACACTGGTTGCAATTATTCGTGTTATACGATGGAAAAACCGTAGCATTTTCATTGTATTTTAAGCTTCGGGCGTTGACTTCTAACGCCCTAACTATTCCGTCTGGTGGAGCAACGCCCTAGAGTGAAGCCTAGGTTTCCCGGAACGTAGAAATGACCATTACCTTCACACTGATTGCAATTATCCATTTTATACGACGGAAAAACTATTGTATTTTTATTGTATTTTATGCTTCGGGCGTTGACTTCTAAGGCCCTAACTATTCGATCTGGTGGAGCAACGCCCTAGGGTCAAGCCTAGGTTGCCAGGAACGTAGAAATGACCATTACCTTCACACTGGTTGCAGTTATTCCTGTTATACAATGGAAAAACTGTTGTATTTATTCTGTATTTTATGCTTCGGGCGTTGACTTCTAAGGCCCTTACTATTGGATCTGGTGGAACAACGCCCTAGAGTGGAGCCTAGGTTGCCCGTAACGTAGAAATGACCATTACCTTCACACTGGTTGCAGTTATTCCTGTTATACGATGGAAAAACTGTTGTATTTTTATTGTATTATATGCTTCGGGCGTTGACTTCTCAGGCCCTAACTATTCGCTCTGATGCAGCAACGCCCTAGAGTGAATCCTAGGTTGAACGGAACGCAGAGATGACCATCTCATTCACACTGGTTGTAATTACTCCTGTAATGCGATGGAAAAACTGTTGTATCTTTATTGTGTTTTATGCTTCTGTCGTTGACTTCTTAGGACCTGACCATTCGATCTGGTGGTGCAACGCCCTAGTGTGAAGCCTAGGTTGCCGGGAACGTAGAAATGACCATTACCTTCACACTGATTGCAATTATTCATTTTACACGATGGAAAAACTATTGTGTTTTTATTGTATTTTATGCTTCGGGCGTTGACTTCTAAGGACCTAACTATTCGCTCTGGTGGAGCAACGCCCTAGAGTCAAGCCTAGGTTGCCAGGAACGTAGAAATGACCATCACTTTCACACTGGTTGCAATTATTCGTGTTACACGAAGGAAAAACTGTTGTACTTGTTTTGTATTTTATGCTTCTGGCGTTAACTTCTAAGGCCCTAACAATTCGTTCTGGCGGAACATCGCCCTAGAGTGAAGCCTAGGTTGCTCGGAGCGTACAAATGACCATCACTTTCACACTGGTTGCAATTACTCCTGTTATACGATGGAAAAACTGTTGTATCTTTATTGTATTTTATGCTTCGGTCGTTGGCTTCTAAGGCCCTAACTATTCGATCTGGTGGAGCAACGCCCTAGAGCCAAGCCTAGGTTGCCCGGAACCGAGATATGGCCATTACTTTCACACTGGATGCAATTATTCGTTTTATACGATGGAAAAAATGTTGTATTTATTCTGTATTTTATGCTTCGGGCGTTGACTTCTAAGGCCCTAACTATTCGATCTGGTGGAGCAACGCCTCAGAGTTATATCTAGAATGGCCGGAACGTAGAAATGGCCGTCACTTTCACACTGGTTGCAATTATTCGCATTATACGATGGAACAGCTGTTGTATTTATATTGTGTTTTATGCTTCTGGCAATGACTTCTTAGGCCCTAGCTATTCGATCTGGTGGAGCAACACCCTAGAGTGAAGCCTAGGTTGCCCGGAACCTAGAAGTGACTACCACTTCCCCACTGGTTGCAATTATTCGTGTTATACGATGGAAAAACCGTTGCATTTTCATTGTATTTTATGCTTCGGGCGTTGACTTCTAAGGCCCTACCTATTCCATCTGGTGGAGCAACGCCCTAGAGTGAAGCCTAGGCTGCCCGGAACGTAGAAATGACCATAATTTTCACATCGGTTGCAATTATTCGTTTTATACGATGGAAAAACTGTTGCATTTGTTTTGTATTTTACGCTTCTGGCGTTGACATCTAAGGCCCTAACAATTCGTTCTGGCGGAACAACGCCCTAGAGTGAAGCCTAGGTTGCCCGGAACGTAGAAATGGCCATCACTTTCACTCTGGTTGCAATTACTCCTGTTATACGATGGAAAAACTGTTGTATCTTTATTGTATTTTATGGTTCGGGCGTTGACTTCTAAGGCCCTAGCTATTCGATCTGGTGGAGCAACACCCTAGAGTGAAGCCTAGGTTGCCCGGAACCTAGAAGTGACTACCACTTCCCCACTGGTTGCAATTATTCGTGTTATACGATGGAAAAACCGTTGCATTTTCATTGTATTTTATGCTTCGGGCGTTGACTTCTAAGGCCCTACCTATTCCATCTGTTGGAGCAACGCCCTAGAGTGAAGCCTAGGCTGCCCGGAACGTAGAAATGACCATAATTTTCACATCGGTTGCAATTATTCGTTTTATACGATGGAAAAACTGTTGCATTTGTTTTGTATTTTACGCTTCTGGCGTTGACATCTAAGGCCCTAACAATTCGTTCTGGCGGAACAACGCCCTAGAGTGAAGCCTAGGTTGCTCGGAACGTAGAAATGACCATCACTTTCACACTGGTTGCAATTACTCCTGTTATACGATGGAAAAACTGTTGTATCTTTATTGTATTTTATGCTTCGGTCGTTGGCTTCTAAGGCCCTAACTATTCGATCTGGTGGAGCAACGCCCTAGAGCCAAGCCTAGGTTGCCCGGAACCTAGATATGGCCATTACTTTCACACTGGATGCAATTATTCGTTTTATACGATGGAAAAACTGTTGTATTTATTCTGTATTTTATGCTTCGGGCGTTGACTTCTAAGGCCCTAACTATTCGATCTGGTGGAGCAACGCCTCAGAGTTATATCTAGAATGGCCGGAACGTAGAAATGGCCGTCACTTTCACACTGGTTGCAATTATTCGCATTATACGATGGAACAGCTGTTGTATTTATATTGTGTTTTATGCTTCTGGCAATGACTTCTTAGGCCCTAGCTATTCGATCTGGTGGAGCAACACCCTAGAGTAAGGCCTAGGTTGCCCGGAACCTAGAAGTGACTACTACTTCCACACTGGTTGCAATTATTCGTGTTATACGATGGAAAAACCGTTGCATTTTCATTGTATTTTATGCTTCGGGCGTTGACTTCTCAGGCCCTAACTATTCGCTCTGATGCAGCAACGACCTAGAGTGAATCCTAGGTTGAGCGGAACGCAGAGATGACCATCACATTCACACTGATGGCAATTACTCATTCTATACGATGGAAAGACTGTTGTATTTTTATTGTATTTTATGCTCCGGGCGTAGACTTCTAGGGCCCTATCTATTCGATTTGGTAGAGCAACACCCTACAGTGAAGCCTAGGTTGCCTGGAACGTAGAAATGGCCATAATTTTCACATCGGTTGCAATTATTCGTTTTATACGATGGAAAAACTGTTGCATTTGTTTTGTATTTTACGCTTCCGGCGTTGACTTCTAAGGCCCTAACAATTCGTTTTGGCGGAACAACGCCCTAGAGTGAAGCCTAGGTTGCCCGGAACGTAGAAATGACCATCACTTTCACACTGGTTGCAATTACTCCTGTTATACGATGGAAAAACTGCTGTATCTTTATTGTATTTTATGCTTCGGGCGTTGACTTCTAGGGCCCTAACTATTCGTTCTGGTGGAGCAACGCCCTAGAGTGAAGCCTAGGTTACCCGGAACGTAGAAATAACCATTACCTTCACACTGGTTGCAGGTATTCCTATTATACGATGGAAAAACTGTTGTATTTTTATTGTATTATATGCTTCGGCCGTTGACTTCTCATGCCCTAACTATTCGATCTGATGCAGCAACGCCCTAGAGTGAATCCTAGGTTGAACGGAACGCAGAGATGACCATCACCTTCACACTGGTTGCAGTTATTCCTGTTATATGATGGAAAAACTGTTGTATTCTTATTGTATTTTATGCACCTGGTGTTGACTTCCTAGGCCCTAGCTATTCGATCTGGTGGAGCAACGCCTCTGAGTTATATCTAGGATGGCCGGAACGTAGAAATGGCCGTCACTTTCACACTGGTTGCAATTATTCGCTTTATACGATGCAACAGCTGATGTATTTATATTGTGTTTTATGCTTCTGGCGATGACTTCTTAGGCCCTATCTATTCGATCTGGTGGAGCAACACCCTAGAGTGAAGCCTAGGTTGCCCGGAACCTAGAAGTGACTATCACTTTCACACTGGTTGCAATTATTCGTGTTATACGATGGAAAAACCGTAGCATTTTCATTGTATTTTAAGCTTCGGGCGTTGACTTCTAACGCCCTAACTATTCCGTCTGGTGGAGCAACGCCCTAGAGTGAAGCCTAGGTTTCCCGGTACGTAGAAATGACCATTACCTTCACACTGATTGCAATTATCCATTTTATACGACGGAAAAACTATTGTATTTTTATTGTATTTTATGCTTCGGGCGTTGACTTCTAAGGCCCTAACTATTCGATCTGGTGGAGCAACGCCCTAGGGTCAAGCCTAGGTTGCCAGGAACGTAGAAATGACCATTACCTTCACACTGGTTGCAGTTATTCCTGTTATACAATGGAAAAACTGTTGTATTTATTCTGTATTTTATGCTTCGGGCGTTGACTTCTAAGGCCCTTACTATTGGATCTGGTGGAACAACGCCCTAGAGTGGAGCCTAGGTTGCCCGTAACGTAGAAATGACCATTACCTTCACACTGGTTGCAGTTATTCCTGTTATACGATGGAAAAACTGTTGTATTTTTATTGTATTATATGCTTCGGGCGTTGACTTCTCAGGCCCTAACTATTCGCTCTGATGCAGCAACGCCCTAGAGTGAATCCTAGGTTGAACGGAACGCAGAGATGACCATCTCATTCACACTGGTTGTAATTACTCCTGTAATGCGATGGAAAAACTGTTGTATCTTTATTGTGTTTTATGCTTCTGTCGTTGACTTCTTAGGACCTGACCATTCGATCTGGTGGTGCAACGCCCTAGTGTGAAGCCTAGGTTGCCGGGAACGTAGAAATGACCATTACCTTCACACTGATTGCAATTATTCATTTTACACGATGGAAAAACTATTGTGTTTTTATTGTATTTTATGCTTCGGGCGTTGACTTCTAAGGACCTAACTATTCGCTCTGGTGGAGCAACGCCCTAGAGTCAAGCCTAGGTTGCCAGGAACGTAGAAATGACCATCACTTTCACACTGGTTGCAATTATTCGTGTTACACGAAGGAAAAACTGTTGTACTTGTTTTGTATTTTATGCTTCTGGCGTTAACTTCTAAGGCCCTAACAATTCGTTCTGGCGGAACATCGCCCTAGAGTGAAGCCTAGGTTGCTCGGAGCGTACAAATGACCATCACTTTCACACTGGTTGCAATTACTCCTGTTATACGATGGAAAAACTGTTGTATCTTTATTGTATTTTATGCTTCGGTCGTTGGCTTCTAAGGCCCTAACTATTCGATCTGGTGGAGCAACGCCCTAGAGCCAAGCCTAGGTTGCCCGGAACCGAGATATGGCCATTACTTTCACACTGGATGCAATTATTCGTTTTATACGATGGAAAAAATGTTGTATTTATTCTGTATTTTATGCTTCGGGCGTTGACTTCTAAGGCCCTAACTATTCGATCTGGTGGAGCAACGCCTCAGAGTTATATCTAGAATGGCCGGAACGTAGAAATGGCCGTCACTTTCACACTGGTTGCAATTATTCGCATTATACGATGGAACAGCTGTTGTATTTATATTGTGTTTTATGCTTCTGGCAATGACTTCTTAGGCCCTAGCTATTCGATCTGGTGGAGCAACACCCTAGAGTGAAGCCTAGGTTGCCCGGAACCTAGAAGTGACTACCACTTCCCCACTGGTTGCAATTATTCGTGTTATACGATGGAAAAACCGTTGCATTTTCATTGTATTTTATGCTTCGGGCGTTGACTTCTAAGGCCCTACCTATTCCATCTGGTGGAGCAACGCCCTAGAGTGAAGCCTAGGCTGCCCGGAACGTAGAAATGACCATAATTTTCACATCGGTTGCAATTATTCGTTTTATACGATGGAAAAACTGTTGCATTTGTTTTGTATTTTACGCTTCTGGCGTTGACATCTAAGGCCCTAACAATTCGTTCTGGCGGAACAACGCCCTAGAGTGAAGCCTAGGTTGCCCGGAACGTAGAAATGGCCATCACTTTCACTCTGGTTGCAATTACTCCTGTTATACGATGGAAAAACTGTTGTATCTTTATTGTATTTTATGGTTCGGGCGTTGACTTCTAAGGCCCTAGCTATTCGATCTGGTGGAGCAACACCCTAGAGTGAAGCCTAGGTTGCCCGGAACCTAGAAGTGACTACCACTTCCCCACTGGTTGCAATTATTCGTGTTATACGATGGAAAAACCGTTGCATTTTCATTGTATTTTATGCTTCGGGCGTTGACTTCTAAGGCCCTACCTATTCCATCTGTTGGAGCAACGCCCTAGAGTGAAGCCTAGGCTGCCCGGAACGTAGAAATGACCATAATTTTCACATCGGTTGCAATTATTCGTTTTATACGATGGAAAAACTGTTGCATTTGTTTTGTATTTTACGCTTCTGGCGTTGACATCTAAGGCCCTAACAATTCGTTCTGGCGGAACAACGCCCTAGAGTGAAGCCTAGGTTGCTCGGAACGTAGAAATGACCATCACTTTCACACTGGTTGCAATTACTCCTGTTATACGATGGAAAAACTGTTGTATCTTTATTGTATTTTATGCTTCGGTCGTTGGCTTCTAAGGCCCTAACTATTCGATCTGGTGGAGCAACGCCCTAGAGCCAAGCCTAGGTTGCCCGGAACCTAGATATGGCCATTACTTTCACACTGGATGCAATTATTCGTTTTATACGATGGAAAAACTGTTGTATTTATTCTGTATTTTATGCTTCGGGCGTTGACTTCTAAGGCCCTAACTATTCGATCTGGTGGAGCAACGCCTCAGAGTTATATCTAGAATGGCCGGAACGTAGAAATGGCCGTCACTTTCACACTGGTTGCAATTATTCGCATTATACGATGGAACAGCTGTTGTATTTATATTGTGTTTTATGCTTCTGGCAATGACTTCTTAGGCCCTAGCTATTCGATCTGGTGGAGCAACACCCTAGAGTAAGGCCTAGGTTGCCCGGAACCTAGAAGTGACTACTACTTCCACACTGGTTGCAATTATTCGTGTTATACGATGGAAAAACCGTTGCATTTTCATTGTATTTTATGCTTCGGGCGTTGACTTCTCAGGCCCTAACTATTCGCTCTGATGCAGCAACGACCTAGAGTGAATCCTAGGTTGAGCGGAACGCAGAGATGACCATCACATTCACACTGATGGCAATTACTCATTCTATACGATGGAAAGACTGTTGTATTTTTATTGTATTTTATGCTCCGGGCGTAGACTTCTAGGGCCCTATCTATTCGATTTGGTAGAGCAACACCCTACAGTGAAGCCTAGGTTGCCTGGAACGTAGAAATGGCCATAATTTTCACATCGGTTGCAATTATTCGTTTTATACGATGGAAAAACTGTTGCATTTGTTTTGTATTTTACGCTTCCGGCGTTGACTTCTAAGGCCCTAACAATTCGTTTTGGCGGAAAAACGCCCTAGAGTGAAGCCTAGGTTGCCCGGAACGTAGAAATGACCATCACTTTCACACTGGTTGCAATTACTCCTGTTATACGATGGAAAAACTGCTGTATCTTTATTGTATTTTATGCTTCGGGCGTTGACTTCTAGGGCCCTAACTATTCGTTCTGGTGGAGCAACGCCCTAGAGTGAAGCCTAGGTTACCCGGAACGTAGAAATAACCATTACCTTCACACTGGTTGCAGGTATTCCTATTATACGATGGAAAAACTGTTGTATTTTTATTGTATTATATGCTTCGGCCGTTGACTTCTCATGCCCTAACTATTCGATCTGATGCAGCAACGCCCTAGAGTGAATCCTAGGTTGAACGGAACGCAGAGATGACCATCACCTTCACACTGGTTGCAGTTATTCCTGTTATATGATGGAAAAACTGTTGTATTCTTATTGTATTTTATGCACCTGGTGTTGACTTCCTAGGCCCTAGCTATTCGATCTGGTGGAGCAACGCCTCTGAGTTATATCTAGGATGGCCGGAACGTAGAAATGGCCGTCACTTTCACACTGGTTGCAATTATTCGCTTTATACGATGCAACAGCTGATGTATTTATATTGTGTTTTATGCTTCTGGCGATGACTTCTTAGGCCCTATCTATTCGATCTGGTGGAGCAACACCCTAGAGTGAAGCCTAGGTTGCCCGGAACCTAGAAGTGACTATCACTTTCACACTGGTTGCAATTATTCGTGTTATACGATGGAAAAACCGTAGCATTTTCATTGTATTTTAAGCTTCGGGCGTTGACTTCTAACGCCCTAACTATTCCGTCTGGTGGAGCAACGCCCTAGAGTGAAGCCTAGGTTTCCCGGTACGTAGAAATGACCATTACCTTCACACTGATTGCAATTATCCATTTTATACGACGGAAAAACTATTGTATTTTTATTGTATTTTATGCTTCGGGCGTTGACTTCTAAGGCCCTAACTATTCGATCTGGTGGAGCAACGCCCTAGGGTCAAGCCTAGGTTGCCAGGAACGTAGAAATGACCATTACCTTCACACTGGTTGCAGTTATTCCTGTTATACAATGGAAAAACTGTTGTATTTATTCTGTATTTTATGCTTCGGGCGTTGACTTCTAAGGCCCTTACTATTGGATCTGGTGGAACAACGCCCTAGAGTGGAGCCTAGGTTGCCCGTAACGTAGAAATGACCATTACCTTCACACTGGTTGCAGTTATTCCTGTTATACGATGGAAAAACTGTTGTATTTTTATTGTATTATATGCTTCGGGCGTTGACTTCTCAGGCCCTAACTATTCGCTCTGATGCAGCAACGCCCTAGAGTGAATCCTAGGTTGAACGGAACGCAGAGATGACCATCTCATTCACACTGGTTGTAATTACTCCTGTAATGCGATGGAAAAACTGTTGTATCTTTATTGTGTTTTATGCTTCTGTCGTTGACTTCTTAGGACCTGACCATTCGATCTGGTGGTGCAACGCCCTAGTGTGAAGCCTAGGTTGCCGGGAACGTAGAAATGACCATTACCTTCACACTGATTGCAATTATTCATTTTACACGATGGAAAAACTATTGTGTTTTTATTGTATTTTATGCTTCGGGCGTTGACTTCTAAGGACCTAACTATTCGCTCTGGTGGAGCAACGCCCTAGAGTCAAGCCTAGGTTGCCAGGAACGTAGAAATGACCATCACTTTCACACTGGTTGCAATTATTCGTGTTACACGAAGGAAAAACTGTTGTACTTGTTTTGTATTTTATGCTTCTGGCGTTAACTTCTAAGGCCCTAACAATTCGTTCTGGCGGAACATCGCCCTAGAGTGAAGCCTAGGTTGCTCGGAGCGTACAAATGACCATCACTTTCACACTGGTTGCAATTACTCCTGTTATACGATGGAAAAACTGTTGTATCTTTATTGTATTTTATGCTTCGGTCGTTGGCTTCTAAGGCCCTAACTATTCGATCTGGTGGAGCAACGCCCTAGAGCCAAGCCTAGGTTGCCCGGAACCGAGATATGGCCATTACTTTCACACTGGATGCAATTATTCGTTTTATAC
Source organism: Calliopsis andreniformis (assembly GCF_051401765.1). NCBI lineage: Eukaryota > Metazoa > Arthropoda > Insecta > Hymenoptera > Andrenidae > Calliopsis > Calliopsis andreniformis. Next base: position 21,007,356 of record NW_027480422.1, read on the forward strand.
GATGGAAAAAATGTTGTATTTATTCTGTATTTTATGCTTCGGGCGTTGACTTCTAAGGCCCTAACTATTCGATCTGGTGGAGCAACGCCTCAGAGTTATATCTAGAATGGCCGGAACGTAGAAATGGCCGTCACTTTCACACTGGTTGCAATTATTCGCATTATACGATGGAACAGCTGTTGTATTTATATTGTGTTTTATGCTTCTGGCAATGACTTCTTAGGCCCTAGCTATTCGATCTGGTGGAGCAACACCCTAGAGTGAAGCCTAGGTTGCCCGGAACCTAGAAGTGACTACCACTTCCCCACTGGTTGCAATTATTCGTGTTATACGATGGAAAAACCGTTGCATTTTCATTGTATTTTATGCTTCGGGCGTTGACTTCTAAGGCCCTACCTATTCCATCTGGTGGAGCAACGCCCTAGAGTGAAGCCTAGGCTGCCCGGAACGTAGAAATGACCATAATTTTCACATCGGTTGCAATTATTCGTTTTATACGATGGAAAAACTGTTGCATTTGTTTTGTATTTTACGCTTCTGGCGTTGACATCTAAGGCCCTAACAATTCGTTCTGGCGGAACAACGCCCTAGAGTGAAGCCTAGGTTGCCCGGAACGTAGAAATGGCCATCACTTTCACTCTGGTTGCAATTACTCCTGTTATACGATGGAAAAACTGTTGTATCTTTATTGTATTTTATGGTTCGGGCGTTGACTTCTAAGGCCCTAGCTATTCGATCTGGTGGAGCAACACCCTAGAGTGAAGCCTAGGTTGCCCGGAACCTAGAAGTGACTACCACTTCCCCACTGGTTGCAATTATTCGTGTTATACGATGGAAAAACCGTTGCATTTTCATTGTATTTTATGCTTCGGGCGTTGACTTCTAAGGCCCTACCTATTCCATCTGTTGGAGCAACGCCCTAGAGTGAAGCCTAGGCTGCCCGGAACGTAGAAATGACCATAATTTTCACATCGGTTGCAATTATTCGTTTTATACGATGGAAAAACTGTTGCATTTGTTTTGTATTTTACGCTTCTGGCGTTGACATCTAAGGCCCTAACAATTCGTTCTGGCGGAACAACGCCCTAGAGTGAAGCCTAGGTTGCTCGGAACGTAGAAATGACCATCACTTTCACACTGGTTGCAATTACTCCTGTTATACGATGGAAAAACTGTTGTATCTTTATTGTATTTTATGCTTCGGTCGTTGGCTTCTAAGGCCCTAACTATTCGATCTGGTGGAGCAACGCCCTAGAGCCAAGCCTAGGTTGCCCGGAACCTAGATATGGCCATTACTTTCACACTGGATGCAATTATTCGTTTTATACGATGGAAAAACTGTTGTATTTATTCTGTATTTTATGCTTCGGGCGTTGACTTCTAAGGCCCTAACTATTCGATCTGGTGGAGCAACGCCTCAGAGTTATATCTAGAATGGCCGGAACGTAGAAATGGCCGTCACTTTCACACTGGTTGCAATTATTCGCATTATACGATGGAACAGCTGTTGTATTTATATTGTGTTTTATGCTTCTGGCAATGACTTCTTAGGCCCTAGCTATTCGATCTGGTGGAGCAACACCCTAGAGTAAGGCCTAGGTTGCCCGGAACCTAGAAGTGACTACTACTTCCACACTGGTTGCAATTATTCGTGTTATACGATGGAAAAACCGTTGCATTTTCATTGTATTTTATGCTTCGGGCGTTGACTTCTCAGGCCCTAACTATTCGCTCTGATGCAGCAACGACCTAGAGTGAATCCTAGGTTGAGCGGAACGCAGAGATGACCATCACATTCACACTGATGGCAATTACTCATTCTATACGATGGAAAGACTGTTGTATTTTTATTGTATTTTATGCTCCGGGCGTAGACTTCTAGGGCCCTATCTATTCGATTTGGTAGAGCAACACCCTACAGTGAAGCCTAGGTTGCCTGGAACGTAGAAATGGCCATAATTTTCACATCGGTTGCAATTATTCGTTTTATACGATGGAAAAACTGTTGCATTTGTTTTGTATTTTACGCTTCCGGCGTTGACTTCTAAGGCCCTAACAATTCGTTTTGGCGGAACAACGCCCTAGAGTGAAGCCTAGGTTGCCCGGAACGTAGAAATGACCATCACTTTCACACTGGTTGCAATTACTCCTGTTATACGATGGAAAAACTGCTGTATCTTTATTGTATTTTATGCTTCGGGCGTTGACTTCTAGGGCCCTAACTATTCGTTCTGGTGGAGCAACGCCCTAGAGTGAAGCCTAGGTTACCCGGAACGTAGAAATAACCATTACCTTCACACTGGTTGCAGGTATTCCTATTATACGATGGAAAAACTGTTGTATTTTTATTGTATTATATGCTTCGGCCGTTGACTTCTCATGCCCTAACTATTCGATCTGATGCAGCAACGCCCTAGAGTGAATCCTAGGTTGAACGGAACGCAGAGATGACCATCACCTTCACACTGGTTGCAGTTATTCCTGTTATATGATGGAAAAACTGTTGTATTCTTATTGTATTTTATGCACCTGGTGTTGACTTCCTAGGCCCTAGCTATTCGATCTGGTGGAGCAACGCCTCTGAGTTATATCTAGGATGGCCGGAACGTAGAAATGGCCGTCACTTTCACACTGGTTGCAATTATTCGCTTTATACGATGCAACAGCTGATGTATTTATATTGTGTTTTATGCTTCTGGCGATGACTTCTTAGGCCCTATCTATTCGATCTGGTGGAGCAACACCCTAGAGTGAAGCCTAGGTTGCCCGGAACCTAGAAGTGACTATCACTTTCACACTGGTTGCAATTATTCGTGTTATACGATGGAAAAACCGTAGCATTTTCATTGTATTTTAAGCTTCGGGCGTTGACTTCTAACGCCCTAACTATTCCGTCTGGTGGAGCAACGCCCTAGAGTGAAGCCTAGGTTTCCCGGTACGTAGAAATGACCATTACCTTCACACTGATTGCAATTATCCATTTTATACGACGGAAAAACTATTGTATTTTTATTGTATTTTATGCTTCGGGCGTTGACTTCTAAGGCCCTAACTATTCGATCTGGTGGAGCAACGCCCTAGGGTCAAGCCTAGGTTGCCAGGAACGTAGAAATGACCATTACCTTCACACTGGTTGCAGTTATTCCTGTTATACAATGGAAAAACTGTTGTATTTATTCTGTATTTTATGCTTCGGGCGTTGACTTCTAAGGCCCTTACTATTGGATCTGGTGGAACAACGCCCTAGAGTGGAGCCTAGGTTGCCCGTAACGTAGAAATGACCATTACCTTCACACTGGTTGCAGTTATTCCTGTTATACGATGGAAAAACTGTTGTATTTTTATTGTATTATATGCTTCGGGCGTTGACTTCTCAGGCCCTAACTATTCGCTCTGATGCAGCAACGCCCTAGAGTGAATCCTAGGTTGAACGGAACGCAGAGATGACCATCTCATTCACACTGGTTGTAATTACTCCTGTAATGCGATGGAAAAACTGTTGTATCTTTATTGTGTTTTATGCTTCTGTCGTTGACTTCTTAGGACCTGACCATTCGATCTGGTGGTGCAACGCCCTAGTGTGAAGCCTAGGTTGCCGGGAACGTAGAAATGACCATTACCTTCACACTGATTGCAATTATTCATTTTACACGATGGAAAAACTATTGTGTTTTTATTGTATTTTATGCTTCGGGCGTTGACTTCTAAGGACCTAACTATTCGCTCTGGTGGAGCAACGCCCTAGAGTCAAGCCTAGGTTGCCAGGAACGTAGAAATGACCATCACTTTCACACTGGTGGCAATTATTCGTGTTACACGAAGGAAAAACTGTTGTACTTGTTTTGTATTTTATGCTTCTGGCGTTAACTTCTAAGGCCCTAACAATTCGTTCTGGCGGAACATCGCCCTAGAGTGAAGCCTAGGTTGCTCGGAGCGTACAAATGACCATCACTTTCACACTGGTTGCAATTACTCCTGTTATACGATGGAAAAACTGTTGTATCTTTATTGTATTTTATGCTTCGGTCGTTGGCTTCTAAGGCCCTAACTATTCGATCTGGTGGAGCAACGCCTCAGAGTTATATCTAGAATGGCCGGAACGTAGAAATGGCCGTCACTTTCACACTGGTTGCAATTATTCGCATTATACGATGGAACAGCTGTTGTATTTATATTGTGTTTTATGCTTCTGGCAATGACTTCTTAGGCCCTAGCTATTCGATCTGGTGGAGCAACACCCTAGAGTGAAGCCTAGGTTGCCCGGAACCTAGAAGTGACTACCACTTCCCCACTGGTTGCAATTATTCGTGTTATACGATGGAAAAACCGTTGCATTTTCATTGTATTTTATGCTTCGGGCGTTGACTTCTAAGGCCCTACCTATTCCATCTGGTGGAGCAACGCCCTAGAGTGAAGCCTAGGCTGCCCGGAACGTAGAAATGACCATAATTTTCACATCGGTTGCAATTATTCGTTTTATACGATGGAGAAACTGTTGCATTTGTTTTGTATTTTACGCTTCTGGCGTTGACATCTAAGGCCCTAACAATTCGTTCTGGCGGAACAACGCCCTAGAGTGAAGCCTAGGTTGCCCGGAACGTAGAAATGGCCATCACTTTCACTCTGGTTGCAATTACTCCTGTTATACGATGGAAAAACTGTTGTATCTTTATTGTATTTTATGGTTCGGGCGTTGACTTCTAAGGCCCTAACTATTCGATCTGGTGGAGCAACGCCCTAGAGTGAAGCCTAGGTTGCCCGGAACGTAGAAATGACCATTACCTTCACACTGATTGCAATTATCCATTTTATACGACGGAAAAACTATTGTATTTTTATTGTATTTTATGCTTCGGGCGTTGACTTCTAAGGCCCTAACTATTCGATCTGGTGGAGCAACGCCCTAGGGTCAAGCCTAGGTTGCCAGGAGCGTAGAAATGACCATAACCTTCACACTGGTTGCAATTATTCGTTTTATACGATGGAAAAGCTGTTGTATTTATTCTGTATTTTATGCTTCGGGCGTTGACTTCTAAGGCCCTTACTATTGGATCTGGTGGAACAACGCCCTAGAGTGGAGCCTAGGTTGCCCGGAACGTAGAAATGACCATTACCTTCACACTGGTTGCAGTTATTCCTGTTATACGATGGAAAAACTGTTGTATTTTTATTGTATTATATGCTTCGGGCGTTGACTTCTCAGGCCCTAACTATTCGCTCTGATGCAGCAACGCCCTAGAGTGAATCCTAGGTTGAACGGAGCGCAGAGATGACCATCACATTCACACTGGTTGTAATTACTCCTGTAATGCGATGGAAAAACTGTTGTATCTTTATTGTGTTTTATGCTTCTGTCGTTGACTTCTTAGGACCTGACCACTCGATCTGTTGGAGCAACGCGCTAGTGTGAAGCCTAGGTTGCCCGGAACGTAGAAATGACCATTACCTTCACACTGATTGCAATTATTCATTTTACACGATGGAAAAACTATTGTGTTTTTATTGTATTTTATGCTTCGGACGTTGACTTCTAAGGAGCTAACTATTCGCTCTGGTGGAGCAACGCCCTAGAGTCAAGCCTAGGTTGCCAGGTACGTAGAAATGACAATCACTTTCACACTGGTTGCAATTATTCGTGTTACACGAAGGAAAAACTGTTGTACTTGTTTTGTATTTTATGCTTCTGGCGTTGACTTCTCAGTCCCTTACTCTTGGATCTGGTGGAACAACGCCCTAGAGTGGAGCCTAGGTTGCCCGTAACGTAGAAATGACCATTACCTTCACACTGGTTGCAGCTATTCCTGTTATACGATGGAAAAGCTGTTGTATTTTTATTGTATTATATGCTTCGGGCGTTGACTTCTCAGGCCCTAACTATTCGCTCTGATGCAGCAACGCCCTAGAGTGAATCCTAGGTTGAACGGAACGCAGAGATGACCATCTCATTCACACTGGTTGTAATTACTCCTGTAATGCGATGGAAAAACTGTTGTATCTTTATTGTGTTTTATGCTTCTGTCGTTGACTTCTTAGGACCTGACCATTCGATCTGGTGGTGCAACGCCCTAGTGTAAAGCCTAGGTTGCCGGGAACGTAGAAATGACCATTACCTTCACACTGATTGCAATTATTCATTTTACACGATGGAAAAACTATTGTGTTTTTATTGTATTTTATGCTTCGGGCGTTGACTTCTAAGGACCTAACTATTCGCTCTGGTGGAGCAACGCCCTAGAGTCAAGCCTAGGTTGCCAGGAACGTAGAAATGACCATCACTTTCACACTGGTTGCAATTATTCGTGTTACACGAAGGAAAAACTGTTGTACTTGTTTTGTATTTTATGCTTCTGGCGTTGACTTCTCAGTCCCTTACTCTTGGATCTGGTGGAACAACGCCCTAGAGTGGAGCCTAGGTTGCCCGGAACGTAGAAATGACCATTACCTTCACACTGGTTGCAGTTATTCCTGTTATATGATGGAAAAACTGTTGTATTCTTATTGTATTTTATGCACCTGGTGTTGACTTCCTAGGCCCTAGCTATTCGATCTGGTGGAGCAACGCCTCAGAGTTATATCTAGGATGGCCGGAACGTAGAAATGGCCGTCACTCTCACACTGGTTGCAATTATTCGCTTTATACGATGCAACAGCTGATGTATTTATATTGTGTTTTATGCTTCTGGCGATGACTTCTTAGGCCCTATCTATTCGATCTGGTGGAGCAACACCCTAGAGTGATGCCTAGGTTGCCCGGAACCTAGAAGTGACTATCACTTTCACGCTGGTTGCAATTATTCGTGTTATACGATGGAAAAACCGTAGCATTTTCATTGTATTTTATGCTTCGGGCGTTGACTTCTAAGGCCCTAACTATTCCGTCTGGTAGAGCAACGCCCTAGAGTGAAGCCTAGGTTGCCCGGAACGTAGAAATGACCATAATTTTCACATCTTTTGCAATTATTCGTTTTATACGATGGAAAAACTGTTGCATTTGTTTTGTATTTTACGCTTCTGGCGTTAACTTCTAAGGCCCTAACAATTCGTTCTGGCGGAACATCGCCCTAGAGTGAAGCCTAGGTTGCTCGGAACGTAGAAATGACCATCACTTTCACACTGGTTGCAATTACTCCTGTTATACGATGGAAAAACTGTTGTATCTTTATTGTATTTTATGCTTCGGTCGTTGGCTTCTAAGGCCCTAACTATTCGATCTGGTGGAGCAACGCCCTAGAGCCAAGCCTAGGTTGCCAGGAACGTAGATATGGCCATTACTTTCACACTGGATGCAATTATTCGTTTTATACGATGGAGAAAATGTTGTATTTATTCTGTATTTTATGCTTCGGGCGTTGACTTCTAAGGCCCTAACTATTCGATCTGGTGGAGCAACGCCTCAGAGTTATATCTAGAATGGCCGGAACGTAGAAATGGCCGTCACTTTCACACTGGTTGCAATTATTCGCATTATACGATGGAACAGCTGTTTTATTTATATTGTGTTTTATGCTTCTGGCAATGACTTCTTAGGCCCTAGCTATTCGATCTGGTGGAGCAACACCCTAGAGTGAAGCCTAGGTTACCCGGAACCTAGAAGTGACTACTACTTCCACACTGGTTGCAATTATTCGTGTTATACGATGGAAAAACCGTTGCATTTTCATTGTATTTTATGCTTCGGGCGTTGACTTCTCAGGCCCTAACTATTCGCTCTGATGCAGCAACGCCCTAGAGTGAATCCTAGGTTGAACGGAACGCAGAGATGACCATCACATTCACACTGATGGCAATTACTCATTCTATACGATGGAAAGACTGTTGTATTTTTATTGTATTTTATGCTCCGGGCGTAGACTTCTAGGGCCCTATCTATTCGATTTGGTAGAGCAACACCCTACAGTGAAGCCTAGGTTGCCTGGAACGTAGAAATGACCATTACCTTCACACTGGTTGCAGTTATTCCTGTTATATGATGGAAAAACTGTTGTATTCTTATTGTATTTTATGCACCTGGTGTTGACTTCCTAGGCCCTAGCTATTCGATCTGGTGGAGCAACGCCTCAGAGTTATATCTAGGATGGCCGGAACGTAGAAATGGCCGTCACTCTCACACTGGTTGCAATTATTCGCTTTATACGATGCAACAGCTGATGTATTTATATTGTGTTTTATGCTTCTGGCGATGACTTCTTAGGCCCTATCTATTCGATCTGGTGGAGCAACACCCTAGAGTGAAGCCTAGGTTGCCCGGAACCTAGAAGTGACTATCACTTTCACGCTGGTTGCAATTATTCGTGTTATACGATGGAAAAACCGTAGCATTTTCATTGTATTTTATGCTTCGGGCGTTGACTTCTAAGGCCCTAACTATTCCGTCTGGTAGAGCAACGCCCTAGAGTGAAGCCTAAGTTGCCCGGAACGTAGAAATGACCATAATTTTCACATCGGTTGCAATTATTCGTTTTATACGATGGAAAAACTGTTGCATTTGTTTTGTATTTTACGCTTCTGGCGTTAACTTCTAAGGCCCTAACAATTCGTTCTGGCGGAACATCGCCCTAGAGTGAAGCCTAGGTTGCTCGGAACGTAGAAATGACCATCACTTTCACACTGGTTGCAATTACTCCTGTTATACGATGGAAAAACTGTTGTATCTTTATTGTATTTTATGCTTCGGTCGTTGGCTTCTAAGGCCCTAACTATTCGATCTGGTGGAGCAACGCCCTAGAGCCAAGCGTAGGTTGCCCGGAACCTAGATATGGCCATTACTTTCACACTGGATGCAATTATTCGTTTTATACGATGGAAAAAATGTTGTATTTATTCTGTATTTTATGCTTCGGGCGTTGACTTCTAAGGCCCTAACTATTCGATCTGGTGGAGCAAGGCCTCAGAGTTATATCTAGAATGGCCGGAACGTAGAAATGGCCGTCACTTTCACACTGGTTTCAATTATTCGCATTATACGATGGAACAGCTGTTGTATTTATATTGTGTTTTATGCTTCTGGCAATGACTTCTTAGGCCCTAGCTATTCGATCTGGTGGAGCAACACCCTAGAGTGCAGCCTAGGTTGCCCGGAACCTAGAAGTGACTACTACTTCCACACTGGTTGCAATTATTCGTGTTATACGATGGAAAAACCGTTGCATTTTCATTGTATTTTATGCTTCGGGCGTTGTCTTCTCAGGCCCTAACTATTCGCTCTGATGCAGCAACGCCCTAGAGTGAATCCTAGGTTGAACGGAACGCAGAGATGACCATCACATTCACACTGATGGCAATTACTCATTCTATACGATGGAAAGACTGTTGTATTTTTATTGTATTTTATGCTCCGGGCGTAGACTTCTAGGGCCCTATCTATTCGATTTGGTAGAGCAACACCCTACAGTGAAGCCTAGGTTGCCTGGAACGTAGAAATGGCCATAATTTTCACATCGGTTGCAATTATTCGTTTTATACGATGGATAAACTGTTGCATTTGTTTTGTATTTTACGCTTCCGGCGTTGACTTCTAAGGCCCTAACAATTCGTTTTGGCGGAACAACGCCCTAGAGTGAAGCCTAGGTTGCCCGGAACGTAGAAATGACCATCACTTTCACAGTGGTTGCAATTACTCCTGTTATACGATGGAAAAACTGCTGTATCTTTATTGTATTTTATGCTTCGGGCGTTGACTTCTAGGGCCCTAACTATTCGTTCTGGTGGAGCAACGCCCTAGAGTGAAGCCTAGGTTGCCCGGAACGTAGAAATGACCATTACCTTCACACTGGTTGCAGGTATTCCTATTATACGATGGAAAAACTGTTGTATTTTTATTGTATTATATGCTTCGGCCGTTGACTTCTCAGGCCCTAACTATTCGATCTGATGCAGCAACGCCCTAGAGTGAATCCTAGGTTGAACGGAACGCAGAGATGACCATTACCTTAACACTGATGGCTATTGCTCATTTTATACGATGGAAAAACTGTTGTATTTTTATTGTATTTTATGCTCCGGGCGTAGACTTCTAAGGCCCTATCTACTCGATTTGGTAGAGTAACACCCTACAGTGAAGCCTAGGTTGCCTGGAACGTAGAAATGTCTATCACTTTCACACGGGTCGCAATTATTCGTGTCATACGATGGAAAAACTGTTGTATTTGCATTGTATTTTATGCTTCTGGCGTTGACTTCTTAGGCCCTAACTATTCGATCTGGTGGAGCAACGCCCTAGAGTGAAGGCTAGGTTGCCCGGAACGTAGAAATGACCATCACCTTCACACTGGTTGTAATTACTCCTGTCATGCGATGGAAAAACTGGTGTATCTTTATTGTGTTTTATGCTTCTGGCGTTGACTTCTTAGGCCCTGACCATGCGATCTGGTGGAGCAACACCCTAGAGTGAAGCCTAGGTTGCCCGGAACGTAGAAATGACCATTACCTTCACACTGGTTGCAATTATTCGTTTTATACAACGGAAAAACTGTTGCATTTGTTTTGTATTTTACGCTTCTGGCGTTGACTTCTAAGGCCCTAACAATTCGTTCTGGCGGAACAACGCCCTAGAGTGAAGCCTAGGTTGCCCGGAACGTAGAAATGACCATCACTTTCACACTGGTTGCAATTACTCCTGTTATACGATAGAAAAACTGTTGCATCTTTATTGTACTTTATGCTTCGGGCGTTGACTTCTAAGGCCCTAACAATTCGATCTGGTGGAGCAACGCCCTAGAGCCAAGCCTAGGTTGCCAGGGACGTAGAAATGACCATAACTTTCACACTGGTTGCAATTATTCGTTTTATACGATGGAAAAACTGTTGTATCTTTATTGTATTTTATGCTTCGGTCGTTGGCTTCTAAGGCCCTAACTATTCGATCTGGTGGAGCAACGCCCTAGGGCCAAGCCTAGGTTGCCCGGAACCTAGATATGGCCATTACTTTCACACTGGATGCAATTATTCGTTTTATACGATGGAAAAAATGTTGTATTTATTCTGTATTTTATGCTTCGGGCGTTGACTTCTAAGGCCCTAACTATTCGATCTGGTGGAGCAAGGCCTCAGAGTTATATCTAGAATGGCCGGAACGTAGAAATGGCCGTCACTTTCACACTGGTTTCAATTATTCGCATTATACGATGGAACAGCTGTTGTATTTATATTGTGTTTTATGCTTCTGGCAATGACTTCTTAGGCCCTAGCTATTCGATCTGGTGGAGCAACACCCTAGAGTGCAGCATAGGTTGCCCGGAACCTAGAAGTGACTACTACTTCCACACTGGTTGCAATTATTCGTGTTATACGATGGAAAAACCGTTGCATTTTCATTGTATTTTATGCTTCGGGCGTTGTCTTCTCAGGCCCTAACTATTCGCTCTGATGCAGCAACGCCCTAGAGTGAATCCTAGGTTGAACGGAACGCAGAGATGACCATCACATTCACACTGATGGCAATTACTCATTCTATACGATGGAAAGACTGTTGTATTTTTATTGTATTTTATGCTCCGGGCGTAGACTTCTAGGGCCCTATCTATTCGATTTGGTAGAGCAACACCCTACAGTGAAGCCTAGGTTGCCTGGAACGTAGAAATGGCCATAATTTTCACATCGGTTGCAATTATTCGTTTTATACGATGGATAAACTGTTGCATTTGTTTTGTATTTTACGCTTCCGGCGTTGACTTCTAAGGCCCTAACAATTCGTTTTGGCGGAACAACGCCCTAGAGTGAAGCCTAGGTTGCCCGGAACGTAGAAATGACCATCACTTTCACAGTGGTTGCAATTACTCCTGTTATACGATGGAAAAACTGCTGTATCTTTATTGTATTTTATGCTTCGGGCGTTGACTTCTAGGGCCCTAACTATTCGTTCTGGTGGAGCAACGCCCTAGAGTGAAGCCTAGGTTGCCCGGAACGTAGAAATGACCATTACCTTCACACTGGTTGCAGGTATTCCTATTATACGATGGAAAAACTGTTGTATTTTTATTGTATTATATGCTTCGGCCGTTGACTTCTCAGGCCCTAACTATTCGATCTGATGCAGCAACGCCCTAGAGTGAATCCTAGGTTGAACGGAACGCAGAGATGACCATTACCTTAACACTGATGGCTATTGCTCATTTTATACGATGGAAAAACTGTTGTATTTTTATTGTATTTTATGCTCCGGGCGTAGACTTCTAAGGCCCTATCTACTCGATTTGGTAGAGTAACACCCTACAGTGAAGCCTAGGTTGCCTGGAACGTAGAAATGTCTATCACTTTCACACGGGTCGCAATTATTCGTGTCATACGATGGAAAAACTGTTGTATTTGCATTGTATTTTATGCTTCTGGCGTTGACTTCTTAGGCCCTAACTATTCGATCTGGTGGAGCAACGCCCTAGAGTGAAGGCTAGGTTGCCCGGAACGTAGAAATGACCATCACCTTCACACTGGTTGTAATTACTCCTGTCATGCGATGGAAAAACTGGTGTATCTTTATTGTGTTTTATGCTTCTGGCGTTGACTTCTTAGGCCCTGACCATGCGATCTGGTGGAGCAACACCCTAGAGTGAAGCCTAGGTTGCCCGGAACGTAGAAATGACCATTACCTTCACACTGGTTGCAATTATTCGTTTTATACAACGGAAAAACTGTTGCATTTGTTTTGTATTTTACGCTTCTGGCGTTGACTTCTAAGGCCCTAACAATTCGTTCTGGCGGAACAACGCCCTAGAGTGAAGCCTAGGTTGCCCGGAACGTAGAAATGACCATCACTTTCACACTGGTTGCAATTACTCCTGTTATACGATAGAAAAACTGTTGCATCTTTATTGTACTTTATGCTTCGGGCGTTGACTTCTAAGGCCCTAACAATTCGATCTGGTGGAGCAACGCCCTAGAGCCAAGCCTAGTTTGCCAGGGACGTAGAAATGACCATAACTTTCACACTGGTTGCAATTATTCGTTTTATACGATGGAAAAACTGTTGTATCTTTATTGTATTTTATGCTTCGGTCGTTGGCTTCTAAGGCCCTAACTATTCGATCTGGTGGAGCAACGCCCTAGGGCCAAGCCTAGGTTGCCCGGAACCTAGATATGGCCATTACTTTTACACTGGATGCAATTATTCGTTTTATACGATGGAAAAACTGTTGCATTTATTCTGTATTTTATGCTTCGGGCGTTGACTTCTAAGGCCCTAACTATTCGATCTGGTGGAGCAAGGCCTCAGAGTTATATCTAGAATGGCCGGAACGTAGAAATGGCCGTCACTTTCACACTGGTTGCAATTATTCGCATTATACGATGGAACAGCTGTTGTATTTATATTGTGTTTTATGCTTCTGGCAATGACTTCTTAGGCCCTAGCTACTCGATCTGGTGGAGCACCACCCTAGAGTGAAGCCTAGGTTGCCCGGAACCTAGACGTGACTACCACTTCCCCACTGGTTGCAATTATTCGTGTTATACGATGGAAAAACCGTTGCATTTTCATTGTATTTTATGCTTCGGGCGTTGACTTCTCAGGCCCTAACTATTCGCTCTGATGCAGCAACGACCTAGAGTGAATCCTAGGTTGAGCGGAACGCAGAGATGACCATCACATTCACACTGATGGCAATTACTCATTCTATAAGATGGAAAGACTGTTGTATTTTTATTGTATTTTATGCTCCGGGCGTAGACTTCTAGGGCCCTATCTATTCGATTTGGTAGAGCAACACCCTACAGTGAAGCCTAGGTTGCCTGGAACGTAGAAATGGCCATAATTTTCACATCGGTTGCAATTATTCGTTTTATACGATGGAAAAACTGTTGCATTTGTTTTGTATTTTACGCTTCCGGCGTTGACTTCTAAGGCCCTAACAATTCGTTTTGGCGGAACAACGCCCTAGAGTGAAGCCTAGGTTGCCCGGAACGTAGAAATGACCATCACTTTCACACTGGTTGCAATTACTCCTGTTATACGATGGAAAAACTGCTGTATCTTTATTGTATTTTATGCTTCGGGCGTTGACTTCTAGGGCCCTAACTATTCGTTCTGGTGGAGCAACGCCCTAGAGTGAAGCCTAGGTTGCCCGGAACGTAGAAATAACCATTACCTTCACACTGGTTGCAGGTATTCCTATTATACGATGGAAAAACTGTTGTATTTTTATTGTATTATATGCTTCGGCCGTTGACTTCTCATGCCCTAACTATTCGATCTGATGCAGCAACGCCCTAGAGTGAATCCTAGGTTGAACGGAACGCAGAGATGACCATCACCTTCACACTGGTTGCAGTTATTCCTGTTATATGATGGAAAAACTGTTGTATTCTTATTGTATTTTATGCACCTGGTGTTGACTTCCTAGGCCCTAGCTATTCGATCTGGTGGAGCAACGCCTCGGAGTTATATCTAGGATGGCCGGAACGTAGAAATGGCCGTCACTTTCACACTGGTTGCAATTATTCGCTTTATACGATGCAACAGCTGATGTATTTATATTGTGTTTTATGCTTCTGGCGATGACTTCTTAGGCCCTATCTATTCGATCTGGTGGAGCAACACCCTAGAGTGAAGCCTAGGTTGCCCGGAACCTAGAAGTGACTATCACTTTCACACTGGTTGCAATTATTCGTGTTATACGATGGAAAAACCGTAGCATTTTCATTGTATTTTAAGCTTCGGGCGTTGACTTCTAAGGCCCTAACTATTCCGTCTGGTGGAGCAACGCCCTAGAGTGAAGCCTAGGTTTCCCGGAACGTAGAAATGACCATTACCTTCACACTGATTGCAATTATCCATTTTATACGACGGAAAAACTATTGTATTTTTATTGTATTTTATGCTTCGGGCGTTGACTTCTAAGGCCCTAACTATTCGATCTGGTGGAGCAACGCCCTAGGGTCAAGCCTAGGTTGCCAGGAACGTAGAAATGACCATAACCTTCACACTGGTTGCAATTATTCGTTTTATACGATGGAAAAACTGTTGTATTTATTTTGTATTTTATGCTTCGGGCGTTGACTTCTAAGGCCCTTACTATTGGATCTGGTGGAACAACGCCCTAGAGTGGAGCCTAGGTTGCCCGTAACGTAGAAATGACCATTACCTTCACACTGGTTGCAGTTATTCCTGTTATACGATGGAAAAACTGTTGTATTTTTATTGTATTATATGCTTCGGGCGTTGACTTCTCAGGCCCTAACTATTCGCTCTGATGCAGCAACGCCCTAGAGTGAATCCTAGGTTGAACGGAACGCAGAGATGACCATCTCATTCACACTGGTTGTAATTACTCCTGTAATGCGATGGAAAAACTGTTGTATCTTTATTGTGTTTTATGCTTCTGTCGTTGACTTATTAGGACCTGACCATTCGATCTGGTGGTGCAACGCCCTAGTGTGAAGCCTAGGATGCCGGGAACGTAGAAATGACCATTACCTTCACACTGATTGCAATTATTCATTTTACACGATGGAAAAACTATTGTGTTTTTATTGTATTTTATGCTTCGGGCGTTGACTTCTAAGGACCTAACTATTCGCTCTGGTGGAGCAACGCCCTAGAGTCAAGCCTAGGTTGCCAGGAACGTAGAAATGACCATCACTTTCACACTGGTTGCAATTATTCGTGTTACACGAAGGAAAAACTGTTGTACTTGTTTTGTATTTTATGCTTCTGGCGTTAACTTCTAAGGCCCTAACAATTCGTTCTGGCAGAACATCGCCCTAGAGTGAAGCCTAGGTTGCTCGGAGCGTAGAAATGACCATCACTTTCACACTGGTTGCAATTACTCCTGTTATACGATGGAAAAACTGTTGTATCTTTATTGTATTTTATGCTTCGGTCGTTGGCTTCTAAGGCCCTAACTATTCGATCTGGTGGAGCAACACCCTAGAGCCAAGCCTAGGTTGCCCGGAACCTAGATATGGCCATTACTTTCACACTGGATGCAATTATTCGTTTTATACGATGGAAAAAATGTTGTATTTATTCTGTATTTTATGCTTCGGGCGTTGACTTCTAAGGCCCTAACTATTCGATCTGGTGGATCAACGCCTCAGAGTTATATCTAGAATGGCCGGAACGTAGAAATGGCCGTCACTTTCACACTGGTTGCAATTATTCGCATTATACGATGGAACAGCTGTTGTATTTATATTGTGTTTTATGCTTCTGGCAATGACTTCTTAGGCCCTAGCTATTCGATCTGGTGGAGCAACACCCTAGAGTGAAGCCTAGGTTGCCCGGAACCTAGAAGTGACTACCACTTCCCCACTGGTTGCAATTATTCGTGTTATACGATGGAAAAACCGTTGCATTTTCATTGTATTTTATGCTTCGGGCGTTGACTTCTAAGGCCCTACCTATTCCAACTGGTGGAGCAACGCCCTAGAGTGAAGCCTAGGCTGCCCGGAACGTAGAAATGACCATAATTTTCACATCGGTTGCAATTATTCGTTTTATACGATGGAAAAACTGTTGCATTTGTTTTGTATTTTACGCTTCTGGCGTTGACATCTAAGGCCCTAACAATTCGTTCTGGCGGAACAACGCCCTAGAGTGAAGCCTAGGTTGCCCGGAACGTAGAAATGGCCATCACTTTCACTCTGGTTGCAATTACTCCTGTTATACGATGGAAAAACTGTTGTATCTTTATTGTATTTTATGGTTCGGGCGTTGACTTCTAAGGCCCTAACTATTCGATCTGGTGGAGCAACGCCCTAGAGTGAAGCCTAGGTTGCCCGGAACGTAGAAATGACCATTACCTTCACACTGATTGCAATTATCCATTTTATACGACGGAAAAACTATTGTATTTTTATTGTATTTTATGCTTCGGGCGTTGACTTCTAAGGCCCTAACTATTCGATCTGGTGGAGCAACGCCCTAGGGTCAAGCCTAGGTTGCCAGGAGCGTAGAAATGACCATAACCTTCACACTGGTTGCAATTATTCGTTTTATACGATGGAAAAACTGTTGTATTTATTCTGTATTTTATGCTTCGGGCGTTGACTTCTAAGGCCCTTACTATTGGATCTGGTGGAACAACGCCCTAGAGTGGAGCCTAGGTTGCCCGGAACGTAGAAATGACCATTACCTTCACACTGGTTGCAGTTATTCCTGTTATACGATGGAAAAACTGTTGTATTTTTATTGTATTATATGCTTCGGGCGTTGACTTCTCAGGCCCTAACTATTCGCTCTGATGCAGCAACGCCCTAGAGTGAATCCTAGGTTGAACGGAGCGCAGAGATGACCATCACATTCACACTGGTTGTAATTACTCCTGTAATGCGATGGAAAAACTGTTGTATCTTTATTGTGTTTTATGCTTCTGTCGTTGACTTCTTAGGACCTGACCACTCGATCTGGTGGAGCAACGCGCTAGTGTGAAGCCTAGGTTGCCCGGAACGTAGAAATGACCATTACCTTCACACTGATTGCAATTATTCATTTTACACGATGGAAAAACTATTGTGTTTTTATTGTATTTTATGCTTCGGGCGTTGACTTCTAAGGAGCTAACTATTCGCTCTGGTGGAGCAACGCCCTAGAGTCAAGCCTAGGTTGCCAGGTACGTAGAAATGACCATCACTTTCACACTGGTTGCAATTATTCGTGTTACACGAAGGAAAAACTGTTGTACTTGTTTTGTATTTTATGCTTCTGGCGTTGACTTCTCAGTCCCTTACTCTTGGATCTGGTGGAACAACGCCCTAGAGTGGAGCCTAGGTTGCCCGTAACGTAGAAATGACCATTACCTTCACACTGGTTGCAGTTATTCCTGTTATACGATGGAAAAACTGTTGTATTTTTATTGTATTATATACTTCGGGCGTTGACTTCTCAGGCCCTAACTATTCGCTCTGATGCAGCAACGCCCTAGAGTGAATCCTAGGTTGAACGAAACGCAGAGATGACCATCTCATTCACACTGGTTGTAATTACTCCTGTAATGCGATGGAAAAACTGTTGTATCTTTATTGTGTTTTATGCTTCTGTCGTTGACTTCTTAGGACCTGACCATTCGATCTGGTGGTGCAACGCCCTAGTGTGAAGCCTAGGTTGCCGGGAACGTAGAAATGACCATTACCTTCACACTGATTGCAATTATTCATTTTACACGATGGAAAAACTATTGTGTTTTTATTGTATTTTATGCTTCGGGCGTTGACTTCTAAGGACCTAACTATTCGCTCTGGTGGAGCAACGCCCTAGAGTCAAGCCTAGGTTGCCAGGAACGTAGAAATGACCATCACTTTCACACTGGTTGCAATTATTCGTGTTACACGAAGGAAAAACTGTTGTACTTGTTTTGTATTTTATGCTTCTGGCGTTGACTTCTCAGTCCCTTACTCTTGGATCTGGTGGAACAACGCCCTAGAGTGGAGCCTAGGTTGCCCGGAACGTAGAAATGACCATTACCTTCACACTGGTTGCAGTTATTCCTGTTATATGATGGAAAAACTGTTGTATTCTTATTGTATTTTATGCACCTGGTGTTGACTTCCTAGGCCCTAGCTATTCGATCTGGTGGAGCAACGCCTCAGAGTTATATCTAGAATGGCCGGAACGTAGAAATGGCCGTCACTTTCACACTGGTTGCAATTATTCGCATTATACGATGGAACAGCTGTTGTATTTATATTGTGTTTTATGCTTCTGTCAATGACTTCTTAGGCCCTAGCTATTCGATCTGGTGGAGCACCACCCTAGAGTGAAGCCTAGATTGCCCGGAACCTAGAAGTGACTACCACTTCCCCACTGGTTGCAATTATTCGTGTTATACGATGGAAAAACCGTTGCATTTTCATTGTATTTTATGCTTCGGGCGTTGACTTCTAAGGCCCTACCTATTCCATCTGGTGGAGCAACGCCCTAGAGTGAAGCCTAGGTTGCCCGGAACGTTGAAATGACCCTAATTTTCACATCGGTTGCAATTATTCGTTTTATACGATGGAAAAACTGTTGCATTTGTTTTGTATTTTACGCTTCTGGCGTTGACTTCTAAGGCCCTAACAATTCGTTCTGGCGGAACAACGCCCTAGAGTGAAGCCTAGGTTGCCCGGAACGTAGAAATGGCCATCACTTTCACACTGGTTGCAATTACTCCTGTTATACAATGGAAAAACTGTTGTATCTTTATTGTATTTTATGGTTCGTGCGTTGACTTCTAAGGCCCTAACTATTCGATCTGGTGGAGCAACGCCCTAGAGTGAAGCCTAGGTTGCCCGGAACGTAGAAATGACCATTACCTTCACACTGGTTGCAATTATTCGCATTATACGATGGAACAGCTGTTGTATTTATATTGTGTTTTATGCTTCTGGCAATGACTTCTTAGGCCCTAGCTATTCGATCTGGTGGAGCACCACCCTAGAGTGAAGCCTAGGTTGCCCGGAACGTAGAAATGACCATCACTTTCACACTGGTTGCAATTACTCCTGTTATACGATGGAAAAACTGTTGTATCTTTATTGTATTTTATGCTTCGGTCGTTGGCTTCTAAGGCCCTAACTATTCGATCTGGTGGAGCAACGCCCTAGAGCCAAGCCTAGGTTGCCCGGAACCTAGATATGGCCATTACTTTCACACTGGATGCAATTATTCGTTTTATACGATGGAAAAACTGTTGTATTTATTCTGTATTTTATGCTTCGGGCGTTGACTTCTAAGGCCCTAACTATACGATCTGGTGGAGCAACGCCTCAGAGTTATATCTAGAATGGCCGGAACGTAGAAATGGCCGTCACTTTCACACTGGTTGCATTTATTCGCATTATACGATGGAACAGCTGTTGTATTTATATTGTGTTTTATGCTTCTGGCAATGACTTCTGAGGCCCTAGCTATTCGATCTGGTGCAGCAACACCCTAGAGTGAGGCCTAGGTTGCCCGGAACCTAGAAGTGACTACTACTTCCACACTGGTTGCAATTATTCGTGTTATACGATGGAAAAACCGTTGCATTTTCATTGTATTTTATGCTTCGGGCTTTGACTTCTCAGGCCCTAACTATTCGCTCTGATGCAGCAACGCCCTAGAGTGAATCCTAGGTTGAACTGAACGCAGAGATGACCATCACATTCACACTGATGGCAATTTTGCATTCTATACGATGGAAAGACTGTTGTATTTTTATTGTATTTTATGCTCCGGGCGTAGACTTCTAGGGCCCTATCTATTCGATTTGGTAGAGCAACACCCTACAGTGAAGCCTAGGTTGCCTGGAACGTAGAAATGGCCATAATTTTCACATCGGTTGCAATTATTCGTTTTATACGATGGAAAAACTGTTGCATTTGTTTTGTATTTTACGCTTCCGGCGTTGACTTCTAAGGCCCTAACAATTCGTTATGGCGGAACAACGCCCTAGACTGAAGCCTAGGTTGCCCGGAACGTAGAAATGACCATCACTTTCACACTGGTTGCAATTACTCCTGTTATACGATGGAAAAACAGCTGTATCTTTATTGTATTTTCTGCTTCGGGCGTTGACTTCTAGGGCCCTAACTATTCGTTCTGGTGGAGCAACGCCCTAGAGTGAAGCCTAGGTTGCCCGGAACGTAGAAATGACCATTACCTTCACACTGGTTGCAGGTATTCCTATTATACGATGGAAATACTGTTGTATTTTTATTGTATTATATGCTTCGGCCGATGACTTCTCATGCCCTAACTATTCGATCTGATGCAGCAACGCCCTAGAGTGAATCATAGGTTGAACGGAACGCAGAGATGACCATTACCTTCACACTGATGGCTATTGCACATTTTATACGACGGAAAAACTGTTGTATTTTTATTGTATTTTATGCTCCGGGCGTAGACTTCTAAGGACCTATCTACTCGATTTGGTAGAGCAACACCCTACAGTGAAGCCTAGGTTGCCTGGAACGTAGAAATGGCTATCACTTTCACACGGGCCGCAATTATTCGTGTCATACAATGGAAAAACGGTTGTATTTACATTGTATTTTATGCTTCTGGCGTTGACTTCATAGGCCCTAACTATTCGATCTGGTGGAGGAACGCCCTAGAGGCAAGCCTAAGTTGCCCGGAACGTAGAAATGACCATAACTTTCACACTGGTTGCAATTATTCGTTTTATACGATTGAAAAACTGTTGCATTTGTTTTGTATTTTACGCTTCTGGCGTTGACTTCTAAGGCCCTAACAATTCGTTCTGGCGGAACAACGCCCTAGAGTGAAGCCTAGGATGCCCGGAACGTAGAAATGACCATCACTTTCACACTGGTTGCAATTACTCCTGTTATACGATGGAAAAACTGTTGTATCTTTATTGTATTTTATGCTTCGGTCGTTGGCTTCTAAGGCCCTAACTATTCGATCTGGTGGAGCAACGCCCTAGAGTGAAGCCTAGGTTGCCCGGAACGTAGAAATGACCATTACCTTCACACTGATTGCAATTATCCATTTTATACGACGGAAAAACTATTGTATTTTTATTGTATTTTATGCTTCGGGCGTTGACTTCTAAGGACCTAACTATTCGCTCTGGTGGAGCAACGCCCTAGAGTCAAGCCTAGGTTGCCAGGAACGTAGAAATGACCATCACTTTCACACTGGTTGCAATTATTCGTGTAACACGAAGGAAAAACTGTTGTACTTGTTTTGTATTTTATGCTTCTGGCGTTGACTTCTCAGTCCCTTACTCTTGGATCTGGTGGAACAACGCCCTAGAGTGGAGCCTAGGTGGCCCGGAACGTAGAAATGACCATTACCTTCACACTGGTTGCAGTTATTCCTGTTATATGATGGAAAAACTGTTGTATTCTTATTGTATTTTATGCACCTGGTGTTGACTTCCTAGGCCCTAGCTATTCGATCTGGTGCAGCAACACCCTAGAGTGAGGCCTAGGTTGCCCGGAACCTAGAAGTGACTACTACTTCCACACTGGTTGCAATTATTCGTGTTATACGATGGAAAAACCGTTGCATTTTCATTGTATTTTATGCTTCGGGCTTTGACTTCTCAGGCCCTAACTATTCGCTCTGATGCAGCAACGCCCTAGAGTGAATCCTAGGTTGAACTGAACGCAGAGATGACCATCACATTCACACTGATGGCAATTACTCATTCTATACGATGGAAAGACTGTTGTATTTTTATTGTATTTTATGCTCCGGGCGTAGACTTCTAGGGCCCTATCTATTCGATTTGGTAGAGCAACACCCTACAGTGAAGCCTAGGTTGCCTGGAACGTAGAAATGGCCATAATTTTCACATCGGTTGCAATTATTCGTTTTATACGATGGAAAAACTGTTGCATTTGTTTTGTATTTTACGCTTCCGGCGTTGACTTCTAAGGCCCTAACAATTCGTTATGGCGGAACAACGCCCTAGACTGAAGCCTAGGTTGCCCGGAACGTAGAAATGACCATCACTTTCACACTGGTTGCAATTACTCCTGTTATACGATGGAAAAACAGCTGTATCTTTATTGTATTTTCTGCTTCGGGCGTTGACTTCTAGGGCCCTAACTATTCGTTCTGGTGGAGCAACGCCCTAGAGTGAAGCCTAGGTTGCCCGGAACGTAGAAATGACCATTACCTTCACACTGGTTGCAGGTATTCCTATTATACGATGGAAATACTGTTGTATTTTTATTGTATTATATGCTTCGGCCGATGACTTCTCATGCCCTAACTATTCGATCTGATGCAGCAACGCCCTAGAGTGAATCATAGGTTGAACGGAACGCAGAGATGACCATTACCTTCACACTGATGGCTATTGCACATTTTATACGACGGAAAAACTGTTGTATTTTTATTGTATTTTATGCTCCGGGCGTAGACTTCTAAGGACCTATCTACTCGATTTGGTAGAGCAACACCCTACAGTGAAGCCTAGGTTGCCTGGAACGTAGAAATGGCTATCACTTTCACACGGGCCGCAATTATTCGTGTCATACAATGGAAAAACGGTTGTATTTACATTGTATTTTATGCTTCTGGCGTTGACTTCATAGGCCCTAACTATTCGATCTGGTGGAGGAACGCCCTAGAGGCAAGCCTAAGTTGCCCGGAACGTGGAAATGACCATAACTTTCACACTGGTTGCAATTATTCGTTTTATACGATTGAAAAACTGTTGCATTTGTTTTGTATTTTACGCTTCTGGCGTTGACTTCTAAGGCCCTAACAATTCGTTCTGGCGGAACAACACCCTAGAGTGAAGCCTAGGATGCCCGGAACGTAGAAATGACCATCACTTTCACACTGGTTGCAATTACTCCTGTTATACGATGGAAAAACTGTTGTATCTTTATTGTATTTTATGCTTCGGTCGTTGGCTTCTAAGGCCCTAACTATTCGATCTGGTGGAGCAACGCCCTAGAGTGAAGCCTAGGTTGCCCGGAACGTAGAAATGACCATTACCTTCACACTGATTGCAATTATCCATTTTATACGACGGAAAAACTATTGTATTTTTATTGTATTTTATGCTTCGGGCGTTGACTTCTAAGGACCTAACTATTCGCTCTGGTGGAGCAACGCCCTAGAGTCAAGCCTAGGTTGCCAGGAACGTAGAAATGACCATCACTTTCACACTGGTTGCAATTATTCGTGTAACACGAAGGAAAAACTGTTGTACTTGTTTTGTATTTTATGCTTCTGGCGTTGACTTCTCAGTCCCTTACTCTTGGATCTGGTGGAACAACGCCCTAGAGTGGAGCCTAGGTGGCCCGGAACGTAGAAATGACCATTACCTTCACACTGGTTGCAGTTATTCCTGTTATATGATGGAAAAACTGTTGTATTCTTATTGTATTTTATGCACCTGGTGTTGACTTCCTAGGCCCTAACTATTCGATCTGGTGGAGCAACGCCTTAGAGTGAAGCCTAGGTTGCCCGGAACGTAGAAATGACCATAATTTTCACATCGGTTGCAATTATTCGTTTTATACAATGGAAAAACTGTTGCATTTGTTTTGTATTTTACGCTTCTGGCGTTAACTTCTAAGGCCCTAACAATTCGTTCTGGCGGAACATCGCCCTGGAGTGAAGCCTAGGTTGCCCGGAACGTAGAAATGACCATCACTTTCCAACTGGTTGCAATTACTCCTGTTATACGATGGAAAAACTGTTGTATCTTTATTGTATTTTATGGTTCGGGCGTTGACTTCTAAGGCCCTAACTATTCGATCTGGTGGAGCAACGACCTAGAGTGAAGTCTAGGTTGCCCGGAACGTAGAAATGACCATTACCTTCACACTGATTGCAATTATCCATTTTATACGACGGAAAAACTATTGTATTTTTATTGTATTTTATGCTTCGGGCGTTGACTTCTAAGGCCCTAACTATTCGATCTGGTGGAGCAACGCCCTAGGGTCAAGCCTAGGTTGCCAGGAGCGTAGAAATGACCATCACTTTCACACTGGTTGCAATTATTCGTGTTACACGAAGGAAAAACTGTTGTACTTGTTTTGTATTTTATGCTTCTGGCGTTGACTTCTCAGTCCCTTACTCTTGGATCTGGTGGAACAACGCCCTAGAGTGGAGCCTAGGTTGCCCGGAACGTAGAAATGACCATTACCTTCACACTGGTTGCAGTTATTCCTGTTATATGATGGAAAAACTGTTGTATTCTTATTGTATTTTATGCACCTGGTGTTGACTTCCTAGGCCCTAGCTATTCGATCTGGTGGAGCAACGCCTCAGAGTTATATCTAGAATGGCCGGAACGTAGAAATGGCCGTCACTTTCACACTGGTTGCAATTATTCGCATTATACGATGGAACAGCTGTTGTATTTATATTGTGTTTTATGCTTCTGTCAATGACTTCTTAGGCCCTAGCTATTCGATCTGGTGGAGCACCACCCTAGAGTGAAGCCTAGATTGCCCGGAACCTAGAAGTGACTACCACTTCCCCACTGGTTGCAATTATTCGTGTTATACGATGGAAAAACCGTTGCATTTTCATTGTATTTTATGCTTCGGGCGTTGACTTCTAAGGCCCTACCTATTCCATCTGGTGGAGCAACGCCCTAGAGTGAAGCCTAGGTTGCCCGGAACGTTGAAATGACCCTAATTTTCACATCGGTTGCAATTATTCGTTTTATACGATGGAAAAACTGTTGCATTTGTTTTGTATTTTACGCTTCTGGCGTTGACTTCTAAGGCCCTAACAATTCGTTCTGGCGGAACAACGCCCTAGAGTGAAGCCTAGGTTGCCCGGAACGTAGAAATGGCCATCACTTTCACACTGGTTGCAATTACTCCTGTTATACAATGGAAAAACTGTTGTATCTTTATTGTATTTTATGGTTCGTGCGTTGACTTCTAAGGCCCTAACTATTCGATCTGGTGGAGCAACGCCCTAGAGTGAAGCCTAGGTTGCCCGGAACGTAGAAATGACCATTACCTTCACACTGGTTGCAATTATTCGCATTATACGATGGAACAGCTGTTGTATTTATATTGTGTTTTATGCTTCTGGCAATGACTTCTTAGGCCCTAGCTATTCGATCTGGTGGAGCACCACCCTAGAGTGAAGCCTAGGTTGCCCGGAACGTAGAAATGACCATCACTTTCACACTGGTTGCAATTACTCCTGTTATACGATGGAAAAACTGTTGTATCTTTATTGTATTTTATGCTTCGGTCGTTGGCTTCTAAGGCCCTAACTATTCGATCTGGTGGAGCAACGCCCTAGAGCCAAGCCTAGGTTGCCCGGAACCTAGATATGGCCATTACTTTCACACTGGATGCAATTATTCGTTTTATACGATGGAAAAACTGTTGTATTTATTCTGTATTTTATGCTTCGGGCGTTGACTTCTAAGGCCCTAACTATACGATCTGGTGGAGCAACGCCTCAGAGTTATATCTAGAATGGCCGGAACGTAGAAATGGCCGTCACTTTCACACTGGTTGCATTTATTCGCATTATACGATGGAACAGCTGTTGTATTTATATTGTGTTTTATGCTTCTGGCAATGACTTCTGAGGCCCTAGCTATTCGATCTGGTGCAGCAACACCCTAGAGTGAGGCCTAGGTTGCCCGGAACCTAGAAGTGACTACTACTTCCACACTGGTTGCAATTATTCGTGTTATACGATGGAAAAACCGTTGCATTTTCATTGTATTTTATGCTTCGGGCTTTGACTTCTCAGGCCCTAACTATTCGCTCTGATGCAGCAACGCCCTAGAGTGAATCCTAGGTTGAACTGAACGCAGAGATGACCATCACATTCACACTGATGGCAATTACTCATTCTATACGATGGAAAGACTGTTGTATTTTTATTGTATTTTATGCTCCGGGCGTAGACTTCTAGGGCCCTATCTATTCGATTTGGTAGAGCAACACCCTACAGTGAAGCCTAGGTTGCCTGGAACGTAGAAATGGCCATAATTTTCACATCGGTTGCAATTATTCGTTTTATACGATGGAAAAACTGTTGCATTTGTTTTGTATTTTACGCTTCCGGCGTTGACTTCTAAGGCCCTAACAATTCGTTATGGCGGAACAACGCCCTAGACTGAAGCCTAGGTTGCCCGGAACGTAGAAATGACCATCACTTTCACACTGGTTGCAATTACTCCTGTTATACGATGGAAAAACAGCTGTATCTTTATTGTATTTTCTGCTTCGGGCGTTGACTTCTAGGGCCCTAACTATTCGTTCTGGTGGAGCAACGCCCTAGAGTGAAGCCTAGGTTGCCCGGAACGTAGAAATGACCATTACCTTCACACTGGTTGCAGGTATTCCTATTATACGATGGAAATACTGTTGTATTTTTATTGTATTATATGCTTCGGCCGATGACTTCTCATGCCCTAACTATTCGATCTGATGCAGCAACGCCCTAGAGTGAATCATAGGTTGAACGGAACGCAGAGATGACCATTACCTTCACACTGATGGCTATTGCACATTTTATACGACGGAAAAACTGTTGTATTTTTATTGTATTTTATGCTCCGGGCGTAGACTTCTAAGGACCTATCTACTCGATTTGGTAGAGCAACACCCTACAGTGAAGCCTAGGTTGCCTGGAACGTAGAAATGGCTATCACTTTCACACGGGCCGCAATTATTCGTGTCATACAATGGAAAAACGGTTGTATTTACATTGTATTTTATGCTTCTGGCGTTGACTTCATAGGCCCTAACTATTCGATCTGGTGGAGGAACGCCCTAGAGGCAAGCCTAAGTTGCCCGGAACGTAGAAATGACCATAACTTTCACACTGGTTGCAATTATTCGTTTTATACGATTGAAAAACTGTTGCATTTGTTTTGTATTTTACGCTTCTGGCGTTGACTTCTAAGGCCCTAACAATTCGTTCTGGCGGAACAACGCCCTAGAGTGAAGCCTAGGATGCCCGGAACGTAGAAATGACCATCACTTTCACACTGGTTGCAATTACTCCTGTTATACGATGGAAAAACTGTTGTATCTTTATTGTATTTTATGCTTCGGTCGTTGGCTTCTAAGGCCCTAACTATTCGATCTGGTGGAGCAACGCCCTAGAGTGAAGCCTAGGTTGCCCGGAACGTAGAAATGACCATTACCTTCACACTGATTGCAATTATCCATTTTATACGACGGAAAAACTATTGTATTTTTATTGTATTTTATGCTTCGGGCGTTGACTTCTAAGGACCTAACTATTCGCTCTGGTGGAGCAACGCCCTAGAGTCAAGCCTAGGTTGCCAGGAACGTAGAAATGACCATCACTTTCACACTGGTTGCAATTATTCGTGTAACACGAAGGAAAAACTGTTGTACTTGTTTTGTATTTTATGCTTCTGGCGTTGACTTCTCAGTCCCTTACTCTTGGATCTGGTGGAACAACGCCCTAGAGTGGAGCCTAGGTGGCCCGGAACGTAGAAATGACCATTACCTTCACACTGGTTGCAGTTATTCCTGTTATATGATGGAAAAACTGTTGTATTCTTATTGTATTTTATGCACCTGGTGTTGACTTCCTAGGCCCTAACTATTCGATCTGGTGGAGCAACGCCTTAGAGTGAAGCCTAGGTTGCCCGGAACGTAGAAATGACCATAATTTTCACATCGGTTGCAATTATTCGTTTTATACAATGGAAAAACTGTTGCATTTGTTTTGTATTTTACGCTTCTGGCGTTAACTTCTAAGGCCCTAACAATTCGTTCTGGCGGAACATCGCCCTGGAGTGAAACCTAGGTTGCCCGGAACGTAGAAATGACCATCACTTTCACACTGGTTGCAATTACTCCTGTTATACGATGGAAAAACTGTTGTATCTTTATTGTATTTTATGGTTCGGGCGTTGACTTCTAAGGCCCTAACTATTCGATCTGGTGGAGCAACGACCTAGAGTGAAGTCTAGGTTGCCCGGAACGTAGAAATGACCATTACCTTCACACTGATTGCAATTATCCATTTTATACGACGGAAAAACTATTGTATTTTTATTGTATTTTATGCTTCGGGCGTTGACTTCTAAGGCCCTAACTATTCGATCTGGTGGAGCAACGCCCTAGGGTCAAGCCTAGGTTGCCAGGAGCGTAGAAATGACCATAACCTTCACACTGGTTGCAATTATTCGTTTTATACGATGGAAAAACTGTTGTATTTACTCTGTATTTTATGCTTCGGGCGTTGACTTCTAAGGCCCTTACTCTTGGATCTGGTGGAACAACGCCCTAGAGTGGAGCCTAGGTCGCCCGGAACGTAGAAATGACCATTACCTTCACACTGGTTGCAGTTATTCCTGTTATATGATGGAAAAACTGTTGTATTCTTATTGTATTTTATGCACCTGGTGTTGACTTCCTAGGCCCTAACTATTCGATCTGGTGGAGCAACGCCTCAGAGTTATATCTAGGATGGCCGGAACGTAGAAATGGCCGTCACTTTCACACTGGTTGCAATTATTCGCGTTATACGATGCAACAGCTGATGTATTTATATTGTGTTTTATGCTTCTGGCGATGACTTCTTAGGCCCTATCTATTCGATCTGGTGGAGCAACACCCTAGAGTGAAGCCTAGGTTGCCCGGAACCTAGAAGTGACTACCACTTCCCCACTGGTTGCAATTATTCGTGTTATACGATGGAAAAACCGTTGCATTTTCATTGTATTTTATGCTTCGGGCGTTGACTTCTAAGGCCCTACCTATTCCATCTGGTGGAGCAACGCCCTAGAGTGAAGCCTAGGCTGCCCGGAACGTAGAAATGACCATAATTTTCACATCGGTTGCAATTATTCGTTTTATACGATGGAAAAACTGTTGCATTTGTTTTGTATTTTACGCTTCTGGCGTTGACATCTAAGGCCCTAACAATTCGTTCTGGCGGAACAACGCCCTAGAGTGAAGCCTAGGTTGCCCGGAACGTAGAAATGGCCATCACTTTCACTCTGGTTGCAATTACTCCTGTTATACGATGGAAAAACTGTTGTATCTTTATTGTATTTTATGGTTCGGGCGTTGACTTCTAAGGCCCTAACTATTCGATCTGGTGGAGCAACGCCCTAGAGTGAAGCCTAGGTTGCCCGGAACGTAGAAATGACCATTACCTTCACACTGATTGCAATTATCCATTTTATACGACGGAAAAACTATTGTATTTTTATTGTATTTTATGCTTCGGGCGTTGACTTCTAAGGCCCTAACTATTCGATCTGGTGGAGCAACGCCCTAGGGTCAAGCCTAGGTTGCCAGGAGCGTAGAAATGACCATAACCTTCACACTGGTTGCAATTATTCGTTTTATACGATGGAAAAACTGTTGTATTTATTCTGTATTTTATGCTTCGGGCGTTGACTTCTAAGGCCCTTACTATTGGATCTGGTGGAACAACGCCCTAGAGTGGAGCCTAGGTTGCCCGGAACCTAGAAGTGACTACTACTTCCACACTGGTTGCAATTATTCGTGTTATACGATGGAAAAACCGTTGCATTTTCATTGTATTTTATGCTTCGGGCGTTGACTTCTCAGGCCCTAACTATTCGCTCTGATGCAGCAACGCCCTAGAGTGAATCCTAGGTTGAACGGAACGCAGAGATGACCATCACATTCACACAGATGGCAATTACTCATTCTATACGATGGAAAGACTGTTGTATTTTTATTGTATTTTATGCTCCGGGCGTAGACTTCTAGGGCCCTATCTATTCGATTTGGTAGAGCAACACCCTACAGTGAAGCCTAGGTTGCCTGGAACGTAGAAATGGCTATCACTTTCACACGGGTCGCAATTATTCGTGTCATACGATGGAAAAACCGTTGCATTTTCATTGTATTTTATGCTTCGGGCATTGACATCTAAGGCCCTAACGCTTCTATCTGGTGGAGCAACGCCCTAGAGTGAAGCCTAGATTGACCGGAACGTAGCACTGACCATAACTTTCACACTGGATGCAATTATTCGTTTTATACGATGGAAAAACTGTTGTATTTACATTGTATTTTATGCTTCGGGCGTTGACTTCTAAGGCCCTTACTATTGGATCTGGTGGAACAACGCCCTAGAGTGGAGCCTAGGTTGCCCGGAACGTAGAAATGACCATTACCTTCACACTGGTTGCAGTTATTCCTGTTATACGATGGAAAAACTGTTGCATTTTTATTGTATTATATGCTTCGGGCGTTGACTTCTCAGGCCCTAACTATTCACTCTGATGCAGCAACGCCCTAGAGTGAATCCTAGGTTGAACGGAACGCAGAGATGACCATCACATTCACACTGGTTGTAATTACTCCTGTAATGCGATGGAAAAACTGTTGTATCTTTATTGTGTTTTATGCTTCTGTCGTTGACTTCTTAGGACCTGACCATTCGATCTGGTGGAGCAACGCCCTAGTGTGAAGCCTAGGTTGCCCGGATCGTAGAAATGACCATTACCTTCACACTGATGGCAATTATTCATTTTACACGATGGAAAAACTATTGTGTTTTTATTGTATTTTATGCTTCGGGCGTTGACTTCTAAGGACCTAACTATTCGCTCTGGTGGAGCAACGCCCTAGAGTCAAGCCTAGGTTGCCAGGAACGTAGGAATGACCATCACTTTCACACTGGTTGCAATTATTCGTGTTACACGAAGGAAAAACTGTTGTACTTGTTTTGTATTTTATGCTTCTGGCGTTGACTTCTCAGTCCCTTACTCTTGGATCTGGTGGAACAACGCCCTAGAGTGGAGCCTAGGTGGCCCGGAACGTAGAAATGACCATTACCTTCACACTGGTTGCAGTTATTCCTGTTATATGATGGAAAAACTGTTGTATTCTTATTGTATTTTATGCACCTGGTGTTGACTTCCTAGGCCCTAACTATTCGATCTGGTGGAGCAACTCCTCAGAGTTATATCTAGGATGGCCGGAACGTAGAAATGGCCGTCACTTTCACACTGGTTGCAATTATTTGCTTTATACGATGCAACAGCTGATGTATTTATATTGTGTTTTATGCTTCTGGCGATGACTTCTTAGGCCCTATCTATTCGATTTGGTGGAGCAACACCCTAGAGTGAAGCCTAGGTTGCCCGGAACCTAGAAGTGACTATCACTTTCACACTGGTTGCAATTATTCGTGTTATACGATGGAAAAAGCGTAGCATTTTCATTGTATTTTATGCTTCGGGCGTTGACTTCTAAGGCCCTAACTATTCCGTCTGGTGGAGCAACGCCTTAGAGTGAAGCCTAGGTTGCCCGGAACGTAGAAATGACCATAATTTTCACATCGGTTGCAATTATTCGTTTTATACAATGGAAAAACTGTTGCATTTGTTTTGTATTTTACGCTTCTGGCGTTAACTTCTAAGGCCCTAACAATTCGTTCTGGCGGAACATCGCCCTGGAGTGAAGCCTAGGTTGCCCGGAACGTAGAAATGACCATCACTTTCACACTGGTTGCAATTACTCCTGTTATACGATGGAAAAACTGTTGTATCTTTATTGTATTTTATGGTTCGGGCGTTGACTTCTAAGGCCCTAACTATTCGATCTGGTGGAGCAACGACCTAGAGTGAAGTCTAGGTTGCCCGGAACGTAGAAATGACCATTACCTTCACACTGATTGCAATTATCCATTTTATACGACGGAAAAACTATTGTATTTTTATTGTATTTTATGCTTCGGGCGTTGACTTCTAAGGCCCTAACTATTCGATCTGGTGGAGCAACGCCCTAGGGTCAAGCCTAGGTTGCCAGGAGCGTAGAAATGACCATAACCTTCACACTGGTTGCAATTATTCGTTTTATACGATGGAAAAACTGTTGTATTTACTCTGTATTTTATGCTTCGGGCGTTGACTTCTAAGGCCCTTACTCTTGGATCTGGTGGAACAACGCCCTAGAGTGGAGCCTAGGTGGCCCGGAACGTAGAAATGACCATTACCTTCACACTGGTTGCAGTTATTCCTGTTATATGATGGAAAAACTGTTGTATTCTTATTGTATTTTATGCACCTGGTGTTGACTTCCTAGGCCCTAACTATTCGATCTGGTGGAGCAACGCCTCAGAGTTATATCTAGGATGGCCGGAACGTAGAAATGGCCGTCACTTTCACACTGGTTGCAATTATTCGCTTTATACGATGCAACAGCTGATGTATTTATATTGTGTTTTATGCTTCTGGCGATGACTTCTTAGGCCCTATCTATTCGATCTGGTGGAGCAACACCCTAGTGTGAAGCCTAGGTTGCCCGAAAGCTAGAAGTGACTATCACTTTCACACTGGTTGCAATTATTCGTGTTATACGATGGAAAAACCGTAGCATTTTCATTGTATTTTAAGCTTCGGGCATTGACTTCTAAGGCCCTAACTATTCCGTCTGGTGGAGCAACGCCCTAGAGTGAAGCCTAGGTTGCCCGGAACGTAGAAATGACCATAATTTTCACATCGGTTGCAATTATTCGTTTTATACGATGGAAAAACTGTTGCATTTGTTTTGTA
This sequence comes from Calliopsis andreniformis, assembly GCF_051401765.1. Taxonomy (NCBI): domain Eukaryota; kingdom Metazoa; phylum Arthropoda; class Insecta; order Hymenoptera; family Andrenidae; genus Calliopsis; species Calliopsis andreniformis. The sequence goes on from NW_027480422.1 coordinate 21,040,253, forward strand.
TTTTACGCTTCTGGCGTTAACTTCTAAGGCCCTAAGAATTCGTTCTGGCGGAACATCGCCCTAGAGTGAAGCCTAGGTTGCCTGGAACGTAGAAATGACCATCACTTTCACACTGGTTGCAATTACTCCTGTTATACGATGGAAAAACTGTTGTATCTTTATTGTATTTTATGTTTCGGTCGTTGGCTTCTAAGGCCCTAACTATTCGATCTGGTGGAGCAACGCCCTAGAGCCAAGACTAGGTTGCCCGGAACCTAGAAGTGAGTACCACTTCCCCACTGGTTGCAATTATTCGTGTTATACGATGGAAAAACCGTTGCATTTTCATTGTATTTTATGCTTCGGGCGTTGACTTCTAAGGCCGTACCTATTCCATCTGGTGGATCAACGCCCTAGAGTGAAGCCTAGGTTGCCCGGAACGTAGAAATGACCCTAATTTTCACATCGGTTGCAATTATTCGTTTTATACGATGGAAAAACTGTTGCATTTGTTTTGTATTTTACGCTTCTGGCGTTGACTTCTAAGGCCCTAACAATTCGTTCTGGCGGAACAACGCCCTAGAGTGAAGCCTAGGTTGCCCGGAACGTAGAAATGACCATCACTTTCACACTGGTTGCAATTACTCCTGTTATACGATGGAAAAACTGCTGTACCTTTATTGTATTTTATGCTTCGGGCGTTGACTTCTAGGGCCCTAACTATTCGTTCTGGTGGAGCAACGCCCTAGAGTGAAGCCTAGGTTTCCCGGAACGTAGAAATGACCATTACCTTCACACTGGTTGCAATTACTCCTGTTATACGATGGAAAAACTGTTGTATCTTTATTGTATTTTATGCTTCGGTCGTTGGCTTCTAAGGCCCTAACTATTCGATCTGGTGGAGCAACGCCCTAGAGCCAAGCCTAGGTTGCCCGGAACCTAGATATGGCCATTACTTTTACACTGGATGCAATTATTCGTTTTATACGATGGAAAAACTGTTGTATTTATTCTGTATTTTATGCTTCGGGCGTTGACTTCTAAGGCCCTACTATTCGATCTGGTGGAGCAAGGCCTCAGAGTTATATCTAGAATGGCCGGAACGTAGAAATGGCCGTCACTTTCACACTGGTTGCAATTATTCGCATTATACGATGGAGCAGCTGTTGTATTTATATTGTGTTTTATGCTTCTGGCAATGACTTCTTAGGCCCTAGCTATTCGATCTGGTGGAGCAACACCCTAGAGTGAAGCCTAGGTTGCCCGGAACCTAGAAGTGACTACCACTTCCCCACTGGTTGCAATTATTCGTGTTATACGATGGAAAAACCGTTGCATTTTCATTGTATTTTATGCTTCGGGCGTTGACTTCTAAGGCCCTACCTATTCCATCTGGTGGAGCAACGCCCTAGAGTGAAGCCTAGGTTGCCCGGAACGTAGAAATGACCCTAATTTTCACATCGGTTGCAATTATTCGTTTTATACGATGGAAAAACTGTTGCATTTGTTTTGTATTTTACGCTTCTGGCGTTGACTTCTAAGGCCCTAACAATTCGTTATGGCGGAACAACGCCCTAGAGTGAAGCCTAGGTTGCCCGGAACGTAGAAATGGCCATCACTTTCACACTGGTTGCAATTACTCCTGTTATACGATGGAAAAACTGTTGTATCTTTATTGTATTTTATGGTTCGGGCGTTGACTTCTAAGGCCCTACCTATTCGATCTGGTGGAGCAACGCCCTAGAGTGAAGCCTAGGTTGCCCGGAACGTAGAAATGACCATTACCTTCACACTGATTGCAATTATCCATTTTATACGACGGAAAAACTATTGTATTTTTATTGTATTTTATGCTTCGGGCGTTGACTTCTAAGGCCCTACCTATTCGATCTGGTGGAGCAACGCCCTAGGGTCAAGCCTAGGTTGCCAGGAGCGTAGAAATGACCATAACCTTCACACTGGTTGCAATTATTCGTTTTATACGATGGAAAAACTGTTGTATTTATTCTGTATTTTATGCTTCGGGCGTTGACTTCTAAGGCCCTAACTATTCGATCTGGTGGAGCAACGCCCTAGAGTGAATCCTAGGTTGAACGGAACGCAGAGATGACCATTACCTTCACACTGATGGCTATTGCTCATTTTATACGATGGAAAAACTGTTGTATTTTTATTGTATTTTATGCTCCGGGCGTAGACTTCTAAGGCCCTATCTACTCGATTTGGTAGAGCAACACCCTACAGTGAAGCCTAGGTTGCCTGGAACGTAGAAATGGCTATCACTTTCACACGGGTCGCAATTATTCGTGTCATACGATGGAAAAACTGTTGTATTTACATTGTATTTTATGCTTCTGGCGTTGACTTCATAGGCCCTGACTATTCGATCTGGTGGAGGAACGCCCTAGAGGCAAGCCTAAGTTGCCCGGAACGTAGAAATGACCATAACTTTCACACTGGTTGCAATTATTCGTTTTATACGATTGAAAAACTGTTGCATTTGTTTTGTATTTTACGCTTCTGGCGTTGACTTCTAAGGCCCTTACAATTGGATCTGGTGGAACAACGCCCTAGAGTGGAGCCTAGGTTGCCCGGAACGTAGAAATGACCATTACCTTCACACTGATTGCAATTATCCATTTTATACGACGGAAAAACTATTGTATTTTTATTGTTTTTTATGCTTCGGGCGTTGACTTCTAAGGCCCTAACTATTCGATCTGGTGGAGCAACGCCCTAGGGTCAAGCCTAGGTTGCCAGGAGCGTAGAAATGACCATAACCTTCACACTGGTTGCAATTATTCGTTTTATACGATGGAAAAACTGTTGTATTTACTCTGTATTTTATGCTTCGGGCGTTGACTTCTAAGGCCCTTACTCTTGGATCTGGTGGAACAACGCCCTAGAGTGGAGCCTAGGTGGCCCGGAACGTAGAAATGACCATTACCTTCACACTGGTTGCAGTTATTCCTGTTATATGATGGAAAAACTGTTGTATTCTTATTGTATTTTATGCACCTGGTGTTGACTTCCTAGGCCCTAACTATTCGATCTGGTGGAGCAACGCCTCAGAGTTATATCTAGGATGGCCGGAACGTAGAAATGGCCGTCACTTTCACACTGGTTGCAATTATTCGCTTTATACGATGCAACAGCTGATGTATTTATATTGTGTTTTATGCTTCTGGCGATGACTTCTTAGGCCCTATCTATTCGATCTGGTGGAGCAACACCCTAGTGTGAAGCCTAGGTTGCCCGAAAGCTAGAAGTGACTATCACTTTCACACTGGTTGCAATTATTCGTGTTATACGATGGAAAAACCGTAGCATTTTCATTGTATTTTAAGCTTCGGGCATTGACTTCTAAGGCCCTAACTATTCCGTCTGGTGGAGCAACGCCCTAGAGTGAAGCCTAGGTTGCCCGGAACGTAGAAATGACCATAATTTTCACATCGGTTGCAATTATTCGTTTTATACGATGGAAAAACTGTTGCATTTGTTTTGTATTTTACGCTTCTGGCGTTAACTTCTAAGGCCCTAACAATTCGTTCTGGCGGAACATCGCCCTAGAGTGAAGCCTAGGTTGCCTGGAACGTAGAAATGACCATCACTTTCACACTGGTTGCAATTACTCCTGTTATACGATGGAAAAACTGTTGTATCTTTATTGTATTTTATGTTTCGGTCGTTGGCTTCTAAGGCCCTAACTATTCGATCTGGTGGAGCAACGCCCTAGAGCCAAGACTAGGTTGCCCGGAACCTAGAAGTGAGTACCACTTCCCCACTGGTTGCAATTATTCGTGTTATACGATGGAAAAACCGTTGCATTTTCATTGTATTTTATGCTTCGGGCGTTGACTTCTAAGGCCGTACCTATTCCATCTGGTGGATCAACGCCCTAGAGTGAAGCCTAGGTTGCCCGGAACGTAGAAATGACCCTAATTTTCACATCGGTTGCAATTATTCGTTTTATACGATGGAAAAACTGTTGCATTTGTTTTGTATTTTACGCTTCTGGCGTTGACTTCTAAGGCCCTAACAATTCGTTCTGGCGGAACAACGCCCTAGAGTGAAGCCTAGGTTGCCCGGAACGTAGAAATGACCATCACTTTCACACTGGTTGCAATTACTCCTGTTATACGATGGAAAAACTGCTGTACCTTTATTGTATTTTATGCTTCGGGCGTTGACTTCTAGGGCCCTAACTATTCGTTCTGGTGGAGCAACGCCCTAGAGTGAAGCCTAGGTTTCCCGGAACGTAGAAATGACCATTACCTTCACACTGGTTGCAATTACTCCTGTTATACGATGGAAAAACTGTTGTATCTTTATTGTATTTTATGCTTCGGTCGTTGGCTTCTAAGGCCCTAACTATTCGATCTGGTGGAGCAACGCCCTAGAGCCAAGCCTAGGTTGCCCGGAACCTAGATATGGCCATTACTTTTACACTGGATGCAATTATTCGTTTTATACGATGGAAAAACTGTTGTATTTATTCTGTATTTTATGCTTCGGGCGTTGACTTCTAAGGCCCTACTATTCGATCTGGTGGAGCAAGGCCTCAGAGTTATATCTAGAATGGCCGGAACGTAGAAATGGCCGTCACTTTCACACTGGTTGCAATTATTCGCATTATACGATGGAGCAGCTGTTGTATTTATATTGTGTTTTATGCTTCTGGCAATGACTTCTTAGGCCCTAGCTATTCGATCTGGTGGAGCAACACCCTAGAGTGAAGCCTAGGTTGCCCGGAACCTAGAAGTGACTACCACTTCCCCACTGGTTGCAATTATTCGTGTTATACGATGGAAAAACCGTTGCATTTTCATTGTATTTTATGCTTCGGGCGTTGACTTCTAAGGCCCTACCTATTCCATCTGGTGGAGCAACGCCCTAGAGTGAAGCCTAGGTTGCCCGGAACGTAGAAATGACCCTAATTTTCACATCGGTTGCAATTATTCGTTTTATACGATGGAAAAACTGTTGCATTTGTTTTGTATTTTACGCTTCTGGCGTTGACTTCTAAGGCCCTAACAATTCGTTCTGGCGGAACAACGCCCTAGAGTGAAGCCTAGGTTGCCCGGAACGTAGAAATGGCCATCACTTTCACACTGGTTGCAATTACTCCTGTTATACGATGGAAAAACTGTTGTATCTTTATTGTATTTTATGGTTCGGGCGTTGACTTCTAAGGCCCTACCTATTCGATCTGGTGGAGCAACGCCCTAGAGTGAAGCCTAGGTTGCCCGGAACGTAGAAATGACCATTACCTTCACACTGATTGCAATTATCCATTTTATACGACGGAAAAACTATTGTATTTTTATTGTATTTTATGCTTCGGGCGTTGACTTCTAAGGCCCTACCTATTCGATCTGGTGGAGCAACGCCCTAGGGTCAAGCCTAGGTTGCCAGGAGCGTAGAAATGACCATAACCTTCACACTGGTTGCAATTATTCGTTTTATACGATGGAAAAACTGTTGTATTTATTCTGTATTTTATGCTTCGGGCGTTGACTTCTAAGGCCCTAACTATTCGATCTGGTGGAGCAACGCCCTAGAGTGAATCCTAGGTTGAACGGAACGCAGAGATGACCATTACCTTCACACTGATGGCTATTGCTCATTTTATACGATGGAAAAACTGTTGTATTTTTATTGTATTTTATGCTCCGGGCGTAGACTTCTAAGGCCCTATCTACTCGATTTGGTAGAGCAACACCCTACAGTGAAGCCTAGGTTGCCTGGAACGTAGAAATGGCTATCACTTTCACACGGGTCGCAATTATTCGTGTCATACGATGGAAAAACTGTTGTATTTACATTGTATTTTATGCTTCTGGCGTTGACTTCATAGGCCCTGACTATTCGATCTGGTGGAGGAACGCCCTAGAGGCAAGCCTAAGTTGCCCGGAACGTAGAAATGACCATAACTTTCACACTGGTTGCAATTATTCGTTTTATACGATTGAAAAACTGTTGCATTTGTTTTGTATTTTACGCTTCTGGCGTTGACTTCTAAGGCCCTTACAATTGGATCTGGTGGAACAACGCCCTAGAGTGGAGCCTAGGTTGCCCGGAACGTAGAAATGACCATTACCTTCACACTGATTGCAATTATCCATTTTATACGACGGAAAAACTATTGTATTTTTATTGTTTTTTATGCTTCGGGCGTTGACTTCTAAGGCCCTAACTATTCGATCTGGTGGAGCAACGCCCTAGGGTCAAGCCTAGGTTGCCAGGAGCGTAGAAATGACCATAACCTTCACACTGGTTGCAATTATTCGTTTTATACGATGGAAAAACTGTTGTATTTACTCTGTATTTTATGCTTCGGGCGTTGACTTCTAAGGCCCTTACTCTTGGATCTGGTGGAACAACGCCCTAGAGTGGAGCCTAGGTGGCCCGGAACGTAGAAATGACCATTACCTTCACACTGGTTGCAGTTATTCCTGTTATATGATGGAAAAACTGTTGTATTCTTATTGTATTTTATGCACCTGGTGTTGACTTCCTAGGCCCTAACTATTCGATCTGGTGGAGCAACGCCTCAGAGTTATATCTAGGATGGCCGGAACGTAGAAATGGCCGTCACTTTCACACTGGTTGCAATTATTCGCTTTATACGATGCAACAGCTGATGTATTTATATTGTGTTTTATGCTTCTGGCGATGACTTCTTAGGCCCTATCTATTCGATCTGGTGGAGCAACACCCTAGTGTGAAGCCTAGGTTGCCCGAAAGCTAGAAGTGACTATCACTTTCACACTGGTTGCAATTATTCGTGTTATACGATGGAAAAACCGTAGCATTTTCATTGTATTTTAAGCTTCGGGCATTGACTTCTAAGGCCCTAACTATTCCGTCTGGTGGAGCAACGCCCTAGAGTGAAGCCTAGGTTGCCCGGAACGTAGAAATGACCATAATTTTCACATCGGTTGCAATTATTCGTTTTATACGATGGAAAAACTGTTGCATTTGTTTTGTATTTTACGCTTCTGGCGTTAACTTCTAAGGCCCTAACAATTCGTTCTGGCGGAACATCGCCCTAGAGTGAAGCCTAGGTTGCCTGGAACGTAGAAATGACCATCACTTTCACACTGGTTGCAATTACTCCTGTTATACGATGGAAAAACTGTTGTATCTTTATTGTATTTTATGTTTCGGTCGTTGGCTTCTAAGGCCCTAACTATTCGATCTGGTGGAGCAACGCCCTAGAGCCAAGACTAGGTTGCCCGGAACCTAGAAGTGAGTACCACTTCCCCACTGGTTGCAATTATTCGTGTTATACGATGGAAAAACCGTTGCATTTTCATTGTATTTTATGCTTCGGGCGTTGACTTCTAAGGCCGTACCTATTCCATCTGGTGGATCAACGCCCTAGAGTGAAGCCTAGGTTGCCCGGAACGTAGAAATGACCCTAATTTTCACATCGGTTGCAATTATTCGTTTTATACGATGGAAAAACTGTTGCATTTGTTTTGTATTTTACGCTTCTGGCGTTGACTTCTAAGGCCCTAACAATTCGTTCTGGCGGAACAACGCCCTAGAGTGAAGCCTAGGTTGCCCGGAACGTAGAAATGACCATCACTTTCACACTGGTTGCAATTACTCCTGTTATACGATGGAAAAACTGCTGTACCTTTATTGTATTTTATGCTTCGGGCGTTGACTTCTAGGGCCCTAACTATTCGTTCTGGTGGAGCAACGCCCTAGAGTGAAGCCTAGGTTTCCCGGAACGTAGAAATGACCATTACCTTCACACTGGTTGCAATTACTCCTGTTATACGATGGAAAAACTGTTGTATCTTTATTGTATTTTATGCTTCGGTCGTTGGCTTCTAAGGCCCTAACTATTCGATCTGGTGGAGCAACGCCCTAGAGCCAAGCCTAGGTTGCCCGGAACCTAGATATGGCCATTACTTTTACACTGGATGCAATTATTCGTTTTATACGATGGAAAAACTGTTGTATTTATTCTGTATTTTATGCTTCGGGCGTTGACTTCTAAGGCCCTACTATTCGATCTGGTGGAGCAAGGCCTCAGAGTTATATCTAGAATGGCCGGAACGTAGAAATGGCCGTCACTTTCACACTGGTTGCAATTATTCGCATTATACGATGGAGCAGCTGTTGTATTTATATTGTGTTTTATGCTTCTGGCAATGACTTCTTAGGCCCTAGCTATTCGATCTGGTGGAGCAACACCCTAGAGTGAAGCCTAGGTTGCCCGGAACCTAGAAGTGACTACCACTTCCCCACTGGTTGCAATTATTCGTGTTATACGATGGAAAAACCGTTGCATTTTCATTGTATTTTATGCTTCGGGCGTTGACTTCTAAGGCCCTACCTATTCCATCTGGTGGAGCAACGCCCTAGAGTGAAGCCTAGGTTGCCCGGAACGTAGAAATGACCCTAATTTTCACATCGGTTGCAATTATTCGTTTTATACGATGGAAAAACTGTTGCATTTGTTTTGTATTTTACGCTTCTGGCGTTGACTTCTAAGGCCCTAACAATTCGTTCTGGCGGAACAACGCCCTAGAGTGAAGCCTAGGTTGCCCGGAACGTATAAATGGCCATCACTTTCACACTGGTTGCAATTACTCCTGTTATACGATGGAAAAACTGTTGTATCTTTATTGTATTTTATGGTTCGGGCGTTGACTTCTAAGGCCCTACCTATTCGATCTGGTGGAGCAACGCCCTAGAGTGAAGCCTAGGTTGCCCGGAACGTAGAAATGACCATTACCTTCACACTGATTGCAATTATCCATTTTATACGACGGAAAAACTATTGTATTTTTATTGTATTTTATGCTTCGGGCGTTGACTTCTAAGGCCCTACCTATTCGATCTGGTGGAGCAACGCCCTAGGGTCAAGCCTAGGTTGCCAGGAGCGTAGAAATGACCATAACCTTCACACTGGTTGCAATTATTCGTTTTATACGATGGAAAAACTGTTGTATTTATTCTGTATTTTATGCTTCGGGCGTTGACTTCTAAGGCCCTAACTATTCGATCTGGTGGAGCAACGCCCTAGAGTGAATCCTAGGTTGAACGGAACGCAGAGATGACCATTACCTTCACACTGATGGCTATTGCTCATTTTATACGATGGAAAAACTGTTGTATTTTTATTGTATTTTATGCTCCGGGCGTAGACTTCTAAGGCCCTATCTACTCGATTTGGTAGAGCAACACCCTACAGTGAAGCCTAGGTTGCCTGGAACGTAGAAATGGCTATCACTTTCACACGGGTCGCAATTATTCGTGTCATACGATGGAAAAACTGTTGTATTTACATTGTATTTTATGCTTCTGGCGTTGACTTCATAGGCCCTGACTATTCGATCTGGTGGAGGAACGCCCTAGAGGCAAGCCTAAGTTGCCCGGAACGTAGAAATGACCATAACTTTCACACTGGTTGCAATTATTCGTTTTATACGATTGAAAAACTGTTGCATTTGTTTTGTATTTTACGCTTCTGGCGTTGACTTCTAAGGCCCTTACAATTGGATCTGGTGGAACAACGCCCTAGAGTGGAGCCTAGGTTGCCCGGAACGTAGAAATGACCATTACCTTCACACTGATTGCAATTATCCATTTTATACGACGGAAAAACTATTGTATTTTTATTGTTTTTTATGCTTCGGGCGTTGACTTCTAAGGCCCTAACTATTCGATCTGGTGGAGCAACGCCCTAGGGTCAAGCCTAGGTTGCCAGGAGCGTAGAAATGACCATAACCTTCACACTGGTTGCAATTATTCGTTTTATACGATGGAAAAACTGTTGTATTTACTCTGTATTTTATGCTTCGGGCGTTGACTTCTAAGGCCCTTACTCTTGGATCTGGTGGAACAACGCCCTAGAGTGGAGCCTAGGTGGCCCGGAACGTAGAAATGACCATTACCTTCACACTGGTTGCAGTTATTCCTGTTATATGATGGAAAAACTGTTGTATTCTTATTGTATTTTATGCACCTGGTGTTGACTTCCTAGGCCCTAACTATTCGATCTGGTGGAGCAACGCCTCAGAGTTATATCTAGGATGGCCGGAACGTAGAAATGGCCGTCACTTTCACACTGGTTGCAATTATTCGCTTTATACGATGCAACAGCTGATGTATTTATATTGTGTTTTATGCTTCTGGCGATGACTTCTTAGGCCCTATCTATTCGATCTGGTGGAGCAACACCCTAGTGTGAAGCCTAGGTTGCCCGAAAGCTAGAAGTGACTATCACTTTCACACTGGTTGCAATTATTCGTGTTATACGATGGAAAAACCGTAGCATTTTCATTGTATTTTAAGCTTCGGGCATTGACTTCTAAGGCCCTAACTATTCCGTCTGGTGGAGCAACGCCCTAGAGTGAAGCCTAGGTTGCCCGGAACGTAGAAATGACCATAATTTTCACATCGGTTGCAATTATTCGTTTTATACGATGGAAAAACTGTTGCATTTGTTTTGTATTTTACGCTTCTGGCGTTAACTTCTAAGGCCCTAACAATTCGTTCTGGCGGAACATCGCCCTAGAGTGAAGCCTAGGTTGCCTGGAACGTAGAAATGACCATCACTTTCACACTGGTTGCAATTACTCCTGTTATACGATGGAAAAACTGTTGTATCTTTATTGTATTTTATGTTTCGGTCGTTGGCTTCTAAGGCCCTAACTATTCGATCTGGTGGAGCAACGCCCTAGAGCCAAGACTAGGTTGCCCGGAACCTAGAAGTGAGTACCACTTCCCCACTGGTTGCAATTATTCGTGTTATACGATGGAAAAACCGTTGCATTTTCATTGTATTTTATGCTTCGGGCGTTGACTTCTAAGGCCGTACCTATTCCATCTGGTGGATCAACGCCCTAGAGTGAAGCCTAGGTTGCCCGGAACGTAGAAATGACCCTAATTTTCACATCGGTTGCAATTATTCGTTTTATACGATGGAAAAACTGTTGCATTTGTTTTGTATTTTACGCTTCTGGCGTTGACTTCTAAGGCCCTAACAATTCGTTCTGGCGGAACAACGCCCTAGAGTGAAGCCTAGGTTGCCCGGAACGTAGAAATGACCATCACTTTCACACTGGTTGCAATTACTCCTGTTATACGATGGAAAAACTGCTGTACCTTTATTGTATTTTATGCTTCGGGCGTTGACTTCTAAGGCCCTAACTATTCGATCTGGTGGAGCAACGCCCTAGAGTGAAGCCTAGGTTGCCCGGAACGTAGAAATGACCATTACCTTCACACTGATTGCAATTATCCATTTTATACGACGGAAAAACTATTGTATTTTTATTGTATTTTATGCTTCGGGCGTTGACTTCTAAGGCCCTACCTATTCGATCTGGTGGAGCAACGCCCTAGGGTCAAGCCTAGGTTGCCAGGAGCGTAGAAATGACCATAACCTTCACACTGGTTGCAATTATTCGTTTTATACGATGGAAAAACTGTTGTATTTATTCTGTATTTTATGCTTCGGGCGTTGACTTCTAAGGCCCTAACTATTCGATCTGGTGGAGCAACGCCCTAGAGTGAATCCTAGGTTGAACGGAACGCAGAGATGACCATTACCTTCACACTGATGGCTATTGCTCATTTTATACGATGGAAAAACTGTTGTATTTTTATTGTATTTTATGCTTCGGGCGTTGACTTCTAAGGCCGTACCTATTCCATCTGGTGGATCAACGCCCTAGAGTGAAGCCTAGGTTGCCCGGAACGTAGAAATGACCCTAATTTTCACATCGGTTGCAATTATTCGTTTTATACGATGGAAAAACTGTTGCATTTGTTTTGTATTTTACGCTTCTGGCGTTGACTTCTAAGGCCCTAACAATTCGTTCTGGCGGAACAACGCCCTAGAGTGAAGCCTAGGTTGCCCGGAACGTAGAAATGACCATCACTTTCACACTGGTTGCAATTACTCCTGTTATACGATGGAAAAACTGCTGTACCTTTATTGTATTTTATGCTTCGGGCGTTGACTTCTAGGGCCCTAACTATTCGTTCTGGTGGAGCAACGCCCTAGAGTGAAGCCTAGGTTTCCCGGAACGTAGAAATGACCATTACCTTCACACTGGTTGCAATTACTCCTGTTATACGATGGAAAAACTGTTGTATCTTTATTGTATTTTATGCTTCGGTCGTTGGCTTCTAAGGCCCTAACTATTCGATCTGGTGGAGCAACGCCCTAGAGCCAAGCCTAGGTTGCCCGGAACCTAGATATGGCCATTACTTTTACACTGGATGCAATTATTCGTTTTATACGATGGAAAAACTGTTGTATTTATTCTGTATTTTATGCTTCGGGCGTTGACTTCTAAGGCCCTACTATTCGATCTGGTGGAGCAAGGCCTCAGAGTTATATCTAGAATGGCCGGAACGTAGAAATGGCCGTCACTTTCACACTGGTTGCAATTATTCGCATTATACGATGGAGCAGCTGTTGTATTTATATTGTGTTTTATGCTTCTGGCAATGACTTCTTAGGCCCTAGCTATTCGATCTGGTGGAGCAACACCCTAGAGTGAAGCCTAGGTTGCCCGGAACCTAGAAGTGACTACCACTTCCCCACTGGTTGCAATTATTCGTGTTATACGATGGAAAAACCGTTGCATTTTCATTGTATTTTATGCTTCGGGCGTTGACTTCTAAGGCCCTACCTATTCCATCTGGTGGAGCAACGCCCTAGAGTGAAGCCTAGGTTGCCCGGAACGTAGAAATGACCCTAATTTTCACATCGGTTGCAATTATTCGTTTTATACGATGGAAAAACTGTTGCATTTGTTTTGTATTTTACGCTTCTGGCGTTGACTTCTAAGGCCCTAACAATTCGTTCTGGCGGAACAACGCCCTAGAGTGAAGCCTAGGTTGCCCGGAACGTAGAAATGGCCATCACTTTCACACTGGTTGCAATTACTCCTGTTATACGATGGAAAAACTGTTGTATCTTTATTGTATTTTATGGTTCGGGCGTTGACTTCTAAGGCCCTACCTATTCGATCTGGTGGAGCAACGCCCTAGAGTGAAGCCTAGGTTGCCCGGAACGTAGAAATGACCATTACCTTCACACTGATTGCAATTATCCATTTTATACGACGGAAAAACTATTGTATTTTTATTGTATTTTATGCTTCGGGCGTTGACTTCTAAGGCCCTACCTATTCGATCTGGTGGAGCAACGCCCTAGGGTCAAGCCTAGGTTGCCAGGAGCGTAGAAATGACCATAACCTTCACACTGGTTGCAATTATTCGTTTTATACGATGGAAAAACTGTTGTATTTATTCTGTATTTTATGCTTCGGGCGTTGACTTCTAAGGCCCTAACTATTCGATCTGGTGGAGCAACGCCCTAGAGTGAATCCTAGGTTGAACGGAACGCAGAGATGACCATTACCTTCACACTGATGGCTATTGCTCATTTTATACGATGGAAAAACTGTTGTATTTTTATTGTATTTTATGCTCCGGGCGTAGACTTCTAAGGCCCTATCTACTCGATTTGGTAGAGCAACACCCTACAGTGAAGCCTAGGTTGCCTGGAACGTAGAAATGGCTATCACTTTCACACGGGTCGCAATTATTCGTGTCATACGATGGAAAAACTGTTGTATTTACATTGTATTTTATGCTTCTGGCGTTGACTTCATAGGCCCTGACTATTCGATCTGGTGGAGGAACGCCCTAGAGGCAAGCCTAAGTTGCCCGGAACGTAGAAATGACCATAACTTTCACACTGGTTGCAATTATTCGTTTTATACGATTGAAAAACTGTTGCATTTGTTTTGTATTTTACGCTTCTGGCGTTGACTTCTAAGGCCCTTACAATTGGATCCGGTGGAACAACGCCCTAGAGTGGAGCCTAGGTTGCCCGGAACGTAGAAATGACCATTACCTTCACACTGATTGCAATTATCCATTTTATACGACGGAAAAACTATTGTATTTTTATTGTTTTTTATGCTTCGGGCGTTGACTTCTAAGGCCCTAACTATTCGATCTGGTGGAGCAACGCCCTAGGGTCAAGCCTAGGTTGCCAGGAGCGTAGAAATGACCATAACCTTCACACTGGTTGCAATTATTCGTTTTATACGATGGAAAAACTGTTGTATTTACTCTGTATTTTATGCTTCGGGCGTTGACTTCTAAGGCCCTTACTCTTGGATCTGGTGGAACAACGCCCTAGAGTGGAGCCTAGGTGGCCCGGAACGTAGAAATGACCATTACCTTCACACTGGTTGCAGTTATTCCTGTTATATGATGGAAAAACTGTTGTATTCTTATTGTATTTTATGCACCTGGTGTTGACTTCCTAGGCCCTAACTATTCGATCTGGTGGAGCAACGCCTCAGAGTTATATCTAGGATGGCCGGAACGTAGAAATGGCCGTCACTTTCACACTGGTTGCAATTATTCGCTTTATACGATGCAACAGCTGATGTATTTATATTGTGTTTTATGCTTCTGGCGATGACTTCTTAGGCCCTATCTATTCGATCTGGTGGAGCAACACCCTAGTGTGAAGCCTAGGTTGCCCGAAAGCTAGAAGTGACTATCACTTTCACACTGGTTGCAATTATTCGTGTTATACGATGGAAAAACCGTAGCATTTTCATTGTATTTTAAGCTTCGGGCATTGACTTCTAAGGCCCTAACTATTCCGTCTGGTGGAGCAACGCCCTAGAGTGAAGCCTAGGTTGCCCGGAACGTAGAAATGACCATAATTTTCACATCGGTTGCAATTATTCGTTTTATACGATGGAAAAACTGTTGCATTTGTTTTGTATTTTACGCTTCTGGCGTTAACTTCTAAGGCCCTAACAATTCGTTCTGGCGGAACATCGCCCTAGAGTGAAGCCTAGGTTGCCTGGAACGTAGAAATGACCATCACTTTCACACTGGTTGCAATTACTCCTGTTATACGATGGAAAAACTGTTGTATCTTTATTGTATTTTATGTTTCGGTCGTTGGCTTCTAAGGCCCTAACTATTCGATCTGGTGGAGCAACGCCCTAGAGCCAAGACTAGGTTGCCCGGAACCTAGAAGTGAGTACCACTTCCCCACTGGTTGCAATTATTCGTGTTATACGATGGAAAAACCGTTGCATTTTCATTGTATTTTATGCTTCGGGCGTTGACTTCTAAGGCCGTACCTATTCCATCTGGTGGATCAACGCCCTAGAGTGAAGCCTAGGTTGCCCGGAACGTAGAAATGACCCTAATTTTCACATCGGTTGCAATTATTCGTTTTATACGATGGAAAAACTGTTGCATTTGTTTTGTATTTTACGCTTCTGGCGTTGACTTCTAAGGCCCTAACAATTCGTTCTGGCGGAACAACGCCCTAGAGTGAATCCTAGGTTGAACGGAACGCAGAGATGACCATTACCTTCACACTGATGGCTATTGCTCATTTTATACGATGGAAAAACTGTTGTATTTTTATTGTATTTTATGCTCCGGGCGTAGACTTCTAAGGCCCTATCTACTCGATTTGGTAGAGCAACACCCTACAGTGAAGCCTAGGTTGCCTGGAACGTAGAAATGGCTATCACTTTCACACGGGTCGCAATTATTCGTGTCATACGATGGAAAAACTGTTGTATTTACATTGTATTTTATGCTTCTGGCGTTGACTTCATAGGCCCTAACTATTCGATCTGGTGGAGGAACGCCCTAGAGGCAAGCCTAAGTTGCCCGGAACGTACAAATGACCATAACTTTCACACTGGTTGCAATTATTCGTTTTATACGATTGAAAAACTGTTGCATTTGTTTTGTATTTTACGCTTCTGGCGTTGACTTCTAAGGCCCTTACAATTGGATCTGGTGGAACAACGCCCTAGAGTGGAGCCTAGGTTGCCCGGAACGTAGAAATGACCATTACCTTCACACTGGTTGCAGTTATTCCTGTTATACGATGGAAAAACTGTTGTATTTTTATTGTATTATATGCTTCGGGCGTTGACTTCTCAGGCCCTAACTATTCGCTCTGATGCAGCAACGCCCTAGAGTGAATCCTAGGTTGAACGGAACGCAGAGATGACCATCACATTCACACTGGTTGTAATTACTCCTGTAATGCGATGGAAAAACTGTTGTATCTTTATTGTGTTTTATGCTTCTGTCGTTGACTTCTTAGGACCTGACCATTCGATCTGGTGGTGCAACGCCCTAGTGTGAAGCCTAGGTTGCCCGGAACGTAGAAATGACCATTACCTTCACACTGATTGCAATTATTCATTTTACACGATGGAAAAACTATTGTGTTTTTATTGTATTTTATGCTTCGGGCGTTGACTTCTAAGGACCTAACTATTCGCTCTGGTGGAGCAACGCCCTAGAGTCAAGCCTAGGTTGCCAGGAACGTAGAAATGACCATCACTTTCACACTGGTTGCAATTATTCGTGTTACACGAAGGAAAAACTATTGTACTTGTTTTGTATTTTATGCTTCTGGCGTTGACTTCTCAGTCCCTTACTCTTGGATCTGGTGGAACAACGCCCTAGAGTGGAGCCTAGGTGGCCCGGAACGTAGAAATGACCATTACCTTCATACTGGTTGCAATTATTCGTGTTATGCGATGGAAAAACCGTAGCATTTTCATTGTATTTTATGCTTCGGGCGTTGACTTCTAAGGCCCTAACTATTCCGTCTGGTGGAGCAACGCCCTAGAGTGAAGCCTAGGTTGCCCGGAACGTAGAAATGACCATAATTTTCACATCGGTTGCAATTATTCGTTTTATACGATGGAAAAACTGTTGCATTTGTTTTGTATTTTACGCTTCTGGCGTTAACTTCTAAGGCCCTAACAATTCGTTCTGGCGGAACAACGCCCTAGAGTGAAGCCTAGGTTGCCCGGAACGTAGAAATGACCATTACCTTCACACTGATTGCAATTATCCATTTTATACGACGGAAAAACTATTGTATTTTTATTGTATTTTATGCTTCGGGCGTTGACTTCTAAGGCCCTAACTATTCGATCTGGTGGAGCAACGCCCTAGAGTGAAGCCTAGGTTGCCCGGAACGTAGAAATGACCATCACTTTCACACTGGTTGCAATTACTCCTGTTATACGATGGAAAAACTGTTGTATCTTTATTGTATTTTATGCTTCGGTCGTTGGCTTCTAAGGCCCTAACTATTCGATCTGGTGGAGCAACGCCCTAGAGCCAAGCCTAGGTTGCCCGGAACCTAGATATGGCCATTACTTTCACACTGGATGCAATTATTCGTTTTATACGATGGAAAAACTGTTGTATTTATTCTGTATTTTATGCTTCGGGCGTTGACTTCGAAGGCCCTAACTATTCGATCTGGTGGAGCAACGCCTCAGAGTTATATCTAGAATGGCCGGAACGTAGAAATGGCCGTCACTTTCACACTGGTTGCAATTATTCGCATTATACGATGGAACAGCTGTTGTATTTATATTGTGTTTTATGCTTCTGGCAATGACTTCTTAGGCCCTAGCTATTCGATCTGGTGGAGCAACACCCTAGAGTGAGGCCTAGGATGCCCGGAACCTAGAAGTGACTACCACTTCCACACTGGTTGCAATTATTCGTGTTATACGATGGAAATACCGTTGCATTTTCATTGTATTTTATGCTTCGGGCGTTGACTGCTAAGGCCCTAACTATTCCATCTGGTGGAGCAACGCCCTAGAGTGAAGCCTAGGTTGCCCGGAACGTAGAAATGACCATAATTTTCACATCGGTTGCAATTATTCGTTTTATACGATGGAAAAACTGTTGCATTTGTTTTGTATTTTACGCTTCTGGCGTTGACTTCTAAGGCCCTAACAATTCGTTCTGGCGGAACAACGCCCTAGAGTGAGGCCTAGGTTGCCCGGATCGTAGAAATGGCCATCACTTTCACACTGGTTGCAATTACTCCTGTTATACGATGGAAAAACTGTTGTATTTATTCTGTATTTTATGCTTCGGGCGTTGACTTCTCAGGCCCTAACTATTCGCTCTGATGTAGCAACGCCCTAGAGTGAATCCTAGGTTGAACGGAACGCAGAGATGACCATCACATTCACACTGGTTGTAATTCCTCCTGTAATGCGATGGAAAAACTGTTGTACCTTTACTGTGTTTTATGCTTCTGGCGATGTCTTCTTAGGCCCTATCTATTCGATCTGGTGGAGCAACACCCTAGAGTGAAGCCTAGGTTGCACGGAACCTAGAAGTGACTACTACTTCCACACTGGTTGCAATTATTCGTGTTATACGATGGAAAAACCGTTGCATTTTCATTGTATTTTATGCTTCGGGCGTTGACTTCTAAGGCCCTAACTATTCCATCTGGTGGAGCAACGCCCTAGAGTGAAGCCTAGGGTGCCCGGAACGTAGAAATGACCATAATTTTCACATCGGTTGCAATTATTCGTTTTATACGATGGAAAAACTGTTGCATTTGTTTTGTATTTTACGCTTCTGGCGTTGACTTCTAAGGCCCTAACAATTCGTTCAGGCGGAACAACGCCCTAGAGTGAAGCCTAGGTTGCCTGGAACGTAGAAATGACCATTACCTTCACACTGATTGCAATTATCCATTTTATGCGACGGAAAAACTATTGTATTTTTATTGTATTTTATGCTTCGGGCGTTGACTTCTAAGGCCCTAACTATTCGATCTGGTGGAGCAACGCCCTAGAGTGAAGCCTAGGTTGCCCGGAACGTAGAAATGACCATCACTTTCACACTGGTTGCAATTACTCCTGTTATACGATGGAAAAACTGTTGTATCTTTATTGTATTTTATGCTTCGGTCGTTGGCTTCTAAGGCCCTAACTATTCCATCTGGTGGAGCAACGCCCTAGAGTGAAGCCTAGGTTGCCCGGAACCTAGAAGTGACTACTACTTCCACACTGGTCGCAATTATTCGTGTTATACGATGGAAAAACCGTTGCATTTTCATTGTATTTTATGCTTCGGGCGTTGACTTCTAAGGCCCTAACTATTCCATCTGGTGGAGCAACGCCCTAGAGTGAAGCCTAGGGTGCCCGGAACGTAGAAATGACCATAATTTTCACATCGGTTGCAATTATTCGTTTTATACGATGGAAAAACTGTTGCATTTGTTTTGTATTTTACGCTTCTGGCGTTGACTTCTAAGGCCCTAACAATTCGTTCAGGCGGAACAACGCCCTAGAGTGAAGCCTAGGTTGCCTGGAACGTAGAAATGACCATTACCTTCACACTGATTGCAATTATCCATTTTATGCGACGGAAAAACTATTGTATTTTTATTGTATTTTATGCTTCGGGCGTTGACTTCTAAGGCCCTAACTATTCGATCTGGTGGAGCAACGCCCTAGAGTGAAGCCTAGGTTGCCCGGAACGTAGAAATGACCATCACTTTCACACTGGTTGCAATTACTCCTGTTATACGATGGAAAAACTGTTGTATCTTTATTGTATTTTATGCTTCGGTCGTTGGCTTCTAAGGCCCTAACTATTCCATCTGGTGGAGCAACGCCCTAGAGTGAAGCCTAGGTTGCCCGGAACCTAGAAGTGACTACTACTTCCACACTGGTCGCAATTATTCGTGTTATACGATGGAAAAACCGTTGCATTTTCATTGTATTTTATGCTTCGGGCGTTGACTTCTAAGGCCCTAACTATTCCATCTGGTGGAGCAACGCCCTAGAGTGAAGCCTAGGTTGCCCGGAACGTAGAAATGTCCATCACTTTCACACTGGTTGCAATTACTCCTGTTATACGATGGAAAAACTGTTGTATCTTTATTGTATTTTATGCTTCGGTCGTTGGCTTCTAAGGCCCTAACTATTCGATCTGGTGGAGCAACGCCCTAGAGTGAAGCCTAGGTTGCCCGGAACGTAGAAATGACCATAATTTTCACATCGGTTGCAATTATTCGTTTTATACGATGGAAAAACTGTTGCATTTGTTTTGTATTTTACGCTTCTGGTGTTGACTTCCTAGGCCCTAACTATTCGATCTGGTGGAGCAACTCCTCAGAGTTATACCTAGGATGGCCGGAACGTAGAAATGGCCGTCACTTTCACACTGGTTGCAATTATTCGCTTTATACGATGCAACAGCTGATGTATTTATATTGTGTTTTATGCTTCTGGCGATGACTTCTTAGGCCCTATCTATTCGATTTGGTGGAGCAACACCCTAGAGTGAAGCCTAGGTTGCCCGGAACCTAGAAGTGACTATCACTTTCACACTGGTTGCAATTATTCGTGTTATACGATGGAAAAACCGTAGCATTTTCATTGTATTTTATGTTTCGGGCGTTGACTTCTAAGGCCCTAACTATTCCGTCTGGTGGAGCAACGCCCTAGGGTGAAGCCTAGGTTGCCCGGAACGTAGAAATGACCATAATTTTCACATCGGTTGCAATTATTCGTTTTATACGATGGAAAAACTGTTGCATTTGTTTTGCATTTTACGCTTCTGGCGTTAACTTCTAAGGCCCTAACAATTCGTTCTGGCGGAACATCGCCCTAGAGTGAAGCCTAGGTTGCCCGGAACGTAGAAATGACCATCACTTTCACACTGGTTGCAATTACTCCTGTTATACGATGGAAAAACTGTTGTATCTTTATTGTATTTTATGCTTCGGTCGTTGGCTTCTAAGGCCCTAACTATTCCATGTGGTGGAGCAACGCCCTAGAGTGAAGCCTAGGTTGCCCGGAACGTAGAAATGACCATAATTTTCACATCCGTTGCAATTATTCGTTTTATACGATGGAAAAACTGTTGCATTTGTTTTGTATTTTACGCTTCTGGCGTTGACTCCTAAGGCCCTAACAATTCGTTCTGGCGGAACAACGCCCTAGAGTGAAGCCTAGGTTGCCCGGAACGTAGAAATGACCATTACCTTCACACTGATTGCAATTATCCATTTTATACGACGGAAAAACTATTGTATTTTTATTGTATTTTATGCTTCGGTCGTTGGCTTCTAAGGCCCTAACTATTCGATCTGGTGGAGCAACGCCCTAGAGCCAAGCCTAGGTTGCCCGGAACCTAGATATGGCCATTACTTTCACACTGGATGCAATTATTCGTTTTATTCGATGGAAAAACTGTTGTATTTATTCTGTATTTTATGCTTCGGGCGTTGACTTCTAAGGCCCTAACTATTCGATCTGGTGGAGCAACGCCCTAGGGTCAAGCCTAGGTTGCCATGAATGTAGAAATGACCATAACCTTCACACTGGTTGCAATTAATCGTTTTATACGATGGAAAAACTGCTGTATTTATTCTGTATTTTAGGCTTCGGGCGTTGACTTCTAAGGCCCTTACTATTGGATCTGGTGGAACAACGCCCTAGAGTAGAGCCTAGGTTGCCCGGAACGTAGGAATGTCCATTACCTTCACACTGGTTGCAGTTATTCCTGTTATACGATGGAAAAACTGCTGTATTTTTATTGTATTATATGCTTCGGGCGTTGACTTCTCAGGCCCTAACTATTCGCTCTGATGCAGCAACGCCCTAGAGTGAATCCTAGGTTGAACGGAACGCAGAGATGACCATCACACTCACACTGATGGCAATTACTCATTCTATACGATGGAAAGACTGTTGTATTTTTATTGTATTTTATGCTCCGGGCGTAGACTTCTAGGGCCCTATCTATTCGATTTGGTAGAGCAACACCCTACAGTGAAGCCTAGGTTGCCTGGAACATAGAAGTGGCCATAATTTTCACATCGGTTGCAATTATTCGTTTTATACGATGGAAAAACTGTTGCATTTGTTTTGTATTTTACGCTTCTGGCGTTGACTTCTAAGGCCCTAACAATTCGTTCTGACGGAACAACGCCCTAGAGTGAAGCCTAGGTTGCCCGGAACGTAGAAATGACCATCACTTTCACACTGGTTGCAATTACTCCTGTTATACGATGGAAAAACTGCTGTATCTTTATTGTATTTTATGCTTCGGGCGTTGACTTCTAAGGCCCTAACTATTCGTTTTGGTGGAGCAACGCCCTAGAGTGAAGCCTAGGTTGCCCGGAACGTAGAAATGACCATTACCTTCACACTGGTTGCAGGTATTCCTATTATACGATGGAAAAACTGTTGTATTTTTATTGTATTATATGCTTCGGCCGTTGACTTCTCAGGCCCTAACTATTCGATCTGATGCAGCAACGCCCTAGAGTGAATCCTAGGTTGAACGGAACGCAGAGATGTCCATTACCTTCACACTGATGGCTATTACTCATTTTATACGATGGAAAAACTGTTGTATTTTTATTGTATTTTATGCTCCGGGCGTAGACTTCTAAGGCCCTATCTATTCGATGTGGTAGAGCAACACCCTACAGTGAAGCCTAGGTTGCCTGGAACGTAGAAATGGCTATCACTTTCACACGGGTCGCAATTATTCGTGTCATACGATGGAAAAACCGTTGCATTTTCATTGTATTTTATGCTTCGGGCATTGACATCTAAGGCCCTAACGCTTCTATCTGGTGGAGCAACGCCCTAGAGTGAAGCCTAGATTGACCGGAACGTAGCACTGACCATAACTTTCACACTGGATGCAATTATTCGTTTTATACGATGGAAAAACTGTTGTATTTACATTGTATTTTATGCTTCCGGCGTTGACTTCATAGGCCCTAACTATTCGATCTGGTGGAGGAACGCCCTAGAGTGAAGCCTAGGTTGCCCGGAAGGTAGAAATGACCATTACCTTCACACTGGTTGCAGTTATTCCTGTTATACGATGGAAAAACTGTTGTATTTTTATTGTATTATATGCTTCGGCCGTTGACTTCTCAGGCCCTAACTATTCGCTCTGATGCAGCAACGCCCTAGAGTGAATCCTAGGTTGAACGGAACGCAGAGATGACCATTACATTCACACTGATGGCAATTACTCATTCTACACGACGGAAAGACTGTTGTATTTTTATTGTATTTTATGCTCCGGGCGTAGACTTCTAGGGCCCTATCTATTCGATTTGGAAGAGCAACATCCTACAGTGAAGCCTAGGTTGCCTGGAACGTAGAAATGGCTATCACTTTCACACGGGTCGCAATTATTGGTGCCATACGATGGAAAAACCGTTGCATTTTCATTGTATTTTATGCTTCGGGCGTTGACATCTAAATCCCTAACGATTCTATCTGGTGGAGCAACGCCCTAGAGTGAAGCCTAGGTTGACCGGAACGTAGGACTGACCATAACTTTCACACTGGATGCAATTATTCGTTTTATACGATGGAAAAACTGTTGTATTTACATTGTATTTTATGCTTCTGGCGTTGACTTCTTAGGCCCTAACTATTCCATCTGGTGGAGCAACGCCCTAGAGTGAAGGCTAGGTTGCCCGGAACGTAGAAATGACCATCACTTTCACACTGATTGTAATTACTCCTGTCATGCGATGGAAAAACTGTTGTATCTTTATTGTGTTTTATGCTTCTGGCGTTGACTTCTTAGGCCCTGACCATTCGATCTGGTGGAGCAACGCCCTAGAGTGAAGCCTAGGTTTCCCGGAAAGTAGAAATGACCATTGCCTTCACACTGGTTGCAGTTATTCCTGTTATATGGTGGAAAAACTGTTGTATTCTTATTGTATTTTATGCACCTGGTGTTGACTTCCTAGGCCCTAACTATTCGATCTGGTGGAGCAACGCCTCAGAGTTATATCTAGAATGGCCGGAACGTAGAAATGGCCGTCACTTTCACCCTGGTTGCAATTATTCGCATTATACGATGGAAAAACTGTTGTATTTATTTTGTATTTTATGCTTCTGCCGTTGACTTCTTCGGCCCTAACTATTCGATCTCGTGGAGCAACGCCCTAGAGTGGAACCTAGGTTGTACGGAACGTAGAAATGACCATTACCTTCACAGTGGTTGCAATTAATACTGTCATACGATGGAAAAAATGTTGTATTCATATTGTATTTTATGCTTCTGGCGTTGACTTCTAAGTCCCCAGCTCTTCGATATGGTGGAGCAACACCCTAGAGTGAAGCCTATGTTGCACGGAACGTAGAAATGACCATTACTTTAACACTGGTTTCAATTATTCCTGTTTTACGATGGAAAAACTGTTGTATTTATATTGTGTCTTATGTTTCTGGCGTTGACTTCTTCGGCCCTAATTATTCTATGTGGTGGCACAACGCCCTAGATTGAAGCCTAGGTTGCCCGGAATGTAGAAATGACCATTACTTTCACACTGGTTGCAATTATTCGTTAATACGAATGAAGAACTGTTGTATTTATATTGTATTTTATGCTTCTGGCATTGACTCCTTAGGTGCTAACTATTCGATCTGGTATAACAACGCCCTAGAGTCAAGCCTAGGTTGCCCGGAACGTAGAAATTACTACCACTTTCACACCGGTTGCAATTATTCCACTTATACCATGGAGAAACTGTTGTATTTTTATTGTATTTTATGCTTCTGGCGTTGAATTGTAAGTCCCTAGCTATTCGATCTGGGTGGAGCAACGCCCTAGGGTGAAGACTAGGTTGCCCGGAACGTAGAAATGACCAGTACCTTCACACTGGTTGCAGTTATTCCTGTTACACTATGAAGAACTGTTGTATTTTTATTGTATTTTATGCTCCTGCCGTTGACTACTAAGGCCGTAGCTATTGGATGTGGTGGAGCAACTCCCTAGAGTGAAGTCTGGCTTGCCCGGAACGTAGAAACGACCATTACTTTCACACTGGTTGCAATTATTCGTTAATACGAATGAAGAACTGTTGTATTTATATTGTATTTTATGGTTCTGGCGTTGACTCCGTAGGCGCTAACTATTCGATCTGGTATAACAACGCCCTAGAGTCAAGCCTAAGTTGCCCGGATCGTAGAATTGACTACCACTTTCACACTGGTTGCAATTATTCCACTTATACCATGGAGAAACTGTTGTATTTATATTGTATTTTATGCTTCTAGCCTTGACTTCTAAGGCCGTAGCTATTCGATGTGGTAGAGCAACGCCCTAGAGTGAAGAGTAGGTTGCCCGGAACGTAGAAATGACAATAACTTTCACACTGGTTGCAACTATTCGTTTTATACGATGGAAAAGCTGTTGTATTTATTTTGTATTTTATGCTCCGGGCGTAGACTTCTTAGGCCCCAACTATTCGATCTAGTTGAGGATCACCCTAGAGTGAAGCCTAGGTTGCCCGGAAGGTAGAAATGACCAGGACCTTCACACTGGTTGTAGTTATTCCTGTTATACGATGGAAAAGCTGTTGTATTTAAATTGTATTTTATGCTCCTGGTGTTGACTTCTTAGGCCCCAACTATTCGATCTGGTGGAGCAACACCCTAGAGTGAAGCCTAGGTTGCCCGGAACGTAGAAATGACTATCACTTTCACCCTGGTTGCAATTATTCGTGTTATACGATGGAAAAACCGTAGCATTTTCATTGTATTTTATGTTTCGGGCGTTGACTTCTAAGGCCCTAGCTATTCGATCTGGGTGGAGCAACGCCCTAGGGTGAAGACTAGGTTGCCCGGAACGTAGAAATGACCAGTACCTTCACACTGGTTGCAGTTATTCCTGTTACACTATGAAGAACTGTTGTATTTTTATTGTATTTTATGCTCCTGCCGTTGACTACTAAGGCCGTAGCTATTGGATGTGGTGGAGCAACTCCCTAGAGTGAAGTCTGGCTTGCCCGGAACGTAGAAACGACCATTACTTTCACACTGGTTGCAATTATTCGTTAATACGAATGAAGAACTGTTGTATTTATATTGTATTTTATGGTTCTGGCGTTGACTCCGTAGGCGCTAACTATTCGATCTGGTATAACAACGCCCTAGAGTCAAGCCTAAGTTGCCCGGATCGTAGAATTGACTACCACTTTCACACTGGTTGCAATTATTCCACTTATACCATGGAGAAACTGTTGTATTTATATTGTATTTTATGCTTCTAGCCTTGACTTCTAAGGCCGTAGCTATTCGATGTGGTAGAGCAACGCCCTAGAGTGAAGAGTAGGTTGCCCGGAACGTAGAAATGACAATAACTTTCACACTGGTTGCAACTATTCGTTTTATACGATGGAAAAGCTGTTGTATTTATTTTGTATTTTATGCTCCGGGCGTAGACTTCTTAGGCCCCAACTATTCGATCTAGTTGAGGATCACCCTAGAGTGAAGCCTAGGTTGCCCGGAAGGTAGAAATGACCAGGACCTTCACACTGGTTGTAGTTATTCCTGTTATACGATGGAAAAGCTGTTGTATTTAAATTGTATTTTATGCTCCTGGTGTTGACTTCTTAGGCCCCAACTATTCGATCTGGTGGAGCAACACCCTAGAGTGAAGCCTAGGTTGCCCGGAACGTAGAAATGACTATCACTTTCACCCTGGTTGCAATTATTCGTGTTATACGATGGAAAAACCGTAGCATTTTCATTGTATTTTATGTTTCGGGCGTTGACTTCTAAGGCCCTAACTATTCCGTCTGGTGGAGCAACGCCCTAGGGTGAAGCCTAGGTTGCCCGGAACGTAGAAATGACCATAATTTTCACATCGGTTGCAATTATTCGTTTTATACGATGGAAAAACTGTTGCATTTGTTTTGCATTTTACGCTGCTGGCGTTAACTTCTAAGGCCCTAACAATTCGTTCTGGCGGAACATCGCCCTGGAGTGAAGCCTAGGTTGCCCGGAACGTAGAAATGACCATCACTTTCACACTGGTTGCAATTACTCCTGTTATACGATGGAAAAACTGTTGTATCTTTATTGTATTTTATGCTTCGGTCGTTGGCTTCTAAGGCCCTAACTATTCCATGTGGTGGAGCAACGCCCTAGAGTGAAGCCTAGGTTGCCCGGAACGTAGAAATGACCATAATTTTCACATCGGTTGCAATTATTCGTTTTATACGATGGAAAAACTGTTGCATTTGTTTTGTATTTTACGCTTCTGGCGTTGACTCCTAAGGCCCTAACAATTCGTTCTGGCGGAACAACGCCCTAGAGTGAAGCCTAGGTTGCCCGGAACGTAGAAATGACCATTACCTTCACACTGATTGCAATTATCCATTTTATACGACGGAAAAACTATTGTATTTTTATTGTATTTTATGCTTCGGGCGTTGACTTCTAAGGCCCTAACTATTCGATCTGGTGGAGCAACGCCCTAGAGTGAAGCCTAGGTTGCCCGGAACGTAGAAATGACCATCACTTTCACACTGGTTGCAATTACTCCTGTTATACGATGGAAAAACTGTTGTATCTTTATTGTATTTTATGCTTCGGTCGTTGGCTTCTAAGGCCCTAACTATTCGATCTGGTGGAGCAACGCCCTAGAGCCAAGCCTAGGTTGCCCGGAACCTAGATATGGCCATTACTTTCACACTGGATGCAATTATTCGTTTTATTCGATGGAAAAACTGTTGTATTTATTCTGTATTTTATGCTTCGGGCGTTGACTTCTAAGGCCCTAACTATTCGATCTGGTGGAGCAACGCCTCAGAGTTATATCAAGAATGGCCGGAACGTAGAAATGGCCGTCACTTTCACACTGGTTGTAATTATTCGCATTATACGATGGAACAGCAGTTGTATTTATATTGTGTTTTATGCTTCTGGCAATTACTTCTTAGGCCCTAGCTATTCGATCTGGTGGAGCAACACCCTAGAGTGAAGCCTAGGTTGCCCGGAACCTGGAAGTGACCACTACTTCCACACTGGTTGCAATTATTCGTGTTATACGATGGAAAAACCGTTGCATTTTCATTGTATTTTATGCTTCGGGCGTTGACTTCTAAGGCCCTAACTATTCCATCTGGTGGAGCAACGCCCTAGAGTGAAGCCTAGGTTGCCCGGAACGTAGAAATGACCATAATTTTCACATCGGTTGCAATTATCCGTTTTATACGATGGAAAAACTGTTGCATTTGTTTTGTATTTTACGCTTCTGACGTTGACTTCTAAGGCCCTAACAATTCGTTCAGGCGGAACAACGCCCTAGTGTGAAGCCTAGGTTGCCCGGAACGTAGAAATGGCCATCACTTTCACACTGGTTGCAATTACTCCTGTTATACGATGGAAAAACCGTTGTATCTTTATTGTATTTTATGGTTCGGGCGTTGACTTCTAAGGCCCTAACTATTCGATCTGGTGGAGCAACGCCCTAGAGTGAAGCCTAGGTTGCCCGCAACGTAGAAATGACCATTAGCTTCACACTGATTGCAATTATCCATTTTATACGACGGAAAAACTATTGTATTTTTATTGTATTTTATGCTTCGGGCGTTGACTTCTAAGGCCCTAACTATTCGATCTGGTGGAGCAACGCCCTAGGGTCAAGCCTAGGTTGCCATGAATGTAGAAATGACCATAACCTTCACACTGGTTGCAATTATTCGTTTTATACGATGGAAAAACTGCTGTATTTATTCTGTATTTTATGCTTCGGGCGTTGACTTCTAAGGCCCTTACTATTGGATCTGGTGGAACAACGCCCTAGAGTGGAGCCTAGGTTGCCCGGAACGTAGGAATGTCCATTACCTTCACACTGGTTGCAGTTATTCCTGTTATACGATGGAAAAACTGCTGTATTTTTATTGTATTATATGCTTCGGGCGTTGACTTCTCAGGCCCTAACTATTCGCTCTGATGCAGCAACGCCCTAGAGTGAATCCTAGGTTGAACGGAACGCAGAGATGACCATCACACTCACACTGATGGCAATTACTCATTCTATACGATGGAAAGACTGTTGTATTTTTATTGTATTTTATGCTCCGGGCGTAGACTTCTAGGGCCCTATCTATTCGATTTGGTAGAGCAACACCCTACAGTGAAGCCTAGGTTGCCTGGAATATAGATGTGGCCATAATTTTCACATCGGTTGGAATTATTCGTTTTATACGATGGAAAAACTGTTGCATTTGTTTTGTATTTTACGCTTCTGGCGTTGACTTCTAAGGCCCTAACAATTCGTTCTGACGGAACAACGCCCTAGAGTGAAGCCTAGGTTGCCCGGAACGTAGAAATGACCATCACTTTCACACTGGTTGCAATTACTCCTGTTATACGATGGAAAAACTGCTGTATCTTTATTGTATTTTATGCTTCCGGCGTTGACTTCATAGGCCCTAACTATTCGATCTGGTGGAGGAACGCCCTAGAGTGAAGCCTAGGTTGCCCGGAAGGTAGAAATGACCATTACCTTCACACTGGTTGCAGTTATTCCTGTTATACGATGGAAAAACTGTTGTATTTTTATTGTATTATATGCTTCGGCCGTTGACTTCTCAGGCCCTAACTATTCGCTCTGATGCAGCAACGCCCTAGAGTGAATCCTAGGTTGAACGGAACGCAGAGATGACCATTACATTCACACTGATGGCAATTACTCATTCTACACGACGGAAAGACTGTTGTATTTTTATTGTATTTTATGCTCCGGGCGTAGACTTCTAGGGCCCTATCTATTCGATTTGGAAGAGCAACATCCTACAGTGAAGCCTAGGTTGCCTGGAACGTAGAAATGGCTATCACTTTCACACGGGTCGCAATTATTGGTGTCATACGATGGAAAAACCGTTGCATTTTCATTGTATTTTATGCTTCGGGCGTTGACATCTAAATCCCTAACGATTCTATCTGGTGGAGCAACGCCCTAGAGTGAAGCCTAGGTTGACCGGAACGTAGGACTGACCATAACTTTCACACTGGATGCAATTATTCGTTTTATACGATGGAAAAACTGTTGTATTTACATTGTATTTTATGCTTCTGGCGTTGACTTCTTAGGCCCTAACTATTCCATCTGGTGGAGCAACGCCCTAGAGTGAAGGCTAGGTTGCCCGGAACGTAGAAATGACCATCACTTTCACACTGATTGTAATTACTCCTGTCATGCGATGGAAAAACTGTTGTATCTTTATTGTGTTTTATGCTTCTGGCGTTGACTTCTTAGGCCCTGACCATTCGATCTGGTGGAGCAACGCCCTAGAGTGAAGCCTAGGTTTCCCGGAAAGTAGAAATGACCATTGCCTTCACACTGGTTGCAGTTATTCCTGTTATATGGTGGAAAAACTGTTGTATTCTTATTGTATTTTATGCACCTGGTGTTGACTTCCTAGGCCCTAACTATTCGATCTGGTGGAGCAACGCCTCAGAGTTATATCTAGAATGGCCGGAACGTAGAAATGGCCGTCACTTTCACCCTGGTTGCAATTATTCGCATTATACGATGGAAAAACTGTTGTATTTATTTTGTATTTTATGCTTCTGCCGTTGACTTCTTCGGCCCTAACTATTCGATCTCGTGGAGCAACGCCCTAGAGTGGAACCTAGGTTGTACGGAACGTAGAAATGGCCATTACCTTCACAGTGGTTGCAATTAATACTGTCATACGATGGAAAAAATGTTGTATTCATATTGTATTTTATGCTTCTGGCGTTGACTTCTAAGTCCCCAGCTCTTCGATATGGTGGAGCAACACCCTAGAGTGAAGCCTAGGTTGCACGGAACGTAGAAATGACCATTACTTTAACACTGGTTTCAATTATTCCTGTTTTACGATGGAAAAACTGTTGTATTTATATTGTGTCTTATGTTTCTGGCGTTGACTTCTTCGGCCCTAATTATTCTATGTGGTGGCACAACGCCCTAGATTGAAGCCTAGGTTGCCCGGAATGTAGAAATGACAATAACTTTCACACTGGTTGCAACTATTCGTTTTATACGATGGAAAAGCTGTTGTATTTATTTTGTATTTTATGCTCCGGGCGTAGACTTCTTAGGCCCCAACTATTCGATCTAGTTGAGGATCACCCTAGAGTGAAGCCTAGGTTGCCCGGAAGGTAGAAATGACCAGGACCTTCACACTGGTTGTAGTTATTCCTGTTATACGATGGAAAAGCTGTTGTATTTAAATTGTATTTTATGCTCCTGGTGTTGACTTCTTAGGCCCCAACTATTCGATCTGGTGGAGCAACACCCTAGAGTGAAGCCTAGGTTGCCCGGAACGTAGAAATGACTATCACTTTCACCCTGGTTGCAATTATTCGTGTTATTCGATGGAAAAACTGTTGCATTTTTATTGTATTTTATCCTTCGGGCGTTGACTTCTAAGGGCCTAACTATTCGATCTGATGCAACAACGCCCTGGAGTGAAGCCTAGGTTGCCCGGAACGTAGAAGTGACCATTACATTCACACTGTTTGCCATTATTCATTTTATACGATGGAGAAGCCCTTGTATTTGTATTGTATTTTATGCTTCTGGCGTTGACTTCTAAGGCCCTAACTACTCGACCTGGTGGAGCAACGCCCTAGAGTGAAGCCTAGGTTGCTCGGAACGTAGAAATGCCCATTACTTTCACCCTGGTTGTAATTATACCTGTTATACGATGGAATAACTGTTGTATTAATTCTGTATTTT
Source organism: Calliopsis andreniformis (assembly GCF_051401765.1). Lineage (NCBI taxonomy): Eukaryota > Metazoa > Arthropoda > Insecta > Hymenoptera > Andrenidae > Calliopsis > Calliopsis andreniformis. The sequence continues at coordinate 21,071,624 of NW_027480422.1, forward strand.
ATGCTTCGGGCTATGACTTCTAAGGCCCTAGCTATTCGGTTTGGTGGAGCAACGATCCAGAGTGAAGCCTAGGTTGCCCGTAACGTAGAAATGACCATATCTTTCACACTGGTTGCAATTATTCGTTTTATACGATGGAGAAACTGTTGTATTAATTTTGTATTTTATGCTTCGTGCGTTGACTTCTAAGGCCCTAACTATTCGATCTGGTGGAACAACGCCCTAGAGTGAAGCCTAGGTTGCCCGGAACGTAGAAATGACCTGTACTTTCACACTGGTTGCAGTTATTCCTGTTATACGATGGAAAAACTGCTGCATTTTTATTGTATTTTATGGTTCTGTCGTTAAATTCTAAGTATCGAACTATTAGATCTGGTGGAGCAACGCCCTACAGTTAAGCCTTGGTTGCCCGGAACGTAGAAATGACCTTTACCTTCACACTGTTTTCTAATATACATTATATACGATGGAAAAACTGTTGTATTTTTATTGTATTTTATGCTTCTGGCGTTGACTTCTAAGGCCCTAACTATTCGATCTGGTGGAGGAACGCCCTTAAGCGAAGCCTAGGTTGCCCGGAACGTAGAAATGACCTGTACTTTCACACTGGTTGCAATCATTCCTGTTATACGATGGAAAAACTGTTGCATCTTTATTGTATTTTATGCTTCTGGCGTTAATTTCTAAGTCCCTAGCTATGCGATCTGTTGGAGGAACGCCCTACAGTTAAGCCTAGGTTGCCCGGAACGTAGAAATGACCTTTACTTTCACACTGTTTGCAAATATACATCATATACGATGGAAAAGCTGTAGTATTTATATTGTATTTTATGCTTCTGGCGTTGACTTCTTAGGTCCTAACTATTCGATCTGGTGGAGCACCGCCCTAGAGTGAAGCCTAGGTTGCCCGGAACGTAGAAATGACCAGTACTTTTACACTGGTTGCAGCTATTCCTGTTATACGGTGGAAAAACTGTCGCATTTTTATTGTATTTTATGCTTCTGGCGGTGACTTCTAAGTCCCTAGCTATTCGATCTGGTGGAGCAAGGCCCTAGAGCGAAGCCTAGGTTACCGGGAACATAGAAATGACCAGTACTTTCCCGCGGGTTGCAGCCTTCCTGTTATACGATGGAAAAACTGTTGCATTTTTATTGTATTTTATGCTTCTGGTGTTGTATTCAAAGTCGCTGGCTATGCGATCTGGTGGAGCAACGACCTGGAGTTAAGCCTAGGTTGCCCGGGAACGTAGAAATGACCATAACTTTCGCGCTGGTTGCAATTATTCCGGTTATACGATGGAAAAACTGTTGCATTTTTATTGTATTTTATGCTTCTGGCGTTAAATTCTAAGTACCTAACTATGCGATCTGGTGGAGCAACGCCCTACAGTTATGCCTAGGTTGCCCGGAACGAAGAAATGACCTTCACTTTCTCACTCTTTGCAAATACACATCATCTACGATGGAAAAGCTGTTGTATTTATATCGTATTTTATGCTTCTGGCGTTGACTTCTTAGGCCCTAACTATTCGATCTGGTGGAGCAACGCCCTCGAGAGAAGCCTAGATTTCCCGGAACGTGGAAATGACCATTACCTTCAGGCATGTTGCAATTGTTCCTGTTATACGATGATAGAACTGTTGTATTTTTCTTGTGTTTTATGCGTCTGGATTTGTTTTCTAAGGTCCTGACTATTCGACCTGGTGGAGCAACGCCCTAGAGTGAAGTCTAGGTTGCACGGAACGTAGAAATGTCCATTTCTTTCACACTGGTTGTAATTATTCCTGTTATACGATGGAATAACTGCTCTATTTGTATTTTATTTTATGCTTCTCGCGTTGACTTCTAAGGCCCTAGCCATTGGATATGGTGGAGCATCGCCCTAGGGTGAAGCCTAGGTTGCCCGGAACGTAGAAATGACCATCACCTTCACTCTGGTTGCAATTATTCCTGTTATACGATGGAAAAGCTGTTGTATCTTTGTTGTATTTTATGATTCTGTCGTTGACTTCTTAGGCCCTAACTATTGGATCTGGTGGACCAACGCCCTAGAGTAAAACCTAGGTTGCCCGGAACGTGGAAGTGACCATCACGTTCACATTTGTTGCAATTATTCCCGTTATACGATGGAAAAACTGTTGTATTTTTATTGTATTTTATGTTTCGGGCGTTGCCTTCTAAGGCCCTAACTATTCGACCTGGAGGAGCAACGCCCTAGAGTGAAGCCTAGGTTGCACGGAACGTAGAAATGCCCATTACTTTCACACTGGTTGTAATTATTCCTGTTATATGATGGAATAACTGTTGTATTTATATTTTATTTTATGCTGCTGGCGTTGACTTCTAAGGCCCTAGCTATTTGATCTGGTGGTGCAACGCTCTAGGGTGAAGCTTAGGTTGCCCGGAACTTAGAAATGCCCATTACTTTCACACTGGTTGTAATTATTCCTGTTACACGATGGAATAACTGTTGTGTTTTTATTTTATTTTGTGCTTCTGGCGTTGACTCCTAAGGCCGTAGCTATTCGATGTGGTGCAGCAACGCCCTAGGGTGAAACCTAGGTTGCCCGGAACGTAGAAATGACCATCAACTTCACCCTGGTTGCAATTATTCATGTTATACGATGGAAAAACTGTGGTATTTATAATGTATTTTATGCTTCTGGCGTTGACCTCTAAGTCCCCAGCTGTTCGATCAGGTGCAGCAGCGCACTGCAGCGAAACCTAGGTTGCCCGGAACTTAGAAATGACCTTTACTTTCACACTGTTTGCAAATATACATTATATACAATGGAAAATATGTCCTATTTATTTTGTATTTTATGCTTCGGGCGTTGACATCTAAGGCCCTAACTATTCGATCTGGTGAAGCAACGCCCTAGAGTCAAGCCTAGGTTGCCCGGAACGTAGAAATGACCATTACCTTCACACTTCTTGCAATTATACATTTTATACGATGGAAAAACTGTTGTACTTATGTTGTATTTTGTTCTTCTGGCGTTGAATTCTAAGTCCCTAGCTATTCGATCTGTCGGAGCAATGCGCTATAGTGAAGCCTAGGTCACCCGGAACATAGAAATGACCAGTACTTTCACACTGGTTGCAATTATTCCTGTTATACGATGGAAAAACTGTTGTATATCTATTGTATTTTATGCTTCTGGCGTTGACTTCTTAGGCACTAACTATTCGAATTGGTGGGACAATGCCCTAGACTGAAGCCTAGGCTGCTAGGGACGTAGAAATGACCATAACTTTTACGCTGGTTGCAATTATTCGTTTTATACAATGGAAAATATGTCCTATTTATTTTGTATTTTATGCTTCGGGCGTTGACATCTAAGGCCCTAACTATTCGATCTGGTGAAGCAACGCCCTAGAGTCAAGCCTAGGTTGCCCGGAACGTAGAAATGACCATAACTTTCATACTGGTTGCAATTATTCGTTTTATACCGTGGAAAAACTGTTGTATTTATATTGTATTTTATGCGTCTGGAGTTGTTTTCTAAGGCCCTATCTATTCGACCTGGTGGACGAACGCCCTAGAGTGAAGCCTAGGTTGCACGGAACGTAGAAATGACCATTACTTCCACACTGGTTGTAATTATTCCTGTTATACGATGGAATAACTGTTGTATTTTTATTTTATTTTGTGCTTCTGGCGTTAACTTCTAAGGCCCTAGCTATTCGATCTGGTGGAGCAACGCTCTAGAGTGAAGCCTAGGTTGCCCGGAACTTAGAAATGACCATCACCTGCACCCTGGTTGCAATTATTCCTGTTATACGATGGAAAAACTGTGGTATTTATAATGTATTTTATGCTTCTGGCGTTGACCTCTAAGTCCCTAGCTATTCGATCAGGTGCAGCAGCGCCCTGCAGCGAAACCTAGGTTGCCCGGAACTTAGAAATGACCTTTACTTTCACACTGTTTGCAAATATACATTATATACAATGGAAAATATGTCCTATTTATTTTGTATTTTATGCTTCGGGCCTTGACATCTAAGGCCCTAACTATTCGATCTGGTGATGCAACGCCCTAGAGTCAAGCCTAGGTTGCCCGGAACGTAGAAATGACCATTACCTTCACACTTCTTGCAATTATACATTTTATACGATGGAAAAACCGTTGTACTTATGTTGTATTTTGTTCTTCTGGTGCTGAATTCTAAGACCCTAGCTATTCGATCTGGTGGAGCAATGCCCTAGAGAGAAGCCTAGGTCACCCGGAACATAGAAATGACCAGTACTTTCACAATGGTTGCAATTATTCGTTTTATACGATGGAAAAACTGTTGTACCTATATTCTATGTTATGCCTCTGGCGTTGACTCCTAAGGCCGTAGCTATTCGATGTGGTGGAGCAACGCCCTAGCGTGAAGCCTAGGTTGCCCGGAACGTAGAAATAACCATTACTTCCACACTGTTTGCAATTACACATTTTATACAATGGAAAGACTGTTGCATTTATATTGCATTTTATGCTTCTGGCTTTGACTTCTAAGGCCGTAGATATTCGATGTGGTGGAGCAACGCCATAGAGTGAAGCCTAGGTTGCCCGGAACGTAGAAATGACCATTACTTTCACAATGGTTGCAATTATTCTTTTCATACGATGGAAAAACTGTTGTATTTTTATTGCGTTTTATGCGTCTGGAGTTGTTTTCTCAGGCCCTAACTATTCGATCTGGCCGACCAACGCCCTAGAGTGAAGCCTAGGTTGCACGGAACGTATAAATGCCCATTACTTTCACACTGGTTGTAATTATTCCTGTTATACGATGGAATAACTGTTGTATTTATATTTTATTTTATGCTTCTGGCGTTGACTTCTAAGGCCCTAGCTATGCGATCTGGTGGTGCAACGCTCTAGAGTGAAGCCTGGGTTGCCCGGAACTTAGAAGTGACCATCACCTTCACTCTGGTTGCTATTATTCCTTTTATACGATGGAAAAACTGTGGTATTTTTATTGTATTTTATGCTCCAGGCGTTGACTTCTGAGGTCCTAACTATTGGATATGCTGGAGGAACGCCCTAGGGTGAAGCCTAGGGTGCCCGGATCGTAGAAATGACCATTACCTTCACACTGGTTGCTATTATTCCTGTTATACGATGGACAAACTGTTGGATATTTGTTGTACTTTACGCTTCTGGCGTTGACTTCTAAGGCCCTATATTTCGATCTGGTGGAGCAATGCCTCCGAGTTAAGTCTAGGATCCCCGGAACGTAGAAATGGCTATTGCTTTCACACTGGTTTCAATTATTCGTTTTATAAGATGGAAAAACTGTGGTACATATATCGTATTTATATGCTTCTGGCGTTGATTTCTTAGGCCCTAACTATTCGATCTGGTGGAGCAACGCCCTAGGGTGAAGCCTAGGTTGCCCGGAACTTAGAAATGACCATCACCTGCACCCTGGTTGCAATTATTCCTGTTATACGATGGAAAAACTGTGGTATTTATAATGTATTTTATGCTTCTGGCGTTGACCTCTAAGTGCCTAGCTATTCGATCAGGTGCAGCAGCGCCCTGCAGCGAAACCTAGGTTGCCCGGAACTTAGAAATGACCTTTACTTTCACACTGTTTGCAAATATACATTATATACAATGGAAAATATGTCCTATTTATTTTGTATTTTATGCTTCGGGCGTTGACATCTAAGGCCCTAACTATTCGATCTGGTGATGCAACGCCCTAGAGTCAAGCCTAGGTAGCCCGGAACGTAGAAATGACCATTACCTTCACACTTCTTGCAATTATACGTTTTATACGATGGAAAAACCGTTGTACTTATGTTGTATTTTGTTCTTCTGGTGCTGAATTCTAAGACCCTAGCTATTCGATCTGGTGGAGCAATGCCCTAGAGTGAAGCCTAGGTCACCCGGAACATAGAAATGACCAGTACTTTCACAATGGTTGCAATTATTCTTTTCATACGATGGAAAAACTGTTGTATTTTTATTGCGTTTTATGCGTCTGGAGTTGTTTTCTCAGGCCCTAACTATTCGATCTGGTCGACCAACGCCCTAGAGTGAAGCCTAGGTTGCACGGAACGTAGAAATGCCCATTACTTTCACACTGGTTGTAATTATTCCTGTTATACGATGGAATAACTGTTATATTTATATTTTATTTTATGCTTCTGGCGTTGACTTCTAAGGCCCTAGCTATGCGATCTGGTGGTGCAACGCTCTAGAGTGAAGCCTGGGTTGCCCGGAACTTAGAAGTGACCATCACCTTCACTCTGGTTGCTATTATTCCTATTATACGATGGAAAAACTGTGGTATTTTTATTGTATTTTATGCTCCAGGCGTTGACTTCTAAGGCCCTAACTATTCGATCTGCTGGATCAACGGCCTAGAGTGAAGCCTAGGTTGCCCGGAACGTAGAAAAGACCATTACTTTCACACTGGTTGCAATTATTCGTTTTATACGATCGAAAAACTGCTGTATCTATTTTGTATTTTATGCTTCTGTCGTTGACTTCTTAAGCCCTAACTATTGGTTGTGGTGGACCAACGCCCTAGAGTGAAGCCTAGGTTGCCGGGAACGTGGAAATGACCATCACGGTCACATTTGTTGCAATTATTCTCGTTATACGATTGAAATCTGTTGTATTTTTATTGTATTTTATGCTTCTGGCGTTGACTTCTTAGGCGGTAGCTATTCGATGTGGTGGAGCAACGCCCTAGCGTGGAGCCTAGGTTGCCCGGAACGTAGAAATAACCATTACTTCCACACTGTTTGCAATTATTCATTTTATACAAGGGAATAACTATTGTATTTATATTGCAGTTTATGCTTCTGGCGTTGACTTCTTAGGCCCTAACTATTCGATCTAGTGGAACAACGCCCTAGAGTGAAGCCTATGTTGCCCGGAACGTAGAAATGGCCATTGCTTTCATACTTGTTGCAATTATTCGTATTATACGATGGAAAAACTGTTGTATTTATATTGTATTTTATGCTTCTGGTGTAGACTTCTTAGGTCCTAGCTATTCGATCTCGAGGAACAATACCCTAGAGTGAAGTCTAGGTTGCCCGGAACTTAGAAATGACCATAACCTTCATACTGAATGCAATTATTCGTTTTATACGATGGAAAAACTGTTGTACTTATATTTTATGTTATGCCTCTGGCGTTGTCTTCTTAGGCCCTAACTATTCGATCTGGTGGAACAACGCCCTAGAGTGAAGCCTATGTTGCCCGGAACGTAGAAATGGCCATTGCTTTCACAATGGTTGCAATTATTCGTATTATACGATGGAAAAACTGTTGTATTTATATTGTATTTTATGCTTCTGGTGTAGACTTCTTAGGTCCTAGCTATTCGATCTGGAGGAACAACGCCCTAGAGTGAAACCTAGGTTGCCCGGAACGTAGAAATGGCCATTGCTTTCACACTGGTTGCAATTATTCGTATTATGCGATGGAAAAACTGTTGTATTTATATTGTGTTTTATGCTTCTGGTGTAGACTTCTTAGGTCCTAGGTATTCGATCTGGAGGAACAACGCCCTAGAGTGAAGCCTAGGTTGCCCGGAACGTAGAAATGACCATAACCTTCATACTGAATGCAATTATTCGTTTTATACGATGGAATAACTGTTGTACTTATATTCTATGTTATGCCTCTGGCGTTGACTTCTAAGGCCGCAGCTATTCGATGTGGTGGAGCAGCGCCCTAGAGTGAAGCCTAGGTTGCCCGGAACGTAGAAATGACCATACCTTTCACTCTGGTTGCAATTATTCCTGTTATACAAGGGAAAAACTGTTGTATTTATATTGTATTTTATGCTTCTGGCGTTGACTTCCTGGGCCCTACTTATTCTATCTGGAGGAGCAACGCCCTAGAGTGAAGCCTAGGTTGCCCGGAATGAAGAAATGACCATCACTTTCACACTGGTGGCAATTATTCCTGTTGTACGATGGAAAAACTTTTGTATTTTTATTGTATTTTAAGCTTCGGGCGCTGACTTGTAAGGTCCTAACTATTGGATCTGGTGGAGCAACGCCCTAGGGTGAAGCCTAGGTTGCCCGGAACGTAGAAATGACCATAACTTTCATACTGGTTGCTATTATTCGTTTAATACGATGGAAAAACTATTGTATTTATATTGTATTTAATGCTTCTGGCGTTGACTTCTAAGGCCATAGCTATTGGATGTGGTCGAGCAACGCCCTAGAGTGAAGCCTAGGTTGCCCGTATTGTAGAATTGACCATATCTTTCATTCTGGTTGCAATTATTCCTGTTATACGATGGAAAAACTGTTGTATTTCTATTCTATTTTATGCTTCTGGCGTTGACTTCTTAGGCCCTAACTATTCGACCTGGTTGAGCAACGCCCTAGAGAGAAGCCTAGATTGCCCGGAACGTAGAAATGACCATTACCATCAGGCATGTTGCAATTGTTCCTGTTATAGGGTGAAAGTACTGTTGTATTTTTCTTGTGTTTTATGCGTCTGGATTTGTTTCTAAGGCCCTAACTATTCGACCTGGAGGAGCAACGCCCTAGAGTGAAGCCTAGGTTGCACGGAACGTAGAAATGCCCATTACTTTCACACTGGTTGTAATTATTCCTGTTATATGACGGAATAACTGTTGTATTTATATTTTATTTTATGCTGCTGGCGTTGACTTCTAAGGCCCTTGCTATTTGATCTGGTGGTGCAACGCTCTAGGGTGAAGCTTAGGTTGCCCGGAACTTAGAAATGCCCATTACTTTCACACTGGTTGTAATTATTCCTGTTACACGATGGAATAACTGTTGTGTTTTTATTTTATTTTGTGCTTCTGGCGTTGACTCCTAAGGCCGTAGCTATTCGATGTGGTGCAGCAACGCCCTAGGGTGAAGCCTAGGTTGCCCGGAACGTAGAAATGACCATGTCTTTCACACTGGTTGCAATTATTCATTTTATACAATGGAAAAACTGTTGTATTTATATTGTTTTTTATAGTTATGGCGTTGACTTCTAAGGCCGTAGCTATTCGATGTGGTAGAGAAATGCCCTAGAGTGAAGCCTAGGATGCCCGCAACGTAGAAATGGCCATTACTTCCACACTGTTTGCAATTATTCCTGTTATACGATGGAAAAACTGTTGTATTTCTATTGTATTTTATGCTTCTGGCGTTGACTTCTTAGGCCCTAACAATTCGACCTGGTGGAGCAACGCCCTACAGTTAAGCCTAGGTTGCCGTGAACGTAGAAATGACCATAACATTCACACTGGTTGCAATTATTCGTTTTATACGATGGAAAAACTGTTGTACTTATATTGTATGTTATGCATCTGGCGTTGACTCCTAAGGCCGTAGCTATGCGATGTGGTGGAGCAACGCCCTAGCGTGGAGCCTAGGTTGCCCGGAACGTAGAAATAACCATTACTTCCACACTGTCTGCAATTATTCATTTTATACAAGGGAATAACTGTTGAATTTATATTGCAGTTTATGCTTCTGGCGTTGACTTCTTAGGCCCTAACTATTCGATCTAGTGGAACAACGCCCTAGAGTGAAGCCTATGTTGCCCGGAACGTAGAAATGGCCATTGCTTTCACACTGGTTGCAATTATTCGTATTATACGATGGAAAAACTGTTGTATTTATATTGTATTTTATGCTTCTGGTGTAGACTTCTTAGGTCCTAGCTATTCGATCTCGAGGAACAACGCCCTAGAGTGAAGCCTAGGTTGCCCGGAACGTAGAAATGACAATAACCTTCATACTGAATGCAATTATTCGTTTTATACAATAGAAATACTGTTGTACTTATATTCTATGTTATGCCTCTGGCGTTGACTTCTAAGGCCGCAGCTATACGATGTGGTGGAGCAGCGCCATAGAGTGAAGCCTAGGCTGCCCGGAACGTAGAAATGACCATACCTTTCACACTGGTTGCAATTATTCATTTTATACAAGGGAATAACTGTTGTATTTATATTGCAGTTTATGCTTCTGGCGTTGACTTCTTAGGCCCTAACTATTCGATCTAGTGGAACAACGCCCTAGAGTGAAGCCTATGTTGCCCGGAACGTAGAAATGGCCATTGCTTTCATACTTGTTGCAATTATTCGTATTATACGATGGAAAAACTGTTGTATTTATATTGTATTTTATGCTTCTGGTGTAGACTTCTTAGGTCCTAGCTATTCGATCTCGAGGAACAATACCCTAGAGTGAAGCCTAGGTTGCCGGGAACTTAGAAATGACCATAACCTTCATACTGAATGCAATTATTCGTTTGATACGATGGAAAAACTGTTGTACTTATATTTTATGTTATGCCTCTGGCGTTGTCTTCTTAGGCCCTAACTATTCGATCTGGTGGAACAACGCCCTAGAGTGAAGCCTATGTTGCCCGAAACGTAGAAATGGCCATTGCTTTCACACTGGTTGCAATTATTCGTATTATACGATGGAAAAACTGTTGTATTTATATTGTATTTTATGCTTCTGGTGTAGACTTCTTAGGTCCTAGCTATTCGATCTGGAGGAACAACGCCCTAGAGTGAAGCCTAGGTTGCCCGGAACGTAGAAATGACCTGTACTTTCACACTGGTTGCAATTATTCCTGTTATACGATGGAAAAACTGCTGCATTTTTATTGTATTTTATGGTTCTGTCGTTAAATTCTAAGTATCGAACTATTAGATCTGGTGGAGCAACGCCCTACAGTTAAGCCTTGGTTGCCCGGAACGTAGAAATGACCTTTACCTTCACACTGTTTTCTAATATACATTATATACGATGGAAAAACTGTTGTATTTTTATTGTATTTTATGCTTCTGGCGTTGACTTCTAAGTCCCTAGCTATTCGATCTGGTGGAGCAACGCCCTTAAGCGAAGCCTAGGTTGCCCGGAACGTAGAAATGACCTGTACTTTCACACTGGTTGCAATCATTCCTGTTATACGATGGAAAAACTGTTGTACTTATGCTGTATTTTATGTTTCTGGCGTTGAACTCTAAGTCCCTAACTATTCGATCTGGTGGAGCAACGCCGTAGAGTAAAGCCTAGGTTGCCGGAACGTAGAAATGACCGTTACTTTCACAATGTTTCCAAATATACATTATATGTCATAGAAAAGCAGTTGTATTTATATTGTATTTTATGCTTGTGGCGTTGACTTCTTAGGCCCTAATTATTTGGTCTGGTGGAGCACCGCCCTGTAGTGAAGCCTAGGTTGCCCGGAACGTGGAATAGACCATTACCTTCACACTGGTTGCAATCATTCCTGTTATACGATGGAAAAACTGTTGCATCTTTATTGTATTTTATGCTTCTGGCGTTAATTTCTAAGTCCCTAGCTATGCGATCTGTTGGAGGAACGCCCTACAGTTAAGCCTAGGTTGCCCGGAACGTAGAAATGACCTTTATTTCACACTGTTTGCAATTATTCCTTTTATACGATATAAAAACTGGTGTATTTTTATTGTATTTTATGCTTCTGGCGTTGACTTCTGAGGCCCTAACTATCCGATCTGGTGGAGCAACGCCCTACAGTTAAGCCTAGGTTGCCCGGTACGTAGAAATTGCCTTTACTTTCACACTGTTTGCAAATATACATTATATACGATGGAAAAGCTATTGTATTTATATTGTATTTTATGCTTCTGGCGCTGACTTCTTAGGCCCTAACTATTCGATCTGGTGGAACAAAGCCCTAGAGTGAAGCCTAGGTTGCCCGGAACGTAGGAGTGACCTTCACTTTCACTCTGCTTGCAATTATACATTTTATACGATGGCAGAACTGCTATACTTATGTTGTATTTTATGCTTCTGGCGTTGACTTCTAAGGCCCTAACTATTCGATCTGGTGGAGGAACGCCCTAGGGTGAAGCCTAGGTTGCCCGGAACGTAGAAATGACCAGTACCTTTACACTGGTTGCAGCTATTCCTGTTATACGGTGGAAAAACTGTCGCATTTTTATTGTATTTTATGCTTCTGGCGGTGACTTCTAAGTCCCTAGCTATTCGATCTGGTGGAGCAAGGCCCTAGAGCGAAGCCTAGGTTACCGGGAACATAGAAATGACCAGTACTTTCACGCGGGTTGCAGCCTTCCTGTTATACGATGGAAAAACTGTTGCATTTTTATTGTATTTTATGCTTCTGGTGTTGTATTCAAAGTCGCTGGCTATGCGATCTGGTGGAGCAACGACCTGGAGTTAAGCCTAGGTTGCCCGGGAACGTAGAAATGACCATAACTTTCACACTGGTTGCAATTATTCCTTTTGTACGATGGAAAAGCTGTTGTATTTTTATTGTATTTTATGCTTCTGGCGTTGACTTCTAAGTCGCTAGTTATTGGATCTGGTGGAGCAACGCCCTACAGCGAAACCTAGGTTGCCCGGAACGTAGAAATCACCTGTACTTTCACGCTGGTTGCAATTATTCCTGTTATACGATGGAAAAACTGTTGCATTTTTATTGTATTTTATGCTTCTGGCGTTGACTTCTTAGGCCCTAACTATTCGATCTGGTGGAGCAACGCCCTCGAGAGAAGCCTAGATTTCCCGGAACGTGGAAATGACCATTACCTTCAGGCATGTTGCAATTGTTCCTGTTATACGATGATAGAACTGTTGTATTTTTCTTGTGTTTTATGCGTCTGGATTTGTTTTCTAAGGTCCTGACTATTCGACCTGGTGGAGCAACGCCCTAGAGTGAAGTCTAGGTTGCACGGAACGTAGAAATGTCCATTTCTTTCACACTGGTTGTAATTATTCCTGTTATACGATGGAATAACTGCTCTATTTGTATTTTATTTTATGCTTCTCGCGTTGACTTCTAAGGCCCTAGCCATTGGATATGGTGGAGCATCGCCCTAGGGTGAAGCCTAGGTTGCCCGGAACGTAGAAATGACCATCACCTCCACTCTGGTTGCAATTATTCCTGTTATACGATGGAAAAGCTGTTGTATCTTTGTTGTATTTTATGATTCTGTCGTTGACTTCTTAGGCCCTAACTATTGGATCTGGTGGACCAACGCCCTAGAGTAAAACCTAGGTTGCCCGGAACGTGGAAGTGACCATCACGTTCACATTTGTTGCAATTATTCCCGTTATACGATGGAAAAACTGTTGTATTTTTATTGTATTTTATGTTTCGGGCGTTGCCTTCTAAGGCCCTAGCTATTCGAACTGGTGGAGCAACGCTCTGGAGTGTAGCCTAGGTTGCCCGGAACGTAGAAATGACCATTACCTTCACACTGTTTGCAAATATACATTATATACGATGGAAAAGCTGTTGTGTTTTTATTGTATTATATGCATCTGGCATTGACTTCTAAGGCCCTAACTATTCGATCTGCTGGATCAACGGCCTAGAGTGAAGCCTAGGTTGCCCGGAACGTAGAAATGACCATTACTTTCACACTGGTTGCAATTATTCGTTTTATACGATCGAAAAACTGCTGTATCTATTTTGTATTTTATGCTTCTGTCGTTGACTTCTTAAGCCCTAACTATTGGTTGTGGTGGACCAACGCCCTAGAGTGAAGCCTAGGTTGCCGGGAACGTGGAAATGACCATCACGGTCACATTTGTTGCAATTATTCTCGTTATACGATTGAAATCTGTTGTATTTTTATTGTATTTTATGCTTCTGGCGTTGACTTCTTAGGCGGTAGCTATTCGACGTGGTGGAGCAACGCCCTAGCGTGGAGCCTAGGTTGCCCGGAACGTAGAAATAACCATTACTTCCACACTGTTTGCAATTATTCATTTTATACAAGGGAATAACTATTGTATTTATATTGCAGTTTATGCTTCTGGCGTTGACTTCTTAGGCCCTAACTATTCGATCTAGTGGAACAACGCCCTAGAGTGAAGCCTATGTTGCCCGGAACGTAGAAATGGCCATTGCTTTCATACTTGTTGCAATTATTCGTATTATACGATGGAAAAACTGTTGTATTTATATTGTATTTTATGCTTCTGGTGTAGACTTCTTAGGTCCTAGCTATTCGATCTCGAGGAACAATACCCTAGAGTGAAGCCTAGGATGCCCGGAACTTAGAAATGACTATAACCTTCATACTGAATGCAATTATTCGTTTTATACGATGGAAAAACTGTTGTACTTATATTTTATGTTATGCCTCTGGCGTTGTCTTCTTAGGCCCTAACTATTCGATCTGGTGGAACAACGCCCTAGAGTGAAGCCTATGTTGCCCGGAACGTAGAAATGGCCATTGCTTTCACACTGGTTGCAATTATTCGTATTATACGATGGAAAAACTGTTGTATTTATATTGTATTTTATGCTTCTGGTGTAGACTTCTTAGGTCCTAGCTATTCGATCTGGAGGAACAACGCCCTAGAGTGAAACCTAGGTTGCCCGGAACGTAGAAATGGCCATTGCTTTCACACTGGTTGCAATTATTCGTATTATGCGATGGAAAAACTGTTGTATTTATATTGTGTTTTATGCTTCTGGTGTAGACTTCTTAGGTCCTAGGTATTCGATCTGGACGAACAACGCCCTAGAGTGAAGCCTAGGTTGCCCGGAACGTAGAAATGACCATAACCTTCATACTGAATGCAATTATTCGTTTTATACGATGGAATAACTGTTGTACTTATATTCTATGTTATGCCTCTGGCGTTGACTTCTAAGGCCGCAGGTATTCGATGTGGTGGAGCAGCGCCCTAGAGTGAAGCCTAGGTTGCCCGGAACGTAGAAATGACCATACCTTTCACACTGGTTGCAATTATTCATTTTATACAAGGGAATAACTGTTGTATTTATATTGCAGTTTATGCTTCTGGCATTGACTTCTTAGGCCCTAACTATTCGATCTAGTGGAACAACGCCCTAGAGTGAAGCCTATGTTGCCCGGAACCTAGAAATGGCCATTGCTTTCATACTTGTTGCAATTATTCGTATTATACAATGGAAAAACTGTTGTATTTATATTGTATTTTATGCTTCTGGTGTAGACTTCTTAGGTCCTAGCTATTCGATCTCGAGGAACAATACCTTAGAGCGAAGCCTAGGTTGCCGGGAACTTAGAAATGACCATAACCTTCATACTGAATGCAATTATTCGTTTTATACGATGGAAAAACTGTTGTACTTATATTTTATGTTATGCCTCTGGCGTTGTCTTCTTAGGCCCTAACTATTCGATCTGGTGGAACAACGCCCTAGAGTGAAGCCTATGTTGCCCGGAACGTAGAAATGGCCATTGCTTTCACACTGGTTGCAATTATTCGTATTATACGATGGAAAAACTGTTGTATTTATATTGTATTTTATGCTTCTGGTGTAGACTTCTTAGGTCCTAGCTATTCGATCTGGAGGAACAACGCCCTAGAGTGAAACCTAGGTTGCCCGGAACGTAGAAATGGCCATTGCTTTCACACTGGTTGCAATTATTCGTACTATGCGATGGAAAAACTGTTGTATTTATATTGTATTTTATGCTTCTGGTGTAGACTTCTTAGGTCCTAGGTATTCGATCTGGACGAACAACGCCCTAGAGTGAAGCCTAGGTTACCCGGAACGTAGAAATGACCATAACCTACATACTGAATGCAATTATTCGTTTTATACGATGGAAAGCTGTTGTACTTATATTCTATGTTATGCCTCTGGCGTTGACTTCTAAGGCCGCAGCTATTCGATGTGGCGGAGCAGCGCCCTAGAGAGAAGCCTAGGTGGCCCGGAACGTAGAAATGACCATACCTTTCACACTGGTTGCAATTATTCCTGTTATACAAGGGAAAAACTGTTGTATTTATATTGTATTTTATGCATCTGGCGTTGACTTCCTGGGCCCTACTTATTCTATCTGGAGGAGCAACGCCCTAGAGTGAAGCCTAGGTTGCCCGGAATGAAGAAATGACCATCACTTTCACACTGGTGGCAATTATTCCTGTTGTACGATGGAAAAACTTTTGTACTTTTATTGTATTTTAAGCTTCGGGCGCTGACTTCTAAGGTCCTAACTATTGGATCTGGTGGAGCAACGCCCTAGGATGAAGCCTAGGTTGCCCGGAACGTAGAAATGACCATAACTTTCATACTGGTTGCTATTATTCGTTTAATACGATGGAAAAACTATTGTATTTATATTGTATTTAATGCTTCTGGCGTTGACTTCTAAGGCCATAGCTATTGGATGTGGTCGAGCAACGCCCTAGAGTGAAGCCTAGGTTGCCCGTATTGTAGAATTGACCATGTCTTTCATTCTGGTTGCAATTATTCCTGTTATACGATGGAAAAACTGTTGTATTTCTATTCTATTTTATGCTTCTGGCGTTGACTTCTTAGGCCCTAACTATTCGACCTGGTTGAGCAACGCCCTAGAGAGAAGCCTAGATTGCCCGGAACGTAGAAATGACCATTACCATCAGGCATGTTGCAATTGTTCCTGTTATAGGATGAAAGAACTGTTGTATTTTTCTTGTGTTTTATGCGTCTGGATTTGTTTCTAAGGCCCTAACTATTCGACCTGGAGGAGCAACGCCCTAGAGTGAAGCCTAGGTTGCACGGAACGTAGAAATGCCCATTACTTTCACACTGGTTGTAATTATTCCTGTTATATGATGGAATAACTGTTGTATTTATATTTTATTTTATGCTGCTGGCGTTGACTTCTAAGGCCCTAGCTATTTGATCTGGTGGTGCAACGCTCTAGGGTGAAGCTTAGGTTGCCCGGAACTTAGAAATGCCCATTACTTTCACACTGGTTGTAATTATTCCTGTTACACGATGGAATAACTGTTGTGTTTTTATTTTATTTTGTGCTTCTGGCGTTGACTCCTAAGGCCGTAGCTATTCGATGTGGTGCAGCAACGCCCTAGGGTGAAACCTAGGTTGCCCGGAACGTAGAAATGACCATGTCTTTCACACTGGTTGCAATTATTCATTTTATACAATGGAAAAACTGTTGTATTTATATTGTTTTTTATAGTTATGGCGTTGACTTCTAAGGCCGTAGCTATTCGATGTGGTAGAGAAATGCCCTAGAGTGAAGCCTAGGATGCCCGCAACGTAGAAATGGCCATTACTTCCACACTGTTTGCAATTATTCCTGTTATACGATGGAAAAACTGTTGTATATCTATTGTATTTTATGCTTCTGGCGTTGACTTCTTAGGCACTAACTATTCGAATTGGTGGGACAATGCCCTAGACTGAAGCCTAGGCTGCTAGGGACGTAGAAATGACCATAACTTTTACGCTGGTTGCAATTATTCGTTTTATACAATGGAAAATATGTCCTATTTATTTTGTATTTTATGCTTCGGGCGTTGACATCTAAGGCCCTAACTATTCGATCTGGTGAAGCAACGCCCTAGAGTCAAGCCTAGGTTGCCCGGAACGTAGAAATGACCATAACTTTCATACTGGTTGCAATTATTCGTTTTATACCGTGGAAAAACTGTTGTATTTATATTGTATTTTATGCGTCTGGAGTTGTTTTCTAAGGCCCTATCTATTCGACCTGGTGGACGAACGCCCTAGAGTGAAGCCTAGGTTGCACGGAACGTAGAAATGACCATTACTTCCACACTGGTTGTAATTATTCCTGTTATACGATGGAATAACTGTTGTATTTTTATTTTATTTTGTGCTTCTGGCGTTAACTTCTAAGGCCCTAGCTATTCGATCTGGTGGAGCAACGCTCTAGAGTGAAGCCTAGGTTGCCCGGAACTTAGAAATGACCATCACCTGCACCCTGGTTGCAATTATTCCTGTTATACGATGGAAAAACTGTGGTATTTATAATGTATTTTATGCTTCTGGCGTTGACCTCTAAGTCCCTAGCTATTCGATCAGGTGCAGCAGCGCCCTGCAGCGAAACCTAGGTTGCCCGGAACTTAGAAATGACCTTTACTTTCACACTGTTTGCAAATATACATTATATACAATGGAAAATATGTCCTATTTATTTTGTATTTTATGCTTCGGGCCTTGACATCTAAGGCCCTAACTATTCGATCTGGTGATGCAACGCCCTAGAGTCAAGCCTAGGTTGCCCGGAACGTAGAAATCACCATTACCTTCACACTTCTTGCAATTATACATTTTATACGATGGAAAAACCGTTGTACTTAGGTTGTATTTTGTTCTTCTGGTGCTGAATTCTAAGACCCTAGCTATTCGATCTGGTGGAGCAATGCCCTAGAGTGAAGCCTAGGTCACCCGGAACATAGAAATGACCAGTACTTTCACAATGGTTGCAATTATTCGTTTTATACGATGGAAAAACTGTTGTACCTATATTCTATGTTATGCCTCTGGCGTTGACTCCTAAGGCCGTAGCTATTCGATGTGGTGGAGCAACGCCCTAGCGTGAAGCCTAGGTTGCCCGGAACGTAGAAATCACCATAACTTGCATTCTGGTTGCAATTATTCGTTTTATACGATGGTAAAACTGTTGTATTTATATCGTGTTTTATGCTTCTGGCGTTGAGATCTAAGGCCGTAGCTATTCGATGTGGTGGAACAACGCCCTAGAGTGAAGCCTAGGTTGCCCGGAACGTAGAAATGACCATAACTTTCACACTGCTTGCAATCATTCATTTTATACGATGGAAAAGCTGTTGTATTTATATTGTATTTTATGCTTCTGGAGTTGACTTCTAAGGCCGTAGCTACTCGATGTGGTGGAGCAACGCCCAAGAGTGAAACCTAGGTTGCCCGGAAAATAGAAATGACCATTACTTTCACACTGGTTGCAATTATTCCTTTTATACGATGGAAAAACTGTTGTATTTTTATTGTATTTTATGCTTCTGGCGTTTACTTCTAAGTCCCTCGCTATTCGATCTGGTTGAGCAACGCCCTAGAGTGAAGCCTAGGATGCCCGGAAAGTAGAAATGACTATTTCTTTCACACTGGTTGCAATTATTCCTTTTATTTGATGGAAAAACTGTTGTATTTTTACTGTATTTTATGCTTCTTGCGTTTACTTCTAAGTCCCTAACTATGCGATCTGGTGGATCAACGCCCTACAATAAAGCCTAGGTTGCCCGGAACGTAGAAATGGCCTTTACTTTCACACTGTTTGCAAATATACATCAGATACTATGGAAAAGCTGTTGTATTTATATTGTATTTTATGCTTCTGGCGTTGACCTCTTACGCCCTAACTATTCGATCAGGTTGAGCAGCGCCCTAGGGTGAAGCCTAGGTTGCCCGGAACGTAGAAATGACCATAACTTTCATACTGGTTGCAATTATTCGTTTTATACGATAGAAAAACTGTTGTATTAATTTTGTATTTGATGCTTCTGGCGTTGACGTCTTATGCCCTAACTATTCGATCCGGTGGAGCAACGCCCTAGAGTGAAGCCTAGGTTGCCCGGAATGTATAAATGGCCATCACTTTCACACTGGTTGCAATTATTCTTGTTATACGATGGAAAAACTGTTCTAGTTATTTTGTATTTTATGCTTCGGGCGTTGACTTCTATGGCCCTAACTATTCGATCTGGTGGAGCAACGCCCTAGAGTGAAGCCTAGGTTGCCCGGAACGTAGAATTGACCATTACCTTCACACTGTTTGCGATTATTCATTTTATACGATGGTAAAACTGTTGTATTTATTTTGTATTTTATGCTTCTGGCATTGACTTCTAAGGCCCTAGCTGTTCCATCTGGTGGAGCAACGCCCGAGAGTGGAGCCTAGGTCGCCCGAAACGTGGAAATGACCATTACTTTCACTCTGGTTGCAATTATTCCAGCTATACGATGGACAAACTTTTGGATTTTGATTGTACTTTATACTTCTGGCGTTGACTTCTAAGGCCCTATGTATTCGATCTGGTGTAGCAATGCCTCAGAGTTAAGTCTAGGATGCCCGCAACGTAGAAATGTCTATTACTTTCACACTGGTTGCAATTATTCGTTTTGAACGTTGGAAAAACTGTTGTACATATATCGTATTTTATGCTTCTGGCGTTGACTTCTTAGGCCCTAACTATTCGATCAGGTGGAGCAACGCCCTAGGGTGAAGCCTAGGTTGCCCGGAACGTAGAAGTAACCATTACTTCCACACAGTTTGCAATTATTCATTTTATACAATGGAAAAACTATTGTATTTATATTGTATTTTATAGTTATGGCTTTGACTTCTAAGTCCGTAGCTATTCGATGTGGTGGAGCAATGCATTAGAGTGAAGCCTAGGTCGCCCGGAACGTAGAAATGACCATACCTTTCACACTGGTTGCAATTATCCTTGTTATACAAGGGAATAACTGTTGTATTTATATTGCAGTTTATGCTTCTGGCGTTGACTTCTTAGGCCCTAGCTATTGGATCTGGTGGAACAACGCCCTAGATAGAAGCATAGGTTGCCCGGAACGTAGAAATGACCATAACTTTCACACTGGTTTCAATTATTCGATTTATACAATGGAAAAACTGTTGTATTTATTTTGTATTTGGTGCTTCTGGCGTTGACTTCTTAGTCCCTAGCTGTTAGATGTGGAGGACCAACGCCCTAGAGTGAAGCCTAGGTTGCCCGGAACGTATAAATGACCATATCTTTCAGACTGGGTGCAATTATTCCTGTTATACGATGAAAAAAATGTTGTATTTTTATTGTATTTTATGCTTCAGGCGTTGACTTCTAAGGCCCTAACTATTCGATGTGGTGGAGCAACGCTCTTGAGCGAAGCCTAGGTTGCCCGGAACGTAAAAATGAGCATCACTATCACACTTGTTGCAATTACTCATTTTATACGATGGAAAAACTGTTATATCTTTATCGTATTTTATGCTTCGGGCATTGATTTCTATGGCCCTACCTCTTCGAACTGGTGGAGCAACGCCCTAGAGTGAATCCTAGGTTGCCCGGAACGTAGAAATGTCCATCACCTTCACTCTGGTTGCAATTATTCCTGTTGTACGATGGAAAAACTGTCGTATTTTTATTGTATTTTATGCGTCGGGCGTTGCCTTCTAAGGCCCTAACTATTGGATCTGGTGGAACACCGCCCTAGACTGCAGTGTAGGTTGCCAGAAACGGAGAAATGACCATCACTTTCACACTGTTTGCAATTATTCCTGTTATACGATGGAAGAACTGTTGTATATATATTGCATTTTATGCTTCGGGCGTTGACTTCTTAGGCCCTAACTATTCGATCTGGTGGAGCAACGCCCTAGAGTGAAGCCTAGGTTGCTCCGAACGTAGAAATGACCATAACTTTCATACTGGTTGCAATTATTCCTGTTATACGATGAACAAACTGTTGGATTTTTATTGTACCTTATGCTTCTGGCGTTGACTTCTAAGGCCCTATGTATTCGATCTGGTGGAGCGATGCCTCAGGGTTAAGTCTAGGATGCCCGAAACGTAGAAGTGACCATTACTTTCACACTGGTTGCAATTATTCGTGATATACGATGGAAAAACTGTTGTACATATATCGTATTTTATGGTTCTGGCGTTGACTTCTTAGGCCCTAACTATTCGACCTGGTGGGGCGACGGCCTAGAGTGAAGCCTAGGTTGCACGGAACGTAGAAATGACCATAACTTGCATTCTGGTTGCAATTATTCGTTGTATACGATGGTAAAACTGTTGTATTTATATCGTGTTTTATGCTTCTGGCGTTGACATCTAAGGCCGTAGCTATTCGATGTGGTGGAACAACGCCCTAGAGTGAAGCCTAGGTTGCCCGGAACGTAGAAATGACCATAACTTTCACACTGCTTGCAATCATTCATTTTATACGATGGAAAAGCTGTTGTATTTATATTGTATTTTATGCTTCTGGAGTTGACTTCTAAGGCCGTAGCTACTCGATGTGGTGGAGCAACGCCCAAGAGTG
This sequence comes from Calliopsis andreniformis, assembly GCF_051401765.1. Lineage (NCBI taxonomy): Eukaryota > Metazoa > Arthropoda > Insecta > Hymenoptera > Andrenidae > Calliopsis > Calliopsis andreniformis. Next base: position 21,093,427 of record NW_027480422.1, read on the forward strand.
AAACCTAGGTTGCCCGGAAAATAGAAATGACCATTACTTTCACACTGGTTGCAATTATTCCTTTTATACGATGGAAAAACTGTTGTATTTTTATTGTATTTTATGCTTCTGGCGTTTACTTCTAAGTCCCTCGCTATTTGATCTGGTTGAGCAACGCCCTAGAGTGAAGCCTAGGTTGCCCGGAAAGTAGAAATGACTATTTCTTTCACACTGGTTGCAATTATTCCTTTTATTTGATGGAAAAACAGTTGTATTTTTACTGTATTTTATGCTTCTTGCGTTTACTTCTAAGTCCCTAACTATGCGATCTGGTGGATCAACGCCCTACAATTAAGCCTAGGTTGCCCGGAACGTAGAAATGGCCTTTACTTTCACACTGTTTGCAAATATACATCAGATACTATGGAAAAGCTGTTGTATTTATATTGTATTTTATGCTTCTGGCGTTGACCTCTTACGCCCTAACTATTCGATCAGGTTGAGCAGCGCCCTAGGGTGAAGCCTAGGTTGCCCGGAACGTAGAAATGACCATAACCTTCATACTGGTTGCAATTATTCGTTTTATACGATGGAAAAACTGTTGTATTAATTTTGTATTTGGTGCTTCTGGCGTTGACTTCTTATGCCCTAACTATTCGATCCGGTGGAGCAACGCCCTAGAGTGAAGCCTAGGTTGCCCGGAATGTAGAAATGGCCATCACTTTCACACTGGTTGCAATTATTCTTGTTATACGATGGAAAAACTGTTCTAGTTATTTTGTATTTTATGCTTCGGGCGTTGACTTCTATGGCCCTAACTATATGATCTGGTGGAGCAACGCCCTAGAGTGAAGCCTAGGTTGCCCGGAACGTAGAAATGACCATTACCTTCACACTGTTTGCGATTATTCATTTTATACGATGGTAAAACTGTTGTATTTATTTTGTATTTTATGCTTCTGGCATTGACTTCTAAGGCCCTAGCTGTTCCATCTGGTGGAGCAACGTCCTAGAGTGGAGCCTAGGTCGCCCGAAACGTGGAAATGACCATTACTTTCACTCTGGTTGCAATTATTCCAGCTATACGATGGACAAACTTTTGGATTTTGATTGTACTTTATACTTCTGGCGTTGACTTCTAAGGCCCTATGTATTCGATCTGGTGTAGCAATGCCTCAGAGTTAAGTCTAGGATGCCCGCAACGTAGAAGTGTCTATTACTTTCACACTGGTTGCAATTATCCTTGTTATACAAGGGAATAACTGTTGTATTTATATTGCAGTTTATGCTTCTGGCGTTGACTTCTTAGGCCCTAGCTATTGGATCTGGTGGAACAACGCCCTAGATAGAAGCATTGGTTGCCCGGAACGTAGAAATGACCATAACTTTCATACTGGTTGCAATTATTCGTTTTTTACGATGGAAAAACTGTTGTATTTATATTGTATTTTATGCGTCTGGAGTTGTTTTCTAAGGCCCTAACCATTCGACCTGGTGGACCAACGCCCTAGCGTGAAGCCTAGGTTGTACGGAACGTATAAATGCCCATTACTTTCACACTGGTTGTAATTATTCCTGTTATACGATGGAATAACTGTTGTATTTTTATTTTATTTTGTGCTTCTGGCGTTGTCTTCTAAGGCCCTAGCTATTCGATCTGGTGGAGCAACGCTCTAAAGTGAAGCCTAGGTTGCCCGGAACTTAGAAATGACCATCACCTTCACTCTGGTTGCAATTATTCCTGTTATACGATGGAAATCCTGTGGTATTTTTATTGTATTTTATGCTCCGGGCTTTGACTTCTGAGGTCCTAGCTATTCGATCTGGTGCAGCAACGCCCTAGAGTGAAGCCTAGGTGGCCTGGAACGTAGAAATGACTATTACCTTCACACTGGTTGCTATTATTCCTGTTATACGATTGAAAAACTGTTGTATTTCTATTGTATTTTCTGGTTCTGGCGTTGACTTCTTAGGCCCTAACTATTCGATCATATGGAGCAACGCCCTAGAGAGAAGCCTAGAATTCCCGGAACGTAGAAATGACCATTACCTTCAGGCTTGTTGCAATTATTCCTGTTATACGATGAAAAAACTGTTGTATTTTTTTTGTATTTTATGCGTCTGGCGTTGACTTCTAAGGCCCTAGCTATTCGACCTGGAGGAGCATCGCTCTAGAGTGAAGCCTAGGTTGCACGGAAATTAGAAATGACCATCACCTTCACTCTGGTTGCAATTATTCCTGTTATACGATGGAATAACTGTTGTATTTATACTGTGTTTGGTGCTTCTGGCGTTGACTTCTTAGGCCCTAACTATTGGATCTGGTGGACCAACGCCCTAGAGTGAAGCCTAGGTTGCCCGGTACGTGGAAATGTCCATCACTTTCACACTGGTTGCAATTATCCGCTTTATATGATGGAAAAACTGTTGTATTTATACTGTATTTTATGCTTCTGGCGTTGACTTCTTAGGCCCAGACTGTTCGATTTAGTGGAACAACGCCCTAGAATGAAGCCTAGGTTGCCCGGAACGTAGAAATGACCATTACTTTCACACTCGTGCAATTATTCGTTTTAGACAATGGAAAAACTATTGTATTTATTTTGTATTTTATGCTTCTGGCGTTGACTTCTTAGGCCCTAACTATTCGATCTTGTGGAGCAACGCCCTGGAGTCAAGCCTAGGTTGCCTGGAACGTAGATATGACCATTATTTTCACAATGATTGCAATTATTCGTTTTATACAATGGAAAAACTGTTCTATAAATTTTGTATTTTATGCTTCTGTCTTTGACTTCTTAGGCCCAGACTGTTCTGTCTAGTGGAAGAACGCCCTAGAATGAAGCCTAGGTTGCCCGGAACGTAGAAATGACCTTTACTTTCACACTGTTTCCAAATATACATCATATACAATGCTAAAGCTGTTGTATTTATATTGTATTTTATGCTTCTGGCGTTGACTTCTTAGGTCCTAACTTTTCGATCTGGTGGAACAACGCCCTAGAGTGAAGCCTAGGTTGCCTGGAACGTAGAAATGACCTGTACTTTCACGCTGGTTGTAATTATTCCTGTCATACGAAGGAAAAACTGTTGCATTTTTATTGTATTTTATGCTTGTGGCGTTGGATTCTAAGTCCCTAACTATGCGATCTGGTGGAGACACGCCCTACAGTTAAGCCTAGGTTGCTCGGAACGTAGAAATGACCTTTACTTTCACACTGTTTGCAGATATACATTATATACGATGGAAAAACTGTTGTACTTTTACTGTATTTTGTGCTTCTGGCGTTGACATCTAAGGCCGTAGCTATTCGATGTGGTGGAACAACGCCCTAGAGTGAAGCCTAGGTTGCCCAGAACGTAGAAATGACCATAACTTTCACACTGCTTGCAATCATTCATTTTATACGATGGAAAAGCAGTTGTATTTATATTGTATTTTATGCTTCTGGAGTTGACTTCTAAGGCCGTAGCTACTCGATGTGGTGGAGCAACGCCCAAGAGTGAAACCTAGGTTGCCCGGAAAATAGAAATGACCATTACTTTCACACTGGTTCAATTATTCCTTTTATACGATGGAAAAACTGTTGTATTTTTATTGTATTTTATGCATCTGGCGTTTACTTCTAAGTCCCTCGCTATTCGATCTGGTTGAGCAACGCCCTAGAGTGAAGCCTAGGTTGCCCGGAAAGTAGAAATGACTATTTCTTTCACACTGGTTGCAATTATTCCTTTTATTTGATGGAAAAACTGTTGTATTTTTACTGTATTTTATGCTTCTTGCGTTTACTTCTAAGTCCCTAACTATGCGATCTGGTGGATCAACGCCCTACAATTAAGCCTAGGTTGCCCGGAACGTAGAAATGGCCTTTACTTTCACACTGTTTGCAAATAGACATCAGATACTATGGAAAAGCTGTTGTATTTATATTGTATTTTATGCTTCTGGCGTTGACCTCTTACGCCCTAACTATTCGATCAGGTTGAGCAGCGCCCTAGGGTGAAGCCTAGGTTGTCCGGAACGTAGAAATGACCATAACTTTCATACTGGTTGCAATTATTCGTTTTATACGATGGAAAAACTGTTGTATTTATTTTGTATTTGGTGCTTCTGGCGTTGACTTCTTAGTCCCTAGCTGTTAGATGTGGAGGACCAACGCCCTAGAGTGAAGCCTAGGTTGCCCGGAACGTAGATATGACCATTATTTTCCCACTGATTGCAATTATTCGTTTTATACAATGGAAAAGCTGTTCTATTAATTTTGTATTTTATGCTTCGGGCGTTGACTTCTAAGGCCCTATGTATTCGATCTGGTGTAGCAATGCCTCAGAGTTAAGTCTAGGATGCCCGCAACGTAGAAATGTCTATTACTTTCACACTGGTTGCAATTACTCGTTTTATACGATGGAAAAACTGTTGTACATATATCGTATTTTATGCTTCTGGCGTTGACTTCTTAGGCCCTAACTATTCGATCAGGTGGAGCAACGCCCTAGGGTGAAGCCTAGGTTGCCCGGAACGTAGAAATGACCATAACTTTCACACTGGTTTCAATTATTCGATTTATACAGTGGACAAACTGTTCTATTTATTTTATATTTTATGCTTCGGGAGTTGACTTGTATGGCCCTAACTATTCGATCTGGTGGAGCAACGCCCTAGACTGCGGTGTAGGTTGCCAGAAACGGAGAAATGACCTTCACTTTCACACTGTTTGCAATTATTCCTGTTATACGATGGAAGAACTGTCGTATTTTTATTGTATTTTATGCGTCGGGCGTTGACTTCTAAGGCCCTACCTCTTCGAACTGGTGGAGCAACGCCCTAGAGTGTATCCTAGGTTGCCCGAAACGTAGAAATGACCATTACTTTCACACTGGTTGCAATTATTCATGCTATACGATGGAAAAACTGTTGTACTTTTACTGTATTTTATGCTTCTGGCGTTGACATCTAAGGCCGTAGCTATTCGATGTGGTGGAACAACGCCCAAGAGTGAAGCCTAGGTTGCCCAGAACGTAGAAATGACCATAACTTTCACACTGCTTGCAATCATTCATTTTATACGATGGAAAAGCTGTTGTATTTATATTGTATTTTATGCTTCTGGAGTTGACTTCTAAGGCCGTAGCTACTCGATGTGGTGGAGCAACGCCCAAGAGTGAAACCTAGGTTGCCCGGAAAACAGAAATGACCATTACTTTCACACTGGTTGCAATTATTCCTTTTATACGATGGAAAAACTGTTGTATTTTTATTGTATTTTATGCTTCTGGCGTTTACTTCTAAGTCCCTCGCTATTCGATCTGGTTGAGCAACGCCCTAGAGTGAAGCCTAGGTTGCCCGGAAAGTAGAAATGACTATTTCTTTCACACTGGCTGCAATTATTCCTTTTATTTGATGGAAAAACTGTTGTATTTTTACTGTATTTTATGCTTCTTGCGTTTACTTCTAAGTCCCTAACTATGCGATCTGGTGGATCAACGCCCTACAATTAAGCCTAGGTTGCCCGGAACGTAGAAATGGCCTTTACTTTCACACTGTTTGCAAATATACATCAGATACTATGGAAAAACTGTTGTATATATATTGCATTTTATGCTTCGGGCGTTGACTTCTTAGGCCCTAACTATTCGATCTGGTGGAGCAACGCCCTAGAGTGAAGCCTAGGTTGCCCGGAACGTATAAATGACCATATCTTTCAGACTGGTTGCAATTATTCCTGTTATACGATGAAAAAAATGTTGTATTTTTATTGTATTTTATGCTTCAGGCGTTGACTTCTAAGGCCCTAACTATTCGATGTGGTGGAGCAACGCTCTTGAGCGAAGCCTAGGTTGCCCGGAACGTAAAAATGAGCATCACTATCACACTTGTTGCAATTACTCATTTTATACGATGGAAAAACTGTTATATCTTTATCGTATTTTATGCTTCGGGCATTGATTTCTATGGCCCTACCTCTTCGAACTGGTGGACCAACGCCCTAGAGTGAAGCCTAGGTTGCCCGGAACGTAGAAATGACCATAACTTTCATACTGGTTGCAATTATTCGTTTTATACGATGGAAAAACTGTTGTATTAATTTTGTATTTGGTGCTTCTGGCGTTGACTTCTTATGCCCTAACTATTCGATCCGGTGGAGCAACGCCCTAGAGTGAAGCCTAGGTTGCCCGGAATGTAGAAATGGCCATCACTTTCACACTGGTTGCAATTATTCTTGTTATACGATGGAAAAACTGTTCTAGTTATTTTGTATTTTATGCTTCGGGCGTTGACTTCTATGGCCCTAACTATATGATCTGGTGGAGCAACGCCCTAGAGTGAAGCCTAGGTTGCCCGGAACGTAGAAATGACCATTACCTTCACACTGTTTGCGATTATTCATTTTATGCGATGGTAAAACTGTTGTATTTATTTTGTATTTTATGCTTCTGGCATTGACTTCTAAGGCCCTAGCTGTTCCATCTGGTGGAGCAACGCCCTAGAGTGGAGCCTAGGTCGCCCGAAACGTGGAAATGACCATTACTTTCACTCTGGTTGCAATTATTCCAGCTATACGATGGACAAACTTTTGGATTTTGATTGTACTTTATACTTCTGGCGTTGACTTCTAAGGCCCTATGTATTCGATCTGGTGTAGCAATGCCTCAGAGTTAAGTCTAGGATGCCCGCAACGTAGAAATGTCTATTACTTTCACACTGGTTGCAATTACTCGTTTTATACGATGGAAAAACTGTTGTACATATATCGTATTTTATGCTTCTGGCGTTGACTTCTTAGGCCCTAACTATTCGATCAGGTGGAGCAACGCCCTAGGGTGAAGCCTAGGTTGCCCGGAACGTAGAAATGACCATAACTTTCACACTGGTTTCAATTATTCGATTTATACAATGGACAAACTGTTCTATTTATTTTATATTTTATGCTTCGGGAGTTGACTTGTATGGCCCTAACTATTCGATCTGGTGGAGCAACGCCCTAGACTGCGGTGTAGGTTGCCAGAAACGGAGAAATGACCTTCACTTTCACACTGTTTGCAATTATTCCTGTTATACGGTGGAAGAACTGTCGTATTTTTATTGTATTTTATGCGTCGGGCGTTGACTTCTAAGGCCCTACCTCTTCGAACTGGTGGAGCAACGCCCTAGAGTGTATCCTAGGTTGCCCGAAACGTAGAAATGACCATTACTTTCACACTGGTTGCAATTATTCATGCTATACGATGGAAAAACTGTTGTACTTTTACTGTATTTTATGCTTCTGGCGTTGACATCTAAGGCCGTAGCTATTCGATGTGGTGGAACAACGCCCAAGAGTGAAGCCTAGGTTGCCTGGAACGTAGAAATGGCCTGTACTTTCACGCTGGTTGTAATTATTCCTGTCATACGAAGGAAAAACTGTTGCATTTTTATTGTATTTTATGCTTGTGGCGTTGGATTCTAAGTCCCTAACTATGCGATCTGGTGGAGACACGCCCTACAGTTAAGCCTAGGTTGCTCGGAACGTAGAAATGACCTTTACTTTCACACTGTTTGCAGATATACATTATATACGATGGAAAAACTGTTGTACTTTTACTGTATTTTGTGCTTCTGGCGTTGACATCTAAGGCCGTAGCTATTCGATGTGGTGGAACAACGCCCTAGAGTGAAGCCTAGGTTGCCCAGAACGTAGAAATGACCATAACTTTCACACTGCTTGCAATCATTCATTTTATACGGTGGAAAAGCAGTTGTATTTATATTGTATTTTATGCTTCTGGAGTTGACTTCTAAGGCCGTAGCTACTCGATGTGGTGGAGCAACGCCCAAGAGTGAAACCTAGGTTGCCCGGAAAATAGAAATGACCATTACTTTCACACTGGTTGCAATTATTCCTTTTATACGATGGAAAAACTGTTGTATTTTTATTGTATTTTATGCTTCTGGCGTTTACTTCTAAGTCCCTCGCTATTCGATCTGGTTGAACAACGCCCTAGAGTGAAGCCTAGGTTGCCCGGAAAGTAGAAATGACTATTTCTTTCACACTGGTTGCAATTATTCCTTTTATTTGATGGAAAAACTGTTGTATTTTTACTGTATTTTATGCTTCTTGCGTTTACTTCTAAGTCCCTAACTATGCGATCTGGTGGATCAACGCCCTACAATTAAGCCTAGGTTGCCCGGAACGTAGAAATGGCCTTTACTTTCACACTGTTTGCAAATAGACATCAGATACTATGGAAAAGCTGTTGTATTTATATTGTATTTTATGCTTCTGGCGTTGACCTCTTACGCCCTAACTATTCGATCAGGTTGAGCAGCGCCCTAGGGTGAAGCCTAGGTTGCCCGAAACGTAGAAATGACCATAACTTTCATACTGGTTGCAATTATTCGTTTTATACGATGGAAAAACTGTTGTATTTATTTTGTATTTGGTGCTTCTGGCGTTGACTTCTTAGTCCCTAGCTGTTAGATGTGGAGGACCAACGCCCTAGAGTGAAGCCTAGGTTGCCCGGAACGTATAAATGACCATATCTTTCAGACTGGTTGCAATTATTCCTGTTATACGATGAAAAAAATGTTGTATTTTTATTGTATTTTATGCTTCAGGCGTTGACTTCTAAGGCCCTAACTATTGGATGTGGTGGAGCAACGCTCTTGAGCGAAGCCTAGGTTGCCCGGAACGTAAAAATGAGCATCACTATCACACTTGTTGCAATTACTCATCTTATACGATGGAAAAACTGTTATATCTTTATCGTATTTTATGCTTCGGGCATTGATTTCTATGGCCCTACCTCTTCGAAATGGTGGAGCAACGCCGTAGAGTGTATCCTAGGTTGCCCGAAACGTAGGAATGACCATTACTTTCACACTGGTTGCAATTATTCATGCTATACGATGGAAAAACTGTTGTACTTTTACTGTATTTTATGCTTCTGGCGTTGACATCTAAGGTCCTAGCTATTCGATCTCGTGAGGCAACGTCCAAGAGTGAAGCCTATGTTGCCCGGAACGTAGAAATGTCCATCACCTTCACTCTGGTTGCAATTATTCCCGTTGTACGATGGAAAAACTGTCGTATTTTTATTGTATTTTATGCGTCGGGCGTTGACTTCTAAGGTCCTTGCTATTCGATCTGGTTGAGCAACGCCCTAGTGTGAAGCCTAGGATGCCCGAAACGTAGACATGTCCATTACCTTCACTCTGGCTGCAATTATTCATGCTATACGATGGAAAAACTGTTGTATTTTTATTGTATTTTATGCTTCTGGCGTAGACTTCTTAGCCCCTAACTATTCGATCTGGTGGAGCAACGCCCTAGAGTGAATCCTAGGTTGCCCGGAACGTAGAAATGTCCATCACCTTCACTCTGGTTGCAATTATTTCTGTTGTACGATGGAAAAACTGTCGTATTTTTATTGTATTTTATGCGTCGGGCGTTGACTTCTAAGGCCCTAACTATTGGATCTGGTGGAACACCGCCCTAGACTGCAGTGTAGGTTGCCAGAAACGGAGAAATGACCATCACTTTCACACTGTTTGCAATTATTCCTGTTATACGATGGAAGAACTGTTGTATATATATTGCATTTTATGCTTCGGTCGTTGACTTCTTAGGCCCTAACTATTCGATCTGGTGGAGCAACGCCCTAGAGTGAAGCCTAGGTTGCTCCGAACGTAGAAATGACCATAACTTTCATACTGGTTGCAATTATTCCTGTTATACGATGAACAAACTGTTGGATTTTTATTGTACTTTATGCTTCTGGCGTTGACTTCTAAGGCCCTATGTATTCGATCTGGTGGAGCGATGCCTCAGGGTTAAGTCTAGGATGCCCGGAACGTAGAAGTGACCATTACTTTCACACTGGTTGCAATTATTCGTGATATACGATGGAAAAACTGTTGTACATATATCGTATTTTATGGTTCTGGCGTTGACTTCTTAGGCCCTAACTATTCGATCTGGTGGAGCAACGACCTAGGCTGAAGCCTAGGTTGCCCGGAACGTAGAAATGACCATAACTTGCATTCTGGTTGCAATTATTCGTTTTATACGATGGTAAAACTGTTGTATTTATATCGTGTTTTATGCTTCTGGCGTTGACATCTAAGGCCGTAGCTATTCGATGTGGTGGAACAACGCCCTAGAGTGAAGCCTAGGTTGCCCGGAACGTAGAAATGACCATAACTTTCACACTGCTTGCAATCATTCATTTTATACGATGGAAAAGCTGTTGTATTTATATTGTATTTTATGCTGCTGGAGTTGACTTCTAAGGCCGTAGCTACTCGATGTGGTGGAGCAACGCCCAAGAGTGAAACCTAGGTTGCCCGGAAAATAGAAATGACCATTACTTTCACACTGGTTGCAATTGTTCCTTTTATACGATGGAAAAACTGTTGTATTTTTATTGTATTTTATGCTTCTGGCGTTTACTTCTAAGTCCCTCGCTATTCGATCTGGTTGAGCAACGCTCTACAATTAAGCCTAGGTTGCCCGGAACGTAGAAATGGCCTTTACTTTCACACTGTTTGCAAATATACATCAGATACTATGGAAAAGCTGTTGTATTTATATTGTATTTTATGCTTCTGGCGTTGACCTCTTACGCCCTAACTATTCGATCCGGTGGAGCAACGCCCTAGAGTGAAGCCTAGGTTGCCCGGAATGTAGAAATGGCCATCACTTTCACACTGGTTGCAATTATTCGTGATATACGATGGAAAAACTGTTGTACTTATGTTGTATTTTATGCTTCTGGCGTCGAATTCTAAGTCCCGAACTATTCGATCTGGTGGAGCAACGCCCTAAAGTGAAGCCTAGGTTGCCCGGAACGTAGAAATGACCATAACTTTCACACTGTTTGCAATCATTCATTTTATACGATGGAAAAGCTGTTGTATTTATATTGTATTTTATGCTTCTGGGGTTGACTTCTAAGGCCGTAGCTATTCGATGTGGTGGAGCAACGCCCAAGAGTGAAACCTAGGTTGCCCGGAAAATAGAAATGACCATTACTTTCACACTGGTTGCAATTATTCCTTTTATACGATGGAAAAACTGTTGTATTTTTATTGTATTTTATGCTTCTGGCGTTTACTTCTAAGTCCCTCGCTATTCGATCTGGTTGAGCAACGCCCTAGAGTGAAGCCTAGGTTGCCCGGAAAGTAGAAATGACCATGTCTTTCACACTGGTTGCAATTATTCCTGTTATACGATGGAAAAACTGTTGTATTTATTTTGTATTTTATGCCTCTGGCGTTGACTCCTAAGGCCGTAGCTATTCGATGTGGTGGAGCAACGCCCTAGAGTGAAGACTAGGTTGCCCGGAACGTAGAAATGACCATGTCTTTCACACTGGTTGCAATTATTCCTGTTATACGATGGAAAAACTGTTGTACTTATATTATATTTTATGCTTCAGGCGCTGACTTCTAAGGGCGTAGCTATTCGATGTGGTGGAGAAACGCCCTAGAGTGAAGCCTAGGTTGCCCGGAAAGTAGAAATGACCATTACCTCCACACTGTTTGCAATTATTCATTTTATTCACTGGAGAAACTGTTGTATTTATATTGTTTTTTATAGTTATGGCGTTGACTTCTAAGGCCGTAGCTATTCTATGTGGTGGAGCAATGCCCTAGAGTGAAGCCTAGGATGCCCGCAACGTAGAAATGACCATATCTTTCACACTGTTTGCAATTATTCCTGTTATACGATTGAAAAACTGTTGTATTTATATTGAATTTTATGCTTCTGGCGTTGACTTCTAAGGCCGCAGCTATTCGATGTGGTGGAGCGACGCCCTAGAGTGAAGCCTAGGTTGCCCGGAACGTAGAAATGACCATACCATTCACACTGGTTGCAATAATTCCTGTTATACAAGGGAAAAACTGTTGTATTTATATTGTCTTTTATGCTTCTGGCGTTGACTTCCTGGGCCCTAACTATTCTATCTGGAGGAGCAGCGCCCTAGAGTGAAGCCTAGGTTGCCCGGAATGCAGAAATGACCATCACTTTCACACTGGTTGCAATTATTCCTTTTATGCGATGGAAAAACTGTTGTATTTTTATTGTATTTTATGCTTCTTGCGTTTACTTCTAAGTCCCTAACTATTCGGTCTGGTGGAGCAACGCCCTAGAGCGAAACCTAGGTTGCCCGCAACGTAGAAATGACCATAACTTTCACACTGGTTGCAATTATTCCTGTTATACGATGGAAAAACTGTTGCATTTTTATTGTATTTTATTCTTCTGCCGTTAAATTCTAAGTCCCGAACTATGCGATCTGGTGGAGCAACGCCGTACAGATAAGCCTAGGTTGCCCGGAACGTAGAAATGACCTTTACTTTCACACTATTTGCAAATATACATCATATACGATATAAAAGCTGTTGTATTTATATTGTATTTTACGCTTCTGGCGCTGACTTCTAAGGCACTAACTATTCGATCTGGGGGAGCAACGCACTAGAGTGAAGCCTAGGTTACCCGGAACGTAGAAATGACCATTACCTTCACGTTTGTTGCAATTATTCCTGTTATACGATGGGCAAACTGTTGGATTTTGATTGAACTTTATGCTTCTGGCGTTGACTTCTAAGGCCCTATGTATTCGATCTGGTGGAGCAATGCCTCAGAGTTAAGTCTAGGATGCCCGGAACGTAGAAATGGCCATTACTTTCACACTGGTTGCAATTATTCCTTTTATACGATGGAAAAACTGTTGTATTTTTACTGTATTTTATGCTTCTGGCGTTGATTTCCTAGGCCCTAACTATTTGATCTGGTGGAGCACCGCCCTGTAGTGAAGCCTAGGCTGCCCGGAAAGTAGAAATGACCGTTACTCTCACACTGTTTGCAAATATACGTTATATACGATAGAAAAGCTGTTGTATTTATATTGTATTTTATGCTTCTCGCGTTGACTTCTAAGGCCCTAACTATTGGATGTGGTGGAGCAACGCTCTTGAGCGAAGCCTAGGTTGCCCGGAACGTAAAAATGAGCATCACTATCACACTTGTTGCAATTACTCATCTTATACGATGGAAAAACTGTTATATCTTTATCGTATTTTATGCTTCGGGCATTGATTTCTATGGCCCTACCTCTTCGAACTGGTGGAGCAACGCCGTAGAGTGTATCCTAGGTTGCCCGAAACGTAGGAATGACCATTACTTTCACACTGGTTGCAATTATTCATGCTATACGATGGAAAAACTGTTGTACTTTTACTGTATTTTATGCTTCTGGCGTTGACATCTAAGGTCCTAGCTATTCGATCTCGTGAGGCAACGTCCAAGAGTGAAGCCTATGTTGCCCGGAACGTAGAAATGTCCATCACCTTCACTCTGGTTGCAATTATTCCCGTTGTACGATGGAAAAACTGTCGTATTTTTATTGTATTTTATGCGTCGGGCGTTGACTTCTAAGGTCCTTGCTATTCGATCTGGTTGAGCAACGCCCTAGTGTGAAGCCTAGGATGCCCGAAACGTAGACATGTCCATTACCTTCACTCTGGCTGCAATTATTCATGCTATACGATGGAAAAACTGTTGTATTTTTATTGTATTTTATGCTTCTGGCGTAGACTTCTTAGCCCCTAACTATTCGATCTGGTGGAGCAACGCCCTAGAGTGAATCCTAGGTTGCCCGGAACGTAGAAATGTCCATCACCTTCACTCTGGTTGCAATTATTCCTGTTGTACGATGGAAAAACTGTCGTATTTTTATTGTATTTTATGCGTCGGGCGTTGACTTCTAAGGCCCTAACTATTGGATCTGGTGGAACACCGCCCTAGACTGCAGTGTAGGTTGCCAGAAACGGAGAAATGACCATCACTTTCACACTGTTTGCAATTATTCCTGTTATACGATGGAAGAACTGTTGTATATATATTGCATTTTATGCTTCGGGCGTTGACTTCTTAGGCCCTAACTATTCGATCTGGTGGAGCAACGCCCTAGAGTGAAGCCTAGGTTGCTCCGAACGTAGAAATGACCATAACTTTCATACTGGTTGCAATTATTCCTGTTATACGATGAACAAACTATTGGATTTTTATTGTACTTTATGCTTCTGGCGTTGACTTCTAAGGCCCTATGTATTCGATCTGGTGGAGCGATGCCGCAGGGTTAAGTCTAGGATGCCCGGAACGTAGAAGTGACCATTACTTTCACACTGGTTGCAATTATTCGTGATATACGATGGAAAAACTGTTGTACATATATCGTATTTTATGGTTCTGGCGTTGACTTCTTAGGCCCTAACTATTCGATCTGGTGGAGCAACGACCTAGGCTGAAGCCTAGGTTGCCCGGAACGTAGAAATGACCATAACTTGCATTCTGGTTGCAATTATTCGTTTTATACGATGGTAAAACTGTTGTATTTATATCGTGTTTTATGCTTCTGGCGTTGACATCTAAGGCCGTAGCTATTCGATGTGGTGGAACAACGCCCTAGAGTGAAGCCTAGGTTGCCCGGAACGTAGAAATGACCATAACTTTCACACTGCTTGCAATCATTCATTTTATACGATGGAAAAGCTGTTGTATTTATATTGTATTTTATGCTTCTGGAGTTGACTTCTAAGGCCGTAGCTACTCGATGTGGTGGAGCAACGCCCAAGAGTGAAACCTAGGTTGCCCGGAAAATAGAAATGACCATTACTTTCACACTGGTTGCAATTGTTCCTTTTATACGATGGAAAAACTGTTGTATTTTTATTGTATTTTATGCTTCTGGCGTTTACTTCTAAGTCCCTCGCTATTCGATCTGGTTGAGCAACGCTCTACAATTAAGCCTAGGTTGCCCGGAACGTAGAAATGGCCTTTACTTTCACACTGTTTGCAAATATACATCAGATACTATGGAAAAGCTGTTGTATTTATATTGTATTTTATGCTTCTGGCGTTGACCTCTTACGCCCTAACTATTCGATCCGGTGGAGCAACGCCCTAGAGTGAAGCCTAGGTTGCCCGGAATGTAGAAATGGCCATCACTTTCACACTGGTTGCAATTATTCGTGATATACGATGGAAAAACTGTTGTATTTATATCGTGTTTTATGCTTCTGGCGTTGACATCTAAGGCCGTAGCTATTCGATGTGGTGGAACAACGCCCTAGAGTGAAGCCTAGGTTGCCCGGAACGTAGAAATGACCATAACTTTCACACTGCTTGCAATCATTCATTTTATACGATGGAAAAGCTGTTGTATTTATATTGTATTTTATGCTTCTGGAGTTGACTTCTAAGGCCGTAGCTACTCGATGTGGTGGAGCAACGCCCAAGAGTGAAACCTAGGTTGCCCGGAAAATAGAAATGACCATTACTTTCACACTGGTTGCAATTGTTCCTTTTATACGATGGAAAAACTGTTGTATTTTTATTGTATTTTATGCTTCTGGCGTTTACTTCTAAGTCCCTCGCTATTCGATCTGGTTGAGCAACGCTCTACAATTAAGCCTAGGTTGCCCGGAACGTAGAAATGGCCTTTACTTTCACACTGTTTGCAAATATACATCAGATACTATGGAAAAGCTGTTGTATTTATATTGTATTTTATGCTTCTGGCGTTGACCTCTTACGCCCTAACTATTCGATCCGGTGGAGCAACGCCCTAGAGTGAAGCCTAGGTTGCCCGGAATGTAGAAATGGCCATCACTTTCACACTGGTTGCAATTATTCGTGATATACGATGGAAAAACTGTTGTACTTATGTTGTATTTTATGCTTCTGGCGTCGAATTCTAAGGCCGTAGCTATTCGATGTGGTGGAGCAACGCCCTAGAGTGAAGCCTAGGTTGCCCGGAACGTAGAAATGACCATGTCTTTCACACTGGTTGCAATTATTCCTGTTATACGATGGAAAAACTGTTGTGCTTATATTATATTTTATGCTTCAGGCGCTGACTTCTAAGGGCGTAGCTATTCGATGTGGTGGAGAAACGCCCTAGAGTGAAGCCTAGGTTGCCCGGAAAGTAGAAATGACCATTACCTCCACACTGTTTGCAATTATTCATTTTATTCACTGGAGAAACTGTTGTATTTATATTGTTTTTTATAGTTATGGCGTTGACTTCTAAGGCCCTAACTATTCGATCTGGTGGAGCAACGACCTAGGCTGAAGCCTAGGTTGCCCGGAACGTAGAAATGACCATAACTTGCATTCTGGTTGCAATTATTCGTTTTATACGATGGTAAAACTGTTGTATTTATATCGTGTTTTATGCTTCTGGCGTTGACATCTAAGGCCGTAGCTATTCGATGTGGTGGAACAACGCCCTAGAGTGAAGCCTAGGTTGCCCGGAACGTAGAAATGACCATAACTTTCACACTGCTTGCAATCATTCATTTTATACGATGGAAAAGCTGTTGTATTTATATTGTATTTTATGCTTCTGGAGTTGACTTCTAAGGCCGTAGCTACTCGATGTGGTGGAGCAACGCCCAAGAGTGAAACCTAGGTTGCCCGGAAAATAGAAATGACCATTACTTTCACACTGGTTGCAATTGTTCCTTTTATACGATGGAAAAACTGTTGTATTTTTATTGTATTTTATGCTTCTGGCGTTTACTTCTAAGTCCCTCGCTATTCGATCTGGTTGAGCAACGCTCTACAATTAAGCCTAGGTTGCCCGGAACGTAGAAATGGCCTTTACTTTCACACTGTTTGCAAATATACATCAGATACTATGGAAAAGCTGTTGTATTTATATTGTATTTTATGCTTCTGGCGTTGACCTCTTACGCCCTAACTATTCGATCCGGTGGAGCAACGCCCTAGAGTGAAGCCTAGGTTGCCCGGAATGTAGAAATGGCCATCACTTTCACACTGGTTGCAATTATTCGTGATATACGATGGAAAAACTGTTGTATTTATATCGTGTTTTATGCTTCTGGCGTTGACATCTAAGGCCGTAGCTATTCGATGTGGTGGAACAACGCCCTAGAGTGAAGCCTAGGTTGCCCGGAACGTAGAAATGACCATAACTTTCACACTGCTTGCAATCATTCATTTTATACGATGGAAAAGCTGTTGTATTTATATTGTATTTTATGCTTCTGGAGTTGACTTCTAAGGCCGTAGCTACTCGATGTGGTGGAGCAACGCCCAAGAGTGAAACCTAGGTTGCCCGGAAAATAGAAATGACCATTACTTTCACACTGGTTGCAATTGTTCCTTTTATACGATGGAAAAACTGTTGTATTTTTATTGTATTTTATGCTTCTGGCGTTTACTTCTAAGTCCCTCGCTATTCGATCTGGTTGAGCAACGCTCTACAATTAAGCCTAGGTTGCCCGGAACGTAGAAATGGCCTTTACTTTCACACTGTTTGCAAATATACATCAGATACTATGGAAAAGCTGTTGTATTTATATTGTATTTTATGCTTCTGGCGTTGACCTCTTACGCCCTAACTATTCGATCCGGTGGAGCAACGCCCTAGAGTGAAGCCTAGGTTGCCCGGAATGTAGAAATGGCCATCACTTTCACACTGGTTGCAATTATTCGTGATATACGATGGAAAAACTGTTGTACTTATGTTGTATTTTATGCTTCTGGCGTCGAATTCTAAGGCCGTAGCTATTCGATGTGGTGGAGCAACGCCCTAGAGTGAAGCCTAGGTTGCCCGGAACGTAGAAATGACCATGTCTTTCACACTGGTTGCAATTATTCCTGTTATACGATGGAAAAACTGTTGTACTTATATTATATTTTATGCTTCAGGCGCTGACTTCTAAGGGCGTAGCTATTCGATGTGGTGGAGAAACGCCCTAGAGTGAAGCCTAGGTTGCCCGGAAAGTAGAAATGACCATTACCTCCACACTGTTTGCAATTATTCATTTTATTCACTGGAGAAACTGTTGTATTTATATTGTTTTTTATAGTTATGGCGTTGACTTCTAAGGCCGTAGCTATTCGATGTGGTGGAGCAATGCCCTAGAGTGAAGCCTAGGATGCCCGCAACGTAGAAATGACCATATCTTTCACACTGTTTGCAATAATTCCTGTTATACAAGGGAAAAACTGTTGTATTTATATTGTCTTTTATGCTTCTGGCGTTGACCTCCTGGGCCCTAACTATTCTATCTGGAGGAGCAGCGCCCTAGAGTGAAGCCTAGGTTGCCCGGAATGCAGAAATGACCATCACTTTCACACTGGTTGCAATTATTCCTTTTATGCGATGGAAAAACTGTTGTATTTTTATTGTATTTTATGCTTCTTGCGTTTACTTCTAAGTCCCTAACTATTCGGTCTGGTGGAGCAACGCCCTAGAGCGAAACCTAGGTTGCCCGCAACGTAGAAATGACCATAACTTTCACACTGGTTGCAATTATTCCTGTTATACGATGGAAAAACTGTTGCATTTTTATTGTATTTTATTCTTCTGCCGTTAAATTCTAAGTCCCGAACTATGCGATCTGGTGGAGCAACGCCGTACAGATAAGCCTAGGTTGCCCGGAACGTAGAAATGACCTTTACTTTCACACTATTTGCAAATATACATCATATACGATATAAAAGCTGTTGTATTTATATTGTATTTTACGCTTCTGGCGCTGACTTCTAAGGCACTAACTATTCGATCTGGGGGAGCAACGCACTAGAGTGAAGCCTAGGTTACCCGGAACGTAGAAATGACCATTACCTTCACGTTTGTTGCAATTATTCCTGTTATACGATGGGCAAACTGTTGGATTTTGATTGAACTTTATGCTTCTGGCGTTGACTTCTAAGGCCCTATGTATTCGATCTGGTGGAGCAATGCCTCAGAGTTAAGTCTAGGATGCCCGGAACGTAGAAATGGCCATTACTTTCACACTGGTTGCAATTATTCCTTTTATACGATGGAAAAACTGTTGTATTTTTACTGTATTTTATGCTTCTGGCGTTGATTTCCTAGGCCCTAACTATTTGATCTGGTGGAGCACCGTCCTGTAGTGAAGCCTAGGCTGCCCGGAAAGTAGAAATGACCGTTACTCTCACACTGTTTGCAAATATACGTTATATACGATAGAAAAGCTGTTGTATTTATATTGTATTTTATGCTTCGCGCGTTGACTTCTTAGGCCCTCACTATTTGATCTGGTGGAGCAACGCCCTGGAGTTAAGCCAAGGTTGCGCGGAACGTAGAAATCACCATTACTCTTACACTCGTTGCAATTATTCCTGTTATATACGATGGAAAAACTGTTGTATTTATTTTGTATTTGGTGCTCCTGGCGTTGACTTCTTGGGCCCTAGCTATTGGATCTGGTGGAACAACGCCCTAGAGTGAAGCCTAGGTTGCCCGGAACGTAGAAATGACCATAACATTCATACTGGTTGCAATTATTCGTTTTATACGATGGAAAAACTGTTGTACTTTTATTTTATTTTATGCTTCTGGCGTTGACTTCTAAGTCCCTAGCTATTCGATCTGGTGGAGCAACGCCCTAGAGTGAAGCCTAGGTTGCCCGGAACGAAGAAATGACCATCACCTTCACTCTGGTTGCAATTATTCCTGTTATCCGATGGAAAAACTGTTGTATTTATATTATATTTTATGCCTCTGGCGTTGACTCCTTAGACCCTAACTATTCGACCTGGTGGAGCAACGCCCTAGATGGTAGCCTAGGTTGCCCGGAACGTAGAAGTGACCATTACCTTCACACTGTTTGCGATTATTCATTTTATACGATGGTAAAGCTGTTGCATTCATGTTGTATTTTATTCTTCTGGCGTTGAATTCTAAGTCCATAGCTATTCGATCTGGTGGAGCAACGCCCTAGAGTGATGCCTAGGTTACCCGGAACGTAGAAATGACCAGTACTTTCACACTGGTCGCAGTTATTCCTGTTATACCATGGAAAAACTGTTGCATTTTTACTGTATTTTATGCTTCTGGCGTTGTATTCAAAGTCCCTAACTATTCGATCTGATGGAGCAACGCCCTGGAGTTAAGCCAAGGTTGCGCGGAACGTAGAAATCACCATTACTCTTACACTCGTTGCAATTATTCGTTTTATACGATGGAAAAATTGTTGTACTGATATCATATTTTAAGCTTCTGGCGTTGACTTCTTAGGCCCTACCTATTCGACCTGGTGGAACAACGCCCTAGAGTGAGGCCCAGGTTGCCCGGAACGTAGAAATGACCAATACTTTCAGACTGTTTGCAATTATTCATTTTATACAATGGAGAAGCTGTTGTATTTATATTGTATTTTATGCTTCTGGCGTTGACTCCTAAGGCCCTAACTCTTCGACGTAGTGGTGCAACGCCCTAGAGCGAAGCCTAGGTTGCCCGGAACGTAGAAATGACCATTACTTTCACACTGGCTGCAATTATTCTTGTTATACGATGGAAAAACTGTTGTATTTATTTTGTATTTTATGCCTCTGACGTTGACTCCTAAGGCCGTAGCTGTTCGATGTGGTGGAGCAACGCCCTAGAGTGAAGCCTAGGTCGCCCGAAACGTAGAAATGACCATTACTTTCACTCTGGTTGCAATTATTCCTTTGATACGATGAAAAAACTGTTCTATTTTTATTGTATTTTATACTTAAGGCGGTGACTTCTAAGGCCGTAGCTAATCGATGTGGTGGGGCAACGCCCTATAGTGAAGACTAGGTTGCCCGGAACGCAGAAATGGCCATTACTTTCACACTGGTTGCAATTATTAGTTTTATACGATGGAAAAACTGTTGTATTTTTATTGTATTTTATGCATCTGGCTTTGACTTCTTAGGCCCTAACTATTCGGTCTGGTGGAGCAACGCCCTAGAGTGAAGCCTAGGTTGCCCGGAACGTGGAAGTGACCATTACCTTCACACTGCTTGCGATTATTCCTTTTATACGATGGAAAAACTGTTGTATTTTTATTGTGTTTTATGCTTCTGGCGTTGTATTCAAAGCCCTTAACTATTCGATCTGGTGCAGCAACGACCTGGAGTTAAGGCTAGGTTTCCCGGAACGTAGAAATGACCATAACTTTCACACTGTATGCAATCATTCATTTTATACGATGGAAAAGAAGTGGTATTTATATTGTATTTTATGCTTCTAGAGTTGACTTCTAAGGACGTAGCTATTCGATGTGGTGGAGCAACGCCCAAGAGAGAAACCTAGGTTGCCCGGAACGTAGAAATGACCGTTACTTTCACACTCTTTGCAAATATACATCATATACGATGTAAAAGCTGTTGTATTTATATTGTACTTTATGCTTCTGGCGTTGACTTCTAAGGCCGTAGCTATTCGATGTGGTGGGGCAACGCCCTAGAGTGAAGCCTAGGTTTCTCGGAACGCAGAAATGGCCATTACTTTCACACGGGTTGCAATTATTCGTTTTATACGATGGAAAAGCTGTTGTATTTATTTTGTGTTTGGTGCTTCTGTCGTTGACTTCTTAGGCCCTAGCTATTGGATCTGGTGGACCAACGTCCTAGAGTGAACCCTGTGTTGCCCGGAACGTGGTAATGACCATCGCCTTCACATTTGTTGCAACCATTCCGTTATACGATGGAAAAACTGTTGTACTTTTATTGTATTTTAGGTTTCGGGCGTTGACTTCTAAGGCCCTAGCTATTCTATCTGGTGGAGCAACGCCCTAGAGTGAAGCAAAGGTCGCCCGAAACGTAGAAATGACCATTACTTTCACTCTGGTGGCAATTATTCCAGTTATACGATGAAAAAACTGTTCAATATTTATTGTATTTTAAGCTTAAGGCGGTGACTTCTAAGACCGTAGCTACTCGATGTGGAGGGGCAACGCCCTAGAGTGAAGCCTAGGTTGCCCGGAACGCAGAAATGGCCATTACTTTCACACTGGTTGCAATTATGCCTTTTATACGATGGAAAAGCTGTTGTATTTTTATTGTATTTTAGGCTTCTGGCGTTGACTTCGAAGTCCCTAGCTATTCGATCTGGTGGAGCAACGCCCTACATTTAAGCCTAGGTAGCCCGGAACGTAGAAATGACCTTTACTTTCACACTGTTTGCAAATATACATCATATACGATGAAAAAACTGTTGTATTTTTATCGTATTTTATGCTTCAGACGTTGACTTCTAAGGCCGTAGCTATTCGATGTGGCGGAGCAACGCCCTAGAGTGAAGCCTAGCTTGCCCGGAACGTAGAAATGACCATTACTTCCTCACTGTTTGCAATTATTCATTTTATACATGGAAAAACTGTTGTACATATATCGTATTTTATGCTCCTGGCGTTGACTTCTTAGGCCCGAACTATTCGATATGGTGGAACAACGCCCTAGTGTGAAGCCTAGGTTGCCCGGAACGTAGAAATGACCATAACTATCAGACTGGTTGCAATTATCCGTTTTATACGATGGAAAGACTGTTGTATTTATATTGTATTTTATAGTTATGGCGTTGTCTTCTAGGGCCGTAGCTATTCGAGGTGGTTGAGCAACGCCCTAGAGTGAAGCCTAGGTGGCCCGGAACGTAGAAATGACCATAGTTTTCATACTGGTTGCAATTATTAGTATTATGCGATGGAAAAACTGTTGCATTTATTTTGTATTTGGTGCTCCTGGCGTTGACGTCTTAGGCCCTAACTGTTGGATGTGGTGGCCCAACGCCATAGAGTGAAGCCTAGGTTGCCCGGAACGTAGAAATGACTGTATCTTTCAGACTGGTTGCAATTATTCCTGTTATACGATGAAAAAAATATTGTATTCTTATTTTATTTTAGGCTTCAGGCGTTGACTTCTAAGGCCCTAACTATTCGGTGTGGTGGAGCAACGCCCTAGAGCAAAACCTAGGTTGCCCGGAACGTATAAATGACCATTACCTACACGCATGTTGCAATTATTCCTGTTATACGATAGACAATATGTTGGATTTTGATTGTACTTTATGCTTCTGGCGTTGGCTTCTAAGTCCCTATGTATTGGATCTGGTGGAGCAACGCCCTGGAGTTAAGCCAAGGTTACCCGGAACGTAGAAATGACCCGTACTTTCACACTGGTCGCAGTTATTCCTGTTATACAATGGAAAAACTGTTGTATTTATTTTGTATTTTATGCTTCGGGCGTTGGCTTTTCAGGCCCTAACTATTCGATCTGGTGGAGCAACGCCCTAGAGCAAAACGTAGGTTGCCCGGAACGTAGAAATGACCATTACCTTCAGGCTTGTTGCAATTATTCCTGTTATACGATGGACAAACTGTTGGATTTTGATTGTACTTTATTCTTCTGGCGTTGACTTTTAAGTCCCTATGTATTAGATCTGGTGGAGCAATGCCTAAGAGTTAAGTCTAGGATGCCCGGAACGTAGAAATGGCCATTACTTTCACACTGGTTGCAATTATTCGTTTTATACGATGGAAAAGCTGTTGCATTTATATTGTATTTTATGCTTCTGGCGTTGACTTCTTAGGCCCTAACTATTCGATCTGGTGGAACAACTCCCTAGAGTGAAGCCTAGGTTGCCCGGAACGTAGAAATGACCTTTACTTTCACACTGTTTGCAAGTATAAATTATATACGATGGAAAAGCTGTTGTATTTATATTGTATTTTATGCTTCTGGCGTTGTCTTCGTAGGCACTAACTATTCGATCTTGTGGAGCAATGCTCTAGAGTAAAGCCTAGGTTGCCCGGAACGTAGAAATGACCATAACTATCAGACTGGTTGCAGTTACTCGTTTTATAGAATGGAATGACTGTTGTATTTATATTGTATTTTATAGTTATGGCGTTGTCTTCTAGGGCCGTAGCTATTCGATGTGGTTGAGCAACGCCCTAGAGTGAAGCCTAGGTTGCCCGGAACATAGAAATGACCAGTACTTTCACACTGGTTGCAGCTTTCCTGTTATACGATGGAAAAACTGTTGCATGTTTATTGTATTTTATGCTTCTGGCGTTGTATTCAAAGTCCCTAACTATTCGATCTGGTGGAGCAATGCCCTGGAGTTAAGCCTAGGTTGCCTGGAACGTAGAAATGACCATAACTTTCACACTGGTTGCAATTATTTGTTTTATACAATGGAAAAACTGTTCTATATATTTTGTATTTTATGCTTCGGGCGTTGACATCTAAGGCCCTAACTATTCGATCTGGTGAAGCAACGCTCTAGAGTGAAGCTGAGGTTGCCCAGAACGTGGAAATGACCATTACCTTCACACTGCTTGCAATTATACATTTTATACGATTGAAAAACTGTTGTACGTATGTTGTATTTTATTCTTCCGGCACTGAATTCTAAGTCCCTAGCTATTCGAGCAGGTGCAGCAACGCTCTAGAGTGAAGCCTAGGTTACCCGTAACATGGAAATGACCAGTACTTTCACACTGGTTGCAGTTATTCCTGTTATACGATGGAAAAACTGTTGCATTTTTATTGTATATTATGCTTCTGGCGTTGACTCCTAAGTCCCTAACTATGCGATCTGGTGGAGCAACGACCTAGAGTTAAGCCTAGGTTGCCGCGAACGTAGAAATGACCATAACTTTCACACTGGTTGCAATTGTTCGTTTTATACAATGGAAAAACTGTTCTAATTATTGTGTATTTTATTCTTCTGGCGCTGAATTCTAAGTCCCTAGCTATTCGATCTGGTGGAGCAACGACCTAGAGTGAAGCCTAGGTTACCGGGAACATAGAAATGACCAGTACTTTCACACTGGTTGCAATCATTCGTTTTATACAATGGAAAAACTGTTCTATTTATTTTGTATTTTATGCTTCGGGAGTCGACATCTAAGGCCCTAACTATTCGATCTTGTGGAGCAACGCTCTAGAGTGAAGCCTACGTTGCCCGGAACGTAGAAATGACCATTACTTTCACACCTGTTGCAATTATTCCTTTTCTACGATGGAATAACTGTTGTATTTTTATTGTATTTTATGCTTCTGGCGTTGACTTCTAAGTCTCTAGCTATTCGATCTGGTGGAGCAAGGCACTCGAGCGAAGTCTAGGTTGCCCGGAACGTAGAAATGGCCTGTACTTTCAAACTGGTGGCAATTATTCCTGTTATACTATGGAAAAACTGTTGCATTTTTATTGCATTTTATGCTTCTGGCTTTAAATTCTAAGTCCCTAACTATGTGATCTGGTGGAGCAACGCCCTACAGTTAAGCCTAGGTTGCCCGGAACATAGAAATGACAATAACTTTCACACTGGTTGCAATTACTCGTTTTATACAATGGAAAAACTGTACTATTTATTTTGTATTTTATGCTTCGGGCGTTGACATCTAAGGCCCTAACTATTCGATCTGGGGTAGCAACGCTCCAGAGTGAAGCCTAGGTTGCCCGGAACATAGAAATGACCATTACCTTCACACTGCTTGCAATTATACATTTTATACGATGGAAAAGCTGTTGTACTTATGCTGTATTTTATTCTTCTGGCGTTGAATTCTAAGTCCCTAGCTATTCGATCTGGTGGAGCAATGCCCTAGAGTGATGCCTAGGTTACCCGGAACATAGAAATGACCAGTACTTTCACACTGGTTGCAGCTTTCCTGTTATACGATGGAAAAACAGTTGCATTGTTATTGTATTTTATGCTTTTGGCGTTGTATTCAAAGTCCCTAACTATTCGATCTGGTGGAGCAATGCCCTGGACTTAAGCCTAGGTTGCCTGGAACGTAGAAATGACCATAACATTCACACTGGTTGCAATTATTCGTTTTATACAATGGAAAAACTGTTCTATTTATTTTGAATTTTATGCTTCGGCCGTTTACTTCTAAGGCCCTAGCTATTCGATCTGGTGGAGCAACGCTCTAGAGTGAAGCTGAGGTTGCCCAGAACGTGGAAATGACCATTACCTTCACACTGCTTGCAATTATACATTTTATACGATGGAAAAACTGTTGTACGTATGTTGTATTTTATTCTTCTGGCACTGAATTCTAAGTCCCTAGCTATTCGATCAGGGGGAGCAACGCTCTAGAGTGAAGCCTAGGTTACCCGTAACATGGAAATGACCAGTACTTTCGCACTGGTTGCAGTTATTCCTGTTATACGATGGGAAAACTGTTGCATTTTTATTGTATTTTATGCTTCTGGCGTTGACTTCTAAGTCCCTAACTATGCGATCTGGTGGAGCAACGCCCTACAGTTAAGCCTAGGTTGCCGCGAAAGTAGAAATGACCATAACTTTCACACTGGTTGCAATTATTCGTTTTATACAATGGAAAAACTGTTCTAATTATTGTGTATTTTATGCTTCTGGCGTTGACTTCTAACGCCCTAACTATTCGATCTGGTGGAGCAACGCTCTAGAGTGATGCCTAGGTTGCCCAGAATGTAGAAATGACCATTACCTTCACACTGCTTGCAATTATACATTTCATACGATGGAAAAGCTGTTGTACTTATGCTGTATTTTATTCTTCTGGCGTTGAATTCTAAGTCCCTAGCTATTCGATCTGGTGGAGCAATGCCCTAGAGTGAAGCCTAGCTTACCCGGAACATAGAAATGACCAGTACTTTCACACTGGTTGCAGCTTTCCTGTTATACGATGGAAAAACTGTTGCATTTTTACTGTATTTTATGCTTCTGGCGTTGTATTCAAAGTCCCTAACTATTCGATCTGGTGGAGCAACGCCCTACAGCGAGACCTAGGTTGCCCGGGACGTAGAAATGACCTTTACTTTCTCACTGTTTGCAAATATACATTATATACGATGGAAAAGCTGTTGTATTTATATTGTATTTTATGCTTCTGGCGTTGTATTCAAACTTCCTAACTATTCGATCTGGTGGAGCAATGCCCTGGAGTTAAGCCTAGGTTGCCTGGAACGTAGAAATGACCATAACTTTCACACTGGTTGCAATTATTTGTTTTATACAATGGAAAAACTGTTCTATTTATTTTGTATTTTATGCTTCGGGCGTTGACATATAAGGCCCTAACTATTCGATCTGGTGAAGCAACGCTCTAGAGTGAAGCCTAGTTTGCCCGGAACGTAGAAATGGCCATTACTTTCACACTGGTTGCAATTATTCCGTTTATACGATGGAAAAAGTGTTGTACATAAATCGTATTTTATTCTTCTGGCGTTGACTTCTTAGGACCTGACAATTCGATCTCGTGGAACAACGCCCTACAGTGAAGCCTAGGTTGCCCGGAACGTAGAAATGACCTTTACTTTCACACTGTTTGCAAATATACATTACATACGATGGAAAAGCTGTTGTATTTATATAGTATTTTATGCTTCTGGCGTTGTGTTCTTAGGCCCTAACTACTCTATCTGGTGGAGCAAGGCACTCGAGCGAAGCCTAGATTGCCCGGAACGTAGAAATGGCCTGTACTTTCAAACTGGTGGCAATTATTCCTGTTATACTATGGAAGAACTGTTGCATTTTTATTGCATTTTATGCTTCTGGCTTTAAATTCTAAGTCCCTAACTATGTGATCTGGTGGAGCAACGCCCTACAGTTAAGCCTAGGTTGCCCGGAACATAGAAATGACAATAACTTTCACACTCGTTGCAATTATTCGTTTTATACAATGGAAAAACTGTACTATTTATTTTGTATTTTATGCTTCGGGCGTTGACATCTAAGGCCCTAACTATTCGATCTGGGGTAGCAACGCTCCAGAGTGAAGACTAGGTTGCCCGGAACATAGAAATGACCATTACCTTCACACTGCTTGCAATTATACATTTTATACGATGGAAAAGCTGTTGTACTTATGCTGTATTTTATTCTTCTGGCGTTGAATTCTAAGTCCCTAGCTATTCGATCTGGTGGAGCAATGCCCTAGAGTGATGCCTAGGTTACCCGGAACGTAGAAATGACCAGTACTTTCACACTGGTTGCAGTTATTCCTCTTATACGATGGAAAAACTGTTGCATTTTTTTGTATTTTATGCTTCTGGCGTTGAATTCTAAGTCCCTAACTATGCGATCTGGTGGAGTAACGCCCTACAGTTAAGTCTAGGTTGCCCGGAACGTAGAAATGACCTTTACTTTCACACTGTTTGCAAATATACATTATATACGATGGAAAATCTGTTGTATTTATATTGTATTTTATGCTTCTGGCGTTGACTTCTTAGGCCCTAACTATTCGATCTGGTGGAACGACGCCCTAGAGTGAAGCCTAGGTTGCCCGGAACGTAGAAATGACCTTTACTTTCACACTGTTTGTGGTTATTCATTTTATACGATGGTAAAACTGTTTAACTTATGATGTATTTTATTCTTCTGGCGTTGAATTCTAAGTCCCGAGCTATTCGATCTGGTGGAGCGAAGCCCTAGAATAAAGCCTAGGTTACCCGAAACGTAGAATTGACCAGTACTTTCACACTGGTTGCAGTTATTCCTGTTATAGAATGGAAAAACTCTTGCATTTTTATTGTATTTTATGCTTCTGGCGTTGTATTCAAAGTCCCTAACTATGCGATCTGGTGGAGCAACGCCCTACAGTTAAGCCTAGGTTGCCTGGAACGTAGGAATGACCTTTACTTTGACGCTCTTTGCAAATATACATCATAGTCGATGGAAAAGCTGTTGTATTTATATTGTATTTTATGCTTCTGGCGTCGGCTTCTTAGGCCCTAACTATTCGATCTGTTGGAACAACGCCCTGGAGTGAAGCCTAGGTTGCCCGGAATGTAGAAATGACCATTACATTCACGCTGTTGCAATTATACATTTTATACGATGGAAAAACTGCTGTACTTATGTTGTAGTTTATTCTACTGGCGTTGACTTCTTAGGCCCTAACTATTCGATCTGGTGGAGCAACACCCTAGAGTGAAGCATAGGTTGCCCGGAACGTAGAAACGACCATTACCTCACACTGTTTGCGATTATTCATTTTATACGATGGTAAAACTGTTGTACAAATATCGTGTTTTATGATTCTGGCGTTGACTTCTTAGTCCCTAGCTATTCGGTCAGGTGGAGCATCGCCCTACGGTGAAGCCTAGGTTGCCCGGAACGTAGAAATGACCATTACCTCGCACTGTTTGCAAATATACATTATATACCATGGAAAAGCTGTTGTATCTATTTTGTATTTTATGCTTCTGGCGCTGACTTCTTAGGTCCTAACTATTGGATCTGGTGGAGCAACGCCCAGGTGTGAAGCCTAGGTTGCGCGGAACGTAGAAATGACCATTACCTCGCACTGTTTGCGATTATTCATTTTATACGATGGTAAAACTGTTGTACAAATATCGTGTTTTATGCTTCTGGCGTTGACTTCTTAGGTCCTAACTATTGGATCTGGAGGAGCAACGCCCAGGTGTGAAGCCTAGGTTGCCCGGAATGTAGAAATGACCATAGCTTTCACACTGGTTGCAATTATTCCTGTTATACAAGGGAAAAAATGTTGTATTTATATTGTATTTTATGCTTCTGGCGTTGAATTCTTAGGCCCTAACTATTCGATCTGGTGGAGCAACGCCCTAGAGTGAAGCCTAGGTTGCCCGGAATGAAGAAATGACCATCGCCTTCACATTGGCGGCAATTATTCTTGTTATACAATGGAAAAACTGTTGTATTTATTTTGTATTTTATGCTTCAGCCGTTGACTTCTAAGGCCGTAGCTATTCGATGATGTGGAGCAATGCCCTAGAGTGAAGCCTAGGTTGCACGGAAAGTAGAAATGACCATTATTTCCACACTGTTTGCAATTATTCATTTTATGCAATGGAAAAACTGTTGTATTTATATTGTGTTTTATGCTTCTG
The DNA here is from genome assembly GCF_051401765.1 of Calliopsis andreniformis. NCBI lineage: Eukaryota > Metazoa > Arthropoda > Insecta > Hymenoptera > Andrenidae > Calliopsis > Calliopsis andreniformis. The sequence continues at coordinate 21,123,076 of NW_027480422.1, forward strand.
GCGTTGACATCCTGGGCCCTAACTATTCTATCTGGAGGAGCAACGCCCTATAGTAAAGCCTAGGTTGCCCGGAATGCAGAAATGACCATCGCTTTCACACTGGTGGCAATTATTCCTGTTATACGATGGAAAAACTTTTGTATTTTTATTTTTATTTTATGCTGCGGTCGTTGACTTCTAAGGTCCTAACTATTGGATCTGGTGGAGCAACGCCTTAGGGTGAGGCCTAGGTTGCCCGGAACGTAGAAATGACCATAACTTTCATACTGGTTGCAATTATTCCTGTTATACGGTGGAAAAGCTGTAGTATTTATATTGTATTTAATGCTTCTGGCGTTGACTTCTAAGGCCATAGCTATTCGATGTGGTCGAGCAACGGCCTAGAGTGAAGCCTAGGTTGCCCGGAATGAAGAAGTGACCATCACTTTCACACTGGTGGCAATTATTCTTGCTATACGATGGAAAAACTGTTGTATTTATTTTGTATTTTATGCTTCAGCCGTTGACTTCTAAGGCCGTAGCTATTCGATGTGGTGGAGCAACGCCCTAGAGTGAAGCCTAGGTTGCCCGGAAAGTAGAAATGACCATTACTTCCACACTGTTTGCAATTATTCACTTTATACAATGGAAAAACTGTTGTATTTATATTGTTTTTTATAGTTATGGGGTCGACATCTAAGGCCGTAGCTATTCGATGTGGTGGAGCAATGCCCTAGAGTGAAGCCTAGGATGCCCGCAACGTAGAAATGACCATATCTTTCGCACTGTTTGCAATTATTCCTGTTATACGATTGAAAAACTGTTGTATTTATATTGTATTTTATGCTTCTGGCGTTGACTTCTAAGGCCGCAGCTATTCGATGTGGTCGAGCAACGCCCTAGAGTGAAGCCTAGGTTGCCCGAAACATAGAATTGACCATATCTTACGCACTGGCTGCAATTATTCCTGTTATACGATGGAAAAGCTGTTGTATTTATATTGTATTTTATGCTTCTGGCATTGACTTCTAAGGCCCTAACTATTCGCTGTGGTGGAGCAACGCCATAGAGCGAAACCTAGGTTGACCGGAACGTAGAAATGACCATAACTTTCATACTGGTTGCAATTATTCATTTTATACGATGGAAAAACTGTTGTATTTATATTGTATTTTATGTTTCGGGCGTTGACTTCTAAGACCCTAGCTATTCGGTCTGGTGGAGCAACGCCCTAGAGAGAAGCCTAGGTTGCCCGAAACGTAGAAATGACCATTACTTTCACTCCGGTTGCAATTATTCATGCTATACGATGGAAAAACTGTTGTATTTTTATTGTATTTTATGCTTCTGGCGTTGACTTCTTAGGCCCTATATATGTTCGATACGGTGGAGCATCGCCCTAGAGTGAAGCCTAGGTTGCCCGGAACCTAGAAATGGCCGTTACTTTCACAATGTTTGCTATCATTAATTGTATACGATGGAAAAAGTGTTGTATTTTTATTTTATTTTATGCTTCTGGCGTTGACGTCTAAGGCCCTAACTACTCGATCTGGTAGAGCAACGCCCTAGAGTGAAGCCTAGGTTTACCGGAGCGTAGAAATGACTATTATCTTCACACTGTTTGCAATTATTCCTGTTATGCGATGGAAAAACTGTTGGATTTTTATTGTACTTTATGCTTCTGGCGTTGACTTCTAAGGCCCTATCTATTCGATCTGGTGGAGCAATGCCTCAGAGTTAAGTCTAGGATGCCCGTAACGCTGAAATGGCCATTACTTTCACACTGGTTGCAATTATTCGTTTTATACGATGGAAAAGCTGTTGTATTTATATTGTATTTTATGCATCTGGCGTTGACTTCTTAGGCCCTAACTATTCGATCCAGTGGAGCAACGCCTTAGAGTGAAGTCTCGATTGCCCGGAGCGTAGAAATGACCATTACTTTCACACTGTTTGCAATTATTCATTTTATACGATGAAAAAACTGTTGTATTTATATTGTATTTTACTCTTCTGGCATTGACTTTTAAGGCCCTAACTATTCGATGTGGTGGCGCAACGCCCTAGAGTGAAGCCTAGGTTGCCCGGAACGTAGAAATGACCATTAGCTTCACACTGTTTGCAATTATTCATTTTATACGATGGAAAAACGGTTGTATTTATATTGTATTTTATGCTTCTGGCGTTGACTTCTTAGGCCCTAACTGTTCGATCTGGTAGAACAACGACCTAGAATGAAGCTAGGTTGTCCGGAATGTAGAAATGGCCATCACTTTCACACTGGTTGCAATTATTCATTTTATACGATGGAAAAACTGTTGTATTTGTATTGCGTTTTATGCTTCTGGCGTTGTCTTCTTAGGCCCTAACAATTCGATCTGGTAAGGCAACGCCCTCGAGTGATGCCCAGATTGCCCGGAACGTAGAAATGACCATTACCTTTACGCTTGTTGCAATTATTCCTGATATACGATGAAAAAACTGCTGTATTTTTATTGTACTTTATGCTTGTGGCGTTGACTTCTTAGGCCCTAACTATTCGATCCGGTGGAGCAACGCCCTAGAGTGAAGTCTAGATTGCCCGGAACGTAGAAATGACCATTACTTTCACACTGTTTGCAATTATTCATTTTATACGATCGAAAAACTGTTGTATTTTTATTGTATTTTATGCTTCGGGCGTTGACTTCTAAGGCCCTAACTATTCGATCCGGTGGAGCAACGCCCTAGAGTGAAGTCTAGATTGCCCAGAACGTAGAAATGACCATTACTTTCACACTGTTTGCAATTATTCCTGTTATACTATGGAAAAACTGTTGTATTTTTATTGTATTTTATGCTTCTGGCGTTGACTTCTTAGATACTAAATATTCGGTCCGGTGGAGCATCGCCCTAGAGTGAAGCCTAGGTTGCCCGGAACGTAGAAATGACCGTTACTTTCACAATGTTTGCAATCATTAATTGTATGCGATGGAAAAAGTGTTGTATTTTTATTTTATTTTATGCCTCTGGCGTTGACGTCTAAGGCCCTAACGACTCGATCTGGTAGAGCAACGCCCTAGAGTGAAGCCTAGGTTTACCGGAGCGTAGAAATGACTATTATCTTCACACTGTTTGCAATTATTCCTGTTATGCGATGGAAAAACTGTTGGATTTTTATTGCACTTTATGCTTCTGGCGTTGACGTCTAAGGCCCTATCTACTCGATCTGGTAGAGCAACGCCCTAGAGTGAAGCCTAGGTTTACCGGAGCGTAGAAATGACAATTATCTTCACACTGTTTGCAATTATTCATTTTATACGATGGAAAAACTGTTGTATTTATATTGTATTTTATGCTTCTGGCGTTGACTTCTTAGGCCCTAACTGTTCGATCTGGTAGAACAACGACCTAGAATGAAGCCAAGGTTGCCCGGAATGTAGAAATGGCCATCACTTTCACACTGGTTTCAATTATTCATGCTATACGATGGAAAAACTGTTGTATTTTTATTGTATTTTATGTTTCTGGCGTTGACTTCTTAGGCCCTAAATATTCGATTCGGTGGAGCAACGCCCTAGAGTGAAGTCTAGGTTGCCCGGAACGTAGAAATGACCGTTACTTTCACAATGTTTGCAATCATTAATTGTATACGATGGAAAAACTGTTGTATTTATATTGTATTTTATGCTTCTGGCGTTGACTTCTTAGGCCCTAACTGTTCGATCTGGTAGAACAACGCCCTAGAGTAAAGCCTAGGTTGCCCGGAACGTAGAAATTACTATAACTCTCACACTGGTTGCAATTATCCGTTTTATACGATGGAAAAGCTGTAGTATTTATATTGTATTTTATGCTTCTGGCGTTGACTTCTAACGCCCTATCTGTTCGATCTGGTGGAGCAATGCCTCAGAGTTAAGTCTAGGATGCACGTAACGTTGAAATGGCCATTAGTTTCACACTGGTTGCAATTATTGATTTTATACGATGGAAAAGCTCTTGTATTTATATTGTATTTTATGCTTCTGGCGTTGTCTTCTTAGGACCTAACTATTCCATCTGGTGGAGCAACGCCCTAGAGTGAAGTATAGATTGCCCGGAACGTAGAAATGACCATTAGTTTCACACTGGTTGCAATTATTCATTTCATACGATGGAAAAACTGTTGTATTTGTATTGTGTTTTATGCTTCTGGCGTTGTCTTCTTAGGCCCTAACTGTTCGATCTGGTGGAACAACGCCCTAGAATGAAGCCCATGTTGCCCGGAACGTAGAAATGACCATTACTTTTACACTGGTTGCTATTATTCGTTTTATATGATTTAAAAACTGTTGTATTTTGATTGTATTTTATGCTTCCGGCGTTGACTTCTTAGGCCCTAGATATTCGAAGTGGTGGAGCAATGCCTCAGAATTAAGTCTAGGATGCACGTAACGTTGAAATTGCTATTAGTTTCACACTGGTTGCAATTATTGATTTTATACGATGGAAAAGCTGTTGTATTTATATTGTATTTTATGCTTCGGGCGTTGACTTCTAAGGCCCTAACTATTCGATCCGGTGGAGCAACGCCCTAGAGTGAAGTCTAGATTGCCCAGAACGTAGAAATGACCATTACTTTCACACTCTTTGCAATTATTCCTGTTATACTATGGAAAAACTGTTGTATTTTTATTGTATTTTATGCTTCTGGCGTTGACTTCTTAGATCCTAATTATTCGGTCCGGTGGAGCATCGCCCTAGAGTGAAGCCTAGGTTGCCCGGAACGTAGAAATGACCGTTACTTTCACAATGTTTGCAATCATTAATTGTATGCGATGGAAAAAAGTGTTGTATTTTTATTTTATTTTATGCTTCTGGCGTTGACGTCTAAGGCCCTAACTACTCGATCTGGTAGAGCAACGCCCTAGAGTGAAGCCTAGGTTTACCGGAGCGTAGAAATGACTATTATCTTCCACTGTTTGCAATTATTCCTGTTATGCGATGGAAAAACTGTTGGATTTTTATTGTACTTTATGCTTCTGGCGTTGACTTCTAAGGCCCTATCTATTCGATCTGGTGGAGTAATGCCTCTGAGTTAAGTCTAGGATGCCCGTAACGCTGAAATGGCCATTACTTTCACACTGGTTGCAATTATTCGTTTTATACGATGGAAAAGCTGTTGTATTTATATTGTATTTTATGCATCTGGCGTTGACTTCTTAGGCCCTAACTATTCGATGTGGTCGAGCAACGGCCTAGAGTGAAGCCTAGGTTGCCCGGAATGAAGAAGTGACCATCACTTTCACACTGGTGGCAATTATTCTTGCTATACGATGGAAAAACTGTTGTATTTATTTTGTATTTTATGCTTCTGGCGTTGTATTCAAAGTCTCTAACTATTCGATCTCGTGGAGCAACGCCCTGGAGTTAAGCCTAGGTTGCCCGGAAAGTAGAAATTACCATAACTTTCACGCTGTTTGCAATCATTCATTTTATGCGCTGGAAAAGCTGTTGTATTTATATTGTATTTTATGCTTCTGGAGTTGACGTCTAAGGCCGCAGCTATTCGATGTGATGGAGCAACGCCCAATTGTGAAGCCTAGGTTGCCCGGAATGTAGAAATGACCATAGCTTTCACACTGGTTGCAATTATTCCTGTTATACAAGGGAAAAAATGTTGTATTTATATTGTATTTTATGCTTCTGGCGTTGAATTCTTAGGCCCTAACTATTCGATCTGGTGGAGCAACGCCCTAGAGTGAAGCCTAGGATGCCCGGAATGAAGAAATGACCATCGCCTTCACATTGGCGGCAATTATTCTTGTTATACAATGGAAAAACTGTTGTATTTATTTTGTATTTTATGCTTCAGCCGTTGACTTCTAAGGCCGTAGCTATTCGATGATGTGGAGCAATGCCCTAGAGTGAAGCCTAGGTTGCCCGGAAAGTAGAAATGACCATTATTTCCACACTGTTTGCAATTATTCATTTTATGCAATGGAAAAACTGTTGTATTTATATTGTGTTTTATGCTTCTGGCGTTGACATCCTGGGCCCTAACTATTCTATCTGGAGGAGCAACGCCCTATAGTAAAGCCTAGGTTGCCCGGAATGCAGAAATGACCATCACTTTCACACTGGTGGCAATTATTCCTGTTATACGATGGAAAAACTTTTGTATTTTTATTTTTATTTTATGCTGCGGTCGTTGACTTCTAAGGTCCTAACTATTGGATCTGGTGGAGCAACGCCTTAGGGTGAGGCCTAGGTTGCCCGGAACGTAGAAATGACCATAACTTTCATACTGGTTGCAATTATTCCTGTTATACGGTGGAAAAGCTGTAGTATTTATATTGTATTTAATGCTTCTGGCGTTGACTTCTAAGGCCATAGCTATTCGATGTAGTCGAGCAACGGCCTAGAGTGAAGCCTAGGTTGCCCGGAATGAAGAAGTGACCATCACTTTCACACTGGTGGCAATTATTCTTGCTATACGATGGAAAAACTGTTGTATTTATTTTGTATTTTATGCTTCAGCCGTTGACTTTTAAGGCCCTAACTATTCGATGTGGTGGCGCAACGCCCTAGAGTGAAGCCTAGGTTGCCCGGAACGTAGAAATGACCATTAGCTTCACACTGTTTGCAATTATTCATTTTATACGATGGAAAAACTGTTGTATTTATATTGTATTTTATGCTTCTGGCGTTGACTTCTTAGGCCCTAACTGTTCGATCTGGTAGAACAACGACCTAGAATGAAGTCAAGGTTGCCCGGAATGTAGAAATGGCCATCACTTTCACACTGGTTTCAATTATTCATGCTATGCGATGGAAAAACTGTTGTATTTTTATTGTATTTTATGTTTCTGGCGTTGACTTCTTAGGCCCTAAATATTCGATTCGGTGGAGCAACGCCCTAGAGTGAAGTCTAGGTTGCCCGGATCGTAGAAATGACCGTTACTTTCACAATGTTTGCAATCATTAATTGTATACGATGGAAAAACTGTTGTATTTATATTGTATTTTATGCTTCTGGCGTTGACTTCTTAGGCCCTAACTGTTCGATCTGGTAGAACAACGCCATAGAGTAAAGCCTAGGTTGCCCGGAACGTAGAAATTACCATAACTCTCACACTGGTTGCAATTATCCGTTTTATACGATGGAAAAGCTGTAGTATTTATATTGTATTTTATGCTTCTGGCGTTGACTTCTAACGCCCTATCTGTTCGATCTGGTGGAGCAATGCCTCAGAGTTAAGTCTAGGATGCACGTAACGTTGAAATGGCCATTAGTTTCACACTGGTTGCAATTATTGATTTTATACGATGGAAAAGCTCTTGTATTTATATTGTATTTTATGCTTCTGGCGTTGTCTTCTTAGGACCTAACTATTCCATCTGGTGGAGCAACGCCCTAGAGTGAAGTATAGATTGCCCGGAACGTAGAAATGACCATTAGTTTCACACTGGTTGCAATTATTCATTTCATACGATGGAAAAACTGTTGTATTTGTATTGTGTTTTATGCTTCTGGCGTTGTCTTCTTAGGCCCTAACTGTTCGATCTGGTGGAACAACGCCCTAGAATGAAGCCCATGTTGCCCGGAACGTAGAAATGACCATTACTTTTACACTGGTTGCTATTATTCGTTTTATATGATTTAAAAACTGTTGTATTTTGATTGTATTTTATGCTTCCGGCGTTGACTTCTTAGGCCCTAGATATTCGAAGTGGTGGAGCAATGCCTCAGAATTAAGTCTAGGATGCACGTAACGTTGAAATTGCTATTAGTTTCACACTGGTTGCAATTATTCCTGTTATACTATGGAAAAACTGTTGTATTTTTATTGTATTTTATGCTTCTGGCGTTGACTTCTTAGATCCTAATTATTCGGTCCGGTGGAGCATCGCCCTAGAGTGAAGCCTAGGTTGCCCGGAACGTAGAAATGACCGTTACTTTCACACTCTTTGCAATTATTCCTGTTATACTATGGAAAAACTGTTGTATTTTTATTGTATTTTATGCTTCTGGCGTTGACTTCTTAGATCCTAATTATTCGGTCCGGTGGAGCATCGCCCTAGAGTGAAGCCTAGGTTGCCCGGAACGTAGAAATGACCGTTACTTTCACAATGTTTGCAATCATTAATTGTATGCGATGGAAAAAAGTGTTGTATTTTTATTTTATTTTATGCTTCTGGCGTTGACGTCTAAGGCCCTAACTACTCGATCTGGTAGAGCAACGCCCTAGAGTGAAGCCTAGGTTTACCGGAGCGTAGAAATGACTATTATCTTCACACTGTTTGCAATTATTCCTGTTATGCGATGGAAAAACTGTTGGATTTTTATTGTACTTTATGCTTCGGGCGTTGACATCTAAGGCCCTAACTATTCGATCTGGGGTAGCAACGCTCCAGAGTGAAGACTAGGTTGCCCGGAACATAGAAATGACCATTACCTTCACACTGCTTGCAATTATACATTTTATACGATGGAAAAGCTGTTGTACTTATGCTGTATTTTATTCTTCTGGCGTTGAATTCTAAGTCCCTAGCTATTCGATCTGGTGGAGCAATGCCCTAGAGTGATGCCTAGGTTACCCGGAACATAGAAATGACCAGTACTTTCACACTGGTTGCAGCTTTCCTGTTATACGATGGAAAAACAGTTGCATTGTTATTGTATTTTATGCTTTTGGCGTTGTATTCAAAGTCCCTAACTATTCGATCTGGTGGAGCAATGCCCTGGACTTAAGCCTAGGTTGCCTGGAACGTAGAAATGACCATAACATTCACACTGGTTGCAATTATTCGTTTTATACAATGGAAAAACTGTTCTATTTATTTTGTATTTTATGCTTCGGGCGTTGACATCTAAGGCCCTAACTATTCGATCTGGTGAAGCAACGGTCTAGAGTGAAGCCTAGTTTGCGCGCAACGTAGAAATGGCCATTGCTTTCACACTGGTTGCAATTATTCCGTCTATACGATGGAAAAACTGTTGTATTTTATTGTATTTTATGCTTCCGGCGTTGACTTCTAAGTCCCTAGCTATTCGATCTGGTGGAGCAACGCCCTACAGCGAGACCTAGGTTGCCCGGGACGTAGAAATGACCTTTAGTTTCACACTGTTTGCAAATATACATTATATACGATGGAAAAGCTGTTGTATTTATATTGTATTTTATGCTTCTGGCGTTGACTTCTTAGGCCCTAACCATTCGATCTGGTGGAACAATGCCCTAGAGTGAAGCCTATGTTGCCCTGAACGTAGAAATGACCATAACTTTCACACTGGTTGCAATTATTCGTTTTATACAATGGAAAAACTGTTCTATTTATTTTGAATTTTAAGCTTCGGCCGTTTACTTCTAAGGCCCTAGCTATTCGATCTGGTGGAGCAACGCTCTAGAGTGAAGCTGAGGTTGCCCTGAACGTGGAAATGACCATTACCTTCACACTGCTTGCAATTATACATTTTATACGATGGAAAAACTGTTGTACGTATGTTGTATTTTATTCTTCTGGCACAGAATTCTAAGTCCCTAGCTATTCGATCAGGGGGAGCAACGCTCTAGAGTGAAGCCTAGGTTACCTGTAACATGGAAATGACCAGTACTTTCGCACTGGTTGCAGTTATTCCTGTTATACGATGGAAAAACTGTTGCATTTTTATTGTATTTTATGCTTCTGGCGTTGACTTCTAAGTCCCGTAACTATGCGATCTGGTGGAGCAACGCCCTACAGTTAAGCCTAGGTTGCCGCGAAAGTAGAAATGACCATAACTTTCACACTGGTTGCAATTATTCGTTTTATACAATGGAAAAACTGTTCTAATTATTGTGTATTTTATGCTTCTGGCGTTGACTTCTAAGGCCCTAACTATTCGATCTGGTGGAGCAACGCTCTAGAGTGAAGCCTAGGTTGCCCAGAATGTAGAAATGACCATTACCTTCACACTGCTTGCAATTATACATTTCATACGATGGAAAAGCTGTTGTACTTATGCTGTATTTTATTCTTCTGGCGTTGAATTCTAAGTCCCTAGCTATTCGATCTGGTGGAGCAATGCCCTAGAGTGAAGCCTAGGTTACCCGGAACATAGAAATGACCAGTACTTTCACACTGGTTGCAGCTTTCCTGTTATACGATGGAAAAACTGTTGCATTTTTACTGTATTTTATGCTTCTGGCGTTGTATTCAAAGTCCCTAACTATTCGATCTGGTGGAGCAATGCCCTGGAGTTAAGCCTAGGTTGCCTGGAACGTAGAAATGCCCATAACTTTCACACTGGTTGCAATTATTCGTTTTATACAATGGAAAAACTGTTCTATTTATTTTGTATTTTATGCTTCGGGCGTTGACATCTAAGGCCCTAGCTATTCGATCTGGTGGAGCAACGCCCTACAGCGAGACCTAGGTTGCCCGGGACGTAGAAATGACCTTTACTTTCACACTGTTTGCAAATATACATTATATACGATGGAAAAGCTGTTGTATTTATATTGTATTTTATGCTTCTGGCCTTGACTTCTTAGGCCCTAACTATTCGATCTGGTGGAACAATGCCCTAGAGTGAAGCCTATGTTGCCCTGAACGTAGAAATGACCATTACTCTCACACTGGTTGCAATTATTCCTGTTACACGATGGAAAAACTGTTCTATTTTTATTGTATTTTATGCTTAAGGCGTTGACTTCTTATGCCGTAGCTATTCGATGTGGTGGAGCAACGCCCTAGAGTGAAGTCTAGGTTGCCAGGAACGTAGAAATGACCATCACTTTCACACTGGTTGCAATTATTCCTGTTAAACGATGGAAGAACTGTTGTATGTATATTATATTTTATGCTTCGGGCGTTGACTTCTAAGGCACTAGCTATTCTATCTGGAGGAACAACGCCCTAGAGTGAAGCCTAGGTTGCCCGGAACGTAGAAATGACCATCACTTTCACACTGGTTGCAATTATTCTTGTTATACAATGGAAAAACTGTTGTATTTTATTATATTTTATGCTTCTGACGTTGACTTCTAAGTCCCTTGCTATTCGATCTGGTGGAGCAACGCCCTTGAGCGAAGCCTAGGTTGTCCGGAACGTAGAAATGACCATCACTTTCACACTGGTTGTAATTATTCCTGTTATACGATGGAATAACTGTTGTATTTATATTTTATTTTATGCTTCTTGCGTTGACTTCTCAGGACCTAGCTATTCGATCTGGTGGTGCAACACTCTAGAGTGAAGCCTAGGTTGCCCGGAACTTAGAAGTGGCCATCACCTTCACTCTGGTTGCTATCATTCCTGTTATACGGTGGAAAAACTGTTGTATTTTTATTGTATTTTATGCTTCGGGCGTTGACTTCTAAGGCCGTAGCTATTCGATCTGGTAGTGCAACGCCCTAGAGTTAAGTCTAGGATGCCCGGAACGTAGAAATGGCCATTGCTTTCACACTGGTTGCACTTATTCGTATGATACGATGGAAAAGCTGTTGTACATATATCGTATTTTATGCTTCTGGCGTTGACTTCTTAGGACCTAACAATTCGATCTGGTGGAGCAACGCCCTAGGGTGAAGCTCAGGTTGCCCGGTACGTAGAAATGACCATAACTTTCATGCTGGTTGCAATTATTCGTTTTATACCGTGGAAAAACTGTTGCATTTATCTTGTATTTTATGCGTCTGGAGTTGTTTTCTAAGGCCCTAACTATTCGACCTGGTGGATCAACGCCCTAGAGTGAAGCCTAGGTTGCACGGAACGTAGAAATGCCCATTACTTTCACACTGGTTGCCATTATTCCTGTTACACGATGGAAAAACTGTTGTATCTATTTTGCATTTTATGCCTCTGGCGTTGACTCCTAAGGCCGTAGCTATTCGATGTGGTGGAGCAACGCACTAGAGTGAAGCCTAGGTTGCCCGGAACGTAGAAATGACCATGTCTTTCAGACTGGTTGCAATTATTCCTGTTATACGACGGAAAAACTGTTGTATTTCTGTTGTATTTTATGCTTCTGGCGTTGACTTCTTAGGCCCTAACTATTTGATCTGGTGGAGCAACGCCCTAGAGAGAAGCCTAGATTGCCCGTGACGTAGAAATGACCATAACCATCAGACTGGTTGCAATTATTCGTTTTATACGATGGAAAGACTGTTGTATTTATATTGTATGTTATAGTTATGGCGTTGTCTTCTAGGGCCGTAGCTATTCGATGTGGTTGAGCAACGTCCTTGAGTGAAGCCTAGGTTGCGCGGAACGTAGAAATGACCATGCCTTTCACACTGGTTGCATTTATTCCTGTTATACGACGGAAAAACTGATGTATTTATATTATATTTTATGCTTCAGCCGTTGACTTCTAAGGCCGTAGCTATTCGATATGGTGGAGCAACGCCCTAGAGTGAAGCCCAGGTTGCCCGGAAAGTAGAAATGACCATTACTTCCACACTGTTTGCAATTATTCATTTTATACGATGGAAAAACTGTTGTATTTTTATTGTATTTTATGCTTCTGGCGTTGACTTCTATGTCCCTTGCTTTTCGATCTGGTGGTGCAACGCCATTGAGCGAAGCCTAGGTTACCCGGAACGTAGAAATGACCAGTACTTTCACACTGGTTGCAGTTATTCCTCTTATACGATGGAAAAACTGTTGCATTTTTTTGTATTTTATGCTTCTGGCGTTGAATTCTAAGTCCCTAACTATGCGATCTGGTGGAGTAACGCCCTACAGTTAAGTCTAGGTTGCCCGGAACGTAGAAATGACCTTTACTTTCACACTGTTTGCAAATATACATTATATACGATGGAAAATCTGTTGTATTTATATTGTATTTTATGCTTCTGGCGTTGACTTCTTAGGCCCTAACTATTCGATCTGGTGGAACGACGCCCTAGAGTGAAGCCTAGGTTGCCCGGAACGTAGAAATGACCTTTACTTTCACACTGTTTGTGGTTATTCATTTTATACGATGGTAAAACTGTTTAACTTATGATGTATTTTATTCTTCTGGCGTTGAATTCTAAGTCCCGAGCTATTCGATCTGGTGGAGCGAAGCCCTAGAATAAAGCCTAGGTTACCCGAAACGTAGAATTGACCAGTACTTTCACACTGGTTGCAGTTATTCCTGTTATAGAATGGAAAAACTCTTGCATTTTTATTGTATTTTATGCTTCTGGCGTTGTATTCAAAGTCCCTAACTATGCGATCTGGTGGAGCAACGCCCTACAGTTAAGCCTAGGTTGCCTGGAACGTAGGAATGACCTTTACTTTGACGCTCTTTGCAAATATACATCATAGTCGATGGAAAAGCTGTTGTATTTATATTGTATTGTATGCTTCTGGCGTCGGCTTCTTAGGCCCTAACTATTCGATCTGTTGGAACAACGCCCTGGAGTGAAGCCTAGGTTGCCCGGAATGTAGAAATGACCATTACATTCACGCTGTTGCAATTATACATTTTATACGATGGAAAAACTGCTGTACTTATGTTGTAGTTTATTCTACTGGCGTTGACTTCTTAGGCCCTAACTATTCGATCTGGTGGAGCAACACCCTAGAGTGAAGCATAGGTTGCCCGGAACGTAGAAACGACCATTACCTCACACTGTTTGCGATTATTCATTTTATACGATGGTAAAACTGTTGTACAAATATCGTGTTTTATGATTCTGGCGTTGACTTCTTAGTCCCTAGCTATTCGGTCAGGTGGAGCATCGCCCTACGGTGAAGCCTAGGTTGCCCGGAACGTAGAAATGACCATTACCTCGCACTGTTTGCAAATATACATTATATACCATGGAAAAGCTGTTGTATCTATTTTGTATTTTATGCTTCTGGCGCTGACTTCTTAGGTCCTAACTATTGGATCTGGTGGAGCAACGCCCAGGTGTGAAGCCTAGGTTGCGCGGAACGTAGAAATGACCATTACCTCGCACTGTTTGCGATTATTCATTTTATACGATGGTAAAACTGTTGTACAAATATCGTGTTTTATGCTTCTGGCGTTGACTTCTTAGGTCCTAACTATTGGATCTGGAGGAGCAACGCCCAGGTGTGAAGCCTAGGTTGCCCGGAATGTAGAAATGACCATAGCTTTCACACTGGTTGCAATTATTCCTGTTATACAAGGGAAAAAATGTTGTATTTATATTGTATTTTATGCTTCTGGCGTTGAATTCTTAGGCCCTAACTATTCGATCTGGTGGAGCAACGCCCTAGAGTGAAGCCTAGGTTGCCCGGAATGAAGAAATGACCATCGCCTTCACATTGGCGGCAATTATTCTTGTTATACAATGGAAAAACTGTTGTATTTATTTTGTATTTTATGCTTCAGCCGTTGACTTCTAAGGCCGTAGCTATTCGATGATGTGGAGCAATGCCCTAGAGTGAAGCCTAGGTTGCACGGAAAGTAGAAATGACCATTATTTCCACACTGTTTGCAATTATTCATTTTATGCAATGGAAAAACTGTTGTATTTATATTGTGTTTTATGCTTCTGGCGTTGACATCCTGGGCCCTAACTATTCTATCTGGAGGAGCAACGCCCTATAGTAAAGCCTAGGTTGCCCGGAATGCAGAAATGACCATCGCTTTCACACTGGTGGCAATTATTCCTGTTATACGATGGAAAAACTTTTGTATTTTTATTTTTATTTTATGCTGCGGTCGTTGACTTCTAAGGTCCTAACTATTGGATCTGGTGGAGCAACGCCTTAGGGTGAGGCCTAGGTTGCCCGGAACGTAGAAATGACCATAACTTTCATACTGGTTGCAATTATTCCTGTTATACGGTGGAAAAGCTGTAGTATTTATATTGTATTTAATGCTTCTGGCGTTGACTTCTAAGGCCATAGCTATTCGATGTGGTCGAGCAACGGCCTAGAGTGAAGCCTAGGTTGCCCGGAATGAAGAAGTGACCATCACTTTCACACTGGTGGCAATTATTCTTGCTATACGATGGAAAAACTGTTGTATTTATTTTGTATTTTATGCTTCAGCCGTTGACTTCTAAGGCCGTAGCTATTCGATGTGGTGGAGCAACGCCCTAGAGTGAAGCCTAGGTTGCCCGGAAAGTAGAAATGACCATTACTTCCACACTGTTTGCAATTATTCACTTTATACAATGGAAAAACTGTTGTATTTATATTGTTTTTTATAGTTATGGGGTCGACATCTAAGGCCGTAGCTATTCGATGTGGTGGAGCAATGCCCTAGAGTGAAGCCTAGGATGCCCGCAACGTAGAAATGACCATATCTTTCGCACTGTTTGCAATTATTCCTGTTATACGATTGAAAAACTGTTGTATTTATATTGTATTTTATGCTTCTGGCGTTGACTTCTAAGGCCGCAGCTATTCGATGTGGTCGAGCAACGCCCTAGAGTGAAGCCTAGGTTGCCCGAAACATAGAATTGACCATATCTTACGCACTGGCTGCAATTATTCCTGTTATACGATGGAAAAGCTGTTGTATTTATATTGTATTTTATGCTTCTGGCATTGACTTCTAAGGCCCTAACTATTCGCTGTGGTGGAGCAACGCCATAGAGCGAAACCTAGGTTGACCGGAACGTAGAAATGACCATAACTTTCATACTGGTTGCAATTATTCATTTTATACGATGGAAAAACTGTTGTATTTATATTGTATTTTATGTTTCGGGCGTTGACTTCTAAGACCCTAGCTATTCGGTCTGGTGGAGCAACGCCCTAGAGAGAAGCCTAGGTTGCCCGAAACGTAGAAATGACCATTACTTTCACTCCGGTTGCAATTATTCATGCTATACGATGGAAAAACTGTTGTATTTTTATTGTATTTTATGCTTCTGGCGTTGACTTCTTAGGCCCTATATATGTTCGATACGGTGGAGCATCGCCCTAGAGTGAAGCCTAGGTTGCCCGGAACCTAGAAATGGCCGTTACTTTCACAATGTTTGCTATCATTAATTGTATACGATGGAAAAAGTGTTGTATTTTTATTTTATTTTATGCTTCTGGCGTTGACGTCTAAGGCCCTAACTACTCGATCTGGTAGAGCAACGCCCTAGAGTGAAGCCTAGGTTTACCGGAGCGTAGAAATGACTATTATCTTCACACTGTTTGCAATTATTCCTGTTATGCGATGGAAAAACTGTTGGATTTTTATTGTACTTTATGCTTCTGGCGTTGACTTCTAAGGCCCTATCTATTCGATCTGGTGGAGCAATGCCTCAGAGTTAAGTCTAGGATGCCCGTAACGCTGAAATGGCCATTACTTTCACACTGGTTGCAATTATTCGTTTTATACGATGGAAAAGCTGTTGTATTTATATTGTATTTTATGCATCCGGCGTTGACTTCTTAGGCCCTAACTATTCGATCCAGTGGAGCAACGCCTTAGAGTGAAGTCTCGATTGCCCGGAGCGTAGAAATGACCATTACTTTCACACTGTTTGCAATTATTCATTTTATACGATGAAAAAACTGTTGTATTTATATTGTATTTTACTCTTCTGGCATTGACTTTTAAGGCCCTAACTATTCGATGTGGTGGCGCAACGCCCTAGAGTGAAGCCTAGGTTGCCCGGAACGTAGAAATGACCATTAGCTTCACACTGTTTGCAATTATTCATTTTATACGATGGAAAAACGGTTGTATTTATATTGTATTTTATGCTTCTGGCGTTGACTTCTTAGGCCCTAACTGTTCGATCTGGTAGAACAACGACCTAGAATGAAGCTAGGTTGTCCGGAATGTAGAAATGGCCATCACTTTCACACTGGTTGCAATTATTCATTTTATACGATGGAAAAACTGTTGTATTTGTATTGCGTTTTATGCTTCTGGCGTTGTCTTCTTAGGCCCTAACAATTCGATCTGGTAAGGCAACGCCCTCGAGTGATGCCCAGATTGCCCGGAACGTAGAAATGACCATTACCTTTACGCTTGTTGCAATTATTCCTGATATACGATGAAAAAACTGCTGTATCTTTATTGTACTTTATGCTTGTGGCGTTGACTTCTTAGGCCCTAACTATTCGATCCGGTGGAGCAACGCCCTAGAGTGAAGTCTAGATTGCCCGGAACGTAGAAATGACCATTACTTTCACACTGTTTGCAATTATTCATTTTATACGATCGAAAAACTGTTGTATTTTTATTGTATTTTATGCTTCGGGCGTTGACTTCTAAGGCCCTAACTATTCGATCCGGTGGAGCAACGCCCTAGAGTGAAGTCTAGATTGCCCAGAACGTAGAAATGACCATTACTTTCACACTGTTTGCAATTATTCCTGTTATACTATGGAAAAACTGTTGTATTTTTATTGTATTTTATGCTTCTGGCGTTGACTTCTTAGATACTAAATATTCGGTCCGGTGGAGCATCGCCCTAGAGTGAAGCCTAGGTTGCCCGGAACGTAGAAATGACCGTTACTTTCACAATGTTTGCAATCATTAATTGTATGCGATGGAAAAAGTGTTGTATTTTTATTTTATTTTATGCCTCTGGCGTTGACGTCTAAGGCCCTAACGACTCGATCTGGTAGAGCAACGCCCTAGAGTGAAGCCTAGGTTTACCGGAGCGTAGAAATGACTATTATCTTCACACTGTTTGCAATTATTCCTGTTATGCGATGGAAAAACTGTTGGATTTTTATTGTACTTTATGCTTCTGGCGTTGACGTCTAAGGCCCTATCTACTCGATCTGGTAGAGCAACGCCCTAGAGTGAAGCCTAGGTTTACCGGAGCGTAGAAATGACAATTATCTTCACACTGTTTGCAATTATTCATTTTATACGATGGAAAAACTGTTGTATTTATATTGTATTTTATGCTTCTGGCGTTGACTTCTTAGGCCCTAACTGTTCGATCTGGTAGAACAACGACCTAGAATGAAGCCAAGGTTGCCCGGAATGTAGAAATGGCCATCACTTTCACACTGGTTTCAATTATTCATGCTATACGATGGAAAAACTGTTGTATTTTTATTGTATTTTATGTTTCTGGCGTTGACTTCTTAGGCCCTAAATATTCGATTCGGTGGAGCAACGCCCTAGAGTGTAGTCTAGGTTGCCCGGAACGTAGAAATGACCGTTACTTTCACAATGTTTGCAATCATTAATTGTATACGATGGAAAAACTGTTGTATTTATATTGTATTTTATGCTTCTGGCGTTGACTTCTTAGGCCCTAACTGTTCGATCTGGTAGAACAACGCCCTAGAGTAAAGCCTAGGTTGCCCGGAACGTAGAAATTACTATAACTCTCACACTGGTTGCAATTAT
The DNA here is from genome assembly GCF_051401765.1 of Calliopsis andreniformis. Taxonomy (NCBI): domain Eukaryota; kingdom Metazoa; phylum Arthropoda; class Insecta; order Hymenoptera; family Andrenidae; genus Calliopsis; species Calliopsis andreniformis. The sequence continues at coordinate 21,141,281 of NW_027480422.1, forward strand.
CCGTTTTATACGATGGAAAAGCTGTAGTATTTATATTGTATTTTATGCTTCTGGCGTTGACTTCTAACGCCCTATCTGTTCGATCTGGTGGAGCAATGCCTCAGAGTTAAGTCTAGGATGCACGTAACGTTGAAATGGCCATTAGTTTCACACTGGTTGCAATTATTGATTTTATACGATGGAAAAGCTCTTGTATTTATATTGTATTTTATGCTTCTGGCGTTGTCTTCTTAGGACCTAACTATTCCATCTGGTGGAGCAACGCCCTAGAGTGAAGTATAGATTGCCCGGAACGTAGAAATGACCATTAGTTTCACACTGGTTGCAATTATTCATTTCATACGATGGAAAAACTGTTGTATTTGTATTGTGTTTTATGCTTCTGGCGTTGTCTTCTTAGGCCCTAACTGTTCGATCTGGTGGAACAACGCCCTAGAATGAAGCCCATGTTGCCCGGAACGTAGAAATGACCATTACTTTTACACTGGTTGCTATTATTCGTTTTATATGATTTAAAAACTGTTGTATTTTGATTGTATTTTATGCTTCCGGCGTTGACTTCTTAGGCCCTAGATATTCGAAGTGGTGGAGCAATGCCTCAGAATTAAGTCTAGGATGCACGTAACGTTGAAATTGCTATTAGTTTCACACTGGTTGCAATTATTGATTTTATACGATGGAAAAGCTGTTGTATTTATATTGTATTTTATGCTTCGGGCGTTGACTTCTAAGGCCCTAACTATTCGATCCGGTGGAGCAACGCCCTAGAGTGAAGTCTAGATTGCCCAGAACGTAGAAATGACCATTACTTTCACACTCTTTGCAATTATTCCTGTTATACTATGGAAAAACTGTTGTATTTTTATTGTATTTTATGCTTCTGGCGTTGACTTCTTAGATCCTAATTATTCGGTCCGGTGGAGCATCGCCCTAGAGTGAAGCCTAGGTTGCCCGGAACGTAGAAATGACCGTTACTTTCACAATGTTTGCAATCATTAATTGTATGCGATGGAAAAAAGTGTTGTATTTTTATTTTATTTTATGCTTCTGGCGTTGACGTCTAAGGCCCTAACTACTCGATCTGGTAGAGCAACGCCCTAGAGTGAAGCCTAGGTTTACCGGAGCGTAGAAATGACTATTATCTTCCACTGTTTGCAATTATTCCTGTTATGCGATGGAAAAACTGTTGGATTTTTATTGTACTTTATGCTTCTGGCGTTGACTTCTAAGGCCCTATCTATTCGATCTGGTGGAGTAATGCCTCTGAGTTAAGTCTAGGATGCCCGTAACGCTGAAATGGCCATTACTTTCACACTGGTTGCAATTATTCGTTTTATACGATGGAAAAGCTGTTGTATTTATATTGTATTTTATGCATCTGGCGTTGACTTCTTAGGCCCTAACTATTCGATGTGGTCGAGCAACGGCCTAGAGTGAAGCCTAGGTTGCCCGGAATGAAGAAGTGACCATCACTTTCACACTGGTGGCAATTATTCTTGCTATACGATGGAAAAACTGTTGTATTTATTTTGTATTTTATGCTTCTGGCGTTGTATTCAAAGTCTCTAACTATTCGATCTCGTGGAGCAACGCCCTGGAGTTAAGCCTAGGTTGCCCGGAAAGTAGAAATTACCATAACTTTCACGCTGTTTGCAATCATTCATTTTATGCGCTGGAAAAGCTGTTGTATTTATATTGTATTTTATGCTTCTGGAGTTGACGTCTAAGGCCGCAGCTATTCGATGTGATGGAGCAACGCCCAATTGTGAAGCCTAGGTTGCCCGGAATGTAGAAATGACCATAGCTTTCACACTGGTTGCAATTATTCCTGTTATACAAGGGAAAAAATGTTGTATTTATATTGTATTTTATGCTTCTGGCGTTGAATTCTTAGGCCCTAACTATTCGATCTGGTGGAGCAACGCCCTAGAGTGAAGCCTAGGATGCCCGGAATGAAGAAATGACCATCGCCTTCACATTGGCGGCAATTATTCTTGTTATACAATGGAAAAACTGTTGTATTTATTTTGTATTTTATGCTTCAGCCGTTGACTTCTAAGGCCGTAGCTATTCGATGATGTGGAGCAATGCCCTAGAGTGAAGCCTAGGTTGCCCGGAAAGTAGAAATGACCATTATTTCCACACTGTTTGCAATTATTCATTTTATGCAATGGAAAAACTGTTGTATTTATATTGTGTTTTATGCTTCTGGCGTTGACATCCTGGGCCCTAACTATTCTATCTGGAGGAGCAACGCCCTATAGTAAAGCCTAGGTTGCCCGGAATGCAGAAATGACCATCACTTTCACACTGGTGGCAATTATTCCTGTTATACGATGGAAAAACTTTTGTATTTTTATTTTTATTTTATGCTGCGGTCGTTGACTTCTAAGGTCCTAACTATTGGATCTGGTGGAGCAACGCCTTAGGGTGAGGCCTAGGTTGCCCGGAACGTAGAAATGACCATAACTTTCATACTGGTTGCAATTATTCCTGTTATACGGTGGAAAAGCTGTAGTATTTATATTGTATTTAATGCTTCTGGCGTTGACTTCTAAGGCCATAGCTATTCGATGTAGTCGAGCAACGGCCTAGAGTGAAGCCTAGGTTGCCCGGAATGAAGAAGTGACCATCACTTTCACACTGGTGGCAATTATTCTTGCTATACGATGGAAAAACTGTTGTATTTATTTTGTATTTTATGCTTCAGCCGTTGACTTTTAAGGCCCTAACTATTCGATGTGGTGGCGCAACGCCCTAGAGTGAAGCCTAGGTTGCCCGGAACGTAGAAATGACCATTAGCTTCACACTGTTTGCAATTATTCATTTTATACGATGGAAAAACTGTTGTATTTATATTGTATTTTATGCTTCTGGCGTTGACTTCTTAGGCCCTAACTGTTCGATCTGGTAGAACAACGACCTAGAATGAAGCTAGGTTGTCCGGAATGTAGAAATGGCCATCACTTTCACACTGGTTGCAATTATTCATTTTATACGATGGAAAAACTGTTGTATTTGTATTGCGTTTTATGCTTCTGGCGTTGTCTTCTTAGGCCCTAACAATTCGATCTGGTAAGGCAACGCCCTCGAGTGATGCCCAGATTGCCCGGAACGTAGAAATGACCATTACCTTTACGCTTGTTGCAATTATTCCTGATATACGATGAAAAAACTGCTGTATTTTTATTGTACTTTATGCTTGTGGCGTTGACTTCTTAGGCCCTAACTATTCGATCCGGTGGAGCAACGCCCTAGAGTGAAGTATAGATTGCCCGGAACGTAGAAATGACCATTACTTTCACACTGTTTGCAATTATTCATTTTATACGATCGAAAAACTGTTGTATTTTTATTGTATTTTATGCTTCGGGCGTTGACTTCTAAGGCCCTAACTATTCGATCCGGTGGAGCAACGCCCTAGAGTGAAGTCTAGATTGCCCAGAACGTAGAAATGACCATTACTTTCACACTGTTTGCAATTATTCCTGTTATACTATGGAAAAACTGTTGTATTTTTATTGTATTTTATGCTTCTGGCGTTGACTTCTTAGATACTAAATATTCGGTCCGGTGGAGCATCGCCCTAGAGTGAAGCCTAGGTTGCCCGGAACGTAGAAATGACCGTTACTTTCACAATGTTTGCAATCATTAATTGTATGCGATGGAAAAAGTGTTGTATTTTTATTTTATTTTATGCCTCTGGCGTTGACGTCTAAGGCCCTAACGACTCGATCTGGTAGAGCAACGCCCTAGAGTGAAGCCTAGGTTTACCGGAGCGTAGAAATGACTATTATCTTCACACTGTTTGCAATTATTCCTGTTATGCGATGGAAAAACTGTTGGATTTTTATTGTACTTTATGCTTCTGGCGTTGACGTCTAAGGCCCTATCTACTCGATCTGGTAGAGCAACGCCCTAGAGTGAAGCCTAGGTTTACCGGAGCGTAGAAATGACAATTATCTTCACACTGTTTGCAATTATTCATTTTATACGATGGAAAAACTGTTGTATTTATATTGTATTTTATGCTTCTGGCGTTGACTTCTTAGGCCCTAACTGTTCGATCTGGTAGAACAACGACCTAGAATGAAGTCAAGGTTGCCCGGAATGTAGAAATGGCCATCACTTTCACACTGGTTTCAATTATTCATGCTATGCGATGGAAAAACTGTTGTATTTTTATTGTATTTTATGTTTCTGGCGTTGACTTCTTAGGCCCTAAATATTCGATTCGGTGGAGCAACGCCCTAGAGTGAAGTCTAGGTTGCCCGGAACGTAGAAATGACCGTTACTTTCACAATGTTTGCAATCATTAATTGTATACGATGGAAAAACTGTTGTATTTATATTGTATTTTATGCTTCTGGCGTTGACTTCTTAGGCCCTAACTGTTCGATCTGGTAGAACAACGCCATAGAGTAAAGCCTAGGTTGCCCGGAACGTAGAAATTACCATAACTCTCACACTGGTTGCAATTATCCGTTTTATACGATGGAAAAGCTGTAGTATTTATATTGTATTTTATGCTTCTGGCGTTGACTTCTAACGCCCTATCTGTTCGATCTGGTGGAGCAATGCCTCAGAGTTAAGTCTAGGATGCACGTAACGTTGAAATGGCCATTAGTTTCACACTGGTTGCAATTATTGATTTTATACGATGGAAAAGCTCTTGTATTTATATTGTATTTTATGCTTCTGGCGTTGTCTTCTTAGGACCTAACTATTCCATCTGGTGGAGCAACGCCCTAGAGTGAAGTATAGATTGCCCGGAACGTAGAAATGACCATTAGTTTCACACTGGTTGCAATTATTCATTTCATACGATGGAAAAACTGTTGTATTTGTATTGTGTTTTATGCTTCTGGCGTTGTCTTCTTAGGCCCTAACTGTTCGATCTGGTGGAACAACGCCCTAGAATGAAGCCCATGTTGCCCGGAACGTAGAAATGACCATTACTTTTACACTGGTTGCTATTATTCGTTTTATATGATTTAAAAACTGTTGTATTTTGATTGTATTTTATGCTTCCGGCGTTGACTTCTTAGGCCCTAGATATTCGAAGTGGTGGAGCAATGCCTCAGAATTAAGTCTAGGATGCACGTAACGTTGAAATTGCTATTAGTTTCACACTGGTTGCAATTATTCCTGTTATACTATGGAAAAACTGTTGTATTTTTATTGTATTTTATGCTTCTGGCGTTGACTTCTTAGATCCTAATTATTCGGTCCGGTGGAGCATCGCCCTAGAGTGAAGCCTAGGTTGCCCGGAACGTAGAAATGACCGTTACTTTCACACTCTTTGCAATTATTCCTGTTATACTATGGAAAAACTGTTGTATTTTTATTGTATTTTATGCTTCTGGCGTTGACTTCTTAGATCCTAATTATTCGGTCCGGTGGAGCATCGCCCTAGAGTGAAGCCTAGGTTGCCCGGAACGTAGAAATGACCGTTACTTTCACAATGTTTGCAATCATTAATTGTATGCGATGGAAAAAAGTGTTGTATTTTTATTTTATTTTATGCTTCTGGCGTTGACGTCTAAGGCCCTAACTACTCGATCTGGTAGAGCAACGCCCTAGAGTGAAGCCTAGGTTTACCGGAGCGTAGAAATGACTATTATCTTCACACTGTTTGCAATTATTCCTGTTATGCGATGGAAAAACTGTTGGATTTTTATTGTACTTTATGCTTCTGGGGTTGACTTCTAAGGCCCTATCTATTCGATCTGGTGGAGCAATGCCTCAGAGTTAAGTCTAGGATGCACGTAACGTTGAAATGGCCATTAGTTTCACACTGGTTGCAATTATTGATTTTATACGATGGAAAAGCTCTTGTATTTATATTGTATTTTATGCTTCTGGCGTTGTCTTCTTAGGACCTAACTATTCCATCTGGTGGAGCAACGCCCTAGAGTGAAGTATAGATTGCCCGGAACGTAGAAATGACCATTAGTTTCACACTGGTTGCAATTATTCATTTCATACGATGGAAAAACTGTTGTATTTGTATTGTGTTTTATGCTTCTGGCGTTGTCTTCTTAGGCCCTAACTGTTCGATCTGGTGGAACAACGCCCTAGAATGAAGCCCATGTTGCCCGGAACGTAGAAATGACCATTACTTTTACACTGGTTGCTATTATTCGTTTTATATGATTTAAAAACTGTTGTATTTTGATTGTATTTTATGCTTCCGGCGTTGACTTCTTAGGCCCTAGATATTCGAAGTGGTGGAGCAATGCCTCAGAATTAAGTCTAGGATGCACGTAACGTTGAAATTGCTATTAGTTTCACACTGGTTGCAATTATTCCTGTTATACTATGGAAAAACTGTTGTATTTTTATTGTATTTTATGCTTCTGGCGTTGACTTCTTAGATCCTAATTATTCGGTCCGGTGGAGCATCGCCCTAGAGTGAAGCCTAGGTTGCCCGGAACGTAGAAATGACCGTTACTTTCACACTCTTTGCAATTATTCCTGTTATACTATGGAAAAACTGTTGTATTTTTATTGTATTTTATGCTTCTGGCGTTGACTTCTTAGATCCTAATTATTCGGTCCGGTGGAGCATCGCCCTAGAGTGAAGCCTAGGTTGCCCGGAACGTAGAAATGACCGTTACTTTCACAATGTTTGCAATCATTAATTGTATGCGATGGAAAAAAGTGTTGTATTTTTATTTTATTTTATGCTTCTGGCGTTGACGTCTAAGGCCCTAACTACTCGATCTGGTAGAGCAACGCCCTAGAGTGAAGCCTAGGTTTACCGGAGCGTAGAAATGACTATTATCTTCACACTGTTTGCAATTATTCCTGTTATGCGATGGAAAAACTGTTGGATTTTTATTGTACTTTATGCTTCTGGGGTTGACTTCTAAGGCCCTATCTATTCGATCTGGTGGAGCAATGCCTCAGAGTTAAGTCTAGGATGCCCGTAACGCTGAAATGGCCATTACTTTCACACTGGTTGCAATTATTCGTTTTATATGATGGAAAAGCTGTTGTATTTATATTGTATTTTATGCATCTGGCGTTGACTTCTTAGGCCCTAACTATTCGATCCAGTGGAGCAACGCCCTAGAGTGAAGTCTAGATTGCCCGGAGCGTAGAAATGACCATTACTTTCACACTGTTTGCAATTATTCAATTAATACGATGAAAAAACTGTTGTATTTATATTGTATTTTACTCTTCTGGCATTGACTTTTAAGGCCCTAACTATTCGATGTGGTGGCGCAACGCCCTAGAGTGAAGCCTAGGTTGCCCGGAACGTAGAAATGGCCATCACTTTCACACTGGTTGCAATTATTCATTTTATACGATGGAAAAACAGTTGTATTTGTATTGTGTTTTATGCTTCTGGCGTTGCCTTCTTAGGCCCTAACAATTCGATCTGGTAAGGCAACGCCCTCGAGTGATGCCCAGATTGCCCGGAACGTAGAAATGACCATTACCTTTACGCTTGTTGCAATTATTCCTGATATACGATGAAAAAACTGCTGTATTTTTATTGTACTTTATGCTTGTGGCGTTGACTTCTTAGGCCCTAACTATTCGACCCGGTGGAGCAACGCCCTAGAGTGAAGTCTAGATTGCCCGGAACGTAGAAATGACCATTACTTTCACACTGTTTGCAATTATTCATTTTATACGATCGAAAAACTGTTGTATTTTTATTGTATTTTATGCTTCGGGCGTTGACTTCTAAGGCCCTAACTATTCGATCCGGTGGAGCAACGCCCTAGAGAGAAGTCTAGATTGCCCAGAACGTAGAAATGACCATTACTTTCACACTGTTTGCAATTATTCCTGTTATACTATGGAAAAACTGTTGTATTTTTATTGTATTTTATGCTTCTGGCGTTGACTTCTTAGATCCTAAATATTCGGTCCGGTGGAGCATCGCCCTAGAGTGAAGCCTAGGTTGCCCGGAACGTAGAAATGACCGTTACTTTCACAATGTCTGCAATCATTAATTGTATGCGATGGAAAAAGTGTTGTATTTTTATTTTACTTTATGCTTCTGGCGTTGACGTCTAAGGCCCTAACTACTCGATCTGGTCGAGCAACGGCCTAGAGTGAAGCCTAGGTTGCCCGGAATGAAGAAGTGACCATCACTTTCACACTGGTGGCAATTATTCTTGCTATACGATGGAAAAACTGTTGTATTTATTTTGTATTTTATGCTTCTGGCGTTGTATTCAAAGTCTCTAACTATTCGATCTCGTGGAGCAACGCCCTGGAGTTAAGCCTAGGTTGCCCGGAAAGTAGAAATTACCATAACTTTCACGCTGTTTGCAATCATTCATTTTATGCGCTGGAAAAGCTGTTGTATTTATATTGTATTTTATGCTTCTGGAGTTGACGTCTAAGGCCGCAGCTATTCGATGTGATGGAGCAACGCCCAATTGTGAAGCCTAGGTTGCCCGGAATGTAGAAATGACCACAGCTTTCACACTGGTTGCAATTATTCCTGTTATACAAGGGAAAAAATGTTGTATTTATATTGTATTTTATGCTTCTGGCGTTGAATTCTTAGGCCCTAACTATTCGATCTGGTGGAGCAACGCCCTAGAGTGAAGCCTAGGTTGCCCGGAATGAAGAAATGACCATCGCCTTCACATTGGCGGCAATTATTCTTGTTATACAATGGAAAAACTGTTGTATTTATTTTGTATTTTATGCTTCAGCCGTTGACTTCTAAGGCCGTAGCTATTCGATGATGTGGAGCAATGCCCTAGAGTGAAGCCTAGGTTGCCCGGAAAGTAGAAATGACCATTATTTCCACACTGTTTGCAATTATTCATTTTATGCAATGGAAAAACTGTTGTATTTATATTGTGTTTTATGCTTCTGGCGTTGACATCCTGGGCCCTAACTATTCTATCTGGAGGAGCAACGCCCTATAGTAAAGCCTAGGTTGCCCGGAATGCAGAAATGACCATCACTTTCACACTGGTGGCAATTATTCCTGTTATACGATGGAAAAACTTTTGTATTTTTATTTTTATTTTATGCTGCGGTCGTTCACTTCTAAGGTCCTAACTATTGGATCTGGTGGAGCAACGCCTTAGGGTGAGGCCTAGGTTGCCCGGAACGTAGAAATGACCATAACTTTCATACTGGTTGCAATTATTCCTGTTATACGGTGGAAAAGCTGATGTATTTATATTGTATTTCATGCTTCTGGCGTTGACTTCTAAGGCCGCAGCTATTCGATGTGGTCGAGCAACGCCCTAGAGTGAAGCCTAGGTTGCCCGGAACGTAGAAATGACCGTTACGTTCACAATGTTTGCAATCATTAATTGTATGCGATGGAAAAAAGTGTTGTATTTTTATTTTATTATATGCTTCTGGCGTTGACGTCTAAGGCCCTAACTACTCGATCTGGTAGAGCAACGCCCTAGAGTGAAGCCTAGGTTTACCGGAGCGTAGAAATGACTATTATCTTCACACTGTTTGCAATTATTCCTGTTATGCGATGGAAAAACTGTTGGATTTTTATTGTACTTTATGCTTCTGGCGTTGACTTCTAAGGCCCTATCTATTCGATCTGGTGGAGCAATGCCTCAGAGTTAAGTCTAGGATGCCCGTAACGCTGAAATGGCCATTACTTTCACACTGGTTGCAATTATTCGTTTTATATGATGGAAAAGCTGTTGTATTTATATTGTATTTTATGCATCTGGCGTTGACTTCTTAGGCCCTAACTATTCGATCCAGTGGAGCAACGCCCTAGAGTGAAGTCTAGATTGCCCGGAGCGTAGAAATGACAATTACTTTCACACAGTTTGCAATTATTCATTTTATACGATGGAAAAACTGTTGTATTTATATTGTATTTTATACTTCTGGCGTTGACTTCTTAGGCCCTAACTGTTCGATCTGGTAGAACAACGACCTAGAATGAAGCCAAGGTTGCCCGGAATGTAGAAATGGCCATCACTTTCACACTGGTTTCAATTATTCATGCTATACGATGGAAAAACTGTTGTATTTTTACTGTATTTTATGCTTCTGGCGTTGACTTCTTAGGCCCTAAATATTCGATTCGGTGGAGCAACGCCCTAGAGTGAAGCCTAGGTTGCCCGGAACGTAGAAATGGCCGTTACTTTCACAATGTTTGCAATCATTAATTGCGTACGATGGAAAAACTGTTGTATTTATATTGTATTTTATGCTTCTGGCATTGACTGTTAAGGCCCTGACTATTCGATGTGGTGGAGCAACGCCCTAGAGTGCAGCCTATGTTGCACGGAACGTAGAAATGACCATAAGTTTCACACTGGTTGCAATCATTCGTTTTATACAATGGAAAAACTGTTCTATTAATTTTGTATTTTATGCCCCTGGCGTTGACTTCTAAGGCCCTAGCTATCCGATCTGGTGGAGCAACACCCTAGAGTGTAGCCTAGGTCGCCCGGAACGTAGATTTGACCATCACTTTCACTCTGGTTGCAATTATTCCTGTTATACGATAGAAAAACTGATCGATTTTTATTGTACTTTATGCTTCTGGCGTTGACTTCTAAGGCCCTATCTATTCGAAGTGGTGGAGCAATGCCTCAGAGTTAAGTCTAGGATGCACGTAACGTTGAAATGGCCATTAGTTTCACACTGGTTGCAATTATTGATTTTATACGATGGAAAAGCTGTTGTATTTATATTGTATTTTATGCTTCTGGCGTTGACTTCTTAGGCCCTAAATATTCGATTTGGTGGAGCAACGCCCTAGAGTGAAGTCTAAATTGCCCGGAACGTAGAAATGACCATTACTATCACACTGTTTGCAACCATTAATTGTATATGATGGAAAAACTGTTGTATTTATATTGTATTTTATGCTTCTGGCGTTGACTTCTATGGCCGTAGCTAATCGATGTGGTGGAGCAATGCCCTAGAGTGCAGCCTGTGTTGCACGGAACGTATAAATGACCATAAGTTTCACTCTGGTTGCAATCATTCGTTTTATAAAATGGAAAAACTGTTCTATTAATTTTGTATTTTATGCTTCGGGCGTTGACTTCTAAGGTCCTAGCTATTCGACCTGGTGGAGCAACGCCCTAGAGTGTAGCCTAGGTCGCCCGGAACGTAGAAATGACCGTCACTTTCACTCTGGTTGCAATTATTCTTGTTATACAATGGGAAAACTGATGTGTTTTTATTGTATTTTATGCGTCTGGAGTTGTTTTCTAAGGCCCTAGCTATCCGACCTGGTGGAGCAACGCCCTAGAGTGAAGCCTAGGTTGCCCGGAACGTAGAAATGACCATTACCTTTACACTGGTTGCTATTATTCGTTTTATATGATGGAAAAACTGTTGTATTTATATTGTATTTTATGCTTCTGGCGTTGACTTCTTAGGCCCTAACTGTTCGATCTGGTAGAACAACGACCTAGAATGTAGCCAAGGTTGCCCGGAATGTAGAAATGGCCATCACTTTCACTCTGGTTTCAATTATTCATGCTATACGATAGAAAAACAGTTGTATTTTTACTGTATTTTATGCTTCTGGCGTTGACTTCTTAGGACCTAAATATTCGATTCGGTGGAGCAACGCCCTAGAGTGAAGCCTAGGTTGCCCGGAACGTAGAAATGGCCGTTACTTTCACAATGTTTGCAATCATTAATTGCGTACGATGGAAAAACTGTTGTATTTATATTGTATTTTATGCTTCTGGCATTGACTCTTAAGGCCCTGACTATTCGATGTGGTGGAGCAACGCCCTAGAGTGCAGCCTATGTTGCACGGAACGTAGAAATGACCATTAGTTTCACACTGGTTGCAATCATTCGTTTTATACAATGGAAAAACTGTTCTATTAATTTTGTATTTTATGCCCCTGGCGTTGACTTCTAAGGCCCTAGCTATCCGATCTGGTGGAGCAACACCCTAGAGTGTAGCCTAGGTCGCCTGGAACGTAGAAATGACCATCACTTTCACTCTGGTTGCAATTATTCCTGTTATACGATAGAAAAACTGATCGATTTTTATTGTACTTTATGCTTCTGGCGTTGACTTCTAAGGCCCTATCTATTCGAAGTGGTGGAGCAATGCCTCAGAGTTAAGTCTAGGATGCACGTAACGTTGAAATGGCCATTAGTTTCACACTGGTTGCAATTATTGATTTTATACGATGGAAAAGCTGTTGTATTTATATTGTATTTTATGCTTCTGGCGTTGACTTCTTCGGCCCTAAATATTGGACCCGGTGGAGCATCGCCCTAGAGTGAGGCCTAGGTTGCCCGGAACGTAGAAATGACCGTTACTTTCACAATGTTTGCAATCATTAATTGTATACGATGGAAAAACTGTTGTATTTATATTGTATTTTATGCTTCTGGCGTTGACTTCTAAGGCCGTAGCTATTCGATCTGGTAGAACAACGCCATAGAGTGAAGCCTCAGTTGCCCGAGCCGTAGAAGTGACCATTACTTTCACACTGTTTGCAATTATTCATTTTATGCGATAGAAAAACTGTTGTATTTATATTGTATTCTTTTATTCGGGCATTGACTTCTATGGCCCTACCTATTCGATCTGGTGGAGCAACGCCCTAGAGTCAAGCCTATGTTGCACGGAACGTAGAAAAGATACATTATTTTCGCACTGATTGCAACTATTCATTTTATACGATGGAAGATCTGTCGCATTTATATTGCATTTTATGCTTCTGGCGTTGACTTCTAAGGACGTAGCTATTCGATCTGGTGGAACGACGACCTAGAATGAAGGCAAGGTTGCCCGGAACGTAGAAATGACCATCACTTTCACACTGTTTGCAATTATTCCTGTTATACGATGGAAAAACTGTTGTATTTATATTGTATTTTATGTTTCCGGCGTTGACTTCTAAGGCCCTAGCTGTTCGATCTGGTGGAGCAACGCCCTAGAGAGAAGCCTAGGATGCCCGAAACGTATAAATGACCATTACTTTCACTCTGGTTGCAATTATTCATGCTATACGATGGAAATACTGTTGTATTTTTATTGTATTTTATGCTTCTGGCGTTGACTTCTTAGGCCCTAAATATTCGATCCGGTGGAGCATCGCCCTAGAGTGAGGCCTAGGTTGCCCGGAAAGTAGAAATGACCGTTACTTTCTCAATGTTTGCAATCATTAATTGTGTACGATGGAAAAACTGTTGTATTTATATTGTATTTTATGCTTCTGGCATTGACTCTTAAGGCCCTGACTATTCGATGTGGTGGAGCAACGCCCTTGTGTGCAGCCTATGTTGCACGGAACGTAGGAATGACCATAAGTTTCACACTGGTTGCAATCATTCGCTTTATACAATGGAAAAACTGTTCTATTAATTTTGTATTTTATGCCCCTGGCGTTGACTTCTAAGGCCCTAGCTATCCGATCTGGTGGAGCAACACCCTAGAGTGTAGCCTATGTCGCCCGGAACGTAGAAATGACCATCACTTTCACTCTGGTTGCAATTATTCCTGTTATACGATGGAAAAACAGATTTATCTTTATTGTATTTTATGCGTCGGGCGTTGACTTCTAAGGCCCTAGCTATTCGATTTGGTGGAGCAACGCCCTAGAGTGAAGCCTAGGTTGCACGGAACGTAGAAATGACCATCACTATCACACTTGTTGCAATTACTCCTGTTATACGATGGAAAAACTGTTATATCTTTAACGTATTTTATGCTTCGGGCATTGACTTCTATGGCCCTACCTCCTCGATCTGGTGGAGCAACGCCCTAGAGAGAAGCCTAGGTTGCGCCGTACGTTGAAATGACCATAACTTTCATACTGGTTGCAATTACTCCTGTTATACGATGGAAATACTGTTATATCTTTAACGTATTTTATGCTTCGGGCATTGACTTCTATGGCCCTACCTCTTCGATCTGGTGGAGCAGCGCCCTAGATTCAAGCCTAGATTGCCCGTAACGTAGATATGACCATTACTTTCACCCTGGTTGCAATTATTCGTCTTATACGATGGAAAAACTGTTGTATTTATTTTGTATTTGGTGCTTCTGGCGTTGACTTCTTAGGCCCTAACTATTGGATCTGGTGGACCAACGCCCTAGAGTGAAGCCTAGGTGGCCCGGAACGTGGAAATGAACATCACTTTCACACTGGCTGCAATTATTCCCGTTATACGATGGAAGAACTGTTGTATTTATATTGTATTTTATGCTTCTCACGTTGACTTTTAAGGCCCTAACTATTCGATGTGGTGGAGCAACGCCCTAGAGTGAAGCCTGGGCTGACGGGAGCGTAGAAATGACCATTACCATCACACTGTTTGGAATTATTCCTGTTATACGATGGAAAACTGTTGGATTTTTATTGTATTTTATGCTTCTGGCGTTGACTTCTAAGGCCGTAGCTGTTCGATGTGGTGGAGCAACGCCCTAGGGTGAAGCCTAGGTTGCACGAAACGTAGAAATGACCATAATTTTCACACTGGATGCAATTATCCGTTCTATACGATGGAAAAACTGTTGTATTTATTTTGTATTTGGTGCTTCTGGCGGTGACTTCTTAGGTCCTCACTATTGGATCTGGTGGAACAACGACCTAGAGTGAAGCCTGGGTTGCCCGGAACGTAGAAATGACCATCACTTTCACACTTGTTGCAATTACTCCTGTTATACGATGGAAAAACTGTTACATCTTTATCGTATTTTATGCTTCGGGCATTGACTTCTATGGCCCTACCTCTTCGATCTGGTGGAGCAACGCCCTAGAGTGAAGCCTAGGTTGCCCCGAACGTTGAAATGACCATAACTTTCGTACTGGTTGCAATTATTCGTTTTATACGATGGAAAAACTGTTGTATTTAAACTGTATTTTATGCTTCTGGCGTTGACTTCTAAGGCCCTAACTATTCGATGTGGTGGAGCAACGCCCTGGAGTGAAGCCTAGGTTGCACGGAACGTAGAAATGACCATAACTTTCACACTGGTTGCAATTATTCGTTTTATACAATGGAAAAGCTGTTCTATTAATTTTGTATTTTATGCTACGGGCGTTGACTTCTAAGGCCCTAACCATTGAATCTGGTGGACCAACGCCCTAGAGTGAAGCCTAGGTTGCCCGGAACGTAGAAATGGCCGTTACTTTCACAATGTTTGCAATCATTAATTGCGTACGATGGAAAAACTGTTGTATTTATATTGTATTTTATGCTTCTGGCATTGACTCTTAAGGCCCTGACTATTCGATGTGGTGGAGCAACGCCCTAGAGTGCAGCCTATGTTGCACGGAACGTAGAAATGACCATAAGTTTCACACTGGATGCAATCATTCGTTTTATACAATGGAAAAACTGTTCTATTAATTTTGTATTTTATGCCCCTGGCGTTGACTTCTAAGGCCCTAGCTATCCGATCTGGTGGAGCAACACCCTAGAGTGTAGCCTAGGTCGCCCGGAACGTAGAAATGACCATCACTTTCACTCTGGTTGCAATTATTCCTGTTATACGATAGAAAAACTGATCGATTTTTATTGTACTTTATGCTTCTGGCGTTGACTTCTAAGGCCCTATCTATTCGAAGTGGTGGAGCAATGCCTCAGAGTTAAGTCTAGGATGCACGTAACGTTGAAATGGCCATTAGTTTCACACTGGTTGCAATTATTGATTTTATACGATGGAAAAGCTGTTGTATTTATATTGTATTTTATGCTTCTGGCGTTGACTTCTTCGGCCCTAAATATTGGACCCGGTGGAGCATCGCCCTAGAGTGAGGCCTAGGTTGCCCGGAACGTAGAAATGACCGTTACTTTCACAATGTTTGCAATCATTAATTGTATACGATGGAAAAACTGTTGTATTTATATTGTATTTTATGCTTCTGGCGTTGACTTCTAAGGCCGTAGCTATTCGATCTGGTAGAACAACGCCATAGAGTGAAGCCTCAGTTGCCCGAGCCGTAGAAGAGACCATTACTTTCACACTGTTTGCAATTATTCATTTTATGCGATAGAAAAACTGTTGTATTTATATTGTATTCTTTTATTCGGGCATTGACTTCTATGGCCCTACCTATTCGATCTGGTGGAGCAACGCCCTAGAGTCAAGCCTATGTTGCACGGAACGTAGAAAAGATACATTATTTTCGCACTGATTGCAACTATTCATTTTATACGATGGAAGATCTGTCGCATTTATATTGCATTTTATGCTTCTGGCGTTGACTTCTAAGGACGTAGCTATTCGATCTGGTGGAACGACGACCTAGAATGAAGCCAAGGTTGCCCGGAACGTAGAAATGACCATCACTTTCACACTGTTTGCAATTATTCCTGTTATACGATGGAAAAACTGTTGTATTTATATTGTATTTTATGTTTCCGGCGTTGACTTCTAAGGCCCTAGCTGTTCGATCTGGTGGAGCAACGCCCTAGAGAGAAGCCTAGGATGCCCGAAACGTATAAATGACCATTACTTCCACGCTGGTTGCAATTATTCATGCTATACGATGGAAATACTGTTGTATTTTTATTGTATTTTATGCTTCTGGCGTTGACTTCTTAGGCCCTAAATATTCGATCCGGTGGAGCATCGCCCTAGAGTGAGGCCTAGGTTGCCCGGAAAGTAGAAATGACCGTTACTTTCTCAATGTTTGCAATCATTAATTGTGTACGATGGAAAAACTGTTGTATTTATATTGTATTTTATGCTTCTGGCATTGACTCTTAAGGCCCTGACTATTCGATGTGGTGGAGCAACGCCCTAGAGTGCAGCCTATGTTGCACGGAACGTAGGAATGACCATAAGTTTCACACTGGTTGCAATCATTCGCTTTATACAATGGAAAAACTGTTCTATTAATTTTGTATTTTATGCCCCTGGCGTTGACTTCTAAGGCCCTAGCTATCCGATCTGGTGGAGCAACACCCTAGAGTGTAGCCTATGTCGCCCGGAACGTAGAAATGACCATCACTTTCACTCTGGTTGCAATTATTCCTGTTATACGATGGA
The DNA here is from genome assembly GCF_051401765.1 of Calliopsis andreniformis. Classification (NCBI taxonomy): domain Eukaryota; kingdom Metazoa; phylum Arthropoda; class Insecta; order Hymenoptera; family Andrenidae; genus Calliopsis; species Calliopsis andreniformis. The sequence continues at coordinate 21,158,235 of NW_027480422.1, forward strand.
AAAACAGATTTATCTTTATTGTATTTTATGCGTCGGGCGTTGACTTCTAAGGCCCTAGCTATTCGATTTGGTGGAGCAACGCCCTAGAGTGAAGCCTAGGTTGCACGGAACGTAGAAATGACCATCACTATCACACTTGTTGCAATTACTCCTGTTATACGATGGAAAAACTGTTATATCTTTAACGTATTTTATGCTTCGGGCATTGACTTCTATGGCCCTACCTCCTCGATCTGGTGGAGCAACGCCCTAGAGAGAAGCCTAGGTTGCGCCGTACGTTGAAATGACCATAACTTTCATACTGGTTGCAATTACTCCTGTTATACGATGGAAATACTGTTATATCTTTAACGTATTTTATGCTTCGGGCATTGACTTCTATGGCCCTACCTCTTCGATCTGGTGGAGCAGCGCCCTAGATTCAAGCCTAGATTGCCCGTAACGTAGATATGACCATTACTTTCACCCTGGTTGCAATTATTCGTCTTATACGATGGAAAAACTGTTGTATTTATTTTGTATTTGGTGCTTCTGGCGTTGACTTCTTAGGCCCTAACTATTGGATCTGGTGGACCAACGCCCTAGAGTGAAGCCTAGGTGGCCCGGAACGTGGAAATGAACATCACTTTCACACTGGCTGCAATTATTCCCGTTATACGATGGAAGAACTGTTGTATTTATATTGTATTTTATGCTTCTCACGTTGACTTTTAAGGCCCTAACTATTCGATGTGGTGGAGCAACGCCCTAGAGTGAAGCCTGGGCTGACGGGAGCGTAGAAATGACCATTACCATCACACTGTTTGGAATTATTCCTGTTATACGATGGAAAACTGTTGGATTTTTATTGTATTTTATGCTTCTGGCGTTGACTTCTAAGGTCGTAGCTGTTCGATGTGGTGGAGCAACGCCCTAGGGTGAAGCCTAGGTTGCACGAAACGTAGAAATGACCATAATTTTCACACTGGATGCAATTATCCGTTCTATACGATGGAAAAACTGTTGTATTTATTTTGTATTTGGTGCTTCTGGCGGTGACTTCTTAGGTCCTCACTATTGGATCTGGTGGAACAACGACCTAGAGTGAAGCCTGGGTTGCCCGGAACGTAGAAATGACCATCACTTTCACACTTGTTGCAATTACTCCTGTTATACGATGGAAAAACTGTTATATCTTTATCGTATTTTATGCTTCGGGCATTGACTTCTATGGCCCTACCTCTTCGATCTGGTGGAGCAACGCCCTAGAGTGAAGCCTAGGTTGCCCCGAACGTTGAAATGACCATAACTTTCGTACTGGTTGCAATTATTCGTTTTATACGATGGAAAAACTGTTGTATTTAAACTGTATTTTATGCTTCTGGCGTTGACTTCTAAGGCCCTAACTATTCGATGTGGTGGAGCAACGCCCTGGAGTGAAGCCTAGGTTGCACGGAACGTAGAAATGACCATAACTTTCACACTGGTTGCAATTATTCGTTTTATACAATGGAAAAGCTGTTCTATTAATTTTGTATTTTATGCTACGGGCGTTGACTTCTAAGGCCCTAACCATTGAATCTGGTGGACCAACGCCCTAGAGTGAAGCCTAGGTTGCCCGGAACGTAGAAATGGCCGTTACTTTCACAATGTTTGCAATCATTAATTGCGTACGATGGAAAAACTGTTGTATTTATATTGTATTTTATGCTTCTGGCATTGACTCTTAAGGCCCTGACTATTCGATGTGGTGGAGCAACGCCCTAGAGTGCAGCCTATGTTGCACGGAACGTAGAAATGACCATAAGTTTCACACTGGTTGCAATCATTCGTTTTATACAATGGAAAAACTGTTCTATTAATTTTGTATTTTATGCCCCTGGCGTTGACTTCTAAGGCCCTAGCTATCCGATCTGGTGGAGCAACACCCTAGAGTGTAGCCTAGGTCGCCCGGAACGTAGAAATGACCATCACTTTCACTCTGGTTGCAATTATTCCTGTTATACGATAGAAAAACTGATCGATTTTTATTGTACTTTATGCTTCTGGCGTTGACTTCTAAGGCCCTATCTATTCGAAGTGGTGGAGCAATGCCTCAGAGTTAAGTCTAGGATGCACGTAACGTTGAAATGGCCATTAGTTTCACACTGGTTGCAATTATTGATTTTATACGATGGAAAAGCTGTTGTATTTATATTGTATTTTATGCTTCTGGCGTTGACTTCTTCGGCCCTAAATATTGGACCCGGTGGAGCATCGCCCTAGAGTGAGGCCTAGGTTGCCCGGAACGTAGAAATGACCGTTACTTTCACAATGTTTGCAATCATTAATTGTATACGATGGAAAAACTGTTGTATTTATATTGTATTTTATGCTTCTGGCGTTGACTTCTAAGGCCGTAGCTATTCGATCTGGTAGAACAACGCCATAGAGTGAAGCCTCAGTTGCCCGAGCCGTAGAAGTGACCATTACTTTCACACTGTTTGCAATTATTCATTTTATGCGATAGAAAAACTGTTGTATTTATATTGTATTCTTTTATTCGGGCATTGACTTCTATGGCCCTACCTATTCGATCTGGTGGAGCAACGCCCTAGAGTCAAGCCTATGTTGCACGGAACGTAGAAAAGATACATTATTTTCGCACTGATTGCAACTATTCATTTTATACGATGGAAGATCTGTCGCATTTATATTGCATTTTATGCTTCTGGCGTTGACTTCTAAGGACGTAGCTATTCGATCTGGTGGAACGACGACCTAGAATGAAGCCAAGGTTGCCCGGAACGTAGAAATGACCATCACTTTCACACTGTTTGCAATTATTCCTGTTATACGATGGAAAAACTGTTGTATTTATATTGTATTTTATGTTTCCGGCGTTGACTTCTAAGGCCCTAGCTGTTCGATCTGGTGGAGCAACGCCCTAGAGAGAAGCCTAGGATGCCCGAAACGTATAAATGACCATTACTTTCACTCTGGTTGCAATTATTCTTGTTATACAATGGGAAAACTGATGTATTTTTATTGTATTTTATGCGTCTGGAGTTGTTTTCTAAGGCCCTAGCTATCCGACCTGGTGGAGCAACGCCCTAGAGTGAAGCCTAGGTTGCCCGGAACGTAGAAATGACCATTACCTTTACACTGGTTGCTATTATTCGTTTTATATGATGGAAAAACTGTTGTATTTATATTGTATTTTATGCTTCTGGCGTTGACTTCTTAGGCCCTAACTGTTCGATCTGGTAGAACAACGACCTAGAATGTAGCCAAGGTTGCCCGGAATGTAGAAATGGCCATCACTTTCACTCTGGTTTCAATTATTCATGCTATACGATAGAAAAACAGTTGTATTTTTACTGTATTTTATGCTTCTGGCGTTGACTTCTTAGGCCCTAAATATTCGATTCGGTGGAGCAACGCCCTAGAGTGAAGCCTAGGTTGCCCGGAACGTAGAAATGGCCGTTACTTTCACAATGTTTGCAATCATTAATTGCGTACGATGGAAAAACTGTTGTATTTATATTGTATTTTATGCTTCTGGCATTGACTCTTAAGGCCCTGACTATTCGATGTGGTGGAGCAACGCCCTAGAGTGCAGCCTATGTTGCACGGAACGTAGAAATGACCATAAGTTTCACACTGGTTTCAATCATTCGTTTTATACAATGGAAAAACTGTTCTATTAATTTTGTATTTTATGCCCCTGGCGTTGACTTCTAAGGCCCTAGCTATCCGATCTGGTGGAGCAACACCCTAGAGTGTAGCCTAGGTCGCCCGGAACGTAGAAATGACCATCACTTTCACTCTGGTTGCAATTATGCCTGTTATACGATAGAAAAACTGATCGATTTCTATTGTACTTTATGCTTCTGGCGTTGACTTCTAAGGCCCTATCTATTCGAAGTGGTGGAGCAATGCCTCAGAGTTAAGTCTAGGATGCACGTAACGTTGAAATGGCCATTAGTTTCACACTGGTTGCAATTATTGATTTTATACGATGGAAAAGCTGTTGTATTTATATTGTATTTTATGCTTCTGGCGTTGACTTCTTCGGCCCTAAATATTGGACCCGGTGGAGCATCGCCCTAGAGTGAGGCCTAGGTTGCCCGGAACGTAGAAATGACCGTTACTTTCACAATGTTTGCAATCATTAATTGTATACGATGGAAAAACTGTTGTATTTATATTGTATTTTATGCTTCTGGCGTTGACTTCTAAGGCCGTAGCTATTCGATCTGGTAGAACAACGCCATAGAGTGAAGCCTCAGTTGCCCGAGCCGTAGAAGTGACCATTACTTTCACACTGTTTGCAATTATTCATTTTATGCGATAGAAAAACTGTTGTATTTATATTGTATTCTTTTATTCGGGCATTGACTTCTATGGCCCTACCTATTCGATCTGGTGGAGCAACGCCCTAGAGTCAAGCCTATGTTGCACGGAACGTAGAAAAGATACATTATTTTCGCACTGATTGCAACTATTCATTTTATACGATGGAAGATCTGTCGCATTTATATTGCATTTTATGCTTCTGGCGTTGACTTCTAAGGACGTAGCTATTCGATCTGGTGGAACGACGACCTAGAATGAAGCCAAGGTTGCCCGGAACGTAGAAATGACCATCACTTTCACACTGTTTGCAATTATTCCTGTTATACGATGGAAAAACTGTTGTATTTATATTGTATTTTATGTTTCCGGCGTTGACTTCTAAGGCCCTAGCTGTTCGATCTGGTGGAGCAACGCCCTAGAGAGAAGCCTAGGATGCCCGAAACGTATAAATGACCATTACTTTCACTCTGGTTGCAATTATTCATGCTATACGATGGAAATACTGTTGTATTTTTATTGTATTTTATGCTTCTGGCGTTGACTTCTTAGGCCCTAAATATTCGATCCGGTGGAGCATCGCCCTAGAGTGAGGCCTAGGTTGCCCGGAAAGTAGAAATGACCGTTACTTTCTCAATGTTTGCAATCATTAATTGTGTACGATGGAAAAACTGTTGTATTTATATTGTATTTTATGCTTCTGGCATTGACTCTTAAGGCCCTGACTATTCGATGTGGTGGAGCAACGCCCTAGAGTGCAGCCTATGTTGCACGGAACGTAGGAATGACCATAAGTTTCACACTGGTTGCAATCATTCGCTTTATACAATGGAAAAACTGTTCTATTAATTTTGTATTTTATGCCCCTGGCGTTGACTTCTAAGGCCCTAGCTATCCGATCTGGTGGAGCAACACCCTAGAGTGTAGCCTATGTCGCCCGGAACGTAGAAATGACCATCACTTTCACTCTGGTTGCAATTATTCCTGTTATACGATGGAAAAACAGATTTATCTTTATTGTATTTTATGCGTCGGGCGTTGACTTCTAAGGCCCTAGCTATTCGATTTGGTGGAGCAACGCCCTAGAGTGAAGCCTAGGTTGCACGGAACGTAGAAATGACCATCACTATCACACTTGTTGCAATTACTCCTGTTATACGATGGAAAAACTGTTATATCTTTAACGTATTTTATGCTTCGGGCATTGACTTCTATGGCCCTACCTCCTCGATCTGGTGGAGCAACGCCCTAGAGAGAAGCCTAGGTTGCGCCGTACGTTGAAATGACCATAACTTTCATACTGGTTGCAATTACTCCTGTTATACGATGGAAATACTGTTATACCTTTAACGTATTTTATGCTTCGGGCATTGACTTCTATGGCCCTACCTCTTCGATCTGGTGGAGCAGCGCCCTAGATTCAAGCCTAGATTGCCCGTAACGTAGATATGACCATTACTTTCACCCTGGTTGCAATTATTCGTCTTATACGATGGAAAAACTGTTGTATTTATTTTGTATTTGGTGCATCTGGCGTTGACTTCTTAGGCCCTAACTATTGGATCTGGTGGACCAACGCCCTAGAGTGAAGCCTAGGTGGCCCGGAACGTGGAAATGAACATCACTTTCACACTGGCTGCAATTATTCCCGTTATACGATGGAAGAACTGTTGTATTTATATTGTATTTTATGCTTCTCACGTTGACTTTTAAGGCCCTAACTATTCGATGTGGTGGAGCAACGCCCTAGAGTGAAGCCTGGGCTGACGGGAGCGTAGAAATGACCATTACCATCACACTGTTTGGAATTATTCCTGTTATACGATGGAAAACTGTTGGATTTTTATTGTATTTTATGCTTCTGGCGTTGACTTCTAAGGCCGTAGCTGTTCGATGTGGTGGAGCAACGCCCTAGGGTGAAGCCTAGGTTGCACGAAACGTAGAAATGACCATAATTTTCACACTGGATGCAATTATCCGTTCTATACGATGGAAAAACTGTTGTATTTATTTTGTATTTGGTGCTTCTGGCGGTGACTTCTTAGGTCCTCACTATTGGATCTGGTGGAACAACGACCTAGAGTGAAGCCTGGGTTGCCCGGAACGTAGAAATGACCATCACTTTCACACTTGTTGCAATTACTCCTGTTATACGATGGAAAAACTGTTATATCTTTATCGTATTTTATGCTTCGGGCATTGACTTCTATGGCCCTACCTCTTCGATCTGGTGGAGCAACGCCCTAGAGTGAAGCCTAGGTTGCCCCGAACGTTGAAATGACCATAACTTTCGTACTGGTTGCAATTATTCGTTTTATACGATGGAAAAACTGTTGTATTTAAACTGTATTTTATGCTTCTGGCGTTGACTTCTAAGGCCCTAACTATTCGATGTGGTGGAGCAACGCCCTGGAGTGAAGCCTAGGTTGCACGGAACGTAGAAATGACCATAACTTTCACACTGGTTGCAATTATTCGTTTTATACAATGGAAAAGCTGTTCTATTAATTTTGTATTTTATGCTACGGGCGTTGACTTCTAAGGCCCTAACCATTGAATCTGGTGGACCAACGCCCTAGAAAGAAGCCTAGGTTACCCGGAACGTAGAAATGACCATTACTTTCACACTGGTTGCAATTATACGTTTTATACGATGCAAAAACTGTTGTATTTATTTTGTATTTGGTGCTTCTGGCGTTGACTTCGTAGGCCCCAGCTATTGGATCTGGTGGACCAACGCCCTAGAATGAAGCCCAGGTTGCCCGGAACGTGAAATGACCATATCTTTCACACTGGTTGCAATTATTCCTGTTATACGATGGAAAAACTGTTCTATATATTTTCTATTTTATGCTTCGGGCGTTGACTTCTAAGGCACTAACTATTCGATCTGGTGGAGCAACGCCCTAGAGTCAAGACTAGGTTGCCCGGAACGCAGAAATGACCGTTACTATCACAATGCTTGCAATTATTCATTGTATACGATGGAAAAACTGTTGTATTTATATAGTATTTTATGCTTCGGGCGTTGACTTCTAAGGCCCTATGTATTCGATCTGGTAGAGCGATGCCTCAGAGTTAAGTCTAGGATGTCCGGAACGTAGCAGTGACCACTACTTTCACACTGGTTGCAATTATTCGTGATATACGATAGAGAAACTGTTGTACATATATCGTATTTTATGCTTCTGGCGTTGACTTCTTAGGCTCTAGCTATTCGATCTGGTAGGCCAACGCCCTAGGGTGAAGCCTAGGTTGCCCGGAACGTAGAAGTGGCCATTACTTTCACACTGGATGCAATTATTCGTTTTATACGATGGAAAAACTGTTGTATTTATTTTGTATTTGGTGCTTCTGACGGTGACTTCTTAGGCCCTAACTATTGGATCTGGTGGAACAACGCCCTAGAGTGAAGCCTAGGTTGCCCGGAACGTAGAAATGACCATCATTTTCACACTTGCTGCAATGACTCCTGTTATACGATGGAAAAACTGTTATATCTTTATCGTATATTATGCTTCGGGCATTGACTTCTATGGCCCTACCTCTTCGATCTGGTGGAGCATCGCCCTAGAGTGAAGCCTAGGTTGCCCCGTACGTTGAAATGACCATAACTCTCATACTGGTTGCAATTATTCGTTTTATACGATGGAAAAACTCTTGTATTTAAACTGTATTTTATGCTTCTGGCGTTGACTTCTAAGGCCCTAACTATTCGATGTGGTGGAGCAACGCCCTGGAGCGAAACCTATGTTGCACGGACCGTAGAAATGACCATAACTTTCACACTGGTTGCAATTTTTCATTTTATACAATTGAAAAGCTGTTCTATTAATTTTGTATTTTATGCTTCGGGCGTTGACTTCTAAGGCCCTAACTATTGGATCTGGTGGACCAACGCCCTAGACTGAAGCGTAGGTTGCCAGGACCGTAGAAATGACCATCACTTTCACACTTTTTGCAATTATTCCTGTTATACGATGGAAGAACTGTTGTATTTATATTGTATTTTATGCTTCTGGCGTTGACTTCTAAGGCCGTAGCTATTCGATCTGGTAGAACAACGCCATAGAGTGAAGCCTCAGTTGCCCGAGCCGTAGAAGTGACCATTACTTTCACACTGTTTGCAATTATTCATTTTATGCGATAGAAAAACTGTTGTATTTATATTGTATTCTTTTATTCGGGCATTGACTTCTATGGCCCTACCTATTCGATCTGGTGGAGCAACGCCCTAGAGTCAAGCCTATGTTGCACGGAACGTAGAAAAGATACATTATTTTCGCACTGATTGCAACTATTCATTTTATACGATGGAAGATCTGTCGCATTTATATTGCATTTTATGCTTCTGGCGTTGACTTCTAAGGACGTAGCTATTCGATCTGGTGGAACGACGACCTAGAATGAAGCCAAGGTTGCCCGGAACGTAGAAATGACCATCACTTTCACACTGTTTGCAATTATTCCTGTTATACGATGGAAAAACTGTTGTATTTATATTGTATTTTATGTTTCCGGCGTTGACTTCTAAGGCCCTAGCTGTTCGATCTGGTGGAGCAACGCCCTAGAGAGAAGCCTAGGATGCCCGAAACGTATAAATGACCATTACTTTCACTCTGGTTGCAATTATTCATGCTATACGATGGAAATACTGTTGTATTTTTATTGTATTTTATGCTTCTGGCGTTGACTTCTTAGGCCCTAAATATTCGATCCGGTGGAGCATCGCCCTAGAGTGAGGCCTAGGTTGCCCGGAAAGTAGAAATGACCGTTACTTTCTCAATGTTTGCAATCATTAATTGTGTACGATGGAAAAACTGTTGTATTTATATTGTATTTTATGCTTCTGGCATTGACTCTTAAGGCCCTGACTATTCGATGTGGTGGAGCAACGCCCTAGAGTGCAGCCTATGTTGCACGGAACGTAGGAATGACCATAAGTTTCACACTGGTTGCAATCATTCGTTTTATACAATGGAAAAACTGTTCTATTAATTTTGTATTTTATGCCCCTGGCGTTGACTTCTAAGGCCCTAGCTATCCGATCTGGTGGAGCAACACCCTAGAGTGTAGCCTAGGTCGCCCGGAACGTAGAAATGACCATCACTTTCACTCTGGTTGCAATTATTCCTGTTATACGATAGAAAAACTGATCGATTTTTATTGTACTTTATGCTTCTGGCGTTGACTTCTAAGGCCCTATCTATTCGAAGTGGTGGAGCAATGCCTCAGAGTTAAGTCTAGGATGCACGTAACGTTGAAATGGCCATTAGTTTCACACTGGTTGCAATTATTGATTTTATACGATGGAAAAGCTGTTGTATTTATATTGTATTTTATGCTTCTGGCGTTGACTTCTTAGGCCCTAAATATTCGATTTGGTGGAGCAACGCCCTAGAGTGAAGTCTAAATTGCCCGGAACGTAGAAATGACCATTACTATCACACTGTTTGCAACCATTAATTGTATATGATGGAAAAACTGTTGTATTTATATTGTATTTTATGCTTCTGGCGTTGACTTCTATGGCCGTAGCTAATCGATGTGGTGGAGCAATGCCCTAGAGTGCAGCCTGTGTTGCACGGAACGTATAAATGACCATAAGTTTCACTCTGGTTGCAATCATTCGTTTTATAAAATGGAAAAACTGTTCTATTAATTTTGTATTTTATGCTTCGGGCGTTGACTTCTAAGGTCCTAGCTATTCGACCTGGTGGAGCAACGCCCTAGAGTGTAGCCTAGGTCGCCCGGAACGTAGAAATGACCGTCACTTTCACTCTGGTTGCAATTATTCTTGTTATACAATGGGAAAACTGATGTATTTTTATTGTATTTTATGCGTCTGGAGTTGTTTTCTAAGGCCCTAGCTATCCGACCTGGTGGAGCAACGCCCTAGAGTGAAGCCTAGGTTGCCCGGATCGTAGAAATGACCATTACCTTTACACTGGTTGCTATTATTCGTTTTATATGATGGAAAAACTGTTGTATTTATTTTGTATTTGGTGCTTCTGGCGGTGACTTCTTAGGTCCTCACTATTGGATCTGGTGGAACAACGACCTAGAGTGAAGCCTGGGTTGCCCGGAACGTAGAAATGACCATCACTTTCACACTTGTTGCAATTACTCCTGTTATACGATGGAAAAACTGTTATATCTTTATCGTATTTTATGCTTCGGGCATTGACTTCTATGGCCCTACCTCTTCGATCTGGTGGAGCAACGCCCTAGAGTGAAGCCTAGGTTGCCCCGAACGTTGAAATGACCATAACTTTCGTACTGGTTGCAATTATTCGTTTTATACGATGGAAAAACTGTTGTATTTAAACTGTATTTTATGCTTCTGGCGTTGACTTCTAAGGCCCTAACTATTCGATGTGGTGGAGCAACGCCCTGGAGTGAAGCCTAGGTTGCACGGAACGTAGAAATGACCATAACTTTCACACTGGTTGCAATTATTCGTTTTATACAATGGAAAAGCTGTTCTATTAATTTTGTATTTTATGCTACGGGCGTTGACTTCTAAGGCCCTAACCATTGAATCTGGTGGACCAACGCCCTAGAAAGAAGCCTAGGTTACCCGGAACGTAGAAATGACCATTACTTTCACACTGGTTGCAATTATACGTTTTATACGATGCAAAAACTGTTGTATTTATTTTGTATTTGGTGCTTCTGGCGTTGACTTCGTAGGCCCCAGCTATTGGATCTGGTGGACCAACGCCCTAGAATGAAGCCCAGGTTGCCCGGAACGTGAAATGACCATATCTTTCACACTGGTTGCAATTATTCCTGTTATACGATGGAAAAACTGTTCTATATATTTTCTATTTTATGCTTCGGGCGTTGACTTCTAAGGCACTAACTATTCGATCTGGTGGAGCAACGCCCTAGAGTCAAGACTAGGTTGCCCGGAACGCAGAAATGACCGTTACTATCACAATGCTTGCAATTATTCATTGTATACGATGGAAAAACTGTTGTATTTATATAGTATTTTATGCTTCGGGCGTTGACTTCTAAGGCCCTATGTATTCGATCTGGTAGAGCGATGCCTCAGAGTTAAGTCTAGGATGTCCGGAACGTAGCAGTGACCACTACTTTCACACTGGTTGCAATTATTCGTGATATACGATAGAGAAACTGTTGTACATATATCGTATTTTATGCTTCTGGCGTTGACTTCTTAGGCTCTAGCTATTCGATCTGGTAGGCCAACGCCCTAGGGTGAAGCCTAGGTTGCCCGGAACGTAGAAGTGGCCATTACTTTCACACTGGATGCAATTATTCGTTTTATACGATGGAAAAACTGTTGTATTTATTTTGTATTTGGTGCTTCTGACGGTGACTTCTTAGGCCCTAACTATTGGATCTGGTGGAACAACGCCCTAGAGTGAAGCCTAGGTTGCCCGGAACGTAGAAATGACCATCATTTTCACACTTGCTGCAATGACTCCTGTTATACGATGGAAAAACTGTTATATCTTTATCGTATATTATGCTTCGGGCATTGACTTCTATGGCCCTACCTCTTCGATCTGGTGGAGCATCGCCCTAGAGTGAAGCCTAGGTTGCCCCGTACGTTGAAATGACCATAACTCTCATACTGGTTGCAATTATTCGTTTTATACGATGGAAAAACTCTTGTATTTAAACTGTATTTTATGCTTCTGGCGTTGACTTCTAAGGCCCTAACTATTCGATGTGGTGGAGCAACGCCCTGGAGCGAAACCTAGGTTGCACGGACCGTAGAAATGACCATAACTTTCACACTGGTTGCAATTTTTCATTTTATACAATTGAAAAGCTGTTCTATTAATTTTGTATTTTATGCTTCGGGCGTTGACTTCTAAGGCCCTAACTATTGGATCTGGTGGACCAACGCCCTAGACTGAAGCGTAGGTTGCCAGGACCGTAGAAATGACCATCACTTTCACACTTTTTGCAATTATTCCTGTTATACGATGGAAGAACTGTTGTATTTATATTGTATTTTATGCTTCGGGCGTTGACTTCTAAGGCCCTAACTATTCGATCTGGTGGAGCAACGCCCTAGAGTCAAGCCTAGGTTGCCCGGAACGCAGAAATGACCGTTACTATCACAATGTTTGCAATTATTCATTGTATACGATGGAAAAGCTGTTGTATTTATATAGTATTTTATGCTTCGGGCGTTTACTTCTAAGGCCCTAGCTATTCGATTTGGTGGAGCAACGCCCTGGAGTGTAGCCTAGGTTGCCCGGAACGTAGATATGACCATAACTTTCACACTGGTTGCAATTATTCGTTTTATGCAATGGAAAAACTGTTCTATTAATTTTGTATTTAATGCTTCGGGCGTTGACTTCTAAGGCCCTAACTATTCGATCTGGTGGAGCAACGCCCTATAGTGAAGCCTAGGTAGCCCGGAACGTAGAAATGGCGACCACTTTCGCACTGGTTGCAATTATTCGTTTTAGACGATGGAAAAACTATTGTATTTATTTTGTATTTTATGCCTCTGGCGTTGACTTCTTAGGCCCTAACTATTCGATCAGGTGGACCAACGCCCCAGAGTGAAGCCTAGGTCGCCCGGGACGTAGAAATGACCATCACTATCAATCTGGTTGCAATTCTTCCTGTTATACGATGGAAAAACAGATTTAACTTTATTGTATTTTATGCGTCGGGCGTTGACTTCTAAGGCCCTAGCTATTCGATTTGGTGGAGCAACGCCCTAGAGTGAAGCCTAGGTTGCACGGAACGTAGAAATGGCCATCACTATCACACTTGTTGCAATTACTCCTGTTATACGATGGAAAAACTGTTATATCTTTAACGTATTTTATGCTTCGGGCATTGACTTCTATGGCCCTACCTCTTCGATCTGGTGGAGCAACGCCCTAGATTCAAGCCTAGATTGCCCGTAACGTAGATATGACCATTACTTTCACACTGGTTGCAATTATTCGTCTTATACGATGGAAAAACTGTTGTATTTATTTTGTATTTGGTGCTTCTGGCGTTGACTTCTTAGGCCCTAACTATTGGATCTGGTGGACCAACGCCCTAGAGTGAAGCCTAGGTGGCCCGGAACGTGGAAATGACCATCACTTTCACTCTGGTTGCAATTATTCCCGTTATACGATGGAAGAACTGTTGTATTTATATTGTATTTTATGCTTCTGACGTTGACTTTTAAGGCCCTAACTATTCGATGTGGTGGAGCGACGCCCTAGAGTGAAGCCTGGGTTGACGGGAGCGTAGAAATGCCCATTACCATCACACTGTTTGGAATTATTCCTGTTATACGATGGAAAACTGTTGGATTTTTATTGTCTTTTATGCTTCTGGCGTTGACTTCTAAGGCCGTAGCTGTTCGATGTGTTGGAGCAACGCCCTAGAGTGAGGCCTAGGTTGCACGAAACGTAGAAATGACCATAATTTTCACACTGGATGCAATTATCCGTTTTATACGATGGAAAAACTGTTGTATTTATTTTGTATTTGGTGCTTCTGGCGGTGACTTCTTAGGCCCTCACTATTGGATCTGGTGGAACAACGACCTAGAGTGCAGCCTGGGTTGCCCGGAACGTAGAAATGACCATCACTTTCACACTTGTTGCAATTACTCCTGTTATACGATGGAAAAACTGTTATATCTTTATCGTATTTTATGCTTCGGGCATTGACTTCTATGGCCCTACCTCTTCGATCTGGTGGAGCAACGCCTTAGAGTGAAGCCTAGGTTGCCCCGAACGTTGAAATGACCATAACTTTCGTACTGGTTGCAATTATTCGTTTTATACGATGGACAAACTGTTGTATTTAAACTGTATTTTATGCTTCTGGCGTTGACTTCTAAGGCCCTAACTATTCGATGTGGTGGAGCAACGCCCTGGAGTGAAGCCTAGGTTGCACTGAACGTAGAAATGACCATAACTTTCACACCGGTTGCAATTATTCGTTTTATACAATGGAAAAGCTGTTCTATTAATTTTGTATTTTATGCTTCGGGCGTTGACTTCTAAGGCCCTAACTATTCGATCTGGTGGAGCAACTCCCTAGAGTGAATCCTAGGTTGCCCGGAACGTAGAATTATCCATCACCTTCACGCTGGTTGCAATTATTCCAGTTGTACGATGGAAAAACTGTTGTATTTTTATTGTATTTTATGCGTCGGGCGTTGACTTCTAAGGCCCTAACTATTGGATCAGGTGGACCAACGCCCTAGACTGAAGCGTAGGATGCCAGGAACATAGAAATGACCATCGCTTTCACACTGTTTGCAATTATTCCTCTTATACGATGGAAGAACTGTTGTATTTATATTGTATTTTATGTTTCGGGCGTTGACTTCTAAGGCCCTAACTATTCGATCTGGTGGAGCAACGCCCTAGATTCAAGACTAGGTTGCCCGGAACGCAGAAATGACCGTTACTATCACAATGTTTGCAATTATTCATTGTATACGATGGAAAAACTGTTGTATTTATATAGTATTTTATGCTTCGGGCGTTGACTTCTAAGGCCCTAGCTATTCGATTTGGTGGAGCAACGCCCTAGAGTGGAGCCTAGGTTGCCTGAAACGTAGAAATGTCCATTACTTTCACAGTGGTTGAAATTATTCATGCTATATGATGGAAAAGATGTTGTATTTTTATTGTATTTTATGCTTCTGGCGTTGACTTCTAAGTTCCTAGCTATACGATCTCGTGGGGCTACGTCCAAGAGTGAAGCCTATGTTGCCCGGAACGTAGAAATGACCATTACGTTCACTCTTGTTGCAATTAATTCTGTTATGCGATGAAAAAACTTTTGTACTTTTATTGTATTTTATGCTTCAGGCGTTGACTTCTTAGGCCCTAACTATACGATCTGGTGGAACAACGCCCTAGAGTGAAGCCTAGGTTGCCCGCAACGTAGAAATGACCATGACTTTCACACTTGTTGCAATTACTCCTGTTATACGATGGAAAAACTGTTATACTTTTATCGTATTTTATGCTTTGGGCGTTGACTTCTATGGCCCTACCTCTTCGATCTGGTGGAGCAACGCCCTACATTCAAGCCTAGATTGCCCGGAACGTAGATGTGACCATTACTTTCACACTTGTTGCAATTACTCCTGTTATACGATGGAAAAACTGTTATATCTTTATCGCATTTTATGCTTCTGGCGTTGACTTCTTAGGCCCTAACTATTGGATCTGGTGGACCAATGCCATAGAGTGAAGCCCAGGTGGCCCGGAACGTGCAAATGACCATCACTTTCACACTGGTTGCAATGATTCCCCGTATACGATGGAAAAACTGTTGTATTTATATCGTATTTTATGCTTCGGGCATTGACTTCTATGGCCCTACCTCTTCGATATGTTGGAGCAACGCCCTCGAGTGAAGCCTAGGTTGCCCCGTACGTTGAAATGACCATAACTTTCATACTGGTTGCAATTACTCCTGTTATACGATGGAAATACTGTTATATCTTTAACGTATTTTATGCTTCGAGCATTGACTCCTATGGCCCTACCTCTTCGATCTGGTGGAGTAACGCCCTAGATTCAAGCCTAGATGGCCCGGAACTTAGATGTGTCCATTACTTTCACACTGGTTGCAATTATTCGTTTTATACGATGGAAAAACTGTTGTATTTATTTTGTATTTGGTGCTTCTGGAGTTGACTTCTTAGGCCCTAACTATTGGATCTGGTGGACCAACGCCCTAGAGTGAAGCCTAAGTGGCCCGGAACGTGGAAATGACCATCACTTTCACACTGGTTGCAATTATTCCCGGTATACGATGGAAAAATTGTTGCATTTATATTGTATTTTATGCTTCTGGCGTTGACTTCTAAGGCCCTAACTATTCTATGTGGTGGAGCAACGCCCTAGAGTGAAGCCTAGGTTGACGGGAGCGTAGAAATGACCATTACCTTCACAGTGTTTGGAATTATTCCTGTTATACGATGGAAAAACTGTTGGATTTTTATTGTATTTTATGCTTCTGGCGTTGACTTCTAAGGCCGTAGCTATTCGATGTGGTGGAGCAACGCCCTAGAGTGAAGCCTATGTTGCACGAAACGTAGAAATGGCCATAACTTTCACACTGTTTGCAATTACTCCTGTTATACGATGGAAAATCTGTTGTATTTATTTTGTATTTTATGCTTCTTGCGTTCACTTCTTAGGCCCTAACTATTCGACCTGACGGAGCACCGCCCTAGAGTGAAGCCGAGGTTGCCCGGAACGTAGAAATGACCATTACCTTCATACTGGTTGCAATTATTCGTTTTATATGGTGGAAAAACTGTTGTACATATATCGTATTTTATGCTTCTGACGTTGAGTTCTTAGGCCCTAACTGTTCGATCTGGTGGAGCAACGCCCTAGAGTGAAGCCTAGGTTGCCCGCAACATAGACAGGACCATCACCTTCACTCTGGTTTAAATTATTCCTGTAATACGATGGAAAAGCTGTTATATTTTTATTGTATTTTATGCTTCTGGCGTGGACTTCTTCGGCCCTACCTATTCGCTCTGGTGGAGCAACGCCCTAGGGTGGAGCCTAGGTTGCCCAGAACGTAGAAATGACCATAAGTTTCATACTGGTTGCAATTATTCGTTTTATACAACGGAAAAACTGTTGTATTTATATTGTGTTTTATGCTTCAGGCGTTGACTTCTTAGGCCCTAACTATTCGATCTGGTGGAACAACGCCCTAGAGTGAAGCCTTGTTTGCCCGGAACGTAGAAATGACCATTACTTGCACACTGGGTGCCATTATTCGTTTTATACGATGGAAAAACTGTTGTATTTATTTTGTATTTTATGCTTCGGGCGTTGACTTCTAAGGACCTAACTATTCGATCTGGCGGAGCAACGCCCTAGAGTGAAGCCTGGGTTACCCGGAATGTAGTAATGACGAGTACCTTCACACTGTTTGCAATTGTTCATTTTATACGATGGAAAAACTATTGTACCTTTATTGTATTTTATGCTTCGGGCGTTGACTTCTAAGGCCCTAACTATTCGATCTGGTGGAGCAACGACCTGGAGTCAAGCCGAGGTTGCCCGGAACGTAGAAATGACCATAACTTTCACACTGGTTGCAATTATCCGTTTTATACGATGGAAAAGCTGTTGTATTTTTATTGTACTTTACGCTTCTGGCGTTAAGTTCTTGGGCCCTAACTATTCGATATGGTTGAGGAACGCCCCAGAGTGAAGCCTAGGTTGCCCGGAACGTAGAAATGACCATTACTTTCACACTGTTTGCAATTATTCATTTTATACGATGGAAAAGCTGTTGTATTTATATTGTATTTTATGCTACTGGCGTTGACTTCTAAGGCCCTAGCTATTCGATCTGGCGGAGCAGCGCCCTAGAGTGCAGCCTGGGTTGCCTGGAACGTAGAAGTGGCCATTACTTTCACACTGGTTGCAATTATTCGTTTTATACGATGGAAAAACTGTTGTACGTATATAGCATTTTATGCTTCTGGCGTTAACTTCTTAGGCCCTAACTATTCGATCTTGTGGAACAGCGCCCTAGAGTGAAGCCTAGGTTGCCCGGAACGTAGAAATGACCATTACCTTCACACTGGTTGCAATTACTCCAGTTATACGATGGAAAATCTGTTGTATTTATATTGTATTTTATGCTTCTTGCGTTCACTTCTTAGGCCCTAACTATTCGACCTGATGCAGCACCGCCCTAGAGTGAAGCTGAGGTTGCCTGGAACGTAGAAATGACCATAACTTTCACACTGGTTGCAATTATCCCTTTTATACGATGGACAAACTGTTGGATTTTTAATGTACTTTATGCTTCTGGCGTTGACTTCTAAGGCCCAATGTATTCGATCTGGTGCAGCAATGCCTCAGTGTTAAGTCTAGGATGCCCGGAACGTAGAAATGTCCGTTACTTTCACACTGGTTGCAATTACTCATTTTATGCGATGGAAAAACTGTTGTACATATATCGTATCTTATGCTTCTGGCATTGACTTCTTAGGCCCTAACGATTCGATCTGGTGGAGCAACGCCCTGTAGTGAAGCATAGGTTGCCCCGAACGTAGAAATGACCTGTACTTTCACACTGGTTGCAGTTATTCCTGTTATACGATGGAAAAACTGTTGCACCTTTACTGTATTTTATGCTTCGGGCGCTGACTTCTAAGGCACTATCTATTCGATCTGGTGGAGCACCGCCCTGCAGTGAAGCATAGGTTGCCCCGAACGTAGAAATGACCTGTACTTTCACACTGGTTGCAGTTATTCCTGTTATGCGATGGAAAAACTGTTGCATTTTTATAGCATTTTATGCTTCTGTCGTTGAATTCTAAGTCCCTAACTATGCGATCGTGTGGAGAAACGCCCTACAGTTAAGCCTAGGTTGCCCGGAACGTAGAAATGACCTTTACTTTCTCACTACTTGCAAATATACATTATGTACGATAGAAAAACTGTTGTATCTAATTTGTATTTTATGCTTCTGGCGTTGACTTCTTAGGCCCTAACAATTCGATCTGGTGTAACAGCGCCCTAGGGTGAAGCCTAGGTTGGCCGGAACGTAGAAATGACCATAACTTTCATAGTGGTTGCAATTATTCGTTTTATACGATGGGAAAACTGTTGTATTTATATTGTATTTTATGCTTAATGCGGTGACATCTAAGGCCGTATCTAATCGATGAGGTGGGGCAACGCCCTAGAGTGTAGCCTAGGTTGCCCGGAACGCAGAAATGGCCATTACTTTCACACTGGTTGCAATTATTCCTTTTATACGATGGAAAAACTGTTGTATTTTTATTGTATTTTATGCTTCTGGCGTTGACTTCTAAGGCCCAATGTATTCGATCTGGAGCAGCAATGCCTCAGCGTTAAGTCTAGGATGCCCGGAACGTAGAAATGACCATAACTTTCACACTGGTTTCAATTATTCGTTTTATACAATGGAAAAACTGTTCTATTTATTTTATATTTTATGCTGCGGGCGTTGACTTCTATGGCCCTAACTATTCGGTCTGGTGGAGCAACGCCCTAGAGTGAAGCCTAGGTTGCCCGGAACGTAGAAATGACCATTACCTTCACACTGTTTGTGATTATTCATTTTATACGATGGTAAAACTGTTGTACATACATCGTATTTTATGCTTCTGGCGCTGACTTCTTAGGCCCTAACTATTCGATCAGGTGGAGCAACGCCCTAGTGTGAAGCCTAGGTTGCCCGGAACGTAGAAATGACCATAACTTTCATACTGGTTGCAATTATTCGTTTTATACGATGGAAAAACTGTTGTATTAATTTTGTATTTGGTGCTTCTGGCGTTGACTTCTTAGACCCTAACTATTCGATCAGGTGGAGCAACGCCCTAGTGTGAAGCCTAGGTTGCCCGGAACGTAGACATGACCATTACTTTCACACTGGTTGCAATTACTCCTGTTATACGATGGAAAAACTGTTATATCTTTAACGTATTTTATGCTTCGGGCATTGACTTCTATGGCCCTACCTCTTCGATCTGGTGGAGCAACGCCCTAGAGTGAAGCCTAGGTTGCCCCGTACGTTGAAATGACCATAACTTTCATACTGGTTGCAATTACTCCTGTTATACGATGGAAATACTGTTATATCTTTAACGTATTTTATGCTTCGGGCATTGACTTCTATGGCCCTACCTCTTCGATCTGGTGGAGCAACGCCCTAGTTTCAAGCCTAGATTGCCCGGAACGTAGATATGACCATCACTTTCACACTGGTTGCAATTATTCGTTTTATACGATGGAAAAACTGTTGTATTTATTTTGTATTTGGTGCTTCTGGCGTTGACTTCTTAGGCCCTAACTATTCGATCAGGTGGACCAACGCCCTAGAGTGAAGCCTAGGTGGCCCGGAACGTGTAAGTAACCATCACTTTCACACTTGTTGCAATTACTCCTTTTATACGATGGAAAAACTGTTATATCTTTATCGTATTTTATGCTTCGGGTATTGACTTCTAAGGCCCTAACTATTAGATCTGGTGGAGCAACGCCCTAGAGTCAAGACTAGGCTGCCCAGAACGCAGAAATGACCGTTACTATCACAATGTTTGCAATTATTCATTGTATACGATGGAAAAACTATTGTATTTATATAGTATTTTATGCTTCGGGCGTTAACTTCTTGGGCCCTAACTATTCGATCTGGTGGAGCAACGCCCTAGAGTGAAGCCTAGGTTGCCCGGAACGTAGAAGTGACCATTACTTTCACACTGGTTGCAATTATTCGTGATATACGATGGAAAAACTGTTGTACTTATATTGTATTTTATGCTTCTGGCGTTGACTTCTAAGTCCCTAGCTATTCGATCTGGTGGAGCAACGCCCTAGAGTAATGCCTAGGTTGCCTGGAATGTAGAAATGACCAGTACTTTCACACTGGTTGCAATTATTCGTTTTATACAATGGAAAAACTGTTCTATTTATTTTGTCTTTTATGCTTCGGGCGTTGACTTCAAAGGCCCTAACTATTCGATCTCGCGGAGCAACGCCCTAGAGTGAAGCCTAGGTTACCCGGAATGTAGAAATGACCAGTACCTTCACACTGTTTGCAATTATTCATTTTATACGATGGAAAAACTATTGTACCTTTATTGTATTTTATGCTTCGGGCGTTGACTTCTAAGGCCCTAACTATTCGATCTGGTGGAGGAACGACCTGGAGTCAAGCCGATGTTGCCCGGAACGTAGAAATGACCATAACTTTCACACTGGTTGCAATTATCCGTTTTATACGATGGAAAAGCTGTTGTATTTTTATTGTACTTTACGCTTCTGGCGTTAAGTTCTTGGGCCCTAACTATTCGATATGGTTGAGCAACGCCCCAGAGTGAAGCCTAGGTTGCCCGGAACGTAGAAATGACCATTACTTTCACACTGTTTGCAATTATTCATTTTATACGATGGAAAAGCTGTTGTATTTATATTGTATTTTATGCTTCTGGCGTTGACTTCTATGGCCCTAGCTATTCGATCTAGCGGAGCAGCGCCCTAGAGTGCAGCCTGGGTTGCGCGGAACGTAGAAATGACCATAACTAAGACACTGGTTGCAATTATTCGTTTTATACAATGGAAAAACTGTTCTATTTATATTGTATTTTATGCTTCTGGCGTTGACTTCTAAGTCCCTAGCTATTCGATCTGGTGGAGCAACGCCCTAGAGTGAGGTCTAGGTTGCCTGGAATGTAGAAATGACCTGTACTTTCACACTGGTTGCAATTATTCGTTTTATACAATGGAAAAACTGTTCTATTTATTTTGTCTTTTATGCTTCGGGCGTTGACTTCTAAGGCCCTAGCTATTCGATCTGGCGGAGCAACGCCCTAGAGTGAAGCCTAGGTTGCCCGGAACGTAGAAATGACCATTACTTTCACACTGTTTGCAATTATTCATTTTATACGATGGAAAAGCTGTTGTATTTAAATTGTATTTTATGCTTCTGGCGTTGACTTCTAAGGCCCTAGCTATTCGATCTGGCGGAGCAGCGCCCTAGAGTGCAGCCTGGGTTGCCCGGAACGTAGAAATGACCATAACTATCACACTGGTTGCAATTATTCGTTTTATACGATGGAAAAACTGTTGTACGTATATTGTATTTTATGCTTCTGGCGTTGACTTCTAAGTCCCTAGCTATTCGATCTGGTGGAGCAACGCCCTAGAGTAATGCCTAGGTTGCCTGGAATGTAGAAATGACCAGTACTTTCACACTGGTTGCAATTATTCGTTTTATACAATGGAAAAACTGTTCTATTTATTTTGCCTTTTATGCTTCGGGCGTTGACTTCTAAGGCCCTAACTATTCGATCTCGCGGAGCAACGCCCTAGAGTGAAGACTAGGTTACCCGGAATGTAGAAATGACCAGTACCTTCACACTGTTTGCAATTATTCATTTTATACGATGGAAAAACTATTGTACCTTTATTGTATTTTATGCTTCGGGCGTTGACTTCTAAGGCCCTAACTATTCGATATGGTTGAGCAACGCCCCAGAGTGAAGCCTAGGTTGCCCGGAACGTGAAATGAACATATCTTTCACACTGGTTGCAATTATTCCTGTTATACGGTGAAAAACTGTTGTATTTATGTTATATTTTATGCTTCTGGCGTTGACTTATAAATCCCTAACAATTCGATGTGGTGGAGCAACGACCTAGAGTGAAGCCTAAGTTGGCCGGAACGTAGAAATGACCATAACCTTCACACTGGTTGCAATTATTCGTTTTATACAATGGAAAGACTGTTCTATTTCTATTGTATTTTATGCACCTGGCAAGTACTTCTAAGGCCCTAACTATTCGATGTGGTGGTGCAACGACCAGTGCGAAACCTAGGTTGTCCGGAACGTAGAAATGACAATTACTTTCACACTGGTTGCAATTATTCCTGTTATACGGTGAACAAACTGTTGGATTTTTATTGTACTTTATGCTTCGGGCATTGACTTCTATGGCCCTACCTCTTCGATCTGGTGGAGCAACGCCCTAGAGTGAAGCCTAGGTTGCCCCGTACGTTGAAATGACCATAACTTTCATACTGGTTGCAATTACTCCTGTTATACGATGGAAATACTGTTATATCTTTAACGTATTTTATGCTTCGGGCATTGACTTCTATGGCCTTACCTCTTCGATCCGGTGGAGCAACGCCCTAGTTTCAAGCCTAGATTGCCCGGAACGTACATATGACCATCACTTTCACACTGGTTGCAATTATTCGTTTTATACGATGGAAAAACTGTTGTATTTATTTTGTATTTGGTGCTTCTGGCGTTGACTTCTTAGGCCCTAACTATTCGATCAGGTGGACCAACGCCCTAGAGTGAAGCCTAGGTGGCCCGGAACGTGGAAATAACCATCACTTTCACACTTGTTGCAATTACTCCTTTTATACGATGGAAAAACTGTTCTATTTATATTGTATTTTACGCATCTGGCATTCACTTCTAAGGCCCTAACTATTCGATGTGGTGGTGTAACGCCCTAGAGTGAAGCCTAGGTTGCCCGGAACGTAGAAATGACCATTACTTTCACACTGTTTGCAATTATTCATTTTATACGATGGAAAAGCTGTTGTATTTATATTGTATTTTATGCTTCTGGCGTTGACTTCTATGGCCCTAGCTATTCGATCTAGCGGAGCAGCGCCCTAGAGTGCAGCCTGGGTTGCGCGGAACGTAGAAATGACCATAACTATGACACTGGTTGCAATTATTCGTTTTATACAATGGAAAAACTGTTCTATTTATAATGTATTTTATGCATCTGGCATTCACTTCTAAGGCCCTAACTATTCGATGTGGTGGTGTAACGCCCTAGAGTGAAGCCTAGGTTGCCCGGAACGTAGAAATGACCATTACTTTCACACTGTTTGCAATTATTCATTTTATACGATGGAAAAGCTGTTGTATTTATATTGTATTTTATGCTTCTGGCGTTGACTTCTATGGCCCTAGCTATTCGATCTAGCGGAGCAGCGCCCTAGAGTGCAGCCTGGGTTGCCCGGAACGTAGAAATGACCATAACTATGACACTGGTTGCAATTATTCGTTTTATACAATGGAAAAACTGTTCTATTTATATTGTATTTTATGCATCTGGCATTCACTTCTAAGGCCCTAACTATTCGATGTGGTGGTGCAACGCCCTAGAGTGAAGCCTAGGTTGCCCGGAACGTAGAAATGACCATTACTTTCACACTGGTTGCAATTACTCCAGTTATACGATGGAAAATCTGTTGTATTTATATTGTATTCTATGCTTCTTGCGTTCACTACTTAGGCCCTAACTATTCGACCTGATGGAGCACCGACCTAGAGTGAAGCCGAGGTTGCCTGGAACGTAGAAATGACCATTACCTTCACACTGGTTGCAATTATTCGTTTTATACGATGGAATAACTGTTGTACATATATCGTATTTTATGCTTCTGGCGTTGACTTCTCAGGCCCTAACTATTCGATCTGGTAGAGCAACGCCCTAGGGTGAAGCCTAGGTTGCCCGGAACGTAGAAGTGGCCATTACTTTCACACTGGTTGCAATTATTCGTTTTATACGATGGAAAAACTGTTGTACGTATATCGTATTTTATGCTTCTGGCGTTAACTTCTTAGGCCCTAACTATTCGATCTTGTGGAACAGCGCCCTAGAGTGAAGCCTAGGTTGCCCGGAACGTAGAAATGACCATTACTTTCACACTGGTTGCAATTACTCCAGTTATACGATGGAAAACCTGTTGTATTTATAATGTATTTCAGGCTTCTGGCGTTGACTTCTTAGGCCCTAACTATTCGATCTGGTGGAGCAACGCCCTAGAGTGAAGGCTAGATTGCCCGGAACGCAGAAATGACCATAACTTTCACACTGGCTGCAATTATTCGTTCTATACAATGGAATAACTGTTGTATTTATTTTGAATTTAATGCTTCGGGCGTTGACTTCTAAGGCCCTAACTATTGAATCTGGTGGATCCACGCCCTAGAAAGAAGCCTAGGTTACCCGGAACGTAGAAATGACCATTACTTTCACACTGGCTGCAATTATTCGTTCTATACAATGGAAAAACTGTTCTATTTATTTTGTATTTTATGCTTCGGGCGCTGACTTCTAAGGCCCTAACTATTTGATCTGGCGGAGTACCGCCCTAGAGTGAAGCCTAGATTGCCCGGAACATAGACAAGACCATCACCTTCACTCTGGTTACAATTATTCCTGTAATACAATGGAAAAGCTGTTGCATTTTTATTGTATTTTATGCTTCTGGCGTGGACTTCTTCGGCCCTACCTATTCGATCTGGTGGAGCAACGCCCTAGGGTGGAGCCTAGGTTGCCCAGAACGTAGAAATGACCATAAGTTTCATACTGGTTGCAATTATTCGTTTTATACAATGGAAAAACTGTTGTATTTCTATTGTATTTTATGCACCTGGCATTCACTTCTAAGGCCCTAACTATTCGATGTTGTGGTGCAACGACCAGTGCGAAACCTAGGTTGTCCGGAACGTAGAAATGACAATTACTTTCACACTGGTTGCAATTATTCCTGTTATACGATGAACAAACTGTTGGATTTTTATTGTACTTTATGCTTCGGGCATTGACTTCTATGGCCCTACCTCTTCGATCTGGTGGAGCAACGCCCTAGAGTGAAGCCTAGGTTGCCCCGTACGTTGAAATGACCATAACTTTCATACTGGTTGCAATTATTCGTTTTATACAATGAAAAACTGTTCTATTAATTTTGTATTTAATGCTTCGGGCGTTGACTTCTAAGGCACTAACTATTCGATCTGGTGGAGCGACGCCCTAGAGTGAAGCCTAGGTAGCCCGGAACGCAGAAATCGCGAACACTTTCGCACTGGTTGCAATTATTCGTTTTAGACGATGGAAAAACTATTGTATTTATTTTGTATTTTATGCCTCTGGCGTTGACTTCTTAGGCCCTAACTATTCAATCAGGTTGTCCAACGCCCCAGAGTGAAGCCTAGGTCGCCCGGAACGTAGAAATGACCATCGCTTTCAACCTGGTTGCAATTATTCCTGTTATACGATGGAAAAACACATGTATCTTTATCGTATTTTATGCGTCGGGCGTTGACTTCTAAGGCCCTAGCTATTCGATTTGGTGGAGCAACGCCCTAGAGTGAAGCCTAGGTTGCACGGAACGTAGAAATGACTATCACTATCACACTTGTTGCAATTACTCCTGTTATACGATGGAAAAACTGTTATATCTTTAACGTATTTTATGCTTCGGGCATTGACTTCTATGGCCCTACCTCTTCGATCTGGTGGAGCAACGGCCTAGAGCGAAGCCTAGGTTGCCCCGTACGTTGAAATGACCATAACTTTCATACTGGTTGCAATTACTCCTGTTATACGATGGAAATACTGTTATATCTTTAACGTATTTTATGCTTCGGGCATTGACTTCTATGGCCCTACCTCTTCGATCTGGTGGAGCAACGCCCTAGTTTCAAGCCTAGATTGCCCGGAACGTAGATATGACCATCACTTTCACACTGGTTGCAATTATTCGTTTTATACGATGGAAAAACTGTTGTATTTATTTTGTATTTGGTGCTTCTGGCGTTGACTTCTTAGGCCCTAACTATTCGATCAGGTGGACCAACGCCCTAGAGTGAAGCCTAGGTGGCCCGGAACGTGGAAATGACCATCACTTTCACACTTGTTGCAATTACTCCTTTTACACGATGGAAAAACTGTTATATCTTTATCGTATTTTATGCTTCGGGTATTGACTTCTAAGGCCCTAACTATTAGATCTGGTGGAGCAACGCCCTAGAGTCAAGACTAGGTTGCCCAGAACGCAGAAATGACCGTTACTATCACAATGTTTGCAATTATTCATTGTATACGATGGAAAAACTATTGTATTTATATAGTATTTTATGCTTCGGGCGTTAACTTCTTGGGCCCTAACTATTCGATCTGGTGGAGCAACGCCCTAGAGTGAAGCCTAGGTTGCCCGGAACGTAGAAGTGGCCATTACTTTCGCACTGGTTGCAATTATTCGTTTTATACGATGGAAAAACTGTTGTACGTATATCGTATTTTATGCTTCTGGCGTTGACTTCTTAGGCCCTAACTATTCGATCTGGTGGAGCAACGCCCTAGAGTGAAGCCTAGGTTGCCCGGAACGTAGAAATGCCCATAACTTTCACACTGGTTACAATTATCCCTTTTATACGATGGAAAAGCTGTTGTATTTTTATTGTACTTTATGCTTCTGGCGTTAACTTCTCGTGCCCTAACTATTCGATCTGCTGGAGCAACGCCCTAGAGTGAAGCCTAGGTTGCCAGGAACGTAGAAATGACCATTACCTTCACACTGTTTGCAATTATTCATTTTATACGAAGGAAAAGCTGTTGTATTTATATTGTATTTTATGCTTCTGGCGATGACTTCTAAGGCCCTAGCTATTCGATTTGGCCGTGCAACGCCCTACAGTGAAGCCTAGGTTGCCCGGAACGTAGAAATGACCATTACTTCCACACTGTTTGCAATTATTCATTTTATACGATGGAAAAACTGTGGTATTTTTATTGTATTTTATGTTTCAGGCGTTGATCTCTAAGGCCGTAGCTATTCGATGTGGTGGTGCAACGCCCTAGAGTGAAGCCTAGGATGCCCGGAACGTAGAAATGGCCATTACTTTCACACTGGTTGCAATTATTCGTTTTATACGATGGAAAAACTGTTGTACATATATCGTATTTTATGATTCGGGCGTTGACTTCTTAGGCCCTAACTATTCCATCTGCTGGACCAACGCCCCAGAGTGAAGCCTAGGTTGCCCGGAACGTGGAAATGACCATAACTATCAGACTGGTTGCAATTACTCGTTTTATACAATGGAGAAACTGTTGTATTTATATTGTTTTTTGTAGTTATGGCGTTGACTTCTAAGGCCGTAGCTATTCGTTGTGGTGGAGCAATGCCCTAGAGTGACGCCTAGGATGCCCGGAACGTAGAAATGACCATATTTTTCACACTGTTTGCAATTATTCCTGTTATACGATTGAAAAACTGTTGTATTTATACTGTATTTTATGCTTCTGGCGTTGACTTCTAAGGCCGCAGCTATTCGATGTGGTGGAGCAACGCCCTAGAGTGAAGCCTAGGTTGCCCGGAACGTAGAAATGACCATAGCTTTCACAGTGGTTGCAATTATTCCTGTTATACAAGCGAAAAACTGTTGTATTTATATTGTATTTTATGCTTCTGGCGTTGACTTCCTGGGCCCTAACTATTCTATTTGGAGTAGCAACGCCCTAGAGAGAAGCCAAGGTTGCCCGGAATGTAGAAATGACCATCACTTTCACACTGGTGGCAATTACTCATTTTATGCGATGGAAAAGCTGTTGTACATATATCGTATTTTATGCTTCTGGCATTGACTTCTTAGGCCCTAACTATTCGATCTGGTGGAGCAACGCCCAGGTGTGAAGCCTAGGTTGCGCGGAACGTAGAAATGACCATAACTTTCACACTGGTTTCAATTGTTCGTTTTATACAATGGAAAAACTGTTCTATTTATTTTGTATTTTATGCTTCGGGCGTTGACATCTAAGGCCCCAACTATTCGATCAGGTGGAGCAACGCCCTAGAGTGAAGCCTAGGTTGCCCGGAATGTAGAATTGACCATTACCTTCACACTGTTTGCGATTATTCATTTTACACGACGGTAAAACTGTTGTACATATATCGTATTTTATGCTTCTGGCGTTGACTTCTAGGCCCTAACTATTCGATCAGGTGGAGCAACGCCCTAGGGTGATGCCTAGGTTGCCCGGAACGTAGAAATGACCATTGCCTTCACACTGTTTGCAAATATACATTATATACGATGGAAAAGCTGTTGTATCTATTTTGTATTTTATGCTTCTGGCGCTGACTTCTTAGGTCCTAACTATTGGATCTGGTGGAGCAACGCCCAGGGGTGAAGCCTAGGTTGCGCGGAACGTAGAAATGACCATAGCTTTCACACTGGTTTCAATTATTCGTTTTATACAATGGAAAAACTGATCTATTTATTTTGTATTTTATGCTTCGGGCGTTGACTTCTAAGGCCCTAACTATTCGATCTGGTGCAGCAAGGCCCTAGAGTGAAGCCTAGGTTGCCCGGAACATAGAAATGACCATTACCTTCACACTGTTTGCGATTATTCATTTTATACGATGGCAAAACTGTTGTACATATATCGTATTTTATGCTTCTGACGTTGACTTCTTAGGCCCTAACTATTCGATCTGGCGGAGCAACGCCCTAGAGTGTAGCCTAGGTTGCCCGGAATGTAGAAATGACCATCACTTTCACACTGGTTGCAATTATTCTTGGTATACGATCGAAAAACTGTTGTATTTATTTTGCATTTTATGCCTCTGGCGTTGACTCCTAAGGCCGTAGGTATTCGATGTGGTGGAGCAACGCCCTAGAGTGAAGCCTAGGTTTCCTGGAACGTAGAAATGACCATGTCTTTCACACTGGTTGCAATTATTCCTGTTATATGATGGAAAAACTGTTGTACTTATATTATATTTTATGCTTCAGGCGTTGACTTCTAAGGGCGTAGCTATTCGATGTGGTGGAGAAACGCCCTAGAGTGAAGCCTAGGTTGCCCGGAACGTGGAAATGACCATAACTATCAGACTGGTTGCAATTACTCGTTTTATACAATGGAGAAACTGTTGTATTTATATTGTTTTTTATAGTTATGGCGTTGTGTTCTAGGGCCGTAGCTATTGGCTGTGGTTGAGCAACGCCCTAGAGTGAAGCCTAGGATGCCCGCAACGTAGAAATGACCATACTTTTCACACTGTTTGCAATTATTACTGTTATACGTTTGAAAAGCTGTTGTATTTATATTGTATTTTATGCTTCTGGCGTTGACTTCTAAGGCCGCAGCTATTCGATGTGGTGGAGCAACGCCCTAGAGTGAAGCCTAGGTTGCCCGGAACGTAGAAATGACCATAGCTTTCACACTGGTTGCAATTATTCCTGTTATACAAGTGAAAAACTGTTGTATTTATATTGTATTTTATGCTTCTGGCGTTGGCTTCCTGGGCCCTAACTATTCTATCTGGAGGAGCAACGCCCTAGAGTGAAGCCTAGGCTGCCCGGAATGCAGAAATGACCATCACTTTCACACTGGAGGCAATTATTCCTGTTATACGATGGACAAACTGTTGGATTTTTAATGTACTTTATGCTTCTGGCGTTGACTTCTAAGGTCCTATGTATTCGATCTGGTGGAGCAATGCCTCAGTGTTATGTCTAGGATGCCCGGAACGTAGAAATGTCCGTTACGTTCACACTGGTTGCAATTACTCATTTTATGCGATGGAAAAGCTGTTGTACATATATCGTATTTTATGCTTCTGGCATTGACTTCTTAGGCCCTAACTATTCGATCTGGTGGAGCAACGCCCAGGTGTGAAGCCTAGGTTGCGCGGAACGTAGAAATGACCATAACTTTCACACTGGTTTCAATTGTTCGTTTTATACAATGGAAAAACTGTTCTATTTATTTTGTATTTTATGCTTCGGGCGTTGACATCTAAGGCCCCAACTATTCGATCAGGTGGAGCAACGCCCTAGAGTGAAGCCTAGGTTGCCCGGAATGTTGAATTGACCATTACCTTCACACTGTTTGCGATTATTCATTTTACACGACGGTAAAACTGTTGTACATATATCGTATTTTATGCTTCTGGCGTTGACTTCTAGGCCCTAACTATTCGATCAGGTGGAGCAACGCCCTAGGGTGATGCCTAGGTTGCCCGGAACGTAGAAATGACCATTGCCTTCACACTGTTTGCAAATATACATTATATACGATGGAAAAGCTGTTGTATCTATTTTGTATTTTATGCTTCTGGCGCTGACTTCTTAGGTCCTAACTATTGGATCTGGTGGAGCAACGCCCAGGGGTGAAGCCTAGGTTGCGCGGAACGTAGAAATGACCATAACTTTCACACTGGTTTCAATTATTCGTTTTATACAATGGAAAAACTGATCTATTTATTTTGTATTTTATGCTTCGGGCGTTGACTTCTAAGGCCCTAACTATTCGATCTGGTGCAGCAAGGCCCTAGAGTGAAGCCTAGGTTGCCCGGAACGTAGAAATGACCATAGCTTTCACACTGGTTGCAATTATTCCTGTTATACAATTGAAAAACTGTTGTATTTATATCGTATTTTATGCTTCTGGCGTTGACTTCTAGGCCCTAACTATTCTATTTGGAGGAGCAACGCCCTAGAGAGAAGCCTAGGTTGCCCGGAATGCAGAAATGACCATCACTTTCACACTGGTGGCAATTATTCCTGTTATACGATGGACAAACTGTTGGATTTTTAATGTACTTTATGCTTCTGGCGTTGACTTCTAAGTCCTTATGTATTCGATCTGGTGGAGCAATGCCTCAGTGTTAAGTCTAGGATGCCCGGAACGTAGAAATGTCCGTTACTTTCACACTGGTTCGAATTACTCATTTTATGCGATGCAAAAACTGTTGTACATATATCGTATTTTATGCTTCTGGCATTGACTTCTTAGGCCCTAACTATTCGATCTGGCGGAGCAACGCCCAGGGGTGAAGCCTAGGTTGCCGGGAACGTAGAAATGACCATAACTTTCACACTGGTTTCAATTATTCGTTTTATACAATGGAAAAACTGATCTATTTATTTTGTATTTTATGCTTCGGGCGTTGACTTCTAAGGCCCTAACTATTCGATCTGGTGCAGCAAGGCCCTAGAGTGAAGCCTAGGTTGCCCGGAACATAGACATGACCATTACCTTCACACTGTTTGCGATTATTCATTTTACACGACGGTAAAACTGTTGTACATATATCGTATTTTATGCTTCTGGCGTTGACTTCTAGGCCCTAACTATTCGACCAGGTGGTGCAACGCCCTAGGGTGAAGCGTAGGTTGCCGGGAACGTGGAAATGACCATAACTTTCACACTGGTTTCAATTATTCGTTTTATACAATGGAAAAACTGTTCTATTTATATTGTATTTTATGCTTCGGGCGTTGACTTCTATGGCCCTAACTATTCGATCTGGTGGAGCAACGACCTAGAGTGAAGCCTAGGTTGCCCGGAACGTAGAAATGACCATAACTATCAGACTGGTTGCAATTACTCGTTTTATACAATGGAGAAACTGTTGTATTTATATTGTTTTTTATAGTTATGGCGTTGACTTCTAAGGCCGTAGCTATTCGTTGTGGTGGAGCAATGCCCTAGAGTGACGCCTAGGATGCCCGGAACGTAGAAATGACCATATTTTTCACACTGTTTGCAATTATTCCTGTTATACGATTGAAAAACTGTTGTATTTATACTGTATTTTATGCTTCTGGCGTTGACTTCTAAGGCCGCAGCTATTCGATGTGGTGGAGCAACGCCCTAGAGTGAAGCCTAGGTTGCCCGGAACGTAGAAATGACCATAGCTTTCACAGTGGTTGCAATTATTCCTGTTATACAAGCGAAAAACTGTTGTATTTATATTGTATTTTATGCTTCTGGCGTTGACTTCCTGGGCCCTAACTATTCTATTTGGAGTAGCAACGCCCTAGAGAGAAGCCAAGGTTGCCCGGAATGCAGAAATGACCATCACTTTCACACTGGTGGCAATTACTCATTTTATGCGATGGAAAAACTGTTGTACATATATCGTATTTTATGCTTCTGGCATTGACTTCTTAGGCCCTAACTATTCGATCTGGTGGAGCAACGCCCAGGGGTGAAGCCTAGGTTGCCCGGAACGTAGAAATGACCATATGTTTCACACTGGTTTCAATTATTCGTTTTATACAATGGAAAAACTGATCTATTTATTTTGTATTTTATGCTTCTGGCGCTGACTTCTTAGGCCCTAACTATTCGATCAGGTGGAGCAACGCCCTAGGGTGAAGCCTAGGATGCGCGGAACGTAGAAATGACCATGTCTTTCACACTGGTTGCAATTATTCCTGTTATACGATGGAAAAACTGTTGTACTTATATTATATTTTGTGCTTCAGGCGTTGACTTCTAAGGGCGTAGCTATTCGATGTGGTGGAGAAACGCCCTAGAGTGAAGCCTAGGTTGCCCGGAACGTGGAAATGACCATAACTATCAGACTGGTTGCAATTACTCGTTTTATACAATGGAGAGACTGTTGTATTTATATTGTATTTTATAGTTATGGCGTTGTGTTCTAGGGCCGTAGCTATTGGCTGTGGTTGAGCAACGCCCTAGAGTGAAGCCTAGGATGCCCGCAACGTAGAAATGACCATATTTTTCACACTGTTTGCAATTATTACTGTTATACGTTTGAAAAGCTGTTGTATTTATATTGTATTTTATGCTTCTGGCGTTGACTTCTAAGGCCGCAGCTATTCGATGTGGTGGAGCAACGCCCTAGAGTGAAGCCTAGGTTGCCCGGAACGTAGAAATGACCATAGCTTTCACACTGGTTGCAATTATTCCTGTTATACAAGTGAAAAACTGCAGTATTTATATTGTATTTTATGCTTCTGGCGTTGGCTTCCTGGGCCCTAACTATTCTATCTGGAGGAGCAACGCCCTAGAGTGAAGCCTAGGCTGCCCGGAATGCAGAAATGACCATCACTTTCACACTGGAGGCAATTATTCCTGTTATACGATGGACAAACTGTTGGATTTTTAATGTACTTTATGCTTCTGGCGTTGACTTCTAAGGTCCTATGTATTCGATCTGGTGGAGCAATGCCTCAGTGTTAAGTCTAGGATGCCCGGAACGTAGAAATGTCCGTTACTTTCACACTGGTTGCAATTACTCATTTTATGCGATGGAAAAGCTGTTGTACATATATCGTATTTTATGCTTCTGGCATTGACTTCTTAGGCCCTAACTATTCGATCTGGTGGAGCAACGCCCAGGTGTGAAGCCTAGGTTGCGCGGAACGTAGAAATGACCATAACTTTCACACTGGTTTCAATTGTTCGTTTTATACAATGGAAAAACTGTTCTATTTATTTTGTATTTTATGCTTCGGGCGTTGACATCTAAGTCCCCAACTATTCGATCAGGTGGAGCAACGCCCTAGAGTGAAGCCTAGGTTGCCCGGAATGTAGAATTGACCATTACCTTCACACTGTTTGCGATTATTCATTTTACACGACGGTAAAACTGTTGTACATATATCGTATTTTATGCTTCTGGCGTTGACTTCTAGGCCCTAACTATTCGATCAGGTGGAGCAACGCCCTAGGGTGATGCCTAGGTTGCCCGGAACGTAGAAATGACCATTGCCTTCACACTGTTTGCAAATATACATTATATACGATGGAAAAGCTGTTGTATCTATTTTGTATTTTATGCTTCTGGCGCTGACTTCTTAGGTCCTAACTATTGGATCTGGTGGAGCAACGCCCAGGGGTGAAGCCTAGGTTGCGCGGAACGTAGAAATGACCATAGCTTTCACACTGGTTTCAATTATTCGTTTTATACAATGGAAAAACTGATCTATTTATTTTGTATTTTATGCTTCGGGCGTTGACTTCTAAGGCCCTAACTATTCGATCTGGTGCAGCAAGGCCCTAGAGTGAAGCCTAGGTTGCCCGGAACATAGAAATGACCATTACCTTCACACTGTTTGCGATTATTCATTTTATACGATGGCAAAACTGTTGTACATATATCGTATTTTATGCTTCTGACGTTGACTTCTTAGGCCCTAACTATTCGATCTGGCGGAGCAACGCCCTAGAGTGTAGCCTAGGTTGCCCGGAATGTAGAAATGACCATCACTTTCACACTGGTTGCAATTATTCTTGGTATACGATCGAAAAACTGTTGTATTTATTTTGCATTTTATGCCTCTGGCGTTGACTCCTAAGGCCGTAGCTATTCGATGTGGTGGAGCAACGCCCTAGAGTGAAGCCTAGGTTTCCTGGAACGTAGAAATGACCATGTCTTTCACACTGGTTGCAATTATTCCTGTTATATGATGGAAAAACTGTTGTACTTATATTATATTTTATGCTTCAGGCGTTGACTTCTAAGGGCGTAGCTATTCGATGTGGTGGAGAAACGCCCTAGAGTGAAGCCTAGGTTGCCCGGAACGTGGAAATGACCATAACTATCAGACTGGTTGCAATTACTCGTTTTATACAATGGAGAAACTGTTGTATTTATATTGTTTTTTATAGTTATGGCGTTGTGTTCTAGGGCCGTAGCTATTGGCTGTGGTTGAGCAACGCCCTAGAGTGAAGCCTAGGATGCCCGCAACGTAGAAATGACCATACTTTTCACACTGTTTGCAATTATTACTGTTATACGTTTGAAAAGCTGTTGTATTTATATTGTATTTTATGCTTCTGGCGTTGACTTCTAAGGCCGCAGCTATTCGATGTGGTGGAGCAACGCCCTAGAGTGAAGCCTAGGTTGCCCGGAACGTAGAAATGACCATAGCTTTCACACTGGTTGCAATTATTCCTGTTATACAAGTGAAAAACTGTTGTATTTATATTGTATTTTATGCTTCTGGCGTTGGCTTCCTGGGCCCTAACTATTCTATCTGGAGGAGCAACGCCCTAGAGTGAAGCCTAGGCTGCCCGGAATGCAGAAATGACCATCACTTTCACACTGGAGGCAATTATTCCTGTTATACGATGGACAAACTGTTGGATTTTTAATGTACTTTATGCTTCTGGCGTTGACCTCTAAGGTCCTATGTATTCGATCTGGTGGAGCAATGCCTCAGTGTTATGTCTAGGATGCCCGGAACGTAGAAATGTCCGTTACGTTCACACTGGTTGCAATTACTCATTTTATGCGATGGAAAAGCTGTTGTACATATATCGTATTTTATGCTTCTGGCATTGACTTCTTAGGCCCTAACTATTCGATCTGGTGGAGCAACGCCCAGGTGTGAAGCCTAGGTTGCGCGGAACGTAGAAATGACCATAACTTTCACACTGGTTTCAATTGTTCGTTTTATACAATGGAAAAACTGTTCTATTTGTTTTGTATTTTATGCTTCGGGCGTTGACATCTAAGGCCCCAACTATTCGATCAGGTGGAGCAACGCCCTAGAGTGAAGCCTAGGTTGCCCGGAATGTTGAATTGACCATTACCTTCACACTGTTTGCGATTATTCATTTTACACGACGGTAAAACTGTTGTACATATATCGTATTTTATGCTTCTGGCGTTGACTTCTAGGCCCTAACTATTCGATCAGGTGGAGCAACGCCCTAGGGTGATGCCTAGGTTGCCCGGAACGTAGAAATGACCATTGCCTTCACACTGTTTGCAAATATACATTATATACGATGGAAAAGCTGTTGTATCTATTTTGTATTTTATGCTTCTGGCGCTGACTTCTTAGGTCCTAACTATTGGATCTGGTGGAGCAACGCCCAGGGGTGAAGCCTAGGTTGCGCGGAACGTAGAAATGACCATAACTTTCACACTGGTTTCAATTATTCGTTTTATACAATGGAAAAACTGATCTATTTATTTTGTATTTTATGCTTCGGGCGTTGACTTCTAAGGCCCTAACTATTCGATCTGGTGCAGCAAGGCCCTAGAGTGAAGCCTAGGTTGCCCGGAACGTAGAAATGACCATAGCTTTCACACTGGTTGCAATTATTCCTGTTATACAATTGAAAAACTGTTGTATTTATATCGTATTTTATGCTTCTGGCGTTGACTTCTAGGCCCTAACTATTCTATTTGGAGGAGCAACGCCCTAGAGAGAAGCCTAGGTTGCCCGGAATGCAGAAATGACCATCACTTTCACACTGGTGGCAATTATTCCTGTTATACGATGGACAAACTGTTGGATTTTTAATGTACTTTATGCTTCTGGCGTTGACTTCTAAGTCCTTATGTATTCGATCTGGTGGAGCAATGCCTCAGTGTTAAGTCTAGGATGCCCGGAACGTAGAAATGTCCGTTACTTTCACACTGGTTCGAATTACTCATTTTATGCGATGCAAAAACTGTTGTACATATATCGTATTTTATGCTTCTGGCATTGACTTCTTAGGCCCTAACTATTCGATCTGGCGGAGCAACGCCCAGGGGTGAAGCCTAGGTTGCCGGGAACGTAGAAATGACCATAACTTTCACACTGGTTTCAATTATTCGTTTTATACAATGGAAAAACTGATCTATTTATTTTGTATTTTATGCTTCGGGCGTTGACTTCTAAGGCCCTAACTATTCGATCTGGTGCAGCAAGGCCCTAGAGTGAAGCCTAGGTTGCCCGGAACATAGAAATGACCATTACCTTCACACTGTTTGCGATTATTCATTTTATACGATGGCAAAACTGTTGTACATATATCGTATTTTATGCTTCTGACGTTGACTTCCTAGGCCCTAACTATTCGATCAGGTGGAGCAACGCCCTAGGGTGAAGCGTAGGTTGCCGGGAACGTGGAAATGACCATAACTTTCACACTGGTTTCAATTATTCGTTTTATACAATGGAAAAACTGTTCTATTTATATTGTATTTTATGCTTCGGGCGTTGACTTCTATGGCCCTAACTATTCGATCTGGTGGAGCAACGACCTAGAGTGAAGCCTAGGTTGCCCGGAACGTAGAAATGACCATTACCTTCACACTGTTTGCGATTATTCATTTTATACGATGGTAAAACTGTTGTACATACATCGTATTTTATGCTTCTGGCGCTGACTTCTTAGGCCCTACCTATTCGATCAGGTGGAGCAACGCCCTAGGGTGAAGCCTAGGATGCCCGCAACGTAGAAATGGCCATAACTTTCACACTGTTTGCAATTACTCGTTTTATACGATGGAAAAACTATTGTATTTATATTGTATTTTATGCTTCTGGCGTTGACTTCTAAGGCCCTAACTATTCGATCTGGCGGAGCAACGCCCTAGAGTGTAGCCTAGGTTGCCCGGAATGTAGAAATGACCATCACTTTCACACTGGTTGCAATTATTCTTGTTATACGATCGATAAACTTTTGTATTTATTTTGTATTTTATGCCTCTGGCGTTGACTCCTAAGCCCGTAGCTATTCGATGTGGTGGAGCAACGCCCTAGAGTGAAGCCTAGGTTGCCGGAACGTAGAAATGACCATGTCTTTCACACTGGTTGCAATTATTCCTGTTATACGATGGAAAAACTGTTGTACTTATACTGTATTTTATGCTTCTGGCGTTGACTTCTAAGGCCGCAGCTATTCGATGTGGTGGAGCAACGCCCTAGAGTGAAGCCTAGGATGCCCGCAACGTAGAAATGACCATATTTTTCACACTGTTTGCAATTATTCCTGTTATACGATTGAAAAACTGTTGTATTTATACTGTATTTTATGCTTCAGGCGTTGACTTCTAAGGGCGTAGCTATTCGATGTGGTGGAGAAACGCCCTAGAGTGAAGCCTAGGTTGCCCGGAACGTGGAAATGGCCATAACTATCAGTCTGGTTGCAATTACTCGTTTTATACGTTGGAGAAACTGTTGTATTTATATTGTTTTTTATAGTTATGGCGTTGACTTCTAAGGCCGTAGCTATTCAATGTGGTGGAGCAATGCCCTAGAGTGAAGCCTAGGATGCCCGCAACGTAGAAATGACCATATTTTTCACACTGTTTGCAATTATTCCTGTTATACGATTGAAAAACTGTTGTATTTATACTGTATTTTATGCTTCTGGCGTTGAC
Organism: Calliopsis andreniformis; assembly: GCF_051401765.1. Taxonomy (NCBI): domain Eukaryota; kingdom Metazoa; phylum Arthropoda; class Insecta; order Hymenoptera; family Andrenidae; genus Calliopsis; species Calliopsis andreniformis. The sequence continues at coordinate 21,196,776 of NW_027480422.1, forward strand.
TTCTAAGGCCCTAACTATTCGATCTGGTGCAGCAAGGCCCTAGAGTGAAGCCTAGGTTGCCCGGAACATAGAAATGACCATTACCTTCACACTGTTTGCGATTATTCATTTTATACGATGGCAAAACTGTTGTACATATATCGTATTTTATGCTTCTGACGTTGACTTCTTAGGCCCTAACTATTCGATCTGGCGGAGCAACGCCCTAGAGTGTAGCCTAGGTTGCCCGGAATGTAGAAATGACCATCACTTTCACACTGGTTGCAATTATTCTTGGTATACGATCGAAAAACTGTTGTATTTATTTTGCATTTTATGCCTCTGGCGTTGACTCCTAAGGCCGTAGCTATTCGATGTGGTGGAGCAACGCCCTAGAGTGAAGCCTAGGTTTCCTGGAACGTAGAAATGACCATGTCTTTCACACTGGTTGCAATTATTCCTGTTATATGATGGAAAAACTGTTGTACTTATATTATATTTTATGCTTCAGGCGTTGACTTCTAAGGGCGTAGCTATTCGATGTGGTGGAGAAACGCCCTAGAGTGAAGCCTAGGTTGCCCGGAACGTGGAAATGACCATAACTATCAGACTGGTTGCAATTACTCGTTTTATACAATGGAGAAACTGTTGTATTTATATTGTTTTTTATAGTTATGGCGTTGTGTTCTAGGGCCGTAGCTATTGGCTGTGGTTGAGCAACGCCCTAGAGTGAAGCCTAGGATGCCCGCAACGTAGAAATGACCATATTTTTCACACTGTTTGCAATTATTACTGTTATACGTTTGAAAAGCTGTTGTATTTATATTGTATTTTATGCTTCTGGCGTTGACTTCTAAGGCCGCAGCTATTCGATGTGGTGGAGCAACGCCCTAGAGTGAAGCCTAGGTTGCCCGGAACGTAGAAATGACCATAGCTTTCACACTGGTTGCAATTATTCCTGTTATACAAGTGAAAAACTGTTGTATTTATATTGTATTTTATGCTTCTGGCGTTGGCTTCCTGGGCCCTAACTATTCTATCTGGAGGAGCAACGCCCTAGAGTGAAGCCTAGGCTGCCCGGAATGCAGAAATGACCATCACTTTCACACTGGAGGCAATTATTCCTGTTATACGATGGACAAACTGTTGGATTTTTAATGTACTTTATGCTTCTGGCGTTGACTTCTAAGGTCCTATGTATTCGATCTGGTGGAGCAATGCCTCAGTGTTAAGTCTAGGATGCCCGGAACGTAGAAATGTCCGTTACGTTCACACTGGTTGCAATTACTCATTTTATGCGATGGAAAAGCTGTTGTACATATATCGTATTTTATGCTTCTGGCATTGACTTCTTAGGCCCTAACTATTCGATCTGGTGGAGCAACGCCCAGGTGTGAAGCCTAGGTTGCGCGGAACGTAGAAATGACCATAACTTTCACACTGGTTTCAATTGTTCGTTTTATACAATGGAAAAACTGTTCTATTTATTTTGTATTTTATGCTTCGGGCGTTGACATCTAAGGCCCCAACTATTCGATCAGGTGGAGCAACGCCCTAGAGTGAAGCCTAGGTTGCCCGGAATGTTGAATTGACCATTACCTTCACACTGTTTGCGATTATTCATTTTACACGACGGTAAAACTGTTGTACATATATCGTATTTTATGCTTCTGGCGTTGACTTCTAGGCCCTAACTATTCGATCAGGTGGAGCAACGCCCTAGGGTGATGCCTAGGTTGCCCGGAACGTAGAAATGACCATTGCCTTCACACTGTTTGCAAATATACATTATATACGATGGAAAAGCTGTTGTATCTATTTTGTATTTTATGCTTCTGGCGCTGACTTCTTAGGTCCTAACTATTGGATCTGGTGGAGCAACGCCCAGGGGTGAAGCCTAGGTTGCGCGGAACGTAGAAATGACCATAACTTTCACACTGGTTTCAATTATTCGTTTTATACAATGGAAAAACTGATCTATTTATTTTGTATTTTATGCTTCGGGCGTTGACTTCTAAGGCCCTAACTATTCGATCTGGTGCAGCAAGGCCCTAGAGTGAAGCCTAGGTTGCCCGGAACGTAGAAATGACCATAGCTTTCACACTGGTTGCAATTATTCCTGTTATACAATTGAAAAACTGTTGTATTTATATCGTATTTTATGCTTCTGGCGTTGACTTCTAGGCCCTAACTATTCTATTTGGAGGAGCAACGCCCTAGAGAGAAGCCTAGGTTGCCCGGAATGCAGAAATGACCATCACTTTCACACTGGTGGCAATTATTCCTGTTATACGATGGACAAACTGTTGGATTTTTAATGTACTTTATGCTTCTGGCGTTGACTTCTAAGTCCTTATGTATTCGATCTGGTGGAGCAATGCCTCAGTGTTAAGTCTAGGATGCCCGGAACGTAGAAATGTCCGTTACTTTCACACTGGTTCGAATTACTCATTTTATGCGATGCAAAAACTGTTGTACATATATCGTATTTTATGCTTCTGGCATTGACTTCTTAGGCCCTAACTATTCGATCTGGCGGAGCAACGCCCAGGGGTGAAGCCTAGGTTGCCGGGAACGTAGAAATGACCATAACTTTCACACTGGTTTCAATTATTCGTTTTATACAATGGAAAAACTGATCTATTTATTTTGTATTTTATGCTTCGGGCGTTGACTTCTAAGGCCCTAACTATTCGATCTGGTGCAGCAAGGCCCTAGAGTGAAGCCTAGGTTGCCCGGAACATAGACATGACCATTACCTTCACACTGTTTACGATTATTCATTTTACACGACGGTAAAACTGTTGTACATATATCGTATTTTATGCTTCTGGCGTTGACTTCTAGGCCCTAACTATTCGACCAGGTGGAGCAACGCCCTAGGGTGAAGCGTAGGTTGCCGGGAACGTGGAAATGACCATAACTTTCACACTGGTTTCAATTATTCGTTTTATACAATGGAAAAACTGTTCTATTTATATTGTATTTTATGCTTCGGGCGTTGACTTCTATGGCCCTAACTATTCGATCTGGTGGAGCAACGACCTAGAGTGAAGCCTAGGTTGCCCGGAACGTTGAAATGACCATTACCTTCACACTGTTTGCGATTATTCATTTTATACGATGGTAAAACTGTTGTACATACATCGTATTTTATGCTTCTGGCGCTGACTTCTTAGGTCCTAACTATTGGATCTGGTGGAGCAACGCCCAGGGGTGAAGCCTAGGTTGCGCGGAACGTAGAAATGACCATAACTTTCACACTGGTTTCAATTATTCGTTTTATACAATGGAAAAACTGATCTATTTATTTTGTATTTTATGCTTCGGGCGTTGACTTCTAAGGCCCTAACTATTCGATCTGGTGCAGCAAGGCCCTAGAGTGAAGCCTAGGTTGCCCGGAACATAGAAATGACCATTACCTTCACACTGTTTGCGATTATTCATTTTATACGATGGCAAAACTGTTGTACATATATCGTATTTTATGCTTCTGACGTTGACTTCTTAGGCCCTAACTATTCGATCAGGTGGAGCAACGCCCTAGGGTGAAGCGTAGGTTGCCGGGAACGTGGAAATGACCATAACTTTCACACTGGTTTCAATTATTCGTTTTATACAATGGAAAAACTGTTCTATTTATATTGTATTTTATGCTTCGGGCGTTGACTTCTATGGCCCTAACTATTCGATCTGGTGGAGCAACGACCTAGAGTGAAGCCTAGGTTGCCCGGAACGTAGAAATGACCATTACCTTCACACTGTTTGCGATTATTCATTTTATACGATGGTAAAACTGTTGTACATACATCGTATTTTATGCTTCTGGCGCTGACTTCTTAGGCCCTACCTATTCGATCAGGTGGAGCAACGCCCTAGGGTGAAGCCTAGGATGCCCGCAACGTAGAAATGGCCATAACTTTCACACTGTTTGCAATTACTCGTTTTATACGATGGAAAAACTATTGTATTTATATTGTATTTTATGCTTCTGGCGTTGACTTCTAAGGCCCTAACTATTCGATCTGGCGGAGCAACGCCCTAGAGTGTAGCCTAGGTTGCCCGGAATGTAGAAATGACCATCACTTTCACACTGGTTGCAATTATTCTTGTTATACGATCGATAAACTTTTGTATTTATTTTGTATTTTATGCCTCTGGCGTTGACTCCTAAGCTCGTAGCTATTCGATGTGGTGGAGCAACGCCCTAGAGTGAAGCCTAGGTTGCCGGAACGTAGAAATGACCATGTCTTTCACACTGGTTGCAATTATTCCTGTTATACGATGGAAAAACTGTTGTACTTATACTGTATTTTATGCTTCTGGCGTTGACTTCTAAGGCCGCAGCTATTCGATGTGGTGGAGCAACGCCCTAGAGTGAAGCCTAGGATGCCCGCAACGTAGAAATGACCATATTTTTCACACTGTTTGCAATTATTCCTGTTATACGATTGAAAAACTGTTGTATTTATACTGTATTTTATGCTTCAGGCGTTGACTACTAAGGGCGTAGCTATTCGATGTGGTGGAGAAACGCCCTAGAGTGAAGCCTAGGTTGCCCGGAACGTAGAAATGACCATAGCTTTCACACTGGTTGCAATTATTCCTGTTATACAAGTGAAAAGCTGTTGTATTTATATTGTATTTTATGCTTCTGGCGTTGACTTCCTGGGCCCTAACTATTCTATCTGGAGGAGCAACGCCCTAGAGAGAAGCCTAGGTTGCCCGGAATGCAGAAATGACCATCACTTTCACACTGGTGGCAATTATTCCTGTTATACGATGGACAAACTGTTGGATTCTTAATGTACTTTATGCTTCTGGCGTTGACTTCTAAGTCCCTATGTATTCGATCTGGTGGAGCAATGCCTCAGTGTTAAGTCTAGGATGCCCGGAACGTAGAAATGTCCGTTACTTTCACACTGGTTGCAATTACTCATTTTATGCGATGGAAAAACTGTTGTACATATATCGTATTTTATGCTTCTGGCATTGACTTCTTAGGCCCTAACTATTCGATCTGGTGGAGCAACGCCCAGGGGTGAAGCCTAGGTTGCGCGGAACGTAGAAATGACCATAACTTTCACACTGGTTTCAATTTTTCGTTTTATACAATGGAAAAACTGTTCTATTTATTTTGTATTTTATGCTTCGGGCGTTGACTTCTAAGGCCCCAACTATTCGATCTGGTGGAGCAACGCCCTAGGGTGAAGCCTAGGTTGCCCGGAACGTAGAAATGACCATTGCCTCCACACTGTTTGCAAATATACATTTTATACAATGGAGAATCTGTTGTATTTATATTGTTTTTTATAGTTATGGCGTTGACTTCTAATGCCGTAGCTATTCGATGTGGTGGATCAACGCCCTAGAGTGAAGCCTAGGTTGCCCGGAACGTAGAAATGACCATAGCTTTCACACTGGTTGCAATTATTCCTGTTATACAAGTGAAGAACTGTTGTATTTATATTGTATTTTATGCTTCTGGCGTTGACTTCCTGGGCCCTAACTATTCCATCTGGTGGAGCAACGCCCTAGAGTGAAGCCTAGGTTGCCCGAAACGTGGAAATGACCATTACTTTCACACTGGAGGCAATTATTCCTGTTATACGATGGACAAACTGTTGGATTTTTAATGTACTTTATGCTTCTGGCGTTGACTTTTAAGGCCCTATGTATTCGGTCTGGTGGAGGAATGCCTCAGTGTTAAGTCTAGGATGCCCGGAACGTAGAAATGTCCGTTACTTTCACACTGGTTGCAATTACTCATTTTATGCGATGGAAAAGCTGTTGTACATATATCGTATTTTATGATTCTGGCATTGACTTCTTAGGCCCTAACTATTCGATCTGGTGGAGCAACGCCCAGGGGTGAAGCCTAGGTTGCGCGGAACGTAGAAATGACCATAACTTTCACACTGGCTTCAATTGTTCGTTTTATACAATGGAAAAACTGTTCTATTTATGTTGTATTTTATGCTTCGGGCGTTGACTTCTAAGGCCCCAACTATTCGATCTGGTGGAGCAACGCCCTAGAGTGAAGCCTAGGTTGCCCGGAATGTAGAATTGACCATAACCTTCACACTGGTTGCAATTATTCCTGTTATACGATGGAAAAACTGTTGTACTTATATTATATTTTATGCTTCAGGCGTTGACTTCTAAGGGCGTAGCTATTCGATGTGGTGGAGAAACGCCCTAGAGTGAAGCCTAGGTTGCCCGGAAAGTAGAAATGACCCTTACCTCCACACTGTTTGCAATTATTCATTTTACACAATGGAGAAACTGTTGTATTTATATTGTTTTTTATAGTTATGGCGTTGACTTCTAAGGCCGTAGCTATTCGATGTGGTGGAGCAATGCCCTAGAGTAAAGCCTAGGATGCCCGTAACGTAGAAATGACCATATTTTTCACACTGTTTGCAATTCTTCCTGTTATGCGATTGAAAAACTGTTGTATCTATTTTGTATTTGGTGCTTCTGGCGTTTACTTCTTATGCCCTAACTGTTAGATGTCGAGGGCCAACGCCCTAGAGTGAAGACTAGGTTGCCCGGAACGTAAAAATGACCTGTACTTTCACACTGGTTGCAATTATTCCTGTTATACGATGGAAAAACTGTTGTACTTATGTTGTATTTTATGCTTCTGGCGTCGAATTCTAAGTCCCTAACTATTCGATCTGGTGGAGCAACGCCCTAGAGTCAAGCCTAGGTTGCCCGGAATGTAGAAATGACCATCACTTTCACACTGGTTGCAATTATTCCTGTTATACGATGGAAAAACTGTTGTACTTATATTATATTTTATGCTTCAGGCGTTGACTTCTAAGGGCGTAGCTATTCGATGTGGTGGAGAAACGCCCTAGAGTGAAGCCTAGGTTGCCCGGAAAGTAGAAATGACCCTTACCTCCACACTGTTTGCAATTATTCATTTTACACAATGGAGAAACTGTTGTATTTATATTGTTTTTTATAGTTATGGCGTTGACTTCTAAGGCCGTAGCTATTCGATGTGGTGGAGCAATGCCCTAGAGTGAAGCCTAGGATGCCCGCAACGTAGAAATGACCATATTTTTCACACTGTTTGCAATTCTTCCTGTTATACGATTGAAAAACTGTTGTATTTATATTGTATTTTATGCTTCTGGCGTTGACTTCTAAGGCCGCAGCTATTCGATGTGGTGGAGCAACGCCCTAGGGTGAAGCCTAGGTTGCCCGGAGCGTAGAAATGACCATAACTTTCATACTGGTTGCAATTATTCGTTTTATACGATGGAAAAACTGTTGTATTAATTTTGTATTTGGTGCTTCTGGCGTTGGCTTCTTAGGCCCTAACTATTCGATGTGGTTGAGCAACGCCCTAGAGTGAAGCCTAGATTGCCCGGAACGTAGAAATGACCATAGCTTTCATACTGGTTGCAATTATTCGCTTTATACGATTTAAAAACTGTTGTATTTATTTTGTATTTGGTGCTTCTGGCGTTTACTTCTTTTGCCCTAACTGTTAGATGTGGAGGGCCAACGCCCTAGAGTGAAGCCTAGGTTGCCCGGAACGTAAAAATGACCTGTACTTTCGCACTGGTTGCAATTATTCCTGTTATACGATGGAAAAACTGTTGTACTTATGTTGTATTTTATGCTTCTGGCGTCGAATTCTAAGTCCCTAACTATTCGATCTGGTGGAGCAACGCCCTAGAGTCAAGCGTAGGTTGCCCGGAATGTAGAAATGACCATCACTTTCACACTGGTTGCAATTACTCTTGCTCTACGATGGAAAAACTGTTGTATTTATTTTTATTTTATGCTTCTGTCATTGACTTCTAAGGCCCTAGCTATTCCATCTGGTGGAGCAACGCCCTAGACTGGAGCCTAGGTCGCCCGAAACGTAGAAGTGACCATTACTTTCACTCTGGTTGCAATTATTCCAGCTACACGATGGACAAACTGTTGGCTTTTGATTGTACTTTATACTTCTGGCGTTGACTTCTAAGGCCCTCTGTATTCGATCTGGTGTAGCAATGCCTCAGAGTTAAGTCTAGGATGCCCGCAACGTAGAAATGGCTATTACTTTCACACTGGTTGCAATTACTCATTTTATGCGATGGAAAAGCTGTTGTACATATATCGTATTTTATGATTCTGGCATTGACTTCTTAGGCCCTAACTATTCGATCTGGTGGAGCAACGCCCAGGGGTGAAGCCTAGGTTGCGCGGAACGTAGAAATGACCATAACTTTCACACTGGTTTCAATTGTTCGTTTTATACAATGGAAAAACTGTTCTATTTATGTTGTATTTTATGCTTCGGGCGTTGACTTCTAAGGCCCCAACTATTCGATCTGGTGGAGCAACGCCCTAGAGTGAAGCCTAGGTTGCCCGGAATGTAGAATTGACTATAACCTTCACGCTGGTTGCAATTATTCCTGTTATACGATGGAAAAACTGTTGTACTTATATTATATTTTATGCTTCAGGCGTTGACTTCTAAGGGCGTAGCTATCCGATGTGGTGGAGAAACGCCCTAGAGTGAAGCCTAGGTTGCCCGGAAAGTAGAAATGACCCTTACCTCCACACTGTTTGCAATTATTCATTTTACACAATGGAGAAACTGTTGTATTTATATTGTTTTTTTATAGTTATGGCGTTGACTTCTAAGGCCGTAGCTATTCGATGTGGTGGAGCAATGCCCTAGAGTGAAGCCTAGGATGCCCGTAACGTAGAAATGACCATATTTTTCACACTGTTTGCAATTCTTCCTGTTATACGATTGAAAAACTGTTGTATTTATTTTGTATTTGGTGCTTCTGGCGTTTACTTCTTATGCCCTAACTGTTAGATGTGGAGGGCCAACGCCCTAGAGTGAAGCCTAGGTTGCCCGGAACGTAAAAATAACCTGTACTTTCACACTGGTTGCAATTATTCCTGTTATACGATGGAAAAACTGTTGTACTTATGTTGTATTTTATGCTTCTGGCGTCGAATTCTAAGTCCCTAACTATTCGATCTGGTGGAGCAACGCCCTAGAGTCAAGCCTAGGTTGCCCGGAATGTAGAAATGACCATCACTTTCACACTGGTTGCAATTATTCCTGTTATACCATGGAAAAACTGTTGTACTTATATTATATTTTATGCTTCAGGCGTTGACTTCTAACAGCGTAGCTATTCGATATGGTGGAGAAACGCCCTAGAGTGAAGCCTAGGTTGCCCGGAAAGTAGAAATGACCCTTACCTCCACACTGTTTGCAATTATTCATTTTACACAATGGAGAAACTGTTGTATTTATATTGTTTTTTATAGTTATGGCGTTGACTTCTCAGGCCGTAGCTATTCGATGTGGTGGAGCAATGCCCTAGAGTGAAGCCTAGGATGCCCGCAACGTAGAGATGACCATATTTTTCACACTGTTTGCAATTCTTCCTGTTATACGATTGAAAAACTGTTGTATTTATATTGTATTTTATGCTTCTGGCGTTGACTTCTAAGGCCGCAGCTATTCGATGTGGTGGAGCAACGCCCTAGGGTGAAGCCTAGGTTGCCCGGAACGTAGAAATGACCATAACTTTCATACTGGTTGCAATTATTCGTTTTATACGATGGAAAAACTGTTGTATTTATATTGTATTTTATGCTTCTGGCGTTGACTTCTAAGGCCGCAGCTATCCCATGTGGTGGAGCAACGCCCTAGAGTGAAGCCTAGGTTGCCCGGAACGTAGAAATGACCATACGTTTCACACTGGTTGCAATTATTCCTGTTATACAGGGGAAAAACTGTTGCAGTTATATTTTATTTTATGCTTCTGGCGTTGACTTCCTGGGACCTAACTATTCTATCTGGAGGGGCAACGCCCTAGAGTGAAGTCTAGGTTGCCCGGAATGCAGAAATGACCATAACTTTCACACTGGTGGCAATTACTCCTGTTATACGATGGACAAACTGTTGGATTTTTAATGTTCTTTATGCTTCTGGCGTTGACTTCTAAGGTCCTAGCTATTCGATCTGGTGGAGCAACGCTCTAGAGTGAAGCCTAGGTTGCCCGGAACTTAGAAATGACCGTCACCTTCACTCTGGTTGCAATTATACCTGTTATACGATGGAAATACTGTGGTATTTATATTGTATTTTATGCTCCTGGCGTAGGCTTCTTAGGCCCTAATTATTCGATCTGGGGGAACCACGCCCTAGACTGAAGCCTAGGTTGCCCGGAACGTAGAAATGACCATCACTTTCACACTGGTTGCAATTATTCCTGTTATACGATGGAAAAACTGTTGTATTTATGTTGTATTTTATGCTTCTGGTGTAGACTTCTTAGGCCCTAGCAATTCGATCTGGAGGAACAACGCCCTAGAGTGAAGCCTGGGCTGCTCGGAATGTATAAATGACCATCACTTTCACAATGGCTGCAATTATTCTTGTCATACGATGGAAAAACCGTTGTATTTATTTTGTATTTTATGCCTCTGGCGTTGACACCTAAGGCCGTAGCTATTCGATGTGTTGGAGCAACGCCCTAGAGTGAAGCCTAGGTTACCCGGAACGTAGAAATGACCATGTCTTTCACACTGGTTGCAATTATGCGTATTATACGATGGAAAAACTGTTGTATTTATATTATATTTTATGCTTCAGACGTTGACTTCTAAGGCAGTAGCTATTCGATGTGGTGGAGAAACGGCCTAGAGTGAAGCCTAGGTTGCCCGGAAAGTAAAAATGACCACTACCTCCACACTGTTTGCAATTATACATTTTATACAATGGAAAAACTGTTGTATTTATATTGTTCTCTATAGTTATGGCGTTGACTTCTAAGGCCGTAGCTATTCGATGTGGTGGAGCAATGCCCTAGAGTGAAGCCTAGGATGCCCGCAACGTAGAAATGACCATATCTTTCACACTGTTTGCAATTATTCCTGTTATACGATTGAAAAACTGTTGCATTTATATTGTATTTTATGCTTCTGGCGTTGACTTCTAAGGCCGCAGCTATCCGATGTGGTGGAGCAACGCCCTAGAGTGAAGCCTAGGTTGCCCGGAACGTAGAAATGCCCATTACTTTCACACTGGTTGTAATTATTACTGTTATACGATGGAACAACTGTGGTATTTTTATTTTATTTTATGCTTCTGGCGTTGACTTCTAAGGCCCTAACTATTCGATCTGGTGGAGCAACGCCCTAGAGTGAAGCCTAGGTTGACCGGAGCGTAGAACTGACTATTACCTTCACACTGTTTGCAATTTTTCCTGTTATACGATGGAAAAACTGTTGGATTCTTATTGTACTGTATGATTCTGGCGTTGACTTCTAAGGCCCTATCTATTCGATCTGGCGGAGCAATGCCCCAGAGTTAAGCCTAGGATGCCCGTAACGTTGAAATGGCCATTACTTTCACACTGGTTGCAGTTATTCGTTTTAGACGATGGAAAAGCTGTTGTATTTATATTGTATTTTATGCTTCTGGCGTTGACTTCTAAGGCCGTAGCTAATCGATGTGGTGGAGCAACGCCCTAGAGTGCATCCTATGTTGCACGGATCGTAGAAATGACCATAAGTTTCACTCTGGTTGGAATCACTCGTTTTATACAATGGTAAAACTGTTGTATTAATTTTGTATTTTATGGTTCGGGCGTTGACTTCTAAGGCCCTAACTATTCGATCCGGTGGAGCAACGCCCTAGAGTGAAGTCTAGATTGCCGGAACGTAGAAATGACCATTACTTTCACACTGTTTGCAATTATTCCTGTTATACGATGGAATAACTCTTGTATTTTTATTTTATTTTGTGTTTCTGGCGTTGACTTCTAAGGTCCTAGCTATTCGATCTGGTGGAGCAACGCTCTAGAGTGAAGCCTAGGTTGCCCGGAACTTAGAAATGGCCATCACCTTCACTCTGGTTTCAATTATTCCTGTTATACGATGGAAAAACTGTGGCATTTATATTGTATTTTATGCTTCTGGCGTAGGCTTCTTAGGCCCTAACTATTCGATTTGGGGGAACCACGCCACAGAGTGAAGCCTAGGTTGCCCGGAACGTAGAAATGACCATCACTTTCACACTGGTTGCAATTATTCCTGTTATACAATGGAAAAACTGTTGTATTTATATCGTTTTTTATAGCTATGGCGTTGACTTCTAAGGCCGTAGCTATTCGATGTGGTGGAGCAATGCCCTAGAGTGAAGCCTAGGATGCCCGCAACGTAGAAATGACCATATCTTTCACACCGTTTGCAATTATTCCTGTTATACGATTGAAAAACTGTTGTATTTATATTGTATTTTATGCTTCTGGCGTTGACTTCTAAGGCCGCAGCTATCCGATGTGGTGGAGCAACGCCCTAGTGTGAAGCCTAGGTTGCCCGGAACGTAGAAATGACCATACCTTTCACACTGGTTGCAATTATTCCTGATATACAAGGGAAAAACTGTTGTATTTATATTTTATTTTATGCTTCTGGCGTTGACTTCCTGGGCCCTAACTATTCTATCTGGAGGAGCAACGCCCTAGAGTGAAGCCTAGGTTGCCCGGAACGTAGAAATGACCATACCTTTCACACTGGTTGCAATTATTCCTGTTATACGATGGAAAAACTGATGTACTTTTATTGTATTTTATGCGGCTGGAGTTGTTTTCTAAGGCCCTAAATATTCGGTCCGGTGGAGCATCGCCCTAGAGTGAAGCCTAGGTTGCTCGGAACGTAGAAATGACCGTTACTTTCACAATGTTCGCAATTATTCCTGTTATACGATTGAAAAACTGTTGTATTTATATTGTATTTTAGGCTTCTGGCGTTGACTTCTAAGGCCGCAGCTATCCGATGTGGTGGAGCAACGCCCTAGAGTGAAGCCTAGGTTGCCCGGAACGTAGAAATGACCATACCTTTCACACTGGTTGCAATTATTCCTGTTATACAAGGGAAAAACTGTTGTATTTATATTTTATTTTATGCTTCTCGCGTTGACTTCCTGAGCCCTAACTATTCTATCTGGAGGAGCAACGCCCTAGAGTGAAGCCTAGGTTGCCCGGAATGCAGAAATGACCATCACTTTCACACTGCTGGCAATTACTCCTGTTATACGATGGACAAACTGTTGGATTTTTAATGTACTTTATGCTTCTGGCGCTGACTTCTATGGCACTATGTATTCGATCTGGTGGAGCAACGCCCTAGAGTGAAGCCTAGGTTTCCCGGAATGTAGAAATGACCATCACTCTCACACTGGTTGCAATTATTCTTGTTATACGATGGAAAAACTGTTGTATTTATTTTGTATTTTATGCCTCTGGCGTTGACTCCTAAGGCCGTAGCTATTCGATGTGGTGGAGCAACGCCCTAGAGTGAATCCTAGGCTGACCGGAATGCAGAAATGACCATCACTTTCACACTGGTGGCAATTATTCCTGTTATACGATGGACAAACTGTTGGATTTTTAATGTACTTTATGCTTCTGGCGTTGACTTCTAAGGCCCTATGTATTCGAGCTAGTGGAGCAATGCCTCAGTGTTAAGTCTAGGATGCCCGGAACGTAGGAATGGCCGTTACTTTCACACTGGTTGCAATTACACATTTTATACGATGGAAAAACTGTTGTATTTATATTGTATTTTATGCTTCTGGCGTTGACTTCCTGGGCCCTAACTATTCGATCTGGTGGAGCAACGCCCTAGGGTGAAGCCTAGGTTGCCCGGAACGTAGAAATGACCATAACTTTCATACTGGTTGCAATTATTCGTTTTATACCGTGGAAAAACTGTTGTATTTATATTGTATTTTATGCGTCTGGAGTTGTTTTCTAAGGCCCTATCTATTCGACCTGGTGGAAAAACGCCCTAGAGTGAAGCCTAGATTGCACGGAACGTAGAAATGCCCATTACTTTCACACTGGTTGTAATTATTCCTGTTATACGATTGAAAAACTGTTGTATTTATATTGTATTTTATGCTTCTGGCGTTGACTTCTAAGGCCGCAGCTATCCGATGTGGTGGAGCAACGCCCTAGAGTGAAGCCTAGGTTGCCCGGAACGTAGAAATGACCATACCTTTCACACTGGTTGCAATTATTCCTGATATACAAGGGAAAAACTGTTGTATTTATATTTTATTTTATGCTTCTGGCGTTGTCTTCCTGGGCCCTAACTAATCTATCTGGAGGAGCAACGCCCTAGAGTGAAGCCTAGGTTGCCCGGAACGTAGAAATGACCATACCTTTCACACTGGTTGCAATTATTCCTGTTATACGATGGAAAAACTGATGTACTTTTATTGTATTTTATGCGTCTGGAGTTGTTTTCTAAGGCCCTAAATATTCGGTCCGGTGGAGCATCGCCCTAGAGTGAAGCCTAGGTTGCCCGGAACGTAGAAATGACCGTAACTTTCACAATGTTTGCAATCATTAATTGAGTGCGATGGAAAAAGTGTTGTATTTTTATTTTATTTTATGCTTCTGGCGTTGACGTCTAAGGCACTAACTACTCGATCTGGTGGAGCAACGCCCTAGAGTGAAGCCTAGGTTTACCGGAGCGTAGAAATGACTATTACCTTCACACTGTTTGCAATTATTCCTGTTATGCGATGGAAGAACTGTTGGATTTTTATTGTACTTTATGCTTCTGGCGTTGACTTCTAAGGCCCTATCTATTCGATCTGGTGGAGCAATGCCTTAGAGTTAAGCCTAGGATGCCCGTAACTCTGAAATGGCCATTACTTTCACACTGGTTGCAATTATTCGTTTTAGACGATGGAAAAGCTGTTGCATTTATATTGTATTTTATGCATCTGGCGTTGACTTCTTAGGCCCTAACTATTCCATCCAGTGGAGCAACGCCCTAGAGTGAAGTCGAGATTGCCCGGAACGTAGAAATGACCATTACTTTCACACTGTTTGCAATTATTCATTTTATACGATGGAAAAACTGTTGTATTTATATTGTATTTTATTCCTCTGGCATTGACTTTTAAGGCCGCAGCTATCCGATGTGGTGGAGCAACGCCCTAGAGTGAAGCCTAGGTTGCCCGGAACGTAGAAATGACCATACGTTTCACACTGGTTGCAATTATTCCTGTTATACAAGGGAAAAAGTGTTGTATTTATATTGTATCTTATGCTTCTGGCGTTGACTTCCTGGGCCCTAGCTACTCTATCTGGAGGAGCAACGCCCTAGAGTGAAGCCTAGGTTGACCGGAATGCAGAAATGACCATCACTTTCACACTGGTGGCAATTATTCCTGTTATACGATGGACAAACTGTTGGATTTTTAATGTACTTTATGCTTCTGGCGTTGACTTCTAAGGCCCTATGTATTCGATCTAGTGGAGCAATGCCTCAGTGTTAAGTCTAGGATGCCCGGAACGTAGAAATGGCCATTACTTTCACACTGGTTGCAATTATTCGTTTTAGACGATGGAAAAGCTGTTGCATTTATATTGTATTTTATGCATCTGGCGTTGACTTCTTAGGCCCTAACTATTCCATCCAGTGGAGCAACGCCCTAGAGTGAAGTCGAGATTGCCCGGAACGTAGAAATGACCATTACGTTCACACTGTTTGCAATTATTCATTTTATACGATGGAAAAACTGTTGTATTATTATTGTATTTTATGCTTCTGGTGTTGACTTCTAAGGCCGTAGCTATTCGATCTGGTAGAACAACGCCATAGAGTGAAGCCTCAGTTGCCCGAGCAGTAGAAGTGACCATTACTTTCACACTGTTTGCAATTATACATTTTATATGATAGAAAAACTGTTGTATTTATATTGTATTCTTTTATTCGGGCATTGACTTCTATGGCCCTACCTATTCGATCTGGTTGAGCAACGCCCGAGAGTCAAGCCTAGGTTGCACGGAACGTAGAAAAGATACATTATTGTCGCACTGATTGCAACTATTCATTTTATACGATGGAAGATCTGTCGCATTTATATTGTATTTTATGCTTCTGGCGTTGACTTCTAAGGACGTAGCTATTCGATCTGGTGGAACGACGACCTAGAATGAAGCCAAGGTTGCCCGGAACGTAGAAATGGCCATCACTTTCACACTGTTTGCAATTATTCCTGTTATACGATGGAAAAACTGTTGTATTTATGTTATATTTTATGCTTCTGGCGTTGACTTCGAAATACCTAACAATTCGATGTGGTGGAGCAACGACCTAGAGTGAAGCCTAAGTTGCCCGGAACGTAGAAATGACCATAACTTTCACACTGGTTGCAATTACTCGTTTTATACAATGGAAAAACTGTTCTATATATTTTCTATTTTATGCTTCGGGCGTTGACTTCTAAGGCACTAACTATTCGATCTGGACGAGCAACGCACTAGAGTGAAGCCTAGGTTGCCCGGAACATAGACAAGACCATATCCTTCACACTGGTTGCAATTATTCCTGTTATACGATGGAAAAACTGTTGTATTTATATTGTATTTTATTTTTCTGGCGTTGACTTCTAAATCCCTAACTATTCGGTCTGGTGGAGGAACGACCTAGAGTGAAGCCTAGGTTGCCCGGAACGTAGAAATGACCATAACTTTCACACTGGTTGCAATTATTCGTTTTATACAATGGAAAGACTGTTCTATTTCTATTGTATTTTATGCACCTGGCATTCACTTCTAAGGCCCTAACTATTCGATGTGGTGGTGCAACGACCAGTGCGAAACCTAGGTTGTCCGGAACGTGGAAATGAAAATTACTTTCACACTGGTTGCAATTATTCCTGTTATACGATGAATACACTGTTGGATTTTTATTGTACTTTATGCCTCGGGCATTGACTTCTATGGCCCTACCTCTTCGATCTGGTGGAGCAACACCCTAGAGTGAAGCCTAGGATGCCCCGTACGTTGAAATGACCATAACTTTCATACTGGTTGCAATTACTCCTGTTATACGATGGAAAAACAGATGTATCTTTATCGTATTTTATACGTCGGGCGTTGACTTCTATGGCCCTAGCTATTCTATTTGGTGGAGCAACGACCTAGAGTGAAGCCTAGGTTGCCCGGAACGTAGATATGACCATCACTTTCACACTGGTTGCAATTATTCGTTTTATACGATGGAAAAACTGTTGTATTTATTTTGTATTTGGTGCTTCTGGCGTTGACTTCTTAGGCCCTAACTATTCGATCAGGTGGACCAACGCCCTAGAGTGAAGCCTAGGTGGCCCGGAACGTGGAAATGACCATCACTTTCACACTTGTTGCAATTACTCCTTTTATACTATGGAAAAACTGTTATATCTTTATTGTATTTTATGCTTCGGGCATTGACTTCTATGGCCCTACCTCTTCGATCTGGTGGAGCAACGCCCTAGAGCCAAGCCTAGATTGCCCGGAACGTAGACATGACCATTACTTTCACACTGGTTGCAATTACTCCTGTTATACGATGGAAAAACTGTTATATCTTTAACCTATTTTATGCTTCGGGCATTGACTTCTATGGCCCTACCTCTTCGATCTGGTGGAGCAACGCCCTAGATTCAAACCTAGATTGCCCGGAACGTAGATATGACCATTACTTTCACACTGGTTGCAATTATTCGTTTTATACGATGGAAAAACTGTTGTATTTAAACTGTACTTTATGCTTCTGGCGTTGACTTCTAAGGCCCAATCTATTCGATGTGGTGGATCAACGCCCTGGAGCAAAACCTAGGTTGCACGGACCGTAGAAATGACCATAACTTTCACACTGGTTGCAATTATTCATTTTATACAATGGAAAAGCTGTTCTACTTATTTTGTATTTTATGCTTCGGGCGTTGACTTCTAAGGCCCTAACTATTGGTTCTGGTGGACCAACGCCCTAGACTGAAGCGTAGGTTGGCAGGAACGTAGAACTGACCATCACTCTCACACTGTTTGCAATTATTCCTGTTATACGATGGAAGAACTGTTGTATTTATATTGTATTTTATGCTTTGGGCGTTGACTTCTAAGGCCCTAACTATTCGATCTGGTGGAGCAACGCCCTAGCGTCAAGCCTAGGTTGCCCGGAACGCAGAAATGACCGTTACTATCACAATGTTTGCAATTATTCATTGTATACGATGGAAAAGCTGTTGTATTAATATAGTATTTTAAGCTTCGGGCGTTGACTTCTAAGGCCCTAGCTATTCGATTTGGTGGAGCAACGCCCTAGAGTGTAGCCTAGATTGCCCGGAACGTAGATATGACCATAACTTTCACACTGGTTGCAATTATACGTTTTATGTGATGGAAAGACTGTTGTATTCATTTTGTACTTTATGCTTCTGGCGTTGATTTCTAAGGTCCTAATTCTTAAATCTGGTGGAGCAAAGCCTCAGAGCTAAGTCTAGGTCGCACGAAACATAGAAATGACCATTACCTTCACACTGGTTGCAATTATTCCTGCTATGCGGTGGAAAAACAATAGTATCTTCATTGTATTTTATGCTTCGGGCGCTGACTTCTAAGACCCTAACTATTCGATCTGGTGGAGCAACGCCCTAGAGTGAAGCCTAGATTGCCCCGAACGTAGAAATGACCATAACTTTCACACTGGTTGCAATTATTCGTTCTATACAATGGAAAAACTGTTCTATTTATTTTGTATTTTATGCTGCGGGCGTTGACTTCTAAGGCCCTAACTATTGAATCTGGTGGACCAACGCCCTAGAAAGAAGCCTAGGTTACCCGGAACGTAGAAATGACCATTACTTTCACACTGGTTGCAATTATACGTTTTATACGATGCAATGACTGTTGTATTTATTTTGTATTTGGTGCTTCTGGCGTTGACTTCGTAGACCCCAGCTATTGGATCTGGTGGACCAACGCCCTAGAATGAAGCCTAGGTTGCCCGGAACGTGAAATGACCATATCTTTCACACTGGTTGCAATTATTCCTGTTATACGGTGAAAAACTGTTGTATTTATGTTATATTTTATGCTTCTGGCGTTGACTTCGAAATCCCTAACTATTCGGTCTGGTGGAGCAACGACCTAGAGTGAAGCCTAAGTTGCCCGGAACGTAGAAATGACCATAACTTTCACACTGGTTGCAATTATTCGTTTTATACGATGGAAAAACTGTTCTATATATTTTCTATTTTATGCTTCGGGCGTTGACTTCTAAGGCACTAACTATTCGATCTGGACGAGCAACGCACTAGAGTGAAGCCTAGGTTGCCCGGAACATAGACAAGACCATATCCTTCACACTGGTTGCAATTATTCCTGTTATACGATGGAAAAACTGTTGTATTTATATTGTATTTTATTTTTCAGGCGTTGACTTCTAAATCCCTAACTATTCGGTCTGGTGGAGCAACGACCTAGAGTGAAGCCTAGGTGGCCCGGAACGTAGAAATGACCATAAGTTTCACACTGGTTGCAATTATTCGTCTTATACAATGGAAAGACTGTTCTATTTCTATTGTATTTTATGCATCTGGCATTCACTTCTAAGGCCCCAACTATTCGATGTGGTGGTGCAACGCCCAGTGCGAAGCCTAGGTTGTCCGGAACGTAGAAATGACAATTACTTTCACACTGGCTGCAATTACTCCTGTTATACGAAGAACAAACTGTTGGATTTTTATTGTACTTTATGCTTCGGGCATTAACTTCTACGGCCCTACCTCTTCGATCTGGTGGAGCAACGCCCTAGAGTGAAGCCTAGGTGGCCCGGAACGTGGAAATGTCCATCACTTTCACACTTGTTGCAATTACTCATTTTATACTATGGAAAAACTGTTATATCTTTATTGTATTTTATACTTCGGGCATTGACTTCTATGGCCCTACCTCTTCGATCTGGTGGAGCAACGCCCTAGAGCCAAGCCTAGATTGCCCGGAACGTAGACATGACCATTATTTTCACATTGGTTGCAATTACTCCTGTTATACGATGGAAAAGCTGTTATATCTTTAACGTATTTTATGCTTCGGGCATTGACTTCTATGGCCCTACCTCTTCGATCTGTTGGACCAACGCACTAGAGTGAAGCCTAGGTGGCCCGGAACGTGGAAATGACCATGACTTTCACACTGGTTGCAATTATTCGTTTTATACGATGGAAAAACTGTTGTATTTAAACTGTATTTTATGCTCCTGGCGTTGACTTCTAAGGCCCTAACTATTCGATGTAGTGGAGCAACGCCCTGGAGCGAAACCTAGGTTGCACGGACCGTAGAAATGACCGTAGAAATGACCATAACTTTCACACTGGTTGCAATTATTCATTTTAAACAATTGAAAAGCTGTACTATTAATTTTGTATTTTATGCTTCGAGCGTTGACTTCTAAGGCCCTAACTATTGGATTTGGTGGACCAACGCCCTAGACTGAAGCGTAGGTTGCCAGGAACGTAGAAATGACCATCACTTTCACAATGTTTGCAATTATTCCTGTTATACGATGGAAAAACTGTTGTACATATATCGTATTTTATGCTTCTGGCGTTGACTTCTTAGGCCCTAACTATTCGATCTGGTAGAGCAACGCCCTAGGGTGAAGCCTAGGTTGCCCGGAACGTAGAAGTGGCCATTACTTTCACACTGGATGCAATTATTCGTTTTATACGATGGAAAAACCGTTGTATTTATTTTGTATTTTATGCTTCGGGCGTTGACTTCTAAGGCCCTAGCTATTCGATTTGGTGGAGCAACGCCCTAGAGTGGAGCCTAGGTTGCCCGGAACGTAGAAATGACCATCACTTTCACACTTGTTGCAATTACTCCTGTTATACGATGGAAAAACTGTTATACTTTTATCGTATTTTATGCTTCGGGCATTGACTTCTATGGCCCTACCTCTTCGATCTGCTGGAGCAACGCCCTAGATTCAAGCCTAGATTGCCCGGAACGTAGATGTGACCATTACTTTCACACTGGTTGCAATTATTCGTTTTATACGATGGAAATGCTGTTGTATTTATTTTGTATTTGGTGCTTCTGGCGTTCACTTCTTAAGCCCTAGCGATTGGATCTTGTGGACCAACGCCCTAGAGTGAAGCCTAGGTGGCCCGGAACGTGGAAATGACCATCACTTTCACACTGGTTGCAATTATTCCCGGTATACGATGGAAAAACTGTTGTATTTATTTTGTATTTGGTGCTTCTGGCGTTGACTTCTTAGGCCCTAACTATTGGATCTGGTGGACCAACGCCCTAGAGTGGAGCCTAGGTGGCCCGGAACGTGGAAATGACCATGACTTTCGCACTGGTTGCAATTATTCCCGTTATACGATGGAAAAACTGTTGTATTTATATTGTATTTTATGCTTCTGGCGTTGACTTTTAAGGCCCTAACTATTCGATGTGGTGGAGCAACGCCCTAGAGTGAAGCCTAGGTTGACGGGAGCGTAGAAATGACCATTACCTTCACACTGTTTGGAATTATTCCTGTTATGCGATGGAAAACTGTTGGATTTTTATCGTATTTTATGCTTCTGGCGTTGACTTCTAAGGCCGTAGCTATTCGATGTGGTGGAGCAACGCCCTAGAGGGAAGCCTAGGTTGCACGAAGCGTAGAAATGACAATAACTTTCACACTGGATGCAATTATCCGTTTTATACGATGGAAAAACTGTTGTATTTATTTTGTATTTGGTGCTTCTGGCGTTGACTTCTTAGGCCCTAACTATTGGATCTGTTGGACCAACGCACTAGAGTGAAGCCTAGGCGGCCCTGAACGTGGAAATGACCATGACTTTCACACTGGTTGCAAATATTCGTTTTATACGATGGAAAAACTGTTGTATTTAAACTGTATTTTATGCTTCTGGCGTTGACTTCTAAGGCCCTAACTATTCGATGTGGTGGAGCAACGCCCTGGAGCGAAACCTAGGTTGCATGGACCGTAGAAATGACCGTAGAAATGACCATAACTTTCACACTGGTTGCAATTATTCATTTTATACAATTGAAAGGTTGTACTATTAATTTTGTATTTTATGCTTCGGGCGTTGACTTCTAAGGCCCTAACTATTGGATCTGGTGGACCAACGCCCTAGACTGAAGCGTAGGTTGCCAGGAACGTAGAAATGACCATCACTTTCACACTGTTTGCAATTATTCCTGTTATACGATTGAAAAACTGTTGTACATATATCGTATTTTATGCTTCTGGCGTTGACTTCTTAGGCCCTAACTATTCGATCTGGTAGAGCAACGCCCTAGGGTGAAGCCTAGGTTGCCCGGAACGTAGAAGTGGCCATTACTTTCACACTGGATGCAATTATTCGTTTTATACGATGGAAAAACTGTTGTATTTATTTTGTATTTTATGCTTCGGGCGTTGACTTCTAAGGCCCTAGCTATTCGATTTGGTGGAGCAACGCCCTAGAGTGGAGCCTAGGTTGCCCGGAACGTAGAAATGACCATCACTTTCACACTTGTTGCAATTACTCCTGTTATACGATGGAAAAACTGTTATACTTTTATCGTATTTTATGCTTCGGGCATTGACTTCTATGGCCCTACCTCTTCGATCTGCTGGAGCAACGCCCTAGATTCAAGCCTAGATTGCCCGGAACGTAGATGTGACCATTACTTTCACACTGGTTGCAATTATTCGTTTTATACCATGGAAAAGCTGTTGTATTTATTTTGTATTTGGTGCTTCTGGCGTTGACTTCTTAAGCCCTAGCTATTGGATCTGGTGGACCAACGCCCTAGAGTGAAGCCTAGGTGGCCCGGAACGTGGAAATGACCATCACTTTCACACTGGTTGCAATTATTCGTTTTATACAATGGAAAGACTGTTCTATTTCTATTGTATTTTATGCACCTGGCATTCACTTCTAAGGCCCTAACTATTCGATGTGGTGGTGCAACGACCAGTGCGAAACCTAGGTTGTCCGGAACGTAGAAATGAAAATTACTTTCACACTGGTTGCAATTATTCCTGTTATACGATGAACAAACTGTTGGATTTTTATTGTACTTTATGCTTCGGGCATTGACTTCTATGGCCCTACCTCTTCGATCTGGTGGAGCAACGCCCTAGAGTGAAGCCTAGGTTGCCCCGTACGTTGAAATGACCATAACTTTCATACTGGTTGCAATTATTCGTTTTATACAATGAAAAACTGTTCTATTAATTTTGTATTTAATGCTTCGGGCGTTGACTTCTAAGGCCCTAACTATTCGATCTGGTGGAGCGACGCCCTAGAGTGAAGCCTAGGTAGCCCGGAACGCAGAAATCGCGAACACTTTCGCACTGGTTGCAATTATTCGTTTTAGACGATGGAAAAACTATTGTATTTATTTTGTATTTTATGCCTCTGGCGTTGACTTCTTAGGCCCTAACTATTCGATCAGGTGGACCAACGCCCCAGAGTGAAGCCTAGTTCGCCCGGAACGTAGAAATGACCATCACTTTCAACCTGGTTGCAATTATTCCTGTTATACGATGGAAAAACATATGTATCTTTATCGTATTTTATACGTCGGGCGTTGACTTCTAAGGCCCTAGCTATTCGATTTGGTGGAGCAACGACCTAGAGTGAAGCCTAGGTGGCCCGGAACGTGGAAATGACCATCACTTTCACTCTTGTTGCAATTACTCCTTTTATACGATGGAAAAACTGTTATATCTTTATCGTATTTTATGCTTCGGGTATTGACTTCTAAGGCCCTAACTATTAGATCTGGTGGAGCAACGCCTTAGAGTCAAGACTAGGTTGCCCGGAACGCAGAAATGACCGTTACTATCACAATGTTTGCAATTATTCATTGTATACGATGGAAAAACTATTGTATTTATATAGTATTTTATGCTTCGGGCGTTAACTTCTTGGGCCCTAACTATTCGATCTGGTGGAGCAACGCCCTAGAGTGAAGCCTAGGTTGCCCGGAACGTAGAAGTGACCATTACTTTCACACTGGTTGCAATTATTCGTGATATACGATGGAAAAACTGTTGTACATATACCGTATTTTATGCTTCTGGCGTTGACTTCTCAGGCCCTAACTATTCGATCTGGTAGAGCAACGCCCTAGAATGAAGCCTAGGTTGCCCGGAACGTGAAATGACCATATCTTTCACACTGGTTGCAATTATTCCTGTTATACGATGGAAAAACTGTTGTATTTATATTGTATTTTATTTTTCTGGCGATGACTTCTAAATCCCTAACTATTCGGTCTGGTGGTGCAACGGCCTAGAGTGAAGCCTAGGTTGCCCGGAACGTAGAAATGACCATAAGTTTCACACTGGTTGCAATTATTCGTCTTATACAATGGAAAGACTGTTCTATTTCTATTGTATTTTAAGCATCTGGCATTCACTTCTAAGGCCCTAACTATTCGATGTGGTGGTGCAACGCCCACTGAGAAACCTAGGTTGTCCGGAACGTAGAAATGACAATTACTTTCACACTGGCTGCAATTATTCCTGTTATACGATGAACAAACTGTTGGATTTTAATTGTACGTTATGCTTCGGGCATTACCTTCTATGGCCCTACCTCTTCGATCTGGTGGAGCAACGCCCTAGAGTGAAGCCTAGGTGGCCCGGAACGTGGAAATGTCCATCACTTTCACACTGGTTGCAATTATTCCCGGTATACGATGGAAAAACTGTTGTATTTATTTTGTATTTGGTGCTTCTGGCGTTGACTTCTTAGGCCCTAACTATTGGATCTGGTGGACCAACGCCCTAGAGTGGAGCCTAGGTGGCCCGGAACGTGGGAATGACCATGACTTTCGCACTGGTTGCAATTATTCGTTTTATACAATGGAAAGACTGTTCTATTTCTATTGTATTTTATGCACCTGGCATTCACTTCTAAGGCCCTAACTATTCGATGTGGTGGTGCAACGACCAGTGCGAAACCTAGGTTGTCCGGAACGTAGAAATGAAAATTACTTTCACTCTGGTTGCAATTATTCCTGTTATACGATGAACAAACTGTTGGATTTTTATTGTACTTTATGCTTCGGGCATTGACTTCTATGGCCCTACCTCTTCGATCTGGTGGAGCAACGCCCTAGAGTGAAGCCTAGGTTGCCCCGTACGTTGAAATGACCATAACTTTCATACTGGTTGCAATTATTCGTTTTATACAATGAAAAACTGTTCTATTAATTTTGTATTTAATGCTTCGGGCGTTGACTTCTAAGGCCCTAACTATTCGATCTGGTGGAGCGACGCCCTAGAGTGAAGCCTAGGTAGCCCGGAACGCAGAAATCGCGAACACTTTCGCACTGGTTGCAATTATTCGTTTTAGACGATGGAAAAACTATTGTATTTATTTTGTATTTTATGCCTCTGGCGTTGACTTCTTAGGCCCTAACTATTCGATCAGGTGGACCAACGCCCCAGAGTGAAGCCTAGTTCGCCCGGAACGTAGAAATGACCATCACTTTCAACCTGGTTGCAATTATTCCTGTTATACGATGGAAAAACAGATGTATCTTTATCGTATTTTAAACGTCGGGCGTTGACTTCTAAGGCCCTAGCTATTCGATTTGGTGGAGCAACGACCTAGAGTGAAGCCTAGGTTGCACGGAACGTAGAAATGACCATCACTATCACACTTGTTGCAATTACTCCTGTTATACGATGGAAAAACTGTTATATCTTTAACGTATTTTATGCTTCGGGCATTGACTTCTATGGACCTACCTCTTCGATCTGGTGCAGCAACGCCCTAGAGTGAAGCCTAGGTTGCCCCGTACGTTGAAATGACCATAACTTTCATACTGGTTGCAATTACTCCTGTTATACGATGGAAATACTGTTATATCTTTAACGTATTTTATGCTTCGGGCATTGACTTCTATGGCCCTACCTCTTCGATCTGGTGGAGCAACGCCCTAGTTTCAAGCCTAGATTGCCCGGAACGTAGATATGACCATCACTTTCACACTGGTTGCAATTATTCGTTTTATACGATGGAAAAACTGTTGTATTTATTTTGTATTTGGTGCTTCTGGCGTTGACTTCTTAGGCCCTAACTATTCGATCAGGTGGACCAACGCCATAGAGTGAAGCCTAGGTGGCCCGGAACGTGGAAATGACCATCACTTTCACACTTGTTGCAATTACTCCTTTTATACGATGGAAAAACTGTTATATCTTTATCGTATTTTATGCTTCGGGTATTGACTTCTAAGGCCCTAACTATTAGATCTGGTGGAGCAACAACCTAGAGTCAAGACTAGGTTGCCCGGAACGTAGATATGACCATCACTTTCACACTGGTTGCAATTATTCATTGTGTACGATGGAAAAACTATTGTATTTATATAGTATTTTATGCTTCGGGCGTTAACTTCTTGGGGCCTAACTATTCGATCTGGTGGAGCAACGCCCTAGAGTGAAGCCTAGGTTGCCCGGAACGTAGAAGTGACCATTACTTTCACACTGGATGCAATTATTCGTTTTATACGATGGAAAAACTGTTGTATTTATTTTGTATTTTATGCTTCGGGCGTTGACTTCTAAGGCCCTAGCTATTCGATTTGGTGGAGCAACGCCCTAGAGTGGAGCCTAGGTTGCCCGGAACGTAGAAATGACCATCACTTTCACACTTGTTGCAATTACTCCTGTTATACGATGGAAAAACTGTTATACTTTTATCGTATTTTATGCTTCGGGCATTGACTTCTATGGCCCTACCTCTTCGATCTGCTGGAGCAACGCCCTAGATTCAAGCCTAGATTGCCCGGAACGTAGATGTGACCATTACTTTCACACTGGTTGCAATTATTCGTTTTATACGATGGAAAACCTGTTGTATTTATTTTGTATTTGGTGCTTCTGGCGTTGACTTCTTAAGCCCTAGCGATTGGATCTGGTGGACCAACGCCCTAGAGTGAAGCCTAGGTGGCCCGGAACGTGGAAATGACCACCACTTTCACACTGGTTGCAATTATTCCCGGTATACGATGGAAAAACTGTTGTATTTATTTTGTATTTGGTGCTTCTGGCGTTGACTTCTTAGGCCCTAACTATTGGATCTGGTGGACCAACGCCCTAGAGTGGAGCCTAGGTGGCCCGGAACGTGGAAATGACCATGACTTTCGCACTGGTTGCAATTATTCCCGTTATACGATGGAAAAACTGTTGCATTTATATTGTATTTTATGCTTCTGGCGTTGACTTTTAAGGCCCTAACTATTCGATGTGGTGGAGCAACGCCCTAGAGTGAAGCCTAGGTTGACGGGAGCGTAGAAATGACCATTACCTTCACACTGTTTGGAATTATTCCTGTTATGCGATGGAAAACTGTTGTATTTTTATCGTATTTTATGCTTCTGGCGTTGACTTCTAAGGCCGTAGCTACTCGATGTGGTGGAGCAACGCCCTAGAGGGAAGCCTAGGTTGCACGAAGCGTAGAAATGACAATAACTTTCACACTGGATGCAATTATCCGTTTTATACAATGGAAAAACTGTTGTATTTATTTTGTATTTGGTGCTTCTGGCGTTGACTTCTTAGGCCCTAACTATTGGATCTGTTGGACCAACGCACTAGAGTGAAGCCTAGGTGGCCCGGAACGTGGAAATGACCATGACTTTCACACTGGTTGCAATTATTCGTTTTATACGATGGAAAGACTGTTGTATTTAAACTGTATTTTATGCTTCTGGCGTTGACTTCTAAGGCCCTAACTATTCGATGTGGTGGAGCAACGCCCTGGAGCGAAACCTAGGTTGCACGGACCGTAGAAATGACCGTAGAAATGACCATAACTTTCACACTGGTTGCAATTATTCATTTTATACAATTGAAAAGCTGTACTATTAATTTTGTATTTTATGCTTCGGGCGTTGACTTCTAAGGCCCTAACTATTGGATCTGGTGGACCAACGCCCTAGACTGAAGCGTAGGTTGCCAGGAACGTAGAAATGACCATCACTTTCACACTGTTTGCAATTATTCCTGTTATACGATGGAAAAACTGTTGTACATATATCGTATTTTATGCTTCTGGCGTTGACTTCTTAGGCCCTAACTATTCGATCTGGTAGAGCAACGCCCTAGGGTGAAGCCTAGGTTGCCCGGAACGTAGAAGTGGCCATTACTTTCACACTGGATGCAATTATTCGTTTTATACGATGGAAAAACTGTTGTATTTATTTTGTATTTTATGCTTCGGGCGTTGACTTCTAAGGCCCTAGCTATTCGATTTGGTGGAGCAACGCCCTAGAGTGGAGCCTAGGTTGCCCGGAACGTAGAAATGACCATCACTTTCACACTTGTTGCAATTACTCCTGTTATACGATGGAAAAACTGTTATACTTTTATCGTATTTTATGCTTCGGGCATTGACTTCTATGGCCCTACCTCTTCGATCTGCTGGAGCAACGCCCTAGATTCAAGCCTAGATTGCCCGGAACGTAGATGTGACCATTACTTTCACACTGGTTGCAATTATTCGTTTTATACGATGGAAAACCTGTTGTATTTATTTTGTATTTGGTGCTTCTGGCGTTGACTTCTTAAGCCCTAGCGATTGGATCTGGTGGACCAACGCCCTAGAGTGAAGCCTAGGTGGCCCGGAACGTGGAAATGACCACCACTTTCACACTGGTTGCAATTATTCCCGGTATACGATGGAAAAACTGTTGTATTTATTTTGTATTTGGTGCTTCTGGCGTTGACTTCTTAGGCCCTAACTATTGGATCTGGTGGACCAACGCCCTAGAGTGGAGCCTAGGTGGCCCGGAACGTGGAAATGACCATGACTTTCGCACTGGTTGCAATTATTCCCGTTATACGATGGAAAAACTGTTGCATTTATATTGTATTTTATGCTTCTGGCGTTGACTTTTAAGGCCCTAACTATTCGATGTGGTGGAGCAACGCCCTAGAGTGAAGCCTAGGTTGACGGGAGCGTAGAAATGACCATTACCTTCACACTGTTTGGAATTATTCCTGTTATGCGATGGAAAACTGTTGGATTTTTATCGTATTTTATGCTTCTGGCGTTGACTTCTAAGGCCGTAGCTATTCGATGTGGTGGAGCAACGCCCTAGAGGGAAGCCTAGGTTGCACGAAGCGTAGAAATGACAATAACTTTCACACTGGATGCAATTATCCGTTTTATACGATGGAAAAACTGTTGTATTTATTTTGTATTTGGTGCTTCTGGCGTTGACTTCTTAGGCCCTAACTATTGGATCTGTTGGACCAACGCACTAGAGTGAAGCCTAGGTGGCCCGGAACGTGGAAATGACCATGACTTTCACACTGGTTGCAATTATTCGTTTTATACGATGGAAAAACTGTTGTATTTAAACTGTATTTTATGCTTCTGGCGTTGACTTCTAAGGCCCTAACTATTCGATGTGGTGGAGCAACGCCCTGGAGCGAAACCTAGGTTGCACGGACCGTAGAAATGACCGTAGAAATGACCATAACTTTCACACTGGTTGCAATTATTCATTTTATACAATTGAAAAGCTGTACTATTAATTTTGTATTTTATGCTTCGGGCGTTGACTTCTAAGGCCCTAACTATTGGATCTGGTGGACCAACGCCCTAGACTGAAGCGTAGGTTGCCAGGAACGTAGAAATGACCATCACTTTCACACTGTTTGCAATTATTCCTGCTATACGATGGAAAAACTGTTGTACATATATCGTATTTTATGCTTCTGGCGTTGACTTCTTAGGCCCTAACTATTCGATCTGGTAGAGCAACGCCCTAGGGTGAAGCCTAGGTTGCCCGGAACGTAGAAGTGGCCATTACTTTCACACTGGATGCAATTATTCGTTTTATACGATGGAAAAACTCTTGTATTTATTTTGTATTTTATGCTTCGGGCGTTGACTTCTAAGGCCCTAGCTATTCGATTTGGTGGAGCAACGCCCTAGAGTGGAGCCTAGGTTGCCCGGAACGTAGAAATGACCATCACTTTCACACTTGTTGCAATTACTCCTGTTATACGATGGAAAAACTGTTATACTTTTATCGTATTTTATGCTTCGGGCATTGACTTCTATGGCCCTACCTCTTCGATCTGCTGGAGCAACGCCCTAGATTCAAGCCTAGATTGCCCGGAACGTAGATGTGACCATTACTTTCACACTGGTTGCAATTATTCGTTTTATACCATGGAAAAGCTGTTGTATTTATTTTGTATTTGGTGCTTCTGGCGTTGACTTCTTAAGCCCTAGCTATTGGATCTGGTGGACCAACGCCCTAGAGTGAAGCCTAGGTGGCCCGGAACGTGGAAATGACCATCACTTTCACACTGGTTGCAATTATTCCCGGTATACGATGGAAAAACTGTTGTATTTATTTTGTATTTGGTGCTTCTGGCGTTGACTTCTTAGGCCCTAACTATTGGATCTGGTGGACCAACGCCCTAGAGTGGAGCCTAGGTGGCCCGGAACGTGGAAATGACCATGACTTTCGCACTGGTTGCAATTATTCCCGTTATACGATGGAAAAACTGTTGTATTTATATTGTATTTTATGCTTCTGGCGTTGACTTTTAAGACCCTAACTATTCGATGTGGTGGAGCAACGCCCTAGAGTGAAGCCTAGGTTGACGGGAGCGTAGAAATGACCATTACCTTCACACTGTTTGGAATTATTCCTGTTATGCGGTGGAAAACTGTTGGATTTTTATCGTATTTTATGCTTCTGGCGTTGACTTCTAAGGCCGTAGCTATTCGGTGTGGTGGAGCAACGCCCTAGAGGGAAGCCTAGGTCGCACGGAGCGTAGAAATGACAATAACTTTCACACTGGATGCAATTATCCGTTTTATACGATAGAAAAACTGTTGTATTTATTTTGTATTTGGTGTTTCTGGCGTTGACTTCTTAGGCCCTAACTATTGGATCTGTTGGACCAACGCACTAGAGTGAAGCCTAGGTGGCCCGGAACGTGGAAATGACCATGACTTTCACACTGGTTGCAATTATTCGTTTTATACGATGGAAAAACTGTTGTATTTAAACTGTATTTTATGCTTCTGGCGTTGACTTCTAAGGCCCTAACTATTCGATGTGGTGTAGCAACGCCCTGGAGCGAAACCTAGGTTGCACGGACCGTAGAAATGACCGTAGAAATGACCATAACTTTCACACTGGTTGCAATTATTCATTTTATACAATTGAAAAGCTGTACTATTAATTTTGTATTTTATGCTTCGGGCGTTGACTTCTAAGGCCCTAACTATTGGATCTGGTGGACCAACGCCCTAGACTGAAGCGTAGGTTGCCAGGAACGTAGAAATGACCATCACTTTCACACTGTTTGCAATTATTCCTGTTATACGATGGAAAAACTGTTGTACATATATCGTATTTTATGCTTCTGGCGTTGACTTCTTAGGCCCTAACTATTCGATCTGGTAGAGCAACGCCCTAGGGTGAAGCCTAGGTTGCCCGGAACGTAGAAGTGGCCATTACTTTCACACTGGATGCAATTATTCGTTTTATACGATGGAAAAACTGTTGTATTTATTTTGTATTTTATGCTTCGGGCGTTGACTTCTAAGGCCCTAGCTATTCGATTTGGTGGAGCAACGCCCTAGAGTGGAGCCTAGGTTGCCCGGAACGTAGAAATGACCATCACTTTCACACTTGTTGCAATTACTCCTGTTATACGAAAGAAAAACTGTTATATCTTTATCGTATTTTATGCTTCGGGTATTGACTTCTAAGGCCCTAACTATTAGATCTGGTGGAGCAACGCCCTAGAGTCAAGACTAGGTTGCCCAGAACGCAGAAATGACCGTTACTATCACAATGTTTGCAATTATTCATTGTATACGATGGAAAAACTATTGCATTTATATAGTATTTTATGCTTCGGGCGTTAACTTCTTGGGCCCTAACTATTCGATCTGGTGGAGCAACGCCCTAGAGTGAAGCCTAGGTTGCCCGGAACGTAGAAGTGACCATTACTTTCACACTGGTTGCAATTATTCGTGATATACGATGGAAAAACTGTTGTACGTATGCCGCATTTTATGCTTCTGGCGTTGACTTCTCAGGCCCTAACTATTCGATCTGGTAGAGCAACGCCTTAGGGTGAAGCCTAGGTTGCCCGGAACGTAGAAATGACCATAACTTTCACACTGGTTGCAATTATCCCTTTTATACGATGGAAAAGCTGTTGTATTTTTATTGTACTTTATGCTTCTGGCGTTAACATCTCGTGCCCCAACTATTCGATCTGGTGGAGCAACGCCCTAGAGTGAAGCCTAGGTTGCCCGGAACGTAGAAATGACCATTACTTCCACACTGTTTGCAATTATTCATTTTATACGATGGAAAAACTGTGGTATTTTTATTGTATTTTATGCTTCAGGCGTTGACCTCTAAGGCCGTAGCTATTCGATGTGGCGGCGCAACGCCCTAGAGTGAAGCCTAGGTTGCCCGGAACGTAGAAATGGCCATTACTTTCACACTGGTTGCAATTATTCGTTTTATACGATGGAAAAACTATTGTACATATATCGTATTTTATGATTCGGGCGTTGATTTCTTAGGCCCTAACTATTCCATCTGCTGGACCAACGCCCCAGAGTGAAGCCTAGGTTGCCCGGAACGTAGGAATGACCATTACTTTCACACTGTTTGCAATTATTCATTTTATACGATGGAAAAACTGTTGTACTTATATTGTATTTTATGCTTCTGGCGTTGACTTCTAAGTCCCTAGCTATTCGATCTGGTGGAGCAACGCCCTAGAGTAATGCCTAGGTTGCCTGGAATGTAGAAATGACCAGTACTTTCACACTGGTTGCAATTATTCGTTTTATACAATGGAAAAACTGTTGTATTTTTATTGTACTTTACGCTTCTGGCGTTAAGTTCTTGGGCCCTAACTATTCGATATGGTTGAGCAACGCCCCAGAGTGAAGCCTAGGTTGCCCGGAACGTAGAAATGACCATTACTTTCACACTGTTTGCAATTATTCATTTTATACGATGGAAAAGCTGTTGTATTTATATTGTAGTTTATGCTTCTGGCGTTGACTTCTATGGCCCTAGCTATTCGATCTAGCGGAGCAGCGCCCTAGAGTGCAGCCTGGGTTGCCCGGAACGTAGAAATGACCATAACTATGACACTGGTTGCAATTATTCGTTTTATACAATGGAAAAACTGTTCTATTTATATTGTATTTTATGCATCTGGCATTCACTTCTAAGGCCCTAACTATTCGATGTGGTGGTGTAACGCCCTAGAGTGAAGCCTAGGTTGCCCGGAACGTAGAAATGATCATTACTTTCACACTGTTTGCAATTATTCATTTTATACGATGGAAAAGCTGTTGTATTTATATTGTATTTTATGCTTCTGGCGTTGACTTCTATGGCCCTAGCTATTCGATCTAGCGGAGCAGCGCCCTAGAGTGCAGCCTGGGTTGCCTGGAACGCAGAAATGACCATAACTTTCACACTGGTTGCAATTATTCGTTCTATACAATGGAAAAACTGTTGTATTTATTTTGTATTTTATGCTTCGGGCGTTGACTTCTAAGGCCCTAGATATGCGGTCTGGTGGAGCTGCGCCCTACAGTGAAGCATAGGTTGCCCGACACGTAGAAATGACCATTACTTTCACACTGTTTGCAATTATTCATGCTATACCAAGGAAAACCTGTTGTATTTATACTGTATTTCAGGCATCTGGCGTTGACTTCTTAGGCCCTAACTATTCGATCTGGTGGAGCAACGCCCTAGAGTGAAGCCTAGATTGCCTGGAACGCAGAAATGACCATAACTTTCACACTGGTTGCAATTATTCGTTCTATACAATGGAAAAACTGTTGTATTTATTTTGTATTTTATGCTTCGGGCGTTGACTTCTAAGGCCCTAACTATTCGATCTGGTGGCACAACACCCTAGGGTGAAGCCTAGGTTGCCCGGAACGTAGAAATGACCATAACTTGCATACTGGTGGCAATTATTCGTGTTATAGGATGGAAAAACTGTTGTATTTATATCGTATTTTATGCTCCAAGCGTTGACTTTTTAGGCCCTAACTATTCGATCTGGTGGCACAACGCCCTAGAGTGATGCCTAGGTTGCCCGGGACGTAGAAATGACCATTACTTTCACACTGGTTGCAATTATTCCTGTTATACGATGGAAAAACTGTGCTATTTATTTTGTCTTTTATGCTTCGGGCGTTGACTTCTAAGGCCCTAACTATTCGATCTCGCGGAGCAACGCCCTAGAGTGAAGCCTAGGTTACCCGGAATGTAGAAATGACCACTACCTTCACACTGTTTGCAATTATTCATTTTATACGATGGAAAAACTATTGTACCTTTATTGTATTTTATGCTTCGGGCGTTGACTTCTAAGGCCCTAACTATTCGATCTGGTGGAGCAACGACCTGGAGTCAAGCCGAGGTTGCCCGGAACGCAGAAATGACCGTTACTATCACAATGTTTGCAATTATTCATTGTATACGATGGAAAAACTATTGTATTTATATAGTATTTTATGCTTCGGGCGTTAACTTCTTGGGCCCTAACTATTCGATCTGGTGGAGCAACGCCCTAGAGTGAAGCCTAGGTTGCCCGGAACGTAGAAGTGACCATTACTTTCACACTGGTTGCAATTATTCGTGATATACGATGGAAAAACTGTTGTACATATGCCGCATTTTATGCTTCTGGCGTTGACTTCTCAGGCCCTAACTATTCGATCTGGTAGAGCAACGCCTTAGGGTGAAGCCTAGGTTGCCCGGAACGTAGAAATGACCATAACTTTCACACTGGTTGCAATTATCCCTTTTATACGATGGAAAAGCTGTTGTATTTTTATTGTACTTTATGCTTCTGGCGTTAACATCTCGTGCCCCAACTATTCGATCTGGTGGAGCAACGCCCTAGAGTGAATCCTAGGTTGCCCGGAACGTAGAAATGACCATTACTTCCACACTGTTTGCAATTATTCATTTTATACGATGGAAAAACTGTGGTATTTTTATTGTATTTTATGCTTCAGGCGTTGACCTCTAAGGCCGTAGCTATTCGATGTGGCGGGGCAACGCCCTAGAGTGAAGCCTAGGTTGCCCGGAACGTAGAAATGGCCATTACTTTCACACTGGTTGCAATTATTCGTTTTATACGATGGAAAAACTATTGTACATATATCGTATTTTATGATTCGGGCGTTGATTTCTTAGGCCCTAACTATTCCATCTGCTGGACCAACGCCCCAGAGTGAAGCCTAGGTTGCCCGGAACGTAGGAATGACCATTACTTTCACACTGTTTGCAATTATTCATTTTATACGATGGAAAAGCTGTTGTATTTATATTGTAGTTTATGCTTCTGGCGTTGACTTCTATGGCCCTAGCTATTCGATCTAGCGGAGCAGCGCCCTAGAGTGCAGCCTGGGTTGCCCGGAACGTAGAAATGACCATAACTATGACACTGGTTGCAATTATTCGTTTTATACAATGGAAAAACTGTTGTATTTATTTTGTATTTTATGCTTCGGGCGTTGACTTCTAAGGCCCTAGATATTCGGTCTGGTGGAGCTGCGCCCTACAGTGAAGCATAGGTTGCCCGACACGTAGAAATGACCATTACTTTCACACTGTTTGCAATTATTCATGCTATACCAAGGAAAACCTGTTGTATTTATACTGTATTTCAGGCATCTGGCGTTGACTTCTTAGGCCCTAACTATTCGATCTGGTGGTGCAACGCCCTAGAGTGAAGCCTGGATTGCCTGGAACGCAGAAATGACCATAACTTTCACACTGGTTGCAATTATTCGTTTTATACGATGGAAAAACTGTTGTATTTATTTCGTATTTGGTGCTTCTGGCGTTGACTTCTTAGGCCCTAACTGTTAGATGTGGAGGACCAACGCCCTAGAGTGAAGCCTAGGTTATCCGGAACGTTGAAATGACCATACCTTTCAGACTGGTTGCAATTATTCCTGTTATACGATGAAAAAACTGTTGTACTTATGTTGTATTTTATGCTTCAGGCGTCGAATTCTAAGTCCCTAACTATTCGATCTGGTGGAGCAACGCCCTAGAGTGAAGCCTAGGGTGCCCGAAACGTAGAAATGACCATAACTTTCACACTGGTTTCAATTATTCATTTTATACAATTGAAAAGCTGTACTATTAATTTTGTATTTTATGCTTCGGGCGTTGACTTCTAAGGCCCTAACTATTGGATCTGGTGGACCAACGCCCTAGACTGAAGCGTAGGTTGCCAGGAACGTAGAAATGACCATCACTTTCACACTGTTTGCAATTATTCCTGTTATACGATGGAAAAACTGTTGTACATATATCGTATTTTATGCTTCTGGCGTTGACTTCTTAGGCCCTAACTATTCGATCTGGTAGAGCAACGCCCTAGGGTGAAGCCTAGGTTGCCCGGAACGTAGAAGTGGCCATTACTTTCACACTGGATGCAATTATTCGTTTTATACGATGGAAAAACTGTTGTATTTATTTTGTATTTTATGCTTCGGGCGTTGACTTCTAAGGCCCTAGCTATTCGATTTGGTGGAGCAACGCCCTAGAGTGGAGCCTAGGTTGCCCGGAACGTAGAAATGACCATCACTTTCACACTTGTTGCAATTACTCCTGTTATACGATGGAAAAACTGTTATACTTTTATCGTATTTTATGCTTCGGGCATTGACTTCTATGGCCCTACCTCTTCGATCTGCTGGAGCAACGCCCTAGATTCAAGCCTAGATTGCCCGGAACGTAGATGTGACCATTACTTTCACACTGGTTGCAATTATTCGTTTTATACGATGGAAAACCTGTTGTATTTATTTTGTATTTGGTGCTTCTGGCGTTGACTTCTTAAGCCCTAGCGATTGGATCTGGTGGACCAACGCCCTAGAGTGAAGCCTAGGTGGCCCGGAACGTGGAAATGACCACCACTTTCACACTGGTTGCAATTATTCACGGTATACGATGGAAAAACTGTTGTATTTATTTTGTATTTGGTGCTTCTGGCGTTGACTTCTTAGGCCCTAACTATTGGATCTGGTGGACCAACGCCCTAGAGTGGAGCCTAGGTGGCCCGGAACGTGGAAATGACCATGACTTTCGCACTGGTTGCAATTATTCCCGTTATACGATGGAAAAACTGTTGCATTTATATTGTATTTTATGCTTCTGGCGTTGACTTTTAAGGCCCTAACTATTCGATGTGGTGGAGCAACGCCCTAGAGTGAAGCCTAGGTTGACGGGAGCGTAGAAATGACCATTACCTTCACACTGTTTGGAATTATTCCTGTTATGCGATGGAAAACTGTTGGATTTTTATCGTATTTTATGCTTCTGGCGTTGACTTCTAAGGCCGTAGCTATTCGATGTGGTGGAGCAACGCCCTAGAGTGAAGCCTAGGGTGCCCGAAACGTAGAAATGACCATAACTTTCACACTGGTTTCAATTACTCGTTTTATACAATGGAAAAACTGTTCTATTTATTTTGTATTTTATGCGTCGGGCGTTGACTTCTATGGCCCTAACTATTCGATCTGGTGGAGGAACGCCCTAGAGTGAAGCCTAGGTTGCCCGGAACGTAGAAATGACCATTACCTTCACACTGTTTGCGATTATTCATTTTATACGATGGTAAAACTGTTGTATTTATTTTGTATTTTATGCTTCTGGCATTGACTTCTAAGGCCTTAGCTATTCCATCTGGGGGAGCAACGCCCTAGAGTGGAGCCTAGGTCGCCCGAAACGTTGAAATGACCATTACCTTCACTCTGGTTGCTATTATTCCAGCTATACGATGGACAAACTGTTGGATTTTGATTGTACTTTATACTTCTGGAGTTGACTTCTAAGGCCCTATGTATTCGATCTGGTGTAGCAATGCCTCAGAGTTAAGTCTAGGATGCCCGCAACGTAGAAATGTCTATTACTTTCACACTGGTTGCAATTATCCGTTTTATACGATGGAAAAACTGTTGTGCATATATCGTATTTTATGCTTCTGGCGTTGACTTCTTAGGCCCTAACTATTCGATCAGGTGGAGCAACGCCCTAGGGTGAAGCCTAGGTTGCCCGGAACGTAGAAATGACCATAACTTTCATACTGGTTGCAATTATTCGTTTTATACGATGGAAAAACTGTTGTATTTATATTGTATTTTATGCTTCAGGCGTTGACTTCTTAGGCCCTAACTATTCGCTCTGGTGGAACAACGCCCTAGTGACAAGCCTAGGTTGCCCGGAATGTAGAAATGACCATCACTTTCACACTGGTTGCAATTATTCTTGTTATACAATGGAAAAACTGTTGTATTTATTTTGTATTTTATGCTTCTGGCATTGACTTCTAAGGCCCAAGCTATTCCATCTGGTGGAGCAACGCCGTAGAGTGGAGCCTAGGTCGCCCGAAACGTAGAAATGACCATTACTTTCACTCTGTTTGCAAATGTACATTATATACGATGGAAAAGCTGTTGTATTTATATTGTATTTTATGCTTCAGGCGTTGACTTCTTAGGCCCTAACTATTCGCTCTGGTGGAACAACGCCCTAGTGACAAGCCTAGGTTGCCCGGAACGTAGAAATGACCATAACTATCAAACTGGTTGCAATTACTCGTTTTATACGATGGAAAGACTGTTGTATTTATATTGTATTTTATAGTTATGGCGTTGTCTTCTAGGGCCGTAGCTATTCGATGTGGTTGAGCAACGCCCTAGAGTGAAGCCTAGGTTGCCCGGAACGTATAAATGACCATAGCTTTCATACTGGTTGCAATTATTCGTTTTATACGATGGAAAAGCTGTTATATTTATTTTGTATTTGGTGCTCCTGGAGTTGACTTCTTAGGCCCTAGCTATTGGATCTCGTGGACCAACGCCCTAGAGTGAAGCCTAGGTTGCCCGGAACGTAGGAATGACCCTTACCTCCACACTGTTTGCAATTATTCATTTTACACAATGGAGAAACTGTTGTATTTATATTGTTTTTTATAGTTATGGCGTTGACTTCTAAGGCCGTAGCTATTCGATGTGGTGGAGCAATGCCCTAGAGTGAAGCCTAGGATGCCCGCAACGTAGAAATGACCATCTCTTTCACACTGGTTGCAATTATTCTTGTTATACGATGGAAAAACTGTTGTATTTATTTTGTATGTTATGCCTCTGGCGTTTACTCCTAAGGCCGTAGCTATTCGATGTGGTGGAGCAACGCCCTAGAGTGAAGCCTAGGTTGCCCGGAACGTAGAAATGACCATTACTTCCACACTGTTTGCAATTATTCATATCATACAGTGGAAAAACTGTTGTATTTATATGGCATTTTATGCTTCTGGCATTGACTTCTAAGGCCCTAACTATTCGATGCGGTGGAGCAACGCCCTAGAGTGAAGCCTAGGTTGCCCGGAACGTCGAAATGACCATGTGTTTCACACTGTTTGCAATTATTCCTGTTATAAGATTGAAGAACTGTTGTATTTGTATTGTATTTTATGCTTCTGGCGTAGACTTCTTAGGCCCTAGCTATTCGATCAAGTGGAATGACACCCTAGAGTGAAGCCTAGGTTGCCCGTATCGTAGAAATGACCATATCTTTCACACTGGTTGCAATTATTCCTGTTATACGATGGAAAAACTGGTGTATATCTATTGTATTTTATGCTTCTGGCGTTGACTTCTTAGGCCCTAACTATTCGATCTGGGGGAACCACGCCCTAGACTGAAGCCTAGGTTGCCCGGAACGTAGAAATGACCATCACTATCACAGTGGTTGCAATTATTCCTGTTAGACGATGGAAAAACTGTTGTACTTATATTGTATTTTATGTTTCTGGTGTAGACTTCTTAGGCCCTAGCTATTCGATCTGGAGGAACAACGCCCTAGAGTGAAGCCTAGGTTGCCCGGAACGTAGAAATGACCATCACTTTCACACTGGTTGCAATTATTCTTGTTATACGATGGAAAAACTGTTGTATTTATTTTGTATGTTATGCCTCTGGCGTTTACTCCTAATGCCGTAGCTATTCGATGTGGCGGAGCAACGCCCTAGAGGGAAGCCTAGGTTGCCCGGAACGTAGAAATGACCATGTCTTTCACACTGGTTGCAATCATTAGTGTTATACGATAGAAGAACTGTTGTATTTATATTGTATTTTATGCTTCTGGTGTAGACTTCTTAGGCCCTAGCTATTCGATCTGGAGGAACAACGCCCTAGAGTGAAGCCTAGGCTGCCCGGAACGTAGAAATGACCATCACTTTCACACTGGTTGCAATTATTCCTGTTATACAAGGCAAAAACTGTTGTATTTATATTGTATTTTATGCTTCTGGCGTTGACTTGTTAGGCCCTAACTATTCGATCTGGTGGAGCAACGCCCTAGAGAGAAGCCTAGATTGCGCGGAATGTAGAAATGACCATAACTATCAGACTGGTTGCAATTATTCGTTTTATACAATGGAAAAACTGTTGTATTTATATTGTATTTTATGCTCCAGGCGTTGACTTCTTAGGCTCTAACTATTCGCTCTGGTGGGACAACGCCCTAGAGTGATGCCTAGGCTGCCCGGATCGTAGAAATGACCATTACTTGGACACTGGATGCAATTATTCGTTTTATACGATGGAAAAACTGTTGTATTTTTGTTGTATTTTATGCTTCTGGCGTTGACTTCTTAGGCCCTAACTATTCGATCTGGTGGGGCAACGCCCTAGAGTGAAGCCTAGGTTGCACGGAACGTAGAAATGACCATTACTTCCTCACTGTTTGCAATTATTCATTTTATACAATGGAAATACTGTTGTATTTATATTGTTTTTTATAGTTATGGCGTTCACTTCTAAGGCCGTAGCTATTCGATCTGGTGGAGCAACGCCCTAGAGTGAAGCCTAGGTTGCCCGGAGTGCAGAAATGACCATAACTTTCACACTGGTGGCAATTATTCCTGTTATTCGATGGACAAACTGTTGGATTTTTAATGTACTTTATGCTTCTGGCGTTGACTTCTAAGGCCCTATGTATTCGATCTGGTGGAGCAATGCCTCAGTGTTAAGTCTAGGATGCCCGGAACGTAGAAATCGCCGTTACTTTCACACTGGTTGCAATTACTCATTTTATACGATGGAAAAACTGTTGTACATATATCGTATTTTATGCTTCTGGCATTGACTTCTTAGGCCCTAACTATTCGATCTGGTGGAGCAACGCCCTAGGGTGAAGCCTAGGTTTCCCGGAAAGTAGAAATGACCATAACTATCAGACTGGTTGCAATAATTCGCTTTATACGATGGAAAGACTGTTGTATTTATATTGTATTTTATAGTTATGGCGTTGTCTTCTAGGGCCGTAGCTATTCGATGTGGTGGAGCAACGCCCTCGAGTGAAGCCTAGGTTGCCCGGAACGGAGAAATGACCCTAGCTTTCACACTGGTTGCAATTATTCCTGTTATACGAGGGAAAAACTGTTGTATTTCCATTGTATTTTGTGCTTCTGGCGTTGACTTCTTAGGCGCTAACTATTCGATCTGGTGGAGCAACGCCCTAGGGTGAAGCCTAGGTTGCCCGGAACTTAGAAATGACCATCACCTTCACTCTGGTAGCAATTATTCCTGTTATACGATGGAAAAACTGTGGTATTTATATTGTATTTTATGCTTCTGGCGTAGGTTTCTTAGGCCCTAACTATTCGATCTGGGGGAACCACGCCCTAGAGTGAAGCCTAGGTTGCCCGGAACGTAGAAATGACCATCACTTTCACACTGGTTGCAATTATTCTTGTTATACGATGGAAAAACTGTTGTATTTATATTATATTTTATGCTTCAGGGGTTGACTTCTAGGGCCGTAGCTATTCGATGTGGTGGAGAATCGCCATAGAGTGAAGCATAGGTTGCCCGGAACTTAGAAATGACCATCACCTTCACTCTGGTTGCAATTATTCGTTTTATACAATGGAAAAACTGTGGTATTTATATTGTATTTTATGCTTCTGGCGTAGGCTTCTTAGGCCCTAACTATTCGATCTGGGGAACCACGCCCTAGACTGAAGCCTAGGTTGCCCGCAACGTAGAAATGACCATCACTTTCACACTGGTTGCAATTATTCCTGTTATACAATGGAAAAACTGTTGTATTTATATTGTTTTTTATAGTTATGGCGTTGACTTCTAAGGCCCTAGCTATTCGATGTGGTGGAGCAATGCCCTAGAGTGAAGCCTAGGATGCCCGCAACGTAGAAGTGACCATATCTTTCACACTGTTTGCAATTATTCCTGTTATAAGATTGAAAAACTGTTGTATTCATAATGTATTTTATGCTTCTGGCGTTGACTTCTAAGGCCGCAGCTATCCGATGTGGTGGAGCAACGCCCTAGAGTGAAGCCTAGGTTGCCCGGAACGTAGAAATGACCATACCTTTCACACTGGTTGCAATTATTCCTGTTATACGAGGGAAATACTGTTGTATTTATATTTTATTTTATGCTTCTGGCGTTGACTTCCTGGGCCCTAACTATTCTATCTGGAGGAGCAATGCCCTAGAGTGAAGCCCAGGATGCCCGCAACGTAGAAATGACCATATCTTTCACACTGTTTGCAATTACTCCTGTTATACGATTGAAAAACTGTTGTATTAATATTGTATGTTATGCTTCTGGCGATGACTTCTAAGGCCGCAGCTATCCGATGTGGTGGAGCAACGCCCTAGAGTGAAGCCTAGGTTGCCCGGAACGTAGAAATAACCATATCTTTCACACTGGTTGCAATTATTCCTGTTATACAAGGGAAAAACTGTTGCATTTATATTTTATTTTATGCTTCTGGCGTTGACTTCCTGGGCCCTAACTATTCTATCTGGAGGAGCAACGCCCTAGAGTGAAGCCTAGGATGCCCGCAACGTAGAAATGACCATATCTTTCACACTGGTTGCAATTATTCCTGTTATACGATTGAAAAACTGTTGTATTTATA
Organism: Calliopsis andreniformis; assembly: GCF_051401765.1. Classification (NCBI taxonomy): domain Eukaryota; kingdom Metazoa; phylum Arthropoda; class Insecta; order Hymenoptera; family Andrenidae; genus Calliopsis; species Calliopsis andreniformis. Next base: position 21,239,618 of record NW_027480422.1, read on the forward strand.
TTGTATTTTATGCTTCTGGCGTTGACTTCTAAGGCCGCAGCTATCCCATGTGGTGGAGCAACGCCCTAGAGTGAAGCCTAGGTTTCCCGGAACGTAGAAATGACCATACGTTTCACACTGGTTGCAATTATTCCTGTTATACAAGGGAAAAACTGTTGCAGTTATATTTTATTTTATGCTTCTGGCGTTGACTTCCTGGGACCTAACTATTCTATCTGGAGGGGCAACGCCCTAGAGTGAAGTCTAGGTTGCCCGGAATGCAGAAATGACCATAACTTTCACACTGGTGGCAATTACTCCTGTTATACGATGGACAAACTGTTGGATTTTTAATGTACTTTATGCTTCTGGCGTAGACTTCTAAGGCCCTATGTATTCGATCTGGTGGAGCAATGCCTCAGTGTTAAGTCTAGGATGCCGGCAACGTAGAAATGGCCGTTACCTTCACACTGGTTGCAATTACTCATTTTATACGATGGAAAAACTGTTGTACATATATCGTATTTTATGCTTCTGGCATTGACTTCTTAGGCCCTAACTATTCGATCTGGTGGAGCAACGCCCTGGAGTGAAGCCTAGGTTGCACGGAACGTAGAAATGCCCATTACTTTCACACTGGTTGTAATTATTCCTTTTATACGATGTAATAACTGTTGTATTTTTATTTTATTTTGTGCTTCTGGCGTTGACTTCTAAGGTCATAGCTATTCGATCTGGTGGAGCAACGCTCTGGAGTGAAGCCTAGGTTGCCCGGAACTTAGAAATGACCATCACCTTCACTCTGGTTGCAATTATACCTGTTATACGATGGAAAAACTGTTGTATTTATGTTGTATTTTATGCTTCTGGTGTAGACTTCTTAGGTCCTAGCAATTCGATCTGGAGGAACAACGCCCTAGAGTGAAGCCTAGGCTGCTCGGAATGTAGAAATGACCATCACTTTCACAATGGCTGCAATTATTCTTGTTATACGATGGAAAAACTGTTGTATTTATTTTGTATTTTATGCCTCTGGCGTTGACTCCTAAGGCCGTAGCTATTCGATGTGGTGGAGCAATGCCCTAGAGTGAAGCCTAGGATGCCCGCAACGTAGAAATGACCATCTCTTTCACACTGGTTGCAATTATTCTTGTTATACGATGGAAAAACTGTTGTATTTATTGTGTATGTTATGCCTCTGGCGTTTACTCCTAAGGCCGTAGCTATTCGATGTGGCGGAGCAACGCCCTAGAGTGAAGCCTAGGTTGCCCGGAACGTAGAAATGACCATTACTTCCACACTGTTTGCAATTATTCATATCATACAGTGGAAAAACTGTTGTATTTATATGGCATTTTATGCTTCTGGCATTGACTTCTAAGGCCCTAACTATTCGATGCGGTGGAGCAACGCCCTAGAGTGAAGCCTAGGTTGCCCGGAACGTAGAAATGACCATGTCTTTCACACTGTTTGCAATTATTCCTGTTATAAGATTGAAGAACTGTTGTATTTGTATTGTATTTTATGCTTCTGGCGTAGACTTCTTAGGCCCTAGCTATTCGATCAAGTGGAATGACACCCTAGAGTGAAGCCTAGGTTGCCCGTATCGTAGAAATGACCATATCTTTCACACTGGTTGCAATTATTCCTGTTATACGATGGTAAAACTGTTGTACATATATCGTATTTTATGAATCTGGCGTTGACTTCTTAGGCCCTAACTATTCGATCAGGTGGAGCAACGCCCTAGGGTGAGGCCTAGGTTGCCCGGAACGAAGAAATGACCATAACTTTCATACTGGTTGCAATTATTCGTTTTATACGATGGAAAAACTGTTATATTTATTTTGTATTTGGTGCTTCTGGCGTTGACTTCTTAGGCCCTAACTGTTAGATGTGGAGGACCAACGCCCTAGAGTGAAGCCTAGGTTATCCGGAACGTAGAAATGACCATACCTTTCAGACTGGTTGCAATTATTCCTGTTATACGATGAAAAAACTGTTGTACTTATGTTGTATTTTATGCTTCTGGCGTCGAATTCTAAGTCCCTAACTATTCGATCTGGTGGAGCAACGCCCTAGAGTGAAGCCTAGGGTGCCCGAAACGTAGAAATGACCATAACTTTCACACTGGTTTCAATTACTCGTTTTATACAATGGAAAAACTGTTCTATTTATTTTGTATTTTATGCGTCGGGCGTTGACTTCTATGGCCCTAACTATTCGATCTGGTGGAGGAACGCCCTAGAGTGAAGCCTAGGTTGCCCGGAACGTAGAAATGACCATTACCTTCACACTGTTTGCGATTATTCATTTTATACGATGGTAAAACTGTTGTATTTATTTTGTATTTTATGCTTCTGGCATTGACTTCTAAGGCCTTAGCTATTCCATCTGGGGGAGCAACGCCCTAGAGTGGAGCCTAGGTCGCCCGAAACGTTGAAATGACCATTACCTTCACTCTGGTTGCTATTATTCCAGCTATACGATGGACAAACTGTTGGATTTTGATTGTACTTTATACTTCTGGAGTTGACTTCTAAGGCCCTATGTATTCGATCTGGTGCAGCAATGCCTCAGAGTTAAGTCTAGGATGCCCGCAACGTAGAAATGTCTATTACTTTCACACTGGTTGCAATTATCCGTTTTATACGATGGAAAAACTGTTGTGCATATATCGTATTTTATGCTTCTGGCGTTGACTTCTTAGGCCCTAACTATTCGATCAGGTGGAGCAACGCCCTAGGGTGAAGCCTAGGTTGCCCGGAACGTAGAAATGACCATAACTTTCATACTGGTTGCAATTATTCGTTTTATACGATGGAAAAACTGTTGTATTTATATTGTATTTTATGCTTCAGGCGATGACTTCTTAGGCCCTAACTATTCGCTCTGGTGGAACAACGCCCTAGTGACAAGACTAGGTTGCCCGGAATGTAGAAATGACCATCACTTTCACACTGGTTGCAATTATTCTTGTTATACAATGGAAAAACTGTTGTATTTATTTTGTATTTTATGCTTCTGGCATTGACTTCTAAGGCCCAAGCTATTCCATCTGGTGGAGCAACGCCGTAGAGTGGAGCCTAGGTCGCCCGAAACGTAGAAATGACCATTACTTTCACTCTGTTTGCAAATGTACATTATATACGATGGAAAAGCTGTTGTATTTATATTGTATTTTATGCTTCAGGCGTTGACTTCTTAGGCCCTAACTATTCGCTCTGGTGGAACAACGCCCTAGTGACAAGCCTAGGTTGCCCGGAACGTAGAAATGACCATAACTATCAAACTGGTTGCAATTACTCGTTTTATACGATGGAAAGACTGTTGTATTTATATTGTATTTTATAGTTATGGCGTTGTCTTCTAGGGCCGTAGCTATTCGATGTGGTTGAGCAACGCCCTAGAGTGAAGCCTAGGTTGCCCGGAACGTATAAATGACCATAGCTTTCATACTGGTTGCAATTATTCGTTTTATACGATGGAAAAGCTGTTATATTTATTTTGTATTTGGTGCTCCTGGAGTTGACTTCTTAGGCCCTAGCTATTGGATCTCGTGGACCAACGCCCTAGAGTGAAGCCTAGGTTGCCCGGAACGTAGGAATGACCCTTACCTCCACACTGTTTGCAATTATTCATTTTACACAATGGAGAAACTGTTGTATTTATATTGTTTTTTATAGTTATGGCGTTGACTTCTAAGGCCGTAGCTATTCGATGTGGTGGAGCAATGCCCTAGAGTGAAGCCTAGGATGCCCGCAACGTAGAAATGACCATCTCTTTCACACTGGTTGCAATTATTCTTGTTATACGATGGAAAAACTGTTGTATTTATTTTGTATGTTATGCCTCTGGCGTTTACTCCTAATGCCGTAGCTATTCGATGTGGCGGAGCAACGCCCTAGAGGGAAGCCTAGGTTGCCCGGAACGTAGAAATGACCATGTCTTTCACACTGGTTGCAATCATTAGTGTTATACGATAGAAGAACTGTTGTATTTATATTGTATTTTATGCTTCTGGTGTAGACTTCTTAGGCCCTAGCTATTCGATCTGGAGGAACAACGCCCTAGAGTGAAGCCTAGGCTGCCCGGAACGTAGAAATGACCATCACTATCACAGTGGTTGCAATTATTCCTGTTAGACGATGGAAAAACTGTTGTATTTATATTGTATTTTATGTTTCTGGTGTAGACTTCTTAGGCCCTAGCTATTCGATCTGGAGGAACAACGCCCTAGAGTGAAGCCTAGGTTGCCCGGAACGTAGAAATGACCATCACTTTCACACTGGTTGCAATTATTCTTGTTATACGATGGAAAAACTGTTGTATTTATTTTGTATGTTATGCCTCTGGCGTTTACTCCTAATGCCGTAGCTATTCGATGTGGCGGAGCAACGCCCTAGAGGGAAGCCTAGGTTGCCCGGAACGTAGAAATGACCATGTCTTTCACACTGGTTGCAATCATTAGTGTTATACGATAGAAGAACTGTTGTATTTATATTGTATTTTATGCTTCTGGTGTAGACTTCTTAGGCCCTAGCTATTCGATCTGGAGGAACAACGCCCTAGAGTGAAGCCTAGGCTGCCCGGAACGTAGAAATGACCATCACTTTCACACTGGTTGCAATTATTCCTGTTATACAAGGCAAAAACTGTTGTATTTATATTGTATTTTATGCTTCTGGCGTTGACTTGTTAGGCCCTAACTATTCGATCTGGAGGAGCAACGCCCTAGAGAGAAGCCTAGATTGCGCGGAATGTAGAAATGACCATAACTATCAGACTGGTTGCAATTATTCGTTTTATACAATGGAAAAACTGTTGTATTTATATTGTATTTTATGCTCCAGGCGTTGACTTCTTAGGCTCTAACTATTCGCTCTGGTGGGACAACGCCCTAGAGTGATGCCTAGGCTGCCCGGATCGTAGAAATGACCATTACTTGGACACTGGATGCAATTATTCGTTTTATACGATGGAAAAACTGTTGTATTTTTGTTGTATTTTATGCTTCTGGCGTTGACTTCTTAGGCCCTAACTATTCGATCTGGTGGGGCAACGCCCTAGAGTGAAGCCTAGGTTGCACGGAACGTAGAAATGACCATTACTTCCTCACTGTTTGCAATTATTCATTTTATACAATGGAAATACTGTTGTATTTATATTGTTTTTTATAGTTATGGCGTTCACTTCTAAGGCCGTAGCTATTCGATCTGGTGGAGCAACGCCCTAGAGTGAAGCCTAGGTTGCCCGGAGTGCAGAAATGACCATAACTTTCACACTGGTGGCAATTATTCCTGTTATACGATGGACAAACTGTTGGATTTTTAATGTACTTTATGCTTCTGGCGTTGACTTCTAAGGCCCTATGTATTCGATCTGGTGGAGCAATGCCTCAGTGTTAAGTCTAGGATGCCCGGAACGTAGAAATGGCCGTTACTTTCACACTGGTTGCAATTACTCATTTTATACGATGGAAAAACTGTTGTACATATATCGTATTTCATGCTTCTGGCATTGACTTCTTAGGCCCTAACTATTCGATCTGGTGGAGCTACTCCCTAGGGTGAAGCCTAGGTTGCCCGGAACGTAGAAATGACCATAGCTATCAGACTGGTTGCAATTATTCGTTTTATACGATGGAAAGACTGTTGTATTTATATTGTATTTTATAGTTATGGCGTTGTCTTCTAGGGCCGTAGCTATTCGATGTGGTGGAGCGACGCCCTCGAGTGAAGCCTAGGTTGCCCGGAACTTAGAAATGACCATCACCTTCACTCTGGTTGCAATTATTCCTGTTATACGATGGAAAAACTGTTGTATTTATATTGTATTTTATGCTTCTGCTGTAGACTTCTTAGGCCCTAGCTATTCGATCTGGAGGAACAACGCCCTAGAGTGAAGCCTAGGTTGCCCGGAACGTAGAGATGACCATAACTTTCATACTGGTTGCAGTTATTCGTTTTATAACGTGGAAAAACTGTTGTATTTATATTGTATTTTATGCGTCTGGAGTTGTTTTCTAAGGCCCTAACTATTCGACCTGGTGGACCAACGCCCTGGAGTGAAGCCTAGGTTGCACGGAACGTAGAAATGCCCATTACTTTCACACTGGTTGTAATTATTCCTTTTATACGATGTAATAACTGTTGTATTTTTATTTTATTTTGTGCTTCTGGCGTTGACTTCTAAGGTCCTAGCTATTCGATCTGGTGAAGCAACGTTCTAGAGTGAAGCCTAGGTTGCCCGAAACTTAGAAATGACCATCACCTTCACTCTGGATGCAAGTATACCTGTTATACGATGGAAATACTGTGGTATTTATATTGTATTTTATGTTTCGGGCGCTGACTTCTAAGATCCTAGCTGTTCGATCTGGTGGAGCAGCGCCCTAGAGAGAAGCCTAGGTTGCCCGAAACGTATAAATGACCATTACTTTCACTCTGGTTGCAATTATTCATGCTATACGATGGAAAAACTGTTGTATTTTTATTGTATTTTATGCTTCTGGCGTTGACTTCTTAGGCCCTAAATATTCGATCCGGTGGAGCATCGCCCTAGAGTGAGGCCTAGGTCGCCCAGAACGTAGAAATGACCATAAGTTTCACTCTGGTTGCAATCATTCGTTTTATACAATGGAAAAACTGTTCTATTAATTTTGCATTTTATGCTTCGGGCGTTGACTTCTAAGGTCCTAGCTATCCGATCTGGTGGAGCCACGCCCTAGAGTGTAGCCTAGGCCGCAAGGAACGTAGAAATGACCATCACTTTCACTCTGGTTGCAATTATTCCTGTAATACGATGGAAAAACTGATGTATTTTTATTGTATTTTATGCGTCTGGAGTTGTTTTCTAAGGCTCTGACTATCCGACCTGGTGGAGCAACGCCCTAGAGTGAAGCCTAGGTTGCACGGAACGTAGAAATGCCCATTAATTTCACACAGGTTGTAATTATTCCTGTTATACGATGGAACAACTGTGGTATTTTTATTTTATTTTATGCTTCTGGCGTTGACATCTAAGGCCGTAGCTAATCGATGTGGTGGAGCAACGCCCTAGAGTGCATCCTATGTTGCACGGATCGTAGAAATGACCATAAGTTTCACTCTGGTTGGAATCACTCGTTTTATACAATGGTAAAACTGTTGTATTAATTTTGTATTTTATGGTTCGGGCGTTGACTTCTAAGGCCCTAACTATTCGATCCGGTGGAGCAACGCCCTAGAGTGAAGTCTAGATTGCCCGGAACGTAGAAATGACCATTACTTTCACACTGTTTGCAATTATTCCTGTTATACGATGGAATAACTCTTGTATTTTTATTTTGTTTTGTGCTTCTGGCGTTGACTTCTAAGGTCCTAGCTATTCGATCTGGTGGAGCAACGCTCTAGAGTGAAGCCTAGGTTGCCCGGAACTTAGAAATGGCCATCACCTTCACTCTGGTTTCTATTATTCCTGTTATGCGATGGAAATAATGTGGCATTTATATTGTATTTTATGCTTCTGGCGTAGGCTTCTTAGGCCCTAACTATTCGATCTGGGGGAACCACGCCCCAGAGTGAAGCCTAGGTTGCCCGGAACGTAGAAATGACCATCACTTTCACACTGGTTGCAATTATTCCTGTTATACAATGGAAAAACTGTTGTATTTATATCCTTTTTTATAGTTATGGCGTTGACTTCTAAGGCCGTAGCTATTCGATGTGGTGGAGCAATGCCCTAGAGTGAAGCCTAGAATGCCCGCAACGTAGAAATGACCATATCTTTCACACTGTTTGCAATTATTCCTGTTATACGATTGAAAAACTGTTGTATTTATATTGTATTTTATGCTTCTGGCGTTGACTTCTAAGGCCGCAGCTATCCGATGTGGTGGAGCAACGCCCTAGTGTGAAGCCTAGGTTGCCCGGAACGTAGAAATGACCATACCTTTCACACTGGTTGCAATTATTCCTGATATACAAGGGAAAAACTGTTGTATTTATATTTTATTGTATGCTTCTGGCGTTGACTTCCTGGGCCCTAACTATTCTATCTGGAGGAGCAACGCCCTAGAGTGAAGCCTAGGTTGCCCGGAACGTAGAAATGACCATACCTTTCACACTGGTTGCAATTATTCCTGTTATACGATGGAAAAACTGATGTACTTTTATTGTATTTTATGCGTCTGGAGTTGTTTTCTAAGGCCCTAAATATTCGGTCCGGTGGAGCATCGCCCTAGAGTGAAGCCTAGGTTGCCCGGAACGTAGAAATGACCGTTACTTTCACAATGTTCGCAATTATTCCTGTTATACGATTGAAAAACTGTTGTATTTATATTGTATTTTAGGCTTCTGGCGTTGACTTCTAAGGCCGCAGCTATCCGATGTGGTGGAGCAACGCCCTAGAGTGAAGCCTAGGTTGCCCGGAACGTAGAAATGACCATACCTTTCACACTGGTTGCAATTATTCCTGTTATACAAGGGAAAAACTGTTGTATTTATATTTTATTTTATGCTTCTGGCGTTGACTTCCTGGGCCCTAACTATTCTATCTGGAGGAGCAACGCCCTAGAGTGAAGCCTAGGTTGCCCGGAATGCAGAAATGACCATCACTTTCACACTGGTGGCAATTACTCCTGTTATACGATGGACAAACTGTTGGATTTTTAATGTACTTTATGCTTCTGGCGTTGACTTCTATGGCACTATGTATTCGATCTGGTGGAGCAACGCCCTAGAGTGAAGCCTAGGTTTCCCGGAATGTAGAAATGACCATCACTCTCACACTGGTTGCAATTATTCTTGTTATACGATGGAAAAACTGTTGTATTTATTTTGTATTTTATGCCTCTGGCGTTGACTCCTAAGGCCGTAGCTATTCGATGTGGTGGAGCAACGCCCTAGAGTGAAGCCTAGGATGCCCGCAACGTAGAAATGACCATATCTTTCACACTGTTCGCAATTATTCCTGTTATACGATTGAAAAACTGTTGTATTTATATTGTATTTTGAGCATCTGGCGTTGACTTCTAAGGCCGCAGCTATCCGATGTGGTGGAGCAACGCCCTAGAGTGAAGCCTAGGTTGCCCGGAACGTAGAAATGACCATACGTTTCACACTGGTTGCAATTATTCCTGTTATACAAGGGAAAAACTGTTGTATTTATATTGTATCTTATGCTTCTGGCGTTGACTTCCTGGGCCCTAACAATTCGATCTGGTGGAGCAACGCCCTAGGGTGAAGCCTAGGTTGCCCGGAACTTAGAAATGACCATAACTTTCATACTGGTTGCAATTATTCGTTTTATACCGTGGAAAAACTGTTGTATTTATATTGTATTTTATGCGTCTGGAGTTGTTTTCTAAGGCCCTATCTATTCGACCTGGTGGAAAAACGCCCTAGAGTGAAACATAGATTGCACGGAACGTAGAAATGCCCATTACTTTCACACTGGTTGTAATTATTCCTGTTATACGATGGAATAACTGTTGTATTTTTATTTTATTTTGTGCTTCTGGCGTTTACTTCTAAGGCCCTAGCTATTCGATCTGGTGGAGCAACGCTCTAGAGTGAAGCCTAGGTTGCCCGGAACTTAGAAATGACCAACACTTTCACTCTGGTTGCAATTATTCCTGTTATACGATGGAAAAACTGTTGTATTTATTTTGTATTTTATGTCTCTGGCGTTGACTCCTAAGGCCGCAGCTATCCGATGTGGTGGAGCAACGCCCTAGAGTGAAGCCTAGGTTGCCCGGAACGTAGAAATGACCATACGTTTCACACTGGTTGCAATTATTCCTGTTATACAAGGGAAAAACTGTTGTATTTATATTGTATTTTATGCTTCTGGCGTTGACTTGTTAGGCCCTAACTATACGATCTGGTGGAGCAACGCCCTAGAGTGATTCCTATGTTGCCTGGAACGTATAAATGACCATAGCTTTCATACTGGTTGCAATTATTCGTTTTATACGATGGAAAAGCTGTTGTATTTATTTTGTATTTGGTGCTCCTGGCGTTGACTTCTTGAGCCCTAGCTATTGGATCTCGTGCACCAACGCCCTAGAGTGAAGCCTAGGTTGCCCGGAACGTAGGAATGACCATAACATTCATACTGGTTGCAATTATACGTTCTATACGATGGAAAAGCTGTTGTATTTTTATTTTATTTTATGCTTCTAGCTTTGACTTCTAAGCCCCTAGCTATTCGATCTGGTGGAGCAACGGCCCTGAGTGAAGCCTAGGTTGCCCGGGACGTAGAAATGACCATCACCTTCACTCTGGTTGCAATTATTCATTTTATACAATGGAAAAACTGTTGTATTTATATTGTTTTTTATAGTTATGGCGTTGGCTTCTCAGGCCTTAGCTATTCGATGTGGTGGAGCAATGCCCTAGAGTGAAGCCTAGGATGCCCGCAACGTAGAAATCACCATATCTTTCACACTGTTTGCAATTATTCCTGATACACGATTCAAAAACTGTTGTATTCATATTGTATTTTATGCTTCTGGCGTTGACTTCTAAGGCCGGAGCTATTCGATGTGGTGGAGCAACGCCCTAGAGTGAAGCCTAGGTTGCCCGGAACGTAGAAATGACCATACCTTTCACACTGGTTGCAATTATTCCTGTTATACAAGGGAAAAACTGTTGTATTTATATTTTATTTTATGCTTCTGGCGTTGACTTCCTGGGCCCTAACTATTCTATCTGGAGGAGCAACGCCCTAGAGTGAAGCCTAGGTTGCCCGGAATGCAGAAATGAACATCACTTTCACACTGGTGGCAATTACTCCTGTTATACGATGGACAAACTGTTGGATTTTTAATGTACTTTATGCTTCTGGCGTTGACTTCTATGGCACTATGTATTCGATCTGGTGGAGCAACGCCCTAGAGTGAAGCCTAGGTTTCCCGGAATGTAGAAATGACCATCACTCTCACACTGGTTGCAATTATTCTTGTTATACGATGGAAAAACTGTTGTATTTATTTTGTATTTTATGCTTCTGGCGTTGACTTCTTAGGCCCTAACTATTCGATTTGGTGGAGTAACGCCCTAGGGTGAAGCCTAGGTTGCCCGTAACGTAGAAATGACCATAACTTTCATACTGGTTGCAATTATTCGTTTTATACCGTGGAAAAACTGTTGTATTTATATTGTATTTTATGAGTCTGGAGTTGTTTTCTAAGGCCCTAACTATTCGGCCGGGTGGACCAACGCCCTAGAGTGAAGCCTAGGTTGCACGGAGCGTAGAAATGCCCATTACTTTCACACTGGTTGTAATTATTCCTGTTATACGATGGAATAACTCTTGTACTTTTTTTTTATTTTGTGCTTCTGGCGTTGACTTCTAAGGTCCTAGCTATTCGATCTGGTGGAGCAACGCTCTAGAGTGAAGCCTAGGTTGCCCGGAACTTAGAAATGACCATCACCTTCACTCTGGTTGCAATTATTCCCGTTATACGATGGAAAAACTGTGGTGTTTATATTGTATTTTATGCTTCTGGCGTAGGCTTCTTAGGCCCTAACTATTCGATCTGGGGGAACCATGCCCTAGACTGAAGCCTAGGTTGCCCGGAACGTAGAAATGACCATCACTTTCACACTGGTTGCAATTATTCCTGTTATACAATGGAAAAACTGTTGTATTTATATCGTTTTTTATAGTTATGGCGATGACTTCTAAGAGCGTAGCTATTCGATGTGGTGGAGCAATGCCCTAGAGTGAAGCCTAGGATGCCCGCAACGTATAAATGACCATATCTTTCACACTGTTTGCAATTATTCCTGTTATACGATGGAATAACTCTTGTATTTTTATTTTATTTTGTGCTTCTGGCGTTGACTTCTAAGGTCCTAGCTATTCGTTCTGGTGGAGCAACGCTCTAGAGTGAAGCCTAGGTTGCCCGGAACTTAGAAATGGCCATCACCTTCACTCTGGTTGCAATTATTCCTGTTATACGATGGAAAAACTGTGGCATTTATATTGTATTTTATGCTGCTGGCGTAGGCTTCTTAGGCCCTAACTATTCGATCTGGGGGAACCACGCCCCAGAGTGAAGCCTCGGTTGCCCGGAACGTAGAAATGACCATACCTTTCACACTGGTTGCAATTATTCCTGATATACAATGGAAAAACTGTTGTATTTATATTTTATTTTATGCTTCTGGCGTTGACTTCCTGGGCCCTAACTATTCGATCTGGTGGAGCAACGCCCTAGGGTGAAGCCTAGGTTGCCCGGAACGTAGAAATGAACATACCTTTCACACTGGTTGCAATTACTCCTGTTATACGATGGACAAACTGTTGGATTTTTAATGTACTTTATGCTTCTGGCGTTGACTTCCTGGGCCCTAACTATTCTATCTGGAGGAGCAACGCCCTAGAGTGAAGCCTAGGTTGCCCGGAATGCAGAAATGACCATCACTTTCACACTGGTGGCAATTACTCCTGTTATACGATGGAAAAACTGTTGTACTTATTTTGTATTTTATGCTTCTGGCGTTGACTTCTTAGGCCCTAACTATTCGATTTGGTGGAGCAACGCCCTAGGGTGAAGCCTAGGTTGCCCGTAACGTAGAAATGACCATAACTTTCATACTGGTTGCAATTATTCGTTTTATACCGTGGAAAAATTGCTGTATTTATATTGTATTTTATGAGTCTGGAGTTGTTTTCTAAGGCCCTAACTATTCGGCCGGGTGGACCGACGCCCTAGAGTGAAGCCTAGGTTGCACGGAGCGTAGAAATGCCCATTACTTTCACACTGGATGTAATTATTCCTGTTATACGATGGAATAACTCTTGTATTTTTATTTTATTTTGTGCTTCTGGCGTTGACTTCTAAGGTCCTAGCTATTCGATCTGGTGGAGCAACGCTCTAGACTGAAGCCTAGGTTGCCCGGAACTTAGAAATGACCATCACCTTCACTCTGGTTGCAATTATTCCCGTTATACGATGGAAAAACTGTGGTGTTTATATTGTATTTTATGCTTCTGGCGTAGGCTTCTTAGGCCCTAACTATTCGATCTGGGGGAACCATGCCCTAGACTGAAGCCTAGGTTGCCGGGAACGTAGAAATGATCATACCTTTCACACTGGTTGCAATTATTCCTGTTATAGAAGGGAAAAACTGTTGTATTTATATTTTGTTTTACGCTTCTGGCGTTGACTTCCTGGGCCCTAACTATTCTATCTGGAGGAGCAACGTCCTAGAGTGAAGCCTAGGTTGCCCGGAATGCAGAAATGACCATCACTTTCACACTGGTGGCAATTACTCCTGTTATACGATGGACAAACTGTTGGATTTTTAATGTACTTTATGCTTCTGGCGTTGACTTCTATGGCACTATGTATTCGATCTGGTAGAGCAACGCCCTAGAGTGAAGCCTAGGTTGCCCGGAACGTAGAAATGACCATTAGTTTCACACTGTTTGCAATTATTCATTTTATACGATGGAAAAACTGTTGTATTTGTATTGTATTTTATGCTTCTGGCGTTGACTTCTTAGGCCCTAACTGTTCGATCTGGTAGAACAACGACCTAGAATGAAGCCAAGGTTGCCCGGAACGTAGAAATGGCCATCACTTTCACACTGTTTGCAATTATTCCTGTTATACGATGGAAAAACTGTTGTATTTTTATTGTATTTTATGCTTCTGGCGTTGACTTCTTAGGCCCTAAATATTCGATCCGGTGGAGCATCGCCCTAGAGTGAGGCCTAGGTTGCCCGAAACGTAGAAATGACCATATCTTTCACACTGTTTGCAATTATTCCTGTTATACGATTCAAAAACTGTTGTATTTATATTGTATTTAATGCTTCTGGCGTTGACTTCTAAGGCCGCAGCTATTCGATGTGGTGGAACGACGCCCTAGAGTGAAGCCTAGGTTTACCGGAGCGTAGAAATGACTATTACCTTCACACTGTTTGCAATTATTCCTGTTATGCGATGGAAAAACTGTTGTATTTCTATTGTATTTTATGCTTCTGGCGTTGACTTCTTAGGCCCTAACTATTCGATCTGGTGGAGCAACGCCCTAGGGTGAAGCCTAGGTTGCCCGGAACGTAGAAATGACTATAACTTTCATACTGGTTGCAATTATTCGTTTTATACCGTGGAAGAACTGTTGTATTTATATTGTATTTTATGCTTCTGGCGTTGACTTCTAAGGCAGCAGCTATCCGATGTGGTGGAGCAACGCCCTAGGGTGAAGGCTATGTTGCCCGGAACGCAGAAATGACCATAGCTTTCACACTGGTTGCAATTATTCCTGTTATACAAGTGAAAAACTGTTGTATTTATATTGTATTTTATGCTTCTGGCGTTGACTTCTTAGGCCCTATCTATTCGATTTGGCGCAGCAACGCCCTAGAGTGTGGCATAGGTTGCCCGGAATGTAGAAATGACCATCACTTTCACACTGGTTGCAATTATTCCTGTTATACGATGGAAAAACTGTTGTACTTATATTATATTTTATGCTTCAGGCGTTGACTTCTAAGGGCGTAGCTATTCGATGTGTTGGAGAAACGCCCTAGAGTGAAGCCTAGGTTGCCCGGAAAGTAGAAATGACCATTACCTCCACACTGTTTGCAATTATTCATTTTATACAATGGAGAATCTGTTGTATTTATATTGTTTTTTATAGTTATGGCGTTGACTTCTAAGGCCGTAGCTATTCGATGTGGTGGAGCAATGTCCTAGAGTGAAGCCTAGGATGCCCGCAACGTAGAAATGACCATATTTTTCACACTGTTTGCAATTATTCCTGTTATACGATTGAAAAACTGTTGTATTTATATTGTATTTTATGCTTCTGGCGTTGACTTCTAAGGCCGCAGCTATTCGATGTGGTGGAGCAACGCCCTAGAGTGAAGCCTAGGTTTCCCGGAACGTAGAAATGACCATAGCTTTCACACTGGTTGCAATTATTCCTGTTATACAAGTGAAGAACTGTTGTATTTATATTGTATTTTATGCTTCTGGCGTTGACTTCCTGGGCCCTAACTATTCTATCTGGAGGAGCAATGCCCTAGAGTGAAGCATAGGTTGCCCGGAATGCAGAAATGACCATCACTTTCACACTGGTGGCAATTATTCCTGTTATACGATGGACAAACTGTTGGATTTTTAATGTACTTTATGCTTCTGGCGTTGACTTCTAAGGCCCTATGTATTCGATCTGGTGGAGCAATGCCTCAGTGTTAAGTCTAGGATGCCCGGAACGTAGAAAGGTCCGTTCCTTTCACACTGGTTGCAATTACTCATTTTATGCGATGGAAAAACTGTTGTACATATATCGTATTTTGTGCTTCTGGCATTGACTTCTTAGGCCCTAACTATTCGATCTGGTGGAACAACGCCCTAGAGTGAAGCCTAGGTTGCCCGGAACATAGAAATGACCATTACCTTCACACTGTTTGCGATTATTCATTTTATACGATGGCAAAGCTGTTGTACATATATCGTATTTTATGCTTCTGGCGTTGACTTCTTAGGCCCTAACTATTCGATCAGGTGGAGCAACGCCCTAGGGTGAAGCATAGGTTGCCCGGAACGTGGAAATGACCATAACTTTCACACTGGTTTCAATTATTCGTTTTATACAATGGAAAAACTGTTCTATTTATTTTGTATTTTATGCTTCGGGCGTTGACTTCTATGGCCCTAACTATTCGATCTGGCGGAGCAACGCCCTAGAGTGAAGCCTGGGTTGCCCGGAACGTAGAAATGACCATTACGTTCACACTGTTTGCGATTATTCATTTTATACTATGGAAAAACTGTTGTATTTATTTTGTATTTTATGCCTCTGGCGTTGACTCCAAAGGCCGTAGCTATTCGATGTGGTGGAGCAACGCCCTAGAGTGAAGCCTAGGTTGCCCGGAACGTAGAAATGACCATGCCTTTCACACTGGTTGCAATCATTCCTGTTATACGATGGAAAAACTGTTGTACTTATATTATATTTTATGCTTCAGGCGTTGACTTCTAAGGGCGTAGCTATTCGATGTGGTGGAGAAACGCCCTAGAGTGAAGCCTAGGTTGCCCGGAAAGTAGAAATGACCATTACCTCCACACTGTTTGCAATTATTCATTTTATACAATGGAGAATCTGTTGTATTTATATTGTTTTTTATAGTTATGGCGTTGACTTCTAAGGCCGTAGCTATTCGATGTGGTGGAGCAATGTCCTAGAGTGAAGCCTAGGATGCCCGCAACGTAGAAATGACCATATTTTTCACACTGTTTGGAATTATTCCTGTTATACGATCGAAAAACTGTTGTATTTATATTGTATTTTATGCTTCTGGCGTTGACTTCTAAGGCCGCAGCTATTCGATGTGGTGGAGCAACGCCCTAGAGTGAAGCCTGGGTTGCCCGGAACGTAGAAAAGACCATTACGTTCACACTGTTTGCGATTATTCATTTTATACTATGGTAAAACTGTTGTATTTATATTGTATTTTATGCTTCTGGCATTGACTTCTAAGGCCCTGGCTATTCCATCTGGTGGAGCAACGCCCTAGAGTGGATCCTAGGTCGCCCGAAACGTGGAAATGACCATACCTTTCACTCTGGTTGCAATTATTCCAGCTATACGATGGACAAACTGTTGGATTTTGATTGTACTTTATGCTTCAGGCGTTGACTTCTTAGGCCCTAACTATTCGATCTGGTGGAGCAACGCCCTAGAGTGAAGCCTAGGTTGCCCGGAACATAGAAATGACTATTACCTTCACACTGTTTGCGATTATTCATTTTATACGATGGCAAAACTGTTTTACATATATCGTATTTTATGCTTCTGGCGTTGACTTCTTAGGCCCTAACTATTCGATCAGGTGGAGCAACGCCCTAGGGTGAAGCCTAGGTTGCCCGGAACGTAGAAATGACCATTACCTTCACACTGTTTGCGATTATTCATTTTATACGATGGTAAAACTGTTGTACATATATCGTATTTTATGCTTCTGGCGCTGACTTCTTAGGCCCTAACTATTCGATCAGGTGGAGCAACGCCCTAGGGTGAAGCCTAGCATGCCCGGAACGTAGAAATAACCATAACTTTCACACTGGTTGCAATTACTCGTTTTATACGATGGAAAAACTATTGTATTTATATTGTATTTTATGCTTCTGGCGTTGACTTCTTAGGCCCTATCTATTCGATCTGGCGGAGCAACGCCCTAGAGTGTAGCATAGGTTGCCCGGAATGTAGAAATGACCATCACTTTCACACTGGTTGCAATTATTCTTGTTATACGATCGAAAAACTGTTGTATTTATTTTGTATTTTATGCCTCTGGCGTTGACTCCAAAGGCCGTAGCTATTCGATGTGGTGGAGCCACGCCCTAGAGTGAAGCCTAGGTTGCCCGGAACGTAGAAATGACCATGTCTTTCACACTGGTTTCAATTATTCCTGTTATACGATGGAAAAACTGTTGTACTTATATTATATTTTATGCTTCAGGCGTTGACTTCTAAGGGCGTAGCTATTCGATGTGGTGGAGAAACGCCCTAGAGTGAAGCCTAGGTTGCCCGGAAAGTAGAAATGACCATTACCTCCACACTGTTTGCAATTATTCATTTTATACAATGGAGAAACTGCTGTATTTATATTGTTTTTTATAGTTATGGCGTTGACTTCTAAGGCCGTAGCTATTCGATGTGGTGGAGCAATGCCCTAGAGTGAAGCCTAGGATGCCCGCAACGTAGAAATGACCATATTTTTCACACTGTTTGCAATTATTCCTGTTATACGATTGAAAAACTGATGTATTTATATTGTATTTTATGCTTCTGGCGTTGACTTCTAAGGCCGCAGCTATTCGATGTGGTGGAGCAACGCCCTAGAGTGAAGCCTAGGTTGCCCGGAACGTAGTAATGACCATAGCTTTCACACTGGTTGCAATTATTCCTGTTATACAAGTGAAAAGCTGTTGTATTTATATTGTATTTTATGCTTCTGGCGTTGACTTCCTGGGCCCTAACTATTCTATCTGGAGGAGCAACGCCCTAGAGTGATGTCTAGGTTGCGCGGAATGCAGAAATGACCATCACTTTCACACTGGTGGCAATTATTCCTGTTATACGATGGACAAACTGTTGGATTTTTAATGTACTTTATGCTTCTGGCGTTGACTTCTAAGGCCCTATGTATTCGATCAGGTGGAGCAACGCCCTAGGGTGAAGCCTAGGATGCCCGGAACGTAGAAATAACCATAACTTTGACACTGGTTGCAATTACTCGTTTTATACGATGGAAAAACTATTGTATTTATATTGTATTTTATGCTTCTGGCGTTGACTTCTAAGGCAGTAGCTATTCGATGTGGTGGAGCAATGCCCTAGAGTGAAGCCTAGGATGCCCGCAACGTAGAAATGACCATATTTTTCACACTGTTTGCAATTATTCCTGTTATACGATTGAAAAACTGTTGTATTTATATTGTATTTTATGCTTCTGGCGTTGACTTCTAAGGCCGCAGCTATTCGATGTGGTGGAGCAACGCCCTAGAGTGAAGCCTAGGTTTCCCGGAACGTAGAAATGACCATAGCTTTCACACTGGTTGCAATTATTCCTGTTATACAAGTGAAGAACTGTTGTATTTATATTGTATTTTATGCTTCTGGCGTTGACTTCTTAGGCCCTAACTATTCGATCTGGTGGAACAACGCCCTAGAGTGAAGCCTAGGTTGCCCGGAACATAGAAATGACCATTACCTTCACACTGTTTGCGATTATTCATTTTATACGATGGCAAAGCTGTTGTACATATATCGTATTTTATGCTTCTGGCGTTGACTTCTTAGGCCCTAACTATTCGATCAGGTGGAGCAACGCCCTAGGGTGAAGCATAGGTTGCCCGGAACGTGGAAATGACCATAACTTTCACACTGGTTTCAATTATTCGTTTTATACAATGGAAAAACTGTTCTATTTATTTTGTATTTTATGCTTCGGGCGTTGACTTCTATGGCCCTAACTATTCGATCTGGCGGAGCAACGCCCTAGAGTGAAGCCTGGGTTGCCCGGAACGTAGAAATGACCATTACGTTCACACTGTTTGCGATTATTCATTTTATACTATGGAAAAACTGTTGTATTTATTTTGTATTTTATGCCTCTGGCGTTGACTCCAAAGGCCGTAGCTATTCGATGTGGTGGAGCAACGCCCTAGAGTGAAGCCTAGGTTGCCCGGAACGTAGAAATGACCATGCCTTTCACACTGGTTGCAATTATTCCTGTTATACGATGGAAAAACTGTTGTACTTATATTATATTTTATGCTTCAGGCGTTGACTTCTAAGGGCGTAGCTATTCGATGTGGTGGAGAAACGCCCTAGAGTGAAGCCTAGGTTGCCCGGAAAGTAGAAATGACCATTACCTCCACACTGTTTGCAATTATTCATTTTATACAATGGAGAATCTGTTGTATTTATATTGTTTTTTATAGTTATGGCGTTGACTTCTAAGGCCGCAGCTATTCGATGTGGTGGAGCAATGTCCTAGAGTGAAGCCTAGGATGCCCGCAACGTAGAAATGACCATATTTTTCACACTGTTTGCAATTATTCCTGTTATACGATTGAAAAACTGTTGTATTTATATTGTATTTTATGCTTCTGGCGTTGACTTCTAAGGCCGCAGCTATTCGATGTGGTGGAGCAACGCCCTAGAGTGAAGCCTGGGTTGCCCGGAACGTAGAAAAGACCATTACGTTCACACTGTTTGCGATTATTCATTTTATACTATGGTAAAACTGTTGCATTTATATTGTATTTTATGCTTCTGGCATTGACTTCTAAGGCCCTGGCTATTCCATCTGGTGGAGCAACGCCCTAGAGTGGAGCCTAGGTCGCCCGAAACGTGGAAATGACCATACCTTTCACTCTGGTTGCAATTATTCCAGCTATACGATGGACAAACTGTTGGATTTTGATTGTACTTTATGCTTCAGGCGTTGACTTCTAAGGCCCTAACTATTCGATATGGTGGAGCAACGACCTAGAGTGAAGCCTAGGTTGCCCGGAACGTAGAAATGACCATAACTTTCACACTGGTTGCCATTATTCGTTTTATACGAAGGAAAAACTGTTGTATTTATATCGTATTTTATGCTTCAGGCGTTGACTTCTTAGGCCCTAACTATTGGATCTGGTGGACCAACGCCCTAGAGTGAAGCCTAGGTTGCCCGGAACGTAGAAATGACCATTACTTTCACACTGGTTGCAATTACTCCAGTTATACGATGGAAAATCTGTTGTATTTATTTTGTATTTTATGCTTCTTGCGTTCACTTCTTAGGCCCTAACTATTCGACCTGGTGGAGCACCGCCCTAGAGTGAAGCCGAGGTTGCCCGGAACGTAGAAATGACCATTACCTTCACACTGGTTGCAATTATTCGTTTTATATGGTGGAAAAACTGTTGTACATATGTCGTATTTTATGCTTCTGGCGTTGAGTTCTTAGGCCCTAACTATTCGATCTGGTGGAGCAACGCCCTAGTCTGAAGCCTAGGTTGCCCTGAACGTAGAAATGACCATAACTTGCATACTGGTTGCAATTATTCCTGTTATACAAGTGAAAAACTGCTGTATTTATATTGTAGTTTATGCTTCTGGCGTTGACTTCTTAGGCCCTATCTATTCGATTTGGCGGAGCAACGCCCTAGAGTGTGGCATAGGTTGCCCGGAATGTAGAAATGACCATCACTTTCACACTGGTTGCAATTATTCCTGTTATACGATGGAAAAACTGTTGTACTTATATTATATTTTATGCTTCAGGCGTTGACTTCTAAGGGCGTAGCTATTCGATGTGGTGGAGAAACGCCCTAGAGTGAAGCCTAGGTTGCCCGGAAAGTAGAAATGACCATTACCTCCACACTGTTTGCAATTATTCATTTTATACAATGGAGAATCTGTTGTATTTATATTGTTTTTTATAGTTATGGCGTTGACTTCTAAGGCCGTAGCTATTCGATGTGGTGGAGCAATGTCCTAGAGTGAAGCCTAGGATGCCCGCAACGTAGAAATGACCATATTTTTCACACTGTTTGCAATTATTCCTGTTATACGATTGAAAAACTGTTGTATTTATATTGTATTTTATGCTTCTGGCGTTGACTTCTAAGGCCGCAGCTATTCGATGTGGTGGAGCAACGCCCTAGAGTGAAGCCTAGGTTTCCCGGAACGTAGAAATGACCATAGCTTTCACACTGGTTGCAATTATTCCTGTTATACAAGTGAAGAACTGTTGTATTTATATTGTATTTTATGCTTCTGGCGTTGACTTCTTAGGCCCTAACTATTCGATCTGGTGGAACAACGCCCTAGAGTGAAGCCTAGGTTGCCCGGAACATAGAAATGACCATTACCTTCACACTGTTTGCGATTATTCATTTTATACGATGGCAAAGCTGTTGTACATATATCGTATTTTATGCTTCTGGCGTTGACTTCTTAGGCCCTAACTATTCGATCAGGTGGAGCAACGCCCTAGGGTGAAGCATAGGTTGCCCGGAACGTGGAAATGACCATAACTTTCACACTGGTTTCAATTATTCGTTTTATACAATGGAAAAACTGTTCTATTTATTTTGTATTTTATGCTTCGGGCGTTGACTTCTATGGCCCTAACTATTCGATCTGGCGGAGCAACGCCCTAGAGTGAAGCCTGGGTTGCCCGGAACGTAGAAATGACCATTACGTTCACACTGTTTGCGATTATTCATTTTATACTATGGAAAAACTGTTGTATTTATTTTGTATTTTATGCCTCTGGCGTTGACTCCAAAGGCCGTAGCTATTCGATGTGGTGGAGCAACGCCCTAGAGTGAAGCCTAGGTTGCCCGGAACGTAGAAATGACCATGCCTTTCACACTGGTTGCAATTATTCCTGTTATACGATGGAAAAACTGTTGTACTTATATTATATTTTATGCTTCAGGCGTTGACTTCTAAGGGCGTAGCTATTCGATGTGGTGGAGAAACGCCCTAGAGTGAAGCCTAGGTTGCCCGGAAAGTAGAAATGACCATTACCTCCACACTGTTTGCAATTATTCATTTTATACAATGGAGAATCTGTTGTATTTATATTGTTTTTTATAGTTATGGCGTTGACTTCTAAGGCCGTAGCTATTCGATGTGGTGGAGCAATGTCCTAGAGTGAAGCCTAGGATGCCCGCAACGTAGAAATGACCATATTTTTCACACTGTTTGCAATTATTCCTGTTATACGATTGAAAAACTGTTGTATTTATACTGTATTTTATGCTTCTGGCGTTGACTTCTAAGGCCGCAGCTATTCGATGTGGTGGAGCAACGCCCTAGAGTGAAGCCTGGGTTGCCCGGAACGTAGAAAAGACCATTACGTTCACACTGTTTGCGATTATTCATTTTATACTATGGTAAAACTGTTGCATTTATATTGTATTTTATGCTTCTGGCATTGACTTCTAAGGCCCTGGCTATTCCATCTGGTGGAGCAACGCCCTAGAGTGGAGCCTAGGTCGCCCGAAACGGGGAAATGACCATACCTTTCACTCTGGTTGCAATTATTCCAGCTATACGATGGACAAACTGTTGGATTTTGATTGTACTTTATGCTTCAGGCGTTGACTTCTTAGGCCCTAACTATTCGATCTGGTGGAGCAACGCCCTAGGGTGAAGCCTAGCATGCCCGGAACGTAGAAATAACCATAACTTTCACACTGGTTGCAATTACTCGTTTTATACGATGGAAAAACTATTGTATTTATATTGTATTTTATGCTTCTGGCGTTGACTTCTTAGGCCCTATCTATTCGATCTGGCGGAGCAACGCCCTAGAGTGTAGCATAGGTTGCCCGGAATGTAGAAATGACCATCACTTTCACACTGGTTGCAATTATTCTTGTTATACGATCGAAAAACTGTTGTATTTATTTTGTATTTTATGCCTCTGGCGTTGACTCCAAAGGCCGTAGCTATTCGATGTGGTGGAGCCACGCCCTAGAGTGAAGCCTAGGTTGCCCGGAACGTAGAAATGACCATGTCTTTCACACTGGTTTCAATTATTCCTGTTGTACGATGGAAAAACTGTTGTACTTATATTATATTTTATGCTTCAGGCGTTGACTTCTAAGGGCGTAGCTATTCGATGTGGTGGAGAAACGCCCTAGAGTGAAGCCTAGGTTGCCCGGAAAGTAGAAATGACCATTACCTCCACACTGTTTGCAATTATTCATTTTATACAATGGAGAAACTGCTGTATTTATATTGTTTTTTATAGTTATGGCGTTGACTTCTAAGGCCGTAGCTATTCGATGTGGTGGAGCAATGCCCTAGAGTGAAGCCTAGGATGCCCGCAACGTAGAAATGACCATATTTTTCACACTGTTTGCAATTATTCCTGTTATACGATTGAAAAACTGTTGTATTTATATTGTATTTTATGCTTCTGGCGTTGATTTCTAAGGCCCTATGTATTCGATCTGGTGGAGCAATGCCTCAGTGTTAAGTCTAGGATGCCCGGAACGTTGAAATGTCCGTTACTTTCACACTGGTTGCAATTACTCATTTTATGCGATGGAAAAACTGTTGTACATATATCGTATTTTATGCTTCTGGCATTGACTTAGGCCCTAACTATTCGATCTGGTGGAGCAACGCCCAGGGGTGAAGCCTAGGTTGCGCGGAACGTAGAAATGACCATAACTTTCACACTGGTTTCAATTGTTCGTTTTATACAATGGAAAATCTGTTCTATTTATTTTGTATTTTATGCTTCGGGCGTTGACTTCTAAGGCCCCAACTATTCGATCTGCTGGAGCAACGCCCTAGAGTGAAGCCTAGGTTGCCCGGAATGTAGAATTGACCATTACCTTCACACTGTTTGCGATTATTCATTTTATACGATGGCAAAACTGTTGTACATATATCGTATTTTATGCTCCTGGCGTTGACTTCTTAGGCCCTAACTATTCGATCAGGTGGAGCAACGCCCTAGGGTGAAACGTAGGTTGCCCGGAACGTGGAAATGACCATAACTTTCACACTGGTTTCAATTATTCGTTTTATACAATGGAAAAACTGTTCTATTTATTTTGTATTTTATGCTTCGGGCGTTGACTTCTATGGCCCTAACTATTCGATCTGGTGGACGAACGCCCTAGAGTGAAGCCTGGGTTGCCCGGAACGTAGAAATGACCATTACTTTCACACTGGTTACAATTATTCATTTTATACGATGGAAAAACTATTGTACCTTTATTGTATTTTATGCTTCGGGCGTTGACTTCTAAGGCCCTAACTACTCGATATGGTGGAGCAACGACCTAGAGTGAAGCCTAGGTTGCTCGGAACGTAGAAATGACCATAACTTTCACACTGGTTGCCATTATTCGTTTTATACGAAGGAAAAACTGTTGTATTTATATCGTATTTTATGCTTCAGGCGTTGACTTCTTAGGCCCTAACTATTGGATCTGGTGGACCAACGCCCTAGAGTGAAGCCTAGGTTGCCCGGAACGTAGAAATGACCATTACTTTCACACTGGTTGCAATTACTCCAGTTATACGATGGAAAATCTGTTGTATTTATTTTGTATTTTATGCTTCTTGCGTTCACTTCTTAGGCCCTAACTATTCGACCTGGTGGAGCACCGCCCTAGAGTGAAGCCGAGGTTGCCCGGAACGTAGAAATGACCATTACCTTCACACTGGTTGCAATTATTCGTTTTATATGGTGGAAAAACTGTTGTACATATGTCGTATTTTATGCTTCTGGCGTTGAGTTCTTAGGCCCTAACTATTCGATCTGGTGGAGCAACGCCCTAGTCTGAAGCCTAGGTTGCCCTGAACGTAGAAATGACCATAACTTGCATACTGGTTGCAATTATTCGTTTTATACGGTGGAAAAACTGTTGTATTTATATCGTATTTTACGCTTCCGGCGTTGACTTCTTAGGCCCTAGCTATTCGATCTGGTGGCACAACGCCCTAGAGTGATGCCTAGGTTGCCCGGAACGTAGAAATGACCATTACTTTCACACTGTTTGCAATTATTCATTTTATACGATGGAAAAGCTGTTGTATTTATATTGTATTTTATGCTTCTGGCGTTGACTTCTAAGGACCTAGCTATTCGATCTGGCGGAGCAGCGCCCTAGAGTGCAGCCTGGGTTGCCCGGAACGTAGAAATGACCATAACTATCACACTGGTTGCAATTATTCGTTTTATACAATGGAAAAACTGTTCTATTTATATTGTATTTTATGCTTCTGGCGTTGACTTCTTAGGCCCTATCTATTCGATCTGGCGGAGCAACGCCCTAGAGTGTAGTCTAAGTTGCCCGGAATGTAGAAATGACCATCACTTTCACACTGGCTGCAATTATTCTTGTTATACGATCGAAAAACTGTTGTATTTATTTTGCATTTTATGCCTCTGGCGTTGACTCCTAAGGCCGTAGCTATTCGATGTGGTGGAGCAACGCCCTAGAGTGAAGCCTAGGTTGCCTGGAACGTAGAAATGACCATTCCTTTCACACTGGTTGCAATTATTCCTGTTATACGACGGAAAAACTGTTGTACTTATATAATATTTTATGCTTCAGGCGTTGACTTCTAAGGGCGTAGCTATTCGATGTGGTGGAGAAACGCCCTAGAGTGAAGCCTAGGTTGCCCGGAAAGTAGAAATGACCATTACCTCCACACTGTTTGCAATTATTCATTTTATACAATGGAGAAACTGTTGTATTTATATTGTTTTTTATAGATATGGCGTTGACTTCTAAGGCAGTAGCTATTCGATGTGGTGGAGCAATGCCCTAGAGTGAAGCCTAGGATGCCCGCAACGTAGAAATGACCATATTTTTCACACTGTTTGCAATTATTCCTGTTATACGATTGAAAAACTGATGTATTTATATTGTATTTTATGCTTCTGGCGTTGACTTCTAAGGCCGCAGCTATTCGATGTGGTGGAGCAACGCCCTAGAGTGAAGCCTAGGTTGCCCGGAACGTAGTAATGACCATAGCTTTCACACTGGTTGCAATTATTCCTGTTATACAAGTGAAAAACTGTTGTATTTATATTGTATTTTATGCTTCTGGCGTTGACTTCCTGGGCCCTAACTATTCTATCTGGAGGAGCAACGCCCTAGAGTGATGTCTAGGTTGCGCGGAATGCAGAAATGACCATCACTTTCACACTGGTTGCAATTATTCGTTTTATACGATGGAAAAACTGTTTTACATATATCGTAATTTATGCTTCTGGCGTTGACTTCTTAGGCCCTAACTATTCGATCAGGTGGAACAACGCCCTAGGGTGAAGCCTAGGTTGCCCGGAACGTAGAAGTGACCATTACCGTCACACTGCTTGCGATTATTCATTTTATACGGTGGTAAAACTGTTGTATATATATCGTATTTTATGTTTCTGGCGTTGACTTCTTAGGCCCTAACTATTCGATCAGGTGGAGCAACGCCCTAGGGTGAAGCCTAGGTTGCCCGGAACGTAGAAGTGACCATTACCGTCACACTGCTTGCGATTATTCATTTTATACGATGGTAAAACTGTTGTACATATATCGTATTTTATGTTTCTGGCGTTGACTTCTTAGGCCCTAACTATTCGATCAGGTGGAGCAACGCCCTAGGGTGAAGCCTAGGTTGCCCGCAACGTAGAAATGACCATAACTTTCACACTGTTTGCGATTATTCATTTTATACGATGGTAAAACTGTTGTACATATATCGTATTTTATGCTTCTGGCGCTGACTTCTTAGGCCCTAACTATTCGATCAGGCGGAGCAACGCCCTAGGGTGAAGCCTAGGATGCCCGGAACGTAGAAATAACCATAACTTTCACACTGGTTGCAATTACTCGTTTTATACGATGGAAAAACTATTGTATTTATATTGTATTTTATGCTTCTGGCGTTAACTTCTAAGGCCCTAACTATTCGATGTGGTGGAGCAACGTCCTAGAGTGAAGCCTAGGTTGCCCGGAACGTAGAAATGACCATAGCTTTCACACTGGTTGCAATTATTCCTGTTATACAAGTGAAAAACTGTTGTATTTATTTTGTATTTTATGCCTCTGGCGTTGACTCCTAAGGCCGTAGCTATTCGATGTGGTGAAGCAACGCCCTAGAGTGAAGCCTAGGTTGCCCGCAACGTAGAAATGACCATATTTTTCACTCTGTTTGCAATTATTCCTGTTATACGATTGAAAAACTGTTGTATTTATATTGTATTTTATGCTTCTGGCGTTGACTTCTAAGGCCGCAGCTATTCGATGTGGTGGAGCAACGCCCTAAAGTGAAGCCTAGGTTGCCCGGAACGTAGAAATGACCATAGCTTTCACACTGGTTGCAATTATTCCTGTTATACAAGTGAAAAACTGTTGTATTTATATTGTATTTTATGCTTCTGGCGTTGACTTCCTGGGCCCTAACTATTCTATCTGGAGGAGCAATGCCCTAGAGTGAAGCATAGGTTGCCCGGAATGCAGAAATGACCATCACTTTCACACTGGTGGCAATTATTCCTGTTATACGATGGACAAACTGTTGGATTTTTATTGTACTTTATGCTTCTGGCGTTGACTTCTAAGGCCCTATGTATTCGATCTGGTGGAGCAATGCCTCACTGTTAAGTCTAGGATGCCCGGAACGTAGAAATGTCCGTTCCTTTCACACTGGTTGCAATTACTCATTTTATGCGATGGAAAAACTGTTGTACATATATCGTATTTTATGCTTCTGGCATTGACTTCTTAGGCCCTAACTATTCGATCTGGTGGAGCAACGCCCATGGGTGAAGCCTAGGTTGCGCGGAACGTAGAAATGACCATAACTTTCACACTGGTTTCAATTGTTCGTTTTATACAATGGAAAAACTTTTCTATTTATTTTGTATTTTATGCTTCGGGCGTTGACTTCTAAGGCCCCAACTATTCGATCTGGTGGAGCAACGCCCTAGAGTGAAGCCTAGGTTGCCCGGAATGTAGAATTGACCATTACCTTCACACTGTTTGCGATTATTCATTTTATACGATGGCAAAACTGTTGTACATATATCGTATTTTATGCTTCTGGCGTTGACTTCTTAGGCCCTAACTATACGATCAGGTGGAGCAACGCCCTAGGGTGAAGCGTAGGTTGCCCGGAACGTGGAAATTACCATAACATTCACACTGGTTTCAATTATTCGTTTTATACAATGGAAAAACTGTTCTATTTATTTTGTATTTTATGCTTCGGGCGTTGACTTCTATGGCACTAACTATTCGATCTGGTGGAGCAACGCCCTAAAGTGGAGCCTAGGTCGCCCGAAACGTGGAAATGACCATTACTTTCACTCTGGTTGCAATTATTCCAGCTATACGATGGACAAACTGTTGGATTTTGATTGTACTTTATGCTTCAGGCGTTGACTTCTTAGGCCCTAACTATTCGCTCTGGTGGAGCAACGCCCTAGGGTGAAGCGTAGGTTGCCCGGAACGTAGAAATGACCATTACCTTCACACTGTTTGCGATTATTCATTTTATACGATGGTAAAACTGTTGTACATATATCGTATTTTATGCTTCTGGCGTTGACTTCTAAGGCCCTAACTATTCGATCTGGTGGAGCAACGCCGTGGAGTGAAGCCTAGGTTGCGCGGAACGTAGAAATGACCATTACCTTCACACTGTTTGCGATTATTCATTTTATACGATGGTAAAACTGTTGTATTTATTTTGTATTTTATGCTTCTGGCATTGACTTCTAAGGCCCTAGCTATTCCATCTGGTGGAGCAACGCCCTAGAGTGGAGCCTAGGTCGCCCGAAACGTGAAATGACCATTACTTTCACACTGTTTGCGATTATTCATTATATACGATGGTAAAACTGTTGTATTTATTTTGTATTTTATGCTTCTGGCATTGACTTCTAAGGCCCTAGCTATTCCATCTGCTGGAGCAATGCCCTAGAGTGGAGCCTAGGTCGCCCGAAACGTGGAAATGGCCATTACTTTCACTCTAGTTGTAATTATTCCAGCTATACGATGGACAAACTGTTGGACTTTGATTGTACTTTATGCTTCAGGTGTTGACATCTTAGGCCCTAACTATTCGCTCTGGTGGAACAACGCCCTAGGGTGAAGCCTAGGTAGCCCGGCACGTAGAAATGACCATTACCTTCACACTGTTTGCAAATATACAGTATATACGATGGAAAAGCTGTTGTATCTATTTTGTATTTTATGCTTCTGGCGCTGACTTCTTAGGCCCTAACTATTCGATCTGGTGGAGCAATGCCCTAGAGTGGAACCTAGGTCGCCCGAAACGTAGAAATGACCATTACTTTCACTCTGGTTGCAATTATTCCAGCTATACGATGGACAAACTGTTGGATTTTGATTGTACTTTATACTTCTGGCGTTGACTTCTAAGGCCCTATGTATTCGATCTGGTGTAGCAGTGCCTCAGCGTTAAGTCTAGGATGCCCGCAACGTAGAAATGGCTATTACTTTCAGACTGGTTGCAATTATTCGTTTTATACGATGGAAAAACTGTTGTACATATATCGTATTTTATGCTTCTGGCGTTGACTTCTTAGGCCCTAACTATTCGATCAGGTGGCGCAACGCCTTAGGGTGAAGCCTAGGTTGCCCGGAACGTAGAAATGACCATATCTTTCATACTGGTTGCAATTATTCGTTTTATACGATGGAAAAACTGTTCTATTTCTTTTGTATTTTATGCTTCGGGCGTTGACTCCTAAGGCCCCAACAATTCGATCTGGTGGAGCAACGCCCTAGAGTGAAGCCTAGGTTGCCCGGAATATAGAAAGGACCATCACCTTCACACGGTTTGCGATTATTCATTTTATACGATGGTAAAACTGTTGTACATATATCGTATTTTATGCTTCTGGCGTTGACTTCTTAGGCCCTAACTATTCGATCAGGTGGAGCCACGCCCTAGGGTGAAGCGTAGGTTGCCTGGAACGTAGAAATGACCGTTACTTTCACACTGTTTGCAAATGTACATTATATACGATGGAAAAGCTGTTGTATTAATATTGTATTTTATGCTTCTGGCGCTGACTTCTTAGGCCCTAACTATTTGATCTGGTGGAGCACCGCCCTGTAGTGAAGCCTAGGTTGCCCGGAACGTAGAAATGACCATAACTTTCACACTGGTTTCAATTATTAGTTTTATACAATGGAAAAACTGTTCTATTCATTTTGTATTTTATGCTTCTGGCATTGACTTCTAAGGCTCTAGCTATTCCATCTGGTGGAGCACCGCCCTGTAGAGAAGCGTAAGTTGCCCGGAACGTAGAAAGGACCTGTACTTTCACACTGGTTGCAGTTATTCCTGTTATACGATGGAAAAACTGTTGCATTTTTATTGTATTTTATGCTTCTGGCATTGACTTCTAAGGCCCTAGCTATTCCGTCTGGTGGAGCAACGCCCTAGAGTGGAGCCTAGGTCGCCCGAAACGTAGAAATGACCATTACTTTCACTCTGGTTGCAATTATTCCAGCTATACGATGGACAAACTGTTGGATTTTGATTGTACTTTATACTTCTGGCGTTGACTTCTAAGGCCCTATGTATTCGATCTGGTGTAGCAGTGCCTCAGCGTTAAGTCTAGGATGCCCGCAACGTAGAAATGGCTATTACTTTCAGACTGGTTGCAATTATTCGTTTTATACGATGGAAAAACTGTTGTACATATGTCGTATTTTATGCTTCTGGCGTTGACTTCTTAGGCCCTAACTATTCGATCAGGTGGAGCAACGCCTTAGGGTGAAGCCTAGGTTGCCCGGAACGTAGAAATGACCATAACTTTCATACTGGTTGCAATTATTTGTTTTATACGATGGAAAAACTGTTCTATTTCTTTTGTATTTTATGCTTCGGGCGTTGACTCCTAAGGCCCCAACAATTCGATCTGGTGGAGCAGCGCCCTAGAGTGAAGCCTAGGTTGCCGGGAATGTATAATTGACCATTACCTTCACACTGTTTGCGATTATTCATTTTATACGACGGTAAAACTGTTGTTCATATATCGTATTTTATGCTTCTGGCGTTGACTTCTTAGGCCCTAACTATTCGATCTGGTGGAGCACCGCCCTGTAGTAAAGCCTAGGTTGCCCGGAACGTAGAAATGACCATAACTTTCACACTGGTTTCAATTATTCGTTTTATACAATGGAAAAACTGTTCTATTTATTTTGTTTTTTATGCTTCGGGCGTTGACTTCTATGGCCCTAACTATTCGATCTGGTGGAGCAACGCCCTAGAGTGAAGCCTAGGTTGCCCGGAACGTAGAAATGACCATTACCTTCACACTGTTCGCGATTATTCATTTTATACGATGGTAAAACTGTTGTATTTATTTTGTATTTTATGCTTCTGGCATTGACTTCTAAGGCCCTAGCTATTCCATCTGGTGGAGCAACGCCCTAGAGTGGAGCCTAGGTCGCCCGAAACGTGGAAATGACCATTACTTTCACTCTGGTTGCAATTATTCCAGCTATACGATGGACAAACGGTTGGATTTTGATTGTACTTTATACTTCTGGCGTTGACTTCTAAGGCCCTATGTATTCGATCTGGTGTAGCAATGCCTCAGAGTTAAGTCTAGGATGCCCGCAACGTAGAAATGTCTATTACTTTCACACTGGTTGCAATTATTCGTTTTATACGATGGAAAAACTGTTTTACATATATCGCATTTTATGCTTCTGGCGTTGACTTCTTAGGCCCTAACTATTCGATCAGGTGGAACAACGCCCTAGGGTGAAGCCTAGGTTGCCCGGAACGTAGAAGTGACCATTACCGTTACACTGCTTGCGATTATTCATTTTATACGATGGTAAAACTGTTGTACATATATCGTATTTTATGTTTCTGGCGTTGACTTCTTAGGCCCTAACTATTCGATCAGGTGGAGCAACGCCCTAGGGTGAAGCCTAGGTTGCCCGGAACGTAGAAATGACCATAACTTTCATACTGGTTGCAATTATTCGTTTTATGCGATGGAAAAACTGTTGTATTAATTTTGTATTTGGTGCATCTGGCGTTGACTTCTTAGGCCCTAACTATTCGATGTGGTTGAGCAACGCCCTAGAGTGAAGCCTAGATTGCCCGGAACGTTGAAATGACCATAACTTTCATACTGGTAGCAATTATTCGTTTTATACGATGGAAAAACTGTTGGATTTATATTGTATTTTATGCTTGAGCGTTCACTTCCTAGGCCCTAACTATTCGCTCTGGTGGAACAACGCCCTAGGGTGATGCCTAGGTTGCCCGGATCGTAGAAATGACCATTACTTGCACACTGGTTGCAATTATTCGTTGCATACGATGGAAAAACTGTTGTATTTATTTTGTATTTGGTGCTTCTGGCGTTGACTTCTTAGGTCCTAACTATTGGATCTGGTGGAGCAACGCCCACGGGTGAAGTCTAGGTTGCGCGGAACGTAGAAATGACCATAAATTTTACACTGGCTTCAATTATTCGCTTCATACAGTGGAAAAACTGTTGTATTTATTTTGTATTTGGTGCTTCTGTCGTTGACTTCTTAGGCCCTGACTATTGGATCTGGTGGAGCACCGCCCTGTAGTGAAGCGTAAGTTGCCCGGAACGTAGAAAGGACCTGTACTTTCACACTGGTTGCAGTTATTCCTGTCATACGATGGAAAAACTGTTGCATTTTTATTGTATTTTATGCTTCTGGCATTGACTTCTAAGGCCATAGCTATTCCGTCTGGTGGAGCAACGCCCTAGAGTGGAGCCTAGGTCGCCCGAAACGTAGAAATGACCATTACTTTCACTCTGGTTGCAATTATTCCAGCTATACGATGGACAAACTGTTGGATTTTGATTGTACTTTATACTTCTGGCGTTGACTTCTAAGGCCCTATGTATTCGATCTGGTGTAGTAGTGCCTCAGCGTTAAGTCTAGGATGCCCGCAACGTAGAAATGGCTATTACTTTCAGACTGGTTGCAATTATTCGTTTTATACGATGGAAAAACTGTTGTACATATATCGTATTTTATGCTTCTGGCGTTGACTTCTTAGGCCCTAACTATTCGATCAGGTGGAGCAACGCCTTAGGGTGAAGCCTAGGTTGCCCGGAACGTAGAAATGACCATAACTTTCATACTGGTTGCAATTATTCGTTTTATACGATGGAAAAACTGTTCTATTTCTTTTGTATTTTATGCTTCGGGCGTTGACTCCTAAGGCCCCATCAATTCGATCTGGTGGAGCAGCGCCCTAGAGTGAAGCCTAGGTTGCCGGGAATGTATAATTGACCATTACCTTCACACTGTTTGCGATTATTCATTTTATACGACGGTAAAACTGTTGTTCATATATCGTATTTTATGCTTCTGGCGTTGACTTCTTAGGAGCTAACTATTCGATCAGGTGGAGCCAAGCCCTAGGGTGAAGCGTAGGTTGCCCGGAACGTAGAAATGACCAAAACTATCATACTGGTTGCAATTATTCGTTTTATACGATGGAAAAACTGTTGTATTTATTTTGCATTTGGTGCTTCTGGCGTTGACTTCTTATGCCCTAACTGTTAGATGTGGAGGGCCAACGCCCTGGAGTGAAGCCCAGGTTGCCCGGAACGTAGAAATGACCATATCTTTCAGACTGGTTGCAATTATTCCTGTTATACGATGAAAAAAATGTTGTATGTTTATTGTGTTTTATGCCTCAGGCGTTGACTTCTAAGGCCCAAACTATTCGATGTGTTGGAGCAACGCCTTTGAGCGAAGCCTAGGTTGTCCGGAACGTAAAAATGACCTGTACTTTCACACTGGTTGCAATTATTCCTGTTATACGATGGAAACACTGTTGTACTTATGTTGTATTGTATGCTTCTGGCGTCGAATTCTAAGTCCCTAGCTATTCGATCTGGTGGAGCAACGCCCTAGAGTGTAGCCTAGGTTGCCCGGAACGTAGAAATGACCTTTACTTACACACTGTTTGCAAATGTACATTATATACGATGGAAAAGCTGTTGTATTTATATTGTATTTTATGCTTCTGGCGTTGACTTCTTAGGCCCTAACTATTTGATCTGGTGGAGCATCGCCCTGTGGTGAAGCCTCGGTTGCCCGGAACGTAGAAATGACCATTACCTTCACGCTGTTTGCGATTATCCATTTTATACGATGGTAAAACTGTTGTACATACATCGTATTTTATGCTTCTGGCGTTGACTTCTTAGGCCCTAACTATTCGCTCTGGTGGAACAACGCCCTAGCGTGATGCCTAGGTTGCCCGGATCGTAGAAATGACAATCACTTTCACACTGGTTGCAATTATTCTTGTTATACGATGGAAAAACTGTTGTACTTATTTTGTATTTTATGCTTCCGGCATTGCCTTCTAAGGCCCTAGCTATTCCATCTGGAGGAGCAACGCCCTAGAGTGAAGCCTAGGTTGCCCGGAACGTAGAAATGACCATTACATCCACACTGTTTGCAATTATTCATATTATACAGATGAAAAACTGTTGTATTTATATTGTATTTTATGCTTCTGGCATTGACTTCTAAGGCCCTAACTATTCGATATGGTTGAGCAACGCCCTAGAGTGAAGCCTAGGTTGCCCGGAACGTAGAAATGACCATTACCTTCACACTGTTTGCGATTATTCATTTTATATGATGGTAAAACTGTTGTATTTATTTTGTAATTTATGCCTCTGGCGTTGACTCCTAAGGCCGTAGCTATTCGATGTGGTGGAGCAACGTCCTAGAGTGAAGTCTAGGTTGCCCGGAACGTAGAAATGACCATAGCTTTCACACTGGTTGCAATTATTCCTGTTATACATGTGAAAAACTGTTGTATATATATTGTATTTTTTGCTTCTGGCGTTGACTTCTTAGGCCTTAACTATTCGATCTGGTGGAGCAACGCCCTAGAGTGGAGCCTAGGTCGCCCGAAACGAAGAAATGACCAATACTTTCACTCTGGTTGCAATTATTCCAGCTATACGATGGACAAACTGTTGGATTTTGATTGTACTTTATACTTCTGGCGTTGACTTCTAAGGCCCTATGTATTCGATCTGGTGTAGCAATGCCTCAGAGTTAAGTCTAGGATGCCGGCAACGTAGAAATGGCTATTACTTTCACACTGGTTGCAATTATTCGTTTTATACGATGAAAAAACTGTTGTACATATGTCGTATTTTATGCTTCTGGCGTTGACTTCTTAGGCCCTAACTATTCTATCAGGTGGAGCAACGCCCTAGGGTGAAGCCTAGGTTGCGCGGAACGTAGAAATGACCATAGCTTTCACACTGGTTGCAATTATTCCTGTTATACATGTGAAAAACTGTTGTATGTATATTGTATTTTTTGCTTCTGGCATTGACTTCTAAGGCCCTAACTATTCGATGTGGTGGAGCAACGTCCTAGAGTGAAGTCTAGGTTGCCCGGAACGTAGAAATGACCATAGCTTTCACACTGGTTGCAATTATTCCTGTTATACATGTGAAAAACTGTTGTATATATATTGTATTTTTTGCTTCTGGCGTTGACTTCTTAGGCCCTAACTATTCGATCTGGTGGAGCAACGCCCTAGAGTGTAGCCTAGGTTGCCCGGAATGTAGAAATGACCATCACTTTCACACTGGCTGCAATTATTCTTGTTATACGATGGAAAAACTGTTGTATTTATTTTGTAATTTATGCCTCTGGCGTTGACTCCTAAGGCCGTAGCTATTCGATGTGGTGGAGCAACGCCCTAGAGTGAAGCCTAGGTTGCCCGGAACGTAGAAATGACCATGTCTTTCACACTGGTTGCAATTATTCCTGTTATACGATGGAAAAACTGTTGTACTTATATTATATCTTAAGCTTCAGGCGTTGACTTCTAAGGGCGTAGCTATTCGATGTGGCGCAGAAACGCCCTAGAGTGAAGCCTAGGTTGCCCGGAATATAGAAATGACCATCACCTTCACACGGTTTGCGATTATTCATTTTGTACGATGGTAAAACTGTTGTACATATATCGTATTTTATGCTTCTGGCGTTGACTTCTTAGGCCCTAACTATTCGATCAGGTGGAACAACGCCCTAGGGTGAGGCCTAGGTTGCCTGGACCGTAGAAATGACCATAACTTTCATACTGTTTACAAATGTACATTATATACGATGGAAATGCTGTTGTATTTATATTGTATTTTATGCTTCTGGCGTCGAATTCTCAGTCCCTAACTATTCGATCTGGTGGAGCAGCGCCCTAGAGTGAAGCCTAGGTTGCCCGGAACGTAGAAATGACCGTTACTTTCACACTGTTTACAAATGTACATTATATACGATGGAAATGCTGTTGTATTTATATTGTATTTTATGCTTCTGGCGTTGACTTCTTAGGCCCTAACTATTCGATCTGGTGGAGCAACGCCCTAGAGTGAAGCCTAGGTTGCCCGGAACGTAGAAATGACCGTTACTTTCACACTGTTTGCAAATGTACATTATATACGATGGAAAAGCTGCTGTATTTATATTGTATTTTATGCTTCTGGCGTTGACTTCTTCCCCCCTAACTATTTGATCCGGTGGAGCACGCCCTGTAGTGAAGCCTAGGTTGCCCGGAACGTAGAAATGACCATAACTTTCACACTGGTCTCAATTATTCGTTTTATACAATGGAAAAACTATTCTATTTATTTTGTATTTTATGCTTCGGGCGTTGACTTCTATGGCCCTAACTATTCGATCTGGTGGAGCAACGCCCTATAGTGAAGCCTAGGTTGCCCGGAACGTAGAAATGACCATTACCTTCACACTGTTTGCGATTATTCATTTTATACGATGGTAAAACTGTTGTATTTATTTTTTATTTTATGCTTCTGGCATTGACTTCTAAGGCCCTAGCTATTCCATCTGGTGGAGCAACGCCCTAGTGTGGAGCCTAGGTCGCCCGAAACGTGGAAATGACCGTTACTTTCACTCTGGTTGCAATTATTCCAGCTATACGATGGACAAACTCTTGCATTTTGATTGTACTTTATGCTTCAGGCGTTGACTTCTTAGGCCCTAACTATTCGCTCTGGTGGAACAACGCCCTAGGGTGAAGCCTAGGTTGCCCGGAACGTGGAAATGACCATTACCTTCACACTGTTTGCGATTATTCATTTTATACGATGGTAAAACTGTTGTACATATATCGTATTTTATGCTTCTGGCGTTGACTTCTTAGGCCCTAACTATTCGATGTGGTGGAGCAACGCCCTAGGGTGAAGCCTAGGTTGCCCGGAAAGTATAAATGACCATAACTTTCATACTGGTTGCAATTATTCGTTTTATACGATGGAAAAACTGTTGTATTAATTTTGTTATTGGTGCTTCTGGCGTTGACTTCTTAGGCCCTAACCATTCGATGTGGTTGAGCAGCGCCCTAGAGTGAAGCCTAGATTGCCCGGAACGTAGAAATGACCATAACTTTCACACTTGTTGCAATTATTCTTGTTATACGATGGAAAAACTGTTGTATTTATTTTGTATTTTATGCTTCTGGCATTGACTTCTAAGGCCCTAGCTATTCCATCTGGTGGAGCAACGCCCTAGAGTGGAGCCTAGGTCGCCCGAAACGAAGAAATGGCCAATACTTTCACTCTGGTTGCAATTATTCCAGCTATACGATGGACAAACTGTTGGATTTTGATTGTACTTTATATTTCTGGCGTTGACTTCTAAGGCCCTATGTATTCGATCTGGTGTAGCAATGCCTCAGAGTTAAGTCTAGGATGCCCGCAACGTAGAAATCGCTATTACTTTCACACTGGTTGCAATTATTCGTTTTATACGATGGAAAAACTGTTGTACATATGTCGTATTTTATGCTTCTGGCGTTGACTTCTTATGCCCTAACTATTCGATCAGGTGGAGCAACGCCCTAGGGTGAAGCCTAGGTTGCGCGGAGCGTAGAAATGACCATAACTTTCACACTGGTTTCAATTATTCGTTTTATACAATGGAAAAACTGTTCGAATTATTTTGTATTTTATGCCTCGGGAGTTGACTCCTAAGGCCCCAACTATTCGATCTGGTCGAGGAACGCCCTAGAGTGAAGCCTAGGTTGCCCGGAATATAGAAATGACCATCACCTTCACACGGTTTGCGATTATTCATTTTATACAATGGTAAAGCTGTTGTACATATATCGTATTTTATGCTTCTGGCGTTGACTTCTTAGGCCCTAACTATTCGATGTGGTTGAGCAACGCCCTAGAGTGAATCCTAGGGTGCCCGCAGCGTAGAAATGACCATATCTTTCACACTGTTTGCAATTATTCATATTATACAGTGGAAAAACTGTTGTATTTATATTGCATTTTATGCTTCTCGCATTGACTTCTAAGGCCCTAACTATTCGATGTGGTGGAGCAACGCCCTAGGGTGAAGCCTAGGTTGCCTGGAAAGTATAAATGACCATAACTTTCATACTGGTTGCAATTATTCGTTTTATACGATGGAAAAACCGTTGTATTAATTTTGTATTTGGTGCTTCTGGCGTTGACTTCTTAGGCCCAAACCATTCGATGTGGTTGAGCAGCGCCCTAGAGTGAAGCCTAGATTGCCCGGAACGTAGAAATGACCATAACCTTCATACTGGTTCCAATTATTCGTTTTATACGATGGAAAAACTGTTGTATTTATATTGTATTTTATGCTTCAGGCGTTGACTTCTTAGGCCCTAACTATTCGCTCTGGTGGATCAACGCCCTAGGGTGATGCCTAGGTTGCCCGGATCGTAGAATTGACCATTACTTGCTCACTGGTTGCAATTATTCGTTTTATACGATGGAAAAACTGTTGTATTTATTTTGTATTTGGCGCTCCTGGCGTTGACTTCTTAGGCCCTAACTAATGGATCTGGTGGACCAACGCCCTAGAGTGAAGCCTAGGTTGCCCGGAACGTAGAAACGACCATTACATCCACACTGTTTGCAATTATTCATATTATACAGATGAAAAACTGTTGTATTTATATTGTATTTTATGCTTCTGGCATTGACTTCTAAGGCCCTAACTATTCGATGTGGTTGAGCAACGCCCTAGAGTGAAGCCTAGATTGCCCGGAACGTAGAAATGACCATAGCTTTCATACTGGTTGCAATTATTCGTTTTATACGATGGAAAAACTGTTGTATTTATTTTGTATTTGGTGCTCCTGACGTTGACTTCTTAGGCCCTAGCTATTGGATCTGGTGGAGCAGCGTCCTAGGGTGTAGCCTAGGTTGCCCGGAACGTGGAAATGACCATAACAATCAGACTGGTTGCAATTACTCGTTTTATACGATGGAAAGACTGTTGTATTTATATTGTATTTTATAGTTATGGCGCTGTGTTCTAGGGCCGTAGCTATTCGATGTGGTTGAGCAACGCCCTAGAGTGAAGCCTAGGATGCCCGCAGCGTAGAAATGACCATATCTTTCACACTGTTTGCAATTATTCATATTATACAGTGGAAAAACTGTTGTATTTATATTGCATTTTATGCTTCTGGCATTGACTTCTAAGGCCCTAACTATTCGATGTGGTGGAGCAACGTCCTAGAGTGAAGCCTAGGTTGCCCGGAACGTAGAAATGACCATAGCTTTCACACTGGTTGCAATTATTCCTGTTATACACGGGAAAAACTGTTGCATTTATATTGTATTTTATGCTTCTGGCGTTGACTTCTTAGGCACTGACTATTCGATCTGATGGAGCATAGCCCTAGAGTGAAGCCCAGGTTGCCCGGAATGTAGAAATGACCATCACTTTCAACCTGGTTGCAATTATTCTTGTTATACGATGGAAAAACTGTTGTATCTATTTTGTATTTTAAGCCTCTGGCGTAGACTCCTAAGGCCGTAGCTATTCGATGTGGTGGAGGAACGCCCTAGAGTGAAGCCTAGGTTGCCCGGAACGTAGAAATGACCATAACATTCATACTCGTTGCAATTATTCGTTTTATACGATGGAAAAACTGTTGTATTTTTATTTTATTTTATGCATCTAGCGTTGACTTCTAAGTCCCTAGCTATTCGATCTGGTGGAGCAACGGCCTAGAGTGAAGCCTAGGTTGCCCGGGACATAGGAAAGACCATCACCTTCACTCTGGTTGCAATCATTCATTTTATACAATGGAAAGACTGTTGTATTTATATTGCTTTTTATAGTTGTGGCGTTGACTTCTAAGGCCGTAGCTATTCGATGTGGTGGAGCAATGCCCTAGAGTGAAGCCTACGATTCCGGCAACATAGAAATGACCATATCTTTCACACTGGTTGCAAGTATTTCTGTTATACAAGGGAAAAACTGTTGTGTTTATATTGTATTTTATGCTTTTGGCGTTGACTTCTTAGGCCCTAACCATTCGATCTGGTGGAGCAACGCCCTAGAGTGTAGCCTAGGTTGCCCGGAATGTAGAAATGACCATAGCTTTCACACTGGTTGCAATTACTCGTTTTATACGATGGAAAAACTGTTGTATTTATTTTGTATTTGGTGCTCCTGGCGTTGACTTCTTAGGCCCTAGCTATTGGATCTGGTGGAGCAGCGCCCTAGGGTGTAGCCTAGGTTGCCCGGAACGTGGAAATGACCATAACAATCAGACTGGTTGCAATTACTCGTTTTATACGATGGAAAGACTGTTGTATTTATATTGTATTTTATAGTTATGGCGCTGTGTTCTAGGGCCGTAGCTATTCGATGTGGTTGAGCAACGCCCTAGAGTGAAGCCTAGGATGCCCGCAGCGTAGAAATGACCATATCTTTCACACTGTTTGCAATTATTCATATTATACAGTGGAAAAACTGTTGTATTTATATTGCATTTTATGCTTCTGGCATTGACTTCTAAGGCCCTAACTATTCGATGTGGTGGAGCAACGTCCTAGAGTGAAGCCTCGGTTGCCCGGAACGTAGAAATGACCATAGCTTTCACACTGGTTGCAATTATTCGTTTTATACGATGGATAGAATGTTTTATTTATACTGTATTTTATGCTTCTGGCGTTGACTTCTTAGGCACTGACTATTCGATCTGATGGAGCATAGCCCTAGAGTGAAGCCCAGGTTGCCCGGAATGTAGAAATGACCATCACTTTCAACCTGGTTGCAATTATTCTTGTTATACGATGGAAAAACTGTTGTATCTATTTTGTATTTTAAGCCTCTGGCGTTGACTCCTAAGGCCGTAGCTATTCGATGTGGTGGAGGAACGCCCTAGAGTGAAGCCTAGGTTGCCCGGAACGTAGAAATGACCATAACATTCATACTCGTTGCAATTATTCGTTTTATACGATGGAAAAACGGTTGTATTTTTATTTTATTTTATGCATCTAGCGTTGACTTCTAAGTCCCTAGCTATTCGATCTGGTGGAGCAACGGCCTAGAGTGAAGCCTAGGTTGCCCGGGACATAGGAATGACCATCACCTTCACTCTGGTTGCAATCATTCATTTTATACAATGGAAAGACTGTTGTATTTATATTGTTTTTTATAGTTGTGGCGTTGACTTCTAAGGCCGTAGCTATTCGATGTGGTGGAGCAATGCCCTAGAGTGAAGCCTACGATTCCGGCAACGTAGAAATGACCATAACATTCATACTGGTTGCAATTATCCGTTTTATACGATGGAAAAACGGTTGTATTTTTATTTTATTTTATGCATCTAGCGTTGACTTCTAAGGCCCTAGCTATTCCATCTGGTGGAGCAACGCCCTAGTGTGGAGCCTAGGTCGCCCGAAACGTGGAAATGACCGTTACTTTCACTCTGGTTGCAATTATTCCAGCTATACGATGGACAAACTCTTGCATTTTGATTGTACTTTATGCTTCAGGCGTTGACTTCTTAGGCCCTAACTATTCGCTCTGGTGGAACAACGCCCTATGGTGAAGCCTAGGTTGCCCGGAACGTGGAAATGACCATTACCTTCACACTGTTTGCGATTATTCATTTTATACGATGGTAAAACTGTTGTACATATATCGTATTTTATGCTTCTGGCGTTGACTTCTTAGGCCCTAACTATTCGATGTGGTGGAGCAACGCCCTAGGGTGAAGCCTAGGTTGCCCGGAAAGTATAAATGACCATAACTTTCATACTGGTTGCAATTATTCGTTTTATACGATGGAAAAACTGTTGTATTAATTTTGTTATTGGTGCTTCTGGCGTTGACTTCTTAGGCCCTAACCATTCGATGTGGTTGAGCAGCGCCCTAGAGTGAAGCCTAGATTGCCCGGAACGTAGAAATGACCATAACTTTCATACTGGTTGCAATTATTCGTTTTATACGATGGAAAAACTGTTGTATTTATATTGTATTTTATGCATCAGGCGTTGACTTCTTAGGCCCTAACTATTCGCTCTAGTGGAACAACGCCCTAGGGTGATGCCTAGGTTGCCCGGATCGTAGAATTGACCATTACTTGCTCACTGGTTGCAATTATTAGTTTTATACGATGGAAATACTGTTGTACATATATCGTATTTTATGCTTCTGGCGTTGAATTCTTAGGCCCTAACTATTAGATCTGTTGGAACAACGCCCTAGAGTGAAGCCTAGCTTGCCCGGAATGTAGAAATGACCATCACTTTCACACTTGTTGCAATTATTCTTGTTATACGATGGAAAAACTGTTGTATTTATTTTGTATTTTATGCTTCTGGCATTGACTTCTAAGGCCCTAGCTATTCCATCTGGTGGAGCAACGCCCTAGAGTGGAGCCTAGGTCGCCCGAAACGAAGAAATGGCCAATACTTTCACTCTGGTTGCAATTATTCCAGCTATACGATGGACAAACTGTTGGATTTTGATTGTACTTTATATTTCTGGCGTTGACTTCTAAGGCCCTATGTATTCGATCTGGTGTAGCAATGCCTCAGAGTTAAGTCTAGGATGCCCGCAACGTAGAAATCGCTATTACTTTCACACTGGTTGCAATTATTCGTTTTATACGATGGAAAAACTGTTGTACATATGTCGTATTTTATGCTTCTGGCGTTGACTTCTTATGCCCTAACTATTCGATCAGGTGGAGCAACGCCCTAGGGTGAAGCCTAGGTTGCGCGGAGCGTAGAAATGACCATAACTTTCACACTGGTTTCAATTATTCGTTTTATACAATGGAAAAACTGTTCGAATTATTTTGTATTTTATGCCTCGGGAGTTGACTCCTAAGGCCGCAACTATTCGATCTGGTCGAGGAACGCCCTAGAGTGAAGCCTAGGTTGCCCGGAATATAGAAATGACCATCACCTTCACACGGTTTGCGATTATTCATTTTATACAATGGTAAAGCTGTTGTACATATATCGTATTTTAT
The DNA here is from genome assembly GCF_051401765.1 of Calliopsis andreniformis. NCBI lineage: Eukaryota > Metazoa > Arthropoda > Insecta > Hymenoptera > Andrenidae > Calliopsis > Calliopsis andreniformis. The sequence continues at coordinate 21,282,949 of NW_027480422.1, forward strand.
GCTTCTGGCGTTGACTTCTTAGGCCCTAACTATTCGATGTGGTTGAGCAACGCCCTAGAGTGAATCCTAGGGTGCCCGCAGCGTAGAAATGACCATATCTTTCACACTGTTTGCAATTATTCATATTATACAGTGGAAAAACTGTTGTATTTATATTGCATTTTATGCTTCTCGCATTGACTTCTAAGGCCCTAACTATTCGATGTGGTGGAGCAACGCCCTAGGGTGAAGCCTAGGTTGCCTGGAAAGTATAAATGACCATAACTTTCATACTGGTTGCAATTATTCGTTTTATACGATGGAAAAACCGTTGTATTAATTTTGTATTTGGTGCTTCTGGCGTTGACTTCTTAGGCCCAAACCATTCGATGTGGTTGAGCAGCGCCCTAGAGTGAAGCCTAGATTGCCCGGAACGTAGAAATGACCATAACCTTCATACTGGTTCCAATTATTCGTTTTATACGATGGAAAAACTGTTGTATTTATATTGTATTTTATGCTTCAGGCGTTGACTTCTTAGGCCCTAACTATTCGCTCTGGTGGATCAACGCCCTAGGGTGATGCCTAGGTTGCCCGGATCGTAGAATTGACCATTACTTGCTCACTGGTTGCAATTATTCGTTTTGTACGATGGAAAAACTGTTGTATTTATTTTGTATTTGGCGCTCCTGGCGTTGACTTCTTAGGCCCTAACTAATGGATCTGGTGGACCAACGCCCTAGAGTGAAGCCCAGGTTGCCCGGAACGTAGAAACGACCATTACATCCACACTGTTTGCAATTATTCATATTATACAGATGAAAAACTGTTGTATTTATATTGTATTTTATGCTTCTGGCATTGACTTCTAAGGCCCTAACTATTCGATGTGGTTGAGCAACGCCCTAGAGTGAAGCCTAGATTGCCCGGAACGTAGAAATGACCATAGCTTTCATACTGGTTGCAATTATTCGTTTTATACGATGGAAAAACTGTTGTATTTATTTTGTATTTGGTGCTCCTGACGTTGACTTCTTAGGCCCTAGCTATTGGATCTGGTGGAGCAGCGTCCTAGGGTGTAGCCTAGGTTGCCCGGAACGTGGAAATGACCATAACAATCAGACTGGTTGCAATTACTCGTTTTATACGATGGAAAGACTGTTGTATTTATATTGTATTTTATAGTTATGGCGCTGTGTTCTAGGGCCGTAGCTATTCGATGTGGTTGAGCAACGCCCTAGAGTGAAGCCTAGGATGCCCGCAGCGTAGAAATGACCATATCTTTCACACTGTTTGCAATTATTCATATTATACAGTGGAAAAACTGTTGTATTTATATTGCATTTTATGCTTCTGGCATTGACTTCTAAGGCCCTAACTATTCGATGTGGTGGAGCAACGTCCTAGAGTGAAGCCTAGGTTGCCCGGAACGTAGAAATGACCATAGCTTTCACACTGGTTGCAATTATTCCTGTTATACACGGGAAAAACTGTTGCATTTATATTGTATTTTATGCTTCTGGCGTTGACTTCTTAGGCACTGACTATTCGATCTGATGGAGCATAGCCCTAGAGTGAAGCCCAGGTTGCCCGGAATGTAGAAATGACCATCACTTTCAACCTGGTTGCAATTATTCTTGTTATACGATGGAAAAACTGTTGTATCTATTTTGTATTTTAAGCCTCTGGCGTAGACTCCTAAGGCCGTAGCTATTCGATGTGGTGGAGGAACGCCCTAGAGTGAAGCCTAGGTTGCCCGGAACGTAGAAATGACCATAACATTCATACTCGTTGCAATTATTCGTTTTATACGATGGAAAAACTGTTGTATTTTTATTTTATTTTATGCATCTAGCGTTGACTTCTAAGTCCCTAGCTATTCGATCTGGTGGAGCAACGGCCTAGAGTGAAGCCTAGGTTGCCCGGGACATAGGAAAGACCATCACCTTCACTCTGGTTGCAATCATTCATTTTATACAATGGAAAGACTGTTGTATTTATATTGCTTTTTATAGTTGTGGCGTTGACTTCTAAGGCCGTAGCTATTCGATGTGGTGGAGCAATGCCCTAGAGTGAAGCCTACGATTCCGGCAACATAGAAATGACCATATCTTTCACACTGGTTGCAAGTATTTCTGTTATACAAGGGAAAAACTGTTGTGTTTATATTGTATTTTATGCTTTTGGCGTTGACTTCTTAGGCCCTAACCATTCGATCTGGTGGAGCAACGCCCTAGAGTGTAGCCTAGGTTGCCCGGAATGTAGAAATGACCATAGCTTTCACACTGGTTGCAATTACTCGTTTTATACGATGGAAAAACTGTTGTATTTATTTTGTATTTGGTGCTCCTGGCGTTGACTTCTTAGGCCCTAGCTATTGGATCTGGTGGAGCAGCGCCCTAGGGTGTAGCCTAGGTTGCCCGGAACGTGGAAATGACCATAACAATCAGACTGGTTGCAATTACTCGTTTTATACGATGGAAAGACTGTTGTATTTATATTGTATTTTATAGTTATGGCGCTGTGTTCTAGGGCCGTAGCTATTCGATGTGGTTGAGCAACGCCCTAGAGTGAAGCCTAGGATGCCCGCAGCGTAGAAATGACCATATCTTTCACACTGTTTGCAATTATTCATATTATACAGTGGAAAAACTGTTGTATTTATATTGCATTTTATGCTTCTGGCATTGACTTCTAAGGCCCTAACTATTCGATGTGGTGGAGCAACGTCCTAGAGTGAAGCCTCGGTTGCCCGGAACGTAGAAATGACCATAGCTTTCACACTGGTTGCAATTATTCGTTTTATACGATGGATAGAATGTTTTATTTATACTGTATTTTATGCTTCTGGCGTTGACTTCTTAGGCACTGACTATTCGATCTGATGGAGCATAGCCCTAGAGTGAAGCCCAGGTTGCCCGGAATGTAGAAATGACCATCACTTTCAACCTGGTTGCAATTATTCTTGTTATACGATGGAAAAACTGTTGTATCTATTTTGTATTTTAAGCCTCTGGCGTTGACTCCTAAGGCCGTAGCTATTCGATGTGGTGGAGGAACGCCCTAGAGTGAAGCCTAGGTTGCCCGGAACGTAGAAATGACCATAACATTCATACTCGTTGCAATTATTCGTTTTATACGATGGAAAAACGGTTGTATTTTTATTTTATTTTATGCATCTAGCGTTGACTTCTAAGTCCCTAGCTATTCGATCTGGTGGAGCAACGGCCTAGAGTGAAGCCTAGGTTGCCCGGGACATAGGAATGACCATCACCTTCACTCTGGTTGCAATCATTCATTTTATACAATGGAAAGACTGTTGTATTTATATTGTTTTTTATAGTTGTGGCGTTGACTTCTAAGGCCGTAGCTATTCGATGTGGTGGAGCAATGCCCTAGAGTGAAGCCTACGATTCCGGCAACGTAGAAATGACCATAACATTCATACTGGTTGCAATTATTCGTTTTATACGATGGAAAAACTGTTGTATTTTTATTTTATTTTATGCATCTAGCGTTGGCTTCTAAGTCCCTAGCTATCCGATCTGGTGGAGCAACGGCCTAGAGTGAAGCCTAGGTTGCCCGGGACGTAGGTATGACCATCACCTTCACTCTGGTTGCAATCATTCATTTTATACAATGGAAAGACTGTTGTATTTATATTGTATTTTATGCTTCTGGCATTGACTTCTAAGGCCCTAGCTATTCGATGTGGTGGAGCCACGCCCTAGAGTGTAGCCTAGGTTGCCCGGAACGTAGAAATGACCATAGCTTTCACACTGGTTGCAATTATTCCTGTTATACAAGGGAAAAACTGTTTCATTTATATTGTATTTTATGCTTCTGGCGTTGACTTCTTAGGCACTAACTATTCGATCTGATGGAGCATAGCCCTAGAGTGAAGCCTAGGTTGCCTGGAATGTAGAAATGACCATCACTTTCAAACTGGTTGCAATTATTGTTGTTATACGATGGAAAAACTGTTGTATTTATTTTGTATTTTAAGCCTCTGGCGTTGACTCCTAAGGCCGTAGCTATTCGATGTGGTGGAGAAACGAACTAGCGTGAAGCCTAGATTGCCCGGAAAGTAGAAATGACCATTACCTCCACACTGTTTGCAATTATTCATTTTATACAATGGAGCAACTGTTGTATTTATATTGTTTTTTATAGTTATGGCGTTGACTTCTCAGGCCGTAGCTATTCGATGTGGTGGAGCAATGCCCTAGAGTGAAGCCTAGGATGCCCGCAACGTAGAAATGACCATATCTTTCACACTGTTTGCAATTATTCCTGTTATACGATAGAAAAACTGTTTTATTTATATTGTATTTTATGCTTCTGGCGTTGACTTCTAAGGCCGCAGCTATTCGATGTGGTGGAACGACGCCCTAGAGTGCAGCCTAGGTTGCCAGTATCGTAGAAATGACCATATCTTTCACACTGGTTGCAATTATTCCTGTTATACGATGGCAAAACTGTTGTATTTCTATTGCATTTTATGCTTCTGGCGTTGACTTGTTAGGCCCTAACTATACGATCTGGTGGACCAACGGCCTAGAGAGAAGCCTAGGTTGCACGGAACGTAGAAATGACCATTACTTCCTCACTGTTTGCAATTATTCATTTTATACAATGGAAAAACTGTTGTATTTATATTGTTTTTTATAGTTATGGCGTTCACTTCTAAGGCCGTAGCTATTCGATGTGGTGGAGCAATGCCCTAGAGTGAAGCCTAGGATGCCCGCAACGTAGAAATGACCATATCTTTCACACTGGTTGCAATTATTTCTGTTATACAAGAGAAAAACTGTTGTGTTTATATTGTATTTTATGCTTCTGGCGTTGACTTCTAAGGCCGCAGCTATTCGATGTGGTGGAACGACGCCCTAGAGTGCAGCCTAGGTTGCCCGTATCGTAGAAATGACCATAACTTTCACACTGGTTGCAATTATTCCTGTTATACGATGGTAAAACTGTTGTATTTCTATTGTATTTTATGCTTCTGGCGTTGACTTGTTAGGCCCTAACTATTCGATCTGGTGGAGCAACGCCCTAGAGAGAAGCCTAGATTGCCCGGAACGTAGAAATGACCATAACTATCAAACTGGTTGCAATTGCTCGTTTTATACGATGGAAAGACTGTTGTATTTATATTGTATTTTATAGTTATGGCGTTGTCTTCTAAGGCCGTAGACATTCGATGTGGTGGAGCAATGCCCTAGAGTAAAGCCTAGGATGCCCGCAACGTAGAAATGACCATAGCTTTCACACTGGTTGCAATTATTCCTGTTATACAAGTGAAAAACTGTTGTATTTATATTGTATTTTATGCTTCTGGCGTTGACTTCCTGGGCCCTAACTATTCTATCTGGAAGAGCAACGCACTAGAGTGAAGCCTAGGTTGCCCGGAATGCAGAAATGGCCATCACTTTCACACTGGTGGCAATTATTCCTGTTATACGATGGACAAACTGTTGGATTTTTAATGTACTTTATGCTTCTGGCGTTGACTTCTAAGGCCGTATGTGTTCGATCTGGTGGAGCAATGCCTCAGTGTTAAGTCTAGGATGCCCGGAACGTAGAAATGTCCGTTACTTTCACACTGGTTGCAATTACTCATTTTATGCGATGGAAAAACTGTTGTACATATATCGTATTTTATGCTTCTGGCATTGACTTCTTAGGCCCTAACTATTCGATCAGGTGGAGCAACGCCCTAGGGTGAAGCCTAGGTTGCCCGGAACGTAGAAGTGACCATAACTTTCATACTGGTTGCAATTATTCGCTTTATACGATGGAAAAACTGTTCTATTTCTTTTGTATTTTATGCTTCGGGCGTTGACTTATAAGACCCGAACTATTCGATCTGGTGGAGCACCGCCCTAGAGTGAAGCCTAGGTTGCCGGGAATGTAGAATTGACCATTACCTTCACACTGTTTGCGATTATTCATTTTATGCGACGGTAAAACTGTTGTTCATATATCGTATTTTATGCTTCTGGCGTTGACTTCTTAGGACCTAACTATTCGATCAGGTGGAGCAACGCCCTAGGGTGGAGCCTAGGTTGCCCGGAACGTAGAAATGACCATTGCCTTCACACTGTTTGCAAATATACATTATATTCGATGGAAAAGCTGTTGTATCTATTTTGTATTTTATGCTTCTGGCGCTGACTTCTTAGGTCCTAACTATTGGATCTGGTGGAAGAACGCCCAGGGGTGAAGCCTAGGTTGCGCGGAAGGTAGAAATGACCATATCTTTCACAGTGGTTTCAATTATTCGTTTTATACAATGGAAAAACTTTTCTATTTATTTTGTATTTTATGCTTCGGGCGTTGACTTCTAAGGCCCTAACTATTCGATCTGGTGGAGCAACGCCCTAGAGTGAAGCCTAGGTTGCCCGGAACATAGAAATGACCATTACCTTCACACTGTTTGCGATTATCCATTTTATACGATGGCAAAACTGTTGTACATATATCGTATTTTATGCTTCTGGCGTTGACTTCTTAGGCCCTAACTATTCGATCAGGTGGAGCAACGCCCTAGGGTGAAGCGTAGGTTGCCCGGAACGTGGAAATGACCATAGCTTTCACACTGGGTTCAATTATTCGTTTTATACAATGGAAAAACTGTTGTATTTATATTGTATTTTATGCTTCTGGCGTTGACTTCTTAGGCCCTATCTATTCGATCTGGCGGAGCAACGCCCTAGAGTGTAACCTAGGTTGCCCGGAATGTAGAAATGATCATCACTTTCACACTGGTTGCAATTATTCTTGTTATACGATCGAAAAACTGTTGTATTTATTTTGTATTTTATGCCTCTGGCGTTGACTCCTAAGGCCGTAGCTATTCGATGTGGTGGAGCAACGCCCTAGAGTGAAGCCTAGGTTGCCCGGAAAGTAGAAATGACCATTACCTCCACACTGTTTGCAATTATTCATTTTATACAGTGGAGAAACTGTTGTATTTATATTGTTTTTTATAGTTATGGCGTTGACTTCTAAGGCCCTAACTATTCGATGTGGTTGAGCAACGCCCTAGAGTGAAGCCTAGATTGCCCGGAACGTAGAAATGACCACAACTTTCACTCTGGTTTCAATTATTCGTTTTATACAATGGAAAAGCTGTTCTATTTATTTTGTATTTTATGCTTCGGGCGTTGACTTCTATGGCCCTAACTATTCGATCTGGTGGACCAACGCCCTAGAGTGAAGCCTAGGTTGCCCGGAACGTAGAAATGACCACAACTTTCACACTGGTTGCAATTATTCGTTTTATACGATGGAAAAACTGTTGTGTTTATTTTGTATTTGGTGCTTCTGGCGTTGACTTCTTAGGCCCTAACTGTTGGATGTGGTGGACCAAAGCCCTAGAGTGAAGCCTAGGTTGCCCGGAACGTAGAAATGATCGTTACTTTCTCACTGTTAGCAAATGTACATTATATACCATGGAAAACCTGTTGTATTTATATTGTATTTTATGCTTCTGGCGTTGACTTCTTAGGCCCTAACTATTTGATCCGGTGGAGCACCGCCCTGTAGTGAAGCCTAGGTTGCCCGGAACGTGGAAATGACCATAACTATCACACTGGTTTCAATTATTCGTTTTATACAATGGAAAAGCTGTTCTATTTATTTTGTGCTTCGGGCGTTGACTTCTATGGCCCTATGTATTCGATCTTGTGTAGCAATGCCTCAGAGTTAAGTCTAGGATGCCCGCAACGTAGAAATGGCTATTACTTTCACACTGTTTGCAATTATTCATATTATACAGTGGAAAAACAGTTGTATTTATATTGCATTTTATGCTTCTGGCATTGACTTCTAAGGCCCTAACTATTCGATGTGGTGGAGCAACGTCCTAGAGTGAAGCCTAGGTTGCACGGAACGTAGAAATGACCATTACTTCCTCACTGTTTGCAATTATTCATTTTATACAATGGAAAAACTGTTGTATTTATATTGTTTTTTATAGTTATGGCGTTCACTTCTAAGGCCGTAGCTATTCGATGTGGTGGAGCCATGCCCTAGAGTGAAGCCTAGGATGCCCGTATCGTAGAAATGACCATATCTTTCACACTGGTTGCAATTACTCCTGTTATACGATGGTAAAACTGTTGTATTTCTATTGTATTTTATGGTTCTGGCGTTGACTTGTTAGGCCCTAACTATTCGATCTGGTGGAGCAACGCCCTAGAGAGAAGCCTAGATTGCCCGGAACGTAGAAATGACCATAACTATCAAACTGGTTGCAATTGCTCGTTTTATACGATGGAAAGACTGTTGTATTTATATTGTATTTTATAGTTATGGCGTTGTCTTCTAGGGCCGTAGCTATTCGATGTGGTTGAGCAACGCCCTAGAGTGAAGCCCAGGTTGCCCGGAACGTAGAAATGACTATAACTTTCACACTGGTTTCAATAATTCGTTTTATACAATGGAAAAGCTGTTCTATTTATTTTGTATTTTATGCTTCGGGCGTTCACTTCAAAGGCCCTAACTATTCGATCTGGTGGACCAACACCCTAGAGTGAAGCCTAGGTTGCCGGGAATGTAGAATTGACCATTACCTTCACACTGTTTGCGATTATTCATTTTATGCGACGGTAAAACTGTTGTTCATATATCGTATTTTATGCTTTTGGCGTTGACTTCTTAGGCCCTAACTATTCGATCAGGTGGAGCAACGCCCTAGAGTGTAGCCTAGGTTGCCCGGAATGTAGAAATGATCATCACTTTCACACTGGTTGCAATTATTCTTGTTATACGATCGAAAAACTGTTGTATTTATTTTGTATTTTATGCCTCTGGCGTTGACTCCTAAGGCCGTAGCTATTCGATGTGGTGGAGCAACGCCCTAGAGTGAAGCCTAGGTTGCCCGGAAAGTAGAAATGACCATTACCTCCACACTGTTTGCAATTATTCATTTTATACAGTGGAGAAACTGTTGTATTTATATTGTTTTTTATAGTTATGGCGTTGACTTCTAAGGCCCTAACTATTCGATGTGGTTGAGCAACGCCCTAGAGTGAAGCCTAGATTGCCCGGAACGTAGAAATGACCACAACTTTCACTCTGGTTTCAATTATTCGTTTTATACAATGGAAAAGCTGTTCTATTTATTTTGTATTTTATGCTTCGGGCGTTGACTTCTATGGCCCTAACTATTCGATCTGGTGGACCAACGCCCTAGAGTGAAGCCTAGGTTGCCCGGAACGTAGAAATGACCACAACTTTCACACTGGTTGCAATTATTCGTTTTATACGATGGAAAAACTGTTGTGTTTATTTTGTATTTGGTGCTTCTGGCGTTGACTTCTTAGGCCCTAACTGTTGGATGTGGTGGACCAAAGCCCTAGAGTGAAGCCTAGGTTGCCCGGAACGTAGAAATGACCGTTACTTTCTCACTGTTAGCAAATGTACATTATATACCATGGAAAAGCTGTTGTATTTATATTGCATTTTATGCTTCTGGCGTTGACTTCTTAGGCCCTAACTATTTGATCCGGTGGAGCACCGCCCTGTAGTGAAGCCTAGGTTGCCCGGAACGTGGAAATGACCATAACTATCACACTGGTTTCAATTATTCGTTTTATACAATGGAAAAGCTGTTCTATTTATTTTGTATTTTATGCTTCGGGCGTTGACTTCTATGGCCCTATGTATTCGATCTTGTGTAGCAATGCCTCAGAGTTAAGTCTAGGATGCCCGCAACGTAGAAATGGCTATTACTTTCACACTGTTTGCAATTATTCATATTATACAGTGGAAAAACAGTTGTATTTATATTGCATTTTATGCTTCTGGCATTGACTTCTAAGGCCCTAACTATTCGATCTGGTGGAGCAACGCCCTAGAGTGAGGCCTAGGTTGCCCTTAACGTAGAAATGACCATTACCTTCACACTGTTTGCGATTATTCATTTTATACGATGGTAAAACTGTTGTATTTATTTTGTATTTTATGCTTCTGGCATTGACTTCTAAGGCCCTAGCTATTCCATCTGGTGGAGCAACGCCCTAGAGTGGAGCCTAGTTCGCCCGAAACGTGGAAATGACCATTACTTTCACTCTGGTTGCAATTATCCCAGCTGTACGATGGACAAACTGTAGAATTTTGATTGTACTTTATGCTTCAGGCGTTGACTTCTTAGGCCCTAACTATTCGCTCTGGTGGAACAACGCCCTAGGGTGAAGCCTAGGTTGCCCGGAACGTAGAAATGACCATTACCTTCACACTGTTTGCGATTATTCATTTTATACGATGGTAAAACTGTTGTACATATATCGTATTTTATGCTTCTGGCGTTGACTTCTTAGGCCCTAACTATTCGATCTTGTGTAGCAATGCCTCAGAGTTAAGTCTAGGATGCCCGCAACGTAGAAATGGCTATTACTTTCACACTGTTTGCAATTATTCATATCATACAGTGGAAAAACGGTTGTATTTATATTGCATTTTATGCTTCTGGCATTGACTTCTAAGGCCCTAACTATTCGATGTGGTGGAGCAACGTCCTAGAGTGAAACCTAGGTTGCACGGAACGTAGAAATGACCATTACTTCCTCACTGTTTGCAATTATTCATTTTATACAGTGGAAAAACTGTTGTATTTATATTGTTTTTTATAGTTATGGCGTTCACTTCTAAGGCCGTAGCTATTCGATGTGGTGGAGCAATGCCCTAGAGTGAAGCCTAGGAAGCCCGCAACGTAGAAATGACCATATCTTTCACACTGGTTGCAATTATTCTTGTTATACGATGGAAAAACTGTTGTATCTATTTTGTATTTTAAGCCTCTGGCGTTGACTCCTAAGGCCGTAGCTATTCGATGTGGTGGAGAAACGCCCTAGAGTGAAGCCTAGGTTGCCCGGGACATAGGAATGACCATCACCTTCACTCTGGTTGCAATCATTCATTTTATCCAATGGAAAGACTGTTGTATTTATATTGTTTTTTATAGTTGTGGCGTTGACTTCTAAGGCCGTAGCTATTCGATGTGGTGGAGCAATGCCCTAGAGTGAAGCCTACGATTCCGGCAACATAGAAATGACCATATCTTTCACACTGGTTGCAATTATTTCTGTTATACAAGGGAAAAACTGTTGTGTTTATATTGTATTTTATGCTTTTGGCGTTGACTTCTTAGGCCCTAACTATTCGATCTGGTGGAGCAACGCCCTAGAGTGTAGCCTAGGTTGCCCGGAATGTAGAAATGACCATCACTTTCACACTGGTTGCAATTATTCTTGTTATACGATGGTAAAACTGTTGTATTTATTTTGTATTTTATGCTTCTGGCATTGACTTCTAAGGCCCTAGCTATTCCATCTGGTGGAGCAACGCCCTAGAGTGGAGCCTAGGTCGCCCGAAACGTGGAAATGACCATTACTTTCACTCTGGTTGCAATTATTCCAGCTATACGATGGACAAACTGTTGGATTTTGATTGTGCTTTATACTTCTGGCGTTGACTTCTAAGGCCCTATGTATTCGATCTGGTGTAGCAATTCCTCAGAGTTAAGTCTAGGATGCCCGCAACGTAGAAATGTCTATTACTTTCACACTGGTTGATATTATTCGTTTTATACGATGGAAAAACTGTTGTACATATATCGTATTTTATGCTTCTGGCGCTGACTTCTTAGGCCCTAACTATTCGATCAGGTGGAGCAACGCCCTAGGGTGAAGCCTAGGTTGCCCGGAACGTAGAAATGACCATAACTTTCATACTGGTTGCAATTATTCGTTTTATACGATGGAAAAACTGTTGTATTTATATTGTATTTTATGCTTCAGGCGTAGACTTCTTAGGCCCTAACTATTCGATGTGGTTGAGCAACGCACTAGAGTGAAGCCTAGGTTGCCCGGAACGTAGAAATGACCATAACTTTCATACTGGTAGCAATTATTCGTTATATACGATGGAAAAACTGTTGTATTTATATTGTATTTTATGCTTCAGGCGTTGACTTCTTAGGCCCTAACTATTCGATCAGGTGGAGCAACGCCCTAGGGTGAAGCCTAGGTTGCCCGGAACGTAGAAATGACCATAACTTTCATACTGGTTGCAATTATTCGTTTTATACGATGGAAAAACTGTTGTATTTATTTTGTATTTGGTGCTTCTGGCGTTGACTTCTTAGGCCCTAACTATTCGATGTGGTTGAGCAACGCCCAGGGGTGAAGCCTAGGTTGCGCGGAAGGTAGAAATGACCATAACTTTCACAGTGGTTTCAATTATTCGTTTTATACAATGGAAAAACTTTTCTATTTATTTTGTATTTTATGCTTCGGGCGTTGACTTCTAAGGCCCTAACAATTCGATCTGGTGGAGCAACGCCCTAGAGTGAAGCCTAGGTTGCCCGGAACATAGAAATGACCATTACCTTCACACTGTTTGCGATTATCCATTTTATACGATGGCAAAACTGTTGTACATATATCGTATTTTATGCTTCTGGCGTTGACTTCTTAGGCCCTAACTATTCGATCAGGTGGAGCAACGCCCTAGGGTGAAGCGTAGGTTGCCCGGAACGTGGAAATGACCATAGCTTTCACACTGGGTTCAATTATTCGTTTTATACAATGGAAAAACTGTTGTATTTATATTGTATTTTATGCTTCTGGCGTTGACTTCTTAGGCCCTATCTATTCGATCTGGCGGAGCAACGCCATAGAGTGTAGCCTAGGTTGCCCGGAATGTAGAAATGATCATCACTTTCACACTGGTTGCAATTATTCTTGTTATACGATCGAAAAACTGTTGTATTTATTTTGTATTTTATGCCTCTGGCGTTGACTCCTAAGGCCGTAGCTATTCGATGTGGTGGAGCAACGCCCTAGAGTGAAGCCTAGGTTGCCCGCAACGTAGAAATGACCATATCTTTCACACTGGTTGCAATTATTTCTGTTATACAAGAGAAAAACTGTTGTGTTTATATTGTATTTTATGCTTCTGGCGTTGACTTCTAAGGCCGCAGCTATTCGATGTGGTGGAACGACGCCCTAGAGTGCAGCCTAGGTTGCCCGTATCGTAGAAATGACCATATCTTTCACACTGGTTGCAATTATTCCTGTTATACGATGGTAAAACTGTTGTATTTCTATTGTATTTTCTGCTTCTGGCGTTGACTTGTTAGGCCCTAACTATTCTATCTGGTGGAGCAACGCCCTAGAGAGAAGCCTAGATTGCCCGGAACGTAGAAATGATCATAACTATCAAACTGGTTGCAATTGCTCGTTTTATACGATGGAAAGACTGTTGTATTTATATTGTATTTTATAGTTATGGCGTTGTCTTCTAGGGCCGTAGCTATTCGATGTGGTTGAGCAACGCCCTAGAGTGAAGCCTAGGTTGCCCGGAACGTAGAAATGACCATAACTTTCACACTGGTTTCAATAATTCGTTTTATACAATGGAAAAGCTGTTCTATTTATTTTGTATTTTATGCTTCGGGCGTTCACTTCTAAGGCCCTAACCATTCGATCTGGTGGACCAACGCCCTAGAGTGAAGCCTAGGTTGCCGGGAATGTAGAATTGACCATTACCTTCACACTGTTTGCGATTATTCATTTTATGCGACGGTAAAACTGTTGTTCATATATCGTATTTTATGCTTCTGGCGTTGACTTCTTAGGCCCTAACTGTTCGATCAGGTGGAGCAACGCCCTAGGGTGAAGCATAGGTTGCGCGGAACGTAGAAATGACCATAACTTTCACACTGGTTTCAATTATTCGTTTTATACAATGGAAAAACTGTTCTACTTATTTTGTTTGTTATGCTTCGGGAGTTGACTCCTAAGGCCCCAACTATTCGATCTGGTGGAGCAACGCCCTAGAGTGAAGCCTAGGTTGCCCGGAATATAGAAATGACCATCACCTTCACACTGGTTGCAATTATTCGTTTTATACGATGGAAAAACTGTTGTACATATGTCGTATTTTATGCTTCTGGCGTTGACTTCTTAGGCCCTAACTATTCGATCAGGTGGAGCAACGCCCTAGGGTGAAGCCTAGGTTGCCCGGAACGTAGAAATGACCAAAACTTTCATACTGGTTGCAATTATTCGTCTTATAGGATGGAAAAACTGTTGTATTTATTTTGTATTTGGTGCTTCTGGCGTTGACTTCTTAGGCCCTAACTGTTAGATGTGGAGGGCCAACGCCCTAGAGTGAAGTCTAGGTTGCCCGGAACGTAGAATGACCATATCTTTCAGACTGGTTGCAATTATTCCTGTTATACGATGGAAAAACTGTTGTACATATATCGTATTTTATGCTTCTGGCGTTGACTTCTTAGGCCCTAACTATTCGATCAGGTGGAGCAACGCCCTAGGGTGAAGCCTAGGTTGCCCGGAACCTAATAATCACCTGTACTTTCACACTGGTTGCAATTACTCCTGTTATACGATGGAAAAACTGTTGTATTTATATTGTATTTTATGCTTCTGGCATTGACTTCTAAGGCCCTAACTATTCGATCTGGTGGAGCAACGCCCTAGAGTGAAGCCTAGGTTGCCCGAAACGTAGAAATGACCATTACCTTCACACTGTTTGCGATTATTCATTTTATAGGATGGTAAAACTGTTGTATTTATTTTGTATTATATGCTTCTGGCATTGACTTCTAAGGCCCTAGCTATTCCATCTGGTGGAGCAACACCCTAGGGTGGAGCCTAGGTCGACCGAAACGTGGAAATGACCATTAGTTTCACTCTGGTTGCAATTATTCCAGCTATACGATGGACAAACGGTTGGATTTTGATTGTACTTTATACTTCTGGCGTTGACTTCTAAGGCCCTATGTATTCGATCTGGTGTAGCAATCCCTCAGAGTTAAGTCTAGGATGCCCGCAACGTAGAAACGTCTATTACTTTCACACTGGTTGCAATTATTCGTTTTATACGATGGAAAAACTGTTGTACATATATCGTATTTTATGCTTCTGGCGTTGACTTCTTAGGCCCTAACTATTCGATCAGGTGGAGCAACGCCCTAGGGTGAAGCCTGGGTTGCGCGGAACGTAGAAATGACCATAACTTTCACACTGGTTTCAATTATTCGTTTTATACAATGGAAAAACTGTTCTACTTATTTTGTATTTTATGCTTCGGGAGATGACTCCTAAGGCCCCAACTATTCGATCTGGTAGAGCAACGCCCTAGAGTGAAGCCTAGGTTGCCCGGAATATAGAAATGACCATCACCTTCACACTGGTTGCAATTATTCGTTTTTTACGATGGAAAAACTGTTGTACATATATCGTATTTTATGCTTCTGGCGTTGACTTCTTAGGCCCTAACTATTCGATCAGGTGGAGCAACGCCCTCGGGTGAAGCCTAGGTTGCCCGGAACGTAGAAATGACCAAAGCTGTCATACTGGTTGCAATTATTCGTTTTATACGATGGAAAAACTGTTGTATTTATTTTGTATTTGGTGCTTCTGGCGTTGACTTCTTAGGCCCTAACTGTTAGATGTGGAGGGCCAACGCCCTAGAGTGAAGCCTAGGTTGCCCGGAACGTAGAAATGATCATACCTTTCACACTGGTTGCAATTATTACTGTTATACAAGGAAAAAACTGTTGTATTTATATTGTATTTTATGCTTCTGGCGTTGTCTTCCTGGGCCCTAACTATTCTATCTGGAGGAGCAACGCCCTAGAGTGAAGCCTAGGTTGCCCGGAATGTAGAAATGACCATCACTTTCACACTGGTTGCAATTATTCCTGTTATACGATGGACAAACTGTTGGATTTTTAATGTACTTTATGCTTCTGGCGTTGACTTCTAAGGCCCTATGTATTCGATCTGGTGGAGCAATGTCTCAGTGTTAGGTCTAGGATTCCCGGAACGTAGAAATGGCCGTTACTTTCACACTGGTTGCAATTACACATATTATGCGATGGAAAAACTGTTGTACATATATCGTATTTTATGCTTCTGGCATTGACTCCTTAGGCCCTGACTATTCGATCTGGTGGAGCAACGTCCTAGGGTGAAGCCTAGGTTGCCCGGAACGTAGAAATGACCATAACTAACAGACTGGTTGCAATTATTCGTTTTATACGATGGATAGGATGATGTATTTATATTGTATTTTATAGTTATGGCGCTGTCTTCTAGGGCCGTAGCTATTTGATGTGGTTGAGCAACGCCCTAGTGTGAAGCCTAGGTTGCCCGGAACGCAGAAATGACCATTACTTCCACACTGTTTGCGATTATTCATATTATACAGTGGAACAAATGTTGTATTTATATTGTATTTTATGCTTCAGGCGTTGACTTCTTAGGCCCTAACTATTCGATGTGGTTGAGCAACGCCCTAGAGTGAAGCCTAGGTTGCCCGGAACGTAGAAATGACCATAACTTTCATACTGGTAGCAATTATTCGTTATATACGATGGAAAAACTGTTGTATTTATATTGTATTTTATGCTTCAGGCGTTGACTTCTTAGGCCCTAACTATTCGATCAGGTGGAGCAACGCCCTAGGGTGAAGCCTAGGTTGCCCGGAACGTAGAAATGACCATAACTTTCATACTGGTTGCAATTATTCGTTTTATACGATGGAAAAACTGTTGTATTTATTTTGTATTTGGTGCTTCTGGCGTTGACTTCTTAGGCCCTAACTATTCGATGTGGTTGAGCAACGCCCAGGGGTGAAGCCTAGGTTGCGCGGAAGGTAGAAATGACCATAACTTTCACAGTGGTTTCAATTATTCGTTTTATACAATGGAAAAACTTTTCTATTTATTTTGTATTTTATGCTTCGGGCGTTGACTTCTAAGGCCCTAACAATTCGATCTGGTGGAGCAACGCCCTAGAGTGAAGCCTAGGTTGCCCGGAACATAGAAATGACCATTACCTTCACACTGTTTGCGATTATCCATTTTATACGATGGCAAAACTGTTGTACATATATCGTATTTTATGCTTCTGGCGTTGACTTCTTAGGCCCTAACTATTCGATCTGGCGGAGCAACGCCCTAGAGTGTAGCCTAGGTTGCCCGGAATGTAGAAATGATCATCACTTTCACACTGGTTGCAATTATTCTTGTTATACGATCGAAAAACTGTTGTATTTATTTTGTATTTTATGCCTCTGGCGTTGACTCCTATGGCCGTAGCTATTCGATGTGGTGGAGCAACGCCCTAGAGTGAAGTCTAGGTTGACCGGAAAGTAGAAATGACCAATACCTCCACACTGTTTGCAATTATTCATTTTATACAGTGGAGAAACTGTTGTATTTATATTGTTTTTTATAGTTATGGCGTTGACTTCTAAGGCCCTAACTATTCGATGTGGTTGAGCAACGCCCTAGAGTGAAGCCTAGGTTGCCCGGAACGTGGAAATGACCATAACTATCACACTGGTTTCAATTATTCGTTTTATACAATGGAAAAGCTGTTCTATTTATTTTGTATTTTATGCTTCGGGCGTTGACTTCTATGGCCCTAACTATTCGATCTGGTGGACCAACGCACTAGAGTGAAGCCTAGGTTGCCCGGAACGTAGAAATGACCATTACTTCCACACTGTGTGCAATTATTCATATTTTACAGTGGAAAAACTGTCGTATTTATATTGTATTTTATGCTTCTGGCATTGACTTCTAAGGCCCTATGTATTCGATCTTGTGTAGCAATGCCTCAGAGTTAAGTCTAGGATGCCCGCAACGTAGAAATGGCTATTACTTTCACACTGTTTGCAATTATTCATATTATACAGTGGAAAAACGGTTGTATTTATATTGCATTTTATGCTTCTGGCATTGACTTCTAAGGCCCTAACTATTCGATGTGGTGGACCAACGCCCTAGAGTGAAGCCTAGGTTGCCCGGAACGTAGAAATGACCATAACATTCATACTGGTTGCAATTATTTCCGTTATACAAGGGAAAAACTGTTGTATTTTTATTGTATTTTATGCTTTTGGCGTTGACTTCTTAGGCCCTAACTATTCGATCTGGTGGAGCAACGCCCTAGAGTGTAGCCTAGGTTGCCCGGAATGTAGAAATGACCATCACTTTCACACTGGTTGCAATTATTCTTGTTATACGATGGAGAAACTGTTGTATTTATTTTGTATTTTATGCCGCTGGCGTTGACTCCTAAGGCCGTAGCTATTCGAAGTGGTGGAGCAACGCCCTAGAGTGAAACCTAGGTTGCCGGGAACGTAGAAATGACCATGTCTTTCACACTGGTTGCAATTATTCCTGTTATACGATGGAAAAACTGTTGTACTTATATTATATTTTATGCTTCAGGCGTTGACTTTTAAGGCCGTAGCTATTCGATGTGGTGGAGAAACGCCCTAGAGTGGAGCCTAGGTTACCCGGAACGTAGAAATGACCATACCTTTCACACTGGTTGCAATTACTCATTTTATGCGATGGAAAAACTGTTGTACATATATCGTATTTTATGCTGCTGGCATTGACTCCTTAGGACCTAACTATTCGATCTGGTGGATCAACGTCCTAGGGTGAAGCCTAGGTTGCCCGGAACGTAGAAATGACCATAACTATCAGACTGGTTGCAATTATTCGTTTTATACGATGGATAGAATGCTGTATTTATACTGTATTTTATAGTTATGGCGCTGTCTTCTCGGGCCGTAGCTATTCGATGTGGTTGAGCAACGCCCTAGTGTGAAGCCTAGGTTGCCCGGAACGTAGAAATGACCATTACATCCACACTGTTTGCAATTATTCATATTATACAGTGGAACAACTGTTGTATTTATATGGCATTTTATGCTTCTGGCATTGACTTCTAAGGCCCTAGCTATTCGATGTGGTGGAGCCACGCCCTAGAGTGTAGCCTAGGTTGCCCGGAACGTAGAAATGACCATAGCTTTCACACTGGTTGCAATTATTCCTGTTATACAAGGGAAAAACTGTTTCATTTATATTGTATTTTATGCTTCTGGCGTTGACTTCTTAGGCACTAACTATTCGATCTGATGGAGCATAGCCCTAGAGTGAAGCCTAGGTTGCCTGGAATGTAGAAATGACCATCACTTTCAAACTGGTTGCAATTATTGTTGTTATACGATGGAAAAACTGTTGTATTTATTTTGTATTTTAAGCCTCTGGCGTTGACTCCTAAGGCCGTAGCTATTCGATGTGGTGGAGCAACGCCCTAGAGTGAAGCCTAGGTTGCCCGGAACGTAGAAATGACCATGTCTTTCACACTGGTTGCAATTATTCCTGTTATACGATGGAAAAACTGTGGTATTTATATTATATTTTATGCTTCAGACGTTGACTTCTAA
This sequence comes from Calliopsis andreniformis, assembly GCF_051401765.1. Classification (NCBI taxonomy): domain Eukaryota; kingdom Metazoa; phylum Arthropoda; class Insecta; order Hymenoptera; family Andrenidae; genus Calliopsis; species Calliopsis andreniformis. The sequence goes on from NW_027480422.1 coordinate 21,302,218, forward strand.
GGCCGTAGCTATTCGATGTGGTGGAGAAACGCCCCAGAGTGAAGCCTAGGTTGCCCGGAACGTAGAAATGACCATAACATTCATACTGGTTGCAATTATTCGTTTTATACGATGGAAAAACTGTTGTATTTTTATTTTATTTTATGCTTCTAGCGTTGACTTCTAAGTCCCTAGCTATTCGATCTGGTGGAGCAACGGCCTAGAGTGAAGCCTAGGTTGCCCGGGACGTAGGTATGACCATCACCTTCACTCTGGTTGCAATCATTCATTTTATACAATGGAAAGACTGTTGTTTTTATATTGTTTTTTATAGTTATGGCGTGGACTTCTAAGGCCGTAGCTATTCGATGAGGTGGAGCAATGCCCTAGAGTGAAGCCTAGGATGCCCGCAACGTAGAAATGACCATATCTTTCACACTGTTTGCAATTATTCCTGTTATGCGATTCAAAAACTGTTGTATGAATACTGTATTTTATGCTTCTGGCGTTGACTCCTAAGGCCGCAGCTATTCGATGTGGTGGAGAAACGAACTAGCGTGAAGCCTAGATTGCCCGGAAAGTAGAAATGACCATTACCTCCACACTGTTTGCAATTATTCATTTTATACAGTGGAGAAACTGTTGTATTTATATTGTTTTTTATAGTTATGGCGTTGACTTCTCAGGCCGTAGCTATTCGATGTGGTGGAGCAATGCCCTAGAGTGAAGCCTAGGATGCCCGCAACGTAGAAATGACCATATCTTTCACACTGTTTGCAATTATTCCTGTTATACGATAGAAAAGCTGTTTTATTTATGTTGTATTTTATGCTTCTGGCGTTGACTTCTAAGGCCGCAGCTATTCGATGTGGTGGAACGACGCCCTAGAGTGCAGCCTAGGTTGCCAGTATCGTAGAAATGACCATATCTTTCACACTGGTTGCAATTATTCCTGTTATACGATGGCAAAACTGTTGTATTTCTATTGCATTTTATGCTTCTGGCGTTGACTTGTTAGGCCCTAACTATACGATCTGGTGGACCAACGGCCTAGAGAGAAGCCTAGGTTGCACGGAACGTAGAAATGACCATTACTTCCTCACTGTTTGCAATTATTCATTTTATACAATGGAAAAACTGTTGTATTTATATTGTTTTTTATAGTTATGGCGTTCACTTCTAAGGCCGTAGCTATTCGATGTGGTGGAGCAATGCCCTAGAGTGAAGCCTAGGATGCCCGCAACGTAGAAATGACCATATCTTTCACACTGGTTGCAATTATTTCTGTTATACAAGAGAAAAACTGTTGTGTTTATATTGTATTTTATGCTTCTGGCGTTGACTTCTAAGGCCGCAGCTATTCGATGTGGTGGAACGACGCCCTAGAGTGCAGCCTAGGTTGCCCGTATCGTAGAAATGACCATAACTTTCACACTGGTTGCAATTATTCCTGTTATACGATGGTAAAACTGTTGTATTTCTATTGTATTTTATGCTTCTGGCGTTGACTTGTTAGGCCCTAACTATTCGATCTGGTGGAGCAACGCCCTAGAGAGAAGCCTAGATTGCCCGGAACGTAGAAATGACCATAACTATCAAACTGGTTGCAATTGCTCGTTTTATACGATGGAAAGACTGTTGTATTTATATTGTATTTTATAGTTATGGCGTTGTCTTCTAAGGCCGTAGCTATTCGATGTGGTGGAGCAATGCCCTAGAGTGAAGCCTAGGATGCCCGCAACGTAGAAATGACCATAGCTTTCACACTGGTTGCAATTATTCCTATTATACAAGTGAAAAACTGTTGTATTTATATTGTATTTTATGCTTCTGGCGTTGACTTCCTGGGCCCTAACTATTCTATCTGGAGGAGCAACGCACTAGAGTGAAGCCTAGGTTGCCCGGAATGCAGAAATGGCCATCACTTTCACACTGGTGGCAATTATTCCTGTTATACGATGGACAAACTGTTGGATTTTTAATGTACTTTATGCTTCTGTCGTTGACTTCTACGGCCGTATGTGTTCGATCTGGTGGAGCAATGCCTCAGTGTTAAGTCTAGGATGCCCGGAACGTAGAAATGTCCGTTACTTTCACACTGGTTAAAATTACTCATTTTATGCGATGGAAAAACTGTTGTACATATATCGTATTTTATGCTTCTGGCATTGACTTCTTAGGCCCTAACTATTCGATCAGGTGGAGCAACGCCCTAGGGTGAAGCCTAGGTTGCCCGGAACGTAGAAGTGACCATAACTTTCATACTGGTTGCAATTATTCGTTTTATACGATGGAAAAACTGTTCTATTTCTTTTGTATTTTATGCTTCGGGCGTTGACTTATAAGGCCCGAACTATTCGATCTGGTGGAGCACCGCCCTAGAGTGAAGCCTAGGTTGCCGGGAATGTAGAATTGACCATTACCTTCACACTGTTTGCGATTATTCATTTTATGCGACGGTAAAACTGTTGTTCATATATCGTATTTTATGCTTCTGGCGTTGACTTCTTAGGACCTAACTATTCGATCAGGTGGAGCAACGCCCTAGGGTGAAGCCTAGGTTGCCCGGAACGTAGAAATGACCATTGCCTTCACACTGTTTGCAAATATACATTATATTCGATGGAAAAGCTGTTGTATCTATTTTGTATTTTATGCTTCTGGCGCTGACTTCTTAGGTCCTAACTATTGGATCTGGTGGAGCAACGCCCAGGGGTGAAGCCTAGGTTGCGCGGAAGGTAGAAATGACCATATCTTTCACAGTGGTTTCAATTATTCGTTTTATACAATGGAAAAACTTTTCTATTTATTTTGTATTTTATGCTTCGGGCGTTGACTTCTAAGGGCCTAACTATTCGATCTGGTGGAGCAACGCCCTAGAGTGAAGCCTAGGTTGCCCGGAACATAGAAATGACCATTACCTTCACACTGTTTGCGATTATCCATTTTATACGATGGCAAAACTGTAGTACAAATATCGTATTTTATGCTTCTGGCGTTGACTTCTTAGGCCCTAACTATTCGGTCAGGTGGAGCAACGCCCTAGGGTGAAGCGTAGGTTGCCCGGAACGTGGAAATGACCATAGCTTTCACACTGGGTTCAATTATTCGTTTTATACAATGGAAAAACTGTTGTATTTATATTGTATTTTATGCTTCTGGCGTTGACTTCTTAGGCCCTATCTATTCGATCTGGCGGAGCAACGCCCTAGAGTGTAGCCTAGGTTGCCCGGAATGTAGAAATGATCATCACTTTCACACTGGTTGCAATTATTCTTGTTATACGATCGAAAAACTGTTGTATTTATTTTGTATTTTATGCCTCTGGCGTTGACTCCTAAGGCCGTAGCTATTCGATGTGGTGGAGCAACGCCCTAGAGTGAAGCCTAGGTTGCCCGGAAAGTAGAAATGACCATTACCTCCACACTGTTTGCAATTATTCATTTTATACAGTGGAGAAACTGTTGTATTTATATTGTTTTTTATAGTTATGGCGTTGACTTCTAAGGCCCTAACTATTCGATGTGGTTGAGCAACGCCCTAGAGTGAAGCCTAGATTGCCCGGAACGTAGAAATGACCACAACTTTCACTCTGGTTTCAATTATTCCAGCTATACGATGGACAAACTGTTGGATTTTGATTGTGCTTTATACTTCTGGCGTTGACTTCTAAGGCCCTATGTATTCGATCTGGTGTAGCAATTCCTCAGAGTTAAGTCTAGGATGCCCGCAACGTAGAAATGTCTATTACTTTCACACTGGTTGATATTATTCGTTTTATATGATGGAAAAACTGTTGTACATATATCGTATTTTATGCTTCTGGCGCTGACTTCTTAGGCCCTAACTATTCGATCAGGTGGAGCAACGCCCTAGGGTGAAGCCTAGGTTGCCCGGAACGTAGAAATGACCATAACTTTCATACTGGTTGCAATTATTCGTTTTATACGATGGAAAAACTGTTGTATTTATATTGTATTTTATGCTTCAGGCGTTGACTTCTTAAGCCCTAACTATTCGATGTGGTTGAGCAACGCCCTAGAGTGAAGCCTAGGTTGCCCGGAACGTAGAAATGACCATAACTTTCATACTGGTAGCAATTATTCGTTATATACGATGGAAAAACTGTTGTATTTATATTGTATTTTATGCTTCAGGCGTTGACTTCTTAGGCCCTAACTATTCGATCAGGTGGAGCAACGCCCTAGGGTGAAGCCTAGGTTGCCCGGAACGTAGAAATGACCATAACTTTCATACTGGTTGCAATTATTCGTTTTATACGATGGAAAAACTGTTGTATTTATTTTGTATTTGGTGCTTCTGGCGTTGACTTCTTAGGCCCTAACTATTCGATGTGGTTGAGCAACGCCCAGGGGTGAAGCCTAGGTTGCGCGGAAGGTAGAAATGACCATAACTTTCACAGTGGTTTCAATTATTCGTTTTATACAATGGAAAAACTTTTCTATTTATTTTGTATTTTATGCTTCGGGCGTTGACTTCTAAGGCCCTAACAATTCGATCTGGTGGAGCAACGCCCTAGAGTGAAGCCTAGGTTGCCCGGAACATAGAAATGACCATTACCTTCACACTGTTTGCGATTATCCATTTTATACGATGGCAAAACTGTTGTACATATATCGTATTTTATGCTTCTGGCGTTGACTTCTTAGGCCCTAACTATTCGATCAGGTGGAGCAACGCCCTAGGGTGAAGCGTAGGTTGCCCGGAACGTGGAAATGACCATAGCTTTCACACTGGGTTCAATTATTCGTTTTATACAATGGAAAAACTGTTGTATTTATATTGTATTTTATGCTTCTGGCGTTGACTTCTTAGGCCCTATCTATTCGATCTGGCGGAGCAACGCCCTAGGGTGAAGCATAGGTTGCGCGGAACGTAGAAATGACCATAACTTTCACACTGGTTTCAATTATTCGTTTTATACAATGGAAAAACTGTTCTACTTATTTTGTTTGTTATGCTTCGGGAGTTGACTCCTAAGGCCCCAACTATTCGATCTGGTGGAGCAACGCCCTAGAGTGAAGCCTAGGTTGCCCGGAATATAGAAATGACCATCACCTTCACACTGGTTGCAATTATTCGTTTTATACGATGGAAAAACTGTTGTACATATGTCGTATTTTATGCTTCTGGCGTTGACTTCTTAGGCCCTAACTATTCGATCAGGTGGAGCAACGCCCTAGGGTGAAGCCTAGGTTGCCCGGAACGTAGAAATGACCAAAACTTTCATACTGGTTGCAATTATTCGTCTTATAGGATGGAAAAACTGTTGTATTTATTTTGTATTTGGTGCTTCTGGCGTTGACTTCTTAGGCCCTAACTGTTAGATGTGGAGGGCCAACGCCCTAGAGTGAAGTCTAGGTTGCCCGGAACGTAGAATGACCATATCTTTCAGACTGGTTGCAATTATTCCTGTTATACGATGGAAAAACTGTTGTACATATATCGTATTTTATGCTTCTGGCGTTGACTTCTTAGGCCCTAACTATTCGATCAGGTGGAGCAACGCCCTAGGGTGAAGCCTAGGTTGCCCGGAACCTAATAATCACCTGTACTTTCACACTGGTTGCAATTACTCCTGTTATACGATGGAAAAACTGTTGTATTTATATTGTATTTTATGCTTCTGGCATTGACTTCTAAGGCCCTAACTATTCGATCTGGTGGAGCAACGCCCTAGAGTGAAGCCTAGGTTGCCCGAAACGTAGAAATGACCATTACCTTCACACTGTTTGCGATTATTCATTTTATAGGATGGTAAAACTGTTGTATTTATTTTGTATTATATGCTTCTGGCATTGACTTCTAAGGCCCTAGCTATTCCATCTGGTGGAGCAACACCCTAGGGTGGAGCCTAGGTCGACCGAAACGTGGAAATGACCATTAGTTTCACTCTGGTTGCAATTATTCCAGCTATACGATGGACAAACGGTTGGATTTTGATTGTACTTTATACTTCTGGCGTTGACTTCTAAGGCCCTATGTATTCGATCTGGTGTAGCAATCCCTCAGAGTTAAGTCTAGGATGCCCGCAACGTAGAAACGTCTATTACTTTCACACTGGTTGCAATTATTCGTTTTATACGATGGAAAAACTGTTGTACATATATCGTATTTTATGCTTCTGGCGTTGACTTCTTAGGCCCTAACTATTCGATCAGGTGGAGCAACGCCCTAGGGTGAAGCCTGGGTTGCGCGGAACGTAGAAATGACCATAACTTTCACACTGGTTTCAATTATTCGTTTTATACAATGGAAAAACTGTTCTACTTATTTTGTATTTTATGCTTCGGGAGATGACTCCTAAGGCCCCAACTATTCGATCTGGTAGAGCAACGCCCTAGAGTGAAGCCTAGGTTGCCCGGAATATAGAAATGACCATCACCTTCACACTGGTTGCAATTATTCGTTTTTTACGATGGAAAAACTGTTGTACATATATCGTATTTTATGCTTCTGGCGTTGACTTCTTAGGCCCTAACTATTCGATCAGGTGGAGCAACGCCCTCGGGTGAAGCCTAGGTTGCCCGGAACGTAGAAATGACCAAAGCTGTCATACTGGTTGCAATTATTCGTTTTATACGATGGAAAAACTGTTGTATTTATTTTGTATTTGGTGCTTCTGGCGTTGACTTCTTAGGCCCTAACTGTTAGATGTGGAGGGCCAACGCCCTAGAGTGAAGCCTAGGTTGCCCGGAACGTAGAAATGATCATACCTTTCACACTGGTTGCAATTATTACTGTTATACAAGGAAAAAACTGTTGTATTTATATTGTATTTTATGCTTCTGGCGTTGTCTTCCTGGGCCCGAACTATTCTATCTGGAGGAGCAACGCCCTAGAGTGAAGCCTAGGTTGCCCGGAATGTAGAAATGACCATCACTTTCACACTGGTTGCAATTATTCCTGTTATACGATGGACAAACTGTTGGATTTTTAATGTACTTTATGCTTCTGGCGTTGACTTCTAAGGCCCTATGTATTCGATCTGGTGGAGCAATGTCTCAGTGTTAGGTCTAGGATTCCCGGAACGTAGAAATGGCCGTTACTTTCACACTGGTTGCAATTACACATATTATGCGATGGAAAAACTGTTGTACATATATCGTATTTTATGCTTCTGGCATTGACTCCTTAGGCCCTGACTATTCGATCTGGTGGAGCAACGTCCTAGGGTGAAGCCTAGGTTGCCCGGAACGTAGAAATGACCATAACTAACAGACTGGTTGCAATTATTCGTTTTATACGATGGATAGGATGATGTATTTATATTGTATTTTATAGTTATGGCGCTGTCTTCTAGGGCCGTAGCTATTTGATGTGGTTGAGCAACGCCCTAGTGTGAAGCCTAGGTTGCCCGGAACGCAGAAATGACCATTACTTCCACACTGTTTGCGATTATTCATATTATACAGTGGAACAAATGTTGTATTTATATTGTATTTTATGCTTCAGGCGTTGACTTCTTAGGCCCTAACTATTCGATGTGGTTGAGCAACGCCCTAGAGTGAAGCCTAGGTTGCCCGGAACGTAGAAATGACCATAACTTTCATACTGGTAGCAATTATTCGTTATATACGATGGAAAAACTGTTGTATTTATATTGTATTTTATGCTTCAGGCGTTGACTTCTTAGGCCCTAACTATTCGATCAGGTGGAGCAACGCCCTAGGGTGAAGCCTAGGTTGCCCGGAACGTAGAAATGACCATAACTTTCATACTGGTTGCAATTATTCGTTTTATACGATGGAAAAACTGTTGTATTTATTTTGTATTTGGTGCTTCTGGCGTTGACTTCTTAGGCCCTAACTATTCGATGTGGTTGAGCAACGCCCAGGGGTGAAGCCTAGGTTGCGCGGAAGGTAGAAATGACCATAACTTTCACAGTGGTTTCAATTATTCGTTTTATACAATGGAAAAACTTTTCTATTTATTTTGTATTTTATGCTTCGGGCGTTGACTTCTAAGGCCCTAACAATTCGATCTGGTGGAGCAACGCCCTAGAGTGAAGCCTAGGTTGCCCGGAACATAGAAATGACCATTACCTTCACACTGTTTGCGATTATCCATTTTATACGATGGCAAAACTGTTGTACATATATCGTATTTTATGCTTCTGGCGTTGACTTCTTAGGCCCTAACTATTCGATCTGGCGGAGCAACGCCCTAGAGTGTAGCCTAGGTTGCCCGGAATGTAGAAATGATCATCACTTTCACACTGGTTGCAATTATTCTTGTTATACGATCGAAAAACTGTTGTATTTATTTTGTATTTTATGCCTCTGGCGTTGACTCCTATGGCCGTAGCTATTCGATGTGGTGGAGCAACGCCCTAGAGTGAAGTCTAGGTTGACCGGAAAGTAGAAATGACCAATACCTCCACACTGTTTGCAATTATTCATTTTATACAGTGGAGAAACTGTTGTATTTATATTGTTTTTTATAGTTATGGCGTTGACTTCTAAGGCCCTAACTATTCGATGTGGTTGAGCAACGCCCTAGAGTGAAGCCTAGGTTGCCCGGAACGTGGAAATGACCATAACTATCACACTGGTTTCAATTATTCGTTTTATACAATGGAAAAGCTGTTCTATTTATTTTGTATTTTATGCTTCGGGCGTTGACTTCTATGGCCCTAACTATTCGATCTGGTGGACCAACGCACTAGAGTGAAGCCTAGGTTGCCCGGAACGTAGAAATGACCATTACTTCCACACTGTGTGCAATTATTCATATTTTACAGTGGAAAAACTGTCGTATTTATATTGTATTTTATGCTTCTGGCATTGACTTCTAAGGCCCTATGTATTCGATCTTGTGTAGCAATGCCTCAGAGTTAAGTCTAGGATGCCCGCAACGTAGAAATGGCTATTACTTTCACACTGTTTGCAATTATTCATATTATACAGTGGAAAAACGGTTGTATTTATATTGCATTTTATGCTTCTGGCATTGACTTCTAAGGCCCTAACTATTCGATGTGGTGGACCAACGCCCTAGAGTGAAGCCTAGGTTGCCCGGAACGTAGAAATGACCATAACATTCATACTGGTTGCAATTATTTCCGTTATACAAGGGAAAAACTGTTGTATTTTTATTGTATTTTATGCTTTTGGCGTTGACTTCTTAGGCCCTAACTATTCGATCTGGTGGAGCAACGCCCTAGAGTGTAGCCTAGGTTGCCCGGAATGTAGAAATGACCATCACTTTCACACTGGTTGCAATTATTCTTGTTATACGATGGAGAAACTGTTGTATTTATTTTGTATTTTATGCCGCTGGCGTTGACTCCTAAGGCCGTAGCTATTCGAAGTGGTGGAGCAACGCCCTAGAGTGAAACCTAGGTTGCCGGGAACGTAGAAATGACCATGTCTTTCACACTGGTTGCAATTATTCCTGTTATACGATGGAAAAACTGTTGTACTTATATTATATTTTATGCTTCAGGCGTTGACTTTTAAGGCCGTAGCTATTCGATGTGGTGGAGAAACGCCCTAGAGTGGAGCCTAGGTTACCCGGAACGTAGAAATGACCATACCTTTCACACTGGTTGCAATTACTCATTTTATGCGATGGAAAAACTGTTGTACATATATCGTATTTTATGCTGCTGGCATTGACTCCTTAGGACCTAACTATTCGATCTGGTGGATCAACGTCCTAGGGTGAAGCCTAGGTTGCCCGGAACGTAGAAATGACCATAACTATCAGACTGGTTGCAATTATTCGTTTTATACGATGGATAGAATGCTGTATTTATACTGTATTTTATAGTTATGGCGCTGTCTTCTCGGGCCGTAGCTATTCGATGTGGTTGAGCAACGCCCTAGTGTGAAGCCTAGGTTGCCCGGAACGTAGAAATGACCATTACATCCACACTGTTTGCAATTATTCATATTATACAGTGGAACAACTGTTGTATTTATATGGCATTTTATGCTTCTGGCATTGACTTCTAAGGCCCTAGCTATTCGATGTGGTGGAGCCACGCCCTAGAGTGTAGCCTAGGTTGCCCGGAACGTAGAAATGACCATAGCTTTCACACTGGTTGCAATTATTCCTGTTATACAAGGGAAAAACTGTTTCATTTATATTGTATTTTATGCTTCTGGCGTTGACTTCTTAGGCACTAACTATTCGATCTGATGGAGCATAGCCCTAGAGTGAAGCCTAGGTTGCCTGGAATGTAGAAATGACCATCACTTTCAAACTGGTTGCAATTATTGTTGTTATACGATGGAAAAACTGTTGTATTTATTTTGTATTTTAAGCCTCTGGCGTTGACTCCTAAGGCCGTAGCTATTCGATGTGGTGGAGCAACGCCCTAGAGTGAAGCCTAGGTTGCCCGGAACGTAGAAATGACCATGTCTTTCACACTGGTTGCAATTATTCCTGTTATACGATGGAAAAACTGTGGTATTTATATTATATTTTATGCTTCAGACGTTGACTTCTAAGGCCGTAGCTATTCGATGTGGTGGAGAAACGCCCCAGAGTGAAGCCTAGGTTGCCCGGAACGTAGAAATGACCATAACATTCATACTGGTTGCAATTATTCGTTTTATACGATGGAAAAACTGTTGTATTTTTATTTTATTTTATGCTTCTAGCGTTGACTTCTAAGTCCCTAGCTATTCGATCTGGTGGAGCAACGGCCTAGAGTGAAGCCTAGGTTGCCCGGGACGTAGGTATGACCATCACCTTCACTCTGGTTGCAATCATTCATTTTATACAATGGAAAGACTGTTGTTTTTATATTGTTTTTTATAGTTATGGCGTGGACTTCTAAGGCCGTAGCTATTCGATGAGGTGGAGCAATGCCCTAGAGTGAAGCCTAGGATGCCCGCAACGTAGAAATGACCATATCTTTCACACTGTTTGCAATTATTCCTGTTATGCGATTCAAAAACTGTTGTATGAATACTGTATTTTATGCTTCTGGCGTTGACTCCTAAGGCCGCAGCTATTCGATGTGGTGGAGAAACGAACTAGCGTGAAGCCTAGATTGCCCGGAAAGTAGAAATGACCATTACCTCCACACTGTTTGCAATTATTCATTTTATACAGTGGAGAAACTGTTGTATTTATATTGTTTTTTATAGTTATGGCGTTGACTTCTCAGGCCGTAGCTATTCGATGTGGTGGAGCAATGCCCTAGAGTGAAGCCTAGGATGCCCGCAACGTAGAAATGACCATATCTTTCACACTGTTTGCAATTATTCCTGTTATACGATAGAAAAGCTGTTTTATTTATGTTGTATTTTATGCTTCTGGCGTTGACTTCTAAGGCCGCAGCTATTCGATGTGGTGGAACGACGCCCTAGAGTGCAGCCTAGGTTGCCAGTATCGTAGAAATGACCATATCTTTCACACTGGTTGCAATTATTCCTGTTATACGATGGCAAAACTGTTGTATTTCTATTGCATTTTATGCTTCTGGCGTTGACTTGTTAGGCCCTAACTATACGATCTGGTGGACCAACGGCCTAGAGAGAAGCCTAGGTTGCACGGAACGTAGAAATGACCATTACTTCCTCACTGTTTGCAATTATTCATTTTATACAATGGAAAAACTGTTGTATTTATATTGTTTTTTATAGTTATGGCGTTCACTTCTAAGGCCGTAGCTATTCGATGTGGTGGAGCAATGCCCTAGAGTGAAGCCTAGGATGCCCGCAACGTAGAAATGACCATATCTTTCACACTGGTTGCAATTATTTCTGTTATACAAGAGAAAAACTGTTGTGTTTATATTGTATTTTATGCTTCTGGCGTTGACTTCTAAGGCCGCAGCTATTCGATGTGGTGGAACGACGCCCTAGAGTGCAGCCTAGGTTGCCCGTATCGTAGAAATGACCATAACTTTCACACTGGTTGCAATTATTCCTGTTATACGATGGTAAAACTGTTGTATTTCTATTGTATTTTATGCTTCTGGCGTTGACTTGTTAGGCCCTAACTATTCGATCTGGTGGAGCAACGCCCTAGAGAGAAGCCTAGATTGCCCGGAACGTAGAAATGACCATAACTATCAAACTGGTTGCAATTGCTCGTTTTATACGATGGAAAGACTGTTGTATTTATATTGTATTTTATAGTTATGGCGTTGTCTTCTAAGGCCGTAGCTATTCGATGTGGTGGAGCAATGCCCTAGAGTGAAGCCTAGGATGCCCGCAACGTAGAAATGACCATAGCTTTCACACTGGTTGCAATTATTCCTATTATACAAGTGAAAAACTGTTGTATTTATATTGTATTTTATGCTTCTGGCGTTGACTTCCTGGGCCCTAACTATTCTATCTGGAGGAGCAACGCACTAGAGTGAAGCCTAGGTTGCCCGGAATGCAGAAATGGCCATCACTTTCACACTGGTGGCAATTATTCCTGTTATACGATGGACAAACTGTTGGATTTTTAATGTACTTTATGCTTCTGTCGTTGACTTCTACGGCCGTATGTGTTCGATCTGGTGGAGCAATGCCTCAGTGTTAAGTCTAGGATGCCCGGAACGTAGAAATGTCCGTTACTTTCACACTGGTTAAAATTACTCATTTTATGCGATGGAAAAACTGTTGTACATATATCGTATTTTATGCTTCTGGCATTGACTTCTTAGGCCCTAACTATTCGATCAGGTGGAGCAACGCCCTAGGGTGAAGCCTAGGTTGCCCGGAACGTAGAAGTGACCATAACTTTCATACTGGTTGCAATTATTCGTTTTATACGATGGAAAAACTGTTCTATTTCTTTTGTATTTTATGCTTCGGGCGTTGACTTATAAGGCCCGAACTATTCGATCTGGTGGAGCACCGCCCTAGAGTGAAGCCTAGGTTGCCGGGAATGTAGAATTGACCATTACCTTCACACTGTTTGCGATTATTCATTTTATGCGACGGTAAAACTGTTGTTCATATATCGTATTTTATGCTTCTGGCGTTGACTTCTTAGGACCTAACTATTCGATCAGGTGGAGCAACGCCCTAGGGTGAAGCCTAGGTTGCCCGGAACGTAGAAATGACCATTGCCTTCACACTGTTTGCAAATATACATTATATTCGATGGAAAAGCTGTTGTATCTATTTTGTATTTTATGCTTCTGGCGCTGACTTCTTAGGTCCTAACTATTGGATCTGGTGGAGCAACGCCCAGGGGTGAAGCCTAGGTTGCGCGGAAGGTAGAAATGACCATATCTTTCACAGTGGTTTCAATTATTCGTTTTATACAATGGAAAAACTTTTCTATTTATTTTGTATTTTATGCTTCGGGCGTTGACTTCTAAGGGCCTAACTATTCGATCTGGTGGAGCAACGCCCTAGAGTGAAGCCTAGGTTGCCCGGAACATAGAAATGACCATTACCTTCACACTGTTTGCGATTATCCATTTTATACGATGGCAAAACTGTAGTACAAATATCGTATTTTATGCTTCTGGCGTTGACTTCTTAGGCCCTAACTATTCGGTCAGGTGGAGCAACGCCCTAGGGTGAAGCGTAGGTTGCCCGGAACGTGGAAATGACCATAGCTTTCACACTGGGTTCAATTATTCGTTTTATACAATGGAAAAACTGTTGTATTTATATTGTATTTTATGCTTCTGGCGTTGACTTCTTAGGCCCTATCTATTCGATCTGGCGGAGCAACGCCCTAGAGTGTAGCCTAGGTTGCCCGGAATGTAGAAATGATCATCACTTTCACACTGGTTGCAATTATTCTTGTTATACGATCGAAAAACTGTTGTATTTATTTTGTATTTTATGCCTCTGGCGTTGACTCCTAAGGCCGTAGCTATTCGATGTGGTGGAGCAACGCCCTAGAGTGAAGCCTAGGTTGCCCGGAAAGTAGAAATGACCATTACCTCCACACTGTTTGCAATTATTCATTTTATACAGTGGAGAAACTGTTGTATTTATATTGTTTTTTATAGTTATGGCGTTGACTTCTAAGGCCCTAACTATTCGATGTGGTTGAGCAACGCCCTAGAGTGAAGCCTAGATTGCCCGGAACGTAGAAATGACCACAACTTTCACTCTGGTTTCAATTATTCCAGCTATACGATGGACAAACTGTTGGATTTTGATTGTGCTTTATACTTCTGGCGTTGACTTCTAAGGCCCTATGTATTCGATCTGGTGTAGCAATTCCTCAGAGTTAAGTCTAGGATGCCCGCAACGTAGAAATGTCTATTACTTTCACACTGGTTGATATTATTCGTTTTATATGATGGAAAAACTGTTGTACATATATCGTATTTTATGCTTCTGGCGCTGACTTCTTAGGCCCTAACTATTCGATCAGGTGGAGCAACGCCCTAGGGTGAAGCCTAGGTTGCCCGGAACGTAGAAATGACCATAACTTTCATACTGGTTGCAATTATTCGTTTTATACGATGGAAAAACTGTTGTATTTATATTGTATTTTATGCTTCAGGCGTTGACTTCTTAAGCCCTAACTATTCGATGTGGTTGAGCAACGCCCTAGAGTGAAGCCTAGGTTGCCCGGAACGTAGAAATGACCATAACTTTCATACTGGTAGCAATTATTCGTTATATACGATGGAAAAACTGTTGTATTTATATTGTATTTTATGCTTCAGGCGTTGACTTCTTAGGCCCTAACTATTCGATCAGGTGGAGCAACGCCCTAGGGTGAAGCCTAGGTTGCCCGGAACGTAGAAATGACCATAACTTTCATACTGGTTGCAATTATTCGTTTTATACGATGGAAAAACTGTTGTATTTATTTTGTATTTGGTGCTTCTGGCGTTGACTTCTTAGGCCCTAACTATTCGATGTGGTTGAGCAACGCCCAGGGGTGAAGCCTAGGTTGCGCGGAAGGTAGAAATGACCATAACTTTCACAGTGGTTTCAATTATTCGTTTTATACAATGGAAAAACTTTTCTATTTATTTTGTATTTTATGCTTCGGGCGTTGACTTCTAAGGCCCTAACAATTCGATCTGGTGGAGCAACGCCCTAGAGTGAAGCCTAGGTTGCCCGGAACATAGAAATGACCATTACCTTCACACTGTTTGCGATTATCCATTTTATACGATGGCAAAACTGTTGTACATATATCGTATTTTATGCTTCTGGCGTTGACTTCTTAGGCCCTAACTATTCGATCAGGTGGAGCAACGCCCTAGGGTGAAGCGTAGGTTGCCCGGAACGTGGAAATGACCATAGCTTTCACACTGGGTTCAATTATTCGTTTTATACAATGGAAAAACTGTTGTATTTATATTGTATTTTATGCTTCTGGCGTTGACTTCTTAGGCCCTATCTATTCGATCTGGCGGAGCAACGCCCTAGAGTGTAGCCTAGGTTGCCCGGAATGTAGAAGTGATCATCACTTTCACACTGGTTGCAATTATTCTTGTTATACGATCGAAAAACTGTTGTATTTATTTTGTATTTTATGCCTCTGGCGTTGACTCCTAAGGCCGTAGCTATTCGATGTGGTGGAGCAACGCCCTAGAGTGAAGCCTAGGTTGCCCGGAAAGTAGAAATGACCAATACCTCCACACTGTTTGCAATTATTCATTTTATACAGTGGAGAAACTGTTGTATTTATATTGTTTTTTATAGTTATGGCGTTGACTTCTAAGGCCCTAACTATTCGATGTGGTTGAGCAACGCCCTAGAGAGAAGCCTAGATTGCCCGGAACGTAGAAATGACCATAACTATCAAACTGGTTGCAATTGCTCGTTTTATACGATGGAAAGACTGTTGTATTTATATTGTATTTTATAGTTATGGCGTTGTCTTCTAGGGCCGTAGCTATTCGATGTGGTTGAGCAACGCCCTAGAGTGAAGCCTAGGTTGCCCGGAACGTAGAAATGACTATAACTTTCACACTGGTTTCAATAATTCGTTTTATACAATGGAAAAGCTGTTCTATTTATTTTGTATTTTATGCTTCGGGCGTTCACTTCAAAGGCCCTAACTATTCGATCTGGTGGACCAACACCCTAGAGTGAAGCCTAGGTTGCCGGGAATGTAGAATTGACCATTACCTTCACACTGTTTGCGATTATTCATTTTATGCGACGGTAAAACTGTTGTTCATATATCGTATTTTATGCTTTTGGCGTTGACTTCTTAGGCCCTAACTATTCGATAAGGTGGAGCAACGCCCTAGAGTGTAGCCTAGGTTACCCGGAATGTAGAAATGATCATCACTTTCACACTGGTTGCAATTATTCTTGTTATACGATCGAAAAACTGTTGTATTTATTTTGTATTTTATGCCTCTGGCGTTGACTCCTAAGGCCGTAGCTATTCGATGTGGTGGAGCAACGCCCTAGAGTGAAGCCTAGGTTGCCCGGAAAGTAGAAATGACCATTACCTCCACACTGTTTGCAATTATTCATTTTATACAGTGGAGAAACTGTTGTATTTATATTGTTTGTTATAGTTATGGCGTTGACTTCTAAGGCCCTAACTATTCGATGTGGTTGAGCAACGCCCTAGAGTGAAGCCTAGATTGCCCGGAACGTAGAAATGACCACAACTTTCACTCTGGTTTCAATTATTCGTTTTATACAATGGAAAAGCTGTTCTATTTATTTTGTATTTTATGCTTCGGGCGTTGACTTCTATGGCCCTAACTATTCGATCTGGTGGACCAACGCCCTAGAGTGAAGCCTAGGTTGCCCGGAACGTAGAAATGACCACAACTTTCACACTGGTTGCAATTATTCGTTTTATACGATGGAAAAACTGTTGTGTTTATTTTGTATTTGGTGCTTCTGGCGTTGACTTCTTAGGCCCTAACTGTTGGATGTGGTGGACCAAAGCCCTAGAGTGAAGCCTAGGTTGCCTGGAACGTAGAAATGACCGTTACTTTCTCACTGTTAGCAAATGTACATTATATACCATGGAAAAGCTGTTGTATTTATATTGTATTTTATGCTTCTAGCGTTGACTTCTTAGGCCCTAACTATTTGATCCGGTGGAGCACCGCCCTGTAGTGAAGCCTAGGTTGCCCGGAACGTGGAAATGACTATAACTATCACACTGGTTTCAATTATTCGTTTTATACAATGGAAAAGCTGTTCTATTTATTTTGTATTTTATGCTTCGGGCGTTGACTTCTATGGCCCTATGTATTCGATCTTGTGTAGCAATGCCTCAGAGTTAAGTCTAGGATGCCCGCAACGTAGAAATGGCTATTACTTTCACACTGTTTGCAATTATTCATATTATACAGTGGAAAAACAGTTGTATTTATATTGCATTTTATGCTTCTGGCATTGACTTCTAAGGCCCTAACTATTCGATGTGGTGGAGCAACGTCCTAGAGTGAAGCCTAGGTTGCCCGGAACGCAGAAATGACCATAGCTTTCACACTGGTTTCAATTATTCGTTTTATACAATGGAAAAACTGTTGCATTTATTTTGTATTTTATGCTTCGGGCGTTGACTTCTATGGCCCTAACTATTCGATCTGGTGGAGCAACGCCCTAGAGTGAGGCCTAGGTTGCCCTTAACGTAGAAATGACCATTACCTTCACACTGTTTGCGATTATTCATTTTATACGATGGTAAAACTGTTGTATTTATTTTGTATTTTATGCTTCTGGCATTGACTTCTAAGGCCCTAGCTATTCCATCTGGTGGAGCAACGCCCTAGAGTGGAGCCTAGGTCGCCCGAAACGTGGAAATGACCATTACTATCACTCTGGTTGCAATTATCCCAGCTGTACGATGGACAAACTGTTGAATTTTGATTGTACTTTATGCTTCAGGCGTTGACTTCTTAGGCCCTAACCATTCGCTCTGGTGGAACAACGCCCTAGGGTGAAGCCTAGGTTGCCCGGAACGTAGAAATGACCATTACTTTCACTCTGGTTGCAATTATTCCAGCTATACGATGGACAAACTGTTGGATTTTGATTGTGCTTTATACTTCTGGCGTTGACTTCTAAGGCCCTATGTATTCGATCTGGTGTAGCAATTCCTCAGAGTTAAGTCTAGGATGCCCGCAACGTAGAAATGTCTATTACTTTCACACTGGTTGATATTATTCGTTTTATATGATGGAAAAACTGTTGTACATATATCGTATTTTATGCTTCTGGCGCTGACTTCTTAGGCCCTAACTATTCGATCAGGTGGAGCAACGCCCTAGGGTGAAGCCTAGGTTGCCCGGAACGTAGAAATGACCATAACTTTCATACTGGTTGCAATTATTCGTTTTATACGATGGAAAAACTGTTGTATTTATATTGTATTTTATGCTTCAGGCGTTGACTTCTTAAGCCCTAACTATTCGATGTGGTTGAGCAACGCCCTAGAGTGAAGCCTAGGTTGCCCGGAACGTAGAAATGACCATAACTTTCATACTGGTAGCAATTATTCGTTATATACGATGGAAAAACTGTTGTATTTATATTGTATTTTATGCTTCAGGCGTTGACTTCTTAGGCCCTAACTATTCGATCAGGTGGAGCAACGCCCTAGGGTGAAGCCTAGGTTGCCCGGAACGTAGAAATGACCATAACTTTCATACTGGTTGCAATTATTCGTTTTATACGATGGAAAAACTGTTGTATTTATTTTGTATTTGGTGCTTCTGGCGTTGACTTCTTAGGCCCTAACTATTCGATGTGGTTGAGCAACGCCCAGGGGTGAAGCCTAGGTTGCGCGGAAGGTAGAAATGACCATAACTTTCACAGTGGTTTCAATTATTCGTTTTATACAATGGAAAAACTTTTCTATTTATTTTGTATTTTATGCTTCGGGCGTTGACTTCTAAGGCCCTAACAATTCGATCTGGTGGAGCAACGCCCTAGAGTGAAGCCTAGGTTGCCCGGAACATAGAAATGACCATTACCTTCACACTGTTTGCGATTATCCATTTTATACGATGGCAAAACTGTTGTACATATATCGTATTTTATGCTTCTGGCGTTGACTTCTTAGGCCCTAACTATTCGATCAGGTGGAGCAACGCCCTAGGGTGAAGCCTAGGTTGCCCGGAACGTAGAAATGACCATGTCTTTCACACTGGTTGCAATTATTCCTGTTATACGATGGAAAAACTGTGGTATTTATATTGTATTTTATGCTTCTGGCGTTGACTTCTTAGGCCCTATCTATTCGATCTGGCGGAGGAACGCCCTAGAGTGTAGCCTAGGTTGCCCGGAATGTAGAAATGATCATCACTTTCACACTGGTTGCAATTATTCTTGTTATACGATCGAAAAACTGTTGTATTTATTTTGTATTTTATGCCTCTGGCGTTGACTCCTAAGGCCGTGGCTATTCGATGTGGTGGAGCAACGCCCTAGAGTGAAGCCTAGGTTGCCCGGAAAGTAGAAATGACCAATACCTCCACACTGTTTGCAATTATTCATTTTATACAGTGGAGAAACTGTTGTATTTATATTGTTTTTTATAGTTATGGCGTTGACTTCTAAGGCCCTAACTATTCGATGTGGTTGAGCAACGCCCTAGAGTGAAGCCTAGATTGCCCGGAACGTAGAAATGACCACAACTTTCACTCTGGTTTCAATTATTCGTTTTATACAATGGAAAAGCTGTTCTATTTATTTTGTATTTTATGCTTCGGGCGTTGACTTCTATGGCCCTAACTATTCGATCTGGTGGACCAACGCCCTAGAGTGAAGCCTAGGTTGCCCGGAACGTAGAAATGACCACAACTTTGACACTGGTTGCAATTATTCGTTTTATACGATGGAAAAACTGCTGTGTTTATTTTGTATTTGGTGCTTCTGGCGTTGACTTCTTAGGCCCTAACTGTTGGATGTGGTGGACCAAAGCCCTAGAGTGAAGCCTAGGTTGGCCGGAACGTAGAAATGACCGTTACTTTCTCACTGTTAGCAAATGTACATTATATACCATGGAAAAGCTGTTGTATTTATATTGTATTTTATGCTTCTGGCGTTGACTTCTTAGGCCCTAACTATTTGATCCGGTGGAGCACCGCCCTGTAGTGAAGCCTAGGTTGCCCGGAACGTGGAAATGATCATAACTATCACACTGGTTTCAATTATTCGTTTTATACAATGGAAAAGCTGTTCTATTTATTTTGTATTTTATGCTTCGGGCGTTGACTTCTATGGCCCTAACTATTCGATCTGGTGGACCAACGCACTAGAGTGAAGCCTAGGTTGCCCGGAACGTAGAAATGACCATTACTTCCACACTGTTTGCAATTATTCATATTATACAGTGGAAAAACTGTCGTATTTATATTGTATTTTATGCTTCTGGCATTGACTTCTAAGGCCCTATGTATTCGATCTTGTGTAGCAATGCCTCAGAGTTAAGTCTAGGATGCCCGCAACGTAGAAATGGCTATTACTTTCACACTGTTTGCAATTATTCATATTATACAGTGGAAAAACGGTTGTATTTATATTGCATTTTATGCTTCTGGCATTGACTTCTAAGGCCCTAACTATTCGATGTGGTGGACCAACGCCCTAGAGTGAAGCCTAGGTTGCCCGGAACGTAGAAATGACCATAACTATCAAACTGGTTGCAATTGCTCGTTTTATACGATGGAAAGACTGTTGTATTTATATTGTATTTTATAGTTATGGCGTTGTCTTCTAGGGCCGTAGCTATTCGATGTGGTTGAGCAACGTCCTAGGGTGAAGCCTAGGTTGCCCGGAACGTAGAAATGACCATAACTATCAGACTGGTTGCAATTATTCGTTTTATACGATGGATAGAATGCTGTATTTATACTGTATTTTATAGTTATGGCGCTGTCTTCTCGGGCCGTAGCTATTCGATGTGGTTGAGCAACGCCCTAGTGTGAAGCCTAGGTTGCCCGGAACGTAGAAATGACCATTACATCCACACTGTTTGCAATTATTCATATTATACAGTGGAACAACTGTTGTATTTATATGGCATTTTATGCTTCTGGCATTGACTTCTAAGGCCCTAGCTATTCGATGTGGTGGAGCCACGCCCTAGAGTGTAGCCTAGGTTGCCCGGAACGTAGAAATGACCATAGCTTTCACACTGGTTGCAATTATTCCTGTTATACAAGGGAAAAACTGTTTCATTTATATTGTATTTTATGCTTCTGGCGTTGACTTCTTAGGCACTAACTATTCGATCTGATGGAGCATAGCCCTAGAGTGAAGCCTAGGTTGCCTGGAAGGTAGAAATGACCATCACTTTCAAACTGGTTGCAATTATTGTTGTTATACGATGGAAAAACTGTTGTATTTATTTTGTATTTTAAGCCTCTGGCGTTGACTCCTAAGGCCGTAGCTATTCGATGTGGTGGAGCAACGCCCTAGAGTGAAGCCTAGGTTGCCCGGAACGTAGAAATGACCATGTCTTTCACACTGGTTGCAATTATTCCTGTTATACGATGGAAAAACTGTGGTATTTATATTATATTTTATGCTTCAGACGTTGACTTCTAAGGCCGTAGCTATTCGATGTGGTGGAGAAACGCCCCAGAGTGAAGCCTAGGTTGCCCGGAACGTAGAAATGACCATAACATTCATACTGGTTGCAATTATTCGTTTTATACGATGGAAAAACTGTTGTATCTTTATTTTATTTTATGCTTCTAGCGTTGACTTCTAAGTCCCTAGCTATTCGATCTGGTGGAGCAACGGCCTAGAGTGAAGCCTAGGTTGCCCGGGACGTAGGTATGACCATCACCTTCACTCTGGTTGCAATCATTCATTTTATACAATGGAAAGACTGTTGTTTTTATAATTTTTTTTATAGTTATGGCGTTGACTTCTAAGGCCGTAGCTATTCGATGAGGTGGAGCAATGCCCTAGAGTGAAGCCTAGGATGCCCGCAACGTAGAAATGACCATATCTTTCACACTGTTTGCAATTATTCCTGTTATGCGATTCAAAAACTGTTGTATGAATACTGTATTTTATGCTTCTGGCGTTGACTCCTAAGGCCGCAGCTATTCGATGTGGTGGAGAAACGAACTAGCGTGAAGCCTAGATTGCCCGGAAAGTAGAAATGACCATTACCTCCACACTGTTTGCAATTATTCATTTTATACAATGGAGAAACTGTTGTATTTATATTGTTTTTTATAGTTATGGCGTTGACTTCTCAGGCCGTAGCTATTCGATGTGGTGGAGCAATGCCCTAGAGTGAAGCCTAGGATGCCCGCAACGTAGAAATGACCATATCTTTCACACTGTTTGCAATTATTCCTGTTATACGATAGAAAAGCTGTTTTATTTATATTGTATTTTATGCTTCTGGCGTTGACTTCTAAGGCCGCAGCTATTCGATGTGGTGGAACGACGCCCTAGAGTGCAGCCTAGGTTGCCAGTATCGTAGAAATGACCATATCTTTCACACTGGTTGCAATTATTCCTGTTATACGATGGCAAAACTGTTGTATTTCTATTGCATTTTATGCTTCTGGCGTTGACTTGTTAGGCCCTAACTATACGATCTGGTGGACCAACGGCCTAGAGAGAAGCCTAGGTTGCACGGAACGTAGAAATGACCATTACTTCCTCACTGTTTGCAATTATTCATTTTATACAATGGAAAAACTGTTGTATTTATATTGTTTTTTATAGTTATGGCGTTCACTTCTAAGGCCGTAGCTTTTCGATGTGGTGGAGCAATGCCCTAGAGTGAAGCCTAGGATGCCCGCAACGTAGAAATGACCATATCTTTCACACTGGTTGCAATTATTTCTGTTATACAAGAGAAAAACTGTTGTGTTTATATTGTATTTTATGCTTCTGGCGTTGACTTCTAAGGCCGCAGCTATTCGATGTGGTGGAACGACGCCCTAGAGTGCAGCCTAGGTTGCCCGTATCGTAGAAATGACCATAACTTTCACACTGGTTGCAATTATTCCTGTTATACGATGGTAAAACTGTTGTATTTCTATTGTATTTTATGCTTCTGGCGTTGACTTGTTAGGCCCTAACTATTCGATCTGGTGGAGCAACGCCCTAGAGAGAAGCCTAGATTGCCCGGAACGTAGAAATGACCATAACTATCAAACTGGTTGCAATTGCTCGTTTTATACGATGGAAAGACTGTTGTATTTATATTGTATTTTATAGTTATGGCGTTGTCTTCTAAGGCCGTAGCTATTCGATGTGGTGGAGCTATGCCCTAGAGTGAAGCCTAGGATGCCCGCAACGTAGAAATGACCATAGCTTTCACACTGGTTGCAATTATTCCTATTATACAAGTGAAAAACTGTTGTATTTATATTGTATTTTATGCTTCTGGCGTTGACTTCCTGGGCCCTAACTATTCTATATGGAGGCGCAACGCACTAGAGTGAAGCCTAGGTTGCCCGGAATGCAGAAATGGCCATCACTTTCACACTGGTGGCAATTATTCCTGTTATACGATGGACAAACTGTTGGATTTTTAATGTACTTTATGCTTCTGGCGTTGACTTCTAAGGCCGTATGTGTTTGATCTGGTGGAGCAATGCCTCAGTGTTAAGTCTAGGATGCCCGGAACGTAGAAATGTCCGTTACTTTCACACTGGTTAAAATTACTCATTTTATGCGATGGAAAAACTGTTGTACATATATCGTATTTTATGCTTCTGGCATTGACTTCTTAGGCCCTAACTATTCGATCAGGTGGAGCAACGCCCTAGGGTGAAGCCTAGGTTGCCCGGAACGTAGAAGTGACCATAACTTTCATACTGGTTGCAATTATTCGTTTTATACGATGGAAAAACTGTTCTATTTCTTTTGTATTTTATGCTTCGGGCGTTGACTTATAAGGCCCGAACTATTCGATCTGGTGGAGCACCGCCCTAGAGTGAAGCCTAGGTTGCCGGGAATGTAGAATTGACCATTACCTTCACACTGTTTGCGATTATTCATTTTATGCGACGGTAAAACTGTTGTTCATATATCGTATTTTATGCTTCTGGCGTTGACTTCTTAGGACCTAACTATTCGATCAGGTGGAGCAACGCCCTAGGGTGAAGCCTAGGTTGCCCGGAACGTAGAAATGACCATTGCCTTCACACTGTTTGCAAATATACATTATATTCGATGGAAAAGCTGTTGTATCTATTTTGTATTTTATGCTTCTGGCGCTGACTTCTTAGGTCCTAACTATTGGATCTGGTGGAGCAACGCCCAGGGGTCAAGCCTAGGTTGCGCGGAAGGTAGAAATGACCATATCTTTCACAGTGGTTTCAATTATTCGTTTTATACAATGGAAAAACTTTTCTATTTATTTTGTATTTTATGCTTCGGGCGTTGACTTCTAAGGGCCTAACTATTCGATCTGGTGGAGCAACGCCCTAGAGTGAAGCCTAGGTTGCCCGGAACATAGAAATGACCATTACCTTCACACTGTTTGCGATTATCCATTTTATACGATGGCAAAACTGTTGTACATATATCGTATTTTATGCTTCTGGCGTTGACTTCTTAGGCCCTAACTATTCGGTCAGGTGGAGCAACGCCCTAGGGTGAAGCGTAGGTTGCCCGGAACGTGGAAATGACCATAGCTTTCACACTGGGTTCAATTATTCGTTTTGTACAATGGAAAAACTGTTGTATTTATATTGTATTTTATGCTTCGGGCGTTGACTTCTATGGCCCTAACTATTCGATCTGGTGGAGCAACGCCCTAGAGTGAGGCCTAGGTTGCCCTTAACGTAGAAATGACCATTACCTTCACACTGTTTGCGATTATTCATTTTATACGATGGTAAAACTGTTGTATTTATTTTGTATTTTATGCTTCTGGCATTGACTTCTAAGGCCCTAGCTATTCCATCTGGTGGAGCAACGCCCTAGAGTGGAGCCTAGGTCGCCCGAAACGTGGAAATGACCATTACTATCACTCTGGTTGCAATTATTCTTGTTATACGATGGTAAAACTGTTGTATTTATTTTGTATTTTATGCTTCTGGCATTGACTTCTAAGGCCCTAGCTATTCCATCTGGTGGAGCAACGCCCTAGAGTGGAGCCTAGGTCGCCCGAAACGTGGAAATGACCATTACTTTCACTCTGGTTGCAATTATTCCAGCTATACGATGGACAAACTGTTGGATTTTGATTGTGCTTTATACTTCTGGCGTTGACTTCTAAGGCCCTATGTATTCGATCTGGTGTAGCAATTCCTCAGAGTTAAGTCTAGGATGCCCGCAACGTAGAAATGTCTATTACTTTCACACTGGTTGATATTATTCGTTTTATATGATGGAAAAACTGTTGTACATATATCGTATTTTATGCTTCTGGCGCTGACTTCTTAGGCCCTAACTATTCGATCAGGTGGAGCAACGCCCTAGGGTGAAGCCTAGGTTGCCCGGAACGTAGAAATGACCATAACTTTCATACTGGTTGCAATTATTCGTTTTATACGCTGGAAAAACTGTTGTATTTATATTGTATTTTATGCTTCAGGCGTTGACTTCTTAAGCCCTAACTATTCGATGTGGTTGAGCAACGCCCTAGAGTGAAGCCTAGGTTGCCCGGAACGTAGAAATGACCATAACTTTCATACTGGTAGCAATTATTCGTTATATACGATGGAAAAACTGTTGTATTTATATTGTATTTTATGCTTCAGGCGTTGACTTCTTAGGCCCTAACTATTCGATCAGGTGGAGCAACGCCCTAGGGTGAAGCCTAGGTTGCCCGGAACGTGGAAATGACCATAACTATCACACTGGTTTCAATTATTCGTTTTATACAATGGAAAAGCTGTTCTATTTATTTTGTATTTTATGCTTCGGGCGTTGACTTCTATGGCCCTAACTATTCGATCTGGTGGACCAACGCACTAGAGTGAAGCCTAGGTTGCCCGGAACGTAGAAATGACCATTACTTCCACACTGTTTGCAATTATTCATATTATACAGTGGAAAAACTGTCGTATTTATATTGTATTTTATGCTTCTGGCATTGACTTCTAAGGCCCTATGTATTCGATCTTGTGTAGCAATGCCTCAGAGTTTAGTCTAGGATGCCCGCAACGTAGAAATGGCTATTACTTTCACACTGTTTGCAATTATTCATATTATACAGTGGAAAAACGGTTGTATTTATATTGCATTTTATGCTTCTGGCATTGACTTCTAAGGCCCTAACTATTCGATGTGGTGGACCAACGCCCTAGAGTGAAGCCTAGGTTGCCCGGAACGTAGAAATGACCATAACATTCATACTGGTTGCAATTATTTCCGTTATACAAGGGAAAAACTGTTGTATTTTTATTGTATTTTATGCTTCTGGCGTTGACTTCTTAGGCCCTAACCATTCGATCTGGTGGAGCAACGCCCTAGAGTGAAGCCTAGGTTGCACGGAACGTAGAAATGACCATTACTTCCTCACTGTTTGCAATTATTCATTTTATACAATGGAAAAACTGTTGTATTTATATTGTTTTTTATAGTTATGGCGTTCACTTCTAAGGCCGTAGCTATTCGATGTGGTGGAGCAATGCCCTAGAGTGAAGCCTAGGATGCCCGCAACGTAGAAATGACCATATCTTTCACACTGGTTGCAATTATTTCTGTTATACAAGAGAAAAACTGTTGTGTTTATATTGTATTTTATGCTTCTGGCGTTGACTTCTAAGGCCGCAGCTATTCGATGTGGTGGAACGACGCCCTAGAGTGCAGCCTAGGTTGCCCGTATCGTAGAAATGACCATATCTTTCACACTGGTTGCAATTATTCCTGTTATACGATGGTAAAACTGTTGTATTTCTATTGTATTTTATGCTTCTGGCGTTGACTTGTTAGGCCCTAACTATTCGATCTGGTGGAGCAACGCCCTAGAGAGAAGCCTAGATTGCCCGGAACGTAGAAATGACCATAACTATCAAACTGGTTGCAATTGCTCGTTTTATACGAAGGAAAGATTGTTGTATTTATATTGTATTTTATAGTTATGGCGTTGTCTTCTAGGGCCGTAGCTCTTCGATGTGGTTGAGCAACGCCCTAGAGTGAAGCCTAGGTTGCCCGGAACGTAGAAATGACCATAACTTTCACACTGGTTTCAATAATTCGTTTTATACAATGGAAAAGCTGTTCTATTTATTTTGTATTTTATGCTTCGGGCGTTCACTTCTAAGGCCCTAACCATTCGATCTGGTGGACCAACGCCCTAGAGTGAAGCCTAGGTTGCCGGGAATGTAGAATTGACCATTACCTTCACACTGTTTGCGATTATTCATTTTATGCGACGGTAAAACTGTTGTTCATATATCGTATTTTATGCTTCTGGCGTTGACTTCTTAGGCCCTAACTATTCGATCAGGTGGAGCAACGCCCTAGGGTGAAGCCTAGGTTGCGCGGAACGTAGAAATGACCATAACTTTCACACTGGTTTCAATTATTCGTTTTATACAATGGAAAAACTGTTCCACTTATTTTGTTTTTTATGCTTCGGGAGTTGACTCCTAAGGCCCCAACTATTCGATCTGGTGGAGCAACGCCCTAGAGTGAAGCCTAGGTTGCCCGGAATATAGAAATGACCATCACCTTCACACTGGTTGCAATTATTCGTTTTATACGATGGAAAAACTGTTGTACATATGTCGTATTTTATGCTTCTGGCGTTGACTTCTTAGGCCCTAACTATTCGATCAGGTGGAGCAACGCCCTAGGGTGAAGCCTAGGTTGCCCGGAACGTAGAAATGACCAAAACTTTCATACTGGTTGCAATTATTCGTCTTATACGATGGAAAAACTGTTGTACTTATTTTGTATTTGGTGCTTCTGGCGTTGACTTCTTAGGCCCTAACTATTGGATCTGGTGGACCAACGCCCTAGAGTGAAGCCTAGCTTGCCCGGAACGTAGAAATGACCATTACTTCCACACTGTTTGCAAATATTCATATTATACAGTGGAAAAACTGTTGTATTTATATTGTTTTTTATAGTTATGGCGTTCACTTCTAAGGCCGTAGCTATTCGTTGTGGTGGAGCAATGCCCTAGAGTGAAGCCTAGGATGCCCGCAACGTAGAAATGACCATATCTTTCACACTGGTTGCAATTATTTCTGTTATACAAGGGAAAAACTGTTGTGTTTATATTGTATTTTATGCTTCTGGCGTTGACTTCTAAGGCCGCAGCTATTCGATGCGGTGGAACGACGCCCTAGAGTGCAGCCTAGGTTGCCCGTATCGTAGAAATGACCATATCTTTCACACTGGTTGCAATTACTCGTTTTATACGATGGAAAGACTCTTGTATTTATATTGTATTTTATAGTTATGGCGTTGTCTTCTAGGGCCGTAGCTATTCGATGTGGTTGAGCAACGCCCTAGAGTGAAGCCTAGGTTGCCCGGAACGTATAAATGACCATAGCCTTCATACTGGTTGCAATTATTCGTTTTATACGATGGAAAAGCTGTTGTATTTATTTTGTATTTGGTGCTCCTGGCGTTGACTTCGTAGGCCCTAGCTATTGGATCTCGTGGACCAACGCCCTAGAGTGAAGCCTAGGTTGCCCGGAACGTAGGAATGACCATAACAATCATACTGGTTGCAATCATACGTTTTATACGATGGAAAAACTGTTGTATTTTTATTTTATTTTATGCTTCTGGCGTTGACTTCTAAGTCCCTAGCTATTCGATCTGGTGGAGCAACGGCCCTGAGTGAAGCCTAGGTTGCCCGGGACGTAGAAATGACCATCACCTTCACTCTGGTTGCAATTATTCATTTTATACAATGGAAAAACTGTTGTATTTATATTGTTTTTTATAGTTATGGCGTTGGCTTCTGAGGCCTTAGCTATTCGATGTGGTGGAGCAATGCCCTAGAGTGAAGCCTAGGATGCCCGCAACGTAGAAATGACCATATCTTTCACACTGTTTGCAATTATTCCTGTTATACGATTCAAAAACTGTTGTATTTATATTGTATTTTATGCTTCTGGCGTTGACTTCTAAGGCCGGAGCTATTCGATGTGGTGGAGCAACGCCCTAGAGTGAAGCGTAGTTTGCGCGGAACGTAGAAATGACCATACCTTTCACACTGGTTGCAGTTATTCCTGTTATACAAGGGAAAAACTGTTGTATTCATATTGTATTTTATGCTTCTGGCGTTGACTTCCTGGGCCCTAACTATTCTATCTGGAGGAGCAACGCCCTAGAGTGACTCCTAGGTTGCCTGGAATGCAGAAATAAGCATCACTTTCACACTGGTGGCAATTATTCCTCTTATGACATGGACAAACTGTTGGATTTTTAATGTACTTTATGCTTCTGGCGTTGACTTCTAAGACCCTAGCAATTCGATCTGCTGGAGCAACGCCCTAGAGTGAAGCCTAGGTCGCCCGCGACGTAGGAATGATCATCACCTTCACTCTGGTTGCAATTATTTCTGTTATACAAGGGAAAAAGTGTTGTGTTTATATTGTATTTTATGCTTTTGGCGTTGACTTCTTAGGCCGTAGCTATTCGATGTGGTGGAGAAACGCCCTAGAGTGAAGCCTAGGTTGCCCGGAACGTAGAAATGACCATAACATTCATACTGGTTGCAATTATTCGTTTTATACGATGGAAAAACTGTTGTATTTTTATTTTATTTTATGCATCTAGCGTTGACTTCTAAGTCCCTAGCTATTCGATCTGGTGGAGCAACGGCCTAGAGTGAAGCCTAGGTTGCCCGGGACGTAGGAATGGCCATCAGCTTCACTCTGGTTGCAATCATTCATTTTATACAATGGAAAGACTGTTGTATTTATATTGTTTTTTATAGTTATGGCGTTGACTTCTAAGGCCGTAGCTATTCGATGTGGTGGAGCAATGCCCTAGAGTGAAGCCTAGGATGCCCGCAACATAGAAATGACCATTACCTTCACACTGTTTGCGATTATCCATTTTATACGATGGCAAAACTGTTGTACATATATCGTATTTTATGCTTCTGGCGTTGACTTCTTAGGCCCTAACTATTCGATCAGGTGGAGCAACGCCCTAGGGTGAAGCGTAGGTTGCCCGGAAGGTGGAAATGACCATAGCTTTCACACTGGGTTCAATTATTCGTTTTATACAATGGAAAAACTGTTGTATTTATATTGTATTTTATGCTTCTGGCGTTGACTTCTTAGGCCCTATCTATTCGATCTGGCGGAGCAACGCCCTAGAGTGTAGCCTAGGTTGCCCGGAATGTAGAAATGATCATCACTTTCACACTGGTTGCAATTATTCTTGTTATACGATCGAAAAACTGTTGTATTTATTTTGTATTTTATGCCTCTGGCGTTGACTCCTAAGGCCGTAGCTATTCGATGTGGTGGAGCAACGCCCTAGAGTGAAGCCTAGGTTGCCCGGAAAGTAGAAATGACCAATACCTCCACACTGTTTGCAATTATTCATTTTATACAGTGGAGAAACTGTTGTATTTATATTGTTTTTTATAGTTATGGCGTTGACTTCTAAGGCCCTAACTATTCGATGTGGTTGAGCAACGCCCTAGAGTGAAGCCTAGATTGCCCGGAACGTAGAAATGACCACAACTTTCACTCTGGTTTCAATTATTCGTTTTATACAATGGAAAAGCTGTTCTATTTATTTTGTATTTTATGCTTCGGGCGTTGACTTCTATGGCCCTAACTATTCGATCTGGTGGACCAACACCCTAGAGTGAAGCCTAGGTTGCCCGGAACGTAGAAATGACAACAACTTTGACACTGGTTGCAATTATTCGTTTTATACGATGGAAAAACTGCTGTGTTTATTTTGTATTTGGTGCTTCTGGCGTTGACTTCTTAGGCCCTAACTGTTGGATGTGGTGGACCAAAGCCCTAGAGTGAAGCCTAGGTTGGCCGGAACGTAGAAATGACCGTTACTTTCTCACTGTTAGCAAATGTACATTATATACCATGGAAAAGCTGTTGTATTTATATTGTATTTTATGCTTCTGGCGTTGACTTCTTAGGCCCTAACTATTTGATCCGGTGGAGCACCGCCCTGTAGTGAAGCCTAGGTTGCCCGGAACGTGGAAATGACCATAACTATCACACTGGTTTCAATTATTCGTTTTATACAATGGAAAAGCTGTTCTATTTATTTTGTATTTTATGCTTCGGGCGTTGACTTCTATGGCCCTAACTATTCGATCTGGTGGACCAACGCACTAGAGTGAAGCCTAGGTTGCCCGGAATATAGAAATGACCATCACCTTCACACTGGTTGCAATTATTCGTTTTATACGATGGAAAAACTGTTGTACATATGTCGTATTTTATGCTTCTGGCGTTGACTTCTTAGGCCCTAACTATTCGATCAGGTGGAGCAACGCCCTAGGGTGAAGCCTAGGTTGCCCGGAACGTAGAAATGACCAAAACTTTCATACTGGTTGCAATTATTCGTCTTATACGATGGAAAAACTGTTGTACTTATTTTGTATTTGGTGCTTCTGGCGTTGACTTCTTAGGCCCTAACTATTGGATCTGGTGGACCAACGCCCTAGAGTGAAGCCTAGCTTGCCCGGAACGTAGAAATGACCATTACTTCCACACTGTTTGCAAATATTCATATTATACAGTGGAAAAACTGTTGTATTTATATTGTTTTTTATAGTTATGGCGTTCACTTCTAAGGCCGTAGCTATTCGTTGTGGTGGAGCAATGCCCTAGAGTGAAGCCTAGGATGCCCGCAACGTAGAAATGACCATATCTTTCACACTGGTTGCAATTATTTCTGTTATACAAGGGAAAAACTGTTGTGTTTATATTGTATTTTATGCTTCTGGCGTTGACTTCTAAGGCCGCAGCTATTCGATGTGGTGGAACGACGCCCTAGAGTGCAGCCTAGGTTGCCCGTATCGTAGAAATGACCATATCTTTCACACTGGTTGCAATTACTCGTTTTATACGATGGAAAGACTCTTGTATTTATATTGTATTTTATAGTTATGGCGTTGTCTTCTAGGGCCGTAGCTATTCGATGTGGTTGAGCAACGCCCTAGAGTGAAGCCTAGGTTGCCCGGAACGTATAAATGACCATAGCCTTCATACTGGTTGCAATTATTCGTTTTATACGATGGAAAAGCTGTTGTATTTATTTTGTATTTGGTGCTCCTGGCGTTGACTTCGTAGGCCCTAGCTATTGGATCTCGTGGACCAACGCCCTAGAGTGAAGCCTAGGTTGCCCGGAACGTAGGAATGACCATAACAATCATACTGGTTGCAATTATACGTTTTATACGATGGAAAAACTGTTGTATTTTTATTTTATTTTATGCTTCTGGCGTTGACTTCTAAGTCCCTAGCTATTCGATCTGGTGGAGCAACGGCCCTGAGTGAAGCCTAGGTTGCCCGGGACGTAGAAATGACCATCACCTTCACTCTGGTTGCAATTATTCATTTTATACAATGGAAAAACTGTTGTATTTATATTGTTTTTTATAGTTATGGCGTTGGCTTCTGAGGCCTTAGCTATTCGATGTGGTGGAGCAATGCCCTAGAGTGAAGCCTAGGATGCCCGCAACGTAGAAATGACCATATCTTTCACACTGTTTGCAATTATTCCTGTTATACGATTCAAAAACTGTTGTATTTATATTGTATTTTATGCTTCTGGCGTTGACTTCTAAGGCCGGAGCTATTCGATGTGGTGGAGCAACGCCCTAGAGTGAAGCGTAGTTTGCGCGGAACGTAGAAATGACCATACCTTTCACACTGGTTGCAGTTATTCCTGTTATACAAGGGAAAAACTGTTGTATTCATATTGTATTTTATGCTTCTGGCGTTGACGTCCTGGGCCCTAACTATTCTATCTGGAGGAGCAACGCCCTAGAGTGACTCCTAGGTTGCCTGGAATGCAGAAATAACCATCACTTTCACACTGGTGGCAATTATTCCTCTTATGACATGGACAAACTGTTGGATTTTTAATGTACTTTATGCTTCTGGCGTTGACTTCTAAGACCCTAGCAATTCGATCTGCTGGAGCAACGCCCTAGAGTGAAGCCTAGGTCGCCCGCGACGTAGGAATGATCATCACCTTCACTCTGGTTGCAATTATTTCTGTTATACAAGGGAAAAAGTGTTGTGTTTATATTGTATTTTATGCTTTTGGCGTTGACTTCTTAGGCCGTAGCTATTCGATGTGGTGGAGAAACGCCCTAGAGTGAAGCCTAGGTTGCCCGGAACGTAGAAATGACCATAACATTCATACTGGTTGCAATTATTCGTTTTATACGATGGAAAAACTGTTGTATTTTTATTTTATTTTATGCATCTAGCGTTGACTTCTAAGTCCCTAGCTATTCGATCTGGTGGAGCAACGGCCTAGAGTGAAGCCTAGGTTGCCCGGGACGTAGGAATGGCCATCACCTTCACTCTGGTTGCAATCATTCATTTTATACAATGGAAAGACTGTTGTATTTATATTGTTTTTTATAGTTATGGCGTTGACTTCTAAGGCCGTAGCTATTCGATGTGGTGGAGCAATGCCCTAGAGTGAAGCCTAGGATGCCCGCAACATAGAAATGACCATTACCTTCACACTGTTTGCGATTATCCATTTTATACGATGGCAAAACTGTTGTACATATATCGTATTTTATGCTTCTGGCGTTGACTTCTTAGGCCCTAACTATTCGATCAGGTGGAGCAACGCCCTAGGGTGAAGCGTAGGTTGCCCGGAAGGTGGAAATGACCATAGCTTTCACACTGGGTTCAATTATTCGTTTTATACAATGGAAAAACTGTTGTATTTATATTGTATTTTATGCTTCTGGCGTTGACTTCTTAGGCCCTATCTATTCGATCTGGCGGAGCAACGCCCTAGAGTGTAGCCTAGGTTGCCCGGAATGTAGAAATGATCATCACTTTCACACTGGTTGCAATTATTCTTGTTATACGATCGAAAAACTGTTGTATTTATTTTGTATTTTATGCCTCTGGCGTTGACTCCTAAGGCCGTAGCTATTCGATGTGGTGGAGCAACGCCCTAGAGTGAAGCCTAGGTTGCCCGGAAAGTAGAAATGACCAATACCTCCACACTGTTTGCAATTATTCATTTTATACAGTGGAGAAACTGTTGTATTTATATTGTTTTTTATAGTTATGGCGTTGACTTCTAAGGCCCTAACTATTCGATGTGGTTGAGCAACGCCCTAGAGTGAAGCCTAGATTGCCCGGAAAGTAGAAATGACCACAACTTTCACTCTGGTTTCAATTATTCGTTTTATACAATGGAAAAGCTGTTCTATTTATTTTGTATTTTATGCTTCGGGCGTTGACTTCTATGGCCCTAACTATTCGATCTGGTGGACCAACACCCTAGAGTGAAGCCTAGGTTGCCCGGAACGTAGAAATGACCACAACTTTGACACTGGTTGCAATTATTCGTTTTATACGATGGAAAAACTGCTGTGTTTATTTTGTATTTGGTGCTTCTGGCGTTGACTTCTTAGGCCCTAACTGTTGGATGTGGTGGACCAAAGCCCTAGAGTGAAGCCTAGGTTGGCCGGAACGTAGAAATGACCGTTACTTTCTCACTGTTAGCAAATGTACATTATATACCATGGAAAAGCTGTTGTATTTATATTGTATTTTATGCTTCTGGCGTTGACTTCTTAGGCCCTAACTATTTGATCCGGTGGAGCACCGCCCTGTAGTGAAGCCTAGGTTGCCCGGAACGTGGAAATGACCATAACTATCACACTGGTTTCAATTATTCGTTTTATACAATGGAAAAGCTGTTCTATTTATTTTGTATTTTATGCTTCGGGCGTTGACTTCTATGGCCCTAACTATTCGATCTGGTGGACCAACGCACTAGAGTGAAGCCTAGGTTGCCCGGAACGTAGAAATGACCATTACTTCCACACTGTTTGCAATTATTCATATTATACAGTGGAAAAACTGTCGTATTTATATTGTATTTTATGCTTCTGGCATTGACTTCTAAGGCCCTATGTATTCGATCTTGTGTAGCAATGCCTCAGAGTTTAGTCTAGGATGCCCGCAACGTAGAAATGGCTATTACTTTCACACTGTTTGCAATTATTCATATTATACAGTGGAAAAACGGTTGTATTTATATTGCATTTTATGCTTCTGGCATTGACTTCTAAGGCCCTAACTATTCGATGTGGTGGACCAACGCCCTAGAGTGAAGCCTAGGTTGCCCGGAACGTAGAAATGACCATAACATTCATACTGGTTGCAATTATTTCCGTTATACAAGGGAAAAACTGTTGTATTTTTATTGTATTTTATGCTTCTGGCGTTGACTTCTTAGGCCCTAACCATTGGATCTGGTGGAGCAACGCCCTAGAGTGAAGCCTAGGTTGCACGGAACGTAGAAATGACCATTACTTCCTCACTGTTTGCAATTATTCATTTTATACAATGGAAAAACTGTTGTATTTATATTGTTTTTTATAGTTATGGCGTTCACTTCTAAGGCCGTAGCTATTCGATGTGGTGGAGCAATGCCCTAGAGTGAAGCCTAGGATGCCCGCAACGTAGAAATGACCATATCTTTCACACTGGTTGCAATTATTTCTGTTATACAAGAGAAAAACTGTTGTGTTTATGTTGTATTTTATGCTTCTGGCGTTGACTTCTAAGGCCGCAGCTATTCGATGTGGTGGAACGACGCCCTAGAGTGCAGCCTAGGTTGCCCGTATCGTAGAAATGACCATATCTTTCACACTGGTTGCAATTATTCCTGTTATACGATGGTAAAACTGTTGTATTTCTATTGTATTTTATGCTTCTGGCGTTGACTTGTTAGGCCCTAACTATTCGATCTGGTGGAGCAACGCCCTAGAGAGAAGCCTAGATTGCCCGGAACGTCGAAATGACCATAACTATCAAACTGGTTGCAATTGCTCGTTTTATACGATGGAAAAGCTGTTGTATTTATTTTGTATTTGGTGCTCCTGGCGTTGACTTCGTAGGCCCTAGCTATTGGATCTCGTGGACCAACGCCCTAGAGTGAAGCCTAGGTTGCCCGCGACGTAGGAATGATCATCACCTTCACTCTGGTTGCAATTATTTCTGTTATACAAGGGAAAAAGTGTTGTGTTTATATTGTATTTTATGCTTCTGGCGTTGACTTCTAAGGCCGCAGCTATTCGATGTGGTGGAACGACGCCCTAGAGTGCAGCCTAGGTTGCCCGTATCGTAGAAATGACCATATCTTTCACACTGGTTGCAATTATTCCTGTTATACGATGGTAAAACTGTTGTATTTCTATTGTATTTTATGCTTCTGGCGTTGACCTGTTAGGCCCTAACTATTCGATCTGGTGGAGCAACGCCCTAGAGAGAAGCCTAGATTGCCCGGAACGAAGAAATGAGCATAACTATCAAACTGGTTGCAATTACTCGTTTTATACAATGGAAAGACACTTGTATTTATATTGTATTTTATAGTTATGGCGTTGTCTTCTAGGGCCGTAGCTATTCGATGTGGTTGAGCAACGCCCTAGAGTGAAGCCTAGGTTGCCCGGAACGTATAAACGACCATATCTTTCACACTGCTTGCAATTATTCTTGTTATACGATTCAAAAACTGTTGTATTTATATTGTATTTTATGCTTCTGGCGTTGACTTCTAAGGCCGGAGCTATTCGATGTGGTGGAGCAACGCCCTAGAGTGAAGCCTAGTTTGCGCGGAACGTAGAAATGACCATACATTTCACACTGGTTGCAATTACTCATTTTATGCGATGGAAAAACTGTTGTACATATATCGTATTTTATGCTTCTGGCATTGACTCCTTAGGCCCTAACTATTCGGTCTGGTGGAGCAACGTCCTAGGGTGAAGCCTAGGTTGCCCGGAACGTAGAAATGACTATAACTATCAGACTGGTTGCAATTATTCGTTTTATACGATGGATAGAATGTTGTATTTATATTGTATTTTATAGTTATGGCGCTATCTTCTAGGGCCGTAGCTATTCGATGTCGTTGTGCAACGCCCTAGCGTGAAGCCTAGGTTGCCCGGAACGTAGAAATGACCATTACTTCCACACTGTTTGCAATTATTCATATTATACAGTGGAACAACTGTTGTATTTATATGGCATTTTATGCTTCTGGCATTGACTTCTAAGGCCCTAGCTATTCGATGTGGTGGAGCCACGCCGTAGAGTGTAGCCTGGGTTGCCCGGAACGTAGAAATGAACATAGCTTTCACACTGGTTGCAATTATTCCTGTTATACAAGGGAAAAACTGTTGCATTTATATTGTATTTTATGCTTCTGGCGCTGACTTCTTAGGCACTAACTATTCGATCTGATAGAGCATAGCCCTAGAGTGAAGCCTAGGATGCCCGCAACGTAGAAATGACCATATCTTTCACACTGTTTGCAATTATTCCTGTTATACGATAGAAAAACTGTTTTATTTATATTGTATTTTATACTTCTGGCGTTGACTTCTAAGGCCGCAGCTATTCGATGTGGTGGAACGACGCCCTAGAGTGCAGCCTAGGTTGCCAGTATCGTAGAAATGACCATATCTTTCACACTGGTTGCAATTATTCCTGTTATACGATGGCAAAACTGTTGTATTTCTATTGCATTTTATGCTTCTGGCGTTGACTTGTTAGGCCCTAACTATTCGATCTGGTGGAGCAACGGCCTAGAGTGAAGCCTAGCTTGCCCGGAACGTAGAAATGACCATTACTTCCACACCGTTTGCAAATATTCATATTATACAGTGGAAAAACTGTTGTATTTATATTGTATTTTATGCTTCTGGCATTGACTTCTAAGGCCCTAACTATTCGATGTGATGGAGCAACGCCATAGAGTGAAGCCTAGGTTGCCCGGAACGTAGAAATGACCATAGCTTTCACACTGGTTGCAATTATTTCTGTTATAAAAGGGAAAAACTGTTGTATTTATATTGTATTTTATGCTTCTGGCTTTGACTTCTTAGGCCCTAACTATTCGATCTGGTGGAGCAACGCCCTAGAGTGAAGCCTAGGTTGCCAGTATCGTAGAAATGACCATATCTTTCACACTGGTTGCAATTATTCCTGTTATACGATGGCAAAACTGTTGTATTTCTATTGCATTTTATGCTTCTGGCGTTGACTTGTTAGGCCCTAACTATTCGATCTGGTGGAGCAACGGCCTAGAGTGAAGCCTAGCTTGCCCGGAACGTAGAAATGACCATTACTTCCACACCGTTTGCAAATATTCATATTATACAGTGGAAAAACTGTTGTATTTATATTGTATTTTATGCTTCTGGCATTGACTTCTAAGGCCCTAACTATTCGATGTGATGGAGCAACGCCATAGAGTGAAGCCTAGGTTGCCCGGAACGTAGAAATGACCATAGCTTTCACACTGGTTGCAATTATTTCTGTTATAAAAGGGAAAAACTGTTGTATTTATATTGTATTTTATGCTTCTGGCTTTGACTTCTTAGGCCCTAACTATTCGATCTGGTGGAGCAACGCCCCAGAGTGAAGCCTAGGTTGCACGGAACGTAGAAATGACCATTACTTCCTCACTGTTTGCAATTATTCATTTTATACAATGGAAAAACTGTTGTATTTATACTGTATTTTATGCTTCTGGCGTTGACTTCTTAGGCCCTAGCTATTGGATCTGGCGGACCAACGCCCTAGAGTGAAGCCTAGGTTGCCCGGAACGTAGAAATGACCATAACATTCATACTGGTTGCAATTATTTCTGTTATACAAGGGAAAAACTGCTGTATTTTTATTGTATTTTATGCTTCTGGCGTTGACTTCTTAGGCCCTAACCATTCGATCTGGTGGAGCAACGCCCTAGAGTGAAGCCTAGGTTGCACGGAACGTAGAAATGACCATTACTTCCTCACTGTTTGCATTTATTCATTTTATACAATGGAAAAACTGTTGTATTTATATTGTATTTTATAGTTATGGCGTTGTCTTCTAGGGCCGTAGCTATTCGATGTGGTTGAGCAACGCCCTAGAGTGAAGCCTAGGTTGCCCGCAACGTATAAATGACCATAGCTTTCATACTGGTTGCAATTATTCGTTTTATACGATGGAAAAGCTGTTGTATTTATTTTGTATTTGGTGCTCCTGGCGTTGACTTCTTAGGCCCTAGCTATTGGATCTCGTGGACCAACGCCCTAGAGTGAAGCCTAGGTTGCCCGGAACGTAGGAATGACCATAACAATCATACTGGTTGCAATTATACGTTTTATACGATGGAAAAACTGTTGTATTTTTATTTTATTTTACGCTTCTGGCGTTAACTTCTAAGGCCGGAGCTATTCGATGTGGTGGAGCAACGCCCTAGAGTGAAGCGTAGTTTGCGCGGCACGTAGAAATGACCATACCTTTCACACTGGTTGCAATTATTCCTGTTATACAAGGGAAAAACTGTTGTATTCATATTGTATTTTATGCTTCTGGCGTTGACTTCCTGGGCCCTAACTATTCTATCTGGAGGAGAAACGCCCTAGAGTGAAGCCTAGGTTGCCCGGAACGTAGAAATGACCATAACATTCATACTGGTTGCAATTATTCGTTTTATACGATGGAAAAACTGTTGTATTTTTATTTTATTTTATGCATCTAGCGTTGACTTCTAAGTCCCTAGCTATTCGATCTGGTGGAGCAACGGCCTAGAGTGAAGCCTAGGTTGCCCGGGACGTAGGAATGACCATCACCTTCACTCTGGTTGCAATCATTCATTTTATACAATGGAAAGACTGTTGTATTTATATTGTTTTTTATAGTTATGGCGTTGACTTCTAAGGCCGTAGCTATTCGATGTGGTGGAGCAATGCCCTAGAGTGAAGCCTAGGATGCCCGCAACATAGAAATGACCATATCTTTCACACTGGTTGCAATTATTTCTGTTATACAAGGGAAAAACTGTTGTGTTTATATTGTATTTTATGCTTTTGGCGTTGACTTCTTAGGCCCTAACTATTCGATGTGGTGGAGCCACGCCCTAGAGTGTAGCCTAGGTTGCCCGGAACGTAGAAATGACCATAGCTTTCACACTGGTTGCAATTATTCCTGTTATACAAGGGAAAAACTGTTGCATTTATATTGTATTTTATGCTTCTGGCGTTGACTTCTTAGGCACTAACTATTCGATCTGATGGAGCATAGCCCTAGAGTGAAGCCTAGGTTGCCCGGAATGTAGAAATGACCATCACTTTCAAACTGGTTGCAATTATTGTTGTTATACGATGGAAAAACTGTTGTATTTATTTTGTATTTTAAGCCTCTAGCGTTGACTCCTAAGGCCGTAGCTATTCGATGTGGCGGAGCAACGCCCTAGAGTGAAGCCTAGGTTGCCCGGAACGTACAAATGACCATGTCTTTCACACTGGTTGCAATTATTCCTGTTATACGGTGGAAAAACTGTTGTATTTATATTATATTTTATGCTTCAGACGTTGACTTCTAAGGCCGTAGCTATTCGATGTGGTGGAGAAACGCCCTAGAGTGAAGCCTAGGTTGCCCGGAACGTAGAAATGACCATAACATTCATACTGGTTGCAATTATTCGTTTTATACGATGGAGAAACAGTTGTATTTTTATTTTATTTTATGCTTCTAGCGTTGACTTCTAAGTCCCTAGCTATTCGATCTGGTGGAGCAACGGCCTAGAGTGAAGCCTAGGTTGCCCGGGACGTAGGAATGACCATCACCTTCACTCTGGTTGCAATCGTTCATTTTATACAATGGAAAGACTGTTGTATTTATATAGTTTTTTATAGTTATGGCGTTGACTTCTAAGGCCGTAGCTATTCGATGTGGTGGAGCAATGCCCTAGAGTAAAGCCTAGGATGCCCGCAACGTAGAAATGACCATATCTTTCACACTGGTTGCAATTATTTCTGTTATACAAGGGAAAAACTGTTGTGTTTATATTGTATTTTATGCTTTTGGCGTTGACTTCTTAGGCCCTAACTATTCGATCTGGTGGAACAACGCCCTAGAGTGTAGCCTAGGTTGCCCCGAATGTAGAAATGACCATCACTTTCACACTGGTTGCAATTATTCTTGTTATACGATGGAGAAACTGTAGTATTTATTTTGTATTTTATGCCGCTGGCGTTGACTCCTAAGGCCGTAGCTATTCGAAGTGGTGGAGCAACGCCCTAGACTGAAGCCTAGGTTGGCGGGAACGTAGAAATGACCATACCTTTCACACTGGTTGCAATTACTCATTTTATGCGATGGAAAAACTGTTGTACATATATCGTATTTTATGCTTCTGGCATTGACTCCTTAGGCCCTAACTATTCG
This sequence comes from Calliopsis andreniformis, assembly GCF_051401765.1. Lineage (NCBI taxonomy): Eukaryota > Metazoa > Arthropoda > Insecta > Hymenoptera > Andrenidae > Calliopsis > Calliopsis andreniformis. Next base: position 21,343,400 of record NW_027480422.1, read on the forward strand.
ATCTGGTGGAGCAACGTCCTAGGGTGAAGCCTAGGTTGCCCGGAACGTAGAAATGACCATAACTATCAGACTGGTTGCAATTATTCGTTTTATACGATGGATAGAATGTTGTATTTATATTGTATTTTATAGTTATGGCGCTGTCTTCTAGGGCCGTAGCTATTCGACGTGGTTGAGCAACGCCCTAGTGTGAAGCCTAGGTTGCCCGGAACGTAGAAGTGACCATTACTTCCACACTGTTTCCAATTATTCATATTATACAGTGGAACAACTGTTGTATTTATATGGCATTTTATGCTTCTGGCATTGACTTCTAAGACCTTAGCTATTCGATGTGGTGGAGCCACGCCCTAGAGTGAAGCCTAGGATCCCCGGAATGTAGAAATGACCATCGCTTTCAAACTGGTTGCAATTATTCCTGTTATACGATGGAAAAACTGTTGTATTTATTTTGTATTTTAAGCCTCTGGCGTTGACTCCTAAGGCCGTAGCTATTCGATGTGGTGGAGCAACGCCCTAGAGTGAAGCCTAGGTTGCCCGGATCGTAGAAATGACCATGTCTTTCACACTGGTTGCAATTATTCCTGTTATACGAAGGAAAAACTGTTGTATTTATATTATATTTTATGCTTCAGACGTTGACTTCTAAGGCCGTAGCTATTCGATGTGGTGGAGAAACGCCCTAGAGTGAAGCCTAGGTTGCCCGGAACGTAGAAATGACCATAACATTCATACTGGTTGCAATTATTCGTTTTATACGATGGAAAAACTGTTGTATTTTTATTTTATTTTATGCATCTAGCGCTGACTTCTAAGTCCCTAGCTATTCAATCTAGTGGAGCAACGGCCTAGAGTGAAGCCCAGGTTGCACGGGACGTAGGAATGACCATCACCTTCACTCTGGTTGCAATCATTCATTTTATACAATGGAAAGACTGTTGTATCTATATTGTTTTTTCTAGTTATGGCGTTGACTTCTAAGGCCGTAGCTATTCGATGTGGTGGAGCAATGCCCTAGAGTGAAGCCTAGGATGCCCGCAACATAGAAATGACCATATCTTTCACACTGGTTGCAATTATTCCTGTTATTCTATGGAAAAACTGTTGCATTTTTTTGCATTTTATGCTTCTGGCGTTAAATTCTAAGTCTCTAACTATGCGATCTGGTGGAGCAACGTCCTAATAGTTAAGCCTAGGCTGCCGGAAACGTAGAAATGACCATAACTTTCACACTGGTTGCAATTATTCGTTCTATACAATGGAAGAACTGTTCCATTTATTTTGTATTTTATGCTTCGAGCGTTGACATCTAAGGCCCTAACTATTCGATCTGGTGGAACAACACCCTAGAGTGAAGCCTAGGCTGCTAGGGACGTAGAAATGACCATAACTTTCTCACTGGTTGCAATTATTCGTTTTATACAATGGAAAAAATGTTCTATTTATTTTGTATTTTATGCTTCTGGCGTTGACTTCTTAGGCCCTAACTATTCGATCTGGTCGGACAATGCCCTAGAGTGAAGCCTAGGTTGCCCGGAACGTATAAATGACAATAGCATTCATACTGGTTGCAATTATTCGTTTTACACGATGGAAAAGCTGTTGTATTTTTCTTTTATTTTATGCTTCTAGCGTTGACTTCTAAGTCCCTAGCTATTCGATCTGGTGGAGCAACGCCCTAGAGTGAAGCCTAGGTTGCCCGGGAAGTAGAAATGACCATCACCTTCACCCTGGTTGCAATTATTCATTTTATACAATGGAAGGACTGTTGCATTTATATTGTTTTTTATAGTTATGGCGTTGACTTCTAAGGCCGTAGCCATTCGATGTGGTGGAGCAACGCCCTAGAGTGAAGCCTATGTTACCGGGAACATAAAAATGACCAGTACTTTCACACTGGTTGCAGTTATTCATGTTATACGATGGAAAAACTGTTGCATTTTTATTGTATTTTATGCCTCTGGCGTTGACTTCTAAGTCCCTAGCTATTCGATCTGGTGGAGCAAGTCCCTAGAGCGAAGCCTAGGTTGCCCGGAACTTAGAAGAGACCATCACCTTCACTCTGGTTGCTATTATTCCTGTTATACGATGGAAAAATTGTTGTATTTTTATTGTATTTTATGCTTCGGACGTTGACTTCTAAGGCCGTAGCTAATCGATCTGGTAGAGCAACGCCCTAGAGTTAAGTCTAGGATGCCCGGAACGTAGAAATGGCCATTGCTTTAGCACTGGTTGCACTCGTTCGTTTGATACGATGGAAAAGCTCTTGTACATGTATCGTATTTTATGCTTCTAGCGTTGACTTCTCAGGCCCTAACTCTTCGACCTGGTGGACCAACGCCCTAGCGTGAAGCCTAGGTTGCCCGGAACGTAGAAATAACCGTTACTTCCACACTGTTTGCAATTATTCATTTTATAAAATGGAAAAACTGTTGTATTTATATTGTATTTTATAGTTCTGGCGTTGACTTCTAAGGCCGTAGCTAATCGATCTGGTGGAGCAAGGCCCTAGAGCGAAGCCTAGGTTGCCCGGAACGTAGATATGACCTGTACTTTCAAACTGGTTGCAATTATTCCTGTTATTCTATGGAAAAACTGTTGCATTTTTTTGCATTTTATGCTTCTGGCGTTAAATTCTAAGTCCCTAACTATGCGATCTGGTGGAGCAACGTCCTAATAGTTAAGCCTAGGCTGCCGGAAACGTAGAAATGACCATAACTTTCACACTGATTGCAATTATTCGTTCTATACAATGGAAAAACTGTTCTATTTATTTTGTATTTTATGCTTCGAGCGTTGACATCTAAGGCCCTAACTATTCGATCTGGTGGAACAACACCCTAGAGTGAAGCCTAGGCTGCTAGGGACGTAGAAATGACCATAACTTTCACACTGGTTGCAATTATTCATTTTATACAATGGAAAAAATGTTCTATTTATTTTGTATTTTATGCTTCGGGCGTTGACATCTAAGGCCCTAACTATTCGATCTGGTGAAGCCACGCCCTAGAGTGAAGCCTAGGATGCCCGGAACGTAGAAATGACTATTACCTTCACACTTCTTGCAATTATACATTTTATACGATGGAAAAACTGTTGTATTTATATTGTATTTTATGCTTCTGGCGTTGAAATCTAAGTCCCTAGCTATTCGGTCTGGTGGAGCAACGCCCCAGAGCAAAGCCTAGGTTGTCCGGAACGTAGAAATGACCATTACTTTCACACTGGTTGCAGTCCTTCATGCTATACGATTGAAAATCTATAGTATTTTTATTGTATTTTATGCTTCTGGCGTTGACTTCTAAGGTCCTAGCTATTCTATCTCGTGGGGCAACGTCCAACAGTGAAGCCTATGTTTACCGAAACGTAGTAATGACCATTACTTTCACACTGGTTGGAATTATTCTTTGTATACGATGGAAAAACTGTTGTATCTATTGTGTATTTTATGCTTCTGGCGTTGACTTCTTAGGCCCTAACTATTGGATCTGGTGGACCAACGCCCTAGACGGAAACCTAGGTGGTCCGGAATGTACAAATGACCATTGCCTTCACACTGGTGGCAATTATTCATGCTTTACGATTGAAAACCTGTTGTATTTTTATTGTATTTTATGCTCCTGGCGTTGACTTCTAACGCCCTAACTATTCGATCTGGTGGAGCAACGCCCTAGAGTGAAGCCTAGGTTGGCCGGAACGCAGAAATGACCACAACTTTCATCCTGGTTGCAATTATTCTTGCTTTACGATGGAAATACTGTTGTATTTCTATTGTATTCAATGCTCCTGGCGTTGACTTCTAAGTCCCCAGCTATTCGATCTGATGGAGCAACGCCCTGGAGCGATTCCTAGGTTGCCCGGAACGTAGAAATGACCAGTACTTTCACACTGGTTGCAATTGTTCCTGTTATACGATGGAAAAACTGTTGCATTTATATTGTATTTTATGCTTCTGGCGTTGACTTCTAAGGCCCTAACTATTCAATCTGGTGGAGCAACGCCCTAGAGTGAAGAATAGGTTGCCCGGAATGTAGAAATGACCAGTACTTTCACACTGGTTGCAGGTACTCCTGTTATACCATGGAAAAACTGTTGGATTTTTATTGTATTTTATGCTTCTGGCGTTGAATTCTAAGTCTCTAGCTATTCGATCTGGTGGAGCAACGAGCTAGAGTGAAGCCTAGGTTGCCCGGAACGTAGAAATGACCATTGCTTTCACACCGTTTGCAATTATTCATTTTATACGATGGAAAAAGCTGTTGTACTTATGCTGTATTTTATTCTTCTGGAGTTGAATTCTAAGTCCCTAGCTATCGAATCTGGTGGAGCAACGCCCTAGTGTGAAGCCTAGGTTACCGAGAACGTAGAAATGACCATTACTTTCACACTGTTAGCAATTATACTTTTTATAGGATGGAAAAACTGTTGTATTAATATTGTATTTTATTCATATGGCATTGACTTTTAAGGCCCTAACTATTGGATGTGGTGGAGCAACGCCCTAGAGTGAAGCCTAGGTTTACCGGAGCGTAGAAGTGACCATTACCTTCACACTGTTTGCATTTATTCCTGTTATACAATGTGAAAGCTTCTGTATTTATATTGTATTCCATGCTTCCGGCGTAGACTTCTAAGGCCCTACCTATTCGATCTGGTGGACTAACGCCCTAGAGAGAAGCCTAGGTTGCCCGGAACATAGAAATGACCATAGCTTTCATAGTGGTTGCTATTATTCGTTCTATACGGTGGAAAAACTGTTGTATTTATATTGTATTTTATGCTCCTGGCGTTGACTTCTAACGCCCTAACTATTCGATCTGGTGGAGCAACGCCCTAGAGTGAAGCCTAGGTTGCCCGGAATGTAGAAATGACCATCACTTTCACACTGGTTGCAATTATTCTTGTTATACGATGGAAAAACTGTTGTATTTATATTGTTTTTTATAGTTATGGCGATGACTTCTAAGGCCGTAACTATTCGATGTGGTGGAGCAATGCCTTACAGTGAAGCCTAGGATGCCCGCAACGTAGAAATGACCATATCTTTCACACTGTTTGCAATTATTCCTGTTATACGATTGAAAAACTGTTGTATTTATATTGTATTTTATGCTTCTGGCGTTGACTTCTTAGGCCCTAACTATTCGATCTGGTGGAGCAACGCCCTAGAGTGAAGCCTAGGTTGCCCGGAATGTAGAAATGACCATCACTTTCACACTGTTTGCAATTATTCATATTATACAGTGGAAAAACTGTTGTATTTATTTTGTATTTTATGCTTCTGGCGTTGACTTCTTAGGCCCTAACCAGTGGATCTGGTGGAGCAACGCCCTAGGGTGAAGCCTAGGTTGCCCGGAACGTAGAAATGACCATAACTTTCATACTGGTTGCAATTATTCGTTTTATACGATGGAAAAACTGTTTTATTTATATTGTATTTTATGCTTCTGGCGTTGACTTCTAAGGCCGTAGCTATTCGATGTGGTGGAGCAACGCCCTAGAGTGAAGGCTATGTTGCCCAGAACGTAGTAATGACCAAATTTTTCACACTGTTTGCAATTATTCCTATAATACGATGGAAAAACTGTAGTATTTGTACTGTATTTCATGCTTCTGGCGTTAACTTCTAAGGCCCTAACTATTCGATGTGATGGAGCAACGCCCTAGAGCGAAACCTAGGTTGCCCGGAACGTAGAAATGACCATTACCTTCAGGCATGTTGCAATTGTTCCTGTTATGCGATGAAAGAACTGTTGTGTTTTTCTTGTGTTTTATGCGTCTGGAGTTGTTTTCTAAGGCCCTGACTATTCGACCTGGTGGAGCAACGCCCTAGAGTGAAGCCTAGGTTGCACGGAACGTAGAAATGCCCATTACTTTCACACTGGTTTTAATTATTCCTGCTATACGATGGAATAACTGTTGTACTTATATTGTATTTTATGCTTCTGGCGTTGACTTCTTAGGCCGTAACTATTCGATCTGGTGGAGCAATGCCCTAGAGTGAAGCCTAGGTTGCCCGGAATGCAGAAATGACTATCACTTTCACACTGGTTGCAATTATTCTTGTTATACGATGGAAAAACTGTTGTATTTATATTGTTTTTTATAGTTATGGCGATGACTTCTAAGGCCGTAACTATTCGATGTGGTGGAACAATGCCCTACAGTATAGCCTAGGATGCTCGCAACGTAGAAGTGACCATACCTTTCACACTGTTTGCAATTATTCCTGTTATACGATTGAAAAACTGTTGTATTTATATTGTATTTTATGCTTCTGGCGTTGACTTCTTAGGCCCTAACTATTCGATCTGGTGGAGCAACGCCCTAGAGTGAAGCCTAGGTTGCCCGGAACGTAGAAATGACCATGCCTTTCACACTGGTTGCAATTATTCATAATATACAGTGGAAAAACTGTTGTATTTATATTATATTTTATGCTTCAGACGTTGACTTCTAAGGCCGTAGCTATTCGATGTGGTGGAGAAACGCCCTAGAGTGAAGCCTAGATTGCCCGGAAAGTAGAAATGACCATTACCTCCACACTGTTTGCAATTATTCATTTTATACAATGGAAAAACTGTTGTATTTACATTGTTTTTTATAGTTATGGCGTTGACTTCTAAGGCCGTAGCTTCTCGATGTGGTGGAGCAATGCCCTACAGTGAAGCCTAGGATGCCCGCAACGTAGAAATGACCATATCTTTCACACTGTTAGCAATTATTCCTGTTATACGATTGAAAAACTGTTGTATTTATATTGTATTTTAAGCTTCTGGCGTTGACTTCTAAGGCCGCAGCTATTCGATGTGGTGGAGCAACGCCCTAGCGTGAAGCCTAGGTTGCCCGGAACGTAGAAATAACCATTACTTCCACACTGTTTGCAATTATTCATTTTATACAATGCAAAAACTGTTGTATTTATAATGTATTTTATAGTTATGGCGTTGACTTCTAAGGCCGTAGCTATTCGATGGGGTGGAGCAATGCCCTAGAGTGAAGCCTAGGTTGCCCGGAACGAAGAAATGACCGTAACTTTCCTACTGATTGCAATTATTCGTATTATACGATGGGAAAACTGTTGTATCTATTTGGTATTTTATGCTTCTGGCGTTGACTTCTTAGGCCCTAACTATTCGATCTGGTGGAGCAACGCCCTAGAGTGAAGCCTAGGTTGCCCGGAATGTAGAAATGACCATCACTTTCACACTGGTTGCAATTATTCTTGTTATAAGATTGAAAAACTGATGTATTTATATTGTATTTTAAGCTTCTGTCGTTGACTTCTAAGGTCGCAGCTATTCGATGTGGTGGAGCAACGCCCTAGCGTGAAGCCTAGGTTGCCCGGAACGTAGAAATAACCATTACTTCCACACTGTTTGCAATTATTCATTTTATACAATGGAAAAACTGTTGTATTTATATTGTTTTTTATAGTTATGGCGTTGACATCTAAGGCCGTAACTATTCGATGTGGTGGAGCAATGCCCTAGAGTGAAGCCTAGGATGCTCGCAACGTAGAAATGACCATATCTTTCACACTGTTTGCAATTATTCCTATTACACGATTGAAAAAATGTTGTATTTATATTGTACTTTATGCTTCTGGCGTTGACTTCTAAGGCCCTAACTATTCGATCTGGTGGAGCAACGCCCTAGCGTGAAGTCTAGGCTGCCGGAACGTAGAAATGACTATCACTTTCACACTGGTTGCAATTATTCTTGTTATACGATGGAAAAACTGTTGTATTTATATTGTTTTTTATAGTTATGGCGATGACTTCTAAGGCCGTAACTATTCGATGTGGTGGAGCAATGCCCTAGAGTGAAGCCTAGGTTGCCCGGAATGCAGAAATGACTATCACTTTCACACTGGTTGCAATTATTCTTGTTATACGATGGAAAAACTGTTGTATTTATATTGTTTTTTATAGTTATGGCGATGACTTCTAAGGCCGTAACAATTCGATGTGGTGGAGCAATGCCTTACAGTGAAGCCTAGGATGCCCGCAACGTAGAAATGACCATATCTTTCACACTGTTTGCAATTATTCCTGTTATACGATTGAAAAACTGTTGTATTTATATTGTATTTTATGCTTCTGGCGTTGACTTCTTAGGCCCTAACTATTCGATCTGGTGGAGCAACGCCCTAGAGTGAAGCCTAGGTTGCCCGGAATGTAGAAATGACCATCACTTTCACACTGTTTGCAATTATTCATATTATACAGTGGAAAAACTGTTGTATTTATTTTGTATTTTATGCTTCTGGCGTTGACTTCTTAGGCCCTAACCAGTGGATCTGGTGGAGCAACGCCCTAGGGTGAAGCCTAGGTTGCCCGGAACGTAGAAATGACCATAACTTTCATACTGGTTGCAATTATTCGTTTTATACGATGGAAAAACTGTTTTATTTATATTGTATTTTATGCTTCTGGCGTTGACTTCTAAGGCCGTAGCTATTCGATGTGGTGGAGCAACGCCCTAGAGTGAAGCCTATGTTGCCCGGAACGTAGTAATGACCAAATTTTTCACACTGTTTGCAATTATTCCTATAATACGATGGAAAAACTGTAGTATTTGTACTGTATTTCATGCTTCTGGCGTTAACTTCTAAGGCCCTAACTATTCGATGTGATGGAGCAACGCCCTAGAGCGAAACCTAGGTTGCCCGGAACGTAGAAATGACCATAAGTTTCACTCTGGTTGCAATCATTCGTTTTATACAATGGAAAAACTGTTGTATTAATCTTATATTTAATGCTTCGGGCGTTGACTTCTAAGGCCCTAACTATTCGATCCGGTGGAGCAACGCCCTAGAGTGAAGCCTAGGTTTACCGGAGCGTAGAAATGACTATTACCTTCACACTGTTTGCAATTATTCCTGTTATACGGTGGAAAAGCTGTTGTATTTATATTGTATTTAATGCTTCTCGCGTTGACTTCTAAGGCCATAGCTATTCGATGTGGTCGAGCAACGGCCTAGAGTGAAGCCTAGGATGCCCGTAACGTTGAAATGGCCATTACTTTCATACTGGTTGCAATTATTCATTTTATACAATGGAAAAACTGTTGTATTTATATTGTTTTTTATAGTTATGGCGTTGACATCTAAGGCCGTAACTATTCGATGTGGTGGAGCAATGCCCTAGAGTGAAGCCTAGGATGCCCGCAACGTAGAAATGACCATATCTTTCACACTGTTTGCAATTATTCCTATTACACGATTGAAAAAATGTTGTATTTATATTGTACTTTATGCTTCTGGCGTTGACTTCTAAGGCCCTAACTATTCGATCTGGTGGAGCAACGCCCTAGCGTGAAGTCTAGGCTGCCGGAACGTAGAAATGACCTTTACTTTCACACTGTTTCAAAATATACATCATATACGATGGAAAAACTGTTTTATTTATATTGTATTTTATGCTTCTGGCGTTGACTTCTAAGGCCGTAGCTATTCGATGTGGTGGAGCAACGCCCTAGAGTGAAGCCTATGTTGCCCGGAACGTAGTAATGACCAAATTTTTCACACTGTTTGCAATTATTCCTATAATACGATGGAAAAACTGTACTATTTGTACTGTATTTCATGCTTCTGGCGTTAACTTCTAAGGCCCTAACTATTCGATGTGATGGAGCAACGCCCTAGAGCGAAACCTAGGTTGCCCGGAACGTAGAAATGACCATTACCTTCAGGCATGTTGCAATTATTCTTGTTATACGATGGAAAAACTGTTGTATTTATATTGTTTTTTATAGTTATGGCGTTGACATCTAAGGCCGTAACTATTCGATGTGGTGGAGCAATGCCCTACAGTATAGCCTAGGATGCCCGCAACGTAGAAGTGACCATATCTTTCACACTGTTTGCAATTATTCCTGTTATACGATTGAAAAACTGTTGTAGTTATATTGTATTTTATGCTTCTGGCGTTGACTTCTTAGGCCCTAACTATTCGATCTGGTGGCGCAACGCCCTAGAGTGAAGCCTAGGTTGCCCGGAACGTAGAAATGACCATGTCTTTCACACTGGTTGCAATTATTCATAATATACAGTGGAAAAACTGTTGTATTTATATTATATTTTATGCTTCAGACGTTGACTTCTAAGGCCGTAGCTATTCGATGTGGTGGAGAAACGCCCTAGAGTGAAGCCTAGATTGCCCGGAAAGTAGAAATGACCATTACCTCCACACTGTTTGCAATTATTCATTTTCTACAATGGAAAAACTGTTGTATTTACATTGTTTTTTATAGTTATGGCGTTGACTTCTAAGGCCGTAGCTTCTCGATGTGGTGGAGGAATGCCCTACAGTGAAGCCTAGGATGCCCGCAACGTAGAAATGACCATATCTTTCACACTGTTAGCAATTATTCCTGTTATACGATTGAAAAACTGTTGTATTTATATTGTATTTTAAGCTTCTGGCGTTGACTTCTAAGGCCGCAGCTATTCGATGTGGTGGAGCAACGCCCTAGCGTGAAGCCTAGGTTGCCCGGAACGTAGAAATAACCATTACTTCCACACTGTTTGCAATTATTCATTTTATACAATGCAAAAACTGTTGTATTTATAATGTATTTTATAGTTATGGCGTTGACTTCTAAGGCCGTAGCTATTCGATGGGGTGGAGCAATGCCCTAGAGTGAAGCCTAGGTTGCCCGGAACGAAGAAATGACCGTAACTTTCCTACTGATTGCAATTATTCGTATTATACGATGGGAAAACTGTTGTATCTATTTGGTATTTTATGCTTCTGGCGTTGACTTCTTAGGCCCTAACTATTCGATCTGGTGGAGCAACGCCCTAGAGTGAAGCCTAGGTTGCCCGGAATGTAGAAATGACCATCACTTTCACACTGGTTGCAATTATTCTTGTTATACGATTGAAAAACTGTTGTATTTATATTGTATTTTAAGCTTCTGGCGTTGACTTCTAAGGCCGCAGCTATTCGATGTGGTGGAGCAACGCCCTAGCGTGAAGCCTAGGTTGCCCGGAACGTAGAAATAACCATTACTTCCACACTGTTTCAAAATATACATCATATACGATGGACAAGCTGTTGTATCTATTTTGTATTTTATGCTTCTGGCATTGACTTCTATGGCCCTAGCTATTCGATGTGGTGGAGCAACGCCCTAGAGTGAAGCCTAGGTTGCCCGGAACGTAGAAATGACCATAGCTTTCACACTGGTTGCAATTACTCCTGTTATACAAGGGAAAAACTGTTGTACTTATATTGTATTTTATGCTTCTGGCGTTGACTTCTTAGGCCCTAACTATTTGATCTGGTGGAGCAATGCCCTAGAGTGAAGCCTAGGTTGCCCGGAATGCAGAAATGACTATCACTTTCACACTGGTTGCAATTATTCTTGTTATACGATGGAAAAACTGTTGTATTTATATTGTTTTTTATAGTTATGGCGATGACTTCTAAGGCCGTAACTATTCGATGTGGTGGAGCAATGCCCTACAGTAAAGCCTAGGATGCCCGCAACGTAGAAATGACCATATCTTTCACACTGTTTGCAATTATTCCTGTTATACGATTGAAAAACTGTTGTATTTATATTGTATTTTATGCTTCTGGCGTTGACTTCTTAGGCCCTAACTATTCGATCTGGTGGAGCAACGCCCTAGAGTGAAGCCTAGGTTGCCCGGAATGTAGAAATGACCATCACTTTCACACTGTTTGCAATTATTCATATTATACAGTGGAAAAACTGTTGTATTTATTTTGTATTTTATGCTTCTGGCGTTGACTTCTTAGGCCCTAACCAGTGGATCTGGTGGAGCAACGCCCTAGGGTGAAGCCTAGGTTGCCCGGAACGTAGAAATGACCATAACTTTCATACTGGTTGCAATTATTCGTTTTATACGATGGAAAAACTGTTTTATTTATATTGTATTTTATGCTTCTGGCGTTGACTTCTAAGGCCGTAGCTATTCGATGTGCTCGAGCAACGCCCTAGAGTGCAGCCTATGTTGCACGGAACGTTGAAATGACCATAAGTTTCACTCTGGTTGCAATCATTCGTTTTATACAATGGAAAAACTGTTGTAGTAATTTTATATTTAATGCTTCGGGCGTTGACTTCTAAGGCCCTAACTATTCGATCCGGTGGAGCAACGCCCTAGAGTGAAGCCTAGGTTGCGCGGAACGTAGAAATGACCGTTACTTTCACAATGTTTGCAATCATTAATTGTATGCGATGGAAGAAGTGTTGTATTTTTATTTTATTTTATGCTTCTGGCGTTGACGTCTAAGGCCCTAACTACACGATCTGGTTGAGCAACACCCTAGAGTGAAGCCTAGGTTTACCGGAGCGTAGAAATGACTATTACCTTCACACTGTTTGCAATTATTCCTGTTATACGGTGGAAAAGCTGTTGTATTTATATTGTATTTAATGCTTCTCGCGTTGACATTTAAGGCCATAGCTATTCGATGTGGTCGAGCAACGGCCTAGAGTGAAGCCTAGGTTGCCAGGAACGTAGAAATGACCATATCTTTCACACTGTTTGCAATTATTCCTGTTATACGGTGGAAAAGCTGTTGTATTTATATTGTATATAATGCTTCTGGCGTTGACTTCTAAGGCCCTATCTATTCGATCTGGTGGAGCAATGCCTCAGAGTTAAGTCTAGGATGCCCGTAACGTTGAAATGGCCATTACTTTCACACTGGTTGCAATTATTCGTTTTAGACGATGGAAAAGCTGTTGTATTTATATTGTATTTTATGCATCTGGCGTTGACTTCTTAGGCCCTAACTATTCGATCCAGTGGAACAACGCCCTAGAGTGAAGTCTAGATTGCCCGGAACGTAGAAATGACCATTACTTTCACACTGTTTGCATTTATTCATTTTATACGATGGAAAAACTGTTGTATTTATATTGTATTTTCTGCTTCTGGCGTTGACTTCTTAGGCCCTAACTATTCGATGTGGTGGAGCATCGCCCTAGAGTGAGGCCTAGGTTGCCCGGAACGTAGAAATGACTATTACCTTCACACTGTTTGCAATTATTCCTGTTATACGATGGAAAAACTGTTGGATTTTTATTGTATTTTATGCTTCTGGCGTTGAATTCTAAGTCTCTAGCTATTCGATCTGGTGGAGCAACGAGCTAGAGTGAAGCCTAGGTTGCCCGGAACGTAGAAATGACCATTGCTTTCACACTGTTTGCAATTATTCATTTTATACGATGGAAAAAGCTGTTGTACTTATGCTGTATTTTATTCTTCTGGAGTTGAATTCTAAGTCCCTAGCTATCGAATCTGGTGGAGCAACGCCCTAGAGTGAAGCCTAGGTTGCCCGGACCGTAGAAATGACCATAGCTTTCACACTGGTTGCAATTACTCCTGTTATACAAGGGAAAAACTGTTGTACTTATATTGTATTTTATGCTTCTGGCGTTGACTTCTTAGGCCCTAACTATTTGATCTGGTGGAGCAATGCCCTAGAGTGAAGCCTAGGTTGCCCGGAATGCAGAAATGACTATCACTTTCACACTGGTTGCAATTATTCTTGTTATACGATGGAAAAACTGTTGTATTTATATTGTTTTTTATAGTTATGGCGATGACTTCTAAGGCCGTAACTATTCGATGTGGTGGAGCAATGCCTTACAGTGAAGCCTAGGATGCCCGCAACGTAGAAATGACCATATCTTTCACACTGTTTGCAATTATTCCTGTTATACGATTGAAAAACTGTTGTATTTATATTGTTTTTTATAGTTATGGCGTTGACATCTAAGGCCGTAACTATTCGATGTGGTGGAGCAATGCCCTAGAGTGAAGCCTAGGATGCCCGCAACGTAGAAATGACCATATCTTTCACACTGTTTGCAATTATTCCTATTACACGATTGAAAAAATGTTGTATTTATATTGTACTTTATGCTTCTGGCCTTGACTTCTAAGGCCCTAACTATTCGATCTGGTGGAGCAACGCCCTAGCGTGAAGTCTAGGCTGCCGGAACGTAGAAATGACCTTTACTTTCACACTGTTTCAAAATATACATCATATACGATGGACAAGCTGTTGTATCTATTTTGTATTTTATGCTTCTGGCATTGACTTCTATGGCCCTAACTATTCGATGTGGTGGAGCAACGCCCTAGAGTGAAGCCTAGGTTGCCCGGAACGTAGAAATGACCATAAGTTTCACTCTGGTTGCAATCATTCGTTTTATACAATGGAAAAACTGTTGTATTAATCTTATATTTAATGCTTCGGGCGTTGACTTCTAAGGCCCTAACTATTCGATCCGGTGGAGCAACGCCCTAGAATGAAGTCTAGATTGCCCGGAACGTAGAAATGACCATTACTATCACACTGTTTGCAATTATTCCTATTATACTATGGAAAAACTGTTTTATTTTTATTGCATCTTATGCTTCTGGCGTTGACTTCTTAGGCCCTAAATATTCGATACCGTGGAGCATCGCCCTAGAGTGAAGCCTAGGTTGCGCGGAACGTAGAAATGACCGTTACTTTCACAATGTTTGCAATCATTAATTGTATGCGATGGAAAAAGTGTTGTATTTTTATTTTATTTTATGCTTCTGGCGTTGACGTCTAAGGCCCTAACTACACGATCTGGTGGAGCAACGCCCTAGAGTGAAGCCTAGGTTTACCGGAGCGTAGAAATGACTATTACCTTCACACTGTTTGCAATTATTCCTGTTATACGGTGGAAAAGCTGTTGTATTTATATTGTATTTAATGCTTCTCGCGTTGACTTCTAAGGCCATAGCTATTCGATGTGGTCGAGCAACGGATTAGAGTGAAGCCTAGGATGCCCGTAACGTTGAAATGGCCATTACTTTCATACTGGTTGCAATTATTCATTTTATACAATGGAAAAACTGTTGTATTTATATTGTTTTTTATAGTTATGGCGTTGACATCTAAGGCCGTAACTATTCGATGTGGTGGAGCAATGCCCTAGAGTGAAGCCTAGGATGCCCGCAACGTAGAAATGACCATATCTTTCACACTGTTTGCAATTATTCCTATTACACGATTGAAAAAATGTTGTATTTATATTGTACTTTATGCTTCTGGCGTTGACTTCTAAGGCCCTAACTATTCGATCTGGTGGAGCAACGCCCTAGCGTGAAGTCTAGGCTGCCTGAACGTAGAAATGACCTTTACTTTCACACTGTTTCAAAATATGCATCATATACGATGGAAAAACTGTTTTATTTATATTGTATTTTATGCTTCTGGCGTTGACTTCTAAGGCCGTAGCTATTCGATGTGGTGGAGCAACGCCCTAGAGTGAAGCCTATGTTGCCCGGAACGTAGTAATGACCAAATTTTTCACACTGTTTGCAATTATTCCTATAATACGATGGAAAAACTGTAGTATTTGTACTGTATTTCATGCTTCTGGCGTTAACTTCTAAGGCCCTAACTATTCGATGTGATGGAGCAACGCCCTAGAGCGAAACCTAGGTTGCCCGGAACGTAGAAATGACCATTACCTTCAGGCATGTTGCAATTGTTCCTGTTATGCGATGAAAGAACTGTTGTGTTTTTCTTGTGTTTTATGCGTCTGGAGTTGTTTTCTAAGGCCCTGACTATTCGACCTGGTGGAGCAACGCCCTAGAGTGAAGCCTAGGTTGCACGGAACGTAGAAATGCCCATTACTTTCACACTGGTTTTAATTATTCCTGCTATACGATGGAATAACTGTTGTACTTATATTGTATTTTATGCTTCTGGCGTTGACTTCTTAGGCCGTAACTATTCGATCTGGTGGAGCAATGCCCTAGAGTGAAGCCTAGGTTGCCCGGAATGCAGAAATGACTATCACTTTCACACTGGTTGCAATTATTCTTGTTATACGATGGAAAAACTGTTGTATTTATATTGTTTTTTATAGTTATGGCGATGACTTCTAAGGCCGTAACTATTCGATGTGGTGGAGCAATGCCCTACAGTATAGCCTAGGATGCCCGCAACGTAGAAGTGACCATACCTTTCACACTGTTTGCAATTATTCCTGTTATACGATTGAAAAACTGTTGTAGTTATATTGTATTTTATGCTTCTGGCGTTGACTTCTTAGGCCCTAACTATTCGATCTGGTGGCGCAACGCCCTCGAGTGAAGCCTAGGTTGCCCGGAACGTAGAAATGACCATGTCTTTCACACTGGTTGCAATTATTCATAATATACAGTGGAAAAACTGTTGTATTTATATTATATTTTATGCTTCAGACGTTGACTTCTAAGGCCGTAGCTATTCGATGTGGTGGAGAAACGCCGTAGAGTGAAGCCTAGATTGCCCGGAAAGTAGAAATGACCATTACCTCCACACTGTTTGCAATTATTCATTTTCTACAATGGAAAAACTGTTGTATTTACATTGTTTTTTATAGTTATGGCGTTGACTTCGAAGGCCGTAGCTTCTCGATGTGGTGGAGCAATGCCCTACAGTGAAGCCTAGGATGCCCGCAACGTAGAAATGACCATATCTTTCACACTGTTAGCAATTATTCCTGTTATACGATTGAAAAACTGTTGTATTTATATTGTATTTTAAGCTTCTGGCGTTGACTTCTAAGGCCGCAGCTATTCGATGTGGTGGAGCAACGCCCTAGCGTGAAGCCTAGGTTGCCCGGAACGTAGAAATAACCATTACTTCCACACTGTTTGCAATTATTCATTTTATACAATGCAAAAACTGTTGTATTTATAATGTATTTTATAGTTATGGCGTTGACTTCTAAGGCCGTAGCTATTCGATGGGGTGGAGCAATGCCCTAGAGTGAAGCCTAGGTTGCCCGGAACGAAGAAATGACCGTAACTTTCCTACTGATTGCAATTATTCGTATTATACGATGGGAAAACTGTTGTATCTATTTGGTATTTTATGCTTCTGGCGTTGACTTCTTAGGCCCTAACTATTCGATCTGGTGGAGCAACGCCCTAGAGTGAAGCCTAGGTTGCCCGGAATGTAGAAATGACCATCACTTTCACACTGGTTGCAATTATTCTTGTTATACGATTGAAAAACTGTTGTATTTATATTGTATTTTAAGCTTCCGGCGTTGACTTCTAAGGCCGCAGCTATTCGATGTGGTGGAGCAACGCCCTAGCGTGAAGCCTAGGTTGCCCGGAACGTAGAAATAACCATTACTTCCACACTGTTTGCAATTATTCATTTTATACAATGGAAAAACTGTTGTATTTATATTGTTTTTTATAGTTATGGCGTTGACATCTAAGGCCGTAACTATTCGATGTGGTGGAGCAATGCCCTAGAGTGAAGCCTAGGATGCCCGCAACGTAGAAATGACCATATCTTTCACACTGTTTGCAATTATTCCTATTACACGATTGAAAAAATGTTGTATTTATATTGTATTTTAAGCTTCTGGCGTTGACTTCTAAGGCCGCAGCTATTCGATGTGGTGGAGCAACGCCCTAGCGTGAAGCCTAGGTTGCCCGGAACGTAGAAATAACCATTACTTCCACACTGTTTGCAATTATTCATTTTATACAATGCAAAAACTGTTGTATTTATAATGTATTTTATAGTTATGGCGTTGACTTCTAAGGCCGTAGCTATTCGATGGGGTGGAGCAATGCCCTAGAGTGAAGCCTAGGTTGCCCGGAACGAAGAAATGACCGTAACTTTCCTACTGATTGCAATTATTCGTATTATACGATGGGAAAACTGTTGTATCTATTTGGTATTTTATGCTTCTGGCGTTGACTTCTTAGGCCCTAACTATTTGATCTGGTGGAGCAACGCCCTAGAGTGAAGCCTAGGTTGCCCGGAATGTAGAAATGACCATCACTTTCACACTGGTTGCAATTATTCTTGTTATACGATTGAAAAACTGTTGTATTTATATTGTATTTTAAGCTTCTGGCGTTGACTTCTAAGGCCGCAGCTATTCGATGTGGTGGAGCAACGCCCTAGCGTGAAGCCTAGGTTGCCCGGAACGTAGAAATAACCATTACTTCCACACTGTTTGCAATTATTCATTTTATACAATGGAAAAACTGTTGTATTTATATTGTTTTTTATAGTTATGGCGTTGACATCTAAGGCCGTAACTATTCGATGTGGTGGAGCAATGCCCTAGAGTGAAGCCTAGGATGCCCGCAACGTAGAAATGACCATATCTTTCACACTGTTTGCAATTATTCCTATTACACGATTGAAAAAATGTTGTATTTATATTGTATTTTATGCTTCTGGCGTTGACTTCTAAGGCCCTAACTATTCGATCTGGTGGAGCAACGCCCTAGCGTGAAGTCTAGGCTGCCGGAACGTAGAAATGACCTTTACTTTCACACTGTTTCAAAATATACATCATATACGATGGACAAGCTGTTGTATCTATTTTGTATTTTATGCTTCTGGCATTGACTTCTATGGCCCTAGCTATTCGATGTGGTGGAGCAACGCCCTAGAGTGAAGCCTAGGTTGCCCGGAACGTAGAAATGACCATAGCTTTCACACTGGTTGCAAATACTCCTGTTATACAAGGGAAAAACTGTTGTACTTATATTGTATTTTATGCTTCTGGCGTTGACTTCTTAGGCCCTAACTATTTGATCTGGTGGAGCAATGCCCTAGAGTGAAGCCTAGGTTGCCCGGAATGCAGAAATGACTATCACTTTCACACTGGTTGCAATTATTCTTGTTATACGATGGAAAAACTGTTGTATTTATATTGTTTTTTATAGTTATGGCGATGACTTCTAAGGCCGTAACTATTCGATGTGGTGGAGCAATGCCCTACAGTAAAGCCTAGGATGCCCGCAACGTAGAAATGACCATATCTTTCACACTGTTTGCAATTATTCCTGTTATACGATTGAAAAACTGTTGTATTTATATTGTATTTTATGCTTCTGGCGTTGACTTCTTAGGCCCTAACTATTCGATCTGGTGGAGCAACGCCCTAGAGTGAAGCCTAGGTTGCCCGGAATGTAGAAATGACCATCACTTTCACACTGTTTGCAATTATTCATATTATACAGTGGAAAAACTGTTGTATTTATTTTGTATTTTATGCTTCTGGCGTTGACTTCTTAGGCCCTAACCAGTGGATCTGGTGGAGCAACGCCCTAGGGTGAAGCCTAGGTTGCCCGGAACGTAGAAATGACCATAACTTTCATACTGGTTGCAATTATTCGTTTTATACGATGGAAAAACTGTTTTATTTATATTGTATTTTATGCTTCTGGCGTTGACTTCTAAGGCCGTAGCTATTCGATGTGGTGGAGCAACGCCCTAGAGTGAAGCCTATGTTGCCCGGAACGTAGTAATGACCAAATTTTTCACACTGTTTGCAATTATTCCTATAAAACGATGGAAAAACTGTAGTATTTGTACTGTATTTCATGCTTCTGGCGTTAACTTCTAAGGCCCTAACTATTCGATGTGATGGAGCAACGCCCTAGAGCGAAACCTAGGTTGCCCGGAGCGTAGAAATGACCATTACTTCCACACTGTTTGCTATTATTCATTTCGTACAATGTAAAAACTGTTGTATTTATATTGTATTTTATGCTTCTGGCGTTGACTTCTAAGGCCGTAGCTAATCGATGTGCTCGAGCAACGCCCTAGAGTGCAGCCTATGTTGCACGGAACGTTGAAATGACCATAAGTTTCACTCTGGTTGCAATCATTCGTTTTATACAATGGAAAAACTGTTGTAGTAATTTTATATTTAATGCTTCGGGCGTTGACTTCTAAGGCCCTAACTATTCGATCCGGTGGAGCAACGCACTAGAGTGAAGCCTAGGTTGCGCGGAACGTAGAAATGACCGTTACTTTCACAATGTTTGCAATCATTAATTGTATGCGATGGAAGAAGTGTTGTATTTTTATTTTATTTTATGCTTCTGGCGTTGACGTCTAAGGCCCTAACTACACGATCTGGTTGAGCAACGCCCTAGAGTGAAGCCTAGGTTTACCGGAGCGTAGAAATGACTATTACCTTCACACTGTTTGCAATTATTCCTGTTATACGGTGGAAAAGCTGTTGTATTTATATTGTATTTAATGCTTCTCGCGTTGACATTTAAGGCCATAGCTATTCGATGTGGTCGAGCAACGGCCTAGAGTGAAGCCTAGGTTGCCAGGAACGTAGAAATGACCATATCTTTCACACTGTTTGCAATTATTCCTGTTATACGGTGGAAAAGCTGTTGTATTTATATTGTATATAATGCTTCTGGCGTTGACTTCTAAGGCCCTATCTATTCGATCTGGTGGAGCAATGCCTCAGAGTTAAGTCTAGGATGCCCGTAACGTTGAAATGGCCATTACTTTCACACTGGTTGCAATTATTCGTTTTAGACGATGGAAAAGCTGTTGTATTTATATTGTATTTTATGCATCTGGCGTTGACTTCTTAGGCCCTAACTATTCGATCCAGTGGAACAACGCCCTAGAGTGAAGTCTAGATTGCCCGGAACGTAGAAATGACCATTACTTTCACACTGTTTGCATTTATTCATTTTATACGATGGAAAAACTGTTGTATTTATATTGTATTTTCTGCTTCTGGCGTTGACTTCTTAGGCCCTAACTATTCGATGTGGTGGAGCAACGCCCTAGTGTGAAGCCTAGGTTGCCCGGAACGTAGAAGTGACCATTAGCTTCACACTGTTTGCAATTATTCCTGTTATACGATGGAAAAACTGTTGGATTTTTATTGTACTGTATGCTTCTGGCGTTGACTTCTAAGGCCCTATCTATTCGATCTGGTGGAGCAATGCCTCAGAGTTAAGCCTAGGAAGCCCGTAACGTTGAAATGGCCATTACTTTCACACTGGTTGCAATTATTCGTTTTAGACGATGGAAAAACTGTTGTATTTATATTGGATTTTATGCTTCTGGCGTTGACTTCTTAGGCCCTAAATATTCGATCCGGTGGAGCATCGCCCTAGAGTGAGGCCTAGGTTGCCCGGAACGTAGAAATGACTATTACCTTCACACTGTTTGCAATTATTCCTGTTATACGATGGAAAAACTGTTGGATTTTTATTGTATTTTATGCTTCTGGCGTTGAATTCTAAGTCTCTAGCTATTCGATCTGGTGGAGCAACGAGCTAGAGTGAAGCCTAGGTTGCCCGGAACGTAGAAATGACCATTGCTTTCACACTGTTTGCAATTATTCATTTTATACGATGGAAAAAGCTGTTGTACTTATGCTGTATTTTATTCTTCTGGAGTTGAATTCTAAGTCCCTAGCTATCGAATCTGGTGGAGCAACGCCCTAGTGTGAAGCCTAGGTTACCGAGAACGTAGAAATGACCATTACTTTCACACTGTTAGCAATTATTCTTTTTATAGGATGGAAAAACTGTTGTATTAATATTGTATTTTATTCATATGGCATTGACTTTTAAGGCCCTAACTATTGGATGTGGTGGAGCAACGCCCTAGAGTGAAGCCTAGGTTTACCGGAGCGTAGAAGTGACCATTACCTTCACAATGTTTGCAATTATTCCTGTTATACAATGTGAAAGCTTCTGTATTTATATTGTATTCCATGCTTCCGGCGTAGACTTCTAAGGCCCTACCTATTCGATCTGGTGGACTAACGCCCTAGAGAGAAGCCTAGGTTGCCCGGAACATAGAAATGACCATAGCTTTCATAGTGGTTGCTATTATTCGTTCTATACGGTGGAAAAACTGTTGTATTTATATTGTATTTTATGCTTCTGGCGTTGAAATCTAAGTCCCTAGCTATTCGGTCTGGTGGAGCAACGCCCCAGAGCAAAGCCTAGGTTGCCCGGAACGTAGAAATGACCATTACTTTCACACTGGTTGCAGTACTTCATGCTATACGATTGAAAATCTATAGTATTTTTATTGTATTTTATGCTTCTGGCGCTGACTTCTAAGGTCCTAGCTATTCTATCTCGTGGGGCAACGTCCAACAGTGAAGCCTATGTTTACCGAAACGTAGTAATGACCATTACTTTCACACTGGTTGGAATTATTCTTTGTATACGATGGAAAAACTGTTGTATCTATTGTGTATTTTATGCTTCTGGCGTTGACTTCTTAGGCCCTAACTATTGGATCTGGTGGACCAACGCCCTAGACGGAAGCCTAGGTGGTCCGGAATGTACAAATGACCATTGCCTTCACACTGGTGGCAATTATTCATGCTTTACGATTGAAAACCTGTTGTATTTTAATTGTATTTTATGCTTCTGGCGTTGACTTCTAAGGTCCTAGCTATTCGATCTGGTGGACAAACGCCTTAGAGTGAAGCCTAGGTTGCCCGGAACGTAGAAATGACCATCACTTTCACACTGGTTGCAATTATTCCTGTTATATGATGGAAAAACTGTTGTATCTATTTTGTATTTTATGCTTCTGGCGCTGACTTCTTATGTCCTAACTATTGGATCTGGTGGAGCAACGACCTAGGGTGAAGCCTAGGTTGCCCGGAACGTAGAAATGACCATAATTTTCATACGGATTGCAATTACTCGTTTTATACGATGGAAAAACTGTTGTATTTATATTGTATTTTCTGCGACTGGCTTTTACTTCTAAGGTCCTAGCTATTCGATATGGTGGGGCAACGTCCAAGAGTGAAGCCTATGGGGCCTGGAACGCAGAAATGACCATAACTTTCACACTGGTTGCAATCATTCCTGTTATACGATGGAAAAACTGTTGTATCCCTATTGTATTCTTTGCTTCTGGCGTTGACTTCTTAGGCCCTAACTATTCAATCTGGTGGAGCAACGCCCTAGAGAGAAGCCTAGATTTCCCGGAACGTAGAAATGACCATTACCTTCAGGCATGTTGCAATTACTCCTGTTACACGACGGAACAACTGTTGTATTTTCATATTATTTTATGCTTCTGGCGTTGACTTCTTAGGCCCTAGCTATTCGGTCTGGAGCAACAACGCCCTTGAGTGAAGCCTAGGTTGCCCGGAACGTAGAAATGATCATCACTTTCACACTGGTTGCAATTATTCCTGTTATACGATGGAAAAGCTGTTGTATTTACATTGTATTTTATGCTTCTGCTGTAGACTTCTTAGGCCCTAGCTATTCGATCTGGAGGGACAACGCCCTATAGTGAAGCCTAGGTTGCCCGGAACGTAGAAATGACCATCACTTTCACACTGGTTGCAATTATTCCTGTTATATGATGGAAAAACTGTTGTATCTATTTTGTATTTTATGCTTCTGGCGCTGACTTCTTATGTCCTAACTATTGGATCTGGTGGAGCAACGACCTAGGGTGAAGCCTAGGTTGCCCGCAACGTAGAAATGACCATAATTTTCATACGGATTGCAATTACTCGTTTTATACGATGGAAAAACTGTTGTATTTATATTGTATTTTCTGCGTCTGGCTTTTACTTCTAAGGTCCTAGCTATTCGATATGGTGGGGCAACGTCCAAGAGTGAAGCCTATGGGGCCTGGAACGCAGAAATGACCATAACTTTCACACTGGTTGCAATCATTCCTGTTATACGATGGAAAAACTGTTGTATCCCTATTGTATTCTTTGCTTCTGGCGTTGACTTCTTAGGCCCTAACTATTCGATCTGGTGGAGGAACGCCCTAGAGAGAAGCCTAGATTTCCCGGAACGTAGAAATGACCATTACCTTCAGGCATGTTGCAATTGTTCCTGTTATGCGATGAAAGAACTGTTGTGTTTTTCTTGTGTTTTATGCGTCTGGAGTTGTTTTCTAAGGCCCTGACTATTCGACCTGGTGGAGCAACGCCCTAGAGTGAAGCCTAGGTTGCACGGAACGTAGAAATGCCCATTACTTTCACACTGGTTTTAATTATTCCTGCTATACGATGGAATAACTGTTGTACTTATGTTGTATTTTATGCTTCTGGCGTTGACTTCTTAGGCCCTAACTATTCGATCTGGTGGAGCAACGCCCTAGAGTGAAGCCTAGGTTTACCGGAGCGTAGAAATGACTATTACCTTCACACTGTTTGCAATTATTCCTATTATACGGTGGAAAAGCTGTTGTATTTATATTGTATTTAATGCTTCTCGCGTTGACTTCTAAGGCCATAGCTATTCGATGTGGTCGAGCAACGGCCTAGAGTGAAGCCTAGGATGCCCGTAACGTTGAAATGGCCATTACTTTCATACTGGTTGCAATTATTCGTTTTAGACGATGGAAAAGCTGTTGTATTTATATTGTATTTTATGCATCTGGCGTTGACTTCTTAGGCCCTAACTATTCGATCCAGTGGAGCAACGCCCTAGAGTGAAGTCTACATTGCCCGGAACGTAGAAATGACCATTACTTTCGCACTGTTTGCAATTATTCATTTTATACGATGGAAAAACTGTTGTATTTATATTGTATTTTATGCTTCTGGCGTTGACTTCTTAGGCGCTAACTATTCGATGAGGTGGAGCAACGCACTAGAGTGAAGTCTAGGTTGCGCGGAACGTAGAAGTGACCATTAGCTTCACACTGTTTGCAATTATTCCTGTTATACGATGGAAAAACTGTTGGATTTTTATTGTACTGTATGCTTCTGGCGTTGACTTCTAAGGCCCTAAATATTCGATCCGGTGGAGCGTCGCCCTAGAGTGAAGCCTAGGTTGCCCGGAACGTAGAAATGACCGTTACTTTCACAATGTTTGCAATCATTAATAGTATACGATGGAAAAACTGTTGTATTTTTATTGTATTTTATGCTTCTGGCGTTGACTTCTAAGGCCGTAGCTAATCGATGTGGTGGAGCAACGCCCTAGAGCGCAGCCTATTTTGCACGGAACGTTGAAATGGCCATAAGTTTCACTCTGGTTGCAATCATTCGTTTTATACAATGGAAAAACTGTTCTATGAATTATATATTTTATGCTTCGGGCGTTGACTTCTAAGGCTCTAACTATTCGATCCGGTGGAGCAACGACCTAGAGTGAAGTCTAGATTGCCCGGAACGTAGAAATGACCATTACTTTCACACTGTTTGCAATTATTCATTTTATACGATGGAAAATCTGTTGTTTTTATATTGTATTTTATTCTTCTGGCATTGACTTTTAAGGCCCTAACTATTCGATCTGGTGGAGCAACGCCCTAGAGTGAAGCCTAGGTGGCCCGGAACGTAGAAATGACCATTAGTTTCACACTGGTTGCAATTATTCATTTTATACGATGGAAAAACTGTTGTATTTATATTGCATTTTATGCTTCTGGCGTTGTCTTCTTAGGACCTAACTATTCCATCTGGTGGAGCAACGTCCTAGAGTGAAGCCTAGGTTGCCTGGAACGTAGAAATGACCATTACTTTCACACAGTTTGCAATTATTCATTTTATACGATGGAAAAACTGTTGTATTTATATTGTATATAATGCTTCTGGCGTTGACTTCTAAGGCCCTATCTATTCGATCTGGTGGAGCAATGCCTCAGAGTTAAGTCTAGGATGCCCGTAACGTTGAAATGGCCATTACTTTCCCACTGGTTGCAATTATTCGTTTTAGACGATGGAAAAGCTGTTGTATTTATATTGTATTTTATGCATCTGGCGTTGACTTCTTAGGCCCTAACTATTCGATCCAGTGGAACAACGCCCTAGAGTGAAGTCTAGATTGCCCGGAACGTAGAAATGACCATTACTTTCACACTGTTTGCATTTATTCATTTTATACGATGGAAAAACTGTTGTATTTATATTGTATTTTCTGCTTCTGGCGTTGACTTCTTAGGCCCTAACTATTCGATGTGGTGGAGCAACGCCCTAGTGTGAAGCCTAGGTTGCCCGGAACGTAGAAGTGACCATTAGCTTCACACTGTTTGCAATTATTCCTGTTATACGATGGAAAAACTGTTGGATTTTTATTGTACTGTATGCTTCTGGCGTTGACTTCTAAGGCCCTATCTATTCGATCTGGTGGAGCAATGCCTCAGAGTTAAGCCTAGGATGCCCGTAACGTTGAAATGGCCATTACTTTCACACTGGTTGCAATTATTCGTTTTAGACGATGGAAAAACTGTTGTATTTATATTGGATTTTATGCTTCTGGCGTTGACTTCTTAGGCCCTAAATATTCGATCCGGTGGAGCATCGCCCTAGAGTGAGGCCTAGGTTGCCCGGAACGTAGAAATGACTATTACCTTCACACTGTTTGCAATTATTCCTGTTATACGATGGAAAAACTGTTGGATTTTTATTGTATTTTATGCTTCTGGCGTTGAATTCTAAGTCTCTAGCTATTCGATCTGGTGGAGCAACGAGCTAGAGTGAAGCCTAGGTTGCCCGGAACGTAGAAATGACCATTGCTTTCACACTGTTTGCAATTATTCATTTTATACGATGGAAAAAGCTGTTGTACTTATGCTGTATTTTATTCTTCTGGAGTTGAATTCTAAGTCCCTAGCTATCGAATCTGGTGGAGCAACGCCCTAGTGTGAAGCCTAGGTTACCGAGAACGTAGAAATGACCATTACTTTCACACTGTTAGCAATTATTCTTTTTATAGGATGGAAAAACTGTTGTATTAATATTGTATTTTATTCATATGGCATTGACTTTTAAGGCCCTAACTATTGGATGTGGTGGAGCAACGCCCTAGAGTGAAGCCTAGGTTTACCGGAGCGTAGAAGTGACCATTACCTTCACAATGTTTGCAATTATTCCTGTTATACAATGTGAAAGCTTCTGTATTTATATTGTATTCCATGCTTCCGGCGTAGACTTCTAAGGCCCTACCTATTCGATCTGGTGGACTAACGCCCTAGAGAGAAGCCTAGGTTGCCCGGAACATAGAAATGACCATAGCTTTCATAGTGGTTGCTATTATTCGTTCTATACGGTGGAAAAACTGTTGTATTTATATTGTATTTTATGCTTCTGGCGTTGAAATCTAAGTCCCTAGCTATTCGGTCTGGTGGAGCAACGCCCCAGAGCAAAGCCTAGGTTGCCCGGAACGTAGAAATGACCATTACTTTCACACTGGTTGCAGTACTTCATGCTATACGATTGAAAATCTATAGTATTTTTATTGTATTTTATGCTTCTGGCGCTGACTTCTAAGGTCCTAGCTATTCTATCTCGTGGGGCAACGTCCAACAGTGAAGCCTATGTTTACCGAAACGTAGTAATGACCATTACTTTCACACTGGTTGGAATTATTCTTTGTATACGATGGAAAAACTGTTGTATCTATTGTGTATTTTATGCTTCTGGCGTTGACTTCTTAGGCCCTAACTATTGGATCTGGTGGACCAACGCCCTAGACGGAAGCCTAGGTGGTCCGGAATGTACAAATGACCATTGCCTTCACACTGGTGGCAATTATTCATGCTTTACGATTGAAAACCTGTTGTATTTTAATTGTATTTTATGCTTCTGGCGTTGACTTCTAAGGTCCTAGCTATTCGATCTGGTGGACAAACGCCTTAGAGTGAAGCCTAGGTTGCCCGGAACGTAGAAATGACCATCACTTTCACACTGGTTGCAATTATTCCTGTTATATGATGGAAAAACTGTTGTATCTATTTTGTATTTTATGCTTCTGGCGCTGACTTCTTATGTCCTAACTATTGGATCTGGTGGAGCAACGACCTAGGGTGAAGCCTAGGTTGCCCGGAACGTAGAAATGACCATAATTTTCATACGGATTGCAATTACTCGTTTTATACGATGGAAAAACTGTTGTATTTATATTGTATTTTCTGCGACTGGCTTTTACTTCTAAGGTCCTAGCTATTCGATATGGTGGGGCAACGTCCAAGAGTGAAGCCTATGGGGCCTGGAACGCAGAAATGACCATAACTTTCACACTGGTTGCAATCATTCCTGTTATACGATGGAAAAACTGTTGTATCCCTATTGTATTCTTTGCTTCTGGCGTTGACTTCTTAGGCCCTAACTATTCAATCTGGTGGAGCAACGCCCTAGAGAGAAGCCTAGATTTCCCGGAACGTAGAAATGACCATTACCTTCAGGCATGTTGCAATTACTCCTGTTACACGACGGAACAACTGTTGTATTTTCATATTATTTTATGCTTCTGGCGTTGACTTCTTAGGCCCTAGCTATTCGGTCTGGAGCAACAACGCCCTTGAGTGAAGCCTAGGTTGCCCGGAACGTAGAAATGATCATCACTTTCACACTGGTTGCAATTATTCCTGTTATACGATGGAAAAGCTGTTGTATTTACATTGTATTTTATGCTTCTGCTGTAGACTTCTTAGGCCCTAGCTATTCGATCTGGAGGGACAACGCCCTATAGTGAAGCCTAGGTTGCCCGGAACGTAGAAATGACCATCACTTTCACACTGGTTGCAATTATTCCTGTTATATGATGGAAAAACTGTTGTATCTATTTTGTATTTTATGCTTCTGGCGCTGACTTCTTATGTCCTAACTATTGGATCTGGTGGAGCAACGACCTAGGGTGAAGCCTAGGTTGCCCGCAACGTAGAAATGACCATAATTTTCATACGGATTGCAATTACTCGTTTTATACGATGGAAAAACTGTTGTATTTATATTGTATTTTCTGCGTCTGGCTTTTACTTCTAAGGTCCTAGCTATTCGATATGGTGGGGCAACGTCCAAGAGTGAAGCCTATGGGGCCTGGAACGCAGAAATGACCATAACTTTCACACTGGTTGCAATCATTCCTGTTATACGATGGAAAAACTGTTGTATCCCTATTGTATTCTTTGCTTCTGGCGTTGACTTCTTAGGCCCTAACTATTCGATCTGGTGGAGCAACGCCCTAGAGAGAAGCCTAGATTTCCCGGAACGTAGAAATGACCATTACCTTCAGGCATGTTGCAATTGTTCCTGTTATGCGATGAAAGAACTGTTGTGTTTTTCTTGTGTTTTATGCGTCTGGAGTTGTTTTCTAAGGCCCTGACTATTCGACCTGGTGGAGCAACGCCCTAGAGTGAAGCCTAGGTTGCACGGAACGTAGAAATGCCCATTACTTTCACACTGGTTTTAATTATTCCTGCTATACGATGGAATAACTGTTGTACTTATGTTGTATTTTATGCTTCTGGCGTTGACTTCTTAGGCCCTAACTATTCGATCTGGTGGAGCAACGCCCTAGAGTGAAGCCTAGGTTTACCGGAGCGTAGAAATGACTATTACCTTCACACTGTTTGCAATTATTCCTATTATACGGTGGAAAAGCTGTTGTATTTATATTGTATTTAATGCTTCTCGCGTTGACTTCTAAGGCCATAGCTATTCGATGTGGTCGAGCAACGGCCTAGAGTGAAGCCTAGGATGCCCGTAACGTTGAAATGGCCATTACTTTCATACTGGTTGCAATTATTCGTTTTAGACGATGGAAAAGCTGTTGTATTTATATTGTATTTTATGCATCTGGCGTTGACTTCTTAGGCCCTAACTATTCGATCCAGTGGAGCAACGCCCTAGAGTGAAGTCTACATTGCCCGGAACGTAGAAATGACCATTACTTTCGCACTGTTTGCAATTATTCATTTTATACGATGGAAAAACTGTTGTATTTATATTGTATTTTATGCTTCTGGCGTTGACTTCTTAGGCGCTAACTATTCGATGTGGTGGAGCAACGCACTAGAGTGAAGTCTAGGTTGCGCGGAACGTAGAAGTGACCATTAGCTTCACACTGTTTGCAATTATTCCTGTTATACGATGGAAAAACTGTTGGATTTTTATTGTACTGTATGCTTCTGGCGTTGACTTCTAAGGCCCTAAATATTCGATCCGGTGGAGCGTCGCCCTAGAGTGAAGCCTAGGTTGCCCGGAACGTAGAAATGACCGTTACTTTCACAATGTTTGCAATCATTAATAGTATACGATGGAAAAACTGTTGTATTTTTATTGTATTTTATGCTTCTGGCGTTGACTTCTAAGGCCGTAGCTAATCGATGTGGTGGAGCAACGCCCTAGAGCGCAGCCTATTTTGCACGGAACGTTGAAATGGCCATAAGTTTCACTCTGGTTGCAATCATTCGTTTTATACAATGGAAAAACTGTTCTATGAATTATATATTTTATGCTTCGGGCGTTGACTTCTAAGGCTCTAACTATTCGATCCGGTGGAGCAACGACCTAGAGTGAAGTCTAGATTGCCCGGAACGTAGAAATGACCATTACTTTCACACTGTTTGCAATTATTCATTTTATACGATGGAAAATCTGTTGTTTTTATATTGTATTTTATTCTTCTGGCATTGACTTTTAAGGCCCTAACTATTCGATCTGGTGGAGCAACGCCCTAGAGTGAAGCCTAGGTGGCCCGGAACGTAGAAATGACCATTAGTTTCACACTGGTTGCAATTATTCATTTTATACGATGGAAAAACTGTTGTATTTATATTGCATTTTATGCTTCTGGCGTTGTCTTCTTAGGACCTAACTATTCCATCTGGTGGAGCAACGTCCTAGAGTGAAGCCTAGGTTGCCTGGAACGTAGAAATGACCATTACTTTCACACAGTTTGCAATTATTCATTTTATACGATGGAAAAACTGTTGTATTTGTATTGTATTTTATGCTTCTGGCGTTGTCTTCTTAGGCCCTAACTGTTCGATCTGGTGGAACAACGCCCTAGAATGAAGCCTAGGTTGCCCGGAACGTAGAAATGGCCATTACTTTTACACTGGTTGCTATTATTCGTTCTTTATGATGGAAAAACTGTTGTATTTTTATTGTATTCTATGCTTCTGGCGTTGACTTCTTAGGCCCTAAATCTACGATCCGGTGGAGCGTCGCCCTAGAGTGAAGCCTAGGTTGCCCGGAACGTAGAAATGACCGTTACTTTCACAATGTTTGCAATCATTAATAGTATACGATGGAAAAACTGTTGTATTTATATTGTATTTTATGCTTCTGGCGTTGACTTCTAAGGCCGTAGCTAATCGATGTGCTCGAGCAACGCCCTAGAGTGCAGCCTATGTTGCACGGAACGTTGAAATGACCATAAGTTTCACTCTGGTTGCAATCATTCGTTTTATACAATGGAAAAACTGTTGTATTAATTTTATATTTAATGCTTCGGGCGTTGACTTCTAAGGCCCTAACTATTCGATCCGGTGGAGCAACGCCCTAGAGTGAAGTCTAGACTGCCCAGAACGTAGAAATGACCATTACTTTCACACTGTTTGCAATTATTCCTATTATACTATGGAAAAACTGTTGTATTTTTATTGTATTTTATGCTTCTGGCGTTGACTTCTAAGGCCCTAGGTATTCGATCTGGTGGAGCAAAGCCCTAGAGTGAAGCCTAGGTTGCCAGGAACTTAGAAATGACCATCACTTTCACACTGTTTGCAATTAATTCCTGTTATACGATGGAAAAACTGTTGCATTTATATGGTATTTTATGCATCTGGCGTTGACTTCTATCGCCCTAACTATTCGATCTGGTGGAGCAACGCCCTAGAGTGAAGCCAAGGTTGCCCGGAACGTAGAAATGACCATTACTTTCACAATGTTTGCAATTATTCATTTTATACGATGGAAAAGCTGTTGTATTTATATTGTATTTCATGCTTTTGGCGTTGAGCTCTAAGGCCGTAGCTATGCGATGTGGTGGAGCAACACGCTAGAGTGAAGCTTAGGTTGCCCGAACCGTAGAAATGTCCATTACTTTCACACTGGTTGCAATTACTCGTTTTATACAATGGAAAAACTGTTGTACATATATCGTATTTTATGCTTCGGGCGTTGACTTCTTAGGCGCTAACTATTGGATGTGCTGGACCAACGCCCCAGAGTGAGGCCTATGTTGCCCGGAACGTAGAAATGACCATTACTTTCACACTGTTTGCAATTATTCATTTTATACGATGGAAAAGCTGTTGTATTTATATTGTATTTTATGCTTCTGGTGTTGACTTCTAAGGCCCTAGCTATTCGATATGGCGCAGCAGCGCCCTAGAGTGATGCCTAGGTTGCCCGGAACGTTGAAATGACCATAACTTTCACACTGGTTGCAATTATTCGTTTTACACAATGGAAAAACTGTTCTCTTTATATTGTATTTTATGCATCTGGCATTCACTTCTATGGCCCTAACTTTTCGATTTGGTGGAGCAACGCCCTTGATTGGAGCCTAGGTTGCCTGAAACGTAGAAATGTCCATTACTTTCACACTGTTTGCAATTATTCCTGTTATACGGTGGAAAAACTGTTATACCTTTATCGTATTTTATGCTTCGGGCATTGACTTCTATGGCCCTACCTCTCCGATGTGGTGGAGCAACGCCCTAGAGTGAAGCCTAGGTGGCCCGGAACGTGGAAATGACCATGACTTTCACACTGGTTGCAATTATTCCCATTATACGATGGAAAAACTGTTGTATTTATATTGTATTTTATGCTTCCGGCGTCGACTTTTAAGGCCCTATCTATTCGATGTGGTGGAGCAACGCCCTAGAGTGAAGCCTAGGTTGACGGGAGCGTAGAAATGACCATTACCTTCACACTGTTTGGAATTATTCCTGTTATACGATGGAAAACTGTTGGATTTTTACTGTATTTTATGCTTCTGGCGTTGACTTCTAAGGCCGTAGCTATTCGATGTGGTGCAGCAACGCCCTAGAGTGAAGCCTAGGTTGCACGAAACGTAGAAATGATCATAACTTTCACACTGGATGCAATTATTCGTTTCATGCAATGGAAAAACTGTTCTATTAATTTTGCATTTAATGCTTCGGGCGTTGACTTCTAAGGCCCCAACTATTCCATCTGGTGGTGCAACGCCCTAGTGTCAAGCCCAGGTTGCCCGGAACGTAGATTTGACCATTACTTTCACACTGGTGGCAATTATTCGTTTTATACGATGGAGAAGCTGTTGCATTTATTTTGTATTTGGTGCTTCTGGCGTTGACTTCTTAGGCACTAACTATTGGTTCTGGTGGACCAACGCCCTAGAGTGAAGCCTAGGTTGCCCGGAACGTAGAAATGGCCATTACTTTCACACTGGTTGCAATTATTCTTTTTATACAATGGAAAAGCTGTTCTATTAATTTTGTATTTTATGCTTCGGGCGTTGACTTTTAAGGCCCTAGCTATTCGATTTGGTGGAGCAACGCCCTATAGTGGAGCCTAGGTTGCCTGAAACGTAGAAATGTCCATTACTTTCACACTGGATGCAATTATTCTTGCTACACGATGGAAAAGATGTTGTATTTTTATTGTATTTTATGCTTCTGGCGTTGACTTCTAAGGTCCTAGCTATTCGATCTCGTGGGGCTACGTCCAAGAGTGTAGCCAATGTTGCCCGGAACGTAGATATGACCATAACTTTCACACTGGTTGCAATTATACGTTTCATGCAATGGAAAAACTGTTGTATTTATATTGTATTTTATGCTTCTGGCGTTGACTTCTAAGGCCGTAGCTACTCGATGAGGTGGAGCAACGCCCTAGAGTGAAGCCTAGGTTGCCCGGAACGTAGAAATGACCATTACCTTCACGCTTGTTACAATTATTCCTGTTATACGATGGAAAAACTGTTGCATTTATTTTGTATTTGGTGCTTCTGGCGTCGACTTCTTAGGCCCTAACTATTCGATCTGGTGGAGCAACGCCCTAGAGTGAAGCCTAGGTTGCCCGAAACGTGGATATGACCATTATATTCACTCTGGTTGCAATTATACATTCCATCCGATAGAAAAACTGTTGTATACTTATTTTATTTTATGCTTCCGGCGTTGACTTCTAAGGCCCTAACTCTTCGACCTGGTGGAGCAGTGCCTCAGAGTTAAGTCTAGGAGGCCCGGAACATAGAAAAGAAAATTACCTTCACACTGGTTGCAATTATTCCTGTTATACGATAGAAAAACTGTTGCATCATTATTGTATTTTATGGTTCGGGCGCTGACTTATAAGAACCTAAATATTCGATCTGGTGGAGCAACGCCCTAGATTGTAG
The DNA here is from genome assembly GCF_051401765.1 of Calliopsis andreniformis. NCBI lineage: Eukaryota > Metazoa > Arthropoda > Insecta > Hymenoptera > Andrenidae > Calliopsis > Calliopsis andreniformis. The sequence continues at coordinate 21,377,292 of NW_027480422.1, forward strand.
CCGAGATTGCCCAGAACGTAGAAATGACCATAACTTTCACACTCGTTGCAATTATCCTTTTTATACAATGGAAAAACTGTTGTATTTATCTTGTATTTTATGCTTCCGGCGTTCACTTCTTAGGCCCTAACTATTCGATATGGTGGAGCAACGCCCTAGGGTGAAGCCTAGGTTGACCGGAACGTGGAAATGACCATAACATTCACACTGGTTGCAATTATTCGTTCTATACAATGGAAAAACTATTCTATTTATTTTGTATTTCATGCTTCGGGCGTTGACTTCTAAGTCTCTAACTATTCGATATGGTGGAGCAACGCCCTATAGTTAAGCCTAGGTTGCCCGGAAAGTAGAAATGACCATAACTTTCACACTGGTTCAATTATTCGTTTTATGCAATGGAAAAACTGTTGTATTTATTTTGTATTTTATGCTTCGGGCGTTGACTTCTAAGGCCCTAACTATTCGATCTGGTGGAGTAACGCCCTAGGGTGAAGCCTAGGTTGCCCGGAACGTGGAAATGACCATAACATTCACACTGGTCGCAATTATTCGTTCTATACAATGGAAAAACTGTTCTATTTATTTTGTATTTCATGCTTCGGGCGTTGACTTCTAAGTCTCTAACTATTCGATGTGGTGGAGCAACGCCCTATAGTTAAGCCTAGGTTGCCCGGAACATAGAAATGACCGTTACTTTCACACTCTTTGCAAGTATACATTATATACGGTTGAAAAGATGTTGTATTTATATTGTATTTTATGCTTCTGGCGTTGACGTCTTAGGCCCTGACTATTCGATCTGGTGGAGCAACGCACTAGAGTGAAGTCTAGGTTGCGCGGAACGTAGAAGTGACCATTAGCTTCACACTGTTTGCAATTATTCCTGTTATACGATGGAAAAACTGTTGGATTTTTATTGTACTGTATGCTTCTGGCGTTGACTTCTAAGGCCCTAAATATTCGATCCGGTGGAGCGTCGCCCTAGAGTGAAGCCTAGGTTGCCCGGAACGTAGAAATGACCGTTACTTTCACAATGTTTGCAATCATTAATAGTATACGATGGAAAAACTGTTGTATTTTTATTGTATTTTATGCTTCTGGCGTTGACTTCTAAGGCCGTAGCTAATCGATGTGGTGGAGCAACGCCCTAGAGCGCAGCCTATTTTGCACGGAACGTTGAAATGGCCATAAGTTTCACTCTGGTTGCAATCATTCGTTTTATACAATGGAAAAACTGTTCTATTAATTATATATTTTATGCTTCGGGCGTTGACTTCTAAGGCTCTAACTATTCGATCCGGTGGAGCAACGACCTAGAGTGAAGTCTAGATTGCCCGGAACGTAGAAATGACCATTACTTTCACACTGTTTGCAATTATTCATTTTATACGATGGAAAATCTGTTGTTTTTATATTGTATTTTATTCTTCTGGCATTGACTTTTAAGGCCCTAACTATTCGATCTGGTGGAGCAACGCCCTAGAGTGAAGCCTAGGTGGCCCGGAACGTAGAAATGACCATTAGTTTCACACTGGTTGCAATTATTCATTTTATACGATGGAAAAACTGTTGTATTTATATTGCATTTTATGCTTCTGGCGTTGTCTTCTTAGGACCTAACTATTCCATCTGGTGGAGCAACGTCCTAGAGTGAAGCCTAGGTTGCCTGGAACGTAGAAATGACCATTACTTTCACACAGTTTGCAATTATTCATTTTATACGATGGAAAAACTGTTGTATTTGTATTGTATTTTATGCTTCTGGCGTTGTCTTCTTAGGCCCTAACTGTTCGATCTGGTGGAACAACGCCCTAGAATGAAGCCTAGGTTGCCCGGAACGTAGAAATGGCCATTACTTTTACACTGGTTGCTATTATTCGTTCTTTATGATGGAAAAACTGTTGTATTTTTATTGTATTCTATGCTTCTGGCGTTGACTTCTTAGGCCCTAAATCTACGATCCGGTGGAGCGTCGCCCTAGAGTGAAGCCTAGGTTGCCCGGAACGTAGAAATGACCGTTACTTTCACAATGTTTGCAATCATTAATAGTATACGATGGAAAAACTGTTGTATTTATATTGTATTTTATGCTTCTGGCGTTGACTTCTAAGGCCGTAGCTAATCGATGTGCTCGAGCAACGCCCTAGAGTGCAGCCTATGTTGCACGGAACGTTGAAATGACCATAAGTTTCACTCTGGTTGCAATCATTCGTTTTATACAATGGAAAAACTGTTGTATTAATTTTATATTTAATGCTTCGGGCGTTGACTTCTAAGGCCCTAACTATTCGATCCGGTGGAGCAACGCCCTAGAGTGAAGTCTAGACTGCCCAGAACGTAGAAATGACCATTACTTTCACACTGTTTGCAATTATTCCTATTATACTATGGAAAAACTGTTGTATTTTTATTGTATTTTATGCTTCTGGCGTTGACTTCTAAGGCCCTAGGTATTCGATCTGGTGGAGCAAAGCCCTAGAGTGAAGCCTAGGTTGCCAGGAACTTAGAAATGACCATCACTTTCACACTGTTTGCAATTAATTCCTGTTATACGATGGAAAAACTGTTGCATTTATATGGTATTTTATGCATCTGGCGTTGACTTCTATCGCCCTAACTATTCGATCTGGTGGAGCAACGCCCTAGAGTGAAGCCAAGGTTGCCCGGAACGTAGAAATGACCATTACTTTCACAATGTTTGCAATTATTCATTTTATACGATGGAAAAGCTGTTGTATTTATATTGTATTTCATGCTTTTGGCGTTGAGCTCTAAGGCCGTAGCTATGCGATGTGGTGGAGCAACACGCTAGAGTGAAGCTTAGGTTGCCCGAACCGTAGAAATGTCCATTACTTTCACACTGGTTGCAATTACTCGTTTTATACAATGGAAAAACTGTTGTACATATATCGTATTTTATGCTTCGGGCGTTGACTTCTTAGGCGCTAACTATTGGATGTGCTGGACCAACGCCCCAGAGTGAGGCCTATGTTGCCCGGAACGTAGAAATGACCATTACTTTCACACTGTTTGCAATTATTCATTTTATACGATGGAAAAGCTGTTGTATTTATATTGTATTTTATGCTTCTGGTGTTGACTTCTAAGGCCCTAGCTATTCGATATGGCGCAGCAGCGCCCTAGAGTGATGCCTAGGTTGCCCGGAACGTTGAAATGACCATAACTTTCACACTGGTTGCAATTATTCGTTTTACACAATGGAAAAACTGTTCTCTTTATATTGTATTTTATGCATCTGGCATTCACTTCTATGGCCCTAACTTTTCGATTTGGTGGAGCAACGCCCTTGATTGGAGCCTAGGTTGCCTGAAACGTAGAAATGTCCATTACTTTCACACTGTTTGCAATTATTCCTGTTATACGGTGGAAAAACTGTTATACCTTTATCGTATTTTATGCTTCGGGCATTGACTTCTATGGCCCTACCTCTCCGATGTGGTGGAGCAACGCCCTAGAGTGAAGCCTAGGTGGCCCGGAACGTGGAAATGACCATGACTTTCACACTGGTTGCAATTATTCCCATTATACGATGGAAAAACTGTTGTATTTATATTGTATTTTATGCTTCCGGCGTCGACTTTTAAGGCCCTATCTATTCGATGTGGTGGAGCAACGCCCTAGAGTGAAGCCTAGGTTGACGGGAGCGTAGAAATGACCATTACCTTCACACTGTTTGGAATTATTCCTGTTATACGATGGAAAACTGTTGGATTTTTACTGTATTTTATGCTTCTGGCGTTGACTTCTAAGGCCGTAGCTATTCGATGTGGTGCAGCAACGCCCTAGAGTGAAGCCTAGGTTGCACGAAACGTAGAAATGATCATAACTTTCACACTGGATGCAATTATTCGTTTCATGCAATGGAAAAGCTGTTCTATTAATTTTGCATTTAATGCTTCGGGCGTTGACTTCTAAGGCCCCAACTATTCCATCTGGTGGTGCAACGCCCTAGTGTCAAGCCCAGGTTGCCCGGAACGTAGATTTGACCATTACTTTCACACTGGTGGCAATTATTCGTTTTATACGATGGAGAAGCTGTTGCATTTATTTTGTATTTGGTGCTTCTGGCGTTGACTTCTTAGGCACTAACTATTGGTTCTGGTGGACCAACGCCCTAGAGTGAAGCCTAGGTTGCCCGGAACGTAGAAATGGCCATAACTTTCACACTGGTTGCAATTATTCTTTTTATACAATGGAAAAGCTGTTCTATTAATTTTGTATTTTATGCTTCGGGCGTTGACTTTTAAGGCCCTAGCTATTCGATTTGGTGGAGCAACGCCCTATAGTGGAGCCTAGGTTGCCTGAAACGTAGAAATGTCCATTACTTTCACACTGGATGCAATTATTCTTGCTACACGATGGAAAAGATGTTGTATTTTTATTGTATTTTATGCTTCTGGCGTTGACTTCTAAGGTCCTAGCTATTCGATCTCGTGGGGCTACGTCCAAGAGTGTAGCCAATGTTGCCCGGAACGTAGATATGACCATAACTTTCACACTGGTTGCAATTATACGTTTCATGCAATGGAAAAACTGTTGTATTTATATTGTATTTTATGCTTCTGGCGTTGACTTCTAAGGCCGTAGCTACTCGATGAGGTGGAGCAACGCCCTAGAGTGAAGCCTAGGTTGCCCGGAACGTAGAAATGACCATTACCTTCACGCTTGTTACAATTATTCCTGTTATACGATGGAAAAACTGTTGCATTTATTTTGTATTTGGTGCTTCTGGCGTTGACTTCTTAGGCCCTAACTATTGGTTCTGGTGGACCAACGCCATAAAGTGAAGCCTTGGTTGCCCGGAACGTGGAAATGACCATAACTTTCACACTGGTTGCAATTATTCGTGATATTCGATGGAAAAACTGTTGTACATATATCGTATTTTATGCTTCGGGCGTTGACTTCTAAGGCCCTCGCTATACGATCTGGTGGAGAAACGACCTAGCGTGAATCCTAGGTTGCCCGAAACGTTGAAATGACCATTACTTTCACTCTGGTTCCAATTATTCATGCTATACGATGGAAAAACTGTTATATTTTTATTGTATTTTATGCTTCTGGTGTCGACTTCTTAGGCCCTAACTATTCGATCTGGTGGAGCAACGCCCTAGAGTGAAGCCTAGGTTGCCCGAAACGTGGATATGACCATTATATTCACTCTGGTTGCAATTATACATGCCATCCGATAGAAAAACTGTTGTATACTTATTTTATTTTATGCTTCCGGCGTTGACTTCTAAGGCCCTAACTCTTCGACCTGGAGGAGCAGTGCCTCAGAGTTAAGTCTAGGAGGCCCGGAACATAGAAAAGAAAATTACCTTCACACTGGTTGCAATTATTCCTGTTATACGATAGAAAAACTGTTGCATCATTATTGTATTTTATGGTTCGGGCGCTGACTTATAAGAACCTAAATATTCGATCTGGTGGAGCAACGCCCTAGATTGTAGCCGAGATTGCCCAGAACGTAGAAATGACCATAACTTTCACACTCGTTGCAATTATCCTTTTTATACAATGGAAAAACTGTTGTATTTATTTTGTATTTTATGCTTCCGGCGTTCACTTCTTAGGCCCTAACTATTCGATATGGTGGAGCAACGCCCTAGGGTGAAGCCTAGGTTGACCGGAACGTGGAAATGACCATAACATTCACACTGGTTGCAATTATTCGTTCTATACAATGGAAAAACTATTCTATTTATTTTGTATTTCATGCTTCGGGCGTTGACTTCTAAGTCTCTAACTATTCGATATGGTGGAGCAACGCCCTATAGTTAAGCCTAGGTTGCCCGGAAAGTAGAAATGACCATAACTTTCACACTGGTTCAATTATTCGTTTTATGCAATGGAAAAACTGTTGTATTTATTTTGTATTTTATGCTTCGGGCGTTGACTTCTAAGGCCCTAACTATTCGATCTGGTGGAGTAACGCCCTAGGGTGAAGCCTAGGTTGCCCGGAACGTGGAAATGACCATAACATTCACACTGGTCGCAATTATTCGTTCTATACAATGGAAAAACTGTTCTATTTATTTTGTATTTCATGCTTCGGGCGTTGACTTCTAAGTCTCTAACTATTCGATGTGGTGGAGCAACGCCCTATAGTTAAGCCTAGGTTGCCCGGAACATAGAAATGACCGTTACTTTCACACTCTTTGCAAGTATACATTATATACGGTTGAAAAGATGTTGTATTTATATTGTATTTTATGCTTCTGGCGTTGACGTCTTAGGCCCTGACTATTCGATCTGGTGAAACAACGCCCTACAGTGAAGCCTAGGTTGCCCGGAACGTAGAAATGACCTTTACTTTCACACTGTTTGCATATATACATTATATACGATGGAAAAGCTGTTGTATTTATATTGTTTTTTATGCTTCTGGCGTTGTCTTCTTAGGCCCTAACTATTCGATCAGGTGGTGCAACGCTCTAGGGTGAAGCCTAGGTTGCCCGGAACGTAGAAATGACCATAACTTTCATACTGGTTGCAATTATTCGTTTTATACGATTGAAAAATTGCTGTATTTATATTGTATTTTATGCTTCAGGCGTTGACTTCTTAGGCCCTAACTACTCGCTCTGGTGGAACAACGCCCTAGGGTGAAGCCTAGGTTGCCCGGAATGTAGAAATGACCATCACTATCACACTGGTTGCAATTATTCTTGTTATACGATGGAAAAACTGTTGTATTTATTTTGTATTTTATGCTTCGGGCGTTGACTTCCTGGGCCCTAACTATTCTATCTGGAGGAGCAACTCCCTAGGGTGAAGCCTAGGTTTCCCGGAATGCAGAAATGACCATCACTTTCACACTGTTGGCAATTATTCATATTATACGATGGAAAAACTATTGTATCTCTATTGTATTTTATGATCTGGGCGTTGACTTCTAAGGCCCTAACTATTCGATCTGGTGGAGCAACGACCTGGAGTCACGCTGTGGTTGCTCGGAACGTAGAAATGACCATAACATTCACACTGGTTGCAATTATCCGTTTTATACGATGGAAAAGCTGTTGTATTTTTATTGTACTTTACGATACGGGCGTTAAGTTCTTGGGCCCTAACTATTCGATCAGGTGGTGCAACGCTCTAGGGTGAAGCCTAGGTTGCCCGGAACGTAGAAATGACCATAACTTTCATACTGGTTGCAATTATTCGCTTTATACGATTGAAAAATTGTTGTATTTATATTGTATTTTATGCTTCAGGCGTTGACTTCTTAGGCCCTAACTACTCGCTCTGGTGGAGCAACGCTCTAGGGTGAAGCCTAGGTTGCCCGGAATGTAGAAATGACCATCACTATCACACTGGTTGCAATTATCCTTGTTATACGATGGAAAAACTGTTGTATTTATTTTGTATTTTATGCTTCGGGCGTTGACTTCTAAGGCCTCAACTATTCGATCTGGTGGAGCATGGCCCTAGAGTGAAGCCTAGGTTGCCCGGAATGTAGAAATGACCATCACTATCACACTGGTTGCAATTATTCTTGTTATACGATGGAAAAACTGTTGTATTTATATTATATTTTATGTTTCAGGCGTTGACTTCTAAGGCCGTAGCTATTCGATGTGGTTGAGCAACGCCCTAGAGTGAAGCCTAGGTTGCCCGGAAAGTAGAAATGACCATAACTTTCATACTGGTTGCAATTATTCCTGTTATACGATGAACAAACTGTTGGATTTTTATTGTACTTTATGCTTCTGGCGTTGACTACTAAGGCCCTATGTACTCGGTCTGGTGGAGCGATGACTCAGGGTTAATTCTAGGATGCCCGGAACGTAGAAGTGACCATTACTTTCACACTGGTTGCAATTATTCCTGTTATACGATAGAAAAACTGTTGCATCATTATTGTATTTTATGGTTCGGGCGCTGACTTATAAGAACCTAAATATTCGATCTGGTGGAGCAACGCCCTAGATTGTAGCCGAGATTGCCCAGAACGTAGAAATGACCATAACTTTCACACTCGTTGCAATTATCCTTTTTATACAATGGAAAAACTGTTGTATTTATTTTGTATTTTATGCTTCCGGCGTTCACTTCTTAGGCCCTAACTATTCGATATGGTTGAGCAACGCCCTAGGGTGAAGCCTAGGTTGCCCGGAACGTGGAAATGACCATAACATTCACACTGGTTGCAATTATTCGTTCTATACAATGGAAAAACTATTCTATTTATTTTGTATTTCATGCTTCGGGCGTTGACTTCTAAGTCTCTAACTATTCGATATGGTGGAGCAACGCCCTATAGTTAAGCCTAGGTTGCCCGGAAAGTAGAAATGACCATAACTTTCACACTGGTTCAATTATTCGTTTTATGCAATGGAAAAACTGTTGTATTTATTTTGTATTTTATGCTTCGGGCGTTGACTTCTAAGGCCCTAACTATTCGATCTGGTGGAGTAACGCCCTAGGGTGAAGCCTAGGTTGCCCGGAACGTGTAAATGACCATAACATTCACACTGGTCGCAATTATTCGTTCTATACAATGGAAAAACTGTTCTATTTATTCTGTATTTCATGCTTCGGGCGTTGACTTCTAAGTCTCTAACTATTCGATGTGGTGGAGCAACGCCCTATAGTTAAGCCTAGGTTGCCCGGAACATATAAATGACCGTTACTTTCATACTCTTTGCAAGTATACATTATATACGGTTGAAAAGATGTTGTATTTATATTGTATTTTATGCTTCTGGCGTTGACGTCTTAGGCCCTGACTATTCGATCTGGTGAAACAACGCCCTACAGTGAAGCCTAGGTTGCCCGGAACGTAGAAATGACCTTTACTTTCACACTGTTTGCATATATACATTATATACGATGGAAAAGCTGTTGTATTTATATTGTTTTTTATGCTTCTGGCGTTGTCTTCTTAGGCCCTAACTATTCGATCAGGTGGTGCAACGCTCTAGGGTGAAGCCTAGGTTGCCCGGAACGTAGAAATGACCATAACTTTCATACTGGTTGCAATTATTCGTTTTATACGATTGAAAAATTGCTGTATTTATATTGTATTTTATGCTTCAGGCGTTGACTTCTTAGGCCCTAACTACTCGCTCTGGTGGAACAACGCCCTAGGGTGAAGCCTAGGTTGCCCGGAATGTAGAAATGACCATCACTATCACACTGGTTGCAATTATTCTTGTTATACGATGGAAAAACTGTTGTATTTATTTTGTATTTTATGCTTCGGGCGTTGACTTCCTGGGCCCTAACTATTCTATCTGGAGGAGCAACTCCCTAGGGTGAAGCCTAGGTTTCCCGGAATGCAGAAATGACCATCACTTTCACACTGTTGGCAATTATTCATATTATACGATGGAAAAACTATTGTATCTCTATTGTATTTTATGATCTGGGCGTTGACTTCTAAGGCCCTAACTATTCGATCTGGTGGAGCAACGACCTGGAGTCACGCTGTGGTTGCTCGGAACGTAGAAATGACCATAACATTCACACTGGTTGCAATTATCCGTTTTATACGATGGAAAAGCTGTTGTATTTTTATTGTACTTTACGATACGGGCGTTAAGTTCTTGGGCCCTAACTATTCGATCAGGTGGTGCAACGCTCTAGGGTGAAGCCTAGGTTGCCCGGAACGTAGAAATGACCATAACTTTCATACTGGTTGCAATTATTCGCTTTATACGATTGAAAAATTGTTGTATTTATATTGTATTTTATGCTTCAGGCGTTGACTTCTTAGGCCCTAACTACTCGCTCTGGTGGAGCAACGCTCTAGGGTGAAGCCTAGGTTGCCCGGAATGTAGAAATGACCATCACTATCACACTGGTTGCAATTATCCTTGTTATACGATGGAAAAACTGTTGTATTTATTTTGTATTTTATGCTTCGGGCGTTGACTTCTAAGGCCTCAACTATTCGATCTGGTGGAGCATGGCCCTAGAGTGAAGCCTAGGTTGCCCGGAATGTAGAAATGACCATCACTATCACACTGGTTGCAATTATTCTTGTTATACGATGGAAAAACTGTTGTATTTATATTATATTTTATGTTTCAGGCGTTGACTTCTAAGGCCGTAGCTATTCGATGTGGTTGAGCAACGCCCTAGAGTGAAGCCTAGGTTGCCCGGAAAGTAGAAATGACCATAACTTTCATACTGGTTGCAATTATTCCTGTTATACGATGAACAAACTGTTGGATTTTTATTGTACTTTATGCTTCTGGCGTTGACTACTAAGGCCCTATGCATTCGGTCTGGTGGAGCGATGACTCAGGGTTAATTCTAGGATGCCCGGAACGTAGAAGTGACCATTACTTTCACACTGGTTGCAATTATTCGTGATATACGATGGAAAAACTGTTGTACATATATCGTATTTTATGCTTCTGGCGTTGACTTCTTAGGCCCTAACTATTGGATCTGGTGGAACAACATCCTAGGGTGAAGCCTAGGCTTCCCGGAACGTAGAAATGTCCATAACTTTCACACTGGTTGCAATTAATCCTGTTATATAATGGAAAAACTGTTTTATTTGCATTGTATTTTATTCTTTGGGCGTTGACTTCTAAGGCCCTCGCTATACGATCTGGTGGAGAAACGACCTAGCGTGAATCCTAGGTTGCCCGAAACGTTGAAATGACCATTACTTTCACTCTGGTTCCAATTATTCATGCTATACGATGGAAAAACTGTTATATTTTTATTGTATTTTATGCTTCTGGTGTCGACTTCTTAGGCCCTAACTATTCGATCTGGTGGAGCAACGCCCTAGAGTGAAGCCTAGGTTGCCCGAAACGTGGATATGACCATTATATTCACTCTGGTTGCAATTATACATGCCATCCGATAGAAAAACTGTTGTATACGTATTTTATTTTATGCTTCCGGCGTTGACTTCTAAGGCCCTAACTCTTCGACCTGGTGGAGCAGTGCCTCAGAGTTAAGTCTAGGAGGCCCGGAACATAGAAAAGAAAATTACCTTCACACTGGTTGCAATTATTCCTGTTATACGATAGAAAAACTGTTGCATCATTATTGTATTTTATGGTTCGGGCGCTGACTTATAAGAACCTAAATTTTCGATCTGGTGGAGCAGCGCCCTAGATTGTAGCCGAGGTTGCCCAGAACGTAGAAATGACCATAACTTTCACACTCGTTGCAATTATCTTTTTTATACAATGGAAAAGCTGTTGTATTTATTTTGTATTTTATGCTTCTGGCGTTCACTTCTTAGGCCCTAACTATTCGATCTGGTGGAGCAACGCCCTAGGGTGAAGCCTAGGTTGCCCGGAACGTGGAAATGACCATAACATTCACACTGGTTGCAATTGTTCGTTCTATACAATGGAAAAACTGTTCTATTTATTTTGTATTTCATGCTTCGGGCGTTGACTTCTAAGTCTCTAACTATTCGATATGGTGGAGCAACGCCCTATAGTTAAGCCTAGGTTGCCCGGAAAGTAGAAATGACCATAACTTTCACACTGGTTCAATTATTCGTTTTATGCAATGGAAAAACTGTTGTATTTATTTTGTATTTTATGCTTCGGGCGTTGACTTCTAAGGCCCTAACTATTCGATCTGGTGGAGTAACGCCCTAGGGTGAAGCCTAGGTTGCCCGGAACGTGTAAATGACCATAACATTCACACTGGTCGCAATTATTCGTTCTATACAATGGAAAAACTGTTCTATTTATTCTGTATTTCATGCTTCGGGCGTTGACTTCTAAGTCTCTAACTATTCGATGTGGTGGAGCAACGCCCTATAGTTAAGCCTAGGTTGCCCGGAACATATAAATGACCGTTACTTTCATACTCTTTGCAAGTATACATTATATACGGTTGAAAAGATGTTGTATTTATATTGTATTTTATGCTTCTGGCGTTGACGTCTTAGGCCCTGACTATTCGATCTGGTGAAACAACGCCCTACAGTGAAGCCTAGGTTGCCCGGAACGTAGAAATGACCTTTACTTTCACACTGTTTGCATATATACATTATATACGATGGAAAAGCTGTTGTATTTATATTGTTTTTTATGCTTCTGGCGTTGTCTTCTTAGGCCCTAACTATTCGATCAGGTGGTGCAACGCTCTAGGGTGAAGCCTAGGTTGCCCGGAACGTAGAAATGACCATAACTTTCATACTGGTTGCAATTATTCGTTTTATACGATTGAAAAATTGCTGTATTTATATTGTATTTTATGCTTCAGGCGTTGACTTCTTAGGCCCTAACTACTCGCTCTGGTGGAACAACGCCCTAGGGTGAAGCCTAGGTTGCCCGGAATGTAGAAATGACCATCACTATCACACTGGTTGCAATTATTCTTGTTATACGATGGAAAAACTGTTGTATTTATTTTGTATTTTATGCTTCGGGCGTTGACTTCCTGGGCCCTAACTATTCTATCTGGAGGAGCAACTCCCTAGGGTGAAGCCTAGGTTTCCCGGAATGCAGAAATGACCATCACTTTCACACTGTTGGCAATTATTCATATTATACGATGGAAAAACTATTGTATCTCTATTGTATTTTATGATCTGGGCGTTGACTTCTAAGGCCCTAACTATTCGATCTGGTGGAGCAACGACCTGGAGTCACGCTGTGGTTGCTCGGAACGTAGAAATGACCATAACATTCACACTGGTTGCAATTATCCGTTTTATACGATGGAAAAGCTGTTGTATTTTTATTGTACTTTACGATACGGGCGTTAAGTTCTTGGGCCCTAACTATTCGATCAGGTGGTGCAACGCTCTAGGGTGAAGCCTAGGTTGCCCGGAACGTAGAAATGACCATAACTTTCATACTGGTTGCAATTATTCGCTTTATACGATTGAAAATTGTTGTATTTATATTGTATTTTATGCTTCAGGCGTTGACTTCTTAGGCCCTAACTACTCGCTCTGGTGGAGCAACGCTCTAGGGTGAAGCCTAGGTTGCCCGGAATGTAGAAATGACCATCACTATCACACTGGTTGCAATTATCCTTGTTATACGATGGAAAAACTGTTGTATTTATTTTGTATTTTATGCTTCGGGCGTTGACTTCTAAGGCCTCAACTATTCGATCTGGTGGAGCATGGCCCTAGAGTGAAGCCTAGGTTGCCCGGAATGTAGAAATGACCATCACTATCACACTGGTTGCAATTATTCTTGTTATACGATGGAAAAACTGTTGTATTTATATTATATTTTATGTTTCAGGCGTTGACTTCTAAGGCCGTAGCTATTCGATGTGGTTGAGCAACGCCCTAGAGTGAAGCCTAGGTTGCCCGGAAAGTAGAAATGACCATAACTTTCATACTGGTTGCAATTATTCCTGTTATACGATGAACAAACTGTTGGATTTTTATTGTACTTTATGCTTCTGGCGTTGACTACTAAGGCCCTATGCATTCGGTCTGGTGGAGCGATGACTCAGGGTTAATTCTAGGATGCCCGGAACATAGAAGTGACCATTACTTTCACACTGGTTGCAATTATTCGTGATATACGATGGAAAAACTGTTGTACATATATCGTATTTTATGCTTCTGGCGTTGACTTCTTAGGCCCTAACTATTGGATCTGGTGGAACAACATCCTAGGGTGAAGCCTAGGCTTCCCGGAACGTAGAAATGTCCATAACTTTCACACTGGTTGCAATTAATCCTGTTATATAATGGAAAAACTGTTTTATTTGCATTGTATTTTATTCTTTGGGCGTTGACTTCTAAGGCCCTCGCTATACGATCTGGTGGAGAAACGACCTAGCGTGAATCCTAGGTTGCCCGAAACGTTGAAATGACCATTACTTTCACTCTGGTTCCAATTATTCATGCTATACGATGGAAAAACTGTTATATTTTTATTGTATTTTATGCTTCTGGTGTCGACTTCTTAGGCCCTAACTATTCGATCTGGTGGAGCAACGCCCTAGAGTGAAGCCTAGGTTGCCCGAAACGTGGATATGACCATTATATTCACTCTGGTTGCAATTATACATGCCATCCGATAGAAAAACTGTTGTATACTTATTTTATTTTATGCTTCCGGCGTTGACTTCTAAGGCCCTAACTCTTCGACCTGGTGGAGCAGTGCCTCAGAGTTAAGTCTAGGAGGCCCGGAACATAGAAAAGAAAATTACCTTCACACTGGTTGCAATTATTCCTGTTATACGATAGAAAAACTGTTGCATCATTATTGTATTTTATGGTTCGGGCGCTGACTTATAAGAACCTAAATTTTCGATCTGGTGGAGCAGCGCCCTAGATTGTAGCCGAGGTTGCCCAGAACGTAGAAATGACCATAACTTTCACACTCGTTGCAATTATCTTTTTTATACAATGGAAAAGCTGTTGTATTTATTTTGTATTTTATGCTTCTGGCGTTCACTTCTTAGGCCCTAACTATTCGATCTGGTGGAGCAACGCCCTAGGGTGAAGCCTAGGTTGCCCGGAACGTGGAAATGACCATAACATTCACACTGGTTGCAATTGTTCGTTCTATACAATGGAAAAACTGTTCTATTTATTTTGTATTTCATGCTTCGGGCGTTGACTTCTAAGTCTCTAACTATTCGATATGGTGGAGCAACGCCCTATAGTTAAGCCTAGGTTGCCCGGAAAGTAGAAATGACCATAACTTTCACACTGGTTCAATTATTCGTTTTATGCAATGGAAAAACTGTTGTATTTATTTTGTATTTTATGCTTCGGGCGTTGACTTCTAAGGCCCTAACTATTCGATCTGGTGGAGTAACGCCCTAGGGTGAAGCCTAGGTTGCCCGGAACGTGGAAATGACCATAACATTCACACTGGTTGCAATTAGTCGTTCTATACAATGGAAAAACTGTTCTATTTATTTTGTATTTCATGCTTCGGGCGTTGACTTCTAAGTCTCTAACTATTCGATGTGGTGGAGCAACGCCCTATAGTTAAGCGTAGGTTGCCCGGAACATAGAAATGACCTTTACTTTCACACTCTTTGCAAGTATACATTATATACGGTTGAAAAGATGTTGTATTTATATTGTATTTTATGCTTCTGGCGTTGACTTCTTAGGCCCTGACTATTCGATCTGGTGAAACAACGCCCTACAGTGAAGCCTAGGTTGCCCGGAACGTAGAAATGACCTTTACTTTCACACTGTTTGCATATATACATTATATACGATGGAAAAGCTGTTGTATTTATAGTGTTTTTTATGCTTCTGGCGTTGTCTTCTTAGGCCCTAACTATTCGATCTGGTGGAGCAACGCCCTAGAGTCAAGCCTAGGTTGCCAGGAACGTAGAAATGACCATTACTTTCACACTGTTTGCAATTATTCATTTTATACGATGGAAAAGCTGTTGTATTTATATTGTATTTTATGCTACTGGCGTTGACTTCTAAGGCCCTAGCTATTCGATATGGCGCAGCAGCGCCCTAGAGTGAAGCCTAGGTTGACGGGAGCGTAGAAATGACCATTACCTTCACACTGTTTGGAATTATTCCTGTTATACGATGGAAAACTGTTGGATTTTTATTGTATTTTATGCTTCTGGCGTTGACTTCTAAGGCCGTAGCTATTCGATGTGGTGGAGCAACGCCCTAGAGTGGAGCCTAGGTCGCCCGAAACGTGGAAATGACCATTACTATCACTCTGGTTGCAATTATTCCAGCTATACGATGGACAAACTGTTGGATTTTGATTGTACTTTATACTTCTGGCGTTGACTTCTAAGGCCCTATGTATTCGATCTGGTGTAGCAATGCCTCAGAGTTAAGTCTAGGATGCCCGCAACGTAGAAATGTCTATTACTTTCACACTGGTTGCAATTATTCGTTTTATACGATGGAAAAACTGTTGTACATATATCGTATTTTATGCTTCTGGCGTTGACTTCTTAGGCCCTAACTATTCGATCAGGTGGAGTAACGCCCTAGGGTGAAGCCTAGGTTGCCCGGAACGTAGAAATGACCATAACTTTCACACTGGTTTCAATTATTCGATTTATACAATGGAAAAACTGTTCTATTTATTTTGTATTTTATGCTTCGGGCGTTGACTTCTATGGCCCTAACTATTCGATCTGGAGGAGCAAAGCCCTAGAGTGAAGCCTAGGTTGCCCGGAACGTAGAAATGACCATTAACTTCACACTGTTTGCGATTATTCATTTTATACGATGGTAAAACTGTTGTACTTATTTTGTATTTTATGCTTCTGGCATTGACTTCTAAGGCCCTAGCTATTCCATCTGGTGGAGCAACGCCCTAGAGTGGAGCCTAGGTCGCCCGAAACGTGGAAATGACCATTACTTTCACTCTGGCTGCAATTATTCCAGCTTTACGATGGACAAACAGTTGGATTTTGATTGTACTTTATACTTCTGGCGTTGACTTCTAAGGCCCTATGTATTCGATCTGGTGTAGCACTGCCTCAGAGTTAAGTCTAGGATGCCCGCAACGTAGAAATGTCTATTAGTTTCACACTCGTTGCAATTATTCGTTTTATACGATGGAAAAACTGTTGTACATATATCGTATTTTATGCTTCTGGCGTTGACTTCTTAGGCCCTAACTATTCGATCAGGTGGAGCAACGCCCTAGGGTGAAGCCTTCGTCGCCCGGAACGTAGAAATGACCATTACTTTCACTCTGGTTGCAATTATTCCAGCTATACGATGGACAAACTGTTGGATTTTGATTGTACTTTATACTTCTGGCGTTGACTTCTAAGGCCCTATGTATTCGATCTGGTGTAGCAATGCCTCAGAGTTAAGTCTAGGATGCCCGCAACGTAGAAATGTCTATTACTTTCACACTGGTTGCAATTATTCGTTTTATGCGATGGAAAAACTGTTGTACATATATCGTATTTTATGCTTCTGGCGTTGACTTCTTAGGCCCTAACTATTCGATCAGGTGGAGCAACGCCCTAGGGTGAAGCCTAGGTTGCCCGGAAAGTAGAAATGACCATAACTTTCATACTGGTTGCAATTATTCGTTTTATACGATGGAAAAACTCTTGTATTTATATTGTATTTTATGCTTCTGGCGTTGACTTCTTAGGCCCTAACTATTCGGTGTGGTTGAGCAACGACCTAGAGTGAAGCCTAGGTTGCCCGGAACGTAGAAATGACCATAACTTTCATACTGGTTGCAATTATTCGTTTTATACGATGGAAAAACTGTTGTATTTATATTGTATTTTATGCTTCAGGCGTTGACTTCTTAGGCCCTAACTATTCGCTCTGGTGGAACAACGCCCTAGGGTGAAGCCTAGGTTGCCCGGAACGTAGAAATGGCCATTTCCTTCACACTGCTTGCGATTATTCATTTTATACGATGGTAAAGCTCTTTGTACATATATCGTATTTTATGCTTCTGGCGTTGACTTCTTAGGCCCTAACTATTCGATCAGGTGGAGCAACGCCCTAGGGTGAAGCCTAGGTTGCCCGGAACGTAGAAATGACCATAACTTTCATACTGGTTGCAATTATTCGTTTTATACGATGGAAAAACGGTTGTATTAATTTTGTATTTGGTGCTTCTGGCGTTGACTACTTAGGCCCTAACTATTGGATGTGGTTGAGCAACGCCCTAGAGTGAAGCCTAGATTGCCCGGAACGTTGAAATGACCATAACTTTCATACTGGTAGCAATTATTCGTTTTATACGATGGAAAAACTGTTGTATTTATATTGTATTTTATGCTTCAGCGTTGACTTCCTAGGCCCTAACTATTAGATCTGGTGGACCAACGCCCTAGAGTGAAGCCTAGGTTGCCCGGAACGTGGAAATGTCCATCACTTTCACACTGGTTACAATTATCCGCTTTATATGATGGAAAAACTGTTGTATTTATACTGTATTTTATGCTTCTGGCGTTGACTTCTTAGGCCCAGACTGTTCGATCTAGTGGAACAACGCCCTAGAATGAAGCCTAGGTTGCCCGGAACGTAGAAATGACCGTTACTTTCACACTCGTGCAATTAGTCGCTTTAGACGATGGAAAAACTATTGTATTTATTTTGTATTTTATGCTTCTGGCGTTGACTTCTTAGGCCCTAACTATTCGATCTTGTGGAGCAACGCCCTAGAGTCAAGCCTAGGTTGCCTGGAACGTAGATATGACCATTATTTTCACACTGATTGCAATTATTCGTTTTATACATTGGAAAAACTGATCTATAAATTTTGTATTTTATGCTTCTGGCGTTGACTTCTTAGGCCCTAACTGTTCGATCTGGTGGATCAACGCCCTAGAACGAAGCCTACGTTGACCGGAACGTAGACATGACCATTACTTTCACACTGGTTCCAATTATTCATGCTATACGTTGGAAAAACTCTTGCATTTTAATTGTATTTTCTGCTTCTGGCTATGACTTCTTAGGTCCTAGCTATTCGATCTGTTGGGACAGCGTCCAAGAGTGAAGCCTAGGTCGCCCGGAACGTAGAAATGACCATACCTTTCACACTCGAGCAATTATTTGTTTTAGACGATGGCAGAACTATTGTATTTATTTTGTATTTTATGATTCTAGCGTTGACTTCTTAGGCCCTAACTATTCGATCTGTAGGACCAACGTCCCAGAGTGAAGCCTTCGTCGCCCGGAACGTAGAATTGACCATCTCTTTCACTCTGGTTGCAATTACTCGTTTTATAGAATGGAAAAGCTGTTCTATTAATTTTGTATTTTATGGTTCTGGCGTTGACTTCTTAGGCCCTAACTATTCGATCTGGTGGAGCAACGCCCTAGAGTGAAGCCTAGGTTGCCCGGAACGTAGAAGTGACCGTTACTTTCACAATGTTTGCTATTATTCATTTTATACGATGGAATAACTGTTGTATTTATATTGCATTATAAGCTTCTGTCGTTGGCTTCTAAGTCCGTAGGTATTTGGTGTGGTGGAGCAACGCCCTACAGTGGAGCCTAGGTTGCACGGAACGTAGAAATGACCATAACTTTCACACTGGTTGCAATTATTCGTTTTATACAATGGAAAAGCTGTTCTATTAATTTTGTATTTTATGCTTCTGGCGTTGACTTCTTAGGCCCTAGCTATTCGATCTGGTGGAACAACGCCCTAGAGTGAAGCCTAGGTTGCCCGGAACGTAGAAGTGACCGTTACTTTCACAATGTTTGCTATTATTCATTTTATACGATGGAATAACTGTTGTATTTATATTGCATTATAAGCTTCTGGCGTTGACTTCTAAGGCCGTAGGTATTTGGTGTGGTGGAGCAACGCCCTACAGTGGAGCCTAGGTTGCACGGAACCTAGAAATGACCATCACTTTCACACTGGTTGCAATTATTCGTTTTATATGATGGAAAAACTGTTGTATTTATATTGTATTTTATGCTTCTGGCGTTGACTACTGAGGCCCTATGTATTCGATCTGGTGGAGCAACGTCCAAGAGTGAAGCCTATGTTCCCTGGAAAGTAGAAACGACCATAACCTTCACACTGGTTGCAATTATTCGTTTCATACGATGGAAAAAATGTAGTATCTATTTTGTTTTCGGTGCTTCTGGCGTTGACTTCTTAGACCGTAGGTATTCGATGTGGTGGGGCAGCGCCCTAGAGTGAAGCCTAGGATGCCCGGAACCTAGAAATGACCATCACTTTCACACTGGTTGCAATTATTCGTTTTATACAATGGAAAAGCTGTTCTATTAATTTTGTATTTTATGCTTCGGGCGTTGACTTCTAAGGCCCTAACTATTCGATCTGGTGGAGCAACGCCCTAGAGTGAATCCTAGGTTGCCCGGAACGTAGAAATGTCCATCACCTTCACTCTGGTTGCAATTATTCCTGTTGTACGATGGAAAAACTGTCGTATTTTTATTGTATTTTATGCGTCGGGCGTTGACTTCTAAGGCCCTAGCTATTCGATCTGGCTGAGCAACGCCCTAGTGTGAAGCCTAGGATGCCCGAAACGTAGACATGTCCATTACTTTCACTCTGGCTGCAATTATTCATGCTGTACGATGGAAAAACTGTTTTATTTTTATTGTATTTTATGCTTCTGGCGTAGACTTCTTAGGCCCTAACTATTCGATCTGGTGGAGCAACGCCCTAGAGTGAATCCTAGGTTGCCCGGACCGTAGAAATGTCCATCACCTTCACTCTGGTTGCAATTATTCCTGTTGTACGATGGAAAAACTGTCGTATTTTTATTGTATTTTATGCGTCGGGCGTTGACTTCTAAGGCCCTAACTATTGGATCTGGTGGAACACCGCCCTAGACTGCAGCGTAGGTTGCCAGAAACGTAGAAATGACCATCACTTTCACACTGTTTGCAATTATTCCTGTTATACGATGGAAGAACTGTTGTATATATATTGCATTTTATGCTTCGGGCGTTGACTTCTTAGGCCCTAACTATTCGATCTGGTGGAGCAACGCCCTAGAGTGAAGCCTAGGTTGCTCCGAACGTAGTAATGACCATAACTTTCATACTGGTTGCAATTATTCCTGTTATACGATGAACAAACTGTTGGATTTTTATTGTACTTTATGCTTCTAGCGTTGACTTCTAAGGCCCTATCTATTCGATCTGGTGGAGCGATGCCTCAGGGTTAAGTCTAGGATGCCCGGAACGTAGAAGTGACCATTACTTTCACACTGGTTGCAATTATTCGTGATATACGATGGTAAAACTGTTGTATTTATATCGTGTTTTATGCTTCTGGCGTTGACACCTAAGGCCGTAGCTATTCGATGTGGTGGAACAACGCCCTAGAGTGAAGCCTAGGTTGCCCGGAATGTTGAAATGACCAGTACTCTCACACTGGTTGCAGTTACTCCTGTTATACGTTGGAAAAACTTTTGTATTTTTATTTTATTTTATGCTTCTGGCGTTGACTTCTTAGGCCATAGCTATTCGATGTGGTGGGGCAACGCCCTAGAGTGAAGCCTAGGTTGCCCGGAACGCAGAAATGGCCATTACTTTCACACTGGTTGCAATTATTCCTGTTATACGATGGAAAAACTGTTGCATCTTTATTGTATTTTATGCTTCGGGCGCTGACTTCTAAGGCACTAACGACTCGATCTGGTGGAGCACCGCCCTGTAGTGAAGCCTAGGTTGCCCGGAACGTAGAAATGACCTGTACTATCACACTGGTTGCAGTTATTCCTGTTATACGATGGAAAAACTGTTGCATTTTAATTGTATTTTATGCTTCTGTCGTTGAATTCTAAGGCCGTAGCTATTCGATCTGGTGGAACAACGCCCAAGAGTGAAACATAGGTTGCCCGGAACGTAGAAATGACCATAACTCTCACAGTGGCTGCAATTATTCGTTTTATACAATGGAAAAACTGTTCTATTTATTTTGTATTTTATGCTTCGGGCGTTGCCTTCTAAGGCCCTAACTGTTCGGTCTGGTGGAGCAACGCTCTAGAGTGAAGCCTAGGTTACCCGGAACATAGAAATGACCAGTACTTTCATACTGGTTGCAGCTTTCCTGTTATACGATGGAAAAACTATTGTATTTTTATTGTATTTTATTCTTCTGGCATTGACTTCTAAATCCCTTGCTATTCGGTCTAGTGGAGCAACGCCCTTGAGCGAAGCCTAGATTGCCCGGAACGTAAAAATGGGCTGCACATTCACACTGGTTGCAATTATTTCTGTAATACGATGGAAAAACTGTTGTACTTAAGTTGTATTTTATGCTTGTGGCGTCGAATTCTAAGTCCCTAGCTATTCGATCTGGTTGCGCAACGCCCTAGTGTGAAGCCTAGGATGCCCGAAACGTAGACATGTCCATTACTTTCACTCTGGCTGCAATTATTCATGCTGTACGATGGAAAAACTGTTGTATTTTTATTGTATTTTATGCTTCTGGCGTAGACTTCTTAGGCCCTAACTATTCGATCTGGTGGAGCAACGCCCTAGAGTGAATCCTAGGTTGCCCGGAACGTAGAAATGTCCATCACCTTCACTCTGGTTGCAATTATTCCTGTTGTACGATGGAAAAACTGTCGTATTTTTATTGTATTTTATGAGTCGGGCGTTGACTTCTAAGGCCCTAACTATTGGATCTGGTGGAACACCGCCCTAGACTGCAGCGTAGGTTGCCAGAAACGTAGAAATGACCATCACTTTCACACTGCTTGCAATTATTCCTGATATACGATGGAAGAACTGTTGTATATATATTGCATTTTATGCTTCGGGCGTTGACTTCTTAGGCCCTAACTATTCGATCTGGTGGAGCAACGCCCTAGAGTGATGCCTAGGTTGCTCCGAACGTAGTAATGACCATAACTTTCATACTGGTTGCAATTATTCCTGTTATACGATGAACAAACTGTTGGATTTTTATTGTACTTTATGCTTCTAGCGTTGACTTCTAAGGCCCTATCTATTCAATCTGGTGGAGCGATGCCTCAGGGTTAAGTCTAGGATGCCCGGAACGTAGAAATGACCATTACCTTCACATTGCTTGCAATTATACATTTTATACGATGGAAGACTGTTGTACTTTTATTGTATTTTAAGCTTCGGGCGTTGACTTCTAAGCCGCTAACTATTAGAACTGGCGGACCAACGCTCTTGAGTGAAGCCTAGGTTACCCGGAACGTAGAAATGACCAGTACATTCACACTGATTGCAGCTTTCCTGTTATACGATGGAAAAACTGTTGCATTTTTATTGTGTTTTATGCTTCTGGCGTTGTATTCAAAGCCCTTAACTATTCAATCTGGTGCAGCAACGCCCTGGAGTTAAGGCTAGGTTGCCCGGAACGTAGAAATGACCATTACTTTCACACTGTTTGCAATCATTCATTTTATACGATGGAAAAGCTGTTGTATTTATATTGTATTTTATGCTTCTGGAGTTGACTTCTCAGGCCGTAGCTATTCGATGTGGTGGAGCAGCGCCCTACAGTTAAGCCTAGGTTGCCCGGAACGTAGAAACGACCTTTACTTTCACACTGTTTGCAAATATACAACATATACGATGGAAAAGCTGTTGTATTTATATTGTATTTTATGCTTCTGGCGTTGACTTCTTAGGCCCTAACTATTCGATCTGGTGGAACCACGCCCTACGGTGAAGCCTAGGTTGGCCGGAACGTAGAAATCACCATAACTTTCATACTGGTTGCAATTATTCGTTTTATACGATGGGAAAACTGTTGTATTTATATTGTATTTTATGCTTCTGGCGTTGACTTCTAAGGCCGTAGCTATTCGATCTGGTGGAGCAACGCCCTATAGTGAGGCCTAGGTTGCCCGGAATGTAGAAATGACCAGTACTCTCACACTGGTTGCAGTTACTCCTGTTATACGTTGGAAAAGCTTTTGCATTTTTATTTTATTTTATGCTTCTGGCGTTGACTTCTTAGGCCATAGCTTTTCGATGTGGTGGGGCAACGCCCTAGACTGAAGCATAGGTTGCCCGGAACGCAGAAGTGGCCATTACTTTCTTACTGGTTGCAATTATTCGTTTTATACGATGGAAAAGCTGTTGTATTTTTATTGTATTTTATGCTTCTGGCGTAAACTTCTTAGGCCCTAACTATTCGATCTGGTGGAGCAACGCCCTAGAGTGAAGCCTAGGTTGCCCGGAACGTAAAAATGACCTGTACATTCACACTGGTTGCAATTATTCCTGTAATACGATGGAAAAACTGTTGTACTTATGTTGTATTTTATGCTTCCTGCGTCGAATTCTAAGTACCTAACTATTCGATCTGGTGGAGCAACACCCTAAACTGAAGCCTAGGATGCCCGGAACATAGAAATGACCTTTACTTTCACACTGTTTGCAAATATACATCATATACGATCGAAAAGCTGTTGTATTTATATTGTATTTTATGCTTCTGGCGTTGACTTCTTAGGCCCTAACTATTCGATCTGGTGGAACAACGCCCTAGGGTGAAGCCTAGTTTGGCCGGAACGTAGAAATGACCATAACTTTCATACTGGTTGCAATTATTCGTTTTATACGATGGGAAAACTGTTGTATATATATTGTATTTTATGCTTCACACTGGTTGCAATTATTCCCGTTATACGATGGAAAAACTGTTGTACTTTTATTGTACTTTATGCTTCGGGCGTTGACTTCTAAGGCCCTAGCTATTCGATGTGGTGGGACAACGCCCTAGAGTGAAGCCTAGGTTGCCCGGAACGCAGAAATGCCCATTACTTTCACACTGGTTGCAATTACTCGTTTTATACGATGGAAAAGCTGTTGTATTTATTTCGTGTTTGGTGCTTCTGTCGTTGACTTCTTAGGCACTAGCTATTGGATCTGGTGGACCAACGTCCTAGAGTGAACCCTGGGTTGCCCGGAACGTATAAATGACCATAACTTTCTACTGATTGCAATTATTCGATTTATACGATGGATAAGCTGTTGTATTTCTAATGTATTTTATGCTTCTGGCGTTGACTTGTTAGGCCCTAACTATTCGAACTGGTGGAGCAACGCCCTAGAGAGAAGCCTAGATTGCCGGAACGTAGAAATGACCATTACCTTCAGGCTTGTTGCAATTATTCGTTTTGAACAATGGAAAACCTGTTGTATGTTTATTATATTTGATGCGTCTGGCCTTGTTTTCTAAGCCCCTAACTATTCGATCTGGTGGAGCACGCCCTAGAGTGAAACCTATGTTGCGCTGGATGTAGAAATAGCCATTTCTTGCACACTGTGCGCAATTATTCCTGTTTTACGACGGAAAGACTGTTGTATTTATTTTGTATTTGATGCTCCTGGCGTTGGCTTCTAAGGCCCTAACTATTCGATCTGGTGGACCAACGCCCTAGGGTGAAGTCTAGGTTGCCTGGAACGTAGAGATGACAGTAACTTTCATACTGGTTGCAATTATTCGTTTTATACGATGGAAAAACTGTTGTATTTATATTGTATTTATGCTTCTGGCGTTGACTTCTTAGGCCCTAACTATTCTATCTGGTGTAACAACGCCCTAGAGTGAGGTCTAGGTTGCCCGGAACGTAGAAATGACCATAACTTTCACACTGTTTGCAATCATCCATTTTATACGATGGAAAAGCTGTTGTATTTATATTGTATTTTATGCTTCTGGAGTTGACTTCTCTGGGCGTAGCTATTCGATGTGGTGGAGCAGCGCCCTACAGTTAAGCCTAGGTTGCCCGGAACGTAGAAATGACCATAACTTTCACACTGTTTGCAATCATTCATTTTATACGATGGAAAAGCTGTTGTATCTCTATTGTGTTTTATGCTTCTAGCGTTGACTTCTTAGTCCCTAACTATTCGATCTGGTGGAGCAACGCCATAGAGAGAAGCCTAGATTTCCGGAAAGTAGAAATGACCATTACCTTCAGGCATGTTGCAATTGTTCCTGTTATACGATGAAAGAACTGTTGTATTTTTATTGTGTTTTATGCGTCGGGCGTTGACTTCTAAGGCCCTAGCTATTCGATCTGGCTGAGCAACGCCCTAGTGTGAAGCCTAGGATGCCCGAAACGTAGACATGTCCATTACTTTCACTCTGGCTGCAATTATTCATGCTGTACGATGGAAGAACTGTTGTATTTTTATTGTATTTTATGCTTCTGGCGTAGACTTCTTAGGCCCTAACTATTCGATCTGGTGGAGCAACGCCCTAGAGTGAATCCTAGGTTGCCCGGAACGTAGAAATGTCCATCACCTTCACTCTGGTTGCAATTATTCCTGTTGTACGATGGAAAAACTGTCGTATTTTTATTGTATTTTATGCGTCGGGCGTTGACTTCTAAGGCCCTAACTATTGGATCTGGTGGAACACCGCCCTAGACTGCAGCGTAGGTTGCCAGAAACGTAGAAATGACCATCACTTTCACACTGTTTGCAATTATTCCTGTTATACGATGGAAGAACTGTTGTATATATATTGCATTTTATGCTTCGGGCGTTGATTTCTTAGGCCCTAACTATTCGATCTGGTGGAGCAACGCCCTAGAGTGAAGCCTAGGTTGCTCCGAACGTAGTAATGACCATAACTTTCATACTGGTTGCAATTATTCCTGTTATACGATGAACAAACTGTTGGATTTTTATTGTACTTTATGCTTCTAGCGTTGACTTCTAAGGCCCTATCTATTCGATCTGGTGGAGCGATGCCTCAGGGTTAAGTCTAGGATGCCCGGAACGTAGAAGTGACCATTACTTTCACACTGGTTGCAATTATTCGTGATATACGATGGTAAAACTGTTGTATTTATATCGTGTTTTATGCTTCTGGCGTTGACACCTAAGGCCGTAGCTATTCGATGTGGTGGAACAACGCCCTAGAGTGAAGCCTAGGTTGCCCGGAATGTTGAAATGACCAATACTCTCACACTGGTTGCAGTTACTCCTGTTATACGTTGGAAAACCTTTTGTATTTTTATTTTATTTTATGCTTCTGGCGTTGACTTCTTCGGCCATAGCTATTCGATGTGGTGGGGCAACGCCCTAGAGTGAAGCCTAGGTTGCCCGGAACGCAGAAATGGCCATTACTTTCACACTGGTTGCAATTATTCCTGTTATACGATGGAAAAACTGTTGCATCTTTATTGTATTTTATGCTTCGGGCGCTGACTTCTAAGGCACTAACGATTCGATCTGGTGGAGCACCGCCCTGTAGTGAAGCCTAGGTTGCCCGGAACGTAGAAATGACCTGTACTATCACACTGGTTGCAGTTATTCCTGTTATACGATGGAAAAACTGTTGTATTTATATTGTATTTTATGCTTCTGGTGTAGACTTCTTTGGCCCTAGCTATTCGATCTGGAGGAACAACGCCCTAGAGTGAAGCCTAGGTTGCCCGGAACGTAGAAATGACCATCACTTTCACACTGGTTGCAATTATTCTTGTTATACAATGGAAAAACTGTTGTATTTATATTGTATTTTATGCTTCTGCTGTAGACTTCTTAGGCCCTAGCTATTCGATCTGGAGGAACAACGCCCTAGAGTGAAGCCTAGGTTGCCCGGAACGTAGAAATGACCATGTCTTTCACACTGGTTGCAATTATTCCTGTTATACGACGGAAAAACTGTTGTATTTCTATTGTATTTTATGTTTCTGGCGTTGACTTCTTAGGCCCTAACCATTTGACCTGGTGGAGCAACGCCCTAGAGAGAAGCCTAGATTGCCCGGAACGTAGAAATGACCTTTACTTTCACACTGTTTGCAAATATACATTGTATGCGATGGAAAAACTGTTGTATCTATTTTGTATTTGGTGCTCCTGGCTTTGACTTCTTAGGCCCTAGCTATTGGATCTGGTGGACCAACGCCCTAGAGTGAAGCCTAGGTTGCCCGAAACGTAGAAATGACCTTTACTTTCACACTGTTTGCAAATATACATTGTATGCGATGGAAAAACTGTTGTATCTATTTTGTATTTTATGCTTCTGGCGTTGACTTCTTAGGCCCTAACTATTCGATCTGGTGGAGCAACGCCCTAGAGTGAAGCCTAGGTTGCCCGGAATGTAGAAATGACCATCACGTTCAGACTGGTTGCAATTATTCTTGTTATACGATGGAAAAACTGTTGTATTTATATTATATTTTAAGCTTCAGCCGTTGACTTCTAAGTCCCTAGCTATTCGATCTGGTGGTGCAACGCCCTAGAGTGAGGCCTAGGTTGCCTGCAATGCAGAAATGACCAGTACTTTCACACTGTTTGCAAATATACATTATATACGATGGAAATGCTGTTGTATTTATATTGTATTTTATGCCTCTGGCGTTGACTTCTTAGGTCCTCACTATTTGATCTGGTGGAGTACCGGCCTAGAGTGAAGCCTAGGTTGCCCGGAAAGTAGAAGTGGCCTGTACTTTCACACTGGTTGCAGTTGTTCCTGTTATACGATGGAAAAACTGTTGCATTTTAATTGTATTTTATGCTTCCGGCGTTGAATTCTAAGTCCCTAACTATGCGATCTGGAGGAGAAACGTCCTACAGTGAAGCCTAGGTTGCCCGAAACGTAGAAATGACCTTTACTTTCACACTGTTTGCAAATTTGCATTATATGCGATGGAAAAACTGTTGTATCTATTTTGTATTTTATGCTTCTGGCGTTCACTTCTAAGGCCCTATGTTTTGGATCTGGTGGAGCAATGCCTCAGAGTTAAGTGTAGGATGCCCTGAACGTAGAAATGGCCATTACTTTCACACTGGTTGCAATTATTCGTTTTATACGATGGTAAAACTGTTGTATTTATTTTGTATTTGGTGCTTCTGGCGTTGACTTCTTAGGCCCTAACTATTGGATGTGGTGGACCAACGCCCTAGAGTGAAGCCTAGGTTGCCCGGAACGTAGAAATGATCATATCTTTCACACTGGTTGCAATTATGCCAGTTATACGATGGTAAAACTGTTGTATTTTTATTGTATTTTATGCGACTGGAGTTGCTTTCTAAGGCCCCAACTATTCGACCTGGTGGAGCAACGCCCTAGAGTGAAGTCTAGGTTGCCCGGAACGTAGAAATGACCATTACCTTCACACTGTTTGCGATTATTCATTTTATACGATGGTAAAACTGTTGTACATATATCTTATTTTATGCTACTGACGTTGACTTCTTAGGCCCTAACTATTCGAGCAGGTGGAGCAACGCCCTTGAGCGAAGCCTAGGTTGCCCGGAACGTAGAAATGACCTGTACTTTCACACTGGTTGCAATTATTCCTGTTATACGATGGGAAAACTGTTGTACTTATGTTGTATTTTATGCTTCAGCCGTTGACTTCTAAGGCCGTACCTATTCGATATGGTGGAGGAACGCCCTAGAGTGATGCCTAGGTTGCGCGGAACGTAGAAATGACCATGCCTTTCGCACTTGTTGCATTTATTCCTGTTATACGATGGAAAAACTGTTGTATATATATTATATTTTATGCTGCAGCCGTTGACTTCTAAGGCCGTAGCTATTCGATATGGTGGAGCAACGCCCTAGAGTGAAACCTAGGTTGCCCGGAACGTAGAAATGACCATTACTTCCACACTGTTTGCAATTATTCATATTATACAGTGGAAAAACTGTTGTATTTATATTGTATTTTATGCTCCTGGCATTGACTTGTAAGGCCCTAGCTATTCGATGTGGTGGAGCAATGCCCTAGAGTGAAGCCTAGATTGACCGGAACGTAGAAATGACCATACCGTTCACACTGGTTGCAATTATTCCTGTTATACAAGGGAAAAACTGTTGTATTTATATTGTATTTTATGCTTCTGGCATTGACTTCTAAGGCCCTATGTATTCGATCTGGTGGAGCAATGCCTCAGAGTTAAGTCTAGGACGCCCGGAACGTAGAAATGGCCGTTACTTTCCCACTGGTTGGAATTATTCGTTTTATACGATGGAAAAATTGTTGTATTTATTTTGTATTTGGTGCTTCTGGCGTTGACTTCTAAGGCCCTAACTATTCGATGTGGAGGACCAACGCCATAGTGCGAAACCTAGGTTGCTCGGAACGTAGAAGTGATCATTAGTTTCACACTGGTTGCAATTATTCCTGTTATACGATGAAAAAACTGTTGTATTTTTATTGTATTTTATGCTTCAAGCGTTGTCTTCTAAGGTCGTATCTATTCGACGGGGTGGAGCAACGCCTTAGAGTGAAGCCTAGGTTGCCCGGAATGTAGAATTGACCATTACTTTCACACTGTTTGCAAATATTCATTTTATACAGTGGAAAAGCTGTTGTATTTATATTGTATTTTATGATTCTGGCGTTGACTTCTTAGGCCCTGACTATTCGACCTGGTGGAGCAATGCCCTAGAGCGAAGCCTAGGTTGCCGGGAACGTAGAAATTACCGTTACTTTCACATTGTTTGCAATTATTCAGTATATACGATGGAAAAACTGTTTAATTGAATTGTATTTTATGCTTCTGGCGTTGACTTCTAAGGCCATATCTATTCGATGTGGTGCAGCAACGCCCTAGAGTGAAGCCTAGGTTGCCCGGTACGTAGAAATGACCATTACTTTCACATTGGTTGCAATTATTCCTGCTATACGAAGGAAAAACTGTTGTATTTATATTGTATTTTATGCTCCTGGCGTTGACTTCTTAGGCCCTAACTATTCGGTCTGGTGGAGCAACGGCCTAGAGCGAAGCATAGGTTGCCCGGAACGTAGAAATCACCATTACCTCGCACTGTTTGCAAATATACATTATATACGATATAAAATCTGTTGTATTTATACTGTATTTTATGTTTCGGGCGTTGACTTCTAAGGCCCTAACTATTCGATATGGTGGAGCAACGCCCTAGAGTGAAGCCTAGGTTGCCCCGAACGTAGAAATGACCATTACCTACACACTGCTTGCGATTATTCATTTTATACGATGGTAAAACTGTTGTATTTATATTGTATTTTATGCTTCTGGCATTGACTTCTAAGGCCCTATGTATTCGATCTGGTGGAGCAATGCCTCAGAGTTAAGTCTAGGACGCCCGGAACGTAGAAATGGCCATTACTTTCCCACTGGTTGGAATTATTCGTTTTATACGATGGAAAAACTGTTGTATTTATTTTGTATTTGGTGCTTCTGGCGTTGACTTCTAAGGCCCTAACTATTCGATGTGGAGGACCAACGCCATAGTGCGAAACCTAGGTTGCTCGGAACGTAGAAGTGATCATTACTTTCACACTGGTTGCAATTATTCCTGTTATACGATGGACAAACTGTTGGATTTTTATTGTACTTTATGCTTCTGGCGTTGACTTCTTAGGCCCTAACTATTCGGTCTGGTGGAGCAACGCCCTAGAGTGAAGCCTAGGTTGCCCGGAATGATAAATGACTACCACTTTTAGACTGGTTGCAATTATTCTTGTTATACGATGGAAAAACTGTTGTATTTATATTATATTTTATGCTTCAGCCGTTGACTTCTAAGGCCGTAGCTATTCGATGTGGTGGAGCAACGCCCTGGAGTGAAGCCTAGGTTCCCCGGAAAGTAGAAATGACCATTACGACCACACTGTCTGCAATTATTCATTTTATACAATGGAAAAACTGTTGTATTTATATTGTATTTTATGCTTCTGGCGCTAACTTCTTAGGTCCTAACTATTGGGTCTGGTGGAGCAATGCCTCAGAGTTAAGTCTAGGATGCCCGGAACGTAGAAATGACCATTACCTGCACACTGTTTGCCATTATTCATTTTATACGATGGTAAAACTGTTGTATTTTTATTGTACTTTATGCTTCTGGCGTTGACATCTAAGTCCCTTGCTTTTCGATCTGGTGGAGCAACGCCCTTGAGCGAAGCCTAGGTTGCCCGGAACGTAGAAATGACCTGTACTTTCACACTGGTTGCACTTATTCCTGTTATACGATGGGAAAACTGTTGTACTTATGTTGTATTTTATGCTTCTGGCGTCGAATTCTAAGTCCCTAACTATTCAATCTGGTGGAGCAACGCCCTAGAGTGGAGCCTAGGTTGCCCGGAATGTAGAAATGACCATCACTTTCACACTGGTTGCAATTATTCATGTTATACGGTGGAAAAACTGTTGTATTTATTTTGTATTTTATGCCTCTGGCGTTGACTCCCAAGGCCGTAGCTATTCGATGTGGTGGAGCAACGCCCTAGAGTGAAGCCTAGGTTGCGCGGAACGTAGAAATGACCATGCCTTTCACACTGGTTGCGTTTATTCCTGTTATACGATGGAAAAACTGTTGTATTTATATTATATTTTATGCTTCAGCCGTTGACTTCTAAGGCCGTAGCTATTCGATATGGTGGAGCAACGCCCTAGAGTGAAGCCTAGGTTGCCCGGAAAGTAGAAATGACCATTACTTCCACACTGTTTGCAATTATTCATTTTATACGATGGAAAAACTGTTGTCTTTTTATTGTATTTTATGGTTCTGGCGTTGACTTCTAAGTCCCTTGCTTTTCGATTTGGTGGAGCAACGCCCTAGGGTGAAGGCTAGGTTGCCCGGAACGTAGAAATGACGATAACTTTCACACTGGTTGCAATTATTCCTGTTATACGATGGAAGGACTGTTGTATTTTTATAGTATTTTATGCTTCTGGCGTTGACTTCTTAGGCCCTAACTACTCCATCTGGTGGAGCAACGCCCTAGAGTGAAGCCTAGGATTCCCGAAACGTAGAAATGACCATAACTTTCACGCTGGTTGCAATTATTCCTGTTCTACGATGGAAAAACTGTTGTATTTTTATTGTATTTTATGCTTCAAGCGTTGTCTTCTAAGGTCGTATCTATTCGACGGGGTGGAGCAACGCCTTAGAGTGAAGCCTAGGTTGCCCGGAATGTAGAATTGACCATTACTTTCACACTGTTTGCAAATATTCATTTTATACAGTGGAAAAGCTGTTGTATTTATACTGTATTTTATGTTTCGGGCGTTGACTTCTAAGGCCCTAACTATTCGATATGGTGGAGCAACGCCCTAGAGTGAAGCCTAGGTTGCCCCGAACGTAGAAATGACCATTACCTACACACTGCTTGCGATTATTCATTTTATACGATGGTAAAACTGTTGTATTTATATTGTATTTTATGCTTCTGGCATTGACTTCTAAGGCCCTATGTATTCGATCTGGTGGAGCAATGCCTCAGAGTTAAGTCTAGGACGCCCGGAACGTAGAAATGGCCATTACTTTCCCACTGGTTGGAATTATTCGTTTTATACGATGGAAAAACTGTTGTATTTATTTTGTATTTGGTGCTTCTGGCGTTGACTTCTAAGGCCCTAACTATTCGATGTGGAGGACCAACGCCATAGTGCGAAACCTAGGTTGCTCGGAACGTAGAAGTGATCATTACTTTCACACTGGTTGCAATTATTCCTGTTATACGATGGACAAACTGTTGGATTTTTATTGTACTTTATGCTTCTGGCGTTGACTTCTTAGGCCCTAACTATTCGGTCTGGTGGAGCAACGCCCTAGAGTGAAGCCTAGGTTGCCCGGAATGATAAATGACTACCACTTTTAGACTGGTTGCAATTATTCTTGTTATACGATGGAAAAACTGTTGTATTTATATTATATTTTATGCTTCAGCCGTTGACTTCTAAGGCCGTAGCTATTCGATGTGGTGGAGCAACGCCCTGGAGTGAAGCCTAGGTTCCCCGGAAAGTAGAAATGACCATTACGACCACACTGTCTGCAATTATTCATTTTATACAATGGAAAAACTGTTGTATTTATATTGTATTTTATGCTTCTGGCGCTAACTTCTTAGGTCCTAACTATTGGGTCTGGTGGAGCAATGCCTCAGAGTTAAGTCTAGGATGCCCGGAACGTAGAAATGACCATTACCTGCACACTGTTTGCCATTATTCATTTTATACGATGGTAAAACTGTTGTATTTTTATTGTACTTTATGCTTCTGGCGTTGACATCTAAGTCCCTTGCTTTTCGATCTGGTGGAGCAACGCCCTTGAGCGAAGCCTAGGTTGCCCGGAACGTAGAAATGACCTGTACTTTCACACTGGTTGCACTTATTCCTGTTATACGATGGGAAAACTGTTGTACTTATGTTGTATTTTATGCTTCTGGCGTCGAATTCTAAGTCCCTAACTATTCAATCTGGTGGAGCAACGCCCTAGAGTGGAGCCTAGGTTGCCCGGAATGTAGAAATGACCATCACTTTCACACTGGTTGCAATTATTCATGT
This sequence comes from Calliopsis andreniformis, assembly GCF_051401765.1. Taxonomy (NCBI): domain Eukaryota; kingdom Metazoa; phylum Arthropoda; class Insecta; order Hymenoptera; family Andrenidae; genus Calliopsis; species Calliopsis andreniformis. Next base: position 21,410,932 of record NW_027480422.1, read on the forward strand.
TATACGGTGGAAAAACTGTTGTATTTATTTTGTATTTTATGCCTCTGGCGTTGACTCCCAAGGCCGTAGCTATTCGATGTGGTGGAGCAACGCCCTAGAGTGAAGCCTAGGTTGCGCGGAACGTAGAAATGACCATGCCTTTCACACTGGTTGCGTTTATTCCTGTTATACGATGGAAAAACTGTTGTATTTATATTATATTTTATGCTTCAGCCGTTGACTTCTAAGGCCGTAGCTATTCGATATGGTGGAGCAACGCCCTAGAGTGAAGCCTAGGTTGCCCGGAAAGTAGAAATGACCATTACTTCCACACTGTTTGCAATTATTCATTTTATACGATGGAAAAACTGTTGTCTTTTTATTGTATTTTATGGTTCTGGCGTTGACTTCTAAGTCCCTTGCTTTTCGATTTGGTGGAGCAACGCCCTAGGGTGAAGGCTAGGTTGCCCGGAACGTAGAAATGACGATAACTTTCACACTGGTTGCAATTATTCCTGTTATACGATGGAAGGACTGTTGTATTTTTATAGTATTTTATGCTTCTGGCGTTGACTTCTTAGGCCCTAACTACTCCATCTGGTGGAGCAACGCCCTAGAGTGAAGCCTAGGATTCCCGAAACGTAGAAATGACCATAACTTTCACGCTGGTTGCAATTATTCCTGTTCTACGATGGAAAAACTGTTGTATTTTTATTGTATTTTATGCTTCAAGCGTTGTCTTCTAAGGTCGTATCTATTCGACGGGGTGGAGCAACGCCTTAGAGTGAAGCCTAGGTTGCCCGGAATGTAGAATTGACCATTACTTTCACACTGTTTGCAAATATTCATTTTATACAGTGGAAAAGCTGTTGTATTTATATTGTATTTTATGATTCTGGCGTTGACTTCTTAGGCCCTGACTATTCGACCTGGTGGAGCAATGCCCTAGAGCGAAGCCTAGGTTGCCGGGAACGTAGAAATTACCGTTACTTTCACATTGTTTGCAATTATTCACTATATACGATGGAAAAACTGTTTAATTGTATTGTATTTTATGCTTCTGGCGTTGACTTCTAAGGCCATATCTATTCGATGTGGTGCAGCAACGACCTAGAGTGAAGCCTAGGTTGCCCGGTACGTAGAAATGACCATTACTTTCACATTGGTTGCAATTATTCCTGCTATACGAAGGAAAAACTGTTGTATTTATATTGTATTTTATGCTCCTGGCGTTGACTTCTTAGGCCCTAACTATTCGGTCTGGTGGAGCAACGGCCTAGAGCGAAGCATAGGTTGCCCGGAACGTAGAAATCACCATTACCTCGCACTGTTTGCAAATAAACATTATATACGATATAAAATCTGTTGTATTTATACTGTATTTTATGTTTCGGGCGTTGACTTCTAAGGCCCTAACTATTCGATATGGTGGAGCAACGCCCTAGAGTGAAGCCTAGGTTGCCCCGAACGTAGAAATGACCATTACCTACACACTGCTTGCGATTATTCATTTTATACGATGGTAAAACTGTTGGACTTATGTTGTATTTCATTCTTCTGGCGTTGAGTTCTAAGTTCCTAACTACTCGATCTGGTGGAACATGCCCTAGAGTTAAGCCTAGGATGCCCGGAAAGTAGAAATGACAATAGCTTTCACACTGTTTGCAATCATTCATTTTATACGATGGAAATGCTGTTGTATTTATATTGTATTTTATGCTTCTGGAGTTGACTTCTAAGGCCGTAGCTTTTCGATATGGTGGAGCTACGCCCTAGTGGGAAGCCTAGTTTGCCCGGAAAGTAGAAGTGACCATTACTTCCACACTGTTTGCAATTATTCATTTTATACGATGGAAAAACTGTTCTATTTTTATTGTATTTTATGCTTCTGGCGTTGACTTCTAAGTCCCTTGCTTTTCGATCTGGTAGAGCAACGCCATTGATCGAAGCCTATGTTGCCCCGAACGTAGAAATGACCTGTACTTTCACAGTGGTTGCAATTATTCCTGTTATACGATGGGAAAACTGTTGTACTTATGTTGTATTTTATGCTTCTGGAGTCGAATTCTAAGTCCCTAACTATTCGATCTGGTGGAGCAACGCCCTAGGGTGAAGCCTAGTTTGCCCTGAACGTAGAAATGACCGTTACTTTCACACTGTTTGCAAATATACATTATATACGATGGAAATGCTGTTGTATTTATATTGTATTTTATGCTTCTGCCGTTCACTTCTTAGGTCCTAACTATTTGATCTGGTGGAACAACGCCCTAGAGTGAAGCCTCAGTTGCACGGAACGTGGTAATGATCATCACTTTCACATTTGTTGCAATTATTCCCGTTATACGATGGATTAGCTGTTGTATTTTTATTGTATTTTAGGTATCGGGCGTTGACTTCTAAGGCCCTAGCTATTCGATCTTGTGGAGCAACGCCCTAGAGTGAATCCTAGGATGCCCGAAACGTAGAAATGAGCATCTCTTTCACACGGGTTGCAATCATGCCTGTTATACGATGGAAAAAGTGTTGTAGTTTTATTGTATTTTATGTTTCGGGCATAGACTTCTATGGTCCAACCTATTCGATCTGGTGGAGCAACGCCCTAGAGTCAAGCCTAGGTAGCACGGAAAGTAGATATAACCATACCTTTCACACTGGTTGCAATTATTCCTGTTATACGATGAAAAAACTGTTGTATTGTTATTGTATTTTACGCTTCGGGCGTTACCTTCTAAGGCCCTAAATATTCGATCTGGTGTAGCAACGCCCTAGGGTGAAGCCTAGATTGCACGGAACGTAGAAATGACCATAACGTTCATACTGTTTGCAATTATTCATTTTATACGATTGAAAAACTGTTTTATTTATATTGTATTTTATGCTTCTGGCGTTGACTTCTAAGGCCGTATCTATTCGAAGTGGTGGAGCAACGCCCTAGAGTGAAGGCTAGGTTGCCTGGAACGTAGAAATGACCAGTACCTTCACATTGGTTGCAATTATTCGTTTTATACAATGGAAAAGCTGTTGTATTTATATTGTGTTTTATGCTTCGTGCGTTAACTTCCAAGGCCCTAACTATTCGATCTGATGGAGCAACGCCCTATAGTGAAGCCTAGGATGCCCGAAACGTAGAAATGACGATAACTTTCACGCTGGTTGCAATTATTCCTGTTATACGATGGAAAAACTGTTGTATTTTTATTGTATTTTATGCTTCAAGCGTTGTCTTCTAAGGTCGTATCTATTCGACGGGGTGGAGCAACGCCCTAGTGTGAAGCCTAGGTTGCCTGGAATGTAGAAATGACCATTACCTTCACACTGTTTGCAAATATTCATTTTATACAGTGGAAAAGCTGTTGTGTTTATATTGTGTTTTATGCTTCTGGCGTTGCCTTCTTAGGCCCTATCTATTCGATCTGGTGGAGCAATGCCCTAGAGTGAAGCCTAGGTTGCCGGGAACGTAGGAATGACCGTGACTTTCACATTGTTTGCAATTGTTCATTTTATACGATGGAAAAACTGTTGTATTTATATTGTATTATATGCTTCTGGCGTTGATTTCTAAGGCCGGAACTATTCGATCTGGTGTAGCAACGCCCTAGGGTGAAGCCTAGGTTGCCCGGAACGTAGAAGTGACAATGTCTTTCACGCTGGTTGCAATTATTCCTGTTATACGATGGAAAAACTGTTGTATTTTTATTGTATTTTATGCTTCTGGCGTTGACTTCCAAGGCCCTAACTATACGATCTGGTGGAGCAACGCCCTAGAGTGAAGCTTAGGTTGCCCGGTACGTAGAAATGACCATTACTTTCACATTGGTTGCAATTATTCCTGCTATACGAAGGAAAAACTGTTGTATTTATATTGTATTTTATGCTTCTGGCGTTGACTTCTTAGGCCCTAACTATTCGGTCTGGTGGAGCAACGGCCTAGAGCGAAGCCTAGGTTGCCCGGAACGTAGAAATGACCTTAGCTTTCATACTGGATGCAATTATTTGTTTTATGCGATGGAAAAACTGTTGTATTTATAATGTATTTTATGCTTCTGGCGATAACTTCTTAGGACCTAACTATTCGGTTTGGTGCAGCAACTCCCTAGGGTGAAGCCTAGGTTGCCCGGAACGTAGAAATGACAATGTCTTTCACGCTGGTTGCAATTATTCCTGTTATACGATGGAAAAACTGTTGTATTTTTACTGCATTTTATGCTTCAGGCGTTGTCTTCTAAGGTCGCAGCTATTCGACGTGGTGGAGCAACGCCCAAGAGTGAAGCCTAGGTTGCCCGGAACGTAGAAATGAACATTACTTTCACACTGGTTATAATTATTCATGCTATACGATGGAAAAGCTGTTCTATTTTTACTGTATTTTATGCTTCTGACGTTGACTTCTGAGGCCCTAGCTATTGGATCTGGTGGAGTAACGCCCTGGAGTGAAGCCTAGGTTGCCCGGAATGTAGATTTGACTATTACTTTCACACTGTTTGCAAATATTCATTTTATACAGTGGAAAAGCTGTTGCATTTATATTGTATTTTATGATTCTGGCGTTGACTTCTTAGGCCCTAACTATTCGACCAGGTGGAGCAATGGCCTAGAGCGAAGCCTAGGTTGCCGGGAACGGAGAAATTACCGTTACTTTCACATTGTTTGCAATTATTCAGTATATACGATGGAAAAACTGTTTAATTGTATTGTATTTTATGCTTCTGGCGTTGACTTCTAAGGCCATATCTATTCGATGTGGTGCAGCAACGCCCTAGAGTGAAGCCTAGGTTGCCCGGTACGTAGAAATGACCATTACTTTCACATTGTTTGCAATTATTCCTACTATACGAATGAAAAACTGTTGTATTTATATTGTATTTTATGCTTCTGGCGTTGACTTCTTAGGCCCTAACTATTCGGTCTGGTGGAGCAACGGCCTAGAGCGAAGCCTAGGTTGCCCGGAACGTAGAAATGACCTTAGCTTTCATACTGGATGCAATTATTTGTTTTATACGATGGAAAAACTGTTGTACATATATCGTATTTTATGCTTCTGGCGTTGACTTCTTAGGCCCTAACTATTCGATCAGGTGGAGCAACGCCCAAGAGTGAAGCCTAGGTTGCCCGGAACGTAGAAATGAACATTACTTTCACACTGGTTATAATTATTCACGCTATACGATGGAAAAGCTGTTCTATTTTTACTGTATTTTATGCTTCTGACGTTGACTTCTGAGGCCCTAGCTATTGGATCTGGTGGAGTAACGCTCTGGAGTGAAGCCTGGCTTGCCCGGGACGTAGGAATGACCGTTACTTTCACATTGTTTGCAATTATTCATTTTATACGATGGAAAAACTGTTTTATTTATATTGTATTTTGTGCTTCTGGCGTTGACTTCTAAGGCCATATCTATTCGATGTGGTGTAGCAACGCCCTACAGTGAAGCCTAGGTTGCTCGGTACGTAGGAATGACCATTACTTCCGCATTGGTTGCAATTATTCCTGCTATAGGAAGGAAAAACTGTTGTATTTATATAGTATTTTATGCTTCTGGCGTTGACTTCTAAGGCCATATCTATTCGATGTGGTGTAGCAACGCCCCAGAGTGAAGCCTAGGTTGCCCGGTACGTAGAAATGACCATTACTTTCACATTGGTTGCAATTATTCCTGCTATACGAACGAAAAACTGTTGTATTTATATTGTATTATATGCTTCTGGCGTTGACTTCTAAGGCCGGAACTATTCGATCTGGTGTAGCAACGCACTAGAGTGAAGCCTGGCTAGCCCGGAACATAGGAATGACCGTTACTTTCACACTGTTTGCAATTATTCATTTTATACGATTGAAAAACTGTTTTATTTATATTGTATTTTATGCTTCTGGCGTTGACTTCTAAGGCCGTATCTATTCGATGTGGTGGAGCAACGCCCTAGAGTGAAGCCTAGGTTGCCTGGAACGCAGAAATGACCAGTACCTTCACATTGGTTGCAATTATTCGTTTTATACGATGGAAAAGCTGTTGTATTTTTATTGTATTTTATGCTTCTGGCGTTGTCTTCTTAGGCCCTATCTATTCGATCTGGTGGAGCAATGCCCTAGAGTGAAGCCTAGGTTGCCGGGAACGTAGGAATGACCGTGACTTTCACATTGTTTGCAATTATTCATTTTATACGATGGAAAAACTGTTTTATTTATATTGTATTTTATGCTTCTGGCTTTGACTTCTTAGGCCCTATCTATTCGACCTGGTGGAGCAATGCCCTAGAGTGAAGCCTGGGTTGCCTGGAACGTAGGAATGGCCGTTACTTTCACATTGTTTGGAATTATTCATTTTATTTGATGGAAAAACTGTTTTATTTATATTGTATTTTATGCTTCTGGCGTTGACTTCCAAGGCCCTAACTATACGATCTGGTGGAGCAACGCCCTAGAGTGAAGCCTAGGATGCCCGAAACGTAGAAATGACAATGTCTTTCACGCTGGTTGCAATTATTCCTGTTATACGATGGAAAAACTGTTGTATTTTTATTGTATTTTATGCTTCTGGCGTTGACTTCCAAGGCCCTAACTACACGATCTGGTGGAGCAACGCCCTAGAGTGAAGCCTAGGATGCCCGAAACGTAGAAATGACCATAACTTTCACGCTGGTTGCAATTATTCCTGTTACACGATGGAAGGACTGTTGCATTGTTATTGTATTTTATGCTTCTGGCGTTGATTTCTTAAGCCGTATCTATTCGATGTGGTGGAGCAACGCCCTAGAGTGAAGCCTAGGTTGCCTGGAATGTAGAAATGACCAGTACCTTCACATTGGTTGCAATTATTCGTTTTATACGATGGAAAAGCTGTTGTATTTATATTGTGTTTTATGCTTCGTGCGTTGACTTCCAAGGCCCTAACTATTCGATCTGGTGGAGCAACGCCCTAGAGTGAAGCCTAGGATGCCCGAAACGTAGAAATGACCATAACTTTCACGCTGGTTGCAATTATTCCTGTTATACGATGGAAAAACTGTTGTATTTTTATTGTATTTTATGCTTCAAGCGTTGTCTTCTATGGTCGTATCTATTCGACGGGGTGGAGCAACGCCCTAGAGTGAAGCCTAGGTTGCCCGGTACGTAGAAATGACCATTACTTTCACATTGGTTGCAATTATTCCTGCTATACGAACGAAAAACTGTTGTATTTATATTGTATTATATTCTTCTGGCGTTGACTTCTAAGGCCGGAACTCTTCGATCTGGTGTAGCAACGCACTAGAGTGAAGCCTGGCTAGCCCGGATCGTAGGAATGACCCTTACTTTCACATTGTTTGCAATTATTCATTTTATACGTTGGAAAAACTGTTTTATTTATAATGTATTTTATGCTTCTGGCGTTGACTTCTAAGGCCGTAGCTATTCGATGTGGTGGGGCAACGCCCTAGAGTGAACCCTAGGTTGCCCGGAACGTGGTTTAGACCATCACCTTCACACTGGTTGCAATTATTCCTGTTATACGATGGAAAAACTGTTGCATCTTTATTGTATTTTATGCTTCGGGCGCTGACTTCTAAGGCACTAACTATCCGATCTGGTGGAGCACCGCCCTGTAGTGAAGCCTAGGTTGCCCGGAACGTAGAAATGACCTGTACTTTCACACTGGTTGCAATTATTCGTTTTATACAATGGAAAAACTGTTCTATTTATTTTGTATTTTATGCTTCGGGCGTTGACTTCTAAGTCCCTAACTATTCGATCTGGTGGCGCAACGCTCTAGGGTGAATCCTAGGTTGCCCGGAACGTAGAAATGACCTGTACTTTCACACTGGTTGCAATTATTCGTTTTATACAATGGAAAAACTGTTCTATTTATTTTGTATTTTATTCTTCGGGCGTTGACTTCTAAGGCCCTAACTATTCGATCTGGTGGAGCAACGCCCTGGAGTTAAGCCTAGGTTGCCCGGAACGTAGAAATGACCAGAACTTTCACACTGTTTGCTATCATTCATTTTATACGATGGAAATGCTGTTGTATTTTTATTGTATTTTATGCTTCTGGCGTAGACTTCTTAGGCCCTAACTATTCGATCTGGTGGAGCAACGCCCTAGAGTGAAGCCTAGGTTGCCCGGAACGTAGAAATGACCATTACCTTCACACTGGTTGCAATTACTCCTGTTATACGATGGAGAAACTGTTGTACTTATGTTGTATTTTATGCTTCTGGCGTCGAATTCTAAGTACCTAACTATTCGATCTGGTGGAGCAACGCCCTAAACTGTAGCCTAGGTTGCCCGGAACGTAGAAATGACCATAGTTTTCATACTGGTTGCAATTATTAGTTTTATACGATGGAAAAACTGTTGCATTTATTTTGTATTTGGTGCTCCTGACGTTGACATCTTAGGCCCTAGCTATTGGATCTGGTGGACCAACGCCCTGGAGTGTAGCCTAGGTTGCCCGGAACGTAGAAGTGACCATAGCTTTCACACTGGTCGCAATTATTCCTGTTATACAAGGGAAAAACTGTTGTATTTATATTGCATTTTATGCTTCTGGCTTTAACTTCTTAGGCCCTAACTATTCGATCTGGTGGAGCAACGCCCTAGAGTGAAGCCTAGGTTGCCCGGAACGTAAGAATGACCTGTACATTCACACTGGTTGCAATTATTCCTGTAATACGATGGAAAAACTGTTGTACTTATGTTGTATTTTATGCTTCCTGCGTCGAATTCTAAGTACCTAACTATTCGATCTGGTGGAGCAGCGCCCTAAACTGAAGCCTAGGTTGCCCGGAACATAGAAATGACCTTTACTTTCACACTGTTTGCAAATATACATCATATACGATCGAAAAGCTGTTGTATTTATATTGTATTTTATGCTTCTGGCGTTGACTTCTTAGGCCCTAACTATTCGATCTGGTGGAACAACGCCCTAGGGTGAAGCCCAGTTTGGCCGGAACGTAGAAATGACCATAACTTTCATGCTGGTTGCAATTATTCGTTTTATACGACGGGAAAACTGTTGTATTTATATTGTATTTTATGCTTCTGGCGTTGACTCCTAAGGCCGTAGCTATTCGATGTGGTGGAACAACGACCTAGAGTGAAGCCTAGGCTGCCCGGAACGTAGAAATGGCCATAACTTTCACACTGGTTGCAATTATTCGTTTTATACGATGGAAAAACTGTTCTATTTATTTTGTATTTTATGCTTCTGGCGTTGACTTGTTAGGCCCTAGCTATTCGATCTGGTGGAGCAACGACCTAGAGTGAAGCCTACGTTTCTCGGAAAGTAGAAAGGACCGTTACTTTCACAAAGTTTGCAATTACTCATTTTATACGATGGAAAAACTGTTTTATTTATATTGTATTTTATGCTTCTAGCGTTGACTTCTAAGGCCGTGGTTATTCGATGTGGTGGAGTAAGGCCCTGGAGTGAAGCCTAGGTTGCCCGGAACGTAGAAATGACCATTACTTTCAAAAAGTTGCAATTACTCATTTTGTACGATTTAAAGCTGTTTTATTTATATTGTATTTTATGCTTCTGGCGTGCGCTTCTAAGGCTGTAGCTATTCCATGTGGTGGAGCAACGCTACAGGGCGAAGCCTAGGTTGCCCGGAACGTAGAAGTGACCATTACTTTCACACTGGTTGCAATTGTTCCTATTATGCGATGGAAAAACTGTTGTATCTTTGTTGTATTTTATGCTTCGGGCGTTGACTTCTATGGTCCTACCAATTCGTTCTGGTGGAGCAACGCCATAGAGTCAAGCCTAGGTTGCCCGGAATGTAGAAATGACAATTACTTTCACACTGGCTGCAATTATTCCTGTTATACGATCGAAAAACTGTTGTATTTTTATTGTATTTTATGCTTCTGGCGTTGACTGCTATGGCCGTAGCTAATCGATGTGGTGGAGCAATGCCCAAGAGTGCAGCGTGTGTTGCACGGAACGTATAAATGACCATAAGTTTCACTCTGGTTGCAATCATTCGTTTTATAAAATGGAAAAACTGTTCTATTAATTTTGTATATTATGCTTCGGGCGTTGACTTCTAAGGTCCTAGCTATTCGACCTGGTGGAGCAACGCCCTAGAGTGTAGCCTAGGTCGCCCGGAACGTAGAAATGACCATCACTTTAACTCTGGTTGCAATTATTCCTGTTATACGATGGGAAAACTGATGTATTTTTATTGTATTTTATGCTTCTGGCGTTGTCTTCTTAGGACCTAACTATTCCATCTGGTGGAGCAACGCCCTAGAGTGAAGTCTAGATTGCCCGGAACGTAGAAATGACCATTAGTTTCACACTGGTTGCAATTATTCATTTTATACGATGGAAAAACTGGAGTATTTGTATTGTATTTTATGCTTCTGGCGTTGTCTTCTTAGGCCCTAACTGTTCGATCTGGTGGAACAACGCCCTAGAATGAAGCCTAGGTTGCCCGGAACGTAGAAATGACCATTAGTTTCACACTGGTTGCAATAATTCATTTTATACGATGGAAAAACTGTTGTATTTATATTGTGTTTTATGCGTCTGGCGTTGACTTCTTAGGCCCTAACTGTTCGATCTGGTAGAACAACGACCTAGAATGAAGCCAAGGTTGCCCGGAATGTAGAAATGGCCATCACTTTCACACTGGTTGCAATTATTCTTGTTATACGATCGAAAAACTGTTGTATTTATTTTGTATTTTATGCCTCTGGCGTTGACTCCTAAGGCCGTAGCTATTCGATGTGGTGGAGCAACGCCCTAGAGTGAAGCCTAGGTTGCCCGGAACGTAGAAATGACCATGTCTTTCACGCTGGTTGCAATTATTCCTGTTATACGATGGAAAAACTGTTGTACTTATATTATATTTTATGCTTCAGGCGTTGACTTCTAAGGGCGTAGCTATTCGATGTGGTGGAGAAACGCCCTAGAGTGAAGCCTAGGTTGCCCGGAAAGTAGAAATGACCATTACCTCCACACTGTTTGCAATTATTCATTTTATACAATGGAGAAACTGTTGTATTTATATTGTTTTTTATAGTTATGGCGTTGACTTCTTAGGCCCTAACTATTGGATCTGGTGGACCAACGCCCTAGAGTGAAGCCTAGGTTGCCCGGAACGTAGAAATGACCATTACTTCCACACTGTTTGCAATTACTCATATTATAGAGTGGAAAAACGGTTGTATTTATATTGTATTTTATGCTTCTGGCATTGACTTCTAAGGCCCTAACTATTCGATGTGGTTGAGCAACGCCCTAGAGTGAAGCCTAGGTTGCCCGGAACGTAGAGATGACCACAACTTTCATACTGGTTGCAATTATTCGTTTTATACGATGGAAAAGCTGTTGTGTTTATTTTGTATTTGGTGCTTCTGGCGTTGACTTCTTGGGCCCTAGCTGTTGGATGTGGTGGACCAAAGCCCTAGAGTGAAGCCTAGGTTGCCCGGAACGCAGAAATGACCGTATCTTTCACACTGTTTGCAAATGTACATTATATACCATGGAAAAGCTGTTGTATTTATATTGTATTTTATGCTTCTGGCGTTGACTTCTTAGGCCCTAACTATTCGCTCTGGTGGAACAACGCCTTAGGGTGAAGCCTAGGTTGCCCGGAACGTAGAAATGACCATTACCTTCACACTGTTTGCGATTATTCATTTTATACGATGGTAAAACTGTTGTACATATATCGTATTTTATGCTTCTGGCGTTGACTTCTTAGGCCCTAACTATTCGATCACGTGGAGCGACACCCTAGGGTGAAGCCCAGGTTGCCCGGAACGTAGAAATGGCCATAACTTTCATACTGGCTGCAATTATTCGTTTTATACGATGGAAAAACTGTTGTATTAATTTTGTATTTGGTGCTTCTGGCGTTGACTTCTTAGGCCCTAACTATTCGATGTGGTTGAGCAACGCCCTAGAGTGAAGCCTAGGTTGCCCGGAACGTAGAAATGACCATAACTTTCATACTGGTTGCAATTATTCGTTTTATACGATGGAAAAACTGTTGTATTTATATTGTATTTTATGCTTCAGGCGTTGACTTCTTAGGCCCTAACTATTCGATCAGGTGGAGCAACGCCCTAGGGTGAAGCCTATGTTGCCCGGAACGTAGAAATGACCGTAACTTTCATACTGGTTGCAATTATTCGTTTTATACGATGGAAAAACTGTTGTATTAATTTTGTATTTGGTGCTTCTGGCGCTGACTTCCTAGGCCCTAACTATTCGATCCGGTGGAGCAACGCCCTAGAGTGAAGCCTAGGTTGCCCGGAATGTAGAAATGACCATCACTTTCACACTGGTTGCGATTATTCTTGTTATACGATGGAAAAACTGTTGTATTTATTTTGTATTGTATGCTTCTGGCGTTGACTTCTTGGGCCCTAACTATTCGATCAGGTGGAGCAACGCCCTAGGGTGAAGCCTAGGTTGCCCGGAACGTAGAAATGACCATAACTTTCATACTGGTTGCAATTATTCGTTTTATACGATGGAAAAACTGTTGTATTTATTTTGTATTTGGTGCTTCTGGCGTTGACTTCTTAGGGCCTAACTGTTAGATGTGGAGGACCAACGCCCTAGAGTGAAGCCAAGGTTGTCCGGAACGTAGAAATGACCGTAACGTTCATACTGGTTGCAATTATTCGTTTAATACGATGGAAAAACTGTTGTATTAATTTTGTATTTTATGCTTCTGGCATTCACTTCTAAGGCCCTAGCTATTCCATCTGGTGGAGCAACGCCCTAGAGTGGAGCCTAGGTCGCCCGAAACGTGGAAATGACCATTACTTTCACTCTGGTTGCAATTATTCCACCTATACGATGGACAAACTGTTGGATTTTGATTGTACTTTATGCTTCAGGCGTTGACTTCTTAGGCCCCAACTATTCGCTCTGGTGGAACAACGCCCTAGGGTGAAGCCTGGATTGCCCGGAACGTAGAAATGACCATTGCCTTCACACTGTTTGCAAATATACAATATATGCGATGGAAAAGCTGTTGTATCTATTTTGTATTTTATGCTTCTGGCGCTGACTTCTTAGGTCCTAACTATTGGATCTGGAGGAGCAACGCCCAGGGGTGAAGCCTAGGTTGCGCGGAACGTAGAAATGACCATAACTTTCACACTGGTTTCAATTATTCGTTTTATACAATGGAAAAACTTTTCTATTTATTTTGTATTTTATGCTTCGGGCGTTGACTTCTAAGGCCCTAACTATTCGAACTGGTGGAGCAACGCCCTAGCGTGAAGCCTAGTTTGCCCGGAACATAGAAATGACCATTACCTTCACACTGTTTGCGATTATTCATTTTATACGATGGCAAAACTGTTGTACATATATCGTATTTTATGCTTCTGGCGTTGACTTCTTAGGCCCTAACTATTCGATCAGGTGGAGCAACGCCCTAGGGTGAAGCGTAGATTGCCCGGAACGTGGAAATGACCATAACTTTCACACTGGTTTCAATTATTCGTTTTATACAATGGAAAAACTGTTGTATTTATATTGTATTTTATGCTTCTGGCGTTGACTTCTTAGGCCCTATCTATTCGATCTGGCGGAGCGACGCCCTAGAGTGTAGCCTAGGTTGCCCGGAATGTAGAAATGATCATCACTTTCACACTGGTTGCAATTATTCTTGTTATACGATCGAAAAACTGTTGTATTTATTTTGTATTTTATGCCTCTGGCGTTGACTCCTATGGCCGTAGCTATTCGATGTGGTGGAGCACCGAGCTAGAGTGAAGCCTAGGTTGCCCGGAACGTAGAAATGACCATGTCTTTCACACTGGTTGCAATTCTTCCTGTTATACGATGGAAAAACTGTTGTACTTATATTATATTTTATGCTTCAGGCGTTGACTTCTAAGGGCGTAGCTATTCGATGTGGTGGAGAAACGCCCTAGAGTGAAGCCTATGTTGCCCGGAAAGTAGAAATGACCATTACCTCCACACTGTTTGCAATTATACATTTTATACAATGGAGAAACTGTTGTATTTATATTGTTTTTTATAGTTATGGCGTTGATTTCTTAGGCCCTAACTATTGGATCTGGTGGACCAACGCCCTAGAGTGAAGCCTAGGTTGCCCGGAACGTAGAAATGACCATTACTTCCACACTGTTTGCAATTATTGATATTATAGAGTGGAAAAACTGTTGTATTTATATTGTATTTTATGCTTCTGGCATTGACTTCTAAGGCCCTAACTATTCGATGTGGTTGAGCAACGCCTAGAGTGAAGCCTAGATTGCCCGGAACGAAGAAATGACCACAACTTTCATACTGGTTGCAATTATTCGTTTTATACGATTGAAAAACTTTTGTGTTTATTTTGTATTTGGTGCTTCTGGCGTTGACTCCTTAGGCCCTAACTGTTGGATGTGGTGGACCAAAACTCTAGAGTGAAGCCTAGGTTGCCCGGAACGTAGAAATGACCGTTACTTTCACACTGTTTGCAAATGTACATTATATACCACGGAAAAGCTGTTGTATTTATATTGTATTTTATGCTTCTGGCGTTGACTTCTTAGGCCCTAACTATTCGCTCTGGTGGAACAACGCCTTAGGGTGAAGCCTAGGTTGCCCGGAACGTAGAAATGACCATTACCTTCACACTGTTTGCGATTATTCATTTTATACGATGGTAAAACTGTTGTACATATATCGTATTTTATGCTTCTGGCGTTGACTTCTTAGGCCCTAACTATTCGATCACGTGGAGCGACACCCTAGGGTGAAGCCCAGGTTGCCCGGAACGTAGAAATGGCCATAACTTTCATACTGGCTGCAATTATTCGTTTTATACGATGGAAAAACTGTTGTATTAATTTTGTATTTGGTGCTTCTGGCGTTGACTTCTTAGGCCCTAACTATTCGATGTGGTTGAGCAACGCCCTAGAGTGAAGCCTAGGTTGCCCGGAACGTAGAAATGACCATAACTTTCATACTGGTTGCAATTATTCGTTTTATACGATGGAAAAACTGTTGTATTTATATTGTATTTTATGCTTCAGGCGTTGACTTCTTAGGCCCTAACTATTCGATCAGGTGGAGCAACGCCCTAGGGTGAAGCCTATGTTGCCCGGAACGTAGAAATGACCGTAACTTTCATACTGGTTGCAATTATTCGTTTTATACGATGGAAAAACTGTTGTATTAATTTTGTATTTGGTGCTTCTGGCGCTGACTTCCTAGGCCCTAACTATTCGATCCGGTGGAGCAACGCCCTAGAGTGAAGCCTAGGTTGCCCGGAATGTAGAAATGACCATCACTTTCACACTGGTTGCGATTATTCTTGTTATACGATGGAAAAACTGTTGTATTTATTTTGTATTGTATGCTTCTGGCGTTGACTTCTTGGGCCCTAACTATTCGATCAGGTGGAGCAACGCCCTAGGGTGAAGCCTAGGTTGCCCGGAACGTAGAAATGACCATAACTTTCATACTGGTTGCAATTATTCGTTTTATACGATGGAAAAACTGTTGTATTTATTTTGTATTTGGTGCTTCTGGCGTTGACTTCTTAGGGCCTAACTGTTAGATGTGGAGGACCAACGCCCTAGAGTGAAGCCAAGGTTGTCCGGAACGTAGAAATGACCGTAACGTTCATACTGGTTGCAATTATTCGTTTAATACGATGGAAAAACTGTTGTATTAATTTTGTATTTTATGCTTCTGGCATTCACTTCTAAGGCCCTAGCTATTCCATCTGGTGGAGCAACGCCCTAGAGTGGAGCCTAGGTCGCCCGAAACGTGGAAATGACCATTACTTTCACTCTGGTTGCAATTATTCCACCTATACGATGGACAAACTGTTGGATTTTGATTGTACTTTATGCTTCAGGCGTTGACTTCTTAGGCCCCAACTATTCGCTCTGGTGGAACAACGCCCTAGGGTGAAGCCTGGATTGCCCGGAACGTAGAAATGACCATTGCCTTCACACTGTTTGCAAATATACAATATATGCGATGGAAAAGCTGTTGTATCTATTTTGTATTTTATGCTTCTGGCGCTGACTTCTTAGGTCCTAACTATTGGATCTGGAGGAGCAACGCCCAGGGGTGAAGCCTAGGTTGCGCGGAACGTAGAAATGACCATAACTTTCACACTGGTTTCAATTATTCGTTTTATACAATGGAAAAACTTTTCTATTTATTTTGTATTTTATGCTTCGGGCGTTGACTTCTAAGGCCCTAACTATTCGAACTGGTGGAGCAACGCCCTAGCGTGAAGCCTAGTTTGCCCGGAACATAGAAATGACCATTACCTTCACACTGTTTGCGATTATTCATTTTATACGATGGCAAAACTGTTGTACATATATCGTATTTTATGCTTCTGGCGTTGACTTCTTAGGCCCTAACTATTCGATCAGGTGGAGCAACGCCCTAGGGTGAAGCGTAGATTGCCCGGAACGTGGAAATGACCATAACTTTCACACTGGTTTCAATTATTCGTTTTATACAATGGAAAAACTGTTGTATTTATATTGTATTTTATGCTTCTGGCGTTGACTTCTTAGGCCCTATCTATTCGATCTGGCGGAGCGACGCCCTAGAGTGTAGCCTAGGTTGCCCGGAATGTAGAAATGATCATCACTTTCACACTGGTTGCAATTATTCTTGTTATACGATCGAAAAACTGTTGTATTTATTTTGTATTTTATGCCTCTGGCGTTGACTCCTATGGCCGTAGCTATTCGATGTGGTGGAGCACCGAGCTAGAGTGAAGCCTAGGTTGCCCGGAACGTAGAAATGACCATGTCTTTCACACTGGTTGCAATTCTTCCTGTTATACGATGGAAAAACTGTTGTACTTATATTATATTTTATGCTTCAGGCGTTGACTTCTAAGGGCGTAGCTATTCGATGTGGTGGAGAAACGCCCTAGAGTGAAGCCTATGTTGCCCGGAAAGTAGAAATGACCATTACCTCCACACTGTTTGCAATTATACATTTTATACAATGGAGAAACTGTTGTATTTATATTGTTTTTTATAGTTATGGCGTTGATTTCTTAGGCCCTAACTATTGGATCTGGTGGACCAACGCCCTAGAGTGAAGCCTAGGTTGCCCGGAACGTAGAAATAACCATTACTTCCACACTGTTTGCAATTATTCATTTTATACAATGGAAAAACTGTAGTATTTATATTATATTTTATGCTTCAGACGTTGACTTCTAAGGCAGCAGCTATTCGATGTGGTGGTGCAACGCCCTGGAGTTAGGCCTAGGTTGCCCGGGAGTAGAAATGACCATAACTTACACACTGGTTGCAATTATTCGTTTTATACAATGGAAAAGCTGTTCTATTTGTTTTGTATTTTATGCTTCGGGCGTTGACATATAAGGCCCTAACTGTTCGGTCTGGAGGACGAACGCTCTAGAGTGAAGCCTAGGTTGCCCGTAACGTGGAAATGACCATTACCTTCACACTGCTTGCAATTATACATTTTATAAGATGGAAAAACTGTGGTACCCATGTTGTGTTTTATTCTTCTGGCGTTGAATTCTAAGTCACTAGCTATTCGATCTGCTGGAGCAACGCCCTAGAGTGAAACCTATGTTGCGCTGGATGTAGAAATAGCCATTTCTTTCACACTGTGCGCAATTATTCCTGTTTTACGACGGAAAGACTGATGTATTTATTTTGTATTTGATGCTCCTGGCGTTGGCTTCTAAGGCCCTAACTATTCGATCTGGTGGACCAACGCCATAGAGTCAAGCCTAGGTTGCCCGGAACGCAGAAATGACCATAACTTTCACACAGGTTGTAATTATCCGTTTTATACGATGGAAAGTCTGTTGTATTTATTTTGTATTTTATGCTTCTGGCGTAGACTTCTTAGGACCTAGCTATTCGATCTGGTGGAGCAACGTCCTAGACTGAAGCCTAGGTTGCCCGGAACGTAGAAATCACCATTACCTTCACACTGGTTGCAATTGCTCCTGTTGTGCGATGGAAAGGCTGTTGTATTTTTATTAAATTTTAATTCTCCTGGCGTTGACTACATAGGCCCTATCTATTCGATCTGGTGGAGCAACGCCATAGAGTCAAGCCTAGGTTGCCCGGAACGCAGAAATGACCATTACCTTCACACTGGTTGCAATTACTCCTGTTATACGATGGAAAGGCTGTTGTATTTTTATTATATTTTATGCTTCTGGCGTTGACTACTTAGGCCCTATCTATTCGATCTGGTGGAGCAACGACCTATTGTGAAGCCAAGGTTGCCCGGAACGTAGAAATGACCGTTACTTTCAAAAAGTTTGCAATTGCTCATTTTGTACGATTTAAGCTGTTTTATTTATATTGTATTTTATGCTTCTGGCGTTGACTTCTAAGGCCGTAGCTATTCGATGTGGTGGAGTAACG
Source organism: Calliopsis andreniformis (assembly GCF_051401765.1). NCBI lineage: Eukaryota > Metazoa > Arthropoda > Insecta > Hymenoptera > Andrenidae > Calliopsis > Calliopsis andreniformis. The sequence goes on from NW_027480422.1 coordinate 21,429,275, forward strand.
CCCCAGAGTGAAGCCTAGGTCGCCTGGGACGTAGAAATGTCCGTTACTTTCACAATGTTTGCAATTATTCATTTTATTAGATGGAGAAGCTGTTGAATTTATATTGTATTTTATGCTTCTGGCGTTGACTTCTTAGGCCCTCCCTATTCGATCTGTCGGCGCAACGACCTAGAGTGAAGCCTAGGTTGCACGGAACGTAGAAATGACCCTTACTTTCACAGAGTTTGCAATTACTCATTTTATACGATTGAAAAGCTGTTTTATTTATATTGTATTTTATGCTTCTGGAGTTGACTTCTAAGGCCGTAGCTATAGGATCCGGTGGAACAACGCTCTAGAGTGAAGCGTAGGTTGCGAGGAACGTAGAAATGATCATCACTTTCACACTGGTTGCAATTATTCGTTTTATACGATGGAAGGGCTGTTGTAGTTATTTTGTATTTTATGCTTCTGGCGTTGACTTCTAATGCCATAGCTATTCGATCTGGAGGAGCAACACCCTCGAGTGAAGCCGGGGTTGCCCAGAACGTCGAAATGACCATTACTTTCACAATGTTTGCAATTATTCATTTCATAGAACGGAAAAACTGTTGTATTTATATTGTATTTTATGCTCCTTTCGTTGACTTCTAAGGCTGTAGTTATTCCACGTGGTGGAGCAACGCCATAGGGTGAAGCCTAGGTTGCCCGGAACGTATAAATGACCATAACTTTCATACCGCTTGCAATTATTCGATTTATACGATGGATAAGCTGTTTTATTTCTAATGAATTTTATGCTTCTCGCGTTGACTTGTTAGGCCCTAACTATTCGAACTGGTGGAGCAACGCCCTAGAGAGAAGCCTAGATTGCCCGGAACGTAGAAATGACCATTACCTTCAGGCTTGTTGCAATTATTCCTGTTATACGATGAAAAAACTGTTGTATTTTTATTGTATTTTATGCTTCAGGCGTTGACTTCTAAGGCCCTATGTATTAGATCTGGTGGAGCAATGCCTCAGAGTTAGGTCTAGGATGCCCGGAACGTAGAAATGGCCATTACTTTCAGACTGGTTGCAATTATTCATTTTATACGATGGAAAGACTGTTGTATTTATATTGTATTTTATGTTTCTGGCGTTGACTTCTAAGGCCGTAGCTATTCGATGTGGCGGAACAACGCCCTAGAGTGAAGCCTAGGTTGCCCGGAACGTAGAAATGACCATAACTTTCCGACTGTTTGCAATCATTCATTTTATACGATGGAAAGGCTGTTGTATTTTTATTGTATTTTATGCTTCTGGCGTAGACTTCTTAGGCCCTAACTATTCGATCTGGTGGAGCAACGCCCTAGAGTGAAGCCTAGGTTGCCCGGAACGTAAGAATGACCTGTACATTCACACTGGTTGCAATTATTCCTGTAATACGATGGAAAAACTGTTGTACTTATGTTGTATTTTATGCTTCCTGCGTCGAATTCTAAGTACCTAACTATTCGATCTGGTGGATCAACGCCCTAAACTGAAGCCTAGGTTGCCCGGAACATAGAAATGACCTTTACTTTCACACTGTTTGCAAATATACATCATATACGATCGAAAAGCTGTTGTATTTATATTGTATTTTATGCTTCTGGCGTTGACTTCTTAGGCCCTAACTATTCGATCTGGTGGAACAACGCCCTAGGGTGAAGCCTAGTTTGGCCGGAACGTAGAAATGACCATAACTTTCATACTGGTTGCAATTATTCGTTTTATACGATGGAAAAACTGTTCTATTTATTTTGTATTTTATGCTTCTGGCGCTGACTTCTAAGTCCCTAGCCATTCGATCTGGTAGAGCAACGCCCTACAGTTAAGCCTAGGTTGCCCGGAACGTAGAAATGACCTTTACGTTCACACTGTTTGCAAATATACATCATATACGATGAAAAAACTGTTGTATTTTTATTGTATTTTATGCTTCAGGCGTTGACTTCTAAGGCCGTAGCTATTCGATGTGGTGGGGCAACGCCCTAGAGTGAAGCCTAGGTTGCCCGGAACGTAGAAATGACCATTACCTTCACAATGTTTGCGATTATTCACTTTATACGATGGAAAAAGTGTTGTACATAAATCGTATTTTATGCTTTGGGCGTTGACTTCAAAGTCCCTAACTATTCGATCAGGTGGAGCAACGCCCTAGAGTGAAGCCTAGGTTGCACGGAACGTAGAAATGACCGATACTTTCACACTGTTTGCAAATATACATTATATACGATGGAAAAGCTTTTGTATTTATTTGTATTTTATGCTTCTGGCGTTGACTTCCTAGGCCCTAACTATTTGATCTGGTGGAGCACCGCCCTGTAGTGAAGCCTAGGCTGCCCGGAACGTAGAAATGACCGTTACTTTCACGCTGTTTGCATATATACATTATATACGATGGAAAAGCTGTTGTATTTATATTGTATTTTATGCTTCGGTCGCTGACTTCTTAGGCCCTAACTATTGGATCTGTCGGAGCAACGCCCTAGGGTGAAGCCTAGGTTGCCCGGAACGTATAAATGACCATAACTTTCATACCGCTTGCAATTATTCGATTTGTACGATGGATAAGCTGTTGTATTTCTAATGTATTTTATGCTTCTCGCGTTGACTTGTTAGGCCCTAACTATTCGAACTGGTGGAGCAACGCCCTAGAGAGAAGCCTAGATTGCCCGGAACGTAGAAATGACCATTACCTTCAGGCTTGTTGCAATTATTCCTGTTATACGATGAAAAAACTGTTGTATTTTTATTGTATTTTATGCTTCAGGCGTTGACTTCTAAGGCCGTAGCTATTCGATGTTGATGAGCAACGCATTAGTGTGAAGCCCAGGTTGCCCGGAACGTAGAAATGACCATTACTTCCTCACTGTTTGCAATTATTCATTTTATACATGGAAAAACTGTTGTATTTATATTGTATTCTATGCTTCTGGCGCTGACATCTAAGGTACTAGCTATTCGACCTCTTGGAGCAACGTCCAAGAGTGAAGCCGATGTTGCCCGGAACGTAGAAATGGCCATTACTTTCACACTGGTTGCAATTATTCGTTTTGAACAATGGAAAACCTGTTGTATTTTTATTGTATTTGATGCGTCTGGCCTTGTTTTCTAAGCCCCTAACTATTCGATCTGGTGGAGCACGCCCTAGAGTGAAACCTATGTTGCGCTGGATGTAGAAATAGCCATTTCTTTCACACTGTGCGCAATTATTCCTGTTTTACGACGGAAAGACTGTTGTATTTATTTTGTATTTGATGCTCCTGGCGTTGGCTTCTAAGGCCCTAACTATTCGATCTGGTGGACCAACGCCCTAGGGTGAAGTCTAGGTTGCCTGGAACGTAGAAATGACAGTAACTTTCATACTGGTTGCATTTATTCGTTTTATACGATGGAAAAACTGTTGTATTTATATTGTATTTATGCTTCTGGCGTTGACTTCTCAGGACCTAGCTATTCGATCTGGTGGAGCAACGTCCTAGACTGAAGCCTAGGTTGCCCGGAACGTAGAAATGACCATTACTTTCACACTGGCTGCAATTATTCCTGTTATACGATCGAAAAGCTGTTGTATTTATATTGTATTTTATGCTTCTGGCGTAGACTTCTTAGGACCTAGCTATTCGATCTGGTGGAGTAACGCCCTAGAGTGAGGCCTAGGTTGCCCGGAACGTAGAAATGACCATTACTTTCACATTGGTTGCAATTACTCCTGTTGTACGATGGAAAAACTGTTGTATTTATATTGTATTTTATGCTTCTGGCGTTCGCTTCTAAGGCTGTAGCTATTCCATGTGGTGGAGCAACGCTCTAGGGCGAAGCCTAGGTTGCCCGGAACGTAGAAATGACCATTACATTCACACTGGTTGCAATTGTTCCTGTTATACGATGGAAAAACTGTTGTATCTGTATTGTATTTTATGCTTCGGGGGTTGATTTCTATGGCCCTACCTATTCGATCTGGTGGAGCAACGCCATAGAGTCAAGCCTAGGTTGCCCGGAACGCAGAAATGACCATAACTTTCACACAGGTTGCAATTATCCGTTTTATACGATGGAAAGTCTGTTGTATTTATTTTGTATTTTATGCTTCTGGCGTTGACTTGTTAGGCCCTAGCTCTTCGATCTGGTGGAGCAACGACCTAGAGTGAAGCCTACGTTTCTCGGAAAGTAGAAAGGACCGTTACTTTCACAAAGTTTGCAATTACTCATTTTATACGATGGAAAAACTGTTTTATTTATATTGTATTTTATGCTTCTAGCGTTGACTTCTAAGGCCGTGGTTATTCGATGTGGTGGAGTAAGGCCCTGGAGTGAAGCCTAGGTTGCCCGGAACGTAGAAATGACCATTACTTTCAAAAAGTTGCAATTACTCATTTTGTACGATTTAAAGCTGTTTTATTTATATTGTATTTTATGCTTCTGGCGTTGACTTCTAAGGGCGTAGCTATTCGATGTGGTGGAGTAACGCCCTAGAGCGAGGCCGAGGTTGCCCAGAACGTAGAAATGACCACTACTTTCACATTGGTTGCAATTACTCCTGTTGTACGATGGAAAAACTGTTGTATTTATGTTGTATTTTATGCTTCCGGCGTGCGCTTCTAAGGCTGTAGCTATTCCATGTGGTGGAGCAACGCTACAGGGCGAAGCCTAGGTTGCCCGGAACGTAGAAGTGACCATTACTTTCACACTGGTTGCAATTGTTCCTGTTATGCGATGGAAAAACTGTTGTATCTTTGTTGTATTTTATGCTTCGGGCGTTGACTTCTATGGTCCTACCAATTCGTTCTGGTGGAGCAACGCCATAGAGTCAAGCCTAGGATGCCCGGAATGTAGAAATGACAATTACTTTCACACTGGCTGCAATTATTCCTGTTATACGATCGAAAAACTGTTGTATTTTTATTGTATTTTATGCTTCTGGCGTTGACTTCTTAGGCCCTAAATATTCGATCCGGTGGAGCATTGCCCTAGAGTGAGGCCTAGGTTGCCCGGAACGTAGAACTGACCGTTACTTTCACAATGTTTGCAATCATTAATTGTATACGATGGAAAAACTGTTGTATTTATATTGTATTTTATGCTTCTGGCGTTGACTGCTATGGCCGTAGCTAATCGATGTGGTGGAGAAATGCCCAAGAGTGCAGCGTGTGTTGCACGGAACGTATAAATGACCATAAGTTTCACTCTGGTTGCAATCATTCGTTTTATAAAATGGAAAAACTGTTCTATTAATTTTGTATATTATGCTTCGGGCGTTGACTTCTAAGGTCCTAGCTATCCGACCTGGTGGAGCAACGCCCTAGAGTGTAGCCTAGGTCGCCCGGAACGTAGAAATGACCATCACTTTAACTCTGGTTGCAATTGTTCCTGTTATACGATGGGAAAACTGATGTATTTTTATTGTATTTTATGCTTCTGGCGTTGTCTTCTTAGGACCTAACTATTCCATCTGGTGGAGCAACGCCCTAGAGTGAAGTCTAGATTGCCCGGAACGTAGAAATGACCATTAGTTTCACACTGGTTGCAATTATTCATTTTATACGATGGAAAAACTGTAGTATTTGTATTGTATTTTATGCTTCTGGCGTTGCCTTCTTAGGCCCTAACTGTTCGATCTGGTGGAACAACGCCCTAGAATGAAGCCTAGGTTGCCCGGAACGTAGAAATGACCATTAGTTTCACACTGGTTGCAATAATTCATTTTATACGATGGAAAAACTGTTGTATTTATATTGTGTTTTATGCGTCTGGCGTTGACTTCTTAGGCCCTAACTGTTCGATCTGGTAGAACAACGACCTAGAATGAAGCCAAGGTTGCCCGGAATGTAGAAATGGCCATCACTTTCACACTGGTTTCAATTATTCATGCTATACGATGGAAAAACTGTTGTATTTTTATTGTATTTTATGCTTCTGGCGTTGACTTCTTAGGCCCTAAATATTCTATTCGGTGGAGCAACGCCCTAGAGTGAAGTCTAGATTGCCCGGAACGTAGAAATGACCACTACTTTCACACTGTTTGCAATTATTCCTGTTATACTATGGAAAAACTGTTGTATTTTTATTGTATTTTATGCTTCTGGCGTTGACTTCTTAGGCCGTAAATATTCGATCCGGTAGAGCATTGCCCTAGAGTGAGGCCTAGGTTGCCCGGAACGTAGAAATGACCGTTACTTTCACAATGTTTGCAATCATTAATTGTATACGATGGAAAAACTGTTGTATTTATATTGTATTTTATGATTCTGGCGTTGACTTCTTAGGCCTTAACTGTTCGATCTGGTAGAACAACGACCTAGAATGAATTCAAGGTTGCCCGGAATGTAGAAATGGCCATCACTTTCACACTGGTTTCAATTATTCATGCTATACGATGGAAAAACTGTTGTATTTATATTGTATTTTATTCTTCTGGCATTGACTTTTAAGGCCCTAACTATTCGATATGGTGGCGCAACGCCCTAGAGTGAAGCCTAGGTTGCCCGGAACGTAGAAATGACCATTAGTTTCAGACTGTTTGCAATTATTCATTTTATACGATCGAAAAACTGTTGTATTTATATTGTATTTTATGCTTCTGGCGTTGTCTTCTTAGGCCCTAACTGTTCGCTCTGGTAGAACAACGACCTAGAATGAAGCCAAGGTTGCCCGGAATGTAGAAATGGCCATCACTTTCACACTGGTTTCAATTATTCATGCTATACGATAGAAAAACTGTTGTATTTTTATTGTATTTTATGCTTCTGGCGTTGACTTCTTAGGCCCTAAATATTCGATTCGGTGGAGCAACGCCCTAGAGTGAAGTCCAGATTGCCCGGAACGTAGAAATGAACATTACTTTCACACTGTTTGCAATTATTCCTGTTATACTATGCAAAAGCTGTTGTATTTTTATTGTATTTTATGCTTCTGGCGATGACTTCTTAGGCCCTAAATATTCGATCCGGTGGAGCATCGCCCTAGAGTGAGGCCTAGGTTGCCCGGAACGTAGAAATGACCGTTACTTTCACAATGTTTGCAATCATTAGTTGTATACGATGGAAAAACTGTTGTATTTATATTGTATTTTATGCTTCTGGCGTTGACTTCTTAGGCCCTAACTGTTCGATCTGGTAGAACAACGACCTAGAATGAAGCCAAGGTTGCCCGGAATGTAGAAATGGCCATCACTTTCACACTGGTTTCAATTATTCATGCTATACGATGGAAAAACTGTTGTATTGTTATTGTATTTTATGCTTCTGGCGTTGACTTCTTAGGCCCTAAATATTCGATTCGGTGGAGCAACGCCCTAGAGTGAAGTCTAGATTGCCCGGAACGTAGAAATGACCATTACTTTCACACTGTTTGCAATTATTCATTTTATACGATGGAAAATCTGTTGTATTTATATTGTATTTTATGCTTCTGGCGTTGACTTCTATGGCCGTAGCTAATCGATGTGGTGGAGCAATGCCCTAGAGTGCAGCCTGTGTTGCACGGAACGTATAAATGGCCATAAGTTTCACTCTGGTTGCAATCATTCGTTTTATAAAATGGAAAAAATGTTCTATTAATTTTGTATTTTATGCTTCTGGCGTTGACTTCTTAGGCCCTAACTATTCGATCAGGTGGAGCAACGCCCTAGGGTGAAGCCTAGGTTGCCCGGAACGTAGAAATGACCATAACTTTCATACTGGTTGCAATTATTCGTTTTATACGATGGAAAAACTGTTGCTCATATATCGTATTTTATGCTTCTGGCGTTGACTTCTTAGGCCCTAACTATTCGATCAGGTGGAGCAACGCCCTAGGGTGAAGCCTAGGTTGCCCGGAACGTAGAAATGACCATTGCCTTCACACTGTTTGCAAATATACATTATATACGATGGAAAAGCTGTTGTATCTATTCTGCATTTTATGCTTCTGGCATTGACTTCTTAGGCCCTAACTATTGGATCTGGTGGAGCAACGCCCAGGGCTGAAGCCTAGGTTGCGCGGAACGTAGAAATGACCATAACTTTCACACTGGTTTCAATTATTCGTTTTATACAATGGAAAAACTTTTCTATTTTTTTGAATTTCATGCTTCGGGCGCTGACTACTAAGGCCCTAACTATTCGATCTGCTGGAGCAACGCCCTAGAGTGAAGCCTAGGTTGCCCGGAACATAGAAATGACCATTACCTTCACACTGTTTGCGATTATTCATTTTATACGATGGCAAAACTGTTGTACATATATCGTTTTTTATGCTTCTGGCGTTGACTTTTTAGGCCCTAACTATTCGATCAGGTGGAGAAACGCCCTAGGGTGAAGCGTAGGTTGCCCGGAACGTGGAAATGACCATAACTTTCACACTGGTTTCAATTATTCGTTTTATACAATGGAAAAACTGTTGTATTTATATTGTATTTTATGCTTCTGGCGTTGACTTCTTAGGCCCTATCTATTCGATCTGGCGGAGCAACGCCCTAGGGTGAAGCCTAGGTTGCCCGGAACGTAGAAATGACCATAACTTTCATACTGGTTACAATTATTCGTTTTATACGATGGAAAAACTGTTGTGTTTATTTTGTATTTGGTGCTTCTGGCGTTGACTTCTTAGGCCCTAACTGTTAGATGTGGAGGACCAACGCCCTAGAGTGAAGCCTAGGTTGTCCGGAACGTAGAAATGACCGTAACGTTCATACTGGTTGCAATTATTCGTTTTATACGATGGAAAAACTGTTGTATTTATATTGTATTTTATGCTTCTGGCGTTGACTTCGTAGGCCCTATCTATTCGATCTGGCGGAGCGACGCCCTAGAGTGTAGCCCAGGTTGCCCGGAATGTAGAAATGATCATCACTTTCACACTGGTTGCAATTATTCTTGTTATACGATCGAAAAACTGTTGTATTTATTTTGTATTTTATGCCTCTGGCGTTGACTCCTATGGCCGTAGCTATTCGATGTGGTGGAGCACCGAGCTAGAGTGAAGCCTAGGTTGCCCGGAACGTAGAAATGACCATGTCTTTCACACTGGTTGCAATTCTTCCTGTTATACGATGGAAAAACTGTTGTACTTATATTATATTTTATGCTTCAGGCGTTGACTTCTAAGGGCGTAGCTATTCGATGTGGTGGAGAAACGCCCTAGAGTGAAGCCTATGTTGCCCGGAAAGTAGAAATGACCATTACCTCCACACTGTTTGCAATTATACATTTTATACAATGGAGAAACTGTTGTATTTATATTGTTTTTTATAGTTATGGCGTTGATTTCTTAGGCCCTAACTATTGGATCTGGTGGACCAACGCCCTAGAGTGAAGCCTAGGTTGCCCGGAACGTAGAAATGACTATTACTTCCACACTGTTTGCAATTATTGATATTATAGAGTGGAAAAACTGTTGTATTTATATTGTATTTTATGCTTCTGGCATTGACTTCTAAGGCCCTAACTATTCGATGTGGTTGAGCAACGCCTAGAGTGAAGCCTAGATTGCCCGGAACGAAGAAATGACCACAACTTTCATACTGGTTGCAATTATTCGTTTTATACGATTGAAAAACTTTTGTGTTTATTTTGTATTTGGTGCTTCTGGCGTTGACTCCTTAGGCCCTAACTGTTGGATGTGGTGGACCAAAACTCTAGAGTGAAGCCTAGGTTGCCCGGAACGTAGAAATGACCGTTACTTTCACACTGTTTGCAAATGTACATTATATACCACGGAAAAGCTGTTGTATTTATATTGTATTTTATGCTTCTGGCGTTGACTTCTTAGGCCCTAACTATTTGATCCGGTGGAGCACCGCCCTGTAGTGAAGCCTAGGTTGCCCGGAACGTGGAAATGACCATAACTTTCACACTGGTTTCAATTATTCGTTTTATACAATGGAAAAGCTGTTCTATTTATTTTGTATTTTATGCTTCGGGCGTTGACTTCTATGGCCCTAACTATTCGATCTGGTGGAGCAACGCCCTAGAGTGAAGCCTAGGTTGCCCGGAACGTAGAAATGACCATAACCTTCACACTGTTTGCGATTATTCATTTTATACGATGGTAAAACTGTTGTACATATATCGTATTTTATGCTTCTGGCGTTGACTTCTTAGGCCCTAACTATTCGATCAGGTGGAGCAACGACCTAGGGTGAAGCCTAGGTTGCCCGGAACGTAGAAATGACCATAACTATCAGACTGGTTGCAATTATTCGTTTTATACGATGGATAGACTGTTGTATTTATATTGTATTTTATGCTTCTGGCGTTGGCTTCTAAGGCCGCAGCTATTCGATGTGCTGGAGCAACGCCCTAGAGTGAAGCCTAGGTTGCCCGAACGTAGAAATGACCATACCTTTCACACTTGTTGCAATTACTCATTTTATGCGATGGAAAAACTGTTGTACATATATCGTATTTTATGCTTCTGGCATTGACTTCTTAGGCCCTAACTATTCGATCTGGAGGAGCAACGCCCTATGGTGAAGCCTAGGTTGCCCGGAACGTAGAAATGACCATAACTATCAGACTGGTTGCAATTATTCGTTTTATACGATGGATAGACTGTTGAATTTATATTATATTTTATGCTTCAGACGTTGACTTCTAAGGCAGTAGCTATTTGATGTGGTGGAGAAACGCCCTAGAGTGAAGCCTAGGTTGCCCGGAAGGTAGAAATGACCATTACCTCCACACTGTTTGCAATTATTCATTTTATACAGTGGAAAAACTGTTGTATTTATATTGTTTTTTATAGTTATGGCGTTGATTTCTAAGGCCGTAGCTATTCGATGTGGTGGGGCAATGCCCTAGAGTGAAGCCTAGGATGCTCGCAACGTAGAAATGACCATATCTTTCACACTGTCTGCAATTATTCCTGTTATAAGATTGAAAAACTGTTGTATTTGTATTGTATTTTATGCTTCTGGAGGAGACTTCTTAGGCTCTAACTATTCGATCTGGTGGAACGACGCTCTAGCGTGAAGCCTAGGTTGCCCGTATCGTAGAAATGACCATATCTTTCACACTGGTTGCAATTATTCCTGTTATACGATGGAAAAACTGTTGTATTTGTATTGTATTTTATGCTTCTGGCGTTGACTTCTTAGGCCCTAACTATTCGATCTGGTGGAGCAACGCCCTAGGGTGAAGCCTAGGTTGCCCGGAACGTAGAAATGACCATATCTATCAGACTCGTTGCAATTATTCGTTTTATACGATGGAAAGACTGTTGTATTTATATTGTATTTTACAGTTATGGCGTTGTCTTCTAGGGCCGTAGCTATTCGATGTGGTGGAGCAACGCCCTCGAGTGAAGCCTAGGTTGCCCGGAACGTAGAAATGACCATCACTTTCACAATGGTTGCAGTTATTCTTGTTATACGATGGAAAAGCTGTTGTATTTATATTGTATTTTCTGCCTCTGGCGTAGGCTTCTTAGGCCCTAACTATTCGATCTGGGGGAACCACGCCCTAGACTGAAGCCTAGGTTGCCCGGAACGTAGAAATGACCATCACTTTCAAACTGGTTGCAATTATTCCTGTTATACGATGCAAAAACTGTTGTATTTATATTGTATTTTATGCTTCTGGTGTAGACTTCTTAGGCCCTAGCTATTCGATCTGGAGGAACAACGCCCTAGAGTGAAGCCTAGGTTGCCCGAAACGTAGAAATAACCATTACCTTCACACTGCTTGCAATTATACATTTTATAAGATGGAAAAGCTGTTGTATTTATATTGTATTTTATGCTTCTGGCGTTGACTTCTAAGGCCCTAACTACTCGATCTGGTGGGACAATGCCCTAGAGTGAAGCCTAGGTTGCCCGGGACGTAGAAATGACCATCACCTTCACTCTGGTTGCAATTATTCATTTTATACAATGGAAGAACTGTTGTATTTATATTGTTTTTTATAGTTATGGCGTTGACTTCTAAGGCCGTAGCTAGTCGATGTGGTGGAGCAACGCCCTAGAGTGAAGCCTAGGTTACCGGGAACATAAGAATGACCAGTACTTTCACACTGGTTGCAGTTATTCATGTTATACGATGGAAAAACTGTTGCATTGTTATTGTATTTTATGCCTCTGGCGTTGACTTCTAAGTCCCTAGCTATTCGATCTGGTGGAGCAAGTCCCTAGAGCGAAGCCTAGGTTGCCCGGAACGTAGTAATGACCTGTACTTTCACATTGGTTGCAATTATTCCTGTTATACTATGGAAAAACTGTTGCATTTTTATTGTATTTTATGCTTCTGGCGTTAAATTCTAAGTCCCTAACTATGCGATCTGGTGGAGCAACGCCCTACAGTTAAGCCTAGGTTGCCCGGAACGTAGAAATGACCATAACTTTCACACTGGTTGCAATTATTCGTATTATACAATGGAAAAACTGTTCTATTTATTTTGTATTTTATGCTTCGGGCGTTGACATCTAAGGCCCTAACTATTCGATCTGGTGAAGCGACGCTCTAGAGTGAAGCCTAGGTTGCCCGGAACGTAGAAATGACCATTGCCTTCACAGTCCTTGCAATTATACATTTTATACGATGGAAAGGCTGTTGTATTTTTATTGTATTTTATGCTTCTGGGGTTGACTTCTAAGTCCCCAGCTATTCGATCTGGTGGAGCGCCGCCCTACAGTGAAACCTAGGTTGCCCGGTACGTAGAAATGACCTTTACTTTCACACTGTCTGCAAATATACATTATATACGATGGAAGAGCTGTTGTATTTATATTGTATTTTATGCTTCTGGCGTTGACTTCTTAGGCCCTAACCATTCGATCTGCTGGGACAATGCCCTAGAGTGAAGCCTAGGTTGCCCAGAACGTAGAAATGACCATTACCTTCACACTGCTTGCAATTATACATTTTATACGGTGGAAATATTGTTGTGCTTATATTGTATGTTATGCCTCTGGCGTTGACTCCTAATGCCGTAGCTATTCGATGTGGTGGAGCAATGCCCTAGCGTGAAGCCTAGGTTGCCCGGAACGTAGAAATGACCATAACTTACACACTGGTTGCAATTATTCGTTTTATACAATGGAAAAGCTGTTCTATTTGTTTTGTATTTTATGCTTCGGGCGTTGACATATAAGGCCCTAACTGTTCGGTCTGGAGGACGAACGCTCTAGAGTGAAGCCTAGGTTGCCCGTAACGTGGAAATGACCATTACCTTCACACTGCTTGCAATTATACATTTTATAAGATGGAAAAACTGTGGTACCCATGTTGTGTTTTATTCTTCTGGCGTCGAATTCTAAGTCACTAGCTATTCGATCTGGTGGAGCAACGCCCTAGAATGAAGCCTAGGATACCCGGAACATAGAAATGACCAGTACTTTCACACTGGTTGCAGCTTTCCTGTTATACGATGGAAAAACTGCTGCATTTTTATTGTATTTTATGCTTCTGGGGTTGACTTCTAAGTCCCTAGCTATTCGATCTGGCGGAGCAGCGCCCTACAGCGAAACCTAGGTTGCCCGGTACGCAGAAATGGCCTTTACTTTCACACTGTTTGCAAATATACATTACATACTATGGAAGAGCTGTTGTATTTACATTGTATTTTATGCTTCTGGCGTTGTATTCAAAGTCTCTAGCTATTCGATCTGGAGGAGCAACGCCCTGGAGTTAAGCCTAGGTTGCCCGGAGAGTAGAAATGACCATAACTTTCACACTGGTTGCAATTATTCGTTTTATACAATGGAAAGGCTGTTCTATTTATTTTGTATTTTATGCTTCGGGCGTTGACATCTAAGGCCCTAACTATTCGGTCTGGAGGAGGAACGCTCTAGAGTGAAGCCTAGGTTGCCCGTAACGTGGAAATGACCATTACCTTCACTCTGCTTGCAATTATACATTTTATAAGATGGAAAAACTGTGGTACCCATGTTGTATTTTATTCTTCTGGCGTTGAATTCTAAGTCCCTAGCTATTCGATCTGGTGGAGCAACGCCCTAGAATGAAGCCTAGGTTACCCGGAACATAGAAATGACCAGTACTTTCACACTGGTTGCAGCTTTCCTGTTATACGAGGTAAAAACTGTTGCATTTTTATTGTATTTTATGCTTCTGGGGTTGACTTCTAAGTCCCTAGCTATTCGGTCTGGCGGAGCAGCGCCCTACGGCGAAGCCTAGGTTGCCCGGTACGTAGAAATGACCTTTACTTTCACACTGTTTGCAAATATACATTATATACAATGGAAGAGCTGTTGTATTTATATTGTATTTTATGCTTCTGGCGTTGACTTCTTAGGCCCCAACTATTCGATCTGGTCGGACAATGCCCTAGAGCGAAGCCTAGGTTGCCCGGAACGTATAAATGACCATAGCTTTCATACTGGTTGCAATTATTCGTTTTACACGATGGAAAAGCTGTTGTATTTTTCTTTTATTTTATGCTTCTAGCGTTGACTTCTAAGTCCCTAGCTATTCGATCTGGTGGAGCAACGCCCTAGAGTGAAGCCTAGGTTGCCCGGAACGCAGAAATGACCATACCTTTCACACAGATTACAATTATTCCTGTTATACGATGGAAAAACTGTTGTATTTCTATTGTATTCTATGCTTCTGGCGTTGTCTTCTTAGGCCCTAACTATTCGATCTGGTGGAGCAACGCCCTAGGGTGAAGCGTAGGTTGCCCCGAACGTAGAACTGACCATAACTCTCATACTGGTTGCAATTATTCGTTTTATTCCGTGGAAAAACTGTTGTACCTATATTGTATTTTTTGCGTCTGGAGTTGTTTTCTGAGGCCCTAACTATTCGACCTGGTGGACCGACGCCCTAGAGTGAAGACTAGGATGCCCGGAACGTAGAAATGACCATATCTTTCACACTGTTTGCAATTACTCCTGTTATACGACTGAAAAACTGTTGTATTTATATTGTATTTTATGCTACTGGCGTTGACTTCTAAGGCCGCAGCTATTCGATGTGGTGGTGCAACGCCCTGGAGTTAGGCCTAGGTTGCCCGGGGAGTAGAAATGACCATAACTTACACACTGGTTGCAATTATTCGTTTTATACAATGGAAAAGCTGTTCTATTTATTTTGTATTTTATGCTTAGGGCGTTGACATATAGGGCCCTAACTATTCGGTCTGGAGGAGGAACGCTCTAGAGTGAAGCCTAGGGTGCCCGTAACGTGGAAATGACCATTACCTTCACACTGCTTGCAATTATACATTTTATAAGATGGAAAAACTCTGGTACCCATGTTGTGTTTTATTCTTCTGGCGTTGAATTCTAAGTCACTAGCTATTCGATCTGGTGGAGCAACGCCCTAGAATGAAGCCTAGGATACCCGGAACATAGAAATGACCAGTACTTTCACAGTGGTTGCAGCTTTCCTGTTATACGATGGAAAAACTGCTGCATTTTTATTGTATTTTATGCTTCTGGGGTTGACTTCTAAGTCCCTAGCTATTCGATCTGGCGGAGCAGCGCCCTACAGCGAAACCTAGGTTGGCCGGTACGCAGAAATGGCCTTTACTTTCACACTGTTTGCAAATATACATTATATACTATGGAAGAGCTGTTGTATTTACATTGTATTTTATGCTTCTGGCGTTGTATTCAAAGTCTCTAGCTATTCGATCTGGAGGAGCAACGCCCTGGAGTTAAGCCTAGGTTGCCCGGAGAGTAGAAATGACCATAACTTTCACACTGGTTGCAATTATTCGTTTTATACAATGCAAAGGCTGTTCTATTTATTTTGTATTTTATGCTTCGGGCGTTGACATCTAAGGCCCTAACTATTCGGTCTGGAGGAGGAACGCTCTAGAGTGAAGCCTAGGTTGCCCGTAACGTGGAAATGACCATTACCTTCACACTGCTTGCAATTATACATTTCATAAGATGGAAAAACTGTGGTACCCATGTTGTATTTTATTCTTCTGGCGTTGAATTCTAAGTCCCTAGCTATTCGATCTGGTGGAGCAACGCCCTAGAATGAAGCCTAGGTTACCCGGAACATAGAAATGACCAGTACTTTCACACTGGTTGCAGCTTTCCTGTTATACGATGGAAAAACTGTTGCATTTTTATTGTATTTTATGCTTCTGGGGTTGACTTCTAAGTCCCTAGCTATTCGGTCTGGCGGAGCAGCGCCCTACGGCGAAGCCTAGGTTGCCCGGTACGTAGAAATGACCTTTACTTTCACACTGTTTGCAAATATACATTATATACGATGGAAGAGCTGTTGTATTTATATTGTATTTTATGTTTCTGGCGTTGACTTTTTAGGCCCCAACTATTCGATCTGGTCGGACAATGCCCTAGAGCGAAGCCTAGGTTGCCCGGAACGTATAAATGACCATAGCTTTCATACTGGTTGCAATTATTCGTTGTATACGATGGAAAAACTGTCGTATTTTTCTTTTACTTCATGCTTCTAGCGTTGACTTCTAAGTCCCTAGCTATTCGATCTGGTGCAGCAACGCCCTAGAGTGAAGCCTAGGTTACCCGGGACGTAGAAATGACCATCACCTTCACTCTGGTTGCAATTATTCATTTTATACAATGGAAGAACTGTTGTATTTATATTGTTTTTTATAGTTATGGCGTTGACTTCTAAGGGCGTAGCTATTCGATGAGGTGGAGCAACGCCCTAGAGTGAAGCCTAGGTTACCGGGAACATAAAAATGACCAGTACTTGCACACTGGTTGCAGTTATTCATGTTATACGATGGAAAATCTGTTGCATTTTTATTGTATTGTATGCCTCTGGCGTTGACTTCTAAGTCCCTAGCTATTCGATCTGGTGGAGCAAGTCCCTAGAGCGAAGCCTAGGTTGCGCGGAACGTAGAAATGACCTGTACTTTCACATTGGTTGCAATTATTCCTGTTATACTATGGAAAAGCTGTTGCATTTTTATTGTATTTTATGCTTCTGGCGTTAAATTCTAAGTCCCTAACTATGCGATCTGGTGGAGCAACGCCCTACAGTTAAGCCTAGGTTGCCCGGAACGTAGAAATGACCATAACTTTCACACTGGTTGCAATTATTCGTTTTATACAATGGAAAAACTGTTCTATTTATTTTGTATTTTATGCTTCGGGCGTTGACTTCTAAGGACCTAACTATTCGATCTGGTGGAGCAACGCTCTAGAGTGAAGCCTAGGTTGCCCACAATGTAGAAATGACCATAGCTTACGCACTGGTTGCAATTATTCCTGTTATACAAGGGAAAAACTGTTGTATTTATTGTGCATTTTATGCTTCTGGCGTTGACTTCTTAGGCCCTAACTATTCGATCTGGTGGAGCAACGCCCTAGAGTGAAGACTAGGTTGCCCGGAATGTAGAAATGACCATCACTTTCACACTGGTTTCAATTATTCTTGTTATACGATGGAAAAACTGTTGTATTTATTTTGTATTTTGTGCCTCGCGCGTTGACTCCTAAGGCCGGAGCTGTTCGATGTGGTGGAGCAACGCCCTAGAGTGAAGCCTAGGTTGCCCGGAACGTAGAAATGACCATGTCTTTCAAACTGGTGCAATTATTCCTGTTATACGATGGAAAAACTGTAGTATTTATATTATATTTTATGCTTCAGACGTTGACTTCTAAGGCCGTTGCTATTCGATGTGGTGGAGAAACGCCCTAGAGTGAAGCCTAGGTTGCCCGGAACGTAGAAATGATCATCACTTTCACACTGGTTGCAATTATTCCTGTTATACGATGGAAAAGCTGTTGTATTTACATTGTATTTTATGCTTCTGCTGTAGACTTCTTAGGCCCTAGCTATTCGATCTGGAGGGACAACGCCCTATAGTGAAGCCTAGGTTGCCCGGAAAGAAGAAATGACCATCACTTTCACACTGGTTGCAATTATTCCTGTTATATGTTGGAAAAACTGTTGTATCTATTTTGTATTTTATGCTTCTGGCGCTGACTTCTTATGTCCTAACTATTGGATCTGGTGGAGCAACGACCTAGGGTGAAGCCTAGGATGCCCGCAACGTAGAAATGACCATATCTTTCACACTGTTAGCAATTATTCCTGTTATGCGATTGAAAAACTGTTGTATTTATATTGTATTTTATGGTTCTGGCGTTGACATCTAAGGCCGCAGCTATTCGATGCGGTGGAGCAACGCCCTAGGGTGAAGCCTAGGTTGCCCGGAACGTAGAAATGACCATACCTTTCACACTGATTACAATTACTCCTGTTATACGATGGAAAAACTGTTGTATTTCTATTGTATTTTATGCTTCTGGCGTTGTCTTCTTAGGCCCTAACTATTCGATCTGGTGGAGCAACGCCCTAGGGTGAAGCCTAGGTTGCCCGGAACGTAGAACTGACCATAACTCTCATACTGGTTGCAATTATTCGTTTTATACCGTGGAAAAACTGTTGTACTTATATTGTATTTTTTGCGTCTGGAGTTGTTTTCTGAGGCCCTAACTATTCGACCTGGTTGACCAACGCCCTAGAGTGAAGACTAGGTTGCGCGGAATGTAGAAATGACCATCACTTTCACACAGGTTGCAATTATTCTTGTTATACGAGGGAAAAACTGTTGTATTTATATTGTTTTTTATAGTTATGGCGTTGACTTCTAAGGCCGTAGCTAATCGATGTGGTGGAGCAATGCCCTAGAGTGAAGCCTAGGATGCCCGGAACGTAGAAGTGACCATATCTTTCACACTGTTTGCAATTACTCCTGTTATACGACTGAAAAACTGTTGTATTTATATTGTATTTTATGCTTCGGGCGTTGACATCTAAGGTCCTAACTATTCGATCTGGTGAAGCAACGCTCTAGGGTGAAGCCTAGGTTGCCCGGAACGTAGAAATGACCATTGCCTTCACAGTCCTTGCAATTATACATTTTATACGATGGAAAAACTG
This sequence comes from Calliopsis andreniformis, assembly GCF_051401765.1. Taxonomy (NCBI): domain Eukaryota; kingdom Metazoa; phylum Arthropoda; class Insecta; order Hymenoptera; family Andrenidae; genus Calliopsis; species Calliopsis andreniformis. Next base: position 21,448,111 of record NW_027480422.1, read on the forward strand.
TTGTATTTTTATTGTATTTTATGCTTCTGGGGTTCACTTCTAAGTTCCTAGCTATTCGATCTGGTGGAGCAGCGCCCTACAGCGAAACCTAGGTTGCCCGGTACGTAGAAATGACCTCTACTTTCACACTGTTTGCAAATATACATTATATACGATGGAAGAGCAGTTGTATTTATATTGTATTTTATGCTTCTGGCGTTGACTTCTTAGGCCCTATCTATTCGATCTGGTGGGACAATGACCTAGAGTGAAGCCTAGGTTGCCCGGAACGTATAAATGTCCATAGCGTTCACACTGGTTGCAATTATTCTTTTTATACAATGGAAAAACTGTTCTATTTATTTTGTATTTTATGCTTCGGGCGTTGACTTCGAAGGCCCTAACTATTCGATCTGGTGGAGCAACGCTCTAGAGTGAAGCCTAGGTTGCCCACAACGTAGAAATGACCATAGCTTTCACACTGGTTGCAATTATTCCTGTTATACAAGGGAAAAACTGTTGTATTTATTGTGCATTTTATGCTTCTGGCGTTGACTTCTTAGGCCCTAACTATTCGATCTGGTGGAGCAACGCCCTAGAGTGAAGCCTAGGTTGCCCGGAACGTAGAAATGACCATACCTTTCACACTGATTGCAATTATTCCTGTTATACGATGGAAGAACTGTTGTATTTCTATTGTATTTTATTCTTCTGGCGTTGACTTCTTAGGCCCTAACTATTCGATCTGTTGGAGCAACGCCCTAGGGTGAAGCCTAGGTTGCCCGGAGCGTAGAACTGACCATAACTTTCATACTGGTTGCAATTATTCGTTTTATACCGTGGAAAAACTGTTGTATTTATATTGTATTTTATGCGTCTGGAGTTGTTTTCTAAGGCCCTAACTATTCCACCTGGTGGACCAACGCCCTAGAGTGAAGCCTAGGTTGCACGGAACGTAGAAATGCCCATTACTTTCACACTGGTTGTAATTATTGTTGTTATACGATGGAATAACTGTTGTATTTATATTTTATTTTATGCTTCTGGCGTTGACTTCTAAGGCCCTAGCTATTCGATCTGGTGGTGCAACGCTCTAGAGTGAAGCCTAGGTTGCCCGGAACTTAGAAGTGACCATCACCTTCACTCTGGTTGCTATTATTACTGTTATACGATGGAAAAACTGTTGTATTTTTATGGTATTTTATAATTCGGGCGTTGACTTCTAAGGCCGTAGCTATTCGATCTGGTAGAGCAACGCCCTAGAGTTAAGTCTAGGATGCCCGGAACGTAGAAATGCCCATTACTTTCACACTGGTTGTAATTATTCCTGTTATACGATGGAATAACTGTTGTATTTTTATTTTATTTTGTGCTTCTGGCGTTGACATCTAAGGTCCTAGCTATTCGATCTGGTGGAGCAACGCCGAAGAGTGAAGACTAGGTTGCCCGGAATGTAGAAAAGACCATCACTTTCACACTGGTTGCAATTATTCTTGTTACACGATGGAAAAACAGTTGTATTTATTTTGTATTTTATGCCTCGCGCGTTGACTCCTAAGGCCGGAGCTATTCGATGTGGTGGAGCAACGCCCTAGAGTGAAGCCTAGGTTGCCCGGAACGTAGAAGTGACCGTGTCTTTCACACTGGTTGCAATTATTCCTGTTATACGATGGAAAAACTGTAATATTTATATCATATTTTATGCTTCAGACGTTGACTGCTAAGGCCGTAGCTATTCGATGTGGTGGAGAAACGCCCCAGAGTGAAGCCTAGGTTGCCCGGAAAGTACAAATGACCATTACCTCCACTCTGTTTGCAATTATTCATTTTATACAATGGAAAAACTGTTGCATTTATATCGTTTTTTATAGTTGTGGCGTTGACTTCTAAGGCCGTAGCTATTCGATGTGGTGGAGCAATGAGCTAGAGTGAAGCCTAGGTTGCCCGGAACGTAGAAATGACCATACCTTTCACACTGATTACAATTACTCCTGTTATACGATGGAAAAACTGTTGTATTTCTATTGTATTTTATGCTTCTGGCGTTGTCTTCTTAGGCCCTAACTATTCGATCTGGCGGAGCAACGCCCTAGGGTGAAGCCTAGGTTGCCCGGAACGTAGAACTGACCATAACTCTCATACTGGTTGCAATTATTCGTTTTATACCGTGGAAAAACTGTTGTACTTATATTGTATTTTTTGCGTCTGGAGTTGTTTTCTGAGGCCCTAACTATTCGACCTGGAGGACCAACGCCCTAGAGTGAAGACTAGGTTGCCCGGAATGTAGAAATGACCATCACTTACACACTGGTTGCAATTATTCTTGTTATGCGATGGAAAAACTGTTGTATTTATATTGTTATTTATAGTTATGGCGTTGACTTCTAAGGCCGTAGCTAATCGATGTGGTGGAGCAATGCCCTAGAGTGAAGCCTAGGATGCCCGGAACGTAGAAATGACCATATCTTTCACACTGTTTGCAATTACTCCTGTTATACGACTGAAAAACTGTTGTATTTATATTGTATTTTATGCTTCAGACGTTGACTTCTAAGGCCGTAGCTATTCGATGTGGTGGAGAAACGCCCCAGAGTGAAGCCTAGGTTGCCCGGAAAGTACAAATGACCATTACCTCCACTCTGTTTGCAATTATTCATTTTATACAATGGAAAAACTGTTGCATTTATATCGTTTTTTATAGTTGTGGCGTTGACTTCTAAGGCCGTAGCTATTCGATGTGGTGGAGCAATGAGCTAGAGTGAAGCCTAGGTTGCCCGGAACGTAGAAATGACCATACCTTTCACACTGATTACAATTACTCCTGTTATACGATGGAAAAACTGTTGTATTTCTATTGTATTTTATGCTTCTGGCGTTGTCTTCTTAGGCCCTAACTATTCGATCTGGCGGAGCAACGCCCTAGGGTGAAGCCTAGGTTGCCCGGAACGTAGAACTGACCATAACTCTCATACTGGTTGCAATTATTCGTTTTATACCGTGGAAAAACTGTTGTACTTATATTGTATTTTTTGCGTCTGGAGTTGTTTTCTGAGGCCCTAACTATTCGACCTGGAGGACCAACGCCCTAGAGTGAAGACTAGGTTGCTCGGAATGTAGAAATGACCATCACTTACACACTGGTTGCAATTATTCTTGTTATGCGATGGAAAAACTGTTGTATTTATATTGTTATTTATAGTTATGGCGTTGACTTCTAAGGCCGTAGCTAATCGATGTGGTGGAGCAATGCCCTAGAGTGAAGCCTAGGATGCCCGGAACGTAGAAATGACCATATCTTTCACACTGTTTGCAATTACTCCTGTTATACGACTGAAAAACTGTTGTATTTATATTGTATTTTATGCTTCTGGCGTTGACTTCTAAGGCCGCAGCTATTCGATGTGGTGGAGCAACGTCCTAGAGTGAAGCCTAGGTTGCCCGGAACGTAGAAATGACCATACCTTTCACACTGATTGCAATTATTCCTGTTATACGATGGAAGAACTGTTGTATTTCTATTGTATTTTATGCTTCTGGCGTTGACTTCATAGGCCCTAATTATTCGATCTGTTGGAGCAACGCCCTAGGGTGAAGCCTAGGTTGCCCGGAACGTAGAACTGACCATAACTTTCATACTGGTTGCAATTATTCGTTTTATACCGTGGAAAAACTGTTGTATTTATATTGTATTTTATGCGTCTGGAGTTGTTTTCTAAGGCCCTAACTATTCGACCTGGTGGACCAACGCCCTAGAGTGAAGCCTAGGTTGCACGGAACGTAGAAATGCCCATTACTTTCCCACTGGTTGTAATTATTCTTGTTATACGATGGAATAACTGTTGTATTTATATTTTATTTTATGCTTCTGGCGTTGACTTCTAAGGCCGTAGCTATTCGATCTGGTAGAGCAACGCCCTAGAGTTAAGTCTAGGATGCCCGGAACGTAGAAATGGCCATTGCTTTCACACTGGTTGCACTTATTCGTCTGATACGATGGAAAAGCTCTTGTACATATATCGTATTTTATGCTTCTAGCGTTGACTTCTTAGGACCTAACTATTCGATCTGGTGGAGCAACGCACTAGGGTGAAGCCTAGCTTGCCCGGAACGTAGAAATGACCATAACTTTCATACTGGTTGCAATTATTCGTTTCATACCGTGGGAAAACTGTTGTATTTATATTGTATTTTATGCGTCTGGAGTTGTTTTCTAAGGCCCTAACTAATCGACCTGGTGGACCAACGCCCTAGAGTGAAGCCTAGGTTGCACGGAACGTAGAAATGCCCATTACTTTCACACTGGTTGTAATTATTCCTGTTATACAAGGGAAAAACTGTTGCATTTATTGTGTATTTTATGCTTCTGGCGTTGACTTAGGCCCTAACTATTCGATCTGGTGGAGCAACGCCCTAGAGTGAAGACTAGGTTGCCCGGAACGTAGAAATGACCATGTCTTTCACACTGGTTGCAATTATTCGTGTTATACGATGGAAAATCTGTAGTATTTATATTATATTTTATGCTTCAGACGTTGACTTCTAAGGCCGTAGCTATTCGATGTGGTGGAGCAATGAGCTAGAGTGAAGCCTAGGATGCTCGGAACGTAGAAATGACCATATCTTTCACACTGTTTGCAATTACTCCTGTTATACGTCTGAAAAACTGTTGTATTTATATTGTATTTTATGCTTCTGGCGTTGACATCTAAGGCCGCAGCTATTCGATGTGGTGGAGCAACGTCCTAGAGTGAAGCCTAGGTTGCCCGGAACGCAGAAATGACCATACCATTCACACTGATTGCAATTATTCCTGTTTTACGATGGAAGAACTGTTGTATTTATATTGTATTTTATGCGTCTCGAGTTGTCTTCTAAGGCCCTAACTATTCGACCTGGTGGACCAACGCCCTAGAGTGAAGCCTAGGTTGCACGGAACGTAGAAATGCCCATTACTTTCACACTGGTTGTAATTATTCCTGTTATACGATGGAATAACTGTTGTATTTTTATTTCATTTTGTGCTTCTGGCGTTGACTTCTAAGGTCCTAGCTATTCGATCTGGTGGAGCAACGCCCTAGAGTGAAGCCTAGGTTGCACGGAACGTAGAAATGCCCATTACTTTCACACTGGTTGTAATTATTCTTGTTATACGATGGAATAACTGTTGTATTTATATTTTATTTTATGCTTCTGGCGTTGACGTCTAAGGCCCTAGCTATTCGATCTGGTGGTGCAACGCTCTAGAGTGAAGCCTAGGTTGCCCGGAACTTAGAAGTGACCATCACCTTCACTCTGGTTGCTATTATTACTGTTATACGATGGAAAAACTGTTGTATTTTTATGGTATTTTATAATTCGGGCGTTGACTTCTAAGGCCGTAGCTATTCGATCTGGTCGAGCAACGCCCTAGAGTTAAGTCTAGGATGCCCGGAACGTAGAAATGCCCATTACTTTCACACTGGTTGTAATTATTCCTGTTATACGATGGAATAACTGTTGTATTTATATTGTATTTTATGCTTCTGGTGTAGACTTCCTAGGCCGTAGCTATTCGAACTGGAGGAACAACGCCATAGAGTGAAGCCTAGGTTGCCCGGAACGTAGAAATGACCATAACCTTCATACTGATTGCAATTATTCGTTTTATACGATGGAAAAACTGTTTTACTTATATTGTATGTTATGCCTCTGGCGTTGACTTCTAAGGCCGTAGCTATTCGATCTTGGGGAACCACGCCCTAGACTGAAGCCTAGGTTGCCCGGAATGTAGAAATGACCATCACTTTCACACTGGTTGCAATTATTCTTGTTATACGATGGAAAAACTGTTGTATTTATTTTATTTTGTGCTTCAGACGTTGACTTCTAAGGCCGTAGCTATTCGATGTGGTGGAGAAACGCAACAGAGTGAAGCCTAGGTTGCCCGGAACGTAGAAATAACCATTACTTCCACACTGTTTGCAATTACTTATTTTATACAATGGAAAAACTGTTGCATTTATATTGTATTTTATAGTTATGGCGTTGACTTCTAAGGCCGTAGCTATTCGATCTGGTGGACCAACGCCCTAGAGTGAAGCCTAGGTTGCACGGAACGTAGAAATGCCCATTACTTTCACACTGGCTGTAATTATTCCTGTTATACGATGGAATAACTGTTGTACTTTTATTTTATTTTGTGCTTCTGACGTTGACTTCTAAGGTCCTAGCTATTCGATCTGGTGGAGCAACGCTCTAGAGTGAAGCCTAGGCTGCCCGGAACTTAGAAAAGACCATCACCTTCACACTGGTTGCAATTGTTCCTGTTATACGATGGAAAAACCTTGATATTTATATTGTATTTTATGCTTCTGGCGTAGGCTTCTTAGGCCCTAACGATTCGATCTGGGGGAACCACGCCCTAGACTGAAGCCTAGGTTGCCCGGAACGTAGAACTGACCATAACTTTCTTTCTGGTTGCAATTATCCGTTTTATACCGTGGAAAAACTGTTGTATTTTTATTTTATTTTGTGCTTCTGGCGTTGACTCCTAAGGCCGTAGCTATTCGATGTGGTGGAGCAATGCCCTAGTGTGAAGCCTAGGTTGCCCGGAACGTAGAAATGGCCATCACTTTCACACTGGTTGCAATTATTCATTTTATACAAATGAAAAACTGTTGTGTTTATATTGTATTTTATGCTTCTGGCGTTGACTTCTAAGGCCGCAGCTATTCGATGTGGTGGAGCAACGCCCTAGGGTGAAGCCTAGGTTGCCCGGAACGTAGAAATGACCATACCTTTCGCACTTGCTGCAATTATTCCTGTTATACAAGGGAAAAACTGTTGTATTTATATTGTATTTTAAGCATCGGGCGCTGAATTCTAAGGTCCTAACTATTGGATCTGGTGGAGCAACGCCCTATGGTGAAGCCTAGGTAGCCCGGAACGTAGAAATGACCATAACTTTCATACTGGTTGCAATTATTCGTTTAATACGATGGAAAAACTATTGTATTTATATTGTATTTAATGCTTCTGGCGTTGACTTCTAAGGCCATAGCTATTCGATGTGGTCGAGCAACGCCCTAGCCTGAAGCCTAGGTTGCCCGTATTGTAGAATTGACCATATCTTTCACACTGGTTGCAATTATTCCTCTTATACGATGGAAAAACTGTTGTATTTCTATTGTATTTTATGGTTCTGACGTTGACTTCTTAGGCCCTAACTATTCGATCTTGTGGAGCAACGCCGTAGAGAGAAGCCTAGATTGCACGGAACGTAGAAATGACCATTACCTTCTGGCTTGTTGCAACAATTCCTGTTGTACGATGAAAAAACTGCTGTATTTTTATTGTATTTTATGCGTCTGGAGTTGTTTTCTAAGGCCCTAACTATTCGATGTGGTGGAGCAGCGCCCTAGAGCGAAACCTAGGTTGCCCGGAACGTAGAAATGACCGTTACTTTCACACTGGTTGCAATTATTCCTGTTATACGATGGACAAACTGTTGGATTTTTATTGTACCTTATGCTTCTGGCGTTGACTTCTTAGGCCCTAACTATTGGATCTGGTGGAGCAACGCCTAGAGTGAAGCCTGGGTTGCCCTGATCGTAGAAATGACCGTATCTTTCACACAGGTTGCAATTATTCCTGTTATACGATGGAAAAACTTTTGTATCCCTATTGTATTTTATGCTTCCGGCGTTGACTTCTTAGGCCTGAACTATTCGATCTGGTGGAGCAACACCCTGGAGAGAAGCGTAGATTTCCCGGAACGTAGAAATGACCATTACCTTCAGGCATGTTGCAATTGTTCCTGTTATACGATGAAAGAACCGTTGTATTTTTCTTGTGCTTTATGCGTCTGGAGTTGTTTTCTAAGGCCTTGACTATTCGAGCTGGTGGACCAACGGCCTAGAGTGAAGCCTAGGTTGCACGGAACGTAGAAATGGCTATTACTTTCACACTGGTTGTAATTATTCCTGTTACACGATGGAATAACTGTTGTATTTTTATTTTATTTTGTGCTTCTGGCGTTGACTTCTAAAGCCCTAACTTACCGATCTGGTGGAGCAACGCCAAAGAGTGAAGCCTAGGTTACCCGGAACGTAGAAATGAACAGTACTTTCACACTGGTTGCAATTATCCGTATTATACGATGGAATAACTGTTGTATTTATATTGTATTTTATGCTTCTGGTGTAGACTTCTTAGGCCGTAGCTATTCGAACTGGAGGCACAACGCCATAGAGTGAAGCCTAGGTTGCCCGGAACGTAGAAATGACCATAACCTTCATACTGATTGCAATTATTCGTTTTATACGATGGAAAAACTGTTTTACTTATATTGTATGTTATGCCTCTGGCGTTGACTCCTAAGGCCGTAGCTATTCGATGTGGTGGAGCAACGCCATAGCGTGAAGCCTAGGTTGCCCGGAACGTAGAAATAACCATTACTTCCACACTGTTTGCAATTATTCATTTTATACAATGGAAAAACTGTTGTATTTATATTGTATTTTATAGTTATAGCGTTGACTTCTAAGGCCGTAGCTATTCGATGTGGTGGAGTAATGCCCTAGAGTGAAGCCTAGGTTGCCCGGAACGTAGAAATGACCATACCTTGCACTCTGGTTGCAATTATTCCTGTTATACAAGGGAATAACTGTTGTATTTATATTGCAGTTTATGCTTCTGGCGTTGACTTCTTAGTCCCTAACTATTCGGTCTGTCGGAACAACGCCCTGGAGTGAATCCTACGTTGCCCAGAACGTAGAAATGACCATCACTTTCACACTGGTTGCAATTATTCCTGTTATACGATGGAAAAACTGTTGGATCTATTTTGTATTTTATGCTTCGGCCGTTGACTTCTTAGGTCCTAACTATTGGATCTGGTGGAGCAACGCCTTCTGGTGAAGCCCAGGTTGCCCGGAACGTAGAAATGACCATAACTTTCATACTGATTGCAAGTATTCGTATTATACGATGGAAAATCTGTTGTATTTATATTGTATTTTAACCTTCTGGCGTTGACTTCTAAGGCCGTAGCTATTCGATGTGGTGCAGCAACGCCCTGGAGTGAAGCCTAGGTTGCCCTGATCGTAGAAATGACCATATCTTTCATGCTGATTGCAATTATTCGTATTATACGATGGAAAATCTGTTGTATTTATATTGTATTTTAACCTTCTGGCGTTGACTTCCAAGGCCGTAGCTATTCGATCTGGTGGAGCAACGCCCTAGAGAGAAGCCTAGATTGCCCGGAACGTAGAAATGACCATTACGTTCAGGCATGTTGCAATTGTTCCTGTTATACGATGAAAGAACTGTTGCATTGTTATTGTGTTTTATGTGTCTGGAGTTGTTTTCTCCGGCCCTAACTATTCGACCTGGTGGACCAACGGCCTAGAGTGACGCCTAGGTTGCACGGAACGTAGAAATGGCTATTACTTTCACACTGGTTGTAATTATTCCTGTTACACGATGGAATAACTGTTGTATTTTTATTTTATTTTGTGCTTCTGGCGTTGACTTCTAAAGCCCTAACTTATCGATCTGGTGGAGCAACGCCAAAGAGTGAAGCCTAGGTTACCCGGAACGTAGAAATGACCAGTACTTTCACACTGGTTGCAATTATTCGTATTATACGATGGAATAACTGTTGTATTTATATTGTATTTTATGCTTCTGGTGTAGACTTCTTAGGCCGTAGCTATTCGAACTGGAGGCACAACGCCATAGAGTGAAGCCTAGGTTGCCCGGAACGTAGAAATGACCATAACCTTCATACTGATTGCAATTATTCGTTTTATACGATGGAAAAACTGTTTTACTTATATTGTATGTTATGCCTCTGGCGTTGACTCCTAAGGCCGTAGCTATTCGATGTGGTGGAGCAACGCCATAGCGTGAAGCCTAGGTTGCCCGGAACGTAGAAATAACCATTACTTCCACACTGTTTGCAATTATTCATTTTATACAATGGAAAAACTGTTGTATTTATATTGTATTTTATAGTTATAGCGTTGACTTCTAAGGCTATTATATGTGGTGGAGCAACGCCATGGCGTGAAGCCTAGGTTGCCCGGAACGTAGAAATAACCATTACTTCCACACTGTTTGCAATTATTCATTTTAAACAATGGAAAAACTGTTGTATTTATATTGTATTTTATAGTTATGGCGTTGACTTCTAAGGCCGTAGCTATTCGATGTGGTGGAGTAATGCCCTAGAGTGAAGCCTAGGTTGCCCGGAACGTAGAAATGACCATACCTTGCACACTGGTTGCAATTATTCGTTTTATACGATGGAAAAGCTGTTGTATTTGTATTGCATTTTATGCTTCTGGCGTAGACTTCTTAGGCCCAAACAATTCGATCTGGTGGAACGACGCTCTAGAGTGAAGCCTAGGTTGCCCGGAACGTGGAAATGACCTTCACGTTCACATTTGTTGAAATTATTCCCGTTATACGATGGAAATCTGTTGTATTTTTATTGTATTTTATGTTTCGGGCGTTGACTTCTAAGGCCCTAGCTATTCGATCTGGTGGAGCAACTCCCATGAGCGAAGCCTAGGTTGCCCGGAACGTAGAAATGACCGTTACTTTCACGCTGTTTGCAAGTATACATTATATACGATGGAAAAGCTGTTGTATCTATTTTGTATTTTATGCTTCTGGCATTGACTTCTAAGGCCCTAACTATTCGATGTGGTGGAGCAACGCCCTAGAGTGAAGCCTACGTTGCCCGGAACGTAGAAATGACCATAGCTTTCACACTGGTTGCATTTACCCCTGTTATACAAGGGAAAAACTGTTGCACTTATGTTGTATTTTATGCTTCTTGCGTTGACTTCTTAGGCCCTAACTATTCGATCTGGTGGAGCAACGCCCTAGAGTGAAGCCTAGGTTGCCCGGAACGTAGAAATGACCGTTACTTTCACGCTGTTTGCAAGTATACATTATATTCGATGGAAAAGCTGTTGTATTTATATTGTATTTTATGCTTCTGGCGTTGACTTCTTAGGCCCTAACTATTTGATCTGGTGGAGCACTGCCCTGTGGTGAAGTCTAGGCTGCCGGAACGTCGAAATGACCTTTACTTTCACACTGTTTGAAAATATACATCATATACGATGGACAAGCTGTTGTATCTATTTTGTATTTTATGCTTCTGGCATTGACTTCTAAGGCCCTAACTATTCGATGTGGTGGAGCAACGCCCTAGAGTGAAGCCTAGGTTGCCCGGAACGTAGAAATGGCCATAGCTTTCACACTGGTTGCAATTACTCCTGTTATACAAGGGAAAAACTGTTGTACTTATATTGTATTTTATGCTTCTGGCGTTGACTTCTTAGGCCCTAACTATTGGATCTGGTGGAGCAACGCCCTAGAGTGAAGCCTAGGTTGCCCGGAATGCAGAAATGACTATCACGTTCACACTGGTCGCAATTATTGCTGTTATACGATGGAAAAACTTTTGTATTTATATTGTATTTTATGCTTCTGGCGTTGACTTTTAAGGTCCTAGCTATTGGATCTGGTGGAGCAACGCCCTAGAGTTAAGCCTAGGTTGCACGGAACGTAGAAATGACCATACCTTTCACACTGGTTGCAATTATGCCAGTTATACGATGGTAAAACTGTTGTATATTGATTGTATTTTATGCGCCTGGAGTTGTTTTCTAAGGCCCCAACTATTCGACCTGGTGGAGCAACGATCTAGAGTGAAGCCTAGGCTGCACCGAACGTAGAAATGCCCATTTCTTTCACAGTGATTGTAATTATTCCAGTTATACGATGGAATAACTGCTCTATTTTTATTTTATTTTATGCTTCTGGCGTTGACTTCTAAGGCCCTAGCTATTCGATCTAGTGGAGCAACGCCCTAGAGTGAAGCCTAGGTTGCCCGGAATGTAGAAATGACCATCACTTTCGCACTGGTTGCAATTATTCTTGTTACACGATGGAGAAACTGCTGTATTTATTTTGCATTTTATCATTCTGGCGTTGACTCCTAAGGCCGCAGCTATTCGATGTGGTGGAGCAACGACCTAGAGTGAAGCCTAGGCTGCCCGGAACGCAGAAGAGACCATGCCTTTCACACTGGTCGCAATTATTCCTGTTATACGATGGAAAAACTGTTGTATTTATATTATACTTTATGCTTCAGGCTTTGACTTCTAAGGCCGTAGCTATTCGATGTGGTGGAGCAACGCCCTAGAGTGAAGCCTAGGTTGCCCGGAAAGTAGAAATGACCATTACTTCCGCACTGTTTGCAATTATTCATTTTATACAATGGAAAAACTGTTGTATTTATATTGTATTTTACAGTTATGGCGTTGTCTTCTAGGGCCGTGGCTATTCGATGTGGTTGAGCAACGCCCTAGAGTGAAGCCTAGGTTGCCCGGAACGTAGAAATGACCATTACTTCCACACTGTTTGCAATTATTCATATTATACAGTGGAAAAACTGTTGTATTTATATTGCAGTTTATGCTTCTGGCGTTGACTTCTTAGGCCCTAACTATTCGATCTGGGGGAACCACGCCCTAGACTGAAGCCTAGGTTGCCCGGAACGTAGAAATGACCATCACTTTCACACTAGTTGCAATTATTCCTGTTATACGATGGAAAAACTGTTGTATCTATTTTGTATTTTATGCTTCTGGCGTTGACTTCTTAGGCCCTAGCTATTCGATCTGGTGGAGCAACGCCCTAGAGTGAAGCCTAGGTTGCCTGGAACGTAGAAATGACCATGTCTTTCACACTGGTTGCAATTATTCCTGTTATACAGTGGAAAAACTGTTGTATTTATATTGCATTTTATGCTTCTGGCGTTGACTTCTAAGGACCTAACTATTCGATGTGGTGGAGCAACGACCCAGAGTGAAGCCTAGGCTGCACGGAACGTAGAAATGCCCATTTCTTTCACACTGATTGTAATTATTCCAGTTATACGATGGAATAACTGCTCTATTTTTATTTTATTTTATGCTTCTGGCGTTGACTTCTAAGGCCCTAGCTATTCGATCTAGTGGAGCACGCCCTAGAGTGAAGCCTAGGTTGCCCGGAATGTAGAAATGACCATCACTTTCACACTGGTTGCAATTATTCTTGTTACACGATGGAGAAACTGCTCTATTTATTTTGTATTTTATCATTCTGGCGTTGACTCCTAAGGCCGCAGCTATTCGATGTGGTGGAGCAACGACCTAGAGTGAAGCCTAGGCTGCCCGGAACGCAGAAAAGACCATGCCTTTCACACTGGTCGCAATTATTCCTGTTATACGATGGAAAAACTGTTGTATTTATATTATATTTTATGCTTCAGGCTTTGACTTCTAAGGCCGTAGCTATTCGATGTGGTGGAGCAACGCCCTAGAGTGAAGCCTAGGTTGCCCGGAAAGTAGAAATGACCATTACTTCCACACTGTTTGCAATTATTCATTTTATAAAATGGAAAAACTGTTGTATTTATATTGTATTTTACAGTTATGGCGTTGTCTTCTAGGGCCGTGGCTATTCGATGTGGTTGAGCAACGCCCTAGAGTGAAGCCTAGGTTGCCCGGAACGTAGAAATGACCATGTCTTTCACACTGGTTGCAATTATTCCTGTTATACAGTGGAAAAACTGTTGTATTTATATTGCATTTTATGCTTCTGGCGTTGACTTCTAAGGACCTAACTATTCGATGTGGTGGAGCAACGACCCAGAGTGAAGCCTAGGCTGCACGGAACGTAGAAATGCCCATTTCTTTCACACTGATTGTAATTATTCCAGTTATACGATGGAATAACTGCTCTATTTTTATTTTATTTTATGCTTCTGGCGTTGACTTCTAAGGCCCTAGCTATTCGATCTAGTGGAGCACGCCCTAGAGTGAAGCCTAGGTTGCCCGGAATGTAGAAATGACCATCACTTTCACACTGGTTGCAATTATTCTTGTTACACGATGGAGAAACTGCTCTATTTATTTTGTATTTTATCATTCTGGCGTTGACTCCTAAGGCCGCAGCTATTCGATGTGGTGGAGCAACGACCTAGAGTGAAGCCTAGGCTGCCCGGAACGCAGAAAAGACCATGCCTTTCACACTGGTCGCAATTATTCCTGTTATACGATGGAAAAACTGTTGTATTTATATTATATTTTATGCTTCAGGCTTTGACTTCTAAGGCCGTAGCTATTCGATGTGGTGGAGCAACGCCCTAGAGTGAAGCCTAGGTTGCCCGGAAAGTAGAAATGACCATTACTTCCACACTGTTTGCAATTATTCATTTTATAAAATGGAAAAACTGTTGTATTTATATTGTATTTTACAGTTATGGCGTTGTCTTCTAGGGCCGTGGCTATTCGATGTGGTTGAGCAACGCCCTAGAGTGAAGCCTAGGTTGCCCGGAACGTAGAAATGACCATTACTTCCACACTGTTTGCAATTATTCATATTATACAGTGGAAAAACTGCTGTATTTATATTGCATTTTACGCTTCTGGCATTGACTTCTAAGGACCTAACTATTCGATGTGGTGGAGCAACGCCCTAGAGTGAAGCCTAGGTTGCCCGGAACGTAGAAATGACCATAGCTATCACAGTGGTTGCAATTATCCCTGTTATACAAGGGAAAAACTGTTGTATTTATATTGTATTTTATGCTTCTGGCGTTGACTTCTTAGGCCCTAACTATTCGATCTGGTGGAGCAATGCCCTAGAGTGAAGCCTAGGTTGCCCGGAACGTAGAAATGACCATACCTTTCACACTGGTTGCAATTATTCCTGTTATACAAGGGAATAACTGTTGTATTTATATTGAAGTTTATGCTTCAGGCGTTGACTTCTAGGGCCGTAGCTATTCGATGTGGTGGAGAAACGCCCTAGAGTGAAGCCTAGGTTGCCCGGAAAGTAGAAATGACCATTACCTCCACACTGTTTGCAATTATTCATTTTATACAATGGAAAAACTGTTGTATTTATATTGTTTTTTATAGTTATGGCGTTGACTTCTAAGGCCGTAACTATTCGATGTGGTGGAGCAATGCCCTAGAGTGAAGCCTAGGATGCCCGCAACGTAGAAATGACCATATCTTTCACACTGTTTGCAATTATTCCTGTTATACGATTGAAAAACTGTTGTATTTATATTGTATTTTATGCCTCTGGCGTCGACTTCTAAGGACCTAACTATTCGATCTGGTGGAGCAACGCACTAGAGTGAAGCCTAGGTTGCCCGGAACGTAGAAATGACCTTTACTTTCACACTGTTTCCAAATATACATCATATACGATGGAAAAGCTGTTGTATTTATATTGTATTTTATAGTTATGGCGTTGTCTTCTAGGGTCGTAGCTATTCGATGTGGTAGAGCAACGCCCTAGAGTGAAGACTAGGTTGCCCGGAACGTAGAAATGACCATTACTTCCACACTGTTTGCAATTATTCATACTATACAGTGGAAAAACTGTTGTATTTTTAGTGTATTTTATGCGCCTGGAGTTGTTTTCTAAGGCCCTAACTATTCGATTGGTGGAGCACCACCGTAGAGCGAAACCTAGGTTGCCCGGAACGTAGAAATGACCATTACTTTCACACTGGTTGCAATTATTCCTTATATACGACGGACAAACTGTTGGATTTTTATTGTTCTTTATGCTTCTGGCGTTGACTTCTTAGGCCCTAACTATTGGATCTGGTGGAGCAACGCCTAGGGTGAAGGCTAGGTTGCCCGGAACGTAGAAATGACCATAACCTTCATACTGATTGCAATTATTCGTTTTATACGATGGAAAAACTGTTGTACTTATATTGTATGTTATGCCTCTGGCGTTGGCTCCTAAGGCCGTAGCTATTCGATGTGGTGGAGCAACGCCCTAGCGTGAAGCCTGGGTTGCCCGGAACGTAGAAGTAACCATTACTTCCACACTGTTTGCAATTATTCATTTTATACAATGGAGAAACTGTTGTATTTATAATTTATTTTATAGTTATGGCGTTGACTTCTAAGGCCGTAGCTATTCGATGGGGTGGAGCAATGCCCTAGAGTGAAGCCTAGGTTGCCCGGAGCGAAGAAATGACCATAACTTTCATACTGATTGCAATTATTCGTATTATACGATGGGAAAACTGTTGTATCTATTCTGTATTTTATGCTTCTGGCGTTGACTTCTTAGGTCCTAGCTATACGATCTGGTGGAGCAACGCCCTAGCGTGAAGCCTAGGTTGCCCGCAACGTAGAAATGACCATACCTTTCACACTGGTTGCAATTATTCCTGTTATACAAGGGAATAACTGTTGTATTTATATTGCAGTTTATGCTTCTGGCATTGACTTCTTAGGCCCTAACTATTCGATCTGGGGGAACCACGCCCTAGACTGAAGCCTAGGTTGCCCGGAACGTAGAAATGACCATCACTTTCACACTAGTTGCAATTATTCCTGTTATACGATGGAAAAACTGTTGTATCTATTTTGTATTTTATGCTTCTGGCGTTGACTTCTAGGGCCGTAGCTATTCGGTGTGGTGGAGAAACGCCCTAGAGTGAAGCCTAGGTTGCCCGGAAAGTAGAAATGACCATTACCTCCACACTGTTTGCAATTATTCATTTTATACAATGGAAAAACTGTTGTATTTATATTGTTTTTTATAGTTATGGCGTTGACTTCTAAGGCCGTAACTATTCGATGTGGTGGAGCAATGCCCTAGAGTGAAGCCTAGGATGCCCGCAACGTAGAAATGACCATATCTTTCACACTGTTTCCAAATATACATCATATACGATGGAAAAGCTGTTGTATTTATATTGTATTTTATAGTTATGGCGTTGTCTTCTAGGGTCGTAGCTATTCGATGTGGTTGAGCAACGCCCTAGAGTGAAGACTAGGTTGCCCGGAACGTAGAAATGACCATTACTTCCACACTGTTTGCAATTATTCATACTATACAGTGGAAAAACTGTTGTATTTTTATTGTATTTTATGCGCCTGGAGTTGTTTTCTAAGGCCCTAACTATTCGATTGGTGGAGCACCACCGTAGAGCGAAACCTAGGTTGCCCGGAACGTAGAAATGACCATTACTTTCACACTGGTTGCAATTATTCCTTTTATACGACGGACAAACTGTTGGATTTTTATTGTTCTTTATGCTTCTGGCGTTGACTTCTTAGGCCCTAACTATTTGATCTGGTGGAGCACTGCCTTGTAGTGAAGCCTAGGCTGCCCGGAACGTAGAAATGACCTTTACTTTCACACTGCTTCCAAATATACATCATATACGATGGACAAGCTGTTGTATCTATTTTGTATTTTATGCTTCTGGCATTGACTTCTAAGGCCCCGAACTATTCGATGTGGTGGAGCAACGCCCTAGAGAGAAGCCTACGTTGCCCGGAACGCAGAAATGACCATAGCTTTCACACTGGTTGCATTTACTCCTGTTATACAAGGGAAAAACTGTTGCACTTATATTGTATTTTATGCTTCTTGCGTTGACTTCTTAGGCCCTAACTATTCGATCTGGTGGAGCAACGCCCTAGAGTGAAGCCTAGATTGCCCGGAATGCAGAAATGACTATCACTTTCACACTGGTGGCAATTATTCCTGTTATACGATGGAAAAACTTTTGTATTTATATTGTATTTTATGCTTCTGGCGTTGACTTCTAAGGTCCTAGCTATTGGATCTGGTGGAGCAACGCCCTAGAGTTAAGCCTAGGTTGCACGGTACGTAGAAATGACCATACCTTTCACACTGGTTGCAATTATGCCAGTTATACGATGGTAAAACTGTTGTATATTGATTGTATTTTATGCGCCTGGAGTTGTTTTCTAAGGCCCCAACTATTCGACCTGGTGGAGCAACGACCTAGAGTGAAGCCTAGGCTGCACGGAACGTAGAAGTGCCCATTTCTTTCACACTGATTGGAATTATTCCAGTTATACGATGGAATAACTGCTCTATTTTTATTTTATTTTATGCTTCTGGCGTTGACTTCTAAGGCCCTAGCTATTCGATCTACTGAAGCAACGCCCTAGAGTGAAGCCTAGGTTGCCCGGAATGTAGAAATGACCATCACTTTCACACTGGTTGCTATTATTCTTGTTACACTATGGAGAAACTGCTGTATTTATTTTGTATTTTATGATTCTGGCGTTGACTCCTAAGGCCGCAGCTATTCGATGTGGTGGAGCAACGACCTAGAGTGAAGCCTAGGCTGCCCGGAACGCAGAAAAGACCATGCCTTTCACACTGGTCGCAATTATTCCTGTTATACGATGGAAAAACTGTTGTATCTATATTATATTTTATGCTTCAGGCGTTGACTTCTAGGGCCGTAGCTATTCGATGTGGTGGAGCAACGCCCTAGAGTGAAGCCTAGGTTGCCCGGAAAGTAGAAATGACCATTACTTCCACACTGTTTGCAATTATTCATTTTATACAATGGAAAAACTGTTGTATTTATATTGTATTTTACAGTTATGGCGTTGTCTTCTAGGGCCGTGGCTATTCGATGTGGTTGAGCAACGCCCTAGAGTGAAGCCTAGGTTGCCCGGAACGTAGAAATGACCATACCTTTCACACTGGTTGCAATTATTCCTGTTATACAAGGGAATAACTGTTGTATTTATATTGCAGTTTATGCTTCAGGCGTTGACTTCTAGGGCCGTAGCTATTCGATGTGGTGGAGAAACGCCCTAGAGTGAAGCCTAGGTTGCCCGGAATGTAGAAATGACCATTACCTCCACACTGTTTGCAATTATTCATTTTATACAATGGAAAAACCGTTGTATTTATATTGTTTTTTATAGTTATGGCGTTGACTTCTAAGGCCGTAACTATTCGATGTGGTGGAGCAATGCCCTAGAGTGAAGCCTAGGATGCCCGCAACGTAGAAATGACCATATCTTTCACACTGTTTGCAATTATACCTGTTATACGATTGAAAAACTGTTGTATTTATATTGTATTTTATGCCTCTGGCGTCGACTTCTAAGGCCCTAACTACTCGATCTGGTGGAGCAACGCACTAGAGTGAAGCCTAGGTTGCCCGGAACGTAGAAATGACCTTTACTTTCACACTGTTTCCAAATATACATCATATACGATGGAAAAGCTGTTGTATTTATATTGTATTTTATAGTTATGGCGTTGTCTTCTAGGGTCGTAGCTATTCGATGTGGTTGAGCAACGCCCTAGAGTGAAGACTAGGTTGGCCGGAACGTAGAAATGACCATTACTTCCACACTGTTTGCAATTATTCATACCATACAGTGGAAAAACTGTTGTATTTATATTATATTTTATGCTTCAGGCGTTGACTTCTAGGGCCGTAGCTATTCGATGTGGTGGAGAAACTCCCTAGAGTGAAGCCTAGGTTTCCCGGAAAGTAGAAATGACCATTACCTCCACACTGTTTGCAATTATTCATTTTATACAATGGAAAAACTGTTGTATTTATATTGCTTTTTATAGTTATGGCGTTGACTTCTAAGGCCGTAACTATTCGATGTGGTGGAGCAATACCCTAGAGTGAAGCCTAGGATGCCCGCAACGTAGAAATGACCATATCTTTCACACTGTTTGCAATTATTCCTGTTATACGATTGAAAAGCTGTTGTATTTATATTGTATTTTATGCCTCTGGCGTCGTCTTCTAAGGCCCTAACTATTCGATCTGGTGGAGCAACGCACTAGAGTGAAGCCTAGATTGCCCGGAACGTAGAAATGACCTTTACTTTCACACTGTTTCCAAATATACATCATATACGATGGAAAAGCTGTTGTATTTATATTGCATTTTATAGTTATGGCGTTGTCTTCTAGGGTCGTAGCTATTCGATGTGGTTGAGCAACGCCCTAGAGTGAAGACTAGGTTGCCCGGAACGAAGAAATGACCATTACTTTCACACTGGTTGCAATTATTCCTTATATACGATGGACAAACTGTTGGATTTTTATTGTTCTTTATGCTTCTGGCGTTGACTTCTTAGGCCCTAACTATTGGATCTGGTGGAGCAACGCCTAGGGTGAAGCCTAGGTTGCCCGGAACGTAGAAATGACCATAACCTTCATACTGATTGCAATTATTCGTATTATACGATGGAAAAACTGTTGTACTTATATTGTATGTTATGCCTCTGGCGTTGGCTCCTAAGGCCGTAGCTATTCGATGTGGTGGAGCAACGCCCTAGCGTGAAGCCTAGGTTGCCCGGAACGTAGAAATAGCCATTACTTCCACACTGTTTGCAATTATTCATTTTATACAATGGAGAAACTGTTGTATTTATAATGTATTTTATAGTTATGGCGTTGACTTCTAAGGCCGTAGCTATTCGATGGGGTGGAGCAATGCCCTAGAGTGAAGCCTAGGTTGCCCGGAAGGAAGAAATGACCATAACTTTCATACTGATTGCAATTATTCGTATTATACGATGGGAAAACTGTTGTATCTATTCTGTATTTTATGCTTCCGGCGTTGACTTCTTAGGTGCTAGCTATACGCTCTGGTGGAGCAACACCCTCTGGTGTCGCCCAGGTTGCCCGGAACGTAGAAATGACCATAACTTTCATACTGATTGCAATTATTCGTATTATACGATGGAAAAACTGTTGTATTTATATTGTATTTTATGCTTCTGGCGTTGACTTCTTAGGCCCTAACTATTCGACCTGGTGGAGCAACGCCCTAGAGTGAAGCCTAGGTTGCCCGGAATGTAGAAATGACCATCACTTTCACACTGGTTGCAATTATTCTTGTTATACGATGGAAGAACTGTTGTATTTATTTTGTATTTTATGCTTCTGGCGTTGACTTCTAAGGCCCTAACTATTCGATCTGGTGGAGCAACGCACTAGAGTGAAGCCTAGGTTTCCAGGAACGTAGAAATGACCTTTACTTTCACACTGTTTCCAAATATACATCATATACGATGGAAAAGCTGTTGTTTTTAGATTGTATTTTATAGTTATGGCGTTGTCTTCTAGGGCCGTAGCTATTCGATGTTGTTGAACAACGCCCTAGAGTGAAGCCTAGGTTGCCCGGAACGTAGAAATGACCATTACTTCCACACTGTTTTCAATTATTCATAATATACAGTGGAAAAACTGTTGTATTTATATTGCATTTTATGCTTCTGGCATTGACTTCTAAGGACCTAACTATTCGATGTGGTGGAGCAACGCCCTAGAGTGAAGCCTAGGTTGCCCGGAACGTAGAAATGACCATAACCTTCATACTGATTGCAATTATTCGTTTTATACGATGGAAAAACTGTTGTACTTATATTGTATGTTATGCCTCTGGCGTTGGCTCCTAAGGCCGTAGCTATTCGATGTGGTGGAGCAACGCCCTAGCGTGAAGCCTAGGTTGCCCGGAACGTAGAAATAACCATTACTTCCACACTGTTTGCAATTATTCATTTTATACAATGGAGAGACTGTTGTATTTATAATGTATTTTATAGTTATGGCGTTGACTTCTAAGGCCGTAGCTATTCGATGGGGTGGAGCAATGCCCTAGAGTGAAGCCTAGGTTGCCCGGAACGAAGAAATGACCATAACTTTCATACTGATTGCAATTATTCGTATTATACGATGGGAAAACTGTTGTATCTATTCTGTATTTTATGCTTCTGGCGTTGACTTCTTAGGCCCTAACTATTCGATCTGGTGGAGCAACGCCCTAGAGTGAAGCCTAGGTTGCCCGGAATGTAGAAATGACCATCACTTTCACACTGGTTGCAATTATTCTTGTTACACGATGGAAAAACTGTTGTATTTATTTTGTATTTTATGCCTCTGGCGTTGACTCCTAAGGCCGTAGCTATTCGATGTGGTGGAGCAACGCCCTAGCGTTAAGACTGGGTTGCCCGGAACGTAGGAATAACCATTACTTCCACACTGTTTGCAATTATTCATTTTATGCAATGGAAAAACTGTTGTATTTATAATGTATTTTTTGCTTCTGGCGTTGACTTCTTAGGCCCTAACTATTCGATCTGGTGGAGCAACGCCCTAGAGTGAAGCCTAGGTTGCCCGAATGTAGAAATGACCATCACTTTCACACTGGTTGCAATTATTCTTGTTATACGATGGAAAAACTGTTGTATTTGTTTTGTATTTTATGCCCCTGGCGTTGACTCCTAAGGCCGTAGCTATTCGATGTGGTGGAGCAACGCCCTAGAGTGAAGCCTAGGTTGCCCGGAACGTAGGAATGACCATGTCTCTCACACTGGTTGCAATCATTCCTGTTATACGATGGAAAAACTGTTGTATTTATATTGCATTTTATGCTTCTGGCATTGACTCCTAAGGCCGTAGCTATTCGATGTGGTGGAGCAACGCCCTAGCGTTAAGACTGGATTGCCCGGAGCGTAGGAATAACCATTACTTCCACACTGTTTGCAATTATTCATTTTATACAATGGAAAAACTGTTGTATTTATAATGTATTTTTTGCTTCTGGCGTTGACTTCTTAGGCCCTAACTATTCGATCTGGTGGAGCGACGCCCTAGAGTGAAGCCTAGGTTGCCCGAATGTAGAAATGACCATCACTTTCACACTGGTTGCAATTATTCTTGTTATACGATGGAAAAACTGTTGTATTTATTTTGTATTTTATGCCCCTGGCGTTGACTCCTAAGGCCGTAGCTATTCGATGTGGTGGAGCAACGCCCTAGAGTGAAGCCTAGGTTGCCCGGAACGTGGGAATGACCATGTCTTTCACACTGGTTGCAATCATTCCTGTTATACGATGGAAAAACTGTTGTATTTATATTATATTTTATGCTTCAGTCGTTGACTTCTAAGGCCGTAGCTATTCGATGTGGTGGAGAAACGCCCTAGAGTGAAGCCTAGGTTGTCCGGAAAGTAGAAATGACCATTACCTCCACACTGTTTGCAGTTATTCATTTTATACAATGGAAAAACTGTTGTATTTATAATGTATTTTTTGCTTCTGGCGTTGACTTCTTAGGCCCTAACTATTCGATCTGGTGGAGCAACGCCTAGAGTGAAGCCTGGGTTGCCCTGATCGTAGAAATGACCATATCTTTCACACTGTTTGCAATTATTCCTGTTATACGATTGAAAAACTGTTGTATTTATATTGTATTTTATGCTTCTGGCGTTGACTTCTAAGGCCCTAGCTATTCGATCTGGTGGAGCAACGCACTAGAGTGAAGCCTAGGTTTGCCCGGAATGTAGAAATGACCATCACTTTCACAATGGTTGCAATTATTCTTGTTATACGATGGAAAAACTGTTGTATTTCTATTGTATTTTATGCTTCTGGCGTTGACTCCTAAGGCCGTAGCTATTCGATGTGGTGGAGCAACGCCCTAGACTGAAGCCTAGGTTGCCCGGAACGTAGGAATGACCATGTCTTTCACAATGGTTGCAATCATTCCTGTTATACGATGGAAAAACTGTTGTATTTATATTATATTTTATGGTTCAGACGTTGACTTCTAAGGCCGCAGCTATTCGATGTGATGGAGAAACGCCCTAGAGTGAAGCCTAGGTTGCCCGGAAAGTAGAAATGACCATTACCTCCACACTGTTTGCAGTTATTCATTTTATACAATGGAAAAACTATTGTATTTATATTGTTTTTTATAGTTATGGCGTTGACTTCTAAGGCCGTAACTATTCGATGTGGTGGAGCAATGCCCTAGAGTGAAGCCTAGGATGCCCGCAACGTAGAAATGACCATATCTTTCACACTGGTTGCAATTATTCCTGTTATACGATGGACAAACTGTTGGATTTTTATTGTTCTTTATGCTTCTGGCGTTGACTTCTTAGGCCCTAACTATTCGATCTGGTGGAGCAATGACCTAGAGAGAAGCCTAGATTGCCCGGAACGTAGAAATGACCATTACCTTCTGGCTTGTTGCAATTATTTCTGTTATACGATTAAAAAGCTGTTGTATTTTTATTGTATTTTATGCAACTGGAGTTGTTTTCTAAGGCCCGAACTATTCGATGTGGTGGAGCAACGCCCTAGAGCGAAACCTAGGTTGCCCGGAACGTAGAGAGGACCATTAATTTCGCACTGGTTGCAATAATTCCTGTTATACGATGGACAAATTGTTGGATTTTTATTGTATTTTTTGCTTCTGGCGTTGACTTCTTAGGCCCTAACTATTGGATCTGGTGGAGCTACGCCTAGGGTGAAGCCTACGTTGCCCGGAACGTAGAAATGACCATAACCTTCATACTGATTGCAAGTATTCGTTTTATACGATGGAAAAACCATTGTGTTTGTATTGTATGTTATGCCTCTGGCGTTGACTCCTAAGGCCGTAGCTATTCGATGTGGTGGAGCAACGCCCTAGCGTTAACACTGGGTTGCCCGGTACGTAGGAATAACCATTACTTCCACACTGTTTGCAATTATTCATTTTATACAATGGAAAAACTGTTGTATTTATAATGTATTTTTTGCTTCTGGCGTTGACTTCTTAGGCCCTAACTATTCGATCTGGTGGAGCAACGCCCTAGAGTGAAGCCTAGGTTGCCCGAATGTAGAAATGACCATCACTTTCACACTGGTTGCAATTATTCTTGTTATACGATGGAAAAACTGTTGTATTTATTTTGTATTTTATGCCCCTGGCGTTGACTCCTAAGGCCGTAGCTATTCGATGTGGTGGAGCAACGCCCTAGAGTGAAGCCTAGGTTGCCCGGAACGTAGGAATGACCATGTTTTTCACACTGGTTGCAATCATTCCTGTTATACGATGGAAAAACTGTTGTGTTTATATTATATTTTATGCTTCAGACGTTGACTTCTAAGGCCGTAGCTATTCGATGTGGTGGAGAAACAACCTAGAGTGAAGCCTAGGTTGCCCGGAAAGTAGAAATGACCATAACCTCCACACTGTTTGCAATTATTCATTTTATACGATTGAAAAACTGTTGTATTTATATTGTATTTTATGCTTCTGGCGTTGACGTCTAAGTCCCTAACTATTCGATCTGGTGGAGCAACGCCCTAGCGTGAAGCCTAGGTTGCCCGGAACGTAGAAATAACCATTACTTCCACACTGTTTGCAGTTATTCATTTTATAAAATGGAAAAACTGTTGTATTTATAATGTATTTTTTGCTTCTGGCGTTGACTTCTTAGGCCCTAACAATTCGATCTGGTGGAGCAACGCCCTAGCGTGAAGCCTAGGTTGCACGGAACGTAGAAATGACCATTACTTTCACACTGGTTGCAATTATTCCTCTTATACGATGGACAAACTGTTGGATTTTTATTGTTCTTTATGCTTCTGGCGATGACTTCTTAGGCCCTAACTATTGGATCTGGTGAAGCAACGCCTAGGGTGAAGCCTAGGTTGCCCGGAACGTAGACATGACCATGTCTTTCAGACTGGTTGCAATTATTCCTGTTATACGATGGAAAAACTGTTGTATTTATATTATATTTTATGCTTCAGGCGTTGACTTCTAGGGTCGTAGCTATTCGATGTGGTGGAGAAACGCCCTAGAGTGAAGCCTAGGTAGCCCGGAAAGTAGAAATGACCATTACCTCCACACTGTTTGCAATTATTCATTTTATACAATGGAAAAACTGTTGTTTGTATATTGTTTTTTATAGTTATGGCGTTGACTTCTAAGGCCGTAACTAGTCGATGTGGTGGAGCAATGCCCTAGAGTGAAGCCTAGGATGCCCGCAACGTAGAAATGACCATACCTTTCACACTGTTTGCAATTATTCCTGTTATACGATTGAAAAACTGTTGTATTTATATTGTATTTTATGCTTCTGGCGTTGACTTCTAAGGCCCTAACTATTCGATCTGGTGGAGCAACGCACTAGAGTGAAGCCTAGGTTGCCCGGAATATAGAAATGACCATCACTTTCACACTGGTTGCAATTATTCCTCTTATACGATGGAAAAACTGTGGTATTTCTATTGTATTTTATGCTTCTGGCGTTGACTTCTTAGGCCCTAACTATTCGATCTGGTGGAGCATCGACCTAGAGAGAAGCCTAGATTGCCCGGAACGTAGAAATGACCATTACCTTCTGGCTTGTTGCAATTATTCCTGTTATACGATGAAAAAGCTGTTGTATTTTTATTGTATTTTATGCGTCTGGAGTTGTTTTCTAAGGCCCGAACTATTCGATGTGGTGGAGCAACGCCCTAGAGCGAAACCTAGGTTGCCCGGAACGTAGAAATGACCATTACTTTCACACTGGTTGCAATTACTCCTGTTATACGATGGACAAACTGTTGGATTTTTATTGTATTTTTTGCTTCTGGCGTTGACTTCTTAGGCCCTAACTATTGGATCTGGTGGAGCAACGCCTAGGGTGAGGCCTAGGTTGCCCGGAACGTAGAAATGACCATAACCTTCATACTGATTGCAAGTATTCGTTTTATACGATGAAAAAACTGTTGTATTTCTATTGTATTTTATGCTTCTGGCGTTGACTTCTTAGGCCCTAACTATTCGATGTGGTGGAGCAACGCCCTAGTGTGAAGCCTAGGTTGCCCGGAACGTAGGAATGACCATGTCTTTCACACTGGTTGCAATCATTCCTGTTATACGATGGAAAAACTGTTGTATTTATATTATATTTTATGCTTCAGTCGTTGACTGCTAAGGCCGTAGCTATTCGATGTGGTGGAGAAACGCCCTAGAGTGAAGCCTAGGTTGCCCGGAAAGTAGAAATGACCATTACCTCCACACTGTTTGCAGTTATTCATTTTATACAATGGAAAAACTGTTGTATTTATATTGTTTTTTATAGTTATGGCGTTGACTTCTAAGGCCGTAACTATTCGATGTGGTGGAGCAATGCCCTAGAGTGAAGCCTAGGATGCCCGCAACGTAGAAATGACCATATCTTTCACTCTGTTTGCAAATATTCCTGTTATACGATTGAAAAACTGTTGTATTTATATTGTATTTTATGCTTCTGGCGTTGACGTCTAAGTCCCTAACTATTCGATCTGGTGGAGCAACGCCCTAGCGTGAAGCCTAGGTTGCCCGGAACGTAGAAATAACCATTACTTCCACACTGTTTGCAATTATTCATTTTATACAATGGAAAAACTGTTGTATTTATAATGTATTTTTTGCTTCTGGCGTTGACTTCATAGGCCCTAACTATTCGATCTGGTGGAGCCACGCCCTAGAGTGAAGCCTAGGTTGCCCGGAATGTAGAAATGACCATCACTTTCGCACTGGTTACAATTATTCTTGTTATACGATTTAAAAACTGTTGTATTTATTTTGTATTTTATGCCTCTGGCGTTGACTCCTAAGGCCGTAGCTATTCGACGTGGTGGAGCAACGCCCTAGTGTGAAGCCTAGATTGCCCGGAACGTAGAAATGACCATAGCTTTCATACAGGTTGCAATCATTCGTTTTATACGATGGAAAAACTGTTGTATTTATTTTGTATTTGGTGCTCCTGGCGTTGACTTCTTAGGCCCTAGCTATTGGATCTGGTGGAGCAGCGCCCTAGGGTGAAGCCTGGGTTGCCCGGAACGTGGAAACGACCATCACTTTCACACTGGTTGCAATTATTCTTGTTATACGATCGAAAAACTGTTGTATTTATTTTGCATTTTATGCCTCTGGCGTTGACTCCTAAGGCCGTAGCTATTCGATGTGGTGGACCAACGCCCTAGAGTGAAGCCTAGGTTGCCCGCAACGTAGGAATGACCGCTACTTTCACACTGTTTGCAAATGTACATTACATACGATGGAAAGGCTGTTGTATTTATATTGTATTTTATGCTTCTGGCGTTGACTTCTTAGGCCCTAACTATTTGGTCTGGTGGAGCACCGCCCTGCAGTGAAGCCTAGGTTGCCCGGAACGTAGAAATGACCATAACTTTCACACTGGTTTCAATTATTCGTTTTATACAATGGAAAAACTGTTGTATTAATTTTGTATTTGGTGCTTCTGGCGTTGACTTCATAGGCCGTAGCTATTCGATGTGGTGGAGCAACGCCCTAGAGTGAAGCCTAGGTTGCCCGGAACGTAGAAATGACCATGTCTTTCACACTGGTTGCAATTATTCCTGTTATACGATGGAAAAACTGTTGTACTTATATTATATTTTATGCTTCAGGCGTTGACTTCTAAGGCCGTAGCTATTCGATGTGGTGGAGCAATGCCCTAGAGTGAAGCCTAGGATGCCCGCAACGTAGAAATGACCATATTTTTTACACTGTTTGCAATTATTCCTGTTATAAGATTGAAAAACTGTTGTATTTATATTGTATTTTATGCTTCTGGCGTCGACTTCTAAGGCCGCAGCTATTCGATGTGGTGGAGCAACGCCCTAGAGTGAAGCCTAGGTTGCCCGGAACGTAGAAATGACCATGTCTTTCACACTGGTTGCAATTATTCCTGTTATACGATGGAAAAGCTGTTGTATTTATATTATATTTTATGCTTCAGGCGTTGACTTCTAGGGCCGTAGCTATTCGATGTGGTGGAGAAACGCCCTAGAGTGAAGCCTAGGTAGCCCGGAAAGTAGAAATGTCCATTACCTCCACACTGTTTGCAATTATTCATTTTATACAATGGAAAAACTGTTGTTTGTATATTGTTTTTCATAGTTATGGCGTTGACTTCTAAGGCCGTAACTAGTCGATCTGGTGGAGCAACGCACTAGAGTGAAGCCTAGGTTGCCCGGAATGTAGAAATGACCATCACTTTCACACCGGTTGCAATTATTCTTGTTATACGATGGAAAAACTGTTGTATTTCTATTGTATTTTATGCTTCTGGCGTTGACTCCTAAGGCCGTAGCTATTCGATGTGGTGGAGCATCGCCCTAGACTGAAGCCTAGGTTGCCCGGAACGTAGGAATGACCATGTCTTTCACACTGTTTGCAATTATTCCTCTTATACGATGGAAAAACTGTTGTATTTCTATTGTATTTTATGCTTCTGGCGTTGACTTCTTAGGCCCTAACTATTCGATCTGGTGGAGCATCGACCTAGAGAGAAGCCTACATTGCCCGGAACGTAGAAATGACCATTACCTTCTGGCTTGTTGCAATTATTCCTGTTATACGATGAAAAAGCTGTTGTATTTTTATTGTATTTTATGCGTCTGGAGTTGTTTTCTAAGGCCCGAACTATTCGATGTGGTGGAGCAACGCCCTAGAGCGAAACCTAGGTTGCCCGGAACGTAGAAATGACCATTACTTTCACACTGGTTGCAATTATTCCTGTTATACGATGGACAAACTGTTGGATTTTTATTGTATTTTTTGCTTCTGGCGTTGACTTCTTAGGCCCTAACTATTGGATCTGGTGGAGCAACGCCTAGGGTGAAGCCTAGGTTGCCCGGAACGTAGAAATGACCATAACCTTCATACTGATTGCAAGTATTCGTTTTATACGAAGGAAAAACTGTTGTATTTATTTTGTATTTTATGCTTCTGGCGTTGACTCCTAAGGCCGTAGCTATTCGATGTGGTGGAGCATCGCCCTAGACTGAAGCCTAGGTTGCCCGGAACGTAGGAATGACCATGTCTTTCACACTGTTTGCAATTATTCCTCTTATACGATGGAAAAACTGTTGTATTTCTATTGTATTTTATGCTTCTGGCGTTGACTTCTTAGGCCCTAACTATTCGATCTGGTGGAGCATCGACCTAGAGAGAAGCCTACATTGCCCGGAACGTAGAAATGACCATTACCTTCTGGCTTGTTGCAATTATTCCTGTTATACGATGAAAAAGCTGTTGTATTTTTATTGTATTTTATGCGTCTGGAGTTGTTTTCTAAGGCCCGAACTATTCGATGTGGTGGAGCAACGCCCTAGAGCGAAACCTAGGTTGCCCGGAACGTAGAAATGACCATTACTTTCACACTGGTTGCAATTATTCCTGTTATACGATGGACAAACTGTTGGATTTTTATTGTATTTTTTGCTTCTGGCGTTGACTTCTTAGGCCCTAACTATTGGATCTGGTGGAGCAACGCCTAGGGTGAAGCCTAGGTTGCCCGGAACGTAGAAATGACCATAACCTTCATACTGATTGCAAGTATTCGTTTTATACGAAGGAAAAACTGTTGTATTTATTTTGTATTTTATGCCTCTGGCGTTGACTCCTAAGGCCGTAGCTATTCGATGTGATGGAGCAACGCCCTAGAGTGAAGCCTAGGTTGCCCGGGACGTAGGAATGACCATGTCTTTCACACTGGTTGCAATCATTCCTGTTATACGATGGAAAAACTGTTGTATTTATATTATATTTAATGCTTCAGACGTTGACTTCTAAGGCCGTAGCTATTCGATGTGGTGGAGAAACGCCCTAGAGTGAAGCCTAGGTTGCCCGGAAAGTAGAAATGACCATTACCTCCACACTGTTTGCAATTATTCATTTTATACGATGAAAAAACTGTTGGATTTTTATTGTACTTTATGCTTCTGGCGTTGACTTCTAAGGCCCTATCTATTCGGTATGGTGGAGCAATGCCTCAGAGTTAAGTCTAGGATGCCCGTAACGCTGAAATGGCCATTACTTTCACACTGGTTGCAATTATTCGTCTTAGACGATGGAAAAGCTGTTGTATTTATATTGTATTTTATGCATCTGGCGTCGACTTCTTAGGCCCTAACTATTCGATCCAGTGGAGCACCGCCCTAGAGTGAAGTCTAGATTGCCCGGAACGTAGAAATGACCATTAGTTTCACACTGTTTGCAATTATTCATTTTATACGATGAAAAAACTGTTGTATCCTTATTGTATTTTATGCTTCTGGCGTTGAATTCCTAGGCCCTAACTGTTCGATCTGGTAGAACGACGACCTAGAATGAAGCCAAGGTTGCCCGGAATGTAGAAATGGCCATCACTTTTACACTGGTTTCAATTATTCATGCTATACGATGGAAAAACTGTTGTATTTTTATTGTATTTTATGCTTCTGGCGTTGACTTCTTAGGCCCTAAATATTCGATTCGGTGGAGCAACGCCCTAGAGTGAAGTCTAGATTGCCCGGACCGTAGAAATGACCATTATTTTCACACTGTTTGCAATTATTCATGTTATACTATGGGAAAACTGTTGTATTTTTATTGTATTTTATGCTTCTGGCGTTGACTTCTAAGGCCGTAACTATTCGATCTGGCGCAGCAACGCCCTAGAGAAAAGCCTAGGTTGCCCGGAACGTAGAAATGACCATAACTCTCACACTGGTTGCAATTATCCGTTTTATACGATGGAAAAACTATAGTATTTATATTGTATTTTATGCTTCTGGCGTTGACTTCTAAGGCCCTAACTATTCGATCTGGTGGAGCAACGCCCTAGAGTGAAGCCTAGGTTGCCCGGAACGTAGAAATGACCATTACCATCACACTGTTAGCGATTATTCATTTTATACGATGGTAAAACTGTTGTACTTACATCGTATTTTATGCTTCTGGCGTTGACTTCTTAAGCCCTAACTATTCGATCAGGTGGAGCAACGCCCTAGTGTGAAGCCTAGATTGCCCGGAACGTAGAAATGACCATAGCTTTCATACTGGTTGCAATCATTCATTTTATACGATGGAAAAACTGTTGTATTTATTTTGTATTTGGTGCTCCTGGCGTTGACTTCTTAGGCCCTAGCTATTGGATCTGGTGGAGCAGCGCCCTAGGGTGAAGCCTGGGTTGCCCGGAACGTGGAAACGACCATCACTTTCACACTGGATGCAATTATTCTTGTTATACGATCGAAAAACTGTTGTATTTATTTTGCATTTTATGCCTCTGGCGTTGACTCCTAAGGCCGTAGCTATTCGATGTGGTGGACCAACGCCCTAGAGTGAAGCCTAGGTTGCCCGCAACGTAGGAATGACCGCTACTTTCACACTGTTTGCAAATGTACATTACATACGATGGAAAGGCTGTTGTATTTATATTGCATTTTATGCTTCTGGCGTTGACTTCTTAGGCCCTAACTATTTGGTCTGGTGGAGCACCGCCCTGCAGTGAAGCCTAGGTTGCCCGGAACGTAGAAATGACCATAACTTTCACACTGGTTTCAATTATTCGTTTTATACAATGGAAAAACTGTTGTATTAATTTTGTATTTGGTGCTTCTGGCGTTGACTTCATAGGCCGTAGCTATTCGATGTGGTGGAGCAACGCCCTAGAGTGAAGCCTATGTTGCCCGGAACGTAGAAATGACCATGTCTTTCACACTGGTTGCAATTATTCCTGTTATACGATGGAAAAACTGTTGTATTTATATTATATTTTATGCTTCAGGCGTTGACTTCTAGGGTCGTAGCTATTCGATGTGGTGGAGAAACGCCCTAGAGTGAAGCCTAGGTAGCCCGGAAAGTAGAAATGACCATTACCTCCACACTGTTTGCAATTATTCATTTTATACAATGGAAAAACTGTTGTTTGTATATTGTTTTTTATAGTTATGGCGTTGACTTCTAAGGCCGTAACTAGTCGATGTGGTGGAGCAATGCCCTAGAGTGAAGCCTAGGATGCCCGCAACGTAGAAATGACCATACCTTTCACACTGTTTGCAATTATTCCTGTTATACGATTGAAAAACTGTTGTATTTATATTGTATTTTATGCTTCTGGCGTTGACTTCTAAGGCCCTAACTATTCGATCTGGTGGAGCAACGCACTAGAGTGAAGCCTAGGTTGCCCGGAATATAGAAATGACCATCACTTTCACACTGGTTGCAATTATTCCTCTTATACGATGGAAAAACTGTGGTATTTCTATTGTATTTTATGCTTCTGGCGTTGACTTCTTAGGCCCTAACTATTCGATCTGGTGGAGCATCGACCTAGAGAGAAGCCTAGATTGCCCGGAACGTAGAAATGACCATTACCTTCTGGCTTGTTGCAATTATTCCTGTTATACGATGAAAAAGCTGTTGTATTTTTATTGTATTTTATGCGTCTGGAGTTGTTTTCTAAGGCCCGAACTATTCGATGTGGTGGAGCAACGCCCTAGAGCGAAACCTAGGTTGCCCGGAACGTAGAAATGACCATTACTTTCACACTGGTTGCAATTACTCCTGTTATACGATGGACAAACTGTTGGATTTTTATTGTATTTTTTGCTTCTGGCGTTGACTTCTTAGGCCCTAACTATTGGATCTGGTGGAGCAACGCCTAGGGTGAGGCCTAGGTTGCCCGGAACGTAGAAATGACCATAACCTTCATACTGATTGCAAGTATTCGTTTTATACGATGAAAAAACTGTTGTATTTCTATTGTATTTTATGCTTCTGGCGTTGACTTCTTAGGCCCTAACTATTCGATGTGGTGGAGCAACGCCCTAGTGTGAAGCCTAGGTTGCCCGGAACGTAGGAATGACCATGTCTTTCACACTGGTTGCAATCATTCCTGTTATACGATGGAAAAACTGTTGTATTTATATTATATTTTATGCTTCAGTCGTTGACTGCTAAGGCCGTAGCTATTCGATGTGGTGGAGAAACGCCCTAGAGTGAAGCCTAGGTTGCCCGGAAAGTAGAAATGACCATTACCTCCACACTGTTTGCAGTTATTCATTTTATACAATGGAAAAACTGTTGTATTTATATTGTTTTTTATAGTTATGGCGTTGACTTCTAAGGCCGTAACTATTCGATGTGGTGGAGCAATGCCCTAGAGTGAAGCCTAGGATGCCCGCAACGTAGAAATGACCATATCTTTCACTCTGTTTGCAAATATTCCTGTTATACGATTGAAAAACTGTTGTATTTATATTGTATTTTATGCTTCTGGCGTTGACGTCTAAGTCCCTAACTATTCGATCTGGTGGAGCAACGCCCTAGCGTGAAGCCTAGGTTGCCCGGAACGTAGAAATAACCATTACTTCCACACTGTTTGCAATTATTCATTTTATACAATGGAAAAACTGTTGTATTTATAATGTATTTTTTGCTTCTGGCGTTGACTTCATAGGCCCTAACTATTCGATCTGGTGGAGCAACGCCCTAGAGTGAAGCCTAGGTTGCCCGGAATGTAGAAATGACCATCACTTTCGCACTGGTTACAATTATTCTTGTTATACGATTTAAAAACTGTTGTATTTATTTTGTATTTTATGCCTCTGGCGTTGACTCCTAAGGCCGTAGCTATTCGACGTGGTGGAGCAACGCCCTAGTGTGAAGCCTAGATTGCCCGGAACGTAGAAATGACCATAGCTTTCATACAGGTTGCAATCATTCGTTTTATACGATGGAAAAACTGTTGTATTTATTTTGTATTTGGTGCTCCTGGCGTTGACTTCTTAGGCCCTAGCTATTGGATCTGGTGGAGCAGCGCCCTAGGGTGAAGCCTGGGTTGCCCGGAACGTGGAAACGACCATCACTTTCACACTGGTTGCAATTATTCTTGTTATACGATCGAAAAACTGTTGTATTTATTTTGCATTTTATGCCTCTGGCGTTGACTCCTAAGGCCGTAGCTATTCGATGTGGTGGACCAACGCCCTAGAGTGAAGCCTAGGTTGCCCGCAACGTAGGAATGACCGCTACTTTCACACTGTTTGCAAATGTACATTACATACGATGGAAAGGCTGTTGTATTTATATTGTATTTTATGCTTCTGGCGTTGACTTCTTAGGCCCTAACTATTTGGTCTGGTGGAGCACCGCCCTGCAGTGAAGCCTAGGTTGCCCGGAACGTAGAAATGACCATAACTTTCACACTGGTTTCAATTATTCGTTTTATACAATGGAAAAACTGTTGTATTAATTTTGTATTTGGTGCTTCTGGCGTTGACTTCATAGGCCGTAGCTATTCGATGTGGTGGAGCAACGCCCTAGAGTGAAGCCTAGGTTGCCCGGAACGTAGAAATGACCATGTCTTTCACACTGGTTGCAATTATTCCTGTTATACGATGGAAAAACTGTTGTACTTATATTATATTTTATGCTTCAGGCGTTGACTTCTAAGGCCGTAGCTATTCGATGTGGTGGAGCAATGCCCTAGAGTGAAGCCTAGGATGCCCGCAACGTAGAAATGACCATATTTTTTACACTGTTTGCAATTATTCCTGTTATAAGATTGAAAAACTGTTGTATTTATATTGTATTTTATGCTTCTGGCGTCGACTTCTAAGGCCGCAGCTATTCGATGTGGTGGAGCAACGCCCTAGAGTGAAGCCTAGGTTGCCCGGAACGTAGAAATGACCATGTCTTTCACACTGGTTGCAATTATTCCTGTTATACGATGGAAAAGCTGTTGTATTTATATTATATTTTATGCTTCAGGCGTTGACTTCTAGGGCCGTAGCTATTCGATGTGGTGGAGAAACGCCCTAGAGTGAAGCCTAGGTAGCCCGGAAAGTAGAAATGTCCATTACCTCCACACTGTTTGCAATTATTCATTTTATACAATGGAAAAACTGTTGTTTGTATATTGTTTTTCATAGTTATGGCGTTGACTTCTAAGGCCGTAACTAGTCGATCTGGTGGAGCAACGCACTAGAGTGAAGCCTAGGTTGCCCGGAATGTAGAAATGACCATCACTTTCACACCGGTTGCAATTATTCTTGTTATACGATGGAAAAACTGTTGTATTTCTATTGTATTTTATGCTTCTGGCGTTGACTCCTAAGGCCGTAGCTATTCGATGTGGTGGAGCATCGCCCTAGACTGAAGCCTAGGTTGCCCGGAACGTAGGAATGACCATGTCTTTCACACTGTTTGCAATTATTCCTCTTATACGATGGAAAAACTGTTGTATTTCTATTGTATTTTATGCTTCTGGCGTTGACTTCTTAGGCCCTAACTATTCGATCTGGTGGAGCATCGACCTAGAGAGAAGCCTACATTGCCCGGAACGTAGAAATGACCATTACCTTCTGGCTTGTTGCAATTATTCCTGTTATACGATGAAAAAGCTGTTGTATTTTTATTGTATTTTATGCGTCTGGAGTTGTTTTCTAAGGCCCGAACTATTCGATGTGGTGGAGCAACGCCCTAGAGCGAAACCTAGGTTGCCCGGAACGTAGAAATGACCATTACTTTCACACTGGTTGCAATTATTCCTGTTATACGATGGACAAACTGTTGGATTTTTATTGTATTTTTTGCTTCTGGCGTTGACTTCTTAGGCCCTAACTATTGGATCTGGTGGAGCAACGCCTAGGGTGAAGCCTAGGTTGCCCGGAACGTAGAAATGACCATAACCTTCATACTGATTGCAAGTATTCGTTTTATACGAAGGAAAAACTGTTGTATTTATTTTGTATTTTATGCCTCTGGCGTTGACTCCTAAGGCCGTAGCTATTCGATGTGATGGAGCAACGCCCTAGAGTGAAGCCTAGGTTGCCCGGGACGTAGGAATGACCATGTCTTTCACACTGGTTGCAATCATTCCTGTTATACGATGGAAAAACTGTTGTATTTATATTATATTTAATGCTTCAGACGTTGACTTCTAAGGCCGTAGCTATTCGATGTGGTGGAGAAACGCCCTAGAGTGAAGCCTAGGTTGCCCGGAAAGTAGAAATGACCATTACCTCCACACTGTTTGCAATTATTCATTTTATACGATGAAAAAACTGTTGGATTTTTATTGTACTTTATGCTTCTGGCGTTGACTTCTAAGGCCCTATCTATTCGGTATGGTGGAGCAATGCCTCAGAGTTAAGTCTAGGATGCCCGTAACGCTGAAATGGCCATTACTTTCACACTGGTTGCAATTATTCGTCTTAGACGATGGAAAAGCTGTTGTATTTATATTGTATTTTATGCATCTGGCGTCGACTTCTTAGGCCCTAACTATTCGATCCAGTGGAGCACCGCCCTAGAGTGAAGTCTAGATTGCCCGGAACGTAGAAATGACCATTAGTTTCACACTGTTTGCAATTATTCATTTTATACGATGAAAAAACTGTTGTATCCTTATTGTATTTTATGCTTCTGGCGTTGAATTCCTAGGCCCTAACTGTTCGATCTGGTAGAACGACGACCTAGAATGAAGCCAAGGTTGCCCGGAATGTAGAAATGGCCATCACTTTTACACTGGTTTCAATTATTCATGCTATACGATGGAAAAACTGTTGTATTTTTATTGTATTTTATGCTTCTGGCGTTGACTTCTTAGGCCCTAAATATTCGATTCGGTGGAGCAACGCCCTAGAGTGAAGTCTAGATTGCCCGGACCGTAGAAATGACCATTATTTTCACACTGTTTGCAATTATTCATGTATTACTATGGGAAAACTGTTGTATTTTTATTGTATTTTATGCTTCTGGCGTTGACTTCTAAGGCCGTAACTATTCGATCTGGCGCAGCAACGCCCTAGAGAAAAGCCTAGGTTGCCCGGAACGTAGAAATGACCATAACTCTCACACTGGTTGCAATTATCCGTTTTATACGATGGAAAAACTATAGTATTTATATTGTATTTTATGCTTCTGGCGTTGACTTCTAAGGCCCTAACTATTCGATCTGGTGGAGCAACGCCCTAGAGTGAAGCCTAGGTTGCCCGGAACGTAGAAATGACCATTACCATCACACTGTTTGCGATTATTCATTTTATACGATGGTAAAACTGTTGTACTTACATCGTATTTTATGCTTCTGGCGTTGACTTCTTAAGCCCTAACTATTCGATCAGGTGGAGCAACGCCCTAGTGTGAAGCCTAGATTGCCCGGAACGTAGAAATGACCATAGCTTTCATACTGGTTGCAATCATTCATTTTATACGATGGAAAAACTGTTGTATTTATTTTGTATTTGGTGCTCCTGGCGTTGACTTCTTAGGCCCTAGCTATTGGATCTGGTGGAGCAGCGCCCTAGGGTGAAGCCTGGGTTGCCCGGAACGTGGAAACGACCATCACTTTCACACTGGATGCAATTATTCTTGTTATACGATCGAAAAACTGTTGTATTTATTTTGCATTTTATGCCTCTGGCGTTGACTCCTAAGGCCGTAGCTATTCGATGTGGTGGACCAACGCCCTAGAGTGAAGCCTAGGTTGCCCGCAACGTAGGAATGACCGCTACTTTCACACTGTTTGCAAATGTACATTACATACGATGGAAAGGCTGTTGTATTTATATTGCATTTTATGCTTCTGGCGTTGACTTCTTAGGCCCTAACTATTTGGTCTGGTGGAGCACCGCCCTGCAGTGAAGCCTAGGTTGCCCGGAACGTAGAAATGACCATAACTTTCACACTGGTTTCAATTATTCGTTTTATACAATGGAAAAACTGTTGTATTAATTTTGTATTTGGTGCTTCTGGCGTTGACTTCATAGGCCGTAGCTATTCGATGTGGTGGAGCAACGCCCTAGAGTGAAGCCTATGTTGCCCGGAACGTAGAAATGACCATGTCTTTCACACTGGTTGCAATTATTCCTGTTATACGATGGAAAAACTGTTGCACTTATATTATATTTTATGCTTCAGGCGTTGACTTCTAAGGCCGTAGCTATTCGATGTGGTGGAGCAATGCCCTAGAGTGAAGCCTAGGATGCCCGCAACGTAGAAATGACCATATTTTTTACACTGTTTGCAATTATTCCTGTTATAAGATTGAAAAACTGTTGTATTTATATTGTATTTTATGCTTCTGGCGTTGACTTCTAAGGCCGCAGCTATTCGATGTGGTGGAGCAACGCCCTAGGGTGAAGCCTAGGTTGCCCGGAACGTAGAAATGACCATAGCTTTCACACTGGTTCCAATTATTTCTGTTTTACAAGTGAAATCTGTTGTATTTATATTGTATTTTATGCTTCTGCCGTTGACTTCCTGGGCCCTAACTATTCGATCAGGTGGAGCAACGCCCTAGGGTGAAGCCTAGGTTGCCCGGGACGTAGAAATGACCATTGCCTTCACACTGTTTGCAAATATACATTATATACGATGGAAAAGCTGTTGTATCTATTTTGTATTTTATGCTTCTGGCGCTGACTTCTTAGGTCCTAACTATTGGATCTGGTGGAGCAACGCCCAGGGGTGAAGCCTAGGTTGCGCGGAACGCAGAAATGACCATAACTTTCACACTGGTTTCAATTATTCGTTTCATACAATGGAAAAACTGTTCTATTTATTTTGTATTTTATGCTTCGGGCGTTGACTTCTGAGGCCCTAACTATTCGATCTGGTGCAGCAACGCCCTAGAGTGAAGCCTAGGATGCCCGGAACGTAGAAATGACCATAACTTTCACACTGGTTGCAATTACTCGTTTTATACGATGGAAAAACTATAGTATTTATATTGTATTTTATGCTTCTGGCGTTGACTTCTAAGGCCCTAACTATTCGATCTGGTGGAGCAATGCCCTGGAGTGAAGTCTAGGTGGCGCGGAACGTAGAAATGACCATTACCTTCACACTGCTTGCAAATATACATTATATACGATGGAAAAGCTGTTGTATCTATTTTGTATTTTATGCTTCTGGCACTGACTTCTTAGGTCCTAACTATTGGATCTGGTGGAGCAACGCCCAGGGGTGAAGTCTAGGTTGCGCGGAACGTAGAAATGACCATAAATTTTACACTGGTTTCAATTATTCGTTTTATACAATGGAAAAACTGTTGTATTTATTTTGTATTTGGTGCTTCTGTCGTTGACTTCTTAGGCCCTAACTATTGGATCGGGTGGAGCACCGCCCTGTAGTGAAGCATAGGTTGCGCGGAACGTAGAAATGACCTGTACTTTCACACTGGTTGCAGTTATTCCGGTTATACGATGGAAAAACTGTTGCATTTTTATTGTATTTTATGCTTCTGGCATTGACTTCTAAGGCCCTAGCTATTCCATCTCGTGTAGCAACGCCCTAGAGTGGAGCCTAGGTCGCCCGAAACATAGAAATGACCATTACTTTCACTCTGGTTGCAATTATTCCAGCTATACGATGGACAAACTGTTGGATTTTGATTGTACTTTATACTTCTGGCGTTGACTTCTAAGGCCCTATGTATTCGGTCTGGTGTAGCAATGCCTCAGAGTTAAGTCTAGGATGCACGCAACGTAGAAATGGCTATTACTTTCACACTGGTTGCAATTATTCGTTTTATACGATGGAAAAACTGTTGTACATATATCGTATTTTATGCTTCTGGCGTTGACTTCTTAGGGCCTAACTATTCGATCAGGTGGAGCAACGCCCTAGGGTGAAGGCTAGGTTGCGCGGAACGTAGAAATGACCATAACTTTCACACTGGTTTCAATTATTCGTTTTATACAATGGAAAAACTGTTCTACTTATTTTGTATTTTATGCTTCGGCCGTTGACTCCTAACGCCCCAACTACTCGATCTGGTGGAGCAACGCCCTAGACTGAAGCCTAGGTTGCCCGGAATATAGAAATGACCATCACCTTCACACGGTTTGCGATTATTCATTTTATACGATGGTAAAACTGTTGTACATATATCGTATTTTATGCTTCTGGCGTTGACTTCTTAGGCCCTAACTATTCGATCAGGTGGAGCAACGCCCTAGTGTGAAGCCTAGGGTGCCCGAAACGTAGAAATGA
The DNA here is from genome assembly GCF_051401765.1 of Calliopsis andreniformis. Lineage (NCBI taxonomy): Eukaryota > Metazoa > Arthropoda > Insecta > Hymenoptera > Andrenidae > Calliopsis > Calliopsis andreniformis. Next base: position 21,488,533 of record NW_027480422.1, read on the forward strand.
CCATAACTTACATACTGGTTGCAATTATTCGTTTTATACGATGGAAAAACTGTCGTATTAATTGTGTATTTGGTGCTTCTGGCGTTGACTTCTTAGGCCCTAACTATTCGATGTGGTTGAGCAACGCCCTAGAGTGAAGCCTAGATTGCCCGGAACGTAGAAATGACTATAGCTTTCATACTGGTTGCAATTATTCGTTTTATACGATGGAAAAACTGTCGTATTAATTTTGTATTTGGTGCTTCTGGCGTTGACTTCTTAGGCCCTAACTATTCGATGTGGTTGAGCAACGCCCTAGGGTGAAGCCTACGTTGCCCGGAACGTAGAAATGACCATGTCTTTCACACTGGTTGCAATTATTCATTTTATACAATGGAAAAACTGTTGTATTTATATTGTTTTTTATAGTTATGGCGTTGACTTCATAGGCCCTAGCTATTGAATCTGGTGGAGCAGCGCCCTAGGGTGAAGCCTAGGTTGCCCGCAACGTAGGAATGACCTTTACTTTCACACTGTTTGCAAATGTACATTACATACGATGGAAAAGCTGTTGTATTTATATTGTGTTTTATGCTTCTGGCGTTGACTTCTTAGGCCCTAACTATTTGGTCTGGTGGAGCACCGCCCTGTAGTGAAGCCTAGGTTGCCCGGAACGTAGAAATAACCATCACTTTCACACTGGTGGCAATTATTCCTGTTATACGATGGACAAACTGTTGGATTTTTAATGTACTTTATGCTTCTGGCGTTGACTTCTAAGGCCCAATGTATTCGATCTGGTGCAACAATGCCTCAGTGTTAAGTCTAGGATGCCCGGTACGTAGAAATGTCCGTTACTTTCACACTGGTTGCAATTACTCATTTTATGCGATGGAAAAACTGTTGTACATATATCGTATTTTATGCTTCTGGCGTTGACTTCTTAGGCCCTAACTATTGGATCTGGTGGAGCAACGCCTAGGGTGAAGCCTAGGTTGCCCGGAACGTAGAAATGACCATAACCTTCATACTGATTGCAAGTATTCGTTTTATACGAAGGAAAAACTGTTGTATTTATTTTGTATTTTATGCCTCTGGCGTTGACTCCTAAGGCCGTAGCTATTCGATGTGATGGAGCAACGCCCTAGAGTGAAGCCTAGGTTGCCCGGAACGTAGGAATGACCATGTCTTTCACACTGGTTGCAATCATTCCTGTTATACGATGGAAAAACTGTTGCATTTATATTATATTTTATGCTTCAGACGTTGACTTCTAAGGCCGTAGCTATTCGATGTGGTGGAGAAACGCCCTAGAGTGAAGCCTAGGTTGCCCGGAAAGTAGAAATGACCATTACCTCCACACTGTTTGCAATTATTCATTTTATACGATGGAAAAACTGTTGCATTTATATTGTTTTTTATAGTTATGCCGTTGACTTCTAAGGCCGTAGCTATTCGATGTGGTGGAGCAATGCCCTAGAGTGAAGCCTAGGATGCCCGCAACGTAGAAGTGACCATACCTTTCACACTGGTTGCAATTATTCCTCTTATACGATGGAAAAGCTGTTGTATTTGTATTGTATTTTATGCTTCTGGCGTAGACTTCTTAGGCGCTAACTATTCGATATGGTGGAACGACGCCCTAGAGTGAAGCCTTGGTTGCCAGTATCGTAGAAATGACCATATATTTCACACTGGTTGCAATTATTCCTGTTATACGATGGTAAAACTGTTGTATTTCTATTGTATTTTATGCTTCTGGCGTTGACCTCTTAGGCCCTAACTATTCGATCTGGTGGAGCAACGCCTAGAGACAAGCCTAGATTGCCCGGAACGTAGAAATGAACATTACCTTCTGGCTTGTTGCAATTATTCCTGTTATACGATGAAAAAACTGTTGGATTTTTATTGTACTTTATGCTTCTGGCGTTGACTTCTAAGGCCCTATCTATTCGGTATGGTGGAGCAATGCCTCAGAGTTAAGTCTAGGATGCCCGTAACGCTGAAATGGCCATTACTTTCACACGGGTTGCAATTATTCGTCTTAGACGATGGAAAAGCTGTTGTATTTATATTGTATTTTATGCATCTGGCGTCGACTTCTTAGGCCCTAACTATTCGATCCAGTGGAGCACCGCCCTAGAGTGAAGTCTAGATTGCCCGGAACGTAGAAATGACCATTACTTTCACACTGTTTGCAATTATTCATTTTATACGATGAAAAAACTGTTGTATCCTTATTGTATTTTATGCTTCTGGCGTTGAATTCCTAGGCCCTAACTGTTCGATCTGGTAGAACGACGACCTAGAATGAAGCCAAGGTTGCCCGGAATGTAGAAATGGCCATCACTTTTACACTGGTTTCAATTATTCATGCTATACGATGGAAAAACTGTTGTATTTTTATTGTATTTTATGCTTCTGGCGTTGACTTCTTAGGCCCTAAATATTCGATTCGGTGGAGCAACGCCCTAGAGTGAAGTCTAGATTGCCCGGACCGTAGAAATGACCATTATTTTCACACTGTTTGCAATTATTCATGTTATACTATGGGAAAACTGTTGTATTTTTATTGTATTTTATGCTTCTGGCGTTGACTTCTAAGGCCGTAATTATTCGATCTGGCGCAGCAACGCCCTAGAGTAAAGCCTAGGTTGCCCGGAACGTAGAAATGACCATAACTCTCACACTGGTTGCAATTATCCGTTTTATACGATGGAAAAACTATAGTATTTATATTGTATTTTATGCTTCTGGCGTTGACTTCTAAGGCCCTAACTATTCGATCTGGTGGAGCAACGCCCTAGAGTGAAGCCTAGGTTGCCCGGAACGTAGAAATGACCATTACCATCACACTGTTTGCGATTATTCATTTTATACGATGGTAAAACTGTTGTACTTACATCGTATTTTATGATTCTGGCGTTGACTTCTTAGGCCCTAACTATTCGATGTGGTTGAGCAACGCCCTAGGGTGAAGCCTAGGTTGCCCGGAACGTAGAAATGGCCATGTCTTTCACACTGGTTGCAATTATTCATTTTATACAATGGAAAAACTGTTGTATTTATATTGTTTTTTATAGTTATGGCGTTGACTTCATAGGCCCTAGCTATTGGATCTGGTGGAGCAGCGCCCTAGGGTGAAGCCTAGGTTGCCCGCAACGTAGGAATGACCTTTACTTTCACACTGTTTGCAAATGTACATTACATACGATGGAAAAGCTGTTGTATTTATATTGTGTTTTATGCTTCTGGCGTTGACTTCTTAGGCCCTAACTATTTGGTCTGGTGGAGCACCGCCCTGCAGTGAAGCCTAGGTTGCCCGGAACGTAGAAATGACCATAACTTTCACACTGGTTTCAATTATTCGTTTTATACAATGGAAAAACTGTTGTATTAATTTTGTATTTGGTGCTTCTGGCGTTGACTTCATAGGCCGTAGCTATTCGATGTGGTGGAGCAATGCCCTGGAGTGAAGTCTAGGTTGCGCGGAACGTAGAAATGACCATTACCTTCACACTGCTTGCAAATATACATTATATACGATGGAAAAGCTGTTGTATCTATTTTGTATTTTATGCTTCTGGCACTGACTTCTTAGGTCCTAACTATTGGATCTGGTGGAGCAACGCCCAGGGGTGAAGTCTAGGTTGCGCGGAACGTAGAAATGACCATAAATTTTACACTGGTTTCAATTATTCGTTTTATACAATGGAAAAACTGTTGTATTTATTTTGTATTTGGTGCTTCTGTCGTTGACTTCTTAGGCCCTAACTATTGGATCTGGTGGAGCACCGCCCTGTAGTGAAGCATAGGTTGCGCGGAACGTAGAAATGACCTGTACTTTCACACTGGTTGCAGTTATTCCGGTTATACGATGGAAAAACTGTTTTATTTTTATTGTATTTTATGCTTCTGGCATTGACTTCTAAGGCCCTAGCTATTCCATCTCGTGTAGCAACGCCCTAGAGTGGATCCTAGGTCGCCCGAAACATAGAAATGACCATTACTTTCACTCTGGTTGCAATTATTCCAGCTATACGATGGACAAACTGTTGGATTTTGATTGTACTTTATACTTCTGGCGTTGACTTCTAAGGCCCTATGTATTCGGTCTGGTGTAGCAATGCCTCAGAGTTAAGTCTAGGATGCACGCAACGTAGAAATGGCTATTACTTTCACACTGGTTGCACTTATTCGTTTTATACGATGGAAAAACTGTTGTACATATATCGTATTTTATGCTTCTGGCGTTGACTTCTTAGGGCCTAACTATTCGATCAGGTGGAGCAACGCCCTAGGGTGAAGGCTAGGTTGCGCGGAACGTAGAAATGACCATAACTTTCACACTGGTTTCAATTATTCGTTTTATACAATGGAAAAACTGTTCTACTTATTTTGTATTTTATGCTTCGGCCGTTGACTCCTAACGCCCCAACTACTCGATCTGGTGGAGCAACGCCCTAGACTGAAGCCTAGGTTGCCCGGAATATAGAAATGACCATCACCTTCACACGGTTTGCGATTATTCATTTTATACGATGGTAAAACTGTTGTACATATATCGTATTTTATGCTTCTGGCGTTGACTTCTTAGGCCCTAACTATTCGATCAGGCGGAGCAACGCCCTAGTGTGAAGCCTAGGGTGCCCGAAACGTAGAAATGACCATAACTTACATACTGGTTGCAATTATTCGTTTTATACGATGGAAAAACTGTCGTATTAATTGTGTATTTGGTGCTTCTGGCGTTGACTTCTTAGGCCCTAACTATTCGATATGGTTGAGCAACGCCCTAGAGTGAAGCCTAGATTGCCCGGAACGTAGAAATGACTATAGCTTTCATACTGGTTGCAATTATTCGTTTTATACGATGGAAAAACTGTCGTATTAATTTTGTATTTGGTGCTTCTGGCGTTGACTTCTTAGGCCCTAACTATTCGATGTGGTTGAGCAACGCCCTAGGGTGAAGCCTAGGTTGCCCGGAACGTAGAAATGACCATGTCTTTCACACTGGTTGCAATTATTCATTTTATACAATGGAAAAACTGTTGTATTTATATTGTTTTTTATAGTTATGGCGTTGACTTCATAGGCCCTAGCTATTGGATCTGGTGGAGCAGCGCCCTAGGGTGAAGCCTAGGTTGCCCGCAACGTAGGAATGACCTTTACTTTCACACTGTTTGCAAATGTACATTACATACGATGGAAAAGCTGTTGTATTTATATTGTGTTTTATGCTTCTGGCGTTGACTTCTTAGGCCCTAACTATTTGGTCTGGTGGAGCACCGCCCTGTAGTGAAGCCTAGGTTGCCCGGAACGTAGAAATAACCATCACTTTCACACTGGTGGCAATTATTCCTGTTATACGATGGACAAACTGTTGGATTTTTAATGTACTTTATGCTTCTGGCGTTGACTTCTAAGGCCCAATGTATTCGATCTGGTGCAACAATGCCTCAGTGTTAAGTCTAGGATGCCCGGTACGTAGAAATGTCCGTTACTTTCACACTGGTTGCAATTACTCATTTTATGCGATGGAAAAACTGTTGTACATATATCGTATTTTATGCTTCTGGCGTTGACTTCTTAGGCCCTAACTATTCGATCAGGTGGAGCAACGCCCTAGGGTGAAGCCTAGGTTGCCCGGAACGTAGAAATGACCATTGCCTTCACACTGTTTGCAAATATACATTATATACGATGGAAAAGCTGTTGTATCTATTTTGTATTTTATGCTTCTGGCGCTGACTTCTTAGGTCCTAACTATTGGATCTGGTGGAGCAACGCCCAGGGGTGAAGCCTAGCTTGCGCGGAACGCAGAAATGACCATAACTTTCACACTGGTTTCAATTATTCGTTTTATACGATGGAAAAACTGTTCTATTTATTTTGTATTTTATGCTTCGGGCGTTGACTTCTAAGGCCCTAACTATTCGATCTGGTGGAGCAACGCCCTAGAGTGAAGCCTAGGTTGCCCGGAACGTAGAAATGACCATTACCTTCACACTGTTTGCGATTATTCATTCTATACGATGGTAAAACTGTTGTACATATATCGTATTTTATGCTTCTGGCGCTGACTTCTTAGGCCCTAACTATTCGATCAGGTGGAGCAACGCCCTAGTGTGAAGCCTAGGTTGCCCGAAACGTAGAAATGACCATAACTTTCATACTGGTTGCAATTATTCGTTTTATACGATGGAAAAACTGTTGTATTAATTTTGTATTTGGTGCTTCTGGCGTTGACTTCATAGGCCCTAACTAGTCGATGTGGTTGAGCAACGCCCTAGAGTGAAGCCTAGATTGCCCGGAACGTAGAAATGACCATAGCTTTCATACTGGTTGCAATTATTCGTTTTATACGATGGAAAAACTGTTGTATTTATTTTGTATTTGGTGCTCCTGGCGCTGACTTCTTAGGCCCTAGCTATTCGATCTGGTGGAGCAGCGCCCTAGGGTGAAACCTAGGTTGCCCGGAACATGGAAATGACCATAACTGTCAGACTGGTTGCAATTACTCGTTTTATACTATCTAAAAACTGTTGTATTTATTTTGTATTTGGTGCTCCTGGCGTTGACTTCTTAGGCCCTAGCTATTGGATCTGGTGGAGCAGCGCCGTAGGGTGAAGCCTAGGTTGCCCGGAACGTGGAAATGACCATAACTGTCAGACTGGTTGCACTTACTCGTTTTATACGATGGAAAGGCTGTTGTATTTATTTTGCATTTTATGCCTCTGGCGTTGACTCCTAAGGCCGTAGCTATTCGATGTGGTGGATCAACGCCCTAGAGTGAAGCCTAGGTTGCCCGGAACGTAGAAATGACCATAGCTTTCACACTGGTTGCAATTGTTCCTGTTTTACAAGTGAAAAACTGTTGTATTTATATTGTATTTTATGCTTCTGGCGTTGACTTCTAAGGCCGCAGCTATTCGATGTGGTGGAGCAACGCCCTAGAGTGAAGCCTAGGTTGCCCGGAACGTAGAAATGACCATAGCTTTCACACTGGTTGCAATTGTTCCTGTTTTACAAGTGAAAAACTGTTGTATTTATATTGTATTTTATGCTTCTGGCGTTGACTTCCTGGGCCCTAACTATTCTATCTGGAGGAGCAACGCCCCAGAGTGAAGCCTAGGTTGCCCGGAATGCAGAAATGACCATCACTTTCACACTGGTGGCAATTATTCCTGTTATACGATGGACAAACTGTTGGATTTTTAATGTACTTTATGCCTCTGGCGTTGACTTCTAATGCCCAATGTATTCGATCTGGTGCAGCAATGCCTCAGTGTTAAGTCTAGGATGCCCGGTACGTAGAAATGTCCGTTACTTTCACACTGGATGCAATTACTCATTTTATGCGATGGAAAAACTGTTGTACATATATCGTATTTTATGCTTCTGGCATTGACTTCTTAGGCCCTAACTATTCGATCTGGTGGAGCAACGCCCAGGGGTGAAGCCTAGGTTGCGCGGAACGTAGAAATGACCATCACTTTCACACTGGTTTCAATTGCTCGTTTTATACAATGGAAAAACTGTTCTATTTATTTTGTATTTTATGCTTCGGGCGTTGACTTCTAAGGCCCCAACTATTCGATCTGGTGCAGCAACGCCCTAGAGTGAAGCCTAGGTTGCCCGGAATGTAGAATTGGCCATTACCTTCACACAGTTTGCGATTATTCATTTTATACGACGGTAAAACTGTTGTACATATATCGTATTTTATGCTTCTGGCGTTGACTTCTTAGGCCCTAACTATTCGATCAGGTGGAGCAACGCCCTAGGGTGAAGCCTAGGTTGCCCGGAACGTAGAAATGACCATTGCCTTCACACTGTTTGCAAATATACATTATATACGATGGAAAAGCTGTTGTACATATATCGTATTTTAAGCTTCTGGCGCTGACTTCTTAGGCCCTAACTATTCGATCAGGTGGAGCAACGCCCTAGGGTGAAGCCTAGGATGCCCGGAATGTAGAAATGACCATAACTTTCACACTGGTTCCAATTACTCGTTTTATGCGATTGAAAAACTATTGTATTTATATTGTATTTTATGCTTCTGGCGTTGACTTCTAAGGCCCTAACTATTCGATCTGGTGGAGCAACGCCCTGGAGTGAAGCCTAGGTTGCCCGGAACGTAGAAATGACCGTTACCTTCACACTGTTTGCGTTTATTCATTTTATACGATGGTAAAACTGTTGTACATACATCGTATTTTATGCTTCTGGCGCTGACTTCTTAGGCCCTAACTATTCGATCAGGTGGAGCAACGCCCTAGGGTGAAGCCTAGGATGCCCGGAACGTAGAAATGACCATAACTTTCACACTGGTTGCAATTACTCGTTTTATACGATGGAAAAACTATTGTATTTATATTGTATTTTATGCTTCTGGCGTTGACTTCTAAGGCCCTAACTATTGGATCTGGTGGAGCAGCGCCCTGGAGTGAAGCCTAGGTTGCGCGGAACGTAGAAATGACCATTACCTTCACACTGCTTGCAAATATACATTATATACGATGGAAAAGCTGTTGTATCTATTTTGTATTTTATGCTTCTGGCGCTGACTTCTTAGGTCCTAACTATTGGATCTGGTGGAGCAACGCCCAGGGGTGAGGTCTAGGTTGCGCGGAACGTAGAAATGACCATAAATTTTACACTGGTTTCAATTATTCGTTTTATACAATGGAAAAACTGTTGTATTTATTTTGTATTTGGTGCTTCTGTCGTTGACTTCTTAGGCCCTAACTATTAGATCTGGTGGAGCACCGCCCTGTAGTGAAGCATAGGTTGCGCGGAACGTAGAAATGACCTGTACTTTCACACTGGTTGCAGTTATTCCTGTTATACGATGGAAAAACTGTTGCATTTTTATTGTATTTTATGTTTCTGGTATTGACTTCTAAGGCCCTATGTATTCGATCTGGTGTAGCAATGCCTCAGAGTTAAGTCTAGGATGCCCGCAACGTAGAAATGGCTATTACTTTCACACTGGTTGCAATTATTCGTTTTATACGATGGAAAAATTGTGGTACATATATCGTATTTTATGCTTCTGGCGTTGACTTCTTAGGCCCTAACTATTCGCTGAGGTGGAGCAACGCCCTAGGGTGAAGCCTAGGTTGCGCGGAACGTAGAAATGATCATATCTTTCACACTGTTTGCAATTATTCATATTATACAGTGGAAAAACAGTTGTATTTATATTGCATTTTATGCTTCTGGCATTGACTTCTAAGGCCCTAACTATTCGACGTGGTGGAGCAACGTCCTAGAGTGAAGCCTAGATTGCCCGGAACGTAGAAATGACCATAGCTTTCACACTGGTTGCAATTATTCCTGTTATACAAGTGAAAAACTGTTGTATTTATTTTGTATTCTATGCTTCTGGCGTTGACTTCTTAGGCCCTATCTATTCGATCTGGCGGAGCAACGCCCTAGAGTGTAGCCTAGGTTGCCCGGAATGTAGAAATGACCATCACTTTCACACTGGTTGCAATTATTCCTGTTATACGATGGAAAAACTGTTGTACTTATATTATATTTTATGCTTCAGGCGTTGACTTCTAAGGGCGTAGCTATTCGATGTGGTGGAGAAACGCCCTAGAGTGAAGCCTAGGTTGCCCGGAACGTAGAAATGACCATAGCTTTCACACTGGTTGCAATTATTCCTGTTATACAAGTGAAAAACTGTTGTATTTATATTGTATTTTATGCTTCTGGGGTTGACTTCCTGGGCCCTAACTATTCTATCTGGAGGAGCAACTCCCTAGAGAGAAGCCTAGGTTGCCCGGAATGCAGAAATGACCATCACTTTCACACTGGTGGCAATTATTTCTGTTATACGATGGACAAACTGTTGGATTTTTAATGTACTTTATGCTTCTGGCGTTGACTTCTAAGTCCCTATGTATTCGATCTGGGGCAGCAATGCCTCAGTGTTAAGTCTAGGATGCCCGGAACGTAGAGATGTCCGTTACTTGCACACTGGTTGCAATTACTCATTTTATGCGATGCAAAAACTGTTGTACACATATCGTATTTTATGCTTCTGGCATTGACTTCTTAGGCCCTAACTATTCGATCTGGTGGAGCAACGCCCAGGGGTGAAGCCTAGGTTGCCCGGAACGTAGAAATGACCATAACTTTCACACTGGTTTCAATTGTTCGTTTTATACAATGGAAAAACTGTTCTATTTATTTTGTATTTTATGCTTCGGGCGTTGACTTCTAAGGCCCCAACTATTCGATCTGGTGGAGCAACGCCCTAGAGTGAAGCCTAGGTTGCCCGGAATGTAGAATTGACCATTACCTTCACACTGTTTGCGATTATTCATTTTATACGATGGAAAAACTATAGTATTTATATTGTATTTTATGCTTCTGGCGTTGACTTCTAAGGCCCTAACTATTCGATCTGGTGGAGCAATGCCCTGGAGTGAAGTCTAGGTTGCGCGGAACGTAGAAATGACCATTACCTTCACACTGCTTGCAAATATACATTATATACGATGGAAAAGCTGTTGTATCTATTTTGTATTTTATGCTTCTGGCACTGACTTCTTAGGTCCTAACTATTGGATCTGGTGGAGCAACGCCCAGGGGTGAAGTCTAGGTTGCGCGGAACGTAGAAATGACCATAAATTTTACACTGGTTTCAATTATTCGTTTTATACAATGGAAAAACTGTTGTATTTATTTTGTATTTGGTGCTTCTGTCGTTGACTTCTTAGGCCCTAACTATTGGATCTGGTGGAGCACCGCCCTGTAGTGAAGCATAGGTTGCGCGGAACGTAGAAATGACCTGTACTTTCACACTGGTTGCAGTTATTCCGGTTATACGATGGAAAAACTGTTGCATTTTTATTGTATTTTATGCTTCTGGCATTGACTTCTAAGGCCCTAGCTATTCCATCTCGTGTAGCAACGCCCTAGAGTGGAGCCTAGGTCGCCCGAAACATAGAAATGACCATTACTTTCACTCTGGTTGCAATTATTCCAGCTATACGATGGACAAACTGTTGGATTTTGATTGTACTTTATACTTCTGGCGTTGACTTCTAAGGCCCTATGTATTCGGTCTGGTGTAGCAATGCCTCAGAGTTAAGTCTAGGATGCACGCAACGTAGAAATGGCTATTACTTTCACACTGGTTGCACTTATTCGTTTTATACGATTGAAAAACTGTTGTACATATATCGTATTTTATGCTTCTGGCGTTGACTTCTTAGGGCCTAACTATTCGATCAGGTGGAGCAACGCCCTAGGGTGAAGGCTAGGTTGCGCGGAACGTAGAAATGACCATAACTTTCACACTGGTTTCAATTATTCGTTTTATACAATGGAAAAACTGTTCTACTTATTTTGTATTTTATGCTTCGGCCGTTGACTCCTAACGCCCCAACTACTCGATCTGGTGGAGCAACGCCCTAGACTGAAGCCTAGGTTGCCCGGAATATAGAAATGACCATCACCTTCACACGGTTTGCGATTATTCATTTTATACGATGGTAAAACTGTTGTACATATATCGTATTTTATGCTTCTGGCGTTGACTTCTTAGGCCCTAACTATTCGATCAGGTGGAGCAACGCCCTAGTGTGAAGCCTAGGGTGCCCGAAACGTAGAAATGACCATAACTTACATACTGGTTGCAATTATTCGTTTTATACGATGGAAAAACTGTCGTATTAATTGTGTATTTGGTGCTTCTGGCGTTGACTTCTTAGGCCCTAACTATTCGATGTGGTTGAGCAACGCCCTAGAGTGAAGCCTAGATTGCCCGGAACGTAGAAATGACTATAGCTTTCATACTGGTTGCAATTATTCGTTTTATACGATGGAAAAACTGTCGTATTAATTTTGTATTTGGTGCTTCTGGCGTTGACTTCTTAGGCCCTAACTATTCGATGTGGTTGAGCAACGCCCTAGGGTGAAGCCTAGGTTGCCCGGAACGTAGAAATGACCATGTCTTTCACACTGGTTGCAATTATTCATTTTATACAATGGAAAAACTGTTGTATTTATATTGTTTTTTATAGTTATGGCGTTGACTTCATAGGCCCTAGCTATTGGATCTGGTGGAGCAGCGCCCTAGGGTGAAGCCTAGGTTGCCCGCAACGTAGGAATGACCTTTACTTTCACACTGTTTGCAAATGTACATTACATACGATGGAAAAGCTGTTGTATTTATATTGTGTTTTATGCTTCTGGCGTTGACTTCTTAGGCCCTAACTATTTGGTCTGGTGGAGCACCGCCCTGTAGTGAAGCCTAGGTTGCCCGGAACGTAGAAATAACCATCACTTTCACACTGGTGGCAATTATTCCTGTTATACGATGGACAAACTGTTGGATTTTTAATGTACTTTATGCTTCTGGCGTTGACTTCTAAGGCCCAATGTATTCGATCTGGTGCAACAATGCCTCAGTGTTAAGTCTAGGATGCCCGGTACGTAGAAATGTCCGTTACTTTCACACTGGTTGCAATTACTCATTTTATGCGATGGAAAAACTGTTGTACATATATCGTATTTTATGCTTCTGGCGTTGACTTCTTAGGCCCTAACTATTCGATCAGGTGGAGCAACGCCCTAGGGTGAAGCCTAGGTTGCCCGGAACGTAGAAATGACCATTGCCTTCACACTGTTTGCAAATATACATTATATACGATGGAAAAGCTGTTGTATCTATTTTGTATTTTATGCTTCTGGCGCTGACTTCTTAGGTCCTAACTATTGGATCTGGTGGAGCAACGCCCAGGGGTGAAGCCTAGCTTGCGCGGAACGCAGAAATGACCATAACTTTCACACTGGTTTCAATTATTCGTTTTATACCATGGAAAAACTGTTCTATTTATTTTGTATTTTATGCTTCGGGCGTTGACTTCTAAGGCCCTAACTATTCGATCTGGTGGAGCAACGCCCTAGAGTGAAGCCTAGGTTGCCCGGAACGTAGAAATGACCATTACCTTCACACTGTTTGCGATTATTCATTCTATACGATGGTAAAACTGTTGTACATATATCGTATTTTATGCTTCTGGCGCTGACTTCTTAGGCCCTAACTATTCGATCAGGTGGAGCAACGCCCTAGTGTGAAGCCTAGGTTGCCCGAAACGTAGAAATGACCATAACTTTCATACTGGTTGCAATTATTCGTTTTATACGATGGAAAAACTGTTGTATTAATTTTGTATTTGGTGCTTCTGGCGTTGACTTCATAGGCCCTAACTAGTCGATGTGGTTGAGCAACGCCCTAGAGTGAAGCCTAGATTGCCCGGAACGTAGAAATGACCATAGCTTTCATACTGGTTGCAATTATTCGTTTTATACGATGGAAAAACTGTTGTATTTATTTTGTATTTGGTGCTCCTGGCGCTGACTTCTTAGGCCCTAGCTATTCGATCTGGTGGAGCAGCGCCCTAGGGTGAAACCTAGGTTGCCCGGAACATGGAAATGACCATAACTGTCAGACTGGTTGCAATTACTCGTTTTATACTATCTAAAAACTGTTGTATTTATTTTGTATTTGGTGCTCCTGGCGTTGACTTCTTAGGCCCTAGCTATTGGATCTGGTGGAGCAGCGCCGTAGGGTGAAGCCTAGGTTGCCCGGAACGTGGAAATGACCATAACTGTCAGACTGGTTGCACTTACTCGTTTTATACGATGGAAAGTCTGTTGTATTTATTTTGCATTTTATGCCTCTGGCGTTGACTCCTAAGGCCGTAGCTATTCGATGTGGTGGATCAACGCCCTAGAGTGAAGCCTAGGTTGCCCGGAACGTAGAAATGACCATGTCTTTCACACTGGTTGCAATTATTACTGTTATACGATGGAAAAACTGTTGTACTTATATTATATTTTATGCTTCAGGCGTTGACTTCTAAGGCCGTAGCTATTCGATGTGGTGGAGCAATGCCCTAGAGTGAAGCCTAGGATGCCCGCAACGTTGAAATGACCACATTTTTCACACTGTTTGCAATTATTCCTGTTATAAGATTGAAAAACTGTTGTATTTATATTGTATTTTATGCTTCTGGCGTTGACTTCTAAGGCCGCAGCTATTCGATGTGGTGGAGCAACGCCCTAGAGTGAAGCCTAGGTTGCCCGGAACGTAGAAATGACCATAGCTTTCACACTGGTTGCAATTGTTCCTGTTTTACAAGTGAAAAACTGTTGTATTTATATTGTATTTTATGCTTCTGGCGTTGACTTCCTGGGCCCTAACTATTCTATCTGGAGGAGCAACGCCCCAGAGTGAAGCCTAGGTTGCCCGGAATGCAGAAATGACCATCACTTTCACACTGGTGGCAATTATTCCTGTTATACGATGGACAAACTGTTGGATTTTTAATGTACTTTATGCCTCTGGCGTTGACTTCTAATGCCCAATGTATTCGATCTGGTGCAGCAATGCCTCAGTGTTAAGTCTAGGATGCCCGGTACGTAGAAATGTCCGTTACTTTCACACTGGATGCAATTACTCATTTTATGCGATGGAAAAACTGTTGTACATATATCGTATTTTATGCTTCTGGCATTGACTTCTTAGGCCCTAACTATTCGATGTGGTGGAGCAACGCCCAGGGGTGAAGCCTAGGTTGCGCGGAACGTAGAAATGACCATCACTTTCACACTGGTTTCAATTGCTCGTTTTATACAATGGAAAAACTGTTCTATTTATTTTGTATTTTATGCTTCGGGCGTTGACTTCTAAGGCCCCAACTATTCGATCTGGTGCAGCAACGCCCTAGAGTGAAGCCTAGGTTGCCCGGAATGTAGAATTGGCCATTACCTTCACACAGTTTGCGATTATTCATTTTATACGACGGTAAAACTGTTGTACATATATCGTATTTTATGCTTCTGGCGTTGACTTCTTAGGCCCTAACTATTCGATCAGGTGGAGCAACGCCCTAGGGTGAAGCCTAGGTTGCCCGGAACGTAGAAATGACCATTGCCTTCACACTGTTTGCAAATATACATTATATACGATGGAAAAGCTGTTGTACATATATCGTATTTTAAGCTTCTGGCGCTGACTTCTTAGGCCCTAACTATTCGATCAGGTGGAGCAACGCCCTAGGGTGAAGCCTAGGATGCCCGGAATGTAGAAATGACCATAACTTTCACACTGGTTCCAATTACTCGTTTTATGCGATTGAAAAACTATTGTATTTATATTGTATTTTATGCTTCTGGCGTTGACTTCTAAGGCCCTAACTATTCGATCTGGTGGAGCAACGCCCTGGAGTGAAGCCTAGGTTGCCCGGAACGTAGAAATGACCATTACCTTCACACTGTTTGCGTTTATTCATTTTATACGATGGTAAAACTGTTGTACATACATCGTATTTTATGCTTCTGGCGCTGACTTCTTAGGCCCTAACTATTCGATCAGGTGGAGCAACGCCCTAGGGTGAAGCCTAGGATGCCCGGAACGTAGAAATGACCATAACTTTCACACTGGTTGCAATTACTCGTTTTATACGATGGAAAAACTATTGTATTTATATTGTATTTTATGCTTCTGGCGTTGACTTCTAAGGCCCTAACTATTGGATCTGGTGGAGCAGCGCCCTGGAGTGAAGCCTAGGTTGCGCGGAACGTAGAAATGACCATTACCTTCACACTGCTTGCAAATATACATTATATACGATGGAAAAGCTGTTGTATCTATTTTGTATTTTATGCTTCTGGCGCTGACTTCTTAGGTCCTAACTATTGGATCTGGTGGAGCAACGCCCAGGGGTGAGGTCTAGGTTGCGCGGAACGTAGAAATGACCATAAATTTTACACTGGTTTCAATTATTCGTTTTATACAATGGAAAAACTGTTGTATTTATTTTGTATTTGGTGCTTCTGTCGTTGACTTCTTAGGCCCTAACTATTAGATCTGGTGGAGCACCGCCCTGTAGTGAAGCATAGGTTGCGCGGAACGTAGAAATGACCTGTACTTTCACACTGGTTGCAGTTATTCCTGTTATACGATGGAAAAACTGTTGCATTTTTATTGTATTTTATGTTTCTGGTATTGACTTCTAAGGCCCTATGTATTCGATCTGGTGTAGCAATGCCTCAGAGTTAAGTCTAGGATGCCCGCAACGTAGAAATGGCTATTACTTTCACACTGGTTGCAATTATTCGTTTTATACGATGGAAAAATTGTGGTACATATATCGTATTTTATGCTTCTGGCGTTGACTTCTTAGGCCCTAACTATTCGCTGAGGTGGAGCAACGCCCTAGGGTGAAGCCTAGGTTGCGCGGAACGTAGAAATGATCATATCTTTCACACTGTTTGCAATTATTCATATTATACAGTGGAAAAACAGTTGTATTTATATTGCATTTTATGCTTCTGGCATTGACTTCTAAGGCCCTAACTATTCGACGTGGTGGAGCAACGTCCTAGAGTGAAGCCTAGATTGCCCGGAACGTAGAAATGACCATAGCTTTCACACTGGTTGCAATTATTCCTGTTATACAAGTGAAAAACTGTTGTATTTATTTTGTATTCTATGCTTCTGGCGTTGACTTCTTAGGCCCTATCTATTCGATCTGGCGGAGCAACGCCCTAGAGTGTAGCCTAGGTTGCCCGGAATGTAGAAATGACCATCACTTTCACACTGGTTGCAATTATTCCTGTTATACGATGGAAAAACTGTTGTACTTATATTATATTTTATGCTTCAGGCGTTGACTTCTAAGGGCGTAGCTATTCGATGTGGTGGAGAAACGCCCTAGAGTGAAGCCTAGGTTGCCCGGAACGTGGAAATGACCATAACTATCAGACTGATTGCAATTACTCGTTTTATACAATGGAGAAACTGTTGTATTTATATTGTTTTTTATAGTTATGGCGTTGACTTCTAAGGCCGTAGCTATTCGATGTGGTGGAGCAATGCCCTAGAGTGAAGCCTAGGATGCCCGCAACGTAGAAATGACCATATTTTTCACACTGTTTGCAATTATTCCTGTTATACGATTGAAAAACTGTTGTATTTATACTGTATTTTATGCTTCTGGCGTTGACTTCTAAGGCCGCAGCTATTCGATGTGGTGGAGCAACGCCCTAGAGTGAAGCCTAGGTTGCCCGGAACGTAGAAATGACCATAGCTTTCACACTGGTTGCAATTATTCCTGTTATACAAGTGAAAAACTGTTATATTTATATTGTATTTTATGCTTCTGGGGTTGACTTCCTGGGCCCTAACTATTCTATCTGGAGGAGCAACTCCCTAGAGAGAAGCCTAGGTTGCCCGGAATGCAGAAATGACCATCACTTTCACACTGGTGGCAATTATTTCTGTTGTACGATGGACAAACTGTTGGATTTTTAATGTACTTTATGCTTCTGGCGTTGACTTCTAAGTCCCTATGTATTCGATCTGGGGCAGCAATGCCTCAGTGTTAAGTCTAGGATGCCCGGAACGTAGAGATGTCCGTTACTTGCACACTGGTTGCAATTACTCATTTTATGCGATGCAAAAACTGTTGTACACATATCGTATTTTATGCTTCTGGCATTGACTTCTTAGGCCCTAACTATTCGATCTGGTGGAGCAACGCCCAGGGGTGAAGCCTAGGTTGCCCGGAACGTAGAAATGACCATAACTTTCACACTGGTTTCAATTGTTCGTTTTATACAATGGAAAAACTGTTCTATTTATTTTGTATTTTATGCTTCGGGCGTTGACTTCTAAGGCCCCAACTATTCGATCTGGTGGAGCAACGCCCTAGAGTGAAGCCTAGGTTGCCCGGAATGTAGAATTGACCATTACCTTCACACTGTTTGCGATTATTCATTTTATACGACGGTAAAACTGTTGTACATATATCGTATTTTATGCTTCTGGCGTTGACTTCTTAGGCCCTAACTATTCGATCAGGTGGAGCAACGCCCTATGGTGAAGCCTAGGTTGCCCGGAACGTAGAAATGACCATTGCCTTCACACTGTTTGCAAATATACATTATATACGATGGAAAAGCTGTTGTATCTATTTTGTATTTTATGCTTCTGGCACTGACTTCTTAGGTCCTAACTATTGGATCTGGTGGAGCAACGCCCAGGGGTGAAGCCTAGGTTCCGCGGAACGTAGAAATGACCATAACTTTCACACTGGTTTCAAATATTCGTTTTATACAATGAAAAAACTGTTCTATTTATTTTGTATTTTATGTTTCGGGCGTTGACTTCTAAGGCCCTAACTATTCGATCTGGTGGAGCAACGCCCTAGAGTGGAGCCTAGGTCGCCCGAAACGTGGAAATGACCGTTACTCTCTCTGGTTGCAATTATTCCAGCTATACGATGGACAAACTGTTGGATCTTGATTGTACTTTATGCTTCTGGCGTTGACTTCTTAGGCCCTATCTATTCGATCTGGCGGAGCAACGCCCCAGAGTGTAGCCTAGGTTGCCCGGAATGTAGAAATGACCATCACTTTCACACTGGTTGCAATTATTCTTGTTATACGATCGAAAAACTGTTGTTTTTATTTTGTATTTTATACCTCTGGCGTTGACTCCAAAGGCCGTAGCTATTCGACGTGGTGGAGCAACGCCCTAGAGTGAAGCCTAGGTTGCCTGGAACGTAGAAATGACCATGTCTTTCACACTGGTTGCAATTATTCCTGTTATACGATGGAAAAACTGTTGTACTTATATAATATGTTATGCTTCAGGCGTTGACTTCTAAGGGCGTAGCTATTCGATGTGGTGGAGAAACGCCCTAGAGTGAAGCCTAGGTTGCCCGGAAAGTAGAAATGACCATTACCTCCACACTGTTTGCAATTATACATTTTATACAATCGAGAAACTGTTGTATTTATATTGTTTTTTATAGTTATGGCGTTGACTTCTAAGGCCGTAGCTATTCGATGTGGTGGAGCAATGCCCCAGAGTGAAGCCTAGGATGCCAGCAACGTAGAAATGACCATACTTTTCACACTGTTTGCAATTATTCCTGTTATACGATTGAAAAACTGTTCTATTTATATTGTATTTTATGCTTCTGGCGTTGACTTCTAAGGCCGCAGCTATTCGATGTGGTGGAGCAACGCCCTAGAGTGAAGCTTAGGTTGCCCGGAACGTAGGAATGACCATGTCTTTCACACTGGTTGCAATCATTCCTGTTGTACGATGGAAAAACTGTTGTATTTATATTATATTTTATGCTTCAGACGTTGACTTCTAAGGCCGTAGCTATTCGATGTGATGGAGAAACGCCCTAGAGTGAAGCCTAGGTTGCCCGGAAAGTAGAAATGACCATTACCTCCACACTGTTTGCAGTTATTCATTTTATACAATGGAAAAACTGTTGTATTTATATTGTTTTTTATAGTTATGGCGTTGACTTCTAAGGCCGTAACTATTCGATGTGGTGGAGCAATGCCCTAGAGTGATGCCTAGGATGCCCGCAACGTAGAAATGACCATATCTTTCACACTGTTTGCAATTATTCCTGTTATACGATTGAAAAACTGTTGTATTTATATTGTATTTTATGCTTCTGGCATTGACGTCTAAGTCCCTAACTATTCGATCTGGTGGAGCAACGCCCTAGCGTGAAGCCTAGGTTGCCCGGAACGTAGAAATAACCATTACATCCACACTGTTTGCAGTTATTCATTTTATACAATGGAAAAACTGTTGTATTTATAATGTATTTTTTGCTTCTGGCGTTGACTTCTTAGGCCCTAACTATTCGATCTGGTGGAGCAACGCCCTAGAGTGGAGACTAGGTTGCCCGGAATGTAGAAATGAGCATCACTTTCACACTGGTTGCAATTATTCTTGTTATACGATTTAAAAACTGTTGTATTTATTTTGTATTTTATGCCTCTGGCGTTGACTCCTAAGGCCGTAGCTATTCGATGTGGTGGAGCAACGCCCTAGAGTGAAGCCTAGGTTGCCCGGAACGTAGGAATGACCATGTCTTTCACACTGGTTGCAATCATTCCTGTTATACGATGGAAAAACTGTTGTATTTATACTATATTTTATGCTTCAGACGTTGACTTCTAAGGCCGTAGCTATTCGATGTGGTGGAGAAACGCCCTAGAGTGAAGCCTAGATTGCCGGGAAAGTAGAAATGACCATTACCTCCACACTGTTTGCAGTTATTCATTTTATACAATGGAAAAACTGTTGTATTTATATTGTTTTTTATAGTTATGGCGTTGACTTCTATGGCCGTAACTATTCGATGTGGTGGAGCAATGCCCTAGAGTGAAGCCTAGGATGCCCGAAACGTAGAAATGACCATATCTTTCACACTGTTTGCAAATATTCCTGTTATACGATTGAAAAACTGTTGTATTTATATTGTATTTTATGCTTCTGGCGTTGACGTCTAAGTCCCTAACTATTCGATCTGGTGGAGCAACGCCCTAGCGTGAAACCTAAGTTGCCCGGAACGTAGATATAACCATTACTTCCACACTGTTTGCAATTATTCATTTTATACAATGGAAAAACTGTTGTATCTATAATGTATTTTTTGCTTCTGGCGTTGACTTCTTAGGCCCTAACTATTCGATCTGGTGGAGCAACGCCCTAGAGTGAAGCCTAGGTTGCCCGGAATGTAGAAATGACCATCACTTTCACACTGGTTGCAATTATTCTTGTTATACGATTTAAAAACTGTTGTATTTATTTTGTATTTTATGCCTCTGGCGTTGACTCCTAAGGCCGTAGCTTTTCGATGTGGTGGAGCAACGCCCTAGTGTGAAGCCTAGGTTGCCCGGAACGTAGAAATGACCATGTCTTTCACACTGGTTGCAATTATTCCTGTTATACGATGGAAAAACTGTTGTATTTATATTATATTTTATGCTTCAGACGTTGACTTCTAAGGCCGTAGCTATTCGATGTGGTGGAGAAACGCCCTAGAGTGAAGCCTAGGTTGCCGGAAAGTAGAAATGACCATTACCTCCACACTGTTTGCAATTATTCATTTTATACGATGGAAAAACTGTTGTATTTATATTGTTTTTTATAGCTATGCCGATGACTTCTAAGGCCGTAGCTATTCGATGTGGTGGAGCAATGCCCTAGAGTGAAGCCTAGGATGCCCGCAACGTAGAAATGACCATACCTTTCACACTGGTTGCAATTATTCCTGTTATACGATGGAAAAGCTGTTGTATTTGTATTGTATTTTATGCTTCTGGCGTAGACTTCTTAGGCGCTAACTATTCGATATGGTGGAACGACGCCCTAGAGTGAAGCCTTGGTTGCCCGTATCGTAGAAATGACCATATATTTCACACTGGTTGCAATTATTCCTGTTATACGATGGTAAAACTGTTGTATTTCTATTGTATTTTATGCTTCTGGCGTTGACTTCTTAGGCCCTAACTATTCGATCTGGTGGAGCAACGCCTAGGGAGAAGCCTAGATTGCCCGGAACGTAGAAATGAACATTACCTTCTGGCTTGTTGCAATTATTCCTGTTATACGATGAAAAAACTGTTGTATTTTTATTGTATTTCATGCGTCTGGAGTTGTTTTCTAAGGCCCGAACTATTCGATGTGGTGGAGCAACGCCCTAGAGCGAAACCTAGGTTGCCAGGAACGTAGAAATGACCATTACTTTCACACTGGTTGCAATTGTTCCTGTTATACGATGGACAAACTGATGGATTTTTATTGTACTTTATGCTTCTGGCGTTGACTTCTTAGGCCCTAACTATTGGATCTGGTGGAGCAACGCCTAGGGTGAAGGCTAGGTTGCCCGGAACGTAGAAATGACCACAACCATCATTCTGATTGCAACTATTCGTTTTATACGATGGAAAAACTGTTGTACTTATATTGTATGTTATGCCTCTGGCGTTAACTCCTAAGGCCGTAGCTATTCGATGTGGTGGAGCAACGCCCTAGCGTGAAGCCTAGGTTGCCCGGAACGTAGGAATAACCATTACTTCCGCACTGGTTGCAATTATTCTTGTTATACGATGGAAAAACTGTTGTATTTACTTTGTATTTTATGCCTCTGGCGTTGACTCCTAAGGCCGTAGCTATTCGATGTGGTGAAGCAACGCCCCAGAGTGAAGCCTAGGTTGGCCGGAACGTAGAAATGACCATGTCTTTCACACTGGTTGCAATTATTCCTGTTATACGATGGAAAAACTGTTGTATTTATATTATATTTTATGCTTCAGGCGTTGACTTCTAGGGCCGTAGCTATTCGATGTAGTGGAGAAACGCCCTAGAGTGGAGCCTAGGTAGCCCGGAAAGTAGAAATGACCATCACTTTCACACTGGTTGCAATTATTCTTGTTATACGATGGAAAAACTGTTGTATTTCTATTGTATTTTATGCTTCTGGCGTTGACTCCTAAGACCGTAGCTATTCGATGTGGTGGAGCAACGCCCTAGACTGAAGCCTAGGTTGCCCGGAACGTAGGAATGACCATGTCTTTCACACTGGTTGCAATCATTCCTGTTGTACGATGGAAAAACTGTTGTATTTATATTATATTTTATGCTTCAGACGTTGACTTCTAAGGCCGTAGCTATTCGATGTGATGGAGAAACGCCCTAGAGTGAAGCCTAGGTTGCCCGGAAAGTAGAAATGACCATTACCTCCACACTGTTTGCAGTTATTCATTTTATACAATGGAAAAACTGTTGTATTTATATTGTTTTTTATAGTTATGGCGTTGACTTCTAAGGCCGTAACTATTCGATGTGGTGGAGCAATGCCCTAGAGTGATGCCTAGGATGCCCGCAACGTAGAAATGACCATATCTTTCACACTGTTTGCAATTATTCCTGTTATACGATTGAAAAACTGTTGTATTTATATTGTATTTTATGCTTCTGGCATTGACGTCTAAGTCCCTAACTATTCGATCTGGTGGAGCAACGCCCTAGCGTGAAGCCTAGGTTGCCCGGAACGTAGAAATAACTATTACTTCCACACTGTTTGCAGTTATTCATTTTATACAATGGAAAAACTGTTGTATTTATAATGTATTTTTTGATTCTGGCGTTGACTTCTTAGGCCCTAACTATTCGATCTGGTGGAGCAACGCCCTAGAGTGGAGACTAGGTTGCCCGGAATGTAGAAATGACCATCACTTTCACACTGGTTGCAATTATTCTTGTTATACGATTTAAAAACTGTTGTATTTATTTTGTATTTTATGCCTCTGGCGTTGACTCCTAAGGCCGTAGCTATTCGATGTGGTGGAGCAACGCCCTAGAGTGAAGCCTAGGTTGCCCCGAACGTAGGAATGACAATGTCTTTCACACTGGTTTCAATCATTCCTGTTATACGATGGAAAAACTGTTGTATTTATACTATATTTTATGCTTCAGACGTTGACTTCTAAGGCCGTAGCTATTCGATGTGGTGGAGAAACGCCCTAGAGTGAAGCCTAGATTGCCCGGAAAGTAGAAATGACCATTACATCCACACTGTTTGCAGTTATTCATTTTATACAATGGAAAAACTGTTGTATTTATATTGTTTTTTATAGTTATGGCGTTGACTTCTAAGGCCGTAACTATTCGATGTGGTGGAGCAATGCCCTAGAGTGAAGCCTAGGATGCCCGCAACGTAGAAATGACCATATCTTTCACACTGTTTGCAAATATTCCTGTTATACGATTGAAAAACTGTTGTATTTATATTGTATTTTATGCTTCTGGCGTTGACGTCTAAGTCCCTAACTATTCGATCTGGTGGAGCAACGCCCTAGCGTGAAACCTAAGTTGCCCGGAACGTAGAAATAACCATTACTTCCACACTGTTTGCAATTATTCATTTTATACAATGGAAAAACTGTTGTATCTATAATGTATTTTTTGCTTCTAGCGTTGACTTCTTAGGCCCTAACTATTCGATCTGGTGGAGCAACGCCCTAGAGTGAAGCCTAGGTTGCCCGGAATGTAGAAATGACCATCACTTTCACACTGGTTGCAATTATTCGTATTATACGATGGAAAAACTGTTGTATTTATATTGTATTTTATGCTTCTGGCGTTTACTTCTTAGACCCTAACTATTCGATCTGGTGGAGCAACGCCCTAGAGTGAAGCCTAGGTTACCCGGAACGTAGAAATGACCATGTCTTTCACACTGGTTGCAATTATTCCTGTTATACGATGGAAAAACTGTTGTATCTATAATGTATTTTTTGCTTCTAGCGTTGACTTCCTGGGCCCTAACTATTCTATCTGGAGGAGCAACTCCCTAGAGAGAAGCCTAGGTTGCCCGGAATGCAGAAATGACCATCACTTTCACACTGGTGGCAATTATTTCTGTTGTACGATGGACAAACTGTTGGATTTTTAATGTACTTTATGCTTCTGGCGTTGACTTCTAAGTCCCTATGTATTCGATCTGGGGCAGCAATGCCTCAGTGTTAAGTCTAGGATGCCCGGAACGTAGAGATGTCCGTTACTTGCACACTGGTTGCAATTACTCATTTTATGCGATGCAAAAACTGTTGTACACATATCGTATTTTATGCTTCTGGCATTGACTTCTTAGGCCCTAACTATTCGATCTGGTGGAGCAACGCCCAGGGGTGAAGCCTAGGTTGCCCGGAACGTAGAAATGACCATAACTTTCACACTGGTTTCAATTGTTCGTTTTATACAATGGAAAAACTGTTCTATTTATTTTGTATTTTATGCTTCGGGCGTTGACTTCTAAGGCCCCAACTATTCGATCTGGTGGAGCAACGCCCTAGAGTGAAGCCTAGGTTGCCCGGAATGTAGAATTGACCATTACCTTCACACTGTTTGCGATTATTCATTTTATACGACGGTAAAACTGTTGTACATATATCGTATTTTATGCTTCTGGCGTTGACTTCTTAGGCCCTAACTATTCGATCAGGTGGAGCAACGCCCTATGGTGAAGCCTAGGTTGCCCGGAACGTAGAAATGACCATTGCCTTCACACTGTTTGCAAATATACATTATATACGATGGAAAAGCTGTTGTATCTATTTTGTATTTTATGCTTCTGGCACTGACTTCTTAGGTCCTAACTATTGGATCTGGTGGAGCAACGCCCAGGGGTGAAGCCTAGGTTCCGCGGAACGTAGAAATGACCATAACTTTCACACTGGTTTCAAATATTCGTTTTATACAATGAAAAAACTGTTCTATTTATTTTGTATTTTATGTTTCGGGCGTTGACTTCTAAGGCCCTAACTATTCGATCTGGTGGAGCAACGCCCTAGAGTGGAGCCTAGGTCGCCCGAAACGTGGAAATGACCGTTACTCTCTCTGGTTGCAATTATTCCAGCTATACGATGGACAAACTGTTGGATCTTGATTGTACTTTATGCTTCTGGCGTTGACTTCTTAGGCCCTATCTATTCGATCTGGCGGAGCAACGCCCCAGAGTGTAGCCTAGGTTGCCCGGAATGTAGAAATGACCATCACTTTCACACTGGTTGCAATTATTCTTGTTATACGATCGAAAAACTGTTGTTTTTATTTTGTATTTTATACCTCTGGCGTTGACTCCAAAGGCCGTAGCTATTCGACGTGGTGGAGCAACGCCCTAGAGTGAAGCCTAGGTTGCCTGGAACGTAGAAATGACCATGTCTTTCACACTGGTTGCAATTATTCCTGTTATACGATGGAAAAACTGTTGTACTTATATAATATGTTATGCTTCAGGCGTTGACTTCTAAGGGCGTAGCTATTCGATGTGGTGGAGAAACGCCCTAGAGTGAAGCCTAGGTTGCCCGGAAAGTAGAAATGACCATTACCTCCACACTGTTTGCAATTATACATTTTATACAATCGAGAAACTGTTGTATTTATATTGTTTTTTATAGTTATGGCGTTGACTTCTAAGGCCGTAGCTATTCGATGTGGTGGAGCAATGCCCCAGAGTGAAGCCTAGGATGCCAGCAACGTAGAAATGACCATACTTTTCACACTGTTTGCAATTATTCCTGTTATACGATTGAAAAACTGTTCTATTTATATTGTATTTTATGCTTCTGGCGTTGACTTCTAAGGCCGCAGCTATTCGATGTGGTGGAGCAACGCCCTAGAGTGAAGCTTAGGTTGCCCGGAACGTAGGAATGACCATGTCTTTCACACTGGTTGCAATCATTCCTGTTGTACGATGGAAAAACTGTTGTATTTATATTATATTTTATGCTTCAGACGTTGACTTCTAAGGCCGTAGCTATTCGATGTGATGGAGAAACGCCCTAGAGTGAAGCCTAGGTTGCCCGGAAAGTAGAAATGACCATTACCTCCACACTGTTTGCAGTTATTCATTTTATACAATGGAAAAACTGTTGTATTTATATTGTTTTTTATAGTTATGGCGTTGACTTCTAAGGCCGTAACTATTCGATGTGGTGGAGCAATGCCCTAGAGTGATGCCTAGGATGCCCGCAACGTAGAAATGACCATATCTTTCACACTGTTTGCAATTATTCCTGTTATACGATTGAAAAACTGTTGTATTTATATTGTATTTTATGCTTCTGGCATTGACGTCTAAGTCCCTAACTATTCGATCTGGTGGAGCAACGCCCTAGCGTGAAGCCTAGGTTGCCCGGAACGTAGAAATAACCATTACATCCACACTGTTTGCAGTTATTCATTTTATACAATGGAAAAACTGTTGTATTTATAATGTATTTTTTGCTTCTGGCGTTGACTTCTTAGGCCCTAACTATTCGATCTGGTGGAGCAACGCCCTAGAGTGGAGACTAGGTTGCCCGGAATGTAGAAATGAGCATCACTTTCACACTGGTTGCAATTATTCTTGTTATACGATTTAAAAACTGTTGTATTTATTTTGTATTTTATGCCTCTGGCGTTGACTCCTAAGGCCGTAGCTATTCGATGTGGTGGAGCAACGCCCTAGAGTGAAGCCTAGGTTGCCCGGAACGTAGGAATGACCATGTCTTTCACACTGGTTGCAATCATTCCTGTTATACGATGGAAAAACTGTTGTATTTATACTATATTTTATGCTTCAGACGTTGACTTCTAAGGCCGTAGCTATTCGATGTGGTGGAGAAACGCCCTAGAGTGAAGCCTAGATTGCCGGGAAAGTAGAAATGACCATTACCTCCACACTGTTTGCAGTTATTCATTTTATACAATGGAAAAACTGTTGTATTTATATTGTTTTTTATAGTTATGGCGTTGACTTCTATGGCCGTAACTATTCGATGTGGTGGAGCAATGCCCTAGAGTGAAGCCTAGGATGCCCGAAACGTAGAAATGACCATATCTTTCACACTGTTTGCAAATATTCCTGTTATACGATTGAAAAACTGTTGTATTTATATTGTATTTTATGCTTCTGGCGTTGACGTCTAAGTCCCTAACTATTCGATCTGGTGGAGCAACGCCCTAGCGTGAAACCTAAGTTGCCCGGAACGTAGATATAACCATTACTTCCACACTGTTTGCAATTATTCATTTTATACAATGGAAAAACTGTTGTATCTATAATGTATTTTTTGCTTCTGGCGTTGACTTCTTAGGCCCTAACTATTCGATCTGGTGGAGCAACGCCCTAGAGTGAAGCCTAGGTTGCCCGGAATGTAGAAATGACCATCACTTTCACACTGGTTGCAATTATTCTTGTTATACGATTTAAAAACTGTTGTATTTATTTTGTATTTTATGCCTCTGGCGTTGACTCCTAAGGCCGTAGCTTTTCGATGTGGTGGAGCAACGCCCTAGTGTGAAGCCTAGGTTGCCCGGAACGTAGAAATGACCATGTCTTTCACACTGGTTGCAATTATTCCTGTTATACGATGGAAAAACTGTTGTATTTATATTATATTTTATGCTTCAGACGTTGACTTCTAAGGCCGTAGCTATTCGATGTGGTGGAGAAACGCCCTAGAGTGAAGCCTAGGTTGCCGGAAAGTAGAAATGACCATTACCTCCACACTGTTTGCAATTATTCATTTTATACGATGGAAAAACTGTTGTATTTATATTGTTTTTTATAGCTATGCCGATGACTTCTAAGGCCGTAGCTATTCGATGTGGTGGAGCAATGCCCTAGAGTGAAGCCTAGGATGCCCGCAACGTAGAAATGACCATACCTTTCACACTGGTTGCAATTATTCCTGTTATACGATGGAAAAGCTGTTGTATTTGTATTGTATTTTATGCTTCTGGCGTAGACTTCTTAGGCGCTAACTATTCGATATGGTGGAACGACGCCCTAGAGTGAAGCCTTGGTTGCCCGTATCGTAGAAATGACCATATATTTCACACTGGTTGCAATTATTCCTGTTATACGATGGTAAAACTGTTGTATTTCTATTGTATTTTATGCTTCTGGCGTTGACTTCTTAGGCCCTAACTATTCGATCTGGTGGAGCAACGCCTAGGGAGAAGCCTAGATTGCCCGGAACGTAGAAATGAACATTACCTTCTGGCTTGTTGCAATTATTCCTGTTATACGATGAAAAAACTGTTGTATTTTTATTGTATTTCATGCGTCTGGAGTTGTTTTCTAAGGCCCGAACTATTCGATGTGGTGGAGCAACGCCCTAGAGCGAAACCTAGGTTGCCAGGAACGTAGAAATGACCATTACTTTCACACTGGTTGCAATTGTTCCTGTTATACGATGGACAAACTGATGGATTTTTATTGTACTTTATGCTTCTGGCGTTGACTTCTTAGGCCCTAACTATTGGATCTGGTGGAGCAACGCCTAGGGTGAAGGCTAGGTTGCCCGGAACGTAGAAATGACCACAACCATCATTCTGATTGCAACTATTCGTTTTATACGATGGAAAAACTGTTGTACTTATATTGTATGTTATGCCTCTGGCGTTAACTCCTAAGGCCGTAGCTATTCGATGTGGTGGAGCAACGCCCTAGCGTGAAGCCTAGGTTGCCCGGAACGTAGGAATAACCATTACTTCCGCACTGGTTGCAATTATTCTTGTTATACGATGGAAAAACTGTTGTATTTACTTTGTATTTTATGCCTCTGGCGTTGACTCCTAAGGCCGTAGCTATTCGATGTGGTGAAGCAACGCCCCAGAGTGAAGCCTAGGTTGGCCGGAACGTAGAAATGACCATGTCTTTCACACTGGTTGCAATTATTCCTGTTATACGATGGAAAAACTGTTGTATTTATATTATATTTTATGCTTCAGGCGTTGACTTCTAGGGCCGTAGCTATTCGATGTAGTGGAGAAACGCCCTAGAGTGGAGCCTAGGTAGCCCGGAAAGTAGAAATGACCATCACTTTCACACTGGTTGCAATTATTCTTGTTATACGATGGAAAAACTGTTGTATTTCTATTGTATTTTATGCTTCTGGCGTTGACTCCTAAGACCGTAGCTATTCGATGTGGTGGAGCAACGCCCTAGACTGAAGCCTAGGTTGCCCGAAACGTAGGAATGACCATGTCTTTCACACTGGTTGCAATCATTCCTGTTGTACGATGGAAAAACTGTTGTATTTATATTATATTTTATGCTTCAGACGTTGACTTCTAAGGCCGTAGCTATTCGATGTGATGGAGAAACGCCCTAGAGTGAAGCCTAGGTTGCCCGGAAAGTAGAAATGACCATTACCTCCACACTGTTTGCAGTTATTCATTTTATACAATGGAAAAACTGTTGTATTTATATTGTTTTTTATAGTTATGGCGTTGACTTCTAAGGCCGTAACTATTCGATGTGGTGGAGCAATGCCCTAGAGTGATGCCTAGGATGCCCGCAACGTAGAAATGACCATATCTTCCACACTGTTTGCAATTATTCCTGTTATACGATTGAAAAACTGTTGTATTTATATTGTATTTTATGCTTCTGGCATTGACGTCTAAGTCCCTAACTATTCGATCTGGTGGAGCAACGCCCTAGCGTGAAGCCTAGGTTGCCCGGAACGTAGAAATAACTATTACTTCCACACTGTTTGCAGTTATTCATTTTATACAATGGAAAAACTGTTGTATTTATAATGTATTTTTTGATTCTGGCGTTGACTTCTTAGGCCCTAACTATTCGATCTGGTGGAGCAACGCCCTAGAGTGGAGACTAGGTTGCCCGGAATGTAGAAATGACCATCACTTTCACACTGGTTGCAATTATTCTTGTTATACGATTTAAAAACTGTTGTATTTATTTTGTATTTTATGCCTCTGGCGTTGACTCCTAAGGCCGTAGCTATTCGATGTGGTGGAGCAACGCCCTAGAGTGAAGCCTAGGTTGCCCCGAACGTAGGAATGACAATGTCTTTCACACTGGTTTCAATCATTCCTGTTATACGATGGAAAAACTGTTGTATTTATACTATATTTTATGCTTCAGACGTTGACTTCTAAGGCCGTAGCTATTCGATGTGGTGGAGAAACGCCCTAGAGTGAAGCCTAGATTGCCCGGAAAGTAGAAATGACCATTACATCCACACTGTTTGCAGTTATTCATTTTATACAATGGAAAAACTGTTGTATTTATATTGTTTTTTATAGTTATGGCGTTGACTTCTAAGGCTGTAACTATTCGATGTGGTGGAGCAATGCCCTAGAGTGAAGCCTAGGATGCCCGCAACGTAGAAATGACCATATCTTTCACACTGTTTGCAAATATTCCTGTTATACGATTGAAAAACTGTTGTATTTATATTGTATTTTATGCTTCTGGCGTTGACGTCTAAGTCCCTAACTATTCGATCTGGTGGAGCAACGCCCTAGCGTGAAACCTAAGTTGCCCGGAACGTAGAAATAACCATTACTTCCACACTGTTTGCAATTATTCATTTTATACAATGGAAAAACTGTTGTATCTATAATGTATTTTTTGCTTCTAGCGTTGACTTCTTAGGCCCTAACTATTCGATCTGGTGGAGCAACGCCCTAGAGTGAAGCCTAGGTTGCCCGGAATGTAGAAATGACCATCACTTTCACACTGGTTGCAATTATTCGTATTATACGATGGAAAAACTGTTGTATTTATATTGTATTTTATGCTTCTGGCGTTTACTTCTTAGACCCTAACTATTCGATCTGGTGGAGCAACGCCCTAGAGTGAAGCCTAGGTTACCCGGAACGTAGAAATGACCATGTCTTTCACACTGGTTGCAATTATTCCTGTTATACGATGGAAAAGCTGTTGTATTTATATTATATTTTATGCTTCAGGCGTTGACTTCTAGGGCCGTAGCTATTCGATGTGGTGGAGAAACGCCCTAGAGTGAAGCCTAGGTAGCCCGGAAAGTAGAAATGTCCATTACCTCCACACTGTTTGCAATTATTCATTTTATACAATGGAAAAACTGTTGTTTGTATATTGTTTTTTATAGTTATGGCGTTGACTTCTAAGGCCGTAACTAGTCGATCTGGTGGAGCAACGCACTAGAGTGAAGCCTAGGTTGCCCGGAATGTAGAAATGACCATCACTTTCACACCGGTTGCAATTATTCTTGTTATACGATGGAAAAACTGTTGTATTTCTATTGTATTTTATGCTTCTGGCGTTGACTCCTAAGGCCGTAGCTATTCGATGTAGTGGAGCATCGCCCTAGACTGAAGCCTAGGTTGCCCGGAACGTAGGAATGACCATGTCTTTCACACTGTTTGCAATTATTCCTCTTATACGATGGAAAAACTGTTGTATTTCTATTGTATTTTATGCTTCTGGCGTTGACTTCTTAGGCCCTAACTATTCGATCTGGTGGAGCATCGACCTAGAGAGAAGCCTACATTGCCCGGAACGTAGAAATGACCATTACCTTCTGGCTTGTTGCAATTATTCCTGTTATACGATGAAAAAGCTGTTGTATTTTTATTGTATTTTATGCGTCTGGAGTTGTTTTCTAAGGCCCGAACTATTCGATGTGGTGGAGCAACGCCCTAGAGCGAAACCTAGGTTGCCCGGAACGTAGAAATGACCATTACGTTCACACTGGTTGCAATTATTCCTGTTATACGATGGACAAACTGTTGGATTTTTATTGTATTTTTTGCTTCTGGCGTTGACTTCTTAGGCCCTAACTATTGGATCTGGTGGAGCAACGCCTAGGGTGAAGCCTAGGTTGCCCGGAACGTAGAAATGACCATAACCTTCATACTGATTGCAAGTATTCGTTTTATACGAAGGAAAAACTGTTGTATTTATTTTGTATTTTATGCCTCTGGCGTTGACTCCTAAGGCCGTAGCTATTCGATGTGATGGAGCAACGCCCTAGAGTGAAGCCTAGGTTGCCCGGAACGTAGGAATGACCATGTCTTTCACACTGGTTGCAATCATTCCTGTTATACGATGGAAAAACTGTTGTATTTATATTATATTTTATGCTTCAGACGTTGACTTCTAAGGCCGTAGCTATTCGATGTGGTGGAGAAACGCCCTAGAGTGAAGCCTAGGTTGCCCGGAAAGTAGAAATGACCATTACCTCCACACTGTTTGCAATTATTCATTTTATACGATGGAAAAACTGTTGCATTTATATTGTTTTTTATAGTTATGCCGTTGACTTCTAAGGCCGTAGCTATTCGATGTGGTGGAGCAATGCCCTAGAGTGAAGCCTAGGATGCCCGCAACGTAGAAGTGACCATACCTTTCACACTGGTTGCAATTATTCCTCTTATACGATGGAAAAGCTGTTGTATTTGTATTGTATTTTATGCTTCTGGCGTAGACTTCTTAGGCGCTAACTATTCGATATGGTGGAACGACGCCCTAGAGTGAAGCCTTGGTTGCCAGTATCGTAGAAATGACCATATATTTCACACTGGTTGCAATTATTCCTGTTATACGATGGTAAAACTGCTGTATTTCTATTGTATTTTATGCTTCTGGCGTTGACCTCTTAGGCCCTAACTATTCGATCTGGTGGAGCAACGCCTAGAGACAAGCCTAGATTGCCCGGAACGTAGAAATGAACATTACCTTCTGGCTTGTTGCAATTATTCCTGTTATACGATGAAAAAACTGTTGGCTTTTTATTGTACTTTATGCTTCTGGCGTTGACTTCTAAGGCCCTATCTATTCGATATGGTGGAGCAATGCCTCAGAGTTAAGTCTAGGATGCCCGTAACGCTGAAATGGCCATTACTTTCACACTGGTTGCAATTATTCGTCTTAGACGATGGAAAAGCTGTTGTATTTATATTGTATTTTATGCATCTGGCGTCGACTTCTTAGGCCCTAACTATTCGATCCAGTGGAGCACCGCCCTAGAGTGAAGTCTAGATTGCCCGGAACGTAGAAATGACCATTACTTTCACACTGTTTGCAATTATCCATTTTATACGATGAAAAAACTGTTGTATCCTTATTGTATTTTATGCTTCTGGCGTTGAATTCCTAGGCCCTAACTGTTCGATCTGGTAGAACGACGACCTAGAATGAAGCCAAGGTTGCCCGGAATGTAGAAATGGCCATCACTTTTACACTGGTTTCAATTATTCATGCTATACGATGGAAAAACTGTTGTATTTTTATTGTATTTTATGCTTCTGGCGTTGACTTCTTAGGCCCTAAATATTCGATTCGGTGGAGCAACGCCCTAGAGTGAAGTCTAGATTGCCCGGACCGTAGAAATGACCATTATTTTCACACTGTTTGCAATTATTCATGTTATACTATGGGAAAACTGTTGTATTTTTATTGTATTTTATGCTTCTGGCGTTGACTTCTAAGGCCGTAACTATTCGATCTGGCGTAGCAACGCCCTAGAGTAAAGCCTAGGTTGCCCGGAACGTAGAAATGACCATAACTCTCACACTGGTTGCAATTATCCGTTTTATACGATGGAAAAACTATAGTATTTATATTGTATTTTATGCTTCTGGCGTTGACTTCTAAGGCCCTAACTATTCGATCTGGTGGAGCAACGCCCTAGAGTGAAGCCTAGGTTGCCCGGAACGTAGAAATGACCATTACCATCACACTGTTTGCGATTATTCATTTTATACGATGGTAAAACTGTTGTACTTACATCGTATTTTATGCTTCTGGCGTTGACTTCTTAAGCCCTAACTATTCGATCAGGTGGAGCAACGCCCTAGTGTGAAGCCTAGATTGCCCGGAACGTAGAAATGACCATAGCTTTCATACTGGTTGCAATCATTCGTTTTATACGATGGAAAAACTGTTGTATTTATTTTGTATTTGGTGCTCCTGGCGTTGACTTCTTAGGCCCTAGCTATTGGATCTGGTGGAGCAGCGCCCTAGGGTGAAGCCTGGGTTGCCCGGAACGTGGAAACGACCATCACTTTCACACTGGTTTCAATTATTCGTTTTATACGATGGAAAAACTATAGTATTTATATTGTATTTTATGCTTCTGGCGTTGACTTCTTAGGCCCTAACTATTTGGTCTGGTGGAGCACCGCCCTGCAGTGAAGCCTAGGTTGCCCGGAACGTAGAAATGACCATAACTTTCACACTGGTTTCAATTATTCGTTTTATACAATGGAAAAACTGTTGTATTAATTTTGCATTTGGTGCTTCTGGCGTTGACTTCATAGGCCGTAGCTATTCGATGTGGTGGAGCAACGCCCTAGAGTGAAGCCTAGGTTGCCCGGAACGTAGAAATGACCATGTCTTTCACACTGGTTGCAATTATTCCTGTTATACGATGGAAAAACTGTTGTACTTATATTATATTTTAAGCTTCAGGCGTTGACTTCTAAGGCCGTAGCTATTCGATGTGGTGGAGCAATGCCCTAGAGTGAAGCCTAGGATGCCCGCAACGTAGAAATGACCATATTTTTTACACTGTTTGCAATTATTCCTGTTACAAGATTGAAAAACTGTTGTATTTATATTGTATTTTATGCTTCTGGCGTTGACTTCTAAGGCCGCAGCTATTCGATGTGGTGGAGCAACGCCCTAGAGTGAAGCCTAGGTTGCCCGGAACGTAGAAATGACCATAGCTTTCACACTGGTTCCAATTATTTCTGTTTTACAAGTGAAATCTGTTGTATTTATATTGTATTTTATGCTTCTGCCGTTGACTTCCTGGGCCCTAACTATTCGATCAGGTGGAGCAACGCCCTAGGGTGAAGCCTAGGTTGCCCGGAACGTAGAAATGACCATTGCCTTCACACTGTTTGCAAATATACATTATATACGATGGAAAAGCTGTTGTATCTATTTTGTATTTTATGCTTCTGGCGCTGACTTCTTAGGTGCTAACTATTGGATCTGGTGGAGCAACGCCCAGGGGTGAAGCCTAGGTTGCGCGGAACGCAGAAATGACCATAACTTTCACACTGGTTTCAATTATTCGTTTTATACAATGGAAAAACTGTTCTATTTATTTTGTATTTTATGCTTCGGGCGTTGACTTCTGAGGCCCTAACTATTCGATCTGGTGGAGCAACGCCCTAGAGTGAAGCCTAGGATGCCCGGAACGTAGAAATGACCATAACTTTCACACTGGTTGCAATTACTCGTTTTATACGATGGAAAAACTATAGTATTTATATTGTATTTTATGCTTCTGGCGTTGACTTCTAAGGCCCTAACTATTCGATCTGGTGGAGCAATGCCCTGGAGTGAAGTCTAGGTTGCGCGGAACGTAGAAATGACCATTACCTTCACACTGCTTGCAAATATACATTATATACGATGGAAAAGCTGTTGTATCTATTTTGTATTTTATGCTTCTGGCACTGACTTCTTAGGTCCTAACTACTGGATCTGGTGGAGCAACGCCCAGGGGTGAAGTCTAGGTTGCGCGGAACGTAGAAATGACCATAAATTTTACACTGGTTTCAATTATTCGTTTTATACAATGGAAAAACTGTTGTATTTATTTTGTATTTGGTGCTTCTGTCGTTGACTTCTTAGGCCCTAACTATTGGATCTGGTGGAGCACCGCCCTGTAGTGAAGCATAGGTTGCGCGGAACGTAGAAATGACCTGTACTTTCACACTGGTTGCAGTTATTCCGGTTATACGATGGAAAAACTGTTGCATTTTTATTGTATTTTATGCTTCTGGCATTGACTTCTAAGGCCCTAGCTATTCCATCTCGTGTAGCAACGCCCTAGAGTGGAGCCTAGGTCGCCCGAAACATAGAAATGACCATTACTTTCACTCTGGTTGCAATTATTCCAGCTATACGATGGACAAACTGTTGGATTTTGATTGTACTTTATACTTCTGGCGTTGACTTCTAAGGCCCTATGTATTCGGTCTGGTGTAGCAATGCCTCAGAGTTAAGTCTAGGATGCACGCAACGTAGAAATGGCTATTACTTTCACACTGGATGCAATTATTCGTTTTATACGATGGAAAAACTGTTGTACATATATCGTATTTTATGCTTCTGGCGTTGACTTCTTAGGGCCTAACTATTCGATCAGGTGGAGCAACGCCCTAGGGTGAAGGCTAGCTTGCGCGGAACGTAGAAATGACCATAACTTTCACACTGGTTTCAATTATTCGTTTTATACAATGGAAAAACTATTGTATTTATATTGTATTTTATGCTTCTGGCGTTGACTTCTAAGGCCCTAACTATTCGATCTGGTGGAGCAACGCCCTGGAGTGAAGCCTAGGTTGCGCGGAACGTAGAAATGACCATTACCTTCACACTGGTTGCAATTACTCGTTTTATACGATGGAAAAACTATTGTATTTATATTGTATTTTATGCTTCTGGCGTTGACTTCTAAGGCCCTAACTATTCGATCTGGTGGAGCAACGCCCTGGAGTGAAGCCTAGGTTGCGCGGAACGTAGAAATGATCATTACCTTCACACTGCTTGCAAATATACATTATATACGATGGAAAAGCTGTTGTATCTATTTTGTATTTTATGCTTCTGGCGCTGACTTCTTAGGTCCTAACTGTTGGATCTGGTGGAGCAACGCCCAGGGGTGAGGTCTAGGTTGCGCGGAACGTAGAAATGACCATAAATTTTACACTGGTTTCAATTATTCGTTTTATACAATGGAAAAACTGTTGTATTTATTTTGTATTTGGTGCTTCTGTCGTTGACTTCTTAGGCCCTAACTATTAGATCTGGTGGAGCACCGCCCTGTAGTGAAGCATAGGTTGCGCGGAACGTAGAAATGACCTGTACTTTCACACTGGTTGCAGTTATTCCTGTTATACGATGGAAAAACTGTTGCATTTTTATTGAATTTTATGTTTCTGGCATTGACTTCTAAGGCCCTAGCTATTCCATCTGGTGGAGCAACGCCCTAGAGTGGAGCCTAGGTCGCCCGAAACATAGAAATGACCATTACTTTCACTCTGGTTGCAATTATTCCAGCTATACGATGGACAAACTGTTGGATTTTGATTGTACTTTATACTTCTGGCGTTGACTTCTAAGGCCCTATGTATTCGATCTGGTGTAGCAATGCCTCAGAGTTAAGTCTAGGATGCCCGCAACGTAGAAATGGCTATTACTTTCACACTGGTTGCAATTATTCGTTTTATACGATGGAAAAATTGTTGTACATATATCGTATTTTATGCTTCTGGCGTTGACTTCTTAGGCCCTAACTATTCGTTGAGGTGGAGCAACGCCCTAGGGTGAAGCCTAGGTTGCGCGGAACGTAGAAATGATCATATCTTTCACACTGTTTGCAATTATTCATATTATACAGTGGAAAAACAGTTGTATTTATATTGCATTTTATGCTTCTGGCATTGACTTCTAAGGCCCTAACTATTCGACGTGGTGGAGTAACGTCCTAGAGTGAAGCCTAGATTGCCCGGAACGTAGAAATGACCATAGCTTTCACACTGGTTGCAATTATTCCTGTTATACAAGTGAAAAACTGTTGTATTTATATTGTATTCTATGCTTCTGGCGTTGACTTCTTAGGCCCTATCTATTCGATCTGGCGGAGCAACGCCCTAGAGTGTAGCCTAGGTTGCCCGGAATGTAGAAATGACCATCACTTTCACACTGGTTGCAATTATTCTTGTAATACGATCGATAAACTTTTGTATTTATTTTGTATTTTATGCCTCTGGCGTTGACTCCTAAGCCCGTAGCTGTTCGATGTGGTGGAGCAACGCCCTAGAGTGAAGCCTAGGATGCCCGCAACGTAGAAATGACCATATTTTTCACACTGTTTGCAATTATTCCTGTTATACGATTGAAAAACTGTTGTATTTATACTGTATTTTATGCTTCGGGCGTTGACTTCTAAGGCCCTAACTATTCGATCTGGTGGAGAAACGCCCTAGAGTGAAGCCTATGTTGCCCGGAACATGGAAATGACCATTACCTTCACACTGTTTGCGATTATTCATTTTATACGATGGCAAAGCTGTTGTACATATATCGTATTTTATGCTTCTGGCGTTGACTTCTTAGGCCCTAACTATTCGATCAGGTGGAGCAACGCCCTAGGGTGAAGCGTAGGTTGCCCGGAACGTGGAAATGACCATAACTTTCACACTGGTTTCAATTATTCGTTTTATACAATGGAAAAACTGTTCTATTTATTTTGTATTTTATGCTTCGGGCGTTGACTTCTATGGCCCTAACTATTCGATCTGGTGGAGCAACGCCCTAGAGTGAAGCCTAGGTTGCCTGGAACGTAGAAATGACCATTACCTTCACACTGTTTGCGATTATTCATTTTATACGATGTTAAAACTGTTGTATTTATTTTGTATTTTATGCTTCTGGCATTGACTTCTAAGGCCCTAGCTATTCCATCTGGTGGAGCAACGCCCTAGAGTGGAGCCTAGGTCGCCCGAAACGTGGAAATGACCGTTACTTTCTCTCTGGTTGCAATTATTCCAGCTATACGATGGACAAACTGTTGGATTTTGATTGTACTTTATGCTTCTGGCGTTGACTTCTTAGGCCCTATCTATTCGATCTGGCGGAGCAACGCCCCAGAGTGTAGCCTAGGTTGCCCGGAATGTAGAAATGACCATCACTTTCACACTGGTTGCAATTATTCTTGTTCTACGATCGAAAAACTGTTGTTTTTATTTTGTATTTTATACCTCTGGCGTTGACTCCAAATGCCGTAGCTATTCGACGTGGTGGAGCAACGCCCTAGAGTGAAGCCTAGGTTGCCTGGAACGTAGAAATGACCATGTCTTTCACACTGGTTGCAATTATTCCTGTTATACGATGGAAAAACTGTTGTACTTATATATGTTATGCTTCAGGCGTTGACTTCTAAGGGCGTAGCTATTCGATGTGGTGGAGAAACGCCCTAGAGCGAAGCCTAGGTTGCACGGAAAGTAGAAATGACCATTACCTCCACACTGTTTGCAATTATACGTTTTTTACAATCGAGAAACTGTTGTATTTATATTGTTTTTTATAGTTATGGCGTTGACTTCTAAGGCCGTAGCTATTCGATGTGGTGGAGCAATGCCCTAGAGTGAAGCCTAGGATGCCAGCAACGTAGAAATGACCATATTTTTCACACTGTTTGCAATTATTCCTGTTATACGATTGAAAAACTGTTGTATTTATATTGTATTTTATGCTTCTGGCGTTGACTTCTAAGGCCGCAGCTATTCGATGTGGTGGACCAACGCCCTAGAGTGAAGCCTAGGTTGCCCGGAACGTAGAAATGACCATAGCTTTCACACTGGTTGCAAATATTCCTGTTATACAAGTGAAAAACTGTTGTATTTATATTGTATTTTAAGCTTCTGGCATTGACTTCCTGGGCCCTAACTATTCTATCTGGAGGAGCAACTACCTAGAGTGAAGCCTAGGTTGCCCGGAATGCAGAAATGACCATCACTTTCACACTGGAGGCAATTATTCCTGTTATACGACGGACAAACTGTTGGATTTTTAATGTACTTTATGCTTCTGGCGTTGACTTCTAAGGCCCTATGTATTCGATCTGGTGGAGCAATGCCTCAGTGTTAAGTCTAGGATGCCCGGAACGTAGAAATGTCCGTTACTTTCACACTGGTTGCAATTACTCATTTTATGCGATGGAAAAACTGTTGTACATATATCGTATTTTATGCTTCTGGCATTGACTTCTTAGGCCCTAACTATTCGATCTGCTGGAGCAACGCCCAGGGGTGAAGCCTAGGTTGCCCGGAACGTAGAAATGACCATAACTTTCACACTGGTTTCAATTATTCGTTTTATCCAATGGAAAAACTGATCTATTTATTTTGTATTTTATGCTTCGGGCGTTGACTTCTAAGGCCCAAACTATTCGATCTGGTGCAGCAAGGCCCTAGAGTGAAGCCTAGGTTGCCCGGAACATAGAAATGACCATTACCTTCACACTGTTTGCGATTATTCATTTTATACGATGGCAAAACTGTTGTACATATATCGTATTTTATGCTTCTGACGTTGACTTCTTAGGCCCTAACTATTCGATCAGGTGGAGCAACGCCCTAGGGTGAAGCGTAGGTTGCCCGGAACGTGGAAATGACCATAACTTTCACACTGGTTTCAATTATTCGTTTTATACAATGGAAAAACTGTTCTATTTATTTTGTATTTTATGCTTCGGGCGTTGACTTCTATGGCCCTAACTATTCGATCTGGTGGAGCAACGACCTACAGTGAAGCCTAGGTTGCCCGGAACGTAGAAATGACCGTTACCTTCACACTGTTTGCGTTTATTCATTTTATACGATGGTAAAACTGTTGTACATACATCGTATTTTATGCTTCTGGCGCTGACTTCTTAGGCCCTAACTATTCGATCAGGTGGAGCAACGCCCTAGGGTGAAGCCTAGGATGCCCGGAACGTAGAAATGACCATAACTTTCACACTGGTTGCAATTACTCGTTTTATACGATGGAAAAACTATTGTATTTATATTGTATTTTATGCTTCTGGCGTTGACTTCTAAGGCCCTAACTATTCGATCTGGTGGAGCAACGCCCTGGAGTGAAGCCTAGGTTGCGCGGAACGTAGAAATGACCATTATCTTCACACTGCTTGCAAATATACATTATATACGATGGAACAGCTGTTGTATCTATTTTGTATTTCATGCTTCTGGCGCTGACTTCTTAGGTCCTAACTATTGGATCTGGTGGAGCAACGCCCAGGGGTGAGGTCTAGGTTGCGCGGAACGTAGAAATGACCATAAATTTTACACTGGTTTCAATTATTCGTTTTATACAATGGAAAAACTGTTGTATTTATTTTGTATTTGGTGCTTCTGTCGTTGACTTCTTAGGCCCTAACTATTAGATCTGGTGGAGCACCGCCCTGTAGTGAAGCATAGGTTGCGCGGAACGTAGAAATGACCTGTACTTTCACACTGGCTGCAGTTATTCCTGTTATACGATGGAAAAACTGTTGCATTTTTATTGTATTTTATGTTTCTGGCATTGACTTCTAAGGCCCTAGCTATTCCATCTGGTGGAGCAACGCCCTAGAGTGGAGCCTAGGTCGCCCGAAACATAGAAATGACCATTACTTTCACTCTGGTTGCAATTATTCCAGCTATACGATAGACAAGCTGTTGGATTTTGATTGTACTTTATACTTCTGGCGTTGACTTCTAAGGCCCTATGTATTCGATCTGGTGTAGCAATGCCTCAGAGTTAAGTCTAGGATGCCCGCAACGTAGAAATGGCTATTACTTTCACACTGGTTGCAATTATTCGTTTTATACGATGGAAAAATTGTTGTACATATATCGTATTTTATGCTTCTGGCGTTGACTTCTTAGGCCCTAACTATTCGCTGAGGTGGAGCAACGCCCTAGGGTGAAGCCTAGGTTGCGCGGAACGTAGAAATGACCATTGCCTTCACACTGTTTGCAATTATTCATTTTATACGATGGAAAAACTGTTGCATTTATATTGTT
The DNA here is from genome assembly GCF_051401765.1 of Calliopsis andreniformis. NCBI lineage: Eukaryota > Metazoa > Arthropoda > Insecta > Hymenoptera > Andrenidae > Calliopsis > Calliopsis andreniformis. Next base: position 21,530,249 of record NW_027480422.1, read on the forward strand.
TTTTATAGTTATGCCGTTGACTTCTAAGGCCGTAGCTATTCGATGTGGTGGAGCAATGCCCTAGAGTGAAGCCTAGGATGCCCGCAACGTAGAAGTGACCATACCTTTCACACTGGTTGCAATTATTCCTCTTATACGATGGAAAAGCTGTTGTATTTGTATTGTATTTTATGCTTCTGGCGTAGACTTCTTAGGCGCTAACTATTCGATATGGTGGAACGACGCCCTAGAGTGAAGCCTTGGTTGCCAGTATCGTAGAAATGACCATATATTTCACACTGGTTGCAATTATTCCTGTTATACGATGGTAAAACTGTTGTATTTCTATTGTATTTTATGCTTCTGGCGTTGACCTCTTATGCCCTAACTATTCGATCTGGTGGAGCAACGCCTAGAGACAAGCCTAGATTGCCCGGAACGTAGAAATGAACATTACCTTCTGGCTTGTTGCAATTATTCCTGTTATACGATGAAAAAGCTGTTGGATTTTTATTGTACTTTATGCTTCTGGCGTTGACTTCTAAGGCCCTATCTATTCGATATGGTGGAGCAATGCCTCAGAGTTAAGTCTAGGATGCCCGTAACGCTGAAATGGCCATTACTTTCACACTGGTTGCAATTATTCGTCTTAGACGATGGAAAAGCTGTTGTATTTATATTGTATTTTATGCATCTGGCGTCGACTTCTTAGGCCCTAACTATTCGATCCAGTGGAGCACCGCCCTAGAGTGAAGTCTAGATTGCCCGGAACGTAGAAATGACCATTACTTTCACACTGTTTGCAATTATTCATTTTATACGATGAAAAAACTGTTGTATCCTTATTGTATTTTATGCTTCTGGCGTTGAATTCCTAGGCCCTAACTGTTCGATCTGGTAGAACGACGACCTAGAATGAAGCCAAGGTTGCCCGGAATGTAGAAATGGCCATCACTTTTACACTGGTTTCAATTATTCATGCTATACGATGGAAAAACTGTTGTATTTTTATTGTATTTTATGCTTCTGGCGTTGACTTCTTAGGCCCTAAATATTCGATTCGGTGGAGCAACGCCCTAGAGTGAAGTCTAGATTGCCCGGACCGTAGAAATGACCATTATTTTCACACTGTTTGCAATTATTCATGTTATACTATGGGAAAACTGTTGTATTTTTATTGTATTTTATGCTTCTGGCGTTGACTTCTAAGGCCGTAACTATTCGATCTGGCGTAGCAACGCCCTAGAGTAAAGCCTAGGTTGCCCGGAACGTAGAAATGACCATAACTCTCACACTGGTTGCAATTATCCGTTTTATACGATGGAAAAACTATAGTATTTATATTGTATTTTATGCTTCTGGCGTTGACTTCTAAGGCCCTAACTATTCGATCTGGTGGAGCAACGCCCTAGAGTGAAGCCTAGGTTGCCCGGAACGTAGAAATGACCATTACCATCACACTGTTTGCGATTATTCATTTTATACGATGGTAAAACTGTTGTACTTACATCGTATTTTATGCTTCTGGCGTTGACTTCTTAAGCCCTAACTATTCGATCAGGTGAAGCAACGCCCTAGTGTGAAGCCTAGATTGCCCGGAACGTAGAAATGACCATAGCTTTCATACTGGTTGCAATCATTCGTTTTATACGATGGAAAAACTGTTGTATTTATTTTGTATTTGGTGCTCCTGGCGTTGACTTCTTAGGCCCTAGCTATTGGATCTGGTGGAGCAGCGCCCTAGGGTGAAGCCTGGGTTGCCCGGAACGTGGAAACGACCATCACTTTCACACTGGTTTCAATTATTCGTTTTATACGATGGAAAAACTATAGTATTTATATTGTATTTTATGCTTCTGGCGTTGACTTCTTAGGCCCTAACTATTTGGTCTGGTGGAGCACCGCCCTGCAGTGAAGCCTAGGTTGCCCGGAACGTAGAAATGACCATAACTTTCACACTGGTTTCAATTATTCGTTTTATACAATGGAAAAACTGTTGTATTAATTTTGCATTTGGTGCTTCTGGCGTTGACTTCATAGGCCGTAGCTATTCGATGTGGTGGAGCAACGCCCTAGAGTGAAGCCTAGGTTGCCCGGAACGTAGAAATGACCATGTCTTTCACACTGGTTGCAATTATTCCTGTTATACGATGGAAAAACTGTTGTACTTATATTATATTTTATGCTTCAGGCGTTGACTTCTAAGGCCGTAGCTATTCGATGTGGTGGAGCAATGCCCTAGAGTGAAGCCTAGGATGCCCGCAACGTAGAAATGACCATATTTTTTACACTGTTTGCAATTATTCCTGTTATAAGATTGAAAAACTGTTGTATTTATATTGTATTTTATGCTTCTGGCGTTGACTTCTAAGGCCGCAGCTATTCGATGTGGTGGAGCAACGCCCTAGAGTGAAGCCTAGGTTGCCCGGAACGTAGAAATGACCATAGCTTTCACACTGGTTCCAATTATTTCTGTTTTACTAGTGAAATCTGTTGTATTTATATTGTATTTTATGCTTCTGCCGTTGACTTCCTGGGCCCTAACTATTCGATCAGGTGGAGCAACGCCCTAGGGTGAAGCCTAGGTTGCCCGGAACGTAGAAATGACCATTGCCTTCACACTGTTTGCAAATATACATTATATACGATGGAAAAGCTGTTGTATCTATTTTGTATTTTATGCTTCTGGCGCTGACTTCTTAGGTGCTAGCTATTGGATCTGGTGGAGCAACGCCCAGGGGTGAAGCCTAGGTTGCGCGGAACGCAGAAATGACCATAACTTTCACACTGGTTTCAATTATTCGTTTTATACAATGGAAAAACTGTTCTATTTATTTTGTATTTAATGCTTCGGGCGTTGACTTCTGAGGCCCTAACTATTCGATCTGGTGGAGCAACGCCCTAGAGTGAAGCCTAGGATGCCCGGAACGTAGAAATGACCATAACTTTCACACTGGTTGCAATTACTCGTTTTATACGATGGAAAAACTATAGTATTTATATTGTATTTTATGCTTCTGGCGTTGACTTCTAAGGCCCTAACTATTCGATCTGGTGGAGCAATGCCCTGGAGTGAAGTCTAGGTTGCGCGGAACGTAGAAATGACCATTACCTTCACACTGCTTGCAAATATACATTATATACGCTGGAAAAGCTGTTGTATCTATTTTGTATTTTATGCTTCTGGCACTGACTTCTTAGGTCCTAACTATTGGATCTGGTGGAGCAACGCCCAGGGGTGAAGTCTAGGTTGCGCGGAACGTAGAAATGACCATAAATTTTACACTGGTTTCAGTTATTCGTTTTATACAATGGAAAAACTGTTGTATTTATTTTGTATTTGGTGCTTCTGTCGTTGACTTCTTAGGCCCTAACTATTGGATCTGGTGGAGCACCGCCCTGTAGTGAAGCATAGGTTGCGCGGAACGTAGAAATGACCTGTACTTTCACACTGGTTGCAGTTATTCCGGTTATACGATGGAAAAACTGTTGCATTTTTATTGTATTTTATGCTTCTGGCATTGACTTCTAAGGCCCTAGCTATTCCATCTCGTGTAGCAACGCCCTAGAGTGGAGCCTAGGTCGCCCGAAACATAGAAATGACCATTACTTTCACTCTGGTTGCAATTATTCCAGCTATACGATGGACAAACTGTTGGATTTTGATTGTACTTTATACTTCTGGCGTTGACTTCTAAGGCCCTATGTATTCGGTCTGGTGTAGCAATGCCTCAGAGTTAAGTCTAGGATGCACGCAACGTAGAAATGGCTATTACTTTCACACTGGTTGCAATTATTCGTTTTATACGATGGAAAAACTGTTGTACATATATCGTATTTTATGCTTCTGGCGTTGACTTCTTAGGGCCTAACTATTCGATCAGGTGGAGCAACGCCCTAGGGTGAAGGCTAGGTTGCGCGGAACGTAGAAATGACCATAACTTTCACACTGGTTTCAATTATTCGTTTTATACAATGGAAAAACTATTGTATTTATATTGTATTTTATGCTTCTGGCGTTGACTTCTAAGGCCCTAACTATTCGATCTGGTGGAGCAACGCCCTGGAGTGAAGCCTAGGTTGCGCGGAACGTAGAAATGACCATTACCTTCACACTGGTTGCAATTACTCGTTTTATACGATGGAAAAACTATTGTATTTATATTGTATTTTATGCTTCTGGCGTTGACTTCTAAGGCCCTAACTATTCGATCTGGTGGAGCAACGCCCTGGAGTGAAGCCTAGGTTGCGCGGAACGTAGAAATGACCATTACCTTCACACTGCTTGCAAATATACATTATATACGATGGAAAAGCTGTTGTATCTATTTTGTATTTTATGCTTCTGGCGCTGACTTCTTAGGTCCTAACTATTGGATCTGGTGGAGCAACGCCCAGGGGTGTTGTCTAGGTTGCGCGGAACGTAGAAATGACCATAAATTTTACACTGGTTTCAATTATTCGTTTTATACAATGGAAAAACTGTTGTATTTATTTTGTATTTGGTGCTTCTGTCGTTGACTTCTTAGGCCCTAACTATTAGATCTGGTGGAGCACCGCCCTGTAGTGAAGCATAGGTTGCGCGGAACGTAGAAATGACCTGTACTTTCACACTGGTTGCAGTTATTCCTGTTATACGATGGAAAAACTGTTGCATTTTTATTGTATTTTATGTTTCTGGCATTGACTTCTAAGGCCCTAGCTATTCCATCTGGTGGAGCAACGCCCTAGAGTGGAGCCTAGGTCGCCCGAAACATAGAAATGACCATTACTTTCACTCTGGTTGCAATTATTCCAGCTATACGATAGACAAACTGTTGGATTTTGATTGTACTTTATACTTCTGGCGTTGACTTCTAAGGCCCTATGTATTCGATCTGGTGTAGCAATGCCTCAGAGTTAAGTCTAGGATGCCCGCAACGTAGAAATGGCTATTACTTTCACACTGGTTGCAATTATTCGTTTTATACGATGGAAAAATTGTTGTACATATATCGTATTTTATGCTTCTGGCGTTGACTTCTTAGGCCCTAACTATTCGCTGAGGTGGAGCAACGCCCTAGGGTGAAGCCTAGGTTGCGCGGAACGTAGAAATGATCATATCTTTCACACTGTTTGCAATTATTCATATTATACAGTGGAAAAACAGTTGTATTTATATTGCATTTTATGCTTCTGGCATTGACTTCTAAGGCCCTAACTATTCGACGTGGTGGAGCAACGTCCTAGAGTGAAGCCTAGATTGCCCGGAGCGTAGAAATGACCATAGCTTTCACACTGGTTGCAATTATTCCTGTTATACAAGTGAAAAACTGTTGTATTTATTTTGTATTCTATGCTTCTGGCGTTGACTTCTTAGGCCCTATCTATTCGATCTGGCGGAGCAACGCCCTAGAGTGTAGCCTAGGTTGCCCGGAATGTAGAAATGACCATCACTTTCACACTGGTTGCAATTATTCTTGTAATACGATCGATAAACTTTTGTATTTATTTTGTATTTTATGCCTCTGGCGTTGACTCCTAAGCCCGTAGCTATTCGATGTGGTGGAGCAACGCCCTAGAGTGAAGCCTAGGTTGCCCGGAACGTAGAAATGACCATGTCTTTCACACTGGTTGCAATTATTCCTGTTATACGATGGAAAAACTGTTGTACTTATATTATATTTTATGCTTCAGGCGTTGACTTCTAAGGGCGTAGCTATTCGATGTGGTGGAGAAATGCCCTAGAGTGAAGCCTAGGTTGCCCGGAACGTGGAAATGACCATAACTATCAGACTGATTGCAATTACTCGTTTTATACAATGGAGAAACTGTTGTATTTATATTGTTTTTTATAGTTATGGCGTTGACTTCTAAGGCCGTAGCTATTCGATGTGGTGGAGCAATGCCCTAGAGTGAAGCCTAGGATGCCCGCAACGTAGAAATGACCATATTTTTCACACTGTTTGCAATTATTCCTGTTATACGATTGAAAAACTGTTGTATTTATACTGTATTTTATGCTTCTGGCGTTGACTTCTAAGGCCGCAGCTATTCGATGTGGTGGAGCAACGCCCTAGAGTGAAGCCTAGGTTGCCCGGAACGTAGAAATGACCATAGCTTTCACACTGGTTGCAATTATTCCTGTTATACAAGTGAAAAACTGTTGTATTTATATTGTATTTTATGCTTCTGGGGTTGACTTCCTGGGCCCTAACTATTCTATCTGGAGGAGCAACTACCTAGAGTGAAGCCTAGGTTGCCCGGAATGCAGAAATGACCATCACTTTCACACTGGTTTCAATTATTCGTTTTATACGATGGAAAAACTATAGTATTTATATTGTATTTTATGCTTCTGGCGTTGACTTCTTAGGCCCTAACTATTTGGTCTGGTGGAGCACCGCCCTGCAGTGAAGCCTAGGTTGCCCGGAACGTAGAAATGACCATAACTTTCACACTGGTTTCAATTATTCGTTTTATACAATGGAAAAACTGTTGTATTAATTTTGCATTTGGTGCTTCTGGCGTTGACTTCATAGGCCGTAGCTATTCGATGTGGTGGAGCAACGCCCTAGAGTGAAGCCTAGGTTGCCCGGAACGTAGAAATGACCATGTCTTTCACACTGGTTGCAATTATTCCTGTTATACGATGGAAAAACTGTTGTACTTATATTATATTTTATGCTTCAGGCGTTGACTTCTAAGGCCGTAGCTATTCGATGTGGTGGAGCAATGCCCTAGAGTGAAGCCTAGGATGCCCGCAACGTAGAAATGACCATATTTTTTACACTGTTTGCAATTATTCCTGTTATAAGATTGAAAAACTGTTGTATTTATATTGTATTTTATGCTTCTGGCGTTGACTTCTAAGGCCGCAGCTATTCGATGTGGTGGAGCAACGCCCTAGAGTGAAGCCTAGGTTGCCCGGAACGTAGAAATGACCATAGCTTTCACACTGGTTCCAATTATTTCTGTTTTACTAGTGAAATCTGTTGTATTTATATTGTATTTTATGCTTCTGCCGTTGACTTCCTGGGCCCTAACTATTCGATCAGGTGGAGCAACGCCCTAGGGTGAAGCCTAGGTTGCCCGGAACGTAGAAATGACCATTGCCTTCACACTGTTTGCAAATATACATTATATACGATGGAAAAGCTGTTGTATCTATTTTGTATTTTATGCTTCTGGCGCTGACTTCTTAGGTGCTAGCTATTGGATCTGGTGGAGCAACGCCCAGGGGTGAAGCCTAGGGTGCGCGGAACGCAGAAATGACCATAACTTTCACACTGGTTTCAATTATTCGTTTTATACAATGGAAAAACTGTTCTATTTATTTTGTATTTTATGCTTCGGGCGTTGACTTCTGAGGCCCTAACTATTCGATCTGGTGGAGCAACGCCCTAGAGTGAAGCCTAGGATGCCCGGAACGTAGAAATGACCATAACTTTCACACTGGTTGCAATTACTCGTTTTATACGATGGAAAAACTATAGTATTTATATTGTATTTTATGCTTCTGGCGTTGACTTCTAAGGCCCTAACTATTCGATCTGGTGGAGCAATGCCCTGGAGTGAAGTCTAGGTTGCGCGGAACGTAGAAATGACCATTACCTTCACACTGCTTGCAAATATACATTATATACGCTGGAAAAGCTGTTGTATCTATTTTGTATTTTATGCTTCTGGCACTGACTTCTTAGGTCCTAACTATTGGATCTGGTGGAGCAACGCCCAGGGGTGAAGTCTAGGTTGCGCGGAACGTAGAAATGACCATAAATTTTACACTGGTTTCAGTTATTCGTTTTATACAATGGAAAAACTGTTGTATTTATTTTGTATTTGGTGCTTCTGTCGTTGACTTCTTAGGCCCTAACTATTGGATCTGGTGGAGCACCGCCCTGTAGTGAAGCATAGGTTGCGCGGAACGTAGAAATGACCTGTACTTTCACACTGGTTGCAGTTATTCCGGTTATACGATGGAAAAACTGTTGCATTTTTATTGTATTTTATGCTTCTGGCATTGACTTCTAAGGCCCTAGCTATTCCATCTCGTGTAGCAACGCCCTAGAGTGGAGCCTAGGTCGCCCGAAACATAGAAATGACCATTACTTTCACTCTGGTTGCAATTATTCCAGCTATACGATGGACAAACTGTTGGATTTTGATTGTACTTTATACTTCTGGCGTTGACTTCTAAGGCCCTATGTATTCGGTCTGGTGTAGCAATGCCTCAGAGTTAAGTCTAGGATGCACGCAACGTAGAAATGGCTATTACTTTCACACTGGTTGCAATTATTCGTTTTATACGATGGAAAAACTGTTGTACATATATCGTATTTTATGCTTCTGGCGTTGACTTCTTAGGGCCTAACTATTCGATCAGGTGGAGCAACGCCCTAGGGTGAAGGCTAGGTTGCGCGGAACGTAGAAATGACCATAACTTTCACACTGGTTTCAATTATTCGTTTTATACAATGGAAAAACTATTGTATTTATATTGTATTTTATGCTTCTGGCGTTGACTTCTAAGGCCCTAACTATTCGATCTGGTGGAGCAACGCCCTGGAGTGAAGCCTAGGTTGCGCGGAACGTAGAAATGACCATTACCTTCACACTGGTTGCAATTACTCGTTTTATACGATGGAAAAACTATTGTATTTATATTGTATTTTATGCTTCTGGCGTTGACTTCTAAGGCCCTAACTATTCGATCTGGTGGAGCAACGCCCTGGAGTGAAGCCTAGGTTGCGCGGAACGTAGAAATGACCATTACCTTCACACTGCTTGCAAATATACATTATATACGATGGAAAAGCTGTTGTATCTATTTTGTATTTTATGCTTCTGGCGCTGACTTCTTAGGTCCTAACTATTGGATCTGGTGGAGCAACGCCCAGGGGTGTGGTCTAGGTTGCGCGGAACGTAGAAATGACCATAAATTTTACACTGGTTTCAATTATTCGTTTTATACAATGGAAAAACTGTTGTATTTATTTTGTATTTGGTGCTTCTGTCGTTGACTTCTTAGGCCCTAACTATTAGATCTGGTGGAGCACCGCCCTGTAGTGAAGCATAGGTTGCGCGGAACGTAGAAATGACCTGTACTTTCACACTGGTTGCAGTTATTCCTGTTATACGATGGAAAAACTGTTGCATTTTTATTGTATTTTATGTTTCTGGCATTGACTTCTAAGGCCCTAGCTATTCCATCTGGTGGAGCAACGCCCTAGAGTGGAGCCTAGGTCGCCCGAAACATAGAAATGACCATTACTTTCACTCTGGTTGCAATTATTCCAGCTATACGATAGACAAACTGTTGGATTTTGATTGTACTTTATACTTCTGGCGTTGACTTCTAAGGCCCTATGTATTCGATCTGGTGTAGCAATGCCTCAGAGTTAAGTCTAGGATGCCCGCAACGTAGAAATGGCTATTACTTTCACACTGGTTGCAATTATTCGTTTTATACGATGGAAAAATTGTTGTACATATATCGTATTTTATGCTTCTGGCGTTGACTTCTTAGGCCCTAACTATTCGCTGAGGTGGAGCAACGCCCTAGGGTGAAGCCTAGGTTGCGCGGAACGTAGAAATGATCATATCTTTCACACTGTTTGCAATTATTCATATTATACAGTGGAAAAACAGTTGTATTTATATTGCATTTTATGCTTCTGGCATTGACTTCTAAGGCCCTAACTATTCGACGTGGTGGAGCAACGTCCTAGAGTGAAGCCTAGATTGCCCGGAGCGTAGAAATGACCATAGCTTTCACACTGGTTGCAATTATTCCTGTTATACAAGTGAAAAACTGTTGTATTTATTTTGTATTCTATGCTTCTGGCGTTGACTTCTTAGGCCCTATCTATTCGATCTGGCGGAGCAACGCCCTAGAGTGTAGCCTAGGTTGCCCGGAATGTAGAAATGACCATCACTTTCACACTGGTTGCAATTATTCTTGTAATACGATCGATAAACTTTTGTATTTATTTTGTATTTTATGCCTCTGGCGTTGACTCCTAAGCCCGTAGCTATTCGATGTGGTGGAGCAACGCCCTAGAGTGAAGCCTAGGTTGCCCGGAACGTAGAAATGACCATGTCTTTCACACTGGTTGCAATTATTCCTGTTATACGATGGAAAAACTGTTGTACTTATATTATATTTTATGCTTCAGGCGTTGACTTCTAAGGGCGTAGCTATTCGATGTGGTGGAGAAACGCCCTAGAGTGAAGCCTAGGTTGCCCGGAACGTGGAAATGACCATAACTATCAGACTGATTGCAATTACTCGTTTTATACAATGGAGAAACTGTTGTATTTATATTGTTTTTTATAGTTATGGCGTTGACTTCTAAGGCCGTAGCTATTCGATGTGGTGGAGCAATGCCCTAGAGTGAAGCCTAGGATGCCCGCAACGTAGAAATGACCATATTTTTCACACTGTTTGCAATTATTCCTGTTATACGATTGAAAAACTGTTGTATTTATACTGTATTTTATGCTTCTGGCGTTGACTTCTAAGGCCGCAGCTATTCGATGTGGTGGAGCAACGCCCTAGAGTGAAGCCTAGGTTGCCCGGAACGTAGAAATGACCATAGCTTTCACACTGGTTGCAATTATTCCTGTTATACAAGTGAAAAACTCTTGTATTTATATTGTATTTTATGCTTCTGGGGTTGACTTCCTGGGCCCTAACTATTCTATCTGGAGGAGCAACTACCTAGAGTGAAGCCTAGGTTGCCCGGAATGCAGAAATGACCATCACTTTCACACTGGAGGCAATTATTCCTGTTATACGATGGACAAACTGTTGGATTTTTAATGTACTTTATGCTTCTGGCGTTGACTTCTAAGGCCCTATGTATTCGATCTGGTGGAGCAACGCCCTAGGGTGAAGCCTAGGTTGCCCGGAACATAGAAATGACCATTGCCTTCACACTGTTTGCAAATATACATTATATACGATGGAAAAGCTGTTGTATCTATTTTGTATTTTATGCTTCTGGCGCTGACTTCTTAGGCCCTATCTATTCGATCTGGCGGAGCAACGCCCCAGAGTGTAGCCTAGGTTGCCCGGAATGTAGAAATGACCATCACTTTCACACTGGTTGCAATTATTCTTGTTATACGATCGAAAAACTGTTGTTTTTATTTTGTATTTTATACCTCTGGCGTTGACTCCAAAGGCCGTAGCTATTCGACGTGGTGGAGCAACGCCCTAGAGTGAAGCCTAGGTTGCCTGGAACGTAGAAATGACCATATTTTTCACACTGTTTGCAATTATTCCTGTTATACGGTTGAAAAACCGTTGTATCTATATTGTATTTTATGCTTCTGGCGTTGACTTCTTAGGCCCTAACTATTCGATCTGGTGGAGCAACGCCCTAGAGTGAAGCCTAGGTTGCCCGGAACGTAGAAATGACCATAACTTTCACACTGGTTGCAATTATCCCTTTTATACGATGGAAAAGCTGTTGTATTTTTATTGTACTTTATGCTTCTGGCGTTAACTTCTCGTGCCCTAACTATTCGATCTGGTGGAGCAACGCCCTAGAGTGAAGCCTAGGTTGCCCGGAACGTAGAAATGACCATTACTTTCACACTTTTTGCAATTATTCATTTTATACGATGGAAAAGCTGTTGTATTTATATTGTATTTTATGCTTCTGGCGTTGACTTCTAAGGCCCTAGCTATTCGATTTGGCCGAGCAACGCCCTAGAGTGAAGCCTAGGTTGCCCGGAACGTAGAAATGACCATTACTTCCACACTGTTTGCAATTATTCATTTTATACGATGGAAAAACTGTGGTATTTTTATTGTATTTTATGCTTCAGGCGTTGACGTCTAAGGCCATAGCTATTCGATGTGGTGGAGCAACGCCCTAGAGTGAAGCCTAGGTTGCCCGGAACGTAGAAATGGCCATTACTTTCACACTGGTTGCAATTATTCGTTTTATACGGTGGAAAAACTGTTCTATTTATTTTGTATTTTATGCTTCGGGCGTTGACTTCTAAGGCCCCAACTATTCGATCTGGTGGAGCAACGCCCTAGAGTGAAGCCTAGGTTGCCCGGAATGTAGAATTGACCATTACCTTCACACTGTTTGCGATTATTCATTTTATACGACGGTAAAACTGTTGTACATATATCGTATTTTATGCTTCTGGCGTTGACTTCTTAGGCCCTAACTATTCGATCAGGTGGAGCAACGCCCTATGGTGAAGCCTAGGTTGCGCGGAACGTAGAAATGACCATTGCCTTCACACTGTTTGCAAATATACATTATATACGATGGAAAAGCTGTTGTATCTATTTTGTATTTTATGCTTCTGGCACTGACTTCTTAGGTCCTAACTATTGGATCTGGTGGAGCAACGCCCAGGGGTGAAGCCTAGGTTCCGCGGAACGTAGAAATGACCATAACTTTCACACTGGTTTCAAATATTCGTTTTATACAGTGAAAAAACTGTTCTATTTATTTTGTATTTTATGTTTCGGGCGTTGACTTCTAAGGCCCTAACTATTCGATCTGGTGGAGGAACGCCCTAGAGTGGAGCCTAGGTCGCCCGAAACGTGGAAATGACCGTTACTCTCTCTGGTTGCAATTATTCCAGCTATACGATGGACAAACTGTTGGATCTTGATTGTACTTTATGCTTCTGGCGTTGACTTCTTAGGCCCTATCTATTCGATCTGGCGGAGCAACGCCCCAGAGTATAGCCTAGGTTGCCCGGAACGTGGAAATGACCATAACTATCAGACTGATTGCAATTACTCGTTTTATACAATGGAGAAACTGTTGTATTTATATTGTTTTTTATAGTTATGGCGTTGACTTCTAAGGCCGTAGCTATTCGATGTGGTGGAGCAATACCCTAGAGTGAAGCCTAGGATGCCCGCAACGTAGAAATGACCATATTTTTCACACTGTTTGCAATTATTCCTGTTATACGATTGAAAAACTGTTGTATTTATACTGTATTTTATGCTTCTGGCGTTGACTTCTAAGGCCGCAGCTATTCGATGTGGTGGAGCAACGCCCTAGAGTGAAGCCTAGGTTGCCCGGAACGTAGAAATGACCATAGCTTTCACACTGGTTGCAATTATTCCTGTTATACAAGTGAAAAACTGTTGTATTTATATTGTATTTTATGCTTCTGGGGTTGACTTCCTGGGCCCTAACTATTCTATCTGGAGGAGCAACTCCCTAGAGAGAAGCCTAGGTTGCCCGGAATGCAGAAATGACCATCACTTTCACACTGGTGGCAATTATTTCTGTTATACGATGGACAAACAGTTGGATTTTTAATGTACTTTATGCTTCTGGCGTTGACTTCTAAGTCCCTATGTATTCGATCTGGGGGAGCAATGCCTCAGTGTTAAGTCTAGGATGCCCGGAACGTAGAGATGTCCGTTACTTGCACACTGGTTGCAATTACTCATTTTATGCGATGCAAAAACTGTTGTACACATATCGTATTTTATGATTCTGGCATTGACTTCTTAGGCCCTAACTATTCGATCTGGTGGAGAAACGCCCAGGGGTGAAGCCTAGGTTGCCCGGAACGTAGAAATGACCATAACTTTCACACTGGTTTCAATTGTTCGTTTTATACAATGGAAAAACTGTTCTATTTATTTTGTATTTTATGCTTCGGGCGTTGACTTCTAAGGCCCCAACTATTCGATCTGGTGGAGCAACGCCCTAGAGTGAAGCCTAGGTTGCCCGGAATGTAGAATTGACCATTACCTTCACACTGTTTGCGATTATTCATTTTATACGACGGTAAAACTGTTGTACATATATCGTATTTTATGCTTCTGGCGTTGACTTCTTAGGCCCTAACTATTCGATCAGGTGGAGCAACGCCCTATGGTGAAGCCTAGGTTGCCCGGAACGTAGAAATGACCATTGCCTTCACACTGTTTGCAAATATACATTATATACGATGGAAAAGCTGTTGTATCTATTTTGTATTTTATGCTTCTGGCACTGACTTCTTAGGTCCTAACTATTGGATCTGGTGGAGCAACGCCCTAGAGTGGAGCCTAGGTCGCCCGAAACGTGGAAATGACCGTTACTTTCTCTCTGGTTGCAATTATTCCAGCTATACGATGGACAAACTGTTGGATCTTGATTGTACTTTATGCTTCTGGCGTTGACTTCTTAGGCCCTATCTATTCGATCTGGCGGAGCAACGCCCCAGAGTGTAGCCTAGATTGCCCGGAGCGTAGAAATGACCATAGCTTTCACACTGGTTGCAATTATTCCTGTTATACAAGTGAAAAACTGTTGTATTTATTTTGTATTCTATGCTTCTGGCGTTGACTTCTTAGGCCCTATCTATTCGATCTGGCGGAGCAACGCCCTAGAGTGTAGCCTAGGTTGCCCGGAATGTAGAAATGACCATCACTTTCACACTGGTTGCAATTATTCTTGTAATACGATCGATAAACTTTTGTATTTATTTTGTATTTTATGCCTCTGGCGTTGACTCCTAAGCCCGTAGCTATTCGATGTGGTGGAGCAACGCCCTAGAGTGAAGCCTAGGTTGCCCGGAACGTAGAAATGACCATGTCTTTCACACTGGTTGCAATTATTCCTGTTATACGATGGAAAAACTGTTGTACTTATATTATATTTTATGCTTCAGGCGTTGACTTCTAAGGGCGTAGCTATTCGATGTGGTGGAGAAACGCCCTAGAGTGAAGCCTAGGTTGCCCGGAACGTGGAAATGACCATAACTATCAGACTGATTGCAATTACTCGTTTTATACAATGGAGAAACTGTTGTATTTATATTGTTTTTTATAGTTATGGCGTTGACTTCTAAGGCCGTAGCTATTCGATGTGGTGGAGCAATGCCCTAGAGTGAAGCCTAGGATGCCCGCAACGTAGAAATGACCATATTTTTCACACTGTTTGCAATTATTCCTGTTATACGATTGAAAAACTGTTGTATTTATACTGTATTTTATGCTTCTGGCGTTGACTTCTAAGGCCGCAGCTATTCGATGTGGTGGAGCAACGCCCTAGAGTGAAGCCTAGGTTGCCCGGAACGTAGAAATGACCATAGCTTTCACACTGGTTGCAATTATTCCTGTTATACAAGTGAAAAACTGTTGTATTTATATTGTATTTTATGCTTCTGGGGTTGACTTCCTGGGCCCTAACTATTCTATCTGGAGGAGCAACTCCCTAGAGAGAAGCCTAGGTTGCCCGGAATGCAGAAATGACCATCACTTTCACACTGGTGGCAATTATTTCTGTTATACGATGGACAAACTGTTGGATTTTTAATGTACTTTATGCTTCTGGCGTTGACTTCTAAGTCCCTATGTATTCGATCTGGGGGAGCAATGCCTCAGTGTTAAGTCTAGGATGCCCGGAACGTAGAGATGTCCGTTACTTGCACACTGGTTGCAATTACTCATTTTATGCGATGCAAAAAATGTTGTACACATATCGTATTTTATGATTCTGGCATTGACTTCTTAGGCCCTAACTATTCGATCTGGTGGAGAAACGCCCAGGGGTGAAGCCTAGGTTGCCCGGAACGTAGAAATGACCATAACTTTCACACTGGTTTCAATTGTTCGTTTTATACAATGGAAAAACTGTTCTATTTATTTTGTATTTTATGCTTCGGGCGTTGACTTCTAAGGCCCCAACTATTCGATCTGGTGGAGCAACGCCCTAGAGTGAAGCCTAGGTTGCCCGGAATGTAGAATTGACCATTACCTTCACACTGTTTGCGATTATTCATTTTATACGACGGTAAAACTGTTGTACATATATCGTATTTTATGCTTCTGGCGTTGACTTCTTAGGCCCTAACTATTCGATCAGGTGGAGCAACGCCCTATGGTGAAGCCTAGGTTGCCCGGAACGTAGAAATGACCATTGCCTTCACACTGTTTGCAAATATACATCATATACGATGGAAAAGCTGTTGTATCTATTTTGTATTTTATGCTTCTGGCACTGACTTCTTAGGTCCTAACTATTGGATCTGGTGGAGCAACGCCCAGGGGTGAAGCCTAGGTTCCGCGGAACGTAGAAATGACCATAACTTTCACACTGGTTTCAAATATTCGTTTTATACAATGAAAAAACTGTTCTATTTATTTTGTATTTTATGCTTCGGGCGTTGACTTCTAAGGCCCTAACTATTCGATCTGGTGGAGCAACGCCCTAGAGTGGAGCCTAGGTCGCCCGAAACGTGGAAATGACCGTTACTTTCTCTCTGGTTGCAATTATTCCAGCTATACGATGGACAAACTGTTGGATCTTGATTGTACTTTATGCTTCTGGCGTTGACTTCTTAGGCCCTATCTATTCGATCTGGCGGAGCAACGCCCCAGAGTGTAGCCTAGGTTGCCCGGAATGTAGAAATGACCATCACTTTCACACTGGTTGCAATTATTCTTGTTATACGATCGAAAAACTGTTGTTTTTATTTTGTATTTTATACCTCTGGCGTTGACTCCAAAGGCCGTAGCTATTCGACGTGGTGGAGCAACGCCCTAGAGTGAAGCCTAGGTTGCCTGGAACGTAGAAATGACCATGTCTTTCACACTGGTTGCAATTATTCCTGTTATACGATGGAAAAACTGTTGTACTTATATAATATGTTATGCTTCAGGCGTTGACTTCTAAGGGCGTAGCTATTCGATGTGATGGAGAAACGCCCTAGAGTGAAGCCTAGGTTGCCCGGAAAGTAGAAATGACCATTACCTCCACACTGTTTGCAATTATACATTTTATACAATCGAGAAACTGTTGTATTTATATTGTTTTTTATAGTTATGGCGTTGACTTCTAAGGCCGTAGCTATTCGATGTGGTGGAGCAATGCCCTAGAGTGAAGCCTAGGATGCCAGCAACGTAGAAATGACCATATTTTTCACACTGTTTGCAATTATTCCTGTTATACGATTGAAAAACTGTTGTATTTATATTGTATTTTATGCTTCTGGCGTTGACTTCTAAGGCCGCAGCTATTCGATGTGGTGGAGCAACGCCCTAGAGTGAAGCTTAGGTTGCCCGGAACGTAGAAATGACCATAGCTTTCACACTGGTTGCAAATATTCCTGTTATACAAGTGAAAAACTGTTGTATTTATATTGTATTTTAAGCTTCTGGCGTTGACTTCCTGGGCCCTAACTATTCTATCTGGAGGAGCAACTACCTAGAGTGAAGCCTAGGTTGCCCGGAATGCAGAAATGACCATCACTTTCACACTGGAGGCAATTATTCCTGTTATACGATGGACAAACTGTTGGATTTTTAATGTACTTTATGCTTCTGGCGTTGACTTCTAAGGCCCTATGTATTCGATCTGGTGGAGCAACGCCCTAGGGTGAAGCCTAGGTTGCCCGGAACATAGAAATGACCATTGCCTTCACACTGTTTGCAAATATACATTATATACGGTGGAAAAGCTGTTGTATCTATTTTGTATTTTATGCTTCTGGCGCTGACTTCTTAGGCCCTATCTATTCGATCTGGCGGAGCAACGCCCCAGAGTGTAGCCTAGGTTGCCCGGAATGTAGAAATGACCATCACTTTCACACTGGTTGCAATTATTCTTGTTATACGATCGAAAAACTGTTGTTTTTATTTTGTATTTTATACCTCTGGCGTTGACTCCAAAGGCCGTAGCTATTCGACGTGGTGGAGCAACGCCCTAGAGTGAAGCCTAGGTTGCCTGGAACGTAGAAATGACCATATTTTTCACACTGTTTGCAATTATTCCTGTTATACGATTGAAAAACCGTTGTATCTATATTGTATTTTATGCTTCTGGCGTTGACTTCTTAGGCCCTAACTATTCGATCTGGTGGAGCAACGCCCTAGAGTGAAGCCTAGGTTGCCCGGAACGTAGAAATGACCATAACTTTCACACTGGTTGCAATTATCCCTTTTATACGATGGAAAAGCTGTTGTATTTTTATTGTACTTTATGCTTCTGGCGTTAACTTCTCGTGCCCTAACTATTCGATCTGGTGGAGCAACGCCCTAGAGTGAAGCCTAGGTTGCCCGGAACGTAGAAATGACCATTACTTTCACACTTTTTGCAATTATTCATTTTATACGATGGAAAAGCTGTTGTATTTATATTGTATTTTATGCTTCTGGCGTTGACTTCTAAGGCCCTAGCTATTCGATTTGGCCGAGCAACGCCCTAGAGTGAAGCCTAGGTTGCCCGGAACGTAGAAATGACCATTACTTCCACACTGTTTGCAATTATTCATTTTATACGATGGAAAAACTGTGG
Organism: Calliopsis andreniformis; assembly: GCF_051401765.1. Lineage (NCBI taxonomy): Eukaryota > Metazoa > Arthropoda > Insecta > Hymenoptera > Andrenidae > Calliopsis > Calliopsis andreniformis. The sequence goes on from NW_027480422.1 coordinate 21,548,491, forward strand.
TATTTTTATTGTATTTTATGCTTCAGGCGTTGACCTCTAAGGCCATAGCTATTCGATGTGGTGGAGCAACGCCCTAGAGTGAAGCCTAGGTTGCCCGGAACGTAGAAATGGCCATTACTTTCACACTGGTTGCAATTATTCGTTTTATACGGTGGAAAAACTGTTCTACTTATTTTGTATTTTATGCTTCGGGCGTTGACTTCTAAGGCCCCAACTATTCGATCTGGTGGAGCAACGCCCTAGAGTGAAGCCTAGGTTGCCCGGAATGTAGAATTGACCATTACCTTCACACTGTTTGCGATTATTCATTTTATACGACGGTAAAACTGTTGTACATATATCGTATTTTATGCTTCTGGCGTTGACTTCTTAGGCCCTAACTATTCGATCAGGTGGAGCAACGCCCTATGGTGAAGCCTAGGTTGCCCGGAACGTAGAAATGACCATTGCCTTCACACTGTTTGCAAATATACATTATATACTATGGAAAAGCTGTTGTATCTATTTTGTATTTTATGCTTCTGGCACTGACTTCTTAGGTCCTAACTATTGGATCTGGTGGAGCAACGCCCAGGGGTGAAGCCTAGGTTCCGCGGAACGTAGAAATGACCATAACTTTCACACTGGTTTCAAATATTCGTTTTATACAATGAAAAAACTGTTCTATTTATTTTGTATTTTATGTTTCGGGCGTTGACTTCTAAGGCCCTAACTATTCGATCTGGTGGAGGAACGCCCTAGAGTGGAGCCTAGGTCGCCCGAAACGTGGAAATGACCGTTACTCTCTCTGGTTGCAATTATTCCAGCTATACGATGGACAAACTGTTGGATCTTGATTGTACTTTATGCTTCTGGCGTTGACTTCTTAGGCCCTATCTATTCGATCTGGCGGAGCAACGCCCCAGAGTGTAGCCTAGGTTGCCCGGAACGTGGAAATGACCATAACTATCAGACTGATTGCAATTACTCGTTTTATACAATGGAGAAACTGTTGTATTTATATTGTTTTTTATAGTTATGGCGTTGACTTCTAAGGCCGTAGCTATTCGATGTGGTGGAGCAATGCCCTAGAGTGAAGCCTAGGATGCCCGCAACGTAGAAATGACCATATTTTTCACACTGTTTGCAATTATTCCTGTTATACGATTGAAAAACTGTTGTATTTATACTGTATTTTATGCTTCTGACGTTGACTTCTAAGGCCGCAGCTATTCGATGTGGTGGAGCAACGCCCTAGAGTGAAGCCTAGGTTGCCCGGAACGTAGAAATGACCATAGCTTTCACACTGGTTGCAATTATTCCTGTTATACAAGTGAAAAACTGTTGTATTTATATTGTATTTTATGCTTCTGGGGTTGACTTCCTGGGCCCTAACTATTCTATCTGGAGGAGCAACTCCCTAGAGAGAAGCCTAGGTTGCCCGGAATGCAGAAATGACCATCACTTTCACACTGGTGGCAATTATTTCTGTTATACGATGGACAAACTGTTGGATTTTTAATGTACTTTATGCTTCTGGCGTTGACTTCTAAGTCCCTATGTATTCGATCTGGGGGAGCAATGCCTCAGTGTTAAGTCTAGGATGCCCGGAACGTAGAGATGTCCGTTACTTGCACACTGGTTGCAATTACTCATTTTATGCGATGCAAAAACTGTTGTACACATATCGTATTTTATGATTCTGGCATTGACTTCTTAGGCCCTAACTATTCGATCTGGTGGAGAAACGCCCAGGGGTGAAGCCTAGGTTGCCCGGAACGTAGAAATGACCATAACTTTCACACTGGTTTCAATTGTTCGTTTTATACAATGGAAAAACTGTTCTATTTATTTTGTATTTTATGCTTCGGGCGTTGACTTCTTAGGTCCTAACTATTGGATCTGGTGGAGCAACGCCCTAGAGTGGAGCCTAGGTCGCCCGAAACGTGGAAATGACCGTTACTTTCTCTCTGGTTGCAATTATTCCAGCTATACGATGGACAAACTGTTGGATCTTGATTGTACTTTATGCTTCTGGCGTTGACTTCTTAGGCCCTATCTATTCGATCTGGCGGAGCAACGCCCCAGAGTGTAGCCTAGGTTGCCCGGAATGTAGAAATGACCATCACTTTCACACTGGTTGCAATTATTCTTGTTATACGATCGAAAAACTGTTGTTTTTATTTTGTATTTTATACCTCTGGCGTTGACTCCAAAGGCCGTAGCTATTCGACGTGGTGGAGCAACGCCCTAGAGTGAAGCCTAGGTTGCCTGGAACGTAGAAATGACCATGTCTTTCACACTGGTTGCAATTATTCCTGTTATACGATGGAAAAACTGTTGTACTTATATAATATGTTATGCTTCAGGCGTTGACTTCTAAGGGCGTAGCTATTCGATGTGGTGGAGAAACGCCCTAGAGTGAAGCCTAGGTTGCCCGGAAAGTAGAAATGACCATTACCTCCACACTGTTTGCAATTATACATTTTATACAATCGAGAAACTGTTGTATTTATATTGTTTTTTATAGTTATGGCGTTGACTTCTAAGGCCGTAGCTATTCGATGTGGTGGAGCAATGCCCTAGAGTGAAGCCTAGGATGCCAGCAACGTAGAAATGACCATATTTTTCACACTGTTTGCAATTATTCCTGTTATACGATTGAAAAACTGTTGTATTTATATTGTATTTTATGCTTCTGGCGTTGACTTCTAAGGCCGCAGCTATTCGATGTGGTGGAGCAACGCCCTAGAGTGAAGCTTAGGTTGCCCGGAACGTAGAAATGACCATAGCTTTCACACTGGTTGCAAATATTCCTGTTATACAAGTGAAAAACTGTTGTATTTATATTGTATTTTAAGCTTCTGGCGTTGACTTCCTGGGCCCTAACTATTCTATCTGGAGGAGCAACTACCTAGAGTGAAGCCTAGGTTGCCCGGAATGCAGAAATGACCATCACTTTCACACTGGAGGCAATTATTCCTGTTATACGATGGACAAACTGTTGGATTTTTAATGTACTTTATGCTTCTGGCGTTGACTTCTAAGGCCCTATGTATTCGATCTGGTGGAGCACCGCCCTAGGGTGAAGCCTAGGTTGCCCGGAACATAGAAATGACCATTGCCTTCACACTGTTTGCAAATATACATTATATACGATGGAAAAGCTGTTGTATCTATTTTGTATTTTATGCTTCTGGCGCTGACTTCTTAGGCCCTATCTATTCGATCTGGCGGAGCAACGCCCCAGAGTGTAGCCTAGGTTGCCCGGAATGTAGAAATGACCATCACTTTCACACTGGTTGCAATTATTCTTGTTATACGATCGAAAAACTGTTGTTTTTATTTTGTATTTTATACCTCTGGCGTTGACTCCAAAGGCCGTAGCTATTCGACGTGGTGGAGCAACGCCCTAGAGTGAAGCCTAGGTTGCCTGGAACGTAGAAATGACCATATTTTTCACACTGTTTGCAATTATTCCTGTTATACGATTGAAAAACCGTTGTATCTATATTGTATTTTATGCTTCTGGCGTTGACTTCTTAGGCCCTAACTATTCGATCTGGTGGAGCAACGCCCTAGAGTGAAGCCTAGGTTGCCCGGAACGTAGAAATGACCATAACTTTCACACTGGTTGCAATTATCCCTTTTATACGATGGAAAAGCTGTTGTATTTTTATTGTACTTTATGCTTCTGGCGTTAACTTCTCGTGCCCTAACTATTCGATCTGGTGGAGCAACGCCCTAGAGTGAAGCCTAGGTTGCCCGGAACGTAGAAATGACCATTACTTTCACACTTTTTGCAATTATTCATTTTATACGATGGAAAAGCTGTTGTATTTATATTGTATTTTATGCTTCTGGCGTTGACTTCTAAGGCCCTAGCTATTCGATTTGGCCGAGCAACGCCCTAGAGTGAAGCCTAGGTTGCCCGGAACGTAGAAATGACCATTACTTCCACACTGTTTGCAATTATTCATTTTATACGATGGAAAAACTGTGGTATTTTTATTGTATTTTATGCTTCAGGCGTTGACCTCTAAGGCCATAGCTATTCGATGTGGTGGAGCAACGCCCTAGAGTGAAGCCTAGGTTGCCCGGAACGTAGAAATGGCCATTACTTTCACACTGGTTGCAATTATTCGTTTTATACGGTGGAAAAACTGTTCTATTTATTTTGTATTTTATGCTTCGGGCGTTGACTTCTAAGGCCCCAACTATTCGATCTGGTGGAGCAACGCCCTAGAGTGAAGCCTAGGTTGCCCGGAATGTAGAATTGACCATTACCTTCACACTGTTTGCGATTATTCATTTTATACGACGGTAAAACTGTTGTACATATATCGTATTTTATGCTTCTGGCGTTGACTTCTTAGGCCCTAACTATTCGATCAGGTGGAGCAACGCCCTATGGTGAAGCCTAGGTTGCCCGGAACGTAGAAATGACCATTGCCTTCACACTGTTTGCAAATATACATTATATACGATGGAAAAGCTGTTGTATCTATTTTGTATTTTATGCTTCTGGCACTGACTTCTTAGGTCCTAACTATTGGATCTGGTGGAGCAACGCCCAGGGGTGAAGCCTAGGTTCCGCGGAACGTAGAAATGACCATAACTTTCACACTGGTTTCAAATATTCGTTTTATACAATGAAAAAACTGTTCTATTTATTTTGTATTTTATGTTTCGGGCGTTGACTTCTAAGGCCCTAACTATTCGATCTGGTGGAGGAACGCCCTAGAGTGGAGCCTAGGTCGCCCGAAACGTGGAAATGACCGTTACTCTCTCTGGTTGCAATTATTCCAGCTATACGATGGACAAACTGTTGGATCTTGATTGTACTTTATGCTTCTGGCGTTGACTTCTTAGGCCCTATCTATTCGATCTGGCGGAGCAACGCCCCAGAGTGTAGCCTAGGTTGCCCGGAATGTAGAAATGACCATCACTTTCACACTGGTTGCAATTATTCTTGTTATACGATCGAAAAACTGTTGTTTTTATTTTGTATTTTATACCTCTGGCGTTGACTCCAAAGGCCGTAGCTATTCGACGTGGTGGAGCAACGCCCTAGAGTGAAGCCTAGGTTGCCTGGAACGTAGAAATGACCATGTCTTTCACACTGGTTGCAATTATTCCTGTTATACGATGGAAAAACTGTTGTACTTATATAATATGTTATGCTTCAGGCGTTGACTTCTAAGGGCGTAGCTATTCGATGTGGTGGAGAAACGCCCTAGAGTGAAGCCTAGGTTGCCCGGAAAGTAGAAATGACCATTACCTCCACACTGTTTGCAATTATACATTTTATACAATCGAGAAACTGTTGTATTTATATTGTTTTTTATAGTTATGGCGTTGACTTCTAAGGCCGTAGCTATTCGATGTGGTGGAGCAATGCCCTAGAGTGAAGCCTAGGATGCCAGCAACGTAGAAATGACCATATTTTTCACTCTGTTTGCAATTATTCCTGTTATACGATTGAAAAACTGTTGTATTTATATTGTATTTTATGCTTCTGGCGTTGACTTCTAAGGCCGCAGCTATTCGATGTGGTGGAGCAACGCCCTAGAGTGAAGCTTAGGTTGCCCGGAACGTAGAAATGACCATAGCTTTCACACTGGTTGCAAATATTCCTGTTATACACGTGAAAAACTGTTGTATTTATATTGTATTTTAAGCTTCTGGCGTTGACTTCCTGGGCCCTAACTATTCTATCTGGAGGAGCAACTACCTAGAGTGAAGCCTAGGTTGCCCGGAATGCAGAAATGACCATCACTTTCACACTGGAGGCAATTATTCCTGTTATACGATGGACAAACTGTTGGATTTTTAATGTACTTTATGCTTCTGGCGTTGACTTCTAAGGCCCTATGTATTCGATCTGGTGGAGCAACGCCCTAGGGTGAAGCCTAGGTTGCCCGGAACGTAGAAATGACCATAACTTTCACACTGGTTGCAATTATCCCTTTTATACGATGGAAAAGCTGTTGCATTTTTATTGTACTTTATGCTTCTGGCGTTGACTTCTAAGGCCCTAACTATTCGATCTGGTGGAACAGCGCCCTAGAGTGAAGCCTGGGTTGCCCGGAACGTAGAAATGACCATAGCTTTCATACTGGTTGCAATTATTCGTTTCATACGATGGAAAAACTGTTGTATTTATACCGTATTTTATGCTTCTGGCGTTGACTTCTAAGGCCCTAACTATTCGATCTGGTGGAATAGCGCCCTAGAATGAAGCCTAGGCTGCTCCGAACGTAGAAATGACCATTACTTTCACTCTGGTTGCAATTATTCCCGTTATACGCTGGAAAAACTGTTGTATGTACATTGTATTTTATGCATCTGGCGTTGACTTCGAAGGCCCTAACTATTCGATCTGGTGGAGCAACGCCCTAGAGTGCAGCCAAGGTTGCCTGGAACGCAGAAATGACCGTTACTTTCACAATGTTTGCAATTATTCATTTTACACGATGGAAAGACTGTTGTATTTATATTGCTTTTTATGCTTCTGGCGTTGACTTCTATCGCCGTAGCTATTCGATTTGGTGGAGCAACGCCCTAGAGTGAAGCCGAGGTTGCACGGAACGTAGATATGACCATAACTTTCACACGGGTTGCAATTATTCGTTTCTTGCAATGGAAAAACTGTTCTATTAATTTTGTATTTAATGCTTCGGGCGTTGACTTCTAAGGCCCCAACAATTCGGTCTGGTGGAGCAAGGCCCTAGTGTCAAGCCTAGGTTGCCCGGAACGTAGATATGACCATTACTTTCACACTGGCTGGAATTATTCGTTTTATACGATGGAAAAACTGTTGCATTTATTTTGAATTTGGTGCTTCTGGCGTTGACATCTTAGGCCCTAACTATTCGATCTGGTGGAGCAACGCCCTAGTGTGAATCCTAGGTTGCCCGGAGCGTAGAAATGTCCATCACCTTCACTCTGGTTGTAATTATTCCTGTTGTACGATGGAAAAACTGTCGTATTTTTATTGTATTTTATGCGTCGGGCGTTGACTTCTAAGGCCCTGACTATTTGATCTGGTGGAGCAACGCCCTAGAGTGAAGCCTAGATTGCCCGGAACGTAGAAATGACCATTACTTTCACACTGTTTGTAATTATTCAGTTTATACGATGGAAAAACTGTTGTATTTATATTGTATTTTATGCTTCTAGCGTTGACTTCATAGGCCCTATCCACCCGATCTGGTGGAGCAACGCCCTAGAGTGAGGCCTAGGTTGCTCCGAACGTTGAAATGACCATAGCTTTCATACTGGTTGCAATTATTCGTTTCATACGATGAAAAAACTGTTGTATTTATACTGTATTTTAGGCTTCTGGCGTTGACTTCTAAGGCCCTAACTATTCGATCTGGTGGAACAGCGCCCTAGAGTGAAGCCTGGGTTGCCCGGAACGTAGAAATGACCATAGCTTTCATACTGGTTGCAATTATTCGTTTCATACGATGGAAAAACTGTTGTATTTATACCGTATTTTATGCTTCTGGCGTTGACTTCTAAGGCCCTAACTATTCGATCTGGTGGAACAGCGCCCTAGAGTGAAGCCTGGGTTGCCCGGAACGTAGAAATGTCCATCACTTTCACACTGGTTGCAATTATCCGTTTTATACAATGGAAAAACTGTTGTATTAATTTTGTATTTTATGCTTCTGGCGTTGACTTCTATGGCCCTAACTATTCGATCTGGTGGAGCAACGCCCTAGAGTGAAGCCTAGGTTGCCCGGAACGTAGAAATGACCATTACCTTCACACTGTTTGCGATTATTCATTTTATACGATGTTAAAACTGTTGTATTTATTTTGTATTTTATGCTTCTGGCATTGACTTCTAAGGCCCTAGCTATTCCATCTGGTGGAGCAACGCCCTAGAGTGGAGCCTAGGTCGCCCGAAACGTGGAAATGACCGTTACTTTCTCTCTGGTTGCAATTATTCCAGCTATACGACGGACAAACTGTTGGATTTTGATTGTACTTTATGCTTCTGGCGTTGACTTCTTAGGCCCTATCTATTCGATCTGGCGGAGCAACGCCCCAGAGTGTAGCCTAGGTTGCCCGGAATGTAGAAATGACCATCACTTTCACACTGGTTGCAATTATTCTTGTTATACGATCGAAAAACTGTTGTTTTTATTTTGTATTTTATACCTCTGGCGTTGACTCCAAAGGCCGTAGCTATTCGACGTGGTGGAGCAACGCCCTAGAGGGAAGCCTAGGTTGCCTGGAACGTAGAAATGACCATGTCTTTCACACTGGTTGCAATTATTCCTGTTATACGATGGAAAAACTGTTGTACTTATATATGTTATGCGTCAGGCGTTGACTTCTAAGGGCGTAGCTATTCGATGTGGTGGAGAAACGCCCTAGAGTGAAGCCTAGGTTGCACGGAAAGTAGAAATGACCATTACCTCCACACTGTTTGCAATTATACGTTTTATACAATCGAGAAACTGTTGTATTTATATTGTTTTTTATAGTTATGGCGTTGACTTCTAAGGCCGTAGCTATTCGATGTGGTGGAGAAACGCCCTAGAGTGAAGCCTAGGTTGCCCGGAACGTGGAAATGACCATAACTATCAGACTGATTGCAATTACTCGTTTTATACAATGGAGAAACTGTTGTATTTATATTGTTTTTTATAGTTATGGCGTTGACTTCTAAGGCCGTAGCTATTCGATGTGGTGGAGCAATGCCCTAGAGTGAAGCCTAGGATGCCCGCAACGTAGAAATGACCATATTTTTCACACTGTTTGCAATTATTCCTGTTATACGATTGAAAAACTGTTGTATTTATACTGTATTTTATGCTTCTGGCGTTGACTTCTAAGGCCGCAGCTATTCCATGTGGTGGAGCAACGCCCTAGAGTGAAGCCTAGGTTGCCCGGAACGTAGAAATGACCATAGCTTTCACACTGGTTGCAATTATTCCTGTTATACAAGTGAAAAACTGTTGTATTTATATTGTATTTTATGCTTCTGGGGTTGACTTCCTGGGCCCTAACTATTCTATCTGGAGGAGCAACTCCCTAGAGAGAAGCCTAGGTTGCCCGGAATGCAGAAATGACCAACACTTTCACACTGGTGGCAATTATTTCTGTTATACGATGGACAAACTGTTGGATTTTTAATGTACTTTATGCTTCTGGCGTTGACTTCTAAGTCCCTATGTATTCGATCTGGGGGAGCAATGCCTCAGTGTTAAGTCTAGGATGCCCGGAACGTAGAGATGTCCGTTACTTGCACACTGGTTGCAATTACTCATTTTATGCGATGCAAAAACTGTTGTACACATATCGTATTTTATGCTTCTGGCATTGACTTCTTAGGCCCTAACTATTCGATCTGGTGGAGCAACGCCCAGGGGTGAAGCCTAGGTTGCCCGGAACGTAGAAATGACCATAACTTTCACACTGGTTTCAATTGTTCGTTTTATACAATGGAAAAACTGTTCTATTTATTTTGTATTTTATGCTTCGGGCGTTGACTTCTAAGGCCCCAACTATTCGATCTGGTGGAGCAACGCCCTAGAGTGAAGCCTAGGTTGCCCGGAATGTAGAATTGACCATTACCTTCACACTGTTTGCGATTATTCATTTTATACGACGGTAAAACTGTTGTACATATATCGTATTTTATGCTTCTGGCGTTGACTTCTTAGGCCCTAACTATTCGATCAGGTGGAGCAACGCCCTATGGTGAAGCCTAGGTTGCGCGGAACGTAGAAATGACCATTACCTTCACACTGCTTGCAAATATACATTATATACGATGGAAAAGCTGTTGTATCTATTTTGTATTTTATGCTTCTGGCACTGACTTCTTAGGTCCTAACTATTGGATCTGGTGGAGCAACGCCCAGGGGTGAAGTCTAGGTTGCGCGGAACGTAGAAATGACCATAAATTTTACACTGGTTTCAATTATTCGTTTTATACAATGGAAAAACTGTTGTATTTATTTTGTATTTGGTGCTTCTGTCGTTGACTTCTTAGGCCCTAACTATTGGATCTGGTGGAGGACCGCCCTGTAGTGAAGCATAGGTTGCGCGGAACGTAGAAATGACCTGTACTTTCACACTGGTTGCAGTTATTCCGGTTATACGATGGAAAAACTGTTGCATTTTTATTGTATTTTATGCTTCTGGCATTGACTTCTAAGGCCCTAGCTATTCCATCTCGTGTAGCAACGCCCTAGAGTGGAGCCTAGGTCGCCCGAAACATAGAAATGACCATTACTTTCACTCTGGTTGCAATTATTCCAGCTATACGATGGACAAACTGTTGGATTTTGATTGTACTTTATACTTCTGGCGTTGACTTCTAAGGCCCTATGTATTCGGTCTGGTGTAGCAATGCCTCAGAGTTAAGTCTAGGATGCACGCAACGTAGAAATGGCTATTACTTTCACACTGGTTGCAATTATTCGTTTTATACGATGGAAAAACTGTTGTACATATATCGTATTTTATGCTTCTGGCGTTGACTTCTTAGGGCCTAACTATTCGATCAGGTGGAGCAACGCCCTAGGGTGAAGCCTAGGATGCCCGGAATGTAGAAATGACCATAACTTTCACACTGGTTCCAATTACTCGTTTTATGCGATTGAAAAACTATTGTATTTATATTGTATTTTATGCTTCTGGCGTTGACTTCTAAGGCCCTAACTATTCGATCTGGTGGAGCAACGCCCTGGAGTGAAGCCTAGGTTGCCCGGAACGTAGAAATGACCGTTACCTTCACACTGTTTGCGTTTATTCATTTTATACGATGGTAAAACTGTTGTACATACATCGTATTTTATGCTTCTGGCGCTGACTTCTTAGGCCCTAACTATTCGATCAGGTGGAGCAACGCCCTAGGGTGAAGCCTAGGATGCCCGGAACGTAGAAATGACCATAACTTTCACACTGGTTGCAATTACTCGTTTTATACGATGGAAAAACTATTGTATTTATATTGTATTTTATGCTTCTGGCGTTGACTTCTAAGGCCCTAACTATTGGATCTGGTGGAGCAACGCCCAGGGGTGAGGTCTAGGTTGCGCGGAACGTAGAAATGACCATAAATTTTACACTGGTTTCAATTATTCGTTTTATACAATGGAAAAACTGTTGTATTTATTTTGTATTTGGTGCTTCTGTCGTTGACTTCTTAGGCCCTAACTATTAGATCTGGTGGAGCACCGCCCTGTAGTGAAGCATAGGTTGCGCGGAACGTAGAAATGACCTGTACTTTCACACTGGTTGCAGTTATTCCTGTTATATGATGGAAAAACTGTTGCATTTTTATTGTATTTTATGTTTCTGGCATTGACTTCTAAGGCCCTAGCTATTCCATCTGGTGGAGCAACGCCCCAGAGTAGAGCCTAGGTCGCCCGAAACATAGAAATGACCATTACTTTCACTCTGGTTGCAATTATTCCAGCTATACGATGGACAAACTGTTGGATTTTGATTGTACTTTATACTTCTGGCGTTGACTTCTAAGGCCCTATGTATTCGATCTGGTGTAGCAATGCCTCAGAGTTAAGTCTAGGATGCCCGCAACGTAGAAATGGCTATTACTTTCACACTGGTTGCAATTATTCGTTTTATACGACGGAAAAATTGTTGTACATATATCGTATTTTATGCTTCTGGCGTTGACTTCTTAGGCCCTAACTATTCGTTGAGGTGGAGCAACGCCCTAGGGTGAAGCCTAGGTTGCGCGGAACGTAGAAATGATCATATCTTTCACACTGTTTGCAATTATTCATATTATACAGTGGAAAAACAGTTGTATTTATATTGCATTTTATGCTTCTGGCATTGACTTCTAAGGCCCTAACTATTCGACGTGGTGGAGCAACGTCCTAGAGTGAAGCCTAGATTGCCCGGAACGTAGAAATGACCATAGCTTTCACACTGGTTGCAATTATTCCTGTTATACAAGTGAAAAACTGTTGTATTTATATTGTATTCTATGCTTCTGGCGTTGACTTCTTAGGCCCTATCTATTCGATCTGGCGGAGCAACGCCCTAGAGTGTAGCCTAGGTTGCCCGGAATGTAGAAATGACCATCACTTTCACACTGGTTGCAATTATTCTTGTAATACGATCGATAAACTTTTGTATTTATTTTGTATTTTATGCCTCTGGCGTTGACTCCTAAGCCCGTAGCTGTTCGATGTGGTGGAGCAACGCCCTAGAGTGAAGCCTAGGATGCCCGCAACGTAGAAATGACCATATTTTTCACACTGTTTGCAATTATTCCTGTTATACGATTGAAAAACTGTTGTATTTATACTGTATTTTATGCTTCGGGCGTTGACTTCTAAGGCCCTAACTATTCGATCTGGTGGAGCAACGCAATAGAGTGAAGCCTATGTTGCCCGGAACATGGAAATGACCATTACCTTCACACTGTTTGCGATTATTCATTTTATACGATGGCAAAGCTGTTGTACATATATCGTATTTTATGCTTCTGGCGTTGACTTCTTAGGCCCTAACTATTCGATCAGGTGGAGCAACGCCCTAGGGTGAAGCGTAGGTTGCCCGGAACGTGGAAATGACCATAACTGTCAGACTGGTTGCACTTACTCGTTTTATACGATGGAAAGGCTGTTGTATTTATTTTGCATTTTATGCCTCTGGCGTTGACTCCTAAGGCCGTAGCTATTCGATGTGGTGGAGCAACGCCCTAGAGTGAAGCCTAGGTTGCCCGGAACGTAGAAATGACCATGTCTTTCACACTGGTTGCAATTATTCCTGTTATACGATGGAAAAACTGTTGTACTTATATTATATTTTATGCTTCAGGCGTTGACTTCTAAGGCCGTAGCTATTCGATGTGGTGGAGCAATGCCCTAGAGTGAAGCCTAGGATGCCCGCAACGTTGAAATGACCACATTTTTCACACTGTTTGCAATTATTCCTGTTATAAGATTGAAAAACTGTTGTATTTATATTGTATTTTATGCTTCTGGCGTTGACTTCTAAGGCCGCAGCTATTCGATGTGGTGGAGCAACGCCCTAGAGTGAAGCCTAGGTTGCCCGGAACGTAGAAATGACCATAGCTTTCACACTGGTTGCAATTGTTCCTGTTTTACAAGTGAAAAACTGTTGTATTTATATTGTATTTTATGCTTCTGGCGTTGACTTCCTGGGCCCTAACTATTCTATCTGGAGGAGCAACGCCCCAGAGTGAAGCCTAGGTTGCCCGGAATGCAGAAATGACCATCACTTTCACACTGGTGGCAATTATTCCTGTTATACGATGGACAAACTGTTGGATTTTTAATGTACTTTATGCCTCTGGCGTTGACTTCTAATGCCCAATGTATTCGATCTGGTGCAGCAATGCCTCAGTGTTAAGTCTAGGATGCCCGGTACGTAGAAATGTCCGTTACTTTCACACTGGATGCAATTACTCATTTTATGCGATGGAAAAACTGTTGTACATATATCGTATTTTATGCTTCTGGCATTGACTTCTTAGGCCCTAACTATTCGATCTGGTGGAGCAACGCCCAGGGGTGAAGCCTAGGTTGCGCGGAACGTAGAAATGACCATCACTTTCACACTGGTTTCAATTGCTCGTTTTATACAATGGAAAAACTGTTCTATTTATTTTGTATTTTATGCTTCGGGCGTTGACTTCTAAGGCCCCAACTATTCGATCTGGTGCAGCAACGCCCTAGAGTGAAGCCTAGGTTGCCCGGAATGTAGAATTGGCCATTACCTTCACACTGTTTGCGATTATTCATTTTATACGACGGTAAAACTGTTGTACATATATCGTATTTTATGCTTCTGGCGTTGACTTCTTAGGCCCTAACTATTCGATCAGGTGGAGCAACGCCCTAGGGTGAAGCCTAGGTTGCCCGGAACGTAGAAGTGACCATTGCCTTCACACTGTTTGCAAATATACATTATATACGATGGAAAAGCTGTTGTACATATATCGTATTTTAAGCTTCTGGCGCTGACTTCTTAGGCCCTAACTATTCGATCAGGTGGAGCAACGCCCTAGGGTGAAGCCTAGGTTACCCGGAATGTAGAAATGACCAGTACCTTCACACTGTATGCAATTATTCATTTTATACGATGGAAAAACTATTGTACCTTTATTGTATTTTATGCTTCGGGCGTTGACTTCTAAGGCACTAACCATCCGATCTGGTGGAGCAACGCCCTAGAGTGAGGCCTAGGTTGCTCCGAACGTTGAAATGACCATAGCTTTCATACTGGTTGCAATTATTCGTTTCATACGATGAAAAAACTGTTGTATTTATACTGTATTTTAGGCTTCTGGCGTTGACTTCTAAGGCCCTAACTATTCGATCTGGTGGAACAGCGCCCTAGAGTGAAGCCTGGGTTGCCCGGAACGTAGAAATGACCATAGCTTTCATACTGGTTGCAATTATTCGTTTCATACGATGGAAAAACTGTTGTATTTATACCGTATTTTATGCTTCTGGCGCTGACTTCTAAGGCCCTAACTATTCGATCTGGTGGAATAGCGCCCCAGAATGAAGCCTAGGCTGCTCCGAACGTAGAAATGACCATTACTTTCACTCTGGTTGCAATTATTCCCGTTATACGCTGGAAAAACTGTTGTATGTACATTGTATTTTATGCATCTGGCGTTGACTTCGAAGGCCCTAACTATTCGATCTGGTGGAGCAACGCCCTAGAGTGCAGCCAAGGTTGCCTGGAACGCAGAAATGACCGTTACTTTCACAATGTTTGCAATTATTCATTTTACACGATGGAAAGACTGTTGTATTTATATTGCTTTTTATGCTTCTGGCGTTGACTTCTATCGCCGTAGCTATTCGATTTGGTGGAGCAACGCCCTAGAGTGAAGCCGAGGTTGCACGGAACGTATATATGACCATAACTTTCACACGGGTTGCAATTATTCGTTTCTTGCAATGGAAAAACTGTTCTATTAATTTTGTATTTAATGCTTCGGGCGTTGACTTCCTGGGCCCTAACTATTCTATCTGGAGGAGCAACTACCTAGAGTGAAGCCTAGGTTGCCCGGAATGCAGAAATGACCATCACTTTCACACTGGAGGCAATTATTCCTGTTATACGATGGAAAAACTGTCGTATTTTTATTGTATTTTATGCGTCGGGCGTTGACTTCTAAGGCCCTGACTATTTGATCTGGTGGAGCAACGCCCTAGAGTGAAGCCTAGATTGCCCGGAACGTAGAAATGACCATTACTTTCACACTGTTTCTAATTATTCATTTTATACGATGGAAAAACTGTTGTATTTATATTGTATTTTATGCTTCTAGCGTTGACTTCATAGGCCCTATCCACTCGATCTGGTGGAGCAACGCCCTAGAGTGCAGCCAAGGTTGCCTGGAACGCAGAAATGACCGTTACTTTCACAATGTTTGCAATTATTCATTTTACACGATGGAAAGACTGTTGTATTTATATTGCTTTTTATGCTTCTGGCGTTGACTTCTATCGCCGTAGCTATTCGATTTGGTGGAGCAACGCCCTAGAGTGAAGCCGAGGTTGCACGGAACGTAGATATGACCATAACTTTCACACGGGTTGCAATTATTCGTTTCTTGCAATGGAAAAACTGTTCTATTAATTTTGTATTTAATGCTTCGGGCGTTGACTTCCTGGGCCCTAACTATTCTATCTGGAGGAGCAACTACCTAGAGTGAAGCCTAGGTTGCCCGGAATGCAGAAATGACCATCACTTTCACACTGGAGGCAATTATTCCTGTTATACGATGGAAAAACTGTCGTATTTTTATTGTATTTTATGCGTCGGGCGTTGACTTCTAAGGCCCTGACTATTTGATCTGGTGGAGCAACGCCCTAGAGTGAAGCCTAGATTGCCCGGAACGTAGAAATGACCATTACTTTCACACTGTTTCTAATTATTCATTTTATACGATGGAAAAACTGTTGTATTTATATTGTATTTTATGCTTCTAGCGTTGACTTCATAGGCCCTATCCACTCGATCTGGTGGAGCAACGCCCTAGAGTGAAGCCTAGGATGCCCGAAACGTAGACATGACCATTACTTTCACTCTGGTTGCAATTATTCATGCTATACGATGGAAAAACTGTTGTATTTTTATTGTATTTTATGCTTCTGGCGTTGTCTTCTTAGGCTCTAACCATCCGATCTGGTGAAGCAACGCCCTAGAGTGAGGCCTAGGTTGCTCCGAACGTAGAAATGACCATAGCTTTCATACTGGTTGCAATTATTCGTTTCATACGATGAAAAAACTTTGTATTTATACTTTATTTTAGGCTTCTGGCGTTGACTTCTAAGGCCCTAACTATTCGATCTGGTGGAACAGCGCCCTAGAGTGAAGCCTGGGTTGCCCGGAACGTAGAAATGACCATAGCTTTCATACTGGTTGCAATTATTCGTTTCATACGATGGAAAAACTGTTGTATTTATACTGTATTTTATGCTTCTGGCGTTGACTTGTAAGGCCCTAACTATTCGATCTGGTGGAACAGCGCCCTAGAGTGAAGCCTGGGTTGCCCGGAACGTAGAAATGTCCATCACTTTCACACTGGTTGCAATTATCCGTTTTATACAATGGAAAAACTGTTGTATTAATTTTGTATTTTATGCTTCTGGCGTTGACTTCTATGGCCCTAACTATTCGATCTGGTGGAGCAACGCCCTAGAGTGAAGCCTAGGTTGCCCGGAACGTAGAAATGACCATTACCTTCACTCTGTTTGCGATTATTCATTTTATACGATGTTAAAACTGTTGTATTTGTTTTGTATTTTATGCTTCTGGCATTGACTTCTAAGGCCCTAGCTATTCCATCTGGTGGAGCAACGCCCTAGAGTGGAGCCTAGGTCGCCCGAAACGTGGAAATGACCGTTACTTTCTCTCTGGTTGCAACTATTCCAGCTATACGATGGACAAACTGTTGGATTTTGATTGTACTTTATGCTTCTGGCGTTGACTTCTTAGGCCCTATCTATTCGATCTGGCGGAGCAACGCCCCAGAGTGTAGCCTAGGTTGCCCGGAATGTAGAAATGACCATCACTTTCACACTGGTTGCAATTATTCTTGTTATACGATGGAAAAACTGTTGTACTTATATATGTTATGCGTCAGGCGTTGACTTCTAAGGGCGTAGCTATTCGATGTGGTGGAGAAACGCCCTAGAGTGAAGCCTAGGTTGCACGGAAAGTAGAAATGACCATTACCTCCACACTGTTTGCAATTATACGTTTTATACAATCGAGAAACTGTTGTATTTATATTGTTTTTTATAGTTATGGCGTTGACTTCTAAGGCCGTAGCTATTCGATGTGGTGGAGCAATGCCCTAGAGTGAAGCCTAGGATGCCAGCAACGTAGAAATGACCATATTTTTCACACTGTTTGCAATTATTCCTGTTATACGATTGAAAACCTGTTGTATTTATATTGTATTTTATGCTTCTGGCGTTGACTTCTAAGGCCGCAGCTATTCGATGTGGTGGAGCAACGCCCTAGAGTGAAGCCTAGGTTGCCCGGAACGTAGAAATGACCATAGCTTTCACACTGGTTGCAAATATTCCTGTTATACAAGTGAAAAACTGTTGTATTTATATTGTATTTTAAGCTTCTGGCGTTGACTTCCTGGGCCCGAACTATTCTATCTGGAGGAGCAACTACCTAGAGTGAAGCCTAGGTTGCCCGGAATGCAGAAATGACCATCACTTTCACACTGGAGGCAATTATTCCTGTTATACGATGGACAAACTGTTGGATTTTTAATGTACTTTATGCTTCTGGCGTTGACTTCTAAGGCCCTATGTATTCGATCTGGTGGAGCAATGCCTCAGTGTTAAGTCTAGGATGCCCGGAACGTAGAAATGTCCGTTACTTTCACACTGGTTGCAATTACTCATTTTATGCGATGGAAAAACTGTTGTACATATATCGTATTTTATGCTTCTGGCATTGACTTCTTAGGCCCTAACTATTCGATCTGGTGGAGCAACGCCCAGGGGTGAAGCCTAGGTTGCCCGGAACGTAGAAATGACCATAACTTTCACACTGGTTTCAATTATTCGTTTTATACAATGGAAAAACTGATCTATTTATTTTGTATTTTACGCTTCTGGCATTGACTTCTAAGGCCCAAACTATTCGATCTGGTGCAGCAAGGCCCTAGAGTGAAGCCTAGGTTGCCCGGAACATAGAAATGACCATTACCTTCACACTGTTTGCGATTATTCATTTTATACGATGGCAAAACTGTTGTACATATATCGTATTTTATGCTTCTGACGTTGACTTCTTAGGCCCTAACTATTCGATCAGGTGGAGCAACGCCCTAGGGTGAAGCGTAGGTTGCCCGGAACGTGGAAATGACCATAACTTTCACACTGGTTTCAATTATTCGTTTTATACAATGGAAAAACTGTTCTATTTATTTTGTATTTTATGCTTCGGGCGTTGACTTCTATGGCCCTAACTATTCGATCTGGTGGAGCAACGACCTAGAGTGAAGCCTAGGTTGCCCGGAACGTAGAAATGACCGTTACCTTCACACTGTTTGCGTTTATTCATTTTATACGATGGTAAAACTGTTGTACATACATCGTATTTTATGCTTCTGGCGCTGACTTCTTAGGCCCTAACTATTCGATCAGGTGGAGCAACGCCCTAGGGTGAAGCCTAGGATGCCCGGAACGTAGAAATGACCATAACTTTCACACTGGTTGCAATTACTCGTTTTATACGATGGAAAAACTATTGTATTTATATTGTATTTTATGCTTCTGGCGTTGACTTCTAAGGCCCTAACTATTCGATCCGGTGGAGCAACGCCCTGGAGTGAAGCCTAGGTTGCGCGGAACGTAGAAATGACCATTACCTTCACACTGCATGCAAATATACATTATATACGATGGAAAAGCTGTTGTATCTATTTTGTATTTTATGCTTCTGGCGCTGACTTCTTAGGTCCTAACTATTGGATCTGGTGGAGCAACGCCCAGGGGTGAGGTCTAGGTTGCGCGGAACGTAGAAATGACCATAAATTTTACACTGGTTTCAATTATTCGTTTTATACAATGGAAAAACTGTTGTATTTATTTTGTATTTGGTGCTTCTGTCGTTGACTTCTTAGGCCCTAACTATTAGATCTGGTGGAGCACCGCCCTGTAGTGAAGCATAGGTTGCGCGGAACGTAGAAATGACCTGTACTTTCACACTGGTTGCAGTTATTCCTGTTATACGATGGAAAAACTGTTGCATTTTTATTGTATTTTATGTTTCTGGCATTGACTTCTAAGGCCCTAGCTATTCCATCTGGTGGAGCAACGCCCTAGAGTGGAGCCTAGGTCGCCCGAAACATAGAAATGACCATTACTTTCACTCTGGTTGCAATTATTCCAGCTATACGATAGACAAACTGTTGGATTTTGATTGTACTTTATACTTCTGGCGTTGACTTCTAAGGCCCTATGTATTCGATCTGGTGTAGCAATGCCTCAGAGTTAAGTCTAGGATGCCCGCAACGTAGAAATGGCTATTACTTTCACACTGGTTGCAATTATTCGTTTTATACGATGGAAAAATTGTTGTACATATATCGTATTTTATGCTTCTGGCGTTGACTTCTTAGGCCCTAACTATTCGCTGAGGTGGAGCAACGCCCTAGGGTGAAGCCTAGGTTGCGCGGAACGTAGAAATGATCATATCTTTCACACTGTTTGCAATTATTCATATTATACAGTGGAAAAACAGTTGTATTTATATTGCATTTTATGCTTCTGGCATTGACTTCTAAGGCCCTAACTATTCGACGTGGTGGAGCAACGTCCTAGAGTGAAGCCTAGATTGCCCGGAACGTAGAAATGACCATAGCTTTCACACTGGTTGCAATTATTCCTGTTATACAAGTGAAAAACTGTTGTATTTATTTTGTATTCTATGCTTCTGGCGCTGACTTCTTGGGCCCTATCTATTCGATCTGGCGGAGCAACGCCCTAGAGTGTAGCCTAGGTTGCCCGGAATGTAGAAATGACCATCACTTTCACACTGGTTGCAATTATTCTTGTAATACGATCGATAAACTTTTGTATTTATTTTGTATTTTATGCCTCTGGCGTTGACTCCTAAGCCCGTAGCAATTCGATGTGGTGGAGCAACGCCCTAGAGTGAAGCCTAGGTTGCCCGGAACGTAGAAATGACCATGTCTTTCACACTGGTTGCAATTATTCCTGTTATACGATGGAAAAACTGTTGTACTTATATTATATTTTATGCTTCAGGCGTTGACTTCTAAGGGCGTAGCTATTCGATGTGTTGGAGAAACGCCCTAGAGTGAAGCCTAGGTTGCCCGGAACGTGGAAATGACCATAACTATCAGACTGATTGCAATTACTCGTTTTATACAATGGAGAAACTGTTGTATTTATATTGTTTTTTATAGTTATGGCGTTGACTTCTAAGGCCGTAGCTATTCGATGTGGTGGAGCAATGCCCTAGAGTGAAGCCTAGGATGCCCGCAACGTAGAAATGACCATATTTTTCACACTGTTTGCAATTATTCCTGTTATACGATTGAAAAACTGTTGTATTTATACTGTATTTTATGCTTCTGGCGTTGACTTCTAAGGCCGCAGCTATTCGATGTGGTGGAGCAACGCCC
This sequence comes from Calliopsis andreniformis, assembly GCF_051401765.1. Taxonomy (NCBI): domain Eukaryota; kingdom Metazoa; phylum Arthropoda; class Insecta; order Hymenoptera; family Andrenidae; genus Calliopsis; species Calliopsis andreniformis. The sequence continues at coordinate 21,569,138 of NW_027480422.1, forward strand.
TAGAGTGAAGCCTAGGTTGCCCGGAACGTAGAAATGACCATAGCTTTCACACTGGTTGCAATTATTCCTGTTATACAAGTGAAAAACTGTTGTATTTATATTGTATTTTATGCTTCTGGGGTTGACTTCCTGGGCCCTAACTATTCTATCTGGAGGAGCAACTCCCTAGAGAGAAGCCTAGGTTGCCCGGAATGCAGAAATGACCATCACTTTCACACTGGTGGCAATTATTTCTGTTATACGATGGACAAACTGTTGGATTTTTAATGTACTTTATGCTTCTGGCGTTGACTTCTAAGTCCCTATGTATTCGATCTGGGGGAGCAATGCCTCAGTGTTAAGTCTAGGATGCCCGGAACGTAGAGATGTCCGTTACTTGCACACTGGTTGCAATTACTCATTTTATGCGATGCAAAAACTGTTGTACACATATCGTATTTTATGCTTCTGGCATTGACTTCTTAGGCCCTAACTATTCGATCTGGTGGAGCAACGCCCAGGGGTGAAGCCTAGGTTGCCCGGAACGTAGAAATGACCATAACTTTCACACTGGTTTCAATTGTTCGTTTTATACAATGGAAAAACTGTTGTATTTATTTTGTATTTTATGCTTCGGGCGTTGACTTCTAAGGCCCCAACTATTCGATCTGGTGGAGCAACGCCCTAGAGTGAAGCCTAGGTTGCCCGGAATGTAGAATTGACCATTACCTTCACACTGTTTGCGATTATTCATTTTATACGACGGTAAAACTGTTGTCCATATATCGTATTTTATGCTTCTGGCGTTGACTTCTTAGGCCCTAACTATTCGATCAGGTGGAGCAACGCCCTATGGTGAAGCCTAGGTTGCCCGGAACGTAGAAATGACCATTGCCTTCACACTGTTTGCAAATATACATTATATACGATGGAAAAGCTGTTGTATCTATTTTGTATTTTATGCTTCTGGCACTGACTTCTTAGGTCCTAACTATTGGATCTGGTGGAGCAACGCCCAGGGGTGAAGCCTAGGTTCCGCGGAACGTAGAAATGACCATAACTTTCACACTGGTTTCAAATATTCGTTTTATACAATGAAAAAACTGTTCTATTTATTTTGTATTTTATGTTTCGGGCGTTGACTTCTAAGGCCCTAACTATTCGATCTGGTGGAGCAACGCCCTAGAGTGGAGCCTAGGTCGCCCGAAACGTGGAAATGACCGTTACTCTCTCTGGTTGCAATTATTCCAGCTATACGATGGACAAACTGTTGGATCTTGATTGTACTTTATGCTTCTGGCGTTGACTTCTTAGGCCCTATCTATTCGATCTGGCGGAGCAACGCCCCAGAGTGTAGCCTAGGTTGCCCGGAATGTAGAAATGACCATCACTTTCACACTGGAGGCAATTATTCCTGTTATACGATGAAAAAGCAGTTGTATTTTTATTGTATTTTATGCGTCTGGAGTTGTTTTCTAAGGCCCGAACTATTCGATGTGGTGGAGCAACGCCCTAGAGCGAAACCTAGGTTGCCCGGAACGTAGAAATGACCATTACTTTCACACTGGTTGCAATTATTCCTGTTATACGATGGACAAACTGTTGTGTTTATATTATATTTTATGCTTCAGACGTTGACTTCTAAGGCCGTAGCTATTCGATGTGGTGGAGAAACAACCTAGAGTGAAGCCTAGGTTGCCCGGAAAGTAGAAATGACCATAACCTCCACACTGTTTGCAATTATTCATTTTATACGATTGAAAAACTGTTGTATTTATATTGTATTTTATGCTTCTGGCGTTGACGTCTAAGTCCCTAACTATTCGATCTGGTGGAGCAACGCCCTAGCGTGAAGCCTAGGTTGCCCGGAACGTAGAAATAACCATTACTTCCACACTGTTTGCAGTTATTCATTTTATAAAATGGAAAAACTGTTGTATTTATAATGTATTTTTTGCTTCTGGCGTTGACTTCTTAGGCCCTAACAATTCGATCTGGTGGAGCAACGCCCTAGCGTGAAGCCTAGGTTGCACGGAACGTAGAAATGACCATTACTTTCACACTGGTTGCAATTATTCCTCTTATACGATGGACAAACTGTTGGATTTTTATTGTTCTTTATGCTTCTGGCGATGACTTCTTAGGCCCTAACTATTCGATCAGGTGGAGCAACGCCCTAGGGTGAAGCGTAGGTTGCCCGGAACGTGGAAATGACCATAACTTTCACACTGGTTTCAATTATTCGTTTTATACAATGGAAAAACTGTTCTATTTATTTTGTATTTTATGCTTCGGGCGTTGACTTCTATGGCCCTAACTATTCGATCTGGTGGAGCAACGCCCTAGAGTGAAGCCTAGGTTGCCCGGAACGTAGAAATGACCATTACCTTCACACTGTTTGCGATTATTCATTTTATACGATGTTAAAACTGATGTATTTATTTTGTATTTTATGCTTCTGGCATTGACTTCTAAGGCCCTAGCTATTCCATCTGGTGGAGCAACGGCCTAGAGTGGAGCCTAGGTCGCCCGAAACGTGGAAATGACCGTTACTTTCTCTCTGGTTGCAATTATTCCTGCTATACGATGGACAAACTGTTGGATTTTGATTGTACTTTATGCTTCTGGCGTTGACTTCTTAGGCCCTATCTATTCGATCTGGCGGAGCAACGCCCCAGAGTGTAGCCTAGGTTGCCCGGAATGTAGAAATGACCATCACTTTCACACTGGTTGCAATTATTCTTGTTATACGATCGAAAAACTGTTGTTTTTATTTTGTATTTTATACCTCTGGCGTTGACTCCAAATGCCGTAGCTATTCGACGTGGTGGAGCAACGCCCTAGAGTGAAGCCGAGGTTGCCTGGAACGTAGAAATGACCATGTCTTTCACACTGGTTGCAATTATTCCTGTTATACGATGGAAAAACTGTTGTACTTATATATGTTATGCTTCAGGCGTTGACTTCTAAGGGAGTAGCTATTCGATGTGGTGGAGAAACGCCCTAGAGTGAAGCCTAGGTTGCACGGAAAGTAGAAATGACCATTACCTCCACACTGTTTGCAATTATACGTTTTATACAATCGAGAAACTGTTGTATTTATATTGTTTTTTATAGTTATGGCGTTGACTTCTAAGGCCGTAGCTATTCGATGTGGTGGAGCAATGCCCTAGAGTGAAGCCTAGGATGCCAGCAACGTAGAAATGACCATATTTTTCACACTGTTTGCAATTATTCCTGTTATACGATTGAAAAACTGTTGTATTTATATTGTATTTTATGCTTCTGGCGTTGACTTCCTGGGCCCTAACTATTCTATCTGGAGGAGCAACTACCTAGAGTGAAGCCTAGGTTGCCCGGAATGCAGAAATGACCATCACTTTCACACTGGAGGCAATTATTCCTGTTATACGACGGACAAACTGTTGGATTTTTAATGTACTTTATGCTTCTGGCGTTGACTTCTAAGGCCCTATGTATTCGATCTGGTGGAGCAATGCCTCAGTGTTAAGTCTAGGATGCCCGGAACGTAGAAATGTCCGTTACTTTCACACTGGTTGCAATTACTCATTTTATGCGATGGAAAAACTGTTGTACATATATCGTATTTTATGCTTCTGGCATTGACTTCTTAGGCCCTAACTATTCGATCTGGTGGAGCAACGCCCAGGGGTGAAGCCTAGGTTGCCCGGAACGTAGAAATGACCATAACTTTCACACTGGTTTCAATTATTCGTTTTATACAATGGAAAAACTGATCTATTTATTTTGTATTTTATGCTTCGGGCGTTGACTTCTAAGGCCCAAACTATTCGATCTGGTGCAGCAAGGCCCTAGAGTGAAGCCTAGGTTGCCCGGAACATAGAAATGACCATTACCTTCACACTGTTTGCGATTATTCATTTTATACGATGGCAAAACTGTTGTACATATATCGTATTTTATGCTTCTGACGTTGACTTCTTAGGCCCTAACTATTCGATCAGGTGGAGCAACGCCCTAGGGTGAAGCGTAGGTTGCCCGGAACGTGGAAATGACCATAACTTTCACACTGGTTTCAATTATTCGTTTTATACAATGGAAAAACTGTTCTATTTATTTTGTATTTTATGCTTCGGGCGTTGACTTCTATGGCCCTAACTATTCGATCTGGTGGAGCAACGACCTACAGTGAAGCCTAGGTTGCCCGGAACGTAGAAATGACCGTTACCTTCACACTGTTTGCGTTTATTCATTTTATACGATGGTAAAACTGTTGTACATACATCGTATTTTATGCTTCTGGCGCTGACTTCTTAGGCCCTAACTATTCGATCAGGAGGAGCAACGCCCTAGGGTGAAGCCTAGGATGCCCGGAACGTAGAAATGACCATAACTTTCACACTGGTTGCAATTACTCGTTTTATACGATGGAAAAACTATTGTATTTATATTGTATTTTATGCTTCTGGCGTTGACTTCTAAGGCCCTAACTATTCGATCTGGTGGAGCAACGCCCTGGAGTGAAGCCTAGGTTGCGCGGAACGTAGAAATGACCATTACCTTCACACTGCTTGCAAATATACATTATATACGATGGAAAAGCTGTTGTATCTATTTTGTATTTTATGCTTCTGGCGCTGACTTCTTAGGTCCTAACTATTGGATCTGGTGGAGCAACGCCCAGGGGTGAGGTCTAGGTTGCGCGGAACGTAGAAATGACCATAAATTTTACACTGGTTTCAATTATTCGTTTTATACAATGGAAAAACTGTTGTATTTATTTTGTATTTGGTGCTTCTGTCGTTGACTTCTTAGGCCCTAACTATTAGATCTGGTGGAGCACCGCCCTGTGGTGAAGCATAGGTTGCGCGGAACGTAGAAATGACCTGTACTTTCACACTGGTTGCAGTTATTCCTGTTATACGATGGAAAAACTGTTGCATTTTTATTGTATTTTATGTTTCTGGCATTGACTTCTAAGGCCCTAGCTATTCCATCTGGTGGAGCAACGCCCTAGAGTGGAGCCTAGGTCGCCCGAAACATAGAAATGACCATTACTTTCACTCTGGTTGCAATTATTCCAGCTATACGATAGACAAACTGTTGGATTTTGATTGTACTTTATACTTCTGGCGTTGACTTCTAAGGCCCTATGTATTCGATCTGGTGTAGCAATGCCTCAGAGTTAAGTCTAGGATGCCCGCAACGTAGAACTGGCTATTACTTTCACACTGGTTGCAATTATTCGTTTTATACGATGGAAAAATCGTTGTACATATATCGTATTTTATGCTTCTGGCGTTGACTTCTTAGGCCCTAACTATTCGCTGAGGTGGAGCAACGCCCTAGGGTGAAGCCTAGGTTGCGCGGAACGTTGAAATGATCATATCTTTCACACTGTTTGCAATTATTCATATTATACAGTGGAAAAACAGTTGTATTTATATTGCATTTTATGCTTCTGGCATTGACTTCTAAGGCCCTAACTATTCGACGTGGTGGAGCAACGTCCTAGAGTGAAACCTAGATTGCCCGGAACGTAGAAATGACCATAGCTTTCACACTGGTTGCAATTATTCCTGTTATACAAATGAAAAACTGTTGTATTTATTTTGTATTCTATGCTTCTGGCGTTGACTTCTTAGGCCCTATCTATTCGATCTGGCGGAGCAACGCCCTAGAGTGTAGCCTAGGTTGCCCGGAATGTAGAAATGACCATCACTTTCACACTGGTTGCAATTATTCTTGTAATACGATCGATAAACTTTTGTATTTATTTTGTATTTTATGCCTCTGGCGTTGACTCCTAAGCCCGTAGCTATTCGATGTGGTGGAGCAACGCCCTAGAGTGAAGCCTAGGTTGCCCGGAACGTAGAAATGACCATGTCTTTCACACTGGTTGCAATTATTCCTGTTATACGATGGAAAAACTGTTGTACTTATATTATATTTTATGCTTCAGGCGTTGACTTCTAAGGGCGTAGCTATTCGATGTGGTGGAGAAACGCCCTAGAGTGAAGCCTAGGTTGCCCGGAACGTGGAAATGACCATAACTATCAGACTGATTGCAATTACTCGTTTTATACAATGGAGAAACTGTTGTATTTATATTGTTTTTTATAGTTATGGCGTTGACTTCTAAGGCCGTAGCTATTCGATGTGGTGGAGCAATGCCCTAGAGTGAAGCCTAGGATGCCCGCAACGTAGAAATGACCATATTTTTCACACTGTTTGCAATTATTCCTGTTATACGATTGAAAAACTGTTGTATTTATACTGTATTTTATGCTTCTGGCGTTGACTTCTAAGGCCGCAGCTATTCGATGTGGTGGAGCAACGCCCTAGAGTGAAGCCTAGGTTGCCCGGAACGTAGAAATGACCATAGCTTTCACACTGGTTGCAATTATTCCTGTTATACAAGTGAAAAACTGTTGTATTTATATTGTATTTTATGCTTCTGGGGTTGACTTCCTGGGCCCTAACTATTCTATCTGGAGGAGCAACTCCCTAGAGAGAAGCCTAGGTTGCCCGGAATGCAGAAATGACCATCACTTTCACACTGGTGGCAATTATTTCTGTTATACGATGGACAAACTGTTGGATTTTTAATGTACTTTATGCTTCTGGCGTTGACTTCTAAGTCCCTATGTATTCGATCTGGGGGAGCAATGCCTCAGTGTTAAGTCTAGGATGCCCGGAACGTAGAGATGTCCGTTACTTGCACACTGGTTGCAATTACTCATTTTATGCGATGCAAAAACTGTTGTACACATATCGTATTTTATGCTTCTGGCATTGACTTCTTAGGCCCTAACTATTCGATCTGGTGGAGCAACGCCCAGGGGTGAAGCCTAGGTTGCCCGGAACGTAGAAATGACCATAACTTTCACACTGGTTTCAATTGTTCGTTTTATACAATGGAAAAACTGTTCTATTTATTTTGTATTTTATGCTTCGGGCGTTGACTTCTAAGGCCCCAACTATTCGATCTGGTGGAGCAACGCCCTAGAGTGAAGCCTAGGTTGCCCGGAATGTAGAATTGACCATTACCTTCACACTGTTTGCGATTATTCATTTTATACGACGGTAAAACTGTTGTACATATATCGTATTTTATGCTTCTGGCGTTGACTTCTTAGGCCCTAACTATTCGATCAGGTGGAGCAACGCCCTATGGTGAAGCCTAGGTTGCCCGGAACGTAGAAATGACCATTGCCTTCACACTGTTTGCAAATATACATTATATACGATGGAAAAGCTGTTGTATCTATTTTGTATTTTATGCTTCTGGCACTGACTTCTTAGGTCCTAACTATTGGATCTGGTGGAGCAACGCCCAGGGGTGAAGCCTAGGTTCCGCGGAACGTAGAAATGACCATAACTTTCACACTGGTTTCAAATATTCGTTTTATACAATGAAAAAACTGTTCTATTTATTTTGTATTTTATGTTTCGGGCGTTGACTTCTAAGGCCCTAACTATTCGATCTGGTGGAGCAACGCCCTAGAGTGGAGCCTAGGTCGCCCGAAACGTGGAAATGACCGTTACTCTCTCTGGTTGCAATTATTCCAGCTATACGATGGACAAACTGTTGGATCTTGATTGTACTTTATGCTTCTGGCGTTGACTTCTTAGGCCCTATCTATTCGATCTGGCGGAGCAACGCCCCAGAGTGTAGCCTAGGTTGCCCGGAATGTAGAAATGACCATCACTTTCACACTGGTTGCAATTATTCTTGTTATACGATCGAAAAACTGTTGTTTTTATTTTGTATTTTATACCTCTGGCGTTGACTCCAAAGGCCGTAGCTATTCGACGTGGTGGAGCAACGCCCTAGAGTGAAGCCTAGGTTGCCTGGAACGTAGAAATGACCATGTCTTTCACACTGGTTGCAATTATTCCTGTTATACGATGGAAAAACTGTTGTACTTATATAATATGTTATGCTTCAGGCGTTGACTTCTAAGGGCGTAGCTATTCGATGTGGTGGAGAAACGCCCTAGAGTGAAGCCTAGGTTGCCCGGAAAGTAGAAATGACCATTACCTCCACACTGTTTGCAATTATACATTTTATACAATCGAGAAACTGTTGTATTTATATTGTTTTTTATAGTTATGGCGTTGACTTCTAAGGCCGTAGCTATTCGATGTGGTGGAGCATTGCCCTAGAGTGAAGCCTAGGATGCCAGCAACGTAGAAATGACCATATTTTTCACACTGTTTGCAATTATTCCTGTTATACGATTGAAAAACTGTTGTATTTATATTGTATTTTATGCTTCTGGCGTTGACTTCTAAGGCCGCAGCTATTCGATGTGGTGGAGCAACGCCCTAGAGTGAAGCTTAGGTTGCCCGGAACGTAGAAATGACCATAGCTTTCACACTGGTTGCAAATATTCCTGTTATACACGTGAAAAACTGTTGTATTTATATTGTATTTTAAGCTTCTGGCGTTGACTTCCTGGGCCCTAACTATTCTATCTGGAGGAGCAACTACCTAGAGTGAAGCCTAGGTTGCCCGGAATGCAGAAATGACCATCACTTTCACACTGGAGGCAATTATTCCTGTTATACGATGGACAAACTGTTGGATTTTTAATGTACTTTATGCTTCTGGCGTTGACTTCTAAGGCCCTATGTATTCGATCTGGTGGAGCAACGCCCTAGGGTGAAGCCTAGATTGCCCGGAACATAGAAATGACCATTGCCTTCACACTGTTTGCAAATATACATTATATACGATGGAAAAGCTGTTGTATCTATTTTGTATTTTATGATTCGGGCGTTGACTTCTTAGGCCCTAACTATTCGATCTGGTGGAGCAACACCCTAGAGTGAGGCCTAGGTTGCCTGGAATGTAGAAATGACCAGTACTTTCACACTGGTTGCAATTATTCGTTTTATACAATGGAAAAACTGTTCTATTTATTTTGTCTTTTATGCTTCGGGCGTTGATTTCTAAGGCCCTAACTATTCGACCTGGCGGTGCAACGCCCTAGAGTGAAGCCTAGGTTACCCGGAATGTAGAAATGACCAGTACCTTCACACTGTATGCAATTATTCATTTTATACGATGGAAAAACTATTGTACCTTTATTGTATTTTATGCTTCGGGCGTTGACTTCTAAGGCCCTAACTAGTCGATCTGGTGGGGCAACGACCTGGAGTCAAGCCGAGGTTGCCCGGAACGTAGAAATGACCATAACTTTCACACTGGTTGCAATTATTCGTTTTATACGATGGAAAAGCTGTTCTATAAATTTTGTATTTAATGCTTCGGGCGTTGACTGCCAAGGCCCCGACTATTCGATCTGGTGGAGCAACGCCATAGTGTCAAGCCTAGGTTGCCCGGAACGTAGATATGACCATTACTTTCACACTGGTTGCAATTATTCTTTTTATACGATGGAAAAACTGTTGTATTTATATTGTATTTTATGCTTCTAGCGTTGACTTCATAGGCCCTATCCACTCGATCTGGTGGAGCAACGCCCTAGAGTGAAGCCTAGGATGCCCGAAACGTAGACATGACCATTACTTTCACTCTGGTTGCAATTATTCATGCTATACGATGGAAAAACTGTTGTATTTTTATTGTATTTTATGCTTCTGGCGTTGACTTCTATGGCCCTAACTATTCGATCTGGTGGAGCAACGCCCTAGAGTGAAGCCTAGGTTGCCCGGAACGTAGAAATGACCATTACCTTCACACTGTTTGCGATTATTCATTTTATACGATGTTAAAACTGTTGTATTTATTTTGTATTTTATGCTTCTGGCATTGACTTCTAAGGCCCTAGCTATTCCATCTGGTGGAGCAACGCCCTAGAGTGGAGCCTAGGTCGCCCGAAACGTGGAAATGACCGTTACTTTCTCTCTGGTTGCAATTATTCCAGCTATACGATGGACAAACTGTTGGATTTTGATTGTACTTTATGCTTCTGGCGTTGACTTCTTAGGCCCTATCTATTCGATCTGGCGGAGCAACGCACCAGAGTGTAGCCTAGGTTGCCCGGAATGTAGAAATGACCATCACTTTCACACTGGTTGCAATTATTCTTGTTATACGATCGAAAAACTGTTGTTTTTATTTTGTATTTTATACCTCTGGCGTTGACTCCAAAGGCCGTAGCTATTCGACGTGGTGGAGCAACGCCCTAGAGGGAAGCCTAGGTTGCCTGGAACGTAGAAATGACCATGTCTTTCACACTGGTTGCAATTATTCCTGTTATACGATGGAAAAACTGTTGTATTTATATTGTATTTTATGCTTCTGGCGTTGACTTCTAAGGCCGCAGCTATTCGATGTGGTGGAGCAACGCCCTAGAGTGAAGCCTAGGTTGCCCGGAACGTAGAAATGACCATAGCTTTCACACTGGTTGCAAATACTCCTGTTATACAAGTGAAAAACTGTTGTATTTATATTGTATTTTAAGCTTCTGGCGTTGACTTCCTGGGCCCTAACTATTCTATCTGGAGGAGCAACTACCTAGAGTGAAGCCTAGGTTGCCCGGAATGCAGAAATGACCATCACTTTCACACTGGAGGCAATTATTCCTGTTATACGATGGACAAACTGTTGGATTTTTAATGTACTTTATGCTTCTGGCGTTGACTTCTAAGGCCCTATGTATTCGATCTGGTGGAGCAATGCCTCAGTGTTAAGTCTAGGATGCCCGGAACGTAGAAATGTCCGTTACTTTCACACTGGTTGCAATTACTCATTTTATGCGATGGAAAAACTGTTGTACATATATCGTATTTTATGCTTCTGGCATTGACTTCTTAGGCCCTAACTATTCGATCTGGTGGAGCAACGCCCAGGGGTGAAGCCTAGGTTGCCCGGAACGTAGAAATGACCATAACTTTCACACTGGTTTCAATTATTCGTTTTATACAATGGAAAAACTGATCTATTTATTTTGTATTTTATGCTTCGGGCGTTGACTTCTAAGGCCCAAACTATTCGATCTGGTGCAGCAAGGCCCTAGAGTGAAGCCTAGGTTGCCCGGAACATAGAAATGACCATTACCTTCACACTGTTTGCGATTATTCATTTTATACGATGGCAAAACTGTTGTACATATATCGTATTTTATGCTTCTGACGTTGACTTCTTAGGCCCTAACTATTCGATCAGGTGAAGCAACGCCCTAGGGTGAAGCGTAGGTTGCCCGGAACGTGGAAATGACCATAACTTTCACACTGGTTTCAATTATTCGTTTTATACAATGGAAAAACTGTTCTATTTATTTTGTATTTTATGCTTCGGGCGTTGACTTCTATGGCCCTAACTATTCGATCTGGTGGAGCAACGACCTAGAGTGAAGCCTAGGTTGCCCGGAACGTAGAAATGACCGTTACCTTCACACTGTTTGCGTTTATTCATTTTATACGATGGTAAAACTGTTGTACATACATCGTATTTTATGCTTCTGGCGCTGACTTCTTAGGCCCTAACTATTCGATCAGGTGGAGCAACGCCCTAGGGTGAAGCCTAGGATGCCCGGAACGTAGAAATGACCATAACTTTCACACTGGTTGCAATTACTCGTTTTATACGATGGAAAAACTATTGTATTTATATTGTATTTTATGCTTCTGGCGTTGACTTCTAAGGCCCTAACTATTCGATCTGGTGGAGCAACGCCCTGGAGTGAAGCCTAGGTTGCGCGGAACGTAGAAATGACCATTACCTTCACACTGCTTGCAAATATACATTATATACGATGGAAAAGCTGTTGTATCTATTTTGTATTTTATGCTTCTGGCGCTGACTTCTTAGGTCCTAACTATTGGATCTGGTGGAGCAACGCCCAGGGGTGAGGTCTAGGTTGCGCGGAACGTAGAAATGACCATAAATTTTACACTGGTTTCAATTATTCGTTTTATACAATGGAAAAACTGTTGTATTTATTTTGTATTTGGTGCTTCTGTCGTTGACTTCTTAGGCCCTAACTATTAGATCTGGTGGAGCACCGCCCTGTAGTGAAGCATAGGTTGCGCGGAACGTAGAAATGACCTGTACTTTCACACTGGTTGCAGTTATTCCTGTTATACGATGGAAAAACTGTTGCATTTTTATTGTATTTTATGTTTCTGGCATTGACTTCTAAGGCCCTAGCTATTCCATCTGGTGGAGCAACGCCCTAGAGTGGAGCCTAGGTCGCCCGAAACATAGAAATGACCATTACTTTCACTCTGGTTGCAATTATTCCAGCTATACGATAGACAAACTGTTGGATTTTGATTGTACTTTATACTTCTGGCGTTGACTTCTAAGGCCCTATGTATTCGATCTGGTGTAGCAATGCCTCAGAGTTAAGTCTAGGATGCCCGCAACGTAGAAATGGCTATTACTTTCACACTGGTTGCAATTATTCGTTTTATACGATGGAAAAATTGTTGTACATATATCGTATTTTATGCTTCTGGCGTTGACTTCTTAGGCCCTAACTATTCGCTGAGGTGGAGCAACGCCCTAGGGTGAAGCCTAGGTTGCGCGGAACGTAGAAATGATCATATCTTTCACACTGTTTGCAATTATTCATATTATACAGTGGAAAAACAGTTGTATTTATATTGCATTTTATGCTTCTGGCATTGACTTCTAAGGCCCTAACTATTCGACGTGGTGGAGCTACGTCCTAGAGTGAAGCCTAGATTGCCCGGAACGTAGAAATGACCATAGCTTTCACACTGGTTGCAATTATTCCTGTTATACAAGTGAAAAACTGTTGTATTTATTTTGTATTCTATGCTTCTGGCGTTGACTTCTTAGGCCCTATCTATTCGATCTGGCGGAGCAACGCCCTAGAGTGTAGCCTAGGTTGCCCGGAATGTAGAAATGACCATCACTTTCACACTGGTTGCAATTATTCTTGTAATACGATCGATAAACTTTTGTATTTATTTTGTATTTTATGCCTCTGGCGTTGACTCCTAAGCCCGTAGCAATTCGATGTGGTGGAGCAACGCCCTAGAGTGAAGCCTAGGTTGCCCGGAACGTAGAAATGACCATGTCTTTCACACTGGTTGCAATTATTCCTGTTATACGATGGAAAAACTGTTGTACTTATATTATATTTTATGCTTCAGGCGTTGACTTCTAAGGGCGTAGCTATTCGATGTGGTGGAGAAACGCCCTAGAGTGAAGCCTAGGTTGCCCGGAACGTGGAAATGACCATAACTATCAGACTGATTGCAATTACTCGTTTTATACAATGGAGAAACTGTTGTATTTATATTGTTTTTTATAGTTATGGCGTTGACTTCTAAGGCCGTAGCTATTCGATGTGGTGGAGCAATGCCCTAGAGTGAAGCCTAGGATGCCCGCAACGTAGAAATGACCATATTTTTCACACTGTTTGCAATTATTCCTGTTATACGATTGAAAAACTGTTGTATTTATACTGTACTTTATGCTTCTGGCGTTGACTTCTAAGGCCGCAGCTATTCGATGAGGTGGAGCAACGCCCTAGAGTGAAGCCTAGGTTGCCCGGAACGTAGAAATGACCATAGCTTTCACACTGGTTGCAATTATTCCTGTTATACAAGTGAAAAACTGTTGTATTTATATTGTATTTTATGCTTCTGGGGTTGACTTCCTGGGCCCTAACTATTCTATCTGGAGGAGCAACTCCCTAGAGAGAAGCCTAGGTTGCCCGGAATGCAGAAATGACCATCACTTTCACACTGGTGGCAATTATTTCTGTTATACGATGGACAAACTGTTGGATTTTTAATGTACTTTATGCTTCTGGCGTTGACTTCTAAGTCCCTATGTATTCGATCTGGGGGAGCAATGCCTCAGTGTTAAGTCTAGGATGCGCGGAACGTAGAGATGTCCGTTACTTGCACACTGGTTGCAATTACTCATTTTATGCGATGCAAAAACTGTTGTACACATATCGTATTTTATGCTTCTGGCATTGACTTCTTAGGCCCTAACTGTTCGATCTGGTGGAGCAACGCCCAGGGGTGAAGCCTAGGTTGCCCGGAACGTAGAAATGACCATAACTTTCACACTGGTTTCAATTGTTCGTTTTATACAATGGAAAAACTGTTCTATTTATTTTGTATTTTATGCTTCGGGCGTTGACTTCTAAGGCCCCAACTATTCGATCTGGTGGAGCAACGCCCTAGAGTGAAGCCTAGGTTGCCCGGAATGTAGAATTGACCATTACCTTCACACTGTTTGCGATTATTCATTTTATACGACGGTAAAACTGTTGTACATATATCGTATTTTATGCTTCTGGCGTTGACTTCTTAGGCCCTAACTATTCGATCAGGTGGAGCAACGCCCTATGGTGAAGCCTAGGTTGCCCGGAACGTAGAAATGACCATTGCCTTCACACTGTTTGCAAATATACATTATATACGATGGAAAAGCTGTTGTATCTATTTTGTATTTTATGCTTCTGGCACTGACTTCTTAGGTCCTAACTATTGGATCTGGTGGAGCAACGCGCAGGGGTGAAGCCTAGGTTCCGCGGAACGTAGAAATGACCATAACTTTCACACTGGTTTCAAATATTCGTTTTATACAATGAAAAAACTGTTCTATTTATTTTGTATTTTATGTTTCGGGCTTTGACTTCTAAGGCTCTAACTATTCGATCTGGTGGAGCAACGCCCTAGAGTGGAGCCTAGGTCGCCCGAAACGTGGAAATGACCGTTACTTTCTCTCTGGTTGCAATTATTCCAGCTATACGATGGACAAACTGTTGGATCTTGATTGTACTTTATGCTTCTGGCGTTGACTTCTTAGGCCCTATCTATTCGATCTGGCGGAGCAACGCCCCAGAGTGTAGCCTAGGTTGCCCGGAATGTAGAAATGACCATCACTTTCACACTGGTTGCAATTATTCTTGTTATACGATCGAAAAACTGTTGTTTTTATTTTGTATTTTATACCTCTGGCGTTGACTCCAAAGGCCGTAGCTATTCGACGTGGTGGAGCAACGCCCTAGAGTGAAGCCTAGGTTGCCTGGAACGTAGAAATAACCATGTCTTTCACACTGGTTGCAATTATTCCTGTTATACGATGGAAAAACTGTTGTACTTATATAATATGTTATGCTTCAGGCGTTGACTTCTAAGGGCGTAGCTATTCGATGTGGTGGAGAAACGCCCTAGAGTGAAGCCTAGGTTGCCCGGAAAGTAGAAATGACCATTACCTCCACACTGTTTGCAATTATACATTTTATACAATCGAGAAACTGTTGTATTTATATTGTTTTTTATAGTTATGGCGTTGACTTCTAAGGCCGTAGCTATTCGATGTGGTGGAGCAATGCCCTAGAGTGAAGCCTAGGATGCCAGCAACGTAGAAATGACCATATTTTTCACACTGTTTGCAATTATTCCTGTTATACGATTGAAAAACTGTTGTATTTATATTGTATTTTATGCTTCTGGCGTTGACTTCTAAGGCCGCAGCTATTCGATGTGGTGGAGCAACGCCCTAGAGTGAAGCTTAGGTTGCCCGGAACGTAGAAATGACCATAGCTTTCACACTGGTTGCAAATATTCCTGTTATACAAGTGAAAAACTGTTGTATTTATATTGTATTTTAAGCTTCTGGCGTTGACTTCCTGGGCCCTAACTATTCTATCTGGAGGAGCAACTACCTAGAGTGAAGCCTAGGTTGCCCGGAATGCAGAAATGACCATCACTTTCACACTGGAGGCAATTATTCCTGTTATACGATGGACAAACTGTTGGATTTTTAATGTACTTTATGCTTCTGGCGTTGACTTCTAAGGCCCTATGTATTCGATCTGGTGGAGCAACGCCCTAGGGTGAAGCCTAGGTTGCCCGGAACATAGAAATGACCATTGCCTTCACACTGTTTGCAAATATACATTATATACGATGGAAAAGCTTTTGTATCTATTTTGTATTTTATGCTTCTGGCGCTGACTTCTTAGGCCCTATCTATTCGATCTGGCGGAGCAACGCCCCAGAGTGTAGCCTAGGTTGCCCGGAATGTAGAAATGACCATCACTTTCACACTGGTTGCAATTATTCTTGTTATACGATCGAAAAACTGTTGTTTTTATTTTGTATTTTATACCTCTGGCGTTGACTCCAAAGGCCGTAGCTATTCGACGTGGTGGAGCAACGCCCTAGAGTGAAGCCTAGGTTGCCTGGAACGTAGAAATGACCATATTTTTCACACTGTTTGCAATTATTCCTGTTATACGATTGAAAAACCGTTGTATTTATATTGTATTTTATGCTTCTGGCGTTGACTTCTTAGGCCCTAACTATTCGATCTGGTGGAGCAACGCCCTAGAGTGAAGCCTAGGTTGCCCGGAACGTAGAAATGACCATAACTTTCACACTGGTTGCAATTATCCCTTTTATACGATGGAAAAGCTGTTGTATTTTTATTGTACTTTATGCTTCTGGCGTTAACTTCTCGTGCCCTAACTATTCGATCTGGTGGAGCAACGCCCTAGAGTGAAGCCTAGGTTGCCCGGAACGTAGAAATGACCATTACTTTCACACTTTTTGCAATTATTCATTTTATACGATGGAAAAGCTGTTGTATTTATATTGTATTTTATGCTTCTGGCGTTGACTTCTAAGGCCCTAGCTATTCGATTTGGCCGAGCAACGCCCTAGAGTGAAGCCTAGGTTGCCCGGAACGTAGAAATGACCATTACTTCCACACTGTTTGCAATTATTCATTTTATACGATGGAAAAACTGTGGTATTTTTATTGTATTTTATGCTTCAGGCGTTGACCTCTAAGGCCGTAGCTATTCGATGTGGTGGAGCAACGCCCTAGAGTGAAGCCTAGGTTGCCCGGAACGTAGAAATGGCCATTACTTTCACACCGGTTGCAATTATTCGTTTTATACGGTGGAAAAACTGTTGTACATATATCGTATTTTATGATTCGGGCGTTGACTTCTTAGGCCCTAACTATTCGATCTGCTGGACCAACGCCCCAGAGTGAAGCCTAGGATGCCCGGAACGTAGGAATGACCATTACTTTCACACTGTTTGCAATTATTCATTTTATACGATGGAAAAACTGTTGTACTTATATTGTATTTTATGCTTCTGGCGTTGACTTCTAAGTCCCTAGCTATTCGATCTGGTGGAGCAACACCCTAGAGTGAGGCCTAGGTTGCCTGGAATGTAGAAATGACCAGTACTTTCACACTGGTTGCAATTATTCGTTTTATACAATGGAAAAACTGTTCTATTTATTTTGTCTTTTATGCTTCGGGCGTTGATTTCTAAGGCCCTAACTATTCGACCTGGCGGAGCAACGCCCTAGAGTGAAGCCTAGGTTACCCGGAATGTAGAAATGACCAGTACCTTCACACTGTATGCAATTATTCATTTTATACGATGGAAAAACTATTGTACCTTTATTGTATTTTATGCTTCGGGCGTTGACTTCTAAGGCCCTAACTAGTCGATCTGGTGGGGCAACGACCTGGAGTCAAGCCGAGGTTGCCCGGAACGTAGAAATGACCATAACTTTCACACTGGTTGCAATTATTCGTTTTATACGATGGAAAAGCTGTTGTATTTTTATTGTACTTTACGCTTCTGGCGTTAAGTTCTCGTGCCCTAACTATTCGATCTGGTGGAGCAACGCCCTATAGTAAAGCCTAGGTTGCCCGGAACGTAGAAATGACCATAACTTTCACACTGGTTGCAATTATCCCTTTTATACGATGGAAAAGCTGTTGAATTGTTATTGTACTTTATGCTTCTGGCGTTAACTTCTCGTGCCCTAACTATTGGAACTGGTGGACCAACGCCCTAGAGTGAAGCCTTGGTTGCCCAGAACGTAGAAATGACCATCCCTTTGACACTGGTTGCAATTATTCCCGTTATACGCTGGAAAAACTGTTGTATTTTTACTGTATTTTATGTTTCGGGCGTCGACTTCTAAGGCCCTAGCTATTCGATCTGGTTGAGCAACGCCCTAGAGTGAAGCCTAGGATGCCCGAAACGTAGACATGACCATTACTTTCACTCTGGCTGCAATTATTCATGCTATACGATAGAAAAACTGTTGTATTTTTATTGCATTTTATGCTTCTGGCGTAGACTTCTTAGGCCCTAACTATTCGAGCTGGTGGAGCAACGCCCTAGAGTGAAGCCTAGGTTGCTCCGAACGTACAAGTGACCCTAACATACATACTGGTTGCAAATATTCGTTTTATACGATGGAGAAACTGTTGTATTTATACCGTACTTTATGCGTCTGGCGTTGACTTATAAGGCCCTAACTATTCGATGTGGTGGAGCAACGCCCTGGAGCAAAACCTAGGTTGCACGGCACGTAGAAATGACCACAACATTCACACTGGTTGCAATTATTCGTTTTATACAATTGAAAAGCTGTTTTATTGATTTTGTATTTTATGCTTCGGGCGTTGACTTCTAAGGCCCTAACTATTCGATCTGGTGGAGCAATGCCCTAGTGTGAATCCTAGGTTGCCCGGAGCGTAGAAATGTCCATCACCTTCACTCTGGTTGTAATTATTCCTGTTGTACGATGGAAAAACTGTCGTATTTTTATTGTATTTTATGCGTCGGGCGTTGACTTCTAAGGCCCTAACTATTTGATCTGGTGGAGCAACGCCCTAGAGTGAAGCCTAGATTGCCCGGAACGTAGAAATGACCATTACTTTCACACTGTTTGTAATTATTCATTTTATACGATGGAAAATCTGTTGTACTTATATTGTATTTTATGCTTCTGGAGTGGACTTCTTAGGCCCTAACAGTTCGATCTGGTGTAGCAACGCCCTAGAGTGAAGCCAAGGTTTCCCGGAACGTAGAAATGACCGTTACTTTCACAATGTTTGCAATTATTCATTTTATACGATGGAAAAACTGTTGTACGTATATTGCTTTTTATGCTTCTGGCGTTGACTCCTATGGCCGTAGCTATTCGATTTGGTGGAGCAGCGCCCTAGAGTGAAGCCAAGGTTGCACGGAACGTAGATACGACCATAACTTTCACACTGGTTGCAATTATTAGTTTCATGCAATGGAAAAACTGTTCTATTAATTTTGTATTTAATGCTTCCGGCGTTGACTGCCAAGGCCCCGACTATTCGATCTGGTGGAGCAACGCCATAGTGTCAAGCCTAGGTTGCCCGGAACGTAGATATGACCATTACTTTTACACAGGTTGCAAATATTCGTTTTATACGATGGAGAAACTGTTGTATTTATAATGTACTTTATGCGTCTGGCGTTGACTTATAAGGCCCTAACTATTCGATGTGGTGGAGCAACGCCCTGGAGCAAAACCTAGGTTGCACGGCACGTAGAAATGACCACAACATTCACACTGGTTGCAATTATTCGTTTTATACAATGGAAAAGCTGTTTTATTGATTATGTATTTTATGCTTCGGGCGTTGACTTCTAAGGCCCTAACTACTCGATCTGGTGGAGCAACGCCCTAGTGTGAATCCTAGGTTGCCCGGAGCGTAGAAATGTCCATCACCTTCACTCTGGTTGTAATTATTCCTGTTGTACGATGGAAAAACTGTCGTATTTTTATTGTATTTTATGCTTCTGGCGTTGACTTCTAGGCCCTAACTATTCGATCAGGTGGAGCAACGCCCTAGGGTGAAGCCTAGGTTGCCCGGAACGTAGAAATGATCATTGCCTTCACACTGTTTGCAAATATACATTATATACGGTGGAAAAGCTGTTGTATCTATTTTGTATTTTATGCTTCTGGAGTTGACTTCTTAGGCCCTAACTATTCGATCTGGTGGAACAGCGCCCTAGAGTGAAGCCTGGGTTGCCCGGAACGTAGAAATGACCATCACTTTCACACTGGTTGCAATTATTCGTCTTATACAATGGAAAAACTGTTCTATAAATTTTGTATTTTATGCTTCGGGCGTTGACTTCTAAGGCCCTAACTATTCGATCTGGTGGAGCAACGCCCTAGAGTGAAGCCTAGGTTGCTCCGAACGTAGAAATTACCATAGCTTTCATACTGGTTGCAATTATTCGTTTCATACGATGGAAAAACTGTTCTATTAATTTTGTATTTTATGCTTCGGGCGTTGACTTCTAAGGCCCTAACTATTCGATCTGGTGGAGCAACGCCCTAGAGTGAAGCCTAGGTTGCTCCGAACGTAGAAATTACCATAGCTTTCATACTGGTTGCAATTATTCGTTTCATACGATGGAAAAACTGTTGTATTTATACTGTATTTTATGCTTCTGGCGTTGACATCTAAGGCCCTAACTATTCGATCTGGTGGAACAGCGCCCTAGAGTGAAGCCTAGGTTGCCCGGAACATAGAAATGATCACAACTTTCACCCTGGTTGCTATTATTCGTTTTATATGATGGAAAAACTGTTGTATTTATATTGTATTTTAAGCTTCTGGCGTTGACTTCTTAGGCCCTAACAGTTCGATCTGGTGTAGCAACGCCCTAGAGTGAAGCCAAGGTTGCCCGGAACGTAGAAATGACCGTTACTTTCACAATGTTTGCAATTATTCATTTTATACGATGGAAAAACTGTTGTACTTATGTTGTATTTTATGCTTCTGGAGTTGACTTCTTAGGCCCTAACTATTCCATCTGGAGGAGCAACGCCCTAGAGTGAAGCCTAGGTTGCCCGGAATGCAGAAATGACCATCACTTTCACACTGGTGGCAATTATTCGTCTTATACAATGGAAAAACTGTTCTATTAATTTTGTATTTTATGCTTCGGGCGTTGACTTCTAAGGCCCTAACTATTCGATCTGGTGGAGCAACGCCCTAGAGTGAAGCATAGGTTGCGCGGAACGTAGAAATGATCATAACTTTCACACTGGTTGCTATTATTCGTTTTATATGATGGAAAAACTGTTGTATTTATATTGTATTTTATGCTTCTGGCGTTGACTTCTTAGGCCCTAACCATTCGATCTGGTGGAGCAACGCCCTAGAGTGAAGCCAAGGTTTCCCGGAACGTAGAAATGACCGTTACTTTCACAATGTTTGCAATTATTCATTTTATACGATGGAAAAACTGTTGTACGTATATTGCTTTTTATGCTTCTGGCGTTGACTCCTATGGCCGTAGCTATTCGATTTGGTGGAGCAGCGCCCTAGAGTGAAGCCAAGGTTGCACGGAACGTAGATACGACCATAACTTTCACACTGGTTGCAATTATTAGTTTCATGCAATGGAAAAACTGTTCTATTAATTTTGTATTTAATGCTTCCGGCGTTGACTGCCAAGGCCCCGACTATTCGATCTGGTGGAGCAACGCCATAGTGTCAAGCCTAGGTTGCCCGGAACGTAGATATGACCATTACTTTTACACAGGTTGCAAATATTCGTTTTATACGATGGAGAAACTGTTGTATTTATAATGTACTTTATGCGTCTGGCGTTGACTTATAAGGCCCTAACTATTCGATGTGGTGGAGCAACGCCCTGGAGCAAAACCTAGGTTGCACGGCACGTAGAAATGACCACAACATTCACACTGGTTGCAATTATTCGTTTTATACAATGGAAAAGCTGTTTTATTGATTATGTATTTTATGCTTCGGGCGTTGACTTCTAAGGCCCTAACTACTCGATCTGGTGGAGCAACGCCCTAGTGTGAATCCTAGGTTGCCCGGAGCGTAGAAATGTCCATCACCTTCACTCTGGTTGTAATTATTCCTGTTGTACGATGGAAAAACTGTCGTATTTTTATTGTATTTTATGCTTCTGGCGTTGACTTCTAGGCCCTAACTATTCGATCAGGTGGAGCAACGCCCTAGGGTGAAGCCTAGGTTGCCCGGAACGTAGAAATGATCATTGCCTTCACACTGTTTGCAAATATACATTATATACGGTGGAAAAGCTGTTGTATCTATTTTGTATTTTATGCTTCTGGAGTTGACTTCTTAGGCCCTAACTATTCGATCTGGTGGAACAGCGCCCTAGAGTGAAGCCTGGGTTGCCCGGAACGTAGAAATGACCATCACTTTCACACTGGTTGCAATTATTCGTCTTATACAATGGAAAAACTGTTCTATTAATTTTGTATTTTATGCTTCGGGCGTTGACTTCTAAGGCCCTAACTATTCGATCTGGTGGAGCAACGCCCTAGAGTGAAGCCTAGGTTGCTCCGAACGTAGAAATTACCATAGCTTTCATACTGGTTGCAATTATTCGTTTCATACGATGGAAAAACTGTTGTATTTATACTGTATTTTATGCTTCTGGCGTTGACATCTAAGGCCCTAACTATTCGATCTGGTGGAACAGCGCCCTAGAGTGAAGCCTGGGTTGCCCGGAACGTAGAAATGACCATCACTTTCACACTGGTTGCAATTATTCGTTTTATACAATGGAAAAACTGTTGTATTAATTTTGTATTTTATGCTTCTGGCGTTGACTTCTAAGGCCCTAACTATTCGATCTGGTGGAACAGCGCCCTAGAGTGAAGCCGGGGTTGCCCGGACCGTAGAAATGACCATCACTTTCACACAGGTTGCAATTATTCGTTTTATACAACGGAAAAACTGTTCTATTAATTTTGTATTTTATGTTTCGGGCGTTGACATCTAAGGCCCTAACTATTCGATCTGGTGGAGCAACGCCCTAGAGTGCAGCATAGGTTGCGCGGAACATAGAAATGATCACAACTTTCACCCTGGTTGCTATTATTCGTTTTATATGATGGAAAAACTGTTGTATTTATATTGTATTTTAAGCTTCTGGCGTTGACTTCTTAGGCCCTAACAGTTCGATCTGGTGTAGCAACGCCCTAGAGTGAAGCCAAGGTTGCCCGGAACGTAGAAATGACCGTTACTTTCACAATGTTTGCAATTATTCATTTTATACGATGGAAAAACTGTTGTACTTATGTTGTATTTTATGCTTCTGGAGTTGACTTCTTAGGCCCTAACTATTCCATCTGGAGGAGCAACGCCCTAGAGTGAAGCCTAGGTTGCCCGGAATGCAGAAATGACCATCACTTTCACACTGGTGGCAATTATTCGTCTTATACAATGGAAAAACTGTTCTATTAATTTTGTATTTTATGCTTCGGGCGTTGACTTCTAAGGCCCTAACTATTCGATCTGGTGGAGCAACGCCCTAGAGTGAAGCATAGGTTGCGCGGAACGTAGAAATGATCATAACTTTCACACTGGTTGCTATTATTCGTTTTATATGATGGAAAAACTGTTGTATTTATATTGTATTTTATGCTTCTGGCGTTGACTTCTTAGGCCCTAACCATTCGATCTGGTGGAGCAACACCCTAGAGTGAAGCCAAGGTTTCCCGGAACGTAGAAATGACCGTTACTTTCACAATGTTTGCAATTATTCATTTTATACGATGGAAAAACTGTTGTACGTATATTGCTTTTTATGCTTCTGGCGTTGACTCCTATGGCCGTAGCTATTCGATTTGGTGGAGCAGCGCCCTAGAGTGAAGCCAAGGTTGCACGGAACGTAGATACGACCATAACTTTCACACTGGTTGCAATTATTAGTTTCATGCAATGGAAAAACTGTTCTATTAATTTTGTATTTAATGCTTCCGGCGTTGACTGCCAAGGCCCCGACTATTCGATCTGGTGGAGCAACGCCATAGTGTCAAGCCTAGGTTGCCCGGAACGTAGATATGACCATTACTTTTACACAGGTTGCAAATATTCGTTTTATACGATGGAGAAACTGTTGTATTTATAATGTACTTTATGCGTCTGGCGTTGACTTATAAGGCCCTAACTATTCGATGTGGTGGAGCAACGCCCTGGAGCAAAACCTAGGTTGCACGGCACGTAGAAATGACCACAACATTCACACTGGTTGCAATTATTCGTTTTATACAATGGAAAAGCTGTTTTATTGATTATGTATTTTATGCTTCGGGCGTTGACTTCTAAGGCCCTAACTACTCGATCTGGTGGAGCAACGCCCTAGTGTGAATCCTAGGTTGCCCGGAGCGTAGAAATGTCCATCACCTTCACTCTGGTTGTAATTATTCCTGTTGTACGATGGAAAAACTGTCGTATTTTTATTGTATTTTATGCTTCTGGCGTTGACTTCTAGGCCCTAACTATTCGATCAGGTGGAGCAACGCCCTAGGGTGAAGCCTAGGTTGCCCGGAACGTAGAAATGATCATTGCCTTCACACTGTTTGCAAATATACATTATATACGGTGGAAAAGCTGTTGTATCTATTTTGTATTTTATGCTTCTGGAGTTGACTTCTTAGGCCCTAACTATTCGATCTGGTGGAACAGCGCCCTAGAGTGAAGCCTGGGTTGCCCGGAACGTAGAAATGACCATCACTTTCACACTGGTTGCAATTATTCGTCTTATACAATGGAAAAACTGTTCTATTAATTTTGTATTTTATGCTTCGGGCGTTGACTTCTAAGGCCCTAACTATTCGATCTGGTGGAGCAACGCCCTAGAGTGAAGCCTAGGTTGCTCCGAACGTAGAAATTACCATAGCTTTCATACTGGTTGCAATTATTCGTTTCATACGATGGAAAAACTGTTGTATTTATACTGTATTTTATGCTTCTGGCGTTGACATCTAAGGCCCTAACTATTCGATCTGGTGGAACAGCGGCCTAGAGTGAAGCCTGGGTTGCCCGGAACGTAGAAATGACCATCACTTTCACACTGGTTGCAATTATTCGTTTTATACAATGGAAAAACTGTTGTATTAATTTTGTATTTTATGCTTCTGGCGTTGACTTCTAAGGCCCTAACTATTCGATCTGGTGGAACAGCGCCCTAGAGTGAAGCCGGGGTTGCCCGGACCGTAGAAATGACCATCACTTTCACACAGGTTGCAATTATTCGTTTTATACAACGGAAAAACTGTTCTATTAATTTTGTATTTTATGTTTCGGGCGTTGACATCTAAGGCCCTGACTATTCGATCTGGTGGAGCAACGCCCTAGAGTGCAGCATAGGTTGCGCGGAACATAGAAATGATCACAACTTTCACCCTGGTTGCTATTATTCGTTTTATATGATGGAAAAACTGTTGTATTTATATTGTATTTTAAGCTTCTGGCGTTGACTTCTTAGGCCCTAACAGTTCGATCTGGTGTAGCAACGCCCTAGAGTGAAGCCTAGGTTGCCCGGAATGCAGAAATGACCATCACTTTCACACTGGTGGCAATTATTCGTCTTATACAATGGAAAAACTGTTCTATTAATTTTGTATTTTATGCTTCGGGCGTTGACTTCTAAGGCCCTAACTATTCGATCTGGTGGAGCAACGCCCTAGAGTGAAGCCAAGGTTTCCCGGAACGTAGAAATGACCGTTACTTTCACAATGTTTGCAATTATTCATTTTATACGATGGAAAAACTGTTGTACGTATATTGCTTTTTATGCTTCTGGCGTTGACTCCTATGGCCGTAGCTATTCGATTTGGTGGAGCAGCGCCCTAGAGTGAAGCCAAGGTTGCACGGAACGTAGATACGACCATAACTTTCACACTGGTTGCAATTATTAGTTTCATGCAATGGAAAAACTGTTCTATTAATTTTGTATTTAATGCTTCCGGCGTTGACTGCCAAGGCCCCGACTATTCGATCTGGTGGAGCAACGCCATAGTGTCAAGCCTAGGTTGCCCGGAACGTAGATATGACCATTACTTTTACACAGGTTGCAAATATTCGTTTTATACGATGGAGAAACTGTTGTATTTATAATGTACTTTATGCGTCTGGCGTTGACTTATAAGGCCCTAACTATTCGATGTGGTGGAGCAACGCCCTGGAGCAAAACCTAGGTTGCACGGCACGTAGAAATGACCACAACATTCACACTGGTTGCAATTATTCGTTTTATACAATGGAAAAGCTGTTTTATTGATTATGTATTTTATGCTTCGGGCGTTGACTTCTAAGGCCCTAACTACTCGATCTGGTGGAGCAACGCCCTAGTGTGAATCCTAGGTTGCCCGGAGCGTAGAAATGTCCATCACCTTCACTCTGGTTGTAATTATTCCTGTTGTACGATGCAAAAACTGTCGTATTTTTATTGTATTTTATGCTTCTGGCGTTGACTTCTAGGCCCTAACTATTCGATCAGGTGGAGCAACGCCCTAGGGTGAAGCCTAGGTTGCCCGGAACGTAGAAATGATCATTGCCTTCACACTGTTTGCAAATATACATTATATACGGTGGAAAAGCTGTTGTATCTATTTTGTATTTTATGCTTCTGGAGTTGACTTCTTAGGCCCTAACTATTCGATCTGGTGGAACAGCGCCCTAGAGTGAAGCCTGGGTTGCCCGGAACGTAGAAATGACCATCACTTTCACACTGGTTGCAATTATTCGTCTTATACAATGGAAAAACTGTTCTATTAATTTTGTATTTTATGCTTCGGGCGTTGACTTCTAAGGCCCTAACTATTCGATCTGGTGGAGCAACGCCCTAGAGTGAAGCCTAGGTTGCTCCGAACGTAGAAATTACCATAGCTTTCATACTGGTTGCAATTATTCGTTTCATACGATGGAAAAACTGTTGTATTTATACTGTATTTTATGCTTCTGGCGTTGACATCTAAGGCCCTAACTATTCGATCTGGTGGAACAGCGCCCTAGAGTGAAGCCTGGGTTGCCCGGAACGTAGAAATGACCATCACTTTCACACTGGTTGCAATTATTCGTTTTATACAATGGAAAAACTGTTGTATTAATTTTGTATTTTATGCTTCTGGCGTTGACTTCTAAGGCCCTAACTATTCGATCTGGTGGAACAGCGCCCTAGAGTGAAGCCGGGGTTGCCCGGACCGTAGAAATGACCATCACTTTCACACAGGTTGCAATTATTCGTTTTATACAACGGAAAAACTGTTCTATTAATTTTGTATTTTATGTTTCGGGCGTTGACATCTAAGGCCCTAACTATTCGATCTGGTGGAGCAACGCCCTAGAGTGCAGCATAGGTTGCGCGGAACATAGAAATGATCACAACTTTCACCCTGGTTGCTATTATTCGTTTTATATGATGGAAAAACTGTTGTATTTATATTGTATTTTAAGCTTCTGGCGTTGACTTCTTAGGCCCTAACAGTTCGATCTGGTGTAGCAACGCCCTAGAGTGAAGCCAAGGTTGCCCGGAACGTAGAAATGACCGTTACTTTCACAATGTTTGCAATTATTCATTTTATACGATGGAAAAACTGTTGTACTTATGTTGTATTTTATGCTTCTGGAGTTGACTTCTTAGGCCCTAACTATTCCATCTGGAGGAGCAACGCCCTAGAGTGAAGCCTAGGTTGCCCGGAATGCAGAAATGACCATCACTTTCACACTGGTGGCAATTATTCGTCTTATACAATGGAAAAACTGTTCTATTAATTTTGTATTTTATGCTTCGGGCGTTGACTTCTAAGGCCCTAACTATTCGATCTGGTGGAGCAACGCCCTAGAGTGAAGCATAGGTTGCGCGGAACGTAGAAATGATCATAACTTTCACACTGGTTGCTATTATTCGTTTTATATGATGGAAAAACTGTTGTATTTATATTGTATTTTATGCTTCTGGCGTTGACTTCTTAGGCCCTAACCATTCGATCTGGTGGAGCAACGCCCTAGAGTGAA
The DNA here is from genome assembly GCF_051401765.1 of Calliopsis andreniformis. Taxonomy (NCBI): domain Eukaryota; kingdom Metazoa; phylum Arthropoda; class Insecta; order Hymenoptera; family Andrenidae; genus Calliopsis; species Calliopsis andreniformis. The sequence continues at coordinate 21,596,692 of NW_027480422.1, forward strand.
GCCGAGGTTGCTCCGAACGTAGAAATGACCATAGCTTTCATACTGTTTGCAATTATTCGTTTCATACGATGGAAAAGCTGTTGTATTTATACTGTATTTTATGCTTCTGGCGTTGACTTCTAAGGCCCTAACTATTCGATCTGGTGGAACAGCGCCCTAGAGTGAAGCCTGGGTTGCCCGGAACGTAGAAATGACCATCACTTTCACACTGGTTGCAATTATTCGTTTTATACAATGGAAAAACTGTTGTATTAATTTTGTATTTTATGCTTCTGGCGTTGACTTCTAAGGCCCTAACTATTCGATCTGGTGGAACAGCGCCCTAGAGTGAAGCCGGGGTTGCCCGGACCGTAGAAATGACCATCACTTTCACACTGGTTGCAATTATTCGTTTTATACAACGGAAAAACTGTTCTATTAATTTTGTATTTTATGTTTCGGGCGTTGACTTCTAAGGCCCTAACTATTCGATCTGGTGGAGCAACGCCCTAGAGTGAAGCATAGTTTGCGCGGAACATAGAAATGATCACAACTTTCACCCTGGTTGCTATTATTCGTTTTATATGATGGAAAAACTGTTGTATTTATATTGTATTTTAAGCTTCTGGCGTTGACTTCTTAGGCCCTAACAGTTCGATCTGGTGTAGCAACGCCCTAGAGTGAAGCCAAGGTTGCCCGGAACGTAGAAATGACCGTTACTTTCACAATGTTTGCAATTATTCATTTTATACGATGGAAAAACTGTTGTACTTATGTTGTATTTTATGCTTCTGGAGTTGACTTCTTAGGCCCTAACTATTCCATCTGGAGGGGCAACGCCCTAGACTGAAGCCTAGGTTGCCCGGAATGCAGATATGACCATCACTTTCACACTGGTGGCAATTATTCCTGTTATACGATGGACAAACTGTTGGATTTTTAATGTACTTTATGCTTCTGGCGTTGACTTCTAAGGCCCTGTGTATTAGATCTGGTGGAGCAATGCCTCAGTGTTAAGTCTAGGATGCCCGGAACGTAGAAATGTCCGTTACTTTCACACAGGTTGCAATTACTCATTTTATGCGATGGAAAGCTGTTGTACATATATCGTATTTTATGTTTCTGGCATTGACTTCTTAGGCCCTAACTATTCGATCTGGTGGAGCAACGCTCAGGGGTGAAGCCTAGGTTGCGTGGAACGTAGAAATGACATTAACTTTCACACTGGTTTCAATTGTTCGTTTTATACAATGGAAAAACTGTTCTATTTATTTTGTATTTTATGCTTCTGGCGCTGACCTCTTAGGTCCTAACTATTGTATCTGGTGGAGCAACGCCCAGGGGTGAAGCCTAGGTTGCGCGGAACGTAGAAATGACCATAACTTTCACACTGGTTTCAATTATTCGTTTTATACAATGGAAAAACTGATCTATTTATTTTGTATTTTATGCTTCGGGCGTTGACTTCTAAGACCCTAACTATTCGATCTGGTGGAGCAACGCCCTAGAGTGAAACCTAGGTTGCCCGGAACATAGAAATGACCATTACCTTCACACTGTTTGCGATTATTCGTTTTATACGATGGAAAAACTGTTGTATTTATATTGTATTTTATGCTTCAGGCGTTGACTTCTTAGGCCCTAACTATTCGATGTGGTTGAGCAACGCCCTAGAGTGAAGCCTAGATAGCCCGGAACGTAGAAATGACCATAGCTTTCACACTGGTTGCAATTACTCATTTTATGCGATGGAAAAACTGTTGTATTTATTTTGTATTTGGCGCTCCTGGCGTTGACTTCTTAGGCCCTAACTGATGGATCTGGTGGACCAACAGCCTAGAGTGAAGCCTAGGTTGGCCGGAACGTAGAAATGACCATTACATCCACACTGTTTGCAATTATTCATATTATACAGATGAAAAACTGTTGTATTTATATTGTATTTTATGCTTCTGGCATGGACTTCTAAGGACCTAACTATTCGATGTGGTTGAGCAACGCCCTAGAGTGAAGCCTAGATTGCCCGGAACGTAGAAATGACCATAGCTTTCATACTGGCTGCAATTATTCCCGTTATACGATGGAAAAACTGTTGTACTTATATTATATTTTATGTTTCAGGCGTTGACTTCTAAGGGCGTAGCTATTCGATGTGGTGCAGAAACGGCCTAGAGTGAAGCCTAGGTTGCCCGGAATATAGAAATGACCATCACCTTCACACGGTTTGCGATTATTCATTTTATACGATGGTAAAACTGTTGTACATATATCGTATTTTATGCTTCTGGCGTTGACTTCTTAGGCCCTAACTATGCGATATGGTGGAGCAACGCCCTAGAGTGAAGCCTAGATTGCCCGGAACGTAGAAATGACCATAGCTTTCATACTGGCTGCAATTATTCCCGTTATACGATGAAAAAACTGTTGTACTTATGTTGTATTTTATGCTTCTGGCGTCGAATTCTAAGTCCCTAACTATTCGATCTGCTGGAGCAACGCCCTAGAGTGAAGCCTAGGGTGCCCGGAACGTAGAAATGACCATAACTTTCACACTGGTTTCAATTACTCGTTTTATACAATGGAAAAACTGTTCTATTTATTTTGTATTTTATGCTTCGGGCGTTGACTTCTATGGCCCTAACTATTCGATCTGGTGGAGCAACGCCCTAGAGTGAAGCCTAGGTTGCCCGGAACGTAGAAATGACCATAACTTTCATACTGGTTGCAATTATTCGTTTTATACGATGGAAAAACTGTTGTATTTATATTGTATTTTATGCTTCAGGCGTTGACTTCTTAGGCCCTAACTATTCGCTCTGGTGGAACAACGCCCTAGTGACAAGCCTAGGTTGCACGGAATGTAGAAATGACCATCACTTTCACACTGGTTGCAATTATTCTTGTTATACACTGGAAAAACTGTTGTATTTATTTTATATTTTATGCTTCTGGCATTGACTTCTAAGGCCCTAGCTATTCCATCTGGTGGAGCAACGCCGTAGAGTGGAGCCTAGGTCGCCCGAAACGTAGAAATGACCATTACTTTCACTCTGTTTGCAAATGTACATTATATACGATGGAAAAGCTGTTGTATTTATATTGTATTTTATGCTTCTGGCGTTGACTTCTTAAGCCCTAACTATTCGATCTGGTGGAGCAATGCCTCAGAGTTAAGTCTAGGATGCCCGCAACGTAGAAATGGCTATTACTTTCACACTTGTTGCAATTATTCGTTTTATACGATGGAAAAACTGTTGTACATATATCGTATTTTATGCTTCAGGCGTTGACTTCTAAGGCCGTAGCTATTCGATGTGGTGGAGAAACGCCCTAGAGTGGAGCCTAGGTTGCCCGGAACGTAGAAATGACCATACCTTTCACACCGGTTGCAATTACTCATTTTATGCGATGGAAAAACTGTTGTACATATATCGTATTTTATGCTTCAGGCATTGACTCCTTAGGCCCTAACTATTCGATCTCGTGGAGCAACGTCCTAGGGTGAAGCCTAGGTTGCCCGGAACGTAGAAGTGACCATAACTATCAAACTGGTTGCAATTATTCATTTTATACGATGGATAGAATGTTGTATTTATACTGTATTTTATAGTTATGGCGCTGTCTTCTCGGGCCGTAGCTATTCGATGTGGTTGAGCAACGCCCTAGTGTGAAGCCTAGGTTGCCCGGAAGGTAGAAATGACCATTACATCCACACTGTTTGCAATTATTCATATTATGCAGTGGAACAACTGTTGTATTTATATGGCATTTTATGCTTCTGGCATTGACTTCTAAGGCCGCAGCTATTCGATGTGGTGGAACGACGCCCTAGAGTGCAGCCTAGGTTGCCCGTATCGTAGAAATGACCATATCTTTCACACTGGTTGCAATTATTCCTGTTATACGATGGTAAAACTGTTGTACATATATCGTATTCTATGCACCTGGCATTGACTTCTTAGGCCCTAACTATTCGATATGGTGGAGCAACGCCCTAGAGTGAAGCCTAGGTTGCCCGGAACGTAGAAATGACCCTAACTATCAGACTGGTTGCAATTATTCCTGTTATACGATTCAAAAACTGTTGTATTTATATTGTATTTTATGCTTCTGGCGTTGACTTCTTAGGCCCTGACTATTCGATCAAGTGGAATGACGCTCTAGAGTGAAGCCTAGGTTGCCCGGAACTTAGAAATGACAATCACCTTCACTCTGGTTGCAATTGTTCCTGTTATACGATGGAAAAACTGTTGTACATATATCGTATTTTATGCTTCTGGCATTGACTTCTTAGGCCCTAACTATTCGATCTGGTGGAGTAACGCCCTAGGGTGAAGCCTAGGTTGCCCGGAACGTAGAAATGACCATAACTATCAGACTGGTTGCAATTATTCGTTTTATACGATGGAAAGACTGTTGTATTTATATTGTATTTTATAGTTATGGCGTTGTCTTCTAGGGCCGTAGCTATTCGATGTGGTGGAGCAACGCCCCCGAGTGAAGCCTAGGTTGCCGGAACGTAGAAATGACCATCACTTTCACAATGATTGCAGTTATTCTTGTTATGCGATGGAAAAACCGTTGTATTTATATTGTATTTTATGCTTCTGGCGTAGGCTTCTTAGGCCCTAACTATTCGATCTGGGTGAAGCACGCCCTAGACTGAAGCCTAGGTTGCCCGGAACGTAGAAATGACCATCACTTTCACACTAGTTGCAATTATTCCTGTTATACGATGGAAAAAGTGTTGTATTTATATTGTATTTTATGCTTCTGGTGTACACTTCTTAGGCCCTAGCTATTCGATCTGGAGGAACAACGCCCTAGAGTGAAGCCTAGGTTGCCCGGAACGTAGAAATGACCATCACTTTCACACTGGTTGCAATTATTCTTGTTATACGATGGAAAAACTGTTGTATTTATTTTGTATGTTATGCCTCTGGCGTTTACTCCTAAGGCCGCAGCTATTCGATGTGGTGGAGCAACGCCAGAGAGTGAAGCCTAGGTTGCCCGGAACGTAGAAATGACCATTACTTCCACACTGTTTGCAATTATTCATATCATACAGTGGAAAAACTGTTGTATTTATATGGCATTTTATGCTTCTGGCATTGACTTCTAAGGCCCTAACTATTCGATGCGGTGGAGCAACGCCCTAGAGTGAAGTCTAGGTTGCCCGGAACGTAGAAATGACTATAACCATCAGACTGGTTGCAATTATTCGTTTTATGCGATGGAAAGACTGTTGTACTTATATTGTATTTTATAGTTATGGCGTTGTCTTCTAGGGCCGTAGCTATTCGATGTGGTTGCGCAACGCCCTAGAGTGAAGCCTAGGTTGCCCGGAACGTAGAAATGACCATTACTTCCACACTGTTTGCAATTATTCATATTATACAGTGGAAAAACTGTTGCATTTATATGGCATTTAATGCTTCTGGCATTGAGATCTGAGGCCAAACTATTCGATGTGGTGGAGCAACGCCCTAGAGTGAAGCCTAGGTTGCCCGGAACGTAGAAATGACAATACCTTTCACACTGGTTGCAATTATTCCTGTTATACAAGGGAAAAACTGTTGTATATATATTGTTTTTTATGCTTCTGGAGTTGACTTCCTGGGCCCTAACTATTTTATCTGGAAGAGCAACGCCCTAGAGTGAAGCCTAGGTTGCCCGGAATGCAGAAATAACAATCACTATCACACTGGTGGCAATTATTCCTGTTATACGATGGACAAACTGTTGGATTTTTAATGTACTATATGCTTCTGGCGTTGACGTCTAAGGCCCTATGTATTCCATCTGGTGAAGCAATGCCTCAGTGTTAAGTCTAGGATGCCTGGAACGTAGAAATGGCCGTTACTTTCACACTGGTTGCAATTATTCATATTATACAGTGGAACAACTGTTTTATTTATATGGCATTTTATGCTTCAGGCATTGACTTCTAAGGCCCTAACTATTCGATGTGGTGGAGCAACGCCAGAGAGTGAAGCCTAGGTTGCCCGGAACGTAGAAATGACCATTACTTCCACACTGTTTGCAATTATTCATATTATACAGTGGAAAAACTGTTGCATTTATATGGCATTTAATGCTTCTGGCATTGAGATCTGAGGCCAAACTATTCGATGTGGTGGAGCAACGCCCTAGAGTGAAGCCTAGGTTGACCGGAACGTAGAAATGACCCTAGCTTTCACACTGGTTGCAATTATTCCTGTTATACAAGGGAAAAACTGTTGTATTTATATTGTATTTTATGCTCCTGGCGTTGACTTCTTAGGCCCTAACTATTCGATCTGGTGGAGCATGGCCCTAGAGTGAAGCCTAGGATGCCCGGAATGCTGAAATGACCATCACTTTCACACTGGTTGCAATTATTCTTGTTATACGATGGGAAAACTGTTGTATTTATTTTGTATTTTATGCCTCTGGCGTTGACTCCTAAGGCCGTAGCTATTCGATGTGGTGGAGCAACGCCCTAGAGTGAAGCCTAGGTTGCCCGTATCGTAGGAATGACCATATCTTTCACACTGTTTGCAATTATTCCTTTTATACGATGGAAAAACTGTTGTATTTATATTGTATTTTATGCTTCTGGCATTGACTACTAAGGTCCTAGCTATTCGATCTGGCGGAGCAGCGCTCTAGAGTGAAGCCTAGGTTGCCCGGAACTTAGAAAAGACCATCACCTTCACTCTGGTTGCAATCATTCCTGTTATACGATGGAAAAACTGTGGTATTTATATTGTATTTTATGCTTCTGGTGGAGACTTCTTAGGCCCTAGCTATTCGATCTGGAGGAACAACGCCCTAGAGTGAAGCCTAGGTTGCCCGGAACGTAGAAATGACCATAGCTTTCACACTGTTTGCAATTATTCCTGTTATACGATTGAAAAACTGTTGTATTTATATTGTATTTTATGCTTCTGGCGTTGACTTCTAAGGCCGCAGCTATTCGATGTGGTGGAGCAACGCCCTAGAGTGAAGCCTAGGTTGCCCGGAACGTAGAAATGACCATACCTTTCACACTGGTTGCAATTATTCCTGTTATACGATGGAAAAGCTGTTGTAGTTGTATTGTATTATATGCTTCTGGCGTAGACTTCTTAGGCCCTAACTATTCGATCAAGTGGAATGACGCCCTAGAGTGAAGCCTAGGTTGCCCGTACCGTAGAAATGACCATATCTTTCACACTGGTTGCAATTATTCCTGTTATACGATGGAAAAACTGTTGTATTTCTATTGTATTTTATGCTTCTGGCATTGACTACTAAGGTCCTAGCTATTCGATCTGGCGGAGCAACGCTCTAGAGTGAAGCCTAGGTTGCCCGGAACTTAGAAAAGACCATCACCTTCACTCTGGTTGCAATCATTCCTGTTATACGATGGAAAAACTGTGGTATTTATATTGTATTTTATGCTTCTGGCGTAGTCTTCTTAGGCCCTAACTATTCGATCTGGGGGAACCACGCACTAGACTGAAGCATAGGTTGCCCGGAACGTAGAAATGACCATCACTTTCACACTGGTTGCAATTATTCCTGTTATACAAGGGAAAAACTGTTGTACTTATATTGCATTTTATGCTTCTGGCGTTGACTTCTTAGGCCCTAACTATACGATCTGGTGGAGCAACGCCCTAGAGTGAAGCCTAGGTTGCCGGGAATGTAGAAATGACCATCACTTTCACAATGGTTGCAATTATTCTTGTTATACGATGGAAAAACTGTTGTATTTATTTTGTTTTTTATAGTTATGGCGTTGACTTCTAAGGCCGTAGCTATTCCATCTGGTGGAACGACGCCCTAGAGTGAAGCCTAGGTTGTCCGTATCGTAGAAATGACCATAACTTTCATACTGGTTGCAATTATTCGTTTTATACCGTGGAAACACTGTTGTATTTATATTGTATTTTATGCGTCTGGAGTTGTTTTCTAAGACCCTAACTATTCGACCTGGTGGACCAACGCCCTGGAGTGAAGCCTAGGTTTCACGGAACGTAGAAATGCCCATTACTTTCACACTGGTTGTAATTATTACTTTTATACGATGTAATAACTGTTGTATTTTTATTTTATTGTGTGCTTCTGGCGTTGACTTCTAAGGTCCTAGCTATTCGAGCTGGTGGAGCAACGCTCTAGAGTGAAGCCTAGGTTGCCCGGAACTTAGAAATGACCATCACCTTCACTCTGGTTGCAATTATTCCTGTTATACGATGAAAATACTGTGGTATTTATATTGTATTTTATGCTTCTGGCGTAGGCTTCTTAGGCCCTAATTATTCGATCTGGGGGAACCACGCCCTAGAGTGAAGCCTAGGTTGCCCGGAACTTAGAAATGACCATCACCTTCACTCTGGTTGCAATTATTCCTGTTATACGATGGAAAAACTGTGGTATTTATATTGTATTTTATGCTTCTGGCGTAGGCTTCTTAGGCCCTAACTATTCGATCTGGGGGAACCACACCCTAGACTGAAGCCTAGGTTGCCCGCAACGTAGAAATGACCATCACTTTCACACTGGTTGCAATTATTCCTGTTATACAATGGAAAAACTGTTGTATTTATATTGTTTTTTAAAGTTATGGCGTTGACTTCTAAGGCCGTAGCTATTCGATGTGGTGGAGCAATGCCCTAGAGTGAAGCCTAGGATGCCCGCAACGTAGAAGTGACCATATCTTTCACACTGTTTGCAATTATTCCTGTTATAAGATTGAAAAACTGTTGTATTCATATTGTATTTTATGCTTCTGGCGTTGACTTCTAAGGCCGCAGCTATCCGATGTGGTGGAGCAACGCCCTAGAGTGAAGCCTAGGTTGCCCGGAACGTAGAAATGACCATACCTTTCACACTGGTTGCAATTATTCCTGTTATACGAGGGAAATACTGTTGTATTTATATTTTATTTTATGCTTCTGGCGTAGGTTTCTTAGGCCCTAACTATTCGATCTGGGGGAACCACGCCCCAGACTGAAGCCTAGGTTGCCGGGAACGTAGAAATGACCATCACTTTCACACTGGTTGCAATTATTCCTGTTATACGATGAAAAAACTGTTGTATTTATGTTGTGTTTTATGCTTCTGGTGTAGACTTCTTAGGCCCTAGCAATTCGATCTGGAGGAACAACGCCCTAGAGTGAAGCCTAGGCTGCTCGGAATGTAGAAATGACCATCACTTTCACAATGGCTGCAATTATTCTTGTTATACGATGGAGAAACTGTTGTATTTATTTTGTATATTATGCCTCTGGCGTTGACTCCTAAGGCCGTAGCTATTCGATGTGTTGGAGCAACGCCCTAGAGTGAAGCCGAGGTTACTCGGAACGTAGAAATGACCATGTCTTTCACACTGGTTGCAATTATTCCTGTTATACGATGGAAATACTGTGGTATTTATATTGTATTTTATGCTTCTGGCGTTGACTTCTAAGTCCCTGGCTATTCGATCTTGTGGAGCAACGCCCTAGGGTGAAGCCTAGGTTGCCCGGAACGTAGAAATGACCATTACTTTCACACTGTTTGCAATTATTCCTGTTATACTATGGAAAAACTGTTGTATCTTTATTGTATTTTATGCTCCTGGGGTTGACTTCTTAGGCCCTAAATATTCGATCCGGTGGAGCATCGCCCTAGAGTGAGGCCTAGGTTGACCGGAGCGTAGAACTGACTATTACCTTCACACTGTTTGCAATTTTTCCTGTTATACGATGGAAAAACTGTTGGATTCTTATTGTACTGTATGATTCTGGCGTTGACTTCTAAGGTCCTATCTATTCGATCTGGCCGAGCAATGCCTCAGAGTTAAGTCTAGGATGCCCGTAACGTTGAAATGGCCATTACTTTCACACTGGTTGCAGTTATTCGTTTTAGACGATGGAAAAGCTGTTGTATTTATATTGTATTTTATGCTTCTGGCGTTGACTTCTAAGGCCGTAGCTAATCGATGTGGTGGAGCAACGCCCTAGAGTGCATCCTATGTTGCACGGATCGTAGAAATGACCATAAGTTTCACTCTGGTTGCAATCACTCGTTTTATACAATGGTAAAACTGTTGTATTAATTTTGTATTTTATGCTTCTGGCGTTGACTTCTAAGGCCGCAGCTATCCGATGTGGTGGAGCAACGCCCTAGAGTGAAGCCTAGGTTGCCCGGAACGTAGAAATGACCATACCTTTCACACTGGTTGCAATTATTCCTGATATACAAGGGAAAAACTGTTGTATTTATATTGTATCTTATGCTTCTGGCGTTGACTTCCTGGGCCCTAGCTACTCTATCTGGATGAGCAACGCCCTAGAGTGAAGCCTAGGTTGACCGGAATGCAGAAATGACCATCACTTTCACACTGGTGGCAATTATTCCTGTTATACGATGGACAAACTGTTGGATTTTTAATGTACTTTATGCTTCTGGCGTTGACTTCTAAGGCCCTATGTATTCGATCTAGTGGAGCAATGCCTCAGTGTTAAGTCTAGGATGCCCGGAACGTAGAAATGGCCGTTACTTTCACAATGTTTGCAATCATTAATTTAGTGCGATGGAAAAAGTGTTGTATTTTTATTTTAGTTTATGCTTCTGGCGTTGACTTCTTAGGCCCTAACTATTCGATCCAGTGGAGCAACGCCCTAGAGTGAAGTCTAGATTGCCCGGAACGTAGAAATGACCATTACTTTCACAATGTTTGCAATTATTCATTTTATACGATGGAAATACTGTTGTAGTTATATTGTATTTTATTCTTCTGGCGTTGACTTCTAAGGCCGTAGCTATTCGGTGTGGTGGAGCAATGCCCTAGAGTGAAGCCTAGGATGCCCGCAACGAAGAAATGACCATATCTTTCACACTGTTTGCAATTATTCCTGTTATACGATTGAAAAACTGTTGTATTTATATTGTATTTTATGCTTCTGGCGTTGACTTCTAAGGCCGCAGCTATCCGATGTGGTGGAGCAACGCCCTAGAGTGAAGCCTAGGTTGCCCGGAACGTAGAAATGACCATACCTTTCACACTGGTTGCAATTATTCCTGATATACAATGGAAAAACTGTGGTGTTTATATTGTATTTTATGCTTCTGGCGTAGGCTTCTTAGACCCTAACTATTCGATCTGGGGGAACCATGCCCTAGACTGAAGCCTAGGTTGCCCGGAACGTAGAAATGACCATATCTTTCACACTGTTTGCAATTATTCCTGTTATACGATGGAATAACTCTTGTATTTTTATTTTATTTTGTGCTTCTGGCGTTGACTTCTAAGGTCCTAGCTATTCGATCTGGTGGAGCAACGCTCTAGAGTGAAGCCTAGGTTGCCCGGAACTTAGAAATGACCAACACCTTCACTCTGGTTGCAATTATTCCTGTTATACGATGGAAAAACTGTTGTATTTATATTGTATTTTATCCTTCTGCTGTAGACTTCTTAGGCCCTAGCTATTCGATCTGGAGGAACAACGCCCTAGAGTGAAGCCTAGGTGGCTGCGAACGTAGAAATGACCATTACTTTCACACTGGTTGCAATTATTCCTTTTATACGATGGAAAAACTGTTGTATTTTTATTGTATTTTATGCTTCGGGCGTTGACTTCTAAGGCCCTAGCTATCCGATCTGGTGGAGCAACGCCCTAGAGTGTTGCCTAGGTCGCCCGGAACGTAGAAATGACCATCACTTTCACTCTGGTTGCAATTATTCCTGTTATACGATGGAAAAACTGATGTACTTTTATTGTATTTTATGCGTCTGGAGTTGTTTTCTAAGGCCCGAACTATCCGACCTGGTGTAGCAACGCCCTAGAGGGAAGCCTAGGTTGCCCGAAATGTAGAAATGACCATATCATTCACACTGTTTGCAATTATTCCTGTTATACGATTCAAAAACTGTTGTATTTATATTGTATTTTATGCTTCTGGCGTTGACTTCTAAGGCCGCAGCTATTCGATGTGCTGGAACGACGCCCTAGAGTGAAGCCTAGGTTTACCGGAGCGTAGAAATGACTATTACCTTCACACTGTTTGCAATTATTCCTGTTATGCGATGGAAAAACTGTTGGATTTTTATTGTACTTTATGCTTCTGGCGTTGACTTCTAAGGCCCTATCTATTCTGTCTGGTGGAGCAATGCCTCAGAGTTAAGTCTAGGATGCCCGTAACGCTGAAATGGCCATTACTTCCACACTGGTTGCAATTATTCGTTTTAGACGATGGAAAAGCTGTTGTATTTATATTGTATTTTATGCATCTGGCGTTGATTTCTTAGGCCCTAACTATTCGATCCAGTGGAGCAACGCCCTAGAGTGAAGTCTAGATTGCCCGGAACGTAGAAATGACCATTACTTTCACACGGTTTGCAATTATTCATTTTATACGATGGAAATACTGTTGTATTTATATTGTATTTTATTCTTCTGGCGTTGGCTTTTAAGGCCCTAACTATTCGATGTGGTGGCGCAACGCCCTAGAGTGAAGCCTAGGTTTCCCGGAACGTAGAAATGACCATTAGTTTCACACTGTTTGCAATTATTCATTTTATACGATGGAAAAACTGTTGTATTTATATTGTATTTTATGCTTCTGGCGTTGACTTCCTAGGCCCTAACTGTACGATCTGGTAGAACAACGACCTAGAATGAAGCCAAGGTTACCCGGAATTTAGAAATGGCCATCACTTTCACACTGGTTTCAATTATTCATGCTATACGATGGAAAAACTGTTGTATTTTTATTGTATTTTGTGCTTCTGGCGTTGACTTCTTAGGCCCTAAATATTCGGTCCGGTGGAGCATCGCCCTAGAGTGAGGCCTAAGTTGCCCGGAACGTAGAAATGACCGTTACTTTCACAATGTTTGCAATCATTAATTGTATACGATGGAAAAACTGTTGTATTTATATTGTATTTTATGCTTCTGGCGTTGACTTCTAAGGCCGTAGCTATTCGATCTGGTAGAACAACGCCATAGAGTGAAGCCTCAGTTGCCCGAGCAGTAGAAGTGACCATTACTTTCACACTGTTTGCAATTATTCATTTTATACGATAGAAAAACTGTTGTATTTCTATTGTATTCTTTTATTCGGGCATTGACTTCTATGGCCCTACCTATTCGATCTGGTGGAGCAACGCCCCAGAGTCAAGCCTAGGTTGCACGGAACGTAGAAAAGATACATTATTTTCGCACTGATTGCAACTATTCATTTTATACGATGGAAGATCTGTCGCATTTATATTGTATTTTATGCTTCTGGCGTTGACTTCTAAGGACGTAGCTATTCGATCTGGTGGAACGACGACCTAGAATGAAGCCAAGGTTGCCCGGAACGTAGAAATGGCCATCACTTTCACACTGTTTGCAATTATTCCTGCTATACGATGGAAAAACTGTTGTATTTTTATTGTATTTTATGCTTCTAGCGTTGACTTCTTAGGCCCTAAATATTCGATCCGGTAGGGCATCGCCCTAGAGTGAGGCCTAGGTTGCCCGAAACGTAGAAATGACCATATCTTTCACACTGTTTGCAATTATTCCTGTTATACGATTCAAAAACTGTTGTACTTATATTGTATTTTATGCTTCTGGCGTTGACTTCTAAGGCCGCAGCTATTCGATCTGGTGGAGCAACGCCCTAGAGTGAAGCCTAGGCTGACCGCAGCGTAGAACTGACTATTACCTTCACACTGTTTGCAATTATTCCTGTTATACGATGGAAAGACTGTTGGATTTTTATTGTACTTTATGCTTCTGGCGTTGACTTCTAAGGCCCTAATTATTCGATGTGGTGGAGCAACGCCCTAGAGTGAAGCCAAGGTTGCCCGAAACGTAGAAATGGCCATCACTTTCACACTGTTTGCAATTATTCATTTTATACGATGGAAAAGCTGTTGTATTTGTATTGTATTTTATGCTTCTGGCGTTGACTTCTAAGGCCCTAGCTATTCGATCTGGCGGAGCAGCGCCCTAGAGTGCAGCCTGGGTTGCCCGGAATGTAGAAACGACCATAACTATCACACTGGTTGCAATTATTCGTTTTATACAATGGAAAAACTGTTCTATTTATATTATATTTTATGCATCTGGCATTCACTTCTAAGGCCCTCACTATTCGATGTGGTGGTGCAACGCCCTAGAGCGAAGCCTAGGTTGCCCGTAACGTGGAAATGACAATTACTTTCACACTGGTTGCAATTATTCCTGTTATACGATGAACAAACTGTTGGATTTTTATTGTACTTTATGCTTCTGGCGTTGACTTCTAAGGCCCTATGTATTCGATCTGGTGGAGCGATGCCTCAGAGTTAAGTCTAGGATGCCCGGAACGTAGAAGTGCCCATTACTTTCACTCTGGTTGCAATTATTCGTGATATACGATGGAAAAACTGTTGTACATATATCGTATTTTATGCTTCTGGCGTTGACTTCTCAGGCCCTAACTATTCGATCTGGTAGAGCAACGCCCTGGGGTGAAGCCTAGGTTGCCCGGAACGTAGAAGTGGCCATTACTTTCACACTGGTTGCAATTATTCGTTTTATACGATGGAAAAACTGTTGTCCGTATATCGTATTTTATGCTTCTGGCGTTAGCTTCTTAGGCCCTAACTATTCGATCTTGTGGAACAGCGCCCTAGGGTGAAGCCTAGGTTGCCCGGACCGTAGAAATGACCATTACTTTCACACTGGTTGCAATTACTCCAGTTATACGATGGAAAATCTGTTGTATTTATATTGTATTTTATGCTTCTTGCGTTCACTACTTAGGCCCTATCTATTCGACCTGATGGAGCACCGCCCTAGAGTGAAGCCGAGGTTGCCCGGAACGTAGAAATGACCATAACTTTCACACTGGTTGCAATTATCCCTTTTATACAATGGAAAAGCTGTTGTATTTTTATTGTACTTTATGCTTCTGGCGTTGACTTCTAAGGCCCTAGCTATTCGATCTGGTGGAGCAACGCCCGAGAGTCAAGCCTAGGTTGCACGGAACGTGGAAAAGATACATTATTTTCGCACTGATTGCAACTATTCATTTTATACGATGGAAGATCTGTCGCATTTATATTGTATTTTATGCTTCTGGCGTTGACTTCTAAGGACGTAGCTATTCGATCTGGTGGAACGACGACCTAGAATGAAGCCAAGGTTGCCCGGAAAGTAGAAATGGCCATCACTTTCACACTGTTTGCAATTATTCCTGTTATACGATGGAAAAACTGTTGTATTTTTATTGTATTTTATGCTTCTGGCGTTGACTTCTTAGGCCCTAAATGTTCGATCCGGTGGAGCATCGCCCTAGAGTGAGGCCTAGGTTGCCCGAAACGTAGAAATGACCATATCTTTCACACTGTTTGCAATTATTCCTGTTATACGATTCAAAAACTGTTGTATTTATATTGTATTTTATGCTTCTGGCGTTGACTTCTAAGGCCGCAGCTATTCGATGTGGTGGAACGACGCCCTAGAGTGCAGCCTAGGTTGCCCGTATCGTAGAAATGGCCATATCTTTCAAACTGGTTGCAATTATTCCTGCTATACGATGGTAAAACTGTTGTATTTCTAATGTATTTTATGCTTCTGGCGTTGACTTGTTAGGCCCTAACTATTCGATCTGGTGGAGCAACGCCCTAGCGTGATTCCTAGGTTGCCTGGAACGTATAAATGACCATAGCTTTCATACTGGTTGCAATTATTCGTTTTATACGATGGAAAAGCTGTTGTATTTATTTTGCATTTGGTGCTCCAGGCGTTGACTTCTTAGGCCCTAGCTATTGGATCTGGTGGACCAACGCCCTAGAGTGGAGCCTGTTTTGCCCGGAACGTAGGAATGACCATAACATTCATACTGGTTGCAATTATACGTTCTATACGATGGAAAAACTGTTGTATTTATATTATATTTTATGCTTCAGACGTTGACTTCTAAGGCAGTAGCTATTCGATGTGGTGGAGAAACGCCCTAGACTGAAGCCTAGGTTGCCCGGAAGGTAGAAATGACCATTACCTCCACACTGTTTGCAATTATTCATTTTATACAGTGGAAAAACTGTTGTATTTATATTGTTTTTTATAGTTATCGCGTTGACTTCTAAGGCCGTAGCTATTCGATGTGGTGGAGCAATGCCCTAGAGTGAAGCCTAGGATGCTCGCAACGTAAAAATGACCATATCTTTCAGAATGTTTGCAATTATTCCTGTTATAAGATTGAAAAACTGTTGTATTTGTATTGTATTTTATGCTTCTGGCGTAGACTTCTTAGGCCCTAACTATTCGATCTGGTGGAACGACGCTCTAGCGTGAAGCCTAGGTTGCCCGGAACGTAGAAATGACCGTTACTTTCACAATGTTTGCAATCATTAATTTAGTGCGATGGAAAAAGTGTTGTATTTTTATTTTAGTTTATGCTTCTGGCGTTGACTTCTTAGGCCCTAACTATTCGATCCAGTGGAGCAACGCCCTAGAGTGAAGTCTAGATTGCCCGGAACGTAGAAATGACCATTACTTTCACAATGTTTGCAATTATTCATTTTATACGATGGAAATACTGTTGTAGTTATATTGTATTTTATTCTTCTGGCGTTGACTTCTAAGGCCGTAGCTATTCGGTGTGGTGGAGCAATGCCCTAGAGTGAAGCCTAGGATGCCCGCAACGAAGAAATGACCATATCTTTCACACTGTTTGCAATTATTCCTGTTATACGATTGAAAAACTGTTGTATTTATATTGTATTTTATGCTTCTGGCGTTGACTTCTAAGGCCGCAGCTATCCGATGTGGTGGAGCAACGCCCTAGAGTGAAGCCTAGGTTGCCCGGAACGTAGAAATGACCATACCTTTCACACTGGTTGCAATTATTCCTGATATACAATGGAAAAACTGTGGTGTTTATATTGTATTTTATGCTTCTGGCGTAGGCTTCTTAGACCCTAACTATTCGATCTGGGGGAACCATGCCCTAGACTGAAGCCTAGGTTGCCCGGAACGT
Source organism: Calliopsis andreniformis (assembly GCF_051401765.1). Taxonomy (NCBI): domain Eukaryota; kingdom Metazoa; phylum Arthropoda; class Insecta; order Hymenoptera; family Andrenidae; genus Calliopsis; species Calliopsis andreniformis. The sequence continues at coordinate 21,613,642 of NW_027480422.1, forward strand.
AGAAATGACCATATCTTTCACACTGTTTGCAATTATTCCTGTTATACGATGGAATAACTCTTGTATTTTTATTTTATTTTGTGCTTCTGGCGTTGACTTCTAAGGTCCTAGCTATTCGATCTGGTGGAGCAACGCTCTAGAGTGAAGCCTAGGTTGCCCGGAACTTAGAAATGACCAACACCTTCACTCTGGTTGCAATTATTCCTGTTATACGATGGAAAAACTGTTGTATTTATATTGTATTTTATCCTTCTGCTGTAGACTTCTTAGGCCCTAGCTATTCGATCTGGAGGAACAACGCCCTAGAGTGAAGCCTAGGTGGCTGCGAACGTAGAAATGACCATTACTTTCACACTGGTTGCAATTATTCCTTTTATACGATGGAAAAACTGTTGTATTTTTATTGTATTTTATGCTTCGGGCGTTGACTTCTAAGGCCCTAGCTATCCGATCTGGTGGAGCAACGCCCTAGAGTGTTGCCTAGGTCGCCCGGAACGTAGAAATGACCATCACTTTCACTCTGGTTGCAATTATTCCTGTTATACGATGGAAAAACTGATGTACTTTTATTGTATTTTATGCGTCTGGAGTTGTTTTCTAAGGCCCGAACTATCCGACCTGGTGTAGCAACGCCCTAGAGGGAAGCCTAGGTTGCCCGAAATGTAGAAATGACCATATCATTCACACTGTTTGCAATTATTCCTGTTATACGATTCAAAAACTGTTGTATTTATATTGTATTTTATGCTTCTGGCGTTGACTTCTAAGGCCGCAGCTATTCGATGTGCTGGAACGACGCCCTAGAGTGAAGCCTAGGTTTACCGGAGCGTAGAAATGACTATTACCTTCACACTGTTTGCAATTATTCCTGTTATGCGATGGAAAAACTGTTGGATTTTTATTGTACTTTATGCTTCTGGCGTTGACTTCTAAGGCCCTATCTATTCTGTCTGGTGGAGCAATGCCTCAGAGTTAAGTCTAGGATGCCCGTAACGCTGAAATGGCCATTACTTCCACACTGGTTGCAATTATTCGTTTTAGACGATGGAAAAGCTGTTGTATTTATATTGTATTTTATGCATCTGGCGTTGATTTCTTAGGCCCTAACTATTCGATCCAGTGGAGCAACGCCCTAGAGTGAAGTCTAGATTGCCCGGAACGTAGAAATGACCATTACTTTCACACGGTTTGCAATTATTCATTTTATACGATGGAAATACTGTTGTATTTATATTGTATTTTATTCTTCTGGCGTTGGCTTTTAAGGCCCTAACTATTCGATGTGGTGGCGCAACGCCCTAGAGTGAAGCCTAGGTTTCCCGGAACGTAGAAATGACCATTAGTTTCACACTGTTTGCAATTATTCATTTTATACGATGGAAAAACTGTTGTATTTATATTGTATTTTATGCTTCTGGCGTTGACTTCCTAGGCCCTAACTGTACGATCTGGTAGAACAACGACCTAGAATGAAGCCAAGGTTACCCGGAATTTAGAAATGGCCATCACTTTCACACTGGTTTCAATTATTCATGCTATACGATGGAAAAACTGTTGTATTTTTATTGTATTTTGTGCTTCTGGCGTTGACTTCTTAGGCCCTAAATATTCGGTCCGGTGGAGCATCGCCCTAGAGTGAGGCCTAAGTTGCCCGGAACGTAGAAATGACCGTTACTTTCACAATGTTTGCAATCATTAATTGTATACGATGGAAAAACTGTTGTATTTATATTGTATTTTATGCTTCTGGCGTTGACTTCTAAGGCCGTAGCTATTCGATCTGGTAGAACAACGCCATAGAGTGAAGCCTCAGTTGCCCGAGCAGTAGAAGTGACCATTACTTTCACACTGTTTGCAATTATTCATTTTATACGATAGAAAAACTGTTGTATTTCTATTGTATTCTTTTATTCGGGCATTGACTTCTATGGCCCTACCTATTCGATCTGGTGGAGCAACGCCCCAGAGTCAAGCCTAGGTTGCACGGAACGTAGAAAAGATACATTATTTTCGCACTGATTGCAACTATTCATTTTATACGATGGAAGATCTGTCGCATTTATATTGTATTTTATGCTTCTGGCGTTGACTTCTAAGGACGTAGCTATTCGATCTGGTGGAACGACGACCTAGAATGAAGCCAAGGTTGCCCGGAACGTAGAAATGGCCATCACTTTCACACTGTTTGCAATTATTCCTGCTATACGATGGAAAAACTGTTGTATTTTTATTGTATTTTATGCTTCTAGCGTTGACTTCTTAGGCCCTAAATATTCGATCCGGTAGGGCATCGCCCTAGAGTGAGGCCTAGGTTGCCCGAAACGTAGAAATGACCATATCTTTCACACTGTTTGCAATTATTCCTGTTATACGATTCAAAAACTGTTGTACTTATATTGTATTTTATGCTTCTGGCGTTGACTTCTAAGGCCGCAGCTATTCGATCTGGTGGAGCAACGCCCTAGAGTGAAGCCTAGGCTGACCGCAGCGTAGAACTGACTATTACCTTCACACTGTTTGCAATTATTCCTGTTATACGATGGAAAGACTGTTGGATTTTTATTGTACTTTATGCTTCTGGCGTTGACTTCTAAGGCCCTAATTATTCGATGTGGTGGAGCAACGCCCTAGAGTGAAGCCAAGGTTGCCCGAAACGTAGAAATGGCCATCACTTTCACACTGTTTGCAATTATTCATTTTATACGATGGAAAAGCTGTTGTATTTGTATTGTATTTTATGCTTCTGGCGTTGACTTCTAAGGCCCTAGCTATTCGATCTGGCGGAGCAGCGCCCTAGAGTGCAGCCTGGGTTGCCCGGAATGTAGAAACGACCATAACTATCACACTGGTTGCAATTATTCGTTTTATACAATGGAAAAACTGTTCTATTTATATTATATTTTATGCATCTGGCATTCACTTCTAAGGCCCTCACTATTCGATGTGGTGGTGCAACGCCCTAGAGCGAAGCCTAGGTTGCCCGTAACGTGGAAATGACAATTACTTTCACACTGGTTGCAATTATTCCTGTTATACGATGAACAAACTGTTGGATTTTTATTGTACTTTATGCTTCTGGCGTTGACTTCTAAGGCCCTATGTATTCGATCTGGTGGAGCGATGCCTCAGAGTTAAGTCTAGGATGCCCGGAACGTAGAAGTGCCCATTACTTTCACTCTGGTTGCAATTATTCGTGATATACGATGGAAAAACTGTTGTACATATATCGTATTTTATGCTTCTGGCGTTGACTTCTCAGGCCCTAACTATTCGATCTGGTAGAGCAACGCCCTGGGGTGAAGCCTAGGTTGCCCGGAACGTAGAAGTGGCCATTACTTTCACACTGGTTGCAATTATTCGTTTTATACGATGGAAAAACTGTTGTCCGTATATCGTATTTTATGCTTCTGGCGTTAGCTTCTTAGGCCCTAACTATTCGATCTTGTGGAACAGCGCCCTAGGGTGAAGCCTAGGTTGCCCGGACCGTAGAAATGACCATTACTTTCACACTGGTTGCAATTACTCCAGTTATACGATGGAAAATCTGTTGTATTTATATTGTATTTTATGCTTCTTGCGTTCACTACTTAGGCCCTATCTATTCGACCTGATGGAGCACCGCCCTAGAGTGAAGCCGAGGTTGCCCGGAACGTAGAAATGACCATAACTTTCACACTGGTTGCAATTATCCCTTTTATACAATGGAAAAGCTGTTGTATTTTTATTGTACTTTATGCTTCTGGCGTTGACTTCTAAGGCCCTAGCTATTCGATTTGGCCGAGCAACGCCCTAGAGTGAAGCCTAGGTTGCCCGGAACGTAGAAATGACCATTACTTCCACACTGTTTGCAATTATTCATTTTATACGATGGAAAAACTGTGGTATTTTTATTGTAGTTTATGCTTCAGGCGTTGACCTCTATGGCAGTAGCTATTCGATGTGGTGGTGCAACGCCCTAGAGTGAAGCCTAGGTTGCCCGGAACGTAGAAATGGCCATTACTTTCACACTGGTTGCAATTATTCGTTTTATACGATGGAAAAACTGTTGTACATATATCGTATTTTATGATTCGGGCGTTGACTTCTAAGGCCCTAACTATTCGATCTGCTGGACCAACGCCCCAGAGTGAAGCCTAGGTTGCCCGGAACGTAGGAATGACCATTACTTTCACACTGTTTGCAATTATTCATTTTATACGACGGAAAAACTGTTGTACTTATATTGTATTTTATGCTTCTGGCGTTGACTTCTAAGTCCCTAGCTATTCGATCTGGTGGAGCAACGCCCTAGAGTGAAGCCTAGGTTGCCCGGAACGTAGAAATGACCATAACTTTCACACTGGTTGCCATTATTCATTTTATACGATGGAAAAACTATTGTACCTTTATTGTATTTTATGCTTCGGGCGTTGACTTCTAAGGCCCTAACTATTCGATCTGGTGGATCAACGATCTAGAGTGAAGCCTAGGTTGCCCGGAACGTAGAAATGACCATAACTTTCACACTGGTTGCCATTATTCGTTTTATACGAAGGAAAAACTGTTGTATTTATATCGTATTTTATGCTTCAGGCGTTGACTTCTTAGGCCCTAACTATTGGATCTGGTGGACCAACGCCCTAGAGTGAAGCCTAGGTTGCCCGGAACGTAGAAATGACCATTACTTTCACACTGGTTGCAATTACTCCAGTTATACGATGGAAAATCTGTTGTATTTATTTTGTATTTTATGCTTCTTGCGTTCACTTCTTAGGCCCTAACTATTCGACCTGGTGGAGCACCGCCCTAGAGTGAAGCCGAGGTTGCCCGGAACGTAGAAATCACCATTACCTTCACACTGGTTGCAATTATTCGTTTTATATGGTGGAAAAACTGTTGTACATATGTCGTATTTTATGCTTCTGGCGTTGAGTTCTTAGGCCCTAACTATTCGATCTGGTGGAGCAACGCCCTAGTGTGAAGCCTAGGTTGCCCGGAACGTAGAAATGACCATAACTTGCATACTGGATGCAATTATTCGTTTTATACGGTGGAAAAACTGTTGTATTTATATCGTATTTTATGCTTCCGGCGTTGACTTCTTAGGCCCTAACTATTCGATCTGGTGGCACAACGCCCTAGAGTGATGCCTAGGTTGCCCGGAACGTAGTAATGACCATTACTTTCACACAGGTTGCAATTATCCCTGTTATACGATGGAAAAACTGTTGTATATATGTTATATTTTATGCTTCAGGCGTTGACTTCTAAGGCCGTAGCTATTCGATGTGGTGGAGCAACGCCCTAGAGTGAAGCCTAGGTTGCCCGAAACGTAGAAATGACCATTACCTTCACACTGGTTGCAATTATTCGTTTTATATGGTGGAAAAACTGTTGTACATATATCGTATTTTATGCTTCTGGCGTTGAGTTCTTAGGCCCTAACTATTCGATCTGGTGGAGCAACGCCCTAGTGTGAAGCCTAGGTTGCCCGGAACGTAGAAATGACCATAACTTGCATACTGGTTGCAATTATTCGTTTTATACGGTGGAAAAACTGTTGTATTTATATCGTATTTTATGCTTCCGGCGTTGACTTCTTAGGCCCTAACTATTCGATCTGGTGGCACAACGCCCTAGAGTGATGCCTAGGTTGCCCGGAACGTAGTAATGACCATTACTTTCACACAGGTTGCAATTATTCGTTTTATACGATGGAAAAGCTGTTGTACATATATCGTATTATATGCTTCTGGCGTTAACATCTTAGGCCCTAACTATTCGATCTGGTGGAGCAACTCCCTAGAGTGAAGCCTAGATTACCCGGAACGTAGAAATGACCATTACTTTCACACTGTTTGCAATTATTCATTTTATACGATGGAAAAACTGTTGTACTTATATTGTATTTTATGCTTCTGGCGTTGACTTCTAAGTCCCTAGCTATTCGATCTGGTGGAGCAACGCCCTAGAGTGAGGCCTAGGTTGCCTGGAATGTAGAAATGACCAGTACTTTCACACTGGTTGCATTTATTCGTTTTATACAATGGAAAAACTGTTCTATTTATTTTGTCTTTTATGCTTCGGGCGTTGACTTCTAAGGCCCTAACTATTCGATCTGGCGGAGCAACGCCCTAAAGTGAAGCCTAGGTTACCCGGAATGTAGAAATGACCAGTACCTTCACAGTGTTTGCAATTATTCATTTTATACGATGGAAAAACTATTGTACCTTTATTGTATTTTATGCTTCGGGCGGTGACTTCTAAGGCCGTAACTATTCGACCTGGTGGAGCAACGACCTGGAGTCAAGCCGAGGTTGCCCGGAACGTAGAAATGACCATAACTTTCACACTGGTTGCAATTATTCATTTTATACGATGGAAAAGCTGTTGTATTTATATTGTATTTTATGCTTCTGGCGTTGACTTCTAAGGACCTAGCTATTCCATCTGGCGGAGCAGCGCCCTAGAGTGCAGCCTGGGTTGCCCGGAACGTAGAAATGACCATAACTATCACACTGGTAGCAATTATTCGTTTTATACAATGGAAAAACTGTTCTATTTATATTGTATTTTATGCCTCTGGCGTTGACTCCTAAGGCCGTAGCTATTCGATGTGGTGGAGCAACGCCCTAGGGTGAAGCCTAGGTTGCCCGGAACGTAGAAATGACCATGTCTTTCACACTGGTTGCAATTATTCGCTTTATACGATGGAAAAACTGTTGTATTAATTTTGTATTTGGTGCTTCTAGCGTTGACTTCTTAGGCCCTAACCATTCGATGTGGTTGAGCAGCGCCCTAGAGTGAAGCCTAGATTGCCCGGAACGTAGAAATGACCATAACTTTCATACTGGTTGCAATTATTCGTTTTATACGATGGAAAAACTGTTGTATTTATATTGTATTTTATGCCTCCGGCGTTGACTTCTTAGGCCCTAACTATTCGCTCTGGTGGAACAACGACCTAGGGTGATGCCTAGGTTGCCCGGATCGTAGAATTGACCATTACTTGCTCACTGGTTGCAATTATTCTTTTTATACGATGGAAAAACTGTTGTATTTATTTTGTATTTGGCGCTCCTGGCGTTGGCTTCTTAGGCCCTAACTAATGGATCTGGTGGACCAACGCCCTAGAGTGAAGCCTAGGTTGCCCGGAACGTAGAAATGACCATTACATCCACACTGTTTGCAATTATTCATATTATACAGATGAAAAACTGTTGTATTTATATTGTATTTTATGCTTCTGGCGCTGACTTCTTAGGTCCTAACTATTGGATCTGGTGGAGCAACGCCCACGGGTGAAGTCTAGGATGCGCGGAACGTAGAAATGACCATAAATTTTACACTGGCTTCAATTATTCGTTTTATACAATGGAAAAACTGTTCTATTTATTTTGTATTTTATACTTCGGGCGTTGACTTCTATGGCCCTAACTATTCGATCTGGTGGAGCAACGCCCTAGAGTGAAGCCTAGGTTGCCCGGAACGTAGAAATGACCATTACCTTCACACTGTTTGCGATTATTCATTTTATACGATGGTAAAACTGTTGTACTTATTTTGTATTTTATGCTTCTGGCATTGACTTCTAAGGCCCTAGCTATTCCATCTGGTGGAGCAACGCCCTAGAGTGGAGCCTAGGTCGCCCGAAACGTGGAAATGACCGTTACTTTCACTCTGGTTGCAATTATTCCAGCTATACGATGGACAAACTGTTGCATTTTGATTGTACTTTATGCTTCAGGCGTTGACTTCTTAGGCCCTAACTATTCGCTCTGGTGGAACAACGCCCTAGGGTGACGCCTAGGTTGCCCGGAACGTAGAAATGACCATTACCTTCACACTGTTTGCGATTATTCATTTTATACGATGGTAAAACTGTTGTACATATATCGTATTTTATGCTTCTGGCGTTGACTTCTTAGGCCCTAACTATTCGATCAGGTGGAGCAACGCCCTAGGGTGAGGCCTAGGTTGCCCGGAACGTAGAAATGACCATAACTTTCATACTGGTTGCAACTATTCGTTTTATACGATGAAAAAAATGTTGTATTTTTATTGTATTTTATGCTTCAGGCGTTGACTTCTAAGGCCCTAACTATTCGATGTGGTGGAGCAACGCCCTTGAGCGAAGCCTAGGTTGCCCGGAACGTAAAAATGACCTGTACTTTCACACTGGTTGCAATTATTCCTGTTATACGATGGAAAAACTGTTGTACTTATGTTGTATTTTATGCTTCTGGCGTCGAATTCTAAATCCCTAACTATTCGATCTGGTGGAGCAACGCCCTAGAGTGAAGCCTAGGTTGCCCGGAACGTAGAAATGACCGTTACTTTCACACTGTTTGCAAATGTACATTATATACGATGGAAAAACTGTTGTACTTATGTTGTATTTTATGCTTCTGGCGTCGAATTCTCAGTCCCTAACTATTCGATCTGGTGGAGCAACGCCCTAGGGTGAAGCCTAGGTTGCGCGGAACGTAGAAATGACCGTTACTTTCACACTGTTTGCAAATGTACATTATATACGATTGAAAAGCTGCTGTATTTATATTGTATTTTATGCTTCTGGCGTTGACTTCTTAGGCCCTAACTATTCGATATGGTGGAGCAACGCCCTAGGGTGAAGCCTAGGTTGCGCGGAACGTAGAAATGACCGTTACTTTCACACTGTTTGCAAATGTACATTATATACGATTGAAAAGCTGCTGTATTTATATTGTATTTTATGCTTCTGGCGTTGACTTCTTAGGCCCTAACTATTCGATCTGGTGGAGCAACGCCCTAGAGTGTAGCCTAGGTTGCCCGGAATGTAGAAATGACCATCACTTTTACATTGGCTGCAATTATTCTTGTTATACGATGGAAAATCTGTTGTATTTATTTTGTATTTTATGCCTCTGGCGTTGACTCCTAAGGCCGTAGCTATTCGATGTGGTGGAGCAACGCCCTAGAGTGAAGCCTAGGTTGCCCGGATCGTAGAAACGACCATTACTTGCTCACTGGTTGCAATTATTCGTTTTATACGATGGAAAAACTGTTGTATTTATTTTGTATTTGGCGCTCCTGGCGTTGACTTCTTAGGCCCTAACTAATGGATCTGGTGGAGCAACACCCTAGAGTGAAGCCTAGGTTGCCCGGAACGTAGAAATGACCATTACATCCACACTGTTTGCAATTATTCATATCATACAGATGAAAAACTGTTGTATTTATATTGTATTTTATGCTTCTGGCATTGACTTCTAAGGCCCTAACTATTCGAAGTGGCTGAGCAACGCCATAGAGTGAAGCCTAGATTGCCCGGAACGTAGAAATGACCATAGCTTTCATACTGGTTGCAATTATTCGTTTTATACGATGGAAAAACTGTTGTATTTATTTTGTATTTGGTGCTCCTGGCGTTGACTTCTTAGGCCCTAGCTATTGGATCTTGTGGAGCAGCGCCCTAGGGTGAAGCCTAGGTTGCCCGGAACGTGGAAATGACCATAACTATCAGACTGGTTGCAATTACTCGTTTTATACGATGGAAAGACTGTTGTATTTATATTGTATTTTATAGTTATGGCGTTGTGTTCTAGGGCCGTAGCTATTCGATGTGGTTGAGCAACGCCCTAGAGTGAAGCCTAGGATGCCCGCAGCGTAGAAATGACCATATCTTTCACACTGTTTGCAATTATTCATATTATACAGTGGAAAAACTGTTGTATTTATATTGCATTTTATGCTTCTGGCATTGACTTCTAAGGCCCTAACTATTCGATGTGGTGGAGCAACGTCCTAGAGTGAAGCCTAGGTTGCCCGGAACGTAGAAATGACCATAGCTTTCATACTGGTTGCAATTATTCGTTTTATACGATGGAAAAACTGTTGTATTAATTTTGTATTTGGTGCTTCTGGCGTTGACTTCTTAGGCCCTAACCATTCGATGTGGTTGAGCAGCGCCCTAGAGTGAAGCCTAGATTGCCCGGAACGTAGAAATGACCATAACTTTCATACTGATTGCAATTATTCGTATTATGCGATGGAAAATCTGTTGTATTAAATTGTATTTTAACCTTCTGGCGTTGACTTCTAAGGCCGTAGCTATTCGATGTGGTGGAACAACGACCTACGGTGATGCCTAGGTTGCCCGGATCGTAGAAATGACCATTACTTGCTCACTGGTTGCAATTATTCGTTTTATACGATGGAAAAACTGTTGTATTTATTTTGTATTTGGCGCTCCTGGCGTTGACTTCTTAGGCCCTAACTAATGGATCTGGTGGACCAACACCCTAGAGTGAAGCCTAGGTTGCCCGGAACGTAGAAATGACCATTACATCCACACTGTTTGCAATTATTCATATTATACACATGAAAAACTGTTGTATTTATATTGTATTTTATGCTTCTGGCATTGACTTCTAAGGCCCTAACTATTCGATGTGGCTGAGCAACGCCCTAGAGTGAAGCCTAGATTGCCCGGAACGTAGAAATGACCATAGCTTTCATACTGGTTGCAATTACTCGTTTTATACGATGGAAAGACTGTTGTATTTATATTGTATTTTATAGTTATGGCGTTGTGTTCTAGGGCCGTAGCTATTCGATGTGGTTGAGCAACGCCCTAGAGTGAAGCCTAGGATGCCCGCAGCGTAGAAATGACCATATCTTTCACACTGTTTGCAATTATTCATATTATACAGTTGAAAAACTGTTGTATTTATATTGCATTTTATGCTTCTGGCATTGACTTCTAAGGCCCTAACTATTCGATGTGGTGGAGCAACGTCCTAGAGTGAAGCCTAGGTTGCCCGGAACGTAGAAATGACCATAGCTTTCACACTGGTTGCAATTATTCCTGTTATACATGTGAAAAACTGTTGTATATATATTGTATTTTTTGCTCCTGGCGTTGACTTCTTAGGCCCTAACTATTGCATCTGGTGGAGCAACGCCCTAGAGTGTAGCCTAGGTTGCCCGGAATGTAGAAATGACCATCACTTTCACACTGGCTGCAATTATTCTTGTTATACGATGGAAAAACTGTTGTATTTATTTTGTAATTTATGCCTCTGGCGTTGACTCCTAAGGCCGTAGCTATTCGATGTGGTGGAGCAACGCCCTAGAGCGAAGCCTAGGTTGCCCGGAACGTAGAAATGACCATGTCATTCACACTGGTTGCAATTATTCCTGTTATACGATGGAAAAACTGTTGTACATATATTATATCTTAAGCTTCAGGCGTTGACTTCTAAGGGCGTAGCTATTCGATGTGGTTCAGAAACGCCCTAGAGTGAAGCCTAGGTTGCCCGGAATATAGAAATGACCATCACCTTCACACGGTTTGCGATTATTCATTTTATACGATGGTAAATCTGTTGTACATATATCGTATTTTATGCTTCTGGCGTTGACTTCTTAGGCCCTAACTATTCGATCAGGTGGAGCAACGCCCTAGGGTGAGGCCTAGGTTGCCCGGAACGTAGAAATGACCATAACTTTCATACTGGTTGCAATTATTCGTTCTATACGATGAAAAAAATGTTGTATTTTTATTGTATTTTATGCTTCAGGCGTTGACTTCTAAGGCCCTAACTATTCGATGTGGTGGAGCAACGCCCTTGAGCGAAGCCTAGGTTGCCCGGAATGTAAAAATGACCTGTACTTTCACACTGATTGCAATTATTCCTGTTATACGATGGAAAAACTGTTGTACTTATGTTGTATTTTATGCTTCTGGCGTCGAATTCTAAGTCCCTAACTATTCGATCTGGTGGAGCAACGCCCTAGAGTGAAGACTAGGTTGCCCGGAACGTAGAAATGACCGTTACTTTCACACTGTTTGCAAATGTACATTATATACGATGGAAAAACTGTTGTACTTATGTTGTATTTTATGCTTCTGGCGTCGAATTCTCAGTCCCTAACTATTCGATCTGGTGGAGCAACGCCCTAGAGTGAAGCCTAGGTTGCCGGGAACGTAGAAATGACCATAACTATCAGACTGGTTGCAATTATTCGTTCTATACAATGGAAAAACTGTTCTATATATTTTGTATTTTATGCTTCGAGCGTTGACATCTAAGGCCCTAACTATTCGATCTGGTGGAACAACACCCTAGAGTGAAGCCTAGGCTGCTAGGGCGTAGAAATGACCATAACTTTCACACTGGTTGCAATTATTCGTTTTATACAATGGAAAAAATGTTCTATTTATTTTGTATTTTATGCTTCGGGCGTTGACATCTAAGGCCCTAACTATTCGATCTGGTGAAGCCACGCCCTAGAGTGAAGCCTAGGATGCCCGGAACGTAGAAATGACTATTACCTTCACACTTCTTGCAATTATACATTTTATACGATGGAAAAACTGTTGTACTTATGTTGTATTTTGTTCTTCTGGCGTCGATTTCTAAGTCCCTAGCTATTCGATCTGGAGGAGCAACGCCCTGGAGTGAAGCCTAGGTTGCCCGGAGATTAGAAATGACCATAACTTTCACGCTGGTTGCAATTATTCGTTTTATACGATGGAAAAACTGTTGTATTTATATTGTATTTTATGCTCCTGGTGTAGACTTCTTAGGCCCTAGCTAATCGATCTGGAGGAACAACGTCCTAGAGTGAAGCCTAGGTTGCCGGGAACGTAGAAATGACCATAACTTTCACACTGGTTGCAATTATTCGTTTTACACAATGGAAAAACTGTTCTATTTATTTTGTATTTTATGCTTCGGGCGTTGACATCTAAGGCCCTAACTGTTCGATCTGGTGAAGCAACGCTCTAGAGTGAAGCCTAGGTTGCCCGGAACGTAGAAATGACCATTGCCTTCACAGTCCTTGCAATTATACATTTTATGCGATGGAAAAACTGTTGTATTTTTATTGTATTTTATAGTTCTGGCGTTGACTTCTGAGGCCCTAGCTATTCGATGTGGTTGAGCAACGCCCTAGAGTGAAGCCTAGGTTGCCCGGAACGAAGAAATGACCATTACTTCACCACTGTTTGCAATTATTCATTTTATACAATGGAAAAACTGTTGTATTTACATTGTATTTTATAGTTCTGGCGTTGACTTCTAAGGCCGTAGCTATTCGATGTGGTTGAGCAACGCCCTAGAGTGAAGCCTAGGTTGCACGGAACGTAGAAATGACCATTACTTCCACACTGTTTGCAATTATTGATATTATACAGTGCAAAAACTGTTGTATTTATATGGCATTTTATGCCTCTGGCATTGACTTCTAAGGACCTAACTATTCGATGTGGTGGAGCAACGCCCTAGAGTGAAGCCTAGGTTGCCCGGAACGCAGAAATGACCATAGCTTTCACACTGGTTGCTATTATTCCTGTTATACAAGGGAAAAACTGTTGTATTTATTGTGTATTTTATGCTTCTGGCGTTGACTTCTTAGGCCCTAACTATTCGATCTGGTGGAGCAACGCCCGAGAGTGAAGACTAGGTTGCCCGGAATGTAGAAATGACCATCACTTTCACACTGGTTTCAATTATTCTTGTTATACGATGGAAAAACTGTTGTATTTATTTTGTATTTTATGCCTCTGGCGTTGACTCCTAAGGCCGGAGCTATTCGATGTGGTGGAGCAACGACCTAGAGTCAAGCCTAGGTTGCCCGGAACGTAGAAATGACCATGTCTTTCACACTGGTTGCAATTATTCCTGTTATACGATGGAAAAACTGTAGTATTTATATTATATTTTATGCTTCAGACGTTGACTTCTAAGGCCGTAGCTATTCGATGTGGTGGAGAAACGCCCTAGAGTGAAGCCTAGGTTGTCCGGAAAGTACAAATGACCATTACCTCCACTCTGTTTGCAATTATTCATTTTATACAATGGAAAAAGTGTTGCATTTATATCGCTTTTTATAGTTATGGCGTTGACTTCTAAGGCCGTAGCTATTCGATGTGGTGGAGCAATGAGCTAGAGTGAAGCCTAGGATGCCCGCAACGTAGAAATGACCATATCTTTCACACTGTTAGCAATTATTCCTGTTATGCGATTGAAAAACTGTTGTATTTATATGGTATTTTATGGTTCTGGCGTTGACCTCTAAGGCCGCAGCTATTCGATGTGGTGGAGCAACGCCCTAGAGTGAAGCCTAGGTTGCCCGGAACGTAGGAATGACCATACCTTTCACACTGATTACAATTACTCCTGTTGTACGATGGAAAAACTGTTGTATTTCTATTGTATTTTATGCTTCTGGCGTTGTCTTCTTAGGCCCTAACTATTCGATCTGGTGGAGCAACGCCCTAGGGTGAAGCCTAGGTTGCCCGGAACGTAGAACTGACCATAACTCTCATACTGGTTGCAATTATTCGTTTTATACCGTGGAAAAACTGTTGTACTTATATTGTATTTTTTGCGTCTGGAGTTGTTTTCTGAGGCCCTAACTATTCGACCTGGTAGACCAACGCCCTAGAGTGAAGACTAGGTTGCCCGGAATGTAGAAATGACCATCACTTTCACACTGGTTGCAATTATTCTTGTTATACGATGGAAAAACTGTTGTATTTATATTGTTTTTTATAGTTATGGCGTTGACTTCTAAGGCCGTAGCTAATCGATGTGGTGGAGCAATGCCCTAGAGTGAAGCCTAGGATGCCCGGAACGTAGAAATGACCATCACTTTCACACTGGTTTCAATTATTCTTGTTATACGATGGAAAAACTGTTGTATTTATTTTGCATTTTATGCCTCTGACGTTGACTCCTAAGGCCGTAGCTATTCGATGTGGTGGAACAGCGCCATAGAGTGAAGCCTAGGTTGCCCGGAACGTAGAAATGACCATAACCTTCATACTGATTGCAATTATTCGTTTTATACGTTGGAAAAACTGTTTTACTTATATTGTATGTTATGCCTCTGGCGTTGACTCCTAAGGTCGTAGCTATTCGATGTGGTGGAGCAACGCCATAGCGTGAAGCCTAGGTTGCCGGGAACGTAGAAATAACCATTACTTCCACACTGTTTGCAATTATTCATTTTATACAATGGAAAAACTGTTATATTTATATTGTATTTTATAGTTATGGCGTTGACTTCTAAGGCCGTAGCTATTCGATGTGGTGGAGAAACGCCCTAGAGTGAAGCCTAGGTTGCGCGGAAAGTAGAAATTACCATTACCTCCACACTGTTTGCAATTATTCATTTTATACAATGGAAAAACGGTTGTATTTATATTGTTTTTTATAGTTATGGGGTTGACTTCTAAGGCCGTAGCTAATCGATATGGTGGAGCAATGCCCTAGAGTGAAGCCTAGGATGCCCGGAACGTTGAAATGACGATAGCTTTCACACTGGTCGCAATTATTCCTGTTATACAAGGGAAAAACTGTTGTATTTATTGTGTATTTTATGCTTCTGGCGTTGACTTCTTAGGCCCTAACTAATCGATCTGGTGGAGCAACGCCCTAGGGTGAAGCCTAGGTTGCCCGGAACGTAGAACTGACCATAACTCTCATACTGGTTGCAATTATTCGTTTTATACCGTGGAAAAACTGTTGTATTTATATTGTATTTTATGCGTCTGGAGTTGTTTTCTAAGGCCCTAACTATTCGATCTGGTGGAGCAACGCCCTAGAGAGAAGCCTAGAATGCCCGGAACGTAGAAATGACCATTACGTTCAGGCATGTTGCAATTGTTCCTGTTATACGATGAAAGAACTGTTGCATTTTTATTGTGCTTTATGCGTCTGGAGTTGTGTTCTCAGGCCCTAACTATTCTACCTGGTGGACCAACGCCCTAGAGTGAAGCCTAGGTTGCACGGAACGTAGAAATGCCCATTACTTTCACATTGATTGTAATTATTCCTGTTATACGATGGAATAACTGTTGTATTTTTATTTTATTTTGTGCTTCTGGCGTTGACTTCTAAGGTCCTAGCTATTCGATCTGGTGGAGCAACGCCCTAGAGTGAAGACTAAGTTGCCCGGAATGTAGAAATGACCATCACTTTCACACTGGTTGCAATTATTCTTGTTATACGATGGAAAAACTGTTGTATTTATTTTGTATTTTATGCCTCTGGCGTTGACTCCTAAGGCCGTAGCTATTCGATGCGGTGGAGGGACGCCCTAGAGTGAAGCCTAGGTTGCTCGGAACGTAGAAATGACCATGTTTTTCACACTGGTTGCAATTATTCCTGTTATACAATGGAAAAACTGTTGTACTTATATTACATTTTATGCTTCAGACGTTGACTTCTAAGGCCGTAGCTATTCGATGTGGTGGAGAAACGCCCTAGAGTGAATTCGAGGTTGCCCGGAAAGTAGAAATGACCATTACCTCCACACTGTTTGCAATTATTCATTTTATACAATGGAAAAACTGTTGTATTTATATTGTTTTTTAAAGTTATGGCGTTGACTTCTAAGTCCGTAGCTATTCGATGTGGTGGAGCAATGCCCTAGTGTGAAGCCAAGGATGCCCGCAACGTAGAAATAACCATTACTTCCACACTGTTTGCAATTATTCATTTTATACAATGGAAAAACTGTTGTATTTATATTGTATTTTATAGATATGGCGTTGTCTTCTAAGGCCCTAACTATTCGATCTGGTGGATCAACGCCCTAGAGTGAAGCCTAGGTTGCCCGGAACGTAGAAATGACCATAGCTTTCACACTGGTTGCAATTATTCCTGTTACAGAAGGGAAAAACTGTTGTATTTATTGTGTATTTTATGCTTCTGGCGTTGACTTCTTAGGCCCTAACTAGTCGATCTGGTGGAGCAGCGACCTAGAGTGAAGACGAGGTTGCCCGGAATGTAGAAATGACCATCACTTTCACACTGGTTTCAATTATTCTTGTTATACGATGGAAAAACTGTTGTATTTATTTTGTATTTTATGCCTCTGGCGTTGACTCCTAAGGCCGCAGCTATTCGATGTGGTGGAGCAACGCCCTATAGTGAAGCCTAGGTTGCCCGGAACGTAGAAATGACCATACCTTTCACACTGGTTGCAATTATTCCTGTTATACAAGGGAAAAACTGTTGTATTTATATTGTATTTTATGCTTCTGGCGATGACTTTCTGGGCCCTAACTATTCTATCTGGAAGAGCAGCGCCCTAGAGTGAAGCCTCTGTTGCCCGGAATGAAGAAACGACCATCACTTTCACACTGGTGGCAGTTATTCCTGTTACACGATGGAAAAACTGTTGTATTTCTATTGTATTTTATGCTTCTGGCGTTGACTTCGTAGGCCCTAACTATTCGAACTGGTGGAGCAACGCCCTAGAGAGAAGCCTACATTGCCCGGAACGTAGAATTGACCATCACTTTCACACTGGTTGCAATTATTCCTGTCATGTGATCGAAAAACTGTTGTATCTATTTTGTATTTTATGCTTCTGGCGTTGACTTCTTAGGTCCTAACTATTGGATCTGGTGGAGCAACGACCCCTGATGAAGCCCAGGTTGCCCGGAACGTAGAAATGACCATAACTTTCATACTGATTGCAATTATTCGTATTATGCGATGGAAAATCTGTTGTATTAAATTGTATTTTAACCTTCTGGCGTTGACTTCTAAGGCCGTAGCTATTCGATGTGGTGGATCAACGCCCTGGAGTGAAGCCTAGGTTGCCCGGAACGTAGAAATGACCATAACTTTCATACTGGTTGCAATTTTTAGTTCTATACCGTGGAAAAACTGTTGTATTTATATTGTATTTTATGCGTCTGGAGTTGTTTTCTAAGGCCCTAACTATTCGACCTGATGGACGAACGGCCTAGAGTGAAGCCTAGGTTGCACGGAACGTAGAAATGCCCATTACTTTCACACTGGTTGTAATTATTCCTGTTATACGATGGAAAAACTGTTGTATTTATTTTGTCTTTTATGCCTCTGGCGTTGACTCCTAAGGCCGCAGCTATTCGATGTGGTGGAGCAACGCCCTAGAGTGAAGCCTAGGTTGCCCGGAACTTAGACGTGACCATAACCTTCACTCTGGTGTCTATTATTCCTGTTATACGATGGAAAAACTGTTGTATTTATTTTGTCTTTTATGCCTCTGGCGTTGACTCCTAAGGCCGCAGCTATTCGATGTGGTGGAGCAACGCCCTAGAGTGAAGCCTAGGTTGCCCGGAACGTAGAAATGACCATATCTTTCACACTGATTGCAATTATTCCTGTTATAAGATGGAAGAACTGTTGTATTTCTATTGTATTTTATGCTGCTGGCGTAGGTTTCTTAGGCCCTAACTATTCGATATGGGGGACCCACGCCCTAGACTGAAGTCTAGGTTGCCAGGAACGTAGAAATGACCATCACTTTCACACTGGTTGCAATTATTCCTGTTATACGATGGAAAAACTGTTGTATTTATATTGTATTTTATGCTTCTGCTGTAGACTTCTTAGGCCCTAGCTATTCAATCTGGAAGGACAACGCCCTTGAGTGAAGCCTAGGTTGCCCGGAACGTAGAAATGACCATCACTTTCACACTGGTTGCAATTATTCCTGTTATACGATGGAAAAACTGCTGTATTTATATTGTATTTTATGCTTCTGGCGTAGGGTTCTTAGGCCCTAACTATTCGATCTAGGGGAACAAAGCCCTAGACTGAGGCCTAGGTTGCCCGGAACGTAGAAATGACCATCACCTTCACACTGGTTGCAATTATTACTGTTACATGATGGAAAAGCTGTTGTATCTATTTTGTATTTTATGCCTCTGGCGTTGACTTCTTATGTCCTAACTATTGGATCTGGTGGAGCAACGACCTAGACTGAAGCCTAGGTTGCCCGGAACGTAGAAATGATCATAATTTTCATACGGATTGCAATTACTCGTTTTATACAATGGAAAAACTGTTGTATTTATATTGTATTTTCTGCGTCTGGCTTTGACTTCTAAGGTCCTAGCTATTCGATCTGGTGGGGCAACGTCCAAGAGTGAAGCCTAGGTTGCCCGGAACGTAGAAATGATCATCACTTTCACACTGGTTGCAATTATTCCTGTTATACGATGGAAAAGCTGTTGTATTTACATTGTATTTTATGCTTCTGCTGTAGACTTCTTAGGCCCTAGCTATTCGATCTGGAGGAACAACGCCCTAGAGTGAAGCCTGGGTTGCCCGGAACGTAGAAATGACCATCACTTTCACACTGGTTGCAATTATTCCTGTTATATGATGGAAAAACTGTTGTATCTATTTTGTATTTTATGCTTCTGGCGCTGACTTCATATGTCCTAACTATTGGATCTGGTGGAGCAACGACCTAGGGTGAAGCCTAGGTTGCCCGGAACGTAGAAATGACCATAATTTTCATACGGATTGCAATTACTCGTTTTATACGATGGAAAAACTGTTGTATTTATATTGTATTTTCTGCGTCTGGCTTTGACTTCTAAGGTCCTAGCTATTCGATATGGTGGGGCAACGTCCAAGAGTGAAGCCTATGGGGCCTGGAACGCAGAAATGACCATAACTTTCACACTGGTTGCAATTATTCCTGTTTTACGATGGAAAACTGTTGTATCCCTATTGTATTCCTTGCTTCTGGCGTTGACCTCTTAGGCCCTAACTATTCTATCTGGTGGAGCAACGCCCTAGAGAGAAGCCTAGATTTCCCGGAACGTAGAAATGACCATTACCTTCAGGCATGTTGCAATTGTTCCTGTTATACGATGAAAGAACTGTTGTGTTTTTCTTGTGTTTTATGCGTCTGGAGTTGTTTTCTAAGGCCCTGACTATTCGACCTGGTGGAGCAACGCCCTAGAGTGAAGCCTAGGTTGCACGGAACGTAGAAATGCCCAGTACTTTCACACTGGTTTTAATCATTCCTGCTATACGATGGAATAACTGTTGCATTTATATTTTATTTTATGCTTCTGGCGTTGGCTTCTAAGGCCCTAGCTATTCGATCTGGTGGTGCAACGCTCTAGGGTGAAGCCTTGGTTGCCCGGAACTTACAAGTGATCATAACCTTCACTCTGGTGTCTATTATTCCTGTTATAAGATGGAAAAACTGTTGTATTTATTTTGTCTTTTATGACTCTGGCGTTGACTGGTAAGGCCGCAGCTATTCGATGTGGTGGAGCAACGCCCTAGAGTGAAGCCTAGGTTGCCCGGAACGTAGAAATGACCATACCTTTCACACTGATTGCAATTATTCCTGTTATAAGATGGAAGAACTGTTGTATTTCTATTGTATTTTATGCTTCTGGCGTAGGCTTCTTAGGCCCTAACTATTCGATATGGGGGAACCACGCCCTAGACTGAAGTCTAGGTTGCCAGGAACGTAGAAATGACCATCACTTTCACACTGGTTGTAATTATTCCTGTTATACGATGGAATAACTGTTGTATTTATATTTTATTTTATGCTTCTGGCGCTGACTTCTTATGTCCTAACTATTGGATCTGGTGGAACAACGACCTAGGGTGAAGCCTAGGTTGCCCGGAACGTAGAAATGACCATAATTTTCATACGGATTGCAATTACTCGTTTTATACGATGGAAAAACTGTTGTATTTATATTGTATTTTCTGCGTCTGGCTTTTACTTCTAAGGTCCTAGCTATTCGATATGGTGGGGCAACGTCCAAGAGTGAAGCCTATGGGGCCTGGAACGCAGAAATGACCATAACTTTCACACTGGTTGCAATCATTCCTGTTATACGATGGAAAAACTGTTGTATCCCTATTGTATTCTTTGCTTCTGGCGTTGACTTCTTAGGCCCTAACTATTCGATCTGGTGGAGCAACGCCCTAGAGAGAAGCCTAGATTTCCCGGAACGTAGAAATGACCATGTCTTTCACACTGGTTGCAATTATTTCTGTTATACGATGGAAAAACTGTTGTATTTATATTATATTTTATGCTTCAGGCGTTGACTTCTAAGGCCCTATCTATTCGATCTGGTGGAGCAATGCCTCAGAGTTAAGTCTAGGATGCCCGGAACGTAGAAATGACCGTCACTTTCACAATGTTTGCAATCATTAATTGTATGCGATGGAAAAAGTGTTGTATTTTTATTTTATTTTATACTTCTGGCGTTGACGTCTAAGGCCCTAACTACTCGATCTGGTGGAGCAACGCCCTAGAGTGAAGCCTAGCTTTACCGGAGCGTAGAAATGACTATTACCTTCACACTGTTTGCAATTATTCCTGTTATACGGTGGAAAAGCTGTTGTTTTATATTGTATTTTATGCTTCTGGCGTTGACTTCTTAGGTCCTAACTATTGGATCTGGTGGAGCAACGCCCTCTGATGAAGCCCAGGTTGCCCGGAACGTAGAAATGACCATAACTTTCATACTGATTGCAATTATTCGTATTATGCGATGGAAAATCTGTTGTATTAAATTGTATTTTAACCTTCTGGCGTTGACTTCTAAGGCCGTAGCTATTCGATGTGGTGCAGCAACGCCCTGGAGTGCAGCCTAGGTTGCCCTGATCGTAGAAATGACCATATCTTTCACACTGGTTGCAATTATTCCTGTTATACGATGGAAAATCTGTTGTATTTATATTGCAGTTTATGCTTATGGCGTTGACTTCTTAGTCCCTAACTATTCGATCTGGTGGAACAACGCCCTAGAGTGAAGCCTAGGTTGCCCGGAACGTAGAAATGACCATCACCTTCACACTGGTTGCAATTATTCCGGTTATACGATGGAAAAACTGTTGGATCTATTTTGTATTTTATTCTTCTGGCGTTGACTTCTTAGGTCCTAACTATTGGATCTGGTGGAGCAACGCCATCTGATGAAGCGCAGGTTGCCCGGAACGTAGAAATGACCATAACTTTCATACTGATTGCAATTATTCCTATTATGCGATGGAAAATCTGTTGTATTTATATTGTATTTTAACCTTCTGGCGTTGACTTCTAAGGCCGTAGCTATTCGATGTGGTGCAGCAACGCCCTGGAGTGCAGCCTAGGTTGCCCTGATCGTAGAAATGACCATCACTTTCACACTGGTTGCAATTATTCCTGTTATATGATGGAAAAACTGTTGTATCTATTTTGTATTTTATGCTTCTGGCGCTGACTTCTTAGTCCCTAACTATTCGATCTGGTGGAACAACGCCCTAGAGTGAAGCCTAGGTTGCCCGGAACGTAGAAATCACCATTACCTTCAGGCATTTTGCAATTGTTCCTGTTATACGATGGAAAATCTGTTGTATTTGTATTGTATTTTAACCTTCTGGCGTTGACTTATAAGGCCGTAGCAATTCGATGTGGTGCAGCAACGCCCTGGAGTGAAGCCTAGGTTGCCCGGAACGTAGAAATGACCATAACTTTCATACTGGTTGCAATTTTTAGTTCTATACCGTGGAAAAACTGTTGTATTTATATTGTATTTTATGCGTCTGGAGTTGTTTTCTAAGGCCCTAACTATTCGACCTGATGGACGAACGGCCTAGAGTGAAGCCTAGGTTGCACGGAACGTAGAAATGCCCATTACTTTCACACTGGTTGTAATTATTCCTGTTATACGATGGAAAAACTGTTGTATTTATTTTGTATTTTATGCCTCTGGCGTTGACTCCTAAGGCCGCAGCTATTCGATGTGGTGGAGCAACGCCCTAGAGTGAAGCCTAGGTTGCCCGGAACTTAGAAGTGACCATAACCTTCACTCTGGTGTCTATTATTCCTGTTATACGATGGAAAAACTGTTGTATTTATTTTGTCTTTTATGCCTCTGGCGTTGACTCCTAAGGCCGCAGCTATTCGATGTGGTGGAGCAACGCCCTAGAGTGAAGCCTAGGTTGCCCGGAACGTAGAAATGACCATATCTTTCACACTGATTGCAATTATTCCTGTTATAAGATGGAAGAACTGTTGTATTTCTATTGTATTTTATGCTGCTGGCGTAGGTTTCTTAGGCCCTAACTATTCGATATGGGGGACCCACGCCCTAGACTGAAGTCTAGGTTGCCAGGAACGTAGAAATGACCATCACTTTCACACTGGTTGCAATTATTCCTGTTATACGATGGAAAAACTGTTGTATTTATATTGTATTTTATGCTTCTGCTGTAGACTTCTTAGGCCCTAGCTATTCAATCTGGAGGGACAACGCCCTTGAGTGAAGCCCAGGTTGCCCGGAACGTAGAAATGACCATCACTTTCACACTGGTTGCAATTATACCTGTTATACGATGGAAAAACTGCTGTATTTATATTGTATTTTATGCTTCTGGCGTAGGGTTCTTAGGCCCTAACTATTCGATCTAGGGGAACAAAGCCCTAGACTGAGGCCTAGGTTGCCCGGAACGTAGAAATGACCATCACCTTCACACTGGTTGCAATTATTACTGTTACATGATGGAAAAGCTGTTGTATCTATTTTGTATTTTATGCCTCTGGCGTTGACTTCTTATGTCCTAACTATTGGATCTGGTGGAGCAACGACCTAGACTGAAGCCTAGGTTGCCCGGAACGTAGAAATGATCATAATTTTCATACGGATTGCAATTACTCGTTTTATACAATGGAAAAACTGTTGTATTTATATTGTATTTTCTGCGTCTGGCTTTGACTTCTAAGGTCCTAGCTATTCGATCTGGTGGGGCAACGTCCAAGAGTGAAGCCTAGGTTGCCCGGAACGTAGAAATGATCATCACTTTCACACTGGTTGCAATTATTCCTGTTATACGATGGAAAAGCTGTTGTATTTACATTGTATTTTATGCTTCTGCTGTAGACTTCTTAGGCCCTAGCTATTCGATCTGGAGGAACAACGCCCTAGAGTGAAGCCTGGGTTGCCCGGAACGTAGAAATGACCATCACTTTCACACTGGTTGCAATTATTCCTGTTATATGATGGAAAAACTGTTGTATCTATTTTGTATTTTATGCTTCTGGCGCTGACTTCATATGTCCTAACTATTGGATCTGGTGGAGCAACGACCTAGGGTGAAGCCTAGGTTGCCCGGAACGTAGAAATGACCATAATTTTCATACGGATTGCAATTACTCGTTTTATACGATGGAAAAACTGTTGTATTTATATTGTATTTTCTGCGTCTGGCTTTGACTTCTAAGGTCCTAGCTATTCGATATGGTGGGGCAACGTCCAAGAGTGAAGCCTATGGGGCCTGGAACGCAGAAATGACCATAACTTTCACACTGGTTGCAATTATTCCTGTTATACGATGGAAAACTGTTGTATCCCTATTGTATTCCTTGCTTCTGGCGTTGACCTCTTAGGCCCTAACTATTCTATCTGGTGGAGCAACGCCCTAGAGAGAAGCCTAGATTTCCCGGAACGTAGAAATGACCATTACCTTCAGGCATGTTGCAATTGTTCCTGTTATACGATGAAAGAACTGTTGTGTTTTTCTTGTGTTTTATGCGTCTGGAGTTGTTTTCTAAGGCCCTGACTATTCGACCTGGTGGAGCAACGCCCTAGAGTGAAGCCTAGGTTGCACGGAACGTAGAAATGCCCAGTACTTTCACACTGGTTTTAATCATTCCTGCTATACGATGGAATAACTGTTGCATTTATATTTTATTTTATGCTTCTGGCGTTGGCTTCTAAGGCCCTAGCTATTCGATCTGGTGGTGCAACGCTCTAGGGTGAAGCCTTGGTTGCCCGGAACTTACAAGTGATCATAACCTTCACTCTGGTGTCTATTATTCCTGTTATAAGATGGAAAAACTGTTGTATTTATTTTGTCTTTTATGACTCTGGCGTTGACTGGTAAGGCCGCAGCTATTCGATGTGGTGGAGCAACGCCCTAGAGTGAAGCCTAGGTTGCCCGGAACGTAGAAATGACCATACCTTTCACACTGATTGCAATTATTCCTGTTATAAGATGGAAGAACTGTTGTATTTCTATTGTATTTTATGCTTCTGGCGTAGGCTTCTTAGGCCCTAACTATTCGATATGGGGGAACCACGCCCTAGACTGAAGTCTAGGTTGCCAGGAACGTAGAAATGACCATCACTTTCACACTGGTTGTAATTATTCCTGTTATACGATGGAATAACTGTTGTATTTATATTTTATTTTATGCTTCTGGCGCTGACTTCTTATGTCCTAACTATTGGATCTGGTGGAACAACGACCTAGGGTGAAGCCTAGGTTGCCCGGAACGTAGAAATGACCATAATTTTCATACGGATTGCAATTACTCGTTTTATACGATGGAAAAACTGTTGTATTTATATTGTATTTTCTGCGTCTGGCTTTTACTTCTAAGGTCCTAGCTATTCGATATGGTGGGGCAACGTCCAAGAGTGAAGCCTATGGGGCCTGGAACGCAGAAATGACCATAACTTTCACACTGGTTGCAATCATTCCTGTTATACGATGGAAAAACTGTTGTATCCCTATTGTATTCTTTGCTTCTGGCGTTGACTTCTTAGGCCCTAACTATTCGATCTGGTGGAGCAACGCCCTAGAGAGAAGCCTAGATTTCCCGGAACGTAGAAATGACCATGTCTTTCACACTGGTTGCAATTATTTCTGTTATACGATGGAAAAACTGTTGTATTTATATTATATTTTATGCTTCAGGCGTTGACTTCTAAGGCCCTATCTATTCGATCTGGTGGAGCAATGCCTCAGAGTTAAGTCTAGGATGCCCGGAACGTAGAAATGACCGTCACTTTCACAATGTTTGCAATCATTAATTGTATGCGATGGAAAAAGTGTTGTATTTTTATTTTATTTTATGCTTCTGGCGTTGACGTCTAAGGCCCTAACTACTCGATCTGGTGGAGCAACGCCCTAGAGTGAAGCCTAGCTTTACCGGAGCGTAGAAATGACTATTACCTTCACACTGTTTGCAATTATTCCTGTTATACGATTGAAAAACTGATGTATTTATATTGTATTTTAAGCTTCTGGCGTTGACTTCTAAGGCAGCAGCTATTCGATATGGTGGAGCAACGCCCTAGCGTGAAGCCTAGGTTGCCCGGAACGTTGAAATAACCATTACTTCCACACTGTTTGCAATTATTCATTTTATACAATGCAAAAACTGTTGTATTTATAATGTATTTTATAGTTATGGCGTTGACTTCTAAGGCCGTAGCTATTCGATGGGGTGGAGCAATGCCCTAGAGTGAAGCCTAGGTTGCCCGGAACGAAGAAATGACCATAACTTTCATACTGATTGCAATTATTCGTATTATACGATGGGAAAACTGTTGTATCTATTTTGCATTTTATGCTTCTGGCGTTGACTTCTGAGGCCCTAACTATTCGATCTGGTGGAGCAATGCCCTAGGGTGAAGCCTAGGTTGCCCAGAATGTAGAAATGACCATAACTATCAGTATGGTTGCAATTATTCGTTTTATACGATGGAAAGACTGTTGTATTTATATTGTATTTTATAGTTATGGCGTTGCCTTCTAGGGCCGTAGCTATTCGATGTGGTTGAGCAACGCCCTAGAGTGAAGCCTAGGTTGCCCGGAACGTAGAAGTGACCATTACTTCCACACTGTTTGCAGTTATTCATATTATACAGTGGAAAAACTGTTGTATTTATATTGCATTTTATGCTTCTGGCATTGACTTCTAAGGCCCTAACTATTCGATGTGGTGGAGCAACGCCCTAGAGTGAAGCCTAGGTTGCCAGGAACGTAGAAATGACCATAGCTATCACACTGGTTGCAATTATTCCTGTTATACGATGGAAAAACTGTTGGATTTATATTATATTTTATGCTTCAGACGTTGACTTCTAAGGCCGTATCTATTCGATGTGGTGGAGAAACGCCCTAGAGTGAAGCCTAGATTGCCCGCAAAGTAGAAATGACCATTACCTCCACACTGTTTGCAATTATTCATTTTATACAATGGAGAGACTGTTGTATTTATATTGTTTTTTATAGTTATGGCGTTGACTTCTAACGCCGTAGCTATTCGATGTGGTGGAGCAATGCCCTACAGTGAAGCCTAGGATGCCCGCAACGTAGAAATGACCATACCTTTCACACTGTTAGCAATTATTCTTGTTATACGATTGAAAAACTGTTGTATTTATATTGCATTTAAAGCTTCTGGCGTTGACTTCTAAGGCCATAGCTATTCGATGTGGCCGAGCAACGGCCTAGAGTGAAACCTAGGTTGCCAGGAACGTAGATATGACCATACCTTTCACACTGTTTGCTATTATTCCTGTTATACGGTGGAAAAGCTGTTGTATTTATATTGTATATAATGCCTCTGGCGTTGACTTCTAAGGCCCTATCTATTCGATCTGGTGGAGCAATGCCTCAGAGTTAAGTCTAGGATGCCCGGAACGTAGAAATGACCGTTACTTTCACAATGTTTGCAATCATTAATTGTATGCGATGGAAAAAGTGTTGTATTTTTATTTTATTTTATGCTTCTGGCGTTGACGTCTAAGGCCCTAACTACTCGATCTGGTGGAGCAACGCCCTAGAGTGAAGCCTAGCTTTACCGGAGCGTAGAAATGACTATTACCTTCACACTGTTTGCAATTATTCCTGTTATACGGTGGAAAAGCTGTTGTATTTATATTGTATTTAATGCTTCTCGCGTTGACTTCTAAGGCCCAATC
Source organism: Calliopsis andreniformis (assembly GCF_051401765.1). Taxonomy (NCBI): domain Eukaryota; kingdom Metazoa; phylum Arthropoda; class Insecta; order Hymenoptera; family Andrenidae; genus Calliopsis; species Calliopsis andreniformis. The sequence continues at coordinate 21,641,138 of NW_027480422.1, forward strand.
TATTCGATCTGGTGGAGCAATGCCTCAGAGTTAAGTCTAGGATGCCCGTAACGTTGAAATGGCCATTACTTTCACACTGGTTGCAATTATTCGTTTTAGACAATGGAAAAGCTGTTGTATTTATATTGTGTTTTATGCATCTGGCGTTGACTTCTTAGGCCCTAACTATTCGATCCAGTGGAGCAACGCCCTAGAGTGAAGTCTAGATTGCCCGCAACATAGAAATGACCATACCTTTCACACTGTTTGCAATTATTCATTTTATACGGTGGAAAAACTGTTGTATTTATATTGTATTTTATTCTTCTGGCATTGACTTTTAAGGCCCTAACTATTCGATGTGGTGGAGCAACGCCCTAGAGTGAAGCCTAGGTTGCCCGGAACGTAGAAGTGACCATTAGCTTCAGACTGTTTGCAATTATTCATTTTATACGATGGAAAAGCTGTTGTATTTATATTGTATTTTATGCTTCTGTCGTTGACGTCTTAGGCCCTAAATATTCGATCCGGGGGAGCGTCGCCCTAGAGTGAAGCCTAGGTTGCCCGGAACGTAGAAATGACCGTTAGTTTCACAATGTTTGCAATCATTAATAGTATACGATGGAAAAACTGTTGTATTTATATTGTATTTAATGCTTCTCGCGTTGACTTCTAAGGCCATAGCTATTCGATGTGGTCGAGCAACGGCCTAGAGTGAAACCTAGGATGCCCGTAACGTTGAAATGGCCATTACTTTCGCACTGGTTGCAATTATTCGTTTTAGACGATGGAAAAGCTGTTGTATTTATATTGTATTTTATGCATCTGGCGTTGACTTCTTAGGCCCTAACTATTCGATCCAGTGGAGCAACGCCCTAGAGTGAAGTCTAGATTGCCCGGAACGTAGAAATGACCATTACTTTCACACTGTTTGCAATTATTCATTTTATACGATGGAAAATCTGTTGTTTTTATATTGTATTTTATTCTTCTGGCATTGACTTTTAAGGCCATAACTATTCGATCTGGTGGAGCAACGCCCTAGAGTGAAGCCTAGGTGGCCCGGAACGTAGAAATGACCATTAGTTTCACACTGGTTGCAATTATTCATTTTATACGATGGAAAAACTGTTGTATTTATATTGTATTTTATGCTTCTGGCGTTGTCTTCTTAGGACCTAACTATTCCATCTGGTGGAGCAACGTCCTAGCGTGAAGCCTAGGTTGCCCGGAACGTAGAAATGACCATTACTTTCACACAGTTTGCAATTATTCATTTTATACGATGGAAAAACTGTTGTATTTGTATTGTATTTTATGCTTCTGGCGTCGTCTTCTTAGGCCCTAACTGATCGATCTGGTGGAACAACGCCCTAGAATGAAGCCTAGGTTGCCCGGAACGTAGAAATGACCATTACTTTTACACTGGCTGTTATTATTCGTTCTTTATGATGGAAAAACTGTTGTATTTTTATTGTATTCTATGCTTCTGGCGTTGACTTCTTAGGCCCTAAATATTCGATCCGGTGGAGCGTCGCCCTAGAGTGAAGCCTAGGTTGCCCGGAACGTAGAAATGACCGTTACTTTCACAATGTTTGCAATCATTAATAGTATACGATGGAAGAACTGTTGTATTTATATTGTATTTTATGCTTCTGGCGTTGACTTCTTAGGCCCTAAATATTCGATACCGGGGAGCATCGCCCTAGAGTGAAGCCTAGGTTGCGCGGAACGTAGAAATGACCGTTACTTTCACAATGTTTGCAATCATTAATTGTATGCGATGGAAAAAGTGTTGTATTTTTATTTTATTTTATGCTTCTGGCGTTGACGTCTAAGGCCCTAACTACACGATCTGGTTGAGCAACGCCCTAGAGTGAAGCCTAGGTTTACCGGAGCGTAGAAATGACTATTACCTTCACACTGTTTGCAATTATTCCTGTTATACGGTGGAAAAGCTGTTGTATTTATATTGTATTTAATGCTTCTCGCGTTGACTTCTAAGGCCATAGCTATTCGATGTGGTCGAGCAACGGCCTAGAGTGAAGCCTAGGTTGCCAGGAACGTAGAAATGACCATCACTTTCACACTGGTTGCAATTATTCCTGTTATATGATGTAAAAACTGTTGTATCTATTTTGTATTTTATGCTTCTGGCGCTGACTTCATATGTCCTAACTATTGGATCTGGTGGAGCAACGACCTACGGTGAAGCCTAGGTTGCCCGGAACGTAGAAATGACCATAATTTTAATACGGATTGCAATTACTCGTTTTATACGATGGAAAAACTGTTGTATTTATATTGTATATTCTGCGTCTGGCTTTGACTTCTAAGGTCCTAGCTATTCGATATGGTGGGGCAACGTCCAAGAGTGAAGCCTATGGGGCCTGGAACGCAGAAATGACCATAACTTTCACACTGGTTGCAATTATTCCTGTTATACGATGGAAAAACTGTTGTATCCCTATTGTATTCTTTGCTTCTGGCGTTGACTTCTTAGGCCCTAACTATTCTATCTGGTGGAGCAACGCCCTAGAGAGAAGCCTAGATTTCCCGGAACGTAGAAATGACCATTACCTTCAGGCATGTTGCAATTGTTCCTGTTATACGATGAAAGAACTGTTGTGTTTTTCTTGTGTTTTATGCGTCTGGAGTTGTTTTCTAAGGCCCTGACTATTCGACCTGGTGGAGCAACGCACTAGAGTGAAGCCTAGGTTGCACGGAACGTAGAAATGCCCATTACTTTCACACTGGTTTTAATCATTCCTGCTATACGATGGAATAACTGTTGCATTTATATTTTATTTTATGCTTCTGGCGTTGGCTTCTAAGGCCCTAGCTATTCGATCTGGTGGTGCAACGCTCTAGGGTGAAGCCTTGGTTGCCCGGAATGCAGAAATGACTATCACTTTCACACTGGTTGCAATTATTCTTGTTATACGATGGAAAAACTGTTGTATTTATATTGTTTTTTATAGTTATGGCGTTGACTTCTAAGGCCGTAACTATTCGATGTGGTGGAGCAATGCCCTACAGTGAAGCCTAGGATGCCCGCAACGTAGAAATGACCATATCTTTCACACTGTTTGCAATTATTCCTGTTATACGATTGAAAAACTGTTGTATTTATATTGCATTTTATGCTTCTGGCGTTGACTTCTTAGGCCCTAACTATTCGATCTGGTGGAGCAACGCCATAGAGTGAAGCCTAGGTTGCCCGGAACGTAGAAATGACCATGTCTTTCACACTGGTTGCAATTATTTCTGTTATACGATGGAAAAACTGTTGTATTTATATTATATTTTATGCTTCAGGCGTTGACTTCTAAGGCCGTAACTAGTCGATGTGCTGGAGCAATGCCCTAGAGTGAAGCCTAGGATGCCCGCAACGTAGAAATGACCATATCTTTCACACTGTTTGCAATTATTCCTGTTATACGATTGAAAAACTGTTGTATTTATATTGTATTTTATGCTTCTGGCGTTGACTTCTAAGGCCCTAACTATCCGATCTGGTGGAGCAACGCACTACAGTGGAGCCTAGGTCGCCCGAAACGTGGAAATGACCATTACTTTCACTCTGGTTGCAATTATTCATAATATACATTGGAAAAACTGTTGTATTTATATTATATTTTATGGTTCAGACGTTGACTTCTAAGGCCGTAGCTATTCGATGTGGTGGAGAAACGCCCTAGAGTGAAGCCTAGATTGCCCGGAAAGTAGAAATGACCATTACCTCCACACTGTTTGCAATTATTCATTTTATACAATGGAAAAACTGTTGTATTTATATTGTTTTTTATAGTTATGGCGTTGACTTCTAAGGCCGTAGCTACTCGATGTGGTGGAGCAATGCCCTACAGTGAAGCCTAGGATGCCCGCAACGTAGAAATGACCATATCTTTCACACTGTTTGCAATTATTCCTGTTATACGATTGAGAAACTGTTGTATTTATATTGTATTTTATGCTTCTGGCGTTGACTTCTTAGGCCCTAACTATTCGATCTGGTGGAGCAACGCCCTAGAGTGAAGCCTAGATTGCCCGGAACGTAGAAATGACCATGTCTTTCACACTGGTTGCAATTATTTCTGTTATACGATGGAAAAACTGTTGTATTTATATTATATTTTATGCTTCAGGCGTTGACTTCTAAGGCCGTAACTAGTCGATGTGCTGGAGCAATGCCCTAGAGTGAAGCCTAGGATGCCCGCAACGTAGAAATGACCATATCTTTCACACTGTTTGTAATTATTCCTGTTATACGATTGAAAAACTGTTGTATTTATATTGTATTTTATGCTTCTGGCGTTGACTTCTAAGGCCCTAACTATTCTATCTGGTGGAGCAACGCACTTCAGTGGAGCCTAGGTCGCCCGAAACGTGGAAATGACCATTACTTTCACTCTGGTTGCAATTATTCATAATATACAGTGGAAAAACTGTTGTATTTATATTATATTTTATGCTTCAGACGTTCACTTCTAAGGCCGTAGCTATTCGATGTGGTGGAGAAACGCCCTAGAGTGAAGCCTAGATTGCCCGGAAAGTAGAAATGACCATTACCTCCACACTGTTTGCAATTATACATTTTATAACAATGGAAAAACTGTTGTATTTATATTGTTTTTTATAGTTATGGCGTTGACTTCTAAGGCCGTAGCTACTCGATGTGGTGGAGCAATGCCCTACAGTGAAGCCTAGGATGCCCGCAACGTAGAAATGACCATATCTTTCACACTGTTAGCAATTATTCCTGTTATACGATTGAAAAACTGTTGTATTTATATTGTATTTTAAGCTTCTGGCGTTGACTTCTAAGGCCGCAGCTATTCGATGTGGTGGAGCAACGCCCTAGCGTGAAGCCTAGGTTGCCCGGAACGTTGAAATAACCATTACTTCCACACTGTTTGCAATTATTCATTTTATACAATGCAAAAACTGTTGTATTTATAATGTATTTTATAGTTATGGCGTTGACTTCTAATGCCGTAGCTATTCGATGGGGTGGAGCAATGCCCTAGAGTGAAGCCTAGGTTGCCCGGAACGAAGAAATGACCATAACTTTCATACTGATTGCAATTATTCGTATTAGACGATGGGAAAACTGTTGTATCTATTTTGTATTTTATGCTTCTGGCGTTGACTTCTTAGGCCCTAACTATTCGACCTGGTGGAGCAATGCCCTAGGGTGAAGCCTAGGTTGCCCAGAACGTAGAAATGACCATAACTATCAGTATGGTTGCAATTATTCGTTTTATACGATGGAAAAACTGTTGTATTTATATTGTATTTTATGCTTCTGGCGTTGTCTTCTTAGGACCTAAGTACTCCATCTGGTGAAGCAGCGTCCTAGAGTGAAGCCTAGGTTGCCCGGAACGCAGAAATGACCATTACTTTCACACAGTTTGCAATTATTCATTTTATGCGATGGAAAAACTGTTGTATTTGTATTGTATTTTATGCTTCTGGCGTTGTCTTCTTAGGCGCTAACTGTTCGATCTGGTGGAACAACGCCCTAGAATGAAGCCTAGGTTGCCCGGAACGTAGAAATGACCATTACCTTTACACTGGTTGCTATTATTCGTTTTATATGATGGAAATACTGTTGTATTTTTATTGTATTCTATGCTTCTGGCGTTGACTTCTTAGGCCCTAAATATTCGATCCGGTGGAGCGTCGCCTAGAGTGAAGCCTAGGTTGCCCGGAACGTAGAAATGACCGTTACTTTCACAATGTTTGCAATCATTAATAGTATACGATGGAAAAACTGTTGTATTTATATTGTGTTTTATGCTTCTGGCGTTGAATTCTAAGGCCGTAGCTAATCGATGTGCTCGGGCAACGCCCTAGAGTGCAGCCTATGTTGCACGGAACGTTGAAATGACCATAATTTTCACTCTGGTTGCAATCATTCGTTTTATACAATGGAAAAACTGTTGTATTAATCTTATATTTAATGCTTCGGGCGTTGACTTCTAAGGCCCTAACTATTCGATCCGGTGGAGCAACGCCCTAGAGTGAAGTCTAGATTGCCCGGAACGTAGAAATGACCATTACTTTCACACTGTTTGCAATTATTCCTATTATACTATGGAAAAACTGTTGTATTTTTATTGTATTTTATGCTTCTGGCATTGACTTTTAAGGCCCTAACTATTCGATCTGGTGGAGCAACGCCGTAGAGTGAAGCCTAGGTGGCCCGGAACGTAGAAATGACCATTAGTTTCACACTGGTTGCAATTATTCATTTTATACGATGGAAAAACTGTTGTATTTATATTGTATTTTATGCTTCTGGCGTTGTCTTCTTAGGACCTAACTATTCCATCTGGTGGAGCAACGTCCTTGAGTGAAGCCTAGGTTGCCCGGAACGTAGAAATGACCATTCCTTTCACACAGTTTGCAATTATTCATTTTATACGATGGAAAAACTGTTGTATTTGTATTGTATTTTATGCTTCTGGCGTTGTCTTCTTAGGCCCTAACTGATCGATCTGGTGGAACAACGCCCTAGAATGAAGCCTAGGTTGCCCGGAACGTAGAAATGACCATTACTTTTACACTGGTTGCTATTATTCGTTCTTTATGATGGAAAAACTGTTGTATTTTTATTGTATTCTATGCTTCTGGCGTTGACGTCTAATGCCCTACCTACACGATCTGGTTGAGCAACGAACTAGAGTGAAGCCTAGGTTTACCGGAGCGTAGAAATGACTATTACCTTCACACTGTTTGCAATTATTCCTGTTATACGGTGGAAAAGCTGTTGTATTTATATTGTATTTAATGCTTCTCGCGTTGACTTCTAAGGCCATAGCTATTCGATGTGGTCGAGCAACGGCCTAGAGTGAAGCCTAGGTTGCCAGGAACGTAGAAATGACCATCACTTTCACACTGGTTGCAATTATTCCTGTTATATGATGGAAAAACTGTTGTATCGATGTTGTATTTTATGCTTCTGGCGCTGACTTCATATGTCCTAACTATTGCATCTGGTGGAGCAACGACCTAGGGTGAAGCCTAGGTTGCCCGGAACGTAGAAATGACCATACTTTTAATACGGGTTGCAATTACTCGTTTTATACGATGGAAAAACTGTTGTATTTATATTGTATATTCTGCGTCTGGCTTTGACTTCTAAGGTCCTAGCTATTCGATATGGTGGGGCAACGTCCAAGAGTGAAGCCTATGGGGCCTGGAACGCAGAAATGACCATAACTTTCACACTGGTTGCAATTATTCCTGTTATACGATGGAAAAACTGTTGTATCCCTATTGTATTCTTTGCTTCTGGCGTTGACTTCTTAGGCCCTAACTATTCTATCTGGTGGAGCAACGCCCTAGAGAGAAGCCTAGATTTCCCGGAACGTAGAAATGACCATTACCTTCAGGCATGTTGCAATTGTTCCTGTTATACGATGAAAGAACTGCTGTGTTTTTCTTGTGTTTTATGCGTCTGGAGTTGTTTTCTAAGGCCCTGACTATTCGACCTGGTGGAGCAACGCACTAGAGTGAAGCCTAGGTTGCACGGAACGTAGAAATGCCCATTACTTTCACACTGGTTTTAATCATTCCTGCTATACGATGGAATAACTGTTGCATTTATATTTTATTTTATGCTTCTGGCGTTGGCTTCTAAGGCCCTAGCTATTCGATCTGGTGGTGCAACGCTCTAGGGTGAAGCCTTGGTTGCCCGGAATGCAGAAATGACTATCACTTTCACACTGGTTGCAATTATTCTTGTTATACGATGGAAAAACTGTTGTATTTATATTGTTTTTTATAGTTATGGCGTTGACTTCTAAGGCCGTAACTATTCGATGTGGTGGAGCAATGCCCTACAGTGAAGCCTAGGATGCCCGCAACGTAGAAATGGCCATATCTTTCACACTGTTAGCAATTATTCCTGTTATACGATTGAAAAACTGTTGTATTTATATTGTATTTTAAGCTTCTGGCGTTGACTTCTAAGGCCGCAGCTATTCGATGTGGTGGAGCAACGCCCTAGCGTGAAGCCTAGGTTGCCCGGAACGTTGAAATAACCATTACTTCCACACTGTTTGCAATTATTCATTTTATACAATGCAAAAACTGTTGTATTTATATTGTATTTTATAGTTATGGCGTTGACTTCTAAGGCCGTAGCTATTCGATGGGGTGGAGCAATGCCCTAGAGTGAAGCCTAGGTTGCCCGGAACGAAGAAATGACCATAACTTTCATACTGATTGCAATTATTCGTATTATACGATGGGAAAACTGTTGTATCTATTTTGTATTTTATGCTTCTGGCGTTGACTTCTTAGGCCCTAACTATTCGATCTGGTGGAGCAATGCCCTAGGGTGAAGCCTAGGTTGCCCAGAACGTAGAAATGACCATAACTATCAGTATGGTTGCAATTATTCGTTTTATACGGTGGAAAGACTGTTGTATTTATATTGTATTTTATAGTTATGGCGTTGTCTTCTAGGGCCGTAGCTATTCGATGTGGTTGAGCAACGCCCTAGAGTGAAGCCTAGGTTGCCCGGAACGTAGTAGTGACCATTACTTCCACACTGTTTGCAGTTATTCATATTATACAGTGGAAAAACTGTTGTATTTATATTGCATTTTATGCTTCTGGCATTGACTTCTAAGGCCCTAACTATTCGATGTGGTGGAGCAACGCCCTAGAGTGAAGCCTAGGTTGCCCGGAACGTAGAAATGACCATAGCTACCACACTGGTTGCAATTATTCCTGTTATACGATGGAAAAACTGTTGGATTTATATTATATTTTATGCTTCAGACGTTGACTTCTAAGGCCGTATCTATTCGATGTGGTGGAGAAACGCCCTAGAGTGAAGCCTAGATTGCCCGCAAAGTAGAAATGACCATTACCTCCACACTGTTTGCAATTATTCATTTTATACAATGGAAAGACTGTTGTATTTATATTGTTTTTTATAGTTATGGCGTTGACTTCTAACGCCGTAGCTATTCGATGTGGTGGAGCAATGCCCTACAGTGAAGCCTAGGATGCCCGCAACGTAGAAATGACCATACCTTTCACACTGTTAGCAATTATTCTTGTTATACGATTGAAAAACTGTTGTATTTATATTGTATTTTAAGCTTCTGGCGTTGCCTTCTAAGGCCATAGCTATTCGATGTGGCCGAGCAACGGCCTAGAGTGAAACCTAGGTTGCCAGGAACGTAGATATGACCATACCTTTCACACTGTTTGCTATTATTCCTGTTATACGGTGGAAAAGCTGTTGTATTTATATTGTATATAATGCCTCTGGCGTTGACTTCAAAGGCCCTATCTATTCGATCTGGTGGAGCAATGCCTCAGAGTTAAGTCTAGGATGCCCGGAACGTAGAAATGACCGTTACTTTCACAATGTTTGCAATCATTAATTGTATGCGATGGAAAAAGTGTTGTATTTTTATTTTATTTTATGCTTCTGGCGTTGACGTCTAAGGCCCTAACTACTCGATCTGGTGGAGCAACGCCCTAGAGTGAAGCCTAGCTTTACCGGAGCGTAGAAATGACTATTACCTTCACACTGTTTGCAATTATTCCTGTTATACGGTGGAAAAGCTGTTGTATTTATATTGTATTTAATGCTTCTCGCGTTGACTTCTAAGGCCCAATCTATTCGATCTGGTGGAGCAATGCCTCAGAGTTAAGTCTAGGATGCCCGTAACGTTGAAATGGCCATTACTTTCACACTGGTTGCAATTATTCGTTTTAGACAATGGAAAAGCTGTTGTATTTATATTGTGTTTTATGCATCTGGCGTTGACTTCTTAGGCCCTAACTATTCGATCCAGTGGAGCAACGCCCTAGAGTGAAGTCTAGATTGCCCGGAACGTAGAAATGACCATTACTTTCACACTGTTTGCAATTATTCATTTTATACGATGGAAAAACTGTTGTATTTGTATTGTATTTTATTCTTCTGGCATTGACTTTTAAGGCCCTAACTATTCGATGTGGTGGAGCAACGCCCTAGACTGAAGCCTAGGTTGCCCGGAACGTAGAAGTGACCATTAGCTTCACACTGTTTGCAATTATTCATTTTATACGATGGAAAAACTGTTGTATTTATATTGTATTTTATGCTTCCGGCGTTGACTTCTAAGGCCATAGCTAATCGATGTGGTGGAGCAACGCCCTAGAGTGCAGCCTATTTTGCACGGAACGTTGAAATGACCATAAGTTTCACTCTGATTGCAATCATTCGTTTTATACAATGGAAAAACTGTTCTATTAATTTTATATTTTATGCTTCGGGCGTTGACTTCTAAGGCCCTAACTATTCGATCCGGTGGAGCAACGACCTAGAGTGAAGTATAGATTGCCCGGAACGTAGAAATGACCATTACTTTCACACTGTTTGCAATTATTCATTTTATACGATGGAAAAACTGTTGTATTTATATTGTATTTTATTCTTCTGCATTGACTTTTAAGGCCCTAACTGTTCGATCTGGTGGAGCAACGCCCTAGAGTGAAGCCTAGGTGGCCCGGAACGTAGAAATGACCATTAGTTTCACACTGGTTGCAATTATTCATTTTATACGATGGAAAAACTGTTGTATTTATATTGTATTTTATGCTTCTGGCGTTGTCTTCTTAGGACCTAAGTATTCCATCTGGTGGAGCAGCGTCCTAGAGTGAAGCCTAGGTTGCCCGGAACGCAGAAATGACCATTACTTTCACACAGTTTGCAATTATTCATTTTATACGATGGAAAAACTGTTGTATTTGTATTGTATTTTATGCTTCTGACGTTGTCTTCTTAGGCGCTAACTGTTCGATCTGGTGGAACAACGCCCTAGAATGAAGCCTAGGTTGCCCGGAACGTAGAAATGACCATTACCTTTACACTGGTTGCTATTATTCGTTTTATATGATGGAAAAACTGTTGTATTTTTATTGTATTCTGTGCTTCTGGCGTTGACTTCTTAGGCCCTAAATATTCGATCCGGTGGAGCGTCGCCCTAGAGTGAAGCCTAGGTTGCCCGGAACGTAGAAATGACCGTTACTTTCACAATGTTTGCAATCATTAATAGTATACGATGGAAAAACTGTTGTATTTATATTGTATTTTATGCTTCTGGCGTTGAATTCTAAGGCCGTAGCTAATCGATGTGCTCGGGCAACGCCCTAGAGTGCAGCCTATGTTGCACGGAACGTTGAAATGACCATAAGTTTCACTCTGGTTGCAATCATTCGTTTTATACAATGGAAAAACTGTTGTATTAATCTTATATTTAATGCTTCGGGCGTTGACTTCTAAGGCCCTAACTATTCTATCTGGTGGAGCAACGCCCTAGAGTGAAGCCTAGATTTCTCGGAACGTAGAAATGACAATTACCTTCAGGCATGTTGCAATTGTTCCTGTTATACGATGAAAGAACTGTTGTGTTTTTCTTGTGTTTTATGCGTCTGGAGTTGTTTTCTAAGGCCCTGACTATTCGACCTGGTGGAGCAACGCACTAGAGTGAAGCCTAGGTTGCACGGAACGTAGAAAAGCCCATTACTTTCACACTGGTTTTAATCATTCCTGCTATACGATGGAATAACTGTTGCATTTATATTTTATTTTATGCTTCTGGCGTTGGCTTCTAAGGCCCTAGCTATTCGATCTGGTGGTGCAACGCTCTAGGGTGAAGCCTTGGTTGCCCGGAACTTAGAAGTGACCATAACCTTCACTCTGGTGTCTATTATTCCTGTTATACGATGGAAAAACTGTTGTATTTATTTTGTCTTTTATGACTCTGGCGTTGACTCCTAAGGCCGCAGCTATTCGATGTGGTGGAGCAACGCCCTAGAGTGAAGCCTAGGTTGCCCGGAACGTAGAAATGACCATACCTTTCACACTGATTGCAATTATTGCTGTTATAAGATGGAAGAACTGTTGTATTTCTATTGTATTTTATGCTTCTGGCGTAGGCTTCTTAGGCCCTAACTATTCGATCTGGTGGAGCAACGCCCTAGAGTGAATTCTAGATTGCCCGGAACGTAGAAATGACCATACCTTTCACACTGATTGCAATTATTGCTGTTATAAGATGGAAGAACTGTTGTATTTCTATTGTATTTTATGCTTCTGGCGTAGGCTTCTTAGGCCCTAACTATTCGATATGGGGGAACCACGCCCTAGACTGAAGTCTAGGTTGCCAGGAACGTAGAAATGACCATCACTTTCACACTGGTTGTAATTATTCCTGTTATACGATGGAATAACTGTTGTATTTATATTTTATTTTATGCTTCTGGCGTTGACTTCTGAGGCCCTAGCTATTCGATCTGGTGGTGCAACGCTCTGGAGTGAAGCCTAGGTTGCCCGGAACTTAGAAGTGACCATCACCTTCACTCTGGTTGCTATTATTCCTGTTATACGATGGAAAAACTGTTGTATTTACATTGTATTTTATGCTTCTGCTGTATTCTTCTTAGGCCCTAGCTATTCGATCTGGAGGGACAACGCCCTAGAGTGAAGCCTAGGTTGCCCGGAACGTAGAAATGATCATCACTTTCACACTGGTTGCAATTATTCCTGTTATACGATGGAAAAGCTGTTGTATTTACATTGTATTTTATGCTTCTGCTGTAGACTTCTTAGGCCCTAGCTATTCGATCTGGAGGAACAACGCCCTAGAGTGAAGCCTAGGTTGCCCGGAACGTAGAAATGACCATCACTTTCACACTGGTTGCAATTATTCCTGTTATATGATGGAAAAACTGTTGTATTTATATTGTATTTTATGCTTCTGGCGTTGACTTCTAAGGCCCTAACTATTCGATCTGGTGGAGCAACGCACTACAGTGGAGCCTAGGTCGCCCGAAACGTGGAAATGACCATTACTTTCACTCTGGTTGCAATTATTCATAATATACAGTGGAAAAACTGTTGTATTTATATTATATTTTATGCTTCAGACGTTGACTTCTAAGGCCGTAGCTATTCGATGTGGTGGAGAAACGCCCTAGAGTGAAGCCTAGATTGCCTGGAAAGTAGAAATGACCATTACCTCCACACTGTTTGCAATTATTCATTTTATACAATGGAAAAACTGTTGTATTTACATTGTTTTTTATAGTTATGGCGTTGACTTCTAAGGCCGTAGCTACTCGATGTGGTGGAGCAATGCCCTACAGTGAAGCCTAGGATGCCCGCAACGTAGAAATGACCATATCTTTCACACTGTTAGCAATTATTCCTGTTATACGATTGAAAAACTGTTGTATTTATATTGTACTTTAAGCTTCTGGCGTTGACTTCTAAGGCCGCAGCTATTCGATGTGGTGGAGCAACGCCCTAGCGTGAAGCCTAGGTTGCCCGGAACGTAGAAATAACCATTACTTCCACACTGTTTGCAATTATTCATTTTATACAATGCAAAAACTGTTGTATTTATAATGTATTTTATAGTTATGGCGTTGACTTCTAAGGCCGTAGCTATTCGATGGGGTGGAGCAATGCCCTAGAGTGAAGCCTAGGTTGCCCGGAACGAAGAAATGACCGTAACTTTCATACTGATTGCAATTATTCGTATTATACGATGTGAAAACTGTTGTATCTATTTTGTATTTTATGCTTCTGGCGTTGACTTCTTAGGCCCTAACTATTCGATCTGGTGGAGCAACGCCCTAGAGTGAAGCCTAGGTTGCCCGGAATGCAGAAATGACTATCACTTTCACACTGGTGGCAATTATTCCTGTTATACGATGGAAAAACTTTTGTATTTATATTGTATTTTATGCTTCTGGGGTTGACTTCTTAGGCCCTGACCAGTGGATCTGGTGGAGCAACGCCCTAGAGTTAAGCCTAGGTTGCCCGGAAAGTAGAAATGACCATTACTTCCACACTGTTTGCAATTATTCATATTATACAGTGGAAAAACTGTTGTATTTATTTTGTATTTTATGCTTCTGGCGTTGACTTCTTAGGCCCTAACCAGTGGATCTGGTGGCGTAACGCCCTAGGGTGAAGCCTAGGTTGCCCGGAACGTAGAAATGACCACAACTTTCATACTGGTTGCAATTATTCGTTATATACGATGGAAAAACTGTTTTATTTATATTGTATTTTATGCTTCTGGCGTTGACTTGTAAGGCCCTATGTATTCGATCTGGTGGAGCAATGTCTCAGAGTTAAGTCTAGGATGCCCGCAACGTAGAAATGTCAATTACTTTCACACTGGTTGCAATTATTCGTTTTATACGATGGAAAAACTGTTGTACATATATCGTATTTTATGCTTCTGGCGTTGACTTCTTGGGCCCTAACTATTCGATCAGGTGGAGCACGCCCTAGAGTGAAGCCTAGGTTGCCCGGAACGTAGAAATGACCATAACTTTCATACTGGTTGCAATTATTCGTTTTATACGATGGAAATACTGTTGTATTTATATTGTATTTTATGCTTCTGGCGTTCACTTGTTAGGCCCTAACTATTCGATCTGGTGGAGCAACGCCCTAGAGAGAAGCCTAGATTGCCCGGAACGTAGAAATGAGCATAACTATCAGAATGGTTGCAATTATTCGTTTTATACGATGGGAAAACTGTTGTATTTATATTGTATTTTATGCTTCTGGAGTTGACTTCAAAGGCCGTAGCTGACCGATGAGGTGGAGCAACGCCCAAGAGTGAAGCCTAGGTTGCCCGCAACGTAGAAATGACCATAACTTTCACACTGGTTGCAATTATTCGTTTTATACAATGGAAAAACTGTTGTATTTATATTGTATTTTATGCTTCAGGCGTTGACTTCTAAGGGCGTAGCTATTCGATGTGGTGGAGAAACGCCCTAGAGTGAAGCCTAGGTTGCCCGCAACGTAGAAATGACCATATTTTTCACACTGTTTGCAATTATTCCTGTTATAGGATTGAAAAACTGTTGTATTTATATTGTATTTTATGCTTCTGGCGTTGACTTCTAAGGCCGCAGCTATTCAATGTGGTGGAGCAACGCCCTAGAGTGAAGCCTAGGTTGGCCGGAACGTAGAAATGACCATACCTTTCACACTGGTTGCAATTATTCCTGTTATACAAGGGAAAAACAGTTGTATTTATATTGTATTTTATGCTTCTGGCGTTGAGTTCTTAGGCCCTAACTATTCGATCTGGTGGAGCAACGCCCTAGAGTGTACCCTAGGTTGCACCGGAATGTAGAAATGACCATCACTTTCACACTGATTGCAATTATTCTTGTTATACGATGGAAAAACTGTTGTACATATATCGTATTTTATGCTTCTGGCGTTGACTTCTTAGGCCCTAACTATTCGATCAGGCGGAGCAACGCCCTAGGGTGAAGCCTAGGTTGCTCGGAACCTGGAAATGACCATAACTTTCATCCTGGTTGCAATTATTCGTTTTATACGATGGAATTACTGTTGTATTAAGTTTGTATTTGGTGCTTCTGGCGTTGACTTCTTAGGCCCTAACTATTCGATCTGGTGGAGCAACGCCCTAGAGTGAAGCCTAGGTTGCCCGGAACGTAGAAATGACCATAACTATCAGACTGGTTGCAATTATTCGTTTTATACGATGCATAGACTGTTGTATTTATATTGTATTTTATAGTCATGGCGTTGTCTTCTAGGGCTGTAGCTATTCGATGTGGTTGAGCAACGCCCTAGAGTGAAGCATAGGTTGCGCGGAACGTAGAAATGACCATTACTTCCACACTGTTTGCAATTATTCGTATTATACAGTGGAACAACTGTTGTATTTATATGGCATTTTATGCTTCTGGCACTGACTTCTGAGGCCCCAACTATTCCATGTGGTGGAGCAACGCCCTAGAGTGAAGCCTAGGTTGCCCGGAACGTGGAAATGACCATAGCTTTCACACTGGTTGCAATTATTCCTGTTATACAAGGGAAAAACTGTTGTGTTTATATAGCATTTTATGCTTCTGGCGTTGACTTCTTAGGACCTAACTATTCGATCCGGAGGAGCAACGCCCTAGAGTGAAGCCTAGGTTGCCCGGAATGCAGAAATGACCATCACTTTCACACTGGTGGCAACTATTCCTGTTATACGATGGACAAACTGTTGGATTTTTAATGTACTTTATGCTTCTGGCGTTGACTTGTAAGGCCCTATGTATTCGATCTGGTGGAGCAATGTCTCAGAGTTAAGACTAGGATGCCCGCAACGTAGAAATGTCAATTACTTTCACACTGGTTGCAATTATTCGTTTTATACGATGGAAAAACTGTTGAACATATATCGTATTTTATGCTTCTGGCGTTGACTTCTTAGGCCCTAACTATTCGATCAGGTGGAGCACGCCCTAGAGTGAAGCCTAGGTTGCCCGGAACGTAGAAATGACCATAACTTTCATACTGGTTGCAATTATTCGTTTTATACGATGGAAAAACTGTTGTATTTATATTGTATTTTATGCTTCTGGCGTTCACTTGTTAGGCCCTAACTGTTCGATCTGGTGGAGCAACGCCCTAGAGAGAAGCCTAGATTGCCCGGAACGTAGAAATGAGCATAACTATCAGACTGGTTGCAATTATTCGTTTTATACGATGGAAAGACTGTTGTATTTATAATGTATTTTATAGTCATGGCGTTGTCTTGTAGGGCCGTAGCTATTCGATGTGGTTGAGCAACGCCATAGAGTGAAGCATATGTTGCGCGGAACGTAGAAATGACCATTACTTCCACACTGTTTGCAATTATTCGTATTATACAGTGGAACAACTGTTGTATTTATATGGCATTTTATGCTTCTGGCACTGAGTTCTAAGGCCCTAACTAATCCATGTGGTGGAGCAACGCCCTAGAGTGAAGCCTAGGTTGCCCGGAACGTAGAAATGACCATAGCTTTCACACTGGTTGCAATTATTCCTGTTATACAAGGGAAAAACTGTTGTATTTATATAGCATTTTATGCTTCTGGCGTTGACTTCTTAGGACCTAACTATTCGATCTGGTGGAGCATGGCCCTGGAGTGAAGCCTAGGTTGCCCGGAATGTAGAAATGACCACCACTATCACACTGGTTGCAATTATTCTTGTTATACGATGGAAAAACTGTTGTATTTATTTTGTATTTTATGCTTCGGGCGTTGACTTCTAAGGCCCCAACTATTCGATCTGGTGGAGCATGGCCCTAGAGTGAAGCCTAGGTTGCCCGGAATGTAGAAATGACCATCACTATCACACTGTTTGCAATTATTCTTGTTATACGATGGAAAAACTGTTGTATTTATTTTGTATTTTATGCCTCTGGCGTTGACTCCTAAGGCCGTAGCTATTCGATGTGGTGGAGCAACGCCCTATAGTGAAGCCTAGGTTGCTCGGAACCTAGAAATGACCATAACTTTCATCCTGGTTGCAATTATTCGTTTTATACGATGGAATTACTGTTGTATTAATTTTGTATTTGGTGCTTCTGGCGTTGACTTCTTAGGCCCTAACTATTCGATCTGGTGGAGCAACGCCCTAGAGCGAAGCCTAGGTTGCCCGGAATGTAGAAATGACCATCACTTTCACACTGGTTGCAATTATTCTTGTTATATGATGGAAAAACTGTTGTATTTATTTTGTATTTTATGCTTCTGGCATTGACTTCTAAGGCCCTAACTATTCCATCTGGTGGAGCAACGCCCTAGAGTGGAGCCTAGTTCGCCCGAAACGTAGAAATGATCATTACCTTCACTCTGGTTGCAGTTATTCCAGCTATACGATGGACAAACTGTTGGATTTTGATTGTACTTTATACTTCTGGCGTTGACTTCTAAGGCCCTATGTATTCCATCTGGTGTAGCAATGCCTCAGAGTTAAGTCTAGGATGCCCGCAACGTAGAAATGTCTATTACTTTCACACTGGTTGCAATTATTCGTTTTATACGATGGAAAAACTGTTGTACATATATCGTATTTTTTGCTTCTGGCGTTGACTTCTTAGGCCCTAACTATTCGATCAGGTGGAGCACGCCCTAGAGTGAAGCCTAGGTTGCCCGGAACGTAGAAATGACCATAACTTTCATACTGGTTGCAATTATTCGTTTTATACGATGGAAAAACTGTTGTATTTATATTGTATTTTATGCTTCTGGCGTTCACTTGTTAGGCCCTAACTATTCGATCTGGTGGAGCAACGCCCTAGAGAGAAGCCTAGATTGCCCGGAACGTAGAAATGAGCATAACTATCAGGCTGGTTGCAATTATTCGTTTTATACGATGGAAAGACTGTTGTATTTATATTGCATTTTATAGTCATGGCGTTGTCTTCTAGGGCCGTAGCTATTCGATGTGGTTGAGCAACGCCCTAGAGTGAAGCATATGTTGCGCGGAACGTAGAAATGACCATTACTTCCACACTGTTTGCAATTATTCGTATTATACAGTGGAACAACTGTTGTATTTATATGGCATTTTATGCTTCTGGCACTGAGTTCTAAGGCCCTAACTAATCCATGTGGTGGAGCAACGCCCTAGAGTGAAGCCTAGGTTGCCCGGAACGTAGAAATGACCATAGCTTTCACACTGGTTGCAATTATTCCTGTTATACAAGGGAAAAACTGTTGTATTTATATAGCATTTTATGCTTCTGGCGTTGACTTCTTAGGACCTAACTATTCGATCTGGTGGAGCATGGCCCTGGAGTGAAGCCTAGGTTGCCCGGAATGTAGAAATGATCATTACCTTCACTCTGGTTGCAGTTATTCCAGCTATACGATGGACAAACTGTTGGATTTTGATTGTACTTTATACTTCTGGCGTTGACTTCTAAGGCCCTATGTATTCCATCTGGTGTAGCAATGCCTCAGAGTTAAGTCTAGGATGCCCGCAACGTAGAAATGTCTATTACTTTCACACTGGTTGCAATTATTCGTTTTATACGATGGAAAAACTGTTGTACATATATCGTATTTTTTGCTTCTGGCGTTGACTTCTTAGGCCCTAACTATTCGATCAGGTGGAGCACGCCCTAGAGTGAAGCCTAGGTTGCCCGGAACGTAGAAATGACCATAACTTTCATACTGGTTGCAATTATTCGTTTTATACGATGGAAAAACTGTTGTATTTATATTGTATTTTATGCTTCTGGCGTTCACTTGTTAGGCCCTAACTATTCGATCTGGTGGAGCAACGCCCTAGAGAGAAGCCTAGATTGCCCGGAACGTAGAAATGAGCATAACTATCAGGCTGGTTGCAATTATTCGTTTTATACGATGGAAAGACTGTTGTATTTATATTGCATTTTATAGTCATGGCGTTGTCTTCTAGGGCCGTAGCTATTCGATGTGGTTGAGCAACGCCCTAGAGTGAAGCATATGTTGCGCGGAACGTAGAAATGACCATTACTTCCACACTGTTTGCAATTATTCGTATTATACAGTGGAACAACTGTTGTATTTATATGGCATTTTATGCTTCTGGCACTGAGTTCTAAGGCCCTAACTAATCCATGTGGTGGAGCAACGCCCTAGAGTGAAGCCTAGGTTGCCCGGAACGTAGAAATGACCATAGCTTTCACACTGGTTGCAATTATTCCTGTTATACAAGGGAAAAACTGTTGTATTTATATAGCATTTTATGCTTCTGGCGTTGACTTCTTAGGACCTAACTATTCGATCTGGTGGAGCATGGCCCTAGAGTGAAGCCTAGGTTGCCCGGAATGTAGAAATGACCATCACTATCACACTGGTTGCAATTATTCTTGTTATACGATGGAAAAACTGTTGTATTTATTTTGTATTTTATGCTTCGGGCGTTGACTTTTAAGGCCCCAACTATTCGATCTGGTGGAGCATGGCCCTAGAGTGAAGCCTAGGTTGCCCGGAATGTAGAAATGACCATCACTATCACACTTGTTGCAATTATTCTTGTTATACGATGGAAAAACTGTTGTATTTATTTTGTATTTTATGCCTCTGGCGTTGACTCCTAAGGCCGTAGCTATTCGATGTGGTGGAGCAACGCCCTATTGTGAAGCCTAGGTTGCGCGGAATGTAGAAATGACCATCACTTTCACACTGGTGGCAATTATTCCTGTTATACGATGGACAAACTGTTGGATTTTTAATGTACTTTATGCTTCTGGCGTTGACTTCTAAGGCCCTATGCATTCGATGTGGTGGAGCAATGTCTCAGTGTTAAGTCTAGGATTCCCGGAACGTAGAAATGGCCGTTACTTTCACACTGGTTGCAATTACTCATTTTATGCGATGGAAAAACAGTTGTACATATATCGTATTTTATGCTTCTGGCATTGATTTCTTAGGCCCTAACTATTCGATCTGGTGGAGCAACGCCCTAGGGTGAAGTCTAGGTTGCCCGGAACGTAGAAATGACCATAACTATCAGACTGGTTGCAATTATTCGTTTTATACGATGCATAGACTGTTGTGTTTATATTGTATTTTATATTTATGGCGTTGTCTTCTAGGGCCGTAGCTATTCAATGTGGATGAGCAACGCCCTAGAGTGAAGCCTAGGTTGCCCGGAACGTAGAAATGACCATTACTTCCACAATGTTTGCAGTTATTCGTATTATACAGTGGAACAACTGTTGCATTTATATGGCATTTTATGCTTCTGGCGTTGACTTCTAAGGCCGCAGCTATTCGATGTGGTGGAGGAACGCCCTGGAGTGAAGCCTAGATTGCCCGGAAAGTAGAAATGACCATACCTTTCACACTGGTTGCAATTATTCCTGTTATACGATGGAAAAGCTGTTGTATTTGTATTGTATTTTATGCTTCTGGCGTGGACTTCCTAGGCCCTAACTATTCGATCTGGTGGAACGACGCCCTAGGGTGCAGCCTAGGTTGCCGGTATCGTAGAAATGACCATACCTTTCACACTGGTTGCAACTATTCCTGTTATACGATGGTAAAACTGTTGTATTTCTATTGTATTTTATGCTTCTGCCGTTGACTTGTTAGGCCCTAACTACTCGATCTGGTGGAGCAACGCGCTAGAGAGAAGCCTAGATTGCCCGGAACGTAGAAATGACCATAACTATCAGACTGGTTGCAATTATTCGTTTTATACGATGGAAAGACTGTTGTACATATATCGTATTTTATGCTTCTGGCGTTGACTTCTTAGGCCCTAACTATTCGATCTGGTGGAGCAACGCCACATGGTGAAGCCTAGGTTGCCCTGAACGTAGAAATAACCATAACTTTCATACTGGTTGCAATTATTCGTTTTATACAATGGAAACACTGTTGTATTTATATTGTATTTTATGCTTCAGGCGTTGACTTCTTAGGCCCTAACTATTCGCTCTGGTGGAACAATGCCCTAGAGTCATGCCTAGGTCGCCCGGATCGTAGAAATGACCATTACTTGCACACTGGATGCAGTTATCGTTTTATACGATGGAAAAACTGTTGTATTTATTTTGTATTTGGTGCTCCTGGCGTTGACTTCTTAGGCCCTAACTATTGGATCTGGTGGACCAACGCCCTAGTGTGAAGCCTAGGTTGCCCGGAACGTAGAAATGACCATAGCTTTCACACTGGTTGCAATTATTTCTGTTATACAAGGGAAAAACTGTTGTATTTATGTTGTATTTTATGCTTCTGGCGTCGACTTCTTAGGCCCTAACTATTCGATCTGGTGAAGCAACGCCCTAGAGTGAAGCCTAGGTCGCACGGAACGTAGAAATGACCATTACTTCCTCACTGTTTGCAATTATTCATTTTATACAATGGAAAAACTGTTGTATTTATATTGTAGTTTATGCTTCTCGCATTGACCTCTAAGGCCCTAACTATTTGATGTGGTGGAGCTACGACATAGAGCGAAACCTAGGTTGCTCAGAACGTAGAAGTGACCATATCTTTCACACTGTTTGCAATTATTCCTGATATACGTTTCAAGAACTGTTGTATTTAAATTGTATTTTATGCTTCTGGCGTTGACTTCTAAGGACGGAGCTATTCGATGTGGTTTAGCAACGCCCTAGAGTGAAGCCTAGGTTGTCCGGAACGTAGAAATGACCATTACTTCCTCAATGTTTGCAATTATTCGTATTATACAGTGGAACAACTGTTGCATTTATATGGCATTTTATGCTTCTGGCGTTGACTTCTAAGGCCGCAGCTATTCGATGTGGTGGAGAAACGCCCTGGAGTGAAGCCTAGATTGCCCGGAAAGTAGAAATGACCATACCTTTCACACTGGTTGCAATTATTCCTGTTATACGATGGAAAAGCTGTTGTATTTGTATTGTATTTTATGCTTCTGGCGTAGACTTCCTAGGCCCTAACTATTCGATCTGGTGGAACGACGCCCTAGGGTGCAGCCTAGGTTGCCGGTATCGTAGAAATGACCATATCTTTCACACTGGTTGCAACTATTCCTGTTATACGATGGTAAAACTGTTGTATTTCTATTGTATTTTATGCTTCTGGCGTTGACTTGTTAGGCCCTAACTACTCGATCTGGTGGAGCAACGCGCTAGAGAGAAGCCTAGATTGCCGGGAACGTAGAATTGACCATAACTATCAGACTGGTTGCAATTATTCGTTTTATACGATGGAAAGACTGTTGTACATATATCGTATTTTATGCTTCTGGCGTTGACTTCTTAGGTCCTATCTATTCGATCTGGTGGAGCAACGCCCCATGGTGAAGCCTAGGTTGCCCTGAACGTAGAAATAACCATAACTTTCATACTGGTTGCAATTATTCGTTTTATACAATGGAAAAACTGTTGTATTTATATTGTATTTTATGCTTCAGCCGTTGACTTCTAAGGCCGTAGCTATTCGATGCGGTGGAGCACCGCCCTAGAGGGAAGCCTAGGTTGCCCGGAACGTAGAAATGACCGTTACTTCCACACTGTTAGTAATTATTCATTTTATGCAATGGAAAAGCTGTTGTATCTATACTGTATTTTATGCTTCTGGCGATGACTTCCAAGGCACTCCGTATTCGATGTGATGGAGCAACGCCCTAGAGCGAAACCTAGGTTGAGCGGAACGTAGAAATGACCATTACTTTCACACAGGTTGCAATTATTCCTGTTATAGGATGGAAAAACTGTTGTATTTATTTTGTATTTTATGCTTCTGGCGGTGACTTCTTAGCCCCTAACTAGTGGATCTGGTGGAGCAACGCCCTAGAGTGAAGTCTAGATTGCCCGGAACGTAGAAATGACTATTACTCTCACACTGTTTGCAATTATTCATTTTATACGATCGAAAAACTGTTGTATTTATATTGTATTTTATTCTTCTGGCATTGACTTTTAAGGCCCTAACTATTCGATGTGGTGGAGCAACGCCCTAGAGTGAAGCCTAGGTTGACCGGAACGTAGCAATGACTAATACTTTCACACTGTTTGCAATTATTCATTTTATACGATTGAAAAACTATTTTATTTTTATTGTATTTTACGTTTCGGGCGTTGACTTCCAAGGGCCTAGCTATTCGATCTGGTGGAGGAACGCCCTAGAGTGAAGCCTAGGTTGCCCGGAACGTAGAAATGACCGTTACTTTCGCAGTGTTTGCAAATATACATTATATATGATGGAAAAGCTGTTGTATTTATATTGTATTTTATGCTTCTGGCGTTAAATTCTAAGTCCCTAGCTATTCGATCTGGTGCAGCAACGCCCTGGAGTGAAGCCTAGGCTACCCGGCACATAGAAATGACCAGTACTTTCTCACAGTTTGCAAATATACATTATATACGATGGAAAGAATGTAGTATCAATGTTGTATTTTATGCTTCTGGCGCTGACTTCTTAGGTCCTAACTATTGGATCTGGTGGAGCAACGCCCTGGGGTGAAGCCCAGGTTGCGCAGAACGTAGAAAAGATCATAACTTTCACACTGGTTTCAATTATTCGTTTTATACAATGGAAAAACTGTTCTATTTATTTTGTATTTTATGCTTCGGGCGTTGTCTTCTAAGGCCCTAACTATTCGATCTGGTTAAGCAACGGCCTGGAGTGAAGCCTAGGTTGCCCGGAACGAAGAAATGACCATTACCTTCACACTGTTTGCGATTATTCATTTTATACGATGCTAAAACTGTTGTACTTAGGTTGTATTTTATTCTTCTGGCATTGAATTCTATGTCCCTAGTTGTTCGATCTGGTGGAGCAACGCCCTAGAGTGAAACCTAGGTTGCCCGGGACGTAGTAGTGGCCATTGCCTTCACACTGTTTGCGATTATTAATTTTATAAGATGGTAAAAGTGTTGTACTTGGGTTGTATTTTATGCTTCTGGCCTTGACTTCTAAGGCCCTAACTATGCGATGTGGTGGAGCAACGCCCTAGAGTGAAACCTAGGTTGCCCGGAACGTAGAAATGACCATAGCTTTCACACTGGTTGCAATTATTCCTGTTATACAAGGGAAACACTGTTGTATTTATATTGTATTTTATGCTTCTGGCGTTGACTTCTTAGGCCCTAACTATTCGATCTGGTACAGCAACGCCCTAGAGTGAAGCCTAGGTTACCCGGATCGTAGAAATGACCAGTACTTTCACACTGGTTGCAGTTATTCCTGTTATACAATCGAAGAACTGATGCATTTTTATTGTATTTTATGCTTCTAGCGTTGTTTTCAAAGTCCCTAACTATTCGATCTGGTGGAGCGACGCCCTACAGTTAAGCCTAGGTTGCCCGGAACGTAGAAATGACCATGTCTTTCACACTGTTTGCAATTATTCCTGTTATACGGTGGAAAAGCTGTTGTATTTATGTTGTATTTAATGCTGCTGGCGTTGACTTCTAAGGCTATAGCTATTCGATGTGATCGAGCAACGCCCTAGAGTTAAGCCAAGGTTGCCCAGAACGTAGAAATGACCATAACTTTCACACTGGTTTCAATTATTCGTTCTATACAATGGAAAAACTGTTCTCTTTATTTTGTATTTTATGCTTCGGGCGTTGACTTGTAAGTCCCTAACTATTCGGTCTGGTCGAGCAACGCCCTAGAGTGAAGCCTAGGTTGCCCGGAACGTAGTAATGGCCATTACCTTCACACTGTTTGCTATTATTCATTTTATACGATGGTAAAACTGTTGTACTTGGGTTGTATATTATGCTTCAGGCGTTGACTTCTAAGGCCGTAGCTATTCGATGTGGTGGAGCATCGCCCTAGAGTGAAGCCTAGGTTGCCCGGAACGTAGAAGTGACCATTACTTCCACACTGTTTGCAATTATTCATATGATACAGTGGAAAAACTGTTGTATTTATATTGTATTTTATGCTTCTGGCATTGACTTCTAAGGCCCTAACTATTCGATGTGGTGGAGCAACGCCCTAGAGTGAAGCCTAGGTTGCCCGGAACGTAGAAATGACCATAGCTTACACACTGGTTGCAATTATTCCTGTTATACAAGGGAAAAACTGTTGTACTTATATTGTATTTTATGCTTCTGGCGTTGACTTCTTAGGCCCTAACTATTCGATCTGGTGGAGCAACATCCTAGAGTGAAGCCTAGGTTGCCCGGTACGTGGAAGTGACCATTACCTTCACACTGTTTGCGTTTATTCATTTTATACGATGGTAAAGCTGTTGTACTTAAGTTGTATTTTATTCTTCTGGCGTTGAATTTTAAGTCCCTAGGTATTCGACCTGGTGGAGCAACGCCCTGGAGTGAAGCCTAGGCTACCTGGAACGTAGATATGACCAGTACTTTCACACTGGTTGCAGTTATTCCTGTTATACAATGGAAAAACTGTTGCATTTTTACTGTATTTTATGCTTCTGGTGTTGTATTCAAAGTCCCTAACTATTCGATCTGGTGGAGCAACGCCCTGGAGTTAAGCCAAGGTTGCCCGGAACATAGAAATGACCAGTACTTTCACACTGGTTGCAGTTATTCCTGTTATACAATGGAAAAACTGTTGCATTTTTATTGTATTTTATGCTTCTGGCGTTGTATACAAAGTCCCTAACTATTCGATGTGGTGGTGCAGCGCCCTAGAGTGAAGCCTAGGTTACCCGGAACATAGAAATGACCAGTACTTTTACAATGGTTGTAGCTTTCCTGTTATACGATGGAAAAACTGTTGTATTTTTATTTCATTTTATGCTTCTGGCGTTGACTTCTAAGTCCCTAGCCATTCGATCTGGTGGACCAACGCCCTAGAGTGAAGCCTAGGTTGCCCGGAACGTAGGAATGACCATCACCTTCACTCTGGTTGCAATTATTCCTGTTATACGATGGAAAAGCTGTTGTATTTATATTATATTTTATGCTTCAGGCGTTGACTTCTAAGGCCGTAGCTATTCGATGTGGTGGAGCAACGCCCTAGAGTGAAGCCTAGGTTACCCGGAACGTAGAAAAGACAAGTACTTTCACACTGGTTGCAGTTATTCCTGTTATACAATGGAAAAACTGTTGCGTTTTTATTGTATTTTATGCTTCTGCCGTTGTATTCAGAGTCCGCAACTATTCGATCTGGTGGAGCAACGCCCTGGAGTTAAGCGAAGGTTGCCCGGAACGTAGAAATGACCATAACGTTAACACTGGTTGCAATTATTCGTCCTATACAATGGAAAAACTATTCTATTTATTTCGTATTTCCTGATTCGGCCGTTGAGTTCTAAGGCCCTAACTCTTCGATCTAGTGGAGCATCGCCCTACAGCTAAGCCTAGGTTGCCCGGAACGTAGAAATGACCTGTACTTTCACACTGGCTGCAATTATTCCTGATATAGGATGGAAAAACTGTTGCATTTTTATTGTATTTTATGCTTCTGGCGTTAAGTTCTAGGTCCCTAACTATTCGACCTGGTGGAGCAACGCCCTACAGTTAAGCCTAGGTTGCCCGGACCGTAGAAGTGACCATAGCTTTCACACTGGTTGCAATTATTCCTGTTATACAAGGGAAAAACTGTTGTATTTATATTGTATTTTATGCTTCTGGCGTTGACTTCTTAGTAACTAACTACTCGATCTGGTGGAGCAACGCCCTAGAGTGAAGCCTAGGATGCCCGGAAGGTAGAAATGACCATTACCTTCACACTGTTTGCGATTATTCATTTTATACGATGGTAAAACTGTTGTACTTATGTTGTATTTTATTCTTCTGGCGTTGAATTCTACGTCCCTAGCTATTCGATCTGGTGGAGCAACGCCCTAGAGTGGAGCCTAGGTTACCCTGGACCTAGAAATGACCAGTACTTTCACACTGGTTACAGCTTTCCTGTTATTCGATGGAAAAACTCGTGCATTTTTATTGTATTTTATGCTTCTGGCGTTGTATTCAAAGTCCCTAACTATTCGATCTGGTGGAGCAACGCCCTAGAGTAAAGCCTAGGTTACCCGGAACATAGAAATGACCAGTACTTTCACACTGGTTGCAGTTATTCCTGTTATACAATGGAAAAACTGTTGCATTTTTATTGTATTTTATGCTTCTGGCGTTGTATACAAAGTCCCTAACTATTCGATGTGGTGGTGCAGCGCCCTAGAGTGAAGCCTAGGTTACCCGGAACATAGAAATGACCAGTACTTTTACAATGGTTGTAGCTTTCCTGTTATACGATGGAAAAACTGTTGTATTTTTATTTCATTTTATGCTTCTGGCGTTGACTTCTAAGACCCTAGCTATTCGATCTGGTGGACCAACGCCCTAGAGTGAAGCCTAGGTTTCCCGGAACGTAGAAATGACCATCACCTTCACTCTGGTTGCAATTATTCCTGTTATACGATGGAAAAACTGTTGCATTTTTATTGTATTTTATGCTTCTGGCGTTGTATTCAAAGTCCCTAACTATTCGATGTTGTGGAGCAACGCCCTAGAGTGAAGCCTAGGTTGCCCGGAACGTGGAACTGACCATTACCTTCGCACTGTTTGCGATTATTCATTTTATACGATGGTAAAACTGTTGTACTTATGTTGTATTTTATTCTTCTGGCGTTGAATTCTACGTCCCTAGCTATTCGATCTGGTGGAGCAACGTCCTGGAGTTTAGCCTAGGTTGCCCGGAAAGTAGAAATGACAATAACATTCATACTGGTTGCAGTTATTCCTGTTATACAATGGAAAAACTGTTGCATTTTTATTGTATTTTATGCTTCTGCCGTTGTATTCAAAGTCCCCAACTATTCGATCTGGTGGAGCAACGCCCTAGAGTGAAGCCTAGGTTACCCGGAACATAGAAATGACCAGTACTTTCACACTGGTTGCAGCTTTCCTGTTACACGATGGAAAAACTGTTGCATTTTTATTGTGTTTTATGCTTCTGGCGTTGTATTCAAAGTCCCTAACTATTCGATCTGGTGGAGCAACGTCATGGAGTTAAGCCTATGTTGCCCGGAAAGTAGAAATGACCATAACTTTCACAATGTGTGCAATCATTCGTTTTATGCGATGGAAAAGCTGTTGTATTTATATTGTATTTTATGCCTCTGGAGTTGACTTCTAAGTCCCTAGCCATTCGATCTGGTGGACCAACGCCCTAGAGTGAAGCCTAGGTTGCCCGGAACGTAGAAATGACCATAACATTCATACTGGTTGCAATTATTCGTTTAATAGGATGGAAAAACTGTTGTATTTTTATTTTATTTTATGCTTCTGGCGTTGACTTCTAAGTCCCTAGCCATTCGATCTGGTGGACCAACGCCCTAGAGTGAAGCCTAGGTTGCCCGGAACGTAGGAATGACCATCACCTTCACTCTGGTTGCAATTATTCCTGTTATACGATGGAAAAGCTGTTGTATTTATATTATATTTTATGCTTCAGGCGTTGACTTCTAAGGCCGTAGCTATTCGATGTGGTGGAGCAACGCCCTAGAGTGAAGCCTAGGTTACCCGGAACGTAGAAAAGACAAGTACTTTCACACTGGTTGCAGTTATTCCTGTTATACAATGGAAAAACTGTTGCGTTTTTATTGTATTTTATGCTTCTGCCGTTGTATTCAGAGTCCGCAACTATTCGATCTGGTGGAGCAACGCCCTGGAGTTAAGCGAAGGTTGCCCGGAACGTAGAAATGACCATAACGTTAACACTGGTTGCAATTATTCGTCCTATACAATGGAAAAACTATTCTATTTATTTCGTATTTCCTGATTCGGCCGTTGAGTTCTAAGGCCCTAACTCTTCGATCTAGTGGAGCATCGCCCTACAGCTAAGCCTAGGTTGCCCGGAACGTAGAAATGACCGGTACTTTCACACTGGCTGCAATTATTCCTGATATAGGATGGAAAAACTGTTGCATTTTTATTGTATTTTATGCTTCTGGCGTTAAGTTCTAGGTCCCTAACTATTCGACCTGGTGGAGCCACGCCCTACAGTTAAGCCTAGGTTGCCCGGACCGTAGAAGTGACCATAGCTTTCACACTGGTTGCAATTATTCCTGTTATACAAGGGAAAAACTGTTGTATTTATATTGTATTTTATGCTTCTGGCGTTGACTTCTTAGTAACTAACTACTCGATCTGGTGGAGCAACGCCCTAGAGTGAAGCCTAGGATGCCCGGAAGGTAGAAATGACCATTACCTTCACACTGTTTGCGATTATTCATTTTATACGATGGTAAAACTGTTGTACTTATGTTGTATTTTATTCTTCTGGCGTTGAATTCTACGTCCCTAGCTATTCGATCTGGTGGAGCAACGCCCTAGAGTGGAGCCTAGGTTACCCTGGACCTAGAAATGACCAGTACTTTCACACTGGTTACAGCTTTCCTGTTATTCGATGGAGAAACTCGTGCATTTTTATTGTATTTTATGCTTCTGGCGTTGTATTCAAAGTCCCTAACTATTCGATCTGGTGGAGCAACGCCCTAGAGTGAAGCCTAGGTTACCCGGAACATAGAAATGACCAGCACTTTCACACTGGTTGCAGCTTTCCTGTTATACGATGGAAAAACTGTTGCATTTTTATTGTATTTTATGCTTCTGCCGTTGTATTCAAAGTCCCCAACTATTCGATCTGGTGGAGCAACGCCCTGGAGCTAAGCCTAGGTTGCCCGGAACGTAGAAATGACCATAACTTTCACACTGGTTGCAATTATTCCTTCTATACAATGAAAAAACTGTTCTATCTATTTTGTATTTTATGCTTCGGGCGTTGACTTCTAAGGCCCTAACGATTCGATCTGGTGGAGGAACGCCCAACAGTGAAACCTAGGTTGCCCGGAACGTAGAAATGAACATTACTTTCACACTGGTTGCAATTATTCATGTTATACAAGGGAAAAACTGTTGTTCTTATATTGTATTTTATGCTTCTGGTATTGACTTCTTATGCCCTAACTATTCGATCTCGTGGAGCAACGCCCTAGAGTGAAGCCTAGGTTGCCCGGAACGTGGAAATAACCATTACCTTCGCTCTGTTTGCGATTATTCATTTTATACGATGGTAAAACTGTTGTACTTATGTTGTATTTTATTCTTCTGGCGTTTAATTCTACGTCCCTAGCTAGTCGATCTGATGGAGCAACGCCCTAGAGCGAAACCTAGGTTGCCCGGAACGTTGAAATGACCGTTACTCCCACACTGTTTGCAATTATTCATATTGTACAGTGGAAAAACTGTTGTATTTATATTGTATTTTATGCTTCTGGCATTGACTTCTAAGACCCTAACTATTCGATGTGGTGGAGCAACGCCCTAGAGTGAAGCCTAGGTTGCCCGGAACGTAGAAATGACCATAGCTTTCACACTGGTTGCAATTATTCATGTTATACAAGGGAAAAACTGTTGTACTTATATTGTATTTTATGCTTCTGGCGTTGACTTCTTATGCCCTAGCTATTCGATGTTGTGGAGCAACGCCCTAGAGTGAAGCCTAGGTTGCCCGGAACGTGGAACTGACCATTACCTTCGCACTGTTTGCGATTGTTCATTTTATACGATGGTAAAACTGTTGTACTTATGTTGTATTTTATTCTTCTGGCGTTGAATTCTACGTCCCTAGCTATTCGATCTGGTGGAGCAACGCCCTAGAGTGGAGCCTAGGTTACCCTGGACATAGAAATGACCAGTACTTTCACACTGGTTACAGCTTTCCTGTTATTCGATGGAGAAACTCGTGCATTTTTATTGTATTTTATGCTTCTGGCGTTGTATTCAAAGTCCCTAACTATTCGATCTGGTGGAGCCACGCCCTAGAGTGAAGCCTAGGTTACACGGAACATAGAAATGACCAGTACTTTCACACTGGTTGCAGCTTTCCTGTTATACGATGGAAAAACTGTTGCATTTTTATTGTATTTTATGCTTCTGCCGTTGTATTCAAAGTCGCCAACTATTCGATCAGGTGGAGCAACGCCATGGAGTTAAGCCTAGGTTGCCCGGAACGTAGAAATGACCATTGCCTTAACACTGCTTGCAATTATACATTTTATACGATGGAAAAACTGTTGTACTTATTTTGTATTTTATTCTTCTGGCGTTGAATTCTAAGTCCCTAGCTATTCGATCTGGTGGTGCAGCGCCCTAGAGTGAAGCCTAGGTTACCCGGAACATAGAAATGACCAGTACTTTTACACTGGTTGTAGCTTTCCTGTTATACGATGGAAAAACTGTTGCATTTTTATTGTATTTTATGCTTCTGGCGTTGTATTCAAAGTCCCTAACTATTCGATCTGGTGGAGCAACGACCTGGAGTTAAGCCTAGGTTGCACGGAACGTAGAAATGACCATAACTTTCACACTGATTGCAATCATTCATTTTATACGATGGAAAAGCTGTTGTATTTATATTGTATTTTATGCTTCTGGAGTTGACTTCTAAGGCCGTAGCTATTCGGTGTGGTGGAGCAACGCCCAAGAGTGAAACCTAGGTTGCCCGGAACGTAGAAATGACCATCACTTTCACACTGGTTGCTATTATTCCTTTTATACGATGGAAAAACTGTTGTATTTTTATTGTATTTTATGCTTCTGGCGTTGACTTCTTAGTCCGTTGCAATTCGATCTGGTGGAGCAACGCCCTAGAGCGAAGCCTAGGTTGCCCGGAACGTAGAAATGACCTGTACTTTCACACTGGTTGCTATTATTCCTGCTTTAGGATGGAAAAACTGTTCTATTTATTTTTTATTTTATGCTTCTGGCGTTGACTTCTAAGTCCCTGGTTATTCGATCTGGTGGAGCAACGCCCTAGAGCGAAACCTAGGTTGCGCGGAACGTTGAAACGGCCGTTACTCCCACACTGTTTGCAATTATTCATATTGTACAGTGGAAAAACTGTTGTATTTATATTGTATTTTATGCTTCTGGCATTGACTTCTAAGACCCTAACTATTCGATGTGGTGGAGCAACGCCCTAGAGTGAAGCCTAGGTTGCCCGGAACGTAGAAATGACCATAGCTTTCACACTGGTTGCAATTATTCATGTTATACAAGGGAAAAACTGTTGTACTTATATTGTATTTTATGCTTCTGGCGTTGACTTCTTATGCCCTAACTATTCGATGTTGTGGAGCAACGCCCTAGAGTGAAGCCTAGGTTGCCCGGAACGTGGAACTGACCATTACCTTCGCACTGTTTGCGATTATTCATTTTATACGATGGTAAAACTGTTGTACTTATGTTGTATTTTATTCTTCTGGCGTTGAATTCTACGTCCCTAGCTATTCGATCTGGTGGAGCAACGCCCTAGAGTGGAGCCTAGGTTACCCTGGACATAGAAATGACCAGTACTTTCACACTGGTTACAGCTTACCTGTTATTCGATGGAAAAACTCGTGCATTTTTATTGTATTTTATGCTTCTGGCGTTGTATTCAAAGTCCCTAACTATTCGATCTGGTGGAGCAACGCCCTGGAGTGAAGCCTAGGCTACCCGGAACATAGAAATGACCAGTACTTTCACACTGGTTGCAGTTATTCCTGTTATACAATGGAAAAACTGTTGCATTTTTATTGTATTGTATGCATCTGGCGTTGTATTCAAAGTCCCTAACTATTCGATCTGGTGGAGCAACGCCCTAGGGTGAAGCCTAGCTTGCCCGGAACGTAGAAATGACCATGACTATCAGACTGGTTGCAATTATCCGTTTTATACGCTGGAAAGAATGTTGTATTTATATTGTATTTTATAGTTATGGCGTTGTCTTCTAGGGCCGTAGCTATTGGATCTGGTGGACCAACGCCCTAGAGTGAGGCCTAGGGTGCCCGGAATGTAGAAATGACCATAACATTCATACTGGTTGCAATTATTCATTTTATACGATGGTAAAACTGTTGTACTTAAGTTGTATTTTATTTTTCTGGCGTTGACTTCTAAGTCCCTAGCCACTCGATCTGGTGGTGCAACGCCCTAGAGTGAAGCCTAGGCTACCCGGAACGTAGCAATGACCAGTACATTCACACTGGTTGCAGTTATTCCTGTTATACAATGGAAAAACTGTTGCATTTTTATTGTATTTTATGCTTCTGGCGTTGTATTCAAAGTCCCTAACTATTCGATCTGGTGGAGCAACGCCCTGGAGTTAAGCCAAGGTTGCCCGGAACGTAGAAATGACCATAACTTTCACACTGGTTGCAATTATTCGTTCTATACAATGGAAATACTGTTCTATTTATTTTGTATTTTATGCTTCGGGCGTTGACTCGTAAGTCGCTGACTATTCGGTCTGGTGGAGCAACGCCCTAGAGTGAAGCCTAGGTTGCCCGGGACGTAGAAATGACCATAACATTCATACTGGTTGCAATTATTCGTTTTATAGGATGGAAAAACTGTTGTATTTTTATTTCATTTTATGCTTCTGGCGTTGACTTCTAAGGCCGTAGCTATTCGATGTGGTGGATCAACGCCCTAGACTGAAGCCTAGGATGCCCGGAACGTAGAAATGACCATTACTTCCACACTGTTTGCAATTATTCATATTATACAGTGGAAAAACTGTTGTATTTATATTGTATTTTATGCTTCTGGCATTGTCATCTAAGGCCCTAACTATTCGATGTGGTGGAGCAACGCCCTAGAGTGAAGCCTAGGTTGCCCGGAATGTAGAAATGACCAGTACTTTCACACTGGTTGCAGTTATGTCTGTTATACAATGGAAAAACTGTTGCATTTTTATTGTATTTTATGTTTCTGCCGTTGTATTCAAAGTCCCCAACTATTCGATCTGGTGGAGCAACGCCCTGGAGTTAAGCCTAGGTTGCCCGGAACGTAGAAATGACCATAACTTTCACACTGGTTGCAATTATTCCTTCTATACAATGAAAAAACTGTGATACCTATTTTGTATTTTATGCTTCGGGCGTTGACTTCTAAGGCCCTAACAATTCGATCTGGTGGAGCAACGCCCAACAGTGAAACCTAGGTTAAACGGAACGTAGAAATGAACATTACTTTCACACTGGTTGCTATTATTCCTTTTATACGATGGAAAAACTGTTGTATTTTTATTGTATTTTATGCTTCTGGCGTTGACTTCTAAGTCCCTAGCTATTCGATCTGGTGGAGCAACGCCCTAGAGCGAAATCTAGGTTGCCCGGAACGTTAAAATGACCATTACTCCAACACTGTTTGCAATTATTCATATTATACAGTGGAAAAACTGTTGTATTTATATTGTATTTTATGCTTCTACATTGACTTCTAAGACCCTAACTATTCGATCTGGTGGAGCAACGCCCTGGAGTGAAGCCTAGGTTGCCCGGAACGTGGAAGCGACCATTACCTTCACACTGTCTGCGATTATTCATTTTATACGATGGTAAAACTGTCGTACTTAAGTTGTATTTTATTCTCCTGGCGTTGAATTCTAAGTCCCTAGATATTCGATCTGGTGGAGCAACGCCCTGGATTGATGCCTAGGCTACCCGGAACATAGAAATGACCAGTACTTTCACACTGGTTGCAGTTATTCCTGTTGTACAATGGAAAAAGTGTTGCATTTTTATTGTATTGTATGCTTCTGGCGTTGTATTCAAAGTCCCTAACTATTCGATCTGGTGGAGCAACGCCCTAGGGTGAAGCCTAGCTTGCCCGGAACGTAGAAATGACCATGACTATCAGACTGGTTGCAATTATCCGTTTTATACGATGGAAAGAATGTTGCATTTATATTGTATTTTATAGTTATGGCGTTGTCTTCTAGGGCCGTAGCTATTGGATCTGGTGGACCAACGCCCTAGAGTGAAGCCTAGGGTGCCCGGAACGTAGAAATGACCATAACATTCATACTGGTTGCAATTATTCGTTTTATAGGTTGGAAAAACTGTTGTATATACATTGTACTTTATAGTTATGGCGTTGTCTTCTAGCGCCGTAGCTATTCGATATGGTTGAGCAACGCCCTAGAGTGAAGCCTAGGCTGCCCGGAACGTAGAAATGACCATAGCTTTCATACTGGTTGCAATTATTCGTTTTATACGATGGAAAAACTGTTGTATTTCTATTGCATTTTATGCTTCTGGCGTTGACTTGTTAGGCCCTAACTATTCGAACTGGTATAAGAACGCCCTAGAGTGAAGCCTAGGTTGCCCGGAACGTAGTAACGGCCATTACCTTCACACTGTTTGCGATTATTCATTTTACACGATGGTAAAACTGTTGTACTTGGGTTGCATATTATGCTTCAGGCGTTGACTTCTAAGGCCGTAGCTATTCGATGTGGTGGAGCAACGCCCTAGACTGAAGCCTAGGTTGCCCGGAACGTAGAAATGACCAGTACTTTCACACTGGTTGCAGTTATTCCTGTTATACAATGGAAAAACTGTTGCATTTTTATTGTATTTTATGCTCCTGGCGTTGTATGCAAAGTCCCTGACTATTCGGTCTGGTGGAGCAACACCCTAGAGTGAAGCCTAGGTTGCCCGGGACGTAGAAATGACCATATCTTACACACTGTTTGCAATGACTTCTGTTATACGATGGAGTAGCTGTTGTATTTATTTTGTATTTTATGCTTCGGGCGTTGACTTCTTAGGCCCTAACTATTCGATCTGGTAGAGCAACGCCCTAGAGTGAAGCCTAGGTTACCCGGATCGTCGAAATGACCAGTACTTTCACACTGGTTGCAGTTATTCCTGTTATACAATCGAAGAACTGATGCATTTTTATTGTATTTTATGCTTCTAGCGTTGTATTCAAAGTCCCTAACTATTCGATCTGGTGGAGCAACGCCCAACAGTGAAACCTAGGTTAAACGGAACGTAGAAATGAACATTACTTTCACACTGGTTGCTATTATTCCTTTTATACGATGGAAAAACTGTTGTATTTTTATTGTATTTTATGCTTCTGGCGTTGACTTCTAAGTCCCTAGCTATTCGATCTGGTGGAGCAACGCCCTAGAGCGAAATCTAGGTTGCCCGGAACGTTAAAATGACCATTACTCCAACACTGTTTGCAATTATTCATATTATACAGTGGAAAAACTGTTGTATTTATATTGTATTTTATGCTTCTACATTGACTTCTAAGACCCTAACTATTCGATCTGGTGGAGCAACGCCCTGGAGTGAAGCCTAGGTTGCCCGGAACGTGGAAGCGACCATTACCTTCACACTGTCTGCGATTATTCATTTTATACGATGGTAAAACTGTCGTACTTAAGTTGTATTTTATTCTCCTGGCGTTGAATTCTAAGTCCCTAGATATTCGATCTGGTGGAGCAACGCCCTGGATTGATGCCTAGGCTACCCGGAACATAGAAATGACCAGTACTTTCACACTGGTTGCAGTTATTCCTGTTGTACAATGGAAAAAGTGTTGCATTTTTATTGTATTGTATGCTTCTGGCGTTGTATTCAAAGTCCCTAACTATTCGATCTGGTGGAGCAACGCCCTAGGGTGAAGCCTAGCTTGCCCGGAACGTAGAAATGACCATGACTATCAGACTGGTTGCAATTATCCGTTCTATACGATGGAAAGAATGTTGCATTTATATTGTATTTTATAGTTATGGCGTTGTCTTCTAGGGCCGTAGCTATTGGATCTGGTGGACCAACGCCCTAGAGTGAAGCCTAGGGTGCCCGGAACGTAGAAATGACCATAACATTCATACTGGTTGCAATTATTCGTTTTATAGGTTGGAAAAACTGTTGTATATATATTGTACTTTATAGTTATGGCGTTGTCTTCTAGCGCCGTAGCTATTCGATATGGTTGAGCAACGCCCTAGAGTGAAGCCTAGGCTGCCCGGAACGTAGAAATGACCATAGCTTTCATACTGGTTGCAATTATTCGTTTTATACGATGGAAAAACTGTTGTATTTCTATTGCATTTTATGCTTCTGGCGTTGACTTGTTAGGCCCTAACTATTCGAACTGGTATAAGAACGCCCTAGAGTGAAGCCTAGGTTGCCCGGAACGTAGTAACGGCCATTACCTTCACACTGTTTGCGATTATTCATTTTACACGATGGTAAAACTGTTGTACTTGGGTTGCATATTATGCTTCAGGCGTTGACTTCTAAGGCCGTAGCTATTCGATGTGGTGGAGCAACGCCCTAGACTGAAGCCTAGGTTGCCCGGAACGTAGAAATGACCAGTACTTTCACACTGGTTGCAGTTATTCCTGTTATACAATGGAAAAACTGTTGCATTTTTATTGTATTTTATGCTCCTGGCGTTGTATGCAAAGTCCCTGACTATTCGGTCTGGTGGAGCAACACCCTAGAGTGAAGCCTAGGTTGCCCGGGACGTAGAAATGACCATATCTTACACACTGTTTGCAATGACTTCTGTTATACGATGGAGTAGCTGTTGTATTTATTTTGTATTTTATGCTTCGGGCGTTGACTTCTTAGGCCCTAACTATTCGATCTGGTAGAGCAACGCCCTAGAGTGAAGCCTAGGTTACCCGGATCGTCGAAATGACCAGTACTTTCACACTGGTTGCAGTTATTCCTGTTATACAATCGAAGAACTGATGCATTTTTATTGTATTTTATGCTTCTAGCGTTGTATTCAAAGTCCCTAACTATTCGATCTGGTGGAGCGACGCCCTACAGTTAAGCCTAGGTTGCCCGGAACGTAGAAATGACCATATCTTACACACTGTTTGCAATGACTTCTGTTATACGATGGAGTAGCTGTTGTATTTATTTTGTATTTTATGCTTCGGGCGTTGACTTGTAAGTCCCTAACTATTCGGTCTGGTAGAGCAACGCCCTAGACTGAAGCCTAGGTTGCCCGGAACGTAGAAATGACCATTACTTCCACACTGTTTGCAATTATTCATATGATACAGTGGAAAAACTGTTGTATTTTTATTTCATTTTATGCTTCGGGCGTTGACTCGAAAGTCCCTGACTATTCGGTCTGGTGGTGCAACGCCCTAGAGTGAAGCCTAGGTTGCCCGGAACGTGGAAATGACCATCACCTTCACTCTGGTTGCAATTATTCCTGTTATACGATGGAAAAACTGTTGTATTTATATTATATTTTATGCTTCAGGCGTTGACTTCTAAGGCCGTAGCTATTCGATGTGGTGGATCAACGCCCTAGACTGAAGCCTAGGATGCCCGGAACGTAGAAATGACCATTACTTCCACACTGTTTGCAATTATTCATATTATACAGTGGAAAAACTGTTGTATTTATATTGTATTTTATGCTTCTGGCATTGTCATCTAAGGCCCTAACTATTCGATGTGGTGGAGCAACGCCCTAGAGTGAAGCCTGGGTTGCCCGGAATGTAGAAATGACCAGTACTTTCACACTGGTTGCAGTTATGTCTGTTATACAATGGAAAAACTGTTGCATTTTTATTGTATTTTATGTTTCTGCCGTTGTATTCAAAGTCCCCAACTATTCGATCTGGTGGAGCAACGCCCTGGAGTTAAGCCTAGGTTGCCCGGAACGTAGAAATGACCATAACTTTCACACTGGTTGCAATTATTCCTTCTATACAATGAAAAAACTGTGATACCTATTTTGTATTTTATGCTTCGGGCGTTGACTTCTAAGGCCCTAACAATTCGATCTGGTGGAGCAACGCCCAACAGTGAAACCTAGGTTGCCCGGAACGTAGAAATGAACATTACTTTCACACTGGTTGCTATTATTCCTTTTATACGATGGAAAAACTGTTGTATTTTTATTGTATTTTATGCTTCTGGCGTTGACTTCTAAGTCCCTAGCTATTCGATCTGGTGGAGCAACGCCCTAGAGCGAAATCTAGGTTGCCCGGAACGTTAAAATGACCATTACTCCAACACTGTTTGCAATTATTCATATTATACAGTGGAAAAACTGTTGTATTTATATTGTATTTTATGCTTCTACATTGACTTCTAAGACCCTAACTATTCGATCTGGTGGAGCAACGCCCTGGAGTGAAGCCTAGGTTGCCCGGAACGTGGAAGCGACCATTACCTTCACACTGTCTGCGATTATTCATTTTATACGATGGTAAAACTGTCGTACTTAAGTTGTATTTTATTCTCCTGGCGTTGAATTCTAAGTCCCTAGATATTCGATCTGGTGGAGCAACGCCCTGGATTGATGCCTAGGCTACCCGGAACATAGAAATGACCAGTACTTTCACACTGGTTGCAGTTATTCCTGTTATACAATGGAAAAACTGTTGCATTTTTATTGTATTGTATGCTTCTGGCGTTGTATTCAAAGTCCCTAACTATTCGATCTGGTGGAGCAACGCCCTAGGGTGAAGCCTAGGGTGCCCGGAACGTAGAAATGACCATAACATTCATACTGGTTGCAATTATTCGTTTTATAGGTTGGAAAAACTGTTGTATATATATTGTACTTTATAGTTATGGCGTTGTCTTCTAGCGCCGTAGCTATTCGATATGGTTGAGCAACGCCCTAGAGTGAAGCCTAGGCTGCCCGGAACGTAGAAATGACCATAGCTTTCATACTGGTTGCAATTTTTCGTTTTATACGATGGAAAAACTGTTGTATTTCTATTGCATTTTATGCTTCTGGCGTTGACTTGTTAGGCCCTAACTATTCGAACTGGTATAAGAACGCCCTAGAGTGAAGCCTAGGTTGCCCGGAACGTAGTAATGGCCATTACCTTCACACTGTTTGCGATTATTCATTTTACACGATGGTAAAACTGTTGTACTTGGGTTGTATATTATGCTTCAGGCGTTGACTTCTAAGGCCGTAGCTATTCGATGTGGTGGAGCAACGCCCTAGACTGAAGCCTAGGTTGCCCGGAACGTAGAAATGACCAGTACTTTCACACTGGTTGGAGTTATTCCTGTTATACAATGGAAAAACTGTTGCATTTTTATTGTATTTTATGCTTATGGCCTTGTATTCAAAGTCCCTAACTATTCGATCTGGTGGAGGAACGCCCTAGAGTTAAGCCAAGGTTGCCCGGAACGTAGAAATGACCATAACTTTCACACTGGTTGCAATCATTCGTTCTATACAATGGAAAAACTGCTCTCTTTATTTTGTATTTTATGCTTCGGGCGTTGACTTGTAAGTCCCTAACTATTCGGTCTGGTGGAGCAACGCCCTAGACTGAAGCCTAGGTTGCCCGGAACGTAGAAATGACCATTACTTCCACACTGTTTGCAATTATTCATATGATACAGTGGAAAAACTGTTGTATTTATATTGTATTTTATGCTTCTGGCATTGACTTCTAAGGCCCTAACTATTCGATGTGGTGGAGCAACGCCCTAGAGTGAAGCCTAGGTTGCCCGGAACGTGGAAGTGACCATTACCTTCACACTGTTTGCGTTTATTCATTTTATACGATGGTAATGTTGTTGTACTTAAGTTGTATTTTATTCTTCTGGCGTTGAATTTTAAGTCCCTAGCTTTTCGACCCGGTGGAGCAATGCCCTGGAGTGAAGCCTAGGCTACCCGGAACGTAGATATGACCAGTACTTTCACACTGGTTGCAGTTATTCCTGTTATACAATGGAAAAACTGTTGCATTTTTATTGTATTTTATGCTTCTGGCGTTGTATGCAAAGTCCCTGACTATTCGGTCTGGTGGAGCAACACCCTAGAGTGAAGCCTAGGTTGCCCGGGACGTAGTAGTGGCCATTGCCTTCACACTGTTTGCGATTATTCATTTTATACGATGGTAAAAGTGTTGTACTTGGGTTGTGTTTTATGCCTCTGGCCTTGACTTCTAAGGCCCTAACTATTCGATGTGGTGGAGCAACGCCCTAGAGTGAAATCTAGGTTGCCCGGAACGTAGAAATGTCCATAGCTTTCACACTGGTTGCAATTATTCCTGTTATACAAGGGAAACACTGTT
Source organism: Calliopsis andreniformis (assembly GCF_051401765.1). Taxonomy (NCBI): domain Eukaryota; kingdom Metazoa; phylum Arthropoda; class Insecta; order Hymenoptera; family Andrenidae; genus Calliopsis; species Calliopsis andreniformis. Next base: position 21,682,238 of record NW_027480422.1, read on the forward strand.
GTATTTATATTGTATTTTATGCTTCTGGCGTTGACTTCTTAGGCCCTAACTATTCGATCTGGTAGAGCAACGCCCTAGAGTGAAGCCTAGGTTACCCGGATCGTAGAAATGACCAGTACTTTCACACTGGTTGCAGTTATTCCTGTTATACAATCGAAGAACTGATGCATTTTTATTGTATTTTATGCTTCTAGCGTTGTATTCAAAGTCCCTAACTATTCGATCTGGTGGAGCGACGCCCTACAGTTAAGCCTAGGTTGCCCGGAACGTAGAAATGACCATATCTTACACACTGTTTGCAATGATTTCTGTTATACGATGGAGTAGCTGTTGTATTTATATTGTATTTTATGCTTCTGGCGTAGACTTCTTAGGCCTTAACTATTCGATCTGTTGGAGCAACGCCCTAGAGTGAAGCCTAGGTTGCCCGGAACGTGGAAGTGACCATTACCTTCACACTGTTTGCGATTATTCATTTTATACGATGGTAAAACTGTTGTACTTAAGTTGTATTTTATTTTTCTGGCGTTGACTTCTAAGTCCCTAGCCATTCGATCTGGTGGAGCAACGCCCTAGAGTGAAGCCTAGGCTACCCGGAACGTAGAAATGACCAGTACTTTCACACTGGTTGCAGTTATTCCTGTTATACAATGGAAAAACTGTTGCATTTTTATTGTATTTTATGCTTATGGCCTTGTATTCAAAGTCCCTAACTATTCGATCTGGTGGAGGAACGCCCTAGAGTTAAGCCTAGGTTGCCCGGAACGTAGAAATGACCATAACTTTCACACTGGTTGCAATTATTCCTTCTATACAATGAAAAAACTGTGATACCTATTTTGTATTTTATGCTTCGGGCGTTGACTTGTAAGTCCCTAACTATTCGGTCTGGTAGAGCAACGCCCTAGACTGAAGCCTAGGTTGCCCGGAACGTAGAAATGACCATTACTTCCACACTGTTTGCAATTATTCATATGATACAGTGGAAAAACTGTTATATTTATATTGTATTTTATGCTTCTGGCATTGACTTCTAAGGCCCTAACTATTCGATGTGGTGGAGCAACGCCCTAGAGTGAAGCCTAGGTTGCCCGGAACGTAGAAATGACCATAGCTTACACACTGGTTGCAATTATTCATATTATACAGTGGAAAAACTGTTGTATTTATATTGTATTTTATGCTTCTGGCATTGTCATCTAAGGCCCTATCGATTCGATGTGGTGGAGCAACGACCTAGAGTGAAGCCTAGGTTGCCCGGAACGTAGAAATGACCATAGCCTTCACACTGGTTGCAATTATTCCTGTTATACAAGGGAAAAACTGTTGTACTTATATTGTATTTTATGCTTCTAGCGTTGACTTCTTAGGCCCAAGCTATTCGATCTGGTGGAGCAACGTCCTGGATTGAAGCCTAGGCTACCCGGAACGTAGACATGACCAGTACTTTCACACTGGTTGCAGTTATTCCTGTTATACAATGGAAAAACTGTTGCATTTTTATTGTATTTTATGCTTCTGGCGTTGTATACAAAGTCCCTAACTATTCGATCTGGTGGAGAAACGCCCTGGAGTTAAGCCTAGGTTGCCCGGAACGTAGAAATGACCATAGCTTTCATACTGGTTGCAATTATTCGTTTTATACGATGGAAAAACTGTTGCATTTATTATGTATTTGGTGCTCCTGTCGTTGACTTCTTAGGCCCTAGCTATTGGATCTGGTGGACCAACGCCCTAGAGTGAAGCCTAGGTTGCCCTGAACGTAGAAATGACCATAACATTCATACTGGTTGCAATTATGCGTTTTATAGGATGGAAAAACTGTTGTATTTTTATTTCATTTTATGCTTCGGGCGTTGACTCGAAAGTCCCTGACTATTCGGTCTGGTGGTGCAACGCCCTAGAGTGAAGCCTAGGTTGCCCGGAACGTGGAAATGACCATCACCTTCACTCTGGTTGCAATTATTCCTGTTATACGATGGAAAAACTGTTGTATTTATATTATATTTTATGCTTCAGGCGTTGACTTCTAAGGCCGTAGCTATTCGATGTGGTGGATCAACGCCCTAGACTGAAGCCTAGGATGCCCGGAACGTAGAAATGACCATTACTTCCACACTGTTTGCAATTATTCATATTATACAGTGGAAAAACTGTTGTATTTATATTATATTTTATGCTTCAGGCGTTGACTTCTAAGGCCGTAGCTATTCGATGTGGTGGAGCAACGCCCTAGAGTGAAGCCTAGGCTGCCCGGAATGTAGAAATGACCAGTACTTTCACACTGGTTGCAGTTATGTCTGTTATACAATGGAAAAACTGTTGCATTTTTATTGTATTTTATGCTTCTGCCGTTGTATTCAAAGTCCCCAACTATTCGATCTGGTGGAGCAACGCCCTGGAGTTAAGCCTAGGTTGCCCGGAACGTAGAAATGACCACAACTTTCACACTGGTTGCAATTATTCCTTCTATACAATGAAAAAACTGTGATACCTATTTTGTATTTTATGCTTCGGGCATTGACTTCTAAGGCCCTAACTATTCGATGTGGTGGAGCAACGCCCTAGAGTGAAGCCTAGGTTGCCCGGAACGTAGAAATGACCATAGCTTTCACACTGGTTGCAATTATTCCTGTTATACAAGGGAAAAACTGTTGTACTTATATTGTATTTTATGCTTCTAGCGTTGACTTCTTAGGCCCAAGCTATTCGATCTGGTGGAGCAACGCCCTGGATTGAAGCCTAGGCTACCCGGAACGTAGACATGACCAGTACTTTCACACTGGTTGCAGTTATTCCTGTTATACAATGGAAAAACTGTTGCATTTTTATTGTATTTTATGTTTCTGCCGTTGTATTCAAAGTCCCCAACTATTCGATCTGGTGGAGCAACGCCCTGGAGTTAAGCCTAGGTTGCCCGGAACGTAGAAATGACCATAACTTTCACACTGGTTGCAATTATTCCTTCTATACAATGAAAAAACTGTGATACCTATTTTGTATTTTATGCTTCGGGCGTTGACTTCTAAGGCACTAACAATTCGATCTGGTGGAGCAACGCCCAACAGTGAAACCTAGGTTGCCCGGAACGTAGAAATGAACATTACTTTCACACTGGTTGCTATTATTCCTTTTATACGATGGAAAAACTGTTGTATTTTTATTGTATTTTATGCTTCTGGCGTTGACTTCTAAGTCCCTAGCTATTCGATCTGGTGGAGCAACGCCCTAGAGCGAAATCTAGGTTGCCCGGAACGTTAAAATGACCATTACTCCAACACTGTTTGCAATCATTCATATTATACAGTGGAAAAACTGTTGTATTTATATTGTATTTTATGCTTCTGCATTGACTTCTAAGACCCTAACTATTCGATCTGGTGGAGCAACGCCCTGGAGTGAAGCCTAGGTTGCCCGGAACGTGGAAGCGACCATTACCTTCACACTGTCTGCGATTATTCATTTTATACGATGGTAAAACTGTCGTACTTAAGTTGTATTTTATTCTCCTGGCGTTGAATTCTAAGTCCCTAGATATTCGATCTGGTGGAGCAACGCCCTGGATTGATGCCTAGGCTACCCGGAACATAGAAATGACCAGTACTTTCACACTGGTTGCAGTTATTCCTGTTATACAATGGAAAAACTGTTGCATTTTTATTGTATTGTATGCTTCTGGCGTTGTATTCAAAGTCCCTAACTATTCGATCTGGTGGAGCAACGCCCTAGGGTGAAGCCTAGGGTGCCCGGAACGTAGAAATGACCATGACTATCAGACTGGTTGCAATTATCCGTTTTATACGATGGAAAGAATGTTGCATTTATATTGTATTTTATAGTTATGGCGTTGTCTTCTAGGGCCGTAGCTATTGAATCTGGTGGACCAACGCCCTAGAGTGAAGCCTAGGGTGCCCGGAACGTAGAAATGACCATAACATTCATACTGGTTGCAATTATTCGTTTTATAGGTTGGAAAAACTGTTGTATATATATTGTACTTTATAGTTATGGCGTTGTCTTCTAGCGCCGTAGCTATTCGATATGGTTGAGCAACGCCCTAGAGTGAAGCCTAGGCTGCCCGGAACGTAGAAATGACCATAGCTTTCATACTGGTTGCAATTATTCGTTTTATACGATGGAAAAACTGTTGTATTTCTATTGCATTTTATGCTTCTGGCGTTGACTTGTTAGGCCCTAACTATTCGAACTGGTATAAGAACGCCCTAGAGTGAAGCCTAGGTTGCCCGGAACGTAGTAACGGCCATTACCTTCACACTGTTTGCGATTATTCATTTTACACGATGGTAAAACTGTTGTACTTGGGTTGTATATTATGCTTCAGGCGTTGACTTCTAAGGCCGTAGCTATTCGATGTGGTGGAGCAACGCCCTAGACTGAAGCCTAGGTTGCCCGGAACGTAGAAATGACCAGTACTTTCACACTGGTTGCAGTTATTCCTGTTATACAATGGAAAAACTGTTGCATTTTTATTGTATTTTATGCTCCTGGCGTTGTATGCAAAGTCCCTGACTATTCGGTCTGGTGGAGCAACACCCTAGAGTGAAGCCTAGGTTGCCCGGGACGTAGTAGTGGCCATTGCCTTCACACTGTTTGCGATTATTCATTTTATACGATGGTAAAAGTGTTGTACTTGCGTTGTGTTTTATGCCTCTGGCCTTGACTTCTAAGGCCCTAACTATTCGATGTGGTGGAGCAACGCCCTAGAGTGAAATCTAGGTTGCCCGGAACGTAGAAATGTCCATAGCTTTCACACTGGTTGCAATTATTCCTGTTATACAAGGGAAACACTGTTGTATTTATATTGTATTTTATGCTTCTGGCGTTGACTTCTTAGGCCCTAACTATTCGATCTGGTAGAGCAACGCCCTAGAGTGAAGCCTAGGTTACCCGGATCGTCGAAATGACCAGTACTTTCACACTGGTTGCAGTTATTCCTGTTATACAATCGAAGAACTGATGCATTTTTATTGTATTTTATGCTTCTAGCGTTGTATTCAAAGTCCCTAACTATTCGATCTGGTGGAGCGACGCCCTACAGTTAAGCCTAGGTTGCCCGGAACGTAGAAATGACCATATCTTACACACTGTTTGCAATGACTTCTGTTATACGATGGAGTAGCTGTTGTATTTATTTTGTATTTTATGCTTCGGGCGTTGACTTGTAAGTCCCTAACTATTCGGTCTGGTAGAGCAACGCCCTAGACTGAAGCCTAGGTTGCCCGGAACGTAGAAATGACCATTACTTCCACACTGTTTGCAATTATTCATATGATACAGTGGAAAAACTGTTGTATTTATATTGTATTTTATGCTTCTGGCATTGACTTCTAAGGCCCTAACTATTCGATGTGGTGGAGCAACGCCCTAGAGTGAAGCCTAGGTTGCCCGGAACGTAGAAATGACCATAGCTTACACACTGGTTGCAATTATTCATATTATACAGTGGAAAAACTGTTGTATTTATATTGTATTTTATGCTTCTGGCATTGTCATCTAAGGCCCTATCGATTCGATGTGGTGGAGCAACGACCTAGAGTGAAGCCTAGGTTGCCCGGAACGTAGAAATGACCATAGCCTTCACACTGGTTGCAATTATTCCTGTTATACAAGGGAAAAACTGTTGTACTTATATTGTATTTTATGCTTCTAGCGTTGACTCCTTAGGCCCAAGCTATTCGATCTGGTGGAGCAACGCCCTGGATTGAAGCCTAGGCTACCCGGAACGTAGACATGACCAGTACTTTCACACTGGTTGCAGTTATTCCTGTTATACAATGGAAAAACTGTTGCATTTTTATTGTATTTTATGCTTCTGGCGTTGTATACAAAGTCCCTAAGTATTCGATCTGGTGGAGAAACGCCCTGGAGTTAAGCCTAGGTTGCCCGGAACGTAGAAATGACCATAGCTTTCATACTGGTTGCAATTATTCGTTTTATACGATGGAAAAACTGTTGCATTTATTATGTATTTGGTGCTCCTGTCGTTGACTTCTTAGGCCCTAGCTATTGGATCTGGTGGACCAACGCCCTAGAGTGAAGCCTAGGTTGCCCGGAACGTAGAAATGACCATAACATTCATACTGGTTGCAATTATGCGTTTTATAGGATGGAAAAACTGTTGTATTTTTATTTCATTTTATGCTTCGGGCGTTGACTCGAAAGTCCCTGACTATTCGGTCTGGTGGTGCAACGCCCTAGAGTGAAGCCTAGGTTGCCCGGAACGTGGAAATGACCATCACCTTCACTCTGGTTGCAATTATTCCTGTTATACGATGGAAAAACTGTTGTATTTATATTATATTTTATGTTTCAGGCGTTGACTTCTAAGGCCGTAGCTATTCGATGTGGTGGATCAACGCCCTAGACTGAAGCCTAGGATGCCCGGAACGTAGAAATGACCATTACTTCCACACTGTTTGCAATTATTCATATTATACAGTGGAAAAACTGTTGTATTTATATTGTATTTTATGCTTCTGGCATTGTCATCTAAGGCCCTAACTATTCGATGTGGTGGAGCAACGCCCTAGAGTGAAGCCTAGGTTGCCCGGAATGTAGAAATGACCAGTACTTTCACACTGGTTGCAGTTATGTCTGTTATACAATGGAAAAACTGTTGCATTTTTATTGTATTTTATGTTCCTGCCGTTGTATTCAAAGTCCCCAACTATTCGATCTGGTGGAGCAACGCCCTGGAGTTAAGCCTAGGTTGCCCGGAACGTAGAAATGACCATAACTTTCACACTGGTTGCAATTATTCCTTCTATACAATGAAAAAACTGTGATACCTATTTTGTATTTTATGCTTCGGGCGTTGACTTGTAAGTCCCTAACTATTCGGTCTGGTAGAGCAACGCCCTAGACTGAAGCCTAGGTTGCCCGGAACGTAGAAATGACCATTACTTCCACACTGTTTGCAATTATTCATATGATACAGTGGAAAAACTGTTATATTTATATTGTATTTTATGCTTCTGGCATTGACTTCTAAGGCCCTAACTATTCGATGTGGTGGAGCAACGCCCTAGAGTGAAGCCTAGGTTGCCCGGAACGTAGAAATGACCATAGCTTACACACTGGTTGCAATTATTCATATTATACAGTGGAAAAACTGTTGTATTTATATTGTATTTTATGCTTCTGGCATTGTCATCTAAGGCCCTATCGATTCGATGTGGTGGAGCAACGACCTAGAGTGAAGCCTAGGTTGCCCGGAACGTAGAAATGACCATAGCCTTCACACTGGTTGCAATTATTCCTGTTATACAAGGGAAAAACTGTTGTACTTATATTGTATTTTATGCTTCTAGCGTTGACTTCTTAGGCCCAAGCTATTCGATCTGGTGGAGCAACGCCCTGGATTGAAGCCTAGGCTACCCGGAACGTAGACATGACCAGTACTTTCACACTGGTTGCAGTTATTCCTGTTATACAATGGAAAAACTGTTGCATTTTTATTGTATTTTATGCTTCTGGCGTTGTATACAAAGTCCCTAAGTATTCGATCTGGTGGAGAAACGCCCTGGAGTTAAGCCTAGGATGCCCGGAACGTAGAAATGACCATAGCTTTCATACTGGTTGCAATTATTCGTTTTATACGATGGAAAAACTGTTGCATTTATTATGTATTTGGTGCTCCTGTCGTTGACTTCTTAGGCCCTAGCTATTGGATCTGGTGGACCAACGCCCTAGAGTGAAGCCTAGGTTGCCCGGAACGTAGAAATGACCATAACATTCATACTGGTTGCAATTATGCGTTTTATAGGATGGAAAAACTGTTGTATTTTTATTTCATTTTATGCTTCGGGCGTTGACTCGAAAGTCCCTGACTATTCGGTCTGGTGGTGCAACGCCCTAGAGTGAAGCCTAGGTTGCCCGGAACGTGGAAATGACCATCACCTTCACTCTGGTTGCAATTATTCCTGTTATACGATGGAAAAACTGTTGTATTTATATTATATTTTATGCTTCAGGCGTTGACTTCTAAGGCCGTAGCTATTCGATGTGGTGGATCAACGCCCTAGACTGAAGCCTAGGATGCCCGGAACGTAGAAATGACCATTACTTCCACACTGTTTGCAATTAATCATATTATACAGTGGAAAAACTGTTGTATTTATATTGTATTTTATGCTTCTGGCATTGTCATCTAAGGCCCTAACTATTCGATGTGGTGGAGCAACGCCCTAGAGTGAAGCCTAGGTTGCCCGGAATGTAGAAATGACCAGTACTTTCACACTGGTTGCAGTTATGTCTGTTATACAATGGAAAAACTGTTGCATTTTTATTGTATTTTATGTTTCTGCCGTTGTATTCAAAGTCCCCAACTATTCGATCTGGTGGAGCAACGCCCTGGAGTTAAGCCTAGGTTGCCCGGAACGTAGAAATGACCATAACTTTCACACTGGTTGCAATTATTCCTTCTATACAATGAAAAAACTGTGATACCTATTTTGTATTTTATGCTTCGGGCGTTGACTTCTATGGCCCTAACAATTCGATCTGGTGGAGCAACGCCCAACAGTGAAACCTAGGTTGCCCGGAACGTAGAAATGAACATTACTTTCACACTGGTTGCTATTATTCCTTTTATACGATGGAAAAACTGTTGTATTTTTATTGTATTTTATGTTTCTGGCGTTGACTTCTAAGTCCCTAGCTATTCGATCTGGTGGAGCAACGCCCTAGAGCGAAATCTAGGTTGCCCGGAACGTTAAAATGACCATTACTCCAACACTGTTTGCAATTATTCATATTATACAGTGGAAAAACTGTTGTATTTATATTGTATTTTATGCTTCTACATTGACTTCTAAGACCCTAACTATTCGATCTGGTCGAGCAACGCCCTGGAGTGAAGCCTAGGTTGCCCGGAACGTGGAAGCGACCATTACCTTCACACTGTCTGCGATTATTCATTTTATACGATGGTAAAACTGTCGTACTTAAGTTGTATTTTATTCTCCTGGCGTTGAATTCTAAGTCCCTAGATATTCGATCTGGTGGAGCAACGCCCTGGATTGATGCCTAGGCTACCCGGAACATAGAAATGACCAGTACTTTCACACTGGTTGCAGTTATTCCTGTTATACAATGGAAAAACTGTTGCATTTTTATTGTATTGTATGCTTCTGGCGTTGTATTCAAAGTCCCTAACTATTCGATCTGGTGGAGCAACGCCCTAGGGTGAAGCCTAGGGTGCCCGGAACGTAGAAATGACCATAACATTCATACTGGTTGCAATTATTCGTTTTATAGGTTGGAAAAACTGTTGTATATATATTGTACTTTATAGTTATGGCGTTGTCTTCTAGCGCCGTAGCTATTCGATATGGTTGAGCAACGCCCTAGAGTGAAGCCTAGGCTGCCCGGAACGTAGAAATGACCATAGCTTTCATACTGGTTGCAATTTTTCGTTTTATACGATGGAAAAACTGTTGTATTTCTATTGCATTTTATGCTTCTGGCGTTGACTTGTTAGGCCCTAACTATTCGAACTGGTATAAGAACGCCCTAGAGTGAAGCCTAGGTTGCCCGGAACGTAGTAATGGCCATTACCTTCACACTGTTTGCGATTATTCATTTTACACGATGGTAAAACTGTTGTACTTGGGTTGTATATTATGCTTCAGGCGTTGACTTCTAAGGCCGTAGCTATTCGATGTGGTGGAGCAACGCCCTAGACTGAAGCCTAGGTAGCCCGGAACGTAGAAATGACCAGTACTTTCACACTGGTTGGAGTTATTCCTGTTATACAATGGAAAAACTGTTGCATTTTTATTGTATTTTATGCTTATGGCCTTGTATTCAAAGTCCCTAACTATTCGATCTGGTGGAGGAACGCCCTAGAGTTAAGCCAAGGTTGCCCGGAACGTAGAAATGACCATAACTTTCACACTGGTTGCAATCATTCGTTCTATACAATGGAAAAACTGCTCTCTTTATTTTGTATTTTATGCTTCGGGCGTTGACTTGTAAGTCCCTAACTATTCGGTCTGGTGGAGCAACGCCCTAGACTGAAGCCTAGGTTGCCCGGAACGTAGAAATGACCATTACTTCCACACTGTTTGCAATTATTCATATGATACAGTGGAAAAACTGTTGTATTTATATTGTATTTTATGCTTCTGGCATTGACTTCTAAGGCCCTAACTATTCGATGTGGTGGAGCAACGCCCTAGAGTGAAGCCTAGGTTGCCCGGAACGTAGAAATGACCATAGCTTACACACTGGTTGCAATTAGTCCTGTTATACAAGGGAAAAACTGTTGTACTTATATTGTATTTTATGCTTCTGGCGTTGACTTCTTAGGCCCTAACTATTCGATCTGGTGGAGCAACGCCCTAGAGTGAAGCCTAGGTTGCCCGGAACGTGGAAGTGACCATTACCTTCACACTGTTTGCGTTTATTCATTTTATACGATGGTAATGTTGTTGTACTTAAGTTGTATTTTATTCTTCTGGCGTTGAATTTTAAGTCCCTAGCTTTTCGACCCGGTGGAGCAATGCCCTGGAGTGAAGCCTAGGCTACCCGGAACGTAGATATGACCAGTACTTTCACACTGGTTGCAGTTATTCCTGTTATACAATGGAAAAACTGTTGCATTTTTATTGTATTTTATGCTTCTGGCGTTGTATGCAAAGTCCCTGACTATTCGGTCTGGTGGAGCAACACCCTAGAGTGAAGCCTAGGTTGCCCGGGACGTAGTAGTGGCCATTGCCTTCACACTGTTTGCGATTATTCATTTTATACGATGGTAAAAGTGTTGTACTTGGGTTGTGTTTTATGCCTCTGGCCTTGACTTCTAAGGCCCTAACTATTCGATGTGGTGGAGCAACGCCCTAGAGTGAAATCTAGGTTGCCCGGAACGTAGAAATGTCCATAGCTTTCACACTGGTTGCAATTATTGCTGTTATACAAGGGAAACACTGTTGTATTTATATTGTATTTTATGCTTCTGGCGTTGACTTCTTAGGCCCTAACTATTCGATCTGGTAGAGCAACGCCCTAGAGTGAAGCCTAGGTTACCCGGATCGTAGAAATGACCAGTACTTTCACACTGGTTGCAGTTATTCCTGTTATACAATCGAAGAACTGATGCATTTTTATTGTATTTTATGCTTCTAGCGTTGTATTCAAAGTCCCTAACTATTCGATCTGGAGGAGCGACGCCCTACAGTTAAGCCTAGGTTGCCCGGAACGTAGAAATGACCATATCTTACACACTGTTTGCAATGATTTCTGTTATACGATGGAGTAGCTGTTGTATTTATATTGTATTTTATGCTTCTGGCGTAGACTTCTTAGGCCTTAACTATTCGATCTGTTGGAGCAACGCCCTAGAGTGAAGCCTAGGTTGCCCGGAACGTGGAAGTGACCATTACCTTCACACTGTTTGCGATTATTCATTTTATACGATGGTAAAACTGTTGTACTTAAGTTGTATTTTATTTTTCTGGCGTTGACTTCTAAGTCCCTAGCCATTCGATCTGGTGGAGCAACGCCCTAGAGTGAAGCCTAGGCTACCCGGAACGTAGAAATGACCAGTACTTTCACACTGGTTGCAGTTATTCCTGTTATACAATGGAAAAACTGTTGCATTTTTATTGTATTTTATGCTTATGGCCTTGTATTCAAAGTCCCTAACTATTCGATCTGGTGGAGGAACGCCCTAGAGTTAAGCCAAGGTTGCCCAGAACGTAGAAATGACCATAACTTTCACACTGGTTGCAATTATTCGTTCTATACAATGGAAAAACTGTTCTCTTTATTTTGTATTTTATGCTTCGGGCGTTGACTTGTAAGTCCCTAACTATTCGGTCTGGTGGAGCAACGCCCTAGACTGAAGCCTAGGTTGCCCGGAACGTAGTAATGGCCATTACCTTCACACTGTTTGCGATTATTCATTTTACACGATGGTAAAACTGTTGTACTTGGGTTGTATATTATGCTTCAGGCGTCGACTTCTAAGGCCGTAGCTATTCGATGTGGTGGAGCAACGCCCTAGACTGAAGCCTAGGTAGCCCGGAACGTAGAAATGACCAGTACTTTCACACTGGTTGGAGTTATTCCTGTTATACAATGGAAAAACTGTTGCATTTTTATTGTATTTTATGCTTATGGCCTTGTATTCAAAGTCCCTAACTATTCGATCTGGTGGAGGAACGCCCTAGAGTTAAGCCAAGGTTGCCCGGAACGTAGAAATGACCATAACTTTCACACTGGTTGCAATCATTCGTTCTATACAATGGAAAAACTGCTCTCTTTATTTTGTATTTTATGCTTCGGGCGTTGACTTGTAAGTCCCTAACTATTCGGTCTGGTGGAGCAACGCCCTAGACTGAAGCCTAGGTTGCCCGGAACGTAGAAATGACCATTACTTCCACACTGTTTGCAATTATTCATATGATACAGTGGAAAAACTGTTGTATTTATATTGTATTTTATGCTTCTGGCATTGACTTCTAAGGCCCTAACTATTCGATGTGGTGGAGCAACGCCCTAGAGTGAAGCCTAGGTTGCCCGGAACGTAGAAATGACCATAGCTTACACACTGGTTGCAATTAGTCCTGTTATACAAGGGAAAAACTGTTGTACTTATATTGTATTTTATGCTTCTGGCGTTGACTTCTTAGGCCCTAACCATTCGATCTGGTGGAGCAACGCCCTAGAGTGAAGCCTAGGTTGCCCGGAACGTGGAAGTGACCATTACCTTCACACTGTTTGCGTTTATTCATTTTATACGATGGTAATGTTGTTGTACTTAAGTTGTATTTTATTCTTCTGGCGTTGAATTTTAAGTCCCTAGCTTTTCGACCCGGTGGAGCAATGCCCTGGAGTGAAGCCTAGGCTACCCGGAACGTAGATATGACCAGTACTTTCACACTGGTTGCAGTTATTCCTGTTATACAATGGAAAAACTGTTGCATTTTTATTGTATTTTATGCTTCTGGCGTTGTATGCAAAGTCCCTGACTATTCGGTCTGGTGGAGCAACACCCTAGAGTGAAGCCTAGGTTGCCCGGGACGTAGTAGTGGCCATTGCCTTCACACTGTTTGCGATTATTCATTTTATACGATGGTAAAAGTGTTGTACTTGGGTTGTGTTTTATGCCTCTGGCCTTGACTTCTAAGGCCCTAACTATTCGATGTGGTGGAGCAACGCCCTAGAGTGAAATCTAGGTTGCCCGGAACGTAGAAATGTCCATAGCTTTCACACTGGTTGCAATTATTGCTGTTATACAAGGGAAACACTGTTGTATTTATATTGTATTTTATGCTTCTGGCGTTGACTTCTTAGGCCCTAACTATTCGATCTGGTAGAGCAACGCCCTAGAGTGAAGCCTAGGTTACCCGGATCGTAGAAATGACCAGTACTTTCACACTGGTTGCAGTTATTCCTGTTATACAATCGAAGAACTGATGCATTTTTATTGTATTTTATGCTTCTAGCGTTGTATTCAAAGTCCCTAACTATTCGATCTGGAGGAGCGACGCCCTACAGTTAAGCCTAGGTTGCCCGGAACGTAGAAATGACCATATCTTACACACTGTTTGCAATGATTTCTGTTATACGATGGAGTAGCTGTTGTATTTATATTGTATTTTATGCTTCTGGCGTAGACTTCTTAGGCCTTAACTATTCGATCTGTTGGAGCAACGCCCTAGAGTGAAGCCTAGGTTGCCCGGAACGTGGAAGTGACCATTACCTTCACACTGTTTGCGATTATTCATTTTATACGATGGTAAAACTGTTGTACTTAAGTTGTATTTTATTTTTCTGGCGTTGACTTCTAAGTCCCTAGCCATTCGATCTGGTGGAGCAACGCCCTAGAGTGAAGCCTAGGCTACCCGGAACGTAGAAATGACCAGTACTTTCACACTGGTTGCAGTTATTCCTGTTATACAATGGAAAAACTGTTGCATTTTTATTGTATTTTATGCTTATGGCCTTGTATTCAAAGTCCCTAACTATTCGATCTGGTGGAGGAACGCCCTAGAGTTAAGCCAAGGTTGCCCAGAACGTAGAAATGACCATAACTTTCACACTGGTTGCAATTATTCGTTCTATACAATGGAAAAACTGTTCTCTTTATTTTGTATTTTATGCTTCGGGCGTTGACTTGTAAGTCCCTAACTATTCGGTCTGGTGGAGCAACGCCCTAGACTGAAGCCTAGGTTGCCCGGAACGTAGTAATGGCCATTACCTTCACACTGTTTGCGATTATTCATTTTACACGATGGTAAAACTGTTGTACTTGGGTTGTATATTATGCTTCAGGCGTCGACTTCTAAGGCCGTAGCTATTCGATGTGGTGGAGCAACGCCCTAGACTGAAGCCTAGGTAGCCCGGAACGTAGAAATGACCAGTACTTTCACACTGGTTGGAGTTATTCCTGTTATACAATGGAAAAACTGTTGCATTTTTATTGTATTTTATGCTTATGGCCTTGTATTCAAAGTCCCTAACTATTCGATCTGGTGGAGGAACGCCCTAGAGTTAAGCCAAGGTTGCCCGGAACGTAGAAATGACCATAACTTTCACACTGGTTGCAATCATTCGTTCTATACAATGGAAAAACTGCTCTCTTTATTTTGTATTTTATGCTTCGGGCGTTGACTTGTAAGTCCCTAACTATTCGGTCTGGTGGAGCAACGCCCTAGACTGAAGCCTAGGTTGCCCGGAACGTAGAAATGACCATTACTTCCACACTGTTTGCAATTATTCATATGATACAGTGGAAAAACTGTTGTATTTATATTGTATTTTATGCTTCTGGCATTGACTTCTAAGGCCCTAACTATTCGATGTGGTGGAGCAACGCCCTAGAGTGAAGCCTAGGTTGCCCGGAACGTAGAAATGACCATAGCTTACACACTGGTTGCAATTAGTCCTGTTATACAAGGGAAAAACTGTTGTACTTATATTGTATTTTATGCTTCTGGCGTTGACTTCTTAGGCCCTAACTATTCGATCTGGTGGAGCAACGCCCTAGAGTGAAGCCTAGGTTGCCCGGAACGTGGAAGTGACCATTACCTTCACACTGTTTGCGTTTATTCATTTTATACGATGGTAATGTTGTTGTACTTAAGTTGTATTTTATTCTTCTGGCGTTGAATTTTAAGTCCCTAGCTTTTCGACCCGGTGGAGCAATGCCCTGGAGTGAAGCCTAGGCTACCCGGAACGTAGATATGACCAGTACTTTCACACTGGTTGCAGTTATTCCTGTTATACAATGGAAAAACTGTTGCATTTTTATTGTATTTTATGCTTCTGGCGTTGTATGCAAAGTCCCTGACTATTCGGTCTGGTGGAGCAACACCCTAGAGTGAAGCCTAGGTTGCCCGGGACGTAGTAGTGGCCATTGCCTTCACACTGTTTGCGATTATTCATTTTATACGATGGTAAAAGTGTTGTACTTGGGTTGTGTTTTATGCCTCTGGCCTTGACTTCTAAGGCCCTAACTATTCGATGTGGTGGAGCAACGCCCTAGAGTGAAATCTAGGTTGCCCGGAACGTAGAAATGTCCATAGCTTTCACACTGGTTGCAATTATTGCTGTTATACAAGGGAAACACTGTTGTATTTATATTGTATTTTATGCTTCTGGCGTTGACTTCTTAGGCCCTAACTATTCGATCTGGTAGAGCAACGCCCTAGAGTGAAGCCTAGGTTACCCGGATCGTAGAAATGACCAGTACTTTCACACTGGTTGCAGTTATTCCTGTTATACAATCGAAGAACTGATGCATTTTTATTGTATTTTATGCTTCTAGCGTTGTATTCAAAGTCCCTAACTATTCGATCTGGTGGAGCGACGCCCTACAGTTAAGCCTAGGTTGCCCGGAACGTAGAAATGACCATATCTTACACACTGTTTGCAATGATTTCTGTTATACGATGGAGTAGCTGTTGTATTTATATTGTATTTTATGCTTCTGGCGTAGACTTCTTAGGCCTTAACTATTCGATCTGTTGGAGCAACGCCCTAGAGTGAAGCCTAGGTTGCCCGGAACGTGGAAGTGACCATTACCTTCACACTGTTTGCGATTATTCATTTTATACGATGGTAAAACTGTTGTACTTAAGTTGTATTTTATTTTTCTGGCGTTGACTTCTAAGTCCCTAGCCATTCGATCTGGTGGAGCAACGCCCTAGAGTGAAGCCTAGGCTACCCGGAACGTAGAAATGACCAGTACTTTCACACTGGTTGCAGTTATTCCTGTTATACAATGGAAAAACTGTTGCATTTTTATTGTATTTTATGCTTATGGCCTTGTATTCAAAGTCCCTAACTATTCGATCTGGTGGAGGAACGCCCTAGAGTTAAGCCAAGGTTGCCCAGAACGTAGAAATGACCATAACTTTCACACTGGTTGCAATTATTCGTTCTATACAATGGAAAAACTGTTCTCTTTATTTTGTATTTTATGCTTCGGGCGTTGACTTGTAAGTCCCTAACTATTCGGTCTGGTGGAGCAACGCCCTAGACTGAAGCCTAGGTTGCCCGGAACGTAGTAATGGCCATTACCTTCACACTGTTTGCGATTATTCATTTTACACGATGGTAAAACTGTTGTACTTGGGTTGTATATTATGCTTCAGGCGTTGACTTCTAAGGCCGTAGCTATTCGATGTGGTGGAGCAACGCCCTAGACTGAAGCCTAGGTAGCCCGGAACGTAGAAATGACCAGTACTTTCACACTGGTTGGAGTTATTCCTGTTATACAATGGAAAAACTGTTGCATTTTTATTGTATTTTATGCTTATGGCCTTGTATTCAAAGTCCCTAACTATTCGATCTGGTGGAGGAACGCCCTAGAGTTAAGCCAAGGTTGCCCGGAACGTAGAAATGACCATAACTTTCACACTGGTTGCAATCATTCGTTCTATACAATGGAAAAACTGCTCTCTTTATTTTGTATTTTATGCTTCGGGCGTTGACTTGTAAGTCCCTAACTATTCGGTCTGGTGGAGCAACGCCCTAGACTGAAGCCTAGGTTGCCCGGAACGTAGAAATGACCATTACTTCCACACTGTTTGCAATTATTCATATGATACAGTGGAAAAACTGTTGTATTTATATTGTATTTTATGCTTCTGGCATTGACTTCTAAGGCCCTAACTATTCGATGTGGTGGAGCAACGCCCTAGAGTGAAGCCTAGGTTGCCCGGAACGTAGAAATGACCATAGCTTACACACTGGTTGCAATTAGTCCTGTTATACAAGGGAAAAACTGTTGTACTTATATTGTATTTTATGCTTCTGGCGTTGACTTCTTAGGCCCTAACTATTCGATCTGGTGGAGCAACGCCCTAGAGTGAAGCCTAGGTTGCCCGGAACGTGGAAGTGACCATTACCTTCACACTGTTTGCGTTTATTCATTTTATACGATGGTAATGTTGTTGTACTTAAGTTGTATTTTATTCTTCTGGCGTTGAATTTTAAGTCCCTAGCTTTTCGACCCGGTGGAGCAATGCCCTGGAGTGAAGCCTAGGCTACCCGGAACGTAGATATGACCAGTACTTTCACACTGGTTGCAGTTATTCCTGTTATACAATGGAAAAACTGTTGCATTTTTATTGTATTTTATGCTTCTGGCGTTGTATGCAAAGTCCCTGACTATTCGGTCTGGTGGAGCAACACCCTAGAGTGAAGCCTAGGTTGCCCGGGACGTAGTAGTGGCCATTGCCTTCACACTGTTTGCGATTATTCATTTTATACGATGGTAAAAGTGTTGTACTTGGGTTGTGTTTTATGCCTCTGGCCTTGACTTCTAAGGCCCTAACTATTCGATGTGGTGGAGCAACGCCCTAGAGTGAAATCTAGGTTGCCCGGAACGTAGAAATGTCCATAGCTTTCACACTGGTTGCAATTATTGCTGTTATACAAGGGAAACACTGTTGTATTTATATTGTATTTTATGCTTCTGGCGTTGACTTCTTAGGCCCTAACTATTCGATCTGGTAGAGCAACGCCCTAGAGTGAAGCCTAGGTTACCCGGATCGTAGAAATGACCAGTACTTTCACACTGGTTGCAGTTATTCCTGTTATACAATCGAAGAACTGATGCATTTTTATTGTATTTTATGCTTCTAGCGTTGTATTCAAAGTCCCTAACTATTCGATCTGGTGGAGCGACGCCCTACAGTTAAGCCTAGGTTGCCCGGAACGTAGAAATGACCATATCTTACACACTGTTTGCAATGATTTCTGTTATACGATGGAGTAGCTGTTGTATTTATATTGTATTTTATGCTTCTGGCGTAGACTTCTTAGGCCTTAACTATTCGATCTGTTGGAGCAACGCCCTAGAGTGAAGCCTAGGTTGCCCGGAACGTGGAAGTGACCATTACCTTCACACTGTTTGCGATTATTCATTTTATACGATGGTAAAACTGTTGTACTTAAGTTGTATTTTATTTTTCTGGCGTTGACTTCTAAGTCCCTAGCCATTCGATCTGGTGGAGCAACGCCCTAGAGTGAAGCCTAGGCTACCCGGAACGTAGAAATGACCAGTACTTTCACACTGGTTGCAGTTATTCCTGTTATACAATGGAAAAACTGTTGCATTTTTATTGTATTTTATGCTTATGGCCTTGTATTCAAAGTCCCTAACTATTCGATCTGGTGGAGGAACGCCCTAGAGTTAAGCCAAGGTTGCCCAGAACGTAGAAATGACCATAACTTTCACACTGGTTGCAATTATTCGTTCTATACAATGGAAAAACTGTTCTCTTTATTTTGTATTTTATGCTTCGGGCGTTGACTTGTAAGTCCCTAACTATTCGGTCTGGTGGAGCAACGCCCTAGACTGAAGCCTAGGTTGCCCGGAACGTAGTAATGGCCATTAACTTCACACTGTTTGCGATTATTCATTTTATACGATGGTAAAACTGTTGTACTTGGGTTGTATATTATGCTTCAGGCGTTGACTTCTAAGGCCGTAGCTGTTCGATGTGGTGGAGCAACGCCCTAGACTGAAGCCTAGGATGCCCGGAACGTAGAAATGACCATTACTTCCACACTGTTTGCAATTATTCATATTATACAGTGGAAAAACTGTTGTATTTATATTATATTTTATGCTTCAGGCGTTGACTTCTAAGGCCGTAGCTATTCGATGTGGTGGAGCAACGCCCTAGAGTGAAGCCTAGGTTGCCCGGAATGTAGAAATGACCAGTACTTTCACACTGGTTGCAGTTATGTCTGTTATACAATGGAAAAACTGTTGCATTTTTATTGTATTTTATGTTTCTGCCGTTGTATTCAAAGTCCCCAACTATTCGATCTGGTGGAGCAACGCCCTGGAGTTAAGCCTAGGTTGCCCGGAACGTAGAAATGACCACAACTTTCACACTGGTTGCAATTATTCGTTCTATACAATGGAAAAACTGTTCTCTTTATTTTGTATTTTATGCTTCGGGCGTTGACTTGTAAGTCCCTAACTATTCGGTCTGGTGGAGCAACGCCCTAGACTGAAGCCTAGGTTGCCCGGAACGTAGTAATGGCCATTAACTTCACACTGTTTGCGATTATTCATTTTATACGATGGTAAAACTGTCGTACTTAAGTTGTATTTTATTCTCCTGGCGTTGTCTTCTAGGGCCGTAGCTATTGGATCTGGTGGACCAACGCCCTAGAGTGAAGCCTAGGGTGCCCGGAACGTAGAAATGACCATAACATTCATACTGGTTGCAATTATTCGTTTTATAGGTTGGAAAAACTGTTGTATATATATTGTACTTTATAGTTATGGCGTTGTCTTCTAGCGCCGTAGCTATTCGATATGGTTGAGCAACGCCCTAGAGTGAAGCCTAGGCTGCCCGGAACGTAGAAATGACCATAGCTTTCATACTGGTTGCAATTATTCGTTTTATACGATGGAAAAACTGTTGTATTTCTATTGCATTTTATGCTTCTGGCGTTGACTTGTTAGGCCCTAACTATTCGAACTGGTATTAGAACGCCCTAGAGTGAAGCCTAGGTTGCCCGGAACGTAGTAATGGCCATTACCTTCACACTGTTTGCGATTATTCATTTTATACGATGGTAAAACTGTTGTACTTAAGTTGTATTTTATTTTTCTGGCGTTGACTTCTAAGTCCCTAGCCATTCGATCTGGTGGAGCAACGCCCTAGAGTGAAGCCTAGGCTACCCGGAACGTAGAAATGACCAGTACTTTCACACTGGTTGCAGTTATTCCTGTTATACAATGGAAAAACTGTTGCATTTTTATTGTATTTTATGCTTATGGCCTTGTATTCAAAGTCCCTAACTATTCGATCTGGTGGAGGAACGCCCTAGAGTTAAGCCAAGGTTGCCCGGAACGTAGAAATGACCATATCTTACACACTGTTTGCAATGATTTCTGTTATACGATGGAGTAGCTGTTGTATTTATATTGTATTTTATGCTTCTGGCGTAGACTTCTTAGGCCTTAACTATTCGATCTGTTGGTGCAACGCCCTAGAGTGAAACCTAGGGTGCCCGGAACGTAGAAATGACCATTACTTTCACACTGTTTGCAATTATTCATTTTATACAATGGAAAAACTGTTGTATTTATATTGTATTTTATGCATCTGGCGTTGACTTCTAAGGCCCTAACAATTCGACGTGGTGGAGCAACGCCCTAGAGCGAAACCTAGGTTACCCGGAACGTAGAAATGACCATCACTTTCACACTGGTTGCAATTATTCCTGTTATACCGTGGACAAACTGCTGGATTTTTATTCTATTTTATGCTTCTGGCGTTGAATTCTAAGTCCCTAGCTATACGATCTGGTGGAGCAACGCCCTAGAGTGATGCCTAGGTATCCCAGAGCGTTGAAATGACCATCACTTTCACACTGGTTGCAATTATTCCTGTTATACGATGGAAAAACTGTTGTAATTTTATTGTATGTTAAGCGTCTGGCGTTGCTTTCAAAGGCCCTAACTATTCGACCTGGTGGAGCAACACCCTAGAGTGAAGCCTAGGTTGCCCGGAACGTAGAAATGACCATTACTTTCACACTGTTTGCAATTATTCATTTAATACAATGAAGAGACTGTTGTATTTATATTGTGTTCTATGCTTCTGGCGTTGACTTATAAGGTCCTAGCTATTCGATCTCTTAGAGCAACGTCCAAGAGAACAGCCTATGTTGCCCGGAACGTTAGAAATGACCATTTCTTTCACACTGGTTGCAATTATTTCTGTTTTACGAAGGAAAAACTGTTGTATTTATTTTGTATTTGACGCTCCTGGCGTCGGCTTCTTAGGCCCTAACTATTGGATCTGGTGGACCAACGCCCTAGAGTGATGAATAGGTTGCCCGCAACGTAGAAGTGACCATTACTTTCACATTGGTTGCAATTATACCTTTTATACGATGGAAAAGCTGTTGTATTTTTATTGTATTTTATGCTTCTGGCGTTGACTTCTTAGGCCCTAACTTTTCGATCTGGTGGGGCAACGTCCAAGAGTGAAGCCTATGTTGCCCGGAACGTAGAAATGACCATTACATTAACACTCATAGCAATTATTCCTGTTTTACGATGGAAAAACTGTTGTATTTATTTTGTATTTGATGCTCCTGGCGTCAGCTTCTTGGGCCCTAACTATTGGATCTGGTGGAGCAACGCCCTAGAGTGATGCCTAGGTTGCCCGGAACGTAGAAATGACCATCACCTTCACACTGGTTGCAATTATTCCTGTTATACGATGGAAAAACTGTTGTAGTTTTATTTTATTTTATGCTTCTGGCGTTGACTTGTTAGGCCCTAATTTTTCGATCTGGTGGGGCAACGTCCAAGAGTGAAGCCTATGTTTCCCGGAACGTGGAAATGACCATTACTTTCACACTGGTTGCAATAATTCATTTTATACAATGGAAAAACTGTTGTATTTATATTGTATTTTATGCTTCTGGCGTTGACTTCTAAGGCCCTAACCATTCGACGTGGTGAAGCAACGCCCTAGAGCGAAACCTAGGTTGCCCGGGACGTATAAATGACCACTACTTTCACACATGTTGCAATTATTCCTGTTGTACCATGGACAAACTGTTGGATTTTTATTGTATTTTATGCTTCTGGCGTTGAATTCTAAGTCCCTAGCTATTCGATCTGGTGGAGCAACGCCCTAGAGTGATACCTAGGTAGTCCAGGGCGTTGAAATGACCATTACTTTCACACTGTTTGCAATCATTCATTTTATACAACGGAAAAACAGTTGTATTTATATTGTATTTTATGCTTCTGGCGATGATTCCTAAGGCCCTAGCTATTGGAGCTGGTGGACCAACGCTGTAGAGTGAAACCTAGGATGCCCGGAGCGTAGAAATGGCCATTACTTTCAGACTGGTTGCAATTACTCGTTTTATACGATGGAAAAACTGTTGTACTTATATCGTATTTTATGCTTCTGGCGTTGGCTTCTTAGGACCTGACTTTTGGATCTGGTGGACCAACGCCCCAGAGTGAAGGCTAGGTTGCCCGGAACGTAGAAATGACCATTACCTTCACACTGGTTGTAGTTATTCCTGTTATATGATGGAAAAACTGTTGTATTCTTATTGTATTTTATGCACCTGGTGTTGACTTCCTAGGCCCTAACTATTCGATCTGGTGGAGCAACGCATCAGAGTTATATCTAGGATGGCCGGAACGTAGAAATGGCCGTCACTTTCACACAGGTTGCAATTATTCGCTTTATACGATGCAACAGCTGATGTATTTATAATGTGTTTTATGCTTCTGGCGATGACTTCTTAGGCCCTAGCTATTCGGTCTGGTGGAGCAACACCCTAGAGTGAAGCCTAGGTTGCCCGGAACCTAGAAGTGACTATCACTTTCACACTGGTTACAATTATTCGTGTTATACGATGGAAAAACCGTTGCATTTTCATTGTATTTTATGCTTCGGGCGTTGATTTCTAAGGCCCTAACTATTCCATCTGGTGGAGCAACGCCTTAGAGTGAAGCCTAGTTTGCCCGGAACGTAGAAATGACCATAATTTTCACATCGGTTGCAACTGTTCGTTTTATACGATGGAAAAACTGTTGTACTTATTTTGTATTTTATACTTCGGGCGTTGACTTCTAAGGCCCTAACAATTCGTTCTCGCGGAACAACGCCCTGGAGTGGAGCCTAGGTTGCCCGGAACGTAGAAATAACCATCACTTTTACACTGGTTGTAATTACCCCTGTCATGCGATGGAAAAACTGTTGTATCTTTATTGTGTTTTATGCTTCTGGCGTTGACTTCTTAGGCCCTGACCATTCGATCTGGTGGAGCAACGCCCTAGAGTGAAGCCTAGGTTGCCCGGAACGTAAAAATGACCATTACCTTCACACTGGTTGCAGTTATTCCTGTTATATGATGGAAAAACTGTTGTATTCTTATTGTATTTTATGCACCTGGTGTTGACTTCCTAGGCCCTAACAGTTCGATCTGGTGGTGCATCGCCTCAAGGTTATATCTAGGATGGCCGGAACGTAGAAATGGCCGTCACTTTCACACTGGTTGCAATTATTCTCTTTATACGATGCAACACCTGATGTCTTTATATTGTGTTTTATGCATCTGGCGATGACTTCTTAGGCCCTAGCTATTCGATCTGGTGGAGCAACACCCTAGAGTGAAGCCTAGGTTGCCCGGAACCTAGAAGTGACTATCAGATTCACACTGGTTGCAATTATTCGTGTTATACGATGGAAAAACCGTTGCATTTTCATTGTATTTTATGCTTCGGGCGTTGACTTTTAAGACCCTAACTATTCCGTCTGGTGGAGCAACGCCCTAGAGTGAAACCTAGGTTGCCCGGAACGTAGTAATGACCATAATTTTCACATCGGTTGCAACTATTCGTTTTATACGATGGAAAAACTGTTGCATTTGTTTTGTATTTTATGCTTCTGGCGCTGACTTCTAAGGCCCTAACTATTCGATCTGGTGGCCCAACGCCCTAGACTGAAGACTAGGTTGCCCGGAACGTAGAAATGTTCATCACCTTCACTCTGGTTGCAATTATTCCTGTTATACGATGGAAAAACTGTTGTATTTATATGGTATTTTATGCTTCTGGCGTTGACTTCTAAGGTCCTAGCTATTCGATCTGGTTGACCAACGCCCTAGAGTGAAGCCTAGGTTGTCCGGCACGTAGAAGTGACCATCACTTTCACACTGGTTGCAATTATTCCTGTTATACGGTGGAAAAACTGTTGTATTTATTTTGTATTTTATGCTTCTGGCGTTGACTTCTTAGGCCCTAACTATTGGATCTGGTGGAGCCACGCCCTAAGGTGAAGCCTAGGTGGCTAGGGACGTAGAAATGACCATAACTTTCACACTGGTTGTAATTATTCCTGTTATACGATGGAAAAACTGTTGTATTTATATTGTATTTTATGCTTCTGGCGTTGACTCCTAAGGCCCTAACTATCCGATCTCGTGGATCAACGCTCTAGAGTGAAGCCTCGGTTGCCCGGAACGTAGAAATGACATTCACCTTCACTCTGGTTGCAATTATTCCTGTTACACGGTAGAAAAACTGTTGCATTTTTATTGCTTTTTATGCTTCGGGCGTTGACTTCTAAGGCCCTAGCTATTCGGTCTGGTGGAGCAACGCCCAAGAGTGAAGCCTAGGTTGCCGGAAACGTAGGAATGACCATTACTTTCACACTGGTCACAATTATTCATGCTATACGATGGAAAACCTGTTGTATTCTTAATGTATTTTATGCTTCTGGCGTTGACTTCTAAGGTCCTAGCTATTCGATCTCGTGGAGCAACGCCCTAGAGTCAAGCCTAGGTTGCCTGGAACGTAGAAATGACCATTACTTTCGCACTGGTTGCAATTATACATTTTATACGATGGAAAAACTGTTGTGCTTATATTGTATCTTATTCTTCTGTCGCTGAATTCTAAGTCCTTAACTACCCGATCTCGTGGTGCAACGACCTAGACTGAAGCCTAGGTTGCCCGGAACGTAGAAATGACCATAACTTTCACACTGGTTGCTATTATTCGTTTTATACGATGGAAAAACTGCTGTACTTATATTGTATTTTATGCTTCTGGCGTTGACTTCTTAGGCCCTCACTATTCGATCTGATGGAAGAACGCCCTAGAGTGAAGCCTAGGTTGCCCGGAACGTAGAAATGTCCATCACCTTCACTCTGGTTGCAATTACTCATTTTATACGATGGAAAAACTGTTGTACTTATATGGTATTTTATGCTTCTGGAGTTGACTTCTAAGTCCGTAGCTATTAGATCTGGTGGAGCAACGCCCTAGAGTGAAGCCTAGGTTGCCCGAAACGTAGGAATTACCATTACATTCACACTGCTTACAATTATTCATGCTATACGATGGAAAACCTGTTGTATTTTTATTGTATTTTATGCTTCGGGCGTTGACTTCTCAGGCCCTAATTATTCGATCTGGTGCAGCAACGCCCTAGAGTGAATCCTAGGTTGAACGGAACGCAGAAATGACCATTACCTTCACACTGATGGCAATTACTCATTTTATACGATGGAAAAACTGTTGTGTTTTTATTGCATTTTATGCTCCGGGCGTAGACTTCTAAGGCCCTATCTGTTCGATTTGGTAGAGCAACACCCTACAGTGAAGCCTAGGTTGCCTGGGACGTAGAAATGACCATAACTTTCACACTGGATGCAATTATTCGTTTTATACGATTGAAAAACTGTTGTATTTACATTGTACTTTATGCTTCTGGCGTTGACTTCTTAGGCCCTAACTATTCGATCTGGTGGTGCAACGCCCTAGGGTGAAGGCTAGGTTGCCCAGAACGTAGAAATGACCATCGCCTTCACACTGGTTGTAATTACTCCTGTCATGCGATGGAAAAACTGGTGTATCTTTATTGTGTTTTATGCTTCTGGCGTTGACTTCTTAGGCCCTAACTTTTCGATCTGGTGGGGCAACGCCGTAGAGTGAAGCCTAGGATGCCCGGAGCTCAGAAATGACCTTTACTTTCACACTGGTTGCAATTATTCCTGTTTTACGATGGAAAAACTGTTGTATTTATTTTGTATTTGATGCACCTGGCGTCGGCTTCTTAGGCCCTAGCTATTGGATCTGGTGGAGCAGCGCCCTAGAGTGATGCCTAGGTTGTCCGGAACGTAGAAATGACCGTTACCTTCACACTGGTTGCAGTTATTCCTGTTATATGATGGAAAAACTGTTGTATTCTTATTGTATTTTGTGCACCTAGTGTTGACGTCCTAGGCCCTAACTATTCGATCTGGTGGAGCAACGCCTCAGAGTTATATCTAGGATGGCCGGAACGTAGAAATGGCCATAACTTTAACACTGGTTGCAATTATTCGAATTATACGATGGAAAAACTGTTGAATTTATATTGTACTTTATGCTTCTGGCGTTGACTTCATAGGCCCTAACTATTCGGTCTGGTGGGCCAACGCCCTAGAGTGAAGGCTAGGTTGACCGGAACGTAGAAATGACCATTACCTTCACACTGGTTGCAGTTATTCCTGTTATATGATGGAAAAACTGTTGTATTCTTATTGTATTTTATGCACCTGGTGTTGACTTCCTAGGCCCTAACTATTCGATCTGGTGGAGCAACGCATCAGAGTTATATCTAGGATGGCCGGAACGTAGAAATGGCCGTCACTTTCACACAGGTTGCAATTATTCGCTTTATACGATGCAACAGCTGATGTATTTATAATGTGTTTTATGCTTCTGGCGATGACTTCTTAGGCCCTAGCTATTCGGTCTGGTGGAGCAACACCCTAGAGTGAAGCCTAGGTTGCCCGGAACCTAGAAGTGACTATCACTTTCACACTGGTTACAATTATTCGTGTTATACGATGGAAAAACCGTTGCATTTTCATTGTATTTTATGCTTCGGGCGTTGATTTCTAAGTCCCTAACTATTCCATCTGGTGTAGCAACGCCTTAGAGTGAAGCCTAGTTTGCCCGGAACGTAGAAATGACCATAATTTTCACATCGGTTGCAACTGTTCGTTTTATACGATGGAAAAACTGTTGTACTTATTTTGTATTTTATACTTCGGGCGTTGACTTCTAAGGCCCTAACAATTCGTTCTCGCGGAACAACGCCCTGGAGTGGAGCCTAGGTTGCCCGGAACGTAGAAATAACCATCACTTTCACACTGGTTGTAATTACTCCTGTCATGCGATGGAAAAACTGTTGTATCTTTATTGTGTTTTATGCTTCTGGCGTTGACTTCTTAGGCCCTGACCATTCGATCTGGTGGAGCAACGCCCTAGAGTGAAGCCTAGGTTGCCCGGAACGTAGAAATGACCATTACCTTCACACTGATTGCAATTATTCATTTTATACGATGGAAAAACTGTTGTATTTTTATTGTATTTTATGCTTCGGGCGTTGACTTCTAAGGACCTAACTATTCGCTCTGGTGGAGCATCGCCCTAGAGTCAAGCCTAGGTTGCCAGGAACGTAGAAATGAGCATCACCTTCACACCGGTTGCAATTATTCGTGTTATACGAAGGAAAAACTGTTGTACTTGTTTTGCATTTTATGCTTCTGGCGTTGACTTCTCAGTCCCTTACTATTGGATCTGGTGGAACAACGCCCTAGAGTGGAGCCTAGGTGGCCCGGTACGTAGAAATGACAATTACCTTCACACTGGTTGCAGTTATTCCTGTTATATGATGGAAAAACTGTTGTATTCTTATTGTATTTTATGCTTCTGGCGTTGACTTCTTAGGCCCTAACTATTCGATCTGGTGGAGGAACGCCCTAGAGTGAAGGCTAGGTTGCCCGGAACGTAGAAATGTCCATCACTTTCACACTGGTTGTAATTACTCCTGTAATGCGATGGAAAAACTGTTGTATCTTTATTGTGTTTTATGCTTCTGGCGTTGACTAATTAGGCCCTGATCATTCGATCTGGTGGAGCAACGCCCTAGAGCGAAGCCTAGGTTGCCCGGAACGTAGAAATGACCATTACCTTCACACTGATTGCAATTATTCATTTTATGCGATGGAAAAACTGTTGTATTTTTATTGTATTTTATGCTTCGGGCGTTGACTTCTAAGGACCTAACTATTCGCTCTGGTGGAGCATCGCCCTAGAGTCAAGCCTAGGTTGCCAGGAACGTAGAAATGAGCATCACCTTCACACCGGTTGCAATTATTCGTGTTATACGAAGGAAAAACTGTTGTACTTGTTTTGCATTTTATGCTTCTGGCGTTGACTTCTCAGTCCCTTACTATTGGATCTGGTGGAACAACGCCCTAGAGTGGAGCCTAGGTGGCCCGGTACGTAGAAAGGACCATTACCTTCACACTGGTTGCAGTTATTCCTGTTATATGATGGAAAAACTGTTGTATCTTTATTGTATTTTATACTTCGGGCGTTGACTTCTAAGGTCCTAACTATTCGATCTGGTGGAGCAACGCCGTAGAGCCAAGCCTAGGTTGCCAGGAACGTAGAAATGACCATCACCTTCACACCGGTTGCAATTATTCGTGTTATGCGAAGGAAAATCTGTTGTACTTGTTTTGTATTTTATGCTTCTGGCGTTGACTTCTCAGTCCCTTACTATTGGATCTGGTGGAACAACGCCCTAGAGTGAAGCCTAGGTTGCCCGGAACCTAGAAGTGACTATCACTTTCACACTGGTTGCAATTATTCGTGTTATACGATGGAAAAACCGTTGCATTTTCATTGTATTTTATGCTTCGGGCGTTGACTTCTAAGGCCCTAACTATTCCGTCTGGTGGAGCAACGCCCTAGAGTGAAGCCTAGGTTGCCCGGAACGTAGAAATGACCATAATCTTCACATCGGTTTCAATTATTCGTTTTATACGATGGAAAAACTGTTGCATTTGTTTTGTATTTTACGCTTCTGGCGTTGACTTCTAAGGCCCTAACAATTCGTTCTGGCAGAACAACGCCCTAGAGTGAAGCCTAGGTTGCCCGGAACGTAGAAATGACCATCACTGTCACACTGGTTGCAATTACTCGTGTTATACGATGGAAAAACCGTTGCATTTTCATTGTATTTTATGCTTCGGGCGTTGACTTCTAAGGCCCTAACTATTCCGTCTGGTGGAGCAGCGCCCTAGAGTGAAGCCTAGGTTGCCCGGAACGTAGAAATGACCATAATTTTCACATCGGTTGCAATTATTCGTTTTATACGATGGAAAAACTGTTGCATTTGTTTTGTATTTTACGCTTCTGGCGTTGACTTCTAAGGCCCTAACAATTCGATCTGGCGGAACAACGCCCTAGAGTGAAGCCTAGGTTGCCCGGAACGTAGAAATGACCATCACTGTCACACTGGTTGCAATTACTCCTGTTATACGATGGAAAAACTGTTGTATCTTTATTGTATTTTATGCTTCGGGCGTTGACTTCTAAGGCCCTAACTATTCGATCTGGTGGAGCAACGCCCTAGAGCCAAGCCTAGTTTGCCCGGAACGTAGATATGGCCATTACTTTCACACTGGATGCAATTATTCGTTTTATACGATGGAAAAACTGTTGTATTTATTCTGTATTTTATGCTTCGGGCGTTGACTTCTAAGGCCCTAAATATTCTATCTGGTGGAGCAACGCCCTAGAGTGAAGCCTAGGTTGCCCGGAACGTAGAAATGACCATTACCTTCACACTGATTGCAATTATTCATTTTATACGATGGAAAAACTGTTGTATTTTTATTATATTTTTGCTTCGGGCGTTGACTTCTAAGGACCTAACTATTCGCTCTGGTGGAGCATCGCCCTAGAGTCAAGCCTAGGTTGCCAGGAACGTAGAAATGAGCATCACCTTCACACCGGTTTCAATTATTCGTGTTATACGAAGGAAAAACTGTTGTACTTGTTTTGTATTTTATGCTTCTGGCGTTGACTTCTCAGTCCCTTACTATTGGATCTGGTGGAACAACGCTCTAGAGTGGAGCCTAGGTGGCCCGGTACGTAGAAATGACCATTACCTTCACACTGGTTGCAGTTATTCCTGTTATATGATGGAAAAACTGTTGTATTCTTATTGTATTTTATGCACATGGTGATGACTTCCTAGGCCCTAACTATTCGATCTGGTGGAGCAACGCCTCAGAGTTATATCTAGGATGGCCGGAACGTAGAAATGGCCGTCACTTTCACACAGGTTGCAATTATTCGCTTTATACGATGCAACATCTGATGTATTTATATTGTGTTTTATGCTTCTGGCGATGACTTCTTAGACCCTAGCTATTCGATCTGGTGGAGCAACACCCTAGAGTGAAGCCTAGGTTGCCCGGAACATAGAAGTGACTATCACTTTCACACTGGTTGCAATTATTCGTGTTATACGATGGAAAAACCGTTGCATTTTCATTGCATTTTATTATTCGGGCGTTGATTTCTAAGGCCCTAACTATTCCATCTGGTGGAGCAACGCCCTAGAGTGAAGCCTAGGTTGCCCGGAACGTAGAAATGACCATAATTTTCACATCGGTTGCAATTATTCGTTTTATACGATGGAAAAACTGTTGCATTTGTTTTGTATTTTACGCTTCTGTCGTTGACTTCTAAGGCCATAACAATTCGTTCTGGCGGAACAACGCCCTAGAGTGAAGCCTAGGTTGCCCGAAACGTAGAAATGACCATCACTTTCACACTGGTTGTAATTAGTCCTGTAATGCGATGGAAAAACTGTTGTATCTTTATTGTGTTTTATGCTTCTGGCGTTGACTTCTTAGGCCCTGACCATTCGATCTGATGGAGCAACGCCCTAGAGCGAAGCCTAGGTTGCCCGGAACGTAGAAATGACCATTACCTTCACACTGATTGCAATTATTCATTTTATACGATGGAAAAACTGTTGTATTTTTATTGTATTTTATGCTTCGGGCGTTGACTTCTAAGGACCTAACTATTCGCTCTGGTGGAGCATCGCCCTAGAGTCAAGCCTAGGTTGCCAGGAACGTAGAAATGAGCATCACCTTCACACCGGTTGCAATTATTCGTGTTATACGAAGGAAAAACTGTTGTACTTGTTTTGCATTTTATGCTTCTGGCGTTGACTTCTCAGTCCCTTACTATTGGATCTGGTGGAACAACGCCCTAGAGTGGAGCCTAGGTGGCCCGGTACGTAGAAATGACCATTCCCTTCACACTGGTTGCAGTTATTCCTGTTATATGATGGAAAAACTGTTGTATTCTTATTGTATTTTATGCACCTGGTGATGACTTCCTAGGCCCTAACTATTCGATCTGGTGGAGCAACGCATCAGAGTTATATCTAGGATGGCCGGAACGTAGAAATGGCCGTCACTTTCACACAGGTTGCAATTATTCGCTTTATACGATGCTGCAGCTGACGTATTTATATTGTGTTTTATTCTTCTGGCGATGACTTCTTAGGCCCTAGCTATTCGATTTGGTGGTGCAACGCCCTAGAGCCAAGCCTAGGTTGCCCGGAACGTAGATATGGCCATTACTTTCACACTGGATGCAATTATTCGTTTTATACGATGGAAAAACTGTTGTATTTATTCTGTATTTTATGTTTCGGGCGTTGACTTCTAAGGCCCTAAATATTCTATCTGGTGGAGCAACGCCCAAGAGTGAAGCCTAGGTTGCCCGGAACGTAGAAATGACCATTACCTTCACACTGATTGCAATTATTCATTTTATACGATGGAAAAACTGTTGTATCTTTATTGTATTTTATGCTTCGTGCGTTGACTTCTAAGGACCTAACTATTCGCTCTGGTGGAGCATCGCCCTAGAGTCAAGCCTACGTTGCCAGGAACGTAGAAATGAGCATCACCTTCACACCGGTTGCAATTATTCGTGTTATACGAAGGAAAAACTGTTGTACTTGTTTTGCATTTTATGCTTCTGGCGTTGACTTCTCAGTCCCTTACTATTGGATCTGGTGGAACAACGCCCTAGAGTGGAGCCTAGGTGGCCCGGTACGTAGAAATGACCATTCCCTTCACACTGGTTGCAGTTATTCCTGTTATATGATGGAAAAACTGTTGTATTCTTATTGTATTTTATGCACCTGGTGATGACTTCCTAGGCCCTAACTATTCGATCTGGTGGAGCAACGCCTCAGAGTTATATCTAGGATGGTCGGAACGTAGAAATGGCCGTCACTTTCACACTGGTTGCAATTACTCCTGTTATACGATGGAAAAACTGTTGTATCTTTATTGTATTTTATGCTTCGGGCGTTGACTTCTAAGGCCCTAACTATTCCGTCTGGTGGAGCAACGCCCTAGAGTGAAGCCTAGGTTGCCCGGAACGTAGAAATGACCATAATTTTCACATCGGTTGCAATTATTCGTTTTATACGATGGAAAAACTGTTGCATTTGTTTAGTATTTTACGCTTCTGGCGTTGACTTCTAAGGCCCTAACAGTTCGTTCTGGCGGAACAACGCCCTAGAGTGAATCCTAGGTTGAACGGAACGCAGAGATGACCATTACCTTCACACTGATGGCTATTACTCATTTTATACGATGGAAAAACTGTTGTATTTTTATTGTATTTTATGCTCCGGGCGTAGACTTCTAAGGCCCTATCTATTCGATTTGGTAGAGCAGCACCCTACAGTGAAGCCTAGGTTGCCTGGAACGTAGAAATGGCTATCACTTTCACACGGGTCGCAATTATTCGTGTCATACGATGGAAAAACCGTTGCATTTTCATTGTATTTTATGCTTCGGGCGTTGACTTCTTAGGCCCTAACTATTCGATCTGGTGGACAAACGCCCTAGAGTGAAGCCTAGGCTGCACGGAACGTAGAAATGACCATTACTTTCTCACTGTTTGCAATTATTCATATTATACGATGCAAAAACTGTTGTATTCTTATTGTATGTTATGCACCTGGTGTTGACTTCCTAGGCCCTAACTATTCGATCTGGTGGAGCAACGCATCAGGGTTATATCTAGGATGGCCGGAACGTAGAAATGACCATTACCTTCACACTGGTTGCAGTTATTCCTATTATACGTTGGAAAAACTGTTGTATTTTTATTGTATTATATGCTTCGGGCGTTGACTTCTCAGGCCCTAACTATTCGACCTGATGCAGCAATGCCCTAAAGTGAATCCTAGGTTACACGGAACGTAGAAGTGACCATTACTTTCACACTGTTTGCAATTATTCAAATTATACGATGCAAAAACTGTTGTATTTACATTGTATTTTATGCTTCTGGCGTTGACTTCTAAGGACCTAACTATTCGCTCTGGTGGAGCAACGCCGTAGAGTCAAGCCTAGGTTGCCAGGAACGTAGAAATGACCATCACTTTCACACTGGTTACAATTACTCCTGTTATACGATGGAAAAACTGTTGTACCTTTATTGTATTCTATGCTTCGGTCGTTGACTTCTAAGGCCCTAACACTTCGATCTGGTGGAGCAACGCCCTAGAGCCAAGCCTAGGTTGCCCCGAACGTAGATATGGCCACTACTTTCACACTGGATGCAATTATTCGTTTTGTACGATGGAAAAAATGTTGTATTTATTCTCTATTTTATGCTTCGGGCGTTGACTTCTAAGGCCCTAACTATTCGATCTGGTGGAGGAACGCCCTAGAGTCAAGCCTAAGTTGCCCGGAACGTAGAAATGACCATAACTTTCACACTGGTTGCAATTATTCGTTTTATACGATGTAAAAACTGTTGAATTTCTTTTGTATTTTATGCTTCTGGCGTTGACTTCATAGGCCCTAACTATTCGATCTGGTGGGCCAACGCCCTAGAGTGAAGCCTAGGTTTCCCGGAACGTAGGAATGACCATTAGCTTCACACTGGTTGCTGTTATTCCTGTTATACGATGGAAAAACTGTTGTATTTTTATTGTATTATATGCTTCGGGCGTTGACTTCTCAGGCCCTAATTATTCGATCTGGTGCAGCAACGCCCTAGAGTGAATCCTAGGTTGAACGGAACGCAGAAATGACCATAACTTTCACACTGCTTGCAATTATTCGTTTTATACGATGGAAAAACTGTTGTATTTATTTTGTATTTTATGCTTCTGGCGTTGACTTCATAGGCCCTAACTATTCGATCTGGTGGGCCAACGCCCTAGAGTGAAGCGCAGGTTGCCCGGAACGTAGGAATGACCATTAGCTTCACACTGGTTGCAATTATTCCTGTTATACGATGGAAGAACTGTTGCATTCTTATTGTATTTTATGCACCTGGTGTTGACTTCTTAGGCCCTAACTATTCGATCTGGTGGAGCAACGCCCTAGAGTGAAGGCTAGGTTGCCCGGAACGTAGAAATGACCATTACCATCACACTGGTTGCTGTTATTCCTGTTATACGATGGAAAAACTGTTGTATTTTTATTGTATTATATGCTTCGGGCGTTGACTTCTCAGGCCCTAATTATTCGATCTGGTGCAGCAACGCCCTAGAGTGAATCCTAGGTTGAACGGAACGCAGAAATGGCCATTACCTTCACACTGATGGTAATTACTCATTTTATACGATGGAAAAACTGTTGTATTTTTATTGTATTTTATGCTCCGGGCGTAGACTTCTAAGGACCTAACTATTCGCTCTGGTGGAGCTTCGCCCTAGAGTCAAGCCTACGTTGCCAGGAACGTAGAAATGAGCATCACCTTCACACCGGTTGCAATTATTCGTGTTATACGAAGGAAAAACTGTTGTACTTGTTTTGCATTTTATGCTTCTGGCGTTGACTTCTCAGTCCCTTACTATTGGATCTGGTGGAACAAGGCCCTAGAGTGGAGCCTAGGTGGCCCGGTACGTAGAAATGACCATTACCTTCACACTGGTTGCAGTTATTCCTGTTATATGATGGAAAAACTGTTGTATTCTTATTGTATTTTATGCACCTGGTGATGACTTCCTAGGCCCTAACTATTCGATCTGGTGGAGCAACGCCTCAGAGTTATATCTAGGATGGCCGGAACGTAGAAATGGCCGTCACTTTCACACTGGTTGCAATTACTCCTGTTATACGATGGAAAAACTGTTGTATCTTTATTGTATTTTATGCTTCGTGCGTTGACTTCTAATGTCCTAACTATTCGATCTGGTGGAGCAACGCCCTAGAGCCAAGCCTATGTTGCCAGGAACGTAGAAATGACCACCACCTTCACACCGGTTGCAATTATTCGTGTTATGCGAAGGAAACACTGTTGTACTTGTTTTGTATTTTATGCTTCTGGCGTTGACTTCTCAGTCCCTTACTCTTGGATCTGGTGGAGCAACGCCTCAGAGTTATATCTAGGATGGCCGGAACGTAGAAATGGCCGTCACTTTCACACTGGTTGCAATTATTCGCTTTATACGATGCAACAGCTGATGTATTTATATTTTGTTTTATGCTTCTGGCGATGACTTCTTAGGCCCTATCTATTCGATCTGGTGGAGCAACACCCTAGAGTGAAGCCTAGGTTGCCCGGAACCTAGAAGTGACTATCACTTTCACACTGGTTGCAATTATTCGTTTTATACGATGGAAAAACTGTTGTATTTTTATTGTATTTTATGCTCCGGGCGTAGACTTCTAAGGCCCTATCTATTCGATTTGGTAGAGCAACACACTACAGTGAAGCCTAGGTTGCCTGGAACGTAGAAATGGCTATCACTTTCACACGGGTCGCAATTATTCGTGTCATACGATGGAAAAACCGTTGCATTTTCATTGTATTTTATGCTTCGGGCGTTGACTTCTTAGGCCCTAACTATTCGATCTGGTGGAGCAACGCCCTAGAGTGAAGGCTAGGTTGTCCGGAACGTAGAAATGACCATCACTTTCACACTGGTTGTAATTACTCCTGTAATGCGATGCAAAAACTGTTGTATTTTTATTGTATTATATGCTTCGGGCGTTGACTTCTTAGGCCCGAACAATTCGATCTGGTGGACAAACGCCCTAGTGTGAAGCCTAGGTTGCACGGAACGTAGAAATGACCATTACTTTCACACTGTTTGCAATTATTCATATTATACAATGGAAAAACTGTTGAATTTATCTTGTATTTTATGCTTCTGGCGTTGACTTCATAGGCCCTAACTATTCGATCTGGTGGGCCAACGCCCTAGAGTGAAGCCTAGGTTGCCCGGAACGTAGAAATGACCATAACTTTAACACTGGTTGCAATTATTCGAATTATACGATGGAAAAACTGTTGAATTTATCTTGTATTTTATGCTTCTGGCGTTGACTTCATAGGCCCTAACTATTCGATCTGGTGGGCCAACGCCCTAGAGTGAAGCCTAGGTTGCCCGGAACGTAGAAATGACCATTACCTTCACACTGGTTGCAATTATTCCTGTTATACAATGGAAGAACTGTTGTATTTTCATTGTATTTTATGCTTCGGGCGTTGACTTCTAAGGCCCTATCTATTCCGCCTGGTGGAGCAACGCCCTAGAGTGAACCCTAGGTTGCCCGGAACGTAGAAATGACCATCACTTTCACACTGGTTACAATTACTCCTGTTATACGATGGAAAAACTGTTGTACCTTTATTGTATTCTATGCTTCGAGCGTCGACTTCTAAGTTCCTAACACTTCCATCTGGTGGAGCAACGCCCTAGAGCCAAGCCTAGGTTGCCCCGAACGTAGATATGGCCACTACTTTCACACTGGATGCAATCATTCGTTTTATACGATGGAAAAACTGTTGTATTTATTCTCTATTTTATGCTTCGGGCGTTGACTTCTAAGGCCCCAACTATTCGATCTGGTGGAGGAACGCCCTAGACTCAAGCCTAAGTTGCCCGGAACGTAGAAATGACCATAACAGTCACACTGGTTGCAATTATTCGTTTTATACGATGGAAAAACTGTTGAATTTCTTTTGTATTTTATGCTTCTGGCGTTGACTTCATAGGCCCTAACTATTCGATCTGGTTGGCCAACGTCCTAGAGTGAAGCCTAGGTTGCCCTGAACGTAGAAATGACCATTAGCTTCACACTGGTTGCAATTATTCCTGTTATACGATGGAAGAACTGTTGTATTTTTCTTGTATTTTATGCTTCTGGCGTTGACTTCTTAGTCCCTAACTATTCGATCGGGTGGAGCAACGCCCTAGAGTGAAGCCTAGGTTGCACGGAACGTGGAAGTGACCATTACTTTCACACTGTTTGCAATTATTCATATTATACGATGCAAAAACTATTGTATTTACATTGTATTTTATGCTTCTGGCGTTGACTTCTTAGGCCCTAACTATTCGATCTGGTGGAGCAACGCCCTAGAGTGAAGCCTAGGTTGCCCGGAACGTAGAAATGACCATTACCATCACACTGATGGCAATTACTCATTTTATACGATGGAAAAACTGTTGTACTTATTTTGTATTTTATGCTTC
Source organism: Calliopsis andreniformis (assembly GCF_051401765.1). Lineage (NCBI taxonomy): Eukaryota > Metazoa > Arthropoda > Insecta > Hymenoptera > Andrenidae > Calliopsis > Calliopsis andreniformis. The sequence continues at coordinate 21,719,611 of NW_027480422.1, forward strand.
GGGCGTTGACTTCTAAGGCCCTTACTATTGGATCTGGTGGAACAACGCCCTAGAGTGGAGCCTAGGTTGCCCGGAACGTAGAAATGACCATTACCATCACACTGGTTGCTGTTATTCCTGATATACGATGGAAAGACTGTTGTATTTTTATGCTATTATATGCTTCGGGCGTTGACCTCTCAGGCCCTAATTATTCGATATGGTGCAGCAACGCCCTAGAGTGAATCCTAGGTTGAACGGAACGCAGAAATGACCATTACCTTCACACTGATGGCAATTACTCATTTTATACGATGGAAAAACTGTTGTATTTTTATTGTATTTTATGCTCCGGGCGTAGACTTCTAAGGCCCTATCTATTCGATTTGGTAGAGCAACACCCTACAGTGAAGCCTAGGTTGCCTGTAACGTAGAAATGACCATAACTTTCACACTGGATGCAATTATTCGTTTTATACGATGGAAAAACTGTTGTATTTACATTGTATTTTATGCTTCTGGCGTTGACTTCTTAGGCCCTAACTATTCGATCTGGTGGAGCAACGCCCTACAGTGAAGGCTAGGTTGCCCGGAACGTAGAAATGACCATCACTTTCACACTGGTTGTAATTACTCCTGTCATGCGATGGAAAAACTGTTGTATCTTTATTGTGTTTCATGCTTCTGGCGTTGACTTCTTAGGCCCTGACCATTCGATCTGGTGGAGCAACGCCCTATAGTGAAGAATAGGTTGCCCGGAACGTAGAAATGGCCATTACTTTCACACTGGATGCAATTATTCGTTTTATACGATGGAAAAACTGTTGTATTTATTCTGTATTTTATGCTTCGGGCGTTGACTTCTAAGGCCCTAACTATTCGATCTGGTGGAGCAACGCCCTAGAGTGAAGCCTAGGTTGCCCGGAACGTAGAAATGACCAGTACCTTCACACTGATTGCAATTATCCATTTTATACGATGGAAAAACCATTGTATTTTTATTGTATTTTATGCTTCGGGCGTTGACTTCTAAGGCCCTAACTATTCGATTTGGTAGAGCAACACCCTACAGTGAAGCCTAGGATGCCTGGAACGTAGAAATGACCACAACTTTCACACTGGATGCAATTATTCGTTTTATACGATGGAAAAACTGTTGTATTTATTCTGTATTTTATGCTTCTGGCGTTGACTTCTTAGGCCCTAACTATTCGATCTGGTGGAGCAACGCCCTAGAGTGAAGGCTAGGTTGCCCGGAACGAAGAAATGACCATCATTTTCACAGTGGTTGTAATTACTCCTGTCATGCGATGGAAAAAGTGTTGTATCTTTATTGTGTTTTATGCTTCTGGCGTTGACTTCTTAGGCCCTGACCATTCGATCTGGTGGAGCAACGCCCTAGAGTGAAGCCTAGGTTGCCCGGAACGTAGAAATGACCATTACCTTCACACTGGTTGCAGTTATTCCTGTTATATAATGGAAAAGCTGTTGTATTCTTATTGTATTTTATGCACCTCATGTTGACTTCCTAGGCCCTAACTATTCGATTGGGTAGAGCAACACCCTACAGTGAAGCCTAGGTTGCCTGGAACGTAGAAATGGCCATAACTTTAACACTGGTTGCCATTATTCGAATTATACGATGGAAAAACTGTTGAATTTATTTTGTATTTTATGCTTCTGGCGTTGACTTCATAGGCCCTATCTATTCGATCTGGTGAAGGAACGCCCTAGAGTCAAGCCTAAGTTGCCCGGAACGTAGAGATGACCATAACTTTCAAACTGGTTGCAATTATTCGTTTTATACGATGGAAAAACAGTTCAATTTCTTTTGTATTTTATGCTTCGGGCGTTCACTTCTAAGGCCCTTACTATTGGATCTGGTGGAACAACGCCCTAGAGTGGAGCCTAGGTTGCCCGGAACGTAGAAATGACCAGTACGTTCACACTGATAGCAATTATCCATTTTATACGATGGAAAAACTATTGTATTTTTATTGTATTTTATGCTTCGGGCGTTGACTTCTAAGACCTAACTATTCGATATGGTGGAGCAACGCCCTAGAGTCAAGCCTAGGTTGCCCGGAACTTAGAAATGACCATCACTTTCACACTGGTTGTAATTACTCCTGTCACGCGATGGAAAAACTGTTGTATCTTTATTGTGTTTTATTCTTCTGGCGTTGACTTCTTAGGCCCTGACCATTCTATCTGGTGGAGCAACGCCCTAGAGTGTAGCCTAGGTTGCCCGGAACGTAGAAATGACAATTACCTTCACACTGGTTGCAATTATTCGTTTTATACGATGGAAAAACTGTTGTATTCATTTTGTATTTTATACTTCGGGCGTTGACTTCTAAGGCCCTGGCTAATCGATCTGGTTGAGCAACGCTCTAGAGCGAAGCATAGGTTGCCCGGAACGTAGAAGTGACCATTACCTTCACACTGGTTGCAGTTATTCCTGTTATACGATGGAAAAACTGTTGTATTTACATTGTATTTTATGCTTCTGGCGTTGACTGCTTAGGCCCTAAGTATTCGATCTGGCGGAGCAACGCCATAGAGTGAAGGCTAGGTTGCCCGGAACTTAGAAATGACCATCACTTTCACACTGGTTGCAGTTATTCCTGTTATATGATGGAAAAACTGTTGTATTCTTATTGTATGTTATGCACCTGGTGTTGACTTCCTAGGCCCTAACTATTCGATCCGGTGGAGCAACGCATCAGAGTTATATCTAGGATGGCCGGAACGTAGAAATGGCCGTCACTTTCACACAGGTTGGAATTATTCGCTTTATACGATGCAACAGCTGACGTATTTATATTGTGTTTTATTCTTCTGGCGATGACTTCTTAGGCCCTAGCTATTCGATTTGGTGGAGCAACACCCTAGAGTGAAGCCTAGGTTGCCCGGAACATAGAAGTGACTATCACTTTCACACTGGTTGCAATTATTCGTGTTATACGATGGAAAAACCGTTGCATTTTCATTGCATTTTATTATTCGGGCGTTGATTTCTAAGGCCCTAACTATTCCATCTGGTGGAGCAACGCCCTAGAGTGAAGCCTAGGTTGCCCGGAACGTAGAAATGACAATAATTTTCACATCGGTTGCAATTATTCGTTTTATACGATGGAAAAACTGTTGCATTTGTTTTGTATTTTACGCTTCTGTCGTTGACTTCTAAGGCCCTAACAATTCGTTCTGGCGGAACAACGCCCTAGAGTGAAGCCTAGGTTGCCCGAAACGTAGAAATGACCATCACTTTCACACTGGTTGTAATTAGTCCTGTGATGCGATGGGAAAACTGTTGTATCTTTATTGTGTTTTATGCTTCTGGCGTTGACTTCTTAGGCCCTGACCATTCGATCTGGTGGAGCAACGCCCTAGAGCGAAGCCTAGGTTGCCCGGAACGTAGAAATGACCATTACCTTCACACTGATTGCAATTATTCATTTTATACGATGGAAAAACTGTTGTATTTTTATTGTATTTTATGCTTCGGGCGTTGACTTCTAAGGACCTAACTATTCGCTCTGGTGGAGCATCGCCCTAGAGTCAAGCCTAGGTTGCCAGGAACGTAGAAATGAGCATCACCTTCACACCGGTTGCAATTATTTGTGTTATACGAAGGAAAAACTGTTGTACTTGTTTTGTATTTTATGCTTCTGGCGTTGACTTCTCAGTCCCTTACTATTGGATCTGGTGGAACAACGCCCTAGAGTGGAGCCTAGGTGGCCCGGTACGTAGAAATGACCATTACCTTCACACTGGTTGCAGTTATTCCTGTTATATGATGGAAAAACTGTTGTATTCTTATTGTACTTTATGCACCTGGTGATGACTTCCTAGGCCCTAACTATTCGATCTGGTGGAGCAACGCCTCAGAGTTATATCTAGGATGGCCGGAACGTAGAAATGGCCGTCACTTTCACACTGGTTGCAATTACTCCTGTTATACGATGGAAAAACTGTTGTATCTTTATTGTATTTTATGCTTCGTGCGTTGACTTCTAATGTCCTAACTATTCGATCTGGTGGAGCAACGCCCTAGAGCCAAGCCTATGTTGCCAGGAACGTAGAAATGACCACCACCTTCACACCGGTTGCAATTATTCGTGTTATGCGAAGGAAACACTGTTGTACTTGTTTTGTATTTTATGCTTCTGGCGTTGACTTCTCAGTCCCTTACTCTTGGATCTGGTGGAGCAACGCCTCAGAGTTATATCTAGGATGGCCGGAACGTAGAAATGGCCGTCACTTTCACACTGGTTGCAATTATTCGCTTTATACGATGCAACAGCTGATGTATTTATATTTTGTTTTATGCTTCTGGCGATGACTTCTTAGGCCCTATCTATTCGATCTGGTGGAGCAACACCCTAGAGTGAAGCCTAGGTTGCCCGGAACCTAGAAGTGACTATCACTTTCACACTGGTTGCAATTATTCGTTTTATACGATGGAAAAACTGTTGTATTTTTATTGTATTTTATGCTCCGGGCGTAGACTTCTAAGGCCCTATCTATTCGATTTGGTAGAGCAACACACTACAGTAAGCCTAGGTTGCCTGGAACGTAGAAATGGCTATCACTTTCACACGGGTCGCAATTATTCGTGTCATACGATGGAAAAACCGTTGCATTTTCATTGTATTTTATGCTTCGGGCGTTGACTTCTTAGGCCCTAACTATTCGATCTGGTGGAGCAACGCCCTAGAGTGAAGGCTAGGTTGTCCGGAACGTAGAAATGACCATCACTTTCACACTGGTTGTAATTACTCCTGTAATGCGATGCAAAAACTGTTGTATTTTTATTGTATTATATGCTTCGGGCGTTGACTTCTTAGGCCCGAACAATTCGATCTGGTGGACAAACGCCCTAGTGTGAAGCCTAGGTTGCACGGAACGTAGAAATGACCATTACTTTCACACTGTTTGCAATTATTCATATTATACAATGGAAAAACTGTTGTATTTACATTGTATTTTATGCTTCTGGCGTTGACTTCTTAGGCCCTAACTATTCGATCTGGTGGAGCAACGCCCTAGAGTGAAGGCTAGGTTGTCCGGAACGTAGAAATGACCATCACTTTCACACTGGTTGTAATTACTCCTGTAATGCGATGCAAAAACTGTTGTATTTTTATTGTATTATATGCTTCGGGCGTTGACTTCTCAGGCCCTAACTATTCGACCTGATGCAGCAATGCCCTAAAGTGAATCCTAGGTTGAACGGATCACAGAGATGACCATTACCTTCACACTGATGGCTATTACTCATTTTATACGATGGAAAATCTGATGTATTTTTATTGTATTTTATGCTCCGGGCGTAGACTTCTAAGGCCCTATCTATTCGATTTGGTAGAGCAACACCCTACAGTGAAGCCTAGGTTGCTTGGAACGTAGAAATGACCATAACTTTAACACTGGTTGCAATTATTCGAATTATACGATGGAAAAACTGTTGAATTTATCTTGTATTTTATGCTTCTGGCGTTGACTTCATAGGCCCTAACTATTCGGTCTGGTGGGCCAACGCCCTAGAGTGAAGCCTAGGTTGCCCGGAACGTAGAAATGACCATTACCTTCACACTGGTTGCAATTATTCCTGTTATACAATGGAAGAACTGTTGTATTTTTATTGTATTTTATGCTTGTCGCGTTGACTTCTTAGGCCCTAACTATTCGACCTGGTGGACAAACGCCCTAGAGTGAATGCTAGGTTGCACGGAACGTAGAAATGAACATTACTTTCACACTGTTTGCAATTATTCATATTATACGATGCAAAAACTGTTGCATTTTCATTGTATTTTATGCTTCGGGCGTTGACTTCTAAGGCCCTATCTATTCCGCCTGGTGGAGCAACGCCCTAGAGTGAACCCTAGGTTGCCCGGAACGTAGAAATGACCATCACTTTCACACTGGTTACAATTACTCCTGTTATACGATGGAAAAACTGTTGTACCTTTATTGTATTCTATGCTTCGAGCGTCGACTTCTAAGTTCCTAACACTTCCATCTGGTGGAGCAACGCCCTAGAGCCAAGCCTAGGTTGCCCCGAACGTAGATATGGCCACTACTTTCACACTGGATGCAATCATTCGTTTTATACGATGGAAAAACTGTTGTATTTATTCTCTATTTTATGCTTCGGGCGTTGACTTCTAAGGCCCTAACTATTCGATCTGGTGGAGGAACGCCCTAGACTCAAGCCTAAGTTGCCCGGAACGTAGAAATGACCATAACATTCACACTGGTTGCAATTATTCGTTTTATACGATGGAAAAACTGTTGAATTTCTTTTGTATTTTATGCTTCTGGCGTTGACTTCATAGGCCCTAACTATTCGATCTGTTTGGCCAACGTCCTAGAGTGAAGCCTAGGTTGCCCTGAACGTAGAAATGACCATTAGCTTCACACTGGTTGCAATTATTCCTGTTATACGATGGAAGAACTGTTGTATTTTTCTTGTATTTTATGCTTCTGGCGTTGACTTCTTAGTCCCTAACTATTCGATCGGGTGGAGCAACGCCCTAGAGTGAAGCCTAGGTTGCACGGAACGTGGAAGTGACCATTACTTTCACACTGTTTGCAATTATTCATATTATACGATGCAAAAACTATTGTATTTACATTGTATTTTATGCTTCTGGCGTTGACTTCTTAGGCCCTAACTATTCGATCTGGTGGAGCAACGCCCTAGAGTGAAGCCTAGGTTGCCCGGAACGTAGAAATGACCATTACCATCACACTGATGGCAATTACTCATTTTATACGATGGAAAAACTGTTGTACTTATTTTGTATTTTATGCTTCGGGCGTTGACTTCTAAGGCCCTTACTATTGGATCTGGTGGAACAACGCCCTAGAGTGGAGCCTAGGTTGCCCGGAACGTAGAAATGACCATTACCATCACACTGGTTGCTGTTATTCCTGATATACGATGGAAAGACTGTTGTATTTTTATGCTATTATATGCTCCGGGCGTTGACCTCTCAGGCCCTAATTATTCGATATGGTGCAGCAACGCCCTAGAGTGAATCCTAGGTTGAACGGAACGCAGAAATGACCATTACCTTCACACTGATGGCAATTACTCATTTTATACGATGGAAAAACTGTTGTATTTTTATTGTATTTTATGCTCCGGGCGTAGACTTCTAAGGCCCTATCTATTCGATTTGGTAGAGCAACACCCTACAGTGAAGCCTAGGTTGCCTGTAACGTAGAAATGACCATAACTTTCACACTGGATGCAATTATTCGTTTTATACGATGGAAAAACTGTTGTATTTATTCTGTATTTTATGCTTCTGGCGTTGACTTCTTAGGCCCTAACTATTCGATCTGGTGGAGCAACGCCCTAGAGTGAAGGCTAGGTTGCCCGGAACGAAGAAATGACCATCATTTTCACAGTGGTTGTAATTACTCCTGTCATGCGATGGAAAAAGTGTTGTATCTTTATTGTGTTTTATGCTTCTGGCGTTGACTTCTTAGGCCCTGACCATTCGATCTGGTGGAGCAACGCCCTAGAGTGAAGCCTAGGTTGCCCGGAACGTAGAAATGACCATTACCTTCACACTGGTTGCAGTTATTCCTGTTATATGATGGAAAAGCTGTTGTATTCTTATTGTATTTTATGCACCTCATGTTGACTTCCTAGGCCCTAACTATTCGATTGGGTAGAGCAACACCCTACAGTGAAGCCTAGGTTGCCTGGAACGTAGAAATGGCCATAACTTTAACACTGGTTGCCATTATTCGAATTATACGATGGAAAAACTGTTGAATTTATTTTGTATTTTATGCTTCTGGCGTTGACTTCTAAGACCTAACTATTCGATATGGTGGAGCAACGCCCTAGAGTCAAGCCTAGGTTGCCCGGAACTTAGAAATGACCATCACTTTCACACTGGTTGTAATTACTCCTGTCACGCGATGGAAAAACTGTTGTATCTTTATTGTGTTTTATTCTTCTGGCGTTGACTTCTTAGGCCCTGACCATTCTATCTGGTGGAGCAACGCCCTAGAGTGTAGCCTAGGTTGCCCGGAACGTAGAAATGACAATTACCTTCACACTGGTTGCAATTATTCGTTTTATACGATGGAAAAACTGTTGTATTCATTTTGTATTTTATACTTCGGGCGTTGACTTCTAAGGCCCTGGCTAATCGATCTGGTTGAGCAACGCTCTAGAGCGAAGCATAGGTTGCCCGGAACGTAGAAGTGACCATTACCTTCACACTGGTTGCAGTTATTCCTGTTATACGATGGAAAAACTGTTGTATTTACATTGTATTTTATGCTTCTGGCGTTGACTTCTTAGGCCCTAAGTATTCGATCTGGCGGAGCAACGCCATAGAGTGAAGGCTAGGTTGCCCGGAACTTAGAAATGACCATCACTTTCACACTGGTTGCAGTTATTCCTGTTATATGATGGAAAAACTGTTGTATTCTTATTGTATGTTATGCACCTGGTGTTGACTTCCTAGGCCCTAACTATTCGATCCGGTGGAGCAACGCATCAGAGTTATATCTAGGATGGCCGGAACGTAGAAATGGCCGTCACTTTCACACAGGTTGGAATTATTCGCTTTATACGATGCAACAGCTGACGTATTTATATTGTGTTTTATTCTTCTGGCGATGACTTCTTAGGCCCTAGCTATTCGATTTGGTGGAGCAACACCCTAGAGTGAAGCCTAGGTTGCCCGGAACATAGAAGTGACTATCACTTTCACACTGGTTGCAATTATTCGTGTTATACGATGGAAAAACCGTTGCATTTTCATTGCATTTTATTATTCGGGCGTTGATTTCTAAGGCCCTAACTATTCCATCTGGTGGAGCAACGCCCTAGAGTGAAGCCTAGGTTGCCCGGAACGTAGAAATGACAATAATTTTCACATCGGTTGCAATTATTCGTTTTATACGATGGAAAAACTGTTGCATTTGTTTTGTATTTTACGCTTCTGTCGTTGACTTCTAAGGCCCTAACAATTCGTTCTGGCGGAACAACGCCCTAGAGTGAAGCCTAGGTTGCCCGAAACGTAGAAATGACCATCACTTTCACACTGGTTGTAATTAGTCCTGTGATGCGATGGGAAAACTGTTGTATCTTTATTGTGTTTTATGCTTCTGGCGTTGACTTCTTAGGCCCTGACCATTCGATCTGGTGGAGCAACGCCCTAGAGCGAAGCCTAGGTTGCCCGGAACGTAGAAATGACCATTACCTTCACACTGATTGCAATTATTCATTTTATACGATGGAAAAACTGTTGTATTTTTATTGTATTTTATGCTTCGGGCGTTGACTTCTAAGGACCTAACTATTCGCTCTGGTGGAGCATCGCCCTAGAGTCAAGCCTAGGTTGCCAGGAACGTAGAAATGAGCATCACCTTCACACCGGTTGCAATTATTTGTGTTATACGAAGGAAAAACTGTTGTACTTGTTTTGTATTTTATGCTTCTGGCGTTGACTTCTCAGTCCCTTACTATTGGATCTGGTGGAACAACGCCCTAGAGTGGAGCCTAGGTGGCCCGGTACGTAGAAATGACCATTACCTTCACACTGGTTGCAGTTATTCCTGTTATATGATGGAAAAACTGTTGTATTCTTATTGTATTTTATGCACCTGGTGATGACTTCCTAGGCCCTAACTATTCGATCTGGTGGAGCAACGCCTCAGAGTTATATCTAGGATGGCCGGAACGTAGAAATGGCCGTCACTTTCACACTGGTTGCAATTACTCCTGTTATACGATGGAAAAACTGTTGTATCTTTATTGTATTTTATGCTTCGTGCGTTGACTTCTAATGTCCTAACTATTCGATCTGGTGGAGCAACGCCCTAGAGCCAAGCCTATGTTGCCAGGAACGTAGAAATGACCACCACCTTCACACCGGTTGCAATTATTCGTGTTATGCGAAGGAAACACTGTTGTACTTGTTTTGTATTTTATGCTTCTGGCGTTGACTTCTCAGTCCCTTACTCTTGGATCTGGTGGAGCAACGCCTCAGAGTTATATCTAGGATGGCCGGAACGTAGAAATGGCCGTCACTTTCACACTGGTTGCAATTATTCGCTTTATACGATGCAACAGCTGATGTATTTATATTTTGTTTTATGCTTCTGGCGATGACTTCTTAGGCCCTATCTATTCGATCTGGTGGAGCAACACCCTAGAGTGAAGCCTAGGTTGCCCGGAACCTAGAAGTGACTATCACTTTCACACTGGTTGCAATTATTCGTTTTATACGATGGAAAAACTGTTGTATTTTTATTGTATTTTATGCTCCGGGCGTAGACTTCTAAGGCCCTATCTATTCGATTTGGTAGAGCAACACACTACAGTAAGCCTAGGTTGCCTGGAACGTAGAAATGGCTATCACTTTCACACGGGTCGCAATTATTCGTGTCATACGATGGAAAAACCGTTGCATTTTCATTGTATTTTATGCTTCGGGCGTTGACTTCTTAGGCCCTAACTATTCGATCTGGTGGAGCAACGCCCTAGAGTGAAGGCTAGGTTGTCCGGAACGTAGAAATGACCATCACTTTCACACTGGTTGTAATTACTCCTGTAATGCGATGCAAAAACTGTTGTATTTTTATTGTATTATATGCTTCGGGCGTTGACTTCTTAGGCCCGAACAATTCGATCTGGTGGACAAACGCCCTAGTGTGAAGCCTAGGTTGCACGGAACGTAGAAATGACCATTACTTTCACACTGTTTGCAATTATTCATATTATACAATGGAAAAACTGTTGTATTTACATTGTATTTTATGCTTCTGGCGTTGACTTCTTAGGCCCTAACTATTCGATCTGGTGGAGCAACGCCCTAGAGTGAAGGCTAGGTTGTCCGGAACGTAGAAATGACCATCACTTTCACACTGGTTGTAATTACTCCTGTAATGCGATGCAAAAACTGTTGTATTTTTATTGTATTATATGCTTCGGGCGTTGACTTCTCAGGCCCTAACTATTCGACCTGATGCAGCAATGCCCTAAAGTGAATCCTAGGTTGAACGGATCACAGAGATGACCATTACCTTCACACTGATGGCTATTACTCATTTTATACGATGGAAAATCTGATGTATTTTTATTGTATTTTATGCTCCGGGCGTAGACTTCTAAGGCCCTATCTATTCGATTTGGTAGAGCAACACCCTACAGTGAAGCCTAGGTTGCTTGGAACGTAGAAATGACCATAACTTTAACACTGGTTGCAATTATTCGAATTATACGATGGAAAAACTGTTGAATTTATCTTGTATTTTATGCTTCTGGCGTTGACTTCATAGGCCCTAACTATTCGATCTGGTGGGCCAACGCCCTAGAGTGAAGCCTAGGTTGCCCGGAACGTAGAAATGACCATTACCTTCACACTGGTTGCAATTATTCCTGTTATACAATGGAAGAACTGTTGTATTTTTATTGTATTTTATGCTTGTCGCGTTGACTTCTTAGGCCCTAACTATTCGACCTGGTGGACAAACGCCCTAGAGTGAATCCTAGGTTGCACGGAACGTAGAAATGAACATTACTTTCACACTGTTTGCAATTATTCATATTATACGATGCAAAAACTGTTGCATTTTCATTGTATTTTATGCTTCGGGCGTTGACTTCTAAGGCCCTATCTATTCCGCCTGGTGGAGCAACGCCCTAGAGTGAACCCTAGGTTGCCCGGAACGTAGAAATGACCATCACTTTCACACTGGTTACAATTACTCCTGTTATACGATGGAAAAACTGTTGTACCTTTATTGTATTCTATGCTTCGAGCGTCGACTTCTAAGTTCCTAACACTTCCATCTGGTGGAGCAACGCCCTAGAGCCAAGCCTAGGTTGCCCCGAACGTAGATATGGCCACTACTTTCACACTGGATGCAATCATTCGTTTTATACGATGGAAAAACTGTTGTATTTATTCTCTATTTTATGCTTCGGGCGTTGACTTCTAAGGCCCCAACTATTCGATCTGGTGGAGGAACGCCCTAGACTCAAGCCTAAGTTGCCCGGAACGTAGAAATGACCATAACATTCACACTGGTTGCAATTATTCGTTTTATACGATGGAAAAACTGTTGAATTTCTTTTGTATTTTATGCTTCTGGCGTTGACTTCATAGGCCCTAACTATTCGATCTGGTTGGCCAACGTCCTAGAGTGAAGCCTAGGTTGCCCTGAACGTAGAAATGACCATTAGCTTCACACTGGTTGCAATTATTCCTGTTATACGATGGAAGAACTGTTGTATTTTTCTTGTATTTTATGCTTCTGGCGTTGACTTCTTAGTCCCTAACTATTCGATCGGGTGGAGCAACGCCCTAGAGTGAAGCCTAGGTTGCACGGAACGTGGAAGTGACCATTACTTTCACACTGTTTGCAATTATTCATATTATACGATGCAAAAACTATTGTATTTACATTGTATTTTATGCTTCTGGCGTTGACTTCTTAGGCCCTAACTATTCGATCTGGTGGAGCAACGCCCTAGAGTGAAGCCTAGGTTGCCCGGAACGTAGAAATGACCATTACCATCACACTGATGGCAATTACTCATTTTATACCATGGAAAAACTGTTGTACTTATTTTGTATTTTATGCTTCGGGCGTTGACTTCTAAGGCCCTTACTATTGGATCTGGTGGAACAACGCCCTAGAGTGGAGCCTAGGTTGCCCGGAACGTAGAAATGACCATTACCATCACACTGGTTGCTGTTATTCCTGATATACGATGGAAAGACTGTTGTATTTTTATGCTATTATATGCTTCGGGCGTTGACCTCTCAGGCCCTAATTATTCGATATGGTGCAGCAACGCCCTAGAGTGAATCCTAGGTTGAACGGAACGCAGAAATGACCATTACCTTCACACTGATGGCAATTACTCATTTTATACGATGGAAAAACTGTTGTATTTTTATTGTATTTTATGCTCCGGGCGTAGACTTCTAAGGCCCTATCTATTCGATTTGGTAGAGCAACACCCTACAGTGAAGCCTAGGTTGCCTGTAACGTAGAAATGACCATAACTTTCACACTGGATGCAATTATTCGTTTTATACGATGGAAAAACTGTTGTATTTACATTGTATTTTATGCTTCTGGCGTTGACTTCTTAGGCCCTAACTATTCGATCTGGTGGAGCAACGCCCTACAGTGAAGGCTAGGTTGCCCGGAACGTAGAAATGACCATCACTTTCACACTGGTTGTAATTACTCCTGTCATGCGATGGAAAAACTGTTGTATCTTTATTGTGTTTCATGCTTCTGGCGTTGACTTCTTAGGCCCTGACCATTCGATCTGGTGGAGCAACGCCCTATAGTGAAGAATAGGTTGCCCGGAACGTAGAAATGGCCATTACTTTCACACTGGATGCAATTATTCGTTTTATACGATGGAAAAACTGTTGTATTTATTCTGTATTTTATGCTTCGGGCGTTGACTTCTAAGGCCCTAACTATTCGATCTGGTGGAGCAACGCCCTAGAGTGAAGCCTAGGTTGCCCGGAACGTAGAAATGACCAGTACCTTCACACTGATTGCAATTATCCATTTTATACGATGGAAAAACCATTGTATTTTTATTGTATTTTATGCTTCGGGCGTTGACTTCTAAGGCCCTAACTATTCGATTTGGTAGAGCAACACCCTACAGTGAAGCCTAGGATGCCTGGAACGTAGAAATGACCACAACTTTCACACTGGATGCAATTATTCGTTTTATACGATGGAAAAACTGTTGTATTTATTCTGTATTTTATGCTTCTGGCGTTGACTTCTTAGGCCCTAACTATTCGATCTGGTGGAGCAACGCCCTAGAGTGAAGGCTAGGTTGCCCGGAACGAAGAAATGACCATCATTTTCACAGTGGTTGTAATTACTCCTGTCATGCGATGGAAAAAGTGTTGTATCTTTATTGTGTTTTATGCTTCTGGCGTTGACTTCTTAGGCCCTGACCATTCGATCTGGTGGAGCAACGCCCTAGAGTGAAGCCTAGGTTGCCCGGAACGTAGAAATGACAATAATTTTCACATCGGTTGCAATTATTCGTTTTATACGATGGAAAAACTGTTGCATTTGTTTTGTATTTTACGCTTCTGTCGTTGACTTCTAAGGCCCTAACAATTCGTTCTGGCGGAACAACGCCCTAGAGTGAAGCCTAGGTTGCCCGAAACGTAGAAATGACCATCACTTTCACACTGGTTGTAATTAGTCCTGTGATGCGATGGGAAAACTGTTGTATCTTTATTGTGTTTTATGCTTCTGGCGTTGACTTCTTAGGCCCTGACCATTCGATCTGGTGGAGCAACGCCCTAGAGCGAAGCCTAGGTTGCACGGAACGTAGAAATGGCTATCACTTTCACACGGGTTGCCATTATTCGTGTTATACGATGGAAAAACTGTTGTATTTATTTTGCATTTTATGCTTCGGGCGTTGACTTCTAAGGCCCTAGCTAATCGATCTGGTTGAGCAACGCCCTAGAGCGAAGCATAGGTTGCCCGGAACGTAGAAATGACCATTACCTTCACACTGGTTGCAGTTATTCCTGTTATACGATGGAAAAACTGTTGTATTTTTATTGTATTATATGCTTCGGGCGTTGACTTCTCAGGCCCTAACTATTCGATCTGGTGCAGCATCGCCCTAGAGTGAATCCTAGGTTGTGCGGAACGCAGAAATGACCATTACTTTCACACTGATGGCAATTACTCATTTTATACGATGGAAAAACTGTTCTATTTTTATTGTATTTTATGCTCCGGGCGTAGACTTCTAAGGCCCTAGCTATTCGATTTGGTAGAGCAACACCCTACAGTGAAGCCTAGGTTGCCTGGAACGTAGAAATGGCTATCACTTTCACACGGGTTGCCATTATTCGTGTTATACGATGGAAAAACTGTTGTATTTATTTTGCATTTTATGCTTCGGGCGTTGACTTCTAAGGCCCTAGCTAATCGATCTGGTTGAGCAACGCCCTAGAGCGAAGCATAGGTTGCCCGGAACGTAGAAATGACCATTACCTTCACACTGGTTGCAGTTATTCCTGTTATACGATGGAAAAACTGTTGTATTTTTATTGTATTATATGCTTCGGGCGTTGACTTCTCAGGCCCTAACTATTCGATCTGGTGCAGCATCGCCCTAGAGTGAATCCTAGGTTGTGCGGAACGCAGAAATGACCATTACTTTCACACTGATGGCAATTACTCATTTTATACGATGGAAAAACTGTTCTATTTTTATTGTATTTTATGCTCCGGGCGTAGACTTCTAAGGCCCTAGCTATTCGATTTGGTAGAGCAACACCCTACAGTGAAGCCTAGGTTGCCTGGAACGTAGAAATGGCTATCACTTTCACACGGGTTGCCATTATTCGTGTTATACGATGGAAAAACCGTTGCATTTTCATTGTATTTTATGCTTCGGGCGATGACATCTAAGGCCCTAACGATTCGATCTGGTGGAGCAACGCCCTAGAGCGAAGACTAGGTTGACCGGGACGTAGAAATGACCATAACTTTCACACCCGTTGCTATTATTCGTTTTATACGATGGAAAAACTGTTGTATTTGTTTTGTATTTTATGCTTCTGGCGTTCACATCCAAGGCCCTAACAATTCGATGTGGTGGAACAACGCCCTAGAGTGAAGCATAGGTTGTCCGGAACGTAGAAATGACCATCACTTTCACACTGGTTGCAATTACTCCTGTTATACTATGGAAAATCTGTTGTATCTTTATTGTATTTTATGCTTCGGGCGTTGACTTCTATGACCCTAACTGTTCGATCTGGTGGAGCAACACCCTAGAGTGAAGCATAGGTTGCCCGGAACGTAGAAATGGCCATTACTTTCACACTGGATGCAACTCCTCGTTTTATACGATGGAAAAATCGTTGTATTTATATTGAACGTTATGCTTCTGGCGTTGACTTCTTAGGCCCTTTCTATTCGAGCTGGTGGAACAACGTCCTAGAGTGAAGCCTAGGTTGCGCGGAACCTAGAATTGACTATCACTTTCACACTGGTTGCAATTATTCGTGTTATACGATGGAAAAACCGTTGCATTTTCATTGTATTTTATGCTTCGGGCGTTGACTTCTAAGGCCCTATCTATTCGATCTGGTGGAGCAACGCCCTAGAGTGAATCCTAGGTTGCCCGGAACGCAGAAATGACCATTACCTTCCCACTGATTGCAATTATTCGTCTTATACGATGGAAAAACTGTTGTATTTATTTTGTATTTTATGTTTCTCGCGTTGACTTCTAATGCCCTAACAATTGGATCTGGTGGCACAACGCCATAGAGTGAAGCCTAGGTTGCCCGGAACGTAGAAATGACCATTACCTTCACACTGATTGCAATTATCCATTTTATACGATGGAAAAACTATTGTATTTTTATTGTATCTTATGCTTCGGGCGTTGACTTCTAAGACCCTAACTATTCGATCTGATGGAGCAACGCCCTAGAGTCAAGCCTAGGTTGCCAGGAACGTAGAAATGACCATAACTTTCGCACTGGTTGCAATTATTCGTTTTATACGATGAAAAAACTGTTGTATTTATTTTGTATTTTATGCTTGGGTCGTTGACTTCTAAGGCCCTAGATAACCGATCTGGTTGAGCAACGCCCTAGAGCGAAGCATAGGTTGCCCGGAACGTAGAAATGACCATTACTTTCACACTGGTTGCAATTATTCCTGTTACACGATGGAAATTCTGTTGTATTTATATTGTATTTTATGCTTCTGGCGTTGACTTCTTAGGCCCTAATTATACGTTCTGGTGGAACAACGCCCTCGAGTGAAGCCTAGGTTGCGCGGAACGCAGAAATGACAATAATTTTCACACCGGTTGCAATTATTCGTTTTATACGATGGAAATACTGTTGTATTTGTTTTGTATTTTATGCTTCTGGCATTGACTTCTTAGGCCCTAACAATTCGATCTGGTGGAACAACGCCCTAGAGTGAAGCCTAGGTTTCCCGGAACGTAGAAATGGCCATTACATTCACACTGATAGGAATTATCCATTTTATACGATGGAAAAACTATTGTATTTTTATTGTATTTTATGCTTCGGGCGTTGACTTCTAAGGCCCTAACTATTCGATATGGTAGAGCAACACCCTACAGTGAAGGCTAGGTTGCCTGTAACGTAGAAATGACCATAACTTTCACACTGGATGCAATTATTCGTTTTATACGATGGAAAAACTGTTGTATTTACATTGTATTTTATGCTTCTGGCGTTGACTTCTTAGGCCCTAACTATTCGATCTGGTGGAGCAACGCCCTAGAGTGAAGGCTAGGTTGCCCGGAACGTAGAAATGACCATCACTTTCACACTGGTTGTAATTACTCCTGTCATGCGATGGAAAAACTGTTGTATCTTTATTGTGTTTCATGCTTCTGGCGTTGACTTCTTAGGCCCTGACCATTGGATCTGGTGGAGCAACGCCCTATAGTGAAGAATAGGTTGCCCGGAACGTAGAAATGGCCATTACTTTCACACTGGATGCAATTATTCGTTTTATACGATGGAAAAACTGTTGTATTTATACTGTATTTTATGCTTCGGGCGTTGACTTCTAAGGCCCTAACTATTCGATCTGGTGGAGCAACGCCCTAGAGTGAAGCCTAGGTTGCCCGGAACGTAGAAATAACCAGTACCTTCACACTGATTGCAATTATCCATTTTATACGATGGAAAAACTATTGTATTTTTATTGTATTTTATGCTTCGG
The DNA here is from genome assembly GCF_051401765.1 of Calliopsis andreniformis. NCBI lineage: Eukaryota > Metazoa > Arthropoda > Insecta > Hymenoptera > Andrenidae > Calliopsis > Calliopsis andreniformis. The sequence continues at coordinate 21,737,371 of NW_027480422.1, forward strand.
GCGTTGACTTCTAAGGCCCTAACTATTCGATTTGGTAGAGCAACACCCTACCGTGAAGCCTAGGATGCCTGGAACGTAGAAATGACCATAACTTTCACACTGGATGCAATTATTCGTTTTATACGATGGAAAAACTGTTGTATTTATTCTGTATTTTATGCTTCTGGCGTTGACTTCTTAGGCCCTAACTATTCGATCTGGTGGAGCAACGCCCTAGAGTGAAGGCTAGGTTGCCCGGAACGAAGAAATGACCATCATTTTCACAGTGGTTGTAATTACTCCTGTCATGCGATGGAAAAAGTGTTGTATCTTTATTGTGTTTTATGCTTCTGGCGTTGACTTCTTAGGCCCTGACCATTCGATCTGGTGGAGCAACGCCCTACAGTGAAGCCTAGGTTACCTGGAACGTAGAAATGGCCATAACTTTAACACTGGTTGCCATTATTCGAATTATACGATGGAAAAACTGTTGAATTTATTTTGTATTTTATGCTTCTGGCGTTGACTTCATAGGCCCTATCTATTCGATCTGGTGAAGGAACGCCCTAGAGTCAAGCCTAAGTTGCCCGGAACGTAGAAATGACCAGTACGTTCACACTGATAGCAATTATCCATTTTATACGGTGGAAAAACTATTGTATTTTTATTGTATTTTATGCTTCGGGCGTTGACTTCTAAGGCCCTAACTATTCGATATGGTGGAGCAACGCCCTAGAGTCAAGCCTAGGTTGCACGGAACGTAGAAATGACCATTACTTTCACACTGTTTGCAATTATTCATATTATACGATGCAAAAACTGTTGTATTTACATTGTATTTTATGCTTCTGGGGTTGACTTCTTAGGCCCTAGCTATTCGATCTGGTGGAGCAACGACCTAGAGTGAAGGCTAGGTTGCCTGGAACGTAGAAATGACAATAACTTTCACACTGGATGCAATTATTGGTTTTATACGATGGAAAAACTGTTGTATTTACATTGTATTTTATGCTTCGGGCGTTGACATCTAAGGCCCTAACGATTCTATCTGGTGGAGCAACGCCCTAGAGTGAAGCCTAGATTGACCGGAACGTAGCACTGACCATAACTTTCACACTGGATGCAATTATTCGTTTTATACGACGGAAAAACTGTTGTATTTATTCTGTATTTTACGCTTCGGGCGCTGACTTCTAAGGCCCTAAGTATTCGATCTGGTTGAGCAACGCTCTAGAGCGAAGCATAGGTTGCCCGGAACGTAGAAGTGACCATTACCTTCACACTGGTTGCAGTTATTCCTGTTATACGATGGAAAAACTGTTGTATTTTTATTGTATTATATGCTTCAGGCGTTGACTTCTCAGGCCCTAACTATTCGATCTGGTGCAGCATCGCCCTAGAGTGAATCCTAGGTTGTGCGGAACGCAGAAATGACCATTCCTTTCACACTGATGGCAATTACTCATTTTATACGATGGAAAAACTGTTCTATTTTTATTGTATTTTATGCTCCGGGCGTAGACTTCTAAGGCCCTAGCTATTCGATTTGGTAGAGCAACACCCTACAGTGTAGCCTAGGTTGCCTGGAACGTAGAAATGGCTATCACTTTCACACGGGTTGCCATTATTCGTGTTATACGATGGAAAAACTGTTGTATTTATTTTGCATTTTATGCTTCGGGCGTTGACTTCTAAGGCCCTAGCTAATCGATCTGGTTGAGCAACGCCCTAGAGCGAAGCATAGGTTGCCCGGAACGTAGAAATGACCATTACCTTCACACTGGTTGCAGTTATTCCTGTTATACGATGGAAAAACTGTTGTATTTACATTGTATTTTATGCTTCTGGCGTTGACTTCTTAGGCCCTAAGTATTCGATCTGGCGGAGCAACGCCATAGAGTGAAGGCTAGGTTGCCCGGAACTTAGAAATGACCATCACTTTCACACTGGTTGTAATTACTCCTGTCACGCGATGGAAAAACTGTTGTATCTTTATTGTGTTTTATTCTTCTGGCGTTGACTTCTTAGGCCCTGACCATTCGATCTGGTGGAGCAACGCCCTAGAGTGTAGCCTAGGTTGCCCGGAACGTAGGAATGACCATTACTTTCACACTGATGGCAATTACTCATTTTATACGATGGAAAAACTGTTCTATTTTTATTGTATTTTATGCTCCGGGCGTAGACTTCTAAGGCCCTAGCTATTCGATTTGGTAGAGCAACACCCTACAGTGAAGCCTATGTTGCCTGGAACGTAGAAATGGCTATCACTTTCACACGGGTTGCCATTATTCGTGTTATACGATGGAAAAACCGTTGCATTTTCATTGTATTTTATGCTTCGGGCGATGACATCTAAGGCCCTAACGATTCGATCTGGTGGAGCAACGCCCTAGAGCGAAGACTAGGTTGACCGGGACGTAGAAATGACCATAACTTTCACACTGGTTGCAATTATTCGTTTTATACGATGGAAAAACTGTTGTATTTATTTTGTATTTTATGCTTGGGTCGTTGACTTCTAAGGCCCTAGATAATCGATCTGGTTGAGCAACGCCCTAGAGCGAAGCATAGGTTGCCCGGAACGTAGAAATGACCATTACTTTCACACTGGTTGCAATTATTCCTGTTACACGATGGAAATTCTGTTGTATTTATATTGTATTTTATGCTTCTGGCGTTGACTTCTTAGGCCCTAATTATACGTTCTGGTGGAACAACACCCTCGAGTGAAGCCTAGGTTGCGCGGAACGCAGAAATGACAATAATTTTCACACCGGTTGCAATTATTCGTTTTATACGATGGAAATACTGTTGTATTTGTTTTGTATTTTATGCTTCTGGCATTGACTTCTAAGGCTCTAACAATTCGATCTGGTGGAACAACGCCCTAGAGTGAAGCCTAGGTTTCCCGGAACGTAGAAATGGCCATTACATTCACACTGATAGCAATTATCCATTTTATACGATGGAAAAACTATTGTATTTTTATTGTATTTTATGCTTCGGGCGTTGACTTCTAAGGCCCTAACTATTCGATATGGTGGAGCAACGCCCTAGAGTCAAGCCTAGGTTGCACGGAACGTAGAAATGACCATTACTTTCACACTGTTTGCAATTATTCATATTATACGATGCAAAAACTGTTGTATTTACATTGTATTTTATGCTTCTGGGGTTGACTTCTTGGGCCCTAACTATTGGATCTGGTGGAGCAACGCCCTAGAGTGAAGGCTAGGTTGCCCCGAACGTAGAAATGACCATCACTCTCACACTGGTTGTAATTACTCCTGTAGTGCGATGGAAAAACTGCTGTATCTTTATTGTGTTTTATGCTTCTGTCGTTGACTTCTTAGGTCCTGACCATTCGATCTGGTGGAGCAACGCCCTAGTGTGAAGCCTAGGCTGCCCGGAACGTAGAAATGAACATTACCTTCACACTGATAGCAATTATTCATTTTATACGATGGAAAAACTATTGTGTTTTTATTGTATTTTATGCTTCGGGCGTTGACTTCTCAGGCCCTAATTATTCGATCTGGTGCAGCAACGCCCTAGAGTGAATCCTAGGTTGAACGGAACGCAGAAATGACCATTACCTTCACACTGATGGCAATTACTCATTTTATACGATGGAAAAACTGTTGTATTTTTATTGTATTTTATGCTCCGGGCGTAGACTTCTAAGGCCCTACCTATTCGATTTGGTAGAGCAACACCCTACAGTGAAGCCTAGGTTGCCTGGAACGTAGAAATGACCATAACTTTCACACTGGATGCAATTATTCGTTTTATACGATGGAAAAACTGTTGAATTTATTTTGTATTTTATGCTTCTGGCGTTGACATCATAGGCCCTAACTATTCGATCTGGTGGAGGAACGCCCTAGAGGCAAGCCTAAGTTGCCCGGAACGTAGAAATGACCATAACTTTCACACTGGTTGCAATTATTCGTTTTATACGATGGAAAAACAGTTGAATTTCTTTTGTATTTTATGCTTCTGGCGTTGACTTCATAGGCCGTAACTATTCGATCTGGTGGGCCAACGCCCTAGAGTGAAGCCTAGGTTGCCCGGAACGTAGGAATGACCATTAGCTTCACACTGGTTGCAATTATTCCTGTTATACGATGGAAGAACTGTTGTATTTTTATTGTATTTCATGCTTCTCGCGTTGACTTCTTAGGCCCGAACAATTCGATCTGGTGGACAAACGCCATAGAGTCAAGCCTAGGTTGCCAGGAACGTAGAAATGGCTATCACTTTCACACTGGTTGCAATTATTCGTGTTACACGAAGGAGAAACTGTTGTACTTGTTTTGTATTTTATGCTTCTGGCGTTGACTTCTCAGTCCCTTACTCTTGGATCTGGTGGAACAACGCCCCAGAGTGGAGCCTAGGTGGCCCGGAACGTAGAAATGACCATTACCTTCACACTGGTTGCAGTTATTCCTGTTATATGATGGAAAAACTGTTGTATTCTTATTGTATTTTATGCACCTGGTGTTGACTTCCTAGGCCCTAACTATTCGATCTGGTGGAGGATACGCCTCAGAGTTATATCTAGAATGGCCGGAACGTCGAAATGGCCGTCACTTTCACACTTGTTGCAATTATTCGCATTATACGATGGAACAGCTATTGTTTTTATATTGTGTTTTATGCTTCTGGCAATGACTTCTTAGGCCCTAGCTATTCGATCTGGTGGAGCAACACCCTAGAGTGAAGCCTAGGTTGCCCGGAACCTAGAAGTGACTACCACTTCCACACTGGTTGCAATTATTCGTTTTATACGATGGAAAAACCGTTGCATTTTCATTGTATTTTATGCTTCGGGCGTTGACTTCTAAGGCCCTAACTATTCCATCTGGTGGAGCAACGCCCTAGAGTGAAGCCTAGGTTGCCCGGAACGTAGAAATGACCATTACCTTCACACTGATTGCAATTATCCATTTTATACGACGGAAAAACTATTGTACTTTTATTGTATTTTATGCTTCGGGCGTTGACTTCTAAGGACCTAACTATTCGATCTGGTGGAGCAACGCCCTACAGTTAAGCCTAGGTTGCCCGGAACGTAGAAATGACCTTTACCTTCACACTGTTTTCTAATATACATTATATACGATGGAAAAACTGTTGTATTTTTATTGTATTTTATGCTTCTGGCGTTGACTTCTAAGTCCCTAATTATTCGATCTGGTGGATCAACGCCCTTAAGCGAAGCCTAGGTTGCCCGGAACGTATAAATGACCTTTACTTTCACACTGCTTGCAATTATACATTTCATACGATGGCAGAACTGCTATACTTATGTTGTATTTTATGCTTCTGGCGTTGGCTTCTAAGGCCCTAACTATTCGATCTGGTGGAGGAACACCCTAGACTGAAGCCTAGGTTGCCCGGAACGTAGAAATGACCTGTACTTTCACACTGGTTGCAATTATTCCTGTTATACGGTGGAAAAACTGTTGCATTTTTATTGTATTTTATGCTTCTGGCGTTAAATTCTAAGTACCGAACTATGCGATCTGGAGGAGCAACGCCCTACAGTTAAGCCTATGTTGCCTGGAACGTAGAAATGACCTTTACTTTCACACTGTTTGCAAATATACATCATATACGATGGAAAAGCTATTGTATTTATACTGTATGTTATGCTTCTGGCGCTGACTTCTTAGGCCCTAGCTATTCGATCTGGTGGAGCAAGGCCCTAGAGCGATGCCTAGGTTGCCCGGAACGTAGAAATGACCATTACTTTCACACTTGTTGCAATGATTCCTGTTATACGATGGAAAAACTATTGTATTTATTTTGTATTTTATGCTTCTGGCGTTGACTTCTAAGGCCCTAGCTATTCGATCTGGTGGACCAACACCCCTGAGCGTCGCCTAGGTCGCCCGGACCTATGACCATCACTTTCACTCTGGTTGCAATTATTCCTGTTATACGATGGAAAAGCTGTTGTACTTATGTTGTATTTTATGTTTCTGGCGTTGAATTCTAAGTCCCTAACTATTCGATCTGGTGGAGCAACGCCGTAGAGTGAAGCCTAGGTTGCCCGGAACGTAGAAATGACCTTTATTTCACACTGTTTGCAATTATTCCTTTTATACGATATAAAAACTGTTGTATTTTTATTGTGTTTTATGCTTCTGGCGTTGACTTCTGAGGCCCTAACTATTCGATCTGGTGGAGCAACGCCCTACAGTTAAGCCTAGGTTGCCCGGAACGTAGAAATGACCTGTACTTTCACACTGGTTGCAATTATTCCTGTTATACGATGGAAAAACTGTTGCATTTTTATTGTATTTTATGCTTCTGGCATTAAATTCTAAGTACCGAACTATGCGATCTGGAGGAGCTACGCCCTAGAGTTAAGCCTATGTTGCCCGGAACGTAGAAATGACCTTTACTTTCACACTGTTTGCAAATATACATCATATACGATGGAAAAGCTGTAGTATTTATATTGTATTTTATGCTTCTGGCGTTGACTTCTTAGGCCCTAACTATTCGATCTGGTGGAGCACCGCCCTAGAGTGAAGCCTAGGTTGCCCGGAACGTAGAAATGACCAGTACTTTCACACTGGTTGCAGTTACTCCTGTTATACGGTGGAAAAACTGTTCTATCTATTTTGTATTTCATGTTTCGGGCGTTGACTTCTAAGGCCCTAACTATTCGATCTGGTGGAGCAGCGCCCTACAGTTAAGCCTAGGTTGCCCGGAACGTAGGAATGACCTATACCTTCGCACTGTTCGCAAATATACATTATATACGATGGTAAAGCTGTTGTATTTATATTGGATTTTATGCTTCCGGCGTTGACTTCTTAGGCCCTAACTATTCGATCTGGAGGAACAAAGCCCTAGAGTGAAGCCTAGGTTGCCCGGAACGTAGAAATGACCTTTACTTTCACACTGCTTGCAATCATTCATTTTATACGTTGGAAATGCTGTTGTATCTATATTGTATTTTATGCTTCTGGAGTTGACTTCTAAGGCCGTAGCTATTCGATGTGGTGGAGCAACGCCCTAGAGTGAAGCCTAGGTTACCGGGAACATAGAAATGACCAGTACTTTCACACTGGTTGCAGTTATTCCTGTTATACGATGGAAAAACTGTTGCATTTTTATTGTATTTTATGCTCGTGGCGTTGTATTCAAAGTCCCTAACTGTTCGATCTGGTGGAGCAATGCCCTGGAGTTAGGCCTAGGCTGCCCGGAACGTAGAAATGACCATAACTTTCACACTGTTTGCAATCATTCATTTTATACGATGGAAAAACTGTTGTATTTTTATTGTATTTTATGCGTCTGGAGTTGTTTTCTAAGGCCCTAACTACTCGACCTGGTGGAGCAACGCCCTAGAGTGAAGCCTAGGTTGCTCGGAACGTAGAAATGCCCATTACTTTCACCCTGGTTGTAATTATACCTGTAGTGCGATGGAAAAACTGCTGTATCTTTATTGTGTTTTATGCTTCTGGCGTTGACTTCTTAGGTCCTGACCATTCGATCTGGTGGAGCAACGCCCTAGTGTGAAGCCTAGGCTGCCCGGAACGTAGAAATGAACATTACCTTCACACTGATTGCAATTATTCATTTTATACGATGGAAAAACTATTGTGTTTTTATTGTATTTTATGCTTCGGGCGTTGACTTCTCAGGCCCTAATTATTCGATCTGGTGCAGCAACGCCCTAGAGTGAATCCTAGGTTGAACGGAACGCAGAAATGACCATTACCTTCACACTGATGGCAATTACTCATTTTATACGATGGAAAAACTGTTGTATTTTTATTGTATTTTATGCTCCGGGCGTAGACTTCTAAGGCCCTACCTATTCGATTTGGTAGAGCAACACCCTACAGTGAAGCCTAGGTTGCCTGGAACGTAGAAATGACCAGTACTTTCACACTGGTTGCAGTTACTCCTGTTATACGGTGGAAAAACTGTTCTATCTATTTTGTATTTCATGCTTCGGGCGTTGACTTCTAAGGCCCTAACTATTCGATCTGGTGGAGCAGCGCCCTACAGTTAAGCCTAGGTTGCCCGGAACGTAGGAATGACCTATACCTTCGCACTGTTCGCAAATATACATTATATACGATGGTAAAGCTGTTGTATTTATATTGGATTTTATGCTTCCGGCGTTGACTTCTTAGGCCCTAACTATTCGATCTGGAGGAACAAAGCCCTAGAGTGAAGCCTAGGTTGCCCGGAACGTAGAAATGACCTTTACTTTCACACTGCTTGCAATCATTCATTTTATACGTTGGAAATGCTGTTGTATCTATATTGTATTTTATGCTTCTGGAGTTGACTTCTAAGGCCGTAGCTATTCGATGTGGTGGAGCAACGCCCTAGAGTGAAGCCTAGGTTACCGGGAACATAGAAATGACCAGTACTTTCACACTGGTTGCAGTTATTCCTGTTATACGATGGAAAAACTGTTGCATTTTTATTGTATTTTATGCTCGTGGCGTTGTATTCAAAGTCCCTAACTGTTCGATCTGGTGGAGCAATGCCCTGGAGTTAGGCCTAGGCTGCCCGGAACGTAGAAATGACCATAACTTTCACACTGTTTGCAATCATTCATTTTATACGATGGAAAAACTGTTGTATTTTTATTGTATTTTATGCGTCTGGAGTTGTTTTCTAAGGCCCTAACTACTCGACCTGGTGGAGCAACGCCCTAGAGTGAAGCCTAGGTTGCTCGGAACGTAGAAATGCCCATTACTTTCACCCTGGTTGTAATTATACCTGTAGTGCGATGGAAAAACTGCTGTATCTTTATTGTGTTTTATGCTTCTGGCGTTGACTTCTTAGGTCCTGACCATTCGATCTGGTGGAGCAACGCCCTAGTGTGAAGCCTAGGCTGCCCGGAACGTAGAAATGAACATTACCTTCACACTGATTGCAATTATTCATTTTATACGATGGAAAAACTATTGTGTTTTTATTGTATTTTATGCTTCGGGCGTTGACTTCTCAGGCCCTAATTATTCGATCTGGTGCAGCAACGCCCTAGAGTGAATCCTAGGTTGAACGGAACGCAGAAATGACCATTACCTTCACACTGATGGCAATTACTCATTTTATACGATGGAAAAACTGTTGTATTTTTATTGTATTTTATGCTCCGGGCGTAGACTTCTAAGGCCCTACCTATTCGATTTGGTAGAGCAACACCCTACAGTGAAGCCTAGGTTGCCTGGAACGTAGAAATGACCATAACTTTCACACTGGATGCAATTATTCGTTTTATACGATGGAAAAACTGTTGAATTTATTTTGTATTTTATGCTTCTGGCGTTGACATCATAGGCCCTAACTATTCGATCTGGTGGAGGAACGCCCTAGAGGCAAGCCTAAGTTGCCCGGAACGTAGAAATGACCATAACTTTCTCACTGGTTGCAATTATTCGTTTTATACGATGGAAAAACAGTTGAATTTCTTTTGTATTTTATGCTTCTGGCGTTGACTTCATAGGCCGTAACTATTCGATCTGGTGGGCCAACGCCCTAGAGTGAAGCCTAGGTTGCCCGGAACGTAGGAATGACCATTAGCTTCACACTGGTTGCAATTATTCCTGTTATACGATGGAAGAACTGTTGTATTTTTATTGTATTTTATGCTTCTCGCGTTGACTTCTTAGGCCCGAACAATTCGATCTGGTGGACAAACGCCATAGAGTCAAGCCTAGGTTGCCAGGAACGTAGAAATGGCTATCACTTTCACACTGGTTGCAATTATTCGTGTTACACGAAGGAGAAACTGTTGTACTTGTTTTGTATTTTATGCTTCTGGCGTTGACTTCTCAGTCCCATACTCTTGGATCTGGTGGAACAACGCCCCAGAGTGGAGCCTAGGTGGCCCGGAACGTAGAAATGACCATTACCTTCACACTGGTTGCAGTTATTCCTGTTATATGATGGAAAAACTGTTGTATTCTTATTGTATTTTATGCACCTGGTGTTGACTTCCTAGGCCCTAACTATTCGATCTGGTGGAGGATACGCCTCAGAGTTATATCTAGAATGGCCGGAACGTAGAAATGGCCGTCACTTTCACACTTGTTGCAATTATTCGCATTATACGATGGAACAGCTATTGTTTTTATATTGTGTTTTATGCTTCTGGCAATGACTTCTTAGGCCCTAGCTATTCGATCTGGTGGAGCAACACCCTAGAGTGAAGCCTAGGTTGCCCGGAACCTAGAAGTGACTACCACTTCCACACTGGTTGCAATTATTCGTTTTATACGATGGAAAAACCGTTGCATTTTCATTGTATTTTATGCTTCGGGCGTTGACTTCTAAGGCCCTAACTATTCCATCTGGTGGAGCAACGCCCTAGAGTGAAGCCTAGGTTGCCCGGAACGTAGAAATGACCATTACCTTCACACTGATTGCAATTATCCATTTTATACGACGGAAAAACTATTGTACTTTTATTGTATTTTATGCTTCGGGCGTTGACTTCTAAGGACCTAACTATTCGATCTGGTGGAGCAACGCCCTACAGTTAAGCCTAGGTTGCCCGGAACGTAGAAATGACCTTTACCTTCACACTGTTTTCTAATATACATTATATACGATGGAAAAACTGTTGTATTTTTATTGTATTTTATGCTTCTGGCGTTGACTTCTAAGTCCCTAGCTATTCGATCTGGTGGATCAACGCCCTTAAGCGAAGCCTAGGTTGCCCGGAACGTATAAATGACCTTTACTTTCACACTGCTTGCAATTATACATTTCATACGATGGCAGAACTGCTATACTTATGTTGTATTTTATGCTTCTGGCGTTGGCTTCTAAGGCCCTAACTATTCGATCTGGTGGAGGAACACCCTAGACTGAAGCCTAGGTTGCCCGGAACGTAGAAATGACCTGTACTTTCACACTGGTTGCAATTATTCCTGTTATACGGTGGAAAAACTGTTGCATTTTTATTGTATTTTATGCTTCTGGCGTTAAATTCTAAGTACCGAACTATGCGATCTGGAGGAGCAACGCCCTACAGTTAAGCCTATGTTGCCTGGAACGTAGAAATGACCTTTACTTTCACACTGTTTGCAAATATACATCATATACGATGGAAAAGCTATTGTATTTATACTGTATGTTATGCTTCTGGCGCTGACTTCTTAGGCCCTAGCTATTCGATCTGGTGGAGCAAGGCCCTAGAGCGATGCCTAGGTTGCCCGGAACGTAGAAATGACCATTACTTTCACACTTGTTGCAATGATTCCTGTTATACGATGGAAAAACTATTGTATTTATTTTGTATTTTATGCTTCTGGCGTTGACTTCTAAGGCCCTAGCTATTCGATCTGGTGGACCAACACCCCTGAGCGTCGCCTAGGTCGCCCGGACCTATGACCATCACTTTCACTCTGGTTGCAATTATTCCTGTTATACGATGGAAAAGCTGTTGTACTTATGTTGTATTTTATGTTTCTGGCGTTGAATTCTAAGTCCCTAACTATTCGATCTGGTGGAGCAACGCCGTAGAGTGAAGCCTAGGTTGCCCGGAACGTAGAAATGACCTTTATTTCACACTGTTTGCAATTATTCCTTTTATACGATATAAAAACTGTTGTATTTTTATTGTGTTTTATGCTTCTGGCGTTGACTTCTGAGGCCCTAACTATTCGATCTGGTGGAGCAACGCCCTACAGTTAAGCCTAGGTTGCCCGGAACGTAGAAATGACCTGTACTTTCACACTGGTTGCAATTATTCCTGTTATACGATGGAAAAACTGTTGCATTTTTATTGTATTTTATGCTTCTGGCATTAAATTCTAAGTACCGAACTATGCGATCTGGAGGAGCTACGCCCTAGAGTTAGGCCTATGTTGCCCGGAACGTAGAAATGACCTTTACTTTCACACTGTTTGCAAATATACATCATATACGATGGAAAAGCTGTAGTATTTATATTGTATTTTATGCTTCTGGCGTTGACTTCTTAGGCCCTAACTATTCGATCTGGTGGAGCACCGCCCTAGAGTGAAGCCTAGGTTGCCCGGAACGTAGAAATGACCAGTACTTTCACACTGGTTGCAGTTACTCCTGTTATACGGTGGAAAAACTGTTCTATCTATTTTGTATTTCATGCTTCGGGCGTTGACTTCTAAGGCCCTAACTATTCGATCTGGTGGAGCAGCGCCCTACAGTTAAGCCTAGGTTGCCCGGAACGTAGGAATGACCTATACCTTCGCACTGTTCGCAAATATACATTATATACGATGGTAAAGCTGTTGTATTTATATTGGATTTTATGCTTCCGGCGTTGACTTCTTAGGCCCTAACTATTCGATCTGGAGGAACAAAGCCCTAGAGTGAAGCCTAGGTTGCCCGGAACGTAGAAATCACCTTTACTTTCACACTGCTTGCAATCATTCATTTTATACGTTGGAAATGCTGTTGTATCTATATTGTATTTTATGCTTCTGGAGTTGACTTCTAAGGCCGTAGCTATTCGATGTGGTGGAGCAACGCCCTAGAGTGAAGCCTAGGTTACCGGGAACATAGAAATGACCAGTACTTTCACACTGGTTGCAGTTATTCCTGTTATACGATGGAAAAACTGTTGCATTTTTATTGTATTTTATGCTCGTGGCGTTGTATTCAAAGTCCCTAACTGTTCGATCTGGTGGAGCAATGCCCTGGAGTTAGGCCTAGGCTGCCCGGAACGTAGAAATGACCATAACTTTCACACTGTTTGCAATCATTCATTTTATACGATGGAAAAACTGTTGTATTTTTATTGTATTTTATGCGTCTGGAGTTGTTTTCTAAGGCCCTAACTACTCGACCTGGTGGAGCAACGCCCTAGAGTGAAGCCTAGGTTGCTCGGAACGTAGAAATGCCCATTACTTTCACCCTGGTTGTAATTATACCTGTAGTGCGATGGAAAAACTGCTGTATCTTTATTGTGTTTTATGCTTCTGGCGTTGACTTCTTAGGTCCTGACCATTCGATCTGGTGGAGCAACGCCCTAGTGTGAAGCCTAGGCTGCCCGGAACGTAGAAATGAACATTACCTTCACACTGATTGCAATTATTCATTTTATACGATGGAAAAACTATTGTGTTTTTATTGTATTTTATGCTTCGGGCGTTGACTTCTCAGGCCCTAATTATTCGATCTGGTGCAGCAACGCCCTAGAGTGAATCCTAGGTTGAACGGAACGCAGAAATGACCATTACCTCCACACTGATGGCAATTACTCATTTTATACGATGGAAAAACTGTTGTATTTTTATTGTATTTTATGCTCCGGGCGTACACTTCTAAGGCCCTACCTATTCGATTTGGTAGAGCAACACCCTACAGTGAAGCCTAGGTTGCCTGGAACGTAGAAATGACCAGTACTTTCACACTGGTTGCAGTTACTCCTGTTATACGGTGGAAAAACTGTTCTATCTATTTTGTATTTCATGCTTCGGGCGTTGACTTCTAAGGCCCTAACTATTCGATCTGGTGGAGCAGCGCCCTACAGTTAAGCCTAGGTTGCCCGGAACGTAGGAATGACCTATACCTTCGCACTGTTCGCAAATATACATTATATACGATGGTAAAGCTGTTGTATTTATATTGGATTTTATGCTTCCGGCGTTGACTTCTTAGGCCCTAACTATTCGATCTGGAGGAACAAAGCCCTAGAGTGAAGCCTAGGTTGCCCGGAACGTAGAAATGACCTTTACTTTCACACTGCTTGCAATCATTCATTTTATACGTTGGAAATGCTGTTGTATCTATATTGTATTTTATGCTTCTGGAGTTGACTTCTAAGGCCGTAGCTATTCGATGTGGTGGAGCAACGCCCTAGAGTGAAGCCTAGGTTACCGGGAACATAGAAATGACCAGTACTTTCACACTGGTTGCAGTTATTCCTGTTATACGATGGAAAAACTGTTGCATTTTTATTGTATTTTATGCTCGTGGCGTTGTATTCAAAGTCCCTAACTGTTCGATCTGGTGGAGCAATGCCCTGGAGTTAGGCCTAGGCTGCCCGGAACGTAGAAATGACCATAACTTTCACACTGTTTGCAATCATTCATTTTATACGATGGAAAAACTGTTGTATTTTTATTGTATTTTATGCGTCTGGAGTTGTTTTCTAAGGCCCTAACTACTCGACCTGGTGGAGCAACGCCCTAGAGTGAAGCCTAGGTTGCTCGGAACGTAGAAATGCCCATTACTTTCACCCTGGTTGTAATAATACCTGTAGTGCGATGGAAAAACTGCTGTATCTTTATTGTGTTTTATGCTTCTGGCGTTGACTTCTTAGGTCCTGACCATTCGATCTGGTGGAGCAACGCCCTAGTGTGAAGCCTAGGCTGCCCGGAACGTAGAAATGAACATTACCTTCACACTGATTGCAATTATTCATTTTATACGATGGAAAAACTATTGTGTTTTTATTGTATTTTATGCTTCGGGCGTTGACTTCTCAGGCCCTAATTATTCGATCTGGTGCAGCAACGCCCTAGAGTGAATCCTAGGTTGAACGGAACGCAGAAATGACCATTACCTTCACACTGATGGCAATTACTCATTTTATACGATGGAAAAACTGTTGTATTTTTATTGTATTTTATGCTCCGGGCGTAGACTTCTAAGGCCCTACCTATTCGATTTGGTAGAGCAACACCCTACAGTGAAGCCTAGGTTGCCTGGAACGTAGAAATGACCATAACTTTCACACTGGATGCAATTATTCGTTTTATACGATGGAAAAACTGTTGAATTTATTTTGTATTTTATGCTTCTGGCGTTGACATCATAGGCCCTAACTATTCGATCTGGTGGAGGAACGCCCTAGAGGCAAGCCTAAGTTGCCCGGAACGTAGAAATGACCATAACTTTCTCACTGGTTGCAATTATTCGTTTTATACGATGGAAAAACAGTTGAATTTCTTTTGTATTTTATGCTTCTGGCGTTGACTTCATAGGCCGTAACTATTCGATCTGGTGGGCCAACGCCCTAGAGTGAAGCCTAGGTTGCCCGGAACGTAGGAATGACCATTAGCTTCACACTGGTTGCAATTATTCCTGTTATACGATGGAAGAACTGTTGTATTTTTATTGTATTTTATGCTTCTCGCGTTGACTTCTTAGGCCCGAACAATTCGATCTGGTGGACAAACGCCATAGAGTCAAGCCTAGGTTGCCAGGAACGTAGAAATGGCTATCACTTTCACACTGCTTGCAATTATACATTTCATACGATGGCAGAACTGCTATACTTATGTTGTATTTTATGCTTCTGGCGTTGGCTTCTAAGGCCCTAACTATTCGATCTGGTGGAGGAACACCCTAGACTGAAGCCTAGGTTGCCCGGAACGTAGAAATGACCTGTACTTTCACACTGGTTGCAATTATTCCTGTTATACGGTGGAAAAACTGTTGCATTTTTATTGTATTTTATGCTTCTGGCGTTAAATTCTAAGTACCGAACTATGCGATCTGGAGGAGCAACGCCCTACAGTTAAGCCTATGTTGCCTGGAACGTAGAAATGACCTTTACTTTCACACTGTTTGCAAATATACATCATATACGATGGAAAAGCTATTGTATTTATACTGTATGTTATGCTTCTGGCGCTGACTTCTTAGGCCCTAGCTATTCGATCTGGTGGAGCAAGGCCCTAGAGCGATGCCTAGGTTGCCCGGAACGTAGAAATGACCATTACTTTCACACTTGTTGCAATGATTCCTGTTATACGATGGAAAAACTATTGTATTTATTTTGTATTTTATGCTTCTGGCGTTGACTTCTAAGGCCCTAGCTATTCGATCTGGTGGACCAACACCCCTGAGCGTCGCCTAGGTCGCCTGGACCTATGACCATCACTTTCACTCTGGTTGCAATTATTCCTGTTATACGATGGAAAAGCTGTTGTACTTATGTTGTATTTTATGTTTCTGGCGTTGAATTCTAAGTCCCTAACTATTCGATCTGGTGGAGCAACGCCGTAGAGTGAAGCCTAGGTTGCCCGGAACGTAGAAATGACCTTTATTTCACACTGTTTGCAATTATTCCTTTTATACGATATAAAAACTGTTGTATTTTTATTGTGTTTTATGCTTCTGGCGTTGACTTCTGAGGCCCTAACTATTCGATCTGGTGGAGCAACGCCCTACAGTTAAGCCTAGGTTGCCCGGAACGTAGAAATGACCTGTACTTTCACACTGGTTGCAATTATTCCTGTTATACGATGGAAAAACTGTTGCATTTTTATTGTATTTTATGCTTCTGGCATTAAATTCTAAGTACCGAACTATGCGATCTGGAGGAGCTACGCCCTAGAGTTAGGCCTATGTTGCCCGGAACGTAGAAATGACCTTTACTTTCACACTGTTTGCAAATATACATCATATACGATGGAAAAGCTGTAGTATTTATATTGTATTTTATGCTTCTGGCGTTGACTTCTTAGGCCCTAACTATTCGATCTGGTGGAGCACCGCCCTAGAGTGAAGCCTAGGTTGCCCGGAACGTAGAAATGACCAGTACTTTCACACTGGTTGCAGTTACTCCTGTTATACGGTGGAAAAACTGTTCTATCTATTTTGTATTTCATGCTTCGGGCGTTGACTTCTAAGGCCCTAACTATTCGATCTGGTGGAGCAGCGCCCTACAGTTAAGCCTAGGTTGCCCGGAACGTAGGAATGACCTATACCTTCGCACTGTTCGCAAATATACATTATATACGATGGTAAAGCTGTTGTATTTATATTGGATTTTATGCTTCCGGCGTTGACTTCTTAGGCCCTAACTATTCGATCTGGAGGAACAAAGCCCTAGAGTGAAGCCTAGGTTGCCCGGAACGTAGAAATGACCTTTACTTTCACACTGCTTGCAATCATTCATTTTATACGTTGGAAATGCTGTTGTATCTATATTGTATTTTATGCTTCTGGAGTTGACTTCTAAGGCCGTAGCTATTCGATGTGGTGGAGCAACGCCCTAGAGTGAAGCCTAGGTTACCGGGAACATAGAAATGACCAGTACTTTCACACTGGTTGCAGTTATTCCTGTTATACGATGGAAAAACTGTTGCATTTTTATTGTATTTTATGCTCGTGGCGTTGTATTCAAAGTCCCTAACTGTTCGATCTGGTGGAGCAATGCCCTGGAGTTAGGCCTAGGCTGCCCGGAACGTAGAAATGACCATAACTTTCACACTGTTTGCAATCATTCATTTTATACGATGGAAAAACTGTTGTATTTTTATTGTATTTTATGCGTCTGGAGTTGTTTTCTAAGGCCCTAACTACTCGACCTGGTGGAGCAACGCCCTAGAGTGAAGCCTAGGTTGCTCGGAACGTAGAAATGCCCATTACTTTCACCCTGGTTGTAATTATACCTGTTATACGATAGAATAACTGTTGTATTAATTCTGTATTTTATGCTTCGGGCTATGACTTCTAAGGCCCTAGCTATTCGGTTTGGTGGAGCACCGCCCTGTAGTGAAGCCTAGGTTGCCCGGAACGTGGATTAGACCATTACCTTCACACTGGTTGCAATCATTCCTGTTATACGATGGAAAAACTGTTGCATCTTTATTGTATTTTATGCTTCTGGCGTTAATTTCTAAGTCCCTAGTTATGCGATCTGGTGGAACAAAGCCCTAGAGTGAAGCCTAGGTTGCCCGGAACGTAGGAGTGACCTTTACTTTCACACTGCTTGCAATTATACATTTTATACGATGGCAGAACTGCTATACTTATATTGTGTTTTATGCTTCTGGCGTTGACTTCTAAGGCCCTAACTATTCGATCTGGTGGAGGAACGCCCTAGAGTGAAGCCTAGGTTGCCCGGAACGTAGAAATGACCTATACCTTCACACTGTTTGCAGATATACATTATATACGATGGTAAAGCTGTTGTATTTATATTGGATTTTATGCTTCTGGCGTTGACTTCTTAGGCCCTAACTATTAGATCTGGTGGAAGAACGCCCTAGAGTGAACCCTAGGTTGCCCAGAACGTAGAAATGATATTTACCTACACACTGTTTGCAAATATATATTATATGCGATGGAAAAGCTGTTGTATTTATATTGTATTTTATGCTTCTGGCGTTGTCTTCCTAGGCCCTAACTATTCGATCTGGTGGAGCAATGCTCTAGAGTAAAGCCTAGGTTGCCCGGAAGGTAGAAATGACCATTACATTCACACTGCTTGCAATTATACATTTTATATGATGGAAACACTGTTATAATTATGTTGTATTTTATTCTTCTGGCGTTGAATTCTAAGTCCCTAGCTGTTCGATCTGGTGGAGCAACGCCCTAGAGTGAAGCCTAGGTTACCCGGAACATAGAAATGACCAGTACTTTCACACTGGTTGCAGCTTTCCTGTTATACGATGGAAAAACTGTTGCATTTTTATTGTATTTTATGCTTCTGGCGTCAAATTTTAAGTCCCTAGCTATGCGATCTGGTGGAGCAACGCCCTACAGTTAAGCCTAGGTTACCCGGAACCTAGAAATGATCTTGACTTTCACACTGTTTGCAAATATACATTATATACGATGGAAAAGCTGTTGTATTTATATTGTATTTTATGCTTCTGACGTTGACTTCTTAGGCCCTAACTATTCGATCTGGTGGAACAACGCCCTAGAGTGAAGCCTAGGTTGCCCGGAACGTAGAAATGACCATAACTTTCACACTGGTTGCAATTATTCGTTTCATACAATGGAAAAACTGTTCTATTTATTTTGTATTTTATGCTTCGCGCGTTGACTTCAAAGGCCCTAACTATTCGATCTGGTGGAGCAACGATCTTGAGTGAAGCCTAGGTCGCCCGAAACGTAGAAATGGCCATTACTTTCACACTGCTTGCAATTATTCTTTTTATACGATGGAAAAACTGTTGTATTTTTATTGTATTTTATGCGTCTGGAGTTGTTTTCTAAGGCCCTAACTACTCGACCTGGTGGCGGAACGCCCTAGAGTGAAGCCTAGGTTGCTCGGAACGTAGAAATGCCCATTACTTTCACCCTGGTTGTAATTATACCTGTTATACGATGGAATAACTGTTGTATTAATTTTGTATTTTATGCTTCGGGCAATGACTTCTAAGGCCCTAGCTATTCGATTTGGTGGAGCAACGACCTAGAGTGAAGCCTAGGTTGCCGGTAACGTAGAAAAGACCATATCTTTCACACTGGTTGCAATTATTCGTTTTATACGATGGAAAAACTGTTTTATTAATTTTGTATTTTATGCTTCGTGCATTGACTTCTAAGGCCCTAACTATTCGATCTGGTGGACCATCGCCCTAGAGTGAAGACTAGGTTGCCCGGAACGTAGAAATGAACATCACTTTCACACTAGTTGCAATTATTCCTGTTATACGATGGAAAAACTGTTGTATTTATTTTGTATTTTATGCTTCTGGCGTTGACTTCTTAGGCCCTACCTATTTGAACTGGTGGAGCACCGCCCTAGAGTGACGCCTAGGTTTCCCGGAACATAGAAAGGACCATTACCTTCACACTGGTTTTAATTATTCCTGTTATACGATGGAAAAACTGTTGTATCTTTATTCTATTTTATGCTTCGGGCGCTTACTTCTAAGGCCCTAACTATTCGATCTGGTGGAGCAACGCCCTAGGGTGAAGCCGAGGTTGCCCGGAACGTAGTAATGACCATAACCTTCACACTGGTTGCAATTATTCCTGTTATACGATGGAAAAGCTATTGTATTTATTTTGTATTTTATGCTTCTGGCGTTGACTTCTTAGCCCCTAACTATTCGATCTGGTGGACCAACACCCCAGAGCGAAGCCTAGGTCGCCCGGACCTACGACCATCACTTTCACTCTGGTTGCAATTATTCCTTTTATACGATGGAAAAATTGTTGCATTTTTATTGTAGTTTATGCTTCTGGCGTTGTATTCAAAGTCCCTAACTATTCGATCTGGTAGAGCAACGCCCTGGTGTTAAGTTTAGGTTGCCCGGAACGTAGAAGTGACCATAACTTTCACACTGTTTGCAATCATTCATTTTATACGATGGAAAAGCTGTTGTATTTATATTGTATTTTATGCTTCTGGAATTGACTTCTAAGGCCGTAGCTATTCGATGTGGTGGAGCAACTCCCAAGAGTGAAACCTAGGTTGCCCGGAACGTAGAAATGACCATAGCTTTCACACTGGTTGCAATTATTCCTGTTATAGAAGGGAAAAACTGTTGTATTTATATTGTATTTTATGCTTCTGGCGTTGCCTTTTAGGCCCTAACTATTCGATCACGTGGAGCGACGCCCTAGGGTGTAGCCTGGGTTGTCCGGAACGTAGAAATGACCATAGCTTTCATACTGGTTGCAATTATTCGTTTTATACGATGGAAAAACAATTGTATTTATATTGTATTTTATGCTTCTGGCGTTGACTTCTAAGGCCGTAGCTATTCGATGTGTTGGAGCAAGTCTCTAGGGTGAAGCCTAGGTTGCCAGGAACGTAGAAATGACCATATATTTCCCACTGTTTGCAATTATTCCTGTTATACGGTGGAAAAGCTGTTGTATTTATATTGTATTTAATGCTTCTGGCGTTGACTTCTGATGCCATAGCTATTCGATGTTGTCGAGCAACGCCATAGAGTGAAGCCTAGGTAGCCAGGAACGTAGAAATGACCATATCTTACACACTGGTTGCAATTATCCCTGTTATACGATGGAAAAGCTGTTGTATTTATATTGTATTTTATACTTCTGGCGTAGTCTTCTTATGCCAAAACTATTCGATCTGGTGGAACAACGCCCTAGAGTGAAGCCTAGGTTGCCCGGAACGTAGAAATGACCTTCAGTATCACAATGGTTGCAATTATCCCTGTTATACGATGAAACAAATGATGTATTTTTATTGTATTTTATGCTTCAGGCGTTGACTTCTAAGGCCCGAACTATTCGATGTGGTGGAGCAACGCCCTAGAGCAAAACCTAGGTTGCCCGAAACGTAGAAATGACCATTACTTTCATTCTGGTTGCAATTATTCATGCTATACGATGGACAAACTGTTGGATTTTGATTGTACTTTACACTTCTGGCGTTGACTTCTAAGGCCGTAGCTATTCGATGTGGTGGAGCAACGACATAGAGTGAAGCCTAGGTTGCCCGGAACGTAGAAATGACCATTACTTCCACACTGTTTGCAATTATTCATTTCATAGAATGGATAAACTGTTGTATTTATATTGTATTTTATGCTTCTGGCGTTGACTTCTTAGGCCCTAACTATTCGATCTGGTGGGGCAACGCCCTAGAGTGAAGACTAGGTTCCCGGAACGCAGAAATGACCATAACTTTCACACTGTTTGCAGTTATTCATTTCATATGATGGAAAAACTGTTGTACTTATATTGTATTTTATTCTTCTGGCGTTGAATTCTTAGTCCCTAGCTATTCGATCTTGTGGGGCAACGCCCTCGAATGAAGCCTAGGTTACCCGTAACGTAGAAATGACCAGTCCTTTCACACTGGTTGCAGTTATTCCTGTAATACGGTGGAAAAACTGTTGCATTTACATTGTATTTTATGCTTCTGGCGTTGAATTCTAAGGCCCTATGTATTCGATCTGGTGGAGCAATGTCTCTGAGTTAAGTCTAAGATGCCCGGAACGTAGAAATGGCCATTACTTTAACACTGGTTGCAATTATCCGTTTTATACAATGGAGAATCTGTTGTATTTTTATTTTATTTTATGCTTCAGGCGTTGACTTCCAAGGCCGTACCTATTCGATGTGGAGGAGCAACGCCCTACAGTGAAGCCTAGGTTGCCCGGAACGTAGAAATGACCATATCTTTCACACTGGTGTCAATTATTCCTGTTATACGATGGAAAAGCTGTTGTATTTATATTGTATTCTATGCTTCTGACGTTGTCTCCTTAGGCCCTAACCAGTGTATCTGGTGGACCGACGCCCTAGAGTGAAGCCTATGTTGTCCGGAACGTAGAAATGACCATATCCTTCACACTGGTTGCATTTATTCCTTTTAACGACGGAAAAACTGATGTATTTATATGGTATTTTATGCTTCTGGTGTTGACTTCTAAGGCCCTAGCTATTCGATCTGTTGGAGCCTTGCCCTAGAGTGAAGCCTAGGTTGCCCGGAACGTAGAAATCACAATCACCTTCACTCTGGTTGCAATCATTCCTGGTATACGATGGAAAAACTGTTGTATTTTTATTGCATTTTATGTTTCGGGCGCTGACTTCTAAGGTCCTAGCTATTCGATCTGGTGGAGCAATGCCCTAGAGTGAAGCCTAGGTTGCCGGAACGTAGAAATGACCATAACTTGCACACTGGTTGCAATTATTCCTGTTATACGGTGGACAAACTGTTGGATATTTACTGTACTTTATGCTTCTTGCGTTGACTTCTAAGGCCCTAACTATTCGATGTGGTGGAGCAACGCCCTACAGTGAAGCCTAGGTTGCCCGGAACGTAGAAAAGACCATTACCTTCACTCGTGTTGCAATTCTTCCTGTTACACGGTGAAAAAACTGTTGTATTGTTAATGTATTTTATGCTCCAGGCGTTGACTTCTAAGGCCGTAGCTATTCGATGTGGTGGAGCAACGACATAGAGTGAAGCCTAGGTTGCCCGGAACGTAGAAATGACCATTACTTCCACACTGTTTGCAATTATTCATTTCATAGAATGGATAAACTGTTGTATTTATATTGTATTTTATGCTTCTGGCGTTGACTTCTTAGGCCCTAACTATTCGATCTGGTGGGGCAACGCCCTAGAGTGAAGACTAGGTTCCCGGAACGCAGAAATGACCATAACTTTCACACTGTTTGCAGTTATTCATTTCATATGATGGAAAAACTGTTGTACTTATATTGTATTTTATGTTTCTGGCGTTGTATTCAAAGTCCCTAACTATTCGATCTGGTGGAGCAACGCCCTAGAGTGAAGCCTAGGTTGCCCCGAACGTAGAAATGACCGTTACTTTCACAATGTTTGCAAATATACATTATATACGATGGAAAGGCTGTTGTATTTATATTGTATTTTATGCTTCTGGCGTTGACTTCTTAGGCCCTAACTATTTGATCTGGTGGAGCACCGCCCTGTAGTGAAGCCTAGGTTCCGCGGAACGTAGAAATGACCAGTACTTTCACACTGGTTGCAGTTATTCCTGTTATACGATGGAAAAACTGTTGCATTTTTATTGTATTTTATGCCTCTGGCGTTGACTTCTAAGTCCCTAGCTATTCGATCTGGTGGAGCAACGCCCTACAGTTAAGCCTAGGTTGCCCGGAACGTAGAAATGACCATAGCTTTCACACTGGTTGCAATTATTCCTTATATACAAGGGAAAAACTGTTGTATTTATATTGTATTCTATGCTTCTGGCGTTGACTTCTCAGGCCCTAACTATTCAATCTGGTGGAACAACGCCCTAGAGTGAAGCCTAGGTTGCGCGGAACGTAGAAAAGACCTTTACTTTCACACTGTTTGCAAATATACATTATATACGATGGAAAAGCTGTTGTATTTATATTGTATTTTATGCTTCGGGCGTTGACTTCTAAGGCCGTAGCTATTCGATCTGGTGGAGCACCGCCCTAGAGTGAAGCCTAGGTTTCGCGGAACGTAGAAAATACCTTTACTTTCACACTGTTTGCAAATATACATTATATACGATGGAAAGACTGTTGTAAATATGTTGTATTATATTCCTCTGGCGCTATATCCTAAGTCCCTAGCTATTCGATCTGGTGGAGCAACGCCCTAGAGTGAAGCCTAGGTTACCGGGAACATAGAAATGACCAGTACTTTCACACTGGTTGCAGTTATTCCTGTTATATGATGGAAAAACAGTTGCATTTTTATTGTATTTTATGCCTCTGGCGTTGACTTCTGAGTCCCTAGCTATTCGATCTGGTGGAGCAACGCCCTGGAGTTAAGCCTAGGTTGCCCAGAACGTAGAAATTACCATTACCTTCACACTGTTTGCGATTATTCATTTTATACGATGGTAAAACTGTTGTACTTATGTTGTATTTTATTCTTCTGCCGATGAATTCTAAGTCCCTAGCTATTCGATCTGGTGGAGCAACGCCCTAGAGTGAAGCCTAGGTTACCCGGAACATAGAAATGACCAGTACTTTCACACTGGTTGCAGCTTTCCTGTTATACGATGGAAAAACTCTTGCATTTTTATTGTATTTTACGCTTCTGGCGTTGTATTCAAAGTCCCTAACTATTCGATCTGGTGGAACAACGGCCTAGAGTGAAGCCTAGGTTTCGCGGAACGTAGAAGATACCTTTACTTTCACACTGTTTGCAAATATACATTATATACGATGGAAAAGCTGTTGTATTTATATTGTATTTTATGCTTCGGGCGTTCACTTCTAAGGCCGTAGCTATTCGATCTGGTGGAGCACCGCCCTAGAGTGAAGCCTAGGTTACCCGGAACATAGAAATGACCAGAACTTTTACACTGGTTGCAATTATTCCTTTTACACGCAGGAAAAACTGTTGTATTTTTATTGTATTTTATGCTTCTGGCGTTGTATTCAAAGCCCATAACTATTCGATCTGGTGGAGCAACGCCCTAGAGTGAAGCCTAGGTTGCGCGGAACGTAGAAAAGACCTTTACTTTCACACTGTTTGCAAACATACATTATATACGATGGAAAAGCTGTTGTATTTATATTGTATTTTATGCTTCTGGCGTTGACTTCTTAGGCCCTAACTATTTGATATGGTGGAGCACCGCCCTGTAGTGAAGCCTAGGTTGCCCGGAACGTAGAAATGACCATAGCTTTCACACTGGTTGCTAGTATTCCTGTTATACAAAGGAAAAACTGTTGTATTTATATTGTATTTTATGCTCCTGGCGTTGACTTCTATGGCCCTAACTATTCGATCTGGTAGAGCAACGCTCTAGAGTGAAGCCTAGGTTGCCCAGAACGTAGAAATGACCTGTACTTTCACAATGGTTACAATTACTCCTGTTATGCTATGGAAAAACTGTTGCATTTTTATTGTATTTTATGATTCTGGCGTTAAATTCTAAGTCCCTAACTATGCTATCTGGTGGAGCAAGGCCCTACAGTTAAGCCTAGGTGCCCGGAACGTAGAAATGACCATAACTTTCACACAGCTTGAAATTATACATTTTATACGATGGAAAAGCTGTTGTACATACGGTGTATTATATTCTTCTGGCGCTGAATTCTAAGTCCCTAGCTATTCGGTCTGGTGGAGCAACGCCCTAGAGTGAAGCCTAGGTTACCCGGAACATAGAAATGACCAGTACTTTCACACTGGTTGCAGCTTTCCTGTTATACGATGGAAAAACTGTTGCATCTTTATTGTATTTTATGCTTCCGGCGTTGTATTCAAAGTGCCTAACTATTCGATCTGGTGGAACAACGCCCTGGAGTTAAGCCTAGGTTGTCCGGAAAGTAGAAATGACCATAACTTTCACACTGCTTGCAATCATTCATTTTATGCGATGGAAAAGCTGTTGTATTTATATGGATTTTATGCTTCTGGAGATGACTTCTAAGGCCGCAGCTATTCGATAAGATGGAGCAACGCACAAGAGCGAAGCCTAGGTTCCCCGGAACGTAGAAATGACCATTCCTTTCACAATGGTTGCAATTATTCCTTTTATACGCAGGAAAAACTGTTGTATTTTTATTGTATTTTAGGCTTCTGGCGTTGACTTCTTAGGCCCTAACTATTTGATCTGGTGGAGCACCGCCCTGTAGTGAATTCTAGGTTGCCCGGAACGTAGAAATGACCATAGCTTTCACACTGGTTGCTAGTATTCCTGTTATACAAGGGAAAAACTGTTGTATTTATATTGTATTTTATGCTTCTGGCGTTGACTTCTAAGGCCCCAGCTATTCGATCTGGTAGAGCAGCGCTCTAGAGCGAAGCCTAGTTTGCCCAGAACGTAGAAATGACCTGTACTTTCACACTGGTTACAATTACTCCTGTTATGCTATGGAAAAACTGTTGCACTTTTATTGTATTTTATGATTCTGGCGTTAAATTCTAAGTCCCTAACTATGCTATCTGGTGGAGCAACGCCCTACAGTTAAGGCTAGGTGCCCGGAACGTAGAAATGACCATAACCTTCACACTGCTTGCAATTATACATATTATACGATGGAAAAGCTGTTGTACATACGGTGTATTATATTCTTCTGGCGCTGAATTCTAAGTCCCTAGCTATTCGATCTGGAGGAGCAACGCCCTAGAGTGAAGCCTAGGTGACAGGGCACATAGAAATGACCAGTACTTTCACACTGGTTGTAGTTATTCCTGTTATACGATGGAAAAACAGTTGCATTTTTTTTGTATTTTATGCCTCTGGCGTTGACTTCTAAGTCCCTAGCTATTCGATCTGGTGGAGCAACGCCCTGGAGTTAAGCCTAGGTTGCCCAGAACGTAGAAATTACCATTACCTTCACACTGTTTGCGATTATTCATTTTATACGATGGTAAAACTGTTGTACTTATGTTGTATTTTATTCTTCTGCCGTTGAATTGTAAGTCCCTAGCTATTCGATCTGGTGGAGCAACGCCCTAGAGTGAAGCCTAGGTTACCGGGCACATAGAAATGACCAGTACTTTCTCACTGGTTGCAGTTATTCCTGTTATACGATGGAAAAACAGTTGCATTTTTATTGTATTTTATGCTTCTGGCGTTGTATTCAAAGTCCCTAACTATTCGATCTGGTGGAGCAACGGCCTAGAGAGAAGCCTAGGTTGCCCGGAACGTAGAAATGACCTGTACTTTCACACTGGTTACAATTACTCCTGTTATACTATGGAAAAACTGTTGCATTTTTATTGTGTTTTATGCTTCTGACGTTGACTTCTTAGGCCCTAACTATTCGATCTGGTGGAACAACGCCCTAGAGTGAAGGCTAGGTTGCGCGGAACGTAGGAAAGACCATTACATTCACACTGTTTGCAAATATACATTATATACGATGGAAATGCTGTTGTATTTATATTGTATTTTATGCTTCGGGCGTTGACTTCTAAGGCCGTAGCTATTCGATCTGGAGGAGCACCGCCCTAGAGTGAAGCCTAGGTTTCGCGGAACGTAGAAAATACCTTTACTTTCACACTGTTTGCAAATATACATTAAATACGATGGAAAGACTGTTGTAAATATGTTGTATTATATTCTTCTGGCGCTGAATTCTAAGTCCCTAGCTATTCGATCTGGTGGAGCAACGCCCTAGAGTGAAGCCTAGGTTACCGGGAACATAGAAATGACCAGTACTTTCACACTGGTTGCAGTTATTCCTGTTATATGATGGAAAAACAGTTGCATTTTTATTGTATTTTGTGATTCTGGCGTTAAATTCTAAGTCCCTAACTATGCTATCTGGTGGAGCAAGGCCCTACAGTTAAGCCTAGGTGCCCGGAACGTAGAAATGACCATAACTTTCACACAGCTTGAAATTATACATTTTATACGATGGAAAAGCTGTTGTACACACGGTGTACTATATTCTTCTGGCGCTGAATTCTAAGTCCCTAGCTATTCGGTCTGGTGGAGCAACGCCCTAGAGTGAAGCCTAGGTTACCCGGAACATAGAAATGACCAGTACTTTCACACTGGTTGCAGCTTTCCTGTTATACGATGGAAAAACTCTTGCATTTTTATTGTATTTTATGCTTCTGGCGTTGTATTCAAAGTCCCTAACTATTCGATCTCCTGGAACAACGCCCTGGAGTTAAGCCTAGGTTGTCCGGAAAGTAGAAATGACCATAACTTTCACACTGCTTGCAATCATTCATTTTATGCGATGGAAAAGCTGTTGTATTTATATGGATTTTATGCTTCTGGAGATGACTTCTAATGCCGCAGCTATTCGATAAGATGGAGCAACGCACAAGAGTGAAGCCTAGGTTCCCCGGAACGTAGAAATGACCATTCCTTTCACAATGGTTGCAATTATTCCTTTTATACGCAGGAAAAACTGTTGTATTTTTATTGTATTTTATGCTTCTGGCGTTGACTTCTTAGGCCCTAACTATTTGATCTGGTGGAGCACCGCCCTGTAGTGAAGTCTAGGTTGCCCGGAACGTAGAAATGACCATAGCTTTCACACTGGTTGCTAGTATTCCTGTTATACAAGGGAAAAACTGTTGTATTTATATTGTATTTTATGCTTCTGGCGTTGACTTCTAAGGCCCCAGCTATTCGATCTGGTAGAGCAACGCTCTAGAGCGAAGCCTAGTTTGCCCAGAACGTAGAAATGACCTGTACTTTCACACTGGTTACAATTACTCCTGTTATGCTATGGAAAAACTGTTGCACTTTTATTGTATTTTATGATTCTGGCGTTAAATTCTAAGTCCCTAACTATGCTATCTGGTGGAGCAACGCCCTAGAGTTAAGCCTAGGTGCCCGGAACGTAGAAATGACCATAACTTTCACACTGCTTGCAATTATACATATTATACGATGGAAAAGCTGTTGTACATACGGTGTATTATATTCTTCTGGCGCTGAATTCTAAGTCCCTAGCTATTCGATCTGGAGGAGCAACGCCCTAGAGTGAAGCCTAGGTTACCGGGCACATAGAAATGACCAGTACTTTCACACTGGTTGTAGTTATTCCTGTTATACGATGGAAAAACAGTTGCATTTTTTTTGTATTTTATGTCTCTGGCGTTGACTTCTAAGTCCCTAGCTATTCGATCTGGTGGAGCAACGCCCTGGAGTTAAGCCTAGGTTGCCCAGAACGTAGAAATTACCATTACCTTCACACTGTTTGCGATTATTCATTTTATACGATGGTAAAACTGTTGTACTTATGTTGTATTTTATTCTTCTGCCGTTGAATTGTAAGTCCCTAGCTATTCGATCTGGTGGAGCAACGCCCTAGAGTGAAGCCTAGGTTACCGGGCACATAGAAATGACCAGTACTTTCTCACTGGTTGCAGTTATTCCTGTTATACGATGGAAAAACAGTTGCATTTTTATTGTATTTTATGCTTCTGGCGTTGTATTCAAAGTCCCTAACTATTCGATCTGGTGGAGCAACGCCCTAGAGAGAAGCCTAGGTTGCCCCGAACGTAGAAATGACCGTTACTTTCACAATGTTTGCAAATATACATTATATACGATGGAAAAGCTGTTGTATTTATATTGTATTTTATGCTTCTGGCGTTGACTTCTTAGGCCCTAACTATTTGATCTGGTGGAGCACCGCCCTGTAGTGAAGCCTAGGTTGCCCGGAACGTAGAAATGACCATAGCTTTCACACTGGTTGCTAGTATTCCTGTTATGCTATGGAAAAACTGTTGCATTTTTATTGTATTTTATGATTCTGGCGTTAAATTCTAAGTCCCTAACTATGCTATCTGGTGGAGCAAGGCCCTACAGTTAAGCCTAGGTGCCCGGAACGTAGAAATGACCATAACTTTCACACAGCTTGAAATTATACATTTTATACGATGGAAAAGCTGTTGCACATACGGTGTATTATATTCTTCTGGCGCTGAATTCTAAGTCCCTAGCTATTCGGTCTGGTGGAGCAACGCCCTAGAGTGAAGCCTAGGTTACCCGGAACATAGAAATGACCATTACCTTCACACTGATTGCAATTATCCATTTTATACGATGGAAAAACTATTGTATTTTTATTGTATCTTATGCTTCGGGCGTTGACTTCTAAGACCCTAACTATTCGATCTGATGGAGCAACGCCCTAGAGTCAAGCCTAGGTTGCCAGGAACGTAGAAATGACCATAACTTTCACACTGGTTGCAATTATTCGTTTTATACGATGAAAAAACTGTTGTATTTATTTTGTATTTTATGCTTGGGTCGTTGACTTCTAAGGCCCTAGATAACCGATCTGGTTGAGCAACGCCCTAGAGCGAAGCATAGGTTGCCCGGAACGTAGAAATGACCATTACTTTCACACTGGTTGCAATTATTCCTGTTACACGATGGAAATTCTGTTGTATTTATATTGTATTTTATGCTTCTGGCGTTGACTTCTTAGGCCCTAATTATACGTTCTGGTGGAACAACGCCCTCGAGTGAAGCCTAGGTTGCGCGGAACGCAGAAATGACAATAATTTTCACACCGGTTGCAATTATTCGTTTTATACGATGGAAATACTGTTGTATTTGTTTTGTATTTTATGCTTCTGGCATTGACTTCTTAGGCCCTAACAATTCGATCTGGTGGAACAACGCCCTAGAGTGAAGCCTAGGTTTCCCGGAACGTAGAAATGGCCATTACATTCACACTGATAGGAATTATCCATTTTATACGATGGAAAAACTATTGTATTTTTATTGTATTTTATGCTTCGGGCGTTGACTTCTAAGGCCCTAACTATTCGATATGGTAGAGCAACACCCTACAGTGAAGGCTAGGTTGCCTGTAACGTAGAAATGACCATAACTTTCACACTGGATGCAATTATTCGTTTTATACGATGGAAAAACTGTTGTATTTACATTGTATTTTATGCTTCTGGCGTTGACTTCTTAGGCCCTAACTATTCGATCTGGTGGAGCAACGCCCTAGAGTGAAGGCTAGGTTGCCCGGAACGTAGAAATGACCATCACTTTCACACTGGTTGTAATTACTCCTGTCATGCGATGGAAAAACTGTTGTATCTTTATTGTGTTTCATGCTTCTGGCGTTGACTTCTTAGGCCCTGACCATTGGATCTGGTGGAGCAACGCCCTATAGTGAAGAATAGGTTGCCCGGAACGTAGAAATGGCCATTACTTTCACACTGGATGCAATTATTCGTTTTATACGATGGAAAAACTGTTGTATTTATACTGTATTTTATGCTTCGGGCGTTGACTTCTAAGGCCCTAACTATTCGATCTGGTGGAGCAACGCCCTAGAGTGAAGCCTAGGTTGCGCGGAACGCAGAAATGACAATAATTTTCACACCGGTTGCAATTATTCGTTTTATACGATGGAAATACTATTGTATTTGTTTTGTATTTTATGCTTCTGGCATTGACTTCTAAGGCTCTAACAATTCGATCTGGTGGAACAACGCCCTAGAGTGAAGCCTAGGTTTCCCGGAACGTAGAAATGGCCATTACATTCACACTGATAGCAATTATCCATTTTATACGATGGAAAAACTATTGTATTTTTATTGTATTTTATGCTTCGGGCGTTGACTTCTAAGGCCCTAACTATTCGATATGGTGGAGCAACGCCCTAGAGTCAAGCCTAGGTTGCACGGAACGTGGAAATGACCATTACTTTCACACTGTTTGCAATTATTCATATTATACGATGCAAAAACTGTTGTATTTACATTGTATTTTATGCTTCTGGGGTTGACTTCTTAGGCCCTAGCTATTCGATCTGGTGGAGCAACGACCTAGAGTGAAGGCTAGGTTGCCTGGAACGTAGAAATGGCCATAACTTTAACACTGGTTGCCATTATTCGAATTATACGATGGAAAAACTGTTGAATTTATTTTGTATTTTATGCTTCTGGCGTTGACTTCATAGGCCCTATCTATTCGATCTGGTGAAGGAACGCCCTAGAGTCAAGCCTAAGTTGCCCGGAACGTAGAAATGACCATAACTTTCAAACTGGTTGCAATTATTCGTTTTATACGATGGAAAAACATTTGAACTTCTTTTGTATTTTATGCTTCGGGCGTTCACTTCTAAGGCCCTTACTATTGGATCTGGTGGAACAACGCCCTAGAGTGGAGCCTAGGTTGCCCGGAACGTAGAAATGGCCAGTACGTTCACACTGATAGCAATTATCCATTTTATACGATGGAAAAACTATTGTATTTTTATTGTATTTTATGCTTCGGGCGTTGACTTCTAAGGCCCTAACTATTCGATATGGTGGAGCAACGCCCTAGAGTCAAGCCTAGGTTGCACGGAACGTAGAAATGACCATTACTTTCACACTGTTTGCAATTATTCATATTATACGATGCAAAAACTGTTGTATTTACATTGTATTTTATGCTTCTGGGGTTGACTTCTTAGGCCCTAGCTATTCGATCTGGTGGAGCAACGACCTAGAGTGAAGGCTAGGTTGCCTGGAACGTAGAAATGACAATAACTTTCACACTGGATGCAATTATTGGTTTTATACGATGGAAAAACTGTTGTATTTACATTGTATTTTATGCTTCGGGCGTTGACATCTAAGGCCCTAACGATTCTATCTGGTGGAGCAACGCCCTAGAGTGAAGCCTAGATTGACCGGAACGTAGCACTGACCATAACTTTCACACTGGATGCAATTATTCGTTTTATACGACGGAAAAACTGTTGTATTTATTCTGTATTTTACGCTTCGGGCGCTGACTTCTAAGGCCCTAAGTATTCGATCTGGTGGAGCAACGCCCTAGAGTGAAGCCTAGGTTGCCCGGAACGTAGAAATGAACATTAACTTCACACTGATTGCAATTATCCATTTTATACGATGGAAAAACTATTGTATTTTTATTGTATCTTATGCTTCGGGCGTTGACTTCTAAGACCCTAACTATTCGATCTGATGGAGCAACGCCCTAGAGTCAAGTCTAGGTTGCCAGGAACGTAGAAATGACCATAACTTTCACACTGGTTGCAATTATTCGTTTTATACGATGGAAAAACTGTTGTATTTATTTTGCATTTTATGCTTCGGGCGTTGACTTCTAAGGCCCTAGCTAATCGATCTGGTTGAGCAACGCCCTAGAGCGAAGCATAGGTTGCCCGGAACGTAGAAATGACCATTACCTTCACACTGGTTGCAGTTATTCCTGTTACACGATGGAAAAACTGTTGTATTTACATTGTATTTTATGCTTCTGGCGTTGACTTCTTAGGCCCTAAGTATTCGATCTGGTGGAGCAACGCCCTAGAGTCAAGCCTAGGTTGCCCGGAACTTAGAAATGACCATCACTTTCACACTGGTTGTAATTACTCCTGTCACGCGATGGAAAAACTGTTGTATCTTTATTGTGTTTTATTCTTCTGGCGTTGACTTCTTAGGCCCTGACCATTCGATCTGGTGGAGCAACGCCCTAGAGTGTAGCCTAGGTTGCCCGGAACGTAGAAATGACAATTACCTTCACACTGGTTGCAATTATTCGTTTTATACGATGGAAAAACTGTTGTATTCATTTTGTATTTTATGCTTCGGGCGTTGACTTCTAAGGCCCTGGCTAATCGATCTGGTTGAGCAACGCTCTAGAGCGAAGCATAGGTTGCCCGGAACGTAGAAGTGACCATTACCTTCACACTGGTTGCAGTTATTCCTGTTATACGATGGAAAAACTGTTGTATTTTTATTGTATTATATGCTTCGGGCGTTGACTTCTCAGGCCCTAACTATTCGATCTGGTGCAGCATCGCCCTAGGGTGAATCCTAGGTTGTGCGGAACGCAGAAATGACCATTCCTTTCACACTGATGGCAATTACTCATTTTATACGATGGAAAAACTGTTCTATTTTTATTGTATTTTATGCTCCGGGCGTAGACTTCTAAGGCCCTAGCTATTCGATTTGGTAGAGCAACACCCTACAGTGTAGCCTAGGTTGCCTGGAACGTAGAAATGGCTATCACTTTCACACGGGTTGCCATTATTCGTGTTATACGATGGAAAAACTGTTGTATTTATTTTGCATTTTATGCTTCGGGCGTTGACTTCTAAGGCCCTAGCTAATCGATCTGGTTGAGCAACGCCCTAGAGCGAAGCATAGGTTGCCCGGAACGTAGAAATGACCATTACCTTCACACTGGTTGCAGTTATTCCTGTTATACGATGGAAAAACTGTTGTATTTACATTGTATTTTATGCTTCTGGCGTTGACTTCTTAGGCCCTAAGTATTCGATCTGGCGGAGCAACGCCATAGAGTGAAGGCTAGGTTGCCCGGAACTTAGAAATGACCATCACTTTCACACTGGTTGTAATTACTCCTGTCACGGGATGGAAAAACTGTTGTATCTTTATTGTGTTTTATTCTTCTGGCGTTGACTTCTTAGGCCCTGACCATTCGATCTGGTGGAGCAACGCCCTAGAGTGTAGCCTAGGTTGCCCGGAACGTAGGAATGACCATTACTTTCACACTGATGGCAATTACTCATTTTATACGATGGAAAAACTGTTCTATTTTTATTGTATTTTATGCTCCGGGCGTAGACTTCTAAGGCCCTAGCTATTCGATTTGGTAGAGCAACACCCTACAGTGAAGCGTATGTTGCCTGGAACGTAGAAATGGCTATCACTTTCACACGGGTTGCCATTATTCGTGTTATACGATGGAAAAACCGTTGCATTTTCATTGTATTTTATGCTTCGGGCGATGACATCTAAGGCCCTAACGATTCGATCTGGTGGAGCAACGCCCTAGAGCGAAGACTAGGTTGACCGGGACGTAGAAATGACCATAACTTTCACACTGGTTGCAATTATTCGTTTTATACGATGGAAAAACTGTTGTATTTATTTTGTATTTTATGCTTGGGTCGTTGACTTCTAAGGCCCTAGATAATCGATCTGGTTGAGCAACGCCCTAGAGCGAAGCATAGGTTGCCCGGAACGTAGAAATGACCATTACTTTCACACTGGTTGCAATTATTCCTGTTACACGATGGAAATTCTGTTGTATTTATATTGTATTTTATGCTTCTGGCGTTGACTTCTTAGGCCCTAATTATACGTTCTGGTGGAACAACGCCCTCGAGTGAAGCCCAGGTTGCGCGGAACGCAGAAATGACAATAATTTTCACACCGGTTGCAATTATTCGTTTTATACGATGGAAATACTGTTGTACTTGTTTTGTATTTTATGCTTCTGGCATTGACTTCTAAGGCTCTAACAATTCGATCTGGTGGAACAACGCCCTAGAGTGAAGCCTAGGTTGCCCGGAACGTAGAAATGAACATTAACTTCACACTGATTGCAATTATCCATTTTATACGATGGAAAAACTATTGTATTTTTATTGTATCTTATGCTTCGGGCGTTGACTTCTAAGACCCTAACTATTCGATCTGATGGAGCAACGCCCTAGAGTCAAGTCTAGGTTGCCAGGAACGTAGAAATGACCATAACTTTCACACTGGTTGCAATTATTCGTTTTATACGATGGAAAAACTGTTGTATTTATTTTGCATTTTATGCTTCGGGCGTTGACTTCTAAGGCCCTAGCTAATCGATCTGGTTGAGCAACGCCCTAGAGCGAAGCATAGGTTGCCCGGAACGTAGAAATGACCATTACCTTCACACTGGTTGCAGTTATTCCTGTTATACGATGGAAAAACTGTTGTATTTACATTGTATTTTATGCTTCTGGCGTTGACTTCTTAGGCCCTAAGTATTCGATCTGGCGGAGCAACGCCATAGAGTGAAGGCTAGGTTGCCCGGAACTTAGAAATGACCATCACTTTCAGACTGGTTGTAATTACTCCTGTCACGCGATGGAAAAACTGTTGTATCTTTATTGTGTTTTATTCTTCTGGCGTTGACTTCTTAGGCCCTGACCATTCGATCTGGTGGAGCAACGCCCTAGAGTGTAGCCTAGGTTGCCCGGAACGTAGGAATGACCATTACTTTCACACTGATGGCAATTACTCATTTTATACGATGGAAAAACTGTTCTATTTTTATTGTATTTTATGCTCCGGGCGTAGACTTCTAAGGCCCTAGCTATTCGATTTGGTAGAGCAACACCCTACAGTGAAGCCTATGTTGCCTGGAACGTAGAAATGGCTATCACTTTCACACGGGTTGCCATTATTCGTGTTATACGATGGAAAAACCGTTGCATTTTCATTGTATTTTATGCTTCGGGCGATGACATCTAAGGCCCTAACGATTCGATCTGGTGGAGCAACGCCCTAGAGCGAAGACTAGGTTGACCGGGACGTAGAAATGACCATAACTTTCACACTGGTTGCAATTATTCGTTTTATACGATGGAAAAACTGTTGTATTCATTTTGTATTTTATGCTTCGGGCGTTGACTTCTAAGGCCCTGGCTAATCGATCTGGTTGAGCAACGCTCTAGAGCGAAGCATAGGTTGCCCGGAACGTAGAAGTGACCATTACCTTCACACTGGTTGCAGTTATTCCTGTTATACGATGGAAAAACTGTTGTATTTTTATTGTATTATATGCTTCGGGCGTTGACTTCTCAGGCCCTAACTATTCGATCTGGTGCAGCATCGCCCTAGGGTGAATCCTAGGTTGTGCGGAACGCAGAAATGACCATTCCTTTCACACTGATGGCAATTACTCATTTTATACGATGGAAAAACTGTTCTATTTTTATTGTATTTTATGCTCCGGGCGTAGACTTCTAAGGCCCTAGCTATTCGATTTGGTAGAGCAACACCCTACAGTGTAGCCTAGGTTGCCTGGAACGTAGAAATGGCTATCACTTTCACACGGGTTGCCATTATTCGTGTTATACGATGGAAAAACTGTTGTATTTATTTTGCATTTTATGCTTCGGGCGTTGACTTCTAAGGCCCTAGCTAATCGATCTGGTTGAGCAACGCCCTAGAGCGAAGCATAGGTTGCCCGGAACGTAGAAATGACCATTACCTTCACACTGGTTGCAGTTATTCCTGTTATACGATGGAAAAACTGTTGTATTTACATTGTATTTTATGCTTCTGGCGTTGACTTCTTAGGCCCTAAGTATTCGATCTGGCGGAGCAACGCCATAGAGTGAAGGCTAGGTTGCCCGGAACTTAGAAATGACCATCACTTTCACACTGGTTGTAATTACTCCTGTCACGCGATGGAAAAACTGTTGTATCTTTATTGTGTTTTATTCTTCTGGCGTTGACTTCTTAGGCCCTGACCATTCGATCTGGTGGAGCAACGCCCTAGAGTGTAGCCTAGGTTGCCCGGAACGTAGGAATGACCATTACTTTCACACTGATGGCAATTACTCATTTTATACGATGGAAAAACTGTTCTATTTTTATTGTATTTTATGCTCCGGGCGTAGACTTCTAAGGCCCTAGCTATTCGATTTGGTAGAGCAACACCCTACAGTGAAGCCTATGTTGCCTGGAACGTAGAAATGGCTATCACTTTCACACGGGTTGCCATTATTCGTGTTATACGATGGAAAAACCGTTGCATTTTCATTGTATTTTATGCTTCGGGCGATGACATCTAAGGCCCTAACGATTCGATCTGGTGGAGCAACGCCCTAGAGCGAAGACTAGGTTGACCGGGACGTAGAAATGACCATAACTTTCACACTGGTTGCAATTATTCGTTTTATACGATGGAAAAACTGTTGTATTTATTTTGTATTTTATGCTTGGGTCGTTGACTTCTAAGGCCCTAGATAATCGATCTGGTTGAGCAACGCCCTAGAGCGAAGCATAGGTTGCCCGGAACGTAGAAATGACCATTACTTTCACACTGGTTGCAATTATTCCTGTTACACGATGGAAATTCTGTTGTATTTATATTGTATTTTATGCTTCTGGCGTTGACTTCTTAGGCCCTAATTATACGTTCTGGTGGAACAACGCCCTCGAGTGAAGCCTAGGTTGCGCGGAACGCAGAAATGACAATAATTTTCACACCGGTTGCAATTATTCGTTTTATACGATGGAAATACTGTTGTATTTGTTTTGTATTTTATGCTTCTGGCATTGACTTCTAAGGCTCTAACAATTCGATCTGGTGGAACAACGCCCTAGAGTGAAGCCTAGGTTTCCCGGAACGTAGAAATGGCCATTACATTCACACTGATAGCAATTATCCATTTTATACGATGGAAAAACTATTGTATTTTTATTGTATTTTATGCTTCGGGCGTTGACTTCTAAGGCCCTAACTATTCGATATGGTGGAGCAACGCCCTAGAGTCAAGCCTAGGTTGCACGGAACGTAGAAATGACCATTACTTTCACACTGTTTGCAATTATTCATATTATACGATGCAAAAACTGTTGTATTTACATTGTATTTTATGCTTCTGGGGTTGACTTCTTAGGCCCTAGCTATTCGATCTGGTGGAGCAACGACCTAGAGTGAAGGCTAGGTTGCCTGGAACGTAGAAATGACAATAACTTTCACACTGGATGCAATTATTGGTTTTATACGATGGAAAAACTGTTGTATTTACATTGTATTTTATGCTTCGGGCGTTGACATCTAAGGCCCTAACGATTCTATCTGGTGGAGCAACGCCCTAGAGTGAAGCCTAGATTGACCGGAACGTAGCACTGACCATAACTTTCACACTGGATGCAATTATTCGTTTTATACGACGGAAAAACTGTTGTATTTATTCTGTATTTTACGCTTCGGGCGCTGACTTCTAAGGCCCTAAGTATTCGATCTGGTGGAGCAACGCCCTAGAGTGAAGCCTAGGTTGCCCGGAACGTAGAAATGAACATTAACTTCACACTGATTGCAATTATCCATTTTATACGATGGAAAAACTATTGTATTTTTATTGTATCTTATGCTTCGGGCGTTGACTTCTAAGACCCTAACTATTCGATCTGATGGAGCAACGCCCTAGAGTCAAGTCTAGGTTGCCAGGAACGTAGAAATGACCATAACTTTCACACTGGTTGCAATTATTCGTTTTATACGATGGATAAACTGTTGTATTTATTTTGGAATTTATTCTTCGGGCGTTGACTTCTAAGGCCCTAGCTAATCGATCTGGTTGAGCAACGCCCTAGAGCGAAGCATAGGTTGCCCGGAACGTAGAAATGACGATTACCTTCACACTGGTTGCAGTTATTCCTGTTACACGATGGAAAAACTGTTGTATTTACATTGTATTTTATGCTTCTGGCGTTGACTTCTTAGGCCCTAAGTATTCGATCTGGTGGAGCAACGCCCTAGAGTCAAGCCTAGGTTGCCCGGAACTTAGAAATGACCATCACTTTCACACTGGTTGTAATTACTCCTGTCACGCGATGGAAAAACTGTTGTATCTTTATTGTGTTTTATTCTTCTGGCGTTGACTTCTTAGGCCCTGACCATTCGATCTGGTGGAGCAACGCCCTAGAGTGTAGCCTAGGTTGCCCGGAACGTAGAAATGACAATTACCTTCACACTGGTTGCAATTATTCGTTTTATACGATGGAAAAACTGTTGTATTCATTTTGTATTTTATGCTTCGGGCGTTGACTTCTAAGGCCCTGGCTAATCGATCTGGTTGAGCAACGCTCTAGAGCGAAGCATAGGTTGCCCGGAACGTAGAAGTGACCATTACCTTCACACTGGTTGCAGTTATTCCTGTTATACGATGGAAAAACTGTTGTATTTTTATTGTATTATATGCTTCGGGCGTTGACTTCTCAGGCCCTAACTATTCGATCTGGTGCAGCATCGCCCTAGAGTGAATCCTAGGTTGTGCGGAACGCAGAAATGACCATTCCTTTCACACTGATGGCAATTACTCATTTTATACGATGGAAAAACTGTTCTATTTTTATTGTATTTTATGCTCCGGGCGTAGACTTCTAAGGCCCTAGCTATTCGATTTGGTTGAGCAACGCCCTAGAGCGAAGCATAGGTTGCCCGGAACGTAGAAATGACCATTACCTTCACACTGGTTGCAGTTATTCCTGTTATACGATGGAAAAACTGTTGTATTTACATTGTATTTTATGCTTCTGGCGTTGACTTCTTAGGCCCTAAGTATTCGATCTGGCGGAGCAACGCCATAGAGTGAAGGCTAGGTTGCCCGGAACTTAGAAATGACCATCACTTTCACACTGGTTGTAATTACTCCTGTCACGCGATGGAAAAACTGTTGTATCTTTATTGTGTTTTATTCTTCTGGCGTTGACTTCTTAGGCCCTGACCATTCGATCTGGTGGAGCAACGCCCTAGAGTGTAGCCTAGGTTGCCCGGAACGTAGGAATGACCATTACTTTCACACTGATGGCAATTACTCATTTTATACGATGGAAAAACTGTTCTATTTTTATTGTATTTTATGCTCCGGGCGTAGACTTCTAAGGCCCTAGCTATTCGATTTGGTAGAGCAACACCCTACAGTGAAGCCTATGTTGCCTGGAACGTAGAAATGGCTATCACTTTCACACGGGTTGCCATTATTCGTGTTATACGATGGAAAAACCGTTGCATTTTCATTGTATTTTATGCTTCGGGCGATGACATCTAAGGCCCTAACGATTCGATCTGGTGGAGCAACGCCCTAGAGCGAAGACTAGGTTGACCGGGACGTAGAAATGACCATAACTTTCACACTGGTTGCAATTATTCGTTTTATACGATGGAAAAACTGTTGTATTTATATTGTATTTTATGCTTGGGTCGTTGACTTCTAAGGCCCTAGATAATCGATCTGGTTGAGCAACGCCCTAGAGCGAAGCATAGGTTGCCCGGAACGTAGAAATGACCATTACTTTCACACTGGTTGCAATTATTCCTGTTACACGATGGAAATTCTGTTGTATTTATATTGTATTTTATGCTTCTGGCGTTGACTTCTTAGGCCCTAATTATACGTTCTGGTGGAACAACGCCCTCGAGTGAAGCCTAGGTTGCGCGGAACGCAGAAATGACAATAATTTTCACACCGGTTGCAATTATTCGTTTTATACGATGGAAATACTGTTGTATTTGTTTTGTATTTTATGCTTCTGGCATTGACTTCTAAGGCTCTAACAATTCGATCTGGTGGAACAACGCCCTAGAGTGAAGCCTAGGTTTCCCGGAACGTAGAAATGGCCATTACATTCACACTGATAGCAATTATCCATTTTATACGATGGAAAAACTATTGTATTTTTATTGTATTTTATGCTTCGGGCGTTGACTTCTAAGGCCCTAACTATTCGATATGGTGGAGCAACGCCCTAGAGTCAAGCCTAGGTTGCACGGAACGTAGAAATGACCATTACTTTCACACTGTTTGCAATTATTCATATTATACGATGCAAAAACTGTTGTATTTACATTGTATTTTATGCTTCTGGGGTTGACTTCTTGGGCCCTAACTATTGGATCTGGTGGAGCAACGCCCTAGAGTGAAGGCTAGGTTGCCCCGAACGTAGAAATGACCATCACTCTCACACTGGTTGTAATTACTCCTGTAGTGCGATGGAAAAACTGCTGTTTCTTTATTGTGTTTTATGCTTCTGGCGTTGACTTCTTAGGTCCTGACCATTCGATCTGGTGGAGCAACGCCCTAGTGTGAAGCCTAGGCTGCCCGGAACGTAGAAATGAACATTACCTTCACACTGATTGCAATTATTCATTTTATACGATGGAAAAGCTATTGTGTTTTTATTGTATTTTATGCTTCGGGCGTTGACTTCTCAGGCCCTAATTATTCGATCTGGTGCAGCAACGCCCTAGAGTGAATCCTAGGTTGAACGGAACGCAGAAATGACCATTACCTTCACACTGATGGCAATTACTCATTTTATACGATGGAAAAACTGTTGTATTTTTATTGTATTTTATGCTCCGGGCGTAGACTTCTAAGGCCCTACCTATTCGATTTGGTAGAGCAACACCCTACAGTGAAGCCTAGGTTGCCTGGAACGTAGAAATGACCATAACTTTCACACTGGATGCAATTATTCGTTTTATACGATGGAAAAACTGTTGAATTTATTTTGTATTTTATGCTTCTGGCGTTGACTTCATAGGCCCTAACTATTCGATCTGGTGGAGGAACGCCCTAGAGGCAAGCCTAAGTTGCCCGGAACGTAGAAATGACCATAACTTTCACACTGGTTGCAATTATTCGTTTTATACGATGGAAAAACAGTTGAATTTCTTTTGTATTTTATGCTTCTGGCGTTGACTTCATAGGCCGTAACTATTCGATCTGGTGGGCCAACGCCCTAGAGTGAAGCCTAGGTTGCCCGGAACGTAGGAATGACCATTAGCTTCACACTGGTTGCAATTATTCCTGTTATATGATGGAAAAACTGTTGTATTCTTATTGTATTTTATGCACCTGGTGTTGACTTCCTAGGCCCTAACTATTCGATCTGGTGGAGGATACGCCTCAGAGTTATATCTAGAATGGCCGGAACGTAGAAATGGCCGTCACTTTCACACTTGTTGCAATTATTCGCATTATACGATGGAACAGCTATTGTTTTTATATTGTGTTTTATGCTTCTGGCAATGACTTCTTAGGCCCTAGCTATTCGATCTGGTGGAGCAACACCCTAGAGTGAAGCCTAGGTTGCCCGGAACCTAGAAGTGACTACCACTTCCACACTGGTTGCAATTATTCGTTTTATACGATGGAAAAACCGTTGCATTTTCATTGTATTTTATGCTTCGGGCGTTGACTTCTAAGGCCCTAACTATTCCATCTGGTGGAGCAACGCCCTAGAGTGAAGCCTAGGTTGCCCGGAACGTAGAAATGACCATTACCTTCACACTGATTGCAATTATCCATTTTATACGACGGAAAAACTATTGTATTTTTATTGTATTTTATGCTTCGGGCGTTGACTTCTAAGGACCTAACTATTCGATCTGGTGGAGCAACGCCCTACAGTTAAGCCTAGGTTGCCCGGAACGTAGAAATGACCTTTACCTTCACACTGTTTTCTAATATACATTATATACGATGGAAAAACTGTTGTATTTTTATTGTATTTTATGCTTCTGGCGTTGACTTCTAAGTCCCTAGCTATTCGATCTGGTGGATCAACGCCCTTAAGCGAAGCCTAGGTTGCCCGGAACGTATAAATGACCTTTACTTTCACACTGCTTGCAATTATACATTTCATACGATGGCAGAACTGCTATACTTATGTTGTATTTTATGCTTCTGGCGTTGGCTTCTAAGGCCCTAACTATTCGATCTGGTGGAGGAACACCCTAGACTGAAGCCTAGGTGGCCCGGAACGTAGAAATGACCTGTACTTTCACACTGGTTGCAATTATTCCTGTTATACGGTGGAAAAACTGTTGCATTTTTATTGTATTTTATGCTTCTGGCGTTA
The DNA here is from genome assembly GCF_051401765.1 of Calliopsis andreniformis. Taxonomy (NCBI): domain Eukaryota; kingdom Metazoa; phylum Arthropoda; class Insecta; order Hymenoptera; family Andrenidae; genus Calliopsis; species Calliopsis andreniformis. Next base: position 21,780,335 of record NW_027480422.1, read on the forward strand.
AATTCTAAGTACCGAACTATGCGATCTGGAGGAGCAACGCCCTACAGTTAAGCCTATGTTGCCTGGAACGTAGAAATGACCTTTACTTTCACACTGTTTGCAAATATACATCATATACGATGGAAAAGCTATTGTATTTATACTGTATGTTATGCTTCTGGCGCTGACTTCTTAGGCCCTAGCTATTCGATCTGGTGGAGCAAGGCCCTAGAGCGATGCCTAGGTTGCCCGGAACGTAGAAATGACCATTACTTTCACACTTGTTGCAATGATTCCTGTTATACGATGGAAAAACTATTGTATTTATTTTGTATTTTATGCTTCTGGCGTTGACTTCTAAGGCCCTAGCTATTCGATCTGGTGGACCAACACCCCTGAGCGTCGCCTAGGTCGCCCGGACCTATGACCATCACTTTCACTCTGGTTGCAATTATTCCTGTTATACGATGGAAAAGCTGTTGTACTTATGTTGTATTTTATGTTTCTGGCGTTGAATTCTAAGTCCCTAACTATTCGATCTGGTGGAGCAACGCCGCAGAGTGAAGCCTAGGTTGCCCGGAACGTAGAAATGACCTTTATTTCACACTGTTTGCAATTATTCCTTTTATACGATATAAAAACTGTTGTATTTTTATTGTGTTTTATGCTTCTGGCGTTGACTTCTGAGGCCCTAACTATTCGATCTGGTGGAGCAACGCCCTACAGTTAAGCCTAGGTTGCCCGGAACGTAGAAATGACCTGTACTTTCACACTGGTTGCAATTATTCCTGTTATACGATGGAAAAACTGTTGCATTTTTATTGTATTTTATGCTTCTGGCATTAAATTCTAAGTACCGAACTATGCGATCTGGAGGAGCTACGCCCTAGAGTTAAGCCTATGTTGCCCGGAACGTAGAAATGACCTTTACTTTCACACTGTTTGCAAATATACATCATATACGATGGAAAAGCTGTAGTATTTATATTGTATTTTATGCTTCTGGCGTTGACTTCTTAGGCCCTAACTATTCGATCTGGTGGAGCACCGCCCTAGAGTGAAGCCTAGGTTGCCCGGAACGTAGAAATGACCAGTACTTTCACACTGGTTGCAGTTACTCCTGTTATACGGTGGAAAAACTGTTCTATCTATTTTGTATTTCATGCTTCGGGCGTTGACTTCTAAGGCCCTAACTATTCGATCTGGTGGAGCAGCGCCCTACAGTTAAGCCTAGGTTGCCCGGAACGTAGGAATGACCTATACCTTCGCACTGTTCGCAAATATACATTATATACGATGGTAAAGCTGTTGTATTTATATTGGATTTTATGCTTCCGGCGTTGACTTCTTAGGCCCTAACTATTCGATCTGGAGGAACAAAGCCCTAGAGTGAAGCCTAGGTTGCCCGGAACGTAGAAATGACCTTTACTTTCACACTGCTTGCAATCATTCATTTTATACGTTGGAAATGCTGTTGTATCTATATTGTATTTTATGCTTCTGGAGTTGACTTCTAAGGCCGTAGCTATTCGATGTGGTGGAGCAACGCCCTAGAGTGAAGCCTAGGTTACCGGGAACATAGAAATGACCAGTACTTTCACACTGGTTGCAGTTATTCCTGTTATACGATGGAAAAACTGTTGCATTTTTATTGTATTTTATGCTCGTGGCGTTGTATTCAAAGTCCCTAACTGTTCGATCTGGTGGAGCAATGCCCTGGAGTTAGGCCTAGGCTGCCCGGAACGTAGAAATGACCATAACTTTCACACTGTTTGCAATCATTCATTTTATACGATGGAAAAACTGTTGTATTTTTATTGTATTTTATGCGTCTGGAGTTGTTTTCTAAGGCCCTAACTACTCGACCTGGTGGAGCAACGCCCTAGAGTGAAGCCTAGGTTGCTCGGAACGTAGAAATGCCCATTACTTTCACCCTGGTTGTAATTATACCTGTTATACGATAGAATAACTGTTGTATTAATTCTGTATTTTATGCTTCGGGCTATGACTTCTAAGGCCCTAGCTATTCGGTTTGGTGGAGCACCGCCCTGTAGTGAAGCCTAGGTTGCCCGGAACGTGGATTAGACCATTACCTTCACACTGGTTGCAATCATTCCTGTTATACGATGGAAAAACTGTTGCATCTTTATTGTATTTTATGCTTCTGGCGTTAATTTCTAAGTCCCTAGTTATGCGATCTGGTGGAACAAAGCCCTAGAGTGAAGCCTAGGTTGCCCGGAACGTAGGAGTGACCTTTACTTTCACACTGCTTGCAATTATACATTTTATACGATGGCAGAACTGCTATACTTATATTGTGTTTTATGCTTCTGACGTTGACTTCTAAGGCCCTAACTATTCGATCTGGTGGAGGAACGCCCTAGAGTGAAGCCTAGGTTGCCCGGAACGTAGAAATGACCTATACCTTCACACTGTTTGCAGATATGCATTATATACGATGGTAAAGCTGTTGTATTTATATTGGATTTTATGCTTCTGGCGTTGACTTCTTAGGCCCTAACTATTAGATCTGGTGGAAGAACGCCCTAGAGTGAACCCTAGGTTGCCCAGAACGTAGAAATGATCTTTACCTACACACTGTTTGCAAATATATATTATATGCGATGGAAAAGCTGTTGTATTTATATTGTATTTTATGCTTCTGGCGTTGTCTTCCTAGGCCCTAACTATTCGATCTGGTGGAGCAATGCTCTAGAGTAAAGCCTAGGTTGCCCGGAAGGTAGAAATGACCATTACATTCACACTGCTTGCAATTATACATTTTATATGATGGAAACACTGTTATAGTTATGTTGTATTTTATTCTTCTGGCGTTGAATTCTAAGTCCCTAGCTGTTCGATCTGGTGGAGCAACGCCCTAGAGTGAAGCCTAGGTTACCCGGAACATAGAAATGACCAGTACTTTCACACTGGTTGCAGCTTTCCTGTTATACGATGGAAAAACTGTTGCATTTTTATTGTATTTTATGCTTCTGGCGTCAAATTTTAAGTCCCTAGCTATGCGATCTGGTGGAGCACCGCCCTACAGTTAAGCCTAGGTTACCCGGAACCTAGAAATGATCTTGACTTTCACACTGTTTGCAAATATACATTATATACGATGGAAAAGCTGTTGTATTTATATTGTATTTTATGCTTCTGACGTTGACTTCTTAGGCCCTAACTATTCGATCTGGTGGAACAACGCCCTAGAGTGAAGCCTAGGTTGCCCGGAACGTAGAAATGACCATAACTTTCACACTGGTTGCAATTATTCGTTTCATACAATGGAAAAACTGTTCTATTTATTTTGTATTTTGTGCTTCGCGCGTTGACTTCAAAGGCCCTAACTATTCGATCTGGTGGAGCAACGATCTTGAGTGAAGCCTAGGTCGCCCGAAACGTAGAAATGACCATTACTTTCACACTGCTTGCAATTATTCTTTTTATACGATGGAAAAACTGTTGTATTTTTATTGTATTTTATGCGTCTGGAGTTGTTTTCTAAGGCCCTAACTACTCGACCTGGTGGCGCAACGCCCTAGAGTGAAGCCTAGGTTGCTCGGAACGTAGAAATGCCCATTACTTTCACCCTGGTTGTAATTATACCTGTTATACGATGGAATAACTGTTGTATTAATTTTGTATTTTATGCTTCGGGCAATGACTTCTAAGGCCCTAGCTATTCGATTTGGTGGAGCAACGACCTAGAGTGAAGCCTAGGTTGCCGGTAACGTAGAAATGACCATATCTTTCACACTGGTTGCAATTATTCGTTTTATACGATGGAAAAACTGTTTTATTAATTTTGTATTTTATGCTTCGTGCATTGACTTCTAAGGCCCTAACTATTCGATCTGGTGGACCATCGCCCTAGAGTGAAGACTAGGTTGCCCGGAACGTAGAAATGAACATCACTTTCACACTGGTTGCAATTATTCCTGTTATACGATGGAAAAACTGTTGTATTTATTTTGTATTTTATGCTTCTGGCGTTGACTTCTTAGGCCCTACCTATTTGAACTGGTGGAGCACCGCCCTAGAGTGACGCCTAGGTTTCCCGGAACATAGAAAGGACCATTACCTTCACACTGGTTTTAATTATTCCTGTTATACGATGGAAAAACTGTTGTATCTTTATTCTATTTTATGCTTCGGGCGTTTACTTCTAAGGCCCTAACTATTCGATCTGGTGGAGCAACGCCCTAGGGTGAAGCCGAGGTTGCCCGGAACGTAGTAATGACCATAACCTTCACACTGGTTGCAATTATTCCTGTTATACGATGGAAAAGCTATTGTATTTATTTTGTATTTTATGCTTCTGGCGTTGACTTCTTAGGCCCTAACTATTCGATCTGGTGGACCAACACCCCAGAGCGAAGCCTAGGTCGCCCGGACCTACGACCATCACTTTCACTCTGGTTGCAATTATTCCTTTTATACGATGGAAAAACTGTTGCATTTTTATTGTAGTTTATGCTTCTGGCGTTGTATTCAAAGTCCCTAACTATTCGATCTGGTAGAGCAACGCCCTGGTGTTAAGTTTAGGTTGCCCGGAACGTAGAAGTGACCATAACTTTCACACTGTTTGCAAATATACATTATATACGATGGAAAAGCTGTTGTATTTATATTGTATTTTATGCTTCGGGCGTTGACTTCTATGGCCGTAGCTATTCGATCTGGTGGAGCACCGCCCTAGAGTGGAGCCTAGGTTACCGGGCACATAGAAATGACCAGTACTTTCACACTGGTTGCAGTTATTCCTGTTATACGATGGAAAAACAGTTGCATTTTTATTGTATTTTATGCTTCTGGCGTTGTATTCAATGTCCCTAACTATTCGATCTGGTGGAGCAACGCCCTAGAGAGAAGCCTAGGTTGCCCCGAACGTAGAAATGACCGTTACTTTCACAATGTTTGCAAATATACATTATATACGATGGAAAAGCTGTTGTATTTATATTGTATTTTATGCTTCTGGCGTTGACTTCTTAGGCCCTAACTATTCGATCTGGTGGAACAACGCCCTAGAGTGAAGCCTAGGTTTCGCGGAACGTAGAAGATACCTTTACTTTCACACTGTTTGCAAATATACATTATATACGATGGAAAAGCTGTTGTATTTATATTGTATTTTATGCTTCGGGCGTTGACTTCTAAGGCCGTAGCTATTCGATCTGGTGGAGCACCGCCCTAGAGTGAAGCCTAGGTTACCCGGAACATAGAAATGACCAGTACTTTTACACTGGTTGCAATTATTCCTTTTACACGCAGGAAAAACTGTTGTATTTTTATTGTATTTTATGCTTCTGGCGTTGTATTCAAAGTCCATAACTATTCGATCTGGTGGAGCAACGCCCTAGAGTGAAGCCTAGGTTGCGCGGAACGTAGAAAAGACCTTTACTTTCACACTGTTTGCAAATATACATTATATACGATGGAAAAGCTGTTGTATTTATATTGTATTTTATGCTTCGGGCGTTGACTTCTATGGCCGTAGCTATTCGATCTGGTGGAGCACCGCCCTAGAGTGGAGCCTAGGTTACCCGGAACATAGAAATGATCAGTACTTACACACTGGTTGCAGCTTTCCTGTTATACAATGGAAAAACTGTTGCATTTTTATTGTATTTTATGCTTCTGGCGTTGTATTCAAAGTCGCTAGCTATTCGATCTGCTGGAGCAACGCCCTGGAGTTAAGCCTAGGTTGTCCGGAAAGTAGAAATGACCATAAGTTTCACACTGTTTGCAATCATTCATTTTATGCGATGGAAAAGCTGTTGTATTTATATGGATTTTATGCTTCTGGAGTTGACTTCTAAGGCCGCAGCTATTCGATGAGATGGAGCAACGCCCAAGAGTGAAACCTAGGTTTCCCGGAACGTAGAAATGACCATTACTTCCACACTGGTTGCAATTATTCCTTTTATACGCAGGAAAAACTGTTGTATTTTTATTGTATTTTATGCTTCTGGCGTTGTATTCAAAGTCCCTAACTATGCTATCTGGTGGAGCAAGGCCCTACAGTGAAGCCTAGGTGCCCGGAACGTAGAAATGACAAGTACTTTCACACTGGTTGCAGTTATTCCTGTTATATGATGGAAAAACAGTTGCATTTTTATTGTATTTTATGCCTCTGGCGTTGACTTCTAAGTCCCTAGCTATTCGATCTGGTGGAGCAACGCCCTGGAGTTAAGCCTAGGTTGTCCGGAAAGTAGAAATGACCATAACTTTCACACTGTTTGCAATCATTCATTTTATGCGATGGAAAAGCTGTTGTATTTATATGGATTTTATGCTTCTGGAGTTGACTTCTAAGGCCGCAGCTATTCGATGAGATGGAGCAACGCCCAAGAGTGAAGCCTAGGTTTCCCGGAACGTAGAAATGACCATTACTTTCACACTGGTTGCAGCTTTCCTGTTATACGATGGAAAAACTCTTGCATTTTTATTGTATTTTATGCTTCTGGCATTGTATTCAAAGTCCCTAACTATTCGATCTGCTGGAACAACGCCCTGGAGTTAAGCCTAGGTTGTCCGGAAAGTAGAAATGACCATAACTTTCACACTGCTTGCAATCATTCATTTTATGCGATGGAAAAGCTGTTGTATTTATATGGATTTTATGCTTCTGGAGATGACTTCTAAGGCCGCAGCTATTCGATAAGATGGAGCAACGCACAAGAGTGAAGCCTAGGTTCCCCGGAACGTAGAAATGACCATTCCTTTCACAATGGTTGCCATTATTCCTTTTATACGCAGGAAAAACTGTTGTATTTTTATTGTATTTTATGCTCCTGGCGTTGACTTCTAAGGCCCTAACTATTCGATCTGGTAGAGCAACGCTCTAGAGCGAAGCCTAGTTTGCCCAGAACGTAGAAATGACCTGTACTTTCACACTAGTTACAATTACTCCTGTTATGCTATGGAAAAACTGTTGCACTTTTATTGTATTTTATGATTCTGGCGTTAAATTCTAAGTCCCTAACTATGCTATCTGGTGGAACAACGCCCTACAGTTAAGCCTAGGTGCCCGGAACGTAGAAATGACCATAACTTTCACACTGCTTGCAATTATACATATTATACGATGGAAAAGCTGTTGTACATACGGTGTATTATATTCATCTGGCGCTGAATTCTAAGTCCCTAGCTATTCGATCTGGAGGAGCAACGCCCTAGAGTGAAGCCTAGGTTACCGGGCACATAGAAATGACCAGTACTTTCACACTGGTTGTAGTTATTCCTGTTATACGATGGAAAAACAGTTGCATTTTTTTTGTATTTTATGCCTCTGGCGTTGACTTCTAAGTCCCTAGCTATTCGATCTGGTGGAGCAACGCCCTGGAGTTAAGCCTAGGTTGCCCAGAACGTAGAAATTACCATTACCTTCACACTGTTTGCGATTATTCATTTTATACGATGGTAAAACTGTTGTACTTATGTTGTATTTTATTCTTCTGCCGTTGAATTGTAAGTCCCTAGCTATTCGATCTGGTGGAGCAACGCCCTAGAGTGAAGCCTAGGTTACCGGGCACATAGAAATGACTAGTACTTTCTCACTGGTTGCAGTTATTCCTGTTATACGATGGAAAAACAGTTGCATTTTTATTGTATTTTATGCTTCTGGCGTTGTATTCAAAGTCCCTAACTATTCGATCTGGTGGAGCAACGCCCTAGAGAGAAGCCTAGGTTGCCCCGAACGTAGAAATGACCGTTACTTTCACAATGTTTGCAAATATACATTATATACGATGGAAAAGCTGTTGTATTTATATTGTATTTTATGCTTCTGGCGTTGACTTCTTAGGCCCTAACTATTTGATCTGGGGGAGCACCGCCCTAGAGCGAAGCCTAGGTTGCCGGGAACGTAGAAATGACCTGTACTTTCACACTGGTTACAATTACTCCTGTTATACTATGGAAAAACTGTTGCATTTTTATTGTGTTTTATGCTTCTGGCGTTGACTTCTTAGGCCCTAACTATTCGATCTGGTGGAACAATTCCCTAGAGTGAAGCCTAGGTTGCGCGGAACGTAGAAAAGACCATTACATTCACACTGTTTGCAAATATACATTATATACGATGGAAATGCTGTTGTATTTATATTGTATTTTATGCTTCGGGCGTTGACTTCTAAGGCCGTAGCTATTCGATCTGGTGGAGCACCGCCCTAGAGTGAAGCCTAGGTTTCGCGGAACGTAGAAAATACCTTTACTTTCACACTGTTTGCAAATATACATTATATACAATGGAAAGACTGTTGTTAATATGTTGTATTATATTCTTCTGGCGCTGAATTCTAAGTCCCTAGCTATTCGATCTGGTGGAGCAACGCCCTAGAGTGAAGCCTAGGTTACCGGGAACATAGAAATGACCAGTACTTTCACACTGGTTGCAGTTATTCCTGTTATATGATGGAAAAACAGTTGCATTTTTATTGTATTTTATGATTCTGGCGTTAAATTCTAAGTCCCTAACTATGCTATCTGGTGGAGCAAGGCCCTACAGTTAAGCCTAGGTGCCCGGAACGTAGAAATGACCATAACTTTCACACAGCTTGAAATTATACATTTTATACGATGGAAAAGCTGTTGTACATACGGTGTACTATATTCTTCTGGCGCTGAATTCTAAGTCCCTAGCTATTCGGTCTGGTGGAGCAACGCCCTAGAGTGAAGCCTAGGTTACCCGGAACATAGAAATGACCAGTACTTTCACACTGGTTGCAGCTTTCCTGTTATACGATGGAAAAACTCTTGCATTTTTACTGTATTTTATGCTTCTGGCGTTGTATTCAAAGTCCCTAACTATTCGATCTGCTGGAACAACGCCCTGGAGTTAAGCCTAGGTTGTACGGAAAGTAGAAATGACCATAACTTTCACACTGCTTGCAATAATTCATTTTATGCGATGGAAAAGCTGTTGTATTTATATGGATTTTATGCTTCTGGAGATGACTTCTAAGGCCGCAGCTATTCGATAAGATGGAGCAACGCACAAGAGTGAAGCCTAGGTTCCCCGGAACGTAGAAATGACCATTCCTTTCACAATGGTTGCAATTATTCCTTTTATACGCAGGAAAAACTGTTGTATTTTTATTGTATTTTATGCTTCTGGCGTTGACTTCTTAGGCCCTAACTATTTGATCTGGTGGAGCACCGCCCTGTAGTGAAGTCTAGGTTGCCCGGAACGTAGAAATGACCATAGCTTTCACACTGGTTGCTAGTATTCCTGTTATACAAGGGAAAAACTGTTGTATTTATATTGTATTTTATGCTTCTGGCGTTGACTTCTAAGGCCCCAGCTATTCGATCTGGTAGAGCAACGCTCTAGAGCGAAGCCTAGTTTGCCCAGAACGTAGAAATGACCTGTACTTTCACACTGGTTACAATTACTCCTGTTATGCTATGGAAAAACTTTTGCACTTTTATTGTATTTTATGATTCTGGCGTTAAATTCTAAGTCCCTAACTATGCTATCTGGTGGAGCAGCGCCCTACAGTTAAGCCTAGGTGCCCGGAACGTAGAAATGACCATAACTTTCACACTGCTTGCAATTATACATATTATACGATTGAAAAGCTGTTGTACATACGGTGTATTATATTCTTCTGGCGCTGAATTCTAAGTCCCTAGCTATTCGATCTGGAGGAGCAACGCCCTAGAGTGAAGCCTAGGTTACCGGGCACATGGAAATGACCAGTACTTTCACACTGGTTGTAGTTATTCCTGTTATACGATGGAAAAACGGTTGCATTTTTTTTGTATTTTATGCCTCTGGCGTTGACTTCTAAGTCCCTAGCTATTCGATCTGGTGGAGCAACGCCCTGGAGTTAAGCCTAGGTTGCCCAGAACGTAGAAATTACCATTACCTTCACACTGTTTGCGATTATTCATTTTATACGATGGTAAAACTGTTGTACTTATGTTGTATTTTATTCTTCTGCCGTTGAATTGTAAGTCCCTAGCTATTCGATCTGGTGGAGCACCGCCCTAGAGCGAAGCCTAGGTTGCCCGGAACGTAGAAATGACCTGTACTTTCACACTGGTTACAATTACTCCTGTTATACTATGGAAAAACTGTTGCATTTTTATTGTGTTTTATGCTTCTGGCGTTGACTTCTTAGGCCCTAACTATTCGATCTGGTGGAACAACGCCCTAGAGTGAAGCCTAGGTTGCGCGGAACGTAGAAAAGACCTTTACTTTCACACTGTTTGCAAATATACATTATATACGATGGAAATGCTGTTGTATTTATATTGTATTTTATGCTTCGGGCGTTGACTTCTAAGGCCGTAGCTATTCGATCTGGTGGAGCACCGCCCTAGAGTGAAGCCTAGGTTTCGCGGAACGTAGAAAATACCTTTACTTTCACACTGTTTGCAAATATACATTATATACGATGGAAAGACTGTTGTAAATATGTTGTATTATATTCTTCTGGCGCTGAATTCTAAGTCCCTAGCTATTCGATCTGGTGGAGCAACGCCCTAGAGTGAAGCCTAGGTTACCGGGAACATAGAAATGACCAGTACTTTCACACTGGTTGCAGTTATTCCTGTTATATGATGGAAAAACAGTTGCATTTTTATTGTATTTTATGCCTCTGGCGTTTACTTCTAAGTCCCTAGCTATTCGATCTGGTGGAGCAACGCCCTGGTTTTAAGCCTAGGTTGCCCAGAACGTAGAAATTACCATTACCTTCACACTGTTTGCGATTATTCATTTTATACGATGGTAAAACTGTTGTACTTATGTTGTATTTTATTCTTCTGCCGATGAATTCTAAGTCCCTAGCTATTCGATCTGGTGGAGCAACGCCCTGGAGTTAAGCCTAGGTTGTCCGGAAAGTAGAAATGACCATAACTTTCACACTGTTTGCAATGATTCATTTTATGCGATGGAAAAGCTGTTGTATTTATATGGATTTTATGCTTCTGGAGTTGACTTCTAAGGCCGCAGCTATTCGATGAGATGGAGCAACGCCCAAGAGTGAAGCCTAGGTTTCCCGGAACGTAGAAATGACCATTACTTTCACACTGGTTGCAATTATTCCTTTTATACGCAGGAAAAACTGTTGTATTTTTATTGTATTTTATGCTTCTGGCGTTGTATTCAAAGTCCGTAACTATTCGAACTGGTGGAGCAACGCCCTAGAGTGAAGCCTAGGTTGTCCCGAACGTAGAAATGACCGTTACTTTCACAATGTTTGCAAATATACATTATATACGATGGAAAAGCTGTTGTATTTATATTGTATTTTATGCTTCTGGCGTTGACTTCTTAGGCCCTAACTATTTGATCTGGTGGAGCACCGCCCTGTAGTGAAGCCTAGGTTGCCCGGAACGTAGAAATGACCATAGCTTTCACACTGGTTGCTAGTATTCCTGTTATACAAAGGAAAAACTGTTGTATTTATATTGTATTTTATGCTCCTGGCGTTGACTTCTAAGGCCCTAACTATTCGATCTGGTAGAGCAACGCTCTAGAGTGAAGCCTAGGTTGCCCAGAACGTAGAAATGACCTGTACGTTCACACTGGTTACAATTACTCCTGTTATGCTATGGAAAAACTGTTGCATTTTTATTGTATTTTATGATTCTGGCGTTAAATTCTAAGTCCCTAACTATGCTATCTGGTGGAGCAAGGCCCTACAGTTAAGCCTAGGTGCCCGGAACGTAGAAATGACCATAACTTTCACACAGCTTGAAATTATACATTTTATACGATGGAAAAGCTGTTGCACATACGGTGTATTATATTCTTCTGGCGCTGAATTCTAAGTCCCTAGCTATTCGGTCTGGTGGAGCAACGCCCTAGAGTGAAGCCTAGGTTACCCGGAACATAGAAATGACCAGTACTTTCACACTGGTTGCAGCTTTCCTGTTATACGATGGAAAAACTGTTGCATTTTTATTGTATTTTATGCTTCTGGCGTTGTATTCAAAGTCCCTAACTATACGAACTGGTGGAACAACGCCCTGGAGTTAAGCGTAGGTTGTCCGGAAAGTAGAAATGACCATAACTTTCACACTGCTTGCAATCATTCATTTTATGCGATGGAAAAGCTGTTGTATTTATATGGATTTTATGCTTCTGGAGATAACTTCTAAGGCCGCAGCTATTCGATAAGATGGAGCAACGCACAAGAGTGAAGCCTAGGTTCCCCGGAACGTAGAAATGACCATTCCTTTCACAATGGTTGCAATTATTCCTTTTATACGCAGGAAAAACTGTTGTATTTTTATTGTATTTTATGCTTCTGGCGTTAACTTCTTAGGCCCTAACTATTTGATCTGGTGGAGCACCGCCCTGTAGTGAAGTCTAGGTTGCCCGGAACGTAGAAATGACCATAGCTTTCACACTGGTTGCTAGTATTCCTGTTATACAAGGGAAAAACTGTTGTATTTATATTGTATTTTATGCTTCTGCCGTTGACTTCTAAGGCCCTAACTATTCGATCTGGTAGAGCAACGCTCTAGAGTGAAGCCTAGGTTGCCCAGAACGTAGAAATGACCTGTACTTTCACACTGGTTACAATTACTCCTGTTATGCTATGGAAAAACTGCTGCATTTTTATTTTATTTTATGATTCTGGCGTTAAATTCTAAGTCCCTAACTATGCTATCTGGTGGAGCAAGGCCCTACAGTTAAGCCTAGGTGCCCGGAACGTAGAAATGACCATAACTTTCACACAGCTTGAAATTATACATTTTATACGATGGAAAAGCTGTTGTACATACGGTGTATTATATTCTCCTGGCGCTGAATTCTAAGTCCCTAGCTATTCGGTCTGGTGGAGCAACGCCCTAGAGTGAAGCCTAGGTTACCCGGAACATAGAAATGACCAGTACTTTCACACTGGTTGCAGCTTTCCTGTTATACGATGGAAAAACTGTTGCATTTTTATTGTATTTTATGCTTCTGGCGTTGTAGTCAAAGTCCCTAACTATTCGATCTGGTGGAACAACGCCCTGGAGTTAAGCCTAGGTTGCCCAGAACGTAGAAATTACCATTACCTTCACACTGTTTGCGATTATTCATTTTATACGATGGTAAAACTGTTGTACTTATGTTGTATTTTATTCTTCTGCCGATGAATTCTAAGTCCCTAGCTATTCGATCTGGTGGAGCAACGCCCTAGAGTGAAGCCTAGGTTGCCCGGAACGTGGAAATGACCATAGCTTTCACACTGGTTGCAATTATGCCTGTTATACAAGGGAAAAACTATTGTATTTATATTGTATTTTATGCTTCTGGCGTTGACTTCTAAGTCCCTAACTATTCCACCTGGTGGAGCAACGCCCTAGAGTGAAGCCTAGGTTGCGGGGAACGTAGAACTGACATTTACTTTCACACTCTTTGCAAATATACATTATATACGATGGAAGAACTGTTGTATCTATTTTGTATGTTATGCTTCTGTCGCTGACTTCATAGGTCCTAACTATTGGATCTGGTGGAGCAACGCCCTGGGGTGAAGCCTAGGTTGCGCGGAACGTAGAAAAGATCAAACTTTCACACTGGTTTCAATTATTCGTTTTATACAATGGAAAAACTGTTCTATTTATTTTGTATTTCATGCTTCGGGCGTTGACTTCTAAGTTTCTAACTATTCGATACGGTCGAGCAACGCCCTACAGTTAAGCCTAGGTTGCCCGGAACGTAGAAATGACCTTTACTTTCACACTGTTTGCAAATATACATTATATACGGTGGAAAGGATGTTGTATTTATATTGTATTTTATGCTTCTGGCGTTGACTTCTTAGGCCCTAACTATTCGACCTGGTGGAACAACGCCCTACAGTGAAGCCTAGGTTGCCCGGAACGTAGAAATGACCTTTACTTTCACACTGTTTGCATATATACATTATATAGGATGGAAAAGCTGTTGTATTTATATTGTATTTTATGCTTCTGGCGTTGCCTTCTTAGGCCCTAACTATTCGATCTGGTGGAGCAACGCCCTAGATTGAAGCCTAGGTTGCCCGGAACGTAGAAATGACCATAACTATCAGACTGGTTGCAATTATTCGTTTTATACGATGGAAAGACTGTTGTATTTATATTGTATTTTATAGTTATGACGTTGTCTTCTAGGGCCGTAGCAATTCGATGTGGTTGAGCAACGCCGTAGAGTGAAGCCTAGGTTGCCCGGAACGTAGAAATGACCATAGCTTTCATACTGGTTGCAATTATTCGATTTATACGATGGAAAAACTGTTGTACTTATTTTGTATTTGGTGCTCCTGGCGTTGACTTCTTAGGCCCTAACTATTGGATCCGGTGGACCAACGCCCTAGAGTGAAGCCTAGGTTGCCCGGAACGTAGAAATGACCATAACATTCATACTGGCTGCAATTATTCGTTTTACACGATGGAAAAACTGTTGTATTTTTATTTTATTTTATGCTTCTCTCGTTGACTTCTGAGTCCCGAGCTATTCGATCTGGTGGAGCAACGCCCTAGAGTGAAGCCTAGGTTGCCCGGAACGTAGAAATGACCATCACCTTCACTCTGGTTGCAATTATTTCTGTTATACGATGGAAAAACTGTTGTATTTATATTATATTTTATGCTTCAGGCGTTGACTTCTAAGGCCGTAGCTATTCGATATGGTGGAGCAACGCCCTAGAGTGAAGCCTAGGTTACCCGGAACGTAGAAATGACCAGTACTTTCACACTGGTTGCAGTTATTCCTGTTATACAATGGAAAAAGTGTTCTATTTATTTTGTATTTTATGCTTCGGGCGTTGACATCTAAGGCCCTAACTGTTGGATGTGGTGGACCAAAGCCCTAGAGTGAAGCCTAGGTTGCCCGGAACGTAGAAATGACCATATCTTTCACGCTGGTTGCAATTATGCCACTTATACGATGGTAAAACTGTTGTATTTTTATTGTATTTTATGCGTCTGGCGATGACTACTAAGGCCCTAGCTATTCGATCTGGTGGAGCAACGCCCTAGGGTGAAGCCTAGGTTGCCCGGAACGTAGAAATGACCATCACTTTCACACAGGTTGCGATTATTCCTGTAATACGATGGAAAAACTGTTGTATCGATTTTGTATTTTATGCTTCTGGAGTTGACTTCTTAGGCCCTAACTATTGGATCTGTTGGAGCAACGCCCTAGGGTGAAGCCGAGATTGGCCGGAACGTATAAATGACCACAACTTTCATACTGGTTGCAATTATTCGTTTTATATGATGGAAAAGCTGTTGTACTTCTATTGTATTTTATGCTTCTGGCGTTGACTTGTTAGGCCCTAACCATTCGAACTGGTGGAGCAACGCCATAGAGTAAAGCCTAGGTTGCCCGGAACTTTGAAATGTCCATAACTATCAGACTGGTTGCAACTATTCGTTTTATACGATGGAAAGACTTTTGTATTTATGTTGTATTTTATAGTGATGGCGTCGTCTTCTAGTGCCGTAGCTATTCGATGTGATAGAGAAACGACCTAGAGTGAATCCTAGGTTGCCAGGAACGTAGAAATGACCATATCTTTCACGCTGGTTGCAATTATGCCAGTTATACGATGGTAAAACTGTTGTATTTTTATTGTATTTTATGCGTCTGGAGTTGTTTTCTAAGGCCCCAACTAATCGACCTGGTGGAGCAACGCCGTAGAGTGATGTCTAGGTTGCACGGAACGTAGAAATGCCCATTTCTTTCACACTGGTTGTAATTATTCCTGTTATACGATGGAATAACTGCTCTATTTTTATTTTATTTTATGCTTCTGGCGTTGACTTCTAAGGCCCAGGCTATTCGATCTGGTGGAGCAACGCCCTAGGGTGAAGCCTAGGTTGCCCGGTACGTAGAAATGATCATCACCTTCACTCTGGTTGCACTTATTCCTGTTATACGATGGAAAAGTTGTTGTATCTTTATTGTATTTTATGCTTCTGTCGTTGACTTCTTAGGCCCTAACTCTTGGATCTGTTGGACCAACGCCCTAGAACGAAGCCTAGGTGGCCCGAAACGTAGAAATGACCATTACTTTCACTCTGGTTGCACTTGTTCCTGTTATACGATGGAAAAGCTGTTGTATCTTTATTGTATTTTATGCTTCTGCCGTTGACTTCTTAGGCCCTAACTATTGGATCTGTTGGACCAACGCCCTAGAGTGAAGCCTAGGTTGCCCGGAACTTAAAAATGACCATCACCTTCACTCTGGTTGCAATTATTCTTGTTATACGATGGAAAAACTGTGGTATTTATATTGTATTTTATGCTTCTTGTGTAGGCTTCTTAGGCCCTAACTATTCGATATTGGGGAACCACGCCCTAGACTGAAGCCTAGGTTGCCCGGAACGTAGAAATGACCATCACTTTCACACTGGTTGCAATTATTCCTGTTATACGATGGAAAAACTGTTGTATTTACATTGTATTTTATGCTTCTGCTGTAGACTTCTTAGGCCCTATCTATTCGATCTGGAGGAACAACGCCCTAGAGTGATGCCTAGGTCGCCCGGCTCGTACAAATGGCCATTACTTTCACACTGGTCGCTATTATTCGTTTTATACGATGGAAAAACTGTTACATCTATTTTGTATTTTATGCTTCTGGAGTTGACTTCTTAGGCCCTAACTATTGGATCTGTTGGAGCAATGCCCTAGTGTGGAACCGAGGTTGCCCGGAACGTATAAATGACCATAACTTTCATACTGATTGCAATCATTCGTTTTATATGATGGAAAAGCTGTTGTATTTCTATTGTATTTTATGCTTCTGGCGTTGACTTGTTAGGCCCTAACTATTCGTACTGGTGGAGCAACGCCGTAGAGAGAAGCCTAGGTTGCCCTGAACGTAGAAATGACCATTACCTTCAGGCGTGTTGCAATTATTCCTGTTATACGATGAAATATCTGTTGTATTTTTATTGTCTTTTATGCTTCAGGCGTTGTTCTTCTAAGGCCGTAACTATTCGATGTGGTGGAGCAACGCCCTAGAGTGAAGCCTAGGTTGCCCGGAACGTAGAAATAACCATTACCTCCTCACAGTTTGCAATTATTCATTTTATACATGGAAAAACTGTTGTATTTATATTGTATTTTATGCTTCTGGCATTGACTTCTAAGGCCCTAACTATTCGATGTGGTGGAGCAACGCCCTAGAGTGAAGCCTAGGTTGCCCGGAACGTGGAAATGACCATAGCTTTCACACTGGTTGCAATTATACCTGTTATACAAGGGAAAAACTATTGTATTTATATTGTATTTTATGCTTCTGGCGTTGACTTCTAAGTCCCTAGCTATTCGATCTGGAGGGGCAACGCCCTTAAGCGAAGCCTAGGTTGCCCGCAACGTAGAAATGACCTGTAGTTTCACACTGGTTGCATATATACATTATATCGGATGGAAAAGCTGTTGTATTTATATTGTATTTTATGCTTCTGGCGTTGCCTTCTTAGGCCCTAACTATTCGATCTGGTGGAGCAACGCCCTAGATTGAAGCGTAGGTTGCCCGGAACATAGAAATGACCATAACTATCAGACTGGTTGCAATTATTCGTTTTATACGATGGAAAAACTGTTGTACTTATGTTGTATTTTATGCTTCTGGCGTTGAATTCTAAGTCCCTAACTATTCCACCTGGTGGAGCAACGCCCTAGAGTGAAGCCTAGCTTGCGCGGAACGTAGAGATGACCATCACCTTCACTCTGGTTGCATATATACATTATATAGGATGGAAAAGCTGTTGTATTTATATTGTATTTTATGCTTCTGGCGTTGCCTTCTTAGGCCCTAACTATTCGATCTGGTGGAGCGACGCCCTAGATTGAAGCCTAGGTTGCCCGGAACGTAGAAATGACCATAGCTTTCATACTGGTTGCACTTATTCGATTTATACGATGCAAAAACTGTTGTACTTATTTTGTATTTGGTGCTCCTGGCGTTGACTTCTTAGGCCCTAACTATTGGATCCGGTGGACCAACGCCCTAGAGTGAAGCCTAGGTTGCCCGGAACGTAGAAATGACCATAACATTCATACTGGCTGCAATTATTCGTTTTATACGATGGAAAAACTGTTGTATTTTTATTTTATTTTATGCTTCTGGCGTTGACTTCTGAGTCCCGAGCTATTCGATCTGGTGGAGCAACGCCCTACAGTGAAGCCTAGGTTGCCCGGAACGTAGAGATGACCATCACCTTCACTCTGGTTGCAATTATTTCTGTTATACGATGGAAAAACTGTTGTATTTATATTATATTTTATGCTTCAGGCGTTGACTTCTAAGGCCGTAGCTATTCGATGTGGTCGAGCAACGCCCTAGAGTGAAGCCTAGGTTACCCGGAACGTAGAAATGACCAGTACTTTCACACTGGTTGCAGTTATTCCTGTTATACAATGGAAAAAGTGTTCTATTTATTTTGTATTTTATGCTTCGGGCGTTGACATCTAAGGCCCTAACTATTTAATCTGGTGGAGCAACGCCCTAGAGTGAAGCCTAGGCTGCCCGGAACGTAGGAATGACCATTACCTACTCACTGTTTGCGATTACTCATTTTATACGATGGTAAAACTGTTGTACATATATCGTATTTTATGCTTCTGGCGTTGACTTCTTAGGCCCTAACTATTCGGTCACGTGGAGCACCGCCCTAGGGTGAAGCCTAGTTTGCCCGGAACGTAGAAATGACCACAACTTTCATACTGGTTGCAATTATTCGTTTTATACGATGGAAAAACTGTTTTATTTATTTTGTATTTGGTGCTTCTGGCGTTGACTTCTTCGGCCCTAACTGTTGGATGTGGTGGACCAAAGCCCTAGAGTGAAGCCTAGGTTGCCCGGAACGTAGAAATGAACATATCTTTCACGCTGGTTGCAATTATGCCAGTTATACGATGGTAAAACTGTTGTATTTATTTTGTATTAGGTGCTCCTGGCGTTGACTTCTTAAGCCCTTGCTATTGGATCTGGTGGACCAAGCCCTAGAGTGAAGACTAGGTTGCCCGGAACGTAGAAATGACCATAACAGTCATACTGGCTGCAATTATTCGTTTCATACGATGGAAAAACTGTTGTATTTTTATTTTATTTTATGCTTGTGGCGTTGACTTCTAAGTCACTAGCTATTCGATCTGGTGGAGCAACGCCCTAGAGTGAAGCCTAGGTTGCCCGGAACGTAGAAATGACCATTACTTCCACACTATTTGCAATTATTCATATTATACATGGAAAAACTGTTGTATTTATATTGTATTTTATGCTTCTGGCATTGACTTCTAAGGCCCTAACTATTCGATATGGTGGAGTAACGCCATAGAGCGAAACCTAGGTTGCCCGGAACGTAGAAATGACCATTACTTCCACAATGTTTGCAATTATTCATATTATACAGTGGAAAAACTATTGTATTTATATTGTATTTTATGCTTCTGGCGTTGGCTTCCTAGGCCCTAACTATTCGATCTGGTGGACCAACGCCCTAGAGTGAAGCCTAGGTTGCCCGAAACATAGAAATGACCATTAGTTTCACACTGGTTGCAATTATTCCTTTTATACGATGGAAAGACTGTTCTATTTATTTTGTATTTTATGCTTCTGGCGCCGATTTCTAAGTCCCTAGCTATTCGATCTGGTGGAGCAACGCCCTAGAGTGAAGCCTAGGTTGCCCGCAACGTTGAAAGGACCATCACGTTCACATTTGTTGCAATTATTCCCGTTATACGATGGAAAAACTGTTGTATTTTTATTGTATTTTATGTTTCGGGCGTTGACTTGTTAGGCCCTAACTATTCGAACTGGTGGAGCAACGCCGTAGAGAGAAGCCTAGGTTGCCCTGAACGTAGAAATGACCATTACCTTCAGGCGTGTTGCAATTATTCCTGTTATACGATGAAATATCTGTTGTATTTTTATTGTCTTTTATGCTTCAGGCGTTGACTTCTAAGGCCGTAACTATTCGATGTGGTGGAGCAACGCCCTAGAGTGAAGCCTAGGTTGCCCGGAACGTAGAAATGACCATTACTTCCTCACTGTTTGCAATTATTCATTTTATACATGGAAAAACTGTTGTATTTATATTGTATTTTATGCTTCTGGCATTGACTTCTAAGGCCCTGACTATTCGATGTGGTGGAGCAACCCCATAGAGCGAAACCTAGGTTGCCCGGAACGTAGAAATGACCATTACTTCCACAATGTTTGCAATTATTCATATTATACAGTGGAAAAACTGTTGTATTTATATTGTATTTTATGCTTCTGGCATTGACTTCTAAGGCCCTAACTATTCGATGTGGTGGAGCAACGCCCTAGAGTGAAGCCTAGGTTGCCCGGAATGTGGAAATGACCATTACCTTCACATTGTTTGCGATTATTCATTTTATACGATGGTAAAATTGTTGTACTTATGTTGTATTTTATTCTTCTGGCGTTGAATTCTAAGTCCCTAGCTATTCGATCTGGTGGTGCAGCTCCCTGGAGTGAAGCCTAGGCTACCCGGAACGTAGAAATGACCAGTACTTTCAAACTGGTTGCTGTTATTCCTGTTATACAATGGAAAAACTGTTGCATTTTTACTGTATTTTATGCTTCTGGCATTGTATTCAAAGTCCTTAACTATTCGATCTGGTGGAGCAACGCCCTTAAGCGAAGCCTAGGTTGCCCGGAACGTAGAAATGACCTTTACTTTCACACTGCTTGCATATATACATTTTATAGGATGGAAAAGCTGTTGTATTTATATTGTATTTTATGCTTCTGGCGTTGACTTCTTAGGCCCTACCTATTCGATCTGGTGGAACAACGCCCTACAGTGAAGCCTAGGTTGCCCGGAACGTTGAAATGACCTTTACTTTCACACTATCTGCATATATACATTATATACGATGGAAAAGCTGTTGTATTTATATTGTATTTTGTGCTTCTGGCGTTGTCTTCTTAGGCCCTAACTATTCGATCTGGTGGAGCAACGCCCTAGGGAGAAGCCTAGGTTGCCCGGAACGTAGAAATGACCATGACTATCGGACTGGTTGCAATTATTCGTTTTATACGATGGAAAGACTGTTGTATTCATATTGTATTTTATAGTTATGGCGTTGTCTTCTAGGGGCGTAGCTATTCGATGTGGTTGAGCAACGCCGTAGAGTGAAGCCTAGGTTGCCCGGAACGTAGAAATGACCATAGCTTTCATACCGGTTGCAATTATTCGATTTATACGCTGGAAAAACTGTTGTACTTATTTTGTATTTGGTGCTCCTGGCGTTGACTTCTTAGGCCCTAACTATTCGATCAGGTGGAGCAACGCCCTAGGGTGAAGCCTAGGTTGCCCGGAACGTATAAAGGACCATAACTGTCATAGTGGTTGCAAATATTTCTGTTATACAAGGGAAAAACTGTTGTATTTATATTGTATTTTATGCTTCTGGCGTTGACTTCTTAGGCCCTAACTATTCGATCTGGTGGAGCAACGCCCTAGACTGAAGCCTAGGTTGCACGGATCGTAGAAATGACCATTACTTCCTCACTGTTTGCAATTATTCATTTTATAGAATGGAAAAACTGTTGTATTTATACTGTTTTTTATAGTTATGGCGTTGACTTCTAAGGCCGTAGCTATTCGATGTGGTGGAGCAATGCCCTAGAGTGAAGCCTAGGATGCCCGCAACGAAGAAATGACCATATCTTTCACACTGTTTGCAATTATTCCTGTTATACGATTGAAAAACTGTTGTATTTATACTGTATTTTATGCTTCTGGCGTTGACTTCTAAGTCCGCAGCTATTCGATGTGGTGGAGAAACGCCCTAGAGTGAAGCCTAGATTGCCCGGAAAGTAGAAATGACCATAGCTCTCACACTGGTTGCAATTATTCCTGTTATACACGGGAAAAACTGTTGTATTTATATTGTATTTTATGCTTCTGGCGTAGACTTCTTAGGTCCTAACTATTCGATCTGGTGGAACGACGCCCTAGAGTGAAGCCTGGGTTGCCCGTATCGTAGAAATGACCATATCTTTCACACTGGTTGCAATTATACCTGTTATACGATGGAAAAACTGTTGTACATATATCGTATTTTATGCTTCTGGCATTGACTTCTTAGGCCCTAACTATTCGATCTGGTGGAGCAACGCCCTAGGGTGAAGTCTAGGTTGCCCGGAACGTAGAAATGACCATAACTATCAGACTGGTTGCAATTATTCGTTTTATACGATGGATAGACTGTTGTATTTATATTGTATTTTATAGTTATGGCGTTGTCTTCTAGGGCCGTAGCTATTCGATGTGGTTGACCAACGCCCTAGTGTGAAGCCTAGGTTGCCCGGAACGTAGAAATGACCATTACTACCACACTGTTTGCAATTATTCATATTATACAGTGGAACAACTGTTGTATTTATGTGGCATTTTATGCTTCTGGCATTGACATCTAAGGCCATAACTATTCGATGTGGTGGAGCAACGCCCTAGAGTGAAGCCTAGGTTGCCCTGAACGTAGAAACGACCATAGCTTTCACACTGGTTGCAATTATTCCTGTTATACAAGGGTAAAACTGTTGTATTTCTATTCTATTTTATGCTTCTGGCGTTGTCTTGTTAGGCCCTAACTATTCGATCTGGTAGAGCAACGCCCTAGAGAGAAGCCTAGATTGCCTGGAACGTAGAAATGACCATAACTATCAGACAGGTTGCAATTATTCGTTTCATGCGATGGATAGACTGTTGTATTTATATTGTATTTTATAGTTATGGCGTTGTCTTCTAGGGCCGTAGCTATTCGATGTGGTTGACCAACGCCCTAGTGTGAAGCCTAGGTTGCCCGGAACGTAGAAATGACCATAGCTCTCACACTGGTTGCAATTATTCCTGTTATACACGGGAAAAACTGTTGTATTTATATTGTATTTTATGCTTCTTGTGTAGGCTTCTTAGGCCCTAACTATTCGATATGGGGGAACCACGCCCTAGACTGAAGCCTAGGTTGCCCGGAACGTAGAAATGACCATCACTTTCACACTGGTTGCAATTATTCCTGTTATACGATGGAAAAACTGTTGTATTTACATTGTATTTTATGCTTCTGCTGTAGACTTCTTAGGCCCTATCTATTCGATCTGGAGGAACAACGCCCTAGAGTGATGCCTAGGTCGCCCGGCTCGTACAAATGGCCATTACTTTCACACTGGTCGCTATTATTCGTTTTATACGATGGAAAAACTGTTACATCTATTTTGTATTTTATGCTTCTGGAGTTGACTTCTTAGGCCCTAACTATTGGATCTGTTGGAGCAATGCCCTAGTGTGGAACCGAGGTTGCCCGGAACGTATAAATGACCATAACTTTCATACTGATTGCAATCATTCGTTTTATATGATGGAAAAGCTGTTGTATTTCTATTGTATTTTATGCTTCTGGCGTTGACTTGTTAGGCCCTAACTATTCGTACTGGTGGAGCAACGCCGTAGAGAGAAGCCTAGGTTGCCCTGAACGTAGAAATGACCATTACCTTCAGGCGTGTTGCAATTATTCCTGTTATACGATGAAATATCTGTTGTATTTTTATTGTCTTTTATGCTTCAGGCGTTGTTCTTCTAAGGCCGTAACTATTCGATGTGGTGGAGCAACGCCCTAGAGTGAAGCCTAGGTTGCCCGGAACGTAGAAATGACCATTACCTCCTCACAGTTTGCAATTATTCATTTTATACATGGAAAAACTGTTGTATTTATATTGTATTTTATGCTTCTGGCATTGACTTCTAAGGCCCTAACTATTCGATGTGGTGGAGCAACGCCCTAGAGTGAAGCCTAGGTTGCCCGGAACGTGGAAATGACCATAGCTTTCACACTGGTTGCTAGTATTCCTGTTATACAAGGGAAAAACTGTTGTATTTATATTGTATTTTATGCTTCTGGCGTTGACTTCTAAGGCCCCAGCTATTCGATCTGGTAGAGCAACGCTCTAGAGCGAAGCCTAGTTTGCCCAGAACGTAGAAATGACCTGTACTTTCACACTGGTTACAATTACTCCTGTTATGCTATGGAAAAACTTTTGCACTTTTATTGTATTTTATGATTCTGGCGTTAAATTCTAAGTCCCTAACTATGCTATCTGGTGGAGCAGCGCCCTACAGTTAAGCCTAGGTGCCCGGAACGTAGAAATGACCATAACTTTCACACTGCTTGCAATTATACATATTATACGATTGAAAAGCTGTTGTACATACGGTGTATTATATTCTTCTGGCGCTGAATTCTAAGTCCCTAGCTATTCGATCTGGAGGAGCAACGCCCTAGAGTGAAGCCTAGGTTACCGGGCACATGGAAATGACCAGTACTTTCACACTGGTTGTAGTTATTCCTGTTATACGATGGAAAAACGGTTGCATTTTTTTTGTATTTTATGCCTCTGGCGTTGACTTCTAAGTCCCTAGCTATTCGATCTGGTGGAGCAACGCCCTGGAGTTAAGCCTAGGTTGCCCAGAACGTAGAAATTACCATTACCTTCACACTGTTTGCGATTATTCATTTTATACGATGGTAAAACTGTTGTACTTATGTTGTATTTTATTCTTCTGCCGTTGAATTGTAAGTCCCTAGCTATTCGATCTGGTGGAGCACCGCCCTAGAGCGAAGCCTAGGTTGCCCGGAACGTAGAAATGACCTGTACTTTCACACTGGTTACAATTACTCCTGTTATACTATGGAAAAACTGTTGCATTTTTATTGTGTTTTATGCTTCTGGCGTTGACTTCTTAGGCCCTAACTATTCGATCTGGTGGAGCAACGCCCTAGAGTGAAGCCTAGGTTGCGCGGAACGTAGAAAAGACCTTTACTTTCACACTGTTTGCAAATATACATTATATACGATGGAAATGCTGTTGTATTTATATTGTATTTTATGCTTCGGGCGTTGACTTCTAAGGCCGTAGCTATTCGATCTGGTGGAGCACCGCCCTAGAGTGAAGCCTAGGTTTCGCGGAACGTAGAAAATACCTTTACTTTCACACTGTTTGCAAATATACATTATATACGATGGAAAGACTGTTGTAAATATGTTGTATTATATTCTTCTGGCGCTGAATTCTAAGTCCCTAGCTATTCGATCTGGTGGAGCAACGCCCTAGAGTGAAGCCTAGGTTACCGGGAACATAGAAATGACCAGTACTTTCACACTGGTTGCAGTTATTCCTGTTATATGATGGAAAAACAGTTGCATTTTTATTGTATTTTATGCCTCTGGCGTTTACTTCTAAGTCCCTAGCTATTCGATCTGGTGGAGCAACGCCCTGGTTTTAAGCCTAGGTTGCCCAGAACGTAGAAATTACCATTACCTTCACACTGTTTGCGATTATTCATTTTATACGATGGTAAAACTGTTGTACTTATGTTGTATTTTATTCTTCTGCCGATGAATTCTAAGTCCCTAGCTATTCGATCTGGTGGAGCAACGCCCTGGAGTTAAGCCTAGGTTGTCCGGAAAGTAGAAATGACCATAACTTTCACACTGTTTGCAATGATTCATTTTATGCGATGGAAAAGCTGTTGTATTTATATGGATTTTATGCTTCTGGAGTTGACTTCTAAGGCCGCAGCTATTCGATGAGATGGAGCAACGCCCAAGAGTGAAGCCTAGGTTTCCCGGAACGTAGAAATGACCATTACTTTCACACTGGTTGCAATTATTCCTTTTATACGCAGGAAAAACTGTTGTATTTTTATTGTATTTTATGCTTCTGGCGTTGTATTCAAAGTCCGTAACTATTCGAACTGGTGGAGCAACGCCCTAGAGTGAAGCCTAGGTTGTCCCGAACGTAGAAATGACCGTTACTTTCACAATGTTTGCAAATATACATTATATACGATGGAAAAGCTGTTGTATTTATATTGTATTTTATGCTTCTGGCGTTGACTTCTTAGGCCCTAACTATTTGATCTGGTGGAGCACCGCCCTGTAGTGAAGCCTAGGTTGCCCGGAACGTAGAAATGACCATAGCTTTCACACTGGTTGCTAGTATTCCTGTTATACAAAGGAAAAACTGTTGTATTTATATTGTATTTTATGCTCCTGGCGTTGACTTCTAAGGCCCTAACTATTCGATCTGGTAGAGCAACGCTCTAGAGTGAAGCCTAGGTTGCCCAGAACGTAGAAATGACCTGTACGTTCACACTGGTTACAATTACTCCTGTTATGCTATGGAAAAACTGTTGCATTTTTATTGTATTTTATGATTCTGGCGTTAAATTCTAAGTCCCTAACTATGCTATCTGGTGGAGCAAGGCCCTACAGTTAAGCCTAGGTGCCCGGAACGTAGAAATGACCATAACTTTCACACAGCTTGAAATTATACATTTTATACGATGGAAAAGCTGTTGCACATACGGTGTATTATATTCTTCTGGCGCTGAATTCTAAGTCCCTAGCTATTCGGTCTGGTGGAGCAACGCCCTAGAGTGAAGCCTAGGTTACCCGGAACATAGAAATGACCAGTACTTTCACACTGGTTGCAGCTTTCCTGTTATACGATGGAAAAACTGTTGCATTTTTATTGTATTTTATGCTTCTGGCGTTGTATTCAAAGTCCCTAACTATACGAACTGGTGGAACAACGCCCTGGAGTTAAGCGTAGGTTGTCCGGAAAGTAGAAATGACCATAACTTTCACACTGCTTGCAATCATTCATTTTATGCGATGGAAAAGCTGTTGTATTTATATGGATTTTATGCTTCTGGAGATAACTTCTAAGGCCGCAGCTATTCGATAAGATGGAGCAACGCACAAGAGTGAAGCCTAGGTTCCCCGGAACGTAGAAATGACCATTCCTTTCACAATGGTTGCAATTATTCCTTTTATACGCAGGAAAAACTGTTGTATTTTTATTGTATTTTATGCTTCTGGCGTTAACTTCTTAGGCCCTAACTATTTGATCTGGTGGAGCACCGCCCTGTAGTGAAGTCTAGGTTGCCCGGAACGTAGAAATGACCATAGCTTTCACACTGGTTGCTAGTATTCCTGTTATACAAGGGAAAAACTGTTGTATTTATATTGTATTTTATGCTTCTGCCGTTGACTTCTAAGGCCCTAACTATTCGATCTGGTAGAGCAACGCTCTAGAGTGAAGCCTAGGTTGCCCAGAACGTAGAAATGACCTGTACTTTCACACTGGTTACAATTACTCCTGTTATGCTATGGAAAAACTGCTGCATTTTTATTTTATTTTATGATTCTGGCGTTAAATTCTAAGTCCCTAACTATGCTATCTGGTGGAGCAAGGCCCTACAGTTAAGCCTAGGTGCCCGGAACGTAGAAATGACCATAACTTTCACACAGCTTGAAATTATACATTTTATACGATGGAAAAGCTGTTGTACATACGGTGTATTATATTCTCCTGGCGCTGAATTCTAAGTCCCTAGCTATTCGGTCTGGTGGAGCAACGCCCTAGAGTGAAGCCTAGGTTACCCGGAACATAGAAATGACCAGTACTTTCACACTGGTTGCAGCTTTCCTGTTATACGATGGAAAAACTGTTGCATTTTTATTGTATTTTATGCTTCTGGCGTTGTAGTCAAAGTCCCTAACTATTCGATCTGGTGGAACAACGCCCTGGAGTTAAGCCTAGGTTGCCCAGAACGTAGAAATTACCATTACCTTCACACTGTTTGCGATTATTCATTTTATACGATGGTAAAACTGTTGTACTTATGTTGTATTTTATTCTTCTGCCGATGAACTCTAAGTCCCTAGCTATTCGATCTGGTGGAGCAACGCCCTAGAGTGAAGCCTAGGTTGCCCGGAACGTGGAAATGACCATAGCTTTCACACTGGTTGCAATTATGCCTGTTATACAAGGGAAAAACTATTGTATTTATATTGTATTTTATGCTTCTGGCGTTGACTTCTAAGTCCCTAACTATTCCACCTGGTGGAGCAACGCCCTAGAGTGAAGCCTAGGTTGCGGGGAACGTAGAACTGACATTTACTTTCACACTGTTTGCAAATATACATTATATACGATGGAAGAACTGTTGTATCTATTTTGTATGTTATGCTTCTGTCGCTGACTTCATAGGTCCTAACTATTGGATCTGGTGGAGCAACGCCCTGGGGTGAAGCCTAGGTTGCGCGGAACGTAGAAAAGATCAAACTTTCACACTGGTTTCAATTATTCGTTTTATACAATGGAAAAACTGTTCTATTTATTTTGTATTTCATGCTTCGGGCGTTGACTCCTAAGTTTCTAACTATTCGATACGGTCGAGCAACGCCCTACAGTTAAGCCTAGGTTGCCCGGAACGTAGAAATGACCTTTACTTTCACACTGTTTGCAAATATACATTATATACGGTGGAAAGGATGTTGTATTTATATTGTATTTTATGCTTCTGGCGTTGACTTCTTAGGCCCTAACTATTCGACCTGGTGGAACAACGCCCTACAGTGAAGCCTAGGTTGCCCGGAACGTAGAAATGACCTTTACTTTCACACTGTTTGCATATATACATTATATAGGATGGAAAAGCTGTTGTATTTATATTGTATTTTATGCTTCTGGCGTTGCCTTCTTAGGCCCTAACTATTCGATCTGGTGGAGCAACGCCCTAGATTGAAGCCTAGGTTGCCCGGAACGTAGAAATGACCATAACTATCAGACTGGTTGCAATTATTCGTTTTATACGATGGAAAGACTGTTGTATTTATATTGTATTTTATAGTTATGACGTTGTCTTCTAGGGCCGTAGCAATTCGATGTGGTTGAGCAACGCCGTAGAGTGAAGCCTAGGTTGCCCGGAACGTAGAAATGACCATAGCTTTCATACTGGTTGCAATTATTCGATTTATACGATGGAAAAACTGTTGTACTTATTTTGTATTTGGTGCTCCTGGCGTTGACTTCTTAGGCCCTAACTATTGGATCCGGTGGACCAACGCCCTAGAGTGAAGCCTAGGTTGCCCGGAACGTAGAAATGACCATAACATTCATACTGGCTGCAATTATTCGTTTTACACGATGGAAAAACTGTTGTATTTTTATTTTATTTTATGCTTCTGGCGTTGACTTCTGAGTCCCGAGCTATTCGATCTGGTGGAGCAACGCCCTAGAGTGAAGCCTAGGTTGCCCGGAACGTAGAAATGACCATCACCTTCACTCTGGTTGCAATTATTTCTGTTATACGATGGAAAAACTGTTGTATTTATATTATATTTTATGCTTCAGGCGTTGACTTCTAAGGCCGTAGCTATTCGATATGGTGGAGCAACGCCCTAGAGTGAAGCCTAGGTTACCCGGAACGTAGAAATGACCAGTACTTTCACACTGGTTGCAGTTATTCCTGTTATACAATGGAAAAAGTGTTCTATTTATTTTGTATTTTATGCTTCGGGCGTTGACATCTAAGGCCCTAACTGTTGGATGTGGTGGACCAAAGCCCTAGAGTGAAGCCTAGGTTGCCCGGAACGTAGAAATGACCATATCTTTCACGCTGGTTGCAATTATGCCACTTATACGATGGTAAAACTGTTGTATTTTTATTGTATTTTATGCGTCTGGCGATGACTACTAAGGCCCTAGCTATTCGATCTGGTGGAGCAACGCCCTAGGGTGAAGCCTAGGTTGCCCGGAACGTAGAAATGACCATCACTTTCACACAGGTTGCGATTATTCCTGTAATACGATGGAAAAACTGTTGTATCGATTTTGTATTTTATGCTTCTGG
Organism: Calliopsis andreniformis; assembly: GCF_051401765.1. Taxonomy (NCBI): domain Eukaryota; kingdom Metazoa; phylum Arthropoda; class Insecta; order Hymenoptera; family Andrenidae; genus Calliopsis; species Calliopsis andreniformis. The sequence continues at coordinate 21,810,003 of NW_027480422.1, forward strand.
AGTTGACTTCTTAGGCCCTAACTATTGGATCTGTTGGAGCAACGCCCTAGGGTGAAGCCGAGATTGGCCGGAACGTATAAATGACCACAACTTTCATACTGGTTGCAATTATCCGTTTTATATGATGGAAAAGCTGTTGTACTTCTATTGTATTTTATGCTTCTGGCGTTGACTTGTTAGGCCCTAACCATTCGAACTGGTGGAGCAACGCCATAGAGTAAAGCCTAGGTTGCCCGGAACTTTGAAATGTCCATAACTATCAGACTGGTTGCAACTATTCGTTTTATACGATGGAAAGACTTTTGTATTTATGTTGTATTTTATAGTGATGGCGTCGTCTTCTAGTGCCGTAGCTATTCGATGTGATAGAGCAACGACCTAGAGTGAATCCTAGGTTGCCAGGAACGTAGAAATGACCATACCTTTCACGCTGGTTGCAATTATGCCAGTTATACGATGGTAAAACTGTTGTATTTTTATTGTATTTTATGCGTCTGGAGTTGTTTTCTAAGGCCCCAACTAATCGACCTGGTGGAGCAACGCCGTAGAGTGATGTCTAGGTTGCACGGAACGTAGAAATGCCCATTTCTTTCACACTGGTTGTAATTATTCCTGTTATACGATGGAATAACTGCTCTATTTTTATTTTATTTTATGCTTCTGGCGTTGACTTCTAAGGCCCAGGCTATTCGATCTGGTGGAGCAACGCCCTAGGGTGAAGCCTAGGTTGCCCGGTACGTAGAAATGATCATCACCTTCACTCTGGTTGCACTTATTCCTGTTATACGATGGAAAAGTTGTTGTATCTTTATTGTATTTTATGCTTCTGTCGTTGACTTCTTAGGCCCTAACTCTTGGATCTGTTGGACCAACGCCCTAGAACGAAGCCTAGGTGGCCCGAAACGTAGAAATGACCATTACTTTCACTCTGGTTGCACTTGTTCCTGTTATACGATGGAAAAGCTGTTGTATCTTTATTGTATTTTATGCTTCTGCCGTTGACTTCTTAGGCCCTAACTATTGGATCTGTTGGACCAACGCCCTAGAGTGAAGCCTAGGTTGCCCGGAACTTAAAAATGACCATCACCTTCACTCTGGTTGCAATTATTCTTGTTATACGATGGAAAAACTGTGGTATTTATATTGTATTTTATGCTTCTTGTGTAGGCTTCTTAGGCCCTAACTATTCGATATGGGGGAACCACGCCCTAGACTGAAGCCTAGGTTGCCCGGAACGTAGAAATGACCATCACTTTCACACTGGTTGCAATTATTCCTGTTATACGATGGAAAAACTGTTGTATTTACATTGTATTTTATGCTTCTGCTGTAGACTTCTTAGGCCCTATCTATTCGATCTGGAGGAACAACGCCCTAGAGTGATGCCTAGGTCGCCCGGCTCGTACAAATGGCCATTACTTTCACACTGGTCGCTATTATTCGTTTTATACGATGGAAAAACTGTTACATCTATTTTGTATTTTATGCTTCTGGAGTTGACTTCTTAGGCCCTAACTATTGGATCTGTTGGAGCAATGCCCTAGTGTGGAACCGAGGTTGCCCGGAACGTATAAATGACCATAACTTTCATACTGATTGCAATCATTCGTTTTATATGATGGAAAAGCTGTTGTATTTCTATTGTATTTTATGCTTCTGGCGTTGACTTGTTAGGCCCTAACTATTCGTACTGGTGGAGCAACGCCGTAGAGAGAAGCCTAGGTTGCCCTGAACGTAGAAATGACCATTACCTTCAGGCGTGTTGCAATTATTCCTGTTATACGATGAAATACCTGTTGTATTTTTATTGTCTTTTATGCTTCAGGCGTTGTTCTTCTAAGGCCGTAACTATTCGATGTGGTGGAGCAACGCCCTAGAGTGAAGCCTAGGTTGCCCGGAACGTAGAAATGACCATTACCTCCTCACAGTTTGCAATTATTCATTTTATACATGGAAAAACTGTTGTATTTATATTGTATTTTATGCTTCTGGCATTGACTTCTAAGGCCCTAACTATTCGATGTGGTGGAGCAACGCCCTAGAGTGAAGCCTAGGTTGCCCGGAACGTGGAAATGACCATAGCTTTCACACTGGTTGCAATTATACCTGTTATACAAGGGAAAAACTATTGTATTTATATTGTATTTTATGCTTCTGGCGTTGACTTCTAAGTCCCTAGCTATTCGATCTGGAGGAGCAACGCCCTTAAGCGAAGCCTAGGTTGCCCGCAACGTAGAAATGACCTGTAGTTTCACACTGGTTGCATATATACATTATATCGGATGGAAAAGCTGTTGTATTTATATTGTATTTTATGCTTCTGGCGTTGCCTTCTTAGGCCCTAACTATTCGATCTGGTGGAGCGACGCCCTAGATTGAAGCCTAGGTTGCCCGGAACGTAGAAATGACCATAGCTTTCATACTGGTTGCACTTATTCGATTTATACGATGCAAAAACTGTTGTACTTATTTTGTATTTGGTGCTCCTGGCGTTGACTTCTTAGGCCCTAACTATTGGATCCGGTGGACCAACGCCCTAGAGTGAAGCCTAGGTTGCCCGGAACGTAGAAATGACCATAACATTCATACTGGCTGCAATTATTCGTTTTATACGATGGAAAAACTGTTGTATTTTTATTTTATTTTATGCTTCTGGCGTTGACTTCTGAGTCCCGAGCTATTCGATCTGGTGGAGCAACGCCCTACAGTGAAGCCTAGGTTGCCCGGAACGTAGAGATGACCATCACCTTCACTCTGGTTGCAATTATTTCTGTTATACGATGGAAAAACTGTTGTATTTATATTATATTTTATGCTTCAGGCGTTGACTTCTAAGGCCGTAGCTATTCGATGTGGTCGAGCAACGCCCTAGAGTGAAGCCTAGGTTACCCAGAACGTAGAAATGACCAGTACTTTCACACTGGTTGCAGTTATTCCTGTTATACAATGGAAAAAGTGTTCTATTTATTTTGTATTTTATGCTTCGGGCGTTGACATCTAAGGCCCTAACTATTTGATCTGGTGGAGCAACGCCCTAGAGTGAAGCCTAGGCTGCCCGGAACGTAGGAATGACCATTACCTACTCACTGTTTGCGATTACTCATTTTATACGATGGTAAAACTGTTGTACATATATCGTATTTTATGCTTCTGGCGTTGACTTCTTAGGCCCTAACTATTCGGTCACGTGGAGCACCGCCCTAGGGTGAAGCCTAGTTTGCCCGGAACGTAGAAATGACCACAACTTTCATACTGGTTGCAATTATTCGTTTTATACGATGGAAAAACTGTTTTATTTATTTTGTATTTGGTGCTTCTGGCGTTGACTTCTTCGGCCCTAACTGTTGGATGTGGTGGACCAAAGCCCTAGAGTGAAGCCTAGGTTGCCCGGAACGTAGAAATGAACATATCTTTCACGCTGGTTGCAATTATGCCAGTTATACGATGGTAAAACTGTTGTATTTATTTTGTATTAGGTGCTCCTGGCGTTGACTTCTTAAGCCCTTGCTATTGGATCTGGTGGACCAAGCCCTAGAGTGAAGACTAGGTTGCCCGGAACGTAGAAATGACCATAACAGTCATACTGGCTGCAATTATTCGTTTCATACGATGGAAAAACTGTTGTATTTTTATTTTATTTTATGCTTGTGGCGTTGACTTCTAAGTCACTACCTATTCGATCTGGTGGAGCAACGCCCTAGAGTGAAGCCTAGGTTGCCCGGAACGTAGAAATGACCATTACTTCCACACTATTTGCAATTATTCATATTATACATGGAAAAACTGTTGTATTTATATTGTATTTTATGCTTCTGGCATTGACTTCTAAGGCCCTAACTATTCGATATGGTGGAGTAACGCCATAGAGCGAAACCTAGGTTGCCCGGAACGTAGAAATGACCATTACTTCCACAATGTTTGCAATTATTCATATTATACAGTGGAAAAACTATTGTATTTATATTGTATTTTATGCTTCTGGCGTTGGCTTCCTAGGCCCTAACTATTCGATCTGGTGGACCAACGCCCTAGAGTGAAGCCTAGGTTGCCCGAAACATAGAAATGACCATTAGTTTCACACTGGTTGCAATTATTCCTTTTATACGATGGAAAGACTGTTCTATTTATTTTGTATTTTATGCTTCTGGCGCCGATTTCTAAGTCCCTAGCTATTCGATCTGGTGGAGCAACGCCCTAGAGTGAAGCCTAGGTTGCCCGCAACGTTGAAAGGACCATCACGTTCACATTTGTTGCAATTATTCCCGTTATACGATGGAAAAACTGTTGTATTTTTATTGTATTTTATGTTTCGGGCGTTGACTTGTTAGGCCCTAACTATTCGAACTGGTGGAGCAACGCCGTAGAGAGAAGCCTAGGTTGCCCTGAACGTAGAAATGACCATTACCTTCAGGCGTGTTGCAATTATTCCTGTTATACGATGAAATATCTGTTGTATTTTTATTGTCTTTTATGCTTCAGGCGTTGACTTCTAAGGCCGTAACTATTCGATGTGGTGGAGCAACGCCCTAGAGTGAAGCCTAGGTTGCCCGGAACGTAGAAATGACCATTACTTCCTCACTGTTTGCAATTATTCATTTTATACATGGAAAAACTGTTGTATTTATATTGTATTTTATGCTTCTGGCATTGACTTCTAAGGCCCTGACTATTCGATGTGGTGGAGCAACCCCATAGAGCGAAACCTAGGTTGCCCGGAACGTAGAAATGACCATTACTTCCACAATGTTTGCAATTATTCATATTATACAGTGGAAAAACTGTTGTATTTATATTGTATTTTATGCTTCTGGCATTGACTTCTAAGGCCCTAACTATTCGATGTGGTGGAGCAACGCCCTAGAGTGAAGCCTAGGTTGCCCGGAATGTGGAAATGACCATTACCTTCACATTGTTTGCGATTATTCATTTTATACGATGGTAAAATTGTTGTACTTATGTTGTATTTTATTCTTCTGGCGTTGAATTCTAAGTCCCTAGCTATTCGATCTGGTGGTGCAGCTCCCTGGAGTGAAGCCTAGGCTACCCGGAACGTAGAAATGACCAGTACTTTCAAACTGGTTGCTGTTATTCCTGTTATACAATGGAAAAACTGTTGCATTTTTACTGTATTTTATGCTTCTGGCATTGTATTCAAAGTCCTTAACTATTCGATCTGGTGGAGCAACGCCCTTAAGCGAAGCCTAGGTTGCCCGGAACGTAGAAATGACCTTTACTTTCACACTGCTTGCATATATACATTTTATAGGATGGAAAAGCTGTTGTATTTATATTGTATTTTATGCTTCTGGCGTTGACTTCTTAGGCCCTACCTATTCGATCTGGTGGAACAACGCCCTACAGTGAAGCCTAGGTTGCCCGGAACGTTGAAATGACCTTTACTTTCACACTATCTGCATATATACATTATATACGATGGAAAAGCTGTTGTATTTATATTGTATTTTGTGCTTCTGGCGTTGTCTTCTTAGGCCCTAACTATTCGATCTGGTGGAGCAACGCCCTAGGGAGAAGCCTAGGTTGCCCGGAACGTAGAAATGACCATGACTATCGGACTGGTTGCAATTATTCGTTTTATACGATGGAAAGACTGTTGTATTCATATTGTATTTTATAGTTATGGCGTTGTCTTCTAGGGGCGTAGCTATTCGATGTGGTTGAGCAACGCCGTAGAGTGAAGCCTAGGTTGCCCGGAACGTAGAAATGACCATAGCTTTCATACTGGTTGCAATTATTCGATTTATACGCTGGAAAAACTGTTGTACTTATTTTGTATTTGGTGCTCCTGGCGTTGACTTCTTAGGCCCTAACTATTCGATCAGGTGGAGCAACGCCCTAGGGTGAAGCCTAGGTTGCCCGGAACGTATAAAGGACCATAACTGTCATAGTGGTTGCAAATATTTCTGTTATACAAGGGAAAAACTGTTGTATTTATATTGTATTTTATGCTTCTGGCGTTGACTTCTTAGGCCCTAACTATTCGATCTGGTGGAGCAACGCCCTAGACTGAAGCCTAGGTTGCACGGATCGTAGAAATGACCATTACTTCCTCACTGTTTGCAATTATTCATTTTATAGAATGGAAAAACTGTTGTATTTATACTGTTTTTTATAGTTATGGCGTTGACTTCTAAGGCCGTAGCTATTCGATGTGGTGGAGCAATGCCCTAGAGTGAAGCCTAGGATGCCCGCAACGAAGAAATGACCATATCTTTCACACTGTTTGCAATTATTCCTGTTATACGATTGAAAAACTGTTGTATTTATACTGTATTTTATGCTTCTGGCGTTGACTTCTAAGTCCGCAGCTATTCGATGTGGTGGAGAAACGCCCTAGAGTGAAGCCTAGATTGCCCGGAAAGTAGAAATGACCATAGCTCTCACACTGGTTGCAATTATTCCTGTTATACACGGGAAAAACTGTTGTATTTATATTGTATTTTATGCTTCTGGCGTAGACTTCTTAGGTCCTAACTATTCGATCTGGTGGAACGACGCCCTAGAGTGAAGCCTGGGTTGCCCGTATCGTAGAAATGACCATATCTTTCACACTGGTTGCAATTATACCTGTTATACGATGGAAAAACTGTTGTACATATATCGTATTTTATGCTTCTGGCATTGACTTCATAGGCCCTAACTATTCGATCTGGTGGAGCAACGCCCTAGGGTGAAGTCTAGGTTGCCCGGAACGTAGAAATGACCATAACTATCAGACTGGTTGCAATTATTCGTTTTATACGATGGATAGACTGTTGTATTTATATTGTATTTTATAGTTATGGCGTTGTCTTCTAGGGCCGTAGCTATTCGATGTGGTTGACCAACGCCCTAGTGTGAAGCCTAGGTTGCCCGGAACGTAGAAATGACCATTACTACCACACTGTTTGCAATTATTCATATTATACAGTGGAACAACTGTTGTATTTATGTGGCATTTTATGCTTCTGGCATTGACATCTAAGGCCATAACTATTCGATGTGGTGGAGCAACGCCCTAGAGTGAAGCCTAGGTTGCCCTGAACGTAGAAACGACCATAGCTTTCACACTGGTTGCAATTATTCCTGTTATACAAGGGTAAAACTGTTGTATTTCTATTCTATTTTATGCTTCTGGCGTTGTCTTGTTAGGCCCTAACTATTCGATCTGGTAGAGCAACGCCCTAGAGAGAAGCCTAGATTGCCCGGAACGTAGAAATGACCATAACTATCAGACAGGTTGCAATTATTCGTTTTATACGATGGAAAGACTGTTGTATTTATATTGTATTTTATAGTTATGGCGTTTTCTTCTAGGGCCGTAGCTTATCGATGTGGTTGAGCAACGCCCTAGAGTGAAGCCTAAGTTGCTCGGAACGTATAAATGACCATAGCTTTCATACTGGTTGCAATTATTCGTTTTATACGATGGAAAAGCTGTTGTATTTATTTTGTATTAGGTGCTCCTGGCGTTGACTTCTTAGGCCCTAGCTATTGGATCTGGTGGACCAACGCCCTAGAGAGGCCTAGGTTGCCCGGAACGTATGAATGACCATAACATTCATACTGGTTGCAATTATACGTTTTATACGATGGAAAAACTGTTGTATTTTTATTTTATTTTATGCTTCTGGCATTGACTTCTTAGGCCCTAACTATTCGATCTGGTGGAGCAGCGCCCTAGAGTGAAGCCTAGGTTGCCCGGAACGTAGAAATGACCATAACTATCAGACTGGTTGCAATTATTCGTTTCATGCGATGGATAGACTGTTGTATTTATATTGTATTTTATAGTTATGGCGTTGTCTTCTAGGGCCGTAGCTATTCGATGTGGTTGACCAACGCCCTAGTGTGAAGCCTAGGTTGCCCGGAACGTAGAAATGACCATAGCTCTCACACTGGTTGCAATTATTCCTGTTATACACGGGAAAAACTGTTGTATTTATATTGTATTTTATGCTTCTGGCGTAGACATCTTAGGTCCTAACTATTCGATCTGGTGGAACGACGCCCTAGAGTGAAGCCTAGGTTGCCCGTATCGTAGAAATGACCATATCTTTCACACTGGTTGCAATTATACCTGTTATACGATGGAAAAACTGTTGTACATATAACGTATTTTATGCTTCTGGCATTGACTTCTTAGGCCCTAACTATTCGATCTGGTGGAACAACGCCCTAGGGTGAAGTCTAGGTTGCCCGGAACGTAGAAATGACCATAACTATCAGACTGGTTGCAATTATTCGTTTTATACGATGGATAGACTGTTGTATTTATATTGTATTTTATAGTTATGGCGTTGTCTTCTAGGGCCGTAGCTATGCGATGTGGTTGACCAACGCCCTAGTGTGAAGCCTAGGTTGCCCGGAACGTAGAAATGACCATTACTACCACACTGTTTGCAATTATTCATATTATACAGTGGAACAACTGTTGTATTTATGTGGCATTTTATGCTTCTGGCATTGACATCTAAGGCCATAACTATTCGATGTGGTGGAGCAACGCCCTAGAGTGAAGCCTAGGTTGCCCTGAACGTAGAAACGACCATAGCTTTCACACTGGTTGCAATTATTCCTGTTAAACAAGGGTAAAACTGTTGTATTTCTATTCTATTTTATGCTTCTGGCGTTGTCTTGTTAGGCCCTAACTATTCGATCTGGTAGAGCAACGCCCTAGAGAGAAGCCTAGATTGCCCGGAACGTAGAAATGACCATAACTATCAGACTGGTTGCAATTATTCGTTTTATACGATGGAAAGACTGTTGTATTTATATTGTATTTTATAGTTATGGCGTTTTCTTCTAGGGCCGTAGCTATTCGATGTGGTTGAGCAACGCCCTAGAGTGAAGCCTAAGTTGCTCGGAACGTATGAATGACCATAGCTTTCATACTGGTTGCAATTATTCGTTTTATACGATGGAAAAGCTGTTGTATTTATTTTGGATTAGGTGCTCCTGGCGTTGACTTCTTAGGCCCTAGCTATTGGATCTGGCGGACCAACGCCCTAGTGTGAAGCCTAGGTTGCCCGGAACGTAGAAATGACCATTACTACCACACTGTTTGCAATTATTCATATTATACAGTGGAAAAACTGTTGTATTTATATTGTATTTTATGCTTCTGGCATTGACATCTAAGGCCCTAACTATTCGATGTGGTGGAGCAACGCCCTAGAGTGAAGCCTAGGTTGCCCGGAACGTGGAAATGACCATAGCTTTCACACTGGTTGCAATTATACCTGTTATACAAGGGAAAAACTATTGTATTTATATTGTATTTTATGCTTCTGGCGTTGACTTCTAAGTCCCTAGCTATTCGATCTGGAGGAGCAACGCCCTTAAGCGAAGCCTAGGTTGCCCGCAACGTAGAAATGACCTGTAGTTTCACACTGGCTGCATATATACATTATATAGGATGGAAAAGCTGTTGCATTTATATTGTATTTTATGCTTCTGGCGTTGCCTTCTTAGGCCCTAACTATTCGATCTGGCGGAGCAACGCCCTAGATTGAAGCGTAGGTTGCCCGGAACATAGAAATGACCATAACTATCAGACTGGTTGCAATTATTCGTTTTATACGATGGAAAAACTGTTGTACTTATGTTGTATTTTATGCTTCTGGCGTTGAATTCTATGTCCCTAACTATTCCACCTGGTGGAGCAACGCCCTAGAGTGAAGCCTAGGTTGCGCGGAACGTAGAACTGACATTTACTTTCACACTGTTTGCAAATATACATTATATACGATGGAAAAACTGTTGTATCTATTTTGTATGTTATGCTTCTGTCGCTGACTTCATAGGTCCTAACTATTGGATCTGGTGGAGCAACGCCCTGGAGTGAAGCCTAGGTTGCCCGGAACGTAGAAATGACCATTACCTTCACACTGTTTGCAATTATTGGTTCTATACAATGGAAAAACTGTTATATTTATTTTTTATTTCATGCTTCGGGCGTTGACTTCTAAGTCTCTAACTATTCGATACGGTCGAGCAACGCGCTACAGTTAAGCCTAGGTTGCCCGGAACGTAGAAATGACCTTTACTTTCACACTGTTTGCAAATATACATTATATACGATGGAAAAGATGTTGTATTTATATTGTATTTTATGCTTCTGGCGTTGACTTCTTAGGCCCTAACTATTCGACCTGGTGGAACAACGCCCTACAGTGAAGCCTAGGTTGCCCGGAACGTAGAAATAACCTTTACTTTCACACTGTTTGCATATATACATTATATAGGATGGAAAAGCTGTTGCATTTATATTGTATTTTATGCTTCTGGCGTTGCCTTCTTAGGCCCTAACTATTCGATCTGGTGGAGCAACGCCCTAGAGTGAAGCCTAGGTTGCCCGGAACGTAGAAATGACCATAACATTCATACTGGCTGCAATTATTCGTTTTATACGATGGAAAAACTGTTGTATTTTTATTTTATTTTATGCTTCTGGCGTTGACTTCTGAGTCCCGAGCTATTCGATCTGGTGGAGCAACGCCCTAGAGTGAAGCCTAGGTTGCCCGGAACGTGGAAATGACCATAGCTTTCACACTGGTTGCAATTATACCTGTTATACAAGGGAATAACTATTGTATTTATATTGTATTTTATGCTTCTGGCGTTGACTTCTAAGTCCCTAGCTATTCGATCTGGAGGAGCAACGCCCTTAAGCGAAGCCTAGGTTGCCCGCAACGTAGAAATGACCTGTAGTTTCACACTGGCTGCATATATACATTATATAGGATGGAAAAGCTGTTGCATTTATATTGTATTTTATGCTTCTGGCGTTGCCTTCTTAGGCCCTAACTATTCGATCTGGCGGAGCAACGCCCTAGATTGAAGCGTAGGTTGCCCGGAACATAGAAATGACCATAACTATCAGACTGGTTGCAATTATTCGTTTTATACGATGGAAAAACTGTTGTACTTATGTTGTATTTTATGCTTCTGGCGTTGAATTCTATGTCCCTAACTATTCCACCTGGTGGAGCAACGCCCTAGAGTGAAGCCTAGGTTGCGCGGAACGTAGAACTGACATTTACTTTCACACTGTTTGCAAATATACATTATATACGATGGAAAAACTGTTGTATCTATTTTGCATGTTATGCTTCTGTCGCTGACTTCATAGGTCCTAACTATTGGATCTGGTGGAGCAACGCCCTGGAGTGAAGCCTAGGTTGCCCGGAACGTAGAAATGACCATTACCTTCACACTGTTTGCAATTATTGGTTCTATACAATGGAAAAACTGTTATATTTATTTTTTATTTCATGCTTCGGGCGTTGACTTCTAAGTCTCTAACTATTCGATACGGTCGAGCAACGCGCTACAGTTAAGCCTAGGTTGCCCGGAACGTAGAAATGACCTTTACTTTCACACTGTTTGCAAATATACATTATATACGGTGGAAAAGATGTTGTATTTATATTGTATTTTATGCTTCTGGCGTTGACTTCTTAGGCCCTAACTATTCGACCTGGTGGAACAACGCCCTACAGTGAAGCCTAGGTTGCCCGGAACGTAGAAATAACCTTTACTTTCACACTGTTTGCATATATACATTATATAGGATGGAAAAGCTGTTGCATTTATATTGTATTTTATGCTTCTGGCGTTGCCTTCTTAGGCCCTAACTATTCGATCTGGTGGAGCAACGCCCTAGAGTGAAGCCTAGGTTGCCCGGAACGTAGAAATGACCATCACCTTCACTCTGGTTGCAATTATTTCTGTTATACGATGGAAAAACTGTTGTATTTATATTATATTTTATGCTTCAGGCGTTGACTTCTAAGGCCGTAGCTATTCGATGTGGTGGAGCAACGCCCTAGAGTGAAGCCTAGGTTACCCGGAACGTAGAAATGACCAGTTCTTTAACACTGGTTGCAGTTATACCTGTTATACAATGGAAAAAGTGTTCTATTTATTTTGTATTTTATGCTTCGGGCGTTGACATCTAAGGCCCTAACTATTCGATCAGGTGGAGCAACGCCCTAGGGTGAAGCCTAGGTTGCCCGGAACGTAGAAAGGACCATAACTGTCATAGTGGTTGCAAATATTTCTGTTATACAAGGGAAAAACTGTTGTATCTATTTTGTATTTTATGCTTCTGGCGTTGACTTCTTAGGTCCTAACTATTGGATCTGGTGGAGCAACGCCCTCTGATGAAGCCCAGGTTGCCCGGAACGTAGAAATGACCACCACTTTCACACTGGTTGCAATTATTCCTGTTATACGATGGAAAAACTGTTGTATTTATATTATATTTTATGCTTCAGACGTTGACTTCTAAGGCCGTAGCTATTCGATGTGGTGGAAAAACGCCCTAGAGTGAAGCCTAGGTTGCCCGGAAAGTAGAAATGACCATTACCTCCACACTGTTTGCAATTATTCATTTTATAGAATGGCAAAACTGTTGTATTTATATTGTTTTTTATAGTTATGGCGTTGACTTCTAAGGCCGTAGCTATTCGATGTGGTGGACCAACGCCCTAGAGTGAAGCCTAGGTTGCACGGAACGTAGAAATGCCCATTACTTTCCCATTGGTTGTAATTATTCCTGTTATACGATGGAAAAACTGTTGTATTTACATTGTATTTTATGCTTCTGCTGTAGACTTCTTAGGCCCTAGCTATTCGATCTGGAGGAACAACGCCCTAGAGTGAAGCCTAGGTTGCCCGTAACGTCGAAATGACCACCACTTTCACACTGGTTGCAATTATTCCTGTTATACGATGGAAAAACTGTTGTATCTATTTTGTATTTTATGCTTCTGGCGTTGACTTCTTAGGTCCTAACTATTGGATCTGGTGGAGCAACGCCCTCTGATGAAGCCCAGGTTGCCCGGAACGTAGAAATGACCATAACTTTCATACTGATTGCAATTATTTGTATTATAGGATGGAAAATCTGTTGTATTTATATTGTATTTTAACCTTCTGGCGTTGACTTCTAAGGCCGTAGCTATTCGATGTGGTGCAGCAACGCCATAGCGTGAAACCTAGGTTGCCCAGAACGTGGAAATAACCATTACTTCCACACTGTTTGCAATTATTCATTTTATACAATGGAAAAACTGTTGTATTTATATTGTATTTTATAGTCATGGCGTTGACTTCTAAGACCGTAGCTATTCGATGTGGTGGAGAAATGCCCTAGAGTGAAGCCTAGGTTGCCCGGAACGTAGAAATGACCATACCTTTCACACTGGTTGCAATTCTTCCTGTTATACAAGGGAATAACTGTTGTATTTATATTGCAGTTTATGCTTCTGGCGTTGACTTCTTAGTCCCTAACTATTCTATCTGGAGGAGCAACGCCGTAGAGTGAAGCCTAGGTTGCCCGGAATGAAGAAATGACCATCACTTTCACACTGGTGGCAATTATTCCTGTTATACGATGGAAAAACTTTTGTATTTTTATTGTATTTTAAGCTTCGGGCGCTGACTTCTAAGGTCCGAACTAATGGGTTTGGTGGAGCAACGCACTAGGGTGAAGGCTAGGTTGCCCGGAACGTAGAAATGACCATAACTTTCATACTGGTTGCAATTATTCGTTTAATACGATGGAAAAACTATTGTATTTATATTGTATTTAATGCTTCTGGCGTTGACTTCTAAGGCCATAGCTATTCGATGTGGTCGAGCAACGCCCTAGAGTGAAGCCTAGGTTGCACGTATTGTAGAAGTGACCATATCTTTCACACTGGTTGCAATTATTCCTGTTATACGATGGAAAAACTGTTGTATTTCTATTGTATTTTATTCTTCTGGCATTGGCTTCTTAGGCCCTGGCTATTCGATCTGGTGGAGCAACGCCCTAGAGAGAAGCCTAGATTGCCCGGAACGTAGAAATGACCATTACCTTCTGGCTTGTTGCAATTATTCCTGTTGTACGATGAAAAAACTGCTGCATTTTTATTGTATTTTATGCGTCTGGAGTTGTTTTCTAAGGCCCTAACTATTCGATATGGTGGAGCAACGCCCTAGAGCGAAACCTAGGTTGCCCGGAACGTTGAAATGACCGTTACTTTCACACTGGTTGCAATTATTCCTGTTATACGATGGACAAACTGTTGGATTCTTATTGTACGTTATTCTTCTGGCGTTGACTTCTTAGGCCCTAACTATTGGATCTGGTGGAGCAACGCCTAGAGTGAAGCGTAGGTTGCCCTGATCGTAGAAATGACCATATCTTTCACACTGGTTGCAATTATACCTGTTATACGATGGAAAAACTGTTGTACATATATCGTATTTTATGCTTCTGGCATTGACTTCTTAGGCCCTAACTATTCGATCTGGTGGAGCAACGCCCTAGGGTGAAGTCTAGGTTGCCCGGAACGTAGAAATGACCATAACTATCAGACTGGTTGCAATTATTCGTTTTATACGATGGATAGACTGTTGTATTTATATTGTATTTTATAGTTATGGCGTTGTCTTCTAGGGCCGTAGCTATTCGATGTGGTTGACCAACGCCCTAGTGTGAAGCCTAGGTTGCCCGGAACGTAGAAATGACCATTACTACCACACTGTTTGCAATTATTCATATTATACAGTGGAACAACCGTTGTATTTATGTGGCATTTTATGCTTCTGGCATTGACATCTAAGGCCATAACTATTCGATGTGGTGGAGCAACGCCCTAGAGTGAAGCCTAGGTTGCCCGGAAAGTAGAAATGACCATTACCTCCACACTGTTTGCAATTATTCATTTTATAGAATGGCAAAACTGTTGTATTTATATTGTTTTTTATAGTTATGGCGTTGACTTCTAAGGCCGTAGCTATTCGATGTGGTGGACCAACGCCCTAGAGTGAAGCCTAGGTTGCACGGAACGTAGAAATGCCCATTACTTTCCCATTGGTTGTAATTATTCCTGTTATACGATGGAAAAACTGTTGTATTTACATTGTATTTTATGCTTCTGCTGTAGACTTCTTAGGCCCTAGCTATTCGATCTGGAGGAACAACGCCCTAGAGTGAAGCCTAGGTTGCCCGTAACGTCGAAATGACCACCACTTTCACACTGGTTGCAATTATTCCTGTTATACGATGGAAAAACTGTTGTATCTATTTTGTATTTTATGCTTCTGGCGTTGACTTCTTAGGTCCTAACTATTGGATCTGGTGGAGCAACGCCCTCTGATGAAGCCCAGGTTGCCCGGAACGTAGAAATGACCATAACTTTCATACTGATTGCAATTATTTGTATTATAGGATGGAAAATCTGTTGTATTTATATTGTATTTTAACCTTCTGGCGTTGACTTCTAAGGCCGTAGCTATTCGATGTGGTGCAGCAACGCCATAGCGTGAAACCTAGGTTGCCCAGAACGTGGAAATAACCATTACTTCCACACTGTTTGCAATTATTCATTTTATACAATGGAAAAACTGTTGTATTTATATTGTATTTTATAGTCATGGCGTTGACTTCTAAGACCGTAGCTATTCGATGTGGTGGAGAAATGCCCTAGAGTGAAGCCTAGGTTGCCCGGAACGTAGAAATGACCATACCTTTCACACTGGTTGCAATTCTTCCTGTTATACAAGGGAATAACTGTTGTATTTATATTGCAGTTTATGCTTCTGGCGTTGACTTCTTAGTCCCTAACTATTCTATCTGGAGGAGCAACGCCGTAGAGTGAAGCCTAGGTTGCCCGGAATGAAGAAATGACCATCACTTTCACACTGGTGGCAATTATTCCTGTTATACGATGGAAAAACTTTTGTATTTTTATTGTATTTTAAGCTTCGGGCGCTGACTTCTAAGGTCCGAACTAATGGATCTGGTGGAGCAACGCACTAGGGTGAAGGCTAGGTTGCCCGGAACGTAGAAATGACCATAACTTTCATACTGGTTGCAATTATTCGTTTAATACGATGGAAAAACTATTGTATTTATATTGTATTTAATGCTTCTGGCGTTGACTTCTAAGGCCATAGCTATTAGATGTGGTCGAGCAACGCCCTAGAGTGAAGCCTAGGTTGCACGTATTGTAGAAGTGACCATATCTTTCACACTGGTTGCAATTATTCCTGTTATACGATGGAATAACTGTTGTATTTATATTTTATTTTATGTATCTGGCGTTGACTTCTAAGGCCCTAACTATTCGATCTGGTGGAGCAACGCCATAGAGTGAAGCTTAGGTTGCCCGGAACGTAGAAATGACCCTAACCTTCATACTGGTTGCAATTATTCGTTTTATACCGTGGAAAAACTGTTGTATTTATATTGTATTTTATGCGTCTGGAGATGTTTTCTAAGGACCTAACTATTCGATCTGGTGGACCAACGCCCTAGAGTGAAGCCTAGGTTGCACGGAACGTAGAAATGCCCAATACTTTCACACTGGTTGTAATTATTCCAGTTATACGATGGAATAACTGTTGTATTTATATTTTATTTTATGCTTCTGGCGTTAACTTCTAAGGCCCTAGCTATTCGATCTGGTGGTGCCACGCTCTAGGGTGAAGCCTAGGTAGCCCGGAACTTAGAAGTGACCATCACCATCACTCTGGTTGCTATTATTCCTGTTATACGATGGAAAGACTGTTGTATTTTTATTGTATTTTATGCTTCGGTCGTTGACTTCTAAGGCCGTAGCTATTCCATCTGGTATAGCAACGCCATAGAGTTAAGTCTAGGATGCCCGGAATGTAGAAATGGCCATGGCTTTCACACTGGTTGCAATTATTCGTATTATACGATGGAAAAACTGTTGTATTTGTATTGTATTTTCTGCGTCTGGCTTTGACTTCTAAGGTCCTAGCTATTCGATCTGGTGGACCAACGCCCTAGAGTGAAGCCTAGGTTACCCGGAACGTAGAAATGACCATATCTTTCACACTGGTTGCAATTGTGCCAGTTATATGATGGTAAAACTGTTGTATTTTTATTCTATTTTATGAGCCTGGAGTTGTTTTCTAAGGCCCCAACTATTCGACCTGGTGGAGCAACGCCCTAGAGTGAAGTCTAGGTTGCATGGAACGTAGAAATGGCCATTTCTATCACACTGGTTGTAATTATTCCTGTTATACTGTGGAATAGCTGCACTCTTATTATTTTATTTTATGCTTCTGGCGTTGACTTCTAAGGCCCTAGCTATTCGATGTGGTGGAGCAGCGCCCTATGGTGAAGCCTAGGTTGCCCGGAACGTAGAAATGACCATCACCTTCACTCGGGTTGCAATTATTTCTGTTATACGATGGAAAAGCTGTTGGACTTTGATTGTACTTTATACTTCTGGCGTTGACTTCTAAGGCCCTATGTATTCCATCTGGCGGAGGAATGCCTCAGAGTTAAGTCTAGGACGCCAGGAACGTAGAAATTACCGTTACCTTCACGCTTGTTTCAATTATTCCTGTTATACGATTGGCAAACTGTTGGATTTTGATTGTACTTTACGCTTCTGGCGTTGACTTCTAAGGCCCTATGTATTCGATCTGGTGGAGCAATGCAACAGAGTTAAGTCTAGGATGCCCGCAACGTAGAAATGGCCATTACTTTCACACTGGTGGCAATTATTCCTGTTATACGATGGAAAAACTTTTGTATTTTTATTGTATTTTAAGCTTCTGGCGCTGACTTCTAAGGTCCTAACTATTCGATGTGGTGGAGCAACGCCCTAGAGTGAAGCCTACGTTGCCCGGAACGTGGAAATGACCATAGCTTTCACACTGGTTGCAATTATACCTGTTATACAAGGGAAAAACTATTGTATTTATATTGTATTTTATGCTTCTGGCGTTGACTTCTAAGTCCCTAGCTATTCGATCTGGAGGAGCAACGCCCTTAAGCGAAGCCTAGGTTGCCCGCAACGTAGAAATGACCTGTAGTTTCACACTGGCTGCATATATACATTATATAGGATGGAAAAGCTGTTGCATTTATATTGTATTTTATGCTTCTGGCGTTGCCTTCTTAGGCCCTAACTATTCGATCTGGTGGAGCAACGCCCTAGATTGAAGCGTAGGTTGCCCGGAACATAGAAATGACCATAACTATCAGACTGGTTGCAATTATTCGTTTTATACGATGGAAAAACTGTTGTACTTATGTTGTATTTTATGCTTCTGGCGTTGAATTCTATGTCCCTAACTATTCCACCTGGTGGAGCAACGCCCTAGAGTGAAGCCTAGGTTGCGCGGAACGTAGAACTGACATTTACTTTCACACTGTTTGCAAATATACATTATATACGATGGAAAAACTGTTGTATCTATTTTGTATGTTATGCTTCTGTCGCTGACTTCATAGGTCCTAACTATTGGATCTGGTGGAGCAACGCCCTGGAGTGAAGCCTAGGTTGCCCGGAACGTAGAAATGACCATTACCTTCACACTGTTTGCAATTATTGGTTCTATACAATGGAAAAACTGTTATATTTATTTTTTATTTCATGCTTCGGGCGTTGACTTCTAAGTCTCTAACTATTCGATACGGTCGAGCAACGCGCTACAGTTAAGCCTAGGTTGCCCGGAACGTAGAAATGACCTTTACTTTCACACTGTTTGCAAATATACATTATATACGGTGGAAAAGATGTTGTATTTATATTGTATTTTATGCTTCTGGCGTTGACTTCTTAGGCCCTAACTATTCGACGTGGTGGAACAACGCCCTACAGTGAAGCCTAGGTTGCCCGGAACGTAGAAATAACCTTTACTTTCACACTGTTTGCATATATACATTATATAGGATGGAAAAGCTGTTGCATTTATATTGTATTTTATGCTTCTGGCGTTGCCTTCTTAGGCCCTAACTATTCGATCTGGTGGAGCAACGCCCTAGAGTGAAGCCTAGGTTGCCCGGAACGTAGAAATGACCATAACATTCATACTGGCTGCAATTATTCGTTTTATACGATGGAAAAACTGTTGTATTTTTATTTTATTTTATGCTTCTGGCGTTGACTTCTGAGTCCCGAGCTATTCGATCTGGTGGAGCAACGCCCTAGAGTGAAGCCTAGGTTGCCCGCAACGTAGAAATGACCATCACCTTCACTCTGGTTGCAATTATTTCTGTTATACGATGGAAAAACTGTTGTATTTATATTATATTTTATGCTTCAGGCGTTGACTTCTAAGGCCGTAGCTATTCGATGTGGTGGAGCAACGCCCTAGAGTGAAGCCTAGGTTACCCGGAACGTAGAAATGACCAGTTCTTTAACACTGGTTGCAGTTATACCTGTTATACAATGGAAAAAGTGTTCTATTTATTTTGTATTTTATGCTTCGGGCGTTGACATCTAAGGCCCTAACTATTCGATCAGGTGGAGCAACGCCCTAGGGTGAAGCCTAGGTTTCCCGGAACGTAGAAAGGACCATAACTGTCATAGTGGTTGCAAATATTTCTGTTATACAAGGGAAAAACTGTTGTATCTATTTTGTATTTTATGCTTCTGGCGTTGACTTCTTAGGTCCTAACTATTGGATCTGGTGGAGCAACGCCCTCTGATGAAGCCCAGGTTGCCCGGAACGTAGAAATGACCACCACTTTCACACTGGTTGCAATTATTCCTGTTATACGATGGAAAAACTGTTGTATTTATATTATATTTTATGCTTCAGACGTTGACTTCTAAGGCCGTAGCTATTCGATGTGGTGGAAAAACGCCCTAGAGTGAAGCCTAGGTTGCCCGGAAAGTAGAAATGACCATTACCTCCACACTGTTTGCAATTATTCATTTTATAGAATGGCAAAACTGTTGTATTTATATTGTTTTTTATAGTTATGGCGTTGACTTCTAAGGCCGTAGCTATTCGATGTGGTGGACCAACGCCCTAGAGTGAAGCCTAGGTTGCACGGAACGTAGAAATGCCCATTACTTTCCCATTGGTTGTAATTATTCCTGTTATACGATGGAAAAACTGTTGTATTTACATTGTATTTTATGCTTCTGCTGTAGACTTCTTAGGCCCTAGCTATTCGATCTGGAGGAACAACGCCCTAGAGTGAAGCCTAGGTTGCCCGTAACGTCGAAATGACCACCACTTTCACACTGGTTGCAATTATTCCTGTTATACGATGGAAAAACTGTTGTATCTATTTTGTATTTTATGCTTCTGGCGTTGACTTCTTAGGTCCTAACTATTGGATCTGGTGGAGCAACGCCCTCTGATGAAGCCCAGGTTGCCCGGAACGTAGAAATGACCATAACTTTCATACTGATTGCAATTATTTGTATTATAGGATGGAAAATCTGTTGTATTTATATTGTATTTTAACCTTCTGGCGTTGACTTCTAAGGCCGTAGCTATTCGATGTGGTGCAGCAACGCCATAGCGTGAAACCTAGGTTGCCCAGAACGTGGAAATAACCATTACTTCCACACTGTTTGCAATTATTCATTTTATACAATGGAAAAACTGTTGTATTTATATTGTATTTTATAGTCATGGCGTTGACTTCTAAGACCGTAGCTATTCGATGTGGTGGAGAAATGCCCTAGAGTGAAGCCTAGGTTGCCCGGAACGTAGAAATGACCATACCTTTCACACTGGTTGCAATTCTTCCTGTTATACAAGGGAATAACTGTTGTATTTATATTGCAGTTTATGCTTCTGGCGTTGACTTCTTAGTCCCTAACTATTCTATCTGGAGGAGCAACGCCGTAGAGTGAAGCCTAGGTTGCCCGGAATGAAGAAATGACCATCACTTTCACACTGGTGGCAATTATTCCTGTTATACGATGGAAAAACTTTTGTATTTTTATTGTATTTTAAGCTTCGGGCGCTGACTTCTAAGGTCCGAACTAATGGATCTGGTGGAGCAACGCACTAGGGTGAAGGCTAGGTTGCCCGGAACGTAGAAATGACCATAACTTTCATACTGGTTGCAATTATTCGTTTAATACGATGGAAAAACTATTGTATTTATATTGTATTTAATGCTTCTGGCGTTGACTTCTAAGGCCATAGCTATTCGATGTGGTCGAGCAACGCCCTAGAGTGAAGCCTAGGTTGCACGTATTGTAGAAGTGACCATATCTTTCACACTGGTTGCAATTATTCCTGTTATACGATGGAAAAACTGTTGTATTTCTATTGTATTTTATTCTTCTGGCATTGGCTTCTTAGGCCCTGGCTATTCGATCTGGTGGAGCAACGCCCTAGAGAGAAGCCTAGATTGCCCGGAACGTAGAAATGACCATTACCTTCTGGCTTGTTGCAATTATTCCTGTTCTACGATGAAAAAACTGCTGCATTTTTATTGTATTTTATGCGTCTGGAGTTGTTTTCTAAGGCCCTAACTATTCGATATGGTGGAGCAACGCCCTAGAGCGAAACCTAGGTTGCCCGGAACGTTGAAATGACCGTTACTTTCACACTGGTTGCAATTATTCCTGTTATACGATGGACAAACTGTTGGATTCTTATTGTACGTTATTCTTCTGGCGTTGACTTCCTAGGCCCTAACTATTGGATCTGGTGGAACAACGCCTAGAGTGAAGCGTAGGTTGCCCTGATCGTAGAAATGACCATATCCTTCACACTGGTTGCAATTATTCGTATTATACGATGGAAAAACTGTTGTATTTATATTGTATTTTATGCTTCTGGCGTTGACTTCTTAGGCCCTAACTATTCGATCTGGTGGAGCAACGCCCTAGAGAGAAGCCTAGATTTCCCGGAATGTAGAAAAGACCATTACCTTCAGGCATGTTGCAATTGTTCCTGTTATACGATGAAAGAACTGTTGTATTTTTCTTGTGTTTTATGCGTCTGGAGTTGTGTTCTAAGGCCCTAACTATTCGACCTGGTGGAGAAACGCCCTAGAGTGAAGCCTAGGTTGCACGGAACGTAGAAATGCCCAATACTTTCACACTGGTTGTAATTATTCCTGTTATACGATGGAATAACTGTTGTATTTATATTTTATTTTATGCTTCTGGCGTTAACTTCTAAGGCCCTAGCTATTCGATCTGGTGGTGCCACGCTCTAGGGTGAAGCCTAGGTAGCCCGGAACTTAGAAGTGACCATCACCTTCACTCTGGTTGCTATTATTCCTGTTATACGATGGAAAGACTGTTGTATTTTTATTGTATTTTATGCTTCGGTCGTTGACTTCTAAGGCCGTAGCTATTCCATCTGGTATAGCAACGCCATAGAGTTAAGTCTAGGATGCCCGGAATGTAGAAATGGCCATTGCTTTCACACTGGTTGCAATTATTCGTATTATACGATGGAAAAACTGTTGTATTTATATTGTATTTTCTGCGTCTGGCTTTGACTTCTAAGGTCCTAGCTATTCGATCTGGTGGACCAACGCCCTAGAGTGAAGCCTAGGTTACCCGGAACGTAGAAATGACCATATCTTTCACACTGGTTGCAATTGTGCCAGTTATATGATGGTAAAACTGTTGTATTTTTATTCTATTTTATGAGCCTGGAGTTGTTTTCTAAGGCCCCAACTATTCGACCTGGTGGAGCAACGCCCTAGAGTGAAGTCTAGGTTGCATGGAACGTAGAAATGGCCATTTCTATCACACTGGTTGTAATTATTCCTGTTATACTGTGGAATAGCTGCACTCTTATTATTTTATTTTATGCTTCTGGCGTTGACTTCTAAGGCCCTAGCTATTCGATGTGGTGGAGCAGCGCCCTATGGTGAAGCCTAGGTTGCCCGGAACGTAGAAATGACCATCACCTTCACTCGGGTTGCAATTATTCCTGTTATACGATGGAAAAGCTGTTGGACTTTGATTGTACTTTATACTTCTGGCGTTGACTTCTAAGGCCCTATGTATTCCATCTGGCGGAGGAATGCCTCAGAGTTAAGTCTAGGACGCCAGGAACGTAGAAATTACCGTTACCTTCACGCTTGTTTCAATTATTCCTGTTATACGATTGGCAAACTGTTGGATTTTGATTGTACTTTACGCTTCTGGCGTTGACTTCTAAGGCCCTATGTATTCGATCTGGTGGAGCAATGCAACAGAGTTAAGTCTAGGATGCCCGCAACGTAGAAATGGCCATTACTTTCACACTGGTGGCAATTATTCCTGTTATACGATGGAAAAACTTTTGTATTTTTATTGTATTTTAAGCTTCTGGCGCTGACTTCTAAGGTCCGAACTATTGGGTCTGGTGGAGCAACGCCCTAGGGTGAAGCCTAGGTTGCCCGGAACATAGAACTGACCATAACTTTCATACTGGTTGCAATTATTCGTTTAATACGATGGAAAAACGATTGTATTTATATTGTATTTAATGCTTCTGGCGTTGACATCTAAGGCCATAGCTATTCCATGTGGTCGAGCAACGCCGTAGAGTGAAGCCTAGGTTGCCCGGAATGTAGAAAAGACCATTACCTTCAGGCATGTTGCAATTGTTCCTGTTATATGATGAAAGAACTGTTGTATTTTTCTTGTGTTTTATGCGTCTGGAGTTGTTTTCTAAGGCCCTAACTATTCGATATGGTGGAGCAACGCCCTAGAGCGAAACCTAGGTTGGCCGGAACGTAGAAATGACGGTTAATTTTACACTGGTTGCAATTATTCCTGTTATACGATGGAAAAGCTGTTGTATTTCTATTGTATTTTATGCTTCTGGCATTGGCTTCTTAGGCCCTAGCTATTCGATCTGGTGGAGCAACGCCCTAGAGAGAAGCCTAGATTGCCCGGAACGTAGAAATGACCATTACCTTCTGGCTTGTTGCAATTATTCCTGTTGTACGATGAAAAAACTGCTGTATTTTTATTGTATTTTATGCGTCTAGAGTTGTTTTCTAAGGCCCTAACTATTCGATATGGTGGAGCAACGCCCTAGAGCGAAACCTAGGTTGGCCGGAACGTAGAAATGACGGTTAATTTTACACTGGTTGCAATTATTCCTGTTATACGATGGACAAACTGTTGGATTTTTATTGTACGTTAAGCTTCTGGCGTTGACTTCTTAGGCCCTAACTATTGGATCTGGTGGAGCAACGCCTAGAGTGAATAGTAGGTTGCCCTGATCGTAGGAATGACCATACCTTTCACACTGGTTGCAATTATTCCTGTTACACGATGGAAAAACTGTTGTATTTATATTGTCTTTTATGCTTCTGGCGTTGACTTCTTAGGCCCTAACTATTCGATCTGGTGGAGCAACGCCCTAGAGAGAAGCCTAGATTTCCCGGAATGTAGAAAAGACCATTACCTTCAGGCATGTTGCAATTGTTCCTGTTATATGATGAAAGAACTGTTTTATTTTTCTTGTGTTTTATGCGTCTGGAGTTGTTTTCTAAGGCCCTAACTATTCGACCTGGTGGAGCAACGCCCTAGAGTGAAGCCTAGGTTGCACGGAACGTTGAAATGCCCATTACTTTCACACTGGTTGTAATTATTCCCGTTATACGATGAAAAAACTGTTGTATTTTTATTGTATTTTATGTTTCGAGCGTTGACTTCTAAGGCCCCAGCTATTCGATCTGGTGAAGCAACGCCCTAGAGTGAAGTCTAGGTTGCACGGAACGTAGAAATGCCCATTCCTTTCACACTGGTTGTAATTATTCCTGTTATACGGTGGAATAACTGCTCTATTTTTATTTTATTTTATGCTTCTGGAGTTGACTTCTAAGGCCCTAGCTATTCGATCTGGTGGAGCAACGCCCTAGGGTGAAGCCTAGGTTGCCCGGAACGTAGAAATGACTATCACCTTCACACTGGTTGCAATTATTCCTGTTATACGATGGAGAAACTGTTGTATCTATTTTGTATTTTATGCTTCTGGAGTCGACTTCTTAGGTCCTAACTATTGGATCTGGTGGAGCAACGCCCTAGGGTGAAGCCTAGATTGCCCGGAACGTAGAAATGACCATAACTTTCATACTCATTGCAATTATTCGTTTTATACGATGGAAAAGCTGTTGTATTTATATTGTATTTTAACCCTCTGGCGTTGACTTGTAAGGCCGTAGCTATTCGATCTGGTGGAGCAACGCCCTAGGGTGAAGCCTAGGTTGCCCGGAACGTAGAAATGGCCAATACTTTCACACTGGTTGCAATTATTCGTTTTATACGATGGAAAAACTGTTGTATTTATTTTGTATTTGGTGCTTCTGGCATTGACTTCTTAAGCCCTAACTATTGGTTGTGGTGTACCAACGCCCTAGAGTGAAGCCTAGGTTGCCCGGAACGTAGTAATGACCATATCTTGCACACTGGTTGCAATTATGCCAGTTATACGATGGTAAAACTGTTGTATTTTTATTGTATTTTATGCGTCTGGAGTTGTTTTCTAAGGCCCCAACTATTCGACCTGGTGGAGCAACGCCCTAGAGTGAAGTCTAGGTTGCACGGAACGTAGAAATGCCCATTTCTTTCACACTGGTTGTAATTATTCCTGTTATACGGTGGAATAACTGCTCTATTTTTATTTTATTTTATGCTTCTGGAGTTGACTTCTAAGGCCCTAGGTATTCGATCTGGTGGAGCAGCGCCCTAGAGTGAAGCCCAGGTTGCCCGGAACGTAGAAATGACCATAACTTTCACACTGGTTGCTATTATTCGTTTTATACGATGGAAAAACTGTTGTGCTTATATTATATTTTATTCTTCTGGCGTTGACTACTTAGGCCCTATCTATTCGATCTGGTGGAGCAACGACCTAGAGTGAAGCCTAGGTTGCCCGGATCGTAGAAATGACCATAACCTTCAAACTGGTTGCAATTATTCGTTTTATACGATTGAAAAGCTGTTTTATTTATATTGTAAATCATGCTTCTGGCGTTGACTTCGAAGGCCGTAGCTATTCGATGTGGTGGAGTAACGCCCTAGACTGAAGCCTAGGTTGCCCGGAACGTAGAAATGACCATAACTTTCTCACTGGTTGGTATTATTCGTTTCATACGATGGAGATACTATTGTACTTATATTGTGTTTTATTTCTCTGGCATTGTATTCTAAATCCCTAGCTATTCGAACTGGTGGATCAACGCCCTAGAGTGAAGCCTAGGTTGGCCGAAACGTAGAAATGACCATTACCTTCACACTGGTTGCAATTATTCCTATTATACGATGGAAAGACTGTTGTATTTTTATTGTATTTTATGCTTCTGGCGTTGACTTCTTAGGACCTAACTATTGGATCGGGTGGAGCAACGCCCTAGAGTGAAGCCTAGGTTGACCGGAACGTAGAAATGGCCATCACTTTCACACTGGTTGCAATTATTCGTTTTATACGATGGAAAAGCTGTTGTATTTATTTTGTATCTTACGCTTCTGGCGTTGACTTCTAAGGCCCTAAGTATTCGTTATGGTGGAGCAACACCCTAGAGTGAAGCCTAGGTTGCCCGGAACGAAGAAATGACCATTACCTTCACACTGCTTGCAATTATTCCTGTTATACGATGGAAAGACTGTTGTATTTTTCTAATACTTTATGCTTCTGGCGTTGACTTCTTGGGCCCTAACTATTCGATCTCGTGGCGCAACGACCTAGAGTGAAGCCTAGGTTGCCCGGAACGTAGAAATGACCATGTCTTTCACACTGTTTGCAATTATTCCTGGTATACGAATGAAAAACTGTTGTATTTTTATTGTATTTTATGCTTTTGGCGTTGACTTCTTAGGCCCTAACTATTCGATGTGGTGGAGCAACGCCCTAGATTGAAGCCTAGGTTGCCCGGAACGTAGAAATGACCATTACCATCACACTGGTTGCAATTATTCCTGTTATACGATGGAAAAACTGTTGTATTTATATTGTATTTTATGCGTCTGGAGTTGTTTTCTAAGGCCGTAACTATTCGATCTGGTGTAGCTACGCCCTAGAGTGAAGTCTAGGATGGCCGGAACGTAGAAATGACCAATACTTTCACACTGGCTGCAATTATTCCTGTTATACGATCGAAAAGCTGTTGTATTTATATTGTATTTTATGCTTCTGGCGTAGACTTCTTAGGACCTAGCTATTCGATCTGGTGGAGCAACGCCCTAGACTGAAGCCTAGGTTGCCCGGAACGTCGAAATCACCATTACCTTCACACTGGTTGCAATTACTCCTGTTTTACGATGGAAAGGCTGTTGTATTTTTATTATATTTTATGCTCCTGGCGTTAACTACTTAGGCCCTATCTATTCGATCTGGTGGAGCAACGACCTACGGTGAAGCCTAGCTTGCCCGAATCGTAGAAATGATCGTTACTTTCAAAAAGTTTGCAATTACTCATTTTATACGATTGAAAGCTGTTTTATTTATATTGTATTTTATGCTTCTGGCGTTGACTTCTAAGGCCGTAGCTATTCGATGTGCTGGAGTAACGCCCTAGAGTGAAGCCTAGGTTGCCCGGATCGTAGAAATGACCATTACCTTCACACTGGTTGCAATTATTCCTGTTATACGATGGAAAAACTGTTGTATTTATATTGTATTTTATGCGTCTGGAGTTGTTTTCTAAGGCCCAAACTATTCGACCTTGTAGTCCAACGCCCCAGAGTGAAGCCTAGGTTGCACGGAACGTAGAAGTGCCCATTACTTTCACACTGGTTGTAATTATTCCTGTTATACGATGGAATAGCTGTTGTATTTCTATTTTATTTTGTGCTTCTGGCGTTGACTTCTAAGGCCCTAGCTATTCGATCTGGTGAAGCAACGCTCTAGAGTGAAGCCTAGGTTGCCCGGAATGTAGAAATGACCATCACTTTCACACTGGTTGCTATTATTCCCGTTATGCGATGGAAAGACTGTTGTATTTATATAGTATTTTATGCTTCTGGCGTCGGATTCTTAGGCCCTAACTATTCGATCTGGGAGAACAACGCCCTAGACTGAAGCCCAGGTTGCCCGGAACGTAGAAATGACCATCACTTTCACACTGGTTGCAATTATTCCTGTTATATGATGGAAAAGCTGTTGTATCTATGTTGTATTTTATGCTTCTGGCGTTGACTTCTTAGGTCCTAACTATTGGATCTGGTGGATCGACGCCCTAGAGTGAAGCCTAGGTTGCCCGGAACTTACAAATGACCATTACATTCGCACTGGTTGCAATTATTCGTTTTATACGATGGAAGAACTGTTGTATTTATTTTGTATTTGGTGCTTCTGGCATTGACTTCTTAAGCCCCAACTATTCCACCTGGTGGAGCAACGCCCTAGAGTGAAGTCTAGGTTGCACGGAACGTAGAAATGCCCATTTCTTTCACACTGGTTGTAATTATTCCTGTTATACGGTGGAATAACTGCTCTTTTATTATTTTATTTTATGCTTCTGGCGTTGACTTCTAAGGCCCTAGCTATTCGATCTTGTGGAGCAACGCCCTACCGTGAAGCCTAGGTTGCCCGGAACGTAGAAATGGCCATAACTTTCACAATGGTTGCTATTATTCGTTTTATACGATGGAAAAACTGTTGTGCTTATATTGTATTTTATTCTTCTGGCGTTGACTACTTAGGCCCTATCTATTCGATCTGGTGGAGCAACGACCTAGAGTGAAGCCTAGGTTGCCCGGATCGTAGAAATGACCATAACTTTCACACTGGTTGCTATTATTCGTTTTATACGATGGAAAAACTGTTGTGCTTATATTGTATTTTATTCTTCTGGCGTTGACTACTTAGGCCCTATCTATTCGATCTGGTGGAGCAACGACCTAGAGTGAAGCCTAGGTTGCCCGGATCGTAGAAATGACCATAACCTTCAAACTGGTTGGAATTATTCGTTTTATACGATTGAAAAGCTGTTTTATTTATATTGTAAATCATGCTTCTGGCGTTGACTTCGAAGGCCGTAGCTATTCGATGTGGTGGAGTAACGCCCTAGACTGAAGCCTAGGTTGCCCGGAACGTAGAAATGACCATAACTTTCACACTGGTTGGTATTATTCGTTTCATACGATGGAGATACTGTTGTACTTATATTGTGTTTTATTTCTCTGGCGTTGTATTCTAAATCCCTAACTATTCGAACTGGTGGATCAACGCCCTAGAGTGAAGCCTAGGTTGGCCGAAACGTAGAAATGACCATTACCTTCACACTGGTTGCAATTATTCCTATTATACGATGGAAAGACTGTTGTATTTTTGTTGTATTTTATGCTTCTGGCGTTGACTTCTTAGGACCTAACTATTGGATCGGGTGGAGCAACGCCCTAGAGTGAAGCCTAGGTTGACCGGAACGTAGAAAT
Organism: Calliopsis andreniformis; assembly: GCF_051401765.1. Lineage (NCBI taxonomy): Eukaryota > Metazoa > Arthropoda > Insecta > Hymenoptera > Andrenidae > Calliopsis > Calliopsis andreniformis. The sequence goes on from NW_027480422.1 coordinate 21,839,126, forward strand.
GACCATCACTTTCACACTGGTTGCAATTATTCGTTTTATACGATGGAAAAGCTGTTGTATTTATTTTGTATCTTACGCTTCTGGCGTTGACTTCTAAGGCCCTAAGTATTCGTTATGGTGGAGCAACACCCTAGAGTGAAGCCTAGGTTGCCCGGAACGAAGAAATGACCATTACCTTCACACTGCTTGCAATTATTCCTGTTATACGATGGAAAGACTGTTGTATTTTTCTAATACTTTATGCTTCTGGCGTTGACTTCTTGGGCCCTAACTATTCGATCTCGTGGCGCAACGACCTAGAGTGAAGCCTAGGTTGCCCGGAACGTAGAAATGACCATGTCTTTCACACTGGTTGCAATTATACGTTTTATACGATGGAAAGGCTGTTGTATTTAATTTGTATTTTGTGGTTCTGTGTTTGACTTCTAAGGCCCTAACTCTTCGATCTGGTGGAGCAATGCCTCAGAGATAAGGCTAGGATTCCCGAAACGTAGAAGTGGCCATTAGTTTCACACTGGCTGCAATTATTCCTGTTATACGGTGGAAAAACTGTTGTATTTTTATTGTATTTTATGGTTCTGTGTTTGACTTCTAAGTCCTTAACTATTCGATCTGGTGGAGCAACGCCCTAGAAGGAAGCCTAGGTTACCCGGAACGTAGAAGTGACCAGTACTTTCACACTGGTTGCAGTTATTCCTGTTACACCATGGAAAAACTGTTGCATTTTTATGGTATTTTATGCTTCTGGCGTTGTATTCGAAGTCCCTAGCTGTTCGATCTGGTGGAGCAACGCCTTAGAGTGAAGCCTAGGTTACCCGGAACATAGAAAGGACCAGTACTTTGACACTGGTTGCAGCTTTCTTGTTATACGATGGAAAAACTGTTGCATTTTTATTGTATTTTATTCTTCTGGCATTGAGTTCTAAGTTCGGAGCTATTCCATCTGGTGGAGCAACGCCCTATTGTAAGGCCTAGGTTGCCCGGAATGTAGAAATGACCAGTACTCTCACACTGATTGCAATTATTCGTTTTATACGATGGAAAAACTGTTGTATTTAGTTTGTATTTGGTGCTTCTGTCGTTGACTTCTTAGGCCCTAACTATTGGATCTGGTGGACCAACGCCCAAGAGTGAACCCTAGGTTGCCAGTAACGTGGTTTAGACCATCACCTTCACACTGGTTGCAATTATTCCTGTTATACGATGGAAAAGCTGTTGCATCTTTATTGTATTTTATGCTTCGGGCGCTGACTTCTAAGGCACTAACTATTCGATCTGGTGGAGCACCGCCCTGTAGTGAAGCCTAGGTTGCCCGGAACGTAGAAATGAAAATTACCTTCACGCTTGATGCAATTATTCCTGTTATAGGATGGACAAACTGTTGGATTTTGATTGTACTTTATGCTTCGGGCGTTGACTTCTTAGGCCCTAACTGTTGGATGTGGTGGACCAACGCCCTAGAGTGAAGCCTAGGTTGCCCGGAATGTAGATATGACCAGTACCTTCACACTGGTTGCAATTATTCGTTTTATCCGATGGAAAAACTGTTGTATTTATTATTGTATTTTATGCTTCAGACGGTGACTTCTAAGGCCGTAGCTAATTGATGTGGTGGAACAACGCCCTAGAGTGAAGCCTAGGTTGCCCGGAACGTAGAAATGACCATTACTTTCACACTGGTTGCAATTACTCGTTTTATACGATGGAAAAACTGTTGTATTTTTATTGTGTTGTATGCGTCTGGAGTTGTTTTCTAAGGCCCCAACTATTCGACCTGGTGGAGCAACGCCCTAGAGTGAAGTCTAGGTTGCACGCAACGTAGAAATGCCCATTTCTTTCACACTGGTTGTAATTATTCCTGTTATACGATGGAATAACTGCTCTATTTTTATTTTATTTTATGCTTCTGGCGTTGTCTTCTTAGGCCCTAACTATTCGATGTGGTGGGGCAACGCCATAGAGTGAAGCCTAGGTTGCCCGGAACGTAGAAATAACCATAGCTTTCACACTGGTTGCAATTATTCCTGTTATACAAGGGAAAAACTGTTGTATTTATATTGTATTTTATGCTTCTGGCGTTGACTTGTTAGGCCCTAACTATACGATCTGGTGGAGCAACGCCCAAGAGTGAAGCCTAGGTTGCCCGGAAAGTAGAAATGACCATTACCTCCACACTGTTAGCAATTATTCATTTTATATAATGGAAAAACTGTTGTATTTATATTGTTTTTTATAGTTATGGCGTTGACTTCTTAGGCCGTAGCTATTCGATGTGGTGGAGCAATGCCCTAGAGTAAAGCCTAGGATGCTCGCAACGTAGAAATGACCATATCTTTCACACTGGTTGCAATTATTCCTGTTATACGATGGAAAAAACGTTGTATTTATATTATATTTAATGCTTCAGACGTTGACTTCTAAGGCAGTAGCTATCCGATGTGGTGGAGAAACGCCCTAGAGTGAAGCCTAGGTTGCCCGGAACGTAGAAATGACCATAGCTTTCACAGTGGTTGCAATTATTCCTGTTATACAAGTGAGAAACTGTTGTATTTATATTGTATTTTATGCTCCTGGCGTTGACTTCTTAGGCCCTAACTATTCGATCTGGTGCAGCAACGCCCTAGAGTGTAGCCTAGGTTGCCCGGAATGTAGAAATGACCATCACTTTCACACTGGTTGCAAATATTCTTGTTATACGATGGGAAAACTGTTGTATTTATTTTGTATTTTATGCCTCTGGCGTTGACTCCTAACCCCGTAGCTATTCGATGTGGTGGAGCAACGCCCTAGAGTGAAGCCTAGGTTGCCCGGAACGTAGAAATGACCATGTCTTTCACACTGGTTGCAATTATTCCTGTTATACGATGGAAACTCTGTTGTATTTATATTACATTTTATGCTTCAGACGTGGACTTCTAAGGCAGTAGCTATTCGATGTGGTGGAGAAACGCCCTAGAGTGAAGCCTAGGTTGCCCGGAAAGCAGAAATGACCATTACCTCCACACTGTTTGCACTTATTCATTTTATACAGTGGAAAAACTGTTGTATTTATATTGTATTTTATGCGTCTGGAGTTGTTTTCTAAGGCCCTAACTATTCGATGTGGTGGAGCAACGCCCTAGAGTGAAGCCTAGGTTGCCCGGAACGTAGAAATGACAATAGCTTTCACACTGGTTGCAATTATTCGTTTTATACGATGGAAAGACTGTTGTATTTATATTGTATTTTATAGTTATGGCGTTGTCTTCTAGGGCCGTAGCTATTCGATGTGGTTGCGCAACGCCCTAGAGTGAAGCCTAGGTTGCGCGGAACGTAGAAATGACCATTACTTCCACACTGTTTGCAATTATTCCTGTTATACAACGGAAAAACTGTTGTATTTATATTGTATTTTATGCTTCTGGCGTTGACTTCCTGGGCCCTAACTATTCTATCTGGAGGAGCAACGCCATAAAGTGAAGCCTAGGTTGCCGGGAATGCAGAAATGACCATTACTTCCACACTGTTTGCAATTATTCATATTATACAGTGGAAAAACTGTTGTATTTATATGGCATTTTATGCTTCTGGCATTGACGTCTAAGGCCCTAACTATTCGATGTGGTGGAGCAACGCCCTAGAGTGAAGCCTTGGTTGCCCGGAACGTAGAAATGACCATAGCTTTCACACTGGTTGCAATTATTCCTGTTATACAAGGGAAAAACTGTTGTATTTATATTGTATTTTATGCTTCTGGCATTGACTTCTAAGGCCCTAACTATTCGATGTGGTGGAGCAACGCCCTAGAGTGAAGCCTAGGTTGCCCGGAACGTAGAAATGACAATAGCTTTCACACTGGTTGCAATTATTCCTGTTATACAAGGGAAAAACTGTTGTATTTATATTGTATTTTATGCTTCTGGCGTTGACTTCTTAGGCCCTAACTATACGATCTGGTGGAGCAACGCCCTAAGAGTAAAGCCCAGGTTGCCCGGAACGTAGAAATGACCATAACTTTCATACTGGTTGCAATTGTGCCAGTTATATGATGGTAAAACTGTTCTATTTTTATTGTATTATATGCGCCTGGAGTTGTTTTCTAAGGCCCCAACTATTCCACCTGGTGGAGCAACGCCCTAGAGTGAAGTCTAGGTTGCACGGAACGTAGAAATGCCCATTTCTTTCACACTGGTTGTAATTATTCCTGTTATACGGTGGAATAACTGCTCTTTTATTATTTTATTTTATGCTTCTGGCGTTGACTTCGAAGGCCGTAGCTATTCGATGTGGTGGAGTAACGCCCTAGACTGAAGCCTAGGTTGCCCGGAACGTAGAAATGACCATAACTTTCACACTGGTTGGTATTATTCGTTTCATACGATGGAGATACTGTTGTACTTATATTGTGTTTTATTTCTCTGGCGTTGTATTCTAAATCCCTAGCTATTCGAACTGGTGGATCAACGCCCTAGAGTGAAGCCTAGGTTGGCCGAAACGTAGAAATGACCATTACCTTCACACTGGTTGCAATTATTCCTATTATACGATGGAAAGACTGTTGTATTTTTGTTGTATTTTATGCTTCTGGCGTTGACTTCTTAGGACCTAACTATTGGATCGGGTGGAGCAACGCCCTAGAGTGAAGCCTAGGTTGACCGGAACGTAGAAATGACCATCACTTTCACACTGGTTGCAATTATTCGTTTTATACGATGGAAAAGCTGTTGTATTTATTTTGTATCTTACGCTTCTGGCGTTGACTTCTAAGGCCCTAAGTATTCGTTATGGTGGAGCAACACCCTAGAGTGAAGCCTAGGTTGCCCGGAACGAAGAAATGACCATTACCTTCACACTGCTTGCAATTATTCCTGTTATACGATGGAAAGACTGTTGTATTTTTCTAATACTTTATGCTTCTGGCGTTGACTTCTTGGGCCCTAACTATTCGATCTCGTGGCGCAACGACCTAGAGTGAAGCCTAGGTTGCCCGGAACGTAGAAATGACCATGTCTTTCACACTGGTTGCAATTATACGTTTTATACGATGGAAAGGCTGTTGTATTTAATTTGTATTTTGTGGTTCTGTGTTTGACTTCTAAGGCCCTAACTCTTCGATCTGGTGGAGCAATGCCTCAGAGATAAGGCTAGGATTCCCGAAACGTAGAAGTGGCCATTAGTTTCACACTGGCTGCAATTATTCCTGTTATACGGTGGAAAAACTGTTGTATTTTTATTGTATTTTATGGTTCTGTGTTTGACTTCTAAGTCCTTAACTATTCGATCTGGTGGAGCAACGCCCTAGAAGGAAGCCTAGGTTACCCGGAACGTAGAAGTGACCAGTACTTTCACACTGGTTGCAGTTATTCCTGTTACACCATGGAAAAACTGTTGCATTTTTATGGTATTTTATGCTTCTGGCGTTGTATTCGAAGTCCCTAGCTGTTCGATCTGGTGGAGCAACGCCTTAGAGTGAAGCCTAGGTTACCCGGAACATAGAAATGACCAGTACTTTGACACTGGTTGCAGCTTTCTTGTTATACGATGGAAAAACTGTTGCATTTTTGTTGTATTTTATGCTGCTGGCGTTGTATTCAAAGTCCCTAACTGTTTGATCTGGTGAAGCAACGCCCTGGAGTTAAGCCTAGGTTGCCCGGAACGTAGAAATGACCATAACTTTCACACTGTTTGCAATCATTCATTTTATACGATGGAAAAGCTGTTGTATTTATATTGTATTTTATGCTTCTGGAGTTGACTTCTAAGGCCTCAGCTATTCGATGTGATGGAGCAACACCCAAGAGTGAAGCCTAGGTTGCCCGGAACGTAGAAATGACCATTACTTTCACACTGGTTGCAATTATTCCTTTTATACGATGGAAAAACTGTTGCATTTTTATTTTATTTTATGATTCTGGCGTTGACTTCTTAGGCCGTAGCTATTCGATGTGGTAGGGCAACGCCCTAGAGTGAAGCCTAGGTTGCCCAGAACGCAGAAATGTCCATTACTTTGACACTGGTTGCAATTATTCGTTTTATACGATGGAAAAACTGTTGTATTTAGTTTGTATTCGGTGCTTCTGTCGTTGACTTCTTAGGCCCTAACTATTGGATCTGGTGGACCAACGCCATGGAGTGAACCCTAGGTTGTCAGGAACGTGGTTTAGACTATCACCTTCACATTGGTTGCAATTATTCCTGTTATACGATGGAAAAACTGTTGCATCTTTATTGTATTTTATGCTTCGGGCGCTGACTTCTAAGGCTCTATCTATTCGGTCTGGTGGAGCACCGCCCTGTAGTGAAGCCTAGGTTGCCCGGAACGTAGAAATGACCATTACCTTCACGCTTGTTGCAATTATTCCTGTTATACGATGGACAAACTGTTGGATTTTGATTGTACTTTATGCTTCGGGCGTTGACTTCTTAGGCCCTAACTGTTGGATGTGGTGGACCAACGCCCTAGAGTGAAGCCTAGGTTGCCCGGAATGTAGATATGGCCATTACCTTCACACTGGTTGCAATTATTCGTTTTATACGATGGAAAAACTGTTGTATTTATTATTGTATTTTATGCTTCAAACGGTGACGTCTAAGGCCGTAGCTAATTAATGTGGTGGAACAACGCCCTAGAGTGAAGCCTAGGTTGCGCGGAACGTAGAAAGGACCATTACTTTCACACTGGTTGCAATTATTCGTTTTATACGATGGAAAAACTGTTGTATTTATTATTGTATTTGGTGCTTCCGGCGTTGACTTCTTAGGTCCTAACTATTCGATGTGGTGGACCATCGCCCTAGAGTGCAGCCTAGTTTGACCGGAACGTAGAAATGACCATACGTGTCACACTGGTTGCAATTATGCCAGTTATACGATGGTAAAACTGTTGTATTTTTATTGTGTTGTATGCGTCTGGAGTTGTTTTCTAAGGCCCCAACTATTCGACCTGGTGGAGCAACGCCCTAGAGTGAAGTCTAGGTTGCATGCAACGTAGAAATGACCATAACTTTCCCACTGGTTTCAATTATTCGTTTTATACAATGGAAAAACTGTTCTAGTTATTTTGTATTTTATGCTTCGGGCGTTGACTTCTTAGGCCCTAACTGTTGGATGTGGTGGACCACCGCCCTAGAGTAAAGCCTAGGTTGCCCGGAACGTAGAAATGACCATGTCTTTCACACTGTTTGCAATTATTCCTGTTATACGAATGAAAAACTGTTGTATTTTTATTGTATTTTATGCTTTTGGCGTTGTATTCGAAGTCCCTAGCTGTTCGATCTGGTGGAGCAACGCCTTAGAGTGAAGCCTAGGTTACCCGGAACATAGTAATGACCAGTACTTTGACACTGGTTGCAGCTTTCTTGTTATACGATGGAAAAACTGTTGCATTTTTATTGTATTTTATTCTTCTGGCATTGAGTTCTAAGTTCGGAGCTATTCCATCTGGTGGAGCAACGCCCTATTGTGAGGCCTAGGTTGCCCGGAATGTAGAAATGACCAGTACTCTCACACTGATTGCAATTATTCGTTTTATACGATGGAAAAACTGTTGTATTTAGTTTGTATTTGGTGCTTCTGTCGTTGACTTCTTAGGCCCTAACTATTGGATCTGGTGGACCAACGCCCAAGAGTGAACCCTAGGTTGCCAGTAACGTGGTTTAGACCATCACCTTCACACTGGTTGCAATTATTCCTGTTATACGATGGAAAAGCTGTTGCATCTTTATTGTATTTTATGCTTCGGGCGCTGACTTCTAAGGCACTAACTATTCGATCTGGTGGAGCACCGCCCTGTAGTGAAGCCTAGGTTGCCCGGAACGTAGAAATGAAAATTACCTTCACGCTTGATGCAATTATTCCTGTTATAGGATGGACAAACTGTTGGATTTTGATTGTACTTTATGCTTCGGGCGTTGACTTCTTAGGCCCTAACTGTTGGATGTGGTGGACCAACGCCCTAGAGTGAAGCCTAGGTTGCCCGGAATGTAGATATGACCATTACCTTCACACTGGTTGCAATTATTCGTTTTATCCGATGGAAAAACTGTTGTATTTATTATTGTATTTTATGCTTCAGACGGTGACTTCTAAGGCCGTAGCTAATTGATGTGGTGGAACAACGCCCTAGAGTGAAGCCTAGGTTGCCCGGAACGTAGAAATGACCATTACTTTCACACTGGTTGCAATTACTCGTTTTATACGATGGAAAAACTGTTGTATTTATATTACATTTTATGCTTCAGACGTGGACTTCTAAGGCAGTAGCTATTCGATGTGGTGGAGAAACGCCCTAGAGTGAAGCCTAGGTTGCCCGGAAAGCAGAAATGACCATTACCTCCACACTGTTTGCACTTATTCATTTTATACATTGGAAAAACTGTTGTATTTATATTGTATTTTATGCGTCTGGAGTTGTTTTCTAAGGCCCTAACTATTCGATGTGGTGGAGCAACGCCCTAGAGTGAAGCCTAGGTTGCCCGGAACGTAGAAATGACAATAGCTTTCACACTGGTTGCAATTATTCGTTTTATACGATGGAAAGACTGTTGTATTTATATTGTATTTTATAGTTATGGCGTTGTCTTCTAGGGCCGTAGCTATTCGATGTGGTTGCGCAACGCCCTAGAGTGAAGCCTAGGTTGCGCGGAACGTAGAAATGACCATTACTTCCACACTGTTTGCAATTATTCCTGTTATACAACGGAAAAACTGTTGTATTTATATTGTATTTTATGCTTCTGGCGTTGACTTCCTGGGCCCTAACTATTCTATCTGGAGGAGCAACGCCATAAAGTGAAGCCTAGGTTGCCGGGAATGCAGAAATGACCATTACTTCCACACTGTTTGCAATTATTCATATTATACAAGGGAAAAACTGTTGTAATTATATAGTTTTTTATGCTTCCGGCGTTGACTTCCTGGGCCCTAACTATTCTATCTGGAAGAGCAACGCCCTAGAGTGAAGCCTAGGTTGCCCGGAATGGAGAAATGACCATCACTTTCACACTGGTGGCAATTATTCCTGTTATACGATGGACAAACTGTTCGATTTTTAATGTACTTTATGCTTCTGGCGTTGACTTCTAAGGCCCTATGTATTCGATCTGGTGGAGCAATGCCTCAGTGTTAAGTCTAGGATGCCCGGAACGTAGAAATGGCCGTTACTTTCACACTGGCTGCAAGTACTCATTTTTTACGATGGAATAACTGTTGTACATATATCATATTTTATGCTTCTGGCATTGACTTCTTTGGCCCTAACTATTCGATATGGTGGAGCAACGCCCTAGGGTGAAGCCTAGGTTGCCCGGAACGTCGAAATGACCATAACTATCAGACTGGTTGCAATTATTCGTTTTATACGATGGAAAGACTGTTGTATTTATATTGTATTTTATGGTTATGGCGTTGTCTTCTAGGGCCGTAGCTATTCGATGTGGTTGCGCAACGCCCTAGAGTGAAGCCTAGGTTGCGCGGAACGTAGAAATGACCATTATTTCCACACTGTTTGCAATTATTCATATTATACACTGGAAAAACTGTTGTATTTATATGGCATTTTATGCTTCTGGCATTGACTTCTAAGGCCCTAACTATTCGATGTGGTGGAGCAACGCCCTAGAGTGAAGCCTTGGTTGCCCGGAACGTAGAAATGACCATAGCTTTCACACTGGTCGCAATTATTCCTGTTTTACAATGGAAAAACTGTTGTATTTATGTTGTATTTTATGCTTCTAGCATTGACTTCTAAGGCCCTAACTATTCGATGTGGTGGAGCAACGCCCTAGAGTGAAGCCTAGGTTGCCCGGAACGTAGAAATGACCATAGCTACCACACTGTTTGCAATTATTCCTGTTATACAAGGGAAAAACTGTTGTATTTATATTGTATTTTATGCTTCTGGCGTTGACTTCCTGGGCCCTAACTATTCTATCTGGAGGAGCAACGCCCTAGAGTGAAGCCTAGGTTGCCCGGAACGTAGAAATGACCATAGCTACCACACTGTTTGCAATTATTCCTGTTATACAAGGGAAAGACTGTTATATTTATATTGTATTTTATGCTTCTAGCGTTGACTTCTTAGGCCCTAACTATACGATCTGATGGAGCAACGCCCTAGACTGAAACCTAGGTTGCCCGGAACGTAGAAATGACCATAACTTTCATACTAGTTGCTATTATTCGTTTTATACCGTGGAAAAACTGTTGTATTTATATTGTATTTTATGCGTCTGGAGTTGTTTTCTAAGGCCCTAGCTATTCGATGTGGTGGACCAACGCCCTAGAGTGAAGCCTAGGTTGCTCGGAAAGTAGAAATGACCATTGCCTCCACACTGTTTGCAATTATTCCTGTTATACAAGGGAAAAACTGTTGTATTTATATTGTATTTTATGCTTCTGGCGTTGACTTCCTGGGCCCTAACTATTCTATCTGGAGGAGCAACGCCATAAAGTGAAGCCTAGGTTGCCGGGAATGCAGAAATGACCATTACTTCCACACTGTTTGCAATTACTCATATTATACAGTGGAAAAACTGTTGTATTTATATGGCATTTTATGCTTCTGGCATTGACTTCTAAGGCCCTAACTATTCGATGTGGTGGAGCAACGCCCTAGAGTGAAGCCTTGGTTGCCCGGAACGTAGAAATGACCATAGCTTTCACACTGGTTGCAATTATTCCTGTTATACAAGGGAAAAACTGTTGTATTTATGTTGTATTTTATGCTTCTGGCATTGACTTCTAAGGCCCTAACTATTCGATGTGGTGGAGCAACGCCCTAGAGTGAAGCCTAGGTTGCCCGGAACGTAGAAATGACAATAGCTTTCACACTGGTTGCAATTATTCCTGTTATACAAGGGAAAAACTGTTGTATTTATATTGTATTTTATGCTTCTGGCGTTGACTTCTTAGGCCCTAACTATACGATCTGGTGGAGCAACGCCCTAGAGTAAAGCCCAGGTTGCCCGGAACGTAGAAATGACCATAACTTTCATACTGGTTGCAATTAATCGTTTTATACCGTGGAAAAACTGTTGTATTTATATTGTATTTTATGCGTCTGGCATTGACTTCTAAGGCCCTAACTATTCGACCTGGTGGAGCAACGCCCTAGAGTGAAGCCTAGGTTGCACGGAACGTAGAAATGCCCATTACTTGCACACTGGTTGTAATTATTCCTGTTATAAGATGGAATAACTGTTGTATTTATGTTGTATTTTATGCTTCTGGTGTAGACTTCTTAGGCCCTAGCTATTCGATCTGGAGGAACAACGCCCTAGAGTGAAGCCTAGGTTGCCCGGACCGTAGAAATGACCATAACTTTCACGCTGGTTGCAATTATTGGTTTTATACAATGGAAAACCTGTTCCATTTATTTTGTATTCTAAGCTTCGGGCGTTGACTTCTTAGGCCCTAACTATTCGCTCTGGTGGAGCAACGCCCTCGGGTGAAGCCTAGGTTGCGCGGAACGAAGAAATGACCATAACTATCAGACTGGTTGCAATTATTCGTTTTATACGATGGAAAGACTGTTGTATTTATATTGTATTTTATGGTTATGGCGTTGTCTTCTAGGGCCGTAGCTATTCGATGTGGTTGCGCAACGCCCTAGAGTGAAGCCTAGGTTGCGCGGAACGTAGAAATGACCATTATTTCCACACTGTTTGCAATTATTCATATTATACACTGGAAAAACTGTTGTATTTATATGGCATTTTATGCTTCTGGCATTGACTTCTAAGGCCCTAACTATTCGATGTGGTGGAGCAACGCCCTAGAGTGAAGCCTTGGTTGCCCGGAACGTAGAAATGACCATAGCTTTCACACTGGTCGCAATTATTCCTGTTTTACAATGGAAAAACTGTTGTATTTATGTTGTATTTTATGCTTCTAGCATTGACTTCTAAGGCCCTAACTATTCGATCTGGTGGAGCAACGCTCTAGAGTGAAGCCTAGGTTGCTCGGAAAGTAGAAATGACCATTGCCTCCACACTGTTTGCAATTATTCCTGTTATACAAGGGAAAAACTGTTGTATTTATATTGTATTCTATGCTTCTGGCGTTGACTTCCTGGGCCCTAACTATTCTATCTGGAGGAGCAACGCCATAAAGTGAAGCCTAGGTTGCCGGCAATGCAGAAATGACCATTACTTCCACACTGTTTGCAATTACTCATATTATACAGTGGAAAAACTGTTGTATTTATATGGCATTTTATGCTTCTGGCATTGACTTCTAAGGCCCTAACTATTCGATGTGGTGGAGCAACGCCCTAGAGTGAAGCCTTGGTTGCCCGGAACGTAGAAATGACCATAGCTTTCACACTGGTTGCAATTATTCCTGTTATACAAGGGAAAAACTGTTGTATTTATGTTGTATTTTATGCTTCTGGCATTGACTTCTAAGGCCCTAACTATTCGATGTGGTGGAGCAACGCCCTAGAGTGAAGCCTAGGTTGCCCGGAACGTAGAAATGACAATAGCTTTCACACTGGTTGCAATTATTCCTGTTATACAAGGGAAAAACTGTTGTATTTATATTGTATTTTATGCTTCTGGCGTTGACTTCTTAGGCCCTAACTATACGATCTGGTGGAGCAACGCCCTAGAGTAAAGCCCAGGTTGCCCGGAACGTAGAAATGACCATAACTTTCATACTGGTTGCAATTAATCGTTTTATACCGTGGAAAAACTGTTGTATTTATATTGTATTTTATGCGTCTGGCATTGACTTCTAAGGCCCTAACTATTCGACCTGGTGGAGCAACGCCCTAGAGTGAAGCCTAGGTTGCACGGAACGTAGAAATGCCCATTACTTGCACACTGGTTGTAATTATTCCTGTTATACGATGGAATAACTGTTGTATTTATGTTGTATTTTATGCTTCTGGTGTAGACTTCTTAGGCCCTAGCTATTCGATCTGGAGGAACAACGCCCTAGAGTGAAGCCTAGGTTGCCCGGACCGTAGAAATGACCATAACTTTCACGCTGGTTGCAATTATTGGTTTTATACAATGGAAAACCTGTTCCATTTATTTTGTATTCTAAGCTTCGGGCGTTGACTTCTTAGGCCCTAACTATTCGCTCTGGTGGAGCAACGCCCTCGGGTGAAGCCTAGGTTGCGCGGAACGAAGAAATGACCATCACTTTCACACTGGTAGCAATTATTCTTGTTATACGATGGAAAAACTGTTGTATTTATTTTGTATTCTATGCCTCTGGCGTTGACTCCTAAGGCCCTTGCTATTCGATCTGGTGGAGCAACGCTCTAGAGTGAAGCCTAGGTTGCCCGGAACATAGAAATGACCATCACCTTCACTCTGGTTGCAATTATTCCTGTTATACGATGGAAAAACTGTGGTATTTTTATTGTATTTTATGCTCCGGGCGTTGACTTCTGAGGTCCTAACTATTGGATATGCTGGAGCAACGCCCTAGAGTGAAGCCTAGGTTGCACGGAATGTAGAAATGACCATAATATTCATACTGGTTGCAATTATTCGTTTTATACCGTGGAAAAACTGTTGTATTTATATTGCATTTTATGCGTCTGGAGTTGTTCTGTAAGGCCCTAACTATTCGACCTGGTGGACCAACGCCCTAGAGTGAAGCCTAGGTTGCGCGGAACGTAGAAATGACCATTACTTTCACACTGGTTGCAATTATTCTTTTCATACGATGGAAAAACTGTTGATTTTTATTGTGTTTTGTGCGTCTGGAGTTGTTTTCTCAGGCCCTAACTATTCCACCTGGTGGACCAACGCCCTAGAGTGAAGCCTAGGTTGCACGAAACGTAGAAATTCCCATTACTTTCACACTGGTTGTAATTATTCCTCTTATACGATGGAATAGCTGTTGTATTTTAATTTTATTTTGTGCTTCTGGCGTTGACTTCTAAGGCCCTTGCTATTCGATCTGGTGGAGCAACGCTCTAGAGTGAAGCCTAGGTTGCACGGAACGTAGAAATGCCCATTACTTTCACACTGGTTGTAATTATTCCTGTTATACGATGGAATAACTGTTGTATTTATGTTGTATTTTATGCTTCTGGTGTAGACTTCTTAGGCCCTAGCTATTCGATCTGGAGGAACAACGCCCTAGAGTGAAGCCTAGGTTGCCCGGAACGAAGAAATGACCATTACTTTCACACTGGTTGCAATTATTCTTTTCATACGATGGAAAAACTGTTGTATTTTTATTGTATTTTATGCTTCGGGCGTTGACTTCTAAGGCCGTAGCTATTCGATCTGGAAGAGCAACACCCTAGAGTTAAGTCTAGGATGTCCGGAATGTAGAAATGGCCATTGCTTTCACGCTGGTTGCACTTATTCGTTTGATACGATGGAAAAGCTCTTGTACATATATCGTATTTTATGCTTCTAGCGTTGACTTCTAAGGACATAAATATTCGATCTGGTGGCGCAACGCCCTAGGGTGAAGCCTAGGTTGCCCGGAACTTTGAAGTGACCATAACTTTCATACTGGTTGCAATTATCCGTTTTATACCGTGGAAAAACTGTTGTATTTATTTTGTATTTTATGCGTCTGGAGTTGCTTTCTAAGGCCCTAACTATTCGACCTGGTGGACCAACGCCCTAGAGTGAAGCCTATGTTGCACGGAACGTAGAAATGCCCATTACTTTCACACTGCTTGTAATTATTCCTGTTATACGATGGAATAGCTGTTGTATTTTAATTTCATTTTGTACTTCTGGCGTTGACTTCTAAGGCCCTTGCTATTCGATCTGGTGGAGCAACGCTCTTGAGTGAAGCCTAGGTTGCCCAGAACTTAAAAATGACCATCACCTTCACCTTGGTTGCAATTATTCCTGTTATACGATGGAAAAACTGTGGTATTTATATTGTATTTTATGCTTCTTGTGTAGGCTTCTTAGGCCCTAACTATTCGATATGGGGGAACCACGCCCTAGACTGGAGCCTAGGTTGCCCAGAACGTAGAAATGACCATCACTTTCACACTGGTTGCAATTATTCCTGTTATATGATGGAAAAACTGTTGTATCTATTTTGTATTTTATGCTTCTGGCGTTGTCTTCTTAGGTCCTAACTATTGGATCTGGTGGAGCATCGCCCTAGGGTGAAGCCTAGGTTGCCCGGAACGTAGAAATGACCATAATTTTCCTACTGGTTGCAATTATTCGTTTTACACCGTGGAAAAAGTGTTGTATTTATATTGTATTTTATGCGTCTGGGGTTGTTTTCT
Organism: Calliopsis andreniformis; assembly: GCF_051401765.1. Classification (NCBI taxonomy): domain Eukaryota; kingdom Metazoa; phylum Arthropoda; class Insecta; order Hymenoptera; family Andrenidae; genus Calliopsis; species Calliopsis andreniformis. The sequence goes on from NW_027480422.1 coordinate 21,854,328, forward strand.
AAGGCCCTAACTATACGGCCTGGTGGAGCAACGCCCTAGAGTGAAGCCTAGGTTGTACGGAACGTAGAAATGGCCATTACTTTCACACAGGTTGCAATTATTCCTGTTATACGTTGGAAAAACTGTTGTATTTTTATTTCATTCTATGCTTCTTGCGTTGACTTCTAAGGCCCTAGCTATACGATCTGGTGGAGCATCGTCCTAGAGTGAACCCTAGATTGCGCGGAACGTAGAAATCACCATCACTCTCACATTGGTTGCAATTATTCCGTTTATAGGATGGAAAAACTGTTTGATTTATATTGTATTTTGTGCTTCGGGCGTGGACTTCTAAGGCCTAGCTTTCGATCTGGTGTAGAAACGACCTAGAGTGAAGCCTAGGTTGCAAGGAACGTAGAAATGACCATTACTTTCACACTGGTTGCAATCATTCCTGTTATACGATGGAAATGCTGTTGTATTTGTATTGTATTTTATGCTTCTGGCGTTGACTTCTAAGCTCGTAGGTATTCAATGTGGTGGAGCAACGCCCTAGTGTGAAGCCTAGGTTGCCCGGAACGTAGAAATGACCATAACTTTCAGACCGGTTGCAATTATTGGTTCTATACGATGAAAAAACTGTTGTAATATTATTGTATTTTATGCGTCTGGCGTTGTTTTCTAAGGTCCTAACTATTCGACCTGGTGGATAATCGACCTAGAGCGAAGCCTAGGTTGCCAGAAACGTAGAAATGACCATTACTTTCACACTGGTTCGAATTATTCCTTTTATACGATGGAAAATCTGTTGTATTTTTATTGTATTTTATGCGTCTGGCGTTGTTTTCTAAGGCCCTAACTATTCGACCTGGTGGAGCAACGCCCTAGAGTGAAGCCTAGGTTGGCCGGAGCATAGAAATGACCACTACTTTCACACTGGTTGCAATTATTCCTTTTATACGATGGAAAATCTGTTGTATTTTTATTGTATTTTATGCGTCTGGCGTTGTTTTCTAAGGCCCTACTTATTCGACCGGGTGGAGCAACGCCCTAGAGTGAAAGCTAGGTTGCACGGAACGTAGAAATGGCCATTACTTTCACACAGGTTGCAATTATTCCTGTTATACGTTGGAACAACTGTTGTATTTTTATTTCATTTTATGCTTCTGGCGTTGACTTCTAAGGCCCTAGCTATTCGATCTGGTGGAGCATCGCCCTAGAGTGAAGCCTAGATTTCGCGGAACGTAGAAATCTCCATCACTTTCACACTGGTTGCAATTATTCCGTTTATAGGATGGAAAGACTCTTGTATTTGTATTATATTTTATGCTTCTGGCGTTGACTTCTAAGCTCGTAGCTATTCAATGTGGTAGAGCAACGCCCTAGAGTGAAGCCTAGGTTGCCGGAACGTAGAAATGACCATTACTTTCAGACCGGTTGCAATTATTGGTTTTATACGATGGAAAAACTGTTGCAATATTATTGTATTTTATGCGTTCGGCGTTGTTTTCTAAGGCCCTACCCATTCGACCGGGTGGAGCAACGCCCTAGAGTGAAACCTAGGTTGCACGGAACGTAGAAATGGCCATTACTTTCACACAGGTTGCAATTATTCCTGTTATACGTTGTAAAAACTGTTGTATTTTTATTTCATTTTATGCTTCTGGCGTTGACTTCTAAGGCCCTAGCTATTCGATCTGGTGGAGCATCGCCCTAGAGTGAAGCCTAGATTTCGCGGAACGTAGAAATCTCCATCACTTTCACACTGGTTGCAATTATTCCGTTTATAGGATGGAAAGACTCTTGTATTTGTATTATATTTTATGCTTCTGGCGTTGACTTCTAAGCTCGTAGCTATTCAATGTGGTAGAGCAACGCCCTAGAGTGACGCCTAGGTTGCCCGGAACGTAGAAATGACCATCACGTTCACACTGGTTGCAATTATTCCTGTTAAACGATGGAAATACTGTTGTATTTACATGGTATTTTATGCTTCTGCTGTGGACTTCTTAGGCCCTAGCTATTCGATCTGGAGGAACAACGCCCTAGAGTGAAGCCTAGGTTGCCCGGAACGTAGGAATGACCATCACTTTCACACTAGTTGCAATTATTCCTGTTATATGATGGAAAAACTGTTGTATCAATTTTGTATTTTATGCTTCTGGCGTTGACTTCTTAGGTCCTAACTATTGGATCTGGTGGAGCAACGCCCTAGGGTGAAGCCTAGGTTGCCCGGAACGTAGAAATGACCGTAACGTTCATACTGGTTGCAAGTGTTCGTTCTATACCTTGGGAAAACTGTTGTATTTATATTGTATTTTATGCGTCCGGAGTTGTTTTCTAAGGCCCTAACTATTCGACCTGGTGGACCAACGCCCTAGAGTGAAGCCTATGTTGCACGGAACGTAGAAATGCCCATTACTTTCACACTGCTTGTAATTATTCCTGTTATACGATGGAATAACTGTTGTATTTTTATTTTATTTTGTTCTTATGGCGTTGACTTCTAAGGCCCTAGCTATTCGATCTGTTGGTGCAACTCTCTAGAGTGAAGCCTAGGTTGCCCGGAACTTTGAAGTGGCCATCGCCTTCACTCTGGTTGCTATTATTCCTGTTATACGATGGAATAACTGTTGTATTTTTATTTTATTTTGTGCTTCTGGCGTTGACTTCCAAGGCCCTAGCTATTCGATCTGGTGGAGCAACGCTCTTGAGTGAAGCCTAGGTTGCCCAGAACTTAAAAATGACCATCACCTTCACCTTGGTTGCAATTATTCCTGTTATACGATGGAAAAACTGTGGTATTTATATTGTATTTTATGCTTCTTGTGTAGGCTTCTTAGGCCCTAACTATTCGATATGGGGGAACCACGCCCTAGACTGGAGCCTAGGTTGCCCAGAACGTAGAAATGACCATCACTTTCACACTGGTTGCAATTATTCCTGTTATATGATGGAAAAACTGTTGTATCTATTTTGTATTTTATGCTTCTGGCGTTGACTTCTTAGGTCCTAACTATTGGATCTGGTGGAGCATCGCCCTAGGGTGAAGCCTAGGTTGCCCGGAACGTAGAAATGACCATAATTTTCCTACTGGTTGCAATTATTCGTTTTACACCGTGGAAAAAGTGTTGTATTTATATTGTATTTTATGCGTCTGGGGTTGTTTTCTAAGGCCCTAACTATACGGCCTGGTGGAGCAACGCCCTAGAGTGAAGCCTAGGTTGTGCGGAACGTAGAAATGGCCATTACTTTCACACAGGTTGCAATTATTCCTGTTATACGTTAGAAAAACTGTTGTATTTTTATTTCATTCTATGCTTCTTGCGTTGACTTCTAAGGCCCTAGCTATACGATCTGGTGGAGCATCGTCCTAGAGTGAACCCTAGATTGCGCGGAACGTAGAAATCACCATCACTCTCACATTGGTTGCAATTATTCCGTTTATAGGATGGAAAAACTGTTTGATTTATATTGTATTTTGTGCTTCGGGCATGGACTTCTAAGGCCTAGCTTTCGATCTGGTGGAGAAACGACCTAGAGTGAAGCCTAGGTTGCAAGGAACGTAGAAATGACCATTACTTTCACACTGGTTGCAATCATTCCTGTTATACGATGGAAATGCTGTTGTATTTGTATTGTATTTTATGCTTCTGGCGTTGACTTCTAAGCTCGTAGGTATTCAATGTGGTGGAGCAACGCCCTAGTGTGAAGCCTAGGTTGCCCGGAACGTAGAAATGACCATAACTTTCAGACCGGTTGCAATTATTGGTTCTATACGATGAAAAAACTGTTGTAATATTATTGTATTTTATGCGTCTGGCGTTGTTTTCTAAGGTCCTAACTATTCGACCTGGTGGATAATCGACCTAGAGCGAAGCCTAGGTTGCCAGAAACGTAGAAATGACCATTACTTTCACACTGGTTCGAATTATTCCTTTTATACGATGGAAAATCTGTTGTATTTTTATTGTATTTTATGCGTCTGGCGTTGTTTTCTAAGGCCCTAACTATTCGACCTGGTGGAGCAACGCCCTAGAGTGAAGCCTAGGTTGGCCGGAGCATAGAAATGACCACTACTTTCACACTGGTTGCAATTATTCCTTTTATACGATGGAAAATCTGTTGTATTTTTATTGTATTTTATGCGTCTGGCGTTGTTTTCTAAGGCCCTACTTATTCGACCGGGTGGAGCAACGCCCTAGAGTGAAAGCTAGGTTGCACGGAACGTAGAAATGGCCATTACTTTCACACAGGTTGCAATTATTCCTGTTATACGTTGGAACAACTGTTGTATTTTTATTTCATTTTATGCTTCTGGCGTTGACTTCTAAGGCCCTAGCTATTCGATCTGGTGGAGCATCGCCCTAGAGTGAAGCCTAGATTTCGCGGAACGTAGAAATCTCCATCACTTTCACACTGGTTGCAATTATTCCGTTTATAGGATGGAAAGACTCTTGTATTTGTATTATATTTTATGCTTCTGGCGTTGACTTCTAAGCTCGTAGCTATTCAATGTGGTAGAGCAACGCCCTAGAGTGAAGCCTAGGTTGCCGGAACGTAGAAATGACCATTACTTTCAGACCGGTTGCAATTATTGGTTTTATACGAAAAAAACTGTTGCAATATTATTGTATTTTATGCGTTCGGCGTTGTTTTCTAAGGCCCTACCCATTCGACCGGGTGGAGCAACGCCCTAGAGTGAAACCTAGGTTGCACGGAACGTAGAAATGGCCATTACTTTCACACAGGTTGCAATTATTCCTGTTATACGTTGTAAAAACTGTTGTATTTTTATTTCATTTTATGCTTCTGGCGTTGACTTCTAAGGCCCTAGCTATTCGATCTGGTGGAGCATCGCCCTAGAGTGAAGCCTAGATTTCGCGGAACGTAGAAATCTCCATCACTTTCACACTGGTTGCAATTATTCCGTTTATAGGATGGAAAGACTCTTGTATTTGTATTATATTTTATGCTTCTGGCGTTGACTTCTAAGCTCGTAGCTATTCAATGTGGTAGAGCAACGCCCTAGAGTGACGCCTAGGTTGCCCGGAACGTAGAAATGACCATCACGTTCACACTGGTTGCAATTATTCCTGTTAAACGATGGAAATACTGTTGTATTTACATGGTATTTTATGCTTCTGCTGTGGACTTCTTAGGCCCTAGCTATTCGATCTGGAGGAACAACGCCCTAGAGTGAAGCCTAGGTTGCCCGGAACGTAGGAATGACCATCACTTTCACACTAGTTGCAATTATTCCTGTTATATGATGGAAAAACTGTTGTATCAATTTTGTATTTTATGCTTCTGGCGTTGACTTCTTAGGTCCTAACTATTGGATCTGGTGGAGCAACGCCCTAGGGTGAAGCCTAGGTTGCCCGGAACGTAGAAATGACCGTAACGTTCATACTGGTTGCAAGTGTTCGTTCTATACCTTGGGAAAACTGTTGTATTTATATTGTATTTTATGCGTCCGGAGTTGTTTTCTAAGGCCCTAACTATTCGACCTGGTGGACCAACGCCCTAGAGTGAAGCCTATGTTGCACGGAACGTAGAAATGCCCATTACTTTCACACTGCTTGTAATTATTCCTGTTATACGATGGAATAACTGTTGTATTATTATTTTATTTTGTTCTTATGGCGTTGACTTCTAAGGCCCTAGCTATTCGATCTGTTGGTGCAACTCTCTAGAGTGAAGCCTAGGTTGCCCGGAACTTTGAAGTGACCATCGCCTTCACTCTGGTTGCTATTATTCCTGTTATACGATGGAATAACTGTTGTATTTTTATTTTATTTTGTGCTTCTGGCGTTGACTTCCAAGGCCCTAGCTATTCGATCTGGTGGAGCAACGCTCTTGAGTGAAGCCTAGGTTGCCCAGAACTTAAAAATGACCATCACCTTCACCGTGGTTGCAATTATTCCTGTTATACGATGGAAAAACTGTGGTATTTATATTGTATTTTATGCTTCTTGTGTAGGCTTCTTAGGCCCTAACTATTCGATATGGGGGAACCACGCCCTAGACTGGAGCCTAGGTTGCCCAGAACGTAGAAATGACCATCACTTTCACACTGGTTGCAATTATTCCTGTTATATGATGGAAAAACTGTTGTATCTATTTTGTATTTTATGCTTCTGGCGTTGTCTTCTTAGGTCCTAACTATTGGATCTGGTGGAGCATCGCCCTAGGGTGAAGCCTAGGTTGCCCGGAACGTAGAAATGACCATAATTTTCCTACTGGTTGCAATTATTCGTTTTACACCGTGGAAAAAGTGTTGTATTTATATTGTATTTTATGCGTCTGGGGTTGTTTTCTAAGGCCCTAACTATACGGCCTGGTGGAGCAACGCCCTAGAGTGAAGCCTAGGTTGTACGGAACGTAGAAATGGCCATTACTTTCACACAGGTTGCAATTATTCCTGTTATACGTTGGAAAAACTGTTGTATTTTTATTTCATTCTATGCTTCTTGCGTTGACTTCTAAGGCCCTAGCTATACGATCTGGTGGAGCATCGTCCTAGAGTGAACCCTAGATTGCGCGGAACGTAGAAATCACCATCACTCTCACATTGGTTGCAATTATTCCGTTTATAGGATGGAAAAACTGTTTGATTTATATTGTATTTTGTGCTTCGGGCGTGGACTTCTAAGGCCTAGCTTTCGATCTGGTGTAGAAACGACCTAGAGTGAAGCCTAGGTTGCAAGGAACGTAGAAATGACCATTACTTTCACACTGGTTGCAATCATTCCTGTTATACGATGGAAATGCTGTTGTATTTGTATTGTATTTTATGCTTCTGGCGTTGACTTCTAAGCTCGTAGGTATTCAATGTGGTGGAGCAACGCCCTAGTGTGAAGCCTAGGTTGCCCGGAACGTAGAAATGACCATAACTTTCAGACCGGTTGCAATTATTGGTTCTATACGATGAAAAAACTGTTGTAATATTATTGTATTTTATGCGTCTGGCGTTGTTTTCTAAGGTCCTAACTATTCGACCTGGTGGATAATCGACCTAGAGCGAAGCCTAGGTTGCCAGAAACGTAGAAATGACCATTACTTTCACACTGGTTCGAATTATTCCTTTTATACGATGGAAAATCTGTTGTATTTTTATTGTATTTTATGCGTCTGGCGTTGTTTTCTAAGGCCCTAACTATTCGACCTGGTGGAGCAACGCCCTAGAGTGAAGCCTAGGTTGGCCGGAGCATAGAAATGACCACTACTTTCACACTGGTTGCAATTATTCCTTTTATACGATGGAAAATCTGTTGTATTTTTATTGTATTTTATGCGTCTGGCGTTGTTTTCTAAGGCCCTACTTATTCGACCGGGTGGAGCAACGCCCTAGAGTGAAAGCTAGGTTGCACGGAACGTAGAAATGGCCATTACTTTCACACAGGTTGCAATTATTCCTGTTATACGTTGGAACAACTGTTGTATTTTTATTTCATTTTATGCTTCTGGCGTTGACTTCTAAGGCCCTAGCTATTCGATCTGGTGGAGCATCGCCCTAGAGTGAAGCCTAGATTTCGCGGAACGTAGAAATCTCCATCACTTTCACACTGGTTGCAATTATTCCGTTTATAGGATGGAAAGACTCTTGTATTTGTATTATATTTTATGCTTCTGGCGTTGACTTCTAAGCTCGTAGCTATTCAATGTGGTAGAGCAACGCCCTAGAGTGAAGCCTAGGTTGCCGGAACGTAGAAATGACCATTACTTTCAGACCGGTTGCAATTATTGGTTTTATACGATGGAAAAACTGTTGCAATATTATTGTATTTTATGCGTTCGGCGTTGTTTTCTAAGGCCCTACCCATTCGACCGGGTGGAGCAACGCCCTAGAGTGAAACCTAGGTTGCACGGAACGTAGAAATGGCCATTACTTTCACACAGGTTGCAATTATTCCTGTTATACGTTGTAAAAACTGTTGTATTTTTATTTCATTTTATGCTTCTGGCGTTGACTTCTAAGGCCCTAGCTATTCGATCTGGTGGAGCATCGCCCTAGAGTGAAGCCTAGATTTCGCGGAACGTAGAAATCTCCATCACTTTCACACTGGTTGCAATTATTCCGTTTATAGGATGGAAAGACTCTTGTATTTGTATTATATTTTATGCTTCTGGCGTTGACTTCTAAGCTCGTAGCTATTCAATGTGGTAGAGCAACGCCCTAGAGTGACGCCTAGGTTGCCCGGAACGTAGAAATGACCATCACGTTCACACTGGTTGCAATTATTCCTGTTAAACGATGGAAATACTGTTGTATTTACATGGTATTTTATGCTTCTGCTGTGGACTTCTTAGGCCCTAGCTATTCGATCTGGAGGAACAACGCCCTAGAGTGAAGCCTAGGTTGCCCGGAACGTAGGAATGACCATCACTTTCACACTAGTTGCAATTATTCCTGTTATATGATGGAAAAACTGTTGTATCAATTTTGTATTTTATGCTTCTGGCGTTGACTTCTTAGGTCCTAACTATTGGATCTGGTGGAGCAACGCCCTAGGGTGAAGCCTAGGTTGCCCGGAACGTAGAAATGACCGTAACGTTCATACTGGTTGCAAGTGTTCGTTCTATACCTTGGGAAAACTGTTGTATTTATATTGTATTTTATGCGTCCGGAGTTGTTTTCTAAGGCCCTAACTATTCGACCTGGTGGACCAACGCCCTAGAGTGAAGCCTATGTTGCACGGAACGTAGAAATGCCCATTACTTTCACACTGCTTGTAATTATTCCTGTTATACGATGGAATAACTGTTGTATTTTTATTTTATTTTGTTCTTATGGCGTTGACTTCTAAGGCCCTAGCTATTCGATCTGTTGGTGCAACTCTCTAGAGTGAAGCCTAGGTTGCCCGGAACTTTGAAGTGGCCATCGCCTTCACTCTGGTTGCTATTATTCCTGTTATACGATGGAATAACTGTTGTATTTTTATTTTATTTTGTGCTTCTGGCGTTGACTTCCAAGGCCCTAGCTATTCGATCTGGTGGAGCAACGCTCTTGAGTGAAGCCTAGGTTGCCCAGAACTTAAAAATGACCATCACCTTCACCTTGGTTGCAATTATTCCTGTTATACGATGGAAAAACTGTGGTATTTATATTGTATTTTATGCTTCTTGTGTAGGCTTCTTAGGCCCTAACTATTCGATATGGGGGAACCACGCCCTAGACTGGAGCCTAGGTTGCCCAGAACGTAGAAATGACCATCACTTTCACACTGGTTGCAATTATTCCTGTTATATGATGGAAAAACTGTTGTATCTATTTTGTATTTTATGCTTCTGGCGTTGACTTCTTAGGTCCTAACTATTGGATCTGGTGGAGCATCGCCCTAGGGTGAAGCCTAGGTTGCCCGGAACGTAGAAATGACCATAATTTTCCTACTGGTTGCAATTATTCGTTTTACACCGTGGAAAAAGTGTTGTATTTATATTGTATTTTATGCGTCTGGGGTTGTTTTCTAAGGCCCTAACTATACGGCCTGGTGGAGCAACGCCCTAGAGTGAAGCCTAGGTTGTGCGGAACGTAGAAATGGCCATTACTTTCACACAGGTTGCAATTATTCCTGTTATACGTTAGAAAAACTGTTGTATTTTTATTTCATTCTATGCTTCTTGCGTTGACTTCTAAGGCCCTAGCTATACGATCTGGTGGAGCATCGTCCTAGAGTGAACCCTAGATTGCGCGGAACGTAGAAATCACCATCACTCTCACATTGGTTGCAATTATTCCGTTTATAGGATGGAAAAACTGTTTGATTTATATTGTATTTTGTGCTTCGGGCATGGACTTCTAAGGCCTAGCTTTCGATCTGGTGGAGAAACGACCTAGAGTGAAGCCTAGGTTGCAAGGAACGTAGAAATGACCATTACTTTCACACTGGTTGCAATCATTCCTGTTATACGATGGAAATGCTGTTGTATTTGTATTGTATTTTATGCTTCTGGCGTTGACTTCTAAGCTCGTAGGTATTCAATGTGGTGGAGCAACGCCCTAGTGTGAAGCCTAGGTTGCCCGGAACGTAGAAATGACCATAACTTTCAGACCGGTTGCAATTATTGGTTCTATACGATGAAAAAACTGTTGTAATATTATTGTATTTTATGCGTCTGGCGTTGTTTTCTAAGGTCCTAACTATTCGACCTGGTGGATAATCGACCTAGAGCGAAGCCTAGGTTGCCAGAAACGTAGAAATGACCATTACTTTCACACTGGTTCGAATTATTCCTTTTATACGATGGAAAATCTGTTGTATTTTTATTGTATTTTATGCGTCTGGCGTTGTTTTCTAAGGCCCTAACTATTCGACCTGGTGGAGCAACGCCCTAGAGTGAAGCCTAGGTTGGCCGGAGCATAGAAATGACCACTACTTTCACACTGGTTGCAATTATTCCTTTTATACGATGGAAAATCTGTTGTATTTTTATTGTATTTTATGCGTCTGGCGTTGTTTTCTAAGGCCCTACTTATTCGACCGGGTGGAGCAACGCCCTAGAGTGAAAGCTAGGTTGCACGGAACGTAGAAATGGCCATTACTTTCACACAGGTTGCAATTATTCCTGTTATACGTTGGAACAACTGTTGTATTTTTATTTCATTTTATGCTTCTGGCGTTGACTTCTAAGGCCCTAGCTATTCGATCTGGTGGAGCATCGCCCTAGAGTGAAGCCTAGATTTCGCGGAACGTAGAAATCTCCATCACTTTCACACTGGTTGCAATTATTCCGTTTATAGGATGGAAAGACTCTTGTATTTGTATTATATTTTATGCTTCTGGCGTTGACTTCTAAGCTCGTAGCTATTCAATGTGGTAGAGCAACGCCCTAGAGTGAAGCCTAGGTTGCCGGAACGTAGAAATGACCATTACTTTCAGACCGGTTGCAATTATTGGTTTTATACGAAAAAAACTGTTGCAATATTATTGTATTTTATGCGTTCGGCGTTGTTTTCTAAGGCCCTACCCATTCGACCGGGTGGAGCAACGCCCTAGAGTGAAACCTAGGTTGCACGGAACGTAGAAATGGCCATTACTTTCACACAGGTTGCAATTATTCCTGTTATACGTTGTAAAAACTGTTGTATTTTTATTTCATTTTATGCTTCTGGCGTTGACTTCTAAGGCCCTAGCTATTCGATCTGGTGGAGCATCGCCCTAGAGTGAAGCCTAGATTTCGCGGAACGTAGAAATCTCCATCACTTTCACACTGGTTGCAATTATTCCGTTTATAGGATGGAAAGACTCTTGTATTTGTATTATATTTTATGCTTCTGGCGTTGACTTCTAAGCTCGTAGCTATTCAATGTGGTAGAGCAACGCCCTAGAGTGACGCCTAGGTTGCCCGGAACGTAGAAATGACCATCACGTTCACACTGGTTGCAATTATTCCTGTTAAACGATGGAAATACTGTTGTATTTACATGGTATTTTATGCTTCTGCTGTGGACTTCTTAGGCCCTAGCTATTCGATCTGGAGGAACAACGCCCTAGAGTGAAGCCTAGGTTGCCCGGAACGTAGGAATGACCATCACTTTCACACTAGTTGCAATTATTCCTGTTATATGATGGAAAAACTGTTGTATCAATTTTGTATTTTATGCTTCTGGCGTTGACTTCTTAGGTCCTAACTATTGGATCTGGTGGAGCAACGCCCTAGGGTGAAGCCTAGGTTGCCCGGAACGTAGAAATGACCGTAACGTTCATACTGGTTGCAAGTGTTCGTTCTATACCTTGGGAAAACTGTTGTATTTATATTGTATTTTATGCGTCCGGAGTTGTTTTCTAAGGCCCTAACTATTCGACCTGGTGGACCAACGCCCTAGAGTGAAGCCTATGTTGCACGGAACGTAGAAATGCCCATTACTTTCACACTGCTTGTAATTATTCCTGTTATACGATGGAATAACTGTTGTATTATTATTTTATTTTGTTCTTATGGCGTTGACTTCTAAGGCCCTAGCTATTCGATCTGTTGGTGCAACTCTCTAGAGTGAAGCCTAGGTTGCCCGGAACTTTGAAGTGACCATCGCCTTCACTCTGGTTGCTATTATTCCTGTTATACGATGGAATAACTGTTGTATTTTTATTTTATTTTGTGCTTCTGGCGTTGACTTCCAAGGCCCTAGCTATTCGATCTGGTGGAGCAACGCTCTTGAGTGAAGCCTAGGTTGCCCAGAACTTAAAAATGACCATCACCTTCACCTTGGTTGCAATTTTTCCTGTTATACGATGGAAAAACTGTGGTATTTATATTGTATTTTATGCTTCTTGTGTAGGCTTCTTAGGCCCTAACTATTCGATATGGGGGAACCACGCCCTAGACTGGAGCCTAGGTTGCCCAGAACGTAGAAATGACCATCACTTTCACACTGGTTGCAATTATTCCTGTTATATGATGGAAAAACTGTTGTATCTATTTTGTATTTTATGCTTCTGGCGTTGACTTCTTAGGTCCTAACTATTGGATCTGGTGGAGCATCGCCCTAGGGTGAAGCCTAGGTTGCCCGGAACGTAGAAATGACCATAACTTTCCTACTGGTTGCAATTATTCGTTTTACACCGTGGAAAAAGTGTTGTATTTATATTGTATTTTATGCGTCTGGGGTTGTTTTCTAAGGCCCTAACTATACGGCCTGGTGGAGCAACGCCCTAGAGTGAAGCCTAGGTTGTGCGGAACGTAGAAATGGCCATTACTTTCACACAGGTTGCAATTATTCCTGTTATACGTTAGAAAAACTGTTGTATTTTTATTTCATTCTATGCTTCTTGCGTTGACTTCTAAGGCCCTAGCTATACGATCTGGTGGAGCATCGTCCTAGAGTGAAGCCTAGATTGCGCGGAACGTAGAAATCACCATCACTCTCACATTGGTTGCAATTATTCCGTTTATAGGATGGAAAAACTGTTTGATTTATATTGTATTTTGTGCTTCGGGCATGGACTTCTAAGGCCTAGCTTTCGATCTGGTGGAGAAACGACCTAGAGTGAAGCCTAGGTTGCAAGGAACGTAGAAATGACCATTACTTTCACACTGGTTGCAATTATTCCGTTTATAGGATGGAAAGACTCTTGTATTTGTATTATATTTTATGCTTCTGGCGCTGACTTCTAAGCTCGTAGCTATTCAATGTGGTAGAGCAACGCCCTAGAGTGAAGCCTAGGTTGCCCGGAACGTAGAAATGACCATTACTTTCAGACCGGTTGCAATTATTGGTTTTATACGATGGAAAAACTGTTGCAATATTATTGTATTTTATGCGTTTGGCGTTGTTTTCTAAGGCCCTAACTATTCGACCTGGTGGAGCAACGCCCTAGTGTGAGGCCTAGGTTGCACGGAACGTAGAAATGACCATTACTTTCACACTGGTTGCAATTATTCCCGTTATACCATGGTAAAACTTCTGTATCTATATTGTATTTTGTGCTTCGGTGGCTGACTTCTTAGGCCCTAAATATTCGATCTGGTGGAGCAACTCCCTAGAGTGAAGCCTAGCTTGCCCGGAACGTAGAAATGACCACTACTTTCACACTGGTTGCAATTATTCATGCTATACTATGGAAAAACTGTTTTATTTTTATTGTATTTTATGCGTCTGGCGTTGTTTTCTAAGGACCTAACTATTCGACCTGGTGGAGCAAGGCCCTAGAGTGAAGCCTAGGTTTGCCGGAACATAGAAATGTCCACTACTTTCACACTGGTTCGAAACATTCCTTTTATACGATGGAAAAACTGTTAAATTATTATTGTATTTTAGGCGCCTGGCGTTGTTTTCTAAGGCCCTAACTATTCGACCTGATGGAGCAACGCCCTAGAGTGAAGCCTAGGTTGCCCGAAACGTAGTAATGGCCATTACTTTCACACAGGATGCAATTATTCCTGTTATACGATGGAAAAACTGTTGTATTTTTATTTTATTTTATGCTTCTGGCGTTGACTTCTAGGGCCCTAGCTATTCGACCTGGTGGAGCAACGCCCTAGAGTGAAGCCTAGGTTGCCCGGAACGTAGAAATCACTATCACTTTCACACTGGTTGCAATTATCCCGTTTATACGATGGAAAAACTGTTGTATTTATATTGTATTTTGTGCTTCGGGCGTTGACCTCTAAGGCATAGCTATTCGATCTGGTGGAGAAACGACCTAGGGTGAAGCCTAGGTTGCCACAAACGTAGAAATGACAAGTACTTTCACACTGTTTGCAATTATTCCTTTTATACGATGGTAAATCGGTTGTATTTTTATTTTATTTTATGCTTCTGGTGTTGGCTTCTAAGGCCCTAGCTATTCGATCTGGTGGAGCAACGCCCTAGAGTGAAGCATACGTTGCACGGAACGTAGAAATGACCATTACTTTCACACAGGTTCGAATTATTCCTTTTATACGTTGGAAAAACTGTTGTATTATTATTGTATTTTAGGCGCCTGCCGTTGTTTTCTAAGGCCCTAACTATTCGACGTGGTGGAGCAACGCCCTAGAGTGAAGCCTAGGTTACACGGAACGTAGATATGACCATTACTTTCACACTGGCTGCAATTATTCCCGTTATACCATGGCAAAACTTCTGTATTTATATTGTATATTGTGCTTCGGAGGTTGACTTCTAAGGCCCTAGCTATTCGACCTGGTGGAGCAACGCCCTAGAGTGAAACCTAGGTTGCACGGAACGTAGAAATGACCATTACTTTCACACTGGTTGCAATTATTCCCGTTACACCATGGTAAAACTTCTGTATTTATATTGTATTTTGTGCTTCTGGCGTTGACTTCTTAGGTCCTAACTGTTGGATCTGGTGGAGCAACGCCCTAGGGTGAAGCCTAGGTTGCCCGGAACGTAGAAATGACCATAATTTTCCTACTGGTTGCAATTATTCGTTTTACACCGTGGAAAAACTGTTGTATTTATATTGTATTTTATGCGTCTGGAGTTTTTTTCTATGGCCCCAACTGTTCGACCTTGTAGTCCAACGCCCTAGAGTGAAACCTAGGTTACACGGAACGTAGGTATGCCCATTACTATCACACTGGTTGTAATTATTCTTGTTATACGATGGAATAACTGTTGTATTTTTATTTTATTTTGTGCTTCTGGCGTTGACTTCTAAGGCCCTAGCTATTCGATCTGGTGCAGCAACGCTCTAGAGTGAAGCCTAGGTTGCCCGGAACTTAAAAATTACCATCACCTTCACTCTGGTTGCAATTATTCCTGTTATACGATGGAAAAACTGTGGTATTTATATTGTATTTTATGCTTCTTGTGTAGGCTTCTTAGGCCCTAACTATTCGATCTGGTGGAGCAACGCCCTACAGCGTAACCTAGGTTGCCCGGAACGTAGAAATGACCTTTACTTTCACACTGTTTGCAATTATTCGTTTTATACAATGGAAAAACTGTTCTATTTATTTCGTATTTTATGCTTCAGGAGCTGAATTCTAAGTCCCTAGATATTCGATCTGGTGGAGCAGCGCCCTAGAGTGAAGCCTAGGTTACCGGGAACATAGAAATGACCAGTACCTTCACACAGGTTGCAATTATTCCTGTTATACGGTGAAAAAGCTGTTGTATATTTATTTCATTTTATGCTTCTGGCGTTGACTCCTAAGGCCCTAGCTATTCGATCTAGTGGAGCAACGCCCTAGAGTGAAGCCTGTGTTGCCCGGAACGGAGAAGTGACCATTACTTTCACGCTGGTTCGAATTATTCCTTTTATACGATGGAAAATCTGTTGTATTTTTATTGTATTTTATGCGTCTGGCGTTGTTTTCTAAGGCCCTAACTATTCGACCTGGTGGAGCAACGCCCTAGAGTGAAACCTAGGTTGCACGGAACGTAGAAATGATCATTACTTTCACACTGGTTGCAATTATTCCCGTTACACCATGGTAAAACTTCTGTATTTATATTGTATTTTGTGCTTCGGAGGCTGACTTCTAAGGCCCTAGCCATTCGGTCGGGTGGAGCAACGCCCTAGAGTGAAGCCTAGGTTGCCCGAAACGTAGAAATGACAATATCTTGCACACTGTTTGCAACTATTCACGCTATACGGTGGAAAACCTGTCGTATTTCTATTGTATTTTATGCCTCTGGCCTTGACTTCTAAGGCCCTAGCTATTCGATCTCGTGGGGCAACGTCCTAGAGTGAAGCCTAGGTTGCCAGAAACGTAGAAATGACCATTACTTTCACACTGGTTCGAATTATTCCTTTTATACGATGGAGAATCTTTTGTATTTTTATTGTATTTTATGCGTCTGGCGTTGTTTTCTAAGGCCCTAACTATTCGACCTGGTGGAGCAACGCCCTAGTGTGAAGCCTAGGTTGGCCGGAACATAGAAATGACCACTACTTTCACACTGGTTGCAATTATTCCTTTTATACGATGGAAAATCTGTTGTATTTTTATTGTATTTTATGCGTCTGGCGTTGTTTTCTAAGGCCCTACCTATTCGACCTGGTGGAGCAACGCCCTAGAGTGAAACCTAGGTTGCACGGAACGTAGAAAAGGCCATTACTTTCACACAGGTGGCAATTATTCCTGTTATACGGTGAAAAAGCTGTTGTATTTTTATTTCATTTTATGCTTCTGGCGTTGACCCCTAAGGCCCTAGCTATTCGATCTAGTGGAGCAACGCCCTAGAGTGAAGCCTGTGTTGCCCGGAACGGAGAAATGACCATTACTTTCACACTGGTTCGAATTATTCCTTTTATACGATGGAAAATCTGTTGCATTTTTATTGTATTTTATGCGTCTGGCGTTGTTTTCTAAGGCCCTAACTATACGGCCTGGTGGAGCAACGCCCTAGAGTGAAGCCTAGGTTGTACGGAACGTAGAAATGGCCATTACTTTCACACAGGTTGCAATTATTCCTGTTATACATTGGAAAAACTGTTGTATTTTTATTTCATTCTACGCTTCTTGCGTTGACTTCTAAGGCCCTAGCTACACGATCTGGTGGAGCATCGCCCTAGAGTGAAGCCTAGATTGCGCGGAACGTAAAAATCACCATCGCTTTCACATTGGTTGCAATTATTCCGTTTATAGGATGGAAAAACTGTTGTATTTATATTGTATTTTGTGCTTCGGGCGTGGAGTTCTAAGGCCTAGCTTTCGATCTGGTGGAGAAACGACCTAGAGTGAAGCCTAGGTTGCACGGAACGTAGAAATGACCATTACTTTCACACTGGTTGCAATTATTCCCGTTACACCATGGTAAAACTTCTGTATTTATATTGTATTTTGTGCTTCGGAGGCTGACTTCTAAGGCCCTAGCCATTCGGTCGGGTGGAGCAACGCCCTAGAGTGAAGCCTCGGTTGCCCGAAACGTAGAACTGACAATATCTTGCACACTGTTTGCAATTATTCATGCTATACGGTGGAAAACCTGTCGTATTTCTATTGTATTTTATGCTTCTGGCCTTGACTTCTAAGGCCCTAGCTATTCGATCTCGTGGGGCAACGTCCTAGAGTGAAGCCTAGGTTGCACGGAACGTAGAAATGACCATTACTTTCACACTGGTTGCAATTATTCCCGTTATACCATGGTAAAACTTCTGTATTTATATTGTATATTGTGCTTCGGAGGTTGACTTCTAAGGCCCTAGCTATTCGATCTGGTGGAGAATCGACCTAGAGTGAAGCCTAGGTTGCCAGAAACGTAGAAATGACCATTACTTTCACACTGGTTCGAATTATTCCTTTTATACGATGGAAAATCTGTTGTATTTTTATTGTATTTTATGCGTCTGTCGTTGTTTTCTAAGGCCCTAACTATTCGACCTGGTGGAGCAACGCCCTAGTGTGAAGCCTAGGTTGGCCGGAACATAGAAATGACCACTACTTTCACACTGGTTGCAATTATTCCTTTTATACGATGGAAAATCTGTTGTATTCTTATTGTATTTTATGCGCCTGGCGTTGTTTTCTAAGGCCCTACCTATTCGACCTGGTGGAGCAACGCCCTAGAGTGAAACCTAGGTTGCACGGAACGTAGAAATGGCCATTACTTTCACATAGGTTGCAATTATTCCTGTTATACGGTGAAAAAACTGTTGTATTTTTATTTCATGTTATGCTCCTGGCGTTGACTCCTAAGGCCCTAGCTATTCGATCTAGTGGAGCAACGCCCTAGAGTGAAGCCTGTGTTGCACGGAACGGAGAAATGACCTTTACTTTCACACTGGTTCGAATTATTCCATTTATACGATGGAAAATCTGTTGTATTTTTATTGTATTTTATGCGTCTGGAGTTGTTTTCTAAGGACGTAACTATTCGACCTGGTGGAGCAACGCTCTAGAGTGAAGCCTATTTTGCACGGAACGTAGAAATGACCATTACTTTCACACTGGTTGCAATTATTCCCGTTATACCATGGTAAAACTTCTGTATTTATATTGCATATTGTACTTCGGAGGCTGACTTCTAAGGCCCTAGCTATTCGATCTGGTGGAGAATCGACCTAGAGTAAAGCCTAGGTTGCCAGAAACGTAGAAATGACCAATACTTTCACACTGATTCGAATTATTCCTTTTATACGATGGAAAATCTGTTGTATTTTTATTGTATATTATGCGTCTGGCGTTGTTTTCTAAGGCCCTAACTATTCGACCTGGTGGAGCAACGCCCTAGAGTGAAGCCTAGGTTGGCCGGAAAATAGAAATGACCACTACTTTCACACTGGTTGCAATTATTCCTTTTATACGATGGAAAATCTGTTGTATTTTTATTGTATTTTATGCGTCTGGCGTTGTTTTCTAAGGCCCTACCTATTCGACCTGGTGGAGCAACGCCCTAGAGTGAAACCTAGGTTGCACGGAACGTAGAAAAGGCCATTACTTTCACACAGGTGGCAATTATTCCTGTTATACGGTGAAAAAGCTGTTGTATTTTTATTTCATTTTATGCTTCTGGCGTTGACCCCTAAGGCCCTAGCTATTCGATCTAGTGGAGCAACGCCCAAGAGTGAAGCCTGTGTTGCCCGGAACGGAGAAATGACCATTACTTTCACACTGGTTCGAATTATTCCTTTTATACGATGGAAAATCTGTTGCATTTTTATTGTATTTTATGCGTCTGGCGTTGTTTTCTAAGGCCCTAACTATACGGCCTGGTGGAGCAACGCCCTAGAGTGAAGCCTAGGTTGTACGGAACGTAGAAATGGCCATTACTTTCACACAGGTTGCAATTATTCCTGTTATACATTGGAAAAACTGTTGTATTTTTATTTCATTCTACGCTTCTTGCGTTGACTTCTAAGGCCCTAGCTACACGATCTGGTGGAGCATCGCCCTAGAGTGAGGCCTAGATTGCGCGGAACGTAAAAATCACCATCACTTTCACATTGGTTGCAATTATTCCGTTTATAGGATGGAAAAACTGTTGTATTTATATTGTATTTTGTGCTTCGGGCGTGGACTTCTAAGGCCTAGCTTTCGATCTGGTGGAGAAACGACCTAGAGTGAAGCCTAGGTTGCACGGAACGTAGAAATGACCATTACTTTCACACTGGTTGCAATTATTCCCGTTACACCATGGTAAAACTTCTGTATTTATATTGTATTTTGTGCTTCGGAGGCTGACTTCTAAGGCCCTAGCCATTCGGTCGGGTGGAGCAACGCCCTAGAGTGAAGCCTCGGTTGCCCGAAACGTAGAACTGACAATATCTTGCACACTGTTTGCAATTATTCATGCTATACGGTTGAAAACCTGTCGTATTTCTATTGTATTTTATGCTTCTGGCCTTGACTTCTAAGGCCCTAGCTATTCGATCTCGTGGGGCAACGTCCTAGAGTGAAGCCTAGGTTGCGCGGAACGTAGAAATGACCATTACTTTCACACTGGTTGCAATTATTCCCGTTATACCATGGTAAAACTTCTGTATTTATATTGTATATTGTGCTTCGGAGGTTGACTTCTAAGGCCCTAGCTATTCGATCTGGTGGAGAATCGACCTAGAGTGAAGCCTAGGTTGCCAGAAACGTAGAAATGACCATTACTTTCACACTGGTTCGAATTATTCCTTTTATACGATGGAAAATCTGTTGTATTTTTATTGTATTTTATGCGTCTGTCGTTGTTTTCTAAGGCCCTAACTATTCGACCTGGTGGAGCAACGCCCTAGTGTGAAGCCTAGGTTGGCCGGAACATAGAAATGACCACTACTTTCACACTGGTTGCAATTATTCCTTTTATACGATGGAAAATCTGTTGTATTCTTATTGTATTTTATGCGCCTGGCGTTGTTTTCTAAGGCCCTACCTATTCGACCTGGTGGAGCAACGCCCTAGAGTGAAACCTAGGTTGCACGGAACGTAGAAATGGCCATTACTTTCACATAGGTTGCAATTATTCCTGTTATACGGTGAAAAAACTGTTGTATTTTTATTTCATGTTATGCTCCTGGCGTTGACTCCTAAGGCCCTAGCTATTCGATCTAGTGGAGCAACGCCCTAGAGTGAAGCCTGTGTTGCACGGAACGGAGAAATGACCATTACTTTCACACTGGTTCGAATTATTCCATTTATACGATGGAAAATCTGTTGTATTTTTATTGTATTTTATGCGTCTGGAGTTGTTTTCTAAGGACGTAACTATTCGACCTGGTGGAGCAACGCTCTAGAGTGAAGCCTATTTTGCACGGAACGTAGAAATGACCATTACTTTCACACTGGTTGCAATTATTCCCGTTATACCATGGTAAAACTTCTGTATTTATATTGCATATTGTACTTCGGAGGCTGACTTCTAAGGCCCTAGCTATTCGATCTGGTGGAGAATCGACCTAGAGTAAAGCCTAGGTTGCCAGAAACGTAGAAATGACCAATACTTTCACACTGATTCGAATTATTCCTTTTATACGATGGAAAATCTGTTGTATTTTTATTGTATATTATGCGTCTGGCGTTGTTTTCTAAGGCCCTAACTATTCGACCTGGTGGAGCAACGCCCTAGAGTGAAGCCTAGGTTGGCCGGAAAATAGAAATGACCACTACTTTCACACTGGTTGCAATTATTCCGTTTATACGATGGAAAATCTGTTGTATTTTTATTGTATTTTATGCGTCTGGCGTTGTTTTCGAAGGCCCAACCTATTCGACCTGGTGGAGCAACGCCCTAGAGGGAAACCTAGATTGCACGGAACGTAGAAGTGGCATTGCTTTCACACAGGTTGCAATTATTCCTGTTATACGGTGAAAAAACTGTTGTATTTTTATTTCATTTTATGCTTCTGGCGTTGACATCTAAGGTCCTAGCTATTCGATCTCGTGGGGCAACGTCCGAGAGTGAAGCCTGTGTTGCCCGGAAAGTAGAAATGACCATTACTTTCACACTGGTTCGAATTATTCCTTTTATACGATGGAAAAACTGTTGTATTATTATTGTATTTTAGGCGCCTGGCGTTGTTTTCTAAGGCCCTAACTATTCGACCTGGTGGAGCAACGCCCTAGAGTGAAGCTTGTGTTGCCCGGAACGTAGAAATGACCATTACTTTCACACTGGTTCGAATTATTCCTTTTATACGATGGAAAATCTGTTGTATTTTTATTGTATTTTATGCGTCTGGCGTTGTTTTCTAAGGACCTAACTATTCGACCTGGTGGAGCAACGCTCTAGAGTGAAGCCTAGGTTGCACGGAACGTAGAAATGACCATTACTTTCACACTGGTTGCAATTATTCCCGTTATACCATGGTAAAACTTTTGTATTTATATTGTATATTGTGCTCCGGAGGTTGACTTCTAAGGCCCTAGCTATTCGATCTGGTGGAGAATCGACCTAGAGTAAAGCCTAGGTTGCCAGAAACGTAGAAATGACCATTACTTTCACACTGATTCGAATTATTCCTTTTATACGATGGAAAATCTGTTGTATTTTTATTGTATATTATGCGTCTGGCGTTGTTTTCTAAGGCCCTAACTATTCGACCTGGTGGAGCAACGCCCTAGAGTGAAGCCTAGGTTGGCCGGAAAATAGAAGTGACCACTACTTTCACACTGGTTGCTATTATTCCGTTTATACGATGGAAAATCTGTTGTATTTTTATTGTATTTTATGCGTCTGGCGTTGTTTTCTAAGGCCCTACCTATTCGACCTGGTGGAGCAACGCCCTAGAGTGAAACCTAGATTGCACGGAACGTAGAAATGGCATTACTTTCACACAGGTTGCAATTATTCCTGTTATACGGTGAAAAAACTGTTGTATTTTTATTTCATTTTATGCTTCTGGCGTTGACATCTAAGGTCCTAGCTATTCGATCTCGTGGGGCAACGTCCGAGAGTGAAGCCTGTGTTGCCCGGAAAGTAGAAATGACCATTACTTTCACACTGGTTCGAATTATTCCTTTTATACGATGGAAAATCTGTTGTGTTTTTATTGTATTTTATGCGTCTGGCGTTGTTTTCTAAGGCCCTAACTATTCGACCTGGTGGAGCAACGCCCTAGAGTGAAGCCTAGGTTGCACGGAACGTAGATATGACCATTACTTTCACACTGGTTGCAATTATTCCCGTTATACCATGGTAAAACTTCTGTATTTATATTGTATATTGTGCTTCGGAGGTTGACTTCTAAGGCTCTAGCTATTCGATCTGGTGGAGAATCGACCTAGAGCGAAGCCTAGGTTGCCAGAAACGTAGAAATGGCCATTACTTTCACACTGGTTCGAATTATTCCTTTTATACGATGGAAAATCTGTTGTATTTTTATTGTATTTTATGCGTCTGGCGTTGTTTTCTAAGGCCCTAACTATTCGACCTGGTGGAGCAACGCCCTAGAGTGAAGCCTAGGTTGGCCGGAGCATAGAAATGACCACTACTTTCACACTGGTTGCAATTATTCCTTTTATACGATGGAAAATCTGTTGTATTTTTATTGTATTTTATGCGTCTGGCGTTGTTTTCTAAGGCACTACCTATTCGACCGGGTGGAGCAACGCCCTAGAGTGAAACCTAGGTTGCACGGAACGTAGAAATGGCCATTACTTTCACACAGGTTGCAATTATTCCTGTTATACGCTGGAAAAACTGTTGTATTTTTATTTCATTTTATGCTTCTGTCGTTGACTTCTAAGGCCCTAGCTATTCGCTCTGGTGGAGCATCGCCCTAGAGTGAAGCCTAGATTTCGCGGAACGTAGAAATCACCATCACTTTCACACTGGTTGCAATTATTCCGTTTATAGGATGGAAAAACTCTTGTATTTGTATTATATTTTATGCTTCTGGCTTTGACTTCTAAGCTCGTAGCTATTCAATGTGGTAGAGCAACGCCCTAGAGTGAAGCCTAGGTTGCCCGGAACGTAGAAATGACCATTACTTTCAGACCGGTTGCAATTATTGGTTTTATACGATGGAAAAACTGTTGTAATATTATTGTATTTTATGCGTTTGGCGTTGTTTTCTAAGGTCCTAACTATTCGACCTGGTGGAGCAACGCCCTAGTGTGAGGCCTAGGTTGCACGGAACGTAGAAATGCCCATCACTTTCACACTGGTTGCAATTATTCCCGTTATACGATGGAAAATCTCTTGTATTTGTATTGTATTTTATGTCCGGGCGTTGACTTCTAAGGCCCTAGCTATTCGATCTGGTGGAGCAACGCCCTAGAGTGAAGCCTAGGTTGCCCGAAACGTTGAAATCACCATTACTTTCACTCTGGTTGCAATTCTTCATGCTATACGATGGAAAAACTGTTGTATTTATATTGTATTTTATGCTTCTGGCGTTGATCTCTAAGGTCCTAACGCTTCGATCTGGTGGAGCAATGAATCAGAGTTAAGTCTAGGATGCCCGAAACGTCGAAATGACCATCTCTTTAACACTGTTTGCAATTGTTCCTGTTATACGATGGAAAACCTGTTGAATTTTTATTGTATTTTATGCGTCTGGAGTTGTTTTCTAAGGCCATAACTATCCGACCTGGTGGAGCTCCGCCCTGGAGTGAAGCCTAGGTTGCACGGAACGTAGAAATGTCCATTAGTTTCACACTGGTTGTAATTATTCCTGTTATACGATGTAACAACTGTTGTATTCTTATTTTATTTTATGCTTCTGGCGTTGACTTCTAAGGCCCTAGCTATTTGACCTGGTGGAGCAACGCCCTAGAGTGAAACCTAGGTTGCACGGAACGTAGAAATGGCCATTACTTTCACACAGGTTGCAATTATTCCTGTTATACGTTGGAAAAACTGTTGTATTTTTATTCATTTTATGCTTCTGGCGTTGACTTCTAAGGCCCTAGCTATTCCATCTGGTGGAGCAACGCCCTAGAGTGAAGCCTAGATTGCGCGGAACGTAGAAATCACCATCACTTTCACACTGGTTGCAATTATTCCGTTTATAGGATGGAAAAACTGTTGTATTTGTATTGTATTTTATGCTTCTGCCGATGACTTCTAAGCTCGTAGCTATTCAATGTGGTGGAGCAACGCCCTAGAGTGAAGCCTAGGTTGCCCGGAACGTAGAAATGACCATTACTTTCACACTGGTTCGAATAATTCCTTTTATACGATGGAAAATCTGTTGTATTTTTATTGTATTTTATGCGTCTGGCGTTGACTTCTAAGGTCCTAGCTATTCGATCTCTTGGGGCAACGCCCTAGAGTGAAGCCTAGGTTGCACGGAACGTAGAAATGGTCATTACGTTCATACAGGTTGCAATTATTCCTGTTGTACGATGGAAAAACTGTTGGATTTTTATTTTATTTTATGCTTCTGGTGTTGGCTTCTAAGGCCCTAGCTATTCGATCTGGTGGAGCAACGCCCTAGAGTGAAGCATACGTTGCACGGAACGTAGAAATGGCCATTACTATCACACTGGTTGCATTTATTCCTGTTATACGATGGAAAAACTCTTGTATTTTTATAGTATTTTATGTTTCTGTCGCTGACTTCTAGGCTCCTAGCAATTCGATCTCGTGGGGCGTCGTCCAATAGTGAAGCCTAGGTTGCGAGAAACGTAGAAATGACCTTTACTTCCACACTTGCTGCAGTTACTCATTCTATACTACGGAAAAACTGTTGTATGTTTATTGTATTTTAGGTTTCTGTCGTTGACTTCTAGGCTCCTAGCTATTCGATCTCGTGGGGCAACGTCCAAGAGTGAAGCCTATGTTGCCCGGAACGTAGAAATGACCATTACCTTCACACTGGTTCGAATTATTCCTTTTACATGATGGAAAATCTGTTGTATTTGTATTGTATTTTATGCGTCTGGCGTTGATTTCTAAGGCCCAAACTATTCGACTTGGTGGAGCAACGCCCTAGAGTGAAGCCTAGGTTGTACGGAACGTAGAAATGGCCATTACCTTCACACAGGTTGCAATTATTCCTGTTATACGTTGGAAAAACTGTTGTATTTTTAATTCATTTTATGCTTCTGGCGTTGACTTCTAAGGCCCTAGATATTCGATCTGGTGGAGCATCGCCCTAGAGTGAAGCCTAGGTTTCCCGGAACGTAGATATCACCATCACTTTCACACTGGTTGCAATTATTCCGTTTATAGGATGGAAAAACTGTTGTATTCATATTGTACTTTGTGCTTCGGGCGCTGACTTCGAAGGCCTAGCTATTCGATCTGGTGGAGAAACGACCTAGAGTGAAGCCTAGGTTGCACGGCACGTAGAAATGACCATTACTTTCACACTGGTTGCAATTATTCATGCTATACGATGGAAAAACTGTTGCATTTTTATTGTATTTTCAGCATCTGGCTTTGACTTCTTAGTCCCTAGCTATTCGATCTTGGGGACCGACGCCCTAGAGTGAAGCCTAGGTTGCCTGGAACGTAGAAATGACCATCACTTACACACTGGTTGCATTTATTCCCGTTATACGATGAAAAAACTGTTGTACTTTTATTGTATTTTATGTTTCGGGCATTGCCTTCTAAGGCCCTATGTATTCCATCTGGTGGAGCAACGTCCTAGAGTGAAGCGTTGGTTGCCCGGAACGTAGAAATGACCATAAATTTCACACTGGTGGCAATTATTCCTGTTATACGATGGAAAAACTGTTGTATATATATTGTATTTTATGCTTCTGTCGTTGACTTCATCGGCCCAATCTATTGGATCTGGTGGAGCAACGCCCTAGGGTGAGGCCTAGGTTGCCCGGAACGTAGAAATGACCATTACTTTCACACTGTTTGCAAATACACATTATATACGATGGAAAAGCTGTAGTATTAATATTGTATTTTATGCTTCTGGCGTTGATCTCTAACGTCCTAACGCTTCGATCTGGTCGAGCAATGCCTCAGAGTTAAGTCTAGGATGCCCGACACGTCGAAATGATCATTACTTTCACACTGGTTACAGTTATTTCTGTTATACGATGGAAAAACTGTTGCATTTTTAATGTATTTTATGTTTCGTGCGTTGCCTTCTAAGGCCCTAGCTATTCGATCTGTTGGAACAACGCCCTAAAGCGAAGCCTAGGTTGCCCGGCACGTAGAAATGACCGTTACCTTCACAATATTTGCCATTATTCATTTTGTACGATGGAAAGACTGTTGTATTTATATTGTATTTTATGCTTCTGGCGTAGACTTCTTAAGCCCTAACTATTGGATATGGTGGACCAACGCCCTAGAGCGAAGCCTAGGTTGCCCGAATCATTGAAATGACCATTACTTTCACTCTGGTTGCAATTATTCATGCTATACAATGGAAAAACTGTTGTACTTATATTGTATTTTATTATTCGGGCGTTGACTTCTAAGGCCCTAACCATTCGATCTTATAGAGCAATGCCCTAGAGTGAAACCTAGGTTGCCGGTAACGTAGAAATGACCATATCTTTCAGGCTGGCTGCTATTATTCGTTTTATACGATGGAAAAACTGTTGCATTTATATTGTATTTTATGCTTCTGGCGTTGACTTCTTAAGCCCTAACTGTTCGATCTGCAGGAACAACGCCCTAGAATGAAGCCTATGTTTCCCGGAACGTAGAAATGACCATTACTATCACACTGGTTGCAATTGTTCATGCTATACGATGGAAAAACTGTTGCATTTTTTTTTGTATTTTCAGCATTTGGCTTTGACTTCTTAGGCCCTAGCTATTCGATCTTGGGGACCGACGCCCTAGCGTGAAGCCTAGGTTGCCCGGAACGTAGAAATGACCATCACTTACACACTGGTTGCATTTATTCCCGTTATACGATGGAAAAACTGTTGTACTTTTATTGTATTTTATGTTTCGGGCGTTGCCTTGTAAGGCCCTATGTATTCGATCTGGTGGAGCAATGTCCTAGAATGAAGCGTAGCTTGCCAGGAACGTAGAAATGCCCATCACTTTCACACTGGTTGCAATTATTCCCGTTATACGATGGAAAATCTCTTGTATTTGTATTGTATTTTATGTCCGGGCGTTGACTTCTAAGGCCCTAGCTATTCGATCTGGTGGAGCAACGCCCTAGAGTGAAGCCTAGGTTGCCCGAAACGTTGAAATGACCATTACTTTCACTCTGGTTGCAATTCTTCATGCTATACGATGGAAAACTGTTGTATTTATATTGTATTTTATGCTTCTGGCGTTGATCTCTAAGGTCCTAACGCTTCGATCTGGTGGAACAATGCCTCAGAGTTAAGTCTGGGATGCCCGAAACGTCGAAATGGTCAGTACTTTCACACTGGTTGCAGTTATTCCTGTTATACGATTAAAAAACTGTTGCATTTTTATTGTATTTTATGCTTCTGGCGTTGAATTCTAAGTACCTAACTATTCGATCTCGTGGAGCAACGCCCTAGAGTGAAGCCTAGCTTGCCCGGAACGTAGAAATGACCATTACCTTCACACTTGTTGCAATTATTCGTTTTATACGATGGAAAGACTGTTGTATTTATTTTGTATTTTATGCTTCGGGCGTTGACTTCTAAGGCCCGAGCTATTCGACGTTGTGGACCAACGCCCTAAACTGAAGCGTAGGTTGCGAGGAACATAGAAATGAGCGTTACCTACACACTTGTTGCAATTATTCCTAATATACGATGGAAAAACTGTTGGATTTTTATTGTACTTTATGCTTCTGGCGTCGACTTGTAAGACCCTATATATTCGATCTGGTGGAACAACGCCCTAGAGTGAAGCCTAGGTTGCACGCAACGTAGAAATGACCATCACTTTCACACTGGCAGCAATTATTCCTGTTATACGATTGTAAAGCTTTCGTATTTATATTGTATTTTATGCTTCAGGCGTTGACTTCTAAGGCCGTAGCAATTCGATGTAGTGGAGCAACGCCCTAGAGTGAAGCCTAGTTTCCCGGAAGGTGGAAATGACAATTACTTTCACACTGGTTGCAATTATTCCTGTTATACGATGTACAAACTGTTGGATTTTTATTGTACTTTACGCTTCCGTCGTCGACTTCTAAGGACCTATGTATTCGAACTGGTGGAGCAATGCCTCAGAGTTATGTCTAGGATGCCCGGAGCGTTGAAATGGCCATAACTTCCACACTGGCTGCAATTATTCGTTTTATACAATGGGAAGACTGTTGCATTTTTATTGTATTTTTTGCCTCTGGCGTTGACTTCTAAGGCCCTAACTGTTCGATCTTGTGGAGGAACGCCCTAGAGTGAACCCTAGGTTTCCCGGAACGAAGAAATGACCATAAATTTCACACTAGTTGCAATTATTCGTTTTATATGATGGAAAAGCTGTTGTATGTATATTGTATTTTATGCTTCTGGCGCTGACTTCTAAGGTCCTAGCTATTCGATCTCGTGGGGCAACGTTCAAGAGTGAAGCGTATGTTGCCCGAAACGTAGATGTTGGAATCGCTTAAAATAAGGGATCCAACGGAGGTCCGGATGAGGTGAGATTGAGGGGATACGAAAGAAAACGAAAACCCAAGATTTATATTTTGTCGGCCCTTAAAAGGGCTTTTGAGCGACGTTTGTTTAAAGTTTCTGGGGGCTGGGTGCTGGCTCCGGTCCTCGTCGGTGGATCGGATGGCCCTGGCTGGTGGTGACGCCGGCGCTCCTCTTAGCGACGTTGGCGTCTGAAAAAGAGGGATAGCGGCGGAACCGCGGCGGTAAGCAAGAGTGGAAGTCTAGCTATACCAAAGATTCCCAACTTCAGGCTGCGCTCGTGAGCCTATTTGGAGGGGATAGCAATACCTTGCCTATAACGCAAAGGTAATGCAGTGGACTGTATTATCGACTCTTCTTCTGGTGCGAAGAAGAAGTCGATGAGCGAGTGACTACAGAGGAGGAGGGACCTCTTCTCTTCGCCTTGCACCTTTTGAAAATATTCGTTTCGTACGAATCCAAGTAACATAAGGATTCGTGAGCGGAGGGACACGCTATAACCAGCGAATTGCTGGTCCTGGAGGCTGAGGACGGCTAGAGGCTCCGCGACTACGTTCACCTTACCGTGTGCTTCTATTCGTCACACGGGGGTTGCTACTAAACGGGGTGGCAGAGCACGAGTAACGCAGAGGTGATAGGCACGTACGTTATCTCTCTCTGTTGTAACCCGTCTCTCAGGAATCCAACAGGCAGCGGCCTTTGTTGCTCCGAGACGAAACGAGACTCAGAGAATCAGGGCAGGCCCCGATTCCAAGAGTGCAAATCTCGATCAATTGTCTCCTAAAACAAACCAGGTGCTCTTTCGTACGTATTATACGTACGAATCGAGCAGAGCTTCCTAGTCTGTCGGCGACAGAGGTTCAGCTTGTGAGAGCTAGTGAGATTTCAAGTGTCTGGTAACCAACCTACTTGAAATCTGGAGACTGGCTGAGCTGAGAAACGCTTGACGAACGGTCCCACTGACTGCTGCAAGCTAGGCTGTCGTAAGACGACTGGGGCGAGAGCCGCGCGTGTCTCCGCGAAGCGGAAGACGTGCCAAATTTTACCACTACGCGGCGCTCACAAATTATCTTTTGTTTCGTGCTAATGTAGTACGATGTACTCTCTCTCTCCTTCAGGCTCCGATGTGCCCACTCGACATCGAGCCTGGAGTTCAAAACCGTTGCTCGACAACGCTTACTTTGTTTGAACTTTAATTTTGACGACAAAAACAAGTCATACGACAGCTGATCGTGTTTTGCTGCTAGGACAACTTATGCTCCGACCGAAGGCCACCTTCGGTCGGTCACGTATACCAACAAATTACGAATCTCGCGGACGAGCCAAATGCCCGTTATATAACCGCTTTTTAAACATACCGCCCCCCTTGCACGGTCCGTGCAACAGAGAATCGGTAATGCTCCGTCGTATGCACATCGTAGCGCGAGACTCGAAAGACTAATACTTTCTTCGCGAATGAGAGAGACGGGTGCTGCAAGTGAAGTTCAATTGAAGTGAACTCACTCGCAGCGTTGTCGTATATTGAATCAAAATATGAATTCAATTGAACTTACTTATGCGCTGGTGGAGACGCGCTCTGCTGCGGGTGTAGCTGCTGCTGCTGTTGCAGCAGCCGCATTGATGTTTCGACCGCAATGCCGACCGCTGCCCGCTTAAGTTCCGCCAACGTCGGTCCTCGAGGCCGGGGTGGTCGCCGGGTGCGGCTGGTTGTCGTGGAGGTCCAAGCCGCCACCAAGGCCCGCGAGGTCGATGGTGCGGAGGCGGGCTGCCTCCTTTCCTCTCGTGGCCTCGGTTGTGGCCCGTTGCGGGGCCTGCTGCCTCTTGGATTTTCTTCCTCCTTCGCGGGGGTGCTCGTAGGGTGCCCCGGACGGGGCTCCGGCGTCGAGGCCTCCGGTGTTGCTCTCCAGAACAGCGACGTTAATCGCTGCTCTTTGTCCCAACGGAATACATACCGTCCCCCAGGGACTGTGCAGCGATATCTCCTGGTTGTCTTTGGGATGTGCTCCGGGACACGGAGCTGGAGAGGGCCCATTTTAAACGCCCACTCCTCCTTAGGCACTTGGGACGGCGACTCCGGCGTCGCCTCCCGCGGGGTCTCAACCGTCTGCTCCACAGTGTCGGCTGGGTGGAGGTCCGGCTGTAGTGCCTTCTCCCCGATCTTGAGGCACCGGTCGAAGGTATCCGATATCTCCTTTTGCGTCGCGATGGTGTTGATTTCCATAGTGGCGTACAACTGATTAGGCCGTCGCGACGCTCCCAGCCGATTTCGGCGGCGCCCGCGATTTCGCGGGGGCGCTTTTTCCCTTGGAGAGATAGAGACGGGAATACATCGTCTCCCCTCCTCGCGGCTTAAGGGTTTAGGAAGAGGGGGTCCCGATTGTTCGATTTTCTTCTAGAACAATCGGTCTAACCTTGGTGTCTCCCTGGTTTTTTCCGAAAATTCTTTACAGGTGTTTATTTTGCCCGCTCGACCTCGACACCGGTCGTCGTAGCGGGCTCATCCACGGGTAACCTACACATCCTTGTGATAGGGCGTGTGTAAGTTGACTTTGCTGTACGTACTTTTACCACACGTACATTTCCGTCTTTCCCCGGGAACACCTCCTCAATTCTTCCCATCTCCCACTGATTGGGGGGAAGAAGAGGATTCTGCACTAGCACCAGGTCTCCTGGTTGCAGTTGCAGTTGGGTGGCGCGCCACTTGTAGCGATTTTGGAGGTGAGTGAGGTAATCGCGCGTCCAATGCCTCCACAGTTGCTCGTGGAATTTCTGAATCGCTCTCCAACGCGACAATCGCGAGAGTTTTTCATTTTCCACGGACTGCAGCGGAATCGCATTTAGTGGTCTGCCTGTCAGGAAGTGACCGGGCGTAAGAGACGCATAGTCGTCTGGGTCGTCACTCAGGGGAGCGATCGGTCGCGAGTTAAGGCACGCTTCGATCTTGCAGAGCAACGTCTGCATTTCCTCTCCTGTTGGTGTGAACTCTCCCAACGTGCGTTTCAAATGGTGTTTCACCGATTTCACGCCGGCCTCCTGCATTCCACCGAAGTGTGGGGCACTGGGTGGATTGAACCGCCACTGTATGCCCATAGCACCGCATTTATTATGCGTATCCGTTGCAGAAAATACTGCACGACAGTGCTGTTGTAATTCTCGATCGGAACCGACGAAATTGGTTCCATTGTCACTGAAAATGCTGGACGGGATTCCTCGTCGTGCAACAAACCGATCGAGTGCGGCTAAGAACGCACTCGTCGTGTTGTCATGGACGAGTTCGATATGGACAGCCCTCGTAGCGTAACAAACAAACACCGCGATGTACGCTTTGTGAGCTGTTTTGCCTCGGCCCGCGGAGTCGCGGACACGGTAAGGTCCCGCGTAATCCACTCCACAATTGTCGAATGCTCTTGACGGGCGGCAGCGCTCCGGGGTCAGATGCTGCATTATTTGCGTGGACGTGTTGCCTCGCCACCTTACGCATCGCATGCATTTGTTGACCACAGTTTTCGCTGCATTTCGACAACCGAGGATCCAATAATTTTGCCTGACAGTGTGCAAGGTCAACTGCAAGCCCTCATGCAACGCATCTACGTGGCACTGCCTACTTATTAATGTCGAAACATAATGCTTAGGCCGTATTATCGGGTGCTTGGTTGCCCATGCAAGCGTCGCATTCTCCAGTCTTCCACCGACTCGCAGGACGTCCTTATCGTCGAGGAACGGGTTGAGACTTTTCAAGGGAGACTTCACAGGGATACTGCGATGATTTTTTAAGCATCGGTATTCCTCTGCGAAATGCGAGCCCTGTATATGGCGTGCGAGGCGCTCAGCTGCGTTACGCATTTCTGCCGCCTCGATTACTTGACCGGCGTTTGACCTTTGATCGACGCGCGACGGTCTTCGCCAACGAAGACAGTACGCCGTTACACGTAACAGTTTTCTCCATGATTGAAAACGGAACAGAAAATCCCATTCCGGCTTCGGAGTTGCTACGTGTGCATGCGCTACGCGTTTGCTTTCATCGGTCTCAACGGAAGCGGGTATGGCGGGCCATTGCGCTTACGCTTCGCTCAGCCATGTCGGTCCAAACGTCCATAGGTTCGACTGCAGAAATTCTGCCGCGTCGATCCCGCGCGAATTTAAATCCGCGGGGTTCGAACGGGTCGGCACGTAACGCCATTCCGCGTTCGGGAGGGCCCTTTGGATTTTCGACATTCGGTTGGCCACTATAACCTTCCAGGTCGATGGGTGTTTTTTCAGCCAAGCTAGAGCGATCGTTGAGTCGGTCCAACAGACTACACGATCCATTTTCATTGCAAGTGAGTCTCTCACGTGCAAGATTAGCTCGGCTAGCAGTACGGCCCCTTTCAATTCAAGAACTGGGATCGACTGTGTTTTTATTGGAGCCACTCGCGTTTTTGCCATCAACAGCGATGTAAACACACCGTTGTCTATCGTCGTCACTCTTAAATAAGTGACGGCCGAATAGGCTGCGAGCGATGCGTCACAAAATCCGTGCAGTTCCACAGAAGTCGTGTCGGCTCCATAACGGATCCATCGGGGAAGTTTCCACTGGGTCAATCTGCTCCAATCCGCACAAAATGTGTTCCACATTTTGAGCGTTTCTGCGGAAACTTGCTCGTCGCACTGGATTTTCTCCAGCCATTGGGACTGCATTAAAGTTTTCGCGCTAATCACGACTGGCGAAAGCCAGCCGAGAGCGTCGTATAATTTTGCAATTTCCGAAAACAAAGTACGCTTTGTGATCGGTGTTGCAGACGGTTGGAAGCGTTGCAGATTAAAGTAGAAAAAATCTCCTGATGGATTCCATCGCAGACCGAGTACCTTTAATTCGGAATTATCAAACAAATCAAGGTCGTCTGCGTGGGAGTGCGAGCTATGTGGAATATTGCCTAATAAATCTGGCGAATTTCCAGCCCACTTACGAAGGTTAAGTCCACCTTGCTGTAAGAGCTCGCACGTTTGTTTACGGATTTGCTCCAACAATAGTTTGTCCGGAGCTCCCATAAACACGTCGTCAACATAGACGGTCTTCTCGAGGATAGGAGCGGCGAGCGGGAAGCTGTCGCCGTCCTGTTTTTTCAGCTCGAGAAGCGTTCGCATCGATAAATATGGGGCACACGCCGTACTGTAGGTC
The DNA here is from genome assembly GCF_051401765.1 of Calliopsis andreniformis. Taxonomy (NCBI): domain Eukaryota; kingdom Metazoa; phylum Arthropoda; class Insecta; order Hymenoptera; family Andrenidae; genus Calliopsis; species Calliopsis andreniformis. Next base: position 21,888,283 of record NW_027480422.1, read on the forward strand.
ACGGTTTTTAACTCGAACGCTATATTTCGTTCGGTTTCTGGCGTGCGCCACACGATGCATTGGAATCGACGATCCTCTGCAGCTACGAGAATTTGTCGAAACATTTTCTCGATATCTGCTACTAGCACGTATTGATACAGACGCCACCGCGTTAATACTGCGGTGATATCGTTCTGTAATTTCGGTCCTACGTGGAGGATGTCGTTCAGCGAGCGTCCGCCCGCTGTTTTACTGGAAGCGTTAAACACGACGCGCAGCTTCGTCGTAGCGCTTTCCGTTCGAACAACCGCTCTATGTGGAATGTAGAGTCGTGTTTTGTCGAGGAACTCTAGGCGAGTCATATGACACTACGACTCATATTCAGTGAGAAACTCACTGTATTCCTTCATGAGGGTTGGATCCAGGTCCAGTTTTTTCCTTAACCTGGTCAACGCGGAGAGAGCTATTGGAAGAGATTCTCCCAACAGCTCGTCCGGGTTTTCGTGGTTGAAGGGCAACCGAACGATGAATCGTCCCGTCACGTCTCGCGCGACGGTTTTTGCGAAGTATTCTTCGCATTCGTCCTCTGCCTTGGTATTCACCAATTTCGAGGGTATCTCCTCTATCTCCCAAAACCTTCGTATCGCTTTATCGAGCGATTCGAGGACGGTGCAATGCAGCGTCCTCACGGAGTTTGGGGAAGAGGTGGCTGCGTCGACCGGGCCTGACAGTATCCAGCCTAAAGCTGTTTCCTGCGCGATCGGCCCTCGCTTACCGAATCGCCGAAGCCCTGGTCGAATGATGCTCGCATATGTCCCAGCTCCGATCAGCACCTCTATTGGGCGGTTTGAAGCGGGGTCAGGATCCGCGAGTGTCAGTTCACGTAACGCGGTGTATTCCGGCACGTGAACCGACGGCGGGGCATACGAGGTGATTCGAGGCACCATGTATGCACTGGTGCGGAACGCCTCCTCAGTGCAACGTGTCGAACCGAACACGATATCCACGCTATATTTTATATCCTGGGCTTTTCCGCCCCCCAAGCCCGTAACCGTGGCTGGGGTTTTCCTTCTCGCGAGTCGCAAGTCATTTGCGAGGTTCGCGGAAATGAAGGAGGCTTCCGAGCCCTGGTCTATGAGTGCACGCGCGATGCGCGTCGTGCCTCCCTTTCCTGTGACTCGCACACTTGCCGTCGCCAGAAACACAGCTGGTGTTCCGCTCTCCGTCGCACTACAGTGCGACGTCACGTCGGCGCTTGATGTAGAAGCACGAGATTTCGTGTTTACATTCGCCGGCTCGCGTGCGGGAACGTTACTCCGTCCCGCTTCCCGCTGGCCCTGCTGTGGCTTTTTCGTCGATCGACGATTGCCTGTGCCGACTTGTGGTGCGTCAAAGTGCAGAATAGTATGATGCTTCTTACTGCACTTTGTACACGCTGCGTTCTTAGGGCAACGCGCGACTGTGTGAGTCGAAGCGAGACAGTTTATACACGACTGATTCGCTTTAATATAATGGAAGCGCAGTTCAGGCGTAAGCAGCTTGAACTTTTTGCACGTTGTAATTCCGTGCGGCAATCCGCAGAATGTACACTCCGAGGTTGGACTGGGAGAGCTTTCGACTACGGCGTTATGTTGCCGTATGCGAGGTTTTGCCTTGGGGTCAACCGCTTGTTTCTGTAGCGGGTTGATCAGCACGTGCAGCCTGTGCTCTTGCTCCATGAGAAAATCCAACATCTCATTAAATGAGGGGATTTCTGCATTGAGCTTTTGCGTGCCCTCCCACTCCCATTCTAGGGATTGGTCCAACTTAGATTTGATCAGGATGACCAACACGTCGCTGTAGTGCTCTACCTTGCGCCCCAGCTTCTGGAGCGCGGCGAGCGTTTGTTTCCAGCCGACGGTGACCTGTTGCAGGCTTTCTATGTCGCCCGTCCTGATCGGCTTCAGCTTCGTGAATGTTGCGTGTAGCTGGAGCACCATACGACGTGGGTTCCCGAATTGTTCGGTCAGGGTATCCCACGCCGGCTTGAAATTACGATCCGCAATTTCAAGCGTGGCAATCGATGCGAGTGCCTCTCCTTCCAAGCAGCCGTTCAGATATTGCAAACGTTGTGCATCTGATAACCGTCGATCTTTTATTATACTTGCGGTAAACAGATCCGCAAAGTGACACCACTTTCGCGGATCTCCGCTAAATCTCGGTAAATTCTGCTTGGGAAGCTCAAGCGTACTAGGCTGGCCGGTTGCTCCGGCACCCGCGGTATTCCCGAGGTTACCGAATCCAGCCGATCTCTTTTCCTGGATGAGGCTGTCCAATTCCGTCATCAGGAAATTCTGAGCTTCATGGAACGCATCTTCTGCATCATCCATCGTACTCTCGCTGAAGAAGGGTATGACCTTCCGTTTGCTGTCAGGGACTTCCTTTTTGAGCTGTTTAACTCGCTCTTGGGTGTCCCTCCAAACGTCCGTCACATACTCTAACTTCGGCTTGAGGAGAGAGATGGTGTAATTATTTCGCCCCTTTTTCTTCAGATTAGTCACGAGTCGGGTCCTTCCCCGAATTCGTGACTGAATATCCTCCATCGCAACCTCCAGGGCAGGAAGAGTCAACTGCTCCTTTGTGGGGTTCGACATGGTGATATACATCGAGAGGTAAACACTGCTCGAAGGTTAACCTGAAGTGAACGTTTCTTTCACCCTTTCTCAACCTTTCAATCCGGCTCGAAGGACCTTTTGTTGGAATCGCTTAAAATAAGGGATCCAACGGAGGTCCCGATGAGGTGAGATTGAGGGGATACGAAAGAAAAGGAAAACCCAAGTTTTATATTTTGTCGGCCCTTAAAAGGGCTTTTGAGCGACGTTTATTTAAAGTTTCTGGGGGCTGGGTGCTGGCTCTGGTCCTCGTCGGTGGATCGGATGGCCCTGGCTGGTGGTGACGCCGGCGCTCCTCTTAGCGACGTTGGCGTCTGAAAAAGAGAGATAGCGGCGGAACCGCGGCGGTAAGCAAGAGTGGAAGTCTAGCTATACCAAAGATTCCCAACTTCAGGCTGCGCTCGCGTGCCTATTTGGAGGGGATAGCAATACCTTGCCTATAACGCAAAGGTAATGCAGTGGACTGTATTATCGTCTCTTCTTCTGGTGCGAAGAAGAAGTCGATGAGCGAGTGACTAGAGAGGAGGAGGGACCTCTTCTCTTCGCCTTGCACCTTTTGAAAAGATTCGTTTCGTACGAATCCAAGTAACTTAGGGATTCGTGAGCGGAGGGACACGCTATAACCAGCGAATTGCTGGTCCTGGAGGCTGAGGACGGCCAGAGGCTCCGCGACTACGTTCACCTTACCGTGTGCTTCTATTCGTCACACGGGGGTTGCTACTAAACGGGGTGGCAGAGCACGAGTAACGCAAAGGTGATAGGCACGTACGATATCTCTCTCTGTTGTAACCCGTCTCTCAGGGATCCAACAGGCAGCGGCCTTTGTTGCTCCGAGACGAAACGAGACTCAGAGAATCAGGGCAGGCCCCGATTCCAAGAGTGCAAATCTCGATCAATTGTCTCCTAAAACAAACCAGGTGCTCTTTCGTACGTATTATACGTACGAATCGAGCAGAGCTTCCTAGTCTGTCGGCGACAGAGGTTCAGCTTTTGTGAGCTAGTGAGATTTCAAGTGTCTGGTAACCAAACTACTTGAAATCTGGAGACTGGCTGAGCTGAGAAACGCTTGACGAACGGTCGCACTGACTGCTGCAAGCTAGGCTGTCGTAAGACGACTGGGGCGAGAGCCGCGCGTGTCTCCGCGAAGCGGAAGACGTGCCAAATTTTACCACTACGCGGCGCTCACAAATTATCTTTTGTTTCGTGCTAATGTAGTACAATGTACTCTCTCTCTCCTTCAGGCTCCGATGTGCCCACTCGACATCGAGCCTGGAGTTCAAAACCGTTGCTCGACAACGCTTACTTTGTTTGAACTTTAATTTTGACGACAAAAACAAGTCATACGACAGCTGATCGTGTTTTGCTGCTAGGACAACGTATGCTCCGACCGAAGGCCACCTTCGGTCGGTCACGTATACCGACAAATTACGAATCTCGCGGACGAGCCAAATGCCCGTTATATAAACTCTTTTTAAACACTAGAAATGACCATTACTTTCACACTGGTTGCAATTATTCATGCTATACGATTGAAAAACTGTTGCATTCTTATTGTATTTTCTGCTTCTGGCTCTGACATCTAAGGTCCTAGCCATTCGATGTGGTTGAGCAACGCCCTAGAGTGAGGCCTAGGTTGGCCGGAACGTAGAAATGACCATCTCTTTCACACTGGTTGCAATTAATCCTGTTATACGATGGAAAAACTGTTGTGTTTTATTGCATTTTATTCTTCGGGCGTTGACTTCTAAGGCACTAGCTATTCGATCCGGTGGAGCAACGCCCTAGGGTGAAGCCTTGGTTGCCCGGAACGTAGAAATGACCATTACTTTCACACTGGTTGCAATTATTCCTGTCATACGATGGAAAACCTGTTGTATCTTTATTGTATTTTATGCTTCTGGCGTTGACTTCTTAGGCCCTAACAATTGGATCTGGTGGACTAACGCCCTAGAGTGAAGCGACGGTTGCCAGGAACGTAGAAATGACCATCACTTTCACACTATTTGCAATTATTCCTGTTATAAGATGGAAAAATTCTTGTATTTATATTCCCTTTTATGCTTCTAGCGTTGCCTTCTTAGGCCCTAACTATTTGATCTGGTGGAGCACCTCCCTGGTGTGAAGCCTAGGTTGCACGGAACGAAGAAATGACCGTACATTTCACACTCGTAGGAATTATTCGTTTATACGATGGAAAAACTGTTGTATTTATTTTGTATTTTATGCTTCTGGCGTTGACTTCTTAGGCCCTAACTACTCGATCTGGTGGACCGACGCCCTAGAGTGATGTATAGGTTGCCCGGAACGGAGAAATGACAATAAGTTTCATACTGATTGCAATTATTGCTTTTACACGATGGAAAAACTGTTGTATTTTTATTGTATTTTACATATTGTATTTTCCATCGTATGACTGGAATAATTGCAACCAGTGTGAAAGTTATGATCACTTCTACGTTCCTGGCAACCTAGGCTTCACTCTAGGGCGTCATTCCGCCGGATCGAATGGCTAGGGCTTTAGAAGTCAGCGCCAGAAGCATAAGATACAATATAAATACAACAGTGTTTCCATGGTATAACAGGAATAATTGCAACCAGTGTGAAGGATATGGTCATTTCTACGTCCCGGGCAATCCAGAGTTCATACTAGGGCCCTAGTCCACCAGATCGAATGGCTAGGGCCTTAGAAGTCAACGCCAGAAGTATAAAATTCAAAATAAATACAACAGCTTTAAATCGTATAACAGGAATAGTTGCAACCAGTGGGAAAGTAATGGTCATTTCTACGTTCCGGGAAACCCAGGCTTCACTCTAGGTCGTCGGTCCACAACATCACATAGTTAGGGCCTTAGAATTCAACGCCTGAAGCATAAAATACAATATAAACGCAACAGTGTTTCCATAGCATAGCATGAATAATTGCAAACGGTGTGAATGTAATGCTCATTTCTACATTCCGGGCAACCTAGGCTTCACTCTAGGGCGTTGCTCCACGAGATCGAATAGTTAGGGTCTTAGAACTCAACGCCAGAAGAATAAAATACAATAAAAATACTACAGTTTTTCCATCGTATAACAGGATTAACTGCAACCAGTGTGAAAGTGATGGTCATTTCTGCGTTCCGGGCGACCTAGGCTTCACTCTGGGGCGTTGGTCCAGCAAATCGAATAGTTAGGGCCTAAGATGTCAACGCCAGAAGCATAAAATACAAAATAGATACAATAGTCTTTCCATCGTATAAAACGAATAATTGCACGAGTGTGAAAGTCAGGGTCATTCCTACGTTTCCGATAACCTGGGCTTCACTCTTGGGCGTTGCTCTACCAGGTCGAATAGTTAGGGCCTAAGAAGCCAACGCCCGAAGCATAAAATACAATACAAATACAACAGTTATTCCATCGTATAACAGGAATAATTACAACCAATGTGAAAGTAATGGGCATTGCTACGTTCCGTGCAAACTAGGCTTCACTCTTGGGCGTTGCTCCACCAGGTCGAATTGTTAGCGCCTTAGAAAACAACTCCAGACGCATAAAATACAATAAAAATACAACAGTATTTCCATCGTATAAAAAGAATAATTGCAACCAGTGTGAAAGTGATGGTCATTTCTACGTTCCGGGCAACCAAGGGTTCACTCTAGGGCGTTGCTCCACAAGATCGAATAGTTAGGGCAGAAGGAGTCAACGCCAGAAGAATAAAATACAATAAAAATACTACAGTCTTTCCATCGTATAACAGGAATAACTGCAACCAGTGTGAAAGTACTGGTCATTTCTACGTTGCGGGAAACCTAGGCGTCACACTAAGGCGCTGCTACACCAGATCGAATAGCTAGGGACTTAGAATTCAACGCTCGAAGCATAAAATACAATAAAAATACTACAGTTTTTCCGTCGAATAACAGGAATAATTGCAACCAGAGTGAAAGTGATGGTCATTTCTACATTCCGGGCGACCTAGGCTTCACTCTGGGGCGTTGGTCCAGCAAATCGAGTAGTTAGGGCCTTAGAAAACAACTCCAGACGCATAAGATACAATAAAGATACAACAGTCTTTCCATCGTATAACAGGAATAATTGCAACCAGTGTGAAAGTAATGGTGATTTCTACGTTTCGGGCAACATAGGCTTCACTCTTGGACGTCGCCCCACGAGTTCGAATAACTAGGACCTTAGAGGTCAACGCCAGAAGCATAAAATACAATAAAAATACAACAGTTTTTCCATCGTATAGCATGAATAATTGCAACCAGTGTGAAAGTAATGGTCATTTCTACGCTCTGGGAAACCTAGGCTTCACTCTAGAGAGCTGCTCCACCAGATCGAATAGCTAGGACCTAAGAAGTCAACGCGAGGAGGATAAAATACAATATAAATACAACAGCTTTTACATCGTATAAAATGAATAATTGCAACCATTGTGAAAGTGATGGTCATTTCTACGGTCCGGGCAACCTAGGCTTCACTCTAGGGCGTTGCTCAACTAGATCGAATAGTTAGGGCCTTAGAAGTCAACGCCCGCAGCATAAAATACAAAATAAATAGAACAGTTTTTCCATTGTATAAAAGGAATGATTGCAAACAGTGTGAAAGTTATGGTCATTTCTACGTTCCGGGCAACCTAGGCTTAACTCGAGGGCGTTGCTCCACGAGATCGAATAGTTAGGGACTTTGAATACAACGCTAGAAGCATAAAATACAATAAAAATGAAACAGATTTTCCATCGTATAACAGGAAAGCTGCAACCAGTGTGAAAGTACTGGTCATTTCTATGTTCCGGGTAACCTAGGCTTCACTCTAGGGCGTCGCTCCACCAGATCGAACAGCTAGGGACTTAGAATTCAACGCCAGAAGAATAAAATACAACATAACTACAACAGCTTTTCCATCGTATAAAATGTATAATTGCAAGCAGTGTGGAGGTAATGGTCATTTCTACGTTACGGGCAAGCTAGGCTCAACTCTAGAGCGTTGCTTCACCAGATTCGAATAGTTAGCGACTTTGAATACAACGCCAGAAGCATTAAATACAATAAAAATGCAACAGTTTTTCCATCGTAGAACAGGAATAACTGCAACCTGTGTGAAAGTACAGGTCATTTCTACGTTCCGGCAACCTAGGCTTCACTCTAGGGCGTTGCTCCACCAGATCGAATAGTTAGGGCCTTAGAAGTCAACGCCCGAAGCATAAAATACAAAATAAATAGAACAGTTTTTCCATTGTATAAAACGAATAATTGCAACCAGTGTGAGAGCTATGGTCATTTCTACGTCCCGTGCAACCTAGGCTTCACTCTTGGGCGTTGCTCCACTACATCGAATATCTACGGCCTTAGAAGTCTACTCCAGAAGCATAAAACACAATATAAATACAACAGCTTTTCCATCGTATAAAATGAATAATCGCAAACAGTCTGAAAGTAATGGTCGTTTCTACGTTCCGTGCAACCTAGGCTTCACTATTGGGCGTTGCTCCACCACATCGAATATCTACGGCCTTAGAAGTCTACTCCGGAAGCATAAAATACAATATAAATACAACAGCTTTTCATCGTATAACAGGAATAATTGTAACCAGTGTGAAAGAGATGGTCATTTCTACGTTCCGTGCAACCTAGGCTTCACTCTTGGGCGTTGCTCCTCCACACCGAATAGCTACGGCCTTAGAAGTCAACGCAAGAATCATAAAGTCCAATAAAAATACAACAGTTTTTCCATCGTATAAAACGGATAATTACAACTAGTGTGAGTGTAATGGTCCTTTCTACGTTCCGGGCAACCTAGGCTTCACTCTGGGGCGTTGCTCCACGAGATCGAATATTTAGGGCCTTAGAAGTCAGCGCCCGAAGCATAAAATATAATAAAGTTACAACAGTTTTTCCTTCGCATAACTGGAATAATTGCAACCAGTGTGAATGTAATGGTTTTTTCTACGTTCCGGGCGACCTAGGCCTCACTCTAGGATGTTGCGCCACCAGATCGCATAGTTAGGGGCATTGAATACAACGCCAGGAGCATAAAATACAATAAAAATGTAACAGTTTTTCCATTGTATAAGAGGAATAACTGCAACCAGTGTGAAAATACTGGTCATTTCTACGTTCCGGGTAACCTAGGCTTCACTCTATGGCGTTGCTCCACCAGATCGATAGCTAGGGACTTAGAATTCAACGCCAGAAGAATAAAATACAACAAAAGTACAACAGTTTTTCCATCGTATAAAATGAAAAAGTGCAAACAGTGTGAAAGTAATGGTCATTTCTACGTTCCGCGCAACCTAGGCTTCACTCTAGGGCGTCGCTCCACCAGATCGAACAGCTAGGGACTTAGAATTCAACGCCAGAAGAATAAAATACAACATAACTACAACAGCTTTTCCATCGTATAAAATGTATAATTGCAAGCAGTGTGGAGGTAATGGTCATTTCTACGTTACGGGCAACCTAGGCTCAACTCTAGAGCGTTGCTTCACCAGATTCGAATAGTTAGCGACTTTGAATACAACGCCAGAAGCATTAAATACAATAAAAATGCAACAGTTTTTCCATCGTAGAACAGGAATAACTGCAACCTGTGTGAAAGTACAGGTCATTTCTACGTTCCGGGTAACCTAGGCTTCACTCTAGGGCGTTGCTCCACCAGATCGAATAGCTAGGGACTTAGAACTCAGCGCCAGAAGAATAAAATACAACATAAGTACAACCGTTTTTCCATCGTATAAAATGAATAAGTGCAAACAGTGTGAAAGTAATGGTCATTTCCACGTTCCGGGCAACCTAGGCTTCACTCTAGGGCGTTGCTCCACCAGATCGAATAGTTAGGGCCTTAGAAGTCAACGCCCGAAGCATAAAATACAAAATAAATAGAACAGTTTTTCCATTGTATAAAACGAATAATTGCAACCAGTGTGAAAGCTATGGTCATTTCTACGTTCCGTGCAACCTAGGCTTCACTCTTGGGCGTTGCTCCACCACATCGAATATCTACGGCCTTAGAAGTCTACTCCGGAAGCATAAAATACAATATAAATACAACAGCTTTTCATCGTATAACAGGAATAATTGTAACCAGTGTGAAAGAGATGGTCATTTCTACGTTCCGTGCAACCTAGGCTTCACTCTTGGGCGTTGCTCCACCACACTGAATAGCTACGGCCTTAGAAGTCAACGCAAGAAGCATAAAGTCCAATAAAAATACAACAGTTTTTCCATCGTATAAAACGGATAATTACAACTAGTGTGAATGTAATGGTCATTTCTACGTTCCGGGCAACCTAGGCTTCACTCTGGGGCGTTGCTCCACCAGATCGAATATTTAGGGCCTTAGAAGTCAGCGCCCGAAGCATAAAATATAATAAAGTTACAACAGTTTTTCCTTCGCATAACTGGAATAATTGCAACCAGTGTGAATGTAATGGTTTTTTCTACGTTCCGGGCGACCTAGGCCTCACTCTAGGGCGTTGCGCCACCAGATCGAATAGTTAGGGGCATTGAATACAACGCCAGGAGCATAAAATACAATAAAAATGTAACAGTCTTTCCATTGTATAAGAGGAATAACTGCAACCAGTGTGAAAGTACTGGTCATTTCTACGTTCCGGGTAACCTAGGCTTCACTCTATGGCGTTGCTCCACCAGATCGATAGCTAGGGACTTAGAATTCAACGCCAGAAGAATAAAATACAACAAAAGTACAACAGTTTTTCCATCATATAAAATGAATAATTGCAGACAGTGTGAAAGTAATGATCATTTCTACGTTCCGGGCATCCTAGGCTTCACACTAGGGCGTTACTCCACCAGATCGAATAGTTAGGGCCTAAGATGTCAACGCCAGAAGCATAAAATACAAAATAGATACAATAGTCTTTCCATCGTATAAAACGAATAATTGCACGAGTGTGAAAGTCAGGGTCATTCCTACGTTTCCGATAACCTGGGCTTCACTCTTGGGCGTTGCTCTACCAGGTCGAATAGTTAGGGCCTAAGAAGCCAACGCCCGAAGCATAAAATACAATACAAATACAACAGTTATTCCATCGTATAACAGGAATAATTACAACCAATGTGAAAGTAATGGGCATTGCTACGTTCCGTGCAAACTAGGCTTCACTCTTGGGCGTTGCTCCACCAGGTCGAATTGTTAGCGCCTTAGAAAACAACTCCAGACGCATAAAATACAATAAAAATACAACAGTATTTCCATCGAATAAAAAGAATAATTGCAACCAGTGTGAAAGTGATGGTCATTTCTACGTTCCGGGCAACCAAGGCTTCACTCTAGGGCGTTGCTCCACAAGATCGAATAGTTAGGGCATAAGAAGTCAACGCCAGAAGAATAAAATACAATAAAAATACTACAGTTTTTCCATCGTATAACAGGAATAACTGCAACCAGTGTGAAAGTACTGGTCATTTCTACGTTACGGGTAACCTAGGCGTCACTCTAAGGCGCTGCTACACCAGATCGAATAGCTAGGGACTTAGAATTCAACGCTCGAAGCATAAAATACAATAAAAATACTACAGTTTTTCCGTCGAATAACAGGAATAATTGCAGCCAGAGTGAAAGTGATAGTCATTTCTACATTCCGGGCGACCTAGGCTTCACTCTGGGGCGTTGGTCCAGCAAATCGAGTAGTTAGGGCCTTAGAAAACAACTCCAGACGCATAAGATACAATAAAGATACAACAGTCTTTCCATCGTATAACAGGAATAATTGCAACCAGTGTGAAAGTAATGGTGATTTCTACGTTTCGGGCAACATAGGATTCACTCTTGGACGTCGCCCCACGAGTTCGAATAACTAGGACCTTAGAGGTCAACGCCAGAAGCATAAAATACAATAAAAATACAACAGTTTTTCCATCGTATAGCATGAATAATTGCAACCAGTGTGAAAGTAATTGTCATTTCTACGTTCCGAGCGACCTAGGCTCCACTCTAGGGCGTTGCTCTACCAGATCGAATAGTTTGGGCATAAGAAGTCAACGGCAGAAGCACCAAATACAAATTAAATACAACAGTTTTTCCATCGTATAAAACGAATAAGTGCAAACAGTCTGGAAGTAATGGTCATTCCTACGTTGCGGGCAACCTGGGCTTCATTATAGGGCGTTATTCCACCACATCTAATAGCTACGGCCTTAGAAGTCAATGCCGGAAGCATAAAATACAATATAAATGCAACAGTTATTCCATCGTATAACAGGAATAATTACAACCAGTGTGAACGTAATGGGCATTTCTACGTTCAGGGCTAAATAGACTTCACTCTAGGGCGTTGGTCCACCACATCCAATAGTTAGGACCTAAGAAGTCAACGGCAGAAGCACCAAATACAAATTAAATACAACAGTTTTTCCATCGTATAAAGCGAATAAGTGCAAACAGTCTGGAAGTAATGGTCATTTCTACGTTACGGGCAACCTAGGCTTCACTCTAGGGCGTTATTCCACCACATCTAATAGCTACGGCCTTAGAAGCCAATGCCGGAAGCATAAAATACAATATAAATGGAACAGATTTTCCATCGTATAACAGGAAAGCTGCAACCAGTGTGAAAGTACTGGTCATTTCTATGTTCCGGGTAACCTAGGCTTCACTCTAGGGCGTCGCTCCACCACATCGAACAGCTAGGGACTTAGAATTCAACGCCAGAAGAATAAAATACAACATAACTACAACAGCTTTTCCATCGTATAAAATGTATAATTGCAAGCAGTGTGGAGGTAATGGTCATTTCTACATTACGGGCAACCTAGGCTCAACTCTAGAGCGTTGCTTCACCAGATTCGAATAGTTAGCGACATTGAATACAACGCCAGAAGCATTAAATACAATAAAAATGCAACAGTTTTTCCATCGTAGAACAGGAATAACTGCAACCTGTGTGAAAGTACAGGTCATTTCTACGTTCCGGCAACCTAGGCTTCACTCTAGGGCGTTGCTCCACCAGATCGAATAGTTAGGGCCTTAGAAGTCAACGCCCGAAGCATAAAATACAAAATAAGTAGAACAGTTTTTCCATTGTATAAAACGAATAATTGCAACCAGTGTGAAAGCTATGGTCATTTCTACGTTCCGTGCAACCTAGGCTTCACTCTTGGGCGTTGCTCCACCACATCGAATATCTACGGCCTTAGAAGTCTACTCCAGAAGCATAAAATACAATATAAATACAACAGCTTTTCCATCGTATAAAATGAATAATCGCAAACAGTCTGAAAGTAATGGTCGTTTCTACGTTCCGGGCAACCTATGCTTCACCCATGGGCGTTGCTCCACCACACCGAAAGGCTACGGCCTTAGAAGTCAACGCAAGAAGCACAAAGTCCAATAAAAATACAACAGTTTTTCCATCGTATAAAACGGATAATTGCAACTAGTGTGAAAGTTATGGTCATTACTACGTTCCGGGCAACCTAGGCTTCACTCTAGGGCGTTGCTCCACCAGATCGAATATTTAGGGCCTTAGATGTCAGCGCCCGAAGCATAAAATATAATAAAGTTACAACAGTTTTTCCTTCGCATAACTGGAATAATTGCAACCACTGTGAATGTAATGGTTATTTCTCCGTTCATGGCGACCTAGGCCTCACTCTAGGGCGTTGCGCCACCAGATCGAATAGTTAGGGGCTTTGAATACAACGCCAGGAGCATAAAATAAAATAAAAATTTAACAGTTTTTCCATTGTATAAGATGAATAACTGCAACCAGTGTGAAAGTACTGGTCATTTCTACGTTCCGGGTAACCTAGGCTTCAGTCTATGGCGTTGCTCCACCAGATCGAATAGCTAGGGACTTAGAACTCAACGCCAGAAGAATAAAATACAACATAAGTACAACAGTTTTTCCATCGTATAAAATGAATAAGTGCAAACAGTGTGAAAGCAATGGTCATTTCTACGTTCCGCGCAACCTAGGCTTCACTCTAGGGCGTCGCTCCACCAGATCGAACAGCTAGGGACTCAGAATTCAACGCCAGAAGAATAAAATACAACATAACTACAACAGGTTTTCCATCGTATAAAATGTATAATTGCAAGCAGTGTGGAGGTAATGGTCATTTCTACGTTACGGGCAACCTAGGCTCAACTCTAGAGCGTTGCTTCACCAGATTCGAATAGTTAGCGACTTTGAATACAACGCCAGAAGCATTAAATACAATAAAAATGCAACAGTTTTTCCATCGTAGAACAGGAATAACTGCAACCTGTGTGAAAGTACAGGTCATTTCTACGTTCCGGGTAACCTAGGCTTCACTCTAGGGCGTTGCTCCACCAGATTGAATAGCTAGGGACTTAGAACTCAGCGCCAGAAGAATAAAATACAACATAAGTACAACCGTTTTTCCATCGTATAAAATGAATAAGTGCAAACAGTGTGAAAGTAATGGTCATTTCTACGTTCCGGGCAACCTAGGCTTCACTCTACGGTGTTGCTCCACCAGATCGAATAGTTAGGGCCTTAGAAGTCAACGCCCGAAGCATAAAATACAAAATAAATAGAACAGCTTTTCCATTGTATAAAACGAATAATTGCAACCAGTGTGAAAGCTATGGTCATTTCTACGTTCCGTGCAACCTAGGCTTCACTATTGGGCGTTGCTCCACCACATCGAATATCTACGGCCTTAGAAGTCTACTCCGGAAGCATAAAATACAATATAAATACAACAGCTTTTCATCGTATAACAGGAATAATTGTAACCAGTGTGAAAGAGATGGTCATTTCTACGTTCCGTGCAACCTATGCTTCACTCTTGGGCGTTGCTCCACCACACCGAATAACTACGGCCTTAGAAGTCAACGCAACAATCATAAAGTCCAATAAAAATACAACAGTTTTTCCATCGTATAAAACGGATAATTACAACTAGTGTGAGTGTAATGGTCATTTCTACGTTCCGGGCAACCTAGGCTTCACTCTGGGGCGTTGCTCCACCAGATCGAATATTTAGGGCCTTAGAAGTCAGCGCCCGAAGCATAAAATATAATAAAGTTACAACAGTTTTTCCTTCGCATAACTGGAATAATTGCAACCAGTGTGAATGTAATGGTTTTTTCTACGTTCCGGGCGACCTAGGCCTCACTCTAGGGCGTTGCGCCACCAGATCGAATAGTTAGGGGCATTGAATACAACGCCAGGAGCATAAAATACAATAAAAATGTAACAGTTTTTCCATTGTATAAGAGGAATAACTGCAACCAGTGTGAAAGTACTGGTCATTTCTACGTTCCGGGTACCCTAGGCTTCACTCTATGGCGTTGCTCCACCAGATCGATAGCTAGGGACTTAGAATTCAACGCCAGAAGAATAAAATACAACAAAAGTACAACAGTTTTTCCATCATATAAAATGAATAATTGCAAACAGTGTGAAAGTAATGATCATTTCTACGTTCCGGGCATCCTAGGCTTCACCCTAGGGCGTTGCTCCACCAGATCGAATAGTTAGGGCCTTGGAAGTGAACGCCCGGGGCATAAAATACAATATAAATACAACAGTTTTTCCATTGTATAAAACGAATAATTGCAACCAGCGTGAAAGTTATGGTCATTTCTACGCTCCGGGCAACCTAGGCTTCACTCTAGGTCGTTGCTCCACCAGATCGAATAGTTAGGGCCTTAGAAGTCAACGCCAGAAGCATAAAATACAATATAAATACAACAACCTTTAAATCATATGAAACGAATAATTGCAACCAGTGTGAAAGTTATTGTCATTTCTACGTTACGGGCAACCTAGGCTCAACTCTAGGGCGTTGCTTCACCAGATCGAATAGTTAGGGACTTTGAATACAACGCCAGAATCATTAAATACAATAAAAATGCAACAGTTTTTCCATCGTAGAACAGGAATAACTGCAACCTGTGTGAAAGTACAGGTCATTTGTACGTTCCGGGTAACCTAGGCTACACTCTAGGGCGTTGCTCCACCAGATCGAATAGCTAGGGACTTAGAACTCAACGCCAGAAGAATAAAATACAACATAAGTACAACAGTTTTTCCATCGTATAAAATGAATAAGTGCAAACAGTGTGAAAGTAATGGTCATTTCTACGTTCCGGGCAACCTAGGCTTCACTCTAGGGCGTTGCTCCACCAGATCGAATAGTTAGGGCCTTAGAAGTCAACGCCCGAAGCATAAAATACAAAATAAATAGAACAGTTTTTCCAATGTATAAAACGAATAATTGCAACCAGTGTGAAAGCTATGGTCATTTCTACGTTTCGTGCAACGTAGGCTTCACTCTTGGGCGTTGCTCCACCACATCGAATAGCTACGGCCTTAGAAGTCTACTCCAGAAGCATAAAATACAATAAAAATGCGACAGTTTTTCCATCGTATAACAGGAATAACAGATACCAGTGTGAAATAACCTGTCATTTCTACGTTCCGGGTAACCTAGGCTTCACTCTATGGCGTTGCTCCACCAGATCGAATACTTAGGGGCTTAGAAGTCAACGCCCGAAGCATAAAATACAAAATAAATAGAACAGTTTTTCCAATGTATAAAACGAATAATTGCAACCAGTGTGAAAGCTATGGTCATTTCTACGTTCCGTGCAACCTAGGCTTCACTCTTGGGCGTTGCTCCACCACATCGAATATCTACGGCCTTAGAAGTCTACTCTAGAAGCATAAAATACAGTATAAATACAACAGCTTTTCCATCGTATAAAATGAATAATCGCAAACAGTCTGAAAGTAATGGTCGTTTCTACGTTCCGGGCAACCTAGGCTTCACTCTTGGGCGTTGCTCCACCACACCGAATAGCTACGGCCTTAGAAGCCAACGCAACAAGCATAAAGTCCAATAAAAATACAACAGTCTTTCCATCGTATAAAACGGATAATTGCAGCTACTGAGAAAGTTATGGTCATTTCTACGTTCCGGGCAACATAGGCTTCACTCTAGGGCGTTGCTCCACCAGATCGAATATTTAAGGCCTTAGAAGTCAGCGCCCGAAGCATAAAATATAATAAAGTTACAACAGTTTTTCCTTCGCATAACTGGAATAATTGCAACCAGTGTGAATGTAATGGTTATTTCTACGTTCCGGGCGACCTAGGCCTCACCCTAGGGCGTTGCGCCACCAGATCGAATAGTTAGGGGCTTTGAATACAACGCCAGGAGCATAAAGTACAGTAAAAATGTAACAGTTCTTCCATTGTGTAAGAGGAATAACTGCAACCAGTGTGAAAGTACTGGTCATTTCTACGTTCCGGGTAACCTAGGCTTCACTCTATGGCGTTGCTCCACCAGATCGAATAGCTAGGGACTTAGAATTCAACGCCAGAAGAATAAAATACAACATAAGTACAACAGTTTTTCCATCGTATAAAATGAATAATCGCAGACAGTGTGAAGGTAATGGTCATTTCTACGTTCCGGGCAACCTAGGCTTCGCTGTAGGGCGTTGCTCCACCAGATCGAATAATTAAGGCCTTAGAAGCCAACGGCCGAACCATAAAATGCAATAAAAGTAAAACAGTGTTTCCATTGTATAAAACGAGTAGTTGAAACCAGTGTGAAAGTTATGGTCATTTCTACGTTCCGCGCAACATAGGCTTAACCCCAGGCCGTTGATCCACCAGATCCAATAGTTAGGACCTAAGAAGTCAGCGCCAGAAGCATAAAATGCAAAAAAATACAACAGTTTTTCCACCGTATAACAGGAATAATTGCAACCAGTGTGAAAGTAATGGTCATTACTACGTTCCGGGCAACCTAGGTTTCACTCTTGGGCGTTGCTCCACCACATCGAATTGCTACGGCCTTAGAAGTCAACTCCAGAAGCATAAAATACAATATAAATAAAACAGATTTTCCATCGTATAAAATGAATGATTGCAAACAGTGTGAAAGTTATGGTCATTTCTACGTTCCGGGCAACCTAGGCTTCACTCTAGGGCGTTGGTCCACCAGATCGAATAGTTAGGGCCTTAGAAGTCAACGCCCGAAGCGTAAAATACAAAATAAATAGAACAGTTTTTCCATTGTATACAATGAATAATTGCAACCAGTCTGAAAGCTATGGTCATTTCTACGTTCCGTGCAACCTAGGCTTCACTCTTGGGCGTTGCTCCACCACATCGAATATCTACGGCCTTAGAAGTCTACTCTAGAAGCATAAAATACAGTATAAATACAACAGCTTTTCCATCGTATAAAATGAATAATCGCAAACAGTCTGAAAGTAATGGTCGTTTCTACGTTCCGGGCAACCTAGGCTTCACTCTTGGGCGTTGCTCCACCACACCGAATAGCTACGGCCTTAGAAGTCAACGCAACAAGCATAAAGTCCAATAAAAATACAACAGTCTTTCCATCGTATAAAACGGATAATTGCAACTACTGAGAAAGTTATGGTCATTTCTACGTTCCGGGCAACATAGGCTTCACTCTAGGGCGTTGCTCCACCAGATCGAACATTTAAGGCCTTAGAAGTCAGCGCCCGAAGCATAAAATATAATAAAGTTACAACAGTTTTTCCTTCGCATACCTGGAATAATTGCAACCAGTGTGAATGTAATGGTTATTTCTACGTTCCGGGCGACCTAGGCCTCACCCTAGGGCGTTGCGCCACCAGTTCGAATAGTTAGGGGCTTTGAATACAACGCCAGGAGCATAAAATACAGTAAAAATGTAACAATTTTTCCATTGTGTAAGAAGAATAACTGCAACCAGTGTGAAAGTACTGGTCATTTCTACGTTCCGGGTAACCTAGGCTTCACTCTATGGCGTTGCTCCACCAGATCGAATAGCTAGGGACTTAGAATTCAACGCCAGAAGAATAAAATGCAACATAAGTACAACAGTCTTTCCATCGTATAACAGGAATAATTGCAAACAGTGTGAAAGTGGTGGTCATTTCTACGTTCCTGGCAACCTACGCTTCACTCTAGGGCGTTGGTCCACCAGATCCAATAGTTAGGACCTTAGAAGTGAACACCCGACGCATTAAATACAATAAAAGTACAACAGTTTTTCCATTGTATGAATAGAGTAATTGCAACCAGTGTGAAAGCAATGGCCATTCCTACGTTTCGGGCAACATAGCCTTCACTCTTGGACGTTGCCTCACGAGATCGAATAGATAGGACCTTACAAGTCAACGCCAGAAGCATAAAATACAGTAAAAATACAACAGGTTTTCCATCGTATAACAGGAATAATTGCAACCAGTGTGAAAGAGATGGTCATTTCTACGTTCCGGGCAACCTAGGCTTCACTCTAGGGCGCTGGTCCATCAGATCCAATAGTTAGTGCCTTAGAAGTCAACGTCTGAAGCATAAAATACAACATAAGTACAACAGTTTTTCCATCCTATAAAGTGAATAATTGCAAACAGTGTGAATGTAATGGTCATTTCTACGTTACGGGCATCCTAGGCTTCACTCTAGGGCGTTGCTCCACCAGATCGACTAGTTAGGCCCTTGGAAGTCAACGCCCGAAGCATAAAATACAATATAAATACAACAGTTTTTCCATCGTATAAAACGAATAATTGCAACCAGTGTGAAAGAAATGGCCATTTCAACGTTCCGGGCATCCTACTTAACTCTGAGGCATTCCTCCACCAGATCGAATACATAGTGCCCTAGAAGTCAACGCCAGAAGCATAAAGTACAATCAAAATCCAACAGTTTGTCCATCGTATAACAGGAATAATTGCAACATGCTTGAAGGTAATGGTCATTTCTACGTTGCGGCCAATCTAGGTTTTGCTCTAGGGCGTTGCTCCACCACATCGAACAGTTAGGGCCTTAGGAGTCAGCGCCTGAAGCATAAAATACAATAAAAATACAACATTTTTTTCATCGTATAACAGGTGATAATTGCAACCAGTGTGAAAGATATGGTCATTTCTACGTTCCGGGCAACCTGGGCTTCACTCTGGGGCGTTGTTCCACCATATCGAATAGTTAGGGCCTATGAAGTCAACGCCAGAAGCATAAAATACAATATAAATACAACAGCTTTTCCATCGTATATAATGTATATTTGCAAACAGTGTGAAAGTACAGGTCATTTCTACGTTCCGGGCAACCTCGGTTTCGCTCTAGGGCGTTGCTCCACCAGATCGAATAGCTAGGGACTTAGAAGTCAACGCCAGAAGCATAAAATACAAAATAAATGGATCAGTTTTTCCATTGTATAAAACGAATAATTGCAACCAGTGTAAAATTTATGGTCATTTCTACGTTACGGGCAACCTGGGCTTAACCATAGGGCGTTGCTCCACCACACCGAATAGCTACGGCCTTAGAAGACAACGCAAGAAGCATAAAGTCTAATAAAAATACAACAGTTTTTCCATCGTACAAAACGGATAATTACAACTAGTGTGAATGTTATGGTCATTTTTACGTTCGGGGCAACCTAGGTTTCACTCTTGGGCGTTGCTCCACCACATCGAATTGCTACGGCCTTAGAAGTCTACTCCAGAAGCATAAAATACAATATAAATAAAACAGATTTTCCATCGTATAAAATGAATGATTGCAAACAGTGTGAAAGTTATGGTCATTTCTACGTTCCGGGCAACCTAGGCTTTACTCCAGGGTGCTGCTCCACGAGATCGAATAGTTAGCGACTTTGAATACAACGCCAGAAGCATAAAATACAATAAATATGAAACAGATTTTCCATCGTATAACAGGAAAGCTGCAACCAGTGTGAAAGTACTGGTCATTTCTATGTTCCGGGTAACCTAGGCTTCACTCTAGGGCGTCGCTCCACCAGATCGAACAGCTAGGTACTTAGAATTCAACGCCAGAAGAATAAAATACAACATAAATACAACAGTTTTCCCATCGTATAAAACGAATAATTGCAACCAGTATGAAAGTTATGGTCATTTCTACGTTCCGGCGAACCTAGGCTTCACCCTAGGGCGTTGTTTCTCCAGATCGAATTGTTGGGGCCTAAAAAGTCAACGCCAGAAGCATAAAATACAAAATAGATACAACAGTTTTTCTATCGTACATAATGTATATTTGCAAACGGTGTGAAAGTAAAGGTCATTTCTACGTTCCGGGCAACCTAGGCTTAACTGTAGGGCGTTTCTCCACAAGATCGCATAGTTAGGGACTTAGAATTCAACGACAGAAGCATAAAATGCTATAAAAATGCAACAGTTTTTCCATCGTATAACAGGAATAATTGCAACCAGTGTGAAGGTAATGGTCTTTTCTACGTTCCGGGCAACCTAGGCTTCACTACAGGGCGGTGCTCCGCCAGATCATATAGTTAGGGCCTAAGAAGCCAACGCCAGAAGCATAAAATACAATATAAATAGAACAGCTTTTCCATCGTATATAATGTATATTTGGAAACAGTGTGAAAGTAACGGTCATTTCTACGTTCCGGGAAGCCTAGGCTTAACTGTAGGGCGTTGCTCCACCAGATCGAATAGGTAGGGCCTCAGATGTCACCGCCTTAAGCATAAAATACAATAAAAATAGAACAGTTTTTTATCGTATGACAGGAATAATTACTACCAGAGTGAAAGTAATGGTCATTTCTACGTTTCGGGCGAACTAGGCTTCACTCTAGGGCGTTGCTCCACCAGATCGAATAGTTAGGACCTAAGAAGTCAACGCCAGAAGCATAAAATACTATATAAATACAACAGCTTTTCCATCGTATATAATGTATATTTGGAAACAGTGTGAAAGTAACGGTCATTTCTACGTTCCGGGCAGCCTAGGCTTAACTGTAGAACGTTGCTCCACCAGATCGAATAGGTAGGGCCTCAGATGTCACCGCCTTAAGCATAAAATACAATAAAAATACAACAGTTTTTCCATCGTATAAAAGGAATAATTGCAACCAGTGTGTAAGTAATGGTCATTTGTACTTTCCGGGCAACATAGGTTTCACTCATGGGCGTTGCTCCACCACATCGAATAGCTACGGCCTTAGAAGTCAACTCCAGAAGCATAAAATACAATATAAATACAACAGCTTTTCCATCGTATAAAATGAATGATTACAAACAGTGTGAAGGTAATGGTCTTTTCTACGTTCCGGGCAACCTAGGCTTCACTACAGGGCGGTGCTCCGCCAGATCAAATTGTTAGGGCCTAAGAAGTCAACGCCAGAAGCATAAAATACAATATAAATAGAACAGCTTTTCCATCGTATATAATGTATTATTTGGAAACAGTGTGAAAGTAACGGTCATTTCTACGTTCCGGGCAGCCTAGGCTTAACTGTAGGGCGTTGCTCCACCAGATCGAATAGGTAGGGCCTTAGATGTCACCGCCTTATGCATAAAATACAATAAAAATAGAACAGTTTTTTATCGTATGACAGGAATAATTACTACCAGAGTGAAAGAAATGGTCATTTCTACGTTTCGGGCGAACTAGGTTTCACTCTAGGGCGTTGCTCCACCAGATCGAATAGTTAGGACCTAAGAAGTCAACGCCAGAAGCATAAAATACAATATAAATACAACAGCTTTTCCATCGTATATAATGTATATTTGCAAACAGTGTGAAAGTAACGGTCATATCTACTTTCCGGGCAACCTAGGCTTAACGCTAGGGCGTTGCTCCACCAGGTCGAATAATTACGGCCTAACATGTCAACGCCAGAAGCATAAAACACAATATAAGTACAACAGCTTTTCCATCGTATAAAATGTATAATTGCAAGCAGTGTGAAGGTAATGGTCATTTCTACGTTCCGGGCAACCTAGGCTTCACTATAGAGCGTTGCTCCACCAGATCGAATAGTTAGGGCCTTTGAAGTCGACGCCCGAAGCATAAAATACAAAATAAATAGAACAATTTTTCCATTGTATAAAACGAATAATTGCAACCAGTGTGAAAGGTATGGTCATTTCTACGTTCCGGGCAACCTAGGTCTCACTCTTGGGCGTTGCTCCACCACATCGGACAGGTACGGCCTTATAAGTCAACTCCAGAAGCATACAATACAATAAAAATACAACAGCTTTTCCATCGTTTAAAATGAATGATTGCAAACAGTGTGAAAGTTATGGTCATTTCTACGTTCCGGGCAACCTAGGCTTAACTCCAGGGCGTTGCTCCACCATATCGAATAGTTTGGGACTTTGAATACAACGTCAGAAGCATAAAATACAATAAAAATGCAACAGTTTTTCCATCGTATAACAGGAAAGCTGCAACGAGTGTGAAAGTATTGGTCAATTCTATGTTCCGGGTAACCTAGGCTTCACCTTATGCCGTTGTTCCACCAGATCGAATAGCTAGGGCCTCAGAAGTCAACGCCCGAAGCATAAAATACAAAATAAATAGAACAGTTTTTCGATTGTATAAAACGAATAATTGCATCCAGTGTGAAGGTTATGGTCATTTCTACGTTCCGGGCAACCTAGGCTTCACCCTAGAGCGTTGCTCCACAAGATCGAATAGCTAGGGCCTCAGAAGTCAACGCCCGAAGCATAAAATACAAAATAAATAGAACAGTTTTTCCATTGTATAAAACGAATAATTGCATCCAGTGTGAAAGTTATGGTCATTTATACGTTCCGGGCAACCTAGTCTTCACCCTAGAGCGTTGCTCCACAAGATCGAATAGTTAGGGCCTCAGAAGTCAACGCCCGAAGCATGAAATACAAAATAAATAGAACAGTTTTTCCATTGTATAAAACGAATAATTGCATCCAGTGTGAAAGTTATGGTTATTTATACGTTCCGGGCAACCTAGGCTTCACTCTAGGGCATAGTTCCAACAGATAGAATAGTTAGGGCCTAAGAAGACAACACCAGAATCATAAAATACACTATAAATGCAACAGCTTTTCCATCGTATATGATGTATATTTGCAAAGAGTGTGAAAGTAAAGGTCATTTCTACGTTCCGGGCAACCTAGGCTTAAATGTAGGGCGTTGCTCCAACAGATCGCATAGTTAGGGACTTAGAATTTAACGCCAGAAGCCTAAAATACAATAAAAATGCAACAGTATTTCCATCGTATTACAGGAATAATTGCAACCAGTGTGAAAGTAATGGCCATTTCTGCGTTCCGTGCAACCTAGGCTTCACTCTAGGGCGTTGCTCCACCACATCGATTAGCTACGGCCTTAGAAGTCACCGCCTTAAGCATAAAATACAATAAAAATAGAACAGTTTTTTCATCGTATAACAGGAATAATTGCAACCAGTGTGTAAGTAATGGTCATTTGTACTTTCCGGGCAACATAGGTTTCACTCATGGGCGTTGCTCCACCACATCGAATAGCTACGGCCTTAGAAGTCAACTCCAGAAGCATAAAATACAATATAAATACAACAGCTTTTCCATCGTATAAAATGAATGATTACAAACAGTGTGAAAGTTATGGTCATTTCTACGTTCCGGGCAACCTAGGCTTCACTCTAGGGCGTTGCTTCACCAGATCGCATAGTTAGTTCCTTTGAACTCGACGCCCGAAGCATAAAATACAAAATAAATAGAACAGTTTTTCCATCGTATAACAGGAAAGCTGCAACGAGTGTGAAAGTACTGGTCAATTCTATGTTCCGGGTAACCTAGGCTTCACTCTAGGGCGTTCCTCCACCATATCGCATAGCTCGGGACTTAGAATTCAACGCCAGAAGAATAAAATACAACATAAGTACAACAGTTTTACCATCGTATAAAATGAATAATCGCAAACAGTGTGAAGGTAATGGTCATTTCTACGTTCCGGGCGACCTTGGCTTCACTCTAGGGCGCTGCTCCACCAGATCGAATAGGTAGGGCCTTAGATGTCACCGCCTTAAGCATAAAATACAATAAAAATAGAACAGTTTTTTATCGTATGACAGGAATAATTACTACCAGAGTGAAAGCAATGGTCATTTCTACGTTTCGGGCGACCTAGGCTTCACTCTAGGGCGTTGCTCCACCAGATCGAATAGTTAGGACCTAAGAAGTCAACGCCAGAAGCATAAAACACAATATAAATACAACAGCTTTTCCATCGTTATGTAATGTATATTTGCAAAGAGTGTGAAAGTAACGGTCATTTCTACTTTCCGGGCAACCTAGGCTTAACGCTAGGGCGTTGCTCCACCAGGTCGAATAGTTAGGGCCTAACATGTCAACGCCAGAAGCATAAAACACAATATAAATACAACAGCTTTTCCATCGTATATGATGTATAAATGTAAACAGTGTGAAAGTAAAGGTCATTTCGACGTTCCGAGCAACTTAGGCTTAACTGTAGGGCGTTGCTCCACTAGATCGCATAGTTCGGGACTTAGAATTTAACGCCCGGAGCATAAAATACGATAAAATCGGAACAGTTTTTCCATCGTATGACAGGAATAATTGCAACCAGTGTGAAAGTACAGGTCATTTCTACGTTCCGGGCAACATAGGTTTCGCTCTAGGGCGTTGCTCCACCAGATCGAATAGCTAGGGCCTCAGAAGTCAACGCCCGAAGCATAAAATACAAAATAAATAGAACAGTTTTTCCATTGTATAAAACGAATAATTGCATCCAGTGTGAAGGTTATGGTCATTTCTACGTTCCGGGCAACCTAGTCTTCACCCTAGAGCGTTGCTCCACAAGATCGAATAGTTAGGGCCTCAGAAGTCAACGCCCGAAGCATAAAATACAAAATAAATAGAACAGTTTTTCCATTGTATAAAACGAATAATTGCATCCAGTGTGAAAGTTATGGTTATTTATACGTTCCGGGCAACCTAGGCTTCACTCTAGGGCATAGTTCCAACAGATAGAATAGTTAGGGCCTAAGAAGACAACACCAGAATCATAAAATACACTATAAATGCAACAGCTTTTCCATCGTATATGATGTATATTTGCAAAGGGTGTGAAAGTAAAGGTCATTTCTACGTTCCGGGCAACCTAGGCTTAAATGTAGGGCGTTGCTCCAACAGATCGCATAGTTAGGGACTTAGAATTTAACGCCAGAAGCCTAAACTACAATAAAAATGCAACAGTATTTCCATCGTATAACAGGAATAATTGCAACCAGTGTGAAAGTAATGGCCATTTCTGCGTTCCGTGCAACCTAGGCTTCACTCTAGGGCGTTGCTCCACCACATCGATTAGCTACGGCCTTAGAAGTCACCGCCTTAAGCATAAAATACAATAAAAATAGAACAGTTTTTTCATCGTATAACAGGAATAATTGCAACCAGAGTGAAAGAGATGGTCATTTCTACGTTCCGTGCAACCTAGGCTTCACTCTTGGGCGTTGCTCCACCACACTGAATAGCTACGGCCTTAGAAGTCAACGCAAGAAGCATAAAGTCCAATAAAAGTACAACAGTTTTTCCATCGTATAAAACGGATAATTACAACTAGTGTGAATGTAATGGTCATTTCTACGTTCCGGGCAACCTAGGCTTCACTCTGGGGCGTTGCTCCACCAGATCGAATATTTAGGGCCTTAGAAGTCAGCGCCCGAAGCATAAAATATAATAAAGTTACAACAGTTTTTCCCTCGCATAACTGGAATAATTGCAACCAGTGTGAATGTAATGGTTTTTTCTACGTTCCGGGCGACCTAGGCCTCACTCTAGGGCGTTGCGCCACCAGATCGAATAGTTAGGGGCATTGAATACAACGCCAGGAGCATAAAATACAATAAAAATGTAACAGTCTTTCCATTGTATAAGAGGAATAACTGCAACCAGTGTGAAAGTACTGGTCATTTCTACGTTCCGGGTAACCTAGGCTTCACTCTATGGCGTTGCTCCACCAGATCGATAGCTAGGGACTTAGAATTCAACGCCAGAAGAATAAAATACAACAAAAGTACAACAGTTTTTCCATCATATAAAATGAATAATTGCAAACAGTGTGAAAGTAATGATCATTTCTACGTTCCGGGTATCCTAGGCTTCACCCTAGGGCGTTACTCCACCAGATCGAATAGTTAGGGCCTAAGATGTCAACGCCAGAAGCATAAAATACAAAATAGATACAATAGTCTTTCCATCGTATAAAACGAATAATTGCACGAGTGTGAAAGTCAGGGTCATTCCTACGTTTCCGATAACCTGGGCTTCACTCTTGGGCGTTGCTCTACCAGGTCGAATAGTTAGGGCCTAAGAAGCCAACGCCCGAAGCATAAAATACAATACAAATACAACAGTTATTCCATCGTATAACAGGAATAATTACAACCAATGTGAAAGTAATGGGCATTGCTACGTTCCGTGCAAACTAGGCTTCACTCTTGGGCGTTGCTCCACCAGGTCGAATTGTTAGCGCCTTAGAAAACAACTCCAGACGCATAAAATACAATAAAAATACAACAGTATTTCCATCGTATAAAAAGAATAATTGCAACCATTGTGAAAGTGATGGTCATTTCTACGTTCCGGGCAACCTAGGCTTCACTCTAGGGCGTTGCTCAACTAGATCGAATAGTTAGGGCCTTAGAAGTCAACGCCCGCAGCATAAAATACAAAATAAATAGAACAGTTTTTCCATTGTATAAAAGGAATGATTGCAAACAGTGTGAAAGTTATGGTCATTTCTACGTTCCGGGCAACCTAGGCTTAACTCGAGGGCGTTGCTCCACGAGATCGAATAGTTAGGGACTTTGAATACAACGCTAGAAGCATAAAATACAATAAAAATGAAACAGATTTTCCATCGTATAACAGGAAAGCTGCAACCAGTGTGAAAGTACTGGTCATTTCTACGTTCCGGCAACCTAGGCTTCACTCTAGGGCGTTGCTCCACCAGATCGAATAGTTAGGGCCTTAGAAGTCAACGCCCGAAGCATAAAATACAAAATAAATAGAACAGTTTTTCCATTGTATAAAACGAATAATTGCAACCAGTGTGAGAGCTATGGTCATTTCTACGTCCCGTGCAACCTAGGCTTCACTCTTGGGCGTTGCTCCACTACATCGAATATCTACGGCCTTAGAAGTCTACTCCAGAAGCATAAAATACAATATAAATACAACAGCTTTTCCATCGTATAAAATGAATAATCGCAAACAGTCTGAAAGTAATGGTCGTTTCTACGTTCCGTGCAACCTAGGCTTCACTATTGGGCGTTGCTCCACCACATCGAATATCTACGGCCTTAGAAGTCTACTCCGGAAGCATAAAATACAATATAAATACAACAGCTTTTCATCGTATAACAGGAATAATTGTAACCAGTGTGAAAGAGATGGTCATTTCTACGTTCCGTGCAACCTAGGCTTCACTCTTGGGCGTTGCTCCTCCACACCGAATAGCTACGGCCTTAGAAGTCAACGCAAGAATCATAAAGTCCAATAAAAATACAACAGTTTTTCCATCGTATAAAACGGATAATTACAACTAGTGTGAGTGTAATGGTCCTTTCTACGTTCCGGGCAACCTAGGCTTCACTCTGGGGCGTTGCTCCACCAGATCGAATATTTAGGGCCTTAGAAGTCAGCGCCCGAAGCATAAAATATAATAAAGTTACAACAGTTTTTCCTTCGCATAACTGGAATAATTGCAACCAGTGTGAATGTAATGGTTTTTTCTACGTTCCGGGCGACCTAGGCCTCACTCTAGGGCGTTGCGCCACCAGATCGCATAGTTAGGGGCATTGAATACAACGCCAGGAGCATAAAATACAATAAAAATGTAACAGTTTTTCCATTGTATGAGAGGAATAACTGCAACCAGTGTGAAAATACTGGTCATTTCTACGTTCCGGGTAACCTAGGCTTCACTATATGGCGTTGCTCCACCAGATCGATAGCTAGGGACTTAGAATTCAACGCCAGAAGAATAAAATACAACAAAAGTACAACAGTTTTTCCATCGTATAAAATGAATAAGTGCAAACAGTGTGAAAGTAATGGTCATTTCTACGTTCCGCGCAACCTAGGCTTCACTCTAGGGCGTCGCTCCACCAGATCGAACAGCTAGGGACTTAGAATTCAACGCCAGAAGAATAAAATACAACATAACTACAACAGCTTTTCCATCGTATAAAATGTATAATTGCAAGCAGTGTGGAGGTAATGGTCATTTCAACGTTACGGGCAACCTAGGCTCAACTCTAGAGCGTTGCTTCACCAGATTCGAATAGTTAGCGACTTTGAATACAACGCCAGAAGCATTAAATACAATAAAAATGCAACAGTTTTTCCATCGTAGAACAGGAATAACTGCAACCTGTGTGAAAGTACAGGTCATTTCTACGTTCCGGGTAACCTAGGCTTCACTCTAGGGCGTTGCTCCACCAGATCGAATAGCTAGGGACTTAGAACTCAGCGCCAGAAGAATAAAATACAACATAAGTACAACCGTTTTTCCATCGTATAAAATGAATAAGTGCAAACAGTGTGAAAGTAATGGTCATTTCTACGTTCCGGGCAACCTAGGCTTCACTCTAGGGCGTTGCTCCACCAGATCGAATAGTTAGGGCCTTAGAAGTCAACGCCCGAAGCATAAAATACAAAATAAATAGAACAGTTTTTCCATTGTATAAAACGAATAATTGCAACCAGTGTGAAAGCTATGGTCATTTCTACGTTCCGTGCAACCTAGGCTTCACTCTTGGGCGTTGCTCCACCACATCGAATATCTACGGCCTTAGAAGTCTACTCCGGAAGCATAAAATACAATATAAATACAACAGCTTTTCATCGTATAACAGGAATAATTGTAACCAGTGTGAAAGAGATGGTCATTTCTACGTTCCGTGCAACCTAGGCTTCACTCTTGGGCGTTGCTCCACCACACTGAATAGCTACGGCCTTAGAAGTCAACGCAAGAAGCATAAAGTCCAATAAAAATACAACAGTTTTTCCATCGTATAAAACGGATAATTACAACTAGTGTGAATGTAATGGTCATTTCTACGTTCCGGGCAACCTAGGCTTCACTCTGGGGCGTTGCTCCACCAGATCGAATATTTAGGGCCTTAGAAGTCAGCGCCCGAAGCATAAAATATAATAAAGTTACAACAGTTTTTCCTTCGCATAACTGGAATAATTGCAACCAGTGTGAATGTAATGGTTTTTTCTACGTTCCGGGCGACCTAGGCCTCACTCTAGGGCGTTGCGCCACCAGATCGAATAGTTAGGGGCATTGAATACAACGCCAGGAGCATAAAATACAATAAAAATGTAACAGTCTTTCCATTGTGTAAGAGGAATAACTGCAACCAGTGTGAAAGTACTGGTCATTTCTACGTTCCGGGTAACCTAGGCTTCACTCTATGGCGTTGCTCCACCAGATCGATAGCTAGGGACTTAGAATTCAACGCCAGAAGAATAAAATACAACAAAAGTACAACAGTTTTTCCATCATATAAAATGAATAATTGCAAACAGTGTGAAAGTAATGATCATTTCTACGTTCCGGGCAAACTAGGCTTCACTCTTGGGCGTTGCTCCACCAGGCCGAATTGTTAGCGCCTTAGAAAACAACTCCAGACGCATAAAATACAATAAAAATACAACAGTATTTCCATCGTATAAAAAGAATAATTGCAACCAGTGTGAAAGTGATGGTCATTTCTACGTTCCGGGCGACCTAGGCCTCACTCTAGGGCGTTGCGCCACCAGATCGAATAGTTAGGGGCTTTGAATACAACGCCAGGAGCATAAAATACAATAAAAATATAACAGTTTTCCCATTGTATAAGAGGAATAACTGCAACCAGTGTGAAAGTACTGGTCATTTCTACGTTCCGGGTAACCTAGGCTTCACTCTATGGCGTTGCTCCACCAGATCGAATGGCTAGGGACTTAGAATTCAACGCCAGAAGAATAAAATACAACATAAGTACAACAGTTTTTCCATCGTATAAAATGAATAATCGCAGACAGTGTGAAGGTAATGGTCATTTCTACGTTCCGGGCAACCTAGGCTTCGCTGTAGGGCGTTGCTCCACCAGATCGAATAATTAAGGCCTTAGAAGCCAACGGCCGAACCATAAAATGCAATAAAAGTAAAACAGTTTTTCCATTGTATAAAACGAGTAGTTGAAACCAGTGTGAAAGTTATGGTCATTTCTACGTTCCGCGCAACATAGGCTTAACCCCAGGCCGTTGATCCACCAGATCCAATAGTTAGGACCTAAGAAGTCAGCGCCAGAAGCATAAAACGCAAAAAAATACAACAGTTTTTCCACCGTATAACAGGAATAATTGCAACAAGTGTGGAAGTGATGGTCATTTTTACGTTCCGAGCAACCTAGGCTTCACTCTAGGGCGTTCTTCCACCAGATCGAAAGTTAGGTCCTAAGAAGTCAACGGCAGAAGCTTAAAATACAATATAAGTACAGCAGTTTTTCCATCGTATAAAACGAATAATACCAACCTGAATGAAAGTTATGGTCATTTCTACGTTCCGGGCAGCCTAGGCTTCACTCTGGGGCGTTGCTCAACCAGATCGAATATTAAGGGCCTTCTAAGTCAGCGCCCGAAGCATAAAATATAATAAACTTACAACAGTTTTTCCTTCGCATAACTGGAATAATTGCAACCAGTGTGAATGTAATGGTTATTTCTACGTTCCGGGCGACCTAGGCCTCACTCTAGGGCGTTGCGCCACCACATCGAATAGTTAGGGGCTTTGAATACAACGCCAGGAGCATAAAATACAATAAAAATGTAACAGTTTTTCCATTGTATAAGAGGAATAACTGCAACCAGTGTGAAAGTACTGGTCATTTCTACGTTCCGGGTAACCTAGGCTTCACTCTAGGGCGTTGGTCCACCAGATCGAATAGTTGGGGCCTTAGAAGTCAACGCCCGAAGCGTAAAATACAAAATAAATGGAACAGTTTTTCCATTGTATACAATGAATAATTGCAACCAGTCTGAAAGCTATGGTCATTTCTACGTTCCGTGCAACCTAGGCTTCACTCTTGGGCGTTGCTCCACCACATCGAATATCTATGGCCTTAGAAGTCTACTCTAGAAGCATAAAATACAGTATAAATACAACAGCTTTTCCATCGTATAAACTGAATAATCGCAAACAGTCTGAAAGTAATGGTCGTTTCTACGTTCCGGGCAACCTAGGCTTCACTCTTGGGCGTTGCTCCACCACACCGAATAGCTACGGCCTTAGAAGTCAACGCAACAAGCATAAAGTCCAATAAAAATACAACAGTCTTTCCATCGTATAAAACGGATAATTGCAACTACTGAGAAAGTTATGGTCATTTCTACGTTCCGGGCAACATAGGCTTCACTCTAGGGCGTTGCTCCACCAGATCGAACATTTAAGGCCTTAGAAGTCAGCGCCCGAAGCATAAAATATAATAAAGTTACAACAGTTTTTCCTTCGCATAACTGGAATAATTGCAACCAGTGTGAATGTAATGGTTATTTCTACGTTCCGGGCGACCTAGGCCTCACCCTAGGGCGTTGCGCCACCAGTTCGAATAGTTAGGGGCTTTGAATACAACGCCAGGAGCATAAAATACAGTAAAAATGTAACAGTTTTTCCATTGTGTAAGAAGAATAACTGCAACCAGTGTGAAAGTACTGGTCATTTCTACGTTCCGGGTAACCTAGACTTCACTCTATGGCGTTGCTCCACCAGATCGAATAGCTAGGGACTTAGAATTCAACGCCAGAAGAATAAAATGCAACATAAGTACAACAGTCTTTCCATCGTATAACAGGAATAATTGCAAACAGTGTGAAAGTGGTGGTCATTTCTACGTTCCTGGCAACCTACGCTTCACTCTAGGGCGTTGGTCCACCAGATCCAATAGTTAGGACCTTAGAAGTGAACACCCGACGCATTAAATACAATAAAAGTACAACAGTTTTTCCATTGTATGAATAGAGTAATTGCAACCAGTGTGAAAGCAATGGCCATTCCTAGGTTTCGGGCAACATAGCCTTCACTCTTGGACGTTGCCTCACGAGATCGAATAGATAGGACCTTACAAGTCAACGCCAGAAGCATAAAATACAATAAAAATACAACAGGTTTTCCATCGTATAACAGGAATAATTGCAACCAGTGTGAAAGAGATGGTCATTTCTACGTTCCGGGCAACCTAGGCTTCACTCTAGGGCGCTGGTCCATCAGATCCAATAGTTAGGGCTTAATAAGTCAACGCCAGAAGCATAAAATACAAAATAAATACAACAGTTTTTCCATCGTATAAAACGAATAGTTGCAACCAGTGTGAAAGTTATGGTCATTTCTACGCTCCGGGCAACCTAGGCTTCACTCTAGGGCGTTGCTCCACCAGATCGAATAGTTAGTGCCTTAGAAGTCAACGTCTGAAGCATAAAATACAACATAAGTACAACAGCTTTTCCATCGTATAAAATGAATGATTACAAACAGTGTGAAAGTTATGGTCATTTCTACGTTCCGGGCAACCTAGGCTTCACTCTAGGGCGTTGCTTCACCAGATCGAATAGTTAGGGACTTAGAATTCGACGCCAGAAGCATAAAATACAACATAAGTACAACAGTTTTTCCATCGTATAAAATGTATAATTGCAAGCAGTGTGAAGGTAATGGTCATTTCTACGTTCCGGGCAACCTAGGTCTCACTCTTGGGCGTTCCTCCACCACATCGGACAGCTACGGCCTTATAAGTCAACTCCAGAAGCATACAATACAATAAAAATACAACAGCTTTTCCATCGTTTAAAATGAATGATTGCAAACAGTGTGAAGGTTATAGTCATTTCTACGTTCCGGGCAACCTAGGCTTAACTCCAGGGCGTTGCTCCACCATATCGAATAGTTAGGGACTTTGAATACAACGTCAGAAGCATAAAATACAATAAAAATGCAACAGTTTTTCCATCGTATAACAGGAAAGCTGCAACGAGTGTGAAAGTACTGGTCAATTCTATGTTCCGGGTAACCTAGGCTTCACCTTAGGGCGTTGCTTCACCAGATCGCATAGTTAGCTCCTTTGAACTCGACGCCCGAAGCATAAAATACAAAATAAATAGAACAGTTTTTCCATCGTATAACAGGAAAGCTGCAACGAGTGTGAAAGTACTGGTCAATTCTATGTTCCGGGTAACCTAGGCTTCACTCTAGGGCGTTGCTCCACCATATCGCATAGCTCGGGACTTAGAATTCAACGCCAGAAGAATAAAATACAACATAAGTACAACAGTTTTACCATCGTATAAAATGAATAATCGCAAACAGTGTGAAGGTAATGGTCATTTCTACGTTCCGGGCGACCTTGGCTTCACTCTAGGGCGCTGCTCCACCAGATCGAATAGGTAGGGCCTTAGATGTCACCGCCTTAAGCATAAAATACAATAAAAATAGAACAGTTTTTTATCGTATGACAGGAATAATTACTACCAGAGTGAAAGCAATGGTCATTTCTACGTTTCGGGCGACCTAGGCTTCACTCTAGGCCGTTGCTCCACCAGATCGAATAGTTAGGACCTAAGAAGTCAACGCCAGAAGCATAAAATACAATATAAATACAACAGCTTTTCCATCGTTATATAATGTATATTTGCAAACAGTGTGAAAGTAACGGTCATTTCTACTTTCCGGGCAACCTAGGCTTAACGTTAGGGCGTTGCTCCACCAGGTCGAATAGTTAGGGCCTAACATGTCGACGCCAGAAGCATAAAACACAATATAAATACAACAGCTTTTCCATCGTATATGATGTATAAATGTAAACAGTGTGAAAGTAAAGGTCATTTCGACGTTCCGAGCAACTTAGGCTTAACTGTAGGGCGTTGCTCCACTAGATCGCATAGTTCGGGACTTAGAATTTAACGCCCGGAGCATAAAATACGATAAAATCGGAACAGTTTTTCCATCGTATAACAGGAATAATTGCAACCAGTGTGAAAGTACAGGTCATTTCTACGTTCCGGGCAACATAGGTTTCGCTCTAGGGCGTTGCTCCACCAGATCGAATAGCTAGGGACTCATAAGTCAACTCCAGAAGCATAAAATACAATATAAATACAACAGCTTTTCCATCGTATAAAATGAATGATTACAAACAGTGTGAAAGTTATGGTCATTTCTACGTTCCGGGCAACCTAGGCTTCACTCTAGGTCGTTGCTTCACCAGATAGAATAGTTAGGGACTTAGAATTCGACGCCAGAAGCATAAAATACAACATAAGTACAACAGTTTTTCCATCGTATAAAATGTATAATTGCAAGCAGTGTGAAGGTAATGGTCATCTCTACGTTCCGGGCAACCTAGGTCTCACTCTTGGGCGTTCCTCCACCACATCGGACAGCTACGGCCTTATAAGTCAACTCCAGAAGCATACAATACAATAAAAATACAACAGCTTTTCCATCGTTTAAAATGAATGATTGCAAACAGTGTGAATGTTATGGTCATTTCTACGTTCCGGGCAACCTAGGCTTAACTCCAGGGCGTTGCTCCACCATATCGAATAGTTTGGGACTTTGAATACAACGTCAGAAGCATAAAATACAATAAAAATGCAACAGTTTTTCCATCGTATAACAGGAAAGCTGCAACGAGTGTGAAAGTATTGGTCAATTCTATGTTCCGGGTAACCTAGGCTTCACCTTATGCCGTTGTTCCACCAGATCGAATAGCTAGGGCCTCAGAAGTCAACGCCCGAAGCATAAAATACAAAATAAATAGAACAGTTTTTCCATTGTATAAAACGAATAATTGCATCCAGTGTGAAGGTTATGGTCATTTCTACGTTCCGGGCAACCTAGGCTTCACCCTAGAGCGTTGCTCCACAAGATCGAATAGCTAGGGCCTCAGAAGTCAACGCCCGAAGCATAAAATACAAAATAAATAGAACAGTTTTTCCATTGTATAAAACGAATAATTGCATCCAGTGTGAAAGTTATGGTCATTTATACGTTCCGGGCAACCTAGTCTTCACCCTAGAGCGTTGCTCCACAAGATCGAATAGTTAGGGCCTCAGAAGTCAACGCCCGAAGCATAAAATACAAAATAAATAGAACAGTTTTTCCATTGTATAAAACGAATAATTGCATCCAGTGTGAAAGTTATGGTTATTTATACGTTCCGGGCAACCTAGGCTTCACTCTAGGGCATAGTTCCAACAGATAGAATAGTTAGGGCCTAAGAAGGCAACACCAGAATCATAAAATACACTATAAATGCAACAGCTTTTCCATCGTATATGATGTATATTTGCAAACAGTGTGAAAGTAACGGTCATATCTACTTTCCGGGCAACCTAGGCTTAACGCTAGGGCGTTGCTCCACCAGGTCGAATAATTACGGCCTAACATGTCAACGCCAGAAGCATAAAACACAATATAAGTACAACAGCTTTTCCATGGTATAAAATGTATAATTGCAAGCAGTGTGAAGGTAATGGTCATTTCTACGTTCCGGGCAACCTAGGCTTCACTATAGAGCGTTGCTCCACCAGATCGAATAGTTAGGGCCTTTGAAGTCGACGCCCGAAGCATAAAATACAAAATAAATAGAACAATTTTTCCATTGTATAAAACGAATAATTGCAACCAGTGTGAAAGGTATGGTCATTTCTACGTTCCGGGCAACCTAGGTCTCACTCTTGGGCGTTGCTCCACCACATCGGACAGGTACGGCCTTATAAGTCAACTCCAGAAGCATACAATACAATAAAAATACAACAGCTTTTCCATCGTTTAAAATGAATGATTGCAAACAGTGTGAAAGTTATGGTCATTTCTACGTTCCGGGCAACCTAGGCTTAACTCCAGGGCGTTGCTCCACCATATCGAATAGTTTGGGACTTTGAATACAACGTCAGAAGCATAAAATACAATAAAAATGCAACAGTTTTTCCATCGTATAACAGGAAAGCTGCAACGAGTGTGAAAGTATTGGTCAATTCTATGTTCCGGGTAACCTAGGCTTCACCTTATGCCGTTGTTCCACCAGATCGAATAGCTAGGGCCTCAGAAGTCAACGCCCGAAGCATAAAATACAAAATAAATAGAACAGTTTTTCCATTGTATAAAACGAATAATTGCATCCAGTGTGAAGGTTATGGTCATTTCTACGTATCGGGCAACCTAGGCTTCACTCTTGGGCGTTGCTCCACTAGACCGCATAGCTAGGGACTTAGAATTCAACGCCAGGAGCATAAACTACAATAAAAATGAAACAGTTTTTCCATCGTATAGCTGGAGTAACTGCAACCAGTGTGAAAGTACTGGTCATTTCTAGATTCCGGGCAACCTATTCTTCACTCTAGGGCGTTGCTCCAACCAGATCGAATAGTTAGGGCCTTAGAAGTTAACGCCAGAAGCATAAAATACAATAAAATCCAACAGTTTTACCATCGTATAACAGGAATAATTGCAAACAGTGTGAAGGTAATGGTCATTCCTACGCTCCGGGCAACCTAGGCTTCACTCCAGGGCGTTGATCCACCACATCGAATAGTTAGGGCCTTAGAAGTCAACGCCCGAAGCATAAAATGCAATATATATACAACAGTTCTTCCATCGTATAACAGGAATAATTGCAAACAGTGTGAAAGTGATGGACATTTCTACGTTCCTGGCAACCTACGCTGCAGCCTAGGGCCTTGGTCCACCAGATACAGTAGTTAGGGCCTTAGAAGTCAACGCCCGACGCATAAAATACATTAAAAATACGACAGTTTTTCCATCGTATATCACGAATAATTGCAACCAGTGTGGAAGTAATGGTCATTTCTACGTTCCGGGCATCCTAGGCTTCACTCTAGGGCGTTGCTCCACCAGATCGAATACATATGTCCTTAGAAGTCAACGCCAGGAGCATAAAATAAAATAAAACTACAACAGTTTTTACATCGTATAACAGGAACGATTGCAACCAGTGTGAAAGTAATGGTCATTTCTAAGTTCCTAGCAACATAGGCTTCACTCTTGGACGTTGCCCCACGAGATCGACTAGCTAGGACCTTAGAAGTCAACGCCAGAAGCATAAAATACAATATAAATACAACAGTTTTTCCATCGTATGGCATGAATAATTGCAACCAGAGTGAATGTAACTGTCATTTCAACGTTTCGGGCAACCTAGGCTTCACGATAGGTCGTTGCTCCACCAGATCGTATAGCGAGGGCGTTAGAAGTCAACGCCCAAAGAATAAAATACAATGCAAATAAAACAGTTTTTCCATTATATAACAGGAATAATTGCAACCAGTGTGAAAGTGGTGGTCTTTTCTGCGTTCCGGGCAACCTTGGCTTCACTCTAGGGCGGTGCTCCACCAGATCGAATAGTTAGGGACTTAGAATTCACCGCCAGGAGCATAAAATACTATAAAAACGCAACAGTTTTTCCATCCTATAACAGGAATAACTGCAACCGGTGTGAAAGTACTGGTCATTTCTACGTTTCGGGTAACCTAGGCTTCACTCGAGAGCGTTTCACCACCAGATCGAATAGCTAGAGACTTCGAATTCAACGCCAGAAGAATAAAATACAACATAATTACAACTGTTTTACCATCGTGGAAAATGAATAATTGCAAACAGTGTGAAAGTAATGGTCTTATCTACGTTCCGGGCAACCTAGGCTTCACTCTAGGACGTTGCTCCACCAGATCGTATAGTTAGGGCCTAAGAAGTCAACGCTAGAAGCATGAAATACAATAAAAATACAACAGTTTTTCCATCATATAGCATGAATAATTGCAACCAGTGTGGAAGTAATGGTCATTTCTACGTTCCGCGAAACCTCGGCTTCAGTCTAGGGCGTTACTCCCCCAGATCGAAGAGTTAGGGACTTAGAATTCAACGCCAGAAGCATAAAATGCAATAAAAATGCATCAGTTTTTCCGTCGTATAACAGGAGTAGCTGCAACCAGTGTGAAAGTAATGATCATTTCTACATTCCGGGCATCCTATTCTTCACTCTAGGGCGTTGCTCCACCAGATCGATAGTTAGGGCCTTAGAAGTCAACGCCAGAAGAATAAAATACAACATAAGTACAACAGTTTTTCCATCGTATAAAATGAATAATTGCAAACAGTGTGAATGTAATGGTCATTTCTACGTATCGGGCAACCTAGGCTTCACTCTAGGGCATTGCTCCACCATATTGAATAGTTAGGGCCTTAGAAGTCAACGCCCGAAGCATAAAATACAAAATCAATAGAACAGCTTTTCCACTGTATAAAACGAATAATTGCAACCAGTGTGAATGTTGTGGTCATTTCTTCGTTCCGTGCAACCTAGGTTTTGCTCCAGGGCGTTGCTCCACCACATCGAATAGTTAGGGCCTTAGAAGTCAACGCCAGACGCATAAAGTACAGTATAAATACAACAGTTTTTCCATCGTATAAAACGAATAATTGCAACCAGTATGCAAGTTATGGTCATTTCTACGTTCCGGGCAACCTAGGCTTCTGCCTAGGTCGTTGCTCTACCAGATCGAATAGTTAGGGCCTAAGAAGTATACGCCAGAAGCATAAAATACGATATATGTACAACAGTTTTTCCATCGTATATCACGAATAATTGCAACCAGTGTGAAAGTAATGGTCACTTCTACGTTCCGGGCATCCTAGACTTAACCCTGAGGCATCGCTCCACCAGATCGAATACATAGGGCCTTAGAAGTCAACGCCAGAAGCATAAAGTACAATAAAAATCCAACAGTTTGATCATCGTATAACAGGAATAATTGCAACCAGTATGAAAGTTATGGTCATTTCTACGTTCGGAGCAACCCAGGCTTCACTCTAGGGCGTTGCTCCACCAGATCGAATAGTTAGGGCCTAAGAAGTCAACCCTAGAAGCATGAAATACAATAAAAATACAACAGTTTTTCCATCATATAGCATGAATAATTGCAACCAGTGTGGAAGTAATGGTCATTTCTACGTTCCGGGCAGCCTCTGCTTCAGTCTAGGGCGTTACTCCCCCAGATCGATGAGTTAGGGACTTAGAATTCAACGCCAGAAGCATAAAATACAATAAAAATGCAACAGTTTTTCCATCGTATTCCAGGAGTAACTGCAACCAGTGTGAAAGTACTGATCATTTCTACATTCCGGGCAACCTATTCTTCACTCTAGGGCGTTGATCCACCAGATCGAATAGTTTGGGCCTTAGAAGTCAACACCAGAAGAATAAAATACAACATAAGTACAACAGTTTTTCCATCGTATAAAATGAATAATTGCAAACAGTGTGAATGTAATGGTCATTTCTACGTATCGGGCAACCTAGGCTTAACTCTTGGGCGTTTCTCCTCCAGATCGCATTGCTAGGGACTTAGAATTCAACGCCAGAAGCATAAAATACAATAAAAATGCAACAGTTTGTCCATCGTACACCAGGAGTAACTGCAACCAGTGTGAAAGTACTGGTCATTTCAAGATTCCGGGCAACCTATTCTTCACTCTAGGGCGTTGCTCCAACCAGATCGAATAGTTAGGGCCTTAGAAGTCAACGCCCGAAGCATAAAATACAAAATCAATAGAACAGCTTTTCCATTGTATAAAACGAATAATTGCAACCAGTGTGAATGTTGTGGTCATTTCTTCGTTCCGTACAACCTAGGTTTTGCTCCAGGGCGTTGCTCCAGCACATCGAATAGTTAGGGCCTTAGAAATCAACGCCAGACGCATAAAGTACAGTATAAATACAACAGTTTTTCCATCGTATAAAACGAATAATTGCAACCAGTATGAAAGTTAGGGTCATTTGTACGTTCGGAGCAACCAAGGCTTCACTCTAGGGCGTTGCTCCACCAGATCGAATAGTTAGGGCCTAAGAAGTCTACGCCAGAAGCATAAAATACAATAAAAATACAACAGTTTTTCCATCGTATAAAACGAATAATTGCAAACATTGTGAAAGTAACGGTCATTTCTACGTTCCGGGCAATCTTGGCTTCACTCTAGGGCGTTGGTCCACCAGATCGAATAGTTAGAGCCTTCGAAGTCAACGCCAGATGCATAAAATACAATATAAATACAACAGTTTTTCCAGCGTATAAAACGAATAATTGCAACCAGTGTGAAAGTAATGGTCTTTTCCATGTTCCGCGCAACCTAGGCTTCACTCTAGGGCGTTGCTCCACCACATGGAATAGTTAGGGCCTTAAAAGTCAACGCCAGAAGCATAAAGTACAATAAAAATCCAACAGTTTGTTCATCGTATAACAGGAATAATTGCAACCAGTGTGAAAGTGGTGGTCTTTTCTGCGTTCCGGGCAACCTTGGCTTCACTCTAGGGCGGTGCTCCACCAGATCGAATAGTTAGGGACTTAGAATTCACCGCCAGAAGCATAAAATACTATAAAAACGCAACAGTTTTTCCATCCTATAACAGGAATAACTGCAACCGGTGTGAAAGTACTGGTCATTTCTACGTTTCGGGTAACCTAGGCTTCACTCGAGAGCGTTTCACCACCAGATCGAATAGCTAGAGACTTCGAATTCAAAGCCAGAAGAATAAAATACAACATAATTACA
Organism: Calliopsis andreniformis; assembly: GCF_051401765.1. NCBI lineage: Eukaryota > Metazoa > Arthropoda > Insecta > Hymenoptera > Andrenidae > Calliopsis > Calliopsis andreniformis. Next base: position 21,929,300 of record NW_027480422.1, read on the forward strand.
ACTGTTTTACCATCGTGGAAAATGAATAATTGCAAACAGTGTGAAAGTAATGGTCTTATCTACGTTCCGGGCAACCTAGGCTTCACTCTAGGACGTTGCTCCACCAGATCGTATAGTTAGGGCCTAAGAAGTCAACGCTAGAAGCATGAAATACAATAAAAATACAACAGTTTTTCCATCATATAGCATGAATAATTGCAACCAGTGTGGAAGTAATGGTCATTTCTACGTTCCGCGAAACCTCGGCTTCAGTCTAGGGCGTTACTCCCCCAGATCGAAGAGTTAGGGACTTAGAATTCAACGCCAGAAGCATAAAATGCAATAAAAATGCATCAGTTTTTCCGTCGTATAACAGGAGTAGCTGCAACCAGTGTGAAAGTAATGATCATTTCTACATTCCGGGCATCCTATTCTTCACTCTAGGGCGTTGCTCCACCAGATCGATAGTTAGGGCCTTAGAAGTCAACGCCAGAAGAATAAAATACAACATAAGTACAACAGTTTTTCCATCGTATAAAATGAATAATTGCAACCAGTGTGAAAGTAATGGTCTTTTCCATGTTCCGCGCAACCTAGGCTTCACTCTAGGGCGTTGCTCCACCACATGGAATAGTTAGGGCCTTAAAAGTCAACGCCAGAAGCATAAAGTACAATAAAAATCCAACAGTTTGTTCATCGTATAACAGGAATAATTGCAACCAGTGTGAAAGTGGTGGTCTTTTCTGCGTTCCGGGCAACCTTGGCTTCACTCTAGGGCGGTGCTCCACCAGATCGAATAGTTAGGGACTTAGAATTCACCGCCAGAAGCATAAAATACTATAAAAACGCAACAGTTTTTCCATCCTATAACAGGAATAACTGCAACCGGTGTGAAAGTACTGGTCATTTCTACGTTTCGGGTAACCTAGGCTTCACTCGAGAGCGTTTCACCACCAGATCGAATAGCTAGAGACTTCGAATTCAAAGCCAGAAGAATAAAATACAACATAATTACAACTGTTTTACCATCGTGGAAAATGAATAATTGCAAACAGTGTGAAAGTAATGGTCTTATCTACGTTCCGGGCAACCTAGGCTTCACTCTAGGACGTTGCTCCACCAGATCGTATAGTTAGGGCCTAAGAAGTCAACGCTAGAAGCATGAAATACAATAAAAATACAACAGTTTTTCCATCATATAGCATGAATAATTGCAACCAGTGTGGAAGTAATGGTCATTTCTACGTTCCGCGAAACCTCGGCTTCAGTCTAGGGCGTTACTCCCCCAGATCGAAGAGTTAGGGACTTAGAATTCAACGCCAGAAGCATAAAATGCAATAAAAATGCATCAGTTTTTCCGTCGTATAACAGGAGTAGCTGCAACCAGTGTGAAAGTAATGATCATTTCTACATTCCGGGCATCCTATTCTTCACTCTAGGGCGTTGCTCCACCAGATCGATAGTTAGGGCCTTAGAAGTCAACGCCAGGAGAATAAAATACAACATATGTACAACAGTTTTTCCATCGTATAAAATGAATAATTGCAAACAGTGTGAATGTAATGGTCATTTCTACGTATCGGGCAACCTAGGCTTCACTCTAGGGCATTGCTCCACCATATTGAATAGTTAGGGCCTTAGAAGTCAACGCCCGAAGCATAAAATACAAAATCAATAGAACAGCTTTTCCACTGTATAAAACGAATAATTGCAACCAGTGTGAATGTTGTGGTCATTTCTTCGTTCCGTGCAACCTAGGTTTTGCTCCAGGGCGTTGCTCCACCACATCGAATAGTTAGGGCCTTAGAAGTCAACGCCAGACGCATAAAGTACAGTATAAATACAACAGTTTTTCCATCGTATAAAACGAATAATTGCAACCAGTATGCAAGTTATGGTCATTTCTACGTTCCCGGCAACCTAGGCTTCTGCCTAGGTCGTTGCTCTACCAGATCGAATAGTTAGGGCCTAAGAAGTATACGCCAGAAGCATAAAATACGATATATGTACAACAGTTTTTCCATCGTATATCACGAATAATTGCAACCAGTGTGAAAGTAATGGTCACTTCTACGTTCCGGGCATCCTAGACTTAACCCTGAGGCATCGCTCCACCAGATCGAATACATAGGGCCTTAGAAGTCAACGCCAGAAGCATAAAGTACAATAAAAATCCAACAGTCTGATCATCGTATAACAGGAATAATTGCAACCAGTATGAAAGTTATGGTCATTTCTACGTTCGGAGCAACCCAGGCTTCACTCTAGGGCGTTGCTCCACCAGATCGAATAGTTAGGGCCTAAGAAGTCAACCCTAGAAGCATGAAATACAATAAAAATACAACAGTTTTTCCATCATATAGCATGAATAATTGCAACCAGTGTGGAAGTAATGGTCATTTCTACGTTCCGGGCAGCCTCTGCTTCAGTCTAGGGCGTTACTCCCCCAGATCGATGAGTTAGGGACTTAGAATTCAACGCCAGAAGCATAAAATACAATAAAAATGCAACAGTTTTTCCATCGTATTCCAGGAGTAACTGCAACCAGTGTGAAAGTACTGATCATTTCTACATTCCGGGCAACCTATTCTTCACTCTAGGGCGTTGATCCACCAGATCGAATAGTTTGGGCCTTAGAAGTCAACACCAGAAGAATAAAATACAACATAAGTACAACAGTTTTTCCATCGTATAAAATGAATAATTGCAAACAGTGTGAATGTAATGGTCATTTCTACGTATCGGGCAACCTAGGCTTAACTCTTGGGCGTTTCTCCTCCAGATCGCATTGCTAGGGACTTAGAATTCAACGCCAGAAGCATAAAATACAATAAAAATGCAACAGTTTGTCCATCGTACACCAGGAGTAACTGCAACCAGTGTGAAAGTACTGGTCATTTCAAGATTCCGGGCAACCTATTCTTCACTCTAGGGCGTTGCTCCAACCAGATCGAATAGTTAGGGCCTTAGAAGTCAACGCCCGAAGCATAAAATACAAAATCAATAGAACAGCTTTTCCATTGTATAAAACGAATAATTGCAACCAGTGTGAATGTTGTGGTCATTTCTTCGTTCCGTACAACCTAGGTTTTGCTCCAGGGCGTTGCTCCAGCACATCGAATAGTTAGGGCCTTAGAAATCAACGCCAGACGCATAAAGTACAGTATAAATACAACAGTTTTTCCATCGTATAAAACGAATAATTGCAACCAGTATGAAAGTTAGGGTCATTTGTACGTTCGGAGCAACCAAGGCTTCACTCTAGGGCGTTGCTCCACCAGATCGAATAGTTAGGGCCTAAGAAGTCTACGCCAGAAGCATAAAATACAATAAAAATACAACAGTTTTTCCATCGTATAAAACGAATAATTGCAAACATTGTGAAAGTAACGGTCATTTCTACGTTCCGGGCAATCTTGGCTTCACTCTAGGGCGTTGGTCCACCAGATCGAATAGTTAGAGCCTTCGAAGTCAACGCCAGATGCATAAAATACAATATAAATACAACAGTTTTTCCAGCGTATAAAACGAATAATTGCAACCAGTGTGAAAGTAATGGTCTTTTCCATGTTCCGCGCAACCTAGGCTTCACTCTAGGGCGTTGCTCCACCACATGGAATAGTTAGGGCCTTAAAAGTCAACGCCAGAAGCATAAAATACAATAAAAATGCAACAGATTTTCCATCGTATAGCAGGAGTAACTGCAACCAGTGTGAAAGTACTGGACATTTATAGATTCCGGGCAACCTATTCTTCACTCTAGGGCGTTGCTCCAACCAGATCGAATAGTTATGGCCTTAGAAGTCAACGCCAGAAGCATAAAATACAATAAAAATCCAACAGTTTTTCCAGCGTATAAAACGAATGATTGCAGCCAGTGTGAAAGTAATGGTCATATCTACGTTCCCGGCAACCTAGACTTGACACTAGGGCCTTGCTCCACCAGATCGAATTGTTGGGGCCTTAGAAGTCAACGCCCGAAGCATTAAATACAAAATTAATAGAACAGTTTTTCCATTGCATGAAACGAATAATTGCAACCAGTGTGAAAGTTATGGTCATATCTACGTTCCGTGCAACCTTGGCTTCACTCTAGGGCGTTGCTCCACCAAATCGAATAGCTACGGCCATAGAAGTCAACGCCAGAAGCATAAAAAGCAATATAAATACAACAGTTTTTCCATCGTATAAAACGAATAATTGCAAACATTGTGAAAGTAACGGTCATTTCTACGTTCCGGGCAACCTTGGCTTCACTCTAGGGCGTTGGTCCACCAGATCGAATAGTTAGAGCCTTCGAAGTCAACGCCAGATGCATAAAATACAATATGAATACAACAGTTCTTCCAGCGTATAAAACGAATAATTGCAACCAGTGTGAAAGTAATGGTCATATCTACGTTCCGGGCAACCTAGGCTTGACACTAGGGCGTTGCTCCACCAGATCGCATAGTTGTGGCCTTAGAAGTCAACGCCCGAAGCATTAAATACAAAATTAGTAGAACAGTTTTTCCATTGCATGAAACAAGTAATTGCAACCAGTGTGAAAGTTATGGCCATATCTACGTTCCGTGAAACCTTGGCATCTCTCTAGGGCGTTGCTCCACCAGATCGAATAGCTACGGCCGTAGAAGTCAACGCCAGAAGCATAAAAAGCAATATAAATACAACAGTTTTTCCATCGTATAGCAGGAGTAACTGCAACCAGTGTGAAAGTACTGGTCATTTCTAGATTCCGGGCAACCTATTCTTCACTCTAGGGCGTTGCTCCAACCAGATCGAATAGTTAGGGCCTTAGAAGTCAACGCCAGAGGCATAAAATACAATAAAAATCCAACGGTTTTTCCATCTTATAACACTAATAATTGCAAACAGTGTGAAGGTAATGGTCATTCCTACGCTCCGGGCAACCTAGGCTTCACTCCAGGGCGTTGATACACCAAATCGAATAGTTAGGGCCTTAGAAGTCAACGCCCGAAGCATAAAATGCAATATATATACAACAGTTCTTCCATCGTATAACAGCAATAATTGCAAACAGTGTGAAAGTGATGTTCGTTTCTACGTTCCTGGCAACCTACGCTGCAGTCTAGGGCGTTGGTCCACCAGATCCAATAGTTAGGGCCTTAGAAGTCAACGCCCGACGCATAAAATACAATAAAGATACAACAGTTTTTCCATCGTACAACAGGAATAATTGCAACCAGAGTGAAGGTGATGGACGTTTCTACGTTCCGGGCAACCTAGGATTCACTCTAGGGCGTTGCTCCACCAGATCGAATAGTTAGGGCCTTAGAAGTCAACGCCCGAAACATAAAATACAAAATCAATAAAACAGCTTTTCCATTGCATAAAACGAATAATTGCAACCAGTGTGAATGTTGTGGTCATTTCCACGTTCCGTGCAACCTAGGTTTTGCTCCAGGGCGTTGCTCCACCACATCGAATGGTTAGGGCCTTAGAAGTCAACGCTAGACGCATAAAGTACAGTATAAATACAACGGTTTTTCCATCGTATAAAACGAATAATTGCAACCAGTATGAAAGTTAGGGTCATTTGTACGTTCGGAGCAACCTACGCTTCACTCTAGGGCGTTGGTCCACCAGTTCCAATAGTTAGGGCCTAAGAAGTCAACGCCAGAAGCACCAAATACAAAATAAATACAGCAGTTTTTCCATCGTATAAAACGATTAATTGCAACCAGTGTGAAAGTAATGGTCATATCTACGTTCCGGGCAATCTAGTCTTGAATCTAGGGCGTTGCTCAACCAGATCGAAGAGGTAGGGCCATAGAAGTCAATGCCCGAAGCATAAAATACGTTAAAGATATAACAGTTTTTCCATCGTATAACAGGAGTAATTGCAACCAGTGTGAAAGTAATGGTCATATCTACGTTCCGGGCAATCTAGGCTTGACTCTAGGGCGTTGCTCCACCAGATCGAATAGTTAGGGCCCAAGAAGTTAACACCAGAAGCATAAAGTACAATAAAAATACAACAGCTTTTCCTTCGTATAACAGGAATAATTGCAAACAGTGTGAAGGTGATGGTCATTTCTATGTTCCTGGCAACCTTGGCTTCACTCCAGGGCGTTGCTTCATCAGGTCGAATAGTTAGGGCCTTAGACGTCAGCGCCCGACGCATAAAATACAATAAAGATGCAACGGCTTTTACATCGTATAACAGGAATAATTGCAACCAGTGTGAAGGTAATGGTCTTTTCCATGTTCCGCGCAACCTAGACTTCACTCTAGGGCGTTGCTCCACCACAATGAATAGTTAGGTCCATAAAAGTCAACGCCAGAAGCATAAAATACAATATAAATACAACAGTTTTTCCATCGTATACCGGGAATAATTGCAACAAGAGTGAACGTAATGATCATTTCTACGTTGCGGGCAACCTAGGCTTCACTCTAGGGCGTTGTTCCACCAGATCGTATAGTTAGGGCCTAAGAAGTCAACGCCAGATGCATAAAATACAATAAAAATCCAACAGGCTTTCCATCTTATAACTCTAATAATTGCAAACAGTGTGAAGGTAATGCTCATTCCTACGCTCCGGGCAACCTAGGCTTCACTCCAGGGCCTTGATCCACCACATCGAATAGTTAGGGCCTTAGAAGTCAACGCCCGAAGCATAAAATGCAATATCAGTACAACAGTTCTTTCATCGTATAACAGGAATAATTGCAAACAGTGTGAAAGTGATGTTCATTTCTACGTTCCTGGCAACCTACGTTGCAGTCTAGGGCGTTGGTCCACCAGATCCAATAGTTAGGGCCTTAGAAGTCAACGCCCGACGCATAAAATACAATAAAAATACAACAGTTTTTCCATCGTAGAACAGGAATATTTGCAACCAGAGTGAAGGTGATGGACATTTCTACGTTCCGGGCAACCTAGGATTCACTCTAGGGCGTTGCTCCACCAGATCGAATAGTCAGGGCCTAGGAAGTCAACGCCCGAAGCATAAAATACAATAGAAGTACAACAGTTTTTCCATCGTATAAAGAGAATAATTGCAACCAGTCTGAAAGTAATGGCCATTTCTGCGCTCCGGGCATCCTAGGCTTCACTCTGGGGCGTTGGTCCACCAGGTCCAATAGTTAGGGCCTAAGAAGTCAACGCCAGAAGCATAAAGTACAATAAAAATCCAACAGTTTGTAGATCGTATAACAGGAATAATTGCAGCCAGTGTGAAACTAATTGTCATTTCCATGTTCCGGGCAACCTAGGCTTCACTCTAGGGCGTTGCTCCACCAGGTCGAATAGCTAGGGCCTTAGAAAACAATGCCAGACGCGTAAAATACAATAAAAATACAACAGCTTTTCCATCGTGTAGAAGGTATAATTGCAACCAATGTGAAAGTAATGGTCATTTCTACGTTACGGGCAACATAGGCTTCACTCTTTGACGTTGCCCCACCGGATCGAAAAGATAGGGCCTAAGAAGTCCACGCCAGAAGCATAAAATAAAATAAAATTACAACAGTTTTTCCATCGTATAAAACGAATAATTGCAACCAGTGTGAAAGTAAAGGTCATTTCTACGTTCCGGGCAACCTAGGCTTCACTCTAGGGCGTTGCTCCACCAGATCGAATAGCTACGGCCTTAGAAGTCAACGCCACAAGCATAAAGTACAATAAAAATACAACAGTTTTTCCATCGTAGAACACGAATATTTGCAACCAGAGTGAAGGTGATGGACATTTCTACGTTCCGTGCAACCTAGGTTTTGCTCCACGGCGTTGCTCCACCACATCGAATAGTTAGGGCCTAAGAAGTCAACGCTAGACGCATAAAGTACAGTATAAATACACCAGTTTTTCCATCGTATAAAACGAATAATTGCAACCAGTATGAAAGTTAGGGTCATTTGTACGTTCGGAGCAACCTAGGCTTCACTCTAGGGCGTTGGTCCACAAGTTCCAATAGTTAGGGCCTACGAAGTCAACGACAGAAGCACCACATTCAAAATAAATGCAACAGTTTTTCCATCGTATAAAACGAATAATTGCAAACAGTGTGAAAGTAAAGGTCATTTCTACGTTTCGTGCAATCTAGGCTTCACTCTAGGGCGTTGCTCCACCACATCGAATAGCTACGGCCTTTGAAGTCAACGCCAGAAGCATAAAATACAACAAAAGTTCAACAGTTTTCCATCGTATAACAGGAATAATTCCAAACAGTGTGAAGGTAATGGTCATTTCTACGCTCCCGTCAACCTAGGCTTCACTCTAGGGCGTTGATCCACCACATCGAATAGTTAGGGCCTTAAAAGTCAACGCCAGAAGCATAAAATACGATATAAATACAACAGTTTTTCCATCGTATAAAACGAATAATTGCAGCCAGTGTGAAAGTAATTGTCATATCTACGCTCCGGGCAACCTAGGCTTGACACTAGGCGCTTGCTCCACCAGATCGAATTGTTGGGGCCTTAGAAGTCATCGCCCGAAGCATTAAATACAAAATAAATACAAAAGTTTTTCCATTGCATGAAACGAGTAATTGCAACCAGTGTGAAAGTTATAGCCATATCTACGTTCCGTGCTACCTTGGCTTCACTCTAGGGCGTTGCTCCACCAAATCGAATAGCTACGGCCATAGAAGTCAATGACAGAAGCATAAAAAGCAATATAAATACAACAGTTTTTCCATCGTATAGCAGGAGTAACTGCAACCAGTGTGAAAGTACAGGTCATTTCTAGATTCCGGGCAACCTATTCTTCACTCTAGGGCGTTGCTCCAACCAGATCGAATAGTTAGGGCCTTAGAAGTCAACGCCAGAAGCATAAAATACAATAAAAGTCCAACAGTTTTTCCATCTTATAACACTAATCATTGCAAACAGTGTGAAGGTAATGGTCATTCCTACGCTCCGGGCAACCTAGGCTTCTCTCCAGGGCGTTGATCCACCACATCGAATAGTTAGGGCCTTAGAAGTCAACGCCCGAAGCATAAAATGCAATATATATACAACAGTTCTTTCATCGTATAACAGGAATAATTGCAAGCAGTGTGAAACTGATGTTCATTTCTACGTTCCTGGCAACGTACGCTGCAGTCTAGGGCGTTGGTCCACCAGATCCAATAGTTAGGGCCTTAGAAGCCAACGCCCGACGCATAAAATACAAGAAAAATACAACAGTTTTTCCATCGTAGAACAGGAATATTTGCAACCAGAGTGAAGGTGATGAACATTTCTACGTTCCGGGCAACCTAGGATTCACTCTAGGGCGTTCCTCCACCAGATCGAATAGCTAGGGCCTTAGAAGTCAACGCCCGAAGCATAAAATACAAAATCAATAAAACAGCTTTTCCATTGTATAAAACGAATAATTGCAACCAGTGTGAATGTTGTGGTCATTTCTACGTTCCGTGCAACCTAGGTTTTGCTCCAGGGCGTTGCTCCACCACATCGAATAGTTAGGGCCTTAGAAGTCAACGCTAGACGCATAAAGTACAGTATAAATACAACGGTTTTTCCATCGTATAAAACGAATAATTGCAACCAGTATGAAAGTTAGGGTCATTTGTACGTTCGGAGCAACCTACGCTTCACTCTAGGGCGTTGGTCCACCAGTTCCAATAGTTAGGGCCTAAGAAGTCAACGCCAGAAGCACCAAATACAAAATAAATACAGCAGTTTTTCCATCGTATAAAACGATTAATTGCAACCAGTGTGAAAGTAATGGTCATATCTACGTTCCGGGCAATCTAGTCTTGAATCTAGGGCGTTGCTCAACCAGATCGAAGAGGTAGGGCCATAGAAGTCAATGCCCGAAGCATAAAATACGTTAAAGATATAACAGTTTTTCCATCGTATAACAGGAGTAATTGCAACCAGTGTGAAAGTAATGGTCATATCTACGTTCCGGGCAATCTAGGCTTGACTCTAGGGCGTTGCTCAACCAGATCGAAGAGGTAGGGCCATAGAAGTCAATGCCCGAAGCATAAAATACGATATAAATACAACAGTTTTTCCATCATATAACAGGAATAATTGCATCCAGCGTGACGATATGGCCATTTCTACGTTCCGCGCAATCTAGGCTTCACTCTAGGGCGCTGCTACACCACATCGAATAGTTACCGCCTTAGAAGTCAACGCCAGTAGCTTAAAATACAATATAAATACAACAGTTTTTACACTGTGTGAAATGAATAATTACTAACAGTGTGGAAGTAATGGTCATTTCTACGTTCCGGGCAACCTAGGCTTCACTCTAGGGCGTTGCTCCACCGCATCGAATAGCTACGGCCTTAGCAGTCAACGCCTGAAGCATAAATTACAATAAAAGTGCAGCTGTTTTTTCATCGAATAACAGGAATAATTGCAACAAGCGTAAAGGTAATGGTCATTTCTACGTTCCGGGCAATCTAGGCTTCACTCTAGGGCGTTGCTCTACCAGATCGAATAGTTAGGGCCCAAGAAGTCAACGCCAGAAGCATAAAATACTATATAAATACAACAGATTTTCCATCGTACAAGGCGAGTAATTGCAACCAGTGTGAAAGTAATGGTCATTTCTACGTTCCGGGCAACCTAGGCTTCAGGCTAGGGCGTTGCTCCACCAGATCAAATAGTTAGGGCCTCAGAAGTCAACGCTAGAAGCATATAATACAGTATAAATACTACAGTTTTTCCACCGTATAACAGGAAGAATTGCAAACAGTGTGAAAGTGATGGTCATTTCTACGTTCCTGGCAACCTACACTTCTCTCTAGAGCGTTGTTCCACCAGATCCAATAGTTAGGGCCTTAGAAGTCAACGCCCGATGCATAAAATATAATAAAAATACAACAGTTTTTCCATCGTATAACAGGAATAATTGCAACCAGTGTGAAAGATATGGTCATTTCTACGTTCCGGGCAACCTAGGCTTCACCCTAGGGCGTTGCTCCACCAGATCCAATTGTTAGGGCCTAAGAAGTCAACGCCCGAAGCATAAAATGCAATACATATACAACAGTTCTTCCATCGTATAACAGGAATAATTGCAAGCAGTGTGAAACTGATGTTCATTTCTACGTTCCTGGCAACGTACGCTGCAGTCTAGGGCGTTGGTCCACCAGATCCAATAGTTAGGGCCTTAGAAGCCAACGCCCGACGCATAAAATACAAGAAAAATACAACAGTTTTTCCATCGTAGAACAGGAATATTTGCAACCAGAGTGAAGGTGATGAACATTTCTACGTTCCGGGCAACCTAGGATTCACTCTAGGGCGTTCCTCCACCAGATCGAATAGCTAGGGCCTTAGAAGTCAACGCCCGAAGCATAAAATACAAAATCAATAAAACTGCTTTTCTATTGTATAAAACGAATAATTGCAACCAGTGTGAATGTTGTGGTCATTTCTACGTTCCGTGCAACCTAGGTTTTGCTCCAGGGCGTTGCTCCACCACATCGAATAGTTAGGGCCTTAGAAGTCAACGCTAGACGCATAAAGTACAGTATAAATACAACGGTTTTTCCATCGTATAAAACGAATAATTGCAACCAGTATGAAAGTTAGGGTCATTTGTACGTTCGGAGCAACCTACGCTTCACTCTAGGGCGTTGGTCCACCAGTTCCAATAGTTAGGGCCTAAGAAGTCAACGCCAGAAGCACCAAATTCAAAATAACTCCAACAGTTTTTCCACCGTATAAAACGAATAATTGCAAACAGTGTGAAAGTAAAGGTCATTTCTACGTTCCGGGCAACCTAGGCTTCACTCTAGGGCGTTGCTCCACCAGATCGAATAGTTAGGGCCCAAGAAGTTAACACCAGAAGCATAAAGTACAATAAAAATACAACAGCTTTTCCTTCGTATAACAGGAATAATTGCAAACAGTGTGAAGGTGATGGTCATTTCTATGTTCCTGGCAACCTTGGCTTCACTCCAGGGCGTTGCTTCATCAGGTCGAATAGTTAGGGCCTTAGACGTCAGCGCCCGACGCATAAAATACAATAAAGATGCAACGGCTTTTACATCGTATAACAGGAATAATTGCAACCAGTGTGAAGGTAATGGTCTTTTCCATGTTCCGCGCAACATAGACTTCACTCTAGGGCGTTGCTCCATCACAATGAATAGTTAGGTCCTTAAAAGTCAACGCCAGAAGCATAAAATACAATATAAATACAACAGTTTTTCCATCGTATACCGGGAATAATTGCAACAAGAGTGAACGTAATGATCATTTCTACGTTGCGGGCAACCTAGGCTTCACTCTAGGGCGTTGTTCCACCAGATCGTATAGTTAGGGCCTAAGAAGTCAACGCCAGATGCATAAAATACAATAAAAATCCAACAGGCTTTCCATCTTATAACTCTAATAATTGCAAACAGTGTGAAGGTAATGCTCATTCCTACGCTCCGGGCAACCTAGGCTTCACTCCAGGGCCTTGATCCACCACATCGAATAGTTAGGGCCTTAGAAGTCAACGCCCGAAGCATAAAATGCAATATCAGTACAACAGTTCTTTCATCGTATAACAGGAATAATTGCAAACAGTGTGAAAGTGATGTTCATTTCTACGTTCCTGGCAACCTACGCTGCAGTCTAGGGCGTTGGTCCACCAGATCCAATAGTTAGGGCCTTAGAAGTCAACGCCCGACGCATAAAATACAATAAAAATACAACAGTTTTTCCATCGTAGAACAGGAATATTTGCAACCAGAGTGAAGGTGATGGACATTTCTACGTTCCGGGCAACCTAGGATTCACTCTAGGGCGTTGCTCCACCAGATCGAATAGTCAGGGCCTAAGAAGTCAACGCCCGAAGCATAAAATACAATAGAAGTACAACAGTTTTTCCATCGTATAAAGAGAATAATTGCAACCAGTCTGAAAGTAATGGCCATTTCTGCGCTCCGGGCATCCTAGGCTTCACTCTGGGGCGTTGGTCCTCCAGGTCCAATAGTTAGGGCCTAAGAAGTCAACGCCAGAAGCATAAAGTACAATAAAAATCCAACAGTTTGTAGATCGTATAACAGGAATAATTGCAACCAGTGTGAAACTAATTGTCATTTCCATGTTCCGGGCAACCTAGGCTTCACTCTAGGGCGTTCCTCCACCAGGTCGAATAGCTAGGGCCTTAGAAAACAATGCCAGACGCGTAAAATACAATAAAAATACAACAGCTTCTCCATCGTGTAGAAGGTATAATTGCAACCAATGTGAAAGTAATGGTCATTTCTACGTTACGGGCAACATAGGCTTCACTCTTTGACGTTGCCCCACCGGATCGAAAAGATAGGGCCTAAGAAGTCCACGCCAGAAATATAAAATAAAATACAATTACAACAGTTTTTCCATCGTATAAAACGAATAATTGCAACCAGTGTGAAAGTAAAGGTCATTTCTACGTTCCGGGCAACCTAGGCTTCACTCTAGGGCGTTGCTCCACCAGATCGAATAGCTACGGCCTTAGAAGTCAACGCCACAAGCATAAAGTACAATAAAAATACAACAGTTTTTCCATCGTAGAACTCGAATATTTGCAACCAGAGTGAAGGTGATGGACATTTCTACGTTCCGTGCAACCTAGGTTTTGCTCCACGGCGTTGCTCCACCACATCGAATAGTTAGGGCCTTAGAAGTCAACGCTAGACGCATAAAGTACAGTATAAATACACCAGTTTTTCCATCGTATAAAACGAATAATTGCAACCAGTATGAAAGTTAGGGTCATTTGTACGTTCGGAGCAACCTAGGCTTCACTCTAGGGCGTTGGTCCACAAGTTGCAATAGTTAGGGCCTACGAAGTCAACGACAGAAGCACCACATTCAAAATAAATGCAACAGTTTTTCCATCGTATAAAACGAATAATTGCAAACAGTGTGAAAGTAAAGGTCATTTCTACGTTTCGTGCAATCTAGGCTTCACTCTAGGGCGTTGCTCCACCACATCGAATAGCTACGGCCTTTGAAGTCAACGCCAGAAGCATAAAATACAACAAAAGTTCAACAGTTTTCCATCGTATAACAGGAATAATTCCAAACAGTGTGAAGGTAATGGTCATTTCTACGCTCCCGTCAACCTAGGCTTCACTCTAGGGCGTTGGTCCACCACATCGAATAGTTAGGGCCTTAAAAGTCAACGCCAGAAGCATAAAATACGATATAAATACAACAGTTTTTCCATCGTATAAAACGAATAATTGCAGCCAGTGTGAAAGTAATTGTCATATCTACGCTCCGGGCAACCTAGACTTGACACTAGGCGCTTGCTCCACCAGATCGAATTGTTGGGGCCTTAGAAGTCATCGCCCGAAGCATTAAATACAAAATAAATACAACAGTTTTTCCATTGCATGAAACGAGTAATTGCAACCAGTGTGAAAGTTATAGCCATATCTACGTTCCGTGCTACCTTGGCTTCACTCTAGGGCGTTGCTCCACCAAATCGAATAGCTACGGCCATAGAAGTCAATGACAGAAGCATAAAAAGCAATATAAATACAACAGCTTTTCCATCGTATAGCAGGAGTAACTGCAACCACTGTGAAAGTACAGGTCATTTCTAGATTCCGGGCAACCTATTCTTCACTCTAGGGCGTTGCTCCAACCAGATCGAATAGTTAGGGCCTTAGAAGTCAACGCCAGAAGCATAAAATACAATAAAAGTCCAACAGTTTTTCCATCTTATAACACTAATAATTGCAAACAGTGTGAAGGTAATGGTCATTCCTACGCTCCGGGCAACCTAGGCTTCTCTCCAGGGCGTTGATCCACCACATCGAATAGTTAGGGCCTTAGAAGTCAACGCCCGAAGCATAAAATGCAATATATATACAACAGTTCTTTCATCGTATAACAGGAATAATTGCAAGCAGTGTGAAACTGATGTTCATTTCTACGTTCCTGGCAACGTACGCTGCAGTCTAGGGCGTTGGTCCACCAGATCCAATAGTTAGGGCCTTAGAAGCCAACGCCCGACGCATAAAATACAAGAAAAATACAACAGTTTTTCCATCGTAGCACAGGAATATTTGCAACCAGAGTGAAGGTGATGAACATTTCTACGTTCCGGGCAACCTAGGATTCACTCTAGGGCGTTCCTCCACCAGATCGAATAGCTAGGGCCTTAGAAGTCAACGCCCGAAGCATAAAATACAAAATCAATAAAACAGCTTTTCCATTGTATAAAACGAATAATTGCAACCAGTGTGAATGTTGTGGTCATTTCTACGTTCCGTGCAACCTAGGTTTTGCTCCAGGGCGTTGCTCCACCACATCGAATAGTTAGGGCCTTAGAAGTCAACGCTAGACGCATAAAGTACAGTATAAATACAACGGTTTTTCCATCGTATAAAACGAATAATTGCAACCAGTATGAAAGATAGGGTCATTTGTACGTTCGGAGCAACCTACGCTTCACTCTAGGGCGTTGGTCCACCAGTTCCAATAGTTAGGGCCTAAGAAGTCAACGCCAGAAGCACCAAATACAAAATAAATACAGCAGTTTTTCCATCGTATAAAACGATTAATTGCAACCAGTGTGAAAGTAATGGTCATATCTACGTTCCGGGCAATCTAGTCTTGAATCTAGGGCGTTGCTCAACCAGATCGAAGAGGTAGGGCCATAGAAGTCAATGCCCGAAGCATAAAATACGTTAAAGATATAACAGTTTTTCCATCGTATAACAGGAGTAATTGCAACCAGTGTGAAAGTAATGGTCATATCTACGTTCCGGGCAATCTAGGCTTGACTCTAGGGCGTTGCTCAACCAGATCGAAGAGGTAGGGCCATAGAAGTCAATGCCCGAAGCATAAAATACGATATAAATACAACAGTTTTTCCATCATATAACAGGAATAATTGCATCCAGCGTGACGATATGGCCATTTCTACGTTCCGC
Organism: Calliopsis andreniformis; assembly: GCF_051401765.1. NCBI lineage: Eukaryota > Metazoa > Arthropoda > Insecta > Hymenoptera > Andrenidae > Calliopsis > Calliopsis andreniformis. The sequence continues at coordinate 21,945,139 of NW_027480422.1, forward strand.
GCAATCTAGGCTTCACTCTAGGGCGCTGCTACACCACATCGAATAGTTACCGCCTTAGAAGTCAACGCCAGTAGCTTAAAATACAATATAAATACAACAGTTTTTACACTGTGTGAAATGAATAATTACTAACAGTGTGGAAGTAATGGTCATTTCTACGTTCCGGGCAACCTAGGCTTCACTCTAGGGCGTTGCTCCACCGCATCGAATAGCTACGGCCTTAGCAGTCAACGCCTGAAGCATAAATTTCAATAAAAGTGCAGCTGTTTTTTCATCGAATAACAGGAATAATTGCAACAAGCGTAAAGGTAATGGTCATTTCTACGTTCCGGGCAATCTAGGCTTCACTCTAGGGCGTTGCTCTACCAGATCGAATAGTTAGGGCCCAAGAAGTCAACGCCAGAAGCATAAAATACTATATAAATACAACAGATTTTCCATCGTACAAGGCGAGTAATTGCACCCAGTGTGAAAGTAATGGTCATTTCTACGTTCCGGGCAACCTAGGCTTCAGGCTAGGGCGTTGCTCCACCAGATCGAATAGTTAGGGCCTCAGAAGTCAACGCTAGAAGCATATAATACAGTATAAATACTACAGTTTTTCCACCGTATAACAGGAAGAATTGCAAACAGTGTGAAAGTGATGGTCATTTCTACGTTCCTGGCAACCTACACTTCTCTCTAGAGCGTTGTTCCACCAGATCCAATAGTTAGGGCCTTAGAAGTCAACGCCCGATGCATAAAATATAATAAAAATACAACAGTTTTTCCATCGTATAACAGGAATAATTGCAACCAGTGTGAAAGATATGGTCATTTCTACGTTCCGGGCAACCTAGGCTTCACCCTAGGGCGTTGCTCCACCAGATCCAATTGTTAGGGCCTAAGAAGTCAACGCCCGAAGCATAAAATGCAATACATATACAACAGTTCTTCCATCGTATAACAGGAATAATTGCAAACAGTGTGAAAGTGATGTTCATTTCTACGTTCCTGGCAACCTACGCTGCAGTCTAGGGCGTTGGTCCACCAGATCCAATAGTTAGGGCCTTAGAAGTCAACGCCCGAAGCATAAAATACAAAATCAATAAAACAGTTTTTCCACCGTATAAAACGAATAATTGCAAGCAGTGTGAAAGTAAAGGTCATTTCTACGTTTCGTGCAATCTAGGCTTCGCTCCAGGGCCTTGCTCCACCAGATCGAATAGTTAGGGACTTTGAATACAACGCCAGAAGCATAAAATACAATAAAAATACAACAGTTTTTCGTGCGTGTAAAAGGAATAATTGCAAAAAGTGTAAAAGTAATGGTCATTTCTACGTTCCGGGCAACCTAGGCTTCACTCTTGGGCGTTGCTTCATCTCATCGAATTGCTGCGGCCTTAGAAGTCAACTCCAGAAGCATAAAATCCATATAAATACGACAGCTTTTCCATCGCATAAAATGAATGATTGCAAACAGTGTGAAAGTTATGGTCATTTCTACGTTCCGGTCAACCTAGGCTTCACTCTAGGGCGTTACTCCACCACATCGAATAGCCACGGCCTTAGAAGTCAACGCCAGAAGCATAAAATACAATATAAATAAAACAGTTTTTCCGTCGTATAAAATGATTAATTGCAAACTTTGTGAAAGTAACGGTCATTTCTACGTTCTGGGCAACCTAGGCTTCACCCTAGGCCGTTGCTCCACCACGTGGAATAACTACAGCCTTAGAAGTCAACGAAAGGCGCATAAAATACAATATAAGTACATCAGTTTTTCCATTCTATGAAATGGATAATTTCAAACAGTGTGAAAGTAATGGTCATTTCGACGTTCTGGGCAACCCAGGCTTCACTCGAGGGCGTTGCTCCTCCAGATCCAATAGCTATTCCATTAGAAGTCAACGCCAGAAGCATAAAATAAAATAAAATAACAACAGTTTTTCCATCGTATAACAGGAATAACTGCAACCAGTGTGAAAGTAATGATCATTTCGACGTTTCGGGCATCCTAGACTTACCTCTAAGGCATTGCTGCAGCGGATCGAGGACTTAGGGCCGTAGATATCAACGCCAGAGGCGTAAAATACAAAATAAATACAACAGCCTTTCCATCGTATAAAACGAATAATTGCAACCAGTATGAAAGTTATAGTCATTTCTACGTTCCGGGCAACCTGGGCTTCACTCTAGGGTGTTGCTACACCAGATCGAATAGATACTGCCTTAGAAGTCAACGCCAGAAGCACAAAATACAATATAAATACAACAGTTTTTCCATCGTACAACAGGAATAATTGCAACCAATGTGAAAGTAATGGATATTTCTACGTTCCGGGCAACCTAGACTTCACCCTAGGGCGTAGCTATACCAGATCGAATAGTTACGGCCTTAGAAGTCAACGCCAGGAGCATAAAATACAATATAAATACAACAGTTTTTCCATCGTACAACACGAATAATTGCAACCAATATGAAAGTAATGGTCGGTTCTACGTTCCGGGCAACCTGAGCTTCACTCTAGGGAGTCGCTCCACCACATCGAATAGCTGCGGCCTTAGAAGTCAACGCCAGAAGCATAAGATATAATATAAATAAAACAGTTTTTCCATCGTATAAAATGAGTAATTGCAAACTCTGTGAAAGTAAGGGTCATTTCTACGTTCCGGGCAACCTAGGCTTCACTCTAGGGCGTTGATCCACCAGATCGAATAGCTAGGGATTTAGAATACAACGCCAGAGAAATAAAATACAATATATGTACAACAGTATCTCCATCGTATAAAACGAATAATAGCAACCAGTGTGAAAGTTATGGTCATTTCTACGTTCCGGGCAACTTAGGCTTCACTCTAGGGCGTTACTCCACCACATCGAATAGCTACGGCCTTCGAAGTCAACGCCAGAAGCATAATTTACAAATAAATGAAACAGCTTTTCTATCGTATAAAACGAATAATTGCAACCAGTGTGAAAGTTATGGTCATTTCTACGTTCCGGGCAACCTAGGCTTCACTCTAGGGCGCTGCTCCACCAGATCGAATAGTTAGGTCCTTAGAAGTCAACGCCCGAAGCATAAAATACAAAACAAATCGAACAGTTCTTCCATGGTATAAAACGAATAATTGCACGAGTGTGAAAGGTAAGGTCATTTCTACGTTCCGGGCAGCCGAGGCTTCACTCTATGGCGTTGTTCCGCCAGATCGAATAGTTAGGGCCTAAGAAGTCAACGCCAGAAGAATAAAATATGATAAATGTACAACACTTTTTCCATCTTACAAAGCGAATAATTGCAACCAGTGTGAAAGTAATGGCCATTTCCACGTTCCGAGCCACCTAGGCTTCATTCTAGGGCGTTGTTCCACCAGATCGAACAGTTAGGACCTAAGAAGTCAGCGCCAGAAGCATAAAATACAATATAAATACAACAGTCTTTCCATCGTATAAACCGAATAATTGCAACCAGTGTGAAAGACATGGTCATTTCTACGTTCCGGGCAACCTAGGCTTGACTCTAGGGCGTTGCTCCACCAAATCGAATAGCTGGGGCCTTAGAAGTCAACGCCCGAAGCATAAAATACAAAATTAATACAACAGTTATTCCGTCGTATAACAGGAATAATTACAACCAGTGTGAAAGTAATGGGCATTTCTACGTTCCGGGCAACCTAGGCTTCACAATAAGGCGTTGCTCCACCAGATCGAATAGTTAGGGCCTTAGAAGTCAACGATAGAAGCATAAAATACAATATAAATAAAACAGCCTTTCCATCGTATAAAACGAATAATTGCATCCAGTGTGAAAGTGATGGCCATTTCCACGTTCCGAGCCACCTAAGCTTCATTCTAGGGCGTTGTTCCACCAGATCGAACAGTTAGGACCTAAGAAGTCAGCGCCAGAAGCATAAAATACAATATAAATACAACAGTCTTTCCATCGTATAAACCGAATAATTGCAACCAGTGTGAAAGACATGGTCATTTCTACGTTCCGGGCAACCTAGGCTTGACTCTAGGGCGTTGCTCCACCAAATCGAATAGCTGGGGCCTTAGAAGTCAACGCCCGAAGCATAAAATACAAAATTAATACAACAGTTATTCCGTCGTATAACAGGAATAATTACAACCAGTGTGAAAGTAATGGGCATTTCTACGTTCTGCGCAACCTAGGCTTCACAATAAGGCGTTGCTCCACCATGTCGAATAGTTAGGGCCTTAGAAAACAACTCCAGATGCATAAAACACAATAAAAATACACCAGTTTTTCCATTGTATAAAAAGAATAATTGCAACCAGTGTGAAAGTAATGGTCTTTTCTACGTTTTGTGCAAGATAGGCTTCACTCTTGGACGTTGCCTCACGAGATCAAATAGCAAGGGCCTTAGAAGTCAACGCCAGAAGCATAAAATACAATATAAATACAACAGCTTTTCCATCGTATATGATGTATATTTGCAAACAGTGTGAAAGTAAAGGTCATTTCTACGTTCCGTGCAACCTAGGCTTAACTGTAGTGCGTTGCTGCTCCAGGTCGCATAGTTCGGGACGTAGAATTTAACGCCAGAAGCATAAAATACAATAAAAATGCAACAGTTTTTCCATCGTATTACAGGAATAATTGCAAACAGTGTGGAGGTAATGGACATTTCTACTTTCCGGGCAACCTAGGCTTCACTCTAGGGCGTTTCTCCACCACATCGAATAGCTGCGGCCCTAGGAGTCAACGCCTGAAGCATAAAATATAATATAAATACAACAGTTTTTCCATCGTATAACAGGAATAATTGCAGCCAGTGTGAAAGTAATGGTCATTTCTACGTTCCGGGCAACCTAGACTTCACTCTAGGGCGTAGCTACACCAGATCGAATAGTTAGGGCCTTAGAAGTCAACGACAGAAGCATAAAATACAGTATAAATAAAACAGCCTTTCCATCGTATAAAACGAATAATTGCAACCAGTGTGAAAGTGATGGTCATTTCTACGTTCCGGACAACCTAGGCTTAACTCTAGGGCGTTGCTCCACCAGATCCAATTGTTAGGTCCTAAGAAGTCAACGCCAGAAGCATAAAATACAATAAAAATATAACAGTCTTTCCATCGTATAATAGGAATAATTGCAATCAGGGTGAAGGTGATCGTCATTTCTACGTTCCGGGCAACCTAGGCTTCAGTCTAGGGCGTTGCTCCACCAGATCGAATAGTTAGGTCATAAGATGTCTACGCCAGAAGCATAAAATACAATATAAATACATCAGTTTTTCCATCGTGTAACAGGAATAATAGCAGCCAGTGTGAAAGTAATGGCCATTTCTTCGTTCCGAGCATCCTAGACTTAACTCTGAGGCATCGCTCCACGGGACCGAAGAGATAGGGCCTTAGCAGTCAACGCCGGAAGCATAAAATACAATATAGGTACAGAAGTTTTTCCATTGTATAACAGGAAAAATTGCAACCAGTGTGAAAGTATTGGTCTCTTCTACGTTCCGGGCAACCTGGGCTTCACTCGAGGGCGTTGCTCCTCCAGATCGAATAGCTATGGCATTAGATGTCAGCTCCTGAAGCATAAAATACAATAAAAATCCAACAGCTTTTCCATCGTATAACAGGAATAATTGCAGCCAGTGTGAAGGTAATGGTCATTACTTGGCTTCACTCTAGGGTGTTGTTCCACCAGATCGAATAGTTAGGGCCTAAGAAGTCAACGCCAGAAGCATAGAATACAATATAAATACAACAGTTTTTCCCCTGTATATAAGGAATGATTGCAAACAGTGTGAAAGTTATGGTCATTTCTACGTTCCGGGCACCTAGGCTTAACTGTAGGGCGTTGCTCCACCGGATAGCATAGTTAGGGACTTAGAATTTAACGCCAGAAGCATAAAATACAATAAAAATACCACAGTCTTTCCATCGTATAATAGGAATAATTGCAACCAGTGTGAAGGTAATGGTCATTTCTACGTTCCGGGCAACCTAGGCTTCACTTTTGGACGTTGCCCCACAAGATCGAATAGATAGGACCTTAGAAGACAACGCCAGAAGCATAAAATACAATAAAAATACAACAGTCTTTCCATCGTATAACAGGAATAATTACAGCCAGTGTGAAAGTAATGGTCATTTCTACGTTCCGGGCAACCTAGACTTCACTCTAGGGCGTAGCTACACCAGATCGAATAGTTAGGGCCTTAGAAGTCAACGATAGAAGCATAAAATACAATATAAATAAAACAGCCTTTCCATCGTATAAAACGAATAATTGCATCCAGTGTGAAAGTGATGGTCATTTCTACGTTCCGGACAACCTAGGCTTAACTCTAGGGCGTTGCTCCACCAGATCCAATAGTTAGGTCCTAAGAAGTCAACGCCAGAAGCATAAAATACAATAAAAATATAACAGTCTTTCCATCGTATAAAAGGAATAATTGCAATCAGGGTGAAGGTAATCGTCATTTCTACGTTCCGGGCAACCTAGGCTTCAGTCTAGGGCGTTGCTCCACCAGATCGAATAGTTAGGTCATAAGATGTCTACGCCAGAAGCATAAAATACAATATAAATACATCAGCTTTTCCATCGTGTAACAGGAATAATAGCAGCCAGTGTGAAAGTAATGGCCATTTCTTCGTTCCGAGCATCCTAGACTTAACTCTGAGGCATCGCTCCACGGGACCGAAGAGATAGGGCCTTAGCAGTCAACGCCGGAAGCATAAAATTCAATATAGGTACAGAAGTTTTTCCATTGTATAACAGGAAAAATTGTAACCAGTGTGAAAGTATTGGTCTCTTCTACGTTCCGGGCAACCTGGGCTTCACTCGAGGGCGTTGCTCCTCCAGATCGAATAGCTATGGCATTAGATGTCAGCTCCTGAAGCATAAATTACAATAAAAATCCAACAGCTTTTCCATCGTATAACAGGAATAATTGCAGCCAGTGTGAAGGTAATGGTCATTACTTGGCCTCCGTCTAGGGCGTTGCTCCACCCGATCGAATAGTTAGGTCCTAAGATGTCTACGCCAGAAGCATAAAATACAATATAAATACAACAGCTTTTCGAGCGTATAACAGGAATAATTGCAGCCAGTGTGAAAGTAATGGTCATTTCTACGTTCCGGTCAACCTAGGCTTCACTCTAGGGCGTTACTCCACCACATCGAATAGCCACGGCCTTAGAAGTCAACGCCAGAAGCATAAAATACAATATAAATAAAACAGTTTTTCCGTCGTATAAAATGATTAATTGCAAACTTTGTGAAAGTAACGGTCATTTCTACGTTCTGGGCAACCTAGGCTTCACCCTAGGCCGTTGCTCCACCACGTGGAATAACTACAGCCTTAGAAGTCAACGAAAGGCGCATAAAATACAATATAAGTACATCAGTTTTTCCATTCTATGAAATGGATAATTGCAAACAGTGTGAAAGTAATGGTCATTTCGACGTTCTGGGCAACCCAGGCTTCACTCGAGGGCGTTGCTCCTCCAGATCCAATAGCTATTCCATTAGAAGTCAACGCCAGAAGCATAAAATAAAATAAAATAACAACAGTTTTTCCATCGTATAACAGGAATAACTGCAACCAGCGTGAAAGTAATGATCATTTCGACGTTTCGGGCATCCTAGACTTACCTCTAAGGCATTGCTGCAGCGGATCGAGGATTTAGGGCCGTAGATATCAACGCCAGAGGCGTAAAATACAAAATAAATACAACAGCCTTTCCATCGTATAAAACGAATAATTGCAACCAGTATGAAAGTTATAGTCATTTCTACGTTCCGGGCAACCTGGGCTTCACTCTAGGGTGTTGCTACACCAGATCGAATAGATACTGCCTTAGAAGTCAACGCCAGAAGCACAAAATACAATATAAATACAACAGTTTTTCCATCGTACAACAGGAATAATTGCAACCAATGTGAAAGACATGGTCATTTCTACGTTCCGGGCAACCTAGGCTTGACTCTAGGGCGTTGCTCCACCAAATCGAATAGCTGGGGCCTTAGAAGTCAACGCCCGAAGCATAAAATACAAAATTAATACAACAGTTATTCCGTCGTATAACAGGAATAATTACAACCAGTGTGAAAGTAATGGGCATTTCTACGTTCTGTGCAACCTAGGCTTCACAGTAAGGCGTTGCTCCACCATGTCGAATAGTTAGGGCCCTAGAAAACAACTCCAGACGCATAAAACACAATAAAAGTACACCAGATTTTCCATTATATAAAAAGAATAATTGCAACCAGTGTGAAAGTAATGGTCTTTTCTACGTTTCGGGCAAGATAGGCTTCACTCTTGGACGTTGCCTCACGAGATCGAATAGCAAGAGCCTTAGAAGTCAACGCCAGAAGCATGAAATACAATAAAAGTACAACAGTTTTCCATCGTATAGCATGAATAATTGCAACCAGTGTGAAAGTAATGGTCATTTCGACGTTCTGGGCAACCCAGGCTTCACTCGAGGGCGTTGCTCCTCCATATCCAATAGCTATTCCATTAGAAGTCAACGCCAGAAGCATAAAATAAAATAAAATAACAACAGTTTTTCCATCGTATAACAGGAATAGCTGCAACCAGTGTGAAAGTAATGATCATTTCGACGTTTCGGGCATCCTAGACTTACCTCTAAGGCATTGCTGCAGCGGATCGAAGAGTTAGGGCCGTAGATATCAACGCCAGAGGCGTAAAATACAAAATAAATACAACAGCCTTTCCATCGTATAAAACGAATAATTGCAACCAGTATGAAAGTTATAGTCATTTCTACGTTCCGGGCAACCTAGGCTTCACTCTAGGGTGTTGCTACACCAGATCGAATAGATACTGCCTTAGAAGTCAACGCCAGAAGCATAAAATACAATAAAAATACAACAGTTTTTTCATCGTATAACAGGAATAATTGCAAGAAGCGTGAAGGTAATGGTCATTTCTACGTTCCGGGCAATCTAGGCTTCAGTCTAGAGCGTTGCTCCGCCAGATCGAATAGCTAGGGCCTCATAAGTCAAGGCCAGAAGTATAAAATACAATATAAATACAACAGCTTTTCCATCGTATAACAGGAATAATTGCAACCAGTGTGAAAGTTATGGTCATTTCTTCGTTCCGTGCCACCTAGGCTTCATTCTAGGGCGTTGTTCCACCAGATCGAACAGTTAGGACCTAAGAAGTCAGCGCCAGAAGCATAAAATACAATATAAATACAACAGTCTTTCCATCGTATAAACCGAATAATTGCAACCAGTGTGAAAGACATGGTCATTTCTACGTTCCGGGCAACCTAGGCTTAACTCTAGGGCGTTGCTCCACCAAATCGAATAGTTAGGGCCTTAGAAGTCAACGCCCGAAGCATAAAATACAAAATAAATGGATCAGTTTTTCCATTGTATAAGACGAATAATTGCAACCAGTGTGAAAGTTATGGTCATTTCTACGTTCCGGGCAACCTAGGCTTCACTCTAGGGTGTTGGTCCACCAGTTCCAATAGTTAGGGCCTAAGAAGTCAACGACAGAAGCATAAAATACAATAAGGATACAACAGCTTTTCCATCGTATAACAGGAATAATTGCAACCAGAGTGAAGGTGATTGTCATTTCTACGTTCCGGTCAACCTAGGCTTCACCCTAGGGCGTTGCTACACTAGATCGAATAGCTAGGGCCTTAGAAGTCATCGCCAGAAGCATAAAATAAAATAAAAATACAGCAGTTATTCCATCGTATAACTGGTATAATTACAACCAGTGTGAAGGCAATGGCCTTTTCTACGTTCCGTCAACCTAGGCTTCACTACAGGGCGTTGCTCCACCAGATCGAATAGTTAGGGACTTAGAATTCGACGCCAGAAGCATAAAATACAACATAAGTACAACAGTTTGTCCATTGTATAACAGGAATAATTGCAACCAGTGTGAAAGTACAGGTCATTTCTACGTTCCGGGCAACCTCGGCTTCGCTCAAGGGCGTTGCTCCACCAGATCGAATAGCAAGGGACTTAGAAGTCAATGCCCGAAGCATAAAATTCAAAATAAATAGAACAGTCTTTCCATTGTATAAAACGAATAATTGCAACCAGTGTGAAAGTTATGGTCATTTCTACGTTGCGGGCTGCCTAGGCTTCACCCTAGGGCGTTGTTCCTCTAGATCGAATAGTTAGGGCCTATGAAGTCAACGGCAGAAGCATAAAATACATTATAAATACAACAGCTTTTCCATCGTATACGATGTATATTTGCAAAGAGTCTGAAAGTAAAGGTCATTTCTACGTTCCGGGCAACCTAGTCTTAACTGTAAGGCGTTGCTCCACCAGATCGCATAGTTAGGGACTTAGAATTTAACGCCAGAAGCATAAAATACAGTAAAAATGCAACAGTTTTTCCATAGTGGAACGGGAATAATAGCAACCAGTGTGAAAGTACAGGTCATTTCTACGTTGCGGGCAACCTAGGCTTCACTCTAGGGCGTTGATCCACCAGATCGATTAGCTAGGGACATAGAATTCAACGCCAGAAGCAGAAAATACAATAAAAATCCAACAGTTTGTCCATCGTATAACAGGAATAATTGCAACAAGTGTGAAATTTATGGTCATTTCTACGTTCCGGGCAACATAGGCTTCACTCTAGGACGTTGACCCACCAGAACGAATGGCTAGGAGCTTAAAAATCAAAGTTAGAAGCAGAAAATACAATAAAAATACAATAGTTTTTCCATCGTATAGCATGAATGATTGCAACCAGTGTGAAAGTGATGATCATTTCGACGCTTCGGGCATCCTAGACTTATCCCTGAGGCATTGATCTACCAGATCGAAGAGTTAGGGCCTTTGAAGTCAACGCCAGTAGCACAAAATACAAAATAAACAGTACAGTCTTTCCAACGTATAAAACGAATAATTGCAACCAGTGTAAATGTTATGGTCATATCTACGTTTCGGGCAACCTAGGCTTCACTCTGGGGCGTTGCTCCACCAGATCGAATAGCTAGGGCCTAGAAGTCAACGCCCGAAGCATAAAATACAATAAAAATACAACAGATTTTCCTTCTTATAAAACGAATAATTGCAGCCAGTGTGAAAGTTATGGTCATTTCTACGTCCAGGGCTACCTAGGCTTCACTCTAGGGCGTCGCCCCACCAGATCCAATAGTAAGGGCCTTAGAAGTCAACTCCAGAAGCACAAGATACCATATAAATACATCAGTTTTTCCGTCGTTTAACAGGAATAATTGCAACCAGTGTCAAGGATACGGTCATTTCTACGTTGCGGACAACCTAGGCTTCACTCTAGGGCGTTGGCCCACCAGATCTATTAGTTAGGGCCTAAGAAGTCAACGCCAGAAGCATAAAATACAAAACAAACACTACAGTCTTTCCATCGTATAAAACGAATAATTGCAACCACTCTGAATGTTATGGTCATATCTACGTTTCGGGCAACCTAGGCTTCACTCTAGGGCGTTGCTCCACCAGATCGAATAGCTAGGGCCTTAGAAGTCAACGCCCGAAACATAAAATGCAATAAAAATACATCAGTTTTTCCATCGTATAACAGGAATAATTGCAACCAGGTTGAAGTGATGGTCATTTCTACGTTCCGGGCGATCTAGGCCTCACTCTAGGGCGTTGTTCCGCCAGGTCGAATAGTTAGGGCCTAGGAAGTCAACGGCAGAAGCATAAAATACGATATATGTACAACAGTTTTTCCACCGTATAAAACGGATAATTGCAACCAGTGTGAAAGTAATGGCCATTTCTACGTTCCGGGCATCCTAGTCTTCACTCTGGGGCATTGCTGCGCCAGACCGAATAAATAGGGCCTTAGAAGTCAACGCCAGAAGCAAAAAATAAAATAAAAATACAACAGTTTTTTCATCGTATAGCAGGAATATTTGCATCAAGCGTGAATGTAATGGTCATTTCTACCTTCCGGGCTATCTAGTCTTCACTGTAGGGCGGTGCTCCACCAGATCAAATAGTTAGGGCCTAAGAAGTCAACGCCAGAAGCATAAAATACAATTTAATACAACAGCTTTTCCATCGTATATAATGTATATTTGCAAACAGTGTGAAAGTAACGGTCATTTCTACGTTCCGGGCAACCTAGGCTTCACTCTAGGGCGTTGCTCAACCAGATCGAATAGTTAGGGACTTAGAATTCGACGCCACAAGCATAAAATACAACATAAGTACAACAGTTTTTCCATCGTATAACAGGAATAGTTGCAACCAGTGTAAAAGTACAGGTCACTTCTACGTTCCGGGCAACCTAGGCTTCGGTCAAGGGCGTTGCTCCACCAGATCGAATAGCATGGGACTTAGAAGTCAACGCCAGAAGCATTAAATATAATAAAAATACAACAGTTTTTCAATCGTATAAAATGTATAATTGCAAGCAATGTGAAGGTAATGGTCATTTCTACGTTCCGGGCTACCTAGGCTTCACTTTAGAGCGTTTCTCTACCAGATCGAATATTTAGGGCCTTAGAAGTCAACGCCCGAAGCATTAAATACAAAATAAATAGATCAGTTTTTCCATTGTATAAGACGAATAATTGCATCCAGTGTGAAAGTTATGGTCATTTCTACGTTCCGGGCAACCTAGGCTTCACTCTGGGGTGTTGGTCCACCGGGTCGAATAGTTGGGGCGTTAGAAAACAACTCCAAACGCATAAAATACAATAAAAATACAACAGTTTTACCATCGTATAACTGGCATAATTGCAACCAGTGTGAAGGTAATGGTCTTTTCTGCGTTCCGGACAACCTAGGCTTCACTACAGGGCGGCGCTCCACCAGATCAAATAGTTAGGGCCTAAGAAGGCAACGCCAGAAGCATAAAATACAATATAAATTCAACAGCTTTTCCATCGTATATAATGTATATTTGCAAACAGTGTGAAAGTAACGGTCATTTCTACGTTCCGGGCAGCCTAGGCTTCACTACAGGGCGGTGCTCCACCAGATCAAATAGTTAGGGCCTAAGAAGTCAACGCCAGAAGCATAAAATACAATATAAATACAACAGCTTTTCCATCGTATATGATGTATATTTGGAAACAGTGTGAAGGTAAAGGTCATTTCTACGTTCCGGGCAACCTAGGCTTAACTGTAGGGCGTTGCACCACCAGATCGCGTAGTTAGGGACTTAGAATTTAACGCCAGAAGCATAAAATACAATAAGAGTGCAAAAGTTTTTCCATCGTATAACAGGTATAATTGCAACCAGTGTGAAAGTACAGGTCATTTCTACGCTCCGGGCAACCTGGGCTTCACTCTAGGGCGTTGCCGCACCACATCGAACAGCTAAGGCCTTAGAAGTCTACGCCAGAAGCATAAAATACAATACAAATACAACAGCTTTTCCATCGTATAACAGGAATAATTACAACCAGTGTGATAGCAGTGGTCATTTCTACGGTCCGGGCAACCTAGGCTTCACTCTAGGGCGTTGCTCCACCAGATCGGATAGCTAGGGCCTTAGAAGTCAGCGCCCGAAACATGAAATGCAATAAAAATACAACAGTTTTTCCATCGTATACCAGGAATGATTGCAACCAGAGTGAAAGTGATTGTGATTTCTACATTCCGGGCCACCTAGGCTTCACTCTAGGGCGTTGCTCCAACAGATCGAATAGCTAGGGCCTTAGAAGTCTACACCAGAAGCATAAAATAAAATAAAAATACAACAGTTATTCCATCGTCTAACAGGAATAATTACAACCAGTGTGATAGTAATGGGCATTTCTACGTTCCGTGCAACCTAGGCTTCATTCTAGGGCGTTGTTCCACCAGATCGAACAGTTAGGACCTAAGAAGTCAACGCCAGAAGCATAAAATACAATATAAATACAACAGTTTTTCCATCGTATAAACCGAATAATTGCAACCAGTGTGAAAGACATGGTCATTTCTACGTTCCGGGCAACCTAGGCTTGACTCTAGGGCGTTGCTGCACCAAATCGAATAGCTAGGGCCTTAGAAGTCACCGCCCGAAGCATAAAATACAAAATTAATACAACTGTTATTCCATCGTATAACAGGAATAATTACAACCAGTGTGAAAGTAATGGGCATTTCTACGTTCCGTGCAACCTAGGCTTCACAGTAAGGCGTTGTTCCACCATGTCGAATAGTTAGGGCCTTAGAAAACAACTCCAGACGCATAAAACACAATAAAAGTACACCAGATTTTCCATTATATAAAAAGAATAATTGCAACCAGTGTGAAAGTAATGGTCTTTTCTACGTTTCGGGCAAGATAGGCTTCACTCTTGGACGTTGCCTCACGAGATCGAATAGCAAGAGCCTTTTAAGTCAACGCCAGAAGCATGAAATACAACAAAAGTACAACAGTTTTCCATCGTATAGCATGAATAATTGCAACCAGTGTGAAAGTTATGGTCATTTCTACGTTCCGGGGAACCTAGGCTTCACTCTAGGGCGTTGGTCCACCAGGTCGAATAGTTAGGGCCTTAGAAGTCAACGCCCGAAGCATAAAATACAAAATTAATGCAACAGTTTTTCCATCGTATAATACGAATAATTGCAACCAGTGAGAAAGATATGGTCATTTCTTCGTTTTGTGCAAGATAGGCTTCACTCTTGGACGTTGCCTCACGAGATCAAATAGCAAGGGCCATAGAAGTCAACGCCAGAAGCATAAAATACAATATAAATACAACAGCTTTTCCATCGTATATGATGTATATTTGCAAACAGTGTGAAAGTAAAGGTCATTTCTACGTTCCGTGCAACCTAGGCTTAACTGTAGTGCGTTGCTGCTCCATGTCGCATAGTTCGGGACGTAGAATTTAACGCCAGAAGCATAAAATACAATAAAAATGCAACAGTTTTTCCATCGTATTACAGGAATAATTGCAAACAGTGTGGAGGTAATGGACATTTCTACTTTCCGGGCAACCTAGGCTTCACTCTAGGGCGTTTCTCCACCACATCGAATAGCTGCGGCCCTAGAAGTCAACGCCTGAAGCATAAAATATAATATAAATACAACAGTTTTTCCATCGTATAACAGGAATAATTGCAACCAGTGTGAAAGACATGGTCATTTCCACGTTCCGGGCAACCTAGCCTTCACTCTAGGGCGATGCTCCACCAGATCGAATAGTTAGGGCCTAAGAAGTCAACGCCAGAAGCATAAAACACAATATAAATACAACAGTTTTTCCATAGTATAATAAGAATAATTGCAATCAGTATGAAAGTCATGATCATTTCTACGTTCCGGGCTACCTGGGCGACACCAGAGGGCGTTGCTCCACCAGATCCAATAGTTAGGACCTAAGAAGTCAACACCAGAAGCATGAAATACAGAATAGGTACAACAGTTATTCCCTTGTATAACAGGAATAGTTGCAACCAGTGTGAAAGGTATGGTCATTTCTACGTTCCGGGGTACCTAGGCCTCACTCTAGGGCATTGCTCCACCCCATCGAATAGCTACGGCCTTAGAAGTCAACGCCATAACTATAAAATACATTATATATACAATTGTATTTCCATTGTATAAAATGAATAATTGCATACAGTGTGGAAGTAATGGTTATTTCTACGTTCAGGGCAACCTAGGCAACACACTAGGGCGTTGCTCCACCAGAACGAATAGCTACGGCCTTAGGAGTCAACGCCAGAGGCATAACATACAATATAAGCACAACAGTTTTTCCATCGTCTAAAACGAATAATTGCAATCAGTATGAAGGTTATGGTCATTTCTACGATCCGGGCCACCTAGGCTTCACCCTAGGCGTTAGTCCACCAGAACCAATAGTTAGGGCCTAAGAAGTCAACGCCAGAAGCATAAAGTACAATAAAAATCCAACAGTTTGTCCATCGTATAACAGGAATAATTGCAACCAGTGTGAAATTAATGGTCATTTCTACGCTACGGGCAACCTAGGCTTCACTCTAGGGCGTCGTTCCACCAGATCGAATAGTTAGGGCCTAAGAAGTCTACGCCAGAAGCATAAAATACAATACAAATACAACAGCTTTTCCATCGTATAACAGGAATAATTACAACCAGTGTGATAGCAATGGTCATTTCTACGGTCCGGGCAACCTAGGCTTCACTCTAGGGCGTTGCTCCACCAGATCGGATAGCTAGGGCCTTAGAAGTCAGCGCCCGAAACATGAAATGCAATAAAAATACAACAGTTTTTCCATCGTATACCAGGAATGATTGCAACCGGAGTTAAAGTGATTGTGATTTCTACATTCCGGGCCACCTAGGCTTCACTCTAGGGCGTTGCTCCAACAGATCGTATAGCTAGGGCCTTAGAAGTCTACACCAGAAGCATAAAATAAAATAAAAATACAACAGTTATTCCATCGTCTAACAGGAATAATTACAACCAGTGTGATAGTAATGGGCATTTCTACGTTCCGTGCAACCTAGGCTTCATTCTAGGGCGTTGTTCCACCAGATCGAACAGTTAGGACCTAAGATGTCAACGCCAGAAGCATAAAATACAATATAAATACAACAGTTTTTCCATCGTATAAACCGAATAATTGCAACCAGTGTGAAAGACATGGTCATTTCTACGTTCCGGGCAACCTAGGCTTGACTCTAGGGCGTTGCTGCACCAAATCGAATAGCTAGGGCCTTAGAAGTCAACGCCCGAAGCATAAAATACAAAATTAATACAACTGTTATTCCATCGTATAACAGGAATAATTACAACCAGTGTGAAAGTTATGGTCATTTCTGCGTTCCGGGCAACCTAGGCTTCACTCTAGGGCGTTGCTGCACCAAATCGAATAGCTAGGGCCTTAGAAGTCAACGCCCGAAGCATAAAATACAAAATTAATGCAACTGTTATTCCATCGTATAACAGGAATAATTACAACCAGTGTGAAAGTTATGGTCATTTCTACGTTCCGGGCAACCTAGGCTTCACTCTAGGGCGCTGCTCCACCAGATCGAATAGTTAGGTCCTTAGAAGTCAACGCCCGAAGCATAAAATAGAAAACAAATCGAACAGTTCTTCCATGGTATAAAACGAATAATTGCACGAGTGTGAAAGGTAAGGTCATTTCTACGTTCCGGGCAGCCTAGGCTTCACTCTATGGCGTTGTTCCGCCAGATCGAATAGTTAGGGCCTAAGGAGTCAACGCCAGAAGAATAAAATACGATAAATGTACAACACTTTTTCCATCTTACAAAGCGAATAATTGCAACCAGTGTGAAAGTAATGGCGATTTCTACGTTCCGAGCAACCTAGGCTTCACTATAGGGCGTTGCTCCACCACATCGAATAGCTACGGCCTTAGAAGTCAACGCCTGAAGCATAAAATACAATAAAAATACAACAGTTTTTTCATCGTATAACAGGAATAATTGCAAGAAGCGTGAAGGTAATGGTCATTTCTATGTTCCGGGCAATCTAGGCTTCACTCTAGAGCGTTGCTCCGCCAGATCGAATAGCTAGGGCCTCAGAAGTCAAGGCCAGAAGTATAAAATACAATATAAATACAACAGCTTTTCCATCGCATAACAGGAATAATTGCAACCAGTGTGAAAGTTATGGTCATTTCTACGTTCCGTGCCACCTAGGCTTCATTCTAGGGCGTTGTTCCACCAGATCGAACAGTTAGGACCTAAGAAGTCAGCGCCAGAAGCATAAAATACAATATAAATACAACAGTCTTTCCATCGTATAAACCGAATAATTGCAACCAGTGTGAAAGACATGGTCATTTCTACGTTCCGGGCAACCTAGGCCTGACTCTAGGGCGTTGCTCCACCAAATCGAATAGCTGGGGCCTTAGAAGTCAACGCCCGAAGCATAAAATACAAAATTAATACAACAGTTATTCCATCGTATAACAGGAATAATTACAACCAGTGTGAAAGTAATGGGCATTTCTACGTTCTGTGCAACCTATGCTTCACAATAAGGCGTTGCTCCACCATGTCGAATAGTTAGGGCCTTAGAAAACAACTCCAGACGCATAAAACACAATAAAAATACACCAGTTTTTCCATTGTATAAAAAGAATAATTGCAACCAGTGTGAAAGTAATGGTCTTTTCTACGTTTTGTGCAAGATAGGCTTCACTCTTGGACGTTGCCTCACGAGATCAAATAGCAAGGGCCTTAGAAGTCAACGCCAGAAGCATAGAATACAATATAAATACAACAGCTTTTCCATCGTATATGATGTATATTTGCAAACAGTGTGAAAGTAAAGGTCATTTCTACGTTCCGTGCAACCTAGGCTTAACTGTAGTGCGTTGCTGCTCCAGGTCGCATAGTTCGGGACGTAGAATTTAACGCCAGAAGCATAAAATACAATAAAAATGCAACAGTTTTTCCATCGTATTACAGGAATAATTGCAAACAGTGTGGAGGTAATGGACATTTCTACTTTCCGGGCAACCTAGGCTTCACTCTAGGGCGTTTCTCCACCACATCGAATAGCTGCGGCCCTAGAAGTCAACGCCTGAAGCATAAAATATAATATAAATACAACAGTTTTTCCATCCTATAACAGGAATAATTGCAACCAGTGTGAAAGACATGGTCATTTCTACGTTCCGGGCAACCTAGCCTTCACTCTAGGGCGATGCTCCACCAGTTCGAATAGTTAGGGCCTAAGAAGTCTACGCCAGAAGCATAAAACACAATATAAATACAACAGTTTTTCCATAGTATAATACGAATAATTGCAATCAGTATGAAAGTCATGATCATTTCTACGTTCCGGGCTACCTCGGCGACACCAGAGGGCGTTGCTCCACCAGATCCAATAGTTAGGACCTAAGAAGTCAACACCAGAAGCATAAAATACAGAATAGGTACAACAGTTATTCCCTTGTATAACAGGAATAATTGCAACCAGTGTGAAAGGTATGGTCATTTCTACGTTCCGGGGAACCTAGGCCTCACTCTAGGGCATTGCTCCACCCCATCGAATAGCTACGGCCTTAGAAGTCGACGCCATAACTATAAAATACATTATATATACAATTGTATTTCCATTGTATAAAATGAATAATTGCATACAGTGTGGAAGTAATGGTTATTTCTACGTTCAGGGCAACCTAGGCAACACGCTAGGGCGTTGCTCCACCAGAACGAATAGCTACGGCCTTAGGAGTCAACGCCAGAGGCATGACATACAATATAAGCACAACAGTTTTTCCAACGTCTAAAACGAATAATTGCAATCAGCATGAAGGTTATGGTCATTTCTACGATCCGGGCCACCTAGGCTTCACCCTAGGCATTAGTCCACCAGAACCAATAGTTAGGGCCTAAGAAGTCAACGCCAGAAGCATAAAGTACAATAAAAATCCAACAGTTTGTCCATCGTATAACAGGAATAATTACAACCAGTGTGAAAGTAATGGGCATTTCTACGTTCCGTGCAACCTAGGCTTCACAGTAAGGCGTTGTTCCACCATGTCGAATAGTTAGGGCCTTAGAAAACAACTCCAGACGCATAAAACACAATAAAAGTACACCAGATTTTCCATTATATAAAAAGAATAATTGCAACCAGTGTGAAAGTAATGGTCTTTTCTACGTTTCGGGCAAGATAGGCTTCACTCAAGGTCGTTGCTCCACCAGATCCAATAGTTTGGGCCTAAGAAGTCAACGACAGAAGCATAAAATACAATAATGATACAACAGCTTTTCCATCGTATAACAGGTATAATTGCAACCAGAGTGAAGGTGATTGTCATTTCTACGTTCCGGGCAACCTAGGCTTCACCCTAGGGCGTTGCTACACTAGATCGAATAGTTAGGGCATTAGAAGTCAACGCCAGAAGCATAAAACAAATAAAAATACAGCAGTTATTCCATCGTATAACTCGAATAATTACAACCAGTGTGAAAGAAATGGGCATTTCCTCGTTCCGTGCAACCTAGACTTCACTCTAGGGCGTTGCTCCACCAGGTCGAATAGTTGGGGACTAAGAATTTAACACAAGAAGCATAAAATACAAGAAAGATGAAACAGTTTTTCCATCGTATAACAGGAATAATTGCAACTAGTGTGAAGGTAATGGCCTTTTCTACGTTCCGGGCAACATAGGCTTCACTACAGGGCGGTGCTCCGCCAGATCAAATAGTTAGGGCCAAAGAAGTCAACGCCAGAAGCATAAAATACAATATAAATACAACAGTTTTTCCATCGTATATTATGTATATTTGCAAACAGTGTGAAAGTAACGGTCATTTCTGCGTTCTGGGCAACCTAAGCTTCACTCTAGGGCGTTGCTCCACCAGATCGAATAGTTAGGGAGCTAGAATTCGACGCCAGAAGCATAAAATACAACATAAGTACAACAGTTTTTAGATTGTATAACAGGAATAATTGCAACTAGTGTGAAAGTACAGGACATTTCTACGTTCCGGGCAACCTCGGCTTCGCTCAAGGGCGTTGCTCCACCAGATCGAATATCAAGGGACTTAGAAGTCAATGCCCGAAGCATAAAATACAAAATAAATAGAACAGTTTTTCTATTGTATAAAACGAATAATTGCAACCAGTGTGAAAGTTATGGTTATTTCTACGTTCCGGGAATCCTAGGCTTCCCTCTAGGGCGTTGCTCTACCAGATCGAATAGCTAGGGACTTAGAAGTCAACGCCAGAAGGTTAAAATACATAATAGATACAACAGTTTTTCCATCGTATATAATGTATATTTGCAAACAGTGTGAAAGTAGAGGTCATTTCTACGTTCCGGCAACCTAGGCTTAACTGTAGGGCGTTTCTCCATCAGATCGCATAGTTAGGGACTTAGAATTCATCGCCAGAAGCATAAAATACAATAAAAATGCAACAGTTTTTCCATCGTATGACAGGAATAACTGCAACCACTGTGAAAGTTCAGGTCATTTCTACGTTCCGGGCAACCTAGGCTTCACTCTATGCCGGTGCTCCGCCAGGTCAAATAGTTAGAACCTAAGAAGTCAACGCCAGAAGCATAAAATACAACAAAGATGCAACAGTTTTTCCATCGTATAACAGGAATAATTGAAACCAGTGTGAAGGTAATGGTCTTTTCTGCGTTCCGGACAACCTAGGCTTCACTACAGGGCGGTGCTCCACCAGATCAAATAGTTAGGGCCTAAGAAGTCAACGCCAGAAGCATAAAATACAATATAAATACAACAGCTTTTCCATCGTATATAATGTATATTTGCAAACAGTGTGAAAGTAACGGTCATTTCTACGTTCCGGGCAACCTAGGCTTCACTCTAGGGCGTTGCTCCACCAGATCGAATAGTTAGGGACTTAGAATTCGACGCCACAAGCATAAAATACAACATAAGTACAACAGTTTTTCCATCGTATAACAGGAATAGTTGCAACCAGAGTAAAAGTACAGGTCATTTCTACGTTCCGGGCAACCTAGGCTTCGGTCAAGGGCGTTGCTCCACCAGATCGAATAGCATGGGACTTAGAAGTCAACGCCAGAAGCATAAAATATAATAAAAATACAACAGTTTTTCAATCGTATAAAATGTATAATTGCAAGCAATGTGAAGGTAATGGTCATTTCTACGTTCCGGGCAACGTCGGCTTCGCTCAAGGGCGTTGCTCCACCAGATCGAATAGCAAGGGACTTAGAAGTCAATGCCCGAAGCATAAAATACAAAATAAATAGAACAGTTTTTCTATTGAATAAAACGAATAATTGCAACCAGTGTGAAAGTTATGGTTATTTCTACGTTCCGGGCATCCTAGGCTTCCCTCTAGGGCGTTGCTCTACCAGGTCGAATAGCTAGGGACTTAGAAGTCAACGCCAGAAGGTTAAAATACAAAATAGATACAACAGTTTTTCCATCGTATATAATGTATATTTGCAACCAGTGTGAAAGACATGGTCATTTCTACGTTCCGGGCAACCTAGCCTTCACTCTAGGGCGATGCTCCACCAGTTCGAATAGTTAGGGCCTAAGAAGTCTACGCCAGAAGCATAAAACACAATATAAATACAACAGTTTTTCCATAGTATAATACGAATAATTGCAATCAGTATGAAAGTCATGATCATTTCTACGTTCCGGGCTACCTCGGCGACACCAGAGGGCGTTGCTCCACCAGATCCAATAGTTAGGACCTAAGAAGTCAACACCAGAAGCATAAAATACAGAATA
Organism: Calliopsis andreniformis; assembly: GCF_051401765.1. Taxonomy (NCBI): domain Eukaryota; kingdom Metazoa; phylum Arthropoda; class Insecta; order Hymenoptera; family Andrenidae; genus Calliopsis; species Calliopsis andreniformis. The sequence continues at coordinate 21,967,260 of NW_027480422.1, forward strand.
GGTACAACAGTTATTCCCTTGTATAACAGGAATAATTGCAACCAGTGTGAAAGGTATGGTCATTTCTACGTTCCGGGGAACCTAGGCCTCACTCTAGGGCATTGCTCCACCCCATCGAATAGCTACGGCCTTAGAAGTCGACGCCATAACTATAAAATACATTATATATACAATTGTATTTCCATTGTATAAAATGAATAATTGCATACAGTGTGGAAGTAATGGTTATTTCTACGTTCAGGGCAACCTAGGCAACACGCTAGGGCGTTGCTCCACCAGAACGAATAGCTACGGCCTTAGGAGTCAACGCCAGAGGCATGACATACAATATAAGCACAACAGTTTTTCCAACGTCTAAAACGAATAATTGCAATCAGCATGAAGGTTATGGTCATTTCTACGATCCGGGCCACCTAGGCTTCACCCTAGGCATTAGTCCACCAGAACCAATAGTTAGGGCCTAAGAAGTCAACGCCAGAAGCATAAAGTACAATAAAAATCCAACAGTTTGTCCATCGTATAACAGGAATAATTACAACCAGTGTGAAAGTAATGGGCATTTCTACGTTCCGTGCAACCTAGGCTTCACAGTAAGGCGTTGTTCCACCATGTCGAATAGTTAGGGCCTTAGAAAACAACTCCAGACGCATAAAACACAATAAAAGTACACCAGATTTTCCATTATATAAAAAGAATAATTGCAACCAGTGTGAAAGTAATGGTCTTTTCTACGTTTCGGGCAAGATAGGCTTCACTCAAGGTCGTTGCTCCACCAGATCCAATAGTTTGGGCCTAAGAAGTCAACGACAGAAGCATAAAATACAATAATGATACAACAGCTTTTCCATCGTATAACAGGTATAATTGCAACCAGAGTGAAGGTGATTGTCATTTCTACGTTCCGGGCAACCTAGGCTTCACCCTAGGGCGTTGCTACACTAGATCGAATAGTTAGGGCATTAGAAGTCAACGCCAGAAGCATAAAACAAATAAAAATACAGCAGTTATTCCATCGTATAACTCGAATAATTACAACCAGTGTGAAAGAAATGGGCATTTCCTCGTTCCGTGCAACCTAGACTTCACTCTAGGGCGTTGCTCCACCAGGTCGAATAGTTGGGGACTAAGAATTTAACACAAGAAGCATAAAATACAAGAAAGATGAAACAGTTTTTCCATCGTATAACAGGAATAATTGCAACTAGTGTGAAGGTAATGGCCTTTTCTACGTTCCGGGCAACATAGGCTTCACTACAGGGCGGTGCTCCGCCAGATCAAATAGTTAGGGCCAAAGAAGTCAACGCCAGAAGCATAAAATACAATATAAATACAACAGTTTTTCCATCGTATATTATGTATATTTGCAAACAGTGTGAAAGTAACGGTCATTTCTGCGTTCTGGGCAACCTAAGCTTCACTCTAGGGCGTTGCTCCACCAGATCGAATAGTTAGGGAGCTAGAATTCGACGCCAGAAGCATAAAATACAACATAAGTACAACAGTTTTTAGATTGTATAACAGGAATAATTGCAACTAGTGTGAAAGTACAGGACATTTCTACGTTCCGGGCAACCTCGGCTTCGCTCAAGGGCGTTGCTCCACCAGATCGAATATCAAGGGACTTAGAAGTCAATGCCCGAAGCATAAAATACAAAATAAATAGAACAGTTTTTCTATTGTATAAAACGAATAATTGCAACCAGTGTGAAAGTTATGGTTATTTCTACGTTCCGGGAATCCTAGGCTTCCCTCTAGGGCGTTGCTCTACCAGATCGAATAGCTAGGGACTTAGAAGTCAACGCCAGAAGGTTAAAATACATAATAGATACAACAGTTTTTCCATCGTATATAATGTATATTTGCAAACAGTGTGAAAGTAGAGGTCATTTCTACGTTCCGGCAACCTAGGCTTAACTGTAGGGCGTTTCTCCATCAGATCGCATAGTTAGGGACTTAGAATTCATCGCCAGAAGCATAAAATACAATAAAAATGCAACAGTTTTTCCATCGTATGACAGGAATAACTGCAACCACTGTGAAAGTTCAGGTCATTTCTACGTTCCGGGCAACCTAGGCTTCACTCTATGCCGGTGCTCCGCCAGGTCAAATAGTTAGAACCTAAGAAGTCAACGCCAGAAGCATAAAATACAACAAAGATGCAACAGTTTTTCCATCGTATAACAGGAATAATTGAAACCAGTGTGAAGGTAATGGTCTTTTCTGCGTTCCGGACAACCTAGGCTTCACTACAGGGCGGTGCTCCACCAGATCAAATAGTTAGGGCCTAAGAAGTCAACGCCAGAAGCATAAAATACAATATAAATACAACAGCTTTTCCATCGTATATAATGTATATTTGCAAACAGTGTGAAAGTAACGGTCATTTCTACGTTCCGGGCAACCTAGGCTTCACTCTAGGGCGTTGCTCCACCAGATCGAATAGTTAGGGACTTAGAATTCGACGCCACAAGCATAAAATACAACATAAGTACAACAGTTTTTCCATCGTATAACAGGAATAGTTGCAACCAGAGTAAAAGTACAGGTCATTTCTACGTTCCGGGCAACCTAGGCTTCGGTCAAGGGCGTTGCTCCACCAGATCGAATAGCATGGGACTTAGAAGTCAACGCCAGAAGCATAAAATATAATAAAAATACAACAGTTTTTCAATCGTATAAAATGTATAATTGCAAGCAATGTGAAGGTAATGGTCATTTCTACGTTCCGGGCAACGTCGGCTTCGCTCAAGGGCGTTGCTCCACCAGATCGAATAGCAAGGGACTTAGAAGTCAATGCCCGAAGCATAAAATACAAAATAAATAGAACAGTTTTTCTATTGAATAAAACGAATAATTGCAACCAGTGTGAAAGTTATGGTTATTTCTACGTTCCGGGCATCCTAGGCTTCCCTCTAGGGCGTTGCTCTACCAGGTCGAATAGCTAGGGACTTAGAAGTCAACGCCAGAAGGTTAAAATACAAAATAGATACAACAGTTTTTCCATCGTATATAATGTATATTTGCAACCAGTGTGAAAGACATGGTCATTTCTACGTTCCGGGCAACCTAGCCTTCACTCTAGGGCGATGCTCCACCAGTTCGAATAGTTAGGGCCTAAGAAGTCTACGCCAGAAGCATAAAACACAATATAAATACAACAGTTTTTCCATAGTATAATACGAATAATTGCAATCAGTATGAAAGTCATGATCATTTCTACGTTCCGGGCTACCTCGGCGACACCAGAGGGCGTTGCTCCACCAGATCCAATAGTTAGGACCTAAGAAGTCAACACCAGAAGCATAAAATACAGAATAGGTACAACAGTTATTCCCTTGTATAACAGGAATAATTGCAACCAGTGTGAAAGGTATGGTCATTTCTACGTTCCGGGGAACCTAGGCCTCACTCTAGGGCATTGCTCCACCCCATCGAATAGCTACGGCCTTAGAAGTCGACGCCATAACTATAAAATACATTATATATACAATTGTATTTCCATTGTATAAAATGAATAATTGCATACAGTGTGGAAGTAATGGTTATTTCTACGTTCAGGGCAACCTAGGCAACACGCTAGGGCGTTGCTCCACCAGAACGAATAGCTACGGCCTTAGGAGTCAACGCCAGAGGCATGACATACAATATAAGCACAACAGTTTTTCCAACGTCTAAAACGAATAATTGCAATCAGCATGAAGGTTATGGTCATTTCTACGATCCGGGCCACCTAGGCTTCACCCTAGGCATTAGTCCACCAGAACCAATAGTTAGGGCCTAAGAAGTCAACGCCAGAAGCATAAAGTACAATAAAAATCCAACAGTTTGTCCATCGTATAACAGGAATAATTACAACCAGTGTGAAAGTAATGGGCATTTCTACGTTCCGTGCAACCTAGGCTTCACAGTAAGGCGTTGTTCCACCATGTCGAATAGTTAGGGCCTTAGAAAACAACTCCAGACGCATAAAACACAATAAAAGTACACCAGATTTTCCATTATATAAAAAGAATAATTGCAACCAGTGTGAAAGTAATGGTCTTTTCTACGTTTCGGGCAAGATAGGCTTCACTCAAGGTCGTTGCTCCACCAGATCCAATAGTTTGGGCCTAAGAAGTCAACGACAGAAGCATAAAATACAATAATGATACAACAGCTTTTCCATCGTATAACAGGTATAATTGCAACCAGAGTGAAGGTGATTGTCATTTCTACGTTCCGGGCAACCTAGGCTTCACCCTAGGGCGTTGCTACACTAGATCGAATAGTTAGGGCATTAGAAGTCAACGCCAGAAGCATAAAACAAATAAAAATACAGCAGTTATTCCATCGTATAACTCGAATAATTACAACCAGTGTGAAAGAAATGGGCATTTCCTCGTTCCGTGCAACCTAGACTTCACTCTAGGGCGTTGCTCCACCAGGTCGAATAGTTGGGGACTAAGAATTTAACACAAGAAGCATAAAATACAAGAAAGATGAAACAGTTTTTCCATCGTATAACAGGAATAATTGCAACTAGTGTGAAGGTAATGGCCTTTTCTACGTTCCGGGCAACATAGGCTTCACTACAGGGCGGTGCTCCGCCAGATCAAATAGTTAGGGCCAAAGAAGTCAACGCCAGAAGCATAAAATACAATATAAATACAACAGTTTTTCCATCGTATATTATGTATATTTGCAAACAGTGTGAAAGTAACGGTCATTTCTGCGTTCTGGGCAACCTAAGCTTCACTCTAGGGCGTTGCTCCACCAGATCGAATAGTTAGGGAGCTAGAATTCGACGCCAGAAGCATAAAATACAACATAAGTACAACAGTTTTTAGATTGTATAACAGGAATAATTGCAACTAGTGTGAAAGTACAGGACATTTCTACGTTCCGGGCAACCTCGGCTTCGCTCAAGGGCGTTGCTCCACCAGATCGAATATCAAGGGACTTAGAAGTCAATGCCCGAAGCATAAAATACAAAATAAATAGAACAGTTTTTCTATTGTATAAAACGAATAATTGCAACCAGTGTGAAAGTTATGGTTATTTCTACGTTCCGGGAATCCTAGGCTTCCCTCTAGGGCGTTGCTCTACCAGATCGAATAGCTAGGGACTTAGAAGTCAACGCCAGAAGGTTAAAATACATAATAGATACAACAGTTTTTCCATCGTATATAATGTATATTTGCAAACAGTGTGAAAGTAGAGGTCATTTCTACGTTCCGGCAACCTAGGCTTAACTGTAGGGCGTTTCTCCATCAGATCGCATAGTTAGGGACTTAGAATTCATCGCCAGAAGCATAAAATACAATAAAAATGCAACAGTTTTTCCATCGTATGACAGGAATAACTGCAACCACTGTGAAAGTTCAGGTCATTTCTACGTTCCGGGCAACCTAGGCTTCACTCTATGCCGGTGCTCCGCCAGGTCAAATAGTTAGAACCTAAGAAGTCAACGCCAGAAGCATAAAATACAACAAAGATGCAACAGTTTTTCCATCGTATAACAGGAATAATTGAAACCAGTGTGAAGGTAATGGTCTTTTCTGCGTTCCGGACAACCTAGGCTTCACTACAGGGCGGTGCTCCACCAGATCAAATAGTTAGGGCCTAAGAAGTCAACGCCAGAAGCATAAAATACAATATAAATACAACAGCTTTTCCATCGTATATAATGTATATTTGCAAACAGTGTGAAAGTAACGGTCATTTCTACGTTCCGGGCAACCTAGGCTTCACTCTAGGGCGTTGCTCCACCAGATCGAATAGTTAGGGACTTAGAATTCGACGCCACAAGCATAAAATACAACATAAGTACAACAGTTTTTCCATCGTATAACAGGAATAGTTGCAACCAGAGTAAAAGTACAGGTCATTTCTACGTTCCGGGCAACCTAGGCTTCGGTCAAGGGCGTTGCTCCACCAGATCGAATAGCATGGGACTTAGAAGTCAACGCCAGAAGCATAAAATATAATAAAAATACAACAGTTTTTCAATCGTATAAAATGTATAATTGCAAGCAATGTGAAGGTAATGGTCATTTCTACGTTCCGGGCAACGTCGGCTTCGCTCAAGGGCGTTGCTCCACCAGATCGAATAGCAAGGGACTTAGAAGTCAATGCCCGAAGCATAAAATACAAAATAAATAGAACAGTTTTTCTATTGAATAAAACGAATAATTGCAACCAGTGTGAAAGTTATGGTTATTTCTACGTTCCGGGCATCCTAGGCTTCCCTCTAGGGCGTTGCTCTACCAGGTCGAATAGCTAGGGACTTAGAAGTCAACGCCAGAAGGTTAAAATACAAAATAGATACAACAGTTTTTCCATCGTATATAATGTATATTTGCAAACAGTGTGAAAGTAGAGGTCATTTCTACGTTCCGGGCAACCTAGGCTTAACTGTAGGTCGTTTCTCCATCAGATCCCATAGTTAGGGACTTAGAATTCATCGCCAGAAGCATAAAATACAATAAAAATGCAACAGTTTTTCCATCGTATGACAGGAATAACTGCAACCACTGTGAAAGTTCAGGTCATTTCTACGTTCCGGGCAACCTAGGCTTCACTCTAGGCCGGTGCTCCGCCAGGTCAAATAGTTAGAACCTAAGAAGTCAACGCCAGAAGCATAAAATACAACAAAGATGCAACAGTTTTTCCATCGTATAACAGGAATAATTGAAACCAGTGTGAAGGTAATGGTCTTTTCTGCGTTCCGGACAACCTAGGCTTCACTACAGGGCGGCGCTCCACCAGATCAAATAGTTAGGGCCTAAGAAGGCAACGCCAGAAGCATAAAATACAATATAAATTCAACAGCTTTTCCATCGTATATAATGTATATTTGCAAACAGTGTGAAAGTAACGGTCATTTCTACGTTCCGGGCAACCTAGGCTTCACTCTAGGGCGTTGCTCCACCAGATCGAATAGTTAGGGACTTAGAATTCGACGCCAAAAGCATAAAATACAACATAAGTACAACAGTTTTTAGATTGTATAACAGGAATAATTGCAACCAGTGTGAAAGTACAGGTCATTTCTACGTTCCAGGCAACCTCGGCTTCGCTCAAGGGCGTTGCTCCACCAGATCGAATAGCAAGGGCCTAAGAAGGCAACGCCAGAAGCATAAAATACAATATAAATTCAACAGCTTTTCCATCGTATATAATGTATATTTGCAAACAGTGTGAAAGTAACGGTCATTTCTACGTTCCGGGCAGCCTAGGCTTCACTACAGGGCGGTGCTCCACCAGATCAAATAGTTAGGGCCTAAGAAGTCAACGCCAGAAGCATAAAATACAATATAAATACAACAGCTTTCCCATCGTATATAATGTATATTTGCAAACAGTGTGAAAATAACGGTCATTTCTACGTTCCGGGCAACCTAGGCTTCACTCTAGGGCGTTGCTCCACCATATCGAATAGTTAGGGCCTTAGAAGTCAACGCCCGAAGCATAAAATACAAAATAAATGGATCAGTTTTTCCATTGTATAAGACGAATAATTGCAACCAGTGTGAAAGTTATGGTCATTTCTACGTTCCGGGCAACCTAGGCTTCACTCTAGGGTGTTGGTCCACCAGTTCCAATAGTTAGGGCCTAAGAAGTCAACGACAGAAGCATAAAATACAATAAGGATACAACAGCTTTTCCATCGTATAACAGGAATAATTGCAACCAGAGTGAAGGTGATTGTCATTTCTACGTTCCGGTCAACCTAGGCTTCACCCTAGGGCGTTGTTCCACGAGATCGAATAGTCAGGGCCTAAGAAGACAACGCCAGAAGCGTAACATACGATATAAGTACATCAGTTTTTCCATCGTATAATACGAATAGTTACAACCAGTGTGAAAGTAATGGCCATTTCTACGTTCCGGGCATCCTAGCCTTAACTCTGAGCCATCGCTCCACCAGATCGAATACATAGAGCCTTAGAAGTCAACGCAATAAGCATAAAGTACAGTAAATATCCAGCAGTTTGTCCACCGTATAACAGGAATAATTACAACCAGAGTGAAAGTAATGGTCATTTCTACGTCCCGGGCAACCTAGGCTTCACCCTAGGGCGTTGCTCCACCAGATCGAATAGTTAGGGCCCTAGAAGTCAACGCCCGAAGCATAAAATACAATAAAAATGCAACACCTTTTCCATCGTATAACAGTAATGATTGCAACCAGTGTGAAAGTTTTGGTCATTTCTACGTTCCGGGCAACCTAGGCTTCACACTAGGGCGTTGCTCCACCAGATCGAATAGTTAGGGCCTTAGAAGTCAACGCCAGAAGCATAAAATACCATATAAATACATCAGTTTTTCCGTCGTTAAAAGGAATAAATGCAACCAGTGTGAAGGATATGGTCATTTCTACGTTCCGGACAACATAGGCCTCACTCTAGGGCGTCGGTCCACCAGATACACTAGTTAGGGCCTAAGGAGACAACGTCAGAAGCATAGAATACAATATAAATACAACAGCTTTTCCATCGTATAACAGGAATAATTGACACCAGTGTGAAAGTGATGGTCATTTCTGCATTCCGGGCAACCTAGGCTTCACTCTAGGGCGTTGCTCCTCCAGATAGAATAGTTAGGGCCCAGGAAGTCAACGCCAGAAGCATAAAATACAATATATATACAACACTTTTTCCCTTGTATAACAGGAATAATTGCAACCAGTGTGAAAGGTATGGTCATTTCTACGTTCCGGGCAACCTACGCTTCACTCTAGGGCGTTGCTCCACCACATCGAATAGCTGCGGCCTTAGAAGTCAACGCCAGAAGCATAAAATACAATATAAATACAACAGTTCTTCAATCGTATAACAGGAATAATTGCAAACAGTGTGAAAGATATGGTCATTTCTACGTTGCGGGCATCCTAGGCTTCACTCTAGGGCATTGCTCCACCACATCGAATAGCTACGGCCTTAGAAGTCAACGCCAGAAGCATAAAATGAAATAAAATTACAACAGTTTTTCAATCGTATAACAGGAATAATTGCAACCAGTGTGAAAGTTAATGGTCGTTTCTACGTTCCGGGCAAACTAGGCTTCACTGTAGGGCGTTGCTCCACCACATCGAATAGCTACGGCCTTGGAAGTCTACGCCTGAAGCATAAAATAAAATAAAAATACAACAGATTCTCCATTGTATAAAACGGATAATTGCAACCAGTGTTAAAGTAATGGCCATTTCTACGTTCCGGGCATCCTAGACTTAACTATGAGACATTGCTCCACCAGATCGAATACATAGGGCCTTAGAATTCAACGGCAGAAGCATAAAATACAATGTAAATGCACCAGTTTTTCCACCGTATTACAGGAATAACTGCAACCAGTGTGAAAGGACTGGTCATTTCTACGTACCGGGTAACCTAGGCTTCATTCGAGGGCGTTGCCCCACAAGATCGAATAGCTAGGGACTAAGAATTCAACGCCAGACGAATAAAATACAATATAAGTACAACAGTATCTCCATCATATAAAATGAATAACTGCAAACAGTGTGAAAGTTATGGTCATTTCTGCGTTCCGGGAACCTAGTCTTCACTCTAGGGCGTTGCCCCCCAGATCGAATAGTTAGGGCCTAAGAAGTCAACGCCAGAAGCATAAAATACAATATAAATACAACAGTTTATCCATTCTATGAAATGAATAATTGCAAACAGTGTGGAAGTAATGGTCATTTCTACGTTCCGGGCAACCTAGGCTTCACTCTATGTCGTTGCTCCACCACATAGAATAGCTACGGCCTTTGAAGTCAACGCCTGGAGCATAAAATACATTAACAATACAACAGTTTTTTCACCGTGTAACAGGAAGAATTGCAACACGAGTGAAGGTAATGGTCTTTTCTAGGTTCCGGGTAATCTAGGCTTCACTCTAGGGCGTTGCTCCACCAGATCGAATAGCTAGGGCATCAGAAGTCAACGCCAGAAGCAAAAGTTAAAATAAAAGTACAACAGTTTTTTCATCGCATAACAGGAATAATTGCAACAAGCGTGAATGTAATGGTCATTTCTACGTTCCGGGCAATCTAGGCTTCACTCTAGGGCGTTGTTCCACCAGATCGAATAGTCAGGGCCTAAGAAGACAACGCCAGAAGCATAAAATACGATATAAGTACATCAGTTTTTCCATCGTATAATACGAATGGTTACAACCAGTGTGAAAGTAATGGCCATTTCTACATTCCGGGCATCCTAGCCTTAACTCTGAGCCATCGCTCCACCAGATCGAATACATAGGGCCTTAGAAATCAACGCAAGAAGCATAAAGTACAATAAAAATACAACTGCTTGTCCATCGTATAACAGGAATAATTGCAACCATTGTAAAAGTAATGGTCATTTCTACGTTACGGGCAACCTGGGCGTAACTGTACGGCGTTGTGCCACCACATCGAATAGCTACGGCCTTAGTAGTCAACGCCTGAAGCATAAAATTAATAAAAACACAACAGTTTTTTCATCGTATAAGAGGAATATTTGCAACCAGTGTGAAAGTTTTGGTCATTTCTACGTTCCGGGAAACCTAGGCTTCACCCTAGGGCGTTGGTCCACCAGATCTAATAGTTAGGGCCTTAGAAGTCAACGCCCGAAGCATAAAATACCAAATTAATGCAACAGTTCTTCCATCGTATAAAACGAATAATTGCATCCAGTGTGAAAGTAATGGTCATTTCTACGTTCCGGGCACCCTAGGCTTCACTCTAGGCCGTTGCTCCACCACATCGTATAGCTACGGACTTTGATGTCAACGCCAGAAGCATAAAATACAATAAAAGTACAACAGTTTTTCCATCGTATAACAGGAGTAATTGCAACCAGAGTGAAACTGATGGACATTTCTACGTTCCGGGCGACCTAGGCTTCACTCTGGGGTGTTGGACCACCAGATCAAATAGTTAGGGCCTAAGAAGTCAACGCCAGAAGCATAAAATACAAAATAAATACAATAGTTTTTCCATCGTCTAAAACGAATAATTGCGCGAGTGAGAAAGGTATGGTCATTTCTACGTTCCGGGCAACCTAGGCTTCACTCTAGGGCATTGCTCCTCCAGATCGAATAGCTAGGGCCTTAGAAGTCAGCGCCCGAAACATAAAATGCAATAAAAATACAACAGTTTTTCCATCGTATACCAGGAATGATTGCAACCATAGTGAAGGTGATTGTGTTTTCTACGTTCCGGGCAACCTAGGCTTCACTCTAGGGCAAGGCTCCACCAGATCGAATAGCTAGGGCCTTAGAAGTCAACACCAGAAGCATAAAATAAAATAAAAATACAACAGTTATTCCATCGTATAACAGGAATAATTACAACCAGTGTGATAGTAATAGGCATTTCTACGTTCCGTGCAACCTAGGCTTCGCTCTAGAGCCTTGCTCCACCAGATCGAATAGCTAGGGACTTAGAAGTCAACGCCAGAAGCATAAAAAATAATAAAAATGCATCAGTTTTTCCATCGTATAACAGGAATAACTGCAACCAGTGTGAAAGTACAGGTCATTTCTACGTTCCGGGCAACCTAGGCTTCGCTCTAGAGCCTTGCTCCACCAGATCGAATAGCTAGGGCCTTAGAAGTCAACGCCAGAAGCATAAAATACCATATAAATACATCAGTTTTTCCGTCGTTAAAAGGAATAAATGCAACCAGTGTGAAGGATATGGTCATTTCTACGTTCCGGACAACATAGGCTTCACTCTAGGGCGTTGGTCCACCAGATACACTAGTTAGGGCCTAAGGAGACAACGTCAGAAGCATAGAATACAATATAAATACAACAGCTTTTCCATCGTATAACAGGAATAATTGACACCAGTGTGAAAGTGATGATCATTTCTGCATTCCGGGCAACCTAGGCTTCACTCTAGGGCGTTGCTCCTCCAGATAGAATAGTTAGAGCCCAGGAAGTCAACGCCAGAAGCATAAAATACAATATAAATACAACACTTTTTCCCTTGTATAACAGGAATAATTGCAACCAGTGTGAAAGGTATGGTCATTTCTACGTTCCGGGCATCCTACGCTTCACTCTAGGGCGTTGCTCCACCACATCGAATAGCTGCGGCCTTAGAAGTCAACGCCAGAAGCATAAAATACAATATAAATACAACAGTTCTTCAATCGTTTAACAGGAATAATTGCAAACAGTGTGAAAGATATGGTCATTTCTACGTTGCGGGCATCCTAGGCTTCACTCTAGGGCATTGCTCCACCACATCGAATAGCTACGGCCTTAGAAGTCAACGCCACAAGCATAAAATGAAATAAAATTACAACAGTTTTTCAATCGTATAACAGGAATAATTGCAACCAGTGTGAAAGTTAATGGTCATTTCTACGTTCCGGGCAACCTAGGCTTCACTGTAGGGCGTTGCTCCACCACATCGAATAGCTACGGCCTTGGAAGTCAACGCCTGAAGCATAAAATAAAATAAAAATACAACAGATTCTCCATTGTATAAAACGGATAATTGCAACCAGTGTTAAAGTAATGGCCATTTCTACGTTCCGGGCATCCTAGACTTAACTCTGAGACATTGCTCCACCAGATCGAATGCATATGGCCTTAGAATTCAACGCCAGAAGCATAAAATACAATGTAAATGCACCAGTTTTTCCACCGTATTACAGGAATAACTGCAACCAGTGTGAAAGGACTGGTCATTTCTACGTTCCGGGTAACCTAGGCTTCATTCGAGGGCGTTGCCCCACAAGATCGAATAGCTAGGGACTAAGAATTCAACGCCAGAAGGATAAAATACAATATAAGTACAACAGTATCTCCATCATATAAAATGAATAACTGCAAACAGTGTGAAAGTTATGGTCATTTCTGCGTTCCGGGAACCTAGTCTTCACTCTAGGGCGTTGCCCCCCAGATCGAATAGTTAGGGCCTAAGAAGTCAACGCCAGAAGCATAAAATACAATATAAATACAACAGTTTATCCATTCTATGAAATGAATAATTGCAAACAGTGTGGAAGTAATGGTCATTTCTACGTTCCGGGCAACCTAGGCTTCACTCTATGTCGTTGCTCCACCACATAGAATAGCTACGGCCTTTGAAGTCAACGCCTGGAGCATAAAATACATTAACAATACAACAGTTTTTTCACCGTGTAACAGGAAGAATTGCAACACGAGTGAAGGTAATGGTCTTTTCTACGTTCCGGGTAATCTAGGCTTCACTCTAGGGCGTTGCTCCACCAGATCGAATAGCTAGGGCATTAGAAGTCAACGCCAGAAGCAAAAGATAAAATAAAAGTACAACAGTTTTTTCATCGCATAACAGGAATAATTGCAACAAGCGTGAATGTAATGGTCATTTCTACGTTCCGGGCAATCTAGGCTTCACTCTAGGGCGTTGTTCCACCAGATCGAATAGTCAGGGCCTAAGAAGACAACGCCAGAAGCATAAAATACGATATAAGTACATCAGTTTTTCCATCGTATAATACGAATAGTTACAACCAGTGTGAAAGTAATGGCCATTTCTACGTTCCGGGCATCCTAGCCTTAACTCTGAGCCATCGCTCCACCAGATCGAATACATAGGGCCTTAGAAATCAACGCAAGAAGCATAAAGTACAATAAAAATACAACTGCTTGTCCATCGTATAACAGGAATAATTGCAACCATTGTAAAAGTAATGGTCATTTCTACGTTACGGGCAACCTGGGCGTAACTGTACGGCGTTGTGCCACCACATCGAATAGCTACGGCCTTAGTAGTCAACGCCTGAAGCATAAAATTAATAAAAACACAACAGTTTTTTCATCGTATAAGAGGAATATTTGCAACCAGTGTGAAAGTTTTGGTCATTTCTACGTTCCGGGAAACCTAGGCTTCACCCTAGGGCGTTGCTCCACCAGATCTAATAGTTAGGGCCTTAGAAGTCAACGCCCGAAGCATAAAATACCAAATATTAATGCAACAGTTCTTCCATCGTATAAAACGAATAATTGCATCCAGTGTGAAAGTAATGGTCATTTCTACGTTCCGGGCACCCTAGGCTTCACTCTAGGCCGTTGCTCCACCACATCGTATAGCTACGGACTTAGATGTCAACGCCAGAAGCATAAAATACAATAAAAGTACAACAGTTTTTCCATCGTATAACAGGAGTAATTGCAACCAGAGTGAAACTGATGGACATTTCTACGTTCCGGGCGACCTAGGCTTCACTCTGGGGTGTTGGACCACCAGATCAAATAGTTAGGGCCTAAGAAGTCAACGCCAGAAGCATAAAATACAAAATAAATACAATAGTTTTTCCATCGTATACCAGGAATGATTGCAACCAGAGTGAAGGTGATTGTGTTTTCTACGTTCCGGGCAACCTAGGCTTCACTCTAGGGCAAGGCTCCACCAGATCGAATAGCTAGGGCCTTAGAAGTCAACACCAGAAGCAGAAAATAAAATAAAAATACAACAGTTATTCCATCGTATAACAGGAATAATTACAACCAGTGTGATAGTAATGGGCATTTCTACGTTCCGTGCAACCTAGGCTTCATTGTAGGGCGTTGGTTTACCAGATCCAATAGCTAGGGCCTAAGAAGTCAACGACAGAAGGATAAAATACAATAAAGATACAACAGCTCTTCCATCGTATAACAGGAATAATTGCAGCCAGAGTGAAGGTGATGGTTATTTCTACGTTCCGGGCAACCTAGGCTTCACCGTACGGCGTTGCTGCAGCAGATCGAATAGCCAGGGCATTAGAAGTGAACGCCAGAAGCATAAAATAAAATAAAAATAGAGCAGTTATTCCATCGTATAACAGGAATAATTACAACCAGTGTGAAAGGAATGGGCATTTCTACGTTGCGTGCAACCTAGACTTCACTCTAGGGCGTTGCTCCACCAGGTCGAATAGTTGGGGCCTTAGAAAACAACTCCAGACGCATACAATTCAATAAAAATACAACAGTTTTACCAACGTATAAATGGCATAATTGCAACCAGTGTGATGGTAATGGTCATTTCTACGTTCCGGGCAACCTAGGCTTCACTCTAGGGCGTTGTTCCACCACATCGAATAGCTACGACCTTGGAAGTCAACGCCTGAAGCATGAAATACAATAAAAATGCAACAGTTCTTCCATCGTATAACAGGAATAATTGCAACCAGTGTGAAGGCCATGGTCTTTTCTACGTTGCGGGCAACCTAGGCTTCACCCTAGGGCGTTGCTCCACCAGATCAAATAGTTAGGGCCTAAGAAGTCAACGCCAGAAGCATAAAATACAATATAAATGCAACAGTTTTTCCATCGTATATAATGTATATTTGCAAACAGTGTGAAAGTAAATGTCATTTCTACGTTCCGGGCAACCTAGGCTTAACTGTAGGGCGTTGCTTCACCAGATCGCATAGTTAGGGACTTAGAAGTCAACGCCAGAAGCATAAAAAATAATAAAAATGCATTAGTTTTTCCATCGTATAACAGGAATAACTGCAACCAGTGTGAAAGTACAGGTCATTTCTACGTTCCGGGCAACCTAGGCTTCGCTCTAGAGCCTTGCTCCACCAGATCGAATAGCTAGGGACTTAGAAGTCAACGCCAGAAGCATAAAATATAATAAAGATGCATCAGTTTTTCCATCGTATAACAGGAATAACTGCAACCAGTGTGAAAGTACTGGTCACTTCTGTGTTCCGGGTAACCTAGGCTTCACTCTAGGGCGTTACTCCACCAGATCGAATAGCTAGGGAATTAGAATTCAACACCAGAAGAATAAAATACAACATAAGTATAACAGTTTTTTCATCGTATAAAACGAATAATTGCAACCAGTATGAAAGCTATGGCCATTTCTACGTTCCGCGCAACCTAGACTTCACCCCTGGGCGTTGCTCCACCAGATCCAATAGTTAGGACCTAAGAAGTCAGCGGCAGAAGCATAAAATACAAAATAGCTACAGCAGCTTTTCCATCGTATATAATGTATATTTGCAAACAGTGTGAAGGTAATGGTCATTTCTACGTTCCGCGCAACCCAGGCTTCACTCCAGGGCGTTGCTCCACCAGATCGAATAGTTAGGGCCTAAGAAGTCAACGCCAGAAGCATAAAATACAACAAAAATACGACAGTTTTTCCATCGTATAGCATGAATAATTGCAACCAGAGTGAAGGTGATGGTCATATCTACGTTCCGGGCAACCTAGTCTTCACTCTAGGGCGTTGGTCCACCACATCCAATAGTTAGGGCCGTAGAAGTCACCGCCTGCGGCATAAAATACAATAAAAATAGAACAGTTTTTTCATCGTATAACAGGAATAATTACAACCAGAGTGAAAGTAATGGTCATTTCTGCGTTTCGGGCGACCTAGGCTTCTCTCTGGGGCATTGCTCCACCAGATCGAATAGCTAGGGACCTAGAAGTCAACGCCCGAAACCTAAAATACAATCAAAATCCAACAGTTTGTCCATCGTATGACAGGAATAATTGCAACAAGCGTGAAGGTAATGGTCATTTCTACGTTCCGGGCAACCTAGGTATTGCTCTAGGGCGTTGCTCAACCACATCGAATAGTTAGGGCCTTAGAAGTCAACGCCTGAAGCATAAAATACAACATAAGTACAACAGTCTTTCCATCGTATAACAGGAATAATTGCAACCAGTGTGAAAGTACAGGTCATTTCTACGTTCCGGGCAATCCAGGTTTCGCTCTAGGGCGTTGCTCCACCAGATCGAATAGCTAGGGACTTAGAAGTCAACGCCAGAAGTATAAAATACAATAAAAATACAACAGTTTTTCCATCGTATAAAAGGAATAATTGCAACCAGTGTGAAAGTAATGGCCGTTTCTTCGTTCCGGGCAAACTTGTCTTTACTCTAGGGCGTTGCTCCACCAGATCGAATTGTTAGGGCCTTGGAAGTCAACGCCCCAAGCATAAAATACAAAATTAATAGAACAGTTTTTCCATTGTATAAAACGAATAATTGCAACCAGTGTGAAGATTATGGTCATTTCTACGTACCGTGCAACATAGGCTTCACTCTAGGGCGTTGCTCCACAACATCGAATCGCTACGGCTTTAGAAGTCAACGCCAGAAGCATAAAATACAATATAAATACAAGAGTTTTTCCATCGTATACAATGAATGATTGCAAACATTGTGAAAGTAACGGTCATTTCTACGTTCCGGGCAACCTAGGCTTCACTCTAGGGCGTTGCTCCACCAGATCGAATAGCTAGGCCCTTAGACGTCAACGCCCGAAACATGAAATACAATAAAAATACAATAGTTTTTCCATTGTATAAGGAGAATAATTGCAACCAGTGCGAAGATTATGGTCATTTCTACGTTCCGTGCAACATAGGCTTCACTCTAGGGCGTTGCACCACCACATCGAATGGCTACAGCTTTAGAAGTCAACGCCAGAGGCATAAAATACAATATAAATACTACACTTTTTCCATCGTATACAATCAATGATTGCAAACATTGTGAAAGTAACGGTCATTTCTACGTTCCGGGCAACCTGGGCTTGACTCTAGGGCGTTGCTCCACCAAATCGAATAGTTAGGGCCTAAGAAGTGGACGCCAGAAGCATAAAATACAATAAAAATTCAACAGTTTTTCCATCGTATAGCATGAGTAATTGCAACCAGTGTGAAAGTGATGGTCATTTCTACGTTCCGGGCAACCTTGGCCTATCTTGAGGGCGTTGCTCCACCAGGTCGAATGGATAGGGCCTAAGAAGTCAACGCCAGAAGCATAAAATAAAATAAATATACAACCGTTGTTCCATCGTATACCAGGAATAATTACAACCAGTGTGAAAGTAATGGCCATTTCTACGTTCCGGAATCCTAGACTCAACTCTGAGGAATTGCTCCAACAGATCGAATAGCTTAGGGCCTTAGAAGTCAACGCCCGAAACATAAAATACAATAAAAATACAGCAGTTTTTCATTCGTATAACAGGAATAATTGCAACAAGCGTGAAGGTAATGGTCATTTCTACATCCCGGGCAACATAGGCTTCACTCTTGGATGTTGCCCCATCAGATCGCCTAGCTAGGACCTTAGAAGTCAAAGCCATAAGCAGAAAATACAATAAAAATGCAATAGTTTTTCCATCGTATAGCATGAGTAATTGCAACCAGTGTGAAAGTGATGGTCATTTCTACGTTCCGGGCAACCTTGGCCTATCTTTAGGGCGTTGCTCCACCAGATCGAACAGTTAGGGACTTTGAATTCAACGCCAGAAGCATAAAATACAATAAAAATACAACTGTTTTCCATCGTTGAAAAGAATAATTGCAACCAGTGTGAAAGCAATGGTCATTACTACGTTTCGGGCAACATAGGCTTCACCCTTGGACGTTGCCTCACGAGATTGAATAGCTAGGACCTTAGAAGTCAACGCCAGAAGCATAAAATACAATATAGATACATCACCTTTTCCATCGGATAAAACGAATAATTTCAACCAGTGTGAAAGTTATGGTCATTTCTACGTTCCGTGCAACCTTGTCTTTACTCTAGGGCGTTGCTCCACCAGACCGAATTGTTAGGGACTTGGAAGTCAACGCCCGAAGCATAAAATACAAAATTAATAGAACAGCTTTTCCATTGCATAAAACGTATAATTGCAACCAGTGTGAAGATTATGGTCATTTCTACGTTCCGTGCAACATAGGCTTCACTCTAGGGCGCTGCTCCACAACATCGAATAGCTACGGCTTTAGAAGTCAACGCCAGAAGCATAAAATACAATATAAATACAAGAGTTTTTCCATCGTATACAATGAATGATTGCAAACATTGTGAAAGTAACGGTCATTTCTACGTTCCGGGCAACCTAGGCTTCACTCTAGGGCGTTGCTCCACCAGATCGAATAGCTAGGCCCTTAGAAGTCAACGCCCGAAACATGAAATACAATAAAGATACAATAGTTTTTCCATTATATAACGAGAATAATTGCAACCAGTGCGAAAGTGATGGTCATTTCCACGTTCCGGGCGACTTAGGCTTCACTCAAGAGCGATGCTCCACCAGATCGAATAGTTAGGGCCTTAGAAGTCAACGCGTGAAGCATAAAATACGAAATAAATAGAACAGTTTTTCCATTGTATGAAACGAATAATTGCAACCAGTGTGAAAGTTATGGTCTTTTCTACGTTCCGGGCAACCTAGGCTTCACTATAGGGCGTTGTTCCACCAGATCGAAAAGTTAGGGCCTAAGAAGTCAACGTCAGAAGCATACAATACAATATAAATACTACAGCTTTTCCATCGTATATAATGTATATTTGCAAACAGTGTGAACGTAAAGGTCATTTCTAGGTTCCGGGCAACCTAGGCTTAACTGTAGGGCGTTGCTCCACCAGATCGCATAGCTAGGGACTTAAAATTTAACGCCAGAAGCATAAAATACAATAAAAATGCAACAGTTTTTCTATAGTATGACAGGAATAATTGCAACCAGTGTGAAAGTACAGGTCATTTCTACGTTCCGGGCAACCTAGGCTTCGCTCTAGGGCCTTGCTCCACCAGATCGAATAGCTAGGGAATTAGAAGTCAACCCCACAAGCATAAAATATAATAAAAATGCAACAGTTTTTCCATCGTATAACAGGAATAATTGCAACCAGTGTGAAAGTACAGGTCATTTCTACGTTACGGGCAACGTAGGTTTCGCTGTAGGGAGTTGCTGCACCAGATCGAATAGTTAGGGACTTAGAAGTCAACGCCAGAAGCATAAAATACAATAAAAATGCAACAGTTTTTCCATCGTATAACAGGAATAATTGCAACCAGTGTGAAAGTACAGGTCATTTCTACGTTACGGGCAACGTAGGTTTCGCTGTAGGGCGTTGCCCCACAAGATCGAATAGCTAGGGACTAAGAATTCAACGCCAGAAGAATAAAATACAATATAAGTACAACAGTTTTTCCATCTTATAAAATGAATAACTGCAAACAGTGTGAAAGTTATGGTCATTTCTGCGTTCCGGGAACCTAGTCTTCACTCTAGGGCGTTGCTCCACCAGATCTAATAGTTAGGGCCTAAAAAGTCTACGCCAGAAGCATAAAATCCAATATAAATACAACAGCTTTACCATCGTATATAATGTATATTTGCAAACAGTGTGAAGGTATAGGTCATTTCTACGTTCCTGGCAACCTTGGCCTATCTTTAGGGCGTTGCTCCACCAGATCGAATGGATAGGGCCTAAGAAGTCAACGCCAGAAGCATAAAATAAAATAAATATACAACCGTTGTTCCATCATATACCAGGAATAATTACAACCAGTGTGAAAGTAATGGCCATTTCTACGTTCCGGAATCCTAGACTCAACTCTGAGGAATTGCTCCAACAGATCGAATAGCTAGGGCCTTAGAAGTCAACGCCCGAAACATAAAATACAATAAAAATACAGGAGTTTTTCCTTCGTATAACAGGAATAATTGCAACAAGCGAGTAGGTAATGGTTATTTCTACATCCCGGGCAACATAGGCTTCACTCTTGGATGTTGCCCCATCAGATCGCCTAGCTAGGACCGTAGAAGTCAAAGCCATAAGCAGAAAATACAATAAAAATGTAACAGTTTTTCCATCGTATAGCATGAGTAATTGCAACCAGTGTGAAAGCAATGGTCATTACTACGTTTCGGACAACCTTGTCTTTACTCTAGGGCGTTGCTCCACCAGATCCAATTGTTAGGGACTTGGAAGTCAACGCCCCAAGCATAAAATACAAAATACATAGAACAGTTTTTCCATTGCATAAAACGAATAATTGCAACCAGTGTGAAGATTATGGTCATTTCTACGTTCCGTGCAACATAGGCTTCACTCTAGGGCGTTGCTCCACCAGATCGAATAGCTAGGCCCTTAGAAGTCAACGCGTGAAGCATAAAATACTAAATAAATAGAACAGTTTTTCCATTGTATGAAACGAATAATTGCAACCAGTGTGAAAGTTATGGTCTTTTCTACGTTCCGGGCAACCTAGGCTTCACTATAGAGCGTTGTTCCACCAGATCGAAAAGTTAGCGCCTAAGAAGTCAACGTCAGAAGCATACAATACAATATAAATACTACAGCTTTTCCATCGTATATAATGTATATTTGCAAACAGTGTGAAAGTAAAGGTCATTTCTAGGTTCCGGGCAACCTAGGCTTAACTGTAGGGTGTTGCTCCACCAGATCGCATAGCTATGGACTTAAAATTTAACGCCAGAAGCATAAAATACAATAAAAATGCAACAGTTTTTCGATAGTATAACAGGAATAATTGCAACCAGTGTGAAAGTACAGGTCATTTCTACGTTCCGGGCAACCTAGGCTTCGCATTAGGGCCTTCCTCCACCAGATCGAATAGCTAGGGACTTAGAAGTCAACCCCACAAGCATAAAATATAATAAAAATGCAACAGTTTTTCCATCGTATAACAGGAATAATTGCAACCAGTGTGAAAGTACAGGTCATTTCTACGTTACGGGCAACGTAGGTTTCGCTGTAGGGAGTTGCTGCACCAGATCGAATAGCTAGGGACTTAGAAGTCAACGCCAGAAGCATAAAATACAATAAAAATGCAACAGTTTTTCCATCGTATGACAGGAACAATTGCAACCAGTGTGAAAGTACAGGTCATTTCTACGTTACGGGCAACCTAGGTTTCGCTGTTGGGAGTTGCTCCACCAGATCGAATAGCTAGGGACGTAGAAGTCAACGCCAGAAGCATAAAATACGATAAAAATGCAACAGTCTTTCCATCGTATGATAGGAATAACTGCAACCAGTGTGAATGTACTAGTCATTTCTATGTTCCCGGTAACCTAGGCTTCACTCTAGGGCGTTGCTGCACCAGACCGAATAGCGAGGGACTTAGAAGTCAACGCGCGAAGCATAAAATACAAAATAAATAGAACAGTTTTTCCATTGTATGAAACGAATAATTGCAACCAGTGTGAAAGATATGGTCATTTCTACGTTACGGGCAACCTAGGCTTCACTCTAGGTCGTTGCTCCACCAAATCGAATAGCTAGGGCCTTAGACGTCATAGCACGAAGCATAAAATACAAAATTAATACAACAGTTATTCCATCGTATAACAGGTATAATTACAACCAGGGTGAAAGTAATGGGCATTTCTACGTTCCGAGCAACCTAGGCTTCACTCTAGGGCGTAGCTCCACCAGGTCGAGTAGTTAGGGCCTTAGAAAACAACTCCAGACGCATAAAATACAATAAAAATACAACAGTTTTTCCATCGTATAAAAAGAATAATTGCAACCAGTGTCAAAGTAATGGTCATTTCTACGTTCCGGGCAATCTAGGCTTCACTCAAGAGCGTAGCTCCACCAGATCGAATAGTTAGGGCCTTAGAAGTCAACGCGCGAAGCATAAAATACAAAATAAATAGAACAGTTTTTCCATTGTATGAAACGAATAATTGCATCCAGTGTGAAAGTTATGGTCAT
Organism: Calliopsis andreniformis; assembly: GCF_051401765.1. Lineage (NCBI taxonomy): Eukaryota > Metazoa > Arthropoda > Insecta > Hymenoptera > Andrenidae > Calliopsis > Calliopsis andreniformis. The sequence continues at coordinate 21,989,718 of NW_027480422.1, forward strand.
TTCTACGTTCCGTGCAAACTTGTCTTTACTCTAGGGCGTTGCTCCACCAGATCGAATTGTTAGGGCCTTGGAAGTCAACGCCCCAAGCATAAAATACAAAATTAATAGAACAGTTTTTCCATTGTATAAAACGAATAATTGCAACCAGTGTGAAGATTATGGTCATTTCTACGTTCCGTGCAACATAGGCTTCACTCTAGGGCGTTGCACCACCACATCGAATGGCTACAGCTTTAGAAGTCAACGCCAGAGGCATAAAATACAATAAAAATACAAGAGTTTTTCCATCGTATACAATGAATGATTGCAAACATTGTGAAAGTAACGGTCATTTCTACGTTCCGGGCAACCTACGCTTCACTCTAGGGCGTTGCTCCACCACATCGAATAGCTGCGGCCTTAGAAGTCAACGCCAGAAGCATAAAATACAATATAAATACAACAGCTCTTCAATCGTATAACAGGAATAATTGCAAACAGTGTGAAAGATATGGTCATTTCTACGTTGCGGGCATCCTAGGCTTCACTCTAGGGCAAGGCTCCACCACATCGAATAGCTACGGCCTTAGAAGTCAACGCCAGAAGCATAAAATAAAATAAAATTACAACAGTTTTTCAATCGTATAACAGGAATAATTGCAACCAGTGTGAAAGTTAATGGTCATTTCTACGTTCCGGGCAACCTAGGCTTCACTGTAGGGCGTTGCTCCACCACATCGAATAGCTACGGCCTTGGAAGTCAACGCCTGAAGCATAAAATAAAATAAAAATACAACAGATTCTCCATTGTCTAAAACGGATAATTGCAACCAGTGTTAAAGTAATGGCCATTTCTACGTTCCGGGCATCCTAGACTTAACTCTGAGACATTGCTCCACCAGATCGAATTCATAGGGCCTTAGAATTCAACGCCAGAAGCATAAAATACAATGTAAATGCAACAGTTTTTCCACCGTATTACAGGAATAACTGCAACCAGTGTGAAAGGACTGGTCATCTCTACGTTCCGGGTAACCTAAGCTTCATTCGAGGGCGTTGCCCCACAAGATCGAATAGCTAGGGACTAAGAATTCAACGCCAGAAGAATAAAATACAATATAAGTACAACAGTTTTTCCATCTTATAAAATGAATAACTGCAAACAGTGTGAAAGTTATGGTCATTTCTGCGTTCCGGGAACCTAGTCTTCACTCTAGGGCGTTGCTCCACCAGATCTAATAGTTAGGGCCTAAAAAGTCTACGCCAGAAGCATAAAATCCAATATAAATACAACAGCTTTACCATCGTATATAATGTATATTTGCAAACAGTGTGAAGGTATAGGTCATTTCTACGTTCCTGGCAACCTTGGCCTATCTTTAGGGCGTTGCTCCACCAGATCGAATGGATAGGGCCTAAGAAGTCAACGCCAGAAGCATAAAATAAAATAAATATACAACCGTTGTTCCATCATATACCAGGAATAATTACAACCAGTGTGAAAGTAATGGCCATTTCTACGTTCCGGAATCCTAGACTCAACTCTGAGGAATTGCTCCAACAGATCGAATAGCTAGGGCCTTAGAAGTCAACGCCCGAAACATAAAATACAATAAAAATACAGCAGTTTTTCCTTCGTATAACAGGAATAATTGCAACAAGCGTGTAGGTAATGGTCATTTCTACATCCCGGGCAACATAGGCTTCACTCTTGGATGTTGCCCCATCAGATCGCCTAGCTAGGACCGTAGAAGTCAAAGCCATAAGCAGAAAATACAATAAAAATGTAACAGTTTTTCCATCGTATAGCATGAGTAATTGCAACCAGTGTGAAAGCAATGGTCATTACTACGTTTCGGACAACCTTGTCTTTACTCTAGGGCGTTGCTCCACCAGATCGAATTGTTAGGGACTTGGAAGTCAACGCCCCAAGCATAAAATACAAAATTAATAGAACAGTTTTTCCATTGCATAAAACGAATAATTGCAACCAGTGTGAAGATTATGGTCATTTCTACGTTCCGTGCAACATAGGCTTCACTCTAGGGCGTTGCTCCACCAGATCGAATAGCTAGGCCCTTAGAAGTCAACGCGCGAAGCATAAAATACAAAATAAATAGAACAGTTTTTCCATTGTATGAAACGAATAATTGCATCCAGTGTGAAAGTTATGGTCATTTCTACGTTCCGGGCAACCTAGGCTTCACTCTAGGGCGTTGTTCCACCAGATCGAATAGTTAGGGCCTGAGAAGTCAACGTCAGAAGCATAAAATACAATATAAATACAACAGCTTTTCCATCGTATATAATGTATAGTTGCAAACAGTGTGAAAGTAAAGGTCATTTCGTGGTTCCGGGCAACCTAGGCTTAACTGCAGGGCGTTGCTCTACCAGATCGCATAGCTATGGACTTAAAATTTAACGCCAGAAGCATAAAATACAATAAAAATGCAACAGTTTTTCCATCGCATAACAGGAATAATGGCAACCAGTGTGAAAGTTATGGTCATTTCTACGTTCCGGGCAACCTAGGCTTCACTCTAGTGCTTTGTTCCACCAGATCGAATAGTTAGGGCCTAAGAAGTCAACGCGCGAAGCATAAAATACAAAATAAATAGAACAGTTTTTCCATTGTATGAAACGAATAATTGCAACCAGTGTGAAAGATATGGTCATTTCTACGTTACGGGCAACCTAGGCTTCACTCTAGGTCGTTGCTCCACCAAATCGAATAGCTAGGGCCTTAGAAGTCATAGCACGAAGCATAAAATACAAAATTAATACAACAGTTATTCCATCGTATAACAGGTATAATTACAACCAGGGTGAAAGTAATGGGCATTTCTACGTTCCGAGCAACCTAGGCTTCACTCTAGGGCGTAGCTCCACCAGGTCGAGTAGTTAGGGCCTTAGAAAACAACTCCAGACGCATAAAATACAATAAAAATACAACAGTTTTTCCATCGTATAAAAAGAATAATTGGAACCAGTGTCAAAGTAATGGTCATTTCTACGTTTCGGGCAATCTAGGCTTCACTCAAGAGCGTAGCTCCACCAGATCGAATAGTTAGGGCCTTAGAAGTCAACGCCCGAAGCATAAAATACAAAATAAATAGAACAGTTTTTCCATTGTATGAAACGAATAATTGCATCCAGTGTGAAAGTTATGGTCATTTCTACGTTCCGGGCAACCTAGGCTTCACTCTAGGGCGTTGTTCCACCAGATCGAATAGTTAGGGCCTGAGAAGTCAACGTCAGGAACATAAAATACAATATAAATACAACAGCTTTTCCATCGTATATAATGTATAGTTGCAAACAGTGTGAAAGTAAAGGTCATTTCTTGGTTCCGGGCAACCTAGGCTTAACTGCAGGGCGTTGCTCCACCAGATCGCATAGCTATGGACTTAAAATTTAACGCCAGAAGCATAAAATACAATAAAAATGCAACAGTTTTTCCATCGTATAACAGGAATAATTGCAACCAGTGTGAAAGTTATGGTCATTTCTACGTTACGGGCAACCTAGGCTTCACTCTAGGGCTTTGTTCCACCAGATCGAATAGTTAGGGCCTAAGAAGTCAGCGCCAGAAGCATAAAGTACAATATAAATACAATAGCTTTTCCATCGTATATAATGTATATTTGAAAACAGTGTGAAAGTAAAGGTAATTTCTACGTACCTGGCAACCTAGGCTTAACTGTAGGGCGTTGCTCCACAAGATCGAATAGTTAGGGCCTCAGAAGTCAACGCCAGAAGCATAAAATGCAATAAAAATTCAACAGTTTTTATATCGTATTATAGGAATAATTGCCAACAGTGTGAAATAAAGGTCATTTCTACGTTCCGGGCAACCTAGGCTTAACTGTAGGCGTTGCTCCACCAGATAGAATAGTTAGGGACTTAGAATTCAACGCCAGAAACATAAAATACAACATAAGTACAACAGTTTTTCCATCGTATAACAGGAATGATTGCAACCAGTGTGAAAGTACAGGTCATTTCTACGTTCCGGGCAACCTAGGCTTCGCTTAAGGGCGTTGCTCCAACAGATCGAATAGCTAGGGCCTAAAAACTCAACGCCAGAAGCATACAATCCAATATAAATACAACAGCTTTACCATCGTATATAATGTATATTTGCAAACAGTGTGAAGGTATAGGTCATTTCTACGTTCCGGGCAACCTAGGCTTAACTGTAGGGCGTTGCTCCACCAGATCGAATAGTTAGGGCCTTAGAAGTCAACGCGCGAAGCATAAAATACAAAATAAATAGAACAGTTTTTCCATTGTATGAAACGAATAATTGCAACCAGTGTGAAAGTAATGGTCATTTCTACGTTCCGTGCAACCTAGGCTTCACTCTAGGGCGTTGCTCCACCACATCGAATGGCTGCAGCTTTAGAAGTCAACGCGCGAAGCATAAAATACAAAATAAATAGAACAGTTTTTCCATTGTATGAAACGAATAATTGCATCCAGTGTGAAAGTTATGGTCATTTCTACGTTCCGGGCAACCTAGGCTTCACTCTAGGGCGTTGTTCCACCAGATCGAATAGTTAGGGCCTGAGAAGTCAACGTCAGAAGCATAAAATACAATATAAATACAACAGCTTTTCCATCGTATATAATGTATAGTTGCAAACAGTGTGAAAGTAAAGGTCATTTCGTGGTTCCGGGCAACCTAGGCTTAACTGCAGGGCGTTGCTCTACCAGATCGCATAGCTATGGACTTAAAATTTAACGCCAGAAGCATAAAATACAATAAAAATGCAACAGTTTTTCCATCGCATAACAGGAATAATGGCAACCAGTGTGAAAGTTATGGTCATTTCTACGTTCCGGGCAACCTAGGCTTCACTCTAGTGCTTTGTTCCACCAGATCGAATAGTTAGGGCCTAAGAAGTCAACGCGCGAAGCATAAAATACAAAATAAATAGAACAGTTTTTCCATTGTATGAAACGAATAATTGCAACCAGTGTGAAAGATATGGTCATTTCTACGTTACGGGCAACCTAGGCTTCACTCTAGGTCGTTGCTCCACCAAATCGAATAGCTAGGGCCTTAGAAGTCATAGCACGAAGCATAAAATACAAAATTAATACAACAGTTATTCCATCGTATAACAGGTATAATTACAACCAGGGTGAAAGTAATGGGCATTTCTACGTTCCGAGCAACCTAGGCTTCACTCTAGGGCGTAGCTCCACCAGGTCGAGTAGTTAGGGCCTTAGAAAACAACTCCAGACGCATAAAATACAATAAAAATACAACAGTTTTTCCATCGTATAAAAAGAATAATTGGAACCAGTGTCAAAGTAATGGTCATTTCTACGTTTCGGGCAATCTAGGCTTCACTCAAGAGCGTAGCTCCACCAGATCGAATAGTTAGGGCCTTAGAAGTCAACGTGCGAAGCATAAAATACAAAATAAATAGAACAGTTTTTCCATTGTATGAAACGAATAATTGCATCCAGTGTGAAAGTTATGGTCATTTCTACGTTCCGGGCAACCTAGGCTTCACTCTAGGGCGTTGTTCCACCAGATCGAATAGTTAGGGCCTGAGAAGTCAACGTCAGAAGCATAAAATACAATATAAATACAACAGCTTTTCCATCGTATATAATGTATAGTTGCAAACAGTGTGAAAGTAAAGGTCATTTCGTGGTTCCGGGCAACCTAGGCTTAACTGCAGGGCGTTGCTCCACCAGATCGCATAGCTATGGACTTAAAATTTAACGCCAGAAGCATAAAATACAACAAAAATGCAACAGTTTTTCCATCGTATAACAGGAATAATGGCAACCAGTGTGAAAGTTATGGTCATTTCTACGTTCCGGGCAACCTAGGCTTCACTCTAGTGCTTTGTTCCACCAGATCGAATAGTTAGGGCCTAAGAAGTCAACGCGCGAAGCATAAAATACAAAATAAATAGAACAGTTTTTCCATTGTATGAAACGAATAATTGCAACCAGTGTGAAAGATATGGTCATTTCTACGTTACGGGCAACCTAGGCTTCACTCTAGGTCGTTGCTCCACCAAATCGAATAGCTAGGGCCTTAGAAGTCATAGCACGAAGCATAAAGTACAAAATTAATACAACAGTTATTCCATCGTATAACAGGTATAATTACAACCAGGGTGAAAGTAATGGGCATTTCTACGTTCCGAGCAACCTAGGCTTCACTCTAGGGCGTAGCTCCACCAGGTCGAGTAGTTAGGGCCTTAGAAAACAACTCCAGACGCATAAAATACATTAAAAATACAACAGTTTTTCCATCGTATAAAAAGAATAATTGCAACCAGTGTCAAAGTAATGGTCATTTCTACGTTTCGGGCCATCTAGGCTTCACTCAAGAGCGTTGCTCCACCAGATCGAATAGTTAGGGCCTTAGAAGTCAACGCCCGAAGCATAAAATACAAAATAAATAGAACAGTTTTTCCATTGTATGAAACGAATAATTGCATCCAGTGTGAAAGTTATGGTCACTTCTACGTTCCGGGCAACCTAGGCTTCACTCTAGGGCGTTGTTCCACCAGATCGAATAGTTAGGGCCTGAGAAGTCAACGTCAGAAACATAAAATACAATATAAATACAACAGCTTTTCCATCGTATATAATGTATAGTTGCAAACAGTGTGAAAGTAAAGGTCATTTCTTGGTTCCGGGCAACCTAGGCTTAACTGCAGGGCGTTGCTCCACCAGATCGCATAGCTATGGACTTAAAATTTAACGCCAGAAGCATAAAATACAATAAAAATGCAACAGTTTTTCCATCGTATAACAGGAATAATTGCAACCAGTGTGAAAGTTATGGTCATTTCTACGTTCCGGGCAACCTAGGCTTCACTCTAGGGCTTTGTTCCACCAGATCGAATAGTTAGGGCCTAAGAAGTCAGCGCCAGAAGCATAAAGTACAATATAAATACAATAGCTTTTCCATCGTATATAATGTATATTTGAAAACAGTGTGAAAGTAAAGGTAATTTCTACGTACCTGGCAACCTAGGCTTAACTGTAGGGCGTTGCTCCACAAGATCGAATAGTTAGGGCCTCAGAAGTCAACGCCAGAAGCATAAAATGCAATAAAAATACAACAGTTTTTATATCGTATTATAGGAATAATTGCCAACAGTGTGAAATAAAGGTCATTTCTACGTTCCGGGCAACCTAGGCTTAACTGTAGGCGTTGCTCCACCAGATAGAATAGTTAGGGACTTAGAATTCAACGCCAGAAACATAAAATACAACATAAGTACAACAGATTTTCCATCGTATAACAGGAATGATTGCAACCAGTGTGAAAGTACAGGTCATTTCTACGTTCCGGGCAACCTAGGCTTCGCTGAAGGGCGTTGCTCCACCAGATCGAATAGCTAGGGCCTAAAAACTCAACGCCAGAAGCATACAATCCAATATAAATACAACAGCTTTACCATCGTATATAATGTATATTTGCAAACAGTGTGAAGGTATAGGTCATTTCTACGTTCCGGGCAACCTAGGCTTAACTGTAGGGCGTTGCTCCACCAGATCGAATAGTTAGGGCCTTAGAAGTCAACGCGCGAAGCATAAAATACAAAATAAATAGAACAGTTTTTCCATTGTATGAAACGAATAATTGCAACCAGTGTGAAAGTAATGGTCATTTCTACGTTCCGTGCAACCTAGGCTTCACTCTAGGGCGTTGCTCCACCACATCGAATGGCTGCAGCTTTAGAAGTCAACGCCAGAGGCATAAAATACAATATAAATACTACAGTTTTTCCATCGTATACAATCAATGATTGCAAACATTGTGAAAGTAACGGTCATTTCTACGTTCCGGGTAACCTGGGCTTGAACTCTAGGGCGTTGCTCCACCAAATCGAATAGTTAGGGCCTAAGAAGTGGACGCCAGAAGCATAAAATACAATAAAATTACAACAGTATTTCCATCGTATAGCATGAGTAATTGCAACCAGTGTGAAAGTGATGGTCATTTCTACGTTCCGGGCAACCTTGGCCTATCTTTAGGGCGTTGCTCCTCCAGATCGAATGGATAGGGCCTAAGAAGTCAACGCCAGAAGCATAAAATAAAATAAATATACAACCGTTGTTCCATCGTATACCAGGAATAATTACAACAAGTGTGAAAGTAATGGCCATTTCTACGTTCCGGAATCCTAGACTCAACTCTGAGGAATTGCTCCAACAGATCGAATAGCTAGGGCCTTAGAAGTCAACGCCCGAAACATAAAATACAATAAAAATACAGCAGTTTTTCCTTCGTATAACAGGAATAATTGCAACAAGCGTGAAGGTAATGGTCATTTCTACATCCCGGGCAACATAGGCTTCACTCTTGGATGTTGCCCCATCAGATCGCCTAGCTAGGACCTTAGAAGTCAAAGCCATAAGCAGAAAATACAATAAAAATGCAACAGTTTTTCCATCGTATAGCATGAGTAATTGCAACCAGTGTGAAAGTGATGGTCATTTCTACGTTCCGGGCAACCTTGGCCTATCTTTAGGGCGTTGCTCCACCAGATCGAATAGTTAGGGACTTAGAATTCAACGCCAGAAGCATAAAATACAATAAAAATACAACAGTTTTCCATCGTTGAAAAGAATAATTGCAACCAGTGTGAAAGCAATGGTCATTACTACGTTTCGGGCAACATAGGCTTCACTCTTGGACGTTGCCTCACGAGAATGAATAGCTAGGACCTTAGAAGTCAACGCCAGAAGCATAAAATACAACATGGATACAACACCTTTTCCATCGGATAAAACTAATAATTTCAACCAGTGTGAAAGTTATGGTCATTCCTACGTTCCGTGCAACCTTGTCTTTACTCTAGGGCGTTGCTCCACCAGATCGAATTGTTAGGGACTTGGAAGTCAACGCCCCAAGCATAAAATACAAAATTAATAGAACAGTTTTTCCATTGCATAAAACGAATAATTGCAACCAGTGTGAAGATTATGGTAATTTCTACGTTCCGTGCAACATAGGCTTCACTCTAGGGCGTTGCTCCACAACATCGAATAGCTACGGCTTTAGAAGTCAACGCCAGAAGCATAAAATACAATATAAATACAAGAGTTTTTCCATCGTATACAATGAATGATTGCAAACATTGTGAAAGTAACGGTCATTTCTACGTTCCGGGCAACCTAGGCTTCACTCTAGGCCGTTGCTCCACCAGATCGAATAGCTAGGCCCTTAGAAGTCAACGCGTAAAGAATAAAATACAAAATAAATAGAACAGTTTTTCCATTGTATGAAACGAATAATTGCAACCAGTGTGAAAGTTATGGTCTTTTCTACGTTCCGGGCTACCTAGGCTTCACTATAGAACGTTGTTCCACCAGATCGAAAAGTTAGGGCCTAAGAAGTCAACGTCAGAAGCATACAATACTATATAAATACTACAGCTTTTCCATCGTATATAATTTATATTTGCAAACAGTGTGAAAGTAAAGGTCATTTCTAGGTTCCGGGCAACCTAGGCTTAACTGTAGGGTGTTGCTCCACCAGATCGCATAGCTATGGACTTAAAATTTAACGCCAGAAGCATAAAATACAATAAAAATGCAACAGTTTTTCTATAGTATAACAGGAATAATTGCAACCAGTGTGAAAGTACAGGTCATTTCTACGTTCCGGGCAATCTAGGCTTCGCACTAGGGCCTTGCTCCACCAGATCGAATAGCTAGGGACTTAGAAGTCAACCCCACAAGCATAAAATATAATAAAAATGCAACAGTTTTTCCATCGTATAACAGGAATAATTGCAACCAGTGTGAAAGTACAGGTCATTTCTACGTTACGGGCAACGTAGGTTTCGCTGTAGGGAGTTGCTGCACCAGATCGAATAGCTAGGGACTTAGAAGTCAACGCCAGAAGCATAAAATACAATAAAAATGCAACAGTTTTTCCATCGTATAACAGGAATAATTGCAACCAGTGTGAAAGTACAGGTCATTTCTACGTTACGGGCAACCTAGGTTTCGCTGTTGGGAGTTGCTCCACCAGATCGATTAGCTAGGGACTTAGAAGTCAACGCCAGAAGCATAAAATACGATAAAAATGCAACAGTCTTTCCATCGTATGATAGGAATAACTGCAACCAGTGTGAATGTACTGGTCATTTCTATGTTCCCGGTAACCTAGGCTTCACTCTAGGGCGTTGCTGCACCAGACCGAATAGCGAGGGACTTAGAAGTCAACGCGCGAAGCATAAAATACAAAATAAATACAACAGTTTTTCCATTGTATGAAACGAATAATTGCAACCAGTGTGAAAGATATGGTCATTTCTACGTTACGGGCAACCTAGGCTTCACTCTAGGTCGTTGCTCCACCAAATCGAATAGCTAGGGCCTTAGAAGTCATAGCACGAAGCATAAAATACAAAATTAATACAACAGTTATTCCATCGTATAAAAGGTATAATTACAACCAGGGTGAAAGTAATGGGCATTTCTACGTTCCGAGCAACCTAGGCTTCACTCTAGGGCGTAGCTCCACCAGGTCGAGTAGTTAGGGCCTTAGAAAACAACTCCAGACGCATAAAATACAATAAAAATACAACAGTTTTTCCATCGTATAAAAAGAATAATTGCAACCAGTGTCAAAGTAATGGTCATTTCTACGTTTCGGGCAATCTAGGCTTCACTCAAGAGCGTAGCTCCACCAGATCGAATAGTTAGGGCCTTAGAAGTCAACGCGCGAAGCATAAAATACAAAATAAATAGAACAGTTTTTCCATTGTATGAAACGAATAATTGCATCCAGTGTGAAAGTTATGGTCATTTCTACGTTCCGGGCAACCTAGGCTTCACTCTAGGGCGTTGTTCCACCAGATCGAATAGTTAGGGCCTGAGAAGTCAACGTCAGAAGCATAAAATACAATATAAATACAACAGCTTTTCCATCGTATATAATGTATAGTTGCAAACCGTGTGAAAGTAAAGGTCATTTCTTGGTTCCGGGCAACCTAGGCTTAACTGCAGGGCGTTGCTCCACCAGATCGCATAGCTATGGACTTAAAATTTAACGCCAGAAGCATAAAATACAATAAAAATGCAACAGTTTTTCCATCGTATAACAGGAATAATTGCAACCAGTGTGAAAGTTATTGTCATTTCTACGTTCCGGGCAACCTAGGCTTCACTCTAGGGCGTTGCTGCACCAGACCGAATAGCGAGGGACTTAGAAGTCAACGCGCGAAGCATAAAATACAAAATAAATAGAACAGTTTTTCCATTGTATGAAACGAATAATTGCAACCAGTGTGAAAGATATGGTCATTTCTACGTTACGGGCAACCTAGGCTTCACTCTAGGTCGTTGCTCCACCAAATCGAATAGCTAGGGCCTTAGAAGTCATAGCACGAAGCATAAAATACAAAATTAATACAACAGTTATTCCATCGTATAACAGGTATAATTACAACCAAGGTGAAAGTAATGGGCATTTCTACGTTCCGAGCAACCTAGGCTTCACTCTAGGGCGTAGCTCCACCAGGTCGAGTAGTTAGGGCCTTAGAAAACAACTCCAGACGCATAAAATACAATAAAAATACAACAGTTTTTCCATCGTATAAAAAGAATAATTGCAACCAGTGTCAAAGTAATGGTCATTTCTACGTTTCGGGCCATCTAGGCTTCACTCAAGAGCGTTGCTCCACCAGATCGAATAGTTAGGGCCTTAGAAGTCAACGCGCGAAGCATAAAATACAAAATAAATAGAACAGTTTTTCCATTGTATGAAACGAATAATTGCAACCAGTGTGAAAGTTATGGTCATTTCTACGTTCCGGGCAACCTAGGCTTCACTCTAGGGCGTTGTTCCACCAGATCGAATAGTTAGGGCCTGAGAAGTCAACGTCAGAAGCATAAAATACAATATAAATACAACAGCTTTTCCATCGTATATAATGTATAGTTGCAAACAGTGTGAAAGTAAAGGTCATTTCTTGGTTCCGGGCAACCTAGGCTTAACTGCAGGGCGTTGCTCCACCAGATCGCATAGCTATGGACTTAAAATTTAACGCCAGAAGCATAAAATACAATAAAAATGCAACAGTTTTTCCATCGTATAACAGGAATAATTGCAACCAGTGTGAAAGTTATGGTCATTACTACGTTTCGGGCAACATAGGCTTCACTCTTGGACGTTGCCTCACGAGAATGAATAGCTAGGACCTTAGAAGTCAACGCCAGAAGCATAAAATACAACATGGATACAACACCTTTTCCATCGGATAAAACAAATAATTTCAACCAGTGTGAAAGTTATGGTCATTCCTACGTTCCGTGCAACCTTGTCTTTACTCTAGGGCGTTGCTCGACCAGATCGAATTGTTAGGGACTTGGAAGTCAACGCCCCAAGCATAAAATACAAAATTAATAGAACAGTTTTTCCATTGCATAAAACGAATAATTGCAACCAGTGTGAAGATTATGGTAATTTCTACGTTCCGTGCAACATAGGCTTCACTCTAGGGCGTTGCTCCACAACATCGAATAGCTGCGGCCTTAGAAGTCAACGCCAGAAGCATAAAATACAATATATATACAAGAGTTTTTCCATCGTATACAATGAATGATTGCAAACATTGTGAAAGTATCGGTCATTTCTACGTTCCGGGCAACCTAGGCTTCACTCTAGGCCGTTGCTCCACCAGATCGAATAGCTAGGCCCTTAGAAGTCAACGCGTGAAGCATAAAATACAAAATAAATAGAACAGTTTTTCCATTGTATGAAACGAATAATTGCAACCAGTGTGAAAGTTATGGTCTTTTCGACGTTCCGGGCAACCTAGGCTTCACTATAGAGCGTTGTTCCACCAGATCGAAAAGTTAGGGCCTAAGAAGTCAACGTCAGAAGAATACAATACAATATAAATACTACAGCTTTTCCATCGTATATAATGTATATTTGCAAACAGTGTGAAAGTAAAGGTCATTTCTAGGTTCCGGGCAACCTAGGCTTAACTGTAGGGTGTTGCTCCACCAGATCGCATAGCTAGGGACTTAAAATTTAACGCCAGAAGCATAAAATACAATAAAAATGCAACAGTTTTTCTATAGTATAACAGGAATAATTGCAACCAGTGTGAAAGTACAGGTCATTTCTACGTTCCGGGCAACCTAGGCTTCGCACTAGGGCCTTGCTCCACCAGATCGAATAGCTAGGGACTTAGAAGTCAACCCCACAAGCATAAAATATAATAAAAATGCAACAGTTTTTCCATCGTATAACAGGAATAATTGCAACCAGTGTGAAAGTACAGGTCATTTCTACGTTACGGGCAACGTAGGTTTCGCTGTAGGGAGTTGCTGCACCAGATCGAATAGCTAGGGACTTAGAAGTCAACGCCAGAAGGATAAAATACAATAAAAATGCAACAGTTTTTCCATCGTCTAACAGGAATAATTGCAACCAGTGTGAAAGTACAGGTCATTTCTACGTTACGGGCAACCTAGGTTTCGCTGTTGGGAGTTGCTCCACCAGATCGAATAGCTAGGGACTTAGAAGTCAACGCCAGAAGCATAAAATACAATAAAAATGCAACAGTCTTTCCATCGTATGATAGGAATAACTGCAACCAGTGGGAATGTACTGGTCATTTCTATGTTCCCGGTAACCTAGGCTTCACTCTAGGGCGTTGCTGCACCAGACCGAATAGCGAGGGACTTAGAAGTCAACGCGCGAAGCATAAAATACAAAATAAATAGAACAGTTTTTCCATTGTATGAAACGAATAATTGCAACCAGTGTGAAAGTTATGGTCATTTCTACGTTCCGGGCAACCTAGGCTTCGCTTAAGGGCGTTGCTCCACCAGATCGAATAGCTAGGGCCTAAAAACTCAACGCCAGAAGCATAAAATCCAATATAAATACAACAGCTTTACCATCGTATATAATGTATATTTGCAAACAGTGTGAAGGTATAGGTCATTTCTACGTTCCGGGCAACCTAGGCTTAACTGTAGGGCGTTGCTCCACCAGATCGAATAGTTAGGGCCTTAGAAGTCAACGCGCGAAGCATAAAATACAAAATAAATAGAACAGTTTTTCCATTGTATGAAACGAATAATTGCAACCAGTGTGAAAGTAATGGTCATTTCTACGTTCCGTGCAACCTAGGCTTCACTCTAGGGCGTTGCTCCACCACATCGAATGGCTGCAGCTTTAGAAGTCAACGCCAGAGGCATAAAATACAATATAAATACTACAGTTTTTCCATCGTATACAATCAATGATTGCAAACATTGTGAAAGTAACGGCCATTTCTACGTTCCGGGTAACCTGGGCTTGACTCTAGGGCGTTGCCCCATCAGATCGCCTAGCTAGGACCTTAGAAGTCAAAGCCATAAGCAGAAAATACAATAAAAATGCAACAGTTTTTCCATCGTATAGCATGAGTAATTGCAACCAGTGTGAAAGTGATGGACATTTCTACGTTCCGGGCAACCTTGGCCTATCTTTAGGGCGTTGCTCCACCAGATCGAATAGTTAGGGACTTAGAATTCAACGCCAGAAGCATAAAATACAATAAAAATACAACAGTTTTCCATCGTTGAAAAGAATAATTGCAACCAGTGTGAAAGCAATGGTCATTACTACGTTTCGGGCAACATAGGCTTCACTCTTGGACGTTGCCTCACGAGAATGAATAGCTAGGACCTTAGAAGTCAACGCCAGAAGCATAAAATACAACATGGATACATCACCTTTTCCATCGGATAAAACTAATAATTTCAACCAGTGTGAAAGTTATGGTCATTCCTACGTTCCGTGCAACCTTGTCTTTACTCTAGGGCGTTGCTCCACCAGATCGAATTGTTAGGGACTTGGAAGTCAACGCCCCAAGCATAAAATACAAAATTAATAGAACAGTTTTTCCAATGCATAAAACGAATAATTGCAACCAGTGTGAAGATTATGGTAATTTCTACGTTCCGTGCAACATAGGCTTCACTCTAGGGCGTTGCTCCACAACATCGAATAGCTACGGCTTTAGAAGTCAACGCCAGAAGCATAAAATACAATATAAATACAAGAGTTTTTCCATCGTATACAATGAATGATTGCAAACATTGTGAAAGTTATGGTCTTTTCTACGTTCCGGGCAACCTAGGCTTCACTATAGAGCGTTGTTCCACCAGATCGAAAAGTTAGGGCCTAAGAAGTCAACGTCAGAAGCATACAATACAATATAAATACTACAGCTTTTCCATCGTATATAATGTATATTTGCAAACAGTGTGAAAGTAAAGGTCATTTCTAGGTTCCGGGCAACCTAGGCTTAACTGTAGGGTGTTGCTCCACCAGATCGCATAGCTAGGGACTTAAAATTTAACGCCAGAAGCATAAAATACAATAAAAATGCAACAGTTTTTCTATAGTATAACAGGAATAATTGCAACCAGTGTGAAAGTACAGGTCATTTCTACGTTCCGGGCAACCTAGGCTTCGCACTAGGGCCTTGCTCCACCAGATCGAATAGCTAGGGACTTAGAAGTCAACCCCACAAGCATAAAATATAATAAAAATGCAACAGTTTTTCCATCGTATAACAGGAATAATTGCAACCAGTGTGAAAGTACAGGTCATTTCTACGTTCCGGGCAACCTAGGTTTCGCTGTAGGGCGTTGCTCCACCAGATCGAGTAGCTAGCGGCTAAGAAGTCAACGCCAGAAGCATAAAACACAATAAAAATACAACAGTTTTTCCATCGTATAAAAGGAATAATTGCAACCAGTGTGAAAGTTATGGTCATTTCTACGTTACGGGCAACCTAGGTTTCGCTGTTGGGAGTTGCTCCACCAGATCGAATAGCTAGGGACTTAGAAGTCAACGCCAGAAGCGTAAAATACAATAAAAATGCAACAGTCTTTCCATCGTATGATAGGAATAACTGCAACCAGTGTGAATGTACTGGTCATTTCTATGTTCCGGGTAACCTATGCTTCACTCTAGGGCGCTGCTCCACCAGATCGCATAGCTATGGACTTAAAATTTAACGTCAGAAGCATAAAATACAATAAAAATGCAATAGTTTTTCCATCGTATAACAGGAATAATTGCAACCAGTGTCAAAGTAATGGTCATTTCTACGTTTCGGGCCATCTAGGCTTCACTCAAGAGCGTTGCTCCACCAGATCGAATAGTTAGGGCCTTAGAAGTCAACGCGCGAAGCATAAAATACAAAATAAATAGAACAGTTTTTCCATTGTATGAAACGAATAATTGCAACCAGTGTGAAAGTTATGGTCATTTCTACGTTCCGGGCAACCTAGGCTTCACTCTAGGGCGTTGTTCCACCAGATCGAATAGTTAGGGCCTGAGAAGTCAACGTAAGAAGCATAAAATACAATATAAATACAACAGCATTTCCATCGTATATAATGTATATTTGCAAACAGTGTGAAAGTAAAGGTCATTTCTTGGTTCCGGGCAACCTATGCTTAACTGTAGGGCGTTGCTCCACCAGATCGCATAGCTATGGACTTAAAATTTAACGTCAGAAGCATAAAATACAATAAAAATGCAATAGTTTTTCCATCGTATAACAGGAATAATTGCAACCAGTGTCAAAGTAATGGTCATTTCTACGTTTCGGGCCATCTAGGCTTCACTCAAGAGCGTTGCTCCACCAGATCGAATAGTTAGGGCCTTAGAAGTCAACGCGCGAAGCATAAAATACAAAATAAATAGAACAGTTTTTCCATTGTATGAAACGAATAATTGCAACCAGTGTGAAAGTTATGGTCATTTCTACGTTCCGGGCAACCTAGGCTTCACTCTAGGGCGTTGTTCCACCACATCGAATAGCTACGGCCTTAGGAGTCAACTCCAGAAGCATAAAATACAATATAGATACAACAGCATTTCCAACGTATAAAATGAATGATTGCAAACAGTGTGAAAGTTATGGTCATTTATACCGTCCGGGCAACCTAGGCCTAACTCCAGGGCGTTGCTCCACCAGATCGAATAGTTAGGGACTTTGAGTACAACGGCAGAAGCATAAAACACACTAAAAATGCAACAGTTTCTCCATTGTATAACAGGAATAACTGCATCCAGTGTGAAAGTACTGGTCATTTCTATGTTCCGGGTAACCTATGCTTCACTCTAGGGCGCTGCACCACCAGATCGAGTAGCTAGGGACTTAGAATTCAACGCCAGAAGAATAAAATAAAACATAAGTAAAACAGTTTTTCCATCGTATAAAATGTATAATTGCAAGAAGTGTTAAGGCAATGGTCATTTCCACGTTCCAGGCAACCTACGCTTCACTCTAGGACGTTGGTCCACCAGATCCAATAGATAGGCCCTCAGAAGTCAACGCCGGATGCACCAAATACAAAATAAATACAACAGTTTTTCCATCGTATAAAACGAATAATTGCAACCAGTGTGAAAGTAATGGACATTTCTACGTTCCGGGCAACCTAGGCTTAACTCCAGGGCGTTGCTCCACCAGATCGAATAGTTAGGGACTTTGAATACAACACCAGAAGCACAAAATACAATAAAAATGCAACAGTTTTTCCATCGTATAACAGGAATAATTGCAACCAGTGTGAAAGTACAGGTCATTTCTACGTTCCGGGCAACCTAGGTTTCGCTGTAGGGCGTTGCTCCACCAGATCGAGTAGCTAGCGGCTAAGAAGTCAACGCCAGAAGCATAAAACACAATAAAAATACAACAGTTTTTCCATCGTATAAAAGGAATAATTGCAACCAGTGTGAAAGTTATGGTCATTTCTACGTTACGGGCAACCTAGGTTTCGCTGTTGGGAGTTGCTCCACCAGATCGAATAGCTAGGGACTTAGAAGTCAACGCCAGAAGCGTAAAATACAATAAAAATGCAACAGTCTTTCCATCGTATGATAGGAATAACTGCAACCAGTGTGAATGTACTGGTCATTTCTATGTTCCCGGTAACCTAGGCTTCACTCTAGGGCGTTGCTGCACCAGACCGAATAGCGAGGGACTTAGAAGTCAACGCGCGAAGCATAAAATACAAAATAAATAGAACAGTTTTTCCATTGTATGAAACGAATAATTGCAACCAGTGTGAAAGTTATGGTCATTTCTACGTTCCGGGCAACCTAGGCTTCACTCTAGGGCGTTGTTCCACCAGATCGAATAGTTAGGGCCTGAGAAGTCAACGTAAGAAGCATAAAATACAATATAAATACAACAGCATTTCCATCGTATATAATGTATATTTGCAAACAGTGTGAAAGTAAAGGTCATTTCTTGGTTCCGGGCAACCTATGCTTAACTGTAGGGCGTTGCTCCACCAGATCGCATAGCTATGGACTTAAAATTTAACGTCAGAAGCATAAAATACAATAAAAATGCAACAGTTTTTCCATCGTATAACAGGAATAATTGCAACCAGTGTCAAAGTAATGGTCATTTCTACGTTTCGGGCCATCTAGGCTTCACTCAAGAGCGTTGCTCCACCAGATCGAATAGTTAGGGCCTTAGAAGTCAACGCGCGAAGCATAAAATACAAAATAAATAGAACAGTTTTTCCATTGTATGAAACGAATAATTGCAACCAGTGTGAAAGTTATGGTCATTTCTACGTTCCGGGCAACCTAGGCTTCACTCTAGGGCGTTGTTCCACCACATCGAATAGCTACGGCCTTAGGAGTCAACTCCAGAAGCATAAAATACAATATAGATACAACAGCATTTCCAACGTATAAAATGAATGATTGCAAACAGTGTGAAAGTTATGGTCATTTATACCGTCCGGGCAACCTAGGCCTAACTCCAGGGCGTTGCTCCACCAGATCGAATAGTTAGGGACTTTGAGTACAACGGCAGAAGCATAAAACACACTAAAAATGCAACAGTTTCTCCATTGTATAACAGGAATAACTGCATCCAGTGTGAAAGTACTGGTCATTTTTATGTTCCGGGTAACCTATGCTTCACTCTAGGGCGCTGCACCACCAGATCGAGTAGCTAGGGACTTAGAATTCAACGCCAGAAGAATAAAATAAAACATAAGTAAAACAGTTTTTCCATCGTATAAAATGTATAATTGCAAGAAGTGTTAAGGCAATGGTCATTTCCACGTTCCAGGCAACCTACGCTTCACTCTAGGACGTTGGTCCACCAGATCCAATAGATAGGCCCTCAGAAGTCAACGCCGGATGCACCAAATACAAAATAAATACAACAGTTTTTCCATCGTATAAAACGAATAATTGCAACCAGTGTGAAAGTAATGGACATTTGTACGTTCCGGGCAACCTAGGCTTAACTCCAGGGCGTTGCTCCACCAGATCGAATAGTTAGGGACTTTGAATACAACACCAGAAGCACAAAATACAATAAAAATGCAACAGTTTTTCCATCGTATAACAGGAATAATTGCAACCAGTGTGAAAGTACAGGTCATTTCTACGTTCCGGGCAACCTAGGTTTCGCTCTAGGGCGTTGCTCCACCAGATCAAATAGCTAGCGACTAAGAAGTCAACGCCAGAAGCATAAAACACAATAAAAATTCAACAGTTTTTCCATCGTATAAAAGGAATAATTGCAACCAGTGTGAAAGTTATGGTCATTTCTACGTTCCGGGCAACCTAGGCTAACTCCAGGGCGTTGCTCCACCAGATCGAATAGTTAGGGACTTTGAATACAACACCAGAAGCACAAAATACAACAAAAATGCAACAGTTTTTCCATCGTATAACAGGAAAGCTGCAACCAGTGTGAAAGTACTCGTCATTTCTATGTTCCTGGTACCCTAGGCTTCACTCTAGGGCGTTGCTCCACCAGATCGAACAGCTAGGGACTTAGAATTCAACGCCACGAGAAGAAAATACAACATAATTATAACAGTGTTTCCATCGTATAAAATGTATAATTGCAAGCAGTGTGAAGGTACTGGTCATTTCTACCTTCCGGGCAACCTAGGCTTTACTCTAGAGCATTGCTACACCAGACCGAATTGTTAGGGCCTAAGAAGACAACGCCAGAAGCATAAAATACAATATAAATACAACAGCTTTTCTACCGTATATAATGTATATTTGCAAACAGTGTGAAAGTAAAGGTCATTTCTAGGTTCCGGGCAACCTAGGCTAACTCCAGGGCGTTGCTCCACCAGATCGAATAGTTAGGGACTTTGAATACAACACCAGAAGCACAAAATACAACAAAAATGCAACAGTTTTTCCATCGTATAACAGGAAAGCTGCAACCAGTGTGAAAGTACTCGTCATTTCTATGTTCCTGGTACCCTAGGCTTCACTCTAGGGCGTTGCTCCACCAGATCGAACAGCTAGGGACTTAGAATTCAACGCCACGAGAAGAAAATACAACATAATTATAACAGTGTTTCCATCGTATAAAATGTATAATTGCAAGCAGTGTGAAGGTACTGGTCATTTCTACCTTCCGGGCAACCTAGGCTTTACTCTAGAGCATTGCTACACCAGACCGAATTGTTAGGGCCTAAGAAGACAACGCCAGAAGCATAAAATACAATATAAATACAACAGCTTTTCTACCGTATATAATGTATATTTGCAAACAGTGTGAAAGTAAAGGTCATTTCTAGGTTCCGGGCATCCTAGGCTTAACTGTAGGGCGTTGCTCCACCAGATCGCATAGCTAGGGACTTAAAATTTAACGTCAGAAGCATAAAATACAATAAAAATGCAACAGTTTCTCCATTGTATAACAGGAATAACTGCAACCAGTGTGAAAGTACTGGTCATTTCTATGTTCCGGGTAACCTAGGCTTCACTCTAGGGCGCTGCACCACCAGATCGAGTAGCTAGGGACTTAGAATTCAACGCCAGAAGAATAAAATAAAACATAAGTACAACAGTGTTTCCATCGTATAAAATGTATAATTGCAAGTAGTGTTAAGGCAATGATCATTTCCACGTTCCAGGCAACCTACGCTTCACTCTAGGGCGTTGGTCCACCAGATCCAATAGATAGGGCCTCAGAAGTCAACGCCGGATGCACCAAATACAAAATACATACAACAGTTTTTCCATCGTATAAAACGAATAATTGAAACCAGTGTGAAGGTAATGGTCATTTCTACGTTCCGGGCAACCTAGGCTTCACTCTAGGCCGTTGCTACACCACATCGTCTAGCTACGGCCTTAGAAGTCAACGCCAGAAGCATAAAATTCAATAAAAGTACAACAGTTTTTCCATCGTATAACAGGAATGATTGCAACCAGAGTGAAAGTGATGGTCATAGGTCCGGGCGACCTAGGCTTCACTCTCGGGTGTTGGTCCACCAGACCGAATAGTTAGGGCCTAAGTAGTCAACGCCAGAAGCATAAAATACAAAATAAATACAATAGTTTTTCCATCGTATAGCAGGAATAATTGCAACCAGTGTGAAAGTAATGGTCATTTCTACGTTCCGGGCAACCACGGCTTCACCCAAGGGCGTTGCTCCACCAGATCGAATAGTTAGGGCCTTAGAAGTAAGCGCCCGAAGCATATAATACAATAAAAATGCAACAGTTTTTCCGTCATATAGCATGAATAATTGCAACCAGTGTGAAAGTAATGGTCATTTCTACGTTTCGGGCAACCTAGGCTTCACTCAAGAGCGATGCTCCACCAGATCGAATAGTTAGGGCCTTAGAAGTCAACGCGCGAAGCATAAAATACAAAATAAATAGAACAGTTTTTCCATTGTATGAAACGAATAATTGCAACCAGTGTGAAAGTTATGGTCTTTTCTTCGTTCCGGGCAACCTAGGCTTCACTCTAGGTCGTTGCTCCACCAAATCGAATAGCTAGGGCCTTAGAAGTCATAGCACGAAGCATAAAATACAAAATTAATACAACAGTTATTCCATCGTATAACAGGTATAATTACAACCAGGGTGAAAGTAATGGGCATTTCTACGTTCCGAGCAACCTAGGCTTCACTCTAGGGCGTAGCTCCACCAGGTCGAGTAGTTAGGGCCTTAGAAAACAACTCCAGACGCATAAAATACAATAAAAATACAACAGTTTTTCCATCGTATAAAAAGAATAATTGCAACCAGTGTCAAAGTAACGGTCATTTCTACGTTTCGGGCCATCTAGGCTTCACTCAAGAGCGTTGCTCCACCAGATCGAATAGTTAGGGCCTTAGAAGTCAACGCGCGAAGCATAAAATACAAAATAAATAGAACAGTTTTTCCATTGTATGAAACGAATAATTGCAACCAGTGTGAAAGTTATGGTCATTTCTACGTTTCGGGCAACATAGGCTTCACTCTTGGACGTTGCCTCACGAGAATGAATAGCTAGGACCTTAGAAGTCAACGCCAGTAGCATAAAATACAACATGGATACAACACCTTTTCCATCGGATAAAACTAATAATTTCAACCAGTGTGAAAGTTATGGTCATTCCTACGTTCCGTGCAACCTTGTCTTTACTCTAGGGCGTTGCTCCACCAGATCGAATTGTTAGGCCCTTAGAAGTCAACGCGTGAAGCATAAAATACAAAATAAATAGAACAGTTTTTCCATT
This sequence comes from Calliopsis andreniformis, assembly GCF_051401765.1. Lineage (NCBI taxonomy): Eukaryota > Metazoa > Arthropoda > Insecta > Hymenoptera > Andrenidae > Calliopsis > Calliopsis andreniformis. The sequence goes on from NW_027480422.1 coordinate 22,012,233, forward strand.
GTATGAAATGAATAATTGCAACCAGTGTGAAAGTTATGGTCTTTTCTACGTTCCGGGCAACCTAGGCTTCACTATAGAGCGTTGTTCCACCAGATCGAAAAGTTAGGGCCTAAGAAGTCAACGTCAGAAGAATACAATACAATATAAATACTACAGCTTTTCCATCGTATATAATGTATATTTGCAAACAGTGTGAAAGTAAAGGTCATTTCTAGGTTCCGGGCAACCTAGGCTTAACTGTAGGGTGTTGCTCCACCAGATCGCATAGCTAGGGACTTAAAATTTAACGCCAGAAGCATAAAATACAATAAAAATGCAACAGTTTTTCTATAGTATAACAGGAATAATTGCAACCAGTGTGAAAGTACAGGTCATTTCTACGTTCCGGGCAACCTAGGCTTCGCACTAGGGCCTTGCTCCACCAGATCGAATAGCTAGGGACTTAGAAGTCAACCCCACAAGCATAAAATATAATAAAAATGCAACAGTTTTTCCATCGTATAACAGGAATAATTGCAACCAGTGTGAAAGTACAGGTCATTTCTACGTTACGGGCAACGTAGGTTTCGCTGTAGGGAGTTGCTGCACCAGATCGAATAGCTAGGGACTTAGAAGTCAACGCCAGAAGGATAAAATACAATAAAAATGCAACAGTTTTTCCATCGTATAACAGGAATAATTGCAACCAGTGTGAAAGTACAGGTCATTTCTACGTTACGGGCAACCTAGGTTTCGCTGTTGGGAGTTGCTCCACCAGATCGAATAGCTAGGGACTTAGAAGTCAACGCCAGAAGCATAAAATACAATAAAAATGCAACAGTCTTTCCATCGTATGATAGGAATAACTGCAACCAGTGGGAATGTACTAGTCATTTCTATGTTCCCGGTAACCTAGGCTTCACTCTAGGGCGTTGCTGCACCAGGCCGAATAGCGAGGGACTTAGAAGTCAACGCGCGAAGCATAAAATACAAAATAAATAGAACAGTTTTTCCATTGTATGAAACGAATAATTGCAACCAGTGTGAAAGTTATGGTCATTTCTACGTTCCGGGCAACCTAGGCTTCGCTTAAGGGCGTTGCTCCACCAGATCGAATAGCTAGGGCCTAAAAACTCAACGCCAGAAGCATAAAATCCAATATAAATACAACAGCTTTACCATCGTATATAATGTATATTTGCAAACAGTGTGAAGGTATAGGTCATTTCTACGTTCCGGGCAACCTAGGCTTAACTGTAGGGCGTTGCTCCACCAGATCGAATAGTTAGGGCCTTAGAAGTCAACGCGCGAAGCATAAAATACAAAATAAATAGAACAGTTTTTCCATTGTATGAAACGAATAATTGCAACCAGTGTGAAAGTAATGGTCATTTCTACGTTCCGTGCAACCTAGGCTTGACTCTAGGGCGTTGCTCCACCACATCGAATGGCTGCAGCTTTAGAAGTCAACGCCAGAGGCATAAAATACAATATAAATACTACAGTTTTTCCATCGTATACAATCAATGATTGCAAACATTGTGAAAGTAACGGTCATTTCTACGTTCCGGGTAACCTGGGCTTGACTCTAGGGCGTTGCTCCACCAAATCGAATAGTTAGGGCCTAAGAAGTGGACGCCAGAAGCATAAAATACAATAAAATTACAACAGTATTTCCATCGTATGGCATGAGTAATTGCAACCAGTGTGAAAGTGATGGTCATTTCTACGTTCCGGGCAACCTTGGCCTATCTTTAGGGCGTTGCTCCACCAGATCGAATGGATAGGGCCTAAGAAGTCAACGCCAGAAGCATAAAATAAAATAAATATACAACCGTTGTTCATCGTATACCAGGAATAATTACAACCAGTGTGAAAGTAATGGACATTTCTACGTTCCGGAATCCTAGACTCAACACTGAGGAATTGCTCCAACAGATCGAATAGCTAGGGCCTTAGAAGTCAACGCCCGAAACATAAAATACAATAAAAATACAGCAGTTTTTCCTTCGTATAACAGGAATAATTGCAACAAGCGTGAAGGTAATGGTCATTTCTACATCCCGGGCAACATAGGCTTCACTCTTGGATGTTGCCCCATCAGATCGCCTAGCTAGGACCTTAGAAGTCAAAGCCATAAGCAGAAAATACAATAAAAATGCAACAGTTTTTCCATCGTATAGCATGAGTAATTGCAACCAGTGTGAAAGTGATGGTCATTTCTACGTTCCGGGCAACCTTGGCCTATCTTTAGGGCGTTGCTCCACCAGATCGAATAGTTAGGGACTTAGAATTCAACGCCAGAAGCATAAAATACAAAATAAATACAATAGTTTTTCCATCGTATAGCAGGAATAATTGCAACCAGTGTGAAAGTAATGGTCATTTCTACGTTCCGGGCAACCACGGCTTCACCCAAGGGCGTTGCTCCACCAGATCGAATAGTTAGGGCCTTAGAAGTAAGCGCCCGAAGCATATAATACAATAAAAATGCAACAGTTTTTCCGTCATATAGCATGAATAATTGCAACCAGTGTGAAAGTAATGGTCATTTCTACGTTTCGGGCAACCTAGGCTTCACTCAAGAGCGATGCTCCACCAGATCGAATAGTTAGGGCCTTAGAAGTCAACGCGCGAAGCATAAAATACAAAATAAATACAACAGTTTTTCCATTGTATGAAACGAATAATTGCAACCAGTGTGAAAGTTATGGTCTTTTCTTCGTTCCGGGCAACCTAGGCTTCACTCTAGGGCGTTGTTCCACCAGATCGAAAAGTTAGGGCCTAAGAAGTCAACGTCAGAAGCATACAATACAATATAAATACTACAGCATTTCCATCGTATATAATGTATATTTGCAAACAGTGTGAAAGTAAAGGTCATTTCTAGGCTCCGGGCATCCTAGGCTTAACTGTAGGGCGTTGCTCCACCAGATCGCATAGCTAGGGACTTAAAATTTAACGTCAGAAGCATAAAATACAATAAAAATGCAACAGTTTTTCTATAGTATAACAGGAATAATTGCAACCAGTGTGAAAGTTATGGTCATTTCTACGTTCCGGGCAACCTAGGCTTCACTCTCGGGTGTTGGTCCACCAGACCGAATAGTTAGGGCCTAAGTAGTCAACGCCAGAAGCATAAAATACAAAATAAATACAATAGTTTTTCCATCGTATAACAGGAATAATTGCAACCAGTGTGAAAGTAATGGTCATTTCTACGTTCCGGGCAACCTCGGCTTCACCCAAGGGCGTTGCTCCACCAGATCGAATAGTTAGGGTCTTAGAAGTAAGCGCCCGAAGCATATAATAGAATAAAAATGCAACAGTTTTTCCGTCATATAGCATGAATAATTGCAACCAGTGTGAAAGTAATGGTCATTTCTACGTTTCGGGCAACCTAGGCTTCACTCAAGAGCGATGCTCCACCAGATCGAATAGTTAGGGCCTTAGAAGTCAACGCGCGAAGCATAAAATACAAAATAAATAGAACAGTTTTTCCATTGTATGAAACGAATAATTGCAACCAGTGTGAAAGTTATGGTCTTTTCTACGTTCCGGGCAACCTAGGCTTCACTCTAGGGCGTTGCTCCACCAGATCGAACAGCTAGGGACTTAGAATTCAACCCCAGGAGAAGAAAATACAACATAATTACAACAGTGTTTCCATTGTATAAAATGTATAATTGCAAGCAGTATGAAGGTAATGGTCATTTCTACCTTCCGGGCAACCTAGGCTTTACTCTAGAGCATTGCTACACCAGATCGAATAGTTAGGGCCTAAGAAGATAACGCCAGAAGCATAAAATACAATATAAATACAACAGCTTTTCCATCGTATATAATGTATATTTGCAAACAGTGTGAAAGTAAAGGTCATTTCTAGGTTCCGGGCATCCTAGGCTTAACTGTAGGGCGTTGCTCCACCAGATCGCATAGCTAGGGACTTAAAATTTAATGTCAGAAGCATAAAATACAATAAAAATGCAACAGTTTTTCTATAGTACAACAGGAATAATTGCAACCAGTGTGAAAGTACAGGTCATTTCTACGTTACGGGCAACCTAGGTTTCGCTGTTGGGAGTTGCTCCACCAGATCGATTAGCTAGGGACTTAGAAGTCAACGCCAGAAGCATAAAATACGATAAAAATGCAACAGTCTTTCCATCGTATGATAGGAATAACTGCAACCAGTGTGAATGTACTGGTCATTTCTATGTTCCCGGTAACCTAGGCTTCACTCTAGGGCGTTGCTGCACCAGACCGAATAGCGAGGGACTTAGAAGTCAACGCGCGAAGCATAAAATACAAAATAAATACAACAGTTTTTCCATTGTATGAAACGAATAATTGCAACCAGTGTGAAAGATATGGTCATTTCTACGTTACGGGCAACCTAGGCTTCACTCTAGGTCGTTGCTCCACCAAATCGAATAGCTAGGGCCTTAGAAGTCATAGCACGAAGCATAAAATACAAAATTAATACAACAGTTATTCCATCGTATAACAGGTATAATTACAACCAGGGTGAAAGTAATGGGCATTTCTACGTTCCGAGCAACCTAGGCTTCACTCTAGGGCGTAGCTCCACCAGGTCGAGTAGTTAGGGCCTTAGAAAACAATTCCAGACGCATAAAATACAATAAAAATACAACAGTTTTTCCATCGTATCAAAAGAATAATTGCAACCAGTGTCAAAGTAATGGTCATTTCTACGTTTCGGGCAATCTAGGCTTCACTCAAGAGCGTAGCTCCACCAGATCGAATAGTTAGGGCCTTAGAAGTCAACGCGCGAAGCATAAAATACAAAATAAATAGAACAGTTTTTCCATTGTATGAAACGAATAATTGCATCCAGTGTGAAAGTTATGGTCATTTCTACGTTCCGGGCAACCTAGGCTTCACTCTAGGGCGTTGTTCCACCAGATCGAATAGTTAGGGCCTGAGAAGTCAACGTCAGAAGCATAAAATACAATATAAATACAACAGCTTTTCCATCGTATATAATGTATAGTTGCAAACCGTGTGAAAGTAAAGGTCATTTCTTGGTTCCGGGCAACCTAGGCTTAACTGCAGGGCGTTGCTCCACCAGATCGCATAGCTATGGACTTAAAATTTAACGTCAGAAGCATAAAATACAATAAAAATGCAACAGTTTTTCCATCGTATAACAGGAATAATTACAACCAGTGTGAAAGTTATGGTCATTTCTACGTTCCGGGCAACCTAGGCTTCACTCTAGGGCGTTGCTGCACCAGACCGAATAGCGAGGGACTTAGAAGTCAACGCGCGAAGCATAAAATACAAAATAAATAGAACAGTTTTTCCATTGTATGAAACGAATAATTGCAACCAGTGTGAAAGATATGGTCATTTCTACGTTACGGGCAACCTAGGCTTCACTCTAGGTCGTTGCTACACCAAATCGAATAGCTAAGGCCTTAGAAGTCATAGCACGAAGCATAAAATACAAAATTAATACAACAGTTATTCCATCGTATAACAGGTATAATTACAACCAGGGTGAAAGTAATGGGCATTTCTACGTTCCGAGCAACCTAGGCTTCACTCTAGGGCGTAGCTCCACCAGGTCAAGTAGTTAGGGCCTTAGAAAACAACTCCAGACGCATAAAATACAATAAAAATACAACAGTTTTTCCATCGTATAAAAAGAATAATTGCAACCAGTGTCAAAGTAATGGTCATTTCTACGTTTCGGGCCATCTAGGCTTCACTCAAGAGCGTTGCTCCACCAGATCGAATAGTTAGGGCCTTAGAAGTCAACGCGCGAAGCATAAAATACAAAATAAATAGAACAGTTTTTCCATTGTATGAAACGAATAATTGCAACCAGTGTGAAAGTTATGGTCATTTCTACGTTTCGGGCAACCTAGGCTTCACTCTAGGGCGTTGTTCCACCAGATCGAATAGTTAGGGCCTGAGAAGTCAACGTCAGAAGCATAAAATACAATATAAATACAACAGCTTTTCCATCGTATATAATGTATAGTTGCAAACAGTGTGAAAGTAAAGGTCATTTCTTGGTTCCGGGCAACCTAGGCTTAACTGCAGGGCGTTGCTCCACCAGATCGCATAGCTATGGACTTAAAATTTAACGCCAGAAGCATAAAATACAATAAAAATGCAACAGTTTTTCCATCGTATAACAGGAATAATTGCAACCAGTGTGAAAGTTATGGTCATTTCTACGTTCCGGGCAACCTAGGCTTCACTCTAGGGCGTTGCTGCACCAGACCGAATAGCGAGGGACTTAGAAGTCAACGCGCGAAGCATAAAATACAAAATAAATAGAACAGTTTTTCCATTGTATGAAACGAATAATTGCAACCAGTGTGAAAGATATGGTCATTTCTACGTTACGGGCAACCTAGGCTTCACTCTAGGTCGTTGCTCCACCAAATCGAATAGCTAGGGCCTTAGAAGTCATAGCACGAAGCATAAAATACAAAATTAATACAACAGTTATTCCATCGTATAACAGGTATAATTACAACCAGGGTGAAAGTAATGGGCATTTCTACGTTCCGAGCAACCTAGGCTTCACTCTAGGGCGTTGTTCCACCAGATCGAATAGTTAGGGCCTGAGAAGTCAACGTCAGAAGCATAAAATACAATATAAATACAACAGCTTTTCCATCGTATATAATGTATAGTTGCAAACCGTGTGAAAGTAAAGGTCATTTCTTGGTTCCGGGCAACCTAGGCTTAACTGCAGGGCGTTGCTCCACCAGATCGCATAGCTATGGACTTAAAATTTAACGTCAGAAGCATAAAATACAATAAAAATGCAACAGTTTTTCCATCGTATAACAGGAATAATTACAACCAGTGTGAAAGTTATGGTCATTTCTACGTTCCGGGCAACCTAGGCTTCACTCTAGGGCGTTGCTGCACCAGACCGAATAGCGAGGGACTTAGAAGTCAACGCGCGAAGCATAAAATACAAAATAAATAGAACAGTTTTTCCATTGTATGAAACGAATAATTGCAACCAGTGTGAAAGATATGGTCATTTCTACGTTACGGGCAACCTAGGCTTCACTCTAGGTCGTTGCTACACCAAATCGAATAGCTAGGGCCTTAGAAGTCATAGCACGAAGCATAAAATACAAAATTAATACAACAGTTATTCCATCGTATAACAGGTATAATTACAACCAGGGTGAAAGTAATGGGCATTTCTACGTTCCGAGCAACCTAGGCTTCACTCTAGGGCGTAGCTCCACCAGGTCAAGTAGTTAGGGCCTTAGAAAACAACTCCAGACGCATAAAATACAATAAAAATACAACAGTTTTTCCATCGTATAAAAAGAATAATTGCAACCAGTGTCAAAGTAATGGTCATTTCTACGTTTCGGGCCATCTAGGCTTCACTCAAGAGCGTTGCTCCACCAGATCGAATAGTTAGGGCCTTAGAAGTCAACGCGCGAAGCATAAAATACAAAATAAATAGAACAGTTTTTCCATTGTATGAAACGAATAATTGCAACCAGTGTGAAAGTTATGGTCATTTCTACGTTTCGGGCAACCTAGGCTTCACTCTAGGGCGTTGTTCCACCAGATCGAATAGTTAGGGCCTGAGAAGTCAACGTCAGAAGCATAAAATACAATATAAATACAACAGCTTTTCCATCGTATATAATGTATAGTTGCAAACAGTGTGAAAGTAAAGGTCATTTCTTGGTTCCGGGCAACCTAGGCTTAACTGCAGGGCGTTGCTCCACCAGATCGCATAGCTATGGACTTAAAATTTAACGCCAGAAGCATAAAATACAATAAAAATGCAACAGTTTTTCCATCGTATAACAGGAATAATTGCAACCAGTGTGAAAGTTATGGTCATTTCTACGTTCCGGGCAACCTAGGCTTCACTCTAGGGCGTTGCTGCACCAGACCGAATAGCGAGGGACTTAGAAGTCAACGCGCGAAGCATAAAATACAAAATAAATAGAACAGTTTTTCCATTGTATGAAACGAATAATTGCAACCAGTGTGAAAGATATGGTCATTTCTACGTTACGGGCAACCTAGGCTTCACTCTAGGTCGTTGCTCCACCAAATCGAATAGCTAGGGCCTTAGAAGTCATAGCACGAAGCATAAAATACAAAATTAATACAACAGTTATTCCATCGTATAACAGGTATAATTACAACCAGGGTGAAAGTAATGGGCATTTCTACGTTCCGAGCAACCTAGGCTTCACTCTAGGGCGTAGCTCCACCAGGTCGAGTAGTTAGGGCCTTAGAAAACAACTCCAGACGCATAAAATACAATAAAAATACAACAGTTTTTCCATCGTATAAAAAGAATAATTGCAACCAGTGTCAAAGTAATGGTCATTTCTACGTTTCGGGCCATCTAGGCTTCACTCAAGAGCGTTGCTCCACCAGATCGAATAGTTAGGGCCTTAGAAGTCAACGCGCGAAGCATAAAATACAAAATAAATAGAACAGTTTTTCCATTGTATGAAACGAATAATTGCAACCAGTGTGAAAGTTATGGTCATTTCTACGTTCCGGGCAACCTAGGCTTCACTCTAGGGCGTTGTTCCACCAGATCGAATAGTTAGGGCCTGAGAAGTCAACGTCAGAAGCATAAAATACAATATAAATACAACAGCTTTTCCATCGTATATAATGTATAGTTGCAAACAGTGTGAAAGTAAAGGTCATTTCTTGGTTCCGGGCAACCTAGGCTTAACTGCAGGGCGTTGCTCCACCAGATCGCATAGCTATGGACTTAAAATTTAACGCCAGAAGCATAAAATACAATAAAAATGCAACAGTTTTTCCATCGTATAACAGGAATAATTGCAACCAGTGTGAAAGTTATGGTCATTTCTACGTTCCGGGCAACCTAGGCTTCACTCTAGGGCGTTGCTGCACCAGACCGAATAGCGAGGGACTTAGAAGTCAACGCGCGAAGCATAAAATACAAAATAAATAGAACAGTTTTTCCATTGTATGAAACGAATAATTGCAACCAGTGTGAAAGATATGGTCATTTCTACGTTACGGGCAACCTAGGCTTCACTCTAGGTCGTTGCTCCACCAAATCGAATAGCTAGGGCCTTAGAAGTCATAGCACGAAGCATAAAATACAAAATTAATACAACAGTTATTCCATCGTATAACAGGTATAATTACAACCAGGGTGAAAGTAATGGGCATTTCTACGTTCCGAGCAACCTAGGCTTCACTCTAGGGCGTAGCTCCACCAGGTCGAGTAGTTAGGGCCTTAGAAAACAACTCCAGACGCATAAAATACAATAAAAATACAACAGTTTTTCCATCGTATAAAAAGAATAATTGCAACCAGTGTCAAAGTAATGGTCATTTCTACGTTTCGGGCCATCTAGGCTTCACTCAAGAGCGTTGCTCCACCAGATCGAATAGTTAGGGCCTTAGAAGTCAACGCGCGAAGCATAAAATACAAAATAAATAGAACAGTTTTTCCATTGTATGAAACGAATAATTGCAACCAGTGTGAAAGTTATGGTCATTTCTACGTTCCGGGCAACCTAGGCTTCACTCTAGGGCGTTGTTCCACCAGATCGAATAGTTAGGGCCTGAGAAGTCAACGTCAGAAGCATAAAATACAATATAAATACAACAGCTTTTCCATCGTATATAATGTATAGTTGCAAACAGTGTGAAAGTAAAGGTCATTTCTTGGTTCCGGGCAACCTAGGCTTAACTGCAGGGCGTTGCTCCACCAGATCGCATAGCTATGGACTTAAAATTTAACGCCAGAAGCATAAAATACAATAAAAATGCAACTGTTTTTCCATCGTATAACAGGAATAATTGCAACCAGTGTGAAAGTTATGGTCATTACTACGTTTCGGGCAACATAGGCTTCACTCTTGGACGTTGCCTCACGAGAATGAATAGCTAGGACCTTAGAAGTCAACGCCAGAAGCATAAAATACAACATGGATACAACACCTTTTCCATCGGATAAAACTAATAATTTCAACCAGTGTGAAAGTTATGGTCATTCCTACGTTCCGTGCAACCTTGTCTTTACTCTAGGGCGTTGCTCCACCAGATCGAATTGTTAGGGACTTGGAAGTCAACGCCCCAAGCATAAAATACAAAATTAATAGAACAGTTTTTCCATTGCATAAAACGAATAATTGCAACCAGTGTGAAGATTATGGTAATTTCTACGTTCCGTGCAACATAGGCTTCACTCTAGGGCGTTGCTCCACAACATCGAATAGCTACGGCTTTAGAAGTCAACGCCAGAAGCATAAAATACAATATAAATACAAGAGTTTTTCCATCGTATACAATGAATGATTGCAAACATTGTGAAAGTAACGGTCATTTCTACGTCCCGGGCAACCTAGGCTTCACTCTAGGCCGTTGCTCCACCAGATCGAATAGCTAGGCCCTTAGAAGTCAACGCGTGAAGCATAAAATACAAAATAAATAGAACAGTTTTTCCATTGTATGAAACGAATAATTGCAACCAGTGTGAAAGTTATGGTCTTTTCTACGTTCCGGGCAACCTAGGCTTCACTATAGAGCGTTGTTCCACCAGATCGAAAAGTTAGGGCCTAAGAAGTCAACGTCAGAAGAATACAATACAATATAAATACTACAGCTTTTCCATCGTATATAATGTATATTTGCAAACAGTGTGAAAGTAAAGGTCATTTCTAGGTTCCGGGCAACCTAGGCTTAACTGTAGGGTGTTGCTCCACCAGATCGCCTAGCTAGGGACTTAAAATTTAACGCCAGAAGCATAAAATACAATAAAAATGCAACAGTTTTTCTATAGTATAACAGGAATAATTGCAACCAGTGTGAAAGTAATGGTCATTTCTACGTTCCGGGCAACCTCGGCTTCACCCAAGGGCGTTGCTCCACCAGATCGAATAGTTAGGGTCTTAGAAGTAAGCGCCCGAAGCATATAATAGAATAAAAATGCAACAGTTTTTCCGTCATATAGCATGAATAATTGCAACCAGTGTGAAAGTAATGGTCATTTCTACGTTTCGGGCAACCTAGGCTTCACTCAAGAGCGATGCTCCACCAGATCGAATAGTTAGGGCCTTAGAAGTCAACGCGCGAAGCATAAAATACAAAATAAATAGAACAGTTTTTCCATTGTATGAAACGAATAATTGCAACCAGTGTGAAAGTTATGGTCTTTTCTACGTTCCGGGCAACCTAGGCTTCACTCTAGGGCGTTGCTCCACCAGATCGAACAGCTAGGGACTTAGAATTCAACCCCAGGAGAAGAAAATACAACATAATTACAACAGTGTTTCCATTGTATAAAATGTATAATTGCAAGCAGTATGAAGGTAATGGTCATTTCTACCTTCCGGGCAACCTAGGCTTTACTCTAGAGCATTGCTACACCAGATCGAATAGTTAGGGCCTAAGAAGATAACGCCAGAAGCATAAAATACAATATAAATACAACAGCTTTTCCATCGTATATAATGTATATTTGCAAACAGTGTGAAAGTAAAGGTCATTTCTAGGTTCCGGGCATCCTAGGCTTAACTGTAGGGCGTTGCTCCACCAGATCGCATAGCTAGGGACTTAAAATTTAATGTCAGAAGCATAAAATACAATAAAAATGCAACAGTTTTTCTATAGTATAACAGGAATAATTGCAACCAGTGTGAAAGGACAGGTCATTTCTACGTTCCGGTCAACCTAGGCTTCGCTCTAGGGCCTTGCTCCACCAGGTCGAATAGCTAGGGACTTAGAAGTCAACCCCACAAGCATAAAATACAATAAAAATGCAACAGTTTTTCCATCGTATAACAGGAATAATTGCAACCAGTGTGAAAGTACAGGTCATTTCTACGTTACGGGCAACCTAGGTTTCGCTGTTGGGAGTTGCTCCACCAGGTCGATTAGCTAGGGACTTAGAAGTCAACGCCAGAAGCATAAAATACGATAAAAATGCAACAGTCTTTCCATCGTATGATAGGAATAACTGCAACCAGTGTGAATGTACTGGTCATTTCTATGTTCCCGGTAACCTAGGCTTCACTCTAGGGCGTTGCTGCACCAGACCGAATAGCGAGGGACTTAGAAGTCAACGCGCGAAGCATAAAATACAAAATAAATACAACAGTTTTTCCATTGTATGAAACGAATAATTGCAACCAGTGTGAAAGATATGGTCATTTCTACGTTACGGGCAACCTAGGCTTCACTCTAGGTCGTTGCTCCACCAAATCGAATAGCTAGGGCCTTAGAAGTCATAGCACGAAGCATAAAATACAAAATTAATACAACAGTTATTCCATCGTATAACAGGTATAATTACAACCAGGGTGAAAGTAATGGGCATTTCTACGTTCCGAGCAACCTAGGCTTCACTCTAGGGCGTAGCTCCACCAGGTCGAGTAGTTAGGGCCTTAGAAAACAACTCCAGACGCATAAAATACAATAAAAATACAACAGTTTTTCCATCGTATCAAAAGAATAATTGCAACCAGTGTCAAAGTAATGGTCATTTCTACGTTTCGGGCAATCAAGGCTTCACTCAAGAGCGTAGCTCCACCAGATCGAATAGTTAGGGCCTTAGAAGTCAACGCGCGAAGCATAAAATACAAAATAAATAGAACAGTTTTTCCATTGTATGAAACGAATAATTGCATCCAGTGTGAAAGTTATGGTCATTTCTACGTTCCGGGCAACCTAGGCTTCACTCTAGGGCGTTGTTCCACCAGATCGAATAGTTAGGGCCTGAGAAGTCAACGTCAGAAGCATAAAATACAATATAAATACAACAGCTTTTCCATCGTATATAATGTATAGTTGCAAACCGTGTGAAAGTAAAGGTCATTTCTTGGTTCCGGGCAACCTAGGCTTAACTGCAGGGCGTTGCTCCACCAGATCGCATAGCTATGGACTTAAAATTTAACGTCAGAAGCATAAAATACAATAAAAATGCAACAGTTTTTCCATCGTATAACAGGAATAATTACAACCAGTGTGAAAGTTATGGTCATTTCTACGTTCCGGGCAACCTAGGCTTCACTCTAGGGCGTTGCTGCACCAGACCGAATAGCGAGGGACTTAGAAGTCAACGCGCGAAGCATAAAATACAAAATAAATAGAACAGTTTTTCCATTGTATGAAACGAATAATTGGAACCAGTGTGAAAGATATGGTCATTTCTACGTTACGGGCAACCTAGGCTTCACTCTAGGTCGTTGCTCCACCAAATCGAATAGCTAGGGCCTTAGAAGTCATAGCACGAAGCATAAAATACAAAATTAATACAACAGTTATTCCATCGTATAACAGGTATAATTACAACCAGGGTGAAAGTAATGGGCATTTCTACGTTCCGAGCAACCTAGGCTTCACTCTAGGGCGTAGCTCCACCAGGTCGAGTAGTTAGGGCCTTAGAAAACAACTCCAGACGCATAAAATACAATAAAAATACAACAGTTTTTCCATCGTATAAAAAGAATAATTGCAACCAGTGTCAAAGTAATGGTCATTTCTACGTTTCGGGCCATCTAGGCTTCACTCAAGAGCGTTGCTCCACCAGATCGAATAGTTAGGGCCTTAGAAGTCAACGCGCGAAGCATAAAATACAAAATAAATAGAACAGTTTTTCCATTGTATGAAACGAATAATTGCAACCAGTGTGAAAGTTATGGTCATTTCTACGTTCCGGGCAACCTAGGCTTCACTCTAGGGCGTTGTTCCACCAGATCGAATAGTTAGGGCCTGAGAAGTCAACGTCAGAAGCATAAAATACAATATAAATACAACAGCTTTTCCATCGTATATAATGTATAGTTGCAAACAGTGTGAAAGTAAAGGTCATTTCTTGGTTCCGGGCAACCTAGGCTTAACTGCAGGGCGTTGCTCCACCAGATCGCATAGCTATGGACTTAAAATTTAACGCCAGAAGCATAAAATACAATAAAAATGCAACAGTTTTTCCATCGTATAACAGGAATAATTGCAACCAGTGTGAAAGTTATGGTCATTTCTACGTTCCGGGCAACCTAGGCTTCACTCTAGGGCGTTGCTGCACCAGACCGAATAGCGAGGGACTTAGAAGTCAACGCGCGAAGCATAAAATACAAAATAAATAGAACAGTTTTTCCATTGTATGAAACGAATAATTGCAACCAGTGTGAAAGATATGGTCATTTCTACGTTACGGGCAACCTAGGCTTCACTCTAGGTCGTTGCTCCACCAAATCGAATAGCTAGGGCCTTAGAAGTCATAGCACGAAGCATAAAATACAAAATTAATACAACAGTTATTCCATCGTATAACAGGTATAATTACAACCAGGGTGAAAGTAATGGGCATTTCTACGTTCCGAGCAACCTAGGCTTCACTCTAGGGCGTAGCTCCACCAGGTCGAGTAGTTAGGGCCTTAGAAAACAACTCCAGACGCATAAAATACAATATAAATACAAGAGTTTTTCCATCGTATACAATGAATGATTGCAAACATTGTGAAAGTAACGGTCATTTCTACGTCCCGGGCAACCTAGGCTTCACTTTAGGCCGTTGCTCCACCAGATCGAATAGCTAGGCCCTTAGAAGTCAACGCGTGAAGCATAAAATACAAAATAAATAGAACAGTTTTTCCATTGTATGAAACGAATAATTGCAACCAGTGTGAAAGTTATGGTCTTTTCTACGTTCCGGGCAACCTAGGCTTCACTATAGAGCGTTGTTCCACCAGATCGAAAAGTTAGGGCCTAAGAAGTCAACGTCAGAAGAATACAATACAATATAAATACTACAGCTTTTCCATCGTATATAATGTATATTTGCAAACAGTGTGAAAGTAAAGGTCATTTCTAGGTTCCGGGCAACCTAGGCTTAACTGTAGGGTGTTGCTCCACCAGATCGCATAGCTAGGGACTTAAAATTTAACGCCAGAAGCATAAAATACAATAAAAATGCAACAGTTTTTCTATAGTATAACAGGAATAATTGCAACCAGTGTGAAAGTACAGGTCATTTCTACGTTCCGGGCAACCTAGGCTTCGCACTAGGGCCTTGCTCCACCAGATCGAATAGCTAGGGACTTAGAAGTCAACCCCACAAGCATAAAATATAATAAAAATGCAACAGTTTTTCCATCGTATAACAGGAATAATTGCAACCAGTGTGAAAGTACAGGTCATTTCTACGTTACGGGCAACGAAGGTTTCGCTGTAGGGAGTTGCTGCACCAGATCGAATAGCTAGGGACTTAGAAGTCAACGCCAGAAGGATAAAATACAATAAAAATGCAACAGTTTTTCCATCGTATAACAGGAATAATTGCAACCAGTGTGAAAGTACAGGTCATTTCTACGTTACGGGCAACCTAGGTTTCGCTGTTGGGAGTTGCTCCACCAGATCGAATAGCTAGGGACTTAGAAGTCAACGCCAGAAGCATAAAATACAATAAAAATGCAACAGTCTTTCCATCGTATGATAGGAATAACTGCAACCAGTGGGAATGTACTGGTCATTTCTATGTTCCCGGTAACCTAGGCTTCACTCTAGGGCGTTGCTGCACCAGGCCGAATAGCGAGGGACTTAGAAGTCAACGCGCGAAGCATAAAATACAAAATAAATAGAACAGTTTTTCCATTGTATGAAACGAATAATTGCAACCAGTGTGAAAGTAATGGTCATTTCTACGTTCCGTGCAACCTAGGCTTCACTCTAGGGCGTTGCTCCACCACATCGAATGGCTGCAGCTTTAGAAGTCAACGCCAGAGGCATAAAATACAATATAAATACTACAGTTTTTCCATCGTATACAATCAATGATTGCAAACATTGTGAAAGTAACGGTCATTTCTACGTTCCGGGTAACCTGGGCTTGACTCTAGGGCGTTGCTCCACCAAATCGAATAGTTAGGGCCTAAGAAGTGGACGCCAGAAGCATAAAATACAATAAAATTACAACAGTATTTCCATCGTATGGCATGAGTAATTGCAACCAGTGTGAAAGTGATGGTCATTTCTACGTTCCGGGCAACCTTGGCCTATCTTTAGGGCGTTGCTCCACCAGATCGAATGGATAGGGCCTAAGAAGTCAACGCCAGAAGCATAAAATAAAATAAATATACAACCGTTGTTCCATCGTATACCAGGAATAATTACAACCAGTGTGAAAGTAATGGCCATTTCTACGTTCCGGAATCCTAGACTCAACACTGAGGAATTGCTCCAACAGATCGAATAGCTAGGGCCTTAGAAGTCAACGCCCGAAACATAAAATACAATAAAAATACAGCAGTTTTTCCTTCGTATAACAGGAATAATTGCAACAAGCGTGAAGGTAATGGTCATTTCTACATCCCGGGCAACATAGGCTTCACTCTTGGATGTTGCCCCATCAGATCGCCTAGCTAGGACCTTAGAAGTCAAAGCCATAAGCAGAAAATACAATAAAAATGCAACAGTTTTTCCATCGTATAGCATGAGTAATTGCAACCAGTGTGAAAGTGATGGTCATTTCTACGTTCCGGGCAACCTTGGCCTATCTTTAGGGCGTTGCTCCACCAGATCGAATAGTTAGGGACTTAGAATTCAACGCCAGAAGCATAAAATACAACATGGGTACAACACCTTTTCCATCGGATAAAACTAATAATTTCAACCAGTGTGAAAGTTATGGTCATTCCTACGTTCCGTGCAACCTTGTCTTTACTCTAGGGCGTTGCTCCACCAGATCGAATTGTTAGGGACTTGGAAGTCAACGCCCCAAGCATAAAATACAAAATTAATAGAACAGTTTTTCCATTGCATAAAACGAATAATTGCAACCAGTGTGAAGATTATGGTAATTTCTACGTTCCGTGCAACATAGGCTTCACTCTAGGGCGTTGCTCCACAACATCGAATAGCTACGGCTTTAGAAGTCACGCCAGAAGCATAAAATACAATATAAATACAAGAGTTTTTCCATCGTATACAATGAATGATTGCAAACATTGTGAAAGTTATGGTCTTTTCTACGTTCCGGGCAACCTAGGCTTCACTATAGAGCGTTGTTCCACCAGATCGAAAAGTTAGGGCCTAAGAAGTCAACGTCAGAAGCATACAATACAATATAAATACTACAGCTTTTCCATCGTATATAATGTATATTTGCAAACAGTGTGAAAGTAAAGGTCATTTCTAGGTTCCGGGCAACCTAGGCTTAACTGTAGGGTGTTGCTCCACCAGATCGCATAGCTAGGACTTAAAATTTAACGCCAGAAGCATAAAATACAATAAAAATGCAACAGTTTTTCTATAGTATAACAGGAATAATTGCAACCAGTGTGAAAGTACAGGTCATTTCTACGTTCCGGGCAACCTAGGCTTCGCACTAGGGCCTTGCTCCACCAGATCGAATAGCTAGGGACTTAGAAGTCAACCCCACAAGCATAAAATATAATAAAAATGCAACAGTTTTTCCATCGTATAACAGGAATAATTGCAACCAGTGTGAAAGTACAGGTCATTTCTACGTTACGGACAACGTAGGTTTCGCTGTAGGGAGTTGCTGCACCAGATCGAATAGCTAGGGACTTAGAAGTCAACGCCAGAAGGATAAAATACAATAAAAATGCAACAGTTCTTCCATCGTATAACAGGAATAATTGCAACCAGTGTGAAAGTACAGGTCATTTCTACGTTACGGGCAACCTAGGTTTCGCTGTTGGGAGTTGCTCCACCAGATCGAATAGCTAGGGACTTAGAAGTCAACGCCAGAAGCATAAAATACAATAAAAATGCAACAGTCTTTCCATCGTATGATAGGAATAACTGCAACCAGTGTGAATGTACTGGTCATTTCTATGTTCCCGGTAACCTAGGCTTCACTCTAGGGCGTTGCTGCACCAGACCGAATAGCGAGGGACTTAGAAGTCAACGCGCGAAGCATAAAATACAAAATAAATAGAACAGTTTTTCCATTGTATGAAACGAATAATTGCAACCAGTGTGAAAGTTATGGTCATTTCTACGTTCCGGGCAACCTAGGCTTCACTCTAGGGCGTTGTTCCACCAGATCGAATAGTTAGGGCCTGAGAAGTCAACGTAAGAAGCATAAAATACAATATAAATACAACAGCATTTCCATCGTATATAATGTATATTTGCAAACAGTGTGAAAGTAAAGGTCATTTCTTGGTTCCGGGCAACCTATGCTTAACTGTAGGGCGTTGCTCCACCAGATCGCATAGCTATGGACTTAAAATTTAACGTCAGAAGCATAAAATACAATAAAAATGCAACAGTTTTTCCATCGTATAACAGGAATAATTGCAACCAGTGTGAAAGTACAGGTCATTTCTACGTTCCGGGCAACCTAGGTTTCGCTGTAGGGCGTTGCTCCACCAGATCGAGTAGCTAGCGACTAAGAAGTCAACGCCAGAAGCATAAAACACAATAAAAATACAACAGTTTTTCCATCGTATAAAAGGAATAATTGCAACCAGTGTGAAAGTTATGGTCATTTCTACGTTCCGGGCAACCTAGGTTTCACTCTTGGGCGTTGCTCCACCACATCGAATAGCTACGGCCTTAGGAGTCAACTCCAGAAGCATAAAATACAATATAGATACAACAGCATTTCCAACGTATAAAATGAATGATTGCAAACAGTGTGAAAGTTATGGTCATTTATACCTTCCGGGCAACCTAGGCCTAACTCCAGGGCGTTGCTCCACCAGATCGAATAGTTAGGGACTTTGAGTACAACGGCAGAAGCATAAAATACATTAAAAATGCAACAGTTTCTCCATTGTATAACAGGAATAACTGCAAACAGAGTGAAAGTACTGGTCATTTCTACGTTCCGGGCAACCTAGGCTTCACTCTAGGGCGGTGCTCCACCAGATCGAATAGTTAGGGCCTAAGAAGACAACGCCAGAAGCATAAAATACAATATAAATACAACAGCTTTTCCATCGTATATAATGTATATTTGCAAACAGTGTGAAAGTAAAGGTCATTTCTAGGTTCCGGGCATCCTAGGCTTAACTGTAGGGCGTTGCTCCACCAGATCGCATAGCTAGGGACTTAAAATTTAATGTCAGAAGCATAAAATACAATAAAAATGCAACAGTTTTTCTATAGTATAACAGGAATGATTGCAACCAGTGTGAAAGTACAGGTCATTTCTACGTTCCGGGCAACCTAGGTTTCACTCTTGGGCGTTGCTCCACCAGATCGAATAGTTAGGGACTTTGAGTACAACGGCAGAAGCATAAAATACATTAAAAATGCAACAGTTTCTCCATTGTATAACAGGAATAACTGCAACCAGAGTGAAAGTACTGGTCATTTCTACGTTCCGGGCAACCTAGGCTTCACTCTAGGGCGGTGCTCCACCAGATCGAATAGTGAGGGCCTATGAAGTCAACGCCAGAAGCATAAAATACAATATAAATACAACAGCTTTTCCATCGTATATGATGTATATTTGCAAACAGTGTGAAAGTAAAGGTCATTTCTACGTTCCAGGCAACATAGGCTTAACTGTAGGGCGTTGCTCCTCCAGATCGCATAGTTCGGTACATAGAATTTAACGCCAGAAGCATAAAATACAATAAAAATGCAACAGTTTTTCCATCGTATAACAGGAATAATTGCAACCAGTGTGAAAGTACAGGTCATTTCTACGTTCCGGGCAACCTTGGCTTAACTCCAGGGCGTTGCTCCACCAGATCGAATAGTTAGGGACTTTGAGTACAACGCCAGAAGCGTAAAATACAATAAAAATGCAACAGTTTTTCCATCGTATAACAGGAATAATTGCAACTAGTGTGAAAGTGATGTTCATTTCTACGTTCCGGGCAACCTAGTCTTCACTCTAGGGCGATGGTCCACCAGATCGAATAGTAAGGGCCTTAGAGGTCAACGCACGAAGCATAAAATACAAAATTAATACAACAGTTTGTCCATCGTATAAAACGAATAATTGCAACCAGTGTGAAAGATATGGTCATTTCTACGTTACGGGCAACCTAGGCTTCACTCTAGGTCGTTGCTCCACCAAATCGAATAGCTAGGGCCTTAGAAGACATAGCACGAAGCATAAAATACAAAATTAATACAACAGTTATTCCATCGTATAACAGGTATAATTACAACCAGGGTGAAAGTAATGGGCATTTCTACGTTCCGAGCAACCTAGGCTTCACTCTAGGGCGTAGCTCCACCAGGTCGAGTTGTTAGGGCCTTAGAAAACAACTCCAGACGCATAAAATACAATAAAAATACAACAGTTTTTCCATCGTATAAAAAGAATAATTGCAACCAGTGTCAAAGTAATGGTCATTTCTACGTTTCGGGCAATCTAGGCTTCACTCAAGAGCGTTGCTCCACCAGATCGCATAGTTAGGGCCTTAGAAGTCAACGCGCGAAGCATAAAATACAAAATAAATAGAACAGTTTTTCCATTGTATGAAACGAGTAATTGCAACCAGTGTGAAAGTTATGGTCATTTCTACGTTCCGGGCAACCTAGGCTTCACTCTAGGGCGTTGTTCCACCAGATCGAATAGTTAGGGCCTGAGAAGTCAACGTCAGAAGCATAAAATACAATATAAATACAACAGCTTTTCCATCGTATATAATGTATAGTTGCAAACAGTCTGAAAGTAAAGGTCATTTCTTGGTTCCGGGCAACCTAGGCTTAACTGTGGGGCGTTGCTCCACCAGATCGCATAGCTATGGACTTAAAATTTAACGCCAGAAGCATAAAATACAATAAAAATGCAACAGTTTTTCCATCGTATAACAGGAATAATTGCAACCAGTGTGAAAGTTATGGTCATTTCTACGTTCCGGGCAACCTAGGCTTAACTCCAGGGCGTTGCTCCACCAGATCGAATAGTTAGGGACTTTGAATACAACACCAGAAGCACAAAATACAATAAAAATGCAACAGTTTTTCCATCGTATAATAGGAAAGCTGCAACCAGTGTGAAAGTACTGGTCATTACTATGTTCCTGGTAACCTAGGCTTCACTCTAGGGCGTTGTTCCACCATATCGAACTGCTAGGGACTTAGAATTCAACGCCAGAAGAATAAAATACAACATAATTATAACAGTGTTTCCATCATATAAAATGTATAATTGCAAGCAGTGTGAATGTAATGGTCATTTCTACCTTCCGGGCAACCTAGGCTTTACTCTAGAGCATTGCTCCACCAGATCGAATAGTTAGGGCCTAGGAAGACAACGCCAGAAGCATAAAATACAATATAAATACAACAGCTTTTCCATCGTATATAATGTATATTTGCAAACAGTATGTAAATAAAGGTCATTTCTACGTTCCGGGCAACCTAGGGTTCACTCTAGTTCGTTCTTCCACCAGATCTAATAGTTAGGGCCTAAGAAGGCAACGCCAGAAGCATAAAATACAACATAAGTATAGCAGTTCTGCCATCGTATAAAATGTATAAGAGCAAGCAGTGTGAAAGTAAAAGTCATTTCTACGTTCCGGGCAACCTAGGCTTCACTCTAGGTCTTTGTTCCACCAGATCGAATAGTTAGGGCCTAAGAAGTCAGCGCCAGAAGCATAAAATACAATATAAATACAATATCTTTTCCATTGTATATAATGTATATTTGCAAACAGTGTGAAAGTAAAGGTAATTTCTACGTACCGGGCAACCTAGGCTTAACTGTAGGGCGTTTCTCCACAAGATCGAATATTAAGGGCCTCAGAAGTCAACGCCAGAAGCATAAAATACAATAAAAATACAACAGTTTTTATATCGTATAAAAGGAATAATTGCCAACAGTGTGAAATAAAGGTCATTTCTACGTTCCGGGCAACCTAGGCTTAACTGTAGGGCGTTGCTCCACCAGATCGAATAGTTAGGGACTTAGAATTCAACGCCAGAAACATAAAATACAACATAAGTACAACAGTTTTTCCATCGCATAACAGTAATGATTGCAACCAGTGTGAAAGTACAGGTCATTTCTACGTTCCGGGCAACCTAGGCTTCGCTTAAGGGCGTTGCTCCACCAGATCGAATAGCTAGGGACTTAGAAGTCGACGCCAGAAGCATAAAATACAATAAAAATACAACAGTTTTTCCATCGTATATAATGTATATTTGCAAACAGTGTGAAGGTAATGGTCATTTCTACGTTCCGGGCAACCTAGGCTTAACTGTAGGGCGTTGCTCCACCAGATCGAATAGTTAGGGCCTTAGAAGTCAACGCACGAAGCATAAAATACAAAATTAATACAACAGTGTCTCCATCGTATAAAACGAATAATTGCAACCAGTGTGAAAGATATGGTCATTTCTACGTTACGGGCAACCTAGGCTTCACTCTAGGTCGTTGCTCCACCAAATCGAATAGCTAGGGCCTTAGAAGTCATAGCCCGAAGCATAAAATACAAAATTAATAGAACAGTTATTCCATCGTATAACAGGTATAATTACAACTAGGGTGAAAGTAATGGGCATTTCTACGTTCCGAGCAACCTAGGCTTCACTCTAGGGCGTTGCTCCACCAGGTCGTATAGCTAGGGACTTAGAAGTCAACGCCAGAAGCATAAAATACAATAAAAATGCGACAGTTTTTCCACCGTATAACAGGAATAACTGCAACCAGTGTGAAAGTACTGGTCATTTCTACGTTCCGGGCAAGCTAGGCTTCACTCTAGGGCGGTGCTCCACCAGATCGAATAGTTAGGGCCTAAGAAATCAACGCCAGAAGCATAAACTACAATATAAATACTACAGCTTTTCCATCGTATATGATGTATATTTGCAAACAGTGTGAACGTAAAGGTCATTTCTACGTTCCGGGCAACATAGGCTTCGCTTAAGGGCGTTGCTCCACCAGATCGAATAGCTAGGGACTCAGAAGTCGACGCCAGAAGCATAAAATACAATAAAAATACAACAGTTTTTCCATGGTATATGATGTATATTTGCAGAGAGTGTGAAAGTAAAGGTCATTTACACGTTCCGGACAACCTAGGCTTAACTGTAGGGCGTTGCTCCACCAGATCGCATAGCTAGGGACATAAAACTTAACGCCAGAAGCATAAAATACAATAAAAATGCAACAGCTTTTCTATATTATAACAGGAATAATTGCAACCAGTGTGAAAGTACAGGTCATTTCTACGTTCCGGGCAACCTAGGCTTCGCTCTAGGTCGTTGCTCCACCAGATCGAATAGCTAGGGACTTAGAAGTCAACCCCACAAGCATAAAATACAATAAAAATGCAACAGTTTTTCCATCGTATAACAGGAATAATTGCAACCAGTGTGAAAGTACAGGTCATTTCTACGTTCCGGGCAACCTAGGCTTCACTCTAGGGCGTTGTTCCACCAGATCGAATAGTTAGGGCCTGAGAAGTCAACGTCAGAAGCATAAAATACAATATAAATACAACAGCTTTTCCATCGTATATAATGTATATTTGCAAAGAGTGTGAAAGTAAAGGTCATTTCTTGGTTCCGGGCAACCTAGGCTTACCTGTAGGGCGTTGCTCCACCAGATCTAATAGTTAGGGCCTAAAAAGTCAACGCCAGAAGCATAAAATCCAATATAAATACAACAGCTTTACCATCTTATATAATGTATACTTGCAAACAGTGTGAAGGTATAGGTCATTTCTACGTTCCGGGCAACCTAGGCTTAACTGTAGGGCGTTGCTCCACCAGATCGAATAGTTAGGGCCTTAGAAGTCAACGCGCGAAGCATAAAATACAAAATAAATAGAACAGTTTTTCCATTGTATGAAACGAATAATTGCAACCAGTGTGAAAGTAATGGTCATTTCTACGTTGCGTGCAACATAGGCTTCGCTCTAGGGCGTCGCTCCACCAGATCGAATAGTTAGGGCCTTAGAAGCTAACGCCCGAAGCATAAAATACAAAATTAATAGAACTGTTTTTCCATTGTATAAAACGAATAGTTGCAACCAGTGTGAAAAATATGGTCATTTCTAAGTTCCGTGCAACCTAGGCTTCACTCTAGGGCGTTGCTCCACCACATGGAATGGCTACAGCTTTAGAAGTCAACGCCAGAGGCATAAAATACAATATAAATACTACAGTTTTTCCATCGTATAGCACGAGTAATTGCAACCAGTGTGAAAGTAACGGTCATTTCTACGTTCCGGGCAACCTAGGCTTCACTCTAGGGCGTTGCTCCACCAGATCGAATAGCTAGGCCCTTAGAAGTCAACGCGTGAAGCATAAAATACAAAATAAAAGAACAGTTTTTCCATTGTATGAAACGAATAATTGCAACCAGTGTGAAAGTTATGGTCTTTTCTACGTTCCGGGCAACCTAGGCTTCACTATAGAGCGTTGTTCCACCATATCGAAAAGTTAGGGCCTAAGAAGTCAACGTCAGAAGCATACAATACAATATAAATACAACAGCTTTTCCATCGTATATAATGTATATTTGCAAAGAGTGTGAAAGTAAAGGTCATTTCTTGGTTCCGGGCAACCTAGGCTTACCTGTAGGGCGTTGCTCCACCAGATCTAATAGTTAGGGCCTAAAAAGTCAACGCCAGAAGCATAAAATCCAATATAAATACAACAGCTTTACCATCTTATATAATGTATACTTGCAAACAGTGTGAAGGTATAGGTCATTCCTACGTTCCGGGGAACCTAGGCTTAACTGTAGGGCGTTGCTCCACCAGATCGAAAAGTTAGGGCCTTAGAAGTCAACGCGCGAAGCATAAAATACAAAATAAATAGAACAGTTTTTCCATTGTATGAAACGAATAATTGCAACCAGTGTGAAAGTAATGGTCATTTCTACGTTGCGTGCAACATAGGCTTCACTCTAGGGCGTCGCTCCACCAGATCGAATAGTTAGGGCCTTAGAAGCTAACGCCCGAAGCATAAAATACAAAATTAATAGAACTGTTTTTCCATTGTATAAAACGAATAGTTGCAACCAGTGTGAAAAATATGGTCATTTTTACGTTCCGTGCAACCTAGGCTTCACTCTAGGGCGTTGCTCCACCACATGGAATGGCTACAGCTTTAGAAGTCAACGCCAGAGGCATAAAATACAATATAAATACTACAGTTTTTCCATCGTATACAATCAATGATTGCAAACATTGTGAAAGTAACGGTCATTTCTACGTTCCGGGCAACCTGAGCTTGACTCTAGGGCGTTGCTCCACCAAATCGAATAGTTAGGGCCTAAGAAGTGGACGCCAGAAGCATAAAATACAATAAAATTACAACAGTATTTCCATCGTATAGCATGAGTAATTGCAACCAGTGTGAAAGTGATGGTCATTTCTACGTTCCGGGCAACCTTGGCCTATCTTTAGGGCGTTGCTCCAACAGATCGAATAGCTAGGGCCTTAGAAGTCAACGCCCGAAACATAAAATACAATAAAAATACAACAGTTTTCCATCGTTGAAAAGAATAATTGCAACCAGTGTGAAAGCAATGGTCATTACTACGTTTCGGGCAACGTAGGCTTCACTCTTGGACGTTGCCTCACGAGATTGAATAGCTAGGACCTTAGAAGTCAACGCCAGAAGCATAAAATACAATATAGATACAACACCTTTTCCATCGGATAAAACGAATAATTTCAACCAGTGTGAAAGTTATGGTCATTCCTACGTTCCGTGCAACCTTGTCTTTACTCTAGGGCGTTGCTCCACCAGATCGAATTGTTAGGGACTTGGAAGTCAACGCCCCAAGCATAAAATACAAAATTAATAGAACAGTTTTTCCATTGCATAAAACGAATAATTGCAACCAGTGTGAAGATTATGGTCATTTCTACGTTCCGTGCAACATAGGCTTCACTCTAGAGCGTTGCTCCACAACATCGAATAGCTACGGCTTTAGAAGTCAACGCCAGAAGCATAAAATACAATAAAAATGCAACAGTTTTTCCATCGTATAGCACGAGTAATTGCAACCAGTGTGAAAGTAACGGTCATTTCTACGTTCCGGGCAACCTAGGCTTCACTCTAGGGCGTTGCTCCACCAGATCGAATAGCTAGGCCCTTAGAAGTCAACGCGTGAAGCATAAAATACAAAATAAAAGAACAGTTTTTCCATTGTATGAAACGAATAATTGCAACCAGTGTGAAAGTTATGGTCTTTTCTACGTTCCGGGCAACCTAGGCTTCACTATAGAGCGTTGTTCCACCATATCGAAAAGTTAGGGCCTAAGAAGTCAACGTCAGAAGCATACAATACAATATAAATACAACAGCTTTTCCATCGTATATAATGTATATTTGCAAAGAGTGTGAAAGTAAAGGTCATTTCTTGGTTCCGGGCAACCTAGGCTTACCTGTAGGGCGTTGCTCCACCAGATCTAATAGTTAGGGCCTAAAAAGTCAACGCCAGAAGCATAAAATCCAATATAAATACAACAGCTTTACCATCTTATATAATGTATACTTGCAAACAGTGTGAAGGTATAGGTCATTCCTACGTTCCGGGGAACCTAGGCTTAACTGTAGGGCGTTGCTCCACCAGATCGAAAAGTTAGGGCCTTAGAAGTCAACGCGCGAAGCATAAAATACAAAATAAATAGAACAGTTTTTCCATTGTATGAAACGAATAATTGCAACCAGTGTGAAAGTAATGGTCATTTCTACGTTGCGTGCAACATAGGCTTCACTCTAGGGCGTCGCTCCACCAGATCGAATAGTTAGGGCCTTAGAAGCTAACGCCCGAAGCATAAAATACAAAATTAATAGAACTGTTTTTCCATTGTATAAAACGAATAGTTGCAACCAGTGTGAAAAATATGGTCATTTTTACGTTCCGTGCAACCTAGGCTTCACTCTAGGGCGTTGCTCCACCACATGGAATGGCTACAGCTTTAGAAGTCAACGCCAGAGGCATAAAATACAATATAAATACTACAGTTTTTCCATCGTATACAATCAATGATTGCAAACATTGTGAAAGTAACGGTCATTTCTACGTTCCGGGCAACCTGAGCTTGACTCTAGGGCGTTGCTCCACCAAATCGAATAGTTAGGGCCTAAGAAGTGGACGCCAGAAGCATAAAATACAATAAAATTACAACAGTATTTCCATCGTATAGCATGAGTAATTGCAACCAGTGTGAAAGTGATGGTCATTTCTACGTTCCGGGCAACCTTGGCCTATCTTTAGGGCGTTGCTCCAACAGATCGAATAGCTAGGGCCTTAGAAGTCAACGCCCGAAACATAAAATACAATAAAAATACAGCAGTTTTTCCTTCGTATAACAGGAATAATTGCAACAAGCGTGAAGGTAATGGTCATTTCTACATCCCGGGCAACATAGGCTTCACTCTTGGATGTTGCCCCATCAGATCGCCTAGCTAGGACCTTAGAAGTCAAAGCCATAAGCAGAAAATACAATAAAAATGCAACAGTTTTTCCATCGTATAGCATGAGTAATTGCAACCAGTGTGAAAGTGATGGTCATTTCTACGTTCCGGGCAACCTTGGCCTATCTTTAGGGCGTTGCTCCACCAGATCGAATAGTTAGGGACTTAGAATTCAACGCCAGAAGCATAAAATACAATAAAAATACAACAGTTTTCCATCGTTGAAAAGAATAATTGCAACCAGTGTGAAAGCAATGGTCATTACTACGTTTCGGGCAACGTAGGCTTCACTCTTGGACGTTGGCTCACGAGATTGAATAGCTAGGACCTTAGAAGTCAACGCCAGAAGCATAAAATACAATATAGATACAACACCTTTTCCATCGGATAAAACGAATAATTTCAACCAGTGTGAAAGTTATGGTCATTCCTACGTTCCGTGCAACCTTGTCTTTACTCTAGGGCGTTGCTCCACCAGATCGAATTGTTAGGGACTTGGAAGTCAACGCCCCAAGCATAAAATACAAAATTAATAGAACAGTTTTTCCATTGCATAAAACGAATAATTGCAACCAGTGTGAAGATTATGGTCATTTCTACGTTCCGTGCAACATAGGCTTCACTCTAGAGCGTTGCTCCACAACATCGAATAGCTACGGCTTTAGAAGTCAACGCCAGAAGCATAAAATACAATAAAAATGCAACAGTTTTTCCATCGTATAGCACGAGTAATTGCAACCAGTGTGAAAGTAACGGTCATTTCTACGTTCCGGGCAACCTAGGCTTCACTCTAGGGCGTTGCTCCACCAGATCGAATAGCTAGGCCCTTAGAAGTCAACGCGTGAAGCATAAAATACAAAATAAAAGAACAGTTTTTCCATTGTATGAAACGAATAATTGCAACCAGTGTGAAAGTTATGGTCTTTTCTACGTTCCGGGCAACCTAGGCTTCACTATAGAGCGTTGTTCCACCATATCGAAAAGTTAGGGCCTAAGAAGTCAACGTCAGAAGCATACAATACAATATAAATACTACAGCTTTTCCATCGTATATAATGTATATTTGCAAACAGTGTGAAAGTAAAGGTCATTTCTAGGTTCCGGATAACCTAGGCTTAACTGTAGGGTGTTGCTCCACCAGATCGCATAGCTAGGGACTTAAAATTTAACGCCAGAAGCATAAAATACAATAAAAATGCAACAGTTTTTCTATAGTATAACAGGAATAATTGCAACCAGTGTGAAAGTACAGGTCATTTATACGTTCCGGGCCACCTAGGCTTCGCACTAGGGCCTTGGTCCACCAGATCGAATAGCTAGGGACTTAGAAGTCAACCCCACAAGCATAAAATATAATAAAAATGCAACAGTTTTTCCATCGTATAACAGGAATAATTGCAACCAGTGTGAAAGTACAGGTCATTTCTACGTTACGGGCAACGTAGGTTTCGCTGTAGGGAGTTGCTGCACCAGATCGAATAGCTAGGGACTTAGAAGTCAACGCCAGAAGCATAAAATACAATAAAAATGCAACAGTTTTTCCATCGTATAACAGGAATAATTGCAACCAGTGTGAAAGTACAGGTCATTTCTACGATACGGGCAACCTAGGTTTCGCTGTTGGGAGTTGCTCCACCAGATCGAATAGCTAGGGACTTAGAAGTCAACGCCAGAAGCATAAAATACAATAAAAATGCAACAGTCTTTCCATCGTATGATAGGAATAACTGCAACCAGTGTGAATGTACTGGTCATTTCTATGTTCCGGGTAACCTAGGCTTCACTCTAGGGCGTTGCTGCACCAGACCGAATAGCGAGGGACTTAGAAGTCAACGCGCGAAGCATAAAATACAAAATAAATTGAACAGTTTTTCCATTGTATGAAACGAATAATTGCCACCAGTGTGAAAGTTATGGTCATTTCTACGTTCCGGGCAACCTAGGCCTCACTCTAGGGCGTTGTTCCACCAGATCGAATAGTTAGGGCCTGAGAAGTCAACGTAAGAAGCATAAAATACAATATAAATACAACAGCTTTTCCATCGTATATAATGTATATTTGCAAACAGTGTGAAAGTAAAGGTCATTTCTTGGTTCCGGGCAACCTAGGCTTAACTGTAGGGCGTTGCTCCACCAGATCGCATAGCTATGGACTTAAAATTTAACGCCAGAAGCATAAAATACAATAAAAATGCAACAGTTTTTCCATCGTATAACAGGAATAATTGCAACCAGTGTGAAAGTACAGGTCATTTCTACGTTCCGGGCAACCTAGGTTTCGCTGTAGGGCGTTGCTCCACCAGATCGCGTAGCTAGCGACTAAGAAGTCAACGCCAGAAGCATAAAACACAATAAAAATACAACAGTTTTTCCATCGTATAAAAGGAATAATTGTAACCAGTGTGAAAGTTATGGTCATTTCTACGTTCCGGGCAACCTAGGCTTTACGCCAGGGCGTTGCTCCACCAGATCGCATAGTTAGGGACTTAGAATTGAACGCCAGAAGCATAAAATACAATAAAGATGCAACAGTTTTTCCATCGTATAAAAGGAATAATTGCATCCAGTGTGAACGTAATGGTCATTTCTACGTTCCGGGCAACCCAGGTTTCACTCTTGGGCGTTGCTCCACCACATCGAATAGCTACGGCCTTAGGATTCAACTCCAGAAGCATAAAATACAATATAGATACAACAGCATTTCCAACGTATAAAATGAATGATTGCAAACAGTGTGAAAGTTATGGTCATTTCTACCTTCCGGGCAACCTAGGCCTAACTGCAGGGCGTTGCTCCACCAGATCGAATAGTTAGGGACTTTGAGTACAACGGCAGAAGCATAAAATACATTAAAAATGCAACAGTTTCTCCATTGTATAACAGGAATAACTGCAAACAGAGTGAAAGTACTGGTCATTTCTACGTTCCGGGCAACCTAGGCTTCACTCTAGGGCGGTGCTCGACCAGATCGAATAGTTAGGGCCTAAGAAGTCAACGCCAGAAGCATAAAATACAATATAAATACAACAGCTTTTCCATCGTATATGATGTATATTTGCAAACAGTGTGAAAGTAAAGGTCATTTCTACGTTCCGTGCAACATAGGCTTCACTCTAGGGCGTTGCTCCACAACATCGAATAGCTACGGCTTTAGAAGTCAACGCCAGAAGCATAAAATACAATATAAATACAAGAGTTTTTCCATCGTATACAATGAATGATTGCAAACATTGTGAAAGTAACGGTCATTTCTACGTTCCGGGCAACCTAGGCTTCACTCTAGGGCGTTGCTCCACCAGATCGAATAGCTAGGCCCTTAGAAGTCAACGCGTGAAGCATAAAATACAAAATAAAAGAACAGTTTTTCCATTGTATGAAACGAATAATTGCAACCAGTGTGAAAGTTATGGTCTTTTCTACGTTCCGGGCAACCTAGGCTTCACTATAGAGCGTTGTTCCACCATATCGAAAAGTTAGGGCCTAAGAAGTCAACGTCAGAAGCATACAATACAATATAAATACTACAGCTTTTCCATCGTATATAATGTATATTTGCAAACAGTGTGAAAGTAAAGGTCATTTCTAGGTTCCGGACAACCTAGGCTTAACTGTAGGGTGTTGCTCCACCAGATCGCATAGCTAGGGACTTAAAATATAACGCCAGAAGCATAAAATACAATAAAGATGCAACAGTTTTTCTATAGTATAACAGGAATAATTGCAACCAGTGTGTAAGTACAGGTCATTTCTACGTTCCGGGCCACCTAGGCTTCGCACTAGGGCCTTGCTCCACCAGATCGAATAGCTAGGGACTTAGAAGTCAACCCCACAAGCATAAAATATAATAAAAACGCAACAGTTTTTCCATCGTATAACAGGAATAATTGCAACCAGTGTGAAACTACAGGTCATTTCTACGTTACGGGCAACGTAGGTTTCGCTGTAGGGAGTTGCTGCACCAGATCGACTAGCTAGGGACTTAGAAGTCAACGCCTGAAGCATAAAATGCAATAAAAATGCAACAGCTTTTCCATCGTATAACAGGAATAATTGCAACCAGTGGGAAAGTACAGGTCATTTCTACGTAACGGGCAACCTAGGTTGCGCTGTTGGGAGTTGCTCCACCAGATCGAATAGCTAGGGACTTAGAAGTCAACGCCAGAAGCATAAAATACAATAAAAATGCAACAGTCTTTCCATCGTATGATAGGAATAACTGCAACCAGTGTGAATGTACTGGTCATTTCTATGTTCCCGGTAACCTAGGCTTCACTCTAGGGCGTTGCTGCACCAGGCCGAATAGCGAGGGACTTAGAAGTCAGCGCGCGAAGCATAAAATACAAAATAAATAGAACAGTTTTTCCATTGTATGAAACGAATAATTGCAACCAGTGTGAAAGTTATGGTCATTACTACGTTCCGGGCAACCTAGGCTTCACTCTAGGGCGTTGTTCCACCAGATCGAATAGTTAGGACCTGAGAAGTCAACGTAAGAAGCATAAAATACAATATAAATACAACAGCTTTTCCATCGTATATAATGTATATTTGCAAACAGTGTGAAAGTAAGGGTCATTTCTTGGTTCCGGGCAACCTAGGCTTAACTGTAGGGCGTTGCTCCACCAGATCGCATAGCTATGGACTTAAAATTTAACGCCAGAAGCATAAAATACAATAAAAATGCAACAGTTTTTCCATCGTATAACAGGAATAATTGCAACCAGTGTGAAAGTACAGGTCATTTCTACGTTCCGGGCAACCTAGGTTTCGCTGTAGGGCGTTGCTCCACCAGATCGCGTAGCTAGCGTCTAAGAAGTCAACGCCAGAAGCATAAAACACAATAAAAATACATCAGTTTTTCCATCGTATAAAAGGAATAATTGCAACCAGTGTGAAAGTTATGGTCATTTCTACGTTCCGGGCAACCTAGGCTTCACTCTAGGGCGTTGTTCCACCAGATCGAATAGTTAGGGCCTGAGAAGTCAACGTCAGAAGCATAAAATACAATATAAATACAACAGCTTTTCCATCGTATATAATGTATATTTGCAAAGAGTGTGAAAGTAAAGGTCATTTCTTGGTTCCGGGCAACCTAGGCTTACCTGTAGGGCGTTGCTCCACCAGATCTAATAGTTAGGGCCTAAAAAGTCAACGCCAGAAGCATAAAATCCAATATAAATACAACAGCTTTACCATCTTATATAATGTATACTTGCAAACAGTGTGAAGGTATAGGTCATTTCTACGTTCCGGGCAACCTAGGCTTAACTGTAGGGCGTTGCTCCACCAGATCGAATAGTTAGGGCCTTAGAAGTCAACGCGCGAAGCATAAAATACAAAATAAATAGAACAGTTTTTCCATTGTATGAAACGAATAATTGCAACCAGTGTGAAAGTAATGGTCATTTCTACGTTGCGTGCAACATAGGCTTCACTCTAGGGCGTCGCTCCACCAGATCGAATAGTTAGGGCCTTAGAAGCTAACGCCCGAAGCATAAAATACAAAATTAATAGAACTGTTTTTCCATTGTATAAAACGAATAGTTGCAACCAGTGTGAAAAATATGGTCATTTCTACGTTCCGTGCAACCTAGGCTTCACTCTAGGGCGTTGCTCCACCACATGGAATGGCTACAGCTTTAGAAGTCAACGCCAGAGGCATAAAATACAATATAAATGCTACAGTTTTTCCATCGTATACAATCAATGATTGCAAACATTGTGAAAGTAACGGTCATTTCTACGTTCCGGGCAACCTGAGCTTGACTCTAGGGCGTTGCTCCACCAAATCGAATAGTTAGGGCCTAAGAAGTGGACGCCAGAAGCATAAAATACAATAAAATTACAACAGTATTTCCATCGTATAGCATGAGTAATTGCAACCAGTGTGAAAGTGATGGTCATTTCTACGTTCCGGGCAACCTTGGCCTATCTTTAGGGCGTTGCTCCAACAGATCGAATAGCTAGGGCCTTAGAAGTCAACGCCCGAAACATAAAATACAATAAAAATGCAACAGTTTTTCCATCGTATAGCATGAGTAATTGCAACCAGTGTGAAAGTGATGGTCATTTCTACGTTCCGGGCAACCTTGGCCTATCTTTAGGGCGTTGGTCCACCAGATCGAATAGTTAGCGACTTAGAATTCAACGCCAGAAGCATAAAATACAATAAAAATACAACAGTTTTCCATCGTTGAAAAGAATAATTGCAACCAGTGTGAAAGCAATGGTCATTACTACGTTTCGGGCAACGTAGGCTTCACTGTTGGACGTTGCCTCACGAGATTGAATAGCTAGGACCTTAGAAGTCAACGCCAGAAGCATAAAATACAATATAGATACAACACCTTTTCCATCGGATAAAACGAATAATTTCAACCAGTGTGAAAGTTATGGTCATTCCTACGTTCCGTGCAACCTTGTCTTTACTCTAGGGCGTTGCTCCACCAGATCGAATTGTTAGGGACTTGGAAGTCAACGCCCCAAGCATAAAATACAAAATTAATAGAACAGTTTTTCCATTGCATAAAACGAATAATTGCAACCAGTGTGAAGATTATGGTCATTTCTACGTTCCGTGCAACATAGGCTTCACTCTAGAGCGTTGCTCCACAACATCGAATAGCTACGGCTTTAGAAGTCAACGCCAGAAGCATAAAATACAATAAAAATGCAACAGTTTTTCCATCGTATAGCACGAGTAATTGCAACAAGTGTGAAAGTAACGGTCATTTCTACGTTCCGGGCAACCTAGGCTTCACTCTAGGGCGTTGCTCCACCAGATCGAATAGCTAGGCCCTTAGAAGTCAACGCGTGAAGCATAAAATACAAAATAAAAGAACAGTTTTTCCATTGTATGAAACGAATAATTGCAACCAGTGTGAAAGTTATGGTCTTTTCTACGTTCCGGGCAACCTAGGCTTCACTATAGAGCGTTGTTCCACCATATCGAAAAGTTAGGGCCTAAGAAGTCAACGTCAGAAGCATACAATACAATATAAATACAACAGCTTTTCCATCGTATATAATGTATATTTGCAAAGAGTGTGAAAGTAAAGGTCATTTCTTGGTTCCGGGCAACCTAGGCTTACCTGTAGGGCGTTGCTCCACCAGATCTAATAGTTAGGGCCTAAAAAGTCAACGCCAGAAGCATAAAATCCAATATAAATACAACAGCTTTACCATCTTATATAATGTATACTTGCAAACAGTGTGAAGGTATAGGTCATTCCTACGTTCCGGGGAACCTAGGCTTAACTGTAGGGCGTTGCTCCACCAGATCGAAAAGTTAGGGCCTTAGAAGTCAACGCGCGAAGCATAAAATACAAAATAAATAGAACAGTTTTTCCATTGTATGAAACGAATAATTGCAACCAGTGTGAAAGTAATGGTCATTTCTACGTTGCGTGCAACATAGGCTTCACTCTAGGGCGTCGCTCCACCAGATCGAATAGTTAGGGCCTTAGAAGCTATCGCCCGAAGCATAAAATACAAAATTAATAGAACTGTTTTTCCATTGTATAAAACGAATAGTTGCAACCAGTGTGAAAAATATGGTCATTTTTACGTTCCGTGCAACCTAGGCTTCACTCTAGGGCGTTGCTCCACCACATGGAATGGCTACAGCTTTAGAAGTCAACGCCAGAGGCATAAAATACAATATAAATACTACAGTTTTTCCATCGTATACAATCAATGATTGCAAACATTGTGAAAGTAACGGTCATTTCTACGTTCCGGGCAACCTGAGCTTGACTCTAGGGCGTTGCTCCACCAAATCGAATAGTTAGGGCCTAAGAAGTGGACGCCAGAAGCATAAAATACAATAAAATTACAACAGTATTTCCATCGTATAGCATGAGTAATTGCAACCAGTGTGAAAGTGATGGTCATTTCTACGTTCCGGGCAACCTTGGCCTATCTTTAGGGCGTTGCTCCAACAGATCGAATAGCTAGGGCCTTAGAAGTCAACGCCCGAAACATAAAATACAATAAAAATACAGCAGTTTTTCCTTCGTATAACAGGAATAATTGCAACAAGCGTGAAGGTAATGGTCATTTCTACATCCCGGGCAACATAGGCTTCACTCTTGGATGTTGCCCCATCAGATCGCCTAGCTAGGACCTTAGAAGTCAAAGCCATAAGCAGAAAATACAATAAAAATGCAACAGTTTTTCCATCGTATAGCATGAGTAATTGCAACCAGTGTGAAAGTGATGGTCATTTCTACGTTCCGGGCAACCTTGGCCTATCTTTAGGGCGTTGCTCCACCAGATCGAATAGTTAGGGACTTAGAATTCAACGCCAGAAGCATAAAATACAATAAAAATACAACAGTTTTCCATCGTTGAAAAGAATAATTGCAACCAGTGTGAAAGCAATGGTCATTACTACGTTTCGGGCAACGTAGGCTTCACTCTTGGACGTTGCCTCACGAGATTGAATAGCTAGGACCTTAGAAGTCAACGCCAGAAGCATAAAATACAATATAGATACAACACCTTTTCCATCGGATAAAACGAATAATTTCAACCAGTGTGAAAGTTATGGTCATTCCTACGTTCCGTGCAACCTTGTCTTTACTCTAGGGCGTTGCTCCACCAGATCGAATTGTTAGGGACTTGGAAGTCAACGCCCCAAGCATAAAATACAAAATTAATAGAACAGTTTTTCCATTGCATAAAACGAATAATTGCAACCAGTGTGAAGATTATGGTCATTTCTACGTTCCGTGCAACATAGGCTTCACTCTAGAGCGTTGCTCCACAACATCGAATAGCTACGGCTTTAGAAGTCAACGCCAGAAGCATAAAATACAATAAAAATGCAACAGTTTTTCCATCGTATAGCACGAGTAATTGCAACCAGTGTGAAAGTAACGGTCATTTCTACGTTCCGGGCAACCTAGGCTTCACTCTAGGGCGTTGCTCCACCAGATCGAATAGCTAGGCCCTTAGAAGTCAACGCGTGAAGCATAAAATACAAAATAAAAGAACAGTTTTTCCATTGTATGAAACGAATAATTGCAACCAGTGTGAAAGTTATGGTCTTTTCTACGTTCCGGGCAACCTAGGCTTCACTATAGAGCGTTGTTCCACCATATCGAAAAGTTAGGGCCTAAGAAGTTAACGTCAGAAGCATACAATACAATATAAATACTACAGCTTTTCCATCGTATATAATGTATATTTGCAAACAGTGTGAAAGTAAAGGTCATTTCTAGGTTCCGGATAACCTAGGCTTAACTGTAGGGTGTTGCTCCACCAGATCGCATAGCTAGGGACTTAAAATTTAACGCCAGAAGCATAAAATACAATAAAAATGCAACAGTTTTTCTATAGTATAACAGGAATAATTGCAACCAGTGTGAAAGTACAGGTCATTTATACGTTCCGGGCCACCTAGGCTTCGCACTAGGGCCTTGGTCCACCAGATCGAATAGCTAGGGACTTAGAAGTCAACCCCACAAGCATAAAATATAATAAAAATGCAACAGTTTTTCCATCGTATAACAGGAATAATTGCAACCAGTGTGAAAGTACAGGTCATTTCTACGTTACGGGCAACGTAGGTTTCGCTGTAGGGAGTTGCTGCACCAGATCGAATAGCTAGGGACTTAGAAGTCAACGCCAGAAGCATAAAATACAATAAAAATGCAACAGTTTTTCCATCGTATAACAGGAATAATTGCAACCAGTGTGAAAGTACAGGTCATTTCTACGTTACGGGCAACCTAGGTTTCGCTGTTGGGAGTTGCTCCACCAGATCGAATAGCTAGGGACTTAGAAGTCAACGCCAGAAGCATAAAATACAATAAAAATGCAACAGTCTTTCCATCGTATGATAGGAATAACTGCAACCAGTGTGAATGTACTGGTCATTTCTATGTTCCGGGTAACCTAGGCTTCACTCTAGGGCGTTGCTGCACCAGACCGAATAGCGAGGGACTTAGAAGTCAACGCGCGAAGCATAAAATACAAAATAAATTGAACAGTTTTTCCATTGTATGAAACGAATAATTGCAACCAGTGTGAAAGTTATGGTCATTTCTACGTTCCGGGCAACCTAGGCTTCACTCTAGGGCGTTGTTCCACCAGATCGAATAGTTAGGGCCTGAGAAGTCAACGTAAGAAGCATAAAATACAATATAAATACAACAGCTTTTCCATCGTATATAATGTATATTTGCAAACAGTGTGAAAGTAAAGGTCATTTCTTGGTTCCGGGCAACCTAGGCTTAACTGTAGGGCGTTGCTCCACCAGATCGCATAGCTATGGACTTAAAATTTAACGCCAGAAGCATAAAATACAATAAAAATGCAACAGTTTTTCCATCGTATAACAGGAATAATTGCAACCAGTGTGAAAGTACAGGTCATTTCTACGTTCCGGGCAACCTAGGTTTCGCTGTAGGGCGTTGCTCCACCAGATCGCGTAGCTAGCGACTAAGAAGTCAACGCCAGAAGCATAAAACACAATAAAAATACAACAGTTTTTCCATCGTATAAAAGGAATAATTGTAACCAGTGTGAAAGTTATGGTCATTTCTACGTTCCGGGCAACCTAGGCTTTACGCCAGGGCGTTGCTCCACCAGATCGCATAGTTAGGGACTTAGAATTGAACGCCAGAAGCATAAAATACAATAAACATGCAACAGTTTTTCCATCGTATAAAAGGAATAATTGCATCCAGTGTGAACGTAATGGTCATTTCTACGTTCCGGGCAACCCAGGTTTCACTCTTGGGCGTTGCTCCACCACATCGAATAGCTACGGCCTTAGGATTCAACTCCAGAAGCATAAAATACAATATAGATACAACAGCATTTCCAACGTATAAAATGAATGATTGCAAACAGTGTGAAAGTTATGGTCATTTCTACCTTCCGGGCAACCTAGGCCTAACTGCAGGGCGTTGCTCCACCAGATCGAATAGTTAGGGACTTTGAGTACAACGGCAGAAGCATAAAATACATTAAAAATGCAACAGTTTCTCCATTGTATAACAGGAATAACTGCAAACAGAGTGAAAGTACTGGTCATTTCTACGTTCCGGGCAACCTAGGCTTCACTCTAGGGCGGTGCTCGACCAGATCGAATAGTTAGGGCCTAAGAAGTCAACGCCAGAAGCATAAAATACAATATAAATACAACAGCTTTTCCATCGTATATGATGTATATTTGCAAACAGTGTGAAAGTAAAGGTCATTTCTACGTTCCGTGCAACATAGGCTTCACTCTAGGGCGTTGCTCCACAACATCGAATAGCTACGGCTTTAGAAGTCAACGCCAGAAGCATAAAATACAATATAAATACAAGAGTTTTTCCATCGTATGCAATGAATGATTGCAAACATTGTGAAAGTAACGGTCATTTCTACGTTCCGGGCAACCTAGGCTTCACTCTAGGGCGTTGCTCCACCAGATCGAATAGCTAGGCCCTTAGAAGTCAACGCGTGAAGCATAAAATACAAAATAAAAGAACAGTTTTTCCATTGTATGAAACGAATAATTGCAACCAGTGTGAAAGTTATGGTCTTTTCTACGTTCCGGGCAACCTAGGCTTCACTATAGAGCGTTGTTCCACCATATCGAAAAGTTAGGGCCTAAGAAGTCAACGTCAGAAGCATACAATACAATATAAATACTACAGCTTTTCCATCGTATATAATGTATATTTGCAAACAGTGTGAAAGTAAAGGTCATTTCTAGGTTCCGGACAACCTAGGCTTAACTGTAGGGTGTTGCTCCACCAGATCGCATAGCTAGGGACTTAAAATATAACGCCAGAAGCATAAAATACAATAAAGATGCAACAGTTTTTCTATAGTATAACAGGAATAATTGCAACCAGTGTGTAAGTACAGGTCATTTCTACGTTCCGGGCCACCTAGGCTTCGCACTAGGGCCTTGCTCCACCAGATCGAATAGCTAGGGACTTAGAAGTCAACCCCACAAGCATAAAATATAATAAAAACGCAACAGTTTTTCCATCGTATAACAGGAATAATTGCAACCAGTGTGAAACTACAGGTCATTTCTACGTTACGGGCAACGTAGGTTTCGCTGTAGGGAGTTGCTGCACCAGATCGACTAGCTAGGGACTTAGAAGTCAACGCCTGAAGCATAAAATGCAATAAAAATGCAACAGCTTTTCCATCGTATAACAGGAATAATTGCAACCAGTGGGAAAGTACAGGTCATTTCTACGTAACGGGCAACCTAGGTTGCGCTGTTGGGAGTTGCTCCACCAGATCGAATAGCTAGGGACTTAGAAGTCAACGCCAGAAGCATAAAATACAATAAAAATGCAACAGTCTTTCCATCGTATGATAGGAATAACTGCAACCAGTGTGAATGTACTGGTCATTTCTATGTTCCCGGTAACCTAGGCTTCACTCTAGGGCGTTGCTGCACCAGGCCGAATAGCGAGGGACTTAGAAGTCAGCGCGCGAAGCATAAAATACAAAATAAATAGAACAGTTTTTCCATTGTATGAAACGAATAATTGCAACCAGTGTGAAAGTTATGGTCATTACTACGTTCCGGGCAACCTAGGCTTCACTCTAGGGCGTTGTTCCACCAGATCGAATAGTTAGGACCTGAGAAGTCAACGTAAGAAGCATAAAATACAATATAAATACAACAGCTTTTCCATCGTATATAATGTATATTTGCAAACAGTGTGAAAGTAAGGGTCATTTCTTGGTTCCGGGCAACCTAGGCTTAACTGTAGGGCGTTGCTCCACCAGATCGCATAGCTATGGACTTAAAATTTAACGCCAGAAGCATAAAATACAATAAAAATGCAACAGTTTTTCCATCGTATAACAGGAATAATTGCAACCAGTGTGAAAGTACAGGTCATTTCTACGTTCCGGGCAACCTAGGTTTCGCTGTAGGGCGTTGCTCCACCAGATCGCGTAGCTAGCGTCTAAGAAGTCAACGCCAGAAGCATAAAACACAATAAAAATACATCAGTTTTTCCATCGTATAAAAGGAATAATTGCAACCAGTGTGAAAGTTATGGTCATTTCTACGTTCCGGGCAACCTAGGCTTCACTCTAGGGCGTTGTTCCACCAGATCGAATAGTTAGGGCCTGAGAAGTCAACGTCAGAAGCA
The DNA here is from genome assembly GCF_051401765.1 of Calliopsis andreniformis. Lineage (NCBI taxonomy): Eukaryota > Metazoa > Arthropoda > Insecta > Hymenoptera > Andrenidae > Calliopsis > Calliopsis andreniformis. Next base: position 22,052,681 of record NW_027480422.1, read on the forward strand.
TAAAATACAATATAAATACAACAGCTTTTCCATCGTATATAATGTATATTTGCAAAGAGTGTGAAAGTAAAGGTCATTTCTTGGTTCCGGGCAACCTAGGCTTACCTGTAGGGCGTTGCTCCACCAGATCTAATAGTTAGGGCCTAAAAAGTCAACGCCAGAAGCATAAAATCCAATATAAATACAACAGCTTTACCATCTTATATAATGTATACTTGCAAACAGTGTGAAGGTATAGGTCATTTCTACGTTCCGGGCAACCTAGGCTTAACTGTAGGGCGTTGCTCCACCAGATCGAATAGTTAGGGCCTTAGAAGTCAACGCGCGAAGCATAAAATACAAAATAAATAGAACAGTTTTTCCATTGTATGAAACGAATAATTGCAACCAGTGTGAAAGTAATGGTCATTTCTACGTTGCGTGCAACATAGGCTTCACTCTAGGGCGTCGCTCCACCAGATCGAATAGTTAGGGCCTTAGAAGCTAACGCCCGAAGCATAAAATACAAAATTAATAGAACTGTTTTTCCATTGTATAAAACGAATAGTTGCAACCAGTGTGAAAAATATGGTCATTTCTACGTTCCGTGCAACCTAGGCTTCACTCTAGGGCGTTGCTCCACCACATGGAATGGCTACAGCTTTAGAAGTCAACGCCAGAGGCATAAAATACAATATAAATGCTACAGTTTTTCCATCGTATACAATCAATGATTGCAAACATTGTGAAAGTAACGGTCATTTCTACGTTCCGGGCAACCTGAGCTTGACTCTAGGGCGTTGCTCCACCAAATCGAATAGTTAGGGCCTAAGAAGTGGACGCCAGAAGCATAAAATACAATAAAATTACAACAGTATTTCCATCGTATAGCATGAGTAATTGCAACCAGTGTGAAAGTGATGGTCATTTCTACGTTCCGGGCAACCTTGGCCTATCTTTAGGGCGTTGCTCCAACAGATCGAATAGCTAGGGCCTTAGAAGTCAACGCCCGAAACATAAAATACAATAAAAATGCAACAGTTTTTCCATCGTATAGCATGAGTAATTGCAACCAGTGTGAAAGTGATGGTCATTTCTACGTTCCGGGCAACCTTGGCCTATCTTTAGGGCGTTGGTCCACCAGATCGAATAGTTAGCGACTTAGAATTCAACGCCAGAAGCATAAAATACAATAAAAATACAACAGTTTTCCATCGTTGAAAAGAATAATTGCAACCAGTGTGAAAGCAATGGTCATTACTACGTTTCGGGCAACGTAGGCTTCACTGTTGGACGTTGCCTCACGAGATTGAATAGCTAGGACCTTAGAAGTCAACGCCAGAAGCATAAAATACAATATAGATACAACACCTTTTCCATCGGATAAAACGAATAATTTCAACCAGTGTGAAAGTTATGGTCATTCCTACGTTCCGTGCAACCTTGTCTTTACTCTAGGGCGTTGCTCCACCAGATCGAATTGTTAGGGACTTGGAAGTCAACGCCCCAAGCATAAAATACAAAATTAATAGAACAGTTTTTCCATTGCATAAAACTAATAATTGCAACCAGTGTGAAGATTATGGTCATTTCTACGTTCCGTGCAACATAGGCTTCACTCTAGAGCGTTGCTCCACAACATCGAATAGCTACGGCTTTAGAAGTCAACGCCAGAAGCATAAAATACAATAAAAATGCAACAGTTTTTCCATCGTATAGCACGAGTAATTGCAACCAGTGTGAAAGTAACGGTCATTTCTACGTTCCGGGCAACCTAGGCTTCACTCTAGGGCGTTGCTCCACCAGATCGAATAGCTAGGCCCTTAGAAGTCAACGCGTGAAGCATAAAATACAAAATAAAAGAACAGATTTTCCATTGTATGAAACGAATAATTGCAACCAGTGTGAAAGTTATGGTCTTTTCTACGTTCCGGGCAACCTAGGCTTCACTATAGAGCGTTGTTCCACCATATCGAAAAGTTAGGGCCTAAGAAGTCAACGTCAGAAGCATACAATACAATATAAATACAACAGCTTTTCCATCGTATATAATGTATATTTGCAAAGAGTGTGAAAGTAAAGGTCATTTCTTGGTTCCGGGCAACCTAGGCTTACCTGTAGGGCGTTGTTCCACCATATCGAAAAGTTAGGGCCTAAGAAGTCAACGTCAGAAGCATACAATACAATATAAATACTACAGCTTTTCCATCGTATATAATGTATATTTGCAAACAGTGTGAAAGTAAAGGTCATTTCTAGGTTCCGGGTAACCTAGGCTTAACTGTAGGGTGTTGCTCCACCAGATCGCATAGCTAGGGACTTAAAATTTAACGCCAGAAGCATAAAATACAATAAAAATGCAACAGTTTTTCTATAGTATAACAGGAATAATTGCAACCAGTGTGAAAGTACAGGTCATTTATACGTTCCGGGCCACCTAGGCTTCGCACTAGGGCCTTGGTCCACCAGATCGAATAGCTAGGGACTTAGAAGTCAACCCCACAAGCATAAAATATAATAAAAATGCAACAGTTTTTCCATCGTATAACAGGAATAATTGCAACCAGTGTGAAAGTACAGGTCATTTCTACGTTCCGGGCAACCTAGGCTTCGCATTAGGGCCTTCCTCCACCAGATCGAATAGCTAGGGACTTAGAAGTCAACCCCACAAGCATAAAATATAATAAAAATGCAACAGTTTTTCCATCGTATAACAGGAATAATTGCAACCAGTGTGAAAGTTGCGGTCATTTCTACGTTCCGGGCAACCTAGGCTTTACGCCAGGGCGTTGCTCCACCAGATCGCATAGTTAGGGACTTAGAATTGAACGCCAGAAGCATAAAATACAATAAACATGCAACAGTTTTTCCATCGTATAAAAGGAACAATTGCATCCAGTGTGAACGTAATGGTCATTTCTACGTTCCGGGCAACCCAGGTTTCACTCTTGGGCGTTGCTCCACCACATCGAATAGCTACGGCCTTAGGATTCAACTCCAGAAGCATAAAATACAATATAGATACAACAGCATTTCCAACGTATAAAATGAATGATTGCAAACAGTGTGAAAGTTATGGTCATTTCTACCTTCCGGGCAACCTAGGCCTAACTGCAGGGCGTTGCTCCACCAGATCGAATAGTTAGGGACTTTGAGTACAACGGCAGAAGCATAAAATACATTAAAAATGCAACAGTTTCTCCATTGTATAACAGGAATAACTGCAAACAGAGTGAAAGTACTGGTCATTTCTATGTTCCGGGTAACCTATGCTTCACTCTAGGGCGCTGCACCACCAGATCTAGTAGCTAGGGACTTAGAATTCAACGCCAGAAGAATAAAATAAAACATAAGTAAAACAGTTTTTCCATCGTATAAAATATATAATTGCAAGAAGTGTTAAGGCAATGGTCATTTCCACGTTCCAGGCAACCTACGCTTCACTCTAGGACGTTGGTCCACCCGATCCAATAGATAGGGCCTCAGAAGTCAACGCCGGATGCACCAAATACAAAATAAATACAACAGTTTTTCCATCGTATAGAACGAATAATTGCAACCAGTGTGAAAGTAATGGTCATTTCTACGTTCCGGGCAGCCTAGGCTTCACTATAGGCCGTTGCTACACCACATCGTCTAGCTACGGCCTTAGAAGTCAACCCCAGAAGCATAAAATACAGGAAAAGTACAACAGTTTTTCCATCGTATAACAGGAATGATTGCAACCAGAGTGAAAGTGATGGTCATAGGTCCGGGCGACCTAGGCTTCACTCTCGGGTGTTGGTCCACCAGACCGAATAGTTAGGGCCTAAGAAGTCAACGCCAGAAGCATAAAATACAAAATAAATACAATAGTTTTTCCATCGTATAACAGGAATAATTGCAACCAGTGTGAAAGTAATGGTCATTTCTACGTTCCGGGCAACCTCGGCTTCACCCAAGGGCGTTGCTCCACCAGATCGAATAGTTAGGGCCTTAGAAGTAAGCGCCCGAAGCATAAAATAGAATAAAAATGCAACAGTTTTTCCATCATATAGCATGAATGATTGCAACCAGTGTGAAAGTAATGGTCATTACAGCGTTTCGGGCAACCTAGGCTTAACTCCAGGGCGTTGCTCTACCAGATCGAATAGTTAGGGACTTTGAATACAACGCCAGAAGCATAAAATACAATAAAAATTGAACAGTTTTTCTATAGTATAACAGGAATAATTGCAACCAGTGTGAAAGTACAGGTCATTTCTACGTTCCGGGCAACCTAGGCTTAACTGTAGGGCGTTGCTCCACCAGATCGAATAGTTAGGGCCTTAGAAGTCAACGCGCGAAGCATAAAATACATAATAAATAGAACAGTTTTTCCATTGTATGAAACGAATAATTGCAACCAGTGTGAAAGTAATGGTCATTTCTACGTTGCGTGCAACATAGGCTTCACTCTAGGGCGTCGCTCCACCAGATCGAATAGTTAGGGCCTTAGAAGCTAACGCCCGAAGCATAAAATACAAAATTAATAGAACTGTTTTTCCATTGTATAAAACGAATAGTTGCAACCAGTGTGAAAAATATGGTCATTTCTACGTTCCGTGCAACCTAGGCTTCACTCTAGGGCGTTGCTCCACCACATGGAATGGCTACAGCTTTAGAAGTCAACGCCAGAGGCATAAAATACAATATAAATACTACAGTTTTTCCATCGTATACAATCAATGATTGCAAACATTGTGAAAGTAACGGTCATTTCTACGTTCCGGGCAACCTGAGCTTGACTCTAGGGCGTTGCTCCACCAAATCGAATAGCTAGGGCCTAAAAAGTGGACGCCAGAAGCATAAAATACAATAAAATTACAACAGTATTTCCATCGTATAGCATGAGTAATTGCAACCAGTGTGAAAGTGATGGTCATTTCTACGTTCCGGGCAACCTTGGCCTATCTTTAGGGCGTTGCTCCAACAGATCGAATAGCTAGGGCCTTAGAAGTCAACGCCCGAAACATAAAATACAATAAAAATACAGCAGTTTTTCCTTCGTATAACAGGAATAATTGCAACAAGCGTGAAGGTAATGGTCATTTCTACATCCCGGGCAACATAGGCTTCACTCTTGGATGTTGCCCCATCAGATCGCCTAGCTAGGACCTTAGAAGTCAAAGCCATAAGCAGAAAATACAATAAAAATGCAACAGTTTTTCCATCGTATAGCATGAGTAATTGCAACCAGTGTGAAAGTGATGGTCATTTCTACGTTCCGGGCAACCTTGGCCTATCTTTAGGGCGTTGCTCCACCAGATCGAATAGTTAGGGACTTAGAATTCAACGCCAGAAGCATAAAATACAATAAAAATACAACAGTTTTCCATCGTTGAAAAGAATAATTGCAACCAGTGTGAAAGCAATGGTCATTACTACGTTTCGGGCAACATAGGCTTCACTCTTGGACGTTGCCTCACGAGATTGAATAGCTAGGACCTTAGAAGTCAACGCCAGAAGCATAAAATACAATATAGATACAACACCTTTTCCATCGGATAAAACGAATAATTTCAACCAGTGTGAAAGTTATGGTCATTCCTACGTTCCGTGCAACCTTGTCTTTACTCTAGGGCGTTGCTCCACCAGATCGAATTGTTAGGGACTTGGAAGTCAACGCCCCAAGCATAAAATACAAAATTAATAGAACAGTTTTTCCATTGCATAAAACGAATAATTGCAACCAGTGTGAAGATTATGGTCATTTCTACGTTCCGTGCAACATAGGCTTCACTCTAGAGCGTTGCTCCACAACATCGAATAGCTACGGCTTTAGAAGTCAACGCCAGAAGCATAAAATACAATATAAATACAAGAGTTTTTCCATCGTATACAATGAATGATTGCAAACATTGTGAAAGTAACGGTCATTTCTACGTTCCGGGCAACCTAGGCTTCACTCTAGGGCGTTGCTCCACCAGATCGAATAGCTAGGCCCTTAGAAGTCAACGCGTGAAGCATAAAATACAAAATAAAAGAACAGTTTTTCCATTGTATGAAACGAATAATTGCAACCAGTGTGAAAGTTATGGTCTTTTCTACGTTCCGGGCAACCTAGGCTTCACTATAGAGGGTTGTTCCACCATATCGAAAAGTTAGGGCCCAAGAAGTCAACGTCAGAAGCATACAATACAATATAAATACTACAGCTTTTCCATCGGATATAATGTATATTTGCAAACAGTGTGAAAGTAAAGGTCATTTCTAGGTTCCGGGCAACCTAGCCTTAACTGTAGGGTGTTGCTCCACCAGATCGCATAGCTAGGGACTTAAAATTTAACGCCAGAAGCATAAAATACAATAAAAATGCAACTGTTTTTCTATAGTATAACAGGAATAATTGCAACCAGTGTGAAAGTACAGGTCATTTCTACGTTCCGGGCCACCTAGGCTTCGCACTAGGGCCTTGCTCCACCAGATCGAATAGCTAGGGACTTAGAAGTCAACCCCACAAGCATAAAATATAATAAAAATGCAACAGTTTTTCCATCGTATAACAGGAATAATTGCAACCAGTGTGCAAGTACAGGTCATTTCTACGTTACGGGCAACGTAGGTTTCGCTGTAGGGAGTTGCTGCACCAGATCGAATAGCTAGGGACTTAGAAGTCAACGCCAGAAGCATAAAATACAATAAAAATGCAACAGTTTATCCATCATATAACAGGAATAATTGCAACCAGTGTGAAAGTACAGGTCATTTCTACGTTACGGGCAACCTAGGTTTCGCTGTTGGGAGTTGCTCCACCAGATCGAATAGCTAGGGACTTAGAAGTCAACGCCAGAAGCATAAAATACAATAAAAATGCAACAGTCTTTCCATCGTATGATAGAAATAACTGCAACCAGTGTGAATGTACTGGTCATTTCTATGTTCCCGGTAACCTAGGCTTCACTCTAGGGCGTTGCTGCACCAGACCGAATAGCGAGGGCCTGAGAAGTCAACGTAAGAAGCATAAAATACAATATAAATACAACAGCTTTTCCATCGTATATAATGTATATTTGCAAACAGTGTGAAAGTAAAGATCATTTCTTGGTTCCGGGCAACCTAGGCTTAACTGTAGGGCGTTGCTCCACCAGATCGCATAGCTATGGACTTAAAATTTAACGCCAGAAGCATAAAATACAATAAAAATGCAACAGTTTTTCCATCGTATAACAGGAATAATTGCAACCAGTGTGAAAGTACAGGTCATTTCTACGTTACGGGCAACCTAGGTTGCGCTGTTGGGAGTTGCTCCACCAGATCGAATAGCTAGGGACTTAGAAGTCAACGCCAGAAGCATAAAATACAATAAAAATGCAACAGTCTTTCCATCGTATGGTAGGAATAACTGCAACCAGTGTGAATGTACTGGTCATTTCTATGTTCCCGGTAACCTAGGCTTCACTCTAGGGCGTTGCTGCACCAGACCGAATAGCGAGGGACTTAGAAGTCAACGCGCGAAGCATAAAATACAAAATAAATAGAACAGTTTTTCCATTGTATGAAACGAATAATTGCAACCAGTGTGAAAGTTATGGTCATTTCTACGTTCCGGGCAACCTAGGCTTCACTCTAGGGCGTTGTTCCACCAGATCGAATAGTTAGGACCTGAGAAGTCAACGTAAGAAGCATAAAATACAATATAAATACAACAGCTTTTCCATCGTATATAATGTATATTTGCAAACAGTGTGAAAGTAAAGGTCATTTCTTGGTTCCGGGCAACCTAGGCTTAACTGTAGGGCGTTGCTCCACCAGATCGCATAGCTATGGACTTAAAATTTAACGCCAGAAGCATAAAATACAATAAAAATGCATCAGTTTTTCCATCGTATAACAGGAATAATTGCAACCAGTGTGAAAGTACAGGTCATTTCTACGTTCCGGGCAACCTAGGTTACGCTGTAGGGCGTTGCTCCACCAGATCGCGTAGCTAGCGACTAAGAAGTCAACGCCAGAAGCATAAAACACAATAAAAATACAACAGTTTTTCCATCGTATAAAAGGAATAATTGCAACCAGTGTGAAAGTTATGGTCATTTCTACGTTCCGGGCAACCTAGGCTTTACGCCAGGGCGTTGCTCCACCAGATCGCATAGTTAGGGGCTTAGAATTTAACGCCAGAAGCATAAAATACAATAAATATGCAACAGTTTTTCCATCGTATAAAAGGAATAATTGCATCCAGTGTGAAAGTAATGGTCATTTCTATGTTCCGGGTAACCTATGCTTCACTCTAGGGCGCTGCACCACCAGATCGAGTAGCTAGGGACTTAGAATTCAACGCCAGAAGAATAAAATAAAACATAAGTAAAACAGTTTTTCCATCGTATAAAATGTATAATTGCAAGAAGTGTTAAGGCAATGGTCATTTCCACGTTCCAGGCAACCTACGCTTCAGTCTAGGACGTTGGTCCACCAGATCCAATAGATAGGGCCTCAGAAGTCAACGCCGGATGCACCAAATACATAATAAATACAACAGTTTTTCCATCGTATAAAACGAATAATTGCAACCAGTGTGAAAGTAATGGTCATTTCTACGTTCCGGGCAACCTAGGCTTCACTCTAGGCCGTTGCTACACCACATCGTCTAGCTACGGCCTTAGAAGTCAACCCCAGAAGCATAAAATACAGGAAAAGTACAACAGTTTTTCCATCGTAATGCAGGAATGATTGCAACCAGAGTGAAAGTGATGGTGATAGGTCCGGGCGACCTAGGCTTCACTCTCGGGTGTTGGTCCACCAGACCGAATAGTTAGGGCCTAAGAAGTCAACGCCAGAAGCATAAAATACAAAATAAATACAATAGTTTTTCCATCGTATAACAGGAATAATTGCAACCAGTGTGAAAGTAATGGTCATTTCTACGTTCCGGGCAACCTCGGCTTCACCCAAGGGCGTTGCTCCACCAGATCGAATAGTTAGGGCCTTAGAAGTAAGCGCCCGAAGCATAAAATAGAATAAAAATGCAACAGTTTTTCCATCATATAGCATGAATAATTGCAACCAGTGTGAAAGTAATGGTCATTACAGCGTTTCGGGCAACCTAGGCTTAACTCCAGGGCGTTGCTCTACCAGGTCGAGTAGTTAGGGACTTTCAATACAACGCCAGAAGCATAAAATACAATAAAAATTGAACAGTTTTTCTATAGTATAACAGGAATAATTGCAACCAGTGTGAAAGTACAGGTCATTTCTACGTTCCGGGCAACCTAGGCTCCGCTCTAGGGCCTTGCTCCACCAGATTGAATAGCTAGGGACTTAGAAGTCAACCCCACAAGCATAAAATACAATAAAAATGCAACAGTTTTTCCATCGTATAACAGGAATAATTGCAACTAGTGTGAAAGTGATGTTCATTTCTACGTTCCGGGCAACCTAGGCTTCACTCTAGGGCGTTGTTCCACCAGATCGAATAGTTAGGGCCTGAGAAGTCAACGTAAGAAGCATAAAATACAATATAAATACAACAGCATTTCCATCGTATAAAATGAATGATTGCAAACAGTGTGAAAGCTATTGTCATTTCTACTTTCCGGGCATCCTAGGCTTAACTCTAGGGCATGTTCCACCAGATCGAGTAGTTAGGGACTTAGAATTCAACGCCAGAAGAATAAAATACAACATAAGTCCAACAGTTTTACCATCGTATAAAATGAATAATCGCAAGCAGTGTGTAGGTAATGGTCATTTCTACGTTCCGCGCAACCTAGGCTTCACTCTATTGCGTTGCTCCGCCAGATCCAATAGTTAGGACCTAAGAAGTCAGCGCCAGAATCATAAAATACAAAATAGATACAACAGCTTTTCCATGGTATATAATGTATATTTGCAAACAGTGTGAAGGTAATGGTCATTTCTGCGTTCCGGGCAACCTAGGCTTCACTGCAGGGCGTTGCTCCTCCAGATCGAATATTTAGGGACCTTGAATACAACGCCAGAAGCATAAAATGCAATAAAAATGCAACAGTTTTTCCATCGTATAACAGGAAAGCTGCAAGCAGTGTGAAAGTACGGGACATTTCTATGTTCCGGGTAACCTAGACTCCACTCTAGGGCGTTGCTCCACCTGATCGAATAGCTAGGGACTTAGAATTCAACGCCAGTAGAATAAACTACAACATAAGTACAGCAGTTTTTCCATCGTATGAAATGTATAATTGCAACAGCGTGAAGGTAATGGTCATTTCTACGTTCCGGGCAACCTAGGCTTCACTCTAGGGCGTTGTTCCAACAGATCGAATAGTTAGGGCCTAAGAAGTCAACGCCAGAAGCATAAAATACCATAAAAATACAACAGTTTTACCATCGTATAAAATGAATAATGGCAACCAGTATGAAAGTTATGGTCATTTCTACGTTCCGGGCAACCTAGGCTTCACCCTAGGGCGATGCTCCACCTGACCGAATAGCTAGGGACTAAGAAGTCCACGCCAGAAGCATAAAACACGATATTTGTACAACAGTTTTACCATCGTATAAAATGAAAAATGGCAAACAGTGTGAGGTAATGGTCATTTCTACGTTCCGGGCAACCTAGGCTTCACTCTAGGGCGTTGCTCCACCAGGTCGAATAGTTGGGGCCTTGGAAAGCAACTCCAGTCGCATAAAATACAATAAAGATACAACAGTTTTACCATCGTATAACTGGCAGAATTGCAACCAGTGTGAAAGATATGGTCATTTCTACGTTCCGGGCAACCTAGGCTTCACCTTAGGGCGATGCTTCACCTGACCGAATAGCTAGGGACTAAGAAGTCAACGCCAGAAGCATAAAATACAGTAAAAATACAACAGTTTTTCCATCGTATAACAGGAAAGCTGCAAGCAGTGTGAAAGTACGCGACATTTCTATGCTCCGGGTAACCTAGACTCCACTCTAGGGCGTTGCTCAACCAGATCGAATAGCTAGGGACTTAGAAGTCAGCGCCAGAAGCATAAAATACAACATAAGTACAACAGTTTTACCATCGTATAAAATGAATAATCACAAACTGTGTGAAGGTAATGGTCATTTCTACGTTCCGGGCAACCTAGGCATCACTCTTGGGCGTTGCTCCATCACATCGAATAGCTACGGCCTTAGAAGTCAACTCCAGAAGCATAAAATACAATATAAATACAACAGCATTTCCATCGTATAAAATGAATGATTGCAAACAGTGTGAAAGCTATTGTCATTTCTACTTTCCGGGCATCCTAGGCTTAACTCTAGGGCATGTACCACCAGATCGAGTAGTTAGGGACTTAGAATTCAACGCCAGAAGAATAAAATACAACATAAGTCCAACAGTTTTACCATCGTACAAAATGAATGATCGCAAGCAGTGTGTAGGTAATGGTCATTTCTACGTTCCGCGCAACCTAGGCTTCACTCTATTGCGTTGCTCCGCCAGATCCAATAGTTAGGACCTAAGAAGTCAGCGCCAGAATCATAAAATACAAAATAGATACAACAGCTTTTCCATGGTATATAATGTATATTTGCAAACAGTGTGAACGTAATGGTCATTTCTGCGTTCCGGGCAACCTAGGCTTCACTGCAGGGCGTTGCTCCTCCAGATCGAATATTTAGGGACTTTGAATACAACGCCAGAAGCATAAAATGCAATAAAAATGCAACAGTTTTTCCATCGTATAACAGGAAAGCTGCAAGCAGTGTGAAAGTACGGGACATTTCTATGTTCCGGGTAACCTAGACTCCACTCTAGGGCGTTGCTCCACCTGATCGAATAGCTAGGGACTTAGAATTCAACGCCAGTAGAATAAACTACAACATAAGTACAGCAGTTTTTCCATCGTATGAATTGTATAATTGCAACAGCGTGAAGGTAATGGTCATTTCTACGTTCCGGGCAACCTAGGCTTCACTCTAGGGCGTTGTTCCAACAGATCGAATAGTTAGGGCCTAAGAAGTCAACGCCAGAAGCATAAAATACCATAAAAATACAACAGTTTTACCATCGTATAAAATGAATAATGGCAACCAGTATGAAAGTTATGGTCATTTCTACGTTCCGGGCAACCTAGGCTTCACCCTAGGGCGATGCTCCACCTGACCGAATAGCTAGGGACTAAGAAGTCCACGCCAGAAGCATAAAACACGATATTTGTACAACAGTTTTACCATCGTATAAAATGAAAAATGGCAAACAGTGTGAGGTAATGGTCATTTCTACGTTCCGGGCAACCTAGGCTTCACTCTAGGGCGTTGCTCCACCAGGTCGAATAGTTGGGGCCTTGGAAAGCAACTCCAGTCGCATAAAATACAATAAAGATACAACAGTTTTACCATCGTATAACTGGCAGAATTGCAACCAGTGTGAAAGATATGGTCATTTCTACGTTCCGGGCAACCTAGGCTTCACCTTAGGGCGATGCTTCACCTGACCGAATAGCTAGGGACTAAGAAGTCAACGCCAGAAGCATAAAATACAGTAAAAATACAACAGTTTTTCCATCGTATAACAGGAAAGCTGCAAGCAGTGTGAAAGTACGCGACATTTCTATGCTCCGGGTAACCTAGACTCCACTCTAGGGCGTTGCTCAACCAGATCGAATAGCTAGGGACTTAGAAGTCAGCGCCAGAAGCATAAAATACAACATAAGTACAACAGTTTTACCATCGTATAAAATGAATAATCACAAACTGTGTGAAGGTAATGGTCATTTCTACGTTCCGGGCAACCTAGGCATCACTCTTGGGCGTTGCTCCATCACGTCGAATAGCTACGGCCTTAGAAGTCAACTCCAGAAGCATAAAATACAATATAAATACAACAGCATTTCCATCGTATAAAATGAATGATTGCAAACAGTGTGAAAGCTATTGTCATTTCTACTTTCCGGGCATCCTAGGCTTAACTCTAGGGCATGTACCACCAGATCGAGTAGTTAGGGACTTAGAATTCAACACCAGAAGAATAAAACACAACATAAGTCCAACAGTTTTACCATCGTACAAAATGAATGATCGCAAGCAGTGTGTAGGTAATGGTCATTTCTACGTTCGGGGCAACCTAGGCTTCAATCTAGGGCGCTGCTCCACCAGATCGAATAGTTAGGGCCTTAGAAGTCAACGCCCGAAACATAAAATACAATATAAATACAACAGTTTTTCCATCGTATAAAACGAATAATTGCAACCAGTGTGAAAGTAATGGCCATTTCTACGTTCCGGGCATCCTAGACTTAACTCTGAGGCATTGCTCCACCAGATCCAATACATACGGCCTTAGAAGTGAACGCCAGAAGCATAAAATACAAAATAGATACTACAGTTTTTCCATCGCATATAATGTATATTTGCAAACAGTGTGAAAGTAAAGGTCATTTCTACGTTTCGGGCAACCTAGGCTTCACTGTAGGACGTTTCTCCACCTGACCGTATAGCTTGGGACTAAGAAGTCAACGCCAGAAGCATAAAATGCAATAAAAATGCAACAGTTTTTCCATCGTATAACAGGAAAGCTGCAAGCAGTGTGAAAGTACGGGACATTTCTATGCTCCGGGTAACCTAGACTCCACTCTAGGGCGTTGCTCCACCTGATCGAATAGCTAGGGACTTAGAAGTCAACCCCACAAGCATATAATATAATAAAAATGCAACAGTTTTTCCATCGTATAACAGGAATAATTGCAACCAGTGTGAAAGTACAGGTCATTTCTACGTTCCGGGCAACCTAGGCTTCGCATTAGGGCCTTCCTCCACCAGATCGAATAGCTAGGGACTTAGAAGTCAACCCCACAAGCATAAAATATAATAAAAATGCAACAGTTTTTCCATCGTATAACAGGAATAATTGCAACCAGTGTGAAAGTTATGGTCATTTCTACGTTCCGGGCAACCTAGGCTTTACGCCAGGGCGTTGCTCCACCAGATCGCATAGTTAGGGACTTAGAATTGAACGCCAGAAGCATAAAATACAATAAACATGCAACAGTTTTTCCATCGTATAAAAGGAACAATTGCATCCAGTGTGAACGTAATGGTCATTTCTACGTTCCGGGCAACCCAGGTTTCACTCTTGGGCGTTGCTCCACCACATCGAATAGCTACTGCCTTAGGATTCAACTCCAGAAGCATAAAATACAATATAGATACAACAGCATTTCCAACGTATAAAATGAATGATTGCAAACAGTGTGAAAGTTATGGTCATTTCTACCTTCCGGGCAACCTAGGCCTAACTGCAGGGCGTTGCTCCACAAGATCGAATAGTTAGGGACTTTGAGTACAACGGCAGAAGCATAAAATACATTAAAAATGCAACAGTTTCTCCATTGTATAACAGGAATAACTGCAAACAGAGTGAAAGTACTGGTCATTTCTATGTTCCGGGTAACCTATGCTTCACTCTAGGGCGCTGCACCACCAGATCTAGTAGCTAGGGACTTAGAATTCAACGCCAGAAGAATAAAATAAAACATAAGTAAAACAGTTTTTCCATCGTATAAAATATATAATTGCAAGAAGTGTTAAGGCAATGGTCATTTCCACGTTCCAGGCAACCTACGCTTCACTCTAGGACGTTGGTCCTCCCGATCCAATAGATAGGGCCTCAGAAGTCAACGCCGGATGCACCAAATACAAAATAAATACAACAGTTTTTCCATCGTATAGAACGAATAATTGCAACCAGTGTGAAAGTAATGGTCATTTCTACGTTCCGGGCAGCCTAGGCTTCACTATAGGCCGTTGCTACACCACATCGTCTAGCTACGGCCTTAGAAGTCAACCCCAGAAGCATAAAATACAGGAAAAGTACAACAGTTTTTCCATCGTATAACAGGAATGATTGCAACCAGAGTGAAAGTGATGGTCATAGGTCCGGGCGACCTAGGCTTCAGTCTCGGGTGTTGGTCCACCAGACCGAATAGTTAGGGCCTAAGAAGTCAACGCCAGAAGCATAAAATACAAAATAAATACAATAGTTTTTCCATCGTATAACAGGAATAATTGCAACCAGTGTGAAAGTAATGGTCATTTCTACGTTCCGGGCAACCTCGGCTTCACCCAAGGGCGTTGCTCCACCAGATCGAATAGTTAGGGCCTTAGAAGTAAGCGCCCGAAGCATAAAATAGAATAAAAATGCAACAGTTTTTCCATCATATAGCATGAATGATTGCAACCAGAGTGAAAGTAATGGTCATTACAGCGTTTCGGGCAACCTAGGCTTAACTCCAGGGCGTTGCTCTACCAGATCGAATAGTTAGGGACTTTGAATACAACGCCAGAAGCATAAAATACAATAAAAATTGAACAGTTTTTCTATAGTATAACAGGAATAATTGCAACCAGTGTGAAAGTACAGGTCATTTCTACGTTCCGGGCAACCTAGGCTTCGCTCTAGGGCCTTGCTCCACCAGATTGAATAGCTAGGGACTTAGAAGTCAACCCCACAAGCATAAAATACAATAAAAATGCAACAGTTTTTCCATCGTATAACAGGAATAATTGCAACCAGTGTGAAAGTAATGGTCATTTCTACGTTCCGGGCAACCTAGGCTTAACTGTAGGGCGTTGCTCCACCAGATCGAATAGTTAGGGCCTTAGAAGTCAACGCGCGAAGCATAAAATACATAATAAATAGAACAGTTTTTCCATTGTATGAAACGAATAATTGCAACCAGTGTGAAAGTAATGGTCATTTCTACGTTGCGTGCAACATAGGCTTCACTCTAGGGCGTCGCTCCACCAGATCGAATAGTTAGGGCCTTAGAAGCTAACGCCCGAAGCATAAAATACAAAATTAATAGAACTGTTTTTCCATTGTATAAAACGAATAGTTGCAACCAGTGTGAAAAATATGGTCATTTCTACGTTCCGTGCAACCTAGGCTTCACTCTAGGGCGTTGCTCCACCACATGGAATGGCTACAGCTTTAGAAGTCAACGCCAGAGGCATAAAATACAATATAAATACTACAGTTTTTCCATCGTATACAATCAATGATTGCAAACATTGTGAAAGTAACGGTCATTTCTACGTTCCGGGCAACCTGAGCTTGACTCTAGGGCGTTGCTCCACCAAATCGAATAGCTAGGGCCTAAAAAGTGGACGCCAGAAGCATAAAATACAATAAAATTACAACAGTATTTCCATCGTATAGCATGAGTAATTGCAACCAGTGTGAAAGTGATGGTCATTTCTACGTTCCGGGCAACCTTGGCCTATCTTTAGGGCGTTGCTCCAACAGATCGAATAGCTAGGGCCTTAGAAGTCAACGCCCGAAACATAAAATACAATAAAAATACAGCAGTTTTTCCTTCGTATAACAGGAATAATTGCAACAAGCGTGAAGGTAATGGTCATTTCTACATCCCGGGCAACATAGGCTTCACTCTTGGATGTTGCCCCATCAGATCGCCTAGCTAGGACCTTAGAAGTCAAAGCCATAAGCAGAAAATACAATAAAAATGCAACAGTTTTTCCATCGTATAGCATGAGTAATTGCAACCAGTGTGAAAGTGATGGTCATTTCTACGTTCCGGGCAACCTTGGCCTATCTTTAGGGCGTTGCTCCACCAGATCGAATAGTTAGGGACTTAGAATTCAACGCCAGAAGCATAAAATACAATAAAAATACAACCGTTTTCCATCGTTGAAAAGAATAATTGCAACCAGTGTGAAAGCAATGGTCATTACTACGTTTCGGGCAACATAGGCTTCACTCTTGGACGTTGCCTCACGAGATTGAATAGCTAGGACCTTAGAAGTCAACGCCAGAAGCATAAAATACAATATAGATACAACACCTTTTCCATCGGATAAAACGAATAATTTCAACCAGTGTGAAAGTTATGGTCATTCCTACGTTCCGTGCAACCTTGTCTTTACTCTAGGGCGTTGCTCCACCAGATCGAATTGTTAGGGACTTGGAAGTCAACGCCCCAAGCATAAAATACAAAATTAATAGAACAGTTTTTCCATTGCATAAAACGAATAATTGCAACCAGTGTGAAGATTATGGTCATTTCTACGTTCCGTGCAACATAGGCTTCACTCTAGAGCGTTGCTCCACAACATCGAATAGCTACGGCTTTAGAAGTCAACGCCAGAAGCATAAAATACAATATAAATACAAGAGTTTTTCCATCGTATACAATGAATGATTGCAAACATTGTGAAAGTAACGGTCATTTCTACGTTCCGGGCAACCTAGGCTTCACTCTAGGGCGTTGCTCCACCAGATCGAATAGCTAGGCCCTTAGAAGTCAACGCGTGAAGCATAAAATACAAAATAAAAGAACAGTTTTTCCATTGTATGAAACGAATAATTGCAACCAGTGTGAAAGTTATGGTCTTTTCTACGTTCCGGGCAACCTAGGCTTCACTATAGAGCGTTGTTCCACCATATCGAAAAGTTAGGGCCCAAGAAGTCAACGTCAGAAGCATACAATACAATATAAATACTACAGCTTTTCCATCGTATATAATGTATATTTGCAAACAGTGTGAAAGTAAAGGTCATTTCTAGGTTCCGGGCAACCTAGCCTTAACTGTAGGGTGTTGCTCCACCAGATCGCATAGCTAGGGACTTAAAATTTAACGCCAGAAGCATAAAATACAATAAAAATGCAACTGTTTTTCTATAGTATAACAGGAATAATTGCAACCAGTGTGAAAGTACAGGTCATTTCTACGTTCCGGGCCACCTAGGCTTCGCACTAGGGCCTTGCTCCACCAGATCGAATAGCTAGGGACTTAGAAATCAACCACACAAGCATAAAATATAATAAAAATGCAACAGTTTTTCCATCGTATAACAGGAATAATTGCAACCAGTGTGAAAGTACAGGTCATTTCTACGTTACGGGCAACGTAGGTTTCGCTGTAGGGAGTTGCTGCACCAGATCGAATAGCTAGGGACTTAGAAGTCAACGCCAGAAGCATAAAATACAATAAAAATGCAACAGTTTATCCATCATATAACAGGAATAAAAGCAACCAGTGTGAAAGTACAGGTCATTTCTACGTTACGGGCAACCTAGGTTTCGCTGTTGGGAGTTGCTCCACCAGATCGAATAGCTAGGGACTTAGAAGTCAACGCCAGAAGCATAAAATACAATAAAAATGCAACAGTCTTTCCATCGTATGATAGAAATAACTGCAACCAGTGTGAATGTACTGGTCATTTCTATGTTCCCGGTAACCTAGGCTTCACTCTAGGGCGTTGCTGCACCAGACCGAATAGCGAGGGCCTGAGAAGTCAACGTAAGAAGCATAAAATACAATATAAATACAACAGCTTTTCCATCGTATATAATGTATATTTGCAAACAGTGTGAAAGTAAAGATCATTTCTTGGTTCCGGGCAACCTAGGCTTAACTGTAGGGCGTTGCTCCACCAGATCGCATAGCTATGGACTTAAAATTTAACGCCAGAAGCATAAAATACAATAAAAATGCAACAGTTTTTCCATCGTATAGCAGGAATAATTGCAACCAGTGTGAAAGTACAGGTCATTTCTACGTTACGGGCAACCTAGGTTGCGCTGTTGGGAGTTGCTCCACCAGATCGAATAGCTAGGGACTTAGAAGTCAACGCCAGAAGCATAAAATACAATAAAAATGCAACAGTCTTTCCATCGTATGGTAGGAATAACTGCAACCAGTGTGAATGTACTGGTCATTTCTATGTTCCCGGTAACCTAGGCTTCACTCTAGGGCGTTGCTGCACCAGACCGAATAGCGAGGGACTTAGAAGTCAACGCGCGAAGCATAAAATACAAAATAAATAGAACAGTTTTTCCATTGTATGAAACGAATAATTGCAACCAGTGTGAAAGTTATGGTCATTTCTACGTTCCGGGCAACCTAGGCTTCACTCTAGGGCGTTGTTCCACCAGATCGAATAGTTAGGACCTGAGAAGTCAACGTAAGAAGCATAAAATACAATATAAATACAACAGCTTTTCCATCGTATATAATGTATATTTGCAAACAGTGTGAAAGTAAAGGTCATTTCTTGGTTCCGGGCAACCTAGGCTTAACTGTAGGGCGTTGCTCCACCAGATCGCATAGCTATGGACTTAAAATTTAACGCCAGAAGCATAAAATACAATAAAAATGCATCAGTTTTTCCATCGTATAACAGGAATAATTGCAACCAGTGTGAAAGTACAGGTCATTTCTACGTTCCGGGCAACCTAGGTTACGCTGTAGGGCGTTGCTCCACCAGATCGCGTAGCTAGCGACTAAGAAGTCAACGCCAGAAGCATAAAACACAATAAAAATACAACAGTTTTTCCATCGTATAAAAGGAATAATTGCAACCAGTGTGAAAGTTATGGTCATTTCTACGTTCCGGGCAACCTAGGCTTTACGCCAGGGCGTTGCTCCACCAGATCGCATAGTTAGGGGCTTAGAATTTAACGCCAGAAGCATAAAATACAATAAATATGCAACAGTTTTTCCATCGTATAAAAGGAATAATTGCATCCAGTGTGAAAGTAATGGTCATTTCTATGTTCCGGGTAACCTATGCTTCACTCTAGGGCGCTGCACCACCAGATCGAGTAGCTAGGGACTTAGAATTCAACGCCAGAAGAATAAAATAAAACATAAGTAAAACAGTTTTTCCATCGTATAAAATGTATAATTGCAAGAAGTGTTAAGGCAATGGTCATTTCCACGTTCCAGGCAACCTACGCTTCACTCTAGGACGTTGGTCCACCAGATCCAATAGATAGGGCCTCAGAAGTCAACGCCGGATGCACCAAATACATAATAAATACAACAGTTTTTCCATCATATAAAACGAATAATTGCAACCAGTGTGAAAGTAATGGTCATTTCTACGTTCCGGGCAACCTAGGCTTCACTCTAGGCCGTTGCTACACCACATCGTCTAGCTACGGCCTTAGAAGTCAACCCCAGAAGCATAAAATACAGGAAAAGTACAACAGTTTTTCCATCGTAATGCAGGAATGATTGCAACCAGAGTGAAAGTGATGGTGATAGGTCCGGGCGACCTAGGCTTCACTCTCGGGTGTTGGTCCACCAGACCGAATAGTTAGGGCCTAAGAAGTCAACGCCAGAAGCATAAAGTATAATATAAATACAACAGTTTTTCCATCGTATAACAGGAATGATTGCAACCAGAGTGAAGGTGATGGTCATTTCTACGTTCCGGGCAACCTACGCTTCACTCTAGGGCGTTGCTCCACCACATAGAATAGCTACCGCCTTAGAAGTCCACGCCTGAAGCATAAAATACAATAAAAATACAACAGTTTTTTCATCGTATAACAGGAATAATTGCAACAAGCCTGAAGGTAATGGTCATTTCTACGTTCCGGGCAACCTAGGCTTCACTCTAGGGAGTTGTTCCACCAGATCGAATAGTTAGGGCCTAAGAAGTCAACGCCAGAAGCATAAAATACAATATAAATGCAACAGCTTTTCCATCGTATAAAACAAATAATTGCAACCAGTGTAAAAGTAATGGCCATTTCTACGTTCCGGGCATCCTAGACTTAACTCTTAGGCATTGCTCCACCAGATCTAATACATAGGGACTTAGAAGTCAACGCCAGAAGAATAAAGTACAATCAAAATCCAACAGTTTGTCCATCGTATAACAGGAATAATTGCAACAAGCCTGAAGGTAATGGTCATTTCTACGTTCCGGGCAACCTAGGTTTTGCTCTAGGGCGTTGCTCCACCAGATCGAATAGTTAGGGCCTTAAAAGTCAACGCCCGAAGCATAAAATACAAAATAAATACAACAGTTTTTCCATTGTATAACAGGAATAACTGCGACCAGTGTGAAAGTACTGGTCATTTCTACGTTCCGGGTAACCTTGGCTTAACTCCAGGGCGTTGCTCCACCAGATCCAATAGTTAGGGACGTTGAATACAACGCCAGAAGCATAAACTACAATAAAAATTCAACAGTTTTTCCATCGTATAACAGGAAAGTTGCAACCAGTGTGAAAGCACTGGTCATTTCGATGTTACGGGTAACCTAGGCTTCACTCTAGGGCGTTGTTCCACCAGATAGAGTAGTTAGGGCCTAAGAACACAACGCCAGAAGCATAAAATACTATATAAATACAACAGCTTTTCCATCGTATGTAATGTATATTTGCAAACAGTGTGAAAGTAAAGGTCATTTCTACGTTCCGGGCAACCTAGGCTTCACTGTAGGGCGTTGTTCCACGAGATCGAATTGTCAGGTCCTAAGAAGTCAACGCCAGAAGAATAAAATACGATTTATGTACAACACTTTTTCCATCGTATAAAGCGAATAATTGCAACCAGTGTGACAGTAATGGCCATTTCTACGTTCCGGGCATCCTACACTTAACTCTGAGGCATTGCTACACCAGATCGAATACATAGGGCCTTAGAAGCCAACGCCAGAAGCATAAAGTACAATCAAAATCCAACATATTGTCTATCGTATAACAGGAATAATTGCAACCAGTGTGAAACTAATGGTCATTTCTACGTTCCGGGCAACCTAGGCTTCACTCTAGGGCGTTGCTCCACCAGATCGAATAGTTAGGGCCTTAAAAGTCAACGCCAGAAGCATAAAATACAATAAAAATGCAACAGTTTTTCCATCGTATACTATTAATGATTGCAAACATTGTGAAAGTAACGGTCATTTCTACGTTCCGGGCAACCTAGGCTTCACTCTAGGGCGACGCTCCACCGGATCGAATATCTAGGGCCTAAGAAGTCAACGCCAGAAGCATAAAATACAATCAAAATACAACAGTTTTTCCATCGTATAGCATGAATAATTGAAACCAGTGTGAAATTGATGGCCATTTCTACATTCCGGGCAACCTTGGCTTCATTCTAGGTCGTTGTTCTACCAGCTCGAACAGTTAGGGCCTAAGAAGTCAACGCCAGAAGCATAAAATACAATATAAATCCAACAGTTTTTCCACCGTATAACAAGAATAATTGCAACCTCTGTGAAAGTGATGGTCATTTCTACATTCCGGGCAACCTAGGCTCCACTCTAGGGCGTTGCTCCACCAGATTGAATAGTTAGGGACTTAGAATTCGACGCGAGAAGCATAAAATACAACATAAGTACAACAGTTTTCCCATCGTATAACAGGAATAAGTGCAACCAGTGTGAAAGTGCATGTCATTTCTAGGTTCCGGGCAACCTAGGCTTCGCTCAAGGGCGTTGCTCCACCAGATCGAAAAGCAAGGGACTTAGATGTCAACGCCAGAAGCATAAAGTACAATAAAAATACAACAGTTTTACCATCGTATAAAATGAATAATGGCAAACAGTGTGAAGGTAATGGTCATTTCTACGTTCCGGGCATCCTAGACTTAACTCTGAGGCATTGCTCCACCAGACCCAATAGTTAGGACCTAAGAAGTTAGCGCCAGAAGCATAAAATACAATATAAATACAACAGTTTTTCCATTGTATAAAATGAATAATTGCAGACAGTGTGGTCGTAATGGTCATTTCTACTTTCCGGGGAACCTAGGCTTCACTCTAGGGCGTTGCTCCACCACATCGAATAGCTACGGCCTTAGAAGTCAACGGCTGAAGCATAAAATATAATATAAATACAACAGTTTTTCCATCGCATAACAAGAATAATTGCAACCAGTCTAAAAGTGGTGATCATTTCTACATTCCGGGCAACCTAGGCTTCACTCTAGGGCGTTGCTCCACCAGATCGAATAGTTAGGGCCTAAGAAGTCAACGCCAGAAGCATAAAGTACAATAAAAATCCAACAGTTTGTCCATCGTATAACAGGAATAATTCCAACCAGTGTGAAAGTAATGATCACTTCTACGTTCCGAGCAACCTAGGTTTCACCCTAGGGCGTTGCTCCACCACATCGAATAGTTAGGGCCTTAGAAGTCAACGCCAGAAGCACCAAATACAAAATAAATACAACAGTTTTTCCATCGTATAAAACGAATAATTCCAACCAGTGGGAAAGTAATGGCCATTTCTACGTTCCGGGCATCCTAGACTTAACTCTGAGGCATTGCTCCACCGGATCGAATACATAGGGCCGTAGAAGTTAGCGCCAGAAGCATAAAATACAATATAAATACAACAGTTTTTCCCTTGTATAACAGGAATAATTGCAACCAGTGTGAAAGGTATGGTCATTTCTACGTTCCGGCCAATCTAGGCTTCACTCTAGGGCATTGCTCCACCACATCCAATAGTTAGGGCCTTACAAGTTAATGCCAAGAGCATAAAATACAATATAAATACAACAGTTTTTCCACTGTATAATATGAATAATTGCAAACAGTGTGGAAGTAATGGTCACTTCTACGTTCCGGGCAACCTAGGCTTCACTCTAGGGCGTTGCTCCTCCATATCGAATAGCTACGGCCTTAGAAGTCAACGGCTGAAGCATAAAATATAATATATATACAACAGTTTTTCCATCGTATAACAGGAATAAATGCAACCAGTGTGAAAGGCATGGTCATTTCTACGTTCCGTGCAACCTAGGCATCACTCTAGGGCGTTGCTCCACCATATCGAATAGCTACGGCCTTAGAAGTCAACGGCTGAAGCATAAAATACAACATAAGTACAACAGTTTTCCCATCGTATAACAGGAATAATTGCAACCAGTGTGAAAGTACAGGTCATTTCTACGTTCCGGGCAACCTAGGCTTCGCTCAAGGGCGTTACTCCACCTGATCGAATAGTTAGGGCCTAAGAAGTCAACGCCAGTAGCATAAAATAAGATATATGTACAACAGTTTTACCATCGTATAAAATGAATAATCGCAAACAGTGTGAAGGTAATGGTCATTTCTACGTTCCGGGCAACCTAGACTTCACTCTAGGGCGTTGGTCCACCACATCCAATAGTTAGGGCCTAAGAAGTCAACGACAGAAGCACCAAATACAAAATAAATACAACAGTTTTACCATCGTATAAAACGAATAATTGCAACCAGTGTGAAAGGAATGGCCATTTCTACGTTCAGGGCATCCTACACTTAACTCTGACGCATTGCTCCACCAGATCCAATACATAGAGCCTTAGAAGTGAACGCCAGAAGCATAAAATACAAAATAGATACAACAGTTTTTCCATCGCATATAATGTATATTTGCAAACAGTGTGAAAGTAAAGGTCATTTCTACGTTTCGGGCAACCTAGGCTTCACTGTAGGACGTTTCTCCTCCAGATCGAATAACTACGGCCTTGAAGTCAACGCCTGAAGCATAAAATATAATATAAATACAACAGTTTTTCAATCGTATAGCAGGAATAATTGCAACCAGAGTGAAGGTGATGGTCATTTCTACGTCCCGGGCAACCTAGGCTTCACTCTAGGGCGTTCCTCCACCAGATCGAATAGCTAGGGACTTAGAAGAAAACGCTAGGAGCGTAAAACAAAATAAAAATACAACGGTTTTTCCATCGTATAAAACGAATAATTGCAACCAGTATGCATGTTATGGTCCCTTCTACGTTCCGGGCAACCTAGGCTTCACTCTATGGCGTTGGACCACCAGATCCAATAGCTTCGGCCTAAGAAGTCAAAGCCAGGAGCACCAAATACAAAATAAATGCAACAGTTTTTCCATCGTATAAAACGAATAATTGCAACCAGTATGAAAGCTGTGGTCATTTCTACGTTCCGGGCAACCTAGGCTTCACTCAAGGACGTTGCTCAACCACATCGAATAGCTACGGCCCTAGAAGACAACGCCATAACTATAACATACAATATAAATACAACAGTCTTTCCATCGTATAAAACGAATAATTGCAACCAGTCTGATGGTTATGGTCATTTCTACGTCCCGGGCAATCTAGGCTTCTCTCTAGGGCGTTGCTCCACCAGATCAAATAGATAGGGCCTAAGAAGTCAACGCCAGAAGCATAAAATACAACAGAAATACAACAGTTTTTCCGTCGTATAACAGGAATAATTGCAACCAGTCTGAAAGACATGGTCATTTCTACGTTCCGGGCAACCTAGGCTTCACTCTAGTGCGTTGCTCCACCACATCGAATAGCTACGGCCTTAGGAGTCAACGCCAGAGGCATAAAATACAAAATAAATACAACAGTTTTTCCATCGTGTAACAGGAATAATGGCAACCAGTGTGAAAGTAATGGGCATTTCTACGTTCCGTGCAACCTAGGCTTCACTTTAGGGCGTTGATCCACCAGGTCGAATAGTTAGGGCCTTAGAAAACAACTCCAGACGCATAAAATACAAGATAAATGCAACAGTTTTTCCACGGTATAAAACGAATAATTGCAACCAGCATGAAAGTTATGGTCATTTCTACGTACCGGGCAACCTGAGCTTCACCCTAGGGCGTTGCTCCACCAGATCGAATAGTTAGGTCCTAAGAAGTCAACGCCAGAAGCATAAAATACGATATATGTACAACAGCTTTTCCATCGTATCATACGAATAAGTGCAACCAGTGTGAAAGCAATGGCCATTTCTACGTTCCGGGCATCCTAGACTTAACTCTAGGGCGTTGCACTACCAGATCGAATAGCTACGGCCTTAGAAGTCAACGCCCGAAGCATAAAATACAATAAAAATACAACAGTTTTTCCACCGTATAACAGGAATGATAGCAACCAGAGGGAAGGTCATGGCCATTTCTAAGTTCCGGGCAACCTAGGCTTCACTCTAGAGAGTTGCACCACCAGATCGAATAGCTAGGTCCTGAGAAGTCAACGCAAGAAGCATAAAATAAAATATAAATACAACAGTTATTCCATCGTATAACAGGAATAATTACAACCAGTGTGAAAGTAATGTGCATTTCTACGTTCCGTGCAACCTAGGCTTCACTCTAGGGCGTTGCTCCACCAGGTCGAATAGTTAGCGACTTCGAAAACAACTCCAGACGCGTAAAACACAATAAAAATACAACAGTTCTTTCATCGTATAACAGGAACAATTGCAACATGCCTGAAGGTAATGGTCATTTCTACGTTCCGGAAATCTAGGCTTCTCTCTATGGCGTTGCTCCACCAGATCGAATAGTTAGGGCCTAAGAAGTCAACGCCAGAAGCATAAAATATAATAAAATACAACAGTTTTTCCACTGTATAATATGAATAATTGCAAACAGTGTGGAAGTAGTGGTCATTTCTACGTTCCGGGCAACCTACGCTTCACTCTAGTGCGTTGCTCCACCACACCGAATAGCTACGGCCTTAGGAGTCAACGCCAGAGGCATAAAATACAAAATAAATACAACAGTTTTTCCATTGTATAACAAGAATAATTGCAACCAGTGTGAAAGTGATGGTCATTTCTACGTTCCGGGCAACCTAGGCTTCACTCTAGGGCGTTGTTCCTCCAGATAGAATAGCTAGTGCCTTAGAAGTCAACGCCCGAAGCATAAAATATAATATACATACAACAGTTCTTCCATCGTTTAACAGGAATAATTGCAACCAGTGTGAAAGTGATGGTCATTTCTACGTTCCTGGCAACCTAGGCTTCACTCTAGGGCGTTGCTCCACCACATCGAATAGCTACGGCATAAGAAGTCAACGCCTGAAGCATAAAATACAATAAAAATAGAACAGTTTTTCCATCGTGTAACAGGAATAATTGCAACCAGTGTGAGAGTAATGGTCATTTCTACGTTCAGGGCAACATAGGCTTCACTCTAGGGCATTGTTCCACCAGATCGAATAGTTAGGGCCTAAGAAGTCAAGGCCAGAAGCATAAAATACAATATAAATACAACAGCTTTTCCATCGTATATAATGTATATTTGCAAACAGTGTGAAAGTAAAGGTCATTTCTACGTCCCGGGCAACCTAGGTCTCGCTGTAGGGCGTTGCTCCACCAGATCGAATAGCTAGGGCCTTAGATGTCGACGCCCGAAGCATAAAATACAAAATAAATAGAACAGTTTTTCCATTGTATAAAACGAATAATTGCAACCAGTGTGAAAGTACTGGTCATTTCTATGTTCCGGGTAACCTAGGCTTCACTCTAGGGCGTTGTTCCACCGGATAGAGTAGTTAGGGCCTAAGAACACAACGCCAGAAGCATAAAATACTATATAAATACAACAGCTTTTCCATCGTATGTAATGTATATTTGCAAACAGTGTGAAAGTAAAGGTCATTTCTACGTTCCGGGCAACCTAGGCTTCACTGTAGGGCGTTGTTCCACGAGATCGAATTGTCAGGTCCTAAGAAGTCAACGCCAGAAGAATAAAATACGATTTATGTACAACACTTTTTCCATCGTATAAAGCGAATAATTGCAACCAGTGTGACAGTAATGGCCATTTCTACGTTCCGGGCATCCTACACTTAACTCTGAGGCATTGCTACACCAGATCGAATACATAGGGCCTTAGAAGCCAACGCCAGAAGCATAAAGTACAATCAAAATCCAACATATTGTCTATCGTATAACAGGAATAATTGCAACATGCGTGTAGGTAATGGTCATTTCTACGTTCCGGGCAACCTAGGTTTTGCTCTAGAGCGTTGCTCCACCACACCGAATAGTTAGGGCCTTAGAAGTCAACGCCTGAAGCCTAAAATAAAATAAGAATACAATATTTTTTTCATCGTATAACAGGAATAATTGCAACCAGTCTGAAAGATACGGTCATTTCTACGTTCCGGGCATCCTAGGCTTCACTCTAGGGCGTTGGGCCACCACATCCAACAGTTAGGGCCTAAGAAGTCACCGCCAGGAGCACCAAATACAAAATAAATGCAACAGTTTTTCCATCGCATAATACTAATAATTGCAACCAGTATGAAAACTATGGTCATTTCTACGTTCCGGGCCACCTAGGCTTCACTCTAGGGCGTTGCTCAACCACCTCGAATAGCTACGGCCCTAGAAGACAACGCCATAACTACAAAATACAATATAAATACAACAGTCTTTCCATCGTATAAAACGGATAATTGCAACCAGTCTGATAGTTATGGTCATTTCTACGTTCCGGGCAACCTAGGCTTCACACTAGGGCGTTGTTCCACCATATCGAATAGTTCGGGCCTAAGAAGTCAACGCCAGGAGCATAAAATACGATATATGTACAACAGTTTTTCCATGTATAAAATGAATAATTGCAAACAGTGAGGAAGTAATGGTCATTTCTACGTTCCGGGCAAGCTAGGCTTCACTCTAGGGCGTTGCTCCGCCACATCGAATAGCTACGGCCTTAGAAGTCAACGTCTGAAGCATAAAATACGATAAAAATACAACAGTTTTTTCATCGTATATGATGTATATTTGCAAACAGTGTGAAAGTAAAGGTCATTTCTACGTTCCGGGCTACCTAGGCTTAAATGTAGGGCGTTGCTCCACCAGATCGAATAGCTAGGGACTTCGAAGTCAACGCCAGAAGCCTATAATACAATAAAAATACAACAGCTTTTCCATCGTATAAAAGGCATAATTGCAACCAGTGTGAAAGTAATGGCCATTTCTGCGTTCCGGGCAACCTAGGCTTCACTCTAGGGCGTTGCCCCTCCACATCGAATAGCTACGGCCTTAGAAGTCACCGCCTTAAGCTTAAAATACAATAAATATTGAACAGTTTTTTCATCGTATAACTGGAATAATTGCCACCAGAGTGAAAGTAATGGTCATTTCTACGTTTCGGGCGACCTTTGCTTCACTCTAGGGCGTTGCTCCACCAGATAGAATAGCTAGGGCCTTAGAAGTCAACGCCCGAATCCTAAAATACAATAAAAGTACAACAGTTTTTCCATCGTATAACGGAATGGTTGCAACAAATGTGAAGGTGATGGTCATTACCACGTTCCGGGCAACACAGGGTTCACTCTAGGACGTTGGTCCACCAGATCCAATAGCTAGGGCCTAAGAAGTCAACGACAGAAGCACCAAACACAAAATAAATACAACAGCTTTTCCATCGTATAAAACGAATAATTGCAACCCGTGTGAAAGTAATGGCCATTTCTGCGTTCCGAGAAACCTAGGCTTCACTCTAGGGCGTTGCCCCACCACATCGAATAGCTACGGCCTTAGAAGTCAACGCCAGAAGCATAAAATACAATATAAATACAACAGCTTTTACATCGTATATGATGTATATTTGCAAAGAGTGTGAAAGTAACAGTCATTTCTACGTTCCGGGCAACCTAGGTTTCTCTCTTGGGCGTTGCTCCACCACATCGAATAGCTACGTCGTTAGAAGTCAACTCTAGAAGCATAAAATACAATATAAATACCACTTCTTTTCCATCGTATAAAATGAATGATTGCATACAGTGTGAAAGTTATGGTCATTTCTACGTTCCGGGCAACCTAGCCTTAACTCCAGGTCGTTGCTGCACCAGATCGAATAGTTAAGGGCTTTGAATACAACGCCAGAAGCATAAAACACAACAAAAATACAACAGTTTTTCCATCGTGTAAAAGGAATAATCGCAAGCAGTGTGAAGGTAATGGTCACTTCCACGTTCCGGGCAACCTAGGCTTCACTCTAGGGCGTTGCTCCACCAGACCGAATAGTTAGGGCCAAGAAGTCAAAGCCAGAAGCATAAAATACAATAAAAATACAACAGTTTTTCCATCGTATAAAACTAATAATTGCAACCAGTGTGAAAGTAATGGCCATTTCTGCGTTCCGGGCAACCTAGTCTTCACTATAGGGCGTTGCCCCACCACATCGATTAGCTACGGCCTTAGAAGTCACCGCCTTAAGTATAAAATACAATAAAAATAGAACAGTTTTTTCATCGTATCAAAGGAATAATTGCAACCAGAGTGAAAGTAATGGTCATTTCTACGTTTCGGGCGACCTAGGCTTCACTCTAGGGCGTTGCTCCACCACATCGAACAGCTACGGCCTTAGGAGTCAACGTCAGAGGCATAAAATACAAAATAAATACAACAGTTTTTCCATCGTATAACAAGAATAATTGCAGCCAGTGTGAAAGTAATGGTCATTTCTACGTTCCGGGCAACCTAGGCTTCGCTCTAGGGCGTTGCTCCACCAGATGGAATTGCTAGGGCCTTAGAAGTCAATGCCAGAAGCATAAAATACAAAATAAATACAACAGTTTTACCATCGTATAAAATGAATAATCGCAAATAGTGTGAAGGTAATGGTCACTTCTACGTTCCGGGCAACCTAGGCTACCCTCTAGGGCGTTGTTCCACCAGGTCGAATAGGTAGGGCCTAAGAAGTCAACGCCAGAAGCTTAAAATATGATATCAGTACAACAATTTTTCCATCGTATAAAACGAATAATTGCAACGAGTGTAAGAGTAATGGTGATTTCTACGTTCCGCGCAACCTTGGCTTAACTCCAGGGCGTTGCTCCATCAGATCGAATAGTTAGGGACTTTGAATACAACGCCAGAAGCATAAAATACAGTAAAAATGCAACAGTTTTTCCATGGTATAACAGGAATAACTGCGACCAGTGTGAAAGTACTGTTCATTTCTACGTTCCGGGTAACCTAGGCATCACTCTAGGGCGTTGCTCCACCAGATCGAATAGCTATGGACTTAGAATTCAACGCCAGAAGAATAAAATACAACATAAATGCAACAGCTTTACCATCGTATAAAATGAATAATCGCAAACAGTGTGAAGGTAATGGTCACTTCTACGTTCCGGGCAACCTAGGCTACCCTCTAGGGCGTTGCTCCACCAGGTCGAATAGTTAGGGTCTAAGGAGTCAACGCCAGAGGCATAAAATATAATATAAATACAACAGTTTTTCCATCGGATAACAGGAATAATTGCAACCAGAGTGAAGGTGATGGTCATTTCTTCGTTCCGGCAACCTAGGCTTCACTCTAGGGCGTTGCTCCACCAGATCGAATAGCTAGGGACTTAGAAGTCAACGCCAGAAGCATAAAATAAAATAAAAGTACAACAGTTTTTCCATCGTATAAAACGAATAATTGCAACCAGTATGAATGTTATGGTCATTTCTACGTTCCGGGCAACCTAGGCTTCACTCTAGGGCGTTGTTCCACCAGATCCAATAGCTAGGGCCCAAGAAGTCAACGCCAGGAGCACCAAATACAAAATAAATACAACAGTTTTTCCATCGTATATAACAGGAATAATTGCAACGAGTGTAAGAGTAATGGTGATTTCTACGTTCCGCGCAACCTTGGCTTAACTCCAGGGCGTTGCTCCATCAGATCGAATAGTTAGGGACTTTGAATACAACGCCATAACTATAAAATACAATATAAATACAACAGTCTTTCCATCGTATAAAACGAATAATTGCAACCAGTCTGATAGTTATGGTCATTTCTACGTTCCGGGCAACCTAGGCTTCACCCTAGGGCGTTGCTCCACCAGATCGAATAGTTAGGGCCTAAGAAGTCAACGCCAGAAGCATAAAGTACGATATATGTACAACACTTTTTCCATCGTATAAAATGAATAATTGCAACCAGTGCGAAAGTAATGGTCATTTCTACGTTCCGAGCAACCTAGGTTTCGCTCTATGGCGTTGCTCCACCACATCGAATAGTTAGGGCCTTAGAAGTCAATGCCAGAAGCTGAGACGTGATCGCCCCGCCGAGCCGTATTCGGCTTAGGACGGGCGTGCAGATCTGGCCACGACGCGTGCCACGCCTTGAATTTTCCGTGGGCGCCAGGTATCTTTCGATACCGGCGTGGAACGCGTCTCCTGTTTTCCGAAATCCGCGGCCCGGTCCAGCTCTTCGCGCGGAGAGGGGCGAGGTCCTTTCGAGCGCAGGGTGAGGAACGCTTCGGGATTTGGGGTTCTTACGGCGAGAACGCCAGTCAAAACTCGGTTTTCTCTGGTAATAAACGATGTATTTAAGCGAGAAACTTACAGGGCTTGGTCGAGTTCTTACACGCGCGGTCCCGCGACACGTGGCCGCGGGAAGTTACCCGTTCCCCGCTAATATGATCGCGTTAAAAGGTTTCGAGCGACGACGAGGTTGAAACGCACCTTCGGCACGCGAGAGAACCGCCCGCGTGGCTGCTGTTGCACCGAAGTTACACCAGCAAGCCGAAGATGTATCCGCACGCTACAACCGTTAGCTAACGCGCCGTTAAGCCGCAGACTCGCCGTTTGGCCGAGTCCGCAGGCTTCGAGAAACCCGCGCGCGAAGGCTTTCTTCCTGTTACAAGGCCTGCGCGCCCACCAGGAGTCGGCCCTCTCGAGATTTCGATTGCGAACGATCTAGTCCGAGTCAACCGGGGAGAACAATGGAGGAAGACTTACCACCTGTGGACCGGTCGGCGTCCCGTACAAGAAGAAGGCCGAGATCGCTGCTTGCGGCAGGATCTCGGCACGCGACGCTTCCCCCACCGTGCCCCGATTGGCTCGCTCAGTTCGCGCGGTCTCGCGACCAATTATTCGTCGCGCCGTTCGAAGATTGATTGATGATTGGCAGGTCCTCCTTGAGTCCCCCTGGGGTTCTTCCTGCGGCGTGGATCCGAGGCGCAGTAGTAGACTTCGCTCTTCCGGAGTCCGCTGCCACCGTCTGCCCGCGAGATGGCCCCCGTGGCTTCGTCCCTGCGCCTCTCCGTTGAGGATCTCTCCCCGGAACGCGGGGTGAGGTGGCCAACCTCGCCCGCGTCGGCTGGTCCCTATGTACCGGTGCGTCCTCTCACATCCGTGGGGCAGCCCTCCCATCGTGTATCCTCCCTGAGTGGCACGATGGGTTCCGACAGCCTCCCAATTTCGGCGTCGTGTCACTCGCCGGGTGAAGTGACTCTGGAACGGCGGGTACCCTGGCCGCTCCACGATCCCGAAGATCCGCCGCAGGAGACCGTATCGGTGGTGTCGAGATGGTCTCGCACCTGTCGCCTGCCGATGCCACCATCTAGGCCGCTGAGATATCCCGAGAGCTAGGGCGCAAAATAAATGTTAGAAATACGTTGGACTCTCTCTGGTGCGCACTAAAGGCTCCTCTTGCTCCGGGGAGGGTTCGGCTTTGTGACTGGTACTTGTGCCACGTCACAAAGCATAGAATACAATATAAACACAACAGTTTTTCCATGTATAAAATGAATAATTGCAAACAGTGAGGAAGTAATGGTCATTTCTACGTTCCGGGCAACCTAGGCTTCACTCTAGGGCGTTGCTCCACCACATCGAATAGCTACGGCCTTAGAAGTCAACGCCTGAAGCATAAAATACAATAAAAATACAACAGTTTTTTCATCGTATAACAGGAATAATTGCAACAAGCCTGAAGGTAATGGTCATTTCTACGTTCCGGGCAATCTAGGCTTCTCTCTAGGGCGTTGCTCCACCAGTTCGAATAGTTAGGGCCTAACAAGTCAACGCCAGAAGCATAAAATACAATAGAAATACAACAGGTTATCCATCGTATAAAACGAATAATCGCAATTAGCATGAAAGTTATGGTCATTTATACGTTCCGGGCAACCTAGGCTTCACCCTCGGGCGTTGCTCCAACAGATCCAATAGTTGGGGCCTAAGAGGTCAACTCCAGAAGCATGAAATACAAAATAGATACAACAGTTTTTGCATCGTATAACAGGAATAATTGCAACAAATGTGAAGGTGATGGTCATTACCACGTTCCGGGCAACACAGGGTTCACTCTAGGACGTTGGTCCACCAGATCCAATAGCTAGGGCCTAAGAAGTCAACGACAGAAGCACCAAACACAAAATAAATACAACAGCTTTTCCATCGTATAAAACGAATAATTGCAACCCGTGTGAAAGTAATGGCCATTTCTGCGTTCCGAGAAACCTAGGCTTCACTCTAGGGCGTTGCCCCACCACATCGAATAGCTACGGCCTTAGAAGTCAACGCCAGAAGCATAAAATACAATATAAATACAACAGCTTTTACATCGTATATGATGTAGATTTGCAAAGAGTGTGAAAGTAACGGTCATTTCTACGTTCCGGGCAACCTAGGTTTCACTCTTGGGCGTTGCTCCACCACATCGAATAGCTACGTCCTTAGAAGCCAACTCTAGAAGCATAAAATACAATATAAATACCACTTCTTTTCCATCGTATAAAATGAATGATTGCATACAGTGTGAAAGTTATGGTCATTTCTACGTTCCGGGCAACCTAGCCTTAACTCCAGGGCGTTGCTGCACCAGATCGAATAGTTAGGGGCTTTGAATACAACGCCAGAAGCATAAAACACAATAAAAATACAACAGTTTTTCCATCGTATAAAAGGAACAATCGCAAGCAGTGTGAAGGTAATGGTCACTTCCACGTTCCGGGCAACCTAGGCTTCACTCTAGGGCGTTGCTCCACCAGATCGAATAGTTAGGGCCTAAGAAGTCAAAGCCAGAAGCTTAAAATGCAATATAAATACAACAGTTTTTCCCGTGTATAACAGGAATAATTGCAACCAGTGTGAAAGCTATGGTCACTTCTACGTTCCGGGCAACCTAGGCTTCACCCTAGGGCGTTGCTCCACCAGATCGAATAGCTAGGGCCTTAGAAGTCAACGCCAGAAGCATGAAATAAAATAAAAATAGAGCAGTTTTTCCCTTGTATAACAGGAATAATTGCAACCGGTGTGAAAGCTATGGTCACTTCTACGTTCCGGGCAACCTAGGCTTCACTCCAGGGCGTTGGTCCACCAGATCCAATAGCTAGGGCCTAAGAAGTCAACGCCAGGAGCACCAAATACAAAATAAATGCAACAGTTTTTCCATCGTATAAAACTAATAATTGCAACCAGTATGAAAACTATGGTCATTTCTACGTTCCGGGCAACCTAGGCTTCACTCTAGGGCGTTGCTCCACCACATCGAATAGCTATGGCCTTAGAAGTCACCGCCTTAAGCTTAAAATACAATAAATATTGAACAGTTTTTTCATCGTATAACAGGAATAATTGCCACCAGCGTGAAAGTAATGGTCATTTCTACGTTTCGGGCGACCTTTGCTTCACTCTAGGGCGTTGCTCCACCAGATAGAATAGCTAGGGCCTTAGAAGTCAACGCCCGAAACCTAAAATACAATAAAAGTACAACAGTTTTTCCATCGTATAACGGAATGGTTGCAACAAATGTGAAGGTGATGGTCATTACCACGTTCCGGGCAACACAGGGTTCACACTAGGACGTTGGTCCACCAGATCCAATAGCTAGGGCCTAAGAAGTCAACGACAGAAGCACCAAACACAAAATAAATACAACAGCTTTTCCATCGTATAAAACGAATAATTGCAACCCGTGTGAAAGTAATGGCCATTTCTGCGTTCCGAGAAACCTAGGCTTCACTCTAGGGCGTTGCCCCACCACATCGAATAGCTACGGCCTTAGAAGTCAACGCCAGAAGCATAAAATGCAATATAAATACAACAGCTTTTACATCGTATATGATGTATATTTGCAAAGAGTGTGAAAGTAACGGTCATTTCTACGTTCCGGGCAACCTAGGTTTCACTCTTGGGCGTTGCTCCACCACATCGAATAGCTACGTCCTTAGAAGTCAACTCTAGAAGCATAAAATACAATATAAATACCACTTCTTTTCCATCGTATAAAATGAATGATTGCATACAGTGTGAAAGTTATGGTCATTTCTACGTTCCGGGCAACCTAGGCTTCACCCTAGGGCGTTGTTCCACCAGTTCGAATAGTTAGGGCCTAATAAGTCAGCGACCGAAGCATAAAATACAATATAAATACAACAGCTTTTCCATCGTATAAAATGAATAATTGCAACCAGTATGAAAGTTATGGTCATTTCTCCGTTCCGGGCAACCTAGGCTTCACCCTAGGGCGTGGCTCCGCCTGATCGAATGGTTAGGGCCTAAGAAGTCAACGCCAGAAGCGTAAAATACTATATATGTACAACAGTTTTTCCATTGTATAAAACGAATAATTGCAACCAGTGTGAAAGTAGTGGTCATTTCTACGTTCCGGGCAACTTAGGCTTCACTCTAGGGCGTTGTCCCACCACATCGAATAGCTACGGCCTTAGAAGTCAACGCCAGAAACATAAAATACAATATAAATACAACAGCTTTTCCATCGTATAAAACGAATAATTAAAACCAGTTTGAAAGTAATGGTCATTTCTACGTTCCGGGCATCCTAGACTGAACTCTGAGGCATTGCTCCGCCAGATCTAATACATAGGGCCTTAGAAGTCAACGCCAGAAGAATAAAGTACAATCAAAATCCAACAGTTTGTCCATCGTATAACAGGAATAATTGCAACAAGCCTGAAGGTAATGGTCATTTCTACGTTCCGGGCAACCTAGGTTTTGCTCTAGGGCGTTGCTCCACCACACCGAATAGTTAGGGCCTTAGAAGTCAACGCCTGAAGCCTAAAATACAATAAGAATACAATATTTTTTTCATCGTATAACAGGAATAATTGCAACCAGTCTGAAAGATATGGTCATTTCTACGTTCCGGGCAACCTAGGCTTCACTCTACGGCGTTGGGCCACCACATCCAACAGTTAGGACCTAAGAAGTCAACGCCAGGAGCACCAAATACAAAATAAATGCAACAGTTTTTCCATCGCATAAAACTAATAATTGCAACCCGTATGAAAGTTATGGTCATTTCTAAGTTCCGGGCAACCTAGGCTGCACCCTAGGGCGTTGCTCCACCTGATCGAATAGTTAGGGACTAAAAAGTGAACGCCAGAAGCATAAAATACGATATATGTACAACAGTTTTACCATCGTATAAAATGAATAATCGCAAACAGTGTGAAGGTAATGGTCATTTCTACGTTCCGGGCAACCTAGGCTTCACTCTAGGGCGTTCTTCCACCAGAGCGAATAGTTAGGGCCTAAGAAGTCAACGCCTGAAGCATAAAGTACAATCAAAATCCAACAGTTTGTCCATCGTATAGCTGGAATAATTGCAACCAGAGTGAAAGTAATGGTAATTTCTACGTTTCGGGCGACCTAGGCTCCACTCTAGGGCGTTGCTCCACCAGATGGAATTGCTAGGGCCTTAGAAGTCAATGCCAGAAGCATAAAATACAAAATAAATACAACAGTTTTACCATCGTATAAAATGAATAATCGCAAATAGTGTGAAAGTAATGGTAATTTCTACGTTTCGGGCGACCTAGGCTCCACTCTAGGGCGTTGCTCCACCAGATGGAATTGCTAGGGCCTTAGAAGTCAATGCCAGAAGCATAAAATACAAAATAAATACAACAGTTTTACCATCGTATAAAATGAATAATCGCAAATAGTGTGAAGGTAATGGTCACTACTACGTTCCGGGCAACCTAGGCTACCCTCTAGGGCGTTGCTCCACCAGGTCGAATAGTTAGGGTCTAAGGAGTCAACGCCAGAGGCATAAAATATAATATAAATACAACAGTTTTTCCATCGGATAACAGGAGTAATTGCAAACAGAGTGAAGGTGATGGTCATTTCTTCGTTCCGGGCAACCTAGGCTTCACTCTAGGGCGTTGCTCCACCAGATCGAATAGCTAGGGACTTACAAGTCAACGCCAGAAGCATGAAATAAAATAAAAGTACAACAGTTTTTCCATCGTATAAAACGAATAATTGCATCCAGTATGAATGTTATGGTCATTTCTACGTTCCTGGCAACCTAGGCTTCACTCTAGGGCGTTGTTCCACCAGATCCAATAGCTAGGGCCCAAGAAGTCAACGCCAGGAGCACCAAATACAAAATAAATACAACAGTTTTTCCATCGTATAAAACGAATAATTGCAACCAGTATGAGAGCTATGGTCATTTCTACGTTCCGGGCAACCTAGGCTTCACTCTAGGGCGTTGCTCAACCACATCGAATAGCTACGGCCTTAGGAGTCAACGTCAGAGGCATAAAATACAAAATAAATACAACAGTTTTTCCACCGTATAACAAGAATAATTGCAGCCAGTGTGAAAGTAATGGTCATTTCTACGTTCCGGGCAACCTAGGCTTCACTTTAGGGCGTTGTTCCACCAGATCGAATAGTTAGGGCCTAAGAAGTCAACGCCAGAAGCATAAAATACAATATAAATACAACAGCTTTTCCATAGTATATGATGTATATTTGCAAAGAGTGTGAAAGTAACGGTCATTTCTACGTTCCGGGCAACCTAGGTTTCACTCTTGGGCGTTGCTCCACCACATCGAATAGCTACGTCCTTAGAAGTCAACTCTAGAAGCATAAAATACAATATAAATACCACTTCTTTTCCATCGTATAAAATGAATGATTGCATACAGTGTGAAAGTTATGGTCATTTCTACGTTCCGGGCAACCTAGCCTTAACTCCAGGGCGTTGCTGCACCAGATCGAATAGTTAAGGGCTTTGAATACAACGCCAGAAGCACAAAACACAATAAAAATACAACAGTTCTTTCCATCGTATAAAAGGAATAATCGCAAGCAGTGTGAAGGTAATGGTCACTTCCACGTTCCGGGCAACCTTGGCTTCACTCTAGGGCGTTGCTCCACCAGATCGAATAGTTAGGGCCTAAGA
This sequence comes from Calliopsis andreniformis, assembly GCF_051401765.1. NCBI lineage: Eukaryota > Metazoa > Arthropoda > Insecta > Hymenoptera > Andrenidae > Calliopsis > Calliopsis andreniformis. The sequence continues at coordinate 22,091,075 of NW_027480422.1, forward strand.
AGTCAAAGCCAGAAGCATAAAATGCAATATAAATACAACAGTTTTTCCATCGCATAAACCTAATAATTGCAACCAGTGTGAAAGTAATGGCCATTTCTGCGTTCCGGGCAACCTAGTCTTCACTATAGGGCGTTGCCCCACCACATCGATTAGCTACGGCCTTAGAAGTCACCGCCTTAAGTATAAAATACAATAAAAATAGAACAGTTTTTTCATCGTATCAAAGGAATAATTGCAACCAGAGTGAAAGTAATGGTCATTTCTACGTTTCGGGCGACCTAGGCTTCACACTAGGGCGTTGCTCCACCACATCGAATAGCTACGGCCTTAGGAGTCAACGTCAGAGGCATAAAATACAAAATAAATACAACAGTTTTTCCATCGTATAACAAGAATAATTGCAGCCAGTGTGAAAGTAATGGTCATTTCTACGTTCCGGGCAACCTAGGCTTCGCTCTAGGGCGTTGCACCACTACGTCGAAGAGTCAGGGCCTTAGGAGTCAACGCCAGAAGCATAAAATACAATATAAATACAACAGCTTCTCCATTGTATAAAATGAATAATTGCAAACAGTCTGAAAGTATTGGTTATTTCTACGTTCCGGGCAACCTAGGCCTCACTCTAGGGCGTTGTTCCACCAGGTCGAATAGGTAGGGCCTAAGAAGTCAACGCCAGAAGCTTAAAATATGATATCAGTACAACAATTTTTCCATCGTATAAAACGAATAATTGCAACCAGTCTGAAAGTAATGGCCATTTCTACGCTCAGGGCATCCTAGGCTTCACTCTAGGCCGTTGGTCCACCAGATCCAATAGTTAGGGCCTAAGAAGTCAACGCCAGAAGCATGAAATACGATAGAAATACAACAGCTTATCCATCGTATAAAACGAATAATTGCAATCAGTATGAAAGTTATGGTCATTTCTACGTGTCGGGCAACCTAGGCTTTACTCTAGGGCGTTGGTCCCCCAGATCCAATAGCTAGGGCCTAAGAAGTCAACGCCAGGAGCACCAAATACAAAATAAGTGCAACAGTTTTTCCATCGTATGAAACGAATAATTGCAACCGGTATGAAAGCTATGGTCATTTCTACGTTCCGGGCAACCTAGGCTTAACTGTAGGGCGTTGCTCCACCACATCGAATAGCTACGGCCTGAGAAGTCAACTCCAGAAGCACAAAATACAAAATAAATACTACAATTTTTCCATTGTATAACAGGAATAACTGCAACCAGTGTGAAAGAACTGGTCATTTCTACGTTCCGGGTAACCTAGGCTTCACTCTAGGGCGTTGCTCCACCAGATCGAATAGCTAGGGAGATAGAATTCAACGCCCGAAGAATAAAATACAACATAAGCACAACAGTTTTACCATCGTGTAAAATGAATAATCGCAAGCAGTGTGAAGGTAATGGTCAATTCTACGTTCCGCGCAACCTAGGCTACACCCCTGGGCGTTGCTCCACCAGATTGAATAGGTAGGGCCTAAGAAGTCAATGCCAGAAGCATAAAATACGATATATGTACAACAGTTTTTCCATCGCATAAAATGAGTAATTGCAACCAGTGTGAAAGTAACGGACATTTCTACGTTCCGGGCATCCTAGACTTAACACTGAGGCATTGCTCCACCAGATCGAATACATAGGGCCTTAGAAGTCAACGCCAGAAGCATAAAGTACATTAAAAATCCAACAGTTTGTCCATCGTATAACAGGAATAATTGCCACCAGTGTGAAAGTGATGGTCATTTCTACGTTGCGGGCATCCTAGGCTTCACTCTAGGGCATTGCTCCACCACGTCCAATAGCTACGGCCTTAGAAGTCAACGCGATAACTATAAAAAACAATATAAATACAACAGTTTCTCCAGTGAATAAAATGAATAATTGCAAACAGTGTGGAGGTAATGGTCATTTCTACTTTCCGGGCAACATAGGCTTCACTCTAGGGCGTTTCTCCACCACATCGAATAGCTACGCCCTTAGAAGTCAGCGCCTGAATCATAAATATAATATAAGTACAACAGTTTTTCCATCGTATAACAGGAATAATTGCAACCAGTGTGAAAGACATGGTCATTTCTACGTTCCGGGCAACCTAGGCTTCACTCTAGGGCGTTGCTCCACCACATCGAATAGCTGCGGCCTTAGGAGTCAACGCCAGAGGCATAAAATACAAAATAAATACAACATTTTTTCCATCGTATAACAAGAATAATTGCAACCAGTGTGAAAGATATGGTCATTTCTACGTTGCAGGCATCCTAGGCTTCACTCTAGGGCATTGCTCCACCACGTCCAATAGCTACGGCCTTAGAAGTCAACACGATAACTATAAAAAACAATATAAATACAACAGTTTCTCCAGTGAATAGAATGAATAATTGCAAACAGTGTGGAGGTAATGGTCATTTCTACTTTCCGGGCAACCTAGGCTTCACTCTAGGGCGTTTCTCCACCACATCGAATAGCTACGCCCTTAGAAGTCCGCGCCTGAAGCATAAATATAATATAAGTACAACAGTTTTTCCATCGTATAACAGGAATAATTGCAACCAGTGTGAAAGACATGGTCATTTCTACGTTCCGGGCAACCTAGGCTTCACTCTAGGGCGTTGCTCCACCAGTTCGAAGAGGTAGGGCCATAGAAATCAATGCCCGAAGCATAAAATACGATAAAGATATAACAGTTTTTCCATCGTATAAGATGAGTAATTGCAACAAGTGTGATAGTGATGCTCATTTTTACGTTCCGGGCAACCTAGGCTTCGCTCAAGAGCGTTGCTCCACCACATCCAATAGTTAGGGCCTTAGAAGTCAACGCCTGAAGCATAAAATACAATAAAAATACAACATTTTTTTCATCGTATAACAGGAATAATTGCAACCAGTCTGAAAGATATGGTCATTTATACGTTCCGGGCAACCTAGGCTTCACTCTAGGGCGTTGGTCCTCCACATCTAACAGCTAGGGACTAAGAAGTCAACGCCAGAAGCACCAAATACAAAATAAATACAACAGTTTTTCCATCGTATAAAACGAATAATTGCAACCAGTATGAAAGTTATGGTCATTTCTACGTTCCGGGCAACCTAGGCTTCACCCTAGGGCGCTGCTCAACCTGATCGAATAGTTAGGGCGTAAGAGGTCAACGCCAGAAGCATAAAATACAATATAAATACAACAGCTTTTCCATAGTATCTGATGTCTATTTGCAAACAGTGTGAAAGTAAAGGCCATTTCTACGTTCCGGGCAACCTAGGCTTAATTGTAGGGCGTTGATCCACCAGATCGCATAGTTAGGGACTTAGAAGTAAACGCAAGAAGCATAAAATACAGTAAAAATACAACAGTTTTTCCATCAAATAAAAGGAATAATTGCAACCAGTGTGAAAGAAATAGTCATTTCTACTTTCCGGGCAACCTAGGCTTCACTCTAGGGCGTTGTTCAACCAGATCGAATAGCGAGGGACTTAGAAGTAAACGCCAGAAGCATAAAATACAATAAAAATACAACAGTTTTTCCATCGTATAAAAGGAATAATTGCAACCAGTGTGAAAGTAATGGCCATTTCTATTTTCCGGGCAACCTAGGTTTCACTCTTGGGCGTTGCTCCACCACATCGAGTAGCTACGGCCTTAGAAGTCAACTCCAGAAGCATAAAATACAATATAAATACAACTGCTTTTCCACCGTATAAAATGAATGATTGCAAGCAGTGTGAAAGTTATGGTCATTTCTACGTTCTGGGCAACCTAGGCTTCACTCTAGGGCGTTGTTCCACCACATCGAATAGCTACGGCCTTAGATGTCAACGCCAGAAGCACAACATACAGTAAAAGTACAACAGTTTTTCCATCGTATATAATGTATATCTGCAAACAGTGTGAAAGTAAAGGTCATTTCTACGTTCCGAGCAACCTAGGCTTAACTGTAGGGCGTGTCTCCACCAGATCGCATAGTTAGGGACTTAGAATCCAACGCCACAAGCATAAAATACAATAAAAATGCAACAGTTTTTCCTTCGTATGACAGGAATAATTACAACCAGCGTGAAAGTACAGGTCATTTCTACGTTCCAGGCAACCTAGGCTTCACTCTAGGGCGTTGTTCCACCAGATCGAAAAGTTAGGACCTAAGAAGTCAACGCCAGAAGCATAAAATACAATATAAATACAACAGCTTTAGCATTGTATATGATGTATATTTGGAAACAGTGTGAAAGTAAAGGTCATTTCTACGTTCCGGGCAACCTAGGCTTCATTCTAGGGCGTTCTTCCACTAGATAGAACAGTCTGGGCCTAAGAAGTCAAAGACAGAAGCATAAAATACAAAATTTATAGAACAGTTTTTCCATTGTATAAAACGAATAATTGCAATCAGTGTGAAAATAATGGTCATATCTACGTTCCAGGCAACCTAGGCTTGACTCCAGGGCGTTGCTCCACAAGATCGAATAGTTAGGGCCTAAGAAGTCAACGCCAGAAGCATAAAATACAAAATAAATACAATAGTTTTTCCATCGTCTAAAACGAATAATTGCACGAGTGTGAAAGTAATGGTCATTTCTACGTTCCGGGCAACCTAGGCATCATTCTAGGGCGTTGTTCCACTAGATCGAACAGTCTGGGCCTAAGAAGTCAACGCCAGAAGCATAAAATACAGTATAAATACAACAGTTTTTCCATCATATAAAGCGGATAATTGCAACCAGTGTGAAAGTGATGGACATTTCCACGTTCCGGGCAACCTAGGCTCCACTCTAGGGCGTTGGTCCACCAGATCCAATAGTTAGGGCCTAAGAAGTCAACGCCAGAAGCACCAAACACAGTATAAATACAACAGTTATTCCATCGTATAACAGGAATAATTGCAACCAGAGTGAAGGTGATGGTCATTTCTAATTTCCGTGCAACCTAGGCTTCACTCTAGAGCGATGCTCCTCCAGGTCGAATAGCTAGGGCCTTAGAAGTCAACGCCAGACGCATAAAATACAAAAAAAATACAACAGTTTTTTCATCGTATAACAGGAATAATTGCAACAAGCCTGAAGGTAATGGTCATTACTACGTTCCGGGAATTCTAGGCTTCTCTCTAGGGCGTTGCTCCATAAGATCGAATAGTTAGGGCTTAAGAAGTCAACGCCAGAACCAGAAAATACAATAGAAATACAACAGTTTTTCAATCGTATAACAGGAATAATAGCAACCAGTGTGAAGGTAATAGTCATTTCTACGTTCCGGGCCACCTAGGCTTCACTCTAGGGCGTTGCTGCACCAGATCGAATAGCTAGGGCCTTAGAAGTCAACGCCAGAAGCATAAAATAAAATAAAAATACAACAGTTATTCCATTTATAACAGGAATAGTTACTACGAGTGTCAAGGTAATGGTCATTTCTACGTTCCGGGCAACCTAGGCTTCACCCTAGGGCGTTGCTGCAGCAGATCCAATGGCTAGGACCTCAGAAGTCAAAGCCCGGAGCATAAAATACAATAAAAATACCACAGGATTTCCATCGTATAACAGGAATAATTGCAACCAGAGTGAAGGTGATGGTCATTTCTAAGTTCCGGGCAACCTAGGCTTCACTTTAGAGCGTTGCTCCACCAGATCGAATAGCTAGGGCCTTAGAAGACAACGCCAGAAGCACAAAATAAAATAAAAATACAACAGTTATTCCATCGTATAACAGGAATAATTACAACCAGTGTGAAAGTAATGGGCATTTATACGTTCCGTACAACCTAGGCTTCACGCTAGGGCGTTGGTCCACCAGGTCGAATGGTTAGGGCCTTAGAAAACAACTCCAGACGCATAAAATACAATATAAATACAACAGTTTTTCCATCGTAAAAAACGAATAATTGCAACCAGTATGAAAGTTATGGTCATTTCTACGTTCCGGGCAACCAATGCTTCTATCTAGGGCGTTGTTCCACCAGATCCAATAGCTAGGGCCTAAGAAGTCAACGCCAGAAGCATAAACTGCAATATAAATACAACAGTTATTCCCTTGTATAACAAGGATAATTGCAACCAGTGTGAAAGGTATGGTCATTTCTACGTTCCGGGCGACCTAGGCTTCACTCTAATGCATTGCTCCACCACATCGAATAGCTACGGACTTAGAAGTCAAAGCCATAACTATAAAATACAATATAAATACAATAGTTTTTCCATTGTATAAAATGAATAATTGCAAACTGTGTGGAAGTAATGGTTACTTCTACGTTCCGGGCAACCTAGGCTTCACCCTAGGGCGTTGCTCCACGTGATCGAATAGTTAGGGCCTAAGAAGTCAACGCCAGAAGCATAAAATACGATATATGTACAACAGTTTTTCCATCGTACAAAACGAATAATTGCAACCAGTGTGAAAGTAATAGACACTTCTACGTTGCGGGCATCCTAGACTTAACTCTGAGGCATTGCTACACCAGATCGAATACATAGGGCCTTAGAAGTCAACGCCAGAAGTATAAAGTACAATCAAAATCCAAAAGTTTGTCCATCGTATAGCTGGAATAATTGCAACCAGAGTGAAAGTAATGGTCATTTCCACGTTTCGGGCGACCTAGGCTCCACTCTAGGGCGTTGCTCCACCAGATGGAACAGCTAGGGCCTTAGAAGTCAATGCCAGAAGCATAAAATACAAAATAAATACAACAGTTTTACCATCGTATAAAATGAATAATCGCAAACAGTGTGAAGGTAATGGTCATTTCTACGTTCCGGGCAACCTAGGCTTCACTCTAGGGCGTTGCTCCACCAGATCATATAGTTAGGGCCATAGAAGTCAACGCCCGAAGCATAAAATACAAAATAACTAGAACAGTTTTTCCATCGTATAACAAGAATAATTGCAACCAGTGTGAAAGTGATGGCCATTTCTACATTCCGGGCAACCTAGGCTTCACTCTAGGGCGTTGCTCCACCGGATCGAATAGTTAGGGCATAAGAAGTCAACGCCAGAAGCACCAAATACAAAATTAATACAACAGTTTTTCCATCGTATAAAACGAATAATTGCAACCAGTATGAAGGTTATGGTCATTTCTACGTTCCGGGCAACCTAGGCTTCACCCTAGGGCGCTGCTCAACCTGATCGAATAGTTAGGGCGTAAGAGGTCAACGCCAGAAGCATAAAATACAATATAAATACAACAGCTTTTCCATAGTATCTGATGTATATTTGCAAACAGTGTGAAAGTAAAGGCCATTTCTACGTTCCGGGCAACCTAGGCTTAATTGTAGGGCGTTGATCCACCAGATCGCATAGTTAGGGACTTAGAAGTAAACGCAAGAAGCATAAAATACAGTAAAAATACAACTGTTTTTCCATCAAATAAAAGGAATAATTGCAACCAGTGTGAAAGAAATAGTCATTTCTACTTTCCGGGCAACCTAGGCTTCACTCTAGGGCGTTGCTCAACCAGATCAAATAGCGAGGGACTTAGAAGTAAACGCCAGAAGCATAAAATACAATAAAAATACAACAGTTTTTCCATCGTATAAAAGGAATAATTGCAACCAGTGTGAAAGTAATGGTCATTTCTATTTTCCGGGCAACCTAGGTTTCACTCTTGGGCGTTGCTCCACCACATCGAGTAGCTACGGCCTTAGAAGTCAACTCCAGAAGCATAAAATACAATATAAATACAACAGCTTTTCCATCGTATAAAATGAATGATTGCAAGCAGTGTGAAAGTTATGGTCATTTCTACGTTCCGGGCAACCTAGGCTTCACTCTAGGGCGTTGTTCCACCACATCGAATAGCTACGGCCTTAGATGTCAACGCCAGAAGCATAAAACACGATATAAATACAACAGTTTTACCATCGTATAAAACGAATAATTGCAACCAGAATGCAAGTTATGGTCATTTCTACGTTCCGGGCAACCTAGGATACACTCTAGGGCGTTGCTCCACCAGTTCGAAGAGGTAGGGCCATAGAAATCAATGCCCGAAGCATAAAATACGATAAAGATATAACAGTTTTTCCATCGTATAGAATGAGTAATTGCAACAAGTGTGATAGTAATGCTCATTTCTACGTTCCGTGCAACCTAGGCTTCACTCTAGGGCGTAGCTCCACCACATCGAATGGCTACGGCCTTAGAAGTAAACGCCTGAAGCCTAAAATACAAGAAAAATACCACAGTTTTTCCATCGTGTAACAGGAATAATTGCATCAACTGTGAAGATAATGGTCATTTCTACGTTCCGGGCAACCTAGGCTTCGCTCCAGGGCGTTGTTACACCAGATCCAATAGTTAGGGCCTAAGAAGTCACCGCCAGAAGGACCAAATACAAAATAAATACAACAGTTTTTCCATCGTATAAAACGAATAATTGCATCCAGTGTAAAAGTAATGGCCACTTCTACGTTCCGGGCAACCTAGGCTTCACCCTAGGGCGTTGCTCTACCAGATCGAATAGTTAGGGCCTAAGAAGTCAACGCCAGAAGCATAAAATACGATATATGTACAACAGTTTTTCCATCGTATATCACGAATAATTGCAACCAGTGTGAAAGTGGTGGTCACTCCTACGTTCCGGGCATCCTAGACTTAACTCTGAGGCATCGCTCCACCAGATCGAATAGTTAGGGCGTTAGAAGTCAACTCCCGAAGCATAAAATACAATATAAATACAACAGTTCTTCCGTCGTATAACAGGAATAATTGCAAACAGTGTGAAAGTGATGGTCATTTCTACGTTCCTGGCAACCTACGCTTCAGTCTAGGGCGTTGGACCACCCGATCCAATAGTTAGGGCCTTAGAAGTCAACGCCCGACGCATAAAATACAATAAAAATACAACAGTTTTTCCATCGTACAACAGGAATAATTGCAACCAGAGTGAAGGTGATGGATATTTCTACGTTCCGGGCAGCCTAGGATTCACTCTAGGGCGTTGCTCCACCAGATCGAATAGTTAGGGCCATAGAAGTCAACGCCCGAAGCATAAAATGCGATAAAGATATAACAGCTTTTCCATCGTATAAAATGAGTAATTGCAACAAGTGTGAAGGTAATGGTCATTTCTGCGTTCCGGGCAACCTAGACTTGACTCTAGGGCGTTGCTCCACCCGATCGAATAGTTAGGGCCTTAGAAGTCAACGCCCGAAGCATAAAATACAATATAAATACAGCAGTTCTTCCATCGTATAACAGGAATAATTGCAAACAGTGTGAAAGAGATGGTCATTTCTACGTTCCTGGCAGCCTACGCTTCAGTCTAGGGCGTTGGTCCACCAGAGCCAATAGTTAGGGCCTTAGAAGTCAACGCCCGACGCATAAATTACAATAAAAATACAACAGTTTTTCCATCGCACGACAGGAATAATTGCAACCAGAGTGGAGGTGATGGATATTTCTGCGTTCCGGGCAACCTAGGATACACTCTAGGGCGCTGCTCCACCAGATCGAAGAGGTAGGGCCATAGAAATCAATGCCCGAAGCATAAAATAGGATAAAGATATAACAGTTTTTCCATCGTATAAAATGAGTAATTGCAACAACTGTGATAGTGATGGTCATTTCTACGTTCCGTGCAACCTAGGCTTCACTCTAGGCCGTCGCCCCACCAGGTCGAATAGTTAGGGCCTAAGAAGTCAACGCCAGAACCATAAAATACGATATATGTACAACAGTTTTTCCATCGTATATCACGAATAATTGCAACCAGTGTGAAAGTAATGGTCACTTCTACGTTTCGGGCATCCTAGACTTAACCCTGAGGCATCGCTCCACCAGATCGAATACATAGGGCCTTAGAAGTCAACGCCAGAAGCATAAGGTACAATAAAAATCCAACAGTTTGTTCATCGTATAACAGGAATAATTGCAACCAGTATGAAAGTTATGGTCATTTCTACGTTCGGAGCAACCTAGGCTTCACTCTAGGGCGTTGCTCCACCAGATCGAATAGTTAGGGCCTAAGAAGTCAACGCCCGAAGCATAAAATGCAATATATATACAACAGTTCTTCCATCGTATAACAGGAATAATTGCAAACAGTGTGAAAGTGATGGTCATTTCTCCGTTTCTGGCAACCTACACTGCAGTCTAGGGCGGTGTTCCACCAGATCCAATAGTTAGGGCCTTAGAAGTCAACGCCCGACGCATAAAATGCAATAAAAATACGACAGTTTTTCCATCGTACAACAGGAATAATTGCAACCAGAGTGAAGGTGATGGACATTTATACGTTCCGGGCAACCTAGGATTCACTCTAGGGCGTTGCTCCACCAGATCGAATAGTTAGGGTCTAAGAAGTCTACGCCAGAAGCATAAAATACAATAAAAATACAACAGTTTTTCCATCGTATAGCTGGAATAATTGCAACCAGAGTGAAAGTAATGGTCATTTCCACGTTTCGGGCGACCTAGGCTCCACTCTCGGGCGTTGCTCCACCAGATGGAACAGCTAGGGCTTTAGAAGTCAATGCCAGAAGCATAAAATACAAAATAAATACAACAGTTTTACCATCGTATAAAATGAATAATCGCAAACAGTGTGAAGGTAATGGTCATTTCTACGTTCCGGGCAACCTAGGCTTCACTCTAGGGCGTTGCTCCACCAGATCGAATAGTTAGGGCCATAGAAGTCAACGCCCGAAGCATAAAATACAAAATAACTAGAACAGTTTTTCCATCGTATAACAAGAATAATTGCAACCAGTGTGAAAGTGATGGCCATTTCTACGTTCCGGGCAACCTAGGCTTCACCCTAGGGCGTTGCTCCACCTGATCAAATAGTTAGGGCCTAAGAAGTCAACGCCAGAAGCATAAAATACGATATATGTACAACATTTTTTCCATCGTATAAAACGAATAATTGCAACCAGTGTGAAAGTAATAGACATTTCTACGTGACGGGCATCCTAGACTTAACTCTGAGGCATTGCTAAACCAGATCGAATACATAGGGCCTTAGAAGTCAACGCCAGAAGTATAAAGTAAAATCAAAATCCAACAGTTTGTCCATCGTATAGCTGGAATAATTGCAACCAGAGTGAAAGTAATGGTCATTTCCACGTTTCGGGCGACCTAGGCTCCACTCTAGGGCGTTGCTCCACCAGATCGAATAGTTAGGGCCATAGAAGTCAATGCCCGAAGCATAAAATACAAAATAACTAGAACAGTTTTTCCATCGTATAACAATAATAATTGCAACCAGTGTGAAAGTGATGGCCATTTCTACATTCCGGGCAACCTAGGCTTCACCCTAGGGCGTTGCTCCACCTGATCGAATAGCTAGGGTCTTAGAATTCAGCACCAGAAGAACAAAATACAACATAAGTACAACGGTTTTTCCATCGTATAAAATGTATAATTGCAAGAAGTGTGAAGGTAATGGTCATTTCTACGTTCCGGGCAACCTAGGCTTGACTCTAGGGCGTTGCATCACCAGATCGAATAGTTAGGGCCTTAGATGTCAACGCCCGAAGCATAAAATACAAAATAAATAGGACATATTTTCCATTGTATATAATGTATATTTGCAAACAGTGTGAAAGTAAAGGTCATTTCTAAGTTCCGGGCAACCTAGGTTTCGCTGCAGTGCGCTGCTGCACCTGATCGAATAGCTGTGGACTTAGAGGTCAACGCCAGAAGCATAAAATACAAAAAAAATACAACAGTTTTTTCATCGTATAACAGGAATAATTGCAACAAGCCTGAAGGTAATGGTCATTACTACGTTCCGGGAATTCTAGGCTTCTCTCTAGGGCGTTGCTCAACCTGATCGAATAGTTAGGGCGTAAGAGGTCAACGCCAGAAGCATAAAATACAATATAAATACAACAGCTTTTCCATAGTATCTGATGTCTATTTGCAAACAGTGTGAAAGTAAAGGCCATTTCTACGTTCCGGGCAACCTAGGCTTAATTGTAGGGCGTTGATCCACCAGATCGCATAGTTAGGGACTTAGAAGTAAACGCAAGAAGCATAAAATACAGTAAAAATACAACAGTTTTTCCATCAAATAAAAGGAATAATTGCAACCAGTGTGAAAGAAATAGTCATTTCTACTTTCCGGGCAACCTAGGCTCCACTCTAGGGCGTTGGTCCACCAGATCCAATAGTTAGGGCCTAAGAAGTCAACGCCAGAAGCACCAAACACAGTATAAATACAACAGTTATTCCATCGTATAACAGGAATAATTGCAACCAGAGTGAAGGTGATGGTCATTTCTAATTTCCGTGCAACCTAGGCTTCACTCTAGAGCGATGCTCCTCCAGGTCGAATAGCTAGGGCCTTAGAAGTCAACGCCAGACGCATAAAATACAAAAAAAATACAACAGTTTTTTCATCGAATAACAGGAATAATTGCAACAAGCCTGAAGGTAATGGTCATTACTACGTTCCGGGAATTCTAGGCTTCTCTCTAGGGCGTTGCTCCATAAGATCGAATAGTTAGGGCCTAAGAAGTCAACGCCAGAACCAGAAAATACAATAGAAATACAACAGTTTTTCAATCGTATAACAGGAATAATAGCAACCAGTGTGAAGGTAATAGTCATTTCTACGTTCCGGGCCACCTAGGCTTCACTCTAGGGCGTTGCTGCACCAGATCGAATAGCTAGGGCCTTAGAAGTCAACGCCAGAAGCATAAAATAAAATAAAAATACAACAGTTATTCCATTTATAACAGGAATAGTTACTACGAGTGTCAAGGTAATGGTCATTTCTACGTTCCGGGCAACCTAGGCTTCACCCTAGGGCGTTGCTGCAGCAGATCCAATGGCTAGGACCTCAGAAGTCAAAGCCCGGAGCATAAAATACAATAAAAATACCACAGGATTTCCATCGTATAACAGGAATAATTGCAACCAGAGTGAAGGTGATGGTCATTTCTAAGTTCCGGGCAACCTAGGCTTCACTTTAGAGCGTTGCTCCACCAGATCGAATAGCTAGGGCCTTAGAAGACAACGCCAGAAGCACAAAATAAAATAAAAATACAACAGTTATTCCATCGTATAACAGGAATAATTACAACCAGTGTGAAAGTAATGGGCATTTATACGTTCCGTACAACCTAGGCTTCACGCTAGGGCGTTGGTCCACCAGGTCGAATGGTTAGGGCCTTAGAAAACAACTCCAGACGCATAAAATACAATATAAATACAACAGTTTTTCCATCGTAAAAAACGAATAATTCCAACCAGTATGAAAGTTATGGTCATTTCTACGTTCCGGGCAACCAATGCTTCTATCTAGGGCGTTGTTCCACCAGATCCAATAGCTAGGGCCTAAGAAGTCAACGCCAGAAGCATAAACTGCAATATAAATACAACAGTTATTCCCTTGTATAACAAGGATAATTGCAACCAGTGTGAAAGGTATGGTCATTTCTACGTTCCGGGCGACCTAGGCTTCACTCTAATGCATTGCTCCACCACATCGAATAGCTACGGACTTAGAAGTCAAAGCCATAACTATAAAATACAATATAAATACAATAGTTTTTCCATTGTATAAAATGAATAATTGCAAACTGTGTGGAAGTAATGGTTACTTCTACGTTCCGGGCAACATAGGCTTCACCCTAGGGCGTTGCTCCACGTGATCGAATAGTTAGGGCCTAAGAAGTCAACGCCAGAAGCATAAAATACGATATATGTACAACAGTTTTTCCATCGTACAAAACGAATAATTGCAACCAGTGTGAAAGTAATAGACACTTCTACGTTGCGGGCATCCTAGACTTAACTCTGAGGCATTGCTACACCAGATCGAATACATAGGGCCTTAGAAGTCAACGCCAGAAGTAAAAAGTACAATCAAAATCCAAAAGTTTGTCCATCGTATAGCTGGAATAATTGCAACCAGAGTGAAAGTAATGGTCATTTCCACGTTTCGGGCGACCTAGGCTCCACTCTAGGGCGTTGCTCCACCAGATGGAACAGCTAGGGCCTTAGAAGTCAATGCCAGAAGCATAAAATACAAAATAAATACAACAGTTTTACCATCGTATAAAATGAATAATCGCAAACAGTGTGAAGGTAATGGTCATTTCTACGTTCCGGGCAACCTAGGCTTCACTCTAGGGCGTTGCTCCACCAGATCATATAGTTAGGGCCATAGAAGTCAACGCCCGAAGCATAAAATACAAAATAACTAGAACAGTTTTTCCATCGTATAACAAGAATAATTGCAACCAGTGTGAAAGTGATGGCCATTTCTACATTCCGGGCAACCTAGGCTTCACTCTAGGGCGTTGCTCCACCGGATCGAATAGTTAGGGCATAAGAAGTCAACGCCAGAAGCACCAAATACAAAATTAATACAACAGTTTTTCCATCGTATAAAACGAATAATTGCAACCAGTATGAAGGTTATGGTCATTTCTACGTTCCGGGCAACCTAGGCTTCACCCTAGGGCGCTGCTCAACCTGATCGAATAGTTAGGGCGTAAGAGGTCAACGCCAGAAGCATAAAATACAATATAAATACAACAGCTTTTCCATAGTATCTGATGTATATTTGCAAACAGTGTGAAAGTAAAGGCCATTTCTACGTTCCGGGCAACCTAGGCTTAATTGTAGGGCGTTGATCCACCAGATCGCATAGTTAGGGACTTAGAAGTAAACGCAAGAAGCATAAAATACAGTAAAAATACAACTGTTTTTCCATCAAATAAAAGGAATAATTGCAACCAGTGTGAAAGAAATAGTCATTTCTACTTTCCGGGCAACCTAGGCTTCACTCTAGGGCGTTGCTCAACCAGATCAAATAGCGAGGGACTTAGAAGTAAACGCCAGAAGCATAAAATACAATAAAAATACAACAGTTTTTCCATCGTATAAAAGGAATAATTGCAACCAGTGTGAAAGTAATGGTCATTTCTATTTTCCGGGCAACCTAGGTTTCACTCTTGGGCGTTGCTCCACCACATCGAGTAGCTACGGCCTTAGAAGTCAACTCCAGAAGCATAAAATACAATATAAATACAACAGCTTTTCCATCGTATAAAATGAATGATTGCAAGCAGTGTGAAAGTTATGGTCATTTCTACGTTCCGGGCAACCTAGGCTTCACTCTAGGGCGTTGTTCCACCACATCGAATAGCTACGGCCTTAGATGTCAACGCCAGAAGCATAAAACACGATATAAATACAACAGTTTTACCATCGTACAACAGGAATAATTGCAACCAGAGTGAAGGTGATGGATATTTCTACGTTCCGGGCAGCCTAGGATTCACTCTAGGGCGTTGCTCCACCAGATCGAATAGTTAGGGCCATAGAAGTCAACGCCCGAAGCATAAAATGCGATAAAGATATAACAGCTTTTCCATCGTATAAAATGAGTAATTGCAACAAGTGTGAAGGTAATGGTCATTTCTGCGTTCCGGGCAACCTAGACTTGACTCTAGGGCGTTGCTCCACCCGATCGAATAGTTAGGGCCTTAGAAGTCAACGCCCGAAGCATAAAATACAATATAAATACAGCAGTTCTTCCATCGTATAACAGGAATAATTGCAAACAGTGTGAAAGAGATGGTCATTTCTACGTTCCTGGCAACCTACGCTTCAGTCTAGGGCGTTGGTCCACCAGAGCCAATAGTTAGGGCCTTAGAAGTCAACGCCCGACGCATAAATTACAATAAAAATACAACAGTTTTTCCATCGCACGACAGGAATAATTGCAACCAGAGTGAAGGTGATGGATATTTCTGCGTTCCGGGCAACCTAGGATACACTCTAGGGCGCTGCTCCATCAGATCGAAGAGGTAGGGCCATAGAAATCAATGCCCGAAGCATAAAATAGGATAAAGATATAACAGTTTTTCCATCGTATAAAATGAGTAATTGCAACAACTGTGATAGTGATGGTCATTTCTACGTTCCGTGCAACCTAGGCTTCACTCTAGGCCGTCGCCCCACCAGGTCGAATAGTTAGGGCCTAAGAAGTCAACGCCAGAACCATAAAATACGATATATGTACAACAGTTTTTCCATCGTATATCACGAATAATTGCAACCAGTGTGAAAGTAATGGTCACTTCTTCGTTTCGGGCATCCTAGACTTAACCCTGAGGCATCGCTCCACCAGATCGAATACATAGGGCCTTAGAAGTCAACGCCAGAAGCATAAGGTACAATAAAAATCCAACAGTTTGTTCATCGTATAACAGGAATAATTGCAACCAGTATGAAAGTTATGGTCATTTCTACGTTCGGAGCAACCTAGGCTTCACTCTAGGGCGTTGCTCCACCAGATCGAATAGTTAGGGCCTAAGAAGTCAACGCCCGAAGCATAAAATGCAATATATATACAACAGTTCTTCCATCGTATAACAGGAATAATTGCAAACAGTGTGAAAGTGATGGTCATTTCTCCGTTTCTGGCAACCTACACTGCAGTCTAGGGCGGTGTTCCACCAGATCCAATAGTTAGGGCCTTAGAAGTCAACGCCCGACGCATAAAATACAATAAAAATACGACAGTTTTTCCATCGTACAACAGGAATAATTGCAACCAGAGTGAAGGTGATGGACATTTATACGTTCCGGGCAGCCTAGGATTCACACTAGGGCGTTGCTCCACCAGATCGAATAGTTAGGGGCTAAGAAGTCTACGCCAGAAGCATAAAATACAATTAAATACAACAGTTTTTCCATCGTATAGCTGGAATAATTGCAACCAGAGTGAAAGTAATGGTCATTTCCACGTTTCGGGCGACCTAGGCTCCACTCTCGGGCGTTGCTCCACCAGATGGAACAGCTAGGGCCTTAGAAGTCAATGCCAGAAGCATAAAATACAAAATAAATACAACAGTTTTACCATCGTATAAAATGAATAATCGCAAACAGTGTGAAGGTAATGGTCATTTCTACGTTCCGGGCAACCTAGGCTTCACTCTAGGGCGTTGCTCCACCAGATCGAATAGTTAGGGCCATAGAAGTCAACGCCCGAAGCATAAAATACAAAATAACTAGAACAGTTTTTCCATCGTATAACAAGAATAATTGCAACCAGTGTGAAAGTGATGGCCATTTCTACGTTCCGGGCAACCTAGGCTTCACTCTAGGGCGTTGCTCCACCGGATCGAATAGTTAGGGCATAAGAAGTCAACGCCAGAAGCACCAAATACAAAATTAATACAACAGTTTTTCCATCGTATAAAACGAATAATTGCAACCAGTATGAAAGTTATGGTCATTTCTACGTTCCGGGCAACCTAGGCTTCACCCTAGGGCGCTGCTCAACCTGATCGAATAGTTAGGGCGTAAGAGGTCAACGCCAGAAGCATAAAATACAATATAAATACAACAGCTTTTCCATAGTATCTGATGTATATTTGCAAACAGTGTGAAAGTAAAGGCCATTTCTACGTTCCGGGCAACCTAGGCTTAATTGTAGGGCGTTGATCCACCAGATCGCATAGTTAGGGACTTAGAAGTAAACGCAAGAAGCATAAAATACAGTAAAAATACAACAGTTTTTCCATCAAATAAAAGGAATAATTGCAACCAGTGTGAAAGAAATAGTCATTTCTACTTTCCGGGCAACCTAGGCTTCACTCTAGGGCGTTGCTCAACCAGATCGAATAGCGAGGGACTTAGAAGTAAACGCCAGAAGCATAAAATACAATAAAAATACAACAGTTTTTCCATCGTATAAAAGGAATAATTGCAACCAGTGTGAAAGTAATGGTCATTTCTATTTTCCGGGCAACCTAGGTTTCACTCTTGGGCGTTGCTCCACCACATCGAGTAGCTACGGCCTTAGATGTCAACGCCAGAAGCATAAAACACGATATAAATACAACAGTTTTACCATCGTATAAAACGAATAATTGCAACCAGAATGCAAGTTATGGTCATTTCTACGTTCCGGGCAACCTAGGCTTCAGCCTAGGTCGTTGCTCTACCAGATCGAATAGTTAGGGCCTAAGAAGTCAACGCCAGAACCATAAAATACGATATATGTACAACAGTTTTTCCATCGTACAAAACGAATAATTGCAACCAGTGTGAAAGTAATAGACACTTCTACGTTGCGGGCATCCTAGACTTAACTCTGAGGCATTGCTACACCAGATCGAATACATAGGGCCTTAGAAGTCAACGCCAGAAGTAAAAAGTACAATCAAAATCCAAAAGTTTGTCCATCGTATAGCTGGAATAATTGCAACCAGAGTGAAAGTAATGGTCATTTCCACGTTTCGGGCGACCTAGGCTCCACTCTAGGGCGTTGCTCCACCAGATGGAACAGCTAGGGCCTTAGAAGTCAATGCCAGAAGCATAAAATACAAAATAAATACAACAGTTTTACCATCGTATAAAATGAATAATCGCAAACAGTGTGAAGGTAATGGTCATTTCTACGTTCCGGGCAACCTAGGCTTCACTCTAGGGCGATGCTCCACCACATCATATAGTTAGGGCCATAGAAGTCAACGCCCGAAGCATAAAATACAAAATAACTAGAACAGTTTTTCAATCGTATAACAAGAATAATTGCAACCAGTGTGAAAGTGATGGCCATTTCTACATTCCGGGCAACCTAGGCTTCACTCTAGGGCGTTGCTCCACCGGATCGAATAGTTAGGGCATAAGAAGTCAACGCCAGAAGCACCAAATACAAAATTAATACAACAGTTTTTCCATCGTATAAAACGAATAATTGCAACCAGTATGAAGGTTATGGTCATTTCTACGTTCCGGGCAACCTAGGCTTCACCCTAGGGCGCTGCTCAACCTGATCGAATAGTTAGGGCGTAAGAGGTCAACGCCAGAAGCATAAAATACAATATAAATACAACAGCTTTTCCATAGTATCTGATGTATATTTGCAAACAGTGTGAAAGTAAAGGCCATTTCTACGTTCCGGGCAACCTAGGCTTAATTGTAGGGCGTTGATCCACCAGATCGCATAGTTAGGGACTTAGAAGTAAACGCAAGAAGCATAAAATACAGTAAAAATACAACTGTTTTTCCATCAAATAAAAGGAATAATTGCAACCAGTGTGAAAGAAATAGTCATTTCTACTTTCCGGGCAACCTAGGCTTCACTCTAGGGCGTTGCTCAACCAGATCAAATAGCGAGGGACTTAGAAGTAAACGCCAGAAGCATAAAATACAATAAAAATACAACAGTTTTTCCATCGTATAAAAGGAATAATTGCAACCAGTGTGAAAGTAATGGTCATTTCTATTTTCCGGGCAACCTAGGCTTCACTCTAGAGCGATGCTCCTCCAGGTCGAATAGCTAGGGCCTTAGAAGTCAACGCCAGACGCATAAAATACAAAAAAAATACAACAGTTTTTTCATCGTATAACAGGAATAATTGCAACAAGCCTGAAGGTAATGGTCATTACTACGTTCCGGGAATTCTAGGCTTCTCTCTAGGGCGTTGCTCCATAAGATCGAATAGTTAGGGCCTAAGAAGTCAACGCCAGAACCAGAAAATACAATAGAAATACAACAGTTTTTCAATCGTATAACAGGAATAATAGCAACCAGTGTGAAGGTAATAGTCATTTCTACGTTCCGGGCCACCTAGGCTTCACTCTAGGGCGTTGCTGCACCAGATCGAATAGCTAGGGCCTTAGAAGTCAACGCCAGAAGCATAAAATAAAATAAAAATACAACAGTTATTCCATTTATAACAGGAATAGTTACTACGAGTGTCAAGGTAATGGTCATTTCTACGTTCCGGGCAACCTAGGCTTCACCCTAGGGCGTTGCTGCAGCAGATCCAATGGCTAGGACCTCAGAAGTCAAAGCCCGGAGCATAAAATACAATAAAAATACCACAGGATTTCCATCGTATAACAGGAATAATTGCAACCAGAGTGAAGGTGATGGTCATTTCTAAGTTCCGGGCAACCTAGGCTTCACTTTAGAGCGTTGCTCCACCAGATCGAATAGCTAGGGCCTTAGAAGACAACGCCAGAAGCACAAAATAAAATAAAAATACAACAGTTATTCCATCGTATAACAGGAATAATTACAACCAGTGTGAAAGTAATGGGCATTTATACGTTCCGTACAACCTAGGCTTCACGCTAGGGCGTTGGTCCACCAGGTCGAATGGTTAGGGCCTTAGAAAACAACTCCAGACGCATAAAATACAATATAAATACAACAGTTTTTCCATCGTAAAAAACGAATAATTCCAACCAGTATGAAAGTTATGGTCATTTCTACGTTCCGGGCAACCAATGCTTCTATCTAGGGCGTTGTTCCACCAGATCCAATAGCTAGGGCCTAAGAAGTCAACGCCAGAAGCATAAACTGCAATATAAATACAACAGTTATTCCCTTGTATAACAAGGATAATTGCAACCAGTGTGAAAGGTATGGTCATTTCTACGTTCCGGGCGACCTAGGCTTCACTCTAATGCATTGCTCCACCACATCGAATAGCTACGGACTTAGAAGACAAAGCCATAACTATAAAATACAATATAAATACAATAGTTTTTCCATTGTATAAAATGAATAATTGCAAACTGTGTGGAAGTAATGGTTACTTCTACGTTCCGGGCAACCTAGGCTTCACCCTAGGGCGTTGCTCCACGTGATCGAATAGTTAGGGCCTAAGAAGTCAACGCCAGAAGCATAAAATACGATATATGTACAACAGTTTTTCCATCGTACAAAACGAATAATTGCAACCAGTGTGAAAGTAATTGACACTTCTACGTTGCGGGCATCCTAGACTTAACTCTGAGGCATTGCTACACCAGATCGAATACATAGGGCCTTAGAAGTCAACGCCAGAAGTAAAAAGTACAATCAAAATCCAAAAGTTTGTCCATCGTATAGCTGGAATAATTGCAACCAGAGTGAAAGTAATGGTCATTTCCACGTTTCGGGCGACCTAGGCTCCACTCTAGGGCGTTGCTCCACCAGATGGAACAGCTAGGGCCTTAGAAGTCAATGCCAGAAGCATAAAATACAAAATAAATACAACAGTTTTACCATCGTATAAAATGAATAATCGCAAACAGTGTGAAGGTAATGGTCATTTCTACGTTCCGGGCAACCTAGGCTTCACTCTAGGGCGTTGCTCCACCAGATCATATAGTTAGGGCCATAGAAGTCAACGCCCGAAGCATAAAATACAAAATAACTAGAACAGTTTTTCCATCGTATAACAAGAATAATTGCAACCAGTGTGAAAGTGATGGCCATTTCTACATTCCGGGCAACCTAGGCTTCACTCTAGGGCGTTGCTCCACCGGATCGAATAGTTAGGGCATAAGAAGTCAACGCCAGAAGCACCAAATACAAAATTAATACAACAGTTTTTCCATCGTATAAAACGAATAATTGCAACCAGTATGAAGGTTATGGTCATTTCTACGTTCCGGGCAACCTAGGCTTCACCCTAGGGCGCTGCTCAACCTGATCGAATAGTTAGGGCGTAAGAGGTCAACGCCAGAAGCATAAAATACAATATAAATACAACAGCTTTTCCATAGTATCTGATGTATATTTGCAAACAGTGTGAAAGTAAAGGCCATTTCTACGTTCCGGGCAACCTAGGCTTAATTGTAGGGCGTTGATCCACCAGATCGCATAGTTAGGGACTTAGAAGTAAACGCAAGAAGCATAAAATACAGTAAAAATACAACTGTTTTTCCATCAAATAAAAGGAATAATTGCAACCAGTGTCAAAGAAATAGTCATTTCTACTTTCCGGGCAACCTAGGCTTCACTCTAGGGCGTTGCTCAACCAGATCAAATAGCGAGGGACTTAGAAGTAAACGCCAGAAGCATAAAATACAATAAAAATACAACAGTTTTTCCATCGTATAAAAGGAATAATTGCAACCAGTGTGAAAGTAATGGTCATTTCTATTTTCCGGGCAACCTAGGTTTCACTCTTGGGCGTTGCTCCACCACATCGAGTAGCTACGGCCTTAGAAGTCAACTCCAGAAGCATAAAATACAATATAAATACAACAGCTTTTCCATCGTATAAAATGAATGATTGCAAGCAGTGTGAAAGTTATGGTCATTTCTACGTTCCGGGCAACCTAGGCTTCACTCTAGGGCGTTGTTCCACCACATCGAATAGCTACGGCCTTAGATGTCAACGCCAGAAGCATAAAACACGATATAAATACAACAGCTTTACCATCGTATAAAACGAATAATTGCAACCAGAATGCAAGTTATGGTCATTTCTACGTTCCGGGCAACCTAGGATACACTCTAGGGCGTTGCTCCACCAGTTCGAAGAGGTAGGGCCATAGAAATCAATGCCCGAAGCATAAAATACGATAAAGATATAACAGTTTTTCCATCGTATAGAATGAGTAATTGCAACAAGTGTGATAGTAATGCTCATTTCTACGTTCCGTGCAACCTAGGCTTCACTCTAGGGCGTAGCTCCACCACATCGAATGGCTACGGCCTTAGAAGTAAACGCCTGAAGCCTAAAATACAAGAAAAATACCACAGTTTTTCCATCGTGTAACAGGAATAATTGCATCAACTGTGAAGATAATGGTCATTTCTACGTTCCGGGCAACCTAGGCTTCGCTCCAGGGCGTTGTTACACCAGATCCAATAGTTAGGGCCTAAGAAGTCACCGCCAGAAGGACCAAATACAAAATAAATACAACAGTTTTTCCATCGTATAAAACGAATAATTGCATCCAGTGTAAAAGTAATGGCCACTTCTACGTTCCGGGCAACCTAGGCTTCACCCTAGGGCGTTGCTCTACCAGATCGAATAGTTAGGGCCTAAGAAGTCAACGCCAGAAGCATAAAATACGATATATGTACAACAGTTTTTCCATCGTATATCACGAATAATTGCAACCAGTGTGAAAGTGGTGGTCACTCCTACGTTCCGGGCATCCTAGACTTAACTCTGAGGCATCGCTCCACCAGATCGAATAGTTAGGGCCTTAGAAGTCAACTCCCGAAGCATAAAATACAATATAAATACAACAGTTCTTCCGTCGTATAACAGGAATAATTGCAAACAGTGTGAAAGTGATGGTCATTTCTACGTTCCTGGCAACCTACGCTTCAGTCTAGGGCGTTGGACCACCCGATCCAATAGTTAGGGCCTTAGAAGTCAACGCCCGACGCATAAAATACAATAAAAATACAACAGTTTTTCCATCGTACAACAGGAATAATTGCAACCAGAGTGAAGGTGATGGATATTTCTACGTTCCGGGCAGCCTAGGATTCACTCTAGGGCGTTGCTCCACCAGATCGAATAGTTAGGGCGTAAGAGGTCAACGCCAGAAGCATAAAATACAATATAAATACAACAGCTTTTCCATAGTATCTGATGTATATTTGCAAACAGTGTGAAAGTAAAGGCCATTTCTACGTTCCGGGCAACCTAGGCTTAATTGTAGGGCGTTGATCCACCAGATCGCATAGTTAGGGACTTAGAAGTAAACGCAAGAAGCACAAAATAAAATAAAAATACAACAGTTATTCCATCGTATAACAGGAATAATTACAACCAGTGTGAAAGTAATGGGCATTTATACGTTCCGTACAACCTAGGCTTCACGCTAGGGCGTTGGTCCACCAGGTCGAATGGTTAGGGCCTTAGAAAACAACTCCAGACGCATAAAATACAATATAAATACAACAGTTTTTCCATCGTAAAAAACGAATAATTCCAACCAGTATGAAAGTTATGGTCATTTCTACGTTCCGGGCAACCAATGCTTCTATCTAGGGCGTTGTTCCACCAGATCCAATAGCTAGGGCCTAAGAAGTCAACGCCAGAAGCATAAACTGCAATATAAATACAACAGTTATTCCCTTGTATAACAAGGATAATTGCAACCAGTGTGAAAGGTATGGTCATTTCTACGTTCCGGGCGACCTAGGCTTCACTCTAATGCATTGCTCCACCACATCGAATAGCTACGGACTTAGAAGTCAAAGCCATAACTATAAAATACAATATAAATACAATAGTTTTTCCATTGTATAAAATGAATAATTGCAAACTGTGTGGAAGTAATGGTTACTTCTACGTTCCGGGCAACCTAGGCTTCACCCTAGGGCGTTGCTCCACCTGATCGAATAGTTAGGGCCTAAGAAGTCAACGCCAGAAGCATAAAATACGATATATGTACAACAGTTTTTCCATCGTACAAAACGAATAATTGCAACCAGTGTGAAAGTAATAGACATTTCTACGTTGCGGGCATCCTAGACTTAACTCTGAGGCATTGCTACACCAGATCGAATACATAGGGCCTTAGAAGTCAACGCCAGAAGTATAAAGTACAATCAAAATCCAAAAGTTTGTCCATCGTATAGCTGGAATAATTGCAACCAGAGTGAAAGTAATGGTCATTTCCACGTTTCGGGCGACCTAGGCTCCACTCTCTGGCGTTGCTCCACCAGATGGAACAGCTAGGGCCTTAGAAGTCAATGCCAGAAGCATAAAATACAAAATAAATACAACAGTTTTACCATCGTATAAAATGAATAATCGCAAACAGTGTGAAGGTAATGGTCAATTCTACGTTCCGGGCAACCTAGGCTTCACTCTAGGGCGTTGCTCCACCAGATCGAATAGTTAGGGCCATAGAAGTCAACGCCCGAAGCATAAAATACAAAATAACTAGAACAGTTTTTCCATCGTATAACAAGAATAATTGCAACCAGTGTGAAAGTGATGGCCATTTCTACATTCCGGGCAACCTAGGCTTCACTCTAGGGCGTTGCTCCACCGGATCGAATAGTTAGGGCATAAGAAGTCAACGCCAGAAGCACCAAATACAAAATTAATACAACAGTTTTTCCATCGTATAAAACGAATAATTGCAACCAGTATGAAAGTTATGGTCATTTCTACGTTCCGGGCAACCTAGGCTTCACCCTAGGGCGCTGCTCAACCTGATCGAATAGTTAGGGCGTAAGAGGTCAACGCCAGAAGCATAAAATACAATATAAATACAACAGCTTTTCCATAGTATCTGATGTATATTTGCAAACAGTGTGAAAGTAAAGGCCATTTCTACGTTCCGGGCAACCTAGGCTTTATTGTAGGGCGTTGATCCACCAGATCGTATAGTTAGGGACTTAGAAGTAAACGCAAGAAGCATAAAATACAGTAAAAATACAACAGTTTTTCCATCAAATAAAAGGAATAATTGCAACCAGTGTGAAAGAAATAGTCATTTCTACTTTCCGGGCAACCTAGGCTTCACTCTAGGGCGTTGCTCAACCAGATCGAATAGCGAGGGACTTAGAAGTAAACGCCAGAAGCATAAAATACAGTAAAAATACAACAGTTATTCCATTTATAACAGGAATAGTTACTACGAGTGTCAAGGTAATGGTCATTTCTACGTTCCGGGCAACCTAGGCTTCACCCTAGGCCGTTGCTGCAGCAGATCCAATGGCTAGGACCTCAGAAGTCAAAGCCCGGAGCATAAAATACAATAAAAATACCACAGGATTTCCATCGTATAACAGGAATAATTGCAACCAGAGTGAAGGTGATGGTCATTTCTAAGTTCCGGGCAACCTAGGCTTCACTTTAGAGCGTTGCTCCACCAGATCGAATAGCTAGGGCCTTAGAAGACAACGCCAGAAGCACAAAATAAAATAAAAATACAACAGTTATTCCATCGTATAACAGGAATAATTACAACCAGTGTGAAAGTAATGGGCATTTATACGTTCCGTACAACCTAGGCTTCACGCTAGGGCGTTGGTCCACCAGGTCGAATGGTTAGGGCCTTAGAAAACAACTCCAGACGCATAAAATACAATATAAATACAACAGTTTTTCCATCGTAAAAAACGAATAATTCCAACCAGTATGAAAGTTATGGTCATTTCTACGTTCCGGGCAACCAATGCTTCTATCTAGGGCGTTGTTCCACCAGATCCAATAGCTAGGGCCTAAGAAGTCAACGCCAGAAGCATAAACTGCAATATAAATACAACAATTATTCCCTTGTATAACAAGGATAATTGCAACCAGTGTGAAAGGTATGGTCATTTCTACGTTCCGGGCGACCTAGGCTTCACTCTAATGCATTGCTCCACCACATCGAATAGCTACGGACTTAGAAGTCAGAGCCATAACTATAAAATACAATATAAATACAATAGTTTTTCCATTGTATAAAATGAATAATTGCAAACTGTGTGGAAGTAATGGTTACTTCTACGTTCCGGGCAACCTAGGCTTCACCCTAGGGCGTTGCTCCACGTGATCGAATAGTTAGGGCCTAAGAAGTCAACGCCAGAAGCATAAAATACGATATATGTACAACAGTTTTTCCATCGTACAAAACGAATAATTGCAACCAGTGTGAAAGTAATAGACACTTCTACGTTGCGGGCATCCTAGACTTAACTCTGAGGCATTGCTACACCAGATCGAATACATAGGGCCTTAGAAGTCAACGCCAGAAGTAAAAAGTACAATCAAAATCCAAAAGTTTGTCCATCCTATAGCTGGAATAATTGCAACCAGAGTGAAAGTAATGGTCATTTCCACGTTTCGGGCGACCTAGGCTCCACTCTAGGGCGTTGCTCCACCAGATGGAACAGCTAGGGCCTTAGAAGTCAATGCCAGAAGCATAAAATACAAAATAAATACAACAGTTTTACCATCGTATAAAATGAATAATCGCAAACAGTGTGAAGGTAATGGTCATTTCTACGTTCCGGGCAACCTAGTCTTCACTCTAGGGCGTTGCTCCACCAGATCATATAGTTAGGGCCATAGAAGTCAACGCCCGAAGCATAAAATACAA
Source organism: Calliopsis andreniformis (assembly GCF_051401765.1). Taxonomy (NCBI): domain Eukaryota; kingdom Metazoa; phylum Arthropoda; class Insecta; order Hymenoptera; family Andrenidae; genus Calliopsis; species Calliopsis andreniformis. The sequence continues at coordinate 22,117,820 of NW_027480422.1, forward strand.
AATAACTAGAACAGTTTTTCCATCGTATAACAAGAATAATTGCAACCAGTGTGAAAGTGATGGCCATTTCTACATTCCGGGCAACCTAGGCTTCACTCTAGGGCGTTGCTCCACCGGATCGAATAGTTAGGGCATAAGAAGTCAACGCCAGAAGCACCAAATACAAAATTAATACAACAGTTTTTCCATCGTATAAAACGAATAATTGCAACCAGTATGAAGGTTATGGTCATTTCTACGTTCCGGGCAACCTAGGCTTCACCCTAGGGCGCTGCTCAACCTGATCGAATAGTTAGGGCGTAAGAGGTCAACGCCAGAAGCATAAAATACAATATAAATACAACAGCTTTTCCATAGTATCTGATGTATATTTGCAAACAGTGTGAAAGTAAAGGCCATTTCTACGTTCCGGGCAACCTAGGCTTAATTGTAGGGCGTTGATCCACCAGATCGCATAGTTAGGGACTTAGAAGTAAACGCAAGAAGCATAAAATACAGTAAAAATACAACTGTTTTTCCATCAAATAAAAGGAATAATTGCAACCAGTGTGAAAGAAATAGTCATTTCTACTTTCCGGGCAACCTAGGCTTCACTCTAGGGCGTTGCTCAACCAGATCAAATAGCGAGGGACTTAGAAGTAAACGCCAGAAGCATAAAATACAATAAAAATACAACAGTTTTTCCATCGTATAAAAGGAATAATTGCAACCAGTGTGAAAGTAATGGTCATTTCTATTTTCCGGGCAACCTAGGTTTCACTCTTGGGCGTTGCTCCACCACATCGAGTAGCTACGGCCTTAGAAGTCAACTCCAGAAGCATAAAATACAATATAAATACAACAGCTTTTCCATCGTATAAAATGAATGATTGCAAGCAGTGTGAAAGTTATGGTCATTTCTACGTTCCGGGCAACCTAGGCTTCACTCTAGGGCGTTGTTCCACCACATCGAATAGCTACGGCCTTAGATGTCAACGCCAGAAGCATAAAACACGATATAAATACAACAGTTTTACCATCGTATAAAACGAATAATTGCAACCAGAATGCAAGTTATGGTCATTTCTACGTTCCGGGCAACCTAGGATACACTCTAGGGCGTTGCTCCACCAGTTCGAAGAGGTAGGGCCATAGAAATCAATGCCCGAAGCATAAAATACGATAAAGATATAACAGTTTTTCCATCGTATAGAATGAGTAATTGCAACAAGTGTGATAGTAATGCTCATTTCTACGTTCCGTGCAACCTAGGCTTCACTCTAGGGCGTAGCTCCACCACATCGAATGGCTACGGCCTTAGAAGTAAACGCCTGAAGCCTAAAATACAAGAAAAATACCACAGTTTTTCCATCGTGTAACAGGAATAATTGCATCAACTGTGAAGATAATGGTCATTTCTACGTTCCGGGCAACCTAGGCTTCGCTCCAGGGCGTTGTTACACCAGATCCAATAGTTAGGGCCTAAGAAGTCACCGCCAGAAGGACCAAATACAAAATAAATACAACAGTTTTTCCATCGTATAAAACGAATAATTGCATCCAGTGTAAAAGTAATGGCCACTTCTACGTTCCGGGCAACCTAGGCTTCACCCTAGGGCGTTGCTCTACCAGATCGAATAGTTAGGGCCTAAGAAGTCAACGCCAGAAGCATAAAATACGATATATGTACAACAGTTTTTCCATCGTATATCACGAATAATTGCAACCAGTGTGAAAGTGGTGGTCACTCCTACGTTCCGGGCATCCTAGACTTAACTCTGAGGCATCGCTCCACCAGATCGAATAGTTAGGGCCTTAGAAGTCAACTCCCGAAGCATAAAATACAATATAAATACAACAGTTCTTCCGTCGTATAACAGGAATAATTGCAAACAGTGTGAAAGTGATGGTCATTTCTACGTTCCTGGCAACCTACGCTTCAGTCTAGGGCGTTGGACCACCCGATCCAATAGTTAGGGCCTTAGAAGTCAACGCCCGACGCATAAAATACAATAAAAATACAACAGTTTTTCCATCGTACAACAGGAATAATTGCAACCAGAGTGAAGGTGATGGATATTTCTACGTTCCGGGCAGCCTAGGATTCACTCTAGGGCGTTGCTCCACCAGATCGAATAGTTAGGGCCATAGAAGTCAACGCCCGAAGCATAAAATGCGATAAAGATATAACAGCTTTTCCATCGTATAAAATGAGTAATTGCAACAAGTGTGAAGGTAATGGTCATTTCTGCGTTCCGGGCAACCTAGACTTGACTCTAGGGCGTTGCTCCACCCGATCGAATAGTTAGGGCCTTAGAAGTCAACGCCCGAAGCATAAAATACAATATAAATACAGCAGTTCTTCCATCGTATAACAGGAATAATTGCAAACAGTGTGAAAGAGATGGTCATTTCTACGTTCCTGGCAACCTACGCTTCAGTCTAGGGCGTTGGTCCACCAGAGCCAATAGTTAGGGCCTTAGAAGTCAACGCCCGACGCATAAATTACAATAAAAATACAACAGTTTTTCCATCGCACGACAGGAATAATTGCAACCAGAGTGAAGGTGATGGATATTTCTGCGTTCCGGGCAACCTAGGATACACTCTAGGGCGCTGCTCCACCAGATCGAAGAGGTAGGGCCATAGAAATCAATGCCCGAAGCATAAAATAGGATAAAGATATAACAGTTTTTCCATCGTATAAAATGAGTAATTGCAACAACTGTGATAGTGATGGTCATTTCTACGTTCCGTGCAACCTAGGCTTCACTCTAGGCCGTCGCCCCACCAGGTCGAATAGTTAGGGCCTAAGAAGTCAACGCCAGAACCATAAAATACGATATATGTACAACAGTTTTTCCATCGTATATCACGAATAATTGCAACCAGTGTGAAAGTAATGGTCACTTCTACGTTTCGGGCATCCTAGACTTAACCCTGAGGCATCGCTCCACCAGATCGAATACATAGGGCCTTAGAAGTCAACGCCAGAAGCATAAGGTACAATAAAAATCCAACAGTTTGTTCATCGTATAACAGGAATAATTGCAACCAGTATGAAAGTTATGGTCATTTCTACGTTCGGAGCAACCTAGGCTTCACTCTAGGGCGTTGCTCCACCAGATCGAATAGTTAGGGCCTAAGAAGTCAACGCCCGAAGCATAAAATGCAATATATATACAACAGTTCTTCCATCGTATAACAGGAATAATTGCAAACAGTGTGAAAGTGATGGTCATTTCTCCGTTTCTGGCAACCTACACTGCAGTCTAGGGCGGTGTTCCACCAGATCCAATAGTTAGGGCCTTAGAAGTCAACGCCCGACGCATAAAATACAATAAAAATACGACAGTTTTTCCATCGTACAACAGGAATAATTGCAACCAGAGTGAAGGTGATGGACATTTATACGTTCCGGGCAACCTAGGATTCACTCTAGGGCGTTGCTCCACAAGATCGAATAGTTAGGGGCTAAGAAGTCTACGCCAGAAGCATAAAATACAATAAAAATACAACAGTTTTTCCATCGTATAGCTGGAATAATTGCAACCAGAGTGAAAGTAATGGTCATTTCCACGTTTCGGGCGACCTAGGCTCCACTCTCGGGCGTTGCTCCACCAGATGGAACAGCTAGGGCCTTAGAAGTCAATGCCAGAAGCATAAAATACAAAATAAATACAACAGTTTTACCATCGTATAAAATGAATAATCGCAAACAGTGTGAAGGTAATGGTCATTTCTACGTTCCGGGCAACCTAGGCTTCACTCTAGGGCGTTGCTCCACCAGATCGAATAGTTAGGGCCATAGAAGTCAACGCCCGAAGCATAAAATACAAAATAACTAGAACAGTTTTTCCATCGTATAACAAGAATAATTGCAACCAGTGTGAAAGTGATGGCCATTTCTACGTTCCGGGCAACCTAGGCTTCACTCTAGGGCGTTGCTCCACCGGATCGAATAGTTAGGGCATAAGAAGTCAACGCCAGAAGCACCAAATACAAAATTAATACAACAGTTTTTCCATCGTATAAAACGAATAATTGCAACCAGTATGAATGTTATGGTCATTTCTACGTTCCGGGCAACCTAGGCTTCACCCTAGGGCGCTGCTCAACCTGATCGAATAGTTAGGGCGTAAGAGGTCAACGCCAGAAGCATAAAATACAATATAAATACAACAGCTTTTCCATAGTATCTGATGTATATTTGCAAACAGTGTGAAAGTAAAGGCCATTTCTACGTTCCGGGCAACCTAGGCTTAATTGTAGGGCGTTGCTCAACCAGATCGCATAGCGAGGGACTTAGAAGTAAACGCCAGAAGCATAAAATACAATAAAAATACAACAGTTTTTCCATCGTATAAAAGGAATAATTGCAACCAGTGTGAAAGTAATGGTCATTTCTATTTTCCGGGCAACCTAGGTTTCACTCTTGGGCGTTGCTCCACCACATCGAGTAGCTACGGCCTTAGATGTCAACGCCAGAAGCATAAAACACGATATAAATACAACAGTTTTACCATCGTATAAAACGAATAATTGCAACCAGAATGCAAGTTATGGTCATTTCTACGTTCCGGGCAACCTAGGCTTCAGCCTAGGTCGTTGCTCTACCAGATCGAATAGTTAGGGCCTAAGAAGTCAACGCCAGAACCATAAAATACGATATATGTACAACAGTTTTTCCATCGTATATCACGAATAATTGCAACCAGTGTGTAAGTAATGGTCACTTCTACGTTCCGGGCATCCTAGACTTAACCCTGAGGCACCGCTCCAGCAGATCGAATACATAGGGCCTTAGAAGTCAACGCCAGAAGCATAAAGTACAATAAAAATCCAACAGTTTGTTCATCGTATAACAGGAATAATTGCAACCAGTATGAAAGTTATGGTCATTTCTACGTTCGGAGCAACCTAGGCTTCACTCTAGGGCGTTGCTCCACCAGATCGAATAGTTAGGGCCTAAGAAGTCAACGCCCGAAGCATAAAATGCAATATATATACAACAGTTCTTCCATCGTATAACAGGAATAATTGCAAACAGTGTGAAAGTGATGGTCATTTCTCCGTTTCTGGCAACCTACACTGCAGTCTAGGGCGGTGTTCCACCAGATCTAATAGTTAGGGCCTTAGAAGTCAACGCCCGACGCATAAAATACAATAAAAATACGACAGTTTTTCCATCGTACAACAGGAATAATTGCAACCAGAGTGAAGGTGATGGACATTTCTACGTTCCGGGCAACCTAGGATTCACTCTAGGGCGTTGCTCCACCAGATCGAATAGTTAGGGGCTAAGAAGTCTACGCCAGAAGCATAAAATACAATAAAAATACAACAGTTTTTCCATCGTATAGCATGAATAATTGCAGCCAGAGTGAAGGTAATGGACATGTCTACGTTTCGGGCATCCTAGGCTTCACACTAGGGCGTTGCTCAACCAGATCGAATAGCAAGGGCCTTAGAAGTCAACGCCCGACGCATAAAATATAATAAAAATACGACAGTTTTTCCATCGTACAACAGGAATAATTGCAACCAGAGTGAAGGTGATGGACATTTCTACGTTCCGGGCAACATAGGCTTCACTCTTGGACGTTGCCTCACGAGATCGAATAGCTAGGACCTTAGATGTCAACGCCAGAAGCATAAAATACAGTAAAAGTACAACAGTTTTTCCATCGTATAGCATGAATAATTGCAACCAGTGTGAAAGTAATGGTCATTTCTACGTTTCGGGCAACCTATGCTTCTATCTAGGGCGTTGTTCCACCAGATCCAATAGCTAGGGCCTAAGAAGTCAACGCCAGAAGCATAAACTGCAATATAAATACAACAGTTATTCCCTTGTATAACAAGGATAATTGCAACCAGTGTGAAAGGTATGGTCATTTCTACGTTCCGGGCGACCTAGGCTTCACTCTAATGCATTGCTCCACCACATCGAATAGCTACGGACTTAGAAGTCAAAGCCATAACTATAAAATACAATATAAATACAATAGTTTTTCCATTGTATAAAATGAATAATTGCAAACTGTGTGGAAGTAATGGTTACTTCTACGTTCCGGGCAACCTAGGCTTGACCCTAGGGCGTTGCTCCACCTGATCGAATAGTTAGGGCCTAAGAAGTCAACGCCAGAAGCATAAAATACGATATATGTACAACAGTTTTTCCATCGTACAAAACGAATAATTGCAACCAGTGTGAAAGTAATAGACATTTCTACGTTGCGGGCATCCTAGACTTAACTCTGAGGCATTGCTACACCAGATCGAATACATAGGGCCTTAGAAGTCAACGCCAGAAGTATAAAGTACAATCAAAATCCAAAAGTTTGTCCATCGTATAGCTGGAATAATTGCAACCAGAGTGAAAGTAATGGTCATTTCCACGTTTCGGGCGACCTAGGCTCCACTCTCGGGCGTTGCTCCACCAGATGGAACAGCTAGGTCCTTAGAAGTCAATGCCAGAAGCATAAAATACAAAATAAATACAACAGTTTTACCATCGTATAAAATGAATAATCGCAAACAGTGTGAAGGTAATGGTCAATTCTACGTTCCGGGCAACCTAGGCTTCACTCTAGGGCGTTGCTCCACCAGATCGAATAGTTAGGGCCATAGAAGTCAACGCCCCAAGCATAAAATACAAAATAACTAGAACAGTTTTTCCATCGTATAACAAGAATAATTGCAACCAGTGTGAAAGTGATGGCCATTTCTACATTCCGGGCAACCTAGGCTTCACTCTAGGGCGTTGCTCCACCGGATCGAATAGTTAGGGCATAAGAAGTCAACGCCAGAAGCACCAAATACAAAATTAATACAACAGTTTTTCCATCGTATAAAACGAATAATTGCAACCAGTATGAAAGTTATGGTCATTTCTACGTTCCGGGCAACCTAGGCTTCACCCTAGGGCGCTGCTCAACCTGATCGAATAGTTAGGGCGTAAGAGGTCAACGCCAGAAGCATAAAATACAATATAAATACAACAGCTTTTCCATAGTATCTGATGTATATTTGCAAACAGTGTGAAAGTAAAGGCCATTTCTACGTTCCGGGCAACCTAGGCTTTATTGTAGGGCGTTGATCCACCAGATCGTATAGTTAGGGACTTAGAAGTAAACGCAAGAAGCATAAAATACAGTAAAAATACAACAGTTTTTCCATCAAATAAAAGGAATAATTGAAACCAGTGTGAAAGCAATAGCCATTTCTACGGTCCGGGGATCCTAGACTTAACTCGGAGGCATTGCTCCACCAGATCGAAATATAGGGCCTTAGAAGTCAACGCCAGAAGCATAAAGTACAACAAATATCCAACAGTCTGTCCATCGTATAACAGGAATAATAGCAACCAGTGTGAAGGTAATGGTCATTTCTACGTTCCGGGCACCCTAGGCTTGACTCTAGGGCGTTGCTTCACCAGATCGAATAGTTAGGGCCTTAGAAAACAACTCCAGACGCATAAAATACAATATAAATACAACAGTTTTTCCACGGTATAAAACGAATAATTGCAACCAGTATGAAACTTATGGTCATTTCTACGTTCCGGGCAACCTAGGCTTGACTCTAGGGCGTTGCTTCACCAGATCGAATAGTTAGGGCCTTAGATGTCAACGCCCGAAGCATAAAATACAAAATAAATAGGACATATTTTCCATTGTATAAAACGAATAATTGCAACCAGCGTAAAAGTTATGGTCATTTCTACGTCCCTAGCAGCCTAGGCTTCAGTCTAGGGCATTGTCCCACCAATTCGAATAGTTAGTGCCTAAGAAGTCAACGCCAGAAGCATAAAATACAATAGATATACAACAGTTTTTCCATCGTATAACAGGAATAATTGCAACCAGTGTGAAAGTACTGGTCATTTCTATGTTCCGGGTGACCTAGGCTTCACTCTAGGGCATTGCTCCGCCAGATCGAATAGCTAGGGACTTAGAATTCAACGCCAGAAGAACAAAATACAACATAAGTACAACAGTTTTTCCATCGTATAAAATGTATAATTGCAAGAAGTGTGAAGGTAATGGTCATTTCTACGTTCCGGGCAACCTAGGCTTGACTCTAGGGCGTTGCTTCACCAGATCGAATAGTTAGGGCCTTAGATGTCAACGCCCGAAGCATAAAATACAAAATAAATAGGACATATTTTCCATTGTATATAATGTATATTTGCAAACAGTGTGAAAGTAAAGGTCATTTCTAAGTTCCGGGCAACCTAGGTTTCGCTGCAGTGCGCTGCTGCACCTGATCGAATAGCTGGGGACTTAGAGGTCAACGCCAGAAGCATAAAATGCATTATAAATACCACAGTTTTTCCATCGTAAAACATGAATAATTGCAACCAGGGTGAAGGTGATGGTCATTTCTAAGTTCCGGGCAACCTAGGCTTCACTCTAGAGCGTTGCTCCACCAGATCGAATACCTAGGGCCTTAGAAGTTAACGCCAGAAGCACAAAATAAAATAAAAGTACAACAGTTATTCCATCGTATAACAGGAATAATTGCAACCAGTATGAAAGTTATGGTCATTTCTACGTTCCGGGCAACCTAGGCTTCACCCTAGGCCGTTCCTCCAGCATATCCAATAGTTAGGACCTCAGAAGTCAACGCCTGGAGCATAAAATACAATAAAAATACCACAGTTTTTCCATCGTATAATAGGAATAATAGCAACCAGAGTGAAGGTGATGGTCACTTCTAAGTTCCGGGCAACCCAGGCTTCACTCTAGAGCGTTGCACCACCAGATCGCATAGCTAGGGCCTTAGAAGTCAACGCCAGAAGCATAAAATAAAATATAAATACAACAGTTATTCCATCGTATAACAGGAATAATTACAACCAGTGTGAAAGTAATGGGCATTTCTACGTTCCGTGCAACCTAGGCTTCACTCTAGGGCGTTGGTCGACCAGATCGAATAGTTAGGGCCTGAGAAAACAACTCCAGACGCATAAAACGCAATAAAAATACAACAGTTTTTCCATCGTATGAAAAGAATAATTGCAACCAGTGTGAAAGTAATGGTCATTTCTACGTTCCGGGCAACCTAGGCTTCACTCTATGGCGTTGCTCCACCACATCGAATAGCTACGGCCTTAGAAGTCAAAGCCAGAAGCATAAAATGCAATATAAATGCAACAGTCTTTCCATTGTATAAAATGTGTAATTGCAAACAGTGTGGAAGTAATGGTTATTTCTACGTTCCGGGCAACCTAGGCTTCACGCTAGGGCGTTGCTCCACCACATCGAATAGCTACGGCCTTAGGAGTCAACGCCAGAGGCATAACATAGAATATAGGTACAACAGTTTTTCCATCGTATAAAACGAATAATTGCAACCATTGTGAAAGTACTGGTCATTTCTATGTTCCGGGTGACCTAGGCTTCACTCTAGGGCATTGCTCCACCAGATCGAATAGCTAGGGTCTTAGAATTCAGCACCAGAAGAACAAAATACAACATAAGTACAACGGTTTTTCCATCGTATAAAATGTATAATTGCAAGAAGTGTGAAGGTAATGGTCATTTCTACGTTCCGGGCAACCTAGGCTTGACTCTAGGGCGTTGCATCACCAGATCGAATAGTTAGGGCCTTAGATGTCAACGCCCGAAGCATAAAATACAAAATAAATAGGACATATTTTCCATTGTATATAATGTATATTTGCAAACAGTGTGAAAGTAAAGGTCATTTCTAAGTTCCGGGCAACCTAGGTTTCGCTGCAGGGCGCTGCTGCACCTGATCGAATAGCTAGGGACTTAGAGGTCAACGCCAGAAGCATAAAATACATTATAAATACCACAGTTTTTCCATCGTCTAACAGGAATAATTGCAACCAGGGTGCAGGTGATGGTCATTTCTAAGTTCCGGGCAACCTAGGCTTCACTCTAGAGCGTTGCTCCACCAGATCGAATAGCTAGGGCCTTAGAAGTTAACGCCAGAAGCACAAAATAAAATAAAAATACAACAGTTATTCCATCGTATAACAGGAATAATTACAACCAGTGTGAAAGTAATGGTCATTTCTACGTTCCGTGCAACCTAGGCTTCACTCTAGGGCGTTCGTCCACCAGGTCGAATAGATAGGGCCTTAGAAAACAACTCCAGACGCATAAAATACAATATAAATACAACAGTTTTTCCACGGTATAAAACGAATAATTGCAACCAGTATGAAACTTATGGTCATTTCTACGTTCCGGGCAACCTAGGCTTGACTCTAGGGCGTTGCTTCACCAGATCGAATAGTTAGGGCCTTAGATGTCAACGCCCGAAGCATAAAATACAAAATAAATAGGACATATTTTCCATTGTATAATAGGAATAATAGCAACCAGAGTGAAGGTGATGGTCACTTCTAAGTTCCGGGCAACCCAGGCTTCACTCTAGAGCGTTGCACCACCAGATCGCATAGCTAGGGCCTTAGAAGTCAACGCCAGAAGCATAAAATAAAATATAAATACAACAGTTATTCCATCGTATAACAGGAATAATTACAACCAGTGTGAAAGTAATGGGCATTTCTACGTTCCGTGCAACCTAGGCTTCACTCTAGGGCGTTGGTCGACCAGATCGAATAGTTAGGGCCTGAGAAAACAACTCCAGACGCATAAAACGCAATAAAAATACAACAGTTTTTCCATCGTATGAAAAGAATAATTGCAACCAGTGTGAAAGTAATGGTCATTTCTACGTTCCGGGCAACCTAGGCTTCACTCTATGGCGTTGCTCCACCACATCGAATAGCTACGGCCTTAGAAGTCAAAGCCAGAAGCATAAAATGCATTATAAATGCAACAGTCTTTCCATTGTATAAAATGTGTAATTGCAAACAGTGTGGAAGTAATGGTTATTTCTACGTTCCGGGCAACCTAGGCTTCACGCTAGGGCGTTGCTCCACCACATCGAATAGCTACGGCCTTAGGAGTCAACGCCAGAGGCATAACATAGAATATAGGTACAACAGTTTTTCCATCGTATAAAACGAATAATTGCAACCATTGTGAAAGTACTGGTCATTTCTATGTTCCGGGTGACCTAGGCTTCACTCTAGGGCATTGCTCCACCAGATCGAATAGCTAGGGTCTTAGAATTCAGCACCAGAAGAACAAAATACAACATAAGTACAACGGTTTTTCCATCGTATAAAATGTATAATTGCAAGAAGTGTGAAGGTAATGGTCATTTCTACGTTCCGGGCAACCTAGGCTTGACTCTAGGGCGTTGCAGCACCAGATCGAATAGTTAGGGCCTTAGATGTCTACGCCCGAAGCATAAAATACAAAATAAATAGGACATATTTTCCATTGTATATAATGTATATTTGCATACAGTGTGAAAGTAAAGGTCATTTCTAAGTTCCGGGCAACCTAGGTTTCGCTGCAGGGCGCTGCTGCACCTGATCGAATAGCTAGGGACTTAGAGGTCAACGCCAGAAGCATAAAATACATTATAAATACCACAGTTTTTCCATCGTATAACATGAATAATTGCAACCAGGGTGAAGTTGATGGTCATTTCTAAGTTCCGGGCAACCTAGGCTTCACTCTAGAGCGTTGCTCCACCAGATCGAATACCTAGGACCTTAGAAGTTAACGCCAGAAGCACAAAATAAAATAAAAGTACAACAGTTATTCCATCGTATAACAGGAATAATTACAACCAGTGTGAAAGTAGTGGTCATTTCTACGTTCCGTGGAACCTAGGCTTCTCTCGAGGGCGTTGCTCCACCAGATCGAATAGTTAGGGCCTAAGAAGGCAACGCCAGAAGCATAAAATACGATATAAATACAACAGCTTTTCCATCGTAGATGATGTGTATTTGCAAAGAGTGAGAAAGTGAAGGTCATTTCTTCGTTCCGGGCAACCTAGGCATAACTGTAGGGCGTTGCTCCACCAGATCGCATAGTTAGGTACTTAGAATTTAACGCCAGAAGCATAAAATACAATAAAAATGCAACAGTTTTTCCATCGTATAACAGGAATAATTGCAACCAGCGTGAAAGTACAGGTGATTTCTACGTTCCGGGCAACCTAGGTTTAGCTGTAGGGCGTTGCTCCACCAGATCCAATAACTAGCGGCTTAGAAGTCAACGCCAGAGGCATAAAATACAATAAAAATACAACAGCTTTTCCATCGTACAAAAGGAATAATTGCAACCAGTGTGAAAGTTATGGTCATTTCTACGTTCCCGGGCAACCTAGGCTTAACTCCAGGTCGTTGCTCCACCAGATCGCATAGCCAGCGACTTTGAATACAACACCAGAAGCATAAAATACAATAAAAATGCAGCAGATTTTCCATCGTATAACAGGAATAATTGCAACCAGTGTGAAAGTACAGTTCATTTCTACGTTCCGGGCAACCTAGGCTTCACTCTAGGGCGTTCCTCCACCAGATCGAATAGTTAGGGCCTTAGAAGTCAACGCCAGAAGCATAAAATACAACATAAGTATAGCAGTTCTGCCATCGTATAAAATGTATAATTGCAAGCAGAGTGAAAGTGAAGGTCACTCCTACGTTCCGGGCAACCTAGGATTCACTCTAGGGCTTTGTTCCACCAGATCGAATAGTTAGGGCCTAAGAAGTCAGCGCCAGAAGCATAAAATACAATATAAATACAATAGCTTTTCCATCGTATATAATGTATATTTGCAAACAGTGTGAAAGTAAAGGCAATTTCTACGTACCGGGCAACCTAGGCTTAACTGTAGGGCGTTGCTCCACCAGATCGGATAGTTAGTGCCTCAGAAGTCAACGCCAGAAGCATAAAATACAATAAAAATACAACAGTTTTTATATCGTATAAAAGGAATAATTGCAAACAGTGTGAAATAAAGGTCATTTCTATGTTCCGGGCAACCTAGGCTTAACTGTAGGGCGTTCCTCCAACAGATCGCATAGCTAGGGACTTAGAAATTAACGCCAGAAGCATAAAATACAATAAAGATGCAAAAGTTTTTCCATCGTATAACAGGAATGATTGCAACCAGTGTGAAGGTAATGGTCTATTCCACGTTCCGGGCAACCTAGGCTTCACTACAGGGCGGTGCTCCACCAGACCAAATAATTAGGGCCTAAGAAGTCAACGCCACAAGCATAAAATACAATATAAATACAACTGCTTTTCTATGACATATAATGTATATTTGGAAACATTGTGAAAGTAACGGTCATTTCTACGTTCCGGCAACCTAGGCTTTACTCTACGGCGTTGCTCCACCAGATCGAATAGTTAGGGACTTAGAGTTCAACGCCAGAAACATAAAATACAACATAAGTACAACAGTTTTTCCATCGTATAACAGGAATGATTGCAACCAGTGTGAAAGTACAGGTCATTTCTACGTTCCGGGCAACCTAGGCTTCGCTTAAGGGCGTTGCTCCACCAGATCGAATAGCTAGGGACTTAGAAGTCAACGCCAGAAGCATAAAATACAATAAAAATACAACAGTTTTTCCATCGTATATAATGTATATTAGAAAACAGTGTGAAGGTAAAGGTCATTTCTACGTTCCGGGCAACCAAGGCTTAACTGTAGGGCGTTGCTCCACCAGATCTAATAGTTCGATACTTAGAATTTAACGACAGAACCATAAAATACAATAAAAATGCAGCAGTTTTTCCATCGTATAACAGGAATAATTGCAACCAGTGTGAAAGTACAGGTCATTTCTACGTTCCGGGCAACCTAGGCTTCACTCTAGGGCGTTGTTCCTCCAGATCGAATAGCTAGGACCTAAGAAGTCTACACCAGAAGCATAAAATACAATATAAATACAACAGTTTTTCCATCGTATAATACGAATAATTGCAACCAGTGTGAAAGCAATGGCCATTTCTACGTTCCGGGCAACATAGGCTTCACTCTAGGGCGTTGTTCCACCAGATCGAATAGTTAGGGCCTAAGAAGGCAACGCCAGAGGCATAACATAAAATATAAGTACAACAGTTTTTCCATCGTATCAAACGAATAATTGCATTCAGTATGAAGGTTATGGTCATTTCTAAGTTCCCGGCAACCTAGGCTTCACTCTAGGGTATTGTTCCTCGAGATCGAATAGCTAGGACCTAAGAAGTCTACACCAGAAGCATAAAATACAATATAAATACAACAGTTTTTCCATCGTATAATACGAATAATTGCAACAAGTATGAAAGCAATGGCCATTTCTACGTTCCGGGCAACATAGGCTTCACTCTAGGGCGTTGTTCCACTAGATCGAATAGTTAGGGACTAAGAAGTCAACGCCAGAAGCATAAACTGCAATATAAATACAACAGTTATTCCCTTGTATAAAATGAATAATTGCAACCAGTGTGAAAGGTATGGTCATTTCTGCGTTCCGGGCAGCCTAGGCTTCACTCTATGGCGCTGCTCCACCACATCGTATAGCTGCGGCCTTAGAAGTCAACGCCAGAGGCATAACATAGAATATAAGTACAACAGTTTTTCTATTGTATAAAACGAATAATTGCATTCAGTATGAAGGTTATTGTCATTTCTACGTTCCGGGCAACCTAGTCTTCACCCTAGGGCGTTTCTCCACCCAGATCGAATAGCTAGGGACTTACAATTCAACGCCAGAAGCATAAAATACAATAAAAATACAACAGTTTCTCCATGGTATAAGTGGAATAATTGCAACCGGTGTGAAAGTGGTAGTAATTTCTACGTTCCGGGCAACCTAGGCTTGACTCTAGGGCGTTGTTATACCAGATCGAATAGTTAGCACCTAAGGAGTCAATGCCAGAAGCATAAAATACAATATAAATACAACAGTTCTTCATTCGTATTAACGAATAATTGCAACCAGTGTGAAAGTAATGGTCATTTCTACATTCCGGGCAACCTAGGCTTCAATCTAGGGCGTTGTGCCACCACATAGAATAATTAGGGCCGAAGAAGTCAACGCCAGAAACATAAGACACAATATAAATACAACAGTTTTTCCATCGTAAAACAGGAATAATTGAAACCAGTGTTAAAGTAATGGTCATTTCTACGTTCCGTGCAGCCTAGGCTTCACTCTAGGGTGTTGCTCCACCATATCGAAGAGCTGGGGACTTAGAAGTCAACGCCAGAAGCATAAAATACAATATGAATACAACATTTTTTCCATCGTATGACAGTATTAATTGCAACCACTGTGAAGGTAATGGTCATTTCTACGTTCCGTACAACCTAGGTTCCACTCTAGGGCGTTGCTCCACGAGATCGAATAGTTAGGGCCGAAGAAGTCAACGGCAGAAGCATAAAATACAAAATAAATACAACAGTTTTTCCATCGTATAATGCGAATAATTGCAACCAGGGTGAAAGTGACGGCCATTTCTACGTTCCGGCCATTCTAGATATAACTCTGAGGCGTTGCTCCACCAGATCGAATAGTTAGGGCCTAGGAAGTCAACACCAGGTGCATAAAATACAATAAGAATACAACAGTTTTTCCACCATATAACAGGAATAACTGCAACCAGTGTGAAGGCAATGGTCATTTCTACTTTCCGGGAAACCTAGGCTTCACTCTAGGGCGTTGCTCCACCAGATCGAATGGTCAGGGCCTAAGAAGTCAACGCCAGAAGCATAAAACACAATAAAGATACAACAGTTTTTCCATCGCATGACAGGAGTAATTACAATCAGTGTGAAAGTGATGGTCATTTCTACGTTCCGGGCAACCTAGCCTTCACTCTAGGGCGTTGCTCCACCAGATGGAATAGTTAGGGCCTAAGAAGTCAACGCCAGAAGCATAAAATACAATGTAAATACAACAGTTTTTCCATCGTATAAAACGAATAATTGCATCCAGTGTGAAAGTTATGGTCAGTCCTACGTTCCGGTCAACCTAGGCTTCACTCTAGGGCGTTGCTCCACCAGATAGAATCGTTAGGGATTTAGATGTCAACGCCCGAAGCATAAAATACAATGAAAATGCAACGGTTTTTCCATCGTATGACACCAATAATTGCGACCCGTGTGAAAGTGATAGCCATTTCTACGTTCCAGGCAACCTAGGCTTCACTGTAGGATGTTGCTCTTCCAAATCGAATAGATAGGGCCCTAGAAGTCTACGCCCGGAGCATAAAATACAATAAAAATACAACAGTCTTTCCGTCGTGTAGAATGAGTAATTGCCATCAGTGTGAATGTAATGGTCATCTCTGCGTTCCGTTCAACCTAGGATTCACTCTAGGGCGTTGCTGCATCAGAGCGAATAGTTAGGGCCTGAGAAGTCAACGGCCGAAGCATATAATACAATAAAAATACAACAGTTTTTCCATCGTATAACAGGAATAACTGCAACCAGTGTGAAGGTAATGGTCATTTCTACCTTCCGGGCAACCTAGGCTTCACTCTAGGGCGTTCCTCCACCAGATCGAATAGTTAGGGCCTATGAAGTCAACGCCGGAAGCATAAAATACAATGTAAATACAACAGTTTTTCCATCGTATAAAACGAATAATTGCATCCAGTGTGAAAGTTATGGTCAGTGCTACGTTCCGGTCAATCTAGGCTTCACTCTAGGGCGTTGCTCCACCAGATAGAAGCGTTAGGGCCTTAGATGTCAATGCCCGAAGCATAAAATACAATGAAAATGCAACGGTTTTTCCATCGTATGACACGAATAATTGCGACCCGTGTGAAAGTGATAGCCATTTCTACGTTCCAGGCAACCTAGGCTTCACTGTAGGGTGTTGCTCTACCAAATCGAATAGATAGGGCCTTAGAAGTCTACGCCCGGAGCATAAAATACAATAAAAATACAACAGTTTTTCCATCGTATAAAATGAGTAATAGCCATCAGTGTGAAGGTAATGGACATCTCTGCGTTCCGTTCAACCTAGGATTCACTCTAGGGCGTTGCTCCGACAGATCGAATAGTTAGGGCCTGAGAAGTCAACGGCCGAAGCATATAATACAATAAAAATACAACAGTTTTTCCATCGTATAATAGGAATACCTGCAACCAGTGTGAAGGTAATGGTCATTTCTACGTTCCGGGCAACCTAGGCTTCACTCTAGGGCGTTGCTCCACCAAAACGAATAGTTATTGCCTTAGAAGTCAACGCCCGAAGCATAAAATACAATAAAGATACAGCAGTATTTCCATCGTATAACAGGAGTAATTGCAACCAGTGTGAAAGTGATGGTCATTTCTACGTTCCGGCCAACCTAGGCTTCACTCTAGGGCGTTGTTCCGTCAGAACGAATTGTCAGGGCCTTAGAAGTCAACGCCAGAAGCGTAAAATACAAAACAAATGCAACAGTTTTTCCATCGTATAAAACGAATAATTGCAACCGATGTGAAAATTATGGCCACTTCTATGTTCCAGGCAACCTAGGCTTCACTGTAGGGTGTTGCTCTACCAAATCGAATAGATAGGGCCCTAGAAGTCTACGCCCGGAGCATAAAATACAATAAAAATACAACAGTCTTTCCATCGTATAGAATGAGTAATTGCCATCAGTGTGAGTGTGATGGTCATCTCTGCGTTCCGTTCAACCTAGGATTCACTCTAGGGCGTTGCTGCATCAGAGCGAATAGTTAGGGCCTGAGAAGTCAACGCCCGAAGCATATAATACAATAAAAATACAGCAGTTTTTCCATCGTATAACAGGAATAACTGCAACCAGTGTGAAGGTAATGGACATTCCTATGTTCCGGGCAACCTAGGCTCCACTCTAGGGCGTTGTTCCACCAGATCCAATAGTAAGGGCCTTAGAAGTCAACCCCGAAGCATAAAATACAGAATAAATACAGCAGTTTTTCCATCGTATAAAACAATTAATTGCAACCAGTGTGAAGGTTATGGTCATTTCTACATTCATGGCAACCTAGGCTTGACCCTAGGGCGTTGCTCCACCAGATCGAATAGTTAGGGCCTTAGAAGTCAACGCCCGAAGCATAAAATACAATAAAAATACAATAGTTTTTCCGTCGTATAAAATGGATAATTGCAATCAGTGTGAAGGTAATGGTCATTTCTACGTTGCGGGCAACCTAGGCTTCACTCTAGGGCGTTGCTCCACCAGATCGAATAGTTAGGGCCTTAGAAGTCAACGCCCGAACCATAAAATACAATAAAGATACAACGGTTTTTCCATCGTATAACAGGAGTAATTGCAACCAGTGTGAAAGTGATGGCCATTTCTACGTTCCGGGCAACCTAGGCTTCACACTAGGGCGTTGTTCCGCCTGAACGAATTGTTAGGGCCTTAGAAGTCAACGTCAGAAGCGTAAAATACAAAACAAATGCAACAGTTTTTCCATCGTATAAAACGAATAATTGCAACCGATGTGAAAATTATGGTCATTTCTACGTTCCGGGCAACCTAGGCTTCACTCTAGGGCGTTGCTCCACCAGATGGAATAGTTAGGGCCTTAGAAGTCAACGCCCGAAGCATAAAATACAATGAAAATGCAACGGTTTTTCCATCGTATAACACGAATAATTGCAACCAGTGTGGAAGTAGTGGTCACTTCTAGGTTCCGGGCAACCTAGGCTTCACTCTAGGGTGTTGCTCCACCAGATCGAATAGCTAGGGCCTAAGAAGTAATTGCCAGAAGCATAAAACACAATATAAATACAACTGCTGTTCCATCGTATAATGCGAATAATTGCAACCAGTGTGAAAGTGACGGCCATTTCTACGTTCCGGCCATTCTAGATATAACTCTGAGGCGTTGCTCCACCAGATCGAATAGTTAGGGCCTTAGAAGTCAACGCCGGAAGCATAAAATACAGAATAAATACAACAGTTTTTCCATCGAATAAAACGAATAATTGCATCCAGTGTGAAAGTAATGGCCATATCTAGGTTCCGGGCAACCTAGGCTTGGCTCTAGGGCGTTGCTCCACCAGATCGAATAGTTAGGGCCTTAGAAGCCAACGACCGAAGCATAAAATACAATAAAGATACAACAGTTTTTCCATCGTATAACAGGAGTAATTGCAACCAGTGTGAAAGTGATGGTCATTTCTACGTTCCGGGCAACCTAGGCTTCACTCTAGGGCGTTGCTCCACCAGATCGAATAGTTAGCGCCTTAGAAGTCAACGCCCGAAGCATAAAATACAATAAAAATACAATAGTTTTTCCGTCGTATAAAATGGATAATTGCAATCAGTGTGAAGGTAATGGTCATTTCTACGTTCCCGGCAACCTAGGCTTCACTCTAGGGCGTTGTTCCGCCAGAACGAATTGTTAGGGCCTTAGGAGTCAACGCCAGAAGCGTAAAATACAAAACAAATGCAACAGTTTTTTCATCGTATAAAACGAATAATTGCAACCGATGTGAAAATTATGGTCATTTCTACGTTCCGGGCAACCTAGGCTTCACTTTAGGGCGTTGCTCCACCACATGGAATAGTTAGGGCCTTAGAAGCCAACGACCGAAGCATAAAATACAATAAAGATACAACAGTTTTTCCATCGTATAACAGGAGTAATTGCAACCAGTGTGAAAGTGATGGTCATTTCTACGTTCCGGGCAACCTAGGCTTCACTCTAGGGCGATGTTCCGCCAGAACGAATTGTTAGGGCCTTAGAAGTTAACGCCAGAAGCGTAAAATGCAAAACAAATGCAACAGTTTTTCCATCGTATAAAACGAATAATTGCAACCGATGTGAAAATTATGGTCATTTCTACGTTCAGGGCAACCTAGGCTTCACCCTAGGGCGTTGCTCCACCAGACGGAATAGTTAGGGCCTTAGAAGTCAACGCCCGAAACATAAAATACAATGAAAATGCTACGGTTTTTCCATCGTATAACACGAATAATTGCAACCAGTGTGAAAGTGATAGTCACTTCTAGGTTCCGGGCAACCTAGGCTTCACTCTAGGGTGTTGCTCCACCAAATCGAATAGATAGGGCCTAAGAAGTCATCGCCAGAAGCATAAAACACAATATAAATACATCAGCTGTTGCATCGTATAAAGCGAATAATTGCAACCAGTGTGAAAGTGACGGCCATTTCTACGTTCCGGCCATCCTAGGTATAACTCTAAGGAGTTGCTCCACCAGATCGAATAGTTAGGGCCTAGGAAGTCAACACCAGGTGCATAAAATAAAATAAGAATACAACAGTTTTTCCATCATATAACAGGAATAACTGCAACCAGTGTGAAGGTAATGGTCATTTCTACGTTCCGGGCAACCTAGGCTCCACTCTAAGGCGTTGTTCCACCAGATCCAAGAGTAAGGGACTGAGAAGTCAACGCCAGAAGAATAAAATACAAAACAAGTACAACAGTTTTTCCTTCGTGTAACACGAATAATTGCAACCAGTGTGAAAGTGATGGTCATTTCTACGTTCCTGGCAACCTAGGCTTGACTCTAGGGCGTTGCTCCACCAGAGCGAATAGTTAGGTCCTTAGAAGTCAACGCCCGAAGCATAAAATACAATAAAAACACAATAGTTTTTCCATCGTGTAAAATGAATAATTGCCATCAGTGTGAAGGTAATGGTCATTTCTACGATCCGGGCAACCTAGGCTTCACACTAGGGCGTTGCTCCACCAGATCGAATGGTCAGGTCCTACGAAGTCAACGACAGAAGCATAAAACACAATAAAGATACAACAGTTTTTCCATCGCATTACAGGAGGAATTACAACCAGTGTGAATGTGATGGTCATCTCTGCGTTCCGTTCAACCTAGGATTCACTCTAGGGCGTTGCTGCATCAGAGCGAATAGTTAGGGCCTGAGAAGTCAACGCCCGAAGCATATAATACAATAAAAATGCAGCAGTTTTTCCATCGTATAACAGGAATAATTGCAACCAGTGTGAAAGTACAGGTCATTTCTACGTTCCGGGCAACCTAGGCTTCACTCTAGGGCGTTCCTCCACCAGATCGAATAGTTAGGGCCTTAGAAGTCAACGCCAGAAGCATAAAATACAACATAAGTAAAGCAGTTCTGCCATCGTATAAAATGTATAATTGCAAGCAGAGTGAAAGTGAAGGTCACTCCTACGTTCCGGGCAACCTAGGCTTCACTCTAGGGCTTTGTTCCACCAGATCGAATAGTTAGGGCCTAAGAAGTCAGCGCCAGAAGCATAAAATACAATATAAATACAATAGCTTTTCCATCGTATATAATATATATTTGCAAACAGTGTGAAAGTAAAGGCAATTTCTACGTACCGGGCAACCTAGGCTTAACTGTAGGGCGTTGCTCCACCAGATCGGATAGTTAGGGCCTCAGAAGTCAACGCCAGAAGCATAAAATACAATAAAAATACAACAGTTTTTATATCGTATAAAAGGAATAATTGCAAGCAGTGTGAAATAAAGGTCATTTCTACGTTCCGGGCAACCTAGGCTTAACTGTAGGGCGTTCCTCCAACAGATCGCATAGCTAGGGACTTAGAAATTAACGCCAGAAGCATAAAATACAATAAAGATGCAACAGTTTTTCCATCGTATAACAGGAATGATTGCAACCAGTGTGAAAGTACAGGTCATTTCTACGTTCCGGGCAACCTAGGCTTCGCTTAAGGGCGTTGCTCCACCAGATCGAATAGCTAGGGACTTAGAAGTCAACGCCAGAAGCATAAAATACAATAAAAATACAACAGTTTTTCCATCGTATATAATGTATATTAGAAAACAGTGTGAAGGTAAAGGTCATTTCTACGTTCCGGGCAACCAAGGCTTAACTGTAGGGCGTTGCTCCACCAGATCTAATAGTTCGATACTTAGAATTTAACGACAGAACCATAAAATACAATAAAAATGCAGCAGTTTTTCCATCGTATAACAGGAATAATTGCAACCAGTGTGAAAGTACAGGTCATTTCTACGTTCCGGGCAACCTAGGCTTCACTCTAGGGCGTTGTTCCACCAGATCGAATAGTTAGGGCCTTAGAAGTCAACGCACGAAGCATAAAATACAAAATTAATACAACAGTTTCTCCATCGTATAAAACGAATAGTTGCAACCAGTGTGAAAGATATGGTCATTTCTACGTTACGGGCAACCTAGGCTTCACTCTGGATCGTTGCTCCACCAAACCGAATAGCTAGGGCCTTAGAAGTCATAGCCCGAAGCATAAAATACAGAATTAATACAACAGTTATTCCATCGTATAACAGGTATAATTACAACCAGGGTGAAAGTAATGGGCATTTCTACGTTCCGAGCAACCTAGGCTTCACTCTAGGGCGTTGCTCCACCAGGTCGAGTAGTTAGGCCCTTAGAAGTCAACGCCAGAAGCATAAAATACAATACAAATACAAGGGCTTCTCCATCGTATAAAATGAATAATGGCAAACAGTGTGAATGTAATGGTCACTTCTACGTTCCGGGCAACCTAGGCTTCACTCCAGGGCGTTGTTGCATCAGATCGAATAGTTAGGCCCTTAGAAGTCAACGCCCGAAGGATAAAATACAATAAAAATGCAACAGTTTTTCCATCGAATAACACGAATAATTGCAACCAGGGTGAAAGTGATAGTCATTTCTACGTTCCGGGCAACCTAGGCTTCACTCTAGGGTGTTGCTCCACCAGATCGAATAGTTGGGGCCTAAGAAGTCAACACCAGGAGCATAAAGTGCAATAAAGATACAACGGTTTTTCCATCGTATAACAGGAGTAATTGCAACCAGTGTGAAAGTGATGGCCATTTCTACGTTCCGGGCAACCTAGGCTTCACACTAGGGCGTTGTTCCGCCTGAACGAATTGTTAGGGCCTTAGAAGTCAACGTCAGAAGCGTAAAATACAAAACAAATGCAACAGTTTTTCCATCGTATAAAACGAATAATTGCAACCGATGTGAAAATTATGGTCATTTCTACGTTCCGGGCAACCTAGGCTTCACTCTAGGGCGTTGCTCCACCAGATGGAATAGTTAGGGCCTTAGAAGTCAACGCCCGAAGCATAAAATACAATGAAAATGCAACGGTTTTTCCATCGTATAACACGAATAATTGCAACCAGTGTGGAAGTAGTGGTCACTTCTAGGTTCCGGGCAACCTAGGCTTCACTCTAGGGTGTTGCTCCACCAGATCGAATAGCTAGGGCCTAAGAAGTAATTGCCAGAAGCATAAAACACAATATAAATACAACTGCTGTTCCATCGTATAATGCGAATAATTGCAACCAGTGTGAAAGTGACGGCCATTTCTACGTTCCGGCCATTCTAGATATAACTCTGAGGCGTTGCTCCACCAGATCGAATAGTTAGGGCCTTAGAAGTCAACGCCCGAAGCATAAAATACAGAATAAATACAACAGTTTTTCCATCGAATAAAACGAATAATTGCATCCAGTGTGAAAGTAATGGCCATATCTAGGTTCCGGGCAACCTAGGCTTGGCTCTAGGGCGTTGCTCCACCAGATCGAATAGTTAGGGCCTTAGAACCCAACGACCGAAGCATAAAATACAATAAAGATACAACAGTTTTTCCATCGTATAACAGGAGTAATTGCAACCAGTGTGAAAGTGATGGTCATTTCTACGTTCCGGGCAACCTAGGCTTCACTCTAGGGCGTTGCTCCACCAGATCGAATAGTTAGGGCCTTAGAAGTCAACGCCCGAAGCATAAAATACAATAAAAATACAATAGTTTTTCCGTCGTATAAAATGGATAATTGCAATCAGTGTGAAGGTAATGGTCATTTCTACGTTCCCGGCAACCTAGGCTTCACTCTAGGGCGTTGTTCCGCCAGAACGAATTGTTAGGGCCTTAGGAGTCAACGCCAGAACCGTAAAATACAAAACAAATGCAACAGTTTTTTCATCGTATAAAACGAATAATTGCAACCGATGTGAAAATTATGGTCATTTCTACGTTCCGGGCAACCTAGGCTTCACTTTAGGGCGTTGCTCCACCACATGGAATAGTTAGGGCCTTAGAAGCCAACGACCGAAGCATAAAATACAATAAAGATACAACAGTTTTTCCATCGTATAACAGGAGTAATTGCAACCAGTGTGAAAGTGATGGTCATTTCTACGTTCCGGGCAACCTAGGCTTCACTCTAGGGCGATGTTCCGCCAGAACGAATTGTTAGGGCCTTAGAAGTTAACGCCAGAAGCGTAAAATGCAAAACAAATGCAACAGTTTTTCCATCGTATAAAACGAATAATTGCATCCGATGTGAAAATTATGGTCATTTCTACGTTCCGGGCAACCTAGGCTTCACTCTAGGGCGTTGCTCCACCAGATGGAATAGTTAGGGCCTTAGAAGTCAACGCCCGAAGCATAAAATACAATGAAAATGCAACGGTTTTTCCATCGTATAACACGAATAATTGCAACCAGTGTGGAAGTAGTAGTCACTTCTAGGTTCCGGGCAACCTAGGCCTCACTCTAGGGTGTTGCTCCACCAGATCGAATAGCTAGGGCCTAAGAAGTCATTGCCAGAAGCATTAAACACAATATAAATACAACAGCTGTTCCATCGTATAATGCGAATAATTGCAACCAGTGTGAAAGTGACGGCCATTTCTACGTTCCGGCCATTCTAGATATAACTCTGAGGCGTTGCTCCACCAGATCGAATAGTTAGGGCCTTCGAAGTCAACGCCAGAAGCATAAAATACAGAATAAATACAACAGTTTTTCCATCGTATAAAACGAATAATTGCATCCAGTGTGAAAGTAATGGCCATATCTAGTTTCCGGGCAACCTAGGCTTGGCTCTAGGGCGTTGCTCCACCAGATCGAATAGTTAGGGCCTTAGAAGCCAACGACCGAAGCATAAAATACAATAAAGATACAACAGTTTTTCCATCGTATAACAGGAGTAATTGCAACCAGTGTGAAAGTGATGGTCATTTCTACGTTCCGGGCAACCTAGGCTTCACTCTAGGGCGTTGCTCCACCAGATCGAATAGTTAGGGCTTTAGAAGTCAACGCCCGAAGCATAAAATACAATAAAAATACAATAGTTTTTCCGTCGTATAAAATGGATAATTGCAACCAGTGTGAAAGTTATGGTCATTTCTACGTTCCGGGCAACTTAGGCTTGCCTCTAGGGCGTTCCTCCACCAGATCGAATAGTTAGGGCCTATGAAGTCAACGCCAGAAGCATAAAATACAATGTAAATACAACAGTTTTTCCATCGTATAAAACGAATAATTGCATCCAGTGTGAAAGTTATGGTCAGTGCTACGTTCCGGTCAATCTAGGCTTCACTCTAGGGCGTTGCTCCACCAGATAGAATCGTTAGGGCCTTAGATGTCAACGCCCGAAGCATAAAATACAATGAAAATGCAACGGTTTTTCCATCGTATGACACGAATAATTGCGACCCGTGTGAAAGTGATAGCCATTTCTACGTTCCAGGCAACCTAGGCTTCACTGTAGGGTGT
Source organism: Calliopsis andreniformis (assembly GCF_051401765.1). NCBI lineage: Eukaryota > Metazoa > Arthropoda > Insecta > Hymenoptera > Andrenidae > Calliopsis > Calliopsis andreniformis. The sequence continues at coordinate 22,143,154 of NW_027480422.1, forward strand.
TGCTGTACCAAATCGAATAGATAAGGCCTTAGAAGTCTACGCCCGGAGCATAAAATACAATAAAAATACAACAGTTTTTCCATCGTATAAAATGAGTAATAGCCATCAGTGTGAAGGTAATGGTCATCTCTGCGTTCCGTTCAACCTAGGATTCACTCTAGGGCGTTGCTGCATCAGATCGAATAGTTAGGGCCTGAGAAGTCAACGGCCGAAGCATATAATACAATAAAAATACAGCAGTTTTTCCATCGTATAACAGGAATAACTGCAACCAGTGTGAAGGTAATGGACATTTCTACGTTCCGGGCAACCTAGGCTCCACTCTAGGGCGTTGTTCCACCAGATCCAATAGTAAGGGCCTTAGAAGTCAACGCCCGAAGCATAAAATACAGAATAAATACAACAGTTTTTCCATCGTATAAAACGAATAATTGCAATCAGTGTGAAGGTAATTGTCATTTCTACGTTCCGGGCAACCTAGGCTTCACTCTAGGGCGTTGCTCCACCAGATCGAATAGTTAGGGCCTTAGAAGTCAACGCCCGAACCATAAAATACAATAAAGATACAACAGTTTTTCCATCGTATAACAGGAGTAATTGCAACGAGTGTGAAAGTGATGGCCATTTCTACGTTCCGGGCAACCTAGGCTTCACTCTAGGGCGTTGTTCCGCCAGAACGAATTGTTAGGGCCTTAGAAGTCAACGCCAGAAACGTAAAATACAAAACAAATGCAACAGTTTTTCCATCGTATAAAACGAATAATTGCAACCGATGTGAAAATTATGGTCATTTCTACGTTCCGGGCAACCTAGGCTTCACTCTAGGGCGTTGCTCCACCAGATCGCATAGCCAGCGACTTTGAATACAACACCAGAAGCATAAAATACAATAAAAATGCAACAGTTTTTCCATCGTATAACAGGAAGGCTGCAACCCGCGTGAAAGTACTGGTCATTTCTATGTTCCCGGTAACCTAGGCTTCGCTCTAGGGCCTTGCTCCACCAGATCGAATAGCTAGGGACTTAGAAGTCACCGCCAGAAGCATAAAATACAATAAAAATGCGACAGTTTTTCCACCGTATAACAGGAATAGCTGCAACCAGTGTAAAAGTACTGGTCATTTCTACGTTCCGGGCAACCTAGGCTTCACTCTAGGGCGGTGCTCCACCAGATCGAATAGTTAGGGCCTTAGAAGTCAACGCCCGAAGCATAAAATACAATAAAAATACAATAGTTTTTCCGTCGTATAAAATGGATAATTGCAATCAGTGTGAAGGTAATGGTCATTTCTACGTTCCCGGCAACCTAGGCTTCACTCTAGGGCGTTGTTCCGCCAGAACGAATTGTTAGGGCCTTAGGAGTCAACGCCAGAACCGTAAAATACAAAACAAATGCAACAGTTTTTTCATCGTATAAAACGAATAATTGCAACCGATGTGAAAATTATGGTCATTTCTACGTTCCGGGCAACCTAGGCTTCACTTTAGGGCGTTGCTCCACCACATGGAATAGTTAGGGCCTTAGAAGCCAACGACCGAAGCATAAAATACAATAAAGATACAACAGTTTTTCCATCGTATAACAGGAGTAATTGCAACCAGTGTGAAAGTGATGGTCATTTCTACGTTCCGGGCAACCTAGGCTTCACTCTAGGGCGATGTTCCGCCAGAACGAATTGTTAGGGCCTTAGAAGTTAACGCCAGAAGCGTAAAATGCAAAACAAATGCAACAGTTTTTCCATCGTATAAAACGAATAATTGCATCCGATGTGAAAATTATGGTCATTTCTACGTTCCGGGCAACCTAGGCTTCACTCTAGGGCGTTCCTCCACCAGATCGAATAGTTAGGGCCTTAGAAGTCAACGCCAGAAGCATAAAATACAACATAAGTATAGCAGTTCTGCCATCGTATAAAATGTATAATTGCAAGCAGAGTGAAAGTGAAGGTCACTCCTACGTTCCGGGCAACCTAGGCTTCACTCTAGGGCTTTGTTCCACCAGATCGAATAGTTAGGGCCTAAGAAGTCAGCGCCAGAAGCATAAAATACAATATAAATACAATAGCTTTTCCATCGTATATAATATATATTTGCAAACAGTGTGAAAGTAAAGGCAATTTCTACGTACCGGGCAACCTAGGCTTAACTGTAGGGCGTTGCTCCACCAGATCGGATAGTTAGGGCCTCAGAAGTCAACGCCAGAAGCATAAAATACAATAAAAATACAACAGTTTTTATATCGTATAAAAGGAATAATTGCAAGCAGTGTGAAATAAAGGTCATTTCTACGTTCCGGGCAACCTAGGCTTAACTGTAGGGCGTTCCTCCAACAGATCGCATAGCTAGGGACTTAGAAATTAACGCCAGAAGCATAAAATACAATAAAGATGCAACAGTTTTTCCATCGTATAACAGGAATGATTGCAACCAGTGTGAAAGTACAGGTCATTTCTACGTTCCGGGCAACCTAGGCTTCGCTTAAGGGCGTTGCTCCACCAGATCGAATAGCTAGGGACTTAGAAGTCAACGCCAGAAGCATAAAATACAATAAAAATACAACAGTTTTTCCATCGTATATAATGTATATTAGAAAACAGTGTGAAGGTAAAGGTCATTTCTACGTTCCGGGCAACCAAGGCTTAACTGTAGGGCGTTGCTCCACCAGATCTAATAGTTCGATACTTAGAATTTAACGACAGAACCATAAAATACAATAAAAATGCAGCAGTTTTTCCATCGTATAACAGGAATAATTGCAACCAGTGTGAAAGTACAGGTCATTTCTACGTTCCGGGCAACCTAGGCTTCACTCTAGGGCGTTGTTCCACCAGATCGAATAGTTAGGGCCTTAGAAGTCAACGCACGAAGCATAAAATACAAAATTAATACAACAGTTTCTCCATCGTATAAAACGAATAATTGCAACCAGTGTGAAAGATATGGTCATTTCTACGTTACGGGCAACCTAGGCTTCACTCTGGATCGTTGCTCCACCAAACCGAATAGCTAGGGCCTTAGAAGTCATAGCCCGAAGCATAAAATACAGAATTAATACAACAGTTATTCCATCGTATAACAGGTATAATTACAACCAGGGTGAAAGTAATGGGCATTTCTACGTTCCGAGCAACCTAGGCTTCACTCTAGGGCGTTGCTCCACCAGGTCGAGTAGTTAGGGCCTTAGAAGTCAACGCCAGAAGCATAAAATACAATACAAATACAAGGGCTTCTCCATCGTATAAAATGAATAATGGCAAACAGTGTGAATGTAATGGTCACTTCTACGTTCCGGGCAACCTAGGCTTCACTCCAGGGCGTTGTTGCATCAGATCGAATAGTTAGGCCCTTAGAAGTCAACGCCCGAAGGATAAAATACAATAAAAATGCAACAGTTTTTCCATCGAATAACACGAATAATTGCAACCAGGGTGAAAGTGATAGTCATTTCTACGTTCCGGGCAACCTAGGCTTCACTCTAGGGTGTTGCTCCACCAGATCGAATAGTTGGGGCCTAAGAAGTCAACACCAGGAGCATAAAGTACAATAAAGATACAACGGTTTTTCCATCGTATAACAGGAGTAATTGCAACCAGTGTGAAAGTGATGGCCATTTCTACGTTCCGGGCAACCTAGGCTTCACACTAGGGCGTTGTTCCGCCTGAACGAATTGTTAGGGCCTTAGAAGTCAACGTCAGAAGCGTAAAATACAATAAAGATACAACAGTTTTTCCATCGTATAACAGGAGTAATTGCAACGAGTGTGAAAGTGATGGCCATTTCTACGTTCCGGGCAACCTAGGCTTCACTCTAGGGCGTTGTTCCGCCAGAACGAATTGTTAGGGCCTTAGAAGTCAACGCCAGAAACGTAAAATACAAAACAAATGCAACAGTTTTTCCATCGTATAAAACGAATAATTGCAACCGATGTGAAAATTATGGTCATTTCTACGTTCCGGGCAACCTAGGCTTCACTCTAGGGCGTTGCTCCACCAGATCGCATAGCCAGCGACTTTGAATACAACACCAGAAGCATAAAATACAATAAAAATGCAACAGTTTTTCCATCGTATAACAGGAAGGCTGCAACCCGCGTGAAAGTACTGGTCATTTCTATGTTCCCGGTAACCTAGGCTTCGCTCTAGGGCCTTGCTCCACCAGATCGAATAGCTAGGGACTTAGAAGTCACCGCCAGAAGCATAAAATACAATAAAAATGCGACAGTTTTTCCACCGTATAACAGGAATAGCTGCAACCAGTGTAAAAGTACTGGTCATTTCTACGTTCCGGGCAACCTAGGCTTCACTCTAGGGCGGTGCTCCACCAGATCGAATAGTTAGGGCCTTAGAAGTCAACGCCCGAAGCATAAAATACAATAAAAATACAATAGTTTTTCCGTCGTATAAAATGGATAATTGCAATCAGTGTGAAGGTAATGGTCATTTCTACGTTCCCGGCAACCTAGGCTTCACTCTAGGGCGTTGTTCCGCCAGAACGAATTGTTAGGGCCTTAGGAGTCAACGCCAGAACCGTAAAATACAAAACAAATGCAACAGTTTTTTCATCGTATAAAACGAATAATTGCAACCGATGTGAAAATTATGGTCATTTCTACGTTCCGGGCAACCTAGGCTTCACTTTAGGGCGTTGCTCCACCACATGGAATAGTTAGGGCCTTAGAAGCCAACGACCGAAGCATAAAATACAATAAAGATACAACAGTTTTTCCATCGTATAACAGGAGTAATTGCAACCAGTGTGAAAGTGATGGTCATTTCTACGTTCCGGGCAACCTAGGCTTCACTCTAGGGCGATGTTCCGCCAGAACGAATTGTTAGGGCCTTAGAAGTTAACGCCAGAAGCGTAAAATGCAAAACAAATGCAACAGTTTTTCCATCGTATAAAACGAATAATTGCATCCGATGTGAAAATTATGGTCATTTCTACGTTCCGGGCAACCTAGGCTTCACTCTAGGGCGTTCCTCCACCAGATCGAATAGTTAGGGCCTTAGAAGTCAACGCCAGAAGCATAAAATACAACATAAGTATAGCAGTTCTGCCATCGTATAAAATGTATAATTGCAAGCAGAGTGAAAGTGAAGGTCACTCCTACGTTCCGGGCAACCTAGGCTTCACTCTAGGGCTTTGTTCCACCAGATCGAATAGTTAGGGCCTAAGAAGTCAGCGCCAGAAGCATAAAATACAATATAAATACAATAGCTTTTCCATCGTATATAATATATATTTGCAAACAGTGTGAAAGTAAAGGCAATTTCTACGTACCGGGCAACCTAGGCTTAACTGTAGGGCGTTGCTCCACCAGATCGGATAGTTAGGGCCTCAGAAGTCAACGCCAGAAGCATAAAATACAATAAAAATACAACAGTTTTTATATCGTATAAAAGGAATAATTGCAAGCAGTGTGAAATAAAGGTCATTTCTACGTTCCGGGCAACCTAGGCTTAACTGTAGGGCGTTCCTCCAACAGATCGCATAGCTAGGGACTTAGAAATTAACGCCAGAAGCATAAAATACAATAAAGATGCAACAGTTTTTCCATCGTATAACAGGAATGATTGCAACCAGTGTGAAAGTACAGGTCATTTCTACGTTCCGGGCAACCTAGGCTTCGCTTAAGGGCGTTGCTCCACCAGATCGAATAGCTAGGGACTTAGAAGTCAACGCCAGAAGCATAAAATACAATAAAAATACAACAGTTTTTCCATCGTATATAATGTATATTAGAAAACAGTGTGAAGGTAAAGGTCATTTCTACGTTCCGGGCAACCAAGGCTTAACTGTAGGGCGTTGCTCCACCAGATCTAATAGTTCGATACTTAGAATTTAACGACAGAACCATAAAATACAATAAAAATGCAGCAGTTTTTCCATCGTATAACAGGAATAATTGCAACCAGTGTGAAAGTACAGGTCATTTCTACGTTCCGGGCAACCTAGGCTTCACTCTAGGGCGTTGTTCCACCAGATCGAATAGTTAGGGCCTTAGAAGTCAACGCACGAAGCATAAAATACAAAATTAATACAACAGTTTCTCCATCGTATAAAACGAATAATTGCAACCAGTGTGAAAGATATGGTCATTTCTACGTTACGGGCAACCTAGGCTTCACTCTGGATCGTTGCTCCACCAAACCGAATAGCTAGGGCCTTAGAAGTCATAGCCCGAAGCATAAAATACAGAATTAATACAACAGTTATTCCATCGTATAACAGGTATAATTACAACCAGGGTGAAAGTAATGGGCATTTCTACGTTCCGAGCAACCTAGGCTTCACTCTAGGGCGTTGCTCCACCAGGTCGAGTAGTTAGGGCCTTAGAAGTCAACGCCAGAAGCATAAAATACAATACAAATACAAGGGCTTCTCCATCGTATAAAATGAATAATGGCAAACAGTGTGAATGTAATGGTCACTTCTACGTTCCGGGCAACCTAGGCTTCACTCCAGGGCGTTGTTGCATCAGATCGAATAGTTAGGCCCTTAGAAGTCAACGCCCGAAGGATAAAATACAATAAAAATGCAACAGTTTTTCCATCGAATAACACGAATAATTGCAACCAGGGTGAAAGTGATAGTCATTTCTACGTTCCGGGCAACCTAGGCTTCACTCTAGGGTGTTGCTCCACCAGATCGAATAGTTGGGGCCTAAGAAGTCAACACCAGGAGCATAAAGTACAATAAAGATACAACGGTTTTTCCATCGTATAACAGGAGTAATTGCAACCAGTGTGAAAGTGATGGCCATTTCTACGTTCCGGGCAACCTAGGCTTCACACTAGGGCGTTGTTCCGCCTGAACGAATTGTTAGGGCCTTAGAAGTCAACGTCAGAAGCGTAAAATACAAAACAAATGCAACAGTTTTTCCATCGTATAAAACGAATAATTGCAACCGATGTGAAAATTATGGTCATTTCTACGTTCCGGGCAACCTAGGCTTCACTCTAGGGCGTTGCTCCACCAGATGGAATAGTTAGGGCCTTAGAAGTCAACGCCCGAAGCATAAAATACAATGAAAATGCAACGGTTTTTCCATCGTATAACACGAATAATTGCAACCAGTGTGGAAGTAGTGGTCACTTCTAGGTTCCGGGCAACCTAGGCTTCACTCTAGGGTGTTGCTCCACCAGATCGAATAGCTAGGGCCTAAGAAGTAATTGCCAGAAGCATAAAACACAATATAAATACAACTGCTGTTCCATCGTATAATGCGAATAATTGCAACCAGTGTGAAAGTGACGGCCATTTCTACGTTCCGGCCATTCTAGATATAACTCTGAGGCGTTGCTCCACCAGATCGAATAGTTAGGGCCTTAGAAGTCAACGCCCGAAGCATAAAATACAGAATAAATACAACAGTTTTTCCATCGAATAAAACGAATAATTGCATCCAGTGTGAAAGTAATGGCCATATCTAGGTTCCGGGCAACCTAGGCTTGGCTCTAGGGCGTTGCTCCACCAGATCGAATAGTTAGGGCCTTAGAAGCCAACGACCGAAGCATAAAATACAATAAAGATACAACAGTTTTTCCATCGTATAACAGGAGTAATTGCAACCAGTGTGAAAGTGATGGTCATTTCTACGTTCCGGGCAACCTAGGCTTCACTCTAGGGCGTTGCTCCACCAGATCGAATAGTTAGGGCCTTAGAAGTCAACGCCCGAAGCATAAAATACAATAAAAATACAATAGTTTTTCCGTCGTATAAAATGGATAATTGCAATCAGTGTGAAGGTAATGGTCATTTCTACGTTCCCGGCAACCTAGGCTTCACTCTAGGGCGTTGTTCCGCCAGAACGAATTGTTAGGGCCTTAGGAGTCAACGCCAGAACCGTAAAATACAAAACAAATGCAACAGTTTTTTCATCGTATAAAACGAATAATTGCAACCGATGTGAAAATTATGGTCATTTCTACGTTCCGGGCAACCTAGGCTTCACTTTAGGGCGTTGCTCCACCACATGGAATAGTTAGGGCCTTAGAAGCCAACGACCGAAGCATAAAATACAATAAAGATACAACAGTTTTTCCATCGTATAACAGGAGTAATTGCAACCAGTGTGAAAGTGATGGTCATTTCTACGTTCCGGGCAACCTAGGCTTCACTCTAGGGCGATGTTCCGCCAGAACGAATTGTTAGGGCCTTAGAAGTTAACGCCAGAAGCGTAAAATGCAAAACAAATGCAACAGTTTTTCCATCGTATAAAACGAATAATTGCATCCGATGTGAAAATTATGGTCATTTCTACGTTCCGGGCAACCTAGGCTTCACCCTAGGGCGTTGCTCCACCAGACGGAATAGTTAGGGCCTTAGAAGTCAACGCCCGAAACATAAAATACAATGAAAATGCTACGGTTTTTCCATCGTATAACACGAATAATTGCAACCAGTGTGAAAGTGATAGTCACTTCTAGGTTCCGGGCAACCTAGGCTTCACTCTAGGGTGTTGCTCCACCAAATCGAATAGATAGGGCCTAAGAAGTCATCGCCAGAAGCATAAAACACAATATAAATACATCAGCTGTTGCATCGTATAAAGCGAATAATTGCAACCAGTGTGAAAGTGACGGCCATTTCTACGTTCCGGCCATCCTAGGTATAACTCTGAGGAGTTGCTCCACCAGATCGAATAGTTAGGGCCTAGGAAGTCAACACCAGGTGCATAAAATAAAATAAGAATACAACAGTTTTTCCATCATATAACAGGAATAACTGCAACCAGTGTGAAGGTAATGGTCATTTCTACGTTCCGGGCCACCTAGGCTCCACTCTAAGGCGTTGTTCCACCAGATCCAAGAGTAAGGGACTGAGAAGTCAACGCCAGAAGAATAAAATACAAAACAAGTACAACAGTTTTTCCTTCGTGTAACACGAATAATTGCAACCAGTGTGAAAGTGATGGTCATTTCTACGTTCCTGGCAACCTAGGCTTGACTCTAGGGCGTTGCTCCACCAGAGCGAATAGTTAGGTCCTTAGAAGTCAACGCCCGAAGCATAAAATACAATAAAAACACAATAGTTTTTCCATCGTGTAAAATGAATAATTGCCATCAGTGTGAAGGTAATGGTCATTTCTACGATCCGGGCAACCTAGGCTTCACACTAGGGCGTTGCTCCACCAGATCGAATGGTCAGGTCCTAAGAAGTCAACGACAGAAGCATAAAACACAATAAAGGTACAACAGTTTTTCCATCGCATTACAGGAGGAATTACAACCAGTGTGAATGTGATGGTCATCTCTGCGTTCCGTTCAACCTAGGATTCACTCTAGGGCGTTGCTGCATCAGAGCGAATAGTTAGGGCCTGAGAAGTCAACGCCCGAAGCATATAATACAATAAAAATACAACAGTTTTTCCATCGTATAACAGGAATAACTGCAACCAGTGTGAAGGTAATGGTCATTTCTACGTTCCGGGCAACCTAGGCTCCACTCTAGGGCGTTGTTCCGCCAGAACGAATTGTTAGGGCCTTAGAAGTCAACGCCAGAAGCGTAAAATACAAAACAAATGCAACAGTTTTTCCATCGTATAAAACGAATAATTGCAACCGATGTGAAAATTATGGTCATTTCTACGTTCCGGGCAACCTAGGCTTCACTCTAGGGCGTTGCTCCACCAGATGGAATAGTTAGGGCCTTAGAAGTCAACGCCCGAAGCATAAAATACAATGAAAATGCAACGGTTTTTCCATCGTATAACACGAATAATTGCAACCAGTGTGGAAGTAGTAGTCACTTCTACGTTCCGGGCAACCTAGGCTTCACTCTAGGGCGTTGCTCCACCAGATCGAATAGTTAGGGCTTTAGAGGTCAACGCCCGAAGCATAAAATACAATAAAAATACAATAGTTTTTCCGTCGTATAAAATGGATAATTGCAACCAGTGTGAAAGTTATGGTCATTTCTACGTTCCGGGCAACTTAGGCTTGCCTCTAGGGCGTTCCTCCACCAGATCGAATAGTTAGGGCCTATGAAGTCAACGCCAGAAGCATAAAATACAATGTAAATACAACAGTTTTTCCATCGTATAAAACGAATAATTGCATCCAGTGTGAAAGTTATGGTCAGTGCTACGTTCCGGTCAATCTAGGCTTCACTCTAGGGCGTTGCTCCACCAGATAGAATCGTTAGGGCCTTAGATGTCAACGCCCGAAGCATAAAATACAATGAAAATGCAACGGTTTTTCCATCGTATGACACGAATAATTGCGACCCGTGTGAAAGTGATAGCCATTTCTACGTTCCAGGCAACCTAGTCTTCACTGTAGGGTGTTGCTCTACCAAATCGAATAGATAAGGCCTTAGAAGTCTACGCCCGGAGCATAAAATACAATAAAAATACAACAGTTTTTCCATCGTATAAAATGAGTAATAGCCATCAGTGTGAAGGTAATGGTCATCTCTGCGTTCCGTTCAACCTAGGATTCACTCTAGGGCGTTGCTGCATCAGATCGAATAGTTAGGGCCTGAGAAGTCAACGGCCGAAGCATATAATACAATAAAAATACAACAGTTCTTCCATCGTATAATAGGAATACCTGCAACCAGTGTGAAGGTAATGGTCATTTCTACGTTCCGGGCAACCTAGGCTTCACTCTAGGGCGTTGCTCCACCAAAACGAATAGTTAGGGCCTTAGAAGTCAACGCCCGAAGCATAAAAGACAATAAAGATACAGCAGTTTTTCCATCGTATAACAGGAGTAATTGCAACCAGTGTGAAAGTGATGGTCATTTCTACGTTCCGGGCAACCTAGGCTTCACTCTAGGGCGTTGTTCCGTCAGAACGAATTGTTAGGGCCTTAGAAGTCAACGCCAGAAGCGTAAAATACAAAACAAATGCAACAGTTTTTCCATCGTATAAAACGAATAATTGCAACCGATGTGAAAATTATGGCCATTTCTACGTTCCAGGCAACCTAGGCTTCACTGTAGGGTGTTGCTCTACCAAATCGAATAGATAGGGCCCTAGAAGTCTACGCCCGGAGCATAAAATACAATAAAAATACAACAGTCTTTCCATCGTATAGAATGAGTAATTGCCATCAGTGTAAATGTGATGGTCATCTCTGCGTTCCGTTCAACCTAGGATTCACTCTAGGGCGTTGCTGCATCAGAGCGAATAGTTAGGGCCTGAGAAGTCAACGCCCGAAGCATATAATACAATAAAAATACAGCAATTTTTCCATCGTATAACAGGAATAACTGCAACCAGTGTGAAGGTAATGGACATTTCTACGTTCCGGGCAACCTAGGCTCCACTCTAGGGCGTTGTTCCACCAGATCCAATAGTAAGGGCCTTAGAAGTCAACGCCCGAAGCATAAAATACAGAATAAATACAACAGTTTTTCCATCGTATAAAACGAATAATTGCAATCAGTGTGAAGGTAATTGTCATTTCTACGTTCCGGGCAACCTAGGCTTCACTCTAGGGCGTTGCTCCACCAGATCGAATAGTTAGGGCCTTAGAAGTCAACGCCCGAACCATAAAATACAATAAAGATACAACAGTTTTTCCATCGTATAACAGGAGTAATTGCAACGAGTGTGAAAGTGATGGCCATTTCTACGTTCCGGGCAACCTAGGCTTCACTCTAGGGCGTTGTTCCGCCAGAACGAATTGTTAGGGCCTTAGAAGTCAACGCCAGAAACGTAAAATACAAAACAAATGCAACAGTTTTTCCATCGTATAAAACGAATAATTGCAACCGATGTGAAAATTATGGTCATTTCTACGTTCCGGGCAACCTAGGCTTCACTCTAGGGCGTTGCTCCACCAGATCGCATAGCCAGCGACTTTGAATACAACACCAGAAGCATAAAATACAATAAAAATGCAACAGTTTTTCCATCGTATAACAGGAAGGCTGCAACCCGCGTGAAAGTACTGGTCATTTCTATGTTCCCGGTAACCTAGGCTTCGCTCTAGGGCCTTGCTCCACCAGATCGAATAGCTAGGGACTTAGAAGTCACCGCCAGAAGCATAAAATACAATAAAAATGCGACAGTTTTTCCACCGTATAACAGGAATAGCTGCAACCAGTGTAAAAGTACTGGTCATTTCTACGTTCCGGGCAACCTAGGCTTCACTCTAGGGCGGTGCTCCACCAGATCGAATAGTTAGGACCTTAGAAGTCAACGCCAGAAGCATAAAATACAATATAAATACTACAGCTTTTCCATCGTATATGATGTATATTTGCAAACAGTGTGAAAGTAAAGGTCATTTCTACATTCCGGGCAACATAGGCTTAACTGTAGGGCGTTGCTCCTCCAGATCGCATAGTCCGGTACTTAGAATTTAACGCCAGAAGCATAAAATACAATAAAAATGCAGCAGTTTTTCCATCGTATAACAGGAATAATTGCAACCAGTGTGAAAGTACAGGTCATTTCTACGTTCCGGGCAACCTAGGCTTCACTCTAGGGCGTTCCTCCACCAGATCGAATAGTTAGGGCCTTAGAAGTCAACGCCAGAAGCATAAAATACAACATAAGTATAGCAGTTCTGCCATCGTATAAAATGTATAATTGCAAGCAGAGTGAAAGTGAAGGTCACTCCTACGTTCCGGGCAACCTAGGCTTCACTCTAGGGCTTTGTTCCACCAGATCGAATAGTTAGGGCCTAAGAAGTCAGCGCCAGAAGCATAAAATACAATATAAATACAATAGCTTTTCCATCGTATATAATATATATTTGCAAACAGTGTGAAAGTAAAGGCAATTTCTACGTACCGGGCAACCTAGGCTTAACTGTAGGGCGTTGCTCCACCAGATCGGATAGTTAGGGCCTCAGAAGTCAACGCCAGAAGCATAAAATACAATAAAAATACAACAGTTTTTATATCGTATAAAAGGAATAATTGCAAGCAGTGTGAAATAAAGGTCATTTCTACGTTCCGGGCAACCTAGGCTTAACTGTAGGGCGTTCCTCCAACAGATCGCATAGCTAGGGACTTAGAAATTAACGCCAGAAGCATAAAATACAATAAAGATGCAACAGTTTTTCCATCGTATAACAGGAATGATTGCAACCAGTGTGAAAGTACAGGTCATTTCTACGTTCCGGGCAACCTAGGCTTCGCTTAAGGGCGTTGCTCCACCAGATCGAATAGCTAGGGACTTAGAAGTCAACGCCAGAAGCATAAAATACAATAAAAATACAACAGTTTTTCCATCGTATATAATGTATATTAGAAAACAGTGTGAAGGTAAAGGTCATTTCTACGTTCCGGGCAACCAAGGCTTAACTGTAGGGCGTTGCTCCACCAGATCTAATAGTTCGATACTTAGAATTTAACGACAGAACCATAAAATACAATAAAAATGCAGCAGTTTTTCCATCGTATAACAGGAATAATTGCAACCAGTGTGAAAGTACAGGTCATTTCTACGTTCCGGGCAACCTAGGCTTCACTCTAGGGCGTTGTTCCACCAGATCGAATAGTTAGGGCCTTAGAAGTCAACGCACGAAGCATAAAATACAAAATTAATACAACAGTTTCTCCATCGTATAAAACGAATAATTTCAACCAGTGTGAAAGATATGGTCATTTCTACGTCACGGGCAACCTAGGCTTCACTCTGGATCGTTGCTCCACCAAACCGAATAGCTAGGGCCTTAGAAGTCATAGCCCGAAGCATAAAATACAGAATTAATACAACAGTTATTCCATCGTATAACAGGTATAATTACAACCAGGGTGAAAGTAATGGGCATTTCTACGTTCCGGGCAACCTAGGCTTCACTCTAGGGCGTTGCTCCACCAGGTCGAGTAGTTAGGGCCTTAGAAGTCAACGCCAGAAGCATAAAATACAATACAAATACAAGGGCTTCTCCATCGTATAAAATGAATAATGGCAAACAGTGTGAATGTAATGGTCACTTCTACGTTCCGGGCAACCTAGGCTTCACTCCAGGGCGTTGTTGCATCAGATCGAATAGTTAGGCCCTTAGAAGTCAACGCCCGAAGGATAAAATACAATAAAAATGCAACAGTTTTTCCATCGAATAACACGAATAATTGCAACCAGGGTGAAAGTGATAGTCATTTCTACGTTCCGGGCAACCTAGGCTTCACTCTAGGGTGTTGCTCCACCAGATCGAATAGTTGGGGCCTAAGAAGTCAACACCAGGAGCATAAAGTACAATTTAAATACAACAGCTTTTCCATCGTATAACAGGAATAACTTCAACCAGTGTGAAGGTCCTGGTCATTTCTACCTTCCGGGCAACCTAGGCTTCACTCTAGGGTGATCCTCAACTAGATCGAATAGTTGGGGCCTAAGAAGTCTACGCCCGGAGCATAAAATACAAAATAAATACAACAGCTTTTCCATCGTATAAAACGAATAGTTGCAACCAGTGTGAAAGTTATTGTCATTTCTACGTTCCGGGCAACCTAGGCTTCACTCTAGGGCGTTCCTCCACCAGATCGAATAGTTAGGGCCTTAGAAGTCAACGCCAGAAGCATAAAATACAACATAAGTATAGCAGTTCTGCCATCGTATAAAATGTATAATTGCAAGCAGAGTGAAAGTGAAGGTCACTCCTACGTTCCGGGCAACCTAGGCTTCACTCTAGGGCTTTGTTCCACCAGATCGAATAGTTAGGGCCTAAGAAGTCAGCGCCAGAAGCATAAAATACAATATAAATACAATAGCTTTTCCATCGTATATAATATATATTTGCAAACAGTGTGAAAGTAAAGGCAATTTCTACGTACCGGGCAACCTAGGCTTAACTGTAGGGCGTTGCTCCACCAGATCGGATAGTTAGGGCCTCAGAAGTCAACGCCAGAAGCATAAAATACAATAAAAATACAACAGTTTTTATATCGTATAAAAGGAATAATTGCAAGCAGTGTGAAATAAAGGTCATTTCTACGTTCCGGGCAACCTAGGCTTAACTGTAGGGCGTTCCTCCAACAGATCGCATAGCTAGGGACTTAGAAATTAACGCCAGAAGCATAAAATACAATAAAGATGCAACAGTTTTTCCATCGTATAACAGGAATGATTGCAACCAGTGTGAAAGTACAGGTCATTTCTACGTTCCGGGCAACCTAGGCTTCGCTTAAGGGCGTTGCTCCACCAGATCGAATAGCTAGGGACTTAGAAGTCAACGCCAGAAGCATAAAATACAATAAAAATACAACAGTTTTTCCATCGTATATAATGTATATTAGAAAACAGTGTGAAGGTAAAGGTCATTTCTACGTTCCGGGCAACCAAGGCTTAACTGTAGGGCGTTGCTCCACCAGATCTAATAGTTCGATACTTAGAATTTAACGACAGAACCATAAAATACAATAAAAATGCAGCAGTTTTTCCATCGTATAACAGGAATAATTGCAACCAGTGTGAAAGTACAGGTCATTTCTACGTTCCGGGCAACCTAGGCTTCACTCTAGGGCGTTGTTCCACCAGATCGAATAGTTAGGGCCTTAGAAGTCAACGCACGAAGCATAAAATACAAAATTAATACAACAGTTTCTCCATCGTATAAAACGAATAATTGCAACCAGTGTGAAAGATATTGTCATTTCTACGTTACGGGCAACCTAGGCTTCACTCTGGATCGTTGCTCCACCAAACCGAATAGCTAGGGCCTTAGAAGTCATAGCCCGAAGCATAAAATACAGAATTAATACAACAGTTATTCCATCGTATAACAGGTATAATTACAACCAGGGTGAAAGTAATGGGCATTTCTACGTTCCGAGCAACCTAGGCTTCACTCTAGGGCGTTGCTCCACCAGGTCGAGTAGTTAGGGCCTTAGAAGTCAACGCCAGAAGCATAAAATACAATACAAATACAAGGGCTTCTCCATCGTATAAAATGAATAATGGCAAACAGTGTGAATGTAATGGTCACTTCTACGTTCCGGGCAACCTAGGCTTCACTCCAGGGCGTTGTTGCATCAGATCGAATAGTTAGGCCCTTAGAAGTCAACGCCCGAAGGATAAAATACAATAAAAATGCAACAGTTTTTCCATCGAATAACACGAATAATTGCAACCAGGGTGAAAGTGATAGTCATTTCTACGTTCCGGGCAACCTAGGCTTCACTCTAGGGTGTTGCTCCACCAGATCGAATAGTTGGGGCCTAAGAAGTCAACACCAGGAGCATAAAGTACAATTTAAATACAACAGCTTTTCCATCGTATAACAGGAATAACTACAACCAGTGTGAAGGTCCTGGTCATTTCTACCTTCCGGGCAACCTAGGCTTCACTCTAGGGTGATCCTCAACTAGATCGAATAGTTGGGGCCTAAGAAGTCTACGCCCGGAGCATAAAATACAAAATAAATACAACAGCTTTTCCATCGTATAAAACGAATAGTTGCAACCAGTGTGAAAGTTATTGTCATTTCTACGTTCCGGGCAACCTACTCTTCACTCTAGGGCGTTGCTCTACCACATCGAATAGCTACGGCCTTAGAAGTCAAGGCCAGAAGCATAAAATACAATATAAATACAACAGTTTCTCCATGGTATAAGTGGAATAATTGCAACCAGTGTGAAAGTGGTAGTCAATTCTACGTTCCGGGCAACTTAGGCTTGACTCTAGGGCGTTGTTATACCAGATCGAATAGTTAGCGCCTACGGAGTCAACGCCAGAACCATAAAATACAATATAAATACAACAGTTCTTCATTCGTATTAACGAATAATTGCAATCAGTGTGAAGGTAATGGTCATTTCTACGTTCCGGGCAACCTAGGCTTCACTCTAGGGCGTTGTTCCGCCAGAACGAATTGTTAGGGCCTTAGGAGTCAACGCCAGAAGCGTAAAATACAAAACAAATGCAACAGTTTTTCCATCGTATAAAACGAATAATTGCAACCGATGTGAAAATTATGGTCATTTCTACGTTCCGGGCAACCTAGTCTTCACTCTAGGGCGTTGCTCCACCACATGGAATAGTTAGGGCCTTAGAAGCCAACGACCGAAGCATAAAATACAATAAAGATACAACAGTTTTTCCATCGTATAACAGGAGTAATTGCAACCAGTGTGAAAGTGATGGTCATTTCTACGTTCCGGGCAACCTAGGCTTCACTCTAGGGCGATGTTCCGCCAGAACGAATTGTTAGGGCCTTAGAAGTTAACGCCAGAAGCGTAAAATGCAAAACAAATGCAACAGTTTTTCCATCGTATAAAACGAATAATTGCAACCGATGTGAAAATTATGGTCATTTCTACGTTCCGGGCAACCTAGGCTTCACCCTAGGGCGTTGCTCCACCAGACGGAATAGTTAGGGCCTTAGAAGTCAACGCTCGAAACATAAAATACAATGAAAATGCTACGGTTTTTCCATCGTATAACACGAATAATTGCAACCAGGGTGAAAGTGATAGTCATTTCTACGTTCCGGGCAACCTAGGCTTCACTCTAGGGTGTTGCTCCACCAGATCGAATAGTTGGGGCCTAAGAAGTCAACACCAGGAGCATAAAATACAATTTAAATACAACAGCTTTTCCATCGTATAACAGGAATAACTACAACCAGTGTGAAGGTCCTGGTCATTTCTACCTTCCGGGCAACCTAGGCTTCACTCTAGGGTGATCCTCAACTAGATCGAATAGTTGGGGCCTAAGAAGTCTACGCCCGGAGCATAAAATACAAAATAAATACAACAGCTTTTCCATCGTATAAAACGAATAGTTGCAACCAGTGTGAAAGTTATTGTCATTTCTACGTTCCGGGCAACCTACTCTTCACTCTAGGGCGTTGCTCTACCACATCGAATAGCTACGGCCTTAGAAGTCAAGGCCAGAAGCATAAAATACAATATAAATACAACAGTTTCTCCATGGTATAAGTGGAATAATTGCAACCAGTGTGAAAGTGGTAGTCAATTCTACGTTCCGGGCAACTTAGGCTTGACTCTAGGGCGTTGTTATACCAGATCGAATAGTTAGCGCCTACGGAGTCAACGCCAGAACCATAAAATACAATATAAATACAACAGTTCTTCATTCGTATTAACGAATAATTGCAACCAGTGTGAAAGTAATGGTCATTTCTACATTCCGGGCAACCTAGGCTTCAATCTAGGGCGTTGTGCCACCACATAGAATAATTAGGGCCGAAGAAGTCAACGCCAGAAACATAAGACACAATATAAATACAACAGTTTTTCCATCGTAAAACAGGAATAATTGAAACCAGTGTTAAAGTAATGGTCATTTCTACGTTCCGTGCAACCTAGGCTTCACTCTAGGGTGTTGCTCCACCATATCGAAGAGCTGGGGACTTAGAAGTCAACGCCAGAAGCATAAAATACAATATGAATACAACATTTTTTCCATCGTATGACAGTATTAATTGCAACCACTGTGAAGGTAATGGTCATTTCTACGTTCCGTACAACCTAGGTTCCACTCTAGGGCGTTGCTCCACGAGATCGAATAGTTAGGGCCGAAGAAGTCAACGGCAGAAGCATAAAATACAAAATAAATACAACAGTTTTTCCATCGTATAATGCGAATAATTGCAACCAGGGTGAAAGTGACGGCCATTTCTACGTTCCGGCCATTCTAGATATAACTCTGAGGCGTTGCTCCACCAGATCGAATAGTTAGGGCCTAGGAAGTCAACACCAGGTGCATAAAATACAATAAGAATACAACAGTTTTTCCACCATATAACAGGAATAACTGCAACCAGTGTGAAGGCAATGGTCATTTCTACTTTCCGGGAAACCTAGGCTTCACTCTAGGGCGTTGCTCCAACAGATCGAATGGTCAGGGCCTAAGAAGTCAACGCCAGAAGCATAAAACACAATAAAGATACAACAGTTTTTCCATCGCATGACAGGAGTAATTACAATCAGTGTGAAAGTGATGGTCATTTCTACGTTCCGGGCAACCTAGCCTTCACTCTAGGGCGTTGCTCCACCAGATGGAATAGTTAGGGCCTAAGAAGTCAACGCCAGAAGCATAAAATACAATGTAAATACAACAGTTTTTCCATCGTATAAAACGAATAATTGCATCCAGTGTGAAAGTTATGGTCAGTCCTACGTTCCGGTCAACCTAGGCTTCACTCTAGGGCGTTGCTCCACCAGATCGAATAGTTAGGGCCTATGAAGTCAACGCCGGAAGCATAAAATACAATGTAAATACAACAGTTTTTCCATCGTATAAAACGAATAATTGCATCCAGTGTGAAAGTTATGGTCAGTGCTACGTTCCGGTCAATCTAGGCTTCACTCTAGGGCGTTGCTCCACCAGATAGAAGCGTTAGGGCCTTAGATGTCAATGCCCGAAGCATAAAATACAATGAAAATGCAACGGTTTTTCCATCGTATGACACGAATAATTGCGACCCGTGTGAAAGTGATAGCCATTTCTACGTTCCAGGCAACCTAGGCTTCACTGTAGGGTGTTGCTCTACCAAATCGAATAGATAGGGCCTTAGAAGTCTACGCCCGGAGCATAAAATACAATAAAAATACAACAGTTTTTCCATCGTATAAAATGAGTAATAGCCATCAGTGTGAAGGTAATGGACATCTCTGCGTTCCGTTCAACCTAGGATTCACTCTAGGGCGTTGCTGCATCAGATCGAATAGTTAGGGCCTTAGAAGTCAACGCCCGAAGCATAAAATACAATAACGATACAGCAGTTTTTCCATCGTATAACAGGAGTAATTGCAACCAGTGTGAAAGTGATGGTCATTTCTACGTTCCGGGCAACCTAGGCTTCACTCTAGGGCGTTGTTCCGTCAGAACGAATTGTTAGGGCCTTAGAAGTCAACGCCAGAAGCGTAAAATACAAAACAAATGCAACAGTTTTTCCATCGTATAAAACGAATAATTGCAACCGATGTGAAAATTATGGCCACTTCTATGTTCCAGGCAACCTAGGCTTCACTGTAGGGTGTTGCTCTACCAAATCGAATTGATAGGGCCCTAGAAGTCTACGCCCGGAGCATAAAATACAATAAAAATACAACAGTCTTTCCATCGTATAGAATGAGTAATTGCCATCAGTGTGAGTGTGATGGTCATCTCTGCGTTCCGTTCAACCTAGGATTCACTCTAGGGCGTTGCTGCATCAGAGCGAATAGTTAGGGCCTGAGAAGTCAACGCCCGAAGCATATAATACAATAAAAATACAGCAGTTTTTCCATCGTATAACAGGAATAACTGCAACCAGTGTGAAGGTATTGGACATTCCTACGTTCCGGGCAACCTAGGCTCCACTCTAGGGCGTTGTTCCACCAGATCCAATAGTAAGGGCCTTAGAAGTCAACGCCCGAAGCATAAAATACAGAATAAATACAGCAGTTTTTCCATCGTATAAAACGATTAATTGCAACCAGTGTGAAGGTTATGGTCATTTCTACATTCATGGCAACCTAGGCTTGACCCTAGGGCGTTGCTCCACCAGATCGAATAGTTAGGGCCTTAGAAGTCAACGCCCGAAGCATAAAATACAATAAAAATACAATAGTTTTTCCGTCGTATAAAATGGATAATTGCAATCAGTGTGAAGGTAATGGTCATTTCTACGTTGCGGGCAACCTAGGCTTCACTCTAGGGCGTTGCTCCACCAGATCGAATAGTTAGGGCCTTAGAAGTCAACGCCCGAACCATAAAATACAATAAAGATACAACGGTTTTTCCATCGTATAACAGGAGTAATTGCAACCAGTGTGAAAGTGATGGCCATTTCTACGTTCCGGGCAACCTAGGCTTCACACTAGGGCGTTGTTCCGCCTGAACGAATTGTTAGGGCCTTAGAAGTCAACGTCAGAAGCGTAAAATACAAAACAAATGCAACAGTTTTTCCATCGTATAAAACGAATAATTGCAACCGATGTGAAAATTATGGTCATTTCTACGTTCCGGGCAACCTAGGCTTCACTCTAGGGCGTTGCTCCACCAGATGGAATAGTTAGGGCCTTAGAAGTCAACGCCCGAAGCATAAAATACAATGAAAATGCAACGGTTTTTCCATCGTATAACACGAATAATTGCAACCAGTGTGGAAGTAGTGGTCACTTCTAGGTTCCGGGCAACCTAGGCTTCACTCTAGGGTGTTGCTCCACCAGATCGAATAGCTAGGGCCTAAGAAGTAATTGCCAGAAGCATAAAACACAATATAAATACAACTGCTGTTCCATCGTATAATGCGAATAATTGCAACCAGTGTGAAAGTGACGGCCATTTCTACGTTCCGGCCATTCTAGATATAACTCTGAGGCGTTGTTCCACCAGATCGAATAGTTAGGGCCTTAGAAGTCAACGCCCGAAGCATAAAATACAGAATAAATACAACAGTTTTTCCATCGAATAAAACGAATAATTGCATCCAGTGTGAAAGTAATGGCCATATCTAGGTTCCGGGCAACCTGGGCTTGGCTCTAGGGCGTTGCTCCACCAGATCGAATAGTTAGGGCCTTAGAAGCCAACGACCGAAGCATAAAATACAATAAAGATACAACAGTTTTTCCATCGTATAACAGGAGTAATTGCAACCAGTGTGAAAGTGATGGTCATTTCTACGTTCCGGGCAACCTAGGCTTCACTCTAGGGCGTTGCTCCACCAGATCGAATAGTTAGGGCCTTAGAAGTCAACGCCCGAAGCATAAAATACAATAAAAATACAATAGTTTTTCCGTCGTATAAAATGGATAATTGCAATCAGTGTGAAGGTAATGGTCATTTCTACGTTCCGGGCAACCTAGGCCTCACTCTAGGGCGTTGTTCCGTCAGAACGAATTGTTAGGGCCTTAGGAGTCAACGCCAGAAGCGTAAAATACAAAACAAATGCAACAGTTTTTCCATCGTATAAAACGAATAATTGCAACCGATGTGAAAATTATGGTCATTTCTACGTTCCGGGCAACCTAGGCTTCACTCTAGGGCGTTGCTCCACCACATGGAATAGTTAGGGCCTTAGAAGCCAACGACCGAAGCATAAAATACAATAAAGATACAACAGTTTTTCCATCGTATAACAGGAGTAATTGCAACCAGTGTGAAAGTGATGGTCATTTCTACGTTCCGGGCAACCTAGGCTTCACTCTAGGGCGATGTTCCGCCAGAACGAATTGTTAGGGCCTTAGAAGTTAACGCCAGAAGCGTAAAATGCAAAACAAATGCAACAGTTTTTCCATCGTATAAAACGAATAATTGCAACCGATGTGAAAATTATGGTCATTTCTACGTTCCGGGCAACCTAGGCTTCACCCTAGGGCGTTGCTCCACCAGACGGAATAGTTAGGGCCTTAGAAGTCAACGCCCGAAACATAAAATACAATGAAAATGCTACGGTTTTTCCATCGTATAACACGAATAATTGCAACCAGTGTGGAAGTAGTAGTCACTTCCAGGTTCCGGGCAACCTAGGCCTCACTCTAGGGTGTTGCCCCACCAGATCGAATAGCTAGGGCCTAAGAAGTCATTGCCAGAAGCATTAAACACAATATAAATACAACAGCTGTTCCATCGTATAATGCGAATAATTGCAACCAGTGTGAAAGTGACGGCCATTTCTACGTTCCGGCCATTCTAGATATAACTCTGAGGCGTTGCTCCACCAGATCGAATAGTTAGGGCCTTCGAAGTCAACGCCCGAAGCATAAAATACAGAATAAATACAACAGTTTTTCCATGGTATAAAACGAATAATTGCATCCAGTGTGAAAGTAATGGCCATATCTAGTTTCCGGGCAACCTAGGCTTGGCTCTAGGGCGTTGCTCCACCAGATCGAATAGTTAGGGCCTTAGAAGCCAACGACCGAAGCATAAAATACAATAAAGATACAACAGTTTTTCCATCGTATAACAGGAGTAATTGCAACCAGTGTGAAAGTGATGGTCATTTCTACGTTCCGGGCAACCTAGGCTTCACTCTAGGGCGTTGCTCCACCAGATCGAATAGTTAGGGCTTTAGAAGTCAACGCCCGAAGCATAAAATACAATAAAAATACAATAGTTTTTCCGTCGTATAAAATGGATAATTGCAACCAGTGTGAAAGTTATGGTCATTTCTACGTTCCGGGCAACTTAGGCTTGCCTCTAGGGCGTTCCTCCACCAGATCGAATAGTTAGGGCCTATGAAGTCAACGCCAGAAGCATAAAATACAATGTAAATACAACAGTTTTTCCATCGTATAAAACGAATAATTGCATCCAGTGTGAAAGTTATGGTCAGTGCTACGTTCCGGTCAATCTAGGCTTCACTCTAGGGCGTTGCTCCACCAGATGGAATAGGTACGGCCTTAGAAGTCAACGCCCGAAGCATAAAATACAATGAAAATGCAACGGTTTTTCCATCATATAACAGGAATAACTGCAACCAGTGTGAAGGTAATGGTCATTTCTACGTTCCGGGCCACCTAGGCTCCACTCTAGGGCGTTGTTCCACCAGATCCAAGAGTAAGGGCCTTAGAAGTCAACGCCCGAAGCATAAAATACAGAGTAAATACAACAGTTTTTCCATCGTATAAAACGAATAATTGCAACCAGTGTGAAGGTTATGGTCATTTCTACGCTCCTGGCAACCTAGGCTTGACCCTAGGGCGTTGCTCCACCAGATCGAATAGTTAGGGCCTTAGAAGTCAACGCCCGAAGCATAAAATACAATAAAAATACAATAGTTTTTCCGTCGTATAAAATGGATAATTGCAATCAGTGTGAAGGTAATGGTCATTTCTACGTTCCGGGCAACCTAGGCTTCACTCTAGGTCGTTGCTCCACCAGATCGAATAGTTAGGGCCTTAGAAGTCAACGCCCGAACCATAAAATACAATAAAGATACAACAGTTTTTCCATCGTATAACAGGAGTAATTGCAACCAGTGTGAAAGTGATGGTCATTTCTACGTTCCGGGCAACCTAGGCTTCACTCCAGGGCGATGTTCCGCCAGAACGAATTGTTAGGGCCTTAGAAGTTAACGCCAGAAGCGTAAAATACAAAACAAATGCAACAGTTTTTCCATTGTATAAAACGAATAATTGCAACCGATGTGAAAATTATGGTCATTTCTACGTTCCGGGCAACCTAGGCTTCACTCTAAGGCGTTGCTCCACCAGACGGAATAGTTAGGGCCTTAGAAATCAACGCCCGAAGCATAAAATACAATGAAAATGCTACGGTTTTTCCATCGTATAACACGAATAATAGCAACCAGTGTGAAAGTGATAGTCACTTCTAGGTTCCGGGCAACCTAGGCTTCACTCTAGGGTGTTGCTCCACCAAATCGAATAGATAGGGCCTAAGAAGTCATCGCCAGAAGCATAAAACACAATATAAATACATCAGCTGTTGCATCGTATAAAGCAAATAATTGCAACCAGTGTGAAAGTGACGGCCATTTCTACGTTCCGGCCATCCTAGATATAACTCTGAGGAGTTGCTCCACCAGATCGAATAGTTAGGGCCTAGGAAGTCAACACCAGGTGCATAAAATACAATAAGAATACAACAGTTTTTCCATCATATAACAGGAATAACTGCAACCAGTGTGAAGGTAATGGTCATTTCTACGTTCCGGGCCACCTAGGCTCCACTCTAAGGCGTTGTTCCACCAGATCCAAGAGTAAGGGACTGAGAAGTCAACGCCAGAAGCATAAAATACAAAGCAAGTACAACAGTTTTTCCTTCGTGTAACACGAATAATTGCAACCAGTGTGAAAGTGATGGTCATTTCTACGTTCCTGGCAACCTAGGCTTGACTCTAGGGCGTTGCTCCACCAGAGCGAATAGTTAGGTCCTTAGAAGTCAACGCCCGAAGCATAAAATACACTAAAAACACAATAGTTTTTCCATCGTGTAAAATGAATAATTGCCATCAGTGTGAAGGTAATGGTCATTTCTACGATCCGGGCAACCTAGGCTTCACACTAGGGCGTTGCTCCACCAGATCGAATGGTCAGGTCCTAAGAAGTCAACGACAGAAGCATAAAACACAATAAAGATACAACAGTTTTTCCATCGCATTACAGGAGTAATTACAACCAGTGTGAATGTGATGGTCACCTCTGCGTTCCGTTCAACCTAGGATTCACTCTAGGGCGTTGCTGCATCAGAGCGAATAGTTAGGGCCTGAGAAGTCAACGCCCGAAGCATATAATACAATAAAAATACAACAGTTTTTCCATCGTATAACAGGAATAACTGCAACCAGTGTGAAGGTAATGGTCATTTCTATGTTCCGGGCAACCTAGGCTCCACTCTAGGGCGTTGTTCCACCAGATCCAATAGTAAGGGCCTTAGAAGTCAACGCCCGAAGCATAAAATACAGAATAAATACAACAGTTTTTCCATCGTATAAAACGAATAATTGCAACCAGTGTGAAGGTTATGGTTATTTCTACGCTCCTGGCAACCTACGCTTGACCCCTGGGCGTTGCTCCACCAGATCGAATAGTTAGGGCGTTAGAAGTCAACACCCGAAGCATAAAATACAATAAAAATACAATACTTTTTCCGTCGAATAAAATGGATAATTGCAATCAGTGTGAAGGTAATGGTCATTTCTACGTTCCGGGCAACCTAGGCTTCACTCTAGGGCGTTGCTCCACCAGATCGAATAGTTAGGGCCTTAGAAGTCAACGCCCGAACCATAAAATACAATAAAGATACAACGGTTTTTCCATCGTATAACAGGAGTAATTGCAACCAGTGTGAAAGTGATGGCCATTTCTACGTTCCGGGCAACTTAGGCTTGCCTCTAGGGCGTTCCTCCACCAGATCGAATAGTTAGGGCCTATGAAGTCAACGCCAGAAGCATAAAATACAATGTAAATACAACAGTTTTTCCATCGTATGACACGAATAATTGCGACCCGTGTGAAAGTGATAGCCATTTCTACGTTCCAGGCAACCTAGGCTTCACTGTAGGGTGTTGTTCTACCAAATCGAGTAGATAGGGCCTTAGAAGTCTACGCCCGGAGCATAAAATACAATAAACATACAACAGTTTTTCCATCGTATAAAATGAGCAATAGCCATCAGTGTGAAGGTAATGGTCATCTCTGCGTTCCGTTCAACCTAGGATTCACTCTAGGGCGTAGCTGCATCAGATCGAATAGTTAGGGCCTGAGAAGTCAACGGCCGAAGCATATAATACAATAAAAATACAACAGTTTTTCCATCGTATAATAGGAATACCTGCAACCAGTGTGAAGGTAATGGTCATTTCTACGTTCCGGGCAACCTAGGCTTCACTCTAGGGCGTTGCTCCACCAGAACGAATAGTTAGGGCCCTAGAAGTCAACGGCCGAAGCATAAAGTACAATAAAGATACAGCAGTTTTTCCATCGTATAACAGGAGTAATTGCAACCACTGTGAAAGTGATGGTCATTTCTACGTTCCGGGCAACCTAGGCTTCACTCTAGGGCGTTGTTCCGCCAAAACGAATTGTTAGGACCTTAGAAGTCAACGCCGGAAGCGTAAAATACAAAACAAATGCAACAGTTTATCCATCGTATAAAACGAATAATTGCAACCGATGTGAAAATTATGGCCATTTCTAAGTTCCAGGCAACCTAGGCTTCACTGTAGGGTGTTGCTCTACCAAATCGAATAGATAGGGCCCTAGAAGTCTACGCCCGGAGCATAAAATACAATAAAAATACAACAGTCTTTCCATCGTATAGAATGAGTAATTGCCATCAGTGTGAATGTGATGGTCATCTCTGCGTTCCGTTCAACCTAGGATTCACTCTAGGGCGTTGCTGCATCAGAGCGAATAGTTAGGGCCTGAGAAGTCAACGCCCGAAGCATAAAATACAATGAAAATGCAACGGTTTTTCCATCGTATAACACGAATAATTGCAACCAGTGTGGAAGTAGTAGTCACTTCTAGGTTCCGGGCAACCTAGGCTTCACTCTAGGGTGTTGCTCCACCAAATCGAATAGATAGGGCCTAAGAAGTCATCGCCAGAAGCATAAAACACAATATAAATACATCAGCTGTTGCATCGTATAAAGCAAATAATTGCAACCAGTGTGAAAGTGACGGCCATTTCTACGTTCCGGCCATCCTAGATATAACTCTGAGGAGTTGCTCCACCAGATCGAATAGTTAGGGCCTAGGAAGTCAACACCAGGTGCATAAAATACAATAAGAATACAACAGATTTTCCATCATATAACAGGAATAACTGCAACCAGTGTGAAGGTAATGGTCATTTCTACGTTCCGGGCCACCTAGGCTCCACTCTAGGGCGTTGTTCCACCAGATCCAAGAGTAAGGGACTGAGAAGTCAACGCCAGAAGCATAAAATACAAAACAAGTACAACAGTTTTTCCTTCGTGTAACACGAATAATTGCAACCAGTGTGAAAGTGATGGTCATTTCTACGTTCCTGGCAACCTAGGCTTGACTCTAGGGCGTTGCTCCACCAGAGCGAATAGTTAGGTCCTTAGAAGTCAACGCCCGAAGCATAAAATACAATAAAAACACAATAGTTTTTCCATCGTGTAAAATGAATAATTGCCATCAGTGTGAAGGTAATGGTCATTTCTACGATCCGGGCAACCTAGGCTTCACACTAGGGCGTTGCTCCACCAGATCGAATGGTCAGGTCCTAAGAAGTCAACGGCAGAAGCATAAAACAAAATAAAGATACAACAGTTTTTCCATCGCATTACAGGAGTAATTACAACCAGTGTGAATGTGATGGTCATCTCTGCGTTCCGTTCAACCTAGGATTCACTCTAGGGCGTTGCTGCATCAGAGTGAATAGTTAGGGCCTGAGAAGTCAACGCCCGAAGCATATAATACAATAAAAATACAACAGTTTTTCCATCGTATAACAGGAATAACTGCAACCAGTGTGAAGGTAATGGTCATTTCTACGTTCCGGGCAACCTAGGCTCCACTCTAGGGCGTTCCTCCACCAGATCGAATAGTTAGGGCCTATGAAGTCAACGCCAGAAGCATAAAATACAATGTAAATACAACAGTTTTTCCATCGTATGACACGAATAATTGCGACCCGTGTGAAAGTGATAGACATTTCTACGTTCCAGGCAACCTAGGCTTCACTGTAGGGTGTTGCTCTACCAAATCGAGTAGATAGGGCCTTAGAAGTCTACGCCCGGAGCATAAAATACAATAAAAATACAACAGTTTTTCCATCGTATAAAATGAGCAATAGCCATCAGTGTTAAGGTAATGGTCATCTCTGCGTTCCGTTCAACCTAGGATTCACTCTAGGGCGTTGCTGCATCAGATCGAATAGTTAGGGCCTGAGAAGTCAACGGCCGAAGCATATAATACAATAAAAATACAACAGTTTTTCCATCGTATAATAGGAATACCTGCAACCAGTGTGAAGGTAATGGTCATTTCTACGTTCCGGGCAACCTAGGCTTCACTCTAGGGCGTTGCTCCACCAGAACGAATAGTTAGGGCCCTAGAAGTCAACGCCCGAAGCATAAAATACAATAAAGATACAGCAGTTTTTCCATCGTATAACAGGAGTAATTGCAACCACTGTGAAAGTGATGGTCATTTCTACGTTCCGGGCAACCTAGGCTTCACTCTAGGGCGTTGTTCCGCCAAAACGAATTGTTAGGGCCTTAGAAGTCAACGCCGGAAGCGTAAAATACAAAACAAATGCAACAGTTTATCCATCGTATAAAACGAATAATTGCAACCGATGTGAAAATTATGGCCATTTCTACGTTCCAGGCAACCTAGGCTTCACTGTAGGGTGTTGCTCTACCAAATCGAATAGATAGGGCCCTAGAAGTCTACGCCCGGAGCATAAAATACAATAAAAATACAACAGTCTTTCCATCGTATAGAATGAGTAATTGCCATCAGTGTGAATGTGATGGTCATCTCTGCGTTCCGTTCAACCTAGGATTCACTCTAGGGCGTTGCTGCATCAGAGCGAATAGTTAGGGCCGTAGAAGTCAACGCCCGAAGCATAAAATACAATGAAAATGCAACGGTTTTTCCATCGTATAACACGAATAATTGCAACCAGTGGGGAAGTGGTAGTCACTTCTAGGTTCCGGGCAACCTAGGCTTCACTCTAGGGTGTTGCTCCACCAGATCGAATAGCTAGGGCCTAAGAAGTCATTGCCAGAAGCATAAAACACAATATAAATACAACAGCTGTTCCATCGTATAATGCGAATAATTGCAACCAGTGTGAAAGTGACGGCCATTTCTACGTTCCGGCCATTCTAGATATAACTCTGAGGCGTTGCTCCACCAGATCGAATAGTTAGGGCCTTAGAAGTCAACGCCCGAAGCATAAAATACAGAATAAATACAACATTTTTTCCATCGTATAAAACGAATAATTGCATCCAGTGTGAAAGTAATGGCCATATCTAGGTTCCGGGCAACCTAGGCTTGGCTCTAGGGCGTTGCTCCACCAGATCGAATAGTTAGGGCCTTAGAAGCCAACGACCGAAGCATAAAATACAATAAAGATACAACAGTTTTTCCATCGTATAACAGGAGTAATTGCAACCAGTGTGAAAGTGATGGTCATTTCTACGTTCCGAGCAACCTAGGCTTCACTCTAGGGCGATGTTCCGCCAGAACGAATTGTTAGGGCCTTAGAAGTTAACGCCAGAAGCGTAAAATACAAAACAAATGCAACAGTTTTTCCATCGTATAAAACGAATAATTGCAATCAGTGTGAAGGTAATGGTCATTTCTACGTTCCGGGCAACCTAGGCTTCACACTAGGGCGTTGCTCCACCAGATCGAGTGGTCAGGTCCTAAGAAGTCAACGACAGAAGCATAAAACACAATAAAGATACAACAGTTTTTCCATCGCATTACAGGAGTAATTACAACCAGTGTGAATGTGATGGTCATCTCTGCGCTCCGTTCAACCTAGGATTCACTCTAGGGCGTTGCTGCATCAGAGCGAATAGTTAGGGCCTGAGAAGTCAACGCCCGAAGCATATAATACAATAAAAATACAACAGCTTTTCCATCGTATAACAGGAATAACTGCAACCAGTGTGAAGGTAATGGTCATTTCTACGTTCCGGGCAACCTATGCTCCACACTAGGGCGTTGTTCCACCAGATCCAATAGTAAGGGCCTTAGAAGTCAACGCCCGAAGCATAAAATACAGAATAAATGCAACAGTTTTTCCATCGTATAAAACGAATAATTGCAACCAGTGTGAAGGTTATGGTCATTTTTACGCTCCTGGCAACCTAGGCTTGACCCTAGGGCGTTGCTCCACCAGATCGAATAGTTAGGGCCTTAGAAGTCAACGCCCGAAGCATAAAATACAATAAAAATACAATAGTTTTTCCGTCGTATAAAATGGATAATTGCAATCAGTGTGAAGGTAATGGTCATTTCTACGATCCGGGCAACCTAGGCTTCACTCTAGGGCGTTGCTCCACCAGATCGAATAGTTAGGGCCTTAGAAGTCAACGCCCGAACCATAAAATACAATAAAGATACAACAGTTTTTCCATCGTATAACAGGAGTAATTGCAACCAGTGTGAAAGTGATGGTCATTTCTACGTTCCGGGCAACCTAGGCTTCACTCTAGGGCGATGTTCCGCCAGAACGAATTGTTAGGGCCTTAGAAGTTAACGCCAGAAGCGTAAAATGCAAAACAAATGCAACAGTTTTTCCATCGTATAAAACGAATAATTGCAACCGATGTGAAAATTATGGTCATTTCTACGTTCCGGGCAACCTAGGCTTCACCCTAGGGCGTTGCTCCACCAGACGGAATAGTTAGGGCCTTAGAAGTCAACGCTCGAAACATAAAATACAATGAAAATGCTACGGTTTTTCCATCGTATAACACGAATAATTGCAACCAGGGTGAAAGTGATAGTCATTTCTACGTTCCGGGCAACCTAGGCTTCACTCTAGGGTGTTGCTCCACCAGATCGAATAGTTGGGGCCTAAGAAGTCAACACCAGGAGCATAAAATACAATTTAAATACAACAGCTTTTCCATCGTATAACAGGAATAACTACAACCAGTGTGAAGGTCCTGGTCATTTCTACCTTCCGGGCAACCTAGGCTTCACTCTAGGGCGTTGCTCCACCAGATGGAATAGTTAGGGCCTAAGAAGTCAACGCCAGAAGCATAAAATACAATGTAAATACAACAGTTTTTCCATCGTATAAAACGAATAATTGCATCCAGTGTGAAAGTTATGGTCAGTCCTACGTTCCGGTCAACCTAGGCTTCACTCTAGGGCGTTGCTCCACCAGATCGAATAGTTAGGGCCTATGAAGTCAACGCCGGAAGCATAAAATACAATGTAAATACAACAGTTTTTCCATCGTATAAAACGAATAATTGCATCCAGTGTGAAAGTTATGGTCAGTGCTACGTTCCGGTCAATCTAGGCTTCACTCTAGGGCGTTGCTCCACCAGATAGAAGCGTTAGGGCCTTAGATGTCAATGCCCGAAGCATAAAATACAATGAAAATGCAACGGTTTTTCCATCGTATGACACGAATAATTGCGACCCGTGTGAAAGTGATAGCCATTTCTACGTTCCAGGCAACCTAGGCTTCACTGTAGGGTGTTGCTCTACCAAATCGAATAGATAGGGCCTTAGAAGTCTACGCCCGGAGCATAAAATACAATAAAAATACAACAGTTTTTCCATCGTATAAAATGAGTAATAGCCATCAGTGTGAAGGTAATGGACATCTCTGCGTTCCGTTCAACCTAGGATTCACTCTAGGGCGTTGCTGCATCAGATCGAATAGTTAGGGCCTTAGAAGTCAACGCCCGAAGCATAAAATACAATAACGATACAGCAGTTTTTCCATCGTATAACAGGAGTAATTGCAACCAGTGTGAAAGTGATGGTCATTTCTACGTTCCGGGCAACCTAGGCTTCACTCTAGGGCGTTGTTCCGTCAGAACGAATTGTTAGGGCCTTAGAAGTCAACGCCAGAAGCGTAAAATACAAAACAAATGCAACAGTTTTTCCATCGTATAAAACGAATAATTGCAACCGATGTGAAAATTATGGCCACTTCTATGTTCCAGGCAACCTAGGCTTCACTGTAGGGTGTTGCTCTACCAAATCGAATTGATAGGGCCCTAGAAGTCTACGCCCGGAGCATAAAATACAATAAAAATACAACAGTCTTTCCATCGTATAGAATGAGTAATTGCCATCAGTGTGAGTGTGATGGTCATCTCTGCGTTCCGTTCAACCTAGGATTCACTCTAGGGCGTTGCTGCATCAGAGCGAATAGTTAGGGCCTGAGAAGTCAACGCCCGAAGCATATAATACAATAAAAATACAGCAGTTTTTCCATCGTATAACAGGAATAACTGCAACCAGTGTGAAGGTATTGGACATTCCTACGTTCCGGGCAACCTAGGCTCCACTCTAGGGCGTTGTTCCACCAGATCCAATAGTAAGGGCCTTAGAAGTCAACGCCCGAAGCATAAAATACAGAATAAATACAGCAGTTTTTCCATCGTATAAAACGATTAATTGCAACCAGTGTGAAGGTTATGGTCATTTCTACATTCATGGCAACCTAGGCTTGACCCTAGGGCGTTGCTCCACCAGATCGAATAGTTAGGGCCTTAGAAGTCAACGCCCGAAGCATAAAATACAATAAAAATACAATAGTTTTTCCGTCGTATAAAATGGATAATTGCAATCAGTGTGAAGGTAATGGTCATTTCTACGTTGCGGGCAACCTAGGCTTCACTCTAGGGCGTTGCTCCACCAGATCGAATAGTTAGGGCCTTAGAAGTCAACGCCCGAACCATAAAATACAATAAAGATACAACGGTTTTTCCATCGTATAACAGGAGTAATTGCAACCAGTGTGAAAGTGATGGCCATTTCTACGTTCCGGGCAACCTAGGCTTCACACTAGGGCGTTGTTCCGCCTGAACGAATTGTTAGGGCCTTAGAAGTCAACGTCAGAAGCGTAAAATACAAAACAAATGCAACAGTTTTTCCATCGTATAAAACGAATAATTGCAACCGATGTGAAAATTATGGTCATTTCTACGTTCCGGGCAACCTAGGCTTCACTCTAGGGCGTTGCTCCACCAGATGGAATAGTTAGGGCCTTAGAAGTCAACGCCCGAAGCATAAAATACAATGAAAATGCAACGGTTTTTCCATCGTATAACACGAATAATTGCAACCAGTGTGGAAGTAGTGGTCACTTCTAGGTTCCGGGCAACCTAGGCTTCACTCTAGGGTGTTGCTCCACCAGATCGAATAGCTAGGGCCTAAGAAGTAATTGCCAGAAGCATAAAACACAATATAAATACAACTGCTGTTCCATCGTATAATGCGAATAATTGCAACCAGTGTGAAAGTGACGGCCATTTCTACGTTCCGGCCATTCTAGATATAACTCTGAGGCGTTGTTCCACCAGATCGAATAGTTAGGGCCTTAGAAGTCAACGCCCGAAGCATAAAATACAGAATAAATACAACAGTTTTTCCATCGAATAAAACGAATAATTGCATCCAGTGTGAAAGTAATGGCCATATCTAGGTTCCGGGCAACCTGGGCTTGGCTCTAGGGCGTTGCTCCACCAGATCGAATAGTTAGGGCCTTAGAAGCCAACGACCGAAGCATAAAATACAATAAAGATACAACAGTTTTTCCATCGTATAACAGGAGTAATTGCAACCAGTGTGAAAGTGATGGTCATTTCTACGTTCCGGGCAACCTAGGCTTCACTCTAGGGCGTTGCTCCACCAGATCGAATAGTTAGGGCCTTAGAAGTCAACGCCCGAAGCATAAAATACAATAAAAATACAATAGTTTTTCCGTCGTATAAAATGGATAATTGCAATCAGTGTGAAGGTAATGGTCATTTCTACGTTCCGGGCAACCTAGGCCTCACTCTAGGGCGTTGTTCCGTCAGAACGAATTGTTAGGGCCTTAGGAGTCAACGCCAGAAGCGTAAAATACAAAACAAATGCAACAGTTTTTCCATCGTATAAAACGAATAATTGCAACCGATGTGAAAATTATGGTCATTTCTACGTTCCGGGCAACCTAGGCTTCACTCTAGGGCGTTGCTCCACCACATGGAATAGTTAGGGCCTTAGAAGCCAACGACCGAAGCATAAAATACAATAAAGATACAACAGTTTTTCCATCGTATAACAGGAGTAATTGCAACCAGTGTGAAAGTGATGGTCATTTCTACGTTCCGGGCAACCTAGGCTTCACTCTAGGGCGATGTTCCGCCAGAACGAATTGTTAGGGCCTTAGAAGTTAACGCCAGAAGCGTAAAATGCAAAACAAATGCAACAGTTTTTCCATCGTATAAAACGAATAATTGCAACCGATGTGAAAATTATGGTCATTTCTACGTTCCGGGCAACCTAGGCTTCACCCTAGGGCGTTGCTCCACCAGACGGAATAGTTAGGGCCTTAGAAGTCAACGCCCGAAACATAAAATACAATGAAAATGCTACGGTTTTTCCATCGTATAACACGAATAATTGCAACCAGTGTGGAAGTAGTAGTCACTTCCAGGTTCCGGGCAACCTAGGCCTCACTCTAGGGTGTTGCCCCACCAGATCGAATAGCTAGGGCCTAAGAAGTCATTGCCAGAAGCATTAAACACAATATAAATACAACAGCTGTTCCATCGTATAATGCGAATAATTGCAACCAGTGTGAAAGTGACGGCCATTTCTACGTTCCGGCCATTCTAGATATAACTCTGAGGCGTTGCTCCACCAGATCGAATAGTTAGGGCCTTCGAAGTCAACGCCCGAAGCATAAAATACAGAATAAATACAACAGTTTTTCCATCGAATAAAACGAATAATTGCATCCAGTGTGAAAGTAATGGCCATATCTAGGTTCCGGGCAACCTGGGCTTGGCTCTAGGGCGTTGCTCCACCAGATCGAATAGTTAGGGCCTTAGAAGCCAACGACCGAAGCATAAAATACAATAAAGATACAACAGTTTTTCCATCGTATAACAGGAGTAATTGCAACCAGTGTGAAAGTGATGGTCATTTCTACGTTCCGGGCAACCTAGGCTTCACTCTAGGGCGTTGCTCCACCAGATCGAATAGTTAGGGCCTTAGAAGTCAACGCCCGAAGCATAAAATACAATAAAAATACAATAGTTTTTCCGTCGTATAAAATGGATAATTGCAATCAGTGTGAAGGTAATGGTCATTTCTACGTTCCGGGCAACCTAGGCCTCACTCTAGGGCGTTGTTCCGTCAGAACGAATTGTTAGGGCCTTAGGAGTCAACGCCAGAAGCGTAAAATACAAAACAAATGCAACAGTTTTTCCATCGTATAAAACGAATAATTGCAACCGATGTGAAAATTATGGTCATTTCTACGTTCCGGGCAACCTAGGCTTCACTCTAGGGCGTTGCTCCACCACATGGAATAGTTAGGGCCTTAGAAGCCAACGACCGAAGCATAAAATACAATAAAGATACAACAGTTTTTCCATCGTATAACAGGAGTAATTGCAACCAGTGTGAAAGTGATGGTCATTTCTACGTTCCGGGCAACCTAGGCTTCACTCTAGGGCGATGTTCCGCCAGAACGAATTGTTAGGGCCTTAGAAGTTAACGCCAGAAGCGTAAAATGCAAAACAAATGCAACAGTTTTTCCATCGTATAAAACGAATAATTGCAACCGATGTGAAAATTATGGTCATTTCTACGTTCCGGGCAACCTAGGCTTCACCCTAGGGCGTTGCTCCACCAGACGGAATAGTTAGGGCCTTAGAAGTCAACGCCCGAAACATAAAATACAATGAAAATGCTACGGTTTTTCCATCGTATAACACGAATAATTGCAACCAGTGTGGAAGTAGTAGTCACTTCCAGGTTCCGGGCAACCTAGGCCTCACTCTAGGGTGTTGCCCCACCAGATCGAATAGCTAGGGCCTAAGAAGTCATTGCCAGAAGCATTAAACACAATATAAATACAACAGCTGTTCCATCGTATAATGCGAATAATTGCAACCAGTGTGAAAGTGACGGCCATTTCTACGTTCCGGCCATTCTAGATATAACTCTGAGGCGTTGCTCCACCAGATCGAATAGTTAGGGCCTTCGAAGTCAACGCCCGAAGCATAAAATACAGAATAAATACAACAGTTTTTCCATGGTATAAAACGAATAATTGCATCCAGTGTGAAAGTAATGGCCATATCTAGTTTCCGGGCAACCTAGGCTTGGCTCTAGGGCGTTGCTCCACCAGATCGAATAGTTAGGGCCTTAGAAGCCAACGACCGAAGCATAAAATACAATAAAGATACAACAGTTTTTCCATCGTATAACAGGAGTAATTGCAACCAGTGTGAAAGTGATGGTCATTTCTACGTTCCGGGCAACCTAGGCTTCACTCTAGGGCGTTGCTCCACCAGATCGAATAGTTAGGGCTTTAGAAGTCAACGCCCGAAGCATAAAATACAATAAAAATACAATAGTTTTTCCGTCGTATAAAATGGATAATTGCAACCAGTGTGAAAGTTATGGTCATTTCTACGTTCCGGGCAACTTAGGCTTGCCTCTAGGGCGTTCCTCCACCAGATCGAATAGTTAGGGCCTATGAAGTCAACGCCAGAAGCATAAAATACAATGTAAATACAACAGTTTTTCCATCGTATAAAACGAATAATTGCATCCAGTGTGAAAGTTATGGTCAGTGCTACGTTCCGGTCAATCTAGGCTTCACTCTAGGGCGTTGCTCCACCAGATGGAATAGGTACGGCCTTAGAAGTCAACGCCCGAAGCATAAAATACAATGAAAATGCAACGGTTTTTCCATCATATAACAGGAATAACTGCAACCAGTGTGAAGGTAATGGTCATTTCTACGTTCCGGGCCACCTAGGCTCCACTCTAGGGCGTTGTTCCACCAGATCCAAGAGTAAGGGCCTTAGAAGTCAACGCCCGAAGCATAAAATACAGAGTAAATACAACAGTTTTTCCATCGTATAAAACGAATAATTGCAACCAGTGTGAAGGTTATGGTCATTTCTACGCTCCTGGCAACCTAGGCTTGACCCTAGGGCGTTGCTCCACCAGATCGAATAGTTAGGGCCTTAGAAGTCAACGCCCGAAGCATAAAATACAATAAAAATACAATAGTTTTTCCGTCGTATAAAATGGATAATTGCAATCAGTGTGAAGGTAATGGTCATTTCTACGTTCCGGGCAACCTAGGCTTCACTCTAGGTCGTTGCTCCACCAGATCGAATAGTTAGGGCCTTAGAAGTCAACGCCCGAACCATAAAATACAATAAAGATACAACAGTTTTTCCATCGTATAACAGGAGTAATTGCAACCAGTGTGAAAGTGATGGTCATTTCTACGTTCCGGGCAACCTAGGCTTCACTCCAGGGCGATGTTCCGCCAGAACGAATTGTTAGGGCCTTAGAAGTTAACGCCAGAAGCGTAAAATACAAAACAAATGCAACAGTTTTTCCATTGTATAAAACGAATAATTGCAACCGATGTGAAAATTATGGTCATTTCTACGTTCCGGGCAACCTAGGCTTCACTCTAAGGCGTTGCTCCACCAGACGGAATAGTTAGGGCCTTAGAAATCAACGCCCGAAGCATAAAATACAATGAAAATGCTACGGTTTTTCCATCGTATAACACGAATAATAGCAACCAGTGTGAAAGTGATAGTCACTTCTAGGTTCCGGGCAACCTAGGCTTCACTCTAGGGTGTTGCTCCACCAAATCGAATAGATAGGGCCTAAGAAGTCATCGCCAGAAGCATAAAACACAATATAAATACATCAGCTGTTGCATCGTATAAAGCAAATAATTGCAACCAGTGTGAAAGTGACGGCCATTTCTACGTTCCGGCCATCCTAGATATAACTCTGAGGAGTTGCTCCACCAGATCGAATAGTTAGGGCCTAGGAAGTCAACACCAGGTGCATAAAATACAATAAGAATACAACAGTTTTTCCATCATATAACAGGAATAACTGCAACCAGTGTGAAGGTAATGGTCATTTCTACGTTCCGGGCCACCTAGGCTCCACTCTAAGGCGTTGTTCCACCAGATCCAAGAGTAAGGGACTGAGAAGTCAACGCCAGAAGCATAAAATACAAAGCAAGTACAACAGTTTTTCCTTCGTGTAACACGAATAATTGCAACCAGTGTGAAAGTGATGGTCATTTCTACGTTCCTGGCAACCTAGGCTTGACTCTAGGGCGTTGCTCCACCAGAGCTAATAGTTAGGTCCTTAGAAGTCAACGCCCGAAGCATAAAATACACTAAAAACACAATAGTTTTTCCATCGTGTAAAATGAATAATTGCCATCAGTGTGAAGGTAATGGTCATTTCTACGATCCGGGCAACCTAGGCTTCACACTAGGGCGTTGCTCCACCAGATCGAATGGTCAGGTCCTAAGAAGTCAACGACAGAAGCATAAAACACAATAAAGATACAACAGTTTTTCCATCGCATTACAGGAGTAATTACAACCAGTGTGAATGTGATGGTCACCTCTGCGTTCCGTTCAACCTAGGATTCACTCTAGGGCGTTGCTGCATCAGAGCGAATAGTTAGGGCCTGAGAAGTCAACGCCCGAAGCATATAATACAATAAAAATACAACAGTTTTTCCATCGTATAACAGGAATAACTGCAACCAGTGTGAAGGTAATGGTCATTTCTATGTTCCGGGCAACCTAGGCTCCACTCTAGGGCGTTGTTCCACCAGATCCAATAGTAAGGGCCTTAGAAGTCAACGCCCGAAGCATAAAATACAGAATAAATACAACAGTTTTTCCATCGTATAAAACGAATAATTGCAACCAGTGTGAAGGTTATGGTTATTTCTACGCTCCTGGCAACCTACGCTTGACCCCTGGGCGTTGCTCCACCAGATCGAATAGTTAGGGCGTTAGAAGTCAACACCCGAAGCATAAAATACAATAAAAATACAATACTTTTTCCGTCGAATAAAATGGATAATTGCAATCAGTGTGAAGGTAATGGTCATTTCTACGTTCCGGGCAACCTAGGCTTCACTCTAGGGCGTTGCTCCACCAGATCGAATAGTTAGGGCCTTAGAAGTCAACGCCCGAACCATAAAATACAATAAAGATACAACGGTTTTTCCATCGTATAACAGGAGTAATTGCAACCAGTGTGAAAGTGATGGCCATTTCTACGTTCCGGGCAACTTAGGCTTGCCTCTAGGGCGTTCCTCCACCAGATCGAATAGTTAGGGCCTATGAAGTCAACGCCAGAAGCATAAAATACAATGTAAATACAACAGTTTTTCCATCGTATGACACGAATAATTGCGACCCGTGTGAAAGTGATAGCCATTTCTACGTTCCAGGCAACCTAGGCTTCACTGTAGGGTGTTGTTCTACCAAATCGAGTAGATAGGGCCTTAGAAGTCTACGCCCGGAGCATAAAATACAATAAACATACAACAGTTTTTCCATCGTATAAAATGAGCAATAGCCATCAGTGTGAAGGTAATGGTCATCTCTGCGTTCCGTTCAACCTAGGATTCACTCTAGGGCGTAGCTGCATCAGATCGAATAGTTAGGGCCTGAGAAGTCAACGGCCGAAGCATATAATACAATAAAAATACAACAGTTTTTCCATCGTATAATAGGAATACCTGCAACCAGTGTGAAGGTAATGGTCATTTCTACGTTCCGGGCAACCTAGGCTTCACTCTAGGGCGTTGCTCCACCAGAACGAATAGTTAGGGCCCTAGAAGTCAACGGCCGAAGCATAAAGTACAATAAAGATACAGCAGTTTTTCCATCGTATAACAGGAGTAATTGCAACCACTGTGAAAGTGATGGTCATTTCTACGTTCCGGGCAACCTAGGCTTCACTCTAGGGCGTTGTTCCGCCAAAACGAATTGTTAGGACCTTAGAAGTCAACGCCGGAAGCGTAAAATACAAAACAAATGCAACAGTTTATCCATCGTATAAAACGAATAATTGCAACCGATGTGAAAATTATGGCCATTTCTAAGTTCCAGGCAACCTAGGCTTCACTGTAGGGTGTTGCTCTACCAAATCGAATAGATAGGGCCCTAGAAGTCTACGCCCGGAGCATAAAATACAATAAAAATACAACAGTCTTTCCATCGTATAGAATGAGTAATTGCCATCAGTGTGAATGTGATGGTCATCTCTGCGTTCCGTTCAACCTAGGATTCACTCTAGGGCGTTGCTGCATCAGAGCGAATAGTTAGGGCCTGAGAAGTCAACGCCCGAAGCATAAAATACAATGAAAATGCAACGGTTTTTCCATCGTATAACACGAATAATTGCAACCAGTGTGGAAGTAGTAGTCACTTCTAGGTTCCGGGCAACCTAGGCTTCACTCTAGGGTGTTGCTCCACCAAATCGAATAGATAGGGCCTAAGAAGTCATCGCCAGAAGCATAAAACACAATATAAATACATCAGCTGTTGCATCGTATAAAGCAAATAATTGCAACCAGTGTGAAAGTGACGGCCATTTCTACGTTCCGGCCATCCTAGATATAACTCTGAGGAGTTGCTCCACCAGATCGAATAGTTAGGGCCTAGGAAGTCAACACCAGGTGCATAAAATACAATAAGAATACAACAGATTTTCCATCATATAACAGGAATAACTGCAACCAGTGTGAAGGTAATGGTCATTTCTACGTTCCGGGCCACCTAGGCTCCACTCTAGGGCGTTGTTCCACCAGATCCAAGAGTAAGGGACTGAGAAGTCAACGCCAGAAGCATAAAATACAAAACAAGTACAACAGTTTTTCCTTCGTGTAACACGAATAATTGCAACCAGTGTGAAAGTGATGGTCATTTCTACGTTCCTGGCAACCTAGGCTTGACTCTAGGGCGTTGCTCCACCAGAGCGAATAGTTAGGTCCTTAGAAGTCAACGCCCGAAGCATAAAATACAATAAAAACACAATAGTTTTTCCATCGTGTAAAATGAATAATTGCCATCAGTGTGAAGGTAATGGTCATTTCTACGATCCGGGCAACCTAGGCTTCACACTAGGGCGTTGCTCCACCAGATCGAATGGTCAGGTCCTAAGAAGTCAACGGCAGAAGCATAAAACAAAATAAAGATACAACAGTTTTTCCATCGCATTACAGGAGTAATTACAACCAGTGTGAATGTGATGGTCATCTCTGCGTTCCGTTCAACCTAGGATTCACTCTAGGGCGTTGCTGCATCAGAGTGAATAGTTAGGGCCTGAGAAGTCAACGCCCGAAGCATATAATACAATAAAAATACAACAGTTTTTCCATCGTATAACAGGAATAACTGCAACCAGTGTGAAGGTAATGGTCATTTCTACGTTCCGGGCAACCTAGGCTCCACTCTAGGGCGTTCCTCCACCAGATCGAATAGTTAGGGCCTATGAAGTCAACGCCAGAAGCATAAAATACAATGTAAATACAACAGTTTTTCCATCGTATGACACGAATAATTGCGACCCGTGTGAAAGTGATAGACATTTCTACGTTCCAGGCAACCTAGGCTTCACTGTAGGGTGTTGCTCTACCAAATCGAGTAGATAGGGCCTTAGAAGTCTACGCCCGGAGCATAAAATACAATAAAAATACAACAGTTTTTCCATCGTATAAAATGAGCAATAGCCATCAGTGTTAAGGTAATGGTCATCTCTGCGTTCCGTTCAACCTAGGATTCACTCTAGGGCGTTGCTGCATCAGATCGAATAGTTAGGGCCTGAGAAGTCAACGGCCGAAGCATATAATACAATAAAAATACAACAGTTTTTCCATCGTATAATAGGAATACCTGCAACCAGTGTGAAGGTAATGGTCATTTCTACGTTCCGGGCAACCTAGGCTTCACTCTAGGGCGTTGCTCCACCAGAACGAATAGTTAGGGCCCTAGAAGTCAACGCCCGAAGCATAAAATACAATAAAGATACAGCAGTTTTTCCATCGTATAACAGGAGTAATTGCAACCACTGTGAAAGTGATGGTCATTTCTACGTTCCGGGCAACCTAGGCTTCACTCTAGGGCGTTGTTCCGCCAAAACGAATTGTTAGGGCCTTAGAAGTCAACGCCGGAAGCGTAAAATACAAAACAAATGCAACAGTTTATCCATCGTATAAAACGAATAATTGCAACCGATGTGAAAATTATGGCCATTTCTACGTTCCAGGCAACCTAGGCTTCACTGTAGGGTGTTGCTCTACCAAATCGAATAGATAGGGCCCTA
Organism: Calliopsis andreniformis; assembly: GCF_051401765.1. NCBI lineage: Eukaryota > Metazoa > Arthropoda > Insecta > Hymenoptera > Andrenidae > Calliopsis > Calliopsis andreniformis. Next base: position 22,185,340 of record NW_027480422.1, read on the forward strand.
GAAGTCTACGCCCGGAGCATAAAATACAATAAAAATACAACAGTCTTTCCATCGTATAGAATGAGTAATTGCCATCAGTGTGAATGTGATGGTCATCTCTGCGTTCCGTTCAACCTAGGATTCACTCTAGGGCGTTGCTGCATCAGAGCGAATAGTTAGGGCCGTAGAAGTCAACGCCCGAAGCATAAAATACAATGAAAATGCAACGGTTTTTCCATCGTATAACACGAATAATTGCAACCAGTGGGGAAGTGGTAGTCACTTCTAGGTTCCGGGCAACCTAGGCTTCACTCTAGGGTGTTGCTCCACCAGATCGAATAGCTAGGGCCTAAGAAGTCATTGCCAGAAGCATAAAACACAATATAAATACAACAGCTGTTCCATCGTATAATGCGAATAATTGCAACCAGTGTGAAAGTGACGGCCATTTCTACGTTCCGGCCATTCTAGATATAACTCTGAGGCGTTGCTCCACCAGATCGAATAGTTAGGGCCTTAGAAGTCAACGCCCGAAGCATAAAATACACTAAAAACACAATAGTTTTTCCATCGTGTAAAATGAATAATTGCCATCAGTGTGAAGGTAATGGTCATTTCTACGATCCGGGCAACCTAGGCTTCACACTAGGGCGTTGCTCCACCAGATCGAATGGTCAGGTCCTAAGAAGTCAACGACAGAAGCATAAAACACAATAAAGATACAACAGTTTTTCCATCGCATTACAGGAGTAATTACAACCAGTGTGAATGTGATGGTCACCTCTGCGTTCCGTTCAACCTAGGATTCACTCTAGGGCGTTGCTGCATCAGAGCGAATAGTTAGGGCCTGAGAAGTCAACGCCCGAAGCATATAATACAATAAAAATACAACAGTTTTTCCATCGTATAACAGGAATAACTGCAACCAGTGTGAAGGTAATGGTCATTTCTATGTTCCGGGCAACCTAGGCTCCACTCTAGGGCGTTGTTCCACCAGATCCAATAGTAAGGGCCTTAGAAGTCAACGCCCGAAGCATAAAATACAGAATAAATACAACAGTTTTTCCATCGTATAAAACGAATAATTGCAACCAGTGTGAAGGTTATGGTTATTTCTACGCTCCTGGCAACCTACGCTTGACCCCTGGGCGTTGCTCCACCAGATCGAATAGTTAGGGCGTTAGAAGTCAACACCCGAAGCATAAAATACAATAAAAATACAATACTTTTTCCGTCGAATAAAATGGATAATTGCAATCAGTGTGAAGGTAATGGTCATTTCTACGTTCCGGGCAACCTAGGCTTCACTCTAGGGCGTTGCTCCACCAGATCGAATAGTTAGGGCCTTAGAAGTCAACGCCCGAACCATAAAATACAATAAAGATACAACGGTTTTTCCATCGTATAACAGGAGTAATTGCAACCAGTGTGAAAGTGATGGCCATTTCTACGTTCCGGGCAACTTAGGCTTGCCTCTAGGGCGTTCCTCCACCAGATCGAATAGTTAGGGCCTATGAAGTCAACGCCAGAAGCATAAAATACAATGTAAATACAACAGTTTTTCCATCGTATGACACGAATAATTGCGACCCGTGTGAAAGTGATAGCCATTTCTACGTTCCAGGCAACCTAGGCTTCACTGTAGGGTGTTGTTCTACCAAATCGAGTAGATAGGGCCTTAGAAGTCTACGCCCGGAGCATAAAATACAATAAACATACAACAGTTTTTCCATCGTATAAAATGAGCAATAGCCATCAGTGTGAAGGTAATGGTCATCTCTGCGTTCCGTTCAACCTAGGATTCACTCTAGGGCGTAGCTGCATCAGATCGAATAGTTAGGGCCTGAGAAGTCAACGGCCGAAGCATATAATACAATAAAAATACAACAGTTTTTCCATCGTATAATAGGAATACCTGCAACCAGTGTGAAGGTAATGGTCATTTCTACGTTCCGGGCAACCTAGGCTTCACTCTAGGGCGTTGCTCCACCAGAACGAATAGTTAGGGCCCTAGAAGTCAACGGCCGAAGCATAAAGTACAATAAAGATACAGCAGTTTTTCCATCGTATAACAGGAGTAATTGCAACCACTGTGAAAGTGATGGTCATTTCTACGTTCCGGGCAACCTAGGCTTCACTCTAGGGCGTTGTTCCGCCAAAACGAATTGTTAGGACCTTAGAAGTCAACGCCGGAAGCGTAAAATACAAAACAAATGCAACAGTTTATCCATCGTATAAAACGAATAATTGCAACCGATGTGAAAATTATGGCCATTTCTAAGTTCCAGGCAACCTAGGCTTCACTGTAGGGTGTTGCTCTACCAAATCGAATAGATAGGGCCCTAGAAGTCTACGCCCGGAGCATAAAATACAATAAAAATACAACAGTCTTTCCATCGTATAGAATGAGTAATTGCCATCAGTGTGAATGTGATGGTCATCTCTGCGTTCCGTTCAACCTAGGATTCACTCTAGGGCGTTGCTGCATCAGAGCGAATAGTTAGGGCCTGAGAAGTCAACGCCCGAAGCATAAAATACAATGAAAATGCAACGGTTTTTCCATCGTATAACACGAATAATTGCAACCAGTGTGGAAGTAGTAGTCACTTCTAGGTTCCGGGCAACCTAGGCTTCACTCTAGGGTGTTGCTCCACCAAATCGAATAGATAGGGCCTAAGAAGTCATCGCCAGAAGCATAAAACACAATATAAATACATCAGCTGTTGCATCGTATAAAGCAAATAATTGCAACCAGTGTGAAAGTGACGGCCATTTCTACGTTCCGGCCATCCTAGATATAACTCTGAGGAGTTGCTCCACCAGATCGAATAGTTAGGGCCTAGGAAGTCAACACCAGGTGCATAAAATACAATAAGAATACAACAGATTTTCCATCATATAACAGGAATAACTGCAACCAGTGTGAAGGTAATGGTCATTTCTACGTTCCGGGCCACCTAGGCTCCACTCTAGGGCGTTGTTCCACCAGATCCAAGAGTAAGGGACTGAGAAGTCAACGCCAGAAGCATAAAATACAAAACAAGTACAACAGTTTTTCCTTCGTGTAACACGAATAATTGCAACCAGTGTGAAAGTGATGGTCATTTCTACGTTCCTGGCAACCTAGGCTTGACTCTAGGGCGTTGCTCCACCAGAGCGAATAGTTAGGTCCTTAGAAGTCAACGCCCGAAGCATAAAATACAATAAAAACACAATAGTTTTTCCATCGTGTAAAATGAATAATTGCCATCAGTGTGAAGGTAATGGTCATTTCTACGATCCGGGCAACCTAGGCTTCACACTAGGGCGTTGCTCCACCAGATCGAATGGTCAGGTCCTAAGAAGTCAACGGCAGAAGCATAAAACAAAATAAAGATACAACAGTTTTTCCATCGCATTACAGGAGTAATTACAACCAGTGTGAATGTGATGGTCATCTCTGCGTTCCGTTCAACCTAGGATTCACTCTAGGGCGTTGCTGCATCAGAGTGAATAGTTAGGGCCTGAGAAGTCAACGCCCGAAGCATATAATACAATAAAAATACAACAGTTTTTCCATCGTATAACAGGAATAACTGCAACCAGTGTGAAGGTAATGGTCATTTCTACGTTCCGGGCAACCTAGGCTCCACTCTAGGGCGTTCCTCCACCAGATCGAATAGTTAGGGCCTATGAAGTCAACGCCAGAAGCATAAAATACAATGTAAATACAACAGTTTTTCCATCGTATGACACGAATAATTGCGACCCGTGTGAAAGTGATAGACATTTCTACGTTCCAGGCACCCTAGGCTTCACTGTAGGGTGTTGCTCTACCAAATCGAGTAGATAGGGCCTTAGAAGTCTACGCCCGGAGCATAAAATACAATAAAAATACAACAGTTTTTCCATCGTATAAAATGAGCAATAGCCATCAGTGTTAAGGTAATGGTCATCTCTGCGTTCCGTTCAACCTAGGATTCACTCTAGGGCGTTGCTGCATCAGATCGAATAGTTAGGGCCTGAGAAGTCAACGGCCGAAGCATATAATACAATAAAAATACAACAGTTTTTCCATCGTATAATAGGAATACCTGCAACCAGTGTGAAGGTAATGGTCATTTCTACGTTCCGGGCAACCTAGGCTTCACTCTAGGGCGTTGCTCCACCAGAACGAATAGTTAGGGCCCTAGAAGTCAACGCCCGAAGCATAAAATACAATAAAGATACAGCAGTTTTTCCATCGTATAACAGGAGTAATTGCAACCACTGTGAAAGTGATGGTCATTTCTACGTTCCGGGCAACCTAGGCTTCACTCTAGGGCGTTGTTCCGCCAAAACGAATTGTTAGGGCCTTAGAAGTCAACGCCGGAAGCGTAAAATACAAAACAAATGCAACAGTTTATCCATCGTATAAAACGAATAATTGCAACCGATGTGAAAATTATGGCCATTTCTACGTTCCAGGCAACCTAGGCTTCACTGTAGGGTGTTGCTCTACCAAATCGAATAGATAGGGCCCTAGAAGTCTACGCCCGGAGCATAAAATACAATAAAAATACAACAGTCTTTCCATCGTATAGAATGAGTAATTGCCATCAGTGTGAATGTGATGGTCATCTCTGCGTTCCGTTCAACCTAGGATTCACTCTAGGGCGTTGCTGCATCAGAGCGAATAGTTAGGGCCGTAGAAGTCAACGCCCGAAGCATAAAATACAATGAAAATGCAACGGTTTTTCCATCGTATAACACGAATAATTGCAACCAGTGGGGAAGTGGTAGTCACTTCTAGGTTCCGGGCAACCTAGGCTTCACTCTAGGGTGTTGCTCCACCAGATCGAATAGCTAGGGCCTAAGAAGTCATTGCCAGAAGCATAAAACACAATATAAATACAACAGCTGTTCCATCGTATAATGCGAATAATTGCAACCAGTGTGAAAGTGACGGCCATTTCTACGTTCCGGCCATTCTAGATATAACTCTGAGGCGTTGCTCCACCAGATCGAATAGTTAGGGCCTTAGAAGTCAACGCCCGAAGCATAAAATACAGAATAAATACAACATTTTTTCCATCGTATAAAACGAATAATTGCATCCAGTGTGAAAGTAATGGCCATATCTAGGTTCCGGGCAACCTAGGCTTGGCTCTAGGGCGTTGCTCCACCAGATCGAATAGTTAGGGCCTTAGAAGCCAACGACCGAAGCATAAAATACAATAAAGATACAACAGTTTTTCCATCGTATAACAGGAGTAATTGCAACCAGTGTGAAAGTGATGGTCATTTCTACGTTCCGAGCAACCTAGGCTTCACTCTAGGGCGATGTTCCGCCAGAACGAATTGTTAGGGCCTTAGAAGTTAACGCCAGAAGCGTAAAATACAAAACAAATGCAACAGTTTTTCCATCGTATAAAACGAATAATTGCAACCAGTGTGAAAGTGATGGTCATTTCTACGTTCCTGGCAACCTAGGCTTGACTCTAGGGCGTTGCTCCACCAGAGCGAATAGTTAGCTCCTTAGAAGTCAACGCCCGAAGCATAAAATACAATAAAAACACAATAGTTTTTCCATCGTGTAAAATGAATAATTGCAATCAGTGTGAAGGTAATGGTCATTTCTACGTTCCGGGCAACCTAGGCTTCACACTAGGGCGTTGCTCCACCAGATCGAGTGGTCAGGTCCTAAGAAGTCAACGACAGAAGCATAAAACACAATAAAGATACAACAGTTTTTCCATCGCATTACAGGAGTAATTACAACCAGTGTGAATGTGATGGTCATCTCTGCGCTCCGTTCAACCTAGGATTCACTCTAGGGCGTTGCTGCATCAGAGCGAATAGTTAGGGCCTGAGAAGTCAACGCCCGAAGCATATAATACAATAAAAATACAACAGCTTTTCCATCGTATAACAGGAATAACTGCAACCAGTGTGAAGGTAATGGTCATTTCTACGTTCCGGGCAACCTATGCTCCACACTAGGGCGTTGTTCCACCAGATCCAATAGTAAGGGCCTTAGAAGTCAACGCCCGAAGCATAAAATACAGAATAAATGCAACAGTTTTTCCATCGTATAAAACGAATAATTGCAACCAGTGTGAAGGTTATGGTCATTTTTACGCTCCTGGCAACCTAGGCTTGACCCTAGGGCGTTGCTCCACCAGATCGAATAGTTAGGGCCTTAGAAGTCAACGCCCGAAGCATAAAATACAATAAAAATACAATAGTTTTTCCGTCGTATAAAATGGATAATTGCAATCAGTGTGAAGGTAATGGTCATTTCTACGATCCGGGCAACCTAGGCTTCACTCTAGGGCGTTGCTCCACCAGATCGAATAGTTAGGGCCTTAGAAGTCAACGCCCGAACCATAAAATACAATAAAGATACAACAGTTTTTCCATCGTATAACAGGAGTAATTGCAACCAGAGTGAAAGTGATGGCCATTTCTACGTTCCGGGCAACCTAGGCTTCACTCTAGGGCGTTGTTCCGCCAGAACGAACTGTTAGGGCCTTAGATGTCAACGCCAGAAGCGTAAAATACAAAACAAATGCAACAGTTTTTCCATCGTATAAAACGAATAATTGCAACCGATGTGAAAATTATGGTCATTTCTACGTTCCGGGCAGCCTAGGCTTCACTCTAGGGCGTTGCTCCACCAGATGGAATAGGTAGGGCCTTAGAAGTCAACGCCCGAAGCATAAAATACAATGAAAATGCAACGGTTTTTCCATCGTATAACACGAATAATTGCAACCAGTGGGGAAGTGGTAGTCACTTCTAGGTTCCGGGCAACCTAGGTTTCACTCTAGGGTGTTGCTCCACCAGATCGAATAGCTAGGGCCTAAGAAGTCTTTGCCAGAAGCATAAAACACAATATAAATACAACAGCTGTTCCATCGTATAATGCGAATAATTGCAACCAGTGTGAAAGTGACGGCCATTTCTACGTTCCGGCCATTCTAGATATAACTCTGAGGCCTTGCTCCACCAGATCGAATAGTTAGGGCCTTAGAAGTCAACGCCCGAAGCATAAAATACAGAATAAATACAACAGTTTTTCCATCGTATAAAACGAATAATTGCATCCAGTGTGAAAGTAATGGCCATATCTAGGTTGCGGGCAACCTAGGCTTGGCTCTAGGGCGTTGCTCCACCAGATCGAATAGTTAGGGCCTTAGAAGCCAACGACCGAAGCATAAAATACAATAAAGATACAACAGTTTTTCCATCGTATAACAGGAGTAATTGCAACCAGTGTGAAAGTGATGGTCATTTCTACGTTCCGGGCATCCTAGGCTTCACTCTAGGGCGTTGTTCCGCCAGAACGAATTGTTAGGGCCTTAGAAGTCAACGCCAGAAGCGTAAAATACAAAAGAAATGCAACAGTTTTTCAATCGTATAAAACGAATAATTGCAACCAGTGTGAAAGTTATGGTCATTTCTACGTTCCGGGCAACTTAGGCTTGCCTCTAGGGCGTTCCTCCACCAGATCGAATAGTTAGGGCCTATGAAGTCAACGCCAGAAGTATAAAATACAATGTAAATACAACAGTTTTTCCATCGTATGACACGAATAATTGCGACCCGTGTGAAAGTGATAGCCATTTCTACGTTCCAGGCAACCTAGGCTTCACTGTAGGGTGTTGCTCTACCAAATCGAGTAGATAGGGCCTTAGAAGTCTACGCCCGGAGCATAAAATACAATAAAAATACAACTGTTTTTCCATCGTATAAAATGAGCAATAGCCATCAGTGTGAAGGTGATGGTCATCTCTGCGTTCCGTTCAACCTAGGATTCTCTCTAGGGCGTTGCTGCATCAGATCGAATAGTTAGGGCATGAGAAGTCAACGGCCGAAGCATATAATACAATAAAAATACAACAGTTTTTCCATCGTATAATAGGAATACCTGCAACCAGTGTGAAGGTAATGGTTATTTCTACGTTCCAGGCAACCTAGGCTTCACTCTAGGGCGTTGCTCCACCAGAACGAATAGTTAGGGCCCTAGAAGTCAACGCCCGAAGAATAAAATACAATAAAGATACAGCAGTTTTTCCATCGTATAACAGGAGTAATTGCAACCATTGTGAAAGTGATGGTCATTTCTACGTTCCGGGCAACCTAGGCTTCACTCTAGGGCGTTGTACCGCCAAAACGAATTGTTAGGGCCTTAGAAGTCAACGCCGGAAGCGTAAAATACAAAACAAATGCAACAGTTTTTCCATCGTATAAAACGAATAATTGCAACCGATGTGAAAATTATGGCCATTTCTACGTTCCAGGCAACCTAGGCTTCACTGTAGGGTGTTGCTCTACCAAATCGAATAGATAGGGCCCTAGAAGTCTACGCCCGGAGCATAAAATACAATAAAAATACAACAGTCTTTCCATCGTATAGAATGAGTAATTGCCATCAGTGTGAATGTGATGGTCATCTCTGCGTTCCGCTCAACCTAGGATTCACTCTAGGTCGTTGCTGCATCAGAGCGAATAGTTAGGGCCTGAGAAGTCAACGCCCGAAGCATAAAATACAATGAAAATGCAACGGTTTTTCCATCGTATAACACGAATAATTGCAACCAGTGTGGAAGTAGTAGTCACTTCTAGGTTCCGGGCAACCTAGGCCTTACTCTAGGGTGTTGCTCCACCAGATCGAATAGCTAGGGCCTAAGAAGTCATTGCCAGAAGCATAAAATACAATATAAATACAACAGCTGTTCCATCGTATAATGCGAATAATTGCAACCAGTGTGAAAGTGACGGCCATTTCTACGTTCCGGCCATTCTAGATATAACTCTGAGGCGTTGCTCCACCAGATCGAATAGTTAGGGCCTTAGAAGTCAACGCCCGAAGCATAAAATACAGAATAAATACAACAGTTTTTCCATCGTATAAAACGAATAATTGCATCCAGTGTGAAAGTAATGGCCATATCTAGGTTCCGGGCAACCTAGGCTTGGCTCTAGGGCGTTGCTCCACCAGATCGAATAGTTAGGGCCTTAGAAGCCAACGACCGAAGCATAAAATACAATAAAAATACAACAGTTTTTCCATCGTATAACAGGAGTAATTGCAACCAGTGTGAAAGTGATGGTCATTTCTACGTTCCGAGCAACCTAGGCTTCACTCTAGGGCGTTGTTCCGCCAGAACGAATTGTTAGGGCCTTAGATGTCAACGCCAGAAGCGTAAAATACAAAACAAATGCAACAGTTTTTCCATCGTATAAAACGAATAATTGCAACCGATGTGAAAATTATGGTCATTTCTACGTTCCGGGCAGCCTAGGCTTCACTCTAGGGCGTTGCTCCACCAGATGGAATAGGTAGGGCCTTAGAAGTCAACGCCCGAAGCATAAAATACAATGAAAATGCAACGGTTTTTCCATCGTATAACACGAATAATTGCAACCAGTGGGGAAGTGGTAGTCACTTCTAGGTTCCGGGCAACCTAGGCTTCACTCTAGGGTGTTGCTCCACCAGATCGAATAGCTAGGGCCTAAGAAGTCATTGCCAGAAGCATAAAACACAATATAAATACAACAGCTGTTCCATCGTATAATGCGAATAATTGCAACCAGTGTGAAAGTGACGGCCATTTCTACGTTCCGGCCATTCTAGATATAACTCTGAGGCCTTGCTCCACCAGATCGAATAGTTAGGGCCTTAGAAGTCAACGCCCGAAGCATAAAATACAGAATAAATACAACAGTTTTTCCATCGTATAAAACGAATAATTGCATCCAGTGTGAAAGTAATGGCCATATCTAGGTTGCGGGCAACCTAGGCTTGGCTCTAGGGCGTTGCTCCACCAGATCGAATAGTTAGGGCCTTAGAAGCCAACGACCGAAGCATAAAATACAATAAAGATACAACAGTTTTTCCATCGTATAACAGGAGTAATTGCAACCAGTGTGAAAGTGATGGTCATTTCTACGTTCCGGGCATCCTAGGCTTCACTCTAGGGCGTTGTTCCGCCAGAACGAATTGTTAGGGCCTTAGAAGTCAACGCCAGAAGCGTAAAATACAAAACAAATGCAACAGTTTTTCAATCGTATAAAACGAATAATTGCAACCAGTGTGAAAGTTATGGTCATTTCTACGTTCCGGGCAACTTAGGCTTGCCTCTAGGGCGTTCCTCCACAAGATCGAATAGTTAGGGCCTATGAAGTCAACGCCAGAAGCATAAAATACAATGTAAATACAACAGTTTTTCCATCGTATGACACGAATAATTGCGACCCGTGTGAAAGTGATAGCCATTTCTACGTTCCAGGCAACCTAGGCTTCACTGTAGGGTGTTGCTCTACCAAATCGAGTAGATAGGGCCTTAGAAGTCTACGCCCGGAGCATAAAATACAATAAAAATACAACTGTTTTTCCATCGTATAAAATGAGCAATAGCCATCAGTGTGAAGGTGATGGTCATCTCTGCGTTCCGTTCAACCTAGGATTCACTCTAGGGCGTTGCTGCATCAGATCGAATAGTTAGGGCATGACAAGTCAACGGCCGAAGCATATAATACAATAAAAATACAACAGTTTTTCCATCGTATAATAGGAATACCTGCAACCAGTGTGAAGGTAATGGTTATTTCTACGTTCCGGGCAACCTAGGCTTCATTCTAGGGCGTTGCTCCACCAGAACGAATAGTTAGGGCCCTAGAAGTCAACGCCCGAAGCATAAAATACAATAAAGATACAGCAGTTTTTCCATCGTATAACAGGAGTAATTGCAACCAGTGTGAAAGTGATGGTCATTTCTACGTTCCGGGCAACCTAGGCTTCACTCTAGGGCGTTGTTCCGCCAAAACGAATTGTTAGGGCCTTAGAAGTCAACGCCGGAAGCGTAAAATACAAAACAAATGCAACAGTTTTTCCATCGTATAAAACGAATAATTGCAACCGATGTGAAAATTATGGCCATTTCTACGTTCCAGGCAACCTAGGCTTCACTGTAGGGTGTTGCTCTACCAAATCGAATAGATAGGGCCCTAGAAGTCTACGCCCGGAGCATAAAATACAATAAAAATACAACAGTCTTTCCATCGTATAGAATGAGTAATTGCCATCAGTGTGAATGTGATGGTCATCTCTGCGTTCCGCTCAACCTAGGATTCACTCTAGGTCGTTGCTGCATCAGCGCGAATAGTTAGGGCCTGAGAAGTCAACGCCCGAAGCATAAAATACAATGAAAATGCAACGGTTTTTCCATCGTATAACACGAATAATTGCAACCAGTGTGGAAGTAGTAGTCACTTCTAGGTTCCTGGCAACCTAGGCCTTACTCTAGGGTGTTGCTCCACCAGATCGTATAGCTAGGGCCTAAGAAGTCATTGCCAGAAGCATAAAACACAATATAAGTACAACAGCTGTTCCATCGTATAATGCGAATAATTGCAACCAGTGTGAAAGTGACGGCCATTTCTACGTTCCGGCCATTCTAGATATAACTCTGAGGCGTTGCTCCACCAGATCGAATAGTTAGGGCCTTAGAAGTCAACGCCCGAAGCATAAAATACAGAATAAATACAACAGTTTTTCCATCGTATAAAACGAATAATTGCATCCAGTGTGAAAGTAATGGCCATATCTAGGTTCCGGGCAACCTAGGCTTGGCTCTAGGGCGTTGCTCCACCAGATCGAATAGTTAGGGCCTTAGAAGCCAACGACCGAAGCATAAAATACAATAAAGATACAACAGTTTTTCCATCGTATAACAGGAGTAATTGCAACCAGTGTGAAAGTGATGGTCATTTCTACGTTCCGAGCAACCTAGGCTTCACTCTAGGGCGATGTTCCGACAGAACGAATTGTTAGGGCCTTAGAAGTTAACGCCAGAAGCGTAAAATACAAAACAAATGCAACAGTTTTTCCATCGTATAAAACGAATAATTGCAACCGATGTGAAATTTATGGTCATTTCTACGTTCCGGGCAACCTAGGCTTCACTCTAGGGCGTTGCTCCACCAGACGGAATAGTTAGGGCCTTAGAAGTCAGCGCCCGAAGCTTAAAATACAATGAAAATGCTACGGTTTTTCCATCGTATAACACGAATAATTGCAACCAGTGTGAAAGTGATAGTCACTTCTAGGTTCCGGGCAACATAGGCTTCACTCTAGGGTGTTGCTCCACCAGATCGAATAGATAGGGCCTAAGAAGTCATCGCCAGAAGCATAAAACACAATATAAATACATCAGCTGTTCCATCGTATAATGCGAATAATTGCAACCAGTGTGAAAGTGACGGCCATTTCTACGTTCCGGCCATTCTAGATATAACTCTGAGGCGTTGCTCCACCAGATCGAATAGTTAGGGCCTTAGAAGTCAACGCCCGAAGCATAAAATACAATAAAAATACAATAGTTTTTCCGTCGTATAAAATGGATAATTGCAATCAGTGTGAAGGTAATGGTCATTTCTACGTTCCGGGCAACCTAGGCTTCACTCTAGGGCGTTGCTCCACCAGATCGAATAGTTAGGGCCTTAGAAGCCAACGACCGAAGCATAAAATACAATAAAGATACAACAGTTTTTCCATCGTATAACAGGAGTAATTGCAACCAGTGTGAAAGTGATGGTCATTTCTACGTTCCGGGCATCCTAGGCTTCACTCTAGGGCGTTGTTCCGCCAGAACGAATTGTTAGGGCCTTAGAAGTCAACGCCAGAAGCGTAAAATACAAAACAAATGCAACAGTTTTTCAATCGTATAAAACGAATAATTGCAACCAGTGTGAAAGTTATGGTCATTTCTACGTTCCGGGCAACTTAGGCTTGCCTCTAGGGCGTTCCTCCACCAGATCGAATAGTTAGGGCCTATGAAGTCAACGCCAGAAGCATAAAATACAATGTAAATACAACCGTTTTTCCATTGTATGACACGAATAATTGCGGCCCGTGTGAAAGTGATAGCAATTTCTACGTTCCAGGCAACCTAGGCTTCACTGTAGGGTGTTGCTCTACCAAATCGAGTAGATAGGTCCTTAGAAGTCTACGCCCGGAGCATAAAATACAATAAAAATACAACAGTTTTTCCATTGTATAAAATGTGCAATAGCCATCAGTGTGAAGGTAATGGTCATCTCTGCGTTCCGTTCAACCTATGATTCACTCTAGGGCGTTGCTGCATCAGATCGAATAGTTAGGGCATGAGAAGTCAACGGCCGAAGCATATAATACAATAAAAATACAACAGTTTTTCCATCGTATAATAGGAATACCTGCAACCAGTGTGAAGGTAATGGTCATTTCTACGTTCCGGGCAACCTGGGCTTCACTCTAGGGCGTTGCTCCACCAGAACGAATAGTTAGGGCCCTAGAAGTCAACGCCCGAAGCATAAAATACAATAAAGATACAGCTGTTTTTCCATCGTATAACAGGAGTAATTGCAACCAGTGTGAAAGTGATGGTCATTTCTACGTTCCGGGCAATCTAGGCTTCACTCTAGGGCGTTGTTCCGCCAAAACGAATTGTTAGGGCCTTAGAAGTCAACGCCGGAAGCGTAAAATACAAAACAAATGCAACAGTTTTTCCATCGTATAAAACGAATAATTGCAACCGATGTGAAAACTATGGCCATTTCTACGTTCCAGGCAACCTAGGCTTCACTGTAGGGTGTTGCTCTACCAAATCGAATAGATAGGGCCCTAGAAGTCTACGCCCGGAGCATAAAATACAATAAAAATACAACAGTCTTTCCATCGTATAGAATGAGTAATTGCCATCAGTGTGAATGTGATAGTCATCTCTGCGTTCAGTTCAACCTAGGATTCACTCTAGGGCGTTGCTGCATCAGAGCGAATAGTTAGGGCCTGAGAAGTCAAAGCCCGAAGCATAAAATACAATGAAAATGCAACGGTTTTTCCATCGTATAACACGAATAATTGCAACCAGTGTGGAAGTAGTAGTCACTTCTAGGTTCCGTGCAACCTAGGCCTCACTCTAGGGTGTTGCTGCACCAGATCGAATAGCTAGGGCCTCAGAAGTCATTGCCAGAAGCATAAAACACAATATAAATACAACAGCTGTTCCATCGTATAATGCGAATAAATGCAACCAGTGTGAAAGTGACGGCCATTTCTACGTTCCGGCCATTCTAGATATAACTCTGAGGCGTTGCTCCACCAGATCGAATAGTTAGGGCCTTAGAAGTCAACGCCCGAAGCATAAAATACAGAATAAATACAACAGTTTTTCCATCGTATAAAACGAATAATTGCATCCAGTGTGAAAGTAATGGCCATATCTAGGTTCCGGGCAACCTAGGCTTGGCTCTAGGGCGTTGCTCCACCAGATCGAATAGTTAGGGCCTTAGAAGCCAATGACCGAAGCATAAAATACAATAAAGATACAACAGTTTTTCCATCGTATAACAGGAGTAATTGCAACCAGTGTGAAAGTGATGGTCATTTCTACGTTCCGGGCAACCTAGGCTTCACTCTAGGGCGATGTTCCGCCAGAACGAATTGATAGGGCCTTAGAAGTTAACGCCAGAAGCGTAAAATACAAAACAAATGCAACAGTTTTTCCATCGTATAAAACGAATAATTGCAACCGATGTGAAAATTATGGTCATTTCTACGTTCCGGGCAACCTAGGCTTCACTCTAGGGCGTTGCTCGACCAGACGGAATAGTTAGGGCCTTAGAAGTCAACGCCCGAAGCATAACATACAATAAAAATACAATAGTTTTTCCGTCGTATAATGCGAATAATTGCAACCAGTGTGAAAGTGACGGCCATTTCTACGTTCCGGCCATTCTAGATATAACTCTGAGGCGTTGCTCCACCAGATCGAATAGTTAGGGCCTTAGAAGTCAACGCCCGAAGCATAAAATACAGAATAAATACAACAGTTTTTCCATCGTATAAAACGAATAATTGCAACCAGTGTGAAGGTTATGGTCATTTCTACGCTCCTGGCAACCTAGGCTTGACCCTAGGGCGTTGCTCCACCAGATCGAATAGTTAGGGCCTTAGAAGTCAACGCCCGAAGCATAAAATACAATAAAAATACAATAGTTTTTCCGTCGTATAAAATGGATAATTGCAATCAGTGTGAAGGTAATGGTCATTTCTACGTTCCGGGCAACCTAGGCTTCACTCTAGGGCGTTGCTCCACCAGATCGAATGGTTAGGGCCTTAGAAGTCAACGCACGAACCATAAAATACAATAAAGATACAACAGTTTTTCCATTGTATAACAGGAGTAATTGCAACCAGTGTGAAAGTGATGGCCATTTCTACGTTCCGGGCAACCTAGGCTTCACTCTAGGGCGTTGTTCCGCCAGAACGAATTGTTAGGGCCTTAGAAGTCAACGCCAGAAGCGTAAAATACAAAACAAATGCAACAGTTTTTCCATCGTATAAAACGAATAATTGCAACCGATGTGAAAATTAGGGTCATTTCTACGTTCCGGGCAACCTAGGCTTCACTCTAGGGCGTTGCTCCACCAGATGGAATAGGTAGGGCCTTAGAAGTCAACGCCCGAAGCATAAAATACAATGAAAATGCAACGGTTTTTCCATCGTATAACACGAATAATTGCAACCAGTGGGGAAGTGGTAGTCACTTCTAGGTCCCGGGCAACCTAGGCTTCACTCTAGGGTGTTGCTCCACCAGATCGTATAGCTAGGGCCTAAGAAGTCATTGCCAGAAGCATAAAACACAATATAAATACAACAGCTGTTCCATCGTATAATGCGAATAATTGCAACCAGTGTGAAAGTGACGGCCATTTCTACGTTCCGGCCATTCTAGATATAACTCTGAGGCGTTGCTCCACCAGATCGAATAGTTAGGGCCTTAGAAGTCAACGCCCGAAGCATAAAATACAGAATAAATACAACAGTTTTTCCATCGTATAAAACGAATAATTGCATCCAGTGTGAAAGTAATGGCCATATCTAGGTTCCGGGCAACCTAGGCTTGGCTCTAGGGCGTTGCTCCACCAGATCGAATAGTTAGGGCCTTAGAAGCCAACGACCGAAGCATAAAATACAATAAAGATACAACAGTTTTTCCATCGTATAACAGGAGTAATTGCAACCAGTGTGAAAGTGATGGTCATTTCTACGTTCCGAGCAACCTAGGCTTCACTCTAGGGCGATGTTCCGACAGAACGAATTGTTAGGGCCTTAGAAGTTAACGCCAGAAGCGTAAAATACAAAACAAATGCAACAGTTTTTCCATCGTATAAAACGAATAATTGCAACCGATGTGAAATTTATGGTCATTTCTACGTTCCGGGCAACCTAGGCTTCACTCTAGGGCGTTGCTCCACCAGACGGAATAGTTAGGGCCTTAGAAGTCAGCGCCCGAAGCTTAAAATACAATGAAAATGCTACGGTTTTTCCATCGTATAACACGAATAATTGCAACCAGTGTGAAAGTGATAGTCACTTCTAGGTTCCGGGCAACATAGGCTTCACTCTAGGGTGTTGCTCCACCAGATCGAATAGATAGGGCCTAAGAAGTCATCGCCAGAAGCATAAAACACAATATAAATACATCAGCTGTTCCATCGTATAATGCGAATAATTGCAACCAGTGTGAAAGTGACGGCCATTTCTACGTTCCGGCCATTCTAGATATAACTCTGAGGCGTTGCTCCACCAGATCGAATAGTTAGGGCCTTAGAAGTCAACGCCCGAAGCATAAAATACAATAAAAATACAATAGTTTTTCCGTCGTATAAAATGGATAATTGCAATCAGTGTGAAGGTAATGGTCATTTCTACGTTCCGGGCAACCTAGGCTTCACTCTAGGGCGTTGCTCCACCAGATCGAATAGTTAGGGCCTTAGAAGCCAACGACCGAAGCATAAAATACAATAAAGATACAACAGTTTTTCCATCGTATAACAGGAGTAATTGCAACCAGTGTGAAAGTGATGGTCATTTCTACGTTCCGGGCATCCTAGGCTTCACTCTAGGGCGTTGTTCCGCCAGAACGAATTGTTAGGGCCTTAGAAGTCAACGCCAGAAGCGTAAAATACAAAACAAATACAACAGTTTTTCAATCGTATAAAACGAATAATTGCAACCAGTGTGAAAGTTATGGTCATTTCTACGTTCCGGGCAACTTAGGCTTGCCTCTAGGGCGTTCCTCCACCAGATCGAATAGTTAGGGCCTATGAAGTCAACGCCAGAAGCATAAAATACAATGTAAATACAACCGTTTTTCCATTGTATGACACGAATAATTGCGGCCCGTGTGAAAGTGATAGCCATTTCTACGTTCCAGGCAACCTAGGCTTCACTGTAGGGTGTTGCTCTACCAAATCGAGTAGATAGGTCCTTAGAAGTCTACGCCCGGAGCATAAAATACAATAAAAATACAACAGTTTTTCCATTGTATAAAATGTGCAATAGCCATCAGTGTGAAGGTAATGGTCATCTCTGCGTTCCGTTCAACCTATGATTCACTCTAGGGCGTTGCTGCATCAGATCGAATAGTTAGGGCATGAGAAGTCAACGGCCGAAGCATATAATACAATAAAAATACAACAGTTTTTCCATCGTATAATAGGAATACCTGCAACCAGTGTGAAGGTAATGGTCATTTCTACGTTCCGGGCAACCTGGGCTTCACTCTAGGGCGTTGCTCCACCAGAACGAATAGTTAGGGCCCTAGAAGTCAACGCCCGAAGCATAAAATACAATAAAGATACAGCTGTTTTTCCATCGTATAACAGGAGTAATTGCAACCAGTGTGAAAGTGATGGTCATTTCTACGTTCCGGGCAATCTAGGCTTCACTCTAGGGCGTTGTTCCGCCAAAACGAATTGTTAGGGCCTTAGAAGTCAACGCCGGAAGCGTAAAATACAAAACAAATGCAACAGTTTTTCCATCGTATAAAACGAATAATTGCAACCGATGTGAAAACTATGGCCATTTCTACGTTCCAGGCAACCTAGGCTTCACTGTAGGGTGTTGCTCTACCAAATCGAATAGATAGGGCCCTAGAAGTCTACGCCCGGAGCATAAAATACAATAAAAATACAACAGTCTTTCCATCGTATAGAATGAGTAATTGCCATCAGTGTGAATGTGATAGTCATCTCTGCGTTCAGTTCAACCTAGGATTCACTCTAGGGCGTTGCTGCATCAGAGCGAATAGTTAGGGCCTGAGAAGTCAAAGCCCGAAGCATAAAATACAATGAAAATGCAACGGTTTTTCCATCGTATAACACGAATAATTGCAACCAGTGTGGAAGTAGTAGTCACTTCTAGGTTCCGTGCAACCTAGGCCTCACTCTAGGGTGTTGCTGCACCAGATCGAATAGCTAGGGCCTCAGAAGTCATTGCCAGAAGCATAAAACACAATATAAATACAACAGCTGTTCCATCGTATAATGCGAATAAATGCAACCAGTGTGAAAGTGACGGCCATTTCTACGTTCCGGCCATTCTAGATATAACTCTGAGGCGTTGCTCCACCAGATCGAATAGTTAGGGCCTTAGAAGTCAACGCCCGAAGCATAAAATACAGAATAAATACAACAGTTTTTCCATCGTATAAAACGAATAATTGCATCCAGTGTGAAAGTAATGGCCATATCTAGGTTCCGGGCAACCTAGGCTTGGCTCTAGGGCGTTGCTCCACCAGATCGAATAGTTAGGGCCTTAGAAGCCAATGACCGAAGCATAAAATACAATAAAGATACAACAGTTTTTCCATCGTATAACAGGAGTAATTGCAACCAGTGTGAAAGTGATGGTCATTTCTACGTTCCGGGCAACCTAGGCTTCACTCTAGGGCGATGTTCCGCCAGAACGAATTGTTAGGGCCTTAGAAGTTAACGCCAGAAGCGTAAAATACAAAACAAATGCAACAGTTTTTCCATCGTATAAAACGAATAATTGCAACCGATGTGAAAATTATGGTCATTTCTACGTTCCGGGCAACCTAGGCTTCACTCTAGGGCGTTGCTCGACCAGACGGAATAGTTAGGGCCTTAGAAGTCAACGCCCGAAGCATAACATACAATAAAAATACAATAGTTTTTCCGTCGTATAATGCGAATAATTGCAACCAGTGTGAAAGTGACGGCCATTTCTACGTTCCGGCCATTCTAGATATAACTCTGAGGCGTTGCTCCACCAGATCGAATAGTTAGGGCCTTAGAAGTCAACGCCCGAAGCATAAAATACAGAATAAATACAACAGTTTTTCCATCGTATAAAACGAATAATTGCAACCAGTGTGAAGGTTATGGTCATTTCTACGCTCCTGGCAACCTAGGCTTGACCCTAGGGCGTTGCTCCACCAGATCGAATAGTTAGGGCCTTAGAAGTCAACGCCCGAAGCATAAAATACAATAAAAATACAATAGTTTTTCCGTCGTATAAAATGGATAATTGCAATCAGTGTGAAGGTAATGGTCATTTCTACGTTCCGGGCAACCTAGGCTTCACTCTAGGGCGTTGCTCCACCAGATCGAATGGTTAGGGCCTTAGAAGTCAACGCACGAACCATAAAATACAATAAAGATACAACAGTTTTTCCATTGTATAACAGGAGTAATTGCAACCAGTGTGAAAGTGATGGCCATTTCTACGTTCCGGGCAACCTAGGCTTCACTCTAGGGCGTTGTTCCGCCAGAACGAATTGTTAGGGCCTTAGAAGTCAACGCCAGAAGCGTAAAATACAAAACAAATGCAACAGTTTTTCCATCGTATAAAACGAATAATTGCAACCGATGTGAAAATTAGGGTCATTTCTACGTTCCGGGCAACCTAGGCTTCACTCTAGGGCGTTGCTCCACCAGATGGAATAGGTAGGGCCTTAGAAGTCAACGCCCGAAGCATAAAATACAATGAAAATGCAACGGTTTTTCCATCGTATAACACGAATAATTGCAACCAGTGGGGAAGTGGTAGTCACTTCTAGGTCCCGGGCAACCTAGGCTTCACTCTAGGGTGTTGCTCCACCAGATCGAATAGCTAGGGCCTAAGAAGTCATTGCCAGAAGCATAAAACACAATATAAATACAACAGCTGTTCCATCGTATAATGCGAATAATTGCAACCAGTGTGAAAGTGACGGCCATTTCTACGTTCCGGCCATTCTAGATATAACTCTGAGGCCTTGCTCCACCAGATCGAATAGTTAGGGCCTAGGAAGTCAACACAGGGTGCATAAAATACAATAAGAATACAACAGTTTTTCCATCATATAACAGGAATAACTGCAACCAGTGTGAAGGTAATGGTCATTTCTACGTTCCGGGCAACCTAGGCTTCACTCTAGGGTGTTGCTCCACCAGATCGCATGGTAAGGGCCTAAGAAGTCAAGGCCAGAAGCATAAAACACAATAAAGATACACCAGTTTTTCCATCGCATGACAGGAGTAATTACAACCAGTGTGAAGGTGATGGTCATTTCTACGTTCCGGGCAACCTAGCCTTCACTCTAGGGCGTTGTTCCGCCAAAACGAATTGTTAGGGCCTTAGAAGTCAACGCCGGAAGCGTAAAATACAAAACAAATGCAACAGTTTTTCCATCGTATAAAACGAATAATTGCAACCGATGTGAAAACTATGGCCATTTCTACGTTCCAGGCAACCTAGGCTTCACTGTAGGGTGTTGCTCTACCAAATCGAATAGATAGGGCCCTAGAAGTCTACGCCCGGAGCATAAAATACAATAAAAATACAACAGTCTTTCCATCGTATAGAATGAGTAATTGCCATCAGTGTGAATGTGATAGTCATCTCTGCGTTCAGTTCAACCTAGGATTCACTCTAGGGCGTTGCTGCATCAGAGCGAATAGTTAGGGCCTGAGAAGTCAAAGCCCGAAGCATAAAATACAATGAAAATGCAACGGTTTTTCCATCGTATAACACGAATAATTGCAACCAGTGTGGAAGTAGTAGTCACTTCTAGGTTCCGTGCAACCTAGGCCTCACTCTAGGGTGTTGCTGCACCAGATCGAATAGCTAGGGCCTCAGAAGTCATTGCCAGAAGCATAAAACACAATATAAATACAACAGCTGTTCCATCGTATAATGCGAATAAATGCAACCAGTGTGAAAGTGACGGCCATTTCTACGTTCCGGCCATTCTAGATATAACTCTGAGGCGTTGCTCCACCAGATCGAATAGTTAGGGCCTTAGAAGTCAACGCCCGAAGCATAAAATACAGAATAAATACAACAGTTTTTCCATCGTATAAAACGAATAATTGCATCCAGTGTGAAAGTAATGGCCATATCTAGGTTCCGGGCAACCTAGGCTTGGCTCTAGGGCGTTGCTCCACCAGATCGAATAGTTAGGGCCTTAGAAGCCAATGACCGAAGCATAAAATACAATAAAGATACAACAGTTTTTCCATCGTATAACAGGAGTAATTGCAACCAGTGTGAAAGTGATGGTCATTTCTACGTTCCGGGCAACCTAGGCTTCACTCTAGGGCGATGTTCCGCCAGAACGAATTGTTAGGGCCTTAGAAGTTAACGCCAGAAGCGTAAAATACAAAACAAATGCAACAGTTTTTCCATCGTATAAAACGAATAATTGCAACCGATGTGAAAATTATGGTCATTTCTACGTTCCGGGCAACCTAGGCTTCACTCTAGGGCGTTGCTCGACCAGACGGAATAGTTAGGGCCTTAGAAGTCAACGCCCGAAGCATAACATACAATAAAAATACAATAGTTTTTCCGTCGTATAATGCGAATAATTGCAACCAGTGTGAAAGTGACGGCCATTTCTACGTTCCGGCCATTCTAGATATAACTCTGAGGCGTTGCTCCACCAGATCGAATAGTTAGGGCCTTAGAAGTCAACGCCCGAAGCATAAAATACAGAATAAATACAACAGTTTTTCCATCGTATAAAACGAATAATTGCAACCAGTGTGAAGGTTATGGTCATTTCTACGCTCCTGGCAACCTAGGCTTGACCCTAGGGCGTTGCTCCACCAGATCGAATAGTTAGGGCCTTAGAAGTCAACGCCCGAAGCATAAAATACAATAAAAATACAATAGTTTTTCCGTCGTATAAAATGGATAATTGCAATCAGTGTGAAGGTAATGGTCATTTCTACGTTCCGGGCAACCTAGGCTTCACTCTAGGGCGTTGCTCCACCAGATCGAATGGTTAGGGCCTTAGAAGTCAACGCACGAACCATAAAATACAATAAAGATACAACAGTTTTTCCATTGTATAACAGGAGTAATTGCAACCAGTGTGAAAGTGATGGCCATTTCTACGTTCCGGGCAACCTAGGCTTCACTCTAGGGCGTTGTTCCGCCAGAACGAATTGTTAGGGCCTTAGAAGTCAACGCCAGAAGCGTAAAATACAAAACAAATGCAACAGTTTTTCCATCGTATAAAACGAATAATTGCAACCGATGTGAAAATTAGGGTCATTTCTACGTTCCGGGCAACCTAGGCTTCACTCTAGGGCGTTGCTCCACCAGATGGAATAGGTAGGGCCTTAGAAGTCAACGCCCGAAGCATAAAATACAATGAAAATGCAACGGTTTTTCCATCGTATAACACGAATAATTGCAACCAGTGGGGAAGTGGTAGTCACTTCTAGGTCCCGGGCAACCTAGGCTTCACTCTAGGGTGTTGCTCCACCAGATCGAATAGCTAGGGCCTAAGAAGTCATTGCCAGAAGCATAAAACACAATATAAATACAACAGCTGTTCCATCGTATAATGCGAATAATTGCAACCAGTGTGAAAGTGACGGCCATTTCTACGTTCCGGCCATTCTAGATATAACTCTGAGGCCTTGCTCCACCAGATCGAATAGTTAGGGCCTAGGAAGTCAACACAGGGTGCATAAAATACAATAAGAATACAACAGTTTTTCCATCATATAACAGGAATAACTGCAACCAGTGTGAAGGTAATGGTCATTTCTACGTTCCGGGCAACCTAGGCTTCACTCTAGGGTGTTGCTCCACCAGATCGCATGGTAAGGGCCTAAGAAGTCAAGGCCAGAAGCATAAAACACAATAAAGATACACCAGTTTTTCCATCGCATGACAGGAGTAATTACAACCAGTGTGAAGGTGATGGTCATTTCTACGTTCCGGGCAACCTAGCCTTCACTCTAGGGCGTTGCTCCACCAGATCGAATAGTTAGGGCCTAAGAAGTCAACGCCAGAAGCATAAAATACAATGCAAATACAACAGTTTTTCCATCGTATAAAACGAATAATTGCATCCAGTGTGAAAGTTATGGTCATTTATACGTTCCAGGCAACCTAGGCTTCACTGTAGGGTGTTGCGCTACCAAATCGAACAGATAGGGCCTTAGAAGTCTACGCCCGGAGCATAAAATACAATAAAAATACAACAGTTTTTCCATCGTATAAAATGAGCAATTGCCATCAGTGTGAAGGTAATGGTCATTTCTGCGTTCCGTTCAACCTAGGATTCACTCTAGGGCGTTGCTGCACCAGATCGAATAATTAGGGCCTGAGAAGTCAACGCCCGAAGCATATAATACAATAAAAATACAACAGTTTTTCCATTGTATAACAGGAATAACTGCAACCAGTGTGAAGGTAATGGTCATTTCTACGTTCCGGGCAACCTAGGCTCCACTCTAGGGCGTTGTTCCACCAGATCCAATAGTAAGGGCCTTAGAAGTCAACGCCCGAAGCATAAAATACAAAATAAGTACAACAGTTTTTCCATCGTATAAAACGAATAATTGCAACCAGTGTGAAAGTTATGGTCATTTCTACGTTCCTGGCAACCTAGGCTTGGCTCTAGGGCGTTGCTCCACCAGATCGAATAGTTAGGGCCTTAGAAGTCAACGCCCGAAGCATAAAATACAATAAAGATGCAACAGTTTTTCTATCGTATAACAGGAGTAATTGCAACCAGTGTGAAAGTGATGGTCATTTCTTCGTTCCGGGCAACCTAGGCTTCACGCTAGGGCGTTGTTCCGCCAGAACGAATTGTTAGGGCCTTAGAAGTCAACGCCAGAAGCGTAAAATACAAAACAAATGCAACAGTTTTTCCATCGTATAAAACGAATAATTGCAACCAGTGTGAAGGTAATGGTCATTTCTACGTTCCGGGCAACCTAGGCTTCACTCTAGGGTGTTGCTCCACCAGATCGAATGGTCAGGGCCTAAGAAGTCAACGCCAGAAGCATAAAACACAATAAAGATACACCAGTTTTTCCATCGCATGACAGGAGTAATTACAACCAGTGTGAAGGTGATGGTCATTTCTACGTTCCGGGCAACCTAGGCTTCACTCTAGGGCGTTGCTCCACCAGATCGAATAGTTAGGGCCTAAGAAGTCAACGCCAGAAACATAAAATACAATGCAAATACAACAGTTTTTCCATCGTATAAAACGAATAATTGCATCCAGTGTTAAAGTTATGGTCATTTATACGTTCCAGTCAACCTAGGCTTCACTGTAGGGTGTTGCTCTACCAAATCGAACAGATAGGGCCTTAGAAGTCTACGCCCGGAGCATAAAGTACAATAAAAATACAACAGTTTTTCCATCGTATAAAATGAGTAATTGCCATCAGTGTGAAGGTAATGGTCATTTCTGCGTTCCGTTCAACCTAGGATTCACTCTAGGGCGTTGCTGCACCAGATCGAATAATTAGGGCCTGAGAAGTCAACGCCCGAAGCATATAATACAATAAAAATACAACAGTTTTTCCATTGTATAACAGGAATAACTGCAACCAGTGTGAAGGTAATGGTCATTTCTACGTTCCGGGCAACCTAGGCTCCACTCTAGGGCGTTGTTCCACCAGATCCAATAGTAAGGGCCTTAGAAGTCAACGCCCGAAGCATAAAATACAAAATAAGTACAACAGTTTTTCCATCGTATAAAACGAATAATTGCAACCAGTGTGAAAGTTATGGTCATTTCTACGTCCCTGGCAACCTAGGCTTGGCTCTAGGGCGTTGCTCCACCAGATCGAATAGTTAGGGCCTTAGAAGTCAACGCCCGAAGCATAAAGTACAATAAAGATGCAACAGTTTTTCTATCGTATAACAGGAGTAATTGCAACCAGTGTGAAAGTGATGGTCATTTCTACGTTCCGGGCAACCTAGGCTTCACTCTAGGGCGTTGTTCCGCCAGAACGAATTGTTAGGGCCTTAGAAGTCAACGCCAGAAGCGTAAAATACAAAACAAATGCAACAGTTTTTCCATCGTATAAAACGAATAATTGCAACCAGTGTGAAGGTAATGGTCATTTCTACGTTCCGGGCAACCTAGGCTTCACTCTATTGTGTTGCTCCACCAGATCGCATGGTCAGGGCCTAAGAAGTCAACGCCAGAAGCATAAAACACAATAAAGATACACCAGTTTTTCCATCGCATGACAGGAGTAATTCCAACCAGTGTGAAGGTGATGGTCATTTCTACGTTCCGGGCAACCTAGCCTTCACTCTAGGGCGTTGCTCCACCAGATCGAATAGTTAGGGCCTAAGAAGTCAACGCCAGAAGCATAAAATACAATGCAAATACAACAGTTTTTCCATCGTATAAAACGAATAATTGCATCCAGTGTGAAAGTTATGGTCATTTATACGTTCCAGGCAACCTAGGCTTCACTGTAGGGTGTTGCTCTACCAAATCGAACAGATAGGGCCTTAGAAGTCTACGCCCGGAGCATAAAATACAATAAAAATACAACAGTTTTTCCATCGTATAAAATGAGTAATTGCCATCAGTGTGAAGGTAATGGTCATTTCTGCGTTCCGTTCAACCTAGGATTCACTCCAGGGCGTTGCTGCACCAGATCGAATAATTAGGGCCTGAGAAGTCAACGCCCGAAGCATATAATACAATAAAAATACAACAGTTTTTCCATTGTATAACAGGAACAACTGCAACCAGTGTGAAGGTAATGGTCATTTCTACGTTCCGGGCTACCTAGGCTCCACTCTAGGGCGTTGTTCCACCAGATCCAATAGTAAGGGCCTTAGAAGTCAACGCCCGAAGCATAAAATAGAAAATAAGTACAACAGTTTTTCCATCGTATAAAACGAATAATTGCAACCAGTGTGAAAGTTATGGTCATTTCTACGTTCCTGGCAACCTAGGCTTGGCTCTAGGGCGTTGCTCCACCAGATCGAATAGTTAGGGCCTTAGAAGTCAACGCCCGAAGCATAAAATACAATAAAGATGCAACAGTTTTTCCATCGTATAAAATGAGTAATTGCCATCAGTGTGAAGGTAATGGTCATTTCTGCGTTCCGTTCAACCTAGGATTCACTCCAGGGCGTTGCTGCACCAGATCGAATAATTAGGGCCTGAGAAGTCAACGCCCGAAGCATATAATACAATAAAAATACAACAGTTTTTCCATTGTATAACAGGAACAACTGCATCCAGTGTGAAAGTAATGGCCATATCTACGTTCCGGGCAACCTAGGCTTGGATCTAGGGCGTTGGTCCACCAGATCGAATAGTTAGGGCCTTAGAAGTCAACGCCCGAAGCATAAAATACAATAAAGATGCAACAGTTTTTCCACCGTATAACAGGAGTCATTGCAACCATTGTGAAAGTGATGGTCATTTCTACGTTCCGGGAAACCTAGGCTTCACTCTAGGGCGTTGTTCCGCCAGAACGAATTGTTAGGGCCTTAGAAGTCAACGCAAGAAGCGTAAAATACAAAACAAATGCAACAGTTTTTCCATCGTATAAAACGAATAATTGCAACCGATGTGAAAATGATGGTCATTTCTACGTTCCGGGCAAACTAGGCTTCACTCTAAGGCGTTGCTCCACCAGATGGAATAGTGAGGGCCTTAGAAATCAACGCCCGAAGCATAAAATACAAAACAAATGTAACAGTTTTTCCATCGTATAAAACGAATAATTGCAACCAGTGTGAAGGTAATGGTCATTTCTACGTTCCGGGCAACCTAGGCTTCACTCTAGGGCGTAGCTCCACCAGATCGAATGGTCAGGGCCTAAGAAGTCAACGCCAGAAGCATAAAACACAATAAAGATACAACAGTTTTTCCATCGCATGACAGGAGTAACTACAACCAGTGTGAAGGTGATGGTCATTTCTACGTTCCGGGCAACCTAGGCTTCACTCTAGGGCGTCGCTCCACCAGATGGAATAGTTAGGTCCTTAGAAGTCAACGCCCGAAGCATAAAATACAATGAAAATGCAACAGTTTTTGCATCGTATAATATGAATAATTGCAAACAGTGTGAAAGTAATGGTCATTTATACGTTCCGTGCAACCTGGGCTTCACTCTAGGGCGTTTGTCCACCAGATCGAATAATTAGGGCCTGAGAAGTCAACGCCCGAAGCATATAATACAATAAAAATACAACAGTTTTTCCATTGTATAACAGGAATAACTGCAACCAGTGTGAAGGTAATGGTCATTTCTACGTTCCGGGCAACCTAGGCTCCACTCTAGGGCGTTGTTCCACCAGATCCAATAGTAAGGGCCTTAGAAGTCAACGCCCGAAGCATAAAATACAAAATAAGTACAACAGTTTTTCCATCGTATAAAACGAATAATTGCAACCAGTGTGAAAGTTATGGTCATTTCTACGTTCCTGGCAACCTAGGCTTGGCTCTAGGGCGTTGCTCCACCAGATCGAATAGTTAGGGCCTTAGAAGTCAACGCCCGAAGCATAAAATACAATAAAGATGCAACAGTTTTTCTATCGTATAACAGGAGTAATTGCAACCAGTGTGAAAGTGATGGTCATTTCTTCGTTCCGGGCAACCTAGGCTTCACGCTAGGGCGTTGTTCCGCCAGAACGAATTGTTAGGGCCTTAGAAGTCAACGCCAGAAGCGTAAAATACAAAACAAATGCAACAGTTTTTCCATCGTATAAAACGAATAATTGCAACCAGTGTGAAGGTAATGGTCATTTCTACGTTCCGGGCAACCTAGGCTTCACTCTAGGGTGTTGCTCCACCAGATCGAATGGTCAGGGCCTAAGAAGTCAACGCCAGAAGCATAAAACACAATAAAGATACACCAGTTTTTCCATCGCATGACAGGAGTAATTACAACCAGTGTGAAGGTGATGGTCATTTCTACGTTCCGGGCAACCTAGGCTTCACTCTAGGGCGTTGCTCCACCAGATCGAATAGTTAGGGCCTAAGAAGTCAACGCCAGAAACATAAAATACAATGCAAATACAACAGTTTTTCCATCGTATAAAACGAATAATTGCATCCAGTGTGAAAGTTATGGTCATTTATACGTTCCAGTCAACCTAGGCTTCACTGTAGGGTGTTGCTCTACCAAATCGAACAGATAGGGCCTTAGAAGTCTACGCCCGGAGCATAAAGTACAATAAAAATACAACAGTTTTTCCATCGTATAAAATGAGTAATTGCCATCAGTGTGAAGGTAATGGTCATTTCTGCGTTCCGTTCAACCTAGGATTCACTCTAGGGCGTTGCTGCACCAGATCGAATAATTAGGGCCTGAGAAGTCAACGCCCGAAGCATATAATACAATAAAAATACAACAGTTTTTCCATTGTATAACAGGAATAACTGCAACCAGTGTGAAGGTAATGGTCATTTCTACGTTCCGGGCAACCTAGGCTCCACTCTAGGGCGTTGTTCCACCAGATCCAATAGTAAGGGCCTTAGAAGTCAACGCCCGAAGCATAAAATACAAAATAAGTACAACAGTTTTTCCATCGTATAAAACGAATAATTGCAACCAGTGTGAAAGTTATGGTCATTTCTACGTCCCTGGCAACCTAGGCTTGGCTCTAGGGCGTTGCTCAACCAGATCGAATAGTTAGGGCCTTAGAAGTCAACGCCCGAAGCATAAAGTACAATAAAGATGCAACAGTTTTTCTATCGTATAACAGGAGTAATTGCAACCAGTGTGAAAGTGATGGTCATTTCTACGTTCCGGGCAACCTAGGCTTCACTCTAGGGCGTTGTTCCGCCAGAACGAATTGTTAGGGCCTTAGAAGTCAACGCCAGAAGCGTAAAATACAAAACAAATGCAACAGTTTTTCCATCGTATAAAACGAATAATTGCAACCAGTGTGAAGGTAATGGTCATTTCTACGTTCCGGGCAACCTAGGCTTCACTCTATTGTGTTGCTCCACCAGATCGCATGGTCAGGGCCTAAGAAGTCAACGCCAGAAGCATAAAACACAATAAAGATACACCAGTTTTTCCATCGCATGACAGGAGTAATTCCAACCAGTGTGAAGGTGATGGTCATTTCTACGTTCCGGGCAACCTAGCCTTCACTCTAGGGCGTTGCTCCACCAGATCGAATAGTTAGGGCCTAAGAAGTCAACGCCAGAAGCATAAAATACAATGCAAATACAACAGTTTTTCCATCGTATAAAACGAATAATTGCATCCAGTGTGAAAGTTATGGTCATTTATACGTTCCAGGCAACCTAGGCTTCACTGTAGGGTGTTGCTCTACCAAATCGAACAGATAGGGCCTTAGAAGTCTACGCCCGGAGCATAAAATACAATAAAAATACAACAGTTTTTCCATCGTATAAAATGAGTAATTGCCATCAGTGTGAAGGTAATGGTCATTTCTGCGTTCCGTTCAACCTAGGATTCACTCCAGGGCGTTGCTGCACCAGATCGAATAATTAGGGCCTGAGAAGTCAACGCCCGAAGCATATAATACAATAAAAATACAACAGTTTTTCCATTGTATAACAGGAACAACTGCAACCAGTGTGAAGGTAATGGTCATTTCTACGTTCCGGGCTACCTAGGCTCCACTCTAGGGCGTTGTTCCACCAGATCCAATAGTAAGGGCCTTAGAAGTCAACGCCCGAAGCATAAAATAGAAAATAAGTACAACAGTTTTTCCATCGTATAAAACGAATAATTGCAACCAGTGTGAAAGTTATGGTCATTTCTACGTTCCTGGCAACCTAGGCTTGGCTCTAGGGCGTTGCTCCACCAGATCGAATAGTTAGGGCCTTAGAAGTCAACGCCCGAAGCATAAAATACAATAAAGATGCAACAGTTTTTCCATCGTATAAAATGAGTAATTGCCATCAGTGTGAAGGTAATGGTCATTTCTGCGTTCCGTTCAACCTAGGATTCACTCCAGGGCGTTGCTGCACCAGATCGAATAATTAGGGCCTGAGAAGTCAACGCCCGAAGCATATAATACAATAAAAATACAACAGTTTTTCCATTGTATAACAGGAACAACTGCATCCAGTGTGAAAGTAATGGCCATATCTACGTTCCGGGCAACCTAGGCTTGGATCTAGGGCGTTGGTCCACCAGATCGAATAGTTAGGGCCTTAGAAGTCAACGCCCGAAGCATAAAATACAATAAAGATGCAACAGTTTTTCCACCGTATAACAGGAGTCATTGCAACCATTGTGAAAGTGATGGTCATTTCTACGTTCCGGGAAATCTAGGCTTCACTCTAGGGCGTTGTTCCGCCAGAACGAATTGTTAGGGCCTTAGAAGTCAACGCAAGAAGCGTAAAATACAAAACAAATGCAACAGTTTTTCCATCGTATAAAACGAATAATTGCAACCGATGTGAAAATGATGGTCATTTCTACGTTCCGGGCAAACTAGGCTTCACTCTAAGGCGTTGCTCCACCAGATGGAATAGTGAGGGCCTTAGAAATCAACGCCCGAAGCATAAAATACAAAACAAATGTAACAGTTTTTCCATCGTATAAAACGAATAATTGCAACCAGTGTGAAGGTAATGGTCATTTCTACGTTCCGGGCAACCTAGGCTTCACTCTAGGGCGTAGCTCCACCAGATCGAATGGTCAGGGCCTAAGAAGTCAACGCCAGAAGCATAAAACACAATAAAGATACAACAGTTTTTCCATCGCATGACAGGAGTAACTACAACCAGTGTGAAGGTGATGGTCATTTCTACGTTCCGGGCAACCTAGGCTTCACTCTAGGGCGTCGCTCCACCAGATGGAATAGTTAGGTCCTTAGAAGTCAACGCCCGAAGCATAAAATACAATGAAAATGCAACAGTTTTTGCATCGTATAATATGAATAATTGCAAACAGTGTGAAAGTAATGGTCATTTATACGTTCCGTGCAACCTGGGCTTCACTCTAGGGCGTTTGTCCACCAGATCGAATAATTAGGGCCTGAGAAGTCAACGCCCGAAGCATATAATACAATAAAAATACAATAGTTTTTACATCGTATATAATGGATAATTGCAATCAGTGTGAAGGCAATGGTCATTTCTACGTTCCGGGCAACGTAGGCCTCACTCTAGGGCGTTGCTCCACCAGATCGAATCGTTAGGGCCTTAGAAGTCAACGCCCGAAGCATAAAATACAGAATAAGTACAACAGTCTTTCCATCGTATAAAACGAATAATTGCATCCAGTGTGAAAGTAATAGCCATATCTACGTTCCGGGCAACCTAGGCTTGGATCTAGGGCGTTGCTCCACCAGATCGAATAGTTAGGGCCTTAGAAGTCAACGCCCGCAGCATAAAATACAATAAAGATGCAACAGTTTTTCCACCGTATAACAGGAGTAATTGCAACCGATGTGAAAATTATGGTCATTTCTACGTTCCGGGCAACCTAGGTTTCACTCTAGGGCGTTGCTCCACCAGATGGAATAGTTAGGACCTTAGAAGTAAACGCCCGAAGCATAAAATACAATGAAGATGCAACGGTTTTTCCATCGTATAACACGAATAAATGAAACCAGTGTGAAAGTGATAGTCACTTCTAGGTTCCGGGCAACCTAGGCTTCACTCTAGGGAGTCGATCCACCAGATCAAATAGCTAGGGTCTAAGAAGTCATCGCCAGAAGCATAAAACACAATATAAAGACATCAGATGTTGCATCGTATAAAGTGAATAATTGCAACCAGTGTGAAAGTGACGGCCATTTCTACGTTCCGGCCATCCTAGATATAACTCTGAGGCGTTGCACCACCAGATCGAAAAGTTAGGGCCTAGGAAGTCAACACAAGGTGCATAAAATACAAGAAGAATACAAAAGTTTTTCCTTCATATAATAGGAATACCTGCAACCAGTGTGAAGGTAATGGTCATTTCTACGTTCCGGGCAACCTAGGCTTCCCTCTAGGGCGTAGCTCCACCAGATCGAATGGTCAGGGCCTAAGAAGTCAACGCCAGAAGCATAAAACACAATAAAGATACAACAGTTTTTCCATCGCATGACAGGAGTAACTACAACCAGTGTGAAGGTGATGGTCATTTCTACGTTCCGGGCAACCTAGGCTTCACTCTAGGGCGTCGCTCCACCAGATGGAATAGTTAGGTCCTTAGAAGTCAACGCCCGAAGCATAAAATACAATCAAAATGCAACAGTTTTTGCATCGTATAATATGAATAATTGCAAACAGTGTGAAAGTAATGGTCATTTATACGTACCGTGCAACCTGGGCTTCACTCTAGGGCGTTTGTCCACCAGATCGAATAATTAGGGCCTGAGAAGTCAACGCCCGAAGAATATAATACAATAAAAATACAATAGTTTTTACATCGTATATAATGGATAATTGCAATCAGTGTGAAGGTAATGGTCACTTCTACGTTCCGGGCAACGTAGGCCTCACTCTAGGGCGTTGCTCCACCAGATCGAATAGTTAGGGCCTTAGAAGTCAACGCCCGAAGCATAAAATACAGAATAAATACAACAGTCTTTACATCGTATAAAACGAATAATTGCATCCAGTGTGAAAGTAATGGCCATATCTACGTTCCGGGCAACCTAGGTTTGGATCTAGGGCGTTGCTCCACCAGATCGAATAGTTAGGGTCTTAGAAGTCAACGCCAGAAGCGTAAAATACAAAACAAATGCAACAGTTTTTCCATCGTATAAAACGAATAATTGCAACCGATGTGAAAATTATGGTCATTCCTACGTTCCGGGCAACCTAGGCTTCACTCTAGGGCGTTGCTCCAC
Source organism: Calliopsis andreniformis (assembly GCF_051401765.1). NCBI lineage: Eukaryota > Metazoa > Arthropoda > Insecta > Hymenoptera > Andrenidae > Calliopsis > Calliopsis andreniformis. The sequence goes on from NW_027480422.1 coordinate 22,218,185, forward strand.
CAGATGGAATAGTTAGGGCCTTAGAAGTCAACGCCCGAAGCATAAAATACAATGAAAATGCAACGGTTTTTCTATCGTATAACACGAATAATTGCATCCAGTGTGAATGTAATGGCCATTTCTACGTTCCGGGAAACCTAGGCTTCACTCTAGGGCGATGTTCCGTCAGATCGAATAGTTAGGTCCTTAGAAGTCAACGCCCGAAGCATAAAATACAATCAAAATGCAACAGCTTTTCCATCGTATAACAGGAATAACTACACCCAGTGTGAAGGTCCTGGTCATTTCTGCGTTCCGGGCAACCTAGGCTTCACTCTAGTGTGTTCCTCAACCAGATAGAATAGTTGGGGCCCTAGAAGTCTACGCCCGGAGCATAAAATACAAAATAAATACAACAGATTTTCCATCGTATAAAACCAATAGTTGCAACCAGTGTGAAAGTAATTGTCATTTCTACGTTCCGGGCAACCTAGTCCTCACTCTAGGGCGTTGCTCTACCAGATCGAATAGCTACGGCCTTAGTAGTCAACGCCAGAATCATAAAATACAATATAAATACAACAGTTTCTCCATGGTATAAGTGGAATAATTGCAACCAGTGTGAAAGTGGTAGTCATTTCCACTTTCCGGGCAACCTAGGCTTGACTCTAGGGCGTTGTTCCACCAGATCGAATAGTTAGGGCCTACGGAGTCAACGCCAGAAGCATAAAATACAATATAAATACAACAGTTTTTCATTCGTATTAACGAATAATTGCATCCGGTGTGAAGGTAATGGCCATTTCTATGTTCCGGGCAACCTAGGCTACACTCTAGCGCGTTGCCCCACCAGATCGAATAGTTAGGGCCTAAGAAGTCAACGCCAGAAACATTAAATACAATATAAATACAACAGTCTTTCCATCGTATAACGGGAATATTGGCAACCAGTGTAAAAGTACTGGTCATTTCTACGTTCCGGGCAACATAGGTTTCGCTCTGGATCGTCGATCCACCAGATCGAATAGCTAGGGACTTCGAAGTCAACGGCAGAAGCATAAAATACAATAAAAATGCAACAGTTTTTCCATTGTATAACAGGAATAATTGATACCAGCGTGAAAGTAATGGTCATTTCTACGTTCCGGGCAACCTAGGCTTCACTCTAGGGCGTTGCTCCACCAGATCGAATTGTTGGGGCCTTAGAAGTCAACGCCCGAAGCATAAAATACAATAAAGATACAACTGTTTTTCCATTGTATAAAACGAATAATTGCAACCAGTGTGAATGTGGTGGTCATTTGTACGTTCCGTGTAACCTAGGCTTCACTCTACGGCGTTGTTCCACCACATCGAATTGTTAGGGCCTTAGAAGTTAACGCCAGAAGCATAAAATACAAAACAAATACAACAGTTTTTCCATCGTATAAAGCGAATAATTGCAATCGGTGAGAAAGTTATGGTCATATCTACGTTTCGGCCATCCTAGGCTTCACTCTAGGGAGTTGCTCCACCAGATCGAATAGTTAGGGCGTTAGAAGTCAACGCCCGAAGAATAAAATACAATGAAAATGCAACAGTTTTTGCATCGTATAAAATGAATAATTTCAAACAGTGTGAAAGTGATAGTCATTCCTACGTTCCGGGCAACCTAGGCTTCAATCTAGGGCGTTGTTCCGTCAGATCGAATAGTAAGGGCCTAAGAAGCCAACGCCAGAAGCATAAAATACAATATAAGTTGATCAGTTTTTCCATCGTATAAAACGAATAATTGCATCCAGTGTGAATGTAATGGCCTTTTCTACGTTCCGGGAAACCTAGGCTTCACTCTAGGGCGTTGTTCCATCAGATCAAATTGTTAGGGCCTAAGAAGTCAACGCTAGAAGCATAAAATACAAAACAAATACAACAGTATTACCATCGTGTCAAACGAATAATTGCAACAGGTGTGAAAATTATTGTCATTTCTCCGTTCCGGGCATCCTAGGCTTCACTCTAGGGCGTTGTTCCACTAGAACGAATAATTAGGGCCTAAGAAGTCAACGCCAGAAGAATAAAATACAATATAAATACAACAGATTTTCCATCGTGTAACAGGAATAATTGCAACCAGTGTGAAAGTAATGGTCATTTCTGCGTTCCGGGCGACCTAGGCATCATTCTAGGGCGTTGCTCCACCAGATAGAATAGTTAGCGCCAAAGAAGTCAACGCCAGAAGCATAAAACACAATATAAATGCAACAGCTTTTCCATCGTATAAAACGGATAACTGCAACCAGTGTGAAAGTGATGGCCATTTCTACGTTCCGGGAATCCTAGGTATAACTCTGAGGCGTTGCTCCACCAGATCGAATAGTTGGGGCCTAAGAAGTCAACACCAGGAGCATAAAATACAATTTAAATACAACAGCTTTTCCATCGTATAACAGGAATAACTACAACCAGTGTGAAGGTCCTGGTCATTTCTGCGTTCCGGGCAACCTAGGCTTCACTCTAGTGTGTTCCTCAACCAGATCGAGTAGTTGGTGCCCTAGAAGTCTACGCCCGGAGCATAAAATAGAAAATAAATACAACAGCTTTTCCATCGTATAAAACCAATAGTTGCAACCAGTGGGAATGTAATTGTCATTTCTACGTTCCGGGCAACCTAGTCTTCACTCTAGGGCGTTGCTCTACCAGATCGAATAGCTACGGCCTTAGTAGTCAACACCAGAATCATAAAATACAATATAAATACAACAGTTTCTCCATGGTATAAGTGGAATAATTGCAACCAGTGTGAAAGTGGTAGTCATTTCCACGTTCCGGGCAACCTAGGCTTGACTCTAGGGCGTTGTTCCACCAGATCGAATAGTTAGGGCCTACGGAGTCAACGCCAGAAGCATAAAATACAATATAAATACAACAGTTTTTCATTCGTATTAACGAATAATTGCAATCGGTGTGAAAGTTATGGTCATATCTACGTTTCGGCCATCCTAGGCTTCACTCTAGGGCGTTGTTCCATCAGATCGAATAGTAAGGGCCTAAGAAGCCAACGCCAGAAGCATAAAATACAATATAAGTACAACAGTTTTTCCATCGTATAAAACGAATAATTGCATCCAGTGTGAATGTAATGGCCATTTCTACGTTCCGGGAAACCCAGGCTTCACTCTAGGGCGTTGCCCTACCAGATCGAATAGTTAGGGCCTAAGAAGTCAACGCCAGAAACATTAAATACAATATAAATACAACAGTCTTTCCATCGTATAACAGGAATAATGGCAACCGGTGTGAAAATTATGGTCATTTCTACGTTCCTGGCAACCTAGGCTTGACCCTAGGGCGTTGCTCCGCCAGATCGAATAGTTAGGGCCTTAGAAGTCAACGCCCGAAGCATAAAATACAATAAAAATACATCAGTTTTTCAACCGTATAAAATGAATAATTGCAATCAGTGTGAAGGTAATGGTCATTTCTGCGTTCCGGGCAACCTAGGATTCACTCTAGGGCGTTGCTACACCAGATCGAATAGTTAGGGCCTGAGAAGTTATCGCCCGAAGCATATAATACAATAAAAATACAACAGTTTTTCATCGTATAACAGGAATAACTGCAACCAGTGTGAAGGTAATGGTCATTTCTGCGTTCCGGGCAACCTAGGATACACTCTAGGGCGTTGCTGCACCAGATCGAATGGTTAGGGCCTGAGAAGTCAACGCCCGAAGCATATAATACAATAAAAGTACAACAGTTTTTCCATCGTATAACAGGAATAACTGCAACCAGTGTGAAGGTAATGGTCATTTCTACGTTCCGGGCAACCTATGCTTCGCTCTAGGGCGTTGCTCAACCAGATCGGAATGCTAGGGCCTTAGAAGTCAACGCCCGAAGCATAAAATACAAAATAAATACAACAGTTTTTCCATCGTATAAAACGAATAATTGCAACCACTGTGAAAGTTATGGTCATTTCTACGTTCCTGACAACCTAGGCTTGACTCTAGGGCGTTGCTCCACCAGATCGAATAGTTAGGGCCTTAGAAGTCAACGCCCGAAGCATAAAATACAATAAAAATACAATAGTTTTTCCACCTTATTAAATGAATAATTGCAATCAGTGTGAAGGTAATGGTCATTTCTACGTTCCGGGCAACCTAGGCTTCACTCTAGGGCGTTGCTCCACCAGATCGAATGGTCAGGGCCTAAGAAGTCAACGCCCGAAGCATAAAATACAGAATAAATACAACTGTTTTTCCATCGCATAAAACGAATAATTGCATCCAGTGTGAAAGTAATGGTCATTTCTACGTTCCGGGCAACCTAGGCTTCACTCTAGGGCGTTGCTCCACCAGATCGAATAGTTAGGGCCTTAGAAGTCATCGCCCGAAGCATAAAATACAATAAAGATACAACAGTTTTTCCATTATATAAAGCGAATAATTTCAGCCGGTGTGAAGGTTATGGTCATTTCTACGTTACGGGCAACCTAGGCTTCACTCTAGGGCGTTGCTCCACCAGATCGAATAGTTAGGGCCATAGAAGTCAACGCCCGAAGCATAAAATACAATAAAGATACAACAGTTTTTCCATCGTATAACAGGAGTAATTGCAACCAGCGTGAAGGTGGTGGTCATTTCTACGTTCCGTGCAACCTAGGCTTCACTCTACGGCGTTGTTCCACCACATCGATGTGTTAGGGCCTTAGAAGTTAACGCCAGAAGCATAAAATACAATAAAAATACAATAGTTTTTCAACCGTATAAAATGAATAATTGCAATCAGTGTGAAGGTAATGGTCATTTCTGCGTTCCGGGCAACCTAGGATTCACTCTAGGGCGTTGCTGCACCAGATCGAATAGTTAGGGCCTGAGAAGTTAACGCCCACAACATATAATACAATAAAAATACAACAGTTTTTCCATCGTATAACAGGAATAACTGCAACCAGTGTGAAGGTAATGGTCATTTCTGCGTTCCAGGCAACCTAGGATTCACTCTAGGGCGTTGCAGCACCAGATCGAATAGTTAGGGCCTGAGAAGTCAACGCCCGAAGCATATAATACAATAAAAATACAACAGTTTTTCCATCGTATAACAGGAATAACTGCAACCAGTGTGAAGGTAATGGTCATTTCTGCGTTCCGGGCAACCTATGCTTCGCTCTAGGGCGTTGCTCAACCAGATCGAAAAGCTAGGGCCTTAGAAGTCAACGCCCGAAGCATAAAATACAGAATAAATACAACAGTTTTTCCATCGTATAAAACGAATAATTGCATCCAGTGTGAAAGTAACGGCCATATCTACGTTCCGGGCAACCTAGGCTTGGCTCTAGGGCGTTGCTCCACCAGATCGAATAGTAAGGGCCTTAGAAGTCAACGCCCGAAGCATAAAATACAATATAAATACAACAGTTTTTCCCTTGTATAACAGGAATTATTGCAACCAGTGTGAATGGTATGGTCATTTCTACGTTCCGGGCAACCTAGGCTTCACTCTAGGGCGTTGCTCCACCAGATCGAATAGTTAGTGCCTTAGAAGTCAACGCTCGAAGCATAAAATAGAATAAAAATACAATAGTATTTCCATCGTATAAAATGAATAATTGCATCCAGTATGAAAGTAATGGCCATATCTATGTTCCGGGCAACCTAGGCTTGGCTCTAGGGCGTTGCTCCACCAGATCGAATAGTTAGGGCCATAGAAGTCTACGCCCGGAGCATAAAATACAATAAAAATACAACAGCTGTTCCATCGTATAAAGCGAATTATTGCAACCAGTGTGAAAGTGACGGCCATTTCTACGTTCCGGCCATCCTAGATATAACTCTGTGGCGTTGCTCCACCAGATCGAATAGTTAGGGCCTAAGAAGTCAACACCAGGTGCATAAAATACAATAAGAATGCAACAGTTTTTCCATCATATAACAGGAATAACTGCAACCAGTGTGAAGCTAATGGTCATTTCAACGTTCCGGGCAACCTGGGCTCCACACTAGGGCGTTGTTCCACCAGATCCAATAGTAAGGGACTAAGAAGTCAACGCCAGAAGCATAAAATACAATAAAAATACAATAGCTTTTCCATCGTATAAAATGAGTAATTGCAATCAGTGTGAAGATAATCGTTATTTCTGCGTTCCAGGCAACCTAGGCTTCACTCTAGAGCGCTGCTACACCAGATCGAATAGCTAGGGCCATAGAAGTCAACGACCGGAGCATAAAATACAATAAAAATACAACTGTTTTTCCATCGTTTAAAATGAATAGTTGCAATCAGTGTGAAGGTAATGGTCATTTCTACGTTCCGCGCAACCTAGGCTTCGCTCTAGGACGTTGCTCCACCTGAATGAATAGCTAGGGCCTTAGAAGTCTACGCCCGGAGCATAAAATAAAACAAAAATACAACAGTTTATCCATCGTATAAAATGAATAATTGCTATCAGTGTGAAGGTAATGGTCATTTCTACGTTCCTGGCAACCTAGGCTTGACTCTAGGGCGTTGCTCCACCAGATCGAATAGTTAGGGCCATAGAAGTCAACGCCCGAAGCATAAAATACAATAAAAATACAATAGTTTTTCCATCCTATTAAATGAATAATTGCAACCAGTGTGAAGGTAATGGTCATTTCTACGTTCCGGGCAACCTAGGCTTGGCTCTAGGGCGTTGCTCCACCAGATCGAATCGTTAGGGCCTCAGATGACAACGCCCGAAGCATAAAATACATTAAAGATATAACAGTTTTTCCATCTTATAACAGGAGTAATTGCAACCAGTGTGAAAGTGATGGTCATTTCTACGTTCCGGGCCACCTAGGCTTCACTCTAGGGCGTTGTTCCGCCAGGACGAATTGTTAAGGCCTAAGAATTCAACGCCAGAAGCATAAAACAGAATATAAATACAACAGCTATTCCATCGTATAAAACGAATAATTGCAACCAAAGTGAAAGTGATAGTCATTTCTACGCTCCGGGCAACCTAGGATTCAATCTAGGGCGTTGTTCCACCAGACCGGACAGTAAGGGCCTAAGAAGTCAACACCAGAAGCATAAAATACTATATAAATACAACAGTTTTTCCATCGTAAAACAGGAATAATTGCATCCTGTGTGAAGGTAATGGCCATTTCTGCGTTCCGGGCAACCTAGCATTCACTCTAGGGCATTGCTGCACCAGATCGAATAGTTAGGGCCTTAGAAGTCAACGCCCGAAGCATATAATACAATAAAAATACAACAGCTTTTGCATCGTATAACAGGAATAACTGCAACCAGTGTGAAGGTAATGGTCATTTCTACGTTCCGCGCAACCTATGCTTCGCTCTAGTGCGTCGCTCAACCAGATCGAATTGTTAGGGCCTTGGAATTCAACGCCAGAAGCATAAAATGCAAAACAAATACAACAGTTTTTCCATCGCATAAAGCGAATAATAGCAACCGGTGTAAAAGTTATGGTCATTTCTAAGTTCCGGTCAACCTAGGCTTCACCCTAGGGCGTTGCTCCACCAGATAGAATCGTTAGTGCCTTAGATGTCAGCGCCCGAAGCATAAAATACAATGAAAATGAAACGGTTCTTCCATCGTACAACACGAATAATTGCAACCCGTGTGAAAGTGGTAGTCATTTCTACGCTCGGGGCATCCTAGGCTTCAATCTAGGGCGTTGTTCCACCAGATCGAATAGTAAGGGCCTAAGAACTCAACGCCAGAAACATAAAATAGAATAAAAATACAATAGTATTTCCATCGTATAAAATGAATAATTGCATCCAGTATGAAAGTAATGGCCATATCTACGTTCCGGGCAACCTAGGCTAGGCTCTAGGGCGTTGCTCCTCCAGATCGAATAGTTAGGGCCTTAGAAGTCAACGCCCGAAGCATAAAATACAGAATAAGTACAACAGCTTTTCCATCGTATAAAACGAATAATTGCATCCAGTGTGAAAGTAATGGCCATATCTATGTTCCGGGCAACCTAGGCTTGGCTCTAGGGCGTTGCTCCACCAGACCGAATAGTTAGGGCCTTAGAAGTCAACGCCCGAAGCATAAAATACAATAAAGATACATCAGTTTTTCCATCGTATAAAACAAATAATAGCAACGGGTGTGAAAGTTATGGTCATTTGTACGTTCCGGTCAACCTAGGCTTCACTCGAGGGCGTTGCTCCACCAGATAGAATCGTTAGGGCTTTAGATGTAAACGCCCGAAGCATAAAATACAATGAAAATGCAACGGTTTTTCCATCGTATAACACGAATAATTGCAACCCGTGTGAATGTGATAGGCATTTCTACGTTCCAGGCAACCTAGGCTTCACTGTAGGGTGTTGCCCTACCAAACCGAATAGCTAGGGCCTTAGAAGTCTACGCCCGGAGCATAAAATACAGAATAAGCACAACAGTTTTTCCATCGTATAAAACGAATAATTCCATCCAGTGTGAATGTAATGGCCATATCTACGTTCCGGGCAAACTAGGCTTGGCTCTAGGGCGTTGCTCCACCAGATCGAATACTTAGGGCCTTAGAAGTCGACGCCCGAAGCATAAAATACAATAAAGATACAACAGTTTTTCCACCGTATAACAGGAGTAATAGCAACCAGTGTGAAAGTGATGGTCATTTCTACGTTCCGGGCAACCTATGCTTCACTCTAGGGCGTTGTTCCACCACATTGAATTGTTAGGGCCATAGAAGTCAACGCCAGAAGCGTAAAATACGAAACCAATGCAACAGTTTTTCCATCGTAGAAAACGAATAATTGCAACCGATGTGAAAATTATGGTCATTTCTACGTTCCGGGCGACCTAGGCTTCACTCTAGAGCGTTGCACCACCAGATGGAATAGTTAGGGCCTTAGAAGTCAACGCCCGAAGCATAAAATACAATAAAAATACAATAGCTTTTCCATCGTATAAAATGAATAATTGCAATCAGTGTGAAGGTAATGGTCATTTCTACGTTCCGGGCAACCTAGGCTTCACTCTAGGGCGTTGCACCACCAGATCGAATGGTCAGGGCCTAAGAAGTCAACGCCCGAAGCATAAAATACAATAAAGATACAACAGCTTTTCCATCGTATAAAACGAATAATTGCATCCAGTGTGAAAGTAACGGCCATATCTACGTTCCGGACAACCTAGGCTTCACTCTAGGCCATTGCTCAACCAGTTCGAATAGCTAGGGCTTTAGAAGTCAACGCCCGAAGCATAAAATACAAAATAAATACAACAGTTTTTCCATCGTATAAAACGAATAATTGCAACCAGTGTGAAGGTTATGGTCATTTCTACGTTCCTGGCAACCTAGGCTTCACTCTGCGGCGTTGCTCCACCAGATCGAATAGTTAGGGCCTTAGAAGTCAACGCCCGAAGCATAAAATACAATAAAAATACAACAGTTTTTCCACCGTATAAAATGAATAATTGCAATCAGTGTGAAGGTAATGGTCATTTCTGCGTTCCGGGCAAGCTAGGATTCACTCTAGGGCGTTGCTGCAACAGATCGGATAGTTAGGGCCTTAGAAGTCAACGCCCGAAGCATATAATACAATAAAAATACAACAGTTTTTCCATCGTATAACAGGAGAAACTGCAACCAGTGTGAAGGTAATGGTCATTTCTGCGTTCCGGCAACCTAGGCTTCACTCTAGGGCGTTGCTCCACCAGATCGAACAGTTAGTGCCTTAGAAGTAAACGCCCGAAGCATAAAATACAATAAAAATACAACAGTTTTTCCACCGTATAAAATGAATAATTGCAATCAGTGTGAAGGTAATGGTCATTTCTGCGTTCCGGGCAAGCTAGGATTCACTCTAGGGCGTTGCTGCAACAGATCGGATAGTTAGGGCCTTAGAAGTCAACGCCCGAAGCATATAATACAATAAAAATACAACAGTTTTTCCATCGTATAACAGGAGTAACTGCAACCAGTGTGAAGGTAATGGTCATTTCTACGTTCCCGCAACCTAGGCTTCACTCTAGGGCGTTGCTCCACCAGATCGAACAGTTAGTGCCTTAGAAGTCAACGCCCGAAGCATAAAGTACAATAAAGATACAACAGATTTTCCATCGTATAACAGGAGTAATAGCAACCAGTGTGAAAGTGATGGTCATTTCTACATTCCGGGCAACCTATGCTTCACTCTAGGGCGTTGTTCCACCACATCGAATTGTTAGGGCCTTGGAAGTCAACGCCAGAAGCATAAAATACAAAACAAATACAACAGTTTTTCCATCGTATAAAACAAATAATTGCAACGGGTGTGAAAGTTATGGTCATTTCTACGTTCCGGTCAACCTAGGCTTCACTCTATAGCGTTGCTCCACCAGATCGAATAGTTAGGGCCTTAGAAGTCAACGCCCGAAGCATATAATACAATAAAAATACAACAGTTTTTCCATCGTATAACAGGAATAACTGCAACCAGTGTGAAGGTAATGGTCATTTCTACGTTACGGGCAACCTAGGCTTCACTCTAGGGCGTTGCTCCACCAGATCGAATAGTTAGGGCCTTAGAAGTCAACGCCCGAAGCATAAAATACAGAATAAATACAACTGTTTTTCCATCGTATAAAACGAATAATTGCATCCAGTGTGAATGTAATGGCCATATCTACGTTCCGGGCAAACTAGGCTAGGCTCTAGGGCGTTGCTCCACCAGATCGAATCCTTAGGGCCTTAGCAGTCGACGCCCGAAGCATAAAATACAATAAAGATACAACAGTTTTTCCACCGTATAACAGGAGTCATAGCAACCAGTGTGGAAGTGATGGTCATTTCTACGTTCCGGGCAACCTATGCTTCACCCTAGGGCGTTGTTCCACCACATCGAATTGTTAGGGCCATAGAAGTCAACGCCAGAAGCGTAAAATACAATACAAATGCAACAGTTTTTCGATCGAATATAACGAATAATTGCAACCGATGTGAAAATTATGGTCATTTCTACGTTCCGGGCACCCTAGGCTTCACTCTAGGCCGTTGCTCCACCAGATCGAATAGTTAGGGCCTTAGAAGTCAACGCAGGAAGCATAAAATACAATAAAGATACAACAGATTTTCCATCGTATAACTGGAACAATTGCAACCAGTGTGAAAGTGACAGTCATTTCTCCATTCCGGGCATCCTAGGCTTCAATCTAGCGCGTTGTTCAACCAGATCGAGTAGTAAGGGACTAAGAAGTCAGCGCCAGAAGCATAAAATACAAAACAAATACAACAGTTTTTCCATCGTATAAAACGAATAATTGCAACCGGTGTGACAGATATGGTCATTTCTACGTTCCGGTCAATCTAGGCTGCACTCTAGGGCGTTGCTCCACCAGGTAGAATTGTTAGGGCCTTAGAAGTCAACGCCCGAAGCATAAAATACAATGAAAATGCAACGGTTTTTCCATCGTATAACACGAATATTTGCAACCCGTGTGAAAGTGATAGTCATTTCTACGTTCCGGGCAACCTAGGATTCACTCGAGGGCGTTGCTCCACCAGATAGAATCGTTAGGGCCTTAGATGTCAACGCCCGAAGCATAAAATACAGAATAAATACAACAGTTTTTCCATCGTATAAAACGAATAATTGCATCCAGTGTGAAAGTAACGGCCATATCTACGTTCCGGGCAACCTAGGCTTGGCTCTAGGGCGTTGCTCCACCAGGTCGAATAGTTAGGGCCTTAGAAGTCAACGCCCAAAGCATAAAGTACAATAAAGATACAACAGTTTTTCCATCGTATAACAGGAGTAATTGCAACCAGTGTGAAAGTGATGGTCATTTCTACGTTCCGGGTAACCTAGGCTTCACTCTAGGGCGTTGCTCCACCAGATCGAATAGTTAGTGCCATAGAAGTCAACGCTCGAAGCATAAAATAGAATAAAAATACAATAGTATTTCCATCGTATAAAATGAATAATTGCATCCAGTATGAAAGTAATGGCCATATCTACGTTCCGGGCAACCTAGGCTTGGCTCTAGGGCGTTGCTCCTCCAGATCGAATAGTTAGTGCCTTAGAAGTCAACGCCCGAAGCATAAAATACAGAATAAGTACAACAGCTTTTCCATCGTATAAAACGAATAATTGCATCCAGTGTGAAAGTAATGGCCATATGTACGTTCCGGGCAACCTAGGCTTGGCTCTAGGGCGTTGCTCCACCAGACCGAATAGTTAGGGCCTTAGAAGTCAACGCCCGAAGCATAAAATACAATAAAGATACATCAGTTTTTCCATCGTATAAAACAAATAATAGCAACGGGTGTGAAAGTTACGGTCATTTCTACGTTCCGGTCAACCTAGGCTTCACTCGAGGGCGTTGCTCCACCAGATAGAATTGTTAGGGCCTTAGATGTCAACGCCCGAAGCATAAAATACAATGAAAATGCAACGGTTTTTCCATCGTATAACACGAATAATTGCAACCCGTGTGTATGTGATAGGCATTTCTACGTTCCAGGCAACCTAGGCTTCACTGTAGGGTGTTGCCCTACCAAACTGAATAGCTAGGGCCTTAGAAGTCTACGCCCGGAGCATAAAATACAGAATAAGCACAACAGTTTTTCCATCGTATAAAACGAATAATTCCATCCAGTGTGAAAGTAATGGCCATATCTACGTTACGGGCAACCTAGGCTTGGCTCTACGGCGTTGCTCCACCAGATCGAATGGTTAGGGCCTCAGAAGACAACGCCCGAAGCATAAAATACAATAAAGATACAACAGTTTTTCCATTTTATAACAGGAGTAATTGCAACCAGTGTGAAAGTGATGGTCATTTCTACGTTCCGTGCAACCTAGGCTTCGCTCTAGGGCGTTGTTCCGCCAGGACGAATTGTTAAGGCCTTAGAAGTCAACGCCAGAAGCGTAAAATACGAAACAAATGCAACAGTTTTTCCATCGTATAAAACGAATAATTGCAACCGATGTGAAAATTATGGTCATTTCTACGTTCCGGGCGACCTAGGCTTCACTCTAGAGCGTTGCACCACCAGATGGAATAGTTAGGGCCTTAGAAGTCAACGCCCGAAGCATAAAATACAATAAAAATACAATAGCTTTTCCATCGTATAAAATGAATAATTGCAATCAGTGTGAAGGTAATGGTCATTTCTATGTTCCGGGCAACCTAGGCTTCACTCTAGGGCGTTGCACCACCAGATCGAATGGTCAGGGCCTAAGAAGTCAACGCCCGAAGCATAAAATACAATAAAGATCCAACAGTTTTTCCATCGTATAAAACGAATAATTGCATCCAGTGTGAAAGTAACGGCCATATCTACGTTCCGGACAACCTAGGCTTCACTCTAGGCCATTGCTCAACCAGTTCGAATAGCTAGGGCTTTAGAAGTCAACGCCCGAAGCATAAAATACAAAATAAATACAACAGTTTTTCCATCGTATAAAACGAATAATTGCAACCAGTGTGAAGGTAATGGTCATTTCTACGTTCCGGCAACCTAGGCTTCACTCTAGGGCGTTCCTCCACCAGATCGAACAGTTAGTGCCTTAGAAGTCAACGCCCGAAGCATAAAGTACAATAAAGATACAACAGATTTTCCATCGTATAACAGGAGTAATAGCAACCAGTGTGAAAGTGATGGTCATTTCTACATTCCGGGCAACCTATGCTTCACTCTAGGGCGTTGTTCCACCACATCGAATTGTTAGGGCCTTGGAAGTCAACGCCAGAAGCATAAAATACAAAACAAATACAACAGTTTTTCCATCGTATAAAACAAATAATTGCAACGGGTGTGAAAGTTATGGTCATTTCTACGTTCCGGTCAACCTTGGCTTCACTCTATAGCGTTGCTCCACCAGATCGAATAGTTAGGGCCTTAGAAGTCAACGCCCGAAGCATAAAATACAGAATAAATACAACTGTTTTTCCATCGTATAAAACGAATAATTGCATCCAGTGTGAATGTAATGGCCATATCTACGTTCCGGGCAAACTAGGCTTGGCTCTAGGGCGTTGCTCCACCAGATCGAATACTTAGGGCCTTAGAAGTCGACGCCCGAAGCATAAAATACAATAAAGATACAACAGTCTTTCCACCGTATAACAGGAGTAATAGCAACCAGTGTGAAAGTGATGGTCATTTCTACGTTCCGGGCAACCTATGCTTCACTCTAGGGCGTTGTTCCACCACATCGAATAGTTAGGGCCTTAGAAGTCAACGCACGAAGCATAAAATACAATAAAGATACAACAGATTTTCCATCGTATAACTGGAACAATTGCAACCAGTGTGAAAGTGACAGTCATTTCTCCATTCCGGGCATCCTAGGCATCAATCTAGCGCGTTGTTCAACCAGATCGAGTAGTAAGGGACTAAGAAGTCAGCGCCAGAAGCATAAAATACAAAACAAATACAACAGTTTTTCCATCGTATAAAACGAATAATTGCAACCGGTGTGACAGATATGGTCATTTCTACGTTCCGGTCAATCTAGGCTGCACTCTAGGGCGTTGCTCCACCAGGTAGAATTGTTAGGGCCTTAGAAGTCAACGCCCGAAGCATAAAATACAATGAAAATGCAACGGTTTTTCCATCGTATAACACGAATATTTGCAACCCGTGTGAAAGTGATAGTCATTTCTACGTTCCGGGCAACCTAGGATTCACTCTACGGCGTTGCTCCACCAGATCGAATAGTTAGGGCCTAAGAAGTCAACGACAGAATCATAAAATACAATATAAATACAACAGTTCTTGCATCGTATAATATGAACAATTGCAAAACGTGTGAAAGTAATGGTCATTTCTACGCTCCGTGCAACCTAGGCTTCACTCTATGGAGTTGCTCCACCACATCGAATAGCTACGGCCTTAGAAGTCAATGCCAGAAGCATAAAATACAATACAAATACAAGGGTTTCTGCATCGTATAAAATGAATAATTGCAAACGGTGTGAAAGTAATGGTCATTTCTACGTTCCGGGCAACCTAGGATTCACTCTAGGGCGATGCTGCACCAGATCGAATAGTTAGGGCCTATGAATTCAACGCCAGAAGCATAAAATACAAAATAAATTCAACAGTTTTTCCATCGTATAAAACGAATAATTGCATCCAGTGTGAAAGTAACGGCCATATCTACGTTCCGGACAACCTAGGCTTCACTCTAGGCCATTGCTCAACCAGTTCGAATAGCTAGGGCTTTAGAAGTCAACGCCCGAAGCATAAAATACAAAATAAATACAACAGTTTTGCCATCGTAAAAAACGAATAATTGCAACCAGTGTGAAGGTAATGGTCATTTCTACGTTCCGGCAACCTAGGCTTCACTCTAGGGCGTTCCTCCACCAGATCGAACAGTTAGTGCCTTAGAAGTCAACGCCCGAAGCATAAAGTACAATAAAGATACAACAGATTTTCCATCGTATAACAGGAGTAATAGCAACCAGTGTGAAAGTGATGGTCATTTCTACATTCCGGGCAACCTATGCTTCACTCTAGGGCGTTGTTCCACCACATCGAATTGTTAGGGCCTTGGAAGTCAACGCCAGAAGCATAAAATACAAAACAAATACAACAGTTTTTCCATCGTATAAAACAAATAATTGCAACGGGTGTGAAAGTTATGGTCATTTCTACGTTCCGGTCAACCTTGGCTTCACTCTATAGCGTTGCTCCACCAGATCGAATAGTTAGGGCCTTAGAAGTCAACGCCCGAAGCATATAATACAATAAAAATACAACAGTTTTTCCATCGTATAACAGGAATAACTGCAACCAGTGTGAAGGTAATGGTCATTTCTACGTTACGGGCAACCTAGGCTTCACTCTAGGGCGTTGCTCCACCAGATCGAATAGTTAGGGCCTTAGAAGTCAACGCCCGAAGCATAAAATACAGAATAAATACAACTGTTTTTCCATCGTATAAAACGAATAATTGCATCCAGTGTGAATGTAATGGCCATATCTACGTTCCGGGCAAACTAGGCTTGGCTCTAGGGCGTTGCTCCACCAGATCGAATACTTAGGGCCTTAGAAGTCGACGCCCGAAGCATAAAATACAATAAAGATACAACAGTCTTTCCACCGTATAACAGGAGTAATAGCAACCAGTGTGAAAGTGATGGTCATTTCTACGTTCCGGGCAACCTATGCTTCACTCTAGGGCGTTGTTCCACCACATCGAATTGTTAGGGCCATAGAAGTCAACGCCAGAAGCGTAAAATACAATACAAATGCAACAGTTTTTCGATCGAATAAAACGAATAATTGCATCCGATGTGAAAATTATGGTCATTTCTACGTTCCGGGCACCCTAGGCTTCACTCTAGGGCGTTGCTCCACCAGATCGAATAGTTAGGGCCTTAGAAGTCAACGCACGAAGCATAAAATACAATAAAGATACAACAGATTTTCCATCGTATAACTGGAACAATTGCAACCAGTGTGAAAGTGACAGTCATTTCTCCATTCCGGGCATCCTAGGCATCAATCTAGCGCGTTGTTCAACCAGATCGAGTAGTAAGGGACTAAGAAGTCAGCGCCAGAAGCATAAAATACAAAACAAATACAACAGTTTTTCCATCGTATAAAACGAATAATTGCAACCGGTGTGACAGATATGGTCATTTCTACGTTCCGGTCAATCTAGGCTGCACTCTAGGGCGTTGCTCCACCAGGTAGAATTGTTAGGGCCTTAGAAGTCAACGCCCGAAGCATAAAATACAATGAAAATGCAACGGTTTTTCCATCGTATAACACGAATATTTGCAACCCGTGTGAAAGTGATAGTCATTTCTACGTTCCGGGCAACCTAGGATTCACTCTACGGCGTTGCTCCACCAGATCGAATAGTTAGGGCCTAAGAAGTCAACGACAGAATCATAAAATACAATATAAATACAACAGTTCTTGCATCGTATAATATGAACAATTGCAAAACGTGTGAAAGTAATGGTCATTTCTACGCTCCGTGCAACCTAGGCTTCACTCTATGGAGTTGCTCCACCACATCGAATAGCTACGGCCTTAGAAGTCAATGCCAGAGGCATAAAATACAATACAAATACAAGGGTTTCTGCATCGTATAAAATGAATAATTGCAAACGGTGTGAAAGTAATGGTCATTTCTACGTTCCGGGCAACCTAGGATTCACTCTAGGGCGATGCTGCACCAGATCGAATAGTTAGGGCCTGAGAAGTCAACGCCCGAAGCATAAATACAATAAAAATACAATAGTTTTTCCATCGTATAAAATGAATAATTGCAATCAGTGTGAAGGTAATGGTCATTTCTACGTTCCAGGCAAGCTAGGCTTCAATCTAGGGCGTTGTTCCACCAGATCGAAAAGTAAGGGCCTTAGAAGTCACCGCCCGAAGCATAAACTACAGTAAAGATACAACAGATCTTCCATCGTATAACAGGAATAATTGCATCCAGTGTAATAGTAATGGCAAATTCTACGTTCCGGGCAACCTAGGCTTCACTGTAGGGCGTTGCTCCGCCAGGTCGAATAGCTAGGGCCTTAGAAGTCTACGCCCGGAACATAAAATACAATAAAAATACAACAGCTTTTCCATCGTATAGAATGAGTAATTGCAATCAGTGTGAAGGTAACGGTCATTTCTACGTTCCGGCAACCTAGGATTCACTCTAGGGCGTTGCTACACCAGATCGAATAGTTAGGGCCCAAGAAGACAACGCCAGAAGCATAAAATACATTATAAATACAACAGTTTTTGCATCGTATAATATGTATAATTGAAAACAGTGTGAAAGTTATGGTCATTTCTACGTTCCGGGCAACCTAGGCTTCACTCTAGGTTGTCGGTGCACCAGATCGAATAGTTAGGGCCTATGAATTCAACGCCAGAAGCATAAAATACAAAATAAATTCAACAGCTTTTACATCGTATAAAACGAATAATAGCAACCAGTGTGAAATTAATGGCCATTTCCACGTTCCGTGCAACCTAGGCTTCACTCTAGGGCGTTACTACACCAGATCGAATAGTTAGGGCCTTAGAAAACAACAACAGAAGCATAAAAAACAATAAAAATACAACAGTTTTTCCATCGTATAACAGGAATAATTGCAACCAGTGTGAAAGTAATGGCCATTTCCACGTTCCGTGCAACCCAGGCTTCACTCTTGGGCGTTGCTCCACCAGATCGAATAGTTAGGGCCTTAGAAGTCAACGCCAGACGCATAAAATACAATAAAAATACAACAGTTTTTCCATGGTATAACAGGAATAATTGCAACCAGTGTGAAAGTAATGGTCATTTCTCCGTTTCGGGCAACCTAGGCTACACTCTAGGGCGTTGCTGCACCAGATCCAATAGCCAGGGCCTTAGAAGTCAACGCCCGAAGCATAAAATACAATAGAAATCCAACAGTTTTTCCAACGTATAACAGGAACAATTGCAACCAGTGTGAAGGTGATGGTCATTTCTACATTCCGGGCAACCTAGGCTTCACACTATAGCGTTGGTCCACCAGATCCAAATGATAGGGCCTAAGAAGGCAACGCCAGAAGCATTAAACACTATATAAATACAACAGTTCTTCCATCGTATAATATGAATGATTGCAACCAGTGTGAAATTAAAGGCCATTTCCACGTTCCGTGCAACCTAGGCTTCACTCTAGGGCGTTGCTCCACCAGATCGAATAGTTAGGGACTTAGAAATCAACGCCAGCAGATTAAAATAAAAAATAAATACGGCAGGTTTGCGAACGTATGACAGGAGCTGATGCAACGAGTGTGAATCTAATGGTCATTTCTACGTTCCGGGCAACCTAGGGTTCACTCTAGGGCGTTGCTTCACCAGATGGATGAGTTTGGGCCTTAGAAATCAACGCCAGAATATTAAAATTAAAAATAAATACCGCAGGTTTGCGAGACGTATGACAGGAACTGATGCAACGAGTGTCAATATAATGGTCATTTCTACGTTTCGAGCAACCTAGGCATCACCCTAGAGCGTTACTCCACCAGATCGAATAGCCAGGGCATTAGAAGTCAACGGACGAAGCATAAGATACAATAAACATACAACTGTTTTTCCATCGTATAACAGGAATAATTGCAACCAGTGTGAAGGTACTGGTATTTATTTTGTATTTTAAACTTCTGGCGTTAATTTCTAAGGCCCAAACTCATCCATCTGGTAGAGCAACGCCCTAGAGTGAACCCTAGGTTGCCCGGAACGTAGAGATGACCATCACTTTCACACTGGTTGCAATTATTCCTGTTATACGATGGAAAAACTGTGTATTTTGATTCTATTTTATGCTTCTGGCGAACACTTCTAAGGTCCTAGCTATTCGGTCTGGTGGGGAACGCCCTAGAGTGAAGCCTAGGTTGCCCGGAACGTAGAAATGTCTGTTACTTTCCCACTGGTTGCAATTATTCCTGTCATACGATGGAAAAACTGTTGTATTTTTAATGTATTTTAAGCTTCTGGCGTTGAATTCTAAGGCCGTAGCTATTCGATGTGGTGGAGCAACGCCCAGGAGTGAAGCCTAGTTTGCCCGAATCGGAGAAATGGCCATTACTTTCACGGTGGTTGCAATTATTCCTATTATACGATGAAAAACTGTTGTATTTTTATTGTATTTTATGCTTCTGGCGTTGAATTCTAAGTCCGTAGCTATTCGATCTGGTGGAGCAACACCCTAGGGTGAAGCCTAGGTTGCACGGAACGTAGAAATGACCAGTACTTTCACACTGGTTGCAGTTATTCCTGTTATACGATGGAAAAACTGTTGTATTTGTTTTGTACTTTATGTTTCTGGCGTTGACTTCTTAGGCCCTAACTACTGGATCTGGTAGACCACCGGCCTAGAGTGAAGCCTAGGCTGCCCGGAACGTAGAAATGACCATAACTTTCACACTGGTTGCAACTATTCCCGTTATACGATGGAAATACTTTTGTATCTTTATTGTATTTTATGTTTCGGGCGTTGACGTCGAAGGCCCTAGCTATTCGATCTGGTGGAGCAACGCCCTAGAGTGAAGCCTAGGTTGCCCGGCACGTAGAAATGACCATACCTTTTACACTCGTGCAATTATTCGTTTTAGACGATGGAAAAACTATTGTACTTATTTTGTATTTTATGCTTCTGGCGTTGACTTCTTAGGCCGTAACTTTTCGATCTGGTGGAGCAACGCCCCAGAGTGAAGCCTTGGTCGCCCGGAACGTAAAAATGACCATGACTTTCACTCTGGTTGCAATTATTCCTGTTACACGATGAAAAAACTGTTGTATTCTTATTGTATTTTATGCTTCGGGCGTTGACTTCTGAGGCCCTAACTATTCAATTTGGTGGAGCAACGCCCTAGGGTGGAGCCTAGGTTGCCCGAAACGTAGAAATGACCATTACTTTCATACTGGTTGCAGTTATTCCTGTTATACGATGGAAAAGCTGCTGTATTTATATTGTATTTTATGCTTCTGGCGTTGACTTCTAAGACCGTATCTATTCGATCTGGTGGAGCAACGCCCTAGTGAGAAGCCTACGACGCCCGGAACGTAGAAATGACCATTACTTTCACACTGGTTGCAATTATTCATGCTATACGCTGGAATAACTGTTGCGTTTTTATTGTATTTTATGCTTCGGGCGTTGACTTCTAAGCCAATGACTATTGGATCTGGTGGAGCAACGCCCTAGGGTGAAGCCTAGGTTGCCCGGAACGTAGAAATGACAATAACTTTCATACTGGTTGCAATTATTCGTTTTATACGATGGTAAAACTGTTGTATTTTTATTGTATTTTATGCTTCTGGCGTTGAATTCTAAGTCCGTAGCTATTCGATCTGGTGGAGCAACGCCCTGGGATCAAGCCTAGGTTGCCCGGAACGTAGAAATGACCCAGATCTTTCACACTGGATGCAATTACTCATGTTATACGATGGAAAAACTGTTGTATTTATATTGTATTTTATGGTTCTGGCGTTGACTTCTAAGCCAATGACTATTGGATCTGGTGGAGCAACGCCCTAGGGTGAAGCCTAGGTTGCCCGGAACATAGAAAAGAGAATTACCTTCACACTGGTTGCAATTGTTCCTGTTATACGATGGAAAGACTGTTGTATTTTCATTGTATTTTATGTTTCGGGCGTTGACTTCTAAGGCCCTAGCTATTCGATATGGTGGAGCAACGCCCTAGGATCAAGCCTAGGTTGCCCGGAACCTAGAAATGACCCAGATCTTTCACACTGGATGCAATTACTCATGTTATACGATGGAAAAACTGTTGTATTTATATTGTATTTTATGGTTCTGGCGTTGACTTCTAAGCCAATGACTATTGGATCTGGTGGAGCAACGCCCTAGGGTGAAGCCTAGGTTGCCCGGAACGTAGAAATGACAATAACTTTCATACTGGTTGCAATTATTCGTTTTGTCCGATGGTAAATCAGTTGTATTTTTATTGTATTTTATGCTTCTGGCGTTGACTTCTAAGGTCCAGGCTGTTCGATCTCGTGGGTCAACGCCCTAGAGTGGAGCCTAGGTTGCCCGGAACGTAGAAATGACCATTACTTTCACACTGTTTACAATTATTCATTTTATTCGATGGAAAAGCTGCTGTATTTATATTGTGTTTTATGCTTCTGGCGTTGACTACTAAGGCCGTAGCTATTCGATGTGGTGCAGCAACGCCCTCGAGTGAAGCCTAGGTTGCCCGGATCGTAGCAATGGCCTTTACTTTCACGCTGGTTGCAATTATTCCTGTTATACGATGAAAAACTGTTGTATTTTTATTGTATTTTATGCTTCTGGCATTGAATTCTAAGTCCGTAGCTATTCGATCTGGTGGAGCAACGCCCTAGGGTGAAGCCTAGGTTGCACGGAACGTAGAAATGACCAGTACATTCACACTGGTTGCAGTTATTCCTGCTATACGATGGAAAAACTGTTGTATTTGTTATGTATTTTATGGTTCTGGCGTTGACTTCTTAGGCCCTAAATATTCGATCTGGTGGAGCAACACCCTAGAGTGAAGACTAGGTTGCCCGGCACGTAGAAATGACCTTACCTTTCACACTCGTGCAATTATTCGGTTTATACGATGGAAAAACTGTTGTATTTATTTTGTATCTGGTGCTTCTGGCGTTGACTTCTTAGGCCCTAACTACTGGATCTGGTGGACCTACGGCCTAGAGTGAAGCCTAGGCTGCCCGGAACGTAGAAATGACCATAACTTTCACACTGGTTGCAATTATTCCCGTTATACGATGGAAAAACTTTTGTATTTTTATTGTATTTTATGTTTCGGGCGTTGAGGTCGAAGGCCCTAGCTATTCGATCTGGTGGAGCAACGCCCTAGAGTGAAGCCTAGGTTGCCCGGCACGTGGAAATGACCATACCTTTCACACTCGTGCAATTATTCGTTTTAGACGATGGAAAAACTATTGTACTTATTTTGTATTTTATGCTTCTGGCGTCGACTTCTTAGGCCGTAAGATTTCGATGTGGTGGACCAACGCCCCAGAGTGAAGCCTTGTTCGCCCGGAACGTAGAAATGACCATGACTTTCACTCTGGTTGCAATTATTCCTGTTATACCATGAAAAAACTGTTGTATTTTTATTGTATTTTATGCTTCTGGCGTTGACTTCTAAGGTCCTAGCTGTTCAATCTCGTGGGGCAACGTTCAAGAGTGAAGCCTATGTTGCCCGGAACGTAGAAATGACAATTACCATCACACTGGTTACAATTATTCTTTTTATACGATGGAAAAACTGTTCTATTTTTATTGTATTTTATGCGTCTGGAGTTGTTTTCTAAGGCCCTAACTATTCGACCTGGTGGTGCAACACCCTAGAGTGAAGCGTAGGTTGCACGGAACGCGGAAATGCCCATAACGTTCACACTGGTTGTAATTATTTCTGTTATACGATTAAATAACTGTTGTATTTGTATAGTATTTTATGCTTCGGGCGTTGACTTCTAAGGCCCTAACTATTCGATTTGGTGGAGCAACGCCCTAGGGTGAAGCCTAGGTTGCCCGGAACGTAGAAAAGACCATAACTTTCATTCTGGTTGCAATTATTCGTTTCATATGATGCGAAAACTGTTGTACTTATATTGTATTTTATGCTTCTGGCGTTGACTTCTGAGGCCCTAGCTATTCAACTTGGGGGAGCAACGCCCTAGAGTGGAGCCTAGGTTGCCCGAAACGTAGAAATGACCATTACTTTCATACTGGTTGCAGTTATTCCTGTTATACGATGGAAAAGCTGCTGTACTTATAATGTATTTTATGCTTCTGGCGTTGAATTCTAAGGCCGTAGCTATTCGATGTGGTGGAGCATCGCCCAGGAGTGAAGCCTAGTTTGCCCGAATCGTAGAAATGGCCATTACTTTCACGCTGGTTGCAATTATTCCTATTATACGATGAAAAACTGTTGTATTTTAATTGTATTTTATGCTTCTGGCGTTGAATTCTAAGTCCGTAGCTATTCGATCTGGTGGAGCAACGCCCTAGGGTGAAGCCTAGGTTGCACGGAACGTAGAAATGACCAGTACTTTCACACTGGTTGCAGTTATTCCTGTTATACGATGGAATAACTGTTGTATTTGTTTTGTATTTTATGTTTCTGGCGTTGACTTCTTAGGCCCTAACTACTGGATCTGGTAGACCACCGGCCTAGAGTAAAGCCTAGGCTGCCCTGAACGTAGAAATGACCATAACTTTCACACTGGTTGCAATTATTCCCGTTATACGATGGAAATACTTTTGTATCTTTATTGTATTTTATGTTTCGGGCGTTGACGTCGAAGGCCCTAGCTATTCGATCTGGTGGAGCAACGCCCTAGAGTGAAGCCTAGGTTGCCCGGCACGTAGAAATGACCATACCTTTCACACTCGTGCAATTATTCGGTTTAGACGATGGAAAAACTATTGTATTTATTTTGTATTTTTGCTCCTGGCGTTGACTTCTTAGGCCGTAGCTTTTCGATCTGGTGGACCAACGCCCCAGAGTGAAGCCTTGGTCGCCCGGAACGTAGAAATGACCATGACTTTCACTCTGGTTGCAATTATTCCTGATATACTGTGAAAAACTGTTGTATTTTTATTGTATTTTATGCTTCGGGCGATGACTTCTGTGGCCCTAGCTATTCAATTTGTTGGAGAAACGCCCTAGAGTGGAGCCTACGTTGCCCGGAACATAGAAATGACCATATCTTTCACACTGGTTGCAATTATTCCTGTAATACCGTGGAAAAACTGTTGAATTTATTTTGTATCTGGTGCTTCTGGCGTTGACTTCTTAGGCCCTAACTATTGGATCTGGTGGAGCAACGCCCTAGAGTGAAGCCTAGGTTGGCCGAAACGTAGAAATGACCATCACTTTCACACTGGTTGCAATATTTCATTTTATACGATGGAAAAACTGTTGTATTTATATTGTATTTTATGCTTCTGGCGTTGACTTCTAAGGTCCTAGATATTGGATGTGCTGGAGCAACGCCCTAGAGTGAAGCGTAGGTTGGCCGAAACGTGGAAATGACCATTACTTTCACTCTGGTTGGAATTATTCATGCTATACGATGGAAAAACTGTTGTTTTTATATTATATTTTGTGCTTCTGGCGTTGCCTTCTAAGGCCCTAGCTATTCGATCTGGTGTCGCAACGCCCTAGAGTGAAGCCTAGGTTGCCCGGAACATAGAAAAGAGAATTACCTTCACACTGGTTGCAATTATTCCTGTTATACGATGGAAAGACTGTTGTATTTTCATTGTATTTTATGTTTCGGGCGTTGACTTCTAAGGCCCTAGCTATTCGATATGGTGGAGCAACGCCCTAGGATCAAGCCTAGGTTGCCCGCAACGTAGAAATTACCCAGATCTTTCACACTGGATGCAATTACTCATGTTATACGATGGAAAAACTGTTGTATTTATATTGTATTTTATGGTTCTGGCGTTGACTTCTAAGCCAATGACTATTGGATCTGGTGGAGCAACGCCCTAGGGTGAAGCCTAGGTTGCCCGGAACGTAGAAATGACAATAACTTTCATACTGGTTGCAATTATTCGTTTTGTCCGATGGTAAATCAGTTGTATTTTTATTGTATTTTTAGCTTCTGGCGTTGACTTTTAAGGTCCAGGCTGTTCGATCTCGTAGGTAAACGCCCTAGAGTGGAGCCTAGGTTGCCCGGAACGTAGAAATGACCATTACTTTCACACTGTTTACAATTATTCATTTTATACGATGGAAAAGCTGCTGTATTTAAATTGTGTTTTATGCTTCTGGCGTTGACTTCTAAGGCCGTAGCTATTCGATGTGGTGGAGCAACGCCCTCGAGTGAAGCCTAGGTTGCCCGGATCGTAGAAATGGCCTTTACTTTCTCGCTGGTTGCAATTATTCCTGTTATACGATGAAAAACTGTTGTATTTTTATTGTATTTTATGCTTCTGGCATTGAATTCTAAGTCTGTAGCTATTCGATCTGGTGGAGCAACGCCCTAGGGTGAAGCCTATGTTGCACGGAACGTAGAAATGACCAGTACATTCACACTGGTTGCAGTTATTCCTGTTATACGATGGAAAAACTGTTGTATTTGTTTTGTATTTTATGCTTCTGGCGTTGACTTCTAAGGCCCTAAATATTCGATCTGGTGCAGCAACGCCGTAGAGTGAAGCCTAGGTTGCCCGGAACGTAGAAATGACCATTACTTTCACACTGGTTGCAATTACTCGTTTTATACGATGGAAAAACTGTTGTATTTATTTTGTATCTGGTGCTTCTGGCGTTGACTTCTTAGGCCCTAACTACTGGATCTGGTGGACCAACGGCCTAGAGTGAAGCCTAGGCTGCCCGGAACGTAGAAATGACCATAACTTTCACACTCGTTGCAATTATTCCCGTTATACGATGGAAAAACTTTTGTATTTTTATTGTATTTTATGTTTCGGGCGTTGAGGTCGAAGGCCCTAGCTATTCGATCTGGTGGAGCAACGCCCTAGAGTGAAGCCTAGGTTGCCCGGCACGTGGAAATGACCATACCTTTCACACTCGTGCAATAATTCGTTTTAGACGATGGAAAAACTATTGTACTTATTTTGCATTTTATGCTTCTGGCGTTGACTTCTTAGGCCGTAAGTTTTCGATGTGGTGGACCAACGCCCCAGAGAGAAGCCTTGGTCGCCCGGAACGTAGAAATGACCATGACTTTCACTCTGGTTGCAATTATTCCTGTTATACCATGAAAAAACTGTTGTATTTTTATTGTATTTTATGCTTCTGGCGTTGACTCCTAAGGTCCTAGCTGTTCAATCTCGTGGGGCAACGTTCAAGAGTGAAGCCTATGTTGCCCGGAACGTAGAAATGACAATTACCATCACACTGGTTACAATTATTCTTTTTATACGATGGAAAAACTGTTCTATTTTTATTGTATTTTATGCGTCTGGAGTTGTTTTCTAAGGCCCTAACTATTCGACCTGGTGGTGCAACACCCTAGAGTGAAGCGTAGGTTGCACGGAACGCGGAAATGCCCATAACGTTCACACTGGTCGTAATTATTCCTGTTATACGATGGAATAACTGTTGTATTTGTATTGTATTTTATGCTTCGGGCGTTGACTTCTAAGGCCCTAACTATTGGATCTGGTGGACCAACGGCCTAGAGTGAAGCCTAGGCTGCCCGGAACGTAGAAATGACCATAACTTTCACACTGGTTGCAATTATTCCCGTTATACGACGGAAAAACTTTTGTATTTTTATTGTATTTTATGCATCGGGCGTTGACTTCTTAGGCCCTAGCCATTCGATCTGGTGGAGCAACGCTCTAGAGTGGAGCCTAGGTTGCCCGGAACGTAGAAATGACCATTACTTTCACACTGTTTACAATTATTCATTTTATACGATGGAAAAGCTGCTGTATTTATATTGTATTTTATGCTTCTGGCGTTGACTTCTAAGGCCGTAGCTATTCGATGTGGTGGGGCATCGCCCTCGAGTGAAGCCTAGGTTGCCCGGATCGTAGCAATGGCCTTTACTTTTACGCTGGTTGCAATTATTCCTGTTATACGATGAAAAACTATTGTATTTTTATTGTATTTTATGCTTCTGGCGTTGAATTCTAAGTCCGTAGCTATTCGATCTGGTGGAGCAACGCCCTAGGGTGGAGCCTAGGTTGCACGGAACGTAGAACTGACCTGTACTTTCACACTGGTTGCAGTTATTCCTGTTATACGATGGAAAAGCTGTTGTATTTGTTTTGTATTTTATGCTTCTGGCGTTGACATCTTAGGCCCTAAATATTCGATCTGGTGCACCAACGTTGTAGAGTGAAGCCTAGGTTGTCCGGAACGTAGGAATGACCATTACTTTCACACTGGTTGCAATTATTCGTTTTATACGATGGAAAAACTGTTGTATTTAGTTTGTATTTGGTGCTTCTGGCGTTGACTTCTTAGGCCCTAACTACTGGATCTGGTGGACCAACGGCCTAGAGTGAAGCCTAGGCTGCCCGGAACGTAGAAATGACCATAACTTTCACACTGGTTGCAATTATTCCCGTTATACGATGGAAAAACTTTTGTATCTTTATTGTATTTTATGTTTCGGGCGTTGACTGCTAAGGCCGTAGCTATTCGATGTGGTGGGGCAACGCCCTCGAGTGAAACCTAGGTTGCCCGGATCGTAGCAATGGCCTTTACTTTTACGCTGGTTGCAATTATTCCTGTTATACGATGAAAAACTGTTGTATTTTTATTGTATTTTATGCTTCTGGCGTTGACTTCTTAGGCCGTAACTTTTCGATCTGGTGGACCAACGCCCCAGAGTGAAGCCTTGGTCGCTCTGAACGTAGAAATGACCATGACTTTCACTCTGGTTGCAATTATTCCTGTTATACGATGAAAAAACTGTTGTATTTTTATTGTATTTTATGCTTCGGGCGTTGACTTCTGAGGCCCTAACTATTCAATTTGGTGGAGCAACGCCCTAGGGTGGAGCCTAGGTTGCCCGAAACGTAGAAATGACCATTACTTTCATACTGGTTGCAGTTATTCCTGTTATACGATGGAAAAGCTGCTGTATTTAGATTGTATTTTATGCTTCTGGCGTTGACTTCTTAGGCCCTAACTATTCGATCTGGTGGAGCAACGCCCTAGAGTACAGCCTAGGTTGCACGGAACGTAGAAATGCCCATTACTTTCACACTGGTTGTAATTATTCCTGTTATACGATGGAATAACTGTTGTATTTATATTTTATTTTACGCTTCTGGCGTTGTCTTCTAAGGCCCTAGCTATTCGATCTGGTGGTGCAACGCTCTAGGGTGAAGCCTAGGTTGCCCGGAACTTAGAAATGACCATACCTTTCACACTGGTTGCAATTATTCCTGTTATACAAGGGAATAACTGTTGTATTTATATTGCAGTTTATGCTTCTGGCGTTGACTTCTTAGGCCCTAACTATTCGATCTGGTGGAACAAGAATCTAGAGTGAAGCCTAGGTTGCCCGGAACGAAGAAAGGGCCATAACTTTCATACTCATTGGAATTATTCGTATTATACGATGGAAAATTTGTTGTACTTATATTGTATTTTAACCATCTGGCGTTGACTTCTAAGGCCGTAGCTATTCGATCTGGTGGAGCAACGCTGTAGAGTGTAGCCTAGGTTGCCGGGAACTTTGAAAAGACCATCATCTTCACTCTGGTTGCAATTATTCCTGTTATACGATGGAAAAACTGTGGTATTTATATTGTATTTTATGCTTCTGGCGTAGGCTTCTCAGGCCCTAACTATTCGATCTGGGGGAACCACGACCTAGACTGAAGCCTAGGTTGCCCGGAACTTAGAAATGACCATAGCTTTCACACTGGTTGCAATTATTCCTGTTATACGATGGAAAAACTGTTGTATATCTATTGTATTTTATGCTTCTGGCGTTCACTTCTTAGGCCCTAACTATTCTATGTGGTGGAGCAACGCCATAGAGTTAAGTCTACGATGCCCGGAACGTAGAAATGGCCATTGCTTTCACACTGGTTGCACTTGTTCGTTTTACACGATGGAAAAACTGTTGTACATATATCGTATTTTATGCTTCTGGCGTTGACTTCTTAGGACCTAACTATTCGATCTGGTGGAGCAGCGCCCTAGGGTGAAGCGTAGGTTGCCCGGAACGTAGAAATGGCCATAACTTTCATACTGGTTGCAATTATTCGTTTTATACCGTGGAAAAACTATTGTATTTATATTGTATTTTATGCGTCTGGAGTTGTTTTCTAAGGCCCTAACTATTCGACCTGATGGACCAACGGCCTAGAGTGAAGCCTAGGTTGCACGGAACGTAGAATTGCCCATTACTTTCACACCGGTTGTAATTATTTCTGTTACACGATGGAATAACTGTTGTATTTTCATCTTATTTTGTGCTTCTGGCGTTGACTTCTAAGGCCCTAACTATTCGATCTGATGGAGCAAAGCCCTAGGGTGAAGCCTAGGTTGCCCGGAACTTAGAAATGACCTTTACTTTCACACTGTTTGCAAATATACATTATATACAATGGAAAATATGTCCTATTTATTTTGTATTTAATGCTTCGGGCGTTGACATCTAAGGCCCTAACTATTCGATCTGGTGAAGCAACGCCCTATGGTCAAGCCTAGGTTGCCCGGAACGTAGAAATGACCATTACCTTCACACTTCTTGCAATTATACATTTTATACGATGGAAAAACTGTTGTACTTATGTTGTATTTTGTCCTTCTGGCGTTGAATTCTAAGTCCCTAGCTATTCGATCTAGTGGAGCAATTCGCTAGAGTGAAGACTAGGTCACCCGGAACATAGAAATGACCAGTACTTTCACACTGGTTGCAATTATTCCTGTTATACGATGGAAAAACTGTTGTATATCTATTGTATTTTATGCTTGTGGCGTTGACTTCTTAGGCCCTAACTATTCGAATTGGTGGGACAATGCCCTAGAGTGAAGCCTAGGCTGCTAGGTACGTAGAAATGACCATAACTTTTACGCTCGTTGCAATTATTCGTTTTATACAATGGAAAATATGTCCTATTTATTTTGTATTTTATGCTTCGGGCGTTGACATCTAAGGCCCTAACTATTCGATCTGGTGAAGCAACGCCCTAGAGTCAAGCCTAGGTTGCCCGGAACGTAGAAATGACCATTACCTTCACACTTCTTGCAATTATACATTTTATACGATGGAAAAACTGTTGCACTTATGTTGTATTTTGTCCTTTTGGCGTTGAATTCTAAGTCCCTAGCTATTCGATCTAGTGGAGCAATTCGCTAGAGTGAAGCCTAGGTCACCCGGAACATAGAAATGACCAGTACTTTCACACTGGTTGCAATTATTCCTGTTATACGATGGAAAAACTGTTGTATATCTATTGTATTTTATGCTTCTGGCGTTGACTTCTTAGGCCCTAACTATTCGAATTGGTGGGACAATGCCCTAGAGTGAAGCCTAGGCTGCTAGGTACGTAGAAATGACCATAACTTTTACGCTGGTTGCAATTATTCGTTTTATACAATGGAAAATATGTCCTTTTTATTTTGTATTTTATGCTTCGGGCGTTGACATCTAAGGCCCTAACTATTCGATCTGGTGAAGCAACGCCCTAGAGTGAAGCCTAGGTTGCCCGGAACGTAGAAATGACAATTACCTTCACACTTCTTGCAATTATACATTTTATACGATGGAAAAACTGTTGTACTTATGTTGTATTTTGTTCTTCTGGCGTTGAATTCTAAGTCCCTAGCTATTCGATCTGCTGGAGCAATGCCCTAGAGTGAAGCCTAGGTCACCCGGAACATAGAAATGACCAGTACTTTCACACTGGTTGCAATTATTCCTGTTATACGATGGAAAAACTGTTGTATATCTATTGTATTTTATGCTTCTGGCGTTCACTTCTTAGGCCCTAACTATTCGATGTGGTGGAGCAACGCCATAGAGTTAAGTCTACGATGCCCGGAACGTAGAAATGGCCATTGCTTTCACACTGGTTGCACTTGTTCGTTTTACACGATGGAAAAACTGTTGTACATATATCGTAATTTATGCTTCTGGCGTTGACTTCTTAGGACCTAACTATTCGATCTGGTGGAGCAGCGCCCCAGGGTGAAGCGTAGGTTGCCCGGAACGTAGAAATGACCATAACTTTCATACTGGTTGCAATTATTCGTTTTATACCGTGGAAAAACTATTGTATTTATATTGTATTTTATGCGTCTGGAGTTGTTTTCTAAGGCCCTAACTATTCGACCTGATGGACCAACGGCCTAGAGTGAAGCCTAGGTTGCACGGAACGTAGAATTGCCCATTACTTTCACACCGGTTGTAATTATTTCTGTTACACGATGGAATAACTGTTGTATTTTCATCTTATTTTGTGCTTCTGGCGTTGACTTCTAAGGCCCTAACTATTCGATCTGATGGAGCAAAGCCCTAGGGTGAAGCCTAGGTTGCCCGGAACGTGGAAATGTCCATAACTTTCATACTGGTTGCAATTATTCGTTTTATACCGTGGAAAAACTGTTGTAGTTATATTGTATTTTATGCGTCTGGAGTTGTTTTCTAAGGCCCTAACTATTCGACCTGGTGGACCAACGCCCTAGAGTGAAGCCTAGGTTGCAGGGAACGTAGAAATGCCCATTACTTTCACACTGGTTGTAATTATTTCTGTTACACGATGGAATAACTGTTGTATTTTCATCTTATTTTGTGCTTCTGGCGTTGACTTCTAAGGCCCTAACTATTCGATCTGATGGAGCAATGCCCTAGGGTGAAGCCTAGGTTGCCCGGAACGTGGAAATGTCCATAATTTTCATACTGGTTGCAATTATTCGTTTTATACCGTGGAAAAACTGTTGTAGTTATATTGTATTTTATGCGTCTGAAGTTGTTTTCTAAGGCGCTAACTATTCGACCTGGTGGACCAACGCCCTAGAGTGAAGCCTAGGTTGCAGGGAACGTAGAAATGCCCATCACTTTCACACTGGTTGTAATTATTCCTGTATACGATGGAATAACTGTTGTATTTTTATTTTATTTTGTGCTTCTGGCGTTGACTTCTAAGGCCCTAGCTATTGGATCTGGTGGTGCAACGCTCTAGGGTGAAGCCTAGGTTGCCCGGAACTTAGAAATGACCATCACCTTCACTCTGGTTGCTATTATTCCTGTTATACGATAGAAAAACTGTTGTAATTTTATTGTATTTTATGCTTCAGGCGTTGACTTCTAAGGCCGTAGCTATTCGATCTGGTATAGCAACGCCCTAGAGTTAAGTCTATGATGCCCGGAACGTAGAAATGGCCATTGCTTTCACACTGGTTGCACTTATTCGTTTTATACGATGGAAAAGCTGTTGTACATATATCGTATTTTATTCTTCTGGCGTTGGCTTCTTAGGACCTAACTATTCGATCTGGAGGAGCAGCGACCTAGGGTGATGCCTAGGTTGCCCGAAACGTGGAAATGACCATAACTTTGACACTGGTTGCAATTATTCGTTTTATACCGTGGAAAAACTGTTGTATTTATACTGTATTTAATGCGTCTGGAGGTGTTTTCTAAGGTCCTAACTATTCGACCTGATGGACCAACGGCCTAGAGTGAAGCCTAGGTTGCACGGAACGTAGAAATGCCCATTACTTTCACACTGGTTGTAATTATTCCTGTTACACGATGGAATAGCTGTTGTATTTTTATTTTATTTTGTGTTTCTGGCGTTGACTACTAATGCCCGAGCTACTCGATCTGGTGGAGCAACGGTATAGAGTGAAGCCTAGGTTGCCCGGAACTTAGAAATGACCATCACCTTCACTCTGGTTGCAATTATTCCTGTTATACGATGGAAAAACTGTGGTATTTTTATTGTATTTTATGCTCCGGGTGTTGACTTCTGAGGTCCTAGCTATTGGATCTGCTGGAGCAACGCCCTAGAGTGAAGCCTAGGTTTCACGGAACGTAGAAATGACCATAACTTTCACACTGGTTGCAATTATTCGTTTTATACAATGTTAAAGCTGTTCCTTTAATTTTGTATTTTATGCCTCGGGCGTTGACTCCTAAGGCCCTAGCTATTCGATTTGATGTACCAACGCCCTAGAGTGGAGCCTATGTTGCCCGAAACGTAGAGATGACCATTACTTTCACACTGGTTGCAATTATTCATGCTATACGATGGAAAGACTGTTGTATTTATATTGCATTTTATGCTTCTGGCGTTGACTTCTAAGGCCGTAGCTATTCGATGTGGTGGAGCAATGCCATAGAGTGAAGCCTAGGTTGCCCGGAACGTAGAAATGACCATTACTTTCACACTGGTTGCAATTATTCTTTTCATACGATGGAAAAACTGTTGTATTTTTATTGCGTTTTATGCGTCTGGAGTTGTTTTCTCAGGCCCTAACTATTCGATCTGGTAGACCAACGCCCTAGAGTGAAGCCTAGGTTGCACGGAACGTAGAAATGACCATTACCTTCACACTCGTTGTAATTATTCCTGTTATACGATGGAATAACTGCTGTATTTTTATTTTATTTTGTGCTTCTGGCGTTAACTTCTAAGGCCCTAGCTATTCGATCTGGTGGAGCAACGCTCTAGAGTGAAGCCTAGGTTGCCCGGAACTTAGAAATGACCTTTACTTTCACACTGTTTGCAAATATACATTATATACAATGGAAAATATGTCCTATTTATTTTGTATTTTATGCTTCGGGCGTTGACATCTAAGGCCCTAACTATTCGATCTGGTGAAGCAACGCCCTATGGTCAAGCCTAGGTTGCCCGGAACGTAGAAATGACCATTACCTTCACACTTCTTGCAATTATACATTTTATACGATGGAAAAACTGTTGTACTTATGTTGTATTTTGTCCTTCTGGCGTTGAATTCTAAGTCCCTAGCTATTCGATCTAGTGGAGCAATTCGCTAGAGTGAAGACTAGGTCACCCGGAAAATAGAAATGACCAGTACTTTCACTCTGGTTGCAATTATTCCTGTTATACGATGGAAAAACTGTTGTATATCTATTGTATTTTATGCTTGTGGCGTTGACTTCTTAGGCCCTAACTATTCGAATTGGTGGGACAATGCCCTAGAGTGAAGCCTAGGCTGCTAGGTACGTAGAAATGACCATAACTTTTACGCTGGTTGCAATTATTCGTTTTATACAATGGAAAATATGTCCTATTTATTTTGTATTTTATGCTTCGGGCGTTGACATCTAAGGCCCTAACTATTCGATCTGGTGAAGCAACGCCCTAGAGTCAAGCCTAGGTTGCCCGGAACGTAGAAATGACCATTACCTTCACACTTCTTGCAATTATACATTTTATACGATGGAAAAACTGTTGTACTTATGTTGTATTTTGTCCTTTTGGCGTTGAATTCTAAGTCCCTAGCTATTCGATCTAGTGGAGCAATTCGCTAGAGTGAAGCCTAGGTCACCCGGAACATAGAAATGACCAGTACTTTCACACTGGTTGCAATTATTCCTGTTATACGATGGAAAAACTGTTGTATATCTATTGTATTTTATGCTTCTGGCGTTGACTTCTTAGGCCCTAACTATTCGAATTGGTGGGACAATGCCCTAGAGTGAAGCCTAGGCTGCTAGGTACGTAGAAATGACCATAACTTTTACGCTGGTTGCAATTATTCGTTTTATACAATGGAAAATATGTCCTTTTTATTTTGTATTTTATGCTTCGGGCGTTGACATCTAAGGCCCTAACTATTCGATCTGGTGAAGCAACGCCCTAGAGTGAAGTCTAGGTTGCACGGAACGTAGAAATGCCCATTTCTTTCACACTGGTTGTAATTATTCCTGTTATACGATGGAATAACTGCTCTATTTTTATTTTATTTTATGCTTCTCGCGTTGACTTCTAAGACACTAGCTATTCGAGCTGGTGGAGCACCGCCCTAGGGTGAAGCCTAGGTTGCCCGGAACGTAGAAATGACCATCACCTTCACTCTGGTTGCAATTATTCCTGTTATACGATGGAAAAGCTGTTGTATCTTTGTTGCATTTTATGATTCTGTAGTTGACTTCTTAGGCCCTAACTATTGGATCTCGTGGACCAACGCCCTAGAGTGAAACCTAGGTTGCCCGGAACGTGGAAGTGACCATCACGTTCACATTTGTTGCAATTATTACCGTTATACGATTGAACAACTGTTGTATCTTTATTGTATTTTATGTTTCGGGCGTTGCCTTCTAAGGCCCTAGCTATTCGGTCTGGTGGAGCAACGCTCTGGAGTGAAGCCTAGGTTGCCCGGAACGTAGAAATGACCATTACCTTCACACTGTTTGCAAATATACATTATATACGATGGACAAACTGTTGTATTGATATTGTATTTTATGTTTCTGGCGTTGACTTCTTAGGCCCTAACTATTGGATGTGGTGGACCAACGGACTAGAGTGAAGCCTAGGTTGCCGGAACGTGGAAATGACCATCACTTTAACATTTGTTGGAATTATTCTCGTTATACGATGGAAAAACTGTTGTATTTCTATTGTATTTTATGCATCTGGCATTGACTTCTAAGGCCCTAACTATTCGATCTGGTGGATCAACGGCCTAGAGTGAAGCATAGGTTGCCCGGAACGTGGAAATGACCATCACTTTCACATTTGTTGCAATTATTCCCGTTATACGATGGAAAAACTGTTGTATTTTTATTGTATTTTATGCATCGGGCATTGACTTCTAAGGCCCTAACTATTCGATCTGGTGGATCAACGCCCTAGAGTGAAGCCTAGGTTGCCCGGAACGTAGAAATGACCATCACCTTCACTCTGGTTGCAATTATTCCTGTTATACGATGGAAAAGCTGTTGTATCTTTATTGTATTTTATGCTTCTGTCGTTGACTTCTTAGGCCCTAACTATTGGATCTGGTGGACCAACGCCCTGGAGTGAAGCCTAGGTTGCCCGAAACGTAGAAATGGCCATAGCTTACACACTGGTTGCAATTATTCCTGTTATACAAGGGAAAAACTGTTGGATTTATATTGTATTTTATGCTTCTGGCGTTGACTTCTTAGGGCCTAACTAGTCGATCTGGTGGAGCAACGCCCTAGAGTGAAGCCTAGGTTGCCCGGAATGTAGAAATGACCATCACTTTAACACTGCTTGCAATTATTCTTGTTATACGATGGAAAAACTGTTGTATTTATTTTGTATTTTATGCCCCTGGCGTTGACTCCTAAGGCCGTAGCTATTCGATGTGGTGGAGCAACGACCTAGAGTGAAGCCTAGGTTGCCCGGAACGTAGAAATGACCATACCTTTCACACTGGTTGCAATTATTCCTGATATACAAGGGAAAAACTGATGTATTTATATTGTATTTTATGCTTCTGGCGTTGACTTCCTGGGCCCTAACTATTCTATCTGGAGGAGCAACGCCCTAGAGTGAAGCCTAGGTTGCCCGGAATGCAGAAATGACCATCACTTTCACACTGGTGGCAATTATTCCTGTTATACGATTGAAAAAATTTTGTATTTATATTGTATTTTATGCTTCTGGCGTTGCCTCCTAAGGTCCTAACCATTGGATCTTTTAGAGCAACCACCTAGGGTAAAGACTAGGTTGCCCGGAACGTAGAAATGACCTTAACTTTCATACTGGTTGCAATTATTCGTTTTATACGATGGAAAAACTATTGTATTTATATTGTATTTTATGCGTCTGGAGTTGTTTTCTAAGGCCCTATCTATTGGACCTGGTGGACCAACGCCGTACAGTGAAGCCTAGGTTGCACGGAACGTAGAAATGCCCATTACTTTCACACTGGTTGTAATTATTCCTGATATACGATGGAATAACTGTTGTATTTTTATTTTATTTTGTGCTTCTGTCGATGACTTCTAAGGCCCGAGCTATTCGATATGGTGGAGCAACGGTATAGAGTGAAGCCTAGGTTGCCCGGAACTTAGAAATGACCATCACCTTCACTCTGGTTGCAATTATTCCTGTTATACGATGGAAAAACTGTGGTATTTTTATTGTATTTTATGCTCCGGGTGTTGACTTCTGAGGTCCTAGCTATTGGATCTGCTGGAGCAACGCCCTAGAGTGAAGCCTAGGTTTCACGGAACGTAGAAATGACCATAACTTTCACACTGGTTGCAATTATTCGTTTTATACAATGTTAAAGCTGTTCCTTTAATTTTGTATTTTATGCCTCGGGCGTTGACTCCTAAGGCCCTAGCTATTCGATTTGATGTACCAACGCCCTAGAGTGGAGCCTATGTTGCCCGAAACGTAGAGATGACCATTACTTTCACACTGGTTGCAATTATTCATGCTATACGATGGAAAGACTGTTGTATTTATATTGCATTTTATGCTTCTGGCGTTGACTTCTAAGGCCGTAGCTATTCGATGTGGTGGAGCAATGCCATAGAGTGAAGCCTAGGTTGCCCGGAACGTAGAAATGACCATTACTTTCACACTGGTTGCAATTATTCTTTTCATACGATGGAAAAACTGTTGTATTTTTATTGCGTTTTATGCGTCTGGAGTTGTTTTCTCAGGCCCTAACTATTCGATCTGGTAGACCAACGCCCTAGAGTGAAGCCTAGGTTGCACGGAACGTAGAAATGACCATTACCTTCACACTCGTTGTAATTATTCCTGTTATACGATGGAATAACTGCTGTATTTTTATTTTATTTTGTGCTTCTGGCGTTAACTTCTAAGGCCCTAGCTATTCGATCTGGTGGAGCAACGCTCTAGAGTGAAGCCTAGGTTGCCCGGAACTTAGAAATGACCTTTACTTTCACACTGTTTGCAAATATACATTATATACAATGGAAAATATGTCCTATTTATTTTGTATTTTATGCTTCGGGCGTTGACATCTAAGGCCCTAACTATTCGATCTGGTGAAGCAACGCCCTATGGTCAAGCCTAGGTTGCCCGGAACGTAGAAATGACCATTACCTTCACACTTCTTGCAATTATACATTTTATACGATGGAAAAACTGTTGTACTTATGTTGTATTTTGTCCTTCTGGCGTTGAATTCTAAGTCCCTAGCTATTCGATCTAGTGGAGCAATTCGCTAGAGTGAAGACTAGGTCACCCGGAACATAGAAATGACCAGTACTTTCACTCTGGTTGCAATTATTCCTGTTAAACGATGGAAAAACTGTTGTATATCTATTGTATTTTATGCTTGTGGCGTTGACTTCTTAGGCCCTAACTATTCGAATTGGTGGGACAATGCCCTAGAGTGAAGCCTAGGCTGCTAGGTACGTAGAAATGACCATAACTTTTACGCTGGTTGCAATTATTCGTTTTATACACTGGAAAATATGTCCTATTTATTTTGTATTTTATGCTTCGGGCGTTGACATCTAAGGCCCTAACTATTCGATCTGGTGAAGCAACGCCCTAGAGTCAAGCCTAGGTTGCCCGGAACGTAGAAATGACCATTACCTTCACACTTCTTGCAATTATACATTTTATACGATGGAAAAACTGTTGTACTTATGTTGTATTTTGTCCTTTTGGCGTTGAATTCTAAGTCCCTAGCTATTCGATCTAGTGGAGCAATTCGCTAGAGTGAAGCCTAGGTCACCCGGAACATAGAAATGACCAGTACTTTCACACTGGTTGCAATTATTCCTGTTATACGATGGAAAAACTGTTGTATATCTATTGTATTTTATGCTTCTGGCGTTGACTTCTTAGGCCCTAACTATTCGAATTGGTGGGACAATGCCCTAGAGTGAAGCCTAGGCTGCTAGGTACGTAGAAATGACCATAACTTTTACGCTGGTTGCAATTATTCGTTTTATACAATGGAAAATATGTCCTTTTTATTTTGTATTTTATGCTTCGGGCGTTGACATCTAAGGCCCTAACTATTCGATCTGGTGAAGCAACGCCCTAGAGTGAAGTCTAGGTTGCACGGAACGTAGAAATGCCCATTTCTTTCACACTGGTTGTAATTATTCCTGTTATACGATGGAATAACTGCTCTATTTTTATTTTATTTTATGCTTCTCGCGTTGACTTCTAAGACACTAGCTATTCGAGCTGGTGGAGCACCGCCCTAGGGTGAAGCCTAGGTTGCCCGGAACGTAGAAATGACCATCACCTTCACTCTGGTTGCAATTATTCCTGTTATACGATGGAAAAGCTGTTGTATCTTTGTTGCATTTTATGATTCTGTAGTTGACTTCTTAGGCCCTAACTATTGGATCTCGTGGACCAACGCCCTAGAGTGAAACCTAGGTTGCCCGGAACGTGGAAGTGACCATCACGTTCACATTTGTTGCAATTATTACCGTTATACGATTGAACAACTGTTGTATCTTTATTGTATTTTATGTTTCGGGCGTTGCCTTCTAAGGCCCTAGCTATTCGGTCTGGTGGAGCAACGCTCTGGAGTGAAGCCTAGGTTGCCCGGAACGTAGAAATGACCATTACCTTCACACTGTTTGCAAATATACATTATATACGATGGACAAACTGTTGTATTGATATTGTATTTTATGTTTCTGGCGTTGACTTCTTAGGCCCTAACTATTGGATGTGGTGGACCAACGGACTAGAGTGAAGCCTAGGTTGCCGGAACGTGGAAATGACCATCACTTTAACATTTGTTGGAATTATTCTCGTTATACGATGGAAAAACTGTTGTATTTCTATTGTATTTTATGCATCTGGCATTGACTTCTAAGGCCCTAACTATTCGATCTGGTGGATCAACGGCCTAGAGTGAAGCATAGGTTGCCCGGAACGTGGAAATGACCATCACTTTCACATTTGTTGCAATTATTCCCGTTATACGATGGAAAAACTGTTGTATTTTTATTGTATTTTATGCATCGGGCATTGACTTCTAAGGCCCTAACTATTCGATCTGGTGGATCAACGCCCTAGAGTGAAGCCTAGGTTGCCCGGAACGTAGAAATGACCATCACCTTCACTCTGGTTGCAATTATTCCTGTTATACGATGGAAAAGCTGTTGTATCTTTATTGTATTTTATGCTTCTGTCGTTGACTTCTTAGGCCCTAACTATTGGATCTGGTGGACCAACGCCCTGGAGTGAAGCCTAGGTTGCCCGAAACGTAGAAATGGCCATAGCTTACACACTGGTTGCAATTATTCCTGTTATACAAGGGAAAAACTGTTGGATTTATATTGTATTTTATGCTTCTGGCGTTGACTTCTTAGGGCCTAACTAGTCGATCTGGTGGAGCAACGCCCTAGAGTGAAGCCTAGGTTGCCCGGAATGTAGAAATGACCATCACTTTAACACTGCTTGCAATTATTCTTGTTATACGATGGAAAAACTGTTGTATTTATTTTGTATTTTATGCCCCTGGCGTTGACTCCTAAGGCCGTAGCTATTCGATGTGGTGGAGCAACGACCTAGAGTGAAGCCTAGGTTGCCCGGAACGTAGAAATGACCATACCTTTCACACTGGTTGCAATTATTCCTGATATACAAGGGAAAAACTGATGTATTTATATTGTATTTTATGCTTCTGGCGTTGACTTCCTGGGCCCTAACTATTCTATCTGGAGGAGCAACGCCCTAGAGTGAAGCCTAGGTTGCCCGGAATGCAGAAATGACCATCACTTTCACACTGGTGGCAATTATTCCTGTTATACGATGGAAAAAATTTTGTATTTATATTGTATTTTATGCTTCTGGCGTTGCCTCCTAAGGTCCTAACCATTGGATCTTTTAGAGCAACCACCTAGGGTAAAGACTAGGTTGCCCGGAACGTAGAAATGACCTTAACTTTCATACTGGTTGCAATTATTCGTTTTATACGATGGAAAAACTATTGTATTTATATTGTATTTTATGCGTCTGGAGTTGTTTTCTAAGGCCCTATCTATTGGACCTGGTGGACCAACGCCGTACAGTGAAGCCTAGGTTGCACGGAACGTAGAAATGCCCATTACTTTCACACTGGTTGTAATTATTCCTGATATACGATTGAATAACTGTTGTATTTTTATTTTATTTTGTGCTTCTGTCGATGACTTCTAAGGCCCGAGCTATTCGATATGGTGGAGCAACGCCCTAGGGTGAAGCCTAGGTTGCCCGGAACGTAGAAATGACCATCACCTTCACTCTGGCTGCAATTATTCCTGTTATACGATGGAAACGCTGTTGTATCTTTATTGTATTTTATGCTTCCGTCGTTGACTTCTTAGGCCCTAATTATTGGATCTGGTGGAGGAACGCCCTAGAGTGAAGCCTAGGTTGCCTGGACCGTGGAAATGACCATCATGTTCACATTTGTTGCAATTATTCCCGTTATACGATGGAAAAACTGTTGTATTTTTATTGTATTTTATGTTTCGGGCGTTGACTTCTAAGGCCCTAGCTATTCGATCTGGTGGAGCAACGCCCTAGAGTTAAGTCTAGGATGCCCGGAACGTAGAAATGGGCATTGCTTTCACACTGGTTGCACTTATTCGTTTGATACGATGGAAAGGCTGTTGTACATATATCGTATTTTATGCTTCTGGCGTTGACTTATTAGGACCTAACTATTCGATCTGGTGGAACAACGCCCTAGGGTGAAGCCTAGGTTGCCCGGAACGTAGAAATGCCCGTTACTTTCACACTGGTTGTAATTATTCCTGTTATAGAATGGAATAACTGTTGTATTTTTATTTTATTTTGTGCTTCTGGCGTTGACTTCTAAATCCCTAGCTATTCGATATGGTGGAGCAACGCTCTAGAGTGAAGGCTAGGTTGCCGGGAACTTAGAAATGACCATCACCTTCACTCTGGTTGCAATTACTCCTGTTATACGATGGAAAAACTGTGGTATTTATATTGTATTTTATGCTTCTGTCGTTGACTTCTTAGGTCCTAACTATTGGATCTGGTGGAGGAACGCCCTAGAGTGAAGCCTAGGTTGCCCGGATCGTGGAAATGACCATCATGTTCACATTTCTTGCAATTATTCCCGTTATACGATGGAAAAACTGTTGTATTTCTATAGTATTTTATGTTTCGGGCGTTGACTTCTAAGGCCCTAGCTATTCGATCTGGTGGAGCAACGCCCTAGAGTTAAGTCTAGGATGCCCGGAACGTAGAAATGGCCATTGCTTTCACACTGGTTGCACTTATTCGTTTGATACGATGGAAAGGTTGTTGTACATATATCGTATTTTATGCTTCTGTCGTTGACTTATTAGGACCTAACTATTCGATCTGGTGGAACAACGCCCTAGGGTGAAGCCTAGGTTGCTCGGAACGTAGAAATGCCCATTACTTTCACACTGGTTGTAATTATTCCTGTTATACGATGGAATAACTGTTGTATTTTTATTTTATTTTGTGCTTCTGGCGTTGACTTCTAAGGCCCTAGCAATTCGATATGGTGGAGCAACGCTCTAGAGTGAAGCCTAGGTTGCCGGGAAATTAGAAATGACCATCACCTTCACTCTCGTTGCAATTACTCCTGTTATACGATGGAAAAACTGTGGTATTTATATTGTATTTTATGCTTCTGGCGTAGGCTTCTTAGGCCCTAACTATTCGATATAGGGGAACCACGCCCTAGACTGAAGCCTAGGTTGCCCGGAACGTAGAAATGACCATCACTTTCACACTGGTTGCAATTATTCCTGTTATACGATGGAAAATCTGTTGTATTTATATTGTATTTTATGCTTCTGCTGTAGACTTCTTAGTCCCTAGCTATTCGGTCTGGAGGAACAACGCTCTAGAGTGAAGCCTAGGTTGCCCGGAACGTAGAAATGCCCATTACTTTCACACTGGTTGTAATTATTCCTGTTATACAAGGGAAAAACTGATGTATTTATATTGTATTTTATGCTTCTGGCGTTGACTTCCTGGGCCCTAACTATTCTATCTGGAGGAGCAACGCCCTAGAGTGAAGCCTAGGTAGCCCGGAATGCAGAAATGACCATCACTTTCACACTGGTGGCAATTATTCCTGTTATACGATGGAAAAACTTTTGTATTTATATTGTATTTTATGCTTCTGGCGTTGGCTTCTACGGCCGTAGCTATTCGATCTGGTGAAGCAGCGCTCTAGAGTGAAACCTAGGTTGCCCGGAACTTAGAAATGACCATCACCTTCACTCTGGTTCCAATTATTCCTGTTATACGATGGAAAAACTGCGGTATTTTTATTGTATTTTATGCTCCTGGCGTTGACTTCTGAGGTCCTAACTATTGGATCTGCTGGAGCAACGCCCTAGGGTGAAGCCTAGGTTGCCCCGAACGTAGAAATGACCATTACCTTCGCACTGGTCGCTATTATTCCTGTTATACAATGAAGAAACTGTTGGATTGTTGTTGTACTCTATGCTTCTGGCGTTGACTTCTAAGGCCCTATATTTGGATCTGGTGGTGCAATGCCTCGGAGTTAAGTCTAGGATCCCCGGAACGTAGAAATGGCCATTGCTTTCACACTGGTTTCAATTATTCGTTTTATAAGATGGAAAAACTGTGGTACATATATCGTATTTATATGCTTCTGGCGTTGACTTCTTAGGCCCTAACTATTCGATCTGGTGGAGCAACGCCCTAGAGTGGAGCCTAGGTTGCCCGGAATGTAGAAATGACCATCACTTTCGCACTGGTTGCTATTATTCCCGTTATACGATGGAATAACTGTTGTATTTATATAGTATTTTATGCTTCTGGCGTAGGCTTCTTAGGCCCTAACTATTCTATCTGGGGGAACAACGCCCTAGACTGAAGCCTAGGTTGCCCGGAAGGTAGAAATGACCATCACTTTCACACTGGTTGCAATTATTCCTGATATATGATGGAAAAGCTGTTGTATCTATTTTGTATTTTATACGTCTGGCGTTGACTTCTTATGTCCTGACTATTGGATCTGGTGAAACAACGCCCTAGGGTGAAGCCTAGGTTACCCGAAACGTAGAAATGACCATATCTTTCACACTGGTTGCAACTGTGCCAGTTATACGATGGTAAAACTGTCGTATTTTTATTGTATTTTATGCGCCTGGAGTTGTTTTCTAAGGCCCCAACTATTCGACCTGGTGGAGCAACGCCCTAGAGTGAACTCTAGGTTGCACGGAACGTAGAAATGCCCATTACTTTCACACTGGTTGTAATTATTCCTGTTATACGAAGGAATAACTGTTGTACTTTTATTTTATTTTGTGCTTCTGGCGTTGACTTCTAAGGCCCTAGCTATTCGATATGGTGGAGCAACGCTCTAGAGTGAAGCCTAGGTTGCCGGGAACTTAGAAATGACCATCACCTTCACTCTGGTTGCAATTATTCCTGTTATACGATGGAAAAACTGTGATATTTATATTGTATTTTATGCTTTTGGCGTAGGCTTCTTAGGCCCTAACTATTCGATATGGGGGAACCACACCCTAGACTGAAGTCTGGGTTGCCCGGAACGTAGAAATGACCATCACTTTCACACTGGTTGCAATTATTCCTGTTATACGATGGAAAAACTGTTGTATTTATATTGTATTTTATGCTTCTGCTGTAGACTTCTTAGTCCCTAGCTATTCGATCTCGAGGAACAACGCTCTAGAGTGAAG
This sequence comes from Calliopsis andreniformis, assembly GCF_051401765.1. Taxonomy (NCBI): domain Eukaryota; kingdom Metazoa; phylum Arthropoda; class Insecta; order Hymenoptera; family Andrenidae; genus Calliopsis; species Calliopsis andreniformis. The sequence continues at coordinate 22,262,683 of NW_027480422.1, forward strand.
CCTAGGTTGCCCGGAACGTAGAAATGACCATCACTTTCACACTAGTTGCAATCATTCCTGTTATATGATGGAAAAACTGTTGTATCTATTTTGTATTTTATGCTTCTGGCGGTGACTTCTTAGGTCCTAAGTACTGGATCTGGTGGAGCAACGCCCTATTGTGAAGCCTAGGTTGCTCGGAACGTAGAAATGACCATAATTTTCATACTGGTTGCAATTATTCGTTTTATACCGTGGAAAAACTGTTTTATTTATATTGTATTTTATGCGTCTGGAGTTGTTTTCTAAGGCCCTAACTATTCGACCTGGTGGTCCAACGCCCTAGAGTGAAGCCTAGGTTGCACGGAACGTAGAAATACCCATTACTTTCACACTGCTTGTAATTATTCCTGTTATACGATGGAATAGCTGTTGTATTTCTATTTTATTTTGTGCTTCTGGCTTTGACTTCTAAGGCCCTGGCTATTCGATCTGGTGAAGCAACGCTCTAGAGTGAAGCCTCGGTTGCCCGGAACTTAGAAATGACCATCACCTTCACACTGGTTGCTATTATTCCAGTTATGCGATGGAAAAACTGTTGTATTTATATTATATTTTATGCTTCTGGCGTAGGCTTCTTAGGCCCTAACTATTCGAACTGGGGGAACAACGCCCTAGAGTGAAGACTAGGTTACCCGGAACATAGAAATGACTAGTGCTTTCACACTGGTTGCAGCTTTCCAGGTATACGATGGAAAAACTGTTGCATTTTTATTGTATTTTATGCTTCAGGCGTTGACATCTAAGGTCCTAACTATTCGATTTGGTGCAGCAACGCTCTAGAGTGAAGCCTAGGTTGCCCGGAACGTAGAAATGACCATTACCTTCACACTACTTGCAATTATGCATTCTATACAATGGAAAAACTGTGGTACTTATATTGTATTTTATTCTTCTGGCGTTGAATTCTAAGTCCATAGCTATTCGATCTGGTGGAGCTACGCCCTAGAGTGAAGCCTAGGTTACCCGGAACATAGAAATGACCAGTACTTTCACACTGGTTGCAGCTTTCCTGTTATACGATGGAAAAACTGTTGCATTTTTATTGTATTTTATGCTTCTGGCGTCGTATACAAAGTCCCTATCTATTCGATCTTGTGGAGCAACGCCCTGGAGTTAAGCCTAGGTTGCCCGGAACGTATAAATGACCATAACTTTCACACTGTTTGCAATCATTCATATTATACGATGGAAAAGCTGTTGTATTTATATTGTATATTATGCTTCTGGCGTTGACTTCATAGGCCCTAGCTATTCGATCTGGTGGAGCAACGCCCTAGAGTGAAGCCTAGGTTGCCCGGAACGTAAAAATGACCATTACCTTCACACTGTTTGCGATTGTTCATTTTATACGATGATAAAACTGTTGTACTTATGTTGTATTTTATTCTACTGGCGTTGAATTCTAAGTCCCTAGCTATTCGATCTGGTGGAGCAACGCCCTAGAGTGAAGCCTAGGTTCCCCGCAACGTAGAAAAGACCAGTACTTTCACACTGGTTGCAGTTATTCCTGTTATACGATGGAAAAACTGTTGCATTTTTATTGTATTTTATGCTACCGGCGCTGACTTCTAAGTCCCTAGCTATTCGATCTGGTGGTGCAGGGACCTAGAGCGAAGCCTAGGTTGCCCGGAACGTAGAAATGACCATTACCTTCACACTGTTTGCGATTGTTCATTTTATACGATGGTAAAACTGTTGTTCTTATGTTGTGTTTTATTCTTCTGGCGTTGAATTCTATGTCCGTGGCTATTCGATCTGGTGGAGCAACGCCCTAGAGTGAAGCCTAGGTTGCCCGGAACGTATAAATGACCATAGCTTTCACACTGTTTGCAATCATTCATATTATACGATGGAAAAGCTGTTGTATTTATATTGTATATTATGCTTCTGGCGTTGACTTCATAGGCCCTAGCTATTCGATCTGGTGGAGCAACGCCCTAGAGTGAAGCCTAGGTTGCCCGGAACGTAAAAATGACCATTACCTTCACACTGTTTGCGATTGTTCATTTTATACGATGATAAAACTGTTGTACTTATGTTGTATTTTATTCTACTGGCGTTGAATTCTAAGTCCCTAGCTATTCGATCTGGTGGAGCAACGCCCTAGAGTGAAGCCTAGGTTCCCCGCAACGTAGAAAAGACCAGTACTTTCACACTGGTTGCAGTTATTCCTGTTATACGATGGAAAAACTGTTGCATTTTTATTGTATTTTATGCTACCGGCGCTGACTTCTAAGTCCCTAGCTATTCGATCTGGTGGTGCAGGGACCTAGAGCGAAGCCTAGGTTGCCCGGAACGTAGAAATGACCATTACCTTCACACTGTTTGCGATTGTTCATTTTATACGATGGTAAAACTGTTGTTCTTATGTTGTGTTTTATTCTTCTGGCGTTGAATTCTATGTCCGTGGCTATTCGATCTGGTGGAGCAACGCCCTAGAGTGAAGCCTAGGTTGCCCGGAACGCAGAAATGACTAATACATCCACACTGTTTACAATTATTCATATTATACAGTGGAAAAACTGTTGTATTTATATTGTATTTTATGCTTCTGGCATTGACTTCTAAGGCCCTAACTATTCAATCTGGTGGAGCAACGCCCTACAGTTAAGCCTAGGTTGCCCGGAACGTAGAAACGACCTTTGCTTTCACATTCTTTGCAAATATACATTATATACGATGGAAAAGCTGTTGTATTTATATTGTATTTTATGCTGCGGGCGTTGACATCTAAGGCCCTAACTATTCGATCTGGTGGAGCATCGCCCTAGAGAGAAGCCTAGGTTGCCCGGAACGTAGAAATGACCATTATCTTCACACTGTTTGCGATTATTCATTTTATACGATGGTAAAACTGTTGTACCTATGTTGTATTTTATGCCTCTGGCGCTGAATTCTAAGTCCCTAGCTATTCGATCTGGTGGACCGATGCTCTAGAGTGAAGGCTAGGTTACGCGGAACATAGAAATGACCAGTGCTTTCACACTGGTTGCAGCTTTGCAGTTAGACGATGGAAAAACTGTTGCATTTTTATTGTATTTTATGCTTCAGGCGTTGTACTCAAAGTCCCTAACTATTCGATCTGGTGCAGCGACGCTCTAGAGTGAAGCCTAGGTTGCCCGAGAACGTAGAAATGACCGTTACCTTCACACTGCTTGCAATTATACATTTTATACGATGGAAAAACTGTGGTACTTATGTTGTATTTTATTCTTCTGGTGTTGAATTCTAAGTCCATAGCTATTCGATCTGGTGGAGTTACGCCCTAGAGTGAAGCCTAGGTTACCCGGAACATAGAAATGACCAGTACTTTCACACTGGTTGCAGCTTTCCTGTTATACGATGGAAAAACTGTTGCATTTTTATTGTATTTTATACTTCTGGCGTCGTATTCAAAGTCCCTATCTATTCGATCTGGAGGAGCAACGCCCTGGACTTAAGCCTAGGTTGCCCGGAACGTAGAAATGACCATAACCTTCACACTGTTTGCAATCATTCATATTATACGATGGAAAAGCTGTTGTATTTATACTGTATTTTATGCTTCTGGAGTTGACTTCTAAGGCCGTAGCTATTCGGTGTGGTGGAGCAACGCCCAAGAGTGAAACCTAGGTTGCCGGGACCGCAGAAATGGCCATTACTTCCACACTGTTTGCAATTATTCATATTATACAGTGGAGAAACTGTTGTATTTATATTGTATTCTATGCTTCTGGCATTGACTTCTAACGCCCTAACTATTCGATGTGGTGGAGGAACGCCCTAGAGTGAAGCCTAGGTTGCCCGGAACGTAGAAATGACCATAACTTTCACACTGGTTGCAATTATTCCTGTTATACAAGGGAAAAACTGTTGTATTTATATTGTTTATTATGATTCTGGCGTTGACTTCTTAGGCCCTAGCTATTCGATCTGGTGGAGCAACGCCCTACAGTTAAGCCCAGTTGCCGGAACCTAGAAATGACCTTTACTTTCACACTGTTTGCAAATATACACTATATACGATGGAAAAGCTGTTGTATTTATATTGTATTTTAAGCTTCTGGCGTTGACTTCTTAGATCATAACAATTCGATATGGTGGAACAACGCCCTAGAGTGAAGCCTAGGTTGCCCGGAACGTAGAAATGACCATAACTTTCACACTGGTTGCAATTATTCGTTTTATACAATGGAAAAACTGTTCTATTTATTTTGTAGTATATGCTTCGCGCGATGACTTCTAAGGCCGTAACTATTCGAACTGGTGGAGCAACGCTCTTGAGTGAAGCCTAGGTTGCCCGGAACGTAGAAATGACCATTACCTTAACACTACATGCAATTATACATTTTATACGATGGAAAAACTGTTGTACTCATGTTGTATTTTATTCTTCTGGCGTTGAATTCTAAGTCCTGAGCTATTCGATCTTGTGGAGCAGCGCCCTAGAGCGATGCCTAGGTTATCCGGAACATAGAAATGACCAGTACTTTCACACTGGTTGTAGCTTTACAGTTATGCGATGGTAAAACTGTTGCATTTTTACTGTATTTTATGCTTCTGGCGTTGTATTCAAAGTCCCTAACTATTCGATCTGGTGGAGCAACGCCCTGGAGTTAAGCCTAGGATGCCCGGAACGTAGAAATGACCATAACTTTCACACTGTTTGCAATCATTCACTTTATGCGATGGAAAAGCTGTTGTATTTATATTGTATTTTATGCTTCTGGAGTTGACTTCTAAGGCAGTAGCTATTCGATGTGGTGGAGCAACGCCCTAGAGTGAAGCCTAGGTTCCCCGGAACGCAGAAAAGACCAGTACTTTCACACTGGTTGCAGTTATTCCTGTTATACGATGGAAAAACTGTTGCATTTTTATTGTATTTTATGCTACCGGCGCTGACTTCTAAGTCCCTAGCTAACCGATCTGGTGGTGCAGGGACCTAGAGCGAAGCCTAGGTTGCCCGGAACGTAGAAATGACCATCACTTCAACCTGGTTGCAATTATTCCTGTTATACGATGGAAAAACTGTTGTATTTTTATTGTATTTTCTGCTTCTGACTTTGATTTTTCAGGTCCTAGCCATTCGATCTGGAGGGTCAACGTCCAAGGGTGAAGCCTATGCTGGCCGGAACGTAGAAATGACCATAACTTTCACACTGGTTGCTATTATTCGTTTTACACGATGGAAAAACTGTTGTACTTTTATTGTATTTTATGCTTCTGGCGTTGACATCTAAGTCCGTAGCTATACGATGTGGTGGAGCAACGGCATAGAGTGAAGCCTAGGGTGCCCGGAACGTAGAAATGACCATTACTTTCACACTGGATGCAATTATTCGTTTTATACGATGGAAGAACTGTTGCATTCATTTGGTATTTTATGCTTCGGGCGTTGACTTCCAAGGCCCTAACTATTCGATCTGGTGGACCAACGCCCTAGAGTGAAGCCTAGGTTGCCCGGAACGTAGAAATGACCATATACTTCACACTGGTTGCATTTATTCCTTTTAACGACGGAAAAACTGATGTATTTATATGGTATTTTATGCTTCTGCCGTTGACTTCTAAGGCCGTAACTATTCGATCTGGTGGAGCAACGCCCTAGGTTGAAGCCTAGGTTGCCCGGCACGTAGAAATGACCATAACTTTCACACTGGATGCAGTTATTCGTTTTATACGATGGAAAAGCTGTTGTATTTATATTGTATTTTATGTTTCGGGCGCTGACTTCTAAGGCCCTAGCTATTCGATGTGGTGGAGCAACGCCCTAGAGTGAAGCCTAGGTTTCCCGGAACGTAGAAATGACCATTACCTTCACACTGCTTGCAATTATACATTCTATACAATGGAAAAACTGTTGTACTTATGTTGTATTTTAGGCTTCTGGCGTTGAATTCTAAGTCCCTAACTATTCGATCTGGTGGAGCTACGCCCTAGAGTGAAGCCTAGGTTACCCGGAACGTAGAAATGACCAGTACTTTCACACTGGTTGCAGCTTTCTTGTTATACGATGGAAAAACTGTTTCATTTTTGTTGTATTTTATGCTTCTGGCGTCGTATTCAAAGTCCCTATCTATTCGATCTGGAGGAACAACGCCCTGGAGTTAAGCCTAGGTTGCCCGGAACGTAGAAATGACCATAACTTTCACACTGTTTGCAATCATTCATATTATACGATGGAAAAGCTGTTGTATTTATATTGTATTTTATGCTTCTGGAGTTGACTTCTAAGGCCGTAGCTATTCGGTGTGGTGGAGCAACGCCCAAGAGTGAAACCTAGGTTGCCGGGAACGCAGAAATGACCATTACTTCCACACTGTTTGCAATTATTCATATTATACAGTGGAGAAACTGTTGTATTTATATTGTATTTTATGCTTCTGGCATTGACTTCTAACGCCCTAACTATTCGATGTGGTGGAGTATCGCCCTACAGTGAAGCCTAGCTTGCCCGGAACGTAGAAATGACCATAGCCTTCACACTGGTTGCAATTATTCCTGTTATACAAGGGAAAAACTGTTGTATTTATATTGTATATTATGCTTCTGGCGTTGACTTCTTTGGCCCTAGTTATTCGATCTGGTGGAGCAAAGCCCTAGAGTGAAGCCTAGGTTGCCCGGAACGTAGAAATGACCATTATCTTCACACTGTTTGCGATTATTCATTTTATACGATGGTAAAACTGTTGTACCTATGTTGTATTTTATGCCTCTGGCGTTGACTCCTAAGTCCCTAGCTATTCGATCTGGTGGAGCAAGGCCATAGAGCGAAGCCCAGGTTGCCCGGAACGTAGAAATGACCTGTACTTTCACACTGGTTGCAATTACTCCTGTTATACTATGGAAAAACTGTTGCATTTTTATTGTATTTTATGTTTCTGGCGTTGTAATCAAAGTACCTAACTATTCGATCTGGTGGAGCAACGCCCTGGAGTTAAGCCTAGGTTGCCCGGAACGTAGAAATGACCATAACTTTCACACTGTTTGTAATCATTCATTTTATACGATGGAAAAGCTGTTGTATTTATATTGTATTTTATGCTTCTGGAGTTGACTTCTAAGGCCGTAGCTATTCGGTGTGGTGGAGCAACGCCCAAGAGTGAAACCTAGGTTGCCCGGAACGTAGAAATGACCATTACTTTCACACTGGTTGCAATTATTACTTTTATACGATGGAAAAACTGTTGTATTTTTAATGTATTTTATGCTTCTGGAGTTGACTTCTAAGTCCCTAGCTATTCGATCTGGTGGTGCAAGGCCCTAGAGTGAAGCCTAGGTTACCGGGAACATAGGAATGACCAGTACTTTCACACTGGCTGCAGTTATTCCTGTTATACGATGGAAAAACTGTTGCATTTTTATTGTATTTTATGCCTCTGGCGTTGACTTCTAAGTCCCTAGCTATTCGATCTGGTGGAGCAAGGCCCTAGAGCGAAGCCTTGGTTGCCCGGAACGTAGAAATGACCTGTACTTTCACACTGCTTGCAATTACTCCTGTTATACTATGGAAAAACTGTTGCATTTTTATTGTATTTTATGCTTCTGGCGTTAAATTCTAAGTTCCTAGCTATGCTATCTGGTGGAGCAACGCCCTACAGTTAAACCTAGGTGCCCGGAACGTAGAAATGACCATAACTTTCACACTGTTTGCAATCATTCGTTTCATACGGTGGAAAAGCTGTTGCATTTATATTGTATTTTATGCTTCTGGAGTTGACTTCTAAGGCCGTAGCTATTCGGTGTGGTGGAGCAACGCCCGAGAGTGAAACCTAGGTTGCCGGGAACGCAGAAATGACCATTACTTCCACACTGTTTGCAATTATTCATATTATACAGTGGGAAAACTGTTGTATTTATATTGTATTTTATGCTTCTGGCATTGACTTCTAACGCCCTAACTATTCGATGTGGTGGAGGAACGCCCTAGAGTGAAGCCTAGGTTGCCCGGAACGTAGAAATGACCATAATTTTCTCACTGGTTGCAATTATTCCTGTTATACAAGGGAAAAACTGGTGTATTTATATTATATATTATGCTTCTGGCGTTGACTTCTTAGGCCCTAGCTATTCGATCTGGTGGAGCAACGCCCAAGAGTGAAACCTAGGTTGCCGGGAACGCAGAAATGACCATTACTTTCACACTGTTTGCAATTATTCATATTATACAGTAGAAAAACTGATCTATTTATATTGTATTTTATGCTTCTGGCGTTGACTTCTAAGGCCCTAACTGTTCGATGTGGTGGAGGAACGCCCTAGAGTGAAGCCTAGGTTGCCCGGAACGTAGAAATGACCATAGGCTTCACACTGGTTCAATTATTCCTGTTATACAAGGGAAAAACTGTTGTATTTATATTGTATATTATGCTTCTGGCGTTGACTTCTTAGGCCCTAGCTATTCGATCTGGCGGAGCAAAGCCCTAGAGTGAAGCCTAGGTTGCCCGGAACGTAGAAATGACCATTACCTTCACAGGGTTTGCGATTATTCATTTTATACGATGGTAAAACTGTTGTACTTATGCTGTATTTTATTCTACTGGCGTTGAATTCTAAGTCCCAAGCTATTCGATCTGGTGGAGCAACGCCCTAGAGTGAAGCCTAGGTTGCCCGGAACGTAGAAATGACCATTACCTTCACACTGTTTGCGATTATTCATTTTATACGATGGTAAAACTGTTGTTCTTATGTTGTGTTTTATCCTTCTGGCGTTGAATTCAAAGTCCGTAGCTATTCGATCTGGTGGAGCAACGCCCTAGAGTGAAGCCTAGGTTGCCCGGAACGTAGAAATGACCATAACTTTCATACTGGTTGCAATTATTCGTTTTATACAGTGTAAAAACTGTTGTATTTATATTGTATTTTATGCATCTGGCGTTGGCTACTTAGACCCTAACTATTCGATCTTGGTCAACAACGCCCTAGAGTGAAGCCTATTTCGCCCGGAACGTAGAAATGACCATAACTTTCACACTGGTTGCAATTATTCGTTTTATACACTGGAAAAACTGTTCTATTTGTTTTGTATTTTATGCTTCGGTCGTTGAATTCTAAGTCCCGAGCTATTCGATCTTGTGGAGCAGCGCCCTAGAGTGATGCCTAGGTTATCCGGAACATAGAAATGACCAGTACTTTCACACTGGTTGTAGCTTTCCTGTTATGCGATGGTAAAACTGTTGCATTTTTACTGTATTTTATGCTTCTGGCGTTGTATTCAAAGTCCCTAACTATTCGATCTGGTGGAGCAACACCCTGGAGTTAAGCCTAGGTTGCCCGGAACGTAGAAATGACCATAACTTTCACACTGTTTGCAATCATTCACTTTATACGATAGAAAGGCTGTTGTATTTATATTGTATTTTATGCTTCTGGAGTTGACTTCTAAGGCCGTAGGACTCGATGTGGTGGAGCAACGCCCAAGAGTGAAACCTAGGTTGCCCGGAACGTAGAAATGACCATTACTCTCACACTGGTTGCAATAACTCCTTTTATCCGATGGAAAAACTGTTGCATCTTTATTGTATTTTATGCTTCTGGGGTTAAATTCTAAGTCCCTAACTATGCGATCTGGTGGAGCAACGCCCTGAAGTTAAGCCTAGGTTGCCCGGAACGTAGAAATGACCATTACCTTCACACTGTTTGCGATTATTCATTTTATACGATGGTAAAACTGTTGTCCTTATGTTGTATTTTATTCTTCTGGCGTTGAATTCTAAGTTCCTAGCTATTGGATCTGGTGGAGCAACACCCTAGAGTGGAGCCCAGGTTACCCGGAACGTAGAAATGACCAGTACTTTCACAATGGTTGCAGTTATTCCTGTTATAGGATGGAAAAACTGTTGCATTTTTATTGTATTTTATGCTACTGGCGCTGACTTCTAAGTCTCTAGCTATTCGATCTGGTAGTGCAAGGCCCTAGAGCGAAGACTAGGTTGCCCGGAACGTTGAAATGACCATAACTTTAACACTGGTTGCAGTTATTCCTGTTATACTATAGAAAAACTGTTGCATTTTTATAGTATTTTATGCTTCTGGCGTTAAATTCTAAGTCCCTAACTATGCCATCTGGTGGAGCAACGCCCTACAGTTAAGCAAAGGTTGCCCGGAACGTAGAAATGACCATTACCTTCACACTGCTTGCTGTTATACATTTTATACGATGGAAAAACTGTTGTACATATGGTGTATTATATTCTTCTGGCGCTGAATTCTATGTCCCTAGCTATTCGATCTGGTGGACCGATGCCCTAGAGTGAAGCCTAGGTTACCCGGAACATAGAAATGACTAGTGCTTTCACACTGGTTGCAGCTTTCCAGGTATACGATGGAAAAACTGTTGCATTTTTATTGTATTTTATGCTTCAGGCGTTGACATCTAAGGTCCTAACTATTCGACTTGGTGCAGCAACGCTCTAGAGTGAAGCCTAGGTTGCCCGGAACGTAGAAATGACCATTACCTTCACACTGCTTGCAATTATACATTCTATACAATGGAAAAACTGTGATACTTATATTGTATTTTATTCTTCTGGCGTTGAATTCTAAGTCCATAGCTATTCGATCTGGTGGAGCTACGCCCTAGAGTGAAGCCTAGGTTACCCGGAACATAGAAATGACCAGTACTTTCACACTGGCTGCAGCTTTCCTGTTATACGATGGAAAAACTGTTGCATTTTTATTGTATTTTATGCTTCTGGCGTCGTATACAAAGTCCCTATCTATTCGATCTGGTGGAGCAACGCCCTGGAGTTAAGCCTAGGTTGCCCGGAACGTATAAATGACCATAACTTTCACACTGTTTGCAATCATTCATATTATACGATGGAAAAGCTGTTGTATTTATATTGTATATTATGCTTCTGGCGTTCACTTCATAGGCCCTAGCTGTTCGATCTGGCGGAGCAACGCCCTAGAGTGAAGCCTAGGTTGCCCGGAACGTAAAAATGACCATTACCTTCACAATGTTTGCGATTGTTCATTTTATACGATGATATAACTGTTGTACTTATGTTGTATTTTATTCTACTGGCGTTGAATTCTAAGTCCCTAGCTATTCGATCTGGTGGAGCAACGCCCTAGTGTGAAGCCTAGGTTCCCCGGAACGTAGAAAAGACCAGTACTTTCACACTGGTTGCAGTTATTCCTGTTATACGATGGAAAAACTGTTGCATTTTTATTGTATTTTATGCTACCGGCGCTGACTTCTAAGTCCCTAGCTATTCGATCTGGTGGTGCAGGGACCTAGAGCGAAGCCTAGGTTGCCCGGAACGTAGAAATGACCTTTACCTTCACACTGTTTGCGATTATTCATTTTATACGATGGTAAAACTGTTCTATTTATTTTGTATTTTATGCTTCGGGCGTTGACATCTAAGGCCCTAACTATTCGATCTGGTGCAGCGACGCTCTAGAGTGAAGCCTAGGTTGCCCGGAACGTAGAAATGACCATTACCTTCACACTGCTTGCAATTATACATTTTATACGATGGAAAAACTGTGGTACTTATGTTGTATTTTATACTTCTGGCGTCGTATTCAAAGTCCCTATCTATTCGACCTGGAGGAGCAACGCCCTGGAGTTAAGCCTAGGTTGCCCGGAACGTAGAAATGACCATAACTTTCACACTGTTTGCAATCATTCATATTATACGATGGAAAAGCTGTTGTATTTATATTGTATTTTATGCTTCTGGAGTTGACTTCTAAGGCCGTAGCTATTTGGTGTGGTGGAGCAACGCCCAAGAGTGAAACCTAGGTTGCCGGGAACGCAGAAATGACCATTACTTCCACACTGTTTGCAATTATTCATATTATACAGTGGAGAAACTGTTGTATTTATATTGTATTTTATGCTTCTGGCATTGACTTCTAACGCCCTAACTATTCGATGTGGTGGAGTATCGCCCTACAGTGAAGCCTAGCTTGCCCGGAACGTAGAAATGACCATAGCCTTCACACTGGTTGCAATTATTCCTGTTATACAAGGGAAAAACTGTTGTATTTATATTGTATATTATGCTTCTGCCGTTGACTTCTTAGGCCCTAGCTATTCGATCTGGTGGAGCAAAGCCCTAGAGTGAAGCCTAGGTTGCCCGGAACGTAGAAATGACCATTATCTTCACACTGTTTGCGATTATTCATTTTATACGATGGTAAAACTGTTGTACCTATGTTGTATTTTATGCCTCTGGCGTTGACTCCTAAGTCCCTAGCTATTCGATCTGGTGGAGCAAGGCCATAGAGCGAAGCCCAGGTTGCCCGGAACGTAGAAATGACCTGTACTTTCACACAGGTTGCAATTACTCCTGTTATACTATGGAAAAACTCTTGCATTTTTATTGTATTTTATGTTTCTGGCGTTGTAATCAAAGTACCTAACTATTCGATCTGGTGGAGCAACGCCCTGGAGTTAAGCCTAGGTTGCCCGGAACGTAGAAATGACCAAAACTTTCACACTGTTTGCAATCATTCATTTTATACGATGGAAAAGCTGTTGTATTTATATTGTATTTTATGCTTCTGGAGTTGACTTCTAAGGCCGTAGCTATTCGGTGTGGTGGAGCATCGCCCAAGAGTGAAACCTAGGTTGCCCGGAACGTAGAAATGACCATTACTTTCACACTGGTTGCAATTATTCCTTTTATACGATGGAAAAACTGTTGTATTTTTAATGTATTTCATGCTTCTGGCGTTGACTTCTAAGTCCCTAGCTATTCGATCTGGTGGTGCAAGGCCCTAGAGTGAAGCCTAGGTTACCGGGAACATAGGAATGACCAGTACTTTCACACTGGCTGCAGTTATTCCTGTTATACGATGGAAAAACTGTTGCATTTTTATTGTATTTTATGCCTCTGGCGTTGACTTCTAAGTCCCTAGCTATTTGATCTGGTGGAGCAAGGCCCTAGAGCGAAGCCTAGGTTGCCCGGAACGTAGAAATGACCTGTACTTTCACACTGCTTGCAATTACTCCTGTTATACTATGGAAAAACTGTTGCATTTTTATTGTATTTTATGCTTCTGGCGTTAAATTCTAAGTTCCTAGCTATGCTATCTGGTGGAGCAACGCCCTACAGTTAAGCCTAGGTGCCCGGAACGTAGAAATGACCATAACTTTCACACTGTTTGCAATCATTCGTTTTATACGGTGGAAAAGCTGTTGCATTTATATTGTATTTTATGCTTCTGGAGTTGACTTCTAAGGCCGTAGCTATTCGGTGTGGTGGAGCAACGCCCGAGAGTGAAACCTAGGTTGCCGGGAACGCAGAAATGACCATTACTTCCACACTGTTTGCAATTATTCAAATTATACAGTGGAAAAACTGTTGTATTTATATTGTGTTCTATGCTTCTGGCATTGACTTCTAACGCCCCAACTCTTCGATGTGGTGGAGGAACGCCCTAGAGTGAAGCCTAGGTTGCCCGGAACGTAGAAATGACCATAACTTTCACACTGGTTGCAATTATTCGTTTTATACAATGGAAAAACTGTTCTATTTATTTTGTAGTATATGCTTCGCGCGTTGACTTCTAAGGCCGTAACTATTCGATCTGGTGGAGCAACGCTCTTGAGTGAAGCCTAGGTTGCCCGGAACGTAGAAATGACCATTACCTTAACACTACTTGCAATTATACATTTTATAGGATGGAAAAACTGTTGTACTCATGTTGTATTTTATTCTTCTGGCGTTGAATTCTAAGTCCTGAGCTATTCGATCTTGTGGAGCAGCGCCCTAGAGTGATGCCAAGGTTATCCGGAACATAGAAATGACCAGTACTTTCACACTGGTTGTAGCTTTCCAGTTATGCGATGGTAAAACTGTTGCATTTTTACTGTATTTTATGCTTCTGGCGTTGTATTCAAAGTCCCTAACTATTCGATCTGGTGGAGCAACGCCCTGGAGTTAAGCCTAGGATGCCCGGAACGTAGAAATGACCATAACTTTCACACTGTTTGCAATCATTCACTTTATGCGATGGAAAAGCTGTTGTATTTATATTGTATTTTATGCTTCTGGAGTTGACTTCTAGGGCAGTAGCTATTCGATGTGGTGGAGCAACGCCCTGGAGTTAAGCCTAGGTTGCCCGGAACGTATAAATGACCATAACTTTCACACTGTTTGCAATCATTCATATTATGCGATGGAAAAGCTGTTGTATTTATATTGTATATTATGCCTCTGGCGTTGACTTCATAGGCCCTAGCTATTCGATCTGGTGGAGCAACGCCCTAGAGTGAAGCCTAGGTTGCCCGGAACGTAAAAATGACCATTACCTTCACACTGTCTGCGATTGTTCATTTTATACGATGGTAAAACTGTTGTACTTATGTTGTATTTTATTCTACTGGCGTTGAATTCTAAGTCCCTAGCTATTCGATCTGGTGGAGCAACGCCCTAGAGTGAAGCCTAGGTTCCCCGGAACGAAGAAAAGAACATTACTTTCACACTGGTTGCAGTTATTCCTGTTATACGATGGAAAAACTGTTGCATTTTTATTGTATTTTATGCTACTGGCGCTGACTTCTAAGTCCCTAGCTATTCGATCTGGTGTTGCAAGGCCCTAGAGCGAAGCCTAGGTTGCCCGGAACGTAGAAATGACCTGTACTTTCACACTGGTTGCAATTATTCCTGTTATACTATAGAAAAACTGTTGCATTTTTGTAGTATTTTATGCTTCTGGCGTTAAATTCTTAGTCCGTAAGCATGCGATCCGGTGGAGCAACGCCCTACAGTTAAGCCCAGGTTGCCCGGAACCTAGAAATGACCTTTACTTTCACACTGTTTGCGAATATACATTTTATACGATGGAAAAACTATTGTACATATGTTGTATTTTATTCTTCTGGCGCTGAATTCTAAGTCCCTAGCTATTCGATCTGGTGGAACAACGCCCTAGAGTGAAGCCTAGGTTACCCGGAACATAGAAACGACCACTACTTTCATACTGGTGGCAGCTTTCCTGATATACGATGGAAAAGCAGTTGCATTTTTATTGTATTTTATGCTTCTGGCGTTGTATTCAAAGTCCCTAACTAATCGATCTGGTGGAGCAACGCCCTGGAGTTAAGCCTAGGTTGCCCTGAACGTAGAAATGACCATAACTTTTACACTGGTTGCAATTATTCGTTTTATACAATGGAAAAACTGTTCTTTTTATTTTGTATTTTATGCTTCTGGCGTTGACTTCTAAGTCCCTAGCGATTCGATCTGGTGGAGCAACGCTCTACAGTTAAGCCTAGGTTGCCCTGAACGTAGAAATGACCATAACTTTCACAGTGGTTGCAATCATTCATATTATACGATGGAAAAGCTGTTGTATTTATATTGCATTTTATGCTTCTGGAGTTGACTTCTAAGGCCGTAGCTATTCGGTGTGGTGGAGCAACGCCCAAGAGTGAAACCTAGGTTGCCGGGAACGCAGAAATGACCATTACTTCCACACTGTTTGCAATTATTCATATTATACAGTGGAAAAACTGTTGTATTTATATTGTATTTTATGCTTCTGGCATTGACTTGTAACGCCCTAACTATTCGATGTGGTGGAGGAACGCCCTAGAGTGAAGCCTAGGTTGCCCGGAACGAAGAAATGACCATAATTTTCTCACTGGTTGCAATTATTCCTGTTATACAAGGGAAAAACTGTTGTATTTATATTGTATATTATGCTTCTGGCGTTGACTTCTTAGGCCCTAGCTATTCGATCTGGTGGAGCAACGCCCAAGAGTGAAACCTAGGTTGCCGGGAACGCAGAAATGACCATTACTTTCACACTGTTTGCAATTATTCATATTATACAGTGGAAAAACTGTTCTATTTATATTGTATTTTATGCTTCTGGCGTTGACCTCTAAGGCCCTAACTATTCGATGTGGTGGAGGAACGCCCTAGAGTGAAGCCTAGGTTGCCCGGAACGTAGAAATGACCATAGGCTTCACACTGGTTCAATTATTCCTGTTATACAAGGGAAAAACTGTTGTATTTATATTGTATATTATGCTTCTGGCGTTGACTTCTTAGGCCCTAGCTATTCGATCTGGCGGAGCAACGCCCTAGAGTGAAGCCTAGGTTGCCCGGAACGTAGAAATGACCATTACCTTCACAGTGTTTGCGATTATTCATTTTATACGATGGTAAAACTGTTGTACTTATGCTGTATTTTATTCTACTGGCGTTGAATTCTAAGTCCCAAGCTATTCGATCTGGTGGAGCAACGCCCTAGAGTGAAGCCTAGGTTGCCCGGAACGTAGAAATGACCATTACCTTCACACTGTTTGCGATTATTCATTTTATACGATGGTAAAACTGTTGTTCTTATGTTGTGTTTTATCCTTCTGGCGTTGAATTCAAAGTCCGTAGCTATTCGATCTGGTGGAGCAACGCCCTAGAGTGAAGCCTAGGTTGCCCGGAACGCAGAAATGACTAATACTTCCACACTGTTTGCAATTATTCATATTATACAGTGGAAAAACTGTTGTATTTATATTGTATTTTATGCTTCTGGCATTGACTTCTAAGGCCCTAACTATTCGATCTGGTGGAGCAACGCCCTACAGTTAAGCCTAGGTTGCCCGGAACGTAGAAACGACCTTTGCATTTACATTCTTTGCAAATATACATTATATACGATGGAAAAGCTGTTGTATTTATATTGTATTTTATGCGGCGGGCGTTGACATCTAAGGCCCTAACTATTCGATCTGGTGGAGCATCGCCCCGGAGTTAAGCCTAGGTTGACCGGAACGTAGAAATGACCATAACTTTCACACTGTTTGCAATCATTCATTGTATACGATGGAAAAGCTGTTGTATTTATATTGTATTTTATGCTTCTGGAGTTGACTTCTAAGTCCATAGCTATTCGATCTGGTGGTGCAACGCCCTACAGCGATACCTAGGTTGCCCGGAACGTAGAAATGACCTGTACTTTCACGCTGGTTGCAATTATTCCTGTTATACGATGGAATATCTGTTGTATTTATATTTCATTTTATGCTTCTGGCGTTGACTTCTAAAGCCCTAGCTATTCGATCTGGTGGTGCAACACTCTAGAGTGAAGCCTAGGTTGCCCGGAACTTAGAAGTGACCATTACCTTCACTGTGGTTGCTATTATTCCTGTTATACGATGGAAAAACTGTTGGATTTTTATTTTATTTTGTGCTTCTGGCGTTGACTTCTAAGGCCCTAGCTATTCGATCTGGTGGAGCGACGCTATAGAGTGAAGCCTAGGTTGCCCGGAACTTAGAAGGGACCATTACCTTCACTCTGGTTGCTATTATTCCTGTTATACGATGGAAAAACTGTTGTATTTTTATTGTATTTTATGCTTCGGGCGTCGACTTCAAAGGCCGTAGCTATTCGATCTGGTAGAGCAACGCCCTAGAGTTAAGTCTAGGATGCCCGGAACGTAGAAACGGCCATTGCTTTCATACTGGTTGCACTTATTCGTTTGATACGATGGAAAGGCTGTTGTACATATATCGTATTTTATGCTTCTGGCGTTGACTTCTTAGGACCTAACTATTCGATCTGGTGGAGCAACGCCCTAGCGTGAAGCCTAGGTTGCCCGGAACGTAGAAATGACCATAACTTTCATACTGGTTGCAATTATTCGTTTTATACGGTGTAAAAACTGTTGTATTTATATTGTATTTTATGCGTCTGGAGTTGTTTTCTAAGGCCCTATCTATTCGACCTGGTGGACCAACGCCGTAGGGTGAAGCCTAGGTTGCACGGAACGTAGAAATGCCCATTACTTTCACACTGGTTGTAATTACTCCTGTTATACGATGGAATAACTGTTGTATTTTTATTTTATTTTGTGCTTCTGGCGTTGACTTCTAAGGCCCTAGCTATTCGATCTGGTGGAGCAACGCTCTAGAGTGAAGCCTAGGTTGCCCGGAACGTAGAAATGACCTTTGCATTCACATTCTTTGCAAATATACATTATATACGATGGAAAAGCTGTTGTATTTATATTGTATTTTATGCGGCGGGCGTTGACATCTAAGGCCCTAACTATTCGATCTGGTGGAGCATCGCCCCGGAGTTAAGCCTAGGTTGACCGGAACGTAGAAATGACCATAACTTTCACACTGTTTGCAATCATTCATTGTATACGATGGAAAAGCTGTTGTATTTATATTGTATTTTATGCTTCTGGAGTTGACTTCTAAGTCCATAGCTATTCGATCTGGTGGTGCAACGCCCTACAGCGATACCTAGGTTGCCCGGAACGTAGAAATGACCTGTACTTTCACGCTGGTTGCAATTATTCCTGTTATACGATGGAATATCTGTTGTATTTATATTTCATTTTATGCTTCTGGCGTTGACTTCTAAAGCCCTAGCTATTCGATCTGGTGGTGCAACACTCTAGAGTGAAGCCTAGGTTGCCCGGAACTTAGAAGTGACCATTACCTTCACTGTGGTTGCTATTATTCCTGTTATACGATGGAAAAACTGTTGGATTTTTATTTTATTTTGTGCTTCTGGCGTTGACTTCTAAGGCCCTAGCTATTCGATCTGGTGGAGCGACGCTATAGAGTGAAGCCTAGGTTGCCCGGAACTTAGAAGGGACCATTACCTTCACTCTGGTTGCTATTATTCCTGTTATACGATGGAAAAACTGTTGTATTTTTATTGTATTTTATGCTTCGGGCGTCGACTTCAAAGGCCGTAGCTATTCGATCTGGTAGAGCAACGCCCTAGAGTTAAGTCTAGGATGCCCGGAACGTAGAAACGGCCATTGCTTTCATACTGGTTGCACTTATTCGTTTGATACGATGGAAAGGCTGTTGTACATATATCGTATTTTATGCTTCTGGCGTTGACTTCTTAGGACCTAACTATTCGATCTGGTGGAGCAACGCCCTAGTGTGAAGCCTAGGTTGCCCGGAACGTAGAAATGACCATAACTTTCATACTGGTTGCAATTATTCGTTTTATACGGTGTAAAAACTGTTGTATTTATATTGTATTTTATGCGTCTGGAGTTGTTTTCTAAGGCCCTATCTATTCGACCTGGTGGACCAACGCCGTAGGGTGAAGCCTAGGTTGCACGGAACGTAGAAATGCCCATTACTTTCACACTGGTTGTAATTACTCCTGTTATACGATGGAATAACTGTTGTATTTTTATTTTATTTTGTGCTTCTGGCGTTGACTTCTAAGGCCCTAGCTATTCGATCTGGTGGAGCAACGCTCTAGAGTGAAGCCTAGGTTGCCCGGAACGTAGAAATGACCTTTGCATTCACATTCTTTGCAAATATACATTATATACGATGGAAAAGCTGTTGTATTTATATTGTATTTTATGCGGCGGGCGTTGACATCTAAGGCCCTAACTATTCGATCTGGTGGAGCATCGCCCCGGAGTTAAGCCTAGGTTGACCGGAACGTAGAAATGACCATAACTTTCACACTGTTTGCAATCATTCATTGTATACGATGGAAAAGCTGTTGTATTTATATTGTATTTTATGCTTCTGGAGTTGACTTCTAAGTCCATAGCTATTCGATCTGGTGGTGCAACGCCCTACAGCGATACCTAGGTTGCCCGGAACGTAGAAATGACCTGTACTTTCACGCTGGTTGCAATTATTCCTGTTATACGATGGAATATCTGTTGTATTTATATTTCATTTTATGCTTCTGGCGTTGACTTCTAAAGCCCTAGCTATTCGATCTGGTGGTGCAACACTCTAGAGTGAAGCCTAGGTTGCCCGGAACTTAGAAGTGACCATTACCTTCACTGTGGTTGCTATTATTCCTGTTATACGATGGAAAAACTGTTGGATTTTTATTTTATTTTGTGCTTCTGGCGTTGACTTCTAAGGCCCTAGCTATTCGATCTGGTGGAGCGACGCTATAGAGTGAAGCCTAGGTTGCCCGGAACTTAGAAGGGACCATTACCTTCACTCTGGTTGCTATTATTCCTGTTATACGATGGAAAAACTGTTGTATTTTTATTGTATTTTATGCTTCGGGCGTCGACTTCAAAGGCCGTAGCTATTCGATCTGGTAGAGCAACGCCCTAGAGTTAAGTCTAGGATGCCCGGAACGTAGAAACGGCCATTGCTTTCATACTGGTTGCACTTATTCGTTTGATACGATGGAAAGGCTGTTGTACATTTATCGTATTCTATGCTTCTGGCGTTGACTTCTTAGGACCTAACTATTCGATCTGGTGGAGCAACGCCCTAGTGTGAAGCCTAGGTTGCCCGGAACGTAGAAATGACCATAACTTTCATACTGGTTGCAATTATTCGTTTTATACGGTGTAAAAACTGTTGTATTTATATTGTATTTTATGCGTCTGGAGTTGTTTTCTAAGGCCCTATCTATTCGACCTGGTGGACCAACGCCGTAGGGTGAAGCCTAGGTTGCACGGAACGTAGAAATGCCCATTACTTTCACACTGGTTGTAATTACTCCTGTTATACGATGGAATAACTGTTGTATTTTTATTTTATTTTGTGCTTCTGGCGTTGACTTCTAAGGCCCTAGCTATTCGATCTGGTGGAGCAACGCTCTAGAGTGAAGCCTAGGTTGCCCGGAACGTAGAAATGACCATTACTTTCACACTGGTTGCAATTATTCGTTTTATACGATGGAAAAACGGTTGTATTTTTATTGTATTTAATGTTTCGGTCGTTGACTTCTAAGGCACTAGCTATTCGATCTGGTGGAGCAACGCCCTGGAGTGAAGCCTAGGTTGCCCGGAACTTAGAAATGACCAGTACCTTCAGACTGTTTGCAAATATACATTATATACGATGGAAAAGCTGTTGTATTTATATTGTATTTTATGCTTCTGGCGTTGACTTCTTAGGCCCTAACTATTCGATCTGGTGGAGCAACGCCCTAGGGTGAAGCCTAGGTTGCCCGGAACGTAGAAATGACCATAACTTTCACACTGGTTGTAATTACTCCTGTTATACGATAGAATAACTGTTGTATTTTTATTTTATTTTGTGCTTCTGGCGTTGACTTCTAAGGCCCTAGCTATTCGATCTGGTGGAGCAACGCTCTAGAGTGAAGCCTAGGTTGCCCGCAACTTAGAAATGACCATCACCTTCACTCTGGTTGCAATTATTCCTGTTATACGATGGAAAAACTGTGGTATTTATATTGTATTTTATGCTTCTGGCGTAGGCTTCTTAGGCCCTAACTATTCGATATGGGGGAACAACGCCCTAGAGTGAAGCCTAGGTTGCCCGGAACGTAGAAATGACAACCACTTTCACACTGGTTGCAATTATTCCTGTTATATGATGGAAAAACTGTTGTATTTATATTGTATATTATGCTTCAGGCGGTGACTTCTAAGGCCGTAACTATTCGATGTGGTCGAACAACGCCCTAGAGTGAAGCCTAGGTTGCCCGGAACGTAAAAATGACCATTACTTTCACACTGGTTGCAATTATTCGTTTTATACGATGGAAAAACGGTTGTACTTATTTCGTATTTGGTGCTTCTGGCGTTGACTTCTTAGGCCCTAACTATTGGATGTGGTGGACCAACACCCTAGAGTGAAGCTTAGGTTGCCCGGAACGTAGAAATGACCATCACCTACACTCTGGTTGCAATTATTCCTGTTATAGGATGGAAAAGCTGTTGTATCTTTATTGTGTTTTATGCTTCTGTCGTTGACTTCTTAGGCCCTAACTATTGGATCTTGTGGACCAACGCCCTAGAGTGAAGCCTAGGTTGCCCGGGACGTAGAAATGACCATCACGGTCACATTTGTTGCAATTATTCCCGTTATACGATTGAAATCTGTTGTATTTTTATTGTATTTTATGTTTCGGGCATTGACTTCGAAGGCCCTAGCTATTCGATATGGTGGAGCAACGCCCTACAGTGAAGTCTAGGTTGCACGGAACTTAGAAAAGACCATCACCTTCACTCTGGTTGCAATTATTCCTGTTATACGATGGATAAACTGTGGTATTTATATTGCATTTTATGCTTCTGGCGTAGGCTTCTTAGGCCCTAACTATTCGATATGGGGGAACCACGGCCTAGACTGAAGCCTAGGTTGCCCGGAACGTAGAAATGAATATCAGTTTCACACTGGTTGCAATTATTCCTGTTATATGATGGAGAAACTGCTGTATCTATTTTGTATTTTATGCTTCTGGCGTTGACTTCTTAGGTCCTGACTATTGGATCTGGTAGATCAACGCCCTAGGGTGAAGCCTAGGTTGCCCGGAACGTAGAAATCACCATAATTTTCATACTGGTTGCAATTATTCGTTTTATAACGTGGAAAAACAGTTGTATTTATTTTGTATTTTATGAGTCTGGAGTTGTTTTCTAAGGCCCTAACTATTCGACCTGGTGGTCCAACGCACTAGAGTGAAGCCTAGGTTGCACGGAACGTAGAAATGCCCATTACTTTCACACTGGTTGTAATTATTCCTGTTATACGATGGAATAGCTGTTGTATTTATATTCTATATTATGCTTCCGCTGTAGACTTCTTAGGCCCTAGCTTTCGATCTGGTGGAACAACGCCCAAGAGTGAAGCCTAGGTTGCCCGGAACGTAGAAGTGACCATCACTTTCACACTGGTTGCAATTATTCCCGTTATATGATGGAAAAACTGTTGTATCTATTTTGTATTTTATGCTTCTGGCGTTGACTTCTTAGGTCCTAACTATTCGATGTGGTGGAACAACGCCCTAGAGTGAAGCCTAGGTTGCCCGGAACGTAAAAATGACCATTACTTTCACACTGGTTGCAATTATTCGTTTTATACGATGGAAAAACGGTTGTATTTATTTGGTATTTGGTGCTTCTGGCGTTGACTTCTTAGGCCCTAACTATTGGATGTGGTGGACCAACGCCCTAGAGTGAAGCCTAGGTAGCCCGGAACGTAGATATGACTATATCTTTCACACTGGTTGCAATTGTTCCTGTTATACAAGGGAAAAACTGTTGTATTTATATTGCATTTTATGCTTCTGGCGTTGAATTCTTAGGCCCTAAGTATTCGATCTGGTGGAGCAACGCCCTAGAGCGAAGCCTAGGATGCCCGGAACGTAGAAATGGCCGTTACTTTCACACTGGTTGTAATTATTCATTTTATACGATGGAAAAACTGTTGTACATATATCCGTATTTTATGCTTCTGGCGTTGACTTCTAAGTCCCTAGCTATTCGATCTGGTGGAGCAACGCCCTAGAGTGAAGCCTAGGTTGCCCGGAACGTAGAAATGACTATCACTTTCACACTGGTTGCAATTATTCCTGTTATACGATGGAAAAACTGTTGTAATTTTCTTCTATTTTATGCTTCTGGCGTTGACTACTTAGGCCCTAACTTTTCGATCTGGTGGGACAACGTCCAACCCTAGGTTGCCCGGAACGTAGAAATGACCATCACTTTCACACTGGTTGCAATTATTCCTGTTATACGATAGAAAAACTGTTGTATCTATTTTGTATTTTATGCTTCTGGAGTTGACTTCTTAGGTCCTAACTATTGGATCTGGTGGAGCAACGCCCTAGGGTGGAGCCTAGGTTGCCCGGAACGTAGAAATGACCATAACTATCATACTGATTGCAATTATTCGTTTTATACGATGGAAAAGCTGTTGTATTTCTATTGTATTTTATGCTTCTGGCGTTGACTTCTAAAGCCCTATGTATTCGATCTGGAGGAGCAATGCCTCATTGTTAAGTCTAGGATGCCCGGAACATTGAAATGGCCGTTACTTTCGCACTGGTTGCAATTATTCATTTTATACGGTGGAAAAACTGTTGTACATATATCGTATTTTATGCTCCTGGCGTTGACTTCTAAGTCCCTAGCTATTCGATCTGGTGGAGCAACGCCCTAGAGTGAAGCCTAGGTTACCCGGGACGTAGAAATGACCATCAGCTTCACTCTGGTTGCAATTATTCCTGTTATACGATGAAAAAATTGTTCTATTTTTATTGTATTATACGCTTCAGGCGTTGACTTCTAAGGCCGTAGCTAATCGATGTGGTGGGGCAACGCCCTGGAGTGAAGCCTAGGTTGCGCGG
This sequence comes from Calliopsis andreniformis, assembly GCF_051401765.1. Taxonomy (NCBI): domain Eukaryota; kingdom Metazoa; phylum Arthropoda; class Insecta; order Hymenoptera; family Andrenidae; genus Calliopsis; species Calliopsis andreniformis. The sequence goes on from NW_027480422.1 coordinate 22,286,740, forward strand.
ACCGTAGAAATGCCCATTTCTTTCACGCTGGTTGCAATTATTCCTTTTATACGATGGAATAACTGCTCTATTTTTATTTTATTTTATTCTTCTGGTGTTGACTTCCAAGGCCGTAGCTATTCGGTGTGGTGGAGCAACGCCCTAGGGTGAAGCCTAGGTTGCCCGGAACGTAGAAATGAGCATATCTTTCACACTGGTTGCAAGTATTCGTTTTATACGATGGAAAAGCTGTTGCATTTCTATTGTATTCTATGCTTCTGGCGTTGACTTCTAAGGCCCTATGTATTCGATCTGGAGGAGCAATGCCTCTGTCTTAAGTCTAGGATGCCCGGAACGTAAAAATGGCCGTTACTTACACACTGGTTGCAATTATTCAGTTTATACGATGGAAGAACTGTTGTACATATATCGTATTTTACGCTTCTGGCGTTGTCTTCTAAGTCCCTAGCTATTCGATCTGGTGGAGCAACGCCCTAGAGTGATGCCTAGATTGCCCGGAACGTAGAAATGACGATAGCTTTCATACTGGTTGCAATTATTCGTTTTATACGATGGAAAAACTATTGTATTTATTTTGTATTTGGTGCTCCTGGCGTTGACTTCTTAGGCCCTAACTATTGGATCTGGAGGACCAACGCTCTAGAGTGAAGCCTAGGTTACCCGGAACGTAGAAATGACTATAACATTCATACTGGTTGCAACTATTCGTTTTATACGATGGAAAAACTGTTGTACATATATCGTATTTGATGCTTCTGGCGTTGACTTCTAAGACCCTAGCTATTCGATCTGGTGGAGCAACGCCCTAGAGTGTAGCCTAGGTCGCCCGAAACGTAGAAATGACCATTACCTTCACTCTGGTTGCAATTATTCCTGTTATACTATGAGAAAACTGTTCCATTTTTATTGTATTTTATGCTTCAGGCGTTGACTTCTAAGGCCGTAGGTATTCGATGTGGTGGAGCAACGCCCTAGAGTGAAGCCTAGGTTGCCCGGAACGTAGAAATGACCATTTCTTCCACAGTGTTTGCAATTATTCATACTATACAGTGGAAAAACTGTTGTATTTATATTGTATTTTATGCTTCTGGCATTGACTTCTAAGGCCCTAACTATTCGTTGTGGTGGAGCAACGCCCTAGAGTGAAGCCTAGGTTGCCCGGAACGTAGATATGACAATAGCTTTCACACTGGTTGCAATTATTCCTGTTATACAAGGGAAAAACCGTTGTATTTATATTGTATTTTATGCTTCTGGCGCTGACTTCTTAGGCCCTAACTATTCGATCTGATGGAGCAACGCCCTAGAGCGAAGCCTAGGTTGCCCGGAATGTAGAAATGACCATCACTTTCACACTGGTTGCAATTATTCTTGTTATACGATGGAAAAACTGTTGTATTTATTTTGAATTTTATGCTTCAGGCGTTGACTTCCAAGGCCGTAGCTATTTGATGTGTTGGAGCACCGCCCTAGAGTGAAGTCTAGGTTGCCAGGAACGTAGAAATGACCATTACTTCCACAGTGTTTGCAATTATTCATACTATACAGTGGAAAAACTGTTGTATTTATATTGTATTTTATGCTTCTGGCATTGACTTCTAAGGCCCTAACTATTCGTTGTGGTGGAGCAACGCCCTAGAGTGAAGCCAAGGTTGCCCGGAACGTAGATATGACCATATCTTTCACACTGGTTGCAATTATTCCTGTTATACGATGAAAAAACTGTTCCATTTTTATTGTATTTTATGCTTCAGCCGCTGACTTCTAAGTCCGTAGCTAATCGATGTGGTGGAGCAACGTCCTGGAGTTAAGCCAAGGTTGCCCGGAACGTAGAAATGACCATCACCTTCACTCTGGTTGCAACTATTCCTGTTATACGATGGAAAAACTGTTGTATTTATATTATATTTTATGCTTCAGGCGTTGACTTCCAAGGCCGTAGCTATTCGTTGTGGTGGAGCAAAGCCCTAGAGTGAAGCCTAGATTGCCCGGAACGCAGAAATGACCATTACTTCCACACTGTTTGCAATTATTCATATTATACAGTGGAAAAACTGTGGGATTTATATTGTATTTTATGCCTCTGGCGTTGACTTCTAAGGCCGTAGCTAATCGATGTGGTGGGGCTACGCCCTAGAGTGAAGCCTAGGTTGCCCGGAACGCAGAAATGACCATTACTTCCACACTGTTTGCAATTATTCATATTATACAGTGGAAAAACTGTTGTATTTATATTGTATTTTATGCTTCTGACATTGACTTCTAAGGCCCTAACTAATCGATGTGGTGGAGGAACGCCCTAGAGTGAAGCCTAGGTTGCCCGGAACGTGGTAATGACCATCTCTTTCACATTTGTTGCAATTATTCCCGGTATACGATGGAAAAACTGTTGCATTTTTATTGTGTTTTATGTTTCTGGCGTTGAGTTCTAAGTCCCTTGCTATTCGATCTGGTGGAGCAACGCCCTACCGTTAAGCCTAGGTTGCCCTGAACGTAGAAATGACCATAACTTTCACACTGGTTGCAATTATTCGTTTTATACAATGGAAAAATTGTTCTATTTATTTTGTATTTTATGCTTCGGGCGATGACGTCTAAGGCCCTAACTATTCGATCTGGTGAAGCACCGCTCTAGAGTGAAGCCTAGGTTGTCCGGAACGTAGAAATGACCATTGCCTTCACACTGCTTGCAATTATACATTTTATACGATGGTAAAGCTGTTGTATTTATTTTGTAAATTATGCTTCTGGCGTTGACTTCATAGGCCCTAGCTTATCGATCTGGTGGAGCAACGCCCTAGAGTGAAGCCTAGGTTGCCCGGAACGTAGAAATGACCATTGCCTTCACACTGTTTGCGATTATTCATTTTACACGATGGTAAAACTGTTGTTCTTATGTTGTATTTTATTCTTCTGGCGTTGAATTCTAAGTCCCTAGCTATTCGATCTGGTTCAGCATCGCCCTAGAGTGAAGCCTAGGTTACCCAGAACGTAGAAATGACCAGTACTTTCACACTAGTTGCATTTATTCCTGTTACAGGATGGAAAAACTGTTGCATTTTTATTGTATTTTATGCTTCTGGCGTTGTATTCAAAGTCCATAACTATTGGATCTGGTGGAGCAACGCCCTGATGTTAAGCGAAGGTTGCCCGGAACGTGGAAATGACCATAACTTTAACACTGGTTGCAGTTATTCGTTCTATACAATGGAAAAGCTGTTCTATTTATTTTGTATTCCACGATTCGGGCGTTGACTTCTAAGGCCCTAACGATTCGATGAGTTGGAGCAACGCCCTACAGTTAAGCATAGGCTGCCCGGAACGTAGAAATGACCTTTGCTTTCACACTCTTTGCAAATATACATTTTATACGATGGAAAAACTGTTGTACATATGTTGTACTATATTCTTCTGGCGCTGAATTCTAAGTCCCTAGCTATTCGATCTGGTGGAGCAACGCCCTAGAGTGAAGCCTAGATTGCCCGGAACGTAGAAATGACCATAACACACATACTGGTTGCAATTATTCGTTTTATACGATGGAAAAGCTGCTGTATTTTTATTCTATTTTACGCTTCTAGCGTTGACTTCTAAGTCCCTAGCTATTCGATCTGGTGGAGCAACGCCCTAGAGTGAAGCCTAGGCTGCGCGGGACGTAGAAATGACCATCACCTTCACTCTGGTTGCAATTATTCCTGTTATACTACGGAAGAACTGTTGTATTTATATTATATTTTATGCTTCAGGCGTTGACTTCTAAGGCCGTAGATATTCGATGTGGCGGAGCAACGCCCTAGAGTGAAGTCTAGGTTGCCCGGAAAGTAGAAATGACCATTACCTCTACACTGTTTGCAATTATTCGTTTTATACAATGGAAAATCTGTTGTATTTATTTTGTTTTTTATAGTTATGGCGTTGACTTCTAAGGCCGTAGCTATTCGATGTGGTGGAGCAACGCCCTAGGGTGAAGCCTAGGTTGCCCGGAACGTAGAAATGACCATACCTTTCACACTGGTTGCAATTATTCCTGTTATACGATGGAAAAACTGTTGTATTTCTATTGTATTTTATGCCTCTGGCGTTTACTTCTTAGGCCGTAGCTATCCGATGTGGTGGAGCAACGCCCTACGGTGAAGCGTAGGTTGCCCGGAACGTAGAAATGACCATATCTTTCAAACTGGTTGCAATTATTACTGTTATACGATGTAAAAACTGTTGTATTTCTATTGTATTTTATGCTTCTGGCGTTTGCTTCTTAGGCCCTAACTATTCGATCTGGTGGAGCAACGCCCTAGAGAGAAGCCTAGATTGCCCGGAACGTAGAAGTGACCATTACCTTCTGGCGTGTTGCAATTATTCCTGTTATACGATGAAAAAACTGCTGTATCTTTATTGTATTTTATGCGTCTGGAATTGTTCTCTAAGGCCCTAACTATTCGGTGTGGTGGAGCAACGCCCTAGAGCGAAACCTAGGTTGCCCGGAACGTAGAAATGTTCATTACTTTCACACTGGTTGCAATTATTCCTGTTATACGATGGAATAACTGTTGTATCTATATTTTATTTTATGCTTCTGGCGTTGACTTCTAAGGCCCTTGCTATTCGATCTGGTGGAGCAACGCTCTAGAGTGAAGCCTAGGTTGCCCGGAACGTAGAAATGACCATCACCTTCACTCTGGTTGCAATTATTCCTGTTGTATGATGGAAAAAGTGTGGTATTTATATTGTATTTTATGCTTCTGGCGTAGGCTTCTTAGGCCCTAACTATTCGATATGTGGGAACCACGCCCTAGACTGAAGCCTATGTTGCCCCGAACGTAGAAATGACCATACCTTTCACACTGGTTGCAATTATTCCTGTTATACGATGGAAAAACTATTGTATTTATATTGTACTTTATTCTTCTGGCGTTGACTTCTTAGGCCCTAACTATTCGATCTGGCAGAGCAACGCCCTAGAGTGAAGCCTAGGTTGCCCGGAATGTAGAAATGACCATCACTTACACACTGGTTGCAATTATTCTTGTTATACGATGGAAAAACTGTTGTATTTATTTTGTATTTTATGCCTCTGGCGTTGACTCCTAAGGCCGTAGCTATTCGATCTGGTGGAGCAACGCCCTAGAGAGAAGCCTAAATTGCCCGGAACGTAGAAGTGACCATTACCTTCTGGCTTGTTGCAATTATTCCTGTTATACGGTGAAAAAGCTGCTGTATTTCTATTGTATTTTATGCTTCTGGCGTTGACTTCTTAGGCCCTAATTATTCGATCTTGTGGAGCAACGCCCTAGAGAGATGCCTAGATCGCCCGGAACGTAGAAGCGACCATTACCTTCTGGCGTGTTGCAATTATTGCTGTAATACGATGAAAAGACTGCTGTATTTTTATTGTAATTTATGCGTTGTGGAATTGTTTTCTAAGGCCTTAACTATTCGGTGTGGTGGAGCAACGCCCTAGAGCGAAACCTAGGTTGCCCGGAAGGTAGAAATGATCATTACTTTCACACTGGTTGCAATTATTCCTGTTATACGATGGACAAACTGTTGGTTTTTTATTGTACGTAATGCTTCTAGCGTTGACTTCTTAGGCCCTAACTATTGGGCCTGGTGGAGCAACGCCTAGAGTGAAGCCTAGGTTGCCCGGAATGTAGAAATGACCATTACCTCCACACTGTTTGCAATTATTCGTTTTATACAATGGAAAAACTGTTGTATTTATATTGTTTTTTATAGCTATGGCGTTGACTTCTAAGGCCGTAGCTATTCGATGTGGTGGAGCAACGCCCTAGAGTGAAGTCTAGGTTGCCCGGAACGTAGAAATGACCATTACCTCCACACTGTTTGCAATTATTCGTTTTATACAATGGAAAAACTGTTGTATTTATATTGTTTTTTATAGTTATGGCGTTGACTTTTAAGGCCGTAGCTATTCGATGTGGTGGAGCAACGCCCTAGAGTGAAGTCTAGTTTGCCCGGAACGTAGAAATGACCATGTCTTTCACACTGGTTGCAATTATTCCTGTTATACGATGGAAAAACTGTTGTATTTATATTATATTTTATGCTTCTGGCGTTGACTTCTAAGGCCGTAGACATTCGATGTGGTGGAGCAACGCCCTAGAGTGAAGCCTAGGTTGCCCGGGACGTAGAAATGACCATCACCCTCACTCTGGATACAATTATTCCTGTTATACGATGGAAAAACTGTTGTATTTATATTGTATTTAATGCTTTTTGCGTTGACTTCTAAGGCAATAGCTATTCGATGTGGTCCAGCAACGCCCTAGAATGAAGCCTAGGTTTCCCGGAACGTAGTAATGTCCATATCTTACACACTGGTTGCAATTATTCCTGTTATACGATGGAAAAGCTGTTGTATTTGTAATGTATTTTATGCTTCTGGCGTAGACTTCTTAGGCCCTAAATATTCGATTTGGTGGAACGACGCCCTAGAGTGAAGCCTAGGTTGTACGTATCGCAGAAATGACCATATCTTTCACACTGGTTGCAATTATTCGTTTTATACAATGGAAAAGCTGTTCTATTTATTTTGTATTTTATGCTTCGGGCGTTGACATCTAAGGCCCTAACTATTCGATCTGGTGGAGCAACGCTCTAGAGTGAAGCCTAGGTTGCCCAGAACGTAGAAATGACCATTACCTTCACACTGCTTGCAATTATACATTTTATACGATGGACAAACCGTTGTACATATGTTGTATTTTATTCTTCTCGCGCCGAATTCTAAGTCCCTAGCTATTCTATCTGGTGGAGCAACGTCCTAGAGTGAAGCCTAGGTTACCCGGAACATAGAAATGACCATTACTTTCAAACTGGTTGCAATTATACATGTTATACGATGGAAAAACTGTTGTATTTATATTGTACTTTATGCGTCTGGAGTTGTTTTCTAAGGCCCTAACTATATGACCTGGTGGACCAACGCCCTAGAGTGAAGCCTAGGTTGCACTCAACGTAGAAATGACCATAACCTTCATATGATTGCAATCATTCGTTTTATACGATGGAAAAACTGTTGTACTTATATTGCATGTTGTGCCACTGGCGTTGACACCTAAGGCCGTAGCTATTCGATGTGGTGGAGCAACGCCATAGCGTGAAGCGTAGGTTGCCCGGAACGTAGAAATAACCATTACTTCCACACTGTTTGCAATTATTCATTTTATACAATGAAAAGACAGTTGTATTTATATTGTATTTTATAGTTATGGCGTTGACTTCTAAGGCCCTAACTATTCGGTGTGGTGGAGCAACGCCCTAGAGCGAAACCGAGGTTGCCCGGAACGTAGAAATGATCTTTACTTTCACACTGGTTGCAATTATTCCTGTTATACGGTGAAAAAACTGCTGTATTTTTATTGTACGTTATGCTTCTGGCGTTGACTTCTTAGGCCCTAACTATTGGATCTGGTGGAGCAACGCCCTAGAGAGAAGCCTAGATTGCCCGGAACGTAGAAGTGACCATTACCTTCTGGCGTGTTGCAATTATTGCTGTAATACGATGAAAAAACTGCTGTATTTTTATTGTATTTTATGCGTCTGGAATTGTTTTCTAAGGCCCTAACTATTCGGTGTGGTGCAGCAACGCCCTAGAGCGAAACCGAGGTTGCCCGGAACGTAGAAATGATCATTACTTTCACACTGGTTGCAATTATTCCTGTTATACGATGGACAAACTGTTGGATTTTTATTGTACGCTATGCTTCTGGCGTTGACTTCTTAGGCCCTAACTATTGGATCTGGTGGAGCAACGCCTAGAGTGAACCCTAGGTTGCCCGGAACGTAGAAATGACCATAACCTTCATACTGATTGCAATTATTCATTTTATACAATGGAAAAACTGTTGTATTTATATTGTATTTTATATTTATGGCGTTGACTTCTAAGGCCGTAGCTATTCCATGTGGTGGAGCAACGCCCTAGGGTGAAGCCTAGGTTGCCCGGAACGTAGAAGTGACCATAACTATCAGACTGGTTGCAATTATTCCTGTTATACGATGGAAAAACCGTTGTATTTATATTGTATTTTATGCTTCTGGTGTAGACTTCTTAGGCCCTAGCTATTCGATCTGGAGGAACAACGCGCTAGAGTGAAGCCTAGGTTGCCCGGAACGTAGAAATGACCATCACTTTCACACTGGTTGCAATTATTCTTGTTATACGATGGAAAAACTGTTGTATTTATATTGTATTTTATAGTTATGGCGTTGACTTCTAAGGCCGTAGCTATTCGATGTGGTGGAGCAATGCCCTAGAGTGAAGCCTAGGTTGCCCGGAACGTAGAAATGACCATAACTATCAGACTGATTGCAATTATTCATTCTATACAATAGAAAAACTGTTGTACTTATATTGCATGTTATGCCTCTGGCGTTGACTGCTAAGGCCGTAGCTATTCGATCTGGTGGAACAACGCCCTAGAGTGAAGCCTAGGTTGCCCGGAACGTAGAAATCACCATACCTTTCACACTGGTTGCAATTACTCCTGTTATACGATGGAAAAACTGTTGTATCTATTTTGTATTTTATGCTTCTGGCATTGACTTCTAAGGCGCTAACTATTCGATGTGGTGGACCAATGCCCTAGACTGAAGCCTAGGTTGCCCGGAACGTAGAAATGACCATACCTTTCACACTGGTTGCAATTACTCCTGTTATACGATGGAAAAACTGTTGTATCTATTTTGTATTTTATGCTTCTGGCATTGACTTCTAAGGCGCTAACTATTCGATGTGGTGGAGCAACGCCCTAGAGTGAAGCCTAGGTTGCAGGAACGTAGAAATGACCATAGCTTTCACACTGGTTGCAATTATTCCTGTTATACAAGGGAAAAACTGTTGTATTTATATTGTATGTTATGCTTCTGGCGTTGACTTCTTAGGTCCTAACTATTGGATCTGGTGGAGCAACGCCCTCCGGTGAAGCCCAGGTTGCCCGGAACGTAGAAATGACCATAACTCTCATACTGATTGCAATTATTCGTATTATTCGATGGAAAATCTGTTGTATTTGTATTGTACTTTATGCGTCTGGAGTTGTTTTCTAAGGCCCTAACTATTCGACCTGGTGGACCAACGCCCTAGAGTGAAGCCTAGGTAGGACGGAACCTAGAAATGCCCATTACTTTCACACTGGTTGTAATTATTCCTGTTATACGATGGAATAACTGTTGTATTTTTATTTTATTTTATGCTTCTGGCGTTGACTTCTAAGGCCCTTGCTATTCGATCTGGTGGTGCCACGCTCTAGAGTGAAGCCTAGATATCCCGGAACGTAGAAATCACCATTACCTTCTGGCTTGTTGCAATTATTCCTGTTATACGAAAAAAAAACTGCTGCATTTTTATTGTATTTTAAGCGTCTGGAATTGATTTCTAAGGCCCTAACTATACGATGTGGTGGAGCAACGCCCTAGAGCGAAACCTAGGTTGCCCGGAACGTAGAAATGATCACTACTTTCACACTGGTTCCAATTATTCCTGTTATACGATGGACAAACTGTTGGATTTTTATTGTACGTTATGCTTCTGGCGTTGACTTCTTAGGCCCTAACTATTCGATCTGGTGGAGGAACGCCTAGAGTGAAGCCTAGGTTGCCCGGAACGTAGAAATGACCATAACCTTCATACTGATTGCAATTATTCGTTTTATACGATGGAAGAACTGTTGTACTTATATTGCATGTTATGCCTCTGGCGTTGACTGCTAAGGCCGTAGCTATTCGATCTGGTGGAACAACGCCCTAGAGTGAAGCCTAGGTTGCCCGGAACGTAGAAATGACCATCACTTTCACACTGGATGCAATTATTCCTGTTATACGATGGAAAAACTGTTGTATCTATTTTGTATTTTATTCTTCTGGCGTTGACTTCTTAGGTCCTAACTACTGGATCTGGTGGAGCAACGCCCTCCGGTGAAGCCCAGGTTGCCCGGAACGTAGAAATGACCATAACTCTCATACTGATTGCAATTATTCGTATTATTCGATGGAAAATCTGTTGTATTTATATCGTACTTTATGCGTCTGGAGTTGTTTTCTAAGGCCCTAACTATTCGACCTGGTGGACCAACGCCCAAGAGTGAAGCCCAGGTTGCACGGAACGTAGAAATGCCAATTACTTTCACACTGGTTGTAATTATTCCTGTTATACGATGGAATAACTGTTGTATTTATATTTTATTTTATGCCTCTGGCGTTGACTGCTAAGGCCGTAGCTATTCGATCTGGTGGAACAACGCCCTAGAGTGAAGCCTAGGTTGCCCGTATCGTAGAAATGACCATATCTTTCACACTGGTTGCAATTATTCCTGTTATACGATGTAAAAACTGTTGTATTTCTATTGTATTTTATGCTTCTGGCGTTTACTTCTTAGGCCCTAACTATTCGATCTGGTGGAGCAACGCCCTAGAGAGAAGCCTAGATTGCCCGGAACGTAGAAGTGACCATTACCTTCTGGCGTGTTGCAATTATTCCTGTTATACGGTGAAAAAACTGCTGTATTTCTATTGTATTTTATGCTTCTGGCGTTGACTTCTTAGGCCCTAACTATTCGATCTGGTGGAGCAACGCCCTAGAGAGAAGCCTAGATTGCCCGGAACGTAGAAGTGACCATTACCTTCTGGCGTGTTGCAATTATTGCTGTAATACGATGAAAAAACTGCTGTATTTTTATTGTATTTTATGCGTCTGGAATTGTTTTCTAAGGCCCTAACTATTCGGTGTGGTGGAGCAACGCCCTAGAGCGAAACCGAGGTTGCCCGGAACGTAGAAATGATCATTACTTTCACACTGGTTGCAATTATTCCTGTTATACGATGGACAAACTGTTGGATTTTTATTGTACGCTATGCTTCTGGCGTTGACTTCTTAGGCCCTAACTATTGGATCTGGTGGAGCAACGCCTAGAGTGAAGCCTAGGTTGCCCGGAACGTAGAAATGACCATAACCTTCATACTGATTGCAATTATTCATTTTATACAATGGAAAAACTGTTGTATTTATATTGTATTTTATATTTATGGCGTTGACTTCTAAGGCCGTAGCTATTCGATGTGGTGGACCAATGCCCTAGAGTGAAGCCTAGGTTGCCCGGAACGTAGAAATGACCATAACTTTCACACTGGTTGCAATTATTCGTTTTAAACAATGGAAAAACTGTTGTATTTATGTTGCATGTTGTGCCTCTGGCGTTGACACCTAAGGGCGTAGCTATTCGATGTGGTGGAGCAACGCCATAGCGTGAAGCCTAGGTTGCCCGGAACGTAGAAATAACCATACCTTTCACACTGGTTGCAATTATTCCTGCTATACGATGAAAAAACTGTTGTATCTATTTTGCATTTTATGCTTCTGGCGTTGACTTCTTAGGCCCTAACTATTCGATCTGGTGGAGCAACGCCCTAGACTCAAGCCTAGGTTGCCCGGAACGTAGAAATGACCATAACCTTCATACTGATTGCAATTATTCCTTTTATACGATGGAAAAACTGTTGTATTTATATTGTATTTTAACCTTCTGGCGTTGACTCCTAAGGCCGTACCTATTCGATCTGGTGGAGCAACGCTCTAGAGTGAAGCCTAGGTTGCCCAGAACGTAGAAATTACCATTACCTTCACACTGTTTGCGATTATTCATTTTATACGATGGTAAAACTGTTGTACCTATGTTGTATTTTATTCTTCTGGCGTTGACTTCTAAGGCCCTAACGATTCGATCTGGTGGAGCAACGCCCTACAGTTAAGCCTAGGTTGCCCTGAACGTAGAAATGACCTTTGCTTTCACACTCTTTGCAAATATACATTATATACGATGGAAAAGCTGTTGTATTTATATTGTATTTTATGCATCTGGCGTTGGCTACTTAGGCCCTAACTATTCGATCTGGTGCAACAATGCCCTAGAGTGAAGCCTAGGTCGCCCGGAACGTAGAAATGACCATAACTTTCACACTGGTTGCAATTATTCGTTTTATACAATGGAAAAACTGTTCTATATATTTTGTATTTTATGCTTCGGGCGTTGACTTCTAAGGCCCTAACTATTCGATCTGGTGGAGCAACGGTCTAGAGTGAAGCCTAGGTTGCCCAGAACGTAGAAATGACCATTACCTTCACACTGCTTGCAATTATACATTTTATACGATGGAAAAACTGTTGTACATATGTTGTACTATATTCTTCTGGCGCCCAATTCTAAGTCCCTAGCTATTCGAACTGGTGGAGCAACGCCCTAGAGTGAAGCCTAGATTGCCCGGAACGTAGACATGACCATATCTTCCACACTGGTTGCAATTATACGTTTTATACCATGGAAAATCTGTTTTATTTATTTTGTTTTTTATAGTTATGGCGTTGACTTCTAAGGCCGTAGCTATTCGATGTGGTGGAGCAACGCCCTAGGGTGAAGCCTAGGTTGCCCGGAACGTAGAAATGACCATACCTTTCACACTGGTTGCAATTACTCCTGTTATACGATGGAAAAACTGTTGTATTTCTATTGTATTTTATGCTTCTGGCGTTTACTTCTTAGGCCGTAGCTATCCGATGTGGTGGAGCAACGCCCTAGGGTGAAGCGTAGGTTGCCCGGAACGTAGAAATGACCATATCTTTCACACCGGTTGCAATTATTCCTGTTATACGATGGAAAAACTGTTGTATTTCTATTGTATTTTATGCCTCTGGCGTTTACTTCTTAGGCCGTAGCTATCCTTTGTGGTGGAGCAACGCCCTACGGTGAAGCGTAGGTTGCCCGGAACGTAGAAATGACCATATCTTTCAAACTGGTTGCAATTATTACTGTTATACGATGTAAAAACTGTTGTATTTCTATTGTATTTTATGCTTCTGGCGTTTGCTTCTTAGGCCCTAACTATTCGATCTGGTGGAGCAACGCCCTAGAGAGAAGCCTAGATTGCCCGGAACGTAGAAGTGACCATTACCTTCTGGCGTGTTGCAATTATTCCTGTTATACGATGAAAAAACTGCTGTATCTTTATTGTATTTTATGCGTCTGGAATTGTTCTCTAAGGCCCTAACTATTCGGTGTGGTGGAGCAACGCCCTAGAGCGAAACCTAGGTTGCCCGGAACGTAGAAATGACCATCACCTTCACTCTGGTTGCAATTATTCCTGTTGTATGATGGAAAAAGTGTGGTATTTATATTGTATTTTATGCTTCTGGCGTAGGCTTCTTAGGCCCTAACTATTCGATATGTGGGAACCACGCCCTAGACTGAAGCCTATGTTGCCCCGAACGTAGAAATGACCATACCTTTCACACTGGTTGCAATTATTCCTGTTATACGATGGAAAAACTATTGTATTTATATTGTACTTTATTCTTCTGGCGTTGACTTCTTAGGCCCTAACTATTCGATCTGGCAGAGCAACGCCCTAGAGTGAAGCCTAGGTTGCCCGGAATGTAGAAATGACCATCACTTACACACTGGTTGCAATTATTCTTGTTATACGATGGCAAAACTGTTGTATTTATTTTGTATTTTATGCCTCTGGCGTTGACTCCTAAGGCCGTAGCTATTCGATCTGGTGGAGCAACGCCCTAGAGAGAAGCCTAAATTGCCCGGAACGTAGAAGTGACCATTACCTTCTGGCTTGTTGCAATTATTCCTGTTATACGGTGAAAAAGCTGCTGTATTTCTATTGTATTTTATGCTTCTGGCGTTGACTTCTTAGGCCCTAATTATTCGATCTTGTGGAGCAACGCCCTAGAGAGATGCCTAGATCGCCCGGAACGTAGAAGCGACCATTACCTTCTGGCGTGTTGCAATTATTGCTGTAATACGATGAAAAGACTGCTGTATTTTTATTGTAATTTATGCGTTGTGGAATTGTTTTCTAAGGCCTTAACTATTCGGTGTGGTGGAGCAACGCCCTAGAGCGAAACCTAGGTTGCCCGGAAGGTAGAAATGATCATTACTTTCACACTGGTTGCAATTATTCCTGTTATACGATGGACAAACTGTTGGTTTTTTATTGTACGTTATGCTTCTAGCGTTGACTTCTTAGGCCCTAACTATTGGACCTGGTGGAGCAACGCCTAGAGTGAAGCCTAGGTTGCCCGGAATGTAGAAATGACCATTACCTCCACACTGTTTGCAATTATTCGTTTTATACAATGGAAAAACTGTTGTATTTATATTGTTTTTTATAGCTATGGCGTTGACTTCTAAGGCCGTAGCTATTCGATGTGGTGGAGCAACGCCCTAGAGTGAAGTCTAGGTTGCCCGGAACGTAGAAATGACCATTACCTCCACACTGTTTGCAATTATTCGTTTTATACAATGGAAAAACTGTTGTATTTATATTGTTTTTTATAGTTATGGCGTTGACTTTTAAGGCCGTAGCTATTCGATGTGGTGGAGGAACGCCCTAGAGTGAAGTCTAGTTTGCCCGGAACGTAGAAATGACCATGTCTTTCACACTGGTTGCAATTATTCCTGTTATACGATGGAAAAACTGTTGTATTTATATTATATTTTATGCTTCAGGCGTTGACTTCTAAGGCCGTAGACATTCGATGTGGTGGAGCAACGCCCTAGAGTGAAGCCTAGGTTGCCCGGGACGTAGAAATGACCACCACCCTCACTCTGGATACAATTATTCCTGTTATACGATGGAAAAACTGTTGTATTTATATTGTATTTAATGCTTTTTGCGTTGACTTCTAAGGCAATAGCTATTCGATGTGGTCCAGCAACGCCCTAGAATGAGGCCTAGGTTTCCCGGAACGTAGTAATGTCCATATCTTACACACTGGTTGCAATTATTCCTGTTATACGATGGAAAAGCTGTTGTATTTGTAATGTATTTTATGCTTCTGGCGTAGACTTCTTAGGCCCTAAATATTCGATTTGGTGGAACGACGCCCTAGAGTGAAGCCTAGGTTGTACCTATCGCAGAAATGACCATATCTTTCACACTGGTTGCAATTATTCGTTTTATACAATGGAAAAGCTGTTCTATTTATTTTGTATTTTATGCTTCGGGCGTTGACATCTAAGGCCCTAACTATTCGATCTGGTGGAGCAACGCTCTAGAGTGAAGCCTAGGTTGCCCAGAACGTAGAAATGACCATTACCTTCACACTGCTTGCAATTATACATTTTATACGATGGAAAAACTGTTGTATTTATATTGTACTTTATGCGTCTGGAGTTGTTTTCTAAGGCCCTAACTATATGACCTGGTGGACCAACGCCCTAGAGTGAAGCCTAGGTTGCACTCAACGTAGAAATGACCATAACCTTCATATGATTGCAATCATTCGTTTTATACGATGGAAAAACTGTTGTACTTATATTGCATGTTGTGCCACTGGCGTTGACACCTAAGGCCGTAGCTATTCGATGTGGTGGAACAACGCCATAGCGTGAAGCGTAGGTTGCCCGGAACGTAGAAATAACCATTACTTCCACACTGTTTGCAATTATTCATTTTATACAATGAAAAGACTGTTGTATTTATATTGTATTTTATAGTTATGGCGTTGACTTCTAAGGCCCTAACTATTCGGTGTGGTGGAGCAACGCCCTAGAGCGAAACCGAGGTTGCCCGGAACGTAGAAATGATCATTACTTTCACACTGGTTGCAATTATTCCTGTTATACGGTGAAAAAACTGCTGTATTTTTATTGTACGTTATGCTTCTGGCGTTGACTTCTTAGGCCCTAACTATTGGATCTGGTGGAGCAACGCCCTAGAGAGAAGCCTAGATTGCCCGGAACGTAGAAGTGACCATTACCTTCTGGCGTGTTGCAATTATTGCTGTAATACGATGAAAAAACTGCTGTATTTTTATTGTATTTTATGCGTCTGGAATTGTTTTCTAAGGCCCTAACTATTCGGTGTGGTGGAGCAACGCCCTAGAGCGAAACCGAGGTTGCCCGGAACGTAGAAATGATCATTACTTTCACACTGGTTGCAATTATTCCTGTTATACGATGGACAAACTGTTGGATTTTTATTGTACGCTATGCTTCTGGCGTTGACTTCTTAGGCCCTAACTATTGGATCTGGTGGAGCAACGCCTAGAGTGAAGCCTAGGTTGCCCGGAACGTAGAAATGACCATAACCTTCATACTGATTGCAATTATTCATTTTATACAATGGAAAAACTGTTGTATTTATATTGTATTTTATATTTATGGCGTTGACTTCTAAGGCCGGAGCTATTCCATGTGGTGGAGCAACGCCCTAGGGTGAAGCCTAGGTTGCCCGGAACGTAGAAGTGACCATAACTATCAGACTGGTTGCAATTATTCCTGTTATACGATGGAAAAACCGTTGTATTTATATTGTATTTTATGCTTCTGGTGTAGACTTCTTAGGCCCTAGCTATTCGATCTGGAGGAACAACGCGCTAGAGTGAAGCCTAGGTTGCCCGGAACGTAGAAATGACCATCACTTTCACACTGGTTGCAATTATTCTTGTTATACGATGGAAAAACTGTTGTATTTATATTGTATTTTATAGTTATGGCGTTGACTTCTAAGGCCGTAGCTATTCGATGTGGTGGAGCAATGCCCTAGAGTGAAGCCTAGGTTGCCCGGTACGTAGAAATGACCATAACTATCAGACTGATTGCAATTATTCATTCTATACAATAGAAAAACTGTTGTACTTATATTGCATGTTATGCCTCTGGCGTTGACTGCTAAGGCCGTAGCTATTCGATCTGGTGGAACAACGCCCTAGAGTGAAGCCTAGGTTGCCCGGAACGTAGAAATCACCATACCTTTCACACTGGTTGCAATTACTCCTGTTATACGATGGAAAAACTCTTGTATCTATTTTGTATTTTATGCTTCTGGCATTGACTTCTAAGGCGCTAACTATTCGATGTGGTGGACCAATGCCCTAGACTGAAGCCTAGGTTGCCCGGAACGTAGAAATGACCATACCTTTCACACTGGTTGCAATTACTCCTGTTATACGATGGAAAAACTGTTGTATCTATTTTGTATTTTATGCTTCTGGCATTGACTTCTAAGGCGCTAACTATTCGATGTGGTGGAGCAACGCCCTAGAGTGAAGCCTAGGTTGCAGGAACGTAGAAATGACCATAGCTTTCACACTGGTTGCAATTATTCCTATTATACAAGGGAAAAACTGTTGTATTTATATTGTATGTTATGCTTCTGGCGTTGACTTCTTAGGTCCTAACTATTGGATCTGGTGGAGCAACGCCCTCCGGTGAAGCCCAGGTTGCCCGGAACGTAGAAATGACCATAACTCTCATACTGATTGCAATTATTCGTATTATTCGATGGAAAATCTGTTGTATTTGTATTGTACTTTATGCGTCTGGAGTTGTTTTCTAAGGCCCTAACTATTCGACCTGGTGGACCAACGCCCTAGAGTGAAGCCTAGGTAGGACGGAACCTAGAAATGCCCATTACTTTCACACTGGTTGTAATTATTCCTGTTATACGATGGAATAACTGTTGTATTTTTATTTTATTTTATGCTTCTGGCGTTGACTTCTAAGGCCCTTGCTATTCGATCTGGTGGTGCCACGCTCTAGAGTGAAGCCTAGATATCCCGGAACGTAGAAATCACCATTACCTTCTGGCTTGTTGCAATTATTCCTGTTATACGATGAAAAAACTGCTGCATTTTTATTGTATTTTAAGCGTCTGGAATTGATTTCTAAGGCCCTAACTATACGATGTGGTGGAGCAACGCCCTAGAGCGAAACCTAGGTTGCCCGGAACGTAGAAATGATCACTACTTTCACACTGGTTCCAATTATTCCTGTTATACGATGGACAAACTGTTGGATTTTTATTGTACGTTATGCTTCTGGCGTTGACTTCTTAGGCCCTAACTATTCGATCTGGTGGAGGAACGCCTAGAGTGAAGCCTAGGTTGCCCGGAACGTAGAAATGACCATAACCTTCATACTGATTGCAATTATTCGTTTTATACGATGGAAGAACTGTTGTACTTATATTGCATGTTATGCCTCTGGCGTTGACTGCTAAGGCCGTAGCTATTCGATCTGGTGGAACAACGCCCTAGAGTGAAGCCTAGGTTGCCCGGAACGTAGAAATGACCATCACTTTCACACTGGTTGCAATTATTCCTGTTATACGATGGAAAAACTGTTGTATCTATTTTGTATTTTATTCTTCTGGCGTTGACTTCTTAGGTCCTAACTACTGGATCTGGTGGAGCAACGCCCTCCGGTGAAGCCCAGGTTGCCCGGAACGTAGAAATGACCATAACTCTCATACTGATTGCAATTATTCGTATTATTCGATGGAAAATCTGTTGTATTTATATCGTACTTTATGCGTCTGGAGTTGTTTTCTAAGGCCCTAACTATTCGACCTGGTGGACCAACGCCCAAGAGTGAAGCCCAGGTTGCACGGAACGTAGAAATGCCAATTACTTTCACACTGGTTGTAATTATTCCTGTTATACGATGGAATAACTGTTGTATTTATATTTTATTTTATGCCTCTGGCGTTGACTGCTAAGGCCGTAGCTATTCGATCTGGTGGAACAACGCCCTAGAGTGAAGCCTAGGTTGCCCGTATCGTAGAAATGACCATATCTTTCACACTGGTTGCAATTATTCCTGTTATACGATGTAAAAACTGTTGTATTTCTATTGTATTTTATGCTTCTGGCGTTTACTTCTTAGGCCCTAACTAATCGATCTGGTGGAGCAACGCCCTAGAGAGAAGCCTAGATTGCCCGGAACGTAGAAGTGACCATTACCTTCTGGCGTGTTGCAATTATTCCTGTTATACGGTGAAAAAACTGCTGTATTTCTATTGTATTTTATGCTTCTGGCGTTGACTTCTTAGGCCCTAACTATTCGATCTGGTGGAGCAACGCCCTAGAAAGAAGCCTAGATTGCCCGGAACGTAGAAGTGACCATTACCTTCTGGCGTGTTGCAATTATTGCTGTAATACGATGAAAAGACTGCTGTATTTTTATTGTATTTTATGCGTCTGGAATTGTTTTCTAAGGCCCTAACTATTCGGTGTGGTGGAGCAACGCCCTAGAGCGAAACCGAGGTTGCCCGGAACGTAGAAATGATCATTACTTTCACACTGGTTGCAATTATTCCTGTTATACGATGGACAAACTGTTGGATTTTTATTGTACGCTATGCTTCTGGCGTTGACTTCTTAGGCCCTAACTATTGGATCTGGTGGAGCAACGCCTAGAGTGAAGCCTAGGTTGCCCGGAACGTAGAAATGACCATAACCTTCATACTGATTGCAATTATTCATTTTATACAATGGAAAAACTGTTGTATTTATATTGTATTTTATATTTATGGCGTTGACTTCTAAGGCCGTAGCTATTCGATGTGGTGGACCAATGCCCTAGAGTGAAGCCTAGGTTGCCCGGAACGTAGAAATGACCATAACTTTCACACTGGTTGCAATTATTCGTTTTAAACAATGGAAAAACTGTTGTATTTATGTTGCCTGTTGTGCCTCTGGCGTTGACACCTAAGGGCGTAGCTATTCGATGTGGTGGAGCAACGCCATAGCGTGAAGCCTAGGTTGCCCGGAACGTAGAAATAACCATACCTTTCACACTGGTTGCAATTATTCCTGCTATACGATGAAAAAACTGTTGTATCTATTTTGCATTTTATGCTTCTGGCGTTGACTTCTTAGGCCCTAACTATTCGATCTGGTGGAGCAACGCCCTAGACTCAAGCCTAGGTTGCCCGGAACGTAGAAATGACCATAACCTTCATACTGATTGCAATTATTCCTTTTATACGATGGAAAAACTGTTGTATTTATATTGTATTTTAACCTTCTGGCGTTGACTCCTAAGGCCGTACCTATTCGATATGGTGCAGCAACGCCCTAGAGTGAAGCCTATGGTGCCCCGAACGTAGAAATGACCATATCTTTCACACTGGTTGCAATTATTCCTGTTATACGACGGAAAAACTGTTGTATTTATATTGTACTTTATTCTTCTGGCGTTGACTTCTTAGGCCCTAACTATTCGATCTGGTAGAGCAACGCCCTAGAGTGAAGCCTAGGTTGCCCGGAATGTAGAAATGACCATCACTTTCACACTGGTTGCAATTATTCTTGTTATACGATGGAAAAACTGTTGTATTTATTTTGTATTTGATGCCTCTGGCGTTGACTCCTAAGGCCGTAGCTATTCGATATGGTGGAGCAACGCCCTAGGGTGAAGCCTAGGTTGCCCGGAACGTAGAAATGACCATAGCTTTCGCACTGGTTGCAATTATTCCTGTGATACAAGGGAAAAACTGTTGTATTTATATTGTATTTTATGCTTCTGGCGTTCACTTCTTAGGCCCTAACTATACCATCTGGTGGAGCAACGCCCTAGAGTGAAGCCTAGGTTGCCCGGAATGTAGAAATGACCATCACTTTCACACTGGTTGCAATTATTCTTGTTATACGATGGAAAAACTGTTGTATTTATTTTGTATTTTATGCCTCTGGCGTTGACTCCTAAGGCCGTAGCTATTCCATGTGGTGGAGCAACGCCCTAGGGTGAAGCCTAGGTTGCCCGGAACGTAGAAGTGACCATAACTATCAGACTGGTTGCAATTATTCCTGTTATACGATGGAAAAACCGTTGTATTTATATTGTATTTTATGCTTCTGGTGTAGACTTCTTAGGCCCTAGCTATTCGATCTGGAGGAACAACGCGCTAGAGTGAAGCCTAGGTTGCCCGGAACGTAGAAATGACCATCACTTTCACACTGGTTGCAATTATTCTTGTTATACGATGGAAAAACTGTTGTATTTATATTGTATTTTATAGTTATGGCGTTGACTTCTAAGGCCGTAGCTATTCGATGTGGTGGAGCAATGCCCTAGAGTGAAGCCTAGGTTGCCCGGAACGTAGAAATGACCATCACTTTCACACTGGTTGCAATTATTCTTGTTATACGATGGAAAAACTGTTGTACTTATATTGTATTTTATGCCTCTGGTGTAGACTTCTTAGGCCCTAGCTATCCGATCTGGAGGAACAACGCCCTAGAGTGAAGCCTAGGTTGCCCGGAACGTAGAAATGACCATAACTATCAGACTGATTGCAATTATTCATTCTATACAATGGAAAAACTGTTGTACTTATATTGCATGTTATGCCTCTGGCGTTGACTGCTAAGGCCGTAGCTATTCGATCTGGTGGAACAACGCCCTAGAGTGAAGCCTAGGTTGCCCGGAACGTAGAAATCACCATACCTTTCACACTGGTTGCAATTACTCCTGTTATACGATGGAAAAACTGTTGTATCTATTTTGTATTTTATGCTTCTGGCATTGACTGCTAAGGCCGTAGCTATTCGATCTGGTGGAACAACGCCCTAGAGTGAAGCCTAGGTTGCCCGGAACGTAGAAATCACCATACCTTTCACACTGGTTGCAATTACTCCTGTTATACGATGGAAAAACTGTTGTATCTATTTTGTATTTTATGCTTCTGGCATTGACTTCTAAGGCGCTAACTATTCGATGTGGTGGACCAATGCCCTAGACTGAAGCCTAGGTTGCCCGGAACGTAGAAATGACCATACCTTTCACACTGGTTGCAATTACTCCTGTTATACGATGGAAAAACTGTTGTATCTATTTTGTATTTTATGCTTCTGGCATTGACTTCTAAGGCGCTAACTATTCGATGTGGTGGAGCAACGCCCTAGAGTGAAGCCTAGGTTGCAGGAACGTAGAAATGACCATAGCTTTCACACTGGTTGCAATTATTCCTGTTATACAAGGGAAAAACTGTTGTATTTATATTGTATGTTATGCTTCTGGCGTTGACTTCTTAGGTCCTAACTATTGGATCTGGTGGAGCAACGCCCTCCGGTGAAGCCCAGGTTGCCCGGAACGTAGAAATGACCATAACTCTCATACTGATTGCAATTATTCGTATTATTCGATGGAAAATCTGTTGTATTTGTATTGTACTTTATGCGTCTGGAGTTGTTTTCTAAGGCCCTAACTATTCGACCTGGTGGACCAACGCCCTAGAGTGAAGCCTAGGTAGGACGGAACCTAGAAATGCCCATTACTTTCACACTGGTTGTAATTATTCCTGTTATACGATGGAATAACTGTTGTATTTATATTTTATTTTATGCTTCTGGCGTTGACTTCTAAGGCCCTTGCTATTCGATCTGGTGGAGCCACGCTCTAGAGTGAAGCCTAGATAGCCCGGAACGTAGAAATCACCATTACCTTCTGGCTTGTTGCAATTATTCCTGTTATACGATGAAAAAACTGCTGCATTTTTATTGTATTTTAAGCGTCTGGAATTGATTTCTAAGGCCCTAACTATACGATGTGGTGGAGCAACGCCCTAGAGTGAAGCCTAGGTTGCCCGGAATGTAGAAATGACCATCACTTACACACTGGTTGCAATTATTCTTGTTATACGATGGAAAAACTGTTGTATTTATTTTGTATTTTATGCCTCTGGCGTTGACTCCTAAGGCCGTAGCTATTCGATCTGGTGGAGCAACGCCCTAGAGAGAAGCCTAAATTGCCCGGAACGTAGAAGTGACCAT
Source organism: Calliopsis andreniformis (assembly GCF_051401765.1). Classification (NCBI taxonomy): domain Eukaryota; kingdom Metazoa; phylum Arthropoda; class Insecta; order Hymenoptera; family Andrenidae; genus Calliopsis; species Calliopsis andreniformis. The sequence goes on from NW_027480422.1 coordinate 22,309,322, forward strand.
TACCTTCTGGCTTGTTGCAATTATTCCTGTTATACGGTGAAAAAGCTGCTGTATTTCTATTGTATTTTATGCTTCTGGCGTTGACTTCTTAGGCCCTAATTATTCGATCTTGTGGAGCAACGCCCTAGAGAGATGCCTAGATCGCCCGGAACGTAGAAGCGACCATTACCTTCTGGCGTGTTGCAATTATTGCTGTAATACGATGAAAAGACTGCTGTATTTTTATTGTAATTTATGCGTTGTGGAATTGTTTTCTAAGGCCTTAACTATTCGGTGTGGTGGAGCAACGCCCTAGAGTGAAGTCTAGTTTGCCCGGAACGTAGAAATGACCATGTCTTTCACACTGGTTGCAATTATTCCTGTTATACGATGGAAAAACTGTTGGATTTATATTATATTTTATGCTTCAGGCGTTGACTTCTAAGGCCGTAGATATTCGATGTGGTGGAGCAACGCCCTAGAGCGAAGCCTAGGTTGCCCGGAACGTAGAAATGACCATCACCCTCACTCTGGATACAATTATTCCTGTTATACGATGGAAAAACTGTTGTATTTATATTGTATTTAATGCTTTTTGCGTTGACTTCTAAGGCAATAGCTATTCGATGTGGTCCAGCAACGCCCTAGAGTGAAGCCTAGGTTTCCCGGAACGTAGTAATGTCCATATCTTACACACTGGTTGCAATTATTCCTGTTATACGTTGGAAAAGCTGTTGTATTTGTAATGTATTTTATGCTTCTGGCGTAGACTTCTTAGGCCCTAAATATTCGATTTGGTGGAACGACGCCCTAGAGTGAAGCCTAGGTTGTACGTATCGCAGAAATGACCATATCTTTCACACTGGTTGCAATTATTCGTTTTATACAATGGAAAAGCTGTTCTATTTATTTTGTATTTTATGCTTCGGGCGTTGACATCTAAGGCCCTAACTATTCGATCTGGTGGAGCAACGCTCTAGAGTGAAGCCTAGGTTGCCCAGAACGTAGAAATGACCATTACCTTCACACTGCTTGCAATTATACATTTTATACGATGGACAAACCGTTGTACATATGTTGTATTTTATTCTTCTCGCGCCGAATTCTAAGTCCCTAGCTATTCTATCTGGTGGAGAAACGTCCTAGAGTGAAGCCTAGGTTACCCGGAACATAGAAATGACCATTACTTTCAAACTGGTTGCAATTATACATGTTATACGATGGAAAAACAGTTGTATTTATATTGTACTTTATGCGTCTGGAGTTGTTTTCTAAGGCCCTAACTATATGACCTGGTGGACCAACGCCCTCGAGTGAAGCCTAGGTTGCACTCAACGTAGAAATGACCATAACCTTCATATGATTGCAATCATTCGTTTTATACGATGGAAAAACTGTTGTACTTATATTGCATGTTGTGCCACTGGCGTTGACACCTAAGGCCGTAGCTATTCGATGTGGTGGAGCAACGCCATAGCGTGAAGCGTAGGTTGCCCGGAACGTAGAAATAACCATTACTTCCACACTGTTTGCAATTATTCATTTTATACAATGAAAAGACTGTTGTATTTATATTGTATTTTATAGTTATGGCGTTGACTTCTAAGGCCCTAACTATTCGGTGTGGTGGAGCAACGCCCTAGAGCGAAACCGAGGTTGCCCGGAACGTAGAAATGATCATTACTTTCACACTGGTTGCAATTATTCCTGTTATACGATGGACAAACTGTTGGATTTTTATTGTACGTTATGCTTCTGGCGTTGACTTCTTAGGCCCTAACTATTGGATCTGGTGGAGCAACGCCTAGAGTGAAGCCTAGGTTGCCCGAAACGTAGAAATGACCATAACCTTCATACTGATTGCAATTATTCATTTTATACAATGGAAAAACTGTTGTATTTATATTGTATTTTATATTGATGGCGTTGACTTCTAAGGCCGTAGCTATTCGATGTGGTGGACCAATGCCCTAGAGTGAAGCCTAGGTTGCCCGGAACGTAGAAATGACCATAACATTCATACTGGTTGCAATTATTCGTTTTAAACAATGAAAAGACTGTTGTATTTATATTGTATTTTATAGTTATGGCGTTGACTTCTAAGGCCGTAGCTATTCGATGTGGTGGAGCAATGCCCTAGTGTGAAGCCTAGATTGCCCGGAACGTAGAAGTGACCATTACCTTCTGGCTTGTTACAATTATTCCTGTTATACGATGAAAAAACTGCTGTATTTTTATTTTATTTTATGCCTCTGGCGTTGACTTCTAAGGCCCTTGCTACACGATCTGGTGGACCAACGCCCTAGAGCGAAACCTAGGTTGCCTGGAAAGTAGAAATGACCATTAGCTCCACACTGTTTGCAATTATTCGTTTTATACAATGGAAAAACTGTTGTATTTACATTGTTTTTTATAGTTATGGCGTTGACTTCTAAGGCCGTAGCTATTCGATGTGGTGGAGCAACGCCCTAGGGTGAAGCCTAGGTTGCCCGGAACGCAGAAATGACCATAACTATCAGACTGGTTGCAATTATTCCTGTTATACGCTGGAAAAACTGTTGTATTTATATTGTATTTTATGCTTCTGGTGTAGACTTCTTAGGCCCTAGCTATTCGATCTGGAGGACCAACGCCCTAGAGTGAAGCCTAGGTTGCCCGTATCGTAGAAATGACCATATCTTTCACACTGGTTGCAATTATTCCTGTTATACGATGGAAAGACTGTTGTATTTCTATTGTATTTTATGCTTCTGGCGTTGACTTCTATGGCCCTTGCTATTCGATCTGGTGGAGCAACGCTCTAGAGTGAAGCCTAGATTGCCCGCAACGTGGAAGTCACCATTACCTTCTGGGTTGTTGCAATTATTCCTGTTATACGATGAAAAAACTGCTGCATTTTTATTGTATTTTATGCTTCCGGAATTGATTTCTAAGGCCCTAACTATTCGGTGTGGTGGAGCAACGCCGTAGAGCGAAACCTAGGTTGCCCGGAACGTAGAAATGTTCATTACTTTCACACTGGTTGCAATTATTCCTGTTATACGATGGAATAACTGTTGTATCTATATTTTATTTTATGCTTCTGGCGTTGACTTCTAAGGCCCTTGCTATTCGATCTGGTGGAGCAACGCTCTAGAGTGAAGCCTAGGTTGCCCGGAACGTAGAAATGGCCATCACCTTCACTCTGGTTGCAATTATTCCTGTTGTATGATGGAAAAAGTGTGGTATTTATATTGTATTTTATGCTTCTGGCGTAGGCTTCTTAGGCCCTAACTATTCGATATGTGGGAACCACGCCCTAGATTGAAGCCTATGTTGCCCCGAACGTAGAAATGACCATATCTTTCACACTGGTTGCAATTATTCCTGTTATACGATGGAAAAACTGTTGTATTTATATTGTACTTTATTCTTCTGGCGTTGACTTCTTAGGCCCTAACTATTCGAGCTGGCAGAGCAACGCCCTAGAGTGAAGCCTAGGTTGCCCGGAATGTAGAAATGACCATCACTTACACACTGGTTGCAATTATTCTTGTTATACGATGGAAAAACTGTTGTATTTATTTTGTATTTTATGCCTCTGGCGATGACTCCTAAGGCCGTAGCTATTCGATCTGGTGGAGCAACGCCCTAGAGAGAAGCCTAAATTGCCCGGAACGTAGAAATGACCATACATTTCACACTGGTTGCAATTATTCCTGTTATACGATGAAGAAACTGTTGTACTTATATTGCATGTTATGCCTCTGGCTTTGACTCCTAAGGCCCTAGCTATTCGATGTGGTGGGGCAACGCCCTAGAGTGAAGCCTAGGTTGCACGGAACGTAGAAATGACCATAACCTTCATACTGATTGCAATCATTCGTTTTATACGATGGAAAAACCGTTGTACTTATATTGCATGTTGTGCCACTGGCGTTGACACCTAAGGCCGTAGCTATTCGATGTGGTTGAGCAACGCCATAGCGTGAAGCGTAGGTTGCCCGGAACGTAGAAATAACCATTACTTCCACACTGTTTGCAATTATTCATTTTATACAATGAAAAGACTGTTGTATTTATATTGTATTTTATAGTTATGGCGTTGACTTCTAAGGCCCTAACTATTCGGTGTGGTGGAGCAACGCCCTAGAGCGAAACCGAGGTTGCCCGGAACGTAGAAATGATCATTACTTTCACACTGGTTGCAATTATTCCTGCTATACGATGGACAAACTGTTGGATTTTTATTGTACGTTATGCTTCTGGCGTTGACTTCTTAGGCCCTAACTATTGGATCTGGTGGAGCAACGCCTAGAGTGAAGCCTAGGTTGCCCGAAACGTAGAAATGACCATAACCTTCATACTGATTGCAATTATTCATTTTGTACAATGGAAAAACTGTTGTATTTATATTGTATTTTATATTGATGGCGTTGACTTCTAAGGCCGTAGCTATTCGATGTGGTGGACCAATGCCCTAGAGTGAAGCCTAGGTTGCCCGGAACGTAGAAATGACCATAACTTTCATACTGGTTGCAATTATTCGTTTTAAACAATGAAAAGACTGTTGTATTTATATTGTATTTTATAGTTGTGGCGTTGACTTCTAAGGCCGTAGCTATTCGATGTGGTGGAGCAATGCCCTAGTGTGAAGCCTAGATTGCCCGGAACGTAGAAGTGACCATTACCTTCTGGCTTGTTACAATTATTCCTGTTATACGATGAAAAAACTGCTGTATTTTTATTTTATTTTATGCTTCTGGCGTTGACTTCTAAGGCCCTTGCTACACGATCTGGTGGACCAACGCCCTAGAGCGAAACCTAGGTTGCCTGGAAAGTAGAAATGACCATTAGCTCCACACTGTTTGCAATTATTCGTTTTATACAATGGAAAAACTGTTGTATTTACATTGTTTTTTATAGTTATGGCGTTGACTTCTAAGGCCGTAGCTATTCGATGTGGTGGAGCAACGCCCTAGGGTGAAGCCTAGGTTGCCCGGAACGCAGAAATGACCATAACTATCAGACTGGTTGCAATTATTCCTGTTATACGATGGAAAAACTGTTGTATTTATATTGTATTTTATGCTTCTGGTGTAGACTTCTTAGGCCCTAGCTATTCGATATGGAGGACCAACGCCCTAGAGTGAAGCCTAGGTTGCCCGTATCGTAGAAATGACCATATCTTTCACACTGGTTGCAATTATTCCCGTTATACGATGGAAAAACTGTTGTATTTCTATTGTATTTTATGCTTCTGGCGTTGACTTCTTAGGCCCTATCTATTCGATCTGGTGGAGCAACGCCCTAGAGAGAAGCCTAGATTGCCCGGAACGTAGAAGTGACCATTACCTTCTGGCTTGTTGCAATTATTCCTGTTATACGGTGAAAAAACTGCTGTATTTCTATTGTATTTTATGCTTCTGGCGTTGACTTCTTAGGCCCTAACTATTCGATCTGGTGGAGCAACGCCCTAGAGAGAAGCCTAGATTGCCCGGAACGTAGAAGTGACCATTACCTTCTGGCGTGTTGCAATGATTGCTGTAATACGATGAAAAAACTGCTGTATTTTTATTGTATTTTATGCGTCTGGAATTGTTTTCTAAGGCCCTAGCTATTCGGTGTGGTGGAGCAACGCCCTAGAGCGAAACCGAGGTTGCCCGGAACGTAGAAATGATCATTACTTTCACACTGGTTGCAATTATTCCTGTTATACGATGGACAAACTGTTGGATTTTTATTGTACGCTATGCTTCTGGCGTTGACTTCTTAGGCCCTAACTATTGGATCTGGTGGAGCAACGCCTAGAGTGAAGCCTAGGTTGCCCGGAACGTAGAAATGACCATAACCTTCATACTGATTGCAATTATTCATTTTATACAATGGAAAAACTGTTGTATTTATATTGTATTTTATATTTATGGCGTTGACTTCTAAGGCCGTAGCTATTCGATGTGGTGGACCAATGCCCTAGAGTGAAGCCTAGGTTGCCCGGAACGTAGAAATGACCATAACTTTCACACTGGTTGCAATTATTCGTTTTAAACAATGGAAAAACTGTTGTATTTATGTTGCATGTTGTGCCTCTGGCGTTGACACCTAAGGGCGTAGCTATTCGATGTGGTGGAGCAACGCCATAGCGTGAAGCCTAGGTTGCCTGGAACGTAGAAATAACCATACCTTTCACACTGGTTGCAATTATTCCTGTTATACGATGAAAAAACTGTTGTATCTATTTTGCATTTTATGCTTCTGGCGTTGACTTCTTAGGCCCTAACTATTCGATCTGGTGGAGCAACGCCCTAGACTCAAGCCTAGGTTGCCCGGAACGTAGAAATGACCATAACCTTCATACTGATTGCAATTATTCCTTTTATACGATGGAAAAACTGTTGTATTTATATTGTATTTTAACCTTCTGGCGTTGACTCCTAAGGCCGTACCTATTCGATATGGTGCAGCAACGCCCTAGGGTGAAGCCTATGGTGCCCCGAACGTAGAAATGACCATATCTTTCACACTGGTTGCAATTATTCCTGTTATACGATGGAAAAACTGTTGTATTTATATTGTACTTTATTCTTCTGGCGTTGACTTCTTAGGCCCTAACTATTCGATCTGGAAGAGCAACGCCCTAGAGTGAAGCCTAGGTTGCCCGGAATGTAGAAATGACCATCACTTTCACACTGGTTGCAATTATTCTTGTTATACGATGGAAAAACTGTTGTATTTATTTTGTATTTTATGCCTCCGGCGTTGACTCCTAAGGCCGTAGCTATTCGATGTGGTGGAGCAACGCCCTAGGGTGAAGCCTAGGTTGCCCGGAACGTAGAAATGACCATAGCTTTCACACTGGTTGCAATTATTCCTGTGATACAAGGGAAAAACTGTTGTATTTATATTGTATTTTATGCTTCTGGCGTTCACTTCTTAGGCCCTAACTATACCATCTGGTGGAGCAACGCCCTAGAGTGAAGCCTAGGTTGCCCGGAATGTAGAAATGACCATCACTTTCACACTGGTTGCAATTATTCTTGTTATACGATGGAAAAACTGATGTATTTATTTTGTGTTTTATGCCTCTGGCGTTGACTCCTAAGGCCGTAGCTATTCCATGTGGTGGAGCAACGCCCTAGGGTGAAGCCTAGGTTGCCCGGAACGTAGAAGTGACCATAACTATCAGACTGGTTGCAATTATTCCTGTTATACGATGGAAAAACCGTTGTATTTATATTGTATTTTATGCTTCCTGTGTAGACTTCTTAGGCCCTAGCTATTCGATCTGGAGGAACAACGCGCTAGAGTGAAGCCTAGGTTGCCCGGAACGTAGAAATGACCATCACTTTCACACTGGTTGCAATTATTCTTGTTATACGATGGAAAAACTGTTGTATTTATATTGTATTTTATAGTTATGGCGTTGACTTCTAAGGCCGTAGCTATTCGATGTGGTGGAGCAATGCCCTAGAGTGAAGCCTAGGTTGCCCGGAACGTAGAAATGACCATCACTTTCACACTGGTTGCAATTATTCTTGTTATACGATGGAAAAACTGTTGTACTTATATTGTATTTTATGCCTCTGGTGTAGACTTCTTAGGCCCTAGCTATCCGATCTGGAGGAACAACGCCCTAGAGTGAAGCCTAGGTTGCCCGGAACGTAGAAATGACCATAACTAACAGACTGATTGCAATTATTCATTCTATACAATGGAAAAACTGTTGTACTTATATTGCATGTTATGCCTCTGGCGTTGACTGCTAAGGCCGTAGCTATTCGATCTGGTGGAACAACGCCCTAGAGTGAAGCCTAGGTTGCCCGGAACGTAGAAATCACCATACCTTTCACACTGGTTGCAATTACTCCTGTTATACGATGGAAAAACTGTTGTATCTATTTTGTATTTTATGCTTCTGGCATTGACTTCTAAGGCGCTAACTATTCGATGTGGTGGACCAATGCCCTAGACTGAAGCCTAGGTTGCCCGGAACGTAGAAATGACCATACCTTTCACACTGGTTGCAATTACTCCTGTTATACGATGGAAAAACTGTTGTATCTATTTTGTATTTTATGCTTCTGGCATTGACTTCTAAGGCGCTAACTATTCGATGTGGTGGAGCAACGCCCTAGAGTGAAGCCTAGGTTGCAGGAACGTAGAAATGACCATAGCTTTCACACTGGTTGCAATTATTCCTGTTATACAAGGGAAAAACTGTTGTATTTATATTGTATGTTATGCTTCTGGCGTTGACTTCTTAGGTCCTAACTATTGGATCTGGTGGAGCAACGCCCTCCGGTGAAGCCCAGGTTGCCCGGAACGTAGAAATGACCATAACTCTCATACTGATTGCAATTATTCGTATTATTCGATGGAAAATCTGTTGTATTTGTATTGTACTTTATGCGTCTGGAGTTGTTTTCTAAGGCCCTAACTATTCGACCTGGTGGACCAACGCCCTAGAGTGAAGCCTAGGTAGGACGGAACCTAGAAATGCCCATTACTTTCACACTGGTTGTAATTATTCCTGTTATACGATGGAATAACTGTTGTATTTATATTTTATTTTATGCTTCTGGCGTTGACTTCTAAGGCCCTTGCTATTCGATCTGGTGGAGCCACGCTCTAGAGTGAAGCCTAGATAGCCCGGAACGTAGAAATCACCATTACCTTCTGGCTTGTTGCAATTATTCCTGTTATACGATGAAAAAACTGCTGCATTTTTATTGTATTTTAAGCGTCTGGAATTGATTTCTAAGGCCCTAACTATACGATGTGGTGGAGCAACGCCCTAGAGCGAAACCTAGGTTGCCCGGAACGTAGAAATGATCACTACTTTCACACTGGTTCCAATTATTCCTGTTATACGATGGACAAACTGTTGGATTTTTATTGTACGTTATGCTTCTGGCGTTGACTTCTTAGGCCCTAACTATTCGATCTGGAGGAGCAACGCCTAGAGTGAAGCCTAGGTTGCCCGGAACGTAGAAATGACCATAACCTTCATACTGATTGCAATTATTCGTTTTATACGATGGAAAAACTGTTGTATCTATTTTGTATTTTATGCTTCTGGCATTGACTTCTAAGGCGCTAACTATTCGATGTGGTGGAACAATGCCCTAGACTGAAGCCTAGGTTGCCCGGAACGTAGAAATGACCATACCTTTCACACTGGTTGCAATTACTCCTGTTATACGATGGAAAAACTGTTGTATCTATTTTGTATTTTATGCTTCTGGCATTGACTTCTAAGGCGCTAACTATTCGATGTGGTGGAGCAACGCCCTAGAGTGAAGCCTAGGTTGCCCGGAACGTAGAAATGACCATAGCTTTCACACTGGTTGCAATTATTCCTGTTATACAAGGGAAAAACTGTTGTATTTATTTTGTATTTTATGCCTCTGGCGCTGACTCCTAAGGCCGTAGCTATTCGATGTGGTGGAGCAACGCCCTAGGGTGAAGCCTAGGTTGCCCGGAACGTAGAAATGACCATAGCTTTCACACTCGTTGCAATTATTCCTGTGATACAAGGGAAAAACTGTTGTATTTATATTGTATTTTATGCTTCTGGCGTTCACTTCTTAGGCCCTAACTATACGATCTGGTGGAGCAACGCCCTCCGTTGAAGCCCAGGTTGCCCGGAACGTAGAAATGACCATAACTCTCATACTGATTGCAATTATTCGTATTATTCGATGGAAAATATGTTGTATTTATATTGTACTTTATGCGTCTGGAGTTGTTTTATAAGGCCCTAACTATTCGACCTGGTGGACCAACGCCCTAGAGTGAAGCCTAGGTTGCACGGAACCTAGAAATGCCCATTACCTTCACACTGGTTGCAATTATTCCTGTTATACAAGGGAAAAACTGTTGTATTTATATTGTATTTTATGCTTCTGGCGATGACTCCTTAGGCCCTAACTATTCGATCTGGTGGAGCAACGCCCTAGAGTGAAGCCTAGGTTGCCCGGAATGTAGAAATGGTCATCACTTTCACACTGGTTGCAATTATTCGTTATATACGATGGAAAAACTGTTCTATTTTTATTGTATTTTACGCTTCAGGCGTTGGCTTCTAAGGCCGTAGCTAATTGATGTGGTGGGGCAACGCCCTGGAGTGAAGCCTAGGTTGCCCGGAACGCAGAAATGGCCATTACTTTCACACTGGTTGCAATTATTCTTGTTATACGATGGAAAAACTGTTGTATTTATTTTGAATTTTATGCTTCAGGCGTTGACTTCTAAGGCCGTGGCTATTCGACGTGGTGGAGGAACGCCCTAGAGTGAAGTCTAGGTTGCCCGGAACGTAGAAATGAAGATTACTTCCTGACTGTTTGCAATTATTCATTTTATACAATGGAAAAACTGTTGTATTTATATAGTATTTTATGCCTCTGGCATTGACTTCTAAGGCCCTAACTAGTCGATGTGGTGGAGCAACGCCATAGAGCGAAACCTAGGTTGCTCGGAACGTAGAAGTGCCCATTACTTTCACACTGGTTGCAATTATCCCTGTTATACGTTGGAAAGGTTGTTGTATTTATATTATATTTTATGCTTCTGGCGTAGTCTTCTTAGGCCCTAACTATTCGATCTGGTGGAACAACGCCCTAGAGTGAAGACTAGGTTGCCCGGAACGTAGATACGACCATAGCTTTCACACTGGTTGCAATTATTCCTGTTATACAAGGGAAAAACTGTTGTATTTATATTGTACTTTATGCTTCTCGCGTTGACTTCTTAGGACCTAACTCTTCGATCTGGTGGAGCAATACCTCAGAGTTGAGTCTAGGATTCCCGGAACGTAGAAATCGCCATTACTTTCACACTGGTTGTAATTATTCCTGGTATACGATGGACCAACGGTTGTATATTTATTTTATTTTATGCTTCTGGCGTTGAATTCTAAGTCCCTAACTATTCGATCTGGTGGAGCAACGCCCTAAATATAAGCCTAGGTTGCCCGGAACGTAGAAATGACCATCACTTTCACACTGGTTGCAATTATTCATGCTATACGATGGAAAGACTGTTGTATTTATATTGCATTTTATGCTTCTGGCTTTGACTTCTAAGGTCCTAGCTATTGAATCGCGTGAGGCAACGTCCAAGAGTGAAGCCTATGTTGCCCGAAACGTAGAAATGACCACGACTTTCATACTGGCTGCAATTATTCATTTTATACGATGGAAAAACTGTTGTATTTATTTTGTATTTGGTGCTTCTGGCGTTGACTTCTTAGGCCCTAACTATTGGATCTGGTGGACCAACGCCCTAGAGTGAAGCCCAGGTTGCCCGAAACGTAGAAATGACCATTACTTTCACTCTCGTTACTATTATTCATGCTATACGATGGAAAAGCTGTTGTATTTTTATTGTATTTGATGCTTCTGGCGTTGACTTCTTATGCCCTAACTATTCGATCTGGTGGAGCAACGCCATAGAGTCGAGCCTAGGTTGCCCGGAACGTAGAAATGACCATTACTTTCACACTGTTTGCAATTATTCATTTTATACAAAGGAAAAACTGTTGTATTTATATTGTATTTTATGCTTCTGGCATTGACTTCTAAGGCCCTAACTTTTCGATCTGGTGGGGCAACGCCCTAGGGTGAAGCCTAGGTTGCCCGATACGTATAAATGACCATAACTTACATACTGATTGCAATTATTCATTTTATACGATGGAAAAGTTGTTGTATTTCTATTGTATTTTATGCTTCTGGAGTTGACTTCTTAGGCCCTAACTATTGGATCTTTTGGAGCAACGCCCTAGGGTGAAGCCTAGGTTGCCCGGAACGTATAAATGACCATAACTTTCATACTGATTGCAATTATTCGTTTTATACGACGGAAAAGCTGTTGTATTTCTATTGTATTTTATGCATCTGGCGTTGACTTGTTAGGCCCTAACTATTCGATCTGGTGGAGGAACGCCCTAGAGTGAAGCCTAGGTTACCCGGAACATAGAAATGACCATTATTTTCACACTGGTTGCAATTATTCCTGTTATACGATGGAAAAACTGTTGTAATTTTCTTTTATTTTATGCTGCTGGCGTTGACTCCTAAGGCCCTAACTATTCGACCTGGAGGAGGAACGCCCTAGAGTGAAGCCTATGTTGCCCGGAACGTAGAACTGAACATTCCCTTCACACTGGTTGCAATTATTCGTTTTGTACAATAGAAAACCTGTTGTATTTTTATTGTATTTTATGCGTCAGGCATTGTCTTCTAAGCCCCTAGCTATTCGATCTGGTGTAGCACGCCCTAGAGTGAAGCCTAGGATGCGCGGAATGTAGAAATGACCATTACTTTCACACTGGTTGCAATTATTCCTGTTATACGATCTACAAACTGTTGGATTTTTATTGTACTTTATGCTTCTGGCGTTGACTTCCTACGCCCTAACTATTGGATCTGGTGGACCAACGCGCCAGAGTGCAGCCTAGGATACCCGGTGCGCAGAAATGGCCATTACTTTCTGACAGGTTGCAATTATTCGTTTTAGACGATGGAAAAACTGTTGTACTTATATTGTATTTTATGCTTCTGACGTTGACTTCTTAGGCCCTGACTATTCGATCTGGTGTAACAACGCCCTAGAGTGAGGCCTAGGTTGCTCGGAACGTAGTAATGACCATTAATTTCACACTGGTTGCAATTATTCGTTTTATACGATGGAATAACTGTTGTATTTCTATTGTACTTTATGCTTCTGGCGTTGACTTGTTAGGCCCATAACTATTCGAACTGGTGGAGCAACGCCCTAGAGAGAAGAGTAGACTGCCCGGATCGAGGAAATGACCATTACCTTCAGGCTTGTTGCAGTTATTCCTGTTATACGATGAAAAAACTGTTGTATTTTTATTGTGTTTTATGCTTCAGGCGTTGACTTCTAAGGCCGTAGCTATTCTATGTGGTGGAGCAACGCCCTAGAGTGAAGCCTAGGTTGCCCGGAACGTATAAATGACCATAACTTTCATACTGATTGCAATTATTCGTTTTACACGATGGAAAAGCTGTTGTATTTCTATTGTATTTTATGCTTCTGGCGTTAACTTGTTAGGCCCTAACTATTCGAACTGGTGGAGCAGCGCCCTAGAGAGAAGCCTAGGTTGCCCGGAACGTAGAAATGACCATTACTTCCACACTGTTTGCAATTATTCATTTTATACAAAGGAAAAACTGTTGTATTTATATTGTATTTTATGCTTCTGGCATTGACTTCTAAGGCCCTAACTATTCGATGTGGAGGAGCAACGCCATAGAGCGAAGACTAGGTTGCTCAGAACGTAGAAATGACCAACACTTTCACACTGGTTGCAATTAATCCTGTTATACGATGGACAAACTGTTGGATTTTTATTGCTCTTTATGCTTCTGGCGTTGACTTCTAAGGCCCTATGTATTCGATCTGGTGGAGCAATGCCTCAGTGTTAAGTCTAGGATAAACGGAACGTAGAAATGGCCGTTACTTTCACACTGGTTGCAATTATTCATTTTATACGATGGAAAAACTGTTGTACATTTATCGTATTTTATGCTTCTAGCGTTGACTTCTTAGGCCCTAGCTATTCGATCTGGTGGAGCAACGCCCTAGGGTGAAGCCTAGGTTGCCCGGAACGTTGAAATGACCATTACCTTCACACTGGTTGCAATTATTCATTTTATACGATGGAAAAGCTGTTACATTTATATTGTATTTTATACTTCTGGCGTTGAATTCTATGTCCCTAGCCATTCGATGTGGTGGAGCAACGCCATAGGGTGAAGCCTAGGTTACCCGGAACGTAGAAATGACTAGTACTTTCACACTGGTTGCAGTTATTCCTGTTGTACGGTGGAAAAACTGTTCCATTTTTATTGTATTTTATGCTTCTGATGTTGACTTCTTAGGCCCTAACTGTTCGATCTCGTGGACCAACGCCCTAGAGTGAAGCCTAGGTTGCCCGGAACGTAGAAATGGGCATTACTTTCACACGGGCTGCAATTATTCCTGGTATACGATGGAAAAGATGTTGTATTTATATTGTATTTTATGATTCTCGCGTTGACTTCTTAGGACCTAACTATTGGATCTGGCGGTGCAACGCCCTAGAGTGAAGCCTAGGTATCCCGGAACGTAGAAATGACCATTACTTTCACACTGTTTGCTATTATTCGTTTTATACGATGGAAAAACTGTTGTATTTATTTTGTATTCGATGCTTCAGGCGTTGACTTCTTATGCCCTAACTATTCGATCTGCTGGAACAACGTCATAGAGTGAAGCATAGGTTGCCCGGAACGTAGAAGTGACCATCACTTTCACACTGGTTGCATTTATTCCTGTTATACGATAGAAAGGCTGTTGTATTTATTTTGTATTTTATGCTTCTGGCTTCGACGTCTAAGGCCCTAACTCTTCTATCTGGTGGAGCAATACCTCAGAGTTGAGTCTAGGATTCCCGGAACGTAGAAATCGCCATTACTTTCACACTGGTTGTAATTATTCCTGGTATACGATGGACCAACGGTTGTATATTTATTTTATTTTATGCTTCTGGCGTTGAATTCTAAGTCCCTAACTATTCGATCTGGTGGACCAACGCCCTAGGGTGAAGTCTAGGTTGCCTGGAACGTAGAAATGACAATAACCTTCATACTGGTTGCAATTATTCGTCTTATACGATGGAAAAACTGTTGTATTTATATTGTATTTATGCTTCTGGCGTTGAATTCTAAGTCCCTAGATATTCGATCTGGTGTAGCAACGCCCTAGAGTGAAGCCTAGGTTGCCCGGAGCGTACAAATGACCATAACTTTCACACTGGTTGCAATTATTCGCTTTATACGATGGTAAAGCTGTTGTATTTATATTGTATTTTATGCTTCTGGCGTTGACTTCTTAGGCCCTAACTTTTCGATCTTGTGGACCAACGCCCTAGAGTGAATCCTACCTTGCCCGGAACGTAGAAATGACCATCACTTTCACACTGTTTGCAATTATTCATATTATACGATGGAAAAACTACTGTACTTATACTGTATTTTATTCTTCTGGCGTTGAATTCTAAGTCCTTAGCTATTCGATCAGGTGGAGCAACGCCCTAGTGTGAAACCTAGGTTGCTCGGAACGTAGAAATGCCCATTACTTTCACACTGGTTGCAATTATCCCTGTTATACGTTGGAAAGGTTGTTGTATTTATATTATATTTTATGCTTCTGGCGTAGTCTTCTTAGGCCCTAACTATTCGATCTGATGGAACAACGCCCTAGAGTGAAGACTAGGTTGCCCGGAACGTAGATACGACCATAGCTTTCACACTGGTTGCAATTATTCCTGTTATACAAGGGAAAAACTGTTGTATTTATATTGTACTTTATGCTTCTGGCGTTGACTTCTTAGGCCCTAACTATTCGATCTGGTGGAGTAACGCCCTAGAGTGAAGCCTAGGTTGCCCGGAACGTAGAATTGACCATAACATACATACTGGTTGCAATTATTCGTTTTATACGATGGAAAATCTGTTGTATTTTTATTTTATTTTATGCTTCTGGCGCTGACTTCTAAGACCCTAGCTATACGATATGGTGGAGCAACGCTCTAGAGTGAAGCCTAGGTTGCCCGGAACGTAGAAATGACCATCACCTTCACTCTGGTTGCAATTATTCCTGTTATAAGATGAAAAAACTGTTGTAATTATATTATATTTTATGCATCAGGCGTAGACTTCTAAGGCCGTAGCTATTCGATGTGGTGGAGCAACGCCCTAGAGTGAAGCCTAGGTTGCCCGTATCGTAGAAATGACCATTACCTTCAAACTCGTTGCAATTATTCCTGTTATACGATGGACAAACTGTTGGATTTTTATTGAACTTTATGCTTCTGGCGTTGACTTCTAAGGCCCTATGTATTCGATCTGGTGGAGCAACGCCTCAGAGTTAAGTCTAGGATTCCCGGAACGTAGAAATGGGCATTACTTTCACACGGGCTGCAATTATTCCTGGTATACGATGGAAAAGATGTTGTATTTATGTTGTATTTTATGCTTCTCGCGTTGACTTCTTAGGACCTAACTCTTCGATCTGGTGGAGCAATACCTCAGAGTTGAGTCTAGGATTCCCGGAACGTAGAAATCGCCATTACTTTCACACTGGTTGTAATTATTCCTGGTATACGATGGACCAACGGTTGTATATTTGTTTCATTTTATGCTTCTGGCGTTGAATTCTAAGTCCCTAACTATTCGATCTGGTGGAGCAACGCCCTAAATATAAGCCTAGGTTGCCCGGAACGTAGAAATGACCATCACTTTCACACTGGTTGCAAGTATTCATGCTATACGATGGAAAGACTGTTGTATTTATATTGTATTTTATGCTTCTGGCTTTGACTTCTAAGGTCCTAGCTATTGAATCGCGTGAGGCAACGTCCAAGAGTGAAGCCTATGTTGCCCGAAACGTAGAAATGACCACTACCTTCATACTGGCTGCAATTATTCATTTTATACGATGGAAAAACTGTTGTATTTATTTTGTATTTGGTGCTTCTGGCGTTGACTCCTTAGGCCCTAACTATTGGATCTGGTGGACCAACGCCCTAGAGTGAAGCCCAGGTTGCCCGAAACGTAGAAATGACCATTACTTTCACTCTCGTTACAATTATTCATGCTATACGATGGAAAAGCTGTTGTATTTTTATTGTATTTGATGCTTCTGGCGTTGACTTCTTATGCCCTAACTATTCGATCTGGTGGAGCAACGCCATAGAGTCGAGCCTAGGTTGCCCGGAACGTAGAAATGACCATAACATACATACTGGTTGCAATTATTCGTTTTATACGATGGAAAATCTGTTGTATTTTTATTTTATTTTATGCTTCTGGCGCTGACTTCTAAGACCCTAGCTATACGATATGGTGGAGCAACGCTCTAGAGTGAAGCCTAGGTTGCCCGGAACGTAGAAATGACCATCACCTTCACTCTGGTTGCAATTATTCCTGTTATAAGATGAAAAAACTGTTGTAATTATATTATATTTTATGTATCAGGCGTAGACTTCTAAGGCCGTAGCTATTCGATGTGGTGGAGCAACGCCCTAGAGTGAAGCCTAGGTTGCCCGTATCGTAGAAATGACCATTACCTTCAAACTCGTTGCAATTATTCCTGTTATACGATGGACAAATTGTTGGATTTTTATTGTACTTTATGCTTCTGGCGTTGACTTCTAAGGCCCTATGTATTCGATCTGGTGGAGCAATGCCTCTGTGTTAAGTCTAGGATGCCCAAAACGTAGAGATGGCCGTTACCTTCACACTGGTTACAATTATTCATTTTATAAGATGGAAAAACTGTTGTACACATATCGTATTTTATGCTTCTGGCGTTGACTTCTTAGGCCCTAACTATTCGATCTGGTGGAGCAACGCCCTAGGGTGAAGCCTAGGTTGCCCGGAACGTAGAAATGTCCATTACCTTCACACTGGTAGCAAGTATTCCTGTTATACGATGGAAAGGCTGTTGTATTTATATCGTATTTTATGCTTCTGGCGTTGACTTCAATGGCCCTACCTATTCGATCTGGTGGAGCAACGCCATAGAGTCAAGCATTGGTTGCCCGGAACGTAGAAATGACCATAACTTTCACACAGGTTGCTATTATTCGTTTTATACGATGGAAAGGATGTTGTATTTATTTTGTATTGTATGCTTTTGGCTTTGACTTCTAAGGGCCTAACTCTTCGATCTGGTGGAGCAACGCCTCAGAGTTAAGTCTAGGATTCCCGGAACGTAGAAATGGGCATTACTTTCACACGGGCTGCAATTATTCCTGGTATACGATGGAAAAGATGTTGTATTTATATTGTATTTTATGTTTCTCGCGTGGACTTCTTAGGACCTAACTCTTCGATCTGGTGGAGCAATACCTCAGAGTTGAGTCTAGGATTCCCGGAACGTAGAAATCGCCATTACTTTCACACTGGTTGTAATTATTCCTGGAATACGATGGACCAACGGTTGTATATTTATTTTATTTTATGCTTCTGGCGTTGAATTCTAAGTCCCTAACTATTCGATCTGGTGGAGCAACGCCCTAAATATAAGCCTAGGTTGCCCGGAACGTAGAAATGACCATCACTTTCACACTGGTTGCAAGTATTCATGCTATACGATGGAAAGACTGTTGTATTTATATTGTATTTTATGCTTCTGGCTTTGACTTCTAAGGTCCTAGCTATTGAATCGCGTGAGGCAACGTCCAAGAGTGAAGCCTATGTTGCCCGAAACGTAGAAATGACCACTACCTTCATACTGGCTGCAATTATTCATTTTATACGATGGAAAAACTGTTGTATTTATTTTGTATTTGGTGCTTCTGGCGTTGACTTCTTAGGCCCTAACTATTGGATCTGGAGGAACAGCGCCCTAGAGTGAAGCCTAGGTTGCCCGGAATGTAGAAGTGAGCATTACTTTCACACTGTTTGCAATTATTCATATTATACGATGGAAAAACTACTGTACTTATATTGTATTTTATTCTTCTGGCGTTGAATTCTAAGTCCTTAGCTATTCGAACAGGTGGAGCAACGCCCTAGAGTGAAGCCTGGGTTACACGGAACGTAGAAATATCCAGTACTTTCACACTAGTTGCAGTTATTCCTGTTACACGATGGAAAGACTGTTGCATTTTTATTGTATTTTATGCTCCTGGCGTTGAATTCTAAGTCCCTAACTATTCGATCTCGTGGAGCAACGCCCTAGAGTGGAGACCAGGTTGCCCGGAACGTAGAAATGACCGTTACTTTCACAATGTTTGCAATTATTCATTTTATACGACGGAAAAACTGTTGTATTTATACTGTATTTTATGCTTCTGGCGTTGGCTTCAAAGACCGTAGCTACTCGATGTGGTGGAGCAACGCCCTAGAGTGAAGCCTAGGTTGCCCGGAACGTAGAAGTGACCATAGCTTTCATACTGGTTGCAATTATTCGTTTTATACCATGGAAAATCTGATGTATTTAATTTGTATTTTATGCTTCTGGCGTTGACATCTTAAGCCCTAACTATTGGATCTGGTGGAACAGCGCCCTAGAGTGAAGCCTAGGTTGCCCGGAATGTAGAAATGAGCATTACTTTCACACTGTTTGCAATTATTCATATTATACGATGGAAAAACTACTGTACTTATATTGTATTTTATTCTTCTGGCGTTGAATTCTAAGTCCTTAGCTATTCGATCAGGTGGAGCAACGCCCTAGAGTGAAACCTAGGTTGCTCGGAACGTAGAAATGCCCATTACTTTCACACTGGTTGCAATTATCCCTGTTATACGTTGGAAAGGTTGTTGTATTTATATTATATTTTATGCTTCTGGCGTAGTCTTCTTAGGCCCTAACTATTCGATCTGGTGGAACAACGCCCTAGAGTGAAGACTAGGTTGCCCGGAACGTAGATACGACCATAGCTTTCACACTGGTTGCAATTATTCCTGTTATACAAGGGAAAAACTGTTGTATTTATATTGTACTTTATGCTTCTGGCGTTGACTTCTTAGGCCCTAACTATTCGATCTGGTGGAGTAACGCCCTAGAGTGAAGCCTAGGTTGCCCGGAACGTAGAAATGACCATAACATACATACTGGTTGCAATTACTCGTTTTATACGATGGAAAATCTGTTGTATTTTTATTTTATTTTATGCTTCTGGCGCTGACTTCTAAGACCCTAGCTATACGATATGGTGGAGCAACGCTCTAGAGTGAAGCCTAGGTTGCCCGGAACGTAGAAATGACCATCACCTTCACTCTGGTTGCAATTATTCCTGTTATAAGATGAAAAAACTGTTGTAATTATATTATATTTTATGTATCAGGCGTAGACTTCTAAGGCCGTAGCTATTCGATGTGGTGGAGCAACGCCCTAGAGTGAAGCCTAGGTTGCCCGTATCGTAGAAATGACCATTACCTTCAAACTCGTTGCAATTATTCCTGTTATACGATGGACAAACTGTTGGATTTTTATTGTACTTTATGCTTCTGGCGTTGACTTCTAAGGCCCTATGTATTCGATCTGGTGGAGCAATGCCTCTGTGTTAAGTCTAGGATGCCCAAAACGTAGAGATGGCCGTTACCTTCACACTGGTTACAATTATTCATTTTATAAGATGGAAAAACTGTTGTACACATATCGTATTTTATGCTTCTGGCGTTGACTTCTTAGGCCCTAACTATTCGATCTGGTGGAGCAACGCCCTAGGGTGAAGCCTAGGTTGCCCGGAACGTAGAAATGTCCATTACCTTCACACTGGTAGCAAGTATTCCTGTTATACGATGGAAAGGCTGTTGTATTTATATCGTATTTTATGCTTCTGGCGTTGACTTCAATGGCCCTACCTATTCGATCTGGTGGAGCAACGCCATAGAGTCAAGCATTGGTTGCCCGGAACGTAGAAATGACCATAACTTTCACACAGGTTGCTATTATTCGTTTTATACGATGGAAAGGATGTTGTATTTATTTTGTATTGTATGCTTTTGGCTTTGACTTCTAAGGGCCTAACTCTTCGATCTGGTGGAGCAACGCCTCAGAGTTAAGTCTAGGATTCCCGGAACGTAGAAATGGGCATTACTTTCACACGGGCTGCAATTATTCCTGGTATACGATGGAAAAGATGTTGTATTTATATTGTATTTTATGTTTCTCGCGTGGACTTCTTAGGACCTAACTCTTCGATCTGGTGGAGCAATACCTCAGAGTTGAGTCTAGGATTCCCGGAACGTAGAAATCGCCATTACTTTCACACTGGTTGTAATTATTCCTGGTATACGATGGACCAACGGTTGTATATTTATTTTATTTTATGCTTCTGGCGTTGAATTCTAAGTCCCTAACTATTCGATCTGGTGGAGCAACGCCCTAAATATAAGCCTAGGTTGCCCGGAACGTAGAAATGACCATCACTTTCACACTGGTTGCAAGTATTCATGCTATACGATGGAAAGACTGTTGTATTTATATTGTATTTTATGCTTCTGGCTTTGACTTCTAAGGTCCTAGCTATTGAATCGCGTGAGGCAACGTCCAAGAGTGAAGCCTATGTTGCCCGAAACGTAGAAATGACCACTACCTTCATACTGGCTGCAATTATTCATTTTATACGATGGAAAAACTGTTGTATTTATTTTGTATTTGGTGCTTCTGGCGTTGACTTCTTAGGCCCTAACTATTGGATCTGGTGGACCAACGCCCTAGAGTGAAGCCCAGGTTGCCCGAAACGTAGAAATGACCATTACTTTCACTCTCGTTACAATTATTCATGCTATACGATGGAAAAGCTGTTGTATTTTTATTGTATTTGATGCTTCTGGCGTTGACTTCTTATGCCCTAACTATTCGATCTGGTGGAGCAACGCCCTAGAGTGAAGCCTAGGTTACCCGGAACATAGAAATGACCATTATTTTCACACTTGTTGCAATTATTCCTGTTATACGATGGAAAAACTGTTGTAATTTTCTTTTATTTTATGCTGCTGGCGTTGACTCCTAAGGCCCTAACTATTCGACCTGGAGGAGGAACGCCCTAGAGTGAAGCCTATGTTGCCCGGAACGTAGAACTGAACATTCCCTTCACACTGGTTGCAATTATTCGTTTTGTACAATAGAAAACCTGTTGTATTTTTGTTGTATTTTATGCGTCAGGCATTGTTTTCTAAGCCCCTAGCTACTCGATCTGGTGTAGCACGCCCTAGAGTGAAGCCTAGGATGCGCGGAATGTAGAAATGACCATTACTTTCACACTGGTTGCAATTATTCCTGTTATACGATCTACAAACTGTTGGATTTTTATTGTACTTTATGCTTCTGGCGTTGACTTCCTACGCCCTAACTATTGGATCTGGTGGACCAACGCCCCAGAGTGAAGCCTAGGATACCCGGAGCGCAGGAATGGCCATTACTTTCTGACAGGTTGCAATTATTCGTTTTATACAATGGAAAAACTGTTGTACTTATATTGTATTTTATGCTTCTGACGTTGACTTCTTAGGCCCTGACTATTCGATCTGGTGTAACAACGCCCTAGAGTGAGGTCTAGGTTGCTCGGAACGTAGTAATGACCATTAATTTCACACTGGTTGCAATTATTCGTTTTATACGATGGAAAAACTGTTGCATTTCTATTGTACTTTATGCTTCTGGCGTTGACTTGTTAGGCCCTAACTATTCGAACTGGTGGAGCAACGCCCTAGAGAGAAGAGTAGACTGCCCGGATCGAGGAAATGACCATTACCTTCAGGCTTGTTGCAGTTATTCCTGTTATACGATGAAAAAACTGTTGTATTTTTATTGTATTTTATGCTTCAGGCGTTGACTTCTAAGGCCGTAGCTATTCTATGTGGTGGAGCAACGCCCTAGAGTGAAGCCTAGGTTGCCCGGAACGTATAAATGAACATAACTTTCATACTGATTGCAATTATTCGTTTTATACGATGGAAAATCTGATGTATTTAATTTGTATTTTATGCTTCTGGCGTTGACATCTTAAGCCCTAACTATTGGATCTGGTGGAACAGCGCCCTAGAGTGAAGCCTAGGTTGCCCGGAATGTAGAAATGAGCATTACTTTCACACTGTTTGCAATTATTCATATTATACGATGGAAAAACTACTGTACTTATATTGTATTTTATTCTTCTGGCGTTGAATTCTAAGTCCTTAGCTATTCGATCAGGTGGAGCAACGCCCTAGAGTGAAGCCTGGGTTACACGGAACGTAGAAATGTCCAGTACTTTCACACTAGTTGCAGTTATTCCTGTTACACGATGGAAAGACTGTTGCATTTTTATTGTATTTTATGCTCCTGGCGTTGAATTCTAAGTCCCTAACTATTCGATCTCGTGGAGCAACGCCCTAGGGTGGAGACTAGGTTGCCCGGAACGTAGAAATGACCGTTACTTTCACAATGTTTGCAATTATTCATTTTATACGACGGAAAAACTGTTGTATTTATACTGTATTTTATGCTTCTGGCGTTGACATCAAAGACCGTAGCTACTCGATGTGGTGGAGCAACGCCCTAGAGTGAAGCCTAGGTTGCCCTGAACGTAGAAGTGACCATAGCTTTCATACTGGTTGCAATTATTCGTTTTATACGATGGAAAATCTGATGTATTTAATTTGTATTTTATGCTTCTGGCGTTGACATCTTAAGCCCTAACTATTGGATCTGGTGGAACAGCGCCCTAGAGTGAAGCCTAGGTTGCCCGGAATGTAGAAATGAGCATTACTTTCACACTGTTTGCAATTATTCATATTATACGATGGAAAAACTACTGTACTTATATTGTATTTTATTCTTCTGGCGTTGAATTCTAAGTCCTTAGCTATTCGATCAGGTGGAGCAACGCCCTAGAGTGAAACCTAGGTTGCTCGGAACGTAGAAATGCCCATTACTTTCACACTGGTTGCAATTACCCTGTTATACGTTGGAAAGGTTGTTGTATTTATATTATATTTTATGCTTCTGGCGTAGTCTTCTTAGGCCCTAACTATTCGATCTTGTGGAACAACGCCCTAGACTGAAGCCTAGGTTGCACAGAACGTAGAAATTACCATGACTTTCACATTGGTTGCAATTATTCGTTTTATACGATGGAAAAACTGTTGTACTTATATTGTATTTTATGCTTCAGGCGTTGACATCTTAGGCCCTAGCTATCCGATCTGGTGAAAGAACGCCCCAGAGTGAGGGTTAGGTCGCCCAGAACGTAGAAATGACCATCACTTTCTCACTGGTTGCAGTTACTCCTTTTATACGCTGGAAGAACTGTTGCATTGTTATTGTATTATATGCTTCTGGCGTTGAGTTCCAAGGCCCTAGCTATTCGATCTGGTGGAGCAACGCCCTAGAGTGAAGCCTAGGTTGCCCGGAACGTAGAAATGACCATAGGTTTCATGCTGGTTGCAATTATTCGTTTTATACGATGGAAAAACTGTTGTATTTATTCTGTATTTGGTGCTCCTGGCGTTGGCTTCTTAGTCCCTAACTATTGGATCTGGCGGACCAACGCCCTAGAGTGAAGCCTAGGTTGCCCGGATCGTAGAAATGACCATAACATTCATACTGGTTGCAATTATTCGTTTTATACGAAGGAAAAACTGTTGTATTTTTATTTTATTTTATGCTTCGGGCGTTGACTTCTAAGGCCCTAACTATTGGATCTGGTGGAGCAACGCCCTAGGGTGAAGCATAGGTTGTCCGGAACGTAGAAATGACCATAACTTTCATACTGGTTGCAATCATTCGTTTTATACGATCGAAAAACTATTGTATTTATATTGTATTTTATGCTTCTGGCGTTGGCTTCTTAGGCCCTAACTATTGGATCTGGTGGACCAACGCCCTAGAGTGAAGCCTAGGTTGCCCGGAACGTAGAAATGACCATAACATTCATACTGGTTGCAATTATTCGTTTTATACGATGGAAAAACTGTTGTATTTATTCTGTATTTGGTGCTCCTGGCGTTGGCTTCTTAGGCCCTAACTATTGGATCTGGTGGAGCAACGCCCTAGGGTGAAGCATAGGTTGTCCGGAACGTAGAAATGACCATAACTTTCATACTGGTTGCAATCATTCGTTTTATACGATGGAAAGACTGTTGTATTTATATTGTATTTATGCTTCTGGCGTTGACTCCTTAGGCCCTAACTAGTCGATCTGGTGGAGCAACGCCTTATGGTGAAGCCTATGTTGCCCGGAACGTGGAAATGACCATAACTATCAGACTGGTTGCAATTATTCGTTTTATACGATGGAAAGACTGTTGTATTTATATTGTATTTTATAGTTATGGCGTTGTCTTCTAGGGCCGTAGCTATTCGATGTAGTTGAGCAACGCCCTAGAGTGAAGCCTAGGTTACCCGGAACGTAGAAATGACCATAGCTTTCATACTGGTTGCAATTATTCGTTTTATACGATGGAAAAACTGTTTTATTTATTCTGTATTTGGTGCTCCTGGCGTTGGCTTCTTAGGCCCTAACTATTGGATCTGGTGGAACAACGCCCTAGAGTGATGCCTAGGTTGCCCGGAACGTAGAAATGACCATAACATTCATACTGGTTGCAATTATTCGTTTTATACGATGGAAAAACTGTTGTATTTATTCTGTATTTGGTGCTCCTGGCGTTGGCTTCTTAGGCCCTAACTATTGGATCTGGTGGAGCAACGCCCTAGGGTGAAGCATAGGTTGTCCGGAACGTAGAAATGACCATAACTTTCATACTGGTTGCAATCATTCGTTTTATACGATGGAAAAACTGTTGTATTTATATTGTATTTATGCTTCTGGCGTTGACTCCTTAGGCCCTAACTAGTCGATCTGGTGGAGCAACGCCTTATGGTGAAGCCTATGTTGTCCGGAACGTGGAAATGACCATAACTATCAGACTGGTTGCAATTATTCGTTTTATACGATGGAAAGACTGTTGTATTTATATTGTATTTTATAGTTTTGGCGTTGTCTTCTAGGGCCGTAGCTGTTCGATGTGGTGGAGCAACGCCCAAGAGTGAAGCCTAGGTTTCCCGGAATGCAGAAATGACCATCACCTTCACACTGGTGGCAATTATTCCTGTTATACGATGGAGAAACTTTTGTATTTTTATTGTATTTTATGCTTCGGGCGTTGACTTCTAAGGCCCTAACTATTGGATCTGGTGGAGCAACGCCCTAGGGTGAAGCCTAGGTTGACCGGAACGTAGAAATGAGCATCACTTTCACTCTGGTTGCAATTATACATGCTATACGATAGAAAAACTGTTTTATGTTTATTGTATTTTATGCGTCTGGCCTTGTTTTCTAAGCCCCTAACTATTCGATCTGGTGGAGCACGCCCTAGAGTGAAGCCTAGGTCGCGCGGAATGTAGAAATAGCCATTTCTTCACTCTGGTTACAATTATCCCTGTTTTACGATGGAAAAACTGTTGTATTTATTTTGTATTTGATGATTCTGGCGTTGAATTCTATGTCCCTAGCTATTCGATCTGGTGGAGCAACGCCATAGAGTGATGCCTAGGAAGCCCAGAGCGTTGAAATGACCGTCACTTTCACAGTGGTTGCAATTATTCCTGTTATACGATGGAAAAACTGTTGTAATTTTATTTTATTTTATGCTTCTGGCGTTGACTTCTTTGGCCCTAGCTTTTCGATCCGGTGGTGCAACGTCCACGAATGAAGCCTATGTTGCCCGGAACGTAGAAATGACCATTACTATCACATTGGTTGCAATTATACCTTTTATACGATGGAAAAGCTGTTGTATTTTTATTGTATTTTACGCGGCTGGCGTTGTTTTCTAAGGCCCTAGCAATTCAACCTGGTGGAGCAACGCCCTAGAGTGAAGCCTAGGTTGCCCGGAACGTAGAAGTGACCATTACTTTCACACTGGTTGCAATTATTCCTATTATATGATCTACAAACTGTTGGATTTTTATTGTACGTTATGATTCTGGCGTTGACTTCGTAGGCCCTAACTATTGGATATGGTGGACCAACGCCCCAGAGTGAAGCCTAGAGTGCCCGGAGCGCAGAAATGGCCATTACTTTCAGACTGGTTGCAATTACTCGTTTTATACGATGGAAAAACTGTTGTACTTATATTGTATTTTATGCCTCTGGCATTGACTTCTTAGGCCCTAACTATTCGATCTGGTGGAACAACGCCCTAGAGTGAAGCCTAGGTTGCACGGAACGTAGAAATGACCATCACTTTCACACTGGTTGCCATTATTCCTGTTTTACGATGGAAAAACTGTTGTATTTATTTTGTATTTGATGCTCCTGGCGTTGGCTTCTTAGGCCCTAACTATTGGATCTGGTGGACCAACGCCCTAGAGTGATGCCTAGGTTGCCCGGAACGTAGAAATGACCATCTCTTTCACACTGGTTGCAATTATTTCTGTTATTCGATGGAAAAACTCTTGTATTTTTATTGTATTTTATGCTACGGGCGCTGACTTCTAAGGCCCTAACTATTCGATCTGGTGGAGCAACGCCCTAGGGTGAAGCCTAGGTTGCCTGGAACGTAGAAATGGCAATAACTTTCATACTGGTTGCAATTAATCGTTTTATACGATGGAAAAACTGTTGTATTTATATTGTATTATATGCTTCTGGCGTTGAGTTCCAAGGCCCTAGCTATTCGATCTGGTGGAGCAACGACCTAGAGTGAAGCCTAGGTTGCCCGGAACGTAGAAATGACCATAGCTTTCATACTGGTTGCAATTATTCGTTTTATACGATGGAAAAACTGTTGTATTTAAAATGTACTTCATGCTTCTGGCGTTGACTTTTTAGGCCCTAACTATTCGATCTGGTGGAGCAACGCCCTAGACTGAAGCCTAGGTTGCCCGGAATGTAGAAATGACCATAACTTTCACACTGTTTGCAATCATTCATTTTATACGGTAGAAAAGTTGTTGTATTTATATTGTATTTTATGCTTCTGGTGTTGACTTCTAAGGCCGTAGCTATTCGATGTGATGGACCAACTCCCAAGAGTGAAGCCTAGGTTGCCCGGAACGTAGAAATGACCAGTACTTTCACACTGGTTGCAGTTATTCCTGTTATACGATTGAAAAGCTGTTGCATTTTTATTGTAATTTATGCTTCTGGCGTTGAATTCAAAGTCCCCAACTACTCGATCTGGTGGAACATGCCCTAGAGTTAAGCCTAGGTTACCCGGAAAGTAGAAATGACCATAACTTTCAAACTGTTTGCAATTATTCATTTTATACGATAGAAAAACGGTTGAACATATATCGTATTTTATGCTTCTGGCGTTGACTTCTAAGGCCGCAGCTATTCGATGTGGTGGAGCAACACCCTAGAGTGAAGCCTAGGTTGCTCGGAACGTAGAAATGACCATTACTTTCACACTGGTTGCAATTATTCCTGTAAATACGATGGACAAACTGTTGGATTTTTATTGTACTTCATGCTTCTGGCGTTGTCTTCTAAGGCCCTAACTATTGGAACTGGTGGACCAATGCCCCAGAGTGAAACCTAGGTAGCCAGAAACGTATAAATGTCCATAACTTTCACACTGGTTGCAATTATTCCTGTTATATGATGGAAAATCTGTTGTATTTATATTGTATTTTATGCTTCGGGCGTTGGCTTCTAAAGTCCTAACTATTGGATCTGGTGGAGCAACGCCCTAGGGTGATGCCTAGGTTGCCCGGAACGTAGAAGTGACCATTCCCTTCACGCTGGTTGCAATTATTCGTTTTGTACAATGGCAAACCTGTTGTGTTTTTATTGTACTTTATGCGTCAGGTCTTGTTTTCTAAGCCCCTGACTATTCTATCTGGTGGAGCACGCCATAGAGTGAAGCCTACGTTGCGCGGAATGTAGAAATAGCCATTTCTTTCACACTGGTTGCAATTATTCCTGTTTTACGATGGAAAAACTGTTGTATTTATTTTGTATTTGACGCTTCTGGTTTTGAATTCTAAGTCCCTAGCTTTTCGATCTGGTGGAGCAACGCCCTAGAGTGATGCCTAGGAAGCCCAGAGCGTTGAAATGACCATTACTTTCACACTGTTTGCAATTATTCATTTTATACAATGGAAAAACTGTTGTATCTATATTGTATTTTATGCTTCTGGCGTTGACTCCTAAGGCCCTAACTCTTCGACGCGGTGGTGCAACGCCCTAGAGTGAAGCCTAGGTTGCACGGAGCGTTTAAATGACTATCACTTTCACACTGGTTGCCATTATTCCTGTTATACAAGGGAAAAACTGTTGTATTTATATTGGATTTTATGCTTCTGGCGATGACTTCCTGGGACCTGACTATTCTACCTCGAGTAGCAACGCCGTAGAGCGAATTATAGGTGGCACGGAATGCAGAAATGACCATCACTTTCACACTGGTGGCAATTATTCCTGTTATACGATGGAGAAACTTTTGTATTTTAATTGTATTTTATGCTTCCGGCGTTGACTTCGAAGGTCCTAACTATTGGATATGGTGGAGCAACGCCCTAGGGTGATGCCTAGCTTGCCCGGAACGTAGAAGTGACCATTCCCTTCACACTGGTTGCAATTAATCCTGTTGTACGATGGAAAAACTGTTGCATTTATATTGTATTTTATGCTTCTGGCGTTGACTTCTAAGACCGTAACTATTTGATCTGGTGTCGCTACGCCCTGGAGTGAAGCCTAGGTTGCCCGGAACGTAGAAATGGCCATTACTTTCACACGGGTTGCAATTATTCGTTTTATACGATGGAAAAACCATTCTATTTTTATTGTGTGTTATGCCTCACGCGTTGACTTCTAAGGCCGTAGCTATTCGATGTGGTGGAGCAACGACCTAGAGTGAACCCTAGGTTGCCCGGAATGTAGAAATGACTATTCCTTTCACACTGTTTGCAATTTTTCATTTTATACAATGGAAAGACTGTTGTATTTATATTGTATTTTATGCTTCTGGCGTTGAATTCTAAGACCCTAGCTATTCGATCTGGTGGAGCAACGCCCTAGAGTGAAGCCTAGGTTACCCGGAACGTAGAAATGACCAGTACTTTCATACTGGTTGCAGTTATTCCTGTTATACAATGGAAAAACTGTTGCATTCTTATAGTATTTTATGCTTCTGGCGTCGTATTCAAAGTCCCTAACTATACGATCTTGTGGAGCAACGCCCTGGAGTTAAGCCAAGGTTGCCCGGAACGTAGAAATGACCATAACTTTAACACTGGTTGCAATTATTCGTTCTATAGAATGAAAAAACTGTTCTATTTATTCTGTATTTCATGATTCGGGCGTTGACTTCTAAGGCCCTAACTATTCGATCTGGTGGTGCAACGCCCTACAGTTAAGCCTAGGTTGCCCGGAACGTAGAAATGACCATTACCTTCAGGCGTGTTGCAATTATTCCTGTTATACTATGGAAAAACTGTTGGATTTTTATTGTACTTTATGCTTCTGGCGTTGACTTCTAAAGCCCTAGCTTTTCGATCTGGTGGAGCAACGCCCTAGAGTGAAGCCTAAGTTGCCGGGAACGTAGAAATGAGCATTACTTTTACTCTGGTTGCAATTATACATGCTATACGATGGAAAAACTGTTTTATTTTTATTGTATTTTATGCTTCTGGCGTTGTATTCAAAGTCCCTACCTATTCGATCTGGTGGAGAACGCCCCAGAGTGAAGCCTAGGTTGCCC
This sequence comes from Calliopsis andreniformis, assembly GCF_051401765.1. Taxonomy (NCBI): domain Eukaryota; kingdom Metazoa; phylum Arthropoda; class Insecta; order Hymenoptera; family Andrenidae; genus Calliopsis; species Calliopsis andreniformis. The sequence goes on from NW_027480422.1 coordinate 22,339,501, forward strand.
GGAACGTAGGAATGACCATTACTTTCACACTGTTTGCAATTACTCATTTTATACAATGGAAAAACTGTTGTATTTATATTGTATTTTATGCTTCTGGCGTTGGCTTCTAAGGCGCTAACCATTCCACGTGGTAAAGCAACGCCCTAGAGCGAAACCTAGGTTGCCCGAAACGTAGAAGTGACCATTACTTTCACACTGGTTGCAATTACTCCTGTTATACCATGGACAAACTGTTGGATTTTTATTGTATTTTATGCTTCTGGTGTTGAAATCTAAGTCCCTAGCTATTCGATCTGGTGGAGCAACGCCCTAGAGTTATGCCTAGGTAGCCCAGAGCGTTGAAATGACCATTACTTTCACACTGTTTATATTTATTCATTTTATACAACGGAAAAGCTGTTGTATTTATATTGTATTTTATGCTTCTGGCGTTGACTCCTAAGGCCGTAACTCTTCGACGTGGTGGTGCAACGCCCTAGAGTGAAGCCTAGGTTGCTCGGAACGTAGAAATGACCATTCCTTACACACTGGTTGCAATTATTCCTGTTATACGATGGACAAACTGTTGGATTTTTATTGTACTTTATGCTTCTGGCGTGGACTTCTAAGGCCCTATGTATTCGATCTGGTGGAGCAATGCCTCAGTGTTAAGTCTAGGATGCCCAGAACGTAGAAATTGCCGTTACCTTCACACTGGTTGCAATTATTCATTTTATACGTTGGAAAAACTGTTGTACATATATCGTATTTTATGCTTCTGGCGTTGACTTCTTAGACCCTAACAATTCGATCTGGTGGAGCAACGCCCTAGGGTGAAGCCTAGGTTCCCGGAGAGTAGAAATGACCATAACTTTCACACTGTTTGCAATCATTCATTTTATACGATCTAAAAGCTGTTGTATTTATATTGTATTTTATGCTTCTGGCGTTGACTTCTTAGGCCCTAACTGTTCGATTTGGTGAAGCAACGCCCTAGAGTGGAGCCTAGGTTACTCCGAACGTAGAAATGACCAGTACTTTCACACTGGTTGCAGTTATTCCTGTTATACGATGGAAAAGCTGTTGTATTTATATTGTATTTTATGCTTCTGGCGTTGACTTCTTAGGAGCTAACTATTCTATCTGGTGGAGCAACGCACTAGAGTGAAGCCTAGGTTGCCCGGAACGTAGAAAAGACCATTACCCTCACACTGGTTGCAACTATTCCTGTTATACGATGGAAAAACTGTTGCTCCTTTATTGTATTTTATGCTTCGGGCGCTGACTTCTAAGGCCCTAACTACTCGATGTGGTGGAGCAACCCGCTAGAGTGAAGCCTAGGTTGGCCGGGACATAGGAATGACCATAACTTTCACACTCGTTGCAATTAATCGTTTTATACAATGGAAAAACTGTTCTGTTTATTTTGTATTTTATGCTTCTGGCGTTGAATTCTAATTCCCTAGCTATACGATCTGGTGGAGCAACGCGGTAGAGTGAAGCCTAGGTTGTCCTGAGCGTAGAAATGTCCGTCACTTTCACACTGGTTGCAATTATACCCGTTATACGATGGAAAAACTATTGTATTTATATTGTATTTTATGCTTCTGGCGTTGACTTCTTAGGCCCTAACTATTCTATCTGGAGGGGCAACGCCCTAGAGTGAAGCCTAGGTTTCCCGGAATGCAGAAATGACCATCACCTTCACACTGGTGGCAATTATTCCTGTTATACGATGGAAAAACTTTTGTATTTTTATTGCATTTTATGCTTCGGGCGTTGACTTCTAAGGTCCTAACTATTGGATCTGGTGGAGCAACGCCCTAGGGTGAAGCATAGGTTGCCCGGAACGTAGAAATGACCATAGCTTTCATACTGGTTGCAATTATTCGTTTTATACGACGGAAAAACTATTGTATTTATATTGTATTTTATGCTTCTGGCGTTCAGTTCTATGGCCGTAGCTAATCGATCTGTAGGAGCAACTCTCTAGAGTGAAGCCTAGGTTGCCAGGAACGTAGAAATGACCAGTGCTTTCACACTGGTTGCAGTTATTCCTGTTATAAAATGGAAGAACTGTTGCATTTTTATTGTATTTTATGCTTCTGGCGTTGTATTCAAAGTCCCTAACTATTCGATCTGGTGGAGCAACGCCCTGGAGTTAAGGCATGGTTGCCCGGAGCGCAGAAATGACCATAACTTTCACACTGGTTTCAATTATTCGTTTAATACAATGGAAAAACTGTTCTATATATTTTGTATTTTATGCTTCGGGCGTTGGCTTCTAAGGCCCTAACTATTCGATCTGGTGGAGCAACGCCCTAGAGTGATGCCTAGGTTGCCCAGAACGTAGAAATGACCATTACCTTCACACTGTTTGCGATTATTCATTTTATACATGGGAAAACTGTTGTATTTATATTGTATTTTAAGCTTCTGGCATTGACTTCTAAGGCCCTAACTAATCGATGTGGTGGAGTAACGCCATAGAGCGAAACCTAGGTTACTCGGAACGTAGAAATGACCATTACTTTCACACTGGTTGCAATTATTCATTTTATACGATGGAAAAATGGTTGAACATATATCGTATTTTATGCTTCTGGCTTTAACTTCTAATGCCGTAGCTATTCGATCTGGTGGAACAACGCCCTAGAGTGAGGCCTAGGTAGCCCGGAACGTAGAAATGACCATCACTTTCACACTGGTTGCTATTATTCCTGTTATACAATGGAAAAGCTGTAGTATTTATTTTGTATTTTATGCTTCTGGCTTTAACTTCTAATGCCGTAGCTATTCGATCTGGTGGAACAACGCCCTAGAGTGAGGCCTAGGTAGCCCTGAACGTAGAAATGACCATTACTTTCACATTGGTTGCAATTATGCCTTTTACACGATGGAAAACCTGTTGTATTTTTATTGTATTTTACGCGTCTGGCGCTGTTTTCTAAGGCCGTTACTATACGACCTGGTGGTGCAACGCCCTAGAGTGAAGCCTAGGTTGCTCGGAACGTAGAAATGACCGTTACTTTCACACTGGCTGCAATTATTCCTGTTATACGATCTACAAACTGTTGGTTTTAATTCTACTTTATTCTTCTGGCGTTGACATCTTAGGCCCCAACTATTGGATGTGGTGGACCAACGCCCCAGCGTGAAGCCTAGGATGCCCGGAGCGTAGAAATGGCCATTACTTTCAGACTGGTTGCAATTATTCGTTTTATACGATGGAAAAACTGTTGTACTTTTATTGTATTTTATGCTTCTGGCGTTGACTTCGTAGGCCCTAACTATTCGAACTGGTGGAACAACGCCCTAGAGTGAGGCCGAGGTTGCCCAGAACGTAGAAATGACCATCACTTTCACACTGGTTGCAGTTTTTCCTTCTATACGCTGGAAAAACTGTTGCATTTTTATTGTATTATATGCTTCTGGCGTTGAATTCTAAGTCCCTAGCTCTTCGACCTGGTGGAGCAACGCCCTAGAGTGAAGCCTAGGTTGCCCGGAACGTAGAAATGACCATTACTTTCACACTGGTTGCAATTATTCGTTTTGTACAATGGAAAACCTGTTGTATTTTTATTGTATTTTATGCGACTGGCGTTGACTCATTAGGCCCTAACTATTCGAACTGGTGGAGCAACGCCCTGGAGAGAAGCCTAGAATGCCCGGAACGTAGAAATGACCATTACCTTCAGGCTTGCTGCAATTATTCCTGTTATACGATGAAAATACTGTTGTATTTTTATTGTATTTTATGCTTCTGGCGTGGACTTCTTAGGCCCTAACTATTCGATCTGGTGGAGCAACGCCCTAGAGTGAAGCCTAGGTTGCGCGGAACGTAGAAATGACCATAACCTTCACACTGGTTGCAATTATTCGTTTTATACGATGGAAAAGCTGTTGTATTTATATTGTATTTTATGCTTCTGGCGTTGACTTCTTAGGCCCTAACTATTCGACCTGGTGGAGCAACGCGCTAGAGTGAAGACTAGGTTGCTCGGAACGTAGAAATGACCATTACTTTCACACTGGTTGCAATTATTCCTGTAAATACGATGGACAAACTGTTGGATTTTTATTGTACTTCATGCTTCTGGCGTTGACTTCTAAGGCCCTAACTATTGGAACTGGTGGACCAATGCCCTAGAGTGAAACCTAGGTTGCCAGAAACGTAGAAATGTCCATAACTTTCACACTGGTTACAATTATTCCAGTTATATGATGGAAAAGCAGTTGTATTTATATTGTATTTTATGCTTCGGGCGTTGACTTCTAAAGTCCTAACTATTGGATCTGGTGGAGCAACGCCCTAGAGTGATGCCTAGGAAGCCCAGAGCGTTGAAATGACCATTACTTTCACACTGTTTGCAATTATTCATTTTATACAATGGAAAAACTGTTGTATCTATATTGTATTTTATGCTTCTGGCGTTGACTTGTTAGGCCCTAACTATTCGATCTGGTGGAACAACGCACTAGAGTGAAGCCTAGGTTGCACGGAACGTAGAAATGACCATCACTTTCACACTGGTTGCTATTATTCCTGTCATACAATGGAAAAACTGTAGTATTTATTTTGTATTTTATGCTTCTGGCTTTAACTCCTAATGCCGTAGCTATTCAATCTGGTGGAACAACGCCCTAGAGTGAAGCCTAGGTTGCCCGGAACGTAGAAATGACCATGACTTTCACACTGGTTGCAGTTACTCCTGTTATTCGGTGGAAAAACTGTTGCATTTTTATTGTATTATATGCTTCTGGCGTTGAATTCTAAGACGCTAGCTATTCGATCTGGTGGACCAACGCCCTAGAGTGATGCCTAGGTTGCCCGGAACGTAGAAGTTACCATAACTTTCACACGGGTTGCAATTATTCGTTTTATACGACGGAAAATCTGTTGTATTTATATTTTATTTTATGCTTCAGGCGTTGACTTCTAAGGTCCTATCTATTCGATCTGGTGGAGCAACACCCTAGAGTGAAGCCTAGGTTGCACGGAACTTAGAAATGACCATCACTTTCACACTGGTTGCTATTATTCCTGTTATACAATGGAAAAGCTGTAGTATTTATTTTGTATTTTATGCTTCTGGCTTTAACTTCTAATGCCGTAGCTATTCGATCTGGTGGAACAACGCCCTAGAGTGAGGCCTAGGTAGCCCTGAACGTAGAAATGACCATTACTTTCACATTGGTTGCAATTATACCTTTTACACGATGGAAAAGCTGTTGTATTCTTATTGTATTTTACGCGTCTGGCGTTGTTTTCTAAGGCCGTTACTATACGACCTGGTGGAGCAACGCCCTAGAGTGAAGCCTAGGTTGCTCGGAACGTAGAAATGACCAGTACTTTCACACTGGCTGCAGTTATTCCTGTTATACAATGGAAAAACTGTTGCATTTTTATTGTATTTTATGCTTCTGGCGTTGTTTCCTAAGTCCCTAGCTATTCGATCTGGTGGAGCAACGCCCTAGAGTGAAACCTAGGTTACCCGGAACGTAGAAATGACCATCACCTTCACACTGCTTGCAATTATACATTTTATACGATGGAAAAACTGTTATACTTATGTTGTATTTTATTCTTCTGGCGTTGAATTCTAAGTCCCTAGCTATTCGATCTGGTGGAGGAACGCCCTGCAGTGAAGCCTAGGTTACCCGGAACATAAAAATGACCATTACCTTCACACTGTTTGCGATTATTCATTCTATACTATGGTAAAACTGTTGTACTTATGTTGTATTTTATTCTTCTGGCATTGAATTCTAAGTCCCTGGCCATTCGATCTAGTGGAGCAACGCCCTAGAGTGAAGCCTAGGTTACCCGGAACGTAGAAATGACCATTACTTCCACACTGGTTGCAATTATTCGTTTTATACGATGGAAAAACTGATGAATTTATATTTTATTTTATGCTTCTGGCGTCAACTTCTTTGGCCCTAACTATTGGATGTGGTGGAGCAACGCCTCAGAGTGAAGCCTAGGTTGCACGGAACGTAGAAATGACCATCACTTTCACACTGGTTGTACTTACTCCTGTTATACGGTGATAAAACTGTTGCATTTTTATTGTATTTTATGCGTCTGGCGTTGTTTTCTAATGCCCTAACTATCCGACCTGGTGGAGCAACGCCATAGAGTGAAGCCTAGGTTGCCCGGAACGTAGAAATGACCATCACCTTCACACTGCTTGCAATTATACATTTTATACGATGGAAAAACTGTTATACTTATGTTGTATTTTATTCTTCTGGCGTTGATTTCTAAGTCCCTAGCTATTCGATCTGGTGGAGCAACGCCCTACAGTTAAGCCTAGGTTGCCCGGAACGTAGGAATGATCTTTACTTTCACACTGTTTGCAAATATACATTACATACGATGGAAAAGCTGTTGTATTTATATTGTATTTTATGCTTTTAGCGTTGACTTCTTAGGCCCTAACTATTCGATCTGGTGGAACAACGCCCTAGAGTGAAGCCTAGGTTGCCCGGAACGTAGAAATGACCTTTACTTTCACACTGTTTGCAAATATACATTATATACGATGGAAAAGCTGTTGTATTTATATTGTATTTTATGCTTCTGGCGTTTTGTTCTTAGGCTCTAACTATTCGGTCTGGTGGAACAACGCCCTAGAGTGAAGCCTAGGTTGCCCGGAACGTAGAAATGACCTTTACCTTCACACTGTTTGCAAATATACATTATATACGATGGAAAAGCTGTTGTATTTATCTTGTATTTTATGCTTCTGGCGTTGTCTTCTTAGGCCCTAACTATTCGATCTGGTCGAGCAATGCTCTAGCGTAAAGCCTAGGTTGCCCGGAACGTAGAAATGACCATTACCTTCACACTGCTTCCAATTATACATTTTATACGATGGAAAAACTGTTATACTTATGTTGTATTTTATGCTTCTGGCGTTGTCTTCTTAGGCCCTAACTATTCGATCTGGTGGAGCAACGCCCTAGGGTGAAGCCTAGGTTGCCCGGAACGTAGAAATGACCATAGCTTTCACACTGGTAGCAATTATTCCTGTTATACAAGGGAAAAAGTGTTATGTTTATATTGTATTTTATGCGTCTGGCGTTGACTTCTTAGGCCCTAACTATTCGATCTGGTGGAGCAATGCCCTAGAGTGATGCCTAGGTTGCCCGGAACATGGAAATGACCATTACCGTCACACTGCTTGCGATTATTCATTCTATACGATGGTAAAACTGTTGTACTTAGGCTGTATTTTATTCTTCTGGCGTTGTACTCTAAGTCCCTAGCTATTCGATCTGGTGGAGCAACGCCCTAGAGTGAAGCCTAGAAAACCCGGAACGTAGAAATGACCAGTACTTTCACACTGGTTGCAGTTATTCCTGTTATACAATGGAAAATCTGTTGCATTTTTATTGTATTTTATGCTTCTGGCGTTGAATTCACAGTCTCTAACTACTCGATCTGGTGGAACATGCCCTAGAGTTAAGCCTAGGTTGCCCGGAAAGTAGAAATGACCATAACTTTCACACTGTTTGCAATCGTTCATTTTATACGATATAAAAGCTGTTGTACTTATATTGTATTTTATGCTTCTGGCGTAGACTTCTTAGGCCCTAACTATTCGACCTGGTGGAACAACGCCCTAGAGTGAAGCCTAGGTTGCCCAGAACGTAGAAGTGACCATAACTTTCATACTGGTTGCAATTATTCGTTTTATACGATGGAAAAACTGTTGTACATATATCGTATTTTATGCTTCTGGCGTTGGCTTCTTAGGCCCTAACTACTCGATCTGTTGGAGCAACGCCCTAGGGTGAAGCCTAGGTTGCCCGGAACGTAGAAATGATCATAACTAACAGACTGGTTGCAATTATTCGTTTTATACGATGGGAAGGCTGTTGTATTTATATTGTATTATATAGTTATGGCGTTGTCTTCTAGGGCCGTAGCTATTCGATGTGGTTGAGCAACGCCCTAGAGTGAAGCCTAGGTTACCCGGAACGTAGAAATGACCATAGCTTTCATACTGGTTGTAATTGTTCGTTTTATACGATGGAAAAACTGTTGTATTTATTCTGTATTTGGTGCCCCTGGCGTTGACTTCTTAGGCCCTTACCTTTGGATCGGGTGGAGCAACGCCCTAGAGTGAAGCCTAGGTTGCCCGGAACGTAGAAATGACCATCACTTTCCCACTGGTTGCTGTTACTCCTGTTATACGGTTGAAAAACTGTTGCATTTTTATTGTATAATATGCTTCTGGCGTTGAATTCTAAGTCCCTAGCTATTCGATTTGGTGGAGCAACGCCCTGGAGTTAAGCCTAGGTTGCCCGGAACGTAGAAATGACCATCACCTTCACTCTGGTTGCAATTATTCCTGTTATACAAGGGAAAAACTGTTGTATTTGTATGGTATCTTATGCTTCTGGCGCTGACTTCTTAGGCCCTAACTATTCGATCTGGTGGAGCAACGCCCTTGAGTGAAGCCTAGGTTGCGCGGAAAGAAGAAATGACCATTACTTCCACACTGTTTGCTGTTACTCCTGTTATACGGTGGAAAAACTGTTGCATTTTTAATGTATTATATGCTTCTGGCGTTGAATTCTAAGACCCTAGCTATTCGATCTGGTGGTGGAACGCCCTAGGGTGAAGCCAAGTTTGACCGTAACGTAGAAATGACCATAACTTCCACACTGGTTGCAATTATTCGTTCTATACAATGGAAAAACTGTTCTATTTATTTTGTATTTCATGCTTCTGGCGTTGAATTCTAAGTCCCTAGCTATTCGATCTGGTGGAGCAACGCCCTAGAGTGAAGCCTAGGCTACCCGGAACGTAGAAATGACCATTACCTTCACACTGTTTGCGATTATTCATTTTATACGATGGTAAAACTGTTGTACTTAGGCTGTATTTTATTCTTCTGGCGTTGTATTCTAAGTCCCTAGCTATTCGATCTGGTGGAGCAACGCCGTAGAGTGAAGCCTAGAAAACCCGGAACGTAGAAATGACCAGTACTTTCACACTGGTTGCAGTTATTCCTGTTATACAATGGAAAATCTGTTGCATTTTTATTGTATTTTATGCTTCTGGCGTTGAATTCACAGTCTCTAACTACTCGATCTGGTGGAACATGCCCTAGAGTTAAGCCTAGGTTGCCCGGAAAGTAGAAATGACCATAACTTTCACACTGTTTGCAATCGTTCATTTTATACGATATAAAAGCTGTTGTACTTATATTGTATTTTATGCTTCTGGCGTAGACTTCTTAGGCCCTAACTATTCGACCTGGTGGAACAACGCCCTAGAGTGAAGCCTAGGTTGCCCAGAACGTAGAAGTGACCATAACTTTCATACTGGTTGCAATTATTCGTTTTATACGATGGAAAAACTGTTGTACATATATCGTATTTTATGCTTCTGGCGTTGGCTTCTTAGGCCCTAACTACTCGATCTGTTGGAGCAACGCCCTAGGGTGAAGCCTAGGTTGCCCGGAACGTAGAAATGATCATAACTAACAGACTGGTTGCAATTATTCGTTTTATACGATGGGAAGGCTGTTGTATTTATATTGTATTATATAGTTATGGCGTTGTCTTCTAGGGCCGTAGCTATTCGATGTGGTTGAGCAACGCCCTAGAGTGAAGCCTAGGTTACCCGGAACGTAGAAATGACCATAGCTTTCACACTGGTTGTAATTGTTCGTTTTATACGATGGAAAAACTGTTGTATTTATTCTGTATTTGGTGCCCCTGGCGTTGACTTCTTAGGCCCTTACCTTTGGATCGGGTGGAGCAACGCCCTAGAGTGAAGCCTAGGTTGCCCGGAACGTAGAAATGACCATTACTTCAACACTGGTTGCAAATTTTCATTTTATACGATGGAAAAACTGTTGTAGATATATCGTATTTGATGCTTCTGGCGTTGACTTCTAAGGCCCTAACAATTCGGTCTGGAGGAACGACGACCTAGAGTGAAGCCTAGGTCGACCAGGACGTAGAAATGACCATCACTTTCACACTGGTTGCAATTATTCGTGTTATACGATGGAACAACTGTTGCATTTACATTGTATTTTATGCTTCGGGCGTTGACTTCTAAGGCCCTAACAATTCGATCTGATGGAACAACACCCTACAGTGAAGCCTAGGTTGCCCGGAATGTAGAAATGACCATCACTTTCACACTGGTTGCAATTACTCCTGTTATACGGTGGAAAATCTGTTGTATCTTTACTGTATTTTATGCTTGGTGCGTTGACTTCTAAGGCCCTAACCATTCGAAGTGGTGGAGCAACGCCCTACAGTCAAGCCTAGGTTGCCGGAACGTAGAAATGATCATAACTTGCACACTGGTTGCAATTATTCGTTTTATACGATGGAAAAACTGTTGTACTTTTATTGTATTTTATGCTTCTGGCGATGACTTCTAAGGCTGTAGCTATTCGATGTGGTGCAGCAACGCCCTAGTATGAAGCCTAGGTTGCACGGAACGTAGCAATGACCATTACTCTCACACTGTTTGCAATTACTCCTGTTATACGATGGAAAAACTGTTGTACCTTTATTGCATTTTATGCATCGGGCGTTGACTTCTAAGGCCGTAGCTATTCGATGTGTTGGAGCAACGCCCTCGAGTGAAGCCTAGGTTGACCGGAACGTAGAAATGACCATTACTTTCACACTGGTTGCAATTATTCCTGTTATACGATGAAAAACTGTTGCATCTTTATTGTATTTTATGCTTCGTGCGTTGACTTCTAAGGCCCTAACCATTCGAACTGGTGGAGCAACGCCCTAGAGTCAAGCCTAGGTAGCCGGAACGTAGAAATGAGCATAACTTGCACACTGGTTGCAATTATTCGTTTTATACGATGGAAAAGCTGTTGTATTTATATTGTGTTTTATACTTCTGGCGTTGACTTCTTAGGTTGCAACTATTGGATCTGGTGGAACAACGCCTTAGATTGATGCCTATGTTGCCCGGAACGTAGAAATGACTACTACTTTCACACTGGTTGCAATTATTCATTTTATACGATGGAAAAACTGTTGTATTTTTATTGTATTTTATGCTTCTGGTGTTGACTTCTAAGGCCGTAGCTGTTCGATGTGTTGGAGCAACGCCCTAGAGTGAAGCCTAGGTTGCCCGGAACGTAGAAATGACCAGTACTTTCACACTGGTTGCAGTTATTCCTGTTATACGATGGAAAAACTGTTGTATTTTTATTGTATTTTTTGCTTCTGGCGTTGAATTCTAAGTCGTTAGCTATTCGATCTGGTGGAGAAACGCCCTAGTGTGAAGCCTAGGTTGCCCGGAACGTAGAAATGACCAGCACTTTCACACTGGTTGCAGTTATTCCTGTTATACGATGGAAAAACTGTTGTATTTTTATTGTATTTTTTGCTTCTGGCGTTGAATTCTAAGTCCCTAGCTATTCTACCAGCTGGAGCAACACCCTAGAGTGAAGCCTAGGTTTCCCGGAACGTAGAAATGACCATTACTTTCACACTGGTAGCAATTATCCTGTTATACGGTGGAGAAACTGTTGTATTTATATTGTATTTCATGCTTCTGGCGTTGACATATTAGGCCCTAATTATGCTATCTGGTGGAACAACGACCTAGATTGAAGCCTAGGTTGCCCGGAACGTAGAAATGACCATTACATTCACACTGTTTGCAATTATTCATTTTATACGATGTGAAAACTGTTGTATTTATAATGTATTTAATGCTTCTGGCGTTGACTTCTAAGGCCGTAGCTATTCTATCTGGTGGAGCAACGCCCTAGAGTGAAGCCTAGGTTGCCCGGAACGTAGAAATGGCCATTACTTTCACACTGGTTGCAATTATTCCTGTTCTACGATGGAAAAACTGTTGTAGCTATATTGTATTTTATGCTTCTGGCGTTGACTTCTAAGGCCGTAGCTATTCGATCTGGTGGAGCAACGCCCTAGAGTGAAGCCTAGGTTGCACGGAACGTAGAAATGACCATTACTTTCACACTGTTTCCAATTATTCATTTTATACGATGGAAACACTGTTGTATTTGTTTTGTATTTTATGCTTTTGGCGTTGACTTCTTTGGCCGTAACAATTCGATCTGGTGGAACAACGCCCTAGAGTGAAGCCTAGGTTGCCCGCAACGTAGAAATGACCATTACATTCACACTGTTTGTAATTATTCACTATATACGATGTGAAAACTGTTGTGTTTATAATGTATTTTATGCTCCTGGCGTTGACTTCTAAGGCCGTAGCTATTCGATCTGGTGGAGCGACGCCCTAGAGTGAAGCCTAGGTTGCCCGGAACGTGGAAATGACCAGTACTTTCACACTGGCTGCAGTTATTCCTGTTATACGATGGAAAAACTGTTGTATGTTTATTGTATTTTATGCTTCTGGCGTTGACTTCTAAGGCCGTAGCTATTCGATGTGTTGGAGCAACGCCATAGAGTGAAGCCTAGGTTGCCCGGAACGTAGAAATGACCATTACTTTCACAGTGGTTGCTATTATTCCTGTTATACGATGAAAAACTGTTGTATCTTTATTGTATTTTATGCTTCGGGCGTTGACTTCTAAGGCCCTAACTACTCGATCTGGTGGAGCAACGCCCTAGAGTGAAGCCTAGGTTGCCCGGAACGTAGAAATGACTATCACTTTCACACTGGTTGCAATTATTCGTGTTATACGACGGAAAAACTGTAGTATTTTTATCGTGTTTTATGCTTCTGGCGTTGACTTCTTAGTCCCTAACTATTCGATCTGGTGGAGCAACGCCCTGGAGTGAAGCCTAGGTTGCCCGTAACGTAGAACTGAACATTACTTTCACATTGTTTGCATTTATTCATTTAATACGATGGAGAAACTCTTGTATTTGTATTGTATTTTATGCTTCTGGCATTGACTTCTAAGGCCGTAGCTATTAGATGTGGTGGAGCAACGCCCTGGAGTGAAGCCTAGGTATCCCGGAACGTAGAAATGACCATTACTTTCACACTGGCTGCAATTATTCGTTTTATACGATGGAACAGCTGTTGCATTTTCATTGTATTTTACGCTTCGGTCGTTGACATCTAAGGCCCTAACTATTCGATCTGATGGAGCAACGCCCTAGAGTGAAGCCTAGGTTGCCCGGAATGTAGAAATGACCATAACTTTCACACTGGTTGCAATTATTCGTTTTATACGATGGAAAAGCTGTTGTATTTATATTGTGTTTTATGCTTCTGGCGTTGACTTCTTAGGCCCTAACTATTTGATCTGGTGGAGCAACGCCCTAGAGTGAAGCCTAGGTTGCACGGAACGTAGAAATGACCATTACTCTCACACTGGTTGCAATTACTCCTGTTATACGATGGAAAAACTGTTGTATCTTTATTGTATTTTATGCATCGGGCGTTGGATTCTAAGGCCGTAGCTATTCGATGTGTTGGAGCAACGCCCTAGAGTGAAGCCTAGGTTGACCGGAACGTAGAAATGACCATTACTTTCACACTGGTTGCAATTATTCCTGTTATACGATGAAAAACTGTTGCATCTTTATTGTATTTTATGCTTGGTGCGTTGACTTCTAAGGCCCTAACCATTCGAACTGGTGGAGCAACGCCCTAGAGTCAAGCCTAGGTTGCCGGAACGTAGAAATGATCATAACTTGCACACTGGTTGCAATTATTCGTTTTATACGATGGAAAAACTGTTGTACTTTTATTGTATTTTATGCTTCTGGCGATGACTTCTAAGGCTGTAGCTATTCGATGTGGTGCAGCAACGCCCTAGTATGAAGCCTAGGTTGCCCGGAACGTAGAAATGACCATTACTCTCACACTGTTTGCAATTACTCCTGTTATACGATGGAAAAACTGTTGTACCTTTATTGCATTTTATGCATCGGGCGTTGACTTCTAAGGCCGTAGCTATTCGATGTGTTGGAGCAACGCCCTAGAGTAAAGCCTAGGTTGACCGGAACGTAGAAATGACCATTACTTTCACACTGGTTGCAATTATTCCTGTTATACGATGAAAGACTGTTGTATTTTTATTGTATTTTATGCTTCTGCCGTTGAATTCTAATTCCCTAGCTATTCGATCTGGAGGAGCTACGCCCTAGAGTGAAGCCTAGGTTGCACGGAACGTAGAAATGACTACCACTTTCACACTGGTAGCAATTATTTCTGTTATACGATGGAAAAACTGTTGTATTTATTTTGTATTTTATGCTCCGGGCGTAGACTTCTAAGGCCCTAGATATTCGGACTGGCGGAGCAACGACCTAGAGTGAAGCGTAGATTGCCCGGAACGTAGAAATGGCCATTACTTGCACACTGGATGCAGTTATTCGTTTTATACGATGGAAAAACCGTTGTATTTATATTGTATGTTATGCTTCTGGCGTTGACTTCTTAGGCCCTTGCTATTCGATCTGGTGGAACAACGCCCTATATTAAAACCTAGGTAGCCCGGAACGTAGAAATGACCATAACTTTCACACCGGTTGCAATTACTCCTGTTATACGATGGAAAATCTGTTGTATCTTTATTGTCTTTTATGCTTCGGGCGTTGACTTCTAAGGCCCTAACTGTTCGATCTGGTGGAACAACGCCCTAGAGTGAAGCCTAGGTTGCCCGGAACGTAGAAATGGCCATTACTTTCACACTGGATGCAATTATTCGTTTTATACGATGGAAAAACTGTTGTATTTTTATTGTATTTTATGCTCCTGGCGTAGACTTCTATGGCCCTATCTATTCGATCTGGTGGAGCAACGCCCTAGAGTGAAGCCTAGGTTGCCCGGAACGTAGAAATGACTATCACTTTCACACTGGTTGCAATTACTCCTGTTATACGGTGGAAAATCTGTTGTATCTTTACTGTATTTTATGCTTCGGGCGTTGACTTCTAAGGCCCTAACTGTTCGATCTGGTGGAACAACGCCCAAGTGTGAAGCGTAGGTTGCCCGGAACGTAGAAAAGGCCATTACTTTCACACTGGATGCAATTATTCGTTTTATACGATGGAAAAACTGTTGTATTTTTATTGTATTTTATGCTCCTGGCGTAGACTTCTATGGCCCTATCTATTCGATCTGGTGGAGCAACGCCCTAGAGTGAAGCCTAGGTTGCGCGGAACGTAGAAATGACTATCACTTTCACACTGGTTGCAATTATTCGTGTTATACGATGGAAAAACTGTAGTATTTTTATCGTGTTTTATGCTTCTGGCGTTGACTTCTTAGGCCCTAACTATTCGATCTGGTGGAGCAACGCCCTGGAGTGAGGCCTAGGTTGCCCGTAACGTAGAAATGACCATTACTTTCACATTGTTTGCATTTATTCATTTAATACGATGGAGAAACTCTTGAATTTGTATTGTATTTTATGCTCCTGGCATTGACTTCTAAGGCCGTAGCTGTTAGATGTGGTGGAGCAACGCCCTGGAGTGAAGCCTAGGTATCCCGGAACGTAGAAATGACCATTACTTTCACACTGGCTGCAATTATTCGTTTTATACGATGGAACAGCTGTTGCATTTTCATTGTATTTTACGCTTCGGTCGTTGACATCTAAGGCCCTAACTATACGATCTGATGGAGCAACGCCCTAGAGTGAAGCCTAGGTTGCCCGGAAAGTAGAAATGACCATAAGTTTCACACTGGTTGCAATTATTCGTTTTATACGATGGAAAAGCTGTTGTATTTATATTGTGTTTTATGCTTCTGGCGTTGACTTCTTAGGCCCTAACTATTTGATCTGGTGGAGCAACGCCCTAGAGTGAAGCCTAGGTTGCACGGAACGTAGAAATGATCATAACTTGCACACTGGTTGCAATTATTCGTTTTATACGATGGAAAAACTGTTGTACTTTTATTGTATTTTATGCTTCTGGCGATGACTTCTAAGGCTGTAGCTATTCGATCTCGAGGAGCTACGCCCTAGAGTGAAGCCTAGGTTGCCCGGAACGTAGAAATGACTACCACTTTCACACTGGTTGCAATTATTTCTGTTATACGATGGAAAAACTGTTGTATTTATTTTGTATTTTATGCTCCGGGCGTAGACTTCTATGGCCCTATCTATTCGATCTGGTGGAGCAACGCCCTAGAGTGAAGCCTAGGTTGCGCGGAACGTAGAAATGACTATCACTTTCACACTGGTTGCAATTATTCGTGTTATACGATGGAAAAACTGTAGTATTTTTATCGTGTTTTATGCTTCTGGCGTTGACTTCTTAGGCCCTAACTATTCGATCTGGTGGAGCAACGCCCTGGAGTGAGGCCTAGGTTGCCCGTAACGTAGAAATGACCATTACTTTCACATTGTTTGCATTTATTCATTTAATACGATGGAGAAACTCTTGAATTTGTATTGTATTTTATGCTCCTGGCATTGACTTCTAAGGCCGTAGCTGTTAGATGTGGTGGAGCAACGCCCTGGAGTGAAGCCTAGGTATCCCGGAACGTAGAAATGACCATTACTTTCACACTGGCTGCAATTATTCGTTTTATACGATGGAACAGCTGTTGCATTTTCATTGTATTTTACGCTTCGGTCGTTGACATCTAAGGCCCTAACTATACGATCTGATGGAGCAACGCCCTAGAGTGAAGCCTAGGTTGCCCGGAAAGTAGAAATGACCATAAGTTTCACACTGGTTGCAATTATTCGTTTTATACGATGGAAAAGCTGTTGTATTTATATTGTGTTTTATGCTTCTGGCGTTGACTTCTTAGGCCCTAACTATTTGATCTGGTGGAGCAACGCCCTAGAGTGAAGCCTAGGTTGCACGGAACGTAGAAATGATCATAACTTGCACACTGGTTGCAATTATTCGTTTTATACGATGGAAAAACTGTTGTACTTTTATTGTATTTTATGCTTCTGGCGATGACTTCTAAGGCTGTAGCTATTCGATCTCGAGGAGCTACGCCCTAGAGTGAAGCCTAGGTTGCCCGGAACGTAGAAATGACTACCACTTTCACACTGGTTGCAATTATTTCTGTTATACGATGGAAAAACTGTTGTATTTATTTTGTATTTTATGCTCCGGGCGTAGACTTCTAAGGCACTAGATATTCGAACTGGCGGAGCAACGACCTAGAGTGAAGCGTAGATTGCCCGGAACGTAGAAATGGCCATTACTTGCACACTGGATGCAGTTATTCGTTTTATACGATGGAAAAACCGTTGTATTTATATTGTATGTTATGCTTCTGGCGTTGACTTCTTAGGCCCTTGCTATTCGATCTGGTGGAACAACGCCCTATATTAAATCCTAGGTTGCCCGGAACGTAGAAATGACCATAACTTTCACACCGGTTGCAATTACTCCTGTTATACGATGGAAAATCTGTTGTATCTTTATTGTCTTTTATGCTTCGGGCGTTGACTTCTAAGGCCCTAACGGTTCGATCTGGTGGAACAATGCCCTAGAGTGAAGCCTACGTTGCCCGGAACGTTGAAATGGCCATTACTTTCACACTGGATGCAATTATTCGTTTTATACGATGGAAAAACTGTTGTATTTTTATTGTATTTTATGCTCCTGGCGTAGACTTCTATGGCCCTATCTATTCGATCTGGTGGAGCAACGCCCTAGAGTGAAGCCTAGGTTGCGCGGAACGTAGAAATGACTATCACTTTCACACTGGTTGCAATTATTCGTGTTATACGATGGAAAAACTGTAGTATTTTTATCGTGTTTTATGCTTCTGGCGTTGACTTCTTAGGCCCTAACTATTCGATCTGGTGGAGCAACGCCCTGGAGTGAAGCCTAGGTTGCCCGTAACGTAGAAATGACCATTACTTTCACATTGTTTGCATTTATTCATTTAATACGATGGAGAAACTCTTGTATTTGTATTGTATTTTATGCTTCTGGCATTGACTTCTAAGGCCGTAGCTGTTAGATGTGGTGGAGCAACGCCCTGGAGTGAAGCCTAGGTATCCCGGAACGTAGAAATGACCATTACTTTCACACTGGCTGCAATTATTCGTTTTATACGATGGAACAGCTGTTGCATTTTCATTGTATTTTACGCTTCGGTCGTTGACATCTAAGGCCCTAACTATACGATCTGATGGAGCAACGCCCTAGAGTGAAGCCTAGGTTGCCCGGAATGTAGAAATGACCATAAGTTTCACACTGGTTGCAATTATTCGTTTTATACGATGGAAAAGCTGTTGTATTTATATTGTGTTTTATGCTTCTGGCGTTGACTTCTTAGGCCCTAACTATTTGATCTGGTGGAGCAACGCCCTAGAGTGAAGCCTAGGTTGCACGGAACGTAGAAATGATCATAACTTGCACACTGGTTGCAATTATTCGTTTTATACGATGGAAAAACTGTTGTACTTTTATTGTATTTTATGCTTCTTGCGATGACTTCTAAGGCTGTAGCTATTCGATCTCGAGGAGCTACGCCCTAGAGTGAAGCCTAGGTTGCCCGGAACGTAGAAATGACTACCACTTTCACACTGGTTGCAATTATTTCTGTTATACGATGGAAAAACTGTTGTATTTATTTTGTATTTTATGCTCCGGGCGTAGACTTCTAAGGCACTAGATATTCGAACTGGCGGAGCAACGACCTAGAGTGAAGCGTAGATTGCCCGGAACGTAGAAATGGCCATTACTTGCACACTGGATGCAGTTATTCGTTTTATACGATGGAAAAACCGTTGTATTTATATTGTATGTTATGCTTCTGGCGTTGACTTCTTAGGCCCTTGCTATTCGATCTGGTGGAACAACGCCCTATATTAAATCCTAGGTTGCCCGGAACGTAGAAATGACCATAACTTTCACACCGGTTGCAATTACTCCTGTTATACGATGGAAAATCTGATGTATCTTTATTGTCTTTTATGCTTCGGGCGTTGACTTCTAAGGCCCTAACTGTTCGATCTGGTGGAACAACGCCCTAGAGTGAAGCCTAGGTTGCCCGGAACGTAGAAATGGCCATTACTTTCACACTGGATGCAATTATTCGTTTTATACGATGGAAAAACTGTTGTATTTTTATTGTATTTTATGCTCCTGGCGTAGACTTCTATGGCCCTATCTATTCGATCTGGTGGAGCAACGCCCTAGAGTGAAGCCTAGGTTGCCCGGAACGTAGAAATGACTATCACTTTCACACTGGTTGCAATTATTCGTGTTATACGATGGAAAAACTGTTGCATTTTCATTGTATTTTATGCTTCGAGCGTTGACTTCTAAGGCCCTAACTATTCGATCTGGTGGAGCAACGCCCTACAGTGAAGCCTAGGTTGCCCGGAATGTAGAAATGACCATCACTTTCACACTGGTTGCAATTACTCCTGTTATACGGTGGAAAATCTGTTGTATCTTTACTGTATTTTATGCTTCGGGCGTTGACTTCTAAGGCCCTAACTGTTCGATCTGGTGGAACAACGCCCAAGTGTGAAGCGTAGGTTGCCCGGAACGTAGAAAAGGCCA
Source organism: Calliopsis andreniformis (assembly GCF_051401765.1). Lineage (NCBI taxonomy): Eukaryota > Metazoa > Arthropoda > Insecta > Hymenoptera > Andrenidae > Calliopsis > Calliopsis andreniformis. Next base: position 22,358,929 of record NW_027480422.1, read on the forward strand.
TTACTTTCACACTGGATGCAATTATTCGTTTTATACGATGGAAAAACTGTTGTATTTTTATTGTATTTTATGCTCCTGGCGTAGACTTCTATGGCCCTATCTATTCGATCTGGTGGAGCAACGCCCTAGAGTGAAGCCTAGGTTGCGCGGAACGTAGAAATGACTATCACTTTCACACTGGTTGCAATTATTCGTGTTATACGATGGAAAAACTGTAGTATTTTTATCGTGTTTTATGCTTCTGGCGTTGACTTCTTAGGCCCTAACTATTCGATCTGGTGGAGCAACGCCCTGGAGTGAGGCCTAGGTTGCCCGTAACGTAGAAATGACCATTACTTTCACATTGTTTGCATTTATTCATTTAATACGATGGAGAAACTCTTGAATTTGTATTGTATTTTATGCTCCTGGCATTGACTTCTAAGGCCGTAGCTGTTAGATGTGGTGGAGCAACGCCCTGGAGTGAAGCCTAGGTATCCCGGAACGTAGAAATGACCATTACTTTCACACTGGCTGCAATTATTCGTTTTATACGATGGAACAGCTGTTGCATTTTCATTGTATTTTACGCTTCGGTCGTTGACATCTAAGGCCCTAACTATACGATCTGATGGAGCAACGCCCTAGAGTGAAGCCTAGGTTGCCCGGAAAGTAGAAATGACCATAAGTTTCACACTGGTTGCAATTATTCGTTTTATACGATGGAAAAGCTGTTGTATTTATATTGTGTTTTATGCTTCTGGCGTTGACTTCTTAGGCCCTAACTATTTGATCTGGTGGAGCAACGCCCTAGAGTGAAGCCTAGGTTGCACGGAACGTAGAAATGATCATAACTTGCACACTGGTTGCAATTATTCGTTTTATACGATGGAAAAACTGTTGTACTTTTATTGTATTTTATGCTTCTGGCGATGACTTCTAAGGCTGTAGCTATTCGATCTCGAGGAGCTACGCCCTAGAGTGAAGCCTAGGTTGCCCGGAACGTAGAAATGACTACCACTTTCACACTGGTTGCAATTATTTCTGTTATACGATGGAAAAACTGTTGTATTTATTTTGTATTTTATGCTCCGGGCGTAGACTTCTAAGGCACTAGATATTCGAACTGGCGGAGCAACGACCTAGAGTGAAGCGTAGATTGCCCGGAACGTAGAAATGGCCATTACTTGCACACTGGATGCAGTTATTCGTTTTATACGATGGAAAAACCGTTGTATTTATATTGTATGTTATGCTTCTGGCGTTGACTTCTTAGGCCCTTGCTATTCGATCTGGTGGAACAACGCCCTATATTAAATCCTAGGTTGCCCGGAACGTAGAAATGACCATAACTTTCACACCGGTTGCAATTACTCCTGTTATACGATGGAAAATCTGATGTATCTTTATTGTCTTTTATGCTTCGGGCGTTGACTTCTAAGGCCCTAACTGTTCGATCTGGTGGAACAATGCCCTAGAGTGAAGCCTACGTTGCCCGGAACGTTGAAATGGCCATTACTTTCACACTGGATGCAATTATTCGTTTTATACGATGGAAAAACTGTTGTATTTTTATTGTATTTTATGCTCCTGGCGTAGACTTCTATGGCCCTATCTATTCGATCTGGTGGAGCAACGCCCTAGAGTGAAGCCTAGGTTGCCCGGAACGTAGAAATGACTATCACTTTCACACTGGTTGCAATTATTCGTGTTATACGATAAAAAAACTGTTGCATTTTCATTGTATTTTATGCTTCGAGCGTTGACTTCTAAGGCCCTAACTATTCGATCTGGTGGAGCAACGCCCTACAGTGAAGCCTAGGTTGCCCGGAATGTAGAAATGACCATCACTTTCACACTGGTTGCAATTACTCCTGTTATACGGTGGAAAATCTGTTGTATCTTTACTGTATTTTATGCTTCGGGCGTTGACTTCTAAGGCCCTAACTGTTCGATCTGGTGGAACAACGCCCAAGTGTGAAGCGTAGGTTGCCCGGAACGTAGAAAAGGCCATTACTTTCACACTGGATGCAATTATTCGTTTTATACGATGGAAAAACTGTTGTATTTTTATTGTATTTTATGCTCCTGGCGTAGACTTCTATGGCCCTATCTATTCGATCTGGTGGAGCAACGCCCTAGAGTGAAGCCTAGGTTGCCCGGAACGTAGAAATGACTATCACTTTCACACTGGTTGCAATTATTCGTGTTATACGATGGAAAAACTGTAGTATTTTTATCGTGTTTTATGCTTCTGGCGTTGACTTCTTAGGCCCTAACTATTCGATCTGGTGGAGCAACGCCCTGGAGTGAAGCCTAGGTTGCCCGTAACGTAGAAATGACCATACTTTCACATTGTTTGCAATTATTCATTTTATACGATGGAGAAACCCTTGTATTTGTATTGTATTTGATGCTTCTGGCATTGACTTCTAAGGCCGTAGCTGTTAGATGTGGTGGAGCAACGCCCTGGAGTTAAGCGTAGGTATCCCGGAACGTAGAAATGACCATTACTTTCACACTGGCTGCAATTATTCGTTTTATACGATGGAAAAGCTGTTGTATTTATATTGTGTTTTATGCTTCTGGCGTTGACTTCTTAGGCCCTAACTATTCGATGTGGTGGAACAATGCCTTAGATTGAAGCCTAGGTTGCCCGGAACGTAGAAATGTCTACTACTTTCACACTGGTTGCAATTATTCATTTTATACGATGGAAAAACTGTTGTATGTTTATTGTATTTTATGCTTCTGGCGTTGGCTTCTAAGGCCGTAGCTATTCGATGTGTTGCAGCAACGCCCTAGAGTGAAGCCTAGGTTGCCCGGAACGTAGAAATGACCATTACTTTCACACTGGTTGCAATTATTCCTGTTATAAGATGAAAAACTGTTGTATCTTTATTGTATTTTATGCTTCGGGCGTTGACTTCTAAGGCCCTAACTACTCGATCTGGTGGAGCAACGCCCTAGTGTGAAGCGTAGGTTGCCCGGAACGTAGAAATGGCCATTACTTGCACACTGGTTGCAATTATTCGTTCTATACGATGGAAAAACTGTTGTACTTGTTTTGTATTTTATGCTTCTGGCGTTGACTTCTAAGGCCCTAACAATTCGGTCTGGAGGAACAACGACCTAGAGTGAAGCCTAGGTCGACCAGGACGTAGAAATGACCATCACTTTCACACTGGTTGCAATTATTCGTGTTATACGATGTAACAGCTGTTGTATTTTCATTGTATTTTACGCTTCGGTCGTTGACATCTAAGGCCCTAACTATTCGATCTGGTGGAGCAACACCCTAGAGTGAAGCCTAGGTTGCCCGGAATGTAGAAATGACCATAACTTTCACACTGGTTGCAATTATTCGTTTTATACGATGGAAAAGCTGTTGTATTTATATTGTGTTTTATGCTACTGGCGTTGACTTCTTAGGCCCTAACTATTTGATCTGGTGGAGCAACGCCCTAGAGTGAAGCCTAGGTTGCACGGAATGTAGAAATGATCATAACTTGCACACTGGTTGCAATTATTCGTTCTATACGATGGAAAAACTGTTGTACTTTTATTGTATTTTATGCTTCTGGCGATGACTTCTAAGGCTGTAGCTATTCGATCTGGAGGAGCTACGCCCTAGAGTGAAGCCTAGGTTGCCCGGAACGTAGAAATGACTACCACTTTCACACTGCTTGCAATTATTTCTGTTATACGATGGAAAAACTGTTGTATTTATTTTCTATTTTATGCTCCGGGCGTAGACTTCTAAGGCACTAGATATTCGAACTGGCGGAAGAACGACCTAGAGTGAAGCGTAGATTGCCCGGAACGTAGAAATGGCCATTACTTGCACACTGGATGCAGTTATTCGTTTTATACGATGGAAAAACCGTTGTATTTATATTGTATGTTATGCTTCTGGCGTTGACTTCTTAGGCCCTTGCTATTCGATCTGGTGGAACAACGCCCTATATTAAATCCTAGGTTGCCCGGAACGTAGAAATGACCATAACTTTCACACCGGTTGCAATTACTCCTGTTATACGATGGAAAATCTGTTGTATCTTTATTGTCTTTTATGCTTCGGGCGTTGACTTCTAAGGCCCTAACGGTTCGATCTGGTGGAACAATGCCCTAGAGTGAAGCCTACGTTGCCCGGAACGTTGAAATGGCCATTACTTTCACACTGGATGCAATTATTCGTTTTATACGATGGAAAAACTGTTGTATTTTTATTGTATTTTATGCTCCTGGCGTAGACTTCTATGGCCCTATCTATTCGATCTGGTGGAGCAACGCCCTAGAGTGAAGCCTAGGTTGCGCGGAACGTAGAAATGACTATCACTTTCACACTGGTTGCAATTATTCGTGTTATACGATGGAAAAACTGTAGTATTTTTATCGTGTTTTATGCTTCTGGCGTTGACTTCTTAGGCCCTAACTATTCGATCTGGTGGAGCAACGCCCTGGAGTGAAGCCTAGGTTGCCCGTAACGTAGAAATGACCATTACTTTCACATTGTTTGCATTTATTCATTTAATACGATGGAGAAACTCTTGTATTTGTATTGTATTTTATGCTTCTGGCATTGACTTCTAAGGCCGTAGCTGTTAGATGTGGTGGAGCAACGCCCTGGAGTGAAGCCTAGGTATCCCGGAACGTAGAAATGACCATTACTTTCACACTGGCTGCAATTATTCGTTTTATACGATGGAACAGCTGTTGCATTTTCATTGTATTTTACGCTTCGGTCGTTGACATCTAAGGCCCTAACTATACGATCTGATGGAGCAACGCCCTAGAGTGAAGCCTAGGTTGCCCGGAATGTAGAAATGACCATAAGTTTCACACTGGTTGCAATTATTCGTTTTATACGATGGAAAAGCTGTTGTATTTATATTGTGTTTTATGCTTCTGGCGTTGACTTCTTAGGCCCTAACTATTTGATCTGGTGGAGCAACGCCCTAGAGTGAAGCCTAGGTTGCACGGAACGTAGAAATGATCATAACTTGCACACTGGTTGCAATTATTCGTTTTATACGATGGAAAAACTGTTGTACTTTTATTGTATTTTATGCTTCTTGCGATGACTTCTAAGGCTGTAGCTATTCGATCTCGAGGAGCTACGCCCTAGAGTGAAGCCTAGGTTGCCCGGAACGTAGAAATGACTACCACTTTCACACTGGTTGCAATTATTTCTGTTATACGATGGAAAAACTGTTGTATTTATTTTGTATTTTATGCTCCGGGCGTAGACTTCTAAGGCACTAGATATTCGAACTGGCGGAGCAACGACCTAGAGTGAAGCGTAGATTGCCCGGAACGTAGAAATGGCCATTACTTGCACACTGGATGCAGTTATTCGTTTTATACGATGGAAAAACCGTTGTATTTATATTGTATGTTATGCTTCTGGCGTTGACTTCTTAGGCCCTTGCTATTCGATCTGGTGGAACAACGCCCTATATTAAATCCTAGGTTGCCCGGAACGTAGAAATGACCATAACTTTCACACCGGTTGCAATTACTCCTGTTATACGATGGAAAATCTGATGTATCTTTATTGTCTTTTATGCTTCGGGCGTTGACTTCTAAGGCCCTAACTGTTCGATCTGGTGGAACAATGCCCTAGAGTGAAGCCTACGTTGCCCGGAACGTTGAAATGGCCATTACTTTCACACTGGATGCAATTATTCGTTTTATACGATGGAAAAACTGTTGTATTTTTATTGTATTTTATGCTCCTGGCGTAGACTTCTATGGCCCTATCTATTCGATCTGGTGGAGCAACGCCCTAGAGTGAAGCCTAGGTTGCCCGGAACGTAGAAATGACTATCACTTTCACACTGGTTGCAATTATTCGTGTTATACGATGGAAAAACTGTTGCATTTTCATTGTATTTTATGCTTCGAGCGTTGACTTCTAAGGCCCTAACTATTCGATCTGGTGGAGCAACGCCCTACAGTGAAGCCTAGGTTGCCCGGAATGTAGAAATGACCATCACTTTCACACTGGTTGCAATTACTCCTGTTATACGGTGGAAAATCTGTTGTACCTTTACTGTATTTTATGCTTCGGGCGTTGACTTCTAAGGCCCTAACTGTTCGATCTGGTGGAACAACGCCCAAGTGTGAAGCGTAGGTTGCCCGGAACGTAGAAAAGGCCATTACTTTCACACTGGATGCAATTATTCGTTTTATACGATGGAAAAACTGTTGTATTTTTATTGTATTTTATGCTCCTGGCGTAGACTTCTATGGCCCTATCTATTCGATCTGGTGGAGCAACGCCCTAGAGTGAAGCCTAGGTTGCCCGGAACGTAGAAATGACTATCACTTTCACACTGGTTGCAATTATTCGTGTTATACGATGGAAAAACTGTAGTATTTTTATCGTGTTTTATGCTTCTGGCGTTGACTTCTTAGGCCCTAACTATTCGATCTGGTGGAGCAACGCCCTGGAGTGAAGCCTAGGTTGCCCGTAACGTAGAAATGACCATTACTTTCACATTGTTTGCATTTATTCATTTAATACGATGGAGAAACTCTTGTATTTGTATTGTATTTTATGCTTCTGGCATTGACTTCTAAGGCCGTAGCTGTTAGATGTGGTGGAGCAACGCCCTGGAGTGAAGCCTAGGTATCCCGGAACGTAGAAATGACCATTACTTTCACACTGGCTGCAATTATTCGTTTTATACGATGGAACAGCTGTTGCATTTTCATTGTATTTTACGCTTCGGTCGTTGACATCTAAGGCCCTAACTATTCGATCTGATGGAGCAACGCCCTAGAGTGAAGCCTAGGTTGCCCGGAATGTAGAAATGACCATAAGTTTCACACTGGTTGCAATTATTCGTTTTATACGATGGAAAAGCTGTTGTATTTATATTGTGTTTTATGCTTCTGGCGTTGACTTCTTAGGCCCTAACTATTTGATCTGGTGGAGCAACGCCCTAGAGTGAAGGCTAGGTTGCACGGAACGTAGAAATGACCATTACTCTCACACTGGTTGCAATTACTCCTGTTATACGATGGAAAAACTGTTGTATCTTTATTGTATTTTATGCATCGGGCGTTGACTTCTAAGGCCGTAGCTATTCGATGTGTTGGAGCAACGACCTAGAGTGAAGCCTAGGTTGACCGGAACGTAGAAATGACCATTACTTTCACACTGGTTGCAATTATTCCTGTTATACGATGAAAAACTGTTGCATCTTTATTGTATTTTGTGCTTGGTGCGTTGACTTCTAAGGCCCTAACCATTCGAACTGGTGGAGCAGCGCCCTAGAGTCAAGCCTAGGTTGCCGGAACGTAGAAATGATCATAACTTGCACACTGGTTGCAATTATTCGTTTTATACGATGGAAAAACTGTTGTACTTTTATTGTATTTTATGCTTCTGGCGATGACTGCTAAGGCTGTAGCTATTCGATGTGGTGCAGCAACGCCCTAGCATGAAGCCTAGGTTGCCCGGAACGTAGAAATGACCATTACTCTCACACTGTTTGCAATTACTCCTGTTATACGATGGAAAAACTGTTGTACCTTTATTGCATTTTATGCATCGGGTGTTGACTTCTAAGGCCGTAGCTATTCGATGTGTTGGAGCAACGCCCTACAGTGAAGCCTAGGTTGACCGGAACGTAGAAATGACCATTACTTTCACACTGGTTGCAGTTATTCCTGTTATACGATGAAAAACTGTTGCATCTTTATTGTATTTTATGCTTCCGGCGTTGACTTCTAAGGCCCTAACCATTCGAACTTGTGGAGCAACGCCCTAGAGTCAAGCCTAGGTTGCCGGAACGTAGAAATGAGCATAACTTGCACACTGGTTGCAATTATTCGTTTTATACGATGGAAAAGCTGTTGTATTTATATTGTGTTTTATACTTCTGGCGTTGACTTCTTAGGTTGCAACTATTGGATCTGCTGTAACAACGCCTTAGATTGATGCCTATGTTGCCCGGAACGTAGAAATGACTACTACTTTCACACTGGTTGCAATTATTCATTTTATACGATGGAAAAACTGTTTACTTTTATTGTATTTTATGCTTCTGGCGTTGACTTCTAAGGCTGTAGCTATTCGATGTGGTGCAGCAACGCCCCAGTGTGAAGCCTAGGTTGCCCGGAACGTAGAAATGACTACTACTTTCACACTGGTTGCAATTATTCATTTTATACGATGGAAAAACTGTTGTATTTTTTTGTATTTTATGCTTCCGGCGTTGACTTCTAAGGCCGTAGCTGTTCGATGTGTTGGAGCAACGCCCTAGAGTGAAGCCTAGGTTGCCCGGAACGTAGAAATGACCAGTACTTTCACACTGGTTGCAGTTATTCCTGTTATACGATGGAAAAACTGTTGTATTTTTATTGTATTTTTTGCTTCTGGCGTTCAATTCTAAGTCCCTAGCTATTCTACCTGCTGGAGCAACACCCTAGAGTGAAGCCTAGGTTTCCCGGAACGTAGAAATGACCATTACTTTCACACTGGTTGCAATTATCCTGTTATACGGTGGAGAAACTGTTGTATTTATATTGTATTTCATGCTTCTGGCGTTGACATATTAGGCCCTAATTATGCTATCTAGTGGAACAACGACCTAGATTGAAGCCTAGGTTGCCCGGAACGTAGAAATGACCATTACATTCACACTGTTTGCAATTATTCATTTTATACGATGTGAAAACTGTTGCATTTATAATGTATTTTATGCTTCTGTCGTTGACTTCTTAGGCCCTAATTATTCGATCTGGTGGAACAACAGCCTAGATTGAAGCCTAAGTTGTCCGGAACGTAGAAATGACCATTACTTTCACACTGTTTGAAATTATTCATTTTATACGATGCAAATACTGTTGTATTTATAATGTATTTTATGCTTCTGGCGTTGACTTCTAAGGCCATAGCTATTCTATCTGGTGGAGCAACGCCCTAGAGTGAAGCCTAGGTTGCCCGGAACGTAGAAATGGCCATTACTTTCACACTGGTTGCAATTATTCCTGTTATACGATGGAAAAACTGTTGTATCCATATTGTATTTTATGCTTCTGGCGTTGACTTCTAAGGCCGTAGCTATTCGATCTGGTGGAGCAACGCCCTAGAGTGAAGCCTAGGTTGCACGGAACGTAGAAATGACCATTACTTTCACACTGTTTCCAATTATTCATTTTATACGATTGAAACACTGTTGTATTTGTTTTGTATTTTATGCTTTTGGCGTTGACTTCTTAGGCCGTAACAATTCGATCTGGTGGAACAACGCCCTAGAGTGCAGCCTAGGTTGCCCGGAACGTAGAAATGACCATAACTTTCACACTGGTTGCAATTATTCGTTTTATACGATGGAAAAGCTGTTGTATTTATGTTGTGTTTTATGCTTCTGGCGTTGACTTCTTAGGCCCTAACGATTTGATCTGGTGGAGCAACGCCCTAGAGTGAAGCCTAGGTTGCACGGAACGTAGAAATGACCATTACTCTCACACTGGTTGCAATTACTCCTATTATACGATGGAAAAACTGTTGTATCTTTATTGTATTTTATGCATCGGGCGTTGACTGCTAAGGCCGTAGCTATTCGATGTGTTGGAGCAACGCCCTAGAGTGAAGCCTAGGTTGACCGGAACGTAGAAATGACCATTATTTTCACACTGGTTGCAATTATTCCTGTTATACGATGAAAAACTGTTGCATCCTTATTGTATTTTATGCTTGGTGCGTTGACTTCTAAGGCCCTAACCATTCGATCTGGTGGAGCCACGCCCTAGAGTGAAGCCTAGGTTTCCCGGAACGTAGAAGTGGCCATCACTTTCACACCGGATGCAATTATTCGTTTTATACGAAGGAAAAACTGATGTATTTATATTGTATTTTATGCTTCTGGAGTTGACTTCTTAGGCCATAACTATTCGATCTGGTGGAACAACGCCCTAGATTGAAGCCTATGTTGCCCGGAACGTAGAAATAACTACTACTTTCACACTGGTTGCAATTATTCATTTTATACGATGGAAAAACTGTTGTACTTTTATTGTATTTTATGCTTCTGGCGTTGACTTCTAAGGCCGTAGCTATTCGATGTGGTGCAGCACCGCCCTAGTGTGAAGCCTAGGTTGCCCGGAACGTAGAAATGGCCATTACTTTCACAATGGTTGGAATTATTCCTGTTATACGATGAAAGACTGTTGTATTTTTATTGTATTTTATGCTTCTGCCGTTGAATTCTAATTCCCTAGCTATTCGATCTGGAGGACCTACGCCCTAGAGTGAAGCCTAGGTTGCACGGAACGTAGAAATGACTACCACTTTCACACTGGTTGCAATTATTTCTGTTATACGATGGAAAAACTGTTGTATTTATTTTGTATTTTATGCTCCGGACGTAGACTTCTAAGGCCCTAGATATTCGAACTTGCGGAGCAACGACCTAGAGTGAAGCGTAGATTGCCCGGAACGTAGAAATGGCCATTACTTGCACACTGGATGCAGTTATTCGTTTTATACGATGGAAAAACCGTTGTATTTATATTGTATGTTATGCTTCTGGCGTTGACTTCTTAGGCCCTTGCTATTCGATCTGGTGGAACAACGCCCTATATTAAATCCTAGGTAGCCCGGAACGTAGAAATGACCATAACTTTCACACCGGTTGCAATTACTCCTGTTATACAATGGAAAATCTGTTGTATCTTTATTGTCTTTTATGCTTCGGGCGTTGACTTCTAAGGCCCTAACTGTTCGATCTGGTGGAACAACGCCCTAGAGTGAAGCCTAGGTTGCCCGGAACGTTTGAAATGGCCATTACTTTCACACTGGATGCAATTATTCGTTTTATACGATGGAAAAACTGTTGCATTTTTATTGTATTTTATGCTCCTGGCGTAGACTTCTATGACCCTATCTATTCGATCTGGTGGAGCAACGCCCTAGAGTGAAGCCTAGGTTGCCCGGAACGTAGAAATGACTATAACTTTCACACTGGTTGCAATTATTCGTGTTATACGATGGAAAAACTGTTGCATTTTCATTGTGTTTTATGCTTCTGGCGTTGACTTCTTAGGCCCTAACTATTCGATGTGGTGGAACAACGCCTTAGATTGAAGCCTAGGTTGCCCGGAACGTAGAAATGTCTACTACTTTCACACTGGTTGCAATTATTCATTTTATACGATGGAAAAACTGTTGTATGTTTATTGTATTTTATGCTTCTGGCGTTGGCTTCTAAGGCCGTAGCTATTCGATGTGTTGGAGCAACGCCCTAGAGTGAAGCATAGGTTGCCCGGAACGTAGAAATGACCATTACTTTCACACTGGTTGCAATTATTCCTGTTATAAGATGAAAAACTGTTGTATCTTTATTGTATTTTATGCTTCGGGCGTTGACTTCTAAGGCCCTAACTACTCGATCTGGTGGAGCAACGCCCTAGTGTGAAGCGTAGGTTGCCCGGAACGTAGAAATGGCCATTACTTGCACACCGGTTGCAATTATTCGTTCTATACGATGGAAAAACTGTTGTATTTGTTTTGTCTTTTATGCTTCTGGCGTTGACTTCTAAGGCCCTAACAATTCGGTCTGGAGGAACAACGACCTAGAGTGAAGCCTAGGTCGACCAGGACGTAGAAATGACCATCACTTTCACACTGGTTGCAATTATTCGTGTTATACGATGCAACAGCTGTTGCATTTTCATTGTATTTTACGCTTCGGTCGTTGACATTTAAGGCCCTAACTATTCGATCTGGTGGAGCAACACCCTAGAGTGAAGCCTAGGTTGCCCGGAATGTAGAAATGACCATAACTTTCACACTGGTTGCAATTATTCGCTTTATACGATGGAAAAGCTGTTGTATTTATATTGTGTTTTATGCTTCTGGCGTTGACTTCTTAGGCCCTAACTATTTGATCTGGTGGAGCAACGCCCTAGAGCGAAGCCTAGGTTGCACGGAACGTAGAAATGATCATAACTTGCACACTGGTTGCAATTATTCGTTTTATACGATGGAAAAACTGTTGTACTTTTATTGTATTTTATGCTTCTGGCGATGACTTCTAAGGCTGTAGCTATTCGATCTGGAGGAGCTACGCCCTAGAGTGAAGCCTAGGTTGCCCGGAACGTAGAAATGACTACCACTTTCACACTGGTTGCAATTATTTCTGTTATACGATGGAAAAACTGTTGTATTTATTTTGTATTTTATGCTCCGGGAGTAGACTTCTAAGGCACTAGATATTCGAACTGGCGGAGCAACGACCTAGAGTGAAGCGTAGATTGCCCGGAACGTAGAAATGGCCATTACTTGCACACTGGATGCAGTTATTCGTTTTATACGATGGAAAAACCGTTGTATTTATATTGTATGTTATGCTTCTGGCGTTGACTTCTTAGGCTCTTGCTATTCGATCTGGTGGAACAAAGGCCTATATTAAATCCTAGGTTGCCCGGAACGTAGAAATGACCATAACTTTCACACCGGTTGCAATTACTCCTGTTATACGATGGAAAATCTGTTGTATCTTTATTGTCTTTTATGCTTCGGGCGTTGACTTCTAAGGCCCTAACTGTTCGATCTGGTGGAACAACGACCTAGATTGAAGCCTAGGTTGCCCGGAACGTAGAAATGACCATTACATTCACACTGTTTGCAATTATTCATTTTATACGATGTGAAAACTGTTGTATTTATAATGTATTTTATGCTCCTGGCGTTGACTTCTAAGGCCGTAGCTATTCGATCTGGTGGAGCGACGCCCTAGAGTGAAGCCTAAGTTTCCCGGAACGTAGAAATGTCCATTATTTTCACAGTGGTTGCAATTATTCCTGTTATACGATGGAAAAACTGTTGTGTTTATATTGTGTTTTGTGCATCTGGCGTTGACTTCTAAGGCCGTAGCTATCCGATCTGGTGGAGCAACGCCCTAGAGTGAAGCCTAGGTTTCCCGGAACGTAGAAATGACCATAACTTTCACACTGGTTGCAATTATTCGTTTTATACGATGGAAAAGCTGTTGTATTTATATTGTGTTTTATGCTTCTGGCGTTGACTTCTTAGGCCCTAACTATTTGATCTGGTGGAGCAACGCCCTAGAGTGAAGCCTAAGTTGCACGGAACGTAGAAATGACCATTACTCTCACACTGGTTGCAATTACTCATATTATACGATGGAAAAACTGTTGTATCTTTATTGTATTTTATGCATCGGGCGTTGACTTCTAAGGCCGTAGCTATTCGATGTGTTGGAGCAACGCCCTAGAGTGAAGCCTAGGTTGACCGGAACGTAGAAATGACCATTATTTTCACACTGGTTGCAATTATTCCTGTTATACGATGAAAAACTGTTGCATCTTTATTGTATTTTATGCTTGGTGCGTTGACTTCTAAGGCCCTAACCATTCGATCTGGTGGAGCCACGCCCTAGAGTGAAGCCTAGGTTTCCCGGAACGTAGAAGTGGCCATGACTTTCACACCGGATGCAATTATTCGTTTTATACGAAGGAAAAACTGATGTATTTATATTGTATTTTATGCTTCTGGGGTTGACTTCTTGGGCCATAACTATTCGATCTGGTGGAACAACGCCCTAGATTGAAGCCTATCTTGCCCGGAACGTAGAAATGACTACTACTTTCACACTGGTTGCAATTATTCATTTTATACGATGGAAAAACTGTTGTACTTTTATTGTACTTTATGCTTCTGGCGTTGACTTCTAAGGCCGTGGCTATTCGATGTGGTGCAGCAACGCCCTAGTGTGAAGCCTAGGTTGCCCGGAACGTAGAAATGGCCATTACTTTCACAATGGTTGGAATTATTCCTGTTATACCATGAAAGACTGTTGTATTTTTATTGTATTTTATGCTTCTGCCGTTGAATTCTAATTCCCTAGCTATTCGATCTGGAGGAGCTACGCCCTAGGGTGAAGCCTAGGTTGCACGGAACGTAGAAATGACTACCACTTTCACACTGGTTGCAATTATTTCTGTTATACGATGGAAAATCTGTTGGTTATATATTGTATTTTATGCTTCTGGCATTGACTTCTTAGGCCCTAATTATTCGATCTGGTGGAACAACAGCCTAGATTGAAGCCTAGGTTGCCCGGAACGTAGAAATGACCATTACTTGCACACTGGATGCAGTTATTCGTTTTATACGATGGAAAAACCGTTGTATTTATATTGTATGTTATGCTTCTGGCGTTGACTTCTTAGGCCCTTGCTATTCGATCTGGTGGAACAACGCCCTATATTAAATCCTAAGTAGCCCGGAACGTAGAAATGAACATAACTTTCACACCGGTTGCAATTACTCCTGTTATACGATGGAAAATCTGTTGTATCTTTATTGTCTTTTATGCTTCGGGCGTTGACTTCTAAGGCCCTAACTGTTCGATCTGGTGGAACAACGCCCTAGAGTGAAGCCTAGGTTGCCCGGAACGTAGAAATGGCCATTACTTTCACACTGGATGCAATTATTCGTTGTATACGATGGAAAAACTGTTGTGTTTATATTGTATTTCATGCTTCTGGCGTTGACATATTAGGCCCTAATTATGCTATCTGGTGGAACAACGATCTAGATTGAAGCCTAGGTTGCCCGGAACGTAGAAATGACCATTACATTCACACTGTTTGCAATTATTCATTTTATACGATGTGAAAACTGTTGTATTTATTATGTACTTTATGCTCCTGGCGTTGACTTCTAAGGCCGTAGCTATTCGATCTGGTGGAGCGACGCCCTAGAGTGAAGCCTAAGTTTCCCGGAACGTAGAAGTGTCCATTACTTTCACAGTGGTTGCAATTATTCCTGTTATACGATGGAAAAACTGTTGTGTTTATATTGTATTTTGTGCATCTGGCGTTGACTTCTAAGGCCGTAGCTATCCGATCTGGTCGAGCAACGCCCTAGAGTGAAGCCTAGGTTTCCCGGAACGTAGAAATGACCATTACTTTCGCTCTGGTTGCAATTATTCCTGTTATACGATGGAAAAACTGTTGGTTATATATTGTATTTTATGCTTCTGGCATTGACTTCTTAGGCCCTAATTATTCGATCTGGTGGAACAACAGCCTAGATTGAAGCCTAGGTTGCCCGGAACGTAGAAATGACCATTAATTTCACACTGTTTGAAATTATTCATTTTATACGATGCAAATACTGTTGTGTTTATATTGTATTTTGTGCATCTGGCGTTGACTTCTAAGGCCGTAGCTATCCGATCTGGTGGAGCAACGCCCTAGAGTGAAGCCTAGGTTTCGCGGAACGTAGAAATGACCATTACTTTCACACTGGTTGCAATTATTCCTGTTATACGATGGAAAAACTGTTGGTTATATATTGTATTTTATGCTTCTGGCATTGACTTCTAAGGCCCTAACCATTCGAACTGGTGGAGCAACGCCATCGAGTCAAGCCTAGGTTGCCGGAACGTAGAAAGGATCATAACTTGCACACTGGTTGCAATTATTCGTTTTATACGATGGAAAAACTGTTGTACTTTTATTGTATTTTATGCTTCTGGCGATGACTTCTAAGGCTGTAGCTATTCGATGTGGTGCAGCAACGCCCTAGTATGAAGCCTAGGTTGCCCGGAACGTAGAAATGACCATTACTTTCACACTGGTTGCAATTATTCCGGTTATACGATGAAAGACCGTTGTATTTTTATTGTATTTTATGCTTCTGCCGTTGAATTCTAAGTACCTAGCTATTCGGTCTGGTGGAGCCACGCCCTAGAGTGAAGCCTAGGTTGCCCGGAACGTAGAAATGGCCATTACTTTCACACTGGTTGCAATTATTCCTGTTATACGATGGAAAAACTGTTGTATCTATATTGTATTTTATGCTTCTGGCGTTGACTTCTAAGGCCGTAGCTATTCGATCTGGTGGAGCAACGCCCTAGAGTGAAGCCTAGGTTGCAGGGAACGTAGAAATGACCATTACTTTCACACTGTTTCCAATTATTCATTTTATACGATTGAAACACTGTTGTATTTGTTTTGTATTTTATGCTTTTGGCGTTGACTTCTTAGGCCGTAACAATTCGATCTGGTGGAACAACGCCCTAGAGTGAAGCCTAGGTTGCCCGGAACGTAGAAATGACCATTACATTCACACTGTTTGTAATTATTCACTATATACGATGTGAAAACTGTTGTGTTTATAATGTATTTTATGCTCCTGGCGTTGACTTCTATGGCCCTAGCTATTCGATCTGGTGGAGAAACGCCCCAGTGTGAAGCCTAGGTTGCCGGGAACGTAGAAATGACCAGCACTTTCACACTGGTTGCAGTTATTCCTGTTATACGATGGAAAAACTGTTGTATTTTTATTGTATTTTTTGCTTCTGGCGTTGAATTCTAAGTCCCTAGCTATTCGACCTGCTGGAGCAACACCCTAGAGTGAAGCCTAGGTTTGCCGGAACGTAGAAATGACCATTACTTTCACACTGGTTGCAATTATCCTGTTATACGGTGGAAAAACTGTTGTATTTATATTGTATTTCATGCTTCTGGCGTTGACATATTAGGCCCTAATTATGCTATCTGGTGGAACAACGACCTAGATTGAAGCCTAGGTTGCCCGGAACGTAGAAATGACCATTACATTCACACTGTTTGCAATTACTCCTATTATACGATGGAAAAACTGTTGTACCTTTATTGTATTTTATGCATCGGGCGTTGACTTCTAAGGCCGTAGCTATTCGATGTGTTGGAGCAATGCCCTAGAGTGAAGCCTAGGTTGACCGGAACGTAGAAATGACCATTATTTTCACACTGGTTGCAATTATTCCTGTTATACGATGAAAAACTGTTGCATCTTTATTGTATTTTATGCTTGGTGCGTTGACTTCTAAGGCCCTAACCATTCGATCTGGTGGAGCCACGCCCTAGAGTGAAGCCTAGGTTTCCCGGAACGTTAAAGTGGCCATCACTTTCACACCGGATGCAATTATTCGTTTTATACGATGGAAAAGCTGTTGTATTTATATTGTGTTTTATGCTTCTGGCGTTGACTTCTTAGGCCCTAACTATTTGATCTGGTGGAGCAACGCCCTAGAGCGAAGCCTAGGTTGCACGGAACGTAGAAATGATCATAACTTGCACACTGGTTGCAATTATTCGTTTTATACGATGGAAAAACTGTTGTACTTTTATTGTATTTTATGCTTCTGGCGATGACTTCTAAGGCTGTAGCTATTCGATCTGGAGGAGCTACGCCCTAGAGTGAAGCCTAGGTTGCCCGGAACGTAGAAATGACTACCACTTTCACACTGGTTGCAATTATTTCTGTTATACGATGGAAAAACTGTTGTATTTATTTTGTATTTTATGCTCCGGGAGTAGACTTCTAAGGCACTAGATATTCGAACTGGCGGAGCAACGACCTAGAGTGAAGCGTAGATTGCCCGGAACGTAGAAATGGCCATTACTTGCACACTGGATGCAGTTATTCGTTTTATACGATGGAAAAACCGTTGTATTTATATTGTATGTTATGCTTCTGGCGTTGACTTCTTAGGCTCTTGCTATTCGATCTGGTGGAACAAAGGCCTATATTAAATCCTAGGTTGCCCGGAACGTAGAAATGACCATAACTTTCACACCGGTTGCAATTACTCCTGTTATACGATGGAAAATCTGTTGTATCTTTATTGTCTTTTATGCTTCGGGCGTTGACTTCTAAGGCCCTAACTGTTCGATCTGGTGGAACAACGACCTAGATTGAAGCCTAGGTTGCCCGGAACGTAGAAATGACCATTACATACACACTGTTTGCAATTATTCATTTTATACGATGTGAAAACTGTTGTATTTATAATGTATTTTATGCTCCTGGCGTTGACTTCTAAGGCCGTAGCTATTCGATCTGGTGGAGCGACGCCCTAGAGTGAAGCCTAAGTTTCCCGGAACGTAGAAATGTCCATTATTTTCACAGTGGTTGCAATTATTCCTGTTATACGATGGAAAAACTGTTGTGTTTATATTGTGTTTTGTGCATCTGGCGTTGACTTCTAAGGCCGTAGCTATCCGATCTGGTGGAGCAACGCCCTAGAGTGAAGCCTAGGTTTCCCGGAACGTAGAAATGACCATAACTTTCACACTGGTTGCAATTATTCGTTTTATACGATGGAAAAGCTGTTGTATTTATATTGTGTTTTATGCTTCTGGCGTTGACTTCTTAGGCCCTAACTATTTGATCTGGTGGAGCAACGCCCTAGAGTGAAGCCTAAGTTGCACGGAACGTAGAAATGACCATTACTCTCACACTGGTTGCAATTACTCATATTATACGATGGAAAAACTGTTGTATCTTTATTGTATTTTATGCATCGGGCGTTGACTTCTAAGGCCGTAGCTATTCGATGTGTTGGAGCAACGCCCTAGAGTGAAGCCTAGGTTGACCGGAACGTAGAAATGACCATTATTTTCACACTGGTTGCAATTATTCCTGTTATACGATGAAAAACTGTTGCATCTTTATTGTATTTTATGCTTGGTGCGTTGACTTCTAAGGCCCTAACCATTCGATCTGGTGGAGCCACGCCCTAGAGTGAAGCCTAGGTTTCCCGGAACGTAGAAGTGGCCATGACTTTCACACCGGATGCAATTATTCGTTTTATACGAAGGAAAAACTGATGTATTTATATTGTATTTTATGCTTCTGGGGTTGACTTCTTGGGCCATAACTATTCGATCTGGTGGAACAACGCCCTAGATTGAAGCCTATCTTGCCCGGAACGTAGAAATGACTACTACTTTCACACTGGTTGCAATTATTCATTTTATACGATGGAAAAACTGTTGTACTTTTATTGTACTTTATGCTTCTGGCGTTGACTTCTAAGGCCGTGGCTATTCGATGTGGTGCAGCAACGCCCTAGTGTGAAGCCTAGGTTGCCCGGAACGTAGAAATGGCCATTACTTTCACAATGGTTGGAATTATTCCTGTTATACCATGAAAGACTGTTGTATTTTTATTGTATTTTATGCTTCTGCCGTTGAATTCTAATTCCCTAGCTATTCGATCTGGAGGAGCTACGCCCTAGGGTGAAGCCTAGGTTGCACGGAACGTAGAAATGACTACCACTTTCACACTGGTTGCAATTATTTCTGTTATACGATGGAAAATCTGTTGGTTATATATTGTATTTTATGCTTCTGGCATTGACTTCTTAGGCCCTAATTATTCGATCTGGTGGAACAACAGCCTAGATTGAAGCCTAGGTTGCCCGGAACGTAGAAATGACCATTACTTGCACACTGGATGCAGTTATTCGTTTTATACGATGGAAAAACCGTTGTATTTATATTGTATGTTATGCTTCTGGCGTTGACTTCTTAGGCCCTTGCTATTCGATCTGGTGGAACAACGCCCTATATTAAATCCTAAGTAGCCCGGAACGTAGAAATGAACATAACTTTCACACCGGTTGCAATTACTCCTGTTATACGATGGAAAATCTGTTGTATCTTTATTGTCTTTTATGCTTCGGGCGTTGACTTCTAAGGCCCTAACTGTTCGATCTGGTGGAACAACGCCCTAGAGTGAAGCCTAGGTTGCCCGGAACGTAGAAATGGCCATTACTTTCACACTGGATGCAATTATTCGTTGTATACGATGGAAAAACTGTTGTGTTTATATTGTATTTCATGCTTCTGGCGTTGACATATTAGGCCCTAATTATGCTATCTGGTGGAACAACGATCTAGATTGAAGCCTAGGTTGCCCGGAACGTAGAAATGACCATTACATTCACACTGTTTGCAATTATTCATTTTATACGATGTGAAAACTGTTGTATTTATTATGTACTTTATGCTCCTGGCGTTGACTTCTAAGGCCGTAGCTATTCGATCTGGTGGAGCGACGCCCTAGAGTGAAGCCTAAGTTTCCCGGAACGTAGAAGTGTCCATTACTTTCACAGTGGTTGCAATTATTCCTGTTATACGATGGAAAAACTGTTGTGTTTATATTGTATTTTGTGCATCTGGCGTTGACTTCTAAGGCCGTAGCTATCCGATCTGGTCGAGCAACGCCCTAGAGTGAAGCCTAGGTTTCCCGGAACGTAGAAATGACCATTACTTTCGCTCTGGTTGCAATTATTCCTGTTATACGATGGAAAAACTGTTGGTTATATATTGTATTTTATGCTTCTGGCATTGACTTCTTAGGCCCTAATTATTCGATCTGGTGGAACAACAGCCTAGATTGAAGCCTAGGTTGCCCGGAACGTAGAAATGACCATTAATTTCACACTGTTTGAAATTATTCATTTTATACGATGCAAATACTGTTGTGTTTATATTGTATTTTGTGCATCTGGCGTTGACTTCTAAGGCCGTAGCTATCCGATCTGGTGGAGCAACGCCCTAGAGTGAAGCCTAGGTTTCGCGGAACGTAGAAATGACCATTACTTTCACACTGGTTGCAATTATTCCTGTTATACGATGGAAAAACTGTTGGTTATATATTGTATTTTATGCTTCTGGCATTGACTTCTAAGGCCCTAACCATTCGAACTGGTGGAGCAACGCCATCGAGTCAAGCCTAGGTTGCCGGAACGTAGAAAGGATCATAACTTGCACACTGGTTGCAATTATTCGTTTTATACGATGGAAAAACTGTTGTACTTTTATTGTATTTTATGCTTCTGGCGATGACTTCTAAGGCTGTAGCTATTCGATGTGGTGCAGCAACGCCCTAGTATGAAGCCTAGGTTGCCCGGAACGTAGAAATGACCATTACTTTCACACTGGTTGCAATTATTCCGGTTATACGATGAAAGACCGTTGTATTTTTATTGTATTTTATGCTTCTGCCGTTGAATTCTAAGTACCTAGCTATTCGGTCTGGTGGAGCCACGCCCTAGAGTGAAGCCTAGGTTGCCCGGAACGTAGAAATGGCCATTACTTTCACACTGGTTGCAATTATTCCTGTTATACGATGGAAAAACTGTTGTATCTATATTGTATTTTATGCTTCTGGCGTTGACTTCTAAGGCCGTAGCTATTCGATCTGGTGGAGCAACGCCCTAGAGTGAAGCCTAGGTTGCAGGGAACGTAGAAATGACCATTACTTTCACACTGTTTCCAATTATTCATTTTATACGATTGAAACACTGTTGTATTTGTTTTGTATTTTATGCTTTTGGCGTTGACTTCTTAGGCCGTAACAATTCGATCTGGTGGAACAACGCCCTAGAGTGAAGCCTAGGTTGCCCGGAACGTAGAAATGACCATTACATTCACACTGTTTGTAATTATTCACTATATACGATGTGAAAACTGTTGTGTTTATAATGTATTTTATGCTCCTGGCGTTGACTTCTATGGCCCTAGCTATTCGATCTGGTGGAGAAACGCCCCAGTGTGAAGCCTAGGTTGCCGGGAACGTAGAAATGACCAGCACTTTCACACTGGTTGCAGTTATTCCTGTTATACGATGGAAAAACTGTTGTATTTTTATTGTATTTTTTGCTTCTGGCGTTGAATTCTAAGTCCCTAGCTATTCGACCTGCTGGAGCAACACCCTAGAGTGAAGCCTAGGTTTGCCGGAACGTAGAAATGACCATTACTTTCACACTGGTTGCAATTATCCTGTTATACGGTGGAAAAACTGTTGTATTTATATTGTATTTCATGCTTCTGGCGTTGACATATTAGGCCCTAATTATGCTATCTGGTGGAACAACGACCTAGATTGAAGCCTAGGTTGCCCGGAACGTAGAAATGACCATTACATTCACACTGTTTGCAATTACTCCTATTATACGATGGAAAAACTGTTGTACCTTTATTGTATTTTATGCATCGGGCGTTGACTTCTAAGGCCGTAGCTATTCGATGTGTTGGAGCAATGCCCTAGAGTGAAGCCTAGGTTGACCGGAACGTAGAAATGACCATTATTTTCACACTGGTTGCAATTATTCCTGTTATACGATGAAAAACTGTTGCATCTTTATTGTATTTTATGCTTGGTGCGTTGACTTCTAAGGCCCTAACCATTCGATCTGGTGGAGCCACGCCCTAGAGTGAAGCCTAGGTTTCCCGGAACGTTAAAGTGGCCATCACTTTCACACCGGATGCAATTATTCGTTTTATACGATGGAAAAACTGTTGTATTTATATTGTATTTCATGCTTCTGGCGTTGACATATTAGGCCCTAATTATGCTATCTGGTGGAACAACGATCTAGATTGAAGCCTAGGTTGCCCGGAACGTAGAAATGACCATTACATTCACACTGTTTGCAATTATTCATTTTATACGATGTGAAAACTGTTATATTTATTATGTACCTTATGCTCCTGGCGTTGACTTCTAAGGCCGTAGCTATTCGATCTGGTGGAGCGACGCCCTAGAGTGAAGCCTAAGTTTCCCGGAACGTAGAAGTGTCCATTACTTTCACAGTGGTTGCAATTATTCCTGTTATACGATGGAAAAACTGTTGTGTTTATATTGTATTTTGTGCATCTGGCGTTGACTTCTAAGGCCGTAGCTATCCGATCTGGTCGAGCAACGCCCTAGAGTGAAGCCTAGGTTTCCCGGAACGTAGAAATGACCATCACTTTCGCTCTGGTTGCAATTATTCCTGTTATACGATGGAAAAACTGTTGGTTATATATTGTATTTTATGCTTCTGGCATTGACTTCTTAGGTCCTAATTATTCGATCTGGTGGAACAACAGCCTAGATTGAAGCCTAGGTTGCCCGGAACGTAGAAATGACCATTAATTTCACACTGTTTGAAATTATTCATTTTATACGATGCAAATACTGTTGTGTTTATATTGTATTTTGTGCATCTGGCGTTGACTTCTAAGGCCGTAGCTATCCGATCAGGTGGAGCAACGCCCTAGAGTGAAGCCTAGGTTTCGCGGAACGTAGAAATGACCATTACTTTCACACTGGTTGCAATTATTCCTGTTATACGATGGAAAAGCTGTTGGTTATATATTGTATTTTATGCTTCTGGCATTGACTTCTAAGGCCCTAACCATTCGAACTGGTGGAGCAACGCCCTCGAGTCAAGCCTAGGTTGCCGGAACGTAGAAAGAATCATAACTTGCACACTGGTTGCAATTATTCGTTTTATACGATGGAAAAACTGTTGTACTTTTATTGTATTTTATGCTTCTGACGATGACTTCTAAGGCTGTAGCTATTCGATGTGGTGCAGCAACGCCCTAGTATGAAGCCTAGGTTGCCCGGAACGTAGAAATGACCATTACTTTCACACTGGTTGCAATTATTCCTGTTATACGATGAAAGACTGTTGTATTTTTATTGTATTTTATGCTTCTGCCGTTGAATTCTAAGTACCTAGCTATTCGGTCTGGTGGGGCCACGCCCTAGAGTGAAGCCTAGGTTGCCCGGAACGTAGAAATGGCCATTACTTTCACACTGGTTGCAATTATTCCTGTTATACGATGGAAAAACTGTTGTATCTATATTGTATTTTATGCTTCTGGCGTTGACTTCTAAGGCCGTAGCTATTCGATCTGGTGGAGCAACGCCCTAGAGTGAAGCCTAGGTTGCACGGAACGTAGAAATGACCATTACTTTCACACTGTTTCCAATTATTCATTTTATACGATTGAAACACTGTTGTATTTGTTTTGTATTTTATGCTTTTGACGTTGACTTCTTAGGCCGTAACAATTCGATCTGGTGGAACAACGCCCTAGAGTGAAGCCTAGGTTGCCCGGAACGTAGAAATGACCATTACATTCACACTGTTTGTAATTATTCACTATATACGATGTGAAAACTGTTGTGTTTATAATGTATTTTATGCTCCTGGCGTTGACTTCTATGGCCGTAGCTATTCGATCTGGTGGAGCGACGCCCTAGAGTGAAGCCTAGGTTGCCCGGAACGTGGAAATGACCAGTACATTCACACTGGCTGCAGTTATTCCTGTTATACGATGGAAAAACTGTTGTATTTTTATTGTATTTTTTGCTTCTGGCTTTGAATTCTAAGTCCCTAGCTATTCGATCTGGTGGAGAAACGCCCCAGTGTGAAGCCTAGATTGCCGAGAACGTAGAAATGACCAGCACTTTCACACTGGTTGCAGTTATTCCTGTTATACGATGGAAAAACTGTTGTATTTTTATTGTATTTTTTGCTTCTGGCGTTGAATTCTAAGTCCCTAGCTATTCGACCTGCTGGAGCAACACCCTAGAGTGAAGCCTAGGTTTGCCGGAACGTAGAAATGACCATTACTTTCACACTGGTTGCAATTATCCTGTTATACGGTGGAAAAACTGTTGTATTTATATTGTATTTCATGCTTCTGGCGTTGACATATTAGGCCCTAATTATGCTATCTGGTGGAACAACGACCTAGATTGAAGCCTAGGTTGCCCGGAACGTAGAAATGACCATTACATTCACACTGTTTGCAATTACTCCTATTATACGATGGAAAAACTGTTGTACCTTTATTGTATTTTATGCATCGGGCGTTGACTTCTAAGGCCGTAGCTATTCGATGTGTTGGAGCAATGCCCTAGAGTGAAGCCTAGGTTGACCGGAACGTAGAAATGACCATTATTTTCACACTGGTTGCAATTATTCCTGTTATACGATGAAAAACTGTTGCATCTTTATTGTATTTTATGCTTGGTGCGTTGACTTCTAAGGCCCTAACCATTCGATCTGGTGGAGCCACGCCCTAGAGTGAAGCCTAGGTTTCCCGGAACGTAAAAGTGGCCATCACTTTCACACCGGATGCAATTATTCGTTTTATACGATGGAAAAACTGTTGTATTTATATTGTATTTCATGCTTCTGGCGTTGACATATTAGGCCCTAATTACGCTATCTGGTGGAACAACGATCTAGATTGAAGCCTAGGTTGCCCGGAACGTAGAAATGACCATTACATTCACACTGTTTGCAATTATTCATTTTATACGATGTGAAAACTGTTATATTTATTATGTACCTTATGCTCCTGGCGTTGACTTCTAAGGCCGTAGCTATTCGATCTGGTGGAGCGACGCCCTAGAGTGAAGCCTAAGTTTCCCGGAACGTAGAAGTGTCCATTACTTTCACAGTGGTTGCAATTATTCCTGTTATACGATGGAAAAACTGTTGTGTTTATATTGTATTTTGTGCATCTGGCGTTGACTTCTAAGGCCGTAGCTATCCGATCAGGTGGAGCAACGCCCTAGAGTGAAGCCTAGGTTTCGCGGAACGTAGAAATGACCATTACTTTCACACTGGTTGCAATTATTCCTGTTATACGATGGAAAAGCTGTTGGTTATATATTGTATTTTATGCTTCTGGCATTGACTTCTAAGGCCCTAACCATTCGAACTGGTGGAGCAACGCCCTCGAGTCAAGCCTAGGTTGCCGGAACGTAGAAAGAATCATAACTTGCACACTGGTTGCAATTATTCGTTTTATACGATGGAAAAACTGTTGTACTTTTATTGTATTTTATGCTTCTGACGATGACTTCTAAGGCTGTAGCTATTCGATGTGGTGCAGCAACGCCCTAGTATGAAGCCTAGGTTGCCCGGAACGTAGAAATGACCATTACTTTCACACTGGTTGCAATTATTCCTGTTATACGATGAAAGACTGTTGTATTTTTATTGTATTTTATGCTTCTGCCGTTGAATTCTAAGTACCTAGCTATTCGGTCTGGTGGGGCCACGCCCTAGAGTGAAGCCTAGGTTGCCCGGAACGTAGAAATGGCCATTACTTTCACACTGGTTGCAATTATTCCTGTTATACGATGGAAAAACTGTTGTATCTATATTGTATTTTATGCTTCTGGCGTTGACTTCTAAGGCCGTAGCTATTCGATCTGGTGGAGCAACGCCCTAGAGTGAAGCCTAGGTTGCACGGAACGTAGAAATGACCATTACATTCACACTGTTTGTAATTATTCACTATATACGATGTGAAAACTGTTGTGTTTATAATGTATTTTATGCTCCTGGCGTTGACTTCTAAGGCCGTAGCTACTCGATCTGGTGGAGCGACGGCCTAGAGTGAAGCCTAGGTTGCCCGGAACGTGGAAATGACCAGTACTTTCACACTGGCTGCAGTTATTCCTGTTATACGATGGAAAAACTGTTGTATTTTTATTGTATTTTTTGCTTCTGGCTTTGAATTCTAAGTCCCTAGCTATTCGATCTGGTGGAGAAACGCCCCAGTGTGAAGCCTAGGTTGCCCGGAACGTAGAAATGACCAGCACTTTCACACTGGTTGCCGTTATTCCTGTTATACGATGGAAAAACTGTTGTATTTTTATTGTATTTTTTGCTTCTGGCGTTGAATTCTAAGTCCCTAGCTATTCGACCTACTGGAGCAACACCCTAGAGTGAAGCCTAGGTTTCCCGGAACGTAGAAATGACCATTACTTTCACACTGGTTGCAATTATCCTGTTATACGGTGGAAAAACTGTTGTATTTATATTGTATTTCATGCTTCTGGCGTTGACATATTAGGCCCTAATTATGCTATCTGGTGGAACAACGACCTAGATTGAAGCCTAGGTTGCCCGGAACGTAGAAATGACCATTACATTCACACTGTTTGCAATTATTCATTTTATACGATGTGAAAACTGTTGTATTTATAATGTATTTTATGCTCCTGGCGTTGACTTCTAAGGCCGTAGCTATTCGATCTGGTGGAGCGACGCCCTAGAGTGAAGCCTAAGTTTCCCGGAACGTAGAAATGTCCATTACTTTCACAGTGGTTGCAATTATTCGTTTTATACGATGGAAAAGCTGTTGTATTTATATTGTGTTTTATGCTTCTGGCGTTGACTTCTTAGGCCCTAACTATTTGATCTGGTGGAGCAACGCCCTAGAGTGAAGCCTAGGTTGCACGGAACGTAGAAATGACCATTACTCTCACACTGGTTGCAATTACTCCTATTATACGATGGAAAAACTGTTGTATCTTTATTGTATTTTATGCATCGGGCGTTGACTTCTAAGGCCGTAGCTATTCGATGTGTTGGAGCAACGCCCTAGAGTGAAGCCTAGGTTGACCGGAACGTAGAAATGACCATTATTTTCACACTGGTTGCAATTATTCCTGTTATACGATGAAAAACTGTTGCATCTTTATTGTATTTTATGCTTGGTGCGTTGACTTCTATGGCCCTAACTGTTCGATCTGGTGGAACAACGCCCTAGAGTGAAGCCTAGGTTGCACGGAACGTAGAAATGACCATTACTTTCACACTGTTTCCAATTATTCATTTTATACGATTGAAACACTGTTGTATTTGTTTTGTATTTTATGCTTTTGGCGTTGACTTCTTAGGCCGTAACAATTCGATCTGGTGGAACAACGCCCTAGAGTGAAGCCTAGGTTGCCCGGAACGTAGAAATGACCATTACATTCACACTGTTTGTAATTATTCACTATATACGATGTGAAAACTGTTGTGTTTATAATGTATTTTATGCTCCTGGCGTAGACTTCTAAGGCCGTAGCAATTCGATCTGGTGGAGCGACGCCCTAGAGTGAAGCCTAGGTTGCCCGGAACGTGGAAATGACCAGTACTTTCACACTGGCTGCAGTTATTCCTGTTATACGATGGAAAAACTGTTGTATTTTTATTGTATTTTTTGCTTCTGGCTTTGAATTCTAAGTCCCTAGCTATTCGATCTGGTGGAGAAACGCCCCAGTGTGAAGCCTAGGTTGCCGGGAACGTAGAAATGACCAGCACTTTCACACTGGTTGCAGTTATTCCTGTTATACGATGGAAAAACTGTTGTATTTTTGTTGTATTTTTTGCTTCTGGCGTTGAATTCTAAGTCCCTAGCTATTCGACCTGCTGGAGCAACACCCTAGAGTGAAGCCTAGGTTTCCCGGAACGTAGAAATGACCATTACTTTCACACTGGTTGCAATTATCCTGTTATACGGTGGAAAAACTGTTGTATTTATATTGTATTTCATGCTTCTGGCGTTGACATATTAGGCCCTAATTATGCTATCTGGTGGAACAACGACCCAGATTGAAGCCTAGGTTGCCCGGAACGTAGAAATGACAATTACATTCACACTGTTTGCAATTACTCCTATTATACGATGGAAAAACTGTTGTATCTTTATTGTATTTTATGCATCGGGCGTTGACTTCTAAGGCCGTAGCTATTCGATGTGTTGGAGCAACGCCCTAGAGTGAAGCCTAGGTTGACCGGAACGTAGAAATGACCATTATTTTCACACTGGTTGCAATTATTCCTGTTATACGATGAAAAACTGTTGCATCTTTATTGTATTTTATGCTTGGTGCGTTGACTTCTAAGGCCCTAACCATTCGATCTGGTGGAGCCACGCCCTAGAGTGAAGCCTAGGTTTCCCGGAACTTAGAAGTGGCCATCACTTTCACACCGGATGCAATTATACGTTTTATACGATGGAAAAACTGTTGTATTTATATTGTATTTCATGCTTCTGGCGTTGACATATTAGGCCCTAATTATGCTATCTGGTGGAACAACGATCTAGATTGAAGCCTAGGTTGCCCGGAACGTAGAAATGACCATTACATTCACACTGTTTGCAATTATTCATTTTATACGATGTGAAAACTATTGTATTTATTACGTACTTTATGCTCCTGGCGTTGACTTCTAAGGCCGTAGCTATTCGATCTGGTGGAGCGACGCCCTAGAGTGAAGCCTAAGTTTCCCGGAACGTAGAAGTGTCCATTACTTTCACTGTGGTTGCAATTATTCCTGTTATACGATGGAAAAACTGTTGTGTTTATATTGTATTTTGTGCATCTGGCGTTGACTTCTAAGGCCGTAGCTATCCGATCTGGTCGAGCAACGCCCTAGAGTGAAGCCTAGGTTTCCCGGAACGTAGAAATGACCATTACTTTCGCTCTGGTTGCAATTATTCCTGTTATACGATGGAAAAACTGTTGGTTATATATTGTATTTTATGCTTCTGGCATTGACTTCTTATGCCCTAATTATTCGATCTGGTGGAACAACAGCCTAGATTGAAACCTAGGTTGCCCGGAACGTAGAAATGACCATTAATTTCACACTGTTTGAAATTATTCATTTTATACGATGCAAATACTGTTGTGTTTATATTGTATTTTGTGCATCTGGCGTTGACTTCTAAGGCCGTAGCTATCCGATCTGGTGGAGCAACGCCCTAGAGTGAAGCCTAGGTTTCGCGGAACGTAGAAATGACCATTACTTTCACACTGGTTGCAATTATTCCTGTTATACGACGGAAAAACTGTTGTGTTTATATTGTGTTTTGTGCATCTGGCGTTGACTTCTAAGGCCGTAGCTATCCGATCTGGTGGAGCAACGCCCTAGAGTGAAGCCTAGGCTTCCCGGAACGTAGAAATGACCATAACTTTCACACTGGTTGCAATTATTCGTTTTATACGATGGAAAAGCTGTTGTATTTATATTGTGTTTTATGCTTCTGGCGTTGACTTCTTAGGCCCTAACTATTTGATCTGGTGGAGCAACGCCCTAGAGTGAAGCCTAGGTTGCACGGAACGTAGAAATGACCATTACTCTCACACTGGTTGCAATTACTCCTATTATACGATGGAAAAACTGTTGTATCTTTATTGTATTTTATGCATCGGGCGTTGACTTCTAAGGCCGTAGCTATTCGATGTGTTGGAGCAACGCCCTAGAGTGAAGCCTAGGTTGACCGGAACGTAGAAATGACCATTATTTTCACACTGGTTGCAATTATTCCTGTTATACGATGAAAAACTGTTGCATCTTTATTGTATTTTATGCATGGTGCGTTGACTTCTAAGGCCCTAACCATTCGATCTGGTGGAGCCACGCCCTAGAGTGAAGCCTAGGTTTCCCGGAACGTAGAAGTGGCCATCACTTTCACACCGGATGCAATTATTCGTTTTATACGAAGGAAAAACTGATGTATTCATATTGTATTTTATGCTTCTGGGGTTGACTTCTTAGGCCATAACTATTCGATCTGGTGGAACAACGCCCTAGATTGAAGCCTGTGTTGCCCGGAACGTAGAAATGACTACTACTTTCACACTGGTTGCAATTATTCATTTTATACGATGGAAAAACTGTTGTACTTTTATTGTATTTTATGCTTCTGGCGTTGACTTCTAAGGCCGTAGCTATTCGATGTGGTGCAGCAACGCCCTACTGTGAAGCCTAGGTTGCCCGGAACGTAGAAATGGCCATTACTTTCACAATGGTTGGAATTATTCCTGTTATACGATGAAAGACTGTTGTATTTTTATTGTATTTTATGCTTCTGCCGTTGAATTCTAATTCCCTAGCTATTCGATCTGGAGGAGCTACGCCCTAGAGTGAAGCCTAGGTTGCACGGAACGTAGAAATGACTACCACTTTCACACTGGTTGCAATCATTTCTGTTATACGATGGAAAAACTGTTGTATTTATTTTGTATTTTATGCTTCGGGCGTTGACTTCTAAGGCCCTAACTGTTCGATCTGGTGGAACAACGCCCTAGAGTGAAGCCTAGGTTGCCCGGAACGTAGAAATGGCCATTACTTTCACACTGGATGCAATTATTCGTTTTATACGATGGAAAAACTGTTGTATTTTTATTGTATTTTATGCTCCTGGCGTAGACTTCTATGGCCCTATCTATTCGATCTGGTGGAGCAACGCCCTAGAGTGAAGCCTAGGTTGCCCGGAACGTAGAAATGACAATAACTTTCACACTGGTTGCAATTATTCGTGTTATACGATGGAAAAACTGTTGTATTTTTATCGTATTTTATGCTTCTGGCGTTGACTTCTTAGGCCCCAACTATTCGATCTGGTGGAGCAACGCCCTAGAGTGAAGCCTAGGTTGCCCGTAACGTAGAAATGACCATTACTTTCACATTGTTTGCAATTATTCATTTTATACGATGGAGAAACCCTTGTATTTGTATAGTATTTTATGCTTCTGGCATTGACTTCTAAGGCCGTAGCTGTTAGATGTGGTGGAGCAACGCCCTGGATTTAAGCCTAGGTATCCCGGAACATAGAAATGACCATTACTTTCACACTGGCTGCAATTATTCGTTTTATACGATGGAAAAGCTGTTGTATTTATATTGTGTTTTATGCTTCTGGCGTTGACTTTTTAGGCCCTAACTATTCGATGTGGTGGAACAACGCCTTAGATTGAAGCCTAGGTTGCCCGGAACGTAGAAATGTCTACTACTTTCACACTGGTTGCAATTATTCATTTTATACGATGGAAAAACTGTTGTATGTTTATTGTATTTTATGCTTCTGGCGTTGGCTTCTAAGGCCGTAGCTATTCGATGTGTTGGAGCAACGCCCTAGAGTGAAGCCTAGGTTGCCCGGAACGTAGAAATGACCATTACTTTCACACTGGTTGCAATTATTCCTGTTATAAGATGTAAAACTGTTGTATCTTTATTGTATTTTATGCATCGGGCGTTGACTTCTAAGGCCCTAACTACTCGATCTGGTGGAGCAACGCCCTAGTGTGAAGCGTAGGTTGCCCGGAACGTAGAAATGGCCATTACTTGCACACCGGTTGCAATTATTCGTTCTATACGATGGAAAAACTGTTGTATTTGTTTTGTATTTTATGCTTCTGGCGTTGACTTCTAAGGCCCTAACAATTCGGTCTGGAGGAACAACGACCTAGAGTGAAGCCTAGGTCGACCAGGACGTAGAAATGACCATCACTTTCACACTGGTTGCAATTATTCGTGTTATACGATGGAACAGCTGTTGCATTTTCATTGTATTTTACGCTTCGGTCGTTGACATCTAAGGCCCTAACTATTCGATCTGGTGGAGCAACACCCTAGGGTGAAGCCTAGGTTGCCCGGAATGTAGAAATGACCATAACTTTCACACTGGTTGCAATTATTCGTTTTATACGATGGAAAAGCTGTTGTATTTATATTGTGTTTTATGCTTCTGGCGTTGACTTCTTAGGCCCTAACTATTTGATCTGGTGGAGCAACGCCCTAGAGTGAAGCCTAGGTTGCACGGAACGTAGAAATGATCATAACTTGCACACTGGTTGCAATTATTCGTTTTATACGATGGAAAAACTGTTGTACTTTTATTGTATTTTATGCTTCTGGCGATGACTTCTAAGGCTGTAGCTATTCGATCTGGAGGAGCTACGCCCTAGAGTGAAGCCTAGGTTGCCCGGAACGTAGAAATGACTACCACTTTCACACTGGTTGCAATTATTTCTGTTATACGATGGAAAAACCTGTTGTATTTATTTTGTATTTTATGCTCCGGGCGTAGACTTCTAAGGCACTAGATATTCGAACTGGCGGAGCAACGACATAGAGTGAAGCGTAGATTGCCCGGAACGTAGAAATGGCCATTACTTGCACACTGGATGCAGTTATTCGTTTTATACGATGCAAAAACCGTTGTATTTATATTGTATGTTATGCTTCTGGCGTTGACTTCTTAGGCCCTTGCTATTCGATCTGGTGGAACAACGCCCTATATTAAATCCTAGGTTGCCCGGAACGTAGAAATGACCATAACTTTCACACCGGTTTCAATTACTCCTGTTATACGATGGAAAATCTGTTGTATCTTTATTGTCTTTTATGCTTCGGGCATTGACTTCTAAGGCCCTAACTGTTCGATCTGGTGGAACAATGCCCTAGAGTGAAGCCTACGTTGCCCGGAACGTTGAAATGGCCATTACTTTCACACTGGATGCAATTATTCGTTTTATACGATGGAAAAACTGTTGTATTTTTATTGTATTTTATGCTCCTGGCGTAGACTTCTATGGCCCTATCTATTCGATCTGGTGGAGCAATGCCCTGGAGTGAAGCCTAGGTTGCCCGGAACGTAGAAATGACTATCACTTTCACACTGGTTGCAATTATTCGTGTTATACGATGGAAAAACTGTTGCATTTTCATTGTATTTTATGCTTCGAGCGTTGACTTCTAAGGCCCTAACTATTCGATCTGGTGGAACAACGCCTTAGATTGATGCCTATGTTGCCCGGAACGTAGAAATGACTACTACTTTCACACTGGTTGCAATTATTCATTTTATACGATGGAAAAACTGTTTACTTTTATTGTATTTTATGCTTCTGGCGTTGACTTCTAAGGCTGTAGCTATTCGATGTGGTGCAGCAACGCCCTAGTGTGAAGCCTAGGTTGCCCGGAACGTAGAAATGACTACTACTTTCACTCTGGTTGCAATTATTCATTTTATACGATGGAAAAACTGTTGTATTTTTATTGTATTTTATGCTTCTGGCGTTGACTTCTAAGGCCGTAGCTGTTCGATGTGTTGGAGCAACGCCCTAGAGTGATGCCTAGGTTGCCCGGAACGTAGAAATGACCAGTACTTTCACACTGGTTGCAATTATTCCTGTTATACGATGGAAAAACTGTTGGATATATATTGTATTTTATGCTTCTGGCGTTGACTTCATAGGCCCTAATTATTCGGTCTGGTGGAACAACAGCCTATATTGAAGCCTAGGT
Organism: Calliopsis andreniformis; assembly: GCF_051401765.1. Classification (NCBI taxonomy): domain Eukaryota; kingdom Metazoa; phylum Arthropoda; class Insecta; order Hymenoptera; family Andrenidae; genus Calliopsis; species Calliopsis andreniformis. The sequence goes on from NW_027480422.1 coordinate 22,392,402, forward strand.
TGTCCGGAACGTAGAAATGACCATTACTTTCACACTGTTTGAAATTATTCATTTTATACGATGCAAATACTGTTGTACTTATAATGTATTTTATGCTTCTGGCGTTGACTTCTACGGCCGTAGCTATTCTATCTGGTGGAGCAACGCCCTAGAGTGAAGCCTAGGTTGCCCGGAACGTAGAAATGGCCATTACTTTCACACTGGTTGCAATTATTCCTGTTATACGATGGAAAAACTGTTGTATCTATATTGTATTTTATGCTTCTGGCGTTGACTTCCAAGGCCGTAGCTATTCGATCTGGTGGAGCAACGACATAGAGTGAAGCCTAGGTTGCACGGAACGCAGAAATGACCATTACTTTCACACTGTTTCCAATTATTCATTTTATACGATGGAAACACTGTTGTATTTGTTTTGTATTTTATGCTTTTGGCGTTGACTTCTTAGGCCGTAACAATTCGATCTGGCGGAACAACGCCCTAGAGTGAAGCCTAGGTTGCCCGGAACGTAGAAATGACCATTACATTCACACTGTTTGTAATTATTCACTATATACGATGTGAAAACTGTTGTGTTTATAATGTATTTTATGCTCCTGGCGTTGACTTCTAAGGCCGTAGCTATTCGATCTGGTGGAGCGACGCCCTAGAGTGAAGCCTAGTTTGCCCGGAACGTGGAAATGACCAGTACTTTCACACTGGCTGCAGTTATTCCTGTTATACGATGGAAAAACTGTTGTATCTATATTGTATTTTATGCTTCTGGCGTTGACTTCTAAGGCCGTAGCCATCCGATCTGGTGGAGCAACGCCCTAGAGTGAAGCCAAGGTTTCCCGGAACGTAGAAATGACCATTACTTTCACACTGGTTCACAATTATTCCTGTTATACGATGGAAAAACTGTTGGATATATATTGTATTTCATGATCCTGCCGTTGACGTATTAGGCCCTAATTATGCTATCTGGTGGAACAACGACCTAGATTGAAGCCTAGGTTGCCCGGAACGTAGAAATGACCATTAATTTCACACTGTTTGAAATTATTCATTTTATACGATGCAAATACTGTTGTATTTATAATGTATTTTATGCTTCTGGCGTTGACTTCTAAGGCCGTAGCTATTCTATCTGGTGGAGCAACGCCCTAGAGTGAAGCCCAGGTTTCCCGGAACGTAGAGATGACCATTACTTTCACACTGGTTGCAATTATTCCTGTTATACGGTGGAAAAACTGTTGTATTTGTATTGTCTTTTATGCTTCTTGCGTTGACTTCTAAGGCCGTAGCTATTCGATCTGGTGGAGCAACGCCCTAGAGTGAAGCGTAAGATGCCCGGAACGTAGAAATGGCCATTACTTTCACACTGGTTGCAATTATTCCTGTTATACGATGGAAATACTGTTGTATTTATATTGTATTTTATGCTTCTGGCGTTGACTTCTAAGGCCGTAGCTATTCGATCTGGTGGAGCGACGCCCTAGAGTGAAGGCTAGGTTGCACGGAACGTAGAAGTGACCATTACTTTCACACTGTTTCCAATTATTCATTTTATACGATGGAAACACTGTTGTATTTGTTTTGTATTTTATGCTTCTGGCGTTGACTTCTAAGGCCGTAGCTATTCTATCTGGTGGAGCAACGCCCTAGAGTGAAGCCCAGGTTTCCCGGAACGTAGAGATGACCATTACTTTCACACTGGTTGCAATTATTCCTGTTATACGATGGAAAAACTGTTGTATTTATATTGTCTTTTATGCTTCTTGCGTTGACTTCTAAGGCCGTAGCTATTCGATCTGGTGGAGCAACGCCCTAGAGTGAAGCGTAAGATGCCCGGAACGTAGAAATGGCCATTACTTTCACACTGGTTGCTATTATTCCTGTTATACGATGGAAATACTGTTGTATTTATATTGTATTTTATGTTTCGGGCGCTGACTTCGAAGGCCCTAACAATTCTATCTGGTGGAGCAACGCCCTAGGGTGCAGCCTAGGTTGACCGGGACGTAGAAATGACCATAACTTTCACACCCGTGCAATTATTCGTTTGATACGATTGAAAAACTGTTGTATTTGTTTTGTATTTTATGCTTCTGGCGCTGACTTCTTAGTCCCTTACTATTCGATCTGGTTGAACAACGCCCTAGATTGAAGTCTAGGATGCCCGGAATGTAGAAATGACTGTTTCTTTCACACTGGTTGCAATTATTCCAGTTGTACGATGGAAAAACTGTTGTATATTTATTGTATTTTACGCTTCGGTCGTTGATTTCTAAGGCCCTAACTACTCGATCTGGTGGGGCAACGTCCAAGAGTGAAGCCTATGTTGCCCGGAACGTAGAAACGACCATTGGTTTCACACTGGTTGCAATTATTCGTTTTATACGATGGAAAAACTGTTGTATTTATTTTGTATTTTATGCTCCTGGCGTTGACTTCACAGGCTCTCAATATTCGATCGGGTGGGCCAACGCCCTAGTGTGAAGCCTAGGTTGCCTGGAACGTAGAAATGACCATTACCTTCACAGTGTTTGCAATTATTCATTTTATACGCTGGAGACACCCTTGTATTTATATTGTATGTTATGCTTCTGGCGTTGACTTCTTAGGCCCTTGCTATTTGATCTGGTGGAACAACGCCCTAGATTGAATACTAGGTTGCCCGGAACGTAGAAATGATTATCACTTTCACATTGGATGCAATTATTCGTTTTATACGATGGAACAGCTGTTGTATATATATTCTGTTTTATGCTTCTGGCGTTGACTTCTTAGGCCCTAACTATTCAATCTAGTGCGGCAACGCACTAGAGTCAAGCCTAGGTTGCACGGAACGTAGAAATGACCATTACTTTCACACTGTTTGCAATAATTCATTTTATACGGTGGAAAAGCTGTTGTATTTTTATTGTATATTATGCCCCGGGCGGAGGCTTCTAAGGCCCTAGCTATTCGATCCGGTGGAGCAACTCCCTACAGTGAAGACTAGGTTGCCTGGAACGTAGAAATGACTATCACTTTCACACTGGTTGCGATTATTCGTGTTGTACGATGGAAAAACCGTTGCACTTTCATTGTATTTTATGCTCCTGGCGTTGACTTCATAGGCTCTGAATATTCGATCTGGTGGGCCAACGCCCTAGAGTGAAGCCTAGGTTGCCCGGAACGTAGAAATGACCATTACCTTCACACTGTTTGCTATTATTCATTTTATACGATGAAGACACCCTTGTATTTGTATTGTATTTTATGCTTCTGGCATTGACTTGTAAGGCCGTAGCTATTAGATGTGGTGGAGCAACGCCCTGGAGTGAAGCCTAGGTATCCCGGAAAGTAGAAATGACCATAACTTTCACACCCGTGCAATTATTCGTTTTATACGATGGAAAAACTGTTGTATTTGTTTTGTATTTTGTGCTTCTGGCGCTGACTTCTTAGTCCCTTACTATTCGATCTGGTTGAACAACGCCCTAGATTGAAGCCTAGGTTGCCCGGAACGTAGAAATGACCATTACTTTCACACTGGTTGCAATTATTCCTGTTATACGATGGAAAAATCGTTGTATCTATATTGTATTTTATGCTTCTGGCGTTGACTTCTAAGGCCGTAGCTATTCGATCTGGTGGAGCAACGCCCTAGAGTGAAGCCTAGGTTGCACGGTACGTAGAAATGACCATTACTTTGACACTGTTTCCAATTATTCATTTTATACGATGGAAACACTGTTGTATTTGTTTTGTATTTTATGCATTTGGCGTTGACTTCTTAGACCGTAACAATTCGATCTGGTGGAACAACGCCCTAGAGTGAAGTCTAGGTTGCCCGGAACGTAGAAATGACCATTACATTCACACTGTTTGTAATTATTCACTATATACGATGTGAAAACTGTTGTGTTTATAATGTATTTTATGCTCTTGGCGTTGACTTCTAAGGCCGTAGCTATTCGATCTGGTGGAGCGACGCCTTAGAGTGAAGCCTAGATTGCCCGGAACGTGGAAATGACCAGTACTTTCACACTGGCTGCAGTTATTCCTGTTATACGATTTGAAAAACTGTTGTATTCTTATTGTATTTTTTGCTTCTGGCTTTGAATTCTAAGTCCCTAGCTATTCGATCTGGTGGAGAAACGCCCCAGTGTGAAGCCTAGGTTGCCCGGAACGTAGAAATGACCAGCACTTTCACACTGGTTGCAATTATTCCTGTTATACGATGGAAAAACTGTTGGTTATATATTGTATTTTATGCTTCTGGCATTGACTTCTTAGGCCCTAATTATTCGATCTGGTGGAACAACAGCCTAGATTGAAGCCTAGGTTGCCCGGAACGTAGAAATGACCATTAATTTCACACTGTTTGAAATTATTCATTTTATACGATGCAAATACTGTTGTTTTTATTTTGTATTTTGTGCATCTGGCGTTGACTTCTAAGGCCGTAGCTATCCGATCTGGTGGAGCAACGCCCTAGAGTGAAGCCTAAGTGTCCCAGAACGTAGAAATGTCCATTACTTTCACAGTGGTTGCAATTATTCCTGTTATACGATGGAAAGACTGTTGTGTTTATATTGTATTTTGTGCATCTGGCGTTGACTTCTAAGGCCGTAGCTATCCGATCTGGTGGAGCAACGCCCTAGAGTGAAGCCTAGGTTTCCCGGAACGTAGAAATGACCATTACTTTCACACTGGTTGCAATTATTCCTTTTATACGTTGGAAAAACTGTTGGTTATATATTGTATTTTATGCTTCTGGCATTGACTTCTTAGGACCTAATTATTCGATCTGGTGGAACAACGCCCTAGATCGAATCCTAGGTTGCCCGGATCGTAGAAATGACCATTACCTTCACACTGATTGCAATTATTCATTTTATACGATGGACAAACAGTTGTATTCTTATCGTATTTTATGCTTCTGGCGTTGAGATTCTCAGGCCCTAACTATTCGATCTGGTGGAGCAACGCCCTGGAGTGATGCCTAGGTATCCCGGAACGTAGAAATGATCATCACTTTCACACTGGTTGCAATTATTCGTTTTATAGCATGGAACAGCTGTTGTATTTATATTGTGTATTATGTTTCTGGCGTTGACTTCTGAGGCCCTAACCATTCGGTCTGGCGGAGCAGCTCCCTAGAGTGAAGCCTAGGTTGCCCGGAACGTAGAAATGACCATTAACTTCACACTGATTGCAAATATTCATTTTATACGATGGAAAAACTGTTGTATTTTGATTGTATTTTATGCTTCGGGCGTTGACTTCTAAGGCCATAACTATTCGATGTGGTGGAGCAACGCCCTAGAGTCAAGCGTAGGTGGCCCGGAACGTAGAAATGACCATAGCTTTCACACTGGTTTCAATTATTCGTTTTATACGATGGTAAAACTGTTGAATTTATTTTGTATTTTATGCTTCGGGCGTTGACTTCTAAGGCCCTAACTATTCGATCTGGTGGAGCAACGCCCTAGAGTGAAGCCTAGTTTGCCTGGAACGTAGAAATGCCCATTACTTTCACACTGGATGCAATTATTCGTTTTATACGATGAAAAAACTGTTGTATTTATATTGTATTTTATGCTTCGGGCGTTGACTTCTAAGGCCCTAACTATTCGATCTGGTGGAGCAACGCCCTAGAGTGAAGCCTAGGTTGCCTGGGACAGAGAAATGGCCATTACTTTGACACTGGATGCAATTATTCGTTTTATACAATGGACAAACAGTTGTATCTATATTGTATGTTCTGCTTCTGGCGTTGACTTCTTAGGCCCTTGCTATTCGATCTGGTGGAACAACGCCCTAGATTGAATCCTAGGTTGTCCAGATCGTAGAAATGACCATTACCTTCACACTGATTGCAATTATTCATTTTATACAATGGACAAACAGTTGTATTCTTATCGTATTTTATGCTTCTGGCGTTGACTTCTTAGGCTCTAACTATTCGATCTGGTGGAGCAACGCCCTAGAGCGAAGCCTAGGTTTCCTGGAACGTAGAAATGACCATTACTTTCACACTGGTTGCAATTATTCCTGTTATACGATGGAAAAACTGTTGCATTTATATTGTATTTTATGCTTCTGGTGTTGCCTTCTAAGGCCGTGGCTATTCGATCTGGTGGAGCAACGCCCTAGAGAAAGGCCTAGGTTTCCCGGAACGTAGAAATGACCATTGCCTTCACACTAGTAGCAATTATTCCTGTTATACGATGGAAAAACTGTTGTATTTATGTTGTATTTTATGCTCCTGGCGTTGACTTCTTAGGGCCCAACTATACGATCTGGTGGAACAACGCCCTACAGTGAAGCCTAGGTTGCCCGGAACGTAGAAATGACCATTACCATCACACAGATTGCAATTATTCATTTTATACAATGGACAAACAGTTGCATTTTTAATGTATTTTATGCTGCGGGCGTAGACTTCTAAGGCCCTAGCTATTCGATCTGGTAGTGCAACGCCCTAGAGTGAAGCCTAGGTTTCCCGGAACGTAGAAATGACCATTACTTTCACACCGGTTGCAATTATTCCTGTTATACGATGGAAAAACTGTTGCATTTTTATTTTATTTTAGGCGTCTGGCGTTGACTTCTAAGGCCCTAGCTATTCGGTCTGGTGGTGCGACGCCCAAGAGTGAAGCCTAGGTTGCCCGGAACGTAGAAATGACCATTACTTTCACACTGGTTGCAATTACTCCTGTTATACAATGGAAAAACTTCTGTATTGATATTGTATTTTCCGCTTCTGGCGTTGACTTCTATGGCCCTAGCTATTCGATCAGGTGCAGGAACGCCCTAGAGTGAGGCCTGGGTTGCACGGAACGTAGAAATGACCATTACTTTCACACTGTTTGCAATTATTCATTTTATACGATGGAAAAACTGTTGTATTTGTTTTGTATTTTATGTTCCTGGCGTTGGCTGCTAAGGCCGTAGCTATTCGATCTGGTGGAGCAACGCCCTAGAGTGAAGCCTAGGTATCCCGGAACGTAGAAATGACTACTACTTTCACACTGGTTGCATTTATTCGTTTTATACGATGGAAAAGCTGTTGCATTTATTTTGTATTCTATGCTTATGGCGTTGACTTCATAGGCCCTGAATATTCGATCTGGTGGCGCAACGCCCTAGAGTGAAGCCTAGGTCGCCCGGAACGTAGAAATGACCATTACTTTCACACTGTTTGCAATTATTCATTTTATACGATGGAGAAGCACTTGTATTTGTATTGTATTTTATGCTTCTGGCATTGACTTCTAAGGCCGTAGCTATTAGATGTGGTGCAGCAACGCCCTGGAGTGAAGCCTAGGTATCCCGGAACATAGAAATGATCATCACTTTCACACTGGTTGCAATTATTCGTTTCATAGGATGGAACAGCTGTTGTATTTATATTGTGTATTATGCTTCTGGCGTTGACTTCTGAGGCCCTAACAATTCGGTCTGACGGAGCAACGCCCTAGAGTGAAGCCTAGGTTGCCCGGAACGTAGAAATGACCATAACTTTCACACTGGTTGCAATTATTCCTGTTATACGATGGAAAAACTGTTGTGTCTATATTGTATTTTATGCTTCTGGCGTTGACTTCTAAGGCCGTAGCTATTCGATCTGGTGGAGCAACGCCCTATAGTGAAGCCTAGGTTGCACGGAACGTAGAAATGACCATTACTTTCACACTGTTTCCAATTATTCATTTTATACGATGGAAACACTGTTTTATTTATAATGTATTTTATGCTCCTGGCGTTGACTTCTAAGGCCGTAGCTATTCGATCTGGTGGAGCGACGCCCTAGAGTGAAGCCTAAGTTTCCCGGAACGTAGAAATGTCCATTACTTTCACAGTGGTTGCAATTATTCCTGTTATACGATGGAAAAACTGTTGTATTTATATTGTCTTTTATGCTTCTTGCGTTGACTTCTAAGGCCGTAGCTATTCGATCTGGTGGAGCAACGCCCTAGAGTGAAGCCTAATATGCCCGGAACGTAGAAATGGCCATTACTTTCACACTGGTTGCAATTATTCCTGTTATACGATGGAAATACTGTTGTATTTATATTGTATTTTATGCTTCTGGCGTTGACTTCTAAGGCCGTAGCTATTCGATCTGGTGGAGCAACGCCCTAGAGTGAAGCCTAGGTTGCACGGAACTTAGAAGTGGCCATTAGTTTCACACTGTTTCCAATTATTCATTTTATACGATGGAAACACTGTTGTATTTGTTTTGTATTTTATGCTTCTGGCGTTGACTTCTTAGGCCCTTGCTATTCAATCTGGTGGAACAACGCCCTAGATTGAATACTAGGTTGCCCGGAACGTAGAAATGACTATCACTTTCACATTGGATGCAATTATTCGTTTTATACGATGGAACAGCTGTTGTATATATATTCTGTTTTATGCTTCTGGCGTTGACGTCTTAGGCCCTAACTATTCGATCTAGTGCGGCAACGCCCTAGAGTCAAGCCTAGGTTGCACGGAACGTAGAAATGACCATTACTTTCACACTGTTTGCAATTATTCATTTTATACGGTGGAAAAACTGTTGTATTTTTATTGTATATTATGCCCCGGGCGTAGGCTTCTAAGGCCCTAGCTATTCGATCCGGTGGAGCAACTCCCTACAGTGAAGCCTAGGTTGCCCGGAACGTAGAAATGACTATCACTTTCACACTGGTTGCAATTATTCGTGTTGTACGATGGAAAAACCGTTGCACTTTCATTGTATTTTATGCTCCTGGCGTTGACTTCATAGGCTCTGAATATTCGATCTGGTGGGCCAACGCCCTAGAGTGAAGCCTAGGTTGCCCGGAACGTAGAAATGACCATTACCGTCACACTGTTTGCTATTATTCATTTTATACGATGGAGACACCCTTGTATTTGTATTGTATTTTATGCTTCTGGCATTGACTTCTAAGGCCGTAGCTATTAGATGTGGTGGATCAACGCCCTGGAGTGAAGCCTAGGTATCCCGGAAAGTAGAAATGACCATAACTTTCACACCCGTGCAATTATTCGTTTTATACGATGGAAAAACTGTTGTATTTGTTTTGTATTTTGTGCTTCTGTCGCTGACTTCTTAGTTCCTTACTATTCGATCTGGTTGAACAACGCCCTAGATTGAGGCCTAGGTTGCCCGGAACGTAGAAATGACTACCACTTTCATACTGGTTGCAATTACTCCTGTTATACGATGGAAGAACTGTTGTATCTTAGCTGTATTTTATGGTACGGGCGTTGACTTCTAAGGCCCTAACTATTCGATCTGGTGCAGCAACGCCCTAGAGTCAATCCTAGGTTGCCCGGAACTTAGAAATGACCATTACCTTCACACCGGTTGCAATTATTCGTTTTATACGATGGAAAAACTGTTGCATTTATTATGTATTTTATGCCTCTGGCGTTGACTTCTGAGGCCCTAACGATTCGGTCTGGCGGATCAACGCCCTAGAGTGAAACCTAGGTTGCCCGGAACGTAGAAATGGCCATTACTTTCACACTGGTTGCAATTATTCCTGCTATACGATGGAAAAACTGTTGTATCTATATTGTATTTTATGCTTCTGGCGTTGACTACTAAGGCCGTAGCTATTCGATTTGGTGGAGGAACGCCCTAGATCGAAGCCTAGGTTGCACGGTACGTAGGAATGACCATTACTTTCACACTGTTTCTAATTATTCATTTTATACGATGGAAACACTGTTGTATTTGTTTTGTATTTTATGCATTTGGCGTTGACTTCTTAGGCCGTAACAATTCGATCTGGTGGGCCAACGCCCTAGAGTGAAGCCTAGGTTGCCCGGAACGTAGAAATGACCATTACCTTCACACTGTTTGCTATTATTCATTTTATACGATGGAGACACCCTTGTATTTGTATTGTATTTTATGCTTCTGGCATTGACTTCTAAGGCCGTAGCTATTAGATGTGGTGGAGCAACGCCCTGGAGTGAAGCCTAGGTATCCCGGAAAGTAGAAATGACCATAACTTTCACACCCGTGCAATTATTCGTTTTATACGATGGAAAAACTGTTGTATTTGTTTTGTATCTTGTGCTTCTGGCGCTGACTTCTTAGTTCCTTACTATTCGATCTGGTTGAACAACGCCCTAGATTGAAGCCTAGGATGCCCGGAATGTAGAAATGACTGTCACTTTCACACTGGTTGCAATTATTCCAGATATACGATGGAAAAACTGTTGTATCTTTATTGTATTTTATGCTTCGTGCGTTGACTTCTAAGGCCCTAACTATTCGATCTGGTGGAGCAACGCCCTAGGGTCAAGCCTAGGTTGCCCGGAACGTAGAAATGACTACCACTTTCATACTGGTTGCAATTACTCCTGTTATACGATGGAAGAACTGTTGTATCTTAGCTGTATTTTATGGTACGGGCGTTGACTTCTATGGCCCTAACTATTCGATCTGGTGCAGCAACGCCCTAGAGTCAAGCCTAGGTTGCCCGGAACTTAGAAATGACCATTACCTTCACACCGGTTGCAATTATTCGTTTTATACGATGGAAAAACTGTTGCATTTATTATGTATTTTATGCCTCTGGCGTTGACTTCTGAGGCCCTAACGATTCGGTCTGGCGGAGCAACGCCCTAGAGTGAAACCTAGGTTGCCCGGAACGTAGAAATGGCCATTACTTTCACACTGGTTGCAATTACTCCTGTTATACGATGGAAAAACTGTTGTATCTATATTGTATTTTATGCTTCTGGCGTTGACTTCTAAGGCCGTAGCTATTCGATCTGGTGGAGCAACGCCCTAGAGTGAAGCGTAGGTTGCACGGTACGTAGAAATGACCATTACTTTCACACTGTTTCCAATTATTCATTTTATACGATGGAAACACTGTTGTATTTGTTTTGTATTTTATGCATTTGGCGTTGACTTTTTAGGCCGTAAAAATTCGATCTGGTGGAACAACGCCCTAGAGTGAAGCCTAGGTTGCCCTGAACGTAGAAATGACCATTACATTCACACTGTTGGTAATTATTCACTATATACGATGTGAAAACTGTTGTGTTTATAATGTATTTTATGCTCTTGGCGTTGACTTCTAAGGCCGTAGCTATTCGATCTGGTGGAGCGACGCCCTAGAGTGAAGCCTAGGTTGCCCGGAACGTGGAAATGACCAGTACTTTCACACTGGCTGCAGTTATTCCTGTTATACGATGGAAAAACTGTTGTATTTTTATTGTATTTTTTGCTTCTGGCTTTGAATTCTAAGTCCCTAGCTATTCGATCTGGTGGAGAAACGCCCCAGTGTGAAGCCTAGGTTGCCCGGAACGTAGAAATGGCCAATACTTTCACACTGGATGCAATTATTCGTTTTATAGCATGGAACAGCTGTTGTATTTATATTGTGTATTATGCTTCTGGCGTTGACTTCTGAGGCCCTAACCATTCGGTCTGGCGGAGCAGCTCCCTAGAGTGAAGCCTAGGTTGCCCGGAACGTAGAAATGACCATTAACTTCACACTGATTGCAAATATTCATTTTATACGATGGAAAAACTGTTGTATTTTGATTGTATTTTATGCTTCGGGCGTTGACTTCTAAGGCCATAACTATTCGATGTGGTGGAGCAACGCCCTAGAGTCAAGCGTAGGTGGCCCGGAACGTAGAAATGACCATAGCTTTCACACTGGTTTCAATTATTCGTTTTATACGATGGTAAAACTGTTGAATTTATTTTGTATTTTATGCTTCGGGCGTTGACTTCTAAGGCCCTAACTATTCGATCTGGTGGAGCAACGCCCTAGAGTGAAGCCTAGTTTGCCTGGAACGTAGAAATGCCCATTACTTTCACACTGGATGCAATTATTCGTTTTATACGATGAAAAAACTGTTGTATTTATATTGTATTGTATGCTTCGGGCGTTGACTTCTAAGGCCCTAACTATTCGATCTGGTGGAGCAACGCCCTAGAGTGAAGCCTAGGTTGCCTGGGACAGAGAAATGGCCATTACTTTGACACTGGATGCAATTATTCGTTTTATACAATGGACAAACAGTTGTATCTATATTGTATGTTCTGCTTCTGGCGTTGACTTCTTAGGCCCTTGCTATTCGATCTGGTGGAACAACGCCCTAGATTGAATCCTAGGTTGTCCAGATCGTAGAAATGACCATTACCTTCACACTGATTGCAATTATTCATTTTATACAATGGACAAACAGTTGTATTCTTATCGTATTTTATGCTTCTGGCGTTGACTTCTTAGGCTCTAACTATTCGATCTGGTGGAGCAACGCCCTGGAGTGATGCCTAGGTATCCCGGAACGTAGAAATGATCATCACTTTCACACTGGTTGCAATTATTCGTTTTATAGCATGGAACAGCTGTTGTATTTATATTGTGTATTATGCTTCTGGCGTTGACTTCTGAGGCCCCAACCATTCGGTCTGGCGGAGCAGCGCCCTAGAGTGAAGCCTAGGTTGCCCGGAACGTAGAAATGACCATTAACTTCACACTGATTGCAAATATTCATTTTATACGGTGGAAAAACTGTTGTATTTATATTATATTTTATGCTTCAGGCGTTGACTTCTAAGGCCGTAGCTATTCGATGTCGTGGGGTAACGCCCTAGAGCGAAGCCTAGGTTTCCTGGAACGTAGAAATGACCATTACTTTCACACTGGTTGCAATTATTCCTGTTATACGATGGAAAAACTGTTGCATTTATATTGTATTTTATGCTTCTGGTGTTGTCTTCTAAGGCCGTGGCTATTCGATCTGGTGGAGCAACGCCCTAGAGAAAGGCCTAGGTTTCCCGGAACGTAGAAATGACCATTGCCTTCACACTAGTAGCAATTATTCCTGTTATACGATGGAAAAACTGTTGTATTTATGTTGTATTTTATGCTCCTGGCGTTGACTTCTTAGGGCCCAACTATACGATCTGGTGGAACAACGCCCTACAGTGAAGCCTAGGTTGCCCGGAACGTAGAAATGACCATTACCATCACACAGATTGCAATTATTCATTTTATACAATGGACAAACAGTTGTATTTTTAATGTATTTTATGCTCCGGGCGTAGACTTCTAAGGCCCTAGCTATTCGGTCTGGTGGTGCGACGCCCAAGAGTGAAGCCTAGGTTGCCCGGAACGTAGAAATGACCATTACTTTCACACTGGTTGCAATTACTCCTGTTATACAATGGAAAAACTTCTGTATTGATATTGTATTTTCCGCTTCTGGCGTTGACTTCTATGGCCCTAGCTATTCGATCAGGTGCAGGAACGCCCTAGAGTGAGGCCTGGGTTGCACGGAACGTAGAAATGACCATTACTTTCACACTGTTTGCAATTATTCATTTTATACGATGGAAAAACTGTTGTATTTGTTTTGTATTTTATGTTCCTGGCGTTGGCTGCTAAGGCCGTAGCTATTCGATCTGGTGGAGCAACGCCCTAGAGTGAAGCCTAGGTATCCCGGAACGTAGAAATGACTACTACTTTCACACTGGTTGCATTTATTCGTTTTATACGATGGAAAAGCTGTTGCATTTATTTTGTATTCTATGCTTATGGCGTTGACTTCATAGGCTCTGAATATTCGATCTGGTGGCGCAACGCCCTAGAGTGAAGCCTAGGTCGCCCGGAACGTAGAAATGACCATTACTTTCACACTGTTTGCAATTATTCATTTTATACGATGGAGAAGCACTTGTATTTGTATTGTATTTTATGCTTCTGGCATTGACTTCTAAGGCCGTAGCTATTAGATGTGGTGCAGCAACGCCCTGGAGTGAAGCCTAGGTATCCCGGAACGTAGAAATGATCATCACTTTCACACTGGTTGCAATTATTCGTTTTATAGGATGGAACAGCTGTTGTATTTATATTGTGTATTATGCTTCTGGCGTTGACTTCTGAGGCCCTAACAATTCGGTCTGACGGAGCAACGCCCTAGAGTGAAGCCTAGGTTGCCCGGAACGTAGAAATGACCATAACTATCACACCGGTTGCAATTATTCGTTTTATATGATGGAAAAACTGTTGTAATTGTTTTGTATTTTATGCTTCTGGCGTTGACTTCTAAGGACCTAACAATTCGATCTGGTGGAACAACGCCCTAGAGTGTATCGTAGGTTGCCCGGATCGCAGAAATGACCATTACCTTCACACCGGTTGCATTTATTCGCTTTATACGATGGAAAAGCTGTTGTAGTTGTTTTGTATTTTATGCTTCTGGCGTTGACTTCTAAGTCTCTAGCTATTCGATCTGGTGGAGCAACGCCCTAGAGCGAAGCATGGGTTGCACGGAACGTAGAAATGACCATTACCTTCACACTGTTTGCAATTATTCATATTATACGATGCAAAAACTGTTGTATTTACATTGTATTTTATGCTTCTGGCGTTGACTTCTTAGGCCCTTACTATTCGATCTGGTGGAGTAACGCCCTAGAGTGAATCCTAGGTTGCCCGGAACTTAGAAATGACCATTACCTTGACACCGGTTGCAATTATTCGTTTTATACGGTGGAAAAACTGTTGCCTTTTTATTGTATTTTATGCTTCGGGCGGTGACATCTAAGGCACTAACGATTCTATCTGGTGGAGCAACGCCCTACGGTGAAGCCTAGGTTGACCGGAACGTAGAAATGATCATAACTTTTACACTGGTTGCAATTATTGCTGTTATACTGTGGAAAAGCTGTTGTGTTTATATTGTATTTTATGCTTCTGGCGTTGACTTCTAAGGCCGTAGCTATTCGATCTGGTGGAGCAACGCCTTAGAGTGAAGCCTAGGATTCCCGGAACGTAGAAATGACCATTACTTTCACACTGGTTGCAATTATTCCTGTTATACGATGGAAAAACTGTTGTATCTTTATTGTATTTTATGCTTCGGGCGTTGACTTCAATGGCTCTACCTATGCGATCTGTTGGAGCATCGCCCTAGAGTCAAGCCTAGGTTGCCCCGAACGCAGAAATGACCATAACTTTCACACTGGCTTCAATTATTCGTTTTATACGACGGAAAGGCTGTTGTATTTATTTTGTATTTTATGCGTCGGGCATTGACTTCTGAGGCCTTAACTCTTCGATCTTGTGGAGCAATGCCTCAGAGTTAAGTCGAGGATACCCGAAACGTCGAAATGATCATTAATTTCACACTGGATGCAAATATTCCTGTTATACGATGGAAAAACTGTTGTATTTATATTGTATTTTATGATTCTGTCTTTGACTTCTTAGGGCCAAACTATTCGATCTGGTGGAGCAACGCCCTAGAGTGAATCCTAGGTTGCCCGGAACGTAGAAATCACCATTACCTTCACACTGATTGCAATTATTCATTTTATACGATGGAAAAACTGTTGTATTTTTATTGTATTTTATGCTCCGGGCGTAGACTTCTAAGGCCCTAGCTATTCGATCTCGTGGAGCAACACATTACAGTGAAGAATAGGTTGCCCGGAATGTATAATGACTATCACTTTCTCACTTGTTACAATTATTCGTGTTATACGATGGAAAAACCGTTGCATTTTCATTGTATTTTGTGCTTCGGGCGTTGACTTCTAAGGCCCTAACTACACGGCCTGGTTGGGCAACGACCTAGATTGAAGCCCAGGTTGCCCGGAACGTAGAAATGACCATTACTTTCACACTGGTTGCAATTATTCAAGTTATACAAGGGAAAAACGGTTGTATTTATATTGTATTTTATTCTTCTGGCTTTGACTTCTTAGGCCCTAACTATTCGATCTGGTGGAGCAACGCCCTAGAGTGAAGCCTAGGTTGCCTGGAACGTAGAAATGACCATTACCTTCACACTGTTTGCGATTATTCATTTTATAGGAAGGTAAAACTGTTGTACTTATGTTGTCTTGTATTCTTCTGGCGTTGAAGTCTAAGTCCCTAACTATTCGATCTGGTGGAACAACGTCCTGGAGTTAAGCCTAAGTTGCCCGGAACGTAGACATGACCACTACCTTCAGACTGCTTGCAATTATACATTTTATACGATGGAAAAACCGTTATACTAATGTTGTATTTTATTCTTCTGGCGTTGAATTCTAAGTCCCTAACTATTCGATCTGGTGGAGCAACGCCCTGGAGTTAAGCCAAGGTTGCGCGGAACGTAGAAATGACCATAACTTCCACGCTGGTTTCAATTATTCGTTTTATGCAATCGAAGATCTGTTCTATTTATTTTGTATTTTATGTTTCGGGCGTTGACTTCTAAGGCCCTAACTATTCGATCTGGTGGAGCAACGCCCTAGAGTGAAGCCTAGATTGCGCGGAACGTAGAAATGACCATTACCTTCACACTGTTTGCGATTAATCATTTGATACGCTGGAAAAACTGTTCTATTTATTTTGTATTTCATGCATCGGGCGTTGACTTCTAAGGCCCTAACTATTCGATCTGGTGGAGCAACGCCCTGCAGTTAAGCCTAGGTTGCCCGGAACGTAGAAATGACCTTTGCTTTCACACTGTTTGCAAATATACATTATATACGATGGTAAAGCTGTTGTATTTATATTGTATTTTATGCTTCTGGCGTTGACTCCTTAGGCCCTAACTATTCGATCTGGTGGAGCAACGCCCAAGAGTGAAACCTAGGTTGCCCGGAACGTAGAAATGACCATTACTTTCACACTGGTTGCTATTATTCCTTTTATACGATGGAAAAACTGTTGTATTTTTATTGTATTTTATGCTTCTGGCGTTGACTTCTAAGTCCCTAGCTATTCGATCAGGTGGAGCAACGCCCTAGAGCGAAATCTAGGTTGCCCGGAACGTTGAAATGACCGTTACTCCCACACTGTTTGCTATTATTCATATTATACAGTGGAAAAACTGTTGTATTTATATTGTATTTTATGCTTCCGGCATTGACTTCTAAGACCCTAACTATTCGATGTGGTGGAGCAACGCCCTAGAGTGAAGCCTAGATTGCCCGGAACGTAGAAATGACCATAGCTTTCTCACTGGTTGCAATCATTCATGTTATACAAGGGAAAAACTGTTGTACTTATATTGTATTTTATGCTTCTGGCGTTGACTTCTTATGTCCAGACTATTCGGTCTCGTGGAGCAACGCCCTAGAGTGAAGCCTAGGTTGCCCCGAACGTGGAAGTGACCATTACCTTCGCACTGTTTGCGATTATTCATTTTATACGATGGTAAAACTGTTGTACTTATGTTGTATTTTATTCTTCTGGCGTTGAATTCTACGTCCCTAGCTATTCGATCTGGTGGAGCCACGCCCTAGAGTGGAGCCAAGGTAACCCTGGACATAGAAATGACCAGTACTTTCACACTGGTTACAGCTTTCCTGTTATTCGATGGAAAAACTGGTGCACTTTTATTGTACTATATGCTTCTGGCGTTGTACTCAAAGTCCCTAACTATTCGATCTGGTGGAGCAACGCCCTGGAGTTTAGCCAAGGTTGCCCGGAACGTAGAAATGACAATAACTTTCACACTGGTTGCAATTATTCCTTCTATACAATGAAAAAACTGTTCTATTTATTTTGTATTTTATGCTTCGGGCGTTGACTTCTATGGCCCTAACTATTCGATCTGGTGGAGCAACGCCCAAGAGTGAAACCTAGGTTGCCCAGAAGGTAGAAATGACAATTACTTTCACACTGGTTGCTATTATTCCTGTTATACGATGGAAAAGCTGTTGTATATATATTGTATTTTATGGTTCTGGCGTTGACTTCTTAGGCCCTAACTATTCGATCTGGTGGAGCACTGCCAAAGACTGAAGCCTAGGTTGCCCGGAACGTAGTAATGACCAGTGCTTCCACACTGGTTGCAGCTTTCCTGTTATACGATGGAAAAACTGTTGCATTTTTATTGTATTTTATGATTCTGGCGTCGTATTCAAAGTCCCTAACTATTCGATCTGGTGGAGCAACGCCCTAGAGTGGAGCCTAGGTTGCGCGGAACGTAGAAATGACCATTACCTTCACACTGTTTGCGATTAATCATTTGATACGCTGGAAAAACTGTTCTATTTATTTTGTATTTCATGCTTCGGGCGTTGACTTCTAAGGCCCTAACTATTCGATCTGGTGGAGCAACGCCCTTCAGTTAAGCCTACGTTGCCCGGAACGTAGAAATGACCTTTGCTTTCACACTGTTTGCAAATATACATTATATACGATGGTAAAGCTGTTGTATTTATATTGTATTTTATGCTTCTGGCGTTGAATCCTTAGGCCCTAACTATTCGATCTGGTGGAGCAACGCCCAAGAGTGAAACCTAGGTTGCCCGGAACGTAGAAATGACCATTACTTTAACACTGGTTGCTATTATTCCTTTTATACGATGGAAAAACTGTTGTATTTTTATTGTATTTTATGCTTCTGGCGTTGACTTCTAAGTCCCTAGCTAGTCGGTCTGGTGGAGCAACGCCCTAGAGCGAAATCTAGGTTGCCCGGAACGTTGAAATGACCGTTACTCCCACACTGTTTGCTATTATTCATATTATACAGTGGAAAAACTGTTGTATTTATATTGTATTTTATGCTTCCGGCATTGACTTCTAAGACCCTAACTATTCGACGTGGTGGAGCAACGCCCTAGAGTGAAGCCTCGGTTGCCCGGAACGTAGAAATGACCATAGCTTTCACACTGGTTGCAATTATTCATGTTATACAAGGGAAAAACTGTTATACATATATAGTATTTTATGCTTCTGGCGTTGACTTCTTATGCCCTAACTATTCGGTCTCGTGGAGCAAAGCCCTAGAGTGAAGCCCAGGTTGCCCCGAACGTGGAAATGACCATTACCTTCGCACTGTTTGCGATTATTCATTTTATACGATGGTAAAACTGTTGTACTTATGTTGTATTTTATTCTTCTGGCGTTGAATTCTACGTCCCTAGCTATTCGATCTCGTGGAGCAACGCCCTAGAGTGGAGACTAGGTTACCCTGGACATAGATATGACCAGTACTTTCACACTGGTTACAGCTTTCCTGTTATTCGATGGAAAAACTGTTGCATTTTTATTGTATTTTATGCTTCTGGCGCTGTATTCAAAGTCCCTAACTATTCGACCTGGTGGAGCAACGCCCTAGAGTGACGCCTAGGTTACCGGGAACATAGAAATGACCAGTACTTTCACACTGGTTGCAGCTTTCCTGTTATACAATGGAAAAACTGTGCATTTTCATTGTATTTTATGCTTCTGGCGTTGTATTCAAAGTCCCTAACTATTCGATCTGGTGGAGCAACGTCCTGGAGTTAAGACTAGGTTGCCCGGAAAGTAGAAATGACCATAACTTTCACACTGTTTGCAATCATTCATTTTATTCGATGGAAAAGCCGTTGTATTTATATTGTATTTTATGCTTCTGGCGTAGACTTCTAAGTCCCTAGCTATTCGATCTGGTGGAGCAACGCCCCAGAGTGAAGCCTAGGTTACCCGGAACGTAGAAATGACCAGTACTTTCACACTGGTTGCAGTTATTCCTGTTATACAATGGAAAAACTGTTGCATTTTTATTGTATTTTATGCTTCTGCCGTTGTATTCAAAGTCCCCAACTATTCGATCTGGTGGAGCAACGCCCTCGAGTTAAGCCAAGGTTGCCCGGAACATAGTAATGACCATAACTTAAACACTGGTTGCTATTATTCGTCCTATACAATGGAAAAATTGTTGTATTTATATTGTATTTTATGCTTCTGGCGTTGTCTTCTTAGGACCTAACTATTCGATCTGGTGGAGCAATGCTCTAGAGTAAGGCCTAGGTTGCGCGGAACGCAGAAATGACCTTTACTTTCACACTGTTTGCAAATATACATTATATACGATGGAAAAGCTGTTGTACTTATATTGTACTTTATGCTTCTGGCGTTGACTTCTTAGGCCCTAACTATTCGATCTGGTGGAACAGCGACCTAGAGTGAAGCCTAGGTTGCCCGGAACGTAGAAATGACCTTTACTTTCACACTGTTTGCAAATATACATTATATACGATGGGAAAAGCTGTTGTATTTATATTGTATTTTATGCTTCTGGCGTTGTCTTCTTAGGCGCTAGCTATTCGATCTGGCGGAGCAACGCCCTAGAGTGAAGCCTAGGTTACCCGAAACGTAGAAATGACCATAACTTTCACACTGGTTGCAATTACTCGTTTTATACGATGGAAAAACTGTAGTACTTATGTTGTATTTTATGCTTCTGGCGTCGAATTCAAAGTCCCTGACTATTCGATCTGGTGGAGCAACGCCCTAGAGTGAAACCTCGGCTGCCCGGAACGTAGAAATGACCGTTACTTTCATACTGTTTGCAAATATACATTATATACGATGGAAAAGCTGGAGTATTTATATTGTATTTTATGCTTCTGGTGTTGACTTCTTAGGTCTTAACTATTGGATCTGGTGGAACAACGCCCAGGGGTGAAGCCTAGGTCGCCCGGAACGTAGAAATGACCATATCTTTCAGACTGGTTGCAATTATTCCTGTTATACGATGAAAAAAATGTTGTACCTTTATTGTATTTTATGCTTCAGGCGTTGACTTCTAAGGCGCTAACTATTCGATGTGGTGGTGCAGCGCCCTAGAGCAAAACCTAGGTTGCCCGGAAACTAGAAATGACCATTACCTTCACGCTTGTTGCAATTATTCCTGTTATACGATGGACAACCTGTTGGATTTTGATTGTACTTTATGCTTCTGGCGTTGACTTCTAAGGCCCTATGTATTCGATCTGGTGGAGCAATGCCTCAGAGTTAAGTCTAGGATGCCCGGAAAGTAGAAATGACCATTACCTTCACGCTTGTTGCAATTATTCCTGTTATACGATGGACAAACTGTTGCATCTTTATTGTATTTTATGCTTCGGGCGCTGACTTCTAAGGCACTAACTATTCGATCTGGTGGAGCAACGCCCTGGAGTTAAGCCTAGGTTGTCCGGAACGTAGAAATGACCATAACTTTCACACTGGTTGCAGTTATTCGTTTTATACAATGGAAAAACTGTACTATTTATTTTGTATTTTATGCTTCGGGAGTCGACATCTAAGGCCATAACTATTCCATCTGGTGGAGCAACGCACTAGAGTGAAGCCTAGGTTGCCCGGAACGTAGAAATGACCATTACCTTCACACTGCTTGCAATTACACATTTTATACGATGGAAAAACTGTGGTACTTATGTTTTACTTTATTCTTCTGGCGTTGAATTCTGAGTCCATTGCTATTCGATCTGGTGGAGCAACACCCTAGAGTGAAGCCTAGGTTACGCGGAACATAGAAATGATCAGTACTTTCACACTGGTTGCAGCTTTCCTGTTATACGGTGGAAAAACTGTTGCATTTTTATTGTATTTTATACTTCTGGCGTTGTATTCAAAGTCCCTAGCTATTCGATCTGGTGCGGCAAGGAACTGGAGTTAAGCCTAGGTTGCCCGGAACGTAGAAATGACGATAACATTAACACTGGTTGCAACCATTCATTTTATACGATGGAAAAGCTGTTGTATTTATATTGTATTTTATGCTTCTGGAGTTGACTTCTAAGGCCCTAACTATTCGATCTGCTGGAACAACGCCCTAGAGTGAAGCCTAGGTTGCCCGCAACGTTGAAATGACCATAACTTTCACACTGGTTGCAATTATTCATTTTATACAATTGAAAAACTGTTCTATTTATTTTGTACTTTATGCTTCGGGCGTTGACTTCAAAGGCCCTAACTATTCGATCTGGTGGAGCAACGCTCTAGAGTGAAGCCTAGGTTGCCCGGAACGTAGAAATGACCATTACCTTCACACTGCTTGCAATTATACATTTTATACGATGGAAAAACTGTTGTACTAATGTTGTATCTTATGTTTCTGGCGTCGAATTCTAAGTCCCTAACTATTCGATCTGGTGAAGCAACGCCCTAGAGTGAAGCCTAGGTTGCCCGGAACGTAGAAATGACCATAACTTTCACACTGCTTGCAATCATACATTTTATACGATGGAAAAGCTGTTGTACTTATATTGTATTTTATGCTTCCGGAGTTGACCTCTAAGGCCGTAGCTATTCGATGTGGTGGAGCAACGCCCAAGAGTGAAACCTATGTTGCCCGGAAAGTAGAAATGACCATTACTTTCACACTGTTTGCAAATATACATTATATACGATGGAAAAGCTGTTGTATTTATATTGTATTTTATGCTTCTGGCGTTGACTTCTTAGGCCCTAACTATTCGATCTGGAGGAACAACGCCTTTGAGTGAAGCCTAGGTTGCCCGGAACGTAGACATGACCATGCGTTTCACAATGGTTGCAATTATGCAAGTTAAACGACGGTAAAACTTTTGTATTTTTATTGTATTGTATGCGTCTGGAGTTGTTTTCTAAGTCCCTTGCTATTCGAACTGGTGAAGCAACGCCCTTGAGCGAAGCCTGGGTTGCCCGGAACGTAGAAATGACCTGTACTTTCGCACTGGTTGCAATTATTCCTGTTATACGATGGAAAAACTGTAGTACTTATGTTGTATTTTATGCTTCTGGCGTCGAATTCAAAGCCCCTAACTATTCGATCTGGTGGAGCAACGCCCTCGAGTGAAGCCTCGGCTGCCCGGAACGTAGAAATGACCGTTACTTTCATACTGTTTGCAAATATACATTATATACGATGGAAAAGCTGGTGTATTTATATTGTATTTTATGCTTCTGGCGTTGACTTCTTAGGTCCTAACTATTGGATCTGGTGGAGCAACGCCCAGGGGTGAAGCCTAGGTTGCCCGGTACGTAGAAATGACCATATCTTTCAGACTGGTTGCAATTATACCTGTTATACGATGAAAAAAATGTTGTATCTTTATTGTATTTTATGATTCAGGCGTTGACTTCTAAGGCGCTAACTATTCGATGTGGTGGTGCAGCGCCCTAGAGCAAAACCTAGGTTGCCCGGAAACTAGAAATGACTATTACCTTCACGCTTGTTGCAATTATTCCTGTTATACGATGGACAACCTGTTGGATTTTGATTGTACTATATGCTTCTGGCGTTGACTTCTAAGGCCCTATGTATTCGATCTGGTGGAGCAATGCCTCAGAGTTAAGTCTAGGATGCCCGGAAAGTAGAAATGACCATTACCTTCACGCTTGTTCCAATTATTCCTGTTATACTATGGAAAAGCTGTTGCATTTATATTGTATTTTAAGCTTCTGGCGTTGACTTCTTAGGCCCTAACTATTCGATCTGGTGGAACAATGCCCTAGACTGAAGCCTAGCTTGCCCGGAACGTAGAAATGACCATAACTTTCACACTGGTTGCAATTATTCGTTTTATACAATTGAAAAACTGTTCTATTTATTTTGTACTTTATGCTTCGGGCGTTGACTTCAAAGGCCCTAACTATTCGATCTGGTGGAGCAACGCTCTAGAGTGAAGCCTAGGTTGCCCGGAACGTAGAAATGACCATTACCTTCACACTGCTTGCAATTATACGTTTTATACGATGGAAAAACTGTTGTACTAATGTTGTATCTTATGTTTCTGGCGTCGAATTCTAAGTCCCTAACTATTCGATCTGGTGAAGCAACGCCCTAGAGTGAAGCCTAGGTTGCCCGGAACGTAGAAATGACCATAACTTTCACACTGCTTGCAATCATACATTTTATACGATGGAAAAGCTGTTGTACTTATATTGTATTTTATGCTTCCGGAGTTGACCTCTAAGGCCGTAGCTATTCGATGTGGTGGAGCAACGCCCAAGAGTGAAACCTATGTTGCCCGGAAAGTAGAAATGACCATTACTTTCACACTGGTTGCAATTATCCACTTTATACGATGGAAAATCTGTTGTACATATATCGTATTTTATGCTTTTGGCGTTTACTTCTTAGGCCCTAACTATTCGATATGGTGGAGCAACGCCCTACAGTTAAGCCTAGGTTGCCCGCAACGTAGAAATGACCTTTACTTTCACACTGTTTGCAAATATACATTATATACGATGGAAAATCTGTTGTATTTATATTGTATTTTATGCTTCTGGCGTTGACTTCTTAGGCCCTAACTATTCGATCTGGAGGAACAACGCCTTTGAGTGAAGCCTAGGTTGCCCGGAACGTAGAAATGACCATGCGTTTCACAATGGTTGCAATTATGCAAGTTAAACGACGGTAAAACTTTTGTATTTTTATTGTATTGTATGCGTCTGGAGTTGTTTTCTAAGTCCCTTGCTATTCGAACTGGTGAAGCAACGCCCTTGAGCGAAGCCTGGGTTGCCCGGAACGTAGAAATGACCTGTACTTTCGCACTGGCTGCAGTTTTCCTGTTATACGATGGAAAAACTGTTGCATTTTTATTGTATTTTATGCTTCTGGCGTTGTATTTAAAGTCCCTAACTATTCGATCTGATGGAGCAACGCCCTGGAGTTAACCCTAGGTTGCCCGGAACGTAGAAATAACCATATCTTTCAGACTGGTTGCAATTATTCCTGGTATACGATGAAAAGAATGTTGTATTTCTATTGTATTTTATGCCTGAGGCGTTGACTTCTAAGGCCCTAACTGTTCGATTTGTTGGAGCAACGCCCTTGAGCGAAGCCTAGATTGCCCGGAACGTAAAAATGAGCTGTACTTTCACACTGGTTGCAACTATTCCTGTTATACGATGGAAAAACTGTTGTACTTATGTTGTATTTTATGCTTCTGGCGTCGAATTCTAAGTCCCTAGCTATTCGATCTGGTGGAGCAACGCCCTAGAGCGAAGCCTAGGTTGCCTGGAACGTAGAAATGACCGTTACTTTCACACTGTTTGCAAATGTACATTATATACGATGGAAAAGCTGTTGTATTTATATTGTATTTTATGCTTCTGGCGTTGACTTCTTAGTCCCTAACTATTCCATCTGGTGGTGCAACGCCCTAGAGTGTAGCCTAGGTTGCCCGGAATGTAGAAATGACCATCACTTTCACACTGGTTGCAATTATTCTTGTTACACGATGGAAAAACTGTTGTACTTATTTTGTATTTTATGCCTCGTGCGTTGACTCCTAAGGCCGTAGCTATTCGATGTGGTGGTGCAATGCCCTAGAGTGAAGCCTAGGTTACCCGGAACGTAGAAATGACCATGTCTTTCACACTGGTTGCAATTATTCCTGTTATACGATGGAAAAACTGTTGTACTTATATTATATTTAATGCTTCAGGCGTTGACTTCTAAGGGCGTAGCTATTCGATGTGGTGGAGAAACGCCCTAGAGTGAAGCCTAGGTTGCCCGGAAAGTAGAAATGGCCATTACCTCCACACTGTTTGCAATTATTCATTTTATACAATGGAAAAACTGTTGTATTTATATTGTTTTTTATAGTTATGGCGTTGACTTCTAAGGCCGTAGCTGTTCAATGTGGTGGAGCAATGCCCTAGTGTGTAGCCTAGGGTGCCCGCAACGTAGAAATGACCATATTTTTCACACTGTTTGCAATTATTCCTGTTATACGATTGAAAAGCTGTTGTATTTGTATTGTCTTTTATGCTTCTGGCGTAGACTTCTTAGGCCCTAACTATTCGATCTGGTGGAACGACGCCCTAGAGTGCAGCCTAGGTTGCCCGTATCGTAGAAATGACCATACCTTTCACACTGGTTGCAATTATTCCTGTTATACGATGGTAAAACTGTTGTATTTCTATTGTAGTTTATGCTTCTGGCGTTGACTTGTTAGGCCCTAACTATTCGATCTGGTGGAGCAACGCCCTAGAGAGAAGCCTAGATTGCCCGGAACGTAGAAATGACCATAACTATCAGACTGGTTGCAATTATTCGTTTTAGACGATGAAAAGACTGTTGTACATATATCGTATTTTATGTCTCTGTCGTTTACTTCTTAGGCCCTAACTATTCGATCTGGAGGAGCAACGCCCTAGGGTAAAGCCTAGGTTGCCCTGAACGTAGAAATAACCATAACTTTCATACTGGTTGCAATTGTTCGTTTTATACAATGGAAAAACTGTTGTATTTATATTGTATTTTATGCTTCAGGCGTTGACTTCTTAGGCCCTAACTATTGGATCTGGTGGACCAACGCCCTAGAGTGAAGCCTAGGTTGCCCGGGACGCAGAAATGACCATTACTTCCACACTGTTTGCAATTATTCATATTATACAGTGGAAAAACTGTTGTATGTATATTGTATTTTATGCTTCTGGCATT
The DNA here is from genome assembly GCF_051401765.1 of Calliopsis andreniformis. Classification (NCBI taxonomy): domain Eukaryota; kingdom Metazoa; phylum Arthropoda; class Insecta; order Hymenoptera; family Andrenidae; genus Calliopsis; species Calliopsis andreniformis. Next base: position 22,418,562 of record NW_027480422.1, read on the forward strand.
GACTTCTAAGGCCCTAACTATTCGATGTGGTGGAGCAACGCCCTAGAGTGTAGCCTAGGTTGCACGGAACGTAGAAACGACCATAGCTTTCACACTGGTTGCAATTATTTCTGTTATACAAGGGAAAAATTGTTGTATTTATATTGTATTTTATGCTTCTGGCGTTGACTTCTTAGGCCCTAACTATTCGATCTGGTGGAGCAACGCCCTAGAGTGAAGCCTAGGTTGCACGGAACGTAAAAATGAGCTGTACTTTCACACTGGTTGCAATTATTCCTGTTATACGATGGAAAAACTGTTGTACTTATTTTGTATTTTATGCCTCGTGCGTTGACTCCTAAGGCCGTAGCTATTCGAAGTGGTGGAGCAACGCCCTAGTGTGAAGCCTAGGTTGCCCGGAACGTAGAAATGACCATGTCTTTCACACTGGTTGCAATTATTCCTGTTATACGATGGAAAAACTGTTGTACTTATATTATATTTAATGCTTCAGGCGTTGACTTCTAAGGGCGTAGCTATTCGATGTGGTGGACAAACGCCCCAGAGTGAAGCCTAGGTTGCCCGGAAAGTAGAAATGGCCATTACCTCCACACTGTTTGCAATTATTCATTTTATACAATGGAAAAACTGTTGTATTTATATTGTTTTTTATAGTTATGGCGTTGACTTCTAAGGCCGTAGCTGTTCGATGTGGTGGAGCAATGCCCTGGAGTGTAGCCTAGGGTGCCCGCAACGTAGAAATGACCATATTTTTCACACTGTTTGCAATTATTCCTGTTATGCGATTGAAAAACTGTAGTATTTATATTGTATTTTATGCTTCTGGCGTTGACTTCTAAGGCCGCAGCTATTCGATGTGGTGGAGCAACGCCCTAGAGTGAAGCCTAGGTTGCCCGGAACGTAGAAATGACCATACCTTTCACACTGGTTGCAATTATTCGTGTTATACAAGGGAAAAACTGTTGTATTTATATTGTATTTTATACTTCTGGCGTTGACTTCTTGGGCCCTAACTATTCTATCTGGAGGAGCAACGCCCTAGAGTGAAGCCTAGGTTGCCCGGAATGCAGAAATGACCATCACTTTCACACTGGCGGCAATTATACCTGTTATACGATGGACAAACTGTTGGATTTTTAATGTACTTTATGCTTCTGGCGTTGACTTCTAAGGCCCTATGTATTCGATCTGGTGGAGCAATGCCTCAGTGTTAAGTCTAGGATGCCCGGAACGTAGAAATGTCCGTTACTTTCACCCTGGTTGCAATTACTCATTTTATGCGATGGAAAAACTGTTGTACATATATCGTATTTTATGCTTCTGGCATTTACTTCTTAGGCCCTAACTATTCGATCTGGTGGAGCAACGCCCTGGGGTGAAGACTAGGTTGCGCGGAACGTAGAAATGACCATAACTTTCACACTGGTTTCAATTGTTCGTTTTATACAATGGAAAAACTTTTCTATTTATTTTGTATTTTATGCTTCGGGCGCTGACTTCTAAGGCCCCAACTATTCGATCTGGTGGAGCAACGCCCTAGAGTGAATCCTAGGTTGCCCGGAACGTAGAAATGACCATTACCTTCACACTGTTTGCGATTATTCATTTTATACGATGGTGAAACTGTTGTACATATATCGTATTTTATGCTTCTGGCGTTGACTTCTTAGACCCTAACTATACGATCAGGTGGAGCAACGCCCTAGGTTGAAGCCTAGGTTGCCCGGAACGTAGAAATGACCATAACTTTCATACTGGTTGCAATTATTCGTTTTATACGATGGAAAAACTGTTGTATTTATTTTGTATTTGGTGCTTCTGGCGTTGACTTCTTAGGCCCTAACTATTCGGTGTGGTTGAGCAACGCCCTAGAGTGAAGCCTAGGTTGCCCGGAACGTAGAAATGACCATGTCTTTCACACTGGTTGCAATTATTCCTGTTATACGATGGAAAAACTGTTGTACTTATATTATATTTAATGCTTCAGGCGTTGACTTCTAAGGGCGTAGCTATTCGATGTGGTGGAGAAACGCCCCAGAGTGAAGCCTAGGTTGCCCGGAAAGTAGAAATGGCCATTACCTCCACACTGTTTGCAATTATTCATTTTATACAATGGAAAAACTGTTGTATTTATATTGTTTTTTATAGTTATGGCGTTGACTTCTAAGGCCGTAGCTGTTCGATGTGGTGGAGCAATGCCCTAGAGTGTAGCCTAGGGTGCCCGCAACGTAGAAATGACCATATTTTTCACACTGTTTGCAATTATTCCTGTTATGCGATTGAAAAACTGTAGTATTTATATTGTATTTTATGCTTCTGGCGTTGACTTCTAAGGCCGCAGCTATTCGATGTGGTGGAGCAACGCCCTAGAGTGAAGCCTAGGTTGCCCGGAACGTAGAAATGACCATACCTTTCACACTGGTTGCAATTATTCCTGTTATACAAGGGAAAAACTGTTGTATTTATATTGTATTTTATGCTTCTGGCGTTGACTTCTTGGGCCCTAACTATTCTATCTGGAGGAGCAACGCCCTAGAGTGAAGCCTAGGTTGCCCGGAATGCAGAAATGACCATCACTTTCACACTGGCGGCAATTATACCTGTTATACGATGGACAAACTGTTGGATTTTTAATGTACTTTATGCTTCTGGCGTTGACTTCTAAGGCCCTATGTATTCGATCTGGTGGAGCAATGCCTCAGTGTTAAGTCTAGGATGCCCGGAACGTAGAAATGTCCGTTACTTTCACCCTGGTTGCAATTACTCATTTTATGCGATGGAAAAACTGTTGTACATATATCGTATTTTATGCTTCTGGCATTTACTTCTTAGGCCCTAACTATTCGATCTGGTGGAGCAACGCCCTGGGGTGACGACTAGGTTGCGCGGAACGTAGAAATGACCATAACTTTCACACTGGTTTCAATTGTTCGTTTTATACAATGGAAAAACTGTTCTATTTATTTTGTATTTTATGCTTCGGGCGTTGACTTCTAAGGCCCCAACTATTCGATCTGGTGGAGCAACGCCCTAGAGTGAATCCTAGGTTGCCCGGAACGTAGAAATGACCATTACCTTCACACTGTTTGCGATTATTCATTTTATACGATGGTAAAACTGTTGTATATATATCGTATTTTATGCTTCTGGCGTTGACTTCTTAGGCCCTAACTATACGATCAGGTGGAGCAACGCCCTAGGGTGAAGCCTAGGTTGCCCGGAACGTAGAAATGACCATAACTTTCATACTGGTTGCAATTATTCGTTTTATACGATGGAAAAACTGTTGTATTTATTTTGTATTTGGTGCTTCTGGCGTTGACTTCTTAGGCCCTAACTATTCGGTGTGGTTGAGCAACGCCCTAGAGTGAAGCCTAGGTTGCCCGGAACGTAGAAATGACCATAAATTTCATACTGGTTGCAATTATTCGTTTTATACGATGGAAAAACTGTTGCATTTATATTGTATTTTATGCTTCAGGCGTTGACTTCTTAGGCCCTATCTATTCGCTCTGTTGGAACAACGCCCTAGGGTGATGCCTAGGTTGCCCGGATCGTAGAAATGACCATTACTTGCACACTGGTTGCAATTATTCGTTTTATACGATGGAAAAACTGTTGTACTTATTTTGTATTTGGTGCTCCTGGCGTTGACTTCTTTGGCCCTAACTATTGGATCTGGTGGACCAACGCCGTAGAGTGAAGCCTAGGTTGCCCGGAACGTAGAAATGACCATTACGTCCACGCTGTTTGCAATTATTCATGTTACACAGTGGAAAAACTGTTGTATTTATATTGTATTTTATGCTTCTGGCATTGACTTCTAAGGCCCTAACTATTCGATGTGGTTGAGCACCGCCCTAGAGTGAAGCCTAGATTGCCCGGAACGTGGAAATGACCATAACTATCGGACTGGTTGCAATTACTCGTTTTATACGATGGAAAGACTGTTGTATTTATATTGTATTTTATAGTTATGGCGTTGTGTTCTAGGGCCGTAGCTATTCGATGTGGTTGAGCAACGCCCTAGAGTGAAGCCTAGATTGCCCGGAACGTAGAAATGGCCATAAGTTTCATACTGGTTGCAATTATTCGTTTTATACGATGGAAAAACTGTTGTATTTATATTGTTTTTTATAGTTATGGCGTTGACTTCTAAGGCCGTAGCTGTTCGACGTGGTGGAGCAATGCCCTAGAGTGTAGCCTAGGGTGCCCGTAACGTAGAAATGACCATTACCTCCACACTGTTTGCAATTCTTCATTTTATACAATGGAAAAACTGTTGTATTTATATTGTTTTTTATAGTTATGGCGTTGACTTCTAAGGCCGTAGCTGTTCGATGTGGTGGAGCAATGCAATACAGTGTAGCCTAGGGTGCCCGCAACGTAGAAATGACCATCACTTCCACACTGTTTGCAATTATTCATATTATGCAGTGGAACATCTGTTGTATTTATATGGCATTTTATGCTTCTGGCATTGACTTCTAAGGCCCTAACTATTCGGTGTGGTGGAGCAACGCCCTAGAGTGAAGCCTAGGTTGCCCGGAACGTAGAAATGACCATAGCTTTCACACTGGTTGCAAATATTCCTGTTATACAAGGGAAAAACTGTTGTATTTATATTATATTTTATGCTTCTGGCGTTGACCTCTTAGGGCCTAAGTGTTCAATCTGGTGGAGCATGGCCCTAGAGTGAAGCGTAGGTTGCCAGGAATGTAGAAATGACCATCACTTTCACACTGGTTGCAATTATTCTTGTTATACGATTGAAAAACTGTTGTATTTATACTGTATTTTATGCTTCTGGCGTTGACTTCTAAGGCCGCAGCTATTCGATGCGGTGGAGAAACGCCCTAGAGTGAAGCCTAGATTGCCCGGAAAGTAGAAATGACCATTACCTCAACACTGGTTGCAATTATTCATTTTATACAATGGAAAAACTGTTGTATTTATAATGTTTTTTATAGTTATGGCGTTGACTTCTAAGGTCTTAGCTATTCGATGTGGTGGAGCAATGCCCTAGAGTGAAGCCTAGGATGCCCGCAACGTAGAAATGACCATACCTTTCACACTGTTTGCAATTATTCCTGTTATATGACTCAAAAGCTGTTGTAGTTATATTGTATTTTATGCTTCTGGCGTTGACTTCTAAGGCCGGAGCTATTCGATGTGGTGGAGCAACGCCCTAGAGTGAAGCATAGGTTGCCCGGAACGTAGAAATGACCATACATTTCACACTGGTTGCAATTATTCCTGTTATACAAGGGAAAAACTGTTGTATTTATATTGTATTTTATGCTTCTGGCGTTGACTTAATGGGCCCTGACTATTCTATCTTGAGGAGCAACGCCCTAGAGTGAAGCCTAGGTTGCCAGGAATAGAGAAATAACCATCACTTTCACACGGGTGGCAATTATTCCTGTTATACGATGGACAAACTGTTGGATTTTTACTGTACTTTATGCTTCTGGCGTTGACTTCTAAGGCCCTATGTATTCGATCTGGTGGAGCAATGTTTCAGTGTTAAGTCTAGGATGCCCGGAACGTAGAAATGGCCGTTACTTTCACACTGGTTGCAATTACTCATTTTATACGATGGAAAAACTGTTGTACATATATCGTATTTTATGCTTCTGGCATTGACTTCTTAGGCACTAACTATTCGATCTGGTGGATCATCGCCCTAGAGTGAAGCCTAGGTTGCCCGGCACGTAGAAATGACCATAACTATCAGACTGGTTGCAATTATTCGTTTTATGCGATGGAAAGACTGTTGTATTTATATTGTATTTTATAGTTATGGCGTTGTCTTCTAGGGCCGTAGCTATTCGATGTGGTTGAGCAACGCCCTAGAGTGAAGTATAGGTTGCCCGGGACGTAGAAATGACCATTACTTCCACACTGTTTGCAATTATTCGTATTATACAGTGGAACAGCTGTTGTATTTTTATGGCATTTTATGTTTCTGGCATTGACTTCTAAGGCCCTATCTATACGATGTGGTGGAGCAACGCCCTAGAGTGAAGCCTAGGTTGTCCGGAACGTAGAAATGACCATAGCTTTCACACTGGTTGCAATTATTCCTGTTATACAAGGGAAAAACTGTTGTATTTATATTGTATTTTATGCTTCTGGCGTTGACTTCTTAGGCCCTAACTATTCGATCTGGTGGAGCATGGCCCTAGAGTGAAGCCTAGGTTGCCCGGAATGAAGAAATGACCATCACTTTCACACAGGTTGCAATTATTCTTGTTATACGATGGAAAAGCTGTTGTATTTATTTTGTATTTCATGCCTCTGGCGTTGACTCCTAAGGCCGTAGCTATTCGATGTGGTGGAGGATCGCCCTAGAGTGAAGCCTAGGTTGCCCGGAACCTAGATATGACCATGTCTTTCACACTGTTTGCAATTATTCCTGTTATACGATAGAAAAACTATTTATTTATATTGTATTTTATGCTTCTGGCATGACTTCTAAGGCCCTAACTATTCGATGTGGTGGAGAAACGCCCTAGAGTGAAGCCTAGATTTCCCGGAAAGTAGAAATGACCATACCTTTCACACTGGTTGCAATTATGCCTGTTATACGATGGAAAAGCTGTTGTATCTGTATTGTATTTTATGCTTCTGGCGTTGACTTCTTAGGCCCTAACTATTCGATCTGGTGGAACGACGCCCTAGAGTGCAGCCTAGGTTGCCCGTATCGTAGAAATGACCATACATTTCACACTGGTTGCAATTATTCCTTTTATACGATGGTAAAACTGTTGTATTTCTATTGTAGTTTATGCTTCTGGCGTTGACTTGTTAGGCCCTAACTATTCGATCTGGTGGAGCAACGCCCTGGAGAGAAGCCTAGATTGCCCGGAACGTAGAAATGACCATAACTATCAGACTGGTTGCAATTATTCGTTTTATACGATGGAAAGACTGTTGTACATATATCGTATTTTATGTCTCTGGCGTTTACTTCTTAGGCCCTAACTATTCGATCTGGAGGAGCAACGCCCTTGGGTGAAGCCTAGGTTGCCCTGAACGTAGAAATAACCATAACTTTCATACTGGTTGCAATTGTTCGTTCTATACAATGGAAAAACTGTTGTATTTATATTGTATTTTATGCTTCAGTCGTTGACTTCTTAGGCCCTAACTATTCGCTCTGGTGGAACAACGCCCTAGAGTGATGCCTAGGTCGCCCGGATCGTAGAAATGACCATTACTTGCACACTGGATGCAATTATTCGTTTTATACGATGGAAAAACTGTTGTATTTATTTTGTATTTGGTGCTCCTGGCGTTGACTTCTTAGGCCCTAACTATTGGATCTGGTGGACCAACGCCCTAGAGTGAAGCCTAGGTTGCACGGAACGTAGAAATGACCATTACTTCCTCACTGTTTGCAATTATTCATTTTATACAATGGAAAAACTGTTGTACTTATATTGTATTTTATGATTCTGGCATTGACTTCTAAGGCGCTAACTATTCGATGTGGTGGAGATACGCCACAGAGCGAAACCTAGGTCGCTCGGATCGTTGAAATGACCATAGCTTTCACACTGGTTGCAATTATTTCTGTTATACAAGGGAAAAACTGTTGTATTTATATTGTATTTTATGCCGCTGGCGTTGACTTCTAAGGCCGTAGATATTCGAAGTGGTGGAGCAACGCCCTAGAGTGAAGCCTAGGTTGCCCGGAACGTAGAAATGACCATACCTTTCACACTGGTTGCAATTATTCCTGTTATACAAGGGAAAAACTGTTGTATTTGTATTGTATTTTATGCTTCTGGCAGTGACTTCTAAGGCCCAAACTCTTCGATCTAGTGGAGCAACGCCCTAGAGTGAAGCCTAGGTTGCACGGAACGTAGAAATGACCTTTACTTCCTCACTCTTTACAATTATTCATATTATACAGTGGAAAAACTGTTGTATGTATATTGTATTTTATGCTTCTGGCATTGACTTCTAAGGCCCTAACTATTCGATGTGGTGGAGCAACGCCCTGGAGTGAAGCCTAGGTTGCCCGGAACGTAGAAACGACCATAGCTTTCACACTGGTTGCAATTATTTCTGTTATACAAGGGAAAAACTGTTGTATTTATATTGTATTTTATGCTTCTGGCGTTGACTTCTTAGGCCCTAACTATTCGATCTGGTGGAGCAACGCCCTAGAGTGAAGCCTAGGTTGCACGGAACGTAGAAATGACCATTACTTACTCACTGTTTGCAATTATTCATTTTATACGATGGTAAAACTGTTGTACATATATCGTATTTTATGCTTCTGGCGTTGACTTCTTAGGCCCTAACTACGCGTTCTGGTGCAGCAACGCCCTACAGTTAAGCCTAGGATGCCCGGAACGTAGAAATGACCTTTACTTTCACACTGTTTGCAAATATACATTACATACGATGGAAAAGCTGTTGTATTTATGTTGCATTTTATGCTTCTGGCGTTGACTTCTAAGGCCCTATGTATTCGATCTGGTGGAGCAATGCCTCAGTGTTAAGTCTAGGATGCCCGGAACGTAGAAATGTCCGTTACTTTCACACTGGTTGCAATTACTCATTTTATGCGATGGAAAAACTGTTGTACATATATCGTATTTTATGCTTCTGGCATTGACTTCTTAGGCCCTAACTATTCGATCCGGTGGAGCAACGCCCAGGGGTGAAGCCTAGGTTGCGCGGAACGTTGAAATGACCATAACTTTCATACTGGTTGCAAGTATTCGTTTTATACGATGGAAAAACTGTTGTATTTATTTTGTATTTGGTGCTTCTGGCGTTGACTTCTTAGGCCCTAACTGTTAGATGTGGAGGGCCAACGGTCTAAAGTGAAGCCTAGGTTGCCCGGAACGTGGAAATGACCATAACTATCAGACTGGTTGCAATTATTCGTTTTATACGATGGAAAAACTGTTGCATTTATATTGTATTTTATGCTTCAGGCGTTGACTTCTTAGGCCCTAACTATTCGCTCTGGAGGAACAACGCCCTAGGGTGATGCCTAGGTTGCCCGGATCGTAGAAATGACCATTACTTGCACACTGGTTGCAATTATTCGTTTTATACGATGGAAAAACTGTTGTATTTATTTTGTATTTGGTGCTCCTGGCGTTGACTTCTTAGGCCCTAACTATTGGATCTGGTGGACCAACGCCGTAGAGTGAAGCCTAGGTTGCCCGGAACGTAGAAATGACCATTACGTCCACACTGTTTGCAATTATTCATGTTACACAGTGGAAAAACTGTTGTATTTATATTGTATTTTATGCTTCTGGCATTGACTTCTAAGGCCCTAACTATTCGATGTGGTTGAGCACCGCCCTAGAGTAAAGCCTAGATTGCCCGGAACGTGGAAATGACCATAACTATCAGACTGGTTGCAATTACTCGTTTTAGACGATGGAAAGACTGTTGTATTTATATTGTATTTTATAGTTATGGCGTTGACTTCTAAGGTCTTAGCTATTCGATGTGGTGGAGCAATGCCCTAGAGTGAAGCCTAGGATGCCCGCAACGTAGAAATGACCATACCTTTCACACTGTTTGCAATTATTCCTGTTATATGACTCAAAAGCTGTTGTAGTTATATTGTATTTTATGCTTCTGGCGTTGACTTCTAAGGCCGGAGCTATTCGATGTGGTGGAGCAACGCCCTAGAGTGAAGCCTAGGTTGCCCGGAACGTAGAAATGACCATACATTTCACACTGGTTGCAATTATTCCTGTTATACAAGGGAAAAACTGTTGTATTTATATTGTATTTTATGCTTCTGGCGTTGACTTAATGGGCCCTAACTATTCTATCTTGAGGAGCAACGCCCTAGAGTGAAGCCTAGGTTGCCAGGAATAGAGAAATAACCATCACTTTCACACGGGTGGCAATTATTCCTGTTATACGATGGACAAACTGTTGGATTTTTAATGTACTTTATGCTTCTGGCGTTGACTTCTAAGGCCCTATGTATTCGATCTGGTGGAGCAATGTTTCAGTGTTAAGTCTAGGATGCCCGGAACATAGAAATGGCCGTTACTTTCACACTGGTTGCAATTACTCATTTTATACGATGGAAAAACTGTTGTACATATATCGTATTTTATGCTTCTGGCATTGACTTCTTATGCACTAACTATTCGATCTGGTGGAGCAACGCCCTAGAGTGAAGCCTAGGTTGCCCGGCACGTAGAAATGACCATAACTATCAGACTGGTTGCAATTATTCGTTTTATGCGATGGAAAGACTGTTGTATTTATATTGTATTTTATAGTTATGGCGTTGTCTTCTAGGGCCGTAGCTATTCGATGTGGTTGAGCAACGCCCTAGAGTGAAGTATAGGTTGCCCGGGACGGAGAAATGACCATTACTTCCACACTGTTTGCAATTATTCGTATTATACAGTGGAACAGCTGTTGTATTTTTATGGCATTTTATGTTTCTGGCATTGACTTCTAAGGCACTATCTATTCGATGTGGTGGAGCAACGCCCTAGAGTGAAGCCTAGGTTGTCCGGAACGTAGAAATGACCATAGCTTTCACACTGGTTGCAATTATTCCTGTCATACAAGGGAAAAACTGTTGTATTTATATTGTATTTTATGCTTCTGGCGTTGACTTCTTAGGCCCTAACTATTCGATCTGGTGGAGCATGGCCCTAGAGTGAAGCCTAGGTTGCCCGGAATGAAGAAATGACCATCACTTTCACACAGGTTGCAATTATTCTTGTTATACGATGGAAAAGCTGTTGTATTTATTTTGTATTTTATGCCTCTGGCGTTGACTCCTAAGGCCGTAGCTATTCGATGTGGTGGACGATCGCCCTAGAGTGAAGCCTAGGTTGCCCGGAACCTAGACATGACCATGTCTTTCACACTGTTTGCAATTATTCCTGTTATACGATAGAAAAACTGTTTTATTTATATTGTATTTTATGCTTCTGGCATGACTTCTAAGGCCCTAACTATTCGATGTGGTGGAGAAACGCCCTAGAGTGAAGCCTAGATTTCCCGGAAAGTAGAAATGACCATACCTTTCACACTGGTTGCAATTATGCCTGTTATACGATGGAAAAGCTGTTGTATCTGTATTGTATTTTATGCTTCTGGCGTTGACTTCTTAGGCTCTAACTATTCGATCTGGTGGAACGACGCCCTAGAGTGCAGCCTAGGTTGCCCGTATCGTAGAAATGACCATACATTTCACACTGGTTGCAATTATTCCTGTTATACGATGGTAAAACTGTTGTATTTCTATTGTAGTTTATGCTTCTGGCGTTGACTTGTTAGGCCCTAACTATTCGATCTGGTGGAGCAACGCCCTGGAGAGAAGCCTAGATTGCCCGGAACGTAGAAATGACCATAACTATCAGACTGGTTGCAATTATTCGTTTTATACGATGGAAAGACTGTTGTACATATATCGTATTTTATGTCTCTGGCGTTTACTTCTTAGGCCCTAACTATTCGATCTGGAGGAGCAACGCCCTTGGGTGAAGCCTAGGATGCCCTGAACGTAGAAATAACCATAACTTTCATACTGGTTGCAATTGTTCGTTCTATACAATGGAAAAACTGTTGTATTTATATTGTATTTTATGCTTCAGTCGTTGACTTCTTAGGCCCTAACTATTCGCTCTGGTGGAACAACGCCCTAGACTGATGCCTAGGTCGCCCGGATCGTAGAAGTGACCATTACTTGCACACTGGATGCAATTATTCGTTTTATACGATGGAAAAACTGTTGTATTTATTTTGTATTTGGTGCTCCTGGCGTTGACTTCTTAGGCCCTAACTATTGGATCTGGTGGACCAACGCCCTAGAGTGAAGCCTAGGTTGCCCGGGACGTAGAAATGACCATTGCTTCCACACTGTTTGCAATTATTCATATTATACAGTGGAAAAACTGTTGTACTTATATTGTATTTTATGCTTCAGGCATTGACTTCTAAGGCCCTAACTATTCGATGTGGTGGAGCAACGCCCTAGAGTGAAGCCTAGGTTGCCCGGAACGTAGAAATGACCATTACTTCCTCACTGTTTGCAATTATTCATTTTATACAATGGAAAAACTGTTGTACTTATATTGTATTTTATGATTCTGGCATTGACTTCTAAGGCGCTAACTATTCGATGTGGTGGAGATACGCCACAGAGCGAAACCTAGGTCGCTCGGATCGTTGAAATGACCATAGCTTTCACACTGGTTGCAATTATTTCTGTTATACAAGGGAAAAACTGTTGTATTTATATTGTATTTTATGCTTCTGGCGTTGACTTCTTAGGCCCTAACTATTCGATCTGGTGGAGCAACGCCCTAGAGTGAAGCCTAGGTTGCACGGAACGTAGAAATGACCATTACTTCCTCACTGTTTGCAATTATTCATTTTATACAATGGAAAAACTGTTGTACTTATATTGTATTTTATGATCCTGGCATTGACTTCTAAGGCGCTAACTATTCGATGTGGTGGAGATACGCCACAGAGCGAAACCTAGGTCGCTCGGATCGTTGAAATGACCATAGCTTTCACACTGGTTGCAATTATTTCTGTTATACAAGGGAAAAACTGTTGTATTTATATTGTATTTTATGCCGCTGGCGTTGACTCCTAAGGCCGTAGATATTCGAAGTGGTGGAGCAACGCCCTAGAGTGAAGCCTAGGTTGCCCGGAACGTAGAAATGACCATACCTTTCACACTGGTTGCAATTATTCCTGTTATACAGGGGAAAAACTGTTGTATTTGTATTGTATTTTATGCTTCTGGCAGTGACTTCTAAGGCCGTAACTATTCGATCTAGTGGAGCAACGCCCTAGAGTGAAGCCTAGGTTGCACGGAACGTAGAAATGACCATTACTTCCTCACTCTTTACAATTATTCATATTATACAGTGGAAAAACTGTTGTATGTATATTGTATTTTATGCTTCTGGCATTGACTTCTAAGGCCCTAACTATTCGATGTGGTGGAGCAACGCCCTAGAGTGAAGCCTAGGTTGCCCGGAACGTAGAAACGACCATAGCTTTCACACTGGTTGCAATTATTTCTGTTATACAAGGGAAAAACTGTTGTATTTATATTGTATTTTATGCTTCTGGCGTTGACTTCTTAGGCCCTAACTATTCGATCTGGTGGAGCAACGCCCTAGAGTGAAGCCTAGGTTGCACGGAACGTAGAAATGACCATTACTTACTCACTGTTTGCAATTATTCATTTTATACGATGGTAAAACTGTTGTACATATATCGTATTTTATGCTTCTGGCGTTGACTTCTTAGGCCCTAACTACGCGTTCTGGTGCAGCAACGCCCTACAGTTAAGCCTAGGATGCCCGGAACGTAGAAATGACCTTTACTTTCACACTGTTTGCAAATATACATTACATACGATGGAAAAGCTGTTGTATTTATGTTGCATTTTATGCTTCTGGCGTTGACTTCTAAGGCCCTATGTATTCGATCTGGTGGAGCAATGCCTCAGTGTTAAGTCTAGGATGCCCGGAACGTAGAAATGTCCGTTACTTTCACACTGGTTGCAATTACTCATTTTATGCGATGGAAAAACTGTTGTACATATATCGTATTTTATGCTTCTGGCATTGACTTCTTAGGCCCTAACTATTCGATCCGGTGGAGCAACGCCCAGGGGTGAAGCCTAGGTTGCGCGGAACGTAGAAATGACCATAACTTTCATACTGGTTGCAATTATTCGTTTTATACGATGGAAAAACTGTTGTATTTATTTTGTATTTGGTGCTTCTGGCGTTGACTTCTTAGGCCCTAACTGTTAGATGTGGAGGGCCAACGGTCTAAAGTGAAGCCTAGGTTGCCCGGAACGTAGAAATAACCATATCTTTCAGACTGGTTGCAATTATTCGTTTTATACCATGGAAAAACTGTTGTATTTATTTTGTATTTGGTGCTCCTGGCGTTGACTTCTTAGGCCCTAACTATTGGATCTGGTGGACCAACGCCGTAGAGTGAAGCCTAGGTTGCCCGGAACGTAGAAATGACCATTACGTCCACACTGTTTGCAATTATTCATGTTACACAGTGGAAAAACTGTTCTATTTATATTGTATTTTATGCTTCTGGCATTGACTTCTAAGGCCCTAACTATTCGATGTGGTTGAGCACCGCCCTAGAGTGAAGCCTAGATTGCCCGGAACGTGGAAATGACCATAACTATCAGACTGGTTGCAATTACTCGTTTTATACGATGGAAGGACTGTTGTATTTATATTGTATTTTATAGTTATGGCGTTGTGTTCTAGGGCCGTAGATATTCGATGTGGTTGAGCAACGCCCTAGAGTGAAGCCTAGATTGCCCGGAACGTAGAAATGGCCATAAGTTTCATACTGGTTGCAATTATTCGTTTTATACGATGGAAAAACTGTTGTATTTATATTGTTTTTTATATTTATGGCGTTGACTTCTAAGGCCGTAGCTGTTCGATGTGGTGGAGCAATGCCCTAGAGTGTAGCCTAGGGTGCCCGTAACGTAGAAGTGACCATTACTTCCACACTGTTTGCAATTATTCATATTATGCAGTGGAACATCTGTTGTATTTATATGGCATTTTATGCTTCTGGCATTGACTTCTAAGGCCCTAACTATTCGATGTGGTGGAGCAACGCCCTAGAGTGAAGCCTAGGTTGCACGGAACGTAGAAATGACCATTACTTCCTCACTCTTTACAATTATTCATATTATACAGTGGAAAAACTGTTGTATGTATATTGTATTTTATGCTTCTGGCATTGACTTCTAAGGCCCTAACTATTCGATGTGGTGGAGCAACGCCCTAGAGTGAAGCCTAGGTTGCCCGGAACGTAGAAACGACCATAGCTTTCACACTGGTTGCAATTATTTCTGTTATACAAGGGAAAAACTGTTGTATTTATATTGTATTTTATGCTTCTGGCGTTGACTTCTTAGGCCCTAACTATTCGATCTGGTGGAGCAACGCCCTAGAGTGAAGCCTAGGTTGCACGGAACGTAGAAATGACCATTACTTACTCACTGTTTGCAATTATTCATTTTATACGATGGTAAAACTGTTGTACATATATCGTATTTTATGCTTCTGGCGTT
This sequence comes from Calliopsis andreniformis, assembly GCF_051401765.1. Lineage (NCBI taxonomy): Eukaryota > Metazoa > Arthropoda > Insecta > Hymenoptera > Andrenidae > Calliopsis > Calliopsis andreniformis. The sequence continues at coordinate 22,433,665 of NW_027480422.1, forward strand.
GACTTCTTAGGCCCTAACTACGCGTTCTGGTGCAGCAACGCCCTACAGTTAAGCCTAGGATGCCCGGAACGTAGAAATGACCTTTACTTTCACACTGTTTGCAAATATACATTACATACGATGGAAAAGCTGTTGTATTTATGTTGCATTTTATGCTTCTGGCGTTGACTTCTAAGGCCCTATGTATTCGATCTGGTGGAGCAATGCCTCAGTGTTAAGTCTAGGATGCCCGGAACGTAGAAATGTCCGTTACTTTCACACTGGATGCAATTACTCATTTTATGCGATGGAAAAACTGTTGTACATATATCGTATTTTATGCTTCTGGCATTGACTTCTTAGGCCCTAACTATTCGATCCGGTGGAGCAACGCCCAGGGGTGAAGCCTAGGTTGCGCGGAACGTAGAAATGACCATAACTTTCATACTGGTTGCAATTATTCGTTTTATACGATGGAAAAACTGTTGTATTTATTTTGTATTTGGTGCTTCTGGCGTTGACTTCTTAGGCCCTAACTGTTAGATGTGGAGGGCCAACGGTCTAAAGTGAAGCCTAGGTTGCCCGGAACGTAGAAATAACCATATCTTTCAGACTGGTTGCAATTATTCGTTTTATACCATGGAAAAACTGTTGTATTTATTTTGTATTTGGTGCTCCTGGCGTTGACTTCTTAGGCCCTAACTATTGGATCTGGTGGACCAACGCCGTAGAGTGAAGCCTAGGTTGCCCGGAACGTAGAAATGACCATTACGTCCACACTGTTTGCAATTACTCATGTTACACAGTGGAAAAACTGTTGTATTTATATTGTATTTTATGCTTCTGGCATTGACTTCTAAGGCCCTAACTATTCGATGTGGTTGAGCACCGCCCTAGAGTGAAGCCTAGATTGCCCGGAACGTGGAAATGACCATAACTATCAGACTGGTTGCAATTACTCGTTTTATACGATGGAAGGACTGTTGTATTCATATTGTATTTTATAGTTATGGGGTTGTGTTCTAGGGCCGTAGCTATTCGATGTGGTGGAGAAACGCCCTAGAGTGAAGCCTAGATTGCCCGGAAAGTAGAAATGACCATTACCTCCACACTGTTTGCAATTATTCATTTTATACAATGGAAAAACTGTTGTATTTATAATGTTTTTTATAGTTATGGCGTTGACTTCTAAGGTCTTAGCTATTCGATGTGGTGGACCAATGCCCTGGAGTAAAGCCTAGGATGCCCGCAACGTAGAAATGACCACACCTTTCACACTGTTTGCAATTATTCCTGTTATACGACTCAAAAACTGTTGTAGTTATATTGTATTTTATGCTTCTGGCGTTGACTTCTAAGGCCGGAGCTATTCGATGTGGTGGAGCAACGCCCTAGAGTGGAGCCTAGGTTGCCCGGAACGTAGAAATGACCATACATTTCACACTGGTTGCAATTATTCCTGTTATACAAGGGAAAAACTGTTGTATTTATATTGTATTTTATGCTTCTGGCGTTGACTTAATGGGCCCTAACTATTCTATCTTGAGGAGCAACGCCCTAGAGTGAAGCCTAGGTTGCCAGGAATGCAGAAATAACCATCACATTCACACGGTTGGCAATTATTCCTGTTATACGATGGACAAACTGTTGGATTTTTAATGTACTTTATGCTTCTGGCGTTGACTTCTAAGGCCCTATGTACTCGATCTGGTGGAGCAATGTTTCAGTGTTAAGTCTAGGATGCCCGGAACGTAGAAATGGCCGTTACTTTCAGATTGGTTGCAATTACTCATTTTATACGATGGAAAAACTGTTGTACATATATCGTATTTTATGCTTCTGGCATTGACTTCTTAGGCCCTAACTATTCGATCTGGTGGAGCAACGCCCTAGAGTGAAGCCTAGGTTGCCCGGCATGTAGAAATGACCATAACTATCAGACTGGTTGCAATTATTCGTTTTATGCGATGGAAAGACCGTTGTATTTATATTGTATTTTATAGTTAAGGCGTTGTCTTCTAGGGCCGTAGCTATTCGATGTGGTTGAGCAACGCCCTAGAGTGAAGTATAGGTTGCCCGGGACGTAGAAATGACCATTACTTCCACACTGTTTGCAATTATTCGTATTATACAGTGGAACAGCTGTTGTATTTTTATGGCATTTTATGTTTCTGGCATTGACTTCTAAGGCCCTATCTATTCGATGTGGTGGAGCAACGCCCTAGAGTGAAGCCTAGGTTGCCCGGAACGTAGAAATGACCATAGCTTTCACACTGGTTGCAATTATTCCTGTTATACAAGGGAAAAACTGTTGTATTTATATTGTATTTTATGCTTTTGGCGTTGACTTCTTAGGCCCTAACTATTCGATCTGGTGGAGCATGGCCCTAGAGTGAAGCCTAGGTTGCCCGGAATGAAGAAATGACCATCACATTCACACTGGTTGCAATTATTCTTGTTATACGATGGAAAAGCTGTTGTATTTATTTTGTATTTTATGCCTCTGGCGTTGACTCCTAAGGCCGTAGCTATTCGATGTGGTGGAGGATCGCCCTAGAGTGAAGCCTAGGTTGCCCGGAACCTAGATATGACCATGTCTTTCACACTGTTTGCAATTATTCCTGTTATACGATAGAAAAACTGTTTTATTTATATTGTATTTTATGCTTCTGGCATGACTTCTAAGGCCCTAACTATTCGATGTGGTGGAGAAACGCCCTAGAGTGAAGCCTAGATTGCCCGGAAAGTAGAAATGACCACACCTTTCACACTGGTTAAAATTATGCATGTTATACGATGGAAAAGCTGTTGTATTTGTATTGTCTTTTATGCTTCTGGCGTAGACTTCTTAGGCCCTAACTATTCGATCTGGTGGAACGACGCCCTAGAGTGCAGCCTAGGTTGCCCGGAACGTAGAAATGACCATTACGTCCACACTGTTTGCAATTACTCATGTTACACAGTGGAAAAACTGTTGTATTTATATTGTATTTTATGCTTCTGGCATTGACTTCTAAGGCCCTAACTATTCGATGTGGTTGAGCACCGCCCTAGAGTGAAGCCTAGATTGCCCGGAACGTGGAAATGACCATAACTATCAGACTGGTTGCAATTACTCGTTTTATACGATGGAAGGACTGTTGTATTCATATTGTATTTTATAGTTATGGGGTTGTGTTCTAGGGCCGTAGCTATTCGATGTGGTGGAGAAACGCCCTAGAGTGAAGCCTAGATTGCCCGGAAAGTAGAAATGACCATTACCTCCACACTGTTTGCAATTATTCATTTTATACAATGGAAAAACTGTTGTATTTATAATGTTTTTTATAGTTATGGCGTTGACTTCTAAGGTCTTAGCTATTCGATGTGGTGGAGCAATGCCCTGGAGTAAAGCCTAGGATGCCCGCAACGTAGAAATGACCACACCTTTCACACTGTTTGCAATTATTCCTGTTATACGACTCAAAAACTGTTGTAGTTATATTGTATTTTATGCTTCTGGCGTTGACTTCTAAGGCCGGAGCTATTCGATGTGGTGGAGCAACGCCCTAGAGTGGAGCCTAGGTTGCCCGGAACGTAGAAATGACCATACATTTCACACTGGTTGCAATTATTCCTGTTATACAAGGGAAAAACTGTTGTATTTATATTGTATTTTATGCTTCTGGCGTTGACTTAATGGGCCCTAACTATTCTATCTTGAGGAGCAACGCCCTAGAGTGAAGCCTAGGTTGCCAGGAATGCAGAAATAACCATCACATTCACACGGTTGGCAATTATTCCTGTTATACGATGGACAAACTGTTGGATTTTTAATGTACTTTATGCTTCTGGCGTTGACTTCTAAGGCCCTATGTACTCGATCTGGTGGAGCAATGTTTCAGTGTTAAGTCTAGGATGCCCGGAACGTAGAAATGGCCGTTACTTTCAGATTGGTTGCAATTACTCATTTTATACGATGGAAAAACTGTTGTACATATATCGTATTTTATGCTTCTGGCATTGACTTCTTAGGCCCTAACTATTCGATCTGGTGGAGCAACGCCCTAGAGTGAAGCCTAGGTTGCCCGGCATGTAGAAATGACCATAACTATCAGACTGGTTGCAATTATTCGTTTTATGCGATGGAAAGACCGTTGTATTTATATTGTATTTTATAGTTAAGGCGTTGTCTTCTAGGGCCGTAGCTATTCGATGTGGTTGAGCAGCGCCCTAGAGTGAAGTATAGGTTGCCCGGGACGTAGAAATGACCATTACTTCCACACTGTTTGCAATTATTCGTATTATACAGTGGAACAGCTGTTGTATTTTTATGGCATTTTATGTTTCTGGCATTGACTTCTAAGGCCCTATCTATTCGATGTGGTGGAGCAACGCCCTAGAGTGAAGCCTAGGTTGCCCGGAACGTAGAAATGACCATAGCTTTCACACTGGTTGCAATTATTCCTGTTATACAAGGGAAAAACTGTTGTATTTATATTGTATTTTATGCTTTTGGCGTTGACTTCTTAGGCCCTAACTATTCGATCTGGTGGAGCATGGCCCTAGAGTGAAGCCTAGGTTGCCCGGAATGAAGAAATGACCATCACATTCACACTGGTTGCAATTATTCTTGTTATACGATGGAAAAGCTGTTGTATTTATTTTGTATTTTATGCCTCTGGCGTTGACTCCTAAGGCCGTAGCTATTCGATGTGGTGGAGGATCGCCCTAGAGTGAAGCCTAGGTTGCCCGGAACCTAGATATGACCATGTCTTTCACACTGTTTGCAATTATTCCTGTTATACGATAGAAAAACTGTTTTATTTATATTGTATTTTATGCTTCTGGCATGACTTCTAAGGCCCTAACTATTCGATGTGGTGGAGAAACGCCCTAGAGTGAAGCCTAGATTGCCCGGAAAGTAGAAATGACCACACCTTTCACACTGGTTAAAATTATGCATGTTATACGATGGAAAAGCTGTTGTATTTGTATTGTCTTTTATGCTTCTGGCGTAGACTTCTTAGGCCCTAACTATTCGATCTGGTGGAACGACGCCCTAGAGTGCAGCCTAGGTTGCCCGTATCGTAGAAATGACCATACCTTTCACACTGGTTGCAATTATTCCTGTTATACGATGGTAAAACTGTTGTATTTCTATTGTAGTTTATGCTCCTGGCGTTGACTTGTTAGGCCCTAACTATTCGATCTGGTGGAGCAACGCCCTAGAGAGAAGCCTAGATTGCCCGGAACGTAGAAATGACCATAACTATCAGACTGGTTGCAATTATTCGTTTTATACGATGGAAAGACTGTTGTACATATATCGTATTTTATGTCTCTGGCGTTTACTTCTTAGGCCCTAACTATTCGATCTGGAGGAGCAACGCCCTAGGGTGAAGCCTAGGTTGCCCTGAACGTAGAAATAACTATAACTTTCATACTGGTTGCAATTATTCGTTTTATACAATGGAAAAACTGTTGTATTTATATTGTATTTTATGCTTCAGGCGTTGACTTCTTAGGCCCTAACTATTCGCTGTGGTGGAACAACGCCCTAGAGTGATGCCTAGGTCGCCCGGATCGTAGAAATGACCATTACTTGCACACTGGATGCAATTATTCGTTTTATACGATGGAAAAACTGTTGTATTTATTCTGTATTTGGTGCTCCTGGCGTTGACTACTTAGGCCCTAACTATTGGATCTGGTGGACCAACGCCCTAGAGTGAAGCCTAGGTTGCCCGGAACGTAGAAACGACCATAGCTTTCAAACTGGTTGCAATTATTTCTGTTATACAAGGGAAAAACTGTTGTATTTATATTGTATTTTATGCTTCTGGCGTTGACTTCTTAGGCCCTAACTATTCGATCTAGTGGCGCAACGCCCTAGAGTGAAGCCTAGGTTGCACGGAACGTAGAAATGACCATTACTTCCTCACTCTTTACAATTATTCATATTATACAGTGGAAAAACTGTTGTATGTATATTGTATTTTATGCTTCTGGCATTGACTTCTAAGGCCCTAACTATTCGATGTGGTGGAGCAACGCCCTAGAGTGAAGCCTAGGTTGCCCGGAACGTAGAAACGACCATAGCTTTCACACTGGTTGCAATTATTTCTGTTATACAAGGGAAAAACTGTTGTATTTATATTGTATTTTATGCTTCTGGCGTTGACTTCTTAGGCCCTAACTATTCGATCTGGTGGAGCAACGCCCTAGAGTGAAGCCTAGGTTGCACGGAACGTAGAAATGACCATTACTTACTCACTGTTTGCAATTATTCATTTTATACGATGGTAAAACTGTTGTACATATATCGTATTTTATGCTTCTGGCGTTGACTTCTTAGGCCCTAACTACGCGTTCTGGTGCAGCAACGCCCTGCAGTTAAGCCTAGGATGCCCGGAACGTAGAAATGACCTTTACTTTCACACTGTTTGCAAATATACATTAAATACGATGGAAAAGCTGTTGTATTTATGTTGCATTTTATGCTTCTGGCGTTGACTTCTAAGGCCCTATGTATTCGATCTGGTGGAGCAATGCCTCAGTGTTAAGTCTAGGATGCCCGGAACGTAGAAATGTCCGTTACTTTCACACTGGTTGCAATTACTCATTTTATGCGATGGAAAAACTGTTGTACATATATCGTATTTTATGCTTCTGGCATTGACTTCTTAGGCCCTAACTATTCGATCCGGTGGAGCAACGCCCAGGGGTGAAGCCTAGGTTGCGCGGAACGTAGAAATGACCATAACTTTCATACTGGTTGCAATTATTCGTTTTATACGATGGAAAAACTGTTGTATTTATTTTGTATTTGGTGCTTCTGGCGTTGACTTCTTAGGCCCTAACTGTTAGATGTGGAGGGCCAACGGTCTAAAGTGAAGCCTAGGTTGCCCGGAACGTAGAAATAACCATATCTTTCAGACTGGTTGCAATTATTCGTTTTATACCATGGAAAAACTGTTGTATTTATTTTGTATTTGGTGCTCCTGGCGTTGACTTCTTAGGCCCTAACTATTGGATCTGGTGGACCAACGCCGTAGAGTGAAGCCTAGGTTGCCCGGAACGTAGAAATGACCATTACGTCCACACTGTTTGCAATTACTCATGTTACACAGTGGAAAAACTGTTCTATTTATATTGTATTTTATGCTTCTGGCATTGACTTCTAAGGCCCTAACTATTCGATGTGGTTGAGCACCGCCCTAGAGTGAAGCCTAGATTGCCCGGAACGTGGAAATGACCATAACTATCAGACTGGTTGCAATTACTCGTTTTATACGATGGAAGGACTGTTGTATTTATATTGTATTTTATAGTTATGGGGTTGTGTTCTAGGGGCGTAGCTATTCGATGTGGTTGAGCAACGCCCTAGAGTGAAGCCTAGATTGCGCGGAACGTAGAAATGGCCATAAGTTTCATACTGGTTGCAGTTATTCGTTTTATACGATGGAAAAACTGTTGCATTTATATTGTATTTTATGCTTCAGGCGTTGACTTCTTAGGCCCTAACTATTCGCTCTGGTGGAACAACGCCCTAGGTTGATGCCTAGGTTGCCCGGATCGTAGAAATGACCATTACTTGCACACTGGTTGCAATTATTCGTTTTATACGATGGAAAAACTGTTGTATTTATTTTGTATTTGGTGCTCCTGGCGTTGACTTCTTAGGCCCTAACTATTGGATCTGGTGGACCAACGCCGTAGAGTGAAGCCTAGGTTGCCCGGAACGTAGAAATGACCATTACGTCCACACTGTTTGCAATTATTCATGTTACACAGTGGAAAAACTGTTGTATTTATATTGTATTTTATGCTTCTGGCATTGACTTCTAAGGCCCTAACTATTCGATGTGGTTGAGCACCGCCCTAGAGTGAAGCCTAGATTGCCCGGAACGTGGAAATGACCATAACTATCAGACTGGTTGCAATTACTCGTTTTATACGATGGAAGGACTGTTGTATTTATATTGTATTTTATAGTTATGGCGTTGTGTTCTAGGGCCGTAGCTATTCGATGTGGTTGAGCAACGCCCTAGAGTGAAGCCTAGATTGCCCGGAACGTAGAAATGGCCATAAGTTTCATACTGGTTGCAATTATTCGTTTTATACGATGGAAAAACTGTTGTATTTATATTGTTTTTTATATTTATGGCGTTGACTTCTAAGGCCGTAGCTGTTCGATGTGGTGGAGCAATGCCCTAGAGTGTAGCCTAGGGTGCCCGTAACGTAGAAATGACCATTACCTCCACACTGTTTGCAATTATTCATTTTATACAATGGAAAAACTGTTGTATTTATATTGTTTTTTATATTTATGGCGTTGACTTCTAAGGCCGTAGCTGTTCGATGTGGTGGAGCAATGCAATAGAGTGTAGCCTAGGGTGCCCGCAACGTAGAAATGACCATTACTTCCACACTGTTTGCAATTATTCATATTATGCAGTGGAACATCTGTTGTATTTATATGGCATTTTATGCTTCTGGCATTGACTTCTAAGGCCCTAACTATTCGATGTGGTGGAGCAACGCCCTAGAGTGAAGCCTAGGTTGCCCGGAACGTAGAAATGACCATAGCTTTCAAACTGGTTGCAATTATTCCTGTTATACAAGGGAAAAACTGTTGTATTTATATTGTATTTTATGCTTCTGGCGTTGACTTCTTAGGCCCTAAGTGTTCGATCTGGTGGAGCATGGCCCTAGAGTGAAGCGTAGGTTGCCAGGAATGTAGAAATGACCATCACTTTCACACTGGTTGCAATTATTCTTGTTATACGATTGAAAAACTGTTGTATTTATACTGTATTTTATGCTTCTGGCGTTGACTTCTAAGGCCGCAGCTATTCGATGTGGTGGAGAAACGCCCTAGAGTGAAGCCTAGATTGCCCGGAAAGTAGAAATGACCATTACCTCCACACTGTTTGCAATTATTCATTTTATACAATGGAAAAACTGTTGTATTTATAATGTTTTTTATAGTTATGGCGTTGACTTCTAAGGTCTTAGCTATTCGATGTGGTGGAGCAATGCCCTGGAGTAAAGCCTAGGATGCCCGCAACGTAGAAATGACCATACCTTTCACACTGTTTGCAAATATTCCTGTTATACGACTCAAAAACTGTTGTAGTTATATTGTATTTTATGCTTCTGGCGTTGACTTCTAAGGCCGGAGCTATTCGATGTGGTGGAGCAACGCCCTAGAGTGAAGCCTAGGTTGCCCGGAACGTAGAAATGACCATACATTTCACACTGGTTGCAATTATTCCTGTTATACAAGGGAAAAACTGTTGTATTTATATTGTATTTTATGCTTCTGGCGTTGACTTAATGGGCCCTAACTATTCTATCTTGAGGAGCAACGCCCTAGAGTGAAGCCTAGGTTGCCAGGAATGCAGAAATAACCATCACATTCACACGGTTGGCAATTATTCCTGTTATACGATGGACAAACTGTTGGATTTTTAATGTACTTTATGCTTCTGGCGTTGACTTCTAAGGCCCTATGTACTCGATCTGGTGGAGCAATGTTTCAGTGTTAAGTCTAGGATGCCCGGAACGTAGAAATGGCCGTTACTTTCAGATTGGTTGCAATTACTCATTTTATACGATGGAAAAACTGTTGTACATATAACGTATTTTATGCTTCTGGCATTGACTTCTTAGGCCCTAACTATTCGATCTGGTGGAGCAACGCCCTAGAGTGAAGCCTAGGTTGCCCGGCACGTAGAAATGACCATAACTATCAGACAGGTTGCAATTATTCGTTTTATGCGATGGAAAGACCGTTGTATTTATATTGTATTTTATAGTTAAGGCGTTGTCTTCTAGGGCCGTAGCTATTCGATGTGGTTGAGCAACGCCCTAGAGTGAAGTATAGGTTGCCCGGGACGTAGAAATGACCATTACTTCCACACTGTTTGCAATTATTCGTATTATACAGTGGAACAGCTGTTGTATTTTTATGGCATTTTATGTTTCTGGCATTGACTTCTAAGGCCCTATCTATTCGATGTGGTGGAGCAACGCCCTAGAGTGAAGCCTAGGTTGCACGGAACGTAGAAATGACCATAGCTTTCACACTGGTTGCAATTATTCCTGTTATACAAGGGAAAAACTGTTGTATTTATATTGTATTTTATGCTTTTGGCGTTGACTTCTTAGGCCCTAACTATTCGATCTGGTGGAGCATGGCCCTAGAGTGAAGCCTAGGTTGCCCGGAATGAAGAAATGACCATCACTTTCACACTGGTTGCAATTATTCTTGTTATACGATGGAAAAGCTGTTGTATTTATTTTGTATTTTATGCCTCTGGCGTTGACTCCTAAGGCCGTAGCTATTCGATGTGGTGGAGGATCGCCCTAGAGTGAAGCCTAGGTTGCCCGGAACCTAGATATGACCATGTCTTTCACACTGTTTGCAATTATTCCTGTTATACGATAGAAAAACTGTTTTATTTATATTTTTTTTTATGCTTCTGGCATGACTTCTAAGGCCCTAACTATTCGATGTGGTGGAGAAACGCCCTAGAGTGAAGCCTAGATTCCCCGGAAAGTAGAAATGACCACACCTTTCACACTGGTTAAAATTATGCATGTTATACGATGGAAAAGCTGTTGTATTTGTATTGTCTTTTATGCTTCTGGCGTAGACTTCTTAGGCCCTAACTATTCGATCTGGAGGAGCAACGCCCTAGGGTGAAGCCTAGGTTGCCCTGAACGTAGAAATAACTATAACTTTCATACTGGTTGCAATTATTCGTTTTATACAATGGAAAAACTGTTGTATTTATATTGTATTTTATGCTTCAGGCGTTGACTTCTTAGGCCCTAACTATTCGCTCTGGTGGAACAACGCCCTAGAGTGATGCCTAGGTCGCCCGGATCGTAGAAATGACCATTACTTGCACACTGGATGCAATTATTCGTTTTATACGATGGAAAAACTGTTGTATTTATTCTGTATTTGGTGCTCCTGGCGTTGACTTCTTAGGCCCTAACTATTGGATCTGGTGGACCAACGCCCTAGAGTGAAGCCTAGGTTGCCCGGGACGTAGAAATGACCATTACTTCCACACTGTTTGCAATTATTCATATTATACAGTGGAAAAACTGTTGTACGTATATTGTATTTTATGCTTCTGGCATTGACTTCTAAGGCCCTAACTATTCGATGTGGTGGAGCAACGCCCTAGAGTGAAGCCTAGGTTGCCCGGAACGTAGAAACGACCATAGCTTTCACACTGGTTGCAATTATTTCTGTTATACAAGGGAAAAACTGTTGTATTTATATTGTATTTTATGCTTCTGGCGTTGACTTCTTAGGACCTAACTATTCGATCTGGTGGAGCAACGCCCTAGAGTGAAGCCTAGGTTGCACGGGACGTAGAAATGACCATTACTTCCTCACTGTTTGCAATTATTCATTTTATACGATGGTAAAACTGTTGTACATATATCGTATTTTATGCTTCTGGCGTTGACTTCTTAGGCCCTAACTACGCGTTCTGGTGGAGCAACGCCCTACAGTTAAGCCTAGGATGCCCGGAACGTAGAAATGACCTTTACTTTCACACTGTTTGCAAATATACATTACATACGATGGAAAAGCTGTTGTATTTATGTTGCATTTTATGCTTCTGGCGTTGACTTCTAATGCCCTATGTATTCGATCTGGTGGAGCAATGCCTCAGTGTTAAGTCTAGGATGCCCGGAACGTAGAAATGTCCGTTACTTTCACACTGGTTGCAATTACTCATTTTATGCGATGGAAAAACTGTTGTACATATATCGTATTTTATGCTTCTGGCATTGACTTCTTAGGCCCTAACTATTCGATCCGGTGGAGCAACGCCCAGGGGTGAAGCCTAGGTTGCGCGGAACGTAGAAATGACCATAACTTTCATACTGGTTGCAATTATTCGTTTTATACGATGGAAAAACTGTTGTATTTATTTTGTATTTGGTGCTTCTGGCGTTGACTTCTTAGGCCCTAACTGTTAGATGTGGAGGGCCAACGGCCTAAAGTGAAGCCTAGGTTGCCCGGGATGTAGAAATGACCATTACTTCCACACTGTTTGCAATTATTCAGATTATACAGTGGAAAAACTGTTGTATGTATATTGTATTTTATGCTTCTGGCATTGACTTCTAAGGCCCTAACTATTCGATGTGGTGGAGCAACGCCCTAGAGTGAAGCCTAGGTTGCCCGGAACGTAGAAACGACCATAGCTTTCACACTGGTTGCAATTATTTCTGTTATACAAGGGAAAAACTGTTGTATTTATATTGTATTTTATGCTTCTGGCGTTGACTTCTTAGGCCCTAACTATTCGATCTGGTGGAGCAACGCCCTAGAGTGAAGCCTAGGTTGCACGGAACGTAGAAATGACCATTACTTCCTCACTGTTTGCAATTATTCATTTTATACAATGGAAAAACTGTTGTACTTATATTGTATTTTATGATTCTGGCATTGACTTCTAAGGCCCTAACTATTCGATGTGGTGGAGATACGCCACAGAGCGAAACCTAGGTCGCTCGGATCGTAGAAATGACCATAGCTTTCACACTGGTTGCAATTATTTCTGTTATGCAAGGGAAAAACTGTTGTATTTATATTGTATTTTATGCCGCTGGCGTTGACTCCTAAGGCCGTAGATATTCGAAGTGGTGGTGCAACGCCCTAGAGTGAAGCCTAGGTTGCCCGGAACGTAGAAATGACCATACCTTTCACACTGGTTGCAATTATTCCTGTTATACAAGGGAAAAACTGTTGTATTTATATTGTATTTTATGCTTCTGGCATTGACTTCTAAGGCCCTACCTATTCGATCTAGTGGAGCAACGCCCTAGAGTGAAGCCTAGGTTGCACGGAACGTAGAAATGACCATTACTTCCTCACTCTTTACAATTATTCATTTTATACAATGGAAAAACTGTTGTATTTATATTGTTTTTTATAGTTATGGCGTTGACTTCTAAGGCCGTAGCTATTCGATGTGGTGGAGCAATGCCCTAGAGTGAAGCCTAGGATGCCCGCTACGTAGAAATGACCATATCTTTCACACTGTTTCCAATTATTCCTGTTATACGATTCAAAAACTGTTGTATTTAAATTGTATTTTATGCTTCTGGCGCTGACTTCTAAGGCCGGAGCTATTCGATGTGGTGCAGCAACACCCTAGAGTGAAGCCTAGGTGGCTCGGAAAGTAGAAATGACCATTACCTCCACACTGTTTGCAATTATTCATTTTATACAACGGAAAAACTGTTGTATTTATATTGTTTTTTATAGTTATGGCGTTGACTTCTAAGGCCGTAGCTATTCGATATGGTGGAGCAATTCCCTAGAGTGAAGCCTAGGGTGCCCGCAACGTAGAAATGACCATACCTTTCACACTGTTTGCAATTATTCCTGTTATACGATTGAAAAAGTGTTTTATCGATATTGTGTTTTATGCTTCTTGCGTTGACTTCTAAGGCCGCAGCTATTCGATGTGGTGGAGAAACGCCCTAGAGTGAAGCCTAGGTTGCCCGGAATGTAGAAATGACCATACCTTTCACACTGGTTGCAATTATTCCTGTTATACAAGGAAAAAACTGTTGTATTTATATTGTATTTTATGCTTCTGCCGTTGACTTCCTGGGCCCTAACGATTCTATCTGGAGGAGCAACGCCCTAGAGTGAAGCCTAGGTTGCCCGGAATGTAGAAATGACCATCACTTTCACACTGGTGGCAATTATTCCTGTTATACGATGGACAAACTGTTGGATTTTTAATGTACTTTATGCTTCTGGCGTTGACTTCTAAGGCCCTATGTATTCGATCTGGTGGAGCAATGTCTCAGTGTTAAGTCTAGGATTCCCGGAACGTAGAAATGGCCGTTACTTTCACACTGGTTGCAATTACTCATATTATGCGATGGAAAAACTGTTGTACATATATCGTATTTTATGCTTCTGGCATTGACTTCTTAGGCCCTAACTATTCGATCTGGTGGAGCAACGCCCTAGGGTGAAGTCTCGGTTGCCCGGAACGTAGAAATGACAATAACCATCTCACTGGTTGCACTTATTCGTTTTATACGATGGATAGACTGTTGTATTTATATTGTATTTTATAGTTATGGCGTTGTCTTCTTGGGCCGTAGCTATTCGATGTGGTTGAGCAACGCCCTAGAGTGAAGCCAACGCTGCCCGGAACGTAGAAATGACCATTACTTCCACACAGTTTGCAATTATTCCTATTATACAGTGGAACAACTGTTGTATTTATATGGCATTTTATGCTTCTGGCATTGACTTCTAAGGCCCTAACTATTCGATGTGGTGGAGCAACGCCCTAGAGTGAAGCCTAGGTTGCCCGGAACGTTGAAATGACCATAGCTTTCACACTGGTTGCAATTATTCCTGTTATACGATTCAAAAACTGTTGTATTTATATTGTATTTTATGCTTCTGCCGTTGACTTCCTGGGCCCTAACTATTCTATCTGGAGTAGCAACGCCCTAGAGTGAAGCCTAGGTTGCCCGGAATGTAGAAATGACCATCACTTTCACACTGGTGGCAATTATTCCTGTTATACGGAGGACAAACTGTTGGATTTTTAATGTACTTTATGCTTCTGGCGTTGACTTCTAAGGCCCTATGTATTCGATCTGGTGGAGCAATGTCTCAGTGTTAAGTCTAGGATTCCCGGATCGTAGAAATGGCCGTTACTTTCACACTGGTTGCAATTACTCATATTATGCGATGGAAAAACTGATGTACATATATCGTGTTTTATGCTTCTGGCATTGACTTCCTAGGCCCTAACTATTCGATCGGGTGGAGCAACGCCCTAGGGTGAAGTCTCGGTTGCCCGGAACGTAGAAATGACAATAACTATCTCACTGGTTGCACTTATTCGTTTTATACGATGGATAGACTGTTGTATTTATATTGTATTTTATAGTTATGGCGTTGTCTTCTTGGGCCGTAGCTATTCGATGTGGTTGAGCAACGCCCTAGTGTGAAGCCAACGTTGCCCGGAACGTAGAAATGACCATTACTTCCACACTGTTTGCAATTATTCCTATTATACAGTGGAACAACTGTTGTATTTATATGGCATTTTATGCTTCTGGCATTGACTTCTAAGGCCCTAACTATTCGATGTGGTGGAGCAACGCCCTAGAGTGAAGTCTCGGTTGCCCGGAACGTAGAAATGACCATCACTTTCACACTGGTTGCAATTATTCCTTTTACACGATGGAAAAACTGTTGGATTTGTATTGTATTTTATGCTTCTGGTGTAGACTTCTTAGGCTCTAGCTATTCGATCTGGAGGAACAACGCCCTAGAGTGCAGCCTAGGTTGCCCGTATCGTAGAAATGACTATAGCTTCACACTGGTTGCAATTATTCCTGTTATACGATGGAAAAACTGTTGTATTTATACTGTATTTTATGCTTCAGGCGTTGACT
Organism: Calliopsis andreniformis; assembly: GCF_051401765.1. Lineage (NCBI taxonomy): Eukaryota > Metazoa > Arthropoda > Insecta > Hymenoptera > Andrenidae > Calliopsis > Calliopsis andreniformis. The sequence goes on from NW_027480422.1 coordinate 22,449,103, forward strand.
TCTTAGGCCCTAACTATTCGATCTCGTGGAGCAACGCACTAGGGTGAAGCCTAGGTTGCCCGGAGCGTAGAAATGACCATCACTTTCACACTGGTTGCAATTATTCCTGTTATACAATGGAAAAACTGTTGTATCTATTTTGTATTTTATGCTTCTGGCGTTGACTTCTTAGGTCCTAACAATTGGATCTGGTGGAGCAACGCCCTAGTGTGAAGCCTAGGTTGCCCTGTACGTAGAAATGACCATTACTTCCACACTGTTTGCAATTATTCATATTATACAGTGGAACAACTGTTGTATTTGTATGGCGTTTTATGCTTCTGGCATTGACTTCTAAGGCCCTAACTATTCGATGTGGTGGAGCCACACCCTAGAGTGTAGCCTAGGTTGCCCGGAACGTAGAAATGACCATAGCTTTCACACTGGTTGCAATTATTCCTGTTATACAAGGAAAAAACTGTTGTATTTATATTGTATTTTATGCTTCTGCCGTTGACTTCCTGGGCCCTAACGATTCTATCTGGAGGAGCAACGCCCTAGAGTGAAGCCTAGGTTGCCCGGAATGTAGAAATGACCATAACTTTCACACTGGTGGCAATTATTCCTGTTATACGATGGACAAACTGTTGGATTTTTAATGTACTTTATGCTTCTGGCGTTGACTTCTAAGGCCCTATGTATTCGATCTGGTGGAGCAATGTCTCAGTGTTAAGTCTAGGATTCCCGGAACGTAGAAATGGCCGTTACTTTCACACTGGTTGCAATTACTCATATTATGAGATGGAAAAACTGATGTACATATATCGTGTTTTATGCTTCTGGCATTGACTTCCTAGGCCCTAACTATTCGATCTGGTGGAGCAACGCCCTAGGGTGAAGTCTCGGTTGCCCGGAACGTAGAAATGACAATAACTATCTCACTGGTTGCACTTATTCGTTTTATACGATGGATAGACTGTTGTATTTATATTGTATTTTATAGTTATCGCGTTGTCTTCTTGGGCCGTAGCTATTCGATGTGGTTGAGCAACGCCCTAGAGTGAAGCCAACGTTGCCCGGAACGTAGAAATGACCATTACTTCCACACTGTTTGCAATTATTCCTATTATACAGTGGAACAACTGTTGTATTTATATGGCATTTTATGCTTCTGGCATTGACTTCTAAGGCCCTAACTATTCGATGTGGTGGAGCAACGCCCTAGAGTGAAGTCTCGGTTGCCCGGAACGTAGAAATGACCATCACTTTCACACTGGTTGCAATTATTCCTTTTACACGATGGAAAAACTGTTGGATTTGTATTGTATTTTATGCTTCTGCCGTAGGCTTCTTAGTCCCTAACTATTCGATCTGGTGGAACGACGCCCTAGAGTGCAGCCTAGGTTGCCCGTATCGTAGAAATGACCATAGCTTTCACACTGGTTGCAATTATTCCTGTTATACGATGGAAAAGCTGTTGTATTTGTATTGTATTTTATGCTTCTGCCGTAGGCTTCTTAGGCCCTAACTATTCGATCTGGTGGAACGACGCCCTAGAGTGCAGCCTAGGTTGCCCGTATCGTGGAAATGACCATATCTTTCACACTGGTTGCAATTATTCCTGTTATACGATGGTAAAACTGTTGTATTTATTTTGTATTTTATGCCTCTGGCGTTGACTCCGAAGGCCGTAGCTATTCGATGTGGTGGAGCAACGCCCTGGAGTGAAGCCTAGGTTGCCCGCTACGTAGAAATGACCATGTCTTTCACACTGGTTGCAATTATTCCTGTTATACGATGGAAAAACTGTTGTATTTATACTGTATTTTATGCTTCAGGCGTTGACTTCTTAGGCCCTAACTATTCGATCTGGAGGAGCAACGCACTAGGGTGAAGCCTAGGTTGCCCGGAGCGTAGAAATGACCATCACTTTCACACTGGTTGCAATTATTCCTGTTATACAATGGAAAAACTGTTGTATCTATTTTGTATTTTATGCTTCTGGCGTTGACTTCTTAGGTCCTAACAATTGGATCTGGTGGAGCAACGCCCTAGTGTGAAGCCTAGGTTGCCCTGTACGTAGAAATGACCATTACTTCCACACTGTTTGCAATTATTCATATTATACAGTGGAACAACTGTTGTATTTGTATGGCGTTTTATGCTTCTGGCATTGACTTCTAAGGCCCTAACCATTCGATGTGGTAGAGCCACGCCCTAGAGTGTAGCCTAGGTTGCCCGGAACGTAGAAATGACCATAGCTTTCACACTGGTTGCAATTATTCCTGTTATAGAAGGGAAAAACTGTTGTATTTATGTTGTATTTTATGCTTCTGGCGTTGACTTCTTAGGCCCTAACTATTCGTTCTGATGGAGCATGGCCGTAGAGTGAAGCCTGTGTTGCCCGGAATGTAGAAATGACCATCACTTTCACACTGGTTGCAATTATACTTGTTATACGATGGAAAAACTGTTGTATTTATTTTGTATTTTAAGCCCCTGGCGTTGACTCCTAAGGCCGTAGCTATTCGATGTGGTGGAGCAACGCCCTAGAGTGAAGTCTAGGATGCCCGCAGCGTAGAAATGACCATATCTTTCACACTGTTTGCAATTATTCCTGTTATACGATTCAAAAACTGTTGTATTTATATTGTATTTTATGCTTCTGGCGTTGACTTCCTGGGCCCTAACTATTCTATCTGGAGCAGCAACGCCCTAGAGTGAAGCCTAGGTTGCCCGGAATGTAGAAATGACCATCACTTTCACACTGGTGGCAATTATTCCTGTTATACGGAGGACAAACTGTTGGATTTTTAATGTACTTTATGCTTCTGGCGTTGACTTCTAAGGCCCTATGTATTCGATCTGGTGGAGCAATGTCTCAGTGTTAAGTCTAGGATTCCCGGAACGTAGAAATGGCCGTTACTTTCACACTGGTTGCAATTACTCATATTATGCGATGGAAAAACTGATGTACATATATCGTGTTTTATGCTTCTGGCATTGACTTCCTAGGCCCTAACTATTCGATCTGGTGGAGCAACGCCCTAGGGTGAAGTCTCGGTTGCCCGGAACGTAGAAATGACAATAACTATCTCACTGGTTGCACTTATTCGTTTTATACGATGGATAGACTGTTGTATTTATATTGTATTTTATAGTTATGGCGTTGTCTTCTTGGGCCGTAGCTATTCGATGTGGTTGAGCAACGCCCTAGTGTGAAGCCAACGTTGCCCGGAAAGTAGAAATGACCATTACTTCCACACTGTTTGCAATTATTCCTATTATACAGTGGAACAACTGTTGTATTTATATGGCATTTTATGCTTCTGGCATTGACTTCTAAGGCCCTAACTATTCGATGTGGTGGAGCAACGCCCTAGAGTGAAGTCTCGGTTGCCCGGAACGTAGAAATGACCATCACTTTCACACTGGTTGCAATTATTCCTTTTACACGATGCAAAAACTGTTGGATTTGTATTGTATTTTATGCTTCTGGTGTAGACTTCTTAGGCTCTAGCTATTCGATCTGGAGGAACAACGCCCTAGAGTGCAGCCTAGGTTGCCCGTATCGTAGAAATGACTATAGCTTTCACACTGGTTGCAATTATTCCTGTTATACGATGGAAAAACTGTTGTATTTATACTGTATTTTATGCTTCAGGCGTTGACTTCTTAGGCCCTAACTATTCGATCTCGTGGAGCAACGCACTAGGGTGAAGCCTAGGTTGCCCGGAGCGTAGAAATGACCATCACTTTCACACTGGTTGCAATTATTCCTGTTATACAATGGAAAAACTGTTGTATCTATTTTGTATTTTATGCTTCTGGCGTTGACTTCTTAGGCCCTAACTATTCGATCTGATGGAGCATGGCCGTAGAGTGAAGCCTAGGTTGCCCGGAATGTAGAAATGACCATCACTTTCACACTGGTTGCAATTATTCTTGTTATACGATGGAAAAACTGTTGTATTTATTTTGTGTTTTAAGCCTCTGGCGTTGACTCCTAAGGCCGTAGCTATTCGATGTGGTGGAGCAACGCCCTAGAGTGAAGTCTAGGATGCCCGCAGCGTAGAAATGACCATATCTTTCACACTGTTTGCAATTATTCCTGTTATACGATTCAAAAACTGTTGTATTTATATTGTATTTTATGCTTCTGGCGTTGACTTCCTGGGCCCTAACTATTCTATCTGGAGCAGCAACGCCCTAGAGTGAAGCCTAGGTTGCCCGGAATGTAGAAATGACCATCACTTTCACACTGGTGGCAATTATTCCTGTTATACGGAGGACAAACTGTTGGATTTTTAATGTACTTTATGCTTCTGGCGTTGACTTCTAAGGCCCTATGTATTCGATCTGGTGGAGCAATGTCTCAGTGTTAAGTCTAGGATTCCCGGAACGTAGAAATGGCCGTTACTTTCACACTGGTTGCAATTACTCATATTATGCGATGGAAAAACTGATGTACATATATCGTGTTTTATGCTTCTGGCATTGACTTCCTAGGCCCTAACTATTCGATCTGGTGGAGCAACGCCCTAGGGTGAAGTCTCGGTTGCCCGGAACGTAGAAATGACCATCACTTTCACACTGGTTGCAATTATTCCTTTTACACGATGGAAAAACTGTTGGATTTGTATTGTATTTTATGCTTCTGGTGTAGACTTCTTAAGCTCTAGCTATTCGATCTGGAGGAACAACGCCCTAGAGTGAAGCCTGGGTTGCCTGGAACGTAGAAATGACCATCAGTTTCACACTGGTTGCAATTATTCGTGTTATACGATGGAAAAACTGTTGTATTTATTTTGTATTTTATGCCTCTGGCGTTTACTCCTAAGGCCGTAGCTATTCGATGTGGTGGAGCAACGCCCTAGAGTGAAGCCTAGGTTGACCGGAACGTAGAAATGTCCATACCTTTCACACTGGTTGCAATTATTAGTGTTATACGATGAAAAAACTGTTGTATTTATATTGTACTTTATGCTTCTGGCGTTGCCTTCTAAGGCCGCAGCTATTCGATGTGGTCGAGAAACGCCCCAGAGTGAAGCCTAGGTTGCCCGGAAAGTAGAAATGACCATTACCTCCACACTGTTTGCAATTATTCCTGTTATACAAGGGAAAAACTGTTGTATCTATATTGTATTTTATGCTTCTGGCGTTGACTTCCTGGGCCCTAACTAATCTATCTGGAGGAGCAACGCCCTAGAGTGAAGCCTAGGTTGCCCGGAGTGCAGAAATGACCATAACTTTCACACTGGTGGCAATTATTCCTGCTATACGATGGACAAACTGTTGGATTTACAATGTACTTTATGCTTCTGGCGTTGACTTCTAAGGCCCCATGTATTCGATCTTGTGGAGCAATGTCTAAGTGTTAAGTCTAGGATTCCCGGAACGTAGAAATGGCCGTTACTTTCACACTGGTTGCAATTACTCATTTTATGCGATGGAAAAACTGTTGTACATATATCGTATTTTATGCTTCTGGCTTTGACTTCTTGGGCCCTAACTATTCGATGTGGTCGAGCCACGCCCTAGAGTGTAGCCTAGGTTGCCCGGAACGTAGAAATGACCATAGCTTTCACACTGGTTGCAATTATTCCTGTTATACAAGGGAAAAACTGTTGTATTTATGTTGTATTTTATGCTTCTGGCGTTGACTTCTTAGGCCCTAACTATTCGATCTGATGGAGCATGGCCGTAGAGTGAAGCCTAGGTTGCCCGGAATGTAGAAATGACCATCACTTTCACACTGGTTGCAATTATTCTTGTTATACGATGGAAAAACTGTTGTATTTATTTTGTGTTTTAAGCCTCTGGCGTTGACTCCTAAGGCCGTAGCTATTCGATGTGGTGGAGCAACGCCCTAGAGTGAAGTCTAGGATGCCCGCAGCGTAGAAATGACCATATCTTTCACACTGTTTGCAATTATTCCTGTTATACGATTCAAAAACTGTTGTATTTATATTGTATTTTATGCTTCTGGCGTTGACTTCCTGGGCCCTAACTATTCTATCTGGAGCAGCAACGCCCTAGAGTGAAGCCTAGGTTGCCCTGAATGTAGAAATGACCATCACTTTCACACTGGTGGCAATTATTCCTGTTATACGGAGGACAAACTGTTGGATTTTTAATGTACTTTATGCTTCTGGCGTTGACTTCGAAGGCCCTATGTATTCGATCTGGTCGAGCAATGTATCAGTGTTAAGTCTAGGATTCTCGGAACGTAGAAATGGCCGTTACTTTCACACTGGTTGCAATTACTCATATTATGCGATGGAAAAACTGTTGTACATATATCGTATTTTATGCTTCTGGCTTTGACTTCTTGGGCCCTAACTATTCGATGTGGTCGAGCCACGCCCTAGAGTGTAGCCTAGGTTGCCCGGAACGTAGAAATGACCATACCTTTCATACTGGTTGCTATTATTTCTGTTATACGATGGAAAAACTGTTGTATCTATTTCGTATTTTATGCTTCTGGCGTTGACTTCTTAGGTCCTAACTATTGGATCTGGTGGAGCAACGCCCTCTGATGAAGCCCAGGTTTCCCGGAACGTAGAAATGACCATAACTTTCATAATGATTGCAATTATTCGTATTATACGATGGAAAATCTGTTGCATTTATATTTTATTTTAACCTTCTGGCGTTGTCTTCTAAGGCCGTAGCTATTCGATGTGGTGCAGCAACGCCCTGGAGTGAAGCCTAGGTTGCCCTGATCGTAGAAATGACCATATCTTTCACACTGGTTGCAATTATTCCTGTTATACGATGGAAAAACTGTTGTATCTCTATTGTATTTTATGCTTCTGGCGTTGACTTCTTAGGCCCTAACTATTCGATCAGGTGGAGCAACGCCCTAGAGAGAAGCCTAGATTGCCCGGAACGTAGAAATGACCATTACGTTCAGGCATGTTGCAATTGTTCCTGTTTTACGATGAAAGAACTGTTGTATTTTTATTGTGTTTTACGTGTCTGGAGTTGTTTTCCCAGGCCCTAGCTATTGGACCTGGTGGACCAACGCCCTAGAGTGAAGCCTAGCTTGCACGGAACGTAGAAATGCCCAGTACTTTCACACTGGTTGTAATTATTCCTGTTATACGATGGAATAACTGTAGTATTTATATTCTATTTTATGCTTCTGGCGTTGACTTCTAAGGCCCTAGCTATTCGATCTGGTGGTGCAACGCTCTAGAGTGAAGCCTAGGTTGCCCGAACTTAGAAATGGCCATTGCTTTCACACTGGTTGCACTTATTCGTTTGATACGATGGAAAAGCTCTTGTACATATATCGTATTTTATGCTTCTGGCGCTGACTTCTTAGGTCCTAACTATTGGATCTGGTGGAGCAACGCCCTTAGGGTGAAGCCTAGGTTGCCCGGAACGTAGAAATGACCATAATTTTCCTAATGGTTGAAATTATTCGTTTTACACCGTGGAAAAACTGTTGTATTTATATTGTATTTTGTGCGTCTGGAGTTGTTTTCTAAGGCCCTAACTGTTCGACCTGGTGGTCCAACGCCCTAGAGTGAAACCTAGGTTGCCCGGAACGTAGAAATGACCTTTGCCTTCACACTGGTTGCTGTTACTCCTGTTATACGATGGACAAACTGTTGGACCTTTGATGTACTTTATGCTTCTGGCGTTGACGTCTAAGGCCCTATATTTCGATATGGCGGAGCAATGCATCAGAGTTAAGTCTAGGTTCCCCGGAACGTAGAAATGGCCATTGCTTTCACACTGGTTTCAATTATTCGTTTTATATGATGGAAAAACTGTGGTACATATATCGTATCTATATGCTTCTGGCGTTGACTTCTTAGGCCCTAACTATTCGATCTGGTGGAGCATCGCCCTAGAGTGAAGTCTAGGTGGCCGAGAATGTAGAAATGACCATCACTTTCACACTGGTTGCTATTATTCCTGTTATACGATGGAAAAACTGTTGTATTTATATTGTATTTTATGCTTCTGGCGTAGGGTTCTAAGGCCCTAACTTTTCGATCTGCGGGAACAACGCCCTAGACTCAAGCCTAGGTTGCCCGGAACGTAGAAATGACCATCACTTTCACACTGGATGCAATTATTCCTGTTATATGATGGAAAAGCTGTTGTATCTATTTTGTATTTTATGCTTCTGGCGTTGACTTCTTAGCCCCTAACTATTCGATATGGTGGAGCAACGACCTAGGGTGAAGCCTAGGTTGCCCGGAACGTAGAAATGACCATAATTTTCATACGGATTGCAAATATTCGTTTTATACGATGTAAAGACTGTTGTATTTATATTGTATTTTCTGCGTCTGGCTTTGTCTTCTAAGGTCCTAGCTATTCGATCTGGTGGGGCAACGTCCAAGAGTGAAGCCTATGGGGCCTGGAACGCAGAAATGACCATAACTTTCACACTGGTAGCAATTATTCGTTTTATACAATGGAAAAACTGTTGTATTTATATTGTATTTTATGCTTCTGGTGTAGACTACTTAGGCCCTAGCTATTCGATCTGGAGGAGCAACGCCCTAGAGTGGAGCCTAGGTTGCCCGGAACGTAGAAATGACCATCAGTTTCACACTGGTTGCAATTATTCCTGTTATATGATGGAAAAACTGTTGCATCTATTTTGTATTTTATGCGTCTGGACTTGTCTTCTCAGGCCCTAACTATTCGACCTGGTGGACCAATGCCCTAGACTGAAGCCTAGGTTGCACGGAACGTAGAAATGCCCATCACCTTCACTCTGGTTGTAATTATTCCTGTTATACGATGGAATAACTGTTGTATTTTTATTGTATTTTATGCTTCGGGCGTTGACTTCTAAGGCCGTAGCTATTCGATCTGGTAGAGCAACGCCCTAGAGTTAAGTCTAGGTTGCCCGGAACGTAGAAATGGCCATTGCTTTCACACTGGTTGCACTTATTCGTTTGATACGATGGAAAAGCTCTTGTAGATATATCGTATTTTATGCTTCTGGCGTTGACTTCTAAGGCCACGTATTTCGATCTGGCGGAGCAATGCATCAGATTTATGTCTAGGATCCCCGGAACGTAGAAATGGCCATTGCTTTCACACTGGTTTCAATTATTCGTTTTATAAGATGGAAAAGCTATTGTACATATATCGTATTTTATGCTTCTAGCGTTGACTTCTTAGGACCTAACTATTCGATCTGGTGGAGCAACGCCCTAGGGTGAAGCCTAGGTTGCCCGGAACGTATAAATGACCATAACTTTCATACTGGTTGCAATTATTCGTTTTATACGATGGAAAAGCTGTTGTATTTATATTGTATTTTATGCTTCTGGTGTAGACTTCTTAGGCCCTAGCTATTCGATCTGAAGGAACAACTCCCTAGAGTGGAGCCTAGGTTGCCCGGAACGTAGAAATGACCATCAGTTTCACACTGGTTGCAATTATTCCTGTTATATGATGGAGAAACTGTTGCATCTATTTTGTATTTTATGCTTCTGGAGTTGACTTCTTGGGTCCTAACTATTGGATCTGGAGGAGCAACGCCCTAGGGTGAAGCCTAGGTTGAACGGAACGTAGAAATGACCATAGCTTTCATACTGGTTGCAATTATTCGTTTTATACAATGGAAAAACTGTTGTACTTATATTGTATTTTATAGCTATGGCGTTGACTTCTAAGGCCGTAGCCATTCGATGTGGCGGAGCAATGCCCTAGTGTGAAGCCTAGGTTGCCTGGAACGTAGAAATGACCATACCTTTCACGCTGGTTGCTATTATTTCTGTTATACGATGGAAAAACTGTTGTATCTATTTCGTATTTTATGCTTCTGGCGTTGACTTCTTAGGTCCTAACTATTGGATCTGGTGGAGCAACGCCCTCTGATGAAGCCCAGGTTGCCCGGAACGTAGAAATGACCATAACTTTCATACTGATTGCAATTATTCGTATTATACGATGGAAAATCTGTTGTATTTATATTGTATTTTAACCTTCTGGCGTTGACTTCTAAGGCCGTAGCTATTCGATGTGGTGCAGCAACGCCCTGGAGTGAAACCTAGGTTGCCCTGATCGTAGAAATGACCATATCTTTCACACTGGTTGCAATTATTCCTGTTATACGATGGAAAAACTGTTGTATCTCTATTGTATTTTATTCTTCTGGCGTTGACTTCTTAGGCCCTAACTATTCGATCTGGTGGAGCAACGCCCTAGAGAGAAGCCTAGATTGCCCGGAACGTAGAAATGACCATTACGTTCAGGCATGTTGCAATTATTCCTGTTATACGATGAAAGAACTGTTGTATTTTTATTGTGTTTTACGTGTCTGGAGTTGTTTTCCCAGGCCCTAGCTATTCGACCTGGTGGACCAACGCCCTAGAGTGAAGCCTAGGTTGCACGGAACGTAGTAATGCCCATTACTTTCACATTGGTTGTAATTATTCCTGTTATACGATGGAATAACTGTTGTATTTATTTTGTATTTTATGCCTCTGGCGTTTACTCCTAAGGCCGTAGCTATTCGATGTGGTGGAGCAACGCCCTAGAGTGAAGCCTAGGTTGCCCGGAACGTAGAAATGTCCATACCTTTCACACTGGTTGCAATTATTAGTGTTATACGATGAAAAAACTGTTGTATTTATATTGTACTTTATGCTTCTGGCGTTGCCTTCTAAGGCCGCAGCTATTCGATGTGGTCGAGAAACGCCCCAGAGTGAAGCCTAGGTTGCCCGGAAAGTAGAAATGACCATTACCTCCACACTATTTGCAATTATTCCTGTTATACAAGGGAAAAACTGTTGTATCTATATTGTATTTTATGCTTCTGGCGTTGACTTCCTGGGCCCTAACTAATCTATCTGGAGGAGCAACGCCCTAGAGTGAAGCCTAGGTTGCCCGGAGTGCAGAAATGACCATAACTTTCACACTGGTGGCAATTATTCCTGCTATACGATGGACAAACTGTTGGATTTACAATGTACTTTATGCTTCTGGCGTTGACTTCTAAGGCCCTATGTATTCGATCTTGTGGAGCAATGTCTAAGTGTTAAGTCTAGGATACCCGGAACGTAGAAATGGCCGTTACTTTCACACTGGTTGCAATTACTCATTTTATGCGATGGAAAAACTGTTGTACATATATCGTATTTTATGCTTCTGGCTTTGACTTCTTGGGCCCTAACTATTCGATCTGGTGGAGCAACGCCCTAGGGTGAAGTCTAGGTTGCCCGGAACGTAGAAATGACCATAACTATCAGACTGGTTGCAATTATTCGTTTTATACGGAGCATAGACTGTTGTATTTATATTGTATTTTATAGTTATGGCGTTGTCTTCTAGGGCCGTAGCTATTCGATGTGGTTGAGCTACGCCCTAGAGTGAAGCATAGGTTGCCCGGAACGTAGAAATGACCATTACTTCCACACTGTTTGCAATTATTCGTATTATACAGTGGAACAACTGTTGTATTTATATGGCATTTTATGCTTCTGGCACTGACTTCTAAGGCCCTAACTATTCCATGTGGTGGAGCAACGCCCTAGAGTGAAGCCTATGTTGCCCGGAACGTAGAAATGTCCATGCCTTTCACACTGGTTGCAATTATTAGTGTTATACGATGAAAAAACTGTTGTTTTTATATTGTATTTTATGCTTCTGGCGTTGACTTCTAAGGCTGCAGCTATTCGATGTGGTCGAGAAACGCCCCAGAGTGAAGCCTAGGTTGCCCGGAATGTAGAAATGACCATTACCTCCACACTGTTTGCAATTATTCATTTTATACGATGGAAAAACTGTTGGATTTGTATTGTATTTTATGCTTCTGGTGTAGACTTCTTAGGCTCTAGCAATTCGATCTGGAGGAACAACGCCCTAGAGTGAAGCCTGGGTTGCCCGGAACGTAGAAATGACCATCAGTTTCACACTGGTTGCAATTATTCGTGTTATACGATGGAAAAACTGTTGTATTTATTTTGTATTTTATGCCTCTGGCGTTTACTCCTAAGGCCGTAGCTATTCGATGTGGTGGAGCAACGACCTAGAGTGAAGCCTAGGTTGCCCGGAACGTAGAAATGTCCATGCCTTTCACACTGGTTGCAATTATTAGTGTTATACGATGAAAAAACTGTTGTATTTATATTGTATTTTATGCTTCTGGCGTTGCTTTCTAAGGCCGCAGCTATTCGATGTGGTCGAGAAACGCCCCACAGTGAAGCCTAGGTTGCCCGGAAAGTAGAAATGACCATTACCTCCACACTGTTTGCAATTATTCCTGTTATACAAGGGAGAAACTGTTGTATTTATATTGTATTTTATGCTTCTGGTGTAGACTTCTTAGGCTCTAGCTATTCGATCTGGAGGAACAACGCCCTAGAGTGAAGCCTGGGTTGCCCGCAACGTAGAAATGACCATATCTTTCACACTGTTTGCAATTATTCCTGTTGTACGATGAAAAAACTGCTGTATGTTTATTGTATTTTATGCGTCTGGAGTTGTATTCTAAGGCCCTAACTATTCGATGTGGTGGAGCAACGCCCTGGAGCGAAACCTAGGTTGCCCGGAACGTAGAAATGACCATAACCTTTATACTGATTGCAATTATTCGTTTTATACGATGGAAAAACTGTTGTATTTATATTGTATTTTATGCTTCTGGTGTAGACTTCTTAGGCCCTAGCTATTCGATCTGGAGGAACAACGCCCTAGAGTGAAGCCTAGGTTGCCCGGAACGTAGAAATGACCATAACTTTCGTACTGATTGCAATTATTCGTTTTATACGATGGAAAAACTGTTGTACTTATATTGTATGTTATGCCTCTGGGATCGACTCCTAAGGCTGTAGCTATTCGAGGTGGTGGAACAACGCCCTAGAGTGAAGCCTAGGTTGCCCGGAACGCAGAAATGACCATACCTTTCACAGTGGTTGCTATTATTACTGTTATACAAGGGAAAAACTGTTGCATTTTTATTTTATTTTGTGCTTCTGGCGTTGACTTCTAAGGCCCTAACTATTCGATCTGGTGGAGCAACGCCAAAGAGTGAAGCCTAGGTTACCCGGAAAGTAGAAATGACCAGTACTTTCACACTGGTTGCAATTATTCGTATTATACGATGGAAAAACTGTTGTATTTATATTGTATTTTATGCTTCTGGTGTAGACTTCTTATACCCTAGCCATTCGATCTGGTGGAACAACGCCCTAGAGCGAAACCTAGGTTGCACGGAACGTAGAAATGCCCATTACTTTCACACTGGTTGTAATTATTCCTGTTATACGATGGAATAACTGTTGTATTTATATTTTATTTTATGCTTCTGGCGTTGACTTCTAAGGCCCTATCTATTCGATCGTGTGGTGCAACGCTCTAGAGTGAAGCCTATGTAGCCCGGAACTTAGAAGTGATCATCACCTTCACTCTGGTTGCTATTATTCCTGTTATAAGATGGAAAAACCGTTGCATTTTTATTGTATTTTATGCTTCGGGCGTTGACTGCTAAGGCCTTAGCTCTTCGATCTGGTAGAGCAACGCCCTAGAGATAAGTCTAGGATGCCCGGAACGTAGAAATGTCCATTGCTTTCACACTGGTTGCACTTATTCGTTTGATACGATGAAAAGCTCTTGTACATATATCGTATTTTATGCTTCTAGCGTTGACTTCTTAGGACCTAACTATTCGATCTGGTGGAGCAACGCCCTAGGGTGAAGCCTAGGTTGAACGGAACGTAGAAATGACCATAACTTTCATACTGGTTGCAATTATTCGTTTTATACAATGGAAAAACTGTTGTATTTATATTGTATTTTATAGCTATGGCGTTGACTTCTAAAGCCGTAGCTATTCGAAGTGGTGGAGTAATGCCCTAGTGTGAAGCCTAGGTTGCCTGGAACGTAGAAATGACCATACCTTTCATACTGGTTGCTATTATTTCTGTTATACGATGGAAAAACTGTTGTATCTATTTCGTATTTTATGCTTCTGGCGTTGACTTCTTAGGTCCTAACTATTGGATCTGGTGGAGCAACGACCTCTGATGAAGCCCAGGTTTCCCGGAACGTAGAAATGACCATAACTTTCATAATGATTGCAATTATTCGTATTATACGATGGAAAATCTGTTGTATTTATATTTTATTTTAACCTTCTGGCGTTGTCTTCTAAGGCCGTAGCTATTCGATGTGGTGCAGCAACGCCCTGGAGTGAAGCCTAGGTTGCCCTGATCGTAGAAATGACCATATCTTTCACACTGGTTGCAATTATTCCTGTTATACGATGGAAAAACTGTTGTATCTCTATTGTATTTTATGCTTCTGGCGTTGACTTCTTAGGCCCTAACTATTCGATCAGGTGGAGCAACGCCCTAGAGAGAAGCCTAGATTGCCCGGAACGTAGAAATGACCATTACGTTCAGGCATGTTGCAATTGTTCCTGTTTTACGATGAAAGAACTGTTGTATTTTTATTGTGTTTTACGTGTCTGGAGTTGTTTTCCCAGGCCCTAGCTATTGGACCTGGTGGACCAACGCCCTAGGGTGAAGCCTAGGTTGCCCGGAACGTAGAAATGACCATGTCTTTCACACTGGCTGCAATTATTCCTGTATACGATGGAAAAACTGTGGCATTTATATTGTATTTTATGCTTCTGGCGTAGGCATCTTAGGCCCTAACTTTTCGATATGGGGGAACCACGCCCTAGACTAAAGCCTAGGTTGCCCGGAACGTAGAACTGACCATAACTCTCATTCTGGTTGCAATTATTCCTGTTATACGATGGAAAAACTGTTGTATTTACATTGTATTTTATGCTTCTGGCGTTGACTTCTTAGGTCCTAACTATTGGATCTGGTCTAGCTACGCCCTAGGGTGAAGCCTAGGTTGCCCGGTACTTAGAAATTACCATCACCTTCACACTGGTTGCAATTATTCCTGTTATGCGATGGAAAAACTGTGGTATTTTCATTGTATTTTATGCTCCGGGCGTTGACTTCTGAGGTCCTGACTATTGGATCTGCTGGAGCAACGCCCTAGAGTGAAGCCTAGGTTGCACGGAACGTAGAAATGACCATAACTTTCACACTGGTTGCAATTATTCGTTTTATACAATGTTAAAGCTGTTCTTTTAATTTTGTATGTGATGCCTCGGGCGTTGACTTCTAAGGCCCTAGCTATTCGATTTGGTTGACCAACGCCCTAGAGTGGAGCCTATGTTGCCCGAAACGTAGAGATGACCATTACTTTCACACTGGTTGCAATTATTCATGCTATACGATGGAAAGACTGTTGTATTTATATTGCATTTTATGCTTCTGGCGTTGACTCCTAAGGCCGTAGCTATTCGATGTGGTGGAGAAACGCCCTAGAGTGAAGCCTAGGCTGCCCGGAAAGTAGAAACGACCATTACCTCCACACTGTTTGCAATTATTCATTTTATACAATGGAAAAACTGTTGTACTTATATTGTTTTTTATAGTTATGGCGTTTACTTCTAAGTGCGTAGCTATTCGATGTGGTGGAGCAATGACCTAGAGTGAAGCCTAGGATGCCCGCAACGTAGAAATGACCATATCTTTCACACTGTTTGCAATTATTCCTGTTGTACGATGAAAAAACTGCTGTATGTTTATTGTATTTTATGCGCCTGGAGTTGTATTCTAAGGCCCTAACTATTCGATGTGGTGGAGCAACGCCCTGGAGTGAAGCCTATGTTGCCCTGATCGTAGAAATGACCATATCTTTCACACTGGTTGCAATTATTCCTGTTATACGATGGAAAAACTGTTGTATCTCTATTGTATTTTATGCTTCTGGCATTGTCTTCTTAGGCCCTAACTATTCGATCTGGTGGAGCAATGCTATAGAGTAAAGCCTAGGTTGCCCGGAACGTAGAAATGACCATTACCTTCACACTGCTTGCAATTACACATTTTATACGATGGAAAAACTGTTATACTTATATTGTATTTTATTCTTCTGGCGCTGAATTCTAAGTCCCTAGCTATTCGATCTGGCGGAGCAACGCCCTAGAGTGAAGCCTAGGTTACCCGGAGCGTAGAAATGACCAGTACTTTCACGCTGGTTGCAGTTATTCCTGTTATACTATGGAAAAACTGTTGCATTTTTATCGTGTTTTATTCTTCTGGCGTTGAATTCTAAGTCCCTAACTGTGCGATCTGGTGGAGCAACGCCCTACAGTTAAGCCTAGGTTGCCCGGAACGTAGAAATGACATTTACTTTCACACTGTTCGCAAATATACATTATATACGATGGAAAAGCTGTTGCATTTATATTGTATTTTATGCTTCTGGCGTTGACTTCTTAGGCCCTAACTATTCGATCTGGTGGAGCAGCGCTCTACAGCGAAACCTAGGTTGCCCGGAACGTAGAAATGACCTTTACTTTCACACTGTTTGCAAATATACATTATATACGAAGGAAAAGCTGTTGTATTTATATTGTATTTTATGCTTCTGGCGTTGACTTTTTAGGCCCTAACTATTCGATCTGGTGGAACAATGCCCTAGAGTGAAGCCTAGGTTGCCCGGAACGTAGAAATGACCATAACTTTCACACTGGTTGCAATTATTCGTTTTATACAATGGAAAAGCTGTTGTATTTCTATTGTATTTTATGCTTCTGGCGTTGAATTCTTAGGCCCTAACTATTCGATCTGGTGGAACAACTCCCTAGAGTGAAGCCTAGGCTGCCCGGAACGTAGAAATGACCTTTACTTTCACACTGTTTGCAAGTATACATTATATACGATGGAAAAGCTGTTGTATTTATATTGTATTTTATGCTTCTGGTATTGTCTTCTTAGGCCCTAACTATTCGATCTGGTGGAGCAATACTCTATAGTAAAGCCCGGAACGTAGAAATGACCATTACCTACACGGCTTGCAATTATACATTTTATACGATGGAAAAACTGTTATACTTATGTTGTATTTTATTCTTCTGGCGTTGAATTCTAAGACCCTAGCTATTCGATCTGGTGGAGCAACGCCCTGGAGTGAAGCGTAGGTTACCCGAAACGCAGAAATGACCATAACTTTCACACTGGTTTGAATTATTCGTTTTATACAATGGAAAAACTGTTGTATTTATTTTGTATTTTATGCTTCTGGCGTTGTCTTCGTAGGCCCTAGCTATTCCATCTGGTGGAGCAACGCCCTAGAGTGGAGCCTAGGTCGCCCGAAACGTGGAAATGACCATTACTTTCACTCTGGTTGCAATTATTCCAGCTATACGATGGACAAACTGTTGGATTTTGATTGTACTTTATACTTCTGGCGTTGACTTCTAAGGCCCTATGTATTCGATCTGGTGTAGCAATGCCTCAGAGTTAAGTCTAGGATGCCCGCAACATAGAAATGTCTATTACCTTCACACTGGTTGCAATTATTCGTTTTATACGATGGAAAAACTGTTGTATTTTTATTGTATTTTATGCTTCAGGCGTTGACTTCTTAGGCCCTAACTATTCGCTCTGGTGGAACAACGCCCTAGGGTGAAGCCTAGGTTGCCCGGAACGTAGAAATGACCATTACCTTCACACTGTGTGCGATTATTCATTTTATACGATGGTAAAACTGTTGTACATATATCGTATTTTATGCTTCTGGCGTTGACTTCTTAGGCCCTAACTACGCGTTCTGGTGGAGCAACGCCCTACAGTTAAGCCTAGGCTGCCCGGAACGTAGAAATAACCTTTACTTTCACACTGTTTGCAAATATACTTTACATACGATGGAAAAGCTGTTGTATTTATGTTGCATTTTATGCTTCTGGCGTTGACTTCTTAGGCCCTAACTATTCGATCTGGTGGAACAACGCCCTAGAGTGAAGCCTGGGTTGCCCGGAACGTAGAAATGACCTTTACTTTCACACTGTTTGCAAATATACATTATATACGATGGAAAAGCTGTTGTATTTATATTGTATTTTATTCTTCCGGAGTTGACTTCTAAGTCCGTAGCTATTCGATGTGGTGGAGCAACGCCCAAGAGTGAAACCTATGTTGCCCGGAAAGTAGAAATGACCATTACTTTCACACTGGTTGCAATTACTCCTTTTATACGTTGGAAAAACTGTTGTATTTTTGTTGTATTTTATGCTTCTGGCGTTGGCTTCTAAGTTCCTAGCTATTCGATCTGGTGGAGCAACACCCTAGAGCGAAACCTAGGTTGCCCGGAACGTAGAAATGACCTTTACTTTCACACTGTTCGCAAATATACGTTGTATACGATGGAAAAGCTGTTGTACTTATATTGTATTTTATGCCTCTGGCGTTGACTTCTTAGGCCCTAACTATTTGATCTGGTGGAACACAGCCCTGTAGTGAAGCCTAGGTTGCCCGGAACGTAGAAATGATCATAACTTTCACACTGGTTTCAATTATTCGTTTTATACAATGGAAAAACTGTTCTATTTATTTTGTATTTTATGCTTCGGGCGTTGACTTCTATGGCCCTAACTATTCGATCTGGTGGATCAACGCCCTAGAGTGAAGCCTAGATTGCCCGGAACGTAGAAATGACCATTACCTTCACACTGTTTGGGATTATTCATTTTATACGACGGTAAAACTGTTGTACATATATCGTATTTTATGCTTCTGGCGTTGACTTCTTAGGCCCTAACTATTCGATCAGGTGGTGCAACGCCCTAGGGTGAAGCCTAGGTTGCCCGGAACGTAGAAATGACCATAACTTTCATACTGGTTGCAATTATTCGTTTTATACGATGGAAAAGCTGTTGTATTAATTTTGTATTTGGTGCCTCTGGCGTTGACTTCTTAGGCCCTAGCTACTCGATCAGGTGGACCAACGCCCTAGGGTGAAGCCTAGGTTGCCCGGAACGTAGAAATGATCATAACTTTCATACTGGTTGCAATTATTCGTTTTATACGATGGAAAGACTGTTGCATTAATATTGTATTTGGTGCTTCTGGCGTAGACTTCTTAGGCCCTAACTATTCGATCCGGTGGAGCAACGCCCTAGAGTCAAGCCTAGGTTGCCCGGAATGTAGAAATGACCATCAGTTTCACACTGGTTGCAATTATTCTTGTTATACGATGGAAAGACTGTTGTATTTATTTAGTATTTTATGCTTCTGGCATTGACTTCTAAGGCCCTAGCTATTCCATCTGGTGGAGCAACGCCCTAGAGTGGAGCCTAGGTCGCCCGAAATGTAGAAATGACATTTACTTTCACACTGTTTGCAAATGTACATTATATACGATGGAAAAGCTGTTGTATTTATATTGTATTTTATGCTTCTGGCGTTGACTTCTTAGGCCCTAACTATTTGATCTGGTGGTGCACCGCCCTGTAGTGAAGCCTAGGTTGCCCGTAACGTAGAAATGACCATAACTTTCACACTGGTTTCAATTATTCGTATTATACGATGGTAAAACTGTTGTATTTATTTTGTATTTTATGCTTCTGGCATTGACTTCTAAGGCCCTAGCTATTCCATCTGGTGGAGCAACGCCCTAGAGTGGAGTCTAGGTCGCCCGAAACGTGGAAATGACCATTACTTTCACTCTGGTTGCAATTATTCCAGCTATACGATGGACAAACTGTTGGATTTTGATTGTACTTTATACTTCTGGCGTTGACTTCTAAGGCCCTATGTATTCGATCTGGTGTAGCAATGCCTCAGAGTTAAGTCTAGGATGCCCGCAACATAGAAATGTCTATTACTTTCACACTGGTTGCAATTATTCGTTTTATACGATGGAAAAACTGTTGTACATATATCCTATTTAATGCTTCTGGCGTTGACTTCTTAGGCCCTAACTATTCGATCAGGTGGAGCAACGCCCTATGGCGAAGCCTAGGTTGCCCGGAACGTAGAAATGACCATAACCTTCATACTGGTTGCAATTATTCGTTTTATACGATGGAAAAACTGTTGTATTTTTGTTGTATTTTATGCTTCTGGCGTTGGCTTCTAAGTTCCTAGCTATTCGATCTGGTGGAGCAACACCCCAGAGCGAAACCTAGGTTGCCCGGAACGTAGAAATGACCTTTACTTTCACACTGTTCGCAAATATACGTTGTATACGATGGAAAAGCTGTTGTATTTATATTGTATTTTATGCTTCTGGCGTTGACTTCTTAGGCCCTAACTATTTGATCTGGTGGAGCACAGCCCTGTAGTGAAGCCTAGGTTGCCCTGAACGTAGAAATGATCATAACTTTCACACTGGTTTCAATTATTCGTTTTATACAATGGAAAAACTGTTCTATTTATTTTGTATTTTATGCTTCTGGCGTTGACTTCTAAGGCCGCAGCTATTCGATATGGTGGAGCAACGCCCTAGAGTGAAGCCTAGGTTGCCCGGAACGTAGAAATGACCATACCTTTCACACTGGTTGCAATTATTCGTTTTATACAATGGAAAAGCTGTTGTATTTCTATTGTATTTTATGCTTCTGGCGTTGAATTCTTAGGCCCTAACTATTCGATGTGGTTGAGCACCGCCCTAGAGTGAAGCCTAGGTTGCCCGGAACGTAGAAATGACCATACCTTTCACACTGGCGGCAATTATTCCTGTTATACGATGGACAAACTGTTGGATTTTTAATGTACTTTATGCTTCTGGCGTTGACTTCTAAGGCCCTATGTATTCGATCTGGTGGAGCAATGCCTCAGTGTTAAGTCTAGGATGCCCGGAACGTAGAAATGTCCGTTACTTTCACCCTGGATGCAATTACTCATTTTATGCGATGGAAAAACTGTTGTACATATATCGTATTTTATGCTTCTGGCATTGACTTCTTAGGCCCTAACTATTCGATCTGGTGGAGCAACGCCCTGGAGAGAAGACTAGGTTGCGGGGAACGTAGAAATGACCATAACTTTCACACTGGTTTCAATTATTCGTATTATACGATGGTAAAACTGTTGTATTTATTTTGTATTTTATGCTTCTGGCATTGACTTCTAAGGCCCTAGCTATTCCATCTGGTGGAGCAACGCCCTAGAGTGGAGTCTAGGTCGCCCGAAACGTGGAAATGACCATTACTTTCACTCTGGTTGCAATTATTCCAGCTATACGATGGACAAACTGTTGGATTTTGATTGTACTTTATACTTCTGGCGTTGACTTCTAAGGCCCTATGTATTCGATCTGGTGTAGCAATGCCTCAGTGTTAAGTCTAGGATGCCCGGAACGTAGAAATGTCTATTACTTTCACACTGGTTGCAATTATTCGTTTTATACGATGGAAAAACTGTTGTACATATATCGTATTTTATGCTTCTGGCATTGACTTCTTAGGCCCTAACTATTCGATCTGGTGGAGCAACGCCCTGGAGAGAAGACTAGGTTGCGGGGAACGTAGAAATGACCATAACTTTCACACTGGTTTCAATTGTTCGTTTTATACAATGGAAAAACTGTTCTATTTATTTTGTATTTTATGCTTCGGGCGTTGACTTCTAAGGCGCCAACTATTCGATCTGGTGGAGCAACGCCCTAGAGTGAAGCCTAGGTTGCCCGCAACGTAGAAATGACCATTACGTCCACACTGTTTGCAATTATTCATGTTCCACAGTGGAAAAACTGTTGTATTTATATTGTATTTTATGCTTCTGGCATTGACTTCTAAGGCCCTAACTATTCGATGTGGTTGAGCACCGCCCTAGAGTGAAGCCTAGGTTGCCCGGAACGTAGAAATGACCATAACTTTCACACTGGTTGCAATTATTCGTTTTATACAATGGAAAAGCTGTTGTATTTCTATTGTATTTTATGCTTCTGGCGTTGAATTCTTAGGCCCTAACTATTCGATCTGGTGGAACAACTCCCTAGAGTGAAGCCTAGGCTGCCCGGAACGTAGAAATGACCTTTACTTTCACACTGTTTGCAAGTATACATTATATACGATGGAAAAGCTGTTGTATTTATATTGTACTTTATGCTTCTGGTATTGTCTTCTTAGGCCCTAACTATTCGATCTGGTGGAGCAATACTCTATAGTAAAGCCCGGAACGTAGAAATGACCATTACCTACACGGCTTGCAATTATACATTTTATACGATGGAAAAACTGTTATACTTATGTTGTATTTTATTCTTCTGGCGTTGAATTCTAAGACCCTAGCTATTCGATCTGGTGGAGCAACGCCCTGGAGTGAAGCGTAGGTTACCCGAAACGTAGAAATGACCATAACTTTCACACTGGTTTGAATTATTCGTTTTATACAATGGAAAAACTGTTGTATTTATTTTGTATTTTATGCTTCTGGCGTTGTCTTCGTAGGCCCTAGCTATTCCATCTGGTGGAGCAACGCCCTAGAGTGGAGCCTAGGTCGCCCGAAACGTGGAAATGACCATTACTTTCACTCTGGTTGCAATTATTCCAGCTATACGATGGACAAACTGTTGGATTTTGATTGTACTTTATACTTCTGGCGTTGACTTCTAAGGCCCTATGTATTCGATCTGGTGTAGCAATGCCTCAGAGTTAAGTCTAGGATGCCCGGAACGTAGAAATGTCTATTACTTTCACACTGGTTGCAATTATTCGTTTTATACGATGGAAAAACTGTTGTACATATATCGTATTTTATGCTTCTGGCATTGACTTCTTAGGCCCTAACTATTCGATCTGGTGGAGCAACGCCCTGGAGAGAAGACTAGGTTGCGGGGAACGTAGAAATGACCATAACTTTCACACTGGTTTCAATTGTTCGTTTTATACAATGGAAAAACTGTTCTATTTATTTTGTATTTTATGCTTCGGGCGTTGACTTCTAAGGCGCCAACTATTCGATCTGGTGGAGCAACGCCCTAGAGTGAAGCCTAGGTTGCCCGCAACGTAGAAATGACCATTACGTCCACACTGTTTGCAATTATTCATGTTCCACAGTGGAAAAACTGTTGTATTTATATTGTATTTTATGCTTCTGGCATTGACTTCTAAGGCCCTAACTATTCGATGTGGTTGAGCACCGCCCTAGAGTGAAGCCTAGGTTGCCCGGAACGTAGAAATGACCATAACTTTCACACTGGTTGCAATTATTCGTTTTATACAATGGAAAAGCTGTTGTATTTCTATTGTATTTTATGCTTCTGGCGTTGAATTCTTAGGCCCTAACTATTCGATCTGGTGGAACAACTCCCTAGAGTGAAGCCTAGGCTGCCCGGAACGTAGAAATGACCTTTACTTTCACACTGTTTGCAAGTATACATTATATACGATGGAAAAGCTGTTGTATTTATATTGTACTTTATGCTTCTGGTATTGTCTTCTTAGGCCCTAACTATTCGATCTGGTGGAGCAATACTCTATAGTAAAGCCCGGAACGTAGAAATGACCATTACCTACACGGCTTGCAATTATACATTTTATACGATGGAAAAACTGTTATACTTATGTTGTATTTTATTCTTCTGGCGTTGAATTCTAAGACCCTAGCTATTCGATCTGGTGGAGCAACGCCCTGGAGTGAAGCGTAGGTTACCCGAAACGTAGAAATGACCATAACTTTCACACTGGTTTGAATTATTCGTTTTATACAATGGAAAAACTGTTGTATTTATTTTGTATTTTATGCTTCTGGCGTTGTCTTCGTAGGCCCTAGCTATTCCATCTGGTGGAGCAACGCCCTAGAGTGGAGCCTAGGTCGCCCGAAACGTGGAAATGACCATTACTTTCACTCTGGTTGCAATTATTCCAGCTATACGATGGACAAACTGTTGGATTTTGATTGTACTTTATACTTCTGGCGTTGACTTCTAAGGCCCTATGTATTCGATCTGGTGTAGCACTGCCTCAGAGTTAAGTCTAGGATGCCCGCAACATAGAAATGTCTATTACCTTCACACTGGTTGCAATTATTCGTTTTATACGATGGAAAAACTGTTGTATTTTTATTGTATTTTATGCTTCAGGCGTTGACTTCTTAGGCCCTAACTATTCGCTCTGGTGGAACAACGCCCTAGGGTGAAGCCTAGGTTGCCCGGAACGTAGAAATGACCATTACCTTCACACTGTGTGCGATTATTCATTTTATACGATGGTAAAACTGTTGTACATATATCGTATTTTATGCTTCTGGCGTTGACTTCTTAGGCCCTAACTACGCGTTCTGGTGGAGCAACGCCCTACAGTTAAGCCTAGGCTGCCCGGAACGTAGAAATAACCTTTACTTTCACACTGTTTGCAAATATACTTTACATACGATGGAAAAGCTGTTGTATTTATGTTGCATTTTATGCTTCTGGCGTTGACTTCTTAGGCCCTAACTATTCGATCTGGTGGAACAACGCCCTAGAGTGAAGCCTGGGTTTCCCGGAACGTAGAAATGACCTTTACTTTCACACTGTTTGCAAATATACATTATATACGATGGAAAAGCTGTTGTATTTATATTGTATTTTATTCTTCCGGAGTTGACTTCTAAGTCCGTAGCTATTCGATGTGGTGGAGCAACGCCCAAGAGTGAAACCTATGTTGCCCGGAAAGTAGAAATGACCATTACTTTCACACTGGTTGCAATTACTCCTTTTATACGTTGGAAAAACTGTTGTATTTTTGTTGTATTTTATGCTTCTGGCGTTGGCTTCTAAGTTCCTAGCTATTCGATCTGGTGGAGCATCACCCTAGAGCGAAACCTAGGTTGCCCGGAACGTAGAAATGACCTTTACTTTCACACTGTTCGCAAATATACGTTGTATACGATGGAAAAGCTGTTGTACTTATATTGTATTTTATGCCTCTGGCGTTGACTTCTTAGGCCCTAACTATTTGATCTGGTGGAACACAGCCCTGTAGTGAAGCCTAGGTTGCCCGGAACGTAGAAATGATCATAACTTTCACACTGGTTTCAATTATTCGTTTTATACAATGGAAAAACTGTTCTATTTATTTTGTATTTTATGCTTCGGGCGTTGACTTCTATGGCCCTAACTATTCGATCTGGTGGATCAACGCCCTAGAGTGAAGCCTAGATTGCCCGGAACGTAGAAATGACCATTACCTTCACACTGTTTGGGATTATTCATTTTATACGACGGTAAAACTGTTGTACATATATCGTATTTTATGCTTCTGGCGTTGACTTCTTAGGCCCTAACTATTCGATCAGGTGGTGCAACGCCCTAGGGTGAAGCCTAGGTTGCCCGGAACGTAGAAATGACCATAACTTTCATACTGGTTGCAATTATTCGTTTTATACGATGGAAAAGCTGTTGTATTAATTTTGTATTTGGTGCCTCTGGCGTTGCCTTCTTAGGCCCTAGCTACTCGATCAGGTGGACCAACGCCCTAGGGTGAAGCCTAGGTTGCCCGGAACGTAGAAATGATCATAACTTTCATACTGGTTGCAATTATTCGTTTTATACGATGGAAAGACTGTTGCATTAATATTGTATTTGGTGCTTCTGGCGTAGACTTCTTAGGCCCTAGCTATTCGATCCGGTGGAGCAACGCCCTAGAGTCAAGCCTAGGTTGCCCGGAATGTAGAAATGACCATCAGTTTCACACTGGTTGCAATTATTCTTGTTATACGATGGAAAGACTGTTGTATTTATTTAGTATTTTATGCTTCTGGCATTGACTTCTAAGGCCCTAGCTATTCCATCTGGTGGAGCAACGCCCTAGAGTGGAGCCTAGGTCGCCCGAAATGTAGAAATGACATTTACTTTCACACTGTTTGCAAATGTACATTATATACGATGGAAAAGCTGTTGTATTTATATTGTATTTTATGCTTCTGGCGTTGACTTCTTAGGCCCTAACTATTTGATCTGGTGGTGCACCGCCCTGTAGTGAAGCCTAGGTTGCCCGTAACGTAGAAATGACCATAACTTTCACACTGGTTTCAATTATTCGTATTATACGATGGTAAAACTGTTGTATTTATTTTGTATTTTATGCTTCTGGCATTGACTTCTAAGGCCCTAGCTATTCCATCTGGTGGAGCAACGCCCTAGAGTGGAGTCTAGGTCGCCCGAAACGTGGAAATGACCATTACTTTCACTCTGGTTGCAATTATTCCAGCTATACGATGGACAAACTGTTGGATTTTGATTGTACTTTATACTTCTGGCGTTGACTTCTAAGGCCCTATGTATTCGATCTGGTGTAGCAATGCCTCAGAGTTAAGTCTAGGATGCCCGCAACATAGAAATGTCTATTACTTTCACACTGGTTGCAATTATTCGTTTTATACGATGGAAAAACTGTTGTACATATATCCTATTTAATGCTTCTGGCGTTGACTTCTTAGGCCCTAACTATTCGATCAGGTGGAGCAACGCCCTATGGCGAAGCCTAGGTTGCCCGGAACGTAGAAATGACCATAACCTTCATACTGGTTGCAATTATTCGTTTTATACGATGGAAAAACTGTTGTATTTTTGTTGTATTTTATGCTTCTGGCGTTGGCTTCTAAGTTCCTAGCTATTCGATCTGGTGGAGCAACACCCCAGAGCGAAACCTAGGTTGCCCGGAACGTAGAAATGACCTTTACTTTCACACTGTTCGCAAATATACGTTGTATACGATGGAAAAGCTGTTGTATTTATATTGTATTTTATGCTTCTG
Organism: Calliopsis andreniformis; assembly: GCF_051401765.1. Taxonomy (NCBI): domain Eukaryota; kingdom Metazoa; phylum Arthropoda; class Insecta; order Hymenoptera; family Andrenidae; genus Calliopsis; species Calliopsis andreniformis. Next base: position 22,475,618 of record NW_027480422.1, read on the forward strand.
GCGTTGACTTCTTAGGCCCTAACTATTTGATCTGGTGGAGCACAGCCCTGTAGTGAAGCCTAGGTTGCCCTGAACGTAGAAATGATCATAACTTTCACACTGGTTTCAATTATTCGTTTTATACAATGGAAAAACTGTTCTATTTATTTTGTATTTTATGCTTCTGGCGTTGACTTCTAAGGCCGCAGCTATTCGATGTGGTGGAGCAACGCCCTAGAGTGAAGCCTAGGTTGCCCGGAACGTAGAAATGACCATACCTTTCACACTGGTTGCAATTATTCCTGTTATACAAGGGAAAGACTGTTGTATTTATATTGTATTTTATGGTTCTGGCGTTGACTTCCTGGGCCCTAACTATTCTATCTGGATGAGCAACGCCCTAGAGTGAAGCCTAGGTTGCCCGGAATGCAGAAATGACCATCACTTTCACACTGGCGGCAATTATTCCTGTTATACGATGGACAAACTGTTGGATTTTTAATGTACTTTATGCTTCTGGCGTTGACTTCTAAGGCCCTATGTATTCGATCTGGTGGAGCAATGCCTCAGTGTTAAGTCTAGGATGCCCGGAACGTAGAAATGTCCGTTACTTTCACCCTGGATGCAATTACTCATTTTATGCGATGGAAAAACTGTTGTACATATATCGTATTTTATGCTTCTGGCATTGACTTCTTAGGCCCTAACTATTCGATCTGGTGGAGCAACGCCCTGGAGAGAAGACTAGGTTGCGGGGAACGTAGAAATGACCATAACTTTCACACTGGTTTCAATTATTCGTATTATACGATGGTAAAACTGTTGTATTTATTTTGTATTTTATGCTTCTGGCATTGACTTCTAAGGCCCTAGCTATTCCATCTGGTGGAGCAACGCCCTAGAGTGGAGTCTAGGTCGCCCGAAACGTGGAAATGACCATTACTTTCACTCTGGTTGCAATTATTCCAGCTATACGATGGACAAACTGTTGGATTTTGATTGTACTTTATACTTCTGGCGTTGACTTCTAAGGCCCTATGTATTCGATCTGGTGTAGCAATGCCTCAGTGTTAAGTCTAGGATGCCCGGAACGTAGAAATGTCTATTACTTTCACACTGGTTGCAATTATTCGTTTTATACGATGGAAAAACTGTTGTACATATATCGTATTTTATGCTTCTGGCATTGACTTCTTAGGCCCTAACTATTCGATCTGGTGGAGCAACGCCCTGGAGAGAAGACTAGGTTGCGGGGAACGTAGAAATGACCATAACTTTCACACTGGTTTCAATTGTTCGTTTTATACAATGGAAAAACTGTTCTATTTATTTTGTATTTTATGCTTCGGGCGTTGACTTCTAAGGCGCCAACTATTCGATCTGGTGGAGCAACGCCCTAGAGTGAAGCCTAGGTTGCCCGCAACGTAGAAATGACCATTACGTCCACACTGTTTGCAATTATTCATGTTCCACAGTGGAAAAACTGTTGTATTTATATTGTATTTTATGCTTCTGGCATTGACTTCTAAGGCCCTAACTATTCGATGTGGTTGAGCACCGCCCTAGAGTGAAGCCTAGGTTGCCCGGAACGTAGAAATGACCATAACTTTCACACTGGTTGCAATTATTCGTTTTATACAATGGAAAAGCTGTTGTATTTCTATTGTATTTTATGCTTCTGGCGTTGAATTCTTAGGCCCTAACTATTCGATCTGGTGGAACAACTCCCTAGAGTGAAGCCTAGGCTGCCCGGAACGTAGAAATGACCTTTACTTTCACACTGTTTGCAAGTATACATTATATACGATGGAAAAGCTGTTGTATTTATATTGTACTTTATGCTTCTGGTATTGTCTTCTTAGGCCCTAACTATTCGATCTGGTGGAGCAATACTCTATAGTAAAGCCCGGAACGTAGAAATGACCATTACCTACACGGCTTGCAATTATACATTTTATACGATGGAAAAACTGTTATACTTATGTTGTATTTTATTCTTCTGGCGTTGAATTCTAAGACCCTAGCTATTCGATCTGGTGGAGCAACGCCCTGGAGTGAAGCGTAGGTTACCCGAAACGTAGAAATGACCATAACTTTCACACTGGTTTGAATTATTCGTTTTATACAATGGAAAAACTGTTGTATTTATTTTGTATTTTATGCTTCTGGCGTTGTCTTCGTAGGCCCTAGCTATTCCATCTGGTGGAGCAACGCCCTAGAGTGGAGCCTAGGTCGCCCGAAACGTGGAAATGACCATTACTTTCACTCTGGTTGCAATTATTCCAGCTATACGATGGACAAACTGTTGGATTTTGATTGTACTTTATACTTCTGGCGTTGACTTCTAAGGCCCTATGTATTCGATCTGGTGTAGCAATGCCTCAGAGTTAAGTCTAGGATGCCCGCAACATAGAAATGTCTATTACTTTCACACTGGTTGCAATTATTCGTTTTATACGATGGAAAAACTGTTGTACATATATCCTATTTAATGCTTCTGGCGTTGACTTCTTAGGCCCTAACTATTCGATCAGGTGGAGCAACGCCCTATGGCGAAGCCTAGGTTGCCCGGAACGTAGAAATGACCATAACCTTCATACTGGTTGCAATTATTCGTTTTATACGATGGAAAAACTGTTGTATTTTTGTTGTATTTTATGCTTCTGGCGTTGGCTTCTAAGTTCCTAGCTATTCGATCTGGTGGAGCAACACCCCAGAGCGAAACCTAGGTTGCCCGGAACGTAGAAATGACCTTTACTTTCACACTGTTCGCAAATATACGTTGTATACGATGGAAAAGCTGTTGTATTTATATTGTATTTTATGCTTCTGGCGTTGACTTCTTAGGCCCTAACTATTTGATCTGGTGGAGCACAGCCCTGTAGTGAAGCCTAGGTTGCCCTGAACGTAGAAATGATCATAACTTTCACACTGGTTTCAATTATTCGTTTTATACAATGGAAAAACTGTTCTATTTATTTTGTATTTTATGCTTCTGGCGTTGACTTCTAAGGCCGCAGCTATTCGATGTGGTGGAGCAACGCCCTAGAGTGAAGCCTAGGTTGCCCGGAACGTAGAAATGACCATACCTTTCACACTGGTTGCAATTATTCCTGTTATACAAGGGAAAGACTGTTGTATTTATATTGTATTTTATGGTTCTGGCGTTGACTTCCTGGGCCCTAACTATTCTATCTGGATGAGCAACGCCCTAGAGTGAAGCCTAGGTTGCCCGGAATGCAGAAATGACCATCACTTTCACACTGGCGGCAATTATTCCTGTTATACGATGGACAAACTGTTGGATTTTTAATGTACTTTATGCTTCTGGCGTTGACTTCTAAGGCCCTATGTATTCGATCTGGTGGAGCAATGCCTCAGTGTTAAGTCTAGGATGCCCGGAACGTAGAAATGTCCGTTACTTTCACCCTGGATGCAATTACTCATTTTATGCGATGGAAAAACTGTTGTACATATATCGTATTTTATGCTTCTGGCATTGACTTCTTAGGCCCTAACTATTCGATCTGGTGGAGCAACGCCCTGGAGAGAAGACTAGGTTGCGGGGAACGTAGAAATGACCATAACTTTCACACTGGTTTCAATTATTCGTATTATACGATGGTAAAACTGTTGTATTTATTTTGTATTTTATGCTTCTGGCATTGACTTCTAAGGCCCTAGCTATTCCATCTGGTGGAGCAACGCCCTAGAGTGGAGTCTAGGTCGCCCGAAACGTGGAAATGACCATTACTTTCACTCTGGTTGCAATTATTCCAGCTATACGATGGACAAACTGTTGGATTTTGATTGTACTTTATACTTCTGGCGTTGACTTCTAAGGCCCTATGTATTCGATCTGGTGTAGCAATGCCTCAGTGTTAAGTCTAGGATGCCCGGAACGTAGAAATGTCTATTACTTTCACACTGGTTGCAATTATTCGTTTTATACGATGGAAAAACTGTTGTACATATATCGTATTTTATGCTTCTGGCATTGACTTCTTAGGCCCTAACTATTCGATCTGGTGGAGCAACGCCCTGGAGAGAAGACTAGGTTGCGGGGAACGTAGAAATGACCATAACTTTCACACTGGTTTCAATTGTTCGTTTTATACAATGGAAAAACTGTTCTATTTATTTTGTATTTTATGCTTCGGGCGTTGACTTCTAAGGCGCCAACTATTCGATCTGGTGGAGCAACGCCCTAGAGTGAAGCCTAGGTTGCCCGCAACGTAGAAATGACCATTACGTCCACACTGTTTGCAATTATTCATGTTCCACAGTGGAAAAACTGTTTTTTTTATATTGTATTTTATGCTTCTGGCATTGACTTCTAAGGCCCTAACTATTCGATGTGGTTGAGCACCGCCCTAGAGTGAAGCCTAGGTTGCCCGGAACGTAGAAATGACCATAACTTTCACACTGGTTGCAATTATTCGTTTTATACAATGGAAAAGCTGTTGTATTTCTATTGTATTTTATGCTTCTGGCGTTGAATTCTTAGGCCCTAACTATTCGATCTGGTGGAACAACTCCCTAGAGTGAAGCCTAGGCTGCCCGGAACGTAGAAATGACCTTTACTTTCACACTGTTTGCAAGTATACATTATATACGATGGAAAAGCTGTTGTATTTATATTGTACTTTATGCTTCTGGTATTGTCTTCTTAGGCCCTAACTATTCGATCTGGTGGAGCAATACTCTATAGTAAAGCCCGGAACGTAGAAATGACCATTACCTACACGGCTTGCAATTATACATTTTATACGATGGAAAAACTGTTATACTTATGTTGTATTTTATTCTTCTGGCGTTGAATTCTAAGACCCTAGCTATTCGATCTGGTGGAGCAACGCCCTGGAGTGAAGCGTAGGTTACCCGAAACGTAGAAATGACCATAACTTTCACACTGGTTTGAATTATTCGTTTTATACAATGGAAAAACTGTTGTATTTATTTTGTATTTTATGCTTCTGGCGTTGTCTTCGTAGGCCCTAGCTATTCCATCTGGTGGAGCAACGCCCTAGAGTGGAGCCTAGGTCGCCCGAAACGTGGAAATGACCATTACTTTCACTCTGGTTGCAATTATTCCAGCTATACGATGGACAAACTGTTGGATTTTGATTGTACTTTATACTTCTGGCGTTGACTTCTAAGGCCCTATGTATTCGATCTGGTGTAGCAATGCCTCAGAGTTAAGTCTAGGATGCCCGCAACATAGAAATGTCTATTACCTTCACACTGGTTGCAATTACTCATTTTATGCGATGGAAAAACTGTTGTACATATATCGTATTTTATGCTTCTGGCATTGACTTCTTAGGCCCTAACTATTCGATCTGGTGGAGCAACGCCCTGGAGAGAAGACTAGGTTGCGGGGAACGTAGAAATGACCATAACTTTCACACTGGTTTCAATTATTCGTATTATACGATGGTAAAACTGTTGTATTTATTTTGTATTTTATGCTTCTGGCATTGACTTCTAAGGCCCTAGCTATTCCATCTGGTGGAGCAACGCCCTAGAGTGGAGTCTAGGTCGCCCGAAACGTGGAAATGACCATTACTTTCACTCTGGTTGCAATTATTCCAGCTATACGATGGACAAACTGTTGGATTTTGATTGTACTTTATACTTCTGGCGTTGACTTCTAAGGCCCTATGTATTCGATCTGGTGTAGCAATGCCTCAGTGTTAAGTCTAGGATGCCCGGAACGTAGAAATGTCTATTACTTTCACACTGGTTGCAATTATTCGTTTTATACGATGGAAAAACTGTTGTACATATATCGTATTTTATGCTTCTGGCATTGACTTCTTAGGCCCTAACTATTCGATCTGGTGGAGCAACGCCCTGGAGAGAAGACTAGGTTGCGGGGAACGTAGAAATGACCATAACTTTCACACTGGTTTCAATTGTTCGTTTTATACAATGGAAAAACTGTTCTATTTATTTTGTATTTTATGCTTCGGGCGTTGACTTCTAAGGCGCCAACTATTCGATCTGGTGGAGCAACGCCCTAGAGTGAAGCCTAGGTTGCCCGCAACGTAGAAATGACCATTACGTCCACACTGTTTGCAATTATTCATGTTCCACAGTGGAAAAACTGTTGTATTTATATTGTATTTTATGCTTCTGGCATTGACTTCTAAGGCCCTAACTATTCGATGTGGTTGAGCACCGCCCTAGAGTGAAGCCTAGGTTGCCCGGAACGTAGAAATGACCATAACTTTCACACTGGTTGCAATTATTCGTTTTATACAATGGAAAAGCTGTTGTATTTCTATTGTATTTTATGCTTCTGGCGTTGAATTCTTAGGCCCTAACTATTCGATCTGGTGGAACAACTCCCTAGAGTGAAGCCTAGGCTGCCCGGAACGTAGAAATGACCTTTACTTTCACACTGTTTGCAAGTATACATTATATACGATGGAAAAGCTGTTGTATTTATATTGTACTTTATGCTTCTGGTATTGTCTTCTTAGGCCCTAACTATTCGATCTGGTGGAGCAATACTCTATAGTAAAGCCCGGAACGTAGAAATGACCATTACCTACACGGCTTGCAATTATACATTTTATACGATGGAAAAACTGTTATACTTATGTTGTATTTTATTCTTCTGGCGTTGAATTCTAAGACCCTAGCTATTCGATCTGGTGGAGCAACGCCCTGGAGTGAAGCGTAGGTTACCCGAAACGTAGAAATGACCATAACTTTCACACTGGTTTGAATTATTCGTTTTATACAATGGAAAAACTGTTGTATTTATTTTGTATTTTATGCTTCTGGCGTTGTCTTCGTAGGCCCTAGCTATTCCATCTGGTGGAGCAACGCCCTAGAGTGGAGCCTAGGTCGCCCGAAACGTGGAAATGACCATTACTTTCACTCTGGTTGCAATTATTCCAGCTATACGATGGACAAACTGTTGGATTTTGATTGTACTTTATACTTCTGGCGTTGACTTCTAAGGCCCTATGTATTCGATCTGGTGTAGCAATGCCTCAGAGTTAAGTCTAGGATGCCCGCAACATAGAAATGTCTATTACCTTCACACTGTGTGCGATTATTCATTTTATACGATGGTAAAACTGTTGTACATATATCGTATTTTATGCTTCTGGCGTTGACTTCTTAGGCCCTAACTACGCGTTCTGGTGGAGCAACGCCCTACAGTTAAGCCTAGGCTGCCCGGAACGTAGAAATAACCTTTACTTTCACACTGTTTGCAAATATACTTTACATACGATGGAAAAGCTGTTGTATTTATGTTGCATTTTATGCTTCTGGCGTTGACTTCTTAGGCCCTAACTATTCGATCTGGTGGAACAACGCCCTAGAGTGAAGCCTGGGTTGCCCGGAACGTAGAAATGACCTTTACTTTCACACTGTTTGCAAATATACATTATATACGATGGAAAAGCTGTTGTATTTATATTGTATTTTATTCTTCCGGAGTTGACTTCTAAGTCCGTAGCTATTCGATGTGGTGGAGCAACGCCCAAGAGTGAAACCTATGTTGCCCGGAAAGTAGAAATGACCATTACTTTCACACTGGTTGCAATTACTCCTTTTATACGTTGGAAAAACTGTTGTATTTTTGTTGTATTCTATGCTTCTGGCGTTAGCTTCTAAGTTCCTAGCTATTCGATCTGGTGGAGCAACACCCTAGAGCGAAACCTAGGTTGCCCGGAACGTAGAAATGACCTTTACTTTCACACTGTTCGCAAATATACGTTGAATACGATGGAAAAGCTGTTGTATTTATATTGTATTTTATGCTTCTGGCGTTGACTTCTTAGGCCCTAACTATTTGATCTGGTGGAGCACAGCCCTGTAGTGAAGCCTAGGTTGCCCGGAACGTAGAAATGATCATAACTTTCACACTGGTTTCAATTATTCGTTTTATACAATGGAAAAACTGTTCTATGTATATTGTATTTGGTGCTTCTGGCGATGACTTCTTAGGCCCTAACTATTTGATCTGGTGGTGCACCGCCCTGTAGTGAAGCCTAGGTTGCCCGTAACGTAGAAATGACCATAACTTTCACACTGGTTTCAATTATTCGTATTATACGATGGTAAAACTGTTGTATTTATTTTGTATTTTATGCTTCTGGCATTTACTTCTAAGGCCCTAGCTATTCCATCTGGTGGATCAACGCCCTAGAGTGAAGCCTAGATTGCCCGAAACGTGGAAATGACCATTACTTTCACTCTGGTTGCAATTATTCCAGCTATACGATGGACAAACTGTTGGATTTTGATTGTACTTTATACTTCTGGCGTTGACTTCTAAGGCCCTATGTATTCGATCTGGTGTAGCAATGCCTCAGAGTTAAGTCTAGGATGCCCGCAACATAGAAATGTCTATTACTTTCACACTGGTTGCAATTATTCGTTTTATACGATGGAAAAACTGTTGTACATATATCGTATTTTATGCTTCTGGCGTTGACTTCTTAGGCCCTAACTATTCGATCAGGTGGAGCAACGCCCTAGGGTGAAGCCTAGGTTGCCCGGAACGTAGAAATGACCATAACCTTCATACTGGTTGCAATTATTCGTTTTATACGATGGAAAAACTGTTGTATTTTTATTGTATTTTATGCTTCAGGCGTTGACTTCTTAGGCCCTAACTATTCGCTCTGGTGGAACAACGCCCTAGGGTGAAGCCTAGGTTGCCCGGAACGTAGAAATGGCCATTACCTTCACACTGTTTGCGATTATTCATTTTATACGATGGTAAAACTGTTGTACATATATCGTATTTTATGCTTCTGGCGTTGACTTCTTAGGCCCTAACTACGCGTTCTGGTGGAGCAACGCCCTACAGTTAAGCCTAGGCTGCCCGGAACGTAGAAATGACCTTTACTTTCACACTGTTTTCAAATATACATTACATACGATGGAAAAGCTGTTGTATTTATGTTGCATTTTATGCTTCTGGCGTTGACTTCTTAGGCCCTAACTATTCGATCTGGTGGAACAACGCCCTAGAGTGAAGCCTAGGTTGCCCGGAACGCAGAAATGACCTTTACTTTCACACTACTTGCAAATATATATTATATACGATGGAAAAGCTGTTGTATTTATATTGTATTTTATAGTTATGGCGTTGTGTTCTAGGGCCGTAGATATTGGATGTGGTTGAGCAACGCCCTAGAGTGAAGCCTAGATTGCCCGGAACGTAGAAATGGCCATAACTTTCATACTGGTTGCAATTATTCGTTTTATACGATGGAAAAACTGTTGTATTTATATTGTATTTTATGCTTCAGGCGATGACTTCTTAGGCTCTGACTATTCGCTCTGGTGAAACAACGCCCTAGGGTGATGCCTACGTTGCCCGGATCGTAGAAATGACCATTACGTGCACACTGGTTGCAATTATCCGTTTTATACGACGGAAAAACTGTTGTATTAATTTTGTATTTGGTGCTTCTGGCGTTGACTTCTTAGGCCCTAACTATTCGATGTGGTTGAGCAACGCCCTAGAGTGAAGCCTAGATTGCCCGGAACGTAGAAATGACCATAACTTTCATACTGGTTGCAATTATTCGTTTTATACGATGGAAAAACTATTGTATCTATATTGTATTTTATGCTTCAGGCGTTGACTTCTAAGGGCGTAGCTATTCGATGTGATGGAGAAACGCCCTAGAGTGAAGCCTAGGTTGCCCGGAAAGTAGAAATGACCATTACCTCCACACTGTTTGCAATTATTCATTTTATACAATGGAAAAACTGTTGTATTTATATTGTTTTTTATAGTTATGGCGTTGACTTCTAAGGCCGTAGCTGTTCGAAGTGGTGGAGCAATGCCCTAGAGTGAAGCCTGGGGTGCCCGCAACGTAGAAATGACCTTATTTTTCACTCTGTTTGCAATTATTCCTGTTATACGATTGAAAAACTGTTTATTTATATTGTATTTTATGCTTCTGGCGTTGACTTTTAAGGCCGCAGCTATTCGATGTGGTGGAGCAACGCCCTAGAGTGAAGCCTAGGTTGCCCGGAACGTAGAAATGACCATACCTTTCACACTGGTTGCAATTATTCCTGTTATACAAGGGAAAAACTGTTGTATTTATATTGTATTTTATGCTTCTGGCGTTGACTTCCTGGGCCGTAACTATTCTATCTGGAGGAGCAACGCCCTAGAGTGAAGCCTAGGTTGCCCGGAATGCAGAAATGACCATCACTTTCACACTTGCGGCAATTATTCCTGTTATACGATGGACAAACTGTTGGATTTTTAATGTACTTTATGCTTCTGGCGTTGACTTCTAAGGCCCTATGTATTCGATCTGGTGGAGCAATGCCTCAGTGTTAAGTCTAGGATGCCCGGAACGTAGAAATGTCCGTTACTTTCACCCTGGTTGCAATTACTCATTTTATGCGATGGAAAAACTGTTGTACATATATCGTATTTTATGCTTCTGGCATTCACTTCTTAGGCCCTAACTATTCGATCTGGTGGAGCAACGCCCTGGGGTGAAGACTAGGTTGCGCGGAACGTAGAAATGACCATAACTTTCACACTGGTTTCAATTGTTCGTTTTATACAATGGAAAAACTGTTCTATTTATTTTGTATTTTATGGTTCGGGCGTTGACTTCTAAGGCCCCAACTATTCGATCAGGTGGAGCAACGCCCTAGAGTGAATCCTAGGTTGCCCGGAACGTAGAAATGACCATTACCTTCACACTGTTTGCGATTATTCATTTTATACGATGGTAAAACTGTTGTACATATATCGTATTTTATGCTTCTGGCGTTGACTTCTTAGGCCCTAACTATACGATCAGGTGGAGCAACGCCCTAGGGTGAAGTCTAGGTTGCCCGGAACGTAGAAATGACCATAACTTTCATACTGGTTGCAATTATTCGTTTTATACGATGGAGAAACTGTTGTATTTATTTTGTATTTGGTGCTTCTGGCGTTGACATCTTAGGCCCTAACTTTTCGGTGTGGTTGAGCAACGCCCTAGAGTGAAGCCTAGGATGCCCGGAACGTAGAAATGACCATAACTTTCATACTGGTTGCAATTATTCGTTTTATACGATGGAAAAACTGTTGCATTTATATTGTATTTTATGCTTCAGGCGTTGACTTCTTAGGCCCTAACTATTCGCTCTGGTGGAACAACGCCCTAGGGTGATGCCTAGGTTGCCCGGATCGTAGAAATGACCATTACTTGCACACTGGTTGCAATTATTCGTTTTATACGATGGAAAAACTGTTGTATTTATTTTGTATTTGGTGCTCCTGGCGTTGACTTCTTAGGCCCTAACTATTGGATCTGGTGGACCAACGCCGTAGAGTGAAGCCTAGGTTGCCCGGAACGTAGAAATGACCATTACGTCCACACTGTTTGCAATTATTCATGTTACACAGTGGAAAAAGTGTTGTATTTATATTGTCTTTTATGCTTCTGGCATTGACTTCTAAGGCCCTAACTATTCGATGTGGTTGAGCACCGCCCTAGAGTGAAGCCTAGATTGCCCGGAACGTGGAAATGACCATAACTATCAGACTGGTTGCAATTATTCATTTTATACAATGGAAAAACTGTTGTATTTATATTGTTTTTTATAGTTATGGCGTTGACTTCTAAGGCCGTAGCTGTTCGATGTGGTGGAGCAACGCCCTAGGGTGAAGCCTAGGTTGCCCGGAACGTAGAAATGACCATAACTTTCATACTGGTTGCAATTACTCATTTTATGCGATGGAAAAACTGTTGTACATATATCGTATTTTATGCTTCTGGCATTGACTTCTTAGGCCCTAACTATTCGACCCGGTGGAGCAACGCCCAGGGGTGAAGCCTAGGTTGCGCGGAACGTAGAAATGACCATTACCTTCACACTGTTTGCGATTATTCATTTTATACGATGGTAAAACTGTTGTACATATATCGTATTTTATGCTTCTGGCGTTGACTTCTTAGGCCCTAACTATACGATCAGGTGGAGCAACGCCCTAGGGTGAAGTCTAGGTTGCCCGGAACGTAGAAATGACCATAACTTTCATACTGGTTGCAATTATTCGTTTTATACGATGGAGAAACTGTTGTATTTATTTTGTATTTGGTGCTTCTGGCGTTGACATCTTAGGCCCTAACTTTTCGGTGTGGTTGAGCAACGCCCTAGAGTGAAGCCTAGGATGCCCGGAACGTAGAAATGACCATAACTTTCATACTGGTTGCAATTATTCGTTTTATACGATGGAAAAACTGTTGCATTTATATTGTATTTTATGCTTCAGGCGTTGACTTCTTAGGCCCTAACTATTCGCTCTGGTGGAACAACGCCCTAGGGTGATGCCTAGGTTGCCCGGATCGTAGAAATGACCATTACTTGCACACTGGTTGCAATTATTCGTTTTATACGATGGAAAAACTGTTGTATTTATTTTGTATTTGGTGCTCCTGGCGTTGACTTCTTAGGCCCTAACTATTGGATCTGGTGGACCAACGCCGTAGAGTGAAGCCTAGGTTGCCCGGAACGTAGAAATGACCATTACGTCCACACTGTTTGCAATTATTCATGTTACACAGTGGAAAAAGTGTTGTATTTATATTGTCTTTTATGCTTCTGGCATTGACTTCTAAGGCCCTAACTATTCGATGTGGTTGAGCACCGCCCTAGAGTGAAGCCTAGATTGCCCGGAACGTGGAAATGACCATAACTATCAGACTGGTTGCAATTATTCATTTTATACAATGGAAAAACTGTTGTATTTATATTGTTTTTTATAGTTATGGCGTTGACTTCTAAGGCCGTAGCTGTTCGATGTGGTGGAGCAACGCCCTAGGGTGAAGCCTAGGTTGCCCGGAACGTAGAAATGACCATAACTTTCATACTGGTTGCAATTACTCATTTTATGCGATGGAAAAACTGTTGTACATATATCGTATTTTATGCTTCTGGCATTGACTTCTTAGGCCCTAACTATTCGACCCGGTGGAGCAACGCCCAGGGGTGAAGCCTAGGTTGCGCGGAACGTAGAAATGACCATAACTTTCACACTGGTTTCAATTGTTCGTTTTATACAATGGATAAACTGTTCTATTTATTTTGTATTTTATGCTTCGGGCGTTGACTTCTAAGGCCCTAACTATTCGATCTGGTCGAGCAACGCCCTAGAGTGAAGCCTAGGTTGCCCGGAATGTAGAAATGACCATTACCTTCACACTGTTTGCGATTCTTCATTTTATACGACGGTAAAGCTGTTGTACATATATCGTATTTTATGCTTCTGGCGTTGACTTCTTAGGCCCTAACTATTCGACCAGGAGGAGCAACGCCCTAGGGTGAAGCCTAGGTTGTCCGGAACGTAGGAATGACCATACCTTTCACACTGGTTGCAATTATTCCTGTTATACAAGGGAAAAACGGTTGTATTTATATTGTATTTTATGCTTCTGGCGTTGACTTCCTGGGCCCTAACTATTCTATCTGGAGGAGCGACGCCCTAGAGTGAAGCCTAGGTTGTTCGGAATGGAGAAATGACCATCACTTTCACACTGGTGGCAATTATTCCTGTTATACGATGCACAAACTGTTGGATTTTTAGTGTACTTTATGCTTCTGGCGTTGACTTCTAAGGCCCTATGTATTCGATCTGGTGGAGCAATGCCTCAGTGTTAAGTCTAGGATGCCCGGAACGTAGAAATGTCCGTTACTTTCACACTGGTTGCAATTACTCATTTTATGCGATGGAAAAACTGTTGTACATATATCGTATTTTATGCTTCTGGCATTGACTTCTTAGGCCCTAACTATTCGACCCGGTGGAGCAACGCCCAGGGGTGAAGCCTAGGTTGCGCGGAACGTAGAAATGACCATAACTTTCACACTGGTTTCAATTGTTCGTTTTATACAATGGAAAAACTGTTCTATTTATTTTGTATTTTATGCTTCGGGCGTTGACTTCTAAGGCCCTAACTATTCGATCTGGTCGAGCAACGCCCTAGAGTGAAGCCTAGGTTGCCCGGAATGTAGAAATGACCATTACCTTCACACTGTTTGCGATTCTTCATTTTATACGACGGTAAAGCTGTTGTACATATATCGTATTTTATGCTTCTGGCGTTGACTTCTTAGGCCCTAACTATTCGATCAGGAGGAGCAACGCCCTAGGGTGAAGCCTAGGTTGTCCGGACCGTAGAAAGGACCATAACTTTAATACTGGTTGCAATTATTCGTTTTATACGATGGAAAAACTGTTGTATTTATTTTGTATTTGGTGCTTCTGGCGTTGACTTCTTAGGCCCTAACTGTTAGATGTGGAGGGCCAACGGCCTAAAGTGAAGCCTAGGTTGCCCGGAACGTAGAAATAACCATATCTTTCAGACTGGTTGCAATTATTCCTGTTATACGATGGAAAAACTGTTGTACTTATGTTGTATTTTATGCTTCTGGCGTCGAATTCTAAGTCCATAGCTATTCGATCTGGTGGAGCAACGCCCTAGAGCGAAGCCTAGGTTGCCTGGAACGTAGAAATGACCGTTACTTTCACACTGTTTGCAAATGTACATTATATACGATGGAAAAGCTGTTGTATTTATATTGTATTTTATGCTTCTGGCATTGACTTCTAAGGCCCTAACTATTCGACGTGGTTGAGCACCGCCCTAGAGTGAAGCCTAGATTGCCCGGAACGTGGAAATGACCATAACTATCAGACTGGTTGCAATTACTCGTTTTATACGGTGGAAAGACTGTTGTATTTATATTGTATTTTATAGTTATGGCGTTGTGTTCTAGGGCCGTAACTATTCGATGTGGTTGAGCAACGCCCTAGAGTGAAGCCTACATTGCCCGGAACGTAGAAATGACCATTACTAGCACACTGGTTGCAATTATTCGTTTTATACAAGTGAAAAACTGTTGTATTTATATTGTATTTTATGCTTCTGGTGTCGACTTCTTAGGCCCTAACTATTCCATCTGGTGGAGCAACGCCCTAGAGTGTAGCCTAGGTTGCCCGGAATGTAGAAATGACCATCACTTTCACACTGGTTGCAATTACTCTTGTTATACGATGGAAAAACTGTTGTACTTATTTTGTATTTTATGCCTCGTGCGTTGACTCCTAAGGCCGTAGCTATTCGATGTGGAGGAGCAACGCCCTAGAGTGAAGCCTAGGTTGCCCGGAACGTAGAAATGACCATGTCTTTCACACTGGTTGCAATTATTCCTGTTATACGATGGAAAAACTGTTGTACTTATATTATATTTAATGCTTCAGGCGTTGATTTCTAAGGGCGTAGCTATTCGATGTGGTGGAGAAACGCCCTAGAGTGAAGCCTAGGTTGCCCGGAAAGTAGAAATGGCCATTACCTCCACACTGTTTGCAATTATTCATTTTATACAATGGAAAAACTGTTGTATTTATATTGTTTTTTATAGTTATGGCGTTGACTTCTAAGGCCGTAGCTGTTCGATGTGGTGGAGCAATGCCCTAGAGTGTAGCCTAGGGTGCCCGCAACGTAGAAATGACCATATTTTTCACACTGTTTGCAATTATTCCTGTTATACGATTGAAAAACTGTAGTATTTATATTGTATTTTATGCTTTTGGCGTTGACTTCTAAGGCCGCAGCTATTCGATGTGGTGGAGCAACGCCCTAGAGTGAAGCCTAGGTTGCCCGGAACGTAGAAATGACCATACCTTTCACACTGGTTGCAATTATTCCTGTTATACAAGGGAAAAACTGTTGTATTTATATTGTATTTTATGCTCCTGGCGTTGACTTCCTGGGCCCTAACTATTCTATCTGGAGGAGCAACGCCCTAGAGTGAAGCCTAGGTTGCCCGGAATGCAGAAATGACCATCACTTTCACACTGGCGGCAATTATTCCTGTTATACGATGGACAAACTGTTGGATTTTTAATGTACTTTATGCTTCTGGCGTTGACTTCTAAGGCCCTATGTATTCGATCTGGTGGAGCAATGCCTCAGTGTTAAGTCTAGGATGCCCGGAACGTAGAAATGTCCGTTACTTTCACCCTGGTTGCAATTACTCATTTTATGCGATGGAAAAACTGTTGTACATATATCGTATTTTATGCTTCTGGCATTCACTTCTTAGGCCCTAACTATTCGATCTGGTGGAGCAACGCCCTGGGGTGAAGACTAGGTTGCGCGGAACGTAGAAATGACCATAACTTTCACACTGGTTTCAATTGTTCGTTTTATACAATGGAAAAACTGTTCTATTTATTTTGTATTTTATGCTTCGGGCGTTGACTTCTAAGGCCCCAACTATTCGATCTGGTGGAGCAACGCCCTAGAGTGAATCCTAGGTTGCCCGGAACGTAGAAATGACCATTACCTTCACACTGTTTGCGATTATTCATTTTATACGATGGTAAAACTGTTGTACATATATCGTATTTTATGCTTCTGGCGTTGACTTCTTAGGCCCTAACTATACGATCAGGTGGAGCAACGCCCTAGGGTGAAGCCTAGGTTGCCCGGAACGTAGAAATGACCATAACTTTCATACTGGTTGCAATTATTCGTTTTATACGATGGAAAAACTGTTGTATTTATTTTGTATTTGGTGCTTCTGGCGTTGACATCTTAGGCCCTAACTATTCGGTGTGGTTGAGCAACGCCCTAGAGTGAAGCCTAGGATGCCCGGAACGTAGAAATGACCATAACTTTCATACTGGTTGCAATTATTCGTTTTATACGATGGAAAAACTGTTGCATTTATATTGTATTTTATGCTTCAGGCGTTGACTTCTTAGGCCCTAACTATTCGCTCTGGTGGAACAACGCCCTAGGGTGATGCCTAGGTTGCCCGGATCGTAGAAATGACCATTACTTGCACACTGGTTGCAATTATTCGTTTTATACGATGGAAAAACTGTTGTATTTATTTTGTATTTGGTGCTCCTGGCGTTGACTTCTTAGGCCCTAACTATTGGATCTGGTGGACCAACGCCGTAGAGTGAAGCCTAGGTTGCCCGGAACGTAGAAATGACCATTACGTCCACACTGTTTGCAATTATTCATGTTACACAGTGGAAAAACTGTTGTATTTATATTGTATTTTATGCTTCTGGCATTGACTTCTAAGGCCCTAACTATTCGATGTGGTTGAGCACCGCCCTAGAGTGAAGCCTAGATTGCCCGGAACGTGGAAATGACCATAACTATCAGACTGGTTGCAATTACTCGTTTTATACGATGGAAAGACTGTTGTATTTATATTGTATTTTATAGTTATGGCGTTGTGTTCTAGGGCCGTAGCTATTCAATGTGGTTGAGCAACGCCCTAGAGTGAAGCCTAGATTGCCCGGAACGTAGAAATGGCCATAAGTTTCATACTGGTTGCAATTATTCGTTTTATACGATGGAAAAACTGTTGTATTTATATTGTTTTTTATAGTTATGGCGTTGACTTCTAAGGCCGTAGCTGTTCGATGTGGTGGAGCAATGCCCTAGAGTGTAGCCTAGGGTGCCCGTAACGTAGAAATGACCATTACCCCCACACTGTTTGCAATTATTCATTTTATACAATGGAAAAACTGTTGTATTTATATTGTTTTTTATAGTTATGGCGTTGACTTCTAAGGCCGTAGCTGTTCGATGTGGTGGAGCAATGCAATAGAGTGCAGCCTAGGGTGCCCGCAACGTAGAAATGACCATATTTTTCACACTGTTTGCAATTATTCCTGTTATACAAGGGAAAAACTGTTGTATTTATATTGCATTTTATGCTTCAGGCGTTGACTTCTTAGGCCCTAACTATTCGCTCTGGTGGAACAACGCCCTACGGTGATGCCTAGGTTGCCCGGACCGTAGAAATGACCATTACTTCCACACTGTTTGCAATTATTCATATTATACAGTGGAAAAACTGTTGTATTTATATTGTATTTTATGCTTCTGGCATGACTTCTAAGGCCCTAACTATTCGATGTGGTTGAGCAACGCCCTAGAGTGAAGCCTAGATTGCCCGGAACGTAGAAATGACCATAGCTTTCATACTGGTTGCAATTATTCGTTTTATGCGATGGAAAAACTGTTGCATTTATTTTGTGTTTGGTGCTCCTGGCGTTGACTTCTTAGGCCCTAGCTATTGGATCTTGTGGAGCAGCGCCCTAGGGTGAAGCCTAGGTTGCCTGGAAAGTAGAAATGACCATTACTTGCATACTGGTTGCAATTATTCGTTTTATACGATGGAAAAACTGTTGTACATATATCGTATTTTATGCTTCTGGCGTTGACTTCTTAGGCCCTAACTATACGATCAGGTTGAGCAACGCCCTAGAGTGAAGCCTAGGTTGCCCGGAACGTAGAAATGACCATTACTTCCACACTGTTTGCAATTATTCATATTATACAGTGGAAAAACTGTTGTATTTATATTGTATTTTATGCTTCTGGCATGACTTCTAAGGCCCTAACTATTCGATGTGGTTGAGCAACGCCCTAGAGTGAAGCCTAGATTGCCCGGAACGTAGAAATGACCATAGCTTTCATACTGGTTGCAATTATTCGTTTTATGCGATGGAAAAACTGTTGCATTTATTTTGTGTTTGGTGCTCCTGGCGTTGACTTCTTAGGCCCTAGCTATTGGATCTTGTGGAGCAGCGCCCTAGGGTGAAGCCTAGGTTGCCTGGAAAGTAGAAATGACCATTACTTGCATACTGGTTGCAATTATTCGTTTTATACGATGGAAAAACTGTTGTACATATATCGTATTTTATGCTTCTGGCGTTGACTTCTTAGGCCCTAACTATTCGATCAGGGGGAGCAACGCCCTAGGGTGAAGCCTAGGTTGCCCGGAACGTAGAAATGACCATAACTTTCATACTGGTTGCAATTATTCCTGTTATAAAAGGGAAAAACTGTTGGATTTATATTGTATTTTATGCTTCTGGCGTTGACTTCTTAGGCCCTAAGTGTTCGATCTGGTGGAGCATGGCCCTAGAGTGAAGCGTAGGTTGCCAGGAATGTAGAAATGACAATCACTTTCACACTGGTTGCAATTATTCTTGTTATACGATTGAAAAACTGTTGTATTTATACTGTATTTTATGCTCCTGGCGTTGACTTCTAAGGCCGGAGCTGTTCGATGTGGTGGAGCAACGCCCTAGAGTGAAGCCTAGGTTGCCCGGAACGTAGAAATGACCATACCTTTCACACTGGTTGCAATTATTCCTGTTATACAAGGGAAAAACTGTTGCATTTATATTGTATTTTATGCTTCTGGCGTTGACTTAATGGGCCCTAACTATTCTATCTTGAGGAGCAACGCCCTAGAGTGAAGCCTAGGTTGCCAGGAATGCAGAAATAACCATCACTTTCACACGGGTGGCAATTATTCCTGTTATACGATGGACAAACTGTTGGATTTTTAATGTACTTTATGCTCCTGGCGTTGACTTCTAAGGCCCTATGTATTCGATCTGGTGGAGCAATGCTTCAGTGTTGAGTCTAGGATGCCCGGAACGTAGAAATGGCCGTTACTTTCACACTGGTTGCAATTACTCATTTTATACGACGGAAAAACTGTTGTACATATATCGTATTTTATGCTTCTGGCATTGACTTCTTAGGCCCTAACTATTCGATCTGGTGGAGCAACGCCCTAGAGTGAAGCCTAGGTTGCCCGGAACGTAGAAATGACCATAACTATCAGACTGGTTGCAATTATTCGTTTTATGCGATGGAAAGACTGTTGTATTTATATTGTATTTTATAGTTATGGCATTGTCTTCTAGGGCCGTAGCTATTCGATGTGGTTGAGCAACGCCCTAGAGTGACGTATAGGTTGCCCGGGACGTGGAAGTGACCATTACTTCGACACTGTTTGCAATTATTCGTATTATACAGTGGAACAGCTGTTGTATTTTTATGGCATTTTATGTTTCTGGCATTGACTTCTAAGGCCCTATCTATTCGATGTGGTGGAGCAACGCCCTAGAGTGAAGCCTAGGTTGCCCGGAACGTAGAAATGACCATAGCTTTCACACTGGTTGCAATTATTCCTGTTATACAAGGGAAAAACTGTTGTATTTATATTGTATTTTATGCTTCTGGCGTTGACTTCTTAGGCCCTAACTATTCGATCTGGTGGAGCATGGCCCTAGAGTGAAGCCTAGGTTGCCCGGAATGAAGAAATGACCATCACTTTCACACTGGTTGCAATTATTCTTGTTATACGATGGAAAAGCTGTTGTATTTATTTTGTATTTTATGCCTCTGGCGTTGACTCCTAAGGCCGTAGCTATTCGATGTGGTGGAGGAACGCCCTAGAGTGTAGCCTAGGATGCCCGCAACGTAGAAATGACCATACCTTTCACACTGTTTGCAATTATTCCTGTTATACGACTCAAAAACTGTTGTAGTTATATTGTATTTTATGCTTCTGGCGTTGACTTCTAAGGCCGGAGCTATTCGATGTGGTGGAGCAACGCCCTAGAGTGAAGCCTAGATTGCCCGGAACGAAGAAATGATCATAACTATCAGACTGGTTGCAATTATTCGTTTTATACGATGGAAAGACTGTTGTACATATATCGTATTTTATGTCTCTGGCGTTTACTTCTTAGGCCCTAAGTATTCGATCTGGAGGAGCAACGCCCTAGGGAGAAGCCTAGGTTGCCCTGAACGTAGAAATAACCATAACTTTCATACTGGTTGCAATTATTTCTGTTATACAAGGGAAAAACTGTTGTATTTATATTGTATTTTATGCTTCTGGCGTTGACTTCTTAGGCCCTAACTATTCGATCTGGTGGAGCAACGCCCTAGAGTGTAGCCTAGGTTGCACGGAACGTAGAAATGACCATTACTTCCACACTGTTTGCAATTATTCATATTATACAGTGGAAAAACTGTTGTATGTATATTGTGTTTTATGCTTCTGGCATTGACGTCTAAGGCCCTAACTATTCGATGTGGTGGAGCAACGCCCTAGAGTGAAGCCTAGGTTGCCCGGAACGTAGAAACGACCATAGCTTTCACAGTGGTTGCAATTATTTCTGTTATACAAGGGAAAAACTGTTGTATTTATATTGTATTTTATGCTTCTGGCGTTGACTTCTTAGGCCCTAACTATTCGATCTGGTGGAGCAACGCCCTAGAGTGAAGCCTAGGTTGCACGGAACGTAGAAATGACCATTACTTCCTCACTGTTTGCAATTATTCATTTTATACAATGGAAAAACTGTTGTATTTATATTGTATTTTATGCTTCTGGCATTGACTTCTAAGGCCCTAACTATTCGATGTGGTGGAGATACGCCACAGAGCGAAACCTAGGTCGCTCGGATCGTAGAAATGACCATAGCTTTCACACTGGTTGCAATTATTTCTGTTATACAAGGGAAAAACTGTTGTATTTATATTGTATTTTATGCCGCTGGCGTTGACTCCTAAGGCCGTAGATATTCGAAGTGGTGGAGCAACGCCCTAGAGTGAAGCCTATGTTGCCCGGAACGTAGAAATGATCATACCTTTCACACTGGTTGCAATTATTCCTGTTATACAAGGGAAAAACTGTTGTATTTATATTGTATTTTATGCTTCTGGCATTGACTTCTAAGGCCCTAACTATTCGATGTGGTGGAGCCACGCCAAAGAGTGTAGCCTAGGTTGCCCGCAACGTAGAAATGACCATATCTTTCATACTGGTTGCAATTATTCGTTTTGTACGATGGAAAGACAGTTGTACATATATCGCATTTTATGCTTCTGGCGTTGACCTCTTAGGCCCTAACTATTCGGTCTGGTGGAGCAACGCCCTAGGGCGAAGCCTAGGTTGCCCTGAACGTAGAAATAACCATAACTTTCATACTGGTTGCAATTATTCGTTTTATACAATGGAAAAACTGTTGTATTTATATTGTTTTTTATAGTTATGGCGTTGACTTCTAAGGCCGTAGCTATTCGATGTGGTGGAGCAATGCCCTAGAGTGAAGCCTAGGATGCCCGCTACGTAGAAATGACCATACCTTTCACACTGTTTGCAATTATTCCTGTTATACGATTCAAAAACTGTTTTATCGATATTGCGTTTTATGCTTCTTGCGTTGACTTCTAAGGCCGCAGCTATTCGATGTGGTGGAGAAACGCCCTAGAGTGAAGCCTAGGTTGCCCGGAACGTAGAAATGACCATAACTATCAGACTGGTTGCAATTATTCGTTTTATACGAAGCATAGACTGTTGTATTTATATTGTATTTTATAGCTATGGCGTTGTCTTCTAGGGCCGTAACTATTCGATGTGGTTGAGCTACGCCCTAGAGTGAACCATAGGTTGCCCGGAACGTAGAAATGACCATTACTTCCACACTGTTTGCAATTATTCGTATTATACAGTGGAACAACTGTTGTATTTATATGGCATTTTATGCTTCTGGCACTGACTTCTAAGGCCCTAACTATTCCATGTGGTGGAGCAACGCCCTAGAGTGAAGCCTAGGTTGTCCGGAACGTAGAAATGACCATAGCTTTCACACTGGTTGCAATTATTCCTGTTATACGATGGAAAAGCTGTTGTATTTGTATTGTATTTTATGCTTCTGCCGTAGGCTTCTTAGGCCCTAACTATTCGATCTGGTGGAACGACGCCCTAGAGTGCAGCCTAGGTTGCCCGTATCGTTGAAATGACCATATCTTTCACACTGGTTGCAATTATTCCTGTTATACGATGGTAAAACTGTTGTACTTATTTTGTATTTTATGCCTCTGGCGTTGACTCCGAAGGCCGTAGCTATTCGATGTGGTGGAGCAACGCCCTAGAGTGAAGCCTAGGTTGCCCGGTACGTAGAAATGACCATGTCTTTCACACTGGTTGCAATTATTCCTGTTATACGATGGAAAAACTGTTGTATTTATATTATATTTTATGCTTCTGGCGTTGACTTCCTGGGCCCTAACTATTCTATCTGGAGGAACAACGCCCTAGAGTGAAGCCTAGGTTGCCCGGAACGTAGGAATGACCATAACTTTCATACTGATTGCAATTATTCGTTTTATACGATGGAAAAACTGTTGTACTTATATTGTATGTTATGCCTCTGGCGTCGACTCCTAAGGCTGTAGCTATTGGAGGTGGTGGAACAACGCCCTAGAGTGAAGGCTAGGTTACCCGGAACGTAGAAATGACCCTACCTTTCACAGTGGTTGCTATTATTCCTGTTATACTATGGAATAACTGTTGTATTTATATTTTATTTTATGCTTCTGGCGTTGACTTCTAAGGCCCTAGCTGCTCGATCTGGTAGAGCAACGCCCTAGAGAGAATCCTAGATTGCCCGGAGCGTAGAAATGCCCATTACCTTCTGGCATGTTGCAATTATTCCTGTTGTACGATGAAAAAACTGCTGTATTTTTATTGTATTTTATGCGTGCGGAGTTGTATTCTAAGGCCCTAACTATTCGATGTGGTGGAGCAACGCCCTAGAACGAAACCTAGGTTGCCCTGAACGTAGAAATGACCATTACTTTCACACTGGTTGCAATTATTCCTGTTATACGATGGACAAACTGTTGGATTTTTATTGTACGTTATGCTTCTGGCGTTGACTTCTTAGGCCTTAACTATTGGATCTGGTGGAGCAACGCCTCGGGTGAAGCCTAGGTTGCCCGGAACGTAGAAATAACCATTACTTCCACACTGTTTGCAATTATTCATTTTATACAATGGAAAAACTTTAGTATTTATATTGTATTTTATAGTTATGGCGTTGACTTCTAAGGCCGTAGATATTCGATGTGGTGGAGCAATGCCCTAGAGTGAAGCCTACGTTGCCCGGATCGTAGAAATGGCCATAACTTTCAACTGATTGCAATTATTCGTATTATTCGATGGAAAATCTGTTATATTTATATTGTATTTTAACATTCTGGCGTTGAGTTCTAAGGCCGTAGCTATTCGATGTGGTGCAGCAACGCCCTGGAGTGAAGCCTAGGTTGCCCTGATCGTAGAAATGACCATATCTTTCACACTGGTTGCAATTATTCCTGTTATACGCTGGAAAAACTGTTGTTTCTCTATTGTATTTTATGCTTCTTGCGTTGACTACTTAGGCCCTAACTATTGGATCTGGTGGAGCAACGCCTAGAGTGAAGCCTAGGTTGCCCTGATCGTAGAAATGACCATACCTTTCACACTGGTAGCAATTATTCCTGTTATACGATGGAAAAACTGTTGTATTTATATTGTATTTTATGCGTCTGGAGTTGACTTCTAAGGCCCTAACTATTCGATCTGGTGGAGCAGCGCCAAAGAGTGAAGCCTAGATTGCCCGGAACGTGGAAATGACCATTACGTTCAGGCATGTTGCAATTGTTCCTGTTATACGATGAAAGAACTGTTGTATTTTTATTGTGTTTTATATGTCTGGAGTTGCTTTCTCAGGCCCTAACTATTCGACCTGGTGGACCAACGCTCTAGAGTGAAGACTAGGTTGCACGGAATGCAGAAATGACCATCACTTTCACACTGGTGGCAATTATTTCTTTTATACGATGGACAAACTGTTGGATTTTTAATGTACTTTATGCTTCTGGCGTTGACTTCAAAGGCCCTGTGTATCCGATCTGGTGGAGCAATGCCTCAGTGTTAAGTCTAGGATGCCCGGAACGTAGAAATGGCCGTTACTTTCACACTGGTTGCAAGTACTCATTTTATACGATGGAATAACTGTTGTATTTATATTGTTTTTTATAGTTATGGCGTTGACTTCTAAGGCCGTAGCTATTCGATGTGGTGGAGCAACGCCCTAGAGTGAAGCCTAGGTTGCCCGGTACGCAGAAATGACCATGTCTTTCACACTGGTTGCAATTATTGCTGTTACACGATGGAAAAACTTTTGTATTTATACTGTATTTTATGCTTCTGGCATTGACTTCTTTGGCCCTAACCATTCGATATGGTGGAGAAACGCCCTAGAGTGAAGCCTAGGTTGCCCGGAAAGTAGAAATGACCAGTACCTCCACACTGTTTGCAATTATTCATTTTCTACAATGGAAAAACTGTTGTATTTATATTGTTTTTTATAGTTATGGCGTTGACTTCTAAGGCCGTAGCTATTCGATGTGGTGGTGCAATGCCCTAGAGTGAAGCCTAGGATGCCCGCAACGTAGAAATGACCATATCTTTAACACTGTTTGCAATTATTCCTGTTATACGATTGAAAAACTGTTGTATTTATATTGTATTTTATGCTTCTGGCGTTGGCTTCTAAGGCCGCAGCTATTCGATGTGGTGGAGCAACGCCCTAGAGTGAAGCCTAGGTTGCCAGAACGTAGAAATGACCATACCTTTCACACTGGTTGCAATTACTCATTTTATGCGATGGAAATGCTGTTGTACATATATCGTATTTTATGCTTCTGGCATTGACTTCTTAGGCCCTAACTATTCGATCTGGTGGAGCAACGCACTAGGGTGAAGCCTAGGTTGCCCGGAGCGTAGAAATGACCATCACTTTCACACTGGTTGCAATTATCTCTGTTATACAATGGAAAAACTGTTGTATCTATTTTGTATTTTATGCTTCTGGCGTTGACTTCTTAGGCCCTAACTATTCGATGTGGTGGAGCCACGCCCTAGAGTGTAGCCTAGGTTGCCCGGAACGTAGAAATGACCATAGCTTTCAAACTGGTTGCAATTATTCCTGTTATACAAGGGAAAAACTGTTGTATTTATGTTGTATTTTATGCTTCTGGCGTTGACTTCTTAGGTCCTAACAATTCGATCTGATGGAGCATGGCCGTAGAGTGAAGCCTAGGTTGCCCGGAATGTAGAAATGACCATCACTTTCACACTGGTTGCAATTATTCTTGTTATACGATGGAAAAACTGTTGTATTTATTTTGTATTTTAAGCCTCTGGCGTTGACTCCTAAGGCCGTAGCTATTCGATGTGGTGGAGCAACGCCCTAGAGTGAAGTCTAGGATGCCCGCAGCGCAGAAATGACCATATCTTTCACACTGTTTGCAATTATTCCTGTTATACGATTCAAAAACTGTTGTATTTATATTGTATTTTATGCTTCTGGCGTTGACTTCTAAGGCCGGAGCTATTCGATGTCGTGGAGCAATGCCCTAGAGTGAAGCCTAGGTTGCCCGGAACGTAGAAATGACCATTCCTTTCGCACTGGTTGCATGTACTCATTTTATACGATGGAATAACTGTTGTACATATATCACATTTTATGCTTCAGGCATTGACTTCTTTGGCCCTAACTATTCGATATGGTGGAGCAACGCCCTAGGGTGAAGCCTAGGTTGCCCGGAACGTCGAAATGACCATAAATATTAGACTGGTTGCAATTATTCCTTTTATACGATGGAGAGATTGTTGTATTTATATTGTATTTTATAGTTATGGCGTTGTCTTCTAGGGCCGTAGCTATCCGATGTGGTTGCGCAACGCCCTAGAGTGAAGCCTAGGTTGCCCGGAACGTAGAAATGACCATAGCTTTCACACTGGTTGCAATTATTCCTGTTATACGATGGAAAAACTGTGGTATTGATATTGTTTTTTATGCTTCTGGCGTAGGCTTCTTAGGCCCTAACTATTCGATCTGGGGGAACCACGCCCTAGAGTGAAGCCTGGGTTGCCCGGAACGTAGAAATGACCATCACTTTCACACTGTTTGCAATTATTCGTATTATACAGTGGAACAACTGTTGTATTTATATGGCACTTTATGCTTCTGGCACTGACTTCTAAGGCCCTAACTATTCGATCTGGTGGAACAACGCCCTAGAGTGAAGCCTAGGTTGCCCGGAACGTAGAAATGACCATCACTTTCACACTGGATGCAATTATTCCTGTTATACGATGGAAAAACTGTTGTACCTATTTTGTATTTTATGCTTCTGGCGTTGACTTCTTAGGTCCTAAGTATTGGATCTGGTGGAGCAACGCCCTCTGATGAAGCCCAGGTTGTCCGGAACGTAGAAATGACCATAACTTTCGTACTGATTGCAATTATTCGTATTATACCATGGAAAGTCTGTTGTATTTATATTGTATTTTAACCTTCTGGCGTTGACTATTAAGGCCATAGCTATTCGATGTGGTGCAGCAACGCCCTGGAGTGAAGCCTAGGTTGCCCTGATCGTAGAAATGACCATATCTTTCACACTGGTTGCAATTATTCCTGTTAATCCATGGAAAAACTGTTGTATCTCTATTGTATTTTATGCTTCTGGTGTTGACTTCTTAGGCCCTAACTATTCGATCTGGTGGAGCAACGCCCTAGAGAGAAGCCTAGATTTCCGGGAACGTAGAAATGACTATTACCTTCAGGCATGTTGCAATTGTTCCTGTTATACGATGAAAGAACTGTTGTATTTTTCTTGTGTTTTATGCGTCTGGAGTTGTTTTCTAAGGCCCTGACTATTCGCTCTGGTGGAGCAACGCCCTAGAGTGAAGCCTAGGTTGCACGGAACGTAGAAATGCCCATTCCTTTCACACTGGTTGTAATTATTCCTGTTATACGATGGAATAACTGTTGTATTTATATTGTATTTTATGCGTCTGGAGTTGTTTTCTAAGGCCCTAACTATTCGACCTGATGGACCAACGGCCTAGAGTGAAGCCTAGGTTGCACGGAACGTAGAAATGCCCATTACTTTCACACTGGTTGTAATTATTTCTGTTACACGATGGAATAGCTGTTTTATTTTTATTTTATTTTGTGCTTCTGGCGTTGACTTCTAAGGCCCTAACTATTCGACCTGGTGGACCAACGCCCTAGAGTGAAGCCTAGGTTGCACGGAACGTAGAAATGCCCATTACTTTCACACTGGTTGTAATTATTCCGCTTATACGATGGAATAACTGTTGTATTTATATTTTATTTTATGCTTCTGGCGTTGACTTCTAAGGCCCTAGCTATTCGATCTGGTGGTGCAACGCTCTAGAGTGAAGCCTAGGTTGCCCGGAACTTAGAAGTCACCATCACCTTCACTCTGGTTGCTATTATTCCTGTTATACGCTGGAAAAACTGTTGTATTTTTATTGTATTTTATGCTTCGGGCATTGACTTCTAAGGCCGTAGCTATTCGATCTGGTAGAGCAACGCCCTAGAGTTAAGTCTAGGATGCCCGGAGCGTAGAAATGGCCATTGCTTTCACACTGGTTGCACTTATTCGTTTGATACGATGGAAAAGCTCTTGTACATATATCGTATTTTATGCTTCTAGCGTTGACTTCTTAGGACCTAACTATTCGATCTGGTGGAGCAACGCCCCAGGGTGAAGCCTAGGTTGCCCGGAACGTAGAAATGACCATAACTTTCATACTGGTTGCAATTATTCGTTTTATACCGTGGAAAAACTGTTGTATTTATATTGTATTTTATGCGTCTGGAGTTGTTTTCTAAGGCCCTAACTATTCGACCTGGTGGACCAACGCCCTCGAGTGAAGCCTAGGTTGCCCGGAACGTAGAAATGACCATCACTTTCACACTGGTTGCAATTATTCCTGTTATATAATGGAAAAACTGTTGTATCTATTTTGTATTTTATGATTCTGGCGCTGACTTCTTAGGTCCTAACTACTGGATCTGGTGGAGCATCGCCCTAGAGTGAAGTCTAGGTGGCCCAGAATGTAGAAATGACCATCACTTTCACTCTGGTTGCTATTATTCCTGTTATACGATGGAAAAACTGTTGTATTTATATTGTATTTTATGCTTCTGGCGTAGGGTTCTAAGGCCCTAACTATTCGATCTGCGGGAACAACGCCCTAGACTGAAGCCTAGGTTGCCCGGAACGTAGAAATGACCATAACTTTCACACTGGTAACAATTATTCGTTTTATCCAATGGAAAAACTGTTGTATTTGTATTGTATTTTAAGCTTCTGGTGTAGACTTCTTAGGCCCTAGCTATTCGATCTGGAGGAGCAACGCCCTAGAGTGGAGCCTAGGTTGCCCGGAACGTAGAAATGACCATCAGTTTCACACGGGTTGCAATTATTCCTCTTATATGGTGGAAAAACTGTTGCATCTATTTTGTATTTTATGCGTCTGGACTTGTCTTCTCAGGCCCTAACTATTCGACCTGGTGGACCAATGCCCTAGACTAAAGCCTAGGTTGCACGGAACGTAGAAATGACCATTACTTTCACACTGGTTGTAATTATTCCTGTTATACGATGGAATAACTGTTGTATTTATATTTTATTTTATGCTTCTGGCGTTGACTTCTAAGGCCCTAGCTATTCGATCTGGTGTTGCAACGCCCTAGAGTGAAGCCTAGGTTGCACGGAACGTAGAAATGCCCATCATATTCACTCTGGTTGTAATTATTCCTGTTATACGATGGAATAACTGTTGTATTTTTATTGTATTTTATGCTTCGGGCGTTGACTTCTAAGGCCGTAGCTATTCGATCTGGTAGAGCAACGCCCTAGAGTTAAGTCTAGGATGCCCGGAACGTAGAAATGGTCATTGCTTTCACACTGGTTGCACTTATTCGTTTGATACGACGAAAAGCTCTTGTACATATATCGTATTTTATGCTTCTAGCGTTGACTTCTTAGGACCTAACTATTCGATATGGTGGAGCAACGACCTAGGGTGATGCCTAGGTTGCCCGGTACGCAGAAATGACCATGTCTTTCACACTGGTTGCAATTATTGCTGTTATACGATGGAAAAACTGTTGTATTTATACTGTATTTTATGCTTCTGGCATTGACTTCTTTGGCCCTAACCATTCGATATGGTGGGGAAACGCCCTAGAGTGAAGCCTAGGTTGCCCGGAAAGTAGAAATGACCATTACCTCCACACTGTTTACAATTATTCATTTTCTACAATGGAAAAACTGTTGTATTTATATTGTTTTTTATAGTTATGGCGTTGACTTCTAAGGCCGTAGCTATTCGATGTGGTGGCGCAATGCCCTAGAGTGAAGCCTAGGATGCCCGCAACGTAGAAATGACCATATCTTTAACACTGTTTGCAATTATTCCTGTTATACGATTGAAAAACTGTTGTATTTATATTGTATTTTATGCTTCTGGCGTTGGCTTCTAAGGCCGCAGCTATTCGATGTGGTGGAGCAACGCCCTAGAGTGAAGCCTAGGTGGCCAGAACGTAGAAATGACCATACCTTTCACACTGGTTGCAATTACTCATTTTATGCGATGGAAAAGCTGTTGTACATATATCGTATTTTATGCTTCTGGCATTGACTTCTTAGGCCCTAACTATTCGATCTGGTGGAGCAACGCACTAGGGTGAAGCCTAGGTTGCCCGGAGCGTAGAAATGACCATCACTTTCACACTGGTTGCAATTATCTCTGTTATACAATGGAAAAACTGTTGTATCCATTTTGTATTTTATGCTTCTGGCGTTGACTTCTTAGGCCCTAACTATTCGATGTGGTGGAGCCACGCCCTAGAGTGTAGCCTAGGTTGCCCGGAACGTAGAAATGATCATAGCTTTCACACTGGTTGCAATTATTCCTGTTATACAAGGGAAAAACTGTTGTATTTATGTTGCATTTTATGCTTCTGGCGTTGACTTCTTAGGCCCTAACAATTCGATCTGATGGAGCATGGCCGTAGAGTGAAGCCTAGGTTGCCCGGAATGTAGAAATGACCATCACTTTCACACTGGTTGCACTTATTCGTTTGATACGACGAAAAGCTCTTGTACATATATCGTATTTTATGCTTCTAGCGTTGACTTCTTAGGACCTAACTATTCGATCTGGTGGAGCAACGCCCTAGGGTGAAGCCTAGGTTGAACGGAACGTAGAAATGACCATAACTTTCATACTGGTTGCAATTATTCGTTTTATACAATGGAAAAACTGTTGTATTTATATTGTATTTTATAGGTATGGCGTTGACTTCTAAGGACGTAGCCATTCGATGTGGTGGAGCAATGCCCTAGTGTGAAACCTAGGTTGCCTGGAACGCAGAAATGACCATACCTTTCACGCTGGTTGATATTATTTCTGTTATACGATGGAAAAACTGTTGTATCTATTTCGTATTTTATGCTTCTGGCGTTGACTTCTTAGGTCCTAACTATTGGATCTGGTGGAGCAACGCCCTCTGATGAAGCCCAGGCTTCCCGGAACGTAGAAATGACCATAACTTTCATACTGATTGCAATTATTCGTATTATACGATGGAAAATCTGTTGTATTTATATTGTATTTTAACCTTCTGGCGTTGACTTCTAAGGCCATAGCTATTCGATGTGGTGCAGCAACGCTCTGGAGTGAAGGCTATGTTGCCCTGATCGTAGAAATGGCCATATCTTTCACACTGGTTGCAATTATTCCTGTTATACGATCGAAAAACTGTTGTATCTCTATTGTATTTTATGCTTCTGGCGTTGACTTATTAGGCCCTAACTATTCGATATGGTGGAGCAACGCCCTAGAGAGAAGCCTAGGTTGCACGGAACGTAGAAATGCCCATTACTTTCACACTGGTTGTAATTATTCCACTTATACGATGGAATAACTGTTGTACTTATATTTTATTTTATGCTTCTGGCGTTGACTTCTAAGGCCCTAGCTATTCGATCTGGTGGTGCAACGCTCTAGAGTGAAGCCTAGGTTGCCCGGAACTTAGAAGTGACCATCACATTCACTCTGGTTGCAATTATTCCTGTTATATGATGGAAAAACTGTTGCATCTATTTTGTATTTTATGCTTCTGGAGCTGACTTCTTGGGTCCTAACTATTCGATCTGGTGGAGCAACGCCCTAGGGTGAAGCCTAGGTTGAACGGAACGTAGAAATGACCATACCTTTCACGCTGGTTGATATTATTTCTGTTATACGATGGAAAAACTGTTGTATCTATTTCGTATTTTATGCTTCTGGCGTTGACTTCTTAGGTCCTAACTATTGGATCTGGTGGAGCAACGCCCTCTGTTGAAGCCCAGGCTTCCCGGAACGTAGAAATGACCATAACTTTCATACTGATTGCAATTATTCGTATTATACGAGGAAAAGCTCTTGTACATATATCGTATTTTATGCTTCTAGCGTTTACTTCTTAGGACCTAACTATTCGATC
The DNA here is from genome assembly GCF_051401765.1 of Calliopsis andreniformis. NCBI lineage: Eukaryota > Metazoa > Arthropoda > Insecta > Hymenoptera > Andrenidae > Calliopsis > Calliopsis andreniformis. Next base: position 22,507,644 of record NW_027480422.1, read on the forward strand.
TGGTGGAGCAACGCCCTAGGGTGAAGCCTAGGTTGAACGGAACGTAGAAATGACCATAACTTTCATACTGATTGCAATTATTCGTATTATACGATGGAAAATCTGTTGTATTTATATTGTATTTTAACCTTCTGGCGTTGACATCTAAGGCCATAGCTATTCGATGTGGTGCAGCAACGCTCTGGAGTGAAGGCTATGTTGCCCTGATCGTAGAAATGGCCATATCTTTCACACTGGTTGCAATTATTCCTGTTACACGATGGAAAACTGTTGTATCTCTATTGTCTTTTATGCTTCTGGCGTTGACTTATTAGGCCCTAACTATTCGATATGGTGGAGCAACGCCCTAGAGAGAAGCCTAGGTTGCACGGAACGTAGAAATGCCCATTACTTTCACACTGGTTGTAATTATTCCACTTATACGATGGAATAACTGTTGTACTTATATTTTATTTTATGCTTCTGGCGTTGACTTCTAAGGCCCTAGCTATTCGATCTGGTGGTGCAACGCTCTAGAGTGAAGCCTAGGTTGCCCGGAACTTAGAAATGACCATCACCTTCACTCTGGTTGCAATTATTCCTGTTATACGATGGAAAATCTGTGGTATTTTTATTGTATTTTATGCTCCGGGCGTTGACTTCTGAGGTTCTAACTATTGGATCTGCTGGAGCAACGCCCTAGAGTGAAGCCTAGGTTGCACGGAACGTAAAAATGACCATAACTTTCACCCTGGTTGCAATTATTCGTTTTATACAATGTTAAAGCTGTTCTTTTAATTTTGTATTTTATGCCTCGGGCGTTGACTTCTAAGGCCCTAGCTATTCGATTTGGTTGTCCAACGCCCTAGAGTGAAGCCTATGTTGCCCGAAACGTAGAGATGACCATTACTTTCACACTGGTTGCAATTATTCATGCTATACGATGGAAAGACTGTTGTATTTATATTGCATTTCATGCTTCTGGCGGTGACTTCTAAGGCCGTAGCTATACGATGTGGTGGAGCAACGCCCGAGAGTGACGCCTAGGTTGCCCGGAACGTAGAAATGACCATTACTTTCACACTGTCTGCAATTATTCTTTTCATACGATGGAAAAGCTGTTGTATTTTTATTGTGTTTTATGCGTCTGGAGTTGTTTCCTCAGGCCCTAGCTATTCGACCTAGTGGACCAAAGCCCTAGAGTGAAGCCTAGGTTGCACGGAACGTAGAAATGCCCATTATTTTCACATTGGTTGTAATAATTCTGCTTATACGATGGAATAACTGTTGTATATATATTTTATTTTATGCTTCTGGCGTTGACTTCTTAGGCCCTAACTATTCGATCTGGTGGAGCAACGCCCTAGAGAGAAGCCTAGATTTCCCGGAACGTAGAAATGACCATTACCTTCAGGCATGTTGCAATTGTTCCTGTTATACGATGAAAGAACTGTTGTATTTTTCTTGTTTTTTATGCGTCTGGAGTTGTTTTCTATGGCCCTAACTATTCGACCTGGTGGAGCAACGCCCTAGAGTGAAGCCTAGGTTGCCTGGAACGTAGAAATGACCATTACTTTCACACTGGTTGCAACTATTCTTTTCTATCGATGGAAAAACTGTTGTATTTTTATTGTGTTCTATGCGTCTGGAGTTGTCTTCTCAGGCCCTAACTATTCGACCTGGTGGACAAACGCCCTAGACTGAAGCCTAGGTTGCACGGAACGTAGAAATGACCATTAATTTCACACTGGTTGGAACTATTCTTTTCTATCGATGGAAAAACTGTTGTATTTCTATTGTGTTTTATGCGTCTGGAGTTGTCTTCTCAGGCCCTAACTATTCGACCTGGTGGACCAACGCCCTAGACTGAAGCCTAGGTTGCACCGAACGTAGAAATGCCCATTACTTTCACACTGGTTGTAATTATACCTGTTATACGATGGAAAAACTGTTGTATCTCTATTGTATTTTATGCCTCTGGCGTTGACTTCTTAGACCCTAACTATTCGATCTGGTGGAGCAACGCCCTAGAGAGAAGCCTAGATTTCCCGGAACGTAGAAATGACCATTACCTTCAGGCATGTTGCAATTGTTCCTGTTATACGATGAAAGTACTGTTGTATTTTTCTTGTGTTTTATGCGTCTGGAGTTGTTTTCTAAGGCCCTAACTATTCGACCTGGTGGAGCAACGCCCTAGAGTGAAGCCTAGGTTGCCCGGAACGTAGAAATGACCATTACTTTCACACTGGTTGCAACTATTCTTTTCTATCGATGGAAAAACTGTTGTATTTTTATTGTGTTTTATGCGTCTGGAATTGTCTTCTCAGGCCCTAACTATTCGACCTGGTGGACCAACGCCCTAGACTGAAGCCTAGGTTGCACGGAACGTAGAAATGACCATTACTTTCACACTGGTTGCAACTATTCTTTTCTATCGATGGAAAAACTGTTGTATTTTTATTGTGTTTTATGCGTCTGGAGTTGTCTTCTCAGGCCCTAACTATTCGACCTGGTGGACCAACGCCCTAGACTGAAGCCTAGGTTGCACGGAACGTAGAAATGCCCATTACTTTCACACTGGTTGTAATTATTCCTGTTATACGATGGAATAACTGTTGTATTTTTATTGTATTTTATGCTTCGGGCGTTGACTTCTAAGGCCGTAGCTATTCGATCTGGTGGAGCAACGCCCTAGGGTGAAGCCTAGGTTGCCCGGAACGTAGAAATGACCATAATTTTCATACTGGTTGCAATTATTCGTTTTATACCGTGGAAAAACTGTTGTATTTATATTGAATTTTATGCGTCTGGTGTTGTTTTCTAAGGCCCTAACTATTCGACCTGGTGGTCCAACGCCCTAGAGTGAAGCCTAGGTTGCACGGAACGTAGAAATGCCCATTACTTTCACACTGGTTGTAATTATTCCTGTTATACGATGGAATAACTGTTGTATTTATATTGTATTTTCAGCGTCTGGCTTTGACTTCTAAGGTCCTAGCTATTCGATCTGGTGGGGCAACGTCCAAGAGTGAAGCCTATGGGGCCTGGAACGCAGAAATGACCATAACTTTCACCCTGGTAGCAGTTATTCGTTTTATACAATGGAAAAACTGTTGTATTTATATTGTATTTTATGCTTCTGGCGTAGACTTCTTAGACCCTAGCTATTCGATCTGGTGGAGCACCGCCCTCTGGTGAAGCCCAGGTTGCCCGGAACGTAGAAATGACCATAACTTTCATACTCATTGCAATTATTCGTATTATACGATGGAAAATCTGTTGTATTTATATTGTATTTTAACCTTCTGGCGTTGACTTCTAAGGCCGTAGCTATTCGATGTGGTGCAGCAACGCTCTGGAGTGAAGCCTATGTTGCCCTGATCGTAGAAATGACCATATCTTTCACACTGGTTGCAATTATTCCTGTTATACGATGGAAAAACTGTTGTATCTCTATTGTATTTTATGCTTCTGGCGTTGACTTCTTAGGCCCTAACTATTCGATATGGTGGAGAAACGCCCTAGAGAGAAGCCTAGATTGCCCGGAACGTAGAAATGACCATTACGTTCAGGCATGTTGCAATTGTTCCTGTTATACGATGAAAGAACTGTTGTATTTTTATTGTGTTTTATGCGTCTGGAGTTGTTTCCTCAGGCCCTAGCTATTCGACCTGGTGGACCAACGCCCTAGAGTGAAGCCTAGGTTGCACGGAACGTAGAAATGTCCATTACTTTCACACTGGTTGTAATTATTCCACTTATACGATGGAATAACTGTTGTACTTATATTTTATTTTATGCTTCTGGCGTTGACTACTAAGGCCCTAGCTATTCGATCTGGTGTTGCAACGCTCTAGAGTGAAGCCTAGGTTGCCCGGAACTTAGAAGTGACCATCACCTTCACTCTGGTTGCTATTATTCCTGTTATACGATGGAAAAACTGTTGTATTTTTATTGTATTTTATTCTTCGGGCGTTGACTTCTAAGGCCGTAGCTATTCGATCTGGTAGAGCAACGCCCTAGAGTTAAGCTTAGGTTGCCCGGAACGTAGAAATGACCATAACTTTCATACTGGTTGCAATTATTCGTTTTATACCGTGGAAAAACTGTTGTATTTATATTGTATTTTATGCGTCTGGAGTTGTTTTCTCAGGCCCTAACTATTCGACCTGGTGGAGCAACGTCCTAGAGTGAAGCATAGGTTGCACGGAACGTAGAAATGACCATCACTTTCACACTGGTTGCAATTATTCCTGTTATATAATGGAAAAACTGTTGTATCTATTTTGTATTTTATGCTTCTGGCGCTGACTTCTTAGGTCCTAACTATTGGATCTGGTGGAGCAACGCCCTAGGGTGAAGCTTAGGTTGCCCGGAACGTAGAAATGACCATAATTTTCCTAATGGTTGCAACTATTCGTTTTACACCGTGGAAAAACTGTTGTATTTATATTGTATTTTATGCGTCTGGAGTTGTTTTCTAAGGCCCTAACTGTCCGACCTGGTAGTCCAACGCCCTAGAGTGAAACCTAGGTTGCCCGGAACGTAGAAATGACCTTTACCTTCACACTGGTTGCTACTATTCCTGTTATACGATGGACAAACTGTTGGACCTTTGATGTACTTTATGCTTCTGGCGTTGACTTCTAAGGCCCTATATTTCGATCTGGCGGAGCAATGCATCGGAGTTAAGTCTAGGATCCCCGGAACGTAGAAATGGCCATTGCTTTCACACTGGTTTCAATTATTCGTTTTATAAGATGGAAAAACTGTGGTACATATATCGTATTTATATGCTTCTGGCGTTGACTTCTTAGGCCCTAACTATTCGATCTGGTGGAGCATCGCCCTAGAGTGAAGTCTAGGTTGCCCGGAATGTAGAAATGACCATCACTTTCACACTGGTTGCTATTATACCTGTTATACGATGGAAAAACTGTTGTATTTATATTGTATTTTATGCTGCTGGCGTAGGGTTCTTAGGCCCTAACAATTCGATCTGCGGGAACAACGCCCTAGGCTGAAGCCTAGGTTGCCCGGAACGTAGAAATGACCATCACTTTCACACTGGATGCAATTATTCCTGTTATATGATGGAAAAGCTGTTGGATCTATTTTGTATTTTATGCTTCTGGCGTTGACTTCTTAGGCCCTAACTATTCGATATAGTGGAGCAACGACCTAGGGTGAAGCCTAGGTTGCCCGGAACGTAGAAATGACCATCAGTTTCACACTGGTTGCAATTATTCCTGTTATATGATGGAAAAACTGTTGCACCTATTTTGTATTTTATGCTTCTGGAGCTGACTTCTTGGGTCCTAACTATTGGATCTGGTGGAGCAACGCCCTAGGGTGAAGCCTAGGTTGCCCGGGACGTAGAAATGCCCATTACTTTCACACTGGTTGTAATTATTCCTGCTATACGATGGAATAACTGTTGTACTTTTATTTTATTTTGTGTTTCTGGAGTTGACTTCTAAGGCCCGAGCTATTCGATCTGGTGGAGCAACGCTATAGAGTCAAGCCTAGGTTGCCCGGAACTTAGAAATGACCATCACCTTCACTCTGGTTGCAATTATTCCTGTTATACGATGCAAAAACTGTGGTATTTTTATTGTATTTTATGCTCCGGGCGTGACTTCTGAGGTTCTAACTATTGGATCTGCTGGAGCAACGCCCTAGAGTGAAGCCTAGGTTTCACGGAACGTAAAAATGACCATAACTTTCACACTGGTTGCAATTATTCGTTTTATACAATGTTAAAGCTGTTCTTTTAATTTTGTATTTTATGCCTCGGGCGTTGACTTCTAAGGCCCTAGATATTCGATTTGGTTGTCCAACGCCCTAGAGTGGAGCCTATGTTGCCCGAAACGTAGAGATGACCATTACTTTCACACTGGTTGCAATTATTCATGCTATACGATGGAAAGACTGTTGTATTTATATTGCATTTCATGCTTCTGGCGGTGACTTCTAAGGCCGTAGGTATTCGATGTGGTGGAGCAACGCCCGAGAGTGAAGCCTAGGTTGCCCGGAACGTAGAAATGACCATTACTTTCACACTGGTTGCAATTATTCTTTTCATACGATGGAAAAACTGTTGTATTTTTATTGTGTTTTATGCGTCTGGAGTTGTTTTCTCAGGCCCTAACTATTCGACATGGTGGACCAAAGCCCTAGAATGAAGCCTAGGTTGCACGGAACGTAGAAATGCCCATCACTTTCACACTGGTTGCAATTATTCCTGTTATACGATGGAAAAACTGTTGTATCTCTATTGTATTTTATGCCTCTGGCGTTGACTTCTTAGGCCCTAACTATTCGATCTGGTGGAGCAACGCCCTAGAGAGAAGCCTAGATTTCCCGGAACGTAGAAATGACCATTACCTTCAGGCATGTTGCAATTGTTCCTGTTATACGATGAAAGAACTGTTGTATTTTTCTTGTGTTTTATGCGTCTGGAGTTGTTTTCTATGGCCCTAACTATTCGACCTGGTGGAGCAACGCCCTAGAGTGAAGCCTAGGTTGCCTGGAACGTAGAAATGACCATTACTTTCACACTGGTTGCAACTATTCTTTTCTATCGATGGAAGAACTGTTGTATTTTTATTGTGTTTTATGCGTCTGGAGTTGTCTTCTCAGGCCCTAACTATTCGACCTGGTGGACAAACGCCCTAGACTGAAGCCTAGGTTGCACGGAACGTAGAAATGACCATTAATTTCACACTGGTTGGAACTATTCTTTTCTATCGATGGAAAAACTGTTGTATTTCTATTGTGTTTTATGCGTCTGGAGTTGTCTTCTCAGGCCCTAACTATTCGACCTGGTGGACCAACGCCCTAGACTGAAGCCTAGGTTGCACCGAACGTAGAAATGCCCATTACTTTCACACTGGTTGTAATTATACCTGTTATACGATGGAAAAACTGTTGTATCTCTATTGTATTTTATGCCACTGGCGTTGACTTCTTAGACCCTAACTATTCGATCTGGTGGAGCAACGCCCTAGAGAGAAGCCTAGATTTCCCGGAACGTAGAAATGACCATTACCTTCAGGCATGTTGCAATTGTTCCTGTTATACGATGAAAGAACTGTTGTATTTTTCTTGTGTTTTATGCGTCTGGAGTTGTTTTCTAAGGCCCTAACTATTCGACCTGGTGGAGCAACGCCCTAGAGTGAAGCCTAGGTTGCCCGGAACGTAGAAATGACCATTACTTTCACACCGGTTGCAACTATTCTTTTCTATCGATGGAAAAACTGTTGTATTTTTATTGTGTTTTATGCGTCTGGAATTGTCTTCTCAGGCCCTAACTATTCGACCTGGTGGACCAACGCCCTAGACTGAAGCCTAGGTTGCACGGAACGTAGAAATGACCATTACTTTCACACTGGTTGCAACTATTCTTTTCTATCGATGGAAAAACTGTTGTATTTTTATTGTGTTTTATGCGTCTGGAGTTGTCTTCTCAGGCCCTAACTATTCGACCTGGTGGACCAAGGCCCTAGACTGAAGCCTAGGTTGCACGGAACGTAGAAATGCCCATTACTTTCACACTGGTTGTAATTATTCCTGTTATACGATGGAATAACTGTTGTATTTTTATTGTATTTTATGCTTCGGGCGTTGACTTCTAAGGCCGTAGCTATTCGATCTGGTGGAGCAACGCCCTAGGGTGAAGCCTAGGTTGCCCGGAACGTAGAAATGACCATAATTTTCATACTGGTTGCAATTATTCGTTTTATACCGTGGAAAAACTGTTGTATTTATATTGAATTTTATGCGTCTGGTGTTGTTTTCTAAGGCCCTAACTATTCGACCTGGTGGTCCAACGCCCTAGAGTGAAGCCTAGGTTGCACGGAACGTAGAAATGCCCATTACTTTCACACTGGTTGTAATTATTCCTGTTATACGATGGAATAACTGTTGTATTTATATTGTATTTTCAGCGTCTGGCTTTGACTTCTAAGGTCCTAGCTATTCGATCTGGTGGGGCAACGTCCAAGAGTGAAGCCTATGGGGCCTGGAACGCAGAAATGACCATAACTTTCACACTGGTAGCAGTTATTCGTTTTATACAATGGAAAAACTGTTGTATTTATATTGTATTTTATGCTTCTGGCGTAGACTTCTTAGACCCTAGCTATTCGATCTGGTGGAGCACCGCCCTCTGGTGAAGCCCAGGTTGCCCGGAACGTAGAAATGACCATAACTTTCATACTCATTGCAATTATTCGTATTATACGATGGAAAATCTGTTGTATTTATATTGTATTTTAACCTTCTGGCGTTGACTTCTAAGGCCGTAGCTATTCGATGTGGTGCAGCAACGCTCTGGAGTGAAGCCTATGTTGCCCTGATCGTAGAAATGACCATATCTTTCACACTGGTTGCAATTATTCCTGTTATACGATGGAAAAACTGTTGTATCTCTATTGTATTTTATGCTTCTGGCGTTGACTTCTTAGGCCCTAACTATTCGATATGGTGGAGAAACGCCCTAGAGAGAAGCCTAGATTGCCCGGAACGTAGAAATGACCATTACGTTCAGGCATGTTGCAATTGTTCCTGTTATACGATGAAAGAACTGTTGTATTTTTATTGTGTTTTATGCGTCTGGAGTTGTTTCCTCAGGCCCTAGCTATTCGACCTGGTGGACCAACGCCCTAGAGTGAAGCCTAGGTTGCACGGAACGTAGAAATGTCCATTACCTTCACACTGGTTGTAATTATTCCACTTATACGATGGAATAACTGTTGTACTTATATTTTATTTTATGCTTCTGGCGTTGACTACTAAGGCCCTAGCTATTCGATCTGGTGTTGCAACGCTCTAGAGTGAAGCCTAGGTTGCCCGGAACGTAGAAATGACCATCACTTTCACACTGGTTGCAATTATTCCTGTTATATAATGGAAAAACTGTTGTATCTATTTTGTATTTTATGCTTCTGGCGCTGACTTCTTAGGTCCTAACTATTGGATCTGGTGGAGCAACGCCCTAGGGTGAAGCTTAGGTTGCCCGGAACGTAGAAATGACCATAATTTTCCTAATGGTTGCAACTATTCGTTTTACACCGTGGAAAAACTGTTGTATTTATATTGTATTTTATGCGTCTGGAGTTGTTTTCTAAGGCCCTAACTGTCCGACCTGGTAGTCCAACGCCCTAGAGTGAAACCTAGGTTGCCCGGAACGTAGAAATGACCTTTACCTTCACACTGGTTGCTACTATTCCTGTTATACGATGGACAAACTGTTGGACCTTTGATGTACTTTATGCTTCTGGCGTTGACTTCTAAGGCCCTATATTTCGATCTGGCGGAGCAATGCAGCAGAGTTAAGTCTAGGATCCCCGGAACGTAGAAATGGCCATTGCTTTCACACTGGTTTCAATTATTCGTTTTATAAGATGGAAAAACTGTGGTACATATATCGTATTTATATGCTTCTGGCGTTGACTTCTTAGGCCCTAACTATTCGATCTGGTGGAGCATCGCCCTAGAGTGAAGTCTAGGTTGCCCGGAATGTAGAAATGACCATCACTTTCACACTGGTTGCTATTATACCTGTTATACGATGGAAAATCTGTTGTATTTATATTGTATTTTATGCTGCTGGCGTAGGGTTCTTAGGCCCTAACAATTCGATCTGCGGGAACAACGCCCTAGACTGAAGCCTAGGTTGCCCGGAACGTAGAAATGACCATCACTTTCACACTGGATGCAATTATTCCTGCTTTATGATGGAAAAGCTGTTGTATTTATTTTGTATTTTATGCTTCTGGCGTTGACTTCTTAGGCCCTAACTATTCGATATAGTGGAGCAACGACCTAGGGTGAAGCCTAGGTTGCCCGGAACGTAGAAATGACCATAATTTTCATACGGATTGCAATTATTCGTTTTATACGATGGAAAGACTGTTGTATTTATATTGCATTTCATGCTTCTGGCGGTGACTTCTAAGGCCGTAGCTATTCGATGTGGTGGAGCAACGCCCGAGAGTGAAGCCTAGGTTGCCCGGAACGTAGAAATGACCATTACTTTCACACTGGTTGCAATTATTCTTTTCATACGATGGAAAAACTGTTGTATCTCTATTGTATTTTATGCCTCTGGCGTTGACTTCTTAGGCCCTAACTATTCGATCTGGTGAAGCAACGCCCTAGAGAGAAGCCTAGATTTCCCGGAACGTAGAAATGACCATTACCTTCAGGCATGTTGCAATTGTTCCTGTTATACGATGAAAGAACTGTTGTATTTTCATTGTGTTTTATCCGTCTGGAGTTGTTTTCTCAGGCCCTAACTATTCGACATGGTGGACCAACGCCCTAGAGTGAAGCCTAGGTTGCACGGAACGTAGAAATGCCCATTACTTTCACACTGGTTGTAATTATTCCTGTTATACGATGGAATAACTGTTGTATTTATATTGTATTTTCAGCGTCTGGCTTTGACTTCTAAGGTCCTAGCTATTCGATCTGGTGGGGCAACGTCCAAGAGTGAGGCCTATGGGGCCTGGAACGCAGAAATGACCATAACTTTCACACTGGTAGCAGTTATTCGTTTTATACAATGGAAAAACTGTTGTATTTATATTGTATTTTATGCTTCTGGCGTAGACTTCTTAGACCCTAGCTATTCGATCTGGTGGAGCACCGCCCTCTGGTGAAGCCCAGGTTGCCCGGAACGTAGAAATGACCATAACTTTCATACTCATTGCAATTATTCGTATTATACGATGGAAAATCTGTTGTATTTATATTGTATTTTAACCTTCTGGCGTTGACTTCTAAGGCCGTAGCTATTCGATGTGGTGCAGCAACGCTCTGGAGTGAAGCCTATGTTGCCCTGATCGTAGAAATGACCATATCCTTCACACTGGTTGCAATTATTCCTGTTATACGATGGAAAAACTGTTGTATCTCTATTGTATTTTATGCTTCTGGCGTTGACTTCTTAGGCCCTAACTATTCGATATGGTGGAGAAACGCCCTAGAGAGAAGCCTAGATTGCCCGGAACGTAGAAATGACCATTACGTTCAGGCATGTTGCAATTGTTCCTGTTATACGATGAAAGAACTGTTGTATTTTTATTGTGTTTTATGCGTCTGGAGTTGTTTCCTCAGGCCCTAGCTATTCGACCTGGTGGACCAACGCCCTAGAGTGAAGCCTAGGTTGCACGGAACGTAGAAATGTCCATTACTTTCACACTGGTTGTAATTATTCCACTTATACGATGGAATAACTGTTGTACTTATATTTTATTTTATGCTTCTGGCGTTAACTACTAAGGCCCTAGCTATTCGATCTGGTGTTGCAACGCTCTAGAGTGAAGCCTAGGTTGCCCGGAACTTAGAAGTGACCATCACCTTCACTCTGGTTGCTATTATTCCTGTTATACGATGGAAAAACTGTTGTATTTTTATTGTATTTTATGCTTCGGGCGTTGACTTCTTAGGCCCTAACTATTCGATATGGTGGAGAAACGCCCTAGAGAGAAGCCTAGATTGCCCGGAACGTAGAAATGACCATTACGTTCAGGCATGTTGCAATTGTTCCTGTTATACGATGAAAGAACTGTTGTATTTTTATTGTGTTTTATGCGTCTGGAGTTTTTTCCTCAGGCCCTAGCTATTCGACCTGGTGGACCAACGCCCTAGAGTGAAGCCTAGGTTGCACGGAACGTAGAAATGTCCATTACTTTCACACTGGTTGTAATTATTCCACTTATACGATGGAATAACTGTTGTACTTATATTTTATTTTATGCTTCTGGCGTTGACTACTAAGGCCCTAGCTATTCGATCTGGTGTTGCAACGCTCTAGAGTGAAGCCTAGGTTGCCCGGAACTTAGAAGTGACCATCACCTTCACTCTGGTTGCTATTATTCCTGTTATACGATGGAAAAACTGTTGTATTTTTATTGTATTTTATGCTTCGGGCGTTGACTTCTTAGGCCCTAACTATTCGATATGGTGGAGCAACGCCCTAGAGAGAAGCCGAGATTGCCCGGAACGTAGAAATGACCATTACGTTCAGGCATGTTGCAATTGTTCCTGTTATACGATGAAAGAACTGTTGTATTTTTATTGTGTTTTATGCGTCTGGAGTTGTTTCCTCAGGCCCTAACTATTCGACCTGGTGGACCAACGCCCTAGAGTGAAGCCTAGGTTGCCCGGAACGTAGAAATGACCATCACTTTCACACTGGATGCAATTAATCCTGTTACACGATGGAAAAACTGTTGTATCTATTTTGTATTTTATGCTTCTGGCGTTGACTTCTTAGGTCCTAAGTATTGGATCTGGTGGAGCAACGCCCTCTGATGAAGCCCAGGTTGTCGGGAAGGTAGAAATGACCATAGCTTTCACACTGTTTGCAATTATTCCTGTTATACGATTCAAAAACTGTTGTATTTATATTGTATTTTAACCTTCTGGCGTTGACTACTAAGGCCATAGCTATTCGATGTGGTGCAGCAACGCCCTGGAGTGAAGCCTAGGTTGCCCTGATCGTAGAAATGACCATATCTTTCACACTGGTTGCAATTATTCCTGTTAATCGATGGAAAAACTGTTGTATCTCTATTGTATTTTCTGCTTCTGGCGTTTACTTCTTAGGCCCTAACCATTCGATCTGGTGGAGCAACGCCCTAGAGAGAAGCCTAGATTTCCCGGAACGTAGAAATGACCATTACCTTCAGGCATGTTGCAATTGTTCCTGTTATACGATGAAAGAACTGTTGTATTTTTCTTGTGTTTTATGCGTCTGGAGTTGTTTTCTAAGGCCCTAACTATTCGATCTGGTGGACCAACGCCCTAGAGTGAAGCCTAGGTTGCACGGAACGTAGAAATGCCCATTACTTTCACACTGGTTGTAATTATTCCGCTTATACGATGGAATAACTGTTGTATTTATATTTTATTTTATGCTTCTGGCGTTGACTTCTAAGGCCCTAGCTATTCGATCTGGTGGTGCAACGCTCTAGAGTGAAGCCTACGTTGCCCGGAACTTAGAAGTCACCATCACCTTCACTCTGGTTGCTATTATTCCTGTTATACGATGGAAAAACTGTTGTATTTTTATTGTATTTTATGCTTCGGGCATTGACTTCTAAGGCCGTAGCTATTCGATCTGGTAGAGCAACGCCCTAGAGTTAAGTCTAGGATGCCCGGAGCGTAGAAATGGCCATTGCTTTCACACTGGTTGCACTTATTCGTTTGATACGATGGAAAAGCTCTTGTACATATATCGTATTTTATGCTTCTAGCGTTGACTTCTTAGGACCTAACTATTCGATCTGGTGGAGCAACGCCCTAGGGTGAAGCCTAGGTTGCCCGGAACGTAGAAATGACCATAACTTTCATACTGGTTGCAATTATTCGTTTTATACCGTGGAAAAACTGTTGTATTTATATTGTATTTTATGCGTCTGGAGTTGTTTTCTAAGGCCCTAACTATTCGACCTGGTGGACCAACGCCCTAGAGTGAAGCCTAGGTTGCCCGGAACGTAGAAATGACCATCACTTTCACACTGGTTGCAATTATTCCTGTTATATAATGGAAAAACTGTTGTATCTATTTTGTATTTTATGCTTCTGGCGCTGACTTCTTAGGTCCTAACTATTGGATCTGGTGGAGCATCGCCCTAGAGTGAAGTCTAGGTGGCCCAGAATGTAGAAATGACCATCACTTTCACTCTGGTTGCTATTATTCCTGTTATACGATGGAAAAACTGTTGTATTTATATTGTATTTTATGCTTCTGGCATAGGGTTCTAAGGCCCTAACTATTCGATCTGCGGGAACAACGCCCTAGACTGAAGCCTAGGTTGCCCGGAACGTAGAAATGACCATCACTTTCACACTGGATGCAATTATTCCTGTTATGTGATGGAAAAGCTGTTGTATCTATTTTGTATTTTATGCTTCTGGCGTTGACTTCTTAGGCCCTACCTATTCGATATGGTGGAGCAACGACCTAGGGTGATGCCTAGGTTGCCCGGAACGTAGAAATGACCATAACTTTCACACTGGTAACAATTATTCGTTTTATACAATGGAAAAACTGTTGTATTTATATTGTATTTTATGCTTCTGGTGTAGACTTCTTAGGCCCTAGCTATTCGATCTGGAGGAGCAACGCCCTAGAGTGGAGCCTAGGTTGCCCGGAACGTAGAAATGACCATCAGTTTCACACTGGTTGCAATTATTCCTCTTATATGATGGAAAAACTGTTGCATCTATTTTGTATTTTATGCGTCTGGACTTGTCTTCTCAGGCCCTAACTATTCGACCTGGTGGACCAATGCCCTAGACTAAAGCCTAGGTTGCACGGAACGTAGAAATGACCATTACTTTCACACTGGTTGTAATTAATCCTGTTATACGATGGAATAACTGTTGTATTTATATTTTATTTTATGCTTCTGGCGTTGACTTCTAAGGCCCTAGCTATTCGATCTGGTGGTGCAACGCCCTAGAGTGAAGCCTAGGTTGCACGGAACGTAGAAATGCCCATCATATTCAATCTGGTTGTAATTATTCCTGTTATACGATGGAATAACTGTTGTATTTTTATTGTATTTTATGCTTCGGGCGTTGACTTCTAAGGCCGTAGCTATTCGATCTGGTAGAGCAACGCCCTAGAGTTAAGTCTAGGATGCCCGGAACGTAGAAATGGTCATTGCTTTCACACTGGTTGCACTTATTCGTTTGATACGACGAAAAGCTCTTGTACATATATCGTATTTTATGCTTCTAGCGTTGACTTCTTAGGACCTAACTATTCGATCTGGTGGAGCAACGCCCTAGGGTGAAGCCTAGGTTGAACGGAACGTAGAAATGACCATAACTTTCATACTGGTTGCAATTATTCGTTTTATACAATGGAAAAACTGTTGTATTTATATTGTATTTTATAGGTATGGCGTTGACTTCTAAGGCCGTAGCCATTCGATGTGGTGGAGCAATGCCCTAGTGTGAAACCTAGGTTGCCTGGAACGTAGAAATGACCATACATTTCACGCTGGTTGATATTATTTCTGTTATACGATGGAAAAACTGTTGTATCTATTTCGTATTTTATGCTTCTGGCGTTGACTTCTTAGGTCCTAACTCTTTGATCTGGTGGAGCAACGCCCTCTGATGAAGCCCAGGCTTCCCGGAACGTAGAAATGACCATAACTTTCATACTGATTGCAATTATTCGTATTATACGATGAAAAGCTCTTGTACATATATCGTATTTTATGCTTCTAGCGTTGACTTCTTAGGACCTAACTATTCGATCTGGTGGACCAACGCCCTAGAGTGAAGCCTAGGTTGCCCGGAACGTAGAAATGACCATATCTTTCACACTGGTTGCAATTATGCCAGTTATACGATGGTAAAACTGTTGTATTTTTACTGTATTTTGTGCGACTGGAGTTGCTTTCTAAGGCCCCAACTATTCGACCTGGTGGAGCAACGCCCTAGAGTGAAGTCTAGGTTGCCCGGAACGTAGAAATGACCATTACCTTCACACTGTTTGCGATTATTCATTTTATACGATGGTAAAACTGTTGTACATATATCTTATTTTATGCTACTGACGTTGACTTCTTAGGCCCTAACTATTCGTTCAGGTGGAGCAACGCCCTTGAGCGAAGCCTAGGTTGCCCGGAACGTAGAAATGAACTGTACTTTCACACTGGTTGCAATTATTCCTGTTAGACGATGGGAAAACTGTTGTACTTATGTTGTATTTTATGCTTCAGCCGTTGACTTCTAAGGCCGTAGCTATTCGATATGGTGGAGGAACGCCCTAGAGTGATGCCTAGGTTGCGCGGAACGTAGAAATGACCATGCCTTTCGCACTGGTTGCATTTATTCCTGTTATACGATGGAAAAACTGTTGTATATATATTATATTTTATGCTTCAGCCGTTGACTTCTAAGGCCGTAGCTATTCGATATGGTGGAGCAACGCCCTAGAGTGAAGCCTAGGTTGCCAGGAACGTAGAAATGACCATTACTTCCACACTGTTTGCAATTATTCATATTATACAGTGGAAAGACTGTTGTATTTATATTGTATTTTATGCTCCTGGCATTGACTTGTAAGGCCCTAACTATTCGATGTGGTGGAGCAATGCCCTAGAGTGAAGCCTAGATTGACCGGAACGTAGAAATGATCATACCTTTCACACTGGTACCAATTATTCCTGTTATACAAGGGAAAAACTGTTGTATTTATATTGTACTTTATGCTTCTGGCGTTGACTTCTAAGGCCCTATGTATTCGATCTGGTGGAGCAATGCCTCAGAGTTAAGTCTAGGATGCCCGGAACGTAGAAATGGCCATTACTTTACCACTGGTTGGAATTATTCGTTTTATACGATGGAGAAACTGTTGTATTTATTTTGTATTTGGTGCTTCTGGCGTTGACTTCTAAGGCCCTAACTATTCGATGTGGAGGAGCAACGCCATAGTGCGAAACCTAGGTTGCTCGGAACGTAGAAGTGATCATTACTTTCACACTGGTTGCAATTATTCCTGTTATACGATGGACAAACTGTTGGATTTTTATTGTACTTTAAGCTTCTGGCGTTGACTTCTTAGGCCCTAACTATTCGGTCTGGTGGAGCAACGCCCTAGAGTGAAGCCTTGGTTGCCCGGAATGTAGAAATGACCACCACTTTTAGACTGGTTGCAATTATTCTTGTTATACGATGGAAAAACTGTTGTATTTATATTATATTTTATGCTTCAGCCGTTGACTTCTAAGGCCGTAGCTATTCGATGTGGTGGAGCAACGCCCTAGAGTGAAGCCTAGGTTCCCCGGAAAGTAGAAATGACCATTACGACCACACTGTCTGCAATTATTCATTTTATACAATGGAAAAACTGTTGTATTTATATTGTATTTTATGCTTCTGGCGCTAACTTCTTAGGTCCTAACTATTGGGTCTGGTGGAGCAATGCCTCAGGGTTAAGTCTAGGATGCCCGGAACGTAGAAATGACCATTACCTGCACACTGTTTGCCATTATTCATTTTATACGATGGTAAAACTGTTGTATTTTTATTGTACTTTATGCTTCTGGCGTTGACATCTAAGTCCCTTGCTTTTCGATCTGGTGGAGCAACGCCCTTGAGCGAAGCCTAGGTTGCCCGGAACGTTGAAATGACCTGTACTTTCACACTGGTTGCACTTATTCCTGTTATACGATGGGAAAACTGTTGTACTTATGTTGTATTTTATGCTTCTGGCGTCGAATTCTAAGTCCCTAACTATTCAATCTGGTGGAGCAACGCCCTAGAGTGGAGCCTAGGTTGCCCGGAATGTAGAAATGACCATCACTTTCACACTGGTTGCAATTATTCTTGTTATACCGTGGAAAAACTGTTGTATTTATTTTGTATTTTATGCCTCTGGCGTTGACTCCCAAGGCCGTAGCTATTCGATGTGGTGGAGCAACGCCCGATAGTGAAGCCTAGGTTGCGCGGAACGTAGAAATGACCATGCCTTTCACACTGGTTGCGTTTATTCCTGTTATACGATGGAAAAACTGTTGTATTTATATTATATTTTATGCTTCAGCCGTTGACTTCTAAGGCCGTAGCTACTCGATATGGTGGAGCAACGCCCTAGAGTGAAGCCTAGGTTGCCCGGAAAGTAGAAATGACCATTACTTCCACACTGTTTGCAATTATTCATTTTATACGATGGAAGAACTGTTGTATTTTTATTGTATTTTATGCTTCTGGCGTTGTCTTCTAAGTCCCTTGCTTTTCGATCTGGTGGAGCAACGCCCTTGAGCGAAGCCTAGGTTGCCCGGAACGTAGAAATGACCTGTACTTTCACACTGGTTGCAATTATTCCTGTTATACGATGGGAAAACTGTTGTACTTATGTTGTATTTTATGCTTCTGGCGCCGAATTCTAAGTCCCTAACTATTCGATCTGGTGGAGCAACGCCCTAGAGTGAAGCCTAGGTTGCCCGGAAAGTAGAAATGGCCATTACTTCCACACTGTTTGCAATTATTCATTTTATACGATGGAAAAACTGTTGTCTTTTTATTGTATTTTATGGTTCTGGCGTTGACTTCTAAGTCCCTTGCTTTTCGATCTGGTGGAGCAACGCCATTGAGCGAAGCCTAGGTTGCCCGGAACGTAGAAACGACCTGTACTTTCACAGTGGTTGCAATTATTCCTGTTATACGATGGGAAAACTGTTGTACTTATGTTGTATTTTATGATTCTGGAGTCGAATTCTAAGTCCCTAACTATTCGATCTGGTGGAGCAACGCCCTAGAGTGAAGCCTAGGTTGCCCGGAACGTAGAAATGACCTTTACTTTCACAGTGTTTGCAAATATACATTATATACGATATAAAATCTGTTGTATTTATACTGTATTTTATGTTTCGGGCGTTGACTTCTAAGGCCCTAACTATTCGATCTGGTGGAGCAACGCCCTAGAGTGAAGCCTAGGTTGCCCCGAACGTAGAAATGACCATTACCTACACACTATTTGCGATTATTCATTTTATACGATGGTAAAACTGTTGGACTTATGTTGTATTTTATTCTTCTGGCGTTGAATTCTAAGTCCCTAACTACTCGATCTGGTGGAACATGCCCTATAGTTAAGCCTAGGATGCCCGGAAAGTAGAAATGACAATTGCTTTCACACTGTTTGCAATCATTCATTTTATACACTGGAAATGCTGTTGTATTTATATTGTATTTTATGCTTCTGGAGTTGACTTCTAAGGCCGTAGCTATTCGATGTGATGGAGCAACGCCCAAGAGTGATGCCTAGGTTGCCTGGAACGTAGAAATGACCATTACCTTCACACTGTTTGTGATTATTCATTTTATACGATGGTAAAACTGTTGTACTTATGTTATATCTTATTCTTCTGGCGTTGAATTCTAAGTCCCTAGCTATTCCATCTGGTGGAGCGACGCCCTAGAGTGAAGTCTAGGTTACCCGGAACGTAGAAATGACCAGTACTTTCACACTGGTTGCAGTTATTCCTGTTATACAATGGAAAAACTGTTGCATTTTTATTGTATTTTATGCTTATGGCGTTGAATTCTATGTCCCTAACTATGCGTTCTGGTGGAGCAACGCCCTACAGTTAAGTCTAGGTTGCCCGGAACGTAGAAATGACCTTTACTTTCACACTGTTTGCAAATTTACATTATATACGATGGAAAATCTGTTGTATTTATATTGTATTTTATGCTTCTGGCGTTGACTTCTTAGGCCCTAACTATTCGATCTGGTGGAACGACGCCCTAGAGTGAAGCCTAGGTTGCCCGGAACGTAGAAATGACCTTTACTTTCACACTGTTTGCAAATATACATTATATACGATATAAAAGCTGTTGTATTTATATTGTATTTTATGTTTCGGGCGCTGACTTCTAAGGCCCTAACTATTCGATCTGGTGGAGCAACGCCCAAGAGTGATGCCTAGGTTGCCCGGAACGTAGAAATGACCATTACCTTCACACTGTTTGTGATAATTCATTTTATACGATGGTAAAACTGTTGTACTTAAGTTGTATTTTATTCTTCTGGTGTTGAATTCTAAGTCCCGAGCTATTCGATCTGGTGGAGCGAAGCCCTAGAATGAAGCCTAGGTTACCCGAAACGTAGAAATGACCAGTACTTTCACACTGGTTGCAGTTTTTCCTGTTATACAATGGAAAAACTCTTGCATTTTTATTGTATATTATGCTTCTGGCGTTGTATTCAAAGTCCCTAACTATGCGATCTGGTGGAGCAACGCCCTACAGTTAAGCCTAGGTTGCCCGGAACGTAGAAATGACCATTACCTTCAGGCTTGTTGCAATTATTCCTGTTATACGATGGAAGAACTGTTGTATTTTTATTGTATTTTATGCTTCTGGCGTTGTATTCAAAGTCCCCAACTATTCGATCTGGTGGAGCAACGCCCTGGAGTCAAGCCTAGGTTGCCCGAAAAGTAGAAATGACCATAACTTTCACACTGTTTGCAGATATACATTATATACGATGGAAAAGCTATTGTATTTATGTTGTATTTTATTCTTCTGGCGTTGAATTCTAAGTCCGTAACTATTCGATGTAGAGGAGCAGCGCTCTAGAGTGAAGCCTAGGTTACCCGGATCGTAGAAAAGACCAGTGCTTTCATACTGGTTGCAGTTATTCCTGTTATACAATGGAAAAACTGTTGCATTTTTATTGTATTTTATGCATCTGGCGTTGTATTCAAAGTCCGTAACTATTCGATCTGGTGGAGCAATGCCCTGGAGTTAAGCCTAGGGTGCCCGGAACGTAGAAATGACCATAACTTTGACACTGTTTGCAATCATTCATTTTATACGATGGAAAAGCTGTTGTATTTGTATTGTATTTTATGTTTCTGGAATTGACTTCTAAGGCCGTAGCTATTCGATCTGGTGGAGCAACGCCCTTGAGCGAAGCCTAGGTTGTCCGTAACGTACAAATGACCATCACACTCACACTGGCTGCAATTATTCCTGTTATACGATGGAAAAACTGTTGTATCTATTTTGTATTTTATGCTTCTGGCGCTGACTTCTTAGGTCCTAACTATTGGATCTGGTGGAGCAACGCCCTTGAGCGAAGCCCAGGATGCCCGGAACGTAGAAATGACCATAACTTTCTTACTGATTGCAATTATTCGTATTATACAATGGAAAATCTGTTGTATTTATATTGTATTTTAACCTTCTGGCGTTGACTTCTAAGGCCGTAGCTATTCGATGTGGTGCACCGACGATCTGGAGTGAAGCCTAGGTTGCCCTGATCGTTGAAATGACCATATCTTTCACACTGGCTGCAATTATTCCTGTTATACGATGGAAAAACTGTTGTATCTCTATTGTATTTTATGCTTTTGGCGTTGACTTCTTAGGCCCTAACTATTGGATGTGGTGGACCAACGCCCTAGAGTGAAGCCTAGGTTGCCCGGAACGTAGAAATGACCATATCTTTCACACTGGTTGCAATTATGCCAGTTATACGATGGTAAAACTGTTGTATTTTTACTGTATTTTGTGCGACTGGAGTTGCTTTCTAAGGCCCCAACTATTCGACCTGGTGGAGCAACGCCCTAGAGTGAAGTCTAGGTTGCCCGGAACGTAGAAATGACCATTACCTTCACACTGTTTGCGATTATTCATTTTATACGATGGTAAAACTGTTGTACATATATCTTATTTTATGCTACTGACGTTGACTTCTTAGGCCCTAACTATTCGTTCAGGTGGAGCAACGCCCTTGAGCGAAGCCTAGGTTGCCCGGAACGTAGAAATGAACTGTACTTTCACACTGGTTGCAATTATTCCTGTTAGACGATGGGAAAACTGTTGTACTTATGTTGTATTTTATGCTTCAGCCGTTGACTTCTAAGGCCGTAGCTATTCGATATGGTGGAGGAACGCCCTAGAGTGATGCCTAGGTTGCGCGGAACGTAGAAATGACCATGCCTTTCGCACTGGTTGCATTTATTCCTGTTATACGATGGAAAAACTGTTGTATATATATTATATTTTATGCTTCAGCCGTTGACTTCTAAGGCCGTAGCTATTCGATATGGTGGAGCAACGCCCTGGAGTGAAGCCTAGGTTGCCAGGAACGTAGAAATGACCATTACTTCCACACTGTTTGCAATTATTCATATTATACAGTGGAAAAACTGTTGTATTTATATTGTATTTTATGCTCCTGGCATTGACTTGTAAGGCCCTAACTATTCGATGTGGTGGAGCAATGCCCTAGAGTGAAGCCTAGATTGACCGGAACGTAGAAATGATCATACCTTTCACACTGGTAGCAATTATTCCTGTTATACAAGGGAAAAACTGTTGTATTTATATTGTACTTTATGCTTCTGGCGTTGACTTCTAAGGCCCTATGTATTCGATCTGGTGGAGCAATGCCTCAGAGTTAAGTCTAGGATGCCCGGAACGTAGAAATGGCCATTACTTTACCACTGGTTGGAATTATTCGTTTTATACGATGGAGAAACTGTTGTATTTATTTTGTATTTGGTGCTTCTGGCGTTGACTTCTAAGGCCCTAACTATTCGATGTGGAGGAGCAACGCCATAGTGCGAAACCTAGGTTGCTCGGAACGTAGAAGTGATCATTACTTTCACACTGGTTGCAATTATTCCTGTTATACGATGGACAAACTGTTGGATTTTTATTGTACTTTAAGCTTCTGGCGTTGACTTCTTAGGCCCTAACTATTCGGTCTGGTGGAGCAACGCCCTAGAGTGAAGCCTAGGTTGCCCGGAATGTAGAAATGACCACCACTTTTAGACTGGTTGCAATTATTCTTGTTATACGATGGAAAAACTGTTGTATTTATATTATATTTTATGCTTCAGCCGTTGACTTCTAAGGCCGTAGCTATTCGATGTGGTGGAGCAACGCCCTAGAGTGAAGCCTAGGTTCCCCGGAAAGTAGAAATGACCATTACGACCACACTGTCTGCAATTATTCATTTTATACAATGGAAAAACTGTTGTATTTATATTGTATTTTATGCTTCTGGCGCTAACTTCTTAGGTCCTAACTATTGGGTCTGGTGGAGCAATGCCTCAGGGTTAAGTCTAGGATGCCCGGAGAGTAGAAATGACCATTACTTCCACACTGTTTGCAATTATTCATTTTATACGATGGAAGAACTGTTGTATTTTTATTGTATTTTATGCTTCTGGCGTTGTCTTCTAAGTCCCTTGCTTTTCGATCTGGTGGAGCAACGCCCTTGAGCGAAGCCTAGGTTTCCCGGAACGTAGAAATGACCTGTACTTTCACAGTGGTTGCAATTATTCCTGTTATACGATGGGAAAACTGTTGTACTTATGTTGTATTTTATGATTCTGGAGTCGAATTCTAAGTCCCTAACTATTCGATCTGGTGGAGCAACGCCCTGGAGTGAAGCCTAGGTTGCCCGGAATGTAGAAATGACCACCACTTTTAGACTGGTTGCAATTATTCTTGTTTTACGATGGAAGAACTGTTGTATTTATATTATATTTTATGTTTCAGCCGTTGACTTCTAAGGCCGTAGCTATTCGATGTGGTGGAGCAACGCCCTAGAGTGAAGCCTAGGTTCCCCGGAAAGTAGAAATGACCATTACGACTACACTGTCTGCAATTATTCATTTTATACAATTGTAAAACTGTTGTATTTATATTGTGTTTTATGCTTCTGGCGCTAACTTCTTAGGTCCTAACTATTGGGTCTGGTGGAGCAATGACTCAGAGTTAAGTCTAGGATGCCCGGAACGTAGAAATGACCATTACCTTCACACTGTTTGCCATTATTCATTTTATACGATGGTAAAACTGTTGTATTTTTATTGTACTTTATGCTTCTGGCGTTGACATCTAAGTCCCTTGCTTTTCGATGTGGTGGAGCAACGCCCTTCAGCGAAGCCTAGGTTGCCCGGAACGTAGAAATGACCTGTACTTTCACACTGGTTGCACTTATTCCTGTTATACGATGGGAAAACTGTTGTACTTATGTTGTATTTTATGCTTCTGGCGTCGAATTCTAAGTCCCTAACTATTCAATCTGGTGGAGCAACGCCCTAGTGTGGAGCCTAGGTTGCCCGGAATGTAGAAATGACCATCACTTTCACACTGGTTGCAATTATTCGTTTTATACGATGGAAAAACTGTTGTATTTATTTTGTATTTGGTGCTTCTGGCGTTGACTTCTAAGGCCGTAGCTATTCGATCTGGTGGAGCAATGCCTCAGAGTTAAGTCTAGGATGCCCGGAACGTAGAAATGGCCATTACTCTCCTACTGGTTGGAATTATTCGATTTATACGATGGAAAAACTGTTGTATTTGTATTGTATTTCATGTTTCTGGCGTTGACTTCTAAGGCCGCAGCTATTCGATGTGGTGGAACAACGCCCTAGAGTGAAGCCTAGGTTGCCCGGAAAGTAGAAATGACCATGTCTTTCACACTGGTTGCATTTATTCCTGTTATACGATGGAAAAACTGTTGTATTTATATTATATTTTATGCTTCAGCCGTTGACTTCTAAGGCCGTAGCTATTCGATATGGTGGAGCAACGCCCTAGAGTGAAGCCCAGGTTGCCCGGAAAGTAGAAATGACCATTACTTCCACACTGTTTGCAATTATTCATTTTATACGATGGAAAAACTGTTGTATTTTTATTGTATTTTATGCTTCTGGCGTTGACTTCTAAGTCCCATGCTTTTCGATCTGGTGGAGCAACGCCATTGAGCGAAGCCTAGGTTACCCGGAACGTAGAAATGACCAGTACTTTCACACTGGTTGCAGTTATTCCTCTTATACGATGGAAAAACTGTTGCATTTTTTTGTATTTTATGCTTCTGGCGTTGAATTCTAAGGCCGTAGCTATTCGATGTGGTGCACCGACGATCTGGAGTGAAGCCTAGGTTGCCCTGATCGTTGAAATGACCATATCTTTCACACTGGCTGCAATTATTCCTGTTATACGATGGAAAAACTGTTGTATCTCTATTGTATTTTATGCTTTTGGCGTTGACTTCTTAGGCCCTAACTATGCGATCTGGTGGAGTAACGCCCTACAGTTAAGTCTAGGTTGCCCTGAACGTAGAAATGACATTTACTTTCACACTGTTTGCAAATATACATTATATACGATGGAAAATCTGTTGTATTTATATTGTATTCTATGCTTCTGGCGTTGACTTCTTAGGCCCTAACTATTCTATCTGGTGGAACAACACCCCAGAGTGAAGCCTAGGTTGCCCGGAACGTAGAAATGACCTTTACTTTCACAGTGTTTGCAAATATACATTATATACGATATAAAATCTGTTGTATTTATACTGTATTTTATGTTTCGGGCGTTGACTTCTAAGGCCCTAACTATTCGATCTGGTGGAGCAACGCCCTAGAGTGAAGCCTAGGTTGCCCCGAACGTAGAAATGACCATTACCTACACACTATTTGCGATTATTCATTTTATACGATGGTAAAACTGTTGGACTTATGTTGTATTTTATTCTTCTGGCGTTGAATTCTAAGTCCCTAACTACTCGATCTGGTGGAACATGCCCTATAGTTAAGCCTAGGATGCCCGGAAAGTAGAAATGACAATTGCTTTCACACTGTTTGCAATCATTCATTTTATACACTGGAAATGCTGTTGTATTTATATTGTATTTTATGCTTCTGGAGTTGACTTCTAAGGCCGTAGCTATTCGATGTGATGGAGCAACGCCCAAGAGTGATGCCTAGGTTGCCTGGAACGTAGAAATGACCATTACCTTCACACTGTTTGTGATTATTCATTGTATACGATGGTAAAACTGTTGTACTTATGTTATATCTTATTCTTCTGGCGTTGAATTCTAAGTCCCTAGCTATTCCATCTGGTGGAGCGACGCCCTATAGTGAAGTCTAGGTTACCCGGAACGTAGAAATGACCATAACTTTCACACTGGTTGCAAATATACACCATATACGATGGAAAAGCTGTTGTATTTATATTGTATTTTATGCTTCTGGCGTTGTCTTCTTAGGCCCTAGCTATTCGATCTGGTGGAGCAACGCCCAAGAGTGATGCCTAGGTTGCCCGGAACGTAGAAATGACCATTACCTTCACACTGTTTGTGATAATTCATTTTATACGATGGTAAAACTGTTGTACTTAAGTTGTATTTTATTCTTCTGGTGTTGAATTCTAAGTCCCGAGCTATTCGATCTGGTGGAGCGAAGCCCTAGAATGAAGCCTAGGTTACCCGAAACGTAGAAATGACCAGTACTTTCACACTGGTTGCAGTTTTTCCTGTTATACAATGGAAAAACTCTTGCATTTTTATTGTATTTTATGCTTCTGGCGTTGTATTCAAAGTCCCTAACTATGCGATCTGGTGGAGCAACGCCCTACAGTTAAGCCTAGGTTGCCCGGAACGTAGAAATGACCATTACCTTCAGGCTTGTTGCAATTATTCCTGTTATACGATGGAAGAACTGTTGTATTTTTATTGTATTTTATGCTTCTGGCGTTGTATTCAAAGTCCCCAACTATTCGATCTGGTGGAGCAACGCCCTGGAGTCAAGCCTAGGTTGCCCGAAAAGTAGAAATGACCATAACTTTCACACTGTTTGCAGATATACATTATATACGATGGAAAAGCTATTGTATTTATGTTGTATTTTATTCTTCTGGCGTTGAATTCTAAGTCCGTAACTATTCGATGTAGAGGAGCAGCGCTCTAGAGTGAAGCCTAGGTTACCCGGATCGTAGAAAAGACCAGTGCTTTCACACTGGTTGCAGTTATTCCTGTTATACAATGGAAAAACTGTTGCATTTTTATTGTATTTTATGCATCTGGCGTTGTATTCAAAGTCCGTAACTATTCGATCTGGTGGAGCAATGCCCTGGAGTTAAGCCTAGGGTGCCCGGAACGTAGAAATGACCATAACTTTGACACTGTTTGCAATCATTCATTTTATACGATGGAAAAGCTGTTGTATTTGTATTGTATTTTATGTTTCTGGAATTGACTTCTAAGGCCGTAGCTATTCGATCTGGTGGAGCAACGCCCTTGAGCGAAGCCTAGGTTGTCCGTAACGTACAAATGACCATCACACTCACACTGGCTGCAATTATTCCTGTTATACGATGGAAAAACTGTTGTATCTATTTTGTATTTTATGCTTCTGGCGCTGACTTCTTAGGTCCTAACTATTGGATCTGGTGGAGCAACGCCCTTGAGCGAAGCCCAGGATGCCCGGAACGTAGAAATGACCATAACTTTCTTACTGATTGCAATTATTCGTATTATACAATGGAAAATCTGTTGTATTTATATTGTATTTTAACCTTCTGGCGTTGACTTCTAAGGCCGTAGCTATTCGATGTGGTGCACCGACGATCTGGAGTGAAGCCTAGGTTGCCCTGATCGTTGAAATGACCATATCTTTCACACTGGCTGCAATTATTCCTGTTATACGATGGAAAAACTGTTGTATCTCTATTGTATTTTATGCTTTTGGCGTTGACTTCTTAGGCCCTAACTATTGGATGTGGTGGACCAACGCCCTAGAGTGAAGCCTAGGTTGCCCGGAACGTAGAAATGACCATATCTTTCACACTGGTTGCAATTATGCCAGTTATACGATGGTAAAACTGTTGTATTTTTACTGTATTTTGTGCGACTGGAGTTGCTTTCTAAGGCCCCAACTATTCGACCTGGTGGAGCAACGCCCTAGAGTGAAGTCTAGGTTGCCCGGAACGTAGAAATGACCATTACCTTCACACTGTTTGCGATTATTCATTTTATACGATGGTAAAACTGTTGTACATATATCTTATTTTATGCTACTGACGTTGACTTCTTAGGCCCTAACTATTCGTTCAGGTGGAGCAACGCCCTTGAGCGAAGCCTAGGTTGCCCGGAACGTAGAAATGAACTGTACTTTCACACTGGTTGCAATTATTCCTGTTAGACGATGGGAAAACTGTTGTACTTATGTTGTATTTTATGCTTCAGCCGTTGACTTCTAAGGCCGTAGCTATTCGATATGGTGGAGGAACGCCCTAGAGTGATGCCTAGGTTGCGCGGAACGTAGAAATGACCATGCCTTTCGCACTGGTTGCATTTATTCCTGTTATACGATGGAAAAACTGTTGTATATATATTATATTTTATGCTTCAGCCGTTGACTTCTAAGGCCGTAGCTATTCGATATGGTGGAGCAACGCCCTAGAGTGAAGCCTAGGTTGCCAGGAACGTAGAAATGACCATTACTTCCACACTGTTTGCAATTATTCATATTATACAGTGGAAAAACTGTTGTATTTATATTGTATTTTATGCTCCTGGCATTGACTTGTAAGGCCCTAACTATTCGATGTGGTGGAGCAATGCCCTAGAGTGAAGCCTAGATTGACCGGAACGTAGAAATGATCATACCTTTCACACTGGTAGCAATTATTCCTGTTATACAAGGGAAAAACTGTTGTATTTATATTGTACTTTATGCTTCTGGCGTTGACTTCTAAGGCCCTATGTATTCGATCTGGTGGAGCAATGCCTCAGAGTTAAGTCTAGGATGCCCGGAACGTAGAAATGGCCATTACTTTACCACTGGTTGGAATTATTCGTTTTATACGATGGAGAAACTGTTGTATTTATTTTGTATTTGGTGCTTCTGGCGTTGACTTCTAAGGCCCTAACTATTCGATGTGGAGGAGCAACGCCATAGTGCGAAACCTAGGTTGCTCGGAACGTAGAAGTGATCATTACTTTCACACTGGTTGCAATTATTCCTGTTATACGATGGACAAACTGTTGGATTTTTATTGTACTTTAAGCTTCTGGCGTTGACTTCTTAGGCCCTAACTATTCGGTCTGGTGGAGCAACGCCCTAGAGTGAAGCCTAGGTTGCCCGGAATGTAGAAATGACCACCACTTTTAGACTGGTTGCAATTATTCTTGTTATACGATGGAAAAACTGTTGTATTTATATTATATTTTATGCTTCAGCCGTTGACTTCTAAGGCCGTAGCTATTCGATGTGGTGGAGCAACGCCCTAGAGTGAAGCCTAGGTTCCCCGGAAAGTAGAAATGACCATTACGACCACACTGTCTGCAATTATTCATTTTATACAATGGAAAAACTGTTGTATTTATATTGTATTTTATGCTTCTGGCGCTAACTTCTTAGGTCCTAACTATTGGGTCTGGTGGAGCAATGCCTCAGGGTTAAGTCTAGGATGCCCGGAACGTAGAAATGACCATTACCTGCACACTGTTTGCCATTATTCATTTTATACGATGGTAAAACTGTTGTATTTTTATTGTACTTTATGCTTCTGGCGTTGACATCTAAGTCCCTTGCTTTTCGATCTGGTGGAGCAACGCCCTTGAGCGAAGCCTAGGTTGCCCGGAACGTTGAAATGACCTGTACTTTCACACTGGTTGCACTTATTCCTGTTATACGATGGGAAAACTGTTGTACTTATGTTGTATTTTATGCTTCTGGCGTCGAATTCTAAGTCCCTAACTATTCAATCTGGTGGAGCAACGCCCTAGAGTGGAGCCTAGGTTGCCCGGAATGTAGAAATGACCATCACTTTCACACTGGTTGCAATTATTCTTGTTATACCGTGGAAAAACTGTTGTATTTATTTTGTATTTTATGCCTCTGGCGTTGACTCCCAAGGCCGTAGCTATTCGATGTGGTGGAGCAACGCCCGATAGTGAAGCCTAGGTTGCGCGGAACGTAGAAATGACCATGCCTTTCACACTGGTTGCGTTTATTCCTGTTATACGATGGAAAAACTGTTGTATTTATATTATATTTTATGCTTCAGCCGTTGACTTCTAAGGCCGTAGCTACTCGATATGGTGGAGCAACGCCCTAGAGTGAAGCCTAGGTTGCCCGGAAAGTAGAAATGACCATTACTTCCACACTGTTTGCAATTATTCATTTTATACGATGGAAGAACTGTTGTATTTTTATTGTATTTTATGCTTCTGGCGTTGTCTTCTAAGTCCCTTGCTTTTCGATCTGGTGGAGCAACGCCCTTGAGCGAAGCCTAGGTTTCCCGGAACGTAGAAATGACCTGTACTTTCACAGTGGTTGCAATTATTCCTGTTATACGATGGGAAAACTGTTGTACTTATGTTGTATTTTATGATTCTGGAGTCGAATTCTAAGTCCCTAACTATTCGATCTGGTGGAGCAACGCCCTAGAGTGAAGCCTAGGTTGCCCGGAATGTAGAAATGACCACCACTTTTAGACTGGTTGCAATTATTCTTGTTTTACGATGGAAGAACTGTTGTATTTATATTATATTTTATGTTTCAGCCGTTGACTTCTAAGGCCGTAGCTATTCGATGTGGTGGAGCAACGCCCTAGAGTGAAGCCTAGGTTCCCCGGAAAGTAGAAATGACCATTACGACTACACTGTCTGCAATTATTCATTTTATACAATTGTAAAACTGTTGTATTTATATTGTGTTTTATGCTTCTGGCGCTAACTTCTTAGGTCCTAACTATTGGGTCTGGTGGAGCAATGACTCAGAGTTAAGTCTAGGATGCCCGGAACGTAGAAATGACCATTACCTTCACACTGTTTGCCATTATTCATTTTATACGATGGTAAAACTGTTGTATTTTTATTGTACTTTATGCTTCTGGCGTTGACATCTAAGTCCCTTGCTTTTCGATGTGGTGGAGCAACGCCCTTCAGCGAAGCCTAGGTTGCCCGGAACGTAGAAATGACCTGTACTTTCACACTGGTTGCACTTATTCCTGTTATACGATGGGAAAACTGTTGTACTTATGTTGTATTTTATGCTTCTGGCGTCGAATTCTAAGTCCCTAACTATTCAATCTGGTGGAGCAACGCCCTAGTGTGGAGCCTAGGTTGCCCGGAATGTAGAAATGACCATCACTTTCACACTGGTTGCAATTATTCGTTTTATACGATGGAAAAACTGTTGTATTTATTTTGTATTTGGTGCTTCTGGCGTTGACTTCTAAGGCCGTAGCTATTCGATCTGGTGGAGCAATGCCTCAGAGTTAAGTCTAGGATGCCCGGAACGTAGAAATGGCCATTACTCTCCTACTGGTTGGAATTATTCGATTTATACGATGGAAAAACTGTTGTATTTGTATTGTATTTCATGTTTCTGGCGTTGACTTCTAAGGCCGCAGCTATTCGATGTGGTGGAACAACGCCCTAGAGTGAAGCCTAGGTTGCCCGGAAAGTAGAAATGACCATGTCTTTCACACTGGTTGCATTTATTCCTGTTATACGATGGAAAAACTGTTGTATTTATATTATATTTTATGCTTCAGCCGTTGACTTCTAAGGCCGTAGCTATTCGATATGGTGGAGCAACGCCCTAGAGTGAAGCCCAGGTTGCCCGGAAAGTAGAAATGACCATTACTTCCACACTGTTTGCAATTATTCATTTTATACGATGGAAAAACTGTTGTATTTTTATTGTATTTTATGCTTCTGGCGTTGACTTCTAAGTCCCATGCTTTTCGATCTGGTGGAGCAACGCCATTGAGCGAAGCCTAGGTTACCCGGAACGTAGAAATGACCAGTACTTTCACACTGGTTGCAGTTATTCCTCTTATACGATGGAAAAACTGTTGCATTTTTTTGTATTTTATGCTTCTGGCGTTGAATTCTAAGTCCCTAACTATGCGATCTGGTGGAGTAACGCCCTACAGTTAAGTCTAGGTTGCACTGAACGTAGAAATGACATTTACTTTCACACTGTTTGCAAATATACATTATATACGATGGAAAATCTGTTGTATTTATATTGTATTCTATGCTTCTGGCGTTGACTTCTTAGGCCCTAACTATTCTATCTGGTGGAACAACACCCCAGAGTGAAGCCTAGGTTGCCCGGAACGTAGAAATGACCTTTACTTTCACAGTGTTTGCAAATATACATTATATACGATATAAAATCTGTTGTATTTATACTGTATTTTATGTTTCGGGCGTTGACTTCTAAGGCCCTAACTATTCTATCTGGTGGAACAACACCCCAGAGTGAAGCCTAGGTTGCCCGGAACGTAGAAATGACCTTTACTTTCACAGTGTTTGCAAATATACATTATATACGATATAAAATCTGTTGTATTTATACTGTATTTTATGTTTCGGGCGTTGACTTCTAAGGCCCTAACTATTCGATCTGGTGGAGCAACGCCCTTGAGCGAAGCCCAGGATGCCCGGAACGTAGAAATGACCATAACTTTCTTACTGATTGCAATTATTCGTATTATACAATGGAAAATCTGTTGTATTTATATTGTATTTTAACCTTCTGGCGTTGACTTCTAAGGCCGTAGCTATTCGATGTGGTGCACCGACGATCTGGAGTGAAGCCTAGGTTGCCCTGATCGTTGAAATGACCATATCTTTCACACTGGCTGCAATTATTCCTGTTATACGATGGAAAAACTGTTGTATCTCTATTGTATTTTATGCTTTTGGCGTTGACTTCTTAGGCCCTAACTATTGGATGTGGTGGACCAACGCCCTAGAGTGAAGCCTAGGTTGCCCGGAACGTAGAAATGACCATATCTTTCACACTGGTTGCAATTATGCCAGTTATACGATGGTAAAACTGTTGTATTTTTACTGTATTTTGTGCGACTGGAGTTGCTTTCTAAGGCCCCAACTATTCGACCTGGTGGAGCAACGCCCTAGAGTGAAGTCTAGGTTGCCCGGAACGTAGAAATGACCATTACCTTCACACTGTTTGCGATTATTCATTTTATACGATGGTAAAACTGTTGTACATATATCTTATTTTATGCTACTGACGTTGACTTCTTAGGCCCTAACTATTCGTTCAGGTGGAGCAACGCCCTTGAGCGAAGCCTAGGTTGCCCGGAACGTAGAAATGAACTGTACTTTCACACTGGTTGCAATTATTCCTGTTAGACGATGGGAAAACTGTTGTACTTATGTTGTATTTTATGCTTCAGCCGTTGACTTCTAAGGCCGTAGCTATTCGATATGGTGGAGGAACGCCCTAGAGTGATGCCTAGGTTGCGCGGAACGTAGAAATGACCATGCCTTTCGCACTGGTTGCATTTATTCCTGTTATACGATGGAAAAACTGTTGTATATATATTATATTTTATGCTTCAGCCGTTGACTTCTAAGGCCGTAGCTATTCGATATGGTGGAGCAACGCCCTGGAGTGAAGCCTAGGTTGCCAGGAACGTAGAAATGACCATTACTTCCACACTGTTTGCAATTATTCATATTATACAGTGGAAAAACTGTTGTATTTATATTGTATTTTATGCTCCTGGCATTGACTTGTAAGGCCCTAACTATTCGATGTGGTGGAGCAATGCCCTAGAGTGAAGCCTAGATTGACCGGAACGTAGAAATGATCATACCTTTCACACTGGTAGCAATTATTCCTGTTATACAAGGGAAAAACTGTTGTATTTATATTGTACTTTATGCTTCTGGCGTTGACTTCTAAGGCCCTATGTATTCGATCTGGTGGAGCAATGCCTCAGAGTTAAGTCTAGGATGCCCGGAACGTAGAAATGGCCATTACTTTACCACTGGTTGGAATTATTCGTTTTATACGATGGAGAAACTGTTGTATTTATTTTGTATTTGGTGCTTCTGGCGTTGACTTCTAAGGCCCTAACTATTCGATGTGGAGGAGCAACGCCATAGTGCGAAACCTAGGTTGCTCGGAACGTAGAAGTGATCATTACTTTCACACTGGTTGCAATTATTCCTGTTATACGATGGACAAACTGTTGGATTTTTATTGTACTTTAAGCTTCTGGCGTTGACTTCTTAGGCCCTAACTATTCGGTCTGGTGGAGCAACGCCCTAGAGTGAAGCCTAGGTTGCCCGGAATGTAGAAATGACCACCACTTTTAGACTGGTTGCAATTATTCTTGTTATACGATGGAAAAACTGTTGTATTTATATTATATTTTATGCTTCAGCCGTTGACTTCTAAGGCCGTAGCTATTCGATGTGGTGGAGCAACGCCCTAGAGTGAAGCCTAGGTTCCCCGGAAAGTAGAAATGACCATTACGACCACACTGTCTGCAATTATTCATTTTATACAATGGAAAAACTGTTGTATTTATATTGTATTTTATGCTTCTGGCGCTAACTTCTTAGGTCCTAACTATTGGGTCTGGTGGAGCAATGCCTCAGGGTTAAGTCTAGGATGCCCGGAGAGTAGAAATGACCATTACTTCCACACTGTTTGCAATTATTCATTTTATACGATGGAAGAACTGTTGTATTTTTATTGTATTTTATGCTTCTGGCGTTGTCTTCTAAGTCCCTTGCTTTTCGATCTGGTGGAGCAACGCCCTTGAGCGAAGCCTAGGTTTCCCGGAACGTAGAAATGACCTGTACTTTCACAGTGGTTGCAATTATTCCTGTTATACGATGGGAAAACTGTTGTACTTATGTTGTATTTTATGATTCTGGAGTCGAATTCTAAGTCCCTAACTATTCGATCTGGTGGAGCAACGCCCTGGAGTGAAGCCTAGGTTGCCCGGAATGTAGAAATGACCACCACTTTTAGACTGGTTGCAATTATTCTTGTTTTACGATGGAAGAACTGTTGTATTTATATTATATTTTATGTTTCAGCCGTTGACTTCTAAGGCCGTAGCTATTCGATGTGGTGGAGCAACGCCCTAGAGTGAAGCCTAGGTTCCCCGGAAAGTAGAAATGACCATTACGACTACACTGTCTGCAATTATTCATTTTATACAATTGTAAAACTGTTGTATTTATATTGTGTTTTATGCTTCTGGCGCTAACTTCTTAGGTCCTAACTATTGGGTCTGGTGGAGCAATGACTCAGAGTTAAGTCTAGGATGCCCGGAACGTAGAAATGACCATTACCTTCACACTGTTTGCCATTATTCATTTTATACGATGGTAAAACTGTTGTATTTTTATTGTACTTTATGCTTCTGGCGTTGACATCTAAGTCCCTTGCTTTTCGATGTGGTGGAGCAACGCCCTTCAGCGAAGCCTAGGTTGCCCGGAACGTAGAAATGACCTGTACTTTCACACTGGTTGCACTTATTCCTGTTATACGATGGGAAAACTGTTGTACTTATGTTGTATTTTATGCTTCTGGCGTCGAATTCTAAGTCCCTAACTATTCAATCTGGTGGAGCAACGCCCTAGTGTGGAGCCTAGGTTGCCCGGAATGTAGAAATGACCATCACTTTCACACTGGTTGCAATTATTCGTTTTATACGATGGAAAAACTGTTGTATTTATTTTGTATTTGGTGCTTCTGGCGTTGACTTCTAAGGCCGTAGCTATTCGATCTGGTGGAGCAATGCCTCAGAGTTAAGTCTAGGATGCCCGGAACGTAGAAATGGCCATTACTCTCCTACTGGTTGGAATTATTCGATTTATACGATGGAAAAACTGTTGTATTTGTATTGTATTTCATGTTTCTGGCGTTGACTTCTAAGGCCGCAGCTATTCGATGTGGTGGAACAACGCCCTAGAGTGAAGCCTAGGTTGCCCGGAAAGTAGAAATGACCATGTCTTTCACACTGGTTGCATTTATTCCTGTTATACGATGGAAAAACTGTTGTATTTATATTATATTTTATGCTTCAGCCGTTGACTTCTAAGGCCGTAGCTATTCGATATGGTGGAGCAACGCCCTAGAGTGAAGCCCAGGTTGCCCGGAAAGTAGAAATGACCATTACTTCCACACTGTTTGCAATTATTCATTTTATACGATGGAAAAACTGTTGTATTTTTATTGTATTTTATGCTTCTGGCGTTGACTTCTAAGTCCCATGCTTTTCGATCTGGTGGAGCAACGCCATTGAGCGAAGCCTAGGTTACCCGGAACGTAGAAATGACCAGTACTTTCACACTGGTTGCAGTTATTCCTCTTATACGATGGAAAAACTGTTGCATTTTTTTGTATTTTATGCTTCTGGCGTTGAATTCTAAGTCCCTAACTATGCGATCTGGTGGAGTAACGCCCTACAGTTAAGTCTAGGTTGCCCTGAACGTAGAAATGACATTTACTTTCACACTGTTTGCAAATATACATTATATACGATGGAAAATCTGTTGTATTTATATTGTATTCTATGCTTCTGGCGTTGACTTCTTAGGCCCTAACTATTCTATCTGGTGGAACAACACCCCAGAGTGAAGCCTAGGTTGCCCGGAACGTAGAAATGACCTTTACTTTCACAGTGTTTGCAAATATACATTATATACGATATAAAATCTGTTGTATTTATACTGTATTTTATGTTTCGGGCGTTGACTTCTAAGGCCCTAACTATTCGATCTGGTGGAGCAACGCCCTAGAGTGAAGCCTAGGTTGCCCCGAACGTAGAAATGACCATTACCTACACACTATTTGCGATTATTCATTTTATACGATGGTAAAACTGTTGGACTTATGTTGTATTTTATTCTTCTGGCGTTGAATTCTAAGTCCCTAACTACTCGATCTGGTGGAACATGCCCTATAGTTAAGCCTAGGATGCCCGGAAAGTAGAAATGACAATTGCTTTCACACTGTTTGCAATCATTCATTTTATACACTGGAAATGCTGTTGTATTTATATTGTATTTTATGCTTCTGGAGTTGACTTCTAAGGCCGTAGCTATTCGATGTGATGGAGCAACGCCCAAGAGTGATGCCTAGGTTGCCTGGAACGTAGAAATGACCATTACCTTCACACTGTTTGTGATTATTCATTGTATACGATGGTAAAACTGTTGTACTTATGTTATATCTTATTCTTCTGGCGTTGAATTCTAAGTCCCTAGCTATTCCATCTGGTGGAGCGACGCCCTATAGTGAAGTCTAGGTTACCCGGAACGTAGAAATGACCATAACTTTCACACTGGTTGCAAATATACACCATATACGATGGAAAAGCTGTTGTATTTATATTGTATTTTATGCTTCTGGCGTTGTCTTCTTAGGCCCTAGCTATTCGATCTGGTGGAGCAACGCCCAAGAGTGATGCCTAGGTTGCCCGGAACGTAGAAATGACCATTACCTTCACACTGTTTGTGATAATTCATTTTATACGATGGTAAAACTGTTGTACTTAAGTTGTATTTTATTCTTCTGGTGTTGAATTCTAAGTCCCGAGCTATTCGATCTGGTGGAGCGAAGCCGTAGAATGAAGCCTAGGTTACCCGAAACGTAGAAATGACCAGTACTTTCACACTGGTTGCAGTTTTTCCTGTTATACAATGGAAAAACTCTTGCATTTTTATTGTATTTTATGCTTCTGGCGTTGTATTCAAAGTCCCTAACTATGCGATCTGGTGGAGCAACGCCCTACAGTTAAGCCTAGGTTGCCCGGAACGTAGAAATGACCATTACCTTCAGGCTTGTTGCAATTATTCCTGTTATACGATGGAAGAACTGTTGTATTTTTATTGTATTTTATGCTTCTGGCGTTGTATTCAAAGTCCCCAACTATTCGATCTGGTGGAGCAACGCCCTGGAGTCAAGCCTAGGTTGCCCGAAAAGTAGAAATGACCATAACTTTCACACTGTTTGCAGATATACATTATATACGATGGAAAAGCTATTGTATTTATGTTGTATTTTATTCTTCTGGCGTTGAATTCTAAGTCCGTAACTATTCGATGTAGAGGAGCAGCGCTCTAGAGTGAAGCCTAGGTTACCCGGATCGTAGAAAAGACCAGTGCTTTCACACTGGTTGCAGTTATTCCTGTTATACAATGGAAAAACTGTTGCATTTTTATTGTATTTTATGCATCTGGCGTTGTATTCAAAGTCCGTAACTATTCGATCTGGTGGAGCAATGCCCTGGAGTTAAGCCTAGGGTGCCCGGAACGTAGAAATGACCATAACTTTGACACTGTTTGCAATCATTCATTTTATACGATGGAAAAGCTGTTGTATTTGTATTGTATTTTATGTTTCTGGAATTGACTTCTAAGGCCGTAGCTATTCGATCTGGTGGAGCAACGCCCTTGAGCGAAGCCTAGGTTGTCCGTAACGTACAAATGACCATCACACTCACACTGGCTGCAATTATTCCTGTTATACGATGGAAAAACTGTTGTATCTATTTTGTATTTTATGCTTCTGGCGCTGACTTCTTAGGTCCTAACTATTGGATCTGGTGGAGCAACGCCCTTGAGCGAAGCCCAGGATGCCCGGAACGTAGAAATGACCATAACTTTCTTACTGATTGCAATTATTCGTATTATACAATGGAAAATCTGTTGTATTTATATTGTATTTTAACCTTCTGGCGTTGACTTCTAAGGCCGTAGCTATTCGATGTGGTGCACCGACGATCTGGAGTGAAGCCTAGGTTGCCCTGATCGTTGAAATGACCATATCTTTCACACTGGCTGCAATTATTCCTGTTATACGATGGAAAAACTGTTGTATCTCTATTGTATTTTATGCTTTTGGCGTTGACTTCTTAGGCCCTAACTATTGGATGTGGTGGACCAACGCCCTAGAGTGAAGCCTAGGTTGCCCGGAACGTAGAAATGACCATATCTTTCACACTGGTTGCAATTATGCCAGGTATACGATGGTAAAACTGTTGTATTTTTACTGTATTTTGTGCGACTGGAGTTGCTTTCTAAGGCCCCAACTATTCGACCTGGTGGAGCAACGCCCTAGAGTGAAGTCTAGGTTGCCCGGAACGTAGAAATGACCATTACCTTCACACTGTTTGCGATTATTCATTTTATACGATGGTAAAACTGTTGTACATATATCTTATTTTATGCTACTGACGTTGACTTCTTAGGCCCTAACTATTCGTTCAGGTGGAGCAAC
This sequence comes from Calliopsis andreniformis, assembly GCF_051401765.1. NCBI lineage: Eukaryota > Metazoa > Arthropoda > Insecta > Hymenoptera > Andrenidae > Calliopsis > Calliopsis andreniformis. Next base: position 22,545,992 of record NW_027480422.1, read on the forward strand.
GCCCTTGAGCGAAGCCTAGGTTGCCCGGAACGTAGAAATGAACTGTACTTTCACACTGGTTGCAATTATTCCTGTTAGACGATGGGAAAACTGTTGTACTTATGTTGTATTTTATGCTTCAGCCGTTGACTTCTAAGGCCGTAGCTATTCGATATGGTGGAGGAACGCCCTAGAGTGATGCCTAGGTTGCGCGGAACGTAGAAATGACCATGCCTTTCGCACTGGTTGCATTTATTCCTGTTATACGATGGAAAAACTGTTGTATATATATTATATTTTATGCTTCAGCCGTTGACTTCTAAGGCCGTAGCTATTCGATATGGTGGAGCAACGCCCTAGAGTGAAGCCTAGGTTGCCAGGAACGTAGAAATGACCATTACTTCCACACTGTTTGCAATTATTCATATTATACAGTGGAAAAACTGTTGTATTTATATTGTATTTTATGCTCCTGGCATTGACTTGTAAGGCCCTAACTATTCGATGTGGTGGAGCAATGCCCTAGAGTGAAGCCTAGATTGACCGGAACGTAGAAATGATCATACCTTTCACACTGGTAGCAATTATTCCTGTTATACAAGGGAAAAACTGTTGTATTTATATTGTACTTTATGCTTCTGGCGTTGACTTCTAAGGCCCTATGTATTCGATCTGGTGGAGCAATGCCTCAGAGTTAAGTCTAGGATGCCCGGAACGTAGAAATGGCCATTACTTTACCACTGGTTGGAATTATTCGTTTTATACGATGGAGAAACTGTTGTATTTATTTTGTATTTGGTGCTTCTGGCGTTGACTTCTAAGGCCCTAACTATTCGATGTGGAGGAGCAACGCCATAGTGCGAAACCTAGGTTGCTCGGAACGTAGAAGTGATCATTACTTTCACACTGGTTGCAATTATTCCTGTTATACGATGGACAAACTGTTGGATTTTTATTGTACTTTAAGCTTCTGGCGTTGACTTCTTAGGCCCTAACTATTCGGTCTGGTGGAGCAACGCCCTAGAGTGAAGCCTAGGTTGCCCGGAATGTAGAAATGACCACCACTTTTAGACTGGTTGCAATTATTCTTGTTATACGATGGAAAAACTGTTGTATTTATATTATATTTTATGCTTCAGCCGTTGACTTCTAAGGCCGTAGCTATTCGATGTGGTGGAGCAACGCCCTAGAGTGAAGCCTAGGTTCCCCGGAAAGTAGAAATGACCATTACGACCACACTGTCTGCAATTATTCATTTTATACAATGGAAAAACTGTTGTATTTATATTGTATTTTATGCTTCTGGCGCTAACTTCTTAGGTCCTAACTATTGGGTCTGGTGGAGCAATGCCTCAGGGTTAAGTCTAGGATGCCCGGAACGTAGAAATGACCATTACCTGCACACTGTTTGCCATTATTCATTTTATACGATGGTAAAACTGTTGTATTTTTATTGTACTTTATGCTTCTGGCGTTGACATCTAAGTCCCTTGCTTTTCGATCTGGTGGAGCAACGCCCTTGAGCGAAGCCTAGGTTGCCCGGAACGTTGAAATGACCTGTACTTTCACACTGGTTGCACTTATTCCTGTTATACGATGGGAAAACTGTTGTACTTATGTTGTATTTTATGCTTCTGGCGTCGAATTCTAAGTCCCTAACTATTCAATCTGGTGGAGCAACGCCCTAGAGTGGAGCCTAGGTTGCCCGGAATGTAGAAATGACCATCACTTTCACACTGGTTGCAATTATTCTTGTTATACCGTGGAAAAACTGTTGTATTTATTTTGTATTTTATGCCTCTGGCGTTGACTCCCAAGGCCGTAGCTATTCGATGTGGTGGAGCAACGCCCGATAGTGAAGCCTAGGTTGCGCGGAACGTAGAAATGACCATGCCTTTCACACTGGTTGCGTTTATTCCTGTTATACGATGGAAAAACTGTTGTATTTATATTATATTTTATGCTTCAGCCGTTGACTTCTAAGGCCGTAGCTACTCGATATGGTGGAGCAACGCCCTAGAGTGAAGCCTAGGTTGCCCGGAAAGTAGAAATGACCATTACTTCCACACTGTTTGCAATTATTCATTTTATACGATGGAAGAACTGTTGTATTTTTATTGTATTTTATGCTTCTGGCGTTGTCTTCTAAGTCCCTTGCTTTTCGATCTGGTGGAGCAACGCCCTTGAGCGAAGCCTAGGTTTCCCGGAACGTAGAAATGACCTGTACTTTCACAGTGGTTGCAATTATTCCTGTTATACGATGGGAAAACTGTTGTACTTATGTTGTATTTTATGATTCTGGAGTCGAATTCTAAGTCCCTAACTATTCGATCTGGTGGAGCAACGCCCTAGAGTGAAGCCTAGGTTGCCCGGAATGTAGAAATGACCACCACTTTTAGACTGGTTGCAATTATTCTTGTTTTACGATGGAAGAACTGTTGTATTTATATTATATTTTATGTTTCAGCCGTTGACTTCTAAGGCCGTAGCTATTCGATGTGGTGGAGCAACGCCCTAGAGTGAAGCCTAGGTTCCCCGGAAAGTAGAAATGACCATTACGACTACACTGTCTGCAATTATTCATTTTATACAATTGTAAAACTGTTGTATTTATATTGTGTTTTATGCTTCTGGCGCTAACTTCTTAGGTCCTAACTATTGGGTCTGGTGGAGCAATGACTCAGAGTTAAGTCTAGGATGCCCGGAACGTAGAAATGACCATTACCTTCACACTGTTTGCCATTATTCATTTTATACGATGGTAAAACTGTTGTATTTTTATTGTACTTTATGCTTCTGGCGTTGACATCTAAGTCCCTTGCTTTTCGATGTGGTGGAGCAACGCCCTTCAGCGAAGCCTAGGTTGCCCGGAACGTAGAAATGACCTGTACTTTCACACTGGTTGCACTTATTCCTGTTATACGATGGGAAAACTGTTGTACTTATGTTGTATTTTATGCTTCTGGCGTCGAATTCTAAGTCCCTAACTATTCAATCTGGTGGAGCAACGCCCTAGTGTGGAGCCTAGGTTGCCCGGAATGTAGAAATGACCATCACTTTCACACTGGTTGCAATTATTCGTTTTATACGATGGAAAAACTGTTGTATTTATTTTGTATTTGGTGCTTCTGGCGTTGACTTCTAAGGCCGTAGCTATTCGATCTGGTGGAGCAATGCCTCAGAGTTAAGTCTAGGATGCCCGGAACGTAGAAATGGCCATTACTCTCCTACTGGTTGGAATTATTCGATTTATACGATGGAAAAACTGTTGTATTTGTATTGTATTTCATGTTTCTGGCGTTGACTTCTAAGGCCGCAGCTATTCGATGTGGTGGAACAACGCCCTAGAGTGAAGCCTAGGTTGCCCGGAAAGTAGAAATGACCATGTCTTTCACACTGGTTGCATTTATTCCTGTTATACGATGGAAAAACTGTTGTATTTATATTATATTTTATGCTTCAGCCGTTGACTTCTAAGGCCGTAGCTATTCGATATGGTGGAGCAACGCCCTAGAGTGAAGCCCAGGTTGCCCGGAAAGTAGAAATGACCATTACTTCCACACTGTTTGCAATTATTCATTTTATACGATGGAAAAACTGTTGTATTTTTATTGTATTTTATGCTTCTGGCGTTGACTTCTAAGTCCCATGCTTTTCGATCTGGTGGAGCAACGCCATTGAGCGAAGCCTAGGTTACCCGGAACGTAGAAATGACCAGTACTTTCACACTGGTTGCAGTTATTCCTCTTATACGATGGAAAAACTGTTGCATTTTTTTGTATTTTATGCTTCTGGCGTTGAATTCTAAGTCCCTAACTATGCGATCTGGTGGAGTAACGCCCTACAGTTAAGTCTAGGTTGCCCTGAACGTAGAAATGACATTTACTTTCACACTGTTTGCAAATATACATTATATACGATGGAAAATCTGTTGTATTTATATTGTATTCTATGCTTCTGGCGTTGACTTCTTAGGCCCTAACTATTCTATCTGGTGGAACAACACCCCAGAGTGAAGCCTAGGTTGCCCGGAACGTAGAAATGACCTTTACTTTCACAGTGTTTGCAAATATACATTATATACGATATAAAATCTGTTGTATTTATACTGTATTTTATGTTTCGGGCGTTGACTTCTAAGGCCCTAACTATTCGATCTGGTGGAGCAACGCCCTAGAGTGAAGCCTAGGTTGCCCCGAACGTAGAAATGACCATTACCTACACACTATTTGCGATTATTCATTTTATACGATGGTAAAACTGTTGGACTTATGTTGTATTTTATTCTTCTGGCGTTGAATTCTAAGTCCCTAACTACTCGATCTGGTGGAACATGCCCTATAGTTAAGCCTAGGATGCCCGGAAAGTAGAAATGACAATTGCTTTCACACTGTTTGCAATCATTCATTTTATACACTGGAAATGCTGTTGTATTTATATTGTATTTTATGCTTCTGGAGTTGACTTCTAAGGCCGTAGCTATTCGATGTGATGGAGCAACGCCCAAGAGTGATGCCTAGGTTGCCTGGAACGTAGAAATGACCATTACCTTCACACTGTTTGTGATTATTCATTTTATACGATGGTAAAACTGTTGTACTTATGTTATATCTTATTCTTCTGGCGTTGAATTCTAAGTCCCTAGCTATTCCATCTGGTGGAGCGACGCCCTAGAGTGAAGTCTAGGTTACCCGGAACGTAGAAATGACCAGTACTTTCACACTGGTTGCAGTTATTCCTGTTATACAATGGAAAAACTGTTGCATTTTTATTGTATTTTATGCTTATGGCGTTGAATTCTATGTCCCTAACTATGCGTTCTGGTGGAGCAACGCCCTACAGTTAAGTCTAGGTTGCCCGGAACGTAGAAATGACCTTTACTTTCACACTGTTTGCAAATTTACATTATATACGATGGAAAATCTGTTGTATTTATATTGTATTTTATGCTTCTGGCGTTGACTTCTTAGGCCCTAACTATTCGATCTGGTGGAACGACGCCCTAGAGTGAAGCCTAGGTTGCCCGGAACGTAGAAATGACCTTTACTTTCACACTGTTTGCAAATATACATTATATACGATATAAAAGCCGTTGTATTTATATTGTATTTTATGTTTCGGGCGCTGACTTCTAAGGCCCTAACTATTCGATCTGGTGGAGCAACGCCCAAGAGTGATGCCTAGGTTGCCCGGAACGTAGAAATGACCATTACCTTCACACTGTTTGTGATAATTCATTTTATACGATGGTAAAACTGTTGTACTTAAGTTGTATTTTATTCTTCTGGTGTTGAATTCTAAGTCCCGAGCTATTCGATCTGGTGGAGCGAAGCCCTAGAATGAAGCCTAGGTTACCCGAAACGTAGAAATGACCAGTACTTTCACACTGGTTGCAGTTTTTCCTGTTATACAATGGAAAAACTCTTGCATTTTTATTGTATTTTATGCTTCTGGCGTTGTATTCAAAGTCCCTAACTATGCGATCTGGTGGAGCAACGCCCTACAGTTAAGCCTAGGTTGCCCGGAACGTAGAAATGACCATTACCTTCAGGCTTGTTGCAATTATTCCTGTTATACGATGGAAGAACTGTTGTATTTTTATTGTATTTTATGCTTCTGGCGTTGTATTCAAAGTCCCCAACTATTCGATCTGGTGGAGCAACGCCCTGGAGTCAAGCCTAGGTTGCCCGAAAAGTAGAAATGACCATAACTTTCACACTGTTTGCAATCATTCATTTTATACGATCTAAAAGCTGTTGTATTTATATTGTATTTTATGCTTCTGGAGTTGACCTCTTAGGCCCTAACTATTGGATCTGTTGGAGCAGCGCCCTAGGGTGAAGCCTAGGTTGCCCGGAACGCATAAATGACCATAACTTTCATACTGATTGCAATTATTCGTTTTATACGATGGATAAGCTGTTGTGTTTCTATCGTATTTTAAGCTTCTGGCGTTGACTTCTTTGGCCCTAACTATTCGATCTGGTGGAGCAACGCCCTACAGTTAAGCCTTGGTTGCCCGAAACGTAGAAATGACCTTTACTTTCACACTGATTGCAAATATACATTATATACGATGGAAAAGCTGTTGCATTTATATTGTATTTTATGCTTCTGGCGTTGACTTCTTACGCCCTAACTGTTCGATCTGGTGGAACAACGCCCTACAGTGAAGACTAGGTTGCCCGGAACGTAGAAATGACCTTTACTTTCACACTGTTTGCAGATATACATTATATACGATGGAAAAGCTGTTGTATTTATGTTGTATTTTATTCTTCTGGCGTTGAATTCTAAGTCCCTAGCTATTCGATGTAGAGGAGCAACGCTCTAGAGTGAAGCCTAGGTTACCCGGAACGTAGAAAAGACCAGTGCTTTCACACTGGTTGCAGTTATTCCTGTTATACAATGGAAAAACTGTTGCATTTTTATTGTATTTTATGCATCTGGCGTTGTATTCAAAGTCCGTAACTATTCGATCTGGTGGAGCAATGCCCTGGAGTTAAGCCTAGGGTGCCCGGAACGTAGAAATGATCATAACTTTGACACTGTTTGCAATCATTCATTTTATACGATGGAAAAGCTGTTGTATTTGTATTGTATTTTATGTTTCTGGAATTGACTTCTAAGGCCGTAGCTATTCGATCTGGTGGAGCAACGCCCTTGAGCGAAGCCTAGGTTGTCCGGAACGTACAAATGACCATCACTCTCACACTGGCTGCAATTATTCCTGTTATACGATGGAAAAACTGTTGTATCTATTTTGTATTTTATGCTTCTGGCGCTGACTTCTTAGGTCCTAACTTTTGGATCTGGTGGAGCAACGCCCTTGAGCGAAGCCCAGGATGCCCGGAACCTAGAAATGACCATAACTTTCTTACTGATTGCAATTATTTGTATTATACAATGGAAAATCTGTTGTATTTATATTGTATTTTAACCTTCTGGCGTTGACTTCTAAGGCCGTAGCTATTCGATGTGGTGCAGCGACGCCCTGGAGTGAAGCCTAGGTTGGCCTGATCGTTGAAATGACCATATCTTTCACACTGGTTGCAATTATTCCTGTTATACGATGGAAAAACTGTTGTATCTCTATTGTATTTTATGCTTCTGGCGTTGACTTCTTAGGCCCTAACTATTCGATCTGGTGGAGCAACGCCATAGAGAGAAGCCTAGATTTCCGGAACGTAGAAATGACCATTACCTTCAGGCATGTTGCAATTGTTCCTGTTATACGATGAAAGAACTGTTGTATTTTTATTGTGTTTTATGCGTCTGGAGTTGTTTTCGAAGTCCCTAACTATTCGACCTGGTGGAGCAACGCCCTAGAGTGAAGCCTAGGTTGCACGGAACGTAGAAATGCCCATTACTTTCACACTGGTTGTAATTATTCCTGTTATACGATGGAATAACTGTTGTATTTATATTTCATTTTATGCTTCTTGCGTTGACTTCTCAGGACCTAGCTATTCGATCTGGTGGTGCAACTCTCTAGAGTGAAGCCTAGGTTGCCCGGAACGTAGAAATGACCATGTCTTTCACACTGGTTGCAATTATTCCTGTTATACAATGGAAAAACTGTTGTATTTATATTGTATTTTATGCTTCTGGTGTAGACTTCTTTGGCCCTAGCTATTCGATCTGGAGGAACAACGCCCTAGAGTGAAGCCTAGGTTGCCCGGAACGTAGAAATGACCATCACTTTCACACTGGTTGCAATTATTCTTGTTATACAATGGAAAAACTGTTGTATTTATATTGTATTTTATGCTTCTGCTGTAGACTTCTTAGGCCCTAGCTATTCGATCTGGAGGAACAACGCCCTAGAGTGAAGCCTAGGTTGCCCGGAACGTAGAAATGACCATGTCTTTCACACTGGTTGCAATTATTCCTGTTATACGACGGAAAAACTGTTGTATTTCTATTGTATTTTATGTTTCTGGCGTTGACTTCTTAGGCCCTAACCATTTGACCTGGTGGAGCAACGCCCTAGAGAGAAGCCTAGATTGCCCGGAACGTAGAAATGACCATAACCATCAGACTGGTTGCAATTATTCGTTTTGTACGATGGAAAGACTGTTGTATTTATATTGTATGTTATAGTTATGGCGTTGTCTTCTAGGGCCGTAGCTATTCGATGTGGTTGAGCAACGTCCTAGAGTGAAGCCTAGGTTGCCCGGAATGTAGAAATGACCACAGCTTTCATACTGGTTGCAATTATTCGTTTTATACGATGGAAAAACTGTTGTATTTATTTTGTATTTGGTGCTCCTGGCTTTGACTTCTTAGGCCCTAGCTATTGGATCTGGTGGACCAACGCCCTAGAGTGAAGCCTAGGTTGCCCGAAACGTAGAAATGACCTTTACTTTCACACTGTTTGCAAATATACATTGTATGCGATGGAAAAACTGTTGTATCTATTTTGTATTTTATGCTTCTGGCGTTGACTTCTTAGGCCCTAACTATTCGATCTGGTGGAGCAACGCCCTAGAGTGAAGCCTAGGTTGCCCGGAATGTAGAAATGACCATCACGTTCAGACTGGTTGCAATTATTCTTGTTATACGATGGAAAAACTGTTGTATTTATATTATATTTTAAGCTTCAGCCGTTGACTTCTAAGTCCCTAGCTATTCGATCTGGTGGAGCAACGCCCTAGAGTGAGGCCTAGGTTGCCTGGAATGCAGAAATGACCAGTACTTTCACACTGTTTGCAAATATACATTATATACGATGGAAATGCTGTTGTACTTATATTGTATTTTATGTCTCTGGCGTTGACTTCTTAGGTCCTCACTATTTGATCTGGTGGAGTACCGGCCTAGAGTGAAGCCTAGGTTGCCCGGAAAGTAGAAGTGGCCTGTACTTTCACACTGGTTGCAGTTATTCCTGTTATACGATGGAAAAACTGTTGCATTTTAATTGTATTTTATGCTTCCGGCGTTGAATTCTAAGTCCCTAACTATGCGATCTGGAGGAGAAACGTCCTACAGTGAAGCCTAGGTTGCCCGAAACGTAGAAATGACCTTTACTTTCACACTGTTTGCAAATTTACATTATATGCGATGGAAAAACTGTTGTATCTATTTTGTATTTTATGCTTTTGGCGTTCACTTCTAAGGCCCTATGTATTGGATCTGGTGGAGCAATGCCTCAGAGTTAAGTGTAGGATGCCCTGAACGTAGAAATGGCCATTACTTTCACACTGGTTGCAATTATTCGTTTTATACGATGGTAAAACTGTTGTATTTATTTTGTATTTGGTGCTTCTGGCGTTGACTTCTTAGGCCCTAACTATTGGATGTGGTGGACCAACGCCCTAGAGTGAAGCCTAGGTTGCCCGGAACGTAGAAATGACCATATCTTTCACACTGGTTGCAATTATGCCAGTTATACGATGGTAAAACTGTTGTACTTTTAATGTATTTTATGCGACTGGAGTTGCTTTCTAAGGCCCCAACTATTCGACCTGGTGGAGCAACGCCCTAGAGTGAAGTCTAGGTTGCCCGGAACGTAGAAATGACCATTACCTTCACACTGTTTGCGATTATTCATTTTATACGATGGTAAAACTGTTGTACATATATCTTATTTTATGCTACTGACGTTGACTTCTTAGGCCCTAACTATTCGAGCAGGTGGAGCAACGCCCTTGAGCGAAGCCTAGGTTGCCCGGAACGTAGAAATGACCTGTACTTTCACACTGGTTGCAATTATTCCTGTTATACGATGGGAAAACTGTTGTACTTATGTTGTATTTTATGCTTCAGCCGTTGACTTCTAAGGCCGTACCTATTCGATATGGTGGAGGAACGCCCTAGAGTGATGCCTAGGTTGCGCGGAACGTAGAAATGACCATGCCTTTCGCACTTGTTGCATTTATTCCTGTTATACGATGGAAAAACTGTCGTATATATATTATATTTTATGCTGCAGCCGTTGACTTCTAAGGCCGTAGCTATTCGATATGGTGGAGCAACGCCCTATAGTGAAACCTAGGTTGCCCGGAACGTAGAAATGACCATTACTTCCACACTGTTTGCAATTATTCATATTATACAGTGGAAAAACTGTTGTATTTATATTGTATTTTATGCTCCTGGCATTGACTTGTAAGGCCCTAGCTATTCGATGTGGTGGAGCAATGCCCTAGAGTGAAGCCTACATTGACCGGAACGTAGAAATGACCATACCTTTCACACTGGTTGCAATTATTCCTGTTATACAAGGGAAAAACTGTTGTATTTATATTGTATTTTATGCTTCTGGCATTGACTTCTAAGGCCCTATGTATTCGATCTGGTGGAGCAATGCCTCAGAGTTAAGTCTAGGACGCCCGGAACGTAGAAATGGCCATTACTTTCCCACTGGTTGGAATTATTCGTTTTATACGATGGAAAAATTGTTGTATTTATTTTGTATTTGGTGCTTCTGGCGTTGACTTCTAAGGCCCTAACTATTCGATGTGGAGGACCAACGCCATAGTGCGAAACCTTGGTTGCTCGGAACGTAGAAGTGATCATTACTTTCACACTGGTTGCAATTATTCCTGTTATACGATGGACAAACTGTTGGATTTTTATTGTACTTTATGCTTCTGGCGTTGACTTCTTAGGCCCTAACTATTCGGTCTGGTGGAGCAACGCCCTAGAGTGAAGCCTAGGTTGCCCGGAATGATAAATGACCACCACTTTTAGACTGGTTGCAATTATTCTTGTTATACGATGGAAAAACTGTTGTATTTATATTATATTTTATGCTTCAGCCGTTGACTTCTAAGGCCGTAGCTATTCCATGTGGTGGAGCAACGCCCTGGAGTGAAGCCTAGGTTCCCCGGAAAGTAGAAATGACCATTACAACCACACTGTCTGCAATTATTCATTTTATACAATGGAAAAACTGTTGTATTTATATTGTATTTTATGCTTCTGGCGCTAACTTCTTAGGACCTAACTATTGGGTCTGGTGGAGCAATGCCTCAGAGTTAAGTCTAGGATGCCCGGAACGTAGAAATGACCATTACCTGCACACTGTTTGCCATTATTCATTTTATACGATGGTAAAACTGTTGTATTTTTATTGTACTTTATGCTTCTGGCGTTGACATCTAAGTCCCTTGCTTTTCGATCTGGTGGAGCAACGCCCTTGAGCGAAGCCTAGGTTGCCCGGAACGTAGAAATGACCTGTACTTTCACACTGGTTGCACTTATTCCTGTTATACGATGGGAAAACTGTTGTACTTATGTTGTATTTTATGCTTCTGGCGTCGAATTCTAAGTCCCTAACTATTCAATCTGGTGGAGCAACGCCCTAGAGTGGAGCCTAGGTTGCCCGGAATGTAGAAATGACCATCACTTTCACACTGGTTGCAATTATTCTTGTTATACGGTGGAAAAACTGTTGTATTTATTTTGTATTTTATGCCTCTGGCGTTGACTCCCAAGGCCGTAGCTATTCGATGTGGTGGAGCAACGCCCTAGAGTGAAGCCTAGGTTGCGCGGAACGTAGAAATGACCATGCCTTTCACACTGGTTGCGTTTATTCCTGTTATACGATGGAAAAACTGTTGTATTTTTATTGTACTTTATGCTTCTGGCGTTGACATCTAAGTCCCTTGCTTTTCGATCTGGTGGAGCAACGCCCTTGAGCGAAGCCTAGGTTGCCCGGTACGTAGAAATGACCTGTACTTTCACACTGGTTGCACTTATTCCTGTTATACGATGGGAAAACTGTTGTACTTATGTTGTATTTTATGCTTCTGGCGTCGAATTCTAAGTCCCTAACTACTCAATCTGGTGGAGCAACGCCCTAGAGTGGAGCCTAGGTTGCCCGGAATGTAGAAATGACCATCACTTTCACACTGGTTGCAATTATTCATGTTATACGGTGGAAAAACTGTTGTATTTATTTTGTATTTTATGCCTCTGGCGTTGACTCCCAAGGCCGTAGCTATTCGATGTGGTGGAGCAACGCCCTAGAGTGAAGCCTAGGTTGCGCGGAACGTAGAAATGACCATGCCTTTCACACTGGTTGCGTTTATTCCTGTTATACGATGGAAAAACTGTTGTATTTATATTATATTTTATGCTTCAGCCGTTGACTTCTAAGTCCCTTGCTTTTCGATTTGGTGGAGCAACGCCCTAGGGTGAAGGCTAGGTTGCCCGGAACGTAGAAATGACGATAACTTTCACACTGGTTGCAATTATTCCTGTTATACGATGGAAGCACTGTTGTATTTTTATAGTATTTTATGCTTCTGGCGTTGACTTCTTAGGCCCTAACTACTCGATCTGGTGGAGCAACGCCCTAGAGTGAAGCCTAGGATTCCCGAAACGTAGAAATGACCATAACTTTCACGCTGGTTGCAATTATTCCTGTTATACGATGGAAAAACTGTTGTATTTTTATTGTATTTTATGCTTCAAGCGTTGTCTTCTAAGGTCGTATCTATTCGACGGGGTGGAGCAACGCCTTAGAGTGAAGCCTAGGTTGCCCGGAATGTAGAATTGACCATTACTTTCACACTGTTTGCAAATATTCATTTTATACAGTGGAAAAGCTGTTGTATTTATATTGTATTTTATGATTCTGGCGTTGACTTCTTAGGCCCTGACTATTCGACCTGGTGGAGCAATGCCCTAGAGCGAAGCCTAGGTTGCCGGGAACGTAGAAATTACCGTTACTTTCACATTGTTTGCAATTATTCAGTATATACGATGGAAAAACTGTTTAATTGTATTGTATTTTATGCTTCTGGCGTTGACTTCTAAGGCCATATCTATTCGATGTGGTGCAGCAACGACCTAGAGTGAAGCCTAGGTTGCCCGGTACGTAGAAATGACCATTACTTTCACATTGGTTGCAATTATTCCTGCTATACGAAGGAAAAACTGTTGTATTTATATTGTATTTTATGCTCCTGGCGTTGACTTCTTAGGCCCTAACTATTCGGTCTGGTGGAGCAACGGCCTAGAGCGAAGCATAGGTTGCCCGGAACGTAGAAATCACCATTACCTCGCACTGTTTGCAAATATACATTATATACGATATAAAATCTGTTGTATTTATACTGTATTTTATGTTTCGGGCGTTGACTTCTAAGGCCCTAACTATTCGATATGGTGGAGCAACGCCCTAGAGTGAAGCCTAGGTTGCCCCGAACGTAGAAATGACCATTACCTACACACTGCTTGCGATTATTCATTTTATACGATGGTAAAACTGTTGGACTTATGTTGTATTTCATTCTTCTGGCGTTGAGTTCTAAGTTCCTAACTACTCGATCTGGTGGAACATGCCCTAGAGTTAAGCCTAGGATGCCCGGAAAGTAGAAATGACAATAGCTTTCACACTGTTTGCAATCATTCATTTTATACGATGTAAATGCTGTTGTATTTATATTGTATTTTATGCTTCTGGAGTTGACTTCTAAGGCCGTAGCTTTTCGATATGGTGGAGCAACGCCCTAGAGGGAAGCCTAGTTTGCCCGGAAAGTAGAAGTGACCATTACTTCCACACTGTTTGCAATTATTCATTTTATACGATGGAAAAACTGTTCTATTTTTATTGTATTTTATGCTTCTGGCGTTGACTTCTAAGTCCCTTGCTTTTCGATCTGGTAGAGCAACGCCATTGATCGAAGCCTATGTTGCCCCGAACGTAGAAATGACCTGTACTTTCACAGTGGTTGCAATTATTCCTGTTATACGATGGGAAAACTGTTGTACTTATGTTGTATTTTATGCTTCTGGAGTCGAATTCTAAGTCCCTAACTATTCGATCTGGTGGAGCAACGCCCTAGGGTGAAGCCTAGTTTGCCCTGAACGTAGAAATGACCGTTACTTTCACACTGTTTGCAAATATACATTATATACGATGGAAATGCTGTTGTATTTATATTGTATTTTATGCTTCTGCCGTTCACTTCTTAGGTCCTAACTATTTGATCTGGTGGAACAACGCCCTAGAGTGAAGCCTCAGTTGCACGGAACGTGGTAATGATCATCACTTTCACATTTGTTGCAATTATTCCCGTTATACGATGGATTAGCTGTTGTATTTTTATTGTATTTTAGGTTTCGGGCGTTGACTTCTAAGGCCCTAGCTATTCGATCTTGTGGAGCAACGCCCTAGAGTGAAGCCTAGGATGCCCGAAACGTAGAAATGAGCATCTCTTTCACACGGGTTGCAATCATGCCTGTTATACGATGGAAAAAGTGTTGTAGTTTTATTGTATTTTATGTTTCGGGCATAGACTTCTATGGTCCAACCTATTCGATCTGGTGGAGCAACGCCCTAGAGTCAAGCCTAGGTTGCACGGAAAGTAGATATAACCATACCTTTCAAACTGGTTGCAATTATTCCTGTTATACGATGAAAAAACTGTTGTATTGTTATTGTATTTTACGCTTCGGGCGTTAACTTCTAAGGCCCTAAATATTCGATCTGGTGTAGCAACGCCCTAGGGTGAAGCCTAGATTGCACGGAACGTAGAAATGACCGTTACTTTCACATTGTTTGCAATTATACATTTTATACGATGGAAAAACTGTTTTATTTATATTGTATTTTATGCTTCTGGCGTTGACTTCTAAGGCCATATCTATTCGATGTAGTGTAGCAACGCCCTACAGTGAAGCCTAGGTTGCCCGGTACGTAGGAATGACCATTACTTCCGCATTGGTTGCAATTATTCCTGCCATAGGAAGGAAAAACTGTTGTATTTATATTGTATTTTATGCCTCTGGCGTTGACTTCTAAGGCCGTATCTATTCGATGTGGTGTACCAACGTCCCAGAGTGAAGCCTAGGTTGCCCGGTACGTAGAAATGACCATTACTTTCACATTGGTTGCAATTATTCCTGCTATACGAACGAAAAACTGTTGTATTTATATTGTATTATATGCTTCTGGCGTTGACTTCTAAGGCCGGAACTATTCGATCTGGTGTAGCAACGCACTAGAGTGAAGCCTGGCTAGCCCGGAACATAGGAATGACCGTTACTTTCACACTGTTTGCAATTATTCATTTTATACGATTGAAAAACTGTTTTATTTATATTGTATTTTATGCTTCTGGCGTTGACTTCTAAGGCCGTATCTATTCGATGTGGTGGAGCAACGCCCTAGAGTGAAGCCTAGGTTGCCTGGAACGTAGAAATGACCAGTACCTTCACATTGGTTGCAATTATTCGTTTTATACGATGGAAAAGCTGTTGTATTTATATTGTGTTTTATGCTTCGTGCGTTGACTTACAAGGCCCTAACTATTCGATCTGGTGGAGCAACGCCCTAGGGTGAAGCCTAGGATGCCCGAAACGTAGAAATGACCATAACTTTCACGCTGGTTGCAATTATTCCTGCTTTACGATGGAAAAACTGTTGTATTTTTATTGTATTTTATGCTTCAAGCGTTGTCTTCTAAGGTCGTATCTATTCGACGGGGTGGAGCAACGCCCTAGTGTGAAGCCTAGGTTGCCCGGAATGTAGAATTGACCATTACTTTCACACTGTTTGCAAATATTCATTTTATACTGTGGAAAAGCTGTTGTATTTATATTGTATTTTATGATTCTGGCGTTGACTTATTAGGCCCTAACTATTCGACCTGGTGGAGCAATGCCCTATAGTGAAGCCTAGGTTGCCGGGAACGTAGAAATTACCGTTACTTTCACATTGTTTGCAATTATTCAGTATATACAGTGGAAAAACTGTTTAATTGTATTGCATTTTATGCTTCTGGCGTTGACTTCTAAGGCCATATCTTATCGATGTGGTGCAGGAACGCCCTAGAGTGAAGCCTAGGTTGCCCGGTACGTAGAAATGACCATTACTTTCACATTGGTTGCAATTATTCCTGCTATACGAAGGAAAAACTGTTGTATTTATATTGTATTTTATGCTTCTGGCGTTGACCTCTAAGGCCGTATCTATTCGATGTGGTGTAGCAACGCCCCAGAGTGAAGCCTAGGTTGCCCGGTACGTAGAAATGACCATTACTTTCACATTGGTTGCAATTATTCCTGCTATACGAACGAAAAACTGTTGTATTTATATTGTATTTTATGCTTCTGGCGTTGACTTCTTAGGCCCTAACTATTCGGTCTGGTGGAGCAACGGCCTAGAGCGAAGCCTAGGTTGCCCGGAACGTAGAAATGACCTTAGCTTTCATACTGGATGCAATTATTTGTTTTATGCGATGGAAAAACTGTTGTATTTATAATGTATTTTATGCTTCTGGCGATAACTTCTTAGGACCTAACTATTCGGTTTGGTGTAGCAACTCCCTAGGGTGAAGCCTTGGTTGCCCGGAACGTAGAAATGACAATGTCTTTCACGCTGGTTGCAATTATTCCTGTTATACGATGGAAAAACTGTTGCATTTTTATTGCATTTTATGCTTCAGGCGTTGTCTTCTAAGGTCGCAGCTATTCGACGTGGTGGAGCAACACCCAAGAGTGAAGCCTAGGTTGCCCGGAACGTAGAAATGAACATTACTTTCACACTGGTTATAATTATTCATGCTATACGATGGAAAAGCTGTTCTATTTTTACTGTATTTTATGCTTCTGACGTTGACTTCTGAGGCCCTAGCTATTGGATCTGGTGGAGTAACGCCCTGGAGTGAAGCCTAGGTTGCCCGGAATGTAGATTTGACTATTACTTTCACACTGTTTGCAAATATTCATTTTATACAGTGGAAAAGCTGTTGCATTTATATTGTATTTTATGATTCTGGCGTTGACTTCTTAGGCCCTAACTATTCGACCAGGTGGAGCAATGCCCTAGAGCGAAGCCTAGGTTGCCGGGAACGGAGAAATTACCGTTACTTTCACATTGTTTGCAATTATTCAGTATATACGATGGAAAAACTGTTTAATTGTATTGTATTTTATGCTTCTGGCGTTGACTTCTAAGGCCATATCTATTCGATGTGGTGCAGCAACGCCCTAGAGTGAAGCCTAGGTTGCCCGGTACGTAGAAATGACCATTACTTTCACATTGTTTGCAATTATTCCTACTATACGAATGAAAAACTGTTGTATTTATATTGTATTTTATGCTTCTGGCGTTGACTTCTTAGGCCCTAACTATTCGGTCTGGTGGAGCAACGGCCTAGAGCGAAGCCTAGGTTGCCCGGAACGTAGAAATGACCTTAGCTTTCATACTGGATGCAATTATTTGTTTTATGCGATGGAAAAACTGTTGTATTTATATTGTAATTTATGCTTCTGGCGATTACTTCTTAGGACCTAACTATTCGGTTTGGTGTAGCAACTCCCTAGGGTGAAGCCTAGGTTGCCCGGAACGTAGAAATGACAATGTCTATCACGCTGGTTGCAATTATTCCTGTTATACGATGGAAAAACTGTTGTATTTTTATTGCATTTTATGCTTCGGGCGTTGTCTTCTAAGGTCGCAGCTATTCGACGTGGTGGAGCAACGCCCAAGAGTGAAGCCTAGGTTGCCCGGAACGTAGAAATGAACATTACTTTCACACTGGTTATAATTATTCACGCTATACGATGGAAAAGCTGTTCTATTTTTACTGTATTTTATGCTTCTGACGTTGACTTCTGAGGCCCTAGCTATTGGATCTGGTGGAGTAACGCTCTGGAGTGAAGCCTAGGTTGCCCGGAACGTAGAAATGACAATGTCTATCACGCTGGTTGCAATTATTCCTGTTATACGATGGAAAAACTGTTGTATTTTTATTGCATTTTATGCTTCGGGCGTTGTCTTCTAAGGTCGCAGCTATTCGACGTGGTGGAGCAACGCCCAAGAGTGAAGCCTAGGTTGCCCGGAACGTAGAAATGAACATTACTTTCACACTGGTTATAATTATTCACGCTATACGATGGAAAAGCTGTTCTATTTTTACTGTATTTTATGCTTCTGACGTTGACTTCTGAGGCCCTAGCTATTGGATCTGGTGGAGTAACGCTCTGGAGTGAAGCCTGGCTTGCCCGGGACGTAGGAATGACCGTTACTTTCACATTGTTTGCAATTATTCATTTTATACGATGGAAAAACTGTTTTATATATATTGTATTTTGTGCTTCTGGCGTTGACTTCTAAGGCCATATCTATTCGATGTGGTGTAGCAACGCCCTACAGTGAAGCCTAGGTTGCTCGGTACGTAGGAATGACCATTACTTCCGCATTGGTTGCAATTATTCCTGCTATAGGAAGGAAAAACTGTTGTATTTATATAGTATTTTATGCTTCTGGCGTTGACTTCTAAGGCCATATCTATTCGATGTGGTGTAGCAACGCCCCAGAGTGAAGCCTAGGTTGCCCGGTACGTAGAAATGACCATTACTTTCACATTGGTTGCAATTATTCCTGCTATACGAACGAAAAACTGTTGTATTTATATTGTATTATATGCTTCTGGCGTTGACTTCTAAGGCCGGAACTATTCGATCTGGTGTAGCAACGCACTAGAGTGAAGCCTGGCTAGCCCGGAACATAGGAATGACCGTTACTTTCACACTGTTTGCAATTATTCATTTTATACGATTGAAAAACTGTTTTATTTTTATTGTATTTTATGCTTCTGGCGTTGACTTCTAAGGCCGTATCTATTCGATGTGGTGGAGCAACGCCCTAGAGTGAAGCCTAGGTTGCCTGGAACGCAGAAATGACCAGTACCTTCACATTGGTTGCAATTATTCGTTTTATACGATGGAAAAGCTGTTGTATTTTTATTGTATTTTATGCTTCTGGCGTTGTCTTCTTAGGCCCTATCTATTCGATCCGGTGGAGCAATGCCCTAGAGTGAAGCCTAGGTTGCCGGGAACGTAGGAATGACCGTGACTTTCACATTGTTTGCAATTATTCATTTTATACGATGGAAGAACTGTTTTATTTATATTGTATTTTATGCTTCTGGCTTTGACTTCTTAGGCCCTATCTATTCGATCTGGTGGAGCAATGCCCTAGAGTGAAGCCTGGGTTGCCTGGAACGTAGGAATGGCCGTTACATTCACATTGTTTGGAATTATTCATTTTATTTGATGGAAAAACTGTTTTATTTATATTGTATTTTATGCTTCTGGCGTTGACTTCCAAGGCCCTAACTATACGATCTGGTGGAGCAACGCCCTAGAGTGAAGCCTAGGATGCCCGAAACGTAGAAATGACAATGTCTTTCACGCTGGTTGCAATTATTCCTGTTATACGATGGAAAAACTGTTGTATTTTTATTGTATTTTATGCTTCTGGCGTTGACTTCCAAGGCCCTAACTACACGATCTGGTGGAGCAACGCCCTAGAGTGAAGCCTAGGATGCCCGAAACGTAGAAATGACCATAACTTTCACGCTGGTTGCAATTATTCCTGTTACACGATGGAAGGACTGTTGCACTGTTATTGTATTTTATGCTTCTGGCGTTGATTTCTTAAGCCGTATCTATTCGATGTGGTGGAGCAACGCCCTAGAGTGAAGCCTAGGTTGCCTGGAATGTAGAAATGACCAGTACCTTCACATTGGTTGCAATTATTCGTTTTATACGATGGAAAAGCTGTTGTATTTATATTGTGTTTTATGCTTCAAGCGTTGTCTTCTATGGTCGTATCTATTCGACGGGGTGGAGCAACGCCCAAGAGTGAAGCCTAGGTTGCCCGGTACGTAGAAATGACCATTACTTTCACATTGGTTGCAATTATTCCTGCTATACGATCGAAAAACTGTTGTATTTATATTGTATTATATTCTTCTGGCGTTGACTTCTAAGGCCGGAACTCTTCGATCTGGTGTAGCAACGCACTAGTGTGAAGCCTGGCTAGCCCGGATCGTAGGAATGACCCTTACTTTCACATTGTTTGCAATTATTCATTTTATACGATGGAAAAACTGTTTTATTTATAATGTATTTTATGCTTCTGGCGTTGACTTCTAAGGCCGTAGCTATTCGATGTGGTGGGGCAACGCCCTAGAGTGAACCCTAGGTTGCCCGGAACGTGGTTTAGACCATCACCTTCACACTGGTTGCTATTATTCCTGTTATACGATGGAAAAACTGTTGCATCTTTATTGTATTTTATGCTTCGGGCGCTGACTTCTAAGGCACTAACTATCCGATCTGGTGGAGCACCGCCCTGTAGTGAAGCCTAGGTTGCCCGGAACGTAGAAATGACCTGTACTTTCACACTGGTTGCAATTATTCGTTTTATACAATGGAAAAACTGTTCTATTTATTTTGTATTTTATGCTTCGGGCGTTGACTTCTAAGTCCCTAACTATTCGATCTGGTGGCGCAACGCTCTAGGGTGAATCCTAGGTTGCCCGGAACGTAGAAATGACCTGTACTTTCACACTGGTTGCAATTATTCGTTTTATACAATGGAAAAACTGTTCTATTTATTTTGTATTTTATTCTTCGGGCGTTGACTTCTAAGGCCCTAACTATTCGATCTGGTGGAGCAACGCCCTGGAGTTAAGCCTAGGTTGCCCGGAACGTAGAAATGACCAGAACTTTCACACTGTTTGCAATCATTCATTTTATACTATGGAAATGCTGTTGTATTTTTATTGTATTTTATGCTTCTGGCGTAGACTTCTTAGGCCCTAACTATTCGATCTGGTGCAGCAACGCCCTAGAGTGAAGCCTAGGTTGCCCGGAACGTAGAAATGACCATTACCTTCACACTGGTTGCAATTACTCCTGTTATACGATGGAGAAACTGTTGTACTTATGTTGTATTTTATGCTTCTGGCGTCGAATTCTAAGTACCTAACTATTCGATCTGGTGGAGCAACGCCCTAAACTGTAGCCTAGGTTGCCCGGAACGTAGAAATGACCATAGTTTTCACACTGGTCGCAATTATTCCTGTTATACAAGGGAAAAACTGTTGTATTTATATTGCATTTTATGCTTCTGGCTTTAACTTCTTAGGCCCTAACTATTCGATCTGGTGGAGCAACGCCCTAGAGTGAAGCCTAGGTTGCCCGGAACGTAAGAATGACCTGTACATTCACACTGGTTGCAATTATTCCTGTAATACGATGGAAAAACTGTTGTACTTATGTTGTATTTTATGCTTCCTGCGTCGAATTCTAAGTACCTAACTATTCGATCTGGTGGAGCAGCGCCCTAAACTGAAGCCTAGGTTGCCCGGAACATAGAAATGACCTTTACTTTCACACTGTTTGCAAATATACATCATATACGATCGAAAAGCTGTTGTATTTATATTGTATTTTATGCTTCTGGCGTTGACTTCTTAGGCCCTAACTATTCGATCTGGTGGAACAACGCCCTAGGGTGAAGCCCAGTTTGGCCGGAACGTAGAAATGACCATAACTTTCATGCTGGTTGCAATTATTCGTTTTATACGACGGGAAAACTGTTGTATTTATATTGTATTTTATGCTTCTGGCGTTGACTCCTAAGGCCGTAGCTATTCGATGTGGTGGAACAACGACCTACAGTGAAGCCTAGGCTGCCCGGAACGTAGAAATGGCCATAACATTCACACTGGTTGCAATTATTCGTTTTATACGATGGAAAAACTGTTCTATTTATATTGTATTTTATGCTTCTGGCGCTGACTTCTAAGTCCCTAGCCATTCGATCTGGTAGAGCAACGCCCTACAATTAAGCCTAGGTTGCCCGGAACGTAGAAATGACCTTTACGTTCACACTGTTTGCATATATACATCATATACGATGAAAAAACTGTTGTATTTTTATTTTATTTTATGCTTCAGGCGTTGACTTCTAACGCCGTAGCTATTCGATGTGGTGGGACAACGCCCTAGAGTGAAGCCTAGGTTGCCCGGAACGTAGAAATGACCATTACCTTCACAATGTTTGCGATTATTCGTTTTATACGATGGTAATACTGTTGTACTTATATCGTATTTTACGCTTCTGGCGTTGACTTCTTAGGACCTAACTATTCGATCAGGTGGAGCAACGCCCTAGGGCGAAGCCTAGATTGCCCGGAACGTAGAAATGAAAATAACTTTCATACTGGTTGCAATTATTCGTTTTATACGATGGACAAGCTGTTGTGTTTATTTTGTATTTGGTGCTTCTGGCGTTGACTTCTTAGGCCCTAACTGTTGGATGTGGTCGCCCAACGCCCTAGAGTGAAGCCTAGGTTGCCGGGAACGTAGAAATGACCATACCTTTCAGACTGGTTGCAATTATTCCTGTTATACGATGAAAAAAATATTGTATTCTTATTGTATTTTATGCTTCAGGCGTTGACTTCTAAGGCCCTACCTATTCGGTGTGGTGGAGCAACGCCCTAGAGCAAAACCTAGGTTGCCCCGAACGTAAAAATGACCATTACCTACACGCTTGTTGCAATTATTCCTGTTATACGATAGACAATATGTTGGATTTTGATTGTACTTTATGCTTCTGGCGTTGGCTTCTAAGGCCCTATGTATTCGATCTGGTGGAGCAATGCCTCAGAGTTAAGTCTAGGATGCCCGGAACGTAGAAATGGCCATTACTTTCACACTGGTTGCAATTATTCACTTTATACGATGGAAAAAGTGTTGTACATAAATCGTATTTTATGCTTTGGGCGTTGACTTCTAAGTCCCTAACCATTCGATCAGGTGGAGCAACGCCCTAGAGTGAGGCCTAGGTTGCCCGGAACGTAGAAATGACCGATACTTTCACACGGTTTGCAAATATACATTATATACGATGGAAAAGCTGTTGTATTTATTTGTATTTTATGCTTGTGGCGTTGACTTCCTAGGCCTAACTATTTGATCTGGTGGAGCACCGCCCTGTAGTGAAGCCTGGGCTGCCCGGAACGTAGAAATGACCGTTACTTTCACGCTGTTTGCAAATATACATTATATACGATGGAAAAGCTGTTGTATTTATATTGTATTTTATGCTTCGGTCGCTGACTTCTTAGGCCCTAACTATTGGATCTGTCGGAGCAACGCCCTAGGGTGAAGCCTAGGTTGCCCGGAACGTATAAATGACCATAACTTTCATACCGCTTGCAATTATTCGATTTATACGATGGATAAGCTGTTGTATTTCTAATGTATTTTATGCTCCTCGCGTTGACTTGTTAGGCCCTAACTATTCGAACTGGTGGAGCAACGCCCTAGAGAGATGCCTAGATTGCCCGGAACGTAGAAATGACCATTACCTTCAGGCTTGTTGCAATTATTCCTGTTATACGATGAAAAAACTGTTGTATTTTTAATGTATTTTATGCTTCAGGCGTTGACTTCTAAGGCCGTAGCTATTCGATGTTGTGGAGCAACGCCCTAGAGTGAAGCCCAGGTTGCCCGGAACGTAGAAATGACCATTACTTCCTCACTGTTTGCAATTATTCATTTTATACATGGAAAAACTGTTGTATTTTTATTGTATTTGATGCGTCTGGCCTTGTTTTCTAAGCCCCTAACTATTCGATCTGGTGGAGCACGCCCTAGAGTGAAACCTATGTTGCGCTGGATGTAGAAATAGCCATTTCTTTCACACTGTGCGCAATTATTCCTGTTTTACGACGGAAAGACTGATGTATTTATTTTGTATTTGATGCTCCTGGCGTTGGGTTCTAAGGCCCTAACTATTCGATCTGGTGGACCAACGCCATAGAGTCAAGCCTAGGTTGCCCGGAACGCAGAAATGACCATAACCTTCACACAGGTTGTAATTATCCGTTTTATACGATGGAAAGTCTGTTGTATTTATTTTGTATTTTATGCTTCTGGCGTAGACTTCTTAGGACCTAGCTATTCGATCTGGTGGAGCAACGTCCTAGACTGAAGCCTAGGTTGCCCGGAACGTAGAAATCACCATTACCTTCACACTGGTTGCAATTGCTCCTGTTGTGCGATGGAAAGGCTGTTGTATTTTTATTATATTTTAATTCTCCTGGCGTTGACTACATAGGCCCTATCTATTCGATCTGGTGGAGCAACGCCATAGAGTCAAGCCTAGGTTGCCCGGAACGCAGAAATGACCATTACCTTCACACTGGTTGCAATTACTCCTGTTATACGATGGAAAGGCTGTTGTATTTTTATTATATTTTATGCTTCTGGCGTTGACTACTTAGGCCCTAAATATTCGATCCGGTGGAGCATTGCCCTAGAGTGAGGCCTAGGTTGCCCGGAACGTAGAACTGACCGTTACTTTCACAATG
Source organism: Calliopsis andreniformis (assembly GCF_051401765.1). NCBI lineage: Eukaryota > Metazoa > Arthropoda > Insecta > Hymenoptera > Andrenidae > Calliopsis > Calliopsis andreniformis. The sequence goes on from NW_027480422.1 coordinate 22,570,108, forward strand.
TTTGCAATCATTAATTGTATACGATGGAAAAACTGTTGTATTTATATTGTATTTTATGCTTCTGGCGTTGACTGCTATGGCCGTAGCTAATCGATGTGGTGCAGCAATGCCCAAGAGTGCAGCGTGTGTTGCACGGAACGTATAAATGACCATAAGTTTCACTCTGGTTGCAATCATTCGTTTTATAAAATGGAAAAACTGTTCTATTAATTTTGAATATTATGCTTCGGGCGTTGACTTCTAAGGTCCTAGCTATTCGACCTGGTGGAGCAACGCCCTAGAGTGTAGCCTAGGTCGCCCGGAACGTAGAAATGACCATCACTTTAACTCTGGTTGCAATTATTCGTGTTATACGATGGGAAAACTGATGTATTTTTATTGTATTTTATGCTTCTGGCGTTGTCTTATTAGGACCTAACTATTCCATCTGGTGGAGCAACGCCCTAGAGTGAAGTCTAGATTGCCCGGAACGTAGAAATGACCATTAGTTTCACACTGGTTGCAATTATTCATTTTATACGATGGAAAAACTGTAGTATTTGTATTGTATTTTATGCTTCTGGCGTTGTCTTCTTAGGCCCTAACTGTTCGATCTGGTGGAACAACGCCCTAGAATGAAGCCTAGGTTGCCCGGAACGTAGAAATGACCATTAGTTTCACACTGGTTGCAATAATTCATTTTATACGATGGAAAAACTGTTGTATTTATATTGTGTTTTATGCGTCTGGCGTTGACTTCTTAGGCCCTAACTGTTGGATCTGGTAGAACAACGACCTAGAATGAAGCCAAGGTTGCCCGGAATGTAGAAATGGCCATCACTTTCACACTGGTTTCAATTATTCATGCTATACGATGGAAAAACTGTTGTATTTTTATTGTATTTTATGCTTCTGGCGTTGACTTCTTAGGCCCTAAATATTCTATTCGGTGGAGCAACGCCCTAGAGTGAAGTCTAGATTGCCCGGAACGTAGAAATGACCACTACTTTCACACTGTTTGCAATTATTCCTGTTATACTATGGAAAAACTGTTGTATTTTTATTGCATTTTATGCTTCTGGCATTGACTTTTAAGGCCCTAACTATTCGATATGGTGGCGCAGCGCCCTAGAGTGAAGCCTAGGTTGCCCGGAACGTAGAAATGACCATTAGTTTCAGACTGTTTGCAATTATTCATTTTATACGATCGAAAAACTGTTGTATTTATATTGTATTTTATGCTTCTGGCGTTGTCTTCTTAGGCCCTAACTGTTCGCTCTGGTAGAACAACGACCTAGAATGAAGCCAAGATTGCCCGGAATGTAGAAATGGCCATCACTTTCACACTGGTTTCAATTATTCATGCTATACGATAGAAAAACTGTTGTATTTTTATTGTATTTTATGCTTCTGGCGTTGACTTCTTAGGCCCTGACTATTCGATATGGTGGCGCAACGCCCTAGAGTGAAGCCTAGGTTGCCCGAAACGTAGAAATGACCTTTACTTTCACACTGATTGCAAATATACATTATATACGATGGAAAAGCTGTTGCATTTATATTGTATTTTATGCTTCTGGCGTTGACTTCTTACGCCCTAACTGTTCGATCTGGTGGAACAACGCCCTACAGTGAAGACTAGGTTGCCCGGAACGTAGAAATGACCTTTACTTTCACACTGTTTGCAGATATACATTATATACGATGGAAAAGCTGTTGTATTTATGTTGTATTTTATTCTTCTGGCGTTGAATTCTAAGTCCCTAGCTATTCGATGTAGAGGAGCAACGCTCTAGAGTGAAGCCTAGGTTACCCGGAACGTAGAAAAGACCAGTGCTTTCACACTGGTTGCAGTTATTCCTGTTATACAATGGAAAAACTGTTGCATTTTTATTGTATTTTATGCATCTGGCGTTGTATTCAAAGTCCGTAACTATTCGATCTAGTGGAGCAATGCCCTGGAGTTAAGCCTAGGGTGCCCGGAACGTAGAAATGATCATAACTTTGACACTGTTTGCAATCATTCATTTTATACGATGGAAAAGCTGTTGTATTTGTATTGTATTTTATGTTTCTGGAATTGACTTCTAAGGCCGTAGCTATTCGATCTGGTGGAGCAACGCCCTTGAGCGAAGCCTAGGTTGTCCGGAACGTACAAATGACCATCACTCTCACACTGGCTGCAATTATTCCTGTTATACGATGGAAAAACTGTTGTATCTATTTTGTATTTTATGCTTCTGGCGCTGACTTCTTAGGTCCTAACTATTGGATCTGGTGGAGCAACGCCCTTGAGCGAAGCCCAGGATGCCCGGAACCTAGAAATGACCATTACCTTCAGGCATGTTGCAATTGTTCCTGTTATACGATGAAAGAACTGTTGTATTTTTATTGTGTTTTATGCGTCTGGAGTTGTTTTCGAAGTCCCTAACTATTCGACCTGGTGGAGCAACGCCCTAGAGTGAAGCCTAGGTTGCACGGAACGTAGAAATGCCCATTACTTTCACACTGGTTGTAATTATTCCTGTTATACGATGGAATAACTGTTGTATTTATATTTTATTTTATGCTTCTTGCGTTGACTTCTCAGGACCTAGCTATTCGATCTGGTGGTGCAACTCTCTAGAGTGAAGCCTAGGTTGCCCGGAACGTAGAAATGACCATCACTTTCACACTGGTTGCAATTATTCCTGTTATACAATGGAAAAACTGTTGTATTTATATTGTATTTTATGCTTCTGGTGTAGACTTCTTTGGCCCTAGCTATTCGATCTGGAGGAACAACGCCCTAGAGTGAAGCCTAGGTTGCCCGGAACGTAGAAATGACCATCACTTTCACACTGGTTGCAATTATTCTTGTTATACAATGGAAAAACTGTTGTATTTATATTGTATTTTATGCTTCTGCTGTAGACTTCTTAGGCCCTAGCTATTCGATCTGGAGGAACAACGCCCTAGAGTGAAGCCTAGGTTGCCCGGAACGTAGAAATGACCATGTCTTTCACACTGGTTGCAATTATTCCTGTTATACGACGGAAAAACTGTTGTATTTCTATTGTATTTTATGTTTCTGGCGTTGACTTCTTAGGCCCTAACCATTTGACCTGGTGGAGCAACGCCCTCGAGAGAAGCCTAGATTGCCCGGAACGTAGAAATGACCATAACCATCAGACTGGTTGCAATTATTCGTTTTGTACGATGGAAAGACTGTTGTATTTATATTGTATGTTATAATTATGGCGTTGTCTTCTAGGGCCGTAGCTATTCGATGTGGTTGAGCAACGTCCTAGAGTGAAGCCTAGGTTGCCCGGAATGTAGAAATGACCACAGCTTTCATACTGGTTGCAATTATTCGTTTTATACGATGGAAAAACTGTTGTATTTATTTTGTATTTGGTGCTCCTGGCTTTGACTTCTTAGGCCCTAGCTATTGGATCTGGTGGACCAACGCCCTAGAGTGAAGCCTAGGTTGCCCAAAACGTAGAAATGACCTTTACTTTCACACTGTTTGCAAATATACATTGTATGCGATGGAAAAACTGTTGTATCTATTTTGTATTTTATGCTTCTGGCGTTGACTTCTTAGGCCCTAACTATTCGATCTGGTGGAGCAACGCCCTAGAGTGAAGCCTAGGTTGCCCGGAATGTAGAAATGACCATCACGTTCAGACTGGTTGCAATTATTCTTGTTATACGATGGAAAAACTGTTGTATTTATATTATATTTTAAGCTTCAGCCGTTGACTTCTAAGTCCCTAGCTATTCGATCTGGTGGAGCAACGCCCTAGAGTGAGGCCTAGGTTGCCTGGAATGCAGAAATGACCAGTACTTTCACACTGTTTGCAAATATACATTATATACGATGGAAATGCTGTTGTATTTATATTGTATTTTATGCCTCTGGCGATGACTTCTTAGGTCCTCACTATTTGATCTGGTGGAGTACCGGCCTAGAGTGAAGCCTAGGTTGCCCGGAAAGTAGAAGTGGCCTGTACTTTCACACTGGTTGCAGTTATTCCTGTTATACGATGGAAAAACTGTTGCATTTTAATTGTATTTTATGCTTCCGGCGTTGAATTCTAAGTCCCTAACTATGCGATCTGGAGGAGAAACGTCCTACAGTGAAGCCTAGGTTGCCCGAAACGTAGAAATGACCTTTACTTTCACACTGTTTGCAAATTTACATTATATGCGATGGAAAAACTGTTGTATCTATTTTGTATTTTATGCTTCTGGCGTTCACTTCTAAGGCCCTATGTATTGGATCTGGTGGAGCAATGCCTCAGAGTTAAGTGTAGGATGCCCTGAACGTAGAAATGGCCATTACTTTCACACTGGCTGCAATTATTCGTTTTATACGATGGTAAAACTGTTGTATTTATTTTGTATTTGGTGCTTCTGGCGTTGACTTCTTAGGCCCTAACTATTGGATGTGGTGGACCAACGCCCTAGAGTGAAGCCTAGGTTGGCCGGAACGTAGAAATGACCATATCTTTCACACTGGTTGCAATTATGCCAGTTATACGATGGTAAAACTGTTGTATTTTTATTGTATTTTATGCGACTGGAGTTGCTTTCTAAGGCCCCAACTATTCGACCTGGTGGAGCAACGCCCTAGAGTGAAGTCTAGGTTGCCCGGAACGTAGAAATGACCATTACCTTCACACTGTTTGCGATTATTCATTTTATACGATGGTAAAACTGTTGTACATATATCTTATTTTATGCTACTGACGTTGACTTCTTAGGCCCTAACTATTCGAGCAGGTGGAGCAACGCCCTTGAGCGAAGCCTAGGTTGCCCGGAACGTAGAAATGACCTGTACTTTCACACTGGTTGCAATTATTCCTGTTATACGATGGGAAAACTGTTGTACTTATGTTGTATTTTATGCTTCAGCCGTTGACTTCTAAGGCCGTACCTATTCGATATGGTGGAGGAACGCCCTAGAGTGATGCCTAGGTTGCGCGGAACGTAGAAATGACCATGCCTTTCGCACTTGTTGCATTTATTCCTGTTATACGATGGAAAAACTGTCGTATATATATTATATTTTATGCTGCAGCCGTTGACTTCTAAGGCCGTAGCTATTCGATATGGTGGAGCAACGCCCTAGAGTGAAACCTAGGTTGCCCGGAACGTAGAAATGACCATTACTTCCACACTGTTTGCAATTATTCATATTATACAGTGGAAAAACGGTTGTATTTATATTGTATTTTATGCTCCTGGCATTGACTTGTAAGGCCCTAGCTATTCGATGCGGTGGAGCAATGCCCTAGAGTGAAGCCTAGATTGACCGGAACGTAGAAATGACCATACCTTTCACACTGGTTGCAATTATTCCTGTTATACAAGAGAAAAACTGTTGTATTTATATTGTATTTTATGCTTCTGGCATTGACTTCTAAGGCCCTATGTATTCGATCTGGTGGAGCAATGCCTCAGAGTTAAGTCTAGGACGCCCGGAACGTAGAAATGGCCATTACTTTCCCACTGGTTGGAATTATTCGTTTTATACGATGGAAAAATTGTTGTATTTATTTTGTATTTGGTGCTTCTGGCGTTGACTTCTAAGGCCCTAACTATTCGATGTGGAGGACCAACGCCATAGTGCGAAACCTAGGTTGCTCGGAACGTAGAAGTGATCATTACTTTCACACTGGTTGCAATTATTCCTGTTATACGATGGACAAACTGTTGGATTTTTATTGTACTTTACGCTTCTGGCGTTGACTTCTTAGGCCCTAACTATTCGGTCTGGTGGAGCAACGCCCTAGAGTGAAGCCTAGGTTGCCCGGAATGATAAATGACCACCACTTTTAGACTGGTTGCAATTATTCTTGTTATACGATGGAAAAACTGTTGTATTTATATTATATTTTATGCTTCAGCCGTTGACTTCTAAGGCCGTAGCTATTCGATGTGGTGGAGCAACGCCCTGGAGTGAAGCCTAGGTTCCCCGGAAAGTAGAAATGACCATTACAACCACACTGTCTGCAATTATTCATTTTATACAATGGAAAAACTGTTGTATTTATATTGTATTTTATGCTTCTGGCGCTAACTTCTTAGGTCCTAACTATTGGGTCTGGTGGAGCAATGCCTCAGAGTTAAGTCTAGGATGCCCGGAACGTAGAAATGACCATTACCTGCACACTGTTTGCCATTATTCATTTTATACGATGGTAAAACTGTTGTATTTTTATTGTACTTTATGCTTCTGGCGTTGACATCTAAGTCCCTTGCTTTTCGATCTGGTGGAGCAACGCCCTTGAGCGAAGCCTAGGTTGCCCGGAACGTAGAAATGACCTGTACTTTCACACTGGTTGCACTTATTCCTGTTATACGATGGGAAAACTGTTGTACTTATGTTGTATTTTATGCTTCTGGCGTCGAATTCTAAGTCCCTAACTATTCAATCTGGTGGAGCAACGCCCTAGAGTGGAGCCTAGGTTGCCCGGTACGTAGAAATGACCTGTACTTTCACACTGGTTGCACTTATTCCTGTTATACGATGGGAAAACTGTTGTACTTATGTTGTATTTTATGCTTCTGGCGTCGAATTCTAAGTCCCTAACTATTCAATCTGGTGGAGCAACGCCCTAGAGTGGAGCCTAGGTTGCCCGGAATGTAGAAATGACCATCACTTTCACACTGGTTGCAATTATTCATGTTATACGGTGGAAAAACTGTTGTATTTATTTTGTATTTTACGCCTCTGGCGTTGACTTCTTAGGCCCTAACTACTCGATCTGGTGGAGCAACGCCCTAGAGTGAAGCCTAGGATTCCCGAAACGTAGAAATGACCATAACTTTCACGCTGGTTGCAATTATTCCTGTTATACGATGGAAAAACTGTTGTATTTTTATTGTATTTTATGCTTCAAGCGTTGTCTTCTAAGGTCGTATCTATTCGACGGGGTGGAGCAACGCCTTAGAGTGAAGCCTAGGTTGCCCGGAATGTAGAATTGTCCATTACTTTCACACTGTTTGCAAATATTCATTTTATACAGTGGAAAAGCTGTTGTATTTATATTGTATTTTATGATTCTGGCGTTGACTTCTTAGGCCCTGACTATTCGACCTGGTGGAGCAATGCCCTAGAGCGAAGCCTAGGTTGCCGGGAACGTAGAAATTACCGTTACTTTCACATTGTTTGCAATTATTCAGTATATACGATGGAAAAACTGTTTAATTGTATTGTATTTTATGCTTCTGGCGTTGACTTCTAAGGCCATATCTATTCGATGTGGTGCAGCAACGACCTAGATTGAAGCCTAGGTTGCCCGGTACGTAGAAATGACCATTACTTTCACATTGGTTGCAATTATTCCTGCTATACGAAGGAAAAACTGTTGTATTTATATTGTATTTTATGCTCCTGGCGTTGACTTCTTAGGCCCTAACTATTCGGTCTGGTGGAGCAACGGCCTAGAGCGAAGCATAGGTTGCCCGGAACGTAGAAATCACCATTACCTCGCACTGTTTGCAAATATACATTATATACGATATAAAATCTGTTGTATTTATACTGTATTTTATGTTTCGGGCGTTGACTTCTAAGGCCCTAACTATTCGATATGGTGGAGCAACGCCCTAGAGTGAAGCCTAGGTTGCCCCGAACGTAGAAATGACCATTACCTACACACTGCTTGCGATTATTCATTTTATACGATGGTAAAACTGTTGGACTTATGTTGTATTTCATTCTTCTGGCGTTGAGTTCTAAGTTCCTAACTACTCGATCTGGTGGAACATGCCCTAGAGTTAAGCCTAGGATGCCCGGAAAGTAGAAATGACAATAGCTTTCACACTGTTTGCAATCATTCATTTTATACGATGGAAATGCTGTTGTATTTATATTGTATTTTATGCTTCTGGAGTTGACTTCTAAGGCCGTAGCTTTTCGATATGGTGGAGCAACGCCCTAGAGGGAAGCCTAGTTTGCCCGGAAAGTAGAAGTGACCATTACTTCCACACTGTTTGCAATTATTCATTTTATACGATGGAAAAACTGTTCTATTTTTATTGTATTTTATGCTTCTGGCGTTGACTTCTAAGTCCCTTGCTTTTCGATCTGGTAGAGCAACGCCATTGATCGAAGCCTATGTTGCCCCGAACGTAGAAATGACCTGTACTTTCACAGTGGTTGCAATTATTCCTGTTATACGATGGGAAAACTGTTGTACTTATGTTGTATTTTATGCTTCTGGAGTCGAATTCTAAGTCCCTAACTATTCGATCTGGTGGAGCAACGCCCTAGGGTGAAGCCTAGTTTGCCCTGAACGTAGAAATGACCGTTACTTTCACACTGTTTGCAAATATACATTATATACGATGGAAATGCTGTTGTATTTATATTGTATTTTATGCTTCTGCCGTTCACTTCTCAGGTCCTAACTATTTGATCTGGTGGAACAACGCCCTAGAGTGAAGCCTCAGTTGCACGGAACGTGGTAATGATCATCACTTTCACATTTGTTGCAATTATTCCCGTTATACGATGGATTAGCTGTTGTATTTTTATTGTATTTTAGGTTTCGGGCGTTGACTTCTAAGGCCCTAGCTATTCGATCTTGTGGAGCAACGCCCTAGAGTGAAGCCTAGGATGCCCGAAACGTAGAAATGAGCATCTCTTTCACACGGGTTGCAATCATGCCTGTTATACGATGGAAAAAGTGTTGTAGTTTTATTGTATTTTATGTTTCGGGCATAGACTTCTATGGTCCAACCTATTCGATCTGGTGGAGCAACGCCCTAGAGTCAAGCCTAGGTTGCACGGAAAGTAGATATAACCATACCTTTCACACTGGTTGCAATTATTCCTGTTATACGATTGAAAAACTGTTGTATTTATATTGTATTTTATGCTTCTGGCGTTGACTTCTTAGGCCCTAACTATTCGGTCTGGTGGAGCAACGGCCTAGAGCGAAGCCTAGGTTGCCCGGAACGTAGAAATGACCTTAGCTTTCATACTGGATGCAATTATTTGTTTTATGCGATGGAAAAACTGTTGTATTTATAATGTATTTTATGCTTCTGGCGATAACTTCTTAGGACCTAACTATTCGGTTTGGTGTAGCAACTCCCTAGGGTGAAGCCTAGGTTGCCCGGAACATAGAAATGACAATGTCTTTCACGCTGGTTGCAATTATTCCTGTTATACGATGGAAAAACTGTTGTATTTTTACTGCATTTTATGCTTCAGGCGTTGTCTTCTAAGGTCGCAGCTATTCGACGTGGTGGAGCAACGCCCAAGAGTGAAGCCTAGGTTGCCCGGAACGTAGAAATGAACATTACTTTCACACTGTTTGCAAATATTCATTTTATACAGTGGAAAAGCTGTTGTATTTATATTGTATTTTATGATTCTGGCGTTGACTTATTAGGCCCTAACTATTCGACCTGGTGGAGCAATGCCCTATAGTGAAGCCTAGGTTGCCGGGAACGTAGAAATTACCGTTACTTTCACATTGTTTGCAATTATTCAGTATATACAGTGGAAAAACTGTTTAATTGTATTGCATTTTATGCTTCTGGCGTTGACTTCTAAGGCCATATCTTATCGATGTGGTGCAGGAACGCCCTAGAGTGAAGCCTAGGTTGCCCGGTACGTAGAAATGACCATTACTTTCACATTGGTTGCAATTATTCCTGCTATACGAAGGAAAAACTGTCGTATTTATATTGTATTTTATGCTTCTGGCGTTGACCTCTGAGGCCGTATCTATTCGATGTGGTGTAGCAACGCCCCAGAGTGAAGCCTAGGTTGCCTGGAACGTAGAAATGACCAGTACCTTCACATTGGTTGCAATTATTCGTTTTATACGATGGAAAAGCTGTTGTATTTATATTGTGTTTTATGCTTCGTGCGTTAACTTCCAAGGCCCTAACTATTCGATCTGATGGAGCAACGCCCTAGAGTGAAGCCTAGGATGCCCGAAACGTAGAAATGACGATAACTTTGACGCTGGTTGCAATTATTCCTGTTATACGATGGAAAAACTGTTGTATTTTTATTGTATTTTATGCTTCAAGCGTTGTCTTCTAAGGTCGTATCTATTCGACGGGGTGGAGCAACGCCCTAGTGTGAAGCCTAGGTTGCCTGGAATGTAGAAATGACCATTACCTTCACACTGTTTGCAAATATTCATTTTATACAGTGGAAAAGCTGTTGTGTTTATATTGTGTTTTATGCTTCTGGCGTTGTCTTCTTAGGCCCTATCTATTCGATCTGGTGGAGCAATGCCCTAGAGTGAAGCCTAGGTTGCCGGGAACGTAGGAATGACCGTGACTTTCACATTGTTTGCAATTATTCATTTTATACGATGGAAAAACTGTTGTATTTATATTGTATTATATGCTTCTGGCGTTGATTTCTAAGGCCGGAACTATTCGATCTGGTGTAGCAACGCCCTAGGGTGAAGCCTAGGTTGTCCGGAACGTAGAAGTGACAATGTCTTTCACGCTGGTTGCAATTATTCCTGTTATACGATGGAAAAACTGTTGTATTTTTATTGCATTTTATGCTTCAGGCGTTGTCTTCTAAGGTCGCAGCTATTCGACGTGTGGAGCAACGCCCAAGGGTGAAGCCTAGGCTGCCCGGAACGTAGAAATGAACATTACTTTCACAGTGGTTGCAATTATTCATGCTATACGATGGAAAAACTGTTCTATTTTTACTCTATTTTATGCTTCTGACGTTGACTTCTGAGGCCCTAGCTATTGGATCTGGTGGAGTAACGCTCTAGAGTGAAGCCTGGCTTGCCCGGAACGTAGGAATGACCGTTACTTTCACATTGTTTGCAATTATTCATTTTATACGATGGAAAAACTGTTTTATTTATATTGTATTTTATGCTTCTGGCGTTGACTTCTAAGGCCATATCTATTCGATGTGGTGTAGCAACGCCGTAGAGTGAAGCCTAGGTTGCCCGTTACGTAGAAATGACCGTTACTTTCGCATTGGTTGCAATTATTCCTGCTATAGGAAGGAAAATCTGTTGTATTTATATTGTATTTTATGCTTCTGGCGTTGACTTCTAAGGCCGGAACTATTCGATCTGGTGTAGCAACGCACTAGAGTGAAGCCTGGCTAGCCCGGAACGTAGGAATGACCCTTACTTTCACATTGTTTGCAATTATTCATTTTATACGATGGAAAAACTGTTTTATTTATATTGTATTTTATGCTTCTGGCGTTGACTTCTAGGGCCGTATCTATTCGATGTGGTGGAGCCACGCCCTAGAGTGAAGCCTAGGTTGCCTGGAATGTAGAAATGACCAGTACCTTCACATTGGTTGCAATTATTCGTTTTATACGATGGAAAAGCTGTTGTATTTATATTGTGTTTTATGCTTCGTACGTTGACTTACAAGGCCCTAACTATTCGATCTGGTGGAGCAACGCCCTAGGGTGAAGCCTAGGATGCCCGAAACGTAGAAATGACCATAACTTTCACGCTGGTTGCAATTATTCCTGCTTTACGATGGAAAAACTGTTGTATTTTTATTGTATTTTATGCTTCAAGCGTTGTCTTCTAAGGTCGTATCTATTCGACGGGGTGGAGCAACGCCCTAGTGTGAAGCCTAGGTTGCCCGGAATGTAGAATTGACCATTACTTTCACACTGTTTGCAAATATTCATTTTATACAGTGGAAAAGCTGTTGTATTTATATTGTATTTTATGATTCTGGCGTTGACTTATTAGGCCCTAACTATTCGACCTGGTGGAGCAATGCCCTAGAGTGAAGCCTAGGTTGCCGGGAACGTAGAAATTACCGTTACTTTCACATTGTTTGCAATTATTCAGTATATACAGTGGAAAAACTGTTTAATTGTATTGTATTTTATGCTTCTGGCGTTGACTTCTAAGGCCATATCTATTCGATGTGGTGCAGGAACGCCGTAGAGTGAAGCCTAGGTTGCCCGGTACGTAGAAATGACCATTACTTTCACATTGGTTGCAATTATTCCTGCTATACGAAGGAAAAACTGTTGTATTTATATTGTATTTTATGCTTCTGTCGTTGACCTCTAAGGCCGTATCTATTCGATGTGGTGGAGCAACGCCCTAGTGTGAAGCCTAGGTTGCCTGGAACGTAGAAATGACCAGTACCTTCACATTGGTTGCAATTATTCGTTTTATACGATGGAAAAACTGTTGTATTTATATAGTATTTTATGCTTCTGGCGATGACTTCTTAGGACCTAACTATTCGGTTTGGTGTAGCAACGCCCTAGGGTGAAGCCTAGGTTGCCCGGAACGTAGAAATGACAATGTCTTTCACGCTGGTTGCAATTATTCCTGTTATACGATGGAAAAACTGTTGTATTTGTATTGTATTTTATGCTTCTGGCGTTGACTTCCAAGGCCCTAACTATACGATCTGGTGGAGCAACGCCCTAGGGTGAAGCTTAGGTTGCCCGGTACGTAGAAATGACCATTACTTTCACATTGGTTGCAATTATTCCTGCTATACGAAGGAAAAACTGTTGTATTTATATTGTATTTTATGCTTCTGGCGTTGACTTCTTAGGGCCTAACTATTCGGTCTGGTGGAGCAACGGCCTAGAGCGAAGCCTAGGTTGCCCGGAACGTAGAAATGACCTTAGCTTTCATACTGGATGCAATTATTTGTTTTATGCGATGGAAAAACTGTTGTATTTATAATGTATTTTATGCTTCTGGCGATAACTTCTTAGGACCTAACTATTCGGTTTGGTGTAGCAACTCCCTAGGGTGAAGCCTAGGTTGCCCGGAACGTAGAAATGACAATGTCTTTCACGCTGGTTGCAATTATTCCTGTTATACGATGGAAAAACTGTTGTATTTTTATTGCATTTTATGCTTCAGGCGTTGTCTTCTAAGGTCGCAGCTATTCGACGTGGTGGAGCAACACCCAAGAGTGAAGCCTAGGTTGCCCGGAACGTAGAAATGAACATTACTTTCACACTGGTTATAATTATTCATGCTATACGATGGAAAAGCTGTTCTATTTTTACTGTATTTTATGCTTCTGACGTTGACTTCTGAGGCCCTAGCTATTGGATCTGGTGGAGTAACGCCCTGGAGTGAAGCCTAGGTTGCCCGGAATGTAGATTTGACTATTACCTTCACAATGTTTGCGATTATTCACTTTATACTATGGAAAAAGTGTTGTACATAAATCGTATTTTATGCTTTGGGCGTTGACTTCAAAGTCCCTAACTATTCGATCAGGTGGAGCAACGCCCTAGAGTGAAGCCTAGGTTGCCCGGAACGTAGAAATGACCGATACTTTCACACTGTTTGCAAATATACATTATATACGATGGAAAAGCTTTTGTATTTATTTGTATTTTATGCTTCTGGCGTTGACTTCCTAGGCCCTAACTATTTGATCTGGTGGAGCACCGCCCTGTAGTGAAGCCTAGGCTGCCCGGAACGTAGAAATGACCGTTACTTTCACGCTGTTTGCAAATATACATTATATACGATGGAAAAGCTGTTGTATTTATATTGTATTTTATGCTTCGGTCGCTGACTTCTTAGGCCCTAACTATTGGATCTGTCGGAGCAACGCCCTAGGGTGAAGCCTAGGTTGCCCGGAACGTATAAATGACCATAACTTTCATACCGCTTGCAATTATTCGATTTATACGATGGATAAGCTGTTGTATTTCTAATGTATTTTATGCTTCTCGCGTTGACTTGTTAGGCCCTAACTATTCGAACTGGTGGAGCAACGCCCTAGAGAGAAGCCTAGATTGCCCGGAACGTAGCAATGACCATTACCTTCAGGCTTGTTGCAATTATTCCTGTTATACGATGAAAAAACTGTTGTATTTTTATTGTATTTTATGCTTCAGGCGTTGACTTCTAAGGCCGTAGCTATTCGATGTTGATGAGCAACGCATTAGTGTGAAGCCCAGGTTGCCCGGAACGTAGAAATGACCATTACTTCCTCACTGTTTGCAATTATTCATTTTATACATGGAAAAACTGTTGTATTTATATTGTATTCTATGCTTCTGGCGCTGACATCTAAGGTACTAGCTATTCGACCTCTTGGAGCAACGTCCAAGAGTGAAGCCTATGTTGCCCGGAACGTAGAAATGACCATTACTTTCACACTGGTTGCAATTATTCGTTTTGAACAATGGAAAACCTGTTGTATTTTTATTGTATTTGATGCGTCTGGCCTTGTTTTCTAAGCCCCTAACTATTCGATCTGGTGGAGCACGCCCTAGAGTGAAACCTAGGTTGCGCTGGATGTAGAAATAGCCATTTCTTTCACACTGTGCGCAATTATTCCTGTTTTACGACGGAAAGACTGTTGTATTTATTTTGTATTTGATGCTCCTGGCGTTGGCTTCTAAGGCCCAAACTATTCGATCTGGTGGACCAACGCCCTAGGGTGAAGTCTAGGTTGCCTGGAACGTAGAAATGACAGTAACTTTCATACTGGTTGCATTTATTCGTTTTATACGATGGAAAAACTGTTGTATTTATATTGTATTTATGCTTCTGGCGTTGACTTCTCAGGACCTAGCTATTCGATCTGGTGGAGCAACGTCCTAGACTGAAGCCTAGGTTGCCCGGAACGTAGAAATGACCATTACTTTCACACTGGCTGCAATTATTCCTGTTATACGATCGAAAAGCTGTTGTATTTATATTGTATTTTATGCTTCTGGCGTAGACTTCTTAGGACCTAGCTATTCGATCTGGTGGAGTAACGCCCTAGAGTGAGGCCTAGGTTGCCCGGAACGTAGAAATGACCATTACTTTCACATTGGTTGCAATTACTCCTGTTGTACGATGGAAAAACTGTTGTATTTATATTGTATTTTATGCTTCTGGCGTTCGCTTCTAAGGCTGTAGCTATTCCATGTGGTGGAGCAACGCTCTAGGGCGAAGCCTAGGTTGCCGGGAACGTAGAAATGACCATTACATTCACACTGGTTGCAATTGTTCCTGTTATACGATGGAAAAACTGTTGTATCTGTATTGTATTTTATGCTTCGGGGGTTGATTTCTATGGCCCTACCTATTCAATCTGGTGGAGCAACGCCATAGAGTCAAGCCTAGGTTGCCCGGAACGCAGAAATGACCATAACTTTCACACAGGTTGCAATTATCCGTTTTATACGATGGAAAGTCTGTTGTATTTATTTTGTATTTTATGCTTCTGGCGTTGACTTGTTAGGCCCTAGCTATTCGATCTGGTGGAGCAACGACCTAGAGTGAAGCCTACGTTTCTCGGAAAGTAGAAAGGACCGTTACTTTCACAAAGTTTGCAATTACTCATTTTATACGATGGAAAAACTGTTTTATTTATATTGTATTTTATGCTTCTAGCGTTGACTTCTAAGGCCGTGGTTATTCGATGTGGTGGAGTAAGGCCCTGGAGTGAAGCCTAGGTTGCCCGGAACGTAGAAATGACCATTACTTTCAAAAAGTTGCAATTACTCATTTTGTACGATTTAAAGCTGTTTTATTTATATTGTATTTTATGCTTCTGGCGTTGACTTCTAAGGACGTACTATTCGATGTGGTGGAGTAACGCCCTAGAGCGAGGCCGAGGTTGCCCAGAACGTAGAAATGACCACTACTTTCACATTGGTTGCAATTACTCCTGTTGTACGATGGAAAAACTGTTGTATTTATGTTGTATTTTATGCTTCTGGCGTGCGCTTCTAAGGCTGTAGCTATTCCATGTGGTGGAGCAACGCTACAGGGCGAAGCCTAGGTTGCCCGGAACGTAGAAGTGACCATTACTTTCACACTGGCTGCAATTATTCCTGTTATACGATCGAAAAGCTGTTGTATTTATATTGCATTTTTTGCTCCTGGCGTTGACTACTTAGGCCCTATCTATTCGATCTGGTGGAGCAACGACCTAGAGTGAAGCCTAGGTTGCCCGGATCGTAGAATTGACCGTTACTTTCAAAAAGTTTGCAATTACTCATTTTATACGATTGAAAGCTGTTTTATTTATATTGTATTTTATGCTTCTGGCGTTGACTTCTAAGGCGGTAGCTATTCGATGTGGTGGAGTAACGCCCCAGAGTAAAGCCTAGGTCGCCTGGAACGTAGAAATGTCCGTCACTTTCACAATGTTTGCAATTATTCATTTTATTAGATGGAGAAGCTGTTGAATTTATATTGTATTTTATGCTTCTGGCGTTGACTTCTAAGGCCGTAGCTATAGGATCTGGTGGAACAACGCTCTAGAGTGAAGCGTAGGTTGCGAGGAACGTAGAAATGATCATCACTTTCACACTGGTTGCAATTATTCGTTTTATACGATGGAAGGGCTGTTGTAGTTATTTTGTATTTTATGCTTCTGGCGTTGACTTCTAATGCCATAGCTATTCGATCTGGTGGAGCAACACCCTCGAGTGAAGCCGGGGTTGCCCAGAACGTCGAAATGACCATTACTTTCACAATGTTTGCAATTATTCATTTCATAGAACGGAAAAACTGTTGTATTTATATTGTATTTTATGCTTCTTTCGTTGGCTTCTAAGGCTGTAGTTATTCCGCGTGGTGGAGCAACGCCATAGGGTGAAGACTAGATTGCCCGGAACGTAGAAATGACCGTTACTTTCACAAAGTTTGCAATTAATCATTTTATACGATGGAAAAACTGTTTTATTTATATTGCATTTTATGCTTCTGGCGTTGACTTCTAAGGCCGTGGCTATTCGATGTGGTGGAATAACGCCCTAGAGTGAAGCCTATGTTGTCGAAACGTAGAAATGACCATTACATTCACACTGGTTGCAATTACTCGTTTTATACGATGGAAAAACTGTTCCATTTATTTTGTATTTTATGCTTCGGGCGTTCACTTCTTAGGCCCTAACTTTTCGAGCGGGTGGAGCAACGCCCTACAGTGAAGCCTAGCTTGCCCGGAACGTAGAAATGAACATTACCTTAACACTGGTAGCAATTATTCGTTTTATACGATAGAAAGACTGTTATACTTATTTTGTATTTTATGCTTCTGGCGTTGATTTTTAAGGCCCTAACTCTTCGATCTGGTGCAGCAATGCCTCAGAGTGAAGCCTAGGTTGCCCGGAACGTAGAAATGACGGTTACGTTCAGATTGGTTGCAATTATTCCTGTTGTACGATGGAAGAACTGTTGTGTTTATATTGTATTTTATGCTTCTGGCGTTGACTTCTTAGGCCCTAAATATTCGATTCGGTGGAGCAACGCCCTAGAGTGAAGTCTAGATTGCCCGGAACGAAGAAACGACCATACATTTCACACTGTTTGCAATTATTCCTTTTATACTATGGAAAAACTGTTGTATTTTTATTGTATTTTATGCTTCTGGCGTTGACTTCTTAGGCCCTAAATATTCGATCCGGTGGAGCATTGCCCTAGAGTGAGGCCTAGGTTGCCCGGAACGTAGAACTGTCCGTTACTTTCACAATGTTTGCAATCATTAATTGTATACGATGGAAAAACTGTTGTATTTATATTGTATTTTATGCTTCTGGCGTTGACTGCTGTGGCCGTAGCTAATCGATGTGGTGGAGCAATGCCCAAGAGTGCAGCGTGTGTTGCACGGAACGTATAAATGACCATAAGTTTCACTCTGGTTGCAATCATTCGTTTTATAAAATGGAAAAACTGTTCTACTAATTTTGTATATTATGCTTCGGGCGTTGACTTCTAAGGTCCTAGCTATTCGACCTGGTGGAGCAACGCCCTAGAGTGTAGCCTAGGTCGCCCGGAACGTAGAAATGACCATCACTTTAACTCTGGTTGCAATTATTCCTGTTATACGATGGGAAAACTGATGTATTTTTATTGTATTTTATGCTTCTGGCGTTGTCTTCTTAGGACCTAACTATTCCATCTGGTGGAGCAACGCCCTAGAGTGAAGTCTAGATTGCCCGGAACGTAGAAATGACCATTAGTTTCACACTGGTTGCAATTATTCATTTTATACGATGGTAAAACTGTAGTATTTGTATTGTATTTTATGCTTCTGGCGTTGTCTTCTTAGGCCCTAACTGTTCGATCTGGTGGAACAACGCCCTAGAATGAAGCCTAGGTTGCCCGTAACGTAGAAATGACCATTAGTTTCACACTGGTTGCAATAATTCATTTTATACGATGGAAAAACTGTTGTATTTATATTGTGTTTTATGCGTCTGGCGTTGACTTCTTAGGCCCTAACTGTTCGATCTGGTAGAACAACGACCTAGAATGAAGCCAAGGTTGCCCGGAATGTAGAAATGGCCATCACTTTCACACTGGTTTCAATTATTCATGCTATACGATGGAAAAACTGTTGTATTTTTATTGGATTTTATGCTTCTGGCGTTGACTTCTTAGGCCCTAAATATTCTATTCGGTGGAGCAACGCCCTAGAGTGAAGTCTAGATTGCCCGGAACGTAGAAATGACCACTACTTTCACACTGTTTGCAATTATTCCTGTTATACTATGGAAAAACTGTTGTATTTTTATTGCATTTTATGCTTCTGGCGTTGACTTCTTAGGCCCTAAATATTCGATCCGGTGGAGCATTGCCCTGGAGTGAGGCCTAGGTTGCCCGGAACGTAGAAATGACCGTTACTTTCACAATGTTTGCAATCATTAATTGTATACGATGGAAATGCTGTTGTATTTGTATTGTATTTTATGATTCTGGCGTTGACTTCTTAGGCCTTAACTGTTCGATCTGGTAGAACAACGACCTAGAATGAATTCAAGGTTGCCCGGAATGTAGAAATGGCCATCACTTTCACACTGGTTTCAATTATTCATGCTATACGATGGAAAAACTGTTGTATTTATATTGTATTTTATTCTTCTGGCATTGACTTTTAAGGCCCTAACTATTCGATATGGTGGCGCAACGCCCTAGAGTGAAGCCTAGGTTGCCCGGAACGTAGAAATGACCATTAGTTTCAGACTGTTTGCAATTATTCATTTTATACGATCGAAAAACTGTTGTATTTATATTGTATTTTATGCTTCTGGCGTTGTCTTCTTAGGCCCTAACTGTTCGCTCTGGTAGAACAACGACCTAGAATGAAGCCAAGGTTGCCCGGAATGTAGAAATGGCCATCACTTTCACACTGGTTTCAATTATTCATGCTATACGATAGAAAAACTGTTGTATTTTTATTGTATTTTATGCTTCTGGCGTTGACTTCTTAGGCCCTAAATATTCGATCCAGTGGAGCAACGCCCTAGAGTGAAGTCTAGGTTGCCCGGAACGTAGAAATGACCATTACTTTCACACTGTTTGCAATTATTCATTTTATACGATGGAAAAACTGTTGTATTTATATTGTATTTTATTCTTCTGTCATTGACTTTTAAGGCCCTAACTATTCGATATGGTGGCGCAACGCCCTAGAGTAAAGCCTAGGTTGCCCGGAACGTAGAAATGACCATTACTTTTACGCTGGTTGCTATTATTCGTTTTATATGATGGAAAAACTGTTGTATTTTTATTGTATTTTATGCTTCTGGCGTTGACTTCTTTGGCTCTGAATATTCGATCCGGTGGAGCGTCGCCCTAGAGTGAAGCCTAGGTTGCCCGGAACGTAGAAATGACCGTTACTTTCACACTGTTTGCAATTATTCATTTTATACGATGGAAAATCTGTTGTATTTATATTGTATTTTATGCTTCTGGCGTTGACTTCTATGGCCGTAGCTAATCGATGTGGTGGAGCAATGCCCTAGAGTGCAGCCTGTGTTGCACGGAACGTATAAATGGCCATAAGTTTCACTCTGGTTGCAATCATTCGTTTTATAAAATGGAAAAAATGTTCTATTAATTTTGTATTTTATGCTTCTGGCGTTGACTTCTTAGGCCCTAACTATTCGATCAGGTGGAGCAACGCCCTAGGGTGAAGCCTAGGTTGCCCGGAACGTAGAAATGACCATAACTTTCATACTGGTTGCAATTATTCGTTTTATACGATGGAAAAACTGTTGTTCATATATCGTATTTTATGCTTCTGGCGTTGACTTCTTAGGCCCTAACTATTCGATCAGGTGTAGCAACGCCCTAGGGTGAAGCCTAGGTTGCCCGGAACGTAGAAATGACCATTGCCTTCACACTGTTTGCAAATATACATTATATACGATGGAAAAGCTGTTGTATCTATTCTGTATTTTATGCTTCTGGCATTGACTTCTTAGGCCCTAACTATTCGATCTGCTGGAGCAACGCCCTAGAGTGAAGCCTAGGTTGCCCGGAACATAGAAATGACCATTACCTTCACACTGGTTGCAATTATTCCTGTTATACGATGGAAAAACTGTTGTACTTATATTATATTTTATGCTTCAGGCGTTGACTTCTAAGGGCGTAGCTATTCGATGTGGTGGAGAAACGCCCTAGAGTGAAGCCTAGGTTGCCCGGAAAGTAGAAATGACCATTACCTCCACACTGTTTGCAATTATTCATTTTATACAATGGAGAAACTGTTGTATTTATATTGTTTTTTATAGTCATGGCGTTGACTTCTTAGGCCCTAACTATTGGATCTGGTGGACCAACGCCCTAGAGTGAAGCCTAGGTTACCCGGAACGTAGAAATGACCATTACTTCCACACTGTTTGCAATTACTCATATTATAGAGTGGAAAAACTGTTGTATTTACATTGTATTTTATGCTTCTGGCATTGACTTCTAAGGCCCTAACTATTCGATGTGGTTGAGCAACGCCCTAGAGTGAAGCCTAGGTTGCCCGGAACGTAGAGATGACCACAACTTTCATACTGGTTGCAATTATTCGTTTTATACGATGGAAAAGCTGTTGTGTTTATTTTGTATTTGGTGCTTCTGGCGTTGACTTCTTGGGCCCTAACTGTTGGATGTGGTGGACCAAAGCCCTAGAGTGAAGCCTAGGTTGCCCGGAACGTAGAAATGACCGTTACTTTCACACTGTTTGCAAATGTACATTATATACCATGGAAAAGCTGTTGTATTTATATTGTATTTTATGCTTCTGGCGTTGACTTCTTAGGCCCTAACTATTCGCTCTGGTGGAACAACGCCTTAGGGTGAAGCCTAGGTTGCCCGGAACGTAGAAATGACCATTACCTTCACACTGTTTGCGATTATTCATTTTATACGATGGTAAAACTGTTGTACATATATCGTATTTTATGCTTCTGGCGTTGACTTCTTAGGCCCTAACTATTCGATCAGGTGGAGCAACGCCGTAGAGAGAAGCCTAGATTGCACGGAACGTAGAAATGACCATTACCTTCTGGCTTGTTGCAACTATTCCTGTTGTACGATGAAAAAACTGCTGTATTTTTATTGTATTTTATGCGTCTGGAGTTGTTTTCTAAGGCCCTAACTATTCGATGTGGTGGAGCAGCGCCCTAGAGCGACACCTAGGTTGCCCGGAACGTAGAAATGACCGTTACTTTCACACTGGTTGCAATTATTCCTGTTATACGATGCACAACCTGTTGGATTTTTATTGTACCTTATGCTTCTGGCGTTGACTTCTTAGGCCCTAACTATTGGATCTGGTGGAGCAACGCCTAGAGTGAAGCCTGGGTTGCCCTGATCGTAGAAATGACCGTATCTTTCACACAGGTTGCAATTATTCCTGTTATACGATGGAAAAACTTTTGTATCCCTATTGTATTTTAACCTTCTGGCGTTGACTTCCAAGGCCGTAGCTATTCGATCTGGTGGAGCAACGCCCTAGAGAGAAGCCTAGATTTCCCGGAACGTAGAAATGACCATTACCTTCAGGCATGTTGCAATTGTTCCTGTTATACGATGAAAGAACTGTTGCATTGTTATTGTGTTTTATGTGTCTGGAGTTGTTTTCTCCGGCCCTAACTATTCGACCTGGTGGACCAACGGCCTAGAGTGAAGCCTAGGTTGCACGGAACGTGGAAATGGCTATTACTTTCACACTGGTTGTAATTATTCCTGTTACACGATGGAATAACTGTTGTATTTTTATTTTATTTTGTGCTTCTGGCGTTGACTTCTAAAGCCCTAACTTATCGATCTGGTGGAGCAACGCCAAAGAGTGAAGCCTAGGTTACCCGGAACGTAGAAATGACCAGTACTTTCACACTGGTTGCAATTATTCGTATTATACGATGGAATAACTGTTGTATTTATATTGTATTTTATGCTTCTGGTGTAGACTTCTTAGGCCGTAGCTATTCGAACTGGAGGCACTACGCCATAGAGTGAAGCCTAGGTTGCCCGGAACGTAGAAATGACCATAACCTTCATACTGATTGCAATTATTCGTTTTATACGATGGAAAAACTGTTTTACTTATATTGTATGTTATGCCTCTGGCGTTGACTCCTAAGGCCGTAGCTATTCGATGTGGTGGAGCAACGCCATAGCGTGAAGCCTAGGCTGCCCGGAACGTAGAAATAACCATTACTTCCACACTGTTTGCAATTATTCATTTTATACAATGGAAAAACTGTTGTATTTATATTGTATTTTATAGTTATAGCGTTGACTTCTAAGGCCGTAGCTATTCGATGTGGTGGAGTAATGCCCTAGAGTGAAGCCTAGGTTGCCCGGAACGTAGAAATGACCATACCTTGCACACTGGTTGCAATTATTCCTGTTATACAAGGGAATAACTGTTGTATTTATATTGCAGTTTATGCTTCTGGCGTTGACTTCTTAGTCCCTAACTATTCGGTCTGTCGGAACAACGCCCTGGAGTGAATCCTACGTTGCCCAGAACGTAGAAATGACCATCACTTTCACACTGGTTGCAATTATTCCTGTTATACGATGGAAAAACTGTTGGATCTATTTTGTATTTTATGCTTCGGCCGTTGACTTCTTAGGTCCTAACTATTGGATCTGGTGGAGCAACGCCCTCTGGTGAAGCCCAGGTTGCCCGGAACGTAGAAATGACCATAACTTTCATACTGATTGCAATTATTCGTATTATACGATGGAAAATCTGTTGTATTTATATTGTATTTTAACCTTCTGGCGTTGACTTCTAAGGCCGTAGCTATTCGATGTGGTGCAGCAACGCCCTGGAGTGAAGCCTAGGTTGCCCTGATCGTAGAAATGACCATATCTTTCATGCTGCTTGCAATTATTCGTATTATACGATGGAAAATCTGTTGTATTTATATTGTATTTTAACCTTCTGGCGTTGACTTCCAAGGCCGTAGCTATTCGATCTGGTGGAGCAACGCCCTAGAGAGAAGCCTAGATTGCCCGGAACGTAGAAATGACCATTACGTTCAGGCATGTTGCAATTGTTCCTGTTATACGATGAAAGAACTGTTGCATTGTTATTGTGTTTTATGTGTCTGGAGTTGTTTTCTCCGGCCCTAACTATTCGACCTGGTGGACCAACGGCCTAGAGTGAAGCCTAGGTTGCACGGAACGTAGAAATGGCTATTACTTTCACACTGGTTGTAATTATTCCTGTTACACGATGGAATAACTGTTGTATTTTTATTTTATTTTGTGCTTCTGGCGTTGACTTCTAAAGCCCTAACTTATCGATCTGGTGGAGCAACGCCAAAGAGTGAAGCCTAGGTTACCCGGAACGTAGAAATGACCAGTACTTTCACACTGGTTGCAATTATTCGTATTATACGATGGAATAACTGTTGTATTTATATTGTATTTTATGCTTCTGGTGTAGACTTCTTAGGCCGTAGCTATTCGAACTGGAGGCACAACGCCATAGAGTGAAGCCTAGGTTGCCCGGAACGTAGAAATGACCATAACCTTCATACTGATTGCAATTATTCGTTTTATACGATGGAAAAACTGTTTTACTTATACTGTATGTTATGCCTCTGGCGTTGACTCCTAAGGCCATAGCTATTATATGTGGTGGAGCAACGCCATGGCGTGAAGCCTAGGTTGCCCGGAACGTAGAAATAACCATTACTTCCACACTGTTTGCAATTATTCATTTTAAACAATGGGAAAACTGTTGTATTTATATTGTATTTTATAGTTATGGCGTTGACTTCTAAGGCCGTAGCTATTCGATGTGGTGGAGTAATGCCCTAGAGTGAAGCCTAGGTTGCCCGGAACGTAGAAATGACCATACCTTGCACACTGGTTGCAATTATTCCTGTTATACAAGGGAATAACTGTTGTATTTATATTGCAGTTTATGCTTCTGGCGTTGACTTCTTAGTCCCTAACTATTCGATCTGGCGGAACAACGCCCTAGAGTGAATTCTGCTTTGCCCAGAACGTAGAAATGACCATCACTTTCACACTGGTTGCAATTATTCCTGTTATACGATGGAAAAACTGTTGGATCTATTTTGTATTTTATGCTTCTGCCGTTGACTTCTTAGGTCCTAACTATTGGATCTGGTGGAGCAACGCCCTGGTGAAGCCCAGGTTGCCCGGAACGTAGAAATGACCATAACCTTCATACTGATTGCAATTATTCGTTTTATACCGTGGAAAAACTGTTGTATTTATGTTGTATTTTATGCGTCTGGAGTTGTTTTCTCAGGCCCTAACTATTCGACCTGGTGGAACAACGCCATAGAGTGAAGCCTAGGTTGCACGGAACGTAGAAATGCCCATTACTTTCACACTGGTTGTAATTATTCCTGTTATACGATGGAATAACTGTTGTATTTTTATTTTATTTTGTGCTTCTGGCGTTGACTTCTAAGGTCCTAGCTATTCGATCTGGTGGAGCAACGCTCTAGAGTGAAGCCTAGGTTGCCCGGAACTTAGAAAAGACCATCACCTTCACTCTGGTTGCAATTATTCCTGCTATAAGATGGAAAAACTGTGGTATTTATATTGTATTTTATGCTTCTGGTGTAGGCTTCTTAGGCCCTAACTATTCGATCTTGGGGAACCACGGCCTAGACTGAAGCCTAGGTTGCCCGGAACGTAGAAATGACCATCACTTTCACACTGGTTGCAATTATTCTTGTTATACGGTGGAAAAACTGTTGTATTTATTTTATTTTGTGCTTCAGACGTTGACTTCTAAGGCCGTAGCTATTCGATGTGGTGGAGAAACGCCCTAGAGTGAAGCCTAGGTTGCCCGGAACGTAGAAATAACCATTACTTCCACACTGTTTGCAATTATTTATTTTATACAATGGAAAAACTGTTGTATTTATATTGTATTTTATAGTTATGGCGTTGACTTCTAAGGCCGTAGCTATTCGATGTGGTTGAGCAACGCCCTAGAGTGAAGCCTAGGTTGCCCGGAACGTAGAAATGACCATAACTTTCATACTGGTTGCAATTATTCGTTTTATACCGTTGAAAAACTGTTGTATTTATATTGTATTTTATGCGTCTGGAGTTGTTTTCTAAGGCCCTAACTATTCGACCTGGTGGACCAACGCCCTAGAGTGAAGCCTAGGTTGCACGGAACGTAGAAATGCCCATTACTTTCACACTGGTTGTAATTATTCCTGTTATACGATGGAATAACTGTTGTACTTTTATTTTATTTTGTGCTTCTGGCGTTGACTTCTAAGGTCCTAGCTATTCGATCTGGTGGAGCAACGCTCTAGAGTGAAGCCTAGGTTGCCCGGAACTTAGAGAAGACCATCACCTTCACACTGGTTGCAATTATTGATGTTATACGATGGAAAAACCTTGATATTTATATTGTATTTTATGCTTCTGGCGTAGGCTTCTTAGGCCCTAACGATTCGATCTGGGGGAACCACGCCCTAGACTGAAGCCTAGGTTGCCCCGATCGTAGAAATGACCATCACTTTCACACTGGTTGCAATTATTCTTGTTATACGATGGAAGAACTGTTGTATTTATATTATATTTTATACTTCAGACGTTGACTTCTAAGGCCGTAGCTATTCGATGTGGTGGAGAAACGCCCTAGAGTGAAGCCAAGGTTGTCCGGAAAGTAGAAATGACCATTACCTCCACACTGTTTGCAATTATTCATTTTATACAATGGAAAAGCTGTTGTATTTATATTGTTTTTTATAGTTATGGCGTTGACTTCTAAGGCCGTAGCTATTCGATGTGATGGAGCAATGCACTAGAGTGAAGCCTACGATGCCCGCAACGTAGAAATGACCATATCTTTCACACTGTTTGCAATTATTCATATTATACAGTGCAAAAACTGTTGTATTTATATGGCATTTTATGCTTCTGGCATTGAGTTCTAAGGCCCTAACTATTCGATGTGGTGGAGCAACGCCCTAGAGTGAATCCTAGGTTGCCCGGAACGTAGAAATGACCATACCTTTCACACTGATTGCAATTATTCGTTTTATACCGTGGAAAAACTGTTGTATTTTTATTGTATTTTATGCGTCTGGAGTTGTTTTCTAAGGCCCTAACTATTCGACCTGGTGGACCAACGCCCTAGAGTGAAGCCTAGGTTGCACGGAACGTAGAAATGCCCATTACTTTCACACTGGTTGTAATTATTCCTGTTATACGATGGAATAACTGTTGTACTTTTATTTTATTTTGTGCTTCTGGCGTTGATTTCTAAGGTCCTAGCTATTCGATCTGGTGGAGCAACGCTCTAGAGTGAAGCCTAGGTTGCCCGGAACTTAGGAAAGACCATCACCTTCACACTGGTTGCAATTATTCCTGTTTTACGGTGGAAAAACCTTGATATTTATATTGTATTTTATGCTTCTGGCGTAGGCTTCTTAGGCCCTAACGATTCGATCTGGGGGAACCACGCCCTAGACTGAAGCCTAGGTTGCCCGGAACGTAGAACTGACCATAACTTTCTTTCTGGTTGCAATTATTCGTATTATACCGTGGAAAAACTGTTGTATTTTTATTTTATTTTGTGCTTCTGGCGTTGACTCCTAAGGCCGTAGCTATTCGATGTGGTGGAGCAATGCCCTAGTGTGAAGCCTAGGTTGCCCGGAACGTAGAAATGACCATCACTTTCACACTGGTTTCAATTATTCATTTTATACAAATGAAAAACTGTTGTGTTTATATTGTATTTTATAGTTATGGCGTTGACTTCTAAGGCCGTAGCTATTCGATGTGTTGGAGTAATGCCCTAGAGTGAAGCCTAGGTTGCCCGGAACGTAGAAATGACCATACCTTGCACACTGGTTGCAATTATTCCTGTTATACAAGGGAATAGCTGTTGTATTTATATTGCAGTTTATGCTTCTGGCGTTGACTTCTTAGTCCCTAACTATTCGATCTGGCGGAACAACGCCCTAGAGTGAATTCTGCTTTGCCCAGAACGTAGAAATGACCATCACTTTCACACTGGTTGCAATTATTCCTGTTATACGATGGAAAAACTGTTGGATCTATTTTGTATTTTATGCTTCTGCCGTTGACTTCTTAGGTCCTAACTATTGGATCTGGTGGAGCAACGCCCTGGTGAAGCCCAGGTTGCCCGGAACGTAGAAATGACCATAGCCTTCATACTGATTGCAATTATTCGTTTTATACCGTGGAAAAACTGTTGTATTTATGTTGTATTTTATGCGTCTGGAGTTGTTTTCTCAGGCCCTAACTATTCGACCTGGTGGACCAACGCCCTAGAGTGAAGCCTAGGTTGCACGGAACGTAGAAATGCCCATTACTTTCACACTGGTTGTAATTATTCCTGTTATACGATGGAATAACTGTTGTACTTTTATTTTATTTTGTGCTTCTGGCGTTGACTTCTAAGGTCCTAGCTATTCGATCTGGTGGAGCAACGCTCTAGAGTGAAGCCTAGGTTGCCCGGAACTTAGAGAAGACCATCACCTTCACACTGGTTGCAATTATTGATGTTATACGATGGAAAAACCTTGATATTTATATTGTATTTTATGCTTCTGGCGTAGGCTTCTTAGGCCCTAACGATTCGATCTGGGGGAACCACGCCCTAGACTGAAGCCTAGGTTGCCCCGATCGTAGAAATGACCATCACTTTCACACTGGTTGCAATTATTCTTGTTATACGATGGAAGAACTGTTGTATTTATATTATATTTTATACTTCAGACGTTGACTTCTAAGGCCGTAGCTATTCGATGTGGTGGAGAAACGCCCTAGAGTGAAGCCAAGGTTGTCCGGAAAGTAGAAATGACCATTACCTCCACACTGTTTGCAATTATTCATTTTATACAATGGAAAAGCTGTTGTATTTATATTGTTTTTTATAGTTATGGCGTTGACTTCTAAGGCCGTAGCTATTCGATGTGATGGAGCAATGCACTACAGTGAAGCCTACGATGCCCGCAACGTAGAAATGACCATATCTTTCACACTGTTTGCAATTATTCATATTATACAGTGCAAAAACTGTTGTATTTATATGGCATTTTATGCTTCTGGCATTGAGTTCTAAGGCCCTAACTATTCGATGTGGTGGAGCAACGCCCTAGAGTGAATCCTAGGTTGCCCGGAACGTAGAAATGACCATACCTTTCACACTGATTGCAATTATTCGTTTTATACCGTGGAAAAACTGTTGTATTTTTATTGTATTTTATGCGTCTGGAGTTGTTTTCTAAGGCCCTAACTATTCGACCTGGTGGACCAACGCCCTAGAGTGAAGCCTAGGTTGCACGGAACGTAGAAATGCCCATTACTTTCACACTGGTTGTAATTATTCCTGTTATACGATGGAATAACTGTTGTACTTTTATTTTATTTTGTGCTTCTGGCGTTGATTTCTAAGGTCCTAGCTATTCGATCTGGTGGAGCAACGCTCTAGAGTGAAGCCTAGGTTG
The DNA here is from genome assembly GCF_051401765.1 of Calliopsis andreniformis. NCBI lineage: Eukaryota > Metazoa > Arthropoda > Insecta > Hymenoptera > Andrenidae > Calliopsis > Calliopsis andreniformis. The sequence goes on from NW_027480422.1 coordinate 22,598,768, forward strand.
CCCGGAACTTAGGAAAGACCATCACCTTCACACTGGTTGCAATTATTCCTGTTTTACGGTGGAAAAACCTTGATATTTATATTGTATTTTATGCTTCTGGCGTAGGCTTCTTAGGCCCTAACGATTCGATCTGGGGGAACCACGCCCTAGACTGAAGCCTAGGTTGCCCGGAACGTAGAACTGACCATAACTTTCTTTCTGGTTGCAATTATTCGTATTATACCGTGGAAAAACTGTTGTATTTTTATTTTATTTTGTGCTTCTGGCGTTGACTCCTAAGGCCGTAGCTATTCGATGTGGTGGAGCAATGCCCTAGTGTGAAGCCTAGGTTGCCCGGAACGTAGAAATGACCATCACTTTCACACTGGTTTCAATTATTCATTTTATACAAATGAAAAACTGTTGTGTTTATATTGTATTTTATAGTTATGGCGTTGACTTCTAAGGCCGTAGCTATTCGATGTGTTGGAGTAATGCCCTAGAGTGAAGCCTAGGTTGCCCGGAACGTAGAAATGACCATACCTTGCACACTGGTTGCAATTATTCCTGTTATACAAGGGAATAGCTGTTGTATTTATATTGCAGTTTATGCTTCTGGCGTTGACTTCTTAGTCCCTAACTATTCGATCTGGCGGAACAACGCCCTAGAGTGAATTCTGCTTTGCCCAGAACGTAGAAATGACCATCACTTTCACACTGGTTGCAATTATTCCTGTTATACGATGGAAAAACTGTTGGATCTATTTTGTATTTTATGCTTCTGCCGTTGACTTCTTAGGTCCTAACTATTGGATCTGGTGGAGCAACGCCCTGGTGAAGCCCAGGTTGCCCGGAACGTAGAAATGACCATAGCCTTCATACTGATTGCAATTATTCGTTTTATACCGTGGAAAAACTGTTGTATTTATGTTGTATTTTATGCGTCTGGAGTTGTTTTCTCAGGCCCTAACTATTCGACCTGGTGGACCAACGCCCTAGAGTGAAGCCTAGGTTGCACGGAACGTAGAAATGCCCATTACTTTCACACTGGTTGTAATTATTCCTGTTATACGATGGAATAACTGTTGTACTTTTATTTTATTTTGTGCTTCTGGCGTTGACTTCTAAGGTCCTAGCTATTCGATCTGGTGGAGCAACGCTCTAGAGTGAAGCCTAGGTTGCCCGGAACTTAGAGAAGACCATCACCTTCACACTGGTTGCAATTATTCCTGTTATACGATGGGAACACTGTTGGATCTATTTTGCATTTTATGCTTCTGCCGTTGACTTCTTAGGTCCTAACTATTGGATCTGGTGGAGCAACGCCCTCTGGTGAAGCCCAGGTTGCCCGGAACGTAGAAATGACCATAACTTTCATACTGATTGCAATTATTCGTATTATACGATGGAAAATCTGTTGTATTTATATTGTATTTTAACCTTCTGGCGTTGACTTCTAAGGCCGTAGCTTTTCGATGTGGTGCAGCAACGCCCTGGAGTGAAGCCTAGGTTGCCCGGAACGTAGAAATGACCATAACCTTCATACTGATTGCAATTATTCGTTTTATACGATGGAAAAACTGTTTTACTTATATTGTATGTTATGCCTCTGGCGTTGACTCCTAAGGCCATAGCTATTCGATGTGGTGGAGCAACGCCATAGCGTGAAGCCTAGGTTGCCCGGAACGTAGAAATAACCATTACTTCCGCACTGTTTGCAATTATTCATTTTATACAATGGAAAAACTGTTGTATTTATATTGTATTTTATAGTTATGGCGTTGACTTCTAAGACCGTAGCTATCCGATGTGGTGGAGTAATGCCCTAGAGCGAAACCTAGGTTGCCCGGAACGTTGAAAGGACCGTTACTTTCACACTGGTTGCAATTATTCCTGTTATACGGTGGACAAACTGTTGGATTTTTATTGTACGTTATGCTTCTGGCGTTGACTTCTTAGGCCCTAACTATTGGATCTGGTGGAGCAACGCCTAGAGTGAAGCCTGGGTTGCCCAGAACGTAGAAATGACCATCACTTTCACACTGGTTGCAATTATTCCTGTTATACGATGGAAAAACTTTTGTATCCCTATTGTATTTTATGCTTCTGGCGTTGACTTCTTAGGCCCGAACTATTCGATCTGGTGGAGCAACACCCTGGAGAGAAGCGTAGATTTCCCGGAACGTAGAAATGACCATTACCTTCAGGCATGTTGCAATTGTTCCTGTTATACGATGAAAGAACTGTTGTATTTTCTTGTGTTTTATGCGTCTGGAGTTGTTTTCTAAGGCCTTGACTATTCGACCTGGTGGACCAACGGCCTAGAGTGAAGCCTAGGTTGCACGGAACGTAGAAATGCCCATTACTTTCACACTGGTTGTAATTATTCCTGTTATACGATGGAAGAACTGTTGTATTTTTATTTTATTTTGTGCTTCTGGCGTTGACTTCTAAAGCCCTAACTATTCGATCTGGCGGAGCAACGCCAAAGAGTGAAGCCTAGGTTACCCGGAACGTAGAAATGACCAGTACTTTCACACTGGTTGCAATTATTCGTATTATACGATGGAAAAACTGTTGTATTTATATTGTATTTTATGCTTCTGGTGTAGGCTTCTTAGGCCGTAGCTATTCGAACTGGAGGAACAACGCCATAGAGTGAAGCCTAGGTTGCCCGGAACGTAGAAATGACCATAACCTTCATACTGATTGCAATTATTCGTTTTATACGATGGAAAAACTGTTTTACTTATATTGTATGTTATGCCTCTGGCTTTGACTCCTAAGGCCGTAGCTATTCGATGTGGTGGAGCAACGCCATAGCGTGAAGCCTAGGTTGCCCGGAACGTAGAAATAACCATTACTTCCACACTGTTTGCAATTATTCATTTTATACAATGGAAAAACTGTTGTATTTATATTGTATTTTATAGTTATGGCGTTGACTTCGAAGGCCGTAGCTATTCGATGTAGTGGAGCAATGTCCTAGAGTGAAGCCTAGGTTGCCCGGAACGTAGAAATGACCATACCTTGCACACTGGTTGCAATTGTTCCTGTTATACAAGGGAATAACTGTTGTATTTATATTGCAGTTTATGCTTCTGGCGTTGACTTCTTAGTCCCTAACTATTCGATCTGGCGGAACGACGCCCTAGAGTGAATCCTACGTTGCCCAGAGCGTAGAAATGACCATCACTTTCACACTGGTTGCAATTATTCCTGTTATGTGATGGAAAAACTGTTTGAACAATTTTGTATTTTATGCTTCTGGCGTTGACATCTTAGGTCATAACTATTGGATCTGGTGGAGCAACGCCCTCTGGTGAAGCCCAGGCTGCCCGGAACGTAGAAATGACCATAACTTTCATACTGATTACAATTATTCGTATTATACGATGGAAAATCTGTTAGATTTATATTGTATTTTAACATTCTGGCGTTGACTTCTAAGGCCGTAGCTATTCGATGTGGTGCAGCAACGCCCTGCAGTGAAGCCTAGGCTGCCCTGATCGTAGAAATGACCATATCTTTCACACTGGTTGCAATTATTCCTGTTATACGATGGAAAAACTGTTGTATTTATATTGCAGTTTATGCTTATGGCGTTGACTTCTTAGTCCCTAACTATTCGATCTGGTGGAACAACGCCCTAGAGTGAAGCCTAGGTTGCCCGGAACGGAGAAATGACCATCACTTTCACACTGGTTGCAATTATTCCTGTTATACGATGGAAAAACTGTTGTATCTATTTTGTATTTTCTGCTTCTGGCGCTGACTTCTTAGGTCCTAACTATTGGATCTGATGGAGCAACGCCCTCTGATGAAGCCCAGGTTGACCGGAACGTAGAAATCACCATTACCTTCAGGCATTTTGCAATTGTTCCTGTTATACGATGGAAAATCTGTTGTATTTATATTGTATTTTAACCTTCTGGCGTTGACTTCTAAGGCCGTAGCTATTCGATGTGGGGCAGCAACGCCCTGCAGTGAAGCCTAGGCTGCCCTGATCGTAGAAATGACCATATCTTTCACACTGGTTGCAATTATTCCTGTTATACGATGGAAAAACTGTTGTATTTATATTGCAGTTTATGCTTATGGCGTTGACTTCTTAGTCCCTAGCTATTCGATCTGGTGGAGCAACGCCCTAGAGTGAAGCCTAGGTTACCGGGAACATAGAAATGACCAGTACTTTCACACTGGTTGCAGTTATTCCTGTTATATGATGGAAAAACAGTTGCATTTTTATTGTATTTTATGATTCTGGCGTTAAATTCCAAGTCCCTAACTATGCTATCTGGTGGAGCAAGGCCCTACAGTTAAGCCTAGGTGCCCGGAACGTAGAAATGACCATAACTTTCACACAGCTTGAAATTATACATTTTATACGATGGAAAAGCTGTTGTACATACGGTGTACTATATTCTTCTGGCGCTGAATTCTAAGTCCCTAGCTATTCGGTCTGGTGGAGCAACGACCTAGAGTGAAGCCTAGGTTACCCGGAACATAGAAATGACCAGTACTTTCACACTGGTTGCAGCTTTCCTGTTATACGATGGAAAAACTCTTGCATTTTTATTGTATTTTATGCTTCTGGCGTTGTATTCAAAGTCCCTAACTATTCGATCTGCTGGAACAACGCCCTGGAGTTAAGCCTAGGTTGTCCGGAAAGTAGAAATGACCATAACTTTCACACTGCTTGCAATCATTCATTTTATGCGATGGAAAAGCTGTTGTATTTATATGGATTTTATGCTTCTGGAGATGACTTCTAAGGCCGCAGCTATTCGATAAGATGGAGCAACGCACAAGAGTGAAGCCTAGGTTCCCCGGAACGTAGAAATGACCATTCCTTTCACAATGGTTGCAATTATTCCTTTTATACGCAGGAAAAACTGTTGTATTTTTATTGTATTTTATGCTTCTGGCGTTGACTTCTTAGGCCCTAACTATTTGATCTGGTGGAGCACCGCCCTGTAGTGAAGTCTAGGTTGCCCGGAACGTAGAAATGACCATAGCTTTCACACTGGTTGCTAGTATTCCTGTTATACAAGGGAAAAACTGTTGTATTTATATTGTATTTTATGCTTCTGGCGTTGACTTGTAAGGCCCCAGCTATTCGATCTGGTAGAGCAACGCTCTAGAGCGAAGCCTAGTTTGCCCAGAACGTAGAAATGACCTGTACTTTCACACTGGTTACAATTACTCCTGTTATGCTATGGAAAAACTTTTGCACTTTTATTGTATTTTATGATTCTGGCGTTAAATTCTAAGTCCCTAACTATGCTATCTGGTGGAGCAACGCCCTACAGTTAAGCCTAGGTGCCCCGAACGTAGAAATGACCATAACTTTCACACTGCTTGCAATTATACATATTATACGATGGAAAAGCTGTTGTACATACGGTGTATTATATTCTTCTGGCGCTGAATTCTAAGTCCCTAGCTATTCGATCTGGAGGAGCAACGCCCTAGAGTGAAGCCTAGGTTACCGGGCACATGGAAATGACCAGTACTTTCACACTGGTTGTAGTTATTCCTGTTATACGATGGAAAAACAGTTGCATTTTTTTTGTATTTTATGCCTCTGGCGTTGACTTCTAAGTCCCTAGCTATTCGATCTGGTGGAGCAACGCCCTGGAGTTAAGCCTAGGTTGCCCAGAACGTAGAAATTACCATTACCTTCACACTGTTTGCGATTATTCATTTTATACGATGGTAAAACTGTTGTACTTATGTTGTATTTTATTCTTCTGCCGTTGAATTGTAAGTCCCTAGCTATTCGATCTTGTGGAGCACCGCCCTAGAGCGAAGCCTAGGTTGCCCGGAACGTAGAAATGACCTGTACTTTCACACTGGTTACAATTACTCCTGTTATACTATGGAAAAACTGTTGCATTTTTATTGTGTTTTATGCTTCTGGCGTTGACTTCTTAGGCCCTAACTATTCGATCTGGTGGAACAACGCCCTAGAGTGAAGCCTAGGTTACCGGGCACATAGAAATGACCAGTACTTTCACACTGCTTGCAGTTATTCCTGTTATACGATGGAAAAACAGTTGCATTTTTATTGTATTTTATGCTTCTGGCGTTGTATTCAAAGTCCCTAACTATTCGATCTGGTGGAGCAACGCCCTAGAGAGAAGCCTAGGTTGCCCCCAACGTAGAAATGACCGTTACTTTCACAATGTTTGCAAATATACATTATATACGATGGAAAAGCTGTTGTATTTATATTGTATTGTATGCTTCTGGCGTTAACTTCTTAGGCCCTAACTATTTGATCTGGTGGAGCACCGCCCTAGAGCGAAGCCTAGGTTGCCCGGAACGTAGAAATGACCTGTACTTTCACACTGGTTACAATTACTCCTGTTATACTATGGAAAAACTGTTGCATTTTTATTGTGTTTTATGCTTCTGGCGTTGACTTCTTAGGCCCTAACTATTCGATCTGGTGGAACAACGCCCTAGAGTGAAGCCTAGGTTGCGCGGAACGTAGAAAAGACCTTTACTTTCACACTGTTTGCAAATATACATTATATACGATGGAAATGCTGTTGTATTTATATTGTATTTTATGCTTCGGGCGTTGACTTCTAAGGCCGTAGCTATTCGATCTGGTGGAGCACCGCCCTAGAGTGAAGCCTAGGTTTCGCGGAACGTAGAAAATACCTTTACTTTCACACTGTTTGCAAATATACATTATATACGATGGAAAGACTGTTGTAAATATGTTGTATTATATTCTTCTGGCGCTGAATTCTAAGTCCCTAGCTATTCGATCTGGTGGAGCAACGCCCTAGAGTGGATCCTAGGTTACCGGGAACATAGAAATGACCAGTACTTTCACACTGGTTGCAGTTATTCCTGTTATATGATGGAAAAACAGTTGCATTTTTATTGTATTTTATGCCTCTGGCGTCGACTTCTAAGTCCCGAGCTATTCGATCTGGTGGAGCAACGCCCTGGTTTTAAGCCTAGGTTGCCCAGAACGTAGAAATTACCATTACCTTCACACTGTTTGCGATTATTCATTTTATACGATGGTAAAACTGTTGTACTTATGTTGTATTTTATTCTTCTGCCGATGAATTCTAAGTCCCTAGCTATTCGATCTGGTGGAGCAACGCCCTGGAGTTAAGCCTAGGTTGTCCGGAAAGTAGAAATGACCATAACTTTCACACTGTTTGCAATGATTCATTTTATGCGATGGAAAAGCTGTTGTATTTATATGGATTTTATGCTTCTGGAGTTGACTTCTAAGGCCGCAGCTATTCGATGAGATGGAGCAACGCCCAAGAGTGAAGCCTAGGTTTCCCGGAACGTAGAAATGACCATTACTTTCACACTGGTTGCAATTATTCCTTTTATACGCAGGAAAAACTGTTGTATTTTTATTGTATTTTATGCTTCTGGCGTTGTATTCAAAGTCCGTAACTATTCGAACTGGTGGAGCAACGCCCTAGAGTGAAGCCTAGGTTGCCCCGAACGTAGAAATGACCGTTACTTTCACAATGTTTGCAAATATACATTATATACGATGGAAAAGCTGTTGTATTTATATTGTATTTTATGCTTCTGGCGTTGACTTCTTAGGCCGTAACTATTTGATCTGGTGGAGCACCGCCCTGTAGTGAAGCCTAGGTTGCCCGGAACGTAGAAATGACCATAGCTTTCACACTGGTTGCTAGTATTCCTGTTATACAAAGGAAAAACTGTTGTATTTATATTGTATTTTATGCTCCTGGCGTTGACTTCTAAGGCCCTAACTATTCGATCTGGTAGAGCAACGCTCTAGAGTGAAGCCTAGGTTGCCCAGAACGTAGAAATGACCTGTACTTTCACACTGGTTACAATTACTCCTGTTATGCTATGGAAAAACTGTTGCATTTTTATTGTATTTTATGATTCTGGCGTTAAATTCTAAGTCCCTAACTAAGCTATCTGGTGGAGCAAGGCCCTACAGTTAAGCCTAGGTGCCCGGAACGTAGAAATGACCATAACTTTCACACAGCTTGAAATTATACATTTTATACGATGGAAAAGCTGTTGCACATACGGTGTATTATATTCTTCTGGCGCTGAATTCTAAGTCCCTAGCTATTCGGTCTGGTGGAGCAACGCCCAAGAGTGAAGCCTAGGTTACCCGGAACATAGAAATGACCAGTACTTTCACACTGGTTGCAGCTTTCCTGTTATACGATGGAAAAACTGTTGCATTTTTATTGTATTTTATGCTTCTGGCGTTGTAGTCAAAGTCCCTAACTATTCGATCTGGTGGAACAACGCCCTGGAGTTAAGCCTAGGTTGTCCGGAAAGTAGAAATGACCATAACTTTCACACTGTTTGCAATCATTCATTTTATGGGATGGAAAAGCTGTTGTATTTATATGGATTTTATGCTTCTGGAGTTGACTTCTAAGGCCGCAGCTATTCGATGAGATGGAGCAACGCCCAAGAGTGAAGCCTAGGTTTCCCGGAACGTAGAAATGACCATTACTTTCACACTGGTTGCAGCTTTCCTGTTATACGATGGAAAAACTCTTGCATTTTTATTGTATTTTATGCTTCTGGCGTTGTATTCAAAGTCCGTAACTATTCGAACTGGTGGAGCAACGCCCTAGAGTGAAGCCTAGGTTGCCCCGAACGTAGAAACGACCGTTACTTTCACAATGTTTGCAAATATACATTGTATACGATGGAAAAGCTGTTGTATTTATATTGTATTATATGCTTCTGGCGTTGACTTCTTAGGCCCTAACTATTTGATCTGGTGGAGCACCGCCCTGTAGTGAAGCCTAGGTTGCCCGGAACGTAGAAATGACCATAGCTTTCACACTGGTTGCTAGTATTCCTGTTATACAAAGGAAAAACTGTTGTATTTATATTGTATTTTATGCTCCTGGCGTTGACTTCTAAGGCCCTAACTATTCGATCTGGTAGAGCAACGCTCTTGAGTGAAGCCTAGGTTGCCCAGAACGTAGAAATGACCTGTACTTTCACACTGGTTACAATTACTCCTGTTATGCTATGGAAAAACTGTTGCATTTTTATTGTATTTTATGATTCTGGCGTTAAATTCTAAGTCCCTAACTATGCTATCTGGTGGAGCAAGGCCCTACAGTTAAGCCTAGGTGCCCGGAACGTAGAAATGACCATAACTTTCACACTGCTTGCAATCATTCATTTTATGCGATGGAAAAGCTGTTGTATTTATATGGATTTTATGCTTCTGGAGATGACTTCTAAGGCCGCAGCTATTCGATAAGATGGAGCAACGCACAAGAGTGAAGCCTAGGTTCCCCGGAACGTAGAAATGACCATTCCTTTCACAATGGTTGCAATTATTCCTTTTATACGCAGGAAAAACTGTTGTATTTTTATTGTATTTTATGCTTCTGGCGTTAACTTCTTAGGCCCTAACTATTTGATCTGGTGGAGCACCGCCCTGTAGTGAAGTCTAGGTTGCCCGGAACGTAGAAATGACCATAGCTTTCACACTGGTTGCTAGTATTCCTGTTATACAAGGGAAAAACTGTTGTATTTATATTGTATTTTATGCTTCTGGCGTTGACTTCTAAGGTCCCAGCTATTCGATCTGGTAGAGCAAGGCTCTAGAGCGAAGCCTAGTTTGCCCAGAACGTAGAAATGACCTGTACTTTCACACTGGTTACAATTACTCCTGTTATGCTATGGAAAAACTGTTGCACTTTTATTGTATTTTATGATTCTGGCGTTAAATTCTAAGTCCCTAACTATGCTATCTGGTGGAGCAACGCTCTACAGTTAAGCCTAGGTGCCCGGAACGTAGAAATGACCATAACTTTCACACTGCTTGCAATTATACATATTATACGATGGAAAAGCTGTTGTACATACGGTGTATTATATTCTTCTGGCGCTGAATTCTAAGTCCCTAGCTATTCGATCTGGAGGAGCAACGCCTTGGAGTTAAGCCTAGGTTGCCCAGAACGTAGAAATTACCATTACCTTCACACTGTTTGCGATTATTCATTTTATACGATGGTAAAACTGTTGTACTTATGTTGTATTTTATTCTTCTGCCGTTGAATTGTAAGTCCCTAGCTATTCGATCTGGTGGAGCAACGCCCTAGAGTGAAGCCTAGGTTACCGGGCACATAGAAATGACCAGTACTTTCACACTGGTTGCAGTTATTCCTGTTATACGATGGAAAAACAGTTGCATTTTTATTGTATTTTATGCTTGTGGCGTTGTATTCAGAGTCCCTAACTATTCGATCTGGTGGAGCAACGCCCTAGAGAGAAGCCTAGGTTGCCCCGAACGTAGAAATGACCGTTACTTTCACAATGTTTGCAAATATACATTATATACGATGGAAAAGCTGTTGTATTTATATTGTATTTTATGCTTCTGGCGTTGACTTCTTAGGCCCTAACTATTTGATCTGGTGGAGCACCGCCCTAGAGCGAAGCCTAGGTTGCCCGGAACGTAGAAATGACCTGTACTTTCACACTGGTTACAATTACTCCTGTTATACTATGGAAAAACTGTTGCATTTTTATTGTGTTTTATGCTTCTGGCGTTGACTTCTTAGGCCCTAACTATTCGATCTGGTGGAACAACGCCCTAGAGTGAAGCCTAGGTTGCTCGGAACGTAGAAAAAACCTTTACTTTCACACTGTTTGCAAATATACATTATATACGATGGAAATGCTGTTGTACTTATATTTTATTTTGTGCTTCTGGCGTTGACTTCTGAGTCCCGAGCTATTCGATCTGGTGGAGCAACGCCCTAGAGTGAAGCCTAGGTTGCCCGGAACGTAGAAATGACCATCACCTTCAATCTGGTTGCAATTATTTCTGTTATACGATGGAAAAACTGTTGTCTTTATATTATATTTTATGCTTCAGGCGTTGACTTCTAAGGCCGTTGCTATTCGATGTGGTGGAGCAACGCCCTAGAGTGAAGCCTCGGTTGCCCGCAACTTAAAAATGACCATCACCTTCACTCGGGTTGCAATTATTCCTGTTATACGATGGAAAAACTGTGGTATTTATATTGTATTTTATGCTTCTTGTGTAGGCTTCTTAGGCCCTAACTATTCGATAACGGGGAACCACGCCCTAGACTGGAGCCTAGGTTGCCCGGAACGTAGAAATGACCATCACTTTCACACTGGTTGCAATTATTCCTGTTATACGATGGAAAAACTGTTGTATTTACATTGTATTTTATGCTTCTGCTGTAGACTTCTTAGGCCCTAGCTATTCGATCTGGAGGAACAACGCCCTAGTTTGAAGCCTAGGTTGCCCGGATCGTACAAATGGCCATTACTTTCACACTGGTCGCAATTATTCGTTTTATACGATTTAAAAACTGTTGTATCTATTTTGTATTTTATGCTTCTGGCGTTGACTTCTAAGTCCCTAGCTATTCGATCTGGAGGAGCAACGCCCTCAAGCGAAGCCTAGGTTGCCCGGAACGTAGAAATGACCTGTAGTTTCACACTGGTTGCAATTATTCCTGTTATACGCTGGAAAAACTGTTGTACTTATGTTGTATTTTATGCTTCTGGCGTTGAATTCTAAGTCCCTAACTATTCCACCTGGTGGAGCAACGCCCTAGAGTGAAGCCTAGGCTGCGCGGAACGTAGAACTGACATTTACTTTCACACTGTTTGCAAATATACATTATATACGATGGAAAAACTGTTGTATCTATTTTGTATGTTATGCTTCTGTCGCTGACTTCATAGGTCCTAACTATTGGATCTGGTGGAGCAACGCCCTGGGGTGAAGCCTAGGTTGCGCGGAACGTAGAAAAGATCATAACTTTCACACTGGTTTGAATTATTCGTTTTATACAATGGAAAAACTGTTCTATTTATTTTGTATTTTATGCTTCGGGCGTTGACTTCTCAGGCCCTATTTATTCGATCTGGTGGAGCAACGCCCTAGAGTGAAGCCTAGGTTGCCCGGAACGTAGAAATGACCATCACCTTTACGCTGTTTGCAATTATTGGTTCTATACAATGGAAAAACTGTTATATTAATTTTGTATTTCATGCTTCGGGCGTTGACTTCTAAGTTTCTAACTATTCGATACGGTCGAGCAACGCCCTACAGTTCAGCCTAGGTTGCCCGGAACGTGGAAATGACCATAGCTTTCACACTGGTTGCAATTATACCTGTTATACAAGGGAAAAACTATTGTATTTATATTGTATTTTATGCTTCTGGCGTTGACTTCTAAGTCCCTAGCTATTCGATCTGGAGGAGCAACTCCCTTAAGCGAAGCCTAGGTTGCCCGCAACGTAGAAATGACCTGTAGTTTCACACTGGTTGCGTATATACATTATATAGGATGGAAAAGCTGCTGTATTTATATTGTATTTTATGCTTCTGGCGTTGCCCTCTTAGGCCCTAACTATTCGATCTCGTGGAGCAACGCCCTAGATTGAAGCGTAGGTTGCCCGGAACATAGAAATGACCATAACTATCAGACTGGTTGCAATTATTCGTTTTATACGATGGAAAAACTGTTGTACTTATGTTGCATTTTATGCTTCTGTCGTTGAATTCTAAGTCCCTAACTATTCCACCTGGTGGAGCAACGCCCTAGAGTGAATCCTAGGTTGCGCGGAACGTAGAACTGACATTTACTTTCACACTGTTTGCAAATATACATTATATACGATGGAAAAACTGTTGTATCTATTTTGTATGTTATGCTTCTGTCGCTGACTTCATAGGTCCTAACTATTGGATCTGGTGGAGCAACGCCCTGGGGTGAAGCCTAGGTTGCGCGGAACGTAGAAAAGATCATAACTTTACACTGGTTTCAATTATTCGTTTTATACAATGGAAAAACTGTTCTATTTATTTTGTATTTTATGCTTCGGGCGTTGACTTCTCAGGCCCTAACTATTCGATCTGGTGGAGCAACGCCCTAGAGTGAAGCCTAGGCTGCCGGGAACGTAGAAATGACCATCACCTTCACGCTGTTTGCAATTATTGGTTCTATACAATGGAAAAACTGTTATATTCATTTTGTATTTCATGCTTCGGGCGTTGACTTCTAAGTTTCTAACTATTCGATACGGTCGAGCAACGCCCTACAGTTAAGCCTAGGTTGCCCGGAACGTAGAAATGACCTTTACTTTCACACTGTTTGCATATATACATTATATAGGATGGAAAAGCTGTTGTATTTATATTGTATTTTATGCTTCTGGCGTTGCCTTCTTAGGCCCTAACTATTCGATCTGGTGGAGCAACGCCCTAGATTGAGGCCTAGGTTGCCCGGAACGTAGAAATGACCATAACTATCAGACTGGTTGCAGTTATTCGTTTTATACGATGGAAAAACTGTTGTATTTATTTTGTATTTGGTGCTTCTGGCGCTGACTTCTTAGGCCCTAACTGTTGGATGTGGTGGACCAAAGCCCTAGAGTGAAGCCTAGGTTGCCCGGAACGTAGAAATGACCATATCTTTCACGCTGGTTGCAATTATGCCACTTATACGATGGTAAAACTGTTGTATTTTTATTGTATTTTATGCGTCTGGAGTTGACTTCTTAGGCCCTAACTATTGGATCTGTTGGAGCAACGCCCTAGGGTGAAGCCGAGATTGCCCGGAACGTATAAATGACCACAACTTTCATACTGGTTGCAATTATTCGTTTTATGCGATGGAAAAGCTGTTGTACTTCTATTGTATTTTATGCTTCTGGCGTTGACTTCTAAGTCCCTAGCTATTCGATCTGGAGGAGCAACTCCCTTAAGCGAAGCCTAGGTTGCCCGCAACGTAGAAATGACCTGTAGTTTCACACTGGTTGCGTATATACATTATATAGGATGGAAAAGCTGTTGTATTTATATTGTATTTTATGCTTCTGGCGTTGCCCTCTTAGGCCCTAACTATTCGATCTCGTGGAGCAACGCCCTAGATTGAAGCGTAGGTTGCCCGGAACATAGAAATGACCATAACTATCAGACTGGTTGCAATTATTCGTTTTATACGATGGAAAAACTGTTGTACTTATGTTGCATTTTATGCTTCTGTCGTTGAATTCTAAGTCCCCAACTATTCCACCTGGTGGAGCAACGCCCTAGAGTGAATCCTAGGTTGCGCGGAACGTAGAACTGACATTTACTTTCACACTGTTTGCAAATATACATTATATACGATGGAAAAACTGTTGTATCTATTTTGTATGTTATGCTTCTGGCGCTGACTTCATAGGTCCTAACTATTGGATCTGGTGGAGCAACGCCCTGGGGTGAAGCCTAGGTTGCGCGGAACGTAGAAAAGATCATAACTTTCACACTGGTTTCAATTATTCGTTTTATACAATGGAAAAACTGTTCTATTTATTTTGTATTTTATGCTTCGGGCGTTGACTTCTCAGGCCCTAACTATTCGATCTGGTGGAGCAACGCCCTAGAGTGAAGCCTAGGTTGCCGGGAACGTAGAAATGACCATCACCTTCACGCTGTTTGCAATTATTGGTTCTATACAATGGAAAAACTGTTATATTCATTTTGTATTTCATGCTTCGGGCGTTGACTTCTAAGTTTCTAACTATTCGATACGGTCGAGCAACGCCCTACAGTTAAGCCTAGGTTGCCCGGAACGTAGAAATGACCTTTACTTTCACACTGTTTGCATATATACATTATATAGGATGGAAAAGCTGTTGTATTTATATTGTATTTTATGCTTCTGGCGTTGCCTTCTTAGGCCCTAACTATTCGATCTGGTGGAGCAACGCCCTAGATTGAGGCCTAGGTTGCCCGGAACGTAGAAATGACCATAACTATCAGACTGGTTGCAATTATTCGTTTTATACGATGGAAAGACTGTTGTATTTTTATTTTATTTTATGCTTCTGGCGTAGACTTCTGAGTCCCGAGCTATTCGATCTGGTGGAGCAACGCCCTAGAGTGAAGCCTAGGTTGCCCGGAACGTAGAAATGACCATCACCTTCACTCTGGTTGCAATTATTTCTGTTATACGATGGAAAAACTGTTGTATTTATATTATATTTTATGCTTCAGGCGTTGACTTCTAAGGCCGTAGCTATTCGATGTGGTGGAGCAACGCCCTAGAGTGAAGCCTAGGTTACCCGGAACGTAGAAATGACCAGTACTTTCACACTGGTTGCAGTTATTCCTGTTATACAATGGAAAGAGTGTTCTATTTATTTTGTATTTTATGCTTCGGGCGTTGACATCTAAGGCCCTAACTATTGGATCTGGTGGAGCAACGCCCTAGAGTGAAGCCAAGGCTGCCCGGAACGTAGGAATGACCATTACCTACTCACTGTTTGCGATTACTCATTTTATACGATGGTAAAACTGTTGTACATATATCGTATTTTATGCTTCTGGCGTTGACTTCTTAGGCCCTAACTATTCGGTCACGTGGAGCACCGCGCTAGGGTGAAGCCTAGTTTGCCCGGAACGTAGAAATGACCACAACTTTCATACTGGTTGCAATTATTCGTTTTATACGATGGAAAAACTGTTGTATTTATTTTGTATTTGGTGCTTCTGGCGCTGACTTCTTAGGCCCTAACTGTTGGATGTGGTGGACCAAAGCCCTAGAGTGAAGCCTAGGTTGCCCGGAACGTAGAAATGACCATATCTTTCACGCTGGTTGCAATTATGCCACTTATACGATGGTAAAACTGTTGTATTTTTATTGTATTTTATGCGTCTGGAGTTGACTTCTTAGGCCCTAACTATTGGATCTGTTGGAGCAACGCCCTAGGGTGAAGCCGAGATTGCCCGGAACGTATAAATGACCACAACTTTCATACTGGTTGCAATTATTCGTTTTATGCGATGGAAAAGCTGTTGTATTTCTATTGTATTTTATGCTTCTGGCGTTGACTTCTAAGGCCGTAGCTATGCGACCTGGTTGAGAAACGGCCTACAGTTGAGCCTACAGGTTGCCCGGAACGTAGCAATGACCATTAGTTTCACACTGGTTGCAATTATTCGTTTTATACGATGGAAAGACTGTTGTACGTATATCGTATTTTATGCTTCTGGCGTTGACTTCTTAGGCCCTAACTATTGGATGTGGTGGAGCAACGCCCTGCAGTGAAGCCTAGGTTGCCCGGAACGTAGAAATGACCATTACCTTCACACTGTTTGCAAATATACATTATATACGATGGAAAAGCTGTTGTATCTATTTTGTATTTTATGCTTCTGGCGCTGACTTCTTAGGTCCTAACTATTGGATCTGGTGGAGCAACGCCCAGGGGTGAAGCCTAGGTTGCGCTGATCGTAGAAATGACCATAACTTTCACTCTGGTTTCAATTATTCGTTTCATACGATGGAAAAGCTGTTGTATTTATTTTGTATTTGGTGCTTCTGGCGTTGACTTCTTAGGCCCTAACTGTTGGGTGTGGTGGACCAAAGCCCTAGAGTGAAGCCTAGGTTGCCCGGAACGTAGAAATGACCATATCTTTCACACTGGTTGCAATTATGCCAGTTATACGATGGCAAAACTGTTGTATTTTTATTGTATTTTATGCGTCTGGAGTTGTTTTCTAAGGCCCCAACTAATCGACCTGGTGGAGCAACGCGCTAGGGTGAAGCCTAGGTTGCCCGGAACGTAGAAATGATCATCATCTTCACTCTGGTTGCACTTATTATTGTTATACGATGGAAAAGCTGTTGTATCTTTATTGTATTTTATGCTTCTTGTGTAGGCTTCTTAGGCCCTAACTATTCGATATGGGGGAACCACGCCCTAGACTGAAGCCTAGGTTGCCCGGAACGTAGAAATGACCATCACTTTCACACTGGTTGCAATTATTCCTGTTATACGATGGAAAAACTGTTGTATTTACATTGTATTTTATGCTTCTGCTGTAGACTTCTTAGGCCTTAGCTATTCGATCTGGAGGAACAACGCCCTAGTTTGAAGCCTAGGTTGCCCGGATCGTACAAATGGCCATTACTTTCACACTGGTCGCAATTATTCGTTTTATACGATGGAAAAACTGTTGTATCTATTTTGTATTTTATGCTTCTGGAGTTGACTTCTTAGGCCCTAACTATTCGTCTGTTGGAGCAATGCCCTACGGTGAAGCCGAGGTTGCCCGGAACGTATAAATGACCATAACTTTCATACTGATTGCAATCATTCGTTTTATACGATGGAAAAGCTGTTGTATTTCTATTGTATTTTATGCTTCTGGCGTTGTCTTGTTAGGCCCTCACTATTCGAACTGGTGGAGCAACGACGTAGAGAGAAGCCTAGGTTGCCCTGAACGTAGAAATGACCATTACCTTCAGGCGTGTTGCAATTATTCCTGTTATACGATGAAATATCTGTTGTATTTTTATTGTCTTTTATGCTTCAGGCGTTGACTTCTAAGGCCGTAACTTTTCGATGTGGTGGAGCAACGCCCTAGAGTGAAGCCTAGGTTGCCCGGAACGTAGAAATGACCATTACTTCCTCACTGTTTGCAATTATTCATTTTATACATGGAAAAACTGTTGTACTTATATTGTATTTTATGCTTCTGGCAATGACTTCTAAGGCCCTAACTATTCGATGTGGTGGAGCAACGCCATAGAGCGTCACCTAGGTTGCTCGGAACGTAGAAATGACCATTACTTTCACACTGGTTGCAATTACTCATTTTATACGATGGAAAAACTGTTGTACATATATCGTACTTTATGCTTCTGGCGTTGACTTCTTAGGCCCTACCTACTCGATCCGGTGGAGCAACGCCCTGGGGTGAAGCCTAGGTTGCCCGGAACGTAGAAATGACCATCACCTTCACTCTGGTTGCAATTATTCCTGTTATACGATGGAAAAACTGTTGTATTTATATTATATTTTATGCTTCAGGCGTTGACTTCTAAGTCCGTAGCTATTCGATGTGGTGGAGCAACGCCCTAGACTGAAGCCTAGATTGCCCGGAACGTAGAAATGACCATTACTTCCACAATGTTTGCAATTATTCATATTATACAGTGGAAAAACTGTTGTATTTATATTGTATTTTATGCTTCTGGCATTGACTTCTAAGGCCCTAACTATTCGATGTGGTGGAGCAACGCCCTAGAGTGAAGCCTAGGTTGCCCGGAACGTGGAAATGACCATAGCTTTCACACTGGTTGCAATTATTCCTGTTATACAAGGGAAAAACTATTGTATTTATATTGTATTTTATGGTTCTGGCGTTGGCTTCTTAGGCCCTAACTATTCGATGTGGTGGAGCAACGCCCTAGAGTGAAGCCTAGGTTGCCCGGAACGTGGAAATGACCATAGCTTTCACACTGGTTGCAATTATGCCTGTTATACAAGGGAAAAACTATTGTATTTATATTGTATTTTATGCTTCGGGCGTTGACTTCTAAATTTCTAACTATTCGATACGGTCGAGCAACGCCCTACAGTTAAGCCTAGGTTGCCCGGAACGTAGAAATGACCTTTACTTTCACACTGTTTGCAAATATACATTATATACGGTGGAAAGGATGTTGTATTTATATTGCATTTTATGCTTCTGGCGTTGACTTCTTAGGCCGTAACTATTTGATCTGGTGGAGCACCGCCCTGTAGTGAAGCCTAGGTTGCCCCGAACGTAGAAATGACCGTTACTTTCACAATGTTTGCAAATATACATTATATACGATGGAAAAGCTGTTGTATTTATATTGTATTTTATGCTTCTGGCGTTGACTTCTTAGGCCGTAACTATTTGATCTGGTGGAGCACCGCCCTGTAGTGAAGCCTAGGTTGCCCGGAACGTAGAAATGACCATAGCTTTCACACTGGTTGCTAGTATTCCTGTTATACAAAGGAAAAACTGTTGTATTTATATTGTATTTTATGCTCCTGGCGTTGACTTCTAAGGCCCTAACTATTCGATCTGGTAGAGCAACGCTCTAGAGTGAAGCCTAGGTTGCCCAGAACGTAGAAATGACCTGTACTTTCACACTGGTTACAATTACTCCTGTTATGCTATGGAAAAACTGTTGCATTTTTATTGTATTTTATGATTCTGGCGTTAAATTCTAAGTCCCTAACTAAGCTATCTGGTGGAGCAAGGCCCTACAGTTAAGCCTAGGTGCCCGGAACGTAGAAATGACCATAACTTTCACACAGCTTGAAATTATACATTTTATACGATGGAAAAGCTGTTGCACATACGGTGTATTATATTCTTCTGGCGCTGAATTCTAAGTCCCTAGCTATTCGGTCTGGTGGAGCAACGCCCAAGAGTGAAGCCTAGGTTACCCGGAACATAGAAATGACCAGTACTTTCACACTGGTTGCAGCTTTCCTGTTATACGATGGAAAAACTGTTGCATTTTTATTGTATTTTATGCTTCTGGCGTTGTAGTCAAAGTCCCTAACTATTCGATCTGGTGGAACAACGCCCTGGAGTTAAGCCTAGGTTGTCCGGAAAGTAGAAATGACCATAACTTTCACACTGTTTGCAATCATTCATTTTATGGGATGGAAAAGCTGTTGTATTTATATGGATTTTATGCTTCTGGAGTTGACTTCTAAGGCCGCAGCTATTCGATGAGATGGAGCAACGCCCAAGAGTGAAGCCTAGGTTTCCCGGAACATAGAAATGACCATTACTTTCACACTGGTTGCAGCTTTCCTGTTATACGATGGAAAAACTCTTGCATTTTTATTGTATTTTATGCTTCTGGCGTTGTATTCAAAGTCCGTAACTATTCGAACTGGTGGAGCAACGCCCTAGAGTGAAGCCTAGGTTGCCCCGAACGTAGAAACGACCGTTACTTTCACAATGTTTGCAAATATACATTGTATACGATGGAAAAGCTGTTGTATTTATATTGTATTATATGCTTCTGGCGTTGACTTCTTAGGCCCTAACTATTTGATCTGGTGGAGCACCGCCCTGTAGTGAAGCCTAGGTTGCCCGGAACGTAGAAATGACCATAGCTTTCACACTGGTTGCTAGTATTCCTGTTATACAAAGGAAAAACTGTTGTATTTATATTGTATTTTATGCTCCTGGCGTTGACTTCTAAGGCCCTAACTATTCGATCTGGTAGAGCAACGCTCTAGAGTGAAGCCTAGGTTGCCCAGAACGTAGAAATGACCTGTACTTTCACACTGGTTACAATTACTCCTGTTATGCTATGGAAAAACTGTTGCATTTTTATTGTATTTTATGATTCTGGCGTTAAATTCTAAGTCCCTAACTATGCTATCTGGTGGAGCAAGGCCCTACAGTTAAGCCTAGGTGCCCGGAACGTAGAAATGACCATAACTTTCACACTGCTTGCAATCATTCATTTTATGCGATGGAAAAGCTGTTGTATTTATATGGATTTTATGCTTCTGGAGATGACTTCTAAGGCCGCAGCTATTCGATAAGATGGAGCAACGCACAAGAGTGAAGCCTAGGTTCCCCGGAACGTAGAAATGACCATTCCTTTCACAATGGTTGCAATTATTCCTTTTATACGCAGGAAAAACTGTTGTATTTTTATTGTATTTTATGCTTCTGGCGTTAACTTCTTAGGCCCTAACTATTTGATCTGGTGGAGCACCGCCCTGTAGTGAAGTCTAGGTTGCCCGGAACGTAGAAATGACCATAGCTTTCACACTGGTTGCTAGTATTCCTGTTATACAAGGGAAAAACTGTTGTATTTATATTGTATTTTATGCTTCTGGCGTTGACTTCTAAGGTCCCAGCTATTCGATCTGGTAGAGCAAGGCTCTAGAGCGAAGCCTAGTTTGCCCAGAACGTAGAAATGACCTGTACTTTCACACTGGTTACAATTACTCCTGTTATGCTATGGAAAAACTGTTGCACTTTTATTGTATTTTATGATTCTGGCGTTAAATTCTAAGTCCCTAACTATGCTATCTGGTGGAGCAACGCTCTACAGTTAAGCCTAGGTGCCCGGAACGTAGAAATGACCATAACTTTCACACTGCTTGCAATTATACATATTATACGATGGAAAAGCTGTTGTACATACGGTGTATTATATTCTTCTGGCGCTGAATTCTAAGTCCCTAGCTATTCGATCTGGAGGAGCAACGCCTTGGAGTTAAGCCTAGGTTGCCCAGAACGTAGAAATTACCATTACCTTCACACTGTTTGCGATTATTCATTTTATACGATGGTAAAACTGTTGTACTTATGTTGTATTTTATTCTTCTGCCGTTGAATTGTAAGTCCCTAGCTATTCGATCTGGTGGAGCAACGCCCTAGAGTGAAGCCTAGGTTACCGGGCACATAGAAATGACCAGTACTTTCACACTGGTTGCAGTTATTCCTGTTATACGATGGAAAAACAGTTGCATTTTTATTGTATTTTATGCTTGTGGCGTTGTATTCAGAGTCCCTAACTATTCGATCTGGTGGAGCAACGCCCTAGAGAGAAGCCTAGGTTGCCCCGAACGTAGAAATGACCGTTACTTTCACAATGTTTGCAAATATACATTATATACGATGGAAAAGCTGTTGTATTTATATTGTATTTTATGCTTCTGGCGTTGACTTCTTAGGCCCTAACTATTTGATCTGGTGGAGCACCGCCCTAGAGCGATGCCTAGGTTGCCCGGAACGTAGAAATGACCTGTACTTTCACACTGGTTACAATTACTCCTGTTATACTATGGAAAAACTGTTGCATTTTTATTGTGTTTTATGCTTCTGGCGTTGACTTCTTAGGCCCTAACTATTCGATCTGGTGGAACAACGCCCTAGAGTGAAGCCTAGGTTGCTCGGAACGTAGAAAAGACCTTTACTTTCACACTGTTTGCAAATATACATTATATACGATGGAAATGCTGTTGTATTTATATTTTATTTTGTGCTTCTGGCGTTGACTTCTGAGTCCCGAGCTATTCGATCTGGTGGAGCAACGCCCTAGAGTGAAGCCTAGGTTGCCCGGAACGTAGAAATGACCATCACCTTCAATCTGGTTGCAATTATTTCTGTTATACGATGGAAAAACTGTTGTCTTTATATTATATTTTATGCTTCAGGCGTTGACTTCTAAGGCCGTTGCTATTCGATGTGGTGGAGCAACGCCCTAGAGTGAAGCCTCGGTTGCCCGCAACTTAAAAATGACCATCACCTTCACTCGGGTTGCAATTATTCCTGTTATACGATGGAAAAACTGTGGTATTTATATTGTATTTTATGCTTCTTGTGTAGGCTTCTTAGGCCCTAACTATTCGATAACGGGGAACCACGCCCTAGACTGGAGCCTAGGTTGCCCGGAACGTAGAAATGACCATCACTTTCACACTGGTTGCAATTATTCCTGTTATACGGTGGAAAAACTGTTGTATTTACATTGTATTTTATGCTTCTGCTGTAGACTTCTTAGGCCCTAGCTATTCGATCTGGAGGAACAACGCCCTAGTTTGAAGCCTAGGTTGCCCGGATCGTACAAATGGCCATTACTTTCACACTGGTCGCAATTATTCGTTTTATACGATTTAAAAACTGTTGTATCTATTTTGTATTTTATGCTTCTGGCGTTGACTTCTAAGTCCCTAGCTATTCGATCTGGAGGAGCAACGCCCTCAAGCGAAGCCTAGGTTGCCCGGAACGTAGAAATGACCTGTAGTTTCACACTGGTTGCAATTATTCCTGTTATACGCTGGAAAAACTGTTGTACTTATGTTGTATTTTATGCTTCTGGCGTTGAATTCTAAGTCCCTAACTATTCCACCTGGTGGAGCAACGCCCTAGAGTGAAGCCTAGGCTGCGCGGAACGTAGAACTGACATTTACTTTCACACTGTTTGCAAATATACATTATATACGATGGAAAAACTGTTGTATCTATTTTGTATGTTATGCTTCTGTCGCTGACTTCATAGGTCCTAACTATTGGATCTGGTGGAGCAACGCCCTGGGGTGAAGCCTAGGTTGCGCGGAACGTAGAAAAGATCATAACTTTCACACTGGTTTGAATTATTCGTTTTATACAATGGAAAAACTGTTCTATTTATTTTGTATTTTATGCTTCGGGCGTTGACTTCTCAGGCCCTATTTATTCGATCTGGTGGAGCAACGCCCTAGAGTGAAGCCTAGGTTGCCCGGAACGTAGAAATGACCATCACCTTTACGCTGTTTGCAATTATTGGTTCTATACAATGGAAAAACTGTTATATTAATTTTGTATTTCATGCTTCGGGCGTTGACTTCTAAGTTTCTAACTATTCGATACGGTCGAGCAACGCCCTACAGTTCAGCCTAGGTTGCCCGGAACGTGGAAATGACCATAGCTTTCACACTGGTTGCAATTATACCTGTTATACAAGGGAAAAACTATTGTATTTATATTGTATTTTATGCTTCTGGCGTTGACTTCTAAGTCCCTAGCTATTCGATCTGGAGGAGCAACTCCCTTAAGCGAAGCCTAGGTTGCCCGCAACGTAGAAATGACCTGTAGTTTCACACTGGTTGCGTATATACATTATATAGGATGGAAAAGCTGCTGTATTTATATTGTATTTTATGCTTCTGGCGTTGCCCTCTTAGGCCCTAACTATTCGATCTCGTGGAGCAACGCCCTAGATTGAAGCGTAGGTTGCCCGGAACATAGAAATGACCATAACTATCAGACTGGTTGCAATTATTCGTTTTATACGATGGAAAAACTGTTGTACTTATGTTGCATTTTATGCTTCTGTCGTTGAATTCTAAGTCCCTAACTATTCCACCTGGTGGAGCAACGCCCTAGAGTGAATCCTAGGTTGCGCGGAACGTAGAACTGACATTTACTTTCACACTGTTTGCAAATATACATTATATACGATGGAAAAACTGTTGTATCTATTTTGTATGTTATGCTTCTGTCGCTGACTTCATAGGTCCTAACTATTGGATCTGGTGGAGCAACGCCCTGGGGTGAAGCCTAGGTTGCGCGGAACGTAGAAAAGATCATAACTTTACACTGGTTTCAATTATTCGTTTTATACAATGGAAAAACTGTTCTATTTATTTTGTATTTTATGCTTCGGGCGTTGACTTCTCAGGCCCTAACTATTCGATCTGGTGGAGCAACGCCCTAGAGTGAAGCCTAGGCTGCCGGGAACGTAGAAATGACCATCACCTTCACGCTGTTTGCAATTATTGGTTCTATACAATGGAAAAACTGTTATATTCATTTTGTATTTCATGCTTCGGGCGTTGACTTCTAAGTTTCTAACTATTCGATACGGTCGAGCAACGCCCTACAGTTAAGCCTAGGTTGCCCGGAACGTAGAAATGACCTTTACTTTCACACTGTTTGCATATATACATTATATAGGATGGAAAAGCTGTTGTATTTATATTGTATTTTATGCTTCTGGCGTTGCCTTCTTAGGCCCTAACTATTCGATCTGGTGGAGCAACGCCCTAGATTGAGGCCTAGGTTGCCCGGAACGTAGAAATGACCATAACTATCAGACTGGTTGCAGTTATTCGTTTTATACGATGGAAAAACTGTTGTATTTATTTTGTATTTGGTGCTTCTGGCGCTGACTTCTTAGGCCCTAACTGTTGGATGTGGTGGACCAAAGCCCTAGAGTGAAGCCTAGGTTGCCCGGAACGTAGAAATGACCATATCTTTCACGCTGGTTGCAATTATGCCACTTATACGATGGTAAAACTGTTGTATTTTTATTGTATTTTATGCGTCTGGAGTTGACTTCTTAGGCCCTAACTATTGGATCTGTTGGAGCAACGCCCTAGGGTGAAGCCGAGATTGCCCGGAACGTATAAATGACCACAACTTTCATACTGGTTGCAATTATTCGTTTTATGCGATGGAAAAGCTGTTGTACTTCTATTGTATTTTATGCTTCTGGCGTTGACTTCTAAGTCCCTAGCTATTCGATCTGGAGGAGCAACTCCCTTAAGCGAAGCCTAGGTTGCCCGCAACGTAGAAATGACCTGTAGTTTCACACTGGTTGCGTATATACATTATATAGGATGGAAAAGCTGTTGTATTTATATTGTATTTTATGCTTCTGGCGTTGCCCTCTTAGGCCCTAACTATTCGATCTCGTGGAGCAACGCCCTAGATTGAAGCGTAGGTTGCCCGGAACATAGAAATGACCATAACTATCAGACTGGTTGCAATTATTCGTTTTATACGATGGAAAAACTGTTGTACTTATGTTGCATTTTATGCTTCTGTCGTTGAATTCTAAGTCCCCAACTATTCCACCTGGTGGAGCAACGCCCTAGAGTGAATCCTAGGTTGCGCGGAACGTAGAACTGACATTTACTTTCACACTGTTTGCAAATATACATTATATACGATGGAAAAACTGTTGTATCTATTTTGTATGTTATGCTTCTGGCGCTGACTTCATAGGTCCTAACTATTGGATCTGGTGGAGCAACGCCCTGGGGTGAAGCCTAGGTTGCGCGGAACGTAGAAAAGATCATAACTTTCACACTGGTTTCAATTATTCGTTTTATACAATGGAAAAACTGTTCTATTTATTTTGTATTTTATGCTTCGGGCGTTGACTTCTCAGGCCCTAACTATTCGATCTGGTGGAGCAACGCCCTAGAGTGAAGCCTAGGTTGCCGGGAACGTAGAAATGACCATCACCTTCACGCTGTTTGCAATTATTGGTTCTATACAATGGAAAAACTGTTATATTCATTTTGTATTTCATGCTTCGGGCGTTGACTTCTAAGTTTCTAACTATTCGATACGGTCGAGCAACGCCCTACAGTTAAGCCTAGGTTGCCCGGAACGTAGAAATGACCTTTACTTTCACACTGTTTGCATATATACATTATATAGGATGGAAAAGCTGTTGTATTTATATTGTATTTTATGCTTCTGGCGTTGCCTTCTTAGGCCCTAACTATTCGATCTGGTGGAGCAACGCCCTAGATTGAGGCCTAGGTTGCCCGGAACGTAGAAATGACCATAACTATCAGACTGGTTGCAATTATTCGTTTTATACGATGGAAAGACTGTTGTATTTTTATTTTATTTTATGCTTCTGGCGTAGACTTCTGAGTCCCGAGCTATTCGATCTGGTGGAGCAACGCCCTAGAGTGAAGCCTAGGTTGCCCGGAACGTAGAAATGACCATCACCTTCACTCTGGTTGCAATTATTTCTGTTATACGATGGAAAAACTGTTGTATTTATATTATATTTTATGCTTCAGGCGTTGACTTCTAAGGCCGTAGCTATTCGATGTGGTGGAGCAACGCCCTAGAGTGAAGCCTAGGTTACCCGGAACGTAGAAATGACCAGTACTTTCACACTGGTTGCAGTTATTCCTGTTATACAATGGAAAGAGTGTTCTATTTATTTTGTATTTTATGCTTCGGGCGTTGACATCTAAGGCCCTAACTATTGGATCTGGTGGAGCAACGCCCTAGAGTGAAGCCAAGGCTGCCCGGAACGTAGGAATGACCATTACCTACTCACTGTTTGCGATTACTCATTTTATACGATGGTAAAACTGTTGTACATATATCGTATTTTATGCTTCTGGCGTTGACTTCTTAGGCCCTAACTATTCGGTCACGTGGAGCACCGCGCTAGGGTGAAGCCTAGTTTGCCCGGAACGTAGAAATGACCACAACTTTCATACTGGTTGCAATTATTCGTTTTATACGATGGAAAAACTGTTGTATTTATTTTGTATTTGGTGCTTCTGGCGCTGACTTCTTAGGCCCTAACTGTTGGATGTGGTGGACCAAAGCCCTAGAGTGAAGCCTAGGTTGCCCGGAACGTAGAAATGACCATATCTTTCACGCTGGTTGCAATTATGCCACTTATACGATGGTAAAACTGTTGTATTTTTATTGTATTTTATGCGTCTGGAGTTGACTTCTTAGGCCCTAACTATTGGATCTGTTGGAGCAACGCCCTAGGGTGAAGCCGAGATTGCCCGGAACGTATAAATGACCACAACTTTCATACTGGTTGCAATTATTCGTTTTATGCGATGGAAAAGCTGTTGTATTTCTATTGTATTTTATGCTTCTGGCGTTGACTTCTAAGGCCGTAGCTATGCGACCTGGTTGAGAAACGGCCTACAGTTGAGCCTACAGGTTGCCCGGAACGTAGCAATGACCATTAGTTTCACACTGGTTGCAATTATTCGTTTTATACGATGGAAAGACTGTTGTACGTATATCGTATTTTATGCTTCTGGCGTTGACTTCTTAGGCCCTAACTATTGGATGTGGTGGAGCAACGCCCTGCAGTGAAGCCTAGGTTGCCCGGAACGTAGAAATGACCATTACCTTCACACTGTTTGCAAATATACATTATATACGATGGAAAAGCTGTTGTATCTATTTTGTATTTTATGCTTCTGGCGCTGACTTCTTAGGTCCTAACTATTGGATCTGGTGGAGCAACGCCCAGGGGTGAAGCCTAGGTTGCGCTGATCGTAGAAATGACCATAACTTTCACTCTGGTTTCAATTATTCGTTTCATACGATGGAAAAGCTGTTGTATTTATTTTGTATTTGGTGCTTCTGGCGTTGACTTCTTAGGCCCTAACTGTTGGGTGTGGTGGACCAAAGCCCTAGAGTGAAGCCTAGGTTGCCCGGAACGTAGAAATGACCATATCTTTCACACTGGTTGCAATTATGCCAGTTATACGATGGCAAAACTGTTGTATTTTTATTGTATTTTATGCGTCTGGAGTTGTTTTCTAAGGCCCCAACTAATCGACCTGGTGGAGCAACGCGCTAGGGTGAAGCCTAGGTTGCCCGGAACGTAGAAATGATCATCATCTTCACTCTGGTTGCACTTATTATTGTTATACGATGGAAAAGCTGTTGTATCTTTATTGTATTTTATGCTTCTTGTGTAGGCTTCTTAGGCCCTAACTATTCGATATGGGGGAACCACGCCCTAGACTGAAGCCTAGGTTGCCCGGAACGTAGAAATGACCATCACTTTCACACTGGTTGCAATTATTCCTGTTATACGATGGAAAAACTGTTGTATTTACATTGTATTTTATGCTTCTGCTGTAGACTTCTTAGGCCTTAGCTATTCGATCTGGAGGAACAACGCCCTAGTTTGAAGCCTAGGTTGCCCGGATCGTACAAATGGCCATTACTTTCACACTGGTCGCAATTATTCGTTTTATACGATGGAAAAACTGTTGTATCTATTTTGTATTTTATGCTTCTGGAGTTGACTTCTTAGGCCCTAACTATTCGTCTGTTGGAGCAATGCCCTACGGTGAAGCCGAGGTTGCCCGGAACGTATAAATGACCATAACTTTCATACTGATTGCAATCATTCGTTTTATACGATGGAAAAGCTGTTGTATTTCTATTGTATTTTATGCTTCTGGCGTTGTCTTGTTAGGCCCTCACTATTCGAACTGGTGGAGCAACGACGTAGAGAGAAGCCTAGGTTGCCCTGAACGTAGAAATGACCATTACCTTCAGGCGTGTTGCAATTATTCCTGTTATAGGATGAAATATCTGTTGTATTTTTATTGTCTTTTATGCTTCAGGCGTTGACTTCTAAGGCCGTAACTTTTCGATGTGGTGGAGCAACGCCCTAGAGTGAAGCCTAGGTTGCCCGGAACGTAGAAATGACCATTACTTCCTCACTGTTTGCAATTATTCATTTTATACATGGAAAAACTGTTGTACTTATATTGTATTTTATGCTTCTGGCAATGACTTCTAAGGCCCTAACTATTCGATGTGGTGGAGCAACGCCATAGAGCGTCACCTAGGTTGCTCGGAACGTAGAAATGACCATTACTTTCACACTGGTTGCAATTACTCATTTTATACGATGGAAAAACTGTTGTACATATATCGTACTTTATGCTTCTGGCGTTGACTTCTTAGGCCCTACCTACTCGATCCGGTGGAGCAACGCCCTGGGGTGAAGCCTAGGTTGCCCGGAACGTAGAAATGACCATCACCTTCACTCTGGTTGCAATTATTCCTGTTATACGATGGAAAAACTGTTGTATTTATATTATATTTTATGCTTCAGGCGTTGACTTCTAAGTCCGTAGCTATTCGATGTGGTGGAGCAACGCCCTAGACTGAAGCCTAGATTGCCCGGAACGTAGAAATGACCATTACTTCCACAATGTTTGCAATTATTCATATTATACAGTGGAAAAACTGTTGTATTTATATTGTATTTTATGCTTCTGGCATTGACTTCTAAGGCCCTAACTATTCGATGTGGTGGAGCAACGCCCTAGAGTGATGCCTAGGTTGCCCGGAACGTGGAAATGACCATAGCTTTCACACTGGTTGCAATTATTCCTGTTATACAAGGGAAAAACTATTGTATTTATATTGTATTTTATGGTTCTGGCGTTGGCTTCTTAGGCCCTAACTATTCGATGTGGTGGAGCAACGCCCTAGAGTGAAGCCTAGGTTGCCCGGAACGTGGAAATGACCATAGCTTTCACACTGGTTGCAATTATGCCTGTTATACAAGGGAAAAACTATTGTATTTATATTGTATTTTATGCTTCGGGCGTTGACTTCTAAGTTTCTAACTATTCGATACGGTCGAGCAACGCCCTACAGTTAAGCCTAGGTTGCCCGGAACGTAGAAATGACCTTTACTTTCACACTGTTTGCAAATATACATTATATACGGTGGAAAGGATGTTGTATTTATATTGCATTTTATGCTTCTGGCGTTGACTTCTTAGGCCCTAACTATTCGACCTGGTGGAACAACGCCCTACAGTGAAGCCTAGGTTGCCCGGAACGTAGAAATGACCTTTACTTTCACACTGTTTGCATATATACATTATATAGGATGGAAAAGCTGTTGTATTTATATTGTATTTTATGCTTCTGGCGTTGTCTTCTTAGGCCCTAACTATTCGATCTGGTGGAGCAACGCCCTAGATTGAAGCCTAGGTTGCCCGGAACGTAGAAATGACCATAACTATCAGACTGGTTGCAATTATTCGTTTTATACGATGGAAAGACTGTTGTATTTATATTGTATTTTATAGTTATGACGTTGTCTTCTAGGGCCGTAGCAATTCGATGTGGTTGAGCAACGCCGTAGAGTGAAGCCTAGGTTGCCCGGAACGTAGAAATGACCATAGCTTTCATACTGGTTGCAATTATTCGATTTATACGATGGAAAAACTGTTGTACTTATTTTGTATTTGGTGCTCCTGGCGTTGACTTCTTAGGCCCTAACTATTGGATCCGGTGGACCAACGCCCCAGAGTGAAGCCTAGGTTGCCCGGAACGTAGAAATGACCATAACATTCATACTGGCTGCAATTATTCGTTTTACACGATGGAAAAACTGTTGTATTTTTATTTTATTTTATGCTTCTGGCGTTGACTTCTGAGTCCCGAGCTATTCGATCTGGTGGAGCAACGCCCTAGAGTGAAGCCTAGGTTGCCCGGAACGTAGAAATGACCATCAGCTTCACTCTGGTTGCAATTATTTCTGTTATACGATGGAAAAACTGTTGTATTTATATTATATTTTATGCTTCAGGCGTTGACTTCTAAGGCCGTAGCTATTCGATGTGGTGGAGCAACGCCCTAGAGTGAAGCCTAGGTTGCGCTGATCGTAGAAATGACCATAACTTTCACTCTGGTTTCAATTATTCGTTTCATACGATGGAAAAGCTGTTGTATTTATTTTGTATTTGGTGCTTCTGGCGTTGACTTCTTAGGCCCTAACTGTTGGGTGTGGTGGACCAAAGCCCTAGAGTGAAGCCTAGGTTGCCCGGAACGTAGAAATGACCATATCTTTCACACTGGTTGCAATTATGCCAGTTATACGATGGCAAAACTGTTGTATTTTTATTGTATTTTATGCGTCTGGAGTTGTTTTCTAAGGCCCCAACTAATCGACCTGGTGGAGCAACGCCGTAGAGTGATGTCTAGGTTGCACGGAACGTAGAAATGCCCATTTCTTTCGCACTGGTTGTAATTATTCCTGTTATACGATGGAATAACTGCTCTATTTTTATTTTATTTTAGGCTTCAGGCGTTGACATCTAAGTCCCTAGCTATTCGGTCTGGTGGAGCAACGCGCTAGGGTGAAGCCTAGGTTGCCCGGAACGTAGAAATGATCATCATCTTCACTCTGGTTGCACTTATTATTGTTATACGATGGAAAAGCTGTTGTATCTTTATTGTATTTTATGCTTCTTGTGTAGGCTTCTTAGGCCCTAACTATTCGATATGGGGGAACCACGCCCTAGACTGAAGCCTAGGTTGCCCGGAACGTAGAAATGACCATCACTTTCACACTGGTTGCAATTATTCCTGTTATACGATGGAAAAACTGTTGTATTTACATTGTATTTTATGCTTCTGCTGTAGACTTCTTAGGCCTTAGCTATTCGATCTGGAGGAACAACGCCCTAGTTTGAAGCCTAGGTTGCCCGGATCGTACAAATGGCCATTACTTTCACACTGGTCGCAATTATTCGTTTTATACGATGGAAAAACTGTTGTATCTATTTTGTATTTTATGCTTCTGGAGTTGACTTCTTAGGCCCTAACTATTCGTCTGTTGGAGCAATGCCCTACGGTGAAGCCGAGGTTGCCCGGAACGTATAAATGACCATAACTTTCATACTGATTGCAATCATTCGTTTTATACGATGGAAAAGCTGTTGTATTTCTATTGTATTTTATGCTTCTGGCGTTGTCTTGTTAGGCCCTCACTATTCGAACTGGTGGAGCAACGACGTAGAGAGAAGCCTAGGTTGCCCTGAACGTAGAAATGACCATTACCTTCAGGCGTGTTGCAATTATTCCTGTTATACGATGAAATATCTGTTGTATTTTTATTGTCTTTTATGCTTCAGGCGTTGACTTCTAAGGCCGTAACTTTTCGATGTGGTGGAGCAACGCCCTAGAGTGAAGCCTAGGTTGCCCGGAACGTAGAAATGACCATTACTTCCTCACTGTTTGCAATTATTCATTTTATACATGGAAAAACCGTTGTACTTATATTGTATTTTATGCTTCTGGCAATGACTTCTAAGGCCCTAACTATTCGATGTGGTGGAGCAACGCCATAGAGCGTCACCTAGTTTGCTCGGAACGTAGAAATGACCATTACTTTCACACTGGTTGCAATTACTCATTTTATACGATGGAAAAACTGTTGTACATATATCGTACTTTATGCTTCTGGCGTTGACTTCTTAGGCCCTACCTACTCGATCCGGTGGAGCAACGCCCTGGGGTGAAGCCTAGGTTGCCCGGAACGTAGAAATGACCATCACCTTCACTCTGGTTGCAATTATTCCTGTTATACGATGGAAAAACTGTTGTATTTATATTATATTTTATGCTTCAGGCGTTGACTTCTAAGTCCGTAGCTATTCGATGTGGTGGAGCAACGCCCTAGACTGAAGCCTAGGTTGCCCGGAACGTAGAAATGACCATTACTTCCACAATGTTTGCAATTATTCATATTATACAGTGGAAAAACTGTTGTATTTATATTGTATTTTATGCTTCTGGCATTGACTTCTAAGGCCCTAACTATTCGATGTGGTGGAGCAACGCCCTAGAGTGAAGCCTAGGTTGCCCGGAACGTGGAAATGACCATAGCTTTCACACTGGTTGCAATTATTCCTGTTATACAAGGGAAAAACTATTGTATTTATATTGTATTTTATGGTTCTGGCGTTGGCTTCTTAGGCCCTAACTATTCGATGTGGTGGAGCAACGCCCTAGAGTGAAGCCTAGGTTGCCCGGAACGTGGAAATGACCATAGCTTTCACACTGGTTGCAATTATGCCTGTTATACAAGGGAAAAACTATTGTATTTATATTGTATTTTATGCTTCGGGCGTTGACTTCTAAGTTTCTAACTATTCGATACGGTCGAGCAACGCCCTACAGTTAAGCCTAGGTTGCCCGGAACGTAGAAATGACCTTTACTTTCACACTGTTTGCAAATATACATTATATACGGTGGAAAGGATGTTGTATTTATATTGTATTTTATGCTTCTGGCGTTGACTTCTTAGGCCCTAACTATTCGACCTGGTGGAACAACGCCCTACAGTGAAGCCTAGGTTGCCCGGAACGTAGAAATGACCTTTACTTTCACACTGTTTGCATATATACATTATATAGGATGGAAAAGCTGTTGTATTTATATTGTATTTTATGCTTCTGGCGTTGCCTTCTTAGGCCCTAACTATTCGATCTGGTGGAGCAACGCCCTAGATTGAAGCCTAGGTTGCCCGGAACGTAGAAATGACCATAACTATCAGACTGGTTGCAATTATTCGTTTTATACGATGGAAAGACTGTTGTATTTATATTGTATTTTATAGTTATGACGTTGTCTTCTAGGGCCGTAGCAATTCGATGTGGTTGAGCAACGCCGTAGAGTGAAGCCTAGGTTGCCCGGAACGTAGAAATGACCATAGCTTTCATACTGGTTGCAATTATTCGATTTATACGATGGAAAAACTGTTGTACTTATTTTGTATTTGGTGCTCCTGGCGTTGACTTCTTAGGCCCTAACTATTGGATCCGGTGGACCAACGCCCCAGAGTGAAGCCTAGGTTGCCCGGAACGTAGAAATGACCATAACATTCATACTGGCTGCAATTATTCGTTTTACACGATGGAAAAACTGTTGTATTTTTATTTTATTTTATGCTTCTGGCGTTGACTTCTGAGTCCCGAGCTATTCGATCTGGTGGAGCAACGCCCTAGAGTGAAGCCTAGGTTGCCCGGAACGTAGAAATGACCATCAGCTTCACTCTGGTTGCAATTATTTCTGTTATACGATGGAAAAACTGTTGTATTTATATTATATTTTATGCTTCAGGCGTTGACTTCTAAGGCCGTAGCTATTCGATGTGGTGGAGCAACGCCCTAGAGTGAAGCCTAGGTTACCCGGAACGTAGAAATGACCAGTACTTTCACACTGGTTGCAGTTATTCCTGTTATACAATGGAAAAAGTGTTCTATTTATTTTGTATTTTATGCTTCGGGCGTTGACATCTAAGGCCCTAACTGTTGGATGTGGTGGACCAAAGCCCTAGAGTGAAGCCTAGGTTGCCCGGAACGTAGAAATGACCATATCTTTCACGCTGGTTGCAATTATGCCACTTATACGATGGTAAAACTGTTGTATTTTTATTGTATTTTATGCGTCTGGCGATGACTACTAAGGCCCTAGCTATTCGATCTGGTGGAGCAACGCCCTAGGGTGAAGCCTATGTTGCCCGGAACGTAGAAATGACCATCACTTTCACACAGGTTGCGATTATTCCTGTAATACGATGGAAAAACTGTTGTATCGATTTTGTATTTTATGCTTCTGGAGTTGACTTCTTAGGCCCTAACTATTGGATCTGTTGGAGCAACGCCCTAGGGTGAAGCCGAGATTGGCCGGAACGTATAAATGACCACAACTTTCATACTGGTTGCAATTATTCGTTTTATATGATGGAAAAGCTGTTGTATTTCTATTGTATTTTATGCTTCTGGCGTTGACTTGTTAGGCCCTAACCATTCGAACTGGTGGAGCAACGCCATAGAGTAAAGCCTAGGTTGCCCGGAACTTTGAAATGTCCATAACTATCAGACTGGTTGCAACTATTCGTTTTATACGATGGAAAGACTTTTGTATTTATGTTGTATTTTATAGTGATGGCGTCGTCTTCTAGTGCCGTAGCTATTCGATGTGATAGAGCAACGACCTAGAGTGAATCCTAGGTTGCCAGGAACGTAGAAATGACCATATCTTTCACGCTGGTTGCAATTATGCCAGTTATACGATGGTAAAACTGTTGTATTTTTATTGTATTTTATGCGTCTGGAGTTGTTTTCTAAGGCCCCAACTAATCGACCTGGTGGAGCAACGCCGTAGAGTGATGTCTAGCTTGCACGGAACGTAGAAATGCCCATTTCTTTCACACTGGTTGTAATTATTCCTGTTATACGATGGAATAACTGCTCTATTTTTATTTTATTTTATGCTTCTGGCGTTGACTTCTAAGGCCCAGGCTATTCGATCTGGTGGAGCAACGCCCTAGGGTGAAGCCTAGGTTGCCCGGTACGTAGAAATGATCATCACCTTCACTCTGGTTGCACTTATTCCTGTTATACGATGGAAAAGTTGTTGTATCTTTATTGTATTTTATGCTTCTGTCGTTGACTTCTTAGGCCCTAACTCTTGGATCTGTTGGACCAACGCCCTAGAGCGAAGCCTAGGTGGCCCGAAACGTAGAAATGACCATTACTTTCACTCTGGTTGCACTTATTCCTGTTATACGATGGAAAAGCTGTTGTATCTTTATTGTATTTTATGCTTCTGCCGTTGACTTCTTAGGCCCTAACTATTGGATCTGTTGGACCAACGCCCTAGAGTGAAGCCTAGGTTGCCCGGAACTTAAAAATGACCATCACCTTCTCTCTGGTTGCAATTATTCCTGTTATACGATGGAAAAACTGTGGTATTTATATTGTATTTTATGCTTCTTGTGTAGGCTTCTTAGGCCCTAACTATTCGATATGGGGGAACCACGCCCTAGACTGAAGCCTAGGTTGCCCGGAACGTAGAAATGACCAGTACTTTCACACTGGTTGCAGTTATTCCTGTTATACAATGGAAAGAGTGTTCTATTTATTTTGTATTTTATGCTTCGGGCGTTGACATCTAAGGCCCTAACTATTGGATCTGGTGGAGCAACGCCCTAGAGTGAAGCCTAGGTTGCCCGGAACGTAGAAATGACCATATCTTTCACACTGGTTGCAATTATGCCAGTTATACGATGGCAAAACTGTTGTATTTTTATTGTATTTTATGCGTCTGGAGTTGTTTTCTAAGGCCCCAACTAATCGACCTGGTGGAGCAACGCCGTAGAGTGATGTCTAGGTTGCACGGAACGTAGAAATGCCCATTTCTTTCGCACTGGTTGTAATTACTCCTGTTATACGATGGAATAACTGCTCTATTTTTATTTTATTTTAGGCTTCAGGCGTTGACATCTAAGTCCCTAGCTATTCGGTCTGGTGGAGCAACGCGCTAGGGTGAAGCCTAGGTTGCCCGGAACGTAGAAATGATCATCATCTTCACTCTGGTTGCACTTATTATTGTTATACGATGGAAAAGCTGTTGTATCTTTATTGTATTTTATGCTTCTTGTGTAGGCTTCTTAGGCCCTAACTATTCGATATGGGGGAACCACGCCCTAGACTGAAGCCTAGGTTGCCCGGAACGAAGAAATGACCATCACTTTCACACTGGTTGCAATTATTCCTGTTATACGATGGAAAAACTGTTGTATTTACATTGTATTTTATGCTTCTGCTGTAGACTTCTTAGGCCTTAGCTATTCGATCTGGAGGAACAACGCCCTAGTTTGAAGCCTAGGTTGCCCGGATCGTACAAATGGCCATTACTTTCACACTGGTCGCAATTATTCGTTTTATACGATGGAAAAACTGTTGTATCTATTTTGTATTTTATGCTTCTGGAGTTGACTTCTTAGGCCCTAACTATTCGTCTGTTGGAGCAATGCCCTACGGTGCAGCCGAGGTTGCCCGGAACGTATAAATGACCATAACTTTCATACTGATTGCAATCATTCGTTTTATACGATGGAAAAGCTGTTGTATTTCTATTGTATTTTATGCTTCTGGCGTTGTCTTGTTAGGCCCTCACTATTCGAACTGGTGGAGCAACGACGTAGAGAGAAGCCTAGGTTGCCCTGAACGTAGAAATGACCATTACCTTCAGGCGTGTTGCAATTATTCCTGTTATACGATGAAATATCTGTTGTATTTTTATTGTCTTTTATGCTTCAGGCGTTGACTTCTAAGGCCGTAACTATTCGATGTGGTGGAGCAACGCCCTAGAGTGAAGTCTAGGTTGCCCGGAACGTAGAAATGACCATTACTTCCTCACTGTTTGCAATTATTCATTTTATACATGGAAAAACTGTTGTACTTATATTGTATTTTATGCTTCTGGCAATGACTTCTAAGGCCCTAACTATTCGATGTGGTGGAGCAACGCCATAGAGCGACACCTAGGTTGCTCGGAACGTAGAAATGACCATTACTTTCACACTGGTTGCAATTACTCATTTTATACGATGGAAAAGCTGTTGTACATATATCGTACTTTATGCTTCTGGCGTTGACTTCTTAGGCCCTACCTACTCGATCTGGTGGAGCAACGCCCTGGGGTGAAGCCTAGGTTGCCCGGAACGTAGAAATGACCATCACCTTCACTCTGGTTGCAATTATTCCTGTTATACGATGGAAAAACTGTTGTATTTATATTATATTTTATGCTTCAGGCGTTGACTTCTAAGTCCGTAGCTATTCGATGTGGTGGAGCAACGCCCTAGACTGAAGCCTAGGTTGCCCGGAACGTAGAAATGACCATTACTTCCACAATGTTTGCAATTATTCATATTATACAGTGGAAAAACTGTTGTATTTATATTGTATTTTATGCTTCTGGCATTGACTTCTAAGGCCCTAACTATTCGATGTAGTGGAGCAACGCCCTAGAGTGAAGCCTAGGTTGCCCGGAACGTGGAAATGACCATAGCTTTCACACTGGTTGCAATTATTCCTGTTATACAAGGGAAAAACTATTGTATTTATATTGTATTTTATGGATCTGGCGTTGGCTTCTTAGGCCCTAACTATTCGATGTGGTGGAGCAACGCCCTAGAGTGAAGCCTAGGTTGCCCGGAACGTGGAAATGACCATAGCTTTCACACTGGTTGCAATTATGCCTGTTATACAAGGGAAAAACTATTGTATTTATATTGTATTTTATGCTTCTGGCGTTGACTTCTAAGTCACTAGCTATTCGATCTGGAGGAGCAACGCCCTTAAGCGAAGCCTAGGTTGCCCGGAACGTAGAAATGACCTGTAGTTTCACACTGGTTGCAATTATTCCTGTTATACGATGGAAAAACTGTTGTACTTATGTTGTATTTTATGCTTCTGGCGTTGACTTCTAAGTCCCTAACTATTCCACCTGGTGGAGCAACGCCCTAGAGTGAAGCCTAGGTTGCGCGGAACGTAGAACTGACATTTACTTTCACACTGTTTGCAAATATACATTATATACGATGGAAGAACTGTTGTATCTATTTTGTATGTTATGGTTCTGTCGCTGACTTCATAGGTCCTAACTATTGGATCTGGTGGAGCAACGCCCTGGGGTGAAGCCTAGGTTGCGCGGAACGTAGAAAAGATCAAACTTTCACACTGGTTTCAATTATTCGTTTTATACAATGGAAAAACTGTTCTATTTATTTTGTATTTCATGCTTCGGGCGTTGACTTCTAAGTTTCTAACTATTCGATACGGTCGAGCAACGCCCTACAGTTAAGCCTAGGTTGCCCGGAACGTAGAAATGACCTTTACTTTCACACTGTTTGCAAATATACATTATATACGGTGGAAAGAATGTTGTATTTATATTGTATTTTATGCTTCTGGCGTTGACTTCTTAGGCCCTAACTATTCGACCTGGTGGAACAACGCCCTACAGTGAAGCCTAGGTTGCCCGGAACGTAGAAATGACCTTTACTTTCACACTGTTTGCATATATACATTATATAGGATGGAAAAGCTGTTGTATTTATATTGTATTTTATGCTTCTGGCGTTGCCTTCTTAGGCCCTAACTATTCGATCTGGTGGAGCAACGCCCTAGATTGAAGCCTAGGTTGCCCGGAACGTAGAAATGACCATAACTATCAGACTGGTTGCAATTATTCGTTTTATACGATGGAAAGACTGTTGTATTTATATTGTATTTTATAGTTATGACGTTGTCTTCTAGGGCCGTAGCAATTCGATGTGGTTGAGCAACGCCGTAGAGTGAAGCCTAGGTTGCCCGGAACGTAGAAATGACCATAGCTTTCATACTGGTTGCAATTATTCGATTTATACGATGGAAAAACTGTTGTACTTATTTTGTATTTGGTGCTCCTGGCGTTGACTTCTTAGGCCCTAACTATTGGATCCGGTGGACCAACGCCCTAGAGTGAAGCCTAGGTTGCCCGGAACGTAGAAATGACCATAACATTCATACTGGCTGCAATTATTCGTTTTACACGATGGAAAAACTGTTGTATTTTTATTTTATTTTATGCTTCTGGCGTTGACTTCTGAGTCCCGAGCTATTCGATCTGGTGGAGCAACGCCCTAGAGTGAAGCCTAGGTTGCCCGGAACGTAGAAATGACCATCAGCTTCACTCTGGTTGCAATTATTTCTGTTATACGATGGAAAAACTGTTGTATTTATATTATATTTTATGCTTCAGGCGTTGACTTCTAAGGCCGTAGCTATTCGATGTGGTGGAGCAACGCCCTAGAGTGAAGCCTAGGTTGCCCGGAACGTAGAAATGACCATATCTTTCACGCTGGTTGCAATTATGCCACTTATACGATGGTAAAACTGTTGTATTTTTATTGTATTTTATGCGTCTGGCGATGACTACTAAGGCCCTAGCTATTCGATCTGGTGGAGCAACGCCCTAGGGTGAAGCCTATGTTGCCCGGAACGTAGAAATGACCATCACTTTCACACAGGTTGCGATTATTCCTGTAATACGATGGTAAAACTGTTGTATCGATTTTGTATTTTATGCTTCTGGAGTTGACTTCTTAGGCCCTAACTATTGGATCTGTTGGAGCAACGCCCTAGGGTGAAGCCGAGATTGGCCGGA
Source organism: Calliopsis andreniformis (assembly GCF_051401765.1). Classification (NCBI taxonomy): domain Eukaryota; kingdom Metazoa; phylum Arthropoda; class Insecta; order Hymenoptera; family Andrenidae; genus Calliopsis; species Calliopsis andreniformis. The sequence goes on from NW_027480422.1 coordinate 22,638,418, forward strand.
ACGTATAAATGACCACAACTTTCATACTGGTTGCAATTATTCGTTTTATATGATGGAAAAGCTGTTGTATTTCTATTGTATTTTATGCTTCTGGCGTTGACTTGTTAGGCCCTAACCATTCGAACTGGTTGAGCAACGCCATAGAGTAAAGCCTAGGTTGCCCGGAACTTTGAAATGTCCATAACTATCAGACTGGTTGCAACTATTCGTTTTATACGATGGAAAGACTTTTGTATTTATGTTGTATTTTATAGTGATGGCGTCGTCTTCTAGTGCCGTAGCTATTCGATGTGATAGAGCAACGACCTAGAGTGAATCCTAGGTTGCCAGGAACGTAGAAATGACCATATCTTTCACGCTGGTTGCAATTATGCCAGTTATACGATGGTAAAACTGTTGTATTTTTATTGTATTTTATGCGTCTGGAGTTGTTTTCTAAGGCCCCAACTAATCGACCTGGTGGAGCAACGCCGTAGAGTGATGTCTAGGTTGCACGGAACGTAGAAATGCCCATTTCTTTCACACTGGTTGTAATTATTCCTGTTATACGATGGAATAACTGCTCTATTTTTATTTTATTTTATGCTTCTGGCGTTGACTTCTAAGGCCCAGGCAATTCGATCTGGTGGAGCAACGCCCTAGGGTGAAGCCTAGGTTGCCCGGTACGTAGAAATGATCATCACCTTCACTCTGGTTGCACTTATTCCTGTTATACGATGGAAAAGTTGTTGTATCTTTATTGTATTTTATGCTTCTGTCGTTGACTTCTTAGGCCCTAACTCTTGGATCTGTTGGACCAACGCCCTAGAGCGAAGCCTAGGTAGCCCAAAACGTAGAAATGACCATTACTTTCACTCTGGTTGCACTTATTCCTGTTATACGATGGAAAAGCTGTTGTATCTTTATTGTATTTTATGCTTCTGCCGTTGACTTCTTAGGCCCTAACTATTGGATCTGTTGGACCAACGCCCTAGAGTGAAGCCTAGGTTGCCCGGAACTTAAAAATGACCATCACCTTCACTCTGGTTGCAATTATTCCTGTTATACGATGGAAAAACTGTGGTATTTATATTGTATTTTATGCTTCTTGTGTAGGCTTCTTAGGCCCTAACTATTCGATATGGGGGAACCACGCCCTAGACTGAAGCCTAGGTTGCCCGGAACGTAGAAATGACCATCACTTTCACACTGGTTGCAATTATTCGTGTTATACGATGGAAAAACTGTTGTATTTACATTGTATTTTATGCTTCTGCTGTAGACTTCTTAGGCCCTATCTATTCGATCTGGAGGAACAACGCCCTAGAGTGATGCCTAGGTTGCCCGGCTCGTACAAATGGCCATTACTTTCACACTGGTCGCTATTATTCGTTTTATACGATGGAAAAACTGTTACATCTATTTTGTATTTTATGCTTCTGGAGTTGACTTCTTAGGCCCTAACTATTGGATCTGTTGGAGCAATGCCCTAGTGTGGAACCGAGGTTGCCCGGAACGTATAAATGACCATAACTTTCATACTGATTGCAATCATTCGTTTTATAAGATGGAAAAGCTGTTGTATTTCTATTGTATTTTATGCTTCTGGCGTTGACTTGTTAGGCCCTAACTATTCGTACTGGTGGAGCAACGCCTTAGAGAGAAGCATAGGTTGCCCTGAACGTAGAAATGACCATTACCTTCAGGCGTGTTGCAATTATTCCTGTTATACGATGAAATATCTGTTGTATTTTTATTGTCTTTTATGCTTCAGGCGTTGTTCTTCTAAGGCCGTAACTATTCGATGTGGTGGAGCAACGCCCTAGAGTGAAGCCTAGGTTGCCCGGAACGTAGAAATGACCATTACCTCCTCACAGTTTGCAATTATTCATTTTATACATGGAAAAACTGTTGTATTTATATGGTATTTTATGCTTCTGGCATTGACTTGTAAGGCCCTAACTATTCGATGTGGTGGAGCAACCCCATAGAGCGAAACCTAGGTAGCCCGGAACGTAGAAATGACCATTACTTCCACAATGTTTGCAATTATTCATATTATACAGTGGAAAAACTGTTGTATTTATATTGTATTTTATGCTTCTGGCATTGACTTCTAAGGCCCTAACTATTCGATGTGGTGGAGCAACGCCCTAGAGTGAAGCCTAGGTTGCCCGGAACGTGGAAATGACCATAGCTTTCACACTGGTTGCAATTATACCTGTTATACAAGGGAAAAACTATTGTATTTATATTGTATTTTATGCTTCTGGCGTTGACTTCTAAGTCCCTAGCTATTCGATCTGGAGGAGCAACGCCCTTAAGCGAAGCCTAGGTTGCCCGCAACGTAGAAATGACCTGTAGTTTCACACTGGTTGCATATATACATTATATCGGATGGAAAAGCTGTTGTATTTATATTGTATTTTATGCTTCTGGCGTTGCCTTCTTAGGCCCTAACTATTCGATCTGGTAGAGCAACGCCCTAGATTGAAGCGTAGGTTGCCCGGAACATAGAAATGACCATAACTATCAGACTGGTTGCAATTATTCGTTTTATACGATGGAAAAACTGTTGTACTTATGTTGTATTTTATGCTTCTGGCGTTGAATTCTAAGTCCCTAACTATTCCACCTGGTGGAGCAACGCCCTAGAGTGAAGCCTAGCTTGCGCGGAACGTAGAACTGACATTTACTTTCACACTGTTTGCAAATATACATTATATACGATGGAAAGCTGTTGTATCTATTTTGTATGTTATGCTTCTGTCGCTGACTTCATAGGTCCTAACTATTGGATCTGGTGGACCAACGCCCTGGGGTGAAGCCTAGGTTGCGCGGAACGTAGAAAAGATCATAACTTTCACACTGGTTTCAATTATTCGTTTTATACAATGGAAAAACTGTTCTATTTATTTTGTATTTTATGCTTCGGGCGTTGACTTCTCAGGCCCTAACTATTCGATCTGGTGGAGCAACGCCCTAGAGTGAAGCCTAGGTTGCCCGGAACGTAGAAATGACCTTTACTTTCACACTGTTTGCAAATATACATTATATACGGTGGAAAAGATGTTGTATTTATATTGTATTTTATGCTTCTGGCGTTGACTTCTTAGGCCCTAACTATTCGACCTGGTGGAACAACGCCCTACAGTGAAGCCTAGGTTGCCCGGAACGTAGAAATGACCATCACTTTCACACTGGTTGCAATTATTCCTGTTATACGATGGAAAAACTGTTGTATTTACATTGTATTTTATGCTTCTGCTGTAGACTTCTTAGGCCCTATCTATTCGATCTGGAGGAACAACGCCCTAGAGTGATGCCTAGGTTGCCCGGCTCGTACAAATGGCCATTACTTTCACACTGGACGCTATTATTCGTTTTATACGATGGAAAAACTGTTACATCTATTTTGTATTTTATGCTTCTGGAGTTGACTTCTTAGGCCCTAACTATTGGATCTGTTGGAGCAATGCCCTAGTGTGGAACCGAGGTTGCCCGGAACGTATAAATGACCATAACGTTCATACTGATTGCAATCATTCGTTTTATAAGATGGAAAAGCTGTTGTATTTCTATTGTATTTTATGCTTCTGGCGTTGACTTGTTAGGCCGTAACTATTCGTACTGGTGGAGCAACGCCGTAGAGAGAAGCCTAGGTTGCCCTGAACGTAGAAATGACCATTACCTTCAGGCGTGTTGCAATTATTCCTGTTATACAATGAAATGTCTGTTTTATTTTTATTGTCTTTTATGCTTCAGGCGTTGTTCTTCTAAGGCCGTAACTATTCGATGCGGTGGAGCAACGCCCTAGAGTGAAGCCTAGGTTGCCCGGAACGTAGAAATGACCATTACCTCCTCACTGTTTGCAATTATTCATTTTATACATGGAAAAACTGTTGTATTTATATTGTATTTTATGCTTCTGGCATTGACTTGTAAGGCCCTAACTATTCGATGTGGTGGAGCAACCCCATAGAGCGAAACCTAGGTAGCCCGGAACGTAGAAATGACCATTACTTCCACAATGTTTGCAATTATTCATATTATACAGTGGATAAAAATTGTTGTATTTATATTGTATTTTATGCTTCTGGCATTGACTTCTAAGGCCCTAACTATTCGATGTGGTGGAGCAACGCCCTAGAGTGAAGCCTAGGTTGCCCGGAACGTGGAAATGACCATAGCTTTCACACTGGTTGCAATTATACCTGTTATACAAGGGAAAAACTATTGTATTTATATTGTATTTTATGCTTCTGGCGTTGACTTCTAAGTCCCTAGCTATTCGATCTGGAGGAGCAACGCCCTTAAGCGAAGCCTAGGTTGCCCGCAACGTAGAAATGACCTGTAGTTTCACACTGGTTGCATATATACATTATATCAGATGGAAAAGCTGTTGTATTTATATTGTATTTTATGCTTCTGGCGTTGCCTTCTTAGGCCCTAACTATTCGATCTGGTGGAGCAACGCCCTAGATTGAAGCGTAGGTTGCCCGGAACATAGAAATGACCATAACTATCAGACTGGTTGCAATTATGCCACTTATACGATGGTAAAACTGTTGTATTTTTATTGTATTTTATGCGTCTGGAGTTGACTTCTTAGGCCCTAACTATTGGATCTGTTGGAGCAACGCCCTAGGGTGAAGCCGAGATTGCCCGGAACGTATAAATGACCACAACTTTCATACTGGTTGCAATTATTCGTTTTATGCGATGGAAAAGCTGTTGTATTTCTATTGTATTTTATGCTTCTGGCGTTGACTTCTAAGGCCGTAGCTATGCGACCTGGTTGAGAAACGGCCTACAGTTGAGCCTACAGGTTGCCCGGAACGTAGCAATGACCATTAGTTTCACACTGGTTGCAATTATTCGTTTTATACGATGGAAAGACTGTTGTACGTATATCGTATTTTATGCTTCTGGCGTTGACTTCTTAGGCCCTAACTATTGGATGTGGTGGAGCAACGCCCTGCAGTGAAGCCTAGGTTGCCCGGAACGTAGAAATGACCATTACCTTCACACTGTTTGCAAATATACATTATATACGATGGAAAAGCTGTTGTATCTATTTTGTATTTTATGCTTCTGGCGCTGACTTCTTAGGTCCTAACTATTGGATCTGGTGGAGCAACGCCCAGGGGTGAAGCCTAGGTTGCGCTGAACGTAGAAATGACCATAACTTTCACTCTGGTTTCAATTATTCGTTTCATACGATGGAAAAGCTGTTGTATTTATTTTGTATTTGGTGCTTCTGGCGTTGACTTCTTAGGCCCTAACTGTTGGGTGTGGTCGACCAAAGCCCTAGAGTGAAGTCTAGGTTGCCCGGAACGTAGAAATGACCATATCTTTCACACTGGTTGCAATTATGCCAGTTATACGATGGCAAAACTGTTGTATTTTTATTGTATTTTATGCGTCTGGAGTTGTTTTCTAAGGCCCCAACTAATCGACCTGGTGGAGCAACGCCGTAGAGTGATGTCTAGGTTGCACGGAACTTAGAAATGCCCATTTCTTTCGCACTGGTTGTAATTATTCCTGTTATACGATGGAATAACTGCACTATTTTTATTTTATTTTAGGCTTCAGGCGTTGACATCTAAGTCCCTAGCTATTCGATCTGGTGGAGCAACGCGCTAGGGTGAAGCCTAGCTTGCCCGGAACGTAGAAATGATCATCATCTTCACTCTGGTTGCACTTATTATTGTTATACGATGGAAAAGCTGTTGTATCTTTATTGTATTTTATGCTTCTTGTGTAGGCTTCTTAGGCCCTAACTATTCGATATGGGGGAACCACGCCCTAGACTGAAGCCTAGGTTGCCCGGAACGTAGAAATGACCATCACTTTCACACTGGTTGCAATTATTCCTGTTATACGATGGAAAAACTGTTGTATTTACATTGTATTTTATGCTTCTGCTGTAGACTTCTTAGGCCCTAGCTATTCGATCTGGAGGAACAACGCCCTAGTTTGAAGCCTAGGTTGCCCGGATCGTACAAATGGCCATTACTTTCACACTGGTCGCAATTATTCGTTTTATACGATGGAAAAACTGTTGTATCTATTTTGTATTTTATGCTTCTGGAGTTGACTTCTTAGGCCCTAACTATTCGTCTGTTGGAGCAATGCCCTACGGTGAAGCCGAGGTTGCCCGGAACGTATAAATGACCATAACTTTCATACTGATTGCAATCATTCGTTTTATACGATGGAAAAGCTGTTGTATTTCTATTGTATTTTATGCTTCTGGCGTTGTCTTGTTAGGCCCTCACTATTCGAACTGGTGGAGCAACGACGTAGAGAGAAGCCTAGGTTGCCCTGATCGTAGAAATGACCATTACCTTCAGGCGTGTTGCAATTATTCCTGTTATACGATGAAATATCTGTTGTATTTTTATTGTCTTTTATGCTTCAGGCGTTGACTTCTAAGGCCGTAACTATTCGATGTGGTGGAGCAACGCCCTAGAGTGAAGCCTAGGTTGCCCGGAACGTAGAAATGACCATTACTTCCTCACTGTTTGCAATTATTCATTTTATACATGGAAAAACTGTTGTACTTATATTGTATTTTATGCTTCTGGCAATGACTTCTAAGGCCCTAACTATTCGATGTGGTGGAGCAACGCCATAGAGCGACACCTAGGTTGCTCGGAACGTAGAAATGACCATTACTTTCACACTGGTTGCAATTACTCATTTTATACGATGGAAAAACTGTTGTACATATATCGTACTTTATGCTTCTGGCGTTGACTTCTTAGGCCCTACCTACTCGATCTGGTGGAGCAACGCCCTGGGGTGAAGCCTAGGTTGCCCGGAACGTAGAAATGACCATCACCTTCGCTCTGGTTGCAATTATTCCTGTTATACGATGGAAAAACTGTTGTATTTATATTATATTTTATGCTTCAGGCGTTGACTTCTAAGTCCGTAGCTATTCGATGTGGTGGAGCAACGCCCTAGACTGAAGCCTAGGTTGCCCGGAACGTAGAAATGACCATTACTTCCACAATGTTTGCAATTATTCATATTATACAGTGGAAAAACTGTTGTATTTATATGGTATTTTATGCTTCTGGCATTGACTTCTAAGGCCCTAACTATTCGATGTGGTGGAGCAACGCCCTAGAGTGAAGCCTAGGTTGCCCGGAACGTGGAAATGACCATAGCTTTCACACTGGTTGCAATTATTCCTGTTATACAAGGCAAAAACTCTTGTATTTATATTGTATTTTATGGTTCTGGCGTTGGCTTCTTAGGCCCTAACTATTCGATGTGGTGGAGCAACGCCCTAGAGTGAAGCCTAGGTTGCCCGGAACGTGGAAATGACCATAGCTTTCACACTGGTTGCAATTATGCCTGTTATACAGGGGAAAAACTATTGTATTTATATTGTATTTTATGCTTCTGGCGTTGACTTCTAAGTCCCTAGCTATTCGATCTGGAGGAGCAACGCCCTTAAGCGAAGCCTAGGTTGCCCGGAACGTAGAAATGACCTGTAGTTTCACACTGGTTGCAATTATTCCTGTTATACGATGGAAAAACTGTTGTACTTATGTTGTATTTTATGCTTCTGGCGTTGAATTCTAAGTCCCTAACTATTCCACCTGGTGGAGCAACGCCCTAGAGTGAAGCCTAGGTTGCGCGGAACGTAGAACTGACATTTACTTTCACACTGTTTGCAAATATACATTATATACGATGGAAGAACTGTTGTATCTATATTGTATGTTATGCTTCTGTCGCTGACTTCATAGGTCCTAACTATTGGATCTGGTGGAGCAACGCCCTGGGGTGAAGCCTAGGTTGCGCGGAACGTAGAAAAGATCAAACTTTCACACTGGTTTCAATTATTCGTTTTATACAATGGAAAAACTGTTCTATTTGTTTTGTATTTCATGCTTCGGGCGTTGACTTCTAAGTTTCTAACTATTCGATACGGTCGAGCAACGCCCTACAGGTAAGCCTAGGTTGCCCGGAACGTAGAAATGACCTTTACTTTCACACTGTTTGCAAATATACATTATATACGGTGGAAAGGATGTTGTATTTATATTGTATTTTATGCTTCTGGCGTTGACTTCTTAGGCCCTAACTATTCGACCTGGTGGAACAACGCCCTACAGTGAAGCCTAGGTTGCCCGGAACGTAGAAATGACCTTTACTTTCACACTGTTTGCATATATACATTATATAGGATGGAAAAGCTGTTGTATTTATATTGTATTTTATGCTTCTCGCGTTGCCTTCTTAGGCCCTAACTATTCGATCTGGTGGAGCAACGCCCTAGATTGAAGCCTAGGTTGCCCGGAACGTAGAAATGACCATAACTATCAGACTGGTTGCAATTATTCGTTTTATACGATGGAAAGACTGTTGTATTTATATTGTATTTTGTAGTTATGACGTTGTCTTCTAGGGCCGTAGCAATTCGATGTGGTTGAGCAACGCCGTAGAGTGAAGCCTAGGTTGCCCGGAACGTAGAAATGACCATAGCTTTCATACTGGTTGCAATTATTCGATTTATACGATGGAAAAACTGTTGTACTTATTTTGTATTTGGTGCTCCTGGCGTTGACTTCTTAGGCCCTAACTATTGGATCCGGTGGACCAACGCCCTAGAGTGAAGCCTAGGTTGCCCGGAACGTAGAAATGACCATAACATTCATACTGGCTGCAATTATTCGTTTTACACGATGGAAAAACTGTTGTATTTTTATTTTATTTTATGCTTCTGGCGTTGACTTCTGAGTCCCGAGCTATTCGATCTGGTGGAGCAACGCCCTAGAGTGAAGCCTAGGTTGCCCGGAACGTAGAAATGACCATCACCTTCACTCTGGTTGCAATTATTTCTGTTATACGATGGAAAAACTGTTGTATTTATATTATATTTTATGCTTCAGGCGTTGACTTCTAAGGCCGTAGCTATTCGATGTGGTGGAGCAACGCCCTAGAGTGAAGCCTAGGTTACCCGGAACGTAGAAATGACCAGTACTTTCACACTGGTTGCAGTTATTCCTGTTATACAATGGAAAAAGTGTTCTATTTATTTTGTATTTTATGCTTCGGGCGTTGACATCTAAGGCCCTAACTGTTGGATGTGGTGGACCAAAGCCCTAGAGTGAAGCCTAGGTTGCCCGGAACGTAGAAATGACAATATCTTTCACGCTGGTTGCAATTATGCCACTTATACGATGGTAAAACTGTTGTATTTTTATTGTATTTTATGCTTCTGGCGTTGACTTCTAAGGCCCAGGCTATTCGATCTGTTGGAGCAACGCCCTAGGGTGAAGCCTAGGTTGCCCGGTACGTAGAAATGATCATCACCTTCACTCTGGTTGCACTTATTCCTGTTATACGATGGAAAAGTTGTTGTATCTTTATTGTATTTTATGCTTCTGTCGTTGACTTCTTAGGCCCTAACTCTTGGATCTGTTGGACCAACGCCCTAGAGCGAAGCCTAGGTGGCCCGAAACGTAGAAATGACCATTACTTTCACTCTGGTTGCACTTGTTCCTGTTATACGATGAAATATCTGTTGTATTTTTATTGTCTTTTATGCTTCAGGCGTTGTTCTTCTAAGGCCGTAACTATTCGATGTGGTGGAGCAACGCCCTAGAGTGAAGCCTAGGTTGCCCGGAACGTAGAAATGTCCATTACCTCCTCACAGTTTGCAATTATTCATTTTATACATGGAAAAACTGTTGCATTTATATTGTATTTTATGCTTCTGGCATTGACTTGTAAGGCCCTAACTATTCGATGTGGTGGAGCAACCCCATAGAGCGAAACCTAGGTAGCCCGGAACGTAGAAATGACCATTACTTCCACAATGTTTGCAATTATTCATATTATACAGTGGAAAAACTGTTGTATTTATATTGTATTTTATGCTTCTGGCATTGACTTCTAAGGCCCTAACTATTCGATGTGGTGGAGCAACGCCCTAGAGTGAAGCCTAGGTTGCCCGGAACGTAGAAATGACCTGTAGTTTCACACTGGTTGCATATATACATTATATCGGATGGAAAAGCTGTTGTATTTATATTGTATTTTATGCTTCTGGCGTTGCCTTCTTAGGCCCTAACTATTCGATCTGGTGGAGCAACGCCCTAGATTGAAGCGTAGGTTGCCCGGAACATAGAAATGACCATAACTATCAGACTGGTTGCAATTATTCGTTTTATACGATGGAAAAACTGTTGTACTTATGTTGTATTTTATGCTTCTGGCGTTGAATTCTAAGTCCCTAACTATTCCACCTGGTGGAGCAACGCCCTAGAGTGAAGCCTAGCTTGCGCGGAACGTAGAACTGACATTTACTTTCACACTGTTTGCAAATATACATTATATACGATGGAAAGCTGTTGTATCTATTTTGTATGTTATGCTTCTGTCGCTGACTTCATAGGTCCTAACTATTGGATCTGGTGGAGCAACGCCCTGGGGTGAAGCCTAGGTTGCGCGGAACGTAGAAAAGATCATAACTCTCACACTGGTTTCAATTATTCGTTTTATACAATGGAAAAACTGTTCTATTTATTTTGTATTTTATGCTTCGGGCGTTGACTTCTCAGGCCCTAACTATTCGATCTGGTGGAGCAACGCCCTAGAGTGAAGCCTAGGTTGCCCGGCACGTAGAAATGACCTTTACTTTCACACTGTTTGCAAATATACATTATATACGGTGGAAAAGATGTTGTATTTATATTGTATTTTATGCTTCTGGCGTTGACTTCTTAGGCCCTAACTATTCGACCTGGTGGAACAACGCCCTACAGTGAAGCCTAGGTTGCCCGGAACGTAGAAATGACCATCACTTTCACACTGGTTGCAATTATTCCTGTTATACGATGGAAAAACTGTTGTATTTACATTGTATTTTATGCTTCTGCTGTAGACTTCTTAGGCCCTATCTATTCGATCTGGAGGAACAACGCCCTAGAGTGATGCCTAGGTTGCCCGGCTCGTACAAATGGCCATTACTTTCACACTGGTCGCTATTATTCGTTTTATACGATGGAAAAACTGTTACATCTATTTTGTATTTTATGCTTCTGGAGTTGACTTCTTAGGCCCTAACTATTGGATCTGTTGGAGCAATGCCCTAGTGTGGAACCGAGGTTGCCCGGAACGTATAAATGACCATAACTTTCATACTGATTGCAATCATTCGTTTTATATGATGGAAAAGCTGTTGTATTTCTATTGTATTTTATGCTTCTGGCGTTGACTTGTTAGGCCCTAACTATTCGTACTGGTGGAGCAACGCCGTAGAGAGAAGCCTAGGTTGCCCTGAACGTATAAATGACCATTACCTTCAGGCGTGTTGCAATTATTCCTGTTATACGATGAAATATCTGTTGTATTTTTATTGTCTTTTATGCTTCAGGCGTTGTTCTTCTAAGGCCGTAACTATTCGATGTGGTGGAGCAACGCCCTAGAGTGAAGCCTAGGTTGCCCGGAACGTAGAAATGACCATTACCTCCTCACAGTTTGCAATTATTCATTTTATACATGGAAAAACTGTTGCATTTATATTGTATTTTATGCTTCTGGCATTGACTTGTAAGGCCCTAACTATTCGATGTGGTGGAGCAACCCCATAGAGCGAAACCTAGGTAGCCCGGAACGTAGAAATGACCATTACTTCCACAATGTTTGCAATTATTCATATTATACAGTGGATAAAAATTGTTGTATTTATATTGTATTTTATGCTTCTGGCATTGACTTCTAAGGCCCTAACTATTCGATGTGGTGGAGCAACGCCCTAGAGTGAAGCCTAGGTTGCCCGGAACGTAGAAATGACCATAACATTCATACTGGCTGCAATTATTCGTTTTACACGATGGAAAAACTGTTGTATTTTTATTTTATTTTATGCTTCTGGCGTTGACTGCTGAGTCCCGAGCTATTCGATCTGGTGGAGCAACGCCCTAGAGTGAAGCCTAGGTTGCCCGGAACGTAGAAATGACCATCACCTTCACTCTGGTTGCAATTATTTCTGTTATACGATGGAAAAACTGTTGTATTTATATTATATTTTATGCTTCAGGCGTTGACTTCTAAGGCCGTAGCTATTCGATGTGGTGGAGCAACGCCCTAGAGTGAAGCCTAGGTTACCCGGAACGTAGAAATGACCAGTACTTTCACACTGGTTGCAGTTATTCCTGTTATACAATGGAAAAAGTGTTCTATTTATTTTGTATTTTATGCTTCGGGCGTTGACATCTAAGGCCCTAACTGTTGGATGTGGTGGACCAAAGCCCTAGAGTGAAGCCTAGGTTGCCCGGAACGTAGAAATGACCATATCTTTCACGCTGGTTGCAATTATGCCACTTATACGATGGTAAAACTGTTGTATTTTTATTGTATTTTATGCGTCTGGCGATGACTACTAAGGCCCTAGCTATTCGATCTGGTGGAGCAACGCCCTAGGGTGAAGCCTAGGTTGCCCGGAACGTAGAAATGACCATCACTTTCACACAGGTTGCGATTATTCCTGTAATACGATGGAAAAACTGTTGTATCGATTTTGTATTTTATGCTTCTGGAGTTGCCTTCTTAGGCCCTAACTATTGGATCTGTTGGAGCAACGCCCTAGGGTGTAGCCGAGATTGCCCGGAACGTATAAATGACCACAACTTTCATACTGGTTGCAATTATTCGTTTTATATGATGGAAAAGCTGTTGTATTTCTATTGTATTTTATGCTTCTGGCGTTGACTTGTTAGGCCCTAACCATTCGAACTGGTGGAGCAACGCCATAGAGTAAAGCCTAGGTTGCCCGGAACTTTGAAATGTCCATAACTATCAGACTGGTTGCAACTATTCGTTTTATACGATGGAAAGACTTTTGTATTTATGTTGTATTTTATAGTGATGGCGTCGTCTTCTAGTGCCGTAGCTATTCGATGTGATAGAGCAACGACCTAGAGTGAATCCTAGGTTGCCAGGAACGTAGAAATGACCATATCTTTCACGCTGGTTGCAATTATGCCAGTTATACGATGGTAAAACTGTTGTATTTTTATTGTATTTTATGCGTCTGGAGTTGTTTTCTAAGGCCCCAACTAATCGACCTGGTGGAGCAACGCCATAGAGTGATGTCTAGGTTGCACGGAACGTAGAAATGCCCATTTCTTTCACACTGGTTGTAATTATTCCTGTTATACGATGGAATAACTGCTCTATTTTTATTTTATTTTATGCTTCTGGCGTTGACTTCTAAGGCCCAGGCTATTCGATCTGGTGGAGCAACGCCCTAGGGTGAAGCCTAGGTTGCCCGGGACGTAGAAATGATCATCACCTTCACTCTGGTTGCACTTATTCCTGTTATACGATGGAAAAGTTGTTGTATCTTTATTGTATTTTATGCTTCTGTCGTTGACTTCTTAGGCCCTAACTCTTGGATCTGTTGGACCAACGCCCTAGAGCGAAGCCTAGGTGGCCCGAAACGTAGAAATGACCATTACTTTCACTCTGGTTGCACTTATTCCTGTTATACGATGGAAAAGCTGTTGTATTTACATTGTATTTTATGCTTCTGCTGTAGACTTCTTAGGCCCTATCTATTCGATCTGGAGGAACAACGCCCTAGAGTGATGCCTAGGTTGCCCGGCTCGTACAAATGGCCATTACTTTCACACTGGTCGCTATTATTCGTTTTATACGATGGAAAAACTGTTACATCTATTTTGTATTTTATGCTTCTGGAGTTGACTTCTTAGGCCCTAACTATTGGATCTGTTGGAGCAATGCCCTAGGGTGAAACCGAGGTTGCCCGGAACGTATAAATGACCATAACTTTCATACTGATTGCAATCATTCGTTTTATAAGATGGAAAAGCTGTTGTATTTCTATTGTATTTTATGCTTCTGGCGTTGACTTGTTAGGCCCTAACTATTCGTACTGGTGGAGCAACGCCGTAGAGAGAAGCCTAGGTTGCCCTGATCGTAGAAATGACCATTACCTTCAGGCGTGTTGCAATTATTCCTGTTATACGATGAAATATCTGTTGTATTTTTATTGTCTTTTATGCTTCAGGCGTTGTTCTTCTAAAGCCGTAACTATTCGATGTGGTGGAGCAACGCCCTAGAGTGAAGCCTAGGTTGCCCGGAACGTAGAAATGACCATTACGTCCTCACTGTTTGCAATTATTCATTTTATACATGGAAAAACTGTTGTATTTATATTGTATTTTATGCTTCTGGCATTGACTTGTAAGGCCCTAACTATTCGATGTGGTGGAGCAACCCCATAGAGCGAAACCTAGGTAGCCCGGAACGTAGAAATGACCATTACTTCCACAATGTTTGCAATTATTCATATTATACAGTGGAAAAACTGTTGTATTTATATTGTATTTTATGCTTCTGGCATTGACTTCTAAGGCCCTAACTATTCGATGTGGTGGAGCAACGCCCTAGAGTGAAGCCTAGGTTGCCCGGAACGTGGAAATGACCATAGCTTTCACACTGGTTGCAATTATACCTGTTATACAAGGGAAAAACTATTGTATTTATATTGTATTTTATGCTTCTGGCGTTGACTTCTAAGTCCCTAGCTATTCGATCTGGAGGAGCAACGCCCTTAAGCGAAGCCTAGGTTGCCCGCAACGTAGAAATGACCTGTAGTTTCACACTGGTTGCATATATACATTATATCGGATGGAAAAGCTGTTGTATTTATATTGTATTTTATGCTTCTGGCGTTGCCTTCTTAGGCCCTAACTATTCGATCTGGTGGAGCAACGCCCTAGATTGAAGCGTAGGTTGCCCGGAACATAGAAATGACCATAACTATCAGACTGGTTGCAATTATTCGTTTTATACGATGGAAAAACTGTTGTACTTATGTTGTATTTTATGCTTCTGGCGTTGAATTCTAAGTCCCTAACTATTCCCCCTGGTGGAGCAACGCCCTAGAGTGAAGCCTAGCTTGCGCGGAACGTAGAACTGACATTTACTTTCACACTGTTTGCAAATATACATTATATACGATGGAAAGCTGTTGTATCTATTTTGTATGTTATGCTTCTGTCGCTGACTTCATAGGTCCTAACTATTGGATCTGGTGGAGCAACGCCCTGGGGTGAAGCCTAGGTTGCGCGGAACGTAGAAAAGATCATAACTTTCACACTGGTTTCAATTATTCGTTTTATACAATGGAAAAACTGTTATATTTATTTTGTATTTCATGCTTCGGGCGTTGACTTCTAAGTCTCTAACTATTCGATACGGTCGAGCAACGCCCTACAGTTAAGACTAGGTTGCCCGGAACGTAGAAATGACATTTACTTTCACACTGTTTGCAAATATACATTATATACGGTGGAAAAGATGTTGTATTTATATTGTACTTTATGCTTCTTGCGTTGACTTCTTAGGCCCTAACTATTCGACCTGGTGGAACAACGCCCTACAGTGAAGCCTAGGTTGCCCGGAACGTAGAAATGACCTTTACTTTCACACTGTTTGCATATATACATTATATAGGATGGAAAAGCTGTTGTATTTATATTGTATTTTATGCTTCTGGCGTTGCCTTCTTAGGCCCTAACTATTCGATCTGGTGGAGCAACGCCCTAGATTGAAGCCTAGGTTGCCCGGAACGTAGAAATGACCATAGCTTTCATACTGGTTGCACTTTTTCGATTTATACGATGCAAAAACTGTTGTACTTATTTTGTATTTGGTGCTCCTGGCGTTGACTTCTTAGGCCCTAACTATTGGATCCGGTGGACCAACGCCCTAGAGTGAAGCCTAGGTTGCCCGGAACGTAGAAATGACCATAACATTCATACTGGCTGCAATTATTCGTTTTATACGATGGAAAAACTGTTGTATTTTTATTTTATTTTATGCTTCTGGCGTTGACTTCTGAGTCCCGAGCTATTCGATCTGGTGGATCAACGCCCTACAGTGAAGCCTAGGTTGCCCGGAACGTAGAAATGACCATCACCTTCACTCTGGTTGCAATTATTTCTGTTATACGATGGAAAAACTGTTGTATTTATATTATATTTTATGCTTCAGGAGTTGACTTCTAAGGCCGTAGCTATTCGATGTGGTCGAGCAACGCCCTAGAGTGAAGCCTAGGTTACCCGGAACGTAGAAAAGACCAGTACTTTCACACTGGTTGCAGTTATTCCTGTTATACAATGGAAAAAGTGTTCTATTTATTTTGTATTTTATGCTTCGGGCGTTGACATCTAAGGCCCTAACTATCTGATCTGGTGGAGCAACGCCCTAGAGTGAAGCCTAGGCTGCCCGGAACGTAGGAATGACCATTACCTACTCACTGTTTGCGATTACTCATTTTATACGATGGTAAAACTGTTGTACATATATCGTATTTTATGCTTCTGGCGTTGACTTCTTAGGCCCTAACTATTCGGTCACGTGGAGCACCGCCCTAGAGTGAAGCCTAGTTTGCCCGGAACGTAGAAATGACCACAACTTTCATACTGGTTGCAATTATTCGTTTTATACGATGGAAAAACTGTTTTATTTATTTTGTATTTGGTGCTTCTGGCGTTGACTTCTTCGGCCCTAACTGTTGGATGTGGTGGACCAAAGCCCTAGAGTGAAGCCTAGGTTGCCCGGAACGTAGAAATGACCATATCTTTCACGCTGGTTGCAATTATGCCAGTTATACGATGGTAAAACTGTTGTATTTATTTTGTATTAGGTGCTCCTGGCGTTGACTTCTTAAGCCCTTGCTATTGGATCTGGTGGACCAAGCCCTAGAGTGAAGACTAGGTTGCCCGGAACGTAGAAATGACCATAACAGTCATACTGGCTGCAATTATTCGTTTCATACGATGGAAAAACTGTTGTATTTTTATTTTATTTTATGCTTGTGGCGTTGACTTCTAAGTCACTAGCTATTCGATCTGGTGGAGCAACGCCCTAGAGTGAAGCCTAGGTTGCCCGGAACGTAGAAATGACCATTACTTCCACACTATTTGCAATTATTCATATTATACATGGAAAAACTGTTGTATTTATATTGTATTTTATGCTTCTGGCATTGACTTCTAAGGCCCTAACTATTCGATATGGTGGAGTAACGCCATAGAGCGAAACCTAGGTTGCCCGGAACGTAGAAATGACCATTACTTCCACAATGTTTGCAATTATTCATATTATACAGTGGAAAAACTATTGTATTTATATTGTATTTTATGCTTCTGGCGTTGGCTTCCTAGGCCCTAACTATTCGATCTGGTGGACCAACGCCCTAGAGTGAAGCCTAGGTTGCCCGGAATGTGGAGATGACCATTTCCTTCACACTGCTTGGGATTATTCATTTTATACGATGGTAAAATTGTTGTACTTATGTTGTATTTTATTCTTCTGGCGTTGAATTCTAAGTCCCTAGTTATTCGATCTGGTGGTGCAGCTCCCTGGAGTGAAGCCTAGGCTACCCGGAACGTAGAAATGACCAGTACTTTCAAACTGGTTGCAGTTATTCCTGTTATACAATGGAAAAACTGTTGCATTTTTACTGTATTTTATGCTTCTGGCATTGTATTCAAAGTCCTTAACTATTCGATCTGGTGGTGCAACGCCCAAGAGTGAATCCTAGGTTGCCCGAAACATAGAAATGACCATTAGTTTCACACTGGTTGCAATTATTCCTTTTATACGATGGAAAGACTGTTCTATTTATTTTGTATTTTATGCTTCTGGAGCCGATTTCTAAGTCCCTAGCTATTCGATCTGGTAGAGCAACGCCCTAGAGTGAGGCCTAGGTTGCCTGGAATGTCGAAATGACCAGTACTTTCACACTGGTTGCAGTTACTCCTGTTATACGTTGGAAATACCGTTGCATTTTTATTTTATTTTATGCTTCTGGCGTTGACTTGTTAGGCCCTAACTATTCGAACTTGTGGAGCAACGCCGTAGAGAGAAGCCTAGGTTGCCCTGAACGTAGAAATGACCATTACCTTCAGGCGTGTTGTAATTATTCCTGTTATACGATGGAATAACTGCTCTATTTTTATTTTATTTTATGCTTCTGGCGTTGACTTCTAAGGCCCAGGCTATTCGATCTGGTGGAGCAACGCCCTAGGGTGAAGCCCAGGTTGCCCGGAACGTAGAAATGATCATCACCTTCACTCTGGTTGCACTTATTCCTGTTATACGATGGAAAAGTTGTTGTATCTGTATTGTATTTTATGCTTCTGTCGTTGACTTCTTAGGCCCTAACTCTTGGGTCTGTTGGACCAACGCCCTAGAGTGAAGCCTAGGTTGCCCGCAACGTTGAAAGGACCATCACGTTCACATTTGTTGCAATTATTCCCGTTATACGATGGAAAAACTGTTGTATTTTTATTGTATTTTATGTTTCGGGCGTTGACTTGTTAGGCCCTAACTATTCGAACTGGTGGAGCAACGCCGTAGAGAGAAGCCTAGGTTGCCCTGAACGTAGAAATGACCATTACCTTCAGGCGTGTTGTAATTATTCCTGTTATACGATGGAAAAACTGTTGTATTTATATTGTATTTTATGCTTCTGGCATTGACTTCTAAGGCCCTGACTATTCGATGTGGTGGAGCAACCCCATAGAGCGAAACCTAGGTTGCCCGGAACGTAGAAATGACCATTACTTCCACAATGTTTGCAATTATTCATATTATACAGTGGAAAAACTGTTGTATTTATATTGTATTTTATGCTTCTGGCATTGACTTCTAAGGCCCTAACTATTCGATGTGGTGGAGCAACGCCCTAGAGTGAAGCCTAGGTTGCCCGTAATGTGGAAATGACCATTACCTTCACATTGTTTGCGATTATTCATTTTATACGATGGTAAAATTGTTGTACTTATGTTGTATTTTATTCTTCTGGCGTTGAATTCTAAGTCCCTAGCTATTCGATCTGGTGGTGCAGCTCCCTGGAGTGAAGCCTAGGCTACCCGGAACGTAGAAATGACCAGTACTTTCAAACTGGTTGCTGTTATTCCTGTTATACAATGGAAAAACTGTTGCATTTTTACTGTATTTTATGCTTCTGGCATTGTATTCAAAGTCCTTAACTATTCGATCTGGTGGAGCAACGCCCTTAAGCGAAGCCTAGGTTGCCCGGAACGTAGAAATGACCTTTACTTTCACACTATTTGCATATATACATTATATACGATGGAAAAGCTGTTGTATTTATATTGTATTTTGTGCTTCTGGCGTTGTCTTCTGAGGCCCTAACTATTCGATCTGGTATAGCAACGCCCTAGGGAGAAGCCTAGGTTGCCCGGAACGTAGAAATGACCATAACTATCGGACTGGTTGCAATTATTCGTTTTATACGATGGAAAGACTGTTGTATTCATATTGTATTTTATAGTTATGGCGTTGGCTTCTAGGGGCGTAGCTATTCGATGTGGTTGAGCAACGCCGTAGAGTGAAGCCTAGGTTGCCCGGAACGTAGAAATGACCATAGCTTTCATACTGGTTGCAATTATTCGATTTATACGCTGGAAAAACTGTTGTACTTATTTTGTATTTGGTGCTCCTGGCGTTGACTTCTTAGGCCCTAACTATTCGATCAGGTGGAGCAACGCCCTAGGGTGAAGCCTAGGTTGCCCGGAACGTAGAAAGGACCATAACTGTCATAGTGGTTGCAAATATTTCTGTTATACAAGGGAAAAACTGTTGTATTTATATTGTATTTTATGCTTCTGGCGTTGACTTCTTAGGCCCTAACTATTCGATCTGGCGGAGCAACGCCCTAGACTGAAGCCTAGGTTGCACGGATCGTAGAAATGACCATTACTTCCTCACTGTTTGCAATTATTCATTTTATACATGGAAAAACTGTTGTATTTATATTGTATTTTATGCTTCTGGCATTGACTTCTAAGGCCCTAACTATTCGATGTGGTGGAGCAACGCCCTAGAGTGAAGCCTAGGTTGCCTGGAATGTGTAAATGACCATTACCTTCACATTGTTTGCGATTATTCATTTTATACGATGGTAAAATTGTTGTACTTATGTTGTATTTTATTCTTCTGGCGTTGAATTCTAAGTCCCTAGCTATTCGATCTGGTGGTGCAGCTGCCTGGAGTGAAGCCTAGGCTACCCGGAACGTAGAAATGACCAGTACTTTCAAACTGGTTGCTGTTATTCCTGTTATACAATGGAAAAACTGTAGCATTTTTACTGTATTTTATGCTTCTGGCATTGTATTCAAAGTCCTTAACTATTCGATCTGGTGGAGCAACGCCCAAGAGTGAATCCTAGGTTGCCCGGAACATAGAAATGACCATTAGTTTCACACTGGTTGCAATTATTCCTTTTATACGATGGAAAGACTGTTGTATTTTTATTGTATTTTGTGCTTCTGGCGTTGACTTCTAAATCCCTAGCTATTCGATCTGGAGGAGCTACGCTCTTAAGCGAAGCCTAGGTTGCCCGGAACGTAGAAATTACCTTTACTTTCACACTGTTTGCATATATACATTATATAGGATGGAAAAGCTGTTGTATTTATATTGTATTTTATGCTTCTGGCGTTGACTTCTTAGGCCCTACCTATTCGATCTGGTGGAACAACGCCCTACAGTGAAGCCTAGGTTGCCCGGAACGTTGAAATGACCTTTACTTTCACACTATCTGCATATATACATTATATACGATGGAAAAGCTGTTGTATTTATATTGTATTTTGTGCTTCTGGCGTTGTCTTCTTAGGCCCTAACTATTCGATCTGGTGGAGCAACGCCCTAGGGAGAAGCCTAGGTTGCCCGGAACGTAGAAATGACCATGACTATCGGACTGGTTGCAATTATTCGTTTTATACGATGGAAAGACTGGTGTATTTATACTGTATTTTATAGTTATGGCGTTTTCTTCTAGGGCCGTAGCTATTCGATGTGGTTGAGCAACGCCCTAGAGTGAAGCCTAAGTTGCTCGGAACGTATAAATGACCATAGCTTTCATACTGGTTGCAATTATTCGTTTTATACGATGGAAAAGCTGTTGTATTTATTTTGTATTAGGTGCTCCTGGCGTTGACTTCTTAGGCCCTAGCTATTGGATCTGGTGGACCAACGCCCTAGAGAGGCCTAGGTTGCCCGGAACGTATGAATGACCATAACATTCATACTGGTTGCAATTATACGTTTTATACGGTGGAAAAACTGTTGTATTTTTATTTTATTTTATGCTTCTGGCATTGACTTCTTAGGCCCTAACTATTCGATCTGGTGGAGCAGCGCCCTAGAGTGAAGCCTAGGTTGCCCGGAACGTAGAAATGACCATAACTATCAGACTGGTTGCAATTATTCGTTTTATGCGATGGATAGACTGTTGTATTTATATTGTATTTTATAGTTATGGCGTTGTCTTCTAGGGCCGTAGCTATTAGATGTGGTTGACCAACGCCCTAGTGTGAAGCCTAGGTTGCCCGGAACGTAGAAATGACCATAGCTCTCACACTGGCTGCAATTATTCCTGTTATACACGGGAAAAACTGTTGTATTTATATTGTATTTTATGCTTCTGGCGTTGACTTCTAAGTCCCTAGCTATTCGATCTGGAGGAGCAACGCCCTTAAGCGAAGCCTAGGTTGCCCGCAACGTAGAAATGACCTGTAGTTTCACACTGGCTGCATATATACATTATATAGGATGGAAAAGCTGTTGCATTTATATTGTATTTTATGCTTCTGGCGTTGCCTTCTTAGGCCCTAACTATTCGATCTGGTGGAGCAACGCCCTAGATTGAAGCGTAGGTTGCCCGGAACATAGAAATGACCATAACTATCAGACTGGTTGCAATTATTCGTTTTATACGATGGAAAAACTGTTGTACTTATGTTGTATTTTATGCTTCTGGCGTTGAATTCTATGTCCCTAACTATTCCACCTGGTGGAGCAACGCCCTAGAGTGAAGCCTAGGTTGCGCGGAACGTAGAACTGACATTTACTTTCACACTGTTTGCAAATATACATTATATACGGTGGAAAAGATGTTGTATTTATATTGTATTTTATGCTTCTGGCGTTGACTTCTTAGGCCCTAACTATTCAACCTGGTGGAACAACGCCCTACAGTGAAGCCTAGGTTGCCCGGAACGTAGAAATAACCTTTACTTTCACACTGTTTGCATATATACATTATATAGGATGGACAAGCTGTTGCATTTATATTGTATTTTATGCTTCTGGCGTTGCCTTCTTAGGCCCTAACTATTCGATCTGGTGGAGCAACGCCCTAGAGTGAAGCCTAGGTTACCCGGAACGTAGAAATGACCATAACATTCATACTGGCTGCAATTATTCGTTTTATACGATGGAAAAACTGTTGTATTTTTATTTTATTTTATGCTTCTGGCGTTGACTTCTGAGTCCCGAGCTATTCGATCTGGTGGAGCAACGCCCTAGAGTGAAGCCTAGGTTACCCGGAACGTAGAAATGACCAGTTCTTTAACACTGGTTGCAGTTATACCTGTTATACAATGGAAAAAGTGTTCTATTTATTTTGTATTTTATGCTTCGGGCGTTGACATCTAAGGCCCTAACTATTCGATCAGGTGGAGCAACGCCCTAGGGTGAAGCCTAGGTTGCCCGGAACGTAGAAAGGACCATAACTGTCATAGTGGTTGCAAATATTTCTGTTATACAAGGGAAAAACTGTTGTATCTATTTTGTATTTTATGCTTCTGGCGTTGACTTCTTAGGTCCTAACTATTGGATCTGGTGGAGCAACGCCCTCTGATGAAGCCCAGGTTGCCCGGAACGTAGATATGACCACCACTTTCACACTGGTTGCAATTATTCCTGTTATACGATGGAAAAACTGTTGTATTTATATTATATTTTATGCTTCAGACGTTGACTTCTAAGGCCGTAGCTATTCGATGTGGTGGAAAAACGCCCTAGAGTGAAGCCTAGGTTGCCCGGAAAGTAGAAATGACCATTACCTCAACACTGTTTGCAATTATTCATTTTATAGAATGGCAAAACTGTTGTATTTATATTGTTTTTTATAGTCATGGCGTTGACTTCTAAGGCCGTAGCTATTCGATGTGGTGGACCAACGCCCTAGAGTGAAGCCTAGGTTGCACGGAACGTAGAAATGACCATACCTTTCACACTGGTTGCAATTCTTCCTGTTATACAAGGGAATAACTGTTGTATTTATATTGCAGTTTATGCTTCTGGCGTTGACTTCTTAGTCCCTAACTATTCTATCTGGAGGAGCAACGCCGTAGAGTGAAGCCTAGGTTGCCCGGAATGAAGAAATGACCATCACTTTCACACTGGTGGCAATTATTCCTGTTATACGATGGAAAAACTTTTGTATTTTTATTGTATTTTAAGCTTCGGGCGCTGACTTCTAAGGTCCGAACTAATGGATCTGGTGGAGCAACGCACTAGGGTGAAGGCTAGGTTGCTCGGAACGTAGAAATGACCATAACTTTCATACTGGTTGCAATTATTCGTTTAATACGATGGAAAAACTATTGTATTTATATTGAATTAAATGCTTCTGGCGTTGACTTCTAAGGCCATAGCTATTCGATGTGGTCGAGCAACGCCCTAGAGTGCAGCCTAGGTTGCACGTATTGTAGAAGTGACCATATCTTTCACACTGGTTGCAATTATTCCTGTTATACGATGGAAAAACTGTTGTATTTCTATTGTATTTTATTCTTCTGGCATTGGCTTCTTAGGCCCTGGCTATTCGATCTGGTGGAGCAACGCCCTAGAGAGAAGCCTAGATTGCCCGGAACGTAGAAATGACCATTACCTTCTGGCTTGTTGCAATTATTCCTGTTGTACGATGAAAAAACTGCTGCATTTTTATTGTATTTTATGCGTCTGGAGTTGTTTTCTAAGGCCCTAACTATTCGATATGGTGGAGCAACGCCCTAGAGCGAAACCTAGGTTGCCCGGAACGTTGAAATGACCGTTACTTTCACACTGGTTGCAATTATTCCTGTTATACGATGGACAAACTGTTGGATTCTTATTGTACGTTATTCTTCTGGCGTTGACTTCTTAGGCCCTAACTATTGGATCTGGTGGAGCAACGCCTAGAGTGAAGCGTAGGTTGCCCTGATAGTAGAAATGACCATATCCTTCACACTGGTTGCAATTATTCGTATTATACGATGGAAAAACTGTTGTATTTATATTGTATTTTATGCTTCTGGCGTTGACTTCTTAGGCCCTAACTATTCGATCTGGTGGAGCAACGCCCTAGAGAGAAGCCTAGATTTCCCGGAATGTAGAAAAGACCATTACCTTCAGGCATGTTGCAATTGTTCCTGTTATACGATGAAAGAACTGTTGTATTTTTCTTATGTTTTATGCGTCTGGAGTTGTGTTATAAGGCCCTAACTATTCGACCTGGTGGAGCAACGCCCTAGAGTGAAGCCTAGGTTGCACGGAACGTAGAAATGCCCATTACTTTCACACTGGTTGTAATTATTCCTGTTATACGATGGAATAACTGTTGTATTTATATTTTATTTTATGCTTCTGGCGTTGACTTCTTAGGTCCTAACTATTGGATCTGGTGGAGCAACGCCCTCTGATGAAGCCCAGGTTGCCCGGAACGTAGATATGACCACCACTTTCACACTGGTTGCAATTATTCCTGTTATACGATGGAAAAACTGTTGTATTTATATTATATTTTATGCTTCAGACGTTGACTTCTAAGGCCGTAGCTATTCGATGTGGTGGAAAAACGCCCTAGAGTGAAGCCTAGGTTGCCCGGAAAGTAGAAATGACCATTACCTCAACACTGTTTGCAATTATTCATTTTATAGAATGGCAAAACTGTTGTATTTATATTGTTTTTTATAGTCATGGCGTTGACTTCTAAGGCCGTAGCTATTCGATGTGGTGGACCAACGCCCTAGAGTGAAGCCTAGGTTGCACGGAACGTAGAAATGACCATACCTTTCACACTGGTTGCAATTCTTCCTGTTATACAAGGGAATAACTGTTGTATTTATATTGCAGTTTATGCTTCTGGCGTTGACTTCTTAGTCCCTAACTATTCTATCTGGAGGAGCAACGCCGTAGAGTGAAGCCTAGGTTGCCCGGAATGAAGAAATGACCATCACTTTCACACTGGTGGCAATTATTCCTGTTATACGATGGAAAAACTTTTGTATTTTTATTGTATTTTAAGCTTCGGGCGCTGACTTCTAAGGTCCGAACTAATGGATCTGGTGGAGCAACGCACTAGGGTGAAGGCTAGGTTGCTCGGAACGTAGAAATGACCATAACTTTCATACTGGTTGCAATTATTCGTTTAATACGATGGAAAAACTATTGTATTTATATTGAATTAAATGCTTCTGGCGTTGACTTCTAAGGCCATAGCTATTCGATGTGGTCGAGCAACGCCCTAGAGTGAAGCCTAGGTTGCACGTATTGTAGAAGTGACCATATCTTTCACACTGGTTGCAATTATTCCTGTTATACGATGGAAAAACTGTTGTATTTCTATTGTATTTTATTCTTCTGGCATTGGCTTCTTAGGTCCTGGCTATTCGATCTGGTGGAGCAACGCCCTAGAGAGAAGCCTAGATTGCCCGGAACGTAGAAATGACCATTACCTTCTGGCTTGTTGCAATTATTCCTGTTGTACGATGAAAAAACTGCTGCATTTTTATTGTATTTTATGCGTCTGGAGTTGTTTTCTAAGGCCCTAACTATTCGATATGGTGGAGCAACGCCCTAGAGCGAAACCTAGGTTGCCCGGAACGTTGAAATGACCGTTACTTTCACACTGGTTGCAATTATTCCTGTTATACGATGGACAAACTGTTGGATTCTTATTGTACGTTATTCTTCTGGCGTTGACTTCTTAGGCCCTAACTATTGGATCTGGTGGAGCAACGCCTAGAGTGAAGCGTAGGTTGCCCTGATAGTAGAAATGACCATATCCTTCACACTGGTTGCAATTATTCGTATTATACGATGGAAAAACTGTTGTATTTATATTGTATTTTATGCTTCTGGCGTTGACTTCTTAGGCCCTAACTATTCGATCTGGTGGAGCAACGCCCTAGAGAGAAGCCTAGATTTCCCGGAATGTAGAAAAGACCATTACCTTCAGGCATGTTGCAATTGTTCCTGTTATACGATGAAAGAACTGTTGTATTTTTCTTATGTTTTATGCGTCTGGAGTTGTGTTATAAGGCCCTAACTATTCGACCTGGTGGAGCAACGCCCTAGAGTGAAGCCTAGGTTGCACGGAACGTAGAAATGCCCATTACTTTCACACTGGTTGTAATTATTCCTGTTATACGATGGAATAACTGTTGTATTTATATTTTATTTTATGTATCTGGCGTTGACTTCTAAGGCCCTAACTATTCGATCTGGTGGAGCAACGCCATAGAGTGAAGCTTAGGTTGCCCGGAACGTAGAAATGACCCTAACCTTCATACTGGTTGCAATTATTCGTTTTATACCGTGGAAAAACTGTTGTATTTATATTGTATTTTATGCGTCTGGAGATGTTTTCTAAGGACCTAACTATTCGATCTGGTGGACCAACGCCCTAGAGTGAAGCCTGGGTTGCACGGAACGTAGAAATGCCCAATACTTTCACACTGGTTGTAATTATTCCTGTTATACGATGGAATAACTGTTGTATTTATATTTTATTTTATGCTTCTGGCGTTAACTTCTAAGGCCGTAGCTATCCGATCTGGTGGTGCCACGCTCTAGGGTGAAGCCTAGGTAGCCCGGAACTTAGAAGTGACCATCACCTTCACTCTGGTTGCTATTATTCCTGTTATACGATGGAAAGACTGTTGTATTTTTATTGTATTTTATGCTTCGGTCGTTGACTTCTAAGGCCGTAGCTATTCCATCTGGTATAGAAACGCCATAGAGTTAAGTCTAGGATGCCCGGAATGTAGAAATGGCCATTGCTTTCACACTGGTTGCAATTATTCGTATTATACGATGGAAAAACTGTTGTATTTATATTGTATTTTATGCTTCTGGTGTAGACTTCTTAGGCCCTAGCTATTCGATCTGGGGGAAGAACGCCCTAGAGTGAAGCCTAGGTTGCCCGGAACGTAGAAATGACCATAACCTTCATACTGATTGCGATTATTCGTTTTATACAATGGAAAAACTGTTGTATTTATATTGTATTTTATGCGTCTGGAGTTGTTTTCTAAGGCCCTAACTATTCGATCTGGTGGACCAACGCCCTAGAGTGAAGCCTAGGTTGCACGGAACGTAGAAATGCCCAATACTTTCACACTGGTTGTAATTATTCCTGTTATACGATGGAATAACTGTTGTATTTATATTTTATTTTATGCTTCTGGCGTTGACTTCTTAGGCCCTAACTATTCGATCTGGTGGAGCAACGCCCTAGAGAGAAGCCTAGATTTCCCGGAACGTAGAAATGACCATTACCTTCAGGCATGTTGCAATTGTTCCTGTTATACGATGAAAGAACTGTTGTATTTTTCTTATGTTTTTTGCGTCTGGAGTTGTTTTCTAATGCCCTAACTATTCGACCTGGTGGAGCAACGCCCTAGAGTGGAGCCTAGGTTGCACGGAACGTAGAAATGCCCATTACTTTCACACTGGTTGTAATTATTCCTTTTATACGATGGAATAACTGTTGTATTTATATTTTATTTTATGCTTCTGGCGTTGACTTCTAAGGCCCTAACTATTCGATCTGTTGGAGCAACGCCATAGAGTGAAGCCTAGGTTGCCCGGAACGTAGAAATGACCATAACCTTCATACTGATTGCAATTATTCGTTTTATACGATGGAAAAACTTTTGTACTTATATTGTATGTTATGCCTCTGGCGTTGACTCCTAAGGCCGTAGCTATTCGATGTGGTGGAGCAACGCCATAGCGTGAAACCTAGGTTGCCCAGAACGTAGAAATAACCATTACTTCCACACTGTTTGCAATTATTCATTTTATACAATGGAAAAACTGTTGTATTTATATTGTATTTTATAGTTATGGCGTTGACTTCTAAGACCGTGGCTATTCGATGTGGTAGAGAAATGCCCTAGAGTGAAGCCTAGGTTGCCCGGAACGTAGAAATGACCATAACCTTCATACTGATTGCAATTATTCGTTTTATACAATGGAAAAACTGTTGGATTTATATTGTATTTTATGATTCTGGCGTTGACTTTTAAGGCCGCAGCTAGTCGATGTGGCGGAGCAGCGCCCTAGAGTGAAGCCTAGGTTGCCCGGAACGTAGAAATGACCATACCTTTCAAACTGGTTGAATTATTCCTGTTATACAAGGGAAAACTGTTGTGTTTATATTGTATTTTAAGCTTCGGGCGCTGACTTCTATGGTCCGATCTATTGGATCTGGTGGATCAACGCACTAGGGTGAAGCCTAGGTTGCCCGGAGCGTAGAAATGACCATAACTTTCATACTGGTTGCAATTATTCGTTTAATACGATGGAAAAACTATTGTATTTATATTGTATTTAATGCTTCTGGCGTTGACTTCTAAGGCCATAGCTATTCGATGTGGTCGTGCAACGCCCTAGAGTGAAGCCTAGGTTGCACGTATTGTAGAATTGACCATATCTTTCACACTCGTTGCAATTATTCCTGTTATACGATGGAAGAACTGTTGTATTTCTATTGTATTTTATTCTTCTGGCATTGGCTTCTTAGGCCCTAGCTATTCGATCTGGTGGAGCAACGCCCTAGAGAGAAGCCTAGATTGCCCGGAACGTAGAAATGACCATTACCTTCTGGCTTGTTGCAATTATTCCTGTTGTACGATGAAAAAACTGCTGTATTTTTATTGTATTTTATGCGTCTGGAGTTGTTTTCTAAGGCCCTAACTAGTCGATATGGTGGAGCAACGCCCTAGAGCGAAACCTAGGTTGCCCGGAACGTTGAAATGACCGTTACTTTCACACTGGTTGCAATTATTCCTGTTGTACGACGGACAAACTGTTGGATTTTTATTGTACGTTATGCTTCTGGCGTTGACTTCTTAGGCCCTAACTATTGGATCTGGTGGAGCAACGCCTAGAGTGAAGCGTAGGTTGCCCTGATCGTAGAAATGACCATATCCTTCACACTGGTTGCAATTATTCCTGTTATACGATGGAAAAACTGTTGTATCCCTATTGGATTTTATGCTTCTGGCGTTGACTTCTTAGGCCCTAACTATTCGATCTGGTGGAGCAACGCCCTAGTGAGAAGCCTAGATTTCCCGGAACGTAGAAATGACCATTACCTTCAGGCATGTTGCAATTGTTCCTGTTATACGATGATAGAACTGTTGTATTTTTCTTGTGTTTTATGCGTCTGGAGTTGTTTTCTAGGGCCCTGACTATTCGACCTGGTGGATCAACGCCCTAGAGTGAAGCCTAGGTTGCACGGAACGTTGAAATGCCCATTACTTTCACACTGGTTGTAATTATTCCCGTTATACGATGGAAAAACTGTTGTATTTTTATTGTATTTTATGTTTCGGGCGTTGACTTCTAAGGCCCTAGCTATTCGATCTGGTGGAGCAACGCCCTAGAGTGAAGTCTAGGTTGCACGGAACGTAGAAATGCCCATTCCTTTCACACTGGTTGTAATTATTCCTGTTATACGGTGGAATAACTGCTCTATTTTTATTTTATTTTATGCTTCTGGAGTTGACTTCTAAGGCCCTAGCTATTCGATCTGGTGGAGCAACGCCCTAGGGTGAAGCCTAGGTTGCCCGGAACGTAGAAATGACTATCACCTTCACTCTGGTTGCAATTATTCCTGTTATACGATGTAAAAGCTGTTGTATTTATATTGTATTTTATGATTCTGGCGTGGTCACCTTAGGCCCTAACTATTCGATCTGGTGGAACAACGCCCAAGAGTGAAGCCTAGGTTGCCCGGAACGCAGAAATGACCTTCACTTTCACACTGGTTGGAATTATTCCTGTTATACGATGGAGAAACTGTTGTATCTATTTTGTATTTTATGCTTTTGGAGTTGACTTCTTAGGTCCTAACTATTGGATCTGGTGGAGCAACGCCCTAGGGTGAAGCCTAGATTGCCCGGAACGTAGAAATGACCATAACTTTCATACTCATTGCAATTTTTCGTTTTATACGATGGAAAAGCTGTTGTATTTATATTGTATTTTAACCCTCTGGCGTTGACTTGTAAGGCCGTAGCTATTCGATCTGGTGGAGCAACGCCCTAGGGTGAAGCCTAGGTTGCCCGGAACGTAGAAATGGCCAATACTTTCACACTGGTTGCAATTATTCGTTTTATACGATGGAAAAACTGTTGTATTTATTTTGTATTTGGTGCTTCTGGCATTGACTTCTTAAGCCCTAACTATTGATTGTGGTGGACCAACGCCCTAGAGTGAAGCCTAGGTTGCCCGGAACGTAGTAATGACCATATCTTGCACACTGGTTGCAATTATGCCAGTTATACGATGGTAAAACTGTTGTATTTTTATTGTATTTTATGCGTCTGGAGTTGTTTTCTAAGGCCCCAACTATTCGACCTGGTGGAGCAACGCCCTAGAGTGAAGTCTAGGTTGCACGGAACGTAGAAATGCCCATTTCTTTCACACTGGTTGTAATTATTCCTGTTATACGATGGAAGAACTGCTCTACTTTTATTTTATTTTATGCTCCTGGCGTTGACTTCTAAGGACCTAGCTATTCGATCTGGTGGAGCAACGCCCTAGGGTGAAGCCTAGGTTGCCCGGAACGTAGAAATGACCCTCACGTTCACATTTGTTGCAATTATTCCCATTATGCGATGGAAAAACTGTTGTATTTTTATTGTATTTTTTGTTTCGGGCGTTGACTTCTAAGTCCCTAGCTGTTCGATCTTTTGGAGCAATGCCTCAGTGTTAAGTCTAGGATGCCCGGAACGTAGAAATGGCCGTTACTTTCACACTGGTTGCAATTACTCATTTTATACGATGGAAAAACTGTTGTACATATATCGTATTTTATGCTTCTGGCGTTGACTTCTTAGGCCCTAACTATTCGATCTGGTGGAGCAACGCCCTAGGGTGAAGCCTAGATTGCCCGGAACGTAGAAATGACCATAACTTTCATACTCATTGCAATTTTTCGTTTTATACGATGGAAAAGCTGTTGTATTTATATTGTATTTTAACCCTCTGGCGTTGACTTGTAAGGCCGTAGCTATTCGATCTGGTGGAGCAACGCCCTAGGGTGAAGCCTAGGTTGCCCGGAACGTAGAAATGGCCAATACTTTCACACTGGTTGCAATTATTCGTTTTATACGATGGAAAAACTGTTGTATTTATTTTGTATTTGGTGCTTCTGGCATTGACTTCTTAAGCCCTAACTATTGATTGTGGTGGACCAACGCCCTAGAGTGAAGCCTAGGTTGCCCGGAACGTAGTAATGACCATATCTTGCACACTGGTTGCAATTATGCCAGTTATACGATGGTAAAACTGTTGTATTTTTATTGTATTTTATGCGTCTGGAGTTGTTTTCTAAGGCCCCAACTATTCGACCTGGTGGAGCAACGCCCTAGAGTGAAGTCTAGGTTGCACGGAACGTAGAAATGCCCATTTCTTTCACACTGGTTGTAATTATTCCTGTTATACGATGGAAGAACTGCTCTACTTTTATTTTATTTTATGCTCCTGGCGTTGACTTCTAAGGACCTAGCTATTCGATCTGGTGGAGCAACGCCCTAGGGTGAAGCCTAGGTTGCCCAGAACGTAGAAATGACCCTCACGTTCACATTTGTTGCAATTATTCCCATTATGCGATGGAAAAACTGTTGTATTTTTATTGTATTTTTTGTTTCGGGCGTTGACTTCTAAGTCCCTAGCTGTTCGATCTTTTGGAGCAATGCCTCAGTGTTAAGTCTAGGATGCCCGGAACGTAGAAATGGCCGTTACTTTCACACTGGTTGCAATTACTCATTTTATACGATGGAAAAACTGTTGTACATATATCGTATTTTATGCTTCTGGCGTTGACTTCTTAGGCCCTAACTATTCGATCTGGTGGAGCAACGCCCTAGGGTGAAGCCTAGGTTGCCCGGAACGTGGAAATGACCATAACTTTCATACTGGTTGCAATTATTCGTTTTATGCGATGGAAAAACTGTTGTATTTATATTGTATTTTATGCTTCAGGCGTTGACTTGTTAGGCCGTAACTATTCGCTCTGGGGGAACAACGCCCTAGAGTGATGCCTAGGTCTCCCGGATCGTAGAAATGACCATTACTTGCACACTGGTTGCAATTATTCGTTTTATACGATGGAAAAACTGTTGTATTTATTTTGTATTTGGTGCTCCTGGCGTTGAGTTCTTAGGCCCTAACTATTGGATCTGGTAGACCAACGCCCTAGAGAGAAGCCTAGATTTCCCGGAACGTAGAAGTGACCATTACCTTCAGGCATGTTGCAATTGCTCCTGTTATACGATGAAAGAACTGTTGTATTTTTCTTGTGTTTTATGCGTCTGGAGTTGTGTTCTAAGGCCCTAACTATTCGACCTGGTGGAGCAACGCCCTAGAGTGAAGCCTAGGTTGCACGGAACGTAGAAATGCCCATTACTTTCACACTGGTTGTAATTATTCCTGTTATACGATGGAATAACTGTTGTATTTATATTTTATTTTATGTATCTGGCGTTGACTTCTAAGGCCCTAACTATTCGATCTGGTGGAGCAACGCCATAGAGTGAAGCTTAGGTTGCCCGGAACGTAGAAATGACCCTAACCTTCATACTGGTTGCAATTATTCGTTTTATACCGTGGAAAAACTGTTGTATTTATATTGTATTTTATGCGTCTGGAGATGTTTTCTAAGGACCTAACTATTCGATCTGGTGGACCAACGCCCTAGAGTGAAGCCTAGGTTGCACGGAACGTAGAAATGCCCAATACTTTCACACTGGTTGTAATTATTCCTGTTATACGATGGAATAACTGTTGTATTTATATTTTATTTTATGCTTCTGGCGTTAACTTCTAAGGCCCTAGCTATTCGATCTGGTGGTGTCACGCTCTAGGGTGAAGCCTAGGTAGCCCGGAACTTAGAAGTGACCATCACCTTCACTCTGGTTGCTATTATTCCTGTTATACGATGGAAAGACTGTTGTATTTTTATTGTATTTTATGCTTCGGTCGTTGACTTCTAAGGCCGTAGCTATTCCATCTGGTATAGCAACGCCATAGAGTTAAGTCTAGGATGCCCGGAATGTAGAAATGGCCATTGCTTTCACACTGGTTGCAATTATTCGTATTATACGATGGAAAAACTGTTGTATTTATATTGTATTTTATGCTTCTGGTGTAGACTTCTTAGGCCCTAGCTATTCGATCTGGGGGAACAACGCCCTAGAGTGAAGCCTAGGTTGCCCGGAACGTAGAAATGACCATAACCTTCATACTGATTGCGATTATTCGTTTTATACAATGGAAAAACTGTTGTATTTATATTGTATTTTATGCGTCTGGAGTTGTTTTCTAAGGCCCTAACTATTCGATCTGGTGGACCAACGCCCTAGAGTGAAGCCTAGGTTGCACGGAACGTAGAAATGCCCAATACTTTCACACTGGTTGTAATTATTCCTGTTATACGATGGAATAACTGTTGTATTTATATTTTATTTTATGCTTCTGGCGTTGACTTCTTAGGCCCTAACTATTCGATCTGGTGGAGCAACGCCCTAGAGAGAAGCCTAGATTTCCCGGAACGTAGAAATGACCATTACCTTCAGGCATGTTGCAATTGTTCCTGTTATACGATGAAAGAACTGTTGTATTTTTCTTATGTTTTTTGCGTCTGGAGTTGTTTTCTAATGCCCTAACTATTCGGCCTGGTGGAGCAACGCCCTAGAGTGAAGCCTAGGTTGCACGGAACGTAGAAATGCCCATTACTTTCACACTGGTTGTAATTATTCCTTTTATACGATGGAATAACTGTTGTATTTATATTTTATTTTATGCTTCTGGCGTTGACTTCTAAGGCCCTAACTATTCGATCTGTTGGAGCAACGCCATAGAGTGAAGCCTAGGTTGCCCGGAACGTAGAAATGACCATAACCTTCATACTGATTGCAATTATTCGTTTTATACGATGGAAAAACTTTTGTACTTATATTGTATGTTATGCCTCTGGCGTTGACTCCTAAGGCCGTAGCTATTCGATGTGGTGGAGCAACGCCATAGCGTGAAACCTAGGTTGCCCAGAAAGTAGAAATAACCATTACTTCCACACTGTTTGCAATTATTCATTTTATACAATGGAAAAACTGTTGTATTTATATTGTATTTTATAGTTATGGCGTTGACTTCTAAGACCGTGGCTATTCGATGTGGTAGAGAAATGCCCTAGAGTGAAGCCTAGGTTGCCCGGAACGTAGAAATGACCATAACCTTCATACTGATTGCAATTATTCGTTTTATACAATGGAAAAACTGTTGGATTTATATTGTATTTTATGATTCTGGCGTTGACTTTTAAGGCCGCAGCTATTCGATGTGGCGGAGCAGCGCCCTAGAGTGAAGCCTAGGTTGCCCGGAACGTAGAAATGACCATACATTTCAAACTGGTTGAATTATTCCTGTTATACAAGGGAAAACTGTTGTGTTTATATTGTATTTTATGCTTCTGGCGTTGACTTCCTGGGCCCTAACTATTCTATCTGGAGGAGCAACGCCCTAGAGTGAAGCCTAGGTTGCCCGGAATGAAGAAATGACCATCACTTTCACACTGGTGGCAATTATTCCTGTTATACGATGGAAAAACTTTTGTATTTTTATTGTATTTTAAGCTTCGGGCGCTGACTTCTATGGTCCGATCTATTGGATCTGGTGGATCAACGAACTAGGGTGAAGCCTAGGTTGCCCGGAACGTAGAAATGACCATAACTTTCATACTGGTTGCAATTATTCGTTTAATACGATGGAAAAACTATTGTATTTATATTGTATTTAATGCTTCTGGCGTTGACTTCTAAGGCCATAGCTATTCGATGTGGTCGTGCAACGCCCTAGAGTGAAGCCTAGGTTGCACGTATTGTAGAATTGACCATATCTTTCACACTCGTTGCAATTATTCCTGTTATACGATGGAAGAACTGTTGTATTTCTATTGTATTTTATTCTTCTGGCATTGGCTTCTTAGGCCCTAGCTATTCGATCTGGTGGAGCAACGCCCTAGAGAGAAGCCTAGATTGCCCGGAACGTAGAAATGACCATTACCTTCTGGCTTGTTGCAATTATTCCTGTTGTACGATGAAAAGACTGCTGTATTTTTATTGTATTTTATGCGTCTGGAGTTGTTTTCTAAGGCCCTAACTAGTCGATATGGTGGAGCAACGCCCTAGAGCGAAACCTAGGTTGCCCGGAACGTTGAAATGACCGTTACTTTCACACTGGTTGCAATTATTCCTGTTGTACGACGGACAAACCGTTGGATTTTTATTGTACGTTATGCTTCTGGCGTAGACTTCTTAGGCCCTAACTATTGGATCTGGTGGAGCAACGCCTAGAGTGAAGCGTAGGTTGCCCTGATCGTAGAAATGACCATATCCTTCACACTGGTTGCAATTATTCCTGTTATACGATGGAAAAACTGTTGTATCCCTATTGGATTTTATGCTTCTGGCGTTGACTTCTTAGGCCCTAACTATTCGATCTGGTGGAGCAACGCCCTAGTGAGAAGCCTAGATTTCCCGGAACGTAGAAATGACCATTACCTTCAGGCATGTTGCAATTGTTCCTGTTATACGATGATAGAACTGTTGTATTTTTCTTGTGTTTTATGCGTCTGGAGTTGTTTTCTAGGGCCCTGACTATTCGACCTGGTGGATCAACGCCCTAGAGTGAAGCCTAGGTTGCACGGAACGTTGAAATGCCCATTACTTTCACACTGGTTGTAATTATTCCCGTTATACGATGGAAAAACTGTTGTATTTTTATTGTATTTTATGTTTCGGGCGTTGACTTCTAAGGCCCTAGCTATTCGATCTGGTGGAGCAACGCCCTAGAGTGAAGTCTAGGTTGCACGGAACGTAGAAATGCCCATTCCTTTCACACTGGTTGTAATTATTCCTGTTATACGGTGGAATAACTGCTCTATTTTTATTTTATTTTATGCTTCTGGAGTTGACTTCTAAGGCCCTAGCTATTCGATCTGGTGGAGCAACGCCCTAGGGTGAAGCCTAGGTTGCCCGGAACGTAGAAATGACTATCACCTTCACTCTGGTTGCAATTATTCCTGTTATACGATGTAAAAGCTGTTGTATTTATATTGTATTTTATGATTCTGGCGTGGTCACCTTAGGCCCTAACTATTCGATCTGGTGGAACAACGCCCAAGAGTGAAGCCTAGGTTGCCCGGAACGCAGAAATGACCTTCACTTTCACACTGGTTGCAATTATTCCTGTTATACGATGGAGAAACTGTTGTATCTATTTTGTATTTTATGCTTTTGGAGTTGACTTCTTAGGTCCTAACTATTGGATCTGGTGGAGCAACGCCCTAGGGTGAAGCCTAGGTTGCCCGGAACGTGGAAATGACCATAACTTTCATACTGGTTGCAATTATTCGTTTTATGCGATGGAAAAACTGTTGTATTTATATTGTATTTTATGCTTCAGGCGTTGACTTGTTAGGCCGTAACTATTCGCTCTGGTGGAACAACGCCCTAGAGTGATGCCTAGGTCTCCCGGATCGTAGAAATGACCATTACTTGCACACTGGTTGCAATTATTCGTTTTATACGATGGAAAAACTGTTGTATTTATTTTGTATTTGGTGCTCCTGGCGTTGAGTTCTTAGGCCCTAACTATTGGATCTGGTAGACCAACGCCCTAGAGAGAAGCCTAGATTTCCCGGAACGTAGAAATGACCATTACCTTCAGGCATGTTGCAATTGCTCCTGTTATACGATGAAAGAACTGTTGTATTTTTCTTGTGTTTTATGCGTCTGGAGTTGTTTTCTAAGGCCCTAACTATTCTACCTGGTGGAGCAACGCCCTAGAGTGAAGCCTAGGTTGCACGGAACGTAGAAATGCCCATTACTTTCACACTGGTTGCAATTATTCCTGTTGTACGATGGAAAAACTGTTGTATTTATATTGTATTTTATGCTTCTGGCGATGACTTCTAAGGCCGCAGCTATTCGATGTGGTGGAGCGACGCCCTAGAGTGAAGCTCAGGTTGTCCGGAACGTAGAAACGACCATTACTTTCACATTGGTTGCAATTATTCCTGTTGTACGATGGAAAAACTGTTGTATTTATATTGTATTTTATGCTTCTGGCGTTGACTTCTAAGGCCGTAACTATTCGATCTGGTGTAGCTACGCCCTAGAGTGAAGTCTAGGATGGCCGGAACGTAGAAATGACCATTACTTTCACACTGGCTGCAATTATTCCTGTTATACGATGGACAAACTGTTGGATTTTTATTGTACGTTAAGCTTCTGGCGTTGACTTCTTAGGCCCTAACTATTGGATCTGGTGGAGCAACGCCTAGAGTGAATAGTAGGTTGCCCTGATCGTAGGAATGACCATACCTTTCACACTGGTTGCAATTATTCCTGTTACACGATGGAAAAACTGTTGTATTTATATTGTCTTTTATGCTTCTGGCGTTGACTTCTTAGGCCCTAACTATTCGACCTGGTGGAGCAACGCCCTAGAGTGAAGCCTAGGTTGCACGGAACGTTGAAATGCCCATTACTTTCACACTGGTTGTAATTATTCCCGTTATACGATGAAAAAACTGTTGTATTTTTATTGTATTTTATGTTTCGAGCGTTGACTTCTAAGGCCCTAGCTATTCGATCTGGTGGAGCAACGCCCTAGAGTGAAGTCTAGGTTGCACGGAACGTAGAAATGCCCATTCCTTTCACACTGGTTGTGATTATTCCCGTTATACGATGGAAAAACTGTTGTATTTTTATTGTATTTTATGTTTCGGGCGTTGACTTCTAAGGCCCTAGCTATTCGATCTGGTGGAGCAACGCCCTAGAGTGAAGTCTAGGTTGCACGGAACGTAGAAATGCCCATTCCTTTCACACTGGTTGTAATTATTCCTGTTATACGGTGGAATAACTGCTCTATTTTTATTTTATTTTATGCTTCTGGAGTTGACTTCTAAGGCCCTAGCTATTCGATCTGGTGGAGCAACGCCCTAGGGTGAAGCCTAGGTTGCCCGGAACGTAGAAATGACTATCACCTTCACTCTGGTTGCAATTATTCCTGTTATACGATGTAAAAGCTGTTGTATTTATATTGTATTTTATGATTCTGGCGTGGTCACCTTAGGCCCTAACTATTCGATCTGGTGGAACAACGCCCAAGAGTGAAGCCTAGGTTGCCCGGAACGCAGAAATGACCTTCACTTTCACACTGGTTGCAATTATTCCTGTTATACGATGGAGAAACTGTTGTATCTATTTTGTATTTTATGCTTTTGGGGTTGACTTCTTAGGTCCTAACTATTGGATCTGGTGGAGCAACGCCCTAGGGTGAAGCCTAGATTGCCCGGAACGTAGAAATGACCATAACTTTCATACTCATTGCAATTTTTCGTTTTATACGATGGAAAAGCTGTTGTATTTATATTGTATTTTAACCCTCTGGCGTTGACTTGTAAGGCCGTAGCTATTCGATCTGGTGGAGCAACGCCCTAGGGTGAAGCCTAGGTTGCCCGGAACGTAGAAATGGCCAATACTTTCACACTGGTTGCAATTATTCGTTTTATACGATGGAAAAACTGTTGTATTTATTTTGTATTTGGTGCTTCTGGCATTGACTTCTTAAGCCCTAACTATTGATTGTGGTGGACCAACGCCCTAGAGTGAAGCCTAGGTTGCCCGGAACGTAGTAATGACCATATCTTGCACACTGGTTGCAATTATGCCAGTTATACGATGGTAAAACTGTTGTATTTTTGTTGTATTTTATGCGTCTGGAGTTGTTTTCTAAGGCCCCAACTATTCGACCTGGTGGAGCAACGCCCTAGAGTGAAGTCTAGGTTGCACGGAACGTAGAAATGCCCATTTCTTTCACACTGGTTGTAATTATTCCTGTTATACGATGGAAGAACTGCTCTACTTTTATTTTATTTTATGCTCCTGGCGTTGACTTCTAAGGACCTAGCTATTCGATCTGGTGGAGCAACGCCCTAGGGTGAAGCCTAGGTTGCCCGGAACGTAGAAATGACCCTCACGTTCACATTTGTTGCAATTATTCCCATTATGCGATGGAAGAACTGTTGTATTTTTATTGTATTTTTTGTTTCGGGCGCTGACTTCTAAGTCCCTAGCTGTTCGATCTTTTGGAGCAATGCCTCAGTGTTAAGTCTAGGATGCCCGGAACGTAGAAATGGCCGTTACTTTCACACTGGTTGCAATTACTCATTTTATACGATGGAAAAACTGTTGTACATATATCGTATTTTATGCTTCTGGCGTTGACTTCTTAGGCCCTAACTATTCGATCTGGTGGAGCAACGCCCTAGGGTGAAGCCTAGGTTGCCCGGAACGTGGAAATGACCATAACTTTCATACTGGTTGCAATTATTCGTTTTATGCGATGGAAAAACTGTTGTATTTATATTGTATTTTATGCTTCAGGCGTTGACTTGTTAGGCCGTAACTATTCGCTCTGGTGGAACAACGCCCTAGAGTGATGCCTAGGTCTCCCGGATCGTAGAAATGACCATTACTTGCACACTGGTTGCAATTATTCGTTTTATACGATGGAAAAACTGTTGTATTTATTTTGTATTTGGTGCTCCTGGCGTTGAGTTCTTAGGCCCTAACTATTGGATCTGGTAGACCAACGCCCTAGAGAGAAGCCTAGATTTCCCGGAACGTAGAAATGACCATTACCTTCAGGCATGTTGCAATTGCTCCTGTTATACGATGAAAGAACTGTTGTATTTTTCTTGTGTTTTATGCGTCTGGAGTTGTTTTCTAAGGCCCTAACTATTCTACCTGGTGGAGCAACGCCCTAGAGTGAAGCCTAGGTTGCACGGAACGTAGAAATGCCCATTACTTTCACACTGGTTGCAATTATTCCTGTTGTACGATGGAAAAACTGTTGTATTTATATTGTATTTTATGCTTCTGGCGATGACTTCTAAGGCCGCAGCTATTCGATGTGGTGGAGCGACGCCCTAGAGTGAAGCTCAGGTTGTCCGGAACGTAGAAACGACCATTACTTTCACATTGGTTGCAATTATTCCTGTTGTACGATGGAAAAACTGTTGTATTTATATTGTATTTTATGCTTCTGGCGTTGACTTCTAAGGCCGTAACTATTCGATCTGGTGTAGCTACGCCCTAGAGTGAAGTCTAGGATGGCCGGAACGTAGAAATGACCATTACTTTCACACTGGCTGCAATTATTCCTGTTATACGATGGACAAACTGTTGGATTTTTATTGTACGTTAAGCTTCTGGCGTTGACTTCTTAGGCCCTAACTATTGGATCTGGTGGAGCAACGCCTAGAGTGAATAGTAGGTTGCCCTGATCGTAGGAATGACCATACCTTTCACACTGGTTGCAATTATTCCTGTTACACGATGGAAAAACTGTTGTATTTATATTGTCTTTTATGCTTCTGGCGTTGACTTCTTAGGCCCTAACTATTCGACCTGGTGGAGCAACGCCCTAGAGTGAAGCCTAGGTTGCACGGAACGTTGAAATGCCCATTACTTTCACACTGGTTGTAATTATTCCCGTTATACGATGAAAAAACTGTTGTATTTTTATTGTATTTTATGTTTCGAGCGTTGACTTCTAAGGCCCTAGCTATTCGATCTGGTGGAGCAACGCCCTAGAGTGAAGTCTAGGTTGCACGGAACGTAGAAATGCCCATTCCTTTCACACTGGTTGTAATTATTCCTGTTATACGGTGGAATAACTGCTCTATTTCTATTTTATTTTATGCTTCTGGAGTTGACTTCTAAGGCCCTAGCTATTCGATCTGGTGGAGCAACGCCCTAGGGTGAAGCCTAGGTTGCCCGGAACGTAGAAATGACTATCACCTTCACACTGGTTGCAATTATTCCTGTTATACGATGGAGAAACTGTTGTATCTATTTTGTATTTTATGCTTCTGGAGTCGACTTCTTAGGTCCTAACTATTGGATCTGGTGGAGCAACGCCCTAGGGTGAAGCCTAGATTGCCCGGAACGTAGAAATGACCATAACTTTCATACTCATTGCAATTATTCGTTTTATACGATGGAAAAGCTGTTGTATTTATATTGTATTTTAACCCTCTGGCGTTGACTTGTAAGGCCGTAGCTATTCGATCTGGTGGAGCAACGCCCTAGGGTGAAGCCTAGGTTGCCCGGAACGTAGAAATGGCCAATACTTTCACACTGGTTGCAATTATTCGTTTTATACGATGGAAAAACTGTTGTATTTATTTTGTATTTGGTGCTTCTGGCATTGACTTCTTAAGCCCTAACTATTGGTTGTGGTGTACCAACGCCCTAGAGTGAAGCCTAGGTTGCCCGGAACGTAGTAATGACCATATCTGGCACACTGGTTGCAATTATGCCAGTTATACGATGGTAAAACTGTTGTATTTTTATTGTATTTTATGCGTCTGGAGTTGTTTTCTAAGGCCCCAACTATTCGACCTGGTGGAGCAACGCCCTAGAGTGAAGTCTAGGTTGCACGGAACGTAGAAATGCCCATTTCTTTCACACTGGTTGTAATTATTCCTGTTATACGAAGGAAGAACTGCTCTATTTTTATTTTATTTTATGCTCCTGGCGTTGACTTCTAAGGACCTAGCTATTCGATCTGGTGGAGCAACGCCCTAGGGTGAAGCCTAGGTTGCCCGGAACGTAGAAATGACACTCACGTTCACATTTGTTGCAATTATTCCCATTATGCGATGGAAAAACTGTTGTATTTTTATTGTATTTTTTGTTTCGGGCGTTGACTTCTAAGTCCCTAGCTATTCGATCTGTTGGAGCAATGCCTCAGTGTTAAGTCTAGGATGCCCGGAACGTAGAAATGGCCGTTACTTTCACACTGGTTGCAATTACTCATTTTATACGATGGAAAAGCTGTTGGATTTTTATTGTATTTTATGCTTCAGGATTTGACTTCTAATGCCCTAGCTATTCGATCTGGAGCAGCAACGCCCTCGAGTGAAGCCTAGGTTGCCCGGAACGTAGAAGAGACCATTAGTTTCACACTGTTTGCAATTATTCATTTCATTGAATGGAAAAACTGTTGTATTTATATTGTATTTTATGCTTCGGGCGTTGACTTCTAAGGACCTAACTATTCGATCTGGTGGAGCAGCGCCCTAGAGTGAAGCCCAGGTTGCCCGGAACGTAGAAATGACCATAACTTTCACACTGGTTGCTATTATTCGTTTTATACGATGGAAAAACTGTTGTCCTTATATTATATTTTATTCTTCTGGCGTTGACTACTTAGGCCCCATCTATTCGATCTGGTGGAGCAACGACCTAGAGTGAAGCCTAGGTTGCCCGGATCGTAGAAATGACCATAACCTTCAAACTGGTTGCAATTATTCGTTTTATACGATTGAAAAGCTGTTTTATTTATATTGTAAATCATGCTTCTGGCGTTGACTTCGAAGGCCGTAGCTATTCGATGTGGTGGAGTAACGCCCTAGACTGAAGCCTAGGTTGCCCGGAACGTAGAAATGACCATAACTTTCACACTGGTTGGTATTATTCGTTTCATACGATGGAGATACTGTTGTACTTA
Source organism: Calliopsis andreniformis (assembly GCF_051401765.1). Lineage (NCBI taxonomy): Eukaryota > Metazoa > Arthropoda > Insecta > Hymenoptera > Andrenidae > Calliopsis > Calliopsis andreniformis. The sequence continues at coordinate 22,681,138 of NW_027480422.1, forward strand.
TATTGTGTTTTATTTCTCTGACGTTGTATTCTAAATCCCTAGCTATTCGAACTGGTGGATCAACGCCCTAGAGTGAAGCCTAGGTTGGCCGAAACGTAGAAATGACCATTACCTTCACACTGGTTGCAATTATTCCTATTATACGATGGAAAGACTGTTGTATTTTTATTGTATTTTATGCTTCTGGCGTTGACTTCTTAGGACCTAACTATTGGATCGGGTGGAGCAACGCCCTAGAGTGAAGCCTAGGTTGACCGGAACGTAGAAATGACCATCACTTTCACACTGGTTGCAATTATTCGTTTTATACGATGGAAAAGCTGTTGTATTTATTTTGTATCTTACGCTTCTGGCGTTGACTTCTAAGGCCCTAAGTATTCGTTATGGTGGAGCAACACCCTAGAGTGAAGCCTAGGTTGCCCGGAACGAAGAAATGACCATTACCTTCACACTGCTTGCAATTATTCCTGTTATACGATGGAAAGACTGTTGTATTTTTCTAATACTTTATGCTTCTGGCGTTGACTTCTTGGGCCCTAACTATTCGATCTCGTGGCGCAACGACCTAGAGTGAAGCCTAGGTTGCCCGGAACGTAGAAATGACCATGTCTTTCACACTGTTTGCAATTATTCCTGGTACACGAATGAAAAACTGTTGTATTTTTATTGTATTTTATGCTTTTGGCGTTGACTTCTTAGGCCCTAACTATTCGATGTGGTGGAGCAACGCCCTAGATTGAAGCCTAGGTTGCCCGGAACGTAGAAATGACCATTACCATCACACTGGTTGCAATTATTCCTGTTATACGATGGAAAAACTGTTGTATTTATATTGTATTTTATGCGTCTGGAGTTGTTTTCTAAGGCCGTAACTATTCGATCTGGTGTAGCTACGCCCTAGAGTGAAGTCTAGGATGGCCGGAACGTAGAAATGACCAATACTTTCACACTGGCCTCAATTACTCCTGTTATACGATCGAAAAGCTGTTGTATTTATATTGTATTTTATGCTTCTGGCGTAGACTTCTTAGGACCTAGCTATTCGATCTGGTGGAGCAACGCCCTAGACTGAAGCCTAGGTTGCCCGGAACGTAGAAATCACCATTACCTTCACACTGGTTGCAATTACACCTGTTATACGATGGAAAGGCTGTTGTATTTTTATTATATTTTATGCTCCTGGCGTTAACTACTTAGGCCCTATCTATTCGATCTGGTGGAGCAACGACCTACGGTGAAGCCTAGGTTGCCCGAATCGTAGAAATGATCGTTACTTTCAAAAAGTTTGCAATTACTCATTTTATACGATTGAAAGCTGTTTTATTTATATTGTATTTTATGCTTCTGGCGTTGACTTCTAAGGCCGTAGCTATTCGATGTGCTGGAGTAACGCCCTAGAGTGAAGCCTAGGTTGCCCGGATCGTAGAAATGACCATTACCTTCACACTGGTTGCAATTATTCCTGTTATACGATGGAAAAACTGTTGTATTTATATTGTATTTTATGCGTCTGGAGTTGTTTTCTAAGGCCCAAACTATTCGACCTTGTAGTCCAACGCCCCAGAGTGAAGCCTAGGTTGCACGGAACGTAGAAGTGCCCATTACTTTCACACTGGTTGTAATTATTCCTGTTATACAAGGGAAAAACTGTTATATTTATATTGTATTTTATGCTTCTGGCGTTGACTTCTTAGGCCCTAACTATACGATCTGGTGGAGCAACGCCCTAGACTGAAGCCTAGGTTGCCCGGAACGTAGAAATGACACTCACGTTCACATTTGTTGCAATTATTCCCATTATGCGATGGAAAAACTGTTGTATTTTTATTGTATTTTTTGTTTCGGGCGTTGACTTCTAAGTCCCTAGCTATTCGATCTGTTGGAGCAATGCCTCAGTGTTAAGTCTAGGATGCCCGGAACGTAGAAATGGCCGTTACTTTCACACTGGTTGCAATTACTCATTTTATACGATGGAAAAACTGTTGTATTTATATTGTATTTTATGCTTCTGGCGTTGACTTCTAAGGCCGTAACTATTCGATCTGGTGTACCTACGCCCGAGAGTGAAGTCTAGGATGGCCGGAACGTAGAAATGACCATTACTTTCACACTGGCTGCAATTATTCCTGTTATACGATCGAAAAGCTGTTGTATTTATATTGTATTTTATGCTTCTGGCGTAGACTTCTTAGGACCTAGCTATTCGATCTGGTGGAGCAACGCCCTAGACTGAAGCCTAGGTTGCCCGGATCGTAGAAATGACCATTACTTTCACTCTGGCTGCAATTACTCCTGTTATACGATGGAAAAGCTGTTGGATTTTTATTGTATTTTATGCTTCAGGATTTGACTTCTAATGCCCTAGCTATTCGATCTGGAGCAGCAACGCCCTCGAGTGAAGCCTAGGTTGCCCGGAACGTAGAAGAGACCATTAGTTTCACACTGTTTGCAATTATTCATTTCATTGAATGGAAAAACTGTTGTATTTATATTGTATTTTATGCTTCGGGCGTTGACTTCTAAGGACCTAACTATTCGATCTGGTGGAGCAGCGCCCTAGAGTGAAGCCCAGGTTGCCCGGAACGTAGAAATGACCATAACTTTCACACTGGTTGCTATTATTCGTTTTATACGATGGAAAAACTGTTGTCCTTATATTATATTTTATTCTTCTGGCGTTGACTACTTAGGCCCTATCTATTCGATCTGGTGGAGCAACGACCTAGAGTGAAGCCTAGGTTGCCCGGATCGTAGAAATGACCATAACCTTCAAACTGGTTGCAATTATTCGTTTTATACGATTGAAAAGCTGTTTTATTTATATTGTAAATCATGCTTCTGGCGTTGACTTCGAAGGCCGTAGCTATTCGATGTGGTGGAGTAACGCCCTAGACTGAAGCCTAGGTTGCCCGGAACGTAGAAATGACCATAACTTTCACACTGGTTGGTATTATTCGTTTCATACGATGGAGATACTGTTGTACTTATATTGTGTTTTATTTCTCTGGCGTTGTATTCTAAATCCCTAGCTATTCGAACTGGTGGATCAACGCCCTAGAGTGAAGCCTAGGTTGGCCGAAACGTAGAAATGACCATTACCTTCACACTGGTTGCAATTATTCCTATTATACGATGGAAAGACTGTTGTATTTTTATTGTATTTTATGCTTCTGGCGTTGACTTCTTAGGACCTAACTATTGGATCGGGTGGAGCAACGCCCTAGAGTGAAGCCTAGGTTGACCGGAACGTAGAAATGACCATCACTTTCACACTGGTTGCAATTATTCGTTTTATACGATGGAAAAGCTGTTGTATTTATTTTGTATCTTACGCTTCTGGCGTTGACTTCTAAGGCCCTAAGTATTCGTTATGGTGGAGCAACACCCTAGAGTGAAGCCTAGGTTGCCCGGAACGAAGAAATGACCATTACCTTCACACTGCTTGCAATTATTCCTGTTATACGATGGAAAGACTGTTGTATTTTTCTAATACTTTATGCTTCTGGCGTTGACTTCTTGGGCCCTAACTATTCGATCTCGTGGCGCAACGACCTAGAGTGAAGCCTAGGTTGCCCGGAACGTAGAAATGACCATGTCTTTCACACTGTTTGCAATTATTCCTGGTATACGAATGAAAAACTGTTGTATTTTTATTGTATTTTATGCTTTTGGCGTTGACTTCTTAGGCCCTAACTATTCGATGTGGTGGAGCAACGCCCTAGATTGAAGCCTAGGTTGCCCGGAACGTAGAAATGACCATTACCATCACACTGGTTGCAATTATTCCTGTTATACGATGGAAAAACTGTTGTATTTATATTGTATTTTATGCGTCTGGAGTTGTTTTCTAAGGCCGTAACTATTCGATCTGGTGTAGCTACGCCCTAGAGTGAAGTCTAGGATGGCCGGAACGTAGAAATGACCAATACTTTCACACTGGCCTCAATTATTCCTGTTATACGATCGAAAAGCTGTTGTATTTATATTGTATTTTATGCTTCTGGCGTAGACTTCTTAGGACCTAGCTATTCGATCTGGTGGAGCAACGCCCTAGACTGAAGCCTAGGTTGCCCGGAACGTAGAAATCACCATTACCTTCACACTGGTTGCAATTACACCTGTTATACGATGGAAAGGCTGTTGTATTTTTATTATATTTTATGCTCCTGGCGTTAACTACTTAGGCCCTATCTATTCGATCTGGTGGAGCAACGACCTACGGTGAAGCCTAGGTTGCCCGAATCGTAGAAATGATCGTTACTTTCAAAAAGTTTGCAATTACTCATTTTATACGATTGAAAGCTGTTTTATTTATATTGTATTTTATGCTTCTGGCGTTGACTTCTAAGGCCGTAGCTATTCGATGTGCTGGAGTAACGCCCTAGAGTGAAGCCTAGGTTGCCCGGATCGTAGAAATGACCATTACCTTCACACTGGTTGCAATTATTCCTGTTATACGATGGAAAAACTGTTGTATTTATATTGTATTTTATGCGTCTGGAGTTGTTTTCTAAGGCCCAAACTATTCGACCTTGTAGTCCAACGCCCCAGAGTGAAGCCTAGGTTGCACGGAACGTAGAAGTGCCCATTACTTTCACACTGGTTGTAATTATTCCTGTTATACAAGGGAAAAACTGTTATATTTATATTGTATTTTATGCTTCTGGCGTTGACTTCTTAGGCCCTAACTATACGATCTGGTGGAGCAACGCCCTAGACTGAAGCCTAGGTTGCCCGGAACGTAGAAATGACCATAACTTTCATACTAGTTGCAATTATTCGTTTTATACCGTGGAAAAACTGTTGTATTTATATTGTATTTTATGCGTCTGGAGTTGTTTTCTAAGGCCCTAACTATTCGATGTGATGGACCAACGCCCTAGAGTGAAGCCTAGGTTGCTCGGAAAGTAGAAATGACCATTGCCTCCACACTGTTTGCAATTATTCCTGTTATACAAGGGAAAAACTGCTGTATTTATATTGTATTTTATGCTTCTGGCGTTGACTTCCTGGGCCCTAACTATTCTATCTGGAGGAGCAACGCCATAGAGTGAAGCCTAGGTTGCCGGGAATGCAGAAATGACCATTACTTCCACACTGTTTGCAATTATTCCTGTTATACAAAGGAAAAACTGTTGTATTTATGTTGTATTTTATGCTTCTGGCATTGACTTCTAAGGCCCTAACTATTCGATGTGGTGGAGCAACGCCCTAGAGTGAAGCCTAGGTTGCCCGGAACGTAGAAATGACCATAGCTTTCACACTGGTTGCAATTATTCCTGTTATACAAGGGAAAAACTGTTATATTTATATTGTATTTTATGCTTCTGGCGTTGACTTCTAAGGTCCAAGCTATTCGATCTGGTGGAGCAACGCTCTAGAGTGAAGCCTAGGTTGCCTGGAACGTAGAAATGACCTTTACTTTCACACTGTTTGCAAATATACATTATATACGATGGAAAAGCTGTTGTATTTATATTGTATTTTATTCTTCTGGCGTTGAATTCTTAGGCCCTAACTATTCGATCTGGTGGAGCAACGCCCTAGAGTGAAGCCTAGGTTTCCCGGAATGTAGAAATGACCATCACTCTCACACTGATTGCCATCATTCTTGTTATACGATGGAAAAACTGTTGTATCTATATTGTATTTTATGCCCCTGGCGTTCACTCCTAAGGTCGTAGATATTCGATGTGGTGGAGCAACGCCCTAGTGTGAAGCCTAGGTTGCCCGGAACGTAGAAATGACCATTACCTCCACACTGTTTGCAATTATTCCTGTTATACAAGGGAAAAACTGTTGTATTTATATTGTATTTTATGCTTCTGGCGTTGATTTCCTGGGCCCTAACTATTCTATCTGGAGGAGCAACGCCATAGAGTGAAGCCTAGGTTGCCGGGAATGCAGAAATGACCATCACTTTCACACTGGTCGCAATTATTCCTGTTATACGATGGACAAACTGTTGGATTTTTAATGTACTTTATGCTTCTGGCGTTGACTTCTAAGGCCCTATGTATTCGATCTGGTGGAGTAATTCCTCAGTGTTAACTCTAGGATGCCCGGAACGTAGAAATGGCCGTTACTTTCACACTGGTTGCAATTACTCATTTTATACGATGGAAAAACTGTTGTACATATATCGTATTTTATGCTTCTGGCATTGACTTTTTAGGCCCTAACTATTGGATCTGGTGGAGAAACGCCCTAGGGTGAAGCCTAGGTTGCCCGGAACGTAGAAATGACCATCACTCTTACACTGGTTGCAACTATTCTTGCTTTACGATGGAAAAGCTGTTGTATTTATTTTGTATTTTATGCCCCTGGCGTTGACTCATAAGGCCGTAGCTATTCGATGTGGTGGAGCAACGCCCTAGAGTGAAGCCCAGGTTGCCCGGAACTTAGAAATGACCATCACCTTCACTCTGGTTGCAATTATTCCTGTTATTCGATGGAAAAACTGTGGCATTTATATTGTATTTTATGCTTCTGGCGTAGGCTTCATAGGCCCTAACTATTCGATGTGGTGGAGAAACGCCCTAGAGTGAAGCCTAGGTTGCTCGGATAGTAGAAATGACAATTACCTCCACACTGTTTGCAACTATTCGTTTTATACAATGGAAAAACTGTGGTATTTATATTGTTTTTTATAGTTATGGCGTTGACTTCTAAGGGCGTAGCTATTCGATGTGGTGGAGCAACGCCCTAGAGTGAAGCCTAGGTTGCCCGGAACGTAGAAGTGACCATACCATTCACACTGGTTGCAATTATTCCTGTTATACAAGGGAAAAACTGTTGTATTTATATTGTATTTTATGCGTCTGGAGTTGTTTTCTAAGGCCCTAACTATTCGACCTGGTGGACCAACGCCCTGGAGTGAAGCCTAGGTTGCACGGAACGTAGAAATGACCATGTCTTTCACACTGGTTGCAATTATTCGTATTATACGGTGGAAAAACTGTTGTATTTATTTTGTATTTTATGCTTCTGGTGTAAACTTCTTAGGCCCTACTATTCGATCTGGAGGAACAACGCCCTAGAGTGAAGCCTAGGTTGCCGGGAACGTAGAAATGACTATAACCTTCATACTGATTGCAATTATTCTTGTTATACGATGGAAAAACTGTTGTATTTATTTTGTATTTTATGCCTCAGGCGTTGACTCCAAAGGCCGTAGCTATTCGATGTGGTGGAGCAACGCCCTAGAGTGTAGCCTAGGTTGCCCGGAATGTAGAAATGACCATCACTTTCACACTGGTTGCAATTATTCTTGTTCTACGATGGAAAAACTGTTGTATTTATCTTGTATTTTATGCCTCTGGCGTTGTCTCCTAAGGCCGTAGCTATTCGATGTGGTGGAGCAACGCCCTAGCGTGAAGCCTAGGTTGCCCGAAACGTAGAAATAACCATTACTCCCACACTGTTTGCAATTATTCATTTTATACAATGGAAAAACTGTTGTATTTATAATGTATTTTATAGTTATGGCGTTGACTTCTAAGGCCGTAGCTATTCGATGTGGTGGAGCAATGCCCTATAGTGAAGCCTAGGTTGCCCGGAACGCAGAAGTGACCATACCTTTCACACTGGTTGCAATTATTCCTGTTATACAAGGGAAAAACTGTTGTATTTATATTGTATTTTATGCGTCTGGAGTTGTTTTCTAAGGCCCAAACTATTCGACATGCTGGACCAACGCCCTGGAGTGAAGCCTAGGTTGCACGGAACGTAGAAATGCCCATTACTTTCACACTGTTTGCAATTATTCATTTTATACATGGAAAAAACGGTTGTATTTCTATTGCGTTTTATGCTTCTGGCATTGACTTCTGAGGCCCTAGCTAATCGATGTGGTGGAGCAACGCCATAGTGCGAAACCTAGGTTGCTCGGAACGTAGAAATGACCATTACTTTCACACTGGTTGCAATTATTCATTTTATACGATGGAAAAACTGTTGTACATATATCGTATTTTATGCTTCTGGCGTTGAATTCTATGTCCCTAACTATGCGATCTGGTGGAGCAACACCGTACAGTTAAGTCTAGGTTGCCCGCAACGTAGAAATGACCTTTACTTTCACACTGTTTGCAAATATACATTATATACGATGGAAAAGCTGTTGTATTAATATTGTATTTTATTCTTCTGGCGTTGAATTCTAAGTCCCTAGCTATTCGATCTGGTGGAGCAACGCCATAGGGTGAAGCCTAGGTTACCCGGAACGTGGAAATGACCAGTACTTTCACACTAGTTGCAGTTATTCCTGTTATACTATGGAAAAACTGTTGCATTCTTATTGTATTTTATGCTTCAGGCGTTAAATTCTAAGTCCCTAACTATGCGATCTGGTGGAGCAACGCCCTACAGCTAAGACTAGGTTGCCCGGAACGTAGAAATGACATTTACCTTCACACTCTTTGCAAATATACATCATATACGATGGAAAAGCTGTTGTATTTCTATTGTATTTTATGCTTCTGGCGTTGTCTTCTTAGGCCCTAACTATTCGATCTGGTGGAACAACGCCCTAGAGTGAAGCCTAGGCTGCCCGGACCGTAGAAATGACCATAACTTTCACGCTGGTTGCAATTATTGTTTTTATACAATGGAAAACCTGTTCTATTTATTTTGTATTCTAAGCTTCGGGCGTTGACTTCTTAGGCCCTAACTATTCGCTCTGGTGGAGCAACGCCCTCGGGTGAAGCCTAGGTTGCGCGGAACGAAGAAATGACCATCACTTTCACACTGGTAGCAATTATTCTTGTTATACGATGGAAAAACTGTTGTATTTATTTTGTATTCTATGCCTCTGGCGTTGACTCCTAAGGCCGTAGCTATTCGATGTGGTGGAGCAACGCCCTAGGGTGAAGCCTAAGTGGCCCGGAACGTAGAAATGACCATGTCTTTCTCACTGGTTGCAATTATTCCTGTTTTACGATGGAAAAACTGTTGTATTTATATTGTATTTTAACCTTCTGGCGTTGACTTCTAAGGCCGTAGCTATTCGATGTGGTGCATCAACGCCCTGGAGTGAAGCCTAGGTTGCACTGATAGTAGAAATGACCATATCTTTCACACTGGTTGCAATTATTCCTGTTAATCGATGGAAAAACTGTTGTATCTCTATTGTATTTTATGCTTCTGGCGTTGACTTCTTAGGCCCTAACTATTCGATCTGGCGGAGCAACGCCCTAGAGAGAAGCCTAGATTTCCCGGAACGTAGAAGTGACCATTACCTTCAGGCATGTTGCAATTGTTCCTGTTATACAATGAAAGGACTGTTGTATTTTTCTGGTGTTTTATGCGTCTGGAGTTGTTTTCTAAGGCCCTAACTATTCGACCTGGTGGAGCAACGCCCTAGAGTGAAGCCTAGGTTGCACGGAACGTAGAAATGCCCATTACTTTCACACTGGTTGTAATTATTCCTGTTATACGATGGAATAACTGTTGTATTTATGTTGTATTTTATGCTTCTGGCGTTGACTTCTAAGGCCGCAGCTATCCGATGTGGTGGAGCAACGCCCTAGAGTGAAGCCTAGGTTGCCCGGAACGTAGAAGTGACCATTACTTTCACACTGGTTGTAATTATTCCTTTTATACGATGTAATAACTGTTGTATTTTTATTTCATTTTGTGCTTCGGGCGTTGACTTCTTAGGCCCTAACTATTCGCTCTGGTGGAGCAACGCCCTCGGGTGAAGCCTAGGTTGCGCGGAACGAAGAAATGACCATCACTTTCACACTGGTAGCAATTATTCTTGTTATACGATGGAAAAACTGTTGTATTTATTTTGTATTCTATGCCTCTGGCGTTGACTCCTAAGGCCGTAGCTATTCGATGTGGTGGAGCAACGCCCTAGGGTGAAGCCTAAGTTGCCCGGAACGTATAAATGACCATGTCTTTCACACTGGTTGCAATTATTCCTGTTTTACGATGGAAAAACTGTTGTATTTATATTGTATTTTAACCTTCTGGCGTTGACTTCTAAGGCCGTAGCTATTCGATCTGGTGGAGCAACGCCCTCGGGTGAAGCCTAGGTTGCCCGGAACGTAGAAATGACCATAACTTTCATACTGGTTGCAATTATTCGTTTTATACCGTGGAAAAACTGTTGTATTTATATTGTATTTTATGCGTCTGGAGTTGTTTACTAAGGCCCTAACCATTCGGCCTGGTGGACCAACGCCCTAGAGTGAAGCCTAGGTTGCACGGAACGTAGAAATGCCCATTACTATCACACTGGTTGTAATTATTCCTGTTATACGATGGAATAACTCTTGTATTTTTATTTTATTTTGGGCTTCTGGCGTTGACTTCTAAGGTCCTAACTATTCGATCTGGTGGAGCAACGCCCTAGAGTGAAGCCTAGGTTTCCCGGAATGTAGAAATGACCATCACTCTCACACTGATTGCCATCATTCTTGTTATACGATGGAAAAACTGTTGTATCTATATTGTATTTTATGCCCCTGGCGTTCACTCCTAAGGTCGTAGATATTCGATGTGGTGGAGCAACGCCCTAGTGTGAAGCCTAGGTTGCCCGGAACGTAGAAATGACCATTACCTCCACACTGTTTGCAATTATTCCTGTTATACAAGGGAAAAACTGTTGTATTTATATTGTATTTTATGCTTCTGGCGTTGACTTCCTGGGCCCTAACTATTCTATCTGGAGGCGCAACGCCATAGAGTGAAGCCTAGGTTGCCCGGAACTTAGAAATGACCATCACCTTCACTCTGGTTGCAATTATTCCTGTTATACGAAGGAAAAACTGTGGCATTTATATTGTATTTTATGCTTCTGGCGTAGGCTTCATAGGCCCTAACTATTCGATGTGGTGGAGAAACGCCCTAGAGTGAAGCCTAGGTTGCTCGGAAAGTAGAAATGACAATTACCTCCACACTGTTTGCAACTATTCGTTTTATACAATGGAAAAACTGTGGTATTTATATTGTTTTTTATAGTTATGGCGTTGACTTCTAAGGGAGTAGCTATTCGATGTGGTGGAGCAACGCCCTAGAGTGAAGCCTAGGTTGCCCGGAACGTAGAAGTGACCATACTATTCACACTGGTTGCAATTATTCCTGTTATACAAGGGAAAAACTGTTGTATTTATATTGTATTTTATGCGTCTGGAGTTGTTTTCTCAGACCCTAACTATTCGACCTGGTGGACCAACGCCGTGGAGTGAAGCCTAGGTTGCACGGAACGTAGAAATGACCATGTCTTTCACACTGGTTGTAATTATTCCTGTTATACGATGGAAAAACTGTTGTATTTATTTTGTATTTTATGCTTCTGGCGTTGACTTCTAAGGCCGCAGCTATTCGATGTGGTGGAGCAACGCCCTAGAGTGAAGCCTAGGTTGCCCGGAACGTAGAAATGACAATACGTTTCACACTGGTTGCAATTATTCGTATTATACGGTGGAAAAACTGTTGTATTTATTTTGTATTTTATGCTTCTGGTGTAAACTTCTTAGGCCCTACTATTCGATCTGGAGGAACAACGCCCTAGAGTGAAGCCTAGGTTGCCGGGAACGTAGAAATGACTATATCCTTCATACTGATTGCAATTATTCTTGTTATACGATGGAAAAACTGTTGTATTTATATTATATTTTATGCTTCAGACGTTGACTTCTAAGGCCGTAGCTATTCGATGTGGTGGAGCAATGCCCTAGAGTGAAGCCTAGGATGCCCGCAACGTAGAAATGACCATATCTTTCACACTGTTTGCAATTATTCTTGTTCTACGATGGAAAAACTGTTGTATTTATCTTGTATTTTATGCCTCTGGCGTTGTCTCCTAAGGCCGTAGCTATTCGATGTCGTGGAGCAACACCCTAGAGTGAAGCCTAGGTTGCCCGCAATGTAGAAATGACCATGTCTTTCACACTGGTTGCAATTATTCCTGTTATACGATGGAAAAACTGTTGTATTTATATTATATTTTATGCTTCAGACGTTGACTTCTAAGGCCGTGGCTATTCGATGTGGTGGAATAATGCCCTAGAGTGAAGCCTAGGAAGCCCGCAACGTAGAAATGACCATATCTTTCACACTGTTTGCAATTATTCCTGTTATACGATTGAAAAACTGTTGTACTTATATTGTATGTTATGCCTCTGGCGTTGACTCCTAACGCCGTAGCTATTCGATGTGGTGGAGCAACGCCCTAGCGTGAAGCCTAGGTTGCCCGAAACGTAGAAATAACCATTACTCCCACGCTGTTTGCAATTATTCATTTTATACAATGGAAAAACTGTTGTATTTATAATGTATTTTATAGTTATGGCGTTGACTTCTAAGGCCGTAGCTATTCGATGTGGTGGAGCAATGCCCTATAGTGAAGCCTAGGTTGCCCGGAACGCAGAAGTGACCATACCTTTCACACTGGTTGCAATTATTCCTGTTATACAAGGGAAAAACTGTTGTATTTATATTGTATTTTATGCGTCTGGAGTTGTTTTCTAAGGCCCAAACTATTCGACATGCTGGACCAACGCCCTGGAGTGAAGCCTAGGTTGCACGGAACGTAGAAATGCCCATTACTTTCACACTGGTTGTAATTATTGGTTTTATACAATGGAAAACCTGTTCTATTTATTTTGTATTCTAAGCTTCGGGCGTTGACTTCTTAGGCCCTAACTATTCGCTCTGGTGGAGCAACGCCCTCGGGTGAAGCCTAGGTTGCGCGGAACGAAGAAATGACCATCACTTTCACACTGGTAGCAATTATTCTTGTTATACGATGGAAAAACTGTTGTATTTATTTTGTATTCTGTGCCTCTGGCGTTGACTCCTAAGGCCGTAGCTATTCGATGTGTTGGAGCAACGCCCTAGGGTGAAGCCTAAGTTGCCCGGAACGTAGAAATGACCATGTCTTTCACACTGGTTGCAATTATTCCTGTGTTACGATGGAAAAACTGTTGTATTTATATTGTATTTTAACCTTCTGGCGTTGACTTCTAAGGCCGTAGCTATTCGATGTGGTGCACCAACGCCCTGGAGTGAAGCCTAGGTTGCACTGATAGTAGAAATGACCATATCTTTCACACTGGTTGCAATTATTCCTGTTATACAAGGGAAAAACTGTTGTATTTATATTGTATTTTATGCGTCTGGAGTTGTTTTCTCAGGCCCTAACTATTCGACCTGGTGGACCAACGCCCTGGAGTGAAGCCTAGGTTGCACGGAACGTAGAAATGACAATACGTTTCACACTGGTTGCAATTATTCGTATTATACGGTGGAAAAACTGTTGTATTTATTTTGTATTTTATGCTTCTGGTGTAAACTTCTTAGGCCCTACTATTCGATCTGGAGGAACAACGCCCTAGAGTGAAGCCTAGGTTGCCGGGAACGTAGAAATGACTATAACCTTCATACTGATTGCAATTATTCTTGTTATACGATGGAAAAACTGTTGTATTTATATTATATTTTATGCTTCAGACGTTGACTTCTAAGGCCGTAGCTATTCGATGTGGTGGAGCAATGCCCTAGAGTGAAGCCTAGGATGCCCGCAACGTAGAAATGACCATATCTTTCACACTGTTTGCAATTATTCTTGTTCTACGATGGAAAAACTGTTGTATTTATCTTGTATTTTATGCCTCTGGCGTTGTCTCCTAAGGCCGTAGCTATTCGATGTCGTGGAGCAACACCCTAGAGTGAAGCCTAGGTTGCCCGCAATGTAGAAATGACCATGTCTTTCACACTGGTTGCAATTATTCCTGTTATACGATGGAAAAACTGTTGTATTTATATTATATTTTATGCTTCAGACGTTGACTTCTAAGGCCGTAGCTATTCGATGTGGTGGAGCAATGCCCTAGAGTGAAGCCTAGGATGCCCGCAACGTAGAAATGACCATATCTTTCACACTGTTTGCAATTATTCCTGTTATACGATTGAAAAACTGTTGTACTTATATTGTATGTTATGCCTCTGGCGTTGACTCCTAACGCCGTAGCTATTCGATGTGGTGGAGCAACGCCCTAGCGTGAAGCCTAGGTTGCCCGAAACGTAGAAATAACCATTACTCCCACACTGTTTGCAATTATTCATTTTATACAATGGAAAAACTGTTGTATTTATAATGTATTTTATAGTTATGGCGTTGACTTCTAAGGCCGTAGCTATTCGATGTGGTGGAGCAATGCCCTATAGTGAAGCCTAGGTTGCCCGGAACGCAGAAGTGACCATACCTTTCACACTGGTTGCAATTATTCCTGTTATACAAGGGAAAAACTGTTGTATTTATATTGTATTTTATGCGTCTGGAGTTGTTTTCTAAGGCCCAAACTATTCGACATGCTGGACCAACGCCCTGGAGTGAAGCCTAGGTTGCACGGAACGTAGAAATGCCCATTACTTTCACACTGGTTGTAATTATCCCTTTTATACGATGTAATAACTGTTGTATCTTTATTTCATTTTGTACTTCTGGCGTTGACTTCTAAGGTCCTAGCTATTCGATCTGGTGGAGCAACGCTCTAGGGTGAAGCCTAGGTTGCCCGGAACTTATAAATGACCATCTCCTTCACTCTGGTTGCAATTATTCCTGTTATACGATTCAAAAACTGTGGTATTTATATTGTATTTTATGCTTCTGGCGTAGGCTTCGTAGGCCCTAACTATTCGATCTGGGGCAACCACGCCCTAGACTGAAGCCTAGGTTGCCCGGAACTTAGAAATGACCATCACCTTCACTCTGGTTGCAATTATTCCTGTTATACAATGGAAAAACTGTTGTATTTATATTGTTTTTTATAGTTATGGCGTTGACTTCTAAGGCCGTAGCTATTCGATGTGGTGGAGCAATGCCATAGAGTGAAGCCTAGGATGCCCGCAACGTAAAAATGACCATACCTTTCATACTGTTTGCAATTATTCCTGTTATACGTTTGAAAAACTGTTGTATTTATATTTTATTTTATGCTTCTGGCGTTGACTTCCTGGGCCCTAACTATTCTATCTGGAGGAGCAACGCCCTAGGGTGAAGCCTAGGTTGCCCGGAATGCAGAAATGACCATCACTCTCACACTGGTTGCAATTATTCCTGTTATACGATGGAAAAGCTGTTGTATTTCTATTGTATTTTATGCTTCTGGCGTTGTCTTCTTAGGCCCTAACTATTCGATCTGGTGGAACAACGCCCTAGAGTGAAGCCTAGGCTGCCCGGACCGTAGAAATGACCATAACTTTCACGCTGGTTGCAATTATTGGTTTTATACAATGGAAAACCTGTTCTATTTATTTTGTAGTCTAAGCTTCGGGCGTTGACTTCTTAGGCCCTAACTATTCGCTCTGGTGGAGCAACGCCCTCGGGTGAAGCCTAGGTTGCGCGGAACGAACAAATGACCATCACTTTCACACTGGTAGCAATTATTCTTGTTATACGATGGAAAAACTGTTGTATTTATTTTGTATTCTATGCCTCTGGCGTTGACTCCTAAGGCCGTAGCTATTCGATGTGGTGGAGCAACGCCCTAGGGTGAAGCCTAAGTTGCCCGGAACGTAGAAATGACCATGTCTTTCACACTGGTTGCAATGATTCCTGTTTTACGATGGAAAAACTGTTGTATTTATATTGTATTTTAACCTTCTGGCGTTGACTTCTAAGGCCGTAGCTATTCGATGTGGTGCATCAACGCCCCGGAGTGAAGCCTAGGTTGCAGTGATAGTAGAAATGACCATATCTTTCACACTGGTTGCAATTATTCCTGTTAATCGATGGAAAAACTGTTGTATCTCTATTGTATTTTATGCTTCTGGCGTTGACTTCTTAGGCCCTTACTATTCGATCTGGCGGAGCAACGCCCTAGAGAGAAGCCTAGATTTCCCGGAACGTCGAAGTGACCATTACCTTCAGGCATGTTGCAATTGTTCCTGTTATACAATGAAAGGACTGTTGTATTTTTCTTGTGTTTTATGCGTCTGGAGTTGTTTTCTAAGGCCCTAACTATTCGACCTGGTGGAGCAACGCCCTAGAGTGAAGCCTAGGTTGCACGGAACGTAGAAATGCCCATTACTTGCACACTGGTTGTAATTATTCCTGTTATACGATAGAATAACTGTTGTATTTATGTTGTATTTTATGCTTCTGGTGTAGACTTCTTAGGCCCTAGCTATTCGATCTGGAGGAACAACGCCCTAGAGTGAAGCCTAGGTTGCCCGGACCGTAGAAATGACCATAACTTTCACGCTGGTTGCAATTATTGGTTTTATACAATGGAAAACCTGTTCTATTTATTTTGTATTCTAAGCTTCGGGCGTTGACTTCTTAGGCCCTTACTATTCGATCTGGCGGAGCAACGCCCTAGAGAGAAGCCTAGATTTCCCGGAACGTAGAAGTGACCATTACCTTCAGGCATGTTGCAATTGTTCCTGTTATACAATGAAAGGACTGTTGTATTTTTCTTGTGTTTTATGCGTCTGGAGTTGTTTTCTAAGGCCCTAACTATTCGACCTGGTGGAGCAACGCCCTAGAGTGAAGCCTAGGTTGCACGGAACGTAGAAATGCCCATTACTTTCACACTGGTTGTAATTATTCCTGTTATACGATGGAATAACTGTTGTATTTATGTTGTATTTTATGCTTCTGGTGTAGACTTCTTAGGCCCTAGCTATTCGATCTGGAGGAACAACGCCCTAGAGTGAAGCCTAGGTTGCCCGGAACGAAGAAATGACCATTACTTTCACACTGGTTGCAATTATTCTTTTCATACGATGGGAAAACTGTTGTATTTTTATTGTATTTTATGCTTCGGGCGTTGACTTCTAAGGCCGTAGCTATTCGATCTGGAAGAGCAACACCCTAGAGTTAAGTCTAGGATGTCCGGAACGTAGAAATGGCCATTGCTTTCACGCTGGTTGCACTTATTCGTTTGATACGATGGAAAAGCTCTTGTACATATATCGTATTTTATGCTTCTAGCGTTGACTTCTAAGGACATAACTATTCGATCTGGTGGAGCAACGCCCTAGGGTGAAGCCTAGGTTGCCCGGAACTTTGAAGTGACCATAACTTTCATACTGGTTGCAATTATCCGTTTTATAGCGTGGAAAAACTGTTGTATTTATTTTGTATTTTATGCGTCTGGAGTTGCTTTCTAAGGCCCTAACTATTCGACCTGGTGGACCAACGCCCTAGAGTGAAGCCTATGTTGCACGGAACGTAGAAATGCCCATTACTTTCACACTGGTTGTAATTATTCCTGTTATACGATGGAATAGCTGTTGTATTTTAATTTTATTTTGTGCTTCTGGCGTTGACTTCTAAGGCCCTTGCTATTCGATCTGGTGGAGCAACGCTCTAGAGTGAAGCCTAGGTTGCCCGGAACATAGAAATGACCATCACCTTCACTCTGGTTGCAATTATTCCTGTTATACGATGGAAAAACTGTGGTATTTTTATTGTATTTTATGCTCCGGGCGTTGACTTCTGAGGTCCTAACTATTGGATATGCTGGAGCAACGCCCTAGAGTGAAGCCTAGGTTGCACGGAATGTAGAAATGACCATAACATTCATACTGGTTGCAATTATTCGTTTTATACCGTGGAAAAACTGTTGTATTTATATTGCATTTTATGCGTCTGGAGTTGTTCTCTAAGGCCCTAACTATTCGACCTGGTGGACCAACGCCCTAGAGTGAAGCCTAGGTTGCGCGGAACGTAGAAATGACCATTACTTTCACACTGGTTGCAATTATTCTTTTCATACGATGGAAAAACTGTTGTATTTTTATTGTGTTTTGTGCGTCTGGAGTTGTTTTCTCAGGCCCTAACTATTCGACCTGGTGGACCAACGCCCTAGAGTGAAGCCTAGGTTGCACGAAACGTAGAAATTCCCATTACTTTCACACTGGTTGTAATTATTCCTCTTATACGATGGAATAGCTGTTGTATTTTAATTTTATTTTGTGCTTCTGGCGTTGACTTCTAAGGCCCTTGCTATTCGATCTGGTGGAGCAACGCTCTAGAGTGAAGCCTAGGTTGCCCGGAACATAGAAATGACCATCACCTTCACTCTGGTTGCAATTATTCCTGTTATACGATGGAAAAACTGTGGTATTTTTATTGTATTTAATGCTCCAGGCGTTGACTTCTGAGGTCCTAACTATTGGATATGCTGGAGCAACGCCCTAGAGTGAAGCCTAGGTTGCACGGAACGTAGAAATGACCATAACATTCATACTGGTTGCAATTATTCGTTTTATACCGTGGAAAAACTGTTGTATCTATATTGCATTTTATGCGTCTGGAGTTGTTTTCTAAGGCCATAACTATTCGACCTGGTGGACCAACGCCCTAGAGTGAAGCCTATGTTGCACGGAACGTAGAAATGCCC
Source organism: Calliopsis andreniformis (assembly GCF_051401765.1). Lineage (NCBI taxonomy): Eukaryota > Metazoa > Arthropoda > Insecta > Hymenoptera > Andrenidae > Calliopsis > Calliopsis andreniformis. The sequence goes on from NW_027480422.1 coordinate 22,699,500, forward strand.
ATTACTTTCACACTGATTGTAATTATTCCTGTTATACGATGCAATAACTGTTGTATTTTTATTTTATTTTGTGCTTCTGGCGTTGACTTCTAAGGCCCTAGCTATTCGATCTGGTGGAGCAACGCTCTTGAGTGAAGCCTAGGTTGCCCGGAACTTCAAAATGACCATCACCTTCACCTTGGTTGCAATTATTCCTGTTATACGATGGAAAAACTGTGGTATTTATATTGTATTTTAGGCTTCTTGTGTAGGCTTCCTAGGCCCTAACTATTCGATATGGGGGAACCACGCCCTAGACTGAAGCCTAGGTTGCCCAGAACGTAGAAATGACCATCACTTTCACACTGGTTGCAATTATTCCTGTTATATGATGGAAAAACTGTTGTATCTATTTTGTATTTTATGCTTCTGGCGTTGACTTCTTAGGTCCTAACTATTGGATCTGGTGGAGCATCGCACTAGGGTGAAGCCTAGGTTGCCCGGAACGTAGAAATGACCATAATTTTCCTACTGGTTGCAATTATTCGTTTTACACCGTGGAAAAAGTGTTGTATTTATATTGTATTTTATGCGTCTGGAGTTGTTTTCTAAGGCCCTAACTATTCGACCTGGTGGACCAACGCCCTAGAGTGAAGCCTATGTTGCACGGAACGTAGAAATGCCCATTACTTTCACACTGGTTGTAATTATTCCTGTTATACGATGGAATAACGGCTGTATTTTTATTTTATTTTGTGCTTCTGGCGTTGACTTCTAAGGCCCTAGCTATTCGATCTGGTGGAGCAACGCTCTAGAGTGAAGCCTAGGTTGGCCGGAACTTTGAAGTGACCATTACCTTCACTCTGGTTGCAATTATTCCTGTTATACGATGGCAAAACTGTGGTATTTATATTGTATTATATGCTTCTTGTGTAGGCCTCTTAGGCCCTAACTATTCGATATGGGGGAACCACGCCCTAGACTGAAGCCTATGTTGCCCGGAACGTAGAAATGACCATCACGTTCACACTGGTTGCAATTATTCCTGTTATACGATGGAAAAACTGTTGTATTTACATGGTATTTTATGCTTCTGCTGTGGACTTCTTAGGCCCTAGCTATTCGATCTGGAGGAACAACGCCCTAGAGTGAAGCCTAGGTTGCCCGGAACGTAGGAATGACCATCACTTTCACACTAGTTGCAATTATTCCTGTTATATGATGGAAAAACTGTTGTATCTATTTTGTATTTTATGCTTCTGGCGTTGACTTCTTAGGTCCTAACTATTGGATCTGGTGGAGCAACGCCCTAGGGTGAAGCCTAGGTTGCCCGGAACATAGAAATAACCATAACTTTCATACTGGTTGCAAGTATTCGCTTTATACCGTGGGAAAACTGTTGTATTTATATTGTATTTTATGCGTCTGGAGTTGTTTTCTAAGGCCCTAACTATTCGACCTGGTGGACCAACGCCCTAGAGTGAAGCCTATGTTGCACGGAACGTAGAAATGCCCATTACTTTCACACTGGTTGTAATTATTCCTGTTATACGATGGAATAACTGTTGTACATATATCGTATTTTATGCTTCTGGCGTTGAATTCTATGTCCCTAACTATGCGATCTGGTGGAGCAACACCGTACAGTTAAGTCTAGGTTGCCGGGAACGTAGAAATGACCTTTACTTTCACACTGTTTGCAAATATACATTATATACGATGGAAAAGCTGTTGTATTTATATTGTATTTTATGCTTCTGGCGTTGTCTTCTTAGGCCCTAACTATTCGATCTGGTGGAACAACGCCCTAGAGTGAAGCCTAGGCTGCCCGGACCGTAGAAATGACCATAACTTTCACGCTGGTTGCAATTATTCTTTTCATACGATGGAAAAACTGTTGTATTTTTATTGTATTTTATGCTTCGGGCGTTGACTTCTAAGGCCGTAGCTATTCGATCTGGAAGAGCAACACCCTAGAGTTAAGTCTAGGATGTCCGGAACGTAGAAATGGCCATTGCTTTCACGCTGGTTGCACTTATTCGTTTGATACGATGGAAAAGCTCTTGTACATATATCGTATTTTATGCTTCTAGCGTTGACTTCTAAGGACATAACTATTCGATCTGGTGGAGCAACGCCCTAGGGTGAAGCCTAGGTTGCCTGGAACTTTGAAGTGACCATAACTTTCATACTGGTTGCAATTATCCGTTTTATACCGTGGAAAAACTGTTGTATTTATTTTGTATTTTATGCGTCTGGAGTTGCTTTCTAAGGCCCTAACTATTCGACCTGGTGGACCAACGCCCTAGAGTGAAGCCTATGTTGCACGGAACGTAGAAATGCCCATTACTTTCACACTGGTTGTAATTATTCCTGTTATACGATGGAATAGCTGTTGTATTTTAATTTTTTTTTGTGCTTCTGGCGTTGACCTCTAAGGCCCTTGCTATTCGTTGTGGTGGAGCAACGCTCTAGAGTGAAGCCTAGGTTGCCCGGAACATAGAAATGTCCATCACCTTCACTCTGGTTGCAATTATTCCTGTTATACGATGGAAAAACTGTGGTATTTTTATTGTATTTTATGCTCCGGGCGTTGACTTCTGAGGTCCTAACTATTGGATATGCTGGAGCAACGCCCTAGAGTGAAGCCTAGGTTGCACGGAACGTAGAAATGCCCATTACTTTCACACTGCTTGTAATTATTCCTGTTATACGATGGAATAACTGTTGTATTTTTATTTTATTTTGTTCTTATGGCGTTGACTTCTAAGGCCCTAGCTATTCGATCTGTTGGTGCAACTCTCTAGAGTGAAGCCTAGGTTGCCCGGAACTTTGAAGTGACCATCGCCTTCACTCTGGTTGCTATTATTCCTGTTATACGATGGAATAACTGTTGTATTTTTATTTTATTTTGTGCTTCTGGCGTTGACTTCCAAGGCCCTAGCTATTCGATCTGGTGGAGCAACGCTCTTTAGTGAAGCCTAGGTTGCCCAGAACTTAAAAATGACCATCACCTTCACCTTGGTTGCAATTATTCCTGTTATACGATGGAAAAACTGTGGTATTTATATTGTATTTTATGCTTCTTGTGTAGGCTTCTTAGGCCCTAACTATTCGATATGGGGGAACCACGCCCTAGACTGGAGCCTAGGTTGCCCAGAACGTAGAAATGACCATCACTTTCACACTGGTTGCAATTATTCCTGTTATATGATGGAAAAACTGTTGTATCTATTTTGTATTTTATGCTTCTGGCGTTGACTTCTTAGGTCCTAACTATTGGATCTGGTGGAGCATCGCCCTAGGGTGAAGCCTAGGTTGCCCGGAACGTAGAAATGACCATAATTTTCCTACTGGTTGCAATTATTCGTTTTACACCGTGGAAAAGGTGTTGTATTTATATTGTATTTTATGCGTCTGGGGTTGTTTTCTAAGGCCCTAACTATACGGCCTGGTGGAGCATCGTCCTAGAGTGAAGCCTAGATTGCGCGGAACGTAGAAATGGCCATTACTTTCACACAGGTTGCAATTATTCCGTTTATAGGATGGAAAAACTGTTTGATTTATATTGTATTTTGTGCTTCGGGCGTGGACTTCTAAGGCCTAGCTTTCGATCTGGTGGAGAAACGACCTAGAGTGAAGCCTAGGTTGCAAGGAACGTAGAAATGACCATTACTTTCACACTGGTTGCAATCATTCCTGTTATACGATGGAAATGCTGTTGTATTTGTATTGTATTTTATGCTTCTGGCGTTGACTACTAAGCTCGTAGGTATTCAATGTGGTGGAGCAACGCCCTAGTGTGAAGCCTAGGTTGCCCGGAACGTAGAAATGACCATAACTTTCAGACCGGTTGCAATTATTGGTTCTATACGATGAAAAAACTGTTGTAATATTATTGTATTTTATGCGTCTGGCGTTGTTTTCTAAGGTCCTAACTATTCGACCTGGTGGATAATCGACCTAGAGCGAAGCCTAGGTTGCCAGAAACGTAGAAATGACCATTACTTTCACACTGGTTCGAATTATTCCTTTTATACGATGGAAAATCTGTTGTATTTTTATTGTATTTTATGCGTCTGGCGTTGTTTTCTAAGGCCCTAACTATTCGACCTGGTGGAGCAACGCCCTAGAGTGAAGCCTAGGTTGGCCGGAGCATAGAAATGACCACTACTTTCACACTGGTTGCAATTATTCCTTTTATACGATGGAAAATCTGTTGTATTTTTATTGTATTTTATGCGTCTGGCGTTGTTTTCTAAGGCCCTACTTATTCGACCGGGTGGAACAACGCCCTAGAGTGAAACCTAGGTTGCACGGAACGTAGAAATGGCCATTACTTTCACACAGGTTGCAATTATTCCTGTTATACGTTGGAAAAACTGTTGTATTTTTATTTCATTTTATGCTTCTGGCGTTGACTTCTAAGGCCCTAGATATTCGATCTGGTGGAGCATCGCCCTAGAGTGAAGCCTAGATTTCGCGGAACGTAGAAATCTCCATCACTTTCACACTGGTTGCAATTATTCCGTTTATAGGATGGAAAGACTCTTGTATTTGTATTATATTTTATGCTTCTGGCGTTGACTTCTAAGCTCGTAGCTATTCAATGTGGTAGAGCAACGCCCTAGAGTGAAGCCTAGGTTGCCCGGAACGTAGAAATGACCATTACTTTCAGACCGGTTGCAATTATTGGTTTTATACGATGGAAAAACTGTTGCAATATTATTGTATTTTATGCGTTCGGCGTTGTTTTCTAAGGCCCTACCTATTCGACCGGGTGGAGCAACGCCCTAGAGTGAAACCTAGGTTGCACGGAACGTAGAAATGGCCATTACTTTCACACAGGTTGCAATTATTCCTGTTATACGTTGTAAAAACTGTTGTATTTTTATTTCATTTTATGCTTCTGGCGTTGACTTCTAAGGCCCTAGCTACTCGATCTGGTGGAGCATCGCCCTAGAGTGAAGCCTAGATTTCGCGGAACGTAGAAATCTCCATCACTTTCACACTGGTTGCAATTATTCCGTTTATAGGATGGAAAGACTCTTGTATTTGTATTATATTTTATGCTTCTGGCGTTGACTTCTAAGCTCGTAGCTATTCAATGTGGTAGAGCAACGCCCTAGAGTGAAGCCTAGGTTGCCCGGAACGTAGAAATGACCATTACTTTCAGACCGGTTGCAATTATTGGTTTTATACGATGGAAAAACTGTTGCAATATTATTGTATTTTATGCGTTCGGCGTTGTTTTCTAAGGCCCTAACTATTCGACCTGGTGGAGCAACGCCCTAGTGTGAGGCCTAGGTTGCACGGAACGTAGAAATGACCATTACTTTCACACTGGTTGCAATTATTCCCGTTATACCATGGTAAAACTTCTGTATCTATATTGTATTTTGTGCTTCGGTGGCTGACTTCTTAGGCCCTAAATATTCGATCTGGTGGAGCAACGCCCTAGAGTGAAGCCTAGCTTGCCCGGAACGTAGAAATGACCACTACTTTCACACTGGTTGCAATTATTCATGCTATACTATGGAAAAACTGTTGTATTTTTATTGTATTTTATGCGTCTGGCGTTGTTTTCTAAGGACCTAACTATTCGACCTGGTGGAGCAAGGCCCTAGAGTGAAGCCTAGGTTTGCCGGAACATAGAAATGTCCACTACTTTCACACTGGTTCGAATTATTCCTTTTATACGATGGAAAAACTGTTAAATTATTATTGTATTTTAGGCGCCTGGCGTTGTTTTCTAAGGCCCTAACTATTCGACCTGATGGAGCAACGCCCTAGAGTGAAGCCTAGGTTGCCCGAAACGTAGTAATGGCCATTACTTTCACACAGGATGCAATTATTCCTGTTATACGATGGAAAAACTGTTGTATTTTTATTTTATTTTATGCTTCTGGCGTTGACTTCTAGGGCCCTAGCTATTCGACCTGGTGGAGCAACGCCCTAGAGTGAAGCCTAGGTTGCCCGGAACGTAGAAATCACTATCACTTTCACACTGGTTGCAATTATCCCGTTTGTACGATGGAAAAACTGTTGTATTTATATTGTATTTTGTGCTTCGGGCGTTGACCTCTAAGGCATAGCTATTCGATCTGGTGGAGAAACGACCTAGGGTGAAGCCTAGGTTGCCACAAACGTAGAAATGACAAGTACTTTCACACTGTTTGCAATTATTCCTTTTATACGATGGTAAATCGGTTGTATTTTTATTTTATTTTATGCTTCTGGTGTTGGCTTCTAAGGCCCTAGCTATTCGATCTGGTGGAGCAACGCCCTAGAGTGAAGCATACGTTGCACGGAACGTAGAAATGACCATTACTTTCACACAGGTTCGAATTATTCCTTTTATACGTTGGAAAAACTGTTGTATTATTATTGTATTTTAGGCGCCTGGCGTTCTTTTCTAAGGCCCTAACTATTCGACCTGGTGGAGCAACGCCCTAGAGTGAAGCCTGTGTTGCCCGGAACGTAGAAATGACCATTACTTTCACACTGGTTCGAATTATTCCTTTTACACGATGGCAAATCTGTTGTATTTTTATTGTGTTTTATGCGTCTGGCGTTGTTTTCTAAGGCCCTAACTATTCGACGTGGTGGAGCAACGCCCTAGAGTGAAGCCTAGGTTACACGGAACGTAGATATGACCATTACTTTCACACTGGCTGCAATTATTCCCGTTATACCATGGCAAAACTTCTGTATTTATATTGTATATTGTGCTTCGGAGGTTGACTTCTAAGGCCCTAGCTATTCGATCTGGTGGAGAATCGACCTAGAGCGAAGCCTAGGTTGCCAGAAACGTAGAAATGGCCATTGCTTTCACACAGGTTGCAATTATTCCTGTTATACGTTGGAAAAACTGTTGTATTTTTATTTCATTTTATGCTTCTGGCGTTGACTTCTAAGGCCGTAGCTATTCGATGTGGTGCAGCAACGCCCTGGAGTGAAGCCTAGGTTACCCGGAACGTAGAAGTGACCATACCCTTCACACTGATTGCAATTATTCCTGTTATACGATGGAAAAACTGTTGTATTTCTATTGTATTTTATGCTCCTGGCGTTGACTTCTTAGGCCCTAACTATTCGATCTCGTTGAGCAACGCCCTAGAGTGAAGCCTAGGTTGCACGCAACGTAGAAATGCCCATTACTTTCACACTGGTTGTAATTATTCCTGTTATACGATGGAATAACTGTTGTATTTTTATTTTATTTTGTGCTTCTGGCGTTGACTTCTAAGGCCCTAGCTATTCGATCTGGTGGAGCAACGCTCTAGAGTGAAGCCTAGGTTGCCCGGAACGTAGAGGTGACCATCACCTTCACTCTGGTTGCAATTATTCCTGTTATACGATGGAAAAACTGTGGTATTTATATTGTATTTTATGCTTCTTGTGTAGGCTTCTTAGGCCCTAACTATTCGATATGGGGGAACCACGCCCTAGACTGAAGCCTAGGTTGCCCGGAACGTAGAAATGACCATCACTTTCACACTGGTTGTAATTATTCCTGTTATACGATGGAATAACTGTTGTATTTTTATTTTATTTTGTGCTTCTGGCGTTGACTTCTAAGGCCCTAGCTATTCGATCTGGTGGTGCAACGCTCTAGAGTGAAGCCTAGGTTGCCCGGAACTTTGAAGTGACCATAACTTTCATAGTGGTTGCAATTATTCGTTTGATACCGTGGAAAAACTGTTGTATTTATATTGTATTTTATGCGTCTGGAGTTGTTTTCTAAGGCCCTAACTATTCGACCTGGTGGACCAACGCCCTACAGTGAAGCCTAGGTTGCACGGAACGTAGAAGTGCCCATTACTTTCACACTGGTTGTAATTATTCCTGTTATACTATGGAATAACTGTTGTATTTTTATTTCATTTTATGCTTCTGGCGTTGACCCCTATGGCCCTAGCTATTCGATCTAGTGGAGCAACGCCCTAGAGTGAAGCCTGTGTTGCCCGGAACGGAGAAATGACCATTACTTTCACACTGGTTCGAATTATTCCTTTTATACGATGGAAAATCTGTTGCATTTTTATTGTATTTTATGCGTCTGGCGTTGTTTTCTAAGGCCCTAACTATACGGCCTGGTGGAGCAACGCCCTAGAGTGAAGCCTAGGTTGTACGGAACGTAGAAATGGCCATTACCTTCACACAGGTTGCAATTATTCCTGTTATACGTTGGAAAAACTGTTGTATTTTTATTTCATTCTATGCTTCTTGAGTTGACTTCTAAGGCCCTAGCTACACGATCTGGTGGAGCATAGCCCTAGAGTGAAGCCTAGATTGCGCGGAACGTAGAAATCACCATCACTTTCACATTGGTTGCAATTATTCCGTTTATAGGATGGAAAAACTGTTGTATTTATATTGTATTTTGTGCTTCGGGCGTGGACTTCTAAGGCCTAGCTTTCGATCTGGTGGAGAAACGACCTAGAGTGAAGCCTAAGTTGCACGGAACGTAGAAATGACCATTACTTTCACACTGGTTGCAATCATTCCCGTTACACCATGGTAAAACTTCTGTATTTATATTGTATTTTGTGCTTCTGGCGTTGACTTCTAAGGCCCTAGCTATACGATCTGGTGGAGCAACGCTCTAGAGTGAAGCCTAGGTTGCCCGGAACGTAGAAATGACCATTACTTTCAGACCGGTTGCAATTACTGGTTTTATACGATGAAAAAACTGTTGTAATATTATTGTATTTTATGCGTCTGGCGTTGTTTTCTAAGGCCCTAACTATTCGACCTGGTGGAGCAACGCCCTAGAGTGAAACCTAGGTTGCACGGAACGTAGAAATGACCATTACTTTCACACTGGTTGCAATTATTCCCGTTACACCATGGTAAAACTTCTGTATTTATATTGTATTTTGTGCTTCTGGCGTTGACTTCTAAGGCCCTAGCTATACGATCTGGTGGAGCAACGCTCTAGAGTGAAGCCTAGGTTGCCCGGAACTTAATAATGACCATCACCTTCACTCTGGTTGCAATTATTCCTGTTATACGATGGAAAAACTGTGGTATTTATATTGTATTTTATGCTTCTTGTGTAGGCTTCTTAGGCCCTAACTATTCGATATGGGGGAACCACGCCCTAGACTGAAGCCTAGGTTGCCCGGGACGTAGAAATGATCATCACTTTCACACTGGTTGCATTTATTCCGGTTATACGATGGAAAAACTGTTGTATTTACGTTGTATTTTATGCTTCTGCTGTAGACTTCTTAGGCCCTAGCTATTCGATCTGGAGGAACAACGCCCTACAGTGAAGCCTAGGTTGCCCGGAACGTAGAAATGACCATCACTTTCACACTAGTTGCAATTATTCGTGTTATATGATGGAAAAACTGTTGTATCTATTTTGTATTTTATGCTTCTGGCGTTGACTTCTTAGGTCCTAACTATTGGATCTGGTGGAGCAACGCCCTAGGGTGAAGCCTAGGTTGCCCGGAACGTAGAAATGACCATAATTTTCCTACTGGTTGCAATTATTCGTTTTACACCGTGGAAAAACTGTTGTATTTATATTGTATTTTATGCGTCTGGAGTTTTTTTCTATGGCCCCAACTGTTCGACCTTGTAGTCCAACGCCCTAGAGTGAAACCTAGGTTACACGGAACGTAGGTATGCCCATTACTATCACACTGGTTGTAATTATTCTTGTTATACGATGGAATAACTGTTGTATTTTTATTTTATTTTGTGCTTCTGGCGTTGACTTCTAAGGCCCTAGCTATTCGATCTGGTGCAGCAACGCTCTAGAGTGAAGCCTAGGTTGCCCGGAACTTAAAAATTACCATCACCTTCACTCTGGTTGCAATTATTCCTGTTATACGATGGAAAAACTGTGGTATTTATATTGTATTTTATGCTTCTTGTGTAGGCTTCTTAGGCCCTAACTATTCGATCTGGTGGAGCAACGCCCTACAGCGTAACCTAGGTTGCCCGGAACGTAGAAATGACCTTTACTTTCACACTGTTTGCAAATATACACTATATACGGTGGAAAAGCTGTTGTATTTATATTGTATTTTATGCTTCTGGCGTCGATTTCTTAGGCCCTAACTATTCGATCTGGTGGAACAATGCCCTAGAGTGAAGCCTAGGTTGCCCGGAACGTTGAAATGACCATAACTTTCACACTGGTTGCAATTATTCGTTTTATACAATGGAAAAACTGTTCTATTTATTTCGTATTTTATGCTTCAGGAGCTGAATTCTAAGTCCCTAGATATTCGATCTGGTGGAGCAGCGCCCTAGAGTGAAGCCTAGGTTACCGGGAACATAGAAATGACCAGTACCTTCACACAGGTTGCAATTATTCCTGTTATACGGTGAAAAAGCTGTTGTATATTTATTTCATTTTATGCTTCTGGCGTTGACTCCTAAGGCCCTAGCTATTCGATCTAGTGGAGCAACGCCCTAGAGTGAAGCCTGTGTTGCCCGGAACGGAGAAGTGACCATTACTTTCACGCTGGTTCGAATTATTCCTTTTATACGATGGAAAATCTGTTGTAATATTATTGTATTTTATGCGTCTGGCGTTGTTTTCTAAGGCCCTAACTATTCGACCTGGTGGAGCAACGCCCTAGTGTGAGGCCTAGGTTGCACGGAACGTAGAAATGACAATTACTTTCACACTGGTTGCAATTATTCCCGTTATACCATGGTAAAACTTCTGTATCTATATTGTATTTTGTGCTTCGGTGGCTGACTTCTTAGGCCCTAAATATTCGATCTGGTGGAGCAACGCCCTAGAGTGAAGCCTAGCTTGCCCGGAACGTAGAAATGACCACTACTTTCACACTGGTTGCAATTATTCATGCTATACTATGGAAAAACTGTTGTATTTTTATTGTATTTTATGCGTCTGGCGTTGTTTTCTAAGGACCTAACTATTCGACCTGGTGGAGGAAGGCCCTAGAGTGAAGCCTAGGTTTGCCGGAACATAGAAATGTCCACTACTTTCACACTGGTTCTAATTATTCCTTTTATACGATGGAAAAACTGTTGCATTATTATTGTATTTTAGGCGCCTGGCGTTGTTTTCTAAGGCCCTAACTATTCGACCTGATGGAGCAACGCCCTAGAGTGAAGCCTAGGTTGCCCGAAACGTAGTAATGGCCATTACTTTCACACAGGATGCAATTATTCCTGTTATACGATGGAAAAACTGTTGTATTTTTATTTTATTTTATGCTTCTGGCGTTGACTTCTAGGGCCCTAGCTATTCGACCTGGTGGAGCAACGCCCTAGAGTGAAGCCTAGGTTGCCCGGAACGTAGAAATCACTATCACTTTCACACTGGTTGCAATTATCCCGTTTATACGATGGAAAAACTGTTGTATTTATATTGTATTTTGTGCTTCGGGCGTTGACCTCTAAGGCATAGCTATTCGATCTGGTGGAGAAACGACCTACGGTGAAGCCTAGGTTGCCACAAACGTAGAAATGACAAGTACTTTCACACTGTTTGCAATTATTCCTTTTATACGATGGTAATTCGGTTGTATTTTTATTTTATTTTATGCTTCTGGTGTTGGCTTCTAAGGCCGTAGCTATTCGATCTGGTGGAGCAACGCCCTAGAGTGAAGCATACGTTGCACGGAACGTAGAAATGACCATTACTTTCACACAGGTTCGAATTATTCCTTTTATACGTTGGAAAAACTGTTGTATTATTATTGTATTTTAGGCGCCTGGCGTTCTTTTCTAAGACCCTAACTATTCGACCTGGTGGAGCAACGCCCTAGAGTGAAGCCTGTGTTGCCCGGAACGTAGAAATGACCATTACTTTCACACTGGTTCGAATTATTCCTTTTACACGATGGCAAATCTGTTGTATTTTTATTGTGTTTTATGCGTCTGGCGTTGTTTTCTAAGGCCCTAACTATTCGACGTGGTGGAGCAACGCCCTAGAGTGAAGCCTAGGTTACACGGAACGTAGATATGACCATTACTTTCACACTGGCTGCAATTATTCCCGTTATACCATGGTAAAACTTCTGTATTTATATTGTATATTGTGCTTCGGATGTTGACTTCTAAGGCCCTAGCTATTCGATCTGGTGGAGAATCGACCTAGAGCGAAGCCTAGGTTGCCAGAAACGTAGAAATGGCCATTACTTTCACACAGGTTGCAATTATTCCTGTTATACGTTGGAAAAACTGTTGTATTTTTATTTCATTTTATGCTTCTGGCGTTGACTTCTAAGGCCGTAGCTATTCGATGTGGTGCAGCAACGCCCTGGAGTGAAGCCTAGGTTGCCCGGAACGTAGAAGTGACCATACCCTTCACACTGATTGCAATTATTCCTGTTATACGATGGAAAAACTGTTGTATTTCTATTGTATTTTATGCTCCTGGCGTTGACTTCTTAGGCCCTAACTATTCGATCTCGTTGAGCAACGCCCTAGAGTGAAGCCTAGGTTGCACGCAACGTAGAAATGCCCATTACTTTCACACTGGTTGTAATTATTCCTGTTATACGATGGAATAACTGTTGTATTTTTATTTTATTTTGTGCTTCTGGCGTTGACTTCTAAGGCCCTAGCTATTCGATCTGGTGGAGCAACGCTCTAGAGTGAAGCCTAGGTTGCCCGGAACGTAGAGATGACCATCACCTTCACTCTGGTTGCAATTATTCCTGTTATACGATGGAAAAACTGTGGTATTTATATTGTATTTTATGCTTCTTGTGTAGGCTTCTTAGGCCCTAACTATTCGATATGGGGGAACCACGCCCCAGACTGAAGCCTAGGTTGCCCGGAACGTAGAAATGACCATCACTTTCACACTGGTTGTAATTATTCCTGTTATACGATGGAATAACTGTTGTATTTTTATTTTATTTTGTGCTTCTGGCGTTGACTTCTAAGGCCCTAGCTATTCGATCTGGTGGTGCAACGCTCTAGAGTGAAGCCTAGGTTGCCCGGAACTTTGAAGTGACCATAACTTTCATAGTGGTTGCAATTATTCGTTTTATACCGTGGAAAAACTGTTGTATTTATATTGTATTTTATGCGTCTGGAGTTGTTTTCTAAGGCCCTAACTATTCGACCTGGTGGACCAACGCCCTACAGTGAAGCCTAGGTTGCACGTAACGTAGAAGTGCCCATTACTTTCACACTGGTTGTAATTATTCCTGTTATACGATGGAATAACTGTTGTATTTTTATTTCATTTTATGCTTCTGGCGTTGACCCCTATGGCCCTAGCTATTCGATCTAGTGGAGCAACGCCCTAGAGTGAAGCCTGTGTTGCCCGGAACGGAGAAATGACCATTACTTTCACACTGGTTCGAATTATTCCTGTTATACGGTGAAAAAGCTGTTGTATATTTATTTCATTTTATGCTTCTGGCGTTGACTCCTAAGGCCCTAGCTATTCGATCTAGTGGAGCAACGCCCTAGAGTGAAGCCTGTGTTGCCCGGAACGGAGAAGTGACCATTACTTTCACGCTGGTTCGAATTATTCCTTTTATACGATGGAAAATCTGTTGTATTTTTATTGTATTTTATGCGTCTGGCGTTGTTTTCTAAGGCCCTAACTATTCGAACTGGTGGAGCAACGCCCTAGAGTGAAACCTAGGTTGCACGGAACGTAGAAATGATCATTACTTTCACACTGGTTGCAATTATTCCCGTTACACCATGGTAAAACTTCTGTATTTATATTGTATTTTGTGCTTCGGAGGCTGACTTCTAAGGCCCTAGCCATTCGGTCGGGTGGAGCAACGCCCTAGAGTGAAGCCTAGGTTGCCCGAAACGTAGAAATGACAATATCTTGCACACTGTTTGCAACTATTCACGCTATACGGTGGAAAACCTGTCGTATTTCTATTGTATTTTATGCCTCTGGCCTTGACTTCTAAGGCCCTAGCTATTCGATCTCGTGGGGCAACGTCCTAGAGTGAAGCCTAGGTTGCCAGAAACGTAGAAATGACCATTACTTTCACACTGGTTCGAATTATTCCTTTTATACGATGGAGAATCTTTTGTATTTTTATTGTATTTTATGCGTCTGGCGTTGTTTTCTAAGGCCCTAACTATTCGACCTGGTGGAGCAACGCCCTAGTGTGAAGCCTAGGTTGGCCGGAACATAGAAATGACCACTACTTTCACACCGGTTGCAATTATTCCTTTTATACGATGGAAAATCTGTTGTATTTTTATTGTATTTTATGCGTCTGGCGTTGTTTTCTAAGGCCCTACCTATTCGACCTGGTGGAGCAACGCCCTAGAGTGAAACCTAGGTTGCACGGAACGTAGAAAAGGCCATTACTTTCACACAGGTGGCAATTATTCCTGTTATACGGTGAAAAAGCTGTTGTATTTTTATTTCATTTTATGCTTCTGGCGTTGACCCCTAAGGCCCTAGCTATTCGATCTAGTGGAGCAACGCCCTAGAGTGAAGCCTGTGTTGCCCGGAACGGAGAAATGACCATTACTTTCACACTGGTTCGAATTATTCCTTTTATACGATGGAAAATCTGTTGCATTTTTATTGTATTTTATGCGTCTGGCGTTGTTTTCTAAGGCCCTAACTATACGGCCTGGTGGAGCAACGCCCTAGAGTGAAGCCTAGGTTGTACGGAACGTAGAAATGGCCATTACTTTCACACAGGTTGCAATTATTCCTGTTATACATTGGAAAAACTGTTGTATTTTTATTTCATTCTACGCTTCTTGCGTTGACTTCTAAGGCCCTAGCTACACGATCTGGTGGAGCATCGCCCTAGAGTGAAGCCTAGATTGCGCGGAACGTAAAAATCACCATCACTTTCACATTGGTTGCAATTATTCCGTTTATAGGATGGAAAAACTGTTGTATTTATATTGTATTTTGTGCTTCGGGCGTGGACTTCTAAGGCCTAGCTTTCGATCTGGTGGAGAAACGACCTAGAGTGAAGCCTAGGTTGCACGGAACGTAGAAATGACCATTACTTTCACACTGGTTGCAATTATTCCCGTTACACCATGGTAAAACTTCTGTATTTATATTGTATTTTGTGCTTCGGAGGCTGACTTCTAAGGCCCTAGCCATTCGGTCGGGTGGAGCAACGCCCTAGAGTGAAGCCTCGGTTGCCCGAAACGTAGAACTGACAATATCTTGCACACTGTTTGCAATTATTCATGCTATACGGTGGAAAACCTGTCGTATTTCTATTGTATTTTATGCTTCTGGCCTTGACTTCTAAGGCCCTAGCTATTCGATCTCGTGGGGCAACGTCCTAGAGTGAAGCCTAGGTTGCACGGAACGTAGAAATGACCATTACTTTCACACTGGTTGCAATTATTCCCGTTATACCATGGTAAAACTTCTGTATTTATATTGTATATTGTGCTTCGGAGGTTGACTTCTAAGGCCCTAGCTATTCGATCTGGTGGAGAATCGACCTAGAGTGAAGCCTAGGTTGCCAGAAACGTAGAAATGACCATTACTTTCACACTGGTTCGAATTATTCCTTTTATACGATGGAAAAACTGTTGTACTTATATTGTATTTTATTATTCGGGCGTTGACTTCTAAGGCCCTAACCATTCGATCTTATAGAGCAATGCCCTAGAGTGAAACCTAGGTTGCCGGTAACGTAGAAATGACCATATCTTTCAGGCTGGCTGCTATTATTCGTTTTATACGATGGAAAAACTGTTGCATTTATATTGTATTTTATGCTTCTGGCGTTGACTTCTTAAGCCCTAACTGTTCGATCTGCAGGAACAACGCCCTAGAATGAAGCCTATGTTTCCCGGAACGTAGAAATGACCATTACTATCACACTGGTTGAATTGTTCATGCTATACGATGGAAAAACTGTTGCATTTTTTTTTGTATTTTCAGCATTTGGCTTTGACTTCTTAGGCCCTAGTTATTCGATCTTGGGGACCGACGCCCTAGCGTGAAGCCTAGGTTGCCCGGAACGTAGAAATGACCATCACTTACACACTGGTTGCATTTATTCCCGTTATACGATGGAAAAACTGTTGTACTTTTATTGTATTTTATGTTTCGGGCGTTGCCTTGTAAGGCCCTATGTATTCGATCTGGTGGAGCAATGTCCTAGAATGAAGCGTAGCTTGCCAGGAACGTAGAAATGCCCATCACTTTCACACTGGTTGCAATTATTCCCGTTATACGATGGAAAATCTCTTGTATTTGTATTGTATTTTATTTCCGGGCGTTGACTTCTAAGGCCCTAGCTATTCGATCTGGTGGAGCAACGCCCTAGAGTGAAGCCTAGGTTGCCCGAAACGTTGAAATGACCATTACTTTCACTCTGGTTGCAATTCTTCATGCTATACGATGGAAAACTGTTGTATTTATATTGTATTTTATGCTTCTGGCGTTGATCTCTAAGGTCCTAACGCTTCGATCTGGTGGAACAATGCCTCAGAGTTAAGTCTGGGATGCCCGAAACGTCGAAATGATCATTACTTTCACACTGGTTGCAGTTATTCCTGCTATACGATTAAAAAACTGTTGCATTTTTATTGTATTTTATGCTTCTGGCGTTGAATTCTAAGTACCTAACTATTCGATCTCGTGGAGCAACGCCCTAGAGTGAAGCCTAGCTTGCCCGGAACGTAGAAATGACCATTACCTTCACACCTGTTGCAATTATTCGTTTTATACGATGGAAAGACTGTTGTATTTATTTTGTATTTTATGCTTCGGGCGTTGACTTCTAAGGCCCGAGCTATTCGACGTTGTGGACCAACGCCCTAAACTGAAGCGTAGGTTGCGAGGAACATAGAAATGAGCGTTACCTTCACACTTGTTGCAATTATTCCTAATATACGATGGAAAAACTGTTGGATTTTTATTGTACTTTATGCTTCTGGCGTCGACTTGTAAGACCCTATATATTCGATCTGGTGGAACAACGCCCTAGAGTGAAGCCTAGGTTGCACGCAACGTAGAAATGACCATCACTTTCACACTGGCAGCAATTATTCCTGTTATACGATTGTAAAGCTTTCGTATTTATATTGTATTTTATGCTTCAGGCGTTGACTTCTAAGGCCGTAACAATTCGATGTAGTGGAGCAACGCCCTAGAGTGAAGCCTAGTTTCCCGGAAGGTGGAAATGACAATTACTTTCACACTGGTTGCAATTATTCCTGTTATACGATGTACAAACTGTTGGATTTTTATTGTACTTTACGCTTCCGTCGTCGACTTCTAAGGACCTATGTATTCGATCTGGTGGAGCAATGCCTCAGAGTTATGTCTAGGATGCCCGGAGCGTTGAAATGGCCATAACTTCCACACTGGCTGCAATTATTCGTTTTATACAATGGGAAGACTGTTGCATTTTTATTGTATTTTTTGCCTCTGGCGTTGACTTCTAAGGCCCTAACTGTTCGATCTTGTGGAGGAACGCCCTAGAGTGAACCCTAGGTTGCCCGGAACGAAGAAATGACCATAAATTTCACACTAGTTGCAATTATTCGTTTTATATGATGGAAAAGCTGTTGTATGTATATTGTATTTTATGCTTCTGGCGCTGACTTCTAAGGTCCTAGCTATTCGATCTCGTGGGGCAACGTTCAAGAGTGAAGCGTATGTTGCCCGAAACGTAGATGTTGGAATCGCTTAAAATAAGGGATCCAACGGAGGTCCGGATGAGGTGAGATTGAGGGGATACGAAAGAAAACGAAAACCCAAGATTTATATTTTGTCGGCCCTTAAAAGGGCTTTTGAGCGACGTTTGTTTAAAGTTTCTGGGGGCTGGGTGCTGGCTCCGGTCCTCGTCGGTGGATCGGATGGCCCTGGCTGGTGGTGATGCCGGCGCTCCTCTTAGCGACGTTGGCGTCTGAAAAAGAGGGATAGCGGCGGAACCGCGGCGGTAAGCAAGAGTGGAAGTCTAGCTATACCAAAGATTCCCAACTTCAGGCTGCGCTCGGGAGCCTATTTGGAGGGGATAGCAATACCTTGCCTATAACGCAAAGGTAATGCAGTGGACTGTATTATCGACTCTTCTTCTGGTGCGAAGAAGAAGTCGATGAGCGAGAGACTACAGAGGAGGAGGGACCCCTTCTCTTCGCCTTGCACCTTTTGAAAATATTCGTTTCGTACGAATCCAAGCAACATAAGGATTCGTGAGCGGAGGGACACGCTATAACCAGCGAATTGCTGGTCCTGGAGGCTGAGGACGGCTAGAGGCTCCGCGACTACGTTCACCTTACCGTGTGCTTCTATTCGTCACACGGGGGTTGCTACTAAACGGGGTGGCAGAGCACGAGTAACGCAGAGGTGATAGGCACGTACGTTATCTCTCTCTGTTGTAACCCGTCTCTCAGGAATCCAACAGGCAGCGGCCTTTGTTGCTCCGAGACGAAACGAGACTCAGAGAATCAGGGCAGGCCCCGATTCCAAGAGTGCAAATCTCGATCAATTGTCTCCTAAAACAAACCAGGTGCTCTTTCGTACGTATTATACGTACGAATCGAGCAGAGCTTCCTAGTCTGTCGGCGACAGAGGTTCAGCTTGTGAGAGCTAGTGAGATTTCAAGTGTCTGGTAACCAACCTACTTGAAATCTGGAGACTGGCTGAGCTGAGAAACGCTTGACGAACGGTCCCACTGACTGCTGCAAGCTAGGCTGTCGTAAGACGACTGGGGCGAGAGCCGCGCGTGTCTCCGCGAAGCGGAAGACGTGCCAAATTTTACCACTACGCGGCGCTCACAAATTATCTTTTGTTTCGTGCTAATGTAGTACGATGTACTCTCTCTCTCCTTCAGGCTCCGATGTGCCCACTCGACATCGAGCCTGGAGTTCAAAACCGTTGCTCGACAACGCTTACTTTGTTTGAACTTTAATTTTGACGACAAAAACAAGTCATACGACAGCTGATCGTGTTTTGCTGCTAGGACAACTTATGCTCCGACCGAAGGCCACCTTCGGTCGGTCACGTATACCAACAAATTACGAATCTCGCGGACGAGCCAAATGCCCGTTATATAACCGCTTTTTAAACATACCGCCCCCCTTGCACGGTCCGTGCAACAGAGAATCGGTAATGCTCCGTCGTATGCACATCGTAACGCGAGACTCGAAAGACTAATACTTTCTTCGCGAATGAGAGAGAGGGGTGCTGCAAGTGAAGTTCAATTGAAGTGAACTCACTCGCAGCGTTGTCGTATATTGAATCAAAATATGAATTCAATTGAACTTACTTATGCGCTGGTGGAGACGCGCTCTGCTGCGGGTGTAGCTGCTGCTGCTGTTGCAGCAGCCGCATTGATGTTTCGACCGCAATGCCGACCGCTGCCCGCTTAAGTTCCGCCAACGTCGGTCCTCGAGGCCGGGGTGGTCGCCGGGTGCGGCTGGTTGTCGTGGAGGGCCAAGCCGCCACCAAGGCCCTCGAGGTCGATGGTGCGGAGGCGGGCTGCCTCCTTTCCTCTCGTGGCCTCGGTTGTGGCCCGTTGCGGGGCCTGCTGCCTCTTGGATTTTCTTCCTCCTTCGCGGGGGTGCTCGTAGGGTGCCCCGGACGGGGCTCCGGCGTCGAGGCCTCCGGTGTTGCTCTCCAGAACAGCGACGTTAATCGCTGCTCTTTGTCCCAACGGAATACATACCGTCCCCCAGGGACTGTGCAGCGATATCTCCTGGTTGTCTTTGGGATGTGCTCCGGGACACGGAGCTGGAGAGGGCCCATTTTAAACGCCCACTCCTCCTTAGGCACTTGGGACGGCGACTCCGGCGTCGCCTCCCGCGGGGTCTCAACCGTCTGCTCCACAGTGTCGGCTGGGTGGAGGTCCGGCTGTAGTGCCTTCTCCCCGATCTTGAGGCACCGGTCGAAGGTATCCGATATCTCCTTTTGCGTCGCGATGGTGTTGATTTCCATAGTGGCGTACAACTGATTAGGCCGTCGCGACGCTCCCAGCCGATTTCGGCGGCGCCCGCGATTTCGCGGGGGCGCTTTTTCCCTTGGAGAGATAGAGACGGGAATACATCGTCTCCCCTCCTCGCGGCTTAAGGGTTTAGGAAGAGGGGGTCCCGATTGTTCGATTTTCTTCTAGAACAATCGGTCTAACCTTGGTGTCTCCCTGGTTTTTTCCGAAAATTCTTTACAGGTGTTTATTTTGCCCGCTCGACCTCGACACCGGTCGTCGTAGCGGGCTCATCCACGGGTAACCTACACATCCTTGTGATAGGGCGTGTGTAAGTTGACTTTGCTGTACGTACTTTTACCACACGTACATTTCCGTCTTTCCCCGGGAACACCTCCTCAATTCTTCCCATCTCCCACTGATTGGGGGGAAGAAGAGGATTCTGCACTAGCACCAGGTCTCCTGGTTGCAGTTGCAGTTGGGTGGCGCGCCACTTGTAGCGATTTTGGAGGTGAGTGAGGTAATCGCGCGTCCAATGCCTCCACAGTTGCTCGTGGAATTTCTGAATCGCTCTCCAACGCGACAATCGCGAGAGTTTTTCATTTTCCACGGACTGCAGCGGAATCGCATTTAGTGGTCTGCCTGTCAGGAAGTGACCGGGCGTAAGAGACGCATAGTCGTCTGGGTCGTCACTCAGGGGAGCGATCGGTCGCGAGTTAAGGCACGCTTCGATCTTGCAGAGCAACGTCTGCATTTCCTCTCCTGTTGGTGTGAACTCTCCCAACGTGCGTTTCAAATGGTGTTTCACCGATTTCACGCCGGCCTCCTGCATTCCACCGAAGTGTGGGGCACTGGGTGGATTGAACCGCCACTGTATGCCCATAGCACCGCATTTATTATGCGTATCCGTTGCAGAAAATACTGCACGACAGTGCTGTTGTAATTCTCGATCGGAACCGACGAAATTGGTTCCATTGTCACTGAAAATGCTGGACGGGATTCCTCGTCGTGCAACAAACCGATCGAGTGCGGCTAAGAACGCGCTCGTCGTGTTGTCATGGACGAGTTCGATATGGACAGCCCTCGTAGCGTAACAAACAAACACCGCGATGTACGCTTTGTGAGCTGTTTTGCCTCGGCCCGCGGAGTCGCGGACACGGTAAGGTCCCGCGTAATCCACTCCACAATTGTCGAATGCTCTTGACGGGCGGCAGCGCTCCGGGGTCAGATGCTGCATTATTTGCGTGGACGTGTTGCCTCGCCACCTTACGCATCGCATGCATTTGTTGACCACAGTTTTCGCTGCATTTCGACAACCGAGGATCCAATAATTTTGCCTGACAGTGTGCAAGGTCAACTGCAAGCCCTCATGCAACGCATCTACGTGGCACTGCCTACTTATTAATGTCGAAACATAATGCTTAGGCCGTATTATCGGGTGCTTGGTTGCCCATGCAAGCGTCGCATTCTCCAGTCTTCCACCGACTCGCAGGACGTCCTTATCGTCGAGGAACGGGTTGAGACTTTTCAAGGGAGACTTCACAGGGATACTGCGATGATTTTTTAAGCATCGGTATTCCTCTGCGAAATGCGAGCCCTGTATATGGCGTGCGAGGCGCTCAGCTGCGTTACGCATTCCTGCCGCCTCGATTACTTGACCGGCGTTTGACCTTTGATCGACGCGCGACGGTCTTCGCCAACGAAGACAGTACGCCGTTACACGTAACACTTTTCTCCATGATTGAAAACGGAACAGAAAATCCCATTCCGGCTTCGGAGTTGCTACGTGTGCATGCGCTACGCGCTTGCTTTCATCGGTCTCAACGGAAGCGGGTATGGCGGGCCATTGCGCTTACGCTTCGCTCAGCCATGTCGGTCCAAACGTCCATAGGTTCGACTGCAGAAATTCTGCCGCGTCGATCCCGCGCGAATTTAAATCCGCGGGGTTCGAACGGGTCGGCACGTAACGCCATTCCGCGTTCGGGAGGGCACTTTGGATTTTCGACATTCGGTTGGCCACTATAACCTTCCAGGTCGATGGGTGTTTTTTCAGCCAAGCTAGAGCGATCGTTGAGTCGGTCCAACAGACTACACGATCCATTTTCATTGCAAGTGAGTCTCTCACGTGCAAGATTAGCTCGGCTAGCAGTACGGCCCCTTTCAATTCAAGAACTGGGATCGACTGTGTTTTTATTGGAGCCACTCGCGTTTTTGCCATCAACAGCGATGTAAACACACCGTTGTCTATCGTCGTCACTCTTAAATAAGTGACGGCCGAATAGGCTGCGAGCGATGCGTCACAAAATCCGTGCAGTTCCACAGAAGTCGTGTCGGCTCCATAACGGATCCATCGGGGAAGTTTCCACTGGGTCAATCTGCTCCAATCCGCACAAAATGTGTTCCACATTTTGAGCGTTTCTGCGGAAACTTGCTCGTCGCACTGGATTTTCTCCAGCCATTGGGACTGCATTAAAGTTTTCGCGCGAATCACGACTGGCGAAAGCCAGCCGAGAGCGTCGTATAATTTTGCAATTTCCGAAAACAAAGTACGCTTTGTGATCGGTGTTGCAGACGGTTGGAAGCGTTGCAGATTAAAGTAGAAAAAATCTCCTGATGGAATCCATCGCAGACCGAGTACCTTTAATTCGGAATTATCAAACAAATCAAGGTCGACTGCGTGGGAGTGCGAGCTATGTGGAATATTGCCTAATAAATCTGGCGAATTTCCAGCCCACTTACGAAGGTTAAGTCCACCTTGCTGTAAGAGCTCGCACGTTTGTTTACGGATTTGCTCCAACAATAGTTTGTCCGGAGCTCCCATAAACACGTCGTCAACATAGACGGTCTTCTCGAGGATAGGAGCGGCGAGCGGGAAGCTGTCGCCGTCCTGTTTTTTCAGCTCGAGAAGCGTTCGCATCGATAAATATGGGGCACACGCCGTACTGTAGGTCACGGTTTTTAACTCGAACGCTATATTTCGTTCGGTTTCTGGCGTGCGCCACACGATGCATTGGAATCGACGATCCTCTGCAGCTACGAGAATTTGTCGAAACATTTTCTCGATATCTGCTACTAGCACGTATTGATACAGACGCCACCGCGTTAATACTGCGGTGATATCGTTCTGTAATTTCGGTCCTACGTAGAGGATGTCGTTCAGCGAGCGTCCGCCCGCTGTTTTACTGGAAGCGTTAAACACGACGCGCAGCTTCGTCGTAGCGCTTTCCGTTCGAACAACCGCTCTATGTGGAATGTAGAGTCGTGTTTTGTCGAGGAACTCTAGGCGAGTCATATGACACTACGACTCATATTCAGTGAGAAACTCACTGTATTCCTTCATGAGGGTTGGATCCAGGTCCAGTTTTTTCCTTAACCTGGTCAACGCGGAGAGAGCTATTGGAAGAGATTCTCCCAACAGCTCGTCCGGGTTTTCGTGGTTGAAGGGCAACCGAACGATGAATCGTCCCGTCACGTCTCGCGCGACGGTTTTTGCGAAGTATTCTTCGCATTCGTCCTCTGCCTTGGTATTCACCAATTTCGAGGGTATCTCCTCTATCTCCCAAAACCTTCGTATCGCTTTATCGAGCGATTCGAGGACGGTGCAATGCAGCGTCCTCACGGAGTTTGGGGAAGAGGTGGCTGCGTCGACCGGGCCTGACAGTATCCAGCCTAAAGCTGTTTCCTGCGCGATCGGCCCTCGCTTACCGAATCGCCGAAGCCCTGGTCGAATGATGCTCGCATATGTCCCAGCTCCGATCAGCACCTCTATTGGGCGGTTTGAAGCGGGGTCAGGATCCGCGAGTGTCAGTTCACGTAACGCGGTGTATTCCGGCACGTGAACCGACGGCGGGGCATACGAGGTGATTCGAGGCACCATGTATGCACTGGTGCGGAACGCCTCCTCAGTGCAACGTGTCGAACCGAACACGATATCCACGCTATATTTTATATCCTGGGCTTTTCCGTCCCCCAAGCCCGTAACCGTGGCTGGGGTTTTCCTTCTCGCGAGTCGCAAGTCATTTGCGAGGTTCGCGGAAATGAAGGAGGCTTCCGAGCCCTGGTCTATGAGTGCACGCGCGATGCGCGTCGTGCCTCCCTTTCCTGTGACTCGCACACTTGCCGTCGCCAGAAACACAGCTGGTGTTCCGCTCTCCGTCGCACTACAGTGCGACGTCACGTCGGCGCTTGATGTAGAAGCACGAGATTTCGTGTTTACATTCGCCGGCTCGCGTGCGGGAACGTTACTCCGTCCCGCTTCCCGCTGGCCCTGCTGTGGCTTTTTCGTCGATCGACGATTGCCTGTGCCGACTTGTGGTGCGTCAAAGTGCAGAATAGTATGATGCTTCTTACTGCACTTTGTACACGCTGCGTTCTTAGGGCAACGCGCGACTGTGTGAGTCGAAGCGAGACAGTTTATACACGACTGATTCGCTTTAATATAATGGAAGCGCAGTTCAGGCGTAAGCAGCTTGAACTTTTTGCACGTTGTAATTCCGTGCGGCAATCCGCAGAATGTACACTCCGAGGTTGGACTGGGAGAGCTTTCGACTACGGCGTTATGTTGCCGTATGCGAGGTTTTGCCTTGGGGTCAACCGCTTGTTTCTGTAGCGGGTTGATCAGCACGTGCAGCCTGTGCTCTTGCTCCATGAGAAAATCCAACATCTCATTAAATGAGGGGATTTCTGCATTGAGCTTTTGCGTGCCCTCCCACTCCCATTCTAGGGATTGGTCCAACTTAGATTTGATCAGGATGACCAACACGTCGCTGTAGTGCTCTACCTTGCGCCCCAGCTTCTGGAGCGCGGCGAGCGTTTGTTTCCAGCCGACGGTGACCTGTTGCAGGCTTTCTATGTCGCCCGTCCTGATCGGCTTCAGCTTCGTGAATGTTGCGTGTAGCTGGAGCACCATACGACGTGGGTTCCCGAATTGTTCGGTCAGGGTATCCCACGCCGGCTTGAAATTACGATCCGCAATTTCAAGCGTGGCAATCGATGCGAGTGCCTCTCCTTCCAAGCAGCCGTTCAGATATTGCAAACGTTGTGCATCTGATAACCGTTGATCTTTTATTATACTTGCGGTAAACAGATCCGCAAAGTGACACCACTTTCGCGGATCTCCGCTAAATCTCGGTAAATTCTGCTTGGGAAGCTCAAGCGTACTAGGCTGGCCGGTTGCTCCGGCACCCGCGGTATTCCCGAGGTTACCGAATCCAGCCGATCTCTTTTCCTGGATGAGGCTGTCCAATTCCGTCATCAGGAAATTCTGAGCTTCATGGAACGCATCTTCTGCATCATCCATCGTACTCTCGCTGAAGAAGGGTATGACCTTCCGTTTGCTGTCAGGGACTTCCTTTTTGAGCTGTTTAACTCGCTCTTGGGTGTCCCTCCAAACGTCCGTCACATACTCTAACTTCGGCTTGAGGAGAGAGATGGTGTAATTATTTCGCCCCTTTTTCTTCAGATTAGTCACGAGTCGGGTCCTTCCCCGAATTCGTGACTGAATATCCTCCATCGCAACCTCCAGGGCAGGAAGAGTCAACTGCTCCTTTGTGGGGTTCGACATGGTGATATACATCGAGAGGTAAACACTGCTCGAAGGTTAACCTGAAGTGAACGTTTCTTTCACCCTTTCTCAACCTTTCAATCCGGCTCGAAGGACCTTTTGTTGGAATCGCTTAAAATAAGGGATCCAACGGAGGTCCCGATGAGGTGAGATTGAGGGGATACGAAAGAAAAGGAATACCCAAGTTTTATATTTTGTCGGCCCTTAAAAGGGCTTTTGAGCGACGTTTATTTAAAGTTTCTGGGGGCTGGGTGCTGGCTCTGGTCCTCGTCGGTGGATCGGATGGCCCTGGCTGGTGGTGACGCCGGCGCTCCTCTTAGCGACGTTGGCGTCTGAAAAAGAGAGATAGCGGCGGAACCGCGGCGGTAAGCAAGAGTGGAAGTCTAGCTATACCAAAGATTCCCAACTTCAGGCTGCGCTCGCGTGCCTATTTGGAGGGGATAGCAATACCTTGCCTATAACGCAAAGGTAATGCAGTGGACTGTATTATCGTCTCTTCTTCTGGTGCGAAGAAGAAGTCCATGAGCGAGTGACTAGAGAGGAGGAGGGACCTCTTCTCTTCGCCTTGCACCTTTTGAAAAGATTCGTTTCGTACGAATCCAAGTAACTTAGGGATTCGTGAGCGGAGGGACACGCTATAACCAGCGAATTGCTGGTCCTGGAGGCTGAGGACGGCCAGAGGCTCCGCGACTACGTTCACCTTACCGTGTGCTTCTATTCGTCACACGGGGGTTGCTACTAAACGGGGTGGCAGAGCACGAGTAACGCAAAGGTGATAGGCACGTACGATATCTCTCTCTGTTGTAACCCGTCTCTCAGGGATCCAACAGGCAGCGGCCTTTGTTGCTCCGAGACGAAACGAGACTCAGAGAATCAGGGCAGGCCCCGATTCCAAGAGTGCAAATCTCGATCAATTGTCTCCTAAAACAAACCAGGTGCTCTTTCGTACGTATTATACGTACGAATCGAGCAGAGCTTCCTAGTCTGTCGGCGACAGAGGTTCAGCTTTTGTGAGCTAGTGAGATTTCAAGTGTCTGGTAACCAAACTACTTGAAATCTGGAGACTGGCTGAGCTGAGAAACGCTTGACGAACGGTCGCACTGACTGCTGCAAGCTAGGCTGTCGTAAGACGACTGGGGCGAGAGCCGCGCGTGTCTCCGCGAAGCGGAAGACGTGCCAAATTTTACCACTACGCGGCGCTCACAAATTATCTTTTGTTTCGTGCTAATGTAGTACAATGTACTCTCTCTCTCCTTCAGGCTCCGATGTGCCCACTCGACATCGAGCCTGGAGTTCAAAACCGTTGCTCGACAACGCTTACTTTGTTTGAACTTTAATTTTGACGACAAAAACAAGTCATACGACAGCTGATCGTGTTTTGCTGCTAGGACAACTTATGCTCCGACCGAAGGCCACCTTCGGTCGGTCACGTATACCAACAAATTACGAATCTCGCGGACGAGCCAAATGCCCGTTATATAAACGCTTTTTAAACACTAGAAATGACCATTACTTTCACACTGGTTGCAATTATTCATGCTATACGATTGAAAAACTGTTGCATTCTTATTGTATTTTCTGCTTCTGGCTCTGACATCTAAGGTCCTAGCCATTCGATGTGGTTGAGCAACGCCCTAGAGTGAGGCCTAGGTTGGCCGGAACGTAGAAATGACCATCTCTTTCACACTGGTTGCAATTAATCCTGTTATACGATGGAAAAACTGTTGTGTTTTATTGCATTTTATTCTTCGGGCGTTGACTTCTAAGGCACTAGCTATTCGATCCGGTGGAGCAACGCCCTAGGGTGAAGCCTTGGTTGCCCGGAACGTAGAAATGACCATTACTTTCACACTGGTTGCAATTATTCCTGTCATACGATGGAAAACCTGTTGTATCTTTATTGTATTTTATGCTTCTGGCGTTGACTTCTTAGGCCCTAACAATTGGATCTGGTGGACTAACGCCCTAGAGTGAAGCGACGGTTGCCAGGAACGTAGAAATGACCATCACTTTCACACTATTTGCAATTATTCCTGTTATAAGATGGAAAAATTCTTGTATTTATATTCCCTTTTATGCTTCTAGCGTTGCCTTCTTAGGCCCTAACTATTTGATCTGGTGGAGCACCTCCCTGGTGTGAAGCCTAGGTTGCACGGAACGAAGAAATGACCGTACATTTCACACTCGTAGGAATTATTCGTTTATACGATGGAAAAAGTGTTGTATTTATTTTGTATTTTATGCTTCTGGCGTTGACTTCTTAGGCCCTAACTATTCGATCTGGTGGACCGACGCCCTAGAGTGATGTATAGGTTGCCCGGAACGGAGAAATGACAATAAGTTTCATACTGATTGCAATTATTGCTTTTACACGATGGAAAAACTGTTGTATTTTTATTGTATTTTACATATTGTATTTTCCATCGTATGACTGGAATAATTGCAACCAGTGTGAAAGTTATGGTCACTTCTACGTTCCTGGCAACCTAGGCTTCACTCTAGGGCGTCATTCCGCCGGATCGAATGGCTAGGGCTTAAGAAGTCAGCGCCAGAAGCATAAGATACAATATAAATACAACAGTGTTTCCCTTGTATAACAGGAATAATTGCAACCAGTGTGTAAGCTATGGTCATTTCTACGTTCCGGGCAACCTAGGCTTCACCCTAGGGCGTTGCTCCAACAGATCCAATAGTTAGGACATAAGAACTCAACGCCAGAAGCATAAAATACAAAATAGATACACAGCTTTTCCATCATATAACAGGTATAATTGCAACCAGTGTGAAGGTGATGGTCACTTCTACGTTCCGGGCAACCTAGGCTTCAGTCTAGGGCGTTGTTCCCCCAGTTCGAATAGTTAGGGCCTAAGAAGCCTACGCCAGAAGCATAAAATACAATATAAATACAACAGTTTTTCCATCGCATAACAGGAATAATAGCAACCAGTGTGAAGGTGATGGTCATTTCTAAGTTCCGGGCAACCGAGGCTTCACTCTAGAGCGTTGCTTCTCCAGATCGAATAGCCAGGGCCTTAGAAGTCAACGCCAGAAGCACAAAATAAAATAGAAATACAACAGCTATTCCATCGTGTAACAGGAATAATTACAAGCAGTGTGAAAGTAATGGGCATTTCTACGTTCCGTGCAACCTAGGCTTCACTCTAGGGCGTTGGACCACCAGGTAGAATAGTTAGGGCCTTGGAAAACAACTCCAGACGCATAAAATACAATATAAATAAAACAGTTTTTCCACGGTATAAAACGAATAATTGCAACCAGTATGAAAATTATGGTCATTTCTACGTTCCGGGCAACCTAGGCTTCAACATAGGGCGTTGCTCCACCAGATCCAGTACTTAGGACCTAAGAAGTCAACGCCAGAAGCATAAAATACAAAATAGATACAACAGTTTTTCCATCATATAACAGGAATGATTGCAACTAGTGTGAAAGTGATGGTCATTTCTACGTTCCGGGCAACCTAGGCTTCACTCTAGAGCGTTGTTCCTCCAGATCGAATAGCTAGGGCCTAAGAAGTCTACAGCAGAAGCATAAAATACAATATAAATACAACAGTTTTTCCATCGTATAACAGGAATAAGTGCAACCAGTGTGAAAGTGATGGTCATTTCTACGTTCCGGGCAACCCAGGCTTCAGTCTAGGGCGTGGTTCCCCCATATCGAATAGTTAGGGCCTAGGAAGCCTACGCCAGAAGCACAAAATACAATATAAATATCACAGTTTTTCCATTGTATAACAGGAATAATTGCAACCAGAGTGAAGGTGATGGTCATTTCTAAGTCCGCGGCAACCTGGGCTTCACTCTAGAGCGTTGCTCCACCATATCGAATAGCTAGGGCCTTAGAAGTCAACGCCAGAATCACAAAATAAAATAAAAATACAACAGTTGTTCAATCGTATAACAGGAATAATTACAACCAGTGTGAAAGTAATGGTCATTTCTGCGTTCCGGGCCCCATAGGCTTCACTCTTGGACGTTGCCCCACCAGATCGAATAGCTAGGACCTTGGAAGTCAAAGCCAGACGCAGAAAATACAATATAAATAAAACAGTTTTTCCACGGTATGAAACGAATAATTGCAACCAGTACGAAAATTATGGTCATTTCTACGTTCCGGGCAACCTAGGCTTCACCATAGGGCGTTGCTCCACCAGATCCAATACTTAGGACCTAAGAAGTCAACGCCAGAAGCATAAAATACAAAATAGATACAACAGTTTTTCCAGCATATAACAGGAATAATAGCAACCAGTGTGAAAGTTATGGTCATTTCTACGTTCCGGCCAACCTAGGCATCAGTCTAGGGCGTGGTTCCCCCATATCGAATAGTTAGGGCCTAAGAAGCCTACGCCAGAAGCATAAAATACAATATAAGTACCACAGTTTTTCCATCGTATAACAGGAGTAATTGCAACCAGAGTGAAGGAGATGGTCATTTCTAAGTTCCCGGCAACCTAGGCTTCACTCTAGAGCGTTGCTCCACCATATCGAATAGCTAGGGCCTTAGAAGTCAACGCCTGAAGCACAAAATAAAATAAAAATACAACAGTTATTCCATCGTATAACAGGAATAATTACAACCAGTGTGAAAGTAATGGGCATTTCTACGTTCCGGGCAACCTAGGCTTCACCCTAGTGCGTTGTTCCACCAGATCGAATAGTTAGGTCCTAATAAGTCAACGCCAGAAGCATAAAATACGATATATGTACAACAGCCTTTCCATCGTATCAAACGAATAAGTGCAACCAGTGTGAAAGCAATGGCCATTTCTACGTTCCGGGCATCCTAGACTTAACTCTAGGGCGTTGCTCCACCAGATCGAATAGCTACGGCCTTAGAAGTCGACGCCCGAAGCATAAAATACAATAAAAATACAACAGCTTTTCATTCGTATAACAGGAATAATAGCAACCAGAGTGATGGTGATGGACACTTCCAAGTTCCGGGCAACCTAGGCTTCACTCTAGAGCGTTGCTTAACCAGATCGAATAGCCAGGGCCTTAGAAGTCAACGCCAGAAGCACAAAATAAAATAGAAATACGACAGCTATTCCATCGTATAACAGGAATAATTACAAGCAGTGTGAAAGTAATGGGCACTTCTACGTTCCGTGCAACCTAGGCTTCACTCTAGGGCGTTGGACCACCAGGTCGAATAGTTAGGGCCTTAGAAAACAACTCCAGACGCATAAAATACAATATAAATAAAACAGTTTTTCCACGGTATAAAACGAATAATTGCAAACAGTATGAAAATTATGGTCATTTCTACGTACCGGGCAACCTAGGCTTCAACATAGGGCGTTGCTCCACCAGATCCAATTCTTAGGACCTTAGAAGTCAACGCCAGAAGCATAAAATACAATAAAAATACAACAGTTTTTCCATCGTATAACGGGAATAATTGCAACAAATGTGAACATGATGGTCATTTCCACGATCCAGGCAACCTAGTCTTCACTCTAGGGCATTCCTCCACCAGATCCAATAGTTAGGGCCTAAGAAGTCAACGACAGAAGCATAAAATACAATAAAGATACAACAGCTTTTCCATCGTATAACAGGAATAATTGCAGCCAGAGTGAAGGTGATGGTCATTTCTACGTTCCGGGCAACCCTGGCTTCACCCTAGGTCGTTGCTCCACAAGATCGAATAGCTAGGGCCTTAGAAGTCAACGCCAGAATCATAAACTAAAATAATAATAGTGTAGTTATTCCATCGTATAACAGGAATAATTACAACCAGTGTGAAAGAAATGGGCATTTCTACGTTCCGTGCAACCTAGACTTCACTCTAGGGCGTTGCTCCACCAGGTCGAATAGTTGGGGCCTTAGAAAACAACTCCAGGCGAATAAAATACAATAAAAATACGACAGTTTTACCATCGTATAACTGTCACAGTTGCAACCAGTGTGAAAGATATGGTCATTTCTACGTTTCGGGCAACCTAGGCTTCAGTCTAGAGCGTGGTTCCCCCATATCGAATAGTTAGGGCTTAAGAAGCCTACGCCAGAAGCATAAAATGCAATATAAATACCACAGTTTTTCCATCGTATAACAGGAATAATTGCAACCAGAGTGAAGGTGATGGTCATTTCTAAGTTCCCGGCAACCTAGCCTTCACTCTAGAGCGTTGCTCCACCATATCGAATAGCTCGGGCCTTAGAAGTCATCGCCAGAAGCACAAAATAAAATAAAAATACAACAGTTATTCCATCGTATAACAGGAATAATTACAACCAGTGTGAAAGTAATGGGCATTTCTACGTTCCGTGCAACCTAGGCTTCACGCTACGGCGTTGGTCCACGAGGTCCAATAGATAGGGCCTTAGAAAACAACTCCAGACGCATAAAATACAATATAAATACAACAGTTTTTCCACGTTATAAAACGAATAATTGCAACCAGTATGAAAGTTATGGTCGTTTCTACGTTCCGGGCAACCTAGTCTTTACCCTAGGTGGTTGCTCTAAAAGATCCAATGGTCAGGACCTTAGAAGTCAACGCCAGAAGCATAAAATACAATATAAATACAATAGTTTTTCCATCGTATAAAACGAATAATTGCAACCAGTATGAAAGTTATGGTCATTTCTACGTTCCGGGCAACCTAGTCTTTACCCTAGGTGGTTGCTCTAAAAGATCCATTGGTTAGGACCTTAGAAGTCAACGCCAGAAGCATAAAATACAATATAAATACAAAATTTTTTGCATCGTATAACAGGAATAATTGCCACCAGTGTGAAAGTGAAGGGCATTTCTGCATTCCGGGCAACCTAATCTTCACTCTAGGGCGTTGCTCCTCCAGATAGAATAGTTAGGGCCCAGGAAGTCAACGCCAGAAGCATAAAATACAATACAAATACATCAGTGTTTCCCTTGTATAACAGGAATAATTGCAACCAGTGTGAAAGGTATGGTCATTTCCACGTTCCGGGCAACCTAGGCTTCACTCTAGGTCGTTGCTCCACCACATCGAATAGCTACGGCCTTAGGAGTCAACGCCAGAGGCATAAAATACAAAATAAATACAACAGTTTTTCCATCGTATAACAAGAATAATTGCAACCAGTGTTAAAGTGATGGTCATTTCTACATTCCGGGCAACCTAGGCTTCACTCTAGGGCGTTGCTCCACCAGATCGACTAGTTAGGGCCTAAGAAGTCAACGCCAGAAGCATAAAATACAATATAAATCCAACAGTTTTTCCCTTGTATAACAGGAATAATTGCAACCAGTGTGTAAGCTATGGCCATTTCTTCGTTTCGGGCAACCTAGGCTTCACTCCAGGGCGTTGGTCCACCAGATCCAATAGTTAGGGCCTAAGAAGTCAACGACAGAAGCATAAAATACAATAAAGATACAACAGCTTTTCCATCGTATAACAGGAATAATTGCAACCAGAGTGAAGGTGATGGTCATTTCTACGTTCCGGGCAACCTAGGCTTCACTCTAGGGCGTAGATCCACCAGATCGAATAGTTAGGGCCTTAGAAGTCAATGCCAGATGCATAAAATACAATAGAAATACAACAGTTTTTCCATCGTATAACGAGTATAATTCCAACAAATGTTAAAGTGATGGTCATTTCCACGTTCCGGCAACCTAGGCTTCACTCTGGTCCGTTGGTCCACCAGATCCAATAGTTAGGGCCTAAGAAGTCAACGCCAGAAACATAAAATACAATATAAATACAACAGTTTTTCCATCGTATATAATGTATATTTGCATACAGTGTGAAGGTAATGGTCATTTCTACGTTCCGGGCAACCTAGGCTTCACTCCAGAGCGTTGCTCCACCAGATCGAATAGCTAGGGCCTTAGAAGGCAACGCCCGAAACATAAAATACAATAAAAATACAACAGTTGTTCCATCGTATAACAGTAATAATTGTAACAAATGTGAACGTGATGGTCACTTCCACGTTCCGGGCAACCTAGGTTTCACTCTAGGGCGTTGGTCCACCAGATCCAATAGTTAGGGCCTAAGAAGTCAACTACAGAATCATAAAATACAACAAAGATACAACAGCTTTTCCATCGTATAACAGGAATAATTGCAACCAGAGTGAAGGTGATGGTCATTTCTACGTTCCGGGCAACCTAGGCTTCACCCTAGGGCGTTGCTCCACAAGATCGAGTAGCTAGGGCCTTAGAAGTCAACGCCAGAAGCATAAAATAAAATAATAATAAAGCAGTTATTCCGTCGAATAACAGGAATAATTACAACCAGTGTGAAAGAAATGGGCATTTCTACGGTCCGTGCAACCTAGACTTCACTCTAGGGCGTTGCTCCACCAGGTCGAATAGTTGGGGCCTTAGAAAACAACTCCAGGCGCATAAAATACAATAAAAATACAACAGTTTTTCCATCGTATAACAGGAATAATTGCAACCAGTGTGAAAGTGATGGTCATTTCTACGTTCCGGGCAACCTAGGCTTCAGTCTAGCGTGTGGTTCGCCCATATCGAATAGTTAAGGCCTAAGAAGCCTACGTCAGAAGCATAAAATACAATATAAATACAACAGTTTTTCCATCGTATAACGGGAATAATTGCAACAAATGTGAACATGATGGTCATTTCCACGATCCAGGCAACTTAGGCTTCACTCTAGGGCGTTCGTCCACCAGATCCAATAATTAGGGCCTAAGAAGTCAACGACAGAAGCATAAAATACAATATAAATACCACAGTTTTTCCATCGTATAACAGGAATAATTGCAACCAGAGTGAAGGTGATGGTCATTTCTAAGTTCCGGGCAACCTAGGCTTCACTCTAGAACGTTGCTCCACCAGACCGAATAGCAAGGGCCTTAGAAGTCAACGCCAGAAGCACAAAATAAAATAAAAATACAACAGCTATTCCATCGTATAACAGGAATAATTACAACCAGTGTGAAAGTAATGGTCATTTCTACGTTCCGGCAACCTAGGCTTCACTCTACGGCGTTGGTCCACCAGGTCCAATAGATAGGGCCTTAGAAAACAACTCCAGACGCATAAAATACAATATAAATACAACAGTTTTTCCACGGTATAAAACGAATAATTGCAACCAGTATGAAAGTTATGGTCATTTCTACGTTCCGGGCAACCTAGGCTTCACCCTAGGGCGTTGTTCCACCAGATCGAATAGTTAGGTCCTAATAAGTCAACGCCAGAAGCGTAAAATACGATATATGTACAACAGCCTTTCCATCGTATCAAACGAATAAGTGCAACCAGTGTGAAAGCAATGGCCATTTCTACGTTCCGGGCATCCTAGACTTAACTCTAGGGCGTTGCTCCACCAGATCGAATAGCTACGGCCTTAGAAGTCGACGCCCGAAGCATAAAATACAATAAAAATACAACAGTTTTTCATTCGTATAACAGGAATAATAGCAACCAGAGTGAAGGTGATGGTCACTTCTAAGTTCCGGGCAACCTAGGCTTCACTCTAGAGCGTTGCACCACCAGATCGAATAGCTAGGGCCTTAGAAGTCAACGCCAGAGGCATAAAATAAAATATAAATACAACAGTTATTCCATCGTATAACAGGAATAATTACAACCAGTGTGAAAGTAATGGGCATTTCTACGTTCCGTGCAACCTAGGCTTCTCTCTAGGGCGTTGGTCCACCAGGTCGAATAGTTAGGGCCTGAGAAAACAACTCCAGACGCATAAAACACAATAAAAATACAAAAGTTTTTCCATCGTATGAAAAGAATAATTGCAACCAGTGTGAAAGTAATGGGCATTTGTACGTTCCGGGCAACCTAGGCTTCACCCTAGTGCGTTGCTCCACCAGATCCAATAGTTAGGAGCTAAGAAGTCAAAGCCAGACGCAGAAAATACAATATAAATACAACAGTTTTTCCATCGTATAAAACGAATAATTGCAATCCGTATGAAAATTATGATCATTTCTACGTTCCGGACAACCTAGGCTTCACCCTAGGTCGTTGCTCCAGCATATCCAATAGTTAGGACCTCAGAAGTCAACGCCCGGAGCATAAAATACAATAAAAATACAACAGTTTTTCCATCGTATAACAGGAATAATAGCAACCAGAGTGAAGGTGATGGTCTTTTCTACGTTCCGGGCAACCTAGGCTTCACTACAGGGCGGTGCACCACCAGATCAAGTAGTTAGGGCCTGAGAAGTCAACGCCAGAAGCATAAAATACAATATGAATACAACAGCTTTTCCATCGTATATAATGTATAATTGCAAACATTGTGAAAGTAACGGTCATTTCTACGTTCCGGGCAACCTTGGCTTAACTCC
This sequence comes from Calliopsis andreniformis, assembly GCF_051401765.1. NCBI lineage: Eukaryota > Metazoa > Arthropoda > Insecta > Hymenoptera > Andrenidae > Calliopsis > Calliopsis andreniformis. Next base: position 22,735,188 of record NW_027480422.1, read on the forward strand.
AGGGCGTTGCTCCACCAGATCGAGTATTCAGGGACTTTGAGTACAACGCAAGAAGCATAAAATACAACATAAGTACAACAGCTTTACCTTCGTATAAAATGAATAATCGCAAACAGTGTGAAGGTAATGGTCATTTCTACGTTCCGGACAACCAAGGCTTCACTCTAGGGCGTTGCTCCACCAGATAGCATAGTTAGGGACTTAGAATTCAACGCCAGAAGCATAAAATACAATAAAAATGTAACAGTTTTTCTATCGTATAACAGGAATAAAAGCAACCAGTGTGTAAGTACTGGTCATTTCTACGTTCCGGGCAACCTAAGATTCACTCTTGGGCGTTGCTCCCTCACATCGAATAGCTACGACCTTAGAAGTCAACTCCAGAAGCATAAAATACAATATAAATACAACAGCTTTTCTATCGCATAAAATGAATGATTCCAAGCAGTGTGAAAGTTATGGTCATTTCTACTTTCCGTGCAACCTAGGCTTAACTCTAGGGCATGCTCCACCAGATCGAGTAGTTAGGGACTTTGAATTCAACGCCAGAAGCATAAAATACAATAAAAATGCAAGAGCTTTTCAATCGTATAACAGGAATAACTGCAACCATTGTGAAAGTACTGGTCATTCCTACGTTCCGGGTAACCTAGGCTTCACTTTTTGGCGTTGCTCCACCATATAGAATAGCTGGGGACTTAGAATTCAACGCCAGAAGAATAAAATACAACATAAGTACAACAGTTTTTCCATCGTATAAAATGAATAATAACAAACAGTGCGAAAGTAATGGTCATTTATACGTTCCGGGCAGTCTAGGATTCTCTCTAGGGCGTTGCTCCACCAGATCGAATAGTTAGGGCATTATAAGACAACGCTCGAAGCATGAATTACAAAAAGAATAGAACAGTTTTTCCATTGGATAGAACAAATAATTGCAACCAGGGTGAAAGTTATGGTCATTTCTACGTTCCGGGCAACCTTGGTTTAACTCCAGGGCGTTGCTCCACCAGATCGAATAGTTAGGGCCTTAGAATTCAACGCCCGAAGCATACAATACAATATAAATACAACAGCTTTTCCACCGTATATAAAGTATATTTGCAAACAGTGTGAAAGTAAAGGTCATTTCTACGTTCCGGGCAACCTAGGCTTCACTCTAGGGCGTTGTTCCACCAGACCGAATAGTTAGGGGCTTAGAAGTCAACGCCCGAAGCATAAAATACAAAATAAATAGAACAGTTTTTCCATTGTATAAAACGAATAATTGAAACGAGTGTGAAAGTTATGATCTTTTCTACGTTCCGCGCAACCTGGGCTTCACCCCAGGGCGTTGCTCCACCAGATCCAATAGTTAGGACCTAAGAAGTCAGCGCCAGAAGCATAAAATACAAAATAGATACAACATTTTTTCCATCGTATATAATGTATATATGCAAACAGTGTGAAAGTAAAGGTCATTTCTGAGTTCCGGGCAACCTAGGCTTCACTCTAGAGAGTTGATCCACCACATTGATTTGCTACGGCCTTAGAAGTCAACGCCAGAATCATAAAATACAATATAAATACAACAGTTTTCATATCGTATAAATCGAATAATTGCGACCAGTATGAAAGTTATGGTCATTTCTACGTTCCGGGCAACCTAGGCTTCACCCTAGGGCGTTGCTCCACCAGATCGCATAGTTAGGGACTTAGAATTCAACGCCAGAAGAATAAAATACAACATAAGTATAACAGTTTTTCCATCGTATAAAATGTATAATTGCAAGCAGTGTGAAGGTAATGGTCATTTCTACGTTCCGGGCAACCTAGGCTTTACTCTAGAGCATTGCTCCACCAGGTAGAATAGTAAGGGCCTAAGAAGTCAACGCCAGAAGCATAACATACAATATAAATACAACAGCTTTTCCATCGTATATAATGTATATTTGCAAACATTGCGAAATTAACGGTCATTTCTACGATCCGGGCAACCTAGACTTCACTCCAGGGCGTTGCTCCACCAGATCGAATAGTTAGGGACTTAGAATTCAACGCCAGAAACATACAATACAACATAAGTACAACAGTTTTTCCATCGCATAACAGGAATAATTGCAACCAGTGTGAAAGTAAAGGTCATTTCTACGTTCCGGGCAACCTAGGCTTCGCTTAAGGGCGTTGCCCCACCAGATCGAATAGCCAGGGACTTACAAGTCAACGCCAGAAGCATAAACTACAATATAAATACAACAGTTTTTCCATCGTATAAAATGAATAATTGCAACCAGCGTGAAAGTGATGGTCATTTCTACGTTCCGGGCAACCAAGTCTTCACCCTAGGGCGTTGCTCCACCAGATCGAATAGTTAGGGCCTAAGAAGTCAACGCCAAAAGCATAAAATACAATGAAAATACCACAGTCTTTCCATCCTATAACAGGAATAATTGCAACCAGTGTGAACGTAATGGGCATTTCCGCGTTCCGTGCAACCTACGCTTCACTCTGGGGTGTTGCACCACCAGGTCGAATAGTTAGGGCCTTAGAAAACAACTCCAGACGCATAAAATACAACAAAAATAGAACAGTTTTTCCAACGTATAAAAAGAATAATTGTAACCAGTGTGAAGGTAATTGTCATTTCTACATTTCGGGCAACATAGGCTTCACTCTTGAACGTTCCCCGACGAGATCAAACAGCTACGACCTCAGAAGTCAACGCCAGAAGCATAAAATACAATAAAAATACAACAGTTTTTCCATCGTCTAACAGGAATAATTGCAACCAGTGTGAAAGTTATGGTCATTTCTACGTTCCGGGCAGCCTAGGCTTCACTCTAGGCCGTTGGTCCACCAGATCCAGTAGTTAGGGCCTAAGAAGTCAACGCCAGAAGCACCAGATACAAAATAAATGGAACAGTTTTTCCATCGTATAAAACGAATAATTTCAACCAGTGTGAAAATAATGGTCATTTCTACGTTCCGGGCAACCTAGGCTTCACTCTACGGCGTTGGGGCACCAGATGGAATATTTAGGGGCTAAGAAGTGAACGCCAGAAGCATAAAATACAATATAAATACAGCAGCTTTACCATCGTATAAAATGAATAATTGGAAACAGTGTGAAAGTAATGGTCATTTCTACGTTTCGGCCAACCTAGGCTTCACTCTAGGGCGTTGCTCCACCACATGCAATGTTTAGGACCTTAGAAGTCAACGCCAGAACCATAAAATACAATATAAATACAACAGTTTTTCCATCGTATAACATGAGTAATTGCATCCAGTGTGACAGATCTGGTCATTTCTACGCTCCGGGCAACCTAGGCTTGATGCTAGGGCGTTGCTCCACCATATCGAATAGCTAGGGCCTTAGAAGTCAACGCCCGAAACATAAAATACAATGAAAATACAACAGTCTTTCCATCGTATAACAGGAATAATTGCAACCAGTGTGAAGGTAATTCTCTTTTCTATGTTCCGGACAACCTAGGCTTCACTCTAGGGCGTTGCGACACCAGATCGAATAGCTAGGGCCTTAGAAGACAACGCCAGAAGCATAAAATATAATATAAATACAGCAGTTTTTCCATCGTATACCATGAATAATTCCAACCAGAGTGAAAGTAATGGTCATTTCTACGTTTGAGCCAACCTACGCTTCACTCTAGGGCGTTGCTCCACCACATCCAATATCTAGGACCTTAGAAGTCAACGCCAGAAGCATAAAATACAATGAAAATACAACAGACTTTCCATCCTATAACAGGAATAATTGCAACCAGTGTGAAGGTGATGCTCTTTTCTATGTTCCGGGCTACCTATGCTTCACTCTAGGGCGGTGCTCCACCAGATCAAATAGCTAGGGCCTTAGAAGGCAACGCCAGAAACATACAATACAACATAAGTACAACAGTTTTTCCATCGCATAACAGGAATAATTGCAACCAGTGTGAAAGTAAAGGTCATTTCTACGTTCCGGGCAACCTAGGCTTCGCTTAAGGGCGTTGCCCCACCAGATCGAATAGCTAGGGACTTACAAGTCAACGCCAGAAGCATAAACTACAATATAAATACAACAGTTTTTCCATCGTATAAAATGAATAATTGCAACCAGTGTGAAAGTGATGGTCATTTCTACGTTCCGGGCAACCAAGTCTTCACCCTAGGGCGTTGCTCCACCAGATCGAATAGTTAGGGCCTAAGAAGTCAACGCCAAAAGCATAAAATACAATGAAAATACCACAGTCTTTCCATCCTATAACAGGAATAATTGCAACCAGTGTGAACGTAATGGGCATTTCCGCGTTCCGTGCAACCTACGCTTCACTCTGGGGTGTTGCACCACCAGGTCGAATAGTTAGGGCCTTAGAAAACAACTCCAGACGCATAAAATACAACAAAAATAGAACAGTTTTTCCAACGTATAAAAAGAATAATTGTAACCAGTGTGAAGGTAATTGTCATTTCTACATTTCGGGCAACATAGGCTTCACTCTTGAACGTTCCCCGACGAGATCAAACAGCTACGACCTCAGAAGTCAACGCCAGAAGCATAAAATACAATAAAAATACAACAGTTTTTCCATCGTCTAACAGGAATAATTGCAACCAGTGTGAAAGTTATGGTCATTTCTACGTTCCGGGCAGCCTAGGCTTCACTCTAGGCCGTTGGTCCACCAGATCCAGTAGTTAGGGCCTAAGAAGTCAACGCCAGAAGCACCAGATACAAAATAAATGGAACAGTTTTTCCATCGTATAAAACGAATAATTTCAACCAGTGTGAAAATAATGGTCATTTCTACGTTCCGGGCAACCTAGGCTTCACTCTACGGCGTTGGGGCACCAGATGGAATATTTAGGGGCTAAGAAGTGAACGCCAGAAGCATAAAATACAATATAAATACAGCAGCTTTACCATCGTATAAAATGAATAATTGGAAACAGTGTGAAAGTAATGGTCATTTCTACGTTTCGGCCAACCTAGGCTTCACTCTAGGGCGTTGCTCCACCACATGCAATGTTTAGGACCTTAGAAGTCAACGCCAGAACCATAAAATACAATATAAATACAACAGTTTTTCCATCGTATAACATGAGTAATTGCATCCAGTGTGACAGATCTGGTCATTTCTACGCTCCGGGCAACCTAGGCTTGATGCTAGGGCGTTGCTCCACCATATCGAATAGCTAGGGCCTTAGAAGTCAACGCCCGAAACATAAAATACAATGAAAATACAACAGTCTTTCCATCGTATAACAGAAATAATTGCAACCAGTGTGAAGGTAATTCTCTTTTCTATGTTCCGGACAACCTAGGCTTCACTCTAGGGCGTTGCGACACCAGATCGAATAGCTAGGGCCTTAGAAGACAACGCCAGAAGCATAAAATATAATATAAATACAGCAGTTTTTCCATCGTATACCATGAATAATTCCAACCAGAGTGAAAGTAATGGTCATTTCTACGTTTGAGCCAACCTACGCTTCACTCTAGGGCGTTGCTCCACCACATCCAATATCTAGGACCTTAGAAGTCAACGCCAGAAGCATAAAATACAATGAAAATACAACAGACTTTCCATCCTATAACAGGAATAATTGCAACCAGTGTGAAGGTGATGCTCTTTTCTATGTTCCGGGCAACCTATGCTTCACTCTAGGGCGGTGCTCCACCAGATCAAATAGCTAGGGCCTTAGAAGGCAACGCCAGAAGCATAAAATATAACATAAATACAACAGTTTTTCTATCGTATAGCATGAATAATTCCAATCAGAGTGAAAGTAATGGTCAATTCTACGTTTCGGCCAACCTAGGCTTCACTCTAGGGCGTTGCTCCACCAGATCCAATAGTTAGGGCCTAAGAAGTCAACGCCAGGAGCACCAAATACAAACCAAATACAACAGTTTTTCCATCGTATAAAATGAATAATTGCAAACAGTGTGAAAGTTATGGTCATTTCTACGTTCCGGGCAACCTAGGCTTCACTCTAGGGCGTTGCTCCACCAGATCGCATAGTTAGGGACTTAGAATTCAACGCCAGAAGCATAAAATACAATAAAAATGTAACAGTTTTTCTATCGTATAACAGGAATAACAGCAACCAGTGTGTAAGTACTGGTCATTTCTACGTTCCGGGCAACCTAAGCTTCACTCTTGGGCGTTGCTCCCTCACATCGAATAGCTACGACCTTAGAAGTCAATTCCAGAAGCATAAAATACAATATAAATACAACAGCTTTTCTATCGCATAAAATGAATGATTCCAAGCAGTGTGAAAGTTATGGTCATTTCTACTTTCCGTGCAACCTAGGCTTAACTCTAGGGCATGCTCCACCAGATCGAGTAGTTAGGGACTTTGAATTCAACGCCAGAAGCATCAAATACAATAAAAATGCAAGAGCTTTTCAATCGTATAACAGGAATAACTGCAACCATTGTGAAAGTACTGGTCATTCCTACGTTCCGGGTAACCTAGGCTTCACTCTTTGGCGTTGCTCCACCATATAGAATAGCTGGGGACTTAGAATTCAACGCCAGAAGAATAAAATACAACATAAGTACAACAGTTTTTCCATCGTATAAAATGAATAATAACAAACAGTGCGAAAGTAATGGTCATTTATACGTTCCGGGCAGTCTAGGATTCTCTCTAGGGCGTTGCTCCACCAGATCGAATAGTTAGGGCATTATAAGACAACGCTCGAAGCATGAATTACAAAAAGAATAGAACAGTTTTTCCATTGGATAGAACGAATAATTGCAACCAGGGTGAAAGTTATGGTCATTTCTACGTTCCGGGCAACCTTGGCTTACCTCCAGGGCGTTGCTCCACCAGATCGAATAGTTAGGGCCTTAGAATTCAACGCCCGAAGCATACAATACAATATAAATACAACAGCTTTTCCACCGTATATAAAGTATATTTGCAAACAGTGTGAAAGTAAAGGTCATTTCTACGTTCCGGGCAACCGAGGCTTCACTCTAGGGCGTTGTTCCACCAGACCGAATAGTTAGGGCCTTAGAAGTCAACGCCCGAAGCATAAAATACAAAATAAATAGAACAGTTTTTCCATTGTATAAAACGAATAATTGAAACGAGTGTGAAAGTTATGATCTTTTCTACGTTCCGCGCAACCTGGGCTTCACCCCAGGGCGTTGCTCCACCAGATCCAATAGTTAGGACCTAAGAAGTCAGCGCCAGAAGCATAAAATACAAAATAGATACAAGATTTTTTCCATCGTATATAATGTATATATGCAAACAGTGTGAAAGTAAAGGTCATTTCTGAGTTCCGGGCAACCTATGCTTCACTCTAGAGAGTTGCTCCACCACATTGATTTGCTACGGCCTTAGAAGTCAACGCCAGAATCATAAAATACAATATAAATACAACAGTTTTCATATCGTATAAATCGAATAATTGCGACCAGTATGAAAGTTATGGTCATTTCTACGTTCCGGGCAACCTAGGCTTCACCCTAGGGCGTTGCTCCACCAGATCGCATAGTTAGGGACTTAGAATTCAACGCCAGAAGAATAAAATACAACATAAGTATAACAGTTTTTCCATCGTATAAAATGTATAATTGCAAGCAGTGTGAAGGTAATGGTCATTTCTACGTTCCGGGCAACCTAGGCTTTACTCTAGAGCATTGCTCCACCAGGTAGAATAGTAAGGGCCTAAGAAGTCAACGCCAGAAGCATAACATACAATATAAATACAACAGCTTTTCCGTCGTATATAATGTATATTTGCAAACATTGCGAAAGTAACGGTCATTTCTACGATCCGGGCAACCTAGGCTTCACTCCAGGGCGTTGCTCCACCAGATCGAATAGTTAGGGACTTAGAATTCAACGCCAGAAACATACAATACAACATAAGTACAACAGTTTTTCCATCGCATAACAGGAATAATTGCAACCAGTGTGAAAGTAAAGGTCATTTCTACGTTCCGGGCAACCTAGGCTTCGCTTAAGGGCGTTGACCCACCAGATCGAATAGCTAGGGACTTACAAGTCAACGCCAGAAGCATAAACTACAATATAAATACAACAGTTTTTCCATCGTATAAAATGAATAATTGCAACCAGTGTGAAAGTGATGGTCATTTCTACGTTCCGGGCAACCAAGGCTTCACCCTAGGGCGTTGCTCCACCAGATCGAATAGTTAGGGCCTAAGAAGTCAACGCCAAAAGCATAAAATACAATGAAAATACAACAGTCTTTCCATCGTATAACAGGAATAATTGCAACCAGTGTGAAGTTGATGCTCTTTTCTATGTTTCGGGCAACCTAGGCTTCACTCTAGGGCGGTGCTCCTCCAGATCAAATAGTTAGGGCCTAAAAAGTCAACGCCAGAAGCATAAAATCCAATATAAATACAACAGTTTTTCCATCGTATAAAACGGATGTTTGCAACCAGTAAGATAGTTATGGTCATTTCTCCGTTCCGGGCAACCTAGGCTTGATCCTAGGGCGTTGCTCCACCATATCGAATAGCTAGGGCCTTATAAGTCAACGCCCGAGACATAGAATACAATGAAAATACAACAGTTTTTCCGTCGTATAACGAGAATAATTGGAACCAGTATGAATGTTATGGTCATTTCTACGTTCCGGGCAACCTAGGCATCACCCTAGTGCGTTGCTCCACCAGGTCCAATAGTTAGGACCTCAGAAGTCAACGCCAGCAGCATAAAATACAATAAAAATACCACAGTTTTTCCATCGTATAACAGGAATAATTGCAACTAGTGTGAAGGTAATGGTCATTTCTACGTTCGGGGCAACCTAGGCTTCACCCTAGGGCGTTGCTCCAGCAGATCCAATAGTTAGGACCTCAGAAGTCAACGCCAGGAGCATAAAATACAATAAAAATACCACAGTTTTTCCATCGTATAACAGGAATAATTGCAACTAGTGTGAAGGTAATGCTCTCTTCTATGTTCCGGACAACCTAGGCTTCACTCTAGGGCGTTGCGCCACCAGATCGATTAGCTAGGGCCTTAGAAGACAACGCCAGAAGCATAAAATTTATTATAAATACAACAGTTTTCCATCGTATAGCATGAATAATTCCAACCAGAGTGAAAGTAATGGTCATTTCTACGTTTCGGCCAACCTAGGCTTCACTCTAGGGCGTTGCTCCACCAGATCAAATAGCTAGGGCCTTAGAAGGCAACGCCAGAAGCATAAAATATAACATAAATACAACAGTTTTTCTATCGTATAGCATGAATAATTCCAATCAGAGTGAAAGTAATGGTCAATTCTACGTTTCGGCCAACCTAGGCTTCACTCTAGGGCGTTGCTCCACCAGATCCAATAGTTAGGGCCTAAGAAGTCAACGCCAGGAGCACCAAATACAAACCAAATACAACAGTTTTTCCATCGTATAAAACGAATAATTGCAACCAGTGTGAAGGTAATGGTCATTTCTACGTTCCTGACACCTAGGCTTCACTCTAGTTCGTTTTTCCACCAGATCGAATAGTTAGGGCCTAAGAAGTCAATGCCAGAATCATAAAATACAATATAAATTCAACAGTTTTTCCACCGTATTACAGGAATAATTGCAACCAGTGTGAAAGATATGGTCATTTCTATGTTCCGGGCAACCTAGGCTCCACTCTAGGGCGTTGCTCCAACAAATTGAATAGCTAGGGCCTCAGAAGTCAACGCCCGAAGCATAAAATACAATAAAAATATAACAGTTTTTCACAGTATATCAGGAATAATTGCAACCAGAGTGAAAGTCAAGGTCATTTCTACGTTCCGGGCGACCAAGGCTTCACTCTGGGGCGTTGGTCCACCAGATCGAAAAGCTACGGCCTAAGAAGTCAACGCCAGGAGCATAAAATACAAAATAAATACAATAGTTTTTCCATCGTATAAACCGAATAATTGCACGAGTGTGAAAGGTATGGTCATTTCTACGTGCCGGGCAACCTAGTCTTCACTCTAGGGCGTTGCTCCACCAGATCGAATAGTTAGGGCCTTCGAAGTCAACGCCCGAAACATAAAATCCAATAAAAATACAAAATTTTTTCCATCGTATATAGGGAATAATTGCAACCAGTGTGAAAGTGATGGTCATTTCTACGTTCCGGGCAGCCTAGGCTTCTCTCTAGGCCGCTGGTCCACCAGATCCAGTAGTTAGGGCCTAAGAAGTCAACGCCAGAAGCATAAAATACAATATAAATACAGCAGCTTTTCCATCGTATAAAATGAATAATTGGAAACAGTGTGAAAGTAATGGTCATTTCTACGTTCCGGGCAACCTAGGCTCCACTCTAGGGCGTTGCTCCACCATATCGAAAAGTTACGGCCTAAGAAGCCAACGCCAGAAGCATAAAATACAAAATAAGTACAATAGTTTTTCCATCGTCTAAAACGAATAATTGCACGAGTGTAAAACGTATGGTCATTTCTACGTGGCGGGCAACCTAGGCTTCACTCTAGGGCGTTGCTCCACCAGATCGAATAGCTAGGGCCTTCGACGTCAACGCCCGAAATATAAAATACAATAAAAATACAAAATTTTTCCATCGTATAACGGGAATAATTGCAGCCAGTGTGAAAGTTATGGTCATTTCTACGTTCCGCGCAGCCTAGGCTTCACCCTAGGGCGTTGCTCCACCAGATCGAATAGCTACGGACTTAGAACTCAACGCCAGAAGCATAAAGTACAATACAAATACTACAGTTACTCCATCGTATAACAGGAATAATTACGACCAGTGTGAACGTAATGGGCATTTCCACGTTCCGTGCAATCTAGGCTTCAACCTAGGGCGTTGCTCCACCAGGTCGAATAGTTGGCGCCTTAGAAAACAACACCAGACGCATAAAATACAATATCAATGCAACAGTTTTTCCATCGTATAAAAAGAATAATTGCAACCAGTGTAAAAGTAATGGTCATTTCTACGTTTCGGGCGACCAAGGCTTCACTCTGGGGCGTTGGTCCACCATACCGAAAAGCTACGGCCTAAGAAGTCAATGTCAGAAGCATAAAATACAAAATAAGTACAATAGTTTTTCCATCGTCTAAAACGAATAATTGCACGAGTGTAAAACGTATGGTCATTTCTACGTGCTGGGCAACCTAGGCTTCACTCTAGGGCGTTGCTCCACCAGATCGAATAGCTAGAGCCTTCGACGTCAACGCCCGAAACATAAAATACAATAAAAATACAATAGTTTTTCCATCGTATAACGGGAATAATTGCAACCAGTGTGAAAGTTATGGTCATTTCTATGTTCCGGGCAACCTAGGCTTCACTCTACGACGTTGGTGCACCAGATCGAATATTTAGGGCCTAAGAAGTCAACGCCAGAAGCATAAAATACAATACAAATACAGCAGCTTTTGCATCGTATAAAATGAATAATTGTAAACAGTGTGAAAGTAATGGTCATTTCTACGTTCCGGGCAACCTAGGCTCCACTCTAGGGCGTTGCTCCACCAGATCGAATGGCTAGGGCCTAAGAAGTCAACGCCCGATGCATAAAATACAATAAAAATACAAAAGTTTTTCCGTCGTATAACGGGAATAATAGGAACCAGTATGAAAGTTATTGTCATTTCTACGTTCCGGGCAACCTAGGCTGTACTCTTGAACGTTGCCCCACGAGATCGAATATCTAGGACCTTAGAATAAAACGCCAGAAGCATAAAATGCAATAAAAATGCAACAGTCTTACCATCGTATAAAACGAATAATTGCAACCAGTATGAAAGTTATTGCCGTTTCTACGTGCCGGGCAACCTAGTCTTCACTCTAGGGCGTTGCTCCACCAGATCGAATAGTTAGGGCCTTCGAAGTCAACGCCCGAAACATAAAATCCAATAAAAATACAAAAGTTTTTCCATCGTATATCGGGAATAATTGCAACCAGTGTGAAAGTGATGGTCATTTCTACGTTCCGGGTAGCCTAGTCTTCTCTCTAGGCAGCTGGTCCACCAGATCCAGTAGTTAGGGCCTAAGAAGTCAACCCCAGAAGCACCACATACAAAATAAATACAACAGTTTTTCATCGTATAATAGGAATAATTGCAAGCAGCGTGAAAGTAATGGCCATTTCTACGATCCGGGCAACCTAGGCTTCACTCGAGGGCGTTGCTCCACCAGATCCAATAGTTAGGGCCTTAGAAGTCATCGCCCGAAGCATAAAGTACAATACAAATACTACAGTTATTCCATTGTATAACAGGAATAATTACGACCAGTGTGAACGTAATGGGCATTTCCACGTTCCGTGCAATCTAGGCTTCAATCTAGGGCGTTGCTACACCAGGTCGAATAGTTGGCGCCTTAGAAAACAACACCAGACGCATAAAATACAATATCAATGCAATAGTTTTTCCATCGTATAAAAAGAATAATTGCAACCAGTGTAAAAGTAATGGTCATTTCTACCTTTCGGGCAACATAGGCTGTACTCTTGAACGTTGCCCTACGAGATCGAATATCTAGGACCTTAGAATAAAACGCCAGAAGCATAAAATGCAATAAAAATGCAACAGTCTTACCATCGTATAAAACGAATAATTGCAACCAGTATGAAAGTTATTGCCATTTCTACGTGCCGGGCAACCTAGTCTTCACTCTAGGGCGTTGCTCCACCAGATCGAATAGTTAGGGCCTTCGAAGTCAACGCCCGAAACATAAAATCCAATAAAAATACAAAAGTTTTTCCATCGTATATCGGGAATAATTGCAACCAGTGTGAAAGTGATGGTCATTTCTACGTTCCGGGTAGCCTAGGCTTCTCTCTAGGCCGCTGGTCCACCAGATCCAGTAGTTAGGGCCTAAGAAGTCAACCCCAGAAGCACCACATACAAAATAAATACAACAGTTTTTCATCGTATAATAGGAATAATTGCAAGCAGCGTGAAAGTAATGGCCATTTCTACGATCCGGGCAACCTAGGCTTCACTCGAGGGCGTTGCTCCACCAGATCCAATAGTTAGGGCCTTAGAAGTCATCGCCCGAAGCATAAAGAACAATACAAATACTACAGTTATTCCATCGTATAACAGGAATAATTACGACCAGTGTGAACGTAATGGGCATTTCCACGTTCCGTGCAATCTAGACTTCAATCTAGGGCGTTGCTCCACCAGGTCGAATAGTTGGCGCCTTAGAAAACAACACCAGACGCATAAAATACAATATCAATGCAACAGTTTTTCCATCGTATAAAAAGAATAATTGCAACCAGTGTAAAAGTAATGGTCATTTCTACGTTTCGGGCAACATAGGCTGTACTCTTGAACGTTGCCCTACGAGATCGAATATCTAGGACCTTAGAATAAAACGCCAGAAGCATAAAATGCAATAAAAATGCAACAGTCTTACCATCGTATAAAACGAATAATTGCAACCAGTATGAAAGTTATTGCCATTTCTACGTGCCGGGCAACCTAGTCTTCACTCTAGGGCGTTGCTCCACCAGATCGAATAGTTAGGGCCTTCGAAGTCAACGCCCGAACCATAAAATCCACTAAAAATACAAAAGTTTTTCCATCGTATATCGTGAATAATTGCAACCAGTGTGAAAGTGATGGTCATTTCTACGTTCCGGGCAGCCTAGGCTTCTCTCTAGGCCGCTGGTCCACCAGATCCAGTAGTTAGGGCCTAAGAAGTCAACCCCAGAAGCACCACATACAAAATAAATACAACAGTTTTTCATCGTATAATAGGAATAATTGCAAGCAGCGTGAAAGTAATGGCCATTTCTACGATCCGGGCAACCTAGGCTTCACTCGAGGGCGTTGCTCCACCAGATCCAATAGTTAGGGCCTTAGAAGTCATCGCCCGAAGCATAAAGTACAATACAAATACTACTGTTATTCCATCGTATAACAGGAATAATTACGACCAGTGTGAACGTAATGGGCATTTCCACGTTCCGTGCAACCTAGGCTTGACTCTAGGGCGTTGCTCCACTTTGTCGAATAGTTAGGGCCTTAGAAAACAGCGCCAGAAGCATAAAATACAATATAAATACAACAGTTTTACCATCGTATAAAACGAATAATTGCAACCAGTATGAAAGTTATTGTCATTTCTACGTTCCGGGCAACCTAGGCTTCACCCTAGGGCGTTGCTCCACCAGATCCAATAGTCAGTGGCTTAGAAGTCAACGCCCGAAGCATAAAATACAATAAAAATACAACAGTTTTTTCATCGTATAACAGGAATAATTGCAACCAGAGTGAAACTCATGGTCATTTCTACGTTCCGGGCGACCAAGGCTTCACTCTGGGGCGTTGGTCCACCATATCGAAAAGTTACGGCCTAAGAAGCCAACGCCAGAAGCATAAAATACAAAATAAGTACAATAGTTTTTCCATCGTCTAAAACGAATAATTGCACGAGTGTAAAACGTATGGTCATTTCTACGTGCCGGGCAACCTAGGCTTCACTCTAGGGCGTTGCTCCACCAGATCGAATAGCTAGGGCCTTCGACGTCAACGCCCGAAATATAAAATACAATAAAAATACAAAATTTTTCCATCGTATAACGGGAATAATTGCAGCCAGTGTGAAAGTTATGGTCATTTCTACGTTCCGCGCAGCCTAGGCTTCACCCTAGGGCGTTGCTCCACCAGATCGAATAGCTACGGACTTAGAACTCAACGCCAGAAGCATAAAGTACAATACAAATACTACAGTTACTCCATCGTATAACAGGAATAATTACGACCAGTGTGAACGTAATGGGCATTTCCACGTTCCGTGCAATCTAGGCTTCAACCTAGGGCGTTGCTCCACCAGGTCGAATAGTTGGCGCCTTAGAAAACAACACCAGACGCATAAAATACAATATCAATGCAACAGTTTTTCCATCGTATAAAAAGAATAATTGCAACCAGTGTAAAAGTAATGGTCATTTCTACGTTTCGGGCGACCAAGGCTTCACTCTGGGGCGTTGGTCCACCATACCGAAAAGCTACGGCCTAAGAAGTCAACGTCAGAAGCATAAAATACAAAATAAGTACAATAGTTTTTCCATCGTCTAAAACGAATAATTGCACGAATGTAAAACGTATGGTCATTTCTACGTGCTGGGCAACCTAGGCTTCACTCTAGGGCGTTGCTCCACCAGATCGAATAGCTAGAGCCTTCGACGTCAACGCCCGAAACATAAAATACAATAAAAATACAATAGTTTTTCCATCGTATAACGGGAATAATTGCAACCAGTGTGAAAGTTATGGTCATTTCTATGTTCCGGGCAACCTAGGCTTCACTCTACGACGTTGGTGCACCAGATCGAATATTTAGGGCCTAAGAAGTCAACGCCAGAAGCATAAAATACAATATAAATACAGCAGCTTTTGCATCGTATAAAATGAATAATTGTAAACAGTGTGAAAGTAATGGTCATTTCTACGTTCCGGGCAACCTAGGCTCCACTCTAGGGCGTTGCTCCACCAGATCGAATGGCTAGGGCCTAAGAAGTCAACGCCCGATGCATAAAATACAATAAAAATACAAAAGTTTTTCCGTCGTATAACGGGAATAATAGGAACCAGTATGAAAGTTATTGTCATTTCTACGTTCCGGGCAACCTAGGCTGTACTCTTGAACGTTGCCCCACGAGATCGAATATCTAGGACCTTAGAATAAAACGCCAGAAGCATAAAATGCAATAAAAATGCAACAGTCTTACCATCGTATAAAACGAATAATTGCAACCAGTATGAAAGTTATTGCCGTTTCTACGTGCCGGGCAACCTAGTCTTCACTCTAGGGCGTTGCTCCACCAGATCGAATAGTTAGGGCCTTCGAAGTCAACGCCCGAAACATAAAATCCAATAAAAATACAAAAGTTTTTCCATCGTATATCGGGAATAATTGCAACCAGTGTGAAAGTGATGGTCATTTCTACGTTCCGGGTAGCCTAGTCTTCTCTCTAGGCCGCTGGTCCACCAGATCCAGTAGTTAGGGCCTAAGAAGTCAACCCCAGAAGCACCACATACAAAATAAATACAACAGTTTTTCATCGTATAATAGGAATAATTGCAAGCAGCGTGAAAGTAATGGCCATTTCTACGATCCGGGCAACCTAGGCTTCACTCGAGGGCGTTGCTCCACCAGATCCAATAGTTAGGGCCTTAGAAGTCATCGCCCGAAGCATAAAGTACAATACAAATACTACAGTTATTCCATTGTATAACAGGAATAATTACGACCAGTGTGAACGTAATGGGCATTTCCACGTTCCGTGCAATCTAGGCTTCAATCTAGGGCGTTGCTCCACCAGGTCGAATAGTTGGCGCCTTAGAAAACAACACCAGACGCATAAAATACAATATCAATGCAATAGTTTTTCCATCGTATAAAAAGAATAATTGCAACCACTGTAAAAGTAATGGTCATTTCTACCTTTCGGGCAACATAGGCTGTACTCTTGAACGTTGCCCTACGAGATCGAATATCTAGGACCTTAGAATAAAACGCCAGAAGCATAAAATGCAATAAAAATGCAACAGTCTTACCATCGTATAAAACGAATAATTGCAACCAGTATGAAAGTTATTGCCATTTCTACGTGCCGGGCAACCTAGTCTTCACTCTAGGGCGTTGCTCCACCAGATCGAATAGTTAGGGCCTTCGAAGTCAACGCCCGAAACATAAAATCCAATAAAAATACAAAAGTTTTTCCATCGTATATCGGGAATAATTGCAACCAGTGTGAAAGTGATGGTCATTTCTACGTTCCGGGTAGCCTAGGCTTCTCTCTAGGCCGCTGGTCCACCAGATCCAGTAGTTAGGGCCTAAGAAGTCAACCCCAGAAGCACCACATACAAAATAAATACAACAGTTTTTCATCGTATAATAGGAATAATTGCAAGCAGCGTGAAAGTAATGGCCATTTCTACGATCCGGGCAACCTAGGCTTCACTCGAGGGCGTTGCTCCACCAGATCCAATAGTTAGGGCCTTAGAAGTCATCGCCCGAAGCATAAAGAACAATACAAATACTACAGTTATTCCATCGTATAACAGGAATAATTACGACCAGTGTGAACGTAATGGGCATTTCCACGTTCCGTGCAATCTAGATTTCAATCTAGGGCGTTGCTCCACCAGGTCGAATAGTTGGCGCCTTAGAAAACAACACCAGACGCATAAAATACAATATCAATGCAACAGTTTTTCCATCGTATAAAAAGAATAATTGCAACCAGTGTAAAAGTAATGGTCATTTCTACGTTTCGGGCAACATAGGCTGTACTCTTGAACGTTGCCCTACGAGATCGAATATCTAGGACCTTAGAATAAAACGCCAGAAGCATAAAATGCAATAAAAATGCAACAGTCTTACCATCGTATAAAACGAATAATTGCAACCAGTATGAAAGTTATTGCCATTTCTACGTGCCGGGCAACCTAGTCTTCACTCTAGGGCGTTGCTCCACCAGATCGAATAGTTAGGGCCTTCGAAGTCAACGCCCGAACCATAAAATCCACTAAAAATACAAAAGTTTTTCCATCGTATATCGTGAATAATTGCAACCAGTGTGAAAGTGATGGTCATTTCTACGTTCCGGGCAGCCTAGGCTTCTCTCTAGGCCGCTGGTCCACCAGATCCAGTAGTTAGGGCCTAAGAAGTCAACCCCAGAAGCACCACATACAAAATAAATACAACAGTTTTTCATCGTATAATAGGAATAATTGCAAGCAGCGTGAAAGTAATGGCCATTTCTACGATCCGGGCAACCTAGGCTTCACTCGAGGGCGTTGCTCCACCAGATCCAATAGTTAGGGCCTTAGAAGTCATCGCCCGAAGCATAAAGTACAATACAAATACTACTGTTATTCCATCGTATAACAGGAATAATTACGACCAGTGTGAACGTAATGGGCATTTCCACGTTCCGTGCAACCTAGGCTTGACTCTAGGGCGTTGCTCCACTTTGTCGAATAGTTAGGGCCTTAGAAAACAGCGCCAGAAGCATAAAATACAATATAAATACAACAGTTTTACCATCGTATAAAACGAATAATTGCAACCAGTATGAAAGTTATTGTCATTTCTACGTTCCGGGCAACCTAGGCTTCACCCTAGGGCGTTGCTCCACCAGATCCAATAGTCAGTGGCTTAGAAGTCAACGCCCGAAGCATAAAATACAATAAAAATACAACAGTTTTTTCATCGTATAACAGGAATAATTGCAACCAGAGTGAAACTCATGGTCATTTCTACGTTCCGGGCGACCAAGGCTTCACTCTGGGGCGTTGGTCCACCATATCGAAAAGTTACGGCCTAAGAAGCCAACGCCAGAAGCATAAAATACAAAATAAGTACAATAGTTTTTCCATCGTCTAAAACGAATAATTGCACGAGTGTAAAACGTATGGTCATTTCTACGTGCCGGGCAACCTAGGCTTCACTCTAGGGCGTTGCTCCACCAGATCGAATAGCTAGGGCCTTCGACGTCAACGCCCGAAATATAAAATACAATAAAAATACAAAATTTTTCCATCGTATAACGGGAATAATTGCAGCCAGTGTGAAAGTTATGGTCATTTCTACGTTCCGCGCAGCCTAGGCTTCACCCTAGGGCGTTGCTCCACCAGATCGAATAGCTACGGACTTAGAACTCAACGCCAGAAGCATAAAGTACAATACAAATACTACAGTTACTCCATCGTATAACAGGAATAATTACGACCAGTGTGAACGTAATGGGCATTTCCACGTTCCGTGCAATCTAGGCTTCAACCTAGGGCGTTGCTCCACCAGGTCGAATAGTTGGCGCCTTAGAAAACAACACCAGACGCATAAAATACAATATCAATGCAACAGTTTTTCCATCGTATAAAAAGAATAATTGCAACCAGTGTAAAAGTAATGGTCATTTCTACGTTTCGGGCAACCTAGGCTTCACTCGAGGGCGTTGCTCCACCACATCGAATAGCTACGGCCTTAGAAGTCAACGCCAGAAGCATAAAATACAATATAAATACAGCAGCTTTTCCATCGTATAAAATGAATAATTGGAAACAGCGTTAAAGTAATGGTCATTTCTACGTTCCGGGCAACCTAGGCTTCACCCTAGGGCGTTGCTCCACCAGATCCAATAGTCAGTAGCTTAGAAGTCAACGCCCGAAGCATAAAATAGAATAAAAACGCAACAGTTTTTCCACCGTATAGCATGAATAATTGCAACCAGTGTAAAAGTAATGGTCATTTCTACGTTCCGGGCAACCTAGGCTTCAATCTAGGGCGTTGCTCCACCAGGCCGAATAGTTGGCTCCTTAGAAATCAACGCCAGAAGCATAAAATACAATATAAATACAGCAGCTTTTCCATCGTATAACAGGAATAACTGCTACCAGTATGAAAGTAATGGTCATTTCTACGTTTCGGGCAACCTAGGCTCCACCCTAGGGCGTTGCTCCACCAAATTGAATAGTTAGGGCCTCAGAAGTCAACGCCCGAAGCATAAAATACAATAAAAATACAACAGTTTTTTCATCGTATAACAGGAATAATTGCAACCAGAGTGAAAGTCATGGTCATTTCTACGTTCAGGGCGACCAAGGCTTCACTCTGGGGCGTTGGTCCACCAGATCGAAAAGTTACGGCCTAAGAAGTCAACGCCAGAAGCATAAAATACAATAAAAATACAAAAGTTTTTCCATCGTATATCGGGAATAATTGCAACCAGTGTGAAAGTGATGGTCATTTCTACGTTCCGGGTAGCCTAGTCTTCTCTCTAGGCCGCTGGTCCACCAGATCCAGTAGTTAGGGCCTAAGAAGTCAACCCCAGAAGCACCACATACAAAATAAATACAACAGTTTTTCATCGTATAATAGGAATAATTGCAAGCAGCGTGAAAGTAATGGCCATTTCTACGATCCGGGCAACCTAGGCTTCACTCGAGGGCGTTGCTCCACCAGATCCAATAGTTAGGGCCTTAGAAGTCATCGCCCGAAGCATAAAGTACAATACAAATACTACAGTTATTCCATTGTATAACAGGAATAATTACGACCAGTGTGAACGTAATGGGCATTTCCACGTTCCGTGCAATCTAGGCTTCAATCTAGGGCGTTGCTCCACCAGGTCGAATAGTTGGCGCCTTAGAAAACAACACCAGACGCATAAAATACAATATCAATGCAATAGTTTTTCCATCGTATAAAAAGAATAATTGCAACCAGTGTAAAAGTAATGGTCATTTCTACCTTTCGGGCAACATAGGCTGTACTCTTGAACGTTGCCCTACGAGATCGAATATCTAGGACCTTAGAATAAAACGCCAGAAGCATAAAATGCAATAAAAATGCAACAGTCTTACCATCGTATAAAACGAATAATTGCAACCAGTATGAAAGTTATTGCCATTTCTACGTGCCGGGCAACCTAGTCTTCACTCTAGGGCGTTGCTCCACCAGATCGAATAGTTAGGGCCTTCGAAGTCAACGCCCGAAACA
The DNA here is from genome assembly GCF_051401765.1 of Calliopsis andreniformis. Classification (NCBI taxonomy): domain Eukaryota; kingdom Metazoa; phylum Arthropoda; class Insecta; order Hymenoptera; family Andrenidae; genus Calliopsis; species Calliopsis andreniformis. The sequence continues at coordinate 22,755,642 of NW_027480422.1, forward strand.
TAAAATCCAATAAAAATACAAAAGTTTTTCCATCGTATATCGGGAATAATTGCAACCAGTGTGAAAGTGATGGTCATTTCTACGTTCCGGGTAGCCTAGGCTTCTCTCTAGGCCGCTGGTCCACCAGATCCAGTAGTTAGGGCCTAAGAAGTCAACCCCAGAAGCACCACATACAAAATAAATACAACAGTTTTTCATCGTATAATAGGAATAATTGCAAGCAGCGTGAAAGTAATGGCCATTTCTACGATCCGGGCAACCTAGGCTTCACTCGAGGGCGTTGCTCCACCAGATCCAATAGTTAGGGCCTTAGAAGTCATCGCCCGAAGCATAAAGAACAATACAAATACTACAGTTATTCCATCGTATAACAGGAATAATTACGACCAGTGTGAACGTAATGGGCATTTCCACGTTCCGTGCAATCTAGACTTCAATCTAGGGCGTTGCTCCACCAGGTCGAATAGTTGGCGCCTTAGAAAACAACACCAGACGCATAAAATACAATATCAATGCAACAGTTTTTCCATCGTATAAAAAGAATAATTGCAACCAGTGTAAAAGTAATGGTCATTTCTACGTTTCGGGCAACATAGGCTGTACTCTTGAACGTTGCCCTACGAGATCGAATATCTAGGACCTTAGAATAAAACGCCAGAAGCATAAAATGCAATAAAAATGCAACAGTCTTACCATCGTATAAAACGAATAATTGCAACCAGTATGAAAGTTATTGCCATTTCTACGTGCCGGGCAACCTAGTCTTCACTCTAGGGCGTTGCTCCACCAGATCGAATAGTTAGGGCCTTCGAAGTCAACGCCCGAACCATAAAATCCACTAAAAATACAAAAGTTTTTCCATCGTATATCGTGAATAATTGCAACCAGTGTGAAAGTGATGGTCATTTCTACGTTCCGGGCAGCCTAGGCTTCTCTCTAGGCCGCTGGTCCACCAGATCCAGTAGTTAGGGCCTAAGAAGTCAACCCCAGAAGCACCACATACAAAATAAATACAACAGTTTTTCATCGTATAATAGGAATAATTGCAAGCAGCGTGAAAGTAATGGCCATTTCTACGATCCGGGCAACCTAGGCTTCACTCGAGGGCGTTGCTCCACCAGATCCAATAGTTAGGGCCTTAGAAGTCATCGCCCGAAGCATAAAGTACAATACAAATACTACTGTTATTCCATCGTATAACAGGAATAATTACGACCAGTGTGAACGTAATGGGCATTTCCACGTTCCGTGCAACCTAGGCTTGACTCTAGGGCGTTGCTCCACTTTGTCGAATAGTTAGGGCCTTAGAAAACAGCGCCAGAAGCATAAAATACAATATAAATACAACAGTTTTACCGTCGTATAAAACGAATAATTGCAACCAGTATGAAAGTTATTGTCATTTCTACGTTCCGGGCAACCTAGGCTTCACCCTAGGGCGTTGCTCCACCAGATCCAATAGTCAGTGGCTTAGAAGTCAACGCCCGAAGCATAAAATACAATAAAAATACAACAGTTTTTTCATCGTATAACAGGAATAATTGCAACCAGAGTGAAACTCATGGTCATTTCTACGTTCCGGGCGACCAAGGCTTCACTCTGGGGCGTTGGTCCACCATATCGAAAAGTTACGGCCTAAGAAGCCAACGCCAGAAGCATAAAATACAAAATAAGTACAATAGTTTTTCCATCGTCTAAAACGAATAATTGCACGAGTGTAAAACGTATGGTCATTTCTACGTGCCGGGCAACCTAGGCTTCACTCTAGGGCGTTGCTCCACCAGATCGAATAGCTAGGGCCTTCGACGTCAACGCCCGAAATATAAAATACAATAAAAATACAAAATTTTTCCATCGTATAACGGGAATAATTGCAGCCAGTGTGAAAGTTATGGTCATTTCTACGTTCCGCGCAGCCTAGGCTTCACCCTAGGGCGTTGCTCCACCAGATCGAATAGCTACGGACTTAGAACTCAACGCCAGAAGCATAAAGTACAATACAAATACTACAGTTACTCCATCGTATAACAGGAATAATTACGACCAGTGTGAACGTAATGGGCATTTCCACGTTCCGTGCAATCTAGGCTTCAACCTAGGGCGTTGCTCCACCAGGTCGAATAGTTGGCGCCTTAGAAAACAACACCAGACGCATAAAATACAATATCAATGCAACAGTTTTTCCATCGTATAAAAAGAATAATTGCAACCAGTGTAAAAGTAATGGTCATTTCTACGTTTCGGGCGACCAAGGCTTCACTCTGGGGCGTTGGTCCACCATACCGAAAAGCTACGGCCTAAGAAGTCAACGTCAGAAGCATAAAATACAAAATAAGTACAATAGTTTTTCCATCGTCTAAAACGAATAATTGCACGAGTGTAAAACGTATGGTCATTTCTACGTGCTGGGCAACCTAGGCTTCACTCTAGGGCGTTGCTCCACCAGATCGAATAGCTAGAGCCTTCGACGTCAACGCCCGAAACATAAAATACAATAAAAATACAATAGTTTTTCCATCGTATAACGGGAATAATTGCAACCAGTGTGAAAGTTATGGTCATTTCTATGTTCCGGGCAACCTAGGCTTCACTCTACGACGTTGGTGCACCAGATCGAATATTTAGGGCCTAAGAAGTCAACGCCAGAAGCATAAAATACAATATAAATACAGCAGCTTTTGCATCGTATAAAATGAATAATTGTAAACAGTGTGAAAGTAATGGTCATTTCTACGTTCCGGGCAACCTAGGCTCCACTCTAGGGCGTTGCTCCACCAGATCGAATGGCTAGGGCCTAAGAAGTCAACGCCCGATGCATAAAATACAATAAAAATACAAAAGTTTTTCCGTCGTATAACGGGAATAATAGGAACCAGTATGAAAGTTATTGTCATTTCTACGTTCCGGGCAACCTAGGCTGTACTCTTGAACGTTGCCCCACGAGATCGAATATCTAGGACCTTAGAATAAAACGCCAGAAGCATAAAATGCAATAAAAATGCAACAGTCTTACCATCGTATAAAACGAATAATTGCAACCAGTATGAAAGTTATTGCCGTTTCTACGTGCCGGGCAACCTAGTCTTCACTCTAGGGCGTTGCTCCACCAGATCGAATAGTTAGGGCCTTCGAAGTCAACGCCCGAAACATAAAATCCAATAAAAATACAAAAGTTTTTCCATCGTATATCGGGAATAATTGCAACCAGTGTGAAAGTGATGGTCATTTCTACGTTCCGGGTAGCCTAGTCTTCTCTCTAGGCCGCTGGTCCACCAGATCCAGTAGTTAGGGCCTAAGAAGTCAACCCCAGAAGCACCACATACAAAATAAATACAACAGTTTTTCATCGTATAATAGGAATAATTGCAAGCAGCGTGAAAGTAATGGCCATTTCTACGATCCGGGCAACCTAGGCTTCACTCGAGGGCGTTGCTCCACCAGATCCAATAGTTAGGGCCTTAGAAGTCATCGCCCGAAGCATAAAGTACAATACAAATACTACAGTTATTCCATTGTATAACAGGAATAATTACGACCAGTGTGAACGTAATGGGCATTTCCACGTTCCGTGCAATCTAGGCTTCAATCTAGGGCGTTGCTCCACCAGGTCGAATAGTTGGCGCCTTAGAAAACAACACCAGACGCATAAAATACAATATCAATGCAATAGTTTTTCCATCGTATAAAAAGAATAATTGCAACCAGTGTAAAAGTAATGGTCATTTCTACCTTTCGGGCAACATAGGCTGTACTCTTGAACGTTGCCCTACGAGATCGAATATCTAGGACCTTAGAATAAAACGCCAGAAGCATAAAATGCAATAAAAATGCAACAGTCTTACCATCGTATAAAACGAATAATTGCAACCAGTATGAAAGTTATTGCCATTTCTACGTGCCGGGCAACCTAGTCTTCACTCTAGGGCGTTGCTCCACCAGATCGAATAGTTAGGGCCTTCGAAGTCAACGCCCGAAACATAAAATCCAATAAAAATACAAAAGTTTTTCCATCGTATATCGGGAATAATTGCAACCAGTGTGAAAGTGATGGTCATTTCTACGTTCCGGGTAGCCTAGGCTTCTCTCTAGGCCGCTGGTCCACCAGATCCAGTAGTTAGGGCCTAAGAAGTCAACCCCAGAAGCACCACATACAAAATAAATACAACAGTTTTTCATCGTATAATAGGAATAATTGCAAGCAGCGTGAAAGTAATGGCCATTTCTACGATCCGGGCAACCTAGGCTTCACTCGAGGGCGTTGCTCCACCAGATCCAATAGTTAGGGCCTTAGAAGTCATCGCCCGAAGCATAAAGAACAATACAAATACTACAGTTATTCCATCGTATAACAGGAATAATTACGACCAGTGTGAACGTAATGGGCATTTCCACGTTCCGTGCAATCTAGACTTCAATCTAGGGCGTTGCTCCACCAGGTCGAATAGTTGGCGCCTTAGAAAACAACACCAGACGCATAAAATACAATATCAATGCAACAGTTTTTCCATCGTATAAAAAGAATAATTGCAACCAGTGTAAAAGTAATGGTCATTTCTACGTTTCGGGCAACATAGGCTGTACTCTTGAACGTTGCCCTACGAGATCGAATATCTAGGACCTTAGAATAAAACGCCAGAAGCATAAAATGCAATAAAAATGCAACAGTCTTACCATCGTATAAAACGAATAATTGCAACCAGTATGAAAGTTATTGCCATTTCTACGTGCCGGGCAACCTAGTCTTCACTCTAGGGCGTTGCTCCACCAGATCGAATAGTTAGGGCCTTCGAAGTCAACGCCCGAACCATAAAATCCACTAAAAATACAAAAGTTTTTCCATCGTATATCGTGAATAATTGCAACCAGTGTGAAAGTGATGGTCATTTCTACGTTCCGGGCAGCCTAGGCTTCTCTCTAGGCCGCTGGTCCACCAGATCCAGTAGTTAGGGCCTAAGAAGTCAACCCCAGAAGCACCACATACAAAATAAATACAACAGTTTTTCATCGTATAATAGGAATAATTGCAAGCAGCGTGAAAGTAATGGCCATTTCTACGATCCGGGCAACCTAGGCTTCACTCGAGGGCGTTGCTCCACCAGATCCAATAGTTAGGGCCTTAGAAGTCATCGCCCGAAGCATAAAGTACAATACAAATACTACTGTTATTCCATCGTATAACAGGAATAATTACGACCAGTGTGAACGTAATGGGCATTTCCACGTTCCGTGCAACCTAGGCTTGACTCTAGGGCGTTGCTCCACTTTGTCGAATAGTTAGGGCCTTAGAAAACAGCGCCAGAAGCATAAAATACAATATAAATACAACAGTTTTACCATCGTATAAAACGAATAATTGCAACCAGTATGAAAGTTATTGTCATTTCTACGTTCCGGGCAACCTAGGCTTCACCCTAGGGCGTTGCTCCACCAGATCCAATAGTCAGTGGCTTAGAAGTCAACGCCCGAAGCATAAAATACAATAAAAATACAACAGTTTTTTCATCGTATAACAGGAATAATTGCAACCAGAGTGAAACTCATGGTCATTTCTACGTTCCGGGCGACCAAGGCTTCACTCTGGGGCGTTGGTCCACCATATCGAAAAGTTACGGCCTAAGAAGCCAACGCCAGAAGCATAAAATACAAAATAAGTACAATAGTTTTTCCATCGTCTAAAACGAATAATTGCACGAGTGTAAAACGTATGGTCATTTCTACGTGCCGGGCAACCTAGGCTTCACTCTAGGGCGTTGCTCCACCAGATCGAATAGCTAGGGCCTTCGACGTCAACGCCCGAAATATAAAATACAATAAAAATACAAAATTTTTCCATCGTATAACGGGAATAATTGCAGCCAGTGTGAAAGTTATGGTCATTTCTACGTTCCGCGCAGCCTAGGCTTCACCCTAGGGCGTTGCTCCACCAGATCGAATAGCTACGGACTTAGAACTCAACGCCAGAAGCATAAAGTACAATACAAATACTACAGTTACTCCATCGTATAACAGGAATAATTACGACCAGTGTGAACGTAATGGGCATTTCCACGTTCCGTGCAATCTAGGCTTCAACCTAGGGCGTTGCTCCACCAGGTCGAATAGTTGGCGCCTTAGAAAACAACACCAGACGCATAAAATACAATATCAATGCAACAGTTTTTCCATCGTATAAAAAGAATAATTGCAACCAGTGTAAAAGTAATGGTCATTTCTACGTTTCGGGCAACCTAGGCTTCACTCGAGGGCGTTGCTCCACCACATCGAATAGCTACGGCCTTAGAAGTCAACGCCAGAAGCATAAAATACAATATAAATACAGCAGCTTTTCCATCGTATAAAATGAATAATTGGAAACAGCGTTAAAGTAATGGTCATTTCTACGTTCCGGGCAACCTAGGCTTCACCCTAGGGCGTTGCTCCACCAGATCCAATAGTCAGTAGCTTAGAAGTCAACGCCCGAAGCATAAAATAGAATAAAAACGCAACAGTTTTTCCACCGTATAGCATGAATAATTGCAACCAGTGTAAAAGTAATGGTCATTTCTACGTTCCGGGCAACCTAGGCTTCAATCTAGGGCGTTGCTCCACCAGGCCGAATAGTTGGCTCCTTAGAAATCAACGCCAGAAGCATAAAATACAATATAAATACAGCAGCTTTTCCATCGTATAACAGGAATAACTGCTACCAGTATGAAAGTAATGGTCATTTCTACGTTTCGGGCAACCTAGGCTCCACCCTAGGGCGTTGCTCCACCAAATTGAATAGTTAGGGCCTCAGAAGTCAACGCCCGAAGCATAAAATACAATAAAAATACAACAGTTTTTTCATCGTATAACAGGAATAATTGCAACCAGAGTGAAAGTCATGGTCATTTCTACGTTCAGGGCGACCAAGGCTTCACTCTGGGGCGTTGGTCCACCAGATCGAAAAGTTACGGCCTAAGAAGTCAACGCCAGAAGCATAAAATACAATAAAAATACAACAGTTTTTCATCGTATAACAGGAATAATTGCAACCAGCGTAAAAGTAAAGGCCATTGCTACGATCCGGGCAACCTAGGCTTCACTCGAGGGCGTTGCCCCACCACATCGAATAGCTACGGCCTTAGAAGTCAACGCCCGAAACATAAAATACAATAAAAATACAAAAGTTTTTCCATCGTATAACGGGAATAATTGCAACCAGTGTGAAAGTTATGGTCATTTCTACGTTCCGGGCAGCCTAGGCTTCACTCTAGGCCATTGGTCCACCAGATCCAATAGTTAGGGCCTAAGAAGCCAACGCCAGAAGTACCAAATACAAAATAAATACAACAGTTTTTCCATCGTATAAAACGAATAATTGCAACCAGTGTGAAAGTAATGGTCATTTCTACGTTCCGGACAACCTAGGCTTCACTCTACGACGTTGGTGCACCAGATCGAATATTTAGGGCCTAAGAAGTCAACGCCAGAAGCATAAAATACAAAACAAATACAACAGTTTTTCCATCGTATAAAATGAATTATTGCAACCAGTGTGAAAGTGATGGTCATTTCTACGTTCCGGGCAACCAAGGCTTCACTCTAGGGCGTTGCTCCACCAGATCGAATAGTTAGGGCCTAAGAAGTCAACGCCAGAAGCATAAAATACAATATAAATACAGCAGCTTTTCCATCGTATAAAATGAATAATTGTAAACAGTGTGAAAGTAATGGTCATTTCTACGCTCCGTGCAACCTAGGCTTCACCATAGGGCGTTGCTCCACCAGATCGAATAGCTACGGACTTAGAATTCAACGCCAGAAGCATAAAATACAATAAAAATACAACAGTTTTTCATCGCATAACAGGAATAATTGCAACCAGCGTAAAAGTAAAGGCCATTGCTACGATCCGGGCAACCTAGGCTTCACTCGAGGGCGTTGCCCCACCACATCGAATAGCTACGGCCTTAGAAGTCAACGCCAGAAGCATAAAATACAATATAAATACAGCAGCTTTTCCATCGTATAAAATGAATAATTGTAAACAGTGTGAAAGTAATGGTCATTTCTACGTTCCGGGCAACCTAGGCTCCACTCTAGGGCGTTGCTCCACCAGATCGAATGGCTAGGGCCTAAGAAGTCAACGCCCGATGCATAAAATACAATAAAAATACAAAAGTTTTTCCGTCGTATAACGGGAATAATTGGAACCAGCATGAAAGTTATTGTCATTTCTACGTTCCGGGCAACCTAGGCTTCACCCTAAGGCGTTGCTCCACCAGATCCAATAGTTAGGGCCTTAGAAGTCAACGCCCGAAGCATAAAATACAATACAAATACAACAGTTATTCCATCGTATAACAGGAATAATTACGACCAGTGTGAACGTTATGGGCATTTCCGCGTTCCGTGCAACCTACGCTTCACTCTAGGGTGTTGCACCACCAGGTCGAATAGTTTGGGCCTTAGAAAACAACTCCAGACGCATAAAATACAATAAAAATAGAACAGGTTTTCCATCGTATAAAAAGAATAATTGTAACCAGTGTGAAGGTAATTGTCATTTCTACGTTCCGGGCAACATAGGCTTCACTCTTGAACGTTGCCCCACGAGATTGAACAGCTAGGACCTTAGAAGTCAACGCCAGAAGCATAAAATACAATAAAAATACAACAGTTTTTTCATGGTATAACAGGAATAATTGCAACCAGAGTGAAAGTCATGGTCATTTCTACGTTCCGGGCGACCAAGGCTTCACTCTAGGCCGTTGGTCCACCAGATCCAGTAGTTAGGGCCTAAGAAGTCTACGCCAGAAGCACCAGATACAAAATGAATACAACAGTTTTTCCATCGTATAAAACGAACAATTGCAACCAGTGTGAAAGTAATGGTCATTTCTACGTTCCGGGCAACCTAGGCTTCACTCTACGGCGTTGCTGCACCAGATCGAATATTTAGGGCCTAAGAAGTCAACGCCAGAAGCATAAAATACAAAACAAATACAACAGTTTTTCCATCGTATAACAGGAATAACTGCAACCACTGTGAATGTACTGGTCATTTCTACGTTCCGTGCAACCTAGGCTTCACCCTAGGGCGTTGCTCCACCAGATCGAATAGCTACGGACTTAGAATTCAATGCCAGAAGCATAAAATACAATAAAAATACAACAGTTTTTCATCGTATAACAGGAATAATTGCAACCAGCGTGAAAGTAAAGGCCATTGCTACGATCCGGGCAGCCTAGGCTTCACTCGAGGGCGTTGCTCCACCACATCGAATAGCTACGGCCTGCGAAGTCAACGCCAGAAGCATAAAACACAATATAAATACAGCAGCTTTTCCATCGTATAAAATGAATAATTGTGAACAGTGTGAAAGTAATGGTCATTTCTACGTTCCGGGCAACCTAGGCTCCACTCTAGGGCGTTGACCCACGAGATCGAACAGCCTGGACCTTAGAAGTCACCGCCAGAAGCATAAAATACAATAAAAATACAACTGATTTACCATCGGACAAAACGAATAATTGCAACCAGTATGAAAGTTATTGTCATTTCTACGTTCCGGGCAACCTAGGCTTCACCCTAGGGCGTTGCTCCACCAGATCCAATAGTCATTGGCTTAGAAGTCAACGCCAGAACCATAAAATACAATATAAATACAACAGTTTTTCCATCGTATAACATGAGTAATTGCATCCAGTGTGAAAGATCTGGGTCATTTCTACGTTCCGGGCAACCTAGGCTTGATCCTATGGCGTTGCTCCACCATATCGAATAGCTAGGGCCTTAGAAGTCAACGCCCGAAACATAAAATACAATGAAAGTACAACAGTCTTTCCATCGTATAACCGGAATAATTGCAACCAGTGTGAAGGTAATTCTCTTTTCTATGTTCCGGGCAACCTAGGCTTCACTCTAGGGCGTTGCGACACCAGATCGAATAGCTAGGGCCTTAGAAGGCAACGCCAGAAGCATAAAATACAATATAAATACAACAGTTTTTCCATCGTATAAAATGAATTATTGCAACCAGTGTGAAAGTGATGGTCATTTCTACGTTCCGGGCAACCAAGGCTTCACTCTAGGGCGTTGCTCCACCAGATCGAATAGTTAGGGCCTAAGAAGTCAACGCCAGAAGCATAAAATACAATGAAAATACAACAGTCTTTCCATCCTATAACAGGAATAATTGCATCCAGTGTGAAAGTGATGCTCTTCTCTATGTTCCGCGCAACCTAGGCTTCACTCTAGGGCGGTGCTCCACCAGATCAAATAGCTAGGGCCTTAGAAGGCAACGCCAGAAGCACAAAGTATAATATAAATACAACAGTTTTTCTATCGTATAGCATGAATAATTCCAACCAGAGTGAAAGTAATGGTCAATTCTACGTTTCGGCCAACCTAGGCTTCACTCTAGGGCGTTGCTCCACCAGATCCAATAGTTAGGGCATAAGAAGTCAACGCCAGGAGCACCAAATACAAACCAAATACAACAGTTTTTCCATCGTATAAAACGAACAATTGCAACCAGTGTGAAGGTAATGGTCATTTCTACGTTCCTGGCACCTAGGCTTCACTCTAGTTCGTTTTTCCACCAGATCGAATAGTTAGGGCCTAAGTAGTCAATGCCAGAAGCATAAAATACAATATAAATTCAACAGTTTTTCCACGGTATTACAGGAATAATTGCAACCAGTGTGTAAGATATGGTCATTTCTATGTTCCGGGCAACCTAGGCTCCACTCTAGGGCGTTTCTCCAACAAATTGAATAGCTAGGGCCTCAGAAGTCATCGCCCGAAGCATAAAATACAATAAAAATACAACAGTTTTTCACACTATATCAGGAATAATTGCAACCAGAGTGAAAGTCATGGTCATTTCTACGTTCCGGGCGACCAAGGCTTCACTCTGGGGCGTTGCTCCACCAGATCGAAAAGCTACGGCCTAAGAAGTCAACGCCAGGAGCATAAAATACAAAATAAATACAATAGTTTTTCCATCGTCTAAACCGAATAATTCCACGAGTGTGAAAGGTATGGTCACTTCTACGTACCGGGCAACCTAGTCTTCACTCTAGGGCGTTGCTCCACCAGATCGAATAGTTAGGGCCTTCGAAGTCAACGCCCGAAACATAAAATCCAATAAAAATACAAAAGTTTTTCCATCGTATATCGGGAATAATTGCAACCAGTGTGAAAGTGATGGTCATTTCTACGTTCCGGGCAGCCTAGGCTTCTCTCTAGGCCGCTGGTCCACCAGATCCAGTAGTTAGGGCCTAAGAAGTCAACGCCAGAAGCACCAGATACAAAATAAACACAACAGTTTTTCCATCGTATAAACCGAATAATTGCAGGAGTGTGAAAGGTATGGTCATTTCTACGTGCCGGGCAACCTAGTCTTCACTCTAGGGCGTTGCTCCACCAAATCGAATATTTAGGGCCGAAGAAGTCAACGCCAGAACCATAAAATACAAAACAAATACAACAGTTTTTCCATCGTATAACAGGAATAACTGCAACCAGTGTGAAAGTACTGGTCATTTCTACGTTCCGTGCAACCTAGGCTTCACCCTAGGGCGTTGGTCCACCAGATCGAATAGCTACGGACTTAGAATTCAACGCCAGAAGCATAAAATACAATAAAAATACAACAGTTTTTCATCGTATAACAGGAATAATTGCAACCAGCGTGACAGTAAAGGCCATTGCTACGATCCGGGCAACCTAGGCTTCACTGGAGGGCGTTGCTCCACCACGTCGAATAGCTACGGCCTTAGAAGTCAACGCCAGAAGCATAAAATACAATATAAATACAGCAGCTTTTCCATCGTATAAAATGAATAATTGTATACAGTCTGAAAGTAATGGTCATTTCTACGTTCCGGGCAACCTAGGCTCCACTCTAGGGCGTTGACCCCTCGAGATCGAACAGCCTGGACCTTAGAAGTCATCGCCAGAAGCATAAAATACAATAAAAATACAACAGTTTTACCATCGTATAAAACGAATAATTGCAACCAGTATGAAAGTTATTGTCATTTCTACGTTCCGGGCAACCTAGGCTTCACCCTAGGGCGTTGCTCCACGAGATCCAATAGTCATTGGCTTAGAAGTCAACGCCCGAAGCATAAAATACAATAAAAACGCAACAGTTTTTCCATCGTATAGCATGAATAATTGCAACCAGTGTGAAAGTAATGGTCATTTCTACGTTCCGGGCGACCAAGGCTTCACTCTGGGGCGTTGGTCCACCAGATCGAAAAGTTACGGCCTAAGAAGTCAACGCCAGAAGCATAAAATACAAAATAAGTACAATAGTTTTTCCATCGTCTAAAACGAATAATTGCACGAGTGTAAAAGGTATGGTCATTTCTACGTGCCGGGCAACCTAGGCTTCACTCTAGGGCGTTGCTCCACCAGATCGAATAGCTAGGGCCTTCGACGTCAACGCCCGAAACATAAAATACAATAAAGATACAAAAGTATTTCCATCGTATAACGGGAATAATTGCAACCAGTGTGAAAGTTATGGTCATTTCTACGTTCCGGGGAGCCTAGGCTTCACTCTAGGCCGTTGGTCTACCAGATCCAGTAGTTAGGGCCTAAGAAGTCAACGCCAGAAACATAAAATACAAAACAAATACAACAGTTTTTCCATCGTATAACAGGAGTAACTGCAACCAGTGTGAAAGTACTGGTCATTTCTACGTTCCGTGCAACCTAGGCTTCACCCTAGGGCGTTGCTCCACCAGATCGAATAGCTACGGACTTAGAATTCAACGCCAGAAGCATAAAATACAATAAAAATACAACAGTTTTTCATAGTATAATAGGAATAATTGCAACCAGCGTGAAAGTAATGGCCATTTCTACGATTCGGGCAAACTAGGCTTCACTCGTGGGCGTTGCTCCACCCGGTCGAATAGATAGCGCCTTAGAAAACAACTCCAGACGCATAAAATACAATAAAAATACAGCAGTTTTTCCATCGTATAACAGGAGTAATTGAAACCCGTATGAAAGTGATGGGCATTTTTACGTTCAGGGCAACCTAGGCTTCACTCTAGGGCGTTGATCCACCATATCGAATAGCTACGGCCTTAGAAGTCAACGCCAGAAGCATAAAATACAATATAAATGCAACAGTTTTTCCATTGTATAAAACGAATAATTGCAACCAGTCTGAAAGTTATGGTCATTTCTACGTTCCGGGCAACCTAGGCTTCACCCTAGGGCGTTGCTCCACCAGATCCAATACTTAGGGCCTCAGAAGTCAACGCCAGAAGCTTAAAATACATTAAAAATACAACAGTCTTTCCATCGTATGACAGGAATAATTGCAACCAGTGGGAAAGTAACAGACATTTCTACGTTCCGGGCAACCTAGGCTTCACTCTAGGGCGTTCCCCACCAGACCGAATAGCTAGGACCTTAGAAGTGTTCGCCAGAAGCATAAAATAGAATCAAAATACACAGTTTTTCCATCGTATAACAGGAATAATTGCAACCAGTGTGAAAGTGATGGTCATCTCTACGTTCCGGGCAACCTAGGGTTCACTCTAGGGCGTTGCTCTACCAGATGGATGAGTTTGGGCCTTAGAAATTAACGCCAGAAGTTTAAAATACAAAATAAATACCAGTACCTTCACACTGGTTGCAATTATTCCTGTTATACGATGGAAAAACAGTTGTATGTTTATTGTATCTTATGCTTCGTCCGTTGACTTCTAAGGCCCTGGCTATTCGATCTGGTGGAGTAACGCTCTAGGGTGATGCCTAGGTTGCTCGAAACGTAGAAATGACCCTTAGATTGCCACTCGTTGCATCAGTTCCTGTCATACGTCTCGCAAACCTGCGGTATTTATTTTTAATTTTAATATTCTGGCGTTGATTTCTAAGGCCCAAACTCATCCATCTGGTGAAGCAACGCCCTAGAGTGAACCCTAGGTTGCCCGGAACGTAGAAATGACCATTAGATTGACACTCGTTGCATCAGCTCCTGTCATACGTTCGCAAACCTGCCGTATTAATTTTTTATTTTAATCTGCTGGCGTTGATTTCTAAGGCCCTAACTATTCGATCTGGCGGAGCAACGCCCTAGAGTGAAGCCTAGGTTTCACGGAACATAGAAATGGCCATTACCTTTACACAGGTTGCAATTATTGCTGTTATACGATGGGAAAACTGTTGTATTTTTATTATATTTTATGCTTCTGGCGTTGTTTTCTAAGGCCCTAACTATTCGACCTGCTGGAGCAACGCCCTAGACGGAAGCATAGGCAGCACGGAACGTAGAAATGGCCATTGCTTTCACACGGGTTGCAATTATCCCTGTTATACGATGGTAAAACTGTTGTATTTTTATTTTGTATTTTATGCTTCTGGCGTTGACTTCTAAGGTCTTAGCTATTCGATATCGCGGGGCAACGTCCAAGAGTGAAGCCTATGCTGCCCGGAACGTAGAAATGACCGTTACTTTCACCCTGGTTGCAATTATTAATGTTATACGATGGAAAAACTGTAGTATTTTTATTTTATTTTATGCTTCTGGCGTTGTCTTCTACGGCCCTAGCTATTCGATCTGGTGGAGCAATGCCTCAGAGTTAAGTCTAGGTTGCCCGGAACGTAGAAATGCCCATTACTTTCACACTGGTTACAATTATTCCTGTTATACAATGGAAAAACTGTTTTATTTATATAGAATTTTATGCCTCTGGCGATGACTTCTAAGGCCCTAACTATTCGATCTGGTGGAGCAACGCCCTAGAGTGAAGCCTAGGTTGCCCCGAACTTAGAAATGACCGTTACTTTCACACTGTTTGCAATTATTCCTGTTATACGATGGAAGAACTGTTGTATTTTTACTTTATTTTATGCTTCTGGCGTTGTCTTCTAAGGTCCTAGCTATTCCATCTGATGGAGCAACGCCCTAGAGTGAAGCCCAGGTTGCCCGGAACGTAGAAATGACCATTACTTTTACACTGTTTGCAATCATTCATATTATACGATGGCAGAACTGTTGTATTTATATAGTGTTTAATGCTTCTGGCGTTGCCTTCTTAGGCCCTAACGTTTGGATCCGGTGGACCAACGCTATAGTGTGAAGCCTAGGTTGCCCGGAACGTAGAAATGACCATCACCATCACAATGCTTGCAATAATTCCTGTTATACGATGGAAACACTGTTGGATTTTTATTGTATTTTATGCTTCGGGCGTTGACTTCTAAGGCCCTAACTATTCGATCTGGTGGAGCAACGCCCTAGAGTGAAGCCTGGCTTGCACGGAACGTGGAAATGGCCATTACTTTCACACTGGCTGTAATTATTCCTGTTATACAATGGAAAAACTGTTGTATTTTTATTGTATTTTATGCGTCTGGCGTTGACTTCTAAGGCCCTAACTATTCGATCTGGTGGAGCAACGCCCTAGGGTTAAGCCTCGGTTGCACGGAACGCGGAAATGGCCATTACTTTCACACTGGCTGCAATTACTCCTGTTATACAATGGAAAAACTGTTGTACTTTTATTTTACTTTATGCTTCTGGTGTTGACTTCCTAGGACCTAACTTTTCGATCTGGTTGAGCAACGCCCTGTAGTGAAGCCTAGGTTGCACGGAACGTAGAAATGGCCATTACTTTCACACTGGTTGCAATTATTCCTGTTATACGATGGAAAAACTGTTGTATTTTTATTGTATTTTATGCTTCTGTTGTTGTTTTCTAAGGCCCTAACTATTCGATCTGGTGGAGCAACGCCCTAGAGTGAAGACCAGGTTGCCCGGAACGTAGAAATGACCATTACTTTCACACTGTTTGCAATCATTCATATTATACGATGGAAAAACTGTTGTATTTATATAGTGTTTAATGCTTCTGGCGTTGCCTTCTTAGGCCCTAACGTTTGGATCCGGTGGACCAACGCTATAGTGTGAAGCCTAGGTTGCCCGGAACGTAGAAATGACCATCACATTCACAATGCTTGCAATTATTCCTGTTATACGATGGAAGAACTGTTGTATTTTTATTTTATTTTATGCTTCCGGCGTTGTCTTCTAAGGTCCTAGCTATTCCATCTGATGGAGCAACGCCCTAGAGTGAAGCCCAGGTTGCCCGGAACGTAGATATGACCATTACTTTTACACTGTTTGCAATCATTCATATTATACGATGGAAGAACTGTTGTATTTATATAGTGTTTAATGCTTCTGGCGTTGCCTTCTTAGGCCCTATCATTTGGAAATGGTGGACCAACGCTATAGTGTGAAGCCTAGGTTGCCCGGAATGTAGAAATGACCATCACCTTCACACTGGTTGCAATTGTTCCTGTTATACGTTGGAAAAACTGTTGTATTTTTATTGTATTTTATGCGTCTGGCGCTGACTTCTAAGGCCCTAACTATTCGATCTGGTGGAGCAACGCCCTAGAGTGAAGCCTGGGTTGCACGGAACGTGGAAATAGCCATTACTTTCACACTGGCTGCAATTACTCCTGTTATACAATGGAAAAACTGTTGTAATTTTATTTTACTTTATGCTTCTGGTGTTGACTTCCTAGGACCCAACTTTTCGATCTGGTTGAGCAACGCCCAGTAGTGAAGCCTAGGTTGCACGGAACGTAGAAATGGCCATTACTTTCACACAGGTTGCAATTATTCCTGTTATACGATGGAAGAACTGTTGTATTTTTATTTTATTTTATGCTTCTGGCGTTGTCTTCTAAGGTCCTAGCTATTCCATCTGATGGAGCAACGCCCTAGAGTGAAGCCCAGGTTGCCCGGAACGTAGAAATGACCATTACTTTTACACTGTTTGCAATCATTCATATTATACGATGGCAGAACTGTTGTATTTATATAGTGTTTAATGCTTCTGGCGTTGCCTTCTTAGGCCCTAACGTTTGGATCCGGTGGACCAACGCTATAGTGTGAAGCTTAGGTTGCCCGGAACGTACAAATGACCATCACCATCACAATGCTTGCAATAATTCCTGTTATACGATGGAAACACTGTTGGATTTTTATTGTATTTTATGCTTCGGGCGTTGACTTCTAAGGCCCTAACTATTCGATCTGGTGGAGCAACGCCCTAGAGTGAAGCCTAGCTTGCACGGAACGTGGAAATGGCCATTACTTTCACACTGGCTGCAATTATTCCTGTTATACAATGGAAAAACTGTTGTATTTTTATTGTATTTTATGCGTCTGGCGTTGACTTCTAAGGCCCTAACTATTCGATCTGGTGGAGCAACGCCCTAGGGTGAAGCCTCGGTTGCACGGAACGTGGAAATGGCCATTACTTTCACACTGGCTGCAATTACTCCTGTTATACAATGGAAAAACTGTTGTAATTCTATTTTACTTTATGCTTCTGGTGTTGACTTCCTAGGACCTAACTTTTCGATCTGGTTGAGCAACGCCCTGTAGTGAAGCCTAGGTTGCACGGAACGTAGAAATGGCCATTACTTTCACACTGGTTGCAATTATTCCTGTTATACGATGGAAAAACTGTTGTATTTTTATTGTATTTTATGCTTCTGTTGTTGTTTTCTAAGGCCCTAACTATTCGATCTGGTGGAGCAACGCCCTAGAGTGAAGACCAGGTTGCCCGGAACGTAGAAATGACCATTACTTTCACACTGTTTGCAATCATTCATATTATACGATGGAAGAACTGTTGTATTTATATAGTGTTTAATGCTTCTGGCGTTGCCTTCTTAGGCCCTAACGTTTGGATCCGGTGGACCAACGCTATAGTGTGAAGCCTTGGTTGCCCGGAACGTAGAAAGGACCATCACATTCACAATGCTTGCAATTATTCCTGTTATACGATGGAAGAACTGTTGTATTTTTATTTTATTTTATGCTTCCGGCGTTGTCTTCTAAGGTCCTAGCTATTCCATCTGATGGAGCAACGCCCTAGAGTGAAGCCCAGGTTGCCCGGAACGTAGATATGACCATTACTTTTACACTGTTTGCAATCATTCATATTATACGATGGAAGAACTGTTGTATTTATATAGTGTTTAATGCTTCTGGCGTTGCCTTCTTAGGCCCTATCATTTGGAACTGGTGGACCAACGCTATAGTGTGAAGCCTAGGTTGCCCGGAATGTAGAAATGACCATCACCTTCACACTGGTTGCAATTGTTCCTGTTATACGTTGGAAAAACTGTTGGATTTCTATTGTATTTTATGCTTCGGGCGTTGACTTCTAAGGCCCTGGCTATTGGATCTGGTGCAGCAACGCCCTAGAGTATAGCCTAGGTTGCCCGAAACGTAGAAATGACCATTACTTTCACACTGGTTGCAATTATTCCTGTTATACCATGGAAAAACTGTTGTATTTTTATTGTATTTTATGCGTCTGGCGCTGACTTCTAAGGCCCTAACTATTCGATCTGGTGGAGCAACGCCCTAGAGTGAAGCCTGGGTTGCACGGAACGTGGAAATAGCCATTACTTTCACACTGGCTGCAATTACTCCTGTTATACAATGGAAAAACTGTTGTAATTTTATTTTACTTTATGCTTCTGGTGTTGACTTCCTAGGACCCAACTTTTCGATCTGGTTGAGCAACGCCCAGTAGTGAAGCCTAGGTTGCACGGAACGTAGAAATGGCCATTACTTTCACACAGGTTGCAATTATTCCTGTTATACGATGGAAGAACTGTTGTATTTTTATTTTATTTTATGCTTCTGGCGTTGTCTTCTAAGGTCCTAGCTATTCCATCTGATGGAGCAACGCCCTAGAGTGAAGCCCAGGTTGCCCGGAACGTAGAAATGACCATTACTTTTACACTGTTTGCAATCATTCATATTATACGATGGCAGAACTGTTGTATTTATATAGTGTTTAATGCTTCTGGCGTTGCCTTCTTAGGCCCTAACGTTTGGATCCGGTGGACCAACGCTATAGTGTGAAGCTTAGGTTGCCCGGAACGTACAAATGACCATCACCATCACAATGCTTGCAATAATTCCTGTTATACGATGGAAACACTGTTGGATTTTTATTGTATTTTATGCTTCGGGCGTTGACTTCTAAGGCCCTAACTATTCGATCTGGTGGAGCAACGCCCTAGAGTGAAGCCTGGCTTGCACGGAACGTGGAAATGGCCATTACTTTCACACTGGCTGCAATTATTCCTGTTATACAATGGAAAAACTGTTGTATTTTTATTGTATTTTATGCGTCTGGCGTTGACTTCTAAGGCCCTAACTATTCGATCTGGTGGAGCAACGCCCTAGGGTGAAGCCTCGGTTGCACGGAACGTGGAAATGGCCATTACTTTCACACTGGCTGCAATTACTCCTGCTATACAATGGAAAAACTGTTGTAATTTTATTTTACTTTATGCTTCTGGTGTTGACTTCCTAGGACCTAACTTTTCGATCTGGTTGAGCAACGCCCTGTAGTGAAGCCTAGGTTGCACGGAACGTAGAAATGGCCATTACTTTCACACTGGTTGCAATTATTCCTGTTATACGATGGAAAAACTGTTGTATTTTTATTGTATTTTATGCTTCTGTTGATGTTTTCTAAGGCCCTAACTATTCGATCTGGTGGAGCAACGCCCTAGAGTGAAGACCAGGTTGCCCGGAACGTAGAAATGACCATTACTTTCACACTGTTTGCAATCATTCATATTATACGATGGAAAAACTGTTGTATTTATGTAGTGTTTAATGCTTCTGGTGTTGCCTTCTTAGGCCCTAACGTTTGGATCCGGTGGACCAACGCTATAGTGTGAAGCCTAGGTTGCCCGGAACGTAGAAATGACCATCACATTCACAATGCTTGCAATTATTCCTGTTATACGATGGAAGAACTGTTGTATTTTTATTTTATTTTATGCTTCCGGCGTTGTCTTCTAAGGTCCTAGCTATTCCATCTGATGGAGCAACGCCCTAGAGTGAAGCCCAGGTTGCCCGGAACGTAGATATGACCATTACTTTTACACTGTTTGCAATCATTCATATTATACGATGGAAGAACTGTTGTATTTATATAGTGTTTAATGCTTCTGGCGTTGCCTTCTTAGGCCCTATCATTTGGAACTGGTGGACCAACGCTATAGTGTGAAGCCTAGGTTGCCCGGAATGTAGAAATGACCATCACCTTCACACTGGTTGCAATTGTTCCTGTTATACGTTGGAAAAACTGTTGGATTTCTATTGTATTTTATGCTTCGGGCGTTGACTTCTAAGGCCCTGGCTATTGGATCTGGTGCAGCAACGCCCTAGAGTATAGCCTAGGTTGCCCGAAACGTAGAAATGACCATTACTTTCACACTGGTTGCAATTATTCCTGTTATACCATGGAAAAACTGTTGTATTTTTATTGTATTTTATGCGTCTGGCGCTGACTTCTAAGGCCCTAACTATTCGATCTGGTGGAGCAACGCCCTAGAGTGAAGCCTGGGTTGCACGGAACGTGGAAATAGCCATTACTTTCACACTGGCTGCAATTACTCCTGTTATACAATGGAAAAACTGTTGTAATTTTATTTTACTTTATGCTTCTGGTGTTGACTTCCTAGGACCCAACTTTTCGATCTGGTTGAGCAACGCCCAGTAGTGAAGCCTAGGTTGCACGGAACGTAGAAATGGCCATTACTTTCACACTGGTTGCAATTATTCCTGTTATACGCTGGAAAAACTGTTGTATTTTTATTGTTTTTTATGCTTCTGTTGTTGTTTTCTAAGGCCCTAACTATTCGATCTGGTGTAGTAACGCCCTAGAGTCAAGCCTAGGTTGCACGGAACGTGGAAATGGCCATTACTTTCACACTGGCTGCAATTACTCCTGTTATACAATGGAAAAACTGTTGTAATTTTATTTTACTTATGCTTCTGGTGTTGCGTTCCTAGGACCTAACTTTTCGATCTGGTTGAGCAACGCCCTGTAGTGAAGCCTAGGTTGCACGGAACGTAGAAATGGCCATTACTTTCACACTGGTTGCAATTATTCCTGTTATACGATGGAAAAACTGTTGTATTTTTATTGTATTTTATGCTTCTGTTGTTGTTTTCTAAGGCCCTAACTATTCGATCTGGTGGAGCAACGTCCTAGAGTGCAGCCTGGGTTGCCCGGAGCGTAGAAATGACCAGTACTATCACACTGGTTGCAGTCATTCCAGTAATACTGTGGAAAAACTGTTGTATTTTTATTGTATTTTATGCTTCTGGCGTTGACTTCTAAGGCCGTAGCTATCCGATGCGGTGGAACAACTCCCTAGAGTGCAGCCTAGGTTCCCCGGAACGTAGAAATGACCATAACTTTCACACTGGTTGCAATTATTCGTTTTATACGATGGAAAAACTATTGCATTTATTTTGTATTTTATGCTTCTGGCGTTGACTTCTTATGCCCTAACTAGTCGATCTGGTGGACCGGCGCCCTAGAGTGAAGCCTAGGTTGCCCGGAACGTGGAAATGACGATAACTTTCACACTGGTTGCTATTATTCCTGTTATACGATGGAAAAACTGTTGTATTTTTATTGTATTTTATGCTCCGGGCGTAGACTTCTAAGGCCCTAGCTATTCGATCTGGTGGAGCGACTCCCTAGAGTGAAGCCTAGGTTGCCCGGAACGTAGAAATGACGATAACTTTCACACTGGTTGCAATTATTCCTGTTATACGATGGAAAAACTGTTGTATTTGTATTGTACTTTATGCTTCTGGCGTTGACTTCTAAGGCCCTAACAATTCGATCTGATGGAGCAACGCCCTAGAGTGAAGACTAGGTTGCCCGGAACGTAGAAAAGACCATTACCTTCACACTGGTTGCAATTATTCCTGTTATGCGATGGAAAATCTGTTGTATCATTATTGTATTTTATGCTTCGGGCGCTGACTTCTAAGGCCCTAACAATTCTACCTGGTGGAGCAACGCCCCAGAGTATAGCCTAGATTGACCGGAACGTAGAAATGACCATATCTGTCACACCGGTTGCAATTATTCGTTTTATACGATGGAAAAACTGTTGTATTTGTTTTGTATTTTATGCTTCTGGCGCTGACTTCTTAGTCCCTTACTATTCGATCTGGTTGAACAACGCGCTAGATTGAAGCCTAGGATGCCCGGAATGTAGAAATGACTGTCACTTTCACACTGGTTGCAATTGTTCCAGTTATACGATGGAAAATCTGTTGTATCTTTATTGTATTTTATGCTTCGTGCGTTGACTTCTAAGGCCCTAACTATTCGATCTGGTGGAGCAACGCCCTAGAGTGAAGCCTAGGCAGCCCGGAACGTAGAAATGACCATTATTTTCACATCGGTTGCAATTATTCGTTTTATTCGATCGAAAAACTGTTGCATTTGTATTGTATTTTACGCATCTGGCGTTGACTTCTATGGCCCTAACAATTCGATGTGGTGGAACAACGCCCTAGAGTGAAGCATAGGTTGCCCGGAACGTAGAAATGACCATTACCTTCACACTGATTGCAATTATTCATTTTATACGATGGAAAAACTATTGTATTTTTATTGTATTTTATGCTTCAGGCGTTGACTTCTAAGGCCCTAACTATTCCATCTGGTGGTGCAACGCTCTAGAGTGAAGCCTAGGTCGCCCGGAACGTAGAAATGACCATAATTTTCACATCGGTTGCAATTATTCGTTTTATACGATGGAAAAACTGTTGCATTTGTTTCGTATTTTACGCTTCTGGCGTTGACTTCTAAGGCCTTAACAATTCGTCCTGGCGGAACAACGCCCTAGAGTGAAGCCTAGGTTGCACGGAAGGTCGAAATGACCTTCACTTTCACACTGGTTGCAATTACTCCTGTTATAAAATGGAAAAACTGTTGTATCTTTATTGTATTTTATGCTTCGGGCGTTGTCTTCTGAGGCCCTAACCATTCGATCTGGTGGAGCAACGCCGTAGAGCCAAGCCTAGGTTGCCCGTAACGTAGATATGGCCATTACTTTCACACTGGATGGAATTATTCGTTTTATACGATGGAAAAACTGTTGTGCTTATTCTGTATTTTATGCTTCGGGCGTTGACTTCTAAGGCCCTAACTATTCGATCTGGTGGAGCAACGCCCTAGAGTGAAGCCTAGGTTGCCCGTAACGTAGAAATGACCATTACCTTCACACTGGTTGCAGTTATTCCTGTTATACGATGGAAAAACTGTTGTATTTTTATTGTATTATATGCTTCGGGCGTTGACTTCTAAGGCCCTAACTATTCGATCTGGTGGAGCAACGCTATAGAGTGAAGCCTAGGTTGACCGGAACGTAGAAATGACCATAACTTTCACACCCGTTGCAATTATTTGTTTTATACGATGGAAAAACTGTTGCATCTTTATTGTATTTTATGGTTCGGGCGTTGACTTCTAAAGCCCTAACTATTCGATCTGGTGGAGCAACTCCCTAGAGTGAAGCCTAGGTTGCCCGGAACGTAGAAATGACCATAACCTTCACACCGGCTGAAATTATTCGCTTTATATAATGGAAAAACTGTTGTATCTTTATTGTATTTTATGCTTCGGGCGATGACTTCTAAGGCCCTAACTATTCGATCTGGTGGAGCAACGCCCTAGAGTGAAGCCCAGGTTGCCCGGAACGTAGAAATGACCATTACTTTCACACTGGATGCAATTATTCGTTTTATACGATGGAAAAACAGTTGTATTTATTCTGTATTTTATGCTTCGGGCGTTGACTTCTTAGGCCCTGACCATTCGATCTGGTGGAGCAACGCCCTAGAGTGAAGCCTAGGTTGCCCGGAACGTAGAAATGACCATTACCTTCACACTGATTGCAATTATTCATTTAATAAGATGGAAAAACAATTGTATTTTTATTGTATTTTATGCTTCGGGCGTTGACTTCTAAGGCCCTAACTATTCGATCTGGTGCAGCAACGCCCTAGAGTCAAGCCTAGGTTGTCAGGAACGTAGAAATGACCATAACTTTCTCAGTGGTTGCAATTATTCGTTTTATACGATGGAAAAACTGTTGTATTTATTTTGTATTTTATGCTTCGGGCGTTGACTTCTAAGGCCCTAGCTTTCCGATCTGGTTGAGCAACGCCCTAGAGCGAAGCATAGGTTGCCCGGAACGTAGAAATGACCATTACCTTCACACTGGTTGCAGTTATTCCTGT
Organism: Calliopsis andreniformis; assembly: GCF_051401765.1. NCBI lineage: Eukaryota > Metazoa > Arthropoda > Insecta > Hymenoptera > Andrenidae > Calliopsis > Calliopsis andreniformis. The sequence goes on from NW_027480422.1 coordinate 22,779,746, forward strand.
TATACGATGGAAAAACTGTTGTATTTTTATTGTATTATATGCTTCGGGCGTTGACTTCTCAGGCCCTAACTATTCGATCTGGTGCGGCAACGCCCTAGGGTCAAGCCTAGGTTGCACGGAACGTAGAAATGACCATTACTTTCACACTGTTTCCAATTATTCATATTATACGATGCAAAAACTGTTGTATTTATATTGTATTTTATGCTTCTGGCGTTGACTTCTTGGGCCCTAGCTATTCGATCTTGTGGAGCAACACCACACAGTGAAGCCTAGGTTGTCCGGAACGTAGAAATGACTATCACTTTCACACTGGATGCAATTGTTCGTGTTATACGATGGAAAAACCGTTGCATTATCATTGTATTTTATTCTTCGGGCGTTGACTTCTAACGCCCTAACCATTCGATCTGGTGGAGCAACTCCCTAGAGTGAAGCCTAGGATGGCCGAAACGTAGATATGACCATAACTTTCACACCGATTGCAATTATTCGTTAATACGAATGAAAAACTGTTGTATTTATATTGTATTTTATGCTTCTGGCGTTGACTCCGTAGGCCCAAACTATTCGATCTGGTGGAACAACGCCCTAGAGTCAAGCCTAGGTTGCCCGGAACGTGGAAATGAGTACCACTTTCACACTGGTTGCAATTATTCCACTTATACCATGGAGAAACTGTTGTATTTATATTGTATTTTATGATTCTGGCGTTGACTACTAAGGCCGTAGCTATTCGATCTGGTAGAGCAACGCCCTAGAGTGAAGACTAGGTTGCCCGGAACGTAGAAATGACAATTACTTTCACACTGGTTGCAACTATTGGTTTTATAAGATTGAAAAGCTGTTGTATTTATTTTGTATTTTATGCTCCGGGCGTAGACTTCTAGGGCACCAACTATTCGATCTGGTTGAGGAACACACTAGAGTGAAGCCTAGGTTGCCCGGAACGCAGAAATGACCAGGACCTTCACACTGGTTGTAGTTATTCCTGTTATACGATGGAAAAGCTGTTGTATTTAAATTGTATTTTATGCTCCTGGTGTTGACTTCTTAGGCCCCAACTATTCGATCTGGTGGAGCAACGCCTCAGAGTTATACCTAGGATTCCCGGAACGTAGAAATGGCCATCACTTTCACACTGGTTGCAATTATCCGTTTTATACGATGGAAAAGCTGTTGCATTTATATTGTGTTTTATGCTTCTGGCGTTGACTTCTTAGGCGCTAACTATTCTATCTGGTGGAGCAACGCGCTAGAGTGATGCCTAGGTCTCCCGGAACGCAGAAATGACCATTACTTTCACACTGGTTGCAATTATTCCTGTTACACGATGGAAAATCTGTTGTATTTATATTGTATTTTATTCTTCTGGCGTTGACTTCTTAGGCCCTAATTATTCGTTCTAGTGGAACAACGCCCTAGAGTGAAGCCTAGGATGCCCGGAACGGAGAAATGACAATAATTTTCACACCGGTTGCAATTATTCGTTTGACACGATGGTAATACTGTTGTATTTGTTTTGTATTTTATGCTTCTAGCGTTGACTTCTTAGGCCCTAACAATTTGATCTGATGGAACAACGCCCTAGAGTGAAGCCTAGGTTTCCCGGAACGTAGAAAAGGCCATTACATTCACACTGGATGCAATTATTCGCTTTATACGATGGAAAAACTGTTGTATTTGTTTTGTATTTTATGCTTCTGGCGTTAACTTCTAAGGCCCTAACAATTCGATGTGGTGGAACAACGCCGTAGAGTGAAGCCTAGGTTACACGGAACGTACAAATGACCACCACATTCACATTGGTTGCAATTATTCGTTTTATACAATGGAAAAACTGTTGTATCTTTATTGTATTTTATGCTTCGGGCGTTGACTTCTAAGGACCCAACTATTTGATCTGGTGGAGCAACGCCCTAGAGTGAAGCCTAGGTTGCCCGGAACGCAGAAATGGCCATTACTTTCACACTGGTATCAATTATTCCTGTTATACAATGGAAAAACTGTTGCATTTTTATTGTATTTTATGCTTCTGCCGTTGACTTCGAAGTCCCTAGCTATTCGATCTGGTGGATCAACGATCCAGAGCGAAACCTATGTTGCCCGGAACGTAGAAATGACCAGTACTTTTACACTGGTTGCCATTATTCCCGTTATACGATGGAAAGACTGTTGTATTTATATTGTATTTAATGTTTCTGGCGTTGACTTCTTAGGCCCTAACTATTCGATCTGGTGGGGCAACGCGCTAGAGTGTAGCCTAGGTTGCCCGGAACATAGAAATGGCCATTACCTTCACACCGGATGCAATTATTCGTTAATACGAATGAAAAACTGTTGTATTTATATTGTATTTTATGCTTCTGGCGTTGACTCCGTAGGCCCCAACTATTCGATCTGGTGGAACAACGCCCTAGAGTCAAGCCTAGGTTGCCCGGAACGTGGAAATGACTACCACTTTCACACTGGTTGCAATTATTCCACTTATACCATGGAGAAACTGTTGTATTTATATTGTATTTTATGATTCTGGCGTTGACTACTAAGGCCGTAGCTATTCGATCTGGTAGAGCAACGCCCTAGAGTGAAGACTAGGTTGCCCGGAACGTAGAAATGACAATTACTTTCACACTGGTTGCAACTATTGGTTTTATACGATGGAAAAGCTGTTGTATTCATATTGTATTTTATTCTTCTGGCGTTGACTTCGTAGGCCCGAACTATTCGATCTGGTGGAACAACGCCCTAGGTTGAAGCCTAGGTTGCCCGGAACGTAGAAATGACTACCACTTTCACACTGGTTGCAATTATTCCAGTTATACCATGGAAATACTGATGTATCTTTATTGTATTGTATGCTTCGTGCTTTGACTTCTAAGGCCCTAGCTATTCGATCTGGTGGAGCAACGCCCTAGAGTGAAGCCTAGGTTGCCCGTCACGTAGAAATGACCAGGACCTTCACACTGGTTGTAGTTATTCCTGTTATACGATGGAGAAGCTGTTGTATTTAAATTGTATTTTATGCTCCTGGTGTTGACTTCTTAGGCCCCAACTATTCGGTCTGGTGGAGCAACGCCTCAGAGTTATACCTAGGATTCCCGGAACTTAGAAATGGGCATTACTTTCACACTGGTTGCAATTATTCCTGTTATATGATGGCAAAACTGTTGCATTTTTATTGTATTTTATGCTTCTGTCATTGACTTCTATGACCCTAACTATTCGATGTGGTGGAGCAACGGCCTAGATTGAAACCTAGGTTTCCCGGAACGTAGAAATGTCCATAGCTTTGGCACTGGTTGCAATTATTCCTGTTATACGAGGGAAACACTGTTGTATTTATATTGTATTTTATGCTTCTGGCGTTGACTTCTAAGGCCGCAGCTATACGATGTGATGGAGCAACGCCCAAGGGTAAAGCCTAGGTTGCCCGGAACGTAGAAATGACCATAGCTTTCACACTGGTTGCAATTATTCCTGTTATACAAGGGAAAAACTGTTCTATTTATTTTGTATTTTATGCTTCGGGCGTTGACTTCTAAGGCCCTAACTATTCGATCTGGTGGAGCAGCGACCTAGAGTGAAGCCTAGGTTGCCCCGAACTTTGAAATGACCAATACCTTCGCACTGTTTGCGATTATTCATTTTATACGATTGTAAAACTGTTTTACTTATGTTGTATTTTATTCTTCTGGCGTTGAATTCTACGTCCCTAGCTATTCGATCTGGTGGAGCAACACCCTAGAGTGGAGCCTAGGTTACCCTGGACATAGAAATGGCCAGTACTTTCACACTGGTTAGAGCTTTCCTGTTATTCGACGGAAAAACTGGTGCATTTTTACTGTATTTTATGCTTCTGGCGTTGTATTCAAAGTCCCTAACTATTCCTTCTGGTGGAGCAACGCCCTAGAGTGAAGCCTAGGTTACCCGGAACATAGAAATGACCAGTACTTTCACACTGGTTGCAGTTATTCCTGTTATTCGACGGAAAAACTGTTGCATTTTTATTGTATTTTATGCTTCGGGCGTTGACTTCTAAGTCCCTAACTATTCGATCTGGTGGAGCAACGCCCTAGAGTGTAGCCCAGGTTGCCCGGAACGTAGAAATGACCATAACTTTCACACCCGTTGCAATTATTTGTTTTATACGATGGAAAAACTGTTGTATTTGTTTTGTATTTTATGCTTCTGGCGTTGACTTCCAAGGCCCTAACAATTCGATGTGGCGGAACAACGCCCTAGAGTGAAGCATAGGTTGCCCGGAACGTAGAAATGACCATCACTTTCACACTGGTTGCTATTACTTCTGTTATACGATGGAAAATCTGTTGTATCTTTATTGTACTTTATGCTTCGGACGTTGACTTCTAAGGCACTAACTGTTCGATCTGGTGGAGCAACGCCCTAGAGTGAAGCCGAGGTTGCCGGAACGTAGAAATGGCTATTACTTTCACACTGGATGCAATTATTCGTTTTATACGATGGAAAAACTGTTGTGCTTATATTGTATTTTATGTTTCTGGCGTTGACTTCTTAGGACCTTACTATTCGATCTGGTGGAACAACGCCCTAGATTGAAGCCTAGATTGCCCCGAGCGTAGAAATGACTATCACCTTCACACGGGTTGCAATTATTCGTGTTATACGATGGAAAAACCGTTGCATTTTCATTGTATTTTATGCTTCGGGCGTTGACTTCTAAGGCCCTATCTTTTCGATCTGGTTGAGCAACGCCCTAGAGCGAAGCATAGGTTGCCCGGAACGTAGAAATGACCATTACCTTCACACTGGTTGCAGTTACTCCTGTTATACGATGGAAAAACTGTTGTATTTTTATTGTATTATATGCTTCGGGCGTTGACTTCTAAGGCCCTAACTATCCGATCTGTTGCCGCAACGCCCTAGAGTGAATCCTAGCTTGCCCGGAACGCAGAAATGACCATTACCTTCACACTGATTGCAATTATTCATTTTATACGGTGGAAAAACTGTTGTATTTTTATTGTATTTTATGCTTCGGGCGTTGGCTTCTAAGGCCCTAACTATTCGATCTGGTGGAGCAACGCCGCAGAGTGAAGCCTAGGTTGCCAGGAACGTAGAAATGACCATAACCTTCACACTGGTTGCAATTATTCGTTTTATACGATGGAAAAACTGTTGTATTTATTTTGTATTTTATGCTTCGGGCGTTGACTTCTAAAGCCCTAGCTATTCGAACTGGTTGAGCAATGGCCTAGAGTGAAGCCTAGGTTGTCCGGAACGTAGATATGGCCGTTACTTTCACACTGGATGCAATTATTCGTTTTATACGATGGAAAAACTGTTGTATCTTTATTGTATTTTATGCTTCGGGCGTTGACTTCTTAGGCCCTGACCATTCGATCTGGTGGTGCAACGCCCTAGAGTGAAGCCTAGGTTGCCCGGTACGTAGAAATGACCATTACCTTCACACTGATTGCAATTATTCATTTTATACGATGGAAAAACTATTGTATTTTTATTGTATTTTATGCTTCAGGCGTTGACTTCTAAGGCCCTAACTATTCCATCTGGTGGTGCAACGCTCTAGAGTGAAGCCTAGGTCGCCCGGAACGTAGAAATGACCATAATTTTCACATCGGTTGCAATTATTCGTTTTATACAATGGAAAAACTGTTGCATTTGTTTCGTATTTTACGCTTCTGGCGTTGACTTCTAAGGCCTTAACAATTCGTCCTGGCGGAACAACGCCCTAGAGTGAAGCCTAGGTTGCACGGAAGGTCGAAATGACCTTCACTTTCACACTGGTTGCAATTACTCCTGTTATAAAATGGAAAAACTGTTGTATCTTTATTGTATTTTATGCTTCGGGCGTTGTCTTCTGAGGCCCTAACCATTCGATCTGGTGGAGCAACGCCGTAGAGCCAAGCCTAGGTTGCCCGTAACGTAGATATGGCCATTACTTTCACACTGGATGGAATTATTCGTTTTATACGATGGAAAAACTGTTGTGCTTATTCTGTATTTTATGCTCCGGGCGTAGACTTCTAAGGCCCTAGCTATTCGGTTTGGTAGGGCAACACCCTACAGTGAAGCCTAGGTTGCCTGGAACGTAGAAATGCCTATCACATTCACACGGGTTGCAATTATTCGTGTTATACGATGGAAAAACCGTTGCATTTTCATTGTATTTTATGCTTCGGGCGTTGACATCTAAGGCCCTAACGATTCTATCTGGTGGAGCAACGCCCTCGAGTGAAGCCTAGGTTGACCGGAACGTAGAAATGACCATAACCTTCACACCCGTTGCTATTATTTGTTTTATACGATGGAAAAACTGATGTATCTTTATTGTATTTTATGCTTCGGGCGTTGACTTCTAAGGCCCTAACTATTCGGTGTGGTGGAGCAACGCCCTTGAGCCAAGCCTAGGTTGCCCGGAACGTAGATATGGCCATTACTTTCACACTGGATGCAATTATTCGTTTTATACGATGGAAAAGCTGTTGTACTTATTCTGTATTTTATGCTTCGGGCGTTGACTTCTAAGGTCCTAACTATTCGATCTGGAGGAGCAACGCCCTAGAGCCAAGCCTAGGTTGCCCGGAACGTAGATATGGCCATTACTTTCATACTGGATGCAATTATTCATTTTATTCGATGGAAATACTATTGTATTTTTATTCTATTTTATGCTTCGAGCGTTGACTTCTATGGCACTAACTATTCGATCTGGTGGAGCTACGCCCTAGAGTGAAGCCTAGGTTGCCCGGAACGTAGAAATGACCATCACTTTCACACTGGTTGCAATTACTCCTGTTATACGATGGAAAAACTGTTGTATCTTTATTGTACTTTACGCTTCTGGCGTTGACTTCTAAGGCCTTAACAATTCGTCCTGGCGGAACAACGCCCTAGAGTGAAGCCTAGGTGGCCCGGAACGTAGAAATGACCATCACTTTCACACTGGTTGCAATTACTCCTGTTATAAAATGGAAAAACCGTTATATCTTTAATGTATTTTATGCTTCGGGCGTTGTCATCTGAGGCCCTAACCATTCGATCTGGTGGAGCAACGCCCTAGAGCTAAGCCTAGGTTGCCCGGAACGTAGAAATGACCATTACCTTCACACTGGTTGCAGTTATTCCTGTTATACGATGGAAAAACTGTTGTATTTTTATTGTATTATATGCTTCGGGCGATAACTTCTCAGGCCCTAACTATTCGATCTGCTGTAGCAACGCCCTAGAGTGAATCCTAGGTTGCCCGGAACGCAGAAATGACCATTACCTTCACACTGATTGCAATTATTCATTCTATACGGTTGAAAAACTATTGTATTTTTATTGTACTTTATGCTTTGGGCGTTGACTTCTAAGGCCCTAACTATTCGATCTGGCGGAGCAACGCCCTAGGGTCAAGCCTAGGTTGCCAGGAACGTAGAAATGACCATAATTTTCACACCGGTTGCCATTATTCCTGTTATACGATGGAAAGACTGTTGTATTTATATTGTATTTAATGTTTCTGGCGTTGACTTCTTAGGCCCTAACTATTCGATCTGGTAGGGCAACGCCCTAGAGTGAAGCCTGGGTTTCCCGGAACGTAGAAATGGCCATTACATTCACACTGGATGCAATTATTCGTTTTATACGATGGAAAAACTGTTGTACTTATATTGTATTTTATGCTTCTGGCGTTGGCTTCTTAGGCCCTTACTATTCGATCTGATGGAACAACGCCCTAGATTAAAGCCTAGGATGCCCGGAACGTAGAAATGACTATCACTTTCACACTGGTTGCAATTATTCCAGTTATACGATGGAAAAACTGTTGTATCTTTATTGTATTTTATGCTTCGTGCGTTGACTTCTAAGGCCCTAACTATTCGATCTGGTGCGGCAACGCCCTAGAGTCAAGCCTAGGTTGCACGGAACGTAGAAATGACCATTACTTTCACACTGTTTCCAATTATTCATATTATACGATGCAAAAACTGTTGTATTTATATTGTATTTTATGCTTCTGGCGTTGACTTCTTGGGCCCTAGCTATTCGATCTTGTGGAGCAACACCACACAGTGAAGCCTAGGTGGTCCGGAACGTAGAAATGACTATCACTTTCACACTGGATGCAATTGTTCGTGTTATACGATGGAAAAACCGTTGCATTATCATTGTATTTTATTCTTCGGGCGTTGACTTCTAACGCCCTAACCATTCGATCTGGTGGAGCAACTCCCTAGAGTGAAGCCTAGGATGGCCGAAACGTAGATATGACCATAACTTTCACACCGATTGCAATTATTCGTTAATACGAATGAAAAACTGTTGTATTTATATTGTATTTTATGCTTCTGGCGTTGACTCCGTAGGCCCTAACTATTCGATCTGGTGGAACAACGCCCTAGAGTCAAGCCTAGGTTGCCCGGAACGTGGAAATGAGTACCACTTTCACACTGGTTGCAATTATTCCACTTATACCATGGAGAAACTGTTGTATTTATATTGTATTTTATGATTCTGGCGTTGACTACTAAGGCCGTAGCTATTCGATCTGGTAGAGCAACGCCCTAGAGTGAAGACTAGGTTGCCCGGAACGTAGAAATGACAATTACTTTCACACTGGTTGCAACTATTGGTTTTATAAGATTGAAAAGCTGTTGTATTTATTTTGTATTTTATGCTCCGGGCGTAGACTTCTAGGGCACCAACTATTCGATCTGGTTGAGGAACACACTAGAGTGAAGCCTAGGTTGCCCGGAACGCAGAAATGACCAGGACCTTCACACTGGTTGTAGTTATTCCTGTTATACGATGGAAAAGCTGTTGTATTTAAATTGTATTTTATGCTCCTGGTGTTGACTTCTTAGGCCCCAACTATTCGATCTGGTGGAGCAACGCCTCAGAGTTATACCTAGGATTCCCGGAACGTAGAAATGGCCATCACTTTCACACTGGTTGCAATTATCCGTTTTATACGATGGAAAAGCTGTTGCATTTATATTGTGTTTTATGCTTCTGGCGTTGACTTCTTGGGCGCTAACTATTCTATCTGGTGGAGCAACGCACTAGAGTGATGCCTAGGTCTCCCGGAACGCAGAAATGACCATTACTTTCACACTGGTTGCAATTATTCCTGTTACACGATGGAAAATCTGTTGTATTTTTATTGTATTATATGCTTCGGGCGATAACTTCTCAGGCCCTAACTATTCGATCTGCTGTAGCAACGCCCTAGAGTGAATCCTAGGTTGCCCGGAACGCAGAAATGACCATTACCTTCACACTGATTGCAATTATTCATTCTATACGGTTGAAAAACTATTGTATTTTTATTGTACTTTATGCTTTGGGCGTTGACTTCTAAGGCCCTAACTATTCGATCTGGCGGAGCAACGCCCTAGGGTCAAGCCTAGGTTGCCAGGAACGTAGAAATGACCATAATTTTCACACCGGTTGCCATTATTCCTGTTATACGATGGAAAGACTGTTGTATTTATATTGTATTTAATGTTTCTGGCGTTGACTTCTTAGGCCCTAACTATTCGATCTGGTAGGGCAACGCCCTAGAGTGAAGCCTGGGTTTCCCGGAACGTAGAAATGGCCATTACATTCACACTGGATGCAATTATTCGTTTTATACGATGGAAAAACTGTTGTACTTATATTGTATTTTATGCTTCTGGCGTTGGCTTCTTAGGCCCTTACTATTCGATCTGATGGAACAACGCCCTAGATTAAAGCCTAGGATGCCCGGAACGTAGAAATGACTATCACTTTCACACTGGTTGCAATTATTCCAGTTATACGATGGAAAAACTGTTGTATCTTTATTGTATTTTATGCTTCGTGCGTTGACTTCTAAGGCCCTAACTATTCGATCTGGTGCGGCAACGCCCTAGAGTCAAGCCTAGGTTGCACGGAACGTAGAAATGACCATTACTTTCACACTGTTTCCAATTATTCATATTATACGATGCAAAAACTGTTGTATTTATATTGTATTTTATGCTTCTGGCGTTGACTTCTTGGGCCCTAGCTATTCGATCTTGTGGAGCAACACCACACAGTGAAGCCTAGGTGGTCCGGAACGTAGAAATGACTATCACTTTCACACTGGATGCAATTGTTCGTGTTATACGATGGAAAAACCGTTGCATTATCATTGTATTTTATTCTTCGGGCGTTGACTTCTAACGCCCTAACCATTCGATCTGGTGGAGCAACTCCCTAGAGTGAAGCCTAGGATGGCCGAAACGTAGATATGACCATAACTTTCACACCGATTGCAATTATTCGTTAATACGAATGAAAAACTGTTGTATTTATATTGTATTTTATGCTTCTGGCGTTGACTCCGTAGGCCCTAACTATTCGATCTGGTGGAACAACGCCCTAGAGTCAAGCCTAGGTTGCCCGGAACGTGGAAATGAGTACCACTTTCACACTGGTTGCAATTATTCCACTTATACCATGGAGAAACTGTTGTATTTATATTGTATTTTATGATTCTGGCGTTGACTACTAAGGCCGTAGCTATTCGATCTGGTAGAGCAACGCCCTAGAGTGAAGACTAGGTTGCCCGGAACGTAGAAATGACAATTACTTTCACACTGGTTGCAACTATTGGTTTTATAAGATTGAAAAGCTGTTGTATTTATTTTGTATTTTATGCTCCGGGCGTAGACTTCTAGGGCACCAACTATTCGATCTGGTTGAGGAACACACTAGAGTGAAGCCTAGGTTGCCCGGAACGCAGAAATGACCAGGACCTTCACACTGGTTGTAGTTATTCCTGTTATACGATGGAAAAGCTGTTGTATTTAAATTGTATTTTATGCTCCTGGTGTTGACTTCTTAGGCCCCAACTATTCGATCTGGTGGAGCAACGCCTCAGAGTTATACCTAGGATTCCCGGAACGTAGAAATGGCCATCACTTTCACACTGGTTGCAATTATCCGTTTTATACGATGGAAAAGCTGTTGCATTTATATTGTGTTTTATGCTTCTGGCGTTGACTTCTTGGGCGCTAACTATTCTATCTGGTGGAGCAACGCACTAGAGTGATGCCTAGGTCTCCCGGAACGCAGAAATGACCATTACTTTCACACTGGTTGCAATTATTCCTGTTACACGATGGAAAATCTGTTGTATTTATATTGTATTTTATTCTTCTGGCGTTGACTTCTTAGGCCCTAATTATTCGTTCTAGTGGAAGAACGCCCTAGAGTGAAGCCTAGGATGCCCGGAACGGAGAAATGACAATAATTTTCACACCGGTTGCAATTATTCGTTTGACACGATGGTAATACTGTTGTATTTGTTTTGTATTTTATGCTTCTAGCGTTGACTTCTTAGGCCCTAACAATTTGATCTGATGGAACAACGCCCTAGAGTGAAGCCTAGGTTTCCCGGAACGTAGAAAAGGCCATTACATTCACACTGGATGCAATTATTCGCTTTATACGATGGAAAAACTGTTGTATTTGTTTTGTATTTTATGCTTCTGGCGTTAACTTCTAAGGCCCTAACAATTCGATGTGGTGGAACAACGCCGTAGAGTGAAGCCTAGGTTACACGGAACGTACAAATGACCACCACATTCACATTGGTTGCAATTATTCGTTTTATACAATGGAAAAACTGTTGTATCTTTATTGTATTTTATGCTTCGGGCGTTGACTTCTAAGGACCCAACTATTTGATCTGGTGGAGCAACGCCCTAGAGTGAAGCCTAGGTTGCCCGGAACGCAGAAATGGCCATTACTTTCACACTGGTATCAATTATTCCTGTTATACAATGGAAAAACTGTTGCATTTTTATTGTATTTTATGCTTCTGCCGTTGACTTCGAAGTCCCTAGCTATTCGATCTGGTGGATCAACGATCCAGAGCGAAACCTATGTTGCCCGGAACGCAGAAATGACCAGTACTTTTACACTGGTTGCCATTATTCCCGTTATACGATGGAAAGACTGTTGTATTTATATTGTATTTAATGTTTCTGGCGTTGACTTCTTAGGCCCTAACTATTCGATCTGGTGGGGCAACGCGCTAGAGTGTAGCCTAGGTTGCCCGGAACATAGAAATGGCCATTACCTTCACACCGGATGCAATTATTCGTTAATACGAATGAAAAACTGTTGTATTTATATTGTATTTTATGCTTCTGGCGTTGACTCCGTAGGCCCCAACTATTCGATCTGGTGGAACAACGCCCTAGAGTCAAGCCTAGGTTGCCCGGAACGTGGAAATGACTACCACTTTCACACTGGTTGCAATTATTCCACTTATACCATGGAGAAACTGTTGTATTTATATTGTATTTTATGATTCTGGCGTTGACTACTAAGGCCGTAGCTATTCGATCTGGTAGAGCAACGCCCTAGAGTGAAGACTAGGTTGCCCGGAACGTAGAAATGACAATTACTTTCACACTGGTTGCAACTATTGGTTTTATACGATGGAAAAGCTGTTGTATTTATTTTGTATTTTATGCTTCGGGCGTTGACTTCTAAAGCCCTAGCTATTCGAACTGGTTGAGCAATGGCCTAGAGTGAAGCCTAGGTTGTCCGGAACGTAGATATGGCCGTTACTTTCACACTGGATGCAATTATTCGTTTTATACGATGGAAAAACTGTTGTATCTTTATTGTATTTTATGCTTCGGGCGTTGACTTCTTAGGCCCTGACCATTCGATCTGGTGGTGCAACGCCCTAGAGTGAAGCCTAGGTTGCCCAGAACGTAGAAATGACCATTACCTTCACACTGATTGCAATTATTTATTTTATACGATGGAAAAACTATTGTATTTTTATTGTATTTTATGCTTCAGGCGTTGACTTCTAAGGCCCTAACTATTCCATCTGGTGGTGCAACGCTCTAGAGTGAAGCCTAGGTCGCCCGGAACGTAGAAATGACCATAATTTTCACATCGGTTGCAATTATTCGTTTTATACAATGGAAAAACTGTTGCATTTGTTTCGTATTTTACGCTTCTGGCGTTGACTTCTAAGGCCTTAACAATTCGTCCTGGCGGAACAACGCCCTAGAGTGAAGCCTAGGTTGCACGGAAGGTCGAAATGACCTTCACTTTCACACTGGTTGCAATTACTCCTGTTATAAAATGGAAAAACTGTTGTATCTTTATTGTATTTTATGCTTCGGGCGTTGTCTTCTGAGGCCCTAACCATTCGATCTGGTGGAGCAACGCCGTAGAGCCAAGCCTAGGTTGCCCGTAACGTAGATATGGCCATTACTTTCACACTGGATGGAATTATTCGTTTTATACGATGGAAAAACTGTTGTGCTTATTCTGTATTTTATGCTCCGGGCGTAGACTTCTAAGGCCCTAGCTATTCGGTTTGGTAGGGCAACACCCTACAGTGAAGCCTAGGTTGCCTGGAACGTAGAAATGCCTATCACATTCACACGGGTTGCAATTATTCGTGTTATACGATGGAAAAACCGTTGCATTTTCATTGTATTTTATGCTTCGGGCGTTGACATCTAAGGCCCTAACGATTCTATCTGGTGGAGCAACGCCCTCGAGTGAAGCCTAGGTTGACCGGAACGTAGAAATGACCATAACTTTCACACCCGTTGCTATTATTTGTTTTATACGATGGAAAAACTGATGTATCTTTATTGTATTTTATGCTTCGGGCGTTGACTTCTAAGGCCCTAACTATTCGGTGTGGTGGAGCAACGCCCTTGAGCCAAGCCTAGGTTGCCCGGAACGTAGATATGGCCATTACTTTCACACTGGATGCAATTATTCGTTTTATACGATGGAAAAGCTGTTGTACTTATTCTGTATTTTATGCTTCGGGCGTTGACTTCTAAGGTCCTAACTATTCGATCTGGAGGAGCAACGCCCTAGAGCCAAGCCTAGGTTGCCCGGAACGTAGATATGGCCATTACTTTCATACTGGATGCAATTATTCATTTTATACGATGGAAATACTATTGTATTTTTATTCTATTTTATGCTTCGAGCGTTGACTTCTATGGCACTAACTATTCGATCTGGTGGAGCTACGCCCTAGAGTGAAGCCTAGGTTGCCCGGAACGTAGAAATGACCATCACTTTCACACTGGTTGCAATTACTCCTGTTATACGATGGAAAAACTGTTGTATCTTTATTGTACTTTACGCTTCTGGCGTTGACTTCTAAGGCCTTAACAATTCGTCCTGGCGGAGCAACGCCCTAGAGCTAAGCCTAGGTTGCCCGGAACGTAGAAATGACCATTACCTTCACACTGATTGCAATTATTCATTTAATACGATGGAAAAACTATTGTATTTTTATTGTATTTTATGCTTCGGGCGTTGACTTCTATGGCCCTAACTATTCGATCTGGTGGAGCAACGCCCTAGAGTCAAGCCTAGGTTGCCAGGAACGTCGAAATGACCATTACCTTCACACTGATTGCAATTATTCATTTTATACGATGGATAAACTGTTGTATTTTTATTTTATTTTATGCTCCGGGCGTAGACTTCTAAGGCCCTACCTATTCATTCAGGTGGAGCAACGTCGTAGAGCGAAGCCTAGGCTGCGCGGAACGTAGAAATGACCATTACCTTCACACTGATTGCAACTATTCATTTTAAACGATGGAAAAACAGTTGTATTTCTATTGTATTTTATGCTCCGGGCGTTGACTTCTATGGCCCTAGCTATTCGATCTGGTGTAGCAACGCTCTAGAGTGAAGCCTAGGTTGCCTGGAACGCAGAAATGACGATTATCTTCACACTGATTGCAATTATTCATTTTATACGATGGAAAAGCTATTGTATTTTTATTGTATTTTATGCTTCTGGCGTTGACTTCTTAGTCCCTTACTATTGGATCTGGTGGAACAACACCCTAGTGTGGAGCCCAGGTTGCCCGGAACGTTGAAATGACCATTAGCTTCACACTGGTTGCAGTTATTCCTGTTATATGATGGAAAAGCTGTTGTATTCTTATTGTATTTTATGCACCTGGTGTTGACTTCTTAGGCCCTAACTATTCGATCTGGTGGAGCAACGCCACAGAGTTATATCTAGGATGGCCGGAACGTAGAAATGGCCGTCACTTTCACACTGGTTGCAATAATTCGCTTTATACGATGGAACAGCTGTTGTATTTTTATTGTATTTTATGCTCCGGGCGTAGACTTCTATGGCCCTAACTATTCGATCTGGTGGAGCAACGCCCTAGAGCCAAGCCTAGGTTGCCCGGAACATAGATATGGCCATTACTTTCATACTGGATGCAATTATTCATTTTATACGATGGAAATACTATTGTATTTTTATTCTATTTTATGCTTCGAGCGTTGACTTCTAAGGCACTAACTATTCGATCTGGTGGAGCAACGCCCTAGAGTGAAGCCTAGGTTGCCCGGAACGTAGAAATGACCATACCATTCACACTGGTTGCAATAATTCCTGTTATACAAGGGAAAAACTGTTGTATTTATATTGTATTTTATGCTTCGGGCGTCGACTTCTAAGGCCCTTACTATTCGATCTGGTGGAGCAACGCCCTAGAGCCAAGCCTAGGTTGCCCGGAACGTAGATATGGCCGTTACTTTCACACTGGATGCAATTATTCGTTTTATACGATGGAAAAACTGTTGAATTTATTCTGTATTTTATGCTTCGGGCGTTGACTTCTAAGGCCCTAACTGTTCGATCTGGTGGAGCAACGCCATAGAGTGAAGCCTAGGTTGACCGGAACGTAGAAATGACCATAACTTTCACACCCGTTGCTATTATTCGTTTTATACGATGGAAAAACTGTTGTATTTGTTTTGTATTTTATGCTTCTGGCGTTGACTTCCAAGGCCCTGACAATTCGGTGTGGTGGAACAACGCCCTAGAGTGAAGCATAGGTTGCCCGGAACGTAGAAATGACCATCACTTTCACACTGGTTGCTATTACTCCTGTTATACGATGGAAAAACTGTTGTATCTTTATTGTATTTTATGCTTCGGGCGTTGACTTCTAAGGCCCTAACTATTCGGTCTTGTGGAGCAACGCCCTAGAGCCAAGCCTAGGTTGCCCGGAACGTAGATATGGCCAATACTTTCACACTGGATGCAATTATTCGTTTTATACGATGGAATAGCTGTTGTACTTATTCTGTATTTTATGCTTCGGGCGTTGTCTTCTAAGGCGCTAACTATTCGATCTGGTGGAGCAACGCCCTAGAGCCAAGCCTAGGTTGCCCGGAACGTAGATATGGCCATTACTTTCATACTGGATGCAATTATTCATTTTATACGATGGAAATACTATTGTATTTTTATTCTATTTTATGCTCCGAGCGTTGCCTTCTAAGGCACTAACTATTCGATCTGGTGAAGCAACACCCTAGAGTGAAGCCTAGGTTGCCCGGAACGTAGAAATGACCATCACTTTCACACTGGTTGCAATTACTCCTGTTATACGATGGAAAAACTGTTGTATCTTTATTGTATTTTATGCTTCGGGCGTTGACTTCTAAGGCCCTTACTATTCGATCTGGTGGAGCAACGCCCTAGAGCCAAGCCTAGGTTGCCCGGAACGTAGATATGGCCGTTACTTTCACACTGGATGCAATTATTCGTTTTATACGATGGAAAAACTGTTGTATTTATTCTGTATTTTATGCTTCGGGCGTTGACTTCAAAGGCCCTAACTATTCGATCTGGTGGAGCAACGCCATAGAGTGAAGCCTAGGTTGACCGGAACGTAGAAATGACCATAACTTTCACACCCGTTGCTATTATTCGTTTTATACGATGGAAAAACTGTTGTATCTGTTTTGTATTTTATGCTTCTGACGTTGACTTCCAAGGCCCGAACAATTCGATGTGGTGGAACAACGCCCTAGAGTGAAGCATAGGTTGCCCGGAACGTAGAAATGACCATGTCTTGCACACTGTTTGCAATTATTCCTGTTATACGGTGGAAAAGCTGTTGTATTTATATTGTATTTAATGCTTCTAGCGTTGACTTCTAAGGCCGTACCTATTCGATGTGGTGCAGCAACGCCCTAGAGTGTAGCCTAGGTTGGCCGCATCGTAGAAATGACCATATCTTTCACACTGGCTGCAATTATGCGTTTTATACGATTGAAAAGCCGTTGTATTTCTATTGCATTTTATGCTTCTGGCGTTGACTTGTTAGGCCCTAACTATTCGAACTGGTGGAAGAACGCCATAGAGCGAAACTTAGGTTGCTCGGAACGTAGAAATGACCATTACTTTCACACTGGTTGCAATTATCCGTTTTATACGATGGAAAGAATGTTGCATTTACATTGTATTTTATAGTTATGGCGTTGTCTTCTAGGGCCGTAGCTATTCGGTATGGTTGAGCAACGCCCTAGAGTGAAGCCTAGGTTGCCCGGAACGTAGAAATGACCATAGCTTTCATACTGGTTGCAATTATTCGTTTTATACGATGGAAACACTGTTGTATATATTTTGTATTTGGTGCTCCTGGCGTTGACTTCTTAGGCCCTAGCTATTGGATCTGGTGGATCAACGCCCTAGAGTGTAGCCTAGGTTGCCCGGAACGTAGAAATGACCACAACATTCATACTGGTTGCAATTATTCGTTTTATAGGCTGGAAAAACTGTTGCATTTTTATTTTATTTTATGCTTCTGGCGTTGACTTCTAAGTCCCTAGCTATTCGATCTGGTGGACCAACGCCCTAGAGTGGAGCCTAGGTTGCTCGGAACGTAGAAATGACCATCTCCTTCACACTGTTTGCAATTATTCATATTATACAGTGGAAAAACTGTTGCATTTATATTGTATTTTATGCTTCTGGCATTGACTTCTAAGGCCCTAACTATTCGATGTGGTGGAGCAACGCCCTAGAGTGATGCCTAGGTTGCCCGGAACGTAGAAATGACCATAGCTTTCACACTGGTTGCAATTATCCGTTCTATACAATGGAAAAGCTGTTCTATTTATTTTGTATTTTATGCTTCGGGCGTTGACTTGTAAGTCCCTAACTATTCGGTCTGGTGGAGCAACGACCTAGAGTGAAGCCTAGGATGCACGGAACGTAGTAATGGCCATTACCTTCACACTGCTTGCGATTATTCATTTTATACGATGGTAAAACTGTTGTAATTGGTTTGTATTTTATGCTTCAGGCGTTGACTTCTAAGACCGTAGCTATTCGATGTGGTGGAGCAACGCCCTAGAGTGAAGCCTAGGTTGCCCGGAACGTAGAAATGACCATTACTTCCACACTGTTTGCAATTATTCATATTATACAGTGGAGAACTGTTGTATTTATATTGTATTTTATGCTTCTGGCATTGACTTCTAAGGCTCTAACTATTCAATGTGGTGGAGCAACGACCTAGAGTGAAGCCTAGGTTGCCCGGAACGTAGAAATGACCATAGCTTTCACACTGGTTGCAATTATTCCTGTTATACAAGGGAAAAACTGTTGTACTTATATTGTATTTTATGCTTCTGGCGTTGACTTCTTAGGCCCTAACTATTCGATCTGGTGGAGCAACGCCCTAGAGTGAAGCCTAGGTTGCCCGGAACGTGGAAGCGACCATTACCTTCACACTGTCTGCGATTATTCATTTTATACGATGGTAAAACTGTCGTACTTAAGTTGTATTTTATTCTTCTGGCGTTGAATTCTAAGTCCCTAGCTATTCGATCTGGTGGAGCAACGCCCTGGAGTGAAGCCTAGGCTACCCGGAACATAGAAATGACCAGTACTTTCACACTGGTTGCAGTTATTCCTGTTATACAATGGAAAAACTGTTGCATTTTTATTGTATTGTATGCTTCTGGCGTTGTATTCAAAGTCCCTAACTATTCGATCTGGTGGAGCAACGCCCTGGAGTTAAGCCAAGGTTGCCAGGTACGAGGAAGTGACCATAACTTTTACACTGGTTGCAATTACTCGTTTTATACGATGGAAAAACTGTTGTATTTATTTTGTATTTTATGCTTCGGGCGTTGACTTCTAAGGCCCTAACTATTCGATCTGGTTAAGCAACGGCCTGGAGTGAAGCCTAGGTTGCCCGGAACGTAGAAATGACCATTACCTTCACACTGTTTGCGATTATTCATTTTATACGATGCTAAAACTGTTGTACTTAGGTTGTATTTTATTCTTCTGGCATTGAATTCTAGGTCCCTAGTTGTTCGATCTGGTGGAGCAACGCCCTAGAATGAAGCCTAGGTTGCCCGGAACGTAGAAATGACCATTACCTTCACACTGCTTGCAATTATACATTTTATACGATGGAAGCACTGTTATACTTATGTTGTATTTTATTCTTCTGGCGTTGAATTCTAAGTCCCTAGCTATCCGATCTGGTGGAGCAACGCCCTGGAGTGAAGCCTAGGCTACCCGGAACATAGAAATAACCAGTACTTTCACACAGTTTGCAAATATACATTATATACGATGGAAAAAATGTAGTATCTATGTTGTATTTTATGCTTCTGGCGCTGACTTCTTAGGTCCTAACTATTGGATCTGGTGGAGCAACGCCCTGGGGTGAAGCCCAGGTTGCGCAGAACGTAGAAAAGATCATAACTTTCACACTGGTTTCAATTATTCGTTTTATACAATGGAAAAACTGTTCTATTTCTTTTGTATTTTATGCTTCGGGCGTTGACTTCTAAGGCCCTAGCTATTCGATCTGGTTAAGCAACGGCCTGGAGTGAAGCCTAGGTTGCCCGGATCGTAGAAATGACCATTACCTTCACACTGTTTGCGATTATTCATTTTATACGATGCTAAAACTGTTGTACGTAGGTTGTAGTTTATTCTTCTGGCGTTGAATTCTAAGTCCCTAGCTATTCGATCTGGTGGAGCAACGCCCTGGAGCGAAGCCTAGGCTACCCGGAACGCAGAAATGACTAGTACTTTCACACTGGTTGCAGTTATTCCTGTTATACAATGGAAAAACTGTTGCATTTTTATTGTATTTTATGCTTCTGGCGGTGTATTCAAAGTACCTGACTATTCGGTCTGGTGGAGCAACGCCCTAGAGTGAAGCCTAGGTTGCCCGGGACGTAGTAATGGCCATTACCTTCACACTCTTTGCGATTATTCATTTTATACGATGGTAAAACTGTTGTACTTGGGTGGTATTTTATGCTTCTGGCCGTGACTTCTAAGGCCCTAACTATTCTATGTGGTGGAGCAACGCCCTAGAGTGAAACCTAGGTTGCCCGGAACGTAGAAATGACCATAGCTATCACACAGGTTGCAATTATTCCTGTTATACAAGGGAAACACTGTTGTATTTATATTGTATTTTATGCTTCTGGCGTTGACTTCTTAGGCCCTAACTATTCGATCTGGTAGAGCAACGCCCTAGAGTGAAGCCTAGGGTGCCCTGAACGTGGAAGTGACCATTACCTTCACACTGTTTGCGATCATTCATTTTATACGATGGAAAAACTGTTGTACTTATTTTGTATTTTATTCTTCTGGCGTTGAATTCTAAGTCCCTAGCTATTCGATCTGGTGGTGCAGCGCCCTAGAGTGAAGCCTAGGTTACCCGGAACATAGAAATGACCAGTACTTTTACACTGGTTGTAGCTTTCCTGTTATACAATGGAAAAACTGTTGCATTTTTATTGTATTTTATGCTTCTGGCGTTGTATTCAAAGTCCCTAACTATTCGATCTGGTGGAGCAACGACCTGGAGTTAAGCCTAGGTTGCCCGGAACGTAGAAATGACCATAACTTTCACACTGTTTGCAATCATTCATTTTATACGATGGAAAAGCTGTTGTATTTATATTGTATTTTGTGCTTCTGGAGTTGACTTCTAAGGCCGTAGCTATTCGATGTGGTGGAGCAACGCCCAAGAGTGAAACCTAGGTTGCCCGAAACGTAGAAATGACCATCACTTTCACACTGGTTGCTATTATTCCTTTTATACGATGGAAAAACTGTTGTATTTTTATTGTATTTTATGCTTCTGGCGTTGACTTCTAAGTCACTAGCTATTCGATCTGGTGGTGCAGCGCCCTAGAGCGAAACCTAGGTTGCCCGGAACGTAGAAATGACCAGTACTTTCACACTGGTTGCAGTTATTCCTGTTATACAATGGAAAAACTGTTGCATTTTTATTGTATTTTATGCTTCTGCCGTTGTATTCAAAGTCCCCAACTATTCGATCTGGTGGAGCAACGCCCTGGAGTTAAGCCAAGGTTGCCCGGAACGTAGAAATGACCATAACGTTCACACTGGTTGCAATTATTCCTTCTATACAATTAAAAAACTGTTCTATTTGTTTTGTATTTTATGCTTCTGGCGTTGACTTCTAAGTCCCTAGCCATTCGATCTGGTGGACCAACGCCCTAGAGTGAAGCCTAGGTTGCCCGGAACGTAGAAATGACCATCACCTTCACTCTGGTTGCAATTATTCCTGTTATACGATGGAAAAACTGTTGTATTTATATTATATTTTATGCTTCAGGCGTTGACTTCTAAGGCCGTAGCTATTCGATGTGGTGGAGGAACGCCCTAGAGTGAAGCCTAGGTTGCCCGGAACGTAGAAGTGGCCATTACTTCCACACTGTATGCAATTATTCACATTATACAGTGGAAAAACTGTTGTATTTATATTGTATTTTATGCTTCTGGCATTGACTTGTAAGGCCCTTACTATTCGATGTGGTGGAGCAACGCCCTAGAGTGAAGCCTAGGTTGCCCGGAACGTAGAAATGACCATAGCTTTCACACTGGTTGCAATTATTCCTGTTATACAAGGGAAAAACTGTTGTAATTATACTGTATTTTATGCTTCGGGCGTTGACTTCTAAGGCCCTAACTATTCGATCTGGTGGAGCAACGCCCAAGAGTGAAACCTAGGTTGCCCGGAACGTAGAAATGACCATTACTTTCACACTGGTTGCTATTATTCCTTTTAGACGATTGACAAACTTTTGTATTTTTATTGTATTTTATGCTTCTGGCGTTGACTTCTAAGTCCCTAGCTATTCGATCTGTTGGAGCAACGCCCTAGAGCGAAACCTAGGTTGACCGGAACGTTGAAATGGCCGTTACTCCCACACTGTTTGCAATTATTCATATTATACAGTGGAAAAACTGTTGTACTTATATTGTATTTTATGCTTCTGGCGTTGACTTCTTATGCCCTAACTATTCTATCTGGTGGAGCAGCGCCCTACAATTAAGCCTAGGTTGCCCGGACCGTAGAAGTGACCATAGCTTTCACACTGGTTGCAATTATTCCTGTTATACAAGGGAAAAACTGTTGTATTTATATTGTATTTTATGCTTCTGGCGTTGACTTCTTAGGCCCTAACTATTCGATCTGGTGGAGCAACGCCCTAGAGTGAAGCCTAGGATGCCCGGAAGGTAGAAATGGCCATTACCTTCACACTGTTTGCGATTATTCATCTTATACGATGGTAAAACTGTTGCATTTTTATTGTATTTTATGCTTCTGCCGTTGTATTCAAAGTCCCCAACTATTCGATCTGGTGGAGCAACGCCCTGGAGTTAAGCCTAGGTTGCCCGGAACGTAGAAATGACCATTGCCTTATCACTGCTTGCAATTATACATTTTATACGATGGAAAAACTGTTGTACTTATTTTGTATTTTATTCTTCTGGCGTTGAATTCTAAGTCCCTAGCTATTCGATCTGGTGGTGCAGCGCCCTAGAGTGTAGCCTAGGTTACCCGGAACATAGAAATGCCCAGTACTTTTACACTGGTTGTAGCTTTCCTGTTATACGGTGGAAAAACTGTTGCATTTTTATTGTATTTTATGCTTCTAGCGTTGTATGCAAAGTCCCAAACTAATCGATCTGGTGGAGCAACGCGCTGGAGTTAAGCCTAGGTTGCCCGGAACGTAGAAATGACCATTACTTTCACACTGGTTGCTATTATTCCTTTTATACGATGGAAAAACTGTTGTATTTTTATTGTATTTTATGCTTCTGGCGTTGACTTCTAAGTCACTAGCTATTCGATCTGGTGGTGCAGCGCCCTAAAGCGAAACCTAGGTTGCCCGGAACGTAGAAATGACCAGTACTTTCACACTGGTTGCAGTTACTCCTGTTATACAATGGAAAAACTGCTGCATTTTTATTGTATTTTATGCTTCTGCCGTTGTATTCAAAGTCCCCAACTATTCGATCTGGTGGAGCAACGCCCTGGAGTTAAGCCAAGGTTGCCCGGAACGTAGAAATGACCATAACGTTCACAGTGGTTGCAATTATTCCTTCTATACAATTAAAAAACTGTTCTATTTGTTTTGTATTTTATGCTTCTGGCGTTGACTTCTAAGTCCCTAGCCATTCGATCTGGTGGACCAACGCCCTAGAGTGAAGCCTAGGTTGCCCGGAACGTAGAAATGTCCATCACCTTCACTCTGGTTGCAATTATTCCTGTTATACGATGGAAAAACTGTTGTATTAATATTATATTTTACGCTTCAGGCGTTGACTTCTAAGGCTGTAGCTATTCGATGTGGTGGAGGAACGCCCTAGAGTGAAGCCTAGGTTGCCCGGAACGTAGAAGTGGCCATTACTTCCACACTGTATGCAATTATTCACATTATACAGTGGAAAAACTGTTGTATTTATATTGTATTTTATGCTTCTGGCATTGACTTGTAAGGCCCTTACTATTCGATGTGGTGGAGCAACGCCCTAGAGTGAAGCCTAGGTTGCCCGGAACGTAGAAATGACCATAACTTTCACACTGTTTGCAATCATTCATTTTATACGATGGAAAAGCTGTTGTATTTTTACTGTATTTTATGCTTCTGGCGTTGACTTCTAAGTCCGTAGCTATTCGATCTGATGGAGCAACGCCCTAGAGCGAAACCTAGGTTGCCCGGAACGTAGAAATGACCTGTACTTTCACACTGATTGCAATTATTCCTGTTATACAATTTAAAAACTGTTGCATTTTTAATGTATTTTATGCTTCTGCCGTTGTATTCAAAGTACCCAACTACTCGATCTGGTGGAGCAACGCCATGGAGTTAAGCCTAGGTTGCCCGGAACGTAGAAATGACCATAACTTTAACACTGGTTGCAATTACTCGTTCTATACAATGGAAAAACTGTTCTATTTATTTTGTATTTCATGATTCGGGCGTTGACTTCTAAGGCCCTAACCATTCGATCTGGTGGAGCAACGCCCCAGACTGAAGCCTAGGTTGCACGGAACGTAGAAATGACCATCACTTTCACACTGGTTGCAGTTACTCCTGTTATGCGGTGATAAAACTGTTGCATTTTTATTGTATTTTATGCGTCTGGCGTTGTTTTCTAAGGCCCTAGCTATTCGACCTGGTGGAGCAACGCCCTAGAGTGAAGCCTAGGTTGCCCGGAACGTAGAAATGACCATTACTTTCAGACTGTTTGCAATTATTCATTTTATACAATGGAAAAACTGTTTTATTTATATTGTATTTTATGCTTCTGGCGTTGACTTCTAAGGTCCTAGCAATTCGATCTCTTGGAGCAACGTCCAAGAGTGAGGCCTATGTTGCCCGGAACGTAGAAATGACCATTACTTTCACACTGGTTGCAATTATACCTTTTATACGATGGAAAAACTGTTGTAATTTTATTTTATTTTATGCTTCTGGCGTTGACTTCTTAGGCCCTAACTTTTCGATCTGGTGGAGCAACGCCCTAGAGTGAAGCCTAGGTTGCCCGGAACGTAGAAATGACCATTACTTTCACACTGTTTGCAATTATTCATTTTATAAAACGGAAAAACTGTTGTATTTATATTGTATTTTATGCTTCTGGCGTTGACTTCTAAGGCCCTAACCATTCGACGTGGTGGAGCAACGCCCTAGAGCGAAACCTAGGTTGCCCGGAACGTAGAAATGACCATTACTTTCACACTGGTTGCAATTATTCGTTTTATACGATGGAAAAACTGTTGTATTTCTATTTTATTTTATGCTTCTGGCGTTGACTTCTTTGGCCCTAACTATTGGATCTGGTGGAGCAACGCCCCAGAGTGAAGCCTAGGTTGCCCGGAACGTAGAAATGACCATCACTTTCACACTGGTTGCAACTATTCCTGTTATACGATGGAAAAACTGTTGTGATTTTCTTGTATTTTATGCTTCTGGCGTTGACTCCTATGGCCCTAACTATTCGACGTGGTGGAGCAACTCCCAAGAGCGAAACCTAGGTTCCCCGGAACGTAGATATGACTACTACTTTCACACTGGTTGCAATTATCCCTGTTATACGATCTACAAGCTGCTGGATTTTTATTGTACTTTATGTTTCTGGCGTTGACTTCTTAGGCCCTAACTATTGGATCTGGTGGACCAACGCCCTAGAGTGAAGCATAGGATGCCCGGAGAGTAGAAATGGCCATTACCTTCAGACTGGTTCCAATAATTCGTTTTATACGGTGGAAAAACTGTTGTACTTATATCATATTCTATGCTTCTGGCGTTGACTCCTATGGCCCTAACTATTCGACGTGGTGGAGCAACGCCCAAGAGCGAAACCTAGGTTGCCCGCAACGCAGATATGACTATTACTTTCACACTGGTTGCAATTATCCCTGTTATGCGATCTACAAGCTGTTGCATTTTTATTGTATTTTATGCGTCTGGCGTTGTTTTCTAAGGCCCTAACTTATCGACCTGGAGGAGCAACGCCCTAGAGTGAAGCCTAGGTTGCCCTGAACGTAGAAATGACCATTACTTTCACACTGTTTGTAATTATTCATTTTATACAATGGAAAGACTGTTGTATTTATATTGTATTCTATGCTTCTGCAGTTGACTTCTAAGGTCCTAGCTATTCGATCTCTTGGAGCAACGTCCAAGAGTGAAGCCTATGTTGCCCGGAACGTAGAAATGACCATTTCTTTCACACTGGTTGCAATTATTCCTGTTTTACGACGGAAAAACCTTTGTATTTATTTTGTATTTGATGCTCCTGGCGTTGGCTTCTTAGGCCCTAACTATTGGATCTGGTGGACCAACGCCCTGGAGTTATGAATAGGTTGCCCCGAACGTAGAAATGACCATCACTTTCACACTGGTTGCAATTATTCCTGTTATACGATGGAAAAACTGTTGTAGTTTTATTTTATTTTATGCTTTTGGCGTTGACTTCTTAGGCCCTAATTTTTCGATCTGGTGGGGCAACGTCCATGAGTGAAGCCTATGGTGCCTGGAACGTAGAAGTGACCATTACTTTCACATTGGTTGCAATAATTCCTGTTATACGATGGAAAAACTGTTGTAGTTTTATTTTATTTTATGCTTCTGGCGTTGATTTCTTAGGCCCTAATTTTTCGATCTGGTGGGGCAACGTCCATGAGTGAAGCCTATGTTGCCTGGAACGTAGAAGTGACCATTACTTTCACACTGGTTGCAATTGTACCTTTTATACGATGGAAAAACTGTTGTTATTTTATTTCATTTTATGCTTCTGGCGTTGACTTCTTAGGCCCTAACTTTTCGATATGGTGGGGCAACGTCCAAGAGTGAAGCCTATGTTGCCCGGAACGCAGAAATGACCATTACTTTCACACTGGTTGCAATTATACCTTTTATACGATGGAAAGACTGTTGTATTTATATTGTATTTTATGATTCTGGCGTTGACTTCTAAGGCCCTAACCATTTGACGTGGTGAAGCAACGCCCTAGTGCGAAACCTAGGTTGCCCCGGACGTATCAATGACCACTACTTTCACACTGGTTGCAATTATTCCTGTTATACCATGGACAAACTGTTGGATTTTTATTGTATTTTATGCTTCAGGCGTTGAATTCTAAGTCCCTAGCTATTCGATCTGGTGGAGCAACGCCCTAGAGTGATGCCTAGGTAGTCCAGGGCGTTGAAATGACCATTACTTTCACACTGTTTGCAATCATTCATTTTATACAACGGAAAAACAGTTGTATTTATATTGTATTTTATGCTTCTGGCGTTGATTCCTAAGGCCCTAACTATTGGATCTGGTGGACCAACGCCGTAGAGTGAAGCCTAGGATGCCCGGAGCGTAGAAATGTCCATTACTTTCAGAATGGTTGCAATTATTCGTTTTATACGATGGAAAAACTGTTGTACTTATATCGTATTTTATGCTTCTGGCGTTGGCTTCTTAGGCCCTGACTTTTGGATCTGGTAGACCAACGCCCTAGAGTGAAGCCTAGGTTGCCCGGAACGTAGAAATGACCATCACTTTCACACTGGTTGCAACTATTCCTGTTATACGATGGAAAAACTGTTGTGATTTTCTTGTATTTTATGCTTCTGGCGTTGACTCCTATGGCCCTAACTATTCGACGTGGTGGAGCAACTCCCAAGAGCGAAACCTAGGTTCCCCGGAACGTAGATATGACTACTACTTTCACACTGGTTGCAATTATCCCTGTTATACGATCTACAAGCTGCTGGATTTTTATTGTACTTTATGTTTCTGGCGTTGACTTCTTAGGCCCTAACTATTGGATCTGGTGGACTAACGCCCTAGAGTGAAGCATAGGATGCCCGGAGAGTAGAAAAGGCCATTACCTTCTGACTGGTTCCAATAATTCGTTTTATACGGTGGAAAAACTGTTGTACTTATATCATATTCTATGCTTCTGGCGTTGACTCCTATGGCCCTAACTATTCGACGTGGTGGAGCAACGCCCAAGAGCGAAACCTAGGTTGCCCGGAACGCAGATATGACTATTACTTTCACACTGGTTGCAATTATCCCTGTTATGCGATCTACAAGCTGTTGCATTTTTATTGTATTTTATGCGTCTGGCGTTGTTTTCTAAGGCCCTAACTTATCGACCTGGAGGAGCAACGCCCTAGAGTGAAGCCTAGGTTGCCCTGAACGTAGAAATGACCATTACTTTCACACTGTTTGTAATTATTCATTTTATACAATGGAAAGACTGTTGTATTTATATTGTATTCTATGCTTCTGCAGTTGACTTCTAAGGTCCTAGCTATTCGATCTCTTGGAGCAACGTCCAAGAGTGAAGCCTATGTTGCCCGGAACGTAGAAATGACCATTTCTTTCACACTGGTTGCAATTATTCCTGTTTTACGATGGAAAAACCTTTGTATTTATTTTGTATTTGATGCTCCTGGCGTTGGCTTCTTAGGCCCTAACTATTGGATCTGGTGGACCAACGCCCTAGAGTTATGAATAGGTTGCCCCGAACGTAGAAATGACCATCACTTTCACACTGGTTGCAATTATACCTGTTATACGATGGAAAAACTGTTGTAGTTTTATATTATTTTATGCTTTTGGCGTTGACTTCTTAGGCCCTAATTTTTCGATCTGGTGGGGCAACGTCCATGAGTGAAGCCTATGGTGCCTGGAACGTAGAAGTGACCATTACTTTCACATTGGTTGCAATAATTCCTGTTATACGATGGAAAAACTGTTGTAGTTTTATTTTATTTTATGCTTCTGGCGTTGACTTCTTAGGCCCTAATTTTTCGATCTGGTGGGGCAACGTCCATGAGTGAAGCCTATGTTGCCTGGAACGTAGAAGTGACCATTACTTTCACACTGGTTGCAATTGTACCTTTTATACGATGGAAAAACTGTTGTTATTTTATTTTATTTTATGCTTCTGGCGTTGACTTCTTAGGCCCTAACTTTTCGATATGGTGGGGCAACGTCCAAGAGTGAAGCCTATGTTGCCCGGAACGCAGAAATGACCATTACTTTCACACTGGTTGCAATTATACCTTTTATACGATGGAAAAACTGTTGTATTTATATTGTATTTTATGATTCTGGCGTTGACTTCTAAGGCCCTAACTATTTGACGTGGTGAAGCAACGCCCTAGTGCGAAACCTAGGTTGCCCGGGACGTATCAACGACCACTACTTTCACACTGGTTGCAATTATTCCTGTTATACCATGGACAAACTGTTGGATTTTTATTGTATTTTATGCTTCAGGCGTTGAATTCTAAGTCCCTAGCTATTCGATCTGGTGGAGCAACGCCCTAGAGTGATGCCTAGGTAGTCCAGGGCGTTGAAATGACCATTACTTTCACACTGTTTGCAATCATTCATTTTATACAACGGAAAAACAGTTGTATTTATATTGTATTTTATGCTTCTGGCGTTGGCTTCTTAGGCCCTGGCTTTTGGATCTGGTAGACCAACGCCCTAGAGTGAAGCCTAGGTTGCCCGGAACGTAGAAATGACCATCACTTTCACACTGGTTGCAACTATTCCTGTTATACGATGGAAAAACTGTTGTGATTTTCTTGTATTTTATGCTTCTGGCGTTGACTCCTATGGCCCTAACTATTCGACGTGGTGGAGCAACTCCCAAGAGCGAAACCTAGGTTCCCCGGAACGTAGATATGACTCCTACTTTCACACTGGTTGCAATTATCCCTGTTATACGATCCACAAGCTGCTGGATTTTTATTGTACTTTATGTTTCTGGCGTTGACTTCTTAGGCCCTAACTATTGGATCTGGTGGACCAACGCCCTAGAGTGAAGCATAGGATGCCCGGAGAGTAGAAATGGCCATTACCTTCAGACTGGTTCCAATAATTCGTTTTATACGGTGGAAAAACTGTTGTACTTATATCATATTCTATGCTTCTGGCGTTGACTCCTATGGCCCTAACTATTCGACGTGGTGGAGCAACGCCCAAGAGCGAAACCTAGGTTGCCCGGAACGCAGATATGACTATTACTTTCACACTGGTTGCAATTATCCCTGTTATGCGATCTACAAGCTGTTGCATTTTTATTGTATTTTATGTTTCTGGCGTTGACTTCTTAGGCCCTAACTATTGGATCTGGTGGACCAACGCCCTAGAGTGAAGCCTAGGTTGCCCGGAACGTAGAAATGACCATCACTTTCACACTGGTTGCAGTTACTCCTGTTATACGGTGATAAAACTGTTGCATTTTTATTGTATTTTATGCGTCTTGCGTTCTTTTCTAAGGCCCTTACTATTCGACCTGGTGGAGCAACGCCCTAGAGTGAAGCCTAGGTTGCCCGGAACGTAGAAATGACCATTACCTTCACACTGTTTGCAATTATTCCTGTTATACCATGGACAAACTGTTGGATTTTTATTGTATTTTATGCTTCTGGCGCTGAATTCTAAGTCCCTAGCTATTCGATCTGCTGGAGCAACGCCCTAGAGTGATGCCTAGGTAGCCCACAGCGTTGAAAGGACCATCACTTTCACACTGGTTGCAATTACTGCTGTTATACGATGGAAAAACTGTTGTAATTTTATTGTATTTTAAGCGTCTGGTGTTGTTTTCAAAGGCCCTAACTATTCGACCTGGTGGAGCAGCGCCCTAGAGTGAAGCCTAGGTTGCCCGGAACGTAGAAATGACCATAACTTTCACACTGGTTGCAATTATTTGTTTTATACGACGGAAAAACTGTTGTATTTATATTGTATTTGATGCTCCTGGCGTTGGCTTCTTAGGCCCTAACGATTGGATCTGGTAGACCTACGCCCTAGAGTGATGAGTAGGTTGCCCCGGACGTAGAATTGGCCATCACTTTCACACTGGTTGCAATTATTCCTGTTAGACGATGGAAAAACTGTTGTAATTTTATTCTATTTTATGCTTCTGGCGTTGACTTCTTAGGCCCTAACTTTTCGATCTGGTGGGGCAACGTCCAAGAGTGAAGCCTATGTTGCCTGGAACGTATAAGTGACCATTACTTTCACAGTGGTTGCAATTATACCTTTTATACGGTGGAAAATCTGTTAGATTTTTATTGTATTTTATGCGCCTGGCGTTGTTTTCGAAGGCCCTTACTATTCGACCTGGTGGAGCAACGCCCTAGAGTGAAGCCTAGGTTGCCCGGAACGTAGAAATGACCATTACCTTCACACTGTTTGCAATTATTCCTGTTATACCATGGACAAACTGTTGGATTTTTATTGTATTTTATGCTTCTGGCGCTGAATTCTAAGTCCCTAGCTATTCGATCTGCTGGAGCAACGCCCTAGAGTGATGCCTAGGTAGCCCACAGCGTTGAAAGGACCATCACTTTCACACTGGTTGCAATTACTGCTGTTATACGATGGAAAAACTGTTGTAATTTTATTGTATTTTAAGCGTCTGGTGTTGTTTTCAAAGGCCCTAACTATTCGACCTGGTGGAGCAGCGCCCTAGAGTGAAGCCTAGGTTGCCCGGAACGTAGAAATGACCATAACTTTCACACTGGTTGCAATTATTTGTGTTATACGATGGAAAAACTGTTGTATTTATATTGTATTTGATGCTCCTGGCGTTGGCTTCTTAGGCCCTAACGATTGGATCTGGTAGACCTACGCCCTAGAGTGATGAGTAGGTTGCCCCGGACGTAGAATTGGCCATCACTTTCACACTGGTTGCAATTGTTCCTGTTAGACGATGGAAAAACTGTTGTAATTTTATTCTATTTTATGCTTCTGGCGTTGACTTCTTAGGCCCTAACTTTTCGATCTGGTGGGGCAACGTCCAAGAGTGAAGCCTATGTTGCCTGGAACGTATAAGTGACCATTACTTTCACAGTGGTTGCAATTATACCTTTTATACGGTGGAAAATCTGTTAGATTTTTATTGTATTTTATGCGCCTGGCGTTGTTTTCGAAGGCCCTAACTTTTCGATATGGTGGGGCAACGTCCAAGAGTGAAGCCTATGTTGCCCGGAACGCAGAAATGACCATTACTTTCACACTGGTTGCAATTATACCTTTTATACGATGGAAAAACTGTTGTATTTATATTGTATTTTATGATTCTGGCGTTGACTTCTAAGGCCCTAACCATTTGACGTGGTGAAGCAACGCCCTAGTGCGAAACCTAGGTTGCCCGGGACGTATCAATGACCACTACTTTCACACTGGTTGCAATTATTCCTGTTATACCATGGACAAACTGTTGGATTTTTATTGTATTTTATGCCTCAGGCGTTGAATTCTAAGTCCCTAGCTATTCGATCTGGTGGAGCAACGCCCTAGAGTGATGCCTAGGATACCCGGAACGTAGAAATGACCATTACCTTCACACTGTTTGCAATTATTCATTTTATACAATGGAAAGACTGTTGTATTTATATTGTGTTCTATGCTTCTGACGTTGACTTCTAAGGTCCTAGCTATTCGATCTCTTGGAGCAACGTCCAAGAGTGAAGCCTAGGTTGCCCGGAACGTAGAAATGACCATTACTTTCACACTGTTTGCAATTATTCATTTTATACAATGGAAAAACTATTGCATTTATATTGTACTTTTTGCTTCTGGCGTTGACTTCTAAGGTCCTAGCAATTCGATCTCTTGGAGCAACGTCCAAGAGTGAGGCCTATGTTACCCGGAACGTAGAACTGACCATTACTTTCACACTGGTTGCAATTGTACCTTTTATACGATGGAAAAACTGTTGTTATTTTATTTTATTTTATGCTTCTGGCGTTGACTTCTTAGGCCCTAACTTTTCGATATGGTGGGGCAACGTCCAAGGGTGAAGCCTATGTTGCCCGGAACGCAGAAATGACCATTACTTTCACACTGGTTGCAATTATACCTTTTATACGATGGAAAAACTGTTGTATTTATATTGTATTTTATGATTCTGGCGTTGACTTCTAAGGCCCTAACCATTTGACGTGGTGAAGCAACGGCCTAGTGCGAAACCTAGGTTGCCCGGGACGTATCAATGACCACTACTTTCACACTGGTTGCAATTATTCCTGTTATACCATGGACAAACTGTTGGATTTTTATTGTATTTTATGCTTCAGGCGTTGAATTCTAAGTCCCTAGCTATTCGATCTGGTGGAGCAACGCCCTAGAGTGATGCCTAGGTAGTCCAGGGCGTTGAAATGACCATTACTTTCACACTGTTTGCAATCATTCATTTTATACAACGGAAAAAAAGTTGTATTTATATTGTATTTTATGCTTCTGGCGTTGATTCCTAAGGCCCTAACTATTGGATCTGGTGGACCAACGCCGTAGAGTGAAGCCTAGGATGCCCGGAGCGTAGAAATGTCCATTACTTTCAGAATGGTTGCAATTATTCGTTTTATACGATGGAAAAACTGTTGTACTTATATCGTATTTTATGCTTCTGGCGTTGGCTTCTTAGGCCCTGACTTTTGGATCTGGTAGACCAACGCCCTAGAGTGAAGCCTAGGTTGCCCGGAACGTAGAAATGACCATCACTTTCACACTTGTTGCAACTATTCCTGTTATACGATGGAAAAACTGTTGTGATTTTCTTGTATTTTATGCTTCTGGCGTTGACTCCTATGGCCCTAACTATTCGACGTGGTGGAGCAACTCCCAAGAGCGAAACCTAGGTTCCCCGGAGCGTAGATATGACTACTACTTTCACACTGGTTGCAATTATCCCTGTTATACGATCTACAAGCTGCTGGATTTTTATTGTACTTTATGTTTCTGGCGTTGACTTCTTAGGCCCTAACTATTGGATCTGGTGGACCAACGCCCTAGAGTGAAGCATAGGATGCCCGGAGAGTAGAAATGGCCATTACCTTCAGACTGGTTCCAATAATTCGTTTTATACGGTGGAAAAACTGTTGTACTTATATCGTATTCTATGCTTCTGGCGTTGACTCCTATGGCCCTAACTATTCGACGTGGTGGAGCAACGCCCAAGAGCGAAACCTAGGATGCCCGCAGCGTAGAAATGACCATAACTTTCACACTGTTTGCAATTATTCCTGTTATACGATCCAAAAACTGTTGTACTGATATTATATTTTATGCTTCAGGCGTTGACTTCTAAGGGCGTAGCTATTCGATGTGGTGGAGAAACGCCCTAGGGTGAAGCCTAGGTTGCCCGGAAAGTAGAAATGGCCATGTCTTTCACACTGGTTGCAATTATTCCTGTTATACGATGGAAGAACTGTTGTATTTATATTATATTTTATGCTTCAGAAGTTGACTTCCTGGGCCCTAACTATTCTATCCGGAGGAGCAACGCCCTAGAGTGAAGCCTAGGTCGCCCGGAATGTAGAAGTGACCATCACTTTCACACTGGTTGCAATTATTCCTGTTATACGATGGACAAACTGTTGGATTTTTAATGTACCTTATGCTTCTGGCGTTGACTTCTAAGGCCCTATGTATTCGATCTGGTGGAGCAATGTCTCAGTGTTAGGACCAGGATTCCCTGAACGTAGAAATGGCCGTTACTTTCACACTGGTTGCAATTACACATATTATGCGATGGAAAAACTGTTGTACATATATCGTATTTTATGCTTCTGGCATTGACTTCTTAGGCCCTAACTATTCGATCTGGTGGAGCAACGACCTAGGGTGAAGCCTAGGTTGCCCGGAACGTAGAAATGACCATTACTTCCACACTGTTTGCAATTATGTATATTATACAGTGGAACAACTGTTGTATTTATATGGCATTTTATGCTTCTGGCATTGACTTCTAAGGCCCTAGCGATTCGATCTGATGGAGCATAGCCCTAGAGTGAAGCCTAGGTTGCCCGGAATGTAGAAATGACCATCACTTTCAAACTGGTTGCAATTATTCTTGTTATACGATGGAAAAACTGTTGTATTTATTTTGTATTTTAAGACTCTGGCGTTGACTCCTAAGGCCGTAGCTATTCGATGTAGTGGAGCAACGCCCTAGAGTGAAGCCTAGGTTGCCCGGAACGTAGAAATGACCATGTCTTTCACACTGGTTGCAATTAATCCTGTTTTACGATGGAAAAACTGTTGAATTTATATTATATTTTATGCTTCAGACGTTGACTTCTAGGGCCGTAGCTATTCGATGTGGTGGAGAAACGCCCTAGAGTGAAGCCTAGGTTGCCCGGAACGTAGAAATGACCATAACATTCATACTGGTTGCAATTATTCGTTTTATACGATGGAAAAACTGTTGTATTTTTATTTTATTTTATGCTTCTAGCGTTGACTTCTAAGTCCCTAGCTATTCGATCTGGTGGAGCAACGGCCTAGAGTGAAGTCTAGGTTGCCCGGGACGTAGGAATGACCATCACCTTCACTCTGGTTGCAATCATTCATTTTATACAATGGAAAGACTGTTGTATTTATATTGTATTTTATAGTTATGGCGTTGACTTCTAAGGCCGTAGCTATTCGATGTGGTGGAGCAATGCCCTAGAGTGAAACCTAGGATGCCCGCAACGTAGAAATGACCATATCTTTCACACTGGTTGCAATTATTTCTGTTATACAAGGGAAAAACTGTTGCGTTTATATTGTATTTTATGCTTTTGGCGTTGACTTCTTAGGCCCTAACTATTCGATCTGGTGGAGCAACGCCCTAGAGTGTAGCCTAGGTTGCCCGGAATGTAGAAATGACCATCACTTTCACACTGGTTGCAATCATTCTTGTTATACGATGGAGAGACTGTTGTATTTATTTTGTATTTTATGCCGCTGCCGTTGACTCCTAAGGCCGTAGCTATTCGAAGTGGTGGAGCAACGCCCTAGAGTGAAGCCTAGGTTGCCAGGAACGTAGAAATGATCATATCTTTCACACTGTTTGCAATTATTCCTGTTATACGATAGAAAAACTGTTTTATTTATAACGTATTTTATGCTTCTGGCGTTGACTTCTAAGGCCGCAGCTATTCAATGTGGTCGAACGACGCCCTAGAGTGCAGCCTAGGTTGCCAGTATCGTAGAAATGACCATACCTTTCACACTGGTTGCAACTACTCCTGTTATACGATGGCAAAACTGTTTTATCTATATTGTGTTTTATGCTTCTGGCGTTGACTTCTAAGGCCGCAGCTATTCGATGTGGTGGAGAAACGCCCTAGAGTGAATCCTAGATTGCCCGGAAAGTAGAAATGACCATACCTTTCACACTGGTTGCAATTATTCCTGTTATACAAGGGAAAAACTGTTGCATTTATAATGTATTTTATGCTTCTGGCGTTGACTTCTTAGGCACTGACTATTCGATCTGATGGAGCATAGCCCTAGAGTGAAGCCTAGGTTGCCCGGAATGTAGAAATGACCATCACTTTCAAACTGGTTGCAATTATTCTTGTTATACGATGGAAAAACTGTTGTACTTATTTTGTATTTTAAGCCTCTGGCGTTGACTCCTAAGGCCGTAGCTATTCGATGTGGTGGAGCAACGCCCTAGAGTGAAGCCTAGGTTGCCCGGAATGTAGAAATGACCATGTCTTTCACACTGGTTGCAATTATTCCTGTTATACGATGGAAAAACTGTTGTACTTATATTATATTTTATGCTTCAGGCGTTGACTTCCAAGTCCCTAGCTATTCGATCTGGTGGAGCAACGGCCTAGAGTGACGCCTAGGTTGCCCGGGACGTAGGAATGACCATCACCTTCACTCTGGTTGCAATCATTCATTTTATACAATGGAAAGGCTGTTGTATTTATATTGTTTTTTATAGTTATGGCGTTGACTTCTAAGGCCGTAGCTATTCGATGTGGTTGAGCAATGCCCTAGTGTGAAGCCTAGGTTGCCCGGCACGTAGAAATGACCATTACTTCCACACTGTTTGCAATTATGTATATTATACAGTGGAACAACTGTTGTATTTATATGGCATTTTATGCTTCTGGCATTGACTTCTAAGGCCCTAGCTATTCGATGTGGTGGAGCCACGCCCTAGAGTGTAGCCTAGGTTGCCCGGAACGTAGAAATGACCATAGCTTTCACACTGGTTGCAATTATTCCTGTTATACAAGGGAAAAACTGTTGCATTTATAATGTATTTTATGCTTCTGGCGTTGACTTCTTAGGCACTGACTATTCGATCTGATGGAGCATAGCCCTAGAGTGAAGCCTAGGTTGCCCGGAATGTAGAAATGACCATCACTTTCAAACTGGTTGCAATTATTCTTGTTATACGATGGAAAAACTGTTGTACTTATTTTGTATTTTAAGACTCTGGCGTTGACTCCTAAGGCCGTAGCTATTCGATGTGGTGGAGCAACGGCCTAGAGTGAAGCCTAGGTTGCCCGGGACGTAGGAATGACCATCACTTTCACACTGGTTGCAATTATTCCTGTTATACGATGTACAAATTGTTGGAGTTTTAATGTACTTTATGCTTCTGGCGTTGACTTCTAAGGCCCTATGTATTCGATCTGGTGGATCAATGTCTCAGTGTTAGGTCTAGGATTCCCGGAACGTAGAAATGGCCGTTACTTTCACACTGGTTGCAATTACTCATATTATGCGATGGAAAAACTGTTGTACATATATCGTATTTTATGCTTCTGGCATTGACTTCTTAGGCCCTAACTGTTCGATCTGGTGGAGCAACGACCTAGGGTGAAGCCTAGGTTGCCCGGAACATAGAAATGACCATAACTATCAGACTGGTTGCAATTATTCGTTTTATACGATGGATAGAAAGTTGTATTTATATTGTATTTTAGAGTTATGGCGCTGTCTTCTAGGGCCGTAGCTATTCGATGTGGTTGAGCAACGCCCTAGTGTGAAGCCTAGGTTGCCCGGAACGTAGAAATGACCATTACTTCCACACTGTTTGCAATTATTCATATTATACAGTGGAACAACTGTTGTATTTATATGGCATTTTATGCTTCTGGCATTGACTTCTAAGGCCCTAGCTATTCGATGTGGTGGAGCCACGCCCTATAGTGTAGCCTAGGTTGCCCGGAACGTAGAAATGACCATAACTTTCACACTGGTTGCAATTATTTGTTTTATACGACGGAAAAACTGTTGTATTTATATTGTATTTGATGCTCCTGGCGTTGGCTTCTTAGGCCCTAACGATTGGATCTGGTAGACCTACGCCCTAGAGTGATGAGTAGGTTGCCCCGGACGTAGAATTGGCCATCACTTTCACACTGGTTGCAATTATTCCTGTTAGACGATGGAAAAACTGTTGTAATTTTATTCTATTTTATGCTTCTGGCGTTGACTTCTTAGGCCCTAACTTTTCGATCTGGTGGGGCAACGTCCAAGAGTGAAGCCTATGTTGCCTGGAACGTATAAGTGACCATTACTTTCACAGTGGTTGCAATTATACCTTTTATACGGTGGAAAATCTGTTAGATTTTTATTGTATTTTATGCGCCTGGCGTTGTTTTCGAAGGCCCTTACTATTCGACCTGGTGGAGCAACGCCCTAGAGTGAAGCCTAGGTTGCCCGGAACGTAGAAATGACCATTACCTTCACACTGTTTGCAATTATTCCTGTTATACCATGGACAAACTGTTGGATTTTTATTGTATTTTATGCTTCTGGCGCTGAATTCTAAGTCCCTAGCTATTCGATCTGCTGGAGCAACGCCCTAGAGTGATGCCTAGGTAGCCCACAGCGTTGAAAGGACCATCACTTTCACACTGGTTGCAATTACTGCTGTTATACGATGGAAAAACTGTTGTAATTTTATTGTATTTTAAGCGTCTGGTGTTGTTTTCAAAGGCCCTAACTATTCGACCTGGTGGAGCAGCGCCCTAGAGTGAAGCCTAGGTTGCCCGGAACGTAGAAATGACCATAACTTTCACACTGGTTGCAATTATTTGTGTTATACGATGGAAAAACTGTTGTATTTATATTGTATTTGATGCTCCTGGCGTTGGCTTCTTAGGCCCTAACGATTGGATCTGGTAGACCTACGCCCTAGAGTGATGAGTAGGTTGCCCCGGACGTAGAATTGGCCATCACTTTCACACTGGTTGCAATTGTTCCTGTTAGACGATGGAAAAACTGTTGTAATTTTATTCTATTTTATGCTTCTGGCGTTGACTTCTTAGGCCCTAACTTTTCGATCTGGTGGGGCAACGTCCAAGAGTGAAGCCTATGTTGCCTGGAACGTATAAGTGACCATTACTTTCACAGTGGTTGCAATTATACCTTTTATACGGTGGAAAATCTGTTAGATTTTTATTGTATTTTATGCGCCTGGCGTTGTTTTCGAAGGCCCTAACTTTTCGATATGGTGGGGCAACGTCCAAGAGTGAAGCCTATGTTGCCCGGAACGCAGAAATGACCATTACTTTCACACTGGTTGCAATTATACCTTTTATACGATGGAAAAACTGTTGTATTTATATTGTATTTTATGATTCTGGCGTTGACTTCTAAGGCCCTAACCATTTGACGTGGTGAAGCAACGCCCTAGTGCGAAACCTAGGTTGCCCGGGACGTATCAATGACCACTACTTTCACACTGGTTGCAATTATTCCTGTTATACCATGGACAAACTGTTGGATTTTTATTGTATTTTATGCCTCAGGCGTTGAATTCTAAGTCCCTAGCTATTCGATCTGGTGGAGCAACGCCCTAGAGTGATGCCTAGGTAGTCCAGGGCGTTGAAATGACCATTACTTTCACACTGTTTGCAATCATTCATTTTATACAACAGAAAAACAGTTGTATTTATATTGTATTTTATGCTTCTGGCGTTGATTCCTAAGGCCCTAACTATTGGATCTGGTGGACCAACGCCGTAGAGTGAAGCCTAGGATGCCCGGAGCGTAGAAATGTCCATTACTTTCAGAATGGTTGCAATTATTCGTTTTATACGATGGAAAAACTGTTGTACTTATATCATATTTTATGCTTCTGGCGTTGGCTTCTTAGGCCCTGGCTTTTGGATCTGGTAGACCAACGCCCTAGAGTGAAGCCTAGGTTGCCCGGAACGTAGAAATGACCATCACTTTCACACTGGTTGCAACTATTCCTGTTATACGATGGAAAAACTGTTGTGATTTTCTTGTATTTTTATGCTTCTGGCGTTGACTCCTATGGCCCTAACTATTCGACGTGGTGGAGCAACTCCCAAGAGCGAAACCTAGGTTCCCCGGAACGTAGATATGACTACTACTTTCACACTGGTTGCAATTATCCCTGTTATACGATCTACAAGCTGCTGGATTTTTATTGTACTTTATGTTTCTGGCGTTGACTTCTTAGGCCCTAACTATTGGATCTGGTGGACCAACGCCCTAGAGTGAAGCCTAGGTTGCCCGGAACGTAGAAATGACCATCACTTTCACACTGGTTGCAGTTACTCCTGTTATACGGTGATAAAACTGTTGCATTTTTATTGTATTTTATGCGTCTTGCGTTCTTTTCTAAGGCCCTTACTATTCGACCTGGTGGAGCAACGCCCTAGAGTGAAGCCTAGGTTGCCCGGAACGTAGAAATGACCATTACCTTCACACTGTTTGCAATTATTCCTGTTATACCATGGACAAAATGTTGGATTTTTATTGTATTTTATGCTTCTGGCGCTGAATTCTAAGTCCCTAGCTATTCGATCTGCTGGAGCAACGCCCTAGAGTGATGCCTAGGTAGCCCACAGCGTTGAAAGGACCATCACTTTCACACTGGTTGCAATTACTGCTGTTATACGATGGAAAAACTGTTGTAATTTTATTGTATTTTAAGCGTCTGGTGTTGTTTTCAAAGGCCCTAACTATTCGACCTGGTGGAGCAGCGCCCTAGAGTGAAGCCTAGGTTGCCCGGAACGTAGAAATGACCATAACTGTCACACTGGTTTCAATTATTCGTTTTATACGATGGAAAATCTGTTGAATTTATATTTTATTTTATGATTCTGGCGTTGACTTCTATGGCCCTAAGTATTGGATCTGGTGGACCAACGCCCCAGAGTGAAGCCTAGGTTGCACCGAACGTAGAAATGACCATCACTTTCTCACTGGTTGCAGTTACTCCTGTTATAAGATGGAAAAACTGTTGTAATTTTATTTTATTTTATGCTTCTAGCATCGACTTCTTAGGCCCTAACTATTCGACCTGGTGGAGTAACGCCCTAGAGTGAAGCCTAGGATACCCGGAACGTAGAAATGACCATTACCTTCACACTGTTTGCAATTATTCATTTTATACAATGGAAAGACTGTTGTATTTATATTGTGTTCTATGCTTCTGACGTTGACTTCTAAGGTCCTAGCTATTCGATCTCTTGGAGCAACGTCCAAGAGTGAAGCCTAGGTTGCCCGGAACGTAGAAATGACCATTACTTTCACACTGTTTGCAATTATTCATTTTATACAATGGAAAAACTATTGCATTTATATTGTACTTTTTGCTTCTGGCGTTGACTTCTAAGGTCCTAGCAATTCGATCTCTTGGAGCAACGTCCAAGAGTGAGGCCTATGTTACCCGGAACGTAGAACTGACCATTACTTTCACACTGGTTGCAATTGTACCTTTTATACGATGGAAAAACTGTTGTTATTTTATTTTATTTTATGCTTCTGGCGTTGACTTCTTAGGCCCTAACTTTTCGATATGGTGGGGCAACGTCCAAGGGTGAAGCCTATGTTGCCCGGAACGCAGAAATGACCATTACTTTCACACTGGTTGCAATTATACCTTTTATACGATGGAAAAACTGTTGTATTTATATTGTATTTTATGATTCTGGCGTTGACTTCTAAGGCCCTAACCATTTGACGTGGTGAAGCAACGGCCTAGTGCGAAACCTAGGTTGCCCGGGACGTATCAATGACCACTACTTTCACACTGGTTGCAATTATTCCTGTTATACCATGGACAAACTGTTGGATTTTTATTGTATTTTATGCTTCAGGCGTTGAATTCTAAGTCCCTAGCTATTCGATCTGGTGGAGCAACGCCCTAGAGTGATGCCTAGGTAGTCCAGGGCGTTGAAATGACCATTACTTTCACACTGTTTGCAATCATTCATTTTATACAACGGAAAAAAAGTTGTATTTATATTGTATTTTATGCTTCTGGCGTTGATTCCTAAGGCCCTAACTATTGGATCTGGTGGACCAACGCCGTAGAGTGAAGCCTAGGATGCCCGGAGCGTAGAAATGTCCATTACTTTCAGAATGGTTGCAATTATTCGTTTTATACGATGGAAAAACTGTTGTACTTATATCGTATTTTATGCTTCTGGCGTTGGCTTCTTAGGCCCTGACTTTTGGATCTGGTAGACCAACGCCCTAGAGTGAAGCCTAGGTTGCCCGGAACGTAGAAATGACCATCACTTTCACACTTGTTGCAACTATTCCTGTTATACGATGGAAAAACTGTTGTGATTTTCTTGTATTTTATGCTTCTGGCGTTGACTCCTATGGCCCTAACTATTCGACGTGGTGGAGCAACTCCCAAGAGCGAAACCTAGGTTCCCCGGAGCGTAGATATGACTACTACTTTCACACTGGTTGCAATTATCCCTGTTATACGATCTACAAGCTGCTGGATTTTTATTGTACTTTATGTTTCTGGCGTTGACTTCTTAGGCCCTAACTATTGGATCTGGTGGACCAACGCCCTAGAGTGAAGCATAGGATGCCCGGAGAGTAGAAATGGCCATTACCTTCAGACTGGTTCCAATAATTCGTTTTATACGGTGGAAAAACTGTTGTACTTATATCGTATTCTATGCTTCTGGCGTTGACTCCTATGGCCCTAACTATTCGACGTGGTGGAGCAACGCCCAAGAGCGAAACCTAGGATGCCCGCAGCGTAGAAATGACCATAACTTTCACACTGTTTGCAATTATTCCTGTTATACGATCCAAAAACTGTTGTACTGATATTATATTTTATGCTTCAGGCGTTGACTTCTAAGGGCGTAGCTATTCGATGTGGTGGAGAAACGCCCTAGGGTGAAGCCTAGGTTGCCCGGAAAGTAGAAATGGCCATGTCTTTCACACTGGTTGCAATTATTCCTGTTATACGATGGAAGAACTGTTGTATTTATATTATATTTTATGCTTCAGAAGTTGACTTCCTGGGCCCTAACTATTCTATCCGGAGGAGCAACGCCCTAGAGTGAAGCCTAGGTCGCCCGGAATGTAGAAGTGACCATCACTTTCACACTGGTTGCAATTATTCCTGTTA
The DNA here is from genome assembly GCF_051401765.1 of Calliopsis andreniformis. Lineage (NCBI taxonomy): Eukaryota > Metazoa > Arthropoda > Insecta > Hymenoptera > Andrenidae > Calliopsis > Calliopsis andreniformis. The sequence goes on from NW_027480422.1 coordinate 22,822,567, forward strand.
TACGATGGACAAACTGTTGGATTTTTAATGTACCTTATGCTTCTGGCGTTGACTTCTAAGGCCCTATGTATTCGATCTGGTGGAGCAATGTCTCAGTGTTAGGACCAGGATTCCCTGAACGTAGAAATGGCCGTTACTTTCACACTGGTTGCAATTACACATATTATGCGATGGAAAAACTGTTGTACATATATCGTATTTTATGCTTCTGGCATTGACTTCTTAGGCCCTAACTATTCGATCTGGTGGAGCAACGACCTAGGGTGAAGCCTAGGTTGCCCGGAACGTAGAAATGACCATTACTTCCACACTGTTTGCAATTATGTATATTATACAGTGGAACAACTGTTGTATTTATATGGCATTTTATGCTTCTGGCATTGACTTCTAAGGCCCTAGCGATTCGATCTGATGGAGCATAGCCCTAGAGTGAAGCCTAGGTTGCCCGGAATGTAGAAATGACCATCACTTTCAAACTGGTTGCAATTATTCTTGTTATACGATGGAAAAACTGTTGTATTTATTTTGTATTTTAAGACTCTGGCGTTGACTCCTAAGGCCGTAGCTATTCGATGTAGTGGAGCAACGCCCTAGAGTGAAGCCTAGGTTGCCCGGAACGTAGAAATGACCATGTCTTTCACACTGGTTGCAATTAATCCTGTTTTACGATGGAAAAACTGTTGAATTTATATTATATTTTATGCTTCAGACGTTGACTTCTAGGGCCGTAGCTATTCGATGTGGTGGAGAAACGCCCTAGAGTGAAGCCTAGGTTGCCCGGAACGTAGAAATGACCATAACATTCATACTGGTTGCAATTATTCGTTTTATACGATGGAAAAACTGTTGTATTTTTATTTTATTTTATGCTTCTAGCGTTGACTTCTAAGTCCCTAGCTATTCGATCTGGTGGAGCAACGGCCTAGAGTGAAGTCTAGGTTGCCCGGGACGTAGGAATGACCATCACCTTCACTCTGGTTGCAATCATTCATTTTATACAATGGAAAGACTGTTGTATTTATATTGTATTTTATAGTTATGGCGTTGACTTCTAAGGCCGTAGCTATTCGATGTGGTGGAGCAATGCCCTAGAGTGAAACCTAGGATGCCCGCAACGTAGAAATGACCATATCTTTCACACTGGTTGCAATTATTTCTGTTATACAAGGGAAAAACTGTTGCGTTTATATTGTATTTTATGCTTTTGGCGTTGACTTCTTAGGCCCTAACTATTCGATCTGGTGGAGCAACGCCCTAGAGTGTAGCCTAGGTTGCCCGGAATGTAGAAATGACCATCACTTTCACACTGGTTGCAATCATTCTTGTTATACGATGGAGAGACTGTTGTATTTATTTTGTATTTTATGCCGCTGGCGTTGACTCCTAAGGCCGTAGCTATTCGAAGTGGTGGAGCAACGCCCTAGAGTGAAGCCTAGGTTGCCAGGAACGTAGAAATGATCATATCTTTCACACTGTTTGCAATTATTCCTGTTATACGATAGAAAAACTGTTTTATTTATAACGTATTTTATGCTTCTGGCGTTGACTTCTAAGGCCGCAGCTATTCAATGTGGTCGAACGACGCCCTAGAGTGCAGCCTAGGTTGCCAGTATCGTAGAAATGACCATACCTTTCACACTGGTTGCAACTACTCCTGTTATACGATGGCAAAACTGTTTTATCTATATTGTGTTTTATGCTTCTGGCGTTGACTTCTAAGGCCGCAGCTATTCGATGTGGTGGAGAAACGCCCTAGAGTGAATCCTAGATTGCCCGGAAAGTAGAAATGACCATACCTTTCACACTGGTTGCAATTATTCCTGTTATACAAGGGAAAAACTGTTGCATTTATAATGTATTTTATGCTTCTGGCGTTGACTTCTTAGGCACTGACTATTCGATCTGATGGAGCATAGCCCTAGAGTGAAGCCTAGGTTGCCCGGAATGTAGAAATGACCATCACTTTCAAACTGGTTGCAATTATTCTTGTTATACGATGGAAAAACTGTTGTACTTATTTTGTATTTTAAGCCTCTGGCGTTGACTCCTAAGGCCGTAGCTATTCGATGTGGTGGAGCAACGCCCTAGAGTGAAGCCTAGGTTGCCCGGAATGTAGAAATGACCATGTCTTTCACACTGGTTGCAATTATTCCTGTTATACGATGGAAAAACTGTTGTACTTATATTATATTTTATGCTTCAGGCGTTGACTTCCAAGTCCCTAGCTATTCGATCTGGTGGAGCAACGGCCTAGAGTGAAGCCTAGGTTGCCCGGGACGTAGGAATGACCATCACCTTCACTCTGGTTGCAATCATTCATTTTATACAATGGAAAGGCTGTTGTATTTATATTGTTTTTTATAGTTATGGCGTTGACTTCTAAGGCCGTAGCTATTCGATGTGGTTGAGCAATGCCCTAGTGTGAAGCCTAGGTTGCCCGGCACGTAGAAATGACCATTACTTCCACACTGTTTGCAATTATGTATATTATACAGTGGAACAACTGTTGTATTTATATGGCATTTTATGCTTCTGGCATTGACTTCTAAGGCCCTAGCTATTCGATGTGGTGGAGCCACGCCCTAGAGTGTAGCCTAGGTTGCCCGGAACGTAGAAATGACCATAGCTTTCACACTGGTTGCAATTATTCCTGTTATACAAGGGAAAAACTGTTGCATTTATAATGTATTTTATGCTTCTGGCGTTGACTTCTTAGGCACTGACTATTCGATCTGATGGAGCATAGCCCTAGAGTGAAGCCTAGGTTGCCCGGAATGTAGAAATGACCATCACTTTCAAACTGGTTGCAATTATTCTTGTTATACGATGGAAAAACTGTTGTACTTATTTTGTATTTTAAGACTCTGGCGTTGACTCCTAAGGCCGTAGCTATTCGATGTGGTGGAGCAACGGCCTAGAGTGAAGCCTAGGTTGCCCGGGACGTAGGAATGACCATCACTTTCACACTGGTTGCAATTATTCCTGTTATACGATGTACAAATTGTTGGAGTTTTAATGTACTTTATGCTTCTGGCGTTGACTTCTAAGGCCCTATGTATTCGATCTGGTGGATCAATGTCTCAGTGTTAGGTCTAGGATTCCCGGAACGTAGAAATGGCCGTTACTTTCACACTGGTTGCAATTACTCATATTATGCGATGGAAAAACTGTTGTACATATATCGTATTTTATGCTTCTGGCATTGACTTCTTAGGCCCTAACTGTTCGATCTGGTGGAGCAACGACCTAGGGTGAAGCCTAGGTTGCCCGGAACATAGAAATGACCATAACTATCAGACTGGTTGCAATTATTCGTTTTATACGATGGATAGAAAGTTGTATTTATATTGTATTTTAGAGTTATGGCGCTGTCTTCTAGGGCCGTAGCTATTCGATGTGGTTGAGCAACGCCCTAGTGTGAAGCCTAGGTTGCCCGGAACGTAGAAATGACCATTACTTCCACACTGTTTGCAATTATTCATATTATACAGTGGAACAACTGTTGTATTTATATGGCATTTTATGCTTCTGGCATTGACTTCTAAGGCCCTAGCTATTCGATGTGGTGGAGCCACGCCCTATAGTGTAGCCTAGGTTGCCCGGAACGTAGAAATGACCATAGCTTTCACACTGGTTGCAATTATTCCTGTTATACGATGGAAAAACTGTTGTATTTATATTATATTTTATGCTTCAGACGTTGACTTCTAGGGCCGTAGCTATTCGATGTGGTGGAGAAACGCCCTAGAGTGAAGCCTAGGTTGCCCGGAACGTAGAAATGACCATAACATTCATACTGGTTGTAATTATTCGTTTTATACGATGGGAAAACTGTTGTATTTTTATTTTATTTTATGCTTCTAGCGTTGACTTCTAAGACCCTAGCTATTCGATCTGGTGGAGCAACGGTCTAGAGTGAAGCCTAGGTTGCCCGGGACGTAGGAATGACCATCACCTTCACTCTGGTTGCAATCATTCATTTTATACAATGGAAAGACTGTTGTATTTATATTGTTTTTTATAGTTATGGCGTTGACTTCTAAGGCCGTAGCTATTCGATGTAGTGGAGCCACGCCCTAGAGTGTAGCCTAGGTTGCCCGGAACGTAGAAATTACCATAGCTTTCACACTGGTTGCAATTATTCCTGTTATACAAGGGTAAAACTGTTGCATTTATATTGTATTTTATGCTTCTGGCGTTGACTTCTTAGGCACTAACTATTCGATCTGATGGAGCATGGCCCGACAGCGAAGCCTAGGTTGCCCGGAACGTAGAAATGACCATAACATTCATACTGGTTGCAATTATTCGTTTTATACGATAAAAAAACTGTTGTATTTTTATTTTATTTTATGCTTCTAGCGTTGACTTCTAAGTCCCTAGCTGTTCGATCTGGTGGAGCAGCGGCCTAGAGTGAAGCCTAGGTGGCCCGGGACGTAGGAATGACCATCACCTTCACTCTGGTTGCAATCATTCATTTTATACAATGGAGAGACAGTTGTATTTATATTGTTTTTTATAGTTATGGCGTTGACTTCTAAGGCCGTAGCTATTCGATGTGGTGGGGCAATGCCCTAGAGTGAAGCCTAGGATGCCCGCAGCGTAGAAATGACCATAACTTTCACACTGTTTGCAATTATTCCTGTTATACGATCCAAAAACTGTTGTACTTATATTATATTTTATGCTTCAGGCGTTGACTTCTAAGGGCGTAGCTATTCGATGTGGTGGAGAAACGCCCTAGAGTGAAGCCTAGGTTGCCCGGAAGGTAGAAATGACCATTGCCTCCACACTGTTTGCAATCATTCATTTTATACAATGGAAAAACTGTTGTATTTATGTGGTTTTTTATAGTTATGGCGTTGACTTCTAAGGCCGTAGCCATTCGATGTGGTGGAGCAATGCCCTAATGTGCAGCCTAGGATGCCGGCAACGTAGAAATGACCATATCTTTCACACTGTTCGCAATTATTCCTGTTATACGATTGAAGAACTGTTTTATCTATATTGTGTTTTATGCTTCTGTCGTTGACTTCTAAGGCCGCAGCTGTTCGATGTGGTGGAGAAACGCCCTAGAGTGAAGCCTAGATTGCCCGGAAAGTAGAAGTGACCATACCTTTCACACTGGTTGCAATTATTCCTGTTATACGATGGAAAAGCTGTTGTATTTGTATTGTATTTTATGCTTCAGGCGTAGACTTCTTAGGCCCTAACTATTCGATCTGGTGGAACGACGCCCTAGAGTGTAGCCTAGGTTGCCCGGAACGTAGAAATGACCATTACTTCCACACTGTTTGCAATTATTCATATTATACAGTGGAACAACTGTTGTATTTATATGGCATTTTATGCTTCTGGCATTGACTTCTAAGGCCCAAGCTATTCGAAGTGGTGGAGCCACGCCCTAGAGTGTAGCCTAGGTTGCCCTGAACGTAGAAATGACCATAGCTTTCACACTGGTTGCAATTATTCCTGTTATACGATGGCAAAACTGTTTTATCTATATTGTGTTTTATGCTTCTGGCGTTGACTCCTAAGGCCGTAGCTATTCGATGTAGTGGAGCAACGCCCTAGAGTGAAGCCTAGGTTGCCCGGAACGTAGAAATGACCATGTCTTTCACACTGGTTGCAATTATTTCTGTTATACAAGGGAAAAACTGTTGTGTTTATATTGTATTTTATGCTTTTGGCGTTGACTTCTTAGGCCCTAACTATTCGATCTGGTGGAGCAACGCCCTAGAGTGTAGCCTAGGTTGCCCGGAATGTAGAAATGACCATGTCTTTCACACTGGTTGCAATTATTCCTGTTATACGATGGAAAAACTGTTGTACTTATATTATATTTTATGCTTCAGGCGTTGACTTCTAAGTCCCTAGCTATTCGATCTGGTGGAGCAACGGCCTAGAGTGAAGCCTAGGTTGCCCGGGACGTAGGAATGACCATCACCTTCACTCTGGTTGCAATCATTCATTTTATACAATGGAAAGACTGTTGTATGTATATTGTTTTTTATAGTTATGGCGTTGACTTCTAAGGCCGTAGCTATTCGATGTGGTTGAGCAATGCCCTAGTGTGAAGCCTAGGTTGCCCGGCACGTAGAAATGACCATTACTTCCACACTGTTTGCAATTATGTATATTATACAGTGGAACAACTGTTGTATTTATATGGCATTTTATGCTTCTGGCATTGACTTCTAAGGCCCTAGCTATTCGATGTGGTGGAGCCACGCCCTAGAGTGTAGCCTAGGTTGCCCGGAACGTAGAAATGACCATAGCTTTCACACTGGTTGCAATTATTCCTGTTATACAAGGGAAAAACTGTTGCATTTATAATGTATTTTATGCTCTGGCGTTGACTTCTTAGGCACTGACTATTCGATCTGATGGAGCATAGCCCTAGAGTGAAGCCTAGGTTGCCCGGAATGTAGAAATGACCATCACTTTCAAACTGGTTGCAATTATTCTTGTTATACGATGGAAAAACTGTTGTACTTATTTTGTATTTTAAGCCTCTGGCGTTGAATCCTAAGGCCGTAGCTATTCGATGTGGTGGAGCAACGCCCTAGAGTGAAGCCTAGGTTGCCCGGAACGTAGAAATGACCATGTCTTTCACACTGGTTGCAATTATTCCTGTTATACGATGGAAAAACTGTTGTACTTATATTATATTTTATGCTTCAGGCGTTGACTTCTAAGGCCGTAGCTATTCGATGTGGTGGATAAACGCCCTAGAGTGAAGCCTAGGTTGCCAGGAACGTAGAAATGATCATATCTTTCACACTGTTTGCAATTATTCCTGTTATACGATAGAAAAACTGTTTTATTTATATCGTATTTTATGCTTCTGGCGTTGACTTCTAAGGCCGCAGCTATTCGATGTGGTCGAACGACGCCCTAGAGTGCAGCCTAGTTTGCCAGTATCGTAGAAATGACCATACCTTTCACACTGGTTGCAACTATTCCTGTTATACGATGGCAAAACTGTTTTATCTATATTGTGTTTTATGCTTCTGGCGTTGACTTCTAAGGCCGCAGCTATTCGATGTGGTGGAGAAACGCCCTAGAGTGAAGCCTAGATTGCCCGGAAAGTAGAAATGACCATACCTTTCACACTGGTTGCAATTATTCCTGTTATACGATGGAAAAGCTGTTGTATTTGTATTGTATTTTATGCTTCTGGCGTTGACTTCCTAGGCCCTAACTATTTGATCTGGTGGAGCAGCGCCCTAGGGTGAAGCCTAGGTTGCCCGGAACGTAGAAATGACCATACCTGTCACACTGGTTGCAATTATTCCTGTTATACAAGGGAAAAACTGTTGTATTTATATTGTATTTTATGCTTCTGGCGTTGACTTCCTGGGCCCTAACTATTCTATCTGGAGGAGCAACGCCCTAGTGTGAAGCCTAGGTTGCCCGGAATGCAGAAATGACCATCACTTTCACACTGGTGGCAATTATTCCTGTTATACGATGGAGACTGTTGGATTTTTAATGTACTTTATGCTTCTGGCATTGTCTTCTAAGGCCCTATGTATTCGATCTGGTGGAGCAATGCCTCAGTGTTAAGTCTAGGATGCCCGGAACGTAGAAATGGCCGTTACTTTCACACTGGTTGCAATTATTCTTGTTATACGATGGAAAAACTGTTGTATTTATTTTGTATTTTATGCTTCTGGCGTTGACTGCCTGGGCCCTAACTATTCTATCTAGAGGAGCAACGCCCTAGAGTGAAGCCTAGAATGCCCGTATCGTAGAAATGACCATATCTTTCACACTGGTTGTAATTATTCCTGTTATACGATGGAAAAACTATTGTATTTCTATTGTATTTTATGCTTCTGGCGTTGACTTCTTAGGCCCTAACTATTCTATCTGGAGGAGCAACGCCATAGAGTGAAGCCTAGGTTGCCCGGAATGCAGAAATGACCATCACTTTCACACTGGTGGCAATTATTCCTGTTATACGATGGACAAGCTGTTGGAGTTTTTATGTACTTTATGCTTCTGGCGTTGACTTCTAAGGCCCTATGTATTCGATCTGGTGGAGCAATGCCTCAGTGTTAAGTCTAGGATGCCCGGAACGTAGAAATGGCCGTTACTTTCACACTGGTTGCAATTACTCATTTTATACGATGGAAAAACTGTTGTACATATATCGTATTTTATGCTTCTGGCATTGACTTCTTAGGCGCTAACTATTCGATCTGGTGGAGCAACGCCCTAGGGTGAAGCCTAGGTTGCCCGGAACTTAGAAATGACCATCACCTTCACTCTGGTAGCAATTATTCCTGTTATACGATGGAAAAACTGTGGTATTTATATTGTGCTTTATGCTTCTGGCATTGACTTCTAAGGCCCCAACTATTCGATGTGGTGGAGCAGCGCCATAGTGCGAAACCTAGGTTGCTCGGAACGTAGAAATGACCATTACTTTCACACTGGTTGCAGTTATTCCTGTTATACAATGGAAAAACTGTTGCATTTTTATTGTATTTTATGCTTCTAGCGTTGTATTCAAAGTCCCTAACTATTCGATCTGGTGGAGCAACGCCCTGGAGTTAAGCCAAGGTTGCCCGGAACGTAGAAATGTCCATCACTTTCACATTGGTTGCAGTTATTCTTGTTATACGATGGAAAAACTGTTGTACATATATCGTATTTTATGCTTCTGGCATTGACTTCTTAGGCCCTAACTATTCGATATGGTGGAGCAACGCCCTAGGGTGAAGCCTAGGTTTCCCGGAACGTAGAAAAGACCATAACTATCAGACTGGTTGCAATAATTCGATTTATACGATGGAAAGACTGTTGTATTTATATTGTATTTTATAGTTATGGCGTTGTCTTCTAGGGCCGTAGCTATTCGATGTGGTTGAGCAACGCCCTAGAGTGAAGCCTAGGTTGCCCGGAACGTATAAATGACCATAGCTTTCATACTTGTTGCAATTATTCGTTTTATATGATGGAAAAGCTGTTGTATCTATTTTGCATTTGGTGCTCCAGGCGTTGACTTCTTAGGCCCTAGCTATTGGATCTGGTGGACCAACGCCCTAGAGTGAAGCCTATTTTGCCCGGAACGTAGGAATGACCATAACATTCATACTGGTTGCAATTATACGTTCTATACGATGGAAAAACTGTTGTATTTATATTATATTTTATGCTTCAGACGTGGACTTCTAAGGCAGTAGCTATTCGGTGTGGTGGAGAAACGCCCTAGAGTGAAGCCTAGGTTGCCCGGAAGGTAGAAATGACCATTACCTCCACACTGTTTGCAATTATTCATTTTATACAGTGGAAAAACTGTTGTATTTATATTGTTTTTTATAGTTATGGCGTTGACTTCTAAGGCCGTAGCTATTCGATGTGGTGGAGCAATGCCCTAGAGTGAAGCCTAGGATGCTCGCAACGTAGAAATGACCATATCTTTCAGACTGTTTGCAATTATTCCTGTTATAAGATTGAAAAACTGTTGTATTTTTATTTTATTTTGTGCTTCTGGCGTTGACTTCTAAGGTCCTAGCTTTTCGATCTGGTGGAGCAACGCTCTAGAGTGAAGCCTAGGTTGCCCGGAACTTAGAAATGGCCATCACCTTCACTCTGGTTGCAATTATTCCTGTTATACGATGGAAACACTGTGGTATTTATATTGTATTTTATGCTTCTGGCGTAGGCTTCTTAGGCCCTAATTATCCGATCTGGGGGAACCATGCCCTAGACTGAAGCCTAGGTTGCCCGGAACGTAGAAATGACCATCACTTTCACACTGGTTGCAATTATTCCTGTTATACGATGGAAAAACTGTTGTATTTATGTTGTATTTTATGCTTCTGGTATAGACTTCTTAGGCCCTAGCTATTCGATCTGGAGGAACAACGCCCTAGAGTGAAGCGTAGGTTGCCCGGAACGTAGAAATGACCATCACTTTCACACTGGTTGCAATTATTCTTGTTATACGATGGAAAAACTGTTGTATTTATATTATATTTTATGCTTCAGGCGTTGACTTCTAGGGCCGTAGCTATTCGATGTGGTGGAGAAACGCCCTAGAGTGAAGCCTAGGTTGCCCGGAAAGTAGAAATGACCATTACCTCCACACTGTTTGCAATTATTCGTTTTATACAATGGAAAAACTGTTGTATTTATATTGTATTTTATGCTTCTGGCGTTGACTTCTAAGGCCGCAGCTATCGGACGTGGTGGAGCAACGCCCTGGAGTGAAGCCTAGGTTGCCCGGAACGTAGAAATGACCATACCTTTCACACTGGTTGCAATTATTCCTGTTATACAATGGAAAAACTGTTGTACATATATCGTATTTTATGCTTCTGGCATTGACTTCTTAGGCCCTAACTATTCGATCTGGTGGAGCGACGCCCTAGGGTGAAGCCTAGGTTGCCCGGAACGTAGAAATGACCATAACTATCAGACTGGTTGCAATTATTCGTTTTATACGATGGTAAGACTGTTGTATTTATATTGTATTTTATAGTTATGGCGTTGTCTTCTAGGGCCGTAGCTATTCGATGTGGTGGAGCAACGCCCTCGAGTGAAGCCTAGGTTGCCCGGAACTTAGAAATGACCATCACCTTCACTCTGGTTGCCATTATTCCGGTTATACGATGGAAATACTGTGGTATTTATATTGTACTTTATGCTTCTGGCGTAGGCTTCTTAGGCCCTAATTATTCGATGTGGGGGAACCACGCCCTAGACTGAAGCCTAGGTTGCCCGGAATGTAGAAATGACCATCACGTTCACAATGGTTGCAATTATTCTTGTTATACGATGGAAAAACTGTTGCATTTATTTTGTATTTTATGCCTCTGGCGTTGACTCCTAAGGCCGTAGCTATTCGATGTGTTGGAGCAACGCCCTAGGGTGAAGCCTAGGTTGCCCTGAACGTAGAAATGACCATGTTTTTCACACTGGTTGCAATTATTCGTGTTATACGATGGAAAAACTGTTGTATTTATATTATATTTAATGCTTCCGACGTTGACTTCTAAGGCAGTAGCAATTCGATGTGGTGGAGAAACGCCCTAGAGTGAAGCCTAGGTTGCTCAGAAAGTAGAAATGACCATCACTTTCACAATGGTTGCAATTATTCATTTTATACAATGGAAAAACGGTTGTATTTATATTGTGTTTTATGCTTCTGGCATTGACTTCTAAGGCCCCAACTATTCGATGTGGTGGAGCAACGCCATAGTGCGAAACCTAGGTTGCTCGGAACGTAGAAATGACCATTACTTACACACTGGTTGCAGTTATTCCTGTTATACAATGGAAAAACTGTTGCATTTTTATTGTATTTTATGCTTCTAGCGTTGTATTCAAAGTCCCTAACTATTCGATCTGGTGGAGCAACGCCCTGGAGTTAAGCCAAGGTTGCCCGGAACGTAGAAATGACCATAACTTTGACACTGGTTTCAATTATTCGTTTTATACAATGGAAAAGCTGTTCTCTCTATTTTGTATTTTATGCTTCGAGCGTTCACTTCTAAGGCCCTAACTATACGATCTAGTGGAGCAACGCCCTACAGTTAAGCCTAGCTTTCCCGGAACGTAGAAATGACATTTACGTTCACACTGTTTGCAAATATACATTATATACGATGGAAAAGCTGTTGTATTTATATTGTATTTTATGCTTCGGGCGTTGAATTCTATGTCCCTAACTATGCGATCTGGTGCAGCAACGCCGTACAGTTAAGTCTAGGTTGCCCGGAACGTAGAAATGACCTTTACTTTCACACTGTTTGCAAATATACATTATATACGATGGAAAGACTGTTGTATTTATGTTGTATTTTATAGTTATGGCGTTGTCTTCTAGGGCCGTAGCTATTCGATGTGGTGGAGCAACGCCCTCGAGTGAAGCCTAGGTTGCCCGGAACGTAGAAATGACCATAGCTTTCACACTGGTTGCAATTACTCCTGTTATGCGATGGAAAAACTGTTGTATTTCTATTGTATTTTATGCTTCTGGCGTTCACTTCTTAGGCCCTAACTATTCGATCTGGTGGAGCAACGCCCTAGGGTGAAGCCTAGGTTGCCCGGAACGTAGAAATGACCATAACTTTCATACTGGTTGCAATTATTCGTTTTATACCGTGGAAACACTGTTGTATTTATATTGTATTTTATGCGTCTGGAGTTGTTTTCTAAGACCCTAACTATTCGACCTGGTGGGCCAACGCCCTGGAGTGAAGCCTAGGTTGCACGGAACGTAGAAATGCCCATTACTTTCACACTGGTTGTAATTATTCCTGTTATACGATGGAAAAACTGTTGTACATATATCGTATTTTATGCTTCTGGCATTGACTTCTTAGGCCCTAACTATTCGATCTGGTGGAGCGACGCCCTAGGGTGAAGCCTAGGTTGCCCGGAACGTAGAAATGACCATAACTATCAGACTGGTTGCAATTATTCGTTTTATACGATGGAAAGACTGTTGTATTTATATTGTATTTTATAGTTATGGCGTTGTCTTCTAGGGCCGTAGCTATTCGATGTGGTTGAGCAACGCCCTAGAGTGAAGCCTAGGTTGCCCGGAACGTATAAATGACCATAGCTTTCATACTTGTTGCAATTATTCGTTTTATATGATGGAAAAGCTGTTGTATTTATTTTGCATTTGGTGCTCCAGGCGTTGACTTCTTAGGCCCTAGCTATTGGATCTGGTGGACCAACGCCCTAGAGTGAAGCCTATTTTGCCCGGAACGTAGGAATGACCATAACATTCATACTGGTTGCAATTATACGTTCTATACGATGGAAAAACTGTTGTATTTATATTATATTTTATGCTTCAGACGTGGACTTCTAAGGCAGTAGCTATTCGATGTGGTGGAGAAACGCCCTAGAGTGAAGCCTAGGTTGCCCGGAAGGTAGAAATGACCATTACCTCCACACTGTTTGCAATTATTCATTTTATACAGTGGAAAAACTGTTGTATTTATATTGTTTTTTATAGTTATGGCGTTGACTTCTAAGGCCGTAGCTATTCGATGTGGTGGAGCAATGCCCTAGAGTGAAGCCTAGGATGCTCGCAACGTAGAAATGACCATATCTTTCAGACTGTTTGCAATTATTCCTGTTATAAGATTGAAAAACTGTTGTATTTTTATTTTATTTTGTACTTCTGGCGTTGACTTCTAAGGTCCTAGCTTTTCGATCTGGTGGAGCAACGCTCTAGAGTGAAGCCTAGGTTGCCCGGAACTTAGAAATGGCCATCACCTTCACTCTGGTTGCAATTATTCCTGTTATAGGATGGAAATACTGTGGTATTTATATTGTATTTTATGCTTCTGGCGTAGGCTTCTTAGGCCCTAATTATTCGATCTGGGGGAACCATGCCCTAGACTGAAGCCTAGGTAGCCCGGAACGTAGAAATGACCATCACTTTCACACTGGTTGCAATTATTCCTGTTATACGATGGAAAAACTGTTGTATTTATGTTGTATTTTATGCTTCTGGTATAGACTTCTTAGGCCCTAGCTATTCGATCTGGAGGAACAACGCCCTAGAGTGAAGCGTAGGTTGCCCGGAACGTAGAAATGACCATCACTTTCACACTGGTTGCAATTATTCTTGTTATACGATGGAAAAACTGTTGTATTTATATTATATTTTATGCTTCAGGCGTTGACTTCTAGGGCCGTAGCTATTCGATGTGGTGGAGAAACGCCCTAGAGTGAAGCCTAGGTTGCCCGGAAAGTAGAAATGACCATTACCTCCACACTGTTTGCAATTATTCGTTTTATACAATGGAAAAACTGTTGTATTTATATTGTATTTTATGCTTCTGGCGTTGACTTCTAAGGCCGCAGCTATCGGACGTGGTGGAGCAACGCCCTGGAGTGAAGCCTAGGTTGCCCGGAACGTAGAAATGACCATACCTTTCACACTGGTTGCAATTATTCCTGTTATACAATGGAAAAACTGTTGTACATATATCGTATTTTATGCTTCTGGCATTGACTTCTTAGGCCCTAACTATTCGATCTGGTGGAGCGACGCCCTAGGGTGAAGCCTAGGTTGCCCGGAACGTAGAAATGACCATAACTATCAGACTGGTTGCAATTATTCGTTTTATACGATGGTAAGACTGTTGTATTTATATTGTATTTTATAGTTATGGCGTTGTCTTCTAGGGCCGTAGCTATTCGATGTGGTGGAGCAACGCCCTCGAGTGAAGCCTAGGTTGCCCGGAACTTAGAAATGACCATCACCTTCACTCTGGTTGCAATTATTCCGGTTATACGATGGAAATACTGTGGTATTTATATTGTACTTTATGCTTCTGGCGTAGGCTTCTTAGGCCCTAATTATTCGATGTGGGGGAACCACGCCCTAGACTGAAGCCTAGGTTGCCCGGAATGTAGAAATGACCATCACTTCCACAATGGTTGCAATTATTCTTGTTATACGATGGAAAAACTGTTGCATTTATTTTGTATTTTATGCCTCTGGCGTTGACTCCTAAGGCCGTAGCTATTCGATGTGTTGGAGCAACGCCCTAGGGTGAAGCCTAGGTTGCCCGGAACGTAGAAATGACCATGTTTTTCACACTGGTTGCAATTATTCGTGTTATACGATGGAAAAACTGTTGTATTTATATTATATTTAATGCTTCCGACGTTGACTTCTTAGGCCCTAGCTATTGGATCTGGTGGACCAACGCCCTAGAGTGAAGCCTATTTTGCCCGGAACGTAGGAATGACCATAACATTCATACTGGTTGCAATTATACGTTCTATACGATGGAAAAACTGTTGTATTTATATTATATTTTATGCTTCAGACGTGGACTTCTAAGGCAGTAGCTATTCGATGTGGTGGAGAAACGCCCTAGAGTGAAGCCTAGGTTGCCCGGAAGGTAGAAATGACCATTACCTCCACACTGTTTGCAATTATTCATTTTATACAGTGGAAAAACTGTTGTATTTATATTGTTTTTTATAGTTATGGCGTTGACTTCTAAGGCCGTAGCTATTCGATGTGGTGGAGCAATGCCCTAGAGTGAAGCCTAGGATGCTCGCAACGTAGACATGACCATATCTTTCAGACTGTTTGCAATTATTCCTGTTATAAGATTGAAAAACTGTTGTATTTTTATTTTATTTTGTACTTCTGGCGTTGACTTCTAAGGTCCTAGCTTTTCGATCTGGTGGAGCAACGCTCTAGAGTGAAGCCTAGGTTGCCCGGAACTTAGAAATGGCCATCACCTTCACTCTGGTTGCAATTATTCCTGTTATACGATGGAAATACTGTGGTATTTATATTGTATTTTATGCTTCTGGCGTAGGCTTCTTAGGCCCTAATTATTCGATCTGGGGGAACCATGCCCTAGACTGAAGCCTAGGTAGCCCGGAACGTAGAAATGACCATCACTTTCACACTGGTTGCAATTATTCTTGTTATACGATGGAAAAACTGTTGTATTTATATTATATTTTATGCTTCAGGCGTTGACTTCTAGGGCCGTAGCTATTCGATGTGGTGGAGAAACGCCCTAGAGTGAAGCCTAGGTTGCCCGGAAAGTAGAAATGACCATTACCTCCACACTGTTTGCAATTATTCGTTTTATACAATGGAAAAACTGTTGTATTTATATTGTATTTTATGCTTCTGGCGTTGACTTCTAAAGCCGCAGCTATCGGACGTGGTGGAGCAACGCCCTGGAGTGAAGCCTAGGTTGCCCGGAACGTAGAAATGACCATACCTTTCACACTGGTTGCAATTATTCCTGTTATACAATGGAAAAACTGTTGTACATATATCGTATTTTATGCTTCTGGCATTGACTTCTTAGGCCCTAACTATTCGATCTGGTGGAGCGACGCCCTAGGGTGAAGCCTAGGTTGCCCGGAACGTAGAAATGACCATAACTATCAGACTGGTTGCAATTATTCGTTTTATACGATGGTAAGACTGTTGTATTTATATTGTATTTTATAGTTATGGCGTTGTCTTCTAGGGCCGTAGCTATTCGATGTGGTGGAGCAACGCCCTCGAGTGAAGCCTAGGTTGCCCGGAACTTAGAAATGACCATCACCTTCACTCTGGTTGCAATTATTCCGGTTATACGATGGAAATACTGTGGTATTTATATTGTACTTTATGCTTCTGGCGTAGGCTTCTTAGGCTCTAATTATTCGATGTTGGGGAACCACGCCCTAGACTGAAGCCTAGGTTGCCCGGAACGTAGAAATGACCATCACTTTCACACTGGTTGCAATTATTCCTGTTATACGATGGAAAAACTGTTGTATTTATGTTGTATTTTATGTTTCTGGTGTAGACTTCTTAGGCCCTAGCTATTCGATCTGGACGAACAACGCCCTAGAGTGAAGCCTAGGTTGCCCGGAACGTAGAAATGACCATCACTTTCACACTGGTTGCAATTATTCTTGTTATACGATGGAAAAACTGTTGTATTTATATTATATTTTATGCTTCAGGCGTTGACTTCTAGTGCCGTAGTTATTCGATGTGGTGGAGGAACGCCCCAGAGAGAAGCCCACGTTGCCCGGAATGTAGAAATGACCATCACTTTCACAATGGTTGCAATTATTCTTGTTATACGATGGAAAAACTGTTGTATTTATTTTGTATTTTATGCCTCTCGCGTTGACTCCTAAGGCCGTAGCTATTCGATGTGTTGGAGCAACGCCATAGAGTGAAGCCTAGGCTGCCCGGAATGTAGAAATGACCATCACTTTCACAATGGTTGCAATTATTCTTGTTATACGATGGAAAAACTGTTGTATTTATTTTGTATTTTATGCCTCTGGCGTTGACTCCTAAGGCCGTAGCTATTCGATGTGTTGGAGCAACGCCCTAGAGTGAAACCTAGGATGCCCGCAACGTAGAAATGACCATATCTTTCACACTGTTTGCAATTATTCCTGTTATACGATTGTAAAGCTGTTGTATTTATATTGTATTTTATTCTTCTCGCGTTTACTTCTAAGGCCGCAGCTATACGATGTGGTGGAGCAACGCCCTAGAGTGAAGCCTAGGTTGCCCGGAACGTAGAAATGACCATCACTTTCACACTTGTTGCAATTATTCCTGTTATACAATGGAAAAACTGTTTTATTTATATTGTTTTTTATAGTTATGGCGTTGACTTCTAAGGCCGTAGCTATTCGATGTGTTGGAGCAACGCCCTAGGGTGAAGCCTAGGTTGCCCGGAACGTAGAAATGACCATCACTTTCACAATGGTTGCAATTATTCATTTTATACAATGGAAAAACGGTTGTATTTATATTGTGTTTTATGCTTCTGGCATTGACTTCTAAGGCCCCAACTATTCGATGTGGTGGAGCAACGCCATAGTGCGAAACCTAGGTTGCTCGGAACGTAGAAATGACCATTACTTTCACACTGGTTGCAGTTATTCCTGTTATACAATGGAAAAACTGTTGCATTTTTATTGTATTTTATGCTTCTAGCACTGTATTCAAAGTCCCTAACTATTCGGTCTGGTGGAGCAACGCCCTGGAGTTAAGCCAAGGTTGCCCGGAACGTAGAAATGACCATAACTTTGACACTGGTTTCAATTATTCGTTTTATACAATGGAAAAGCTGTTCTCTCTATTTTGTATTTTATGCTTCGAGCGTTCACTTCTAAGGCCCTAACTATTCGATCTAGTGGAGCAACGCCCTACAGTTAAGCCTAGGTTTCCCGGAACGTAGAAATGACCTTTACGTTCACACTGTTTGCAAATATACATTATATACGATGGAAAAGCTGTTGTATTTATATTGTATTTTATGCTTCGGGCGTTGAATTCCATGTCCCTAACTATGCGATCTGGTGCAGCAACGCCGTACAGTTAAGTCCAGGTTGCCCGGAACGTAGAAATGACCTTTACTTTCACACTGTTTGCAAATATACATTATATACGATGGAAAGACTGTTGTATTTATATTGTATTTTATAGTTATGGCGTTGTCTTCTAGGGCCGTAGCTATTCGATGTGGTGGAGCAACACCCTCGAGTGAAGCCTAGGTTGCCCGGAACGTAGAAATGACCATAGCTTTCACACTGGTTGCAATTATTCCTGTTATGCGATGGAAAAACTGTTGTATTTCTATTGTATTTTATGCTTCTGGCGTTGACTTCTTAGGCCCTAACTATTCGATCTGGTGGAGCAACGCCCTAGGGTGAAGCCTAGGTTGCCCGGAACGTAGAAATGACCATAACTTTCATACTGGTTGCAATTATTCGTTTTATACCGTGGAAACACTGTTGTATTTATATTGTATTTTATGCGTCTGGAGTTGTTTTCTAAGACCCTAACTATTCGGCCTGGTGGGCCAACGCGCTGGAGTGAAGCCTAGGTTGCACAGAACGTAGAAATGCCCATTACTTTCACACTGGTTGTAATTATTCCTTTTACACGATGTAATAACTGTTGTATTTTTATTTTATTTTGTGCTTCTGGCGTTGACTTCTAAGGTCCTAGCTATTCGATCTGGTGGAGCAACGCTCTAGAGTGAAGCCTAGGTTGCCCGGAACTTAGAAATGGCCATCACCTTCACTCTGGTTGCAATTATTCCTGTTATACGATGGAAATACTGTGGTATTTATATTGTATTTTATGCTTCTGGCGTAGGCTTCTTAGGCCCTAATTATTCGATCTAGGGGAACCACGCCCTAGACTGAAGCCTAGGTTGCCCGGAACGTAGAAATGACCATCACTTTCACACTGGTTGCAATTATTCCTGTTATACGATGGAAAAACTGTTGTATCTATGTTGTATTTTATGCTTCTGGTATAGACTTCTTAGGCCCTAGCTATTCGATCTGGAGGAACAACGCCCTAGAGTGAAGCCTAGGTTGCCCGGAACGTAGAAATGACCATCACTTTCACACTGGTTGCAATTATTCTTGTTATACGATGGAAAAACTGTTGTATTTATATTATATTTTATGCTTCAGGCGTTGACTTCTAGGGCCGTAGCTATTCGATGTGGTGGAGAAACGCCCTAGAGTGAAGCCTAGGTTGCCCGGAAAGTAGAAATGACCATTACCTCCACACTGTTTGCAATTATTCGTTTTATACAATGGAAAAACTGTTGTATTTATATTGTATTTTATGCTTCTGGCGTTGACTTCTAAGGCCGCAGCTATCCGACGTGGTGGAGCAACGCCCTGGAGTGAAGCCTAGGTTGCCCAGAACGTAGAAATGACCATACCTTTCACACTGGTTGCAATTATTCCTGTTATACGATGGAAAAACTGTTGTACAAATATCGTATTTTATGCTTCTGGCATTGACTTCTTAGGCCCTAACTTTTCGATCTGGTGGAGCGACGCCCTAGGGTGAAGCCTAGGTTGCCCGGAACGTAGAAATGACCATAACTATCAGACTGGTTGCAATTATTCGTTTTATACGATGGAAAGACTGTTGTATTTATATTGTATTTTATAGTTAAGGCGTTGTCTTCTAGGGCCGTAGCTATTCGATGTGGTGGAGCAACGCCCTCGAGTGAAGCCTAGGTTGCCCGGAACGTAGAAATGACCATAGCTTTCACACTGGTTGCAATTATTCCTGTTATGCGATGGAAAAACTGTTGTATTTCTATTGTATTTTATGCTTCTGGCGTTGACTTCTTAGGCCCTAACTATTCGATCTGGTGGAGCAACGCCCTAGGGTGAAGCCTAGGTTGCCCGGAACGTAGAAATGACCATAACTTTCATACTGGTTGCAATTATTCGTTTTATACCGTGGAAACACTGTTGTATTTATATTGTATTTTATGCGTCTGGAGTTGTTTTCTAAGACCCTAACTATTCGACCTGGTGGGCCAACGCCCTGGAGTGAAGCCTAGGTTGCACGGAACGTAGAAATGCCCGTTACTTTCACACTGGTTGTAATTATTCCTTTTATACGATGTAATAACTGTTGTATTTTTATTTTATTTTGTGCTTCTGGCGTTGACTTCTAAGGTCCTAGCTATCCGATCTGGTGGAGCAACGCTCTAGAGTGAAGCCTAGGTTGCCCGGAACTTAGAAATGGCCATCACCTTCACTCTGGTTGCAATTATTCCTGTTATACGATGGAAATACTGTGGTATTTATATTGTATTTTATGCTTCTGGCGTAGGCTTCTTAGGCCCTAATTATTCGATCTGGGGGAACCACGCCCTAGACTGAAGCCTAGGTTGCCCGGAACGTAGAAATGACCATCACTTTCACACTGGTTGCAATTATTCCTGTTATACGATGGAAAAACTGTTGTATTTATGTTGTATTTTATGCTTCTGGTATAGACTTCTTAGGCCCTAGCTATTCGATCTGGAGGAACAACGCCCTAGAGTGAAGCCTAGGTTGCCCGGAACGTAGAAATGACCATCACTTTCACACTGGTTGCAATTATTCTTGTTATACGATGGAAAAACTGTTGTATTTATATTATATTTTATGCTTCAGGCGTTGACTTCTAGGGCCGTAGCTATTCGATGTGGTGGAGAAACGCCCTAGAGTGAAGCCTAGGTTGCCCGGAAAGTAGAAATGACCATTACCTCCACACTGTTTGCAATTATTCATTTTATACAATGGAAAAACTGTTGTATTTATATTGTATTTTATGCTTCTGGCGTTGACTTCTAAGGCCGCAGCTATCCGACGTGGTGGAGCAACGCCCTGGAGTGAAGCCTAGGTTGCCCGGAACGTAGAAATGACCATACCTTTCACACTGGTTGCAATTATTCCTGTTATACGATGGAAAAACTGTTGTACATATATCGTATTTTATGCTTCTGGCATTGACTTCTTAGGCCCTAACTATTCGATCTGGTGGAGCGACGCCCTAGGGTGAAGCCTAGGTTGCCCGGAACGTAGAAATGACCATAACTATCAGACTGGTTGCAATTATTCGTTTTATACGATGGAAAAACTGTTGTATTTATTTTGTATTTTATGCCTCTGGCGTTGAATTCTAAGTACCTAGCTATTCCATCTGGTGGAGCAATGCCCTAGAGTGAAGCCTAGGTCACCCGGAACATAGAAATGACCAGTACTTTCACACTGGTTGCAGCTTTCCTGTTATACGATGGAAAAACTGTTGCATTTTTATTGTATTTTATGCTTCTGGGGTTGACCTCTAAGTCCCTAGCTATTCGATCTGGCGGAGCAGCGCCCTACAGCGAAACCTAGGTTGCCCGGTATGTAGAAATGACCTTTACTTTCACACTGTTTGCAAATATACATTATATACGATGGAAGAGCTGTTGTATTTATACTGTATTTTATGCTTCTGGCGCTGACTTCTTAGGCCCTAACTATTCGATCTGGTCGGACAATGCCCTAGAGTGAAGCCTAGGTTGCCCGGGACGTAGAAATGACCTGTACTTTCACATTGGTTGCAATTATTCCTGTTATACTATGGAAAAACTGTTGCATTTTTATTGTATTTTATGCTTCTGGCGTTAAATTCTAAGTCCCTAACCATGCGATCTGGTGGAGCAACGCCCTACAGTTAAGCCTAGGTTGCCCGGAACGTAGAAATGACCATAACTTTCATACTGGTTGCAATTATTCGTTTTATACCGTGGAAACACTGTTGTATTTATATTGTATTTTATGCGTCTGGAGTTGTTTTCTAAGACGCTAACTATTCGACCTGGTGGGCCAACGCCCTGGAGTGAAGCCTAGGTTGCCCGGAACGTAGAAATGACCATCACTTTCACACTGGTTGCAATTATTCTTGTTATACGATGGAAAAACTGTTGTATTTATATTATATTTTATGCTTCAGGCGTTGACTTCTAGTGCCGTAGTTATTCGATGTGGTGGAGAAACGCCCCAGAGAGAAGCCCACGTTGCCCGGAATGTAGAAATGACCATCACTTTCACAATGGTTGCAATTATTCTTGTTATACGATGGAAAAACTGTTGTATTTAAATTGTATTTTATGCCTCTGGCGTTGACTCCTAAGGCCGTAGCTATTCGATGTGTTGGAGCAACGCCATAGAGTGAAGCCTAGGCTGCCCGGAATGTAGAAATGACCATCACTTTCAAAATGGTTGCAATTATTCTTGTTATACGATGGAAAAACTGTTGCATTTATTTTGTATTTTATGCCTCTGGCGTTGACTCCTAAGGCCGTAGCTATTCGATGTGTTGGAGCAACGTCCTAGAGTGAAGCCTAGGTTGCCCGGAACGTAGAAATGACCATAGCTTTCACACTGGTTGCAATTATTCATTTTATACATTGGAAAAACTGTTGTATTTATATTGTTCTTTATAGTTATGGCGTTGACTTCTAAGGCCGTAGCTATTCGATGTGGTGGAGCAATGCCCTAGAGTGAAGCCCAGGTTGCCCGGAACGTAGAGATGACCATGTCTTTCACACTGGTTGCAATTATTCGTTTTATACAATGGAAAAACTGTTCTATTTATTTTGTATTTTATTCTTCTGGCGTTGACTTCCTGGGTCCTAACTATTCTATCTGGAGGAGCAACGACCTAGAGTGAAGCCTAGGTTGCCCGGAATGCAGAAATGACCATAGCTTTCACACTGGTTGCAATTATTCCTGTTATACAAGTTAAAAACTGTTGTATTTATACTGTATTTTATGCTTCTGGTGTTGACTTCTTAGGCCCTAACTATACGATCTGGAGGAGCAACGCCCTAGAGTGAAGCCTAGGCTGCCCGGAATGTAGAAATGACCATCACTTTCACAATGGTTGCAATTATTCTTGTTATACGATGGAAAAACTGTTGTATTTATTTTGTATTTTATGCCCCTGGCGTTGACTCCTAAGGCCGTAGCTATTCGATGTGTTGGAGCAACGCCCTAGAGTGAAGCCTAGGTTGCCCGGAACATAGAAATGACCATGTCTTTCACACTGGTTGCAATTATTCATTTTATACAATGGAAAAACTGTTGTATTTATATTGTTCTTTATAGTTATGGCGTTGACTTCTAAGGCGGTAGCTATTCGATGTGGTGGAGCAATGCCCTAGAGTGAAGCCTAGGTTGCCCGGAACGTAGAAATGACCATTACCTTCACACTTCTTGCAATTATACATTTTATACGATGGAAAAACTGTTGTACTTATGTTGTATTTTGTTCTCCTGGCGTTGAATTCTAAGTACCTAGCTATTCCATCTGGTGGAGCAATGCCCTAGAGTGAAGCCTAGGTCACCCGGAACATAGAAATGACCAGTACTTTCACACTGGTTGCAGCTTTCCTGTTATACGATGGAAAAACTGTTGCATTTTTATTGTATTTTATGCTTCTGGGGTTGACCTCTAAGTCCCTAGCTATTCGATCTGGCGGAGCAGCGCCCTACAGCGAAACCTAGGGTGCACGGTATGTAGAAATGACCTTTACTTTCACACTGTTTGCAAATATACATTATATACGATGGAAGAGCTGTTGTATTTATACTGTATTTTATGCTTCTGGCGTTGACTTCTTAGGCCCTAACTATTCGATCTGGTCGGACAATGCCCTAGAGTGAAGCCTAGGTTGCCCGGGACGTAGAAATGACCTGTACTTTCACATTGGTTGCAATTATTCCTGTTATACTATGGAAAAACTGTTGCATTTTTATTGTATTTTATGCTTCTGGCGTTAAATTCTAAGTCCCTAACCATGCGATCTGGTGGAGCAACGCCCTACAGTTAAACCTAGGTTGCCCGGAACGTAGAAATGACCATAACTTTCACACTGGTTGCAATTATTCGTTTTATACAATGGAAAAACTGTTCTATTTATTTTGTATTTTATGCTTCGGGCGTTGACATCTAAGGCCCTAACTATTCGATCTGGTGAAGCAACGCTCTAGAGTGAAGCCTAGGTTGCGCGGAACGTAGAAATGACCATTGCCTTCACAGTTCTTGCAATTATACATTTTATACAATGGAAAAACTGTTGTATTTATATTGTTCTTTATAGTTATGGCGTTGACTTCTAAGGCGGTAGCTATTCGATGTGGTGGAGCAATGCCCTAGAGTGAAGCCTAGGTAGCCCGGAACGTAGAAATGACCATCACTTTCACACTGGTTGCAATTATTCTTGTTATACGATGGAAAAACTGTTTTATTTATATTATATTTTATGCTTCAGGCGTTGTCTTCTAGGGCCGTAGCTATTCGGTGTCGTGGAGAAACGCCCTAGAGTGAAGCCTAGGTTGCCCGGAACGTAGAAATGGCCATAGCTTTCACACTGGTTGCAATTATTCCTGTTATGCGATGGAAAATCTGTTGTATTTCTATTGTATTTTATGCTTCTGGCGTTCACTTCTTAGGCCCTAACTATTCGATCTGGTGGAGCAACGCCCTAGGGTGAAGCCTAGGTTGCCCGGAACGTAGAAATGACCATAACTTTCATACTGGTTGCAATTATTCGTTTTATACCGTGGAAACACTGTTGTATTTATATTGTATTTTATGCGTCTGGAGTTGTTTTCTAAGACCCTAACTATTCGACCTGGTGGGCCAACGCCCTGGCGTGAAGCCTAGGTTGCCCGGAACGTAGAAATGACCATCACTTTCACACTCGTTGCAATTATTCTTGGTATACGATGGAAAAACTGTTGTATTTATATTATATTTTATGCTTCAGGCGTTGACTTCTAGTGCCGTAGTTATTCGATGTGGTGGAGAAATGCCCCAGAGAGAAGCCCACGTTGCCCGGAATGTAGAAATGACCATCACTTTCACAATGGTTGCAATTATTCTTGTTATACGATGGAAAAACTGTTGTATTTAAATTGTATTTTATGCCTCTGGCGTTGACTCCTAAGGCCGTAGCTATTCCATGTGTTGGAGCAACGCCATAGAGTGAAGCCTAGGCTGCCTGGAATGTAGAAATGACCATCACTTTCACAATGGTTGCAATTATTCTTGTTATACGATGGAAAAACTGTTGTATTTATTTTGTATTTTATGCCTCTGGCGTTGACTCCTAAGGCCGTAGCTATTCGATGTGTTGGAGCAACGTCCTAGAGTGAAGCCTAGGTTGCCCGGAACGTAGAAATGACCATGTCTTTCACACTGGTTGCAATTATTCATTTTATACAATGGAAAAACTGTTGTATTTATATTGTTCTTTCTGTTATGGCGTTGACTTCTAAGGCCGTAGCTATTCGATGTGGTGGAGCAATGCCCTAGAGTGAAGCCTAGGATGCCCGCAACGTAGAAATGACCATATCTTTCACACTGTTTGCAATTATTCCTGTTATACGATTGAAAAACTGTTGTATTTATATTGTATTTTATGCTTCTGGCGTTGACTTCCAAGGCCGCAGCTATCCGATGTGGTGGAGCAACGCCCTAGAGTGAAGCCTAGGTTGCCCGGAACGTAGAAATGACCATCACTTTCACACTGGTTGCAATTATTCCTGTTATACAATGGAAAAACTGTTTTATTTATATTATATTTTATGCTTCAGGCGTTGTCTTCTAGGGCCGCAGCTATTCGGTGTCGTGGAGAAACGCCCTAGAGTGAAGCCTAGGTTGCCCGGAACGTAGAAATGACCATAACTTTCATACTGGTTGCAATTATTCGTTTTATACCGTGGAAAAACTGTTGTATTTATATTGTATTTTATGAGTCTGGAGTTGTTTTCTAAGGCCCTAACTATTCGGCCAGGTGGACCAACGCCCTAGAGTGAAGCCTAGGTTGCACGGAACGTAGAAATGCCCATTACTCTCACACTGGTTGTAATTATTCCTGTTATACGATGGAATAAGTCTTGTATTTTTATTTTATTTTGTGCTTCTGGCGTTGACTTCTAAGGTCCTAGCTATTCGATCTGGTGGAGCAACGCTCTAGAGTGAAGCCTAGGTTGCCCGGAACTTAGAAATGACCATCACCTTCACTCTGGTTGCAATTATTCCCGTTATACGATGGAAAAACTGTGGTGTTTATATTGTATTTTATGCTTCTGGCGTAGGCTTCTTCGGCCCTAACTATTCGATCTGGGGGATCCATGCCCTAGACTGAAGCCTAGGTTGCCCGGAACGTAGAAATGACCTTCACTTTCACACTGGTTGCAATTATTCCTGTTATACAATGGAAAAACTGTTGTATTTATATTGCTTTTTATAGTTATGGCGTTGACTTCTAAGGCCGTAGCTACTCGATGTGGTGGAGCAATGCCCTAGAGTGAAGCCTAGGATGCCCGCAACGTAGAAATGACCATACCTTTCACACTGTTTGCAATTATTCCTGTTATACAAGGGAAAAACTGTTGTATTTATATTTTATTTTATGCTTCTGGCGTTGACTTCCTGGGCCCTAACTATTCTATCTGGAGGAGCAACGCCCTAGAGTGAAGCCTAGGTTGCCCGGAATGCAGAAATGACCATCACTTTGACACTGGTGGCAATTACTCCTGTTATACGATGGACAAACTGTTGGATTTTTAATGTACTTTATGCTTCTGGCGTTGACTTCTATGGCACTATGCATTCGATCTGGTGGAGCAACGCCCTAGAGTGAAGCCTAGGTTTCCCGGAATGTAGAAATGACCATCACTCTCACACTGGTTGCAATTATTCTTGTTATACGATGGAAAAACTGTTGTATTTATTTTGTATTTTATGCTTCTGGCGTTGACTTCTTGGGCCCTAACTATTCGATTTGGTGGAGCAACGCCCTAGGATGAAGCCTAGGTTGCCCGTAACGTAGAAATGACCATAACTTTCATACTGGTTGCAATTATTCCTTTTATACCGTGGAAAAACTGTTGTATTTATATTGTATTTTATGAGTCTGGAGTTGTTTTCTAAGGCCCTAACTATTCGGCCAGGTGGACCAACGCCCTAGAGTGAAGCCTAGGTTGCACGGAACGTAGAAATGCCCATTACTTTCACACTGGTTGTAATTATTCCTGTTATACGATGTAATAACTGTTGTATTTTTATTTTATTTTGTGCTTCTGGCGTTGACTTCTAAGGTCCTAGCTATTCGATCTGGTGGAGCAACGCTCTAGAGTGAAGCCTAGGTTGCCCGGAACTTAGAAATGACCATCACCTTCACTCTGGTTGCAATTATTCCCGTTATACGATGGAAAAACTGTGGTGTTTATATTGTATTGTATGCTTCTGGCGTAGGCTTCTTAGGCCCTAACTATTCGATCTGGGGGAACCATGCCCTAGACTGAAGCCTAGGTTGCCCGGAACGTAGAAATGACCATCACTTTCACACTGGTTGCAATTATTCCTGTTATACAATGGAAAAACTGTTGTATATATATTGCTTTTTATAGTTATGGCGTTGACTTCTAAGGCCGTAGCTATTCGATGTGGTGGAGCAATGCCCTAGAGTGAAGCCTAGGATGCCCGAAACGTAGAAATGACCATATCTTTCACACTGTTTGCAATCATTCCTGTTATACGATTGAAAAACTGTTGTATTTATATTGTATTTTATGCTTCTGGCGTTGACTTCTAAGGCCGCAGCTATCCGATGTGGTGGAGCAACGCCCTAGAGTAAAGCCTAGGTTGCCCGGCACATAGAAATGACCATCACTTTCACACTGGTTGCAATTATTCCTGTTATGTGATGGAAAAACTGTTGTATCTATTTTGTATTTTATGCTTCTGGCGTTGACTTCTTAGGTCCTAACTATTGGATCTGGTGGAGCAACGCCCTAGGGTGAATCCTAGGTTGCCCGGAACGTAGAAATGCCCATTACTTTCACACTGGTTGTAATTATTCCTGTTATACGATGGAGTAACTGTTGTATTTTTATTTTATTTTGTGTTTCTGGCGTTGACTTCTAAGGCCCGAGCTATTCGATCTGGTGGAGCTACGCCCTAAAGTGAAACCTAGGTTGCCCGGAACGTAGAAATGACCTTTACTTTCACACTGTTTGCAAATATACATGACATACGATGGAAAACCTGTTGTATTTATATTGTATTTTATGCTTCTGGCGTTGACTTCTAAGGCCCTAACTACTCGATCTGGTGGGACATTGCCCTAGAGTGAAGCCTAGGTTGCCCGGAACGTAAAAATGACCATAACTTTCACTCTGGTTGCAATTATTCGTTTTATACAATGGAAAAACTGTTCTATTTATTTTGTATTTTATGCTTCGGGCGTTGACTTCTAAGGCCCTAACCATTCGATCTGGTGGAGCAACGCTCTAGAGTGTAGCCTAGGTTGCCCAGAACGCAGAAATGACCATTACCTTCACACTGCTTGCAATTACACATTTTATACGATGGAAAAACTGTTGTACATATGTTGTATTTTATTCTTCTGGCGCTGAATGCTAAGTCCCTAGCTATTCGATCGGGTGGAGCAACGCCCTATAGTGAAGCCTAGGTTATCGGAAACATAGAAATGACCAGTACTTTCACACTGGTTGCAGATATTCCTGTTATACGGTGGAAAAACTGTTGCATTTTTATTGTATTTTATGCTTCTTGCGTTGTATTCAAAGTCCCTAGCTATTCGATCTGGAGGAGCCACGCCCTGGAGTTAAGCCCAGGTTGCCCGGAGAGTAGAAATGACCATAACTTTCACACTGGTTGCAATTATTCGTTTTATACAATGGAAAAGCTGTTCTATTTATTTTGTATTTTATGCTTCGGGCGTTGACATCTAAGGCCCTAACTACTCGGTCTGGAGGAGGAACGCTCTAGAGTGAAGCCTAGGTTGCCCGTAACGTGGAAATGACCATTACCTTCACACTGCTTGCAATTATACATTTTATACGATGGAAAAACTGTGGTACCCATGTTGTATTTTATTCTTCTGGCGTTGAATTCTAAGTCTCTAGCTATTCGATCTGGTGGAGCAACGCCCTAGAATGAAGCCTAGGTTACCCGGAACATAGAAATGACCAGTACTTTCACACTGGTTGCAGCTTTCCTGTTATACGATGGAAAAACTGTTGCATTTTTATTGTATTTTATGCTTCTGGGGTTGACTTCTAAGTCCCTAGCTATTCGATCTGGCGGAGCAGCGCCCTACAGCGAAACCTAGGTTGCCCGGTATGTAGAAATGACCTTTACTTTCACACTGTTTGCAAATATACATTATATACGATGGAAGAGCTGTTGTATTTATATTGTATTTTATGCTTCTGGCGTTGACTTCTAAGGCCGCAGCTATTCGATGTGGTGGAGCAACGCCCTACAGTTAAGCCTAGGTTTCCCTGAACGTAGAAATGACCATAACTTTCACACTGGTTGCAATTATTCGTTTTATACAATGGAAAAACTGTTCTATTTATTTTGTATTTTATGCTTCGGGCGTTGACGTCTAAGGCCCTAACTATTCGATCTGGTGAAGCAACGCTCTAGAGTGAAGCCTAGGTTGCCCGGAACGTAGAAATGACCATTACCTTCACACTGCTTGCAATTATAAATTTTATACGATGGAAAAACTGTTGTACTTATGTTGTATTTTATACTTCTGGCGTTGAATTCTAAGTCCCTAGCTATTCGATCTGGTGGACCGATGCCCTAGAGTGAAGCCTAGGTTACCCGGAACATAGAAATGACCAGTGCTTTCACACTGGTTGCAGCTTTCCTGTTGTACGATGGAAAAACTGTTGCATTTTTATTGTATTTTATGCTTCTGGCGCTGAATTCTAAGTCCCTAGCTATTCGATCTGGTGGATCAAGGCCCTAGAGCGAAGCCTTCGTTGCCCGGAACGTAGAAATGACCTGTACTTTCACACTGGTTGCAATTACTCCTGTTATACAATGGAAACACTGTTGCATTTTTATTGTATTTTATGCTTCTGGCGTTAAATTCTAAGTCCCTAACTATGCCATCTGATGCAGCAACGCCCTACAGTTAAGCCTAGATGCCCGGAACGGAGAAATGACCACAACTTTCACACTGTTTGCAATCATTCATTTTATACGATGGAAAACTGTTGTATTTATATTGTATTTTATGCTTCAGGCGGCGACTTCTAAGGCCGTAGCTAATCGATGTGGTGGGGCAACGCCCTAGAGTGAAGCCTAGGTTGCCCGGAACGCAGAAATGACCTGTACTTTCACACTGGTTGCAATTATTCCAGTTATACGATGGAAAAAGTGTTGCGTTTTTATTGTATTTTATGCTTCTGGCGTTCAATTCTAAGTCCCGAACTATGCGATCTGGTGGAGCAACGCCCTACAGTTAAGCCTAAGTTACCCGGAACGTAGAAATGACCTTTACTTTCACACTGTTTGCAAATATACATCATATACGATGTAAAAGCTGTTGTATTTATATTGTATTTTATGCTTCTGGCGTAGACTCCTTAGGCCCTAACTATTCGACCTGGTGGAGCAATGCCCTAGAGTGAAGCCTAGGGTGCCAGGAACGTAGAAATGACCATCACTTTCACACTGGTTGCAACTATTCCTGTTATACATTGGAAAAACTGTTGCATTTTTATTGTATTTTATGCTTCTGGCGTTGTATTCAAAGTCTCTAACTATTTGATCTGGTGGAGCAACGCCCTGGAGTTAAGCCTAGGTTGCCCGGAAAGTAGAAATGACCATAACTTTCGCACTGGTTGCAATTATTCCTGTTATGCGATGGAAAAACTGTTGTATTTTTATTGTAATTTATGCTTGTGGCGTTGACTTCTAAGTCCCTTGCTATTCGATCTGGTGGAGCAACGCCCTAGAGCGAAGCCTAGGTTGCCCGGAACGTAGAAATGACCTGTACTTTCACAGTGGTTGCAATTACTCCTGTTATACTATGGAAAAGCTGTTGCATTTTTATTGTATTTTATGCTTCTGGCGTTAAATTCTAAGTCCCTAACTATGCTATCTGGTGCAGCAACGCCCTAGAGTGAAGCCTAGGTTGCCCGGAACGTAGAAATGGCCATTACTTTCACACTGGTTGCAATTATTCGTTTTATACGATGGAAAACCTGTTGTATTTATTTTGTATTTGATGCTTCTGGCGTTGACTTCTTAAGCCCTAACTATTGGATGTGGTGGACCAACGCCCTGGAGTGAAGCCTGGGTTGCCCGGAACGTAGAAATGACCATATCTTTCAGACTGGTTGCAATTATGCCAGTTATACGATGGTAAAACTGTTGTATCTATTTTGTATTTTATGCTTCTGGCGCTGACTTCTTGGGTCCTAACTATTGGATCTGGCGGAGCAACGCCCAGGGGTGAAGCCTAGGTTGCCCGGAACGTAGAAATGACCAATACCTTCACATTGCTTGCAATTATACATTTTATACGATGGAAAGACTGTGGTATTTTTATTGTATTTTATGCTTCTGGCGTTGACTTCTAAGTCCCTTAATATTCGATCTGGTGGAGCAACGCCTTAGAGTGAAGCCTAGGTTGCCCCGAACGTAGAAGCAACCATTACTTCCACACTGTTTGCAATTATTCATTTTATACAATGGAATGACTGTTGCATTTATATTGCAGTTTATGCTTCTGGCCTTGACTTCTTAGGCCCTAGCTATTCGATCTGGTGGAAGAACGCCCTAGAGTGAAGCCTAGGTTGCCCGGAACGTAGAAATGACCATCACTTTCACACTGGTTGCAATTATTCCTGTTATACGATGGAAAAACTGTTGTATTTTTATTGTAATTTATGCTTCTGGCGTTGACTTCTAAGTCCCTAGCTATTCGACCTGGTGAAGCAACGCCCTAGAGCGAAACCTAGGTTGCCCGGAACGTAGAAATGACCTGTACCTTCACACCGGTTGCAATTATTCCAGTTATACGATGGAAAAAGTGTAGCGTTTTTATTGTATTTTATGCTTCTGGCGATAAATTCTAAGTCCCGGACTATGCGTTCTGGTGTAGCAACGCCCTAGAGTGAAGCCTAGGTTGCCCGGAACGTAGAAATGGCCATTACTTTCACACTGGTTGCAATTATTCGTTTTATACGATGGAAAACCTGTTGTATTTATTTTGTATTTGGTGCTTCTGGCGTTGACTTCTTAGGCCCTAACCATTGGATGTGGTGGACCAACGCCCTAGGGTGAAGCTTAGGTTGCCCGGAACGTAGAAATGTCCATAACTCTCACACTGGTAGCAATTATTCGTTTTATACAATGGAAAAGCTGTTGTATTTATATTGTATTTTATGCTTCTGGAGTTGACTTCTAAGGCCGTAGCTATTCGATGTGGTGGAGCAACGCCCAAGGGTGAAACCTAGGTTGCCCGGTACGTAGAAATGACCATTTCTTTCACACAGGTTGCAATTATTCCTTTTATACGAAGGAAAAACTGTTGCATTTTTATTGTATTTTATACTTCTGGCGTTAAATACTAAGTCCCTAACTATGCGATCTGGTGGAGCAACGCCCTACAGTTAAGCCTAGGTTGCCCGGAACGTACAAATGACCTTTACTTTCACACTGTCTGCAAATATACATTATGTACGATGGAAAAGCTGTTGTACTTATAGTGTATTTTATGCTTCTGGCGTTGACTTCTTAGGCCCTAACTATGGGATCTGGTGGAGAAACGCCCTACAGTTAAGCCTAGGTTGCTCGGAACGTAGAAATGACCTTTACTTTCACACTGTTTGCAAATATACATTATATCCGATGGAAAAACTGTTGTATCTATTTTGTATTTTATGCTTCTGGCGCTGACTTCTTAGGTCCTAACTATTGGATCTGGTGGAGCAACGCCCAGGGGTGAAGCCTAGGTTGCGCGGAACGTAGAAATGACCACTACGTTCACTGTGGTTGCAATTATTCATGCTATACGATGGAAAAACTGTTGTATTTTTATTTTGTTATATGCTTCTGGCGTTGACTTCTTAGGCCCTACCTATTGGATCTGGTGGAGCAACGCCCTAGAGTCAAGCCTAGGTTGCCCGGAACGTAGAAATGACCATCACTTTCACACTGGTTGCAATTATTCCTGTTATACGATGGAAAAGCTGTTGTATCTATTTTGTATTTTATGCTTCTGGCGTTGACTTCTTAGGTCCTAACTATTGGATCTGGTGGAGCAACGCCCTCTGGTGAAGCCCAGGTTGACCGGAACGTAGAAATGACCATAACTTTCATACTGATTGCAATTATTCTTATTATACGATGGAAAATCTGTTGCATTTATATTGTATTTTAACCTTCTGGCGTTGACTTCCAAGGCCGTAGCTATTCGATGTGGTGCAGCAACGCCCTGGAGTGAAGCCTAGGTTGCCCGGAACGTAGAAATGACCATTACTTTCACTCTGGTTGCAATTAGTCCTGTTATACGATGGACAATCTGTTGTATTTATATTGTATTTTAACCTTCTGGCGTCGACTTCTAAGGCCGTAGCTATTCGATGTGGTGCAGCAACGCCCTGGAGTGAAGCCTAGGTTGCCTGGATCGTAGACATGACCATATCATTCACACTGGTTGCAATTATTCCTGTTATACGATGGAAAAGCTGTTGTATTTAAATTGTATTTTATGCTTCTGGCGTAGACTCCTTAGGCCCTAACTATTCGATTTGGTGGAACAACGCCCTAGAGTGAAGCCTGGGTTGCCAGGGACCTAGAAATGACCATCACTTTCACACTGGTTGCAATTATTCCTGTTATACAATGGAAAAACTGTTACATTTTTATTGTATTTTATGCTTCTGGCGTTGACTTCTATGGCCGTAGCTATTCGATGTGGTGGAGAAACGCCCTAGAGTGAAGCCTAGGTTGCCCGGAAAGTAGAAATGACCATTACCTCCACACTGTTTGCAATTATTCATTTTATACAATGGAAAAACTCTTGTATTTATATTGTTTTTTATAGTTATGGCGTTGACTTCTAAGGCCGTAGCTATTCGATGTGGTGCAGCAACGGCCTAGAGTGAAGCCTAGGTTGCCAGCAACGTAGAAATGACCATATCTTTCACACTGGTTGCAATTATTCTTGTTATACGATGGAAAAACTGTTGTATTTATTTTGTATTTTATGCCTCTGTCGTTGACTTCTAAGGCCATAG
Organism: Calliopsis andreniformis; assembly: GCF_051401765.1. Classification (NCBI taxonomy): domain Eukaryota; kingdom Metazoa; phylum Arthropoda; class Insecta; order Hymenoptera; family Andrenidae; genus Calliopsis; species Calliopsis andreniformis. Next base: position 22,856,488 of record NW_027480422.1, read on the forward strand.
CTATTCGATGTGGTCGAGCAACGCCCTAGAGCGAAACCTAGGTTGCCCGGAACGTAGAAATGACCTTTACTTTCACAGTGGTTGCAATTATTCCTGTTATACGATGGACAAACTATTGGATTTTTATTGTACTTTATGCTTCTGGCGTTGACTTCTTAGGCCCTAACTGTTGGATCTGGTGGAGCTATGCCTAGCGTGAAGCCTAGGTCGCCCGGAATGTAGAAATTACCATAACCTTCATACTGATTGCAATTAATCGTTTTATACGATGGAAAAACTGTTGTACTTATATTGTATGTTATGCCTCTGGCATTGACTTCTTAGGCCCTAACTATTGGATCTGGTGGACCAACACCCTAGAGTGAAGCCTAGGTTGCCCGGAACGTGGAAATGTCCATCACTTTCACACTGGTTGCAATTATCCGCTTTATATGATGGAAGAACTGTTGTATTTATACTGTATTTTATGCTTCTGGCGTTGACTTCTTAGGCCCAGACTGTTCGATCTAGTGGAACAACGCCCTAGAATGAAGCCTAGGTTGCCCGGAACGTAGAAATGACCATTATTTTCACACTGATTGCAATTATTCGTTTTATACACTGGAAAAACTGTTCTATTAATTTTGTATCTAATGCTTCGGGCGTTGACTTCTAAGGCCCTAACTATTCGATCTGGTGGAGCAACGCCCTAGAGTGAAGCGTAGGTTCCCCAAAACGTAGAAATGACCATCACTTCCACACTGTTAGTAATTATTCATTTTATACAATGGAAAAGCTGTTGTATTTATACTGTATTTTATGCTTCTTGCGTTGACTTCCATGGCACACAGTATTCGATGTGGTGTAGCAACGCCTTAGATCGAAAACTAGGTTGCCCGGAACGTAGAAATGACCATTACTTTCATACTGGTTGCAATTATTCGTTTTATACAATGGAAAAACTGTTGTATTTTTATTGCATTTTATGCTTCGGGCGTTGACTTCTTAGGCCCTAACTATTCGATCTGGTGGAGCAGCGTCCTAGGGTGAAGCCTAGGCTGCCCGGAACGTAGAAATGACCATAACTTTCATACTGGTTGCACTTATTCGTTTTACACGATGGAAAAACTGTTGTATTTATTTTGTATTTCATACTTCTGGCGCTTCCTTCTTAGGCCCTAACTAGTGGATCTGGTGGAGCAACGCCCTAGGGTGAAGCCTAGGTTGCCCGGATCGTAGAAATGACCATGACTTTCATACTGGTTGCAATTATTCGTTTTATACGATGGAAGAACTGTTGTATTTATATTGTATTTTATGCTTCTAGCGTTGGCTTCTAAGGCCGTAACTATTCGATGTGGTGGAGCAACGACCTAGAGTGAAGCCTAGGTTGCCCGGAACGTAGAAATGACCATTACTTTCACACTGGTTGCTATTATCATGCTATACGATGGTAAAACTGTTGCATTTTTATTGTATTTTCTGCTTCTGGCTTTGACTTCTAAGGTCCTAGCTATTCGATCTGGCGGGGCAACGTCCAAGAGTGAAGCCTATGTTCCCTGGAAAGTAGAAATGACCATAACCTTCACACTGGTTGCAATCATTCGTTTTATACGATGGAAAAACTGTAGTATCTATTTTGTTTTCGGTGCTTCTGGCGTTGACTTCTTAGACCGTTGCTATTCGATGTGGTGGAGCAATGCCCTAAAGTGAAGCCTAGGTTGCCCGCAACGTAGAAATGTCCATATCTTTCACACTGGTTGCAATTATTCTTGTTATACGATGGAAAAACTGTTGTATTTATTTTGTATTTTATGCCTCTGTCGTTGACTTCTAAGGCCATAGCTATTCGATGTGGTCGAGCAACGCCCTAGAGCGAAACCTAGGTTGCCCGGAACATAGAAATGACGATTACTTTCACACTGTTTGCAATTATTCATATTATACAGTGGAAAAACTGTTGTATTCATATTGCATTTTATGCTTCTGGCGTTGACTTCTAAGGCCGTAGCAATTCGATGTGGTGGAGCAACGCCCTAGGGTGAAGCCTAGGTTGCCCGCAACGTAGAAATGACCATTACTTCCATACTGGCTGCAATTATTCCTGTTATACGATGGAAGAACTGTTGAATTTATATTATATTTTATGCTTCAGGCGTTGACTTCTATGGCCCTAGCTATTCGATCTGGTGGATCAAAGCCCTAGAGTGAAGGATAGGTTGCCCGGAAAGTAGAAATGACCATTACTTTCACAGTGGTTGCAATTATTCCTGTTATACGATGGACAAACTGTTGGATTTTTACTGTACTTTATGCTTCTGGCATTGACTTCTTAGGCCCTAACTATTGGATCTGGTGGAGCTATGCCTAACGTGAAGCCTAGGTCGCCCGGAATGTGGAAATTACCATAACCTTCATACTGATTGCAATTATTCGTTTTATACGATGGAAAAACTGTTGTACTTATATTGTATGTTATGCCTCTGGAGTTGACTTCTTAGGCCCTATCTATTCAATCTGGTGGAACAACGCCCTAGAGTGAAGCCTAGGTTGCCCGGAACGTAGGACTGACCATAGCTTTCATACAGGTTGCAATTATCCGTTTTATACGATGGAAAAACTATTGTATTTATTTTGTATTTGGTGCTCCTGGCGTTGACTTCTTAGGCCCTATCTATCCGACCTGGTGGAGCAACGCCCTAGAGTGAAGCCTAGGTTGCCCGGAACGTAGAAATGACCATTACTTTCACACTGTTTGCAATTATTCATTTTATACAATGGAAAAACTGTTGTATTTATTTTGTATTTGATGCTTCTGGCGTTGAATTCCAAGTACCTAGCTATTCGATCTGGTGGAGCAACGCCCTAGAGTGATGCCTAGGAAGCCCAGAGCGTTGAAATGTCCATCAATTTCACACTGGTTGCAATTATCCCTGTCATACGATGGAAAAACTGTTGTAATTTTATTTTATTTTATGCTTCTGGCGTTGACTTCTTAGGCCCTAACTTTTCGATCCGGTGGGGCAACGTCCAAGAATGAAGACTATGTTGCCCGGAACGTAGAAATGACCATTACTTTCACATTGGTGGCAATTATACCTTTTATAGGATGGAAAAGCTGTTTTGTTTTTATTGTATTTTACGCGTCTGGCGTTTTTTTCTAAGGCCCTAACTATTCGACCTGGTGGAGGAACGCCCTAGAGTGAAGCCTTGGTTGCCCGGAACGTAGAAATGACCATTACTTTCACACGGGTTGCAATTATTCCTGTTATACGATGGAAAAACTGTTGTATTTATATCATATTTTATGCTTCTGGCGTTGACTTCTTAGGCACTAACTATTCGATCTGGTGGAGCAACGCCCTGGAGTGAAGCCTAGGTTGCCCGGATCGTAGAAATGACCATGACTTTCATACTGGTTGCAATTATTCGTTTTATACGATGGAAGAACTGTTGTATTTATATTGTATTTTATGCTTCTAGCGTTGGCTTCTAAGGCCGTAACTATTCGATGTGGTGGAGCAACGACCTAGAGTGAAGCCTAGGTTGCCCGGAACGTAGAAATGACCATTACTTTCACACTGGTTGCTATTATCATGCTATACGATGGAAAAACTGTTGCATTTTTATTGTATTTTCTGCTTCTGGCTTTGACTTCTAAGGTCCTAGCTATTCGATCTGGCGGGGCAACGTCCAAGAGTGAAGCCTATGTTCCCTGGAAAGTAGAAATGACCATAACCTTCACACTGGTTGCAATCATTCGTTTTATACGATGGAAAAACTGTAGTATCTATTTTGTTTTCGGTGCTTCTGGCGTTGACTTCTTAGACCGTTGCTATTCGATGTGGTGGAGCAATGCCCTAAAGTGAAGCCTAGGTTGCCCGCAACGTAGAAATGTCCATATCTTTCACACTGGTTGCAATTATTCTTGTTATACGATGGAAAAACTGTTGTATTTATTTTGTATTTTATGCCTCTGTCGTTGACTTCTAAGGCCATAGCTATTCGATGTGGTCGAGCAACGCCCTAGAGCGAAACCTAGGTTGCCCGGAACGTAGAAATGACGATTACTTTCACACTGTTTGCAATTATTCATATTATACAGTGGAAAAACTGTTGTATTCATATTGCATTTTATGCTTCTGGCGTAGACTCCTTAGGCCCTAACTATTCGATTTGGTGGAACAACGCCCTAGAGTGAAGCCTGGGTTGCCAGGGACCTAGAAATGACCATCACTTTCACACTGGTTGCAATTATTCCTGTTATACAATGGAAAAACTGTTACATTTTTATTGTATTTTATGCTTCTGGCGTTGACTTCTATGGCCGTAGCTATTCGATGTGGTGGAGAAACGCCCTAGAGTGAAGCCTAGGTTGCCCGGAAAGTAGAAATGACCATTACCTCCACACTGTTTGCAATTATTCATTTTATACAATGGAAAAACTCTTGTATTTATATTGTTTTTTATAGTTATGGCGTTGACTTCTAAGGCCGTAGCTATTCGATGTGGTGCAGCAACGGCCTAGAGTGAAGCCTAGGTTGCCAGCAACGTAGAAATGACCATATCTTTCACACTGGTTGCAATTATTCTTGTTATACGATGGAAAAACTGTTGTATTTATTTTGTATTTTATGCCTCTGTCGTTGACTTCTAAGGCCATAGCTATTCGATGTGGTCGAGCAACGCCCTAGAGCGAAACCTAGGTTGCCCGGAACGTAGAAATGACCTTTACTTTCACAGTGGTTGCAATTATTCCTGTTATACGATGGACAAACTATTGGATTTTTATTGTACTTTATGCTTCTGGCGTTGACTTCTTAGGCCCTAACTGTTGGATCTGGTGGAGCTATGCCTAGCGTGAAGCCTAGGTCGCCCGGAATGTAGAAATTACCATAACCGTCATACTGATTGCAATTAATCGTTTTATACGATGGAAAAACTGTTGTACTTATATTGTATGTTATGCCTCTGGCATTGACTTCTTAGGCCCTAACTATTGGATCTGGTGGACCAACACCCTAGAGTGAAGCCTAGGTTGCCCGGAACGTGGAAATGTCCATCACTTTCACACTGGTTGCAATTATCCGCTTTATATGATGGAAGAACTGTTGTATTTATACTGTATTTTATGCTTCTGGCGTTGACTTCTTAGGCCCAGACTGTTCGATCTAGTGGAACAACGCCCTAGAATGAAGCCTAGGTTGCCCGGAACGTAGAAATGACCATTATTTTCACACTGATTGCAATTATTCGTTTTATACACTGGAAAAACTGTTCTATTAATTTTGTATCTAATGCTTCGGGCGTTGACTTCTAAGGCCCTAACTATTCGATCTGGTGGAGCAACGCCCTAGAGTGAAGCGTAGGTTCCCCAAAACGTAGAAATGACCATCACTTCCACACTGTTAGTAATTATTCATTTTATACAATGGAAAAGCTGTTGTATTTATACTGTATTTTATGCTTCTTGCGTTGACTTCCATGGCACACAGTATTCGATGTGGTGTAGCAACGCCTTAGATCGAAAACTAGGTTGCCCGGAACGTAGAAATGACCATTACTTTCATACTGGTTGCAATTATTCGTTTTATACAATGGAAAAACTGTTGTATTTTTATTGCATTTTATGCTTCGGGCGTTGACTTCTTAGGCCCTAACTATTCGATCTGGTGGAGCAGCGTCCTAGGGTGAAGCCTAGGCTGCCCGGAACGTAGAAATGACCATAACTTTCATACTGGTTGCACTTATTCGTTTTACACGATGGAAAAACTGTTGTATTTATTTTGTATTTCATACTTCTGGCGCTTCCTTCTTAGGCCCTAACTAGTGGATCTGGTGGAGCAACGCCCTAGGGTGAAGCCTAGGTTGCCCGGATCGTAGAAATGACCATGACTTTCATACTGGTTGCAATTATTCGTTTTATACGATGGAAGAACTGTTGTATTTATATTGTATTTTATGCTTCTAGCGTTGGCTTCTAAGGCCGTAACTATTCGATGTGGTGGAGCAACGACCTAGAGTGAAGCCTAGGTTGCCCGGAACGTAGAAATGACCATTACTTTCACACTGGTTGCTATTATCATGCTATACGATGGAAAAACTGTTGCATTTTTATTGTATTTTCTGCTTCTGGCTTTGACTTCTAAGGTCCTAGCTATTCGATCTGGCGGGGCAACGTCCAAGAGTGAAGCCTATGTTCCCTGGAAAGTAGAAATGACCATAACCTTCACACTGGTTGCAATCATTCGTTTTATACGATGGAAAAACTGTAGTATCTATTTTGTTTTCGGTGCTTCTGGCGTTGACTTCTTAGACCGTTGCTATTCGATGTGGTGGAGCAATGCCCTAAAGTGAAGCCTAGGTTGCCCGCAACGTAGAAATGTCCATATCTTTCACACTGGTTGCAATTATTCTTGTTATACGATGGAAAAACTGTTGTATTTATTTTGTATTTTATGCCTCTGTCGTTGACTTCTAAGGCCATAGCTATTCGATGTGGTCGAGCAACGCCCTAGAGCGAAACCTAGGTTGCCCGGAACGTAGAAATGACGATTACTTTCACACTGTTTGCAATTATTCATATTATACAGTGGAAAAACTGTTGTATTCATATTGCATTTTATGCTTCTGGCGTTGACTTCTAAGGCCGTAGCAATTCGATGTGGTGGAGCAACGCCCTAGGGTGAAGCCTAGGTTGCCCGCAACGTAGAAATGACCATTACTTCCATACTGGCTGCAATTATTCCTGTTATACGATGGAAGAACTGTTGAATTTATATTATATTTTATGCTTCAGGCGTTGACTTCTATGGCCCTAGCTATTCGATCTGGTGGATCAAAGCCCTAGAGTGAAGGATAGGTTGCCCGGAAAGTAGAAATGACCATTACTTTCACAGTGGTTGCAATTATTCCTGTTATACGATGGACAAACTGTTGGATTTTTACTGTACTTTATGCTTCTGGCATTGACTTCTTAGGCCCTAACTATTGGATCTGGTGGAGCTATGCCTAACGTGAAGCCTAGGTCGCCCGGAATGTGGAAATTACCATAACCTTCATACTGATTGCAATTATTCGTTTTATACGATGGAAAAACTGTTGTACTTATATTGTATGTTATGCCTCTGGAGTTGACTTCTTAGGCCCTATCTATTCAATCTGGTGGAACAACGCCCTAGAGTGAAGCCTAGGTTGCCCGGAACGTAGGACTGACCATAGCTTTCATACAGGTTGCAATTATCCGTTTTATACGATGGAAAAACTATTGTATTTATTTTGTATTTGGTGCTCCTGGCGTTGACTTCTTAGGCCCTATCTATACGACCTGGTGGAGCAACGCCCTAGAGTGAAGCCTAGGTTGCCCGGAACGTAGAAATGACCATTACTTTCACACTGTTTGCAATTATTCATTTTATACAATGGAAAAACTGTTGTATTTATTTTGTATTTGATGCTTCTGGCGTTGAATTCCAAGTACCTAGCTATTCGATCTGGTGGAGCAACGCCCTAGAGTGATGCCTAGGAAGCCCAGAGCGTTGAAATGTCCATCAATTTCACACTGGTTGCAATTATCCCTGTCATACGATGGAAAAACTGTTGTAATTTTATTTTATTTTATGCTTCTGGCGTTGACTTCTTAGGCCCTAACTTTTCGATCCGGTGGGGCAACGTCCAAGAATGAAGACTATGTTGCCCGGAACGTAGAAATGACCATTACTTTCACATTGGTGGCAATTATACCTTTTATAGGATGGAAAAGCTGTTTTGTTTTTATTGTATTTTACGCGTCTGGCGTTTTTTTCTAAGGCCCTAACTATTCGACCTGGTGGAGGAACGCCCTAGAGTGAAGCCTTGGTTGCCCGGAACGTAGAAATGACCATTACTTTCACACGGGTTGCAATTATTCCTGTTATACGATGGAAAAACTGTTGTATTTATATCATATTTTATGCTTCTGGCGTTGACTTCTTAGGCACTAACTATTCGATCTGGTGGAGCAACGCCCTGGAGTGAAGCCTAGGTTGCCCGGATCGTAGAAATGACCATGACTTTCATACTGGTTGCAATTATTCGTTTTATACGATGGAAGAACTGTTGTATTTATATTGTATTTTATGCTTCTAGCGTTGGCTTCTAAGGCCGTAACTATTCGATGTGGTGGAGCAACGACCTAGAGTGAAGCCTAGGTTGCCCGGAACGTAGAAATGACCATTACTTTCACACTGGTTGCTATTATCATGCTATACGATGGAAAAACTGTTGCATTTTTATTGTATTTTCTGCTTCTGGCTTTGACTTCTAAGGTCCTAGCTATTCGATCTGGCGGGGCAACGTCCAAGAGTGAAGCCTATGTTCCCTGGAAAGTAGAAATGACCATAACCTTCACACTGGTTGCAATCATTCGTTTTATACGATGGAAAAACTGTAGTATCTATTTTGTTTTCGGTGCTTCTGGCGTTGACTTCTTAGACCGTTGCTATTCGATGTGGTGGAGCAATGCCCTAAAGTGAAGCCTAGGTTGCCCGCAACGTAGAAATGTCCATATCTTTCACACTGGTTGCAATTATTCTTGTTATACGATGGAAAAACTGTTGTATTTATTTTGTATTTTATGCCTCTGTCGTTGACTTCTAAGGCCATAGCTATTCGATGTGGTCGAGCAACGCCCTAGAGCGAAACCTAGGTTGCCCGGAACGTAGAAATGACGATTACTTTCACACTGTTTGCAATTATTCATATTATACAGTGGAAAAACTGTTGTATTCATATTGCATTTTATGCTTCTGGCGTTGACTTCTAAGGCCGTAGCAATTCGATGTGGTGGAGCAACGCCCTAGGGTGAAGCCTAGGTTGCCCGCAACGTAGAAATGACCATTACTTCCATACTGGCTGCAATTATTCCTGTTATACGATGGAAAAACTGTTGAATTTATATTATATTTTATGCTTCAGGCGTTGACTTCTATGGCCGTAGCTATTCGATGTGGTGGAGAAACGCCCTAGAGTGAAGCCTAGGTTGCCCGGAAAGTAGAAATGACCATTACTTTCACAGTGGTTGCAATTATTCCTGTTATACGATGGACAAACTGTTGGATTTTTACTGTACTTTATGCTTCTGGCATTGACTTCTTAGGCCCTAACTATTGGATCTGGTGGAGCTATGCCTAACGTGAAGCCTAGGTCGCCCGGAATGTGGAAATTACCATAACCTTCATACTGATTGCAATTATTCGTTTTATACGATGGAAAAACTGTTGTACTTATATTGTATGTTATGCCTCTGGAGTTGACTTCTTAGGCCCTATCTATTCAATCTGGTGGAACAACGCCCTAGAGTGAAGCCTAGGTTGCCCGGAACGTAGGACTGACCATAGCTTTCATACAGGTTGCAATTATCCGTTTTATACGATGGAAAAACTATTGTATTTATTTTGTATTTGGTGCTCCTGGCGTTGACTTCTTAGGCCCTATCTATCCGACCTGGTGGAGCAACGCCCTAGAGTGAAGCCTAGGTTGCCCGGAACGTAGAAATGACCATTACTTTCACACTGTTTGCAATTATTCATTTTATACAATGGAAAAACTGTTGTATTTATTTTGTATTTGATGCTTCTGGCGTTGAATTCCAAGTACCTAGCTATTCGATCTGGTGGAGCAACGCCCTAGAGTGATGCCTAGGAAGCCCAGAGCGTTGAAATGTCCATCAATTTCACACTGGTTGCAATTATCCCTGTCATACGATGGAAAAACTGTTGTAATTTTATTTTATTTTATGCTTCTGGCGTTGACTTCTTAGGCCCTAACTTTTCGATCCGGTGGGGCAACGTCCAAGAATGAAGACTATGTTGCCCGGAACGTAGAAATGACCATTACTTTCACATTGGTGGCAATTATACCTTTTATAGGATGGAAAAGCTGTTTTGTTTTTATTGTATTTTACGCGTCTGGCGTTTTTTTCTAAGGCCCTAACTATTCGACCTGGTGGAGGAACGCCCTAGAGTGAAGCCTTGGTTGCCCGGAACGTAGAAATGACCATTACTTTCACACGGGTTGCAATTATTCCTGTTATACGATGGAAAAACTGTTGTATTTATATCATATTTTATGCTTCTGGCGTTGACTTCTTAGGCACTAACTATTCGATCTGGTGGAGCAACGCCCTGGAGTGAAGCCTAGGTTGCGCGGAACGTAGAAATGACCACTAACTTCACACTGTTTGCAAATATACATTATATACGATGGAAAAAGTGTTGTATTTATATTGTATTTTATGCTTCTGGCGTAGACTTCTTAGGCCCTAACTATTCGATCGGGTGGAACAACGCACTAGAGTGAAACCTAGGTTGCCCGGAACGTAGAAATGACCATCACTTTCACTCAGGTTGCGATAATTCCTGCTATACGGTGGAAAAACTGTTGTATCTATTTTGTATTTTATGCTTCTGGAGTTGACTTCTTAGGCCCTAAGTATTGGATCGGGTGTAACAACGACCTAGGGTGAAACCGAGGATGCCCGGAACGTATAAATGACCATAACTTTCATACTGATTGCAATTATTCGTTTTATACGATGGAAAAACTGTTGTATTTATATTGTATTTTATGCTTCTGGCATTGACTTCTAGGGCCCTAATTATTCGATGTGGTGGGGCAGCGCCATAGAGCGAAACCTAGGTTGCTCGGAACATAGAAATGACCATTACTTTCACACTGGTTGCAATTATTCATTTTATACGATGGAAAGACTGTTGTACATATATCGTATTTTATGCTTCTGGTGTTGACTTCTTAGGCCCTACCTATTCGACCTGGTGGAGCAACGCCCTAGGGTGAAGCCTAGGTTGCCCGGAACGTAGAAATGACCCTAACTATCAGACTGGTTGCAATTATTCGTTTTGTACGATGGAAAGACTGTTGTATTTATATTGTATTTTATAGTTATGGCGTTGTCTCCTAAGGCCGTAGCTATTCGATGTGGTTGAGCAACGCCCTAGAGTAAAGCCTATGTTGCCCGGAACGAGGAAGTGACCATAGCTTTCATACTGGTTGCAATTATTCGTTTTATAGGATGGGAAAACTGTTGTATTTATTTTGTATTTGGTGCTCCTGGCGTTGACTTCTTAGGCCCTAGCTTTTGGATTTGGTGGACCAACGCCCAAGAGTGAAGCCTAGGTTGCCCGGAACGTAGAAATGACCTTCACCTTCACTCTGGTGTCAATTATTCCTGTTATACGATGGAAAAACTCTTGTATTTATATTATATTTTATGCTTCAAGCGTTGGCTTCTAAGGCCGTAGCTATTCGATGTGGTGGGGCAACGCCCTAGAGTGAATCCTAGGTTGCCCGGAACGTAGAAATGACCATTACTTCCACACTGTTTGCAATTATTCGTATTATACAGTGGAAAAACTGTTGTATTTATATTGTATTTTATGCTTCTGGCATTGATTTCTAAGGCCCTAACTATTCGATCTGGAGGAGCAGCGCCCTAGAGTGAAGCCTAGGTTGACCGGAATGTAGAAATGACCATCACCTTCACACAGGTTGCGATAATTCCTGCTATACGATGGAAAAACTGTTGTATCTATTTTGTATTTTATGCTTCTGGAGTTGACTTCTTAGGCCCTAACTATTGGATATGTTGGAGCAACGCCCTAGGGTGAAGCCGAGGATGCCCGGAACGTATAAATGACCATAACTTTCATACTGATTGCAAGTATTCGTTTTCTACGATGGAAAAGCTGTTGTATTTCTATTGTATTTTACACTTCTGCCGTGACTTGTTAGGCCCTAACTATTCGAACTGGTGGAGCAACGCCCTAGAGAGAAGCCTAGATTGCCCGGAACGTAGAAATGACCATTACCTTCAGGCTTGTTGCAATTATTCCTGTTATACGATGAAAAAACTGTTGTATATTTATTGTCTTTTATCCTTCAGGCGTTGTATTCAATGTCCCTAACTATTCGATCTGGTGGAGCAACGCCCTCGAGTTAAGCCCCGGTTGCCCGGAACGTAGATATGACCATAACATTCACAATGGAAAAACTGTTCTATTTATTTTGTATTTCATGCTTCGGGCGTTGACTTCTAAGTCCCTAACTACTCGATCTGGTGGAGCAACGCCCTACAGTTGAGCCTAGGTTGCCCGGAACGTAGAAATGGCCTTTACTTTCACACTGTTTGCAAATATACATTATATACGATGGAAAAGCTGTTGCATTTATATTCTATTTTAGGCTTCTGGCGTTGACTTCTTACGCCCTAACTATTCGATCTGGTGGACCAACGCCCTAGAGTGAAGCCTAGGTTGCGCGGAACGAGGAAGTGACCATAGCTTTCATACTGGTTGCAATTATTCGTTTTATACGACGGAAAAACTGTTGTATTTATTTTGTATTTGGTGCTCCTGGCGTTGACTTCTTAGGCCCTAGCTATTGGATTTGGTGGACCAACGCCCTAGAGTGAAAGCTAGGTTGCCCGGGACGTAGAAATGACCATAACATTCATACTGGTTGCAATTATTCGTTTTATACGATGGAAAAACTGTAGTATTTTTATTTTATTTTAGGCTTCTGTCGTTGACTTCTAAGTCCCTAGCTATTCGATCTGGTGGAGCAACGCCCTAGAGTGAAGCCTAGGTTGCCCGGAACGTAGAAATGACCATCACCTTCACTCTTGTTGCAATTATTCCTGTTATACGATGGAAAAACTGTTGTATTTATATTGTATTTTATCCTTCTGGCGTTGGCTTCTTAGGCCCTAACTATACGATCTGGTGGAGCAACGCCCTAGGGTGAAGCCGAGGTTGGCCGGAACGTATAAATGACCATTACTTTCACACTGGTTGCAATTATTCCTGTTATTCGATGGAAAAACTGTTGTATTTATTTTGTATTTTATGCTTCTGGCGTTGACTTCTAAGGCCCTATCTATTGGATCTGGTGGACCAACGCCCTAGAGTGAAGCCTAAGTTGCCCGGAACGTGGAAATGACCATCACTTTCACACTGGCTGCAATGATTCCAGTTATACGATGGAAAAACTGTTGTATTTATATTGTATTTTATGCTTCTGGCGCTGACTTCTTAGGCCCTAACTATTCGATCTGGTGGATCAACGCCCTAGAGTGAAGCCTAGGTTGCCCAGAACGTAGAAATGACCATTGCTTTCACACTGGCTGCAATTACTCCTGTTATGCGATGGAAAATCTGTTGCATTTTTATTGTATTTTATGCTTCTGGCGTTGAAATCTAAGTCCCTGACTATTCGATCCGGTGGAGCAACGCCCTAAGGTTAAGCCTAGGTTGCACGGAACGTAGAAATGGCCATTACTTTCATACTGGTTGCAATTATTCGTTTTATACGATGGAAAAACTGTTGTATTTGTATTGTATTTTATGCTTCGGGCGTTGACTTCTAAGGCCCTAACTATTGGATCTGGTGGAGCATCGCCCTAGGGTGAAGCCGAGGTTGGCCGGAACGTAGAAATGACCATAACTTTCATACTGGTTGCAATTATTCCCGTTTTACGATGGAAAAACTGTTGTATTTTTATCGTATTTTATGTCTCGGGCATTGACTCCTAAGGGCCTAACTATTGAATCTGGTGGAGCAACGCCCTAGAGTGAAGCCTAGGTTGCACGGAATGTAGAAGTGACCATAACTTTCACACTGGTTGCAATTACTCGTTTTATACAATGGAAGAACTGTTGTATTAATTTCGTATTTTATCCTTCCGGCGTTGACTTCTAAGACCCTAACAATTCGATCTGGTGGAGCAACGCCCTAGAGTGAAGCCTAAGTTGCCCGGAACGTGGAAATGTCCATCACTTTCACACTGGTTGCAATTATTCCTCTTATACGTTCGAAAAACTGTTGTATATTTATTGTATTTTATGCTTCGGGCGTTGACTTCTAAGGCCCTAACTAGTGGATCTGGTGGAGCAACGCCCTAGGGTGAAGCCAAGGTTGCGCGTAACGCAGAAATGACCATAACTTTCATACTGGCTGCAATTATTCCTGTTATACGATGGAAAAATACTGATGTATTTGTATTGTATTTTATGCTTCGGCCGTTGACTTCTGAGGCCCTAGCTATTGGATCTGTTGGAGCAGCGCCCTAGAGTGAAGCCGAGGTTGGCCGGAACGTCGAAGTGACCATAACTTTTATACTGGTTGCAATTATTGGTTTTATACGATGGAAAACCTGTTGTATTTATATTGTGTTTTATGCTTCTGGCGTTGACTTCTAAGGCCGTACTTATTCGATGTGTTGGGGCAACGCCCTAGAGTGAAGCCTAGGTTGCCCGGAACGTATAAATGACCATTACTTTCACACTGGTTGCAATTATTCGTTTTATACGATGGAAAAACTGTTGTATTTATTTTGTATTTGGCGCTTCTGGCGTTGACTTCTTAGGCCGTAACTATTCGATCTGGTGGAGCAACGCCCTAAAGTTAAGCCTAGGTTGCACGGAACGTAGAAATGACCATTACTTTCATACTGGTTGCAATTATTCATTTTATACGATGGAAAGACTGTTGTGTTTATATTGTATTTTATGCTTCTGGCGTTGACTTCTAAGGTCCTAGCTATTCGATCTGGTGGAGCAACGCCCTAGAGTGAAGCCTAGGATGCGCGGAACGTAGAAATGACCACCACTTTCACACTGGTTGCAATTATTCCAGTTATACGATGGAAAAACTGTTGTATTTTTTGTATTTTATGTATCGGGCGTTGACTTCTAAGGCGCTAGCTATTCGATCTGGTGTAGCATCGCCCTAGAGTGAAGCCTAGGTTGCCGGGAACATAGAAATGACCATTACTTCCACACTGTTTGCAATTATTCATTTTATACAATGGAAAAACAGTTGCATTTTTATTGTATTTTATTCTTCTGGCGTTGACTTCTAAGGTCCTAGCTATCCGATTTCGTGGGGCAACGTCCAAGAGTGAAACCTATGTTGCCCGAAACGTAGAAAAGACCATTACTTTCACACTGGTTGCAATAATTCTTTTTATACTATGGAAAAACTGTTCTATTTATTTTGTTTTTGGTGCTTCTGGCGTTGACTTCTTAGGCCCTAACTATTGGATCTGGTGGACCAACGCCCTAGAGTGAAGCCTAAGTTGCCCGGAACGTGGAAATGACCATCGCTTTCACACTGCTTGCAATTATTCATTTTATACAATGGAAAAACTGATGTATTTTTATTGTATTTTATTCTTCTGGCGTTGACTTCTGAGGTCCTAGCTATCCGATATCGTGGGGCAACGTCCAAGAGTGAAGCCTATGTTGCCCGAAACGTAGAAAAGACCATTACTTTCACACTGGTTGCAATAATTCTTTTTATACGATGGAAAAACTGCTGTATTTATATTGTATTTTATGCTTCTGGCGTTGTCTTCTAGGGCCGTAGCTATTCGATGTGGTGGAGCAACGCCCTAGAGTGATACCTAGGTTGCCTGGAACGTATAAATGGCCATTACTTTCACGCTGGTTGCAATTATTGGTTTTATACAATGGAAAACCTGTTGTATTTATATTATGTTTTATGCTTCTGGCGTTGACTTCTAAGGCCGTACTTATTCGATGTGTTGGGGCAACGCCCTAGAGTGAAGCCTAGGTTGCCCGGAATGTATAAATGACCATTACTCTCACACTGGTTGCAATTATTCGTTTTATACGATGGAAAAACTGTTGTATTTATTTTGTATTTGGTGCTTCTGGCGTTGACTTCTTAGGCCCTAACTATTCGATCTGGTGGAGCAACGCCCTAAAGTTAAGCCTAGGTTGCACGGAACGTAGAAATGACCATTACTTTCATACTGGTTGCAATTATTCGTTTTATACGATGGAAAGACTGTTGTGTTTATATTGTATTTTATGCTTCTGGCGTTGACTTCTAAGGTCCTAGCTATTCGATCTGGTGGAGCAACGCCCTAGAGTGAAGCCTAGGATGCCCGGAACGTAGAAATGACCACCACTTTCACACTGGTTGCAATTATTCCAGTTATACGATGGAAAAACAGTTGTATTTTTTGTATTTTATGTATCGGGCGTTGACTTCTAAGGCGCTAGCTATTCGATCTGGTGTAGCATCGCCCTAGAGTGAAGCCTAGGTTGCCCGGAACATAGAAATGACCATTACTTCCACACTGTTTGCAATTATTCATTTTATACAATGGAAAAACAGTTGCACCTTTATTGTATTTTAATCTTCTGGCGTTGACTTCTAAGGTCTTAGCTATCCGATTTCGTGGGGCAACGTCCAAGAGTGAAGCCTATGTTGCCCGAAACGTAGAAAAGACCATTACTTTCACACTGGTTGCAATAATTCTTTTTATACTATGGAAAAACTGTTCTATTTATTTTGTTTTTGGTGTTTCTGGCGTTGACTTCTTAGGCCCTAACTATTGGATCTGGTGGACCAACGCCCTAGAGTGAAGCCTAAGTTGCCCGGAACGTGGAAATGACCATCGCTTTCACACTGGTTGCAATTATTCATTCTATACAATGGAAAAACTGTTGTATTTTTATTGTATTTTATGCTTCTGGCGTTGACTTCTAAGGCCCTAACTATTCGACCTGGTGGAGCAACGCCGTAGAGTGAAGCCTAGGTTGCCCGGAACGTAGAAATGACCATTACTTTCACACTGGATGCAATTATTCATGCTATACGATGAAAAAACTGTTCCATTTTTATTGTATTTTCTTCTTCTGGCTTTGACTTCTAAGGTCCTAGCTATTCGATCTTGTGGGGGAACGTCTAAGAGTGAAGCCTATGTAGCCCGGAACGTAGAAATGACCATAACTTTCTTACTGGTTGCAATTATTCCTTTTATAAGATGGAGAAACTGTTGTATTTTTATTGTATTTTATGCTTCTGGCGTTGTCTTCTAAGGCCGTAGCTATTCGATGTGGTGGAGCAACGCCCTAGAGTGATGCCTAGGTCGCCTGGAACGTAGAATTGACCATATCTTTCACACTGGTTGCAATTATACCTGTTATACGATGGAAAAACTGTTGTATTTATAATGTATTTTATGCTTCTGGCGTTGAGTTCTTAGGCCCTAACTATTCGAACTGTTGGAACAACGACCTAGAGTGAAGCCTAGGTTGCCCGGTGCGTAGAAATGACCATTACTTTCACACTTGTTGCAATTATTCGTTTTATTCGATGGAAATACTGTTGTATTTATTTTGTATTTGGTGCTCCTGTCGTTGACTTCTAAGGCCCTAGCTATTCGATCTGGTGCAGCAACGCCCTAGAGTGAAGCCTAGGTTGCCCGGACCGTAGAAATGACCATCACCTTCACTCTGGTTGCAATTATTCCTGTTATACGATGGAAAAACTGATGTATTTGTATTGTATTTTATGCTTCGGCCGTTGACTTCTGAGGCCCTAACTATTGGATCTGGTGGAGCAACGCCCTAGGGTGAAGCCGAGGTTGGCCGGAACGTATAAATGACCATTACTTTCACACTGGTTGCAATTATTCGTTTTATACGATGGAAAAACTGTTGTATTTTTATTGTATTTTATGTATCGCGCGTTGACTTCTAAGGCGCTAGCTATTCGATCTGGTGTAGCATCGCCCTAGAGTGAAGCCTAGGTTGCCCGGAACATAGAAATGACCATTACTTCCACACTGGTTGCAATTATTCGTTTTATACAATGGAAAAACTGTTGTACTTTTATTGTATTTTATGCTTCTGGCGTTGACTTCTAAGGCCGTAGCTATTCGATGTGGTGGGGCAACGCCCTAGAGTGAAGCCTAGGTTCCCAGGAACGTATAAATGACCATTACTTTCACACTGGTTGCAATTATTCGTTTTATACGATGGAAAAACTGTTGTATTTATTTTGTATTTGGTGCTTCTGGCGTTGACTTCTTAGGCCCTAACTATTGGATCTGGTGGACCAACGCCCTAGGGTGAAGCCTAGGTTGCCCGAGGCGTAGAAATGACCATTACTTTCACACTGGTTGCAGTTATTCATGCTATACGATGGCAAAACTGTTGCATTTTTATTGTATTTTCTTCTTCTGGCTTTGACTTCTAAGGTCCTAGCTATTCGATCTTGTGGGGCAACGTCTAAGAGTGAAGCCCATGTTGCCGGGAACGTAGAAATGGCCATAACTTTCTTACTGGTTGCAATTATTCATTTTAGACGATGGAAAAACTGTTGTATTTATATTGTTTTTTATGCTTCTGGCGTTGTCTTCTAAGGCTGTAGCTATTCGATGTGGTGGAGCAACGCCCTAGAGTGATGCCTAGGTCGCGTGGAACGTAGAAATGACCATATCTTTCACACTGGTTGCAATTATACCTGTTATACGATGGAAAAACTGTTGTATTTATACTGTATCTTATGCTCCTGGCGTTGACTTCTTAGGCCCTAACTATTCGAACTGTTGGAACAACGCCCTAGAGTGAAGCCTAGGTTGCCCGGAACGTAGAAATGACCATTACTTTCACACTGGTTGCAATTATTCATGCTATACGATGGAAGAACTGTTGTATTTTTATTGTATTTTATGCTTCTGGCTTTGACTTCTACGGTCCTAGCTATTCGATCTGGTGGAGCAACGCCCTGGAGTGAAGCCCGGGTTGCACGTAATGTAGAGGTGACCGTAACTTTCACACTGGTTGCAATTACTCCTGTTATACGATGGAAAAACTGTTGTATTTATACTGTATTTTATGCTTCTGGCGCTGACTTCTTAGGCCCTAACTATTCGATCTGGTGTATCAACGCCCTAGAGTGAAGCCTAGGTTGCCCAGAACGTAGAAATGACCATTACTTTCACACTGGCTGCAATTACTCCTGTTATGCGATGGAAAATCTGTTGCATTTTTATTGTATTTTATGCTTCTGGCGTTGAAATCTAAGTCCCTGACTATTCGATCCGGTGGAGCAACGCCCTAAGGTTAAGCCTAGGTTGCACGGAACGTAGAAATGGCCATTACTTTCATACTGGTTGCAATTATTCGTTTTATACGATGGAAAAACTGTTGTATTTGTATTGTATTTTATGCTTCGGGCGTTGACTCCTAAGGGCCTAACTATTGAATCTGGTGGAGCAACGACCTAGAGTGAAGCCTAGGTTGCACGGAATGTAGAAGTGACCATAACTTTCACACTGGTTGCAATTACTCGTTTTATACAATGGAAGAACTGTTGTATTAATTTCGTATTTTATCCTTCCGGCGTTGACTTCTAAGACCCTAACTATTCGATCTGGTGGAGCAACGCCCTAGAGTGAAGCCTAAGTTGCCCGGAACGTGGAAATGTCCATCACTTTCACACTGGTTGCAATTATTCCTGTTATACGTTGGAAAAACTGTTGTATTTATATTGTATTTTATGCTTCTGGCGTTGACGTCTTAGGCGGTAACCGTTCGATCTGGTGGAACAACGCCCTGGAATGAAGCCTAGGCTTACCGGAACGTAGAAATGACCATTACTTTCACACTGGTTGCAGTTATTCATGCTATACGATGGAAAAACTGTTGCATTTTTATTGTATTTTATGCTTCTGGCGTTGACTTCTAAGGTCCTAGCTATTCGATCTTGTGGGGCAACGCCCTAGGGTGAAGCCTAGGTTTACCGGAACGTAAAAATGACCATTACTTTCACACTGGTTGCAGTTATTCATGCTATACGATGGAAAAACTGTTGCATTTTTATTGTATTTTCTTCTTCTGGCTTTGATTTCTAAGGTCCTAGCTATTCGATCTTGTGGGGCAACGTCTAAGAGTGAAGCCTATGTTGCCGGGAACGTAGAAATGGCCATAACTTTCTTACTGGTTGCAATTATTCATTTTATACGATGGAAGAACTGTTGTATTTGTATTGTATTTTATGCGTCTGGTGTTGTTTTCAAAGGCTCTAACTATTCGACCTGGTTGAGCAACGCCCTAGAGTGTAGCCTAGGTTGCCCGGAACGTAGAAATGACCATAACTTTCTTACTGGTTGCAATTATTCCTTTTATAAGATGGAAAAACTGTTGTATTTTTATTGTATTTTATGCTTCTGGCGTTGTCTTCTAAGGTCCTAGCTATTCGATCTTGTGGGGCAACGCCCTAGAGTGAAGCCTAGGTTGCCCGGAACGTAGAAATGACCATAACTTTCACACTGGTTGCTATTATTCGTTTTATACAATGGAAAAACTGTTGTATTTATATTGTGTTTTATGCTTCTGGCGTTGACATCTTAGGCCGTAACTGTTCGATCTGGTGGAACAACGGCCTAGAATGAAGCCTAGGTTGCCCGGAACGTAGAAATGACCAATACTTTCACACTGGTTGTAATTATTCATGCTATACGATGAAAAAACTGTTGCATTTTTATTGTATTTTCTTCTTCTGGCTTTGACTTCTAAGTTCCTAGCTATTCGATCTTGTGGGGCAACGTCTAAGAGTGAAGCCTATGTAGCCCGGAACGTAGAAATGACCATAACTTTCTTACTGGTTGCAATTATTCCTTTTATAAGATGGAAAAACTGTTGTATTTTTATTGTATTTTATGCTTCTGGCGTTGTCTTCTAAGGCCGTAGCTATTCGATGTGGTGGAGCAACGCCCTAGGGTGATGCCTAGGTCGCCTGGAACGTAGAAATGACCATATCTTTCACACTGGTTGCAATTATACCTGTTATACGATGGAAAAACTGTTGTATTTATATTGTATTTTATGCTTCTGGCGTTGAGTTCTTAGGCCCTAACTATTCGAACTGTTGGAACAACGCCCTAGAGTGAAGCCTAGGCTGCCCGGTACGTAGAAATGACCATTACTTTCACACTTGTTGCAATTATTCGTTTTATTCGATGGAAAAACTGTTGTATTTATTTTGTATTTGGTGCTTCTGTCGTTGACTTCTAAGGCCCTAGCTATTCGATCTGGTGCAGCAACGCCCTAGAGTGAAGCCTAGGTTGCCCGGACCGTAGAAATGACCATCACCTTCACTCTGGTTGCAATTATTCCTGTTATACGATGGAAAAACTGATGTATTTGTATTGTATTTTATGCTTCGGCCGTTGACTTCTGAGGCCCTAACTATTGGATCTGGTGGAGCAACGCCCTAGGGTGAAGCCGAGGTTGGCCGGAACGTATAAATGACCATTACTTTCACACTGGTTGCAATTATTCGTTTTATACGATGGAAAAACTGTTGTATTTATTTTCTATTTGGTGCTTCTGGCGTTGACTTCTTAGGCCCTAACTATTGGATCTGGTAGAGCAACGCCCTAGGGCGAAGCCTAGGTTGCCCGAGGCGTAGAAATGACCATTACTTTCACACTGGTTGCAATTGTTCATGCTATACGATGGAAAAGCTGTTGTATTTTTATTGTATTTTATGCTTCTGGCGTTGACGTCTAAGGTCCTAGCTATTCGATCTGGTGGAGCAACACCCTAGAGTGAAGCCTAGGTTGCCCGGAACGTAGAAATGACCACAACTTTCACACTGGTTGCTATTATTCGTTTTATACGATGGAGAAACTGTTGTATTTATATTGTATTTTATGCTTCTGGCGTTGACATCTTAGGCGGTAACTGTTCGATCTGGTGGAACAACGCCCTAGAGTGGAGCCTAGGTTGCCCGGAACGTATAAATGACCATTACTTTCACACTGGTTGCAATTATTCGTTTTATGCGACGGAAAAACTGTTGTATTTATTTTCTATTTGGTGCTTCTGGCGTTGACTTCTTAGGCCCTAACTATTGGATCTGGTGGAGCAACGCCCTAGGGTGAAGCCCAGGTTGCCCGAGACGTAGAAATGACCATTACTTTCACACTTGTTGCAATTATTCGTTTTATTCGATGGAAAAACTGTTGTATTTATTTTGTATTTGGTGCTTCTGGCGTTGACTCCTTAGGCCCGAACTATTGGATCTGGTGGAGCAACGCCCTAGGGTGAAGCCTAGGTTGCCCGAGACGTAGAAATGACCATTACTTTCACACTGGTTGCAATTATACATGCTATACGATGGAAAAACTGTTGTAATTTTATTGTATTTTATGCTACTGGCCTTGACTTCTAAGGCCGTAGCTATTCGATGTGGTGGGGCAACGCACTAGAGTGGAGCCTAGATTGCCCGGAACGTATAAATGACCATTACTTTCACACTGGTTGCAATTATTAGTTTTATACGATGGAAAAACTGTTGTGTTTATTTTCTATTTGGTGCTTCTGGCGTTGACTTCTCAGGCCCTAGCTATTGGATCTGGTGAAGCAACGCCCTATGGTGAAGCCCAGGTTGCCCGAGACGTAGAAATGACCATTACTTTCACACTGGTTGCAATTATTCATGCTATACTATGTAAAAACTGTTGTATTTTTATTGTATTTTATGTATCGGGCGTTGACTTCTAAGGCGCTAGCTATTCGATCTGGTGGAGCATCGCCCTAGAGTGAAGCCTAGGTTGCCCGGACCGTAGAAATGACCATCACCTTCACTCTGGTTGCAATTATTCCTGTTATACGATGGAAAAACTGATGTATTTGTATTGTATTTTATGCTTCGGCCGTTGACTTCTGAGGCCCTAACTATTGCATCTGGTGGAGCAACGCCCTAGGGTGAAGCCGAGGTTGGCCGGAACGTATAAATGACCATTACTTTCACACTGGTTGCAATTATTCGTTTTATACGATGGAAAAACTGTTGTATTTATTTTCTATTTGGTGCTTCTGGCGTTCACTTCTTAGGCCCTAACTATTGGATCTGGTAGAGCAACGCCCTAGGGTGAAGCCTGGGTTGCCCGAGGCGTAGAAATGACCATTATTTTCACACTGGTTGCAATTGTTCATGCTATACGATGGAAAAACTGTTGTATTTTTATTGTATTTTATGCTTCTGCCGTTGA
Source organism: Calliopsis andreniformis (assembly GCF_051401765.1). Lineage (NCBI taxonomy): Eukaryota > Metazoa > Arthropoda > Insecta > Hymenoptera > Andrenidae > Calliopsis > Calliopsis andreniformis. Next base: position 22,879,343 of record NW_027480422.1, read on the forward strand.
CGTCTAAGGTCCTAGCTATTCGATGTGGTGGATCAACGCCCTAGAGTGATGCCTAGGTCGCCTGGAACGTAGAAATGACCATATCCTTCACACTGGTTGCAATTATACCTGTTATACGATGGAAAAACTGTTGTATTTATACTGTATTTTATGCTTCTAGCGTTGACTTCTTAGGCCCTAACTATTCGAACTGTTGGAACAACGCCCTAGAGTGAAGCCTAGGTTGCCCGAAACGTAGAAAAGACCATTACTTTCACACTGGTTGCAATTATTCTTTTTATACTATAGAAAAACTGTTGTATTTGTATTGTATTTTATGCGTCTGGTGTTGTTTTCTAAGGCTCTAACTATTCGACCTGGTTGAGCAACGCCCTAGAGTGTAGCCTAGGATGCCCGGAACGTAGAAATGACCATTACTTTCACACTGGATGCAATTATTCATGCTATACGATGAAAAAACTGTTGCATTTTTATTGTATTTTCTTCTTCTGGCTTTGACTTCTAAGGTCCTAGCTATTCGATCTTGTGGGGCAACGCCCTAGAGTGAAGCCTAGGTTGCCCGGAACGTAGAAATGACCATAACTTTCACACTGGTTGCTATTATTCGTTTTATACAATGGAAAAACTGTTGTATTTATATTGTGTTTTATGCTTCTGGCGTTGACATCTTAGGCCGTAACTGTTCGATCTGGTGGAACAACGGCCTAGAATGAAGCCTAGGTTGCCCGGAACGTAGAAATGACCAATACTTTCACACTGGTTGTAATTATTCATGCTATACGATGAAAACACTGTTGCATTTTTATTGTATTTTCTTCTTCTGGCTTTGACTTCTAAGGTCCTAGCTATTCGATCTTGTGGGGCAACGTCTAAGAGTGAAGCCTATGTAGCCCGGAACGTAGAAATGACCATAACTTTCTTACTGGTTGCAATTATTCCTTTTATAAGATGGAAAAACTGTTGTATTTTTATTGTATTTTATGCTTCTGGCGTTGTCTTCTAAGGCCGTAGCTATTCGATGTGGTGGAGCAACGCCCTAGGGTGATGCCTAGGTCGCCTGGAACGTAGAAATGACCATATCTTTCACACTGGTTGCAATTATACCTGTTATACGATGGAAAAACTGTTGTATTTATATTGTATTTTATGCTTCTGGCGTTGAGTTCTTAGGCCCTAACTATTCGAACTGTTGGAACAACGCCCTAGAGTGAAGCCTAGGCTGCCCGGTACGTAGAAATGACCATTACTTTCACACTTGTTGCAATTATTCGTTTTATTCGATGGAAAAACTGTTGTATTTATTTTGTATTTGGTGCTTCTGTCGTTGACTTCTAAGGCCCTAGCTATCCGATCTGGTGCAGCAACGCCCTAGAGTGAAGCCTAGGTTGCCCGGACCGTAGAAATGACCATCACCTTCACTCTGGTTGCAATTATTCCTGTTATACGATGGAAAAACTGATGTATTTGTATTGTATTTTATGCTTCGGCCGTTGACTTCTGAGGCCCTAACTATTGGATCTGGTGGAGTAACGCCCTAGGGTGAAGCCGAGGTTGGCCGGAACGTATAAATGACCATTACTTTCACACTGGTTGCAATTATTCGTTTTATACGATGGAAAAACTGTTGTATTTGTTTTCTATTTGGTGCTTCTGGCGTTGACTTCTAAGGCCGTAGCTATTCGATGTGGTGGGGCAACGCCCTAGAGTGAAGCCTGGGTTGCCCGGAACGTATAAATGACCATTACTTTCACACTGGTTGCAGTTATTCATGCTATACGTTGGAAAAACTGTTGCATTTTTATTGTATTTTCTTCTTCTGGCTTTGACTTCTAAGGTCCTAGCTATTCGATCTTGTGGGGCAACGTCTAAGAGTGAAGCCTATGTTGCCGGGAACGTAGAAATGGCCATAACTTTCTTACTGGTTGCAATTATTCATTTTATACGATGGAAAAACTGTTGTATTTATATTGCATTTTATGCTTCTGGCGTTGTCTTCTAAGGCCGTAGCTATTCGATGTGGTGGAGCAACGCCCTAGAGTGATGCCTAGGTCGCCTGGACCGTAGAAATGACCATATCTTTCACACTGGTTGCAATTATACCTGTTATACGATGGAAAAACTGTTGTATTTATACTGTATTTTATGCTTCTGGCGTTGACTTCTTAGGCCCTAACTATTCGAACTGTTGGAAAAACGCCCTAGAGTGAAGCCTAGGTTGCCCGGAACGTAGAAATCACCATAACTTTAACACTTGTTGCAATTATTCGTTTTATTCGATGGAAAAACTGTTGTATTTATTTTGTATTTGGTGCTTCTGGCGTTGACTCCTTAGGCCCGAACTATTGGATCTGGTGGAGCAACGCCCTAGGGTGAAGCCTAGGTTGCCCGAGACGTAGTAATGACCATTACTTTCACACTGGTTGCAATTATACATGCTATACGATGGAAGAACTGTTGTATTTTTATTGTATTTTATGCTACTGGCGTTGACTTCTAAGGCCGTAGCTATTCGATGTGGTGGGGCAACGCACTAGAGTGGAGCCTAGATTGCCCGGAACGTATAAATGACCATTACTTTCACACTGGTTGCAATTATTCGTTTTATACGATGGAAAAACTGTTGTATTTATTTTCTATTTGGTGCCTCTGGCGTTGACTTCTCAGGCCCTAGCTATTGGATCTGGTGGAGCAACGCCCTATGGTGAAGCCCAGGTTGCCCGAGACGTAGAAATGACCATTACTTTCACACTGGTTGCAATTATTCATGCTATACGATGTAAAAACTGTTGTATTTTTATTGTATTTTATGTATCGGGCGTTGACTTCTAAGGCGCTAGCTATTCGATCTGGTGTAGCATCGCCCTAGAGTGAAGCCTAGGTTGCCCGGAACATAGAAATGACCATTACTTCCTCACTGGTTGCAATTATTCGTTTTATACAATGGAAAAACTGTTGTACTTTTATTGTATTTTATGCTTCTGGCGTTGACTTCTAAGGCCGTAGCTATTCGATGTGGTGCGGCAACGCCCTAGAGTGAAGCCTAGGTTCCCCGGAACGTATAAATCACCATTAATTTCACACTGGTTGCAATTATTCGTTTTATATGATGGAAAAACTCTTGTATTTATTTTGTATTTGGTGCTTCTGGCGTTGACTTCTCAGGCCCTAACTATTGGATCTGGTGGAGCAACGCCCTAGGGTGAAGCCTAGGTTGCCCGAGACGTAGAAATGACCATTACTTTCACACTGGTTGCAATTATTCATGGTATACGATGGAAAAACTGTTGTATTTTTATTGTATTTTATGCTACTGGCGTTGACTTCTAAGGCCTTAACTATTGGATCTGGTGGGTCAACGCCCTAGGGTGAAGCTGAGTTTGGCCAGAACGTAGAAATGACCATAACTTTCATAGTGGTTGCAATTATTCGTTTTATACGATGGAAAAGCTGTTGTATTTTTATTGTATTTTGTGCTTCTGGCGTTGACTTTTAATGTCCTAGCTATTCGATCTCGTGGCGCAACGTCCAAGATTGAAGCCTATGCTGCCCGAAACGTAGAAAAGACCATTACATTCACACTGGTGGCAATTACTCTTTTTATACTATGGAAAAACTGTTGTATTTGTATTGTATTTTATGCGCCTGGAGTTGTTTTCTAATGCCCTAACTATTCGACCTGGTGGAGCAACGCCCTAGAGTGAAGCCTAGGTTGCACGGAGCGTAGAAATGCCCATTACTTTCACACTGGTTGTAATTATTCCTGTTATACGATGGAATAACTGTAGTAAGTTCCTTTTATTTTATGATCCTGGTGTTGACTTCTAAGGCCCTAGCTATTCGATCTGGTGGAGCAACGCCCTAGAGTGAAGCCTAGGTTGCCCGGACCGTAGAAATGACCATCACCTTAACTCTGGTTGCAATTATTCCTGTTAAACGATGGAAAAACTGATGCATTTGTATTGTATTTTATGCTTCGGCCGTTGACTTCTGAGGCCCTAACTATTGGATCTGGTGGAGCAACGCCCAAGGCTGAAGACGAGGCTGCCCGGAACGTAGAAATGACCATAACTATTATACTGGTTGCAACTTTGGTTTTATACGATGGAAAACCTGTTGTATTTATATTGTGTTTTATGCTTCTGGCGTTGACTTCTAAGGCCGTAGCTACTCGATGTGGTGGGGCAACGCCCTCGTGTGAAGCCTAGGTTGCCCGGAACGTATAAATGACCATTACTTTCACACTGGTTGCAGTTATTCATGCTATACGATGGAAAAACTGTTGCATTTTTATTGTATTTTCTTCTTCTGGCTTTGACTTCTAAGGTCCTTGCTATTCGATCTGGTGGACCAACGCCCTAGAGTGAAGCCGAGGTTGGCCGGAACGTAGAAATGACCATAACTTTCATACTGGTTGCAATTATTCGTTTTATACGATGGAAAAATTGTTGTATTTTCATTGAATTTTATGCTTCTGGCGTTGACTTCTAAGGCCCTAGCTATTCGATATGGTGGAGCAACACCCTAGAGTGAAGCCTAGGTTGCACGGAATGTAGAAGTGACCATAACCTTCACACTGGTTGCAATTATTCGTTTTATACAATGGAAAAACTGTTGTATTAATTTTGTATTTTATGCTTCTGGCGTTGACTACTTAGGCCCTAACTATTGGATCTGGTGGAGCAACGCCCAAGGGTGAAGCCGAGGTTGCCTGGAACGTAGAAATGACCATAACTTTTATACTGGTTGCAACTTTGGTTTTATACGATGGAAAACCTGTTGTATTTATATTGTGTTTTATGCTTCTGGCGTTGACTTCTAAGACCCTAACTATTCGATCTGGTGGAGCAACGCCCTAGGGTGAAGCCTAAGTTGCCCGGAACGTGGAAATGTCCATCACTTTCACACTGGTTGGAATTATTCCTGTTATACGTTGGAAAAACTGTTGTATTTTTATTGTATTTTATGCTTCGGGCGTTGTCTTCTAAGGCCCTAACTAGTGGATCTGGTGTAGCCACGCCCTAGGGTGAAGCCAAGCTTGCCCGGAACGTAGAAATTACCATAACTTTCATACTGGCTGCAATTATTCATGCTATACGATGGAAAAACTGTTGTATTTTTATTCTATTTTATGCTTCTGGCGTTGACTTCTAACGTCCTAGTTATTCGACCTCGTGGGACAACGTCCAAGAGTGAAGCCTAAGTTGCCTGGAACGTAGAAATGACCAACACTTTCACACTGATTGCATTCATTCCCGTTGTACGATGGAAAAACTGTTGAATTTTTTGTATTTTATGTATCGGGCGTTGACTTCTAAGGCGCTAGCTATTCGATCTGGTGTAGCATCGCCCTAGAGTGAAGCCTAGGTTGCCCGGAACATAGAAATGACCATTACTTCCACACTGTTTGCAATTATTCATTATATACAATGGAAAAACTGTTGTATTTATTTTGTATTTGGTGCTTCTGGCGTTGACTTCTTAGGCCCTAACTATTCGATCTGGTGGACCAACGCCCTAGAGTGAAGCCTAGGTTGCCCGGAACGTAGAAATGACCATAACTTTCACACTGTTGGCAATAATTCTTTTTATACGATGGAAAAACTGATGTATTTATATTGTATTTTATGCTTCTGGCGTTGACGTCTTAGGCGGTAACCGTTCGATCTGGTGGAACAACGCCCTGGAATGAAGCCTAGGTTGCCCGGAACGTAGAAATGACCATTACTTTCACACTGGTTGCAGTTATTCATGCTATACGATGGAAAAACTGTTGCATTTTTATTGTATTTTCTTCTTCTGGCTTTGACTTCTAAGGTCCTAGCTATTCGATCTTGTGGGGCAACGCCCTAGGGTGAAGCCTAGGTTGCCCGAGACGTAGAAATGACCATTACTTTCACACTGGTTGCAATTATTGATGCTATACGATGGAAAAACTGTTGTATTTTTATTGTATTTTATGCTTCTGGCGTTGACTTCTAAGGTCCTAGCTATTCGATCTGGTGCAGCAACGCCCTAGAGTGAAGCCTAGGTTGCCCGGAACGTAGAAATGACCATAACTTTCACACTGGTTGCTATCATTCGTTTTTTACGATGGAAAAACTGTTGTATTTTTATTGTGTTTTATGCATCTGGCGTTGACTTCTAAGGTCCTAGCTATTCGATCTGGTGGAACAACGCCCTAGAATGAAGCCTAGGCTTACCGGAACGTAGAAATGACCATTACTTTCACACTGGTTGCAGCTATTCGTGCTATACGATGGAAAAACTGTTGCATTTTTATTGTATTTTCTTCTTCTGGCTTTGACTTCTAAGGTCCTAGCTATTCGAACTTGTGGGGCAACGTCTAAGAGTGAAGCCTATGTTGCCGGGAACGTAGAAATGGCCATAACTTTCTTACTGGTTGCAATTATTCATTTTATACGATGGAAGATCTGTTGTATTTAAATTGTATTTTATGCTTCTGGCGTTGTCTTCTAAGGCCGTAGCTATTCGATGTGGTGGAGCAACGCCCTAGAGTGATGCCTAGGTCGCCTGGAACGTAGAAATGACCATATCCTTCACACTGGTTGCAATTATACCTGTTATACGATGGAAAAACTGTTGTATTTATACTGTATTTTATGCTTCTAGCGTTGACTTCTTAGGCCCTAACTATTCAAACTGTTGGAACAACGCCCTAGAGTGAAGCCTAGGTTGCCCGGAACGTAGAAATGACCATTACTTTCACACTTGTTGCAATTATTCGTTTTATTCGATGGAAAAACTGTTGTATTTATTTTGTATTTGGTGCTTCTGGCGTTGACTCCTTAGGCCCGAACTATTGGATCTGGTGGAGCAACGCCCTAGGGTGAAGCCTAGGTTGCCCGAGACGTAGAAATGACCATTACTTTCACACTGGTTGCAATTATACATGCTATACGATGGAAAAACTGTTGTATTTTTATTGTATTTTATGCTACTGGCGTTGACTTCTAAGGCCGTAGCTATTCGATGTGGTGGGGCAACGCACTAGAGTGGAGCCTAGATTGCCCGGAACGTATAAATGACCATTACTTTCACACTGGTTGCAATTATTCGTTTTATACGATGGAAAAACTTTTGTATTTATTTTCTATTTGGTGCTTCTGGCGTTGACTTATCAGGCCTTAGCTATTGGATCTGGTGGAGCAACGCCCTATGGTGAAGCCCAGGTTGCCCGGGACGTAGAAATGACCATTACTTTCACACTGGTTGCAATTATTCATGCTATACGGTGTAAAAACTGTTGCATTTTTATTGTATTTTATGTATCGGGCGTTGACTTCTAAGGCGCTAGCTATTCGATCTGATGTAGCATCGCCCTAGAGTGAAGCCTAGGTTGCCCGGAACATAGAAATGACCATTACTTCCTCACTGGTTGCAATTATTCGTTTTATACAATGGAAAAACTGTTGTACTTTCATTGTATTTTATGCTTCTGGCGTTGACTTCTAAGGCCGTAGCTATTCGATGTGGTGCGGCAACGCCCTAGAGTTAAGCCTAGGTTCCCCGGAACGTATAAATGACCATTAATTTCACACTGGTTGCAATTATTCGTTTTATACGATGGAAAAACTCTTGTATTTATTTTGTATTTGGTGCTTCTGGCGTTGACTTCTCAGGCCCTAACTATTGGATCTGGTGGAGCAACGCCCTAGGGTGAAGCCTAGGTTGCCCGAGACGTAGAAATGACCATTACTTTCACACTGGTTGCAATTATTCATGATATACGATGGAAAAACTGTTGTATTTTTATTGTATTTTATGCTACTGGCGTTGACTTCTAAGGCCTTAACTATTGGATCTGGTGGGTCAACGCCCTAGGGTGAAGCTGAGGTTGGCCGGAACGTAGAAATGACCATAACTTTCATAGTGGTTGCAATTATTCGTTTTATACGATGGAAAAACTGTTGTATTTATTTTCTATTTGGTGCTTCTGGCGTTGACTTCTTAGGCCCTAACTATTGGATCTGGTAGAGCAACGCCCTAGGGTGAAGCCTAGGTTGCCCGAGGCGTAGAAGTGACCATTACTTTCACACTGGTTGCAATTATTCATGCTATACGATGGAAAAACTGTTGCATTTTTATTGTATTTTATGCTTCTGGCGTTGACGTCTAAGGTCCTAGCTATTCGATCTGGTGGAGCAACACCCTAGAGTGAAGCCTAGGTTGCCCGGAACGTAGAAATGACCTTAGGTTTCACACTGGTTGCTATTATTCGTTTTATACGATGGAGAAACAGTTGTATTTATATTGTATTTTATGCTTCTGGCGTTGACATCTTAGGCGGTAACTGTTCGATCTGGTGGAACAACGCCCTAGAGTGGAGCCTAGGTTGCGCGGAACGTATAAATGACCATTACTTTCACACTGGTTGCAATTATTCGTTTTATGCGACGGAAAAACTGTTGTATTTATTTTCTATTTGGTGCTTCTGGCGTTGACTTCTTAGGCCCTAACTATTGGATCTGGTGGAGCAACGCCCTAGGGTGAAGCCCAGGTTGCCCGAGACGTAGAAATGACCATTACTTTCACACTGGTTACAATTATTCATGCTATACAATGGAAAAACTGTTGTATTTATATTGTATTTTATGCTTCTGGCGTTGACATCTTAGGCGGTAACTGTTCGATCTGGTGGTACAACGCCCTAGAATGAAGCCTAGGTTGCCCGGAACGTAGAAATGACCATTACTTTCACACTGGTTGCAGTTATTCGTGCTATACGATGGAAAAACTGTTGCATTTTTATTGTACTTTCTTCTTCTGGCTTTGACTTCTAAGGTCCTAGCTATTCGACCTTGTGGGGCAACGTCTAAGAGTGAAGCCTATGTTGCCGGGAACGTAGAAATGGCCATAACTTTCTTACTGGTTGCAATTATTCATTTTATACGATGGAAGAACTGTTGTATTTAAATTGTATTTTATGCTTCTGGCGTTGTCTTCTAAGGCCGTAGCTATTCGATGTGGTGGAGCAACGCCCTAGAGTGATGCTTAGTTCGCCTGGAACGTAGAAATGACCATATCCTTCACACTGGTTGCAATTATACCTGTTATACGATGGAAAAACTGTTGTATTTATACTGTATTTTATGCTTCTAGCGTTGACTTCTTAGGCCCTAACTATTCGAACTGTTGGAACAACGCCCTAGAGTGAAGCCTAGGCTGCCCGGAACGTAGAAATGACCATTACTTTCACACTTGTTGCAATTATTCGTTTTATTCGATGGAAAAACTGTTGTATGTATTTTGTATTTGGTGCTTCTGGCGTTGACTCCTTAGGCCCGAACTATTGGATCTGGTGGAGCAACGCCCTAGGGTGAAGCCTAGGTTGCCCGAGGCGTAGAAATGACCATTACTTTCACACTGGTTGCAATTATTCATGCTATACGATGGAAAAACTGTTGTATTTTTATTGTATTTTATGCTTCTGGCGTTGACGTCTAAGGTCCTAGCTATTCGATCTGGTGGAGCAACACCCTAGAGTGAAGCCTAGGTTGCCCGGAACGTAGAAATGACCATAACTTTCACACTGGTTGCTATTATTCGTTTTATACGATTGAGAAACTGTTGTATTTATATTGTATTTTATGCTTCTGGCGTTGACATCTTAGGCGGTAACTGTTCGATCTGGTGGAACAACGCCCTAGAGTGGAGCCTAGGTTGCCCGGAACGTATAAATGACCATTACTTTCACACTGGTTGCAATTATTCATGCTATACAATGGAAAAACTGTTGTATTTATATTGTATTTTATGCTTCTGGCGTTGACATCTTAGGCGGTAACTGTTCGATCTGGAGGAACAACGCCCTAGAGTGAAGCCTAGGTTGCCCGGAACATAGAAATGACCATTACTTCCACACTGGTTGCAATTATTCGTTTATACAATGGAAAAACTGTTGTACTTTTATTGTATTTTATGCTTCTGGCGTTGACTTCTAAGGCCGTAGCTATTCGATGTGGTGGGGCAACGCCCTAGAGTGAAGCCTAGGTTCCCCGGAACGTATAAATGACCATTACTTTCACACTGGTTGCAATTATTCGTTTTATACGATGGAAAAACTCTTGTATTTATTTTGTATTTGGTGCTTCTGGCGTTGACTTCTCAGGCCCTAACTATTGGATCTGGTGGAGCAACGCCCTAGGGTGAAGCCTAGGTTGCCCGAGACGTAGAAATGACCATTACTTTCACACTGGTTGCAATTATTCATGATATACGATGGAAAAACTGTTGTATTTTTATTGTATTTTATGCTACTGGCGTTGACTTCTAAGGCCTTAACTATTGGATCTGGTGGGTCAACGCCCCAGGGTGAAGCTGAGGTTGGCCGGAACGTAGAAATGACCATAACTTTCATAGTGGTTGCAATTATTCGTTTTATACGGTGGAAAAACTGTTGTATTTATTTTCTATTTGGTGCTTCTGGCGTTGACTTCTTAGGCCCTAACTATTGGATCTGGTAGAGCAACGCCCTAGGGTGAAGCCTAGGTTGCCCGAGGCGTAGAAATGACCATTACTTTCACACTGGTTGCAATTATTCATGCTATACGATGGAAAAACTGTTGCATTTTTATTGTATTTTATGCTTCTGGCGTTGACGTCTAAGGTCCTAGCTATTCGATCTGGTGGAGCAACACCCTAGAGTGAAGCCTAGGTTGCCCGGAACGTAGAAATGACCTTAGGTTTCACACTGGTTGCTATTATTCGTTTTATACGATGGAGAAACTGTTGTATTTATATTGTATTTTATGCTTCTGGCGTTGACATCTTAGGCGGTAACTGTTCGATCTGGTGGAACAACGCCCTAGAGTGGAGCCTAGGTTGCGCGGAACGTATAAATGACCATTACTTTCACACTGGTTGCAATTATTCGTTTTATGCGACGGAAAAACTGTTGTATTTATTTTCTATTTGGTGCTTCTGGCGTTGACTTCTTAGGCCCTAACTATTGGATCTGGTGGAGCAACGCCCTAGGGTGAAGCCCAGGTTGTCCGAGACGTAGAAATGACCATTACTTTCACACTGGTTGCAATTATTCATGCTATACAATGGAAAAACTGTTGTATTTATATTGTATTTTATGCTTCTGGCGTTGACATCTTAGGCGGTAACTGTTCGATCTGGTGGTATAACGCCCTAGAATGAAGCCTAGGTTGCCCGGAACGTAGAAATGACCATAACTTTCACACTGGTTGCAATTATTCGTTTTATACGATGGAAAAACTCTTGTATTTATTTTGCATTTGGTGCTTCTGGCGTTGTCTTCTCAGGCCCTAACTATTGGATCTGGTGGAGCAACGCCCTAGGGTGAAGCCTAGGTTGCCCGAGGCGTAGAAATGACCATTACTTTCACACTGGTTGCAATTATTCATGCTATACGATGGAAAAACTGTTGTATTTTTATTGTATTTTATGCTACTGGCGTTGACTTCTAAGGCCGTAGCTATTCGATGTGGTGGGGCAACGCACCAGAGTGGAGCCTAGATTGCCCGGAACGTATAAATGACCATTACTTTCACACTGGTTGCAATTATTCGTTTTATACGATGGAAAAGCTGTTGTATTTTTATTGTATTTTGTGCTTCTGGCGTTGACTTTTAATGTCCTAGCTATTCGATCTCGTGGGGCAACGTCCAAGATTGAAGCCTATGCTGCCCGAAACGTAGAAAAGACCATTACCTTCACACTGGTGGCAATTACTCTTTTTATACTATGGAAAAACTGTTGTATTTGTATTGTATTTTATGCGCCTGGAGTTGTTTTCTAATGCCCTAACTATTCGACCTGGTGGAGCAACGCCCTAGAGTGATGCCTAGGTTGCACGGAACGTAGAAATGCCCATTACTTTCACACTGGTTGTAATTATTCCTGTTATACGATGGAATAACTGTAGTAAGTTCATTTTATTTTATGATCCTGGTGTTGACTTCTAAGGCCCTAGCTATTCGATCTGGTGGAGCAACGCCCTAGAGTGAAGCCTAGGTTGCCCGGACCGTAGAAATGACCATCACCTTAACTCTGGTTGCAATTATTCCTGTTAAACGATGGAAAAACTGATGCATTTGTATTGTATTTTATGCTTCGGCCGTTGACTTCTGAGGCCCTAACTATTGGATCTGGTGGAGCAACGCCCAAGGCTGAAGACGAGGTTGCCCGGAACGTAGAAATGACCATAACTTTTATACTGGTTGCAACTTTGGTTTTATACGATGGAAAACCTGTTGTATTTATATTGTGTTTTATGCTTCTGGCGTTGACTTCTAAGGCCGTAGCTATTCGATGTGGTGGGGCAACGCCCTAGTGTGAAGCCTAGGTAGCCCGGAACGTATAAATGACCATTACTTTCACACTGGTTGCAGTTATTCATGCTATACGATGGAAAAACTGTTGCATTTTTATTGTATTTTCTTCTTCTGGCTTTGACTTCTAAGGTCCTTGCTATTCGATCTGGTGGACCAACGCCCTAGAGTGAAGCCGAGGTTGGCCGGAACGTAGAAATGACCATAACTTTCATAGTGGTTGCAATTATTCGTTTTATACGATGGAAAAACTGTTGCATTTATTTTCTATTTGGTGCTTCTGGCGTTGACTTCTTAGGCCCTAACTTTTGGATCTGGTAGAGCAACGCCCTAGGGTGAAGCCTAGGTTGCCCGAGGCGTAGAAATGACCATTACTTTCACACTGGTTGCAATTATTCATGCTATACGATGGAAAAACTGTTGTATTTTTATTGTATTTTATGCTTCTGGCGTTGACGTCTAAGGTCCTAGCTATTCGATCTGGTGGAGCAACACCCTAGAGTGAAGCCTAGGTTGCCCGGAACGTAGAAATGACCATAACTTTCACACTGGTTGCTATTATTCGTTTTATACGATGGAGAAACTGTTGTATTTATATTGTATTTTATGCTTCTGGCGTTGACATCTTAGGCGGTAACTGTTCGATCTGGTGGAACAACGCCCTAGAGTGGAGCCTAGGTTGCCCGGAACGTATAAATGACCATTACTTTCACACTGGTTGCAATTATTCGTTTTATGCGACGGAAAAACTGTTGTATTTATTTTCTATTTGGTGCTTCTGGCGTTGACTTCTTAGGCCCTAACTATTGGATCTGGTGGAGCAACGCCCTAGTGTGAAGCCCAGGTTGCCCGAGACGTAGAAATGACCATTACTTTCACACTGGTTGCAATTATTCATGCTATACAATGGAAAAACTGTTGTATTTATATTGTATTTTATGCTTCTGGCGTTGACATCTTAGGCGGTAACTGTTCGATCTGGTAGAACAACGCCCTAGAGTGAAGCCTAGGTTGCCCGGAACATAGAAATGACCATTACTTCCACACTGGTTGCAATTATTCGTTTTATACAATGGAAAAACTGTTGTACTTTTATTGTATTTTATGCTTCTGGCGTTGACTTCTAAGGCCGTAGCTATTCGATGTGGTGGGGCAACGCCCTAGAGTGAAGCCTATGTGCCCCGGAACGTATAAATGACCATTACTTTCACACTGGTTGCAATTATTCGTTTTATACGATGGAAAAACTGTTGTATTTATTTTGTATTTGGTGCTTCTGGCGTTGACTTCTATGGCCCTAACTATTGGATCTGGTGGACCAACGCCCTGGGGTGAAGCCCAGGTTGCCCGAGGCGTAGAAATGCCCATTACTTTCACACTGGTTGCAGTTATTCATGCTATACGATGGAAAAACTGTTGCATTTTTCTTGTATTTTATGCTTCTGGCGTTGACTTCTAAGGTCCTAGCTATTCGATCTGGTGGAAGAACGCCCTAAAATGAAGCCTAGGCTTACCGGAACGTAGAAATGACCATTACTTTCGCACTGGTTGCAGTTATTCGTGCTATACGATGGAAAAACTGTTGCATTTTTATTGTACTTTCTTCTTCTGGCTTTGACTTCTAAGGTCCTAGCTATTCGACCTTGTGGGGCAACGTCTAAGAGTGAAGCCTATGTTGCCGGGAACGTAGAAATGGCCATAACTTTCTTACTGGTTGCAATTATTCATTTTATACGATGGAAGAACTGTTGTATTTAAATTGTATTTTATGCTTCTGGCGTTGTCTTCTAAGTCCGTAGCTATTCGATGTGGTGGAGCAACGCCCTAGAGTGATGCTTAGGTCGCCTGGAACGTAGAAATGACCATATCCTTCACACTGGTTGCAATTATACCTGTTATACGATGGAAAAACTGTTGTATTTATACTGTATTTTATGCTTCTAGCGTTGACTTCTTAGGCCCTAACTATTCGAACTGTTGGAACAACGCCCTAGAGTGAAGCCTAGGTTGCCCGGAACGTAGAAATGACCATTACTTTCACACTTGTTGCAATTATTCGTTTTATTCGATGGAAAAACTGTTGTATTTATTTTGTATTTGGTGCTTCTGGCGTTGACTCCTTAGGCCCGAACTATTGGATCTGGTGGAGCAACGCCCTAGGGTGAAGCCTAGGTTGCCCGAGACGTAGAAATGACCATTACTTTCACACTGGTTGCAATTATACATGCTATACGATGGAAAAACTGTTGTATTTTTATTGTATTTTATGCTTCGGGCGTTGACTTCTAAGGCCGTAGCTATTCGATGTGGTGGGGCAACGCACTAGAGTGGAGCCTAGATTGCCCGGAACGTATAAATGACCATTACTTTCACACTGGTTGCAATTATTCGTTTTATACGATGGAAAAGCTGTTGTATTTTTATTGTATTTTGTGCTTCTGGCGTTGACTTTTAATGTCCTAGCTATTCGATCTCGTGGGGCAACGTCCAAGATTGAAGCCTATGCTGCCCGAAACGTAGAAAAGACCATTACCTTCACACTGGTGGCAATTACTCTTTTTATACTATGGAAAAACTGTTGTATTTGTATTGTATTTTATGCGCCTGGAGTTGTTTTCTAATGCCCTAACTATTCGACCTGGTGGAGCAACGCCCTAGAGTGATGCCTAGGTTGCACGGAACGTAGAAATGCCCATTACTTTCACACTGGTTGTAATTATTCCTGTTATACGATGGAATAACTGTTGTAAGTTCATTTTATTTTATGTTCCTGGTGTTGACTTCTAAGGCCCTAGCTATTCGATCTGGTGGAGCAACGCCCTAGAGTGAAGCCAAGGTTGCCCGGACCGTAGAAATGACCATCACCTTAACTCTGGTTGCAATTATTCCTGTTAAACGATGGAAAAACTGATGCATTTGTATTGTATTTTATGCTTCGGCCGTTGACTTCTGAGGCCCTAACTATTGGATCTGGTGGAGCAACGCCCAAGGCTGAAGACGAGGTTGCCCGGAACGTAGAAATGACGATAACTTTTATACTGGTTGCAACTTTGGTTTTATACGATGGAAAACCTGTTGTATTTATATTGTGTTTTATGCTTCTGGCGTTGACTTCTAAGGCCGTAGCTATTCGATGTGGTGGGGCAACGCCCTAGTGTGAAGCCTAGGTAGCCCGGAACGTATAAATGACCATTACTTTCACACTGGTTGCAGTTATTCATGCTATACGATGGAAAAACTGTTGCATTTTTATTGTATTTTCTTCTTCTGGCTTTGACTTCTAAGGTCCTTGCTATTCGATCTGGTGGACCAACGCCCTAGAGTGAAGCCGAGGTTGGCCGGAACGTAGAAATGACCATAACTTTCATAGTGGTCGCAATTATTCGTTTTATACGATGGAAAAACTGTTGCATTTATTTTCTATTTGGTGCTTCTGGCGTTGACTTCTTAGGGCCTAACTATTGGATCTGGTACAGCAACGCCCTAGGGTGAAGCCTAGGTTGCCCGAGGCGTAGAAATGACCATTACTTTCACACTGGTTGCAATTATTCATGCTATACGATGGAAAAACTGTTATATTTTTATTGTATTTTATGCTACTGGCGTTGACTTCTAAGGCCGTAGCTATTCGATGTGGTGGGGCAACGCACTAGAGTGGAGCCTAGATTGCCCGGAACGTATAAATGACCATTACTTTCACACTGGTTGCAATTATTCGTTTTATACGATGGAAAAACTTTTGTATTTATTTTCTATTTGGTGCTTCTGGCGTTGACTTATCAGGCCCTAGCTATTGGATCTGGTGGAGCAACGCCCTATGGTGAAGCCCAGGTTGCCCGGGACGTAGAAATGACCATTACTTTCACACTGGTTGCAATTATTCATGCTATACGATGTAAAAACTGTTGCATTTTTATTGTATTTTATGTATCGGGCGTTGACTTCTAAGGCGCTAGCTATTCGATCTGGTGTAGCATCGCCCTAGAGTGAAGCCTAGGTTGCCCGGAACATAGAAATGACCATTACTTCCTCACTGGTTGCAATTATTCGTTTTATACAATGGAAAAACTGTTGTACTTTTATTGTATTTTATGCTTCTGGCGTTGACTTCTAAGGCCGTAGCTATTCGATGTGGTGCGGCAACGCCCTAGAGTGAAGCCTAGGTTCTCCGGAACGTATAAATGACCATTAATTTCACACTGGTTGCAATTATTCGTTTTATACGATGGAAAAACTCTTGTATTTATTTTGTATTTGGTGCTTCTGGCGTTGACTTCTCAGGCCCTAACTATTGGATCTGGTGGAGCAACGCCCTAGGGTGAAGCCTAGGTTGCCCGAGACGTAGAAATGACCATTACTTTCACACTGGTTGCAATTATTCATGGTATACGATGGAAAAACTGTTGTATTTTTATTGTATTTTATGCTACTGGCGTTGACTTCTAAGGCCTTAACTATTGGATCTGGTGGGTCAACGCCCTAGGGTGAAGCTGAGGTTGGCCGGAACGTAGAAATGACCATAACTTTCATAGTGGTTGCAATTATTCGTTTTATACGATGGAAAAGCTGTTGTATTTTTATTGTATTTTGTGCTTCTGGCGTTGACTTTTAATGTCCTAGCTATTCGATCTCGTGGGGCAACGTCCAAGATTGAAGCCTATGCTGCCCGAAACGTAGAAAAGACCATTACTTTCACACTGGTGGCAATTACTCTTTTTATACTATGGAAAAACTGTTGTATTTGTATTGTATTTTATGCGCCTGGAGTTGTTTTCTAATGCCCTAACTATTCGACCTGGTGGAGCAACGCCCTAGAGTGTAGCCTAGGTTGCACGGAACGTAGAAATGCCCATTACTTTCACACTGGTTGTAATTATTCCTGTTATACGATGGAATAACTGTAGTAAGTTCATTTTATTTTATGATCCTGGTGTTGACTTCTAAGGCCCTAGCTATTCGATCTGGTGGAGCAACGCCCTAGAGTGAAGCCTAGGTTGCCCGGACCGTAGAAATGACCATCACCTTAACTCTGGTTGCAATTATTCCTATTAAACGATGGAAAAACTGATGCATTTGTATTGTATTTTATGCTTCGGCCGTTGACTTCTGAGGCCCTAACTATTGGATCTGGTGGAGCAACGCCCAAGGCTGAAGACGAGGCTGCCCGGAGCGTAGAAATGACCATAACTTTTATACTGGTTGCAACTTTGGTTTTATACGATGGAAAACCTGTTGTATTTATATTGTGTTTTATGCTTCTGGCGTTGACTTCTAAGGCCGTAGCTACTCGATGTGGTGGGGCAACGCCCTAGTGTGAAGCCTAGGTAGCCCGGAACGTATAAATGACCATTACTTTCACACTGGTTGCAGTTATTCATGCTATACGATGGAAAAACTGTTGCATTTTTATTGTATTTTCTTCTTCTGGCTTTGACTTCTAAGGTCCTTGCTATTCGATCTGGTGGACCAACGCCCTAGAGTGAAGCCGAGGTTGGCCGGAACGTAGAAATGACCATAACTTTCATAGTGGTTGCAATTATTCGTTTTATACGATGGAAAAACTGTTGTATTTATTTTCTATTTGGTGCTTCTGGCGTTGACTTCTTAGGCCCTAACTATTGGATCTGGTAGAGCAACGCCCTAGGGTGAAGCCTAGGTTGCCCGAGGCGTAGAAATGACCATTACTTTCACACTGGTTGCAATTATTCATGCTATACGATGGAAAAACTGTTGTATTTTTATTGTATTTTATGCTTCTGGCGTTGACGTCTAAGGTACTAGCTATTCGATCTGGTGGAGCAACACCCTAGAGTGAAGCCTAGGTTGCCCGGAACGTAGAAATGACCATAGCTTTCACACTGGTTGCTATTATTCGTTTTATACGATGGAGAAACTGTTGTATTTATATTGTATTTTATGCTTCTGGCGTTGACATCTTAGGCGGTAACTGTTCGATCTGGTGGAACAACGCCCTAGAGTGGAGCCTAGGTTGCCCGGAACGTATAAATGACCATTACTTTCACACTGGTTGCAATTATTCGTTTTATGCGACGGAAAAACTGTTGTATTTATTTTCTATTTGGTGCTTCTGGCGTTGACTTCTTAGGCCCTAACTATTGGATCTGGTGGAGCAACGCCCTAGGGTGAAGCCCAGGTTGCCCGAGACGTAGAAATGACCATTACTTTCACACTGGTTGCAATTATTCATGCTACACAATGGAAAAACTGTTGTATTTATATTGTATTTTATGCTTCTGGCGTTGACATCTTAGGCGGTAACTGTTCGATCTGGTGGAACAACGCCCTAGAGTGAAGCCTAGGTTGCCCGGAACATAGAAATGACCATTACTTCCACACTGGTTGCAATTATTCGTTTTATACAATGGAAAAACTGTTGTACTTTTATTGTATTTTATGCTTCTGGCGTTGACTTCTAAGGCCGTAGCTATTCGATGTGGTGGGGCAACGCCCTAGAGTGAAGCCTAGGTTCCCCGGAACGTATAAATGACCATTACTTTCACACTGGTTGCAATTATTCGTTTTATACGATGGAAAAACTCTTGTATTTATTTTGTATTTGGTGCTTCTGGCGTTGACTTCTCAGGCCCTAACTATTGGATCTGGTGGAGCAACGCCCTAGGGTGAAGCCTAGGTTGCCCGAGACGTAGAAATGACCATTACTTTCACACTGGTTGCAATTATTCATGATATACGATGGAAAAACTGTTGTATTTTTATTGTATTTTATGCTACTGGCGTTGACTTCTAAGGCCTTAACTATTGGATCTGGTGGGTCAACGCCCTAGGGTGAAGCTGAGGTTGGCCGGAACGTAGAAATGACCATAACTTTCATAGTGGTTGCAATTATTCGTTTTATACGATGGAAAAACTGTTGTATTTATTTTCTATTTGGTGCTTCTGGCGTTGACTTCTTAGGCCCTAACTATTGGATCTGGTAGAGCAACGCCCTAGGGTGAAGCCTAGGTTGCCCGAGGCGTAGAAATGACCATTACTTTCACACTGGTTGCAATTATTCATGCTATACGATGGAAAAACTGTTGCATTTTTATTGTATTTTATGCTTCTGGCGTTGACGTCTAAGGTCCTAGCTATTTGATCTGGTGGAGCAACACCCTAGAGTGAAGCCTAGGTTGCCCGGAACGTAGAAATGACCTTAGGTTTCACACTGGTTGCTATTATTCGTTTTATACGATGGAGAAACTGTTGTATTTATATTGTATTTTATGCTTCTGGCGTTGACATCTTAGGCGGTAACTGTTCGATCTGGTGGAACAACGCCCTAGAGTGGAGCCTAGGTTGCGCGGAACGTATAAATGACCATTACTTTCACACTGGTTGCAATTATTCGTTTTATGCGACGGAAAAACTGTTGTATTTATTTTCTATTTGGTGCTTCTGGCGTTGACTTCTTAGGCCCTAACTATTGGATCTGGTGGAGCAACGCCCTAGGGTGAAGCCCAGGTTGCCCGAGACGTAGAAATGACCATTACTTTCACACTGGTTGCAATTATTCATGCTATACGATGGAAAAACTGTTGTATTTTTATTGTATTTTATGCTTCTGGCGTTGACGTCTAAGGTCCTAGCTATTCGATCTGGTGGAGCAACACCCTAGAGTGAAGCCTAGGTTGCCCGGAACGTAGAAATGACCATAACTTTCACACTGGTTGCTATTATTCGTTTTATACGATTGAGAAACTGTTGTATTTATATTGTATTTTATGCTTCTGGCGTTGACATCTTAGGCGGTAACTGTTCGATCTGGTGGAACAACGCCCTAGAGTGGAGCCTAGGTTGCCCGGAACGTATAAATGACCATTACTTTCACACTGGTTGCAATTATTCATGCTATACAATTGAAAAACTGTTGTATTTATATTGTATTTTATGCTTCTGGCGTTGACATCTTAGGCGGTAACTGTTCGATCTGGAGGAACAACGCCCTAGAGTGAAGCCTAGGTTGCCCGGAACATAGAAATGACCATTACTTCCACACTGGTTGCAATTATTCGTTTTATACAATGGAAAAACTGTTGTACTTTTATTGTATTTTATGCTTCTGGCGTTGACTTCTAAGGCCGTAGCTATTCGATGTGGTGGGGCAACGCCCTAGAGTGAAGCCTAGGTTCCCCGGAACGTATAAATGACCATTACTTTCACACTGGTTGCAATTATTCGTTTTATACGATGGAAAAACTCTTGTATTTATTTTGTATTTGGTGCTTCTGGCGTTGACTTCTCAGGCCCTAACTATTGGATCTGGTGGAGCAACGCCCTAGGGTGAAGCCTAGGTTGCCCGAGACGTAGAAATGACCATTACTTTCACACTGGTTGCAATTATTCATGATATACGATGGAAAAACTGTTGTATTTTTATTGTATTTTATGCTACTGGCGTTGACTTCTAAGGCCTTAACTATTGGATCTGGTGGGTCAACGCCCTAGGGTGAAGCTGAGGTTGGCCGGAACGTAGAAATGACCATAACTTTCATAGTGGTTGCAATTATTCGTTTTATACGATGGAAAAACTGTTGTATTTATTTTCTATTTGGTGCTTCTGGCGTTGACTTCTTAGGCCCTAACTATTGGATCTGGTAGTGCAACGCCCTAGGGTGAAGCCTAGGTTGCCCGAGGCGTAGAAATGACCATTACTTTCACACTGGTTGCAATTATTCATGCTATACGATGGAAAAACTGTTGCATTTTTATTGTATTTTATGCTTCTGGCGTTGACGTCTAAGGTCCTAGCTATTTGATCTGGTGGAGCAACACCCTAGAGTGAAGCCTAGGTTGCCCGGAACGTAGAAATGACCTTAGGTTTCACACTGGTTGCTATTATTCGTTTTATACGATGGAGAAACTGTTGTATTTATATTGTATTTTATGCTTCTGGCGTTGACATCTTAGGCGGTAACTGTTCGATCTGGTGGAACAACGCCCTAGAGTGGAGCCTAGGTTGCGCGGAACGTATAAATGACCATTACTTTCACACTGGTTGCAATTATTCGTTTTATGCGACGGAAAAACTGTTGTATTTATTTTCTATTTGGTGCTTCTGGCGTTGACTTCTTAGGCCCTAACTATTGGATCTGGTGGAGCAACGCCCTAGGGTGAAGCCCAGGTTGCCCGAGACGTAGAAATGACCATTACTTTCACACTGGTTGCAATTATTCATGCTATACGATGGAAAAACTGTTGTATTTTTATTGTATTTTATGCTTCTGGCGTTGACGTCTAAGGTCCTAGCTATTCGATCTGGTGGAGCAACACCCTAGAGTGAAGCCTAGGTTGCCCGGAACGTAGAAATGACCATAACTTTCACACTGGTTGCTATTATTCGTTTTATACGATTGAGAAACTGTTGTATTTATATTGTATTTTATGCTTCTGGCGTTGACATCTTAGGCGGTAACTGTTCGATCTGGTGGAACAACGCCCTAGAGTGGAGCCTAGGTTGCCCGGAACGTATAAATGACCATTACTTTCACACTGGTTGCAATTATTCATGCTATACAATGGAAAAACTGTTGTATTTATATTGTATTTTATGCTTCTGGCGTTGACATCTTAGGCGGTAACTGTTCGATCTGGAGGAACAACGCCCTAGAGTGAAGCCTAGGTTGCCCGGAACATAGAAATGACCATTACTTCCACACTGGTTGCAATTATTCGTTTTATACAATGGAAAAACTGTTGTACTTTTATTGTATTTTATGCTTCTGGCGTTGACTTCTAAGGCCGTAGCTATTCGATGTGGTGGGGCAACGCCCTAGAGTGAAGCCTAGGTTCCCCGGAACGTATAAATGACCATTACTTTCACACTGGTTGCAATTATTCGTTTTATACGATGGAAAAACTCTTGTATTTATTTTGTATTTGGTGCTTCTGGCGTTGACTTCTCAGGCCCTAACTATTGGATCTGGTGGAGCAACGCCCTAGGGTGAAGCCTAGGTTGCCCGAGACGTAGAAATGACCATTACTTTCACACTGGTTGCAATTATTCATGATATACGATGGAAAAACTGTTGTATTTTTATTGTATTTTATGCTACTGGCGTTGACTTCTAAGGCCTTAACTATTGGATCTGGTGGGTCAACGCCCTAGGGTGAAGCTGAGGTTGGCCGGAACGTAGAAATGACCATAACTTTCATAGTGGTTGCAATTATTCGTTTTATACGATGGAAAAACTGTTGTATTTATTTTCTATTTGGTGCTTCTGGCGTTGACTTCTTAGGCCCTAACTATTGGATCTGGTAGAGCAACGCCCTAGGGTGAAGCCTAGGTTGCCCGAGGCGTAGAAATGACCATTACTTTCACACTGGTTGCAATTATTCATGCTATACGATGGAAAAACTGTTGCATTTTTATTGTATTTTATGCTTCTGGCGTTGACGTCTAAGGTCCTAGCTATTCGATCTGGTGGAGCAACACCCTAGAGTGAAGCCTAGGTTGCCCGGAACGTAGAAATGACCTTAGGTTTCACACTGGTTGCTATTATTCGTTTTATACGATGGAGAAACTGTTGTATTTATATTGTATTTTATGCTTCTGGCGTTGACATCTTAGGCGGTAACTGTTCGATCTGGTGGAACAACGCCCTAGAGTGGAGCCTAGGTTGCGCGGAACGTATAAATGACCATTACTTTCACACTGGTTGCAATTATTCGTTTTATGCGACGGAAAAACTGTTGTATTTATTTTCTATTTGGTGCTTCTGGCGTTGACTTCTTAGGCCCTAACTATTGGATCTGGTGGAGCAACGCCCTAGGGTGAAGCCTAGGTTGCCCGAGGCGTAGAAATGACCATTACTTTCACACTGGTTGCAATTATTCATGCTATACGATGGAAAAACTGTTGTATTTTTATTGTATTTTATGCTTCTGGCGTTGACGTCTAAGGTCCTAGCTATTCGATCTGGTGGAGCAACACCCTAGAGTGAAGCCTAGGTTGCCCGGAACGTAGAAATGACCATAACTTTCACACTGGTTGCTATTATTCGTTTTATACGATTGAGAAACTGTTGTATTTATATTGTATTTTATGCTTCTGGCGTTGACATCTTAGGCGGTAACTGTTCGATCTGGTGGAACAACGCCCTAGAGTGGAGCCTAGGTTGCCCGGAACGTATAAATGACCATTACTTTCACACTGGTTGCAATTATTCATGCTATACAATGGAAAAACTGTTGTATTTATATTGTATTTTATGCTTCTGGCGTTGACATCTTAGGCGGTAACTGTTCGATCTGGAGGAACAACGCCCTAGAGTGAAGCCTAGGTTGCCCGGAACATAGAAATGACCATTACTTCCACACTGGTTGCAATTATTCGTTTTATACAATGGAAAAACTGTTGTACTTTTATTGTATTTTATGCTTCTGGCGTTGACTTCTAAGGCCGTAGCTATTCGATGTGGTGGGGCAACGCCCTAGAGTGAAGCCTAGGTTCCCCGGAACGTATAAATGACCATTACTTTCACACTGGTTGCAATTATTCGTTTTATACGATGGAAAAACTCTTGTATTTATTTTGTATTTGGTGCTTCTGGCGTTGACTTCTCAGGCCCTAACTATTGGATCTGGTGGAGCAACGCCCTAGGGTGAAGCCTAGGTTGCCCGAGACGTAGAAATGACCATTACTTTCACACTGGTTGCAATTATTCATGATATACGATGGAAAAACTGTTGTATTTTTATTGTATTTTATGCTACTGGCGTTGACTTCTAAGGCCTTAACTATTGGATCTGGTGGGTCAACGCCCTAGGGTGAAGCTGAGGTTGGCCGGAACGTAGAAATGACCATAACTTTCATAGTGGTTGCAATTATTCGTTTTATACGATGGAAAAACTGTTGTATTTATTTTCTATTTGGTGCTTCTGGCGTTGACTTCTTAGGCCCTAACTATTGGATCTGGTAGAGCAACGCCCTAGGGTGAAGCCTAGGTTGCCCGAGGCGTAGAAATGACCATTACTTTCACACTGGTTGCAATTATTCATGCTATACGATGGAAAAACTGTTGCATTTTTATTGTATTTTATGCTTCTGGCGTTGACGTCTAAGGTCCTAGCTATTCGATCTGGTGGAGCAACACCCTAGAGAGAAGCCTAGGTTGCCCGGAACGTAGAAATGACCTTAGGTTTCACACTGGTTGCTATTATTCGTTTTATACGATGGAGAAACTGTTGTATTTATATTGTATTTTATGCTTCTGGCGTTGACATCTTAGGCGGTAACTGTTCGATCTGGTGGAACAACGCCCTAGAGTGGAGCCTAGGTTGCGCGGAACGTATAAATGACCATTACTTTCACACTGGTTGCAATTATTCGTTTTATGCGACGGAAAAACTGTTGTATTTATTTTCTATTTGGTGCTTCTGGCGTTGACTTCTTAGGCCCTAACTATTGGATCTGGTGGAGCAACGCCCTAGGGTGAAGCCCAGGTTGCCCGAGACGTAGAAATGACCATTACTTTCACACTGGTTGCAATTATTCATGCTATACAATGGAAAAACTGTTGTATTTATATTGTATTTTATGCTTCTGGCGTTGACATCTTAGGCGGTAACTGTTCGATCTGGTGGTACAACGCCCTAGAATGAAGCCTAGGTTGCCCGGAACGTAGAAATGACCATAACTTTCACACTGGTTGCAATTATTCGTTTTATACGATGGAAAAACTCTTGTATTTATTTTGCATTTTGTGCTTCTGGCGTTGTCTTCTCAGGCCCTAACTATTGGATCTGGTGGAGCAACGCCCTAGGGTGAAGCCTAGGTTGCCCGAGGCGTAGAAATGACCATTACTTTCACACTGGTTGCAATTATTCATGCTATACGATGGAAAAACTGTTGTATTTTTATTGTATTTTATGCTTCTGGCGTTGACTTCTAAGGTCCTAGCTATTCGATCTGGTGGAACAACGCCCTAGAATGAAGCCTAGGCTTACCGGAACGTAGAAATGACCATTACTTTCACACTGGTTGCAGTTATTCGTGCTATACGATGGAAAAACTGTTGCATTTTTATTGTACTTTCTTCTTCTGGCTTTGACTTCTAAGGTCCTAGCTATTCGACCTTGTGGGGCAACGTCTAAGAGTGAAGCCTATGTTGCCGGGAACGTAGAAATGGCCATAACTTTCTTACTGGTTGCAATTATTCATTTTATACGATGGAAGAACTGTTGTATTTAAATTGTATTTTATGCTTCTGGCGTTGTCTTCTAAGGCCGTAGCTATTCGATGTGGTGGAGCAACGCCCTAGAGTGATGCTTAGGTCGCCTGGAACGTAGAAATGACCATATCCTTCACACTGGTTGCAATTATACCTGTTATACGATGGAAAAACTGTTGTATTTATACTGTATTTTATGCTTCTAGCGTTGACTTCTTAGGCCCTAACTATTCGAACTGTTGGAACAACGCCCTAGAGTGAAGCCTAGGCTGCCCGGAACGTAGAAATGACCATTACTTTCACACTTGTTGCAATTATTCGTTTTATACGCTGGAAAAACTGTTGTATTTATTTTGTATTTGGTGCTTCTGGCGTTGACTCCTTAGGCCCGAACTATTGGATCTGGTGGAGCAACGCCCTAGGGTGAAGCCTAGGTTGCCCGAGACGTAGAAATGACCATTACTTTCACACTGGTTGCAATTATACATGCTATACGATGGAAAAACTGTTGTATTTTTATTGTATTTTATGCTACTGGCGTTGACTTCTAAGGCCGTAGCTATTCGATGTGGTGGGGCAACGCACCAGAGTGGAGCCTAGATTGCCCGGAACGTATAAATGACCATTACTTTCACACTGGTTGCAATTATTCGTTTTATACGATGGAAAAGCTGTTGTATTTTTATTGTATTTTGTGCTTCTGGCGTTGACTTTTAATGTCCTAGCTATTCGATCTCGTGGGGCAACGTCCAAGATTGAAGCCTATGCTGCCCGAAACGTAGAAAAGACCATTACCTTCACACTGGTGGCAATTACTCTTTTTATACTATGGAAAAACTGTTGTATTTGTATTGTATTTTATGCGCCTGGAGTTGTTTTCTAATGCCCTAACTATTCGACCTGGTGGAGCAACGCCCTAGAGTGATGCCTAGGTTGCACGGAACGTAGAAATGCCCATTACTTTCACACTGGTTGTAATTATTCCTGTTATACGATGGAATAACTGTTGTAAGTTCATTTTATTTTATGTTCCTGGTGTTGACTTCTAAGGCCCTAGCTATTCGATCTGGTGGAGCAACGCCCTAGAGTGAAGCCTAGGTTGCCCGGACCGTAGAAATGACCATCACCTTAACTCTGGTTGCAATTATTCCTGTTAAACGATGGAAAAACTGATGCATTTGTATTGTATTTTATGCTTCGGCCGTTGACTTCTGAGGCCCTAACTATTGGATCTGGTGGAGCAACGCCCAAGGCTGAAGACGAGGTTGCCCGGAACGTAGAAATGACCATAACTTTTATACTGGTTGCAACTTTGGTTTTATACGATGGAAAACCTGTTGTATTTATATTGTGTTTTATGCTTCTGGCGTTGACTTCTAAGGCCGTAGCTATTCGATGTGGTGGGGCAACGACCTAGTGTGAAGCCTAGGTAGCCCGGAACGTAGAAATGACCATTACTTTCACACTGGTTGCAGTTATTCATGCTATACGATGGAAAAACTGTTGCATTTTTATTGTATTTTCTTCTTCTGGCTTTGACTTCTAAGGTCCTTGCTATTCGATCTGGTGGACCAACGCCCTAGAGTGAAGCCGCGGTTGGCCGGAACGTAGAAATGACCATAACTTTCATACTGGTTGCAATAATTCGTTTTATACGATGGAAAAATTGTTGTATTTTCATTGAATTTTATGCTTCTGGCGTTGACTTCTAAGGCCCTAGCTATTCGATCTGGTGGAGCAACACCCTAGAGTGAAGCCTAGGTTGCACGGAATGTAGAAGTGACCATAACCTTCACACTGGTTGCAATTACTCGTTTTATACGATGGAAAAATTGTTGTATTTTCATTGAATTTTATGCTTCTGGCGTTGACTTCTAAGGCCCTAGCTATTCGATCTGGTGGAGCAACACCCTAGAGTGAAGCCTAGGTTGCACGGAATGTAGAAGTGACCATAACCTTCACACTGGTTGCAATTACTCGTTTTATACAATGGAAAAACTGTTGTATTAATTTTGTATTTTATGTTTCGAGCGTTGACTTCTAAGGCCTTAACTATTGGATCTGGTGGGTCAACGCCCTAGGGTGAAGCTGAGGTTGGCCGGAACGTAGAAATGACCATAACTTTCATACTGGTTGCAATTATTGGTTTTATACGATGGAAGAACTGATGTATTTGCATTGTATTTTATGCTTCGGGCGTAGACTTCTAAGGTCCTAACTATTCGATGTGGCGGAGCAACGCCATAGAGCGAAACCTAGGTTGCACGGAACGTAGAAATGACCATTACTTTCACACTGGTTGCAATTATTCATTTTATACTATGGAAAAACTGTTGTATTTATATTGTCTTTGGTGCTTCTGGCGTTGACTTCTTAGGCCCTAACTATTGGATCTGGTGGACCGACGCCCTAGAGTGAAGCCTAAGTTGCCCGGAACGTGGAAATGACCATCACTTTTACACTGGTTGCAATTATTCCCGCTATACGATGGAAAAACTGTTGTATTTTTATTGTATTTCATGCTTCGGGCGTTGACTTCTAAGGCCCTAGCTATTCGATCTGGTGGAGCAACGCCCAGGAGTGAAGCCCAGGTTGCACGTAATGTAGAGGTGACCATAACTTTCACACTGGTTGCAATTACTCCTGTTAAACGATGGAGAAACTGTTGTATTTATATTGCATTTTATGCTTCTGGCGTTGATTTCTAAGGTCCTAGCTATTCGATCTGGTGGAGCAACGCCCTAGAGTGAAGCCTATGTAGCCCGGAACGTAGAAATGACCATCGCTTTCACACTGGTTGCAATTATTCCCGTTATACGATCGAAAAACTGTTGTATTTTTAGTATTATATGTATCGGGCATTGACTTCTAAGGCCCTAACTATTCGATGTGGCGGAGCAACGCCATAGAGCGAAACCTAGGTTGCACGGAACGTAGAAATGACCATTACTTTCACACTGGTTGCAATTATTTGTTTTATACGATTAAAAAACTGTTGTATTTATATTGTATTTTATGCTTCTGGCGTTGACTTCATAGGTCCTAGCTGTTCCATCTGGTGGAACAACGCCCTAGAATGAAGCCTAGGTTGCCCGGAACGTAGAAATGACCATTACTTACACACTGGTTGCAGTTACTCATGCTATAGGATGGAAAAACTGTTGCATTTATATTGTATTTTATGCTACTGGCGTTGACTTCTAAGGCCTTAACTATTGGATCTGGTGGGTCAACGCCCTAGGGTGAAGCTGAGGTTGGCCGGAACGTAGAAATGACCATAAGTTTCATAGTGGTTGCAA
This sequence comes from Calliopsis andreniformis, assembly GCF_051401765.1. Taxonomy (NCBI): domain Eukaryota; kingdom Metazoa; phylum Arthropoda; class Insecta; order Hymenoptera; family Andrenidae; genus Calliopsis; species Calliopsis andreniformis. The sequence continues at coordinate 22,908,152 of NW_027480422.1, forward strand.
TTATTCGTTTTATACGATGGAAAAGCTGTTGTATTTTTATTGTATTTTGTGCTTCTGGCGTTGACTTCTAATGTCCTAGCTATTCGATCTCGTGGGGCAACGTCCAAGATTGAAGCCTATGCTGCCCGAAACGTAGAAAAGACCATTACTTTCACACTGGTGGCAATTACTCTTTTTATACTATGGAAAAACTGTTGCATTTGTATTGTATTTTAAGCGCCTGGAGTTGTTTTCTAATGCCCTAACTATTCGACCTGGTGGAGCAACGCCCTAGAGTGAAGCCTAGGTTGCACGGAACGTAGAAATGCCCATTACTTTCACACTGGTTGTAATTATTCCTGTTATACGATGGAATAACTGTTGTAAGTTCATTTTATTTTATGATCCTGGTGTTGACTTCTAAGGCCCTAGCTATTCGATCTGGTGGAGCAACGCACTAGAGTGAAGCCTAGGTTGCCCGGACCGTAGAAATGACCATCACCTTAACTCTGGTTGCAATTATTCCTGTTAAACGATGGAAAAACTGATGCATTTGTATTGTATTTTATGCTTCGGCCGTTGACTTCTGAGGCCCTAACTATTGGATCTGGTGGAGCAACGCCCAAGGCTGAAGACGAGGTTGACCGAAACGTAGAAATGACCATAACTTTTATACTGGTTGCAACTTTGGTTTTATACGATGGAAAACCTGCTCTATTTATATTGTGTTTTATGCTTCTGGCGTTGACTTCTAAGGCCGTAGCTATTCGATGTGGTGGAGCAACGCCCTAGAATGAAGCCTGGGTTGCCCGGAACGTAGAAATGACCATTACTTTCACACTGGTTGCAGTTACTCATGCTATAGGATGGAAAAACTGTTGCATTTTTATTGTACTTTCTTCTTCTGGCTTTGACTTCTAATGTCTTAGCTATTCCATCTGGTGGGGCAACGTCCAAGAGTGAAGCCTATGTTGCCCGGAACGTAGAAATGACCATAACTTTCACACTGGTTGCAATTATTCGTTTTGTACAGTGGAAAAACTGTTGTATTAATTTTGTATTTTCTGCTTCGGGCGTTGACTTCTAAGGCCCTAACTATTGGATCTGGTGGAACAACGCCCTAGAGTGAAGCCTAGGTTGCCGGAACGTAGAAATGACTATTACTTCCACACTGTTTGCAATTATTCATTTTATACAATGGGAAGCTGTTCTATTTATATTGTATTTTATGCTTCTGGCGTTGACTTCTAAGGCCCTAACTATTGGATCTGGTGGAGTAACGCCCTAGGGTGAAGCCGAGGTTGGCCGGAATGTAGAAATGACCATAACTTTCACACTGGTTGCAATTACCCGTTTTATACAATGGAAAAACTGTTGTGTTAATTTTGTATTTTATGCTTACGGCGTTGACTTCTAAGGCCGTAACTGTTCGATCTGGTGGAAGAACGCCCTAGAATGAAGCCTAGGTTGCCCGGAACGTATAAATGACCAATACTTTCACACTGGTTGCTATATTCATGCTATACGATGGAAAAACTGTTGTATTTATATTCTATTTTATGCTTCTGGCGTTGACTTCTTAGGCCCTAACTATTCGAACTGTTGGAACAACGCCCTAGAGTGAAGCCTAGGTTGCCCAGAACGTAGAAATGACCAAATCTTTCACACTGGTTGCAATTATTCCCGTCATACGATGGAAAAACTGTTGTATTTTTATTGTATTTTATGCTTCGGGCGTTGACTTCTAAGGCCCTAGCTATTCGATCTGGTGGAGCAACGCGCTAGAGCGAAGCGTAGGTGGCCCGGAACGTATAAATGACCATTACTTTCACACTGGTTGCAGTTATTCATGCTATACGATGGAAAAACTGTTGCATTTTTATTGTATTTTCTTCTTCTGGCTTTGACTTCTAAGGTCCTTGCTATTCGTTCTGGTGGACCAACGCCCTAGAGTGAAGCCGAGGATGGCCGGAACGTAGAAATGACCATAACTTTCATAGTGGTTGCAATTATTCGTTTTATACGATGGAAAAACTGTTGCATTTATTTTCTATTTGGTGCTTCTGGCGTTGACTTCTTAGGCCCTAACTATTGGATCTGGTAGAGCAACGCCCTAGGGTGAAGCCTAGGTTGCGCGAGGCGTAGAAATGACCATTACTTTCACACTGGTTGCAATTATTCATGCTATACGATGGAAAAACTGTTGTATTTTTATTGTATTTTATGCTTCTGGCGTTGACGTCTAAGGTCCTAGCTATTCGATCTGGTGGAGCAACACCCTAGAGTGAAGCCTAGGTTGCCCGGAACGTAGAAATGACCATAACTTTCACACTGGTTGCTATTATTCGTTTTATACGATGGAGAAACTGTTGTATTTATATTGTATTTTATGCTTCTGGCGTTGACATCTTAGGCGGTAACTGTTCGATCTGGTGGAACAACGCCCTAGAGTGGAGCCTAGGTTGCCCGGAACGTATAAATGACCATTACTTTCACACTGGTTGCAATTATTCGTTTTATGCGACGGAAAAACTGTTGTATTTATTTTCTATTTGGTGCTTCTGGCGTTGACTTCTTAGGCCCTAACTATTGGATCTGGTGGAGCAACGCCCTAGGGTGAAGCCCAGGTTGCCCGAGACGTAGAAATGACCATTACTTTCACACTGGTTGCAATTATTCATGCTATACAATGGAAAAACTGTTGTATTTATATTGTATTTTATGCTTCTGGCGTTGACATCTTAGGCGGTAACTGTTCGATCTGGTGGAACAACGCCCTAGAGTGAAGCCTAGGTTGCCCGGAACATAGAAATGACCATTACTTCCACACTGGTTGCAATTATTCGTTTTATACAATGGAAAAACTGTTGTACTTTTATTGTATTTTATGCTTCTGGCGTTGACTTCTAAGGCCGTAGCTATTCGATGTGGTGGGGCAACGCCGTAGAGTGAAGCCTATGTGCCCCGGAACGTATAAATGACCATTACTTTCACTCTGGTTGCAATTATTCGTTTTATACGATGGAAAAACTGTTGTATCTATTTTGTATTTGGTGCTTCTGGCGTTGACTTCTATGGCCCTAACTATTGGATCTGGTGGACCAACGCCCTAGGGTGAAGCCTAGGTTGCCCGAGGCGTAGAAATGACCATTCCTTTCACACTGGTTGCAGTTATTCATGCTATACGATGGAAAAACTGTTGCATTTTTATTGTATTTTATGCTTCTGGCTTTGACTTCTACGGCCCTAGCTTTTCGATGTGGTGGGGCAACGCCCTAGAGTGAAGCCTATGTGCCCCGGAACGTATAAATGACCATTACTTTCACACTGGTTGCAATTATTCATGCTATACGATGGAAGAACTGTTGTGTTTTTATTGTATTTTATGCTTCTGGCTTTGACTTCTACGGTCCTAGCTATTCGATCTGGTGGAGCAACGCCCTAGAGTGAAGCCTAGGTTGCCCGGAACGTAGAAATGACCATAACTTTCACACTGGTTGCTATTATTCGTTTTTTACGATGGAAAAGCTGTTTTATTTATATTGTATTTTATGCTTCTGGCGTTGACATCTTAGGCCGTAACTGTTCGATCTGGTGGTACAACGCCCTAGAATGAAGCCTAGGTTTACCGGAACGTAGAAATGACCATTACTTTCACACTGGTTGCAGTTATTCATGCTATACGATCGAAAAACTGTTGCATTTTTATTGTATTTTCTTCTTCTGGCTTTGACTTCTAAGGTCCTAGCTATTCGATCTTGTGGGTCAACGTCTAAGAGTGAAGCCTATGTTGCCGGGAACGTAGAAATGGCCATAACTTTCTTACTGGTTGCAATTATTCATTTTATACGGTGGAAAAACTGTTGTATTTATATTGTATTTTATGCTTCTGGCGTTGTCTTCTAAGGCCGTAGCTATTCGATGTGGTGGAGCAACGCCCTAGAGTGATGCCTAGGTCGCCTGGACCGTAGAAATGACCATATCTTTCACACTGGTTGCAATTATACCTGTTATACGATGGAAAAACTGTTGTATTTATACTGTATTTTATGCTTCTGGCGTTGACTTCTTAGGCCCTAACTATTCGAACTGTTGGAACAACGCCCTAGAGTGAAGCCTAGGTTGCCCGGAACGTAGAAATGACCATAACTTTCACACTGGTTGCAACTTTGGTTTTATACGATTGAAAACCTGTTGTATTTATATTGTGTTTTATGCTTCTGGCGTTGACTTCTAAGGCCGTAGCTATTCGATGTGGTGGGGCAACGCCCTAGTGTGAAGCCTAGGTAGCCCGGAACGTATAAATGACCATTACTTTCACACTGGTTGCAGTTATTCATGCTATACGATGGAAAAACTGTTGCATTTTTATTGTATTTTCTTCTTCTGGCTTTGACTTCTAAGGTCCTTGCTATTCGATCTGGTGGACCAACGCCCTAGAGTGAAGCCGAGGTTGGCCGGAACGTAGAAATGACCATAACATTCATACTGGTTGCAATTATTCGTTTTATACGATGGAAAAATTGTTGTATTTTCATTGAATTTTATGCTTCTGGCGTTGACTTCTAAGGCCCTAGCTATTCGATCTGGTGGAGCAACACCCTAGAGTGAAGCCTAGGTTGCACGGAATGTAGAAGTGACCATAACCTTCACACTGGTTGCAATTATTCGTTTTATACAATGGAAAAACTGTTGCATTAATTTTGTATTTTATGCTTCTGGCGTTGACTACTTAGGCCCTAACTATTCGATCTGGTGGAGCAACGCCCTAGGGTGAAGCCTAAGTTGCCCGGAACGTGGAAATGTCCATCACTTTCACACTGGTTGGAATTATTCCTGTTATACGTTGGAAAAACTGTTGTATTTTTATTGTATTTTATGCTTCGGGCGTTGTCTTCTAAGGACCTAACTAGTGGATCTGGTGTAGCCACGCCCTAGGGTGAAGCCAAGCTTGCCCGGAACGTAGAAATTACCATAACTTTCATACTGGCTGCAATTATTCATGCTATACGATGGAAACACTGTTGTATTTTTATTCTATTTTATGCTTCTGGCGTTGACTTCTAACGTCCTAGTTATTCGACCTCGTGGGGCAACGTCCAAGAGAGAAGCCTAAGTTGCCTGGAACGTAGAAATGACCAACACTTTCACACTGGTTGCATTCATTCCCGTTGTACGATGGAAAAACTGTTGAATTTTTTGTATTTTATGTATCGGGCGTTGATTTCTAAGGCGCTAGCTATTCGATCTGGTGTAGCATCGCCCTAGAGTGAAGCCTAGGTTGCCCGGAACATAGAAATGACCATTACTTCCACACTGTTTGCAATTATTCTTTTTATACAATGGAAAAACTGTTGTATTTATTTTGTATTTGGTGCTTCTGGCGTTGCCTTCTTAGGCCCTAACTATTCGATCTGGTGGACCAACGCCCAAGAGTGAAGCCTATGTTGCCCGGAACGTAGAAAAGACCATTACTTCCACACTGTTTGCAATTATTCATTTTATACAATGGAAAAACTGTTGTATTTATTTTGTATTTTATGCTACTGGCGTTGACTTCTAAGGCCGTAGCTATTCGATGTGGTGGGGCAACGCACTAGAGTGGAGCCTAGATTGCCCGGAACGTATAAATGACCATTACTTTCACACTGGTTGCAAGTATTCGTTTTATACGATGGAAAAACTGTTGTATTTATTTTCTATTTGGTGCTTCTGGCGTTGACTTCTCAGGCCCTAGCTATTGGATCTGGTGGAGCAATGCCCTATGGTGAAGCCCAGGTTGCCCGAGACGTAGAAATGACCATTACTTTCACACTGGTTGCAATTATTCATGCTATACGATGTAAAAACTGTTGTATTTTTATTGTATTTTATGTATCGGGCGTTGACTTCTAAGGCGCTAGCTATTCGATCTGGTGTAGCATCGCCCTAGAGTGAAGCCTAGGTTGCCCGGAACATAGAAATGACCATTACTTCGTCACTGGTTGCAATTATTCGTTTTATACAATGGAAAAACTGTTGTACTTTTATTGTATTTTATGCTTCTGGCGTTGACTTGTAAGGCCGTAGCTATTCGATGTGGTGCGGCAACGCCCTAGAGTGAAGCCTAGGTTCCCCGGAACGTATAAATGACCATTACTTTCACACTGGTTGCAATTATTCGTTTTATACGATGGAAAAACTCTTGTATTTATTTTGTATTTGGTGCTTCTGGCGTTGACTTCTCAGGCCTTAACTATTGGATCTGGTGGAGCAACGCCCTAGGGTGAAGCCTAGGTTGCCCGAGACGTAGAAATGACCATTACTTTCACACTGGTTGCAATTAGTCATGGTATACGATGGAAAAACTGTTGTATTTTTATTGTATTTTATGCTACTGGCGTTGACTTCTAAGGCCTTAACTATTGGATCTGGTGGGTCAACGTCCTAGGGTGAAGCTGAGGTTGGCCGGAACGTAGAAATGACCATAACTTTCATAGTGGTTGCAATTATTCGTTTTATACGATGGAAAAGCTGTTGTATTTTTATTGTATTTTGTGCTTCTGGCGTTGACTTTTAATGTCCTAGCTATTCGATCTCGTGGGGCAACGTCCAAGATTGAAGCCTATGCTGCCCGGAACGTAGAAAAGACCATTACTTTCACACTGGTGGCAATTACTCTTTTTATACTATGGAAAAACTGTTGTATTTGTATTGTATTTTATGCGCCTGGAGTTGTTTTCTAATGCCCTAACTATTCGACCTGGTGGAGCAACGCCCTAGAGTGAAGCCTAGGTTGCACGGAACGTAGAAATGCCCATTACTTTCACACTGGTTGTAATTACTCCTGTTATACGATGGAATAACTGTTGTAAGTTCATTTTATTTTATGATCCTGGTGTTGACTTCTAAGGCCCTAGCTATTCGATCTGGTGGAGCAACGCCCTAGAGTGAAGCCTAGGTTGCCCGGACCGTAGAAATGACCATCACCTTAACTCTGGTTGCAATTATTCCTGTTAAACGATGGAAAAACTGATGCATTTGTATTGTACTTTATGCTTCGGCCGTTGACTTCTGAGGCCCTAACTATTGGATCTGGTGGAGCAACGCCCAAGGCTGAAGACGAGGTTGCCCGGAACGTAGAAATGACCATAACTTTTATACTGGTTGCAACTTTGGTTTTATACGATGGAAAACCTGTTGTATTTATATTGTGTTTTATGCTTCTGGCGTTGACTTCTAAGGCCGTAGCTATTCGATGTGGTGGGGCAACGACCTAGTGTGAAGCCTAGGTAGCCCGGAACGTATAAATGACCATTACTTTCACACTGGTTGCAGTTATTCATGCTATACGATGGAAAAACTGTTGCATTTTTATTGTATTTTCTTCTTCTGGCTTTGACTTCTAAGGTCCTTGCTATTCGATCTGGTGGACCAACGCCCTAGAGTGAAGCCGAGGTTGGCCGGAACGTAGAAATGACCATAACTTTCATACTGGTTGCAATAATTTGTTTTATACGATGGAAAAATTGTTGTATTTTCATTGAATTTTATGCTTCTGGCGTTGACTTCTAAGGCCCTAGCTATTCGATCTGGTGGAGCAACACCCTAGAGTGAAGCCTAGGTTGCACGGAATGTAGAAGTGACCATAACCTTCACACTGGTTGCAATTACTCGTTTTATACGATGGAAAAATTGTTGTATTTTCATTGAATTTTATGCTTCTGGCGTTGACTTCTAAGGCCCTAGCTATTCGATCTGGTGGAGCAACACCCTAGAGTGAAGCCTAGGTTGCACGGAATGTAGAAGTGACCATAACCTTCACACTGGTTGCAATTACTCGTTTTATACAATGGAAAAACTGTTGTATTAATTTTGTATTTTATGTTTCGAGCGTTGACTTCTAAGGCCTTAACTATTGGATCTGGTGGGTCAACGCCCTAGGGTGAAGCTGAGGTTGGCCGGAACGTAGAAATGACCATAACTTTCATACTGGTTGCAATTATTCGTTTTATACGATGGAAATGCTGTTGTATTTTTATTGCATTTTGTGCTTCTGGCGTTGACTTTTAATGTCCTAGCTATTCGATCTCGTGGGGCAACGTCCAAGATTGAAGCCTATGCTGCCCGAAACGTAGAAAAGACCATTACTTTCACACTGGTGGCAATTACTCTTTTTATACTACGGAAAAACTGTTGTATTTGTATTGTATTTTATGCGCCTGGAGTTGTTTTCTAATGCCCTAACTATTCGACCTGGTGGAGCAACGCCCTGGAGTGAAGCCTAGGTTGCACGGAACGTAGAAATGCCCATTACTTTCACACTGGTTGTAATTATTCCTGTTATACAATGGAATAACTGTTGTAAGTTCATTTTATTTTATGATCCTGGTGTTGACTTCTAAGGCCCTAGCTATTCGATCTGGTGGAGCAACGCCCTAGAGTGAAGCCTAGGTTGCCCGGACCGTAGAAATGACAATCACCTTAACTCTGGTTGCAATTATTCCTGTTAAACGATGGAAAAACTGATGCATTTGTATTGTATTTTATGCTTCGGCCGTTGACTTCTGAGGCCCTAACTATTGGATCTGGTGGAGCAACGCCCTAGGGTGAAGCCTAGGTAGCCCGGAACGTAGAAATGACCAACACTTTCATACTGGTTGCAATTATTGGTTTTATACGATGGAAGAACTGATGTATTTGCATTGTATTTTATGCTTCGGGCGTAGACTTCTAAGGCCCTAACTATTCGATGTGGCGGAGCAACGCCATAGAGCGAAACCTAGGTTGCACGGAACGTAGAAATGACCATTACTTTCACACTGGTTGCAATTATTCATTTTATACTATGGAAAAACTGTTGTATTTATATTGTCTTTGGTGCTTCTGGCGTTGACTTCTTAGGCCCTAACTATTGGATCTGGTGGACCGACGCCCTAGAGTGAAGCCTAAGTTGCCCGGAACGTGGAAATGACCATCACTTTCACACTGGTTGCAATTATTCCCGCTATACGATGGAAAAACTGTTGTATTTTTATTGTATTTTATGCTTCGGGCGTTGACTTCTAAGGCCCTAGCTATTCGATCTGGTGGAGCAACGCCCAGGAGTGAAGCCCAGGTTGCACGTAATGTAGAGGTGACCATAACTTTCACACTGGTTGCAATTACTCCTGTTATACGATGGAGAAGCTGTTGTATTTATATTGCATTTTATGCTTCTGGCGTTGACTTCTAAGGTCCTAGCTATTCGATCTGGTGGAGCAACGCCCTAGAGTGAAGCCTATGTAGCCCGGAACGTAGAAATGACCATCGCTTTCACACTGGTTGCAATTATTCCCGTTATACGATCGAAAAACTGTTGTATTTTTAGTATTATATGTATCGGGCATTGACTTCTAAGGCCCTAACTATTCGATGTGGCGGAGCAACGCCATAGAGCGAAACCTAGGTTGCACGGAACGTAGAAATGACCACTACTTTCACACTGGTTGCAATTATTTGTTTTATACGATTAAAAAACTGTTGTATTTATATTGTATTTTATGCTTCTGGCGTTGACTTCATAGGTCCTAGCTGTTCCATCTGGTGGAACAACGCCCTAGAATGAAGCCTAGGTTGCCCGGAACGTAGAAATGACCATTACTTTCACACTGGTTGCAGTTACTCATGCTATAGGATGGAAAAACTGTTGCATTTATATTGTATTTTATGCTACTGGCGTTGACTTCTAAGGCCTTAACTATTGGATCTGGTGGGTCAACGCCCTAGGGTGAAGCTGAGGTTGGCCGGAACGTAGAAATGACCATAAGTTTCATAGTGGTTGCAATTATTCGTTTTATACGATGGAAAAGCTGTTGTATTTTTATTGTATTTTGTGCTTCTGGCGTTGACTTTTAATGTCCTAGCTATTCGATCTCGTGGGGCAACGTCCAAGATTGAAGCCTATGCTGCCCGAAACGTAGAAAAGACCATTACTTTCACACTGGTGGCAATTACTCTTTTTATACTATGGAAAAACTGTTGCATTTGTATTGTATTTTAAGCGCCTGGAGTTGTTTTCTAATGCCCTAACTATTCGACCTGGTGGAGCAACGCCCTAGAGTGAAGCCTAGGTTGCACGGAACGTAGAAATGCCCATTACTTTCACACTGGTTGTAATTATTCCTGTTATACGATGGAATAACTGTTGTAAGTTCATTTTATTTTATGATCCTGGTGTTGACTTCTAAGGCCCTAGCTATTCGATCTGGTGGAGCAACGCACTAGAGTGAAGCCTAGGTTGCCCGGACCGTAGAAATGACCATCACCTTAACTCTGGTGGCAATTATTCCTGTTAAACGATGGAAAAACTGATGCATTTGTATTGTATTTTATGCTTCGGCCGTTGACTTCTGAGGCCCTAACTATTGGATCTGGTGTTGCAACGCCCAAGGCTGAAGATGAGGTTGACCGAAACGTAGAAATGACCATAACTTTTATACTGGTTGCAACTTTGGTTTTATACGATGGAAAACCTGTTGTATTTATATTGTGTTTTATGCTTCTGGCGTTGACTTCTAAGGCCGTAGCTATTCGATGTGGTGGGGCAACGCCCTAGTGTGAAGCCTAGGTAGCCCGGAATGTATAAATGACCATTACTTTCACACTGGTTGCAGTTATTCATGCTATACGATAGAAAAACTGTTGCATTTTTATTGTATTTTCTTCTTCTGGCTTTGACTTCTAAGGTCCTTGCTATTCGATCTGGTGGACCAACGCCCTAGAGTGAAGCCGAGGTTGGCCGGAACGTAGAAATGACCATAACTTTCATACTGGTTGCAATTATTCGTTTTATACGGTGGAAAAATTGTTGTATTTTCATTGAATTTTATGCTTCTGGCGTTGACTTCTAAGGCCCTAGCTATTCGATCTGGTGGAACAACGCCCTAGAATGAAGCCTAGGTTGCCCGGAACGTAGAAATGACCATTACTTTCACACTGGTTGCAATTATTCATGCCATACGATGAAAAAACTGTGAATTTTTATTGTATTTTCTTCTTCTGGCTTTGACTTCCAAGGTCCTAGCTATTCGATCTTGTGGGGCAACGTGTAAGAGTGAAGCCTATGTTGCCGGGAACGTAGAAATGGCCATTACTTTCACACTGGTGGCAATTACTCTTTTTATACTATGGAAAAACTGTTGTATTTGTATTGTATTTTATGCGCCTGGAGTTGTTTTCTAATGCCCTAACTATTGGACCTGGTGGAGCAACGCCCTAGAGTGAAGCCTAGGTTGCACGGACCGTAGAAATGACCATCACCTTAACTCTGGTTGCAATTATTCCTGTTAAACGATGGAAAAACTGATGCATTTGTATTGTATTTTATGCTTCGGCCGTTGACTTCTGAGGCGCTAACTATTGGATCTGGTGGAGGAACGCCCTAGGTTGAAGCCTAGGTAGCCCGGAACGTAGAAATGACCAACACTTTCATACTGGTTGCAATTATTGGTTTTATACGATGGAAGAACTGATGTATTTGTATTGTATTTTATGCTTCGGGCGTAGACTTCTTAGGAGCTAACTATTGGATCTGGTGGACCGACGCCCTAGAGTGAAGCCTAAGTTGCCCGGAACGTGGAAATGACCATCACTTTCACACTGGTTGCAATTATTCCCGCTATACGATGGAAAAACTGTTGTATTTTTGTTGTATTTTATGCTTCGGGCGTTGACTTCTAAGGCCCTAGCTATTCGATCTGGTGGAGCAACGCCCTAGAGTGAAGCCTATGTTGCCCGGAACGTAGAAATGACCATCGCTTTCACACTGGTTGCAATTATTCCCGTTATACGATCGAAAAACTGTTGTATTTTTAGTATTATATGTATCGGGCATTGACTTCTAAGGCACTAACTATTCGATGTGGCGGAGCAACGCCATAGAGCGAAACCTAGGTTACACGGAACGTAGAAATGACCATTACTTTCACACTGGTTGCAATTATTTGTTTTATACGATTAAAAAACTGTTGTATTTATATTGTATTTTATGCTTCTGGCGTTGACATCATAGGTCCTAACTGTTCCATCTGGTGGAGCAACGCCCTAGAATGAAGCCTAGGTTGCCCGGAACGTAGAAATGACCATTACTTTCACACTGGTTGCAGTTACTCATGCTATAGGATGGAAAAACTGTTGCATTTTTATTGTACTTTCTTCTTCTGGCTTTGACTTCTAATGTCTTAGCTATTCCATCTGGTGGGGCAACGTCCAAGAGTGAAGCCTATGTTGCCCGGAACGTAGAAATGACCATAACTTTCACACTGGTTGCAATTATTCGTTTTGTACAGTGGAAAAACTGTTGTATTAATTTTGTATTTTCTGCTTCGGGCGTTGAATTCTAAGGCCCTAACTATTGGATCTGGTGGAACAACGCCCTAGAGTGAAGCCTAGGTTGCCGGAACGTAGAAATGACTATTACTTCCACACTGTTTGCAATTATTCATTTTATACAATGGGAAGCTGTTCTATTTATATTGTATTTTATGCTTCTGGCGTTGACTTCTAAGGCCCTAACTATTGGATCTGGTGGAGTAACGCCCTAGGGTGAAGCCGAGGTTGGCCGGAATGTAGAAATGACCATAACTTTCACACTGGTTGCAATTACCCGTTTTATACAATGGAAAAACTGTTGTGTTAATTTTGTATTTTATGCTTACGGCGTTGACTTCTAAGGCCGTAACTGTTCGATCTGGTGGAAGAACGCCCTAGAATGAAGCCTAGGTTGCCCGGAACGTATAAATGACCATTACTTTCACACTGGTTGCAGTTATTCATGCTATACGATGGAAAAACTGTTTTATTTATATTCTATTTTATGCTTCTGGCGTTGACTTCTTAGGCCCTAACTATTCGAACTGTTGGAACAACGCCCTAGAGTGAAGCCTAGGTTGCCCGGAACGTAGAAATGACCAAATCTTTCACACTGGTTGCAATTATTCCCGTCATACGATGGAAAAACTGTTGTATTTTTATTGTATTTTATGCTTCGGGCGTTGACTTCTAAGGCCCTAGCTATTCGATCTGGTGGAGCAACGCGCTAGAGCGAAGCGTAGGTGGCCCGGAACGTAGAAATGACCATCACTTTCACACTGGTTGCAATTATTCCCGTTATACGATGGAAAAACTGTTGTATTTTTATTGTATTTTATGTTTCGGGCGTTGACTTCTAAGGTCCTAGCTATTCGATCTGGTGGAGCAACGCCCTAGAGAGAAGCCGAGGTTGGCCGGAACGTAGAAATGAGCATAACTTTCATACTGGTTGCAATTATTCCCGTTATACGATGGAAAAACTGTTGTATTTTTATTGTATTTTATGTTTCGGGCGTTGACTTATAAGGTCCTAGCTATCCGATCTCGTGGGGCAACGCCCAAGAGTGAAGCCTATGTTGCCCGAAACGTAGAAAAGACCATTACTTTCACACTGGTTGCAATAATTCTTTTTATACGATGGAAAAACCGTTGTATTTATATTGTATTTTATGCTTCTGGCATTGTCTTCTAAGGCCGTAGCTATTCGATGTGGTGGAGCAACGCCCTAGAGTGATGCCTAGGTTGAACGGAACGTAGAAATGACCAAATCTTTCACACTGGTTGCAATTATTGCTGTTATACGATGGAAAAACTGTTGTGTTTATATTGTATTTTATTCTTCTGGCGTTGACTTCTTAGGCCGTAACTATTCGAACTTTTGGAACAACGCCCTAGGGTGAAGCCGAGGTTGGCCGGAACGTAGAAATGACCATAACTTTCATACTGGTTGCAATTATTGGTTTTATACGAAGGAAAAACTGATGTATTTGTATTGTATTTTATGCTTCGGGCGATGACTTCTAAGGCCCTAACTATTGGATCTGGTGGAGCATCGCTCTAGGGTGAAGCCGAGGTTGGCCGGAACGTAGAAATGACCATAACTTTCATACTGGATGCAATTATTACCGTTATACGATGGAAAAGCTGTTGTATTTTTATTGTATTTTATGTCTCGGTCATTGACTCCTAAGGACCTAGCTATTGAATCAGGCGGAGAAACGCCCTAGAGTGAAGCCTAGGTTGCACGGAATGTAGAAGTGACCATAACTTTCACACTGGTTGCAATTACTCGTTTTATACAATGGAAAAACTGTTGTATAAATTTCGTGTTTTATGCTTCCGGCGTTGACTTCTAAGACCCTAACTATTCGATCTGGTGGAGCAACGCCCTAGAGTGAAGCCTAAGTTGCCCGGAACGTGGAAATGTCCATCACTTTCACACTGGTTGCAATTATTCCTGTTATACGTTGGAAAAATTGTTGTATTTTTATTGTATTTTATGCTTCGGGCGTTGACTTCTACGGCCCTAACTAGTGGATCTGTTGGAGCAACGTCCAAGAGTGAAGCCTAGGTTGCCTGGAACGTAGAAATGACCAACACTTTCACACTGGCTGCATTCATTCCCGTTATACGATGGAAAAACTGTTGAATTTTTTGTATTTTATGTATCGGGCGTTGACTTCTAAGGCGCTAGCTGTTCGATCTGGTGTAGCATCGCCCTAGAGTGAAGCCTAGGTTGCCCGGAACATAGAAATGACCATTACTTCCACACTGTTTGCAATTATTCATTTTATACAATGGAAAAACTGTTGTATTTATTTTGTATTTGGTGCTTCTGGCGTTGACTTCTTAGACCCTAACTATTGGATCTGGTGGACCAACGCCCTAGAGTGAAGCCTAAGTTGTCCGGAACGTGGAAATGGCCATTACTTTCACACTGGTCGCAATAATTCTTTTTATACTATGGAGAACTGTTGTATTTATTTTGTATTTGGTGCTTCTGGCGTTGACTTCTTAGGCCCTAACTATTGGACCTGGTGGACCAACGCCGTAGAGTGTAGCCTAAGTTGCCCGGAACGTAGAAATGACCATATCTTTCACACTGGTTGCAATTATTCCTGTTATACGATGGAAAAACTGTTGTGTTTATATTGTATTTTACGCTTCTGGCGTTGACTTCTTAGGCCCTAACTTATCGAACTTTTGGAACAACGCCCTAGGGTGAAGCCGAGGTTGGCCGGAACGTAGAAATGACCATAACTTTCACACTGGTTGCAATTATTCCAGTTATACGATGGAAAAACTGTTGTATTTATATTGTATTTTATGCTTCTGGCGTTGACTTCTTAGGCCCTAACTATTTGATCTGTTGGAGCAACGCACTAGGGTGAAGCAGAGTTTGGCCGGAACGTCGAAATGACCATAACTTTTATACTGGTTGCAATTATTGGTTTTATACGATGGAAAACCTGTTGTATTTATATTGTGTTTTATGCTTCTGGCGTTGACTTCTAAGGCCGTACTTATTCGATGTGGTGGGGCAACGCCCTAGAGTGAAGCCTAGGTTGCCCGGAACGTATAAATGGCCATTACTTTCACACTGGTTGCAATTATTCGTTTTATACGATGGAAAAACTGTTGTATTTATTTTGTATTTGGTGCTCATGGCGTTGACTCCTTAGGCCCTAACTTTTCGATCTGGTGGAGCAACGCCCTAAAGTTAAGCCTAGGTTGCACGCAACGTAGAAATGACCATTACTTTCATACTGGTTGCAATTATTCCTGTTATACGTTGGAAAAACTGTTGTATTTTTATTGTATTTTATGCTTCGGGCGTTGACTTCTAAGGCCCTAACTAGTGGATCTGGTGGAGCAACGCCCTAGGGTGAAGCCAAGGTTGCCCAGAACGTAGAAATGACCATAACTTTCATACTGGCTGCAATTATTCATGCTATACGATGGAAAAGCTGTTGTATTTTTATTCTATTTTATGCTTCTGGCGTTGACTTCTAACGTCCTAGTTATTCGATCTCGTGGGGCAACGTCCAAGAGTGAAGCCTAGGTTGCCTAGAACGTAGAAATGACCAACACTTTCACACTGGTTGCATTCATTCCCCTTATACGATGGAAAAACTGTTGAATTTTTTGTATTTTATGTATCGGGCGTTGACTTCTAAGGCGCTAGCTATTCGATCTGGTGTAGCATCGCCCTAGAGTGAAGCCTAGGTTGCCCGGAACATAGAAATGACCATTACTTCCACACTGTTTGCAATTATTCATTTTGTACAATGGAAAAACTGTTGTATTTTTATTGTATTTTATTCTTCTGTCGTTGACTTCTAAGGTCCTAGCTATCCGATCTCGTGGTGCAACGTCCAAGAGTGAAGCCTATGTTGCCCGGAACGTAGAAAAGACCATTACTTTCACACTGTTGGCAATAATTCTTTTTATACGATGGAAAAACTGTTGTATTTTTAGTATTATATGTATCGGGCATTGACTTCTAAGGCCCTAACTATTCGATGTGGCGGAGCAACGCCATAGAGCGAAACCTAGGTTGCACGGAACGTAGAAATGACCATTACTTTCACACTGGTTGGAATTATTTGTTTTATACGATTAAAAAACTGTTGTATTTATATTGTATTTTATGCTTCTGGCGTTGACTTCATAGGTCCTAACTGTTCCATCTGGTGGAACAACGCCCTAGAATGAAGCCTAGGTTGCCCGGAACGTAGAAATGACCATTACTTTCACACTGGTTGCAGTTACTCATGCTATAGGATGGAAAAACTGTTGCATTTTTATTGTACTTTCTTCTTCTGGCTTTGACTTCTAATGTCTTAGCTATTCCATCCGGTGGGGCAACGTCCAAGAGTGAAGCCTATGTTGCCCGGAACGTAGAAATGTCCATAACATTCACACTGGTTGCAATTATTCGTTTTGTACAGTGGAAAAACTGTTGTATTAATTTTGTATTTTCTGCTTCGGGCGTTGACTTCTAAGGCCCTAACTATTGGATCTGGTGGAACAACGCCCTAGAGTGAAGCCTAGGTTGCCGGAACGTAGAAATGACTATTACTTCCACACTGTTTGCAATTATTCATTTTATACAATGGGAAGCTGTTCTATTTATATTGTACTTTATGCTTCTGGCGTTGACTTCTAAGGCCCTAACTATTGGATCTGGTGGAGTAACGCCCTAGGGTGAAGCCGAGGTTGGCCGGAATGTAGAAATGACCATAACTTTCACACTGGTTGCAATTACCCGTTTTATTCAATGGAAAAACTGTTGCGTTAATTTTGTATTTTATGCTTCCGGCGTTGACTTCTAAGGCCGTAACTGTTCGATCTGGTGGAAGAACGCCCTAGAATGAAGCCTAGGTTGCCCGGAACGTATAAATGACCATTACTTTCTCACTGGTTGCAATTATTCGTTTTATGCGACGGAAAAACTGTTGTATTTATTTTCTATTTGGTGCTTCTGGCGTTGACTTCTTAGGCCCTAACTATTGGATCTGGTGGAGCAACGCCCTAGGGTGAAGCCCAGGTTGCCCGAGACGTAGAAATGACCATTACTTTCACACTGGTTGCAATTATTCGTTTTATACGATGGAAAAACTGTTGTATTTATTTTGTATTTGGTGCTTCTGGCGTTGTCTTCTATGGCCCTAACTATTGGATCTGGTGGACCAACGCCCTAGGGTGAAGTCTAGGTTGCCCGAGGCGTAGAAAGGACCATTACTTTCACACTGGTTGCAGTTATTCATGCTATAAGATGGAAAAACTGTTGCATTTTTATTGTATTTTCTTCTTCTGGCTTTGACTTCTAAGGTCCTAGCTATTCGATCTTGTGGGGCAACGTCTAAGAGTGAAGCCCATGTTGCCGGGAACGTAGAAATGGCCATAACTTTCTTACTGGTTGCAATTATTCGTTTTATACAATGGAAAAACTGTTGTACTTTTATTGTATTTTATGCTTCTGGCGTTGACTTCTAAGGCCGTAGCTATTCGATGTGGTGGGGCAACGCCCTAGAGTGAAGCCTAGGTTGCCCGGAACGTAGAAATGACCATTACTTTCACACTGGTTGCAATTATTCATGCTATACGATGGAAGAACTGTTGTATTTTTATTGTATTTTATGCTTCTGGCTTTGACTTCTACGGTCCTAGCTATTCGATCTGGTGGAGCAACGCCCTTGAGTGAAGCCTAGGTTGCCCGGAACGTAGAAATGACCATAACTTTCACATTGGTTGCTATTATTCGTTTTACACGATGGAAAAACTGTTGTATTTATATTGTATTTTATGCTTCTGGCGTTGACGTCTTAGGCGGTAACCGTTCTTTCTGGTGGAACAACGCCCTGGAATGAAGCCTAGGTTGCCCGGAACGTAGAAATGACCATTACTTTCACACTGGTTGCAGTTATTCATGCTATACGATGGAAAAACTGTTGTATTTTTATTGTATTTTATGCTTCTGGCGTTGACTTCTAAGGTCCTAGCTATTCGATCTGGTGCAGCAACGCCCTAGAGTGAAGCCTAGGTTGCCCGGAACGTAGAAATGACCATAACTTTCACACTGGTTGCTATCATTCGTTTTTTACGATGGAAAAACTGTTTTATTTATATTGTATTTTATGCTTCTGGCGTTGACATCTTAGGCCGTAACTGTTCGATCTGGTGGAGCAACGCCCTAGAATGAAGCCTAGGTTTACCGGAACGTAGAAATGACCATTACTTTCACACTGGTTGCAGTTATTCATGCTATACGATGGAAAAACTGTTGCATTTTTATTGTATTTTCTTCTTCTTGCTTTGACTTCTAAGGTCCTGGCTATTCGATCTTGTGGGGCAACGTCTAAGAGTGAAGCCTATGTTGCCGGGAACGTAGAAATGGCCAGAACTTTCTTACTGGTTGCAATTATTCATTTTATACGATGGAAAAACTGTTGTATTTATATTGTATTTTATGCTTCTGGCGTTGTCTTCTAAGGCCGTAGCTATTCGATGTGGTGGAGCAACGCCCTAGAGTGATGCCTAGGTCGCCTGGACCGTAGAAATGACCATATCTTTCACACTGGTTGCAATTATTCGTTTTATTCGATGGAAAAACTGTTGTATTTATTTTGTATTTGGTGCTTCTGGCGTTGACTCCTTAGGCCCGAACTATTGGATCTGGTGGAGCAACGCCCTAGGGTGAAGCCTAGGTTGCCCGAGACGTAGAAATGACCATTACTTTCACACTGGTTGCAATTATTCATGCTATACGATGGAAAAACTGTTGTATTTTTATTGTATTTTATGCTTCTGGCGTTGACTTCTAAGGTCCTAGCTATTCGATCTGGTGGAACAACGCCCTAGAATGAAGCCTAGGCTTACCGGAACGTAGAAATGACCATTACTTTCACACTGGTTGCAGTTATTCGTGCTATACGATGGAAAAACTGTTGCATTTTTATTGTATTTTCTTCTTCTGGCTTTGACTTCTAAGGTCCTAGCTATTCGATCTTGTGGGGCAACGTCTAAGAGTGAAGCCTATGTTGCCGGGAACGTAGAAATGGCCATAACTTTCTTACTAGTTGCAATTATTCATTTTATACGATGGAAGAACTGTTGTATTTAAATTGTATTTTATGCTTCTGGCGTTGTCTTCTAAGGCCGTAGCTATTCGATGTGGTGGAGCAACGCCCTAGAGTGATGCCTAGGTCGCCCGGAACGTAGAAATGACCATATCCTTCACACTGGTTGCAATTATACCTGTTATACGATTGAAAAACTGTTGTATTTATACTGTATTTTATGCTTCTAGCGTTGACTTCTTAGGCCCTAACTATTCGAACTGTTGGAACAACGCCCTAGAGTGAAGCCTAGGTTGCCCGGAACGTAGAAATGACCATTACTTTCACACTTGTTGCAATTATTCGTTTTGTTCGATGGAAAAACTGTTGTATTTATTTTGTATTTGGTGCTTCTGGCGTTGACTCCTTAGGCCCGAACTATTGGATCTGGTGGAGCAACGCCCTAGGGTGAAGCCTAGGTTGCCCGAGACGTAGAAATGACCATTACTTTCACACTGGTTGCAATTATACATGCTATACGATGGAAAAACTGTTGTATTTTTATTGTATTTTATGCTACTGGCGTTGACTTCTAAGGCCGTAGCTATTCGATCTGGTGTAGCATCGCTCTAGAGTGAAGCCTAGGTTGCCCGGAACATAGAAATGACCATTACTTCCACACTGTTTGCAATGATTCATTTTATACAATGGAAAAACTGTTGTATTTATTTTGTATTTGGTACTTCTGGTGTTGACTTCTTAGGCCCTAACTATTCGATCTGGTGGACCAACGCCCTAGAGTGAAGCCTAAGTTGCCCGGAACGTGGAAATGACCATCACTTTCACACTGGTTGCAATTATTCATTTTGTACAATGGAAAAACTGTTGTATTTTTATTGTATTTTATTCTTCTGTCGTTGACTTCTAAGGTCCTAGCTATCCGATCTCGTGGGGCAACGTCCAAGAGTGAAGCCTATGTTGCCCGGAACGTAGAAAAGACCATTACTTTCACACTGTTGGCAATAATTCTTTTTATACGATGGAAAAACTGATGTATTTATATTGTATTTTATGCTTCTGGCGTTGTCTTCTTAGGCCGTAGCTATTCGATGTGGTGGAGCAACGCCCTAGAGTGATGCCTAGGTTGCCTGGAACGTAGAAAGCACCATATCTTTCACACTGGTTGCAATTATTCATGTTATACGATGGAAAAACTGTTGTATTTATATTGTGTTTTATGCTTCTGGCGTTGACTTCTAAGGCCGTAGCTATTCGATGTGGTGAGGCAACGCCCTAGAGTGAAGCCTAGGTTGCCCGGAACGTATAAATGACCATTACTTTCACACTGGTTGCAGTTATTCATGCTATACGATGGAAAAACTGTTGCATTTTTATTGTATTTTCTTCTTCTGGCTTTGATTTCTAAGGTCCTTGCTATTCGATCTGGTGGACCAACGCCCTAGAGTGAAGCCTAGGTTGCCCGAAACGTAGAAATGACCATTACTTTCACACTGGTTGCAGTTATTCATGCTATACGATGGAAAAACTGTTGCATTTTTATTGTATTTTCTTCTTCTGGCTTTGACTTCTAAGGTCCTAGCTATTCGATCTTGTGGGGCAACGTCTAAGAGTGAAGCCTATGTTGCCGGGAACGTAGAAATGGCCATAACTTTCTTACTGGTTGCAATTATTCATTTTATGCGATGGAAAAACTGTTGTATTTATATTGTATTTTATGCTTCTGGCGTTGTCTTCTAAGGCCGTAGCTATTCGATGTGGTGGAGCAACGCCCTAGAGTGATGCCTAGGTCGCCTGGACCGTAGAAATGACCATATCTTTCACACTGGTTGCAATTATACCTGTTATACGATGGAAAATCTGTTATATTTATACTGTATTTTATGCTTCTGGCGTTGACTTCTTAGGCCCTAACTATTCGAACTGTTGGAACAACGCCCTAGAGTGAAGCCTAGGTTGCCCGGAACGTAGAAATGACCATAACTTTCACACTGGTTGCAATTATTCGTTTTATACGATGGAAAAACTCTTGTATTTATTTTGTATTTGGTGCTTCTGGCGTTGTCTTCTCAGGCCCTAACTATTGGATCTGGTGGAGCAACGCCCTAGGGTGAAGCCTAGGTTGCCCGAGGCGTAGAAATGACCATTACTTTCACACTGGTTGCAGTTATTCATGCTATACGATGGAAAAACTGTTGCATTTTTATTGTATTTTCTTCTTCTGGCTTTGATTTCTAAGGTCCTTGCTATTCGATCTGGTGGACCAACGCCCTAGAGTGAAGCCTAGGTTGCCCGAAACGTAGAAATGACCATTACTTTCACACTGGTTGCAGTTATTCATGCTATACGATGGAAAAACTGTTGTATTTATATTGTGTTTTATGCTTCTGGCGTTGACTTCTTAGGCCCTAACTATTCGATCTGGTGGACCAACGCCCTAGAGTGAAGCCTAAGTTGCCCGGAACGTGGAAATGACCATCACTTTCACACTGGTTGCAATTATTCATTTTGTACAATGGAAAAACTGTTTTTTTTTATTGTATTTTATTCTTCTGTCGTTGACTTCTAAGGTCCTAGCCATTCGATGTGGTGGAGCAACGCCCTAGAGTGATGCCTAGGTTGCCTGGAACGTAGAAATCACCATATCTTTCACACTGGTTGCAATTATTCATGATATACGATGGAAAAACTGTTGTATTTATATTGTATTTTATGCTTCTGGCGTTGACTTCTTAGGCCCTAACTACTCGAACTGTTGGTACAACGGCCTAGAGTGAAGCCTAGGTTGCCGGGAACGTAGAAGTGACCATAACATTCACACTGGTTGCAATTACTCGTTTTATAGAATGGAAAAACTGTTGTATTAATTTTGTATTTTATGTTTCGGGCGTTGACTTCTAAGGCCTTAACTATTGGATCTGGTGGGTCAACGCCCTAGGGTGAAGCTGAGGTTGGCCGGAACGTAGAAATGACCATAACTTTCATAGTGGTTGCAATTATTCGTTTTATACGATGGAAAAGCTGTTGTATTTTTATTGTATTTTGTGCTTCTGGCGTTGACTTTTAATGTCCTAGCTATTCGATCTCGTGGGGCAACGTCCAAGATTGAAGCCTATGCTGCCCGAAACGTAGAAAAGACCATTACTTTCACACTGGTGGCAATTACTCTTTTTATACTATGGAAAAACTGTTGTATTTGTATTGTATTTTATGCGCCTGGAGTTGTTTTCTAATGCCCTAACTATTCGACCTGGTGGAGCAACGCCCTAGAGTGAAGCCTAGGTTGCACGGAACGTAGAAATGCCCATTACTTTCACACTGGTTGCAATTATTCGTTTTATACGATGGAAAAATTGTTGCATTTTCATTGAATTTTATGCTTCTGGCGTTGACTTCTAAGGCCCTAGCTATTCGATCTGGTGGAACAACGCCCTAGAATGAAGCCTAGGTTGCCCGGAACGTAGAAATGACCATTACTTTCACACTGGTTGCAATTATTCATGCCATACGATGAAAAAACTGTTGCATTTTTATTGTATTTTCTTCTTCTGGTTTTGACTTCCAAGGTCCTAGCTATTCGATCTTGTGGGGCAACGTCTAAGAGTGAAGCCTATGTAGCCCGGAACGTAGAAATGACCATAACTTTCTTACTGGTTGCAATTATTCCTTTTATAAGATGGAAAAACTGTTGTATTTCTATTGTATTTTATGCTTCTGGCGTTGTCTTCTAAGGCCGTAGCTATTCGATGTGGTGGAGCAACGCCCTAGAGTGATGCCTAGGTCGCCTGGAACGTAGAAATGACCATATCTTTCACACTGGTTGCAATTATACCTGTTATACGATGGAAAAACTGTTGTATTTATATTGTATTTTATGCTTCTGGCGTTGACTTCTTAGGCCCTAACTATTCGAACTGTTGGAACAACGCCCTAGAGTGAAGCCTAGGTTGCCCGGTACGTAGAAATGACCATTACTTTCACACTTGTTGCAATTATTCGTTTTATTCGATGGAAAAACTGCTGTATTTATTTTGTATTTGGTGCTTCTGTCGTTGACTTCTGAGGCCCTAACTATTGGATCTGGTGGAGCAACGCCCTAGGGTGAAGCCGAGGTTGGCCGGAACGTATAAATGACCATTACTTTCACACTGGTTGCAATTATTCGTTTTATACGATGGAAAAACTGTTGTATTTATTTTCTATTTGGTGCTTCTGGCGTTGACTTCTTAGGCCATAACTATTGGATCTGGTAGAGCAACGCCCTAGGGTGAAGCCTAGGTTGCCCGAGGCGTAGAAATGACCATTACTTTCACACTGGTTGCAATTATTCATGCTATACGATGGAAAAACCGTTGTATTTTTATTGTATTTTATGCTTCTGGCGTTGACGTCTAAGGTCCTAGCTATTCGATCTGGTGGAGCAACACCCTAGAGTGAAGCCTAGGTTGCCCGGAACGTAGAAATGACCATAACTTTCACACTGGTTGCTATTATTCGTTTTATACGATGGAGAAACTGTTGTATTTATATTGTATTTTATGTTTCTGGCGTTGACATATTAGGCGGTAACTGTTCGATCTGGTGGAACAACGCCCTAGAGTGAAGCCTAGGTTGCCCGGAACATAGAAATGACCATTACTTCCACGCTGGTTGCAATTATTCGTTTTATACAATGGAAAAACTGTTGTACTTTTATTGTATTTTATGCTTCTGGCGTTGACTTCTAAGGCCGTAGCTATTCGATGTGGTGGGGCAACGCCCTAGAGTGAAGCCTAGGTTCCCCGGAACGTATAAATGACCATTACTTTGACACTGGTTGCAATTATTCGTTTTATACGATGGAAAAACTGTTGTATTTATTTTGTATTTGGTGCTTCTGGCGTTGACTTCTTAGGCCCTAACTATTGGATCTGGTGGACAAACGCCCTAGGGTGAAGCCTAGGTTGCCCGAGGCGTAGAAATGACCATTACTTTCACACTGGTTGCAGTTATTCATGCTATACGATGGAAAAACTGTTGCATTTTTATTGTATTTTCTTCTTCTGGCTTTGACTTCTAAGGTCCTAGCTATTCGATCTTGTGGGGCAACGTCTAAGAGTGAAGCCCATGTTGCCGGGAACGTAGAAATGGCCATAACTTTCTTACTGGTTGCAATTATTCGTTTTATACAATGGAAAAACTGTTGTACTTTTATTGTATTTTATGCTTCTGGCGTTGACTTCTAAGGCCGTAGCTATTCGATGTGGTGGGGCAACGCCCTACAGTGAAGCCTAGGTTTCCCGGAACGTAGAAATGACCATTACTTTCACACTTGTTGCAATTATTCGTTTTATTCGATGGAAAAACTGTTGTATTTATTTTGTATTTGGTGCTTCTGGCGTTGACTCCTTAGGCCCGAACTATTGGATCTGGTGGAGCAACGCCCTAGGGTGAAGCCTAGGTTGCCCGAGACGTAGAAATGACCATTACTTTCACACTGGTTGCAATTATACATGCTATACGATGGAAAAACTGTTGTATTTTTATTGTATTTTATGCTACTGGCGTTGACTTCTAAGGCCGTAGCTATTCGATGTGGTGGGGCAACGCACTAGAGTGGAGCCTAGATTGCCCGGAACGTATAAATGACCATTACTTTCGCACTGGTTGCAATTATTCGTTCTATACGATGGAAAAACTGTTGTATTTATTTTCTATTTGGTGCTTCTGGCGTTGACTTCTCAGGCCCTAGCTATTGGATCTGGTGGAGCAACTCCCTATGGTGAAGCCCAGGTTGCCCGAGACGTAGAAATGACCATTACTTTCACACTGGTTGCAATTATTCATGCTATACGATGTAAAAACTGTTGTATTTTTATTGTATTTTATGTATCGGGCGTTGACTTCTAAGGCGCTAGCTATTCGATCTGGTGTAGCATCGCCCTAGAGTGAAGCCTAGGTTGCCCGGAACATAGAAATGACCATTACTTTCTCACTGGTTGCAATTATTCGTTTTATACAATGGAAAAACTGTTGTACTTTTATTGTATTTTATGCTTCTGGCGTTGACTTCTAAGGCCGTAGCTATTCGATGTGGTGGGGCAACGCCCTAGAGTGAAGCCTAGGTTGCCCGGAACGTAGAAATGACCATTACTTTCACACTGGTTGCAATTATTCATGCTATACGATGGAAGAACTGTTGTATTTTTATTGTATTTTATGCTTCTGGCTTTGACTTCTACGGTCCTAGCTATTCGATCTGGTGGAGCAACGCCCTAGAGTGAAGCCTAGGTTGCCCGGAACGTAGAAATGACCATAACTTTCACACTGGTTGCTATTATTCGTTTTACACGATGGAAAAACTGTTGTATTTATATTGTATTTTATGCTTCTGGCGTTGACGTCTTACTCGGTAACCGTTCGATCTGGTGCAGCAACGCCCTAGAGTGAAGCCTAGGTTGCCCGGAACGTAGAAATGACCATAACTTTCACACTGGTTGCTATTATTCGTTTTTTACGATGGAAAAACTGTTTTATTTATATTGTATTTTATGCTTCTGGCGTTGACATCTTAGGCCGTAACTGTTCGATCTGGTGGAACAACGCCCTAGAATGAAGCCTAGGTTTACCGGAACGTAGAAATGACCATTACTTTCACACTGGTTGCAGTTATTCATGCTATACGATGGAAAAACTGTTGCATTTTTATTGTATTTTCTTCTTCTGGCTTTGACTTCTAAGGTCCTAGCTATTCGATCTTGTGGGGCAACGTCTAAGAGTGAGGCCTATGTTGCCGGGAACGTAGAAATGGCCATAACTTTCTTACTGGTTGCAATTATTCATTTTATACGATGGAAAAACTGTTGTACTTATATTGTATTTTATGCTTCTGGCGTTGTCTTCTAAGGCCGTAGCTATTCGATGTGGTGTAGCAACGCCCTAGAGTGATGCCTAGGTCGCGTGGACCGTAGAAATGACCATATCTTTCACACTGGTTGCAATTATACCTGTTATACGATGGAAAAACTGTTGTATTTATACTGTATTTTATGCTTCTGGCGTTGACTTCTTAGGCCCTAACTATTCGAACTGTTGGAACAACGCCCTAGAGTGAAGCCTAGGTTGCCCGGAACGTAGAAATGACCATAACTTTCACACTGGTTGCAATTATTCGTTTTATACGATGGAAAAACTCTTGTATTTATTTTGTATTTGGTGCATCTGGCGTTGTCTTCTCAGGCCCTAACTATTGGATCTGGTGGAGCAACGCCCTAGGGTGAAGCCTAGGTTGCCCGAGGCGTAGAAATGACCATTACTTTCACACTGGTTGCAATTATTCATGCTATACGATGGAAAAACTGTTGTATTTTTATTGTATTTTATGCTTCTGGCGTTGACTTCTAAGGTCCTAGCTATTCGATCTGGTGGAACAACGCCCTAGAATGAAGCCTAGGCTTACCGGAACGTAGAAATCACCATTACTTTCACACTGGTTGCAGTTATTGGTGCTATACGATGGAAAAACTGTTGCATTTTTATTGTATTTTCTTCTTCTGGCTTTGATTTCTAAGGTCCTAGCTATTCGATCTTGTGGGGCAACGTCTAAGAGTGAAGCCTATGTTGCCGGGAACGTAGAAATGGCCATAACTTTCTTACTGGTTGCAATTATTCATTTTATACGATGGAAGAACTGTTGTATTTAAATTGTATTTTATGCTTCTGGCGTTGTCTTCTAAGGCCGTAGCTATTCGATGTGGTGGAGCAACGCCCTAGAGTGATGCTTAGGTCGCCTGGAACGTAGAAATGACCATATCCTTCACACTTGTTGCAATTATTCGTTTTATTCGATGGAAAAACTGTTGTATTTATTTTGTATTTGGTGCTTCTGGCGTTGACTCTGTAGGCCCGAACTATTGGATCTGGTGGAGCAACGCCCTAGGGTGAAGCCTAGGTTGCCCGAGACGTAGAAATGACCATTACTTTCACACTGGTTGCAATTATACATTCTATACGATGGAAAAACTGTTGTATTTTTATTGTATTTTATGCTACTGGCGTTGACTTCTAAGGCCGTAGCTATTCGATGTGGTGGGGCAACGCCCTAGAGTGAAGCCTAGGTTCCCCGGAACGTATAAATGACCATTACTTTCACACTGGTTGCAATTATTCGTTTTATACGATGGAAAAACTCTTGTATTTATTTTGTATTTGGTGCTTCTGGCGTTGACTTCTCAGGCCCTAACTATTGGATCTGGTGGACCAACGCCCTAGGGTGAAGCCTAGGTTGCCCGAGGCGTAGAAATGACCATTACTTTCACACTGGTTGCAGTTATTCATGCTATACGATGGAAAAACTGTTGCATTTTTATTGTATTTTGTTCTTCTGGCTTTGACTTCTAAGGTCCTAGCTATTCGATCATGTGGGGCAACGTCTAAGAGTGAAGCCCATGTTGCCGGGAACGTAGAAATGGCCATAACTTTCTTACTGGTTGCAATTATTCGTTTTATACAATGGAAAAACTGTTGTACTTTTATTGTATTTTATGCTTCTGGCGTTGACTTCTAAGGCCGTAGCTATTCGATGTGGTGGGGCAACGCCCTAGAGTGAAGCCTAGGTTGCCCGGAACGTAGAAATGACCATTACTTTCACACTGGTTGCAATTATTCATGCTATACGATGGAAGAACTGTTATATTTTTATTGTATTTTATGCTTCTGGCTTTGACTTCTACGGTCCTAGCTATTCGATCTGGTGGAGCAACGCCCTAGAGTGAAGCCTAGGTTGCCCGGAACGTAGAAATGACCATAACTTTCACACTGGTTGCTATTATTCGTTTTACACGATGGAAAAACTGTTGTATTTATATTGTATTTTATGCTTCTGGCGTTGACGTCTTACTCGGTAACCGTTCGATCTGGTGCAGCAACGCCCTAGAGTGAAGCCTAGGTTGCGCGGAACGTAGAAATGACCATAACTTTCACACTGGTTGCAATTATTCGTTTTTTACGATGGAAAAACTGTTTTATTTATATTGTATTTTATGCTTCTGGCGTTGACATCTTAGGCCGTAACTGTTCGATCTGGTGGTACAACGCCCTAGAATGAAGCCTAGGTTTACCGGAACGTAGAAATGACCATTACTTTCACACTGGTTGCAGTTATTCATGCTATACGATGGAAAAACTGTTGCATTTTTATTGTATTTTCTTCTTCTGGCTTTGACTTCTAAGGTCCTAGCTATTCGATCTTGTGGGGCAACGTCTAAGAGTGAAGCCTATGTTGCCGGGAACGTAGAAATGGCCATAACTTTCTTACTGGTTGCAATTATTCATTTTCTACGATGGAAGAACTGTTGTATTTAAATTGTATTTTATGCTTCTGGCGTTGTCTTCTAAGGCCGTAGCTATTCGATGTGGGGTAGCAACGCCCTAGAGTGATGCTTAGGTCGCCTGGAACGTAGAAATGACCATATCCTTCACACTGGTTGCAATTATA
This sequence comes from Calliopsis andreniformis, assembly GCF_051401765.1. NCBI lineage: Eukaryota > Metazoa > Arthropoda > Insecta > Hymenoptera > Andrenidae > Calliopsis > Calliopsis andreniformis. The sequence goes on from NW_027480422.1 coordinate 22,937,015, forward strand.
CCTGTTATACGATGGAAAAACTGTTGTATTTATACTGTATTTTATGCTTCTAGCGTTGACTTCTTAGGCCCTAACTATTCGAACTGTTGGAACAACGCCCTAGAGTGAAGCCCAGGTTGCCCGGAACGTAGAAATGACCATTACTTTCACACTTGTTGCAATTATTCGTTTTATTCGATGGAAAAACTGTTGTATTTATTTCGTATTTGGTGCTTCTGGCGTTGACTCCTTAGGCCCGAACTATTGGATCTGGTGGAGCAACGCCCTAGGGTGAAGCCTAGGTTGCCCGAGACGTAGAAATGACCATTACTTTCACACTGGTTGCAATTATACCTGTTATACGATGGAAAAACTGTTGTATTTATACTGTATTTTATGCTTCTAGCGTTGACTTCTTAGGCCCTAACTATTCGAACTGTTGGAACAACGCCCTAGAGTGAAGCCCAGGTTGCCCGGAACGTAGAAATGACCATAACTTTCACACTGGTTGCAATTATTCGTTTTATACGATGGAAAAACTCTTGTATTTATTTTGTATTTGGTGCTTCTGGCGTTGTCTTCTCAGGCCCTAACTATTGGATCTGGTGGAGCAACGCCCTAGGGTGAAGCCTAGATTGCCCGAGGCGTAGAAATGACCATTACTTTCACACTGGTTGCAATTATTCATGCTATACGATGGAAAAACTGCTGTATTTTTATTGTATTTTATGCTTCTGGCGTTGACTTCTAGGGTCCTAGCTATTCGATCTGGTGGAACAACGCCCTAGAATGAAGCCTAGGCTTACCGGAACGTAGAAATGACCATTACTTTCACACTGGTTGCAGTTATTCGTGCTATACGGTGGAAAAACTGTTGCATTTTTATTGTATTTTCTTCTTCTGGCTTTGACTTCTAAGGTCCTAGCTATTCGATCTTGTGGGGCAACGTCTAAGAGTGAAGCCTATGTTGCCGGGAACGTAGAAATGGCCATAACTTTCTTACTGGTTGCAATTATTCATTTTATACGATGGAAGAACTGTTGTATTTAAATTGTATTTTATGCTTCTGGCGTTGTCTTCTAAGGCCGTAGCTATTCGATGTGGTGGAGCAACGCCCTAGAGTGATGCTTAGGTCGCCTGGAACGTAGAAATGACCATATCCTTCACACTGGTTGCAATTATACCTGTTATACGATGGAAAAACTGTTGTATTTATACTGTATTTTATGCTTCTAGCGTTGACTTCTTAGGCCCTAACTATTCGAACTGTTGGAACAACGCCCTAGAGTGAAGCCTAGGTTGCCCGGAACGTAGAAATGACCATTACTTTCACACTTGTTGCAATTATTCGTTTTATTCGATGGAAAAACTGTTGTATTTATTTTGTATTTGGTGCTTCTGGCGTTGACTCCTTAGGCCCGAACTATTGGATCTGGTGGAGCAACGCCCTAGGGTGAAGCCTAGGTTGCCCGAGACGTAGAAATGACCATTACTTTCACACTGGTTGCAATTATACATTCTATAGGATGGAAAAACTGTTGTATTTTTATTGTATTTTATGCTACTGGCGTTGACTTCTAAGGCCGTAGCTATTCGATGTGGTGGGGCAACGCACTTGAGTGGAGCCTAGATTGCCCGGAACGTATAAATGACCATTACTTTCACACTGGTTGCAATTATTCGTTTTATACGATGGAAAAACTGTTGTATTTATTTTCTATTTGGTGCTTCTGGCGTTGACTTCTCAGGCCCTAGCTATTGGATCTGGTGGAGCAACGCCCTATGGTGAAGCCCAGGTTGCCCGAGACGTAGAAATGACCATTACTTTCACACTGGTTGCAATTATTCATGCTATACGATGTAAAAACTGTTGTATTTTTATTGTATTTTATGTATCGGGCGTTGACTTCTAAGGCGCTAGCTATTCGATCTGGTGTAGCATCGCCCTAGAGTGAAGCCTAGGTTGCCCGGAACATAGAAATGACCATTACTTCCACACTGGTTGCAATTATTCGTTTTATACAATGGAAAAACTGTTGTACTTTTATTGTATTTTATGCTTCTGGCGTTGACTGCTAAGGCCGTAGCTATTCGATGTGGTGGGGCAACGCCCTAGAGTGAAGCCTAGGTTCCCCGGAACGTATAAATGACCATTACTTTCACACTGGTTGCAATTATTCGTTTTATACGATGGAAAAACTCTTGTATTTATTTTGTATTTGGTGCTTCTGGCGTTGACTTCTCAGGCCCTAACTATTGGATCTGGTGGACCAACGCCCTAGGGTGAAGCCTAGGTTGCCCGAGGCGTAGAAATGACCATTACTTTCACACTGGTTGCAGTTATTCATGCTATACGATGGAAAAACTGTTGCATTTTTATTGTATTTTGTTCTTCTGGCTTTGACTTCTAAGGTCCTAGCTATTCGATCATGTGGGGCAACGTCTAAGAGTGAAGCCCATGTTGCCGGGAACGTAGAAATGGCCATAACTTTCTTACTGGTTGCAATTATTCGTTTTATACAATGGAAAAACTGTTGTACTTTTATTGTATTTTATGCTTCTGGCGTTGACTTCTAAGGCCGTAGCTATTCGATGTGGTGGGGCAACGCCCTAGAGTGAAGCCTAGGTTGCCCGGAACGTAGAAATGACCATTACTTTCACACTGGTTGCAATTATTCATGCTATACGATGGAAGAACTGTTGTATTTTTATTGTATTTTATGCTTCTGGCTTTGACTTCTACGGTCCTAGCTATTCGATCTGGTGGAGCAACGCCCTAGAGTGAAGCCTAGGTTGCCCGGAACGTAGAAATGACCATAACTTTCACACTGGTTGCTATTATTCGTTTTACACGATGGAAAAACTGTTGTATTTATATTGTATTTTATGCTTCTGGCGTTGACGTCTTACTCGGTAACCGTTCGATCTGGTGCAGCAACGCCCTAGAGTGAAGCCTAGGTTGCGCGGAACGTAGAAATGACCATAACTTTCACACTGGTTGCAATTATTCGTTTTTTACGATGGAAAAACTGTTTTATTTATATTGTATTTTATGCTTCTGGCGTTGACATCTTAGGCCGTAACTGTTCGATCTGGTGGTACAACGCCCTAGAATGAAGCCTAGGTTTACCGGAACGTAGAAATGACCATTACTTTCACACTGGTTGCAGTTATTCATGCTATACGATGGAAAAACTGTTGCATTTTTATTGTATTTTCTTCTTCTGGCTTTGACTTCTAAGGTCCTAGCTATTCGATCTTGTGGGGCAACGTCTAAGAGTGAAGCCTATGTTGCCGGGAACGTAGAAATGGCCATAACTTTCTTACTGGTTGCAATTATTCATTTTCTACGATGGAAGAACTGTTGTATTTAAATTGTATTTTATGCTTCTGGCGTTGTCTTCTAAGGCCGTAGCTATTCGATGTGGGGTAGCAACGCCCTAGAGTGATGCTTAGGTCGCCTGGAACGTAGAAATGACCATATCCTTCACACTGGTTGCAATTATACCTGTTATACGATGGAAAAACTGTTGTATTTATACTGTATTTTATGCTTCTAGCGTTGACTTCTTAGGCCCTAACTATTCGAACTGTTGGAACAACGCCCTAGAGTGAAGCCCAGGTTGCCCGGAACGTAGAAATGACCATTACTTTCACACTTGTTGCAATTATTCGTTTTATTCGATGGAAAAACTGTTGTATTTATTTTGTATTTGGTGCTTCTGGCGTTGACTCCTTAGGCCCGAACTATTGGATCTGGTGGAGCAACGCCCTAGGGTGAAGCCTAGGTTGCCCGAGACGTAGAAATGACCATTACTTTCACACTGGTTGCAATTATACCTGTTATACGATGGAAAAACTGTTGTATTTATACTGTATTTTATGCTTCTAGCGTTGACTTCTTAGGCCCTAACTATTCGAACTGTTGGAACAACGCCCTAGAGTGAAGCCCAGGTTGCCCGGAACGTAGAAATGACCATAACTTTCACACTGGTTGCAATTATTCGTTTTATACGATGGAAAAACTCTTGTATTTATTTTGTATTTGGTGCTTCTGGCGTTGTCTTCTCAGGCCCTAACTATTGGATCTGGTGGAGCAACGCCCTAGGGTGAAGCCTAGATTGCCCGAGGCGTAGAAATGACCATTACTTTCACACTGGTTGCAATTATTCATGCTATACGATGGAAAAACTGCTGTATTTTTATTGTATTTTATGCTTCTGGCGTTGACTTCTAGGGTCCTAGCTATTCGATCTGGTGGAACAACGCCCTAGAATGAAGCCTAGGCTTACCGGAACGTAGAAATGACCATTACTTTCACACTGGTTGCAGTTATTCGTGCTATACGGTGGAAAAACTGTTGCATTTTTATTGTATTTTCTTCTTCTGGCTTTGACTTCTAAGGTCCTAGCTATTCGATCTTGTGGGGCAACGTCTAAGAGTGAAGCCTATGTTGCCGGGAACGTAGAAATGGCCATAACTTTCTTACTGGTTGCAATTATTCATTTTATACGATGGAAGAACTGTTGTATTTAAATTGTATTTTATGCTTCTGGCGTTGTCTTCTAAGGCCGTAGCTATTCGATGTGGTGGAGCAACGCCCTAGAGTGATGCTTAGGTCGCCTGGAACGTAGAAATGACCATATCCTTCACACTGGTTGCAATTATACCTGTTATACGATGGAAAAACTGTTGTATTTATACTGTATTTTATGCTTCTAGCGTTGACTTCTTAGGCCCTAACTATTCGAACTGTTGGAACAACGCCCTAGAGTGAAGCCTAGGTTGCCCGGAACGTAGAAATGACCATTACTTTCACACTTGTTGCAATTATTCGTTTTATTCGATGGAAAAACTGTTGTATTTATTTTGTATTTGGTGCTTCTGGCGTTGACTCCTTAGGCCCGAACTATTGGATCTGGTGGAGCAACGCCCTAGGGTGAAGCCTAGGTTGCCCGAGACGTAGAAATGACCATTACTTTCACACTGGTTGCAATTATTCGTTTTATACGATGGAAAAACTGTTGTATTTATTTTCTATTTGGTGCTTCTGGCGTTGACTTCTCAGGCCCTAGCTATTGGATCTGGTGGAGCAACGCCCTATGGTGAAGCCCAGGTTGCCCGAGACGTAGAAATGACCATTACTTTCACACTGGTTGCAATTATTCGTTTTATACGATGAAAAAACTCTTGTATTTATTTTGTATTTGGTGCTTCTGGCGTTGACTTCTCAGGCCCTAACTATTGGATCTGGTGGAGCAAAGCCCTAGGGTGAAGCCTAGGTTGACTGAGACGTAGAAATGACCATTACTTTCACACTGGTTGCAATTATTCATGATATACGATGGAAAAACTGTTGTATTTTTATTGTATTTTATGCTACTGTCGTTGACTTCTAAGGCCGTAGCTATTCGATGTGGTGGGGCAACGCACTAGAGTGGAGCCTAGATTGCCCGGAACGTATAAATGACCATTACTTTCACACTGGTTGCAATTATTCGTTTTATACGATGGAAAAACTGTTGTATTTATTTTCTATTTGGTGCTTCTGGCGTTGACTTCTCAGGCCCTAGCTATTGGATCTGGTGGAGCAACGCCCTATGGTGAAGCCCAGGTTGCCCGAGACGTAGAAATGACCATTACTTTCACACTGGTTGCAATTATTCATGCTATACGATGTAAAAACTGTTGTATTTTTATTGTATTTTATGTATCGGGCGTTGACTTCTAAGGCGCTAGCTATTCGATCTGGTGTAGCATCGCCCTAGAGTGAAGCCTAGGTTGCCCGGAACGTAGAAATGACCATTACTTTCACACTGGTTGCAGTTATTCATGCTATACGATGGAAAAACTGTTGCATTTTTATTGTATTTTCTTCTTCTGGCTTTGACTTCTAAGGTCCTAGCTATTCGATCTTGTGGGGCAACGTCTAAGAGTGAAGCCTATGTTGCCGGGAACGTAGAAATGGCCATAACTTTCTTACTGGTTGCAATTATTCATTTTTTACGGTGGAAAAACTGTTGTATTTATATTGTATTTTATGCTTCTGGCGTTGTCTTCTAAGGCCGTAGCTATTCGATGTGGTGGAGCAACGCCCTAGAGTGATGCCTAGGTCGCCTGGGCCGTAGAAATGACCATATCTTTCACACTGGTTGCAATTATACCTGTTATACGATGGAAAAACTGTTGTATTTATACTGTATTTTATGCTTCTGGCGTTGACTTCTTAGGCCCTAACTATTCGAACTGTTGGAACAACGCCCTAGAGTGAAGCCTAGGTCGCCTGGAACGTAGAAATGACCATATCCTTCACACTGGTTGCAATTATACCTGTTATACGATGGAAAAACTGTTGTATTTATACTGTATTTTATGCTTCTAGCGTTGACTTCTTAGGCCCTAACTATTCGAACTGTTGGAACAACGCCCTAGAGTGAAGCCCAGGTTGCCCGGAACGTAGAAATGACCATTACTTTCACACTTGTTGCAATTATTCGTTTTATTCGATGGAAAAACTGTTGTATTTATTTTGTATTTGGTGCTTCTGGCGTTGACTCCTTAGGCCCGAACTATTGGATCTGGTGGAGCAACGCCCTAGGGTGAAGCCTAGGTTGCCCGAGACGTAGAAATGACCATTACTTTCACACTGGTTGCAATTATACCTGTTATACGATGGAAAAACTGTTGTATTTATACTGTATTTTATGCTTCTAGCGTTGACTTCTTAGGCCCTAACTATTCGAACTGTTGGAACAACGCCCTAGAGTGAAGCCCAGGTTGCCCGGAACGTAGAAATGACCATAACTTTCACACTGGTTGCAATTATTCGTTTTATACGATGGAAAAACTCTTGTATTTATTTTGTATTTGGTGCTTCTGGCGTTGTCTTCTCAGGCCCTAACTATTGGATCTGGTGGAGCAACGCCCTAGGGTGAAGCCTAGATTGCCCGAGGCGTAGAAATGACCATTACTTTCACACTGGTTGCAATTATTCATGCTATACGATGGAAAAACTGCTGTATTTTTATTGTATTTTATGCTTCTGGCGTTGACTTCTAGGGTCCTAGCTATTCGATCTGGTGGAACAACGCCCTAGAATGAAGCCTAGGCTTACCGGAACGTAGAAATGACCATTACTTTCACACTGGTTGCAGTTATTCGTGCTATACGGTGGAAAAACTGTTGCATTTTTATTGTATTTTCTTCTTCTGGCTTTGACTTCTAAGGTCCTAGCTATTCGATCTTGTGGGGCAACGTCTAAGAGTGAAGCCTATGTTGCCGGGAACGTAGAAATGGCCATAACTTTCTTACTGGTTGCAATTATTCATTTTATACGATGGAAGAACTGTTGTATTTAAATTGTATTTTATGCTTCTGGCGTTGTCTTCTAAGGCCGTAGCTATTCGATGTGGTGGAGCAACGCCCTAGAGTGATGCTTAGGTCGCCTGGAACGTAGAAATGACCATATCCTTCACACTGGTTGCAATTATACCTGTTATACGATGGAAAAACTGTTGTATTTATACTGTATTTTATGCTTCTAGCGTTGACTTCTTAGGCCCTAACTATTCGAACTGTTGGAACAACGCCCTAGAGTGAAGCCTAGGTTGCCCGGAACGTAGAAATGACCATTACTTTCACACTTGTTGCAATTATTCGTTTTATTTGATGGAAAAACTGTTGTATTTATTTTGTATTTGGTGCTTCTGGCGTTGACTCCTTAGGCCCGAACTATTGGATCTGGTGGAGCAACGCCCTAGGGTGAAGCCTAGGTTGCCCGAGACGTAGAAATGACCATTACTTTCACACTGGTTGCAATTATTCGTTTTATACGATGGAAAAACTGTTGTATTTATTTTCTATTTGGTGCTTCTGGCGTTGACTTCTCAGGCCCTAGCTATTGGATCTGGTGGAGCAACGCCCTATGGTGAAGCCCAGGTTGCCCGAGACGTAGAAATGACCATTACTTTCACACTGGTTGCAATTATTCGTTTTATACGATGGAAAAACTCTTGTATTTATTTTGTATTTGGTGCTTCTGGCGTTGACTTCTCAGGCCCTAACTATTGGATCTGGTGGAGCAAAGCCCTAGGGTGAAGCCTAGGTTGACCGAGACGTAGAAATGACCATTACTTTCACACTGGTTGCAATTATTCATGATATACGATGGAAAAACTGTTGTATTTTTATTGTATTTTATGCTACTGTCGTTGACTTCTAAGGCCGTAGCTATTCGATGTGGTGGGGCAACGCACTAGAGTGGAGCCTAGATTGCCCGGAACGTATAAATGACCATTACTTTCACACTGGTTGCAATTATTCGTTTTATACGATGGAAAAACTGTTGTATTTATTTTCTATTTGGTGCTTATGGCGTTGACTTCTCAGGCCCTAGCTATTGGATCTGGTGGAGCAACGCCCTATGGTGAAGCCCAGGTTGCCCGAGACGTAGAAATGACCATTACTTTCACACTGGTTGCAATTATTCATGCTATACGATGTAAAAACTGTTGTATTTTTATTGTATTTTATGTATCGGGCGTTGACTTCTAAGGCGCTAGCTATTCGATCTGGTGTAGCATCGCCCTAGAGTGAAGCCTAGGTTGCCCGGAACGTAGAAATGACCATTACTTTCACACTGGTTGCAGTTATTCATGCTATACGATGGAAAAACTGTTGCATTTTTATTGTATTTTCTTCTTCTGGCTTTGACTTCTAAGGTCCTAGCTATTCGATCTTGTGGGGCAACGTCTAAGAGTGAAGCCTATGTTGCCGGGAACGTAGAAATGGCCATAACTTTCTTACTGGTTGCAATTATTCATTTTTTACGGTGGAAAAACTGTTGTATTTATATTGTATTTTATGCTTCTGGCGTTGTCTTCTAAGGCCGTAGCTATTCGATGTGGTGGAGCAACGCCCTAGAGTGATGCCTAGGTCGCCTGGGCCGTAGAAATGACCATATCTTTCACACTGGTTGCAATTATACCTGTTATACGATGGAAAAACTGTTGTATTTATACTGTATTTTATGCTTCTGGCGTTGACTTCTTAGGCCCTAACTATTCGAACTGTTGGAACAACGCCCTAGAGTGAAGCCTAGGTTGCCCGGAACGTAGAAATGACCATAACTTTCACACTGGTTGCAATTATTCGTTTTATACGATGGAAAAACTCTTGTATTTATTTTGTATTTGGTGCTTCTGGCGTTGTCTTCTCAGGCCCTAACTATTGGATCTGGTGGAGCAACGCCCTAGGGTGAAGCCTAGGTTGCCCGAGGCGTAGAAATAACCATTACTTTCACACTGGTTGCAATTATTCATGCTATACGATGGAAAAACTGTTGTATTTTTATTGTATTTTATGCTTCTGGCGTTGACTTCTAGGGTCCTAGCTATTCGATCTGGTGGAACAACGCCCTAGAATGAAGCCTAGGCTTACCGGAACGTAGAAATGCCCATTACTTTCACACTGGTTGTAATTATTCCTGTTATACGATGGAATAACTGTTGTAAGTTCATTTTATTTTATGATCCTGGTGTTGACTTCTAAGGCCCAAGCTATTCGATCTGGTGGAGCAACGCCCTAGAGTGAAGCCTAGGTTGCCCGGACCGTAGAAATGACCATTACTTTCACACTGGTTGCAGTTATTCGTGCTATACGATGGAAAAACTGTTGTATTTTTATTGTATTTTCTTCTTCTGGCTTCGACTTCTAAGGTCCTTGCTATTCGATCTGGTGGACCAACGCCCTAGAGTGAAGCCGAGGTTGGCCGGAACGTAGAAATGACCATAACTTTCATAGTGGTTGCAATTATTCGTTTTATACGATGGAAAAACTGTTGTATTTATTTTCTATTTGGTGCTTCTGGCGTTGACTTCTTAGGCCCTAACTATTGGATCTGGTAGAGCAACGCCCTAGGGTGAAGCCTAGGTTGCCCGAGGCGTAGAAATGACCATTACTTTCACACTGGTTGCAATTATTCATGCTATACGATGGAAAAACTGTTGTATTTTTATTGTATTTTATGCTTCTGGCGTTGACGTCTAAGGTCCTAGCTATTCGATCTGGTGGAGCAACGCCCTAGGGTGAAGCCCAGGTTGCCCGAGACGTAGAAATGACCATTACTTTCACACTGGTTGCAATTATTCCTGCTATACAATGGAAAAACTGTTGTATTTATATTGTATTTTATGCTTCTGGCGTTGACATCTTAGGCGGTAACTGTTCGATCTGGTGGAACAACGCCCTAGAGTGAAGCCTAGGTTGCCCGGAACATAGAAATGACCATTACTTCCACACTGGTTGCAATTATTCGTTTTATACAATGGAAAAACTGTTGTACTTTTATTGTATTTTATGCTTCTGGCGTTGACTTCTAAGGCCGTAGCTATTCGATCTGGTGTAGCATCGCCATAGAGTGAAGCCTAGGTTGCCCGGAACATAGAAATGACCATTACTTCCTCACTGGTTGCAATTATTCGTTTTATACAATGGAAAAACTGTTGTACTTTTATTGTATTTTATGCTTCTGGCGTTGACTTCTAAGGCCGTAGCTATTGGATGTGGTGCGGCAACGCCCTAGAGTGAAGCCTAGGTTCCCCGGAACGTATAAATGACCATTACTTTCACACTGGTTGCAATTATTCGTTTTATACGATGGAAAAACTCTTGTATTTATATTGTATTTTATGCTTCTGGCGTTGAGTTCTAAGTCCCTAACCATACGATCTGGTGGAGCAACGCCCTGCAGTTAAGCCTAGATTGCCCGGAACGTAGAAATGACCTTTACTTTCACACTGTTTGCAAATATACATTATATACGATGGAAAAGCTGTTGTATTTATATTGTATTTTATGCTTCTGGCGTTGTCTTCTTAGGCGCTAACTATTCGATCTGGTGGAGCAATGCTCTAGAGTAAAGCCTCGGTTGCCCGGAACGTAGAAATGACCATAACTATCAGACTGGTTGCAATTATTCGTTTTATAGAATGGAAAGACTGTTGTATTTATATTGTATTTTATAGTTATGGCGTTGTCTTCTAGGGCCGTAGCTATTCGATGTGGTTGAGCAACGCCCTAGAGTGAAGCCTAGGTTGCCCGGAACGTAGAAATGATCATAGCTTTCATACTGGTTGCAATTATTCGTTTTATAAGATGGAAAAACTGTTGTATTTATTTTGTATTTGGTACTCCTGGCGTTGACTTCTTAGGCCCTAACTATTGGATCTGTTGGAGCAACGCCCTAGGGTGATGCCTAGGTTGCCCGGAACGTATAAATGACTATAACTTTCATACTGATTGCAATTATTCGTTTTATACGATGGAAAAGCTGTTGTATTTCTATTGTATTTTATGCTTCTGGCGATGACCTGTTAGGCCGTAGCTATTCGAACTGGTGGAGCAACGCCCTAGAGAGATGCCTAGGTTGCCCGGCACGTAGAAATTACCATTACTTCCTCACCGTTTGCAATTATTCATTTTATACATGGAAAAACTGTTGTATTTATATTGTATTTTATGCTTCTGTCATTGACTTCTAAGGCCCTAACTATTCGATGTGTTGGAGCAACGTCCTAGGGTGAAGCCTAGGTTGCCCGGAACGTAGAAATGACCATAGCTTTCATACTGGTTGCAATTATTCGTTTTATACGATCGAAAAACTGTTATACTTATGTTCTATTTTATTCTTCTGGCGTTGAATTCTGAGTCCCTAGCCATTCGATCTGGTGGAGCAACGCCCTGGGGTGAAGCCTAGGTTACCCGAAACGTAAAAATGGCCATTACCTTCAGGCTTGTTGCAATTATTCCTGTTATACGATGAAATAACTGTTGTATTTTTATTGTATTTCATGCTTCTGGCGTTGACTTCTCAGGCCGTAGCTATTCGATGTGGGGGAGCAACGCCCTAGAGTGAAGCCTAGGTTGCCCGGAACGTAGAAATGACCATTACTTCCTCACTGTTTGCAATTATTAATTTTATACATGGAAAGACTGTTGTATTTATATTGTATTTTATGCTTCTGGCATTGACTTCGAAGGCCCTAACTATTCGATGTGGTGGAGCAACGCCATAGAGCGAAGCCTAGGCTGCTCGGAACGTAGGAATGACCATAACATTCATACTGGTTGCAATTATTCGTTTTATACGATGGAAAAACTGTTGTATCTTTATTATATTTTATGCTTCTGTTGTAGACTTCTGAGTCCCTAGCTATTCGATCTGGTGGAGCAATGCTCTAGAGTAAAGCCTAGGTTGCGCGGAACGTAGAAATGACCATTACCTTCACACTGCTTGCAATTACACATTTTATACGATTGAAAAACTGTTATACTTATGTTATATTTTATTCTTCTGGCGTTGAATTCTAAGTCCCTAGCTATTCGAGCTGGTGGAGCCACGCCATAGAGTGAAGCCTAGGTTGCCCGGAACGTAGAAATGACCATAACTTTCGCACTGGATTCAATTATTCGTTTTATGCAATGGAAAAACTGTTCTATTTATTTTGTATTTTATGCTTCGGGCGTTGTCTTCTAAGGCGCTAGCTATTCGATCTAGTGGAGCAACGCCCTACAGTTAAGCCTAGGTTACCCGGAACGTAGAAATGACCTTTACTTTCACACTGTTTGCAAGTATACATTATATACGATGCAAAAGCTGTTGTATTTATATTGTATTTTATGCTTCTTGCGTTGAGTTCTAAGTCCCTAACTATACGATCTGGTGGAGCATCGCCCTACAGTTAAGCCTAGATTGCCCGGAACGTAGAAATGACCTTTACTTTCACACTGTTAGCAAATATACATTATATACGATGGAAAATCTGTTGTATTTATATTGTATTTTATGCTTCTGGCGTTGTCTTCTTAGGCGCTAACTATTCGATCTGGTGGAGCAATGCTCTAGAGTAAAGCCTAGGTTGCCCGGAACGTAGAAATGACCATAACTATCAGACTGGTTGCAATTATTCGTTTTATACGATGGAAAAGCTGTTGTATTTCTATTGTATTTTATGCTTCTGGCGTTGACCTGTTAGGCCGTAGCTATTCGAACTGGTGGAGCAACGCCCTAGAGAGATGCCTAGGTTGCCCGGCACGTAGAAATTACCATTACTTCCTCACCGTTTGCAATTATTCATTTTATACATGGAAAAACTGTTGTATTTATATTGTATTTTATGCTTCTGGCATTGACTTCTAAGGCCCTAACTATTCGATGTGTTGGAGCAACGCCCTAGGGTGTAGCCTAGGTTGCCCGGAACGTAGAAATGACCATAGCTTTCATACTGGTTGCAATTATTCGTTTTATACGATCGAAAAACTGTTATACGTATGTTCTATTTTATTCTTCTGGCGTTGAATTCTAAGTCCCTAGCCATTCGATCTGGTGGAGCAACGCCCTAGGGTGAAGCCTAGGTTACCCGAAATGTAGAAATGGCCATTACCTTCAGGCTTGTTGCAATTATTCCTGTTATACGATGAAATAACTGTTGTATTTTTATTGTATTTCATGCTTCTGGCGCTGACTTCTCAGGCCGTAGCTATTCGATGTGGGGGAGCAACGCCCTAGAGTGATGCCTAGGTTGCCCGGAATGTAGAAATGACCATTCACTTCACACTGTTTGCAAATATACATTATATACGATGGAAAAACTGTTGTACATATATCGTATTTTATGCTTCTGGCGTTGACTTCTTAGGCCCTAACTATTCGGTCTGGTGGAGCTACGCCCTAGGGTGAAGCCTAGGTTGCACGGAACGTAGAAATGACCATAGCTTTCACACTGGTTGCAAATATACATTATATACGATGGAATAGCTGTTGTATTTATATTGCATTTTATGCATCTGGCGTTGTCTTCTTAGGCCCTAACTATTCGATCTGGTGGAGCAATGCTCTAGAGTAAAGCCTAGGTTGCCCGGAACGTAGAAATGACCTTTACTTTCACACTGTTTGCAAGTATACATTTTATACGATGGAAAAACTGTTGTACATATATCGTATTTTATGCTGTTGGCGTTGACTTCTTAGGCCCTAACAATTCGATCTGGTGGAGCAACGCCCTACGGTGAAGCCTAGGTTGCCAGGAACGTAGCAATGACCATAACTATCAGACTGGTTGCAGTTATTCATGCTATACGATGGAAAAACTGTTTTATTTTCACTGTATTTTATGTTTCGGGCTTTCACTTCTAAGGCCCTAGCTATTCGATCTGGTGGAGAAACGCCCTAGAGTCAAGCCTAGGTTTCCCGGAACGTGGAAATGACCATCACTTTCACACTGGATGCAATTATTCCTGTTAGACGATGGAAAAACTGTTGTATTTATATTGTATTTTATGCTTCTGGCGTTGACTTCTTAGGCCCTAACCATTCCATCTGGAGGAACAACGCCCTAGAGTGATGCCTAGGTTGCCCGGAACGTCGAAATGACCATCACTTTCTCACTGGTTGCAATTATACATTTTAGACGAGAGAAAAACTGTTGTATTTTTATTGCATTTTATGCTTCTGGCGTTTAATTCTAAGTCCCTAGCTATTGGATCCGGTGGACCAATGCCCTAGAATGAAGCCTAGATTGCCCGGAACGTAGAAATGACCGTTACTTTCACACTGGTTGCAGTTATTCATGCTATACGATGGAAAAACTGTTGCATTTTTATTGTATTTTCTGCTTCAGGCTTTGACTTCTAAGGTCCTAGCTATTGGATATGGTGGACCAACGCCCTAGAGTGAAGCCTAGGTTGCCCGAAACGTAGAAATGACTATCACTTTAACGCTGGATGCAATTATTCCTGTTATACGATGGAAAAACTGTTGCATTTATTTTGTATTTGGTGCTTCTGGCGTTGACTTCATAGGCCCTAACTATTGGATCTGGTGGACCAACACACTAGAGAGAAGCCCATGTTTCCCGGAACGTGGAAATGACCATCACCTTCACACTGGTTGCTATTATTCGTTTTATACGATGGAAAAACTGCTGTATTTATATTGTATTTTATGCTTCGGGCGTAGACTTCTAAGCTCCCAACTATTGGATCTGGTGGAGCAACGCCCTAGGGTGAAGCCGAGGTTGCCCGGAACGTAGAAATGACCATTACCTTCACACAGGTTGCAATTATTCGTTCTATACGATGGAAAAACTGTTTTATTTTTCTGTATTTTATGTATCGGGCGCTGACTTCTAAGGCCCTAGCTATTCTATCTGGTGGAGCAACGCCCTAGAGTCAAGCCTAGTTTTACCGGAACGCGGAAATGACCATCACTTTCACACTGGATGCAATTACTCCTGTTATACGATGGAAAAACTGTTGTATTTATATTGTATTTTATGCTTCTTTCGTTGACTTCTTAGGCCCTAACCATTCCATCTGGAGGAACAACGCCCCAGCGTGATGCCTAGGTTGCCCGGAACTTCGAAATGAC
Source organism: Calliopsis andreniformis (assembly GCF_051401765.1). Lineage (NCBI taxonomy): Eukaryota > Metazoa > Arthropoda > Insecta > Hymenoptera > Andrenidae > Calliopsis > Calliopsis andreniformis. Next base: position 22,952,421 of record NW_027480422.1, read on the forward strand.
CATCACCTTCTCACTGGTTGCAATTATTCCTGTTATATGATGGAAAAGCTGTTCTATTTATTTTCTATTTTATGCTTCTGGCGATAACTTCTTAGGCCCTAACTATTGGATTTGGTGGAGCAACGCCCTAGGGTGAAACCTAGGTTGTCCGCAACATGGAAACGACCATAAGTTTTATACTGGTTGCAATTATTCGTTTTATACGATGGAAAACCGATGTATTTGTATTGTATTTTATGCTTCGGGCGTTGACTTCTAAGGCCCAGACTATTCGATATGGTGGTGCAGCGACATAGAGTGAAGCCCAGGTTGCACGGAATGTAAAAGTGACCATAACTTTCACACTGGTTGCAATTACTCGTTTTATACAATGGAAAAACTGTTGTATTTATATTGTATTTTATGCTTCTGGCGTTGTCTTCTGAGGCCCTAACTGCTCGATCTGGTGGAACAACGACCTAGAATGAAGCATAGGTTGCCTGGAACGTAGAAATGTCTACCACTTTCACACTGGTTGCAATTATTCCTTTTCTACGATGGAAAAACTGTTGTATTTTTATTTTATTTGACGCTTCTGGCGTTGACTTCTAAGGCCATAACCATTCGATCTGGTGGAGCAACGCCCTGGAGTGAAGCCTAGGTTGCCCGTATCGTAGAAATGAACATCACTTTCTCACTGGTAGCAATTATTCCTGTATTACGATGGAAAATCTGTTCTATTTTTATTGTATTTTATGTGTCGGGCGTTTCTTCTAAGGCCCTAGCTATTCGAACTGGTGGAGCAACGCCCTAGTGTGAAGCCTAGGTTGCACGAAACGTAGAAATGACCTTTCCTTTCACTATGGTTGCAATTATACCTTCTATACGATAGAGAGACTGATGTATTTTTACTATACTTTATGCTTCTGGCGTTGACTTCTAAGGCCGTAGCTATTCGATGTGGTGGAGCAACACCCTAGAGTGAAGCCTAGTTTGCCCGGAACGTAGAAATGACCATTCCTTTCACATTGGTTGCAATTACTCCTCTTGTACGATGGGAGAACAGTTGTATTTATATTGTATTTTACGCTTCTGGCGTTGACTTCTAAGGCCGTAGCTATTCGATCTGGTGTAGCAACGCCCTAGAGTGAAGCCTAGATTGCCCGGAACGTAGAAATAGCCATTACTTTCACACTGGTTGCTGTTATTCGTTTTATACGACGGAAAGGCTGTTGTATTTATCTTGTATTTTATGCTTCTGGCTTTGACTTCTAAGGCCCTAACTCTTAGATCTGGTGGAGCAATGCCTCAGAGTTAAGTCTAGGATTCCCGGAACGTAGAAATGGCCATTACCTTCACACTCGCTGCAATTATTCCTGTTATACGATGGAAAAGCTGTTGTATTTATATTGTATTTTATGCTCCTGGCGCTGACTTCTTAGGACCTAACTATTCGATCTGGTGGAGCAACGCCCTAGAGTGATGCCAAGGTTGCCCGGAACGTACAAATGACCATTACCTTCACACTGGTTGCAATTACTCCTGTTATGCAATGGAAAAACTGTTGTATTTATTTTGTATTTGGTGCTTCTGGCGTTCACTTCTTCGGCCCTATCTATTGGATCTGGCGGACTAACGCCATAGAGTGAAGCCTAGGTTGCCCGGAACGCAGAAATGACCATATCTTTCACAACTGGTTGCAATTGTTACTGTTATTCGATGGAAAAGCTGTTGTATTTATATTGCATTTTATGCTTCAGGCGTTGACTTCTTAGGCCGTAGCTATTCGATGTGGTGGAGCAACGCTCTAGAGTTAAGTCTAGGATGCCCGGAACGTAGAAATAGCCATTATTTTCACACTGGTTGCAGTTATTCGTTTCATGTGATGGAAAAACTGTTGTACTTATATCGTATTTTATGCTTCTGGCGTAGACTTCTTAGGCCCTAACTATTCGATCTGGTGGAACAACGCCCTAGAGTGAAGCCTAGATTGCCCGTATCGTAGAAATGACCATCACTTTCACACTGGTAGCAATTATTCCTGTCATACGATATAAAAACTGTTGTTTTTTAGATGTATTTTATGTTTCGGGCGTTGACTTCTGAGGCCCTAGCTACTCGATCTGGTGGAGCAACGCACTAGATTCAAGCCTAGGTTGCCCGAAACGTAGAAATGACCATTACCTTCACTCTGGTTAGAATTATTCATGCTATACGATGCAAGAACTGTTTTATTTTTATGGTATTTTATCCTTCTGGCGTTGACTTCTTAGGCCTCAACTATTCGATCAGGTGGACCAACGCCCTAGAGTGAAGCCTAGGTTGCCCGGAACGTAGAAATGACCATTACCTTCATACTGGTTGCAATTATTCCTTTAATACGATGGAAAGACTGTTGTATTTTTATTGTATTTTATGCTTCTGGCGTTGACTTCTTGGGCCTGAACTATTCGATCTGGTGTAGCAACGACCTACAGTGAAGCCTAGGTTGCCCGGAACGTAGAAATGACCGTTACTTTCACTATGTTTGCAATTATTCATTTTATACGATGGAAAAACTGTTGTATTTATATTGCATTTTATGCTTCAGGCGTTGACTTCTTAGGCCGTAGCTATTCGATGTGGTGGAGCAACGCTCTAGAGTTAAGTCTAGGATGCCCGGAACGTAGAAATAGCCATTATTTTCACACTGGTTGCAGTTATTCGTTTCATGTGATGGAAAAACTGTTGTACTTATATCGTATTTTATGCTTCTGGCGTAGACTTCTTAGGCCCTAACTATTCGATCTGGTGGAACAACGCCCTAAAGTGAAGCCTAGATTGCCCGTATCGTAGAAATGACCATCACTTTCACACTGGTAGCAATTATTCCTGTCATACGATATAAAAACTGTTGTTTTTTAGATGTATTTTATGTGTCGGGCGTTGACTTCTGAGGCCTCAACTATTCGATCAGGTGGTCCAACGCCCTAGAGTGAAGCCTAGGTTGCCCGGAACGTAGAAATGACCATTACCTTCACACTGGTTGCAATTATTCGTTTTATACGATGGAAAAACTGTTTCAGTTTTATTGTATTCAATGCTTCTGGCGTTGAATTCTAAGTCCTTAACTATTCGATCTGGTGGAGCAACGCCCTAGAGTGAAGACTAGGTTGCGCGGAACATAGAAATGACCATTACTTTCACACTGGTTGCAATTATTCGCTTTATACGATGGAAAGGCTGTTGTATTTATTTTGTATTTCATGCTTCTGGCTTTGACTTCTAATGCCCTAACCCTTCGATCTGGTGGAGCAATGCCTCAGAGTTAAGTCTAGGATTCCCGGAACGTAGAAATGGCCATTACCTTCACACTGGCTGCAATTACTCCTGTTATACAATGGAAAGACTGATGTATTTTCATTATACTTTATGCTACTGGAGTTGGCTTCTTAGGCACTAACTATTCGATCTGGTGATACAACGACCTAGAATGAAGCCTAGGTTGCCCGGAACGTAGAAATGACCATTACTTTCACACTGGTTGCAGTTATTCATGCTATACGATGGAAAAACTGTTGCATTTTTATTGTACTTTCTTCTTCTGGCTTTGACTTCTAAGGTCTTAGCTATACGATCTGGTGGGGCAACATCCAAGAGAGAAGCCTATGTTTCCCGGAACGTAGAGTAGACCATAACTTTCACACTGGTTGCAATTATTTGTTTTGTACAATGGAAAAACTGTTGTATTTATATTGTATTTTATGCTTCTGGCGTTGACTTCTAAGGCCCTAGCTACTCGATCTGGTGGAGCAACGCCCTAGAGTGAAGGCTAGGTTTCCCGGAACGTAGAAATGGCCATCACCTTCACACAGGCTGCAATTATTCCTGAAATACGATGGAAAAACTGTTTTATTTTTACTGTATTTTATGTTTCGGGCGTTGACTTCTAAGGCCCTAGCTATTCGATCTGGTGGAACAACGGCCTAGAGTGAAGCCTAGGTTGCCGGAACGTAGAAATGACCATTACTTCCACACTGTTTGCAATTATTCATTTTATACAATGGAAAGCTGTTCTATTTATATTGCTTTTCATGCTTCTGGCGTTGACTTCTAAGGCCCTAACCATTCGATCTGGTGGAGCAACGCCCTAGAGTGAAGCCTAGGTTGCCCGGAACGCAGAAATGACCGTTACTTTCACACCGGTTGCAGTTATTCATGCTATACGATGGAAAAACTGTTGCATTTTTAGTGTATTTTCTGCTCCAGGCTTTGACTTCTAAGGTCCTAGCTATTCGATGTGGTGGAGCAACACCCTAGAGTGAAGCCTAGTTTGCCCGGAACGTAGAAATGACCATTCCTTTCACATTGGTTGCAATTACTCCTGTTGTACGATGGGAGAACAGTTGTATTTATATTGTATTTTACGCTTCTGGCGTTGACTTCTAAGGCCGTAGCTATTCGATCTGGTGTAGCAACGCCCTAGAGTGAAGCCTAGATTGCCCGGAACGTAGAAATAGCCATTACTTTCACACTGGTTGCTATTATTCGTTTTATACGACGGAAAGGCTGTTGTATTTATCTTGTATTTTATGCTTCTGGCTTTGACTTCTAGGGCCCTAACTCTTAGATCTGGTGGAGCAATGCCTCAGAGTTAAGTCTAGGATTCCCGCAACGTAGAAATGGCCATTACCTTCACACTCGCTGCAATTATTCCTGTTATACGATGGAAAAGCTGTTGTATTTATATTGTATTTTATGCTCCTGGCGCTGACTTCTTAGGACCTAACTATTCGATCTGGTGGAGCAACGCCCTAGAGTGATGCCTAGGTTGCCCGGAACGTACAAGTGACCATTACCTTCACACTGGTTGCAATTACTCCTGTTATGCAATGGAAAAGCTGTTGTATTTATTTTGTATTTGGTGCTTCTGGCGTTCACTTCTTCGGCCCTATCTATTGGATCTGGCGGACTAACGCCATAGAGTGAAGCCTAGGTTGCCCGGAACGCAGAAATGACCATATCTTTCACAACTGGTTGCAATTATTACTGTTATTCGATGGAAAAGCTGTTGTATTTATATTGCATTTTATGCTTCAGGCGTTGACTTCTTAGGCCGTAGCTATTCGATGTGGTGGAGCAACGCTCTAGAGTTAAGTCTAGGATGCCCGGAACGTAGAAATAGCCATTATTTTCACACTGGTTGCAGTTATTCGTTTCATGTGATGGAAAAACTGTTGTACTTATATCGTATTTTATGCTTCTGGCGTAGACTTCTTAGGCCCTAACTATTCGATCTGGTGGAACAACGCCCTAGAGTGAAGCCTAGATTGCCCGTATCGTAGAAATGACCATCACTTTCACACTGGTAGCAATTATTCCTGTCATACGATATAAAAACTGTTGTTTTTTAGATGTATTTTATGTTTCGGGCGTTGACTTCTGAGGCTCTAGCTACTCGATCTGGTGGAGCAACGCACTAGATTCAAGCCTAGGTTGCCCGAAACGTAGAAATGACCATTACCTTCACTCTGGTTAGAATTATTCATGCTATACGATGCAAGAACTGTTTTATTTTTATGGTATTTTATCCTTCTGGCGTTGACTTCTTAGGTCTCAACTATTCGATCAGGTGGACCAACGCCCTAGAGTGAAGCCTAGGTTGCCCGGAACGTAGAAATGACCATTACCTTCATACTGGTTGCAATTATTCCTTTAATACGATGGAAAGACTGTTGTATTTTTATTGTATTTTATGCTTCTGGCGTTGACTTCTTGGGCCTGAACTATTCGATCTGGTGTAGCAACGACCTACAGTGAAGCCTAGGTTGCCCGGTACGTAGAAATGACCGTTACTTTCACTATGTTTGCAATTATTCATTTTATACGATGGAAAAACTGTTGTATTTATATTGCATTTTATGCTTCAGGCGTTGACTTCTTAGGCCGTAGCTATTCGATGTGGTGGAGCAACGCTCTAGAGTTAAGTCTAGGATGCCCGGAACGTAGAAATAGCCATTATTTTCACACTGGTTGCAGTTATTCGTTTCATGTGATGGAAAAACTGTTGTACTTATATCGTATTTTATGCTTCTGGCGTAGACTTCTTAGGCCCTAACTATTCGATCTGGTGGAACAACGCCCTAAAGTGAAGCCTAGATTGCCCGTATCGTAGAAATGACCATCACTTTCACACTGGTAGCAATTATTCCTGTCATACGATATAAAAACTGTTGTTTTTTAGATGTATTTTATGTGTCGGGCGTTGACTTCTGAGGCCTCAACTACTCGATCAGGTGGTCCAACGCCCTAGAGTGAAGCCTAGGTTGCCCGGAACGTAGAAATGACCATTACCTTCACACTGGTTGCAATTATTCGTTTTATACGATGGAAAAACTGTTTCAGTTTTATTGTATTCAATGCTTCTGGCGTTGAATTCTAAGTCCTTAACTATTCGATCTGGTGGAGCAACGCCCTAGAGTGAAGACTAGGTTGCGCGGAACATAGAAATGACCATTACTTTCACACTGGTTGCAATTATTCGCTTTATACGATGGAAAGGCTGTTGTATTTATTTTGTATTTCATGCTTCTGGCTTTGACTTCTAATGCCCTAACCCTTCGATCTGGTGGAGCAATGCCTCAGAGTTAAGTCTAGGATTCCCGGAACGTAGAAATGGCCATTACCTTCACACTGGCTGCAATTACTCCTGTTATACAATGGAAAGACTGATGTATTTTCATTATACTTTATGCTACTGGAGTTGGCTTCTTAGGCACTAACTATTCGATCTGGTGGTACAACGACCTAGAATGAAGCCTAGGTTGCCCGGAACGTAGAAATGACCATTACTTTCACACTGGTTGCAGTTATTCATGCTATACGATGGAAAAACTGTTGCATTTTTATTGTACTTTCTTCTTCTGGCTTTGACTTCTAAGATCTTAGCTATTCGATCTGGTGGGCCAACGTCCTAGAGTGAAGCCTATGTTGCCCGGAACGTAGAAATGACCATAACTTTCACACTGGTTGCAATTATTTGTTTTGTACAATGGAAAAACTGTTGTATTTATATTGTATTTTATGCTTCTGGCGTTGACTTCTAAGGCAATTGCTATTCGATCTGGTGGAGCAACGCCCTAGTCTGAAGCCTAGGTAGCCCGGAACGTAGAAATGACCATCACCTTAACTCTGGTTGCAATTATTCCTGTTATACGATGGAAAAACTGTTGTATTTGCATCGTATTTTATGCTTCGGGAGTAGACTTCTTAGGCCCTAACTATTGGATCTGGTGGAGCAACGCTCTAGGGTGAAGCCGAGGTTGCATGGAATGTAGAAATGACCATAACTTTCATACTGGTTGCAATTATTGGTTTTATACGATGGAAAAACTGTTGCATTTATATTGTGTTTTATGCTTCTGGCGTTGACTTCTAAGGCCCTAACTATTGTATCTGGTGAAGCAACGTCCCAGGGTGAAGCCGAGGTTGCCCGAAACGTAGAAATAACCATTACTTTCACACTGGTTGCAATTATTCGTTTTATACGATGGAAAAACTGTTGTATTCATTTTGTATTTGGTGCTTCTGGCGTTGACTTCTTAGGCCCCAACTATTGGATCTGGTGGACCAACGCCCTAGAGTGAAGCCTAGGTTACCCGGAACGTGGAAATGACCAACACTTTCACACTGAATGCAATTATTCCTGTTATACGATGGAAAAACTGTTGTATTTATATTGCATTTGGTGCTTCTGGCGTTGACTTCTTAGGCCCTAACTATTCGATCTGGTGGAACAACGCCCTAGAGTGAAGCCTAGATTGCCCGTATCGTAGAAATGACCATCACTTTCACACTGGTAGCAATTATTCCTGTCATACGATATAAAAACTGTTGTTTTTTAGATGTATTTTATGTTTCGGGCGTTGACTTCTGAGGCCCTAGCTACTCGATCAGGTGGAGCAACGCCCTAGATTGAAGCCTAGGTTGCCCGAAACGTAGAAATGACCATTACCTTCACTCTGGTTAGAATTATTCATGCTATACGATGCAAGAACTGTTTTATTTTTATGGTATTTTATCCTTCTGGCGTTGATTTCTTAGGCCTCAACTATTCGATCAGGTGGACCAACGCCCTAGAGTGAAGCCTAGGTTTCCCGGAACGTAGAAATGACCATTACCTTCATACTGGTTGCAATTATTCCTTTAATACGATGGAAAGACTGTTGTATTTTTATTGTATTTTATGCTTCTGGCGTTGACTTCTTGGGCCTGAACTATTCGATCTGGTGTAGCAACGACCTACAGTGAAGCCTAGGTTGCCCGGAACGTAGAAATGACCGTTACTTTCACTATGTTTGCAATTATTCATTTTATACGATGGAAAAACTGTTGTATTTATATTGCATTTTATGCTTCAGGCGTTGACTTCTTAGGCCGTAGCTATTCGATGTGGTGGAGCAACGCTCTAGAGTTAAGTCTAGGATGCCCGGAACGTAGAAATAGAAATTATTTTAACACTGGTTGAAGTTATTCGTTTCATGTGATAGAAAAAATGTTGTACTTATATCGTATTTTATGCTTCTGGCGTAGACTTCTTAGGCCCTAACTATTCGATCTGGTGGTCCAACGCCCTAGAGTGAAGCCTAGGTTGCCCGGAACGTAGAAATGACCATTACCTTCACACTGGTTGCAATTATTCGTTTTATACGATGGAAAAACTGTTTCATTTTTATTGTATTCAATGCTTCTGGCGTTGAATTCTAAGTCCTTAACTATTCGATCTGGTGGAGCAACGCCCTAGAGTGAAGACTAGGTTGCGCGGAACATAGAAATGACCATTACTTTCACACTGGTTGCAATTATTCGCTTTATACGATGGAACGGCTGTTGTATTTATTTTGTATTTCATGCTTCTGGCTTTGACTTCTAATGCCCTAACCCTTCGATCTGGTGGAGCAATGCCTCAGAGTTAAGTCTAGGATTCCCGGAACGTAGAAATGGCCATTACTTTCACACTGGCTGCAATTACTCCTGTTATACAATGGAAAGACTGATGTATTTTCATTATACTTTATGCTACTGGAGTTGGCTTCTTAGGCACTAACTATTCGATCTGGAGGAGCAACGACCTATAGTAAAGTCTTAGTTTCCCGGAACGTAGAAATGACCCTTACTTTCACAAGGTTTGCATTTACTCATTTTATACGAGGGAACAACTGTTGTAATTTTATTTTATTTTATGCTTCTGGCGTTGACTTCTTAGGCCCTAACTTTTCGATCTGGTGGAGCAACTCCCTAGAGTGAAGCCCAGGCTGCCCGGAACGTAGAAATGACCATTACCTTCACACTTGATGCAATTATTCCTGTTATACGATGGAAAAACTGTTCTATTTTTATTGTATTTTATGCTTCTGTCGTTGACTTCTTAGGCCCTAACTTTTCAATCTGGTGGAGCAACGCCCTGGAGTGAAGCCTAGGTTGCACGGAACGTAGAAGTGGCCATAACTGTCACACTGCTAGCAATTATTCGTTTTATACGATGGAAAGGCTTTTGTATTTATTTTGTATTTGGTGTTTCTGGCGTTGACTTCTTAGGCCCTAACTATTCGATCTGGTGGAAAAACGCCCCAGAGTCAACCCTAGGTTACCCTGAACGTAGATATGACCATAACCTTCACATTGTTTGCAATTATTCGTTTTATACGATTGAGAGACTTTTGTATTTATTTTGTATTTTATGCTTCTGGCGTTGTCTTCTAAGGCCCTAACTCTTCCATCTGGTGGAGCAATGCCTCAGAGCTAAGTCTAGGATGCCCCAAACGTCGAAATGATCATTACGTTCACACTGGTTGCAATTATTCATGCTATACGATGGAAAGGCTGTTGCATTTTTACTGTATTTCTGCTTCTGGCGTTGACTTCTTAGGCCCTAACTATTCGGTCTGGTGGAACAACGCCCTAGAGTGAAGCCTAGGTTGCCCGGGACGTAGAAATGACCATTACTTTCACACTGGTTGCAATTATTCGTTTTACGCGATGGAAAAACTGTTGTATTTATTTTGTACTTGGTGCTTCTGTCGTTGTCTTCATAGGCCCTAACTATTGGATCTGGTAGACCAGCGCCCAAGAGTGAAGCCTAGGTTGCCCTGAACGTAGAAATGACCATATCTTTCACACTGGTTGGAATTATTCCTGTTCTACTATGGAAAAACTGTTGTATTTTTATTTTATTTTATGCTTCTAGCGTTGACTTCTAAGGCCGTAGCTATTCGATGTGGTGGAGCAACGCCCTAGAGTGAAGCCTAGGTTGCCCGAAACGTAGAAATGACCATTACTTTCACACTGGTTGCAATTATTCGTTTTACGCGATGGAAAAACTGTTGTATTTATTTTGTACTTGGTGCTTCTGTCGTTGTCTTCTTAGGCCCTAACTATTGGATCTGGTGGACCAGCGCCCAAAAGTGAAGCCTAGGTTGCCCGGAACGTAGAAATGACCATATCCTTCACACTGGTTGCAATTATTCCTGTGATACGATGGAAAAACTGATGTATTTATATTGTATTTTATGCTTCCGGCGTTGACTTCCTAGGCCATAGCTATTCGATGTGGTGGAGCAACGCCCTAGAGTTAAGTCTAGGATGCCCGGAACGTTGAAATAGCCATTACTTTCACACTGGTTGCAGTTATTCGTTTTATGTGATGGAAAAACTGTTGTATTTATATTGTATTTTATGCTTCTGGCGTTGACTTCTGAGCCCCTAGCTATTGGATGTGGTGGAGCAACGCCCTAGAGCGAAACCTACGTTGCCCGGAACGTAGAAATGACCTTTACTTTCACACTGGTTGAAATTATTCACTATATACGATGGAAAAGCTGTTGCATTTATATTGTATTTTATGCTTCTGGCGTTGACTTTTTAGGCCCTAACTATTGGATGTGGTGGAGCAATGCCCTAGGGTGAAGCCTAGGTTACCCGGAACGTAGAAATGACCATTACTTTCACACTGGTTGCTGTTATACGTTTTATACGATGGAAAAACTGTTGTATTTATTTTGTACTTGATGCTTCTGGCGTTGACTTCTTAGGCCCTAACTATTCGATCTGGAGGAACAGCGCCCTAGAGTGAAGCCTAGGTTGCACGGAACGTAGAAATGACCATCACTTTCACACTGGTTGCATTTATTCCTGTTGTGCGATGGAAAAACTGTTGTATCTTTATTGTATTTTATGCTTCGGGCGGTGACCTCTATGGCCCTACCTATTCGATCTGGTGGAGCAACGCCCTAGAGTCAGGCCTAGGTTGCCCGGAACGTAGAAATGACCATAACTTTCACACAGGTTGCAATTGTTCGTTTTATACGATGGAAAGGCTGTTGTATTTATTTTGTATTTTATGCTTCTGGCTTTGACTTCTAAGGACCTAACTCATCGATCTGGTGGAGCAATGCCTCCGAGTTAAGTCTAGGATACCCGGAGCGTTGAAATGGCCATTACTTTCACACTGGTTGCAATTATTCGTTTTATACTATGGAAAAACTGTTCTATTTATTTTGTATTTTATGCTTCGGGCGTTGACTTCTAAGGCCCGAGCTATTCGACGTTGTGGAGCAACGCCCTAGAGAGAAGCCTAGGTTGCCCGGAACGTAGAAATGACCATTATTTTCATACTGGTTGCTATTATTCCTGTTATACGATGGAAAAACTGTTATAATTTTATTTTATTTAATGCCTCAGGCGTTGAATTCTAAGGCCCTAGCTATTCGATCTGCAGGAGCAACGCCCTCGAGTGAGGCCTGGGTTGACCGGAACGCAGAAATGTCCAGTACTTTCACACTGGTTGCTGTTATACCTGCCGTACGATGGAAAAACTGTCGCATTTTTATTGTATTTTATGCTTCTGGCGGTGTATTCAAAGTCCCTATCTATTCGATCTGGTGGAGAAGCGCCCTAGAGTTAAGCCTGGGTTTCCCGGAACGTAGAAACGACCATCACTCTCACACTGGTCGCTGTTATACCTGTCGTACGATGGAAAAACTGTCGCATTTTTATTGTATTTTATGCTTCTGGCGTTGTATTCAAAGTCCCTATCTATACGATCTGGTGGAGAAGCGCCCTAGAGTTAAGCCTAGGTTGCCCGGAACGTAGAAATGACCATTACTTTCACACTGCTTGATATTATTCATTTTATACGATGGAAAATCTGTTGTACTTATGTTGTATTTTATTCTTCTGGCGTTGAATTCTAAGTCCCTAGCTATTCGATCTGGAGGAGCAATGCCTTAGGGTGAAGCCTAGGTTGCCCGAAACGTAGAAATGACCATTACTTTCACACTGGTTGCTGTTATACGTTTTATACGATGGAAAAACTGTTGTATTTATTTTGTACTTGATGCTTCTGGCGTTGACTTCTTAGGCCCTAACTATTCGATCTGGTGGAACAACGCCCTAGAGTGAAGCCTATGTTGCACGGAACGTAGAAATGACCATCACTTTCACACTAGTTGCATTTATTCCTGTTGTGCGATGGAAAAACTGTTGTATCTTTATTGTATTTTATGCTTCGGGCGTTGACCTCTATGGCCCTACCTATTCGATCTGGTGGAGCAACGCCCTAGAGTCAGGCCTAGGTTGCCCGGAACGTAGAAATGACCATAACTTTCACACAGGTTGCAATTGTTCGTTTTATACGATGGAAAGGCTGTTGTATTTATTTTGTATTTTATGCTTCTGGCTTTGACTTCTAAGGACCTAACTCATCGATCTGGTGGAGCAATGCCTCAGAGTTAAGTCTAGGATTACCGGAACGTAGAAATGGTCATTACGTTCACACTGGCTGCAATTATTCCTGTTATACGATTGAAAAGCTGTCGTATTTATATTGTATTTTATGCTTCAGGCGTTGACTTCTAAGGCCGTAGCTATTCGATGTAGTGGAGCAACGCCCTAGAGTGAAGCCTAGTTTCCCGGAAGGTGGAAATGACAATTACTTTCACGCTGTTTGCAATTATTCATTTCATACAATGGAGAAACTGTTGTATTTATATTGTATTTTATGCTTCTGGCGTTGACTTCTGAGCCCCTAGCTATTGGACGTGGTGGAGCAACGCCCTAGAGCGAAACCTAGGTTGCCCGGATCGTAGAAATGACCTTTACTTTCACACTGGTTGAAATTATTCACTATATACGATGGAAAAGCTGTTGTATTTTTATTGTACTTTATGCTTCTGGCGTTGACTTCTTAGGCCCTAGCTATTCGATCTGGTGGACCGACGCCCTAGAGTGATGTATAGGTTGCCCGGAACGGAGAAATGACAATAACTTTCACAATGATTGCAATTATTGCTTTTATACGATGGAATAACTGTTGTATTTTTCTTGTATTTTACATATTGTATTTTCCATCGTATGACTGGAATAATTGCAACCAGTGTGAAAGTTATGGTCATTTCTACGTTCCGGGCAACCTAGACTTCACTCTAGGCCGTTAGTCCACCAGATCGAGTGACTAGGGCCTTAGATGTCAACGCCAGAAGCTTAAAATACAATAAAAATACAACAGTTTTTACTTCCTATAAAAGGAATAATTGCAACCAGAGTGAAAGTAACAGACATTTCTACGTTCCGGGCAGCCTAGGCTTCACTCTAGGGCGTTGCTTCGCCAAATGGATGAGTATGAGCATTAGAAATTAACGCCAGAAACATAAACTACAAAATAAATACACCAGTTTTTCCATCGTATAAAAGGTATAATTGCAACCAGTTTGAAAGTTATGGCCATTTCTACGTTCCGGGCAGCCTAGGTTTTGCTCTAGGGCGTTGCTCCACCACATCGAATAGTGAGCGCCTAGGAAGTCAACGTCTGAATCATAAAATACGATATATGTACAATAGTTTTTCCGTCGTATAAAACGAATAATTGCAACCAGTGCGAAAGTAATGGCCATTTCTACGTTCCGGGCAACCTGGGCTTCACTCCAGGGCGTGACTCCACCAGGTCGAATAGCTAGGGCCTTAGAAGTCAACGCCCGAAACTTAAAATACAATACGAATACAACAGTTTTTCCATCGTATAACGGGAATGATTGCAACAAATGTGAACGTGATGGTCATTTCCACGTTTCGGGCAACCTAGGCTTCACCCTAGGGCGTTGGTCCACCAGATCCAATAGTTAGGGCCTAAGAAGTCAACGGCAGAAGCATAAAATACAATATAAATACAACAGTTTTTCCATCGTATAAAATGAATAATTGCAACCAGTTTGAAAGTTATGGCCATTTCTACGTTCCGGGCAACCTAGGCTTCACCCTAGGGCGTTGCTCCACCAGATCCAATTCTTAGGGCCTTAGAAGTCAACGCCCGAAGCATAAAATACAATAAAGATACAACAGCTTTTCCATCGTATAACTGGAATAATTGCAACCAGATTCAAGGTGATGGTCATTTCTACGTTCCTGGCAGCCTAGGCTTCACCCTAGGGCGTTGCACCACCAGATCGAACAGCTAGGGCCTTAGAAGTCAACTCCAGAAGCATAAAATAAAATAAAAATACAGCAGTTATTCCAACGTATAACAGGAATAATTACAACCAGTGTGAAAGTAATGGGCACTTCTACGTTCCGCGCAACCTAGACTTCACTCTCGGGCGTTGCTCCAACAGGTCGAATAGTTTGGGCCTTAGAAAACAACTCCAGACGCATAAAATACAATAAAAATACATCAGTTTTACCATCGTATAACAGGAATAATTGCAACCAGTGTGAAATATATGGTCATTTCTACGTTCCGGGCGACCTTGGCTTCACTCTGGGGCGTTGGTCCAGCAAATCGAAGAGTTAGGGCCTTAGAAGTCAACGCCAGAAGCATAAAATACGATATAAGTACAACAGTTTTTCCTGGTTGCCCGGAACGTAGAAATGATCATAACTTTCAGACTGGTGAAAGTAATGGTCATTTCTACGTTCCGGGCAACCAAGGCTTCACTCTAGGGCGTTGCTCCACCAGATCGAATAGTTAGGGCCTAAGAAGTCAACGCCAGAAGCATAAAATACAATAAAAATACAACAGTTTTTCCATCGTATAAGAGGAATAACTGCAACCTGTGTGAAAGTACTGGTCGTTTCTACGTTCCGGGCGACCTAGGCTTGACTCTAGGTCGTTGCTCCACAAGATCGAATAGTTAGGGCCTAAGAAGCCAACGCCCGCAGCATAAAATACAATACAAATACAACAGTTATTACATCGTATAAAACGGATAATTACAACCAGTGTGAAAGTAATTGGCATTTCTAGGTTCCGTGCAAACTAGGCTTCACTCTTGGGCGTTGCTCCACCAGGTCGAATTGTTAGCGCCTTAGAAAACAACTCCAGACGCATAAAATACATTAAAAATACAACAGTATTTCCATCGTATAAAAAGAATAATTGCAACCAGTGTGAAAGTAATGGTCATTTCTACGTTTCGGGCAACCTAGGCTCCACTCTAGGGCGTTGCTCCACCAAATCGAATAGCTAGGGCCTTAGAAGTCAACGCCCGAAGCATAAAATACAATAAAAATACTACAGTTTTTCCATCGTATAACAAGAATAATTGCAACCAGTGTGAAAGTGATGGTCATTTCTACGTTCCGGGCGACCTAGGCTTCACTCTAGGGCGTTGTTCCGCCAGTACGAATTGTTAGGGCCTTAGAAGTCAACGCGAGAAGCGTAAAATACAAAACAAATGCAACAGTTTTTCCATCGTATAAAACGAATAATTGCAACCGATGTGAAAATTATGGTCATTTCTACGTTCCGGGCAAACTAGGCTTCACTCTAAGGCGTTGCTCCACCAGATGGAATAGTTAGGGCCTTAGAAATCAACGCCCGAAGCATAAAATACAATGAAAATACAATAGTTTTTCCATCGTATAAAATGAATAATTGCAATCAGTGTGAAAGTGACGGCCATTTCTACGTTCCGGCCATCCTAGATATAACTCTGAGGCGTTGCTCCACCAGATCGAATAGTTAGGGCCTAGGAAGTCAACACCAGGTGCATAAAATACAAAAAAAAATACAACAGCTCTTCCATCGTATAACAGGCATAATTGCAACCAGTGTGAAAGTGATGGTCATTTCTACGTTCCGGGCGACCTAGGCTTCACTCTAGGGCGTTGTTCCGCCAGTACGAATTGTTAGGGCCTTAGAAGTCATCGGGAGAAGCGTAAAATACAAAACAAATGCATCAGTTTTTCCATCGTATAAAACGAATAATTGCAACCGATGTGAAAATTATGGTCATTTCTACGTTCCGTGCAAACTAGGCCCACGCTAGGGCGTTGCTCCAACAAATCGAATAGCTAGGGCCTTAGAAGTCAACGCCCGAAGCATAAAATACAGTAAAAATACTACAGTTTTTCCATCTTATAATAGGAATAATTGCAACCAGTGTGAAAGTGATGGTCATTTATACATTCCGAGCGACCTAGGCTTCATGCTGGGGCGTTATTCCACCACATCTAATATCTGCGGCCTTAGAAGACTACGCCGGAAGCATAAAATACAATATAAATGCAGCAGCTTTTCCGTCGTATAAAATGGATAATTGCAATCAGTGTGAAAGGAATGTATCATTTCTACGTTCCGAGCAACCTAGGCATTACTCAAGGGCGTTGCTCCACCAGATCGAATAGTTTGGGCCTAAGAAGCCAACGCCAGAAGCATAAAATAAAATTAAAATACAACAGTTTTTCCATCGTATAACAGGAATAATTGCAACAAGTGTGAAGGTAATGGTCATTTCTATGTTCCGGGCAACCTAGGCATTACTCAAGGGCGATGCTTCACCAGATTGAATAGATAGAGCCTAAGAAGTCACCGCGAGAAGCATAAATTACAATAAAAATAATACAGTTTTTCCATCTTATAACAGGAATAATTGCAACCAGAGTGAAAGTGATGGTCATTTCTACATTCCGGGCGACCTAGGCTTCACTCTGGGGCGTTGGTCCAGCAAATCGAATAGTTAGGACCTAAGAAGTCAACGCCAGAAGCATAAAATACAATAAAAATACAACAGTCTTTCCATCGTATAACAGGAATAATTGCAACCAGTGTGAATGTATTGGTCATTTCTACATTCCGAGCGACCTAGGCTTCACTCTGGGGCGTTGGTCCAGCAAATCGAATAGTTAGGGCCTAAGAAGTCAACGCCAGAAGCATAAAATACAATAAAAATACAACAGTTTTTCCATCGTATAAGAGGAATAACTGCAACCAGTGTGAAAGTACTGGCCATTTCTACGTGACGGATAACCTAGGCTCCACTCTAGGGCGTTGTTCCACCAGGTCCAATTGTAAGGGACTAAGAAGTCAACGCCAAAAGCATAAAATACAAAACAAGTACAATAGTTTTTCCGTCGTATAACAGGAGTAATTGCAATCAGTGTGAGAGTAATGGTAATTTCTACGTTCCGGGAAACCTAGGCTTCACTCTAGGGCGTTGCTCCACCAGATCGAATAGTTAGGGCCTCAGAAATCAACGCCAGAAGCATAAAGTACAATATAAGTCCTACAGTTTTTCCATCGTATAACAGGAATAACTGCAAGCAGTGTGCAAGATATGGTCATTTCAACGTCCGGGCAACCTAGGCTTCACTCTAGGGCGTTGATCCACCAGATCCAATAATGAGGGCCTAAGAAGTCAACGCCAGAAGCACCAAATACAAAATAAATACAACAGTTTTTCCATCGTATAACAGGAATAATTGCAACCAGTGTGAAAGAGATGGTCATTTCTATATTCCGGGCAATATAAGCTTTACTCTAGGGCGTTGCTGCACCAGATCGAATAGTTAGGGCCTAACAAGTAAACGCCAGAAGCATAAAGTACAATAAAAGTACTACAGTTTTTCCATCGTATAACAGGAATAATTGCAACCAGAGTGAAAGTGATGGTCATTTCTACATTCCGGGCGACCTAGGCTTCACTCTGGGGCGTTGGTCCACCAGATGGAATAGTTAGGGCCTTAGAAATCAACGCCCGAAGCATAAAATACAATGAAAATACAATAGTTTTTCCATCGTATAAAATGAATAATTGCAATCAGTGTGAAAGTGACGGCCATTTCTACGTTCCGGCCATCCTAGGTATAACTCTGAGGCGTTGCTCCACCAGATCGAATAGTTAGGGCCTAGGAAGATAACGCCAGGTGCATAAAATACAATAAGAATACAACAGTTTTTCCATCATATAACAGGAGTAACTGCAACCAGTGTGAAGGTAATGGTCATTTCTACGTTCCGGGCAACCTAGGCTCCACTCTAGGGCGTTGTTCCACCAGATCCAATAGTAAGGGACTAAGAAGTCAACGCCAGAAGCATAAAATGGAAAACAAGCACAATAGTTTTTCCTTCGTATAACACGAATAATTGCAAGCGGTGTGAAAGTTATGGTCATTTCTACGTTCCTGGCAAGCTAGGCTTGACCCTAGGGCGTTGGTCCACCAGATCGAATAGTTAGGTCCTTAGAAGTCAACGCCCGAATCATAAAATACAATAAAAATACAATAGTTTTTCCATCGTATAAAATGAACAATTGCAATCAGTGTGAAGGTAATGGTCATTTCTACGTTCCGGGCAACCTAGGCTTCACTCTAGGGCGTTGCTCCACCAGATCGAAGAGTTAGGGCCTTAGAAGTCAACGCCCGAAGCATAAAATACAATAAAGGTACAACAGTTTTTCCATCGTATAACAGGAGTAATTGCAACCAGTGTGAAAGTGATGGTCATTTCTACGTTCCGGGCAACCTAGGCTTCACTCTAGGGCGTAGCTCCACCAGATGGAATAGTTAGGTCCTTAGAAGTCAACGCCCGAAGCATAAAATACAATGAAAATGCAACAGTTTTAGCATCGTATAATATGAATAATTGCAAACAGTTTGAAAGTTATGGCCATTTCTACGTTCCGGGCAACCTAGGCTTTGCTCTAGGGCGTTGCTCCACCACATCGAATAGTTAGGGCCTTGGAAGTCAACGCCAGAATCATAAAATACAAAACAAATGCAACAGTTCTTCCATCGTATAAAACGAATAATTGCAACCCGTGTGAAAGTTATGGACATTTCTACGTTCCGGGCAACCTAGGCACCAGTCTCGGGCGTTGCTCCACCATATACAATAGTTAGGGCCTTAGAAGTCAACGCCCGAAGCATAAAATACAATGAAAATGCAACGGCTTTTCCATCGTATAACACGAATAGTTGCAACCCGTGTGAAAGTGATAGTCATTTCTACGTTCCGGGCAACCCAGGCTTCACTCTAGGGCGTTGCTCCACCAGATCGAATAGCTAGGGCCTTAGAAGTCTACGCCCGGAGCATAGAATACAATAAAAATACAACTGTTTTTCCATCGCATAAAATGAATAATTGCATTCAGTGTGAGGGTAATGGTCATTTCTACGTTCCGGGCAACCTAGGCTTCGCTCTAGGGCGTTGCTTCACCAGATCGAATAGTTAGGGCCTAGGAAGTCAACGCCAGAAGCATAAAACAGTATATAAATACGACAGCCGTTCCATCGTATAAAACGAACAATTGCAGCCAATGTGAAAGTGATAGTCATTTCTACGCTCCGGGCAGCCTAGGCTTCACGCTAGGGCGTTGTTCCACAACATCGAATTGTTACGGCCTTGGAAGTCAACGCCAGAATCATAAAATACAAAACAGATACAACAGTTTTTCCATCGTATGAAACGAATAATTGCAATCGGTGTGAAGGTAATGGTCATTTCGACGTTCCGGGCAACCTAGGCTTCACTCTAGGGCGTTCCTCAACCAGATCGAATTGTTAGGGCCTAAAAAGTCAACGCCAGAAGCATCAAACACAATATAAATGCAACAGTTTTTCCATTGTATAAAACGAATAATTGCATCCAGCGTGAAAGTAATAGACATTTCTACGTTCCGGGCAACCTAGGGTTCACTCTAGGGCGTTGCACCACCAGATCGAGTAGCTAGGAATTTAGATGTCAACGCCCGAAGCATAAAATACAATAAAGATACAACAGTCTTTCCATCGTATAAGAGGAGTAATTGCAACCAGTGTGAAAGTGGTGGTCATTTCTACGTTCCGGGCAACCTAGGCTTCACTCTAGGTCGTTGTTCCACCACATCGAATTGTTAGGGCCTTGGAAGTCATCGCCAGAATCATAAAATACAAAACAAATGCAACAGTTCTTCCATCGTATAAAACGTATAATTGCAATCCGTGTGAAAGTTATGGTCATTTCTACGTTCCGGGCAACCTAGGCTTCACTCTAGGGCGTTGCTCCATCAGATCGAATATCTAGGGCCTTAGAAGTCTACGCCCGGAGCATAAAAAGCAAAATAAATACAACAGTTTTTCCATCGTATAAAACGAATAATTGCAACCGGTGTGAAAGTTATGGTCACTTCTACGTTCCCTGCAACCTAGTCTTCACTCTAGGGCGTTGCTCCACCAGATCGATTAGCTACGGACTTAGAAGTCAACTCCAGAAGCATAAAATACAATATAAATACAACATTTTTTCCATCGTATAACAGGAATAATTGCAACCAGAGTGAAGGTGACGGTCATTTCTACGTTCCGGGCAACCTAGGCTTCACTCTAGGGCGTTGTTCCACCAGATCGTTTAGTTAGGGCCTAAGAAGTCAACGCCTGATGCATAAAATACAATATAAATACAACAGTTTTTCCGTCGTATAAAACGAATTATTGAAACCAGTATGAAAGTTATGATCATTTCTACGTTCCGGGCATCCTAGACTTAACTCTGAGGCATTCCTCCACCAGATCGAGTACGTAGGGCCTTAGAAGTCAACGCCAGAAGCATAAAGTACAATCAAAATCCAACAGTTCGTCCATCGTATAACAGGAATAATTGCAACAAGAGTGAAGGTAACGGTCATTTCTACGTTCCTGGCATCCTAGACTTAACTCTGAGGCATTGCTCCACCAGATCGAATACATAGGGCCTTAGAAGTCAACGCCAGAAGTATAAAGTACAATCAAAATCCAACAGTTTGTCCATCGTATAGCATAAGTAATTGCAACCAGAGTGAAAGTAATGGTCATTTCTACGTTTCGGGTAACCTAGGTTTCACTCTAGTGCGTTGCTCCACAAGATCGAATAGCTAGGGCCTTAGAAGCCAACACCCGAAACATAAAATACAATAAAATACAACAGTTTTTCCATCGTATAAAACGAATAATTGCAACCAGTGTGAATGTGATGTTCATTTCTACGTTCCGGGCAACCTAGGCTTCACTCTAGTGCGTTGCTCCACCAGATCAAATAGTTAGGGCCTAAGAAGTCAACGCCAGAAACATAAAACACAATATAAATGCAACAGCCTTTCCATCGTATATAATGTATATTTGCAAACAGTGCGAAAGCAATGGTCATTTCTACGTTCCGGCTAACCTAGCCTTCACTCTGGGGCGTTGTTCCACCAGATCGAATAGTTAGGACCTATGAAGTCTGCGCCAGAAGCATAAAATGCAATATAAATACAACAGTTTTTCCATCGTATAACAGGAATAAAGCAAACAGTGTGAAAGTAATGACCATTTCTACGTTCCGGTCATCCTAGACTTAACTCTGAGGCATTGCTCCACCAGATCGAATACGTAGGGCCTTAGAAGTCAACGCCAGAAGCACAAAGTACAATCAAAATCCAACCGTTTGTCCATCGTATAGCATAAGTAATTGCAACAAGACTGAAGGTAACGGTCATTTCTACGTTTCGGGCAACCTAGGCTTCACTCTAGTGCGTTGCTCCACAAGATCGAATAGCTAGGGCCTTAGAAGCCAACGCCCGAAACATAAAATACAATAAAAATACAACAGTTTTTCCTTCGTATAACAGGAATAATTGCATCATATGTGAAAGTGATGGTCAGTTCCACGTTCCGGCAACCTGTACTTCACTCTAGGGCGTTGGTCCAACAGATCCAATAGTTAGGGCCTAAGAAGTCAACACCAGACGCATAAAGCACAATAAAAACGCAACAGTTTTTTCATCGTATAACACGGACAATTGCAACCAGTATGAAAGATATGGTCATTTCAACGTTCCGGGCAACCTAGGCTTCACACTAGGGCGTTTGTTCACCGCATCCAATAGTTAGTGCCTAAGAAGTCAACGCCAGAAGCACCAAATACAAAATAGATACAACAGTTTTTCCATCGTATAAAACGAATAATTGCAACCAGTTTGAAAGTTATGGCCATTTCTACGTTCCGGGCAACCCAGGCTTCACTCTAGGGCGTTGCTCCACCAGATCGAATAGCTAGGGCCTTAGAAGTCTACGCCCGGAGCATAAAATACAATAAAAATACAACTGTTTTTCCATCGCATAAAATGAATAATTGCATTCAGTGTGAGGGTAATGGTCATTTCTACGTTCCGGGCAACCTAGGCTTCGCTCTAGGGCGTTGCTTCACCAGATCGAATAGTTAGGGCCTAGGAAGTCAACGCCAGAAGCATAAAACAGTATATAAATACGACAGCCGTTCCATCGTATAAAACGAACAATTGCAGCCAATGTGAAAGTGATAGTCATTTCTACGCTCCGGGCAACCTAGGCTTCACGCTAGGGCGTTGTTCCACAACATCGAATTGTTACGGCCTTGGAAGTCAACGCCAGAATCATAAAATACAAAACAGATACAACAGTTTTTCCATCGTATGAAACGAATAATTGCAATCGGTGTGAAGGTAATGGTCATTTCGACGTTCCGGGCAACCTAGGCTTCACTCTAGGGCGTTCCTCCACCAGATCGAATTGTTAGGGCCTAAGAAGTCAACGCCAGAAGCATCAAACACAATATAAATGCAACAGTTTTTCCATCGTATAAAACGAATAATTGCATCCAGCGTGAAAGTAATGGACATTTCTACGTTCCGGGCAACCTAGGGTTCACTCTAGGGCGTTGCACCACCAGATCGAGTAGCTAGGAATTTAGAAGTCAACGCCCGAAGCATAAAATACAATAAAGATACAACAGTCTTTCCATCGTATAAGAGGAGTAATTGCAACCAGTGTGAAAGTGGTGGTCATTTCTACGTTCCGGGCAACCTAGGCTTCACTCTAGGTCGTTGTTCCACCACATCGAATTGTTAGGGCCTTGGAAGTCAACGCCAGAATCATAAAATACAAAACAAATGCAACAGTTCTTCCATCGTATAAAACGTATAATTGCAATCCGTGTGAAAGTTATGGTCATTTCTACGTTCCGGGCAACCTAGGCTTCACTCTAGGGCGTTGCTCCATCAGATCGAATATCTAGGGCCTTAGAAGTCTACGCCCGGAGCATAAAAAGCAAAATAAATACAACAGTTTTTCCATCGTATAAATCGAATAATTGCAACCAGTGTGAATGTAATGTTCATTTCTACGTGCCGGGCAACCTAGGCTTCACTCTAGGGCGTTGTTCCACCAGATCGAATAGTTAGGGCCTAATACGTCAACGCCAGAAGCATAAAATACAATAAAAATACAACAGTTTTTCCATCGTATAACAGGAATAATTGCAACCAGAGTGAAGGTGATGGTCATTTCTACGTTCCGGGAAACCTAGGCTTCACTCTAGGGCGTTGTTCCACCAGATCGAATAGTTAGGGCCTAAGAAGTCAACGCCTGATGCATAAAATACAATATAAATACAACAGTTTTTCCGTCGTATAAAACGAGTTATTGAAACCAGTATGAAAGTTATGATCATTTCTACGTTCCGGGCAGCCTAGGATTCACCCTAGGGCGCTGCTCCACCTGATCGAATAGTTAGGGCCTAGGAAGTCGACGCCAGAAGCATAAAATACGATATATGTACAACAGTTTTTCCATCGTATAAAACGAATAATTGCAACCAGTGTGAAAGTAATGACCATTTCTACGTTCCGGTCATCCTAGACTTAACTCTGAGGCATTGCTCCACCAGATCGAATACGTAGGGCCTTAGAAGTCAACGCCAGAAGCACAAAGTACAATCAAAATCCAACCGTTTGTCCATCGTATAGCATAAGTAATTGCAACAAGACTGAAGGTAACGGTCATTTCTACGTTTCGGGCAACCTAGGCTTCACTCTATTGCGTTGCTCCACAAGATCGAATAGCTAGGGCCTTAGAAGCCAAAGCCCGAAACATAAAATACAATAAAAATACAACAGTTTTTCCTTCGTATAACAGGAATAATTGCATCATATGTGAAAGTGATGGTCAGTTCCACGTTCCGGCAACCTGGACTTCACTCTAGGGCGTTGGTCCACCAGATCCAATAGTTAGGGCCTAAGAAGTCAACACCAGACGCATAAAACACAATAAAAACGCAACAGTTTTTTCATCGTATAACACGGACAATTGCAACCAGTGTGAAAGATATGGTCATTTCAACGTTCCGGGCAACCTAGGCTTCACACTAGGGCGTTTGTTCACCGCATCCAATAGTTAGTGCCTAAGAAGTCAACGCCAGAAGCACCAAATACAAAATAGATACAACAGTTTTTCCATCGTATAAAACGAATAATTGCAACCAGTTTGAAAGTTATGGCCATTTCTACGTTCCGGGCAACCCAGGCTTCACTCTAGGGCGTTGCTCCACCAGATCGAATAGCTAGGGCCTTAGAAGTCTACGCCCGGAGCATAAAATACAATAAAAATACAACTGTTTTTCCATCGCATAAAATGAATAATTGCATTCAGTGTGAGGGTAATGGTCATTTCTACGTTCCGGGCAACCTAGGCTTCGCTCTAGGGCGTTGCTTCACCAGATCAAATAGTTAGGGCCTAGGAAGTCAACGCCAGAAGCATAAAACAGTATATCAATGCGACAGCCGTTCCATCGTATAAAACGAACAATTGCAGCCAATGTGAAAGTGATAGTCATTTCTACGCTCCGGGCAACCTAGGCTTCACGCTAGGGCGTTGTTCCACAACATCGAATTGTTACGGCCTTGGAAGTCAACGCCAGAATCATAAAATACAAAACAGATACAAAAGTTCTTCCATCGTATGAAACGAATAATTGCAATCGGTGTGAAGGTAATGGTCATTTCGACGTTCCGGGCAACCTAGGCTTCACTCTGGGGCGTTCCTCCACCAGATCGAATTGTTAGGGCCTAAGAAGTCAACGCCAGAAGCATCAAACACAATATAAATGCAACAGTTTTTCCATCGTATAAAACGAATAATTGCATCCAGCGTGAAAGTAATGGACATTTCTACGTTCCGGGCAACCTAGGGTTCACTCTAGGGCGTTGCACCACCAGATCGAGTAGCTAGGAATTTAGAAGTCAACGCCCGAAGCATAAAATACAATAAAGATACAACAGTCTTTCCATCGTATAAGAGGAGTAATTGCAACCAGTGTGAAAGTGGTGGTCATTTCTACGTTCCGGGCAACCTAGGCTTCGCTCTAGGGCGTTCCTTCACCACATCGAATTGTTAGGGCCTTGGAAGTCAACGCCAGAATCATAAAATACAAAACAAATGCAACAGTTCTTCCATCGTATAAAACGAATAATTGCAACCCGTGTGAAAGTTATGGCCATTTCTATGTTCCGGGCAACCTAGGCTTCAATCCAGGGCGCTGTTCATGCAGATCGAATAATTAGGCCCTAAGAAGTCAACGCCAGAAGCATAAAACACAATATAAATACAACAGCTTTTCCATCGTATAAAACGAATAATTGCAATCAGTGTGAAAGTAATGGTCATTTCTACGTTCCGGGCAACCTAGGCTTCAGACTAGGGCGTTTCTCCACCATATCGAATAGTTAGGGCCTTAGAAGTCAACGCCCGAAGCATAAAATACAATGAAGATACAACAGCTTTTCATCGTATAGCAGGTATAATTGCAACCAGTGTGAAAGTAATGGTCATTTCTACGTTCCGGGCAACCTAGGCTTCACTCTTGGGAGTTGCTCCACCACATCGAATAGCTACGGCCTTCGAAGTCAACGCCAGAAGCATAAAATACAATATAAATACAACAGTTTTTCCATCGTATAAAACGAGTAATTGCAACCGGTGTGAAAGTTATGGTCATTTCTACGTTCCGGGCAACCTAGGATTTAATATAGGGCGTTGTTCCACCAGATCGAATAGAAAGGGCCTAAGAAGTCAACGCCAGAAGCGTAACATACAATATAACTACAACGGTTTTTCCATCGTATAACAGGAGTAATTGCAACCAGTGTGAAATTGATGGTCATTTCTACGCTCTGGGCGACCTAGGCTTCACTCTAGGGCGTTGTTCCTCCAACTCGAATTGTTAGGGACTTAGAATTCAACGGCAGAAGCATAAAATACAATAAAAATACAACAGTTTTTCCATCGCTTAACAGGAATAATTGTACCAGTGTGAAGGTGATAGTCATTTCTACGTTCCGGGCAAACTCGGCTTCACTCTAGCGCGTTGCTCCACCAGATCGCATAGCTAGGGCCTTAGAAGTCTACTCCGGTAGCATAAAATACAATAAAAATACAACAGTCTTTCCATCGTATAACAGGTATAACTGGAACCAGTGTGAAAGTACTGATCATTTCTACGTTCCGGGCAACATAGGCTTCACACTAGCGCGTTTCTCCACCAGATAGAATAGCTAGGGACTTGGAATTCAACGCTTGAAGCATAAAATACAATAAAGATACAACAGTTTTTCCATCGTATAACAGGAGTAATTGCAACCAGTGTGAAAGTGATGGTCATTTTGACGTTCTGGGCGACCTAGGCTTCGCTCTAGGGCGTTGCTCCACCTGATCGAATTGTTAGGGCCTTAGAAGTCAACGCCAGAAGCGTAAAATACACAACAAATGCAACAGTTTTTCCATCGTATAAAGCGAATAATTGCAACCGGTGTGAAATTTATGGTCATTTCTACGTTCCGTGCAACCCAGGATTCAATCTAGGGCGTTGTTTCACCACATCGAATAGCTACGGCCTTAGAAGTCAACGCCCGAAGCATAAAATAGAATAAAGATACAACAGTTTTTCCATCGTATAGCAGGAGTAACTGCAACCAGTGTGAATGTGATGGTCATTTCTACGTTCTGGGCGACCTAGGCTTCACTCTAGGGCGTTGTTCCACCAGATCGAATCGTTAGGGCCTTAGAAGTCAACGCCAGAAGCGTAAAATATAAAACAAATGCAACAGCTTTTCCATCGTATAAAGCGTATAATTGCAACCGGTGTGAAATTTATGGTCATTTCTACGTTCAGGGAACCCTAGGCTTCACTCTAGGGCGTTGCTTGACCAGATGGAATAGTTAGGGTCTTAGAAGTCAACGCCCGAAGCAAAAATACAATGAAAGTGCAACAGTTTTTCCAACGTATAACACGAATAATTGCAACAACTATGAAAGTGATAGTCATTTCTAGGTTCCGGGCAAACTAGGCTTCACTCTAGGGCGTTGCTCCACCAGATCGAATAGCAAGGGCCTTAGAAGTCAACGCCCGAAGCATAAAATACAATAAAAATGCAACAGTCTTTCCATCGTATAACACGAATAATGGCAACCAGTATGAAAGTGGTAGTCATATCTACGTTCTGGGCAACCTAGGCTTCGCTCTAGGGCGTTGCTCGACCAGATCGAATAGTTAGGGCCTAAGAAGTCAACTCCAGAAGCATAAAACAGAATATAAATACAACAGATGTTACATCGTATAAAATGAATAATTGCAAACAGTGTGAAAGTGATGGTCATTTCTTCGTTCCGGGCAACCTAGGCTTCAATCCAGGGCGCTGTTCAGGCAGATCGAATAATTAGGGCCTAATAAGTCAACGCCAGAAGCATAAAACACAATATAAATACAACAGGTTTTCCATCGTATAAAACGGATAATTGCAACCAGTGTGAAGGTAATGGCAATTTCTACGTTCCCGGCAACCTAGGCTTCACTCTAGGGCGTTGCTCCATCATATCGAATAGCTAGGGGCTTAGAATTCAACGCCAGAAGCATAAAATACTATATAAATACAACAGATTTTCCATCGTATAAAACGAATAATTGCAACCAGTGTGAAAGTGATAGTCATTTCTACGCTCCGGGCAGCCTAGGCTTCACGCTAGGGCGTTGTTCCACAACATCGAATTGTTACGGCCTTGGAAGTCAACGCCAGAATCATAAAATACAAAACAGATACAACAGTTTTTCCATCGTATGAAACGAATAATTGCAATCGGTGTGAAGGTAATGGTCATTTCGACGTTCCGGGCAACCTAGGCTTCACTCTAGGTCGTTCCTCCACCAGATCGAATTGTTAGGGCCTAGGAAGTCAACGCCAGAAGCATCAAACACAATAT
Source organism: Calliopsis andreniformis (assembly GCF_051401765.1). Lineage (NCBI taxonomy): Eukaryota > Metazoa > Arthropoda > Insecta > Hymenoptera > Andrenidae > Calliopsis > Calliopsis andreniformis. The sequence goes on from NW_027480422.1 coordinate 22,980,711, forward strand.
AAATGCAACAGTTTTTCCATCGTATAAAACGAATAATTGCATCCAGCGTGAAAGTAATGGACATTTCTACGTTCCGGGCCACCTAGGGTTCACTCTAGGGCGTTGCACCACCAGATCGAGTAGCTAGGAATTTAGAAGTCAACGCCCGAAGCATAAAATACAATAAAGATACAACAGTCTTTCCATCGTATAAGAGGAGTAATTGCAACCAGTGTGAAAGTGGTGGTCATTTCTACGTTCCGGGCAACCTAGGCTACACTCTAGGTCGTTGTTCCACCACATCGAATTGTTAGGGCCTTAGAAGTCTACGCCCGGAGCATAAAAAGCAAAATAAATACAACAGTTTTTCCATCGTATAAAACGAATAATTGCAACCGGTGTGAAGGTTATGGTCACTTCTACGTTCCGTGCAACCTAGGCTTCACTCTAGGACGTTGCTCCACCAGATCGATTAGCTACGGACTTAGAAGTCAACTCCAGAAGCATAAAATACAATATAAATACAACATTTTTTCCATCGTATAACAGGAATAATTGCAACCAGAGTGAAGGTGGCGGTCATTTCTACGTTCTGGGCAACCTAGGCTTCACTCTAGGGCGTTGTTCCACCATATCGTTTAGTTAGGGCCTAAGAAGTCAACGCCTGATGCATAAAATACAATATAAATACAACAGTTTTTCCGTCGTATAAAACGAATTATTGAAACCAGTATGAAAGTTATGATCATTTCTACGTTCCGGGCAGCCTAGGATTCACCCTAGGGCGCTGCTTCACCTGATCGAATAGTTAGGGCCTAGGAAGACAACGCCAGAAGAATAAAATACGATATATGTACAACAGTTTTTCCATCGTATTTAACGAACAATTGCAACCAGTGTGAAAGTAATGATCATTTCTACGTTCCGGGCAACCTAGGCTTCACTCTAGGTCGTTGTTCCACCACATCGAATTGTTAGGGCCTTGGAAGTCAACGCCAGAATCATAAAATACAAAACAAATGCAACAGTTCTTCCATCGTATAAAACGTATAATTGCAATCCGTGTGAAAGTTATGGTCATTTCTACGTTCCGGGCAACCTAGGCTTCACTCTAGGGCGTTGCTCCATCAGATCGAATATCTAGGGCCTTAGAAGTCTACGCCCGGAGCATAAAAAGCAAAATAAATACAACAGTCTTTCCATCGTATAAATCGAATAATTGCAACCAGTGTGAATGTAATGTTCATTTCTACGTGCCGGGCAACCTAGGCTTCACTCTAGGGCGTTGTTCCACCAGATCGAATAGATAGGGCCTAATACCTCAACGCCAGAAGCATAAAATACAATAAAAATACAACAGTTTTTCCATCGTATAACAGGAATAATTGCAACCAGAGTGAAGGTGATGGTCATTTCTACGTTCCGGGAAACCTAGGCTTAACTCTAGGGCGTTGTTCCACCAGATCGAATAGTTAGGGCCTAAGAAGTCAACGCCTGATGCATAAAATACAATATAAATACAACAGTTTTTCCGTCGTATAAAACGAGTTATTGAAACCAGTATGAAAGTTATGATCATTTCTACGTTCCGGGCAGCCTAGGATTCACCCTAGGGCGCTGCTCCACCTGATCGAATAGTTAGGGCCTAGGAAGTCGACGCCAGAAGCATAAAATACGATATATGTACAACAGTTTTTCCATCGTATAAAACGAATAATTGCAACCAGTGTGAAAGTAATGACCATTTCTACGTTCCGGTCATCCTAGACTTAACTCTGAGGCATTGCTCCACCAGATCGAATACGTAGGGCCTTAGAAGTCAACGCCAGAAGCACAAAGTACAATCAAAATCCAACCGTTTGTCCATCGTATAGCATAAGTAATTGCAACAAGACTGAAGGTAACGGTCATTTCTACGTTTCGGGCAACCTAGGCTTCACTCTAGTGCGTTGCTCCACAAGATCGAATAGCTAGGGCCTTAGAAGCCAACGCCCGAAACATAAAATACAATAAAAATACAACAGTTTTTCCTTCGTATAACAGGAATAATTGCATCATATGTGAAAGTGATGGTCAGTTCCACGTTCCGGCAACCTGGACTTCACTCTAGGGCGTTGGTCCACCAGATCCAATAGTTAGGGCCTAAGAAGTCAACACCAGACGCATAAAACACAATAAAAACGCAACAGTTTTTTCATCGTATAACACGGACAATTGCAACCAGTGTGAAAGATATGGTCATTTCAACGTTCCGGGCAACCTAGGCTTCACACTAGGGCGTTTGTTCACCGCATCCAATAGTTAGTGCCTAAGAAGTCAACGCCAGAAGCACCAAATACAAAATAGATACAACAGTTTTTCCATCGTATAAAACGAATAATTGCAACCAGTTTGAAAGTTATGGCCATTTCTACGTTCCGGGCAACCCAGGCTTCACTCTAGGGCGTTGCTCCACCAGATCGAATAGCTAGGGCCTTAGAAGTCTACGCCCGGAGCATAAAATACAATAAAAATACAACTGTTTTTCCATCGCATAAAATGAATAATTGCATTCAGTGTGAGGGTAATGGTCATTTCTACGTTCCGGGCAACCTAGGCTTCGCTCTAGGGCGTTGCTTCACCAGATCAAATAGTTAGGGCCTAGGAAGTCAGCGCCAGAAGCATAAAACAGTATATCAATGCGACAGCCGTTCCATCGTATAAAACGAACAATTGCAGCCAATGTGAAAGTGATAGTCATTTCTACGCTCCGGGCAACCTAGGCTTCACGCTAGGGCGTTGTTCCACAACATCGAATTGTTACGGCCTTGGAAGTCAACGCCAGAATCATAAAATACAAAACAGATACAAAAGTTCTTCCATCGTATGAAACGAATAATTGCAATCGGTGTGAAGGTAATGGTCATTTCGACGTTCCGGGCAACCTAGGCTTCACTCTGGGGCGTTCCTCCACCAGATCGAATTGTTAGGGCCTAAGAAGTCAACGCCAGAAGCATCAAACACAATATAAATGCAACAGTTTTTCCATCGTATAAAACGAATAATTGCATCCAGCGTGAAAGTAATGGACATTTCTACGTTCCGGGCAACCTAGGGTTCACTCTAGGGCGTTGCACCACCAGATCGCATAGCTAGGGCCTTAGAAGTCTACTCCGGTAGCATAAAATACAATAAAAATACAACAGTCTTTCCATCGTATAACAGGTATAACTGGAACCAGTGTGAAAGTACTGATCATTTCTACGTTCCGGGCAACATAGGCTTCACACTAGCGCGTTTCTCCACCAGATAGAATAGCTAGGGACTTGGAATTCAACGCTTGAAGCATAAAATACAATAAAGATACAACAGTTTTTCCATCGTATAACAGGAGTAATTGCAACCAGTGTGAAAGTGATGGTCATTTTGACGTTCTGGGCGACCTAGGCTTCGCTCTAGGGCGTTGCTCCACCTCATCGAATTGTTAGGGCCTTAGAAGTCAACGCCAGAAGCGTAAAATACAAAACAGATGCAACAGTTTTTCCATCGTATAAAGCGAATAATTGCAACCGGTGTGAAATTTATGGTCATTTCTACGTTCCGTGCAACCCAGGATTCAATCTAGGGCGTTGTTTCACCACATCGAATAGCTACGGCCTTAGAAGTCAACGCCCGAAGCATAAAATAGAATAAAGATACAACAGTTTTTCCATCGTATAGCAGGAGTAACTGCAACCAGTGTGAATGTGATGGTCATTTCTACGTTCTGGGCGACCTAGGCTTCACTCTAGGGCGTTGTTCCACCAGATCGAATCGTTAGGGCCTTAGAAGTCAACGCCAGAAGCGTAAAATATAAAACAAATGCAACAGCTTTTCCATCATATAAAGCGAATAATTGCAACCGGTGTGAAATTTATGGTTATTTCTACGTTCAGGGAACCCTAGGCTTCACTCTAGGGCGTTGCTTGACCAGATGGAATAGTTAGGGTCTTAGAAGTCAACGCCCGAAGCAAAAATACAATGAAAGTGCAACAGTTTTTCCAACGTATAACACGAATAATGGCAACCAGTATGAAAGTGGTAGTCATATCTACGTTCTGGGCAACCTAGGCTTCGCTCTAGGGCGTTGCTCGACCAGATCGAATAGTTAGGGCCTAAGAAGTCAACTCCAGAAGCATAAAACAGAATATAAATACAACAGATGTTACATCGTATAAAATGAATAATTGCAAACAGTGTGAAAGTGATGGTCATTTCTTCGTTCCGGGCAACCTAGGCTTCAATCCAGGGCGCTGTTCAGGCAGATCGAATAATTAGGGCCTAAGAAGTCAACGCCAGAAGCATAAAACACAATATAAATACAACAGCTTTTCGATCGTATAAAACGGATAATTGCAACCAGTGTGAAGGTAATGGCCATTTCTACGTTCCCGGCAACCTAGGCTTCACTCTAGGGCATTGCTCCATCATATCGAATAGCTAGGGGCTTAGAATTCAACGCCAGAAGCATAAAATACTATATAAATACAACAGATTTTCCATCGTATAAAACGAATAATTGCAACCAGTGTGAAAGTTATGGTCATTTCTACATTCCGGGCAACCTAGGCTTCACTCTAGGGCGTTGCACCACCAGATCGAATATCTAGAGCCTTAGAAGTCTACGCCCGGAGCATAAAAAGCAAAATAAATACAACAGTTTTACCATTGTATAAAACGAATAATTGCAACCGGTGTGAAAGTTATGGTCACTTCTACGTTCCGTGCAACCTAGGCTTCACTCTAGGGCGTTGCTCCACCAGATCGAATAGTTACGGCCTAAGAAGTCAACGCCAGAAGCATGAAACACAATATAAATGCAACAGTTTTGCCATCGTATAAAACGAATAATTGCATCCAGCGTGAAAGTAATGGACATTTCTACGTTCCGGGCAACCTAGGGTTCACTCTAGGGCGTTGCACCATCAGATCGAGTAGCTAGGAATTTAGAAGTCAACGCCCGAAGTATAAATTACAATAAAGATACAACAGTTTTTCCATCGTATAAGAGGAGTAATTGCAACCAGTGTGAAAGTGATGGTCATTTCTACGTTCCGGGCAACCTAGGCTTCACTCTAGGTCGTTGTTCCACCACATACAATTGTTAGGGCCTTGGAAGTCAACGCCAGAATCATAAAATACAAAACAAATGCAACAGTTCTTCCATCGTAAGAAACGAATAATTGCAACCGGTGTGAAAGTTATGGTCATTTCTACGTTCCGGGCAACCTAGGCTTCACTCTAGGGCGTTGCTCCACCAGATCGAATAGCTAGGGCCTTAGAAGTCTACACCCGGAGCATAAAATACAATAAAAATACAACTGTTTTTCCATCGCATAAAATGAATAATTGCAATCAGTGTGAAGGTATTGGTCATTTCTACGTTCGGGGCAACCTAGGCACCACTCTAGGGCGTTGTTCCACCAGATCGAATTGTTAGGGCCTTAGAGGTCAACGCCAGAAGCGTAAAATACAAAACACATGCAACAGTTTTTCCATCGAATAACAGGTGTAATTGCAACCAGTGTGAAAGTGATGGTCATCTCTACGTTCCGGGCAACCTAGGCTTCACTCTAGGTCGCTGATCCACCACATCGAATTGTTAGGGCCTTGGAAGTCAACGCCCGAAGCATAAAATACCATAAAGATACAACAGTTTTTCGATCGTATAACAGGAGTGATTGCAACCAGTGTGAAAGTGATGGTTATTTCCACGTTCCGGGCAACCTAGTCTTCGCTCTCGGGCATTGCTCCACCAGATCGAATAGTTAGGGCCTAAGAAGTCAACGCCAGAAGCATAAAACAGAATATAAATAAGACAGCCGATCCATCGTATAGAACGAATAATTGCAGCCAATGTGAAAGTGATAGTCATTTCTGCGCTCCGAGCAACCTAGGCTTCACTCTAGGGCGTTGTTCCACAACATCAAATTGTTAGGGCCTTGGAAGTCAACGCCAGAATCATAAAATACAAAACAGATACAACAGTTTTTCCATCGTATGAAACGAATAATTGCAATCGGTGTGAAGGTAATGGTCATTTCTACGTTCCGGGCAATCTAGGCATCACTCTAGTGCGTTGTTCCACCAGATCGAATTGTTAGGGCCTTAGAGGTCAACGCCAGAAGCGTAAAACACAAAACAAATGCAACAGTTTTTCCATCGTATAACAGGTGTAATTGCAACCAGTGTGAAAGTGATGGTCATCTCTACGTTCCGGGCAACCTAGGCTTCACTCTAGGTCGTTGACCCACAACATAGAATTGTTAGGGCCTTGGAAGTCAACGCCCGAAGCATAAAATACCATAAAGATACAACAGTTTTTCCATCGTATAACAGGAGTGATTGCAACCAGTGTGAAAGTGATGGTCATTTCCACGTTCCGGGCAACCTAGACTTCGCTCTAGGTCGTTGTTCCGCCACATACAATTGTTAGGGCCTTGGAAGTCAACGCCAGAATCATAAAATACAAAACAAATGCAACAGTTCTTCCATCGTAAGAAACGAATAATTGCAACCGGTGTGAAAGTTATGGTCATTTCTACGTTCCGGGCAACCTAGGCTTCACTCTAGGGCGTTGCTCCACCAGATCGAATAGCTAGGGCCTTAGAAGTCTACACCCGGAGCATAAAATACAATAAAAATACAACAGTTTTTCCATCGCATAAAATGAATAATTGCAATCAGTGTGAAGGTAATGGTCATTTCTACGTTCGGGGCAACCTAGGGTTCGCTCTAGGGCGTTGCTTCACCAGATCGAATAGTTAGGGCCTAGGAAGTCAACGCCAGAAGCATAAAACAGAATATAAATACGACCGCCGATCCATCGTATAAAACGAATAATTGCAGCCAATGTGAAAGTGATAGTCATTTCTACGCTCCGCGCAACCTAGGCTTCACTCTAGGGCGTTGTTCCACAACATCGAATTGTTAGGGCCTTGGAAGTCAACGCCAGAATCATAAAATACAAAACAGATACAACAGTTTTTCCATCGTATGAAACGAATAATTGCAATCGGTGTGAAGGTAATGGTCATTTCTACGTTCCAGGCAACCTAGGCACCACTCTAGGGCGTTGTTCCACCAGATCGAATTGTTAGGGCCTTAGAGGTCAACGCCAGAAGCGTAAAATACAAAACACATGCAACAGTTTTTCCATCGAATAACAGGTGTAATTGCAACCAGTGTGAAAGTGATGGTCATCTCTACGTTCCGGGCAACCTAGGCTTCACTCTAGGTCGCTGATCCACCACATCGAATTGTTAGGGCCTTGGAAGTCAACGCCCGAAGCATAAAATACCATAAAGATACAACAGTTTTTCGATCGTATAACAGGAGTGATTGCAACCAGTGTGAAAGTGATGGTCATTTCCACGTTCCGGGCAACCTAGACTTCGCTCTCGGACATTGCTCCACCAGATCGAATAGTTAGGGCCTAAGAAGTCAACGCCAGAAGCATAAAACAGAATATAAATAAGACAGCCGATCCATCGTATAGAACGAATAATTGCAGCCAATGTGAAAGTGATAGTCATTTCTACGCTCCGAGCAACCTACGCTTCACTCTAGGGCGTTGTTCCACAACATCAAATTGTTAGGGCCTTGGAAGTCAACGCCAGAATCATAAAATACAAAACAGATACAACAGTTTTTCCATCGTATGAAACGAATAATTGCAATCGGTGTGAAGGTAATGGTCATTTCTACGTTCCGGGCAATCTAGGCATCACTCTAGTGCGTTGTTCCACCAGATCGAATTGTTAGGGCCTTAGAGGTCAACGCCAGAAGCGTAAAACACAAAACAAATGCAACAGTTTTTCCATCGTATAACAGGTGTAATTGCAACCAGTGTGAAAGTGATGGTCATCTCTACGTTCCGGGCAACCTAGGCTTCACTCTAGGTCGTTGACCCACAACATCGAACTGTTAGGGCCTTGGAAGTCAACGCCCGAAGCATAAAATACCATAAAGATACAACAGTTTTTCCATCGTATAACAGGAGTGATTGCAACCAGTGTGAAAGTGATGGTCATTTCCACGTTCCGGGCAACCTAGACTTCGCTCTAGGGCATTGCTCCACCAGATCGAATAGTTAGGGCCTCAGAAGTGAACGCCAGAAGCATATAACAGAATGTAAATACAACAGCTGTTCCACCGTATAAAGCGAATAATTGCAACCAATGTGAAAGTGATAGTCATTTCTACGTTCCGGGCAACCTAGGCTTCACTCTAGGGAGTTGGTCCACCACATCGAATAGCTACGGCCTTAGAAGTCAACGCCAGAAGCATAAAATGCAATATAAATACAACAGTTTTTTCATCGTATAAAATGAATGATGGCAAACAGTGTGGATGTAATGGCCATTTTTACGTTCCGGGCAACCCAGGCTTCACTATACGACGTTGATCCACCAGATAGAATAGCTAGCGACTTAGAAGTCAACGCCAGAAGCATAAAATACAATAAAAATACAACAGTTTTTCCGTCGTATAACAGGAATAATTGCAAGCAGTGTGAAAGTAATGTTCATTTCTACGCTCCGGGCAACCTAGGCTTCACCCTAGGGCGTTGCTCCACCAGATCGAATAGTTAGTCACTTAGAATTCAACGCCAGAAGCATAAAATACAATAAAAATACAACATTTTTTCCATCGTATAACAGGAATAATTGCATCCAGCGTGATAGTAATGGCCATTTCTACATCCCGGGCAACCTATCCTCCACTCTAGGGCGTTGATCCACCAGATCAAATAGCTAGGAATTTAGAAGTCAACGCCCGAAGCATAAAATATAATAAAGATACAACAGTTTTTCCATCGTATAAGAGGAGTAATTGCAACCAGTGTGAAAGTGGTGGTCATTTCTACGTTCCGGGCAACCTAGGGTTCACTCTAGGGCGTTGCACAACCAGATCGAGTAGCTGGGAATTTAGGAGTCAACGCCCGAAGCATAAAATACAATAAAGATACAACAGTTTTTCCATCGTATAAGAGGGGTAATTGCAACCAGTGTGAAAGTGGTGCTCATTTCTACGTTCCGGGCAACCTAGGCTTCACTCTATGTCGTTGTTCCACCACATCGAATTGTTAGGGCCATGGAAGTCAACGCCAGAATCATAAAATACAAAACAAGTGCAACAGTTCTTCCATCGTATAAAACGAATAATTGCAACCCGTGTGAAAGTTATGGTCATTTCTACGTTCCGGGCAACCTAGGCTTCAATCCAGGGCGCTGTTCATGCAGATCGGATAATTAGGCCCTAAGAAGTCAACGCCAGAAGCATAAAACACAATATAAATACAACAGCTTTTCCATCGTATAAAACGAATAATTGCAATCAGTGTGAAAGTAATGGTCATTTCTACGTTCCGGGCAACCTAGACTTCAGACTAGGGCGTTTCTCCACCATATCGAATAGTTAGGGCCTTAGAAGTCAACGCCCGAAGCATAAAATACAATGAAGATACAACAGTTTTTCCATCGTATAACAGGAGTGATTGCAACCAGTGTGAAAGTGATGGTCATTTCCACGTTCCGGGCAACCTAGACTTCGCTCTAGGGCATTGCTCCACCAGATCGAATAGTTAGGGCCTCAGAAGTCAACGCCAGAAGCATATAACAGAATGTAAATACAACAGCTGTTCCACCGTATAAAACGAATAATTGCAACCAATGTGAAAGTGATAGTCATTTCTACGTTCCGGGCAACCTAGGCTTCACTCTAGGGAGTTGGTCCACCACATCGAATAGCTACGGCCTTAGAAGTCAACGCCAGAAGCATAAAATGCATTATAAATACAACAGTTTTTTCATCGTATAAAATGAATGATTGCAAACAGTGTGGATGTAATGGCCATTTTTACGTTCCGGGCAACCTAGGCTTCACTCTACGACGTTGATCCACCAGATCGAATAGCTAGCGACTTAGAAGTCAACACCAGAAGCATAAAATACAATAAAAATACAACAGTTTTTCCGTTGTATAACAGGAATAATTGCAAGCAGTGTGAAAGTAATGTTCATTTCTACGCTCCGGGCAACCTAGGCTTCACCCTAGGGCGTTGCTCCACCAGATCGAATAGCTAGGCACTTAGAATTCAACGCCAGAAGCATAAAATACAATAAAAATACAACAGTTTTTCCATCGTATAACAGGAATAATTGCATCCAGCGTGATAGTAATGGCCATTTCTACATTCCGGGCAACCTATCCTCCACTCTAGGGCGTTGATCCACCAGATCAAATAGCTAGGGCCTTAGAAGTCAACGACCGAAGCATAAAATACAATAAGAATGCAACAGTTTTTCCATCGTATAACACGAATAATTGCATCCAGAGTGAAAGTAATGGCTATTTCTACGTTCCGGGCAACCTGGGCTTCGCTCTAGGGCGTTGCTCCACCAGATCGAATAGTTAGGGGCTTGGAAGTCAACGCCCGAAGCATAAAATACAATAAATTTACAACAGTTTTTCTATCGTATAATAGGAGTAATTGCAACCAGTGTGAAAGTGATGGTCATTTTTACGTTCTGGGAGACCTAGGCTTCGCTCTAGGGCGTTGCTCCACCAGATCGAATTGTTAGGGCCTTGGAAGTCAACGCCAGAAGCGTAAAATACAAAACAAATGCAACAGTTTTTCCATCTTATAAAGCGAATAATTGCAACCGGTGTGAAATTTATGGTCATTTCTACGTTCCTGGCAACCTAGGATTCAATATAGGGCGTCGTTCTGCCACATGGAATAGCTACGACCTTAGAAGTCAGCGCCAGAAGCATAAAATACAATATAAATACAACAGTTTTTCCATCGTATAAAATGAATAACTGCAAACAGTGTGGAAGTAATGGCCATTTTTACGTTCCGGGCAACATAGGCTTCACTCTGGGGCGTTGCTCCACCAGATCGAATAGTTAGGGCCTTAGAAGTCAACGCGCGGAGCATAAAATAAAATAAAAATACAACTGTTTTTCCATCGTATAACACGAATAACTGCAACCAGTGTGAAAGTGATAGCCATTTCTACATTCCGGGCAACCTAGGCTTCACTCTAGGGCGTTGCTCCAACAGATCGAATAGTTAGGGTCTAAGAAGTCAACGCCAGAAGCATAATACACAATATAAATACAACAGCTTTTCCATCGTATAGAACGAATGATCGCAACCGGTTGAAAGTTATGGTCATTTCTACGTTCCGGGCAACCTAGACTTCACTGTAGGGCGTTGATCCACCATATCGAATAGTTAGGGCCTTAGAAGTCAACGCCCGAAGCATAAAATACAATGAAGATACAACAGTTTTTCCATCGTATAACAGGAGTGATTGCAACCAGTGTGAAAGTGATGGTCATTTCCACGTTCCGGGCAACCTAGACTTCGCTCTAGGGCATTGCTCCACCAGATCGAATAGTTAGGGCCTCAGAAGTCAACGCCAGAAGCATATAACAGAATGTAAATACAACAGCTGTTCCACCGTATAAAACGAATAATTGCAACCAATGTGAAAGTGATAGTCATTTCTACGTTCCGGGCAACCTAGGCTTCACTCTAGGGAGTTGGTCCACCACATCGAATAGCTACGGCCTTAGAAGTCAACGCCAGAAGCATAAAATGCAATATAAATACAACAGTTTTTTCATCGTATAAAATGAATGATTGCAAACAGTGTGGATGTAATGGCCATTTCTACGTTCCGGGCAACCTAGGCTTCACTCTACGACGTTGATCCACCAGATCGAATAGCTAGCGACTTAGAAGTCAACACCAGAAGCATAAAATACAATAAAAATACAACAGTTTTTCCGTTGTATAACAGGAATAATTGCAAGCAGTGTGAAAGTAATGTTCATTTCTACGCTCCGGGCAACCTAGGCTTCACCCTAGGGCGTTGCTCCACCAGATCGAATAGCTAGGCACTTAGAATTCAACGCCAGAAGCATAAAATACAATAAAAATACAACAGTTTTTCCATCGTATAACAGGAATAATTGCATCCAGCGTGATAGTAATGGCCGTTTCTACATTCCGGGCAACCTATCCTCCACTCTAGGGCGTTGATCCACCAGATCAAATAGCTAGGGCCTTAGAAGTCAACGACCGAAGCATAAAATACAATAAGAATGCAACAGTTTTTCCATCGTATAACACGAATAATTGCATCCAGAGTGAAAGTAATGGCTATTTCTACGTTCCGGGCAACCTGGGCTTCGCTCTAGGGCGTTGCTCCACCAGATCGAATAGTTAGGGGCTTGGAAGTCAACGCCCGAAGCATAAAATACAATAAATTTACAACAGTTTTTCTATCGTATAACAGGAGTAATTGCAACCAGTGTGAAAGTGATGGTCATTTTTACGTTCTGGGAGACCTAGGCTTCGCTCTAGGGCGTTGCTCCACCAGATCGAATTGTTAGGGCCTTGGAAGTCAACGCCAGAAGCGTAAAATACAAAACAAATGCAACAGTTTTTCCATCTTATAAAGCGAATAATTGCAACCGGTGTGAAATTTATGGTCATTTCTACGTTCCTGGCAACCTAGGATTCAATATAGGGCGTCGTTCTGCCACATGGAATAGCTACGGCCTTAGAAGTCAGCGCCAGAAGCATAAAATACAATATAAATACAACAGTTTTTCCATCGTATAAAATGAATAACTGCAAACAGTGTGGAAGTAATGGCCATTTTTACGTTCCGGGCAACATAGGCTTCACTCTGGGGCGTTGCTCCACCAGATCGAATAGTTAGGGCCTTAGAAGTCAACGCGCGGAGCATAAAATAAAATAAAAATACAACTGTTTTTCCATCGTATAACACGAATAACTGCAACCAGTGTGAAAGTGATAGCCATTTCTACATTCCGGGCAACCTAGGCTTCACTCTAGGGCGTTGCTCCAACAGATCGAATAGTTAGGGTCTAAGAAGTCAACGCCAGAAGCATAATACACAATATAAATACAACAGCTTTTCCATCGTATAGAACGAATAATCGCAACCGGTTGAAAGTTATGGTCATTTCTACGTTCCGGGCAACCTAGACTTCACTGTAGGGCGTTGATCCAGCAGATCGAATAGTTAGGGTCTTAGAGGTCATCGTCCGAAGCATAAAATACAATGAAAATGCAACAGTTTTTCCATCGTATAGAACGAATAATTGCAGCCGGTGTGAAAGTTATGGTCATTTCTACGTTCCGGGCTACCTAGGCTTCACTGTAGGGCGTCGTTCCACCAGATCGAATTGTTAGGGCCTTAGAAGTCAACGCCAGAAGCGTAAAATACAAAACAAATGCAACAGTTTTTCCATCGTCTTATACGAATAATTGCAACCGGTGTGAAGGTTATGCTTATTTCTACGTTCCGGGCAACCTAGACTTCACTCTAGGGCGTTGTTCGACCAGATGGAATAGTTAGGGCCATAGAAGTCAACGCCGGAAGCATAAAATACAATATAAATACAACAGTTTTTCCATCGTATAACAGGAAAATTGCATCCAGTGTGAAAGTAATGATCATTTCTACGTTCCGGGCAACCTAAGCTTCACTCTAGAGCGTTGCTCCACCAGATCGAATAGCTAGCGACTTAGAAGTCAACGCCAGAAGCATAAAATACAATAAAAATACAACAGCTTTTCCATCGTATAACAGGAATAATTGCAAGCAGTGTGAAAGTAATGTTCATTTCTACGCTCCGGGCAACCTAGGCTTCACCCTAGGGCGTTGCTCCACCAGATCGAATAGCTAGGGACTTAGAATTCAACGCCAGAAGCATAAAATACAATAAAAATACAACAGTTTTTCCATCGTATAACTGGAATAATTGCATCCAGTGTGATAGTAATGGCCATTTCTACATTCCGGGCAACCTATCCTTCACTCTAGGGCGTTGATCCACCAGATCAAATAGCTAGGGCCTTAGAAGTCAACGACCGAAGCATAAAATACAATAAGAATGCAACAGTTTTTCCATCGTATAACACGAATAATTGCATCCAGAGTGAAAGTAATGGCCATTTCTACGTTCCGGGCAACCTAGCCTTCACTCTGGGGCGTTGATCCACCAGATCTAATAGCTAGGGCCTTAGAAGTCTACGCCCGGAGCATAAAATACAATAAAAATACAACTGTTTGTCCATCGCATAAAATGAATAGTTGCAATCAGTGTGAAGGTAATGGTCGTTTCTACGTTCCGGGCAACATAGGCTCCGCCCTAGGGCGTCGCTCCACCAGATCGAATAGTTAGGGCCTTAGAAGTCAACGCCCGAAGCATAAAATACAATATAGATACAACAGTTTTTCCATCGTATATCACGAATAATTGCAACCAGTGTGAAGGTAATGGTCATTTCTACGTTCCGGGCAACCTATGCTTCACTCTAGGGCGTTGCTCCACCAGATCGAATAGTTAGGGTCTAAGAAGTCAACGCCAGAAGCATAATACACAATATAAATACAACAGCTTTTCCATCGTATAAAACGAATAATCGCAACCGGTTGAAAGTTATGGTCATTTCTACGTTCCGGGCAACCTAGACTTCACTGTAGGGCGTTGATCCACCAGATCGAATAGTTAGGGTCTTAGAGGTCATCGCCCGAAGCATAAAATACAATGAAAATGCAACAGTTTTTCCATCGTATAGAACGAATAATTGCAACCAGTGTGAAAGTTATGGCCATTTCTACGTTCCGGGCAACCTAGGCTTCGCTCTAGGGCGTTGCTCCACCAGATCGAATAGTTAGGGCCTTAGAAGTCAACGCCCGGAGCATAAAACACAATAAAAATACAACAGTTCTTCCACCCCATAAACTGAATAATTGCAATCAGTGTGAAGGTAATGGTCATTTCTACGTTCCGGGCAACCTAGGCTCCGCCCTAGGGTGTTGCTCCACCAGATCGAATAGTTAGGGCCTTAGAAGTCAACGCCCGAAGCATAAAATACAATATAAATACAACAGATTTTGCATCGTATATTATGAATAATTGCAAACAGTGTGAAAGTAATGGCCATTTCTAGGTTCCGGGCAACCTAGGCTTCACTCTAGGGCGTTGCTCCACCAGATCGATTAGTTAGGTCCACAGAAGTCAACGCCCTAAGTACAAAATACAATGAAAATGCGACAGTATTTCCATGGTATAAAATGAAAAATTGCAATCAGTGTGAAGGTAATGGTCATTTCTACGTTCAGGGCAGCCTAGGCTCCGCCCTAGGGCGTTGCTCCACCAGATCGAATAGGTAGGGCCTTAGAAGTCAACGCCCGAAGCATAAAGTACAATATAAATACAACAGATTTTCCATCGTCTAAAGCGAATAATTGCAACCGGTGTGAAATCTATGGTCATTTCCACTTTCCGGGCAACCTAGGCTTCACTCTAGGGCGTTGCACCACCAGATCGAATAGTTAGGGCCTTAGAAGTCAACGCACGAAGCATAATATACAATATAAATACAACTGCATTTCCATCGTATCAAACGAATAATTGCAAACAGTGTGAAAGTAATGGCCATTTCTAGGTTCCGGGTAACCTAGGCTTCACTCTAGGGCGTTGCTCCACCAGATCGAATAGTTAGGTCCATAGAAGTCAACGCCCGAAGCATAAAATACAATAAAGATACAACAGTTTTTCCATCGTTTATCGCGAATAATTGCAACCAGTGTGAAGGTAATGGTCATGTCTACGTTCCGGGCAACCTAGGCCTCACTCTAGGGCGTTGCTCCACCAGATCGAATAGTTAGGGTCTAAGAAGTCAACGCCAGAAGCATAATACACAATATAAATACAACAGCTTTACCATCGTATAAAAGAATAATCGCAACCGGTTGAAAGTTATGGTCATTTCTACGTTCCGGGCAACCTAGGCTTCACTGTAGAGCGTTGCTCCACCAGATCGAATAGTTAGGGTCTTAGAGGTCATCGCCCGAAGCATAAAATACAATGAAAATGCAACAGTTTTTCCATTGTCTTATACGAATAATTGCAACCAGTGTGAAGGTTATGCTTATTTCTACGTTCCGGGCAACCTAGACTTCACTCTAGGGTGTTGTTCGACCAGATGGAATAGTTAGGGCCATAGAAGTCAACGCCGGAAGCATAAAATACAATATAAATTCAACAGTTATTCCATCGTATAACAAGAAAATTGCATCCAGTGTGAAAGTAATGATCATTTCTACATTCCGGGCAACCTATCCTTCACTCTAGGGCTTTGATCCACCAGATCAAATGGCTAGGGCCTTAGAAGTCAACGACCGAAGCATAAAATACAATAAGAATGCAACAGTTTTTCCATCGTATAACACGAATAATTTATCCAGAGTGAAAGTAATGGCCATTTCTACGTTCCGGGCAACCTAGCCTTCACTCTAGGGCGTTGATCCACCAGATCTAATAGCTAGGGCCTTGGAAGTCTACGCCCGGAGCATAAAATACAATAAAAATGCAACAGTTTTTCCATCGTATAGAACGAATAATTGCAGCCGGTGTGAAAGTTATGGTCATTTCTACGTTCCGGGCAACCTAGGCTTCACTGTAGGGCGTCGTTCCACCAGATCGAATTGTTAGGGTCTAAGAAGTCAACGCCAGAAGCGTAAAATACAAAACAAATGCAACAGTTTTTCCATCGTCTTATACGAATAATTGCAACCGGTGTGAAGGTTATGCTTATTTCTACGTTCCGGGCAACCTAGACTTCACTCTAGGGCGTTGTTCGACCAGATGGAATAGTTAGGGCCATAGAAGTCAACGCCGGAAGCATAAAATACAATATAAATACAACAGTCTTTCCATCGTATAACAGGAAAATTGCATCCAGTGTGAAAGTAATGATCATTTCTACGTTCCGGGCAACCTAAGCTTCACTCTAGAGCGTTGCTCCACCAGATCGAATAGCTAGCGACTTAGAAGTCAACGCCAGAAGCATAAAATACAATAAAAATACAACAGCTTTTCCACCATATAACAGGAATAATTGCAAGCAGTGTGAAAGTAATGTTCATTTCTACGCTCCGGGCAACCTAGGCTTCACCCTAGGGCGTTGCTCCACCAGATCGAATAGCTAGGGACTTAGAATTCAACGCCAGAAGCATAAAATACAATAAAAATACAACAGTTTTTCTATCGTATAACAGGAGTAATTGCAACCAGTGTGAAAGTGATGGTCATTTTTACGTTCTGGGAGACCTAGGCTTCGCTCTAGGGCGTTGCTCCACCAGATCGAATTGTTAGGGCCTTGGAAGTCAACACCAGAAGCGTAAAATACAAAACAAATGCAACAGTTTTTCCATCTTATAAAGCGAATAATTGCAACCGGTGTGAAATTTATGGTCATTTCTACGTTCCTTGCAACCTAGGATTCAATATAGGGCGTCGTTCTGCCACATGGAATAGCTACGGCCTTAGAAGTCAGCGCCAGAAGCATAAAATACAATATAAATACAACAGTTTTTCCATCGTATAAAATGAATAACTGCAAACAGTGTGGAAGTAATGGCCATTTTTACGTTCCGGGCAACATAGGCTTCACTCTGGGGCGTTGCTCCACCAGATCGAATAGTTAGGGCCTTAGAAGTCAACGCGCGGAGCATAAAATAAAATAAAAATACAACTGTTTTTCCATCGTATAACACGAATAACTGCAACCAGTGTGAAAGTGATAGTCATTTCTACATTCCGCGCAACCTAGGCTTCACTCTAGGGCGTTGCTCCAACAGATCGAATAGTTAGGGTCTAAGAAGTCAACGCCAGAAGCATAATACACAATATAAATACAACAGCCTTTCCATCGTATAGAACGAATAATCGCAACCGGTTGAAAGTTATGGTCATTTCTACGTTCCGGGCAACCTAGACTTCACTGTAGGGCGTTGATCCACCAGATCGAATAGTTAGGGTCTTAGAGGTCATCGTCCGAAGCATAAAATACAATGAAAATGCAACAGTTTTTCCATCGTATAGAACGAATAATTGCAGCCGGTGTGAAAGTTATGGTCATTTCTACGTTCCGGGCAACCTAGGCTTCACTGTAGGGCGTCGTTCCACCAGATCGAATTGTTAGGGCCTTAGAAGTCAACGCCAGAAGCGTAAAATACAAAACAAATGCAACAGTTTTTCCATCGTCTTATACGAATAATTGCAACCGGTGTGAAGGTTATGCTTATTTCTACGTTCCGGGCAACCTAGACTTCACTCTAGGGCGTTGTTCGACCAGATGGAATAGTTAGGGCCATAGAAGTCAACGCCGGAAGCATAAAATACAATATAAATACAACAGTTTTTCCATCGTATAACAGGAAAATTGCATCCAGTGTGAAAGTAATGATCATTTCTACGTTCCGGGCAACCTAAGCTTCACTCTAGAGCGTTGCTCCACCAGATCGAATAGCTAGCGACTTAGAAGTCAACGCCAGAAGCATAAAATACAATAAAAATACAACAGCTTTTCCATCGTATAACAGGAATAATTGCAAGCAGTGTGAAAGTAATGTTCATTTCTACGCTCCGGGCAACCTAGGCTTCACCCTAGGGCGTTGCTCCACCAGATCGAATAGCTAGGGACTTAGAATTCAACGCCAGAAGCATAAAATACAATAAAAATACAACAGTTTTTCCATCGTATAACTGGAATAATTGCATCCAGTGTGATAGTAATGGCCATTTCTACATTCCGGGCAACCTATCCTTCACTCTAGGGCGTTGATCCACCAGATCAAATAGCTAGGGCCTTAGAAGTCAACGACCGAAGCATAAAATACAATAAGAACGCAACAGTTTTTCCATCGTATAACACGAATAATTGCATCCAGAGTGAAAGTAATGGCCATTTCTACGTTCCGGGCAACCTAGCCTTCACTCTGGGGCGTTGATCCACCAGATCTAATAGCTAGGGCCTTAGAAGTCTACGCCCGGAGCATAAAATACAATAAAAATACAACTGTTTGTCCATCGCATAAAATGAATAGTTGCAATCAGTGTGAAGGTAATGGTCGTTTCTACGTTCCGGGCAACATAGGCTCCGCCCTAGGGCGTCGCTCCACCAGATCGAATAGTTAGGGCCTTAGAAGTCAACGCCCGAAGCATAAAATACAATATAGATACAACAGTTTTTCCATCGTATATCACGAATAATTGGAACCAGTGTGAAGGAAATGGTCATTTCTACGCTCCGGGCAACCTAGGCTTCACCCTAGGGCGTTGCTCCACCAGATCGAATAGCTAGGGACTTAGAATTCAACGCCAGAAGCATAAAATACAATAAAAATACAACAGTTTTTCCATCGTATAACTGGAATAATTGCATCCAGTGTGATAGTAATGGCCATTTCTACATTCCGGGCAACCTATCCTTCACTCTAGGGCGTTGATCCACCAGATCAAATAGCTAGGGCCTTAGAAGTCAACGACCGAAGCATAAAATACAATAAGAACGCAACAGTTTTTCCATCGTATAACACGAATAATTGCATCCAGAGTGAAAGTAATGGCCATTTCTACGTTCCGGGCAACCTAGCCTTCACTCTGGGGCGTTGATCCACCAGATCTAATAGCTAGGGCCTTAGAAGTCTACGCCCGGAGCATAAAATACAATAAAAATACAACTGTTTGTCCATCGCATAAAATGAATAGTTGCAATCAGTGTGAAGGTAATGGTCGTTTCTACGTTCCGGGCAACATAGGCTCCGCCCTAGGGCGTCGCTCCACCAGATCGAATAGTTAGGGCCTTAGAAGTCAACGCCCGAAGCATAAAATACAATATAGATACAACAGTTTTTCCATCGTATATCACGAATAATTGCAACCAGTGTGAAGGTAATGGTCATTTCTACGTTCCGGGCAACCTAGGCTTCACTCTAGGGCGTTGCTCCACCAGATCGAATAGTTAGGGTCTAAGAAGTCAACGCCAGAAGCATAATACACAATATAAATACAACAGCTTTTCCATCGTATAAAACGAATAATCGCAACCGGTTGAAAGTTATGGTCATTTCTACGTTCCGGGCAACCTAGACTTCACTGTAGGGCGTTGATCCACCAGATCGAATAGTTAGGGTCTTAGAGGTCATCGCCCGAAGCATAAAATACAATGAAAATGCAACAGTTTTTCCATCGTATAGAACGAATAGTTGCAGCCGGTGTGAAAGTTATGGTCATTTCTACGTTCCGGGCAACCTAGGCTTCACTGTAGGGCGTCGTTCCACTAGATCGAATTGTTAGGGCCTTAGAAGTCAACGCCAGAAGCGTAAAATACAAAACAAATGCAACAGTTTTTCCATCGTCTTATACGAATAATTGCAACCGGTGTGAAGGTTATGCTTATTTCTACGTTCCGGGCAACCTAGACTTCACTCTAGGGCGTTGTTCGACCAGATGGAATAGTTAGGGCCATAGAAGTCAACGCCGGAAGCATAAAATACAATATAAATACAACAGTTTTTCCATCGTATAACAGGAAAATTGCATCCAGTGTGAAAGTAATGATCATTTCTACGTTCCGGGCAACCTAAGCTTCACTCTAGAGCGTTGCTCCACCAGATCGAATAGCTAGCGACTTAGAAGTCAACGCCAGAAGCATAAAATACAATAAAAATACAACAGCTTTTCCATCGTATAACAGGAATAATTGCAAGCAGTGTGAAAGTAATGTTCATTTCTACGCTCCGGGCAACCTAGGCTTCACCCTAGGGCGTTGCTCCACCAGATCGAATAGCTAGGGACTTAGAATTCAACGCCAGAAGCATAAAATACAATAAAAATACAACAGTTTTTCCATCGTATAACTGGAATAATTGCATCCAGTGTGATAGTAATGGCCATTTCTACATTCCGGGCAACCTATCCTTCACACTAGGGCGTTGATCCACCAGATCAAATAGCTAGGGCCTTAGAAGTCAACGACCGAAGCATAAAATACAATAAGAATGCAACAGTTTTTGCATCGTATAACACGAATAATTGCATCCAGAGTGAAAGTAATGGCCATTTCTACGTTCCGGGCAACCTAGCCTTCACTCTAGGGCGTTGATCCACCAGATCTAATAGCTAGGGCCTTAGAAGTCTACGCCCGGAGCATAAAATACAATAAAAATACAACCGTTTGTCCATCGCATAAAATGAATAGTTGCAATCAGTGTGAAGGTAATGGTCGTTTCTACGTTCCGGGCAACATAGGCTCCGCCCTAGGGCGTCGCTCCACCAGATCGAATAGTTAGGGCCTTAGAAGTCAACGCCCGAAGCATAAAATACAATATAGATACAACAGTTTTTCCATCGTATATCACGAATAATTGCAACCAGTGTGAAGGTAATGGTCATTTCTACGTTCCGGGCAACCTAGGCTTCACTCTAGGGCGTTGCTCCACCAGATCGAATAGCTAGGGTCTAAGAAGTCAACGCCAGAAGCATAATACACAATATAAATACAACAGCTTTTCCATCGTATAAAACGAATAATCGCAACCGGTTGAAAGTTATGGTCATTTCTACGTTCCGCGCAACCTAGGCTTCACTCTAGGGAGTCGTTCCACCAGATCGAATTGTTAGGGCCTAAGACGTCAACGCCAGAGGCATAAAATACAAAACAAATACAACAGTTTTTCCATCGTATAAAACGAATAATTGCAATCAGTGTGAAGGTAATGGTCGTTTCTACGTTCCGGGCAACATAGGCTCCGCCCTAGGGCGTCGCTCCACCAGATCGAATAGTTAGGGCCTTAGAAGTCAACGCCCGAAGCATAAAATACAATATAGATACAACAGTTTTTCCATCGTATATCACGAATAATTGCAACCAGTGTGAAGGTAATGGTCATTTCTACGTTCCGGGCAACCTAGGCTTCACTCTAGGGCGTTGCTCCACCAGATCGAATAGTTAGGGTCTAAGAAGTCAACGCCAGAAGCATAATACACAATATAAATACAACAGCTTTTCCATCGTATAAAACGAATAATCGCAACCGGTTGAAAGTTATGGTCATTTCTACGTTCCGGGCAACCTAGACTTCACTGTAGGGCGTTGATCCACCAGATCGAATAGTTAGGGTCTTAGAGGTCATCGCCCGAAGCATAAAATACAATGAAAATGCAACAGTTTTTCCATCGTATAGAACGAATAGTTGCAGCCGGTGTGAAAGTTATGGTCATTTCTACGTTCCGGGCAACCTAGGCTTCACTGTAGGGCGTCGTTCCACCAGATCGAATTGTTAGGGCCTTAGAAGTCAACGCCAGAAGCGTAAAATACAAAACAAATGCAACAGTTTTTCCATCGTCTTATACGAATAATTGCAACCGGTGTGAAGGTTATGCTTATTTCTACGTTCCGGGCAACCTAGACTTCACTCTAGGGCGTTGTTCGACCAGATGGAATAGTTAGGGCCATAGAAGTCAACGCCGGAAGCATAAAATACAATATAAATACAACAGTTTTTCCATCGTATAACAGGAAAATTGCATCCAGTGTGAAAGTAATGATCATTTCTACGTTCCGGGCAACCTAAGCTTCACTCTAGAGCGTTGCTCCACCAGATCGAATAGCTAGCGACTTAGAAGTCAACGCCAGAAGCATAAAATACAATAAAAATACAACAGCTTTTCCATCGTATAACAGGAATAATTGCAAGCAGTGTGAAAGTAATGTTCATTTCTACGCTCCGGGCAACCTAGGCTTCACCCTAGGGCGTTGCTCCACCAGATCGAATAGCTAGGGACTTAGAATTCAACGCCAGAAGCATAAAATACAATAAAAATACAACAGTTTTTCCATCGTATAACTGGAATAATTGCATCCAGTGTGATAGTAATGGCCATTTCTACATTCCGGGCAACCTATCCTTCACACTAGGGCGTTGATCCACCAGATCAAATAGCTAGGGCCTTAGAAGTCAACGACCGAAGCATAAAATACAATAAGAATGCAACAGTTTTTGCATCGTATAACACGAATAATTGCATCCAGAGTGAAAGTAATGGCCATTTCTACGTTCCGGGCAACCTAGCCTTCACTCTAGGGCGTTGATCCACCAGATCTAATAGCTAGGGCCTTAGAAGTCTACGCCCGGAGCATAAAATACAATAAAAATACAACCGTTTGTCCATCGCATAAAATGAATAGTTGCAATCAGTGTGAAGGTAATGGTCGTTTCTACGTTCCGGGCAACATAGGCTCCGCCCTAGGGCGTCGCTCCACCAGATCGAATAGTTAGGGCCTTAGAAGTCAACGCCAGAGGCATAAAATACAAAACAAATACAACAGTTTTTCCATCGTATAAAACGAATAATTGCAACCAGTGTGAAAGTTATGGCCATTTCTACGTTCCGGGCAACCTAGGCTTCGCTCTAGGGCGTTGCTCCACCAGATCGAATAGTTAGGGCCTTAGAAGTCAACGCCCGGAGCATAAAACACAATAAAAATACAACAGTTCTTCCACCCCATAAACTGAATAATTGCAATCAGTGTGAAGGTAATGGTCATTTCTACGTTCCGGGCAACCTAGGCTTCGCTCTAGGGCGTTGCTCCACCAGATCGAATAGTTAGGGCCTAAGAAGTCAACGCCAGAAGCATAAAACAGAATATAAATACAACAGCCGTTCCATCGTATAAAACGACTAATTGCAACCAATGTGAACGTGATAGTCATTTCTACGTTCCGGGCAACCTAGGATTCAATCTAGGGCGTTGTTCCACGAGATCGAATAGTAAGAGCCTAAGAAGTCAACGCCAGAAGCATAACATACAATATAAATACAACAATTATTCCATCGTGTAACAGGAATAATTGCATCCAGTGTGAAAGTAATGGCCATTTCTAGGTTCCGGGCAACCTAGGCTTCACTCTAGGGCGTTGCTCCACCAGATCGATTAGTTAGGTCCACAGAAGTCAACGCCCTAAGTACATAATACAATGAAAATGCGACAGTATTTCCATGGTATAAAATGAAAAATTGCAATCAGTGTGAAGGTAATGGTCGTTTCTACGTTCCGGGCAACATAGGCTCCGCCCTAGGGCGTCGCTCCGCCAGATCGAATAGTTAGGGCCTTAGAAGTCAACGCCCGAAGCATAAATTACAATATAGATACAACAGTTTTTCCATCGTATATCACGAATAATTGCAACCAGTGTGAAGGTAATGGTCATTTCTACGTTCCGGGCAACCTAGGCTTCACTCTAGGGCGTTGCTCCACCAGATCGAATAGTTAGGGTCTAAGAAGTCAACGCCAGAAGCATAATACACAATATAAATACAACAGCTTTTCCATCGTATAAAACGAATAATCGCAACCGGTTGAAAGTTATGGTCATTTCTACGTTCCGCGCAACCTAGGCTTCACTCTAGGGAGTCGTTCCACCAGATCGAATTGTTAGGGCCTAAGACGTCAACGCCAGAGGCATAAAATACAAAACAAATACAACAGTTTTTCCATCGTATAAAACGAATAATTGCAACCAGTGTGAAAGTTATGGCCATTTCTACGTTCCGGGCAACCTAGTCTTCGCTCTAGGGCGTTGCTCCACCAGATCGAATAGTTAGGGCCTTAGAAGTCAACGCCCGGAGCATAAAACACAATAAAAATACAACAGTTCTTCCACCCCATAAACTGAATAATTGCAATCAGTGTGAAGGTAATGGTCATTTCTACGTTCCGGGCAACCTAGGCTCCGCCCTAGGGTGTTGCTCCACCAGATCGAATAGTTAGGGCCTTAGAAGTCAACGCCCGAAGCATAAAATACAATATAAATACAACAGATTTTGCATCGTATATTATGAATAATTGCAAACAGTGTGAAAGTAATGGTCACTTCTACGTTCCGGGCAACCTATGCTTCACTCTAGGGCGTTGCTCCACCAGATCGAATAGCTAGCGACTTAGAAGTCAACGCCAGAAGCATAAAACAGAATATAAATACAACAGCCGTTCCATCGTATAAAACGACTAATTGCAACCAATGTGAACGTGATAGTCATTTCTACGTTCCGGGCAACCTAGGATTCAATCTAGGGCGTTGTTCCACGAGATCGAATAGTAAGGGCCTAAGAAGTCAACGCCAGAAGCATAACATACAATATAAATACAACAATTATTCCATCGTGTAACAGGAATAATTGCATCCAGTGTGAAAGTAATGGCCATTTCTAGGTTCCGGGCAACCTAGGCTTCACTCTAGGGCGTTGCTCCACCAGATCGATTAGTTAGGTCCACAGAAGTCAACGCCCTAAGTACATAATACAATGAAAATGCGACAGTATTTCCATGGTATAAAATGAAAAATTGCAATCAGTGTGAAGGTAATGGTCATTTCTACGTTCAGGGCAGCCTAGGCTCCGCCCTAGGGCGTTGCTCCACCAGATCGAATAGGTAGGGCCTTAGAAGTCAACGCCCGAAGCATAAAGTACAATATAAATACAACAGATTTTCCATCGTCTAAAGCGAATAATTGCAACCGGTGTGAAATCTATGGTCATTTCCACTTTCCGGGCAACCTAGGCTTCACTCTAGGGCGTTGCACCACCAGATCGATTAGTTAGGGCCTTAGAAGTCAACGCACGAAGCATAATATACAATATAAATACAACTGCATTTCCATCGTATCAAACGAATAATTGCAAACAGTGTGAAAGTAATGGCCATTTCTAGGTTCCGGGTAACCTAGGCTTCACTCTAGGGCGTTGCTCCACCAGATCGAATAGTTAGGTCCATAGAAGTCAACGCCCGAAGCATAAAATACAATAAAGATACAACAGTTTTTCCATCGTTTATCGCGAATAATTGCAACCAGTGTGAAGGTAATGGTCATTTCTACGTTCCGGGCAACCTAGGCCTCACTCTAGGGCGTTGCTCCACCAGATCGAATAGTTAGGGTCTAAGAAGTCAACGCCAGAAGCATAATACACAATATAAATACAACAGCTTTACCATCGTACAAAAGATTAATCGCAACCGGTTGAAAGTTATGGTCATTTCTACGTTCCGGGCAACCTAGGCTTCACTGTAGAGCGTTGCTCCACCAGATCGAATAGTTAGGGTCTTAGAGGTCATCGCCCGAAGCATAAAATACAATGAAAATGCAACAGTTTTTCCATTGTCTTATACGAATAATTGCAACCAGTGTGAAGGTTATGCTTATTTCTACGTTCCGGGCAACCTAGACTTCACTCTAGGGTGTTGTTCGACCAGATGGAATAGTTAGGGCCATAGAAGTCAACGCCGGAAGCATAAAATACAATATAAATTCAACAGTTATTCCATCGTATAACAAGAAAATTGCATCCAGTGTGAAAGTAATGATCATTTCTACGTTCCGGGCAACCTAAGCTTCACTCTAGGGCGTTGCTCCACCAGATCGAATAGCTAGCGTCTTAGAAGACAACGCCAGAAGCATAAAATACAATAAAAATACAACAGCTTTTCCATCGTATAACAGGAATAATTGCAAGCAGTGTGAAAGTAATGTTCATTTCTACGCTACGGGCAACCTAGGCTTCACCCTAGGGCGTTGCTCCACCAGATCGAATAGCTAGGGACTTAGAATTCAACGCCAGAAGCATAAAATACAATAAAAATGCAACAGTTTTTCCATCGTATAACAGGAATAATTGCATCCACTGTGATAGTAATGGCCATTTCTACATTCCGGGCAACCTATCCTTCACTCTAGGGCTTTGATCCACCAGATCAAATGGCTAGGGCCTTAGAAGTCAACGACCGAAGCATAAAATACAATAAGAATGCAACAGTTTTTCCATCGTATAACACGAATAATTTATCCAGAGTGAAAGTAATGGCCATTTCTACGTTCCGGGCAACCTAGCCTTCACTCTAGGGCGTTGATCCACCAGATCTAATAGCTAGGGCCTTGGAAGTCTACGCCCGGAGCATAAAATACAATAAAAATGCAACAGTTTTTCCATCGTATAGAACGAATAATTGCAGCCGGTGTGAAAGTTATGGTCATTTCTACGTTCCGGGCAACCTAGGCTTCACTGTAGGGCGTCGTTCCACCAGATCGAATTGTTAGGGCCTTAGAAGTCAACGCCAGAAGCGTAAAATACAAAACAAATGCAACAGTTTTTCCTTCGTCTTATACGAATAATTGCAACCGGTGTGAAGGTTATGCTTATTTCTACGTTCCGGGCAACCTAGACTTCACTCTAGGGCGTTGTTCGACCAGATGGAATAGTTAGGGCCATAGAAGTCAACGCCCGAAGCATAAAATACAATATAAATACAACAGTTTTTCCATCGTATAACAGGAAAATTGCATCCAGTGTGAAAGTAATGATCATTTCTACGTTCCGGGCAACCTAGGCTTCACTCTAGGGCGTTGCTCCACCAGATCGAATAGTTAGGGCCTAAGAAGTCAACGCCAGGAGCATAATACACAATATAAATACAACAGCTTTTCCATCGTATAAAACGAATAATTGCAACCAGTGTGAAAGCTATGGTCATTTCCACTTTCCGGGCAACCTAGGCTTCACTCTAGGGCGTTGCACCACCAGATCGAGTAGTTAGGGCCTTAGAAGTCAACGCATGAAGCATAATATACAATATAAATACAACAGCATTTCCATCGTATCAAATGAATAATTGCAAACAGTGTGATAGTAATGACCATTTCTACGTTCCGGGCAACCTAGGCATTACTCTAGAGCGCTGCTCCACCAGATCAAATAGTTAGGGCCTAAGAAGTCAACGCCAGAAGCATAATACACAATATAAATACAACAGCTTTTCCATCGTATAAAACGAATAATTGCATCCAGTGTGAAAGTAATGGCCATTTCTACGTTCCGGGCAACCTATGGTTCACTCTAGGGCGTTGCTCCACCAGATCGAATAGCTAGGGCCTTAGAAGTCAACGACCGAAGCATAAAATACAATAAGAATGCAACAGTTTTTCCATCGTATAACACGAATAATTGCAACCAGTGTGAAAGTGATAGTCATTTCTACGTTCCGGGCAACCTGGGCTTCACTCTAGGGCGTTGCTCCACCAGATCGAATAGTTAGGGTCTTTGAAGACATCGCCCGAAGCATAAAATACAATGAAAATGCAACGGTTTTTCCATCGTATAACACGAATAATTGCAACCAGTGTAAAAGTGAGAATCATTTCAACGTTCCGGGCAAGCTAGGCTTCACTGTAGGGTATTGCTCCACCAGATCGGATAGCTAGGGCCATAGAAGTCTACGCCCTGAGCATAAAATACAATAAAAATACAACTGTTTTTCCATCGTATAAAATGAATAAATGCAATCAGTGTGAAGGTAATGGTCATTTCTAAGTTCCGTGCAACCTAGGCTTGACTCTAGGGCGTTGCTGCACCAGATCGAATAGTTAGGGCTTTAGAAGTCAACGCACGAAGCATAAAATACAATGAAAATGCAACGGTTTTTCCATCGTATAACACGAATAATTGCAACCAGTGTAAAAGTGAGAATCATTTCTACGTTCCGGGCAACCTAGGCTTCACTCTAGGGCGTTGTTCCACCAGATCGAATTGTTAGGGCCTTAGAAGTCAACGCCAGAAGCGTAAAATACAAAACAAACGCAACAGTTTTTCCATCGTATAAAACGAATAATTGCAACCGGTGTGAAAGTTATGGTCATTTCTACGTTCCGGGCAACCCAGGCTTCACTCTAGGGCGCTGCATCACCAGATCGAATAGTTAGGTCCTAAGAAGTCTTCGCCAGAAGCATAAAGCACAATATAAATACAACAGCTGTTCCATGGTATAAAACGAATAATTGCAACCAGTGTCAAAGTGACGGCCATTTCGACGTTCGGGCATCCTAGATATAACTCTGAGGCGTTGCTCCTCCAGATCGAATAATTAGGGCCTCAGTAGTCAACGCCAGAAGCATAAAATACAATACAAATACAAGGGTTTCTCGATCGTATAAAGTGAATAATTGCAAACAGTGCGAAAGCAATGGTCATTTCTACGTTCAGGGCAACCTAGGCTTCATTCTAGGGCGTTGCCCCACCAGATCGAGTAGTTAGGGCCTTAGAAGTCAACGCCCGAAGCATAAAATACAATAAAGATACAACAGTGTTTCCAACGTATAAAAGTAGTAATAGCAACCAGTGTGATAGTAACGGCCATTTCTACGTTCCGGGCAACCTAGCCTCCACTCTAGGGCGTTGCTCCACCAGATGGAATAGTTTGGGCCTTAGAAGTCAACGCCCGAAGCATAAAATACAATAAGGATACAACAGTTTTTCCATCGCGTAACTGGAGTAATTACAACCAGTGTGAAAGTGATGGTCATTTCTACGTTCCGGGCAACCTATGCTTCGCTCTAGGGCGTTCCTCCACCAGATCGAATAGCTGGCCACTTAGAAGTCAACGCCAGAAGCATAAATTCAATAAAAATGCAACAGTTTCTCCATCGTATAACAGGAATAATTGCATCCAGTGTGATAGTAATGGCCATTTCTACGTTCCGGGCAACTTTGCCTTCACTCTAGGGCGTTGCCCCACCAGATCGAATAGTTAGGGCCTTAGAAGTCAACGCCCGAAGCATAAAATACAATAAAAATGCAATAGCTTTTTCATCGTATAAGATGAATAATTGCAATCAGTGTGATGGTAACGGTCATTTCTACGTTCCGGGCAACCTAGGCTTCGCTGCAGGGCGTTGCTCCACCAGATTGAATAGTTAGGGCCTAAGAAGTCAACGCCAGAAGCATAAAACAGAATATATATACAACAGCTGTTTCATCGTATAAAACGCATAATTGCATCCAATGTGATAGTGATAGCCATTTCTACGTTCCGGGCAACCTAGGATTCAATCTAAAGCGTTGTTCCACCAGATCGAATAGCAAGGGCCTAAGAAGTCAGCGCCAGAAGCATAACATACAATATAAATACAACAGTGTTTCCATCGTATAAAACGAATAATTGGATCCAGTGTGAAAGTAATTGCCATTTCTACGCTCCGGGCAACCTAGGCTTCACTCTAGGGCGTTGCTCCACCAGATCGAATAGCTAGGGACTTAGAATTCAACGCCAGAAGCATAAAATACAATAAAAATACAACAGTTTTTCATCGTATAACAGGAATAATTGCATCCAGTGTGATAGTAATGGCCATTTCTACGTTCCGGGCAACCTATCCTTCACTCTAGGGCGTTGATCCACCAGATCAAATAGCAAGGGCCTTAGAAGTCAACGACCGAAGCATAACATACAATATAAATACAACTGTTATTCCATCGTGCAACTGGAGTAATTGCAACCAGTCTGAATGTTATGGTCATTTCTACTTTCCGGGAAACCTAGGCTTCACTCTAGGGCGTTGCACGACCAAATCGAATAGTTAGGGCCTTAGAAGTCAACGCACGAGGCATAATATACAATATAAATACAACAGCATTTCCATCGTATAAAATGAATAATTGCAAACAGTGTGAAGGTAATGACCATTTCTACGTTCCGTGCAACCTAGGCTTCACTCTAGGGCGTTGTTGCACCACATCGAATTGTTAGCGCCTTAGAAGTCAACGCCCGAAGCATAAAATACAATAAAAATACAATAGCTTTTTCATCGTATAAAATGAATAATCGCAATCAGTGTGAAGGTAACGGTCCTTTCTTCGTTCCGGGCAACCTAGGCTTCAATATAGGGCGTTGTTCCGCCAGATCGAATAGTTAGGGCCTTAGAATACAACGTATGAAGCATAAAACACAATAAAAGTACAACAGATTTTGCATCGTATATTATGAATAATTGCAAACAGTGTGAAAGTAATGGTCACTTCTACGTTCCGGGCAACCTATGCTTCGCTCTAGGGCGTTGCTCCACCAGATCGAATAGCTAGCGACTTACAAGTCAACGCCCGGAGCATAAAATACAATAAAAATACAACTGTTCTTCCATCGCATAAATTGAATAATTGCAATCAGTGTGCAGGTAATGGTCATTTCAACGTTCCGGGCAACCTAGGCTTCACTCTAGGGCGTTGCTCCACCAGATCGAATAGTTAGGGCCTTAGAAGTCAACGCCCGAAGCATAAAATACAATAAAAATACAATAGCTTTTTCATCGTATAAAATGAATAATTGCAATCAGTGTGAAGGTAATGGTCATTTCTACGTTCCGGGCAACCTAGGCTCCGCCCTAGGGCGTTGCTCCACCAGATCGAATAGTTAGGGCCTAAGAAGTCAGCGCCAGAAGCATAACATACAATATAAATACAACAGTGTTTCCATCGTATAAAACGAATAATTGCATCCAGTGCGAAAGTAATGGCCATTTCTACGTTCCGGGCAACCTAGGCTTCACTCTAGGGCGTTGCTCCACCAGATTGAATAGTTAGGGTCTTTGAAGACATCGCCCGAAGCATAAAATACAATGAAAATGCAACGGTTTTTCCATCGTATAACACGAATAATTGCAACCAGTGTAAAAGTGAGAATCATTTCAACGTTCCGGGCAAGCTAGGCTTCACTGTAGGGTGTTGCTCCACCGGATCGGATAGCTAGGGCCATAGAAGTCTACGCCCTCAGCATAAAATACAATAAAAATACAACTGTTTTTCCATCGTATAAAATGAATAAATGCAATCAGTGTGAAGGTAATGGTCATTTCTACGTTCCGTGCAACCTAGGCTTGACTCTAGGGCGTTGCTGCACCAGATCGAATAGTTAGGGCTTTAGAAGTCAACGCACGAAGCATAAAATACAATAAAGATACAACAGTTTTTCCATCGTATAACTGGAATAACTGCAACCAGTGTGATAGTGATAGCCATTTCTACGTTCCGGGCAACCTAGGCTTCACTCTAGGGCGTTGTTCCACCAGATCGAATTGTTAGGGCCTTAGAAGTCAACGCCAGAAGCGTAAAATACAAAACAAACGCAACAGTTTTTCCATCGTATAAAACGAATTATTGCAACCGGTGTGAAAGTTATGGTCATTTCTACGATCCGGGCAACCCAGGCTTCACTCTAGGGCGCTGCATCACCAGATCGAATAGTTAGGTCCTAAGAAGTCTTCGCCAGAAGCATAAAGCACAATATAAATACAACAGCTGTTCCCAGGTATAAAACGAATAATTGCATCCAGTGTCAAAGTGACGGCCATTTCTACGTTCGGGCATCCTAGATATAACTCTGAGGCGTTGCTCCTCCAGATCGAATAGTTAGGGCCTCAGTAGTCAACGCCAGGAGCATAAAATACAATACAAATACAAGGGTTTCTCGATCGTATAAAGTGAATAATTGCAAACAGTGCGAAAGTAATGGTCATTTCTACGTTCAGGGCAACCTAGGCTTCATTCTAGGGCGTTGCCCCACCAGATCGAGTAGTTAGGGCCTTAGAAGTCAACGCCCGAAGCAAAAAATACAATAAAGATACAACAGTGTTTCCAACGTATAAAAGTAGTAATAGCAACCAGTGTGATAGTAACGGCCATTTCTACGTTCCGGGCAACCTAGCCTTCACTCTAGGGCGTTGCTCCACCAGATGGAATAGTTAGGGCCTTAGAAGTCAACGCCCGAAGCATAAAATACAATAAGGATACAACAGTTTTTCCTTCGCGTAACTGGAGTAATAGCAACCAGTGTGAAAGTGATGGTCATTTCTACGTTCCGGGCAACCTATGCTTCGCTCTAGGGCGTTCCTCCACCAGATCGAATAGCTGGCGACTTAGAAGTCAACGCCAGAAGCATAAATACAATAAAAATGCAACAGTTTTTCCATCGTATAACAGGAATAATTGCATCCAGTGTGATAGTAATTGCCATTTCTACGTTCCGGGCAACTTTGCCTTCACTCTAGGGCGTTGCCCCACCAGATCGAATAGTTAGGGCCTTAGAAGTCAACGCCCGAAGCATAAAATACAATAAAAATACAATAGCTTTTTCATCGTATAAGATGAATAATTGCAATCAGTGTGATGGTAACGTCATTTCTACGTTCCGGGCAACCTAGGCTTCGCTGCAGGGCATTGCTCCACCAGATTGAATAGTTAGGGCCTAAGAGGTCAACGCCAGAAGCATAAAACAGAATATATATACAACAGCTGTTTCATCGTATAAAACGCATAATTGCATCCAATGTGAAAGTGATAGCCATTTATACGTTCCGGGCAACCTAGGATTGAATCTAGGGCGTTGTTCCACCAGATCGAATAGCAAGTGCCTAAGAAGTCAGCGCCAGAAGCATAACATACAATATAAATACAACAGTGTTTCCATCGTATAAAACGAATAACTGGATCCAGTGTGAAAGTAATTGCCATTTCTACGCTCCGGGCAACCTAGGCTTCACTCTAGGGCGTTGCTCCACCAGATCGAATAGCTAGGGACTTAGAATTCAACGCCAGAAGCATAAAATACAATAAAAATACAACAGTTTTTCCATCGTATAACAGGAATAATTGCATCCAGTGTGATAGTAATGGCCATTTCTACGTTCCGGGCAACCTATCCTTCACTCTAGGGCGTTGATCCACCAGATCTAATAGCTAGGGCCTTAGAAGTCTACGCCCGGAGCATAAAATACAATAAAAATACAACTGTTTGTCCATCGCATAAAATGAATAATTGCAATCAGTGTGAAGGTAATAGTCATTTCTACGCTCCGGGCAACCTAGGCTTCACTCTAGGGCGTTGCACCACCATATCGAATTGTTAGGTCCTAAGAAATCAACGCCTGAGGCATAAAATACAAAACAAATACAACAGTTTTTCCTTCGTATAAAACGAATAATTGCAACCGGTGTGAAAGTTATGGCCATTTCTACGTTCCGGGCAACCTAAGCTTCGCTCTAGGGCGCTGCTCCACCAGAACGAATAGTTAGGACCTTAGAAGTCAACGCCCTAAGCACAAAATACAATGAAAATGCGACAGTTTTTCCATCGTATAAAATGAATAATTGCAATCAGTGTGAAGGTAATGGTCATTTCTACGTTCCGGGCAACCTAGGCTCCGCCCTAGGGCGTTGCTCCACCAGATCGAATAGTTAGGGCCTAAGAATTCAACGCCAGAAGCATAACATACAATATAAATACAACAGTTATTCCATCGTATAACTGGAGTAATTGCAACCAGTGTGCATGTTATGGTCATTTCTACTTTCCGGGAAACCTAGGCTTCACTCTAGGGCGTTGCACGACCAAATCGAATAGTTTGGGCCTTAGAAGTCAACGCACGAGGCATAATATACAATATAAATACAACAGCATTTCCATCGTATAAAATGAATAATTGCAAACAGTGTGAAGGTAATGACCATTTCTACGTTCCGTGCAACCTAGGCTTCACTCTAGGGCGTTGTTGCACCCCATCGAATTGTTAGCGCCTTAGAAGTCAACGCCCGAAGCATAAAATACAATAAAAATACAATAGCTTTTTCATCGTATAAAATGAATAATCGCAATCAGTGTGAAGGTAACGGTCATTTCTTCGTTCCGGGCAACCTAGGCTTCAATATAGGGCGTTGTTCCGCCAGATCGAATAGTTAGGGCCTTAGAATACAACGCATGAAGCATAAAACACAATAAAAGTACAACAGATTTGGCATCGTATATTATGAATAATTGCAAACAGTGTGAAAGAAATGGTCACTTCTACGTTCCGGGCAACCTATGCTTCGCTCTAGGGCGTTGCTCCACCAGATCGATAACTAGCGACTTACAAGTCAACGCCCGGAGCATAAAATACAATAAAAATACAACTGTTCTTCCATCGCATAAATTGAATAATTGCAATCAGTGTGCAGGTAATGGTCATTTCAACGTTCCGGGGAACCTAGGCTTCACTCTTGGGCGTTGCTCCACCAGATCGAATAGTTAGGGCCTTTGAAGTCAACGCCCGAAGCATAAAATACAATAAAAATACAATAGCTTTTTCATCGTATAAAATGAATAATTGCAATCAGTGTGATGGTAACGGTTATTTCTACGTTCCGGGCAACCTAGGCTTCGCTGTAGGGCGATGCTCCACCAGATTGAATAGTTAGGGCCTAAGAAGTAAACGCCAGAAGCATAACACAGAATATATATACAACAGCTGTTTCATCGTATAAAACGCATAATTGCACCCAATGTGAAAGTGATAGCCATTTCTACGTTCCGGGCAACCTAGGATTCAATCTAGGGCGTTGTTCCACCAGATCGAATAGCAAGGGCCTAAGAAGTCAGCGCCAGAAGCATAACATACAATATAAATACAACAGTGTTTCCATCGTATAAAACGAATAATTGCATCCAGTGTGATAGTAATGGCCATTTCTACGTTCCGGGCAACCTATCCTTCACTCTAGGGCGTTGATCCACCAGATCAAATAGCAAGGGCCTTAGAAGTCAACGACCGAAGCATAACATACAATATAAATACAACAGTTATTCCATCGTATAACTGGAGTAATTGCAACCAGTGTGAATGTTATGGTCATTTCTACTTTCCGGGAAACCTAGGCTTCACTCTAGGGCGTTGCACGACCAAATCGAATAGTTAGGGCCTTAGAAGTCAACGCACGAGGCATAATATACAATATAAATACAACAGCATTTCCATCGTATAAAATGAATAATTGCAAACAGTGTGAAGGTAATGACCATTTCTACGTTCCGTGCAACCTAGGCTTCACTCTAGGGCGTTGTTGCACCACATCGAATTGTTAGCGCCTTAGAAGTCAACGCCCGAAGCATAAAATACAATAAAAATACAATAGCTTTTTCATCGTATAAAATGAATAATCGCAATCAGTGTGAAGGTAACGGTCATTTCTTCGTTCCGGGCAACCTAGGCTTCAATATAGGGCGTTGTTCCGCCAGATCGAATAGTTAGGGCCTTAGAATACAACGCATGAAGCATAAAACACAATAAAAGTACAACAGATTTTGCATCGTATATTATGAATAATTGCAAACAGTGTGAAAGTAATGGTCACTTCTACGTTCCGGGCAACCTATGCTTCGCTCTAGGGCGTTGCTCCACCAGATCGATAACTAGCGACTTACAAGTCAACGCCCGGAGCATAAAATACAATAAAAATACAACTGTTCTTCCATCGCATAAATTGAATAATTGCAATCAGTGTGCAGGTAATGGTCATTTCAACGTTCCGGGCAACCTAGGCTTCACTCTAGGGCGTTGCTCCACCAGATCGAATAGTTAGGGCCTTAGAAGTCAACGCCCGAAGCATAAAATACAATAAAAATACAATAGCTTTTTCATCGTATAAAATGAATAATTGCAATCAGTGTGAAGGTAATGGTCATTTCTACGTTCCGGGCAACCTAAGCTTCGCTCCAGGGCGTTGCTCCACCAGAACGAATAGTTAGGACCTTAGAAGTCAACGCCCTAAGCACAAAATACAATGAAAATGCGACAGTTTTTCCATCGTATAAAATGAATAATTGCAATCAGTGTGAAGGTAATGGTCATTTCTACGTTCCGGGCAACCTAGGCTCCGCCCTAGGGCGTTGCTCCACCATATCGAATAGTTAGGGCCTAAGAAGTCAACGCCAGAAGCATAACATACAATATAAATACAACAGTTATTCCATCGTATAACTGGCGTAATTGCAACCAGTGTGAATGTTATGGTCATTTCTACTTTCCGGGAAACCTAGGCTTCACTCTAGGGCGTTGCACGACCAAATCGAATAGCAAGGGCCTTAGAAGTCAACGACCGAAGCATAACATACAATATAAATACAACAGTTATTCCATCGTATAACTGGAGTAATTGCAACCAGTGTGAATGTTATGGTCATTTCTACTTTCCGGGAAACCTAGGCTTCACTCTAGGGCGTTGCACGACCAAATCGAATAGTTAGGGCCTTAGAAGTCAACGCACGAGGCATAATATACAATATAAATACAACAGCATTTCCATCGTATAAAATGAATAATTGCAAACAGTGTGAAGGTAATGACCATTTCTACGTTCCGTGCAACCTAGGCTTCACTCTAGGGCGTTGTTGCACCACATCGAATTGTTAGCGCCTTAGAAGTCAACGCCCGAAGCATAAAATACAATAAAAATACAATAGCTTTTTCATCGTATAAAATGAATAATCGCAATCAGTGTGAAGGTAACGGTCATTTCTTCGTTCCGGGCAACCTAGGCTTCAATATAGGGCGTTGTTCCGCCAGATCGAATAGTTAGGGCCTTAGAATACAACGCATGAAGCATAAAGCACAATAAAAGTACAACAGATTTTGCATCGTATATTATGAATAATTGCAAACAGTGTGAAAGTAATGGTCACTTCTACGTTCCGGGCAACCTATGCTTCGCTCTAGGGCGTTGCTCCACCAGATCGAATAGCTAGCGACTTACAAGTCAACGCCCGGAGCATAAAATACAATAAAAATACAACTGTTCTTCCATCGCATAAATTGAATAATTGCAATCAGGGTGCAGGTAATGGTCATTTCAACGTTCCGGGCAACCTAGGCTTCACTCTAGGGCGTTGCTCCACCAGATCGAATAGTTAGGGCCTTAGAAGTCAACGCCCGAAGCATAAAATACAATAAAAATACAATAGCTTTTTCATCGTATAAAATGAATAATTGCAATCAGTGTGAAGGTAATGGTCATTTCTACGTTCCGGGCAACCTAGGCTCCGCCCTAGGGCGTTGCTCCACCAGATCGAATAGTTAGGGCCTAAGAAGTCAGCGCCAGAAGCATAACATACAATATAAATACAACAGTGTTTCCATCGTATAAAACGAATAATTGCATCCAGTGCGAAAGTAATGGCCATTTCTACGTTCCGGGCAACCTAGGCTTCACTCTAGGGCGTTGCTCCACCAGATCGAATAGTTAGGGTCTTTGAAGACATCGCCCGAAGCATAAAATACAATGAAAATGCAACGGTTTTTCCATCGTATAACACGAATAATTGCAACCAGTGTAAAAGTGAGAATCATTTCAACGTTCCGGGCAAGCTAGGCTTCACTGTAGGGTGTTGCTCCACCGGATCGGATAGCTAGGGCCATAGAAGTCTACGCCCTCAGCATAAAATACAATAAAAATACAACTGTTTTTCCATCGTATAAAATGAATAAATGCAATCAGTGTGAAGGTAATGGTCATTTCTACGTTCCGTGCAACCTAGGCTTGACTCTAGGGCGTTGCTGCACCAGATCGAATAGTTGGGGCTTTAGAAGTCAACGCACGAAGCATAAAATACAATAAAGATACAACAGTTTTTCCATCGTATAACTGGAATAATTGCAACCAGTGTGATAGTGATAGTCATTTCTACGTTCCGGGTAAGCTAGGCTTCAATCTAGGGCGTTTTCCCACCAGATCGATTAGTAAGGGCCTAAGAAGTCAACGCCAGAAGCATAAAATACAATATAAGTACAACAGTTTGTCCATCGTATAAAACGAATTATTGGATCCTAGTGTGAAAGTAATTGCCATTTCTACGTTCCGGGCAACCTAGGCTTCACTCTAGGGCGTTGTTCCACCAGATCGAATTGTTAGGGCCTTAGAAGTCAACGCCAGAAGCGTAAAATACAAAACAAACGCAAGAGTTTTTCCATCGTATAAAACGAATAATTGCAACCGGTGTGAAAGTTATGGTCATTTCTACGTTCCGGGCAACCCAGGCTTCACTCTAGGGCGCTGCATCACCAGATCGAATAGTTAGGTCCTAAGAAGTCTTCGCCAGAAGCGTAAAGCACAATATAAATACGACAGCTGTTCCATGGTATAAAACGAATAATTGCAACCAGTGTCAAAGTGACGGCCATTTCGACGTTCGGGCATCCTAGATATAACTCTGAGGCGTTGCTCCTCCAGATCGAATAGTTAGGGCCTCAGTAGTCAACGCCAGAAGCATAAAATACAATACAAATACAAGGGTTTCTCGATCGTATAAAGTGAATAATTGCAAACAGTGCGAAAGCAATGGTCATTTCTACGTTCAGGGCAACCTATGCTTCATTCTAGGGCGTTGCCCCACCAGATCGAGTAGTTAGGGCCTTAGAAGTCAACGCCCGAAGCATAAAATACAATAAAGATACAACAGTGTTTCCAACGTATAAAAGTAGTAATAGCAACCAGTGTGATAGTAACGGCCATTTCTACGTTCCGGGCAACCTAGCCTTCACTCTAGGGCGTTGCTCCACCAGATGGAATAGTTTGGGCCTTAGAAGTCAACGCCCGAAGCATAAAATACAATAAGGATACAACAGTTTTTCCATCGCGTAACTGGAGTAATAGCAACCGGTGTGAAAGTGATGGTCATTTCTACGTTCCGGGCAACCTATGCTTCGCTCTAGGGCGTTCCTCCACCAGATCGAATAGCTGGCAACTTAGAAGTCAACGCCAGAAGCATAAATACAATAAAAATGCAACAGTTTTTCCATCGTATAACAGGAATAATTGCATCCAGTGTTATAGTAATGGCCATTTCTACGTTCCGGGCAACCTATCCTTCACTCTAGGGCGTTGATCCACCAGATCAAATAGCAAGGGCCTTAGAAGTCAACGACCGAAGGATAAAATACAATAAGAATGCAACAGTTTTTCCATCGTATAACACGAATAATTGCATCCAGAGTGATGGTAACGGTCATTTCTACGTTCCGGGCAACCTACGCTTCGCTGCAGGGCGTTGCTCCACCAGATTGAATAGTTAGGGCCTAAGAAGTCAACGCCAGAAGCATAAAACAGAATATATATACAACAGCTGTTTCATCGTATAAAACGCATAATTGCATCCAATGTGAAAGTGATAGCCATTTCTACGTTCCGGGCAACCTAGGATTCAATCTAGGGCGTTGTTCCACCAGATCGAATAGCAAGGGCCTAAGAAGTCAGCGCCAGAAGCATAACATACAATATAAATACAACAGTGTTTCCATCGTATAAAACGAATAATTGGATCCAGTGTGAAAGTAATTGCCATTTCTACGCTCCGGGCAACCTAGGCTTCACTCTAGGGCGTTGCTCCACCAGATCGAATAGCTAGGGACTTAGAATTCAACGCCAGAAGCATAAAATACAATAAAAATACAACAGTTTTTCCATCGTATAACAGGAATAATTGCATCCAGTGTGATAGTAATGGCCATTTCTACGTTCCGGGCAACCTATCCTTCACTCTAGGGCGTTGATCCACCAGATCAAATAGCAAGGGCCTTAGAAGTCAACGACCGAAGCATAAAATACAATAAGAATGCAACAGTTTTTCCATCGTATAACACGAATAATTGCATCCAGAGTGAAAGTAATGGCCATTTCTACGTTCCGGGCAACTTAGCCTTCACTCTAGGGCGTTGATCCACCAGATCTAATAGCTAGGGCCTTAGAAGTCTACGCCCGGAGCATAAAATACAATAAAAATACAACTGTTTTTCCATCGCATAAAATGAATAATTGCAATCAGTGTGATGGTGATAGTCATTTCTACGCTCCGGGCAACCTAGGCTTCACTCTAGGGCGTTGCACCACCATATCGGATTGTTAGGTCCTAAGAAATCAACGCCTGAGGCATAAAATACAAAACAAATACAACAGTTTTTCCTTCGTATAAAACGAATAATTGCAACCGGTGTGAAAGTTATGGCCATTTCTACGTTCCGGGCAACCTAAGCTTCGCTCTAGGGCGTTGCTCCACCAGAACGAATAGTTAGGACCTTAGAAGTCAACGCCCTAAGCACAAAATACAATGAAAATGCGACAGTTTTTCCATCGTATAAAATGAATAATTGCAATCAGTGTGAAGGTAATGGTCATTTCTACGTTCCGGGCAACCTAGGCTCCGCCCTAGGGCGTTGCTCCACCATATCGAATAGTTAGGGCCTAAGAAGTGAACGCCAGAAGCATAACATACAATATAAATACAACAGTTATTCCATCGTATAACTAGCGTAATTGCAACCAGTGTGAATGTTATGGTCATTTATACTTTCCGGGAAACCTAGGCTTCACTCTAGGGCGTTGCACGACCAAATAGAATAGTTAGGGCCTTAGAAGTCAACGCACGAGGCATAATATACAATATAAATACAACAGCATTTCCATCGTATAAAATGAATTATTGCAAACAGTGTGAAGGTAATGACCATTTCTACGTTCCGTGCAACCTAGGCTTCACTCTAGGGCGTTGGTGCACCACATCGAATTGTTAGCGCCTTAGAAGTCAACGCCCGAAGCATAAAATACAA
This sequence comes from Calliopsis andreniformis, assembly GCF_051401765.1. Lineage (NCBI taxonomy): Eukaryota > Metazoa > Arthropoda > Insecta > Hymenoptera > Andrenidae > Calliopsis > Calliopsis andreniformis. The sequence goes on from NW_027480422.1 coordinate 23,021,843, forward strand.
TAAAAATACAATAGCTTTTTCATCGTATAAAATGAATAATCGCAATCAGTGTGAAGGTAACGGTCATTTCTTCGTTACGGGCAACCTGAGCTTCAATATAGGGCGTTGTTCCGCCAGATCGAATAGTTAGGGCCTTAGAATACAACGCCCGAAGCATAAAACACAATAAAAGTACAACAGATTTGGCATCGTATATTATGAATAATTGCAAACAGTGTGAAAGTAATGGTCACTTCTACGTTCCGGGCAACCTATGCTTCGCTCTAGGGCGTTGCTCCACCAGATCGAATAGCTAGCGACTTACAAGTCAACGCCCGGAGCATAAAATACAATAAAAATACAACTGTTCTTCCATCGCATAAATTGAATAATTGCAATCAGTGTGCAGGTAATGGTCATTTCAACGTTCCGGGAAACCTAGGCTTCACTCTAGGGCGTTGCTCCACCAGATCGAATAGCAAGGGCCTAAGAAGTCAGCGCCAGAAGCATAACATACAATATAAATACAACAGTGTTTCCATCGTATAAAACGAATAATTGCATCCAGTGTGAAAGTAATGGCCATTTCTACGTTCCGGGCAACCTAGGCTTCACTCTAGCGCGTTGCTCCACCAGATCGAATAGTTAGGGTCTTTGAAGTCATCGCGCGAAGCATAAAATACAATGAAAATGCAACGGTTTTTCCACCGTATAACACGAATAATTGCAACCAGTGTAAAAGTGAGAGTCATTTCAACGTTCCGGGCAAGCTAGGCTTCACTGTAGGGTGTTGCTCCACCAGATCGGATAGCTAGGGCCATAGATGTCTACGCCCTGAGCATAAAATACAATAAAAATACAACTGTTTTTCCATCGTATAAAATGAATAAATGCAATCAGTGTGAAGGTAATGGTCATTTCTACGTTCCGTGCAACCTAGGCTTGACTATAGGGCGTTGCTGCACCAGATCGAATAGTTAGGGCCTTAGAAGTCAACGCACGAAGCATAAAATACAATAAAGATACAACAGTTTTTCCATCGTGTAACTGGAATAATTGCAACCAGTGTGATAGTGATAGTCATTTCTACGTTCCGGGTAAGCTAGGCTTCAATCTAGGGCGTTTTCCCACCAGATCGAATAGTTAGGGCCTTAGAAGTCATCGCCCGCAGCATAAAATACAAAATAAATAGAACAGTTCTTCCATTGTATAAAGCGAATAATTGAAACCAGTGGGAATGTTATGGTCATTTCTACGTTCCGGGCAACCTTGGCTTAACTCCTGGGCGTTGCTCCACCAGTTCGAATAGTTAGGGACTTTGAAGTCAACACCAGAAGCATAAAACACAATATAAATACAACAGCTTTACAATCGTATTTAATGTATATTTGCAAACAGTCTGAAAGTAAAGGCCACTGCTACGTTCCGGGCAACCTAGGCTTAACTGTAGGGCGTTGCTCCACCAGATCGAATAGTTAGGGCCTTAGAAGTCAACGCCAGAAGCATAAAATACAATATAAATACAAAAGCATTTCCATCGTATAAAATGATTGATTGCAAACAGTGTGAAAGTTATGGTCATTTCTACTTTCCTGGCATCCTAGGCTTAACTCTAGGGCATGTTCCACCAGATTGAGTAGTTAGGGACTTTGAATTCAGCGCCAGAAGCATAAAATAAGATAAAAATGCAACAGCTTTTCAATCGTATAAAAGGAATAACTGCAACCAGTGTGAAAGTACTGGTCATTTCTACGTTCTGGCCAACCTAGGCTTAGCCGTAGGGCGTTGCTCCACCAGGTCGCATAGTTAGGGACATAGAATTTAACGCCAGAATCATAAAATACAATAAAGATGCAACAGTTATTCCATCGTATAACAGGAATAATTGCAACCAGTGTGAAGGTAATGGTCTTTTCTATGTTCCGGGCAGCCTAGGCTTCACTCTAGGGCGTCCCTCCACCAGATCGGATAGTTAGGGCCTAAGAAGTCAACGCCCGAAGCATGAAATACAAAATAAATATAACAGTTTTTCCATTGTATAGAACGAGTAATTGCAACCAGTGTAAAAGTTATGGCCATTTCTACGTTCCGGGCAACCTTGGCTTAACTCCAGGGCGTTGCTCCACCAGATCGAATAGTTAGGGACTTTGAATACAACGCCAGAAGCATAAAATACAATAAAAATGCAACAGTTTTTCCATTATATAACAGGAATAACTGCAACCAGTGTGAAAGTACTGGTCACTTCTACGTTCGGGTAGCCTAGGCTTCAATCCAGGGAGTTGCTCCACCAGATCGAATAGCTAGGGACTTAGAATTCAACGCCAGAAGAATCAAATACAACTTAAGTACAACAGCTTTACCATCGTATAAAATGAATAATCGCAAGCAGTGTGAAGGTAATGGTCACTTCCACGTTCCGGACAAGCTAGACTTCACTCTAGGGCGTTGCTCTACCAGATCGAATAGTTAGGGCCTAAGAAGTCAACGCCAGAAGCATAAAATACAATATTAGTACAACAGTTTTTCCCTTGTATAACAGGAATAATTGCAACCAGTGTGAAAGCTATTGTCATTTCTACGTTCCGGGCAACCTAGGCTCCACTCTAGGGCGTTGCTCCACCACATCGAATAGTTAGGGCCTTAGAAGTCAACGCCAGAAGCATAAAATACGATATATGTACAACAGTCTTTCCATCGTATAGAATAAATAATTGCAACCAGTGCGCAAGTAATGGTCATTTCTACGTTCCGAGCAACCTAGGTTTCGCTCTATGGCGTTGCTCCACCACATCGAATAGTTAGGGCCTTAGAAGTCAATGCCAGAAGCATAAAATACAATATAAATACAACAGTTTTTTCATCGTATAACAGGAATAATTGCAACAAGCCTGAAGGTAATGGTCATTTCTACGTTCCGGGCAACCTAGGCTTCACTCTAGAGCATTGCTCCACCAGATCGAATAGTTAGGGCCTAAGAAGACAACGCCAGAAGCATAAAATACAATATAAGTACGACAGCTTTTCCATCGTATATAATGTATATTTGCAAACAGTGTGAAAGTAAAGGTCATTTCTACGTTCAGGGCAACCTAGGCTTAACTGTAGGGCGTCGCTCCAGCAGATCGAATAGTTAGGGCCTTAGAAGTCAACGCCCGAATCATGAAATACAAAATAAATAGAACAGTTTTTGCATTGTATAGAACGAATAATTGCAACCAGTGTGAACGTTATGGTCATTTCTACGTTGCGGGCAACCTTGGCTTAACTCCAGGGCGTTGCTCCACCAGATCGAATAGCTAGGGACTTTGAATACAACGCTAGAAGCATAAAATACAATAAAAATGCAACAGTTTTTCCATTGTATAACAGGAATAACTGCAACCAGTGTGAAAGTACTGGTCATTTCTACGGTCCGGGTAACCTATGCTTCACTCTAGGGCGTTGCTCCACCAGATTGAAAAGGTAGGGCCTAAGAGGTCAACGCCAGAAGCATAAAATACAATATAAAAACAACAGTGTTTCTCTTGTATAACAGGAATAATTGCAACCAGTGTGAAATCTATGGTCATTTCTACGTTCAGGGCAACCTAGGTTTCACTCTAGGGCGTTGCTCCACCACATCGAATAGTTAGGGTCATAGAAGTCAAGGCCAGAAGCCTAAAATACAACCCAAGTACAACAGTTTTACCATCGTATAGAATGAATAATCGCAAACAGTGTGAAGGTAATGGCCATTACTACGTCCCGGGCAACCTAGGCTTCACTCTAGGGAGTTGCTCCACCAGACCGAATAGTCAGGGACTTACGAGTCAACGCCCGAAGCATAAAATACAAAATAAATAGAACAGTTTTTCCATTATATAGAACGAATAATTGCAACCAGTGTAACAGTTATTGTCATTTCTACGTTCCGGGCAACCTTGGCTTAACTCCTGGGCGTTGCTCCACCAGATCGAATAGTTAGGGACTTTGAATACAACGCCAGAAGCATAAAATACAATAAAAATGCAACAGCTTTTCCATCGTATATAATGTATATTTGCAAACAGTCTGAAAGTAAAGGTCATTTCTACGTTCCGGGCAACCTAGGCTTAACTGTAGGGCGTTGCTCCACCAGATCGAATAGTTAGGGACTTTGAATACAACGCCAGAAGCATAAAATACAATAAAAATGCAACAGTTTTTCCATTGTATAACAGGAGTAACTGCAACCAGTGTGAAAGTACTGGTCATTTTTACGTTCCGGGTAGCCTAGGCTTCACTCTAGGGCGTTGCTCCACCAGATCGAATAGCTAGGGACTTAGAATTCAACGCCAGAAGAATAAAATACAACTTAAGTACAACAGTTTTACCATCGTATTAAATGAATAATCGCAAACAGTTTGAAGGTAATGGTCACTTCCACGTTCCGGGCAGCCTAGGCTTAACTGTAGGGCGTTGCTCCACCAGATCGCATAGTTAGGGACTTAGAATTCAACGCAAAAAGCATAAAATACAATAAAAATGCAAAAGTTTTTCCGTCGAATAACAGGAATAACTGCAACCAGTGTGAAAGTACTGGTCATTTCTACGTTCCGGGCCACCTAGGCTTCACTCTTGGGCGTTGCTCCATCACATCGAATAGTTACGGCCTTAGAAGTCAACTCCAGAAGCATAAAATACAATATAAATACAACAGCATTTCCATCGTATAAAATGATTGATTGCAAACAGTGTGAAAGTTATGGTCATTTCTACTTTCCGGGCATCCTAGGCTTAACTCTAGGGCATGTTCCACCAGATTGAGTAGTTATGGACTTTGAATTCAACGCCAGAAGCATAAAATACAATAAAAATGCAACAGCTTTTCAATCGTATAAAAGGAATAACTGTAACCAGTGTGAAAGTACTGGTCATTTCTACGTTCCGGGTAACCTAGGCTTCACTCTAGGGCGTTGCTCCACCAGATTGAAAAGGTAGGGCCTAAGAGGTCAACGCCAGAAGCATAAAATACAATATAAAAACAACAGTGTTTCTCTTGTATAACAGGAATAATTGCAACCAGTGTGAAATCTATGGTCATTTCTACGTTCAGGGCAACCTAGGTTTCACTCTAGGGCGTTGCTCCACCACATCGAATAGTTAGGGTCATAGAAGTCAAGGCCAGAAGCCTAAAATACAACCCAAGTACAACAGTTTTACCATCGTATAGAATGAATAATCGCAAACAGTGTGAAGGTAATGGCCATTACTACGTCCCGGGCAACCTAGGCTTCACTCTAGGGAGTTGCTCCACCAGACCGAATAGTCAGGGACTTACGAGTCAACGCCCGAAGCATAAAATACAAAATAAATAGAACAGTTTTTCCATTATATAGAACGAATAATTGCAACCAGTGTAACAGTTATTGTCATTTCTACGTTCCGGGCAACCTTGGCTTAACTCCTGGGCGTTGCTCCACCAGATCGAATAGTTAGGGACTTTGAATACAACGCCAGAAGCATAAAATACAATAAAAATGCAACAGCTTTTCCATCGTATATAATGTATATTTGCAAACAGTCTGAAAGTAAAGGTCATTTCTACGTTCCGGGCAACCTAGGCTTAACTGTAGGGCGTTGCTCCACCAGATCGAATAGTTAGGGACTTTGAATACAACGCCAGAAGCATAAAATACAATAAAAATGCAACAGTTTTTCCATTGTATAACAGGAGTAACTGCAACCAGTGTGAAAGTACTGGTCATTTTTACGTTCCGGGTAGCCTAGGCTTCACTCTAGGGCGTTGCTCCACCAGATCGAATAGCTAGGGACTTAGAATTCAACGCCAGAAGAATAAAATACAACTTAAGTACAACAGTTTTACCATCGTATTAAATGAATAATCGCAAACAGTTTGAAGGTAATGGTCACTTCCACGTTCCGGGCAGCCTAGGCTTAACTGTAGGGCGTTGCTCCACCAGATCGCATAGTTAGGGACTTAGAATTCAACGCAAAAAGCATAAAATACAATAAAAATGCAAAAGTTTTTCCGTCGAATAACAGGAATAACTGCAACCAGTGTGAAAGTACTGGTCATTTCTACGTTCCGGGCCACCTAGGCTTCACTCTTGGGCGTTGCTCCATCACATCGAATAGTTACGGCCTTAGAAGTCAACTCCAGAAGCATAAAATACAATATAAATACAACAGCATTTCCATCGTATAAAATGATTGATTGCAAACAGTGTGAAAGTTATGGTCATTTCTACTTTCCGGGCATCCTAGGCTTAACTCTAGGGCATGTTCCACCAGATTGAGTAGTTATGGACTTTGAGTTCAACGCCAGAAGCATAAAATACAATAAAAATGCAACAGCTTTTCAATCGTATAAAAGGAATAACTGTAACCAGTGTGAAAGTACTGGTCATTTCTACGTTCCGGGTAACCTAGGCTTCACCCTAGGGCGTTCCTCCACCAGATCGAGCAGCTAGGGAGTTAGAATTCATCGCCAGAAGAATAAAATACAACCTAAGTACAACAGTTTTTCCATTGTATAAAACGAATAATTGAAACCAGTGTGAAAGTTATGATCTTTTCTACGTTCCGCGCAACCTGGGCTTCACCTCAAGGCGTTGCTCCACCAGATCCAATAGTTAGGACCTAAGAAGTCGGCGCCAGGAGCATAAAATACAAAATAGATACAACATTTTTTTCATCGTATATAATGTATATTTGCAAACAGTGTGAAAGTAAAGGCCATTTCTACGTTCTGGCCAACCTAGGCTTAGCTGTAGGGCGTTGCTCCACCAGGTCGCATAGTTAGGGACATAGAATTTAACGCCAGAATCATAAAATACAATAAGGATGCAACAGTTATTCCATCGTATAACAGGAATAATTGTAACCAGTGTGAAGGTAATGGTCTTTTCTATGTTCCGGGCAACCTAGGCTTCACTCTAGGGCGTCCTTCCACCAGATCGGATAGTTAGGGCCTAAGAAGTCAACGCCAGAAGCATAAAATACAATATAAATACAACAGCTTTACCATCGTATTTAATGTATGTTTGCAAACAGTGTGAAATTAAAGGTCACTTCTACGTTCCGGGCAACCTAGGCTTAACTGTAGGGCGCTGCTCCACCAGATCGAATTGGTTAGGGCCTTAGAAGTCAACGCCCGAAGCATGAAATACAAAATAAATACAACAGATTTTCCATCGTATCAAATGAATAATCGCAAACAGTGTGAAGGTAATGGTCATTTATACGTTCCGGGCAACCTAGGCTTCACTCTAGGGCGTTACTACACCAGATCGAATACTCAGGGCCTTAGAAGTCAACGCCATAAGCATAAAATACGATATAAATACAACAGCTTTTCCATCGTATATAATGTACATTTGCAAACAGTCTGAAAGTAAAGGTCATTTCTACGTTCCGGGCAACCTAGGCTTAACTGTAGGGCGTTGCTCCACCAGATCGAATAGTTAGGGCCTTAGAAGTCAACGCCCGAAACATAAAATACAAAATAAATAGAACAGTTCTTCCATTGTATAAAACGAATAATTGAAACCAGTGTGAACGTTATGGTCATTTCTACGTTCCGGGCAACCTTGGCTTAACTCCTGGGCGTTGCTCCACCAGATCGAATAGTTAGGGACTTTGAATACAACGCCAGAAGCATAAAATACAATAAAAAGGCAACAGCTCTTCCACTGTATAACAGGAATAACTGCAACCAGTGTGAAAGTACCTGTGATTTCTATGTTCCGGGTAACCTAGGCTTCACTCTAGGGAGTTGCTCCACCAGATCGAATAGCTAGGGACTTAGAATTCAACGCCAGAAGAATCAAATACAACTTAAGTACAACAGCTTTACCATCGTATAAAATGAATAATCGCAAGCAGTGTGAAGGTAATGGTCACTTCCACGTTCCGGACAAGCTAGACTTCACTCTAGGGCGTTGCTCTACCAGATCGAATAGCTAGGGCCTAAGAAGTCAACGCCAGAAGCGTAAAATACAATATAAGTACAACAGTTTTTCCCTTGTATAACAGGAATAATTGCAACCAGTGTGAAAGCTATGGTCATTTCTACGTTCCGGGCAACCTAGGCTCCACTCTAGGGCGTTGCTCCACCACATCGAATAGTTAGGGCCTTAGAAGTCAACGCCAGAAGCATAAAATACGATATATGTACAACAGTCTTTCCATCGTATAGAATAAATAATTGCAACCAGTGCGCAAGTAATGGTCATTTCTACGTTCCGAGCAACCTAGGTTTCGCTCTATGGCGTTGCTCCACCACATCGAATAGTTAGGGCCTTAGAAGTCAATGCCAGGAGCATAAAATACAATACAAATACAACAGTTTTTTCAGCGTATAACAGGAATAATTGCAACAAGCCTGAAGGTAATGGTCATTTCTACGTTCCGGGCAACCTAGGCTTCACTCTAGAGCATTGCTCCACCAGATCGAAAAGTTAGGGCCTAAGAAGACAATGCCAGAAGCATAAAATACAATATAAATACAACAGCTTTTCCATCGTATATAATGTATATTTGCAAACAGTCTGAAAGTAAAGGTCATTTCTACGTTCCGGGCAACCTAGGCTTAACTGTAGGGCGTTGCTCCACCAGATCGAATAGTTAGGGCCTTAGATGCCAACGCCTGAAGCATAAAATACAAAGTAAATAGAACAGTTCTTCCATTGTATAAAACGAATAATTGAAACCAGTGTGAATGTTATGGTCATTTCTACGTTCCGGGCAACCTTGGCTTAACTCCTGGGCGTTGCTCCACCAGATCGAATAGTTAGGGACTTAGAATTCAACGCCAGAAGAATAAAATACAACATAAGTATAACAGTTTTTCCATCGTATAAAATGTATAATTGCAAGCAGTGTGAAGGTAATGGTCATTTCTACGTTACGGGCAACCTAGGCTTTACACTAGAGAATTGCTCCACCAGATAGAATAGCTGGGGACTTGGAATTCAACGCCATAAGCATAAAATACAAAATAAATACAACAGCTTTTCCATCGTATATAATGTATATTTGCAAACAGTCTGAAAGTAAAGGTCATTTCTACGTTCCGGGCAACCTAGGCTTAACTGTAGGGCGTTGCTCCACCAGATCGAATAGTTAGGGACTTTGAATAGAACGCCAGAAGCATAAAATACAATAAAAATGCAACAGTTTTTCCATCTTATAACAGGAGTAACTGCAACCAGTGTGAAAGTACTGGTCATTTTTACGTTCCGGGTAGCCTAGGCTTCACTCTAGGGCGTTGCTCCTCCAGATCGAATAGCTAGGGACTTAGAATACAACGCCAGAAGAAAAAAATACAACTTAAGTACAACAGTTTTACCATCGTATTAAATGAATAATCGCAAACAGTTTGAAGGTAATGGTCACTTCCACGTTCCGGGCAGCCTAGGCTTAACTGTAGGGCGTTGCTCCTCCAGATCGCATAGTTAGGGACTTAGAATTCAACGCAAGAAACATAAAATACAATAAAAATGCAAAAGTTTTTCCGTCGAATAACAGGAATAACTGCAACCAGTGTGAAAGTACTGGTCATTTCTACGTTCCGGGCAACCTTGGCTTAACTCCTGGGCGTTGCTCCACCAGATCGAATCGTTAGGGACTTAGAATTCAACGCCAGAAGAATAAAATACAACATAAGTATAACAGTTTTTCCATCGTATAAAATGTATAATTGCAAGCAGTGTGAAGGTAATGGTCATTTCTACGTTCCGGGCAACCTAGGCTTTACTCTAGAGAATTGCTCCACCAGAGAGAATAGCTGGGGACTTAGAATTCAACGCCATAAGCATGAAGTACAAAATAAATACAACAGCTTTTCCATCGTATATAATGTATATTTGCAAACAGTGTGAAAGTTATGGTCATTTCTACTTTCCGGGCATCCTAGGCTTAACTCTAGGGCATGTTCCACCAGATTGAGTAGTTAGGGACTTTGAATTCAACGCCAGAAGCATAAAATACAATAAAAATGCAACAGCTTTTCAATCGTATAAAAGGAATAACTGCAACCAGTGTGAAAGTACTGGTCATTTCTACGTTCCGGGTAACCTAGGCTTCACCCTAGGGCGTTGCTCCACCAGATCGAGCAGCTAGGGAGTTAGAATTCAACGCCAGAAGAATAAAATACAACCTAAGTACAACAGTTTTTCCATTGTATAAAACGAATAATTGAAACCAGTGTGAAAGTTATGATCTTGTCTACGTTCCACGCAATCTGGGCTTCACCTCAGGGCGTTGCTCCACCAAATCCAATAGTTAGGACCTAAGAAGTCGGCGCCAGAAGCATAAAATACAAAATAGATACAACATTTTTTTCATCGTATATAATGTATATTTGCAAACAGTGTGAAAGTAAAGGCTATTTCTACGTTCTGGCCAACCTAGGCTTAGCTGTAGGGCGTTGCTCCACCAGGTCGCATAGTTAGGGACATAGAATTTAACGCCAGAATCATAAAATACAATAAGGATGCAACAGTTATTCCATCGTATAACAGGAATAATTGTAACCAGTGTGAAGGTAATGGTCTTTTCTATGTTCCGGGCAACCTAGGCTTCACTCTAGGGCGTCCTTCCACCAGATCGGATAGTTAGGGCCTAAGAAGTCAACGCCAGAAGCATAAAATACACTATAAATACAACAGCTTTACCATCGTATTTAATGTATGTTTGCAAACAGTGTGAAATTAAAGGTCACTTCTACGTTCCGGGCAACCTAGGCTTAACTGTAGGGCGCTGCTCCACCAGATCGAATAGGTTAGGGCCTTAGAAGTCAACGCCCGAAGCATGAAATACAAAATAAATACAACAGATTTTCCATCGTATCAAATGAATAATCGCAAACAGTGTGAAGGTAATGGTCATTTATACGTTCCGGGCAACCTAGGCTTCACTCTAGGGCGTTGCTACACCAGATCGAATAGTCAGGGCCTTAGAAGTCAACGCCATAAGCATAAAATACGATATAAATACAACAGCTTTTCCATCGTATATAATGTACATTTGCAAACAGTCTGAAAGTAAAGGTCATTTCTACGTTCCGGGCAACCTAGGCTTAACTGTAGGGCGTTGCTCCACCAGATCGAATAGTTAGGGCCTTAGAAGTCAACGCCCGAAACATAAAATACAAAATAAATAGAACAGTTCTTCCATTGTATAAAACGAATAATTGAAACCAGTGTGAACGTTATGGTCATTTCTACGTTCCGGGCAACCTTGGCTTAACTCCTGGGCGTTGCTCCACCAGATCGAATAGTTAGGGACTTTGAATACAACGCCAGAAGCATAAAATACAATAAAAAGGCAACAGCTCTTCCATTGTATAACAGGAATAACTGCAACCAGTGTGAAAGTACCTGTGATTTCTATGTTCCGGGTAACCTAGGCTTCACTCTAGGGCGTTGCTCCACCAGATCGAATAGCTAGGGACTTAGAATTCAACGCCAGAAGAATCAAATACAACTTAAGTACAACAGCTTTACCATCGTATAAAATGAATAATCGCAAGCAGTGTGAAGGTAATGGTCACTTCCGCGTTCCGGACAAGCTAGACTTCACTCTAGGGCGTTGCTCTACCAGATCGAATAGTTAGGGCCTAAGAAGACAACGCCAGAAGCATAAAATACAATATTAATACAACAGCTTTTCCATCGTATATAATGTATATTTGCAAACAGTGTGAAAGTAAACGTCACTTCTACGTTCCGGGCAACCTAGGCTTAACTGTAGGGCGCTGCTCCACCAGATCGAATAGTTAGGGCCTTAGAAGTCAACGCCCGTAGCATGAAATACAAAATAAATACAACAGTTTTTCCATCGTATCAAATGAATATTCGCAAACAGTGTGAAGGTAATGGTCATTTCTACGTTCCGGGCAGCCTAGGCTACACTCTAGGGCGTTGCTCCACCAGACCGAATACTCAGGGACTTACGAGTCAACGCCCGAAGCATAAAATACAAAATAAATAGAACAGTTTTTCCATTGTATAGAACGAATAATTACAACCAGTGTAAAAGTTGTGGTCATTTCTACGTTCCGGGCAACCTTGGCTTAACTCCAGGGCGTTGCTCCACCAGATCGAATTGTTAGGGACATTGAATACAACGCTAGAAGCATAAAATACAATAAAAATGCAACAGTTTTTCCATTGTATAACAGGAATAACTGCAACCAGTGTGAAAGTACTGGTCACTTCTACGTTCCGGGTAGCCTAGGCTTCACTCCAGGGCGTTGCTCCACCAGATCGAATAGCTAGGGACTTAGAATTCAACGCCAGAAGAATAAAATACAACATAAGTATAACAGTTTTTCCATCGTATAAAATGTATAATTGCAAGCAGTGTGAAGGTAATGGTCATTTCTACGTTCCGGGCAACCTAGGCTTTACACTAGAGAATTGCTCCACCAGATAGAATAGCTGGGGACTTAGAATTCAACGCCATAAGCATAAAATACAAAATAAATACAACAGCTTTTCCATCGTATATAATGTATATTTGCAAACAGTCTGAAAGTAAAGGTCATTTCTACGTTCCGGGCAACCTAGGCTTAACTGTAGGGCGTTGCTCCACCAGATGGAATAGTTAGGGACTTTGAATACAACGCCAGAAGCATAAAATACAATAAAAATGCAACAGTTTTTAAATTGTATAGCAGGAGTAACTGCAACCAGTGTGAAAGTACTGGTCATTTTTACGTTCCGGGTAACCTAGGCTTCACTCTAGGGCGTTGCTCCACCAGTTCGAGTAGCTAGGGACTTAGAATTCAACGCCAGAAGAATAAAATACAACTTAAGTACAACAGTTTTACCATCGTATTAAATGAATAGTCGCAAACAGTTTGAAGGTAATGGTCACTTCCACGTTCCGGGCAGCCTAGTCTTAACTGTCGGGCGTTGCTCGACCAGATCGCATAGTTAGGGACTTAGAATTCAACGCAAGAAACATAAAATACAATAAAAATGCAAAAGTTTTTCCGTCGAATAACAGGAATAACTGCAACCAGTGTGAAAGTACTGGTCATTTCTACGTTCCGGGCAACCTAGGCTTCACTCTTGGGCGTTGCTCCATCACATCGAATAGTTACGGCCTTAGAAGTCAACTCGAGAAGCATAAAATACAATATAAATACAAAAGCATTTCCATCGTATAAAATGATTGATTGCAAACAGTGTGAAAGTTATGGTCATTTCTACTTTCCTGGCATCCTAGGCTTAACTCTAGGGCATGTTCCATCAGATTGAGTAGTTAGGGACTTTGAATTCAGCGCCAGAAGCATAAAATACAATAAAAATGCAACAGCATTTCAATCGTATAAAAGGAATAACTGCAACCAGTGTGAAAGTAAAGGTCATTTCTACGTTCTGGCCAACCTAGGCTTAGCCGTAGGGCGTTGCTCCACCAGGTCGCATAGTTAGGGACATAGAATTTAACGCCAGAATCATAAAATACAATAAAGATGCAACAGTTATTCCATCGTATAACAGGAATAATTGCAACCAGTGTGAAGGTAATGGTCTTTTCTATGTTCCGGGCAGCCTAGGCTTCACTCTAGGGCGTCCCTCCACCAGATCGGATAGTTAGGGCCTAAGAAGTCAACGCCAGAAGCATAAAATACAATATTAATACAACAGCTTTTCCATCGTATATAATGTATATTTGCAAACAGTGTGAAAGTAAAGGTCATTTCTACGTTCCGGGCAACCTAGGCTTCACTGTAGGGCGTTGTTCCACCAGATCGAATAGTTAGGGCCTAAGAAGTCAACGCCAGAAGCATAAAATACAATATATATACAACAGCTTTACCATCGTATAAAATGAATAATCGCAAGCAGTGTGAAGGTAATGGTCACTTCCACGTTCCGGACAAGCTAGACTTCACTCTAGGGCGTTGCTCTACCAGATCGAATAGTTAGGGCCTAAGAAGTCAACGCCAGAAGCATAAAATACAATATAAGTACAACAGTTTTTCCCTTGTATAACAGGAATAATTGCAACCAGTGTGAAAGCTATGGTCATTTCTACGTTCCGGGCAACCTAGGCTCCACTCTAGGGCGTTGCTCCACCACATCGAATAGTTAGGGCCTTAGAAGTCAACGCCAGAAACATAAAATACGATATATGTACAACAGTCTTTCCATCGTATAGAATAAATAATTGCAACCAGTGCGCAAGTAATGGTCATTTCTACGTTCCGAGCAACCTAGGTTTCGCTCTATGGCGTTGCTCCACCACATCGAATAGTTAGGGCCTTAGAAGTCAATGCCAGAAGCATAAAATACAATATAAATACAACAGTTTTTTCATCGTATAACAGGAATAATTGCAACAAGCCTGAAGGTAATGGTCATTTCTACGTTCCGGGCAACCTAGGCTTCACTCCAGAGCATTGCTCCACCAGATCGAATAGTTAGGGCCTAAGAAGACAACGCCAGAAGCATAAAGTACAATATAAGTACGACAGCTTTTCCATCGTATATAATGTATATTTGCAAACAGTGTGAAAGTAAAGGTCATTTCTACGTTCAGGCCAACCTAGGCTTAACTGTAGGGCGTCGCTCCAGCAGATCGAATAGTTAGGGCCTTAGAAGTCAACGCCCGAATCATGAAATACAAAATAAATAGAACAGTTTTTCCATTGTATTGAACGAATAATTGCAACCAGTGTGAACGTTATGGTCATTTCTACGTTGCGGGCAACCTTGGCTTACCTCCAGGGCGTTGCTCCACCAGATCGAATAGCTAGGGACTTTGAATACAACTCTAGAAGCATAAAATACAATAAAAATGCAACAGTTTTTCCATTGTATAACAGGAATAACTGCAACCAGTGTGAAAGTACTGGTCATTTCTACGGTCCGGGTAACCTAGGCTTCACTCTAGGGCGTTGCTCCACCAGATTGAAAAGGTAGGGCCTAAGAAGTCAACGCCAGAAGCATAAAATACAATATAAAAACAACAGTGTTTCTCTTGTATAACAGGAATAATTGCAACCAGTGTGAAATCTATGGTCATTTCTACGTTCAGGGCAACCTAGGTTTCTTTCTAGGGCGTTGCTCCACCACATCGAATAGTTAGGGCCTTAGAAGTCAAGGCCAGAAGCCTAAAATACAACCCAAGTACAACAGTTTTACCATCGTATAGAATGAATAATCGCAAACAGTGTGAAGGTAATGGCCATTACTACGTCCCGGGCAACCTAGGCTTCACTCTAGGGAGTTGCTCCACCAGATCGAATAGTCAGGGACTTACGGGTCAACGCCCGAAGCATAAAATACAAAATAAATAGAACAGTTTTTCCATTATATAGAACGAATAATTGCAACCAGTGTAACAGTTATTGTCATTTCTACGTTCCGGGCAACCTTGGCTTAACTCCTGGGCGTTGCTCCACCAGATCGAATAGTTAGGGACTTTGAATACAACGCCAGAAGCATAAAATACAATAAAAATACAACAGCTTTTCCATCGTATATAATGTATATTTGCAAACAGTCTGAAAGTAAAGGTCATTTCTACGTTCCGGGCAACCTAGGCTTAACTGTAGGGCGTTGCTCCACCAGATCGAATAGTTAGGGCCTTAGAAGTTAACGCCCGAAGCATGAAATACAAAATAAATATAACAGTTTTTCCATTGTATAGAACGAGTAATTGCAACCAGTGTAAAAGTTATGGCCATTTCTACGTTCCGGGCAACCTTGGCTTAACTCCAGTGCGTTGCTCCACCAGATCGAATAGTTAGGGACTTTGAATACAACGCCAGAAGCATAAAATACAATAAAAATGCAACAGTTTTTCCATCATATAACAGGAATAACTGCAACCAGTGTGAAAGTACTGGTCACTTCTACGTTCGGGTAGCCTAGGCTTCACTCCAGGGAGTTGCTCCACCAGATCGAATGGCTAGGGACTTAGAATTCAACGCCAGAAGAATCAAATACAACTTAAGTACAACAGCTTTACCATCGTATAAAATGAATAATCGCAAGCAGTGTGAAGGTAATGGTCACTTCAACGTTCCGGACAAGCTAGACTTCACTCTAGGGCGTTGCTCTACCAGATCGAATAGCTAGGGCCTAAGAAGTCAACGCCAGAAGCGTAAAATACAATATAAGTACAACAGTTTTTCCCTTGTATAACAGGAATAATTGCAACCAGTGTGAAAGCTATGGTCATTTCTACGTTCCGGGCAACCTAGGCTCCACTCTAGGGCGTTGCTCCACCACATCGAATAGTTAGGGCCTTAGAAGTCAATGCCAGGAGCATAAAATACAATATAAATACAACAGTTTTTTCATCGTATAACAGGAATAATTGCAACAAGCCTGAAGGTAATGGTCATTTCTACGTTCCGGGCAACCTAGGCTTCACTCTAGAGCATTGCTCCACCAGATCGAATAGTTAGGGCCTAAGAAGACAATGCCAGAAGCATAAAATACAATATAAATACAACAGCTTTTCCATCGTATATAATGTATATTTGCAAACAGTCTGAAAGTAAAGGTCATTTCTACGTTCCGGGCAACCTAGGCTTAACTGTAGGGCGTTGCTCCACCAGATCGAATAGTTAGGGCCTTAGATGCCAACGCCTGAAGCATAAAATACAAAATAAATACAACAGTTCTTCCATTGTATAAAACGAATAATTGAAACCAGTGTGAATGTTATGGTCATTTCTACGTTCCGGGCAACCTTGGCTTAACTCCTGGGCGTTGCTCCACCAGATCGAATAGTTAGGGACTTAGAATTCAACGCCAGAAGAATAAAATACAACATAAGTATAACAGTTTTTCCATCGTATAAAATGTATAATTGCAAGCAGTGTGAAGGTAATGGTCATTTCTACGTTACGGGCAACCTAGGCTTTACACTAGAGAATTGCTCCACCAGATAGAATTGCTGGGGACTTGGAATTCAACGCCATAAGCATAAAATACAAAATAAATACAACAGCTTTTCCATCGTATATAATGTATATTTGCAAACAGTCTGAAAGTAAAGGTCATTTCTACGTTCCGGGCAACCTAGGCTTAACTGTAGGGCGTTGCTCCACCAGATCGAATAGTTAGGGACTTTGAATACAACGCCAGAAGCATAAAATACAATAAAAATGCAACAGCTTTTCCATCGTATATAATGTATATTTGCAAACAGTCTGAAAGTAAAGGTCATTTCTACGTTCCGGGCAACCTAGGCTTAACTGTAGGGCGTTGCTCCACCAGATCGAATAGTTAGGGCCTTAGATGTCAACGCCCGAAGCATAAAATACAAAATAAATAGAACAGTTCTTCCATTGTATAAAACGAATAATTGAAACCAGTGTGAATGTTATGGTCATTTCTACGTTCCGGGCAACCTTGGCTTAACTCCTGGGCGTTGCTCCACCAGATCGAATAGTTAGGGACTTTGAATACAACGCCAGAAGCGTAAAATACAATAAAAATGCAACAGTTTTTCCATTGTATAACAGGAGTAACTGCAACCAGTGTGAAAGTACTGGCCATTTTTACGTTCCGGGTAGCCTAGGCTTCACTCCAGGGCGTTGCTCCACCAGATCGAATAGCTAGGGACTTAGAATTCAACGCCAGAAGCATAAAATACAATATAAATACAACAGCATTTCCATCGTATAAAATGATTGATTGCAAACAGTGTGAAAGTTATGGTCATTTCTACTTTCCGGGCATCCTAGGCTTAACTCTAGGGCATGTTCCACCAGATTGAGTAGTTAGGGACTTTGAATTCCACGCCAGAAGCATAAAATACAATAAAAATGCAATAGCTTTTCAATCGTATAAAAGGAATAACTGCAACCAGTGTGAAAGTACTGGTCATTTCTACGTTCCGGGTAACCTAGGCTTCACCATAGGGCGTTGCTCCACCAGATCGAGCAGCTAGGGAGTTAGAATTCAACGCCAGAAGAATAAAATACAACCTAAGTACAACAGTTTTTCCATTGTATAAAACGAATAGTTGAAACCAGTGTGAAAGTTATGATCTTGTCTACGTTCCACGCAACCTGGGCTTCACCTCAGGGCGTTGCTCCACCAGATCCAATAGTTAGGACCTAAGAAGTCGGCGCCAGAAGCATAAAATACAAAATAGATACAACATTTTTTTCACCGTATATAATGTATATTTGCAAACAGTGTGAAAGTAAATGCTATTTCTACGTTCTGGCCAACCTAGGCTTAGCTGTAGGGCGTTGCTCCACCAGGTCGCATAGTTCGGGACATAGAATTTAACGCCAGAATCATAAAATACAATAAAGATGCAACAGTTATTCCATCGTATAACAGGAATAATTGCAACCAGTGTGAAGGTAATGGTCTTTTCTATGTTCCGGGCAACCTAGGCTTCACTCTAGGCCGTCCTTCCACCAGATCGGATAGTTAGGGCCTAAGAAGTCAACGCCAGAAGCATAAAATACAATATAAATACAACAGCTTTACCATCGTATTTAATGTATGTTTGCAAACAGTGTGAAATTAAAGGTAACTTCTACGTTCCGGGCAACCTAGGCTTAACTGTAGGGCGCTGCTCCACCAGATCGAATAGTTAGGGCCTTAGAAGTCAACGCCCGAAGCATGAAATACAAAATAAATACAACAGATTTTCCATCGTATCAAATGAATAATCGCAAACAGTGTGAAGGTAATGGTCATTTATACGTTCCGGGCAACCTAGGCTTCACTCCAGGGCGTTGCTACACCAGATCGAATAGTCAGGGCCTTAGAAGTCAACGCCATAAGCATAAAATACGATATAAATACAACAGCTTTTCCATCGTATATAATGTACATTTGCAAACAGTCTGAAAGTAAAGGTCATTTCTACGTTCCGGGCAACCTAGGCTTAACTGTAGGGCGTTGCTCCACCAGATCGAATAGTTAGGGCCTTAGAAGTCAACGCCCGAAACATAAAATACAAAATAAATAGAAAGGTTCTTCCATTGTATAAAACGAATAATTGAAACCAGTGTGAACGTTATGGTCATTTCTACGTTCCGGGCAACCTTGGCTTAACTCCTGGGCGTTGCTCCACCAGATCGAATAGTTAGGGACTTTGAATACAACGCCAGAAGCATAAAATACAATAAAAAGGCAACAGCTCTTCCATTGTATAACAGGAATAACTGCAACCAGTGTGAAAGTACTGGTGATTTCTATGTTCCGGGTAACCTAGGCTTCACTCTAGGGCGTTGCTCCACCAGATCGAATAGCTAGGGACTTAGAATTCAACGCCAGAAGAATAAAATACAGCATAAGTATAACAGTTTTTCCATCGTATAAAATGTATAATTGCAAGCAGTGTGAAGGTAATGGTCATTTCTACTTGCCGGGCAACCTAGGCTTCACTCTAGAGCATTGCGCCACGAGATCGAATAGTTAGGGCCTAAGAAGACAACGCCAGAAGCATAAAATACAATATTAATACAACAGCTTTTCCATCGTATATAATGTATATTTGCAAACAGTGTGAAAGTAAACGTCACTTCTACGTTCCGGGCAACCTAGGCTTAACTGTAGGGCGCTGCTCCACCAGATCGAATAGTTAGGGCCTTAGAAGTCAACGCCCGTAGCATGAAATACAAAATAAATACAACAGTTTTTCCATCGTATCAAATGAATATTCGCAAACAGTGTGAAGGTAATGGTCATTTCTACGTTCCGGGCAGCCTAGGCTACACTCTAGGGCGTTGCTCCACCAGACCGAATACTCAGGGACTTACGAGTCAACGCCCGAAGCATAAAATACAAAATAAATAGAACAGTTTTTCCATTGTATAGAACGAATAATTACAACCAGTGTAAAAGTTGTGGTCATTTCTACGTTCCGGGCAACCTTGGCTTAACTCCAGGGCGTTGCTCCACCAGATCGAATTGTTAGGGACTTTGAATACAACGCTAGAAGCATAAAATACAATAAAAATGCAACAGTTTTTCCATTGTATAACAGGAATAACTGCAACCAGTGTGAAAGTACTGGTCACTTCTACGTTCCGGGTAGCCTAGGCTTCACTCCAGGGCGTTGCTCCACCAGATCGAATAGCTAGGGACTTAGAATTCAACGCCAGAAGAATAAAATACAATATAAATACAAAAGCATTTCCATCGTATAAAATGATTGATTGCAAACAGTGTGAAAGTTATGGTCATTTCTACTTTCCTGGCATCCTAGGCTTAACTCTAGGGCATGTTCCATCAGATTGAGTAGTTAGGGACTTTGAATTCAGCGCCAGAAGCATAAAATACAATAAAAATGCAACAGCATTTCAATCGTATAAAAGGAATAACTGCAACCAGTGTGAAAGTAAAGGTCATTTCTACGTTCCGGGCAACCTAGGCTTCACTGTAGGGCGTTGTTCCACCAGATCGAATAGTTAGGGCCTAAGAAGTCAACGCCAGAAGCATAAAATACAATATAAATACAACAGCTTTACCATCGTATAAAATGAATAATCGCAAGCAGTGTGAAGGTAATGGTCACTTCCACGTTCCGGACAAGCTAGACTTCACTCTAGGGCGTTGCTCTACCAGATCGAATAGTTAGGGCCTAAGAAGTCAACGCCAGAAGCATAAAATACAATATAAGTACAACAGTTTTTCCCTTGTATAACAGGAATAATTGCAACCAGTGTGAAAGCTATGGTCATTTCTACGTTCCGGGCAACCTAGGCTCCACTCTAGGGCGTTGCTCCACCACATCGAATAGTTAGGGCCTTAGAAGTCAACGCCAGAAGCATAAAATACGATATATGTACAACAGTCTTTCCATCGTATAGAATAAATAATTGCAACCAGTGCGCAAGTAATGGTCATTTCTACGTTCCGAGCAACCTAGGTTTCGCTCTATGGCGTTGCTCCACCACATCGAATAGTTAGGGCCTTAGAAGTCAATGCCAGAAGCATAAAATACAATATAAATACAACAGTTTTTTCATCGTATAACAGGAATAATTGCAACAAGCCTGAAGGTAATGGTCATTTCTACGTTCCGGGCAACCTAGGCTTCACTCTAGAGCATTGCTCCACCAGATCGAATAGTTAGGGCCTAAGAAGACAACGCCAGAAGCATAAAATACAATATAAGTACGACAGCTTTTCCATCGTATATAATGTATATTTGCAAACAGTGTGAAAGTAAAGGTCATTTCTACGTTCAGGGCAACCTAGGCTTAACTGTAGGGCGTCGCTCCAGCAGATCGAATAGTTAGGGCCTTAGAAGTCAACGCCCGAATCATGAAATACAAAATAAATAGAACAGTTTTTCCATTGTATAGAACGAATAATTGCAACCAGTGTGAACGTTATGGTCATTTCTACGTTGCGGGCAAACTTGGCTTAACTCCAGGGCGTTGCTCCACCAGATCGAATAGCTAGGGACTTTGAATACAACGCTAGAAGCATAAAATACAATAAAAATGCAACAGTTTTTCCATTGTATAACAGGAATAACTGCAACCAGTGTGAAAGTACTGGTCATTTCTACGGTCCGGGTAACCTAGGCTTCACTCTAGGGCGTTGCTCCACCAGATTGAAAAGGTAGGGCCTAAGAAGTCAACGCCAGAAGCATAAAATACAATATAAAAACAACAGTGTTTCTCTTGTATAACAGGAATAATTGCAACCAGTGTGAAATCTATGGTCATTTCTACGTTCAGGGCAACCTAGGTTTCTTTCTAGGGCGTTGCTCCACCACATCGAATAGTTAGGGCCTTAGAAGTCAAGGCCAGAAGCCTAAAATACAACCCAAGTACAACAGTTTTACCATCGTATAGAATGAATAATCGCAAACAGTGTGAAGGTAATGGCCATTACTACGTCCCGGGCAACCTAGGCTTCACTCTAGGGAGTTGCTCCACCAGATCGAATAGTCAGGGACTTACGGGTCAACGCCCGAAGCATAAAATACAAAATAAATAGAACAGTTTTTCCATTATATAGAACGAATAATTGCAACCAGTGTAACAGTTATTGTCATTTCTACGTTCCGGGCAACCTTGGCTTAACTCCTGGGCGTTGCTCCACCAGATCGAATAGTTAGGGACTTTGAATACAACGCCAGAAGCATAAAATACAATAAAAATGCAACAGCTTTTCCATCGTATATAATGTATATTTGCAAACAGTCTGAAAGTAAAGGTCATTTCTACGTTCCGGGCAACCTAGGCTTAACTGTAGGGCGTTGCTCCACCAGATCGAATAGTTAGGGCCTTAGAAGTTAACGCCCGAAGCATGAAATACAAAATAAATATAACAGTTTTTCCATTGTATAGAACGAGTAATTGCAACCAGTGTAAAAGTTATGGCCATTTCTACGTTCCGGGCAACCTTGGCTTAACTCCAGTGCGTTGCTCCACCAGATCGAATAGTTAGGGACTTTGAATACAACGCCAGAAGCATAAAATACAATAAAAATGCAACAGTTTTTCCATCATATAACAGGAATAACTGCAACCAGTGTGAAAGTACTGGTCACTTCTACGTTCGGGTAGCCTAGGCTTCACTCCAGGGAGTTGCTCCACCAGATCGAATAGCTAGGGACTTAGAATTCAACGCCAGAAGAATCAAATACAACTTAAGTACAACAGCTTTACCATCGTATAAAATGAATAATCGCAAGCAGTGTGAAGGTAATGGTCACTTCCACGTTCCGGACAAGCTAGACTTCACTCTAGGGCGTTGCTCTACCAGATCGAATAGTTAGGGCCTAAGAAGTCAACGCCAGAAGCATAAAATACAATATAAGTACAACAGTTTTTCCCTTGTATAACAGGAATAATTGCAACCAGTGTGAAAGCTATGGTCATTTCTACGTTCCGGGCAACCTAGGCTCCACTCTAGGGCGTTGCTCCACCACATCGAATAGTTAGGGCCTTAGAAGTCAACGCCAGAAGCATAAAATACGATATATGTACAACAGTCTTTCCATCGTATAGAATAAATAATTGCAACCAGTGCGCAAGTAATGGTCATTTCTACGTTCCGAGCAACCTAGGTTTCGCTCTATGGCGTTGCTCCACCACATCGAATAGTTAGGGCCTTAGAAGTCAATGCCAGAAGCATAAAATACAATATAAATACAACAGTTTTTCCATCGTATAACAGGAATAATTGCAACAAGCCTGAAGGTAATGGTCATTTCTACGTTCCGGGCAACCTAGGCTTCACTCTAGAGCATTGCTCCACCAGATCGAATAGTTAGGGCCTAAGAAGACAACGCCAGAAGCATAAAATACAATATAAGTACGACAGCTTTTCCATCGTATATAATGTATATTTGCAAACAGTGTGAAAGTAAAGGTCATTTCTACGTTCAGGGCAACCTAGGCTTAACTGTAGGGCGTCGCTCCAGCAGATCGAATAGTTAGGGCCTTAGAAGTCAACGCCCGAATCATGAAATACAAAATAAATAGAACAGTTTTTCCATTGTATAGAACGAATAATTGCAACCAGTGTGAACGTTATGGTCATTTCTACGTTGCGGGCAACCTTGGCTTAACTCCAGGGCGTTGCTCCACCAGATCGAATAGCTAGGGACTTTGAATACAACGCTAGAAGCATAAAATACAATAAAAATGCAACAGTTTTTCCATTGTATAACAGGAGTAACTGCAACCAGTGTGAAAGTACAGGTCATTTTTACGTTCCGGGTAGCCTAGGCTTCACTCCAGGGCGTTGCTCCACCAGATCGAATAGCTAGGGACTTAGAATTCAACGCCAGAAGGATAAAATACAACATAAGTATAACAGTTTTTCCATCGTATAAAATGTATAATTGCAAGCAGTGTGAAGGTAATGGTCATTTCTACGTTACGGGCAACCTAGGCTTTACACTAGAGAATTGCTCCACCAGATAGAATAGCTGGGGACTTAGAATTCAACGCCATAAGCATAAAATACAAAATAAATACAACAGCTTTTCCATCGTATATAATGTATATTTGCAAACAGTCTGAAAGTAAAGGTCATTTCTACGTTCCGGGCAACCTAGGCTTAACTGTAGGGCGTTGCTCCACCAGATCGAATAGTTAGGGACTTTGAATACAACGCCAGAAGCATAAAATACAATAAAAATGCAACAGTTTTTCCATTGTATAACAGGAGTAACTGCAACCAGTGTGAAAGTACTGGTCATTTTTACGTTCCGGGTAGCCTAGGCTTCACTCTAGGGCGTTGCTCCTCCAGATCGAATAGCTAGGGACTTAGAATTCAACGCCATAAGAAAAAAATACAACTTAAGTACAACAGTTTTACCATCGTATTAAATGAATAATCGCAAACAGTTTGAAGGTTATGGTCACTTCCACGTTCCGGGCAGCCTAGGCTTAACTGTAGGGCGTTGCTCCACCAGATCGCATAGTTAGGGACTTAGAATTCAACTCGAGAAACATAAAATACAACAAAAATGCAAAAGTTTTTCCGTCGAATAACAGGAATAACTGCAACCAGTGTGAAAGTACTGGTCATTTCTACGTTCCGGGCAACCTAGGCTTCACTCTTGGGCGTTGCTCCATCACATCGAATAGTTACGGCCTTAGAAGTCAACTCCAGAAGCATAAAATACAATATAAATACAACAGTGTTTCCCTTGTATAACAGGAATAATTGCAACCAGTGTAACAGTTATGGTCATTTCTACGTTCCGGGCAACCTTGGCTTAACTGCAGGGCGTTGCTCCACCAGATCGAATAGATTGGGACTTTGAATACAACGCCAGAAGCATAAATTACAATAAAAATGCAACAGTTTTTCCATTGTATAACAGAAATAACTGCAACCAGTGTGAAAGTACTGGTCACTTCTACGTTCGGGTAGCCTAGGCTTCACCCCAGGGCGTTGCTCCACCAGATCGAATAGCTAGGGACTTAGAATTCAACGCCAGAAGAATCAAATACAACTTAAGTACAACAGCTTTACCATCGTATAAAATGATTGATTGCAAACAGTGTGAAAGATATGGTCATTTCTACTTTCCGGGCAACCTAGGCTTAACTCTAGGGCATGTTCCACCAGATTGAGTAGTTAGGGACTTTGAATTCAACGCCAGAAGCATAAAATACAATAAAAATGCAACAGCTTTTCAATCATATAAAAGGAATAACTGCAACCAGTGAGAAAGCACTGGTCATTTCTACGTTCCGGGTAACCTAGGCTTCACTCCAGGGCGTTGCTCCACCAGATCGAACAGCTAGGGAGTTAGAATTCAACGCCAGAAGAATAAAATACAACCTAAGTACAACAATTTTTCCATTGTATAAAACGGATAATTGAAACCAGTGTGAAAGTTATGATCTTTTCTACGTTCCGCGCAACCTGGGCTTCACCCCAGGGCGTTGCTCCACCAGATCCAATAGTTAGGACCTAAGAAGTCGGCGCAAGAAGCATAAAATACAAAATAGATACAACATTTTTTTCATCGTATATAATGTATATTTGCAAACAGTGTGAAAGTAAAGACCATTTGTACGTTCTGGGCAACCTAGGCTTAACTCTAGGGCGTTGCTCCACCAGATCGCATAGTTAGGGACATAGAATTTAACGCCAGAATCATAAAATACAATAAAGATGCAACAGTTTTTCCATCGTATAACAGGAATAATTGCAACCAGTGTGAAGGTAATGGTCTTTTCTATTTCCCGGGCAACCTAGGCTTCACTCTAGGGCGTCCTTCCACCAGATCGGATAGTTAGGGCCTAATAAGTCAACGCCAGAAGCATAAAATACAATATAAATACAACAGCTTTACCATCGTATTTAATGTATATTTGCAAACAGTGTGAAAGTAAAGGTCACTTCTACGTTCCGGGCAACCTAGGCTTAACTGTAGGGCGCTGCACCACCAGATCGAATAGTTAGGGTCTTAGAAGTCAACGCCCGTAGCATGAAATACAAAATAAATACAACAGTTTTTCCATCGTATCAAATGAATATTCGCAAACAGTGTGAAGGTAATGGTCATTTCTACGTTCCGGGCAACCTAGGCTTAACTGTAGGGCGTTGCTCCACCAGATCGAATAGTTAGGGCCTTAGAAGTCAACGCCCGAAGCATAAAATACAAAATAAATAGAACAGTTCTTCCATTGTATAAAACGAATAATTGAAACCAGTGTGAATGTTATGGTCATGTCTACGTTCCGGGCAACCTTGGCTTAACTCCTGGGCGTTGCTCCACCAGATCGAATAGTTAGGGACTTTGAATACAACGCCAGAAGCATAAAATACAATAAAAATGCAACAGTTCTTCCATTGTATAACAGGAATAACTGCAAGCAGTGTGAAGGTAATGGTCACTTCCACGTTCCGGGCAACCTAGGCTTAACTGTATGGCGTTGCTCCACCAGATCGCATAGTTAGGGACTTAGAATTCAACGCAAGAAACATAAAATACAATAAAAATGCAAAAGTTTTTCCGTCGAATAACAGGAATAACTGCAACCAGTGTGAAAGTACTGGTCATTTCTACGTTCGGGGCAACCTAGGCTTCACTCTTGGGCGTTGCTCCACCACATCGAATAGTTACGGCCTTAGATGTCAACTCCAGAAGCATAAAATGCAATATAAATACAACAGCATTTCCATCGTATAAAATGATTGATTGCAAACAGTGTGAAAGTTATGGTCATTTCTACTTTCCGGGCAACCTAGGCTTAACTCTAGGGCATGTTCCACCAGATTGAGTAGTTAGGGACTTTGAATTCAACGCCAGAAGCATAAAATACAATAAAAATGCAACAGCTTTTCAATCGTATAACAGGAATAACTGCAACGAGTGTGAAAGTACTGGTCATTTCTACGTTCCGGGTAACCTTGGCTTCACTCTAGGGCATTGCTCCACCAGATCGAACAGCTAGGGAGTTAGAATTCAACGCCAGAAGAATAAAATACAACTTAAGTACAACAGTTTTTCCATTGTATAAAACGAATAATTGAAACCAGTGTGAAAGTTATGATCTTTTCTACGTTCCGCGCAACCTGGGCTTCACTCCAGGGCGTTGCTCCACCAGATCCAACAGTTAGGACGTAAGAAGTCGGCGCCAGAAGCATAAAATACAAAATAGATACAACAGTTTTTTCATCGTATACAATGTATATTTGCAATCAGTGTGAAAGTAAAGGCCATTTCTACGCTCTGGGCAACCTAGGCTTAACTGTAGGGCGCTGCTCCACCAGATCGAATAGTTAGGGCCTTAGAAGTCAACGCCCGTAGCATGAAATACAAGATAAATACAACAGTTTTTCCATCGTATCAAATGAATATCCGCAAACAGTGTGAAGGTAATGGTCATTTCTACGTTCCGGGCAGCCTAGGCTACACTCTTGGGCGTTGCTCCACCAGACCGAATAGTCAGGGACTTACGAGTCAATGCCCGAAGCATAAAATACAAAATAAATAGAACAGTTTTTCCATTGTATAGAACGAATAATACAACCAGTGAAAAGTTGTGGTCATTTCTACGTTCCGGGCAACCTTGGCTTAACTCCAGGCCGTTGCTCCACCAGATCGAATTGTTAGGGACTTTGAATACAACGCCAGAAGCATAAAATACAATAAAAATGCAACAGTTTTTCCATTGTATAACAGGAATAACTGCCACCAGTGTGAAAGTACTGGTCATTTCTACGGTCCGGGTAGCCTAGGCTTCACTCTAGGGCGTTGCTCCACCAGATCGAAAAGTTAGGGCCTAAGAAGTCAACGCCAGAAGCATAAAATACAATATAAATACAACAGTGTTTCCCTTGTATAACAGGAATAATTGCAACCAGTGTGAAATCTATGGTCATTTCTACGTTCCGGGCATCCTAGGTTTCACTCTAGGGCGTTGCTCCATCACATCGAATAGTTAGGGCCTTAGAAGTCAAGGCCAGAAGCCTAAAATACAACCCAAGTACAACAGTTTTACCATCGTATAAAATGAATAATCGCAAACAGTGTGAAGGTAATGGCCATTACTACGTCCCGGGCAACCTAGGCTTCACTCTAGAGCATTGCGCCACCAGATCGTATAGTTAGGACCTAAGAAGTCAACGCCAGAAGCATAAAATACAATATAAGTACAACAGTTTTTCCCTTGTATAACAGGAATAATTGCAACCAGTTGAAAGCTATGGTCATTTCTACGTTCCGGGCAAGCTAGGCTTCACCATTGGGCGTTGCTCCACCAGATCGAATAGCTAGAGACTTAGAATTCATCGCCAGATGGATAAAATACAACATAAGTATAACAGTTCTTCCATCGTATAAAATGTATAATTGCAAGCAGTGTGAAGGTAATGGTCATTTCTACGTTCCGGGCAACCTAGGCTTCACTCTAGAGCATTGCGCCACCAGATCGAATAGTTAGGGCCTTAGAAGTCAACGCCAGAAGCATAAAATACGATATATGTATAACAGTTTTTCCATCGTATAGAATAAATAATTGCAACCAGTGCGCAAGTAATGGTCATTTCTACGTTCCGAGCATCCTAGGCTCCACTCTAGGGCGTTGCTCCACCACATCGAATAGTTAGGGCCTTAGAAGTCAACGCCAGAAGCATAAAATACGATATATGTACAACAGTTTTTCCATCGTATAGAATAAATAATTGCATCCAGTGCGCAAGTAATGGTCATTTCTACGTTCCGATCAACCTAGCTTTCGCTCGATGGCGTTGCTCCACCACATCGAATAGTTAGGGCCCTAGAAGTCAATGCCAGAAGCATAAAATACAATATAAGTACAACAGTTTTTCCATCGTATAAAACGAATAATTGCAACCAGTATGAAAGCTATGGTCATTTCTACGTTCCGGGCAACAAAGGCTTCACTGTAGGGCGTTGCTCAACCATATCGAATAGCTACGGCCCTAGAAGATAACGCCATAACTATAACATACAATATAAATACAACAGTCTTTCCATCGTATAAAACGGATAATTGCTACCAGTCTAATAGTTATGGTCATTTCTAGGTTCCGGGCAAGCTAGGCTTCACCATTGGGCGTTGCTCCACCAGATCGAATAGTTAGGGCCTAAGAAGTTAACGCCAGAAGCATAAAATACAATATAAATACAACAGCTTTTCCATCGTATATAATGTATATTTGCAAACAGTGTGAAGGTAAATGTCATTTCCACGTTCCGGGCAACCTAGGCTTAACTGTATGGCGTCGCTCCACCAGATCGAATAGTTAGGGCCTTAGAAGTCAACGCCCGAAGCATGAAATACAAAATAAATGGAACAGTTTTTCGATTGTATAGAACGAATAATTGCAACCGGTGTAAAAGTTATGGTCATTTCTACGTTCCGGGCAACCTTGGCTTAACTCCAGGGCGTTGCTCCACCAGATCGCATAGTTAGGGACTTTGAATACAACGCCAGAAGCATAAAATACAATAAAAATGCAACAGTTTTTCCATTGTATAACAGGAATAACTGCAACCAGTGTGAAAGTAATGGTCATTTCTACGTTCCGGGCAACCTAGGCTTCACTCTAGGGCGTTGCTCCACCACATCGTATAGCTAAGGCCTAGGAAGTCAACGCCTGAAGCATAAAATAAAATAAAAATACAACAGTATTTCTATCGTATAAAACGAATAATTGCAACCAGTATGAAAGCTATGGTCACTTCTACGTTCCGGGCAACCTAGGCTTCTCTCTAGGGCGTTGCTCAACCACATCGAATACCTACGGCCCTAGAAGACAACGCCTTAACTATAAAATACAATATAAATACAACAGTTTTTCCATCGTATAAAACGAATAATTGCGACCAGTGTGAAAGCTATGGTCATTTCTACGTTCCGGGCAACCTAGGCTTCACTCTAGGGCGTTGCTCAACCATATCGAATAGCTACGGCCCTAGAAGATAACGCCATAACTATAACATACAATGTAAATACAACAGTCTTTCCATCGTATAAAGCGGATAATTGCTACCAGTCTGATAGTTATGGTCATTTCTACGTTCCGGGCAAGCTAGGCTTCACCATTGGGCGTTGCTCCACCAGATCGAATAGTTAGGGCCTAAGAAGTCAACGCCAGAAGCATAATATACGATATATGTACAACAGTTTTTCCATCGTATAGAATGAATAATTACAACCAGTGTGAAAGTAATGGTCATTTCTACGTTCCGAGCAACCTAGGCTTCGCTCTATGGCGTTGCTCCACCACATCGAATAGTTAGGGCCTTAGAAGTCAATGCCAGAAGCATAAAATACAATATAAGTACAACTGTTTTTTCATCGTATAACAGGAATAATTGCAACAAGCCTGAAGGTAATGGTCATTTCTACGTTTCGGGCAACCTAGGCTTCACTCTAGAGCATTGCTCCACCAGATCGAATAGTTAGGGCCTAAGGAGACAACGCCAGAAGCATAAAATACAATATAAATACAACAGCTTTTCCATCGTATATAATGTATATTTGCAAACAGTGTGAAAGTAAAGGTCATTTCTACGTTCCGGGCAACCTAGGCTTCACTCTAGGGCGTTGTTCTGACAGATCGAGTAGTTAGGGCCCTAGAAGACAACGCCATAACTATAAAATACAATATAAATACAACAGTTTTTCCATCGTATAAAACGAATAATTGCAACCAGTATGAAGGCTATGGTCATTTCTACGTTCCGGGCAACCCAGGCTTCACTCTAGGGCGTTGCTCAACCATATCGTATAGCTACGGCCCTAGAAGACAACGCCATAACTATAAAATACAATATAAATACAACAGTCTTTCCATCGTATAAAACGGATAATTGCAACCAGTCTGATAGTTATGGTCATTTCTACGTTCGGGGCAAGCTAGACTTCACCCTAGGGCGTTGCTCCTCCAGATCGAATAGTTAGGGCCTAAGAAGTCAGCGCCAGAAGCATAAAATACTATTTATGTACAACAGTTTTTCCTTCGTATAGAATGAATAGTTGCAACCAGTGTGAAAGTAATGGTCATTTCTACGTTCCGGGCAACCTAGGCTTCACCCTAGAGCATTGCTCCACCAGATCGAATAGTTAGGGCCTAAGAAGACAACGCCAGAAGCATAAAATACAATATAAATACAACAGCTTTTCCATCGTATATAATGTATATTTGCAAACAGTGTGAAAGTAAAGGTCATTTCTATGTTCCGGGCAACCTAGGCCTCAGTCTAGGGCGTTGTTCCACCAGATCGAATAGTTAGGGCCTAAGAAGTTAACGCCAGAAGCATAAAATACAATATAAATACAACAGCTTTTCCATCGTATATAATGTATATTTGCAAACAGTGTGAAAGTAGATGTCATTTCTACGTTCCGGGCAACCTAGGCTTAACTGTATTGCGTCGCTCCACCAGATCGAATAGTTAGGGCCTTAGAAGTCAACGCCCGAAGCATGAAGTACAAAATAAATAGAACAGTTTTTCGATTGTATAGAACGAATAATTGCAACCAGTGTAAAAGTTATGGTCATTTCTACGTTCCGGGCAACCTTGGCTTAACTCCAGGGCGTTGCTCCACCAGATCGCATAGTTAGGGACTTTGAATACAACGCCAGAAGCATAAAATACAATAAAAATGCAACAGTTTTTCCATTGTATAACAGGAATAACTGCAACCAGTGTGAAAGTACTGGTCATTTCTACGTTCCGGGTAGCCTAGGCTTCACTCTAGGGCGTTGCTCCACCAGATCGAATAGTTAGGGCCTAAGAAGTCAACGCCAGAAGCATAAAATACAATATATATACAACAGTGTTTCCCTTGTATAACAGGAATAAGTGCAACCAGTGTGAAAGCTATGGTCATTTCTACGTTCCGGGTAGCCTAGGCTTCACTCCTGGGCGTTGCTCAACCATATCGAATAGCTACGGCCCTAGAAGATAACGCCATAACTATAACATACAATATAAATACAACAGTCTTTCCATCGTATAAAACGGATAATTGCTACCAGTCTGATAGTTATGGTCATTTCTACGTTCCGGGCAAGCTAGTCTTCACCATTGGGCGTTGCTCCACCAGATCGAATAGTTAGGGCCTAAGAAGTCAACGCCAGAAGCATAAAATACGGTATATGTACA
Organism: Calliopsis andreniformis; assembly: GCF_051401765.1. Classification (NCBI taxonomy): domain Eukaryota; kingdom Metazoa; phylum Arthropoda; class Insecta; order Hymenoptera; family Andrenidae; genus Calliopsis; species Calliopsis andreniformis. The sequence continues at coordinate 23,053,877 of NW_027480422.1, forward strand.
ACAGTTTTTCCATCGTATAGAATGAATAATTGCAACCAGTGTGAAAGTAATGGTCATTTCTACGTTCCGAGCAACCTAGGTTTCGCTCTATGGCGTTGCTCCACCACATCGAATAGTTAGGGCCTTAGATGTCAATGCCAGAAGCATAAAATACAATATAACTACAACAGTTTTTTGATCGTATAACAGGAATAATTGCAACAAGCCTGAAGGTAATGGTCATTTCTACGTTTCGGGTAACCTAGGCTTCACTCTACGGCGTTGCTCCACCAGATCGAATAGCTAGGGACTTTGAATACAACGCCAGAAGCATAAAATACAATAAAAATGCAACAGTTTTTCCATTGTATAACAGGAATAACTGGAACCAGTGTGAAAGTACTGGTCACTTCTACGTTCCGGGTAGCCTAGGCTTCACTCCAGGGCGTTGCTCCACCAGATCGAATAGCTAGGGACTTAGAATTCAACGCCAGAGGTATAAAATACAACTTAAGTACAACAGCTTTACCATCGTATAAAATGAATAATCGCAAACAGTGTGAAGGTAATGGTCACTTCCACGTTCCGGGCAACCTAGGCTACACTATAGGGCGTTGGTCCACCAGATCCAATAGCTAGGGCCTAAGAAGTCAACGCCAGGAGCACCAAATACAAAATAAAGACAACAGTTTTTCCATCGTATAAAACGAATAATTGCAACCCGTATGAAGGCTATGGTCATTTCTACGTTCCGGGCAACCTGGGCTTCACTCTAGGGCGTTGCTCAACCATATCGTATAGCTACGGCCCTAGAACACAACGCCATAACTATAAAATACAATATAAATACAACAGTCTTTCCATCGTATAAAACGGATAATTGCAACCAGTCTGATAGTTATGGTCATTTCTACGTTCGGGGCAAGCTAGGCTTCACCCTAGGGCGTTGCCCCTCCAGATCGAATAGTTAGGGCCTAAGAAGTCAGCGCCAGAAGCATAAAATACGATTTATGTACAACAGTTTTTCCATCGTATAGAATGAATAGTTGCAACCAGTGTGAAAGTAATGGTCGTTTCTACGTTCCGGGCAACCTAGGCTTCAATCTAGAGCATTGCTCCACCAGATCGAATAGTTACGGCCTAAGAAGACAACGCCAGAAGCATAAAATACAATATAAATACAACAGCTTTTCCATCGTATATAATGTATGTTTGCAAACAGTGTGAAAGTAAAGGTCATTTCTACGTTCCGGGCAACCTAGGCTTCACTCTAGGGCGTTGTTCCACCAGATCGAATAGTTAGGGCCTAAGAAGTCAACGCCAGAAGCATAAAATACAATATAAGTACAACAGTTTTTTCCTTGTATAACAGGAATAATTGCAACCAGTGTGAAAGCTATGGTCATTTCTACGTTCCGGACAACCTAGGCTTCACTCTAGGGCGTTTCTCCACCACATCGAAGAGTTGGGGCCTTAGAAGTCAATGCCAGAAGCATAAAATACAATATAAATACAGCAGTTTTTCCACTGTATAATATGAATAATTGCAAACAGTGTGGAAGTAATGGTCATTTCTACGTTCCGGGCTACCTAGGCTTCACTCTAGTGCGTTGCTCCACCACATCGTATAGCTAAGGCCTAGGAAGTCAACGCCTGAAGCATGAAATAAAATAAAAATACAACAGTTATTCTATCGTGTGAAACGAATAATTGCAACCAGTATGAAAGCTATGGTCACTTCTACGTTCCGGGCAACCTAGGCTTCACTCTAGGGCGTTGTTCAACCACATCGAATACCTACGGCCCTAGAAGACAACGCCATAACTATAAAATACAATATAAATACAACAGACTTTCCATCGTATAAAACGAATAATTGCAACCAGTCTGATAGTTATGGCCATTTCTACGTTCCGGGCAACCTAGGCTTCAGCCTAGGGCGTTGCTCCACCAGATCGAATAGTTAGGGCCTTAGAAGTCAACGCCCGAAGCATAAAATACAATAAAGATACAACAGTTTTTCCGTCGCGTAACAGGAATAATTGCATCCAGTGTGATAGTAATGGCCATTTCTACGTTCTGGGGAAACTAGGCTTCACTCTAGGGCGTCGGTCCACCAGATCGAATAGTTAGGGCCTATGAAGTCAACGCCAGAAACATAAAATACAAAATAAATTCAACAGTTTTTCCATCGTATGAAACGAATAATTGCAACCAGTGTGAAAGTTATGGACATTTCTAGGTTCCGGGCAACCTAGGCTGGACTCTGGGGCGTTGCTCCACGAGATCGAATAGTTAGGGCCTTAGAAGTCAACGCCTGAAGCATGAAATAAAATAAAAATACAACAGTTTTTCTATCGTGTAAAACGAATAATTGCAACCAGTATGAAAGCTATGGTCACTTCTACGTTCCGGGCAACCTAGGTTTCACTCTAGGGCGTTGCTCCACCACATCGCATAGTTAGGGCCTTAGAAGTCAAGGCCAGAAGCCTAAAATACAACCCAAGTACAACAGTTTTACCATCGTATAAAATGAATAATCGCAAACAGTGTGAAGGTAATGGCCATTACTACGTCTCGGGCAACCTAGGCTTCACTCTAGAGCATTGCGCCACCAGATCGTATAGTTAGGACCTAAGAAGTCAACGCCAGAAGCATAAAATACAATATAAGTACAACAGTTTTTCCCTTGTATAACAGGAATAATTGCAACCAGTTGAAAGCTATGGTCATTTCTACGTTCCGGGCAAGCTAGGCTTCACCATTGGGCGTTGCTCCACCAGATCGAATAGCTAGAGACTTAGAATTCATCGCCAGATGGATAAAATACAACATAAGTATAACAGTTCTTCCATCGTATAAAATGTATAATTGCAAGCAGTGTGAAGGTAATGGTCATTTCTACGTTCCGGGCAACCTAGGCTTCACTCTAGAGCATTGCGCCACCAGATCGAATAGTTAGGGCCTTAGAAGTCAACGCCAGAAGCATAAAATACGATATATGTACAACAGTTTTTCCATCGTATAGAATAAATAATTGCAACCAGTGCGCAAGTAATGGTCATTTCTACGTTCCGAGCATTCTAGGGTCCACTCTAGGGCGTTGCTCCACCACATCGAATAGTTAGGGCCTTAGAAGTCAACGCCAGAAGAATAAAATACGATATATGTACAACAGTTTTTCCATCGTATAGAATAAATAATTGCATCCAGTGCGCAAGTAAAGGTCATTTCTACGTTCCGATCAACCTAGCTTTCGCTCGATGGCGTTGCTCCACCACATCGAATAGTTAGGGCCCTAGAAGTCAATGCCAGAAGCATAAAATACAATATAAGTACAACAGTTTTTCCATCGTATAAAACGAATAATTGCAACCAGTATGAAAGCTATGGTCATTTCTACGTTCCGGGCAACAAAGGCTTCACTGTAGGGCGTTGCTCAACCATATCGAATAGCTACGGCCCTAGAAGATAACGCCATAACTATAACATACAATATAAATACAACAGTCTTTCCATCGTATAAAACGGATAATTGCTACCAGTCTAATAGTTATGGTCATTTCTAGGTTCCGGGCAAGCTAGGCTTCACCATTGGGCGTTGCTCCACCAGATCGAATAGTTAGGGCCTAAGAAGTTAACGCCAGAAGCATAAAATACAATATAAATACAACAGCTTTTCCATCGTATATAATGTATATTTGCAAACAGTGTGAAAGTAAATGTCATTTCCACGTTCCGGGCAACCTAGGCTTAACTGTATGGCGTCGCTCCACCAGATCGAATAGTTAGGGCCTTAGAAGTCAACGCCCGAAGCATGAAATACAAAATAAATGGAACAGTTTTTCGATTGTATAGAACGAATAATTGCAACCGGTGTAAAAGTTATGGTCATTTCTACGTTCCGGGCAACCTTGGCTTAACTCCAGGGCGTTGCTCCACCAGATCGCATAGTTAGGGACTTTGAATACAACGCCAGAAGCATAAAATACAATAAAAATGCAACAGTTTTTCCATTGTATAACAGGAATAACTGCAACCAGTGTGAAAGTAATGGTCATTTCTACGTTCCGGGCAACCTAGGCTTCACTCTAGGGCGTTGCTCCACCACATCGTATAGCTAAGGCCTAGGAAGTCAACGCCTGAAGCATAAAATAAAATAAAAATACAACAGTTTTTCCATTGTATAAAACGAATAATTGCAACCAGTAAGAAAGTTATGGCCATTTCTACGTTCCCGGCAACATGGGCTTCACTCTTAGACGTTGCCCCACAAGATCGAATAGCTAGGACCTTAGAAGTCAAAGCCAGAAGAAGAAAATACAATAAAAATGCAACAGTTTTTCCATCTTATAGCATGAATAACTGCAACCAGTGTGAAAGTAATGGTCCTTTCTACGCCTCGGGCAACCTAGACTTCACCCTAGGGCGTTGGTCCACCAGATCCAATAGTTAGGGCCATAGAAGACAACGCCAGAAGCACCAAATACAATATAAATACAACAGCTTTTCCATCGTATATAATGTATATTTGCAAACAGTGTGAAAGTAAAGGTCATTTCTACGTTCCGGGCAACCTAGGCTTCACTCTAGGGCGTTGTTCTGACAGATCGAGTAGTTAGGGCCCTAGAAGACAACGCCATAACTATAAAATACAATATAAATACAACAGTTTTTCCATCGTATAAAACGAATAATTGCAACCAGTATGAAGGCTATGGTCATTTCTACGTTCCGGGCAACCCAGGCTTCACTCTAGGGCGTTGCTCAACCATATCGTATAGCTACGGCCCTAGAAGACAACGCCATAACTATAAAATACAATATAAATACAACAGTCTTTCCATCGTATAAAACGGATAATTGCAACCAGTCTGATAGTTATGGTCATTTCTACGTTCGGGGCAAGCTAGACTTCACCCTAGGGCGTTGCTCCTCCAGATCGAATAGTTAGGGCCTAAGAAGTCAGCGCCAGAAGCATAAAATACTATTTATGTACAACAGTTTTTCCTTCGTATAGAATGAATAGTTGCAACCAGTGTGAAAGTAATGGTCATTTCTACGTTCCGGGCAACCTAGGCTTCACCCTAGAGCATTGCTCCACCAGATCGAATAGTTAGGGCCTAAGAAGACAACGCCAGAAGCATAAAATACAATATAAATACAACAGCTTTTCCATCGTATATAATGTTTATTTGCAAACAGTGTGAAAGTAAAGGTCATTTCTATGTTCCGGGCAACCTAGGCCTCAGTCTAGGGCGTTGTTCCACCAGATCGAATAGTTAGGGCCTAAGAAGTTAACGCCAGAAGCATAAAATACAATATAAATACAACAGCTTTTCCATCGTATATAATGTATATTTGCAAACAGTGTGAAAGTAGATGTCATTTCTACGTTCCGGGCAACCTAGGCTTAACTGTATTGCGTCGCTCCACCAGATCGAATAGTTAGGGCCTTAGAAGTCAACGCCCGAAGCATGAAGTACAAAATAAATAGAACAGTTTTTCGATTGTATAGAACGAATAATTGCAACCAGTGTAAAAGTTATGGTCATTTCTACGTTCCGGGCAACCTTGGCTTAACTCCAGGGCGTTGCTCCACCAGATCGCATAGTTAGGGACTTTGAATACAACGCCAGAAGCATAAAATACAATAAAAATGCAACAGTTTTTCCATTGTATAACAGGAATAACTGCAACCAGTGTGAAAGTACTGGTCATTTCTACGTTCCGGGTAGCCTAGGCTTCACTCTAGGGCGTTGCTCCACCAGATCGAATAGTTAGGGCCTAAGAAGTCAACGCCAGAAGCATAAAATACAATATATATACAACAGTGTTTCCCTTGTATAACAGGAATAAGTGCAACCAGTGTGAAAGCTATGGTCATTTCTACGTTCCGGGTAGCCTAGGCTTCACTCCTGGGCGTTGCTCAACCATATCGAATAGCTACGGCCCTAGAAGATAACGCCATAACTATAACATACAATATAAATACAACAGTCTTTCCATCGTATAAAACGGATAATTGCTACCAGTCTGATAGTTATGGTCATTTCTACGTTCCGGGCAAGCTAGTCTTCACCATTGGGCGTTGCTCCACCAGATCGAATAGTTAGGGCCTAAGAAGTCAACGCCAGAAGCATAAAATACGGTATATGTACAACAGTTTTTCCATCGTATAGAATGAATAATTGCAACCAGTGTGAAAGTAATGGTCATTTCTACGTTCCGAGCAACCTAGGTTTCGCTCTATGGCGTTGCTCCACCACATCGAATAGTTAGGGCCTTAGAAGTCAATGCCAGAAGCATAAAATACAATATAACTACAACAGTTTTTTCATCGTATAACAGGAATAATTGCAACAAGCCTGAAGGTAATGGTCATTTCTACGTTTCGGGTAACCTAGGCTTCACTCTACGGCGTTGCTCCACCAGATCGAATAGCTAGGGACTTTGAATACAACGCCAGAAGCATAAAATACAATAAAAATGCAACAGTTTTTCCATTGTATAACAGGAATAACTGGAACCAGTGTGATAGTACTGGTCACTTCTACGTTCCGGGTAGCCTAGGCTTCACTCCAGGGCGTTGCTCCACCAGATCGAATAGCTAGGGACTTAGAATTCAACGCCAGAGGTATAAAATACAACTTAAGTACAACAGCTTTACCATCGTATAAAATGAATAATCGCAAACAGTGTGAAGGTAATGGTCACTTCCACGTTCCGGGCAACCTAGGCTACACTATAGGGCGTTGGTCCACCAGATCCAATAGCTAGGGCCTAAGAAGTCAACGCTAGGAGCACCAAATACAAAATAAAGACAACAGTTTTTCCATCGTATAAAACGAATAATTGCAACCAGTATGAAGGCTATGGTCATTTCTACGTTCCGGGCAACCTGGGCTTCACTCTAGGGCGTTGCTCAACCATATCGTATAGCTACGGCCCTAGAACACAACGCCATAACTATAAAATACAATATAAATACAACAGTCTTTCCATCGTATAAAACGGATAATTGCAACCAGTCTGATAGTTATGGTCATTTCTACGTTCGGGGCAAGCTAGGCTTCACCCTAGGGCGTTGCCCCTCCAGATCGAATAGTTAGGGCCTAAGAAGTCAGCGCCAGAAGCATAAAATACGATTTATGTACAACAGTTTTTCCATCGTATGGAATGAATAGTTGCAACCAGTGTGAAAGTAATGGTCGTTTCTACGTTCCGGGCAACCTAGGCTTCAATCTAGAGCATTGCTCCACCAGATCGAATAGTTACGGCCTAAGAAGACAACGCCAGAAGCATAAAATACAATATAAATACAACAGCTTTTCCATCGTATATAATGTATGTTTGCAAACAGTGTGAAAGTAAAGGTCATTTCTACGTTCCGGGCAACCTAGGCTTCACTCTAGGGCGTTGTTCCACCAGATCGAATAGTTAGGGCCTAAGAAGTCAACGCCAGAAGCATAAAATACAATATAAATACAACAGCTTTTCCATCGTATATAATGTATATTTACAAACAGTGTGAAGGAAATGGTCACTTCCACGTTTCGGGCAACCTAGGCTTCGCTCTATGGCGTGGCTCCACCAGATCGAATAGTTAGGGCCTAAGAAGTCAACGCCAGAAGCATAAAATACAATATAAGTACAACAGCTTTTTCCTTGTATAACAGGAATAATTGCAACCAGTGTGAAAGCTATGGTCATTTCTACGTTCCGGACAACCTAGGCTTCACTCTAGGGCGTTTCTCCACCACATCGAAGAGTTGGGGCCTTAGAAGTCAATGCCAGAAGCATAAAATACAATATAAATACAGCAGTTTTTCCACTGTATAATATGAATAATTGCAAACAGTGTGGAAGTAATGGTCATTTCTACGTTCCGGGCTACCTAGGCTTCACTCTAGTGCGTTGCTCCACCACATCGTATAGCTAAGGCCTAGGAAGTCAACGCCTGAAGCATGAAATAAAATAAAAATACAATAGTTTTTCTATCGTGTGAAACGAATAATTGCAACCAGTATGAAAGCAATGGTCACTTCTACGTTCCGGGCAACCTAGGCTTCACTCTAGGGCGTTGTTCAACCACATCGAATACCTACGGCCCTAGAAGACAACGCCATAACTATAAAATACAATATAAATACAACAGACTTTCCATCGTATAAAACGAATAATTGCAACCAGTCTGATAGTTATGGCCATTTCTACGTTCCGGGCAACCTAGGCTTCAGCCTAGGGCGTTGCTCCACCAGATCGAATAGTTAGGGCCTTAGAAGTCAACGCCCGAAGCATAAAATACAATAAAGATACAACAGTTTTTCCATCGCGTAACAGGAATAATTGCATCCAGTGTGATAGTAATGGCCATTTCTACGTTCTGGGGAAACTAGGCTTCACTCTAGGGCGTCGGTCCACCAGATCGAATAGTTAGGGCCTATGAAGTCAACGCCAGAAACATAAAATACAAAATAAATTCAACAGTTTTTCCATCGTATGAAACGAATAATTGCAACCAGTGTGAAAGTTATGGACATTTCTACGTTCCGGGCAACCTAGGCTGGACTCTGGGGCGTTGCTCCACGAGATCGAATAGTTAGGGCCTTAGAAGTCAACGCCTGAAGCATGAAATAAAATAAAAATACAACAGTTTTTCTATCGTGTAAAACGAATAATTGCAACCAGTATGAAAGCTATGGTCACTTCTACGTTCCGGGCAACCTAGGTTTCACTCTAGGGCGTTGCTCCACCACATCGCATAGTTAGGGCCTTAGAAGTCAAGGACAGAAGCATATAATACAACCCAAGTACAACAGTTTTACCATCGTATATATTGTATATTTGCAAACAGTGTGAAAGTAAAGGTCATTTCTACGTTCCGGGCAACCTAGGCTTCACTCTAGGGCGTTGGTCCACCAGATCCAATAGCTAGGGCCTAAGAAGTCAACGCCAGGAGCACCAAATACAAAATAAATACAACAGTTTTTCCATCGTATAAAACGAATAATTGCAACCAGTATGAAAGCTATGGTCATTTCTACGTTCCGGGCAACCTAGGCTTCACTCTAGGGCGTTGCTCAACCATATCGAATAGCTACGGTCCTAGAAGACAACGCCATAACTATAAAATACTATATAATTACAACAGTCTTTCCATCGTATAAAACGGGTAATTGCAACCTTTCTGATAGTTATGGTCATTTCTACGTTCCGGGCAAGCTAGGCTTCACCATAGGGCGTTGCTCCACCACATCGAATAGTTAGGGCCTAAGAAGTTAACGCCAGAAGCATAAAATACGATATATGTACAACAGTTTTTCCATCGTATAGAATGAATAGTTGCAACCAGTGTGCAAGTAATGGTCATTTCTACGTTCCGAGCAACCTAGATTTCGCTCTATGGCGTTGCTCCACCACATCGAAAAGTTAGGGCCTTAGAAGTCAATGCCAGAAGCATAAAATACAATATAAATACAACAGTTTTCTCATCGTATAACAGGAATAATTGCAACAAGCCTGAAGGTAATGGACATTTCTACGTTTCGGGTAACCTAGGCTTCACTCTACGGCGTTGCTCTACCAGATCGAATAGCTAGGGACTTAGAATACAACGCCAGAAGAATAAAATGCAACATAAGTATAACAGTTCCTCCATCGTATAAAATGTATAATTGCAAGCAGTGTGACGGTAATGGTCATTTCTACATTCCGGGCAACCTAGGCTTCACTCTAGAGCATTGCTCCACCAGATCGAATAGCTAGGGCCTAGGAAGACAACGCCAGAAGCATAAAATACAATATAAATACAACAGCTTTTCCATCGTATATAATGTATATTTGCAAACAGTGTGAAAGTAAAGGTCATTTCTACGTTCCGGGCAACCTAGGCTTAACTGTAGGGCGTCGCCCCACCAGATCGAATAGTGAGGGCCTTTGAAGTCAACGCCCGAAGCATGAAATACAAAATAAATAGAACAGTTTTTCCATTGTATCGAACGAATAACTGCAACCAGTGTGAAAGTTATGGTCATTTCTACGTTCCGGCCAACCTTGGCTTAACTCCAGGGCGTTGCTCCACCAGATCGAATAGTTAGGGACTATGAATAAAACGCCAGAAGCATAAAATACAATAAAAATGCAACAGTTTTTCCATTGTATAACAGGAATAACTGCAACCAGTGTGAAAGTACTGGTCATTTCTACGTTCCGGGTAGCCTAGGCTTCACACTAGGGCGTTGCTCCACCAGATCGAATAGTTAGGGCCTAAGAAGTCAACGCCAGAAGCATAAAATACAATATATATACAACAGTGTTTCCCTTGTATAACAGGAATAAGTGCAACCAGTGTGAAAGCTATGGTCATTTCTACGTTCCGGGTAGCCTAGGCTTCACTCCTGGGCGTTGCTCAACCATATCGAATAGCTACGGCCCTAGAAGATAACGCCATAACTATAACATACAATATAAATACAACAGTCTTTCCATCGTATAAAACGGATAATTGCTACCAGTCTGATAGTTATGGTCATTTCTACGTTCCGGGCAAGCTAGTCTTCACCATTGGGCGTTGCTCCACCAGATCGAATAGTTCGGGCCTAAGAAGTCAACGCCAGAAGCATAAAATACGGTATATGTACAACAGTTTTTCCATCGTATAGAATGAATAATTGCAACCAGTGTGAAAGTAATGGTCATTTCTACGTTCCGAGCAACCTAGGTTTCGCTCTATGGCGTTGCTCCACCACATCGAATAGTTAGGGCTTTAGAAGTCAATGCCAGAAGCATAAAATACAATATAACTACAACAGTTTTTTCATCGTATAACAGGAATAATTGCAACAAGCCTGAAGGTAATGGTCATTTCTACGTTTCGGGTAACCTAGGCTTCACTCTACGGCGTTGCTCCACCAGATCGAATAGCTAGGGACTTTGAATACAACGCCAGAAGCATAAAATACAATAAAAATGCAACAGTTTTTCCATTGTATAACAGGAATAACTGGAACCAGTGTGAAAGTACTGGTCACTTCTACGTTCCGGGTAGCCTAGGCTTCAGTCCAGGGCGTTGCTCCACCAGATCGAATAGCTAGGGACTTAGAATTCAACGCCAGAGGTATAAAATACAACTTAAGTACAACAGCTTTACCATCGTATAAAATGAATAATCGCAAACAGTGTGAAGGTAATGGTCACTTCCACGTTCCGGGCAACCTAGGCTTCACTATAGGGCGTTGGTCCACCAGATCCAATAGCTAGGGCCTAAGAAGTCAACGCCAGGAGCACCAAATACAAAATAAAGACAACAGTTTTTCCATCGTATAAAACGAATAATTGCAACCTGTATGAAGGCTATGGTCATTTCTACGTTCCGGGCAACCTGGGCTTCACTCTAGGGCGTTGCTCAACCATATCGTATAGCTACGGCCCTAGAAGACAACGCCATAACTATAAAATACAATATAAATACAACAGTCTTTCCATCGTATAAAACGGATAATTGCAACCAGTCTGATAGTTATGGTCATTTCTACGTTCGGGGCAAGCTAGGCTTCACCCTAGGGCGTTGCCCCTCCAGATCGAATAGTTAGGGCCTAAGAAGTCAGCGCCAGATGAATAAAATACGATTTATGTACAACAGTTTTTCCATCGTACAGAATGAATAGTTGCAACCAGTGTGAAAGTAGTGGTCATTTCTACGTTCCGGGCAACCTAGGCTTCAATCTAGAGCATTGCTCCACCAGATCGAATAGTTACGGCCTAAGAAGACAACGCCAGAAGCATAAAATACAATATAAATACAACAGCTTTTCCATCGTATATAATGTATGTTTGCAAACAGTGTGAAAGTAAAGGTCATTTCTACGTTCCGGGCAACCTAGGCTTAACTGTAGGGCGTCGCTCCACCAGATCGAATAGTTAGGGCGTTAGAAGTCAACGTCCGAAGCATGAAATACAAAATAAATAGAACTGTTTTTCCATTGTATAGAACGAATAATTGCACCAGTGTGAAAGTTATGGTCATTTCTACGTTCCGGGCAACCTAGGCTTCACTCTAGGGCGTCGGTCCACCAGATCCAATAGCTAGCGACATAGAAGTCAACGCCAGAAGCATAACATACAATAAAAATACAACATTTTTTCCAACGTGTAACAGGAATAATTGCAACCAGTGTAAAAGTAATGGCCATTTCTACGTTCCGGGCAACCTGGGCTTCACTCTAGGGCGTTGCTCCACCAGATCGAATAGTTAGGTCCTAACAAGTCAACGCCAGAGGCATAAAGCACAATATAAATACAAAAGCTGTTCCATCGTATAAAACGAATAATTGCAACCAGTGTGAAAGTGATGGTCATTTCTACGTTCCGGGATACCTAGCCTCCACTCAAGGGCGTTGCTCCACCACATCTAATAGCTACGGCCTTAGAAGTCAACGCCAGAAGCATAAAATACAATACAAATACAAGGGTTTCTCCATCGTATAAAGTGAATTATTGCAAACAGTGTGAAAGGAATGGTCATTTCTACGTTCAGGGCAACCTAGGCTTCACTCTAGGGCGTTGCTCCACCAGATCGAATAGCTATTGCCTTAGAAGTCAACGCCCGAAGCATAAAATCCAATAAAGATACAACAGATTTTCCATCGTATAACAGTAGTAATAGCAACCAGTGTGGAAGTGATGGTCATTTCTACGTTCCGGGCAACATAGGCTTCACACTAGGGCGTTGCTCCACCAGATCGAATAGCTAGCGACATAGAAGTCAACGTCAGAAGCATAACATACAATAAAAATGCAACAGTTTTTCCAACGTATAACTGGAATAATTGCAGCCAGTGTGAAAGTATTGGCCATTTCTACGTTCCGGGCAACCTAGGCTTCACTCTAGGGCGTTGCTCTACCAGATCGAATAGCTAGCGATATAGAAGTCATCGTCAGAAGCATAAAATACAATAAAAATACAATAGCTTTTGCATCGTATAAAATGAATAATTGCAATCAGTGTGAATGTAACGGTCATTTCTACGTTCCGGGTAACCTAGGCTTCACTCTAGGGCGTTGCAGCACCATATCCAATTGCTAGCGACATAGAAGTCAACACCAGAAGCATAAAATACAATAAAAATGCAACAGTTTTTCCAACGTATAACTGGAATAATTGCAACCAGTGTGAAGCTAACGGTCATTTCTACGTTCCGGGCAACCTAGGCTTCCCTCTATGGCGTTGGTCCACCAGATCGCATAGTTAGGGCTTATGAAGTCAATGCAAGAAGATAAAATACAAAATAAATTCAACAGTTTTTCAATCGTATAACAGAAATAATTGCAACCAGTGTGAAGGTAATGGTCATTTCTACGTTCCGGGCAACCTAGGCTTCACTCTAGGGCTTTAGTCCACCAGATCGAATAGCTAGGGACTTAGAATTCATCGCCAGACGCATAAAATACAATAAAAATACAACAGTTATTCCATCGTATAACACAAGTCATTGCAACAAGTGTGATGGTAATGGTCATTTCTACGTTCCGGGCAACCTAGGCTTCACTCTAGGGCGCTGGCCCACCAGATCGAATAGTTAGGGCCTAAGAAGTCAACGTCACAAGCATAAAATACAAAATAAATACAACAGCTGTTCCATCGTATAAAACGAATAATTGCAACCAGTGTAAAAGTTATGGTCATTTCTACGTTCCGGGCAACCTTGGCTTAACTCCAGGGCGTCGCTCCACCAGATCGAATAGTTAGGGACCTTGAATACAACGCTAGAAGCATAAAATACAATAAAAATGCAACAGTTTTTCCATTGTATAACAGGGATAACTGCAACCAGTGTGAAAGTACTGGTCATTTCTACGGTCCGGGTAACCTAGGCTTCACTCTAGGGCGTTGCTCCACCAGATCGAAAAGTTAGGGCCTAATAAGTCAACGCCAGATGCATAAAATACAATATAAGTACAACAGTGTTTCCCTTGTATAACAGGAATAATTGCAACCAGTGTGAAATCTATGGTCATTTCTATGTTCCGGGCAACCTAGGTTTCACTCTAGGGCGTTGCTCCACCACATCGAATAGTTAGGGCCTTAGAAGTCAAGGCCAGAAGCCTAAAATACAACCCAAGTACAACAGTTTTACCATCGTATAAAATGAATAATCGCAAACAGTGTGAAGGTAATGGCCATTACTACGTCCCGGGCAACCTAGGCTTCACTCTAGGGCGTTGCTCCACCAGACCGAATAGTCAGCGACTTCCGAGTCAACTCCCGAAGCATAAAATACAAAATAAATAGAACAGTTTTTCCATTGTATAGAACGAATAATTTCAACCAGTGTAAAAGTTATGGTCATTTCTACTATCCGGGCAACCTTGGCTTAACTCCAGGCTGTTGCTCCACCAGATCGAATAGTTAGGGACTTTGAATACAACGCCAGAGGCATAAAATACAATAAAAATGCAACAGTTTTTCCATTGTATAACAGGAATAACTGCAACCAGTGTGAAAGTACTGGTCATTTCTACGTTCCTGGTAGCCGAGGCTTCACTCCAGGGCGTTGCTCCACCAGATCGAATAGCTAGAGACTTAGAATTCAGCGCCAGAAGAATAAAATGCAACTTAAGTACAACAGCTTTACCATCGCATAAAATGAATAATCGCAAACAGTGTGAAGGTAATGGTCACTTCTACGTTCCGGGCAACCTAGGCTTCACTCTAGGGCGTTGCTCCACCAGATCGAATAGTTAGGGCCTAAGAAGTCAACGCCAGAAGCATAAAATACGATATATGTACAACAGTTATTCCATCGTATAGATGGAATAATTGCAACCAGTGTGCAAGTAATGGTCATTTCTACGTTCCGAGCAACCTAGGTTTCGCTCCATGGCGTTGCTCCACCACATCGAATAGTTAGGGCCTTAGAAGTCAATGCCAGAAGCATAAAACACAATATAAATACAACAGTTTTTTCATCGTATGACAGGAATAATTGCAACAAGCCTGAAGGTAATGGTCATTTCTACGTTTCGGGAAACCTAGGCTTCACTCTAGGGCGTTGCTCCACCAGATCGAATAGCTAGGGCCTTAGAATTCAACGCCAGAAGAATAAAATACAACATAAGTATAACAGTTCTTCCATCGTATAAAATGTATAATAGCAAGCAGTGTGAAGGTAATGGTCATTTCTACGTTCCGGGCAACCTAGGCTTCACTCTAGGGCGTTGTTCCACCAGATCGAATAGTTAGGGCCTAAGAAGTCAACGCCGGAAGCATAAAATACCATATAAATACAACAGATTTTCCATCGTATATAATGTATACTTGCAAACAGTGTGAAAGTAAAGGTCATTTCTACGTTCCGGGCAACCTAGGCTTAACTGTAGGGCGTCGCTCCACCAGATCGAATAGTTAGGGCGTTAGAAGTCAACGCCCGAAGCATGAAACACAAAATAAATAGAACTGTTTTTCCATCGTATAGGACGAATAATTGCAACCAGTGTGAAAGTTATGGTCATTTCTACGTACCGGGCAACCTTGGCTTAACTCCAGGGCATTGTTCCACCAGATCGAATAGTTAGGGACTTTGAATGCAACGCTAGAAGCATAAAATACAACATAAGTATAGCAGTCCTTCCATCGTATAAAATGTATAATTGCAAGCAGTGTGAAGGTAATGGTCATTTCTACGTTCCGGGCAACCTAGGCTTCACTCTAGAGCATTGCTCCACCAGAT
This sequence comes from Calliopsis andreniformis, assembly GCF_051401765.1. NCBI lineage: Eukaryota > Metazoa > Arthropoda > Insecta > Hymenoptera > Andrenidae > Calliopsis > Calliopsis andreniformis. Next base: position 23,069,587 of record NW_027480422.1, read on the forward strand.
CGAATAGTTAGGGCCTAAGAAGTCAACGCCAGAAGCCTAAAATACGATATATGTACAACACTTTTTCCATCGTATAGAATGAATAATTGCAAGCAGTGTGAAGGTAATGGTCATTTCTACGTTCCGGGCAACCTAGGCTTCACTCTAGAGCATTGCTCCACCAGATCGAATAGTTAGGGCCTAAGAAGACAAAGCCAGAAGCATAAAATACAATATAAATACAACAGCTTTTCCATCGTATATAATGTATATTTGCAAACAGTGTGAAGGTAAAGGTCATTTCTACGTTCCGGGCGACCTAGGCTTCACTCTTGGCCGTTGTTCCACCAGATCGAATAGTTAGGGCCTAAGAAGTCAACGCCAGAAGCATAAAATACAATATAAATACAACAGCTTTTCCATCGTATATAATGTATATTTGCAAACAGTGTGAAAGTAAAGGTCATTTCAACGTTCCGGGCAACCTAGGCTTAACTGTAGGGCGTCGCTCCACCAGATGGAATAGTTAGGGCCTTAGAAGTTAACGCCCGAAGCATGAAATACAAAATAAATAGAACAGATTTTCCATTGTATAGAACGAATAATTGCAACCAGTGTAAAAGTTATGGTCATTTCTACGTACCGGGCAACCTTGGCTTAACTCCAGGGCGTTGCTCCACCAGATCGAATAGTTAGGGACTTTGAATACAACGCTAGAAGCATAAAATACAACATAAGTATACCAGTTCTTCCATCGTATAAAATGTATAATTACAAGCAGTGTGAAGGTAATGGGCATTTCTACGTTCCGGGCAACCTAGGCTTCACTCTAGAGCATTGCTCCACCAGATCGAATAGTTAGGGCCTAAGAAGTCAACGCCAGAAGCATAAAATACGATATATGTACAACACTTTTTCCATCGTATAGAATGAATAATTGCAACCAGTGTGCAAGTAATGGTCATTTCTACGTTCCGAGCAACCTAGGTTTCGCTCCATGGCGTTGCTCCACCACATCGAATAGTTAGGGCCTTAGAAGTCAATGCCAGAAGCATAAAATACAATATAAATACAACAGTTTTTTCATCGTATAACAGGAATAATTGCAACAAGCCTGAAGGTAATGGTCATTTCTACGTTCCGATCAACCTAGCTTTCGCTCGATGGCGTTGCTCCACCACATCGAATAGTTAGGGCCCTAGAAGTCAATGCCAGAAGCATAAAATACAATATAAGTACAACAGTTTTTCCATCGTATAAAACGAATAATTGCAACCAGTATGAAAGCTATGGTCATTTCTACGTTCCGGGCAACAAAGGCTTCACTGTAGGGCGTTGCTCAACCATATCGAATAGCTACGGCCCTAGAAGATAACGCCATAACTATAACATACAATATAAATACAACAGTCTTTCCATCGTATAAAACGGATAATTGCTACCAGTCTAATAGTTATGGTCATTTCTAGGTTCCGGGCAAGCTAGGCTTTACCATTGGGCGTTGCTCCACCAGATCGAATAGTTAGGGCCTAAGAAGTTAACGCCAGAAGCATAAAATACAATATAAATACAACAGCTTTTCCATCGTATATAATGTATATTTGCAAACAGTGTGAAGGTAAATGTCATTTCCACGTTCCGGGCAACCTAGGCTTAACTGTATGGCGTCGCTCCACCAGATCGAATAGTTAGGGCCTTAGAAGTCAACGCCCGAAGCATGAAATACAAAATAAATGGAACAGTTTTTCGATTGTATAGAACGAATAATTGCAACCGGTGTAAAAGTTATGGTCATTTCTACGTTCCGGGCAACCTTGGCTTAACTCCAGGGCGTTGCTCCACCAGATCGCATAGTTAGGGACTTTGAATACAACGCCAGAAGCATAAAATACAATAAAAATGCAACAGTTTTTCCATTGTATAACAGGAATAACTGCAACCAGTGTGAAAGTAATGGTCATTTCTACGTTCCGGGCAACCTAGGCTTCACTCTAGGGCGTTGCTCCACCACATCGTATAGCTAAGGCCTAGGAAGTCAACGCCTGAAGCATAAAATAAAATAAAAATACAACAGTATTTCTATCGTATAAAACGAATAATTGCAACCAGTATGAAAGCTATGGTCACTTCTACGTTCCGGGCAACCTAGGCTTCTCTCTAGGGCGTTGCTCAACCACATCGAATACCTACGGCCCTAGAAGACAACGCCATAACTATAAAATACAATATAAATACAACAGTTTTTCCATCGTATAAAACGAATAATTGCGACCAGTGTGAAAGCTATGGTCATTTCTACGTTCCGGGCAACCTAGGCTTCACTCTAGGGCGTTGCTCAACCATATCGAATAGCTACGGCCCTAGAAGATAACGCCATAACTATAACATACAATGTAAATACAACAGTCTTTCCATCGTATAAAGCGGATAATTGCTACCAGTCTGATAGTTATGGTCATTTCTACGTTCCGGGCAAGCTAGGCTTCACCATTGGGCGTTGCTCCACCAGATCGAATAGTTAGGGCCTAAGAAGTCAACGCCAGAAGCATAATATACGATATATGTACAACAGTTTTTCCATCGTATAGAATGAATAATTACAACCAGTGTGAAAGTAATGGTCATTTCTACGTTCCGAGAAACCTAGGCTTCGCTCTATGGCGTTGCTCCACCACATCGAATAGTTAGGGCCTTAGAAGTCAATGCCAGAAGCATAAAATACAATATAAGTACAACAGTTTTTTCATCGTATAACAGGAATAATTGCAACAAGCCTGAAGGTAATGGTCATTTCTACGTTTCGGGCAACCTAGGCTTCACTCTAGAGCATTGCTCCACCAGATCGAATAGTTAGGGCCTAAGGAGACAACGCCAGAAGCATAAAATACAATATAAATACAACAGCTTTTCCATCGTATATAATGTATATTTGCAAACAGTGTGAAAGTAAAGGTCATTTCTACGTTCCGGGCAACCTAGGCTTCACTCTAGGGCGTTGTTCTGACAGATCGAGTAGTTAGGGCCCTAGAAGACAACGCCATAACTATAAAATACAATATAAATACAACAGTTTTTCCATCGTATAAAACGAATAATTGCAACCAGTATGAAGGCTATGGTCATTTCTACGTTCCGGGCAACCCAGGCTTCACTCTAGGGCGTTGCTCAACCATATCGTATAGCTACGGCCCTAGAAGACAACGCCATAACTATAAAATACAATATAAATACAACAGTCTTTCCATCGTATAAAACGGATAATTGCAACCAGTCTGATAGTTATGGTCATTTCTACGTTCGGGGCAAGCTAGACTTCACCCTAGGGCGTTGCTCCTCCAGATCGAATAGTTAGGGCCTAAGAAGTCAGCGCCAGAAGCATAAAATACTATTTATGTACAACAGTTTTTCCTTCGTATAGAATGAATAGTTGCAACCAGTGTGAAAGTAATGGTCATTTCTACGTTCCGGGCAACCTAGGCTTCACCCTAGAGCATTGCTCCACCAGATCGAATAGTTAGGGCCTAAGAAGACAACGCCAGAAGCATAAAATACAATATAAATACAACAGCTTTTCCATCGTATATAATGTATATTTGCAAACAGTGTGAAAGTAAAGGTCATTTCTATGTTCCGGGCAACCTAGGCCTCAGTCTAGGGCGTTGTTCCACCAGATCGAATAGTTAGGGCCTAAGAAGTTAACGCCAGAAGCATAAAATACAATATAAATACAACAGCTTTTCCATCGTATATAATGTATATTTGCAAACAGTGTGAAAGTAGATGTCATTTCTACGTTCCGGGCAACCTAGGCTTAACTGTATTGCGTCGCTCCACCAGATCGAATAGTTAGGGCCTTAGAAGTCAACGCCCGAAGCATGAAGTACAAAATAAATAGAACAGTTTTTCGATTGTATAGAACGAATAATTGCAACCAGTGTAAAAGTTATGGTCATTTCTACGTTCCGGGCAACCTTGGCTTAACTCCAGGGCGTTGCTCCACCAGATCGCATAGTTAGGGACTTTGAATACAACGCCAGAAGCATAAAATACAATAAAAATGCAACAGTTTTTCCATTGTATAACAGGAATAACTGCAACCAGTGTGAAAGTACTGGTCATTTCTACGTTCCGGGTAGCCTAGGCTTCACTCTAGGGCGTTGCTCCACCAGATCGAATAGTTAGGGCCTAAGAAGTCAACGCCAGAAGCATAAAATACAATATATATACAACAGTGTTTCCCTTGTATAACAGGAATAAGTGCAACCAGTGTGAAAGCTATGGTCATTTCTACGTTCCGGGTAGCCTAGGCTTCACTCCTGGGCGTTGCTCAACCATATCGAATAGCTACGGCCCTAGAAGATAACGCCATAACTATAACATACAATATAAATACAACAGTCTTTCCATCGTATAAAACGGATAATTGCTACCAGTCTGATAGTTATGGTCATTTCTACGTTCCGGGCAAGCTAGTCTTCACCATTGGGCGTTGCTCCACCAGATCGAATAGTTAGGGCCTAAGAAGTCAACGCCAGAAGCATAAAATACGGTATATGTACAACAGTTTTTCCATCGTATAGAATGAATAATTGCAACCAGTGTGAAAGTAATGGTCATTTCTACGTTCCGAGCAACCTAGGTTTCGCTCTATGGCGTTGCTCCACCACATCGAATAGTTAGGGCCTTAGATGTCAATGCCAGAAGCATAAAATACAATATAACTACAACAGTTTTTTCATCGTATAACAGGAATAATTGCAACAAGCCTGAAGGTAGTGGTCATTTCTACGTTTCGGGTAACCTAGGCTTCACTCTACGGCGTTGCTCCACCAGATCGAATAGCTAGGGACTTTGAATACAACGCCAGAAGCATAAAATACAATAAAAATGCAACAGTTTTTCCATTGTATAACAGGAATAACTGGAACCAGTGTGAAAGTACTGGTCACTTCTACGTTCCGGGTAGCCTAGGCTTCACTCCAGGGCGTTGCTCCACCAGATCGAATAGCTAGGGACTTAGAATTCAACGCCAGAGGTATAAAATACAACTTAAGTACAACAGCTTTACCATCGTATAAAATGAATAATCGCAAACAGTGTGAAGGTAATGGTCACTTCCACGTTCCGGGCAACCTAGGCTACACTATAGGGCGTTGGTCCACCAGATCCAATAGCTAGGGCCTAAGAAGTCAACGCCAGGAGCACCAAATACAAAATAAAGACAACAGTTTTTCCATCGTATAAAACGAATAATTGCAACCAGTATGAAGGCTATGGTCATTTCTACGTTCCGGGCAACCTGGGCTTCACTCTAGGGCGTTGCTCAACCATATCGTATAGCTACGGCCCTAGAACACAACGCCATAACTATAAAATACAATATAAATACAACAGTCTTTCCATCGTATAAAACGGATAATTGCAACCAGTCTGATAGTTATGGTCATTTCTACGTTCGGGGCAAGCTAGGCTTCACCCTAGGGCGTTGCCCCTCCAGATCGAATAGTTAGGGCCTAAGAAGTCAGCGCCAGAAGCATAAAATACGATTTATGTACAACAGTTTTTCCATCGTATAGAATGAATAGTTGCAACCAGTGTGAAAGTAATGGTCGTTTCTACGTTCCGGGCAACCTAGGCTTCAATCTAGAGCATTGCTCCACCAGATCGAATAGTTACGGCCTAAGAAGACAACGCCAGAAGCATAAAATACAATATAAATACAACAGCTTTTCCATCGTATATAATGTATGTTTGCAAACAGTGTGAAAGTAAAGGTCATTTCTACGTTCCGGGCAACCTAGGCTTCACTCTAGGGCGTTGTTCCACCAGATCGAATAGTTAGGGCCTAAGAAGTCAACGCCAGAAGCATAAAATACAATATAAGTACAACAGTTTTTTCCTTGTATAACAGGAATAATTGCAACCAGTGTGAAAGCTATGGTCATTTCTACGTTCCGGACAACCTAGGCTTCACTCTAGGGCGTTTCTCCACCACATCGAAGAGTTGGGGCCTTAGAAGTCAATGCCAGAAGCATAAAATACAATATAAATACAGCAGTTTTTCCACTGTATAATATGAATAATTGCAAACAGTGTGGAAGTAATGGTCATTTCTACGTTCCGGGCTACCTAGGCTTCACTCTAGTGCGTTGCTCCACCACATCGTATAGCTAAGGCCTAGGAAGTCAACGCCTGAAGCATGAAATAAAATAAAAATACAACAGTTTTTCTATCGTGTGAAACGAATAATTGCAACCAGTATGAAAGCTATGGTCACTTCTACGTTCCGGGCAACCTAGGCTTCACTCTAGGGCGTTGTTCAACCACATCGAATACCTACGGCCCTAGAAGACAACGCCATAACTATAAAATACAATATAAATACAACAGACTTTCCATCGTATAAAACGAATAATTGCAACCAGTCTGATAGTTATGGCCATTTCTACGTTCCGGGCAACCTAGGCTTCAGCCTAGGGCGTTGCTCCACCAGATCGAATAGTTAGGGCCTTAGAAGTCAACGCCCGAAGCATAAAATACAATAAAGATACAACAGTTTTTCCGTCGCGTAACAGGAATAATTGCATCCAGTGTGATAGTAATGGCCATTTCTACGTTCTGGGGAAACTAGGCTTCACTCTAGGGCGTCGGTCCACCAGATCGAATAGTTAGGGCCTATGAAGTCAACGCCAGAAACATAAAATACAAAATAAATTCAACAGTTTTTCCATCGTATGAAACGAATAATTGCAACCAGTGTGAAAGTTATGGACATTTCTAGGTTCCGGGCAACCTAGGCTGGACTCTGGGGCGTTGCTCCACGAGATCGAATAGTTAGGGCCTTAGAAGTCAACGCCTGAAGCATGAAATAAAATAAAAATACAACAGTTTTTCTATCGTGTAAAACGAATAATTGCAACCAGTATGAAAGCTATGGTCACTTCTACGTTCCGGGCAACCTAGGTTTCACTCTAGGGCGTTGCTCCACCACATCGCATAGTTAGGGCCTTAGAAGTCAAGGCCAGAAGCCTAAAATACAACCCAAGTACAACAGTTTTACCATCGTATAAAATGAATAATCGCAAACAGTGTGAAGGTAATGGCCATTACTACGTCCCGGGCAACCTAGGCTTCACTCTAGAGCATTGCGCCACCAGATCGTATAGTTAGGACCTAAGAAGTCAACGCCAGAAGCATAAAATACAATATAAGTACAACAGTTTTTCCCTTGTATAACAGGAATAATTGCAACCAGTTGAAAGCTATGGTCATTTCTACGTTCCGGGCAAGCTAGGCTTCACCATTGGGCGTTGCTCCACCAGATCGAATAGCTAGAGACTTAGAATTCATCGCCAGATGGATAAAATACAACATAAGTATAACAGTTCTTCCATCGTATAAAATGTATAATTGCAAGCAGTGTGAAGGTAATGGTCATTTCTACGTTCCGGGCAACCTAGGCTTCACTCTAGAGCATTGCGCCACCAGATCGAATAGTTAGGGCCTTAGAAGTCAACGCCAGAAGCATAAAATACGATATATGTACAACAGTTTTTCCATCGTATAGAATAAATAATTGCAACCAGTGCGCAAGTAATGGTCATTTCTACGTTCCGAGCATCCTAGGCTCCACTCTAGGGCGTTGCTCCACCACATCGAATAGTTAGGGCCTTAGAAGTCAACGCCAGAAGCATAAAATACGATATATGTACAACAGTTTTTCCATCGTATAGAATAAATAATTGCATCCAGTGCGCAAGTAATGGTCATTTCTACGTTCCGATCAACCTAGCTTTCGCTCGATGGCGTTGCTCCACCACATCGAATAGTTAGGGCCCTAGAAGTCAATGCCAGAAGCATAAAATACAATATAAGTACAACAGTTTTTCCATCGTATAAAACGAATAATTGCAACCAGTATGAAAGCTATGGTCATTTCTACGTTCCGGGCAACAAAGGCTTCACTGTAGGGCGTTGCTCAACCATATCGAATAGCTACGGCCCTAGAAGATAACGCCATAACTATAACATACAATATAAATACAACAGTCTTTCCATCGTATAAAACGGATAATTGCTACCAGTCTAATAGTTATGGTCATTTCTAGGTTCCGGGCAAGCTAGGCTTCACCATTGGGCGTTGCTCCACCAGATCGAATAGTTAGGGCCTAAGAAGTTAACGCCAGAAGCATAAAATACAATATAAATACAACAGCTTTTCCATCGTATATAATGTATATTTGCAAACAGTGTGAAAGTAAATGTCATTTCCACGTTCCGGGCAACCTAGGCTTAACTGTATGGCGTCGCTCCACCAGATCGAATAGTTAGGGCCTTAGAAGTCAACGCCCGAAGCATGAAATACAAAATAAATGGAACAGTTTTTCGATTGTATAGAACGAATAATTGCAACCGGTGTAAAAGTTATGGTCATTTCTACGTTCCGGGCAACCTTGGCTTAACTCCAGGGCGTTGCTCCACCAGATCGCATAGTTAGGGACTTTGAATACAACGCCAGAAGCATAAAATACAATAAAAATGCAACAGTTTTTCCATTGTATAACAGGAATAACTGCAACCAGTGTGAAAGTAATGGTCATTTCTACGTTCCGGGCAACCTAGGCTTCACTCTAGGGCGTTGCTCCACCACATCGTATAGCTAAGGCCTAGGAAGTCAACGCCTGAAGCATAAAATAAAATAAAAATACAACAGTATTTCTATCGTATAAAACGAATAATTGCAACCAGTATGAAAGCTATGGTCACTTCTACGTTCCGGGCAACCTAGGCTTCTCTCTAGGGCGTTGCTCAACCACATCGAATACCTACGGCCCTAGAAGACAACGCCATAACTATAAAATACAATATAAATACAACAGTTTTTCCATCGTATAAAACGAATAATTGCGACCAGTGTGAAAGCTATGGTCATTTCTACGTTCCGGGCAACCTAGGCTTCACTCTAGGGCGTTGCTCAACCATATCGAATAGCTACGGCCCTAGAAGATAACGCCATAACTATAACATACAATGTAAATACAACAGTCTTTCCATCGTATAAAGCGGATAATTGCTACCAGTCTGATAGTTATGGTCATTTCTACGTTCCGGGCAAGCTAGGCTTCACCATTGGGCGTTGCTCCACCAGATCGAATAGTTAGGGCCTAAGAAGTCAACGCCAGAAGCATAATATACGATATATGTACAACAGTTTTTCCATCGTATAGAATGAATAATTACAACCAGTGTGAAAGTAATGGTCATTTCTACGTTCCGAGCAACCTAGGCTTCGCTCTATGGCGTTGCTCCACCACATCGAATAGTTAGGGCCTTAGAAGTCAATGCCAGAAGCATAAAATACAATATAAGTACATCAGTTTTTTCATCGTATAACAGGAATAATTGCAACAAGCCTGAAGGTAATGGTCATTTCTACGTTTCGGGCAACCTAGGCTTCACTCTAGAGCATTGCTCCACCAGATCGAATAGTTAGGGCCTAAGGAGACAACGCCAGAAGCATAAAATACAATATAAATACAACAGCTTTTCCATCGTATATAATGTATATTTGCAAACAGTGTGAAAGTAAAGGTCATTTCTACGTTCCGGGCAACCTAGGCTTCACTCTAGGGCGTTGTTCTGACAGATCGAGTAGTTAGGGCCCTAGAAGACAACGCCATAACTATAAAATACAATATAAATACAACAGTTTTTCCATCGTATAAAACGAATAATTGCAACCAGTATGAAGGCTATGGTCATTTCTACGTTCCGGGCAACCCAGGCTTCACTCTAGGGCGTTGCTCAACCATATCGTATAGCTACGGCCCTAGAAGACAACGCCATAACTATAAAATACAATATAAATACAACAGTCTTTCCATCGTATAAAACGGATAATTGCAACCAGTCTGATAGTTATGGTCATTTCTACGTTCGGGGCAAGCTAGACTTCACCCTAGGGCGTTGCTCCTCCAGATCGAATAGTTAGGGCCTAAGAAGTCAGCGCCAGAAGCATAAAATACTATTTATGTACAACAGTTTTTCCTTCGTATAGAATGAATAGTTGCAACCAGTGTGAAAGTAATGGTCATTTCTACGTTCCGGGCAACCTAGGCTTCACCCTAGAGCATTGCTCCACCAGATCGAATAGTTAGGGCCTAAGAAGACAACGCCAGAAGCATAAAATACAATATAAATACAACAGCTTTTCCATCGTATATAATGTTTATTTGCAAACAGTGTGAAAGTAAAGGTCATTTCTATGTTCCGGGCAACCTAGGCCTCAGTCTAGGGCGTTGTTCCACCAGATCGAATAGTTAGGGCCTAAGAAGTTAACGCCAGAAGCATAAAATACAATATAAATACAACAGCTTTTCCATCGTATATAATGTATATTTGCAAACAGTGTGAAAGTAGATGTCATTTCTACGTTCCGGGCAACCTAGGCTTAACTGTATTGCGTCGCTCCACCAGATCGAATAGTTAGGGCCTTAGAAGTCAACGCCCGAAGCATGAAGTACAAAATAAATAGAACAGTTTTTCGATTGTATAGAACGAATAATTGCAACCAGTGTAAAAGTTATGGTCATTTCTACGTTCCGGGCAACCTTGGCTTAACTCCAGGGCGTTGCTCCACCAGATCGCATAGTTAGGGACTTTGAATACAACGCCAGAAGCATAAAATACAAGAAAAATGCAACAGTTTTTCCATTGTATAACAGGAATAACTGCAACCAGTGTGAAAGTACTGGTCATTTCTACGTTCCGGGTAGCCTAGGCTTCACTCTAGGGCGTTGCTCCACCAGATCGAATAGTTAGGGCCTAAGAAGTCAACGCCAGAAGCATAAAATACAATATATATACAACAGTGTTTCCCTTGTATAACAGGAATAAGTGCAACCAGTGTGAAAGCTATGGTCATTTCTACGTTCCGGGTAGCCTAGGCTTCACTCCTGGGCGTTGCTCAACCATATCGAATAGCTACGGCCCTAGAAGATAACGCCATAACTATAACATACAATATAAATACAACAGTCTTTCCATCGTATAAAACGGATAATTGCTACCAGTCTGATAGTTATGGTCATTTCTACGTTCCGGGCAAGCTAGTCTTCACCATTGGGCGTTGCTCCACCAGATCGAATAGTTAGGGCCTAAGAAGTCAACGCCAGAAGCATAAAATACGGTATATGTACAACAGTTTTTCCATCGTATAGAATGAATAATTGCAACCAGTGTGAAAGTAATGGTCATTTCTACGTTCCGAGCAACCTAGGTTTCGCTCTATGGCGTTGCTCCACCACATCGAATAGTTAGGGCCTTAGAAGTCAATGCCAGAAGCATAAAATACAATATAACTACAACAGTTTTTTCATCGTATAACAGGAATAATTGCAACAAGCCTGAAGGTAATGGTCATTTCTACGTTTCGGGTAACCTAGGCTTCACTCTACGGCGTTGCTCCACCAGATCGAATAGCTAGGGACTTTGAATACAACGCCAGAAGCATAAAATACAATAAAAATGCAACAGTTTTTCCATTGTATAACAGGAATAACTGGAACCAGTGTGAAAGTACTGGTCACTTCTACGTTCCGGGTAGCCTAGGCTTCACTCCAGGGCGTTGCTCCACCAGATCGAATAGCTAGGGACTTAGAATTCAACGCCAGAGGTATCAAATACAACTTAAGTACAACAGCTTTACCATCGTATAAAATGAATAATCGCAAACAGTGTGAAGGTAATGGTCACTTCCACGTTCCGGGCAACCTAGGCTACACTATAGGGCGTTGGTCCACCAGATCCAATAGCTAGGGCCTAAGAAGTCAACGCCAGGAGCACCAAATACAAAATAAAGACAACAGTTTTTCCATCGTATAAAACGAATAATTGCAACCAGTATGAAGGCTATGGTCATTTCTACGTTCCGGGCAACCTGGGCTTCACTCTAGGGCGTTGCTCAACCATATCGTATAGCTACGGCCCTAGAACACAACGCCATAACTATAAAATACAATATAAATACAACAGTCTTTCCATCGTATAAAACGGATAATTGCAACCAGTCTGATAGTTATGGTCATTTCTACGTTCGGGGCAAGCTAGGCTTCACCCTAGGGCGTTGCCCCTCCAGATCGAATAGTTAGGGCCTAAGAAGTCAGCGCCAGAAGCATAAAATACGATTTATGTACAACAGTTTTTCCATCGTATAGAATGAATAGTTGCAACCAGTGTGAAAGTAATGGTCGTTTCTACGTTCCGGGCAACCTAGGCTTCAATCTAGAGCATTGCTCCACCAGATCGAATAGTTACGGCCTAAGAAGACAACGCCAGAAGCATAAAATACAATATAAATACAACAGCTTTTCCATCGTATATAATGTATGTTTGCAAACAGTGTGAAAGTAAAGGTCATTTCTACGTTCCGGGCAACCTAGGCTTCACTCTAGGGCGTTGTTCCACCAGATCGAATAGTTAGGGCCTAAGAAGTCAACGCCAGAAGCATAAAATACAATATAAGTACAACAGTTTTTTCCTTGTATAACAGGAATAATTGCAACCAGTGTGAAAGCTATGGTCATTTCTACGTTCCGGACAACCTAGGCTTCACTCTAGGGCGTTTCTCCACCACATCGAAGAGTTGGGGCCATAGAAGTCAATGCCAGAAGCATAAAATACAATATAAATACAGCAGTTTTTCCACTGTATAATATGAATAATTGCAAACAGTGTGGAAGTAATGGTCATTTCTACGTTCCGGGCTACCTAGGCTTCACTCTAGTGCGTTGCTCCACCACATCGTATAGCTAAGGCCTAGGAAGTCAACGCCTGAAGCATGAAATAAAATAAAAATACAACAGTTTTTCTATCGTGTGAAACGAATAATTGCAACCAGTATGAAAGCTATGGTCACTTCTACGTTCCGGGCAACCTAGGCTTCACTCTAGGGCGTTGTTCAACCACATCGAATACCTACGGCCCTAGAAGACAACGCCATAACTATAAAATACAATATAAATACAACAGACTTTCCATCGTATAAAACGAATAATTGCAACCAGTCTGATAGTTATGGCCATTTCTACGTTCCGGGCAACCTAGGCTTCAGCCTAGGGCGTTGCTCCACCAGATCGAATAGTTAGGGCCTTAGAAGTCAACGCCCGAAGCATAAAATACAATAAAGATACAACAGTTTTTCCGTCGCGTAACAGGAATAATTGCATCCAGTGTGATAGTAATGGCCATTTCTACGTTCTGGGGAAACTAGGCTTCACTCTAGGGCGTCGGTCCACCAGATCGAATAGTTAGGGCCTATGAAGTCAACGCCAGAAACATAAAATACAAAATAAATTCAACAGTTTTTCCATCGTATGAAACGAATAATTGCAACCAGTGTGAAAGTTATGGACATTTCTAGGTTCCGGGCAACCTAGGCTGGACTCTGGGGCGTTGCTCCACGAGATCGAATAGTTAGGGCCTTAGAAGTCAACGCCTGAAGCATGAAATAAAATAAAAATACAACAGTTTTTCTATCGTGTAAAACGAATAATTGCAACCAGTATGAAAGCTATGGTCACTTCTACGTTCCGGGCAACCTAGGTTTCACTCTAGGGCGTTGCTCCACCACATCGCATAGTTAGGGCCTTAGAAGTCAAGGCCAGAAGCCTAAAATACAACCCAAGTACAACAGTTTTACCATCGTATAAAATGAATAATCGCAAACAGTGTGAAGGTAATGGCCATTACTACGTCCCGGGCAACCTAGGCTTCACTCTAGAGCATTGCGCCACCAGATCGTATAGTTAGGACCTAAGAAGTCAACGCCAGAAGCATAAAATACAATATAAGTACAACAGTTTTTCCCTTGTATAACAGGAATAATTGCAACCAGTTGAAAGCTATGGTCATTTCTACGTTCCGGGCAAGCTAGGCTTCACCATTGGGCGTTGCTCCACCAGATCGAATAGCTAGAGACTTAGAATTCATCGCCAGATGGATAAAATACAACATAAGTATAACAGTTCTTCCATCGTATAAAATGTATAATTGCAAGCAGTGTGAAGGTAATGGTCATTTCTACGTTCCGGGCAACCTAGGCTTCACTCTAGAGCATTGCGCCACCAGATCGAATAGTTAGGGCCTTAGAAGTCAACGCCAGAAGCATAAAATACGATATATGTACAACAGTTTTTCCATCGTATAGAATAAATAATTGCAACCAGTGCGCAAGTAATGGTCATTTCTACGTTCCGAGCATCCTAGGCTCCACTCTAGGGCGTTGCTCCACCACATCGAATAGTTAGGGCCTTAGAAGTCAACGCCAGAAGCATAAAATACGATATATGTACAACAGTTTTTCCATCGTATAGAATAAATAATTGCATCCAGTGCGCAAGTAATGGTCATTTCTACGTTCCGATCAACCTAGCTTTCGCTCGATGGCGTTGCTCCACCACATCGAATAGTTAGGGCCCTAGAAGTCAATGCCAGAAGCATAAAATACAATATAAGTACAACAGTTTTTCCATCGTATAAAACGAATAATTGCAACCAGTATGAAAGCTATGGTCATTTCTACGTTCCGGGCAACAAAGGCTTCACTGTAGGGCGTTGCTCAACCATATCGAATAGCTACGGCCCTAGAAGATAACGCCATAACTATAACATACAATATAAATACAACAGTCTTTCCATCGTATAAAACGGATAATTGCTACCAGTCTAATAGTTATGGTCATTTCTAGGTTCCGGGCAAGCTAGGCTTCACCATTGGGCGTTGCTCCACCAGATCGAATAGTTAGGGCCTAAGAAGTTAACGCCAGAAGCATAAAATACAATATAAATACAACAGCTTTTCCATCGTATATAATGTATATTTGCAAACAGTGTGAAAGTAAATGTCATTTCCACGTTCCGGGCAACCTAGGCTTAACTGTATGGCGTCGCTCCACCAGATCGAATAGTTAGGGCCTTAGAAGTCAACGCCCGAAGCATGAAATACAAAATAAATGGAACAGTTTTTCGATTGTATAGAACGAATAATTGCAACCGGTGTAAAAGTTATGGTCATTTCTACGTTCCGGGCAACCTTGGCTTAACTCCAGGGCGTTGCTCCACCAGATCGCATAGTTAGGGACTTTGAATACAACGCCAGAAGCATAAAATACAATAAAAATGCAACAGTTTTTCCATTGTATAACAGGAATAACTGCAACCAGTGTGAAAGTAATGGTCATTTCTACGTTCCGGGCAACCTAGGCTTCACTCTAGGGCGTTGCTCCACCACATCGTATAGCTAAGGCCTAGGAAGTCAACGCCTGAAGCATAAAATAAAATAAAAATACAACAGTATTTCTATCGTATAAAACGAATAATTGCAACCAGTATGAAAGCTATGGTCACTTCTACGTTCCGGGCAACCTAGGCTTCTCTCTAGGGCGTTGCTCAACCACATCGAATACCTACGGCCCTAGAAGACAACGCCATAACTATAAAATACAATATAAATACAACAGTTTTTCCATCGTATAAAACGAATAATTGCGACCAGTGTGAAAGCTATGGTCATTTCTACGTTCCGGGCAACCTAGGCTTCACTCTAGGGCGTTGCTCAACCATATCGAATAGCTACGGCCCTAGAAGATAACGCCATAACTATAACATACAATGTAAATACAACAGTCTTTCCATCGTATAAAGCGGATAATTGCTACCAGTCTGATAGTTATGGTCATTTCTACGTTCCGGGCAAGCTAGGCTTCACCATTGGGCGTTGCTCCACCAGATCGAATAGTTAGGGCCTAAGAAGTCAACGCCAGAAGCATAATATACGATATATGTACAACAGTTTTTCCATCGTATAGAATGAATAATTACAACCAGTGTGAAAGTAATGGTCATTTCTACGTTCCGAGCAACCTAGGCTTCGCTCTATGGCGTTGCTCCACCACATCGAATAGTTAGGGCCTTAGAAGTCAATGCCAGAAGCATAAAATACAATATAAGTACAACAGTTTTTTCATCGTATAACAGGAATAATTGCAACAAGCCTGAAGGTAATGGTCATTTCTACGTTTCGGGCAACCTAGGCTTCACTCTAGAGCATTGCTCCACCAGATCGAATAGTTAGGGCCTAAGGAGACAACGCCAGAAGCATAAAATACAATATAAATACAACAGCTTTTCCATCGTATATAATGTATATTTGCAAACAGTGTGAAAGTAAAGGTCATTTCTACGTTCCGGGCAACCTAGGCTTCACTCTAGGGCGTTGTTCTGACAGATCGAGTAGTTAGGGCCCTAGAAGACAACGCCATAACTATAAAATACAATATAAATACAACAGTTTTTCCATCGTATAAAACGAATAATTGCAACCAGTATGAAGGCTATGGTCATTTCTACGTTCCGGGCAACCCAGGCTTCACTCTAGGGCGTTGCTCAACCATATCGTATAGCTACGGCCCTAGAAGACAACGCCATAACTATAAAATACAATATAAATACAACAGTCTTTCCATCGTATAAAACGGATAATTGCAACCAGTCTGATAGTTATGGTCATTTCTACGTTCGGGGCAAGCTAGACTTCACCCTAGGGCGTTGCTCCTCCAGATCGAATAGTTAGGGCCTAAGAAGTCAGCGCCAGAAGCATAAAATACTATTTATGTATAACAGTTTTTCCTTCGTATAGAATGAATAGTTGCAACCAGTGTGAAAGTAATGGTCATTTCTACGTTCCGGGCAACCTAGGCTTCACCCTAGAGCATTGCTCCACCAGATCGAATAGTTAGGGCCTAAGAAGACAACGCCAGAAGCATAAAATACAATATAAATACAACAGCTTTTCCATCGTATATAATGTTTATTTGCAAACAGTGAGAAAGTAAAGGTCATTTCTATGTTCCGGGCAACCTAGGCCTCAGTCTAGGGCGTTGTTCCACCAGATCGAATAGTTAGGGCCTAAGAAGTTAACGCCAGAAGCATAAAATACAATATAAATACAACAGCTTTTCCATCGTATATAATGTATATTTGCAAACAGTGTGAAAGTAGATGTCATTTCTACGTTCCGGGCAACCTAGGCTTAACTGTATTGCGTCGCTCCACCAGATCGAATAGTTAGGGCCTTAGAAGTCAACGCCCGAAGCATGAAGTACAAAATAAATAGAACAGTTTTTCGATTGTATAGAACGAATAATTGCAACCAGTGTAAAAGTTATGGTCATTTCTACGTTCCGGGCAACCTTGGCTTAACTCCAGGGCGTTGCTCCACCAGATCGCATAGTTAGGGACTTTGAATACAACGCCAGAAGCATAAAATACAAGAAAAATGCAACAGTTTTTCCATTGTATAACAGGAATAACTGCAACCAGTGTGAAAGTACTGGTCATTTCTACGTTCCGGGTAGCCTAGGCTTCACTCTAGGGCGTTGCTCCACCAGATCGAATAGTTAGGGCCTAAGAAGTCAACGCCAGAAGCATAAAATACAATATATATACAACAGTGTTTCCCTTGTATAACAGGAATAAGTGCAACCAGTGTGAAAGCTATGGTCATTTCTACGTTCCGGGTAGCCTAGGCTTCACTCCTGGGCGTTGCTCAACCATATCGAATAGCTACGGCCCTAGAAGATAACGCCATAACTATAACATACAATATAAATACAACAGTCTTTCCATCGTATAAAACGGATAATTGCTACCAGTCTGATAGTTATGGTCATTTCTACGTTCCGGGCAAGCTAGTCTTCACCATTGGGCGTTGCTCCACCAGATCGAATAGTTAGGGCCTAAGAAGTCAACGCCAGAAGCATAAAATACGGTATATGTACAACAGTTTTTCCATCGTATAGAATGAATAATTGCAACCAGTGTGAAAGTAATGGTCATTTCTACGTTCCGAGCAACCTAGGTTTCGCTCTATGGCGTTGCTCCACCACATCGAATAGTTAGGGCCTTAGAAGTCAATGCCAGAAGCATAAAATACAATATAACTACAACAGTTTTTTCATCGTATAACAGGAATAATTGCAACAAGCCTGAAGGTAATGGTCATTTCTACGTTTCGGGTAACCTAGGCTTCACTCTACGGCGTTGCTCCACCAGATCGAATAGCTAGGGACTTTGAATACAACGCCAGAAGCATAAAATACAATAAAAATGCAACAGTTTTTCCATTGTATAACAGGAATAACTGGAACCAGTGTGAAAGTACTGGTCACTTCTACGTTCCGGGTAGCCTAGGCTTCACTCCAGGGCGTTGCTCCACCAGATCGAATAGCTAGGGACTTAGAATTCAACGCCAGAGGTATCAAATACAACTTAAGTACAACAGCTTTACCATCGTATAAAATGAATAATCGCAAACAGTGTGAAGGTAATGGTCACTTCCACGTTCCGGGCAACCTAGGCTACACTATAGGGCGTTGGTCCACCAGATCCAATAGCTAGGGCCTAAGAAGTCAACGCCAGGAGCACCAAATACAAAATAAAGACAACAGTTTTTCCATCGTATAAAACGAATAATTGCAACCAGTATGAAGGCTATGGTCATTTCTACGTTCCGGGCAACCTGGGCTTCACTCTAGGGCGTTGCTCAACCATATCGTATAGCTACGGCCCTAGAACACAACGCCATAACTATAAAATACAATATAAATACAACAGTCTTTCCATCGTATAAAACGGATAATTGCAACCAGTCTGATAGTTATGGTCATTTCTACGTTCGGGGCAAGCTAGGCTTCACCCTAGGGCGTTGCCCCTCCAGATCGAATAGTTAGGGCCTAAGAAGTCAGCGCCAGAAGCATAAAATACGATTTATGTACAACAGTTTTTCCATCGTATAGAATGAATAGTTGCAACCAGTGTGAAAGTAATGGTCGTTTCTACGTTCCGGGCAACCTAGGCTTCAATCTAGAGCATTGCTCCACCAGATCGAATAGTTACGGCCTAAGAAGACAACGCCAGAAGCATAAAATACAATATAAATACAACAGCTTTTCCATCGTATATAATGTATGTTTGCAAACAGTGTGAAAGTAAAGGTCATTTCTACGTTCCGGGCAACCTAGGCTTCACTCTAGGGCGTTGTTCCACCAGATCGAATAGTTAGGGCCTAAGAAGTCAACGCCAGAAGCATAAAATACAATATAAGTACAACAGCTTTTCCATCGTATATAATGTATATTTACAAACAGTGTGAAGGAAATGGTCACTTCCACGTTCCGGGCAACCTAGGCTTCGCTCTATGGCGTGGCTCCACCAGATCGAATAGTTAGGGCCTAAGAAGTCAACGCCAGAAGCATAAAATACAATATAAGTACAACAGCTTTTTCCTTGTATAACAGGAATAATTGCAACCAGTGTGAAAGCTATGGTCATTTCTACGTTCCGGACAACCTAGGCTTCACTCTAGGGCGTTTCTCCACCACATCGAAGAGTTGGGGCCTTAGAAGTCAATGCCAGAAGCATAAAATACAATATAAATACAGCAGTTTTTCCACTGTATAATATGAATAATTGCAAACAGTGTGGAAGTAATGGTCATTTCTACGTTCCGGGCTACCTAGGCTTCACTCTAGTGCGTTGCTCCACCACATCGTATAGCTAAGGCCTAGGAAGTCAACGCCTGAAGCATGAAATAAAATAAAAATACAATAGTTTTTCTATCGTGTGAAACGAATAATTGCAACCAGTATGAAAGCAATGGTCACTTCTACGTTCCGGGCAACCTAGGCTTCACTCTAGGGCGTTGTTCAACCACATCGAATACCTACGGCCCTAGAAGACAACGCCATAACTATAAACTACAATATAAATACAACAGACTTTCCATCGTATAAAACGAATAATTGCAACCAGTCTGATAGTTATGGCCATTTCTACGTTCCGGGCAACCTAGGCTTCAGCCTAGGGCGTTGCTCCACCAGATCGAATAGTTAGGGCCTTAGAAGTCAACGCCCGAAGCATAAAATACAATAAAGATACAACAGTTTTTCCATCGCGTAACAGGAATAATTGCATCCAGTGTGATAGTAATGGCCATTTCTACGTTCTGGGGAAACTAGGCTTCACTCTAGGGCGTCGGTCCACCAGATCGAATAGTTAGGGCCTATGAAGTCAACGCCAGAAACATAAAATACAAAATAAATTCAACAGTTTTTCCATCGTATGAAACGAATAATTGCAACCAGTGTGAAAGTTATGGACATTTCTACGTTCCGGGCAACCTAGGCTGGACTCTGGGGCGTTGCTCCACGAGATCGAATAGTTAGGGCCTTAGAAGTCAACGCCTGAAGCATGAAATAAAATAAAAATACAACAGTTTTTCTATCGTGTAAAACGAATAATTGCAACCAGTATGAAAGCTATGGTCACTTCTACGTTCCGGGCAACCTAGGTTTCACTCTAGGGCGTTGCTCCACCACATCGCATAGTTAGGGCCTTAGAAGTCAAGGACAGAAGCATATAATACAACCCAAGTACAACAGTTTTACCATCGTATATATTGTATATTTGCAAACAGTGTGAAAGTAAAGGTCATTTCTACGTTCCGGGCAACCTAGGCTTCACTCTAGGGCGTTGGTCCACCAGATCCAATAGCTAGGGCCTAAGAAGTCAACGCCAGGAGCACCAAATACAAAATAAATACAACAGTTTTTCCATCGTATAAAACGAATAATTGCAACCAGTATGAAAGCTATGGTCATTTCTACGTTCCGGGCAACCTAGGCTTCACTCTAGGGCGTTGCTCAACCATATCGAATAGCTACGGTCCTAGAAGACAACGCCATAACTATAAAATACTATATAATTACAACAGTCTTTCCATCGTATAAAACGGGTAATTGCAACCTTTCTGATAGTTATGGTCATTTCTACGTTCCGGGCAAGCTAGGCTTCACCATAGGGCGTTGCCCCTCCAGATCGAATAGTTAGGGCCTAAGAAGTCAGCGCCAGATGAATAAAATACGATTTATGTACAACAGTTTTTCCATCGTATAGAATGAATAGTTGCAACCAGTGTGAAAGTAATGGTCATTTCTACGTTCCGGGCAACCTAGGCTTCAATCTAGAGCATTGCTCCACCAGATCGAATAGTTACGGCCTAAGAAGACAACGCCAGAAGCATAAAATACAATATAAATACAACAGCTTTTCCATCGTATATAATGTATGTTTGCAAACAGTGTGAAAGTAAAGGTCATTTCTACGTTCCGGGCAACCTAGGCTTAACTGTAGGGCGTCGCTCCACCAGATCGAATAGTTAGGGCGTTAGAAGTCAACGTCCGAAGCATGAAATACAAAATAAATAGAACTGTTTTTCCATTGTATAGAACGAATAATTGCACCAGTGTGAAAGTTATGGTCATTTCTACGTTCCGGGCAACCTAGGCTTCACTCTAGGGCGTCGGTCCACCAGATCGAATAGCTAGCGACATAGAAGTCAACGCCAGAAGCATAACATACAATAAAAATACAACATTTTTTCCAACGTGTAACAGGAATAATTGCAACCAGTGTAAAAGTAATGGCCATTTCTACGTTCCGGGCAACCTGGGCTTCACTCTAGGGCGTTGCTCCACCAGATCGAATAGTTAGGTCCTAACAAGTCAACGCCAGAGGCATAAAGCACAATATAAATACAAAAGCTGTTCCATCGTATAAAACGAATAATTGCAACCAGTGTGAAAGTGATGGTCATTTCTACGTTCCGGGATACCTAGCCTCCACTCAAGGGCGTTGCTCCACCACATCTAATAGCTACGGCCTTAGAAGTCAACGCCAGAAGCATAAAATACAATACAAATACAAGGGTTTCTCCATCGTATAAAGTGAATTATTGCAAACAGTGTGAAAGGAATGGTCATTTCTACGTTCAGGGCAACCTAGGCTTCACTCTAGGGCGTTGCTCCACCAGATCGAATAGCTATTGCCTTAGAAGTCAACGCCCGAAGCATAAAATCCAATAAAGATACAACAGATTTTCCATCGTATAACAGTAGTAATAGCAACCAGTGTGGAAGTGATGGTCATTTCTACGTTCCGGGCAACATAGGCTTCACACTAGGGCGTTGCTCCACCAGATCGAATAGCTAGCGACATAGAAGTCAACGTCAGAAGCATAACATACAATAAAAATGCAACAGTTTTTCCAACGTATAACTGGAATAATTGCAGCCAGTGTGAAAGTATTGGCCATTTCTACGTTCCGGGCAACCTAGGCTTCACTCTAGGGCGTTGCTCTACCAGATCGAATAGCTAGCGATATAGAAGTCATCGTCAGAAGCATAAAATACAATAAAAATACAATAGCTTTTGCATCGTATAAAATGAATAATTGCAATCAGTGTGAATGTAACGGTCATTTCTACGTTCCGGGTAACCTAGGCTTCACTCTAGGGCGTTGCAGCACCATATCCAATTGCTAGCGACATAGAAGTCAACACCAGAAGCATAAAATACAATAAAAACGCAACAGTTTTTCCAACGTATAACTGGAATAATTGCAACCAGTGTGAAGCTAACGGTCATTTCTACGTTCCGGGCAACCTAGGCTTCCCTCTATGGCGTTGGTCCACCAGATCGCATAGTTAGGGCCTATGAAGTCAATGCAAGAAGATAAAATACAAAATAAATTCAACAGTTTTTCAATCGTATAACAGAAATAATTGCAACCAGTGTGAAGGTAATGGTCATTTCTACGTTCCGGGCAACCTAGGCTTCACTCTAGGGCTTTAGTCCACCAGATCGAATAGCTAGGGACTTAGAATTCATCGCCAGACGCATAAAATACAATAAAAATACAACAGTTATTCCATCGTATAACACAAGTCATTGCAACAAGTGTGATGGTAATGGTCATTTCTACGTTCCGGGCAACCTAGGCTTCACTCTAGGGCGCTGGCCCACCAGATCGAATAGTTAGGGCCTAAGAAGTCAACGTCACAAGCATAAAATACAAAATAAATACAACAGCTGTTCCATCGTATAAAACGAATAATTGCAACCAGTGTAAAAGTTATGGTCATTTCTACGTTCCGGGCAACCTTGGCTTAACTCCAGGGCGTCGCTCCACCAGATCGAATAGTTAGGGACCTTGAATACAACGCTAGAAGCATAAAATACAATAAAAATGCAACAGTTTTTCCATTGTATAACAGGGATAACTGCAACCAGTGTGAAAGTACTGGTCATTTCTACGGTCCGGGTAACCTAGGCTTCACTCTAGGGCGTTGCTCCACCAGATCGAAAAGTTAGGGCCTAATAAGTCAACGCCAGAAGCATAAAATACAATATAAGTACAACAGTGTTTCCCTTGTATAACAGGAATAATTGCAACCAGTGTGAAATCTATGGTCATTTCTATGTTCCGGGCAACCTAGGTTTCACTCTAGGGCGTTGCTCCACCACATCGAATAGTTAGGGCCTTAGAAGTCAAGGCCAGAAGCCTAAAATACAACCCAAGTACAACAGTTTTACCATCGTATAAAATGAATAATCGCAAACAGTGTGAAGGTAATGGCCATTACTACGTCCCGGGCAACCTAGGCTTCACTCTAGGGCGTTGCTCCACCAGACCGAATAGTCAGCGACTTCCGAGTCAACTCCCGAAGCATAAAATACAAAATAAATAGAACAGTTTTTCCATTGTATAGAACGAATAATTTCAACCAGTGTAAAAGTTATGGTCATTTCTACTATCCGGGCAACCTTGGCTTAACTCCAGGCTGTTGCTCCACCAGATCGAATAGTTAGGGACTTTGAATACAACGCCAGAGGCATAAAATACAATAAAAATGCAACAGTTTTTCCATTGTATAACAGGAATAACTGCAACCAGTGTGAAAGTACTGGTCATTTCTACGTTCCGGGTAGCCGAGGCTTCACTCCAGGGCGTTGCTCCACCAGATCGAATAGCTAGAGACTTAGAATTCAGCGCCAGAAGAATAAAATGCAACTTAAGTACAACAGCTTTACCATCGCATAAAATGAATAATCGCAAACAGTGTGAAGGTAATGGTCACTTCTACGTTCCGGGCAACCTAGGCTTCACTCTAGGGCGTTGCTCCACCAGATCGAATAGTTAGGGCCTAAGAAGTCAACGCCAGAAGCATAAAATACGATATATGTACAACAGTTATTCCATCGTATAGAATGAATAATTGCAACCAGTGTGCAAGTAATGGTCATTTCTACGTTCCGAGCAACCTAGGTTTCGCTCCATGGCGTTGCTCCACCACATCGAATAGTTAGGGCCTTAGAAGTCAATGCCAGAAGCATAAAACACAATATAAATACAACAGTTTTTTCATCGTATGACAGGAATAATTGCAACAAGCCTGAAGGTAATGGTCATTTCTACGTTTCGGGAAACCTAGGCTTCACTCTAGGGCGTTGCTCCACCAGATCGAATAGCTAGGGCCTTAGAATTCAACGCCAGAAGAATAAAATACAACATAAGTATAACAGTTCTTCCATCGTATAAAATGTATAATAGCAAGCAGTGTGAAGGTAATGGTCATTTCTACGTTCCGGGCAACCTAGGCTTCACTCTAGGGCGTTGTTCCACCAGATCGAATAGTTAGGGCCTAAGAAGTCAACGCCGGAAGCATAAAATACCATATAAATA
Organism: Calliopsis andreniformis; assembly: GCF_051401765.1. NCBI lineage: Eukaryota > Metazoa > Arthropoda > Insecta > Hymenoptera > Andrenidae > Calliopsis > Calliopsis andreniformis. The sequence goes on from NW_027480422.1 coordinate 23,094,206, forward strand.
CAACAGATTTTCCATCGTATATAATGTATACTTGCAAACAGTGTGAAAGTAAAGGTCATTTCTACGTTCCGGGCAACCTAGGCTTAACTGTAGGGCGTCGCTCCACCAGTTCGAATAGTTAGGGCGTTAGAAGTCAACGCCCGAAGCATGAAACACAAAATAAATAGAACTGTTTTTCCATCGTATAGGACGAATAATTGCAACCAGTGTGAAAGTTATGGTCATTTCTACGTACCGGGCAACCTTGGCTTAACTCCAGGGCATTGTTCCACCAGATCGAATAGTTAGGGACTTTGAATGCAACGCTAGAAGCATAAAATACAACATAAGTATAGCAGTCCTTCCATCGTATAAAATGTATAATTGCAAGCAGTGTGAAGGTAATGGTCATTTCTACGTTCCGGGCAACCTAGGCTTCACTCTAGAGCATTGCTCCACCAGATCGAATAGTTAGGGCCTAAGAAGTCAACGCCAGAAGCCTAAAATACGATATATGTACAACACTTTTTCCATCGTATAGAATGAATAATTGCAAGCAGTGTGAAGGTAATGGTCATTTCTACGTTCCGGGCAACCTAGGCTTCACTCTAGAGCATTGCTCCACCAGATCGAATAGTTAGGGCCTAAGAAGACAAAGCCAGAAGCATAAAATACAATATAAATACAGCAGCTTTACCATCGTATATAATGTATATTTGCAAACAGTGTGAAGGTAATGGTCATTTCTACGTTCCGGGCAACCTAGGCTTCACTCTAGAGCATTGCTCCACCAGATCGAATAGTTAGGGCCTAAGAAGTCAACGCCAGAAGCCTAAAATACGATATATGTACAACACTTTTTCCATCGTATAGAATGAATAATTGCAAGCAGTGTGAAGGTAATGGTCATTTCTACGTTCCGGGCAACCTAGGCTTCACTCTAGAGCATTGCTCCACCAGATCGAATAGTTAGGGCCTAAGAAGACAAAGCCAGAAGCATAAAATACAATATAAATACAACAGCTTTACCATCGTATATAATGTATATTTGCAAACAGTGTGAAGGTAAAGGTCATTTCTACGTTCCGGGCGACCTAGGCTTCACTCTTGGCCGTTGTTCCACCAGATCGAATAGTTAGGGCCTAAGAAGTCAACGCCAGAAGCATAAAATACAATATAAATACAACAGCTTTTCCATCGTATATAATGTATATTTGCAAACAGTGTGAAAGTAAAGGTCATTTCAACGTTCCGGGCAACCTAGGCTTAACTGTAGGGCGTCGCTCCACCAGATGGAATAGTTAGGGCCTTAGAAGTTAACGCCCGAAGCATGAAATACAAAATAAATAGAACAGATTTTCCATTGTATAGAACGAATAATTGCAACCAGTGTAAAAGTTATGGTCATTTCTACGTACCGGGCAACCTTGGCTTAACTCCAGGGCGTTGCTCCACCAGATCGAATAGTTAGGGACTTTGAATACAACGCTAGAAGCATAAAATACAACATAAGTATACCAGTTCTTCCATCGTATAAAATGTATAATTACAAGCAGTGTGAAGGTAATGGGCATTTCTACGTTCCGGGCAACCTAGGCTTCACTCTAGAGCATTGCTCCACCAGATCGAATAGTTAGGGCCTAAGAAGTCAACGCCAGAAGCATAAAATACGATATATGTACAACACTTTTTCCATCGTATAGAATGAATAATTGCAACCAGTGTGCAAGTAATGGTCATTTCTACGTTCCGAGCAACCTAGGTTTCGCTCCATGGCGTTGCTCCACCACATCGAATAGTTAGGGCCTTAGAAGTCAATGCCAGAAGCATAAAATACAATATAAATACAACAGTTTTTTCATCGTATAACAGGAATAATTGCAACAAGCCTGAAGGTAATGGTCATTTCTACGTTTCGGGTAACCTAGGCTTCACTCTAGGGCGTTGCTCCACCAGATCGAATAGCTAGGGACTTAGAATTCAAAGCCAGAAGAATAAAATACAACATAAGTATAACAGTTCTTCCATCGTATAAAATGTATAATTGCAAGCAGTGTGAAGGTAATGGTCATTTCTACGTTCCGGGCAACCTAGGCTTCACTCTAGGGCGTTGTTCCACCAGATCGATTAGTTAGGGCCTAAGAAGTCAACGCCAGAAGCATAAAATACAATATAAATACAACAGCATTTCCATCGTATATAATGTATATTTGCAAACAGTGTGAAAGTAAAGGTCATTTCTACGTTCCGGGCAACCTAGGCTTAACTGTAGGGCGTCGCTCCACCAGATCGAATAGTTAGGGCCTAAGAAGTCAACGCCAGAAGCATAAAATACAATATAAATACAACAGCTTTTCCATCGTATATAATGTATATTTGCACACAGTATGAAAGTAAAGGTCATTTCTACGTTCCGGGCAACCTAGGCTTAACTGTAGGGCGTCGCTCCACCAGATCGAATAGTTAGGGCCTTAGAAGTTAACGCCCGAAGCATGAAATACAAAATAAATAGAACAGATTTTCCATTGTATAGGACGAATAATTGCAACCAGTGTAAAAGTTATGGTCATTTCTACGTTCCGGGCAACCTTGGCTTAACTCCAGGGCGTCGCTCCACCAGATCGAATAGTTAGGGACCTTGAATACAACGCCAGAAGCATAAAATACAATAAAAATGCAACAGTTTTTCCATTGTATAACAGGAATAACTGCAACCAGTGTGAAAGTACTGTTCACTTCTACGGTCCGGGTAACCTAGGCTTCACTCTAGGGCGTTGCTCCACCAGATCGAAAAGTTAGGGCCTAATAAGTCAACGCCAGAAGCATAAAATACAATATAAGTACAACAGTGTTTCCCTTGTATAACAGGAATAATTGCAACCAGTGTGAAATCTATGGTCATTTCTACGTTCCGGGCAACCTAGGTTTCACTCTAGGGCGTTGCTCCACCACATCGAATAGTTAGGGCCTTAGAAGTCAAGGCCAGAAGCCTAAAATACAACCCAAGTACAACAGTTTTACCATCGTATAAAATGAATAATCGCAAACAGTGTGAAGGTAATGGCCATTACTACGTCCCGGGCAACCTAGGCTTCACTCTAGGGCGTTGCTCCACCAGACCGAATAGTCAGCGACTTGCGAGTCAACTCCCGAAGCATAAAATACAAAATAAATAGAACAGTTTTTCCATTGTATAGAACGAATAATTTCAACCAGTGTAAAAGTTATGGTCATTTCTACTATCCGGGCAACCTTGGCTTAACTCCAGGCTGTTGCTCCACCAGATCGAATAGTTAGGGACTTTGAACACAACGCCAGAGGCATAAAATACAATAAAAATGCAACAGTTTTTCCATTGTATAACAGGAATAACTGCAACCAGTGTGAAAGTACTGGTCATTTCTACGTTCCGGGTAGCCGAGGCTTCACTCCAGGGCGTTGCTCCACCAGATCGAATAGCTAGAGACTTAGAATTCAGCGCCAGAAGAATAAAATGCAACTTAAGTACAACAGCTTTACCATCGCATAAAATGAATAATCGCAAACAGTGTGAAGGTAATGGTCACTTCTACGTTCCGGGCAACCTAGGCTTCACTCTAGGGCGTTGCTCCACCAGATCGAATAGTTAGGGCCTAAGAAGTCAACGCCAGAAGCATAAAATACAATATAAGTACAACAGTTTTTCCATCGTATAAAACGAATAATTGCAACCAGTATGAAAGCTATGGTCATTTCTACGTTCCGGGCAACCTAGGCTTCACTCTAGGGCGTTGCTCCACCAGATCGAATAGTGAGGGCCTAAGAAGTCAACGACAGAAGCATAAAATACAATATAGGTACAACAGCTTTTCCATCGTATTAAACGAATAATTGCAACAAGCCTGAAGGTAATGGTCATTTCTACGTTTCGGGTAACCTAGGCTTCACTCTAGGGCGTTGCTCCACCAGATCGAATAGCTAGGTACTTAGAATTCAACGCCAGAAGAATAAAATACAACATAAGTATAACAGTTCTTCCATCGTATAAAATGTATAATTGCAAGCAGTGTGAAGGTAATGGTCATTTCTACGTTCCGGGCAACCTAGGCTTCACTCTAGAGCATTGCTCCACCAGATCGAATAGTTAGGGCCTAAGAAGACAACGCCAGATGCATAAAATACAATATAAATACAACAGCTTTTCCATCGTATATAACGTATATATGCAAACAGTGTGAAAGTAAAGGCCATTTCTACGTTTCGGGCAACCTAGGCTTCACTCTAGGGCGTTGCTCCACCAGATCGAATAGCTAGGGCCTAAGAAGTCAACGCCAGAAGCATAAAATACAATATAAGTACAACAGTTTTTCCATCGTATAAAACGAATAATTGCAACCAGTATGAAAGCTATGGTCATTTCTACGTTCCGGGCAACCTAGGCTTCACTCTAGGGCGTTGCTCCACCAGATCGAATAGTGAGGGCCTAAGAAGTCAACGACAGAAGCATAAAATACAATATAAGTACAACAGCTTTTCCATCGTATAAAACGAATAATTGCAACCAGTATGAAAGCTATGGTCATTTCTACGTTCCGGGCAACCTAGGCTTCACTCTAGGGCGTTGCTCAACCATATCGAATAGCTACGGCCCTAGAAGATAACGCCATAACTATAACATACAATATAAATACAACAGTCTTTCCATCGTATAAAACGGATAATTGCAACCAGTCTGATAGTTATGGTCATTTCTACGTTCCGGGCAAGCTAGGCTTCACCATAGGGCGTTGCTCCAGCAGATCGAATAGTTAGGGCCTAAGAAGTCAACGCCAGAAGCATAAAATACGATATATGTACAACACTTTTTCCATCGTATATAATGAATAATTGCAACCAGTGTGCAAGTAATGGTCATTTCTGCGTTCCGAGCAACCTAGGTTTCGCTCCATGGCGTTGCTCCACCACATCGAATAGTTAGGGCCTTAGAAGTCAATGCCAGAAGCATAAAATACAATATAAATACAACAGTTTTTTCATCGTATAACAGGAATAATTGCAACAAGCCTGAAGGTATTGGTCATTTCTACGTTTGGGGTAACCTAGGCTTCACTCTAGGGCGTTGCTCCACCAGATCGAATAGCTAGGGACTTAGAATTCAACGCCAGAAGAATAAAATACAACATAAGTATAACAGTTCTTCCATCATATAAAATGTATAATTGCAAGCAGTGTGAAGGTAATGGTCATTTCTACGTTCCGGGCAAGCTAGGCTTCACTCTAGAGCATTGCTCCACCAGATCGAATAGTTAGGGCCTAAGAAGACAACGCCAGGTGCATAAAATACAATATAAATACAACAGCTTTTCCATCGTATATAATGTATATATGCAAACAGTGTGAAAGTAAAGGTCATTTCCACGTTCCGGGCAACCTAGGCTTCACTCTAGGGCGTTGTTCCACCAGATCGATTAGTTAGGGCCCAAGAAGTCAACGCCAGAAGCATAAAATACAATATAAATACAACAGCATTTCCATCGTATATAATGTATATTTGCAAACAGTATGAAAGTAATGGACATTTATACGTTCCGGGCGACCAAGGCTTCACTCTAGGGCGTTGCTCCACCAGATCGAATAGTTAGGGATTAAGAAGTCAACGCCAGAAGCATAAAATACAATGAAAATACAACAGTCTTTCCATTGTATAACAGGAATAATTGCAACCAGTTTGAAGGTAATGCTCTTTTCTATGTTCCGGGTAACCTATGCTTCGCTCTCGGACGGTGCTCCACCAGATCAAATAGTTAGGGCCTAAAAAGTCAACGCCAGAGGCATAAAATACAATATAAAGATAACAGCTTTTCCATCGTATATAATGTGCATTTGCAAACACTATGAAAGTAATGGACATTTCTACGTTCCGGGAAACCTAGGCTTAACTTTAGGGCGTTGCTCCACCAGATCGAATAGTTTGGGACTTCGAATTCAACGCCAGAAGCTTAAACTACAATAAAAATGCAACAGTTTTTCCATCGTATAACACGAACAATTGCAACCGTTGTGAAGGTAATGGTCATTTCCACGTTCCGGGCGACCTAGTCTTCACTCTAGGGCGTTGTTCCACCAGATCGAATAGCTAGGGCCTAAGCAGTCAACGCCAGAAGCATAAAATACAATATAAATACAACAGTTTTTCCATCGTATAACATGAAGAATTGCATCCAGTCTAAAAGATATGGTCATTTCTACGTTCCGGGAAACCTAGGCTTGATCCTAGGGCGTTGCTCCACCATATCGAATAGCTAGGGCCTTAGAAGTCAACGCCAGAAGCATAAAATACAATATAAATACAACAGATTTTCCATTGTATAGCATGAGTAATTCCAACCAGAGTGAAACTAATGGTCATTTCTTCGTTCCGGGCAACCTAGGCTTCACTCTACGGCGTTGGGCCACCAGATCGAATACTTAGGGCCTAAGAAGTGAACGCCAGAAGCATAAAATATAATATAAATACAACAGATTTTCCATTGTATAGCATGAGTAATTCCAACCAGAGTGAAACTAATGGTCATTTCTTCGTTCCGGGCAACCTAGGCTTCATCCTTGGGCGTTGCTCCACCACATCGAATAGCTACGGCCTTAGACGTCAACGCCGGAAGCATAAAATACAATAAAAATACAAAAGTTTTTTCATCGTTTAACAGGAGTAATTGCAACAAGCATGAAGGTAATGGACATTTCTACGTTCCTGGCAACCTACGCTTCACTCTAGGGCGTTGCTCCACCACATCGAATACCTACGGCCTTAGAAGTCAACGCCAGAGGCATAAAATACAATATACATACAACAGTTTTTCCATCGTATAAAATGAATTATTGCAACCAGTGTGAAAGTGATGGTCATTTCTACGTTCCGGGCAACCAAGGCTTCACTCTAGGGCGTTGCTCCACCAGATCGAATAGTTAGGGCCTAAGAAGTCAACGCCAGAAGCATAAAATACAATGAAAATACAACAGTCTTTCCATCCTATAACAGGAATAGTTGCAACCAGTGTGAAGGTGATGCTCTTTTCTATGTTCCGGGCAACCTATGCTTCACTCTAGGGCGGTGCTCCACCAGATCAAATAGCTAGGGCCTTAGAAGGCAACGCCAGAAGCATAAAATATAATATAAATACAACAGTTTTTCTATCGTATAGCATGAATAATTCCAACCAGAGTGAAAGTAATGGTCAATTCTACGTTTCGGCAAACCTAGGCTTCACTCTAGGGCGTTGCTCCACCAGATCCAATAGTTAGGGCCTAAGAAGTTAACGCCAGGAGCACCAAGTACAAACCAAGTACAACAGTTTTTCCATCGTATAAAACGAATAATTGCAACTAGTGTGAAGGTAATGGTCATTTCTACGTTCCTGGCACCTAGGCTTCACTCTAGTTCGTTTTTCCATCAGATCGAATAGTTAGGGCCTAAGAAGTCAATGCCAGAAGCATAAAATACAATATAAATTCAACAGTTTTTCCACCGTATTACAGCAATAATTGCAACCAGTGTGAAAGATATGGTCATTTCCATGTTCCGGGCAGCCTAGGCTTCTCTCTAGGCCGCTGGTCCACCAGATCCAGTAGTTAGGGCCTAAGAAGTCAACGCCAGAAGCACCAGATACAAAATAAATACAACAGTTTCTCCATCGTATAAAACGAATAATTGCAACCAGTGTGAAGGTAATGGTCATTTCTACGTTCCGGGCAACCTAGGCTTCACTCTACGGCGTTGGTGCACCAGATCGAACATTTAGCGCCTAAGAAGTCAACGCGAGAAGCATAAAATACAATAAAAATACAAAAGTTTTTCCGTCGTATAACGGGAATAATTGGAACCAGTATGAAAGTTATGGTCATTTCAACGTTCCGGGCAACCTAGGCTTCACCCTAGGCCGTTGCACCACCAGATCCAATAGTTAGGGCCTTAGATGTCAACGCCCGAAGCATAAAGTACAATACAAATACTACAGTTACTCCATCGTATAACAGGAATAATTACGACCAGTGTGAACGTAATGGGCATTTCCACATTCCGTGCTATCTAGGCTTCAACCTAGGGCGTTGCTCCACCAGGTCGAATAGTTGGCGCCTTAGAAAACAACACCAGACGCATAAAATACAATATCAATGCAACAGTTTTTCCATCGTATAAAAAGAATAATTGCAAACAGTGTAAAAGTAATGGTCATTTCTACGTTTCGGGCAACATAGGCTGTACTCTTGAACGTTGCCCCATGAGATCGAATATCTAGGACCTTAGAATACATCGCCAGAATCATAAAATACAATAAAAATACAACAGTCTTACCATCGTATAAAACGAATAATTGCAACCAGTATGAAAGTTATTGCCATTTCTACGTTCCGGACAACCTAGGCTTCACCATAGGGCGTTGCTCCACCAGATTCAATAGTCAGTGGCTTAGAAGTCAAGGCCCGAAGCATAAAATAGAATAAAAACGCAACAGTTTTTCCATCGTATAGCATGAATAATTGCAACCAGCGTGAAAGTAATGGCCATTTCTACGATCCGGGCAACCTAGGCTTCACTCGAGGGCGTTGCTCCACTACATCGAATAGCTACGGCCTTAGAAGTCAACGCCAGAAGCTTAAAATACAATATAAATACAACAGCTTTTCCATCGTATAACAGGAATAACTGCAACCAGTATTAAAGTAATGGTCATTTCTACGTTTCGGGCAATCTAGGCTCCACTCTGGGCGTTGCTCCAACAAATTGAATAGCTAGGGCCTCAGAAGTCGACGCCCGCAGCATAAAATACAATAAAAATACAGCAGTTTTTTCATCGTATAACAGGAATAATTGCAACCAGAGTGAAAGTCATGGTCATTTCTACGTTCTGGGCGATCAAGGCTTCACTCTGGGGCGTTGGTCCACCATATCGAAAAGTTACGGCCTAAGAAGTCAACGCCAGAAGCATAAAATACAAAATAAGTACAACAGTTTTTCCATCGTCTAAAACGAATAATTGCACGAGTGTAAAAGGTATGGTCATTCCTACGTGCCGGGCAACCTAGGCTTCACTCTAGGGCGTTGCTCCACCAGATCAAATGGCTAGGGCTTTCGACGTCAACGCCCGAAACATAAAATATAGTAAAAATAAAGCAGTTTTTCCATCGCATAACAGGAGTAATTGAAACCCGTATGAAAGTGATGGTCATTTCTACGTTCCGGGCAACCTAGGCTTAACTTTAGGGCGTTGCGCCACCAGATCGGATAGTTAGGTCCTAAGAAGTCAACACCAGAAGCATAAAATACAATAAAAATACAGCAGTTTTTCCATCGCATAACAGGAGTAATTGAAACCCGTATGAAAGTGATGGTCATTTCTACGTTCCGGGCAACCTAGGCTTCATCCTAGGGCGTTGCTCCACCACATCGAATAGCTGCGGCCTTAGAAGTCAACGCCAGAAGCATAAAATACAATATAAATGCAACAGTTTTTCCATTGTATAAAACGAATAATTGCAACCAGTCTGAAAGTTATGGTCATTTCTACGTTCCGGGCAACCTAGGCTTCACCCTAGGGCGTTGCTCCACCAGATCCAATACTTAGGGCCTCAGAAGTCAACGCCAGAAGCTTAAAATACATTAAAAATACAACAGCTTTTCCATCGTATGACAGGAATAATTGCAACCAGTGGGAAAGCAACAGACATTTCTACATTCCGGGCAACCTAGGCTTCACTCTAGGGCGTTCCCCACCAGACCGAATAGCTAGGACCTTAGAAGTGTTCGCCAGAAGCATAAAATAGAATCAAAATACACAGTTTTTCCATCGTATAACAGGAATAATTGCAACCAGTGTGAAAGTGATGGTCATCTCTACGTTCCGGGCAACCTAGGGTTCACTCTAGGGCGTTGCTCTACCAGATGGATGAGTTTGGGCCTTAGAAATTAACGCCAGAAGTTTAAAATACAAAAAAAATACCAGTACCTTCACACTGGTTGCAATTATTCCTGTTATACGATGGAAAAACAGTTGTATGTTTATTGTATCTTATGCTTCGTCCGTTGACTTCTAAGGCCCTGGCTATTCGATCTGGTGGAGTAACGCTCTAGGGTGATGCCTAGGTTGCTCGAAACGTAGAAATGACCATTAGATTGACACTCGTTGCATCAGTTCCTGTCATACGTCTCGCAAACCTGCGGTATTTATTTTTAATTTTAATATTCTGGCGTTGATTTCTAAGGCCCAAACTCATCCATCTGGTGAAGCAACGCCCTAGAGTGGACCCTAGGTTGCCCGGAACGTAGAAATGACCATTAGATTGACCCACGTTGCATCAGCTCCTGTCATACGTTCGCAAACCTGCCGTATTTATTTTTTATTTTAATCTTCTGGCGTTGATTTCTAAGGCCCTTACTATTCGATCTGGCGTGGCAACGCCCTAGAGTTAAGCCTAGGTTGAGCGGAACGTAGAAATGGCCATTACCTTCACACAGGTTGCAATTATTCCTGTTATACGATGGAAAAACTGTTGTATTTTTATTGTATTTTATGCGTCTGGCGTTGTTTTCAAAGGCCCTAACTATTCGATCTGGTGGAGCAACGCCCTAGAGTGAAGCCTAGGGGTCACGTAACGTTGAAATGGCCAGTACCTTCACACAGGTTGCAATTATTCCTGTTATACGATGGGAAAACTGTTGTATTTTTATTTTATTTTATGAATCTGGCGTTGACTCCTAAGGCCCTCGCTATTCGATCTGGTGGAGCAATGCCTCAGAGTTAAGTCTAGGTTGCCCGGTACGTAGAAATGACCATTACTTTCACACTGGTTGCAATAATTCCTGTTATACGATGGAAAAACTGTGGTATTTATATTGTATTTTATGCTTCTGGCGTTGACTTCTAAGGCCGCAGCTATTCGATGTTGTGGAGCAACGCCCTAGAGTGAAGCCTAGGTTGCCCGGAACGTAGAAATGACCAGTACTTTCACGCTGGTTGCAGATATTCCTGTTATACAATGGAAAAACTGTTGAATTTTTACTGTATTTTATGCTTCTGGCGTTGTATTCAAAGTCCCTAACTATCCGATCTGGTGGACCAACGCCCTGGAGTTAAGCCAAGGTTGCCCGGAACGTTGAAATGACCATAACATTCACACTGGTTGCAACTATTCGTTCTATACAATGGAAAAACTGTTCTATTTATTTAGTATTTCATGCTTCGGGCGTTGACTTCAAAGTCCCTAACTATTCGATCTGGTGGAGCAACGCCCTAGAGTGAAGCCTGGCTTGCACGGAACGTGGAAATGGCCATTACATTCTCACTGACTGCAATTATTTCTGTTATACAATGGAAAAACCGTTGTATTTTTATTGTATTTTATGCGTCTGGCGTTGACTTCTAAGGCCCTAACTATTCGATCTGGTGGAGCAACGCCCTAGGGTGAAGCCTCGGTTGCACGGAACGTGGAAATGGCCATTACTTTCACACTGGCTGCAATTACTCCTGTTATACAATGGAAAAACTGTTGTAATTTTATTTTACTTTATGCTTCTGGAGTTGACTTCCTAGGACCTAACTTTTCGATCTGGTTGAGCAACGCCCTGTAGTGAAGCCTAGGTTGCACGGAACGTAGAAATGGCCATTACTTTCACACTGGTTGCAATTATTCCTGTTATACGATGGAAAAACTGTTGTATTTTTATTGCATTTTATGCTTCGGGCTTTGATTTCTAAGGCCGTAGCTATTCGATCTGGTGGAGCGACGCCCTAGAGTGAAGCCTAGGTTTCCCGGAACGTAGAGATGACCATTACTTTCACACTGGTTGCAATTATTCCTGTTATACGATGGAAAAACTGTTGTATTTATATTGTATTTTATGCTTCTTGCGTTCACTTCTAAGGCCGTAGCTATTCGATCTGGTGGAGCAACGCCCTAGAGAGAAGCCTAGGTTGCCCGGAAAGTAGAAGTGACCATTACCTTCACACTGGTTGCAGTTTTTCCTGTTATACGATGGAGGATCTGTTGTATCATAACTGTATTTTGTGATTCGGGCGTTGACTTCTAAGGCCCTAACTACTCGATCTGGTGGAGCAAGGCCCTAGAGTGAAGCCTAGGATGCCCGGAACGTAGAAATGACCACAACTTTCACACCGGTTGCAATTATTCCTTTTATACGATGGAAAAACTGTTGTATTTTTATTGTATTTTATGCTTCGGGCGTTGACTTCTAAGGCCCTAACTACTCGATCTGTTGGAACAACGCCCTACAGTGAAGCCTAGGTTGCCCGGAACGTAGAAATGACCATAACTTTCACACTGGTTGCAATTATTCGTTTTATACGATGGAATATCTGTTGTATTTTTATTGTATTTTATGTTTCGTGCGTTGACTTCTAAGGCCCTAACTATTCGATCTAGTGGAGCAACGCCCTAGAGTCAAGCCTAGGTTGCCCGGAACGTAGAAATGGCCATAACTTTCACACTGTTTTCAATTATTCATATTATACGATGCAAAAACTGTTGTATTTATATTGTATTTTATGCTTCTGGCGTTGTCTTCTTGGGCCCTAACTATTCGATCTGGTGTAGCAACGGCCCAGAGTGAATCCTAGTTTGCCGGAACGTAGAAATGACCATTACCTTCACACTGATTGCAATTATTCATTCTATACGATGAAAAAACTGTTGTATTTTTATTGTATTTTATGCTCCGGGCGTAGGCTTCTAAGGCCCTAGCAATTCGACCTGGTGGAGCAACGCTCCACAGTGAAGCCTAGGTTGCCCGGAACGTAGCATTGGCCATTACTATCACACTGGATGCAATTATTCCTGTTATACGATGGTAGATCTGTTGTATCTTTACTGTATTTTATGCTTCGGGCGTTGACTTCTAAGGCCCTTACTATTCGATCTGGTGGAACGACGCCCTAGATTGAAGCCTAGGTTGCCCGGAACGTAGAAATGACTATCACTTTCGCACTGGTTGCAATTATTCCAGTTATAGGATGGAAAAACTGTTGTATCTTTATTGTATTTCATGCTTCGTGCGTTGACTTCTAAGGCCCTAACTATTCCATCTGTTGGAGCAACGCCCTAGAGCCAAGCCTAGGTTGCCCGGAACGTAGAAATGACCATAACTTTCACACAGGTTGCAATTATTTCTGTTATACGATGGAAGAACTGTTGTATTTTTATTTTATTTTATGCTTCTGGCGTTGTCTTCTAAGGCCCTAGCTATTCCATCTGATGGAGCAACACCCTAGCGTGAAGCCCAGGTTGCCCGGAACGTAGAAATGACCATAACTTTCACACTGGTTGCAATTATTCCTGTTCCACGATGGAAAAGCTGTTGTATTCTTATTCTATTTTATGCTTCAGGCGTAGACTTCTAAGGCCGGAGCTTTTCGATGTGGCGGAGCAACGCCCTAGCGTGATGCCCAGGTTGCCAGGAACGTAGGAATGACCACTACTTTCACACTGTTTGCAATTATCCGTTTTATACGGCAGAAAAACTGTTGCATTTATTTTGTATTTAATGCTTCTGGCGTTGACTTCTTAGGCCCTACCTTTTCGATCTGGTGGAGCAACGCCCTGGAGTGAAGCCTAGGTTGCAGGGAACGCAGAAATGGCCATTACTTTTACGCTGGTTGCAATTATTCCCGTTATACGATGGATAAACTGTTGTAATTTTATTTTATTTCATGCTTCTGGCGTTGACTTCTTAGGCCCTAACTTTTCGATCTGGTGGAGCAACGACCTAGAGTGAAGCCTAGGTTGCACGGAATGTAGAAATGGCCATCACTTTCACACTGGTTGCAGTTATTCCGGTTCTACGATGGAAATACTGTTGCATTTTTATTTTATTTTATGCTTCTGGCGTTGACTTCTAAGGCCCTAACTGTTCGATCTGGTGGAGCAACGCCCTGGAGTGAAGCCTAGGTTGCACGGAACGTAGAAATGGCCATTACTTTCACACTGGTTGCATATATACCCGTTATACGCTGGAACAACTGTTGTATTTTTATTTTATTTTTGGCTTCTGGCGCTGACTTCTAAGGCCCTGTCTATTCGATCTGGTAGAGCAACGCCCTAGGGTGAAGCATAGGTTGCCCGGAACGTAGAAATAACCATAGCTTTCATACTGGTTGCAATTATCCGTCTTATACGATGGAAAAGCTGTTGTATTTATATTGTGTTTTATACTTCTGGCGTTCACATCTTAGGCCCTAACTATATGATCTGGTGGAGCACCGCCCTAGAGTGAAGCCTAGGTTGCCCGGAACGTAGGAAAGACCATTACCTTCACACTGGTTGTAATTATTCCTGTTATACGATGGAAAAGCTGTTGCATCTTTATTGTATTTTCTGCTTCGGGCGCAGACTTCTAAGGCCCTCACTATTCGATCTGGTAGAGCAACGCCCTAGAGTGAAGCCTAGGTTGCCCGGAACATAGAAATGACCATACCTTTCACTCTGGTTGCTATTATTCCTGTTATACGATGGAAAAACTGTTGTATTTTTACTGCATTTTATGCTTCGGGCTTTGATTTCTAAGGCCCTAGCTTATCGATCTGGTAGAGCAACGCCCTAGGGTGAAGCCTAGGTTGCCCGGAACTTAGAAATGACCATTACCTTCACACTGGTTGTAATTATTCCTGTTATACGATGGAAAAGCTGTTGCATCTTTATTGTATTTTCTGCTTCGGGCGCAGACTTCTAAGGCCCTCACTATTCGATCTGGTAGAGCAACGCCCTAGAGTGAAGCCTAGGTTGCCCGGAACATAGAAATGACCATACCTTTCACTCTGGTTGCTATTATTCCTGTTATACGATGGAAAAACTGTTGTATTTTTATTGTATTTTATGCTTCGGGCGTTGACTTCTAAGGCCCTAACTATTCGATCTAGTGGAACAACGCCCTAGAGTCAAGCCTAGGTTGCCCGGAACGTAGAAATGGCCATAACTTTCACACTGTTTTCAATTATTCATATTATACGATGCAAAGACTGTTGTATTTATACTGTATTTTATGCTTCTGGCGTTGTCTTCTTGGGCCCTAACTATTCGATCTGGTGTAGCAACGGCCCAGAGTGAATCCTAGTTTGCCGGAACGTATAAATGACCATTACCTTCACACTGATTGCAATTATTCATTCTAAACGATGAAAAAACTGTTGTATTTTTATTGTATTTTATGCTCCGGGCGTAGGCTTCTAAGGCCCTAGCAATTCGACCTGGTGGAGCAACGCCCCACAGTGAAGCCTAGGTTGCCCGGAACGTAGAATTGGCCATTACTATCACACTGGATGCAATTATTCCTGTTATACGATGGTAGATCTGTTGTATCTTTACTGGATTTTATGCTTAGGGAGTTGACTTCTAAGGCCCTTACTATTCGATCTGGTGGAACGACGCCCTAGATTGAAGCCTAGGTTGCCCGGAACGTAGAAATGACTATCACTTTCGCACTGGTTGCAATTATTCCAGTTATAGGATGGAAAAACTGTTGTATCTTTATTGTATTTCATGCTTCGTGCGTTGACTTCTAAGGCCCTAACTATTCGATCTGGTGGAGCAACGCCCTAGAGTCAAGCCTAGGTTGCCCGGAACGTAGAAATGACCATAACTTTCACACAGGTTGCAATTATTTCTGTTATACGATGGAAGATCTGTGGTATTTTTATTTTATTTTATGCTTCTGGCGTTTTCTTCTAAGGCCCTAGCTATTCCATCTGATGGAGCAACACCCTAGCGTGAAGCCCAGGTTGCCCGGAACGTAGAAATGACCATAACTTTCACACTGGTTGCAATTATTCCTGTTCTACGATGGAAAAGCTGTTGTATTCTTATTCTATTTTATGCTTCAGGCGTAGACTTCTAAGGCCGGAGCTTTTCGATGTGGCGGAGCAACGCCCTAGAGTTAAGCCTAGGTTGCCCGGAACATAGAAATGACCATACCTTTCACTCTGGTTGCTATTATTCCTGTTATACGATGGAAAAACTGTTGTATTTTTATTGCATTTTATGCTTCGGGCTTTGATTTCTAAGGCCCTAGCTTATCGATCTGGTAGAGCAACGCCCTAGGGTGAAGCCTAGGTTGCCCGGAACTTAGAAATGACCATTACATTCACACTTTTTGCAATTATTCATTTTATACGATGTGAAAGCTGTTGTATTTATAATGTATTTTATGCACCTGGCGTTGACTTCTAAGGCCGTAGCCATTCGATCTGGTGGAGCGACTCCCTGGAGTGAAGCCTAGGTTTCCCCGAACGTAGAAATGACCATTACTTTCACACTGGTTGCAATTATTCCTGTTACACGATGGAAAAACTGTTGTATTTATTTTGTATTTTATGCTTCGGGCGTTGACTTCTAAGGCCCTAGCTATTCGATCTGGTTGAGCAAGGCCCTAGAGTGGAGCCTAGGTTGCCCGGAACGTAGAAATGACCATCACTTTCACACTGGTTGCAATTAATCCTGTTATACGATGGAAAAACTGTTGTATCTTTATTGTATTTCATGCTTCGGGCGTTGACTTCTAAGGCACTAACTGTTCTATCTGGTACAGCAACGCCCTAGAGTGAAGCCTAAGTTGCCGGAACGTAGAAATGACCATTACCTTCACACTCATTGCAATTATTCATTTTATACGATGGAAAAACTATTGTATTTTTATTGTATTTTATGCTTCGGGCGTTGTCTTCTCAGGCCCTAACTATTCGATCTGGTGCAGCAACGCCCTAGAGTGAATCCTAGGTTGCCCGGAACGTAGAAATGACCATTACTTTCACACCGTTTGCAATTATTCATTTTATACGATGGGGAAACCCTTGTATTTGTATTGTATTTTATGCTTCTGGCATTGACTTCTAAGGCCGTAGCTATTCGATGTGGTGGAGCAACTCCATAGAGTGAAGCATAGGTTGCACGGAACGTAGAAATGACTATCACTTTCACACGGGTTGCAAATATTCGTGTTATACGATGGAAAAACCGTTGCATTTTCATTGTATTTTATGCTTCGGGCGTTGACTTCTAAGGCCCTAACAATTCTACCTGGTGGAGCAACGCCCTAGAGTGCAGCCTAGATTGACCGGAACGTAGAAATGACCATAACTGACACACCGGTTGCAATTATTCGTTTTATACGATGGAAAAACTGATGTATTTGTTTTGTATTTTATGCTTCTGGCGCTGACTTGTTAGTCCCTTACTATTCGATCTGGTTGAACAACGCGCTAGATTGAAGCCTAGGATGCCCGGAATGTAGAAATGACTGTCACTTTCACACTGGTTGCAATTGTTCCAGTTATACGATGGAAAAACTATTGAATTTTTATTGTATTTTATGGTTCGGGCGTTGACTTCTAAGGCCCTAACTATTCGATCTGGTGGAGCAACGCCCTAGAGCCACACCTAGGTTGCCCGGAACGTAGATATGGCCATTACTTTCACACTGGATGCAATTATTCGTTTTATACGATGGAAAAACTGTTGTATTTATTCTGTATTTTATGCTTCGGGCGTTGACTTCTAAGGCCCTCACTATTCGATCTGGTGGAGCAACGCCCTAGAGTGATGCCTAGGTTGCCAGGTACGTAGAAATGACCATAACATGCACACTGGTTGCAATTATTCGTTTTATACGATGGAGAAACTGTTGTATTTATTTTGTATTTTATGCTTCGGGCGTTGACTTCTAAGGCCCTAGCTATTCGATCTGGTTGAGCAAGGCTCTAGAGCGAAGCATAGGTTGCTCGGAACGTAGAAATGACCATTACCTTCACACTGGTTGCAGTTATTCGTTTTATACGATGGAAAAACTGTTGTATTTTTATTGTATTATATGCTTCGGGCGTTGACTTCTCAGGCCCTAACTATTCGATCTGGTGCAGCAACGCCCTAGAGTGAATCCTAGGTTGCCCGGAACGCAGAAATGACCATTACCTTCACACTGATTGCAATTATTCATTATATACGATGGAAAAACTGTTGCATTTTTATTGTATTTTATGCTCCGGGCGTAGACTTCTAAGGCCCTAGCTATTCGATCTGGTAGAGCAACACCCTACAGTGAAGCCTAGGTTGCCCGGAACGTAGAAATGGCTATCACTTTCACACGGGTTGCAATTATTCGTGTTATACGATGGAAAAGCCGTTGCATTTTCATAGTATTTTATGCTTCGGGCGTTGACATCTAAGGCCCTAACTATTCGATCTGGTGGAGCAACGCTCCAGAGCCAAGCCTAGGTTGCTCGGAACGTAGATAAGGCCATTACTTTCACACTGGATGCAATTATTCCTTTTATACGATGTAAAACTGTTGTACATATTCTGTATTTTATGCTTCGGGCGTTGACTTCTAAGGCCCTAACTATTCGATCTGGTGGAGCAACGCCCCAGAGTGAAGCCATTTTTGCCCGGAACGTAGAAATGACCATTACCTTCACACTGATTGCAATTATTCAATTTATACGATGGAAAAACTATTGTATTTTTATTGTATTTTATGCTTCGGGCGTTGACTTCTAAGGCCGTAAAAATTCGATCTAGTGGAGAAACGCCCTAGAGTCAAGCCTAGGTTACCAGGATCGTAGAAATGACCATAACCTTCACTCTGGTTGCAATTACTCGTTTTATACGATGGAAAAACTGTTGTATTTATTTTGTATTTTATGCTTCGGGCGTTGACTTCTAAGGCCCTAGCTATTCGATCTGGTTGAGCAAGGCCCTAGAGTGAAGCCTAGGTTGCCCGGAACGTAGAAATGACCATCACTTTCACACTGGTTGCAATTACTCCTGTTATACGATGGAAAAACTGTTTACTTATATTGTATTTTATGTTTCTGGCGTTGACTTCTTAGGCCCTTACTATTCGATCTGGTGGATCAACGCCCTAGATTGAAGCCTAGGTTGCTCCGAGCGTAGAAATGACTATCACTTTCACACGGGTTGCAATTATTCGTGTTATACGATGGAAAAACCGTTGCATTTTCATTGTATTTTATGCTTCGGGCGTTGACATCTAAGGCACTAACGATTCTATCTGGTGGCGCAACGCCCTAGGGTGAAGCCTAGGTTGACGGGCACATTGAAATGACCTTAACTTTCACACCGGTTGCTATTATTCGTTCTATGCGATGGAAAAACTGTTGTATTTGTTTTGTATTTTATGCTTCTGGCGTTGACTACCAAGGCCCTAACAATTCGATGTGGTGGAACAACGCCCTAGAATAGAACATAGGTTGCCCTGAACGTAGAAACGACCATCACTTTCTCACTGGTTGCAATTACTCCTGTTATACGATGGAAAAACTGTTGTATCTTTATTGTATTTTATGCTTCGGGCGTTGACTTCTTAGGCCCTAACTTTTCGATCTGGTGGAGCAACGCGCTAGAGCGAAGCCTAGGTTGCCCGGAACGTAGAAATGACCATTGCCTTCCCACTGATTGCAATTATTCATTTTATACAATGGACAAACAGTTGTATTTTTATTGTATTTTATGCCCCGGGCGTAGACTTCTAAGGACCTAGCTACAGGATCTGGTGGCGCAACGCCCTAGAGTGAAGCCTAGGTCGCCCGGAACGTAGAAATGACTATCACTTTCATACTGGTTGCAACTAATCGTGTTATACGATGGACAAACAGTTGCATTTTAATTGTATTTTATGCTTCGGGCGTTGACTTCCAAGGCCCTAACTATCCGATCTGGTGCAGCAACGCCCTAGAGTGAAGCCTAGGTTGCCCGGAACGTAGAAATGACCACAACTTTCACACCGGTTGCAATTAATCGTTTTATACGATGGAGAAACTGTTGTAATTGTTTTGTATTTTATGCATCTGGCGTTGACTTGTAAGGCCCTAACAATTCGATCTGGTGGAACAACGCCCTAGAGTGTAGCCTAGGTTGCCCGGAACGTAGAAATAACCATAACTTTCACACCGGTTGCAATTATTCGTTTTATACGATGGAAAAACTGTTGCCTTTTTATTGTATTTTACGCTTCTAGCGTTGACTTCATAGGCCCTGAATATTCGATCTGGTGGGCCAACGCCCTAGAGTGAAGCCTAGGTTGCCGGAATGTAGAAATGACCATTACCTTCACACTGGTTGCAATTATTCCTGTTATACGAGGGAAAAACTGTTGTATTTTTATCGTATCTTATGCTTCTGGCGTTGACTTCTTAGGCCCTAACTATTCGATCTGGTGGAGCAACGTCCAAGAGTGAAACCTATGTTGACCGGAACGTAGAAATGACCATTAGTTTCACACTGGTTGCAATTATTCCTTTTACAGGATGGAAAAACTGTTGTAACTTTATTTTACTTTATGCTTCGGGCGTTGAATTCTTAGGCCTTAACTATTCGATCTGGTGGAGCAACGCCCTAGAGCCAAGCCTAGGTTGCCCGGAACGTAGATATGGCCGTTACTTTCACACTGGATGCAATTATTCATTTTATACGATGGAAAAACTGTTGTATTTATTCTGTATTTTATGCTTCGGGCGTTGACATCTAAGTCCCTAACGATTCTATCTGGTGGAGCAACGCCCTCGAGTGAAGCCTAGGTTGACCGGAACGTAGAAATGACCATAACTTTCACACCCGTTGCTATTATTTGTTTTATACGATGGAAAAACTGTTGTATTTGTTTTGTATTTTATGCTTCTGGCGTTGACATCCAAGGCCCTAACAATTCGATGTGGTGGGACAACGCCCTAGAGTGAAGCATAGGTTGCCCGGAACGTAGAATTGACCATCACTTTCACACTGGTTGCAATTACTCCTGTTATACGATGGAAAATCTGTTTTATCTTTATTGTACTGTATGCTTCGGGCGTTGACTTCTAAGACACTAAATGTTCGATGTGGTGGAGCAACGCCCTAGAGTGAAGCCTAGGTTGCCGGTACGTAGAAATGGCTATTACTTTCACACTGGATGCAATTATTCGTTTTATACGATGGAAAAACTGTTGTATTTATTTTGTATTTTATGCTTCGGGCGTTGACTTCTAAGGCCATAGCTTTTCGATCTGGATGAGCAACGCCCTAGAGCGAAGCATAGGTTGCCCGGAACGCAGAAATGACCATTACTTTCACACTGGTTTCAGTTATTCCTGTTATACGATGGAAATACTGTTGTATTTTTATTGTATTATATGCTTCGGGCGTTGACTTCTCAGGCCCTAACTATTCGATCTGGTGCAGCAACGCCCTAGAGTGAATCCTAGGTTGCCCGGAACGCAGAAATGACCATTACCTTCACATTGGTTGCAGTTATTCCTGTTATACGATGGAAAAACTGTTGTATTTTTATTGTATTATATGCTTCGGGCGTTAACTTCTCAGGCCCTAACTACTCGATCTGGTGCAGCAACGCCCTACAGTGAATCCTAGGTTGCCCGGAACGCAGAAATGACCATTACCTTCACACTGATTGCAATTATTCATTTTATACGGTTGAAAAACTATTGTATTTTTATTCTATTTTATGCTTCGGGCGTTGACTTCTAAGGCCCTAACTAGTCGATCTGGTGGAGCAACGCCCTAGAGTCAAGCCTAGGTTGCCAGGAACGTAGAAATGACCATAACTTTGACACTGGTTGCAATTATTCGTTTTATACGATGGAAAAACTGTTGTATTTATTGTGTATTTTATGCTTCGGGCGTTGACTTGTAAAGCCCTAGCTATTCGATCTGGTTGAGCAATGGCCTAGAGTGAAGCCTAGGTTGTCCGGAACGTAGATATGGCCGTTACTTTCACACTGGATGCAATTATTCGTTTTATACGATGGAAAAACTGTAGTATGTTTATTGTATTTTATGCTTCGGGCGTTGACTTCTTAGGCCCTGACCATTCGATCTGGTGGTGCAACGCCCTAGAGTGAAGCCTAGGTTGCCCGGAACGTAGAAATGACCATTACCTTCACACTGATTGCAATTATTCATTTTATACGATGGAAAAACTATTTTATTTTTATTGTATTTTATGTTTCGGGCGTTGACTTCTAAGGCCCTAACTATTCCATCTGGTGGTGCAGCGCTCTAGAGTGAAGCCTAGGTCGCCCGGAACGTAGAAATGACCATAATTTTCACATCGGTTGCAATTATTCGTTTTATACGATGGTAAAACTGTTGCATTTGTTTCGTATTTTACGCTTCTGGTGTTGACTTCTATGTCCTTAACAATTCGTCCTGGCGGAACAACGCCCTAGAGTGAAGCCTAGCTTGCACAGAACGTAGAAATGACCATCACTTTCACACTGGTTGCAATTACTCCTGTTATAAAATGGAAAAACTGTTGTATCTTTACTGTATTTTATGCTTCGGGCGTTGTCTTCTGAGGCCCTAACCATTCGATCTGGTGGAGCAGCGCCGTAGAGCCAAGCCTAGTTTGCCCGTAACGTAGATATGGCCATTACTTTCACACTGGATGCAATTATTCGTTTTATACGATGGAAAAACTGTTGTGCTTATTCTGTATTTTATGCTCCGGGCGTAGACTTCTAAGGCCCTAGCTATTCGGTTTGGTAGGGCAACACCCTACAGTGAAGCCTAGGTTGCCTGGAACGTAGAAATGCCTATCACATTCACACGGGTTGCAATTATTCGTGTTATACGATGGAAAAACCGTCGCATTTTCATTGTATTTTATGCTTCGGGCTTTGACATCTAAGGCCCTAACGATTCTATCTGGTGGAGCAACGCCCTCGAGTGAAGCCTAGGTTGACCGGAACGTAGAAATGACCATAACTTTCACACCCGTTGCTATTATTTGTTTTATACGATGGAAAAACTGTTGTATTTGTTTTGTATTTTATGCTTCTGGCGTTGACTTCCAAGGCCCTAACAATTCGATGTGGTGCGACAACGCCCTAGAGTGAAGCATAGGTTGCCCGGAACGTAGAAATGACCATCACTTTCACACTGGTTGCAATTACTCCTGTTATACGATGGAAAATCTGTTTTATCTTTATTGTACTGTATGCTTCGGGCGTTGACTTCTAAGACACTAACTGTTCGATGTGGTGGAGCAACGCCCTAGAGTGAAGCCTAGGTTGCCGGTACGTAGAAATGGTTATTACTTTCACACTGGTTGCAATTATTCGTTTTATACGATGGAAAAACTGTTGTATTTATTTTGTATTTTATGCTTCGGGCGTTGACTTGTAAAACCCTAGCTATTCGATCTGGTTGAGCAAGGGCCTAGGGTGAAGCCTAGGTTGCCCGGAACGTAGAAATGACCATCACTCTCACACTGGTTGCAATTACTCCTGTTATACGGTGGAAAAGCTGTTGTATCTTTATTGTATTTTATGCTTCGGGCGTTGACTTCTAAGGCCCTAAGTATTCGATCTGGTGGAGCAACACCCTAGAGCCAAGCCTAGGTTGCCCGGAACGTAGATATGGCCGTTACTTTCACACTGGATGCAATTATTCGTTTTATACGATGGAAAAACTGTTGTATCTTTATTGTATTTTATGCTTCGGGCGTTGACTTCTAAGGCCCTAAGTATTCGATCTGGTGGAGCAACGCCCTAGAGTGAAGCCTAGGTTGCCCGGAACGTAGAAATGACCATTACCTTCACACTGATTGCAATTATTCATTTTATTCGATGGAAAAACTATTGTATTTTTATTGTATTTTATGCTTCGGGCGTTGACTTCTATGGCCATAACTATTCGATCTGGTGGAGCAGCGCCCTAGAGAGACGCCTAGGTTGCCAGGAACGTAGAAATGACCATAACTTTGACACTGGTTGCAATTATTCGTTTTATACGATGGAGAAATTGTTGTATTTATTTTGTATTTTATGCTTCGGGCGTTGACTTCTAAGGCCCTAGCTATTCGATCTGGTTGAGCAAGGCCCTAGAGCGAAGCATAGGTTGCCCGGAACGTCGAAATGACCATTACCTTCACACTGGTTGCAGTTATTCCTGTTATACGATGGAAAAGCTGTTGCATTTTTATTGTATTATATGCTTCGGGCGTTGACTTCTCAGGCCCTAACTATTCGTTCTGATGCAGCAACGCCCTAGAGTGAAGCCTAGGTTGCCGGAACGTAGAAATGGCTATTACTTTCACACTGGATGCAATTATTCGTTTTATACGATGGAGAAATTGTTGTATTTATTTTGTATTTTATGCTTCGGGCGTTGACTTCTAAGGCCCTAGCTATTCGATCTAGTTGAGCAAGGCCCTAGAGTGAAGCCTAGGTTGCCCGGAACGTAGAAATGACCATCACTTTCACACCCGTTGCAATTACTCCTGTTATACGATGGAAGAACTGTTGTATTTGTTTTGTATTTTATGCTTCTGGCGTTGACTACCAAGGCCCTAACAATTCGATGTGGTGGAACAACGCCCTAGAATAGAACATAGGTTGCCCTGAACGTAGAAACGACCATCACTTTCACACCGTTTGCAATTATTCATTTTATACGATGGAGAAACCCTTGTATTTGTATTGTATTTTATGCTTCTGGCATTGACTTCTCAGGCCGTAGCTATTCGATGTGGTGGAGCAACTCCATAGAGTGAAGCATAGGTTGCACGGAACGTAGAAATGACCATTACTTTCACACGTTTTGCAATTGTTCATATTATACGATGCAAGAACTGTTGTATTTATATTGTATTTTATGATTCTGTCGTTGACTTCTTAGGCCCTAACTATTCGATCTGGTGGAGCAACGCCGTAGAGTTTATCCTAGGTTGCCCGGAACGTAGAAATGACTATCACTTTCACACGGGTTGCAAATATTCGTGTTATACGATGGAAAAACCGTTGCATTTTCATTGTATTTTATGCTTCGGGCGTTGACTTCTAAGGCCCTAACAATTCTACCTGGTGGAGCAACGCCCTAGAGTGCAGCCTAGATTGACCGGAACGTAGAAATGACCATAACTGACACACCGGTTGCAATTATTCGTTTTATACGATGGAAAAACTGATGTATTTGTTTTGTATTTTATGCTTCTGGCGCTGACTTGTTAGTCCCTTACTATTCGATCTGGTTGAACAACGCGCTAGATTGAAGCCTAGGATGCCCGGAATGTAGAAATGACTGTCACTTTCACACTGGTTGCAATTGTTCCAGTTATACGATGGAAAAACTATTGAATTTTTATTGTATTTTATAGTTCGGGCGTTGACTTCTAAGGCCCTAACTATTCGATCTGGTGGAGCAACGCCCTAGAGCCACACCTAGGTTGCCCGGAACGTAGATATGGCCATTACTTTCACACTGGATGCAATTATTCGTTTTATACGATGGAAAAACTGTTGTATTTATTCTGTATTTTATGCTTCGGGCGTTGACTTCTAAGGCCCTAACTATTCGATCTGGTGGAGCAACGCCCTAGAGTGAAGCCTAGGTTGCCCGGAACGTAGAAATGACCATTACCTTCACACTGATTGCAATTATTCATTTTATACGATGGAAAAACTATTGTATTTTTATTGTGTTTTATGCTTCGGGCGTTGACTTCTAAGGCCCTCACTATTCGATCTGGTGGAGCAACGCCCTAGAGTGATGCCTAGGTTGCCAGGTACGTAGAAATGACCATAACATGCACACTGGTTGCAATTATTCGTTTTATACGATGGAGAAACTGTTGTATTTATTTTGTATTTTATGCTTCGGGCGTTGACTTCTAAGGCCCTAGCTATTCGATCTGGTTGAGCAAGGGCCTAGGGTGAAGCCTAGGTTGCCCGGAACGTAGAAATGACCATCACTCTCACACTGGTTGCAATTACTCCTGTTATACGGTGGAAAAGCTGTTGTATCTTTATTGTATTTTATGCTTCGGGCGTTGACTTCTAAGGCCCTAAGTATTCGATCTGGTGGAGCAACACCCTAGAGCCAAGCCTAGGTTGCCCGGAACGTAGATATGGCCGTTACTTTCACACTGGATGCAATTATTCGTTTTATACGATGGAAAAACTGTTGTATCTTTATTGTATTTTATGCTTCGGGCGTTGACTTCTAAGGCCCTAAGTATTCGATCTGGTGGAGCAACGCCCTAGAGTGAAGCCTAGGTTGCCCGGAACGTAGAAATGACCATTACCTTCACACTGATTGCAATTATTCATTTTATTCGATGGAAAAACTATTGTATTTTTATTGTATTTTATGCTTCGGGCGTTGACTTCTATGGCCATAACTATTCGATCTGGTGGAGCAGCGCCCTAGAGAGACGCCTAGGTTGCCAGGAACGTAGAAATGACCATAACTTTGACACTGGTTGCAATTATTCGTTTTATACGATGGAGAAATTGTTGTATTTATTTTGTATTTTATGCTTCGGGCGTTGACTTCTAAGGCCCTAGCTATTCGATCTGGTTGAGCAAGGCCCTAGAGCGAAGCATAGGTTGCCCGGAACGTCGAAATGACCATTACCTTCACACTGGTTGCAGTTATTCCTGTTATACGATGGAAAAGCTGTTGCATTTTTATTGTATTATATGCTTCGGGCGTTGACTTCTCAGGCCCTAACTATTCGTTCTGATGCAGCAACGCCCTAGAGTGAAGCCTAGGTTGCCGGAACGTAGAAATGGCTATTACTTTCACACTGGATGCAATTATTCGTTTTATACGATGGAGAAATTGTTGTATTTATTTTGTATTTTATGCTTCGGGCGTTGACTTCTAAGGCCCTAGCTATTCGATCTAGTTGAGCAAGGCCCTAGAGTGAAGCCTAGGTTGCCCGGAACGTAGAAATGACCATCACTTTCACACCCGTTGCAATTACTCCTGTTATACGATGGAAGAACTGTTGTATTTGTTTTGTATTTTATGCTTCTGGCGTTGACTACCAAGGCCCTAACAATTCGATGTGGTGGAACAACGCCCTAGAATAGAACATAGGTTGCCCTGAACGTAGAAACGACCATCACTTTCACACCGTTTGCAATTATTCATTTTATACGATGGAGAAACCCTTGTATTTGTATTGTATTTTATGCTTCTGGCATTGACTTCTCAGGCCGTAGCTATTCGATGTGGTGGAGCAACTCCATAGAGTGAAGCATAGGTTGCACGGAACGTAGAAATGACCATTACTTTCACACGTTTTGCAATTGTTCATATTATACGATGCAAGAACTGTTGTATTTATATTGTATTTTATGATTCTGTCGGTGACTTCTTAGGCCCTAACTATTCGATCTGGTGGAGCAACGCCGTAGAGTTTATCCTAGGTTGCCCGGAACGTAGAAATGACTATCACTTTCACACGGGTTGCAAATATTCGTGTTATACGATGGAAAAACCGTTGCATTTTCATTGTATTTTATGCTTCGGGCGTTGACTTCTAAGGCCCTAACAATTCTACCTGGTGGAGCAACGCCCTAGAGTGCAGCCTAGATTGACCGGAACGTAGAAATGACCATAACTGACACACCGGTTGCAATTATTCGTTTTATACGATGGAAAAACTGATGTATTTGTTTTGTATTTTATGCTTCTGGCGCTGACTTGTTAGTCCCTTACTATTCGATCTGGTTGAACAACGCGCTAGATTGAAGCCTAGGATGCCCGGAATGTAGAAATGACTGTCACTTTCACACTGGTTGCAATTGTTCCAGTTATACGATGGAAAAACTATTGAATTTTTATTGTATTTTATAGTTCGGGCGTTGACTTCTAAGGCCCTAACTATTCGATCTGGTGGAGCAACGCCCTAGAGCCACACCTAGGTTGCCCGGAACGTAGATATGGCCATTACTTTCACACTGGATGCAATTATTTGTTTTATACGATGGAAAAACTGTTGTATTTATTCTGTATTTTATGCTTCGGGCGTTGACTTCTAAGGCCCTAACTATTCGATCTGGTGGAGCAACGCCCTAGAGTGAAGCCTAGGTTGCCCGGAACGTAGAAATGACCATTACCTTCACACTGATTGCAATTATTCATTTTATACGATGGAAAAACTATTGTATTTTTATTGTGTTTTATGCTTCGGGCGTTGACTTCTAAGGCCCTCACTATTCGATCTGGTGGAGCAACGCCCTAGAGTGATGCCTAGGTTGCCAGGTACGTAGAAATGACCATAACATGCACACTGGTTGCAATTATTCGTTTTATACGATGGAGAAACTGTTGTATTTATTTTGTATTTTATGCTTCGGGCGTTGACTTCTAAGGCCCTAGCTATTCGATCTGGTTGAGCAAGGCTCTAGAGCGAAGCATAGGTTGCTCGGAACGTAGAAATGACCATTACCTTCACACTGGTTGCAGTTATTCGTTTTATACGATGGAAAAACTGTTGTATTTTTATTGTATTATATGCTTCGGGCGTTGACTTCTCAGGCCCTAACTATTCGAACTGGTGCAGCAACGCCCTAGAGTGAATCCTAGGTTGCCCGGAACGCAGAAATAACCATTACCTTCACACTGATTGCAATTATTCATTATATACGATGGAAAAACTGTTGCATTTTTATTGTATTTTATGCTCCGGGCGTAGACTTCTAAGGCCCTAGCTATTCGATCTGGTAGAGCAACACCCTACAGTGAAGCCTAGGTTGCCCGGAACGTAGAAATGGCTATCACTTTCACACGGGTTGCAATTATTCGTGTTATACGATGGAAAAGCCGTTGCATTTTCATAGTATTTTATGCTTCGGGCGTTGACATCTAAGGCCCTAACTATTCGATCTGGTGGAGCAACGCCCCAGAGCCAAGCCTAGGTTGCTCGGAACGTAGATAAGGCCATTACTTTCACACTGGATGCAATTATTCCTTTTATACGATGTAAAACTGTTGTACATATTCTGTATTTTATGCTTCGGGCGTTGACTTCTAAGGCCCTAACTATTCGATCTGGTGGAGCAACGCCCCAGAGTGAAGCCATTTTTGCCCGGAACGTAGAAATGACCATTACCTTCACACTGATTGCAATTATTCAATTTATACGATGGAAAAACTATTGTATTTTTATTGTATTTTATGCTTCGGGCGTTGACTTCTAAGGCCGTAAAAATTCGATCTAGTGGAGAAACGCCCTAGAGTCAAGCCTAGGTTACCAGGATCGTAGAAATGACCATAACCTTCACTCTGGTTGCAATTACTCGTTTTATACGATGGAAAAACTGTTGTATTTATTTTGTATTTTATGCTTCGGGCGTTGACTTCTAAGGCCCTAGCTATTCGATCTGGTTGAGCAAGGCCCTAGAGTGAAGCCTAGGTTGCCCGGAACGTAGAAATGACCATCACTTTCACACTGGTTGCAATTACTCCTGTTATACGATGGAAAAACTGTTTACTTATATTGTATTTTATGTTTCTGGCGTTGACTTCTTAGGCCCTTACTATTCGATCTGGTGGATCAACGCCCTAGATTGAAGCCTAGGTTGCTCCGAGCGTAGAAATGACTATCACTTTCACACGGGTTGCAATTATTCGTGTTATACGATGGAAAAACCGTTGCATTTTCATTGTATTTTATGCTTCGGGCGTTGACATCTAAGGCACTAACGATTCTATCTGGTGGCGCAACGCCCTAGGGTGAAGCCTAGGTTGACGGGCACATTGAAATGACCTTAACTTTCACACCGGTTGCTATTATTCGTTCTATGCGATGGAAAAACTGTTGTATTTGTTTTGTATTTTATGCTTCTGGCGTTGACTACCAAGGCCCTAACAATTCGATGTGGTGGAACAACGCCCTAGAATAGAACATAGGTTGCCCTGAACGTAGAAACGACCATCACTTTCTCACTGGTTGCAATTACTCCTGTTATACGATGGAAAAACTGTTGTATCTTTATTGTATTTTATGCTTCGGGCGTTGACTTCTTAGGCCCTAACTTTTCGATCTGGTGGAGCAACGCGCTAGAGCGAAGCCTAGGTTGCCCGGAACGTAGAAATGACCATTGCCTTCCCACTGATTGCAATTATTCATTTTATACAATGGACAAACAGTTGTATTTTTATTATATTTTATGCTACGGGCGTAGACTTCTAAGGACCTAGCTACAGGATCTGGTGGCGCAACGCCCTAGAGTGAAGCCTAGGTCGCCCGGAACGTAGAAATGACTATCACTTTCATACTGGTTGCAACTAATCGTGTTATACGATGGACAAACAGTTGCATTTTAATTGTATTTTATGCTTCGGGCGTTGACTTCCAAGGCCCTAACTATCCGATCTGGTGCAGCAACGCCCTAGAGTGAAGCCTAGGTTGCCCGGAACGTAGAAATGACCACAACTTTCACACCGGTTGCAATTAATCGTTTTATACGATGGAGAAACTGTTGTAATTGTTTTGTATTTTATGCATCTGGCGTTGACTTGTAAGGCCCTAACAATTCGATCTGGTGGAACAACGCCCTAGAGTGTAGCCTAGGTTGCCCGGAACGTAGAAATAACCATAACTTTCACACCGGTTGCAATTATTCGTTTTATACGATGGAAAAACTGTTGCCTTTTTATTGTATTTTACGCTTCTAGCGTTGACTTCATAGGCCCTGAATATTCGATCTGGTGGGCCAACGCCCTAGAGTGAAGCCTAGGTTGCCGGAATGTAGAAATGACCATTACCTTCACACTGGTTGCAATTATTCCTGTTATACGAGGGAAAAACTGTTCTATTTTTATCGTATCTTATGCTTCTGGCGTTGACTTCTTAGGCCCTAACTATTCGATCTGGTGGAGCAACGTCCAAGAGTGAAACCTATGTTGACCGGAACGTAGAAATGACCATTAGTTTCACACTGGTTGCAATTATTCCTTTTACAGGATGGAAAAACTGTTGTAACTTTATTTTACTTTATGCTTCGGGCGTTGAATTCTTAGGCCTTAACTATTCGATCTGGTGGAGCAACGCCCTAGAGCCAAGCCTAGGTTGCCCGGAACGTAGATATGGCCGTTACTTTCACACTGGATGCAATTATTCATTTTATACGATGGAAAAACTGTTGTATTTATTCTGTATTTTATGCTTCGGGCGTTGACATCTAAGTCCCTAACGATTCTATCTGGTGGAGCAACGCCCTCGAGTGAAGCCTAGGTTGACCGGAACGTAGAAATGACCATAACTTTCACACCCGTTGCTATTATTTGTTTTATACGATGGAAAAACTGTTGTATTTGTTTTGTATTTTATGCTTCTGGCGTTGACATCCAAGGCCCTAACAATTCGATGTGGTGGGACAACGCCCTAGAGTGAAGCATAGGTTGCCCGGAACGCAGAAATGACCATTACTTTCACACTGGTTTCAGTTATTCCTGTTATACGATGGAAATACTGTTGTATTTTTATTGTATTATATGCTTCGGGCGTTGACTTCACAGGCCCTAACTATTCGATCTGGTGCAGCAACGCCCTAGAGTGAATCCTAGGTTGCCCGGAACGCAGAAATGACCATTACCTTCACATTGGTTGCAGTTATTCCTGTTATACGATGGAAAAACTGTTGTATTTTTATTGTATTATATGCTTCGGGCGTTAACTTCTCAGGCCCTAACTACTCGATCTGGTGCAGCAACGCCCTACAGTGAATCCTAGGTTGCCCGGAACGCAGAAATGACCATTACCTTCACACTGATTGCAATTATTCATTTTATACGGTTGAAAAACTATTGTATTTTTATTCTATTTTATGCTTCGGGCGTTGACTTCTAAGGCCCTAACTAGTCGATCTGGTGGAGCAACGCCCTAGAGTCAAGCCTAGGTTGCCAGGAACGTAGAAATGACCATAACTTTGACACTGGTTGCAATTATTCGTTTTATACGATGGAAAAACTGTTGTATTTATTGTGTATTTTATGCTTCGGGCGTTGACTTGTAAAGCCCTAGCTATTCGATCTGGTTGAGCAATGGCCTAGAGTGAAGCCTAGGTTGTCCGGAACGTAGATATGGCCGTTACTTTCACACTGGATGCAATTATTCGTTTTATACGATGGAAAAACTGTTGTATGTTTATTGTATTTTATGCTTCGGGCGTTGACTTCTTAGGCCCTGACCATTCGATCTGGTGGTGCAACGCCCTAGAGTGAAGCCTAGGTTGCCCGGAACGTAGAAATGACCATTACCTTCACACTGATTGCAATTATTCATTTTATACGATGGAAAAACTATTTTATTTTTATTGTATTTTATGTTTCGGGCGTTGACTTCTAAGGCCCGAACTATTCCATCTGGTGGTGCAGCGCTCTAGAGTGAAGCCTAGGTCGCCCGGAACGTAGAAATGACCATAATTTTCACATCGGTTGCAATTATTCGTTTTATACGATGGTAAAACTGTTGCATTTGTTTCGTATTTTACGCTTCTGGTGTTGACTTCTATGTCCTTAACAATTCGTCCTGGCGGAACAACGCCCTAGAGTGAAGCCTAGCTTGCACAGAACGTAGAAATGACCATCACTTTCACACTGGTTGCAATTACTCCTGTTATAAAATGGAAAAACTGTTGTATCTTTACTGTATTTTATGCTTCGGGCGTTGTCTTCTGAGGCCCTAACCATTCGATCTGGTGGAGCAACGCCGTAGAGCCAAGCCTAGTTTGCCCGTAACGTAGATATGGCCATTACTTTCACACTGGATGCAATTATTCGTTTTATACGATGGAAAAACTGTTGTGCTTATTCTGTATTTTATGCTCCGGGCGTAGACTTCTAAGGCCCTAGCTATTCGGTTTGGTAGGGCAACACCCTACAGTGAAGCCTAGGTTGCCTGGAACGTAGAAATGCCTATCACATTCACACGGGTTGCAATTATTCGTGTTATACGATGGAAAAACCGTCGCATTTTCATTGTATTTTATGCTTCGGGCTTTGACATCTAAGGCCCTAACGATTCTATCTGGTGGAGCAACGCCCTCGAGTGAAGCCTAGGTTGACCGGAACGTAGAAATGACCATAACTTTCACACCCGTTGCTATTATTTGTTTTATACGATGGAAAAACTGTTGTATTTGTTTTGTATTTTATGCTTCTGGCGTTGACTTCCAAGGCCCTAACAATTCGATGTGGTGCGACAACGCCCTAGAGTGAAGCATAGGTTGCCCGGAACGTAGAAATGACCATCACTTTCACACTGGTTGCAATTACTCCTGTTATACGATGGAAAATCTGTTTTATCTTTATTGTACTGTATGCTTCGGGCGTTGACTTCTAAGACACTAACTGTTCGATGTGGTGGAGCAACGCCCTAGAGTGAAGCCTAGGTTGCCGGTACGTAGAAATGGTTATTACTTTCACACTGGTTGCAATTATTCGTTTTATACGATGGAAAAACTGTTGTATTTATTTTGTATTTTATGCTTCGGGCGTTGACTTGTAAAACCCTAGCTATTCGATCTGGTTGAGCAAGGGCCTAGGGTGAAGCCTAGGTTGCCCGGAACGTAGAAATGACCATCACTCTCACACTGGTTGCAATTACTCCTGTTATACGGTGGAAAAGCTGTTGTATCTTTATTGTATTTTATGCTTCGGGCGTTGACTTCTAAGGCCCTAAGTATTCGATCTGGTGGAGCAACACCCTAGAGCCAAGCCTAGGTTGCCCGGAACGTAGATATGGCCGTTACTTTCACACTGGATGCAATTATTCGTTTTATACGATGGAAAAACTGTTGTATCTTTATTGTATTTTATGCTTCGGGCGTTGACTTCTAAGGCCCTAAGTATTCGATCTGGTGGAGCAACGCCCTAGAGTGAAGCCTAGGTTGCCCGGAACGTAGAAATGACCATTACCTTCACACTGATTGCAATTATTCATTTTATTCGATGGAAAAACTATTGTATTTTTATTGTATTTTATGCTTCGGGCGTTGACTTCTATGGCCATAACTATTCGATCTGGTGGAGCAGCGCCCTAGAGAGACGCCTAGGTTGCCAGGAACGTAGAAATGACCATAACTTTGACACTGGTTGCAATTATTCGTTTTATACGATGGAGAAATTGTTGTATTTATTTTGTATTTTATGCTTCGGGCGTTGACTTCTAAGGCCCTAGCTATTCGATCTGGTTGAGCAAGGCCCTAGAGCGAAGCATAGGTTGCCCGGAACGTCGAAATGACCATTACCTTCACACTGGTTGCAGTTATTCCTGTAATACGATGGAAAAGCTGTTGCATTTTTATTGTATTATATGCTTCGGGCGTTGACTTCTCAGGCCCTAACTATTCGTTCTGATGCAGCAACGCCCTAGAGTGAAGCCTAGGTTGCCGGAACGTAGAAATGGCTATTACTTTCACACTGGATGCAATTATTCGTTTTATACGATGGAGAAATTGTTGTATTTATTTTGTATTTTATGCTTCGGGCGTTGACTTCTAAGGCCCTAGCTATTCGATCTAGTTGAGCAAGGCCCTAGAGTGAAGCCTAGGTTGCCCGGAACGTAGAAATGACCATCACTTTCACACCCGTTGCAATTACTCCTGTTATACGATGGAAAAACTGTTGTATTTGTTTTGTATTTTATGCTTCTGGCGTTGACTACCAAGGCCCTAACAATTCGATGTGGTGGAACAACGCCCTAGAATAGAACATAGGTTGCCCTGAACGTAGAAACGATCATCACTTTCTCACTGGTTGCAATTACTCCTGTTATACGATGGAAAAACTGTTGTATCTTCATTGTATTTTATGCTTCGGGCGTTGACTTCTTAGGCCCTAACTTTTCGATCTGGTGGAGCAACGCGCTAGAGCGAAGCCTAGGTTGCCCGGAACGTAGAAATGACCATTGCCTTCCCACTGATTGCAATTATTCATTTTATACAATGGACAAACAGTTGTATTTTTATTGTATTTTATGCTCCGGGCGTAGACTTCTAAGGACCTAGCTACACGATCTGGTGGCGCAACGCCTTAGAGTGAAGCCTAGGTCGCCCGGAACGTAGAAATGACTATCACTTTCATACTGGTTGCAACTAATCGTGTTATACGATGGACAAACAGTTGCATTTTAATTGTATTTTATGCTTCGGGCGTTGACTTCCAAGGCCCTAACTATCCGATCTGGTGCAGCAACGCCCTAGAGTGAAGCCTAGGTTGACCGGAACGTAGAAATGACCATAACTTTCACACCGGTTGCAATTAATCGTTTTATACGATGGAGAAACTGTTGTAATTGTTTTGTATTTTATTCATCTGGCGTTGACTTGTAAGGCCCTAACAATTCGATCTGGTGGAACAACGCCCTAGAGTGTAGCCTAGGTTGCCCGGAACGTAGAAATAACCATAACTTTCACACCGGTTGCAATTATTCGTTTTATACGATGGAAAAACTGTTGCCTTTTTATTGCATTTTATGCTTCTAGCGTTGACTTCATAGGCCCTGAATATTCGATCTGGTAGGCCAACGCCCTAGAGTGAATCCTAGGTTGCCCGGAACGCAGAAATGACCATTACCTTCACACTGATTGCAATTATTCATTTTATACGGTTGAAAAACTATTGTATTTTTATTCTATTTTATGCTTCGGGCGTTGACTTCTAAGGCCCTAACTATTCGATCTGGTGAAGCAACGCCCTAGAGTCAAGCCTAGGTTGCCAGGAACGTAGAAATGACCATAACTTTGACACTGGTTGCAATTATTCGTTTTATACGATGGAAAAACTGTTGTATTTATTGTGTATTTTATGCTTCGGGCGTTGACTTGTAAAGCCCTAGCTATTCGATCTGGTTGAGCAATGGCCTAGAGTGGAGCCTAGGTTGTCCGGAACGTAGATATGGCCGTTACTTTCACACTGGATGCAATTATTCGTTTTATACGATGGAAAAACTGTTGTATGTTTATTGTATTTTATGCTTCGGGCGTTGACTTCTTAGGCCCTGACCATTCGATCTGGTGGTGCAACGCCCTAGAGTGAAGCCTAGGTTGCGCGGAACGTAGAAATGACCATTACCTTCACACTGATTGCAATTATTCATTTTATACGGTTGAAAAACTATTGTATTTTTATTCTATTTTATGCTTCGGGCGTTGACTTCTAAGGCCCTAACTATTCGATCTGGTGAAGCAACGCCCTAGAGTCAAGCCTAGGTTGCCAGGAACGTAGAAATGACCATAACTTTGACACTGGTTGCAATTATTCGTTTTATACGATGGAAAAACTGTTGTATTTATTGTGTATTTTATGCTTCGGGCGTTGACTTGTAAAGCCCTAGCTATTCGATCTGGTTGAGCAATGGCCTAGAGTGGAGCCTAGGTTGTCCGGAACGTAGATATGGCCGTTACTTTCACACTGGATGCAATTATTCGTTTTATACGATGGAAAAACTGTTGTATGTTTATTGTATTTTATGCTTCGGGCGTTGACTTCTTAGGCCCTGACCATTCGATCTGGTGGTGCAACGCCCTAGAGTGAAGCCTAGGTCGCCCGGAACGTAGAAATGACCATAATTTTCACATCGGTTGCAATTATTCGTTTTATACGATGGAAAAACTGTTGCATTTGTTTCGTATTTTACGCTTCTGGCGTTGACTTCTAAGTCCTTAACAATTCGTCCTGGCGGAACAATGGCCTAGAGTGAAGCCTAGCTTGCACAGAACGTAGAAATGACCATCACTTTCACACTGGTTGCAATTACTCCTGTTATAAAATGGAAAAACTGTTGTATCTTTATTGTACTTTATGCTTCGGGCGTTGTCTTCTGAGGCCCTAACCATTCGATCTGGTGGAGCAACGCCGTAGAGCCAAGCCTAGTTTGCCCGTAACGTAGATATGGCCATTACTTTCACACTGGATGCAATTATTCGTTTTATACGATGGAAAAACTGTTGTGCTTATTCTGTATTTTATGCTCCGGGCGTAGACTTCTAAGGCCCTAGCTATTCGGTTTGGTAGGGCAACACCCTACAGTGAAGCCTAGGTTGCCTGGAACGTAGAAATGCCTATCACATTCACACGAGTTGCAATTATTCGTGTTATACGATGGAAAAACCGTTGCATTTTCATTGTAATTTATGCTTCGGGCTTTAACTTCTAAGGTCCTAGCTTTTCGATCTGGTTGAGCAACGCCCTAGAGCGAAGTATAGGTTGCCCGGAACGTAGAAATGACCATTACTTTCACACTGGTTGCAATTACTCCTGTTATACGATGGAAAATCTGTTTTATCTTTATTGTACTGTATGCTTCGGGCGTTGACTTCTAAGACACTAACTGTTCGATGTGGTGGAGCAACGCCCTAGAGTGAAGCCAAGGTTGCCGGTACGTAGAAATGGCTATTACTTTCACACTGGTTGCAATTATTCGTTTTATACGATGGAAAAACTGTTGTATTTATTTTGTATTTTATGCTTCGGGCGTTGACTTGTAAAGCCCTAGCTATTCGATCTGGTTGAGCAAGGGCCTAGGGTGAAGCCTAGGTTGCCCGGAACGTAGAAATGACCATCACTCTCACACTGGTTGCAATTACTCCTGTTATACGGTGGAAAAGCTGTTGTATCTTTATTGTATTTTATGCTTCGGGCGTTGACTTCTAAGGCCCTAAGTATTCGATCTGGTGGAGCAACACCCTAGAGCCAAGCCTAGGTTGCCCGGAACGTAGATATGGCCGTTACTTTCACACTGGATGCAATTATTCGTTTTATACGATGGAAAAACTGTTGTATCTTTATTGTATTTTATGCTTCGGGCGTTGACTTCTAAGGCCCTAAGTATTCGATCTGGTGGAGCAACGCCCTAGAGTGAAGCCTAGGTTGCCCGGAACGTAGAAATGACCATTACCTTCACACTGATTGCAATTATTCATTTTATTCGATGGAAAAACTATTGTATTTTTATTGTATTTTATGCTTCGGGCGTTGACTTCTATGGCCATAACTATTCGATCTGGTGGAGCAGCGCCCTAGAGAGACGCCTAGGTTGCCAGGAACGTAGAAATGACCATAACTTTGACACTGGTTGCAATTATTCGTTTTATACGATGGAGAAATTGTTGTATTTATTTTGTATTTTATGCTTCGGGCGTTGACTTCTAAGGCCCTAGCTATTCGATCTGGTTGAGCAAGGCCCTAGAGCGAAGCATAGGTTGCCCGGAACGTCGAAATGACCATTACCTTCACACTGGTTGCAGTTATTCCTGTTATACGATGGAAAAGCTGTTGCATTTTTATTGTATTATATGCTTCGGGCGTTGACTTCTCAGGCCCTAACTATTCGTTCTGATGCAGCAACGCCCTAGAGTGAAGCCTAGGTTGCCGGAACGTAGAAATGGCTATTACTTTCACACTGGATGCAATTATTCGTTTTATACGATGGAAAAACTGTTGTACTTATATTGTATTTTATGTTTCTGGCGTTGACATCTTAGGACCTTACTATTCGATCTGGTAGAACAAGGCCCTAGATTCAAGCCTAGATTGCCCCGAGCGTAGAAATGACTATCACTTTCACGCGGGTTGCAATTATTCGTGTTATACGATGGAAAAACCGTTGCATTTTCATTGTAATTTATGCTTCGGGCGTTAACTTCTAAGGTCCTAGCTTTTCGATCTGGTTGAGCAACGCCCTAGAGCGAAGTATAGGTTGCCCGGAACGTAGAAATGACCATTACCTTCACACTGGTTGCAGTTACTCCTGTTATACGATGGAAAAACTATTGTATTTTTATTGTATTTTATGCTTCGGGCGTTGACTTCTATGGCCCT
Source organism: Calliopsis andreniformis (assembly GCF_051401765.1). NCBI lineage: Eukaryota > Metazoa > Arthropoda > Insecta > Hymenoptera > Andrenidae > Calliopsis > Calliopsis andreniformis. Next base: position 23,132,798 of record NW_027480422.1, read on the forward strand.
AACTATTCGATCTGGTGGAGCAACGCCCTAGAGAGACGCCTAGGTTGCCAGGAACGTAGAAATGACCATAACTTTGACACTGGTTGCAATTATTCGTTTCATACGATGGAGAAATTGTTGTATTTATTTTGTATTTGATGCTTCGGGCGTTGACTTCTAAGGCCCTAGCTATTCGATCTGGTTGAACAAGGCCCTAGAGCGAAGCATAGGTTGCCCGGAACGTCGAAATGACCATTACCTTCACACTGGTTGCAGTTATTCCTGTTATACGATGGAAAAGCTGTTGCATTTTTATTGTATTATATGCTTCGGGCGTTGACTTCTCAGGCCCTAACTATTCGTTCTGATGCAGCAACGCCCTAGAGTGAAGCCTAGGTTGCCGGAACGTAGAAATGGCTATTACTTTCACACTGGATGCAATTATTCGTTTTATACGATGGAAAAACTGTTGTACTTATATTGTATTTTATGTTTCTGGTGTTGACTTCTTAGGACCTTACTATTCGATCTGGTGGAACAACGCCCTAGATTCAAGCCTAGATTGCCCCGAGCGTAGAAATGACTATCACTTTCACACGGGTTGCAATTATTCGTGTTATACGATGGAAAAACCGTTGCATTTTCATTGTACTTTATACTTCGGGCGTTAACTTCTAAGGCCCTAGCTTTTCGATCTGGTTGAGCAACGCCCTAGAGCGAAGCATAGGTTGCCCGGAACGTAGAAGTGCCCATCACCTTCACACTGATTGCAATTATTCATTTAATACGATGGAAACACTATTGTATTTTTATTGTATTTTATGCTTCGGGCGTTGACTTCTAAGGCCCTAACTATTCGATCTGGTGGAGCAACGCCCTAGAGTCAAGCCTAGGTTGCCAGGAACGTAGAAATGACCATAACCTTCACACTGGTTGCAATTATTCGTTTTATGCGATGGAAAAACTGTTGTATTTATTTTGTATTTTATGCTTCGGGCGTTGACTTGTAAAGCCCTAGCTATTCGATCTGGTTGAGCAAGGGCCTGGGGTGAAGCCTAGGTTGCCCGGAACGTAGAAATGACCATCACTTTCACACTGGTTGCAATTACTCCTGTTATACGATGGAAAAGCTGTTGTATCTTTATTGTATTTTATGCTTCGGGCGTTGACACCTAAGGCCCTAAGTATTGGATCTGGTGGAGCAACGCCCTAGAGTGAAGCTTAGGTTGCCCGGAACGTAGAAATGACCATTACCTTCACACTGATTGCAATTATTCATTTTATACGATGGAAAAACTATTGTATTTTTATTGTATTTTATGCTTCGGGCGTTGACTTCTATGGCCCTAACTATTCGATCTGGTGGAGCAACGCCCTAGAGAGAGGCCTAGGTTGCCAGGAACGTAGAAATGACCATAACTTTGACACTGGTTGCAATTATTCGTTTCATACGATGGAGAAATTGTTGTATTTATTTTGTATTTTATGCTTCGGGCGTTGACTTCTAAGGCCCTAGCTATTCGATCTGGTTGAGCAATGCCCTAGAGCGAAGCATAGGTTGCCCGGAACGTCGAAATGACCATTACCTTCACACTGGTTGCAGTTATTCCTGTTATACGATGGAAAAGCTGTTGCATTTTTATTGTATTATATGCTTCGGGCGTTGACTTCTCAGGCCCTAACTATTCGTTCTGATGCAGCAACGCCCTAGAGTGAAGCCTAGGTTGCCGGAACGTAGAAATGGCTATTACTTTCACACTGGATGCAATTATTCGTTTTATACGATGGAAAAACTGTTGTACTTATATTGTATTTTATGTTTCTGGCGTTGACTTCTTAGGACCTTACTATTCGATCTGGTGGAACAACGCCCTAGATTCAAGCCTAGATTGCCCCGAGCGTAGAAATGACTATCACTTTCACACGGGTTGCAATTATTCGTGTTATACGATGGAAAAACCGTTGCATTTTCATTGTACTTTATACTTCGGGCGTTAACTTCTAAGGCCCTAGCTTTTCGATCTGGTTCAGCAACGCCCTAGAGCGAAACATAGGTTGCCCGGAACGTAGAAATGACCATTACCTTCACACTGGTTGCAGTTACTCCTGTTATACGATGGAAAAACTGTTGTATTTTTATTGTATTATATGCTTCGGGCGTTGACTTCTAAGGCCCTAACTATTCGATCTGTTGCAGCAACGCCCTAGAGTGAATCCTAGCTTGCCCGGAACGCAGAAATGACCATTACCTTCACACTGATTGCAATTATTCATTTTATACGGTGGAAAAACTGTTGTATTTTTATTGTATTTTATGCTTCGGGCGTTGACTTCTAAGGCCCTAACTATTCGATCTGGTGGAGCAACGCCCCAGAGTGAAGCCTAGGTTGCTAGGAACGTAGAAATGACGATAACCTTCACACTGGTTGCAATTATTCGTTTTATACGATGGAAAAACTGTTGTATTTATTTTGTATTTTATGCTTCGGTCGTTGACTTCTAAAGCCCTAACCATTCGATCTGGTGGAGCAACGCCCTAGAGTGAAGCCTAGGTTGCCCGGAACGTAGATATGACCATTACCTTCACACTGGTTGCAGTTATTCCTGTTATACGATGGAAAAACTGTTGTATTTTTATTGTATTATATGCTTCGGGCGATAATTTCTCAGGCCCTAACTATTCGATCTGGTGTAGCAACGCCCTAGAGTGAATCCTAGGTTGCCCGGAACGCAGAAATGACCATTACCTTCACACTGATTGCAATTATTCATTTTATACGGTTGAAAAACTATTGTATTTTTATTGTATTTTATGCTTCGGGCGTTGACTTCTAAGGCCCTAACTATTCGATCTGGCGGAGCAACGCCCTAGAGTCAAGCCTAGGTTGCCAGGAACGTAGAAATGACCATAATTTTCACACCGGTTGCCATTAGTCGTTTTATACGATGGAAAATCTGTTGTATTCATATTGTATTTTATGCGTCTGGCGTTGACTTCTTAGGCCCTAACTATTCGATCTGGTGGGGCAACGTCCTAGAGTGAAGCCTAGGTTGCCCGGAACGTAGAAATGACAATAAGTTTCACACCGGTTGCAATTATTCGTTTTATACGATGGAAATACTGTTGTACTTATATTGTATTTTATGCTTCTGGCGTTGGCTTCTTAGGCCCTTACTATTCGATCTGATGGAACAACGCCCTAGATTAAAGCCTGGGATGCCCGCAACGTAGAAATGACTATCACTTTCACACTGGTTTCAATTATTCCAGTTATACGATGGAAAAACCGTTGCATTTTCATTGTATTTTATTCTTCGGGCGTTGACTTCTAACGCCCTAACTATTCGATCTGGTGGAGCAACTCCCTAGAGTGATGCCTAGGATGGCCGAAACGTAGATATGACCATAACTTTCACACCGATTGCAATTATTCGCTTTATACGATGAAAAAACTGTTGTATTTATATTGTACTTTATGCTTCTGGCGTTGACTCCGTAGGCCCTAACTATTCGATCTGGTGGAACAACGCCCTAGAGTCAAGCCTAGGTTGCCCGGAACGTGGAAATGACTACCACTTTCACACTGGTCGCAATTATTCCACTTATACCATGGAGAAACTGTTGTATTTATATTGTATTTTATGATTCTGGCGTTGATTACTAAGGCCGTAGCTATTCGATCTGGTAGAGCAACGCCCTAGAGTGAAGACTATGTTGCCCGGAACGTAGAAATGACAATTACTTTCACACTGGTTGCAACTATTGTTTTTATACGATGGAAAAGCTGTTGGATTTATTTTGTACTTTATGCTCCGGGCGTAGACTTCTAGGGCACCAACTATTCGATCTGGTTGAGGAACACACTAGAGTGAAGCCTAGGTTGCCCGGAACGCAGAAATGTCCAGGACCTTCACACTGGTTGTAGTTATTCCTGTTATACGAAGGAAAAGCTGTTGTATTTAAATTGTATTTTACGCTCCTGGTGTTGACTTCTTAGGCCCCAACTATTCGATCTGGTGGAGCAACGCCTCAGAGTTATACCTAGGATTCCCGGAACGTAGAAATGGCCATCACTTTCACACTGGTTGCAATTATTCGTTTTATACGATGGAAAAGCTGTTGCATTTATATTGTGTTTTATGCTTCGGGCGTTGACTTCTAAGGCCCTAACCATTCGATCAGGTGGAGCAACGCCCTAGAGTGAAGCCTAGGTTGAGCGGAACGTAGAAATGACCATTACTTTCACACTGGTAGCAATTATTCCTGTTATACAATGGAAAAACTGTTGCATTTTTATTGTATTTTATGCTTCTGCCGTTGACTACGAAGTCCCTAGCTATTCGATCTGGTGGATCAACGCCCCAGAGCGAAACCTATGTTGCCCGGAACGTAGAAATGACCAGTACTTTCACACTGGTTGCCATTATTCCTGTTATACGATGAAAGGACTGTTGTATTTATATTGTATTTAATGTTTCTGGCGTTGACTTGTTAGGCCCTAACTATTCAATCTGGTGGGGCAACGCGCTAGAGTGGAGCCAAGGTTGCCGGAACATAGAAATGTCCATTACCTTCACACCGGATGCAATTATTCGTTAATACGAATGAAAAACTGTTGGATTTATGTTGTATTTTATGCTTCGGGCGTTGACTTCTAAGGCCCTAACTATTCGATCTGGTGTAACAACGCCCTAGAGTCGAGCCTAGGTTGCCCGGAACGTAGAAATGACTACCACTTTCAAACTGGTTGCAATTATTCCACCTATACCATGGAGAAACTGTTGTATTTATATTGTATTTTATGCTTCTGGCGTTGACTTCTAAGGACGTAGCTATTCGATGTCGTGGAGCAACGCCCTAGAGTGACGACTAGGTTGCCCGGAATGTAGAAATGACCATTACTTTCACACTGGTAGCAATTATTCCTGTTATACAATGGAAAAACTGTTGCATTTTTATTGTATTTTATGCTTCTGCCGTGACTTCGAAGTCCCTAGCTATTCGATCTGGTGGATCAACGCCCCAGAGCGAAAGCTATGCTGCCCGGAACGTAGAAATGACCAGTACTTTCACACTGGTTGCCATTATTCCTGTTGTACGATGGAAAGACTGTTGTATTTATATTGTATTTAATGTTTCTGGCGTTGACTTCTTAGGCCCTAACTATTCGATCCGGTAGGGCAACGCCCTAGAGTGAAGCCTGGGTTTCCCGGAACGTAGAAATGGCCATTACATTCACACTCGATGCAATTATTCGTTTTATACGATGGAAAAACTGTTGGACTTATATTGTATTTTATGCTTCTGGCGTTGGCTTCTTAGGCCCTTACTATTCGATCTGATGGAGCAACGCCCTAGATTAAAGCCTAGGATGCCCGGAACGTAGAAATGACTATCACTTTCACACTGGTTGCAATTATTCCAGTTATACGATGGAAAAACTGTTGTATCTTTATTGTATTTTATGCTTCGTGCGTTGACTTCTAAGGCCCTAACTATTCGATCTGGTGCGGCAACGCCCTAGAGTCAAGCCTAGGTTGCACGGAACGTAGAAATGACCATGTCTTTCACACTGTTTGCAATTATTCCTGTTATACGGTGGAAAAGCTGTTGTATTTATAATGTACTTTATGCTTCTGGCGCTGACTTCTTAGGTCCTAACTATTGGATCTGGTGGAGCAACGCCCTGGGGTGAAGCCCAGGTTGCGCAGAACGTAGAAAAGATCATAACTTTCACACTGGTTTCAATTATTCGTTTTATACAATGGAAAAACTGTTCTATTTATTTTGTATTTTATGCTTGGGGCGTTGACTTCTAAGGCCCTAACTATTCGATCTGGTTAAGCAACAGCCTGGAGTGAAGCCTAGGTTGCCCGGAACGTAGAAATGACCATAGCTTTCACACTGGTTGCAATTATTCCTGTTATACAAGGGAAAAACTGTTGTATTTATATTGTATTTTATGTTTCTGGCGTTGACTTCTTAGGCCCTAACTATTCGATCTGTTGGAGCAACGCCCTAGAGTGAAGCCTAGGTTGCCTGGAACGTAGAAATGACCATTACCTTCACACTCTTTGCGATTATTCATTTTATACGAAGGTAAAACTGTTGTACCTATGTTGTATTTTAATCTTCTGGCGTTGAATTCTAAGTCCCTAGCTATTAGATCTGGTTGAGCAACGCCCTAGAGTGAAGCCTAGGTTACCCGGAACGTAGAAAAGACAAGTACTTTCACACCGGTTGCAGTTATTCCTGTTATACAATGCAAAAACTGTTGCATTTTTATTGTATTTTATGCTTCTTGCGTTGTACTCAAAGTCCCTAAATATTCGATCTGGTGGAGCAACGCCCTGGAGTTAAGCCAAGGTTGCCCGGAATGTAGAAATGACCATAACTTTAACACTGGTTGCAATTACTCGTTCTATACAATGGAAAAACTGTTCTATTTATTTTGTATTTCATGATTCGGGCGTTGACTTCTACGGCCCTAACTATTCGATCTGGTGGAGCAACGCCCTACAGTTAAACCTAGGTTGCCCGGACCGTAGAAGTGACCATAGCTTTCACACTGGTTGCAATTATTCCTGTTATACAAGGGAAAAACTGTTGTATTTATATTGTATTTTATGCTTCTGGCGTTGACTTCTTAGGCCCTAACTATTCGATCTGGTGGAGCAACGCCCTAGAGTGAAGCCTAGGATGCCCGGAACGTAGAAATGACCATTACCTTCACACTGTTTGCGATTAGTCATTTTATACGAAGGTAAAACTGTTTTACTTATGTTGTATTTTATTCTTCTGGCGTTGAATTCTAAGTCCCTAGCTTTTCGATCTGGTGGAGCACCGCCCTAGACTGAAGCCTAGGTTGCCCGGAACGTAGTAATGACCAGTACTTTCACACTGGTTGCAGTTATTCCTGTTATACAATGGAAAAACTGTTGCATTTTTAATGTATTTTATGCTTCTGGCGTTGTACTCAAAGTCCCTAACTATTCGATCGGGTGGAGCGACGCCCTGGAGTTAAGCCAAGGTTGCCCGGAACGTAGAAATGACCATAACGTTCACACTGTTTGCAATTATTCCTTCTATACAATGAAAAAACTGTTGTATTTATTTTGTATTTTATGCTTCGGGCGTTGACTTCTAACGCCCTAACTATTCGATCTGGTGGAGTAACGCCCAAGAGTGAAACCTAGGTTGCCCGGAACGTAGAAATGACCATTACTTTCACACTGGTTGCTATTATTCCTTTTATACGATGGACAAACTGTTGTATTTTTATTGTATTTTATGCTTCTGGCGTTGACTTCTAAGTCCCTAGCTATTCGATCTGGTGGAGCAACGCCCTAGAGTGAAGCCTAGGATGCCCGGAAGGTAGAAATGACCATACCTTTCACAGTGTTTGCAATCATTCATTTTATACGATGGAAGAGCTGTTGTATTTTTATTGTATTTTATACGTCTGGCGTTGTTTTCTAAGGCCCTAACTATTCGACCTGGTGGAGCAACGCCCTAGAGTGAAGCCTAGGTTGCCCGGAACGTAGAAATGACCATTATTTTCACACAGTTTGCAATTATTCATTTTATACAATGGAAAAACTATTGTATTTATATTGTATTTTATGCTTCTGGCGTTCACTTCTAAGGCCCTAACCATTCGACGTGGTGGAGCAACGCCCTAGAGCGAAACCTAGGTTGCCCGGAACGTAGAAATGACCATTACTTTCACACTGGTTGCAATTATTCGTTTTATACGATGAAAAGAGTGTTGTATTTCTATTTTATTTTATGCTTCTGGCGTTGACTTCTTTGGCCCTAACTATTGGATCTGACGAAGCAACGCACCAGAGTGAAGCCTAGGTTGCACGGAACGTAGAAATGACCATCACTTTGACACTGGTTGCAATTATTCCTGTTATACCGTGGTCAAACTGTTGTAATTTTATTTTATTTTATGCTTCTAGTGTTGACTTCTTAGGCCCTAACTTTTCGATCTGGTGGGGCCACGTCCAAGAGGGAAGCCTACGTTGTCCGAAACGTAGAAATGACCATCACTTTCACACTGGTTGCAGTTACTCCTGTTATACGGTGATAAGACTGTTGCATTTTTATTGTATTTTATGCGTCTGGCGCTGTTTTCTAAGGCCCTAACTATTCGATCTGGTGGAGCAACGCCCTGGAGTGAAGCCTAGGTTGCCCGGAACGTAGAAATGACCATTACTTTCACACTGGTTGCAATTATTCGTTTTGTACAATGGAAAACCTGTTGTATTTTTATTGTATTTTATGCGGCTGGCGCTATTTTCTAAGGCCCTAACTATTCGACCTGGTGGAGCAACGCCCTAGAGTGAAGCCTAGGTTGCCCGGTACGTAGAAATGACCATTACTTCCACACTGGTTGCAATTATTCCTGTTATAGCATGGACAAACTGTTAGATTTTTATTGTATTTTATGCTTCTGGCTTTGAACTCTAAGTCCCTAGATATTCGATCTGGTGGAGCAACGCCCTAGAGTGATGCCTAGGTAGCCCACAGCGTTCAAATGACCATCACTTTCACACTGGTTGCAATTATTCCTGTTATACGATGGAAAAACTGTTGTAATTTTATTGTATTTTAAGCGTCTGGCGTTGTTTTCAAAGGCCCTAACTATTCGACCTGGTGGAGCAACGCCCTAGAGTGAAGCCGAGGTTGCCCGGAACGTAGAAATGACCATTACCTTCACACTGTTTGCAATTATTCCTGTTATACCATGGACAAACTGTTGGATTTTTATTGTATTTTATGCTTCTGGCGTTGACTTCTTAGGCACTAACTATTCGATCTGGTGGACCAACGCCCTAGAGTGATGAATAGGTTGCCCGCAACGTAGAAATGACCATCACTATCACACTGGTTGCAATTATTCCTGTTATACGATGGAAAAACTGTTGCAACTTCATTCTATTTTATGCTTCTGGCGTTGACTTCTTAGGCCCTAACTTTTCGATCTGGTGGGGCAACGTCCAAGAGTGAAGCCTATGTTGCCCGGAACGTAGAAGTGACCATTACTTTCACATTGGTTGCAATTATACCTTTTATACGATGGAAAAGCTGTTGTATTTTTATTGTATTTTATGCGTCTGGCGTTGTTTTCTAAGGCCCTAACTATTCGACCTGGTGGAGCAACGTCCTAGAGTGAAGCCCAGGTTGCCCGGAACGTAGAAATGACCATCACTTTCACACTGGTTGCAGTTACTCCCGTTATACGGTGATAAAACTGTTGCATTTTTATTGTATTTTATGCGTCTGGCGTTCCTTTCTAAGGCCCTAACTATTCGACCTGTTGGAGCAACGCCCTAGAGTGAAGCCTAGGTTGCCCGGAACGTAGAAATGACCATTACCTTCACACTGTTTGCAATTATTCCTGTTATACCATTGACAAACTGTTGGATTTTTATTGTATTTTATGCTTCTGGCGTTGAATTCTAAGTCCCTAGCTATTCGATCTGGTGGAGCAACGCCCTAGAATGATGCCTAGGTAGCCCAGAGCGTTGAAATGACCATCACCTTCACACTGGTTGCAATTATTCCTGTTATACGATGGAAAGACTGTTGGAATTTTATTGTATTTTAAGCGTCTGGCGTTGTTTTCAAAGGCCCTAACTATTCGACCTGGTGAAGCAACGCCCTAGAGTGAAGCCTAGGTTGCCCGGAACGTAGAAATGACCATTACTTTCACACTGTTTGCAATTATTCATTTTATACATCGGAAAGCTGTTGTATTTATATTGTGTTCTATGCTTCTGGCGTTGATTTCTAAGGTCCTAGCTATTCGATCTCTTGAAGCAACGTCCAGGAGTGCAGCCTATGTTGCCGGGAACGTTGAAATGACCATTCCTTTCACACTGGTTGCAATTATTCCTGTTTTACGTTGGAAAAACTGTTGTATTTATTTTGTATTTGATGCTCCTGGCGTTGGCTTCTTAGGCCCTAACTATTGGATCTGGTGGACCAACGCCCTAGAGTGATGAATAGGTTGCCCGCAACGTAGAAATGACCATCACTTTCACACTGGTTGCAATTATTCCTGTTATACGATGAAAAAGCTGTTGTATTTTTATTGTATTTTATGCGTCTGGCGTTGTTTTCGAAGGCCCTAACTATTCGACCTGGCGGAGCAAAGCCCTAGAGTGATGCCTAGGTTGCCCGGAACGTAGAAATGGCCATTACTTTCACACTCTTTGCAATTATTCATTTTATAGAATGGAAAAACTGTTGTATTTATATTGTATTTTATGCTTCTGGCGTTGACTTCTATGGCCCTAACCATTCGACGTGGTGGAGAAACGCCCTAGAGCGAAACCTAGGTTGCCTGGAACGTAGAAATGACCATTACTTCCACACTGGTTGCAATTATTCCTGTTATACCATGGACAAACTGTTGGATTTTTATTGTATTTTATGCTTCTGGCGTTGACTTCTTAGGCCCTAACTATTCGATCTGGTGGACCAACGCCCTAGAGTGATGAATAGGTTGCCCGCAACGTAGAAATGACCATCACTATCACACTGGTTGCAATTATTCCTGTTATACGATGGAAAAACTGTTGCAATTTCATTCTATTTTATGCTTCTGGCGTTGACTTCTTAGGCCCTAACTTTTCGATCTGGTGGGGCAACGTCCAAGAGTGAAGCCTATGTTGCCCGGAACGTAGAAGTGACCATTACTTTCACATTGGTTGCAATTATACCTTTTATACGATGGAAAAGCTGTTGTATTTTTATTGTATTTTATGCGTCTGGCGTTGTTTTCTAAGGCCCTAACTATTCGACCTGGTGGAGCAACGTCCTAGAGTGAAGCCCAGGTTGCCCGGAACGTAGAAATGACCATCACTTTCACACTGGTTGCAGTTACTCCCGTTATACGGTGATAAAACTGTTGCATTTTTATTGTATTTTATGCGTCTGGCGTTCCTTTCTAAGGCCCTAACTATTCGACCTGGTGGAGCAACGCCCTAGAGTGAAGCCTAGGTTGCCCGGAACGTAGAAATGACCATTACCTTCACACTGTTTGCAATTATTCCTGTTATACCATTGACAAACTGTTGGATTTTTATTGTATTTTATGCTTCTGGCGTTGAATTCTAAGTCCCTAGCTATTCGATCTGGTGGAGCAACGCCCTAGAATGATGCCTAGGTAGCCCAGAGCGTTGAAATGACCATCACCTTCACACTGGTTGCAATTATTCCTGTTATACGATGGAAAAACTGTTGCAATTTCATTCTATTTTATGCTTCTGGCGTTGACTTCTTAGGCCCTAACTTTTCGATCTGGTGGGGCAACGTCCAAGAGTGAAGCCTATGTTGCCCGGAACGTAGAAGTGACCATTACTTTCACATTGGTTGCAATTATACCTTTTATACGATGGAAAAGCTGTTGTATTTTTATTGTATTTTATGCGTCTGGCGTTGTTTTCTAAGGCCCTAACTATTCGACCTGGTGGAGCAACGTCCTAGAGTGAAGCCCAGGTTGCCCGGAACGTAGAAATGACCATCACTTTCACACTGGTTGCAGTTACTCCCGTTATACGGTGATAAAACTGTTGCATTTTTATTGTATTTTATGCGTCTGGCGTTCCTTTCTAAGGCCCTAACTATTCGACCTGGTGGAGCAACGCCCTAGAGTGAAGCCTAGGTTGCCCGGAACGTAGAAATGACCATTACCTTCACACTGTTTGCAATTACTCCTGTTATACCATTGACAAACTGTTGGATTTTTATTGTATTTTATGCTTCTGGCGTTGAATTCTAAGTCCCTAGCTATTCGATCTGGTGGAGCAACGCCCTAGAATGATGCCTAGGTAGCCCAGAGCGTTGAAATGACCATCACCTTCACACTGGTTGCAATTATTCCTGTTTTACGTTGGAAAAACTGTTGTATTTATTTTGTATTTGATGCTCCTGGCGTTGGCTTCTTGGGCCCTAACTATTGGATCTGGTGGACCAACGCCCTAGAGTGATGAATAGGTTGCCCGCAACGTAGAAATGACCATCACTTTCACACTGGTTGCAATTATTCCTGTTATACGATGAAAAAGCTGTTGTATTTTTATTGTATTTTATGCGTCTGGCGTTGTTTTCGAAGGCCCTAACTATTCGACCTGGCGGAGCAAAGCCCTAGAGTGATGCCTAGGTTGCCCGGAACGTAGAAATGGCCATTACTTTCACACTCTTTGCAATTATTCATTTTATAGAATGGAAAAACTGTTGTATTTATATTGTATTTTATGCTTCTGGCGTTGACTTCTATGGCCCTAACCATTCGACGTGGTGGAGAAACGCCCTAGAGCGAAACCTAGGTTGCCTGGAACGTAGAAATGACCATTACTTTCACACTGGTTGCAATTATTCGTTTTATACGATGGAAAGACTGTTGTATTTATATTGTATTCTACGCTTCTGGCGTTGACTTCTAAGGTCCTAGCTATTCGATCTCTTGTAGCAACGTCCAAGAGTGAAGCCTATGTTGCCCGGAACGTAGAAATGACCATTTCCTTCACACTGGTTGCAATTATTCCTGTTTTACGATGGAAAAACTGTTGTCATTATTTTGTATTTGATGGCCCTGGCGTGGGCTTCTTAGGCCCTAACTATTGGATCTGGTGGACCAACGCCCTAGAGTGATGCCTAGGTTGCCCGCAACGTAGCAATGACCATCACTTTCACACTGCTTGCAATTATTCCTGTTATACGATGGAAAAGCTGTTGTATTTTTATTGTATTTTATACGTCTGGCGTTGTTTTCTAAGGCCCTAACTATTCGACCTGATGGAGCAACGCCCTAGAGTGAAGCCCAGGTTGCCCGGAACGTAGAAATGACCATTATTTTCACACAGTTTGCAATTATTCATTTTATACAATGGAAAAACTGTTGTATTTATATTGTATTTTATGCTTCTGGCCTTCACTTCTAAGGCCCTAACCAATCGACGTGGTGGAGCAACGCCCTAGAGCGAAACCTAGGTTGCCCGGAACGTAGAAATGACCATTACTTTCACACTGGTTGCAATTATTCGTTTTATACGATGAAAAGAGTGTTGTATTTCTATTTTATTTTATGCTTCTGGCGTTGACTTCTTTGGCCCTAACTATTGGATCTGACGAAGCAACGCCCCACAGTGAAGCTTAGCTTGCACGGAACGTAGAAATGACCATCACTTTGACACTGGTTGCAATTATTCCTGTTATACCGTGGTCAAACTGTTGTAATTTTATTTTATTTTATGCTTCTAGTGTTGACTTCTTAGGCCCTAACTTTTCGATCTGGTGGGGCCACGTCCAAGAGGGAAGCCTACGTTGTCCGGAACGTAGAAATGACCATCACTTTCGCACTGGTTGCAGTTACTCCTGTTATACGGTGATAAGACTGTTGCATTTTTATTGTATTTTATGCGTCTGGCGCTGTTTTCTAAGGCCCTAACTATTCGATCTGGTGGAGCAACGCCCTGGAGTGAAGCCTAGGTTGCCCGGAACGTAGAAATGACCATTACTTTCACACTGGTTGCAATTATTCGTTTTGTACAATGGAAAACCTGTTGTATTTTTATTGTATTTTATGCGGCTGGCGCTATTTTCTAAGGCCCTAACTATTCTACCTGGTGGAGCAACGCCCTAGAGTGAAGCCTAGGTTGCCCGGTACGTAGAAATGACCATTACTTCCACACTGGTTGCAATTATTCCTGTTATACCATGGACAAACTGTTGGATTTTTATTGTATTTTATGCTTCTGGCGTTGACTTCTTAGGCCCTAACTATTCGATCTGGTGGACCAACGCCCTAGAGTGATGAATAGGTTGCCCGCAACGTAGAAATGACCATCACTATCACACTGGTTGCAATTATTCCTGTTATACGATGGAAAAACTGTTGCAATTTCATTCTATTTTATGCTTCTGGCGTTGACTTCTTAGGCCCTAACTTTTCGATCTGGTGGGGCAACGTCCAAGAGTGAAGCCTATGTTGCCCGGAACGTAGAAGTGACCATTACTTTCACATTGGTTGCAATTATACCTTTTATACGATGGAAAAGCTGTTGTATTTTTATTGTATTTTATGCGTCTGGCGTTGTTTTCTAAGGCCCTAACTATTCGACCTGGTGGAGCAACGTCCTAGAGTGAAGCCCAGGTTGCCCGGAACGTAGAAATGACCATCACTTTCACACTGGTTGCAGTTACTCCCGTTATACGGTGATAAAACTGTTGCATTTTTATTGTATTTTATGCGTCTGGCGTTCCTTTCTAAGGCCCTAACTATTCGACCTGGTGAAGCAACGCCCTAGAGTGAAGCCTAGGTTGCCCGGAACGTAGAAATGACCATTACTTTCACACTGTTTGCAATTATTCATTTTATACATCGGAAAGACTGTTGTATTTATATTGTGTTCTATGCTTCTGGCGTTGATTTCTAAGGTCCTAGCTATTCGATCTCTTGAAGCAACGTCCAGGAGTGCAGCCTATGTTGCCGGGAACGTTGAAATGACCATTCCTTTCACACTGGTTGCAATTATTCCTGTTTTACGCTGGAAAAACTGTTGTATTTATTTTGTATTTGATGCTCCTGGCGTTGGCTTCTTAGGCCCTAACTATTGGATCTGGTGGACCAACGCCCTAGAGTGATGAATAGGTTGCCCGCAACGTAGAAATGACCATCACTTTCACACTGGTTGCAATTATTCCTGTTATACGATGAAAAAGCTGTTGTATTTTTATTGTATTTTATGCGTCTGGCGTTGTTTTCGAAGGCCCTAACTATTCGACCTGGCGGAGCAAAGCCCTAGAGTGATGCCTAGGTTGCCCGGAACGTAGAAATGGCCATTACTTTCACACTCTTTGCAATTATTCATTTTATACAATGGAAAAACTGTTGTATTTATATTGTATTTTATGCTTCTGGCGTTGACTTCTATGGCCCTAACCATTCGACGTGGTGGAGAAACGCCCTAGAGCGAAACCTAGGTTGCCTGGAACGTAGAAATGACCATTACTTTCACACTGGTTGCAATTATTCGTTTTATACGATGGAAAGACTGTTGTATTTATATTGTATTCTACGCTTCTGGCGTTGACTTCTAAGGTCCTAGCTATTCGATCTCTTGTAGCAACGTCCAAGAGTGAAGCCTATGTTGCCCGGAACGTAGAAATGACCATTTCCTTCACACTGGTTGCAATTATTCCTGTTTTACGATGGAAAAACTGTTGTCATTATTTTGTATTTGATGGCCCTGGCGTGGGCTTCTTAGGCCCTAACTATTGGATCTGGTGGACCAACGCCCTAGAGTGATGCCTAGGTTGCCCGCAACGTAGCAATGACCATCACTTTCACACTGCTTGCAATTATTCCTGTTATACGATGGAAAAGCTGTTGTATTTTTATTGTATTTTATACGTCTGGCGTTGTTTTCTAAGGCCCTAACTATTCGACCTGATGGAGCAACGCCCTAGAGTGAAGCCTAGGTTGCCCGGAACGTAGAAATGACCATTATTTTCACACAGTTTGCAATTATTCATTTTATACAATGGAAAAACTGTTGTATTTATATTGTATTTTATGCTTCTTGCGTTCACTTCTAAGGCCCTAACCATTCGACGTGGTGGAGCAACGCCCTAGAGCGAAACCTAGGTTGCCCGGAACGTAGAAATGACCATTACTTTCACACTGGTTGCAATTATTCGTTTTATACGATGGAAAGAGTGTTGTATTTCTATTTTATTTTATGCTTCCGGCGTTGACTTCTTTGGCCCTAACTATTGGATCTGACGGAGCAACGCCCCAGAGTGAAGCCTAGGTTGCACGGAACGTAGAAATGACCATCACTTTGACACTGGTTGCAATTATTCCTGTTATACCGTGGTCAAACTGTTGTAATTTTATTTTATTTTATGCTTCTAGTGTTGACTTCTTAGGCCCTAACTTTTCGATCTGGTGGGGCCACGTCCAAGAGGGAAGCCTACGTTGTCCGGAACGTAGAAATGACCATCACTTTCACACTGGTTGCAGTTACTCCTGTTATACGGTGATAAGACTGTTGCATTTTTATTGTATTTTATGCGTCTGGCGTTGTTTTCTAAGGCCCTAACTATTCGATCTGGTGGAGCAACGCCCTGGAGTGAAGCCTAGGTTGCCCGGAACGTAGAAATGACCAGTACTTTCACACTGGTTGCAATTATTCGTTTTGTACAATGGAAAACCTGTTGTATTTTTATTGTATTTTATGCGGCTAGCGCTATTTTCTAAGGCCCTAACTATTGGACCTGGTGGAGCTACGCCCTAGGGTGAAGCCTAGGTTGCCCGGTACGTAGAAATGACCATTACTTCCACACTGGTTGCAATTATTCCTGTTATACCATGGACAAACTGTTAGATTTTTATTGTATTTTATGCTTCTGGCTTTGAATTCTAAGTCCCTAGATATTCGATCTGGTGGAGCAACGCCCTAGAGTGATGCCTAGGTAGCCCACAGCGTTGAAATGACCATCACTTTCACACTGGTTGCAATTATTCCTGTTATACGATGGAAAAACTGTTGTAATTTTATTGTATTTTAAGCGTCTGGCGTTGTTTTCAAAGGCCCTAACTATTCGACCTGGTGGAGCAACGCCCTAGAGTGAAGCCGAGGTTGCCCGGAACGTAGAAATGACCATTACCTTCACACTGTTTGCAATTATTCCTGTTATACCATGGACAAACTGTTGGATTTTTATTGTATTTTATGCTTCTGGCGTTGACTTCTTAGGCCCTAGATATTCGATCTGGTGGACCAACGCCCTAGAGTGATGAATAGGTTGCCCGCAACGTAGAAATGACCATCACTATCACACTGGTTGCAATTATTCCTGTTATACGATGGAAAAACTGTTGCAATTTCATTTTATTTTATGCTTCTGGCGTTGACTTCTTAGGCCCTAACTTTTCGATCTGTTGGGGCAACGTCCAAGAGTGAAGCCTATGTTGCCCGGAACGTAGAAGTGACCATTACTTTCACATTGGTTGCAATTATACCTTTTATACGATGGAAAAGCTGTTGTATTTTTATTGTATTTTATTCGTCTGGCGTTGTTTTCGAAGGCCCTAACTATTCGACCTGGTGGAGCAACGCCCTGGAGTGAAGCCTAGGTTGCCCGGAACGTAGAAATGGCCATTACTTTCACACTGTTTGCAATTATTCATTTTATACAATGGAAAAACTGTTGCATTTATATTGTATTTTATGCTTCTGGCGTTGACTTCTATGGCCCTAACCATTCGACGTGGTGGAGAAACGCCCTAGAGCGAAACCTAGGTTGCCTGGAACGTAGAAATGACCATTACTTTCACACTGGTTGCAATTATTCGATTATACGATGGAAAAACTGCTGTATTTCTATTTTATTTTATGCTTCTGGCGGTTACTTCTTTGGCCCTAACTATTGGATGTGGTGGAGCAACGCCCCAGAGTGAAGCCTAGGTTGCACGGAACGTAGAAATGGGCTTCACTTTGACACTGGTTGCAATTATTCCTGTTATACCATGGTCAAACTGTTGGATTTTTATCGTTTTTTATGCTTCTGGCGTGGAATTCTAAGTCCCTAGCTATTCGATCTGGTGGAGCAACGCCCTAGAGTGATGCCCAGGTAGCCCAGAGCGTTGAAATCACCATCACTTTCACGCTGGTTGCAATTATTCCTGTTATACGATGGAAAAACAGTTGTATTTATATTGTATTCTATGCTTCTGTAGTTGACTTCTAAGGTCCTAGCTATTCGATCTCTTGGAGCAACGTCCAAGAGTGAGGCCTATGTTGCCCGGAACGTAGAAATGACCATTACTTTCACACTGGTTGCAATTATTCGTTTTGTACAATGGAAGACCTGTTGTATTTTCATTGTATTTTATGCGTCAGGCCTTGTTTTCTAAGCCCCTAACTATTCGGTCTGTTGGAGCACGCCGTAGAGTGAAGCCTAGGTTGCGCGGAATGTAGAAATGACCATTTCTTTCAAACTGGTTGCAATTATTCCTGTTTTACGATGGAAAGGCTGTTGTATTTATTTTGTATTTGATGCTCCTGGCGTCCGCTTCTTAGGCCCTAACTATTGGATCTGGTGGACCAACGCCCTAGAGTGATGAATAGGTTGCCCGCAACGTAGAAATGACCATCACTTTCACACTGGTTGCAATTGTTCCTGTTATACGATGGAAAAACTGTTGTAATTTTATTTTATTTTATGCTTCTGGCGTTGACTTCTTAGGCCCTAACCTTTCGATCTGGTGGGGCAACGTCCAAGAGTGTAGCCTATGTTGCCCGGAACGTAGAAGTGACCATTACTTTCACATTGGTTGCAATTATACCTTTTATACGATGGAAAAGCTGTTGTATATTTATTGTATTTTATGCTTCTGGCGTTGAATTCTAAGTCCCTAGCTATTCGATCTGGTGGAGCAACGCCCTAGAGTGATGGCTAGGTAGCCCAGAGCGTTGAAATGGCCATCACTTTCACACTGGTTGCAATTATTCCTGTTATACGATGGAAAAACTGTTGCAATTTTATTGTATTTTAAGCGTCTGGCGTTGTTTTCAAAGGCCCTAACTATTCGACCTGGTGGAGCAACGCCCTAGAGTGAAGCCAAGGTTGCCCGGAACGTAAAAATGACCATTACTTTCACACAGTTTGCAATTATTCATTTTATACAATGGAAAGACTGTTGTATTTATATTGTATTCTATGCTTCTGGCGTTGACCTCTAAGGTCCTAGCTATTCGATCTCATGGAGCAACGTCCAAGAGTGAAGCCTATGTTGCCCGGGACGTAGAAATGACCATTACTTTCACACCGGTTGCAATTATTCCTGTTTCACGATGGAAAAACTGTTGTATTTATTTTGTATTTGATGCTCCTGGCGTCGGCTTCTTAGGCCCTAGCTATTGGATCTGGTGGGCAACGTCCCAGAGTGATGCCTATGTTGCCTGGAACGTAGAAGTGACCATTATTTTCATATTGGTTGCAATTATACCTTTTATACGATGGAAAAGCTGTTTTATTTTTATTGTATTTTATGCGCCTGGCGTTGTTTTCGAAGGCCCTAACTATTCGACCTGGTGGAGCAACGCACTAGAGTGAAGCCTAGGTAGCCCGGAACGTAGAAATGAGCATTACTTTCACACTGTTTGCAATTATTCATTTTATACAATGGAAAGACTGTTGTATTTATATTGTATTCTATGCTTCTGGCGTTGACTTCTGAGGTCCTAGCTATTCGATCTCATGGAGCAACGTCCAAGATAGAAGCCTATGTTGCCCGGAACGTAGAAATGACCGTCACTTTCGCACTGGTTGCAATTATTCCTGTTTTACGATGGAAAAACTGTTGTATTTATTTTGTATTTGATGCTCCTGGCGTCGGCTTCTTAGGCCCTAGCTATTGGATCTGGTGGAGCAGCGCCCTAGAGTGATGCCTAGGTTGCCCGGAACGTAGAAATGACCATCGCTTTCACACTGGTTGCAATTATTCCTGTTATACGACGGAAAAACTGTTGTAATTTTATTTTGTTTTATGCTTCTGGCGTTGACTTCTTAGGCCCTAACTTTTCGATCTGGTGGGGCAACGCCGTAGAGTGAAGCCTAGGATGCCCGGAGCGTAGAAATGACCTTTACTTTCACACTGGTTGCAATTATTCCTGTTTTACGATGGAAAAACTGTTGTATTTATTTTGTATTTGATGCTCCTGGCGTCGGCTTCTTAGGCCCTAGCTATTGGATCTGGTGGAGCAGCGCCCTAGAGTGATGCCTAGGTTGTCCGGAACGTAGAAATGACAATCACTTTCACACTGGTTGCAATTATTCCAGTTATACGATGGAAAAACTGTTGTAATTTTATTTTATTTTATGCTACTGGCGCTGACTTCTTAGGCCCTAACTTTTCGATCTGGTGGGGCAACGTCCAAGAGTGAAGCCTATGTTGCCTGGAACGTATAAGGGACCATTACTTTCACAGTGGTTGCAATTATACCTTTTATACGGTGGAAAAGCTGTTGTATTTTTATTGCATTTTATGCGCCTGGCGTTGTTTTCGAAGGCCCTAACTATTCGACCTGGTGGAGCAACGCCCTAGATTGAAGCATAGGATGCCCGGAACGTAGAAATGACCATTACTTTCACACTGTTTGCAATTATTCATTTTATACAATGGAAAAACTGTTGGATATATATTGTATTTTATGCATCTGGCGTTGACTTCTAAGGCCCTAACAATTCGACGTGGTGGAGCAACGCCCTAGAGCGAAACCTCGGTTGCCCGGAACGTAGAAATGACCATTACTTTCACACTGGTTGCAATTATTCGTTTTATACGATGGAAAATCTGTTGAATTTATATTTTATTTTATGCTTCTGGCGTTGACTTCTATGGCCCTAACTATTGGATCTGGTGGACCAACGCCCCAGAGTGAAGCCTAGGTTGCACGGAACGTAGAAATGACCATTTCTTTCACACTGGTTGCAATTATTCCTGTTTTACGATGGAAAAACCTTTGTATTTATTTTGTATTTGATGCTCCTGGCGTTGTCTTCTTAGGCCCTAACTATTGGATCTGGTGGACCAACGCCCTAGAGAGATGAATAGGTTGCCCCGAACGTAGAAATGACCATCACTTTCACGCTGGTTGCAATTACTCCTGTTATACGATGGAAAAACTGTTGTAGCTTTATTTTATTTTATGCTTCTGGCGTTGACTTCTTAGGCCCGAATTTTTCGATCTGGTGGGGCAACGTCCATGAGTGAAGCCTATGTTGCCTGGAACGTAGAAGTGACCATTACTTTCACATTGGTTGCAATTATACCTTTTATACGATGGAAAAGCTGTTGTCTTTTTATTGTACTTTATGCGTCTGGCGTTGTTATCTAAGGCCCTAACTATTCGACCCGGTGGAGCAACACCCTAGAGTGAAACCTAGGTTGCCCGGAACGTAGAAATGACCATTACTTTCACACTGTTTGCAATTATTCATTTTATACAATGGAAAAACTATTGCATTTATATTGCATTTTTTGCTTCTGGCGTTGACATCTAAGGTCCTAGCAATTCGATCTCTTGGAGGAACGTCCAAGAGTGAGGCCTATGTTACCCGGAACGTAGAAATGACCATTACTTTCACACTGGTTGCAATTATACCTTTTATACGATGGAAACCTGTTGTATTTATATTGTATTTTATGACTCTGGCGTTGACTTCTAAGGCCCTAACCATTTGACGGGGTGAAGCAACGCCCTAGAGCGAAACCTAGGTTGCCCGGGACGTATCAATGACCACTACTTTCACACTGGTTGCAATTATTCCTGTTATACCATGGACAAACTGTTGGATTTTTATTGTATTTTATGCTTCAGGCGTTGATTCCTAAGGCCCTAACTATTGGATCTTGTGGACCAACGCCGTAGAGTGAAGCCTAGGATGCCCGGAGCGTAGAAATGTCCATTACTTTCAGACTGGTTGCAATTATTCGTTTTATACGATGGAAAAACTGTTGTACTTATATCGTATTTTATGCTTCTGGCGTTGGCTTCTTAGGCCCTGACTTTTGGATCTGGTGGACCAACGCCCTAGAGTGAAGCCTAGGTTGCCCGGAACGTAGAAATGACCATCACTTTCACACTGGTTGCAATTATTCCTGTTATACGATGGAAAAACTGTTGTGATTTTCTTGTATTTTATGCTTCTGGCGTTGACTCCTATGGCCCTAACTATTCGACGTGGTGGAGCAACTCCCAAGAGCGAAATCTAGGTTCCCCGGAACGTAGATATGACTACTACTTTCACACTGTTTGCAATTATTCATTTTATACAATGGAAAGACTGTTGTATTTATATTGTATTCTATGCTTCTGTAGTTGACTTCTAAGGTCCTAGCTATTCGATCTCATGGAGCAGCGTCCAAGAGTAAAGCCTATGTTGCCCGGAACGTAGAAATGACCATTTCTTTCACACTGGTTGCAATTATTCCTATTTTACGATGGAAAAACCTTTGTATTTATTTTGTATTTGATGCTCCTCGCGTTGGCTTCTTAAGCCCTAACTATTGGATCTGGTGGACCAACGCCCTAGAGTGATGAATAGGTTGCCCCGAACGTAGAAATGACCATCACTTTCACACTGGTTGCAATTATTCCTGTTATACGATGGAAAAACTGTTGTAGTTTTATTTTATTTTATGCTGCTGGCGTTGACTTCTTAGGCCCGAATTTTTCGATCTGGTGGGGCAACGTCCATGAGTGAAGCCTATGTTGCCTGGAACGTAGAAGTGACCATTACTTTCACATTGGTTGCAATTATACCTTTTATACGATGGAAAAGCTGTTGTATTTTTATTGTACTTTATGCGTCCGGCGTTGTTTTCTAAGGCACTCACTATTCGACATGGTGGAGCAACGCCCTAGATTGAAGCTTAGGTTGCCCCGTACGTAGAAATGACTATTACTTTCACACTGGTTGCAATTATTCCTGTTATACCATGGACAAACTGTTGGATTTTTATTGTATTTTATGCTTCTGGCGTTGAATTCTAAGTCCCTAGCTATTCGATCTGGCGGAGCAACGACCTAGAGTGAAGCCTAGTTTGCCCGGAACGTAGAAATGACCATTACTTTCACACTGGTTGCAATTATTCCTGTTATACCATGGACAAACTGTTGTATTTTTATTGTATTTTATGCTTCTGGCGTTGAATTCTAAGTCCCTAGCTATTCGATCTGGTGGAGCAACGCCCTAGAGTGATGCCTAGGTAGCCCAGAGCGTTGAAATGACCATCACTTTCACACTGGTTGCAATCATTCATTTTATACAACGGAAAAACAGTTGTATTTATATTGTATTTTATGCTTCTGGCGTTGACTCCTAAGTCCCTAACTTTTGGATCTGGTGGACCAACGCCGTAGAGTGAAGCCTAGGGTGCCCGTAGCGTAGAAATGTCCATTACTTTCAGACTGGTTGCAATTATTCGTTTTATACGATGGAAAAACTGTTGTACTTATATCGTATTTTATGCTTCTGGCGTTGGCTTCTTAGGCCCTGACTTTTGGATCTGGTGGACCAACGCCCTGGAGTGAAGCCTAGGTTGCCTGGAACGTAGAAATGACCATCACTTTCACACTGGTTGCAATTATTCCTGTTATACGATGGAAAAACTGTTGTGATTTTCTTGTATTTTATGCTTCTGGCGTTGACTCCTATGGCCCTAACTATCCGACGTGGTGGAGCAACTCCCAAGAGCGAAACCTAGGTTCCCCGGAACGTAGATATGACTACCACGTTCACACTGGTTGCAATTATCCCTGTTATACGATCTACAAGCTGCTGGATTTTTATTGTACTTTATGTTTCTGGCGTTGACTTCTTAGGCCCTAACTATTGGATCTGGTGGACCAACGCCCTAGAGTGAAGCATAGGATGCCCGGAGCGTAGAAATGGCCATTACCTTCAGACTGGTTCCAATAATTCGTTTTATACGGTGGAAAAACTGTTGTACTTATATCGTATTTTATGCTTCTGGCGTTGACTCCTATGGCCCTAACTATTCGACGTGGTGGAGCAACGCCCAAGAGCGAAACCTAGGTTGCCCGGAACGTAGATATGACTATTACTTTCACACTGGTTGCAATTATCCCTGTTATGCGATCTACAAGCTCTTGCTTTTTTATTGTATTTTATGCGTCTGGCGTTGTTTTCTAAGGCCCTAACTTATCGACCTGGAGGAGCAACGCCCTAGAGTGAAGCCTAGGTTGCCCGGAACGTAGAAATGACCATTACCTTCACACTGTTTGCAATTATTCATTTTATACAATGGAAAGACTGTTGTATTTATATTGTACTCTATGCTTCTGCAGTTGACTTCTAAGGTCCTAGCTATTCGATCTCCTGGAGCAACGTCCAAGAGTGAAGCCTATGTTGCCCGGAACGTAGAAATGACCATTTCTTTCACACTTGTTGCAATTATTCCTGTTTTACGATGGAAAAACCTTTGTATTTATTTTGTATTTGATGCTCCTGGCGTTGGCTTCTTAGGCCCTAACTATTGGATCTGGTGGACCAACGCCCTAGAGTGATGAATAGGTTGCCCCGAACGTAGAAGTGACCATTAATTCCACATTGGTTGCAATTATACCTTTTATACGATGGAAAAGCTGTTGTATTTTTATTGTACTTTATGCGTCTGGCGTTGTTATCTAAGGCCCTAACTATTCGACCCGGTGGAGCAACACCCTAGAGTGAAACCTAGGTTGCCCGGAACGTAGAAATGACCATTACTTTCACACTGTTTGGAATTATTCATTTTATACAATGGAAAAACTATTGCATTTATATTGTATTTTTTGCTTCTGGCGTTGACTTCTAAGGTCCTAGCAATTCGATCTCTTGGAGCAACGTCCAAGAGTGAGGCCTATGTTACCCGGAACGTAGAAATGACCATTACTTTCACACTGGATGCAATTATACCTTTTATACGGTGGAAAAAATGTTGTATTTATATTGTATTTAATGATTCTGGCGTTGACTTCTAAGGCCCTGACTTTTGGATCTGGTGGACCAACGCCCTAGAGCGAAACCTAGGTTGCCCGGGACGTATCAATGACCACTACTTTCACACTGGTTGCAATTATTCCTGTTATACCATGGACAAACTGTTGGATTTTTATTGTATTTTATGCTTCAGGCGTTGATTCCTAAGGCCCTAACTATTGGATCTGGTGGACCAACGCCGTAGAGTGAAGCCTAGGATGCCCGGAGCGTAGAAATGTCTATTACTTTCAGACTGGTTGCAATTATTCGTTTTATACGATGGAAAATTTGCTGTACTTATATCGTATTTTATGCTTCTGGCGTTGGCTTCTTAGGCCCTGACTTTTGGATCTGGTGGACCAACGCCCTAGAGTGAAGCCTAGGTTGCCCGGAACGTAGAAATGACCATCACTTTCACACTGGTTGCAATTATTCCTGTTATACGATGGAAAAACTGTTGTGATTTTCTTGTATTTTATGCTTCTGGCGTTGACTCCTATGGCCCTAACTATTCGACGTGGTGGAGCAACTCCCAAGAGCGAAACCTAGGTTCCCCGGAACGTAGATATGACTACTACTTTCACACTGTTTGCAATTATTCATTTTATACAATGGAAAGACTGTTGTACTTATATTGTATTCTATGCTTCTGTAGTTGACTTCTAAGGTCCTAGCTATTCGATCTCATGGAGCAACGCCCTAGAGTGAAGCCTAGGTTGCCCGGAACGTAGAAATGACCATTTCTTTCACACTGGTTGCAATTATTCCTATTTTACGATGGAAAAACCTTTGTATTTATTTTGTATTTGATGCTCCTGGCGTTGGCTTCTTAAGCCCTAACTATTGGATCTGGTGGACCAACGCCCTAGAGTGATGAATAGGTTGCCCCGAACGTAGAAATGACCATCACTTTCACACTGGTTGCAATTATTCCTGTTATACGATGGAAAAACTGTTGTAATTTTATTTTGTTTTATGCTTCTGGCGTTGACTTCTTAGGCCCTAACTTTTCGATCTGGTGGGGCAAGGTCCAAGAGTGAAACCTATGTTGCCCGGAACGTAGAAGTGACCATTACTTTCACATTGGTTGCAATTATACCTTTTATACGATGGAAAAGCTGTTGTATTTTTATTGTATTTTATGCGTCCGGCGTTGTTTTCTAAGGCTCTCACTATTCGACATGGTGGAGCAACGCCCTAGATTGAAGCTTAGGTTGCCCCGTACGTAGAAATGACTATTACTTTCACACTGGTTGCAATTATTCCTGTTATCCCATGGACAAACGGTTGGATTTTTATTGTATTTTATGCTTCTGGCGTTGAATTCTAAGTCCCTAGCTATTCGATCTGGTGGAGCACCGCCCTAGAGTGATGCCTAGGTAGCCCAGAGCGTTGAAATGACCATCACTTTCACACTGGTTGCAATTGTTCCTGTTATACGATGGAAAAACTGTTGTAATTTTATTTTATTTTATGCTTCTGGCGTTGACTTCTCAGGCCCTAACCTTTCGATCTGGTGGGGCAACGTCCAAGAGTGAAGCCTATGTTGGCCGGAACGTAGAAGTGACCATTACTTTCACATTGGTTGCAATTATACCTTTTATACGTTGGAAAAGCTGTTGTATTTTTATTGTATTTTATGCTTCTGGCGTTGACTTCTTAGGCCCTAACTTTTCGATCTGGTGGGGCAACGTCCAAGAGTGAAGCCTATGTTGCCCGGAACGTAGAAATGAACATTACTTTCACACTCATTGCAATTATTCCTGTTTTGCGATGGAAAAACTGTTGTATTTATTTTGTATTTGATGCTCCTGGCGTCGGCTTCTTGGGCCCTAACTATTCGATCTGGTGGAGCAACGCCCTAGAGTGATGCCTAGGTTGCCCGGAACGTAGAAATGACCATCACCTTCACACTGGTTGCAATTATTCCTGTTATACGATGGAAAAACTGTTGTAGTTTTATTTTATTTTATGCTTCTGTCGTTGACTTCTTAGGCCCTAACCTTTCGATCTGGTGGGGCAACGTCCAAGAGTGAAGCCTATGTTGCCCGGAACGTAGAAGTGACCATTACTTTCACATTGGTTGCAATTATACCTTTTATACGATGGAAAAGCTGTTGTATTTTTATTGTATTTTATGCTTCTAGCGTTGACTTCTTAGGCCCTAACTTTTCGATCTGGTGGAGCAACGTCCAAGAGTGAAGCCTATGTTGCCCGGAACGTAGAAATGACCATTTCTATCACACTGTTTGCAACTATTCATTTTATACAATGGAAAAACTATTGCATTTATATTGTATTTTTTGCTTCTGGCTTTGACTTCTAAGGTCCTAGCAATTCGATCTCTTGGAGCAACGTCCAAGAGTGAGGCCTATGTTACCCGGTACGTAGAAATGATCATTACTTTCACACTGGTTGCAATTGTACCTTTTACACGATGGAAAAACTGTTGTTATTTTATTTTATTTTATGCTTCTGGCGTTGACTTCCTCGGCCCTAACTTTTCGATATGGTGGGGCAACGTCCAAGAGTGAAGCCTATGTTGCCCGGAACGCAGAAATGACCATTACTTTCACACTGGTTGCAATTATACCTTTAATACGATGGAATAGATGTTGTATTTTTATTGTATTTCATGCGTCTGGCGTTGTTTTCTAAGGCCCTAATTATTCGACCTGGTGGAGCAACGCCCTAGCGTGAAGCCTAGGTTTCCCGGAACGTAGAAATGACCATTTCTATCACACTGTTTGCAATTATTCATTTTATACAATGGAAAAACTGTTGTATTTATATTGTATTTTATGCTTCTGGCCTTGATTCCTAAGGCACTAACTATTGGATCTGGTGGACCAACGCCGTAGAGTGAAGCCTAGGTTGCCCCGAACGTAGAAATGACCATCACTTTCACACTGGTTGCAATTATTCCTGTTATACGATGGAAAAACTGTTGTAGTTTTATTTTATTTTATGCTTCTGGCGTTGACTTCTTAGGCCCGAATTTTTCGATCTGGTGGGGCAACGTCCATGAGTGAAGCCTATGTTGCCTGGAACGTAGAAGTGACCATTACTTTCACATTGGTTGCAATTATACCTTTTATACGATGGAAAAGCTGTTGTATTTTTATTGTACTTTATGCGTCTGGCGTTGTTATCTAAGGTCCTAACTATTCGACCCGGTGGAGCAACACCCTAGAGTGAAACCTAGGTTGCCCGGAACGTAGAAATGACCATTACTTTCACACTGTTTGCAATTATTCATTTTATGCAATGGAAAAACTATTGCATTTATATTGTATTTTTTGCTTTTGGCGTTGACTTCTAAGGTCCTAGCATGTCGATCTCTTGGAGCAACGTCCAAGAGTGAGGCCTATGTTACCCGGAACGTAGAAATGACCATTACTTTCATACTGGTTGCAATTATTCATTTTATACAATGGAAAGACTGTTGTATTTATATTGTATTCTATGCTTCTGGCGTTGACCTCTAAGGTCCTAGCCATTCGATCTCTTGGAGCAACGTCCAAGAGTGAAGCCTATGTTGCCCGGAACGTAGAAATGACCATTTCATTCACACTGGTTGCAATTATTCATTTTAAACAATGGAAAAACTGCTGTAATTTTATTTTGTTTTATGCTTCTGGCGTTGACTTCTTAGGCCCTAACTTTTCGATCTGGTGGGGCAACGTCCGAGAGTGAAGCCTATGTTGCCCGGAACGTAGAAGTGACAATTACTTTCACATTGGTTGCAATTATACCTTTTATACGATGGAAAAACTGTTGTATCTATATTGTATTATATGCTTCTCGCGGTGACTTCTTAGTCTCTATCTATTCAATGTGGTGAAGCAACGCACTAGAGTAATGCCTAGGTTGCCCGGAACATAGAAATGACCATTACCATCACACTTGTTGCAATTATTCCTGTTATACGATGGAAAAGCTGCTGTATTTTTATTGTATTTTATGCTTCTGGCGTTGACTTCCATGGCCGTAGCTATTCGATCTGGTGGAACAACGACCTAGAGTGAAACCTAGGTTGCCTGGTACGTAGAAATGACCATTACTTTCACACTGGTTGCAATTATTCCTGTTATACGATGGACAAACTGTTTGATCTTTATTGTACTTTATGGTCCTGGCCTTGACTTCTAAGGCCCTATGTATTCGATCTGGTGGAGCAATGCCTCAGTGTTAAGTCTAGCATGCCCGGAACGTAGAAATGGGCATTACTTTCGCACTGGTTGCAATTATACGTTTTAGACGTTGGAAAAACTATTGTACATATATCGTGTTTTATGCTTCTGGCGTTGACTTCATAGGCCCTAGTTATTCGATCTGGTGGAACAACGCCCTAGAGTGAAGCCTAGGTTGCCCGGATCGTAGACATGACCATAACTTTCACACTGGTTGCAATTATTCGTTTTATACAATGGAAAAGCTGTTGTATTTATATTGTATTTTATTCTTCTGGCGATGACTTCTAAGGCCGTAGCTATTCGATGTTGTGGAGCAACGACCTAGAGTGAAGCCTAGGTTGCCCGGAACGTATAAATGGCCATTACTTTCACACTGGTTGCAATTACTCCTGTTACACGATGGAAAAACTGTGGTATTCTTATTGTATTTTATGCACCTGGTGTTGACCTCCTAGGCCCTAAATATTCGATCTGGTGGAGCAACGCCTCAGAGTTATATCTAGGATGGCCGGAACGTAGAAATGGCCATAACTTTAACACTGGTTGCAATTATTCGAATTATACGATGGAAAAACTGTTGAATTTATTTTGTATTTTATGCTTCTGGCGTTGACTTCATAGGCCCTAACTATTCGATCTGGTGGGCCAACGCCCTAGACTGAAGCCTAGGCTGCCCGGAACGTAGAAATGACCATCGCTTTCACACTGGTTGCAATTACTCCTGTTATACGATGGAAAAACTGTTGTATCTTTATTGTATTTTATGCTTCGGGCGTTGACGTCTAAGGCCCTAACTATTCGATCTGGTGGAGCAACGCCCTAGAGCCAAGCCTAGGTTGCCAGGAACGTAGAAATGACCATCACTTTCATAATGCTTGCAATTATTCATTTTACACGATGGAAAAGCTGTTGTACTTATATTGTATTTTATGCTTCTGGCGTTGACTTCTTAGGTCCTAGACATTCGATCTGGTGGAGCAGCGCTCTAGAGTGAAGCCTAGGTTGCCCGGAGCGTAGAAACGACCATACCTTTCACACTCGAACTATTATTCGTTTTATACGATGGAAAAACTATTGTATTTATATTGTATTTTATGCTTCCGGCATTGACTTCTAAGGCCGTAGCTATTAGATGTGGTGGAATAACGCACTACAGTGAAGCCTAGGTTGCCCGAAACGTAGAAATGACCATCACTTTCACACTGGTTGTAATTACTCCTGTAATGCGATGGAAAAACTGTTGTATCTTTATTGTGTTTTATGCTTCTGGCGTTGACTTCTTAGGCCCTGACCATTCGATCTGGTGGAGCAACGCCTTAGGGTGAAGCCTAGGTTGCCCGGAACGTATAAATGACCATAACATTCATACTGATTGCAATTATTCGTTTTATACGATGGAAATGCTGTTGTATTACTATTGTATTTTATGCTTCTGGCGTTGACTTGTTAGGCCATAACTATTCGATCTGGTGGTGCAACGCCCTAGAGAGAAGCCTAGATGGCCCGGAACGTAGATATGACCATTACCTTCACACTGGTTGCAATTATTCCTGTTATACGATGGAAAAACTGTTGTGTCTTTATTGTGTTTTATGCTTCTGGCGTTGACTTCTAAGGCCCTAACTATTCCATCTGGTGGAGCAACGCCCTAGAGTGAAGCCTACGTTGCCCGGAACGTAGAAATGACCGTTACTTTCACACTGTTTGCAAATATACATTATATACGATGGAAAAGCTGTTGTATTTATATTGCATTTTATGCTTCTGGCGTTGACTTCTTAGGCACTAACTATTCGATCTGGTGGAACAACGTCCTAGAGTTAAGCCAAGGTTGCCCGGAACGTAGAAATGACCGTTACTTTCACACTGTTTGCAAATATACATTATATACGATGGAAAAGCTGTTGTACTTATGTTGTATCTTATGCTTCTGGCGTTGACTTCTTAGGCTCTAACTATTCGATCTGGTGGAGCAACGCCCTGGAGTTAAGCCATGGTTGCCCGGAACGTAGAAATGACCGTTACTTTCACACTGTTTGCAAATATACATTATATACGATGGAAAAGCTGTTGTATTTATATTGCATTTTATGCTTCTGGCGTTGACTTCTTAGGCACTAACTATTCGATCTGGTGGAACAACGTCCTAGAGTTAAGCCAAGGTTGCCCGGAACGTAGAAATGACCGTTACTTTCACACTGTTTGCAAATATACATTATATACGATGGAAAAGCTGTTGTATTTATATTGCATTTTATGCTTCTGGCGTTGACTTCTTAGGCCCTAGCTATTCGATCTGGCGGAGCAACGCCCTGGAGTGAAGCCTGGGTTGCGCGGAACGTAGAAATGACCATTACCTTCACACTGTTTGCAAATATACATTATATACGATGGAAAAGCTGTGGTATCTATTTTGTATTTTATGCTTCTGGCGCTGACTTCTTAGGTCCTAACTATTGGATCTGGTGGAGCAACGCCGAGGGGTGAAGCCTAGGATGCGCTGAACGTAGAAATGACCATAACTTTCACACTGGTTTCAATTATTAGTTTTATACAATGGAAAAACTGTTCTATTTATTTTGTATTTTATGCTTCTGGCGGTGACTTCTAAGGCCCTAACTATTCGATCTGGTGGAGCAACGCCCTAGAGTGAAGCCTAGGTTGCCCGGAACGTAGAAATGACCATTACCTACACACTGTTTGCGATTATTCATTTTATACTATGGTAAAACTGTTGGACATATATCGTATTTTATGCTTCTGGCGTTGACTTCTTAGGCCCTAAATATTCGGTCACGTGGAGCAACGCCCTAGTGTGAAGCCTGGGTTGCCCGGAACGTAGAAATGACCATAACTTTCATACTGGTTGCAATTATTCGTTTTATACGATGGAAAAACTGTTGTACTTATTTTCTATTTGGTGCTTCTGGCGTTGACTTCTTATGCCCTATCTGTCGGATGTGGTGGATCAAAGCCCTAGAGTGAAGCCTAGGTTGCCCGGAACGTAGAAATGACCATCACCTTCACTCTGGTTGCAATTATTCCTGTTATACGATGGAAAAACTGTTGTATTTATATTATATTTTAAGCTTCAGGCGTTGACTTCTAAGGCCGTAGCTATTCGGTGTGGTGGAGCAACGCCCTAGACTGAAGCCTAGGTTGCCCGGGACGTAGAAATGTCCATTACTTCCACAGTGTTTGCAATTATTCATATTATACTGTGGAAAAACTGTTGTATTTATATTGTATTTTATGCTTCCGGCATTGACTTCTAAGGCCCTAACTATTCGATGTGGTGGATCAACGCCCTAGGGTGAAGCCTAGGTTGCCCGGAACGTGGAAATGACCATAGCTTTCACACTGGTTGCAATTATTTCTGTTATACAAGGGAAAAGCTATTGTATTTATATTGTATTTTATGCTTCTGGCGTTGGCTTCTTAGGCCCTAACCATTCGATCTGGTGGAGCAACGCCCTAGAGTGAAGCCTAGGTTGCCCGGAATGTGGATATGACCATTACCTTCACACTGTTTGCGATTACTCATTTCATACGATGGTAAAACTGTTGTACTTATGTTGTATTTTATTCTTCTGGCGTTGAATTCTAAGTCCCTAGCTATTCGATCTGGTGGTGCAGCTCCCTGGAGTGAAGCCTAGGCTACCCGGAACGTAGAAATGACCAGTACTTTCAAACTGGTTGCAGTTATTCCTGTCACACAATGGAAGAACTGTTGTACTTATGTTGTATTTTATGCTTCTGGCGTTGAATTCTAAGTCCCTAACTATTCCACCTGGTGGAGCAACGCCCTAGAGTGAAGCCTAGGTTGCCCGGAACGTAGAACTGACACTTACTTTCACACTGTTTGCAAATATGCTTTATATACGATGGAAAAACTGTTGTATCTATTTTGTATGTTATGCTTCTGTCGCTGACTTCATAGGTCCTAACTATTGGATCTGGAGGAGCAACGCCCTGGGGTGAAGCCTAGGTTGCGCGGAACGTAGAAAAGATCATAACTTTCACACTGGTTTCAATTATTCGTTTTATACAATTGAAAAACTGTTCTATTTATTTTGTATTTTATGCTTCTGGCGTTGGCTTCAAAGACCGTAGCTACTCGATGTGGTGGAGCAACGCCCTAGAGTGAAGCCTAGGTTGCACGTAACGTAGAAATGACCATAACTTTCACACTGGTTGCAATTATCCGTTTTATGCAATGGAAAAACTGTTGTATGTTTATTGTATTTTATGCTTCGGTCATTGACTTCTACGCCCTACCTATTCGATCTGGTGGAGCAACGCCCTAGAGTCAAGCCTAGGTTGCCCGGAACGTAGATATAATTATAACTTTCACTCTGGTTGCAATCATTCATTTTATACGATGGAAGGACTGTTGTATGTATTTTGTATTTTATGCTTCTGTCGTTGACTTCTAAGGCCCTAGCTCTTCGATCTGGTGCAGCAATGCCTCAGAGTTAAGTCTAGGATGACCGAAACGTAGAAATGGCCATTACTTTCACATTGGCTGCAATTATTCCTGTTATACGATGGAAAAGGTCCTGTAGTTATATTGTATTTTATGCTTCTGGCGTTGACTTGTTAGGACCTAACTATTCAATCTGGTGGGGCAACGCCCTAGAGTGAAGCCTAGGTTGTCCGGAACGTGGTAGTGACCATTACCTTCACACTGGTTGCAATTATTCCTACTATACGATGGAAAGGCTGTTGTATTTTTATCGTATTTTATGCCCCTGGCGTTGACTTCTAAGGACCTAGATAATCGGTCGGGTGGAGCAACGCCCTAGAGTGAAGCCTAGGTTGCCCGGAACGTAGAAAAGACCATTACCTTCACACTGGTTGGAATTATTCCTGTAATACGATGGAAAAACTGTTGTACTTATGTTGTATTTTATGCTTCTGGCGTCGAATTCTAAGTACCTTACTATTCGATGTGGTGGAGCAACGCCCTAGGGTGAAGTCTAGGTTGCCCGGAACGTAGTGATGACCAGTACATTCACACTGGTTGCAGTTATTCCTCTTATACGATGGAAAAACTGTGACATTTTTATTGTATTTTATGCTTCTGTTGTTGAATTCTAAGTCCCTAACTATTCGATCTCGTGAAGCAACGCCTTGGAGTGAAAACCAGGTTGCCCGGAACGTAGAAATGACCATTACTTTCACACTGTTTGCAAATATACATTATATACGATGGAAAAGCTGTAGTATTTAAATTGTATTTTATGCTGCTGGCGTTAACTTCTAAGGCCGTAGCTATTCGATGTGGTGGAGGAATGCCCTAGAGTCAAGCCTATGTTGCCCGTGACGTCGAAATGACCATTACCTTCACGCTGGTTGCAATTATTCCTGTTATACGAAGGAAAAACTGCTGTGTTTTTATTGTATTTTATGTTTCGGGCGCAGACTTCTAAGGCCCTAGCTTTTCGATCTGGTATAGCAGCGCCCTAGAGTGAAGCCTAGGTTGCACGTAACGTAGAAAAGACCATAACTTTCACACTGGTTTCAATTATTCGTTTTATACAATGGAAAAACTGTTCCATTTATTTTGTATTTTATGCTTCGGGCGTTGACTTCTATGGCCTTAACTATTCGATCTGGTGGAGCAACGCCCTAGAGTGAAGCCTAGGATGCCCGGAACGTAGAAATGACCATTTCTTCCACACTGTTTGTAATTATTCATATTATGCAGTGGAAAAACTGTTGTATTTATATTGTATTTTATGCTTCAGGCGTTGACTTCTTAGGCCGTAACTATTCGCTCTGGTGGAACAACGCCCTAGAGTGATGCCTAGGTTGCGCGGAACGTAGAAATGACCATTATTTCCTCACTGTTTGCAATTATTCATTTTATACAATGGAAAAACTGTTGTATTTATATTGTATTTTATGCTTCTGGCGTTGACTTCTTAGGACCTAGCTATTGGATCTGGTGGACCATCGCCCTAGAGTGAAGCCTAGGTTGCCCGGAACGTAGAAATGACAATAACATTCATACTGGTTGCAATTATTTCTGTTATACAAGGGAAAAACCGTTGTATTTATATTGTTTCTTATAGTTATGGCGTTGACTTCTAAGGCCGGAGCTATTCGATGTGGTGGAGCAATGCCCTAGAGTGAAGCCTAGGTTGCCCGGAAAGTAGAAATGACCATTACCTCCACACTGTTTGCAATTATTCATTTTATACAATGGAAAAACTGTTGTATTTATATTGTTTTTTATAGTTATGGCGTTGACTTCTAAGGCCGTAGGTATTCGATGTGGTGGAGCAATGCCCTAGAGTGAAGCCTAGGATGCCCGCAACGTAGAAATGACCATATCGTTCACACTGTTTGCAATTATTCCTGTTATACGATTGAAAACTGTTTTATCTATATTGTATTTTATGCTTCAGGCGTTGACTTCTTAGGCCCTAACTATTCGCTCTGGTGGAACAACGCCCTAGAGTCATGCCTAGGTCGCCCGGATCGTAGAAATGACCATTACTTGCACACTGGTTGCAATTATTTCTGTTATACAAGGGAAAAGCTGTTGTATTTATATTGTATTCTATGCTTCTGGCGCTGACTTCTAAGGTCCTAGCTATTCGATCTCGTGGAGCAACGCCCTAGAGTGAAAACTAGGTTGCCCGGAACGTAGAAATGACCATTACTTTCACACTGATTGCAAATATACATTATTCACGATGGAACAGCTGTAGTATTTATATTGTATTTTATGATTCTGGCGTTGACTAATTTGGCCCTACCTATTTGATCTGGTGGAGCACTGCCCTAGAGTGAAGCCTAGGTTTCCCGGCACGTAGAAAAGACCATTACTTGCACACTGGTTGCAATTATTTCTGTTATACAAGGGAAAAGCTGTTGTATTTATATTGTATTCTATGCTTCTGGCGTTGACTTCTGAGGCCCTAGCTATTCGATCTGGTGGAGCAAAGCCCTAGAGTGAAGCCTAGACTGTCCGGAACATACAAATGACAAATACCTTCTCGTTTGTTGCAATTATTCCTGTTATACGATGAAAAAACTGTTGTATTTTTATTGTATTTTATGCTTCAGGCGTTGACTTCTAAGGCCGTAGCTATTCGATGTGGTGGAGCAACGCCCTAGAGTGAAGCCTAGGTTGCCCGGAACGTGGAAATGACCATTACTTTCACACTGGTTGCAATTATTCGCTTTATACGATGGAAAAAGTGTTGTACATAAATCGTATTTTATTCTTCTGGCGTTGACTTCTTAGGACCTGACAATTCGATCTGGTGGAACAACGCCATAGAGTCAAGACTAGGTTGCCCGGAACGTAGAAATGAACATGCCTTTCACACTCGAGCAATTATACGTTTTAGACGATGGAAAAACTATTGTATCAATTTGGAATTTTATGCCTCTGGCGTTGACTTCTTTTGCCCTAACTATTCGATCTGGTGGAACAACGCCCTAGAGAGAAGCCTAGGTTGCCCGGAACGTAGAAATGTCCATCACTTTCACACTGGTTGCATTTATTCCTGTTATACGACGGAAAAACTGTTGTATCTATATTGTGTTTTATGCTTTGGGCGTTGACTTCTATGGCGCTACCTATTCGATCTGGTGGAGCAACCCCATAGAGTCAAGCCTAGGTTGCCCGGAGCGTAGACATGTCCATAACTTTCACACGGGTTGCAGTTATTCGTTGTATACGATAGAAAGGCTGTTGTATTTATTTTGTATCTTATGCTTCTGGCTTTGACTTCTAAGGTCCTAGCTATTCGATCTCGTGAGGCAACGTACAAGTGTCAAGCCTATGTTGCCCGAAACGTAGAAATGATCATTACTTTCACACTGGTTGCAATTATACGTGCTATGCGATGGAAAAGCTGTTGCATTTTTATTGTATTTTCTGCTTCTGGCTTTGACTTCTAAGGTCCTAGCTATCCGACCTGTTGGGGCTACGTCCAAGAGTGAAGCCTATGTTGCGCGGGACGTAGAAATGACCATTACTTTCACACTGTTTGCAAATATACATTATATACGATGGAAAAACTGTAGTATATATATTGTTTTTAATGCTTCGGTCGTCGACAAATTAGGCCCTAACTATTTGATCTGGTGGAGCACCGCCCTAGAGTGAAGCCTAGGTTGCCCGGTACGTAGACAAGGCCATTACCTTCACACTGGTTGCAATTATTCGTTTTAGACAATGGAAAAACTATTGTATTTATTTTGTATTTTATGCCTCTGGCGTTGACCTCTTAGGCCCTAACTATTCGATCTGGAGGACCAACGCCCCAGAGTGAAGCCTAGGTCGCCCCGAACGTAGAAATGACCACCACCTTCACTCTGGTTGCAATTATTCCTGTTATACGGTGGAAAAACTGATGTATCTTTATTGTATTTTATGCTCGGGCGTTGACTTCTAAGGCCCTTGCTATTGGATATGGTGGAGCAACGCCCTGTAGTGAAGCCTAGGTTGCCCGGAACGTAGAAAAGACCATTACCTTCACACTGGTTGCAATTATTCCTGTAATACGATGGAAAAACTGTTGTACTTATGTTGTATTTTATGCTTCTGGCGTCGAATTCTAAGTACCTTACTATTCGATGTGGTGGAGCAACGCCCTAGGGTGAAGTCTAGGTTGCCCGGAACGTAGTGATGACCTGTACATTCACACTGGTTGCAGTTATTCCTCTTATACGATGGAAAAACTGTGACATTTTTATTGTATTTTATGCTTCTGTCGTTGAATTCTAAGTCCCTAACTATTCGATCTCGTGAAGCAACGCCCTGGAGTGAAAACCAGGTTGCCCGGAACGTAGAAATGACCATCACTTTCACACTGTTTGCAAATATACATTATATGCGATGGAAAAGCTGTAGTATTTAAATTGTATTTTATGCTTCTGGCGTTAACTTCTAAGGCCGTAGCTATTCGTTGTGGTGGAGGAATGCCCTAGAGTCAAGCCTATGTTGCCCGTGACGTCGAAATGACCATTACCTTCACGCTGGTTGCAATTATTCCTCTTATACGAAGGAAACACTGCTGTGTTTTTATTGTATTTTATGTTTCGGGCGCAGACTTCTAAGGCCCTAGCTTTTCGATCTGGTATAGCAGCGCCCTAGAGTGAAGCCTAGGTTGCCCGAATCCTAGAAATGCCCATTACCTTCACTCTGGTTACAATTATTCATGCTATACGATGGAAAAACTGTTGTATTTTTATTGTATTTTATTCCTCTGGCGTTGACTTCTTAGGCCCTAGCTATTCGATCTGGTGGAGCAACGCCCTAGATTGAAACCTAGGTTGCCCGGGACGTAGAAATGACTGTTACTTTCACAATGTTTGCAATTATTCATTTTATACGATGGAAAAACTGTTGTATTTATACTGTATTTTATGCTTCTGGCGTTGACTTCAAAGACCGTAGCTACTCGATGTGGTGGAGCAACGCCCTAGAGTGAAGCCTAGGTTGCACGTAACGTAGAAATGACCATAACTTTCACACTGGTTGCAATTATCCGTTTTATGCAATGGAAAAACTGTTGTATGTTTATTGTATTTTATGCTTCGGTCATTGACTTCTACGCCCTACCTATTCGATCTGGTGGAGCAACGCCCTAGAGTCAAGCCTAGGTTGCCCGGAACGTAGATATAATTATAACTTTCACTCTGGTTGCAATCATTCATTTTATACGATGGAAGGACTGTTGTATGTATTTTGTATTTTATGCTTCTGTCATTGACTTCTAAGGCCCTAGCTCTTCGATCTGGTGCAGCAAAGCCTCAGAGTTAAGTCTAGGATGACCGAAACGTAGAAATGGCCATTACTTTCACATTGGCTGCAATTATTCCTGTTATACGATGGAAAAGGTCCTGTAGTTATATTGTATTTTATGCTTCTGGCGTTGACTTGTTAGGACCTAACTATTCAATCTGGTGGGGCAACGCCCTAGAGTGAAGCCTAGGTAGTCCGGAACGTGGTAGTGACCATTACCTTCACACTGGTTGCAATTATTCCTACTATACGATGGAAACGCTGTTGTATTTTTATCGTATTTTATGCCCCTGGCGTTGACTTCTAAGGACCTAGATAATCGGTCGGGTGGAGCAACGCCCTAGAGTGAAGCCTAGGTTGCCCGGAACGTAGAAAAGACCATTACCTTCACACTGGTTGCAATTATTCCTGTAATACGATGGAAAAACTGTTGTCCTTATGTTGTATTTTATGCTTCTGGCGTCGAATTCTAAGTACCTTACTATTCGATGTGGTGGAGCAACGCCCTAGGGTTAAGTCTAGGTTGCCCGGAACGTAGTGATGACCAGTACATTCACACTGGTTGCAGTTATTCCTCTTATACGATGGAAAAACTGTGACATTTTTACTGTATTTTATGCTTCTGTTGTTGAATTCTAAGTCCCTAACTATTCGATCTCGTGAAGCAACGCCCTGGAGTGAAAACCAGGTTGCCCGGAACGTAGGAATGACCATTACTTTCACACTGTTTGCAAATATACATTATGTACGATGGAAAAGCTGTAGTATTTAAATTGTATTTTATGCTTCTAGCGTTAACTTCTAAGGCCGTAGCTATTCGATGTGGTGGAGGAATGCCCTAGAGTCAAGCCTATGTTGCCCGTGACGTCGAAATGACCATTACCTTCACGCTGGTTGCAATTATTCCTGTTATACGAAGGAAAAACTGCTGTGTTTTTATTGTATTTTATGCTTCGGTCATTGACTTCTACGCCCTACCTATTCGATCTGGTGGAGCAACTCCCTAGAGTCAAGCCTAGGTTGCCCGGAACGTAGATATA
The DNA here is from genome assembly GCF_051401765.1 of Calliopsis andreniformis. Lineage (NCBI taxonomy): Eukaryota > Metazoa > Arthropoda > Insecta > Hymenoptera > Andrenidae > Calliopsis > Calliopsis andreniformis. The sequence continues at coordinate 23,172,353 of NW_027480422.1, forward strand.
ATTATAACTTTCACTCTGGTTGCAATCATTCATTTTATACGATGGAAGGACTGTTGTATGTATTTTGTATTTTATGCTTCTGTCGTTGACTTCTAAGGCCCTAGCTCTTCGATCTGGTGCAGCAATGCCTCAGAGTTAAGTCTAGGATGACCGAAACGTATAAATGGCCATTACTTTCACATTGGCTGCAATTATTCCTGTTCTACGATGGAAAAGGTCCTGTATTTATATTGTATTTTATGCTTCTGGCGTTGACTTGTTAGGACCTAACTATTCAATCTGGTGGGGCAACGCCCTAGAGTGAAGCCTAGGTTGTCCGGAACGTGGTAGTGACCATTACCTTCACACTGGTTGCAATTATTCCTACTATACGATGGAAAGGCTGTTGTATTTTTATCGTATTTTATGCTTCTGGTGTTGACTGCTAAGGCCCTAGCTATTCGATCTGGTGGAGAAACGCCCTAGGGTGAAGCCTAGGTTGCCCGGAACGTAGAAATGACCATCACTTTCACACTGGCTGCAATTATCCCTGTTATACGATGGAAAAGCTGTTGTACCTTTATTGTATTTTATGCTTCTGTCGTTGACTTCTTAGGCCCTAACTATTGGATCTGGTGGACCAACGCCCTAGAGTGAAGCCTAGGTTGCCCTGGACGTGGAAATGACCATCACGTTCACATTTGTGGCAATTATTCCCGTTATAGGATGGAAAAACTGTTGTATTTTTATTGTATTTTATGTTTCGGGCGTTGACTTCTAAGGCCCTAGCTATTCGATATGATGGAGCAACGCCCTAGAGTGAAGCCTAGGTCGCCCGAAACGTAGAAATGACCACTACTTTCACTCTGGTTGCAATTATTCATGCTATACGATGGAAAAACTGTTGTATTTTTATTGTATTTTATGCTTCTCGCGTTGACTTCTTGGGCCCTAACTATTGGATGTGGTGGACCAACGCCCTAGAGTGAAGCCTAGGTTGCCCGGAACGTAGAAATGACCATACGTTTCACACTGGTTGCAATTATTCGTTTTATACGATGGAAAAACTGTTGTATTTATTCTGTATTTGGTGCTTCAGGCGTTGACTTCTAAGGCCCTAACTATTCGATCTGGTTGAGCAACGCCCTAGAGCAAAACCTAGGTTTCCCGGAACGTAGAAATGACCACTACCTTTACGCTTGTTGCAATTATTCCTGTTATACGATGGACAAACTGTTGGATTTTGATTGTACTTTATGCTTCTGGCGTTGACTTCTAAGGCCCTATGTATTCGATCCGGTGGAGCAATGCCACGGAGTTAAGTCTAGGATGCCCGGAACGTAGAAATGGCCATTACTTTCACACTGGTTGCAATTACTCGTTTTATACGATGGAAAAACTGTTGTGTTTATATTGTATTTTATGCTTCTGGCGTTGACTTCTTAGGCTCTAACTATTCGATCAGATGGAGCAACGCCCTAGGGTGAAGCCTAGGTTGCCCGGAACGTAGAAATGACCATAACATTCATACTGGTTGCAATTATTCGTTATATACGATGGAAAAACTGTTGTATTTATTTTGTATTTGGTGCTTCCGGCGTTGACTTCTTAGGCCCTAACTGTTAGATGTGGAGGACCAACGCCCTAGAGTGCAGCCTAGGTTGCCCGAAACGTAGAAATGACCATATCTTTCAGACTGGTTGCAATTATTCCTTTTATACCATGAAAAAAATGTTGTATTTTTATTGTATTTTATGCTTCAGGCGTTGACTTCTAAGGCCCTAACTATTCGATGTGGTACAGCAACGCCCTTGAGCGAAGCCTAGGTTGCCCGGAACGTAAAAATGTCCTGTACTTTCACACTGGTTGCAATTATTCCTGTTATACGATGGAAAAACTGTTGTACTTATGTTGTATTTTATGCTTCTGGCGTCGAATTCTAAGTCCCTAACTATTCGATCTGGTGGAGCAACGACCTAGAGTGAAGCCTAGGTTGCCCGGAACGTAGAAATGACCGTTACTTTCACACTGTTTGCAAATGTACATTATATACGATGGAAAAGCTGTTGTATTTATATTTTATTTTATGCTTCTGGCGTTGACTTCTTAGGCCCTAACTATTTGATCCGGTGGAGCACCGCCCTGTAGTGAAGCCTAGGTTGCCCGGAACGTAGAAATGACCATAACTTTCACACTGGTTTCAATTATTCGTTTTATACAATGGAAAAACTGTTCTATTTATTTTGTATTTTATGCTTCGGGCGTTGACTTCTATGGCCCTAGCTATTCGATCTGGTGGAGCAACGCCCTAGAGTGAAGCCTAGGTTGCCCGGAACGTAGAAATGACCGTTACTTTCACACTGTTTGCAAATGTACATTATATACGATGGAAAAGCTGTTGTATTTATATTGTATTTTATGCTTCTGGCGTTGAGTTCTTAGGCCCTAACTATTTTCTGGTGGAGCACCGCCCTGTAGTGAAGCCTAGGTTGCCCGGAACGTAGAAATGACCATAACTTTCACACTGGTTTCAATTATTTGTTTTATACAATGGAAAAACTGTTCTATTTATTTTGTATTTTATGTTTCGGGCGTTGACTTCTATGGCCCTAACTATTCGATCTGGTGGAGCAACGCCCTAGAGTGAAGCCTAGGTTGCCCGGAACGTAGAAATGACCATTACCTTCACACTGTTTGCGATTATTCATTTTATACGATGGTAAAACTGTTGTACATACATCGTATTTTCTGCTTCTGTCGTTGACTTCTTAGGCCCTAACTATTCGATCAGGTGGAGCAACGCCCTAGGGTGAAGCCTTGGTTGCCCGGAACCTAGAAATGACCATAACTTTCATACTGGTTGAAATTATTCGTTTTATACGATGGAAAAACTGTTGTATTAATTTTGTATTTGGTGCTTCTGGCGTTGACTTCTTAGGCCCTAACTATTCGATCCGGTCGAGCAACGCCCTAGAGTCAAGCCTAGGTTGCCCGGAATGTAGAAATGACCATCACTTTCACACTGGTTGCAATTATTCGTTTTATACGATGGAAAAACTGTTGTACATATATCGTATTTTATGCTTCTGGCGTTGACTTCTTAGGCCCTAACTATTCGATCAGGTGGAGCAACGCCCTAGGGTGAAGCCTAGGTTGCGCGGAACGTAGAAATGACCATAACTTTCACACTGGTTTCAATTATCCGTTTTATACAACGGAAAAACTCTTCTACTTATTTTGTATTTTATGCTTCGGCCGTTGACTCCTAAGGCCCCGACTATTCGATCTGGTGGAGCAACGCCCTAGAGTGAAGCCTAGGTTGCCCGGAATATAGAAATGACCATCACCTTCACACGGTTTGCGATTATTCATTTTATACGATGGTAAAACTGTTGTACATGTATCGTATTTTATGCTTCTGGCGTTCACTTCTTAGGCTCTAACTATTCGACCAGATGGAGCAACGCCCTAGGGTGAAGCCTAGGTTGCCCGGAACGTAGAAATGACCATAACATTCATACTGGTTGCAATTATTCGTTATATACGATGGCACAACTGTTGTATTTATTTTGTATTTGGTGCTTCCGGCGTTGACTTCTTAGGCCCTAACTGTTAGATGTGGAGGACCAACGCCCTAGAGTGCAGCCTAGGTTGCCCGGAACGTAGAAATGACCATATCTTTCAGACTGGTTGCAATAATTCCTTTTATACCTTGAAAAAAATGTTGTATTTTTATTGTACTTTATGCTTCAGGCGTTGACTTTTAAGGCCCTAACTATTCGATGCGGTACAGCAACGCCCTTGAGCGAAGCCTAGGTTGCCCGGAACGTAAAAATGTCCTGTACTTTCACACTGGTTGCAATTATTCCTGTTATACGATGGAAAAACTGTTGTACTTATGTTGTATTTTATGCTTCTGGCGTCGAATTCTAAGTCCCTCACTATTCGATCTGGTGGAGCAACGCCCTAGAGTGAAGCCTAGGTTGCCCGGAACGTAGAAATGACCGTTACTTTCACACTGTTTGCAAATGTACATTATATACGATGGAAAAGCTGTTGTATTTATATTGTATTTTATGGTTCTGGCGTTGACTTCTTAGGCCCTAACTATTTGATCTGGTGGAGCACCGCCCTGTAATGAAGCCTAGGTTGCCCGGAACGTAGAAATGACCATATCTTTCAAACTTGTTGCAATTATGCCAGTTATACGATGGTAAAAGTTATGTATTTTTATTGTATGTTATGCCTCTGGAGTTGTTTTCTAAGGCCCCAACTATTCGACCTGGTGGAGCAACGCCCTAGAGTGTAGTCTAGGTTGCACGGAAGATAGAAATGCCCATTTCTTTCACACTGGTTGTAATTATTCCCGTTATACGATGGAATAACTGCTCTATTTTTATTTTATTTTATGCTTCTGGTGTTGACTGCTAAGGCCCTAGCTATTCGATCTGGTGGAGAAACGCCCTAGGGTGAAGCCTAGGTTGCCCGGAACGTAGAAATGACCATCACCTTCACTCTGGTTGCAATTATCCCTGTTATACGATGGAAAAGCTGTTGTATCTTTATTGTATTTTATGCTTCTGTCGTTGACTTCTTAGGCCCTAACTATTGGATCTGGTGGACCAACGCCCTAGAGTGAAGCCTAGGTTGCCCTGGACGTGGAAATGACCATCACGTTCACATTTGTGGCAATTATTCCCGTTATAGGATGGAAAAACTGTTGTATTTTTATTGTATTTTATGTTTCGGGCGTTGACTTCTAAGGCCCTAGCTATTCGATATGGTGGAGCAACGCCCTAGAGTGAAGCCTAGGTCGCCCGAAACGTAGAAATGACCACTACTTTCACTCTGGTTGCAATTATTCATGCTATACGATGGAAAAACTGTTGTATTTTTATTGTATTTTATGCTTCTCGCGTTGACTTCTTGGGCCCTAACTATTCGATGTGGTACAGCAACGCCCTTGAGCGAAGCCTAGGTTGCCCGGAACGTAAAAATGTCCTGTACTTTCACACTGGTTGCAATTATTCCTGTTATACGATGGAAAAACTGTTGTACTTATGTTGTATTTTATGCTTCTGGCGTCGAATTCTAAGTCCCTAACTATTCGATCTGGTGGAGCAACGACCTAGAGTGAAGCCTAGGTTGCCCGGAACGTAGAAATGACCGTTACTTTCACACTGTTTGCAAATGTACATTATATACGATGGAAAAGCTGTTGTATTTATATTTTATTTTATGCTTCTGGCGTTGACTTCTTAGGCCCTAACTATTTGATCCGGTGGAGCACCGCCCTGTAGTGAAGCCTAGGTTGCCCGGAACGTAGAAATGACCATAACTTTCACACTGGTTTCAATTATTCGTTTTATACAATGGAAAAACTGTTCTATTTATTTTGTATTTTATGCTTCGGGCGTTGACTTCTATGGCCCTAGCTATTCGATCTGGTGGAGCAACGCCCTAGAGTGAAGCCTAGGTTGCCCGGAACGCAGAAATGACCGTTACTTTCACACTGTTTGCAAATGTACATTATATACGATGGAAAAGCTGTTGTATTTATATTGTATTTTATGCTTCTGGCGTTGAGTTCTTAGGCCCTAACTATTTTCTGGTGGAGCACCGCCCTGTAGTGAAGCCTAGGTTGCCCGGAACGTAGAAATGACCATAACTTTCACACTGGTTTCAATTATTTGTTTTATACAATGGAAAAACTGTTCTATTTATTTTGTATTTTATGTTTCGGGCGTTGACTTCTATGGCCCTAACTATTCGATCTGGTGGAGCAACGCCCTAGAGTGAAGCCTAGGTTGCCCGGAACGTAGAAATGACCATTACCTTCACACTGTTTGCGATTATTCATTTTATACGATGGTAAAACTGTTGTACATACATCGTATTTTCTGCTTCTGTCGTTGACTTCTTAGGCCCTAACTATTCGATCAGGTGGAGCAACGCCCTAGGGTGAAGCCTTGGTTGCCCGGAACCTAGAAATGACCATAACTTTCATACTGGTTGAAATTATTCGTTTTATACGATGGAAAAACTGTTGTATTAATTTTGTATTTGGTGCTTCTGGCGTTGACTTCTTAGGCCCTAACTATTCGATCCGGTCGAGCAACGCCCTAGAGTCAAGCCTAGGTTGCCCGGAATGTAGAAATGACCATCACTTTCACACTGGTTGCAATTATTCGTTTTATACGATGGAAAAACTGTTGTACATATATCGTATTTTATGCTTCTGGCGTTGACTTCTTAGGCCGTAACTATTCGATCAGGTGGAGCAACGCCCTAGGGTGAAGCCTAGGTTGCGCGGAACGTAGAAATGACCATAACTTTCACACTGGTTTCAATTATCCGTTTTATACAACGGAAAAACTCTTCTACTTATTTTGTATTTTATGCTTCGGCCGTTGACTCCTAAGGCCCCAACTATTCGATCTGGTGGAGCAACGCCCTAGAGTGAAGCCTAGGTTGCCCGGAATATAGAAATGACCATCACCTTCACACGGTTTGCGATTATTCATTTTATACGATGGTAAAACTGTTGTACATGTATCGTATTTTATGCTTCTGGCGTTGACTTCTTAGGCTCTAACTATTCGACCAGATGGAGCAACGCCCTAGGGTGAAGCCTAGGTTGCCCGGAACGTAGAAATGACCATAACATTCATACTGGTTGCAATTATTCGTTATATACGATGGCACAACTGTTGTATTTATTTTGTATTTGGTGCTTCCGGCGTTGACTTCTTAGGCCCTAACTGTTAGATGTGGAGGACCAACGCCCTAGAGTGCAGCCTAGGTTGCCCGGAACGTAGAAATGACCATATCTTTCAGACTGGTTGCAATTATTCCTTTTATACCTTGAAAAAAATGTTGTATTTTTATTGTACTTTATGCTTCAGGCGTTGACTTTTAAGGCCCTAACTATTCGATGCGGTACAGCAACGCCCTTGAGCGAAGCCTAGGTTGCCCGGAACGTAAAAATGTCCTGTACTTTCACACTGGTTGCAATTATTCCTGTTATACGATGGAAAAACTGTTGTACTTATGTTGTATTTTATGCTTCTGGCGTCGAATTCTAAGTCCCTCACTATTCGATCTGGTGGAGCAACGCCCTAGAGTGAAGCCTAGGTTGCCCGGAACGTAGAAATGACCGTTACTTTCACACTGTTTGCAAATGTACATTATATACGATGGAAAAGCTGTTGTATTTATATTGTATTTTATGGTTCTGGCGTTGACTTCTTAGGCCCTAACTATTTGATCTGGTGGAGCACCGCCCTGTAATGAAGCCTAGGTTGCCCGGAACGTAGAAATGACCATATCTTTCAAACTTGTTGCAATTATGCCAGTTATACGATGGTAAAAGTTATGTATTTTTATTGTATGTTATGCCTCTGGAGTTGTTTTCTAAGGCCCCAACTATTCGACCTGGTGGAGCAACGCCCTAGAGTGTAGTCTAGGTTGCACGGAAGATAGAAATGCCCATTTCTTTCACACTGGTTGTAATTATTCCCGTTATACGATGGAATAACTGCTCTATTTTTATTTTATTTTATGCTTCTGGTGTTGACTGCTAAGGCCCTAGCTATTCGATCTGGTGGAGAAACGCCCTAGGGTGAAGCCTAGGTTGCCCGGAACGTAGAAATGACCATCACCTTCACTCTGGTTGCAATTATCCCTGTTATACGATGGAAAAGCTGTTGTATCTTTATTGTATTTTATGCTTCTGTCGTTGACTTCTTAGGCCCTAACTATTGGATCTGGTGGACCAACGCCCTAGAGTGAAGCCTAGGTTGCCCTGGACGTGGAAATGACCATCACGTTCACATTTGTGGCAATTATTCCCGTTATAGGATGGAAAAACTGTTGTATTTTTATTGTATTTTATGTTTCGGGCGTTGACTTCTAAGGCCCTAGCTATTCGATATGGTGGAGCAACGCCCTAGAGTGAAGCCTAGGTCGCCCGAAACGTAGAAATGACCACTACTTTCACTCTGGTTGCAATTATTCATGCTATACGATGGAAAAACTGTTGTATTTTTATTGTATTTTATGCTTCTCGCGTTGACTTCTTGGGCCCTAACTATTCGATGTGGTACAGCAACGCCCTTGAGCGAAGCCTAGGTTGCCCGGAACGTAAAAATGTCCTGTACTTTCACACTGGTTGCAATTATTCCTGTTATACGATGGAAAAACTGTTGTACTTATGTTGTATTTTATGCTTCTGGCGTCGAATTCTAACTCCCTAACTATTCGATCTGGTGGAGCAACGACCTAGAGTGAAGCCTAGGTTGCCCGGAACGTAGAAATGACCGTTACTTTCACACTGTTTGCAAATGTACATTATATACGATGGAAAAGCTGTTGTATTTATATTTTATTTTATGCTTCTGGCGTTGACTTCTTAGGCCCTAACTATTTGATCCGGTGGAGCACCGCCCTGTAGTGAAGCCTAGGTTGCCCGGAACGTAGAAATGACCATAACTTTCACACTGGTTTCAATTGTTCGTTTTATACAATGGAAAAACTGTTCTATTTATTTTGTATTTTATGCTTCGGGCGTTGACTTCTATGGCCCTAGCTATTCGATCTGGTGGAGCAACGCCCTAGAGTGAAGCCTAGGTTGCCCGGAACGCAGAAATGACCGTTACTTTCACACTGTTTGCAAATGTACATTATATACGATGGAAAAGCTGTTGTATTTATATTGTATTTTATGCTTCTGGCGTTGAGTTCTTAGGCCCTAACTATTTTCTGGTGGAGCACCGCCCTGTAGTGAAGCCTAGGTTGCCCGGAACGTAGAAATGACCATAACTTTCACACTGGTTTCAATTATTTGTTTTATACAATGGAAAAACTGTTCTATTTATTTTGTATTTTATGTTTCGGGCGTTGACTTCTATGGCCCTAACTATTCGATCTGGTGGAGCAACGCCCTAGAGTGAAGCCTAGGTTGCCCGGAACGTAGAAATGACCATTACCTTCACACTGTTTGCGATTATTCATTTTATACGATGGTAAAACTGTTGTACATACATCGTATTTTCTGCTTCTGTCGTTGACTTCTTAGGCCCTAACTATTCGATCAGGTGGAGCAACGCCCTAGGGTGAAGCCTTGGTTGCCCGGAACCTAGAAATGACCATAACTTTCATACTGGTTGAAATTATTCGTTTTATACGATGGAAAAACTGTTGTATTAATTTTGTATTTGGTGCTTCTGGCGTTGACTTCTTAGGCCCTAACTATTCGATCCGGTCGCGCAACGCCCTAGAGTCAAGCCTAGGTTGCCCGGAATGTAGAAATGACCATCACTTTCACACTGGTTGCAATTATTCGTTTTATACGATGGAAAAACTGTTGTACATATATCGTATTTTATGCTTCTGGCGTTGACTTCTTAGGCCGTAACTATTCGATCAGGTGGAGCAACGCCCTAGGGTGAAGCCTAGGTTGCGCGGAACGTAGAAATGACCATAACTTTCACACTGGTTTCAATTATCCGTTTTATACAACGGAAAAACTCTTCTACTTATTTTGTATTTTATGCTTCGGCCGTTGACTCCTAAGGCCCCAACTATTCGATCTGGTGGAGCAACGCCCTAGAGTGAAGCCTAGGTTGCCCGGAATATAGAAATGACCATCACCTTCACACGGTTTGCGATTATTCATTTTATACGATGGTAAAACTGTTGTACATATATCGTATTTTATGCTTCTGGCGTTGACTTCTTAGGCTCTAACTATTCGACCAGATGGAGCAACGCCCTAGGGTGAAGCCTAGGTTGCCCGGAACGTAGAAATGACCATAACATTCATACTGGTTGCAATTATTCGTTATATACGATGGCACAACTGTTGTATTTATTTTGTATTTGGTGCTTCCGGCGTTGACTTCTTAGGCCCTAACTGTTAGATGTGGAGGACCAACGCCCTAGAGTGCAGCCTAGGTTGCCCGGAACGTAGAAATGACCATATCTTTCAGACTGGTTGCAATTATTCCTTTTATACCTTGAAAAAAATGTTGTATTTTTATTGTACTTTATGCTTCAGGCGTTGACTTTTAAGGCCCTAACTATTCGATGCGGTACAGCAACGCCCTTGAGCGAAGCCTAGGTTGCCCGGAACGTAAAAATGTCCTGTACTTTCACACTGGTTGCAATTATTCCTGTTATACGATGGAAAAACTGTTGTACTTATGTTGTATTTTATGCTTCTGGCGTCGAATTCTAAGTCCCTCACTATTCGATCTGGTGGAGCAACGCCCTAGAGTGAAGCCTAGGTTGCCCGGAACGTAGAAATGACCGTTACTTTCACACTGTTTGCAAATGTACATTATATACGATGGAAAAGCTGTTGTATTTATATTGTATTTTATGGTTCTGGCGTTGACTTCTTAGGCCCTAACTATTTGATCTGGTGGAGCGCCGCCCTGTAATGAAGCCTAGGTTGCCCGGAACGTAGAAATGACCATATCTTTCAAACTTGTTGCAATTATGCCAGTTATACGATGGTAAAAGTTATGTATTTTTATTGTATGTTATGCCTCTGGAGTTGTTTTCTAAGGCCCCAACTATTCGACCTGGTGGAGCAACGCCCTAGAGTGTAGTCTAGGTTGCACGGAAGATAGAAATGCCCATTTCTTTCACACTGGTTGTAATTATTCCAGTTATACGATGGAATAACTGCTCTATTTTTATTTTATTTTATGCTTCTGGTGTTGACTGCTAAGGCCCTAGCTATTCGATCTGGTGGAGGAACGCCCTAGGGTGAAGCCTAGGTTGCCCGGAACGTAGAAATGACCATCACCTTCACTCTGGTTGCAATTATACCTGTTATACGATGGAAAAGCTGTTGTATCTTTATTGTATTTTATGCTTCTGTCGTTGACTTCTTAGGCCCTAACTATTGGATCTGGTGGACCAACGCCCTAGAGTGAAGCGTAGGTTGCCCTGGACGTGGAAATGACCATCACGTTCACATTTGTGGCAATTATTCCCGTTATAGGATGGAAAAACTGTTGTATTTTTATTGTATTTTATGTTTCGGGCGTTGACTTCTAAGGCCCTAGCTATTCGATATGGTGGAGCAACGCCCTAGAGTGAAGCCTAGGTCGCCCGAAACGTAGAAATGACCACTACTTTCACTCTGGTTGCAATTATTCATGCTATACGATGGAAAAACTGTTGTATTTTTATTGTATTTTATGCTTCTCGCGTTGACTTCTTGGGCCCTAACTATTGGATGTGGTGGACCAACGCCCTAGAGTGAAGCCTAGGTTGCCCGGAACGTAGAAATGACCATACGTTTCACACTGGTTGCAATTATTCGTTTTATACGATGGAAAAACTGTTGTATTTATTCTGTATTTGGTGCTTCAGGCGTTGACTTCTAAGGCCCTAACTATTCGATCTGGTTGAGCAACGCCCTAGAGCAAAACCTAGGTTTCCCGGAACGTAGAAATGACCACTACCTTTACGCTTGTTGCAATTATTCCTGTTATACGATGGACAAACTGTTGGATTTTGATTGTACTTTATGCTTCTGGCGTTGACTTCTAAGGCCCTATGTATTCGATCCGGTGGAGTAATGCCACGGAGTTAAGTCTAGGATGCCCGGAACGTAGAAATGGCCATTACTTTCACACTGGTTGCAATTACTCGTTTTATACGATGGAAAAACTGTTGTGTTTATATTGTATTTTATGCTTCTGGCGTTGACTTCTTAGGCTCTAACTATTCGATCAGATGGAGCAACGCCCTAGGGTGAAGCCTAGGTTGCCCGGAACGTAGAAATGACCATAACATTCATACTGGTTGCAATTATTCGTTATATACGATGGAAAAACTGTTGTATTTATTTTGTATTTGGTGCTTCCGGCGTTGACTTCTTAGGCCCTAACTGTTAGATGTGGAGGACCAACGCCCTAGAGTGCAGCCTAGGTTGCCCGAAACGTAGAAATGACCATATCTTTCAGACTGGTTGCAATTATTCCTTTTATACCATGAAAAAAATGTTGTATTTTTATTGTATTTTATGCTTCAGGCGTTGACTTCTAAGGCCCTAACTATTCGATGTGGTACAGCAACGCCCTTGAGCGAAGCCTAGGTTGCCCGGAACGTAAAAATGTCCTGTACTTTCACACTGGTTGCAATTATTCCTGTTATATGATGGAAAAACTGTTGTACTTATGTTGTATTTTATGCTTCTGGCGTCGAATTCTAAGTCCCTAACTATTCGATCTGGTGGAGCAACGACCTAGAGTGAAGCCTAGGTTGCCCGGAACGTAGAAATGACCGTTACTTTCACACTGTTTGCAAATGTACATTATATACGATGGAAAAGCTGTTGTATTTATATTTTATTTTATGCTTCTGGCGTTGACTTCTTAGGCCCTAACTATTTGATCCGGTGGAGCACCGCCCTGTAGTGAAGCCTAGGTTGCCCGGAACGTAGAAATGACCATAACTTTCACACTGGTTTCAATTATTCGTTTTATACAATGGAAAAACTGTTCTATTTATTTTGTATTTTATGCTTCGGGCGTTGACTTCTATGGCCCTAGCTATTCGATCTGGTGGAGCAACGCCCTAGAGTGAAGCCTAGGTTGCCCGGAACGTAGAAATGACCGTTACTTTCACACTGTTTGCAAATGTACATTATATACGATGGAAAAGCTGTTGTATTTATATTGTATTTTATGCTTCTGGCGTTGAGTTCTTAGGCCCTAACTATTTTCTGGTGGAGCACCGCCCTGTAGTGAAGCCTAGGTTGCCCGGAACGTAGAAATGACCATAACTTTCACACTGGTTTCAATTATTTGTTTTATACAATGGAAAAACTGTTCTATTTATTTTGTATTTTATGTTTCGGGCGTTGACTTCTATGGCCCTAACTATTCGATCTGGTGGAGCAACGCCCTAGAGTGAAGACTAGGTTGCCCGGAACGTAGAAATGACCATTACCTTCACACTGTTTGCGATTATTCATTTTATACGATGGTAAAACTGTTGTACATACATCGTATTTTCTGCTTCTGTCGTTGACTTCTTAGGCCCTAACTATTCGATCAGGTGGAGCAACGCCCTAGGGTGAAGCCTTGGTTGCCCGGAACCTAGAAATGACCATAACTTTCATACTGGTTGAAATTATTCGTTTTATACGATGGTAAAACTGTTGTACATGTATCGTATTTTATGCTTCTGGCGTTGACTTGTTAGGCCCTAACTATTCGATCTGGTGGAACAACGCCCTAGAGTGATGCCTAGGTCGCCCGGATCGTAGAAATGACCATTACTTGCACACTGGATGCAATTATTCGTTTTATACGATGGAAAAACTGTTCTATTTATTTTGTATTTTATGCTTCGGGCGTTGACTTCTATGGCCCTAACTATTCGATCTGGTGGAGCAACGCCCTAGAGTGAAGCCTAGGTTTCGCGGAACGTAGAAATGACCATAACATTCATACTGGTTGCAATTCTTCGTTTTATACGATGCATAGACTGTTGTATTTATTTTGTATTTTATGCCTCTGGCATTGACTCCTAAGGCCGTAGCTATTCGATGTGGTGGAGCAACGGCCTACAGTGAAGCCTAGGTTGCACGGAACGTAGAAATGACCATAACATTCATACTGGTTGCAATTATTCGTTATATACGATGGCACAACTGTTGTATTTATTTTGTATTTTATGCTTCTGGCGTTGACTTCTTAGGCCCTAACTATTCGATCAGGTGGAGCGACGCCCTAGGGTGAAGCCTAGGTTGCGCGGAACGTAGAAATGACCATAACTTTCATACTGGTTGCAATTATTCGTTATATACGATGGAAAAACTGTTGTATTTATTTTGTATTTGGTGCTTCCGGCGTTGACTTCTTAGGCCCTAACTGTTAGATGTGGAGGACCAACGCCCTAGAGTGCAGCCTAGGTTGCCCGAAACGTAGAAATGACCATATCTTTCAGACTGGTTGCAATTATTCCTTTTATACCATGAAAAAAATGTTGTATTTTTATTGTATTTTATGCTTCAGGCGTTGACTTCTAAGGCCCTAACTATTCGATGTGGTACAGCAACGCCCTTGAGCGAAGCCTAGGTTGCCCGGAACGTAAAAATGTCCTGTACTTTCACACTGGTTGCAATTATTCCTGTTATACGATGGAAAAACTGTTGTACTTATGTTGTATTTTATGCTTCTGGCGTCGAATTCTAAGTCCCTAACTATTCGATCTGGTGGAGCAACGACCTAGAGTGAAGCCTAGGTTGCGCGGAACGTAGAAATGACCGTTACTTTCACACTGTTTGCAAATGTACATTATATACGATGGAAAAGCTGTTGTATTTATATTTTATTTTATGCTTCTGGCGTTGACTTCTTAGGCCCTAACTATTTGATCCGGTGGAGCACCGCCCTGTAGTGAAGCCTAGGTTGCCCGGAACGTAGAAATGACCATAACTTTCACACTGGTTTCAATTATTCGTTTTATACAATGGAAAAACTGTTCTATTTATTTTGTATTTTATGCTTCGGGCGTTGACTTCTATGGCCCTAGCTATTCGATCTGGTGGAGCAACGCCCTAGAGTGAAGCCTAGGTTGCCCGGAACGTAGAAATGACCGTTACTTTCACACTGTTTGCAAATGTACATTATATACGATGGAAAAGCTGTTGTATTTATATTGTATTTTATGCTTCTGGCGTTGAGTTCTTAGGCCCTAACTATTTTCTGGTGGAGCACCGCCCTGTAGTGAAGCCTAGGTTGCCCGGAACGTAGAAATGACCATAACTTTCACACTGGTTTCAATTATTTGTTTTATACAATGGAAAAACTGTTCTATTTATTTTGTATTTTATGTTTCGGGCGTTGACTTCTATGGCCCTAACTATTCGATCTGGTGGAGCAACGCCCTAGAGTGAAGACTAGGTTGCCCGGAACGTAGAAATGACCATTACCTTCACACTGTTTGCGATTATTCATTTTATACGATGGTAAAACTGTTGTACATACATCGTATTTTCTGCTTCTGTCGTTGACTTCTTAGGCCCTAACTATTCGATCAGGTGGAGCAACGCCCTAGGGTGAAGCCTTGGTTGCCCGGAACCTAGAAATGACCATAACTTTCATACTGGTTGAAATTATTCGTTTTATACGATGGTAAAACTGTTGTACATGTATCGTATTTTATGCTTCTGGCGTTGACTTGTTAGGCCCTAACTATTCGATCTGGTGGAACAACGCCCTAGAGTGATGCCTAGGTCGCCCGGATCGTAGAAATGACCATTACTTGCACACTGGATGCAATTATTCGTTTTATACGATGGAAAAACTGTTCTATTTATTTTGTATTTTATGCTTCGGGCGTTGACTTCTATGGCCCTAACTATTCGATCTGGTGGAGCAACGCCCTAGAGTGAAGCCTAGGTTTCGCGGAACGTAGAAATGACCATAACATTCATACTGGTTGCAATTCTTCGTTTTATACGATGCATAGACTGTTGTATTTATTTTGTATTTTATGCCTCTGGCATTGACTCCTAAGGCCGTAGCTATTCGATGTGGTGGAGCAACGGCCTACAGTGAAGCCTAGGTTGCACGGAACGTAGAAATGACCATAACATTCATACTGGTTGCAATTATTCGTTATATACGATGGCACAACTGTTGTATTTATTTTGTATTTTATGCTTCTGGCGTTGACTTCTTAGGCCCTAACTATTCGATCAGGTGGAGCAACGCCCTAGGGTGAAGCCTAGGTTGCGCGGAACGTAGAAATGACCATAACTTTCACACTGGTTTCAATTATCCGTTTTATACAACGGAAAAACTCTTCTACTTATTTTGTATTTTATGCTTCGGCCGTTGACTCCTAAGGCCCCAACTATTCGATCTGGTGGAGCAACGCCCTAGAGTGAAGCCTAGGTTGCCCGGAATATAGAAATGACCATCACCTTCACACGGTTTGCGATTATTCATTTTATACGATGGTAAAACTGTTGTACATGTATCGTATTTTATGCTTCTGGCGTTGACTTCTTAGGCTCTAACTATTCGACCAGATGGAGCAACGCCCTAGGGTGAAGCCTAGGTTGCCCGGAACGTAGAAATGACCATAACATTCATACTGGTTGCAATTATTCGTTATATACGATGGCACAACTGTTGTATTTATTTTGTATTTGGTGCTTCCGGCGTTGACTTCTTAGGCCCTAACTGTTAGATGTGGAGGACCAACGCCCTAGAGTGCAGCCTAGGTTGCCCGGAACGTAGAAATGACCATATCTTTCAGACTGGTTGCAATTATTCCTTTTATACCTTGAAAAAAATGTTGTATTTTTATTGTACTTTATGCTTCAGGCGTTGACTTTTAAGGCCCTAACTATTCGATGCGGTACAGCAACGCCCTTGAGCGAAGCCTAGGTTGCCCGGAACGTAAAAATGTCCTGTACTTTCACACTGGTTGCAATTATTCCTGTTATACGATGGAAAAACTGTTGTACTTATGTTGTATTTTATGCTTCTGGCGTCGAATTCTAAGTCCCTCACTATTCGATCTGGTGGAGCAACGCCCTAGAGTGAAGCCTAGGTTGCCCGGAACGTAGAAATGACCGTTACTTTCACACTGTTTGCAAATGTACATTATATACGATGGAAAAGCTGTTGTATTTATATTGTATTTTATGGTTCTGGCGTTGACTTCTTAGGCCCTAACTATTTGATCTGGTGGAGCACCGCCCTGTAATGAAGCCTAGGTTGCCCGGAACGTAGAAATGACCATATCTTTCAAACTTGTTGCAATTATGCCAGTTATACGATGGTAAAAGTTATGTATTTTTATTGTATGTTATGCCTCTGGAGTTGTTTTCTAAGGCCCCAACTATTCGACCTGGTGGAGCAACGCCCTAGAGTGTAGTCTAGGTTGCACGGAAGATAGAAATGCCCATTTCTTTCACACTGGTTGTAATTATTCCCGTTATACGATGGAATAACTGCTCTATTTTTATTTTATTTTATGCTTCTGGTGTTGACTGCTAAGGCCCTAGCTATTCGATCTGGTGGAGAAACGCCCTAGGGTGAAGCCTAGGTTGCCCGGAACGTAGAAATGACCATCACCTTCACTCTGGTTGCAATTATCCCTGTTATACGATGGAAAAGCTGTTGTATCTTTATTGTATTTTATGCTTCTGTCGTTGACTTCTTAGGCCCTAACTATTGGATCTGGTGGACCAACGCCCTAGAGTGAAGCCTAGGTTGCCCTGGACGTGGAAATGACAATCACGTTCACATTTGTGGCAATTATTCCCGTTATAGGATGGAAAAACTGTTGTATTTTTATTGTATTTTATGTTTCGGGCGTTGACTTCTAAGGCCCTAGCTATTCGATATGGTGGAGCAACGCCCTAGAGTGAAGCCTAGGTCGCCCGAAACGTAGAAATGACCACTACTTTCACTCTGGTTGCAATTATTCATGCTATACGATGGAAAAACTGTTGTATTTTTATTGTATTTTATGCTTCTCGCGTTGACTTCTTGGGCCCTAACTATTCGATGTGGTACAGCAACGCCCTTGAGCGAAGCCTAGGTTGCCCGGAACGTAAAAATGTCCTGTACTTTCACACTGGTTGCAATTATTCCTGTTATACGATGGAAAAACTGTTGTACTTATGTTGTATTTTATGCTTCTGGCGTCGAATTCTAAGTCCCTAACTATTCGATCTGGTGGAGCAACGACCTAGAGTGAAGCCTAGGTTGCCCGGAACGTAGAAATGACCGTTACTTTCACACTGTTTGCAAATGTACATTATATACGATGGAAAAGCTGTTGTATTTATATTTTATTTTATGCTTCTGGCGTTGACTTCTTAGGCCCTAACTATTTGATCCGGTGGAGCACCGCCCTGTAGTGAAGCCTAGGTTGCCCGGAACGTAGAAATGACCATAACTTTCACACTGGTTTCAATTATTCGTTTTATACAATGGAAAAACTGTTCTATTTATTTTGTATTTTATGCTTCGGGCGTTGACTTCTATGGCCCTAGCTATTCGATCTGGTGGAGCAACGCCCTAGAGTGAAGCCTAGGTTGCCCGGAACGTAGAAATGACCGTTACTTTCACACTGTTTGCAAATGTACATTATATACGATGGAAAAGCTGTTGTATTTATATTGTATTTTATGCTTCTGGCGCTGAGTTCTTAGGCCCTAACTATTTTCTGGTGGAGCACCGCCCTGTAGTGAAGCCTAGGTTGCCCGGAACGTAGAAATGACCATAACTTTCACACTGGTTTCAATTATTTGTTTTATACAATGGAAAAACTGTTCTATTTATTTTGTATTTTATGTTTCGGGCGTTGACTTCTATGGCCCTAACTATTCGATCTGGTGGAGCAACGCCCTAGAGTGAAGCCTAGGTTGCCCGGAACGTAGAAATGACCATTACCTTCACACTGTTTGCGATTATTCATTTTATACGATGGTAAAACTGTTGTACATACATCGTATTTTCTGCTTCTGTCGTTGACTTCTTAGGCCCTAACTATTCGATCAGGTGGAGCAACGCCCTAGGGTGAAGCCTTGGTTGCCCGGAACCTAGAAATGACCATAACTTTCATACTGGTTGAAATTATTCGTTTTATACGATGGAAAAACTGTTGTATTAATTTTGTATTTGGTGCTTCTGGCGTTGACTTCTTAGGCCCTAACTATTCGATCCGGTCGAGCAACGCTCTAGAGTCAAGCCTAGGTTGCCCGGAATGTAGAAATGACCATCACTTTCACACTGGTTGCAATTATTCGTTTTATACGATGGAAAAACTGTTGTACATATATCGTATTTTATGCTTCTGGCGTTGACTTCTTAGGCCCTAACTATTCGATCAGGTGGAGCAACGCCCTAGGGTGAAGCCTAGGTTGCGCGGAACGTAGAAATGACCATAACTTTCACACTGGTTTCAATTATCCGTTTTATACAATGGAAAAACTCTTCTACTTATTTTGTATTTTATGCTTCGGCCGTTGACTCCTAAGGCCCCAACTATTCGATCTGGTGGAGCAACGCCCTAGAGTGAAGCCTAGGTTGCCCGGAATATAGAAATGACCATCACCTTCACACGGTTTGCGATTATTCATTTTATACGATGGTAAAACTGTTGTACATGTATCGTATTTTATGCTTCTGGCGTTGACTTCTTAGGCTCTAACTATTCGACCAGATGGAGCAACGCCCTAGGGTGAAGCCTAGGTTGCCCGGAACGTAGAAATGACCATAACATTCATACTGGTTGCAATTATTCGTTATATACGATGGCACAACTGTTGTATTTATTTTGTATTTGGTGCTTCCGGCGTTGACTTCTTAGGCCCTAACTGTTAGATGTGGAGGACCAACGCCCTAGAGTGCAGCCTAGGTTGCCCGGAACGTAGAAATGACCATATCTTTCAGACTGGTTGCAATTATTCCTTTTATACCTTGAAAAAAATGTTGTATTTTTATTGTACTTTATGCTTCAGGCGTTGACTTTTAAGGCCCTAACTATTCGATGCGGTACAGCAACGCCCTTGAGCGAAGCCTAGGTTGCCCGGAACGTAAAAATGTCCTGTACTTTCACACTGGTTGCAATTATTCCTGTTATACGATGGAAAAACTGTTGTACTTATGTTGTATTTTATGCTTCTGGCGTCGAATTCTAAGACCCTCACTATTCGATCTGGTGGAGCAACGCCCTAGAGTGAAGCCTAGGTTGCCCGGAACGTAGAAATGACCGTTACTTTCACACTGTTTGCAAATGTACATTATATACGATGGAAAAGCTGTTGTATTTATATTGTATTTTATGGTTCTGGCGTTGACTTCTTAGGCCCTAACTATTTGATCTGGTGGAGCGCCGCCCTGTAATGAAGCCTAGGTTGCCCGGAACGTAGAAATGACCATATCTTTCAAACTTGTTGCAATTATGCCAGTTATACGATGGTAAAAGTTATGTATTTTTATTGTATGTTATGCCTCTGGAGTTGTTTTCTAAGGCCCCAACTATTCGACCTGGTGAAGCAACGCCCTAGAGTGTAGTCTAGGTTGCACGGAAGATAGAAATGCCCATTTCTTTCACACTGGTTGTAATTATTCCCGTTATACGATGGAATAACTGCTCTATTTTTATTTTATTTTATGCTTCTGGTGTTGACTGCTAAGGCCCTAGCTATTCGATCTGGTGGAGAAACGCCCTAGGGTGAAGCCTAGGTTGCCCGGAACGTAGAAATGACCATCACCTTCACTCTGGTTGCAATTATCCCTGTTATACGATGGAAAAGCTGTTGTATCTTTATTGTATTTTATGCTTCTGTCGTTGACTTCTTAGGCCCTAACTATTGGATCTGGTGGACCAACGCCCTAGAGTGAAGCGTAGGTTGCCCTGGACGTGGAAATGACCATCACGTTCACATTTGTGGCAATTATTCCCGTTATAGGATGGAAAAACTGTTGTATTTTTATTGTATTTTATGTTTCGGGCGTTGACTTCTAAGGCCCTAGCTATTCGATATGGTGGAGCAACGCCCTAGAGTGAAGCCTAGGTCGCCCGAAACGTAGAAATGACCACTACTTTCACTCTGGTTGCAATTATTCATGCTATACGATGGAAAAACTGTTGTATTTTTATTGTATTTTATGCTTCTCGCGTTGACTTCTTGGGCCCTAACTATTGGATGTGGTGGACCAACGCCCTAGAGTGAAGCCTAGGTTGCCCGGAACGTAGAAATGACCATACGTTTCACACTGGTTGCAATTATTCGTTTTATACGATGGAAAAACTGTTGTATTTATTCTGTATTTGGTGCTTCAGGCGTTGACTTCTAAGGCCCTAACTATTCGATCTGGTTGAGCAACACCCTAGAGCAAAACCTAGGTTTCCCGGAACGTAGAAATGACCACTACCTTTACGCTTGTTGCAATTATTCCTGTTATACGATGGACAAACTGTTGGATTTTGATTGTACTTTATGCTTCTGGCGTTGACTTCTAAGGCCCTATGTATTCGATCCGGTGGAGTAATGCCACGGAGTTAAGTCTAGGATGCCCGGAACGTAGAAATGGCCATTACTTTCACACTGGTTGCAATTACTCGTTTTATACGATGGAAAAACTGTTGTATTTATTTTGTATTTGGTGCTTCCGGCGTTGACTTCTTAGGCCCTAACTGTTAGATGTGGAGGACCAACGCCCTAGAGTGCAGCCTAGGTTGCCCGAAACGTAGAAATGACCATGTCTTTCAGACTGGTTGCAATTATTCCTTTTATACCATGAAAAAAATGTTGTATTTTTATTGTATTTTATGCTTCAGGCGTTGACTTCTAAGGCCCTAACTATTCGATGTGGTACAGCAACGCCCTTGAGCGAAGCCTAGGTTGCCCGGAACGTAAAAATGTCCTGTACTTTCACACTGGTTGCAATTATTCCTGTTATACGATGGAAAAACTGTTGTACTTATGTTGTATTTTATGCTTCTGGCGTCGAATTCTAAGTCCCTAACTATTCGATCTGGTGGAGCAACGACCTAGAGTGAAGCCTAGGTTGCCCGGAACGTAGAAATGACCGTTACTTTCACACTGTTTGCAAATGTACATTATATACGATGGAAAAGCTGTTGTATTTATATTTTATTTTATGCTTCTGGCGTTGACTTCTTAGGCCCTAACTATTTGATCCGGTGGAGCACCGCCCTGTAGTGAAGCCTAGGTTGCCCGGAACGTAGAAATGACCATAACTTTCACACTGGTTTCAATTATTCGTTTTATACAATGGAAAAACTGTTCTATTTATTTTGTATTTTATGCTTCGGGCGTTGACTTCTATGGCCCTAGCTATTCGATCTGGTGGAGCAACGCCCTAGAGTGAAGCCTAGGTTGCCCGGAACGTAGAAATGACCGTTACTTTCACACTGTTTGCAAATGTACATTATATACGATGGAAAAGCTGTTGTATTTATATTGTATTTTATGCTTCTGGCGTTGAGTTCTTAGGCCCTAACTATTTTCTGGTGGAGCACCGCCCTGTAGTGAAGCCTAGGTTGCCCGGAACGTAGAAATGACCATAACTTTCACACTGGTTTCAATTATTTGTTTTATACAATGGAAAAACTGTTCTATTTATTTTGTATTTTATGTTTCGGGCGTTGACTTCTATGGCCCTAACTATTCGATCTGGTGGAGCAACGCCCTAGAGTGAAGCCTAGGTTGCCCGGAACGTAGAAATGACCATTACCTTCACACTGTTTGCGATTATTCATTTTATACGATGGTAAAACTGTTGTACATACATCGTATTTTCTGCTTCTGTCGTTGACTTCTTAGGCCCTAACTATTCGATCAGGTGGAGCAACGCCCTAGGGTGAAGCCTTGGTTGCCCGGAACCTAGAAATGACCATAACTTTCATACTGGTTGAAATTATTCGTTTTATACGATGGAAAAACTGTTGTATTTATTTTGTATTTGGTGCTTCCGGCGTTGACTTCTTAGGCCCTAACTGTTAGATGTGGAGGACCAACGCCCTAGAGTGCAGCCTAGGTTGCCCGGAACGTAGAAATGACCATATCTTTCAGACTGGTTGCAATTATTCCTTTTATACCTTGAAAAAAATGTTGTATTTTTATTGTACTTTATGCTTCAGGCGTTGACTTTTAAGGCCCTAACTATTCGATGCGGTACAGCAACGCCCTTGAGCGAAGCCTAGGTTGCCCGGAACGTAAAAATGTCCTGTACTTTCACACTGGTTGCAATTATTCCTGTTATACGATGGAAAAACTGTTGTACTTATGTTGTATTTTATGCTTCTGGCGTCGAATTCTAAGTCCCTCACTATTCGATCTGGTGGAGCAACGCCCTAGAGTGAAGCCTAGGTTGCCCGGAACGTAGAAATGACCGTTACTTTCACACTGTTTGCAAATGTACATTATATACGATGGAAAAGCTGTTGTATTTATATTGTATTTTATGGTTCTGGCGTTGACTTCTTAGGCCCTAACTATTTGATCTGGTGGAGCACCGCCCTGTAATGAAGCCTAGGTTGCCCGGAACGTAGAAATGAACATAACTTTCACACTGGTTTCAATTATTCGTTTTATACAATGGAAAAACTGTTCCATTTATTTTGTATTTTATGCTTCGGGCGTTGACTTCTATGGCCCGAACTATTCGATCTGGTGGAGCAACGCCCTAGAGTGGAGCCTAGGTCGCCCGAAACGTGTAAATGACCATTACTTTCACTATGGTTGCAATTATTCCAGCTATACGATGGACAAACTGTTGGATTTTGATTGTACTTTATACTTCTGGCGTTGACTTCTAAGGCCCTATGTATTCGATCTGGTGTAGCAATGCCTCACAGTTAAGTCCACGATGCCCGCAACGTAGAAATGTCTATTACTTTCACAATGGTTGCAATTATTCGTTTTATACGATGGATAGACTGTTGTATTTATATTGTATTTTACAGTCATGGCGTTGTCTTCTAGTGCCGTATCTATTCGATGTGGTTGAGCAACGCCCTAGAGTGAAGAATAGGTTGCGCGGCACGTAGAGATGACCATTACTGCCACACTGTTTGCAATTATTCGTATTATACAGTGGAACAACTGTTGTATTTATACGGCATTTTATGCTTCTGCCACTGACTTCCAAGGCCCTAACTATTCCATGTGGTGGAGCAACGCCCTAGAGTGAAGCCTAGGTTGCCCGGAACATAGAAATGACCATAGCTTTCGCACTGGTGGCAATTATTCCTGTTATACGATGGACAAACAGTTGGATTTTTAATGTACTTTATGCTTCTGGCGTTGACATCTAAGGCCCTATGTATTAGATCTGGTGGAGCAATGTCTCAGTGTTAAGTCTAGGATTCACGGAACGTAGAAATGGCCGTTACTTTCACACTGGTTGCAATTACTCATTTTATGCGATGGAAAAACTGTTGTACATATATCGTATTTTATGCTTCTGGCATTAACTTCTTAGGCCCTAACTATTCGATCTGGTGGAGCAACGCCCTAGGGTGAAGCCTAGGTTGCCCTGAACGTAGAAATAACCATAACTTTCATACTGGTTGCAATTATTCGTTTTATACGATGTAAAATCTGTTGTATTTATTTTGAATTTGGTGCTCCAGGCGTTGACTTCTTAGGCCCTAACTATTGGATCTGGTGGACCAACGCCCTAGTGTGAAGCCTAGGTTGCCCGGAACGTAGAAATGACCATTACTTCCACACTGATTGCAATTATTCATATTATACAGTGGAAACACTGTTTTATTTATGTTGTATTTTATGCTTCTGGCATTGACTTCTAAGGCCCTAACTATTCGATGTGGTTGAGCAACGCCCTAGAGTGAAGCCTAGATTGCCCGGAACATAGAAATGACCATAGCTTTCATACTGGTTGCAATTATTCGTTTTATACGATGGAAAAACTGTCGTATTTATTTTGTATTTGGTGCTCCTGGCGTTGACTTCTTAGGCCCTAGCTATTGGATCTGGTGGAGCAGCGCCCTAGGGTGAAGCCTAGGTTGCCCGGAACGTGGAAATGACCATAACTATCAGACTGGTTGCAATTACTCGTTTTATACGATGGAAAGACTGTTGTATTTATATTGTATTGTACAGTTATGGCGTTGTGTTCTAGGGCCGTAGCTATTCGTTGTGGTTGAGCAACGCCCTAGAGTGTACCCTAGGTTGCCCGGAATGTAGAAATGACCATCACTTTCACACTGGTTGCAATTATTCTTGTTTGACGATGGAAAAACTGTTGTATTTATTTTGTATTTTATGCCTCTGGCGTTGACTCCTAAGGCCGTAGCTATTCGATGTGGTGGAGCAACGCCCTAGAGTGAAGCCTAGGTTGCCCGGAACGTTGAAATGACCATGTCTTTCACACTGGTTGCAATTATTCCTGTCATACGATGGAAAAACTGTTGTACTTATATTATATTTTATGCTTCAGGCGTTGACTTCTAAGGGCGTAGCTATTCGGCGTGGTGGAGAAACGCCCTAGAGTGAAGCCTAGGTTGCCCGGAACGTAGAAATGACCATACCTTTCACACTGGTTGCAATTATTCCTGTTATACAAGGGAAAAACTGTTGTATTTATATTGTATTTTATGCTTCTGGCGTTGACTTCCTGCGCCCTAACTATTCTAACTGGAGGAGCAACGCCCTAGAGTGAAGCCTAGGTTGCCCGGAATGCAGAAATGACCATCACTTTCACACTGGTGGCAATTATTCCTGTTATACGATGGACAAACTGTTGGATTTTTAATGTACTTTATGCTTCTGGCGTTGACTACTAAGGCCCTATGTATTCGATCTGGTGGAGCAATGCCTCAGTGTTAAGTCTAGGATGCCCGGAACGTAGAAATGACCGTTACTTTCACACTGTTTGCAAATGTACATTATATACGGTGGAAAAGCTGTTGTATTTATATTGTATTTTATGCTTCTGGCGTTGACTTCTTAGGCCCTAACTATTTGATCTGGTGGAGCACCGCCCTATAGTGAAGCCTAGGTTGCCCGGAACGTAGAAATGACCATAACTTTCACACTGGTTTCAATTATTCGTTTTATACAATGGAAAAACTGTTCTATTTATTTTGTATTTTATGCTTCGGGCGTTGACTTCTATGGCCCTAACTATTCGATCTGGTGGAGCAACGCCCTAGAGTGAAGCCTAGGTTTCGCGGAACGTAGAAATGACCATAACATTCATACTGGTTGCAATTCTTCGTTTTATACGATGCATAGACTGTTGTATTTATTTTGTATTTTATGCCTCTGGCATTGACTCCTAAGGCCGTAGCTATTCGATGTGGTGGAGCAACGCCCTAGAGTAAAGCCTAGGTTGCCCGGAACGTAGAAATGACCATGTCTTTCACACTGTTTGCAATTATTCCTGTTATACGATTCAAAAACTGTTGTATTTATATTGTATTTTATGCTTCTGGCGTTGACTTCTAAGGCCGGAGCTATTCGATGAGGTGGAGCAACGCCCTAGAGTGAAGCTTAGGTTGCGCGGAACGTAGAAATGACCATACCTTTCACACTGGTAGCAATTATTCCTGTTATACAAGGGAAAAACTGTTGTATTTATATTGTATTTTATGCTTCTGGATTGACTTCCTGTGCCCTAGCTATTCTATCTGGAGGAGCAACGCCCTAGAGTGAAGCCTAGGTTGCCGGGAATGCAGAAATGACATTCACTTTCACACTGGTGGCAATTATTCCTGTTATACGATGGACAAACTGTTGTACATATATCGTATTTTATGCTTCTGGCATTGCCTTCTTAGGCCCTAACTATTCGACCTGGTGGAGCAACGCCCTATGGTGAAGTCTAGGTTGTCCGGAACGTAGAAATGACCATTACTTCCACACTGTTTGCAATTAATCATTTTATACAATGGAAAAACTGTTGCATTTGTATTGTTTTTTATAGTTATGGCGTTGACTTCTAAGTCCCTAGCTATTCGATCTCGTGGAGCAACGCCCTAGAGTGAAAACTAGGTTGCCCGGAACGTAGAAATGACCATTACTTTCACACTGAATGCAAATATACATTATTCACGATGGAATAGCTGTAGTATTTATATTGTATTTTATGATTCTGGCGTTGACTAATTTGGCCCTACCTATTTGATCTGGTAGAGCACCGACCTAGAGTGAAGCTTAGGTTTCCCGGCACGTAGAAAAGACCATTACCTTCACACTGGTTGCAATTATTCATGTTTTACGATGGAAAAACTGTTGCATCTTTACTGTATTTTATGCTTCGGTCGCTGACTTGTAAGGCCCTAACTATTCGATCTGGTGGAGCAACGCCCTAGTGTGAAGCCTAGGTTGCCCGGGACGTACAAATGACCATACCTTTCACAGTCGAGCAATTATTCGTTTTAAACGATGGAAAAACTATTGTATTTATTTTGTATTTTATGCTTCTGGCGTTGACTTCATAGGCCCTAACTATTCGATCTGTTCGAGCAGCGTCCCAGAGTGAAGCCTTGGTCGCCCGGAACGTTGAAATGACCATCACTTTCACACTGTTTGCGATTATTCATTTTATACGATGGTAAAACTGTTGTACATACATCGTATTTTCTGCTTCAGTCGTTGACTTCTTAGGCCCTAACTATTCGATCAGGTGGAGCAACGCCCTAGGGTGAAGCCTAGGTTGCGCGGAACGTAGAAATGACCATAACTTTCACACTGGTTTCAATTATTCGTTTTATACGATGGAAAAACTGTTGTATTTATATTGTACTTTATGCTTCAGGCGTTGACTTCTTAGGCCCTAACCATTCGCTCTGGTGGAACAACGCCCTAGGGTGATGCCTAGGTTGCCCGCATAGTAGAAATGACCATTACTTGCACACTGGTTGCAATTATTCGTATTATACGATGGAAAATCTGTTGTATTTATTTTTAATTTGGTGCTCCAGGCGTTGACTTCTTAGGCCCTAACTATTGGATCTGGTGGACCAACGCCCTAGTGTGAAGCCTAGGCTGCCCGGAACGTAGAAATGACCATTACTTCCACACTGATTGCAATTATTCATATTATACAGTGGAAACACTGTTTTATTTATGTTGTATTTTATGCTTCTGGCGTTGACTTCCTGCGCCCTAACTATTCTAACTGGAGGAGCAACGCCCTAGAGTGAAGCCTAGGTTGCCCGGAATGCAGAAATGACCATCACTTTCACACTGGTGGCAATTATTCCTGTTATACGATGGACAAACTGTTGGATTTTTAATGTACTTTATGCTTCTGGCGTTGACTACTAAGGCCCTATGTATTCGATCTGGTGAAGCAATGCCTCAGTGTTAAGTCTAGGATGCCCGGAACGTAGAAATGACCGTTACTTTCACACTGTTTGCAAATGTACATTATATACGATGGAAAAGCTGTTGTATTTATATTGTATTTTATGCTTCTGGCGTTGACTTCTTAGGCCCTAACTATTTGATCTGGTGGAGCACCGCCCTGTAGTGAGGCCTAGGTTGCCCGGAACGTAGAAAAAACCATAACTTTCACACTGGTTTCAATTATTCGTTTTATACAATGGAAAAACTGTTCTATTTATTTTGTATTTTATGCTTCTGGCATTGACTTCTAAGGCCCTAACTATTCGATGTGGTTGAGCAACGCCCTAGAGTGAAGCCTAGATTGCCCGGAACATAGAAATGACCATAGCTTTCATACTGGTTGCAATTATTCGTTTTATACGATGGAAAAACTGTCGTATTTATTTTGTATTTGGTGCTCCTGGCGTTGACTTCTTAGGCCCTAGCTATTGGATCTGGTGGAGCAGCGCCCTAGGGTGAAGCCTAGGTTGCCCGGAACGTGGAAATGACCATAACTATCAGACTGGTTGCAATTACTCGTTTTATACGATGGAAAGACTGTTGTATTTATATTGTATTGTACAGTTATGGCGTTGTGTTCTAGGGCCGTAGCTATTCGTTGTGGTTGAGCAACGCCCTAGAGTGTACCCTAGGTTGCCCGGAATGTAGAAATGACCATCACTTTCACACTGGTTGCAATTATTCTTGTTTGACGATGGAAAAACTGTTGTATTTATTTTGTATTTTATGCCTCTGGCGTTGACTCCTAAGGCCGTAGCTATTCGATGTGGTGGAGCAACGCCCTAGAGTGAAGCCTAGGTTGCCCGGAACGTTGAAATGACCATGTCTTTCACACTGGTTGCAATTATTCCTGTTATACGATGGAAAAACTGTTGTACTTATATTATATTTTATGCTTCAGGCGTTGACTTCTAAGGGCGTAGCTATTCGGCGTGGTGGAGAAACGCCCTAGAGTGAAGCCTAGGTTGCCCGGAACGTAGAAATGACCATACCTTTCACACTGGTTGCAATTATTCCTGTTATACAAGGGAAAAACTGTTGTATTTATATTGTATTTTATGCTTCTGGCGTTGACTTCCTGCGCCCTAACTATTCTAACTGGAGGAGCAACGCCCTAGAGTGAAGCCTAGGTTGCCCGGAATGCAGAAATGACCATCACTTTCACACTGGTGGCAATTATTCCTGTTATACGATGGACAAACTGTTGGATTTTTAATGTACTTTATGCTTCTGGCGTTGACTACTAAGGCCCTATGTATTCGATCTGGTGGAGCAATGCCTCAGTGTTAAGTCTAGGATGCCCGGAACGTAGAAATGACCGTTACTTTCACACTGTTTGCAAATGTACATTATATACGGTGGAAAAGCTGTTGTATTTATATTGTATTTTATGCTTCTGGCGTTGACTTCTTAGGCCCTAACTATTTGATCTGGTGGAGCACCGCCCTGTAGTGAAGCCTAGGTTGCCCGGAACGTAGAAATGACCATAACTTTCACACTGGTTTCAATTATTCGTTTTATACAATGGAAAAACTGTTCTATTTATTTTGTATTTTATGCTTCGGGCGTTGACTTCTATGGCCCTAACTATTCGATCTGGTGGAGCAACGCCCTAGAGTGAAGCCTAGGTTTCGCGGAACGTAGAAATGACCATAACATTCATACTGGTTGCAATTCTTCGTTTTATACGATGCATAGACTGTTGTATTTATTTTGTATTTTATGCCTCTGGCATTGACTCCTAAGGCCGTAGCTATTCGATGTGGTGGAGCAACGCCCTAGAGTAAAGCCTAGGTTGCCCGGAACGTAGAAATGACCATGTCTTTCACACTGTTTGCAATTATTCCTGTTATACGATTCAAAAACTGTTGTATTTATATTGTATTTTATGCTTCTGGCGTTGACTTCTAAGGCCGGAGCTATTCGATGAGGTGGAGCAACGCCCTAGAGTGAAGCTTAGGTTGCGCGGAACGTAGAAATGACCATACCTTTCACACTGGTAGCAATTATTCCTGTTATACAAGGGAAAAACTGTTGTATTTATATTGTATTTTATGCTTCTGGATTGACTTCCTGTGCCCTAGCTATTCTATCTGGAGGAGCAACGCCCTAGAGTGAAGCCTAGGTTGCCGGGAATGCAGAAATGACATTCACTTTCACACTGGTGGCAATTATTCCTGTTATACGATGGACAAACTGTTGTACATATATCGTATTTTATGCTTCTGGCATTGCCTTCTTAGGCCCTAACTATTCGACCTGGTGGAGCAACGCCCTATGGTGAAGTCTAGGTTGTCCGGAACGTAGAAATGACCATTACTTCCACACTGTTTGCAATTAATCATTTTATACAATGGAAAAACTGTTGCATTTGTATTGTTTTTTATAGTTATGGCGTTGACTTCTAAGTCCCTAGCTATTCGATCTCGTGGAGCAACGCCCTAGAGTGAAAACTAGGTTGCCCGGAACGTAGAAATGACCATTACTTTCACACTGAATGCAAATATACATTATTCACGATGGAATAGCTGTAGTATTTATATTGTATTTTATGATTCTGGCGTTGACTAATTTGGCCCTACCTATTTGATCTGGTAGAGCACCGACCTAGAGTGAAGCTTAGGTTTCCCGGCACGTAGAAAAGACCATTACCTTCACACTGGTTGCAATTATTCATGTTTTACGATGGAAAAACTGTTGCATCTTTACTGTATTTTATGCTTCGGTCGCTGACTTGTAAGGCCCTAACTATTCGATCTGGTGGAGCAACGCCCTAGTGTGAAGCCTAGGTTGCCCGGGACGTACAAATGACCATACCTTTCACAGTCGAGCAATTATTCGTTTTAAACGATGGAAAAACTATTGTATTTATTTTGTATTTTATGCTTCTGGCGTTGACTTCATAGGCCCTAACTATTCGATCTGTTCGAGCAGCGTCCCAGAGTGAAGCCTTGGTCGCCCGGAACGTTGAAATGACCATCACTTTCACACTGTTTGCGATTATTCATTTTATACGATGGTAAAACTGTTGTACATACATCGTATTTTCTGCTTCAGTCGTTGACTTCTTAGGCCCTAACTATTCGATCAGGTGGAGCAACGCCCTAGGGTGAAGCCTAGGTTGCGCGGAACGTAGAAATGACCATAACTTTCACACTGGTTTCAATTATTCGTTTTATACGATGGAAAAACTGTTGTATTTATATTGTACTTTATGCTTCAGGCGTTGACTTCTTAGGCCCTAACCATTCGCTCTGGTGGAACAACGCCCTAGGGTGATGCCTAGGTTGCCCGCATAGTAGAAATGACCATTACTTGCACACTGGTTGCAATTATTCGTATTATACGATGGAAAATCTGTTGTATTTATTTTTAATTTGGTGCTCCAGGCGTTGACTTCTTAGGCCCTAACTATTGGATCTGGTGGACCAACGCCCTAGTGTGAAGCCTAGGCTGCCCGGAACGTAGAAATGACCATTACTTCCACACTGATTGCAATTATTCATATTATACAGTGGTAACACTGTTTTATTTATGTTGTATTTTATGCTTCTGGCATTGACTTCTAAGGCCCTAACTATTCGATGTGGTTGAGCAACGCCCTAGAGTGAAGCCTAGATTGCCTGGAACGTAGAAATGACCATAGCTTTCATACTGGTTGCAATTATTCGTTTTATACGATGGAAAAACTGTCGTATTTATTTTGTATTTGGTGCTCCTGGCGTTGACTTCTTAGGCCCTAGCTATTGGATCTGGTGGAGCAGCGCCCTAGGGTGAAGCCTAGGTTGCCCGGAACGTGGAAATGACCATAACTATCAGACTGGTTGCAATTACTCGTTTTATACGATGGAAAGACTGTTGTATTTATATTGTATTGTACAGTTATGGCGTTGTGTTCTAGGGCCGTAGCTATTCGTTGTGGTTGAGCAACGCCCTAGAGTGTACCCTAGGTTGCCCGGAACGTTGAAATGACCATGTCCTTCACACTGGTTGCAATTATTCCTGTTATACGATGGAAAAACTGTTGTACTTATATTATATTTTATGCTTCAGGCGTTGACTTCTAAGGGCGTAGCTATTCGGCGTGGTGGAGAAATGCCCTAGAGTGAAGCCTAGGTTGCCCGGAAAGTAGAAATGACCATTACATCTACACTGTTTGCAATTATTCATTTTATACAATGGAAAAACTGTGATATCTATATTGTTTTTTATAGTTATGGCGTTGACTTCTAAGGCCGTAGCCATTCGATGTGGTGGAGCAATGCCCTAGAGCGAAGCCTAGGATGCCCGCAACGTATAAATGGCCATATTTTTCACACTGTTTGCAATTATTCCTGTTATACGATTGAAAAACTGTTGTATTTATATTGTATTTTATGCTTCTGGCGTTGACTTCTAAGGCCGCAGCTATTCGATGTGGTGGAGCAACACCCTAGAGTGAAGCCTAGGTTGCCCGGAATGCAGAAATGACCATCACCTTCACACTGGTGGCAATTATTCCTGTTATACGATGGACAAACAGTTGGATTTTTAATGTACTTTATGCTTCTGGCGTTGACATCTAAGGCCCTATGTATTCGATCTGGTGGAGCAATGTCTCAGTGTTAAGTCTAGGATTCCCGGAACGTAGAAATGGCCGTTACTTTCACACTGGTTGCAATTACTCATTTTATGCGATGGAAAAACCGTTGTACATATATCGTATTTTATGCTTCTGGCATTGACTTCTTAGGCCCTAACTATTCGATCTGGTGGAGTAACGCCCTAGGGTGAAGTCTAGGTTGCCCGGAACGTAGAAATGACCATAACTATCAGACTGGTTGCAATTATTCGTTTTATACGATGCATAGACTGTTGTATTTATATTGTATTTTATGGTTATGGCGTTGTCTTCTAGGGCCGTAGCTATTCGATGTGGTTGAGCAACGCCCTAGAGTGAAGCCTAGGTTGCCCGGAACGTAGAAATGACCATTACTTCCACACTGTTTGCAATTATTCGTTTTATACGATGGAAAGACTGTTGTACATATATCGTATTTTATGCTTCTGGCATTGACTTCTTAGGCCCTAACTATTCGATCTGGTGGAGCCACGCCTTAGGGTGAAGCCTAGGTTGCCCTGAACGTAGAAATAACCATAACTTTCATACTGGTTGCAATTATTCGTTTTATACAACGGAAAAACTGTTGTATTTATATTGTATTTTATGCTTCAGGCGTTGACTTCTTAGGCCCTAAGTATTCGCTCAGGTGGAACAACGCCCTAGAGTGATGCCTAGATTGCCCGGAACGTAGAAATGACCATACCTTTCACACTGGTTGCAATTATTCCTGTTATACAAGGGAATAACTGTTGTATTTATAGTGTATTTTATGCTTCTGGCGTTGACTTCTGAGGCCCTAGCTATTCGATCTGGTGGAGCAAAGCCCTAGAGTGAAGCCTAGACTGTCCGGAACATACAAATGACAAATACCTTTACGCTTGTTGCAATTATTCCTATTATACGATGAAAAAACTGTTGAATTTTTATTGTATTTTATGCTTCAGGCGTTGACTTCTAAGGCCGTAGCTATTCGATGTGGTGGAGCAACGCCCTAGAGTGAAGCCTAGGTTGCCCGGAACGTGGAAATGACCATTACTTTCACACTGGTTGCAATTATTCGCTTTATACGATGGAAAAAGTGTTGTACATAAATCGTATTTTATTCTTCTGGCGTTGACTTCATAGGACCTGACAATTCGATCTGGTGGAACAACGCCATAGAGCCAAGACTAGGTTGCCCGGAACGTAGAAATGAACATGCCTTTCACACTCGAGCAATTATTCGTTTTAGACGATGGAAAAACTATTGTATCAATTTGGAATTTTATGCCTCTGGCGTTGACTTCTTATGCCCTAACTATTCGATCTGGTGGAACAACGCCCTAGAGTGAAGCCTAGGTTGCCCGGAACGTAGAAATGACCATCACTTTCACACTGGTTGCATTTATTCCTGTTATACGACGGAAAAACTGTTGTATCTATATTGTGTTTTATGCTTTGGGCGTTGACTTCTATGGCCCTACCTATTCGATCTGGTGGAGCAACGCCATAGAGTCAAGCCTAGGTTGCCCGTAGCGTAGACATGAACATAACTTTCACACTGGTTGAAATTATTCCTATTATACGTTGGAAAAGCTGTTGTATTTATATTGTATTTCATGCTTCTGGCGTAGACGTCTAAGGCCCGAACTATGCGATCTCGTGGAGCAACGCCCTGGAGTGAAAACTAGGTTGCCCGGAACGTAGAAATGACCATTACTTTCACACTGTTTGCAAATATACATTATATACGATGGAATAGCTGTAGTATTTAAATTGTATTTTATGCTTCATGCGTTGACTTCTAAGGCCGTAGCTATTCGATGTGGTGGAGCGATGCCCCAGAGTGAAGCCTAGGTTTCCCGGAACGTGGAAATGTCCATTACTTTCACACTGTTTGCAATTATTCGTTTTATACGATGGAAAAACTTTTGTATTTATTTTGTATATGGTACTTCTGGCGTTGACTTCTTAGGCCCTAACTATTGGATCTGGTGGACCAACGCCCTAGAGTGAAGCGTAGGTTGCCCGAAACGTAGAAATGACCATTACTTTCACTCTCGTTACAATTATTCATGCTAAACGATGGAAAAGATGTTGTATTTTTATTGTATTTGATGCTTCTGGCGTTGACTTCTTTTGCCCTAACTATTGGATCTGGTGGAGCAACGCCCTAGAGTGAAGCCTAGGTTGCCCTGAACGTAGAAATGACCATCACTTTCACACTGGTTGCAATTATTCCTGTTATACGTGGGAAAGGCTGCTGTATTTATATTGTATTTTATGCTTCTGGCGTTGACTTCTGAGGCCCTAGCTATTCGATCTGGTGGTGCAACGCCCTAGAGTGAAGCCTAGACTGCCCAGAAGATACAAATGAAATTTCCTTCACGCTTGTTGCAATAATTCCTGTTATACGATGAAAGAACTGTTGTATTTTTATTGTATTTTATGCTTCAGGCGTTGAGTTCTAAGGCCGTAGCTATTCGACGTGTTGGAGCAACGCCCTAGAGTGAAGCCTAGGTTGCCCGGAACGTGAAAATGTACATTACTTTCACACTGATTGCAATTATTCGCTTTATACGATGGAAAAAGTGTTGTACATAAATCGTGTTTTATTCTTCTGGCGTTGACTTCTTAGGGCCTAACTATTCGATCTGGTGGAACAACGCCATAGAGTGAAGCCTAGGGTGCCCGGAACGTAGAAATGACCATACCATTCACACTCGTGCATTTATTCGTTTTAGACGATGGAAAAACTATTGTATTTGTTTTGTATTTTATGCCTCTGGCGTTGACTTCTTAGGCCCTAACTATTCGATCTGGTGGAACATCGCCCTAGAGTGAAGCCTAGGTTGCCCTGAACGTAGAAATGACCATCACTTTCACACTGGTTGCAATTATTCCTGTTACACGAGGGAACGGCTGCTGTATTTATATTGTACTTTATGCTTCTGGCGTTGACTTCTGAGGCCCTAGCTATTCGATCTGGTGGAGCAACGCCCTAGATTGAAACCTAGGTTGCCCGGGACGTAGAAATGACTGTTACTTTCACAATGTTTGCAATTATTCATTTTATACGATGGAAAAACTGTTGTATTTATACTGTATTTTATGCTTCTGGCGTTGACTTCAAAGACCGTAGCTACTCCATGTTGTGGAGCAACGCCCTAAAGTGAAGCCTAGGTTGCACGTAACGTAGAAATGACCATAACTTTCACACTGGTTGCAATTATCCGTTTTATGCAATGGAAAAACTGTTGTATGTTTATTGTATTTTATGCTTCGGTCATTGACTTCTATGCCCTACCTATTCGATCTGGTGGAGCAACGCCCTAGAGTCAAGCCTAGGTTGCCCGGAACGTAGATATAATTATAACTTTCACTCTGGTTGCAATCATTCATTTTATACGATGGAAGGACTGTTGTATGTATTTTGTATTTTATGCTTCTGTCGTTGACTTCTAAGGCCCTAGCTCTTCGATCTGGTGCAGCAATGCATCCGAGTTAAGTCTAGGATGACCGAAACGTAGAAATGGCCCTTACTTTCATATTGGCTGCAATTATTCCTGTTATACGATGGAAAAGGTCCTGTATTTATATTGTATTTTATGCTTCTGGCGTTGACTTGTTAGGACCTAACTATTCAATCTGGTGGGGCAACGCCCTAGAGTGAAGCCTAGGTTGTCCGGAACGTGGTAGTGACCATTACCTTCACACTGGTTGCAATTATTCCTACTATACGATGGAAAGGCTGTTGTATTTTTATCGTATTTTATGCTCCTGGCGTTGACTTCTAAGGACCTAGATAATCGGTCGGGTGGAGCAACACCCTACAGTGAAGCCTACGTTGCCCGGAACGTAGAAATGTCCATACCTTTCACACTGGCTGCAATTCTTCTTTTTATACGATGGAAAGGCTGTTGTATTTATTTTGTATTTTATGTTTCTGGCGTTGACTTCTTAGGAACTAACTATTCAGTGTGGTGGAGCAACGCCCTAGAGTGAAGCCTAGGTGGCCCGAAACGCGGTAATGACCATTACCTTCACACTGGTTGCAATTATTCGCTTTATACGATGGAAAAGGTGTTGTACATAAGTCGTATTTTATTCTTCAGGCGTTGACTTCTTAGGACCTAACTATTCGATCTGGTGGAACAACGCCATAGAGTGAAACCTAGTTTGCCCGAAACGTAGAAATGACCATACCTTTCACACTCGTGCAATTATTCGTTTTAGACGATGGTAAAGCTGTTGTGTTTATATTGTATTTTATGCTTCTGGCGTTGACTTCTTTGCCCCTAACTTTTCGATCTTGTGGACCAACGCCCTAGAGTGAATCCTAGCTCGCCCGGAACGTAGAAATGATCATCACTTTCACACTGGTTGCAATTATTCCTGTTATACGATGGAACAACTATTGTATCTCTATTGTATTTTATGCTTCGGGCGTTGACTTCTATGGCCCTACCTATTCGATCTGGTGGAGCAACGCCATAGATTCAAGCATTGGTTGCCCGGATCTTAGAAATGACCATAGCTTTCACACTGGTTGCAATTATTCGTTTTATACGTTGGAAAGGCTGTTGTACCTATTTTGTATTTTATGCTTCTGGGTTTGACTTCTAAGGCCCTAACTATTCGATGTGGTTGAGCAACGCCCTAGAGCAAAACCTAGGTTTCCCGGAACGTAGAAATGACCACTACCTTCACGCTTGTTGCAATTACTCCTGTTATACGATTGACAAACTGTTGGATTTTGATTGTACTTTGTGCTTCTGGCGTTGACTTCTAAGGCCCTATGTATTCGATCTGGTGGAGCAATGCCTCAGAGTTAAGTCCAGGATGCGCGGGTCGTTCAAATGTCCATTACTTTCACACTGGTTGCAATTATTCGTTTTATACGATGGAAAACCTGTTGTATTTATATTGTATTTTATGTTTCTGGCGTTGACTTCTAAGGCCGCAGCTTTTCGATGTGGTGGAACAACGCCCTAGAGTGAAGCCTAGGTTGCCCGGAACGTAGAAGTGACCATTACTTTCACACTGGTTGCAATTACTCGTTTTATACGATGGAAAAACTGTTGTTTTTATTTTGTACTTGGTGCTTCTGGCGTTGACTTCTTAAGCCCTAACTATTGGATGTGGTGTACCAACGCCCTAGGGTGAAGACTAGGTTGCCCGGAACGTAAAAATGACCATATCTTTCAAACTGGTTGCAATTATGCCGTTTATACGATGGTAAAACTGATGTATTTTTATTGTATGTTATGCCTCTGGAGTTGTTTTCTAAGGCCCCTACTATTCGACCTGGTGGAGCGACGCCCTAGAGTGTAGTCAAGGTTGCACGGAAGGTAGAAATGCCCATTTCTTTCACACTGGTTGTAATTATTCCCGTTATACGATGGAATAACTGCTCTATTTTTATTTTATTTTATGCTCCTGGCGTTGACTGCTAAGGCCCTAGCTATTCGATCTGGTGGAGAAACGCCCTAGGGTGAAGCCTAGGTTGCCCGGAACGTAGAAATGACCATCACCTTCACTCTGGTTGCAATTATCCCTGTTATACGATGGTAAAGCTGTTGTATCTTTATTGTATTTTATGCTTCTGTCGTTGACTTCTTAGGCCCTAACTATTGGATCTGGTGGAACAACGCCCTAGAGTGAAGCCTAGGTTGCCCTGAACGTGGAAATGACCATCACGTTCACATTTGTGGCAATTATTCCCGTTATAGGATGGAAAAACTGTTGTATTTTTATTGTATTTTATGTTTCGGGCGTTGTCTTCTAAGGCCCTAGCTATTCGATATGGTGGAGCAACGCCCTAGAGTGAAGCCTAGTTCGCCCGAAACGTAGAAATGGCCATTACCTTCACACTGTTTGCAATTATTCATACTATACAGTGGAAAAACTGTTGTATTTATATTGTATTTTATGCTTCTGGCATTGACATCTAAGGCCCTAACTATTCGATGTGGTTGAGCAACGCCCTAGAGCAAAACCTAGGTTTCCCGGAACGTAGAAATGACCACTACCTTCACGCTTGTTGCAATTATTCCTGTTATACGATGGACAAACTGTTGGATTTTGATTGTACTTTATGCTTCTGGCGTTGACTTCTAAGGCCCTATGTATTCGATCCGGTGGAGCAATGCCTCGGAGTTAAGTCTAGGATGCCCGGAACGTAGAAATGGCCATTACTTTCACACTGGTTGCAATTATTCGTTTTATACGATGGAAAAACTGTTGTATTTATTTTGTATTTGGTGCTTCCGGCGTTGACTTCTTAGGCCCTAACTATTGGATGTGGTGGACCATCGCCCTAGAGTGAAGCCTAGGTTGCCCGGAACGTAGAAATGACCATACGTTTCACACTGGCTGCAATTATGCCAGTTATACGATGGTAAAACTGTTGTATTTTTATTGTATTTTACGTTTCGGGCGTTGACTCCTAAGGCCGTAGCTATTCGATGTGGTGGAGAAACGCCCTAGAGTGAAGCCTAGGTTACCCGGAACGTAGAAATGACCATTACCTTCACACTGCTTCTAATTATACATTTTATGCGATGGAAAAACTGTTGTACTTATGTTGTATTTTATTCTTCTGGAATTGAATTCTAAGTCCCTAGCTATTCGATCTGGTGGAGCAACGCCCTAGGGTGAAGCCTAGGCTACCCGGAACATAGAAATGACCAGTACTTTCACACTCTTTGCAAATATACATCATATACGATGGAAAAGCTGTTGTATTTATATCGTATTTTATGCTTCTGGCGTTGACTTCTTAGGCCCTTACTATTGGATCTGGTGGACCAACGCCCTAGAGTGAAGCCTAGGTTGCCCTGAACGTGGAAATGACCATCACGTCCACATTTGTTGCAATTATTACCGTTATACGATGGAAAAACTGTTGTATTTTTATTGTATTTTATGTTGCGGGCGTTGACTTCTAAGGCCCTAGCTACTTGATATGGTGGAGCAACGCCCTGGAGTGAAGCCTAGGTCGCCTGAAACGTAGAAATGACCATAGCTTTCACTCTGGTTGCAATTATTCCTGTTATGCAAAGGAAAAACTGTGGCATTTTTATTGTATTTTATGCTTCTGGCGTTGAATTCTAAGTCCCTAACTATGCGATCTCGTGGAGCAACGCCCTGGAGTGAAAACTAGGTTGCCCGGAACGTAGAAATGACCATTACTTTCACACTGTTTGCAAATATACATTATATACGATGGAAAAGCTGTAGTATTTAAATTGTATTTTATGCTTCATGCGTTGACTTCTAAGGCCGCAGCTTTTCGATGTGGTGGAACAACGCCCTAGAGTGAAGCCTAGGTTGCCCGGAACGTAGAAGTGACCATTACTTTCACACTGGTTGCAATTACTCGTTTTATACGATGGAAAAACTGTTGTTTTTATTTTGTACTTGGTGCTTCTGGCGTTGACTTCTTAAGCCCTAACTATTGGATGTGGTGTACCAACGCCCTAGGGTGAAGACTAGGTTGCCCGGAACGTAAAAATGACCATATCTTTCAAACTGGTTGCAATTATGCCGTTTATACGATGGTAAAACTGATGTATTTTTATTGTATGTTATGCCTCTGGAGTTGTTTTCTAAGGCCCCTACTATTCGACCTGGTGGAGCGACGCCCTAGAGTGTAGTCAAGGTTGCACGGAAGGTAGAAATGCCCATTTCTTTCACACTGGTTGTAATTATTCCCGTTATACGATGGAATAACTGCTCTATTTTTATTTTATTTTATGCTCCTGGCGTTGACTGCTAAGGCCCTAGCTATTCGATCTGGTGGAGAAACGCCCTAGGGTGAAGCCTAGGTTGCCCGGAACGTAGAAATGACCATCACCTTCACTCTGGTTGCAATTATCCCTGTTATACGATGGTAAAGCTGTTGTATCTTTATTGTATTTTATGCTTCTGTCGTTGACTTCTTAGGCCCTAACTATTGGATCTGGTGGAACAACGCCCTAGAGTGAAGCCTAGGTTGCCCTGAACGTGGAAATGACCATCACGTTCACATTTGTGGCAATTATTCCCGTTATAGGATGGAAAAACTGTTGTATTTTTATTGTATTTTATGTTTCGGGCGTTGTCTTCTAAGGCCCTAGCTATTCGATATGGTGGAGCAACGCCCTAGAGTGAAGCCTAGTTCGCCCGAAACGTAGAAATGGCCATTACCTTCACACTGTTTGCAATTATTCATACTATACAGTGGAAAAACTGTTGTATTTATATTGTATTTTATGCTTCTGGCATTGACATCTAAGGCCCTAACTATTCGATGTGGTTGAGCAACGCCCTAGAGCAAAACCTAGGTTTCCCGGAACGTAGAAATGACCACTACCTTCACGCTTGTTGCAATTATTCCTGTTATACGATGGACAAACTGTTGGATTTTGATTGTACTTTATGCTTCTGGCGTTGACTTCTAAGGCCCTATGTATTCGATCCGGTGGAGCAATGCCTCGGAGTTAAGTCTAGGATGCCCGGAACGTAGAAATGGCCATTACTTTCACACTGGTTGCAATTATTCGTTTTATACGATGGAAAAACTGTTGTATTTATTTTGTATTTGGTGCTTCCGGCGTTGACTTCTTAGGCCCTAACTATTGGATGTGGTGGACCATCGCCCTAGAGTGAAGCCTAGGTTGCCCGGAACGTAGAAATGACCATACGTTTCACACTGGCTGCAATTATGCCAGTTATACGATGGTAAAACTGTTGTATTTTTATTGTATTTTACGTTTCGGGCGTTGACTCCTAAGGCCGTAGCTATTCGATGTGGTGGAGAAACGCCCTAGAGTGAAGCCTAGGTTACCCGGAACGTAGAAATGACCATTACCTTCACACTGCTTCTAATTATACATTTTATGCGATGGAAAAACTGTTGTACTTATGTTGTATTTTATTCTTCTGGAATTGAATTCTAAGTCCCTAGCTATTCGATCTGGTGGAGCAACGCCCTAGGGTGAAGCCTAGGCTACCCGGAACATAGAAATGACCAGTACTTTCACACTCTTTGCAAATATACATCATATACGATGGAAAAGCTGTTGTATTTATATCGTATTTTATGCTTCTGGCGTTGACTTCTTAGGCCCTTACTATTGGATCTGGTGGACCAACGCCCTAGAGTGAAGCCTAGGTTGCCCTGAACGTGGAAATGACCATCACGTCCACATTTGTTGCAATTATTACCGTTATACGATGGAAAAACTGTTGTATTTTTATTGTATTTTATGTTGCGGGCGTTGACTTCTAAGGCCCTAGCTACTTGATATGGTGGAGCAACGCCCTGGAGTGAAGCCTAGGTCGCCTGAAACGTAGAAATGACCATAGCTTTCACTCTGGTTGCAATTATTCCTGTTATGCAAAGGAAAAACTGTGGCATTTTTATTGTATTTTATGCTTCTGGCGTTGAATTCTAAGTCCCTAACTATGCGATCTCGTGGAGCAACGCCCTGGAGTGAAAACTAGGTTGCCCGGAACGTAGAAATGACCATTACTTTCACACTGTTTGCAAATATACATTATATACGATGGAAAAGCTGTAGTATTTAAATTGTATTTTATGCTTCATGCGTTGACTTCTAAGGCCGTAGATATTCGATGTGGTGGAGCAGCGCCGTAGAGTGAAGCCTAGGTTGCCCGGAACGTGGAAATGTCCATTACTTTCACACTGGTTGCAATTATTCGCTTTATACGATGGAAAAGCTGTTGTATTTATATTGTATTTTATGCTTCTGGAGTTGACTTCTAAGGCCGTAGCTATTCGATGTGGTGGAGCAATGCCCTAGAGTCAAGCCTAGGTTGCCCGGAACGTAGAAATGACCGTCAGCTTCACTCTGGTTGCAATTATTCCTGTTATACGGTGGAAAAACTGTGGCATTTTTATTGTATTTTCTGCTTCTGGCCGTGACTTCTAAGGTGCTCGCTATTCGATCTGTTGGGGCAACGTCCAAGAGTGAAGCCTAGGTTGCCCGAAACGTAGGAATTACCATTACCTTCACGCTTGTTGCAATTATTCCTGTTATACGATGAAAAAACTGTTGTATTTTTCTTGCATTTGATGCTTCAGGCGTTGACTTCTAAGGCCGTAGCTATTCGATGTGGTGGAATAACGCCCTAGAGTGAAACCTAGGTTGCCTGGAACGTGGAAGTGGCCATTACTTTCACACTGGTTTGCAATTATTCGTTCTATACGAGGGAAAAGCTGTTGTACATATATCGTATTTTCTTCTTCTGGCGTTGACTTCTTAGGCCCTAACTATTTGATCTGGCGGAGCAACACCATACTGTGATGCCTAGGTTGCCCGGAACACAGAAATGACCATTACTTTCACACTGGTTGCAATTATTCATTTTATACGATGGAAAAACTGATATATTTTTATTGTATTTTATGCTTCGGGCGTTGACTTCTAAGGCTCTAGCTATTCGATATGGTGGAGCAACGCCCTAGAGTGAAAACCAGGTTGCCCGGAACATTGAAATGACCATTACTTTCACACTGGTTGCAATTATTCCTGTTATACGATGGAAAAACTGATATATTTTTATTGTATTTTATGCTTCGGGCGTTGACCTCTAAGGCCCTAGCT
Organism: Calliopsis andreniformis; assembly: GCF_051401765.1. Classification (NCBI taxonomy): domain Eukaryota; kingdom Metazoa; phylum Arthropoda; class Insecta; order Hymenoptera; family Andrenidae; genus Calliopsis; species Calliopsis andreniformis. Next base: position 23,215,431 of record NW_027480422.1, read on the forward strand.
ATTCGATATGGTGGAGCAACGCCCTAGAGTGAAAACCAGGTTGCCCGGAACATTGAAATGACCATTACTTTCACACTGTTTGCAAATACACATTATATACGATGGAAAAGCTGTAGTATTTAAATTGTATTTTATGCTTCAGCGTTATCTTCTAAGGCCGTAGCTATTCGATGTGGTGGAGCAATGCCCTAGAGTCAAGCCTATGTTGCCCGTGACGTCGAAATGACCATTACCTTCACGCTGGTTGCAATTATTCCTGTTATACGAAGGAAAAACTGCTGTATTTTTATTGTATTTTATGTCTCGGGCTCTGACTTCTAAGGCCCTAGCTTTTCGATCTGGTATAGCAGCGCCCTAGAGTGAAGCCTAGGTTGCCCGAATCGTAGAAATGACCATTACTTTCACTCTGGTTACAATTATTCATGCTATACGATGGAAAAACTGTTGATTTTTTATTGTATTTTATTCTTCTGGCGTTGACTTCTTAGGCTCTAGCTATTCGATCTGGTGGAGCAACGCCCTAGATAGAAACCTAGGTTGCCCGGAACGTAGAAATGACCGTTACTTTCACAATTTTTGCAATTATTCATTTTATACGATGGAAAAACTGTTGTATTTATACTGTATTTTATGCTTCTGGCGTTGACTTCTTAGGCCCTCCCTTTTCGATCTTGTGGACCAACGCCCTAGAGTGAATCCTAGCTTGACCGGAACGTAGAAATGACCATCACGTTCACACTGGTTGCAATTATTCCTGTTATACAATGGAAAAACTGTTGTATCTTTATCGTATTTTATGCTTAGGGCGTTGACTTCTATGGCCGTACCTATTCGATCTGGTGGAGCAACGCCATAGAGTCAAGCACTGGTTGCCCGGAACGTAGAGATGACCATAACTTCACACAGGTTGCTATTATTCGTTTTATACGATGGAAAGGCTGTTGTATTTATTTTGTATTTTATGCTTCTGGCTTTGACTTCTAAGGCCCTAACTCTTCGATCTGGTAGAGCAATGCCTCAGAGTTAAGTCTAGGATTCCAGGAACGTAGAAATGGGCATTACTTTCACACTGGTTGCAATTATTCCTACTATACGATGGAAAGGCTGTTGTATTTTTATTGTATTTTATGCTTCTAGCGTTGACTTCTTTGGACCTAACTATTCGATCTGGTGTAGCAACGCCCCAGAGTGAAGCCTAGGTTGCCCGGCGCGTAGGAATGACCATAACTTTCACACTGGTTGCAATTATTCGCTTTATACGATGGTAAAGCTGTTGTATTTATATTGTATTTTATGCTTCTGGCGTTGACTTCTTAGGCCCTAACTATTCGATCTCGTGGAGCAACGCCGAGGAGTGAAAACTAGGTTGCCCGGAACGTAGAAATGACCACTACTTTCACACTGTTTGCAAATATAGATTATATACGATGGAAAAGCTGTAGTATTTAAGTTGTATTTTATGCTTCTGGCGTTAACGTCTAAGGCCGTAGCTATTCGATGTGGTGGAGCAATGCCCTAGAGTCAAGCCTAGGTTGCCCGGAACGTAGAAATGACCGTCAGCTTCACTCTGGTTGCAATTATTCCTGTTATGCGAAGGAAAAACTGTTGTATTTATATTGTATTTTATGCTTCTGGCGTTGACTTATTAGGCCCTAACTATTCGATCTGTTGGGGCAACGTCCAAGAGTGAAGCCTATGTTGCGCGGGACGTAGAAATGACCATTACCTTCACGCTTGTTGCAATTATTCCTGTTATACGATGAAAAAACTGTTGTATTTTTATTGTATTTTATGTTTCGGGCGCTGACTTCTAAGGCCGTAGCTATTCGATGTGGTGGAGCAACGCCCTAGAGTGAAGCCTAGGTTGCTCGGAACGTGGAAATGGCCATTACTTTCACCCTGGTTGCAATTATTCGCTTTATACGATGGAAAATGTGTTGTACATAAATCGTACTTTATTCTTCTGGCGTTGACTTCTTAGGACCTAACTATTCGATCTGGTGGAACAACGCCATAGAGTGAAACCTAGGTTGCCCGGAACGTAGAAATGACCATACCTTTCACACTCGTGCAATTATTCGTTTTAGACGATGGAAGAACTATTGTATTTGTTTTGTATTTTATGCCTCTGGCGTTGACTTCTTAGGCACTAACTATTCGATCTAGAGGACAAACGCCCCAGTGTGAAGCCTAGGTCGCCCGGAACGTAGAAATGACCATCACTTTCACTCTGGTTGCAATTATTCCTGTTATACGATGCAAAAACTGATATATTTTTATTGTATTTTATGCCTCGGGCGTTGACTTCTAAGGCCCTAGCTATTCGATATGGTGGAGCAACGCCCTAGAGTGAAGCCTAGGTTTCCCTGAACGTAGAAATGGCCATGACTTTCACACTGGTTGCCGTTATTCCTGTTATACGATGGAAAAACTGTGGCATTTTTATTGTATTTTATGCTTCTGGCGTTGAATTCTAAGTCCCTAACTATGCGATCTCGTGGAGCAACGCCCTGGAGTGAAAACTAGGTTGCCCGGAACGTAGAAGTGACCATTACTTTCACACTGTTTGCAAATATACATTATATACGATGGAAAAGCTGTAGTATTTAAATTGTATTTTATGCTTCATGCGTTGACTTCTAAGGCCGTAGATATTCGATGTGGTGGAGCAGCGTCGTAGAGTGAAGCCTAGGTTGCCCGGAACGTGGAAATGTCCATTACTTTCACACTGGTTGCAATTATTCGCTTTATACGATGGAAAAGCTGTTGTATTTATATTGTATTTTATGCTTCTGGAGTTGACTTCTAAGGCCGTAGCTATTCGATGTGGTGGAGCAATGCCCTAGAGTCAAGCCTAGGTTGCCCGGAACGTAGAAATGACCGTCAGCTTCACTCTGGTTGCAATTATTCCTGTTATACGGTGGAAAAACTGTGGCATTTTTATTGTATTTTCTGCTTCTGGCCGTGACTTCTAAGGTGCTCGCTATTCGATCTGTTGGGGCAACGTCCAAGAGTGAAGCCTAGGTTGCCCGAAACGTAGGAATTACCATTACCTTCACGCTTGTTGCAATTATTCCTGTTATACGATGAAAAAACTGTTGTATTTTTCTTGCATTTGATGCTTCAGGCGTTGACTTCTAAGGCCGTAGCTATTCGATGTGGTGGAATAACGCCCTAGAGTGAAACCTAGGTTGCCTGGAACGTGGAAGTGGCCATTACTTTCACACTGGTTTGCAATTATTCGTTCTATACGAGGGAAAAGCTGTTGTACATATATCGTATTTTCTTCTTCTGGCGTTGACTTCTTAGGCCCTAACTATTTGATCTGGCGGAGCAACACCATACTGTGATGCCTAGGTTGCCCGGAACACAGAAATGACCATTACTTTCACACTGGTTGCAATTATTCATTTTATACGATGGAAAAACTGATATATTTTTATTGTATTTTATGCTTCGGGCGTTGACTTCTAAGGCTCTAGCTATTCGATATGGTGGAGCAACGCCCTAGAGTGAAAACCAGGTTGCCCGGAACATTGAAATGACCATTACTTTCACACTGGTTGCAATTATTCCTGTTATACGATGGAAAAACTGATATATTTTTATTGTATTTTATGCTTCGGGCGTTGACCTCTAAGGCCCTAGCTATTCGATATGGTGGAGCAACGCCCTAGAGTGAAAACCAGGTTGCCCGGAACATTGAAATGACCATTACTTTCACACTGTTTGCAAATACACATTATATACGATGGAAAAGCTGTAGTATTTAAATTGTATTTTATGCTTCAGCGTTATCTTCTAAGGCCGTAGCTATTCGATGTGGTGGAGCAATGCCCTAGAGTCAAGCCTATGTTGCCCGTGACGTCGAAATGACCATTACCTTCACGCTGGTTGCAATTATTCCTGTTATACGAAGGAAAAACTGCTGTATTTTTATTGTATTTTATGTCTCGGGCTCTGACTTCTAAGGCCCTAGCTTTTCGATCTGGTATAGCAGCGCCCTAGAGTGAAGCCTAGGTTGCCCGAATCGTAGAAATGACCATTACTTTCACTCTGGTTACAATTATTCATGCTATACGATGGAAAAACTGTTGATTTTTTATTGTATTTTATTCTTCTGGCGTTGACTTCTTAGGCTCTAGCTATTCGATCTGGTGGAGCAACGCCCTAGATAGAAACCTAGGTTGCCCGGAACGTAGAAATGACCGTTACTTTCACAATTTTTGCAATTATTCATTTTATACGATGGAAAGGCTGTTGTATTTATTTTGTATTTTATGCTTCTGGCTTTGACTTCTAAGGCCCTAACTCTTCGATCTGGTAGAGCAATGCCTCAGAGTTAAGTCTAGGATTCCAGGAACGTAGAAATGGGCATTACTTTCACACTGGTTGCAATTATTCCTACTATACGATGGAAAGGCTGTTGTATTTTTATTGTATTTTATGCTTCTAGCGTTGACTTCTTTGGACCTAACTATTCGATCTGGTGTAGCAACGCCCCAGAGTGAAGCCTAGGTTGCCCGGCGCGTAGGAATGACCATAACTTTCACACTGGTTGCAATTATTCGCTTTATACGATGGTAAAGCTGTTGTATTTATATTGTATTTTATGCTTCTGGCGTTGACTTCTTAGGCCCTAACTATTCGATCTCGTGGAGCAACGCCGAGGAGTGAAAACTAGGTTGCCCGGAACGTAGAAATGACCACTACTTTCACACTGTTTGCAAATATAGATTATATACGATGGAAAAGCTGTAGTATTTAAGTTGTATTTTATGCTTCTGGCGTTAACTTCTAAGGCCGTAGCTATTCGATGTGGTGGAGCAATGCCCTAGAGTCAAGCCTAGGTTGCCCGGAACGTAGAAATGACCGTCAGCTTCACTCTGGTTGCAATTATTCGGGTTATACGGTGGAAAAACGGTTTTATTTTTATTGCATCTTATGCTTCGGGCGTAGACTTCTAAGGCCGCAGCTATTCGATGTGGTGGAGCAACGCCCTACAGTTAGGCCTAGGTTGCACGGAACGTAGAAATGACCTTTACTTTCACACTGTTTGCAAATATACATCATATACGATGGAAAAGCTGTTGTATTTATATTCTATTTTATGCTTCTGGCGTTGACTTCTAAGGCGCTAACTATTCGAACTGGTGGAGCAACGCTCTTGAGTGAAGCCTAGGTTGCCCGGAACGTAGAAATGACCGTTACCTTCACACTGCTTGCAATTATACATTTTATACGATGGAAAAACTGTTGTACTTAGGTTGTATTTTATTCTTCTGGCATTGACTTCTAAATCCCTTGCTATTCGGTCTGGTGGAGCAACGCCCTTGACCGTAGCCTAGGTTGCCCGGAAGGTAGAAATGACCTGTACATTCACACTGGTTGGAATTATTCCTGTTATACGATGGAAAAACAGTTGTACTTATGTTGTATTTTATGCTTCTGGCGTTGTATTCAAAGTCTCTAACTATTCGATCTGGTGGAGCAACGCCCTGGTGTTAAGCCAAGGTGGCCCGGAACGTAGAAATGACCAAAACTTTCATACTGTTTGCAATCATTCATTTTATACGATGGAAAAGCTGTTGTATTTTTATTGTATTTTATGCTTCTGTCGTTCACTTCTAAGTCCCTAGCTATTCGATCTGGTGGAGCAACGCCCTAGAGCGAAACCTGGGTTGCCCGGAACATAGAAATGACCTGTACTTTCACACTGGTTGCAATTATTCCTGTTATACGATCGAAAAACTGTTGCATTTTTATTGTATTTTATGCTTCTGGCGTCAAATTCTAATTCCCTAACTAAGCGATCTGGTGGAGCAACGCCCTACAGTTAAGCCTAGGTTGCCCGGAACGTAGAAATGACCTTTACTTTCACACTCTTTGCAAATATACATCATATACGATGGAAAAGCTGTTGTATTTATATCGTATTTTATGCTTCTGGCGTTGACTTCTTAGGCCCTTACTATTGGATCTGGTGGACCAACGCCCTAGAGTGAAGCCTAGGTTGCCCTGAACGTGGAAATGACCATCACGTCCACATTTGTTGCAATTATTACCGTTATACGATGGAAAAACTGTTGTATTTTTATTGTATTTTATGTTGCGGGCGTTGACTTCTAAGGCCCTAGCTACTTGATATGGTGGAGCAACGCCCTGGAGTGAAGCCTAGGTCGCCTGAAACGTAGAAATGTCCATAGCTTTCACTCTGGTTGCAATTATTCCTGTTATACAAAGGAAAAACTGTTGTATTTATATTGTATTTTATGCTTCTGGCGTTGACTTCTTAGGCCCTAACTATTCGATCTGTTGGGGCAACGTCCAAGAGTGAAGCCTATGTTGCGCGGGACGTAGAAATGCCCATTACCTTCACGCTTGTTGCAATTATTCCTGTTATACGATGAAAAAACTGTTGTATTTTTATTGTATTTTATGTTTCGGGCGTTGACTTCTAAGGCCGTAGCTATTCGATGTGGTAGAGCAACGCCCTAGAGTGAAGCCTAGGTTGCTCGGAACGTGGAAATGGCCATTACTTTCACCCTGGTTGCAATTATTCGATTTATACGATGGAAAAAGTGGTGTACATAAATCGTACTTTATTCTTCCGGCGTTGACTTCTTAGGACCTAACTATTCGATCTGGTGGAACAACGCCATAGAGAGAAACCTAGGTTGCCCGGAGCGTAGAAATGACCATACCTTTCACACTCGTGCAATTATTTGTTTTAGACGATGGAAGAACTATTGTATTTGTTTTGTATTTTATGCCTCTGGCGTTGACTTCTTAGGCACTAACTATTCGATCTAGAGGACAAACGCCCCAGTGTGAAGCCTAGGTCGCCCGGAACGTGGAAATGACCATCACTTTCACTCTGGTTGCAATTATTCCTGTTATACGATGCAAAAACTGATATATTTTTATTGTATTTTATGCCTCGGGCGTTGACTTCTAAGGCCCTAGCTATTCGATCTCGTGGAGCAACGCCCTGGAGTGAAAACTAGGTTGCCCGGAACGTAGAAATGACCATTACTTTCACACTGTTTGCAAATATACATTATATACGATGGAAAAGCTGTAGTATTTAAATTGTATTTTATGCTTCATGCGTTGACTTCTAAGGCCGTAGATATTCGATGTGGTGGAGCAGCGCCGTAGAGTGAAGCCTAGGTTGCCCGGAACGTGGAAATGTCCATTACTTTCACACTGGTTGCAATTATTCGCTTTATACGATGGAAAAGCTGTTGTATTTATATTGTACTTTATGCTTCTGGCCGTGACTTCTAAGGTGCTCGCTATTCGATCTGTTGGGGCAACGTCCAAGAGTGAAGCCTAGGTTGCCCGGAACGTAGAAATGACCGTTACCTTCACACTGCTTGCAATTATACATTTTATACGATGGAAAGACTGTTGTCCTTATGTTGTATTTTATGCTTCTGGCGTCGAATTCTAAGTACCTAACTATTCGATCTGGTGGAGCAACGCCCTAAAGTGAAGCCTAGGTTGCCCCGAACGTAGAAATGACCAGTACTTTCACACTCGTTGCAGCTTTCCTGTTATGCGATGGAAATACTGTTGCATTTTTATTGTATTTTATGCTTCTGGCGTTGTATTCAAAGTCCCTAACTATTCGATCTGGTGGAGCAACGCCCTGGAGTTAAGCCTAGGTTGCCCGGAACGTAGAAATGACCATAACTTTCACACTGTTTGCAATCATTCATTTTATACGATGGAAAAACTGTTGTATTTTTACTTTATTTTATGCATCTGGCGTTGACTTCTAAGTCCCTAGCTATTCGATCTGGTGGAGCAACGCCCTAGAGTGAAGCCTAGGTTGCCCGGAACGTAGAAATGACCATCACCTTCACTCTGGTTGCAATTATTCCTGTTATACGATGGAAAAACTGTTGTATTTATATTATATTTTATGCTTCAGGCGTTGACTTCTAAGGCCGTAGCTATTCGATGTGGTGGAGCAGCGCCCTAGGGAGAAGCCTAGGTTGCCCGGAACTTAGAAATGACCATAACTTCCACACTGTTTGCAATTATTCATATTATACAGAGGAAAAACTGTTGTATTTATATTGTATTTTATGCTTCTGGCATTGACTTCTAAGGCCCTAACTACTCGATGTGGTGGAGCAACGCCCTAGAGTGAAGCCTAGGTTGCCCGGAACGTAGAAATGACCATAGCTTTCACACTGGTTGCAATTATTCCTGTAATACAAGGGAAAAACTGTAGTATTTATATTGTATTTTATGCTTCTGGCGTTGACTTCTTAGGCCCTAACTATTCTATCTGGTGGAGCAACGCCCTAGAGTGAAGCCTAGGTTGCCCGGAACGTGGAAATGACCATTACCTTCACACTGTTTGCGATTATTCATTTTATACGATGGTAAAACTGTTGTACTTATGTTGTATTTTATCTTTCTGGCGTTGAATTCTAAGTCCCTAGCTATTCGATCAGGTGGAGCAACGCCCTAGAGTGAAGCCTAGGCTACCCGGAACGTAGAAATAACCAGTACTTTCACACTGGTTGGATTTATTCCTGTTATACAATGGAAAAACTGTTGTATCTTTATTGGGTTTTATGCTTCTGGCATTGACTTCTAAATCCCTTGCTATTCGGTCTGGTGGAGCAACGCCCTTGACCGTAGCCTAGGTTGCCCGGAAGGTAGCAATGACCTGTACATTCACACTGGTTGGAATTATTCCTGTTATACGATGGAAAAACAGTTGTACTTATGTTGTATTTTATGCTTCTGGCGTTGTATTCAAAGTCTCTAACTATTCGATCTGGTGGAGCAACGCCCTGGTGTTAAGCCAAGGTGGCCCGGAACGTAGAAATGACCAAAACTTTCACACTGTTTGCAATCATTCATTTTATACGATGGAAAAGCTGTTGTATTTTTATTGTATTTTATGCTTCTGGCGTTCACTTCTAAGTCCCTAGCTATTCGATCTGGTGGAGCAACGCCCTAGAGCGAAACCTGGGTTGCCCGGAACATAGAAATGACCTGTACTTTCACACTGGTTGCAATTATTCCTGTTATACGATCGAAACACTGTTGCATTTTTATTGTATTTTATGCTTCTGGCGTTAAATTCTAATTCCCTAACTAAGCGATCTGGTGGAGCAACGCCCTACAGTTAAGCCTAGGTTGCCCGGAACGTAGAAATGACCTTTACTTTCACACTCTTTGCAAATATACATCATATACGATGGAAAAGCTGTTGTATTTATATCGTATTTTAAGCTTCTGGCGTTGACTTCTTAGGCCCTTACTATTGGATCTGGTGGACCAACGCCCTAGAGTGAAGCCTAGGTTGCCCTGAACGTGGAAATGACCATCACGTCCACATTTGTTGCAATTATTACCGTTATACGATGGAAAAACTGTTGTATTTTTATTGTATTTTATGTTGCGGGCGTTGACTTCTAAGGCCCTAGCTACTTGATATGGTGGAGTAACGCCCTGGAGTGAAGCCTAGGTCGCCTGAAACGTAGAAATGTCCATAGCTTTCACTCTGGTTGCAATTATTCCTGTTATACAAAGGAAAAACTGTTGTATTTATATTCTATTTTATGTTTCGGGCGTTGACTTCTAAGGCCGTAGTTATTCGATGTGGTGGAGCAACGCCCTAGAGTGAAGCCTAGGTTGCTCGGAACGTGGAAATGGCCATTACTTTCACCCTGGTTGCAATTATTCGCTTTATACGATGGAAAAAGTGTTGTACATAAATCGTACTTTATTCTTCTGGCGTTGACTTCTTAGGACCTAACTATTCGATCTGGTGGAACAACGCCATAGAGTGAAACCTAGGTTGCCCGGAACGTAGAAATGACCATACCTTTCACACTCGTGCAATTATTCGTTTTAGACGATGGAAGAACTATTGTATTTGTTTTGTATTTTATGCCTCTGGCGTTGACTTCTTAGGCCCTAACTATTCGATCTAGAGGACAAACGCACCAGTGTGAAGCCTAGGTCGCCCGGAACGTAGAAATGACCATCACTTTCACTCTGGTTGCCGTTATTCCTGTTATACGATGGAAAAACTGTGGCATTTTTATTGTATTTTATGCTTCTGGCGTTGAATTCTAAGTCCCTAACTATGCGATCTCGTGGAGCAACGCCCTGGAGTGAAAACTAGGTTGCCCGGAACGTAGAAATGACCATTACTTTCACACTGTTTGCAAATATACATTATATACGATGGAAAAGCTGTAGTATTTAAATTGTATTTTATGCTTCATGCGTTGACTTCTAAGGCCGTATGTATTCGATGTGGTGGAGCAGCGCCGTAGAGTGAAGCCTAGGTTGCCCGGATCGTGGAAATGTCCATTACTTTCACACTGGTTGCAATTATTCGCTTTATACGATGGTAAAGCTGTAGTATTTATATTGTATTTTATGCTTCTGGAGTTGACTTCTAAGGCCGTAGCTATTCGATGTGGTGGAGCAATGCCCTAGAGTCAAGCCTAGGTTGCCCGGAACGTAGAAATGACCGTCAGCTTCACTCTGGATGCAATTATTCCTGTTATACGGTGGAAAAACTGTGGAATTTTTATTGTATTTTCTGCTTCTGGCCGTGACTTCTAAGGTGCTAGCTATTCGATCTGTTGGGGCAACGTCCAAGAGTGAAGCCTAGGTTGCCCGAAACGTAGGAATTACCATTACTTACACACTGGTTGTAATTATTCATGCTATACGACGGAAAAGCTGTTGTATTTATATTGTATTTTATGCTTCCGGCGTTGACTTCTAAGGCCGTAGCTATTAGATGTGGTGGAGTAACGCCCTAGATTGAAGCCTACGTTGCCCGGATCTTCGATATGACCATTACTTTCACACTGTTTGCAATTATTCATATTATACGATGGAAAAACTGTTGCATTTTTATTGTATTTTATGCACCTGGCGTTGAATTCTAAGTCCCTAACTATTCGATCTCGTGGAGCAACGCCCTAGAGTGCAGACTAGTTTGCCCGGAACGTAGAAATGACCATTACTTTCACACTGTTTGCAAATATACATTATATACGATGGAAAAGCTGTAGCATTTATATTGTATTTTCTGCTTCTGGCGTTGCCTTCTTAGGCCCCAACTGTTTGATCTGGTGGAGCACCGCCCTAGAGTGAGGCCTAGGTTGCCCGGAACGTAGAAAAGACCATTACCTTCACACTGGTTGCAATTACTCCTGTTATACGATGGAAAAGCTGTGGCATATTTATTGTATTTTCTGCTTCTGGCCGTGACTTCTAAGGTGCTCGCTATTCGATCTGTTGGGGCAACGTCCAAGAGTGAAGCCTATGTTGCGCGGGACGTAGAAATGACCATTACCTTCACGCTTGTTGCAATTATTCCTGTTATGCGATGAAAAAACTGTTGTATTTTTCTTGCATTTGATGCTTCAGGCGTTGACTTCTAAGGCCGTAGCTATTCGATGTGGTGGAATAACGCCGTAGAGTGAAACCTAGGTTGCCTGGAACGTGGAAGTGGCCATTACTTTCACACTGGTTTGCAATTATTCGTTCTACACGAGGGAAAAGCTGTTGTACATATATCGTATTTTATTCTTCTGGCGTTCACTTCTTAGGCCCTAACTATTTGATCTGGCGGAGCAACACCATACTGTGATGCCTAGGTTGCCCGGAACACAGAAATGACCATTACTTTCACACTGGTTGCAATTATTCATTTTATACGATGGAAAAACTGCTGTATTTTTATTGTATTTTATTTTTCGGGCGTTGACTTCTAAAGCCCTAGCTATTCGATCTGGTGGTGCAACGCCCTAGAGTGAAGTCTAGGTTGCCGGGAACGTAGAAATGACCATCACTTTCACTCTGGTTGCAATTATTCCTGTTATACAATGGAAAAGCTGTTGTATCTTTATTGTATTTTATGCTTAGGGCGTTGACTTCTATGGCCGTACCTATTCGATCTGGTGGAGCAACGCCATAGAGTCAAGCACTGGTTGCCCGGAACGTAGAGATGACCATAACTTCACACAGGTTGCTATTATTCGTTTTATACGATGGAAAGGCTGTTGTATTTATTTTGTATTTTATGCTTCTGGCTTTGACTTCTAAGGCCCTAACTCTTCGATCTGGTAGAGCAATGCCTCAGAGTTAAGTCTAGGATTCTAGGAACGTAGAAATGGGCATTACTTTCACACTGGTTGCAATTATTCCTACTATACGATGGAAAGGCTGTTGTATTTTTATTGTATTTTATGCTTCTAGCGCTGACTTCTTTGGACCTAACTATTCGATCTGGTGTAGCAACGCCCCAGAGTGAAGCCTAGGTTGCCCGGCGCGTAGGAATGACCATAACTTTCACACTGGTTGCAATTATTCGCTTTATACGGTGGTAAAGCTGTTGTATTTATATTGTATTTTATGCTTCTGGCGTTGACTTGTTAGGCCCTAACTATTCGATCTCGTGGAGCAACGCCCACGAGTGAAAACTAGGTTGCCCGGAACGTAGAAATGACCACTACTTTCACACTGTTTGCAAATATAGATTATATACGATGGAAAAGCTGTAGTATTTAAGTTGTATTTTATGCTTCTGGCGTTAACTTCTAAGGCCGTAGCTATTCCATGTGGTGGAGCAATGCCCTAGAGTCAGGCCTAGGTTGCCCGGAACGTAGAAATGACCGTCAGCTTCACTCTGGTTGCAATTATTCGTGTTATACGGTGGAAAAACTGTTTTATTTTTATTGCATCTTATGCTTCGGGCGTAGACTTCTAAGGCCCAAGCTATTCGATCTGGTGGAGCAACGCTCTAGAGTGAAGCCTAGGTAGCCCGGAACGTAGAAATGACCATTACCTTCACACTGCTTGCAATTAGACATTTTATACGATGGAAAGACTGTTGTACTTATGTTGTCTTTTATGCTTCTGGCGTCGAAGTCTAAGTCCCTAGCTATTCGATGTGGTGAAATAACGCCCTAGAGTGAAGCCTAGGTTGCCCGGAACGTAGAACTGACCATAACTTTGACACTGTTTGCAATCATTCATTTTATACGATGGAAAAGCTGTTGTATTTATATTGTATTTTATGCTTCTGGAGTTGACTTCTATGGCCGTAGCTGTTCGATGTGGTGGAGCAACACCCAAGAGTGAAACCTAGGTTGCCCGGAACGTAGAAATGACCATAACTTTCAGACTGGCTGCTATTATTCCTGATATACGATGAAAAAAATGTTGTATTTTTAATGTATTTTATGTTTCGGGCGTTGACTTCTAAGACCCTAACTATTCGATCTGGTGGAGCAACGCCCTAGGGTGAAGCCTATGTTGCCCGGAACGTAGAAATGACCATAACTTTCATACTGGATGCAATTATTCGTTTTATACGATGGAAAAACTGTTGTATTTATTTTGTATTTGGTGCTTCTGGCGTTGACTTCTTAGGCCCTAACTGTTGGATGTGGTGGACCAACGCCCTAGAGTGAAGCCTAGGTTGCCCGAAACGGAGAAATGACCATATCTTTCAGACTGGTTGCAATTATTCGTTTTATACGATCGAAAAACTGTTGTATTTTTATTGTATTTTATGCTTCTGGCGTTGACTTCTAAGTCCCTAGCTATTCGATCTGGTGGAGCAACGCTCTAGAGTGAAGCCTAGGTTGCCCGGAATGTAGAAATGACCATTACCTTCACACTGCTTCTAATTATACATTTTATGCGATGGAAAAACTGTTGTACTTATGTTGTATTTTATTCTTCTGGCGTTGAATTCTAACTCCCTAGCTATTCGATCTGGCGGAGCAACGGCCTAGAGTGAAGCCTAGGTTACCCGGAACATAGAAATGACCAGTACCTTCACAGTGATTGCAGCTTTCCTGTTATACGATGGAAAAACTGTTGCATTTTTATTGTGTTTTATGCTTCTGGCGTTGTATTCAAAGTCCCTAACTATTCGATCTGGTGTAGCAACGCCCTGGAGTTAAGGGTAGGTTGCCCGGAACGCAGAAATGGCCATTACTTTCACACTGGTTGCAATTATTCCTTTTATACGATGGAAAAACTGTTGTATTTTTATTGTATTTTGTGCTTCTGGCGTTAAATTCTAAGTCCCTAACTAAGCGATCTGGTGGAGCGACGCCCTACAGTTAAGCCTAGGTTGCCCGGAACGTAGAAATGACCTTTACTTTCACAATCTTTGCAAATATACATCATATACGATGGAAAAGCTGTTGTATTTATATTGTATTTTATGCTTCTGGCGTTGACTTCTTAGGCCCTAACTATTCGATCTGCTGGAACAACGCCCTAGAGTGAAGCCTAGGTTGCCCGGAATGTAGAAATGACCATAACTTTCACACTGGTTGCAATTATTCGTTTTATACGATGGAAAAGCTGTTGTATCTATTTTGTATTTTATTTTTCTGGCGTTGACTTCTGTGGCCCTAGCTATTCGATCTGGTGGAGCAACGCCCTAGAGTGAAGCCTAGGTTGCCCGGAACGTAGAAATGTCCATCACCTTCACGCTTGTGGCAGTTATTCCTGATATACGAAGGAAAAACTGTTGTATTTTTATTGTATTTTATGTTTCGGGCGATGACTTCTAAGGCCGTAGCTATTCCATGTGGTGGAGCAACGCCCTAGAGTGAAGCCTAGGTTGCTCGGAACGTGGAAATGGCCATTACTTTCACCCTGGTTGCAATTATTCGCTTTATACGATGGAAAAAGTGTTGTACATAAATCGTACTTTATTCTTCTGGCGTTGACTTCTTAGGACCTAACTATTCGATCTGGTGGAACAACGCCATAGGGTGAAACCTAGGTTGCCCGGAACGTAGAAATGACCATACCTTTCACACTAGTGCAATTATTCGTTTTAGACGATGGAAAAACTATTGTATTTGTTTTGTATTTTATGCCTCTGGCGTTGACTTCTTAGGCCCTAACTATTCGATCTAGAGGACAAACGCCCCAGTGTGAAGCCTAGGTCGCCCGGAACGTAGAAATGACAATCACTTTCACTCTGGTTGCTATTATTCCTGTTATACGATGCAAAAACTGATTTATTTTTATTGTATTTTATGCCTCGGGCGTTGACTTCTAAGGCCCTAGCTATTCGATATGGTGGAGCAACGCCCTAGAGTGAAGTCTAGGTCGCCGGAACGTAGAGATGACCAGTACTTTCATACTGGTTGCAGTTATTCCTGTTATACGATGGAAAACTGTGGCATTTTTATTGTATTTTCTGCTTCTGGCGTTGACTTCTTAGGCCCTAACTATCCGATCTGGTGGAGCAACGCCCTGGAGTGAAGCCTAGGTTACCCGGAACGTAGAAATGACCATTACCTTCACACTGTTTGCAAATATACATTATATACGATGGAAAAGCTGTTGTATCTATTTTGTATTTTATGTTTCTGGCGCTGGCTTCTTAGGTCCTAACTATTGGATCTGGTGGAGCAACGCCCTGGGGTGAATCCTAGGTTTAGCGGAACGTAGAAATGACCATAACTTTCACACTGGTTTCAATTATTCGTTTTATACAATGGAAAACTGTTCTATTTATTTTGTATTTTATGCTTCGGGCGATGACTTCTAATGCCGTAACTATTCGATCTCGTCGAGCAACGCCCTAGAGTGAAGCCTAGGTTTCCCGGAACGTAGAGATGACTATTACCTTCACACTGTTTGCGATTATTCATTTTATACGATGGTAAAACTGTTGTACATATATCGTATTTTATGCTTCTGGCGTTGACTTCTTAGGCCCTAACTATTCGATCAGGTGGAGCAACGCCCTAGGGTGAAGCCTATGTTGCCCGGAACGTAGAAATGACCATAACTTTCATACTGGATGCAATTATTCGTTTTATACGATGGAAAAACTGTTGTATTTATTTTGTATTTGGTGCTTCTGGCGTTGACTTCTTAGGCCCTAACTGTTGGATGTGGTGGACCAACGCCCTAGAGTGAAGCCTAGGTTGCCCGAAACGGAGAAATGACCATATCTTTCAGACTGGTTGCAATTATTCGTTTTATACGATCGAAAAACTGTTGTATTTTTATTGTATTTTATGCTTCTGGCGTTGACTTCTAAGTCCCTAGCTATTCGATCTGGTGGAGCAACGCTCTAGAGTGAAGCCTAGGTTGCCCGGAATGTAGAAATGACCATTACCTTCACACTGCTTCTAATTATACATTTTATGCGATGGTAAAACTGTTGTACTTATGTTGTATTTTATTCTTCTGGCGTTGAATTCTAACTCCCTAGCTATTCGATCTGGCGGAGCAACGGCCTAGAGTGAAGCCTAGGTTACCCGGAACATAGAAATGACCAGTACCTTCACAGTGATTGCAGCTTTCCTGTTATACGATGGAAAAACTGTTGCATTTTTATTGTGTTTTATGCTTCTGGCGTTGTATTCAAAGTCCCTAACTATTCGATCTGGTGGAGCAACGCCCTGGAGTTAAGGGTAGGTTGCCCGGAACGCAGAAATGGCCATTACTTTCACACTGGTTGCAATTATTCCTTTTATACGATGGAAAAACTGTTGTATTTTTATTGTATTTTGTGCTTCTGGCGTTAAATTCCAAGTCCCTAACTAAGCGATCTGGTGGAGCGACGCCCTACAGTTAAGCCTAGGTTGCCCGGAACGTAGAAATGACCTTTACTTTCACAATCTTTGCAAATATACATCATATACGATGGAAAAGCTGTTGTATTTATATTGTATTTTATGCTTCTGGCGTTGACTTCTTAGGCCCTAACTATTCGATCTGCTGGAACAACGCCCTAGAGTGAAGCCTAGGTTGCCCGGAACGTAGAAACGACCATAACTTTCACACTGGTTGCAATTATTCGTTTTATACGATGGAAAAGCTGTTGTATCTATTTTGTATTTTATGTTTCTGGCGCTGACTTCTTAGGTCCTAACTATTGGATCTGGTGGAGCAACGCCCAGGGGTGAATCCTAGGTTTAGCGGAACGTAGAAATGACCATGACTTTCACACTGGTTGCACTTATTCGTTCTATACGATGGAAAAACTGTTGTATTTATTTTGTATTTGGTGCTTCTGGCGTTGACTTCTTAAGCCCTAACTACTGGATCTGGTGGACCAACGCCCTAGAGTGAAGCCTAGGTTGCCCGGAACGTAGAAATGACCATATATTTCACACTGGTTGCAATTATGCCAGTTATACGATGGTAAAACTGTTATATTTTTGTTGTATTTTATGCGTCTGGAGTTGTTTTCTAAGGCCCCAACAATTCGAGCTCGTGGAGCATCGCCCTAGAGTGAAGCCTAGGCTACCCGGAACATAGAAATGACCAGTACTTTCACACTGGTTGCAACTTTCCTGCTATACGATGGAAAAACGGTTGTATTTATATTTTACTTTATGCTTCTCTCGAAGACTTCTTAGGCCCTAACTACTCTATCTGGTGGAACAACGCCCTAGAGTGAAGCCTAGGTTACCCGGAACATAGAAATGACCAGTACTTTCATACTGGTTGCAACTTTCCTGTTATACGATGGAAAAACTGTTGCATTTTTATTGTAGTTTATGCTTCTGGCGTTGTATTCAAAGTCCCTAACTATTCGATCTGGAGGAGCAACGCCCTGGAGTTAAGCCAAGGTTGCCCGGAACGTAGAAATGACCATAACTTTCACACTGGTTGCAATAATTCGTTCTATACAATGGAAAAACTGTTCAATTTATTTTGTATTTCATGCTTCGGGCGTTGACTTCTAAGTCACTAACTATGCGATCTGGTGGAGCAAAGCCCTACAGTTAAGCCTAGGTTGGCCGGAACGTAGAAATGACCATTACTTTCACACTGGTTGCAATTATTCCTTTTATACGATGTAAAGACTGTTGCATTTTTATTGCATTTTATGCTCCTGGCGGTTACTTCTTAGGCCCTAACTATTCGATCTGGTGGAGCAACGCCCTAGGGTGAAGCCTACGTTGTCCGGAACGTAGAAATGACCATAACGATCAGACTGATTGGAATTATTCGTTTTATACGATGGAAAGACTGTTGTATTTATATTGTATTTTATAGTTATGACGTTGTCTTCTAGGGCCGTTGCTATTCGATGTGGTTGAGGAACGCCCTAGAGTGAAGCCTAGGATGCCCGGAACGTAGAAATGACCATAGCTTTCACTCTGGTTGCAATTACTCCTGTTATACAAAGGAAACGCTGTTGTATTTATATTGTATTTTATGCTTCTGGCTTTGACTTCTAAGGTCCTAGCTATTCGATCTGTTGGGGCAACGTCCAAGAGTGAAGCCTATGTTGCGCGAGACGTAGAAATGACCATTACCTTCACGCTTGTTGCAATTATGCCTGTTATACGATGGAAAAACTGATGTATTTTCATTGTATTTTATGCTTCTGGCTTTGACTTCTAAGGCCCTAACTATTCGATCTCGTGGAGCAACGCCCTAGAGTGAAGCCTAGGTTGCCCTGAACGTAGAAATGGCCATCACTTTCACACTGGTTGCCGTTATTCCTGTTATACGATGGAAAAACTGTGGCATTTTTATTGTATTTTATGCTTCTGGCGTTGAATTCTAAGTCCCTAACTATGGGATCTCGTGGAGCAACGCCCTGGAGGGAAAACTAGGTTGCCCGGAACGTAGAAATGACAATTACTTTCACACTGTTTGCAAATATACATTATATACGAACGGAAAGCTGTAGTATTTAAATTGTATTTTATGATTCTGGCGTTAACTTCTAAGGCCGTAGCTATTCTATGTGGTGGAGCAATGCCCTAGAGTCAAGCCTAGGTTGCCCGGAACGTAGAAATGACCGTCAGCTTCACTCTGGTTGCAATTATTCCTGTTATACGGTGGAAAAACTGTTGTATTATTATTGCATCTTATGCTTCGGGCGTAGACTTCGAAGGCCCTAACTATTGGATCTGGTGGACCAACGCCCTAGAGTGAAGCGTAGGTTGCCAGGAACGTAGAAATGACCATCACTTTACCACTGTTTGCAATTACTCCTGTTATACGATGGAAAGACTGTTGTATTTTTCTTGTATTTTATGATTCTGGCGTTGACTTCTTATGCCCTAACTATACGATCTGGTGGGACAACACCCTAGAGTGAAGCCTAGGTTGCCCGGAACGTAGAAATGACTATCACTTTCACACTGGTTGCAATTATTCCTGTTATACGATGGAAAAACTGTTATACCTTAATTGTATTTTATGCCTCGGGCATTGGCTTCTATGGCCCTACCTATTAGATCTGGTGGAGCAACGCCCTAGAGTCAAGCCTAGGATGCCCGGATCGTAGATATGACCATTACGTTCACACTGGTTGCAATTATTCGTTTTATACGATGGAAAAACTGATGTATTTTCATTGTATTTTATGCTTCTGGCGTTGAATTCTCAGTCCCTAACTATTCGATGTGGTGGAGCAACGCCCTAAAGTTAAGCCTAGGTTGCCCTTAACGTAGGAATGACCATTACTTTGACAGTGGTTGCAATTATTCATGCTATTCGATGGAAAAACTGTGGCAGTTTTATTGTATTTTCTGCTTCTGGCTTTGACTTCTAAGGTCCTAGCTATTCGATCTGTTGGGGCAACGTCCAAGAGTGAAGCCTATGTTGCGCGAGACGTAGAAATGACCATTACCTTCACGCTTGTTGCAATTATTCCTGTTATACGATGGAAAAACTGATGTATTTTCATTGTATTTTATGCTTCTGGCGTTGAATTCTAAGTCCCTAAGTATTCGATCTGTTGGACCAACGCCTTAGAGTGAAGCGTAGGTTGCCAGGAACGTAGAAATGTCCACTACTTTCCACTGTTTGCAATTATTCCTGCTATACGATGTAAATACTGTTGTATTTTTAACGTGTTTTATGCTTCTGGCGTTGACTTCAAAGACCGTAGCTACTCGATGTGGTGGAGCAACGCCCTAGAGTGAATCCTAGCTTGCTCGGAACGTAGAAATGACCATCACTTTCACACTGGTTGCAATTATTCGTTTTATACGATGGAAAAGCTGTTCTATTTACATTGTATTTTATGCTTCTGGTGTTGACTTCTTAGGCCCTAACTTTTCGATCTGGTGGAGCAACGCCATAGAGTCAAGCATTGGTTGCCCGGAACGTAGAAGTGAGCATAACTTTCACATAGGTTGCTATTATTCGTTTTATACGATGGAAAGGCTGTTGTATTTATTTTGTATTTTATGCTTCTGGCTTTGACTTCTAAGGCCCTAACTATTCGATCTCGTGGAGCAACGCCCTAGAGTGAAGCCTAGGTTGCCCTGAACGTAGAAATGGCCATCACTCTCACACTGGTTGCCGTTATTCCTGTTGTACGATGGAAAAACTGTGGCATTTTTATTGTATTTTATGCTTCTGGCGTTGAATTCTAAGTCCCTAACTATGGGATCTCGTGGAGCAACGCCCTGGAGTGAAAACTAGGTTGCCCGGAACGTAGAAATGACCATTACTATCACACTGTTTGCAAATATACATTATATACGATGGAAAAGCTGTAGTATTTAAATTGTATTTTATGCTTCATGCGTTGAGTTCTAAGGCCGTAGCTATTCGATGTGGTGGAGCAACGCCGTAGAGTGAAGCCTAGGTTGTCCGGACGTGGAAATGTCCATTACTTTCACACTCGTGCAATTATTACTTTTAGACGATGGAAAAACTATTGTATCTATTTTGTATTTTATGCCTCTGGCGTTGACTTCTTAGGCCCTAACTATTCGATCTGGAGGGCTAACACACCAGTGTGAAGCCTAGGTCGCCCGGAACGTAGAGATGACCAGTACTGTCACACTGGTTGCAGTTATTCCTGTTATACCATGGAAAAATTGTGGCATTTTTATTGCATTTTATGCTCCTGACGTTGAATTCTAAGTCCCTAACTATTCGTTCTCGTGGAGCAACGCCCTGGAGTGAAAACTAGGTTGCCCGGAGCGTAGGAATGACAATTACTTTCACACTATTTGGAAATATACATTATATACGATGGAAAAGCTGTAGTATTTAAATTGTATTTTATGCTTCTGACGTTAACTTCTAAGGCTGTAGCTATTGGATGTGGTGGAGCAATGCCCTAGAGTCAAGCCTAGGTTGCCCGGAACGTAGAAATGACCGTCAGCTTCACTCTGGTTGCAATTATTCCTGTTATACGATGGAAAAACTGTGGCATTTTTATTGTATTTTCTGCTTCTGGCCGTGACTTCTAAGGTGCTAGCTATTTGATCTGTTGGGGCAACGTCCAAGAGTGAAGCCTAGGTTGCCCGAAACGTAGGAATAACCATTACTTACACACTGGTTGTAATTATTCATGCTATACGATGGAAAAGCTGTTGTATTTATATTGTATTTTATGCTTCCGGCGTTGACTTCTAAGGCCGTAGCTATTAGATGTGGTGGAGCAACGCCCTAGAGTGTAGCCTACGTTGCCCGGATCTTCGATATGACCATTACTTTCACACTCTTTGCAATTATTCATATTATACGATGGAAAAACTGTTGCATTTTTATTGTATTTTATGCTCCTGGCGTTGAATTCTAAGTCCCTAACAATTCGATCTCGTGGAGCAACGCCCTAGAGTGGAGACTAGTTTGCCCGGAACGTAGAAATGACCATTACTTTCACACTGTTTGCAAATATACATTATACACGATGGAAAAGCTGTAGCATTTATATTGTATTTTATGCTTCTGGCGTTGCCTTCTTAGGCCCCAACTATTTGATCTGGTGGAGCACCGCCCTAGAGTGAGGCCTAGGTTGCCCGGAACGTAGAAATCACCATAACTTTCACACTGGTTGCAATTACTCCTGTTATACGATGGAAAAACTGTTGTATTTGTATTGTATTTTATGCTTCTGATGCTAACATCTTAGGCCCCACCTATTCGATCTGGTGGAACAACGCCCTAGAGTGAAGCCTAGGTTGCCCGGAACGTAGAAATGACCATTACTTCTACACTGTTTGCAATTATTAATTTTATACAATGGAAAAACTGTTGCATTTTTATTGTATTTTATGCTTCTGGCGTTGACTTCTAAGGTCCGAGCTATTCGATATCCTGGGGCAACGTCCAAGAGTGAAGCCTATGTTGCCCGAAACGTAGAAAAGACCATTACTCTAACACTGGTTGCAATTATTCTTTTTATACTATGGAAAAACTGTTGTATTTATTTTGTATTTGGTGCTTCTGGCGTTGACTTCTTAGGCCCTAACTATTGGATCTGGTGGACCAACGCCCTAGAGTGAAGCCTAAGTTACCCGTAACGTGGAAATGACCATCACTTTCACACTGGTTGCAATTATTCCAGTTATACGTTGGAAAAACGGTTGTATTTTTATTGTATTTTATGTTTCGGTCGTTGACTTATAAGGCCCTAGCTATTCGATCTGGTGGAGCAGCGCCCTAGAGTGAAGCCTAGGTTGCACGGGACGTAGAAGTGACAATAACTTTCACACTGGTTGCATTTATTCGTTTTATGCAATGGAAAAACTGTTGTATAATTTTGTATTTTATGCCTCGGGCGGTGACTTCTAAGGCCATAACCATTCGATCTGGTGGAGCAACGCCCTAGAGTGATGCCTAGGTTGCCCGGAACGTAGAAATGACCATCACTTTCACACTGGTTGCAATTATTCCAGTTATACGATGGAAAAACTGTTGTATTTTTATTGTATTTTATGTTTCGGGCGTTGACTACTTAGGCCCTAACTATTGGATTTGGTGGAGCAGCGCCCTAGGGTGAAGCCTAGGTTGCCCGGAACGTAGAAATGACCATTACTTCTACACTGTTTGCAATTATTAATTTTATACAATGGAAAAACTGTTGTATTTTTATTGTATTTTATGCTTCTGGCGTTGACTTCTAAGGTCCTAGCTATTCGATCTCCTGGGGCAACGTCCAAGAGTGAAGCCTATGTTGCCCGAAACGTAGAAAAGACCATTACTCTAACACTGGTTGCAATTATTCTTTTTATACTATTAAAAAACTGTTGTATTTATTTTGTATTTGGTGCTTCTGGCGTTGACTTCTTAGGCCCTAACTATTGGATCTGGTGGACCAACGCCCTAGAGTGAAGCCTAAGTTACCCGTAACGTGGAAATGACCATCACTTTCACACTGGTTGCAATTATTCCAGTTATACGTTGGAAAAACGGTTGTATTTTTATTGTATTTTATGTTTCGGGCGTTGACTTCTAAGGCCCTAGCTATTCGATCTGGTGGGGCAACGCCCTGGAGTGAAGCCTAGGTTGCACGGAATGTAGAAGTGACCATAACTTTCACACTGGTTGCAATTACTCGTTTCATGCAATGGAAAAACTGTTGTATTAATTTTGTATTTTATGCTTCCGGCGTTGACTTCTAAGGCCCTCACTATTCGATCGGGTGGAGCAACGCCCTAAGGTTAAGTCTAGGTTGCACGGAACATAGAAATGACCATTACTTTCATACTGGTTGCAATAATTGGTTTTATACGATGGAAAAACTGATGTATTTGTATTGTATTTTATGCTTCGGGCGTTGACTTCTAATGCGCTAACTATTGGATCTGGTGGAGCAACGCCCTAGGGTGAAGCCGAGGTTGGCCGGAACGTAGAAATGACCATAACCTTCATACTGGTTGCAATTATTCCCGTTATACGATGGAAAAAATGTTGTAATTTTATTGTATTTTATGTCTCGGGGGTTGACTTCTAAGGCCCTAGCTATTCGATCTGGTGGAGCAACGCGCTAGAGTGAAGCCTAGGTTGCACGGAATGCAGAAGTGACCATAACTTTCACACTGGTTGCAATTACCCGTTTTATACAATGGAAAAACTGTTGTATTAATTTTGTATTTTATGCTTCCGGCGTTGACTTCCAAGGCCCTAACTATTCGATCTGGTGGAGCAACGCCCTCGAGAGAAGCCTAAGTTGCCCGGAACGTGGAAATGACCATCACTTTCACACTGGTTGCAATTATTCCTGTTATACGGTTTAAAAACTGAGTATTTTTATTGTATTTTATGCTTCTGGCGTTGGCTTCTTAGGCCCTAACTATTCGATCTGGTGGAGCAACGCCGTAGAGTGAAGCCTAGGTTGCCCGGAACGTAGAAATGACCATAACTTTCACACTGGTTGCAATTACTCCTGTTATACGATGGAAAAGCTGTTGTATTTACATTGTACTTTATGCTTCGGGCGTTGACTTCTAAGGCCCTAACTATTCGATCTGGTGGAGCAACGCCCTAGGGTGAAGCCTAGGTTGCCCGGAACGTAGAAATGATCATAACATTCATACTGGTTGCAATTATTCGTTTTATACGATGGAAAAACTGTTGTACTTATATTGTATTTTATGCTTCTGGCGTTGACTTCTTAGGCCCTAACTAGTGGATCTGATGGAGCAACGCCCTAGGGTGAAGCCTAGGTTGCCCGGAACTTAGTAATGACCATAACTTTCATACTGGTTGCAATTATTCGTTTTATACGATGGAAAGACTGTTGTATTTATATTGTATTTTATGCTTCTGGCGTTGGCTTCTTAGGCCCTAACTATTCGATCTGGTGGAGCAACGTCGTAGAGTGAAGCCTAGGTTGCCCGGAACGTAGAAATCACCATAACTTTCACACTGGTTGCAATTACTCCTGTTATACGATGGAAAAACTGTTGTATTTGTATTGTATTTTATGCTTCTGACGCTAACATCTTAGGCCCTACCTATTCGATCTGGTGGAACAACGCCCTAGAGTGAAGCCTAGGTTGCCCGGAACGTAGAAATGACCATTACTTCTACACTGTTTGCAATTATTAATTTTATACAATGGAAAAACTGTTGTATTTTTATTGTATTTTAAGCTTCTGGCGTTGACTTCTAAGGTCCTAGCTATTCGATATCCTGGGGCAACGTCCAAGAGTGAAGCCTATGTTGCCCGAAACGTAGAAAAGACCATTACTCTAACACTGGTTGCAATTATTCTTTTTATTCTATGGAAAAACTGTTGTATTTATTTTGTATTTGGTGCTTCTGGCGTTGACTTCTTAGGCCCTAACTATTGGATCTGGTGGACCAACGCCCTAGAGTGAAGCCTAAGTTACCCGTAACGTGGAAATGACCATCACTTTCACACTGGTTGCAATTATTCCAGTTAGACGTTGGAAAAACGGTTGTATTTTTATTGTATTTTATGTTTCGGGCGTTGACTTATAAGGCCCTAGCTATTCGATCTGGTGGAGCAGCGCCCTAGAGTGAAGCCTAGGTTGCACGGAACGTAGAAATGACCATTACTTCTACACTGTTTGCAATTATTAATTTTATACAATGGAAAAACTGTTGTATTTTTATTGTATTTTAAGCTTCTGGCGGAGACTTCTTAGGCCCTAACTATTGGATTTGGTGGAGCAACGCCTTAGGGTGAAGCCAAGGTTGGCCGGAACGCAGAAATGACCATAACCTTCATACTGGTTGCAATTATTCCCGTTATACGATGGAAAAACTGTTGTATTTTTATTGTGTTTTATGTCTCGGGCGTCGACTTCTAAGGCCCTAGCTATTCGATCTGGTGGAGCAACGCCCTGGAGTGAAGCCTAGGTTGCACGGAATGTAGAAGTGACCATAACTTTCACACTGGTTGCAATTACTCGCCTTATACGATGGAAAAGCTGTTGCATTTATATTGTATTTTATGCTTCTGGCGTTGACTTGTTAGGCCCTAACTAGTGGATCTGGTCGAGCAACGCCCTACGGTGAAGCCTAGGTTGCCCGGAACGTAGAAATGACCATAACTTTCATACTGGTTGCAATTATTCGTTTTATACAATGGAAAAACTGTTGTATTTTTATTGCATTTTATGCTTCGGGCGTTGACTTCTAAGGCCCTAACTATTCGATCTGGTGGAGCAACGTCCTAGGGTGAAGCCTAGGCTGCCCGGAACGTAGAAATGACCATTACTTTCACACTGGTTGCAATTTTTCCTGTTATACGATGGAAAAGCTGTTGTATTTACATTGTACTTTATGCTCCGGGCGTTGACTTCTAAGGCCCTAACTATTCGATCTGGTGGAGCAACGCCCTAGAGTGAAGCCTAGGTTGCCCGGAACGTAGAAATGGCCATAACTTTCACACGGGTTGTAATTACTCGTCTTATACGATGGAAAAGCTATTGTATTTATATTGTATTTTATGCTTCTGGCGTTGACTTCTGAGGCCGTAGCTATTCGATGTGGTGGAGCAACGCCCGAGAGAGAAGCCTAGGTTGCCCGGAACGTAGAAATGACCATATCTTTCACACTGGTTGCAATTATTCCTGTTATACGATGGAAAAACTATTGCATTTATATTGTATTTTATGCTTCTGGCGTTGACTTCTTAGGCCCTAACTAGTGGATCTGGTGGAGCAACGCCCTAGGGTGAAGCATAGGTTGCCCGGAACGTGGAAATGAACATAACTTTCATACTGGTTGCAATTATTCGTTTTATACGATGGGAAAACGGTTGTATTTATATTGTATTTTATGCTTCTGGCGCTCACTTCTAAGGCCGTTGCTATTCGATGTGGTGGGACAACGCCCTAGAGTGAAGCCTAGGTTGCCCGGAATTCAGAAATGACCATAACTTTCACACTGTTTGCAATTATTCGTTTTATACAATGGAAAAACTGTTGTATTTATTTTGTATTTGGTGCTTCTGGCGTTGACTTCTTAGGCCCTGACTATTGGATGTGGTGGACCAACGCACTAGAGTGAAGTCTGTGTTGCCCGGAACGTAGAAATGACCATATCTTTCACACTGGTTGCAATTATGCCAGTTATACGATGGTAAAACTGTTGTATTTTTATTGTATTTTATGCGTCTGGAGTTGACTTGTAAGGCCCTAGCTATTCGATCTGGTGGAGCAACGCCCTTGAGCGAAGCCTGGGTTGCCCGGAACGTAGAAATGACCTGTACTTTCACACAGGTTGCAATTATTCCTGTTATACGATGGAAAAACTGTTGTATTTTTGTTGTATTTTATGCGTCTGGAGTTGTTTTCTAAGGCCCCAACTATTCGACCTGGTGGAGCAACGCCCTAGAGTGAAGCCTAGGTTGCGCGGAACGTAGAAATGACCGTTACTTTCACACTGTTTGCAAATATACATCATATACGATGTAAAAGCTGTTGTGTTTATATTGTATTTTATGCTTCTGGCGTTGACTCCTTAGGACCTAACTATACGACCTGGTGGAGCAACGCCCTAGTGTTAAGCCTAGGTTGCCCGGAACGTAGAAATGACCATAATTTTCACACTGGTTGCAATTATACATTTTGTACGATGGAAGACTGTTGTATTTTTATTGTATTTTATGCTTCTGGCGTTGACTTCTATGTCCCTTGCTATTCGATCTGGTGGAGCAACGCCCTTGAGCGAAGCCTAGGTTGCCCGGAACGTAGAAATGACTTGTACTTTCACACTGGTTGCAATTATTCCTGTTATACGATGGAAAAACTGTTGTACTTATGTTGTATTTTATGCTTCTGGTGTCGAATTCTAAGTCCCTAACTATTCGATCTGGTGGAGCAACGCCCTAGAGTGACGCCTCGGTTGCCCGGAATGTAGAAATGACCGTTACTTTCATACTGTTGGCAAATATACATTATATACAATGGAAAAACTGTTGTATCTATTTTATATTTTATGCTTCTGGCGCTGACTTCTTAGGTCCTAACTTTTGGATCTGGTGGAGCAACGCCCAGCAGTGAAGACCGGGTTGCCGGGAACGTAGAAATGACCATCACCATCACTCTGGCTGCAATTATTCCTGTTATACGATGGAAAAGCTGTAGTATCTTTACTGTGTTTTATGCTTCTGTCGTTGGCTCCTTAGGCCCTAACTATTGGATCTGGAGGACCAACGCCCTAGAGTGAAGGCTAGGATGCGCGCAACGTGGAAATGACCATCACGTTCACATTTGTTGCAATTATTCCCATTATACGATGGAAAAACTGTTGTATTTTTATTGTATTTTATGTTTCGGGCGTTGACTTCTAAGGCCCTAGCTATTCGATATGGTGGAGCTACGCCCTAGAGTGAAGCCTAGGTTCCCCGGAAAGTAGAAATGACCATTACCTTCACACTGTTTGCGATTATTCATTTTATACGTTGGTAAAACTGTTGTACATATATCGTATTTTTTGCTTCTGGCGTTGACTTCTTAGGCCCTAACTGTTCGATCAGGTGGAGCAACGCCCTAGTGTGAAGCCTAGGTTGCCCGGAACGTAGAAATGACCATAACTTTCATACTGGTTGCAATTACTCGTTTTATACGGTGGAAAAACTGTTGTATTTATTTTGTATTTGGTGCTTCTGGCGTTGACTTCTCAGGCCCTAACTGTTGCATGTGGTGGACCAACGCCCTAGAGTGAAGCCTAGGTTGCGCGGAACGTAGAAATCACCATATCTTTCACACTGGTTGCAATTATGCCAGTTATACGATGG
This sequence comes from Calliopsis andreniformis, assembly GCF_051401765.1. Lineage (NCBI taxonomy): Eukaryota > Metazoa > Arthropoda > Insecta > Hymenoptera > Andrenidae > Calliopsis > Calliopsis andreniformis. Next base: position 23,243,902 of record NW_027480422.1, read on the forward strand.
TAAAACTGTTGTATTTTTATTGTATTTTGTGCGTCTGGAGTTGTTTTCTTAGGCCCCAACTATTCGACCTGGTGGAGCAACGCCCTACGGTGAAGCCTAGGTTGCCCGGAACGTAGAAATGACCATCACCATCACTCTGGCTGCAATTATTCCTGTTATACGATGGAAAAGCTGTTGTATCTTTATTGTATTTTATGCTTCTGTCGTTGACTCCTTAGGCCCTAACTATTGGATCTGGTGGACCAACGCCCTAGAGTGAGGGCTAGGATGCCCGCAACGTGGAAATGACCATCACGTTCACATTTGTTGCAATTATTCCCATTATACGATGGAAAAACTGTTGTATTTTTATTGTATTTTATGTTTCGGGCGTTGACTTGTAAGGCCCTAGCTATTCGATATGGTGGAGCAACGCCCTAGAGTGAGGCCTAGGTCGTCCGAAACGTAGAAATGACCATTACTTTCACTCTGGTTGCAACTATTCATGCTATACGATGGAAAAACTGTTGTATTTTTATTGTATTTTATGCTTCTGGTGTTGACTTCTTACGCCCTAACTATTCGATCTGGTGGAGCAACGCCCTGGAATGAAGCCTGGGTTGTCCGGAACGTAGAAATGTCGGTCACCTTCACACTGTTTGCAAATATACATTATATACGATGGAAAAGCTGTTGTATCTATTTTGTATTCTATGCTTCTGGCACTGACTTCTTAGGTCCTAGCCATTCGATCTGGTGGAGCAACGCCCAGGGGTGAAGCCTAGGTTGCCCAGAACGTAGAAATGACCATTACCTTCACATTGCTTGCAATTATACATTTTATACGATGGAAAAACTGTTGTATTTTTATTGTATGTTATGCTTCTGGCGTTGACTTCTAAGTCCCTTGCTATTCGATCTGGTGGAGCTACTCCCTAGAGTGAAGCCTAGGTTCCCCGGAAAGTAGAGATGACCATTACCTTCACACTGTTTGCGATTATTCATTTTATACGTTGGTAAAACTGTTCTACATATATCGTATTTTTTGCTTCTGGCGTTGACTTCTTAGGCCCTAACTGTTCGATCAGGTGGAGCAACGCCCTAGGGTGAAGCCTGGGTTGCCCGAAACGTAGAAATGACCATATCTTTCACACTGGTTGCAATTGTCCCTGTTATACGATGGAAATGCTGTTGTATTTTTACTGTATTTTATGCTACTGGCGTTGACTTCTTAGGCCCTAACTATTCGATCTGGTGGAGCAACGCCCTGGAGTGAAGCCTAGGTTGCCCGGAAAGTGGAAATGACCATTACCTTCACACTGTTTGCAAATATACATTATATACGGTGGAAAAGCTATTGTATCTATTTTGTATTTTATGCTTCTGGCGTTGACTTCTGAGGCCCTAGCTAATCGATCTGGCGGAGTAACGCCCTAGGGTGAAGCCTAGGTTGCCCGGAACGTAGAAATGACCATAACTTTCATACTGGTTGCAATTACTCGTTTTATACGGTGGAAAAACTGTTGTATTTATTTTGTATTTGGTGCTTCTGGCGTTGACTTCTCAGGCCCTAACTGTTGGATGTGGTGGACCAACGCCCTAGAGTGAAGCCTAGGTTGCGCGGAACGTAGAAATCACCATATCTTTCACACTGGTTGCAATTATGCCAGTTATACGATGGTAAAACTGTTGTATTTTTATTGTATTTTGTGCGTCTGGAGTTGTTATCTTAGGCCCCAACTATTCGACCTGGTGGAGCAACGCCCTAGGGTGAAGCCTAGGTTGCACGGAACGTAGAAATGACCATCACCATCACTCTGGCTGCAATTATTCCTGTTATACGATGGAAAAGCTGTTGTATCTTTATTGTATTTTATGCTTCTGTCGTTGACTCCTTAGGCCCTAACTATTGGATCTGGTGGACCAACGCCCTAGAGTGAAGCCTAGGTTGCCCGGAACGTAGAAATGACAATTACCTTCCACTGTTTGTGATTATTCATTTTATACGATATAAAAGCTGTTGTATTTATATTGAATTTTATGTTTCGGGCGTTGACTTCTAAGGCCCTAACTATTCGATCTGGTGGAGCAACGCCCTAGAGTGAAGCCTATGTTGCCCGGAAAGTAGAAATGACCTTTACTTTCACACTGTTTGCAAATATACATTATACACGATGGAAGAGCTGTTGTATTTATATTGCATTTTATGCTTCGGGCGTTGACTTCTAAGGCCCTAACTATTCGATCTGATGGAGGAACGCCCTAGAGTGAAGCCTAGGTTGCCCGGAACGTAGGAATTACCATTACCTTCACACTGCTTGTGATTATTCATTTTATACGATATAAAAGCTGTTGTATTTATATTGTATTTTATGTTTCGGGCGTTGACTTCTAAGGCCCTAACTATTCGATCCGGTGGAGCAACGCCCTAGAGTGAAGCCTATGTTGCCAAGAACGTGGAAATGACCATTACCTACACACTGCTTGCAATTATTCATTTTATCCGATGGTAAAACTGTTGTACTTATGTTGTATTTTATTCTTCTGGCGTTGAATTCTAAGTCCCTAAATATTCGATCTGGTGGAGCAACGCCCTGCAGTGAAGCCTAGGTTGCCCGGAACGTAGAAATGACCATTTCCTACACACTGTTTGCAAATATACATTATATACCATGGAAAAGCTGTTGTATCTATTTTGTATTTTATGCTTCTGGCGCTGACTTCTTAGTCCCTAGCTATTCGGTCAGGTGGAGCATCGCCCTAGGGTGAAGCCTAGGTTGCCCGGAACGTAGAAATGACCATCACCTTCACTCTGGTTGCAATTATTCCTTTTATACGATGGAAAAACTGTTGTATTTTTCTTGTATTTTATGCTTCTGGCGTTGACGTCTAAGTCCCTTGCTTTTCGATCTGGTGGAGCAACGCCCTTTAGCGAAGCCTAGGTTGCCCGGAACGTAGAAATGACCTGTACTTTCACACTGGCTGCAATTATTCCTGTTATACGATGGGAAAACTGTTGTACTTATGTTGCACTTTATGCTTCAGCCGTTGACTTCTAAGGCCGTAGCTATTCGATATAGTGGAGCTACGCCCTAGGGTGAAGCCTAGGTTGCGCGGAACGTAGAAATAACCATGCCATTCACACTGGTTGCATTTATTCCTGTTATACGAAGGAAAAACTGTTGTATTTATATTATATTTTATGCTTCAGCCGTTGACTTCTAAGGCCGTAGCTATTCGATATGGTGGAGCAACGCCCTAGAGTGAAGCCGAGGTTGCCCGGAAAGTAGAAATGACCATTACTTCCTCACTGTTTGCAATTATTCATTTTATACGATGGAAAAACTGTTGTATTTTTATTGTATTTTATGCTTCTGGCGTTGACTTCTAAGTCCCTTGCTTTTCGATCTGGTGGAGCAACGCCAGTGAGTGAAGCCTATGTTGCCCGGAACGTAGAAATGACCTGTACTTTCACAGTGGTTGCAATTATTCCTATTATACGATGGGAAAACTGTTGTACTTATGTTGTATTTTACGCTTCTGGAGTCGAATTCTAAGTCCCTAACTATTCGATCTGGTGGAGCAACGCCCTAGAGTGAAGCCTAGTTTGCCCGGAACGTAGAAATGACCGTTACTTTCACACTGTTTGCAAATATACATCATATACGATGTAAAAGCTGTTGTGTTTATATTGTATTTTATGCTTCTGGCGTTGACTTCTTAGGACCTAACTATACGACCTGGTGGAGCAACGCCCTAGTGTTAAGCCTAGGTTGCCCGGAACGTAGAAATGACCATAATTTTCACACTGGTTGCAATTATACATTTTGTACGATGGAAGACTGTTGTATTTTTATTGTATTTTATGCTTCTGGCGTTGACTTCTATGTCCCTTGCTATTCGATCTGGTGGAGCAACGCCCTTGAGCGAAGCCTAGGTTGCCCGGAACGTAGAAATGACTTGTACTTTCACACTGGTTGCAATTATTCCTGTTATACGATGGAAAAACTGTTGTACTTATGTTGTATTTTATGCTTCTGGTGTCGAATTCTAAGTCCCTAACTATTCGATCTGGTGGAGCAACGCCCTCGAGTGACGCCTCGGTTGCCCGGAATGTAGAAATGACCGTTACTTTCATACTGTTGGCAAATATACATTATATACAATGGAAAAACTGTTGTATCTATTTTATATTTTATGCTTCTGGCGCTGACTTCTTAGGTCCTAACTTTTGGATCTGGTGGAGCAACGCCCAGCAGTGAAGACCGGGTTGCCGGGAACGTAGAAATGACCATCACCATCACTCTGGCTGCAATTATTCCTGTTATACGATGGAAAAGCTGTAGTATCTTTATTGTGTTTTATGCTTCTGTCGTTGGCTCCTTAGGCCCTAACTATTGGATCTGGAGGGCCAACGCCCTAGAGTGAAGGCTAGGATGCGCGCAACGTGGAAATGACCATCACGTTCACATTTGTTGCAATTATTCCCATTATACGATGGAAAAACTGTTGTATTTTTATTGTATTTTATGTTTCGGGCGTTGACTTCTAAGGCCCTAGCTATTCGATATGGTGGAGCTACGCCCTAGAGTGAAGCCTAGGTTCCCCGGAAAGTAGAAATGACCATTACCTTCACACTGTTTGCGATTATTCATTTTATACGTTGGTAAAACTGTTGTACATATATCGTATTTTTTGCTTCTGGCGTTGACTTCTTAGGCCCTAACTGTTCGATCAGGTGGAGCAACGCCCTAGTGTGAAGCCTAGGTTGCCCGGAACGTAGAAATGACCATAACTTTCATACTGGTTGCAATTACTCGTTTTATACGGTGGAAAAACTGTTGTATTTATTTTGTATTTGGTGCTTCTGGCGTTGACTTCTCAGGCCCTAACTGTTGCATGTGGTGGACCAACGCCCTAGAGTGAAGCCTAGGTTGCGCGGAACGTAGAAATCACCATATCCTTCACACTGGTTGCAATTATGCCAGTTATACAATGGTAAAACTGTTGTATTTTTATTGTATTTTGTGCGTCTGGAGTTGTTTTCTTAGGCCCCAACTATTCGACCTGGTGGAGCAACGCCCTACGGTGAAGCCTAGGTTGCCCGGAACGTAGAAATGACCATCACCATCACTCTGGCTGCAATTATTCCTGTTATACGATGGAAAAGCTGTTGTATCTTTATTGTATTTTATGCTTCTGTCGTTGACTCCTTAGGCCCTAACTATTGGATCTGGTGGACCAACGCCCTAGAGTGAAGGCTAGGATGCCCGCAACGTGGAAATGACCATCACGTTCACATTTGTTGCAATTATTCCCATTATACGATGGAAAAACTGTTGTATTTTTATTGTATTTTATGTTTCGGGCGTTGACTTGTAAGGCCCTAGCTATTCGATATGGTGGAGCAACGCCCTAGAGTGAGGCCTAGGTCGTCCGAAACGTAGAAATGACCATTACTTTCACTCTGGTTGCAACTATTCATGCTATACGATGGAAAAACTGTTGTATTTTTATTGTATTTTATGCTTCTGGTGTTGACTTCTTACGCCCTAACTATTCGATCTGGTGGAGCAACGCCCTGGAATGAAGCCTGGGTTGTCCGGAACGTAGAAATGTCGGTCACCTTCACACTGTTTGCAAATATACATTATATACGATGGAAAAGCTGTTGTATCTATTTTGTATTCTATGCTTCTGGCACTGACTTCTTAGGTCCTAGCCATTCGATCTGGTGGAGCAACGCCCAGGGGTGAAGCCTAGGTTGCCCAGAACGTAGAAATGACCATTACCTTCACAGTGCTTGCAATTATACATTTTATACGATGGAAAAACTGTTGTATTTTTATTGTATGTTATGCTTCTGGCGTTGACTTCTAAGTCCCTTGCTATTCGATCTGGTGGAGCTACTCCCTAGAGTGAAGCCTAGGTTCCCCGGAAAGTAGAGATGACCATTACCTTCACACTGTTTGCGATTATTCATTTTATACGTTGGTAAAACTGTTCTACATATATCGTATTTTTTGCTTCTGGCGTTGACTTCTTAGGCCCTAACTGTTCGATCAGGTGGAGCAACGCCCTAGGGTGAAGCCTGGGTTGCCCGAAACGTAGAAATGACCATATCTTTCACACTGGTTGCAATTATCCCTGTTATACGATGGAAATGCTGTTGTATTTTTACTGTATTTTATGCTACTGGCGTTGACTTCTTAGGCCCTAACTATTCGATCTGGTGGAGCAACGCCCTGGAGTGAAGCCTAGGTTGCCTGGAAAGTGGAAATGACCATTACCTTCACACTGTTTGCAAATATACATTATATACGGTGGAAAAGCTATTGTATCTATTTTGTATTTTATGCTTCTGGCGTTGACTTCTGAGGCCCTAGCTATTCGATCTGGTGGAGTAACGCCCTAGGGTGAAGCCTAGGTTGCCCGGAACGTAGAAATGACCATAACTTTCATACTGGTTGCAATTACTCGTTTTATACGGTGGAAAAACTGTTGTATTTATTTTGTATTTGGTGCTTCTGGCGTTGACTTCTCAGGCCCTAACTGTTGGATGTGGTGGACCAACGCCCTAGAGTGAAGCCTAGGTTGCGCGGAACGTAGAAATCACCATATCTTTCACACTGGTTGCAATTATGCCAGTTATACGATGGTAAAACTGTTGTATTTTTATTGTATTTTGTGCGTCTGGAGTTGTTATCTTAGGCCCCAACTATTCGACCTGGTGGAGCAACGCCCTAGGGTGAAGCCTAGGTTGCACGGAACGTAGAAATGACCATCACCATCACTCTGGCTGCAATTATTCCTGTTATACGATGGAAAAGCTGTTGTACCTTTATTGTATTTTATGCTTCTGTCGTTGACTCCTTAGGCCCTAACTATTGGATCTGGTGGACCAACGCCCTAGAGTGAAGCCTAGGTTGCCCGGAACGTAGAAATGACAATTACCTTCCACTGTTTGTGATTATTCATTTTATACGATATAAAAGCTGTTGTATTTATATTGAATTTTATGTTTCGGGCGTTGACTTCTAAGGCCCTAACTATTCGATCTGGTGGAGCAACGCCCTAGAGTGAAGCCTATGTTGCCCGGAAAGTAGAAATGACCTTTACTTTCACACTGTTTGCAAATATACATTATACACGATGGAAGAGCTGTTGTATTTATATTGCATTTTATGCTTCGGGCGTTGACTTCTAAGGCCCTAACTATTCGATCTGATGGAGGAACGCCCTAGAGTGAAGCCTAGGTTGCCCGGAACGTAGGAATTACCATTACCTTCACACTGCTTGTGATTATTCATTTTATACGATATAAAAGCTGTTGTATTTATATTGTATTTTATGTTTCGGGCGTTGACTTCTAAGGCCCTAACTATTCGATCTGGTGGAGCAACGCCCTAGAGTGAAGCCTATGTTGCCAAGAACGTGGAAATGACCATTACCTACACACTGCTTGCAATTATTCATTTTATCCGATGGTAAAACTGTTGTACTTATGTTGTATTTTATTCTTCTGGCGTTGAATTCTAAGTCCCTAAATATTCGATCTGGTGGAGCAACGCCCTGCAGTGAAGCCTAGGTTGCCCGGAACGTAGAAATGACCATTTCCTACACACTGTTTGCAAATATACATTATATACCATGGAAAAGCTGTTGTATCTATTTTGTATTTTATGCTTCTGGCGCTGACTTCTTAGTCCCTAGCTATTCGGTCAGGTGGAGCATCGCCCTAGGGTGAAGCCTAGGTTGCCCGGAACGTAGAAATGACCATCACCTTCACTCTGGTTGCAATTATTCCTTTTATACGATGGAAAAACTGTTGTATTTTTCTTGTATTTTATGCTTCTGGCGTTGACGTCTAAGTCCCTTGCTTTTCGATCTGGTGGAGCAACGCCCTTTAGCGAAGCCTAGGTTGCCCGGAACGTAGAAATGACCTGTACTTTCACACTGGCTGCAATTATTCCTGTTATACGATGGGAAAACTGTTGTACTTATGTTGCACTTTATGCTTCAGCCGTTGACTTCTAAGGCCGTAGCTATTCGATATAGTGGAGCTACGCCCTAGGGTGAAGCCTAGGTTGCGCGGAACGTAGAAATAACCATGCCTTTCACACTGGTTGCATTTATTCCTGTTATACGAAGGAAAAACTGTTGTATTTATATTATATTTTATGCTTCAGCCGTTGACTTCTAAGGCCGTAGCTATTCGATATGGTGGAGCAACGCCCTAGAGTGAAGCCGAGGTTGCCCGGAAAGTAGAAATGACCATTACTTCCTCACTGTTTGCAATTATTCATTTTATACGATGGAAAAACTGTTGTATTTTTATTGTATTTTATGCTTCTGGCGTTGACTTCTAAGTCCCTTGCTTTTCGATCTGGTGGAGCAACGCCACTGAGTGAAGCCTATGTTGCCCGGAACGTAGAAATGACCTGTACTTTCACAGTGGTTGCAATTATTCCTATTATACGATGGGAAAACTGTTGTACTTATGTTGTATTTTACGCTTCTGGAGTCGAATTCTAAGTCCCTAACTATTCGATCTGGTGGAGCAACGCCCTAGAGTGAAGCCTAGTTTGCCCGGAACGTAGAAATGACCGTTACTTTCACACTGTTTGCAAATATACATTATAGACGATGGAAAAGCTGTTGCATTTATATTGTATTTCATGCTTCTGGCGTTGACTTCTTAGGTCCTAACTATTTGTTCTGGTGGAGCACCGGCCTAGAGTGAAGCCTAGGCTGCCCAGAACGTAGAAATGACCATTACTTTCACACTGTTTGCAAATATACATTATATACGATGGAAATGCTGTTGTATTTATATTGTATTTTATGCTTCTGCCGTTCACGTCTTGGGTCCTAACTATTTGAGCTGGTGGACCAACGCCCTAGAGTGAAGCCTAGGTTGCACGGAACGTTGTAATGACCATCACTTTCACATTTGTTGCAATTATTCCCGTTATACGACGGATAAACTGTTGTATTTTTATTGTATTTTAGGTTTCGGGCGTTGACTTCTAAGGCCGTAGCTATTCTATCTGGAGGAGCAACGCCCTAGAGTGAAGCCTAGGTTGCCCGGAATGTAGAAATGACCATAGCTTTCACACTGGTTGCAATTATTCCTGTTATACAAGGGAAAAACTGTTGTCTTTATATTGTATTTTATGCTTCTGGCGTTGAATTCTTAGGCCCTAACTATTCGATTTGGTGGAGCAACGCTCTAGAGTGAAGCCTAGGTTGCCCGGAAAGTAGAAATGACCATTACTTCTACAGTGTTTGCAATTATTCATTTTATACAATGGAAAAACTGTTGTATTTTTATTGTTTTTTATAGTTATGGCGTCGAATTCTAAGGCCGTAGCTATTCGATGTGGTGGAGCAATGCCCTAGAGTGAAGCCTAGGATGCCCGAAACGTAGAAATGACCATATCTATCGCACTGTTTGCAATTATTCCCGTTATACGATTGAAAAACTGTTGTATTTTAATTGTATTTTATGCTTCTGGCGTTGACATCTAAGGCCGCAGCTATTCGATGTGGTGGAGCAACGCCCTAGAGTGAAGCCTAGGTTGCCCGGAACGTAGAAATGACAATAACATTCATACTGGTTGCAATTATTCGTTTTATACGATGGAAAAACTGTTGTATTTATATTGTATTTATGCTTCTGGCGTTGACTTCTTAGGTCCTATCTATTTGATCTGGTGGAGCACCGGCCTAGAGTGAAGCCTAGGCTGCCCAGAACGTAGAAATGACCGTTACTTTCACACTGGTTGCAATTATTCCTGTTATACAAGGGAAAAGCTGTTGTATTTATATTGTATTTTATGCTTCTGGCGTTGAATTCTTAGGCCCTAACTATTCGATCTGGTGGAGCAACACCCTAGGGTGAAGCCTAGGTTGCCCGGAATGAAGAAGTGACCATCACTTTCACACTGTTGGCAAATATACATTATATACAATGGAAAAACTGTTGTATCTATTTTATATTTTATGCTTCTGGCGCTGACTTCTTAGGTCCTAACTTTTGGATCTGGTGGAGCAACGCCCAGCAGTGAAGACCGGGTTGCCGGGAACGTAGAAATGACCATCACCATCACTCTGGCTGCAATTATTCCTGTTATACGATGGAAAAGCTGTAGTATCTTTATTGTGTTTTATGCTTCTGTCGTTGGCTCCTTAGGCCCTAACTATTGGATCTGGAGGGCCAACGCCCTAGAGTGAAGGCTAGGATGCGCGCAACGTGGAAATGACCATCACGTTCACATTTGTTGCAATTATTCCCATTATACGATGGAAAAACTGTTGTATTTTTATTGTATTTTATGTTTCGGGCGTTGACTTCTAAGGCCCTAGCTATTCGATATGGTGGAGCTACGCCCTAGAGTGAAGCCTAGGTTCCCCGGAAAGTAGAAATGACCATTACCTTCACACTGTTTGCGATTATTCATTTTATACGTTGGTAAAACTGTTGTACATATATCGTATTTTTTGCTTCTGGCGTTGACTTCTTAGGCCCTAACTGTTCGATCAGGTGGAGCAACGCCCTAGTGTGAAGCCTAGGTTGCCCGGAACGTAGAAATGACCATAACTTTCATACTGGTTGCAATTACTCGTTTTATACGGTGGAAAAACTGTTGTATTTATTTTGTATTTGGTGCTTCTGGCGTTGACTTCTCAGGCCCTAACTGTTGCATGTGGTGGACCAACGCCCTAGAGTGAAGCCTAGGTTGCGCGGAACGTAGAAATCACCATATCTTTCACACTGGTTGCAATTATGCCAGTTATACAATGGTAAAACTGTTGTATTTTTATTGTATTTTGTGCGTCTGGAGTTGTTTTCTTAGGCCCCAACTATTCGACCTGGTGGAGCAACGCCCTACGGTGAAGCCTAGGTTGCCCGGAACGTAGAAATGACCATCACCATCACTCTGGCTGCAATTATTCCTGTTATACGATGGAAAAGCTGTTGTATCTTTATTGTATTTTATGCTTCTGTCGTTGACTCCTTAGGCCCTAACTATTGGATCTGGTGGACCAACGCCCTAGAGTGAAGGCTAGGATGCCCGCAACGTGGAAATGACCATCACGTTCACATTTGTTGCAATTATTCCCATTATACGATGGAAAAACTGTTGTATTTTTATTGTATTTTATGTTTCGGGCGTTGACTTGTAAGGCCCTAGCTATTCGATATGGTGGAGCAACGCCCTAGAGTGAGGCCTAGGTCGTCCGAAACGTAGAAATGACCATTACTTTCACTCTGGTTGCAACTATTCATGCTATACGATGGAAAAACTGTTGTATTTTTATTGTATTTTATGCTTCTGGTGTTGACTTCTTACGCCCTAACTATTCGATCTGGTGGAGCAACGCCCTGGAATGAAGCCTGGGTTGTCCGGAACGTAGAAATGTCGGTCACCTTCACACTGTTTGCAAATATACATTATATACGATGGAAAAGCTGTTGTATCTATTTTGTATTCTATGCTTCTGGCACTGACTTCTTAGGTCCTAGCCATTCGATCTGGTGGAGCAACGCCCAGGGGTGAAGCCTAGGTTGCCCAGAACGTAGAAATGACCATTACCTTCACAGTGCTTGCAATTATACATTTTATACGATGGAAAAACTGTTGTATTTTTATTGTATGTTATGCTTCTGGCGTTGACTTCTAAGTCCCTTGCTATTCGATCTGGTGGAGCTACTCCCTAGAGTGAAGCCTAGGTTCCCCGGAAAGTAGAGATGACCATTACCTTCACACTGTTTGCGATTATTCATTTTATACGTTGGTAAAACTGTTCTACATATATCGTATTTTTTGCTTCTGGCGTTGACTTCTTAGGCCCTAACTGTTCGATCAGGTGGAGCAACGCCCTAGGGTGAAGCCTGGGTTGCCCGAAACGTAGAAATGACCATATCTTTCACACTGGTTGCAATTATCCCTGTTATACGATGGAAATGCTGTTGTATTTTTACTGTATTTTATGCTACTGGCGTTGACTTCTTAGGCCCTAACTATTCGATCTGGTGGAGCAACGCCCTGGAGTGAAGCCTAGGTTGCCCGGAAAGTGGAAATGACCATTACCTTCACACTGTTTGCAAATATACATTATATACGGTGGAAAAGCTATTGTATCTATTTTGTATTTTATGCTTCTGGCGTTGACTTCTGAGGCCCTAGCTATTCGATCTGGTGGAGTAACGCCCTAGGGTGAAGCCTAGGTTGCCCGGAACGTAGAAATGACCATAACTTTCATACTGGTTGCAATTACTCGTTTTATACGGTGGAAAAACTGTTGTATTTATTTTGTATTTGGTGCTTCTGGCGTTGACTTCTCAGGCCCTAACTGTTGGATGTGGTGGACCAACGCCCTAGAGTGAAGCCTAGGTTGCGCGGAACGTAGAAATCACCATATCTTTCACACTGGTTGCAATTATGCCAGTTATACGATGGTAAAACTGTTGTATTTTTATTGTATTTTGTGCGTCTGGAGTTGTTATCTTAGGCCCCAACTATTCGACCTGGTGGAGCAACGCCCTAGGGTGAAGCCTAGGTTGCACGGAACGTAGAAATGACCATCACCATCACTCTGGCTGCAATTATTCCTGTTATACGATGGAAAAGCTGTTGTATCTTTATTGTATTTTATGCTTCTGTCGTTGACTCCTTAGGCCCTAACTATTGGATCTGGTGGACCAACGCCCTAGAGTGAAGCCTAGGTTGCCCGGAACGTAGAAATGACAATTACCTTCCACTGTTTGTGATTATTCATTTTATACGATATAAAAGCTGTTGTATTTATATTGAATTTTATGTTTCGGGCGTTGACTTCTAAGGCCCTAACTATTCGATCTGGTGGAGCAACGCCCTAGAGTGAAGCCTATGTTGCCCGGAAAGTAGAAATGACCTTTACTTTCACACTGTTTGCAAATATACATTATACACGATGGAAGAGCTGTTGTATTTATATTGCATTTTATGCTTCGGGCGTTGACTTCTAAGGCCCTAACTATTCGATCTGATGGAGGAACGCCCTAGAGTGAAGCCTAGGTTGCCCGGAACGTAGGAATTACCATTACCTTCACACTGCTTGTGATTATTCATTTTATACGATATAAAAGCTGTTGTATTTATATTGTATTTTATGTTTCGGGCGTTGACTTCTAAGGCCCTAACTATTCGATCTGGTGGAGCAACGCCCTAGAGTGAAGCCTATGTTGCCAAGAACGTGGAAATGACCATTACCTACACACTGCTTGCAATTATTCATTTTATCCGATGGTAAAACTGTTGTACTTATGTTGTATTTTATTCTTCTGGCGTTGAATTCTAAGTCCCTAAATATTCGATCTGGTGGAGCAACGCCCTGCAGTGAAGCCTAGGTTGCCCGGAACGTAGAAATGACCATTTCCTACACACTGTTTGCAAATATACATTATATACCATGGAAAAGCTGTTGTATCTATTTTGTATTTTATGCTTCTGGCGCTGACTTCTTAGTCCCTAGCTATTCGGTCAGGTGGAGCATCGCCCTAGGGTGAAGCCTAGGTTGCCCGGAACGTAGAAATGACCATCACCTTCACTCTGGTTGCAATTATTCCTTTTATACGATGGAAAAACTGTTGTATTTTTCTTGTATTTTATGCTTCTGGCGTTGACGTCTAAGTCCCTTGCTTTTCGATCTGGTGGAGCAACGCCCTTTAGCGAAGCCTAGGTTGCCCGGAACGTAGAAATGACCTGTACTTTCACACTGGCTGCAATTATTCCTGTTATACGATGGGAAAACTGTTGTACTTATGTTGCACTTTATGCTTCAGCCGTTGACTTCTAAGGCCGTAGCTATTCGATATAGTGGAGCTACGCCCTAGGGTGAAGCCTAGGTTGCGCGGAACGTAGAAATAACCATGCCTTTCACACTGGTTGCATTTATTCCTGTTATACGAAGGAAAAACTGTTGTATTTATATTATATTTTATGCTTCAGCCGTTGACTTCTAAGGCCGTAGCTATTCGATATGGTGGAGCAACGCCCTAGAGTGAAGCCGAGGTTGCCCGGAAAGTAGAAATGACCATTACTTCCTCACTGTTTGCAATTATTCATTTTATACGATGGAAAAACTGTTGTATTTTTATTGTATTTTATGCTTCTGGCGTTGACTTCTAAGTCCCTTGCTTTTCGATCTGGTGGAGCAACGCCACTGAGTGAAGCCTATGTTGCCCGGAACGTAGAAATGACCTGTACTTTCACAGTGGTTGCAATTATTCCTATTATACGATGGGAAAACTGTTGTACTTATGTTGTATTTTACGCTTCTGGAGTCGAATTCTAAGTCCCTAACTATTCGATCTGGTGGAGCAACGCCCTAGAGTGAAGCCTAGTTTGCCCGGAACGTAGAAATGACCGTTACTTTCACACTGTTTGCAAATATACATTATAGACGATGGAAAAGCTGTTGCATTTATATTGTATTTCATGCTTCTGGCGTTGACTTCTTAGGTCCTAACTATTTGTTCTGGTGGAGCACCGGCCTAGAGTGAAGCCTAGGCTGCCCAGAACGTAGAAATGACCATTACTTTCACACTGTTTGCAAATATACATTATATACGATGGAAATGCTGTTGTATTTATATTGTATTTTATGCTTCTGCCGTTCACGTCTTGGGTCCTAACTATTTGAGCTGGTGGACCAACGCCCTAGAGTGAAGCCTAGGTTGCACGGAACGTTGTAATGACCATCACTTTCACATTTGTTGCAATTATTCCCGTTATACGACGGATAAACTGTTGTATTTTTATTGTATTTTAGGTTTCGGGCGTTGACTTCTAAGGCCGTAGCTATTCTATCTGGAGGAGCAACGCCCTAGAGTGAAGCCTAGGTTGCCCGGAATGTAGAAATGACCATAGCTTTCACACTGGTTGCAATTATTCCTGTTATACAAGGGAAAAACTGTTGTCTTTATATTGTATTTTATGCTTCTGGCGTTGAATTCTTAGGCCCTAACTATTCGATTTGGTGGAGCAACGCTCTAGAGTGAAGCCTAGGTTGCCCGGAAAGTAGAAATGACCATTACTTCTACAGTGTTTGCAATTATTCATTTTATACAATGGAAAAACTGTTGTATTTTTATTGTTTTTTATAGTTATGGCGTCGAATTCTAAGGCCGTAGCTATTCGATGTGGTGGAGCAATGCCCTAGAGTGAAGCCTAGGATGCCCGAAACGTAGAAATGACCATATCTATCGCACTGTTTGCAATTATTCCCGTTATACGATTGAAAAACTGTTGTATTTTAATTGTATTTTATGCTTCTGGCGTTGACATCTAAGGCCGCAGCTATTCGATGTGGTGGAGCAACGCCCTAGAGTGAAGCCTAGGTTGCCCGGAACGTAGAAATGACAATAACATTCATACTGGTTGCAATTATTCGTTTTATACGATGGAAAAACTGTTGTATTTATATTGTATTTATGCTTCTGGCGTTGACTTCTTAGGTCCTATCTATTTGATCTGGTGGAGCGCCGGCCTAGAGTGAAGCCTAGGCTGCCCAGAACGTAGAAATGACCGTTACTTTCACACTGGTTGCAATTATTCCTGTTATACAAGGGAAAAACTGTTGTATTTATATTGTATTTTATGCTTCTGGCGTTGAATTCTTAGGCCCTAACTATTCGATCTGGTGGAGCAACACCCTAGGGTGAAGCCTAGGTTGCCCGGAATGAAGAAGTGACCATCACTTTCACACTGGTGGCAATTATTCTTGTTATACGATGGAAAAACTGTTGTATTTATTTTGTATCTTATGCCTCAGCCGTTGACTTCTAAGGCCGTAGCTATTCTATGTGGTGGAGCAACGCCCTAGAGTGAAGCCTAGGTTGCCCGGAAAGTAGAAGTGACCATTACTTCCACACTGTTTGTAATTATTCATTTTATACAAGGGAAAAACTGTTGTATTTATATTGTATTTTATAATTATGGCGTTGTCTTCTAGGGCTGTAGCTATTCGATGTGGTTGAACAACGCCCTAGAGTGAAGCCTAGGTTACCCGGAACGTAGAAATGACCAGTAGTTTCACACTGGTTGCAGTTATTCCTGTTATACATTGGAAAAACTGTTCTATTTATTTTGAATTTCATGTTTCGGGCGTTGACTTCTAAGGCCCTAACTATTCGATCAGGAGGAGCAACGCCCTAGAGTGAAGCCTAGATTGCCTGGAACGTATAAATGACCATTACTTTCACACTGGTTGCAATTATTCGTTCTATACAATGGAAAAACTGTTTTATTTATTTTCCTATATCATGCTTCGGGCGTTGACTTCTAAGGCCCTAACTATTCGATCTGGTGGAGCAACGCCCTAGAGTGAAGCCTAGATTGCCCGGAACGTAGAAATGACCTTTACTTTCACACTGTTTGCAAATATACATTATACACGATGGAAGAGCTGTTGTATTTATATTGCATTTTATGCTTCGGGCGTTGACTTCTAAGGCCCTAACTATTCGATCTGATGGAGGAACGCCCTAGAGTGAAGCCTAGGTTGCCCGGAACGTAGGAATTACCATTACCTTCACACTGCTTGTGATTATTCATTTTATACGATATAAAAGCTGTTGTATTTATATTGTATTTTATGTTTCGGGCGTTGACTTCTAAGGCCCTAACTATTCGATCTGGTGGAGCAACGCCCTAGAGTGAAGCCTATGTTGCCAAGAACGTGGAAATGACCATTACCTACACACTGCTTGCAATTATTCATTTTATCCGATGGTAAAACTGTTGTACTTATGTTGTATTTTATTCTTCTGGCGTTGAATTCTAAGTCCCTAAATATTCGATCTGGTGGAGCAACGCCCTGCAGTGAAGCCTAGGTTGCCCGGAACGTAGAAATGACCATTTCCTACACACTGTTTGCAAATATACATTATATACCATGGAAAAGCTGTTGTATCTATTTTGTATTTTATGCTTCTGGCGCTGACTTCTTAGTCCCTAGCTATTCGGTCAGGTGGAGCATCGCCCTAGGGTGAAGCCTAGGTTGCCCGGAACGTAGAAATGACCATCACCTTCACTCTGGTTGCAATTATTCCTTTTATACGATGGAAAAACTGTTGTATTTTTCTTGTATTTTATGCTTCTGGCGTTGACGTCTAAGTCCCTTGCTTTTCGATCTGGTGGAGCAACGCCCTTTAGCGAAGCCTAGGTTGCCCGGAACGTAGAAATGACCTGTACTTTCACACTGGCTGCAATTATTCCTGTTATACGATGGGAAAACTGTTGTACTTATGTTGCACTTTATGCTTCAGCCGTTGACTTCTAAGGCCGTAGCTATTCGATATAGTGGAGCTACGCCCTAGGGTGAAGCCTAGGTTGCGCGGAACGTAGAAATAACCATGCCTTTCACACTGGTTGCATTTATTCCTGTTATACGAAGGAAAAACTGTTGTATTTATATTATATTTTATGCTTCAGCCGTTGACTTCTAAGGCCGTAGCTATTCGATATGGTGGAGCAACGCCCTAGAGTGAAGCCGAGGTTGCCCGGAAAGTAGAAATGACCATTACTTCCTCACTGTTTGCAATTATTCATTTTATACGATGGAAAAACTGTTGTATTTTTATTGTATTTTATGCTTCTGGCGTTGACTTCTAAGTCCCTTGCTTTTCGATCTGGTGGAGCAACGCCACTGAGTGAAGCCTATGTTGCCCGGAACGTAGAAATGACCTGTACTTTCACAGTGGTTGCAATTATTCCTATTATACGATGGGAAAACTGTTGTACTTATGTTGTATTTTACGCTTCTGGAGTCGAATTCTAAGTCCCTAACTATTCGATCTGGTGGAGCAACGCCCTAGAGTGAAGCCTAGTTTGCCCGGAACGTAGAAATGACCGTTACTTTCACACTGTTTGCAAATATACATTATAGACGATGGAAAAGCTGTTGCATTTATATTGTATTTCATGCTTCTGGCGTTGACTTCTTAGGTCCTAACTATTTGTTCTGGTGGAGCACCGGCCTAGAGTGAAGCCTAGGCTGCCCAGAACGTAGAAATGACCATTACTTTCACACTGTTTGCAAATATACATTATATACGATGGAAATGCTGTTGTATTTATATTGTATTTTATGCTTCTGCCGTTCACGTCTTGGGTCCTAACTATTTGAGCTGGTGGACCAACGCCCTAGAGTGAAGCCTAGGTTGCACGGAACGTTGTAATGACCATCACTTTCACATTTGTTGCAATTATTCCCGTTATACGACGGATAAACTGTTGTATTTTTATTGTATTTTAGGTTTCGGGCGTTGACTTCTAAGGCCGTAGCTATTCTATCTGGAGGAGCAACGCCCTAGAGTGAAGCCTAGGTTGCCCGGAATGTAGAAATGACCATAGCTTTCACACTGGTTGCAATTATTCCTGTTATACAAGGGAAAAACTGTTGTCTTTATATTGTATTTTATGCTTCTGGCGTTGAATTCTTAGGCCCTAACTATTCGATTTGGTGGAGCAACGCTCTAGAGTGAAGCCTAGGTTGCCCGGAAAGTAGAAATGACCATTACTTCTACAGTGTTTGCAATTATTCATTTTATACAATGGAAAAACTGTTGTATTTTTATTGTTTTTTATAGTTATGGCGTCGAATTCTAAGGCCGTAGCTATTCGATGTGGTGGAGCAATGCCCTAGAGTGAAGCCTAGGATGCCCGAAACGTAGAAATGACCATATCTATCGCACTGTTTGCAATTATTCCCGTTATACGATTGAAAAACTGTTGTATTTTAATTGTATTTTATGCTTCTGGCGTTGACATCTAAGGCCGCAGCTATTCGATGTGGTGGAGCAACGCCCTAGAGTGAAGCCTAGGTTGCCCGGAACGTAGAAATGACAATAACATTCATACTGGTTGCAATTATTCGTTTTATACGATGGAAAAACTGTTGTATTTATATTGTATTTATGCTTCTGGCGTTGACTTCTTAGGTCCTATCTATTTGATCTGGTGGAGCACCGGCTTAGAGTGAAGCCTAGGCTGCCCAGAACGTAGAAATGACCGTTACTTTCACACTGGTTGCAATTATTCCTGTTATACAAGGGAAAAACTGTTGTATTTATATTGTATTTTATGCTTCTGGCGTTGAATTCTTAGGCCCTAACTATTCGATCTGGTGGAGCAACACCCTAGGGTGAAGCCTAGGTTGCCCGGAATGAAGAAGTGACCATCACTTTCACACTGGTGGCAATTATTCTTGTTATACGATGGAAAAACTGTTGTATTTATTTTGCATTTTATGCCTCAGCCGTTGACTTCTAAGGCCGTAGCTATTCTATGTGGTGGAGCAACGCCCTAGAGTGAAGCCTAGGTTGCCCGGAAAGTAGAAGTGACCATTACTTCCACACTGTTTGTAATTATTCATTTTATACAAGGGAAAAACTGTTGTATTTATATTGTATTTTATAATTATGGCGTTGTCTTCTAGGGCTGTAGCTATTCGATGTGGTTGAACAACGCCCTAGAGTGAAGCCTAGGTTACCCGGAACGTAGAAATGACCAGTAGTTTCACACTGGTTGCAGTTATTCCTGTTATACATTGGAAAAACTGTTCTATTTATTTTGAATTTCATGTTTCGGGCGTTGACTTCTAAGGCCCTAACTATTCGATCAGGAGGAGCAACGCCCTAGAGTAAAGCCTAGATTGCCTGGAACGTATAAATGACCATTACTTTCACACTGGTTGCAATTATTCGTTCTATACAATGGAAAAACTGTTTTATTTATTTTCCTATATCATGCTTCGGGCGTTGACTTCTAAGGCCCTAACTATTCGATCTGGTGGAGCAACGCCCTAGAGTGAAGCCTAGATTGCCCGGAACGTATAAATGACCATTGCTTTCACACTGTTTGTAATTATTCATTTTGTACGATGGAAAAGCTGTTGTACTTATGTTGTATTTTATTCTTCTGGCGTTAAACTCTTAGTCCCCAGCTATTCTATCTGGTGAAGCAACGCCCTAAAGTGAAGCCTAGGTTACCCGGATCGTAGAAATGACCAGTACCTTCACACTGGTTGCAGTTGTTCCTGTTATACAATGGAAAAACTGTTACATTTTTATTGTATTTTATCCTTCTGGCGTTGTATTCAAAGTTCCTAACTATTCGATCTGGTGGAGCAACGTCCTACAGCTAAGCCTAGGTTGCCGGGACCGTAGAAATAATTTTTACTTTCACACTCTTTGCAAATATACATCATAGGCGATGGAAAAGCTGTTGTATTTATATTGTATTTTATGCTTCTGGCGCTGACTTCTTAGGTCCTAACTGTTGGATCTGGTGGAGCAACGGACAGGTGTGAAGCCTTGGTTGCGCGGAACGTAGAAATGACCATAGCTGTCACACTGGTTTCAATTATTCCTGTTATGCAGTGGAAAAACTGTTGTATTTATATTGTATTTTATGCTTCTGGCATTGACTTCTAAGGCCCTAACTATTCGATGTGGTGGAGCAACGCCCTAGAGTGAAGCCTAGGTTGCCCGGAATGTAGAAATGACCATAGCTTTCACACTGGTTGCAATTATTCCTGTTATACAAGGGAAAAACTGTTGTATTTATATTGTATTTTATGCTTCTGGCGTTGAATTGTTAGGCCCTAACTATTCGATCTGGTGGAGCAACACCCTAGGGTGAAGCCTAGGTTGCCCGGAATGAAGAAGTGACCATCACTTTCACACTTGTGGCAATTATTCCTGTTATACGATGGAAAAACTCTTGTATTTAATTTGTATTTTATGCTTCTGGCGTTGACTTCTTAGGCCCTAACTAGTGGATCTGGTGGAGCAACGACCTAGGGTGAAACCTAGGTTGCCCGGAACGTAGAAATGACCGTAACTTTCATACTGGTTGCAATTATTCGTTTTAAACGATGGAAAAACTGTTGTATTTATATTGTATTTTATGCTTCTGGCGTAGACTTCTAAGGACCTAACTATTGGATCTGGTGGACCAACGCCCTAGTGTGAAGCTTAGGTTGCCCGGAACGTAGAAATGACCACAACTTTCATACTGGTTGCAATTACTCGTTTTATACGATGGAAAAACTGTTGTATTTATATTGTACTTTATGCTTCTGGCGTTGGCTTCTAAGGCAGTAGCTTTTCGATGTGGTGGAGAATCGCCCTAGGGTGATGCCTGGGTTGCCCGGAACGTAGAAATGACCGTACCTTTCACACTGGTTGCAATTATTCCTGTTATACGATGGAAAAACTGTTGTATTTATATTGCATTTTATGCTTCGGGCGTTGACTTCAAAGGACCTAACTATTCGATCTGGGGGAGCAACGACCTAGTGTGAAGCCTAGGTTGTCCGGAACGTAGAAATGACCATAACCTTCACACCGGTTGCAAATATTCGTTTTATACGATGGAAAAGCTGTTGTATTTATATTGTATATTATGCTTCTGTCGTTGGCTTAGTAGGCCCTAACTAGTGGATCTGGTGGAGCAACGCCCTAGGCTGAAGTCTAGGTTGTCCGGAACGGAGAAATGACCATAACCTTCACACTGGTTGCAGTTATTCGTTTTATACGATGGAAAAACTATTGTATTTTTATTGTATTTTATGCTCCGGGCGTTGACTTCTACTGCCCTAACTATTCGATCTGGTGGAGCAACGCCCTAGGGTGAAGCCTAGGTTTCCCGGAACGTAGAAATGACCATAACATTCATACTGGTTGCAATTATTCGTTTTATACGGTGGAAAAACTGTTGTACTTATTTTGTATTTCATGCTTCTGGCGTTTCCTTCTTAGGCCCTAACTAGTGGATCTGGTGGAGCAACGCCCTAGGCTGAAGCCTAGCTTGCCCGGAACGTAGAAATGACCATAACTTTCATACTGGTTGCAATTATTCGTTTTATACAATGGAAAAACTGTTGTATTTTTATTGCATTTTATGCTTCGGGCGTTAACTTCTAAGGCCCTAACTATTCGATATGGTGGAGCAACGTCCTAGGGTGAAGCCTAGGCTGCCCGGAACGTAGAAAGGACCATTACTTTCACACTGGTTGCAATTTTTCCTGTTATACGATGGAAAAGCTGTTGTATTTACATTGTACTTTATGCTTCGGGCGTTGACTTCTAAGGCCGTAGCTATTCGATGTGGTGGAGCAACGCCCTAGAGAGAAGCCTAGGCTGCCCGGAACGTAGAAAAGACCATATCTTTCACACTGGTTGCAAATATTCCTGTTATACGATGGAAAAGCTGTTGTATTTATATTGTATTTTATGCTTCGGGCGTTGACTTCTTAGGCCCTAACTATTGGATCTGGTAGAGCAACGCCATAGAGTGAAGCCTAGATTGCCCGGAACGTAGAAATGACCATGACCTTTACGCTTGTGGCAATTATTCCCTATACGCGATGAAAAAACTGCTTTATTTTTATTGTAATTTATGCTTCAGGCGTTGACTTCTAAGGCCGTAGCTATTCGATGCGGTGGAGCACCGCCTTAGAGTGAAGCCTAGGTTGCGCGGAACGTAGAAATGACCATTACTTCCACACTGTTAGTAATTATTCATTTTATACAATGGAAAAGCTGTTGTATTTATACTGTATTTTATGCTTCTGGCGATGACTTCCACGGCACTCAGTATTCGATGTGGTGGAGCAACGCCCTAGAGCGAAACCTAGGTTGCCCGGAACGTAGAAATGACCATTACTTTTACACAGGTTGCAATTATTCCTGTTATACGATGAAGAACTGTTGCATTTATTTTGTATTTTATGCTTCTGGCGTTGACTTCTTAGGCCCTAACTATTGGAACTGGTGGAGCAACGCCCTGGAGTGAAGCCTAGGTTGCCCGGAACGTTGAAATGACCATAACTTTCATACTGGTTGCAATTATTCGTTTTACACGATGGGAAAACTGTTGTATTTTTATTGTATTTTATGCTTCTGGCGATGACTTCTAAGTCCCTTGCTATTCGATCTGGTGGAGCAACGCCCTTGAGCGAAGCCTGGGTTGCCCGGAGCGTAGAAATGACCTGTACTTTCACACTGGTTGCAATTAATCCTGTTATACTATGGAAAAACTGTTGTATTTTTGTTGTATTTTATGGGTCTGGAGTTGTTTTCTAAGGCCCCAACTATTCGACCTGGTGGAGCAACGACCTAGAGTGAAGCCTAGGTTGCGCGGAACGTAGAAATGACCATTACCTTCACATTGCTTGCAATTATACATTTTATACGATGGAAAAACTGTTGTATTTTTATTGTATTTTATGCTTCTGGCGTTGACTTCTAAGTCCCATGCTGTTCGATCTGGTGGAGCAACGCCCTTGAGCGAAGCCTAGGTTTCCCGGAACGTAGAACTGACCTGTACTTTCACACTGGTTGCAATTATTCCTGTTATACAATGGAAAAACTGTTGTACTTATGTTTTATTTTATGCTTCTGGCGTTAACTTCTTGGGCCCTAACTATTCGATCTGGTGGAGCAACGCCCTAGAGTGAAGCCTAGGTTGCACCGAACGTAGAAATGGCCATTACTTTCACACTGTTTGCAATTATTCATTTTATACGATGGAAAAGCTGTTGTACATATATCGCATTTTATGCTTCTAGCGTTGACTTCTTTGGCCCTAACTATTGCATCTGGTGGACCAACGCCCTAGGGTGAAGCCTAGGTTGCCCGGAACGTAGAAATGACCATTAGTTTCACGCTGGTTGCAATTATTCGTTTTATTCGATGGAAAAACTGTTGTATTTATTTTGTGTTTGGTGCTTCTGGCGTTGACTTCTTAGGCCTTATCTATTGGATGTGGTGGACCAACGCCCTAGAGCAAAACTAGGGTGCCCGGAACGTAGAAATGACCATATCTTTCACACTGGTTGCAATTATTCCTGTTATACGATGGAAAAACTGTTGTATTTTTATTGTATTTTATGCTTCAGGTGTTGACTTCTAAGGCCCTAACTATTCGACCTGGTGGAGCAACGCCCTAGAGTGAAGCCTAGGTTGCGCGGAACGTAGAAATGACCATTACCTTCACATTGCTTGCAATTATACATTTTATACAATGGAAAAACTGTTGTACTTATGTTTTATTTTATGCTTCTGGCGTCGAATTCTAAGTCCCTAGCTGTTGGACCTGGTTGAGCAACGCCCTAGAGTGACGCCTAGGTCGCCCGAAACGTACAAATGACCATTACCTTCACACTGTTTGCAAATATACATTATATACGATGGAAAAGCTGTTGTATTTTTATTGTACTTTATGCTTCTGGCGTTAACTTCTTGGGCCCTAACTATTCGATCTGGTGGAGCAACGCCCTAGAGTGAAGCCTAGGTTGCCCCGAACGTAGAAATGGCCATTACTTTCACACTGTTTGCAATTATTCATTTTATACGATGGAAAAGCTGTTGTATTTATATTGTATTTTATGCTTCTGGCGTTGACTTCTAAGGACCTAGCTATTCGATATGGCGGAGAAACGCCCTAGAGTGAAGCCTAGGTTGCCCGGAACGTAGAAATGACCAGTACTTTCACACTGGTTGCAAATATCCGTTTTATACGATGGAAAAGCTGTTGTATTTATATTGTATTTTACGCTTCTGGCGTTGACTCCTTAGGCCCTAACTATTCGATCTGTCGGAGCAACAACCTGGAGTGAAGCCTAGGTTGCCCGGAACGCCGAAATGACCATAACTTTCACAGCGGTTGCACTTATACGTTTTATACAATGGAAAAACTGTTGTATTTATTTTGTATTTTATCCTTCTGGCGTTGACTTCTTACGCCCCAACTATTCGATCTGGTGGAGCAACGCCCTAGAGTGAAGCCTTGGTTGCTCGGAACGTAGAAATGACCAGTACTTTCACACTGGTTGCAAATATCCGTTTTATACGATGGAAAAGCTGTTGTATTTATATTGTATTTTACGCTTCTGGCGTTGACTCCTTAGGCCCTAACTATTCGATCTGTCGGAGCAACAACCTGGAGTGAAGCCTAGGTTGCCCGGAACGCAGAAATGACCATAACTTTCACACGGGTTGCAATTATCCCTTTTATACGATGGAAAAGCTGTTGTATTTTTATTGTACTTTATGCTTCTGGCGTTAACTTCTTGGGCCCTAACTATTCGATCTGGTGGAGCAACGCCCTAGAGTGAAGCCTAGGTTGCCCCGAACGTAGAAATGGCCATTACTTTCACACTGTTTGCAATTATTCATTTTATACGATGGAAAAGCTGTTGTATTTATATTGTATTTTATGCTTCTGGCGTTGACTTCTAAGGACCTAGCTATTCGATATGGCGGAGAAACGCCCTAGAGTGAAGACTAGGTTGCCCGGAACGTAGAAATGACCAGTACTTTCACACTGGTTGCAAATATCCGTTTTATACGATGGAAAAGCTGTTGTATTTATATTGTATTTTACGCTTCTGGCGTTGACTCCTTAGGCCCTAACTATTCGATCTGTCGGAGCAACAACCTGGAGTGAAGCCTAGGTTGCCCGGAACGCAGAAATGACCATAACTTTCACAGCGGTTGCACTTATACGTTTTATACAATGGAAAAACTGTTGTATTTATTTTTTATTTTATCCTTCTGGCGTTGACTTCTTACGCCCCAACTATTCGATCTGGTGGAGCAACGCCCTAGAGTGAAGCCTTGGTTGCTCGGAACGTAGAAATGACCAGTACTTTCACACTGGTTGCAAATATCCGTTTTATACGATGGAAAAGCTGTTGTATTTATATTGTATTTTACGCTTCTGGCGTTGACTCCTTAGGCCCTAACTATTCGATCTGTCGGAGCAACAACCTGGAGTGAAGCCTAGGTTGCCCGGAACGCAGAAATGACCATAACTTTCACACGGGTTGCAATTATCCCTTTTATACGATGGAAAAGCTGTTGTATTTTTATTGTACTTTATGCTTCTGGCGTTAACTTCTTGGGCCCTAACTATTCGATCTGGTGGAGCAAGGCCCTAGAGTGTAGCCTCGGTTGCCCGGAACGTAGAAATGACCATTACTTTCACACTGTTTGCAATTATTCATTTTATACGATGGAAAAGCTGTTGTATTTATATTGTATTTTATGCTTCTGGCGTTGACTTCTTGGGCCCTAACTATTGGATCTGGTGGAGCAACGCCCTAGAGCATAGCCTAGGTTGCGCTGAACGTAGAAATGACCATAACATTCTTACTGGTTGCAATTATTCATTTTATACGATGGGAAAACTGTTGTATTTATATTGTATTTTATGCTTCTGGCGCTCACTTCTAAGGCCGTAGCTCTTCGATGTGGTGGGACAACGCCCTAGAGTGAAGCCTAGGTTGTCCGGAATGTAGAAATGACCATAACATTCACTCTGATTGCACTTATTCGTTTTATACGATGGAAAAACTGTTCTATTTATTTTGTATTTTATGCTTCTGGCGTTGACTTCTTAGGCCCTAACTATTGGATCTGGTGGAGCAACGCCCTGGAGTGAAGCCTAGGTTGCCCGGAACGTAGAAATGACCACTACCTTCACACTGTTTGCAAATATACATTATATACCACGGAAAAGCTGTTGTAACTATTTTGTATTTTATGCTTCTGGCGCTGACTTCTAAGGCCCTAACTATTCGATCTGGTGGAGCAACGCCCTAGAGTGAAGCCTAGGTTGCCAGGAACGTAGAACTGACCTGTACTTTCACACTGGTTGCAATTATTCCTGTTATACGATGGAAAAGCTGTTGTACTTATGTTTTATTTTATGCTTCTGGCGTCGAATTCTAAGTCCCTAACTGTTGGACCTGGTTGAGCAACGCCCTAGAGTGACGCCTAGGTCGCCCGAAACGTACAAATGACCATTACCTTCACACTGGTTGCAATTATCCCTTTTATACGATGGAAAAGCTGTTGTATTTTTATTGTATTTTATGCTTCTGGCGTTGACTTCTAAGTCCCATGCTGTTCGATCTGGTGGAGCAACGCCCTTGAGCGAAGCCTAGGTTGCCCGGAACGTAGAACTGACCTGTACTTTCACACTGGTTGCAATTATTCCAGTTATACGATGGAAAAGCTGTTGTACTTATGTTTTATTTTATGCTTCTGGCGTCGAATTCTAAGTCCCTAACTGTTGGACCTGGTTGAGCAACGCCCTAGAGTGACGCCTAGGTCGCCCGAAACGTACAAATGACCATTACCTTCACACTGGTTGCAATTATCCCTTTTATACGATGGAAAAACTGTTGTACGTATATCGTATTTTATGCTTCTGGCGTTGACTTCTTAGGCCCTAACTATTCGATCTGGTGGAGCAACGCCCTAGGGTGATGCCTAGGTTGCCAGGAACGGAGAAACGACCATAACTTTCATACTGGTTGCAATTATTCGTTTTATACGATGGGAAAACTGTTGTATTTATATTGTATTTTATGCTTCTGGCGCTCACTTCTAAGGCCGTTGCTATTCGCTGTGGTGGGACAACGCCCTAGAGTGAAGCCTAGGTTGCCCGGAACGTAGAACTGACCATTCCGTTCACACTGGTTGCAATTATTCGTTTTGTACAATGTAAAACCTGTTGTATTTGTATTGTATTTTATGTGTCTGGTCTTATTTTCTAAGCCCCTAACTATTCGATCCGGTGGAGCACGCCCTAGAGTGAAGACTAGGTCGCGCGGAATGTAGAAATAGAGATTTCTTTCACACTGGTTGCAATTATTCCTGTTTTACGATGGAAAAACTGTTGTATTTATTTTGTATTTGATGCTCCTGGCGTTGGCTTCTTAGGCCCTAACTATTGGATCTGGTGGACCAAAGCCCTAGAGTGATGCCCAGGTTGCCCGGAACGTAGAAATGCCCATCACTTTCACAGTGGTTGGAATTATTCCTGTTATTCGATGGAAAAACTCTTGTATTTTTATTGTATTTTATGCTCCCGGCGATGACTTCTAAGGCCCTAAGTAGTCGATCTGGTGGAGCAACGCCCTAGGGTGAAGTCTAGGTTGCCTGGAACATAGAAATGACAATAACATTCATACTGGTTGCAATTATTCGTTTTATAGGATGGAAAAACTGTTATATTTATATTGTATTTATGCTTCTGGCGTTGACTTCTTAGGCCCTAACCATTCGACGTGGTGGAGCAACGCCCTAGAGCGAAACCTAGGTTGCCCGGAACGTAGAAATGACCATTAATTCCACACTGTTTGCAATTATTCATATTATACAGTGGAAAGCTGTTGTATTTATATTGTATTTTATGCTTCTGGCATTGACTTCTAAGGCCCTAACTATACGATGTGGTGGATCAACGCCCTAGCGTGAAGCCTAGGTTGCCCGGAACGTAGAAATGACCATTACTTCGACACTGTTTGCAATTATTCATATTATACAGTGGAAAAACTGTTGTATTTATAATGTATTTTATGCGTCTGGCGTTGTTTTCTAATGCCCTAACTATTCGACCTGGTGGAGCAACGCCCTAGTGTGAAGCCTAGGTTGCCGAGAACGTAGAAATGGCCATAACATTCATACTGGTTGCAATTATTCGTTTTATACGATGGAAAAACTGTTGTATTTTTATTTTATTTTATGCTTCTGGCGTTGACTTCTAAGGCCGTAGCTATTCGATGTGTTGGAGCAGCGCCCTAGGGTGAAGCCTAGGTTGCCCGGAACGTAGAAATGACCATAACTATCAGACTGGTTGCAATCATTCGTTTTATACGATGGAAAAACTGTTGTACTTATGTTGTATTTTATGCTTCTGGCGTTAACTTCTATGTCCCTTGCTATTCGATCTGGTGGAGCAACGCCCTTGAGCGAAGCCTAGGTTGCCCGGAACGTAGAATTGACCTGTACATTCACACTGCTTGCAGTTATTCCTGTCATCCAATGGAAAAACTGTTGCATTTTTATTGTATTTTATGCTTCTGGCGTTGAATTCTAGGTCCCTAAATATGCGATCTGGTGGAGCAACGACCTACAGTTAAGCCTAGGTTGCCCGGAACGTAGAAATGACCATACCTTTCAAACTGGTTGCAATTATGCCAGTTATACGATGGTAAAACTGTTGTATCTTTATTGTATTTTATGCGTCTGGAGTTGTTTTCTAAGGCCCCAACTATTCGACCTGGTGGAGCAACGCCCTAGAGTGAAGTCTAGCATGCACGGAACGTAGAAATGCCCATTTCTTTCACACTGGTTGTAATTATTCCTGTTATACGATGGAATAACTGCTCTATTTTTGTTTTATTTTATGCTTCTGGCATTGACTTCTAAGGCCCTAACTAGTCGATCTGGTGGAGCAACGCCCTAGTGTGAAGCCTAGGTTGCCCGGAACGTAGAAATGACCAAAACATTCATACTGGTTGCAATTATTCGTTTTATACGATGGAAAAACTGTTGTATTTATATTATATTTTATGCTTCAGGCGTTGACTTCTAAGGCCGTAGCTATTCGATGTGGTGGAGCAACGCCCTAGAGTGAAGCCTAGGTTGCCCGGAACGTAGAAATGACCATTCCCTTCACACTGGTTGCAATAATTCCTTTTATACGATGGAAAAACTGTTGTATTTTTATTGTATTTTATGCTTCTGGCGTTGACTTTTAAGGTCCTAGCTATTCGATCTGTTGGAGCAACGTCCAAGTGTGAAGCCTATGTTGCCCGGAACGTAGAAAAGGCCATCACTTTCACACAGGCTGCAATTATTCCTGTTATACGATGGTAAGACTGTTGTGCTTATATCGTATTTTATGCTTCTGGCGTTGGCTTCTTAGGCCCTAACTATTGGATCTGGTGGACCAAAGCCCTAGAGTGATGCCCAGCTTGCCCGGAACGTAGAAATGCCCATCACTTTCACAGTGGTTGGAATTATTCCTGTTATTCGATGGAAAAACTCTTGTATTTTTATTGTATTTTATGCTTCCGGCGTTGACTTCTAAGGCCCTAAGTAGTCGATCTGTTGGAGCAACGCCCTAGAGTGAAGCCTAGGTTGCCCGGAACGTAGAAATGACCATCACCTTCACTCTGGTTGCAATTATTCCTGTTACATGATGGAAAAACTGTTGTATTTTTATTGTATTTTATGCGTCTGGCGTTGTTTTCTAAGGCCCTAACTATTCGAACAGGTGGAACAACGCCCTAGAGTGAAGCCTAGGTTGCCCGGAACGTAGAAATGACCATTACTTTCACATTGCTTGCAATTATTCATTTCATACTGTGGGAAAACTGTTGTATTTATATTGTATTCTATGCTTCTGGCGTTGACTTCTAAGGCCGTAACCATTCGACGTGGTGGAGCAACGCCCTAGAGCGAAACCTAGGTTGCGCGGAACGTAGAAATGACCATTGCTTTCACACTCGTTGCAATTACTCCTGTTATACCATGGACAAAATGTTGGATTTTTATTGTATTTTATGCTTCTGGCGTTGAATTATAAGTCCCTAGCTATACGATCTGGTGGAGCAACGCCCTAGAGTGATGCCTAGGTAGCCCAGAGAGTTGAAATGACCATTACTTTCACACTGTTTGCAATTAATCATTTTATACAACGGAAAAACTTATTATATTTATATTGTATTTTATACTTCTGACGTTGACTCCTAAGCCCCTAACTTTTTGACGTGGTGGAGCAACGCCCTAGAGCGAAGGCTAGGTTGCACGAAACCTAGAAATGACCATTACTTTCACACTGGTTGCAATTATTCCTGTTATACGATCTACAAACTGTTGGATTTTTATTGTACTTTATGCTTCTGGCGATGACTTCTTATGTCCTAACTATTGGACCTGGTGGACCAACGACCCAGAGTGAAGCCTAGGTTGCCCGGAACGTAGAACTGACCTGTACTTTCACACTGGTTGCAATTATTCCTGTTATACGATGGAAAAGCTGTTGTACTTATGTTTTATTTTATGCTTCTGGCGTCGAATTCTAAGTCCCTAACTGTTGGACCTGGTTGAGCAACGCCCTAGAGTGACGCCTAGGTCGCCCGAAACGTACAAATGACCATTACCTTCACACTGGTTGCAATTATCCCTTTTATACGATGGAAAAGCTGTTGTATTTTTATTGTACTTTATGATTCTGGCGTTAACTTCTTGGGCCCTAACTATTCGATCTGGTGGAGCAACGCCCTAGAGTGAAGCCTAGGTTGCCCCGAACGTAGAAATGGCCATTACTTTCACACTGTTTGCAATTATTCATTTTATACGATGGAAAAGCTGTTGTATTTATATTGTATTTTATGCTTCTGGCGTTGACTTCTGAGGACCTAGCTATTCGATATGGCGGAGAAACGCCCTAGAGTGAAGCCTAGGTTGCCCGGAACGTAGAAATGACCAGTACTTTCACACTGGTTGCAATTATACATTTTATACAATGGAAAAACTGTTGTACTTATGTTTTATTTTATGCTTCTGGCGTCGAATTCTAAGTCCCTAGCTGTTGGACCTGGTTCAGCAACGCCCTAGAGTGACGCCTAGGTCGCCCGAAACGTACAAATGACCATTACCTTCACACTGTTTGCAAATATACATTATATACGATGGAAAAGCTGTTGTATTTTTATTGTATTTTATGCTTCTGGCGTTGACTTCTAAGTCCCATGCTGTTCGATCTGGTGGAGCAACGCCCTTGAGCGAAGCCTAGGTTGCCCGGAACGTAGAACTGACCTGTACTTTCACACTGGTTGCAATTATTCCAGTTATACGATGGAAAAGCTGTTGTACTTATGTTTTATTTTATGCTTCTGGCGTCGAATTCTAAGTCCCTAACTGTTGGACCTGGTTGAGCAACGCCCTAGAGTGACGCCTAGGTCGCCCGAAACGTACAAATGACCATTACCTTCACACTTGTTGCAATTATCCCTTTTATACGATGGAAAAACTGTTGTACGTATATCGTATTTTATGCTTCTGGCGTTGACTTCTTAGGCCCTAACTATTCGATCTGGTGGAGCAACGCCCTAGGGTGATGCCTAGGTTGCCAGGAACGGAGAAACGACCATAACTTTCATACTGGTTGCAATTATTCGTTTTATACGATGGGAAAACTGTTGTATTTATATTGTATTTTATGCTTCTGGCGCTCACTTCTAAGGCCGTTGCTATTCGTTGTGGTGGGACAACGCCCTAGAGTGAAGCCTAGGTTGCCCGGAACGTAGAACTGACCATTCCGTTC
Source organism: Calliopsis andreniformis (assembly GCF_051401765.1). Taxonomy (NCBI): domain Eukaryota; kingdom Metazoa; phylum Arthropoda; class Insecta; order Hymenoptera; family Andrenidae; genus Calliopsis; species Calliopsis andreniformis. The sequence goes on from NW_027480422.1 coordinate 23,276,064, forward strand.
ACACTGGTTGCAATTATTCGTTTTGTACAATGTAAAACCTGTTGTATTTGTATTGTATTTTATGTGTCTGGTCTTATTTTCTAAGCCCCTAACTATTCGATCCGGTGGAGCACGCCCTAGAGTGAAGACTAGGTCGCGCGGAATGTAGAAATAGAGATTTCTTTCACACTGGTTGCAATTATTCCTGTTTTACGATGGAAAAACTGTTGTATTTATTTTGTATTTGATGCTCCTGGCGTTGGCTTCTTAGGCCCTAACTATTGGATCTGGTGGACCAAAGTCCTAGAGTGATGCCCAGGTTGCCCGGAACGTAGAAATGCCCATCACTTTCACAGTGGTTGGAATTATTCCTGTTATTCGATGGAAAAACTCTTGTATTTTTATTGTATTTTATGCTCCCGGCGATGACTTCTAAGGCCCTAAGTAGTCGATCTGGTGGAGCAACGCCCTAGGGTGAAGTCTAGGTTGCCTGGAACATAGAAATGACAATATCATTCATACTGGTTGCAATTATTCGTTTTATAGGATGGAAAAACTGTTATATTTATATTGTATTTATGCTTCTGGCGTTGACTTCTTAGGCCCTAACCATTCGACGTGGTGGAGCAACGCCCTAGAGCGAAACCTAGGTTGCCCGGAACGTAGAAATGACCATTACTTTCACACTCGTTGCAATTATTCCCGTTATACCGAGGACAAAATGTTGGATTTTTATTGTATTTTATGCTTCTGCCGTTGAATTCTAAGTCCCTAGCTATTCGATCTGGTGGAGCAAAGCCCTAGAGTGATGCATAGGTAGCCCAGAGCGTTGAGGTGACCATTACTTTGCACACTGTTTGCAATTATTCATTTTATACAACGGAAAAACTTATTGTATTTTTATTGTATTTTATGCTTCTGGCGTTGACTCCTAAGGCCCTAACTTTTTGACGTGGTGGAGGAACGCCCTAGAGCGAAGCCTAGGTTGCCCGGAACGTAGAAATGACCATTACTTTCACACTGGTTGCAATTATTCGTTTTATACGATGGAATACCTGTTGTATTTATTTTGTATTTGGTGCTTCTGGCGTTGACTTCTTAAGTCCTAACTATTGGATGTGGTGGACCAACGCCCTAGAGTGAAGCCTAGGTTGCCCGGAACGTAGAAATGACCATTACTTTCACACTGTTTGCAATTATTCCTGTGATACGATGGAAAGTCTGTTGTATTTATATTATATTTTATGCTTCAGGCGTTGACTTCTAAGGCCGTAGCTATTCGATGTGGTGGAGCAACGCCCTAGGGTGAAGCCTAGGTTGCCCGGAACGTAGAAATGACCATTAATTCCACACTGTTTGCAATTATTCATATTATACAGTGGAAAGCTGTTGTATTTATATTGTATTTTATGCTTCTGGCATTGACTTCTAAGGCCCTAACTATACGATGTGGTGGATCAACGCCCTAGCGTGAAGCCTAGGTTGCCCGGAATGTAGAAATGACCATAGCTTTCACACTGGTTGCAATTATTCCTGTTATACAAGGGAAAAACTGTTGTATTTATATTGTATTTTAAGCTTCTGGCGTTGAAATCTTAGGCCCTAACTATTCGATCTGGTGGAGCAACACCCTAGGGTGAAGCCTAGGTTGCCCGGAATGGAGAAGTGACCATCACTTTCACAGTGGTGGCAATTATTCTTGTTATACGATGGAAAAACTGTTGTATTTATTTTGTATTTTATGCCTCAGCCGTTGACTTCTAAGGCCGTGGCTACTCGATGTGGTGGAGCAACGCCCTAGAGTGAAGCCTAGGTTGCCCGGAACGTGGAAATGACCATTACCTTCACACTGTTTGCGATTATTCATTTTATACGATGGAATACCTGTTGTATTTATTTTGTATTTGGTGCTTCTGGCGTTGACTTCTTAAGTCCTAACTATTGGATGTGGTGGACCAACGCCCTAGAGTGAAGCCTAGGTTGCCCGGAACGTAGAAATGACCATTACTTTCACACTGTTTGCAATTATTCCTGTGATACGATGGAAAGTCTGTTGTATTTATATTATATTTTATGCTTCAGGCGTTGACTTCTAAGGCCGTAGCTATTCGATGTGGTGGAGCAACGCCCTAGGGTGAAGCCTAGGTTGCCCGGAACGTAGAAATGACCATTAATTCCACACTGTTTGCAATTATTCATATTATACAGTGGAAAGCTGTTGTATTTATATTGTATTTTATGCTTCTGGCATTGACTTCTAAGGCCCTAACTATACGATGAGGTGGATCAACGCCCTAGCGTGAAGCCTAGGTTGCCCGGAATGTAGAAATGACCATAGCTTTCACACTGGTTGCAATTATTCCTGTTATACAAGGGAAAAACTGTTGTATTTATATTGTATTTTAAGCTTCTGGCGTTGAAATCTTAGGCCCTAACTATTCGATCTGGTGGAGCAACACCCTAGGGTGAAGCCTAGGTTGCCCGGAATGGAGAAGTGACCATCACTTTCACAGTGGTGGCAATTATTCTTGTTATACGATGGAAAAACTGTTGTATTTATTTTGTATTTTATGCCTCAGCCGTTGACTTCTAAGGCCGTGGCTACTCGATGTGGTGGAGCAACGCCCTAGAGTGAAGCCTAGGTTGCCCGGAACGTGGAAATGACCATTACCTTCACACTGTTTGCGATTATTCATTTTATACGATGGTAAAACCGTTGTACTTATGTTGTATTCTATTCTTCTGGCGTTGAATTCTAAGTCCCTAGGTATTCGATCTGGTGGAGCAACGACCTAGAGTGAAGCCTAGGTTACCCGGAACGTAGAAATGACCAGTACTTTCACACTGGTTGCAATTAATCGTTCTATACAATGGAAAAATTGTTCTATTTATTTTGTATTTGATGCTTCGGGCGTTGACTTCTAAGGCCCTAACTATTCGATCTGGTGGAGCAACGCCCTGCAGTTAATCCTAGGTTTCCCGGAACGTAGAAATGACCTTTACTTTCACACTGTTTGCAAATATACATTATACACGATGGAAAAACTGTTGTACATATAACGTGTTTTATGCTTCTGGCGTTGAGTTCTTAGGCCCTAACTATTCGATCTGGTGGAGCAACGCACTAGGGTGAAGCCTAGGTTGCCCGTAACGTAGAAATGACCGTAGCTATCAGACTGGTTGCAATTATTCGTTTTATACGATGGAAAAACTGTTGTACTTATACCGTATTTTATGCTTCTGGCGTTGACTTCTTAGGCCCTAACTATTGGATCTGGTGGAACAACGCCCTAGGGTGAGGCCTAGGTTCCCGGAACGTAGAAATGACTATCACTTTCACACTGGTTGCAATTATACCTTTTATGCGATGGAAAAGCTGGTGTATTTTTATTGTATTTTATGCGTCAGGCGTTGTTTTCTAAGACCCTAACTATTCGACCAGGTGGAACAACGCCCTAGAGTGAAGCCTAGGTTGCCCGGAACGTAGAAATGACCATTACTTTCACATTGCTTGCAATTATTCATTTTATACTGTGGGAAAACTGTTGTATTTATATTGTATTCTATGCTTCTGGCGTTGACTTCTAAGGCCGTAACCATTCGACGTGGTGGTGCAACGCCCTAGAGCGAAACCTAGGTTGCGCGGAACGTAGAAATGACCATTGCTTTCACACTCGTTGCAATTGCTCCTGTTATACCATGGACAAAATGTTGGATTTTTATTGTATTTTATGCTTCTGGCGTTGAATTATAAGTCCCTAGCTATACGATCTGGTGGAGCAACGCCCTAGAGTGATGCCTAGGTAGCCCAGAGAGTTGAAATGACCATTACTTTCACACTGTTTGCAATTAATCATTTTATACAACGGAAAAACTTATTATATTTATATTGTATTTTATACTTCTGACGTTGACTCCTAAGCCCCTAACTTTTTGACGTGGTGGAGCAACGCCCTAGAGCGAAGGCTAGGTTGCACGAAACCTAGAAATGACCATTACTTTCACACTGGTTGCAATTATTCCTGTTATACGATCTACAAACTGTTGGATTTTTATTGTACTTTATGCTTCTGGCGATGACTTCTTATGTCCTAACTATTGGATCTGGTGGACCAACGACCCAGAGTGAAGCCTAGGATGCCCGGAGCGCAGAAATGGCCATTACTTTCAGAGTGGTTGCAATTATTCGTTTTATACGATGGAAAAACTGTTGTACTTATGTTGTATTTTATGCTTCTGGCGTTGATTTCCTAGGCCCTAACTATTCGACCTGGTGGAGCAACGCCCTATAGTGAAGCCTAGGTTGCCCGGAACGTAGAAATGACCATTACTTCGACACTGTTTGCAATTATTCATATTATACAGTGGAAAAACTGTTGTATTTATAATGTATTTTATGCGTCTGGCGTTGTTTTCTAATGCCCTAACTATTCGACCTGGTGGAGCAACGCCCTAGTGTGAAGCCTAGGTTGCCGGGAACGTAGAAATGACCATTGCTTTCACACTCGTTGCAATTGCTCCTGTTATACCATGGACAAAATGTTGGATTTTTATTGTATTTTATGCTTCTGGCGTTGAATTATAAGTCCCTAGCTATACGATCTGGTGGAGCAACGCCCTAGAGTGATGCCTAGGTAGCCCAGAGAGTTGAAATGACCATTACTTTCACACTGTTTGCAATTAATCATTTTATACAACGGAAAAACTTATTATATTTATATTGTATTTTATACTTCTGACGTTGACTCCTAAGCCCCTAACTTTTTGACGTGGTGGAGCAACGCCCTAGAGCGAAGGCTAGGTTGCACGAAACCTAGAAATGACCATTACTTTCACACTGGTTGCAATTATTCCTGTTATACGATCTACAAACTGTTGGATTTTTATTGTACTTTATGCTTCTGGCGATGACTTCTTATGTCCTAACTATTGGACCTGGTGGACCAACGACCCAGAGTGAAGCCTAGGTTGCCCGGAACGTAGAACTGACCTGTACTTTCACACTGGTTGCAATTATTCCTGTTATACGATGGAAAAGCTGTTGTACTTATGTTTTATTTTATGCTTCTGGCGTCGAATTCTAAGTCCCTAACTGTTGGACCTGGTTGAGCAACGCCCTAGAGTGACGCCTAGGTCGCCCGAAACGTACAAATGACCATTACCTTCACACTGGTTGCAATTATCCCTTTTATACGATGGAAAAGCTGTTGTATTTTTATTGTACTTTATGATTCTGGCGTTAACTTCTTGGGCCCTAACTATTCGATCTGGTGGAGCAACGCCCTAGAGTGAAGCCTAGGTTGCCCCGAACGTAGAAATGGCCATTACTTTCACACTGTTTGCAATTATTCATTTTATACGATGGAAAAGCTGTTGTATTTATATTGTATTTTATGCTTCTGGCGTTGACTTCTGAGGACCTAGCTATTCGATATGGCGGAGAAACGCCCTAGAGTGAAGCCTAGGTTGCCCGGAACGTAGAAATGACCAGTACTTTCACACTGGTTGCAATTATACATTTTATACAATGGAAAAACTGTTGTACTTATGTTTTATTTTATGCTTCTGGCGTCGAATTCTAAGTCCCTAGCTGTTGGACCTGGTTCAGCAACGCCCTAGAGTGACGCCTAGGTCGCCCGAAACGTACAAATGACCATTACCTTCACACTGTTTGCAAATATACATTATATACGATGGAAAAGCTGTTGTATTTTTATTGTATTTTATGCTTCTGGCGTTGACTTCTAAGTCCCATGCTGTTCGATCTGGTGGAGCAACGCCCTTGAGCGAAGCCTAGGTTGCCCGGAACGTAGAACTGACCTGTACTTTCACACTGGTTGCAATTATTCCAGTTATACGATGGAAAAGCTGTTGTACTTATGTTTTATTTTATGCTTCTGGCGTCGAATTCTAAGTCCCTAACTGTTGGACCTGGTTGAGCAACGCCCTAGAGTGACGCCTAGGTCGCCCGAAACGTACAAATGACCATTACCTTCACACTGGTTGCAATTATCCCTTTTATACGATGGAAAAACTGTTGTACGTATATCGTATTTTATGCTTCTGGCGTTGACTTCTTAGGCCCTAACTATTCGATCTGGTGGAGCAACGCCCTAGGGTGATGCCTAGGTTGCCAGGAACGGAGAAACGACCATAACTTTCATACTGGTTGCAATTATTCGTTTTATACGATGGGAAAACTGTTGTATTTATATTGTATTTTATGCTTCTGGCGCTCACTTCTAAGGCCGTTGCTATTCGTTGTGGTGGGACAACGCCCTAGAGTGAAGCCTAGGTTGCCCGGAACGTAGAACTGACCATTCCCTTCACACTGGTTGCAATTATTCGTTTTGTACAATGTAAAACCTGTTGTATTTGTATTGTATTTTATGTGTCTGGTCTTATTTTCTAAGCCCCTAACTATTCGATCCGGTGGAGCACGCCCTAGAGTGAAGACTAGGTCGCGCGGAATGTAGAAATAGAGATTTCTTTCACACTGGTTGCAATTATTCCTGTTTTACGATGGAAAAACTGTTGTATTTATTTTGTATTTGATGCTCCTGGCGTTGGCTTCTTAGGCCCTAACTATTGGATCTGGTGGACCAAAGCCCTAGAGTGATGCCCAGGTTGCCCGGAACGTAGAAATGCCCATCACTTTCACAGTGGTTGGATTTATTCCTGTTATTCGATGGAAAAACTCTTGTATTTTTATTGTATTTTATGCTCCCGGCGATGACTTCTAAGGCCCTAAGTAGTCGATCTGGTGGAGCAACGCCCTAGGGTGAAGTCTAGGTTGCCTGGAACATAGAAATGACAATAACATTCATACTGGTTGCAATTATTCGTTTTATAGGATGGAAAAACTGTTATATTTATATTGTATTTATGCTTCTGGCGTTGACTTCTTAGGCCCTAACCATTCGACGTGGTGGAGCAACGCCCTAGAGCGAAACCTAGGTTGCCCGGAACGTAGAAATGACCATTACTTTCACACTCGTTGCAATTATTCCCGTTATACCGAGGACAAAATGTTGGATTTTTATTGTATTTTATGCTTCTGCCGTTGAATTCTAAGTCCCTAGGTATTCGATCTGGTGGAGCAACGACCTAGAGTGAAGCCTAGGTTACCCGGAACGTAGAAATGACCAGTACTTTCACACTGGTTGCAATTAATCGTTCTATACAATGGAAAAATTGTTCTATTTATTTTGTATTTGATGCTTCGGGCGTTGACTTCTAAGGCCCTAACTATTCGATCTGGTGGAGCAACGCCCTGCAGTTAATCCTAGGTTTCCCGGAACGTAGAAATGACCTTTACTTTCACACTGTTTGCAAATATACATTATACACGATGGAAAAACTGTTGTACATATAACGTGTTTTATGCTTCTGGCGTTGAGTTCTTAGGCCCTAACTATTCGATCTGGTGGAGCAACGCACTAGGGTGAAGCCTAGGTTGCCCGTAACGTAGAAATGACCGTAGCTATCAGACTGGTTGCAATTATTCGTTTTATACGATGGAAAAACTGTTGTACTTATACCGTATTTTATGCTTCTGGCGTTGACTTCTTAGGCCCTAACTATTGGATCTGGTGGAACAACGCCCTAGGGTGAGGCCTAGGTTCCCGGAACGTAGAAATGACTATCACTTTCACACTGGTTGCAATTATACCTTTTATGCGATGGAAAAGCTGGTGTATTTTTATTGTATTTTATGCGTCAGGCGTTGTTTTCTAAGACCCTAACTATTCGACCAGGTGGAACAACGCCCTAGAGTGAAGCCTAGGTTGCCCGGAACGTAGAAATGACCATTACTTTCACATTGCTTGCAATTATTCATTTTATACTGTGGGAAAACTGTTGTATTTATATTGTATTCTATGCTTCTGGCGTTGACTTCTAAGGCCGTAACCATTCGACGTGGTGGTGCAACGCCCTAGAGCGAAACCTAGGTTGCGCGGAACGTAGAAATGACCATTGCTTTCACACTCGTTGCAATTGCTCCTGTTATACCATGGACAAAATGTTGGATTTTTATTGTATTTTATGCTTCTGGCGTTGAATTATAAGTCCCTAGCTATACGATCTGGTGGAGCAACGCCCTAGAGTGATGCCTAGGTAGCCCAGAGAGTTGAAATGACCATTACTTTCACACTGTTTGCAATTAATCATTTTATACAACGGAAAAACTTATTATATTTATATTGTATTTTATACTTCTGACGTTGACTCCTAAGCCCCTAACTTTTTGACGTGGTGGAGCAACGCCCTAGAGCGAAGGCTAGGTTGCACGAAACCTAGAAATGACCATTACTTTCACACTGGTTGCAATTATTCCTGTTATACGATCTACAAACTGTTGGATTTTTATTGTACTTTATGCTTCTGGCGATGACTTCTTATGTCCTAACTATTGGATCTGGTGGACCAACGACCCAGAGTGAAGCCTAGGATGCCCGGAGCGCAGAAATGGCCATTACTTTCAGAGTGGTTGCAATTATTCGTTTTATACGATGGAAAAACTGTTGTACTTATGTTGTATTTTATGCTTCTGGCGTTGATTTCCTAGGCCCTAACTATTCGACCTGGTGGAGCAACGCCCTATAGTGAAGCCTAGGTTGCCCGGAACGTAGAAATGACCATTACTTCGACACTGTTTGCAATTATTCATATTATACAGTGGAAAAACTGTTGTGTTTATAATGTATTTTATGCGTCTGGCGTTGTTTTCTAATGCCCTAACTATTCGACCTGGTGGAGCAACGCCCTAGTGTGAAGCCTAGGTTGCCGGGAACGTAGAAATGGCCATAACATTCATACTGGTTGCAATTATTCGTTTTATACGATGGAAAAACTGTTGTATTTTTATTTTATTTTATGCTTCTGGCGTTGACTTCTAAGGCCGTAGCTATTCGATGTGTTGGAGCAGCGCCCTAGGGTGAAGCCTAGGTTGCCCGGAACGTAGAAATGACCATAACTATCAGACTGGTTGCAATCATTCGTTTTATACGATGGAAAAACTGTTGTACTTATGTTGTATTTGGTGCTTCTGGCGTTGACTTCTTAAGTCCTAACTATTGGATGTGGTGGACCAACGCCCTAGAGTGAAGCCTAGGTTGCCCGGAACGTAGAAATGACCATTACTTTCACACTGTTTGCAATTATTCCTGTGATACGATGGAAAGTCTGTTGTATTTATATTATATTTTATGCTTCAGGCGTTGACTTCTAAGGCCGTAGCTATTCGATGTGGTGGAGCAACGCCCTAGGGTGAAGCCTAGGTTGCCCGGAACGTAGAAATGACCATTAATTCCACACTGTTTGCAATTATTCATATTATACAGTGGAAAGCTGTTGTATTTATATTGTATTTTATGCTTCTGGCATTGACTTCTAAGGCCCTAACTATACGATGTGGTGGATCAACGCCCTAGCGTGAAGCCTAGGTTGCCCGGAATGTAGAAATGACCATAGCTTTCACACTGGTTGCAATTATTCCTGTTATACAAGGGAAAAACTGTTGTATTTATATTGTATTTTAAGCTTCTGGCGTTGAAATCTTAGGCCCTAACTATTCGATCTGGTGGAGCAACACCCTAGGGTGAAGCCTAGGTTGCCCGGAATGGAGAAGTGACCATCACTTTCACAGTGGTGGCAATTATTCTTGTTATACGATGGAAAAACTGTTGTATTTATTTTGTATTTTATGCCTCAGCCGTTGACTTCTAAGGCCGTGGCTACTCGATGTGGTGGAGCAACGCCCTAGAGTGAAGCCTAGGTTGCCCGGAACGTGGAAATGACCATTACCTTCACACTGTTTGCGATTATTCATTTTATACGATGGTAAAACCGTTGTACTTATGTTGTATTCTATTCTTCTGGCGTTGACTTCTAAGTCCCTAGGTATTCGATCTGGTGGAGCAACGACCTAGAGTGAAGCCTAGGTTACCCGGAACGTAGAAATGACCAGTACTTTCACACTGGTTGCAATTAATCGTTCTATACAATGGAAAAATTGTTCTATTTATTTTGTATTTGATGCTTCGGGCGTTGACTTCTAAGGCCCTAACTATTCGATCTGGTGGAGCAACGCCCTGCAGTTAATCCTAGGTTTCCCGGAACGTAGAAATGACCTTTACTTTCACACTGTTTGCAAATATACATTATACACGATGGAAAAACTGTTGTACATATAACGTGTTTTATGCTTCTGGCGTTGAGTTCTTAGGCCCTAACTATTCGATCTGGTGGAGCAACGCACTAGGGTGAAGCCTAGGTTGCCCGTAACGTAGAAATGACCGTAGCTATCAGACTGGTTGCAATTATTCGTTTTATACGATGGAAAAACTGTTGTACTTATACCGTATTTTATGCTTCTGGCGTTGACTTCTTAGGCCCTAACTATTGGATCTGGTGGAACAACGCCCTAGGGTGAGGCCTAGGTTCCCGGAACGTAGAAATGACTATCACTTTCACACTGGTTGCAATTATACCTTTTATGCGATGGAAAAGCTGGTGTATTTTTATTGTATTTTATGCGTCAGGCGTTGTTTTCTAAGACCCTAACTATTCGACCAGGTGGAACAACGCCCTAGAGTGAAGCCTAGGTTGCCCGGAACGTAGAAATGACCATTACTTTCACATTGCTTGCAATTATTCATTTTATACTGTGGGAAAACTGTTGTATTTATATTGTATTCTATGCTTCTGGCGTTGACTTCTAAGGCCGTAACCATTCGACGTGGTGGTGCAACGCCCTAGAGCGAAACCTAGGTTGCGCGGAACGTAGAAATGACCATTGCTTTCACACTCGTTGCAATTGCTCCTGTTATACCATGGACAAAATGTTGGATTTTTATTGTATTTTATGCTTCTGGCGTTGAATTATAAGTCCCTAGCTATACGATCTGGTGGAGCAACGCCCTAGAGTGATGCCTAGGTAGCCCAGAGAGTTGAAATGACCATTACTTTCACACTGTTTGCAATTAATCATTTTATACAACGGAAAAACTTATTATATTTATATTGTATTTTATACTTCTGACGTTGACTCCTAAGCCCCTAACTTTTTGACGTGGTGGAGCAACGCCCTAGAGCGAAGGCTAGGTTGCACGAAACCTAGAAATGACCATTACTTTCACACTGGTTGCAATTATTCCTGTTATACGATCTACAAACTGTTGGATTTTTATTGTACTTTATGCTTCTGGCGATGACTTCTTATGTCCTAACTATTGGATCTGGTGGACCAACGACCCAGAGTGAAGCCTAGGATGCCCGGAGCGCAGAAATGGCCATTACTTTCAGAGTGGTTGCAATTATTCGTTTTATACGATGGAAAAACTGTTGTACTTATGTTGTATTTTATGCTTCTGGCGTTGATTTCCTAGGCCCTAACTATTCGACCTGGTGGAGCAACGCCCTATAGTGAAGCCTAGGTTGCCCGGAACGTAGAAATGACCATTACTTCGACACTGTTTGCAATTATTCATATTATACAGTGGAAAAACTGTTGTGTTTATAATGTATTTTATGCGTCTGGCGTTGTTTTCTAATGCCCTAACTATTCGACCTGGTGGAGCAACGCCCTAGTGTGAAACCTAGGTTGCCGGGAACGTAGAAATGGCCATAACATTCATACTGGTTGCAATTATTCGTTTTATACGATGGAAAAACTGTTGTATTTTTATTTTATTTTATGCTTCTGGCGTTGACTTCTAAGGCCGTAGCTATTCGATGTGTTGGAGCAGCGCCCTAGGGTGAAGCCTAGGTTGCCCGGAACGTAGAAATGACCATAACTATCAGACTGGTTGCAATCATTCGTTTTATACGATGGAAAAACTGTTGTACTTATGTTGTATTTTATGCTTCTGGCGTTAACTTCTATGTCCCTTGCTATTCGATCTGGTGGAGCAACGCCCTTGAGCGAAGCCTAGGTTGCCCGGAACGTAGAATTGACCTGTACATTCACACTGCTTGCAGTTATTCCTGTCATCCAATGGAAAAACTGTTGCATTTTTATTGTATTTTATGCTTCTGGCGTTGAATTCTAGGTCCCTAAATATGCGATCTGGTGGAGCAACGACCTACAGTTAAGCCTAGGTTGCCCGGAACGTAGAAATGACCATACCTTTCAAACTGGTTGCAATTATGCCAGTTATACGATGGTAAAACTGTTGTATCTTTATTGTATTTTATGCGTCTGGAGTTGTTTTCTAAGGCCCCAACTATTCGACCTGGTGGAGCAACGCCCTAGAGTGAAGTCTAGCATGCACGGAACGTAGAAATGCCCATTTCTTTCACACTGGTTGTAATTATTCCTGTTATACGATGGAATAACTGCTCTATTTTTGTTTTATTTTATGCTTCTGGCATTGACTTCTAAGGCCCTAACTAGTCGATCTGGTGGAGCAACGCCCTAGTGTGAAGCCTAGGTTGCCCGGAACGTAGAAATGACCAAAACATTCATACTGGTTGCAATTATTCGTTTTATACGATGGAAAAACTGTTGTATTTATATTATATTTTATGCTTCAGGCGTTGACTTCTAAGGCCGTAGCTATTCGATGTGTTGGAGCAGCGCCCTAGGGTGAAGCCTAGGTTGCCCGGAACGTAGAAATGACCATAACTATCAGACTGGTTGCAATCATTCGTTTTATACGATGGAAAAACTGTTGTACTTATGTTGTATTTTATGCTTCTGCCGTTAACTTCTATGTCCCTTGCTATTCGATCTGGTGGAGCAACGCCCTAGAGTGAAGCCTAGGTTGCCCGGAACGTAGAAATGACCATCACCTTCACTCTGGTTGCAATTATTCCTGTTACATGATGGAAAAACTGTTGTATTTTTATTGTATTTTATGCGTCTGGCGTTGTTTTCTAAGGCCCTAACTATTCGACCAGGTGGAACAACGCCCTAGAGTGAAGCCTAGGTTGCCCGGAACGTAGAAATGACCATTACTTTCACATTGCTTGCAATTATTCATTTCATACTGTGGGAAAACTGTTGTATTTATATTGTATTCTATGCTTCTGGCGTTGACTTCTAAGGCCGTAACCATTCGACGTGGTGGAGCAACGCCCTAGAGCGAAACCTAGGTTGCGCGGAACGTAGAAATGACCATTGCTTTCACACTCGTTGCAATTACTCCTGTTATACCATGGACAAAATGTTGGATTTTTATTGTATTTTATGCTTCTGGCGTTGAATTATAAGTCCCTAGCTATACGATCTGGTGGAGCAACGCCCTAGAGTGATGCCTAGGTAGCCCAGAGAGTTGAAATGACCATTACTTTCACACTGTTTGCAATTAATCATTTTATACAACGGAAAAACTTATTATATTTATATTGTATTTTATACTTCTGACGTTGACTCCTAAGCCCCTAACTTTTTGACGTGGTGGAGCAACGCCCTAGAGCGAAGGCTAGGTTGCACGAAACCTAGAAATGACCATTACTTTCACACTGGTTGCAATTATTTCTGTTATACGATCTACAAACTGTTGGATTTTTATTGTACTTTATGCTTCTGGCGATGACTTCTTATGTCCTAACTATTGGACCTGGTGGACCAACGACCCAGAGTGAAGCCTAGGATGCCCGGAGCGCAGAAATGGCCATTACTTTCAGAGTGGTTGCAATTATTCGTTTTATACGATGGAAAAACTGTTGTACTTATGTTGTATTTTATGCTTCTGGCGTTGATTTCCTAGGCCCTAACTATTCGACCTGGTGGAGCAACGCCCTATAGTGAAGCCTCGGTTGCCCGGAACGTAGAAATGACCATTACTTCGACACTGTTTGCAATTATTCATATTATACAGTGGAAAAACTGTTGTATTTATAATGTATTTTATGCGTCTGGCGTTGTTTTCTAATGCCCTAACTATTCGACCTGGTGGAGCAACGCCCTAGTGTGAAGCCTAGGTTGCCCGGAACGTAGAAATGACCATAACATTCATACTGGTTGCAATTATTCGTTTTATACGATGGAAAAACTGTTGTATTTTTATTTTATTTTATGCTTCTGGCGTTGACTTCTAAGGCCGTAGCTATTCGATGTGTTGGAGCAGCGCCCTAGGGTGAAGCCTAGGTTGCCCGGAACGTAGAAATGACCATAACTATCAGACTGGTTGCAATCATTCGTTTTATACGATGGAAAAACTGTTGTACTTATGTTGTATTTTATGCTTCTGGCGTTAACTTCTATGTCCCTTGCTATTCGATCTGGTGGAGCAACGCCCTTGAGCGAAGCCTAGGTTGCCCGGAACGTAGAATTGACCTGTACCTTCACACTGCTTGCAGTTATTCCTGTCATCCAATGGAAAAACTGTTGCATTTTTATTGTATTTTATGCTTCTGGCGTTGACTTCCTGGGCCCTAACTATTCTATTTGGAGGAGCAACGCCCTAGAGTGAAGCCTAGGTTGTCCGGAATGCAGAAATGACCATCACTTTCACACTGGTGGCAATTATTCCTGTTATACGATGGAGACTGTTGGATTTTTAATGTACTTTATGCTTCTGGCGTTGACTTCTAAGGCCCTATGTATTCGATCTGGTGGAGCAATGACTCAGTGTTAAGTCTAGGATGCCCGGAAAGCAGAAATGGCCATTACTTTCACACTGGTTGCAATTACTCATTTTATACGATGGAAAAACTGTTGTACATATATCGTATTTTATGCTTCTGGCATTGACTTCTTAGGCCCTAACTATTCGATATGGTGGAGCAACGCCCTAGAGTGAAGCCTAGGTTGCCCGGAACGTAGAAATGACCATAACTATCAGACTGGTTGCAATTATTCGTTTTATACGATGGATAGACTGTTGTATTTATATTGTATTTTATAGTTATGGCGTTGTCTTCTAGCGCCGTAGCTATCCGATGTGGTTGAGGAACGCCCTAGTGTGAAGCCTAGGTTGCCCGGTACGTAGAAATGACCATTACTTCCACACTGTTTGCAATTATTCATATTATACAGTGGAACAACTGTTGTATTTATATGGCATTTTATGCTCCTGGCGTTGACTTCTAAGGCCGCAGCTATTCGATGTGGTGGAACGACGCCCTAGAGTGCAGCCTAGGTTGCCGGTATCGTAGAAATGACCACATCTTTCACACTGGTTGCAATTACTCATTTTATACGATGGAAAAACTGTTGTACATATATCGTATTTTATGCTTCTGGCATTGACTTCTTAGGCCCTAACTATTCGATATGGTGGAGCAACGCCCTAGAGTGAAGCCTAGGTTGCCCGGAACGTAGAAATGACCATAACTATCAGACTGGTTGCAATTATTCGTTTTATACGATGGATAGACTGTTGTATTTATATTGTATTTTATAGTTATGGCGTTGTGTTCTAGGGCCGTAGCTATTCGATGTGGTTGAGCAACGCCCTAGAGTGAAGCCTAGGTTGCCCGGAACGTATAAATGACCATAGCTTTCATACTTGTTGCAATTATTCGTTTTATACGATGGAAAAGCTGTTGTATTTATTTTGTATTTGGTGATCCTGGCGTTGACTTCTTAGGCCCTAGCTATTGGATCTGGTGGACCAACGCCCTAGAGTGAAGCCTAGGCTGCCCGGAACGTAGGAATGACCATAACATTCATACTGGTTGCAATTATACGTTTTATACGATGGAAAAACTGTTGTATTTATATTATATTTTATGCTTCAGACGTTGACTTCTAAGGCAGTAGCTATTCGATGTGGTGGAGAAACGCCCTAGAGTGAAGCCTAGGTGGCCCGGAAGGTAGAAATGACCATTACCTCCACACTGTTTGCAATTATTCATTTTCTACAGTGGAAAAACTGTTGTATTTATATTGTTTTTTATAGTTATGGCGTTGACTTCTAAGGCCGTAGCTATTCGATGTTGTGGAGCAATGCCCTAGAGTGAAGCCTAGGATGCTCGCAACGTAGAAATGACCATATCTTTCACACTGTTTGCAATTATTCCTGTTATAAGGTTGAAAAACTGTTGTATTTGTATTGTATTTTATGCTTCTGGCGTAGACTTCATAGGCCCTAACTATTCGATCTGGTGGAACGACGCTCTAGCGTGAAGCCTAGGTTGCCCGTATTGTAGAAATGACCATATCCTTCACACTGGTTGCAATTATTCCTGTTATACGATGGAAAAACTGTTGTATTTGTATTGTATTTTATGCGTCTGGAGTTGTTTTCTAAGGCCCTAACTATTCGGCCTGGTGGACCAACGCCCTAGAGTGAAGCCTAGGTTGCACGGAACGTAGAAATGCCCATTACTTTCACACTGGTTGTAATTATTCCTGTTATACAATGGAATAACTGTTGTATTTATATTTTATTTTATGCTTCTGGCGTTGACTTCTGAGGCCCTAGCTATTCGATCTGGTGGTGCAACGCTCTAGAGTGAAGCCTAGGTTGCCCGGAACTTAGAAGTGACCATCACCTTCACTCTGCTTGCTATTATTCCTGTTATACGATGGAAAAGCTGTTGTATTGTTATTGTATTTTATGCTTCGGGCGTTGACTTCTAAGGCCGTAGCTATTCGATCTGTTGGAACAACGCCCTAGAGTTAAGTCTAGGATGACCGGAACGTAGAAATGGCCATTGCTTTCACACAGCTTGCACTTATTCGTCTGATACGATGGAAAGGCTGTTGTACATATATCGTATTTTATGCTTCTGGCGTTGACTTCTTAGGTCCTAACTATTCAATCTGGTGGAGCAACGCCCTAGTGTGAAGCCTAGGTTGCCCAGAACGTAGGAATGACCATAACTTTCATACTGGTTGCAATTATTCGTTTTATACCGTGGAAAAACTGTTGTATTTATGTTGTATTTTATGCGTCTGGAGTTGTTTTCTAAGGCGCTATCTATTCGACCTGGTGGACCAACGCCGTAGAGTGAAGCCTAGGTTGCACGGAACGTAGAAATGCCCATTACTTTCAAACTGGTTGCAATTATTCCTGTTATACGATTGAAAAACTGTTGTATCTCTATTGTATTTTATGGTTCTGGCGTTGACTTCTTAGGCCCTAACTATTCGATCTGGTGGAGCAACGCCCTAGAGAGAAGCCTAGATTTCCCGGAACGTAGAAATGACCATTATCTTCAGGCACGTTGCAGTTACTCCTGTTATACGACGGAACAACTGTTGTATTTTCATATTATTTTATGCTTCTGGCGTTAACTTATAAGGCCGTAGCTATTCGATGTGTTGGAAAAACGCCCTAGGGTGAAGCCTAGGTTGCCCGCAACGCAGAAATGACCATAACTTTCGCACTCGTTGCAATTACCCTTTTTATACGATGAAAAGACTGTTCTATTTATTTTGTATTTTATGCTTCTGGCGTTGACTTCTTAGGCCCTAACTATTCGATCTGGTTGACCAAAGCCCTAGGGTGAAGCCTAGGTTGCCAGGAACGTAGAAATGACGAATATTCACTCTGGTTACAATTATGCCTGTTATACGATGAAAAAACTGTTGTATTAATTTTGTGTTTTATGCTTCTGGCGTTGACTTCTATGGCCCTAACAATTCGATCTGGTGGACCAACGCCCTAGAGTGAAGCCTAGGTTGCCCGGACCGTAGAAATGACAATAACTTTCACACTGGTTGCAATTATTCGTTTTATACAATGGAAAAACTGTTCTATTTATTTTATATTTTATGCTTCGGGCGTTGACTTCTTAGGCCCTAGCTAATCGATCTGGTGGAGCGACGCTCTAGAGTGAAGCCTAGGTTGCCTGGAACTTAGAAAAGACCATCACTATCACACTGGTTGCAATTATTCCTGTTATACGATAGATAAACTGTTGTATTTAAATTGTATATTATGCTTCTGCTGTAGGCTTCTTAGGCCCTAGCTATTCGATCTGGTGGAGCAACGCCCTAGGGTGAAGCCTAGGTTGCCCGGAACGTAGAAATGACCATCACCTTCACTCTGGTTGCAATTATTCCTGTTATACGATGGAAAAGCTGTTGTATCTTTGTTGTATTTTATGATTCTGTCGTTGACTTCTTAGGCCCTAACTATTGGATCTGGTGGACTAACGCCCTAGAGTGAAACCTAGGTTGCCCGGAATGTGGAAGTGACCACCACGTTCACACTTGTTGCAATTATTCCCGTTATACGATGGAAAAACTGTTGTATTTTTATTGTATTTTATGTTTCGGGCGTTGACTTCTAAGGCCCTAGCTATTCGATCTGGTGGAGCAACGCCTTGGAGTGAATCCTAGGTTGCCCGGAACGTAGAAATGACCATTACCTTCACAATGTTTGCAAATATACATTATATACGATGGAAAAGCTGTTGTATTTATATTGTATTTTATGCTTCTGGCGATGACTTCTTAGGCCCTAACTATTGGATCTGGTGGAGCAACGCCTTGGAGTGAATCCTAGGTTGCCCGGAACGTAGAAATGACCATTACATTCACAATGTTTGCAAATATACATTATATACGATGGAAAAGCTGTTGTATTTATATTGTATTTTATGCTTCTGGCGTTGACTTCTTAGGCCCTAACTATTGGATCTGGTGGACCAACGGACTAGAGTGAAGCCTAGGTTGCCGGAACGTGAAAATGACCATCACTTTCACATTTGTTGCAATTAGTCCCGTTATACGATGGAAAAACTGTTGAATTTTATTGTATTTTATGCTTCTGGCATTGACATCTAAGGCCCTAACTATTCGATCTGGTGGATCAACGCCCTAGAGTGAAGCCTAGGTTGCCCGGAACTGAGAAATGACCATCACGTTCACTCTGGTTGCAATTATTCCTGTCATACGATGGAAAAACTGTGGTATTTATATTGTATTTTATGCTTCTGGCGTAGGCTTCTTAGGCCCTAGCTATTCGATCTGGGGGAACCACGCCCTAGACTGAAGCCTAGGTTGCCCGGAACGTAGAAATGATCATCACTTTCACACTGGTTGCAATTATTCCTGTTATATGATGGAAAAAGTGTTGTATTTATATTATATTTTATGCTTCAGACGTTGACTTCTAAGGCCGTAGCTATTCGATGTGGTGGAGAAACGCCCTAGAGTGAAGCCTAGGTTGCCCGGAAAGTAGAAATGACCATTACCTCCACACTGTTTGCAATTATTCATTTTATACAATGGAACTACTGTTGTATTTATACTGTTTTTTATAGTTATGGCGTTGACTTCTAAGGCCGTAGCTATTCCATCTGGTGGAACGACGCCCTAGAGTGAAGCCTAGGTTGCCCGTATCGTAGAAATGTCCATATCTATCACACTGTTTGCAATTATTCCTGTTGTACGATGGAAAAACTGTTGTATTTCTATTGTATTTTATGCTTCTGGCGTTGACTTCTTAGACCCTAACTATTCGATCTGGTGGAGCAACGCCCTAGGGTGAAACCTAGGTTGCCCGGAACGTAGAAATGACCATACCTTTCACACTGGTTGCAATTATTCCTGTTATACAAGGGAAAAACTGTTGTATTTATATTGTATTTTATGCTTCTGGCGTTGACTTCCTGGGCCCTAACTATTCTATCTGGAGGAGCAACGCCCTAGAGTGAAACCTAGGTTGCCCGGAATGCAGAAATGACCATCACTTTCACACTGGTGGCAATTATTCCTGTTATACGATGGAGACTGTTGGATTTTTAATGTACTTTATGCTTCTGGCGTTGACCTCTAAGGCCCTATGTATTCGATCTGGTGGAGCAATGTCTCAGTGTTAAGCCTAGAATGCCCGGAACGCAGAGATGGCCATTACTTTCACACTGGTTGCAATTACTCATTTTATACGATGGAAAAACTGTTGTACATATATCGTATTTTATGCTTCTGGCGTTGACTTCTAAGGCCGCAGCTATTCGATGTGGTGGAACGACGCCCTAGAGTGCAGCCTAGGTTGCCCGTATCGTAGAAATGACCACATCTTTCACACTGGTTGCAATTATTCCTGTTATACGATGGTAAAGCTGTTGTATTTATATTGTATTTTATGCTTCTGGCGTTGACTTGTTAGGCCCGAACTATTCGATATGGTGGAGCAACGCCCTAGAGTGAAGCCTACGTTGCCCGGAACGTAGAAATGACCATAACTATCAGACTGGTTGCAATTATACGTTTTATACGATGGAAAAACTGTTGTATTTATATTATATTTTATGCTTCAGACGTTGACTTCTAAGGCAGTAGCTATTCGATGTGGTGGAGAAACGCCCTAGAGTGAAGCCTAGGTTGCCCGGAAGGTAGAAATGACCATTACCTCCACACTGTTTGCAATTATTCATTTTATACAGTGGAAAAACTGTTGTATTTATATTGTTTTTTATAGTTATGGCGTTGACTTCTAAGGCCGTAGCTATTCGATGTGGTGCAGCAATGCCCTAGAGTGAAGCCTAGGATGCTCGCAACGTAGAAATGACCATATCTTTCACACTGTTTGCAATTATTCCTGTTATAAGGTTGAAAAACTGTTGTATTTGTATTGTATTTTATGCTTCTGGCGTAGACTTCTTAGGCCCTAACTATTCGATCTGGTGGAACGACGCTCTAGCTTGAAGCCTAGGTTGCCCGTATCGCAGAAATGACCATATCTTTCACACTGGTTGCAATTATTCCTGTTATACGATGGAAAAACTGTTGTATTTGTATTGTATTTTATGCGTCTGGAGTTGTTTTCTAAGGCCCTAACTATTCGGCCTGGTGGACCAACGCCCTAGAGTGAAGCCTAGGTTGCACGGAACGTAGAAATGCCCATTACTTTCACACTGGTGGTAATTATTCCTGTTATACGATGGAACAACTGTTGTATTTTTATTTTGTTTTGTGCTTCTGGCGTTGACTTCTAAGGTCCTAGCTATTCGATCTGGTGGAGCAACGCTCGATAGTGAAGCCTAGGTTGCCCGGAACTGAGAAATGACCATCACGTTCACTCTGGTTGCAATTATTCCTGTCATACGATGGAAAAACTGTGGTATTTATATTGTATTTTATGCTTCTGGCGTAGGCTTCTTAGGCCCTAACTATTCGATCTGGGGGCACCACGCCCTAGACTGAAGCCTAGGTTGCCCGGAACGTAGAAATGACCATCAGTTTCACACTGGTTGCAATTATTCCTGTTATACGATGGAAAAAGTGTTGTATTTATATTGTATTTTATGCTTCTGGCGTTGACTTCTAAGGCAGCAGCTATTCGATGTGGTGGAGCAACGCCCTAGAGTGAAGCCTAGGTTGCCCGGAACGTAGAAATGACCATAGCTTTCACACTGGTTGCAATTATTCCTGTTATACAAGGGAAAAACTGTTGTATTTATATTGTATTTTATGCATCTGGCATTGAATTCTTAGGCCCTAACTATTCGATCTGGTGGAGCATGGCCCTAGAGTAAAGCCTAGGTTGCCCGGAATGCTGAAATGACCATCACTTTCACACTGGTTGCAATTATTCTTGTTATACGATGGAAAAACTTTTGTATTTTTATTGTATTTTAAGCATCGGGCGCTGACTTCTAAGGTACTAACTATTGGATCTGGTGGAGCAACGCCCTCTGGTGAAGCCTAGGTTGCCCGGAACGTAGAAATGACCATAACTTTCATACTGGTTGCAATTATTCGTTTAATACGATGGAAAAACTATTGTATTTATATTGTATTTAATGCTTCTGGCGTTGACTTCTAAGGCCATAGCTATTCGATGTGGTCGAGCAACGCCCTAGACTGAAGCCTAGGTTGCCCGTATTGTAGAATTGACCATATCTTTCACACTGGTTGCAATTATTCCTGTTATACGATGGAAGAACTGTTGTATTTCTATTGTATTTTATGGTTCTGACGTTGACTTCTTAGGCCCTAACTATTCGATCTGGCGGAGCAACGCCCTAGAGAGAAGCCTAGATTGCACGGAACGTAGAAATGACCATTACCTTCAGGCATGTTGCAATTGTTCCTGTTATACTATGAAAGAACTGTTGTATTTTTCTTGTGTTTTATGCGTCTGGAGTTGTTTTCTAAGGCCCTGACTATTCGACCTGGTGGACCAACGGCCTAGAGTGAAGCCTAGGTTGCACGGAACGTAGAAATGCCCATTACTTTCACACTGGTTGTAATTATTCCTGTTACACGATGGAATAACTGTTGTATTTTTATTTTATTTTGTGCTTCTGGCGTTGACTTCTAAGGCCCTAACTATTCGATCTGGTGGAGCAACGCCAAAGAGTGAAGCCTAGGTTACCCGGAACGTAGAAATGACCAGTACTTTCACACTGGTTGCAGTTATTCGTATTATACGATGGAAAAACTGTTGTATTTATATTGTATTTTATAGTTATGGCGTTGACTTCTAAGGCCGTAGCTATTCGATGTGGTGGAGCAATGCCCTAGAGTGAAGCCTAGGTTGCCCGGAAAGTAGAAATGACCATAACCTCCACACTGTTTGCAATTATTCATTTTATACAATGGAAAAACTGTTGTATTTAAATTGTTTTTTATAGTTATGGCGTTGACTTCTAAGGCCGTAACTATTCGATGTGGTGGAGCAATGCCCTAGAGTGAAGCCTAGGTTGCCCGGAACGTAGAAATGACCATACATTTCACACTGGTTGCAATTATTCCTGTTATACAAGGGAATAACTGTTGTATTTATATTGCAGTTTATGCTTCTGGCGTTGACTTCTTAGGCCCTAACTATTAGATCTGGGGGAACCACGCCCTAGACTGAAGCCTAGGTTGCCCGGAACGTAGAAATGACCTTTACTTTCTCACTGTTTCCAAATATACATCATATACGATGCAAAAGCTGTTGTATTTATATTGTATTTTATAGTTATGGCGTTGTCTTCTAGGGCCGTAGCTATTCGATGTGGTTGAGCAACGCCCTAGAGTGAAGCCTAGGTTGCCCGGAATGTAAAAATGACCATCACTTTCACACTGGTTGCAATTATTCTTGTTATACGATGGAAAAACTGTTGTATTTATATTATATTTTATGCTTCAGGCGTTGACTTCTAGGGCCGTAGCGATTCGATGTGGTGGAGAAACGCCCTAGAGTGAAGCCTAGGTTGCCCGGAAAGTAGAAATGACCATTACCTCCACACTGTTTGCAATTATTCCTGTTATACGATTGAAAAACTGTTGTACTTATATTGCATTTTATGCTTCTGGCGTTGACTTCTAAGGCCCTAACTATTCGATCTGGTGGAGCAACGCACTAGAGTGAAGCCTAGGTTGCCCGGAACGTAGGAATGACCTTTACTTTCTCACTGTTTCCAAATATACATCATATACGATGGAAAAGCTGTTGTATTTAGATTGTATTTTATAGTTATGGCGTTGTCTTCTAGGGCCGTAGCTATTCGATGTGGTTGAGCAACGCCCTAGAGTGAAGCCTAGGTTGCCCGGAACGTAGAAATGACCATTACTTCCACACTGATTGCAATTATTCATATTATACAGTGGAAAAACTGTTGTATTTATATTGCATTTTATGCTTCTGGCATTGACTTCTAAGGACCTAACTATTCGATGTGGTGGAGCAACCCCTCAGAGTGAAGCCTAGGTTGCCCGGAACGTAGAAATCACCATAGCTATCACAGTGGTTGCAATTATTCCTGTTATACAAAGGAAAAACTGTTGTATTTATATTGTA
The DNA here is from genome assembly GCF_051401765.1 of Calliopsis andreniformis. Lineage (NCBI taxonomy): Eukaryota > Metazoa > Arthropoda > Insecta > Hymenoptera > Andrenidae > Calliopsis > Calliopsis andreniformis. Next base: position 23,299,682 of record NW_027480422.1, read on the forward strand.
TTTTATGCTTCTGGCGTTGACTTCTTAGGCCCTAACTATTCGATCTGGTGGAGCAACGCCCTAGAGTGAAGCCTAGCTTGCCCGGTATGTAGAAATGACCATCACTTTCACACTGGTTGCACTTATTCTTGTTATACGATGGAAAAACTGTTGTATTTATATTATATTTTATGCTTCAGGCGTTGACTTCTAGGGCCGTAGCTATTCGATGTGGTGGAGAATCGCCCTAGAGTGAAGCCTAGGTTGCCCGGAAAGTAGAAATGACCATTACCTCCACACTGTTTGCAGTTATTCATTTTATACAATGGAAAAACTGTTGTATTTATATTGTTTTTTATAGTTATGGCGTTTACTTCTATGGCCGTAGCTATTCGATGGGGTGGAGCAATGCCCTAGAGTGAAGCCTAGGTTGCCCGGAACGTAGAAATGACCATACATTTCACACTGGTTGCAATTATTCCTGTTATACAAGGGAATAACTGTTGTATTTATATTGCAGTTTATGCTTCTGGCGTTGACTTCTTAGGCCCTAACTATTAGATCTGGGGGAACCACGCCCTAGACTGAAGCCTAGGTTGCCCGGAACGTAGAAATGACCTTTACTTTCTCACTGTTTCCAAATATACATCATATACGATGCAAAAGCTGTTGTATTTATATTGTATTTTATAGTTATGGCGTTGTCTTCTAGGGCCGTAGCTATTCGATGTGGTTGAGCAACGCCCTAGAGTGAAGCCTAGGTTGCCCGGAATGTAAAAATGACCATCACTTTCACACAGGTTGCAATTATTCTTGTTATACGATGGAAAAACTGTTGTATTTATATTATATTTTATGCTTCAGGCGTTGACTTCTAGGGCCGTAGCGATTCGATGTGGTGGAGAAACGCCCTAGAGTGAAGCCTAGGTTGCCCGGAAAGTAGAATTTACCATTACCTCCACACTGTTTGCAATTATTCCTGTTATACGATTGAAAAACTGTTGTACTTATATTGCATTTTATGCTTCTGGCGTTGACTTCTAAGGCCCTAACTATTCGATCTGGTGGAGCAACGCACTAGAGTGAAGCCTAGGTTGCCCGGAACGTAGGAATGACCTTTACTTTCTCACTGTTTCCAAATATACATCATATACGATGGAAAAGCTGTTGTATTTAGATTGTATTTTATAGTTATGGCGTTGTCTTCTAGGGCCGTAGCTATTCGATGTGGTTGAGCAACGCCCTAGAGTGAAGCCTAGGTTGCCCGGAACGTAGAAATGACCATTACTTCCACACTGATTGCAATTATTCATATTATACAGTGGAAAAACTGTTGTATTTATATTGTATTTTATGCTTCTGGCGTTGACTTCTTAGGCCCTAGCTATTCGATGTGGTGGAGCAACGCCCTAGAGTGCAGCCTAGGTTGCCCGGAACGTAGAAATGACCATAGCTATCACAGTGGTTGCAATTATTCTTGTTATACGATGGAAAAACTTTTGTATTTTTATTGTATTTTAAGCATCGGGCGCTGACTTCTAAGGTCCTAACTATTGGATCTGGTGGAGCAACGCCCTCTGGTGAAGCCTAGGTTGCCCGGAACGTAGAAATGACCATAACTTTCATACTGGTTGCAATTATTCGTTTAATACGATGGAAAAACTATTGTATTTATATTGTATTTAATGCTTCTGGCGTTGACTTCTAAGGCCATAGCTATTCGATGTGGTCGAGCAACGCCCTAGACTGAAGCCTAGGTTGCCCGTATTGTAGAATTGACCATATCTTTCACACTGGTTGCAATTATTCCTGTTATACGATGGAAGAACTGTTGTATTTCTATTGTATTTTATGGTTCTGACGTTGACTTCTTAGGCCCTAACTATTCGATCTGGCGGAGCAACGCCCTAGAGAGAAGCCTAGATTGCACGGAACGTAGAAATGACCATTACCTTCAGGCATGTTGCAATTGTTCCTGTTATACGATGAAAGAACTGTTGTATTTTTCTTGTGTTTTATGCGTCTGGAGTTGTTTTCTAAGGCCCTGACTATTCGACCTGGTGGACCAACGGCCTAGAGTGAAGCCTAGGTTGCACGGAACGTAGAAATGCCCATTACTTTCACACTGGTTGTAATTATTCCTGTTACACGATGGAATAACTGTTGTATTTTTATTTTATTTTGTGCTTCTGGCGTTGACTTCTAAGGCCCTAACTATTCGATCTGGTGGAGCAACGCCAAAGAGTGAAGCCTAGGTTACCCGGAACGTAGAAATGACCAGTACTTTCACACTGGTTGCAGTTATTCGTATTATACGATGGAAAAACTGTTGTATTTATATTGTATTTTATAGTTATGGCGTTGACTTCTAAGGCCGTAGCTATTCGATGTGGTGGAGCAATGCCCTAGAGTGAAGCCTAGGTTGCCCGGAACGTAGAAATGACCATGTCTTTCACACTGGTTGCAATTATTCCTGTTATACGATGGAAAAACTGTTGTATTGATATTATATTTTATGCTTCAGGCGATGACTTCTAGGGCCGTAGATATTCAATGTGGTGGAGAAACGCCCTAGAGTGAAGCCTAGGTTGCCCGGAAAGTAGAAATGACCATTACCTCCACACTGTTTGCAATTATTCATTTTATACAATGGAAAAACTGTTGTATTTAAATTGTTTTTTATAGTTATGGCGTTGACTTCTAAGGCCGTAACTATTCGATGTGGTGGAGCAATGCCCTAGAGTGAAGCCTAGGATGCCCGCAACGTAGAAATGACCATATCTTTCACACTGTTTGCAATTATTCCTGTTATACTATTGAAAAACTGTTGTATTTATATTGTATTTTATGCTTCTGGCGTTGACTTCTAATGCCCTGACTATTCGATCTGGTGGAGCAACGCTCTAGAGTGAAGCCTAGGTTGCCCGGAACGTAGAAATGACCTTTACTTTCACACTGTTTCCAAATATACATCATATACGATGGAAAAGCTGTTGTATTTAGATTGTATTTTATAGTTATGGCGTTGTCTTCTAGGGCCGTAGCTATTCGATGTGGTTGAGCAACGCCCTAGAGTGAAGCCTGGGTTGCCCGGAACGTAGAAATGACCATAACTTTCATACTGATTGCAATTATTCGTATTATACGATGGAAAAGCTGTTGTATTTATATTGTATTTTATGCTTCTGGCGTTGACTTCTTAGGCCCTAACTATTCGATCTGGTGGAGCAACGCCCTAGAGTGAAGCCTAGGTTGCCCGGAACGTTGAAATGACCATGTCTTTCACACTGGTTGCAATTATTCCTGTTATACGATGGAAAAACTGTTGTATTTATATTATATTTTATGCTTCAGGCGTTGACTTCTATGGCCGTAGCTATTCGATGTGGTTGAGCAACGCCCTAGAGTGAAGTCTAGATTGACCGGAAAGTAGAAATGACCATTACCTCCACACTGTTTGCAATTATTCATATTATACAGTGGAAAAACTGTTGTATTTATATTGCATTTTATGCTTCTGGCATTGACTTCTAAGGACCTAACTATTCGATGTGGTGGAGCAACCCCTCAGAGTGAAGCCTAGGTTGCCCGGAACGTAGAAATCACCATAGCTATCACAGTGGTTGCAATGATTCCTGTTATACAAGGGAAAAACTGTTGTATTTATATTGTATTTTATGCTTCTGGCGTTGACTTCTTAGGCCCTAACTATTCGATGTGGTGGAGCAACGCCCTAGAGTGAAGCCTAGGTTGCCCGGAATGTAGAAATGACCATCACTTTCACACTGGTTGCAATTATTCCTGTTATACTATTGAAAAACTGTTGTATTTATATTGTATTTTATGCTTCTGGCGTTGACTTCTAATGCCCTGACTATTCGATCTGGTGGAGCAACGCTCTAGAGTGAAGCCTAGGTTGCCCGGAACGTAGAAATGACCTTTACTTTCACACTGTTTCCAAATATACATCATATACGATGGAAAAGCTGTTGTATTTAGATTGTATTTTATAGTTATGGCGTTGTCTTCTAGGGCCGTAGCTATTCGATGTGGTTGAGCAACGCCCTAGAGTGAAGCCTGGGTTGCCCGGAACGTAGAAATGACCATAACTTTCATACTGATTGCAATTATTCGTATTATACGATGGAAAAGCTGTTGTATTTATATTGTATTTTATGCTTCTGGCGTTGACTTCTTAGGCCCTAACTATTCGATCTGGTGGAGCAACGCCGTAGAGTGAAGCCTAGGTTGCCCGGAACGTTGAAATGACCATGTCTTTCACACTGGTTGCAATTATTCCTGTTATACGATGGAAAAACTGTTGTATTTATATTGTATTTTATAGTTATGGCGTTGTCTTCTAGGGCCGTAGCTATTCGATGTGGTGGAGCAACGCCCTAGCGTGAAGCCTAGGTTGCCCGGAACGTAGAAATAACCATTACTTCCACACTGTTTGGAATTATTCATTTTATACAATGGAAAAACTGTTGTATTTATAATGTATTTTATAGTTATGGCGTTGACTCCTAAGGCCGTAGCTATTCAATGGGGTGGAGCAACGCCCTAGAGTGATGCCTAGGTTGCCCGGAACGTAGAAATGACCATGTCTTTCACACTGGTTGCAATTATTCCTGTTATACGATGGAAAAACTGTTGTATTGATATTATATTTTATGCTTCAGGCGATGACTTCTAGGGCCGTAGCTATTCGATGTGGTGGAGAAACGCCCTAGAGTGAAGCCTAGGTTGCCCGGAAAGTAGAAATGACCATAACCTCCACACTGTTTGCAATTATTCATTTTATACAATGGAAAAACTGTTGTATTTAAATTGTTTTTTATAGTTATGGCGTTGACTTCTAAGGCCGTAACTATTCGATGTGGTGGAGCAATGCCCTAGAGTGAAGCCTAGGTTGCCCGGAACGTAGAAATGACCATACATTTCACACTGGTTGCAATTATTCCTGTTATACAAGGGAATAACTGTTGTATTTATATTGCAGTTTATGCTTCTGGCGTTGACTTCTTAGGCCCTAACTATTAGATCTGGGGGAACCACGCCCTAGACTGAAGCCTAGGTTGCCCGGAACGTAGAAATGACCTTTACTTTCTCACTGTTTCCAAATATACATCATATACGATGCAAAAGCTGTTGTATTTATATTGTATTTTATAGTTATGGCGTTGTCTTCTAGGGCCGTAGCTATTCGATGTGGTTGAGCAACGCCCTAGAGTGAAGCCTAGGTTGCCCGGAACGTAGAAATGACCATTACTTCCACACTGATTGCAATTATTCATATTATACAGTGGAAAAACTGTTGTATTTATATTGCATTTTATGCTTCTGGCATTGACTTCTAAGGACCTAACTATTCGATGTGGTGGAGCAACCCCTCAGAGTGAAGCCTAGGTTGCCCGGAACGTAGAAATCACCATAGCTATCACAGTGGTTGCAATTATTCCTGTTATACAAAGGAAAAACTGTTGTATTTATATTGTATTTTATGCTTCTGGCGTTGACTTCTTAGGCCCTAACTATTCGATCTGGTGGAGCAACGCCCTAGAGTGAAGCCTAGCTTGCCCGGTATGTAGAAATGACCATCACTTTCACACTGGTTGCACTTATTCTTGTTATACGATGGAAAAACTGTTGTATTTATATTATATTTTATGCTTCAGGCGTTGACTTCTAGGGCCGTAGCTATTCGATGTGGTGGAGAATCGCCCTAGAGTGAAGCCTAGGTTGCCCGGAAAGTAGAAATGACCATTACCTCCACACTGTTTGCAGTTATTCATTTTATACAATGGAAAAACTGTTGTATTTATATTGTTTTTTATAGTTATGGCGTTTACTTCTATGGCCGTAGCTATTCGATGGGGTGGAGCAATGCCCTAGAGTGAAGCCTAGGTTGCCCGGAACGTAGAAATGACCATACATTTCACACTGGTTGCAATTATTCCTGTTATACAAGGGAATAACTGTTGTATTTATATTGCAGTTTATGCTTCTGGCGTTGACTTCTTAGGCCCTAACTATTAGATCTGGGGGAACCACGCCCTAGACTGAAGCCTAGGTTGCCCGGAACGTAGAAATGACCTTTACTTTCTCACTGTTTCCAAATATACATCATATACGATGCAAAAGCTGTTGTATTTATATTGTATTTTATAGTTATGGCGTTGTCTTCTAGGGCCGTAGCTATTCGATGTGGTTGAGCAACGCCCTAGAGTGAAGCCTAGGTTGCCCGGAATGTAAAAATGACCATCACTTTCACACAGGTTGCAATTATTCTTGTTATACGATGGAAAAACTGTTGTATTTATATTATATTTTATGCTTCAGGCGTTGACTTCTAGGGCCGTAGCGATTCGATGTGGTGGAGAAACGCCCTAGAGTGAAGCCTAGGTTGCCCGGAAAGTAGAAATGACCATTACCTCCACACTGTTTGCAATTATTCCTGTTATACGATTGAAAAACTGTTGTACTTATATTGCATTTTATGCTTCTGGCGTTGACTTCTAAGGCCCTAACTATTCGATCTGGTGGAGCAACGCACTAGAGTGAAGCCTAGGTTGCCCGGAACGTAGGAATGACCTTTACTTTCTCACTGTTTCCAAATATACATCATATACGATGGAAAAGCTGTTGTATTTAGATTGTATTTTATAGTTATGGCGTTGTCTTCTAGGGCCGTAGCTATTCGATGTGGTTGAGCAACGCCCTAGAGTGAAGCCTAGGTTGCCCGGAACGTAGAAATGACCATTACTTCCACACTGATTGCAATTATTCATATTATACAGTGGAAAAACTGTTGTATTTATATTGTATTTTATGCTTCTGGCGTTGACTTCTTAGGCCCTAGCTATTCGATGTGGTGGAGCAACGCCCTAGAGTGCAGCCTAGGTTGCCCGGAACGTAGAAATGACCATAGCTATCACAGTGGTTGCAATTATTCCTGTTATACAAGGGAAAAACTGTTGTTTTTATATTGTGTTTTATGCTTCTGGCGTTGACTTCTTAGGCCCTAACTATTCGATCTGGTGGAGCAACGCCCTGGAGTGAAGCCTAGGTTGCCCGGAATGTAAAAATGACCATCACTTTCACACTGGTTGCAATTATTCTTGTTATACGATGGAAAAACTGTTGTATTTATATTATATTTTATGCTTCAGGCATTGACTTCTATTGCCGTAGCTATTCGATGTGGTGGAGAAACGCCCTAGAGTGAAGCCTAGGTTGCCCGGAAAGTAGAAATGACCATTACCTCCACACGTTTGCAATTATTCATTTTATACAATGGAAAAGCTGTTGTATTTATATTGTTTTTTATAGTTATGGCGTTGACGTCTAAGGACGTAGCTATTCGATGGGGTGGAGCAATGCCCTAGAGTGAAGTCTAGGTTGCCCGGAACGTAGAAATGACCATACCTTTCACACTGGTTGCAATTATTCCTGTTATACAAGCGAATAACTGTTGTACTTATAGTGCAGTTTATGCTTCTGGCGTTGACTTCTTAGGTCCTAACTATTGGATCTGGTGGCGCAACGCCCTCTGGTGTCGCCCAGGTTGCCCGGAACGTAGAAATGACCATTACTTCCACACTGTTTGCAATTATTCATATTATACAGTGGAAAAACTGTTGTATCTATTTTGTATTTTATGCTTCTGGCGCTGACTTCTTAGGTCCTAACCATTGGATCTGGTGGAGCAACGCCCAGGGGTGAAGTCTAGGTTGCGCGGAACGTAGAAATGACCATAACTTTCACACTGGTTTCAATTATTCGTTTTATACAATGGAAAAACGGTTCTATTTATTTTGTATTTTATGCTTCGGGCGTTGACTTCTATGGCCCTAACTATTCGATCTGGTGGAGCAACGCCCTAGAGTGAAGCCTAGGTTGTCCAGAACGTAGAAATGACCATAACTTTCATACTGGTAGCAATTATTCGTTTTATACGATGGAAAAACTGTTGTATTTATATTGTATTTTATGCTTCAGGCGTTGACTTCTTCGGCCCTAATTATTCGATCAGGTGGAATAACGCCAAAGGGTGAAGCCTAGGTTGCGCGGAACGTAGAAATGAACATAACTTTCACACTGGTTTCAATTATTCGTTTTATACAATGGAAAAACTGTTCTACTTATTTTGTATTTTATGCTTCGACCGTTGACTCCTAAGGCCCCAACTATTCGATCTGGTGGAGCAACGCCCCAGAGTGAAGCCTGGGTTGCCCGGAACGTAGAAATGACCGTTACTTTCACACTGGTTGCAATTATTCCTGTTATACGATTGAAAAACTGTTGTATTTATATTGTATTTTAAGCTTCTGGCGTTGACTTCTAAGGCCGCAGATATTCGATGTGGTGGAGCAACGCCGTAGAGTGAAGCCTTGGTTGCCCGGAATGTAGAAATGACCATACCTTTCACACTGGTTGCAAATATTCCTGTTATACGATGGAACAGCTGTTGTATTTGTATTGTATTTTATGCTTCTGGCGTAGACTTCTTAGGCCCTAACTATTCGATCTGGTGGAACGACGCCCTAGAGTGAAGCCTAGGTTGCCCGTATCGTAGAAATGACCATATATTTCACACTGGTTGCAATTACTCCTGTTATGCGATGTAAAAACTGTTGTATTTCTATTGTATTTTATGCTTCTGGCGTTGACTTCTTAGGCCCTAACTATTCGATCTGGTGGAGCACCGCCCTAGAGAGAAGCCCAGATTGCCCGGAACATAGAAATGACCATTACCTTCTGGCTTGTTGCAATTACTCCTGTTATACGATGAATAAACTGTTGTATTTTTATTGTATTTTATGCGTCTGGAGTTGTTTTCTTAGGCCCAAACTATTCGATGTGGTGGAGCAACGCCTAGGGTGAAGCCTAGGTTTCCCGGAACGTAGAAATGACCATAACCTTCATACTGATTGTAATTATTCGTTTTATACGATGGAAAAACTGTTGTACTTATATTGTATGTTATGCCTCTGGCGTTTACTCCTAAGGCCGTAGCTATTCGATGTGGTGGAGCAACGCCCTAGAGTGAAGCCTAGGTTGCCCGGAATGTAAAAATGACCATCACTTTCACACAGGTTGCAATTATTCTTGTTATACGATGGAAAAACTGTTGTATTTATATTATATTTTATGCTTCAGGCGTTGACTTCTAGGGCCGTAGCGATTCGATGTGGTGGAGAAACGCCCTAGAGTGAAGCCTAGGTTGCCCGGAAAGTAGAAATGACCATTACCTCCACACTGTTTGCAATTATTCCTGTTATACGATTGAAAAACTGTTGTACTTATATTGCATTTTATGCTTCTGGCGTTGACTTCTAAGGCCCTAACTATTCGATCTGGTGGAGCAACGCACTAGAGTGAAGCCTAGGTTGCCCGGAACGTAGGAATGACCTTTACTTTCTCACTGTTTCCAAATATACATCATATACGATGGAAAAGCTGTTGTATTTAGATTGTATTTTATAGTTATGGCGTTGTCTTCTAGGGCCGTAGCTATTCGATGTGGTTGAGCAACGCCCTAGAGTGAAGCCTAGGTTGCCCGGAACGTAGAAATGACCATTACTTCCACACTGATTGCAATTATTCATATTATACAGTGGAAAAACTGTTGTATTTATATTGTATTTTATGCTTCTGGCGTTGACTTCTTAGGCCCTAGCTATTCGATGTGGTGGAGCAACGCCCTAGAGTGCAGCCTAGGTTGCCCGGAACGTAGAAATGACCATAGCTATCACAGTGGTTGCAATTATTCCTGTTATACAAGGGAAAAACTGTTGTTTTTATATTGTGTTTTATGCTTCTGGCGTTGACTTCTTAGGCCCTAACTATTCGATCTGGTGGAGCAACGCCCTGGAGTGAAGCCTAGGTTGCCCGGAATGTAAAAATGACCATCACTTTCACACTGGTTGCAATTATTCTTGTTATACGATGGAAAAACTGTTGTATTTATATTATATTTTATGCTTCAGGCATTGACTTCTATTGCCGTAGCTATTCGATGTGGTGGAGAAACGCCCTAGAGTGAAGCCTAGGTTGCCCGGAAAGTAGAAATGACCATTACCTCCACACGTTTGCAATTATTCATTTTATACAATGGAAAAGCTGTTGTATTTATATTGTTTTTTATAGTTATGGCGTTGACGTCTAAGGACGTAGCTATTCGATGGGGTGGAGCAATGCCCTAGAGTGAAGTCTAGGTTGCCCGGAACGTAGAAATGACCATACCTTTCACACTGGTTGCAATTATTCCTGTTATACAAGCGAATAACTGTTGTACTTATAGTGCAGTTTATGCTTCTGGCGTTGACTTCTTAGGTCCTAACTATTGGATCTGGTGGCGCAACGCCCTCTGGTGTCGCCCAGGTTGCCCGGAACGTAGAAATGACCATTACTTCCACACTGTTTGCAATTATTCATATTATACAGTGGAAAAACTGTTGTATCTATTTTGTATTTTATGCTTCTGGCGCTGACTTCTTAGGTCCTAACCATTGGATCTGGTGGAGCAACGCCCAGGGGTGAAGTCTAGGTTGCGCGGAACGTAGAAATGACCATAACTTTCACACTGGTTTCAATTATTCGTTTTATACAATGGAAAAACGGTTCTATTTATTTTGTATTTTATGCTTCGGGCGTTGACTTCTATGGCCCTAACTATTCGATCTGGTGGAGCAACGCCCTAGAGTGAAGCCTAGGTTGTCCAGAACGTAGAAATGACCATAACTTTCATACTGGTAGCAATTATTCGTTTTATACGATGGAAAAACTGTTGTATTTATATTGTATTTTATGCTTCAGGCGTTGACTTCTTCGGCCCTAACTATTCGATCAGGTGGAATAACGCCAAAGGGTGAAGCCTAGGTTGCGCGGAACGTAGAAATGAACATAACTTTCACACTGGTTTCAATTATTCGTTTTATACAATGGAAAAACTGTTCTACTTATTTTGTATTTTATGCTTCGACCGTTGACTCCTAAGGCCCCAACTATTCGATCTGGTGGAGCAACGCCCTAGAGTGAAGCCTAGATTGCCCGGAACGTAAAAATGACCTGTACTTTCACACTGGTTGCAATTATTCCTGTTATACGATGGAAAAACTGTTGTACTTATGTTGTATTTTATGCTTCTGGCGCCGAATTCTAAGTCCCTAACTATTGGATCTGGTGGAGCAACGCCCCAGAGTGAAGCCTGGGTTGCCCGGAACGTAGAAATGACCGTTACTTTCACACTGGTTGCAATTATTCCTGTTATACGATTGAAAAACTGTTGTATTTATATTGTATTTTAAGCTTCTGGCGTTGACTTCTAAGGCCGCAGATATTCGATGTGGTGGAGCAACGCCGTAGAGTGAAGCCTTGGTTGCCCGGAATGTAGAAATGACCATACCTTTCACACTGGTTGCAAATATTCCTGTTATACGATGGAACAGCTGTTGTATTTGTATTGTATTTTATGCTTCTGGCGTAGACTTCTTAGGCCCTAACTATTCGATCTGGTGGAACGACGCCCTAGAGTGAAGCCTAGGTTGCCCGTATCGTAGAAATGACCATATATTTCACACTGGTTGCAATTACTCCTGTTATGCGATGTAAAAACTGTTGTATTTCTATTGTATTTTATGCTTCTGGCGTTGACTTCTTAGGCCCTAACTATTCGATCTGGTGGAGCACCGCCCTAGAGAGAAGCCCAGATTGCCCGGAACATAGAAATGACCATTACCTTCTGGCTTGTTGCAATTACTCCTGTTATACGATGAATAAACTGTTGTATTTTTATTGTATTTTATGCGTCTGGAGTTGTTTTCTTAGGCCCAAACTATTCGATGTGGTGGAGCAACGCCTAGGGTGAAGCCTAGGTTTCCCGGAACGTAGAAATGACCATAACCTTCATACTGATTGTAATTATTCGTTTTATACGATGGAAAAACTGTTGTACTTATATTGTATGTTATGCCTCTGGCGTTTACTCCTAAGGCCGTAGCTATTCGATGTGGTGGAGCAACGCCCTAGAATGAAGCCTAGGTTGCCCGGAACGTAGAAATAACCATTACTTCCACACTGTTTGCAATTATTCATTTTATACAATGGAAAAACTGTTGTATTTATAATGTATTTTATAGTTATGGCGTTGACTTCTAAGGCCGTAGCTATTCGATGGGGTCGAGCAATGCCGTAGAGTGAAGCCTAGGTTGCCCGGAACGTAGAAATGACCATAACTTTCATACTGATTGCAATTATTCGTATTATACGATGGAAAAACTGTTGTATCTATTTTGTATTTTATGCTTCTGGCGTTGACTTCTTAGGTCCTAACTATTGGATCTGGTGGAGCAACGCCCTCTGGTGTCGCCCAGGTTGCCAGGAACGTAGAAACGACCATAACTTTCATACTGATTGCAATTATTCGTATTATACGATGGAAAAACTGTTGTATTTATATTGTATTTTATGCTTCTGGCGTTGACTTCTTAGGCCCTAACTATTCGATCAGGTGGAGCAACGCCCTAGCGTGAAGCCTAGGATGCCCGGAACGTAGAAATGACCATAACTTTCACACTGGTTACAATTACTCGTTTTATACGATGGAAAAACTATTGTATTTATATTCTATTTTATGCTTCTGGCGTTGACTTCTAACGCCCTAACTATTCGATCTGGTGGAGCAACGCCCTGGAGTGAAGCCTAGGTTGCGCGGAACGTAGAAATGACCATTACCTTCACACTGCTTGCAAATATACGTTATATACGATGGAAAAGCTGTTGTATCTATTTTGTATTTTATGCTTCTGGCGCTGACTTCTTAGGTCCTAACCATTGGATCTGGTGGAGCAACGCCCAGGGGTGAAGTCTAGGTTGCGCGGAACGTAGAAATGACCATAACTTTCACACTGGTTTCAATTATTCGTTTTATACAATGGAAAAACTGTTCTATTTATGTTGTATTTTATGCTTCGGGCGTTGACTTCTATGGCCCTAACTATTCGATCTGGTGGAGCAACGCCCTAGACTGAAGCCTAGGTTGTCCAGAACGTAGAAATGACCATAACTTTCATACTGGTAGCAATTATTCGTTTTATACGATGGAAAAACTGTTGTATTTATATTGTATTTTATGCTTCAGGCGTTGACTTCTTCGGCCCTAACTATTCGATCAGGTGGAATAACGCCACAGGGTGAAGCCTAGGTTGCGCGGAACGTAGAAATGAACATAACTTTCACACTGGTTTCAATTATTCGTTTTATACAATGGAAAAACTGTTCTACTTATTTTGTATTTTATGCTTCGACCGTTGACTCCTAAGGCCCCAACTATTCGATCTGGTGGAGCAACGCCCTAGAGTGAAGCCTAGATTGCCCGGAACGTAAAAATGACCTGTACTTTCACACTGGTTGCAATTATTCCTGTTATACGATGGAAAAACTGTTGTACTTATGTTGTATTTTATGCTTCTGGCGCCGAATTCTAAGTCCCTAACTATTGGATCTGGTGGAGCAACGCCCCAGAGTGAAGCCTGGGTTGCCCGGAACGTAGAAATGACCGTTACTTTCACACTGTTTGCAAATGTACATGATATACGATGGAAAAGCTGTTGTATTTATATTGTATTTTATGCTTCTGGCGTTGACTGCCTGGGCCCTAGCTATTCTACCTGGAGGAGCAACGCCCTAGAGTGAAGCCTAGGTTGCCCGGAATGCAGAAATGACCATCACTTTCACACTGGTGGCAATTATTCCTGTTATACGATGGAAAAACTGTTGGATTTTTAATGTACTTTATGCTTCTGGCGTTGACATCTAAGGCCCCAACTATTCGATCTGGTGCAGCAGCGCCCTAGAGTGAAGCCTAGGTTCCCCGGAATGTAGAAATGACCATTACCTTCACACTGTTTGCGATTATTCATTTTATACGACGGTAAAACTGTTGCACATATATCGTATTTTATGCTGCTGGCGTTGACTTCTTAGGCCCTAGCTATTCGATCAGGTGGAGCAACGCCCTAGGGTGAAGGCTAGGTTGCCCGGAACGTAGAAATGGCCATTGCCTTCACACTGTTTGCAAATATACATTATATACGATTGAAAAGCTGCTGTATCTATTTTGTATTTTATGATTCTGACGCTGATTTCTTAGGTCCTAACTATTGGATCTCGTGGAGCAACACCCAGGGGTGAAGCCTAGGTTGTGCGGAAAGTAGAAATAACCATACCTTTCACACTGGTTTCAATTATTCGTTTTATACAATGGAAAAACTGTTCTATTTATTTTGTATTTTATGCTTCGGGCGTTGACTTCTACGGCCCTAACTATTCGATCTGGTGGTGCAACGCCCTAGAGTGAAGCCTAGGATGCCCGCAACGTAGAAATGACCATATTTTTCACACTGGTTGCAATTACTCTTGTTATACGATGGAAAAACTGTTGTATTTATTTTGTATTTTATGCTTCAGGCGTTGACTTCTTAGGCCATAACTATTCGCTCTGGTGGAACAACGCCCTAGTGTGAAGCCTAGGTTGCCCGGAACGTAGAAGTGACCATTACCTTCACACTGTTTGCGATTATTCATTTTATACGATGGTAAAACTGTTGTACATATATCGTATTTTATGCTTCTGGCGTTGACTTCTTAGGCCCTACCTATTCGGTCAGGTGGAGCAACGCCCTAGGGTGAAGCCTAGATTGCCCTGAACGTAGAAATGACCATAACTTTCATACTGGTTGCAATTATTCGTTTTATACGATGGAAAAACTGTTGTATTTATATTGTATTTTAAGCTTCAGCGTTGACTTCTTAGGCCCTAACTATTCGCTGTGGTGGAGCAACGCCCTAGAGTGAAGCCTAGGTTGCCCTGAACGTAGAAATGACCATAGCTTTCACACTGGTTGCAATTATTCCTGTTATACAAGGGAAAAACTGTTGTATTTATATTGTATTTTATGCTTCTGGCCTTGACTTCTTAGACCCTAACTATTCGATCTGGTGGAGCAACGCCCTAGGGTGAAGCCTAGGTTGCCCTGAACGTAGAAGTAACCATAACTTTCATACTGGTTGCAATTATTCGTTTTATACAATGTAAAAACTGTTGTATTTATATTGTATTTTATGCTTCAGGCGTTGTCTTCTTAGGCCCTAACTATTCGCTCTGGTGGAACAACGCCCTAGAGTGATGCCTAGGTCGCCCGGATCGTAGAAATGACCATTACTTGAACACTGGATGCAATTATCGTTTTATACGATGGAAAAACTGTTGTATTTATTTTGTATTTGGTGCTCCTGGCGTTGACTTCTTAGGCCCTAACTATTCGCTCTGGTGGAACAACGCCCTAGAGTGAAGCCTAGGTGGCACGGAACGTAGAAGTGACCATTACCTTCACACTGTTTGCGATTATTCATTTTATACGATGGTAAAACTGTTGTACATATATCGTATTTTATGCTTCTGGCGTTGACTTCTTAGGCCCTACCTATTCGGTCAGGTGGAGCAACGCCCTAGGGTGAAGCCTAGATTGCCCGGAACGTAGAAATGACCATAACTTTCATACTGGTTGCAATTATTCGTTTTATACGATGGAAAAACTGTTGTATTTATATTGTATTTTAAGCTTCAGCGTTGACTTCTTAGGCCCTAACTATTCGCTGTGGTGGAGCAACGCCCTAGAGTGAAGCCTAGGTTGCCCTGAACGTAGAAATGACCATAGCTTTCACACTGGTTGCAATTATTCCTGTTATACAAGGGAAAAACTGTTGTATTTATATTGTATTTTATGCTTCTGGCCTTGACTTCTTAGGCCCTAACTATTCGCTCTGGTGGAACAACGCCCTAGAGTGATGCCTAGGTCGCCCGGATCGTAGAAATGACCATTACTTGCACACTGGATGCAATTATCGTTTTATACGATGGAAAAACTGTTGTATTTATTTTGTATTTGGTGCTCCTGGCGTTGACTTCTTAGGCCCTAACTATTCGCTCTGGTGGAACAACGTCCTAGAGTGAAGCCTAGGTGGCACGGAACGTAGAAATGACCATAACATTCACACTGGTTTCAATTATTCGTTTTATACAATGGAAAAACTGTTCTATTTATTTTGTATTTTATGCATCGGGCGTTGACTTCTAAGGCCCTAACTATTCGATCTGGTGGTGCAACGCCCTAGAGTGAAGCCTAGGATGCCCGCAACGTAGAAATGACCATATTTTTCACACTGGTTGCAATTATTCTTGTTATACGATGGAAAAACTGTTGTATTTATTTTGTATTTTATGCTTCAGGCGTTGACCTCTTAGGCCCTAACTATTCGCTCTGGTGGAACAACGCCCTAGTGTGAAGCCTAGGTTGCCCGGAACATAGAAGTGACCATTACCTTCACACTGTTTGCAATTATTCCTGTTATACGATTGAAAAGCTGTTTTATCTATATTGTGTTTTATGCTTCTGACGTTGACTTCTAAGGCCGCAGCTATTCGATGAGGTGGAGCAACGCCCTAGAGTGAAGCCTAGGTTGCCCGGAACGTAGAAATGACCATGTCTTTCACACTGGTTGCAATAATTCCTGTTATACGATGGAAAAACTATTGTACTTATATTATATTTTATGCTTCAGGCATTGACTTCTAAGGGCGTAGCTATTCGATGTCGTGGAGAAACGCCCTAGAGTGAAGCCTAGGTTGCGCGGAAAGTAGAAATGACCATTAGCTCCACACTGTTTGCAATTATTCATTTTATACAATGGAAAAACTGTTGTATTTATGTGGTTTTTTATAGTTATGGCGTTGACTTCTAAGGCCGTAGCCATTCGATGTGGTGGAGCAATGCTCTAGAGTGAAGCCTAGGATGCCCGCAACGTAGAAATGACCATATCTTTCACACTGTTTGCAATTATTCCTGTTATACGATTGAAAAACTGTTGTATGTATATTGTGTTTTATGCTTCTGACGTTGACTTCTAAGGCCGCAGCTATTCGATGAGGTGGAGCAACGCCCTAGAGTGAAGCCTAAGTTGCCCGGAACGTAGAAATGACCATGTCTTTCACACTGGTTGCAATAATTCCTGTTATACGATGGAAAAACTATTGTACTTATATTATATTTTATGCTTCAGGCATTGACTTCTAAGGGCGTAGCTATTCGATGTCGTGGAGAAACGCCCTAGAGTGAAGCCTAGGTTGCGCGGAAAGTAGAAATGACCATTACCTCCTCACTGTTTGCAATTACTCATTTTATACAATGGAAAAACTGTTGTATTTATGTGGTTTTTTATAGTTATGGCGTTGACTTCTAAGGCCGTAGCCATTCGATGTGGTGGAGCAATGCTCTAGAGTGAAGCCTAGGATGCCCGCAACGTAGAAATGACCATATCTTTCACACTGTTTGCAATTATTCCTGTTATACGATTGAAAAACTGTTGTATGTATATTGTATTTTATGCTTCTGGCGTTGACTTCTAAGGCCGCAGCTATTCGATGTGGTGGAGAAAGGCCCTAGAGTGAAGCCTAGGTTGCCCGGAAAGTAGAAATGACCATTACCACCACACTGTTTGCAATTATTCATTTTATACAATGGAAAAACTGTTGTATTTATATTGTTTTTTATAGTTATGGCGTTGACTTCTAAGGCCGCAGCTATTCGATATGGTGGAGCAACGCTCTAGAGTGAAGCCTAGGTTGCCCGGAACGTAGAAATGACCATAGCTTTCACACAGGTTGCAATTATTCCTGTTATACAAGGGAAGAACTGTTGTATTTATATTGTATTTTATGCTTCTGGCGTTGACTTCCTGGGCCCTAGCTGTTCTATCTGGCGGACCAACGCCCTAGAGTGAAGCCTAGGTTTCCCGGAACGTAGAAATGACCATAATATTCATACTGGTTGCAATTATTTCTGTTATACAAGGGAAAAACTGTTGTATTTTTATTGTATTTTATGCTTCTGGCGTTGACTTCTTAGGCCCTAACCATTCGATCTGGTGGAGCAACGCCCTAGAGTGAAGCCTAGGTTGCACGGAACGTAGAAATGACCATTACTTCCTCACTGTTTGCAATTATTCATTTTATACAATGGAAAAACTGTTGTATTTATATTGTTTTTTATAGTTATGGCGTTCACTTCTAAGGCCGTAGCTATTCGATGTCGTTGAGCAACGCCCTAGAGTGAGGCCTGGGTTGCCCGGAACGTAGAAATGACCATTACTTCCACACTGTTTGCAATTATTCATATTATACAGTGGAACAACTGTTGTATTTATATGGCATTTTATGCTTCTGGCATTGACTTCTAAGGCCCTAACTATTCGATGTGGTGGAGCAACGCCCTAGAGTGAAGCCTAGGTTGCCCGGAACGTAGAAATGACCATAGCTTTCACACTGGTTGCAATTATTCCTGTTATACGGGGGAAAAACTGTTGTATTTATATTGTATTTTATGTTTCTGGCGTTGACTTCTTAGGCCCTAACTATTCGATCTGATGGAGCATGGCCCTAGAGTGAAGCCTAGGTTGCCCGGAATGTAGAATTGACCATGTCTTTCACACTGGTTGCAATTATTCCTGTTATACGATGGTAAAACTGTTGTATTTGTATTGTATTTTATGCTTCTGGCGTTGACTTGTTAGGCCGTAACTATTCGATCTGGTGGAGCAACGCCCTAGAGAGAAGCCTAGATTGCCCGGAACGTAGAAATGACCATAACTATCAAACTGGTTGCAATTACTCGTTTTATACGATGGAAAGACTGTTGTATTTATATTGTATTTTATAGTTATGGCGTTGTCTTCTAGGGCCGTAGCTATTCGATGTGGTTGAGCAATGCCCTAGAGTGAAGCCTAGGATGCCCGCAACGTAGAAATGACCATATCTTTCACACTGTCTGCAATTATTCCTGTTATACGATTCAAAAACTGTTGTATTTATATTGTATTTTATGCTTCTGGCGTTGACTTCTAAGGCCGGAGCTATTCGATGTGGTGGAGCAACGCCCAGAGTGAAGCCTAGTTTGCGCGGAACGTAGAAATGACCATACCTTTCACACTGGTTGCAATTATTCCTGTTATACAAGGGAAAAACTGTTGTATTTATATTGTATTTTATGCTTCTGGCGTTGACTTCCTGGGCCCTAACTATTCTATCTGGAGGAGCAACGCCCTAGAGTGATTACTAGGTTGCCTGGAATGCAGAAATAGCCATCACTTTCACACAGGTGGCAATTATTCCTGTTATACGATGGACAAACTGTTGGATTTTTAATGTACTTTATGCTTCAGGCGTTGCCTTCTAAGGCCCTATGTATTCGATCTGGTGGAGCAATGTCTCAGTGTGAAGTGTTGGATGCCCGGAACGCAGAAATGGCCATTACTTGCACACTGGTTGCAATTACTCATTTTATACGATGGAAAAACTGTTGTTCATATATCGTATTTTATGCTTCTGGCATTGACATCTTAGGCCCTAACTATTCGATATGGTGGAGCAACGCCCTAGAGTGATGCCTAGGTTGCCCGGAACGTAGAAATGACCACAACTATCAGACTGGTTGCAATTATTCGTTTTATGAGATGGAAAGACTGTTGCATTTATATTGTATTTTATAGTTATGGCGTTGTCTTCTAGGGCCGTAGCTATTCGATGTGGTTGAGCAACGCCCTAGACTGAAGCATATGTTGCCCGATACGTAGAAATGACCATTACTTCCACACTGTTTGCAATTATTCGTATTATACAGTGGAACAACTGTTGTATTTTTATGGCATTTTATGTTTCTGGCATTGACTTCTAAGGCCCTAACTATTCGATGTGGTGGAGCAACGCCCTAGAGTGAAGCCTAGGCTGCCCGGAACGTAGAAGTGACCATAGCTTTCACACTGGTTGCAATTATTCCTGTTATACGATGGAAAAAGTGTTGTATTTATATTGTATTTTATAGTTATGGCGTTGTCTTCTAGGGCCGTAGCTATTCGATGTGGTTGAGCAACGCCCTAGAGTGAAGCCTAGGTTGCCCGAAACGTATAAATGACCATAGCTTTCATACTTGTTGCAATTATTCCTGTTATACAAGGGAAAAACTGTTGTATTTATATTGTATTTTATGCTTCTGGCGTTGACTTCTTAGGCCCTAACTATTCGATCTGGTGGAGCATGGCCCTAGAGTGAAGCCTAGGTTGCCCGGAACGTAGAAATGACCATTACTTCCACACTGTTTGCAATTATACGTATTATACAGTGGAACAACTGCTGTATTTATATGGCATTTTATGCTTCTGGCATTGACGTCTAAGGCCCTAACTATTCGCTGTGGTGGAGCAACGCCCTAGAGTGAAGCCTAGGTTGCCCTGAACGTAGAAATGACCATAGCTTTCACACGGGTTGCAATTATTCCTGTTATACAAGGGAAAAACTGTTGTATTTATATTGTATTTTATGCTTCTGGCCTTGACTTCTTAGGCCATAACTATTCGATCTGGTGGAGCAACGCCCTAGGGTGAAGCCTAGGTTGCCCTGAACGTAGAAATATCCATAACTTTCATACTGGTTGCAATTATTCGTTTTATACAATGTAAAAACTGTTGTATTTATATTGTATTTTATGCTTCAGGCGTTGACTTCTTAGGCCCTAACTATTCGCTCTGGTGGAACAACGCCCTAGAGTGATGCCTAGGTCGCCCGGATCGTAGAAATGACCATTACTTGCACACTGGATGCAATTATCGTTTTATACGATGGAAAAACTGTTGTATTTATTTTGTATTTGGTGCTCCTGGCGTTGACTTCTTAGGCCCTAACTATTGGATCTGGTGGACCAACGCCCTAGAGTGAAGCCTAGGTTGCCCGGAACGTAGAAATGACCATTACTTCCACACTGTTTGCAATTATTCATATTATACAGTGGAAAAGCTGTTGTATTTATATTGTATTTTATGCTTCTGGCATTGACTTCTAAGGCCCTAACTATTCGATGTGGTGGAGCAACGCCCTAGAGTGAAGCCTAGGTTGCCCGGAACGTAGAAATGACCATAACTTTCACACTGGTTGCAATTATTTCTGTTATACAAGGGAAAAACTGTTGTATTTATATTGTATTTTATGCTTCAGGCGTTGACTTCTTAGGCCCTAACTATTCGATCTGGTGGAGCATGGCCCTAGAGTGAAGCCTAGGTTGCCCGGAATGTAGAATTGACCATGTCTTTCACACTGGTTGCAATTATTCCTGCTATACGATGGTAAAACTGTTGTATTTCTATTGTATTTTATGCTTCTGGCGTTGACTTGTTAGGCCGTAACTATTCGATCTGGTGGAGCAACGCCCTAGAGAGAAGCCTAGATTGCCCGGAACGTAGAAATGACCATAACTATCAAACTGGTTGCAATTACTCGTTTTATACGATGGTAAGACTGTTGTATTTATATTGTATTTTATAGTTATGGCGTTGTCTGCTAGGGCCGTAGCTATTCGATGTGGTTGAGCAATGCCCTAGAGTGAAGCCTAGGATGCCCGCAACGTAGAAATGACCATATCTTTCACACTGTCTGCAATTATTCCTGTTATACGATTCAAAAACTGTTGTATTTATATTGTATTTTATGCTTCTGGCGTTGACTTCTAAGGCCGGAGCTATTCGATGTGGTGGAGCAACGCCCAGAGTGAAGCCTAGTGTGCGCGGAACGTAGAAATGACCATACCTTTCACACTGGTTGCAATTATTCCTGTTATACAAGGGAAAAACTGTTGTATTTATATTGTATTTTATGCTTCTGGCGTTGATTTCCTGGGCCCTAACTATTCTATCTGGAGGAGCAACGCCCTAGAGTGATTACTAGGTTGCCTGGAATGCAGAAATAGCCATCACTTTCACACTGGTGGCAATTATTCCTGTTATACGATGGACAAACTGTTGGATTTTTAATGCACTTTGTGCTTCTGGCGTTGCCTTCTAAGGCCCTATGTATTCGATCTGGTGGAGCAATGTCTCAGTGTGAAGTGTTGGATGCCCGGAACGCAGAAATGGCCATTACTTGCACACTGGTTGCAATTACTCATTTTATACGATGGAAAAACTGTTGTACATATATCGTATTTTATGCTTCTGGCATTGACATCTTAGGCCCTAACTATTCGATATGGTGGAGCAACGCCCTAGAGTGAAGCCTAGGTTGCCCGGAACGTAGAAATGACCACAACTATCAGACTGGTTGCAATTATTCGTTTTATGAGATGGAAAGACTGTTGCATTTATATTGTATTTTATAGTTATGGCGTTGTCTTCTAGGGCCGTAGCTATTCGATGTGGTTGAGCAACGCCCTAGACTGAAGCATATGTTGCCCGATCCGTAGAAATGACCATTACTTCCACACTGTTTGCAATTATTCGTATTATACAGTGGTACAACTGTTGTATTTTTATGGCATTGTATGTTTCTGGCATTGACTTCTAAGGCCCTAACTATTCGATGTGGTGGAGCAACGCCCTAGAGTGGAGCCTAGGCTGCCCGGAACGTAGAAGTGACCATAGCTTTCACACTGGTTGCAATTATTCCTGTTATACGATGGAAAAAGTGTTGTATTTATATTGTATTTTATAGTTATGGCGTTGTCTTCTAGGGCCGTAGCTATTCGATGTGGTTGAGCAACGCCCTAGAGTGAAGCCTAGGTTGCCCGAAACGTATAAATGACCATAGCTTTCATACTTGTTGCAATTACTCCTGTTATACAAGGGAAAAACTGTTGTATTTATATTGTATTTTATGCTTCTGGCGTTGACTTCTTAGGCCCTAACTATTCGATCTGGTGGAGCATGGCCCTAGAGTGAAGCCTAGGTTGCACGTAACGTAGAAATGCCCATTACTTTCACACTGGTGGTAATTATTCCTGTTATACGATGGAATAACTGTTGTATTTATATTGTATTTTATGCTTCTGTCGTTGACTTCTAAGGCCGCAGCTATTCGATGTGGTGGAGCAACGTCCTAGAGTGAAGCCTAGGTTGCCCGGAACGTATAAATGACCATAGCTTTCATACTTGTTGCAATTATTCCTGTTATACAAGGGAAAAACTGTTGTATTTATATTGTATTTTATGCTTCTGGCGTTGACTTCTTAGGCCCTAACTATTCGATCTGGTGGAGCATGGCCCTAGAGTGAAGCCTAGGTTGCACGGAACGTAGAAATGCCCATTACTTTCACACTGGTTGCAATTATTTCTGTTATACAAGGGAAAAACTGTTGTATTTATATTGTATTTTATGCTTCAGGCGTTGACTTCTTAGGCCCTAACTATTCGATCTGGTGGAGCATGGCCCTAGAGTGAAGCCTAGGTTGCCCGGAATGTAGAATTGACCATGTCTTTCACACTGGTTGCAATTATTCCTGCTATACGATGGTAAAACTGTTGTATTTCTATTGTATTTTATGCTTCTGGCGTTGACTTGTTAGGCCGTAACTATTCGATCTGGTGGAGCAACGCCCTAGAGAGAAGCCTAGATTGCCCGGAACGTAGAAATGACCATAACTATCAAACTGGTTGCAATTACTCGTTTTATACGATGGTAAGACTGTTGTATTTATATTGTATTTTATAGTTATGGCGTTGTCTGCTAGGGCCGTAGCTATTCGATGTGGTTGAGCAATGCCCTAGAGTGAAGCCTAGGATGCCCGCAACGTAGAAATGACCATATCTTTCACACTGTCTGCAATTATTCCTGTTATACGATTCAAAAACTGTTGTATTTATATTGTATTTTATGCTTCTGGCGTTGACTTCTAAGGCCGGAGCTATTCGATGTGGTGGAGCAACGCCCAGAGTGAAGCCTAGTGTGCGCGGAACGTAGAAATGACCATACCTTTCACACTGGTTGCAATTATTCCTGTTATACAAGGGAAAAACTGTTGTATTTATATTGTATTTTATGCTTCTGGCGTTGATTTCCTGGGCCCTAACTATTCTATCTGGAGGAGCAACGCCCTAGAGTGATTACTAGGTTGCCTGGAATGCAGAAATAGCCATCACTTTCACACTGGTGGCAATTATTCCTGTTATACGATGGACAAACTGTTGGATTTTTAATGCACTTTATGCTTCTGGCGTTGCCTTCTAAGGCCCTATGTATTCGATCTGGTGGAGCAATGTCTCAGTGTGAAGTGTTGGATGCCCGGAACGCAGAAATGGCCATTACTTGCACACTGGTTGCAATTACTCATTTTATACGATGGAAAAACTGTTGTACATATATCGTATTTTATGCTTCTGGCATTGACATCTTAGGCCCTAACTATTCGATATGGTGGAGCAACGCCCTAGAGTGAAGCCTAGGTTGCCCGGAACGTAGAAATGACCACAACTATCAGA
This sequence comes from Calliopsis andreniformis, assembly GCF_051401765.1. Classification (NCBI taxonomy): domain Eukaryota; kingdom Metazoa; phylum Arthropoda; class Insecta; order Hymenoptera; family Andrenidae; genus Calliopsis; species Calliopsis andreniformis. The sequence continues at coordinate 23,324,018 of NW_027480422.1, forward strand.
CTGGTTGCAATTATTCGTTTTATGAGATGGAAAGACCGTTGCATTTATATTGTATTTTATAGTTATGGCGTTGTCTTCTAGGGCCGTAGCTATTCGATGTGGTTGAGCAACGCCCTAGACTGAAGCATATGTTGCCCGATCCGTAGAAATGACCATTACTTCCACACTGTTTGCAATTATTCGTATTATACAGTGGTACAACTGTTGTATTTTTATGGCATTTTATGTTTCTGGCATTGACTTCTAAGGCCCTAACTATTCGATGTGGTGGAGCAACGCCCTAGAGTGGAGCCTAGGCTGCCCGGAACGTAGAAGTGACCATAGCTTTCACACTGGTTGCAATTATTCCTGTTATACGATGGAAAAAGTGTTGTATTTATATTGTATTTTATAGTTATGGCGTTGTCTTCTAGGGCCGTAGCTATTCGATGTGGTTGAGCAACGCCCTAGAGTGAAGCCTAGGTTGCCCGAAACGTATAAATGACCATAGCTTTCATACTTGTTGCAATTACTCCTGTTATACAAGGGAAAAACTGTTGTATTTATATTGTATTTTATGCTTCTGGCGTTGACTTCTTAGGCCCTAACTATTCGATCTGGTGGAGCATGGCCCTAGAGTGAAGCCTAGGTTGCACGTAACGTAGAAATGCCCATTACTTTCACACTGGTGGTAATTATTCCTGTTATACGATGGAATAACTGTTGTATTTATATTGTATTTTATGCTTCTGTCGTTGACTTCTAAGGCCGCAGCTATTCGATGTGGTGGAGCAACGTCCTAGAGTGAAGCCTAGGTTGCCCGGAACGTATAAATGACCATAGCTTTCATACTTGTTGCAATTATTCCTGTTATACAAGGGAAAAACTGTTGTATTTATATTGTATTTTATGCTTCTGGCGTTGACTTCTTAGGCCCTAACTATTCGATCTGGTGGAGCATGGCCCTAGAGTGAAGCCTAGGTTGCACGGAACGTAGAAATGCCCATTACTTTCACACTGGTGGTAATTATTCCTGTTATACGATGGAATAACTGTTGTATTTTTATTTTATTTTGTGCTTCTGGCGTTGACTTCTAAGGTCCTAGCTATTCGATGTGGTGGAGCAATGCCCAAGAGTGAAGCCTAGGATGCCCGCAACGTAGAAATGACCATATCTTTCACAGTGTTTGCAATTATTCCTGTTATACGATTGAAAAACTGTTTTATCTATATTGTGTTTTATGCTTCTGGCGTTGACTTCTAAGGCCGCAGCTAATCGATGTGGTGGAGAAACGCCCTAGAGTGAAGCCTAGATTGCCCGGAAAGTAGAAGTGACCATACCTTTCACACTGGTTGCAATTATTCCTGTTATACGGTGGAGAAGCTGTTGTATTTGTATTGTATTTTATGCTTCTGGCGTAGACTTCTTAGGCCCTAACTATTCGATCTGGTGGAACGACGCCCTAGAGAGAAGCCTAGATTGCCCGGAACGTGGAAATGACCATAACTATCAGACTGGTTGCAATTATTCGTTTTATATGATGGAAAGACTGTTGTACATATATCGTATTTTATGCTTCTGGCATTGACTGCATAGCCCCTAACTATTCGATCTGGTGGAGCAACGCCCTAGGGTGAAGCCTAGGTTGCCCTGAACGTAGAAATAACCATAACTTTCATACTGGTTGCAATTATTCATATTATACAGTTGAAAAACTGTTGTATTTGTATTGTATTTTATGCTTCTGGAATTGACTTCTAAGGCCCGAACTATTCGATGTGGTGGAGCAACGCCCTAGAGTGAAGCCTAGGTTGCCCGGAACGTAGATATGACCATAGCTTTCACACTGGTTGCATTAATTCCTGTTATACGATGGAAAAACTGTTGTATTTATATTATATTGTATGCTTCAGACGTTGACTTCTAAGGCCGTAGCTATTCGATGTGGTGGAGAAACGCCCTAGAGTGAAGCCTAGGTTGCCGGGAAGGTAGAAATGACCATTACCTCCACACTGTTTGCAATTATTCATTTTATCCAGTGGAAAAACTGTTGTATTTATATTGTTTTTTATAGTTATGGCGTTGACTTCTAAGACCGTAGCTATTCGATGTGGTGGGGCAATGCCCTAGAGTGAAGCCTAGGATGCTCGCAACGTAGAAATGACCATGTCTTTCACACTGCTTGCAATTATTCCTGTTATAAGGTTGAAAAACTGTTGTATTTGTATTGTATTTTATGCTTCTGGAGTAGACTTCTTAGGCCCTAACCATTCGATCTGGTGGAACGACGCTCTAGCGTGAAGCCTAGGTTGCCCGTACCGTAGAAATGACCATATCTTTCACACTGGTTGCAATTATTCCTGTTATACGATGGAAAAACTGTTGTATTTGTATTGTATTTTATGCTTCTGGCGTTGACTTCTTAGGCCCTAATTATTCGATCTGGTGGAGCAACGCCCTAGGGTGAAGCCTAGGTTGCCCGGAACGTAGAAATGACCATAGCTTTCACACTGGTTGCAATTACTCGTTTTATACGATGGAAAGGCTGTTGTATTTATATTGTATTTTATAGTTATGGCGTTGACTTCTTAGGCCCTAGCTATTCGATCAGGTGGAGCAACGCCCTAGTGTGAAGCCTAGGTTGCCCGGAACGTAGAAATGACCATAACTTTCATACTGGTTGCAATTATTCGTTTTATACGATGGAAAAACTGTTGTATTAATTATGTATTTGGTGCTTCTGGCGTTGACTTCCTGGGCCCTAACTATTCGATCTGGTGGAGCAACGCCCTAGGGTGAAGCCTAGGTTGCCCGGAACGTAGAAATGACCATAACTATCAGACTGGTTGCAATTACTCGTTTTATACGATGGAAAGACTGTTGTATTTATATTGTATTTTATAGTTATGGCGTTGTCTTCTAGGGCCGTAGCTATTCGATGTTGTGGAGAAACGCCCTAGAGTGAAGCCTAGGTTGCCCGGAAAGTAGAAATGACCATTACCTCCGCACTGTTAGCAATTATTCATTTTATACAATGGAAAAACTGTTGTATTAATATTGTTTTTTATAGTTATGGCGTTGACTTCTAAGGCCGTAGCTATTCGACGTGGTTGCGCAACGCCCTAGAGTGAAGCCTAGGTTGCCCGGAACGTAGAAATGACCATTACTTCCACACTGTTTGCAATTATTCATATCATACAGTGGAAAAACTGTTGTATTTATATGGCATTTTATGCTTCTGGCATTGACTTCTAAGGCCCTAACTATTCGATGTGGTGGAGCAACGCCCTAGAGTGAAGCCTAGGTTGCCCGGAACGTATAAATGCCCATTACTTTCATACTGGTGGTAATTATTCCTGTTATACGATGGAATAACTGTTGTATTTATATTGTATTTTATGCTTCTGGCGTTGACTTCTAAGGCCGCAGCTATTCGATGTGGTGGAGCAACGCCCTAGAGTGAAGCCTAGGTTGCCCGGAACGTATAAATGACCATAGCTTTCATACTTGTTGCAATTATTCCTGTTATACAAGGGAAAAACTGTTGTATCTATATTGTATTTTATGCTTCTGGCGTTGACTCCTTAGTCCCTAACTATTCGATCTGGTGGAGCATGGCCCTAGAGTGAAGCCTAGGTTGCACGGAACGCAGAAATGGCCATTACTTTCACACTGGTTGCAATTACTCATTTTATACGATGGAAAAACTGTTGTACATATATCGTATTTTATGCTTCTGGCATTGACATCTTAGGCCCTAACTATTCGATATGGTGGAGCAACGCCCTAGAGTGAAGCCTAGGTTGCCCGGAACGTAGAAATGACCACAACTATCAGACTGGTTGCAATTATTCGTTTTATGAGATGGAAAGACTGTTGCATTTATATTGTATTTTATAGTTACGGCGTTGTCTTCTAGGGCCGTAGCTATTCGATGTGGTTGAGCAACGCCCTAGACTGAAGCATATGTTGCCCGATACGTAGAAATGACCATTACTTCCACACTGTTTGCAATTATTCGTATTATACAGTGGAACAACTGTTGTATTTTTATGGCATTTTATGTTTCTGGCATTGACTTCTAAGGCACTGACTATTCGATGTGGTGGAGCAACGCCCTAGAGAGAAGCCTAGGCTGCCCGGAACGTAGAAGTGACCATAGCTTTCACACTGGTTGCAATTATTCCTGTTATACGATGGAAAAAGTGTTGTATTTATATTGTTTTTTATAGTTATGGCGTTGTCTTCTAGGCCCGTAGCTATTCGATGTGGTTGAGCAACGCCCTAGAGTGTAGCCTAGGTTGCCCGGAACGTAGAAATGACCATCACTTTCACACTGGTTGCAATTATTCCTGTTATACGATGGAAAAAGTGTTGTATTTATATTGTATTTTATAGTTATGGCGTTGTCTTCTAGGGCCGTAGCTATTCGATGTGGTTGAGCAACGCCCTAGAGTGAAGCCTAGGTTGCCCGAAACGTATAAATGACCATAGCTTTCATACTTGTTGCAATTATTCCTGTTATACAAGGGAAAAACTGTTGTACTTATATTGTATTTTATGCTTCTGGCGTTGACTTCTTAGGCCCTAACTATTCGATCTGGTGGAGCATGGCCCTAGAGTGAAGCCTAGGTTGCACGTAACGTAGAAATGCCCATTACTTTCACACTGGTGGTAATTATTCCTGTTATACGATGGAATAACTGTTGTATTTATATTGTATTTTATGCTTCTGGCGTTGACTTCTAAGGCCGCAGCTATTCGATGTGGTGGAGCAACGCCCTAGAGTGAAGCCTATGTTGCCCGAAACGTAGAAATGACCATAGCTTTCACACTGGTTGCAATTACTCGTTTTATACGATGGAAAGACTGTTGTATTTATATTGTATTTTATAGTTATGGCGTTGACTTCTTAGGCCCTAACTATTCGATCTGGCGGAGCAACGCCCTAGAGTGTAGCCTAGGTTGCTCGGAACGTAGAAATGACCATCACTTTCACACTGGTTGCAATTATTCCTGTTATACGATGGAAAAAGTGTTGTATTTATATTGTATTTTATGCTTCTGGCGTTGACTTCTAAGGCCGCAGCTATTCGATGTGGTGGAGCAACGCCCTAGACTGAAGCCTAGGTAGCCCGGAACTGAGAAATGACCATCACCTTCACTCTGGTTGCAATTATTCCTGTTATACGATGGAAAAACTGTGTTATTTATATTGTATTTTATGCTTCTGGCGTAGGCTTCTTAGGCCCTAACTATTCGATCTGGGGGAACCACGCCCTAGACTGAAGCCTAGGCTGCCCGGAACGTAGAAATGACCATCACTTTCACACTGGTTGCAATTATTCCTGTTATACGATGGAAAAATTGTTGTATTTATATTGTATTTTATGCTTCTGGCGTTGACTTCTAAGGCCGCAGCTATTCGATGTGGTGGAGCAACGCCCTAGAGTGAAGCCTAGGTTGCCCGGAACGTAGAAATGACCATAGCTTTCACACTGGTTGCAATTACTCGTTTTATACGATGGAAAGACTGTTGTATTTATATTGTATTTTATAGTTATGGCGTTGTCTTCTAGGGCTGTAGCTATCGGATCTGGCGGACCAACGCCCTAGAGTGAAGCCTAGGTTGCCCTGAACGTAGAAATGACCATAACATTCATACTGGTTGCAATTATTTCTGTTATACAAGGGAAAAACTGTAGTATTTTTATTGTATTTTATGCTTCTGGCGTTGACTTCTTAGGCCCTAACCATTCGATCTGGTGGAGCAACGCCCTAGAGTGAAGCCTAGGTTGCCCGGAACGTAGAAATGACCATAGCCTTCACACTGGTTGCAATTATTCCTGTTATACAAGGGAAAAACTGTTGTATTTATATTGTATTTTATGCTTCTGGCGATGACTTCTTAGGCCCTAACTATTGGATCTGGTGGAGCATGGCCCTAGACTGAAGCCTAGGTTGCCCGGAATGCTGAAATGACCATCACTTTCACATTCGTTGCAATTATTCTTGTTATACGATGGAAAAACTTTTGTATTTATTTTGTATTTTATGCCTCTGGCGTTGACTCCTAAGGCCGTAGCTATTCGATGTGGTGCAGCAACGCCCTAGAGTGAAGCCTAGGTTGCACGGAACGTAGAAATGACCATGTCTTTCATACTGGTTGCAATTATTCCTGTTATGCGATGGAAGAACTGTTGTATTTATATTATATTTTATGCTCCAGACGTTGACTTCTAAGGCCGTAGCTATTCGATGTGGTGGAGAAACGCCCTAGAGTGAAGCCTAGGTTGCCCGGAACGTAGAAATGACCATACCTTTCACACTGGTTGCAATTATTCCTGTTATACAAGGGAAAAACTGTTGTATTTATATTGTTTTTTATGCTTCTGGCGTTGACTTCCTGGGCCCTAACTATTCTATCTGGAGGAGCAACGCCCTAGAGTGCAGCCTAGGTTGCCCGGAATGCTGAAATGACCATCACTTTCACACTGGTTGCAATTATTCCTGTTATATGATGGAAAATCTGTTGTATCTATTTTGTATTTTATGCTTCTGGCGTTGACTTCTTATGTCCTAACTATTGGATCTGGTGGAGCAACGACCTAGGGTGAAGCCTAGGTTGCGCGGAACGTAGAAATGACCATAATTTTCATACGGATTGCAATTATTCGTTTTATACGATGGAAAAGCTGTTGTATTTATATTGTATTTTATGCTTCTGCTGTAGACTTCTTAGGCCCTAGCTATTCGATCTGGAGGAACAACGCTCTAGAGTGAAGCCTAGGTTGCACGGAACGTAGAAATGCCCATTACTTTCACACTGGTTGTAATTATTCCTGTTATACGGTGGAATAACTGTTGTATTTTTATTTTATTTTGTGCTTCTGGCGTTGACTTCTAAGGCCCTAGCTATTCGATCTGGTGGTGCAACGCTCTAGAGTGAAGCCTAGGTTGCCCGGAACTTAGAAGTGACCATCACCTTCACTCTGGTTGCTATTATTCCTGTTATACGATGGAAAAACTGTTGTATTTTTATTGTATTTTATGCTTCGGGCGTTGACTTCTAAGGCCGTAGCTATTCGATGTGTTGGAGCAACGCCCTAGAGTGAAGCCTAGGTTGCCCGGAACGTAGAAATGACCATGTCTTTCACACTGGTTGCAATTATTCTTGTTATACGATGGAAAAACTGTTGTATTTATATTATATTTTATGCTTCAGGCGTTGACTTCTAGTGCTGTAGCTATTCGATGTGGTGGAGAAACGCCCTAGAGTGAAGCCTAGGTTGCCCGGAATGTCGAAATGACCATCACTTTCACAATGGTTGCAATTATTCTTGTTATACGATGGAAAAGCTGTTGTATTTATTTTGTATTTTATGCCTCTGGCGTTGACCCCTAAGGCCGTAGCTATTCGATGTGTTGGAGCAACGCCCTAGAGTGAAGCCTAGGTTGCCCGGAATGTCGAAATGACCATCACTTTCACAATGGTTGCAATTATTCTTGTTATACGATGGAAAAACTGTTGTATTTATTTTGTATTTTATTCTTCTGGCGTTGACTTCCTGGGCTCTAACTATTCTATCTGGAGGAGCAGCGCCCTAGAGTGAAGCCTAGGTTGCCCGGAATGCAGAAATGACCATAGCTTTCACACTGGTTGCAATTATTCCTGTTATACAAGGGAAAAACTGTTGTATTTATATTGTATTTTATGCTTCTGGCGTTGACTTCTTAGGCCCTAACTATACGATCTGGTGGAGCAACGCCCTAGAGTGAAGCCTAGGCTGCCCGGAAAGTAGAAATGACCATCACTTTCACAATGGTTGCAATTATTCTTGGTATACGATGGAAAAACTGTGGTGTTTATATTGTATTTTATGCTTCTGGCGTAGGCTTCTTAGGCCCTAACTATTCGATCTGGGGGAACCATGCCCTAGACTGAAGCCCAGGTTGCCCGGAACGTAGAAATGACCATCACTTTCACACTGGTTGCAATTATTCCTGTTATATGATGGAAAATCTGTTGTATCTATTTTGTATTTTATGCTTCTGGCGTTGACTTCTTGTGTCCTAACTATTGAATCTGGTGCAGCAACGACCTAGGGTGAAGCCTAGGTTGCGCGGAACGTAGAAATGGCCATAATTTTCATACGGATTGCAATTATTCGTTTTATACGACGGAAAAGCTGTTGTATTTATATTGTATTTTATGCTTCTGCTGTAGACTTCTTAGGCCCTAGCTATTCGATCTGGAGGAACAACGCCCTAGAGTGAAGCCTAGGTTGCTGGGAACGTAGAAATGACCATTACTTTCACACTGGTTGCAATTATTCCTTTTATACGATGGGAAAACTGTTGTATTTTTATTGTATTTTATGCTTCTGGCGTTGACTTCTAAGTCCCTAGCTATTCGATCTGGTGGAGCAACGCCCTAGGGTGAAGCCTAGGTTGCCCGGAACGTAGAAATGACCATAACTTTCATGCTGGTTGCAATTATTCGTTTTATACCGTGGAAAAACTGTTGTATTTATATTGTATTTTATGCGTCTGGAGTTGTTTTCTAAGGCCCTAACTATTCGTCCTGGTGGACCTACGCCCTAGAGTGAAGCCTAGGTTGCACGGAACGTAGAAATGCCCATTACTTTCACACTGGTTGTAATTATTCCTGTTATACGGTGGAATAACTGTTGTATTTTTATTTTATTTTGTGCTTCTGGCGTTGACTTCTAAGGCCCTAGCTATTCGATCTGGTGGTGCAACGCTCTAGAGTGAAGCCTAGGTTGCCCGGAACTTAGAAGTGACCATCACCTTCACTCTGGTTGCTATTATTCCTGTTATACGATGGAAAAACTGTTGTATTTTTATTGTATTTTATGCTTCGGGCGTTGACTTCTAAGGCCGTAGCTATTCGATGTGTTGGAGCAACGCCCTAGAGTGAAGCCTAGGTTGCCCGGAACGTAGAAATGACCATGTCTTTCACACTGGTTGCAATTATTCTTGTTATACGATGGAAAAACTGTTGTATTTATATTATATTTTATGCTTCAGGCGTTGACTTCTAGTGCTGTAGCTATTCGATGTTGTGGAGAAACGCCCTAGAGTGAAGCCTAGGTTGCCCGGAATGTAGAAATGACCATCACTTTCACAATGGTTGCAATTATTCTTGTTATACGATGGAAAAGCTGTTGTATTTATTTTGTATTTTATGCCTCTGGCGTTGACCCCTAAGGCCGTAGCTATTCGATGTGTTGGAGCAACGCCCTAGAGTGAAGCCTAGGTTGCCCGGAACGTAGAAATGATCATGTCTTTCACACTGGTTGCAATTATTCGTGTTATACGATGGAAAAACTGTTGTATTTATTTTGTATTTTCTGCTTCTAGAGTTGACTTCTTAGGCCCTAGCTATTCGATCTGCAGGAACAACGCCCTAGAGTGAAGCCTAGGATGCCCGCAACGTAGAAATGACCATATCTTCCACACTGTTTGCAATTATTCCTGTTATACGATTGAAAAACTGTTGTATTTATATTGTATGTTATGCTTCTGGCGTTGACTACTAAGGCCGCGGCTATCCGATGTGGTGGAGCAACGCCCTAGAGTGAAGCCTAGGTTGCCCGGAACGTAGAAATGACCATACCTTTCACACTGGTTGCAATTATTCCTGTTATACAAGGGAAAAACTGTTGTATTTATATTTTATTTTATGCTTCTGGCGTTGACTTCCTGGGCCCTAACTATTCTATCTGGAGGAGCAACGCCCTAGAGTGAAGCCTAGGTTGCCCGGAATGCAGAAATGACCATCACCTTCACACTGGTGGCAATTACTCCTGTTATACGATGGACAAACTGTTGGACTTTTAATGTACTTTATGCTTCTGGCGTTGACTTCTAAGGCCCTATGTATTCGATCTGGTGGAGCAACGCCCAAGAGTGAAGCCTAGGTTTCCCGGAATGTAGAAATGACCATCACTCTCACACTGGTTGCAATTATTCCTGTTATACGATGGAAAAACTGTTGTATTTATTTTATATTTTATGCCTCTGGCGTTGACTCCTAAGGCCGTAGCTATTCGATGTGGTGGAGCAACGCCCTAGAGTGAAGCCTAGGATGCCCGCAACGTAGAAATGACCATAACTTTCATACTGGTTGCAATTATTCCTGTTATACAAGGGAAAAACTGTTGCATTTATATTGTATTTTATGAGTCTGGAGTTGTTTTCTAAAGCCCTGACTATTCGGCCGGGTGGACCAACGCCCTAGAGTGAAGCCTAGGTTGCACGGAACGTAGAAATGCCCATTACTTTCACACTGGTTGTAATTATTCCTGTTATACGATGGAATAACTCTAGTATTTTTATTTTATTTTGTGCTTCTGGCGTTGACTTCTAAGGTCCTAGCTATTCGATCTGGTGGAGCAACGCTCTAGAGTGAAGCCTAGGTTGCCCGGAACTTAGAAATGACCATCACCTTCACTCTGGTTGCAATTATTCCCGTTATACGATGGAAAAACTGTGGTGTTTATATTGTATTTTATGCTCCTGGCGTTGACTTCTAAGGCAGCAGCTATCCGATGTGGTGGAGCAACGCCCTACAGTGAAGCCTATGTTGCCCGGAACGTAGAAATGACCATACCTTTCACACTGGTTGCAATTATTCCTGTTATGCAAGGGAAAAACTGTTGCATTTATATTGTATTTTATGCTTCTGGCGTTGACTTCCTGGGCCCTAACTATTCTATCTGGAGGAGCAACGCCCTAGAGTGAAGGCTAGGTTGCCCGGAATGCAGAAATGACCATAACTTTCATACTGGTTGCAATTATTCGTTTTATACCGTGGAAAAACTGTTGTATTTTTATTTTATTTTGTGCTTCTGGCGTTGACTTCTAAGGCCCTAGCTATTCGATCTGGCGGAGCAACGCTCTAGAGTGAAGCCTAGGTTGCCTGGAACTTAGAAATGACCAACACCTTCACTCTGGTTGCAATTATTCCTGTTATATGCTGGAAAATCTGTTGTATCTATTTTGTATTTTATGCTTCTGGCGTTGACTTCTTATGTCCTAACTATTGGATCTGGTGGAGCAACGCACCAGGGTGAAGCCTAGGTTGCCCGGAACGTAGAAATGACCATAACTTTCATACTGGATGCAATTATTCGTTTTATACCGTGGAAACACTGTTGTATTTATATTGTATTTTATGCGTCTGGAGTTGTTTTCTAAGGTCCTAACTATTCGGCCTGGTGGACCAACGCCCTAGAGTGAAGCCTAGGTTGCACGGAACGTAGAAATGACCATATCTTTCACTCTGTTTGCAATTATTCCTGTTATACGATTGAAAAACTGTTGTATTTATATTGTATATTATGCTTCTGGCGTTGACTTCTAAGGCCGCAGCTATCCGATGTGGTGGAGCAACGCCCTAGAGTGAAGCCTCGGTTGCCCGGAATGCACAAATGACCATCACTTTCACACTGGTGGCAATTACTCCTGTTATACGATGGACAAACTGTTGGATTTTTAATGTACTTTATGCTTCTGGCGTTGACTTCTATGGCGCTATGTATTCGATCTGGTGGAGCAACGCCCTAGAGTGAAGCCTAGGTTTCCCGGAATGTAGAAATGACCATCACTCTCACACTGGTTGGAATTATTCTTGTTATACGACGGAAAAACTGTTGTATTTATTTTGTATTTTATGCTTCTAGCGTTGACTTCTTAGGCCCTAGCTATTCGATCTGCAGGAACAACGCCCTAGAGTGAAGCCTAGGTTGCTGGGAACGTAGAAATGAACATTACTTTCACACTGGTTGCAATTATTCCTTTTATACGATGGAAAAACTGTTGTATTTTTATTGTATTTTATGCTTCTGGCGTTGACTTCTAAGTCCCTAGCTATTCGATCTGGTGGTGCAACGCTCTAGAGTGAAGCCTAGGTTGCCCGGAACTTAGAAGTGACCATCACCTTCACTCTGGTTGCTGTTATACCTGTTATACGATTGAAAAACTGTTGTATTTATATTGTATGTTATGCTTCTGGCGGTGACTACTAAGGCCGCGGCTATCCGATGTGGTGGAGCAACGCCCTAGAGTGAAGCCTAGGTTGCCCGGAACGTAGAAATGACCATACCTTTCACACTGGTTGCAATTATTCCTGTTATGCAAGGGAAAAACTGTTGCATTTATATTGTATTTTATGCTTCTGGCGTTGACTTCCTGGGCCCTAACTATTCGATCTGGTGGAGCAACGCCCTAGACTGAAGCCTAGGTTGCCCGGAACGTAGAAACGACCATCACTTTCACACTGGTTGCAATTATTCCTGTTATACGATGGAAAAACTGTTGTATTTACATTGTGTTTTATGCTTCTGCTGTAGACCTCTTAGGCCCTAGCTATTCGATCTGGAGGAACAACGCCCTAGTGTGAAGCCTATGTTGCCAGGAACGTAGAAATGACCATCACTTTCACACTAGTTGCAATTATTCCTGTTATATGATGGAAAAACTGTTGTATCTATTTTATATTTTATGCTTCGGGCGTTGACATCTAAGGCTCTAACTATTCGATCTGGTGAAGCAACGCTCTAGAGTGAAGCCTAGGTTGCCCGGAACGTAGAAATGACCATTGCCTTCACAGTCCTTGCAATTATACATTTTATACGATGGAAAAACTGTTGTATTTTTATTGTATTTTATGCTTCTGGCGTTGACTTCTAAGTTCCTGGCTATTCGATCTGGTGGAGCAGCGCCCTACAGCGATACCTAGGTTTCCCGGTACGTAGAAATGACCTTCACTTTCACACTGGTTGTAATTATTCCTGTTATACGATGGAACAACTGTTGTATTTATGTTGTATTTTATGCTTCTGGTGTAGACTTCTTAGGCCCTAGCTATTCGGTCTGGAGGAACAACGCCCTAGAGTGAAGCCTAGGTTGCCCGGAACGTAGAAATGACCATCTCTTGAACACTGGTTGCAATTATTCTTGTTATACGATGGAAAAACTGTTGTATTTATTTTGTATTTTATGCCTCTGGCGTTGTCTCCTAAGGCCGTAGCTATTCGATGTGGTGGAGCAACGCCCTAGAGTGAAGCCTAGGTTGCCCGGAACATAGAAATGACCATGTCTTTCACACTGGTTGCAATTATTCCTGTTATACGATGGACAAACTGTTGTATCTCTATTGTATTTTATGCCTCTGGCGTTGACTTCTTAGGCCCTAAGTATTCGATCTGGTGGAGCAACGCCCTAGAGAGAAGCCTAGGTTGCCCGGAACGTAGAAATGACCATTACTTTCACACTGGTTGTATTTATTCCTGTTATACGGTGGAATAACTGTTGTACTTTTATTTTATTTTGTGCTTCTGGCGTCGACTTCTAAGGCCCTAGCTATTCGATCTGGTGGTGCAACACTCTAGAGTGAAGCCTAGGTTGCCCGGAGCTTAGAAGTGACCATCACCTTCACTCTGGTTGCTATTATTCCTGTTATACGATGGAAAAACTGTTGTATTTTTATTGTATTTTATGCTTCGGGCGTTGACTTCTGAGGCTGTAGCTATTCGATCTGGTAGAGCAACGCCCTAGAGTTATGTCTAGGATGCCCGGAACGTAGAAATGGCCATTGCTTTCACACTGGTTGCACTTACTCGTTTGATACGATGGAAAAGCTCTTATACATATATCGTATTTCATGCTTCTAGCGTTGACTTCTTAGGACCTGACTATTCGATATGGGGGAACCACGCACTAGACTGAAGCCTAGGTTGCCCGGAACGTAGAAATGACCGTCACTTTCACACTGGTTGCAATTATTCCTGTTATACGATGGAAAAACTGTTGTATTTACATTGTATTTTATGCTTCTGCTGTAGACTTCTTAGGCCCTAGCTATTCGATATGGAGGAACAACGCCCTAGTGTGAAGCCTAGGTTGCCAGGAACGTAGAAATGACCATCACTTTCACACTAGTTGCAATTATTCCTGTTATGTGATGGAAAAACTGTTGTATCTATTTTGTATTTTATGCTTCTGGCGTTGACTTCTTAGGTCCTAACTATTGGATCTGGTGGAGCTACGCCCTAGAGTGAAGCCTAGGTTGCACGGAACGTAGAAGTGCGCATTACTTTCACACTCGCTGTAACTATTACTGTTATACGATGGAATAACTGTTGTATTTATATTTTACTTTATGCTTCTGGCGTTGACTTCTAAGGCCCTAGCTATTCGATCTGGTGGTGCAACGCCCTAGAGTGAAGCCTAGGTTGCCCGGAACATAGAAATGACCATCACTTTCCCACCGGTTGTAATTATTCCTGTTATACGATGGAATAACTGTTGCATTTTTATTTTATTTTTTGTTTCTGGCGTTGACTTCTAAGGCCTGAGCTATTCGATCTGGTGGAGCAACGCCCTAAAGTGAAACCTAGGTTGCCCGGAACGTAGAAATGACCTTTACTTTCACACTGTTTGCAAATATACATTATATACGATGGAAAAGCTGTTGTATTTATTTTGTATTTTATTCCTCTGGCGTTGACTCCTAAGGCCGTAGCTATTCGATCTGGTGGAGCAACGCCCTAGAGTGAAGCCTAGGTTGCCCGGGACATAGAAATGACCATCAACTTCACTCTGGTTGCAATTATTCATTTTATGCAATGGGAGAACTGTTGTATTTATATTGTTTTTTATAGTTATGGCGTTGACTTCTAAGGCCGTAGCTATTCGATGTGGTGGAGCAACGCCCTAGAGTGAAGCCTAGGTTACCGGGAACATAGAAATGACCAGGACTTTCACACTGGTTGCAGTTATTCATGTTATACGATGGAAAAACTGTTGCATTTTTATTGTATTTTATGCCTCTGGCGTTGACTTCTAAGTCCCTAGCTATTCGATCTGGTGGAGCAAGTCCCTAGAGCGAAACCTAGGTTGACCGGAACGTAGAAACGGCCTGTACTTTCACACTGGTTGCAATTATTCCTGTTATACTATGGAAAAACTGTTGCATTTTTATTTTATTTTATGCTTCTGGCGTTGACTTCCTGGGCCCTAACTATTCTATCTGGAGGAACAGCGCCCTAGAGTGAAGCCTAGGTTGCCCGGAATGCAGAAATGTCCATAGCTTTCACACTGGTTGCAATTATTCCTGTTATACAAGGGAAAAACTGTTGTATTTATATTGTATTTTATGCTTCTGGCGTTGACTTCTAAGGCCCTAGCTATTCGATCTGGTGGTCCAACGCTCTAGAGTGAAGCCTAGGTTGCCCGGAACTTAGAAGTGACCATCACCTTCACTCTGGTTGCTATTATTCCTGTTATACGATGGAAAAACTGTTGTATTTTTATTGTATTTTATGCTTCGGGCGTTGGCTTCTAAGGCCGTAGCTATTCGATGTGTTGGAGCAACGCCCTAGAGTGAAGCCTAGGTTGCCCGGAACGTAGAAATGACCATGTCTTTCACACTGGTTGCAATTATTCTTGTTATACGATGGAAAAACTGTTGTATTTATATTATATTTTATGCTTCAGGCGTTGACTTCTAGTGCTGTAGCTATTCGATGTGGTGGAGAAACACCCTAGAGTGAAGCCTAGGTTGCCCGGAATGTAGAAATGACCATCAC
Source organism: Calliopsis andreniformis (assembly GCF_051401765.1). Lineage (NCBI taxonomy): Eukaryota > Metazoa > Arthropoda > Insecta > Hymenoptera > Andrenidae > Calliopsis > Calliopsis andreniformis. The sequence continues at coordinate 23,339,615 of NW_027480422.1, forward strand.
TTTCACAATGGTTGCAATTATTCTTGTTATACGATGGAAAAGCTGTTGTATTTATTTTGTATTTTATTCCTCTGGCGTTGACTCCTAAGGCCGTAGCTATTCGATCTGGTGGAGCAACGCCCTAGAGTGAAGCCTAGGTTGCCCGGGACATAGAAATGACCATCAACTTCACTCTGGTTGCAATTATTCATTTTATGCAATGGGAGAACTGTTGTATTTATATTGTTTTTTATAGTTATGTCGTTGACTTCTAAGGCCGTAGCTATTCGATGTGGTGGAGCAACGCCCTAGAGTGAAGCCTAGGTTACCGGGAACATAGAAATGACCAGGACTTTCACACTGGTTGTATTTATTCCTGTTATACGGTGGAATAACTGTTGTACTTTTATTTTATTTTGTGCTTCTGGCGTCGACTTCTAAGGCCCTAGCTATTCGATCTGGTGGTGCAACGCTCTAGAGTGAAGCCTAGGTTGCCCGGAGCTTAGAAGTGACCATCACCTTCACTCTGGTTGCTATTATTCCTGTTATACGATGGAAAAACTGTTGTATTTTTATTGTATTTTATGCTTCGGGCGTTGACTTCTGAGGCTGTAGCTATTCGATCTGGTAGAGCAACGCCCTAGAGTTATGTCTAGGATGCCCGGAACGTAGAAATGGCCATTGCTTTCACACTGGTTGCACTTACTCGTTTGATACGATGGAAAAGCTCTTATACATATATCGTATTTCATGCTTCTAGCGTTGACTTCTTAGGACCTGACTATTCGATATGGGGGAACCACGCACTAGACTGAAGCCTAGGTTGCCCGGAACGTAGAAATGACCGTCACTTTCACACTGGTTGCAATTATTCCTGTTATACGATGGAAAAACTGTTGTATTTACATTGTATTTTATGCTTCTGCTGTAGACTTCTTAGGCCCTAGCTATTCGATATGGAGGAACAACGCCCTAGTGTGAAGCCTAGGTTGCCAGGAACGTAGAAATGACCATCACTTTCACACTAGTTGCAATTATTCCTGTTATGTGATGGAAAAACTGTTGTATCTATTTTGTATTTTATGCTTCTGGCGTTGACTTCTTAGGTCCTAACTATTGGATCTGGTGGAGCTACGCCCTAGAGTGAAGCCTAGGTTGCACGGAACGTAGAAGTGCGCATTACTTTCACACTGGCTGTAACTATTACTGTTATACGGTGGAATAACTGTTGTATTTATATTTTACTTTATGCTTCTGGCGTTGACTTCTAAGGCCCTAGCTATTCGATCTGGTGGTGCAACGCCCTAGAGTGAAGCCTAGGTTGCCCGGAACATAGAAATGACCATCACTTTCCCACCGGTTGTAATTATTCCTGTTATACGATGGAATAACTGTTGCATTTTTATTTTATTTTTTGTTTCTGGCGTTGACTTCTAAGGCCTGAGCTATTCGATCTGGTGGAGCAACGCCCTAAAGTGAAACCTAGGTTGCCCGGAACGTAGAAATGACCTTTACTTTCACACTGTTTGCAAATATACATTATATACGATGGAAAAGCTGTTGTATTTATTTTGTATTTTATTCCTCTGGCGTTGACTCCTAAGGCCGTAGCTATTCGATCTGGTGGAGCAACGCCCTAGAGTGAAGCCTAGGTTGCCCGGGACATAGAAATGACCATCAACTTCACTCTGGTTGCAATTATTCATTTTATGCAATGGGAGAACTGTTGTATTTATATTGTTTTTTATAGTTATGGCGTTGACTTCTAAGGCCGTAGCTATTCGATGTGGTGGAGCAACGCCCTAGAGTGAAGCCTAGGTTACCGGGAACATAGAAATGACCAGGACTTTCACACTGGTTGCAGTTATTCATGTTATACGATGGAAAAACTGTTGCATTTTTATTGTATTTTATGCCTCTGGCGTTGACTTCTAAGTCCCTAGCTATTCGATCTGGTGGAGCAAGTCCCTAGAGCGAAACCTAGGTTGACCGGAACGTAGAAACGGCCTGTACTTTCACACTGGTTGCAATTATTCCTGTTATACTATGGAAAAACTGTTGCATTTTTATTTTATTTTATGCTTCTGGCGTTGACTTCCTGGGCCCTAACTATTCTATCTGGAGGAACAGCGCTCTAGAGTGAAGCCTAGGTTGCCCGGAATGCAGAAATGTCCATAGCTTTCACACTGGTTGCAATTATTCCTGTTATACAAGGGAAAAACTGTTGTATTTATATTGTATTTTATGCTTCTGGCGTTGACTTCTAAGGCCCTAGCTATTCGATCTGGTGGTCCAACGCTCTAGAGTGAAGCCTAGGTTGCCCGGAACTTAGAAGTGACCATCACCTTCACTCTGGTTGCTATTATTCCTGTTATACGATGGAAAAACTGTTGTATTTTTATTGTATTTTATGCTTCGGGCGTTGGCTTCTAAGGCCGTAGCTATTCGATGTGTTGGAGCAACGCCCTAGAGTGAAGCCTAGGTTGCCCGGAACGTAGAAATGACCATGTCTTTCACACTGGTTGCAATTATTCTTGTTATACGATGGAAAAACTGTTGTATTTATATTATATTTTATGCTTCAGGCGTTGACTTCTAGTGCTGTAGCTATTCGACGTGGTGGAGAAACACCCTAGAGTGAAGCCTAGGTTGCCCGGAATGTAGAAATGACCATCACTTTCACAATGGTTGCAATTATTCTTGTTATACGATGGAAAAGCTGTTGTATTTATTTTGTATTTTATTCCTCTGGCGTTGACTCCTAAGGCCGTAGCTATTCGATCTGGTGGAGCAACGCCCTAGAGTGAAGCCTAGGTTGCCCGGGACATAGAAATGACCATCAACTTCACTCTGGTTGCAATTATTCATTTTATGCAATGGGAGAACTGTTGTATTTATATTGTTTTTTATAGTTATGTCGTTGACTTCTAAGGCCGTAGCTATTCGATGTGGTGGAGCAACGCCCTAGAGTGAAGCCTAGGTTACCGGGAACATAGAAATGACCAGGACTTTCACACTGGTTGCAGTTATTCATGTTATACGATGGAAAAACTGTTGCATTTTTATTGTATTTTATGCCTCTGGCGTTGACTTCTAAGTCCCTAGCTATTCGATCTGGTGGAGCAAGTCCCTAGAGCGAAACCTAGGTTGACCGGAACGTAGAAACGGCCTGTACTTTCACACTGGTTGCAATTATTCCTGTTATACTATGGAAAAACTGTTGCATTTTATTTTATTTTATGCTTCTGGCGTTAAATTCTAAGTCCCTAACTATGCGATCTGGTGGAGCAACGCCCTACAGTTAAGCCTAGGTTGCCCGGAACGTAGAAATGATCATAACTTTCACACTGGTTGCAATTATTCGTTTTTTACAATGGAAAAACTGTTCTATTTATTTTGTATTTTATGCTTCGGGCGTTGACATCTAAGGCCCTAACTATTCGATCTGGTGAAGCAACGCTCTAGAGTGAAGCCTAGGTTGCCCGGAACGTAGAAATGACCATTGCCTTCACAGCCCTTGCAATTATACATTTTATATGATGGAAAAACTGTTGTATTTTTATTGTATTTTATGCTTCTGGCGTTGACTTCTAAGTCCCTGGCTATTCGATCTGGTGGAGCAGCGCCCTACAGCGAAACCTAGGTTGCCCGGTACGTGGAAATGGCCTTTACTTTCACACTGTTTGCAAATATACATTATATACGATGGAAGAGCTGTTGTATTTATATTGTATTTTATGCTTCTGGCGTTGACTTCTTAGGCCCTAACTATTCGATCTGGTCGGACAATGCCCTAGAGTGAAGCCTAGGTTGCCCGGAACGTATGAATGACCATAGCTTTCACACTGGTTGCAATTATTCCTTTTATACAATGGAAAAACTGTTCTATTTGTTTTGTATTTTATGCCTCTGGCGTTGACTTCTAAGGCCCTAACTATTCGATCTGGTGGAGCAACGCTCTAGAGTGAAGCCTAGGTTGCCCTGAACGTAGAAATGACCATTACCTTCACACTGCTTGGAATTATACATTTTATACCATGGAAAAATTGTTGTGCTTATATTGTATGTTATGCCTCTGGCGTTGACTCCTAATGCCGTAGCTGTTCGATGTGGTGGAGCAACGCCCTAGCGTGAAGCCTAGGTTGCCCGGAACGTAGAAATAACCATTACTTCCACACTGTTTGCAATTATTCATTTTATACAATGGAAAAACTGTTGTATTTATATTGTATTTTATAGTTATGGCGTTGACTTCTAAGGCCGTAGCTATTCGATGTGGTTGAGCAACGCCCTAGAGTGAAGCCTAGGTTGCCCGCAACGTAGAAATGACCATTAGTTCCACAGTGTTTGCAATTATTCATTATATACAGTGCAAAAACTGTTGTATTTATATGGCATTTTATGCGTCTGGCATTGACTTCTAAGGCCCTAACTATTCGATGTGGTGGAGCACCGCCCTAGAGTGAAGCCTAGGTTGCCCGGAACGTAGAAATGACCATAGCTTTCACACTGGCTGCAATTATTCCTGTTATACTATGGAAAAACAGTTGCATTTTTATTGCATTTTATGCTTCTGGCGTTAAATTCTAAGTCCCTAACTATGCGATCTGGTGGAGCAACGTCCTACAGTTAAGACTAGGCTGCCGGAAACGTAGAAATGACCATAACTTTCACACTGGTTGCAATTATTCGTTCTATACAATGGAAGAACTGTTCTATTTATTTTGTATTTTATGCTTCGAGCGATGACATGTAAGGCCCTAACTATTCGATCTGGTGGAACAACACCCTAGAGTGAAGCCTAGGCTGCTAGGTACGTAGAAATGACCATAACTTTCACACTGGTTGCAATTATTCGTTTTATACAATGGAAAAAATGTTCTATTTATTTTGTATTTTATGCTTCGGGCGTTGACATCTAAGGCCCTAACTATTCGATCTGGTGAAGCCACGCCCTAGAGTGAAGCCTAGGTTGCCCGGAACGTAGAAATGTCCATTACCTTCACACTTCTTGCAATTATACATTTTATACGATGGAAAAACTGTTGTACTTATGCTGTATTTTGTTCTTCTGGCGTTGAATTCTTAGTCCCTAGCTATTCCATCTGGTGGAGCAATGCCCTAGAGTGAATCCTAGGTCACGCGGAACATAGAAATGACCAGTACTTTCACACTGGTTGCAGCTTTCCTGTTACACGATCGAAAAGCTGTTGCATTTTTACTGTATTTTATGCTTCTGGCGTTGTATTCAAAGTCCCTAGCTATTCGATCTGGAGGAGCAACGCCCTGGAGTTAAGCCTAGGTTGCCCAGAGAGTAGAAATGACCATAACTTTCACACTGGTTGCAATTATTCGTTTTATACAATGGAAAAGCTGTTCTATTTATTTTGTATTTTATGCTTCGGTCGTTGACATCTAAGGCCCTAACTATTCGGTCTGGAGGAGGAACGCTCTAGAGTGAAGCCTAGGTTGCCCGTAACGTGGAAATGACCATTACCTTCACACTGCTTGCAATTATACATTTTATAAGATGGAAAAACTGTGGTACCCATGTTGTATTTTATTCTTCTGGCGTTGAATTCTAAGTCCCTAGCTATTCGATCTGGTGGAGCAACGCCCTAGAATGAAGCCTAGGTTACCCGGAACATAGAAATAACCAGTACTTTCACACTGGTTGCAGCTTTCCTGTTATACGATGGAAAAACTGTTGCATTTTTATTGTATTTTATGCTTCTAGCGTTGACTTCTAAGTCCCTAGCTATTCGATCTGGTGGAGCAACGCCCTAGAGTGAAGCCTATGTTGCCCGGGACGTAGAAATGACCATCACCTTCACTCTGCTTGCAATTATTCGTTTTATACAATGGAAAAACTGTTCTATTTATTTTGTATTTTATGCTTCGGGTGTTGACATCTAAGGCACTAACTATTCGATCTGGTGAAGCAACGCTCTAGAGTGAAGCCTAGGTTGCCCGGAACGTAGAAATGACCATTGCCTCACAGTCCTTGCAATTATACATTTTATACGATGGAAAAACTGTTGTATTTTTATTGTATTTTATGCTTCTGGAGTTGACTTCTAACTCCCTAGCTATTCGATCTGGTGGAGCAGGGCCCTACAGCGAAACCTAGGTTGCCCGGTACGTAGAAATGACCTTTACTTTCACACTGTCTGCAAATATACATAGTATACGATGGAAGAGCTGTTGTATTTATATTGTATTCTATGCTTCTGGCGTTCACTTCTTAGGCCCTAACTATTCGATCTGGTGGAGCATGGCCCTGGAGTGAAGCCTAGGTTGCCCGGAATGTAGAAATGACCATCACTTTCACACTGGTTGCAATTGTTCTTGTTATACGATGGCAAAACTGTTGTATTTATTTTGTATTTTATGCCTCTGGCGTTGACTGCTAAGGCCGTAGCTATTCGATGTGGTGGAGCAACGCCCTAGAGTGAAGCCTAGGCTGCCCGGAACGTAGAAATGACCATGTCTTTCACACTGGTTGCAATTGTTCCTGTTATACGATTAAAAAACTGTTTTATCTATATTGTGTTTTATGCTTCTGGCGTTGACTTCTAAGGCCGCAGCTAATCGATGTGGTGGACAAACGCCCTAGAGTGAAGCCTAGATAGCCCGGAAAGTAGAAATGACCATACCTTTCACAATGGTTGCAATTATTCCTGTTATACGATGGAAAAGCTGTTGTATTTGTATTGTATTTTATGCTTCTGGCGTTGACTTCTTAGGCCCTAACTATTCGATCTGGTGGAGCAACGCCCTAGAGTGAAGCCTAGGTTGCACGGAACGTAGAAATGACCATAGCTCTCATACTTGTTGCGATTATTCGTTTTATACGATGGAAAAGCTGTTGTACTTATTTTGTATTTGGTGCTCCTGGCGTTGACTTCCTAGGTCCTAACTATTGGATCTGGTGGAGCAACGCCCTAGAGTGAAGCCTAGGTTGCACGGAACGTAGAAATGCGCATTACTTTCACACTGGTTGTAATTATTCCTGTTATACGATGGAATAACTGTTGTATTTATATTTTACTTTATGCTTCTGGCGATGACTTCTAAGGCCCTAGCTATTCGATCTGGTGGTGCAACGCCCTAGACTGAAGCCTAGGTTGCCCGGAACGTAGAAATGACCATCAGTTTCACACTGGTTGCAATTATTCCTGTTAAACGATGGAAAATCTGTTGTATCTATTTTGTATTTTATGCTTCTGGCGTTGAGTTCTTATGTCCTAACTATTGGATCTGGTGGAGCAACGACCTAGTGTGAAGCCTAGGTAGCGCGGAACGTAGAAATGACCATAATTTTCATACGGATTGCAATTATTCGTTTTATACGATGGAAAAGCTGTTGTATTTATATTGTATTTTATGCTTCTGCTGTAGACCTCTTAGGCCCTAGCTATTCGATCTGGAGGAACAACGCCCTAGAGTGAAGCCTAGGTTGCTGGGAACGTAGAAATGAACATTACTTTCACACTGGTTGCAATTATTCCTTTTATACGATGGGAAAACTGTTGTATTTTTATTGTATTTTATGCTTCTGGAGTTGACTCCTAAGTCCCTAGCTATTCGATCTGGTGGAGCAACGCCCTAGGGTGAAGCCTAGGCTGCCCGGAACGTAGAAATGACCATGTCTTTCACACTTGTTGCAATTGTTCCTGTTATACGATGGAAAAACTGATGTATTTATATTCTATTGTATGCTTCAGACGTTGACTTCTAAGGCCGTAGCTATTCGATGTGGTGGAGAAACGCCCTGGAGTGAAGCCTAGGTTGCCCGGAAAGTAGAAATGACCATTACCTCCACACTGTTTGCAATTATTCATTTTATACAATGGAAAAACTGTTGTATTTATATTGCTTTTTATAGTTACGGCTTTGACTTCTAAGGCCGTAGCTATTCGATGTGGTGGAGCAATGCCCTAGAGTGAAGCCTAGGATGCCCGCAACGTAGAAATGACCATGTCTTTCACACTGTTTGCAATTATTCCTGTTATACGATTAAAAAACTGTTTTATCTATATTGTGTTTTATGCTTCTGGCGTTGACTTCTAAGGCCGCAGCTATTCGATGTGTTGGAGCAACGCCCTAGAGTGAAGCCTAGGTTGCCCGGAACGTAGAAATGACCATGTCTTTCACACTGGTTGCAATTATTCTTGTTATAAGATGGAAAAACTGTTGTATTTATATTATATTTTATGCTTCAGGCGTTGACTTCTAGTGCTGTAGCTATTCGATGTGGTGGAGAAACGCCCTAGAGTGAAGCCTAGGTTGCCCGGAATGTAGAAATGACCATCACTTTCACAATGGTTGCAATTATTCTTGTTATACGATGGAAAAGCTGTTGTATTTATTTTGTATTTTATGCCTCTGGCGTTGACTCCTAAGGCCGTAGCTATTCGATGTGTTGGAGCAACGCCCTAGAGTGAAGCCTAGGTTGCCCGGAACGTAGAAATGACCATGTCTTTCACACTGGTTGCAATTATTCGTGTTATACGATGGAAAAACTGCTGTATTTATATTATATTTTATGCTTCAGACGTTGACTTCTAAGGCAGTAGCTATTCGATGTGGTGGAGAAACGCCCTAGAGTGAAGCCTAGGTTGACCGGAAAGTAGTAATGACCATCACTTTCACAATGGTTGCAATTATTCTTGTTATACGATGGAAAAACTGTTGTATTTATTTTGTATTTTATTCTTCTGGCGTTGACTTCCTGGGCCCTAACTATTCTATCTGGAGGAGCAGCGCCCTAGAGTGAAGCCTAGGTTGCCCGGAATGCAGAAATGACCATAGCTTTCACACTGGTTGGAATTATTCCTGTTATACAAGGGAAAAACTGTTGTATTTATATTGTATTTTATGCTTCTGGTTTTGACTTCTTAGGCCCTAACTATACGATCTGGTGGAGCAACGCCCTAGAGTGAAGCCTAGGCTGCCCGGAATGTAGAAATGACCATCACTTTCACAATGGTTGCAATTATTCTTGTTATACGATGGAAAAACTGTGGCGTTTATATTGTATTTTATGCTTCTGGCGTAGGCTTCTTAGGCCCTAACTATTCGATCTGGGGGAACCATGCCCTAGACTGAAGCCTAGGTTGCCCGGAATGTAGAAATGACCATCACTTTCACACTGGTTGCAATTATTCCTGTTATACAATGGAAAAACTGTTGTATTTATATTGTTTTTTATAGTTATGGCGTTGACTTCTAAGGCCGTAGCTATTCGATGTGGTGGAGCGATGCCCTAGAGTGAAGGCTAGGCTGCCCGGAACGTTGAAGTGACCATACCTTTCACACTGGTTGCTTTTATTCCTGTTATACAACGGAAAAACTGTTGCATTTATATTGTATTTTATGCTTCTGGCGTTGACTTCTTAGGCCCTATCTATTCGATCTGGTGGAGCATGGCCTTGGAGTGAAGCCTAGGTTGCCCGGAATGTAGAAATGACCATCACTTTCACACTGGTTGCAATTGTTCTTGTTATACGATGGCAAAACTGTTGTATTTATTTTGTATTTTATGCCTCTGGCGTTGACTGCTAAGGCCGTAGCTATTCGATGTGGTGGAGCAACGCCCTAGAGTGAAGCCTAGGTTGCCCGGAACGTAGAAATGACCATGTCTTTCACACTGGTTGCAATTGTTCCTGTTATACGATGGAAAAACTGTTGTATTTATATTATATTGTATGCTTCAGACGTTGACTTCTAAGGCCGTAGCTATTCGATGTGGTGGAGAAACGCCCTAGAGTAAAGCCTAGGTTGCCCGGAAAGTAGAAATGACAATTACCTCCACACTGTTTGCAATTATTCATCTTATACAATGGAAAAACTGTTGTATTTATATTGTTTTTTATAGTTACGGCTTTGACTTCTAAGGCCGTAGCTATTCGATGTGGTGGAGGAATGCCCTAGAGTGAAGCCTAGGATGCCCGCAACGTAGAAATGGCCATGTCTTACACACTGGTTGCAATTATTCTTGTTATACGATGGAAAAACTGTTGTATTTATATTATATTTTATGCTTCAGGCGTTGACTTCTAGTGCTTAAGCTATTCGATGTGGTGGAGAAACGCCCTCGAGTGCAGCCTAGGTTGCCCGGAATGTAGAAATGACCATCACTTTCAGAATGGTTGCAATTATTCTTGTTATACGATGGAAAAGCTGTTGTATTTATTTTGTATTTTATGCCTCTGGCGTTGACTCCTAAGGCCGTAGCTATTCGATGTGTTGGAGCAACGCCCTAGAGTGAAGCCTAGGTTGCCCGGAACGTAGAAATGACCATGTCTTTCACACTGGTTGCAATTATTCGTGTTATACGATGGAAAAACTGTTGTATTTATATTATATTTTATGCTTCAGACGTAGACTTCTAAGGCAGTAGCTATTCGATGTGGTGGAGAAACGCCCTAGAGTGAAGCCTAGGTTGACCGGAAAGTAGTAATGACCATCACTTTCACAATGGTTGCAATTATTCTTGTTATACGATGGAAAAACTGTTATATTTATTTTGTATTTTATTCTTCTGGCGTTGACTTCCTGGGCCCTAACTATTCTATCTGGAGGAGCAGCGCCCTAGAGTGAAGCCTAGGTTGCCCGGAATGCAGAAATGACCATAGCTTTCACACTGGTTGCAATTATTCCTGTTATACAAGGGAAAAACTGTTGTATTTAAATTGTATTTTATGCTTCTGGCGTAGGCTTCTTAGGCCCTAACTATTCGATCTGGGGGAACCATGCCCTAGACTGAAGCCTAGGTTGCCCGGAACGTAGAAAAGACCATCACTTTCACACTGGTTGCAATTGTTCCTGTTATACGATGGAAAAACTGTTGTATATATATTATATTGTATGCTTCAGACGTTGACTTCTAAGGCCGTAGCTATTCGATGTGGTGGAGAAACGCCCTAGAGTGAAGCCTAGGTTGCCCGGAAAGTAGAAATGACCATTACCTCCACACTGTTTGCAATTATTCATTTTATACAATGGAAAAACTGTTGTATTTATATTGCTTTTTATAGTTACGGGTTTGACTTCTAAGGCCGTAGCTATTCGATGTGGTGGAGCAATGCCCTAGAGTGAAGCCTAGGATGCCCGCAATGTAGAAATGACCATACCTTTCACAATGGTTGCAATTATTCCTGTTATACGGTGGAAAAGCTGTTGTATTTGTATTGTATTTTATGCTTCTGGCGTTGACTTCTTAGGCCCTAACTATTCGATCTGGTGGAGCAACGCCCTAGAGTGAAGCCTAGGTTGCACGGAACGTAGAAATGACCATAGCTCTCATACTTGTTGCGATTATTCGTTTTATACGATGGACAAGCTGTTGTACTTATTTTGTATTTGGTGCTCCTGGCGTTGACTTCTTAGGTCCTAACTATTGGATCTGGTGGAGCAACGCCCTAGAGTGAAGCCTAGGTTGCACGGAACGTAGAAATGCGCATTACTTTCACACTGGTTGTAATTATTCCTGTTATACGATGGAATAACTGTTGTATTTATATTTTACTTTATGCTTCTGGCGATGACTTCTAAGGCCCTAGCTATTCGATCTGGTGGTGCAACGCCCTAGACTGAAGCCTAGGTTGCCCGGAACGTAGAAATGACCATCACTTTCACACTGGTTGCAATTATTCCTGTTATACGATGGAAAATCTGTTGTATCTATTTTGTATTTTATGCTTCTGGCGTTGATTTCTTATGTCCTAACTATTGGATCTGGTGGAGCAACGACCTAGGGTGAAGCCTAGGTTGCGCGGAACGTAGAAATGACCATAATTTTCATACGGATTGCAATTATTCGTTTTATACGATGGAAAAGCTGTTGTATTTATATTGTATTTTATGCTTCTGCTGTAGACCTCTTAGGCCCTAGCTATTCGATCTGGAGGAACAACGCCCTAGAGTGAAGCCTAGGTTGCTGGGAACGTAGAAATGAACATTACTTTCACACTGGTTGCAATTATTCCTTTTATACGATGGGAAAACTGTTGTATTTTTATTTTATTTTGTGCTTCTTGCGTTGACTTCTAAGGCCCTAGCTATTCGATCTGGTGGTGCAACGCTCTAGAGTGAAGCCTAGGTTGCCCGGAACTTAGAAGTGACCATCACCTTCACTCTGGTTGCTATTATTCCTGTTATACGATGGAAAAACTGTTGTATTTTTATTGTATTTTATGCTTCGGGCGTTGACTTCTAAGGCCGTAGCTATTCGATGTGTTGGAGCAACGCCCTAGAGTGAAGCCTAGGTTGCCCGGAACGTAGAAATGACCATGTCTTTCACACTGGTTGCAATTATTCTTGTTATACGATGGAAAAACTGTTGTATTTATATTATATTTTATGCTTCAGGCGTTGACTTCTAGTGCTGTAGCTATTTGATGTGGTGGAGAAACGCCCTAGAGCGAAGCCTAGGTTGCCCGGAATGTAGAAATGACCATCACTTTCACAATGGTTGCAATTATTCTTGTTATACGATGGAAAAGCTGTTGTATTTATTTTGTATTTTATGCCTCTGGCGTTGACTCCTAAGGCCGTAGCTATTCGATGTGTTGGAGCAACGCCCTGGAGTGAAGCCTAGGTTGCCCGGAACGTAGAAATGACCATGTCTTTCACACTGGTTGCAATTATTCGTGTTATACGATGGAAAAACTGTTGTATTTATATTATATTTTATGCTTCAGACGTTGACTTCTAAGGCAGTAGCTATTCGATGTGGTGGAGAAACGCCCTAGAGTGAAGCCTAGGTTGACCGGAAAGTAGTAATGACCATCACTTTCTCAATGGTTGCAATTATTCTTGTTATACGATGGAAAAACTGTTGTATTTATTTTTTATTTTATTCTTCTGGCGTTGACTTCCTGGGCCCTAACTATTCTATCTGGAGGAGCAGCGCCCTAGAGTGAAGCCTAGGTTGCCCGGAATGCAGAAATGACCATAGCTTTCACACTGGTTGGAATTATTCCTGTTATACAAGGGAAAAACTGTTGTATTTATATTGTATTTTATGCTTCTGCGTTGACTTCTTAGGCCCTAACTATACGATCTGGTGGAGCAACGGCCCTGGAGTGAAGCCTAGGCTGCCCGGAATGTAGAAATGACCATCACTTTCACAATGGTTGCAATTATTCTTGTTATACGATGGAAAAACTGTGGTGTTTATATTGTATTTTATGCTTCTGGCGTAGGCTTCTTAGGCCCTAACTATTCGATCTGGGGGAACCATGCCCTAGACTGAAGCCTAGGTTGCCCGGAACGTAGAAATGACCATCACTTTCACACTGGTTGCAATTATTCCTGTTATACAATGGAAAAACTGTTGTATTTATATTGTTTTTTATATTATGGCGTTGACTTCTAAGGCCGTAGCTATTCGATGTGGTGGAGCAATGCCCTAGAGTGAAGGCTAGGCTGCCCGGAACGTTGAAGTGACCATACCTTTCACACTGGTTGCATTTATTCCTGTTATACAACGGAAAAACTGTTGCATTTATATTGTATTTTATGCTTCTGGCGTTGACTTCTTAGGCCCTAACTATTCGATCTGGTGGAGCATGGCCCTGGAGTGAAGCCTAGGTTGCCCGGAATGTAGAAATGACCATCACTTTCACACTGGTTGCAATTGTTCTTGTTATACGATGGCAAAACTGTTGTATTTATTTTGTATTTTATGCCTCTGGCGTTGACTGCTAAGGCCGTAGCTATTCGATGTGGTGGAGCAACGCCCTAGAGTGAAGCCTAGGTTGCCCGGAACGTAGAAATGACCATGTCTTTCACACTGGTTGCAATTGTTCCTGTTATACGATGGAAAAACTGTTGTATTTATATTATATTGTATGCTTCAGACGTTGACTTCTAAGGCCGTAGCTATTCGATGTGGTGGAGAAACGCCCTAGAGTGAAGCCTAGGTTGCCCGGAAAGTAGAAATGATCATTACCTCCACACTGTTTGCAATTATTCATTTTATACAATGGAAAAACTGTTGTATTTATATTGTTTTTTATAGTTACGGCTTTGACTTCTAAGGCCGTAGCTATTCGATGTGGTGGAGCAATGCCCTAGAGTGAAGCCTAGGATGCCCGCAACGTAGAAATGACCATGTCTTTCACACTGTTTGCAATTATTCCTGTTATACGGTTAAAAAACTGTTTTATCTATATTGTGTTTTATGCTTCTGGCGTTGACTTCTAAGGCCGCAGCTAATCGATGTGGTGGACAAACGCCCTAGAGTGAAGTCTAGATAGCCCGGAAAGTAGAAATGACCATACCTTTCACAATGGTTGCAATTATTCCTGTTATACGATGGAAAAGCTGTTGTATTTGTATTGTATTTTATGCTTCTGGCGTTGACTTCTTAGGCCCTAACTATTCGATCTGGTGGAGCAACGCCCTAGAGTGAAGCCTAGGTTGCACTGAACGTAGAAATGACCATAACTTTCATACTGGTTGCAATTATTCGTTTTATACCGTGGAAAGACTGTTGTATTTATTTTGTATTTTATGCTTCTGGCGTTGACTTCTTAGGACCTAGCTATTCGATCTGCAGGAACAACGCCCTAGAGTGAAGCCTAGGTTGCTGGGAACGTAGAAATGACCATTACTTTCACACTGGTTGCAATTATTCCTTTTATACGATGGAAAAACTGTTGTATTTTTATTGTATTTTATGCTTCTGGCGTTGACTTCTAAGTCCCTAGCTATTCGATCTGGTGGTGCAACGCTCTAGAGTGAAGACTAGGTTGCCCGGAACTTAGAAGTGACCATCACCTTCACTCTGGTTGCTGTTATTCCTGTTATACGATGGAAAAACTGTTGTATTTTTATTGCATTTTATGCTTCGGGCGTTGACTTCTAAGGCCGTAGCTATTCGATGTGGTGGAGCAATGCCCTAGAGTGAAGCCTAGGATGCCCGCAACGTAGAAATGACCATATCTTCCACACTGTTTGCAATTATTCCTGTTATACGATTGAAAAACTGTTGTATTTATATTGTATTTTATGCTTCTGGCGTTGACTACTAAGGCCGCGGCTATCCGATGTGGTGGAGCAACGCCCTAGAGTGAAGCCTAGGTTGCCCGGAACGTAGAAATGACCATACCTTTCACACTGGTTGCAATTATTCCTGTTATACAAGGGAAAAACTGTTGTATTTATATTTTATTTTATGCTTCTGGCGTTGACTTCCTGGGCCCTAACTGTTCTATCTGGAGGAGCAACGCCCTAGAGAGAAGCCTAGGTTGCCCGGAATGCAGAAATGACCATCACTTTCACACTGGTGGCAATTACTCCTGTTATACGATGGACAAACTGTTGGATTTTTAATGTACTTTATGCTTCTGGCGTTGACTTCTATGGCACTATGTATTCGATCTGGTGGAGCAACGCCCTAGAGTGAAGCCTAGGTTTCCCGGAATGTAGAAATGACCATCACTCTCACACTGGTTGCAATTATTCTTGTTATACGATGGAAAAACTGTTGTATTTATTTTGTATTTTATGCTTCTGGCGTTGACTTCTTAGGCCCTAACTATTCGATTTGGTGGAGCAACGCCCTAGGGTGAAGCCTAGGTTGCCCGTAACGTAGAAATGACCATAACTTTCATACTGGTTGCAATTATTCGTTTTATACCGTGGAAAAATGTTGTATTTATATTGTATTTTATGAGTCTGGAGTTGTTTTCTAAGGCCCTAACTATTCGGCCGGGTGGACCAACGCCCTAGAGTGAAGCCTAGGTTGCACGGAACGTAGAAATGCCCATTACTTTCACACTGGTTGTAATTATTCCTGTTATACGATGGAATAACTGTTGTATTTTTATTTTATTTTGTGCTTCTGGCGTTGACTTCTAAGGCCGCAGCTATCCGATGTGGTGGAGCAACGCCCTAGAGTGAAGCCTAGGTTGCCCGGAACGTAGAAATGACCATACCTTTCACACTGGTTGCAATTATTCCTGTTATACAAGGGAAAAACTGTTGTATTTATATTTTATTTTATGCTTCTGGCGTTGACTTCCTGGGCCCAAACTATTCTATCTGGAGGGGCAAGGCCCTAGAGTGAAGCCTAGGTTGCCCGGAATGCAGAAATGACCATCACCTTCACACTGGTGGCAATTACTCCTGTTATACGATGGACAAACTGTTGGATTTCTAATGTACTTTGTGCTTCTGGCGTTGACTTCAATGGCACTATGTATTCGATCTGGTGGAGCAACGCCCAAGAGTGAAGCCTAGGTTTCCCGGAATGTAGAAATGACCATCACTCTCACACTGGTTGCAATTATTCTTGTTATACGATGGAAAAACTGTTGTATTTACATTGTATTTTATGCTTCTGCTGTAGACTTCTTAGGCCCTAGCTATTCGATCTGGAGGAACAACGCCCTAGAGTGAAGCCTAGGTTGCTGGGAACGTAGAAATGACCATCACTTTCACACTGGTTGCAATTATTCCTGTTATATGCTGGAAAATCTGTTGTATCTATTTTGTATTTTATGCTTCTGGCGTTGACTTCTTATGTCCTAACTATTGGATCTGGTGGAGCAACGCCCTAGGGTGAAGCCGAGGTTGCCAGGAACTTAGAAATGTCCATAACTTTCATACTGGTTGCAATTATTCGTTTTATACCGTGGAAACACTGTTGTATTTATATTGTATTTTATGAGTCTGGAGTTGTTTTCTAAGGTCCTAGCTATTCGGCCTGGTGGACCAACGCCCTAGAGTGAAGCCTAGGTTGCACGGAACGTAGAAATGACCATATCTTTCACACTGTTTGCAATTATTCCTGTTATACGATTGAAAAACTGTTGTATTTATATTGTATTTTATGCTTCTGGCGTTGACTTCTAAGGCCGCAGCTATCCGATGTGGTGGAGCAACGCCCTAGAGTGAAGCCTAGGTTGCCCGGAATGCACAGATGACCATCACTTTCACACTGGTGGCAATTACTCCTGTTATACAATGGACAAACTGTTGGATTTTTAATGTACTTTATGCTCCTGGCGTTGACTTCTATGGCACTATGTATTCGATCTGGTGGAGCAACGCCCTAGAGTGAAGCCTAGGTTTCCCGGAATGTAGAAATGACCATCACTCTCACACTGGTTGCAATTATTCTTGTTATACGATGGAAAAACTGTTGTATTTATTTTGTATTTTATGCTTCTGGCGTTGACTTCTTAGGCCCTAACTATTCGATTTGGTGGAGCAACGCCCAAGGGTGAAGCCTAGGTTGCCCGTAACGTAGAAATGACCATAACTTTCATACTGGTTGCAATTATTCGTTTTATACCGTGGAAAAACTGTTGTATTTATATTGTATTTTATGAGTCTGGAGTTGTTTTCTAAGGCCCTAACTATTCGGCCGGGTGGACCAACGCCCTAGAGTGAAGCCTAGATTGCACGGAACGTAGAAATGCCCATTACTTTCACACTGGTTGTAATTATTCCTGTTATACGATGGAATGACTGTTGTATTTTTATTTTATTTTGTGCTTCTGGCGTTGACTTCTAAGGCCCTAGCTATTCGATCTGGCGGAGCAACGCTCTAGAGTGAAGCCTAGGTTGCCCGGAACTTAGAAATGACCAACACCTTCACTCTGGTTGCTGTTATTCCTGTTATACGATGGAAAAACTGTTTTATTTTTATTGCATTTTATGCTTCGGGCGTTGTCTTCTAAGGCCGTAGCTATTCGATGTGGTGGAGCAATGCCCTAGAGTGAAGCCTAGGATGCCCGCAACGTAGAAATGACCATATCTTCCACACTGTTTGCAATTATTCCTGTTATACGATTGAAAAACTGTTGTATTTATATTGTATTTTATGCTTCTGGCGTTGACTACTAAGGCCGCGGCTATCCGATGTGGTGGAGCAACGCCCTAGAGTGAAGCCTAGGTTGCCCGGAACGTAGAAATGACCATACCTTTCACACTGGTTGCAATTATTCCTGTTATACAAGGGAAAAACTGTTGTATTTATATTTTATTTTATGCTTCTGGCGTTGACTTCCTGGGCCCTAACTATTCTATCTGGAGGAGCAACGCCCTAGAGAGAAGCCTAGGTTGCCCGGAATGCAGAAATGACCATCACTTTCACACTGGTGGCAATTACTCCTGTTATACGATGGACAAACTGTTGGATTTTTAATGTACTTTATGCTTCTGGCGTTGACTTCTATGGCACTATGTATTCGATC
Source organism: Calliopsis andreniformis (assembly GCF_051401765.1). Classification (NCBI taxonomy): domain Eukaryota; kingdom Metazoa; phylum Arthropoda; class Insecta; order Hymenoptera; family Andrenidae; genus Calliopsis; species Calliopsis andreniformis. The sequence goes on from NW_027480422.1 coordinate 23,357,809, forward strand.
TGGTGGAGCAACGCCCTAGAGTGAAGCCTAGGTTTCCCGGAATGTAGGAATGACCATCACTCTCACACTGGTTGCAATTATTCCTGTTATACGATGGAAAAACTGTTGTATTCATTTTGTATTTTATGCTTCTGGCGTTGACTTCTTAGGCCCTAACTATTCGATTTGGTGGAGCAACGCCCTAGGGAGAAGCCTAGGTTGCCCGTAACGTAGAAATGACCATAACTTTCATACTGGTTGCAATTATTCGTTTTATACCGTGGAAAAATGTTGTATTTATATTGTATTTTATGAGTCTTGAGTTGTTTTCTAAGGCCCTAACTATTCCGCCGGGTGGACCAACGCCCTAGAGTGAAGCCTAGGTTGCACGGAACGTAGAAATGCCCATTACTTTCACACTGGTTGTAATTATTCCTGTTATACGATGGAATAACTGTTGTATTTTTATTTTATTTTGTGCTTCTGGCGTTGACTTCTAAGGCCGCAGCTATCCGATGTGGTGGAGCAACGCCCTAGAGTGAAGCCTAGGTTGCCCGGAACGTAGAAATGACCATACCTTTCACACTGGTTGCAATTATTCCTGTTATACAAGGGAAAAACTGTTGTATTTATATTTTATTTTATGCTTCTGGCGTTGACTTCCTGTGCCCAAACTATTCTATCTGGAGGGGCAAGGCCCTAGAGTGAAGCCTAGGTTGCCCGGAATGCAGAAATGACCATCACCTTCACACTGGTGGCAATTACTCCTGTTATACGATGGACAAACTGTTGGATTTCTAATGTACTTTATGCTTCTGGCGTTGACTTCAATGGCACTATGTATTCGATCTGGTGGAGCAACGCCCAAGAGTGAAGCCTAGGTTTCCCGGAATGTAGAAATGACCATCACTCTCACACTGGTTGCAATTATTCTTGTTATACGATGGAAAAACTGTTGTATTTACATTGTATTTTATGCTTCTGCTGTAGACTTCTTAGGCCCTAGCTATTCGATCTGGAAGAACAACGCCCTAGAGTGAAGCCTAGGTTGCTGGGAACGTAGAAATGACCATCACTTTCACACTGGTTGCAATTATTCCTGTTATATGCTGGAAAATCTGTTGTATCTATTTTGTATTTTATGCTTCTGGCGTTGACTTCTTATGTCCTAACTATTGGATCTGGTGGAGCAACGCCCCAGGGTGAAGCCTAGGTTGCCCGGAACGTAGAAATGACCATAACTTTCATACTGGTTGCAATTATTCGTTTTATACCGTGGAAACACTGTTGTATTTTTATTGTATTTTATGCTTCTGGCGTTGACTTCTAAGTCCCTAGCTATTCGATCTGGTGGTGCAACGCTCTAGAGTGAAGCCTAGGTTGCCCGGAACTTAGAAATGACCAACACCTTCGCTCTGGTTGGAATTATTCCTGTTATACTATGGAAAAACTGTTGTATTTTTATTGTATTTTATGCTTCGTTCGTTGACTTCTAAGGCCGCAGCTATTCGATGTGGTGGAGCAATGCCCTAGAGTGAAGCCTAGGATGCCCGCAACGTAGAAATGACCATATCTTCCACACTGTTTGCAATTATTCCTGTTATACGATTGAAAAACTGTTGTATTTATATTGTATTTTATGCTTCTGGCGTTGACTACTAAGGCCGCGGCTATCCGATGTGGTGGAGCAACGCCCTAGAGTGAAGCCTAGGTTGCCCGGAACGTAGAAATGACCATACCTTTCACACTGGTTGCAATTATTCCTGTTATACAAGTGAAAAACTGTTTTATTTATATTTTATTTTATGCTTCTGGCGTTGACTTCCTGGGCCCTAACTATTCTATCTGGAGGAGCAACGCCCTAGAGTGAAGCCTAGGTTGCCCGGAATGCAGAAATGACCATCACCTTCACACTGGTGGCAATTACTCCTGTTATACGATGGACAAACTGTTGGATTTTTAATGTACTTTATGCTTCTGGCGTTGACTTCTATGGCACTATGTATTCGATCTGGTGGAGCAACACCCAAGAGTGAAGCCTAGGTTTCCCGGAATGAAGAAATGACCATCACTCTCACACTGGTTGCAATTATTCCTGTTATACGATGGAAAAACTGTTGTATTTATTTTGTATTTTATGCCTCTGGCGTTGACTCCTGAGGCCGTAGCTATTCGATGTGGTGGAGCAACGCCCTAGAGTGAAGCCTAGGATGCCCGCAACGTAGAAATGACCATAACTTTCATACTGGTTGCAATTATTCCTGTTATACAAGGGAAAAACTGTTGCATTTATATTGTATTTTATGAGTCTGGAGTTGTTTTCTAAAGCCCTAACTATTCGGCCGGGTGGACCAACGCCCTAGAGTGAAGCCTAGGTTGCACGGAACGTAGAAATGCCCATTACTTTCACACTGGTTGTAATTATTCCTGTTATACGATGGAATAACTCTTGTATTTTTATTTTATTTTGTGCTTCTGGCGTTGACTTCTAAGGTCCTAGCTATTCGATCTGGTGAAGCAACGCTCTAGAGTGAAGCCTAGGTTGCCCGGAACTTAGAAATGACCATCACCTTCACTCTGGTTGCAATTATTCCCGTTATACGATGTAAAAACTGTGGTGTTTATATTGTATTTTATGCTCCTGGCGTTGACTTCTAAGGCAGCAGCTATCCGATGTGGTGGAGCAACGCCCTGGAGTGAAGCCTATGTTGCCCGGAACGTAGAAATGACCATACCTTTCACACTGGTTGCAATTATTCCTGTTATACAAGGGAAAAACTGTTGCATTTATATTGTATTTTATGCTTCTGGCGTGGACTTCCTGGGCCCTAACTATTCGATCTGGTGGAGCAACGCCCTAGGGTGAAGCCTAGTTTGCCCGGAACGTAGAAATGACCATAACTTTCATACTGGTTGCAATTATTCGTTTTATACCGTGGAAAAACTGTTGTATTTATATTGTATTTTATGCGCCTGGAGTTGTTTTCTAAGGCCCTATCTATTCGACCTGGTGGACCAACGCCCTAGAGTGAAGCCTAGATTGCACGGAACGTAGAAATGCCCATTACTTTCACACTGGTTGTAATTATTCCTGTTATACGATGGAATAACTGTTGTATTTTTATTTTATTTTGTGCTTCTGGCGTTGACTTCTGAGGCCCTAGCTATTCGATCTGGTGGTGCAACGCTCTAGAGTGAAGCCTAGGTTGCCCGGAACGTAGAAGTGACCATCACCTTCACTCTGGTTGCTGTTATTCCTGTTATACGATGGAAAAACTGTTGTATTTACATTATACTTTATGCTTCTGCTGTAGACTTCTTAGGCCCAGCTATTCGATCTGGAGGAACAACGCCCTAGTGTGAAGCCTAAGTTGCCAGGAACGTAGAAATGACCATCACTTTCACACTAGTTGCAATTATTCCTGTTATATGATGGAAAAACTGTTGTATCTATTTTGTATTTTATGCTTCTGGCGTTGACTTCTTAGGTCCTAACTATTGGATCTGGTGGAGCAACGCCCTAGAGTGAAGCCTAGGTTGCACGGAACGTAGAAATGCGCATTACTTTCACACTGGTTGTAATTATTCCTGTTATACGATGGAATAACTGTTGTATTTATATTTTACTTTATGCTTCTGGCGATGACTTCTAAGGCCCTAGCTATTCGATCTGGTGGTGCAACGCTCTAGAGTGAAGCCTAGGTTGCCCGGAGCTTAGAAGTGACCATCACCTTCACTCTGGTTGCTATTATTCCTGCTATACGATGGAAAAACTGTTGTATTTTTATTGTATTTTATGCTTCGGGCGTTGACTTCTGAGGCTGTAGCTATTCGATCTGGTAGAGCAACGCCCTAGAGTTATGTCTAGGATGCCCGGAACGTAGAAATGGCCATTGCTTTCACACTGGTTGCACTTATTCGTTTGATACGATGGAAAAGCTCTTATACATATATCGTATTTCATGCTTCTAGCGTTGACTTCTTAGGACCTGACTATTCGATATGGGGGAACCACGCACTAGACTGAAGCCTAGGTTGCCCGGAACGTAGAAATGACCAACACTTTCACACTGGTTGCAATTATTCCTGTTATACGATGGAAAAACTGTTGTATCTATTTTGTATTTTATGCTTCTGGCGTTGACTTCTTAGGTCCTAACTATTGGATCTGGTGGAGCAACGCCCTAGAGTGAAGCCTAGGTTGCACGGAACGTAGAAGTGCGCATTACTTTCACACTGACTGTAACTATTACTGTTATACGATGGAATAACTGTTGTATTTATATTTTACTTTATGCTTCTGGCGTTGACTTCTAAGGCCCTAGCTATTCGATCTGGTGGTGCAACGCCCTAGAGTGAAGCCTAGGTTGCCCGGAACATAGAAATGGCCATCACTTTCACACAGGGTGCAATTATTCCTGTTAGGTGATGGAAAAACTGTTGTATCTATTTTGTATTTTATGCTTCTGGCGTTGACTTCTTAGGTCATAACTATTGGATCTGGTGGAGCAACGACCTAGGGTGAAGCCTAGGTTGCCCGGAACGTAGAAATGCCCATTACTTTCACACCGGTTGTAATTATTCCTGTTATACGATGGAATAACTGTTGCATTTTTATTGTATTTTATGCCTCTGGCGTTGACTTCTAAGTCCCTAGCTATTCGATCTGGTGGAGCAAGTCCCTAGAGCGAAACCTAGGTTGACCGGAACGTAGAAACGGCCTGTACTTTCACACTGGTTGCAATTATTCCTGTTATACTATGGAAAAACTGTTGCATTTTTATTTTATTTTATGCTTCTGGCGTTAAATTCTAAGTCCCTAACTATGCGATCTGGTGGAGCAACGCCCTACAGTTAAGCCTAGGTTGCCCGGAACGTAGAAATGACCATAACTTTCACACTGGTTGCAATTGTTCGTTTTTTACAATGGAAAAACTGTTCTATTTATTTTGTATTTTATGCTTCGGGCGTTGACATCTAAGGCCCTAACTATTCGATCTGGTGAAGCCACGCTCTAGAGTGAAGCCTAGGTTGCCCGGAACGTAGAAATGACCATTGCCTTCACAGCCGTTGCAATTATACATTTTATACGATGGAAAAACTGTTGTATTTTTATTGTATTTTATGCTTCTGGCGTTGACTTCTAAGTCCCTGGCTATTCGATCTGGTGGAGCAGCGCCCTACAGCGAAACCTAGGTTGCCCGGTACGTAGAAATGGCCTTTACTTTCACACTGTTTGCAAATGTACATTATATACGATGGAAAAGCTGTTGTATTTTTATTGTATTTTATGCTTCTGGGGTTGACTTCTAAGTCCCTAGCTATTCGGTCTGGCAGAGCAGCGCCCTACAGCGAAACTTAGGTTGCCCGGTACGTAGAAATGACCTTTACTTTCACACTGTTTGCAAATATACATTATATACGATGGAAAAGCTGTTGTATTTATATTGTATTTTATGGTTCTGGCGTTGACTTCTTAGGCCCTAACTATTTGATCTGGTGGAGCGCCGCCCTGTAATGAAGCCTAGGTTGCCCGGAACGTAGAAATGACCATATCTTTCAAACTTGTTGCAATTATGCCAGTTATACGATGGTAAAAGTTATGTATTTTTATTGTATGTTATGCCTCTGGAGTTGTTTTCTAAGGCCCCAACTATTCGACCTGGTGGAGCAACGCCCTAGAGTGTAGTCTAGGTTGCACGGAAGATAGAAATGCCCATTTCTTTCACACTGGTTGTAATTATTCCCGTTATACGATGGAATAACTGCTCTATTTTTATTTTATTTTATGCTTCTGGTGTTGACTGCTAAGGCCCTAGCTATTCGATCTGGTGGAGAAACGCCCTAGGGTGAAGCCTAGGTTGCCCGGAACGTAGAAATGACCATCACCTTCACTCTGGTTGCAATTATCCCTGTTATACGATGGAAAAGCTGTTGTATCTTTATTGTATTTTATGCTTCTGTCGTTGACTTCTTAGGCCCTAACTATTGGATCTGGTGGACCAACGCCCTAGAGTGAAGCGTAGGTTGCCCTGGACGTGGAAATGACCATCACGTTCACATTTGTGGCAATTATTCCCGTTATAGGATGGAAAAACTGTTGTATTTTTATTGTATTTTATGTTTCGGGCGTTGACTTCTAAGGCCCTAGCTATTCGATATGGTGGAGCAACGCCCTAGAGTGAAGCCTAGGTCGCCCGAAACGTAGAAATGACCACTACTTTCACTCTGGTTGCAATTATTCATGCTATACGATGGAAAAACTGTTGTATTTTTATTGTATTTTATGCTTCTCGCGGTGACTTCTTGGGCCCTAACTATTGGATGTGGTGGACCAACGCCCTAGAGTGAAGCCTAGGTTGCCCGGAACGTAGAAATGACCATACGTTTCACACTGGTTGCAATTATTCGTTTTATACGATGGAAAAACTGTTGTATTTATTCTGTATTTGGTGCTTCAGGCGTTGACTTCTAAGGCCCTAACTATTCGATCTGGTTGAGCAACACCCTAGAGCAAAACCTAGGTTTCCCGGAACGTAGAAATGACCACTACCTTTACGCTTGTTGCAATTATTCCTGTTATACGATGGACAAACTGTTGGATTTTGATTGTACTTTATGCTTCTGGCGTTGACTTCTAAGGCCCTATGTATTCGATCCGGTGGAGTAATGCCACGGAGTTAAGTCTAGGATGCCCGGAACGTAGAAATGGCCATTACTTTCACACTGGTTGCAATTACTCGTTTTATACGATGGAAAAACTGTTGTGTTTATATTGTATTTTATGCTTCTGGCGTTGACTTCTTAGGCTCTAACTATTCGATCAGATGGAGCAACGCCCTAGGGTGAAGCCTAGGTTGCCCGGAACGTAGAAATGACCATAACATTCATACTGGTTGCAATTATTCGTTATATACGATGGAAAAACTGTTGTATTTATTTTGTATTTGGTGCTTCCGGCGTTGACTTCTTAGGCCCTAACTGTTAGATGTGGAGGACCAACGCCCTAGAGTGCAGCCTAGGTTGCCCGAAACGTAGAAATGACCATATCTTTCAGACTGGTTGCAATTATTCCTTTTATACCATGAAAAAAATGTTGTATTTTTATTGTATTTTATGCTTCAGGCGTTGACTTCTAAGGCCCTAACTATTCGATGTGCTACAGCAACGCCCTTGAGCGAAGCCTAGGTTGCCCGGAACGTAAAAATGTCCTGTACTTTCACACTGGTTGCAATTATTCCTGTTATACGATGGAAAAACTGTTGTACTTATGTTGTATTTTATGCTTCTGGCGTCGAATTCTAAGTCCCTAACTATTCGATCTGGTGGAGCAACGACCTAGAGTGAAGCCTAGGTTGCCCGGAACGTAGAAATGACCGTTACTTTCACACTGTTTGCAAATGTACATTATATACGATGGAAAAGCTGTTGTATTTATATTTTATTTTATGCTTCTGGCGTTGACTTCTTAGGCCCTAACTATTTGATCCGGTGGAGCACCGCCCTGTAGTGAAGCCTAGGTTGCCCGGAACGTAGAAATGACCATAACTTTCACACTGGTTTCAATTATTCGTTTTATACAATGGAAAAACTGTTCTATTTATTTTGTATTTTATGCTTCGGGCGTTGACTTCTATGGCCCTAGCTATTCGATCTGGTGGAGCAACGCCCTAGAGTGAAGCCTAGGTTGCCCGGAACGTAGAAATGACCGTTACTTTCACACTGTTTGCAAATGTACATTATATACGATGGAAAAGCTGTTGTATTTATATTGTATTTTATGCTTCTGGCGTTGAGTTCTTAGGCCCTAACTATTTTCTGGTGGAGCACCGCCCTGTAGTGAAGCCTAGGTTGCCCGGAACGTAGAAATGACCATAACTTTCACACTGGTTTCAATTATTTGTTTTATACAATGGAAAAACTGTTCTATTTATTTTGTATTTTATGTTTCGGGCGTTGACTTCTATGGCCCTAACTATTCGATCTGGTGGAGCAACGCCCTAGAGTGAAGCCTAGGTTGCCCGGAACGTAGAAATGACCATTACCTTCACACTGTTTGCGATTATTCATTTTATACGATGGTAAAACTGTTGTACATACATCGTATTTTCTGCTTCTGTCGTTGACTTCTTAGGCCCTAACTATTCGATCAGGTGGAGCAACGCCCTAGGGTGAAGCCTTGGTTGCCCGGAACCTAGAAATGACCATAACTTTCATACTGGTTGAAATTATTCGTTTTATACGATGGAAAAACTGTTGTATTTATTTTGTATTTGGTGCTTCCGGCGTTGACTTCTTAGGCCCTAACTGTTAGACGTGGAGGACCAACGCCCTAGAGTGCAGCCTAGGTTGCCCGGAACGTAGAAATGACCATATCTTTCAGACTGGTTGCAATTATTCCTTTTATACCTTGAAAAAAATGTTGTATTTTTATTGTACTTTATGCTTCAGGCGTTGACTTTTAAGGCCCTAACTATTCGATGCGGTACAGCAACGCCCTTGAGCGAAGCCTAGGTTGCCCGGAACGTAAAAATGTCCTGTACTTTCACACTGGTTGCAATTATTCCTGTTATACGATGGAAAAACTGTTGTACTTATGTTGTATTTTATGCTTCTGGCGTCGAATTCTAAGTCCCTCACTATTCGATCTGGTGGAGCAACGCCCTAGAGTGAAGCCTAGGTTGCCCGGAACGTAGAAATGACCGTTACTTTCACACTGTTTGCAAATGTACATTATATACGATGGAAAAGCTGTTGTATTTATATTGTATTTTATGGTTCTGGCGTTGACTTCTTAGGCCCTAACTATTTGATCTGGTGGAGCACCGCCCTGTAATGAAGCCTAGGTTGCCCGGAACGTAGAAATGAACATAACTTTCACACTGGTTTCAATTATTCGTTTTATACAATGGAAAAACTGTTCCATTTATTTTGTATTTTATGCTTCGGGCGTTGACTTCTATGGCCCGAACTATTCGATCTGGTGGAGCAACGCCCTAGAGTGGAGCCTAGGTCGCCCGAAACGTGTAAATGACCATTACTTTCACTATGGTTGCAATTATTCCAGCTATACGATGGACAAACTGTTGGATTTTGATTGTACTTTATACTTCTGGCGTTGACTTCTAAGGCCCTATGTATTCGATCTGTTGTAGCAATGCCTCACAGTTAAGTCCACGATGCCCGCAACGTAGAAATGTCTATTACTTTCACAATGGTTGCAATTATTCGTTTTATACGATGGATAGACTGTTGTATTTATATTGTATTTTACAGTCATGGCGTTGTCTTCTAGTGCCGTATCTATTCGATGTGGTTGAGCAACGCCCTAGAGTGAAGAATAGGTTGCGCGGCACGTAGAAATGACCATTACTGCCACACTGTTTGCAATTATTCGTATTATACAGTGGAACAACTGTTGTATTTATACGGCATTTTATGCTTCTGCCACTGACTTCCAAGGCCCTAACTATTCCATGTGGTGGAGCAACGCCCTAGAGTGAAGCCTAGGTTGCCCGGAACATAGAAATGACCATAGCTTTCGCACTGGTGGCAATTATTCCTGTTATACGATGGACAAACAGTTGGATTTTTAATGTACTTTATGCTTCTGGCGTTGACATCTAAGGCCCTATGTATTCGATCTGGTGGAGCAATGTCTCAGTGTTAAGTCTAGGATTCACGGAACGTAGAAATGGCCGTTACTTTCACACTGGTTGCAATTACTCATTTTATGCGATGGAAAAACTGTTGTACATATATCGTATTTTATGCTTCTGGCATTAACTTCTTAGGCCCTAACTATTCGATCTGGTGGAGCAACGCCCTAGGGTGAAGCCTAGGTTGCCCTGAACGTAGATATAACCATAACTTTCATACTGGTTGCAATTATTCGTTTTATACAATGGAAAAACTGTTGTATTTATATTGTATTTTATGCTTCAGGCGTTGACTTCTTAGGCCCTAACTATTCGCTCAGGTGGAACAACGCCCTAGAGTGATGCCTAGGTCGCCCGGATCGTAGAAATGACCATTACTTGCACACTGGATGCAATTATTCGTTTTATACGATTGAAAACTGTTTTATCTATATTGTATTTTATGCTTCAGGCGTAGACTTCTTAGGACCTAACTATTCGCTCTGGTGGAACAACGCCCCAGAGTCATGCCTAGGTCGCCCGGATCGTAGAAATGACCATTACTTGCACACTGGTTGCAATTATTTCTGTTATACAAGGGAAAAACTGTTGTATTTATATTGTATTTTATGCTTCTGGCGTTGACTTCTTAGGCCCTAACTATTCGATCTGGTGGAGCAACGTCCTAGAGTGAAGCCTAGGTTGCACGGAACGTAGAAATGACCATTACTTCCTCACTGTTTGCAATTATTCATTTTATACAATGGAAAAACTTTTGTATTTATAATGTATTTATGCTTCTGGCATTGACTTCTAAGGCCCTAACTATTCGATGTGGTGGAGTTACGCCATAGAGCGAAACCTAGGTTGCTCGGAACGTAGAAATGACCATAGCTTTCACACTGGTTGCAATTATTTCTGTTATACAAGGGAAAAACTGCTGTATTTATATTGTATTTTATGCTTCTGCGTTGACTTCTTAGGCCCTAACTATTCGATCTGGTGGAGCAACGCCCTAGAGTGTAGCCTAGGTTGCCCGGCATGTAGAAATGACCATCACTTTCACACTGGTTGCAATTATTCTTGTTATACGATGGAAAAACTGTTGTTTTTATTTTGTATTTTATGCCGCTGGCGTTGACTCCTAAGGCCGTAGCTATTCGAAGTGGTGGAGCAACGCCCTAGAGTAAAGCCTTGGTCGCCCGGAACGTTGAAATGACCATCACTTTCACACTGTTTGCGATTATTCATTTTATACGATGGTAAAACTGTTGTACATACATCGTATTTTCTGCTTCAGTCGTTGACTTCTTAGGCCCTAACTATTCGATCAGGTGGAGCAACGCCCTAGGGTGAAGCCTAGGTTGCGCGGAACGTAGAAATGACCATAACTTTCACACTGGTTTCAATTATTCGTTTTATACGATGGAAAAACTGTTGTATTTATATTGTATTTTATGCTTCAGGCGTTGACTTCTTAGGCCCTAACCATTCGCTCTGGTGGAACAACGCCCTAGGGTGATGCCTAGGTTGCCCGCATAGTAGAAATGACCATTACTTGCACACTGGTTGCAATTATTCGTTTTATACGATGTAAAATCTGTTGTATTTATTTTGAATTTGGTGCTCCAGGCGTTGACTTCTTAGGCCCTAACTATTGGATCTGGTGGACCAACGCCCTAGTGTGAAGCCTAGGTTGCCCGGAACGTAGAAATGACCATTACTTCCACACTGATTGCAATTATTCATATTATACAGTGGAAACACTGTTTTATTTATGTTGTATTTTATGCTTCTGGCATTGACTTCTAAGGCCCTAACTATTCGATGTGGTTGAGCAACGCCCTAGAGTGAAGCCTAGATTGCCCGGAACATAGAAATGACCATAGCTTTCATACTGGTTGCAATTATTCGTTTTATACGATGGAAAAACTGTCGTATTTATTTTGTATTTGGTGCTCCTGGCGTTGACTTCTTAGGCCCTAGCTATTGGATCTGGTGGAACAGCGCCCTAGGGTGAAGCCTAGGTTGCCCGGAACGTGGAAATGACCATAACTATCAGACTGGTTGCAATTACTCGTTTTATACGATGGAAAGACTGTTGTATTTATATTGTATTGTACAGTTATGGCGTTGTGTTCTAGGGCCGTAGCTATTCGTTGTGGTTGAGCAACGCCCTAGAGTGTACCCTAGGTTGCCCGGAATGTAGAAATGACCATCACTTTCACACTGGTTGCAATTATTCTTGTTTGACGATGGAAAAACTGTTGTATTTATTTTGTATTTTATGCCTCTGGCGTTGACTCCTAAGGCCGTAGCTATTCGATGTGGTGGAGCAACGCCCTAGAGTGAAGCCTAGGTTGCCCGGAACGTTGAAATGACCATGTCTTTCACACTGGTTGCAATTATTCCTGTTATACGATGGAAAAACTGTTGTACTTATATTATATTTTATGCTTCAGGCGTTGACTTCTAAGGGCGTAGCTATTCGGCGTGGTGGAGAAACGCCCTAGAGTGAAGCCTAGGTTGCCCGGAACGTAGAAATGACCATACCTTTCACACTGGTTGCAATTATTCCTGTTATACAAGGGAAAAACTGTTGTATTTATATTGTATTTTATGCTTCTGGCGTTGACTTCCTGCGCCCTAACTATTCTAACTGGAGGAGCAACGCCCTAGAGTGAAGCCTAGGTTGCCCGGAATGCAGAAATGACCATCACTTTCACACTGGTGGCAATTATTCCTGTTATACGATGGACAAACTGTTGGATTTTTAATGTACTTTATGCTTCTGGCGTTGACTACTAAGGCCCTATGTATTCGATCTGGTGGATCAATGCCTCAGTGTTAAGTCTAGGATGCCCGGAACGTAGAAATGACCGTTACTTTCACACTGTTTGCAAATGTACATTATATACGGTGGAAAAGCTGTTGTATTTATATTGTATTTTATGCTTCTGGCGTTGACTTCTTAGGCCCTAACTATTTGATCTGGTGGAGCACCGCCCTGTAGTGAAGCCTAGGTTGCCCGGAACGTAGAAATGACCATAACTTTCACACTGGTTTCAATTATTCGTTTTATACAATGGAAAAACTGTTCTATTTATTTTGTATTTTATGCTTCGGGCGTTGACTTCTATGGCCCTAACTATTCGATCTGGTGGAGCAACGCCCTAGAGTGAAGCCTAGGTTTCGCGGAACGTAGAAATGACCATAACATTCATACTGGTTGCAATTCTTCGTTTTATACGATGCATAGACTGTTGTATTTATTTTGTATTTTATGCCTCTGGCATTGACTCCTAAGGCCGTAGCTATTCGATGTGGTGGAGCAATGCCCTAGAGTAAAGCCTAGGTTGCCCGGAACGTAGAAATGACCATGTCTTTCACACTGTTTGCAATTATTCCTGTTATACGATTCAAAAACTGTTGTATTTATATTGTATTTTATGCTTCTGGCGTTGACTTCTAAGGCCGGAGCTATTCGATGAGGTGGAGCAACGCCCTAGAGTGAAGCTTAGGTTGCGCGGAACGTAGAAATGACCATACCTTTCACACTGGTAGCAATTATTCCTGTTATACAAGGGAAAAACTGTTGTATTTATATTGTATTTTATGCTTCTGGATTGACTTCCTGTGCCCTAGCTATTCTATCTGGAGGAGCAACGCCCTAGAGTGAAGCCTAGGTTGCCGGGAATGCAGAAATGACATTCACTTTCACACTGGTGGCAATTATTCCTGTTATACGATGGACAAACTGTTGTACATATATCGTATTTTATGCTTCTGGCATTGCCTTCTTAGGCCCTAACTATTCGACCTGGTGGAGCAACGCCCTATGGTGAAGTCTAGGTTGTCCGGAACGTAGAAATGATCATTACTTCCACACTGTTTGCAATTAATCATTTTATACAATGGAAAAACTGTTGCATTTGTATTGTTTTTTATAGTTATGGCGTTGACTTCTAAGTCCCTAGCTATTCGATCTCGTGGAGCAACGCCCTAGAGTGAAAACTAGGTTGCCCGGAACGTAGAAATGACCATTACTTTCACACTGAATGCAAATATACATTATTCACGATGGAATAGCTGTAGTATTTATATTGTATTTTATGATTCTGGCGTTGACTAATTTGGCCCTACCTATTTGATCTGGTAGAGCACCGACCTAGAGTGAAGCTTAGGTTTCCCGGCACGTAGAAAAGACCATTACCTTCACACTGGTTGCAATTATTCATGTTTTACGATGGAAAAACTGTTGCATCTTTACTGTATTTTATGCTTCGGTCGCTGACTTGTAAGGCCCTAACTATTCGATCTGGTGGAGCAACGCCCTAGTGTGAAGCCTAGGTTGCCCGGGACGTACAAATGACCATACCTTTCACAGTCGAGCAATTATTCGTTTTAAACGATGGAAAAACTATTGTATTTATTTTGTATTTTATGCTTCTGGCGTTGACTTCATAGGCCCTAACTATTCGATCTGTTCGAGCAGCGTCCCAGAGTGAAGCCTTGGTCGCCCGGAACGTTGAAATGACCATCACTTTCACACTGTTTGCGATTATTCATTTTATACGATGGTAAAACTGTTGTACATACATCGTATTTTCTGCTTCAGTCGTTGACTTCTTAGGCCCTAACTATTCGATCAGGTGGAGCAACGCCCTAGGGTGAAGCCTAGGTTGCGCGGAACGTAGAAATGACCATAACTTTCACACTGGTTTCAATTATTCGTTTTATACGATGGAAAAACTGTTGTATTTATATTGTACTTTATGCTTCAGGCGTTGACTTCTTAGGCCCTAACCATTCGCTCTGGTGGAACAACGCCCTAGGGTGATGCCTAGGTTGCCCGCATAGTAGAAATGACCATTACTTGCACACTGGTTGCAATTATTCGTATTATACGATGGAAAATCTGTTGTATTTATTTTTAATTTGGTGCTCCAGGCGTTGACTTCTTAGGCCCTAACTATTGGATCTGGTGGACCAACGCCCTAGTGTGAAGCCTAGGCTGCCCGGAACGTAGAAATGACCATTACTTCCACACTGATTGCAATTATTCATATTATACAGTGGAAACACTGTTTTATTTATGTTGTATTTTATGCTTCTGGCATTGACTTCTAAGGCCCTAACTATTCGATGTGGTTGAGCAACGCCCTAGAGTGAAGCCTAGATTGCCCGGAACGTAGAAATGACCATAGCTTTCATACTGGTTGCAATTATTCGTTTTATACGATGGAAAAACTGTCGTATTTATTTTGTATTTGGTGCTCCTGGCGTTGACTTCTTAGGCCCTAGCTATTGGATCTGGTGGAGCAGCGCCCTAGGGTGAAGCCTAGGTTGCCCGGAACGTGGAAATGACCATAACTATCAGACTGGTTGCAATTACTCGTTTTATACGATGGAAAGACTGTTGTATTTATATTGTATTGTACAGTTATGGCGTTGTGTTCTAGGGCCGTAGCTATTCGTTGTGGTTGAGCAACGCCCTAGAGTGTACCCTAGGTTGCCCGGAACGTTGAAATGACCATGTCCTTCACACTGGTTGCAATTATTCCTGTTATACGATGGAAAAACTGTTGTACTTATATTATATTTTATGCTTCAGGCGTTGACTTCTAAGGGCGTAGCTATTCGGCGTGGTGGAGAAACGCCCTAGAGTGAAGCCTAGGTTGCCCGGAAAGTAGAAATGACCATTACATCTACACTGTTTGCAATTATTCATTTTATACAATGGAAAAACTGTGATATCTATATTGTTTTTTATAGTTATGGCGTTGACTTCTAAGGCCGTAGCCATTCGATGTGGTGGAGCAATGCCCTAGAGCGAAGCCTAGGATGCCCGCAACGTAGAAATGGCCATATTTTTCACACTGTTTGCAATTATTCCTGTTATACGATTGAAAAACTGTTGTATTTATATTGTATTTTATGCTTCTGGCGTTGACTTCTAAGGCCGCAGCTATTCGATGTGGTGGAGCAACACCCTAGAGTGAAGCCTAGGTTGCCCGGAACGTAGAAATGACCATACCTTTCACACTGGTTGCAATTATTCCTGTTATACAAGGGAAAAACTGTTGTATTTATATTGTATTTTATGCTTCTGGCGTTGACTTCCTGCGCCCTAACTATTCTAACTGGAGGAGCAACGCCCTAGAGTGAAGCCTAGGTTGCCCGGAATGCAGAAATGACCATCACTTTCACACTGGTGGCAATTATTCCTGTTATACGATGGACAAACTGTTGGATTTTTAATGTACTTTATGCTTCTGGCGTTGACTACTAAGGCCCTATGTATTCGATCTGGTGAAGCAATGCCTCAGTGTTAAGTCTAGGATGCCCGGAACGTAGAAATGACCGTTACTTTCACACTGTTTGCAAATGTACATTATATACGATGGAAAAGCTGTTGTATTTATATTGTATTTTATGCTTCTGGCGTTGACTTCTTAGGCCCTAACTATTTGATCTGGTGGAGCACCGCCCTGTAGTGAGGCCTAGGTTGCCCGGAACGTAGAAAAAACCATAACTTTCACACTGGTTTCAATTATTCGTTTTATACAATGGAAAAACTGTTCTATTTATTTTGTATTTTATGCTTCTGGCATTGACTTCTAAGGCCCTAACTATTCGATGTGGTTGAGCAACGCCCTAGAGTGAAGCCTAGATTGCCCGGAACATAGAAATGACCATAGCTTTCATACTGGTTGCAATTATTCGTTTTATACGATGGAAAAACTGTCGTATTTATTTTGTATTTGGTGCTCCTGGCGTTGACTTCTTAGGCCCTAGCTATTGGATCCGGTGGAGCAGCGCCCTAGGGTGAAGCCTAGGTTGCCCGGAACGTGGAAATGACCATAACTATCAGACTGGTTGCAATTACTCGTTTTATACGATGGAAAGACTGTTGTATTTATATTGTATTGTACAGTTATGGCGTTGTGTTCTAGGGCCGTAGCTATTCGTTGTGGTTGAGCAACGCCCTAGAGTGTACCCTAGGTTGCCCGGAATGTAGAAATGACCATCACTTTCACACTGGTTGCAATTATTCTTGTTTGACGATGGAAAAACTGTTGTATTTATTTTGTATTTTATGCCTCTGGCGTTGACTCCTAAGGCCGTAGCTATTCGATGTGGTGGAGCAACGCCCTAGAGTGAAGCCTAGGTTGCCCGGAACGTTGAAATGACCATGTCTTTCACACTGGTTGCAATTATTCCTGTTATACGATGGAAAAACTGTTGTACTTATATTATATTTTATGCTTCAGGCGTTGACTTCTAAGGGCGTAGCTATTCGGCGTGGTGGAGAAACGCCCTAGAGTGAAGCCTAGGTTGCCCGGAACGTAGAAATGACCATACCTTTCACACTGGTTGCAATTATTCCTGTTATACAAGGGAAAAACTGTTGTATTTATATTGTATTTTATGCTTCTGGCGTTGACTTCCTGCGCCCTAACTATTCTAACTGGAGGAGCAACGCCCTAGAGTGAAGCCTAGGTTGCCCGGAATGCAGAAATGACCATCACTTTCACACTGGTGGCAATTATTCCTGTTATACGATGGACAAACTGTTGGATTTTTAATGTACTTTATGCTTCTGGCGTTGACTACTAAGGCCCTATGTATTCGATCTGGTGGAGCAATGCCTCAGTGTTAAGTCTAGGATGCCCGGAACGTAGAAATGACCGTTACTTTCACACTGTTTGCAAATGTACATTATATACGGTGGAAAAGCTGTTGTATTTATATTGTATTTTATGCTTCTGGCGTTGACTTCTTAGGCCCTAACTATTTGATCTGGTGGAGCACCGCCCTGTAGTGAAGCCTAGGTTGCCCGGAACGTAGAAATGACCATAACTTTCACACTGGTTTCAATTATTCGTTTTATACAATGGAAAAACTGTTCTATTTATTTTGTATTTTATGCTTCGGGCGTTGACTTCTATGGCCCTAACTATTCGATCTGGTGGAGCAACGCCCTAGAGTGAAGCCTAGGTTTCGCGGAACGTAGAAATGACCATAACATTCATACTGGTTGCAATTCTTCGTTTTATACGATGCATAGACTGTTGTATTTATTTTGTATTTTATGCCTCTGGCATTGACTCCTAAGGCCGTAGCTATTCGATGTGGTGGAGCAACGCCCTAGAGTAAAGCCTAGGTTGCCCGGAACGTAGAAATGACCATGTCTTTCACACTGTTTGCAATTATTCCTGTTATACGATTCAAAAACTGTTGTATTTATATTGTATTTTATGCTTCTGGCGTTGACTTCTAAGGCCGGAGCTATTCGATGAGGTGGAGCAACGCCCTAGAGTGAAGCTTAGGTTGCGCGGAACGTAGAAATGACCATACCTTTCACACTGGTAGCAATTATTCCTGTTATACAAGGGAAAAACTGTTGTATTTATATTGTATTTTATGCTTCTGGATTGACTTCCTGTGCCCTAGCTATTCTATCTGGAGGAGCAACGCCCTAGAGTGAAGCCTAGGTTGCCGGGAATGCAGAAATGACATTCACTTTCACACTGGTGGCAATTATTCCTGTTATACGATGGACAAACTGTTGTACATATATCGTATTTTATGCTTCTGGCATTGCCTTCTTAGGCCCTAACTATTCGACCTGGTGGAGCAACGCCCTATGGTGAAGTCTAGGTTGTCCGGAACGTAGAAATGACCATTACTTCCACACTGTTTGCAATTAATCATTTTATACAATGGAAAAACTGTTGCATTTGTATGGTTTTTTATAGTTATGGCGTTGACTTCTAAGTCCCTAGCTATTCGATCTCGTGGAGCAACGCCCTAGAGTGAAAACTAGGTTGCCCGGAACGTAGAAATGACCATTACTTTCACACTGAATGCAAATATACATTATTCACGATGGAATAGCTGTAGTATTTATATTGTATTTTATGATTCTGGCGTTGACTAATTTGGCCCTACCTATTTGATCTGGTAGAGCACCGACCTAGAGTGAAGCTTAGGTTTCCCGGCACGTAGAAAAGACCATTACCTTCACACTGGTTGCAATTATTCATGTTTTACGATGGAAAAACTGTTGCATCTTTACTGTATTTTATGCTTCGGTCGCTGACTTGTAAGGCCCTAACTATTCGATCTGGTGGAGCAACGCCCTAGTGTGAAGCCTAGGTTGCCCGGGACGTACAAATGACCATACCTTTCACAGTCGAGCAATTATTCGTTTTAAACGATGGAAAAACTATTGTATTTATTTTGTATTTTATGCTTCTGGCGTTGACTTCATAGGCCCTAACTATTCGATCTGTTCGAGCAGCGTCCCAGAGTGAAGCCTTGGTCGCCCGGAACGTTGAAATGACCATCACTTTCACACTGTTTGCGATTATTCATTTTATACGATGGTAAAACTGTTGTACATACATCGTATTTTCTGCTTCAGTCGTTGACTTCTTAGGCCCTAACTATTCGATCAGGTGGAGCAACGCCCTAGGGTGAAGCCTAGGTTGCGCGGAACGTAGAAATGACCATAACTTTCACACTGGTTTCAATTATTCGTTTTATACGATGGAAAAACTGTTGTATTTATATTGTACTTTATGCTTCAGGCGTTGACTTCTTAGGCCCTAACCATTCGCTCTGGTGGAACAACGCCCTAGGGTGATGCCTAGGTTGCCCGCATAGTAGAAATGACCATTACTTGCACACTGGTTGCAATTATTCGTATTATACGATGGAAAATCTGTTGTATTTATTTTTAGTTTGGTGCTCCAGGCGTTGACTTCTTAGGCCCTAACTATTGGATCTGGTGGACCAACGCCCTAGTGTGAAGCCTAGGCTGCCCGGAACGTAGAAATGACCATTACTTCCACACTGATTGCAATTATTCATATTATACAGTGGAAACACTGTTTTATTTATGTTGTATTTTATGCTTCTGGCATTGACTTCTAAGGCCCTAACTATTCGATGTGGTTGAGCAACGCCCTAGAGTGAAGCCTAGATTGCCCGGAACGTAGAAATGACCATAGCTTTCATACTGGTTGCAATTATTCGTTTTATACGATGGAAAAACTGTCGTATTTATTTTGTATTTGGTGCTCCTGGCGTTGACTTCTTAGGCCCTAGCTATTGGATCTGGTGGAGCAGCGCCCTAGGGTGAAGCCTAGGTTGCCCGGAACGTGGAAATGACCATAACTATCAGACTGGTTGCAATTACTCGTTTTATACGATGGAAAGACTGTTGTATTTATATTGTATTGTACAGTTATGGCGTTGTGTTCTAGGGCCGTAGCTATTCGTTGTGGTTGAGCAACGCCGTAGAGTGTACCCTAGGTTGCCCGGAACATTGAAATGACCATGTCCTTCACACTGGTTGCAATTATTCCTGTTATACGATGGAAAAACTGTTGTACTTATATTATATTTTATGCTTCAGGCGTTGACTTCTAAGGGCGTAGCTATTCGGCGTGGTGGAGAAACGCCCTAGAGTGAAGCCTAGGTTGCCCGGAAAGTAGAAATGACCATTACATCTACACTGTTTGCAATTATTCATTTTATACAATGGAAAAACTGTGATATCTATATTGTTTTTTATAGTTATGGCGTTGACTTCTAAGGCCGTAGCCATTCGATGTGGTGGAGCAATGCCCTAGAGCGAAGCCTAGGATGCCCGCAACGTAGAAATGGCCATATTTTTCACACTGTTTGCAATTATTCCTGTTATACGATTGAAAAACTGTTGTATTTATATTGTATTTTATGCTTCTGGCGTTGACTTCTAAGGCCGCAGCTATTCGATGTGGTGGAGCAACACCCTAGAGTGAAGCCTAGGTTGCCCGGAACGTAGAAATGACCATACCTTTCACACTGGTCGCAATTATTCCTGTTATACAAGGGAAAAACTGTTGTATTTATATTGTATTTTATGCTTCTGGCGTTGACTTCCTGCGCCCTAACTATTCTAACTGGAGGAGCAACGCCCTAGAGTGAAGCCTAGGTTGCCCGGAATGCAGAAATGACCATCACTTTCACACTGGTGGCAATTATTCCTGTTATACGATGGACAAACTGTTGGATTTTTAATGTACTTTATGCTTCTGGCGTTGACTACTAAGGCCCTATGTATTCGATCTGGTGAAGCAATGCCTCAGTGTTAAGTCTAGGATGCCCGGAACGTAGAAATGACCGTTACTTTCACACTGTTTGCAAATGTACATTATATACGATGGAAAAGCTGTTGTATTTATATTGTATTTTATGCTTCTGGCGTTGACTTCTTAGGCCCTAACTATTTGATCTGGTGGAGCACCGCCCTGTATTGAGGCCTAGGTTGCCCGGAACGTAGAAAAAACCATAACTTTCACACTGGTTTCAATTATTCGTTTTATACAATGGAAAAACTGTTCTATTTATTTTGTATTTTATGCTTCGGGCGTTGACTTCTATGGCCCTAACTATTCGATCTGGTGGAGCAACGCCCTAGAGTGAAGCCTAGGTTTCGCGGAACGTAGAAATGACCATAACATTCATACTGGTTGCAATTCTTCGTTTTATACGATGCATAGACTGTTGTATTTATTTTGTATTTTATGCCTCTGGCATTGACTCCTAAGGCCGTAGCTATTCGATGTGGTGGAGCAACGGCCTAGAGTGAAGCCTAGGTTGCACGGAACGTAGAAATGACCATATCTTTCACACTGGTTGCAATTATTCCTGTTACACGAAGGTAAAACTGTTGTATTTCTATTGTATTTTAAGCTTCTGGCGTTGACTTGTTAGGCCCTAACTATTCGATCTGGTGGAACAACGCCCTAGAGTGATGCCTAGGTCGCCCGGATCGTAGAAATGACCACTACTTGCACACTGGATGCAATTATTCGTTTTATACGATGGACAAACTGTTGTACATATATCGTATTTTATGCTTCTGGCATTGCCTTCTTAGGCCCTAACTATTCGACCTGGTGGAGCAACGCCCTATGGTGAAGTCTAGGTTGTCCGGAACGTAGAAATGACCATTACTTCCACACTGTTTGCAATTAATCATTTTATACAATGGAAAAACTGTTGCATTTGTATGGTTTTTTATAGTTATGGCGTTGACTTCTAAGTCCCTAGCTATTCGATCTCGTGGAGCAACGCCCTAGAGTGAAAACTAGGTTGCCCGGAACGTAGAAATGACCATTACTTTCACACTGAATGCAAATATACATTATTCACGATGGAATAGCTGTAGTATTTATATTGTATTTTATGATTCTGGCGTTGACTAATTTGGCCCTACCTATTTGATCTGGTAGAGCACCGACCTAGAGTGAAGCTTAGGTTTCCCGGCACGTAGAAAAGACCATTACCTTCACACTGGTTGCAATTATTCATGTTTTACGATGGAAAAACTGTTGCATCTTTACTGTATTTTATGCTTCGGTCGCTGACTTGTAAGGCCCTAACTATTCGATCTGGTGGAGCAACGCCCTAGTGTGAAGCCTAGGTTGCCCGGGACGTACAAATGACCATACCTTTCACAGTCGAGCAATTATTCGTTTTAAACGATGGAAAAACTATTGTATTTATTTTGTATTTTATGCTTCTGGCGTTGACTTCATAGGCCCTAACTATTCGATCTGTTCGAGCAGCGTCCCAGAGTGAAGCCTTGGTCGCCCGGAACGTTGAAATGACCATCACTTTCACACTGTTTGCGATTATTCATTTTATACGATGGTAAAACTGTTGTACATACATCGTATTTTCTGCTTCAGTCGTTGACTTCTTAGGCCCTAACTATTCGATCAGGTGGAGCAACGCCCTAGGGTGAAGCCTAGGTTGCGCGGAACGTAGAAATGACCATAACTTTCACACTGGTTTCAATTATTCGTTTTATACGATGGAAAAACTGTTGTATTTATATTGTACTTTATGCTTCAGGCGTTGACTTCTTAGGCCCTAACCATTCGCTCTGGTGGAACAACGCCCTAGGGTGATGCCTAGGTTGCCCGCATAGTAGAAATGACCATTACTTGCACACTGGTTGCAATTATTCGTATTATACGATGGAAAATCTGTTGTATTTATTTTTAGTTTGGTGCTCCAGGCGTTGACTTCTTAGGCCCTAACTATTGGATCTGGTGAACCAACACCCTAGAGGGAAGCCTAGGATGCCCGGAACGTAGAAATGACCATTACTTCCACACTGTTTGCAATTATTCATATTATACAGTGGAAAAACTGTTGTATTTATATTGTATTTTATGCTTCACGCGTTGACTTCTTAGGCCGTAACTATTCGCTCTGGTGGAACAACGCCCTAGAGTGATGCCTAGGTTGCGCGGAACGTAGAAATGACCATTACTTCCTCACTGTTTGCAATTATTCGTTTTATACAATGGAAAAACAGTTGTATTTATATTGTATTTTATGCTTCTGGCGTTGACTTCTTAGGCCCTAGCTATTGGATCTGGTGGACCATCGCCCTAGAGTGAAGCCTAGGTTTCCCGGAACGTAGAAATGACCATAACATTCATACTGGTTGCAATTATTTCTGTTATACAAGGGAAAAACTGTTGTATTTATATTGCATTTTATGCTTCTGGCGTTGACTTCTTAGGCCCTAACTATTCGATCTGGTGGAGTAACGCCCTAGAGTGAAGCCTAGGTTGCACGGAACGTAGAAATGACCATTACTTCCTCACTGTTTGCAATTATTCATTTTATACAATGGAAAAACTGTTGTATTTATATTGTTTCTTATAGTTATGGCGTTGACTTGTAAGGCCGGAGCTATTCGATGTGGTGGAGCAACGCCCTAGAGCGAAGCCTAGGTTGCCCGGAACGTAGAAATGACCATACCTTTCACACTGGTTGCAATTATTCCTGTTATACAAGGGAATAACTGTTGTATTTATATTGTATTTTATGCTTCTGGCGTTGACTTCCTGGGCCCTAGCTATTCTATCTGGAGGAGTAACGCCCTAGAGTGAAGCCTAGGGTGCCCGGAATGCAGAAATGACCATCACTTTCACACTGGTGGCAATTATTCCTGTTATACGATGGACAAACATTTGGATTTTTAATGTACTTTATGCTTCTGGCGTTGACATCTAAGGCCCTATGTATTCGATCTGGTGGAGCAATGTCTCAGTGTTAAGTCTACGATTGCCGGAACGTAGAAATGGCCATTACTTTCACACTGGTTGCAATTACTCATTTTATGCGATGGAAAAACCGTTGTACATATATCGTATTTTATGCTTCTGGCATTGACTTCTTAGGCCCTAACTATTCGATCTGGTGGAGTAACGCCCTAGGGTGAAGTCTAGGTTGCCCGAAACGTACAAATGACCATAACTATCAGACTGGTTGCAATTATTCGTTTTATACGATGCATAGACTGTTGTATTTATATTGTATTTTATGGTTATGGCGTTGTCTTCTAGGGCCGTAGCTATTCGATGTGGTTGAGCAACGCCCTAGAGTGAAGCCTAGGTTGCCCGGAACGTAGAAATGACCATTACTTCCACACTGTTTGCAATTATTCGTTTTATACGATGGAATGACTGTTGTACATATATCGTATTTTATGCTTCTGGCATTGACTTCTTAGGCCCTAACTATTCGATCTGGTGGAGCAACGCCCTAGGGTGAAGCCTAGGTTGCCCTGAACGTAGAAATAACCATAACTTTCATACTGGTTGCAATTATTCGTTTTATACAATGGAAAAACTGTTGTATTTATATTGTATTTTATGCTTCAGGCGTTGACTTCTTAGGCCCTAACTATTCGCTCAGGTGGAACAACGCCCTAGAGTGATGCCTAGGTCGCCCGGATCGTAGAAATGACCATTACTTGCACACTGGATGCAATTATTCGTTTTATACGATGGAAAAACTGTTGTATTTATTTTGTATTTTATGCTTCTGGCATTGATTTCATAGGCCCTAACTATTCGATCTGGTGGAGCAACGCCCTAGGGTGAAGTCTAGGTTTCCCGGAACGTAGAAATGACCATAACTATCAGACTGGTTGCAATTATTCGTTTTATACGATGCATAGACTGTTGTATTTATATTGTATTTTACAGTCATGGCGTTGTCTTCTAGTGCCGTATGTATTCGATGTGGTTGAGCAACGCCCTAGAGTGAAGAATAGGTTGCGCGGCACGTAGAAATGACCATTACTGCCACACTGTTTGCAATTATTCGTATTATACAGTGGAACAACTGTTGTATTTATACGGCATTTTATGCTTCTGCCACTGACTCCCAAGGCCCTAACTATTCCATGTGGTGGAGCAACACCCTAGAGTGAAGCCTAGGTTGCCCGGAACATAGAAATGACCATAGCTTTCGCACTGGTGGCAATTATTCCTGTTATACGATGGACAAACAGTTGGATTTTTAATGTACTTTATGCTTCTGGCGTTGACACCTAAGGCCCTATGTATTCGATCTGGTGGAGCAATGTCTCAGTGTTAAGTCTAGCATTCACGGAACGTAGAAATGGCCGTTACTTTCACACTGGTTGCAATTACTCATTTTATGCGATGGCAAAACTGTTGTACATATATCGTATTTTATGCTTCTGGCATTGACTTCTTAGGCCCTAACTATTCGATCTGGCGGAGTAACGCCCTAGGGTGAAGTCTAGGTTGCCCGGAACGTAGAAATGACCATAACTATCAGACTGGTTGCAATTATTCGTTTTATACGATGCATAGACTGTTGTATTTATATTGCATTTTATGGTTATGGCGTTGTCTTCTAGGGCCGTAGCTATTCGATGTGGTTGAGCAACGCCCTAGAGTGAAGCCTAGGTTGCCCGGAACGTAGAAATGACCATTACTTCCACACTGTTTGCAATTATTCGTTTTATACGATGGAAAGACTGTTGTACATATATCGTATTTTATGCTTCTGGCATTGACTTCTTAGGCCCTAACTATTCGATCTGGTGGAGCAACGCCCTAGGGTGAAGCCTAGGTTGCCCTGAACGTAGAAATAACCATAACTATCATACTGGTTGCAATTATTCGTTTTATACAATGGAAAAACTGTTGTATTTATATTGTATTTTATGCTTCAGGCGTTGACTTCTTAGGCCCTAACTATTCGCTCAGGTGGAACAACGCCCTAGAGTGATGCCTAGGTCGCCCGGATCGTAGAAATGACCATTACTTGCACACTGGATGCAATTATTCGTTTTATACGATGGAAAAACTGTTGTATTTATTTTGTATTTTATGCTTCTGGCATTGATTTCATAGGCCCTAACTATTCGATCTGGTGGAGCAACGCCCTAGGGTGAAGTCTAGGTTTCCCGGAACGTAGAAATGACCATAACTATCAGACTGGTTGCAATTATTCGTTTTATACGATGCATAGACTGTTGTATTTATATTGTATTTTACAGTCATGGCGTTGTCTTCTAGTGCCGTATCTATTCGATGTGGTTGAGCAACGCCATAGAGTGAAGAATAGGTTGCGCGGCACGTAGAAATGACCATTACTGCCACACTGTTTGCAATTATTCGTGTTATACAGTGGAACAACTGTTGTATTTATACGGCATTTTATGCTTCTGCCACTGACTCCCAAGGCCCTAACTATTCCATGTGGTGGAGCAACGCCCTAGAGTGAAGCCTAGGTTGCCCGGAACATAGAAATGACCATAGCTTTCGCACTGGTGGCAATTATTCCTGTTATACGATGGACAAACAGTTGGATTTTTAATGTACTTTATGCTTCTGGCGTTGACATCTAAGGCCCTATGTATTCGATCTGGTGGAGCAATGTCTCAGTGTTAAGTCTAGGATTCCCGGAACGTAGAAATGGCCGTTACTTTCACACTGGTTGCAATTACTCATTTTATGCGATGGAAAAACCGTTGTACATATATCGTATTTTATGCTTCTGGCATTGACTTCTTAGGCCCTAACTATTCGATCTGGTGGAGTAACGCCCTAGGGTGAAGTCTAGGTTGCCCGGAACGTAGAAATGACCATAACTATCAGACTGGTTGCAATTATTCGTTTTATACGATGCATAGACTGTTGTATTTATATTGTATTTTATGGTTATGGCGTTGTCTTCTAGGGCCGTAGCTATTCGATGTGGTTGAGCAACGCCCTAGAGTGAAGCCTAGGTTGCCCGGAACGTAGAAATGACCATTACTTCCACACTGTTTGCAATTATTCGTTTTATACGATGGAAAGACTGTTGTACATATATCGTATTTTATGCTTCTGGCATTGACTTCTTAGGCCCTAACTATTCGATCTGGTGGAGCCACGCCTTAGGGTGAAGCCTAGGTTGCCCTGAACGTAGAAATAACCATAACTTTCATACTGGTTGCAATTATTCGTTTTATACAACGGAAAAACTGTTGTATTTATATTGTATTTTATGCTTCAGGCGTTGACTTCTTAGGCCCTAACTATTCGCTCAGGTGGAACAACGCCCTAGAGTGATGCCTAGGTTGCCCGGAACGTAGAAATGACCATACCTTTCACACTGGTTGCAATTATTCCTGTTATACAAGGGAATAACTGTTGTATTTATAGTGTATTTTATGCTTCTGGCGTTGACTTCTGAGGCCCTAGCTATTCGATCTGGTGGAGCAAAGCCCTAGAGTGAAGCCTAGACTGTCCGGAACATACAAATGACAAATACCTTTACGCTTGTTGCAATTATTCCTATTATACGATGAAAAAACTGTTGAATTTTTATTGTATTTTATGCTTCAGGCGTTGACTTCTAAGGCCGTAGCTATTCGATGTGGTGGAGCAACGCCCTAGAGTGAAGCCTAGGTTGCCCGGAACGTGGAAATGACCATTACTTTCACACTGGTTGCAATTATTCGCTTTATACGATGGAAAAAGTGTTGTACATAAATCGTATTTTATTCTTCTGGCGTTGACTTCATAGGACCTGACAATTCGATCTGGTGGAACAACGCCATAGAGCCAAGACTAGGTTGCCCGGAACGTAGAAATGAACATGCCTTTCACACTCGAGCAATTATTCGTTTTAGACGATGGAAAAACTATTGTATCAATTTGGAATTTTATGCCTCTGGCGTTGACTTCTTATGCCCTAACTATTCGATCTGGTGGAACAACGCCCTAGAGTGAAGCCTAGGTTGCCCGGAACGTAGAAATGACCATCACTTTCACACTGGTTGTATTTATTCCTGTTATACGACGGAAAAACTGTTGTATCTATATTGTGTTTTATGCTTTGGGCGTTGACTTCTATGGCCCTACCTATTCGATCTGGTGGAGCAACGCCATAGAGTCAAGCCTAGGTTGCCCGTAGCGTAGACATGAACATAACTTTCACACTGGTTGAAATTATTCCTATTATACGTTGGAAAAGCTGTTGTATTTATATTGTATTTCATGCTTCTGGCGTAGACGTCTAAGGCCCGAACTATGCGATCTCGTGGAGCAACGCCCTGGAGTGAAAACTAGGTTGCCCGGAACGTAGAAATGACCATTACTTTCACACTGTTTGCAAATATACATTATATACGATGGAATAGCTGTAGTATTTAAATTGTATTTTATGCTTCATGCGTTGACTTCTAAGGCCGTAGCTATTCGATGTGGTGGAGCGATGCCCCAGAGTGAAGCCTAGGTTTCCCGGAACGTGGAAATGTCCATTACTTTCACACTGTTTGCAATTATTCGTTTTATACGATGGAAAAACTTTTGTATTTATTTTGTATATGGTACTTCTGGCGTTGACTTCTTAGGCCCTAACTATTGGAGCTGGTGGAACAACGCCCTAGGGTGAAGCCGAGGTTGCCCGAAACGTAGAAATGACCATTACTTTCACTCTGGTTACAATTATTCATGCTATACGATGGAAAAGCTGTTGTATTTTTATTGTATTTTATGCTTCTGGCGTGGACTTCTAATGCCCTAACTATTCGATCTGGTGAAGCAACGCCCTAGAGTGAAGCCAAGGTTGCCCTGAATGTAGAAATGACCATCACTTTCACACTGGTTGCAATTATTCCTTTTATACGAGGGAAAGGCTGCTGTATTTATATTGTATTTTATGCTTCTGGCGTTGACTTCTGAGGCCCTAGCTATTCGATCTGGTGGTGCAACGCCCTAGAGTGAAGCCTAGACTGCCCAGAAGATACAAATGAAATTTCCTTCACGCTTGTTGCAATAATTCCTGTTATACGATGAAAGAACTGTTGTATTTTTATTGTATTTTATGCTTCAGGCGTTGAGTTCTAAGGCCGTAGCTATTCGACGTGTTGGAGCAACGCCCTAGAGTGAAGCCTAGGTTGCCCGGAACGTGGAAATGTACATTACTTTCACACTGGTTGCAATTATTCGCTTTATACGATGGAAAAAGTGTTGTACATAAATCGTGTTTTATTCTTCTGGCGTTGACTTCTTAGGGCCTAACTATTCGATCTGGTGGAACAACGCCATAGAGTGAAGCCTAGGGTGCCCGGAACGTAGAAATGACCATACCATTCACACTCGTGCATTTATTCGTTTTAGACGATGGAAAAACTATTGTATTTGTTTTGTATTTTATGCCTCTGGCGTTGACTTCTTAGGCCCTAACTATTCGATCTGGTGGAACATCGCCCTAGAGTGAAGCCTAGGTTGCCCTGAACGTAGAAATGACCATCACTTTCACACTGGTTGCAATTATTCCTGTTACACGAGGGAACGGCTGCTGTATTTATATTGTACTTTATGCTTCTGGCGTTGACTTCTGAGGCCCTAGCTATTCGATCTGGTGGAGCAACGCCCTAGATTGAAACCTAGGTTGCCCGGGACGTAGAAATGACTGTTACTTTCACAATGTTTGCAATTATTCATTTTATACGATGGAAAAACTGTTGTATTTATACTGTATTTTATGCTTCTGGCGTTGACTTCAAAGACCGTAGCTACTCCATGTTGTGGAGCAACGCCCTAAAGTGAAGCCTAGGTTGCACGTAACGTAGAAATGACCATAACTTTCACACTGGTTGCAATTATCCGTTTTATGCAATGGAAAAACTGTTGTATGTTTATTGTATTTTATGCTTCGGTCATTGACTTCTATGCCCTACCTATTCGATCTGGTGGAGCAACGCCCTAGAGTCAAGCCTAGGTTGCCCGGAACGTAGATATAATTATAACTTTCACTCTGGTTGCAATCATTCATTTTATACGATGGAAGGACTGTTGTATGTATTTTGTATTTTATGCTTCTGTCGTTGACTTCTAAGGCCCTAGCTCTTCGATCTGGTGCAGCAATGCATCCGAGTTAAGTCTAGGATGACCGAAACGTAGAAATGGCCCTTACTTTCATATTGGCTGCAATTATTCCTGTTATACGATGGAAAAGGTCCTGTATTTATATTGTATTTTATGCTTCTGGCGTTGACTTGTTAGGACCTAACTATTCAATCTGGTGGGGCAACGCCCTAGAGTGAAGCCTAGGTTGTCCGGAACGTGGTAGTGACCATTACCTTCACACTGGTTGCAATTATTCCTACTATACGATGGAAAGGCTGTTGTATTTTTATCGTATTTTATGCTCCTGGCGTTGACTTCTAAGGACCTAGATAATCGGTCGGGTGGAGCAACACCCTACAGTGAAGCCTACGTTGCCCGGAACGTAGAAATGTCCATACCTTTCACACTGGCTGCAATTCTTCTTTTTATACGATGGAAAGGCTGTTGTATTTATTTTGTATTTTATGTTTCTGGCGTTGACTTCTTAGGAACTAACTATTCAGTGTGGTGGAGCAACGCCCTAGAGTGAAGCCTAGGTGGCCCGAAACGCGGTAATGACCATTACCTTCACACTGGTTGCAATTATTCGCTTTATACGATGGAAAAGGTGTTGTACATAAGTCGTATTTTATTCTTCAGGCGTTGACTTCTTAGGACCTAACTATTCGATCTGGTGGAACAACGCCATAGAGTGAAACCTAGTTTGCCCGAAACGTAGAAATGACCATACCTTTCACACTCGTGCAATTATTCGTTTTAGACGATGGTAAAGCTGTTGTGTTTATATTGTATTTTATGCTTCTGGCGTTGACTTCTTTGCCCCTAACTTTTCGATCTTGTGGACCAACGCCCTAGAGTGAATCCTAGCTCGCCCGGAACGTAGAAATGATCATCACTTTCACACTGGTTGCAATTATTCCTGTTATACGATGGAACAACTATTGTATCTCTATTGTATTTTATGCTTCGGGCGTTGACTTCTATGGCCCTACCTATTCGATCTGGTGGAGCAACGCCATAGATTCAAGCATTGGTTGCCCGGATCTTAGAAATGACCATAGCTTTCACACTGGTTGCAATTATTCGTTTTATACGTTGGAAAGGCTGTTGTACCTATTTTGTATTTTATGCTTCTGGGTTTGACTTCTAAGGCCCTAACTATTCGATGTGGTTGAGCAACGCCCTAGAGCAAAACCTAGGTTTCCCGGAACGTAGAAATGACCACTACCTTCACGCTTGTTGCAATTACTCCTGTTATACGATTGACAAACTGTTGGATTTTGATTGTACTTTGTGCTTCTGGCGTTGACTTCTAAGGCCCTATGTATTCGATCTGGTGGAGCAATGCCTCAGAGTTAAGTCCAGGATGCGCGGGTCGTTCAAATGTCCATTACTTTCACACTGGTTGCAATTATTCGTTTTATACGATGGAAAACCTGTTGTATTTATATTGTATTTTATGTTTCTGGCGTTGACTTCTAAGGCCGCAGCTTTTCGATGTGGTGGAACAACGCCCTAGAGTGAAGCCTAGGTTGCCCGGAACGTAGAAGTGACCATTACTTTCACACTGGTTGCAATTACTCGTTTTATACGATGGAAAAACTGTTGTTTTTATTTTGTACTTGGTGCTTCTGGCGTTGACTTCTTAAGCCCTAACTATTGGATGTGGTGTACCAACGCCCTAGGGTGAAGACTAGGTTGCCCGGAACGTAAAAATGACCATATCTTTCAAACTGGTTGCAATTATGCCGTTTATACGATGGTAAAACTGATGTATTTTTATTGTATGTTATGCCTCTGGAGTTGTTTTCTAAGGCCCCTACTATTCGACCTGGTGGAGCGACGCCCTAGAGTGTAGTCAAGGTTGCACGGAAGGTAGAAATGCCCATTTCTTTCACACTGGTTGTAATTATTCCCGTTATACGATGGAATAACTGCTCTATTTTTATTTTATTTTATGCTCCTGGCGTTGACTGCTAAGGCCCTAGCTATTCGATCTGGTGGAGAAACGCCCTAGGGTGAAGCCTAGGTTGCCCGGAACGTAGAAATGACCATCACCTTCACTCTGGTTGCAATTATCCCTGTTATACGATGGTAAAGCTGTTGTATCTTTATTGTATTTTATGCTTCTGTCGTTGACTTCTTAGGCCCTAACTATTGGATCTGGTGGAACAACGCCCTAGAGTGAAGCCTAGGTTGCCCTGAACGTGGAAATGACCATCACGTTCACATTTGTGGCAATTATTCCTGTTATACGATGGAACAACTATTGTATCTCTATTGTATTTTATGCTTCGGGCGTTGACTTCTATGGCCCTACCTATTCGATCTGGTGGAGCAACGCCATAGAGTCAAGCCTAGGTTGCCCGTAGCGTAGACATGAACATAACTTTCACACTGGTTGAAATTATTCCTATTATACGTTGGAAAAGCTGTTGTATTTATATTGTATTTCATGCTTCTGGCGTAGACGTCTAAGGCCCGAACTATGCGATCTCGTGGAGCAACGCCCTGGAGTGAAAACTAGGTTGCCCGGAACGTAGAAATGACCATTACTTTCACACTGTTTGCAAATATACATTATATACGATGGAATAGCTGTAGTATTTAAATTGTATTTTATGCTTCATGCGTTGACTTCTAAGGCCGTAGCTATTCGATGTGGTGGAGCGATGCCCCAGAGTGAAGCCTAGGTTTCCCGGAACGTGGAAATGTCCATTACTTTCACACTGTTTGCAATTATTCGTTTTATACGATGGAAAAACTTTTGTATTTATTTTGTATATGGTACTTCTGGCGTTGACTTCTTAGGCCCTAACTATTGGAGCTGGTGGAACAACGCCCTAGGGTGAAGCCGAGGTTGCCCGAAACGTAGAAATGACCATTACTTTCACTCTGGTTACAATTATTCATGCTATACGATGGAAAAGCTGTTGTATTTTTATTGTATTTTATGCTTCTGGCGTGGACTTCTAATGCCCTAACTATTCGATCTGGTGAAGCAACGCCCTAGAGTGAAGCCAAGGTTGCCCTGAATGTAGAAATGACCATCACTTTCACACTGGTTGCAATTATTCCTTTTATACGAGGGAAAGGCTGCTGTATTTATATTGTATTTTATGCTTCTGGCGTTGACTTCTGAGGCCCTAGCTATTCGATCTGGTGGTGCAACGCCCTAGAGTGAAGCCTAGACTGCCCAGAAGATACAAATGAAATTTCCTTCACGCTTGTTGCAATAATTCCTGTTATACGATGAAAGAACTGTTGTATTTTTATTGTATTTTATGCTTCAGGCGTTGAGTTCTAAGGCCGTAGCTATTCGACGTGTTGGAGCAACGCCCTAGAGTGAAGCCTAGGTTGCCCGGAACGTGGAAATGTACATTACTTTCACACTGGTTGCAATTATTCGCTTTATACGATGGAAAAAGTGTTGTACATAAATCGTGTTTTATTCTTCTGGCGTTGACTTCTTAGGGCCTAACTATTCGATCTGGTGGAACAACGCCATAGAGTGAAGCCTAGGGTGCCCGGAACGTAGAAATGACCATACCATTCACACTCGTGCATTTATTCGTTTTAGACGATGGAAAAACTATTGTATTTGTTTTGTATTTTATGCCTCTGGCGTTGACTTCTTAGGCCCTAACTATTCGATCTGGTGGAACATCGCCCTAGAGTGAAGCCTAGGTTGCCCTGAACGTAGAAATGACCATCACTTTCACACTGGTTGCAATTATTCCTGTTACACGAGGGAACGGCTGCTGTATTTATATTGTACTTTATGCTTCTGGCGTTGACTTCTGAGGCCCTAGCTATTCGATCTGGTGGAGCAACGCCCTAGATTGAAACCTAGGTTGCCCGGGACGTAGAAATGACTGTTACTTTCACAATGTTTGCAATTATTCATTTTATACGATGGAAAAACTGTTGTATTTATACTGTATTTTATGCTTCTGGCGTTGACTTCAAAGACCGTAGCTACTCCATGTTGTGGAGCAACGCCCTAAAGTGAAGCCTAGGTTGCACGTAACGTAGAAATGACCATAACTTTCACACTGGTTGCAATTATCCGTTTTATGCAATGGAAAAACTGTTGTATGTTTATTGTATTTTATGCTTCGGTCATTGACTTCTATGCCCTACCTATTCGATCTGGTGGAGCAACGCCCTAGAGTCAAGCCTAGGTTGCCCGGAACGTAGATATAATTATAACTTTCACTCTGGTTGCAATCATTCATTTTATACGATGGAAGGACTGTTGTATGTATTTTGTATTTTATGCTTCTGTCGTTGACTTCTAAGGCCCTAGCTCTTCGATCTGGTGCAGCAATGCATCCGAGTTAAGTCTAGGATGACCGAAACGTAGAAATGGCCCTTACTTTCATATTGGCTGCAATTATTCCTGTTATACGATGGAAAAGGTCCTGTATTTATATTGTATTTTATGCTTCTGGCGTTGACTTGTTAGGACCTAACTATTCAATCTGGTGGGGCAACGCCCTAGAGTGAAGCCTAGGTTGTCCGGAACGTGGTAGTGACCATTACCTTCACACTGGTTGCAATTATTCCTACTATACGATGGAAAGGCTGTTGTATTTTTATCGTATTTTATGCTCCTGGCGTTGACTTCTAAGGACCTAGATAATCGGTCGGGTGGAGCAACACCCTACAGTGAAGCCTACGTTGCCCGGAACGTAGAAATGTTCATACCTTTCACACTGGCTGCAATTCTTCTTTTTATACGATGGAAAGGCTGTTGTATTTATTTTGTATTTTATGTTTCTGGCGTTGACTTCTTAGGAACTAACTATTCAGTGTGGTGGAGCAACGCCCTAGAGTGAAGCCTAGGTGGCCCGAAACGCGGTAATGACCATTACCTTCACACTGGTTGCAATTATTCGCTTTATACGATGGAAAAGGTGTTGTACATAAGTCGTATTTTATTCTTCAGGCGTTGACTTCTTAGGACCTAACTATTCGATCTGGTGGAACAACGCCATAGAGTGAAACCTAGTTTGCCCGAAACGTAGAAATGACCATACCTTTCACACTCGTGCAATTATTCGTTTTAGACGATGGTAAAGCTGTTGTGTTTATATTGTATTTTATGCTTCTGGCGTTGACTTCTTTGCCCCTAACTTTTCGATCTTGTGGACCAACGCCCTAGAGTGAATCCTAGCTCGCCCGGAACGTAGAAATGATCATCACTTTCACACTGGTTGCAATTATTCCTGTTATACGATGGAACAACTATTGTATCTCTATTGTATTTTATGCTTCGGGCGTTGACTTCTATGGCCCTACCTATTCGATCTGGTGGAGCAACGCCATAGATTCAAGCATTGGTTGCCCGGATCTTAGAAATGACCATAGCTTTCACACTGGTTGCAATTATTCGTTTTATACGTTGGAAAGGCTGTTGTACCTATTTTGTATTTTATGCTTCTGGGTTTGACTTCTAAGGCCCTAACTATTCGATGTGGTTGAGCAACGCCCTAGAGCAAAACCTAGGTTTCCCGGAACGTAGAAATGACCACTACCTTCACGCTTGTTGCAATTACTCCTGTTATACGATTGACAAACTGTTGGATTTTGATTGTACTTTGTGCTTCTGGCGTTGACTTCTAAGGCCCTATGTATTCGATCTGGTGGAGCAATGCCTCAGAGTTAAGTCCAGGATGCGCGGGTCGTTCAAATGTCCATTACTTTCACACTGGTTGCAATTATTCGTTTTATACGATGGAAAACCTGTTGTATTTATATTGTATTTTATGTTTCTGGCGTTGACTTCTAAGGCCGCAGCTTTTCGATGTGGTGGAACAACGCCCTAGAGTGAAGCCTAGGTTGCCCGGAACGTAGAAGTGACCATTACTTTCACACTGGTTGCAATTACTCGTTTTATACGATGGAAAAACTGTTGTTTTTATTTTGTACTTGGTGCTTCTGGCGTTGACTTCTTAAGCCCTAACTATTGGATGTGGTGTACCAACGCCCTAGGGTGAAGACTAGGTTGCCCGGAACGTAAAAATGACCATATCTTTCAAACTGGTTGCAATTATGCCGTTTATACGATGGTAAAACTGATGTATTTTTATTGTATGTTATGCCTCTGGAGTTGTTTTCTAAGGCCCCTACTATTCGACCTGGTGGAGCGACGCCCTAGAGTGTAGTCAAGGTTGCACGGAAGGTAGAAATGCCCATTTCTTTCACACTGGTTGTAATTATTCCCGTTATACGATGGAATAACTGCTCTATTTTTATTTTATTTTATGCTCCTGGCATTGACTGCTAAGGCCCTAGCTATTCGATCTGGTGGAGAAACGCCCTAGGGTGAAGCCTAGGTTGCCCGGAACGTAGAAATGACCATCACCTTCACTCTGGTTGCAATTATCCCTGTTATACGATGGTAAAGCTGTTGTATCTTTATTGTATTTTATGCTTCTGTCGTTGACTTCTTAGGCCCTAACTATTGGATCTGGTGGAACAACGCCCTAGAGTGAAGCCTAGGTTGCCCTGAACGTGGAAATGACCATCACGTTCACATTTGTGGCAATTATTCCTGTTATACGATGGAACAACTATTGTATCTCTATTGTATTTTATGCTTCGGGCGTTGACTTCTATGGCCCTACCTATTCGATCTGGTGGAGCAACGCCATAGAGTCAAGCCTAGGTTGCCCGTAGCGTAGACATGAACATAACTTTCACACTGGTTGAAATTATTCCTATTATACGTTGGAAAAGCTGTTGTATTTATATTGTATTTCATGCTTCTGGCGTAGACGTCTAAGGCCCGAACTATGCGATCTCGTGGAGCAACGCCCTGGAGTGAAAACTAGGTTGCCCGGAACGTAGAAATGACCATTACTTTCACACTGTTTGCAAATATACATTATATACGATGGAATAGCTGTAGTATTTAAATTGTATTTTATGCTTCATGCGTTGACTTCTAAGGCCGTAGCTATTCGATGTGGTGGAGCGATGCCCCAGAGTGAAGCCTAGGTTTCCCGGAACGTGGAAATGTCCATTACTTTCACACTGTTTGCAATTATTCGTTTTATACGATGGAAAAACTTTTGTATTTATTTTGTATATGGTACTTCTGGCGTTGACTTCTTAGGCCCTAACTATTGGAGCTGGTGGAACAACGCCCTAGGGTGAAGCCGAGGTTGCCCGAAACGTAGAAATGACCATTACTTTCACTCTGGTTACAATTATTCATGCTATACGATGGAAAAGCTGTTGTATTTTTATTGTATTTTATGCTTCTGGCGTGGACTTCTAATGCCCTAACTATTCGATCTGGTGAAGCAACGCCCTAGAGTGAAGCCAAGGTTGCCCTGAATGTAGAAATGACCATCACTTTCACACTGGTTGCAATTATTCCTTTTATACGAGGGAAAGGCTGCTGTATTTATATTGTATTTTATGCTTCTGGCGTTGACTTCTGAGGCCCTAGCTATTCGATCTGGTGGTGCAACGCCCTAGAGTGAAGCCTAGACTGCCCAGAAGATACAAATGAAATTTCCTTCACGCTTGTTGCAATAATTCCTGTTATACGATGAAAGAACTGTTGTATTTTTATTGTATTTTATGCTTCAGGCGTTGAGTTCTAAGGCCGTAGCTATTCGACGTGTTGGAGCAACGCCCTAGAGTGAAGCCTAGGTTGCCCGGAACGTGGAAATGTACATTACTTTCACACTGGTTGCAATTATTCGCTTTATACGATGGAAAAAGTGTTGTACATAAATCGTGTTTTATTCTTCTGGCGTTGACTTCTTAGGGCCTAACTATTCGATCTGGTGGAACAACGCCATAGAGTGAAGCCTAGGGTGCCCGGAACGTAGAAATGACCATACCATTCACACTCGTGCATTTATTCGTTTTAGACGATGGAAAAACTATTGTATTTGTTTTGTATTTTATGCCTCTGGCGTTGACTTCTTAGGCCCTAACTATTCGATCTGGTGGAACATCGCCCTAGAGTGAAGCCTAGGTTGCCCTGAACGTAGAAATGACCATCACTTTCACACTGGTTGCAATTATTCCTGTTACACGAGGGAACGGCTGCTGTATTTATATTGTACTTTATGCTTCTGGCGTTGACTTCTGAGGCCCTAGCTATTCGATCTGGTGGAGCAACGCCCTAGATTGAAACCTAGGTTGCCCGGGACGTAGAAATGACTGTTACTTTCACAATGTTTGCAATTATTCATTTTATACGATGGAAAAACTGTTGTATTTATACTGTATTTTATGCTTCTGGCGTTGACTTCAAAGACCGTAGCTACTCCATGTTGTGGAGCAACGCCCTAAAGTGAAGCCTAGGTTGCACGTAACGTAGAAATGACCATAACTTTCACACTGGTTGCAATTATCCGTTTTATGCAATGGAAAAACTGTTGTATGTTTATTGTATTTTATGCTTCGGTCATTGACTTCTATGCCCTACCTATTCGATCTGGTGGAGCAACGCCCTAGAGTCAAGCCTAGGTTGCCCGGAACGTAGATATAATTATAACTTTCACTCTGGTTGCAATCATTCATTTTATACGATGGAAGGACTGTTGTATGTATTTTGTATTTTATGCTTCTGTCGTTGACTTCTAAGGCCCTAGCTCTTCGATCTGGTGCAGCAATGCATCCGAGTTAAGTCTAGGATGACCGAAACGTAGAAATGGCCCTTACTTTCATATTGGCTGCAATTATTCCTGTTATACGATGGAAAAGGTCCTGTATTTATATTGTATTTTATGCTTCTGGCGTTGACTTGTTAGGACCTAACTATTCAATCTGGTGGGGCAACGCCCTAGAGTGAAGCCTAGGTTGTCCGGAACGTGGTAGTGACCATTACCTTCACACTGGTTGCAATTATTCCTACTATACGATGGAAAGGCTGTTGTATTTTTATCGTATTTTATGCTCCTGGCGTTGACTTCTAAGGACCTAGATAATCGGTCGGGTGGAGCAACACCCTACAGTGAAGCCTACGTTGCCCGGAACGTAGAAATGTCCATACCTTTCACACTGGCTGCAATTCTTCTTTTTATACGATGGAAAGGCTGTTGTATTTATTTTGTATTTTATGTTTCTGGCGTTGACTTCTTAGGAACTAACTATTCAGTGTGGTGGAGCAACGCCCTAGAGTGAAGCCTAGGTGGCCCGAAACGCGGTAATGACCATTACCTTCACACTGGTTGCAATTATTCGCTTTATACGATGGAAAAGGTGTTGTACATAAGTCGTATTTTATTCTTCAGGCGTTGACTTCTTAGGACCTAACTATTCGATCTGGTGGAACAACGCCATAGAGTGAAACCTAGTTTGCCCGAAACGTAGAAATGACCATACCTTTCACACTCGTGCAATTATTCGTTTTAGACGATGGTAAAGCTGTTGTGTTTATATTGTATTTTATGCTTCTGGCGTTGACTTCTTTGCCCCTAACTTTTCGATCTTGTGGACCAACGCCCTAGAGTGAATCCTAGCTCGCCCGGAACGTAGAAATGATCATCACTTTCACACTGGTTGCAATTATTCCTGTTATACGATGGAACAACTATTGTATCTCTATTGTATTTTATGCTTCGGGCGTTGACTTCTATGGCCCTACCTATTCGATCTGGTGGAGCAACGCCATAGATTCAAGCATTGGTTGCCCGGATCTTAGAAATGACCATAGCTTTCACACTGGTTGCAATTATTCGTTTTATACGTTGGAAAGGCTGTTGTACCTATTTTGTATTTTATGCTTCTGGGTTTGACTTCTAAGGCCCTAACTATTCGATGTGGTTGAGCAACGCCCTAGAGCAAAACCTAGGTTTCCCGGAACGTAGAAATGACCACTACCTTCACGCTTGTTGCAATTACTCCTGTTATACGATTGACAAACTGTTGGATTTTGATTGTACTTTGTGCTTCTGGCGTTGACTTCTAAGGCCCTATGTATTCGATCTGGTGGAGCAATGCCTCAGAGTTAAGTCCAGGATGCGCGGGTCGTTCAAATGTCCATTACTTTCACACTGGTTGCAATTATTCGTTTTATACGATGGAAAACCTGTTGTATTTATATTGTATTTTATGTTTCTGGCGTTGACTTCTAAGGCCGCAGCTTTTCGATGTGGTGGAACAACGCCCTAGAGTGAAGCCTAGGTTGCCCGGAACGTAGAAGTGACCATTACTTTCACACTGGTTGCAATTACTCGTTTTATACGATGGAAAAACTGTTGTTTTTATTTTGTACTTGGTGCTTCTGGCGTTGACTTCTTAAGCCCTAACTATTGGATGTGGTGTACCAACGCCCTAGGGTGAAGACTAGGTTGCCCGGAACGTAAAAATGACCATATCTTTCAAACTGGTTGCAATTATGCCGTTTATACGATGGTAAAACTGATGTATTTTTATTGTATGTTATGCCTCTGGAGTTGTTTTCTAAGGCCCCTACTATTCGACCTGGTGGAGCGACGCCCTAGAGTGTAGTCAAGGTTGCACGGAAGGTAGAAATGCCCATTTCTTTCACACTGGTTGTAATTATTCCCGTTATACGATGGAATAACTGCTCTATTTTTATTTTATTTTATGCTCCTGGCGTTGACTGCTAAGGCCCTAGCTATTCGATCTGGTGGAGAAACGCCCTAGGGTGAAGCCTAGGTTGCCCGGAACGTAGAAATGACCATCACCTTCACTCTGGTTGCAATTATCCCTGTTATACGATGGTAAAGCTGTTGTATCTTTATTGTATTTTATGCTTCTGTCGTTGACTTCTTAGGCCCTAACTATTGGATCTGGTGGAACAACGCCCTAGAGTGAAGCCTAGGTTGCCCTGAACGTGGAAATGACCATCACGTTCACATTTGTGGCAATTATTCCCGTTATAGGATGGAAAAACTGTTGTATTTTTATTGTATTTTATGTTTCGGGCGTTGTCTTCTAAGGCCCTAGCTATTCGATATGGTGGAGCAACGCCCTAGAGTGAAGCCTAGTTCGCCCGAAACGTAGAAATGGCCATTACCTTCACACTGTTTGCAATTATTCATACTATACAGTGGAAAAACTGTTGTATTTATATTGTATTTTATGCTTCTGGCATTGACATCTAAGGCCCTAACTATTCGATGTGGTTGAGCAACGCCCTAGAGCAAAACCTAGGTTTCCCGGAACGTAGAAATGACCACTACCTTCACGCTTGTTGCAATTATTCCTGTTATACGATGGACAAACTGTTGGATTTTGATTGTACTTTATGCTTCTGGCGTTGACTTCTAAGGCCCTATGTATTCGATCCGGTGGAGCAATGCCTCGGAGTTAAGTCTAGGATGCCCGGAACGTAGAAATGGCCATTACTTTCACACTGGTTGCAATTATTCGTTTTATACGATGGAAAAACTGTTGTATTTATTTTGTATTTGGTGCTTCCGGCGTTGACTTCTTAGGCCCTAACTATTGGATGTGGTGGACCATCGCCCTAGAGTGAAGCCTAGGTTGCCCGGAACGTAGAAATGACCATACGTTTCACACTGGCTGCAATTATGCCAGTTATACGATGGTAAAACTGTTGTATTTTTATTGTATTTTACGTTTCGGGCGTTGACTTCTAAGGCCCTAGCTATTCGATATGGTGGATCAACGCCCTAGAGTGAAGCCTAGGTCGCCAGAAACCTAGAAATGAACATTACTTTCACTCTGGTTGCAATTATACATGCTATACGATGGAAAAACTGTTGTATTTTTAGTGTATTTTGTGCTTCTGGCGTTGACTTCTTAGGCCCTAACTATTCGATCTGGTGGAGCAACGCCCTGGCGTGAAGCCTAGGTTGCGCGGAACGTAGAAATGACCATTACCTTCACACTGTTTGCAAATATACATTATATACGATGGAAAAGCTATTGTATCTATTTTGTATTTTATGCTTCTGGCGCTGACTTCATAGGTCCTAACTATTGGATCTGGTGGAGTAACGCCCAGGGGTGAAGTCTAGGTTGTGCGGAACGTAGAAATGGCCATGAATTTCACAATGGCTTCAATTATTCGTTTTATACAATGGAAAAACTGTTGTATTTATTTTGTTTTTGGTGCTACTGTCGTTGACTTCTTAGGCCCTAACTATTGGATCTGGTGGACCAACGCCCTAGAGTGAACCCTAGGTTTTCCGGAACGTGGTAATGTCCATCACTTTCACATTTGCTGCAATTATTCCCGTTATACGATGGAAAAACTGTTGTATTTTTATTGTATTTTAGGTTTCGGGCGTTGACTTCTAGGGCCCTAGCCATTCGATCTGGTGGAGCAACACCCTAGAGTGAAGCCTAGGTCGCCCGAAACGTAGAAATGACCATTACTTTCAGTCTGGTTGCAATTATTCATTTTATACGATGGAAAAACTGTTGTATTTATTCTGTATTTGGTGCTTCCGGTGTTGACTTCTTAGGCCCTACCAATTGGATGTGGTGGAGCAGCGCCCTAGAGTGAAGCCTAGGTTGCCCGGAACGTAGAAATGACCATACGTTTCACACTGGCTGCAATTATGCCAGTTATACGATGGTAAAACTGTTGTATTTTTATTGTATTTTACGTTTCGGGCGTTGACTTCTAAGGCCCTAGCTATTCCATATGGTGGATCAACGCCCTAGAGTGAAGCCTAGGTCGCCCGAAACGTAGAAATGACCATTACTTTCACTCTGGTTGCAATTATACATGCTATACGATGGAAAAACTGTTGTATTTTTAGTGTATTTTGTGCTTCTGGCGTTGACTTCTTAGGCCCTAACTATTCGATCTGGTGGAGCAACGTCCTGGAGTGAAGCCTAGGTAGCGCGGAACGTAGAAACGACCATTACCTTCACACTGTTTGCAAATATACATTATATACGATGGAAAAGCTGTTGTATCTATTTTGTATTTTATGCTTCTGGCGCTGACTTCTTAGGTCCTAACTATTGGATCTGGTGGAGTAACGCCCAGGGGTGAAGTCTAGTTTGTGCGGAACGTAGAAATGACCATATCTTTCAAACTGGTTGTAATTATGCCGTTTATACGATGGTAAAACTGATGTATTTTTATTGTATGTTATGCCTCTGGAATTGTTTTCTAAGGCCCCAACTATTCGACCTGGTGGAGCAACGCCCTAGAGTGTAGTCTAGGTTGCACGGAAGGTAGAAATGCCCAGTTCTTTCACACTGGTTGTAATTATTCCCGTTATACGATGGAATAACTGCTCTATTTTTATTTTATTTTATGCTTCTGGCGTTGACTGCTAAGGCCCTAGCTATTCGATCTGGTGGAGCAACGCCCTGGAGTGAAGCCTAGGTTGCGCGGAACGTAGAAATGACCATTACCTTCACCCTGTTTGCAAATATACATTATATACGATGGAAAAGCTGTTGTATCTATTTTGTATTTGGTGCTTCTGGCGTTGACTTCTTAGGCCCTAACAATTGGATGTGGTGGACCAGCGCCCTAGAGTGAAGCCTATTTTGCCCGGAACGTAGAAATGACCATACGTTTCACACTGGTTGCAATTATGCCAGTTATACGATCTACAAGCTGTTGGATTTTTATAGTACTTTATGCTTCTAGCGTTGACTTCTTAGGCCCTACCTATTCGATCTGGTAGAGCAACGCCATAGAGTCAAGCCTGGGTTGCCTGGAACGTGGTAATGGCCATTACATTCACACTGGTTGCAATTATTCCTATTATACGATGGAAAAGCTGTTGTATTTATATTGTATTTTATGCTTCTGGCGTAGACATCTTAGGCCCTAACTATTCGATCTGGTGGAGCAACGCCCTAGAGTGAAGCCTAGGTTGCCCGGAACGTAGAAATGACCTGTACATTCACACTGGTTGCAATAATTCCTGTAACACGATTGAAAAACTGTTGTACTTATGTTGTATTTTATGCTTCTGGCGTCAAATTCTAAGTACCTTACTATTCGGTGTGGTGGAGCAACGCCCTAGGGTGAAGCCTAGGTTACCCTGTACATAGAAATGACCAGTACTTTCAGACTCGTTGCAGCTTTCCTGTTATACGATGGAAAAACTGTTGCATTTTTATTGTATTTTATGCTCCTGGCGTTGTATTCAAAGTCGCTAACTAAGCGATCTGGTGGAGCAACGCCCTACAGTTAAGCCTAGTTGCACGGAACGTAGAAATGACCTGTACTTTCACACTGGTTGTAATTATTCCTGTTATACGATGGAAAAACTGTTGCGTTTTTATTGTATTTTATGCTTCTGG
Source organism: Calliopsis andreniformis (assembly GCF_051401765.1). NCBI lineage: Eukaryota > Metazoa > Arthropoda > Insecta > Hymenoptera > Andrenidae > Calliopsis > Calliopsis andreniformis. The sequence continues at coordinate 23,401,907 of NW_027480422.1, forward strand.
CGTTAAATTCTAAGTCCCGAACTATTCGACCGTGTGGAGCAACGCCCTAGTGTTAAGCCTAGGTTGCCCGGAACGTAGAAATGACCATAACTTTCACACTGGTTGCAATTATTCGATTTATTCAATGGAAAAACTGTTCTATTTATTTTGTATTTTATGCTTCGGGCGTTGACTTCTCAGGCCCTAACTATTCGATCTGGTGGCGCAACGCTCTAGAGTGAAGCCTAGGCTGCCCGGAACGTAGAAATGACCATTACCTTCACATTGCTTGCAATTATACGTTTTATACGATGGAAAAACTGTTGTACTTTTATTGTATTTTATGCTTCGGGCGTTGACTTCTAAGACCCTAACTATTCGATCTAGTGGAGCAACGCTCTTGAGTGAAGCCTAGGTTGCCCGGAACGTAGAAATGACCATTACCTTCACACTGCTTCTAATTATACATTTTATGCGATGGAAAAACTGTTGTACTTATGTTGTATTTTATTCTTATGGCGTTGAATTCTAACTCCCTAGCTATTCGATCTGGTGGAGCAACGGCCTAGAGTGAAGCCTAGGTTACCAGGAACATAGAAATGATCAGTACTTTCACAGTGATTGCAGCTTCCTGTTATACGATGGAAAAACTGTTGCATTTTTATTGTGTTCTATGCTTCTGGCGTTGTATTCAAAGTCCCTAACTATTCGATCTGGTGGAGCAACGCCCTGGAGTTAAGGCTAGGTTGCCCGGAGCATAGAAATGACCATAACTTTCACACTGTTTGCAATCATTCATTTTATACGATGGAAAAGATGTTGTATTTATATTGTATTTTATGCTTCTGGCGTAGACATCTTAGGCCCTAACTATTCGATCTGGTGGAGCAACGCCCTCGAGTGAAGCCTAGGTTGCCCGGAACGTAAAAATGACCTGTACATTCACACTGGTTGCAATAATTCCTGTAACACGATGGAAAAACTGTTGTACTTATGTTGTATTTTATGCTTCTGGCGTCGAATTCTAAGTACCTAACTATTCGATCTGGTGGAGCAACGCCCTAAAGTGAAGCCTAGGTTGCCCGGAACGTAGAAATGACTTTTACTTTCACACTGTTTGCAAATATACATCATATACGATGGAAAAGCTGTTGTATTTATATTCTATTTTATGCTTCTGGCGTTGACTTCTAAGGCGCTAACTATTCGAACTGGTGGAGCAACGCTCTTGAGTGAAGCCTAGGTTGCCCGGAACGTAGAAATGACCGTTACCTTCACACTGCTTGCAATTATACATTTTATACGATGGAAAAACTGTTGTACTTATGTTGTATTTTATTCTTCTGGAGTTGAATTCTAAGTCCCTAGCTATTCGATCTGGTGGAGCAACGCCCTAGGGTGAAGCCTAGGCTACCCGGAACATAGAAATGACCAGTACTTTCACACTCTTTGCAAATATACATCATATACGATGGAAAAGCTGTTGTATTTATATCGTATTTTATGCTTCTGGCGTTGACTTCTTAGGCCCTTACTATTGGATCTGGTGGACCAACGCCCTAGAGTGAAGCCTAGGTTGCCCTGAACGTGGAAATGACCATCACGTCCACATTTGTTGCAATTATTACCGTTATACGATGGAAAAACTGTTGTATTTTTATTGTATTTTATGTTGCGGGCGTTGACTTCTAAGGCCCTAGCTACTTGATATGGTGGAGCAACGCCCTGGAGTGAAGCCTAGGTCGCCTGAAACGTAGAAATGACCATAGCTTTCACTCTGGTTGCAATTATTCCTGTTATGCAAAGGAAAAACTGTGGCATTTTTATTGTATTTTATGCTTCTGGCGTTGAATTCTAAGTCCCTAACTATGCGATCTCGTGGAGCAACGCCCTGGAGTGAAAACTAGGTTGCCCGGAACGTAGAAATGACCATTACTTTCACACTGTTTGCAAATATACATTATATACGATGGAAAAGCTGTAGTATTTAAATTGTATTTTATGCTTCATGCGTTGACTTCTAAGGCCGTAGATATTCGATGTGGTGGAGCAGCGCCGTAGAGTGAAGCCTAGGTTGCCCGGAACGTGGAAATGTCCATTACTTTCACACTGGTTGCAATTATTCGCTTTATACGATGGAAAAGCTGTTGTATTTATATTGTATTTTATGCTTCTGGAGTTGACTTCTAAGGCCGTAGCTATTCGATGTGGTGGAGCAATGCCCTAGAGTCAAGCCTAGGTTGCCCGGAACGTAGAAATGACCGTCAGCTTCACTCTGGTTGCAATTATTCCTGTTATACGGTGGAAAAACTGTGGCATTTTTATTGTATTTTCTGCTTCTGGCCGTGACTTCTAAGGTGCTCGCTATTCGATCTGTTGGGGCAACGTCCAAGAGTGAAGCCTAGGTTGCCCGAAACGTAGGAATTACCATTACCTTCACGCTTGTTGCAATTATTCCTGTTATACGATGAAAAAACTGTTGTATTTTTCTTGCATTTGATGCTTCAGGCGTTGACTTCTAAGGCCGTAGCTATTCGATGTGGTGGAATAACGCCCTAGAGTGAAACCTAGGTTGCCTGGAACGTGGAAGTGGCCATTACTTTCACACTGGTTTGCAATTATTCGTTCTATACGAGGGAAAAGCTGTTGTACATATATCGTATTTTCTTCTTCTGGCGTTGACTTCTTAGGCCCTAACTACTTGATCTGGCGGAGCAACACCATACTGTGATGCCTAGGTTGCCCGGAACACAGAAATGACCATTACTTTCACACTGGTTGCAATTATTCATTTTATACGATGGAAAAACTGATATATTTTTATTGTATTTTATGCTTCGGGCGTTGACTTCTAAGGCTCTAGCTATTCGATATGGTGGAGCAACGCCCTAGAGTGAAAACCAGGTTGCCCGGAACATTGAAATGACCATTACTTTCACACTGGTTGCAATTATTCCTGTTATACGATGGAAAAACTGATATATTTTTATTGTATTTTATGCTTCGGGCGTTGACCTCTAAGGCCCTAGCTATTCGATATGGTGGAGCAACGCCCTAGAGTGAAAACCAGGTTGCCCGGAACATTGAAATGACCATTACTTTCACACTGTTTGCAAATACACATTATATACGATGGAAAAGCTGTAGTATTTAAATTGTATTTTATGCTTCAGCGTTATCTTCTAAGGCCGTAGCTATTCGATGTGGTGGAGCAATGCCCTAGAGTCAAGCCTATGTTGCCCGTGACGTCGAAATGACCATTACCTTCACGCTGGTTGCAATTATTCCTGTTATACGAAGGAAAAACTGCTGTATTTTTATTGTATTTTATGTCTCGGGCTCTGACTTCTAAGGCCCTAGCTTTTCGATCTGGTATAGCAGCGCGCTAGAGTGAAGCCTAGGTTGCCCGAATCGTAGAAATGACCATTACTTTCACTCTGGTTACAATTATTCATGCTATACGATGGAAAAACTGTTGATTTTTTATTGTATTTTATTCTTCTGGCGTTGACTTCTTAGGCTCTAGCTATTCGATCTGGTGGAGCAACGCCCTAGATAGAAGCCTAGGTTGCCCGGAACGTAGAAATGACCGTTACTTTCACAATTTTTGCAATTATTCATTTTATACGATGGAAAAACTGTTGTATTTATACTGTATTTTATGCTTCTGGCGTTGACTTCTTAGGCCCTCCCTTTTCGATCTTGTGGACCAACGCCCTAGAGTGAATCCTAGCTTGACCGGAACGTAGAAATGACCATCACGTTCACACTGGTTGCAATTATTCCTGTTATACAATGGAAAAACTGTTGTATCTTTATCGTATTTTATGCTTAGGGCGTTGACTTCTATGGCCGTACCTATTCGATCTGGTGGAGCAACGCCATGGAGTCAAGCACTGGTTGCCCGGAACGTAGAGATGACCATAACTTCACACAGGTTGCTATTATTCGTTTTATACGATGGAAAGGCTGTTGTATTTATTTTGTATTTTATGCTTCTGGCTTTGACTTCTAAGGCCCTAACTCTTCGATCTGGTAGAGCAATGCCTCAGAGTTAAGTCTAGGATTCCAGGAACGTAGAAATGGGCATTACTTTCACACTGGTTGCAATTATTCCTACTATACGATGGAAAGGCTGTTGTATTTTTATTGTATTTTATGCTTCTAGCGTTGACTTCTTTGGACCTAACTATTCGATCTGGTGTAGCAACGCCCCAGAGTGAAGCCTAGGTTGCCCGGCGCGTAGGAATGACCATAACTTTCACACTGGTTGCAATTATTCGCTTTATACGATGGTAAAGCTGTTGTATTTATATTGTATTTTATGCTTCTGGCGTTGACTTCTTAGGCCCTAACTATTCGATCTCGTGGAGCAACGCCGAGGAGTGAAAACTAGGTTGCCCGGAACGTAGAAATGACCACTACTTTCACACTGTTTGCAAATATAGATTATATACGATGGAAAAGCTGTAGTATTTAAGTTGTATTTTATGCTTCTGGCGTTAACTTCTAAGGCCGTAGCTATTCGATGTGGTGGAGCAATGCCCTAGAGTCAAGCCTAGGTTGCCCGGAACGTAGAAATGACCGTCAGCTTCACTCTGGTTGCAATTATTCCTGTTATGCAAAGGAAAAACTGTTGTATTTATATTGTATTTTATGCTTCTGGCGTTGACTTATTAGGCCCTAACTATTCGATCTGTTGGGGCAACGTCCAAGAGTGAAGCCTATGTTGCGCGGGACGTAGAAATGACCATTACCTTCACGCTTGTTGCAATTATTCCTGTTATACGATGAAAAAACTGTTGTATTTTTATTGTATTTTATGTTTCGGGCGCTGACTTCTAAGGCCGTAGCTATTCGATGTGGTGGAGCAACGCCCTAGAGTGAAGCCTAGGTTGCTCGGAACGTGGAAATGGCCATTACTTTCACCCTGGTTGCAATTATTCGCTTTATACGATGGAAAATGTGTTGTACATAAATCGTACTTTATTCTTCTGGCGTTGACTTCTTAGGACCTAACTATTCGATCTGGTGGAACAACGCCATAGAGTGAAACCTAGGTTGCCCGGAACGTAGAAATGACCATACCTTTCACACTCGTGCAATTATTCGTTTTAGACGATGGAAGAACTATTGTATTTGTTTTGTATTTTATGCCTCTGGCGTTGACTTCTTAGGCACTAACTATTCGATCTAGAGGACAAACGCCCCAGTGTGAAGCCTAGGTCGCCCGGAACGTAGAAATGACCATCACTTTCACTCTGGTTGCAATTATTCCTGTTATACGATGCAAAAACTGATATATTTTTATTGTATTTTATGCCTCGGGCGTTGACTTCTAAGGCCCTAGCTATTCGATATGGTGGAGCAACGCCCTAGAGTGAAGCCTAGGTTTCCCTGAACGTAGAAATGGCCATGACTTTCACACTGGTTGCCGTTATTCCTGTTATACGATGGAAAAACTGTGGCATTTTTATTGTATTTTATGCTTCTGGCGTTGAATTCTAAGTCCCTAACTATGCGATCTCGTGGAGCAACGCCCTGGAGTGAAAACTAGGTTGCCCGGAACGTAGAAATGACCATTACTTTCACACTGTTTGCAAATATACATTATATACGATGGAAAAGCTGTAGTATTTAAATTGTATTTTATGCTTCATGCGTTGACTTCTAAGGTCGTAGATATTCGATGTGGTGGAGCAGCGCCGTAGAGTGAAGCCTAGGTTGCCCGGAACGTGGAAATGTCCATTACTTTCACACTGGTTGCAATTATTCGCTTTATACGATGGAAAAGCTGTTGTATTTATATTGTATTTTATGCTTCTGGAGTTGACTTCTAAGGCCGTAGCTATTCGATGTGGTGGAGCAATGCCCTAGAGTCAAGCCTAGGTTGCCCGGAACGTAGAAATGACCGTCAGCTTCACTCTGGTTGCAATTATTCCTGTTATACGGTGGAAAAACTGTGGCATTTTTATTGTATTTTCTGCTTCTGGCCGTGACTTCTAAGGTGCTCGCTATTCGATCTGTTGGGGCAACGTCCAAGAGTGAAGCCTAGGTTGCCCGAAACGTAGGAATTACCATTACCTTCACGCTTGTTGCAATTATTCCTGTTATACGATGAAAAAACTGTTGTATTTTTCTTGCATTTGATGCTTCAGGCGTTGACTTCTAAGGCCGTAGCTATTCGATGAGGTGGAATAACGCCCTAGAGTGAAACCTAGGTTGCCTGGAACGTGGAAGTGGCCATTACTTTCACACTGGTTTGCAATTATTCGTTCTATACGAGGGAAAAGCTGTTGTACATATATCGTATTTTCTTCTTCTGGCGTTGACTTCTTAGGCCCTAACTATTTGATCTGGCGGAGCAACACCATACTGTGATGCCTAGGTTGCCCGGAACACAGAAATGACCATTACTTTCACACTGGTTGCAATTATTCATTTTATACGATGGAAAAACTGATATATTTTTATTGTATTTTATGCTTCGGGCGTTGACTTCTAAGGCTCTAGCTATTCGATATGGTGGAGCAACGCCCTAGAGTGAAAACCAGGTTGCCCGGAACATTGAAATGACCATTACTTTCACACTGGTTGCAATTATTCCTGTTATACGATGGAAAAACTGATATATTTTTATTGTATTTTATGCTTCGGGCGTTGACCTCTAAGGCCCTAGCTATTCGATATGGTGGAGCAACGCCCTAGAGTGAAAACCAGGTTGCCCGGAACATTGAAATGACCATTACTTTCACACTGTTTGCAAATACACATTATATACGATGGAAAAGCTGTAGTATTTAAATTGTATTTTATGCTTCAGCGTTATCTTCTAAGGCCGTAGCTATTCGATGTGGTGGAGCAATGCCCTAGAGTCAAGCCTATGTTGCCCGTGACGTCGAAATGACCATTACCTTCACGCTGGTTGCAATTATTCCTGTTATACGAAGGAAAAACTGCTGTATTTTTATTGTATTTTATGTCTCGGGCTCTGACTTCTAAGGCCCTAGCTTTTCGATCTGGTATAGCAGCGCCCTAGAGTGAAGCCTAGGTTGCCCGTATCGTAGAAATGACCATTACTTTCACTCTGGTTACAATTATTCATGCTATACGATGGAAAAACTGTTGATTTTTTATTGTATTTTATTCTTCTGGCGTTGACTTCTTAGGCTCTAGCTATTCGATCTGGTGGAGCAACGCCCTAGATAGAAACCTAGGTTGCCCGGAACGTAGAAATGACCGTTACTTTCACAATTTTTGCAATTATTCATTTTATACGATGGAAAAGCTGTAGTATTTAAGTTGTATTTTATGCTTCTGGCGTTAACTTCTAAGGCCGTAGCTATTCGATGTGGTGGAGCAATGCCCTAGAGTCAAGCCTAGGTTGCCCGGAACGTAGAAATGACCGTCAGCTTCACTCTGGTTGCAATTATTCCTGTTATGCAAAGGAAAAACTGTTGTATTTATATTGTATTTTATGCTTCTGGCGTTGACTTATTAGGCCCTAACTATTCGATCTGTTGGGGCAACGTCCAAGAGTGAAGCCTATGTTGCGCGGGACGTAGAAATGACCATTACCTTCACGCTTGTTGCAATTATTCCTGTTATACGATGAAAAAACTGTTGTATTTTTATTGTATTTTATGTTTCGGGCGCTGACTTCTAAGGCCGTAGCTATTCGATGTGGTGGAGCAACGCCCTAGAGTGAAGCCTAGGTTGCTCGGAACGTGGAAATGGCCATTACTTTCACCCTGGTTGCAATTATTCGCTTTATACGATGGAAAATGTGTTGTACATAAATCGTACTTTATTCTTCTGGCGTTGACTTCTTAGGACCTAACTATTCGATCTGGTGGAACAACGCCATAGAGTGAAACCTAGGTTGCCCGGAACGTAGAAATGACCATACCTTTCACACTCGTGCAATTATTCGTTTTAGACGATGGAAGAACTATTGTATTTGTTTTGTATTTTATGCCTCTGGCGTTGACTTCTTAGGCACTAACTATTCGATCTAGAGGACAAACGCCCCAGTGTGAAGCCTAGGTCGCCCGGAACGTAGAAATGACCATCACTTTCACTCTGGTTGCAATTATTCCTGTTATACGATGCAAAAACTGATATATTTTTATTGTATTTTATGCCTCGGGCGTTGACTTCTAAGGCCCTAGCTATTCGATATGGTGGAGCAACGCCCTAGAGTGAAGCCTAGGTTTCCCTGAACGTAGAAATGGCCATGACTTTCACACTGGTTGCCGTTATTCCTGTTATACGATGGAGAAACTGTGGCATTTTTATTGTATTTTATGCTTCTGGCGTTGAATTCTAAGTCCCTAACTATGCGATCTCGTGGAGCAACGCCCTGGAGTGAAAACTAGGTTGCCCGGAACGTAGAAATGACCATTACTTTCACACTGTTTGCAAATATACATTATATACGATGGAAAAGCTGTAGTATTTAAATTGTATTTTATGCTTCATGCGTTGACTTCTAAGGTCGTAGATATTCGATGTGGTGGAGCAGCGCCGTAGAGTGAAGCCTAGGTTGCCCGGAACGTGGAAATGTCCATTACTTTCACACTGGTTGCAATTATTCGCTTTATACGATGGAAAAGCTGTTGTATTTATATTGTATTTTATGCTTCTGGAGTTGACTTCTAAGGCCGTAGCTATTCGATGTGGTGGAGCAATGCCCTAGAGTCAAGCCTAGGTTGCCCGGAACGTAGAAATGACCGTCAGCTTCACTCTGGTTGCAATTATTCCTGTTATACGGTGGAAAAACTGTGGCATTTTTATTGTATTTTCTGCTTCTGGCCGTGACTTCTAAGGTGCTCGCTATTCGATCTGTTGGGGCAACGTCCAAGAGTGAAGCCTAGGTTGCCCGAAACGTAGGAATTACCATTACCTTCACGCTTGTTGCAATTATTCCTGTTATACGATGAAAAAACTGTTGTATTTTTCTTGCATTTGATGCTTCAGGCGTTGACTTCTAAGGCCGTAGCTATTCGATGAGGTGGAATAACGCCCTAGAGTGAAACCTAGGTTGCCTGGAACGTGGAAGTGGCCATTACTTTCACACTGGTTTGCAATTATTCGTTCTATACGAGGGAAAAGCTGTTGTACATATATCGTATTTTCTTCTTCTGGCGTTGACTTCTTAGGCCCTAACTATTTGATCTGGCGGAGCAACACCATACTGTGATGCCTAGGTTGCCCGGAACACAGAAATGACCATTACTTTCACACTGGTTGCAATTATTCATTTTATACGATGGAAAAACTGATATATTTTTATTGTATTTTATGCTTCGGGCGTTGACTTCTAAGGCTCTAGCTATTCGATATGGTGGAGCAACGCCCTAGAGTGAAAACCAGGTTGCCCGGAACATTGAAATGACCATTACTTTCACACTGGTTGCAATTATTCCTGTTATACGATGGAAAAACTGATATATTTTTATTGTATTTTATGCTTCGGGCGTTGACCTCTAAGGCCCTAGCTATTCGATATGGTGGAGCAACGCCCTAGAGTGAAAACCAGGTTGCCCGGAACATTGAAATGACCATTACTTTCACACTGTTTGCAAATACACATTATATACGATGGAAAAGCTGTAGTATTTAAATTGTATTTTATGCTTCAGCGTTATCTTCTAAGGCCGTAGCTATTCGATGTGGTGGAGCAATGCCCTAGAGTCAAGCCTATGTTGCCCGTGACGTCGAAATGACCATTACCTTCACGCTGGTTGCAATTATTCCTGTTATACGAAGGAAAAACTGCTGTATTTTTATTGTATTTTATGTCTCGGGCTCTGACTTCTAAGGCCCTAGCTTTTCGATCTGGTATAGCAGCGCCCTAGAGTGAAGCCTAGGTTGCCCGAATCGTAGAAATGACCATTACTTTCACTCTGGTTACAATTATTCATGCTATACGATGGAAAAACTGTTAATTTTTTATTGTATTTTATTCTTCTGGCGTTGACTTCTTAGGCTCTAGCTATTCGATCTGGTGGAGCAACGCCCTAGATAGAAACCTAGGTTGCCCGGAACGTAGAAATGACCGTTACTTTCACAATTTTTGCAATTATTCATTTTATACGATGGAAAGGCTGTTGTATTTATTTTGTATTTTATGCTTCTGGCTTTGACTTCTAAGGCCCTAACTCTTCGATCTGGTAGAGCAATGCCTCAGAGTTAAGTCTAGGATTCCAGGAACGTAGAAATGGGCATTACTTTCACACTGGTTGCAATTATTCCTACTATACGATGGAAAGGCTGTTGTATTTTTATTGTATTTTATGCTTCTAGCGTTGACTTCTTTGGACCTAACTATTCGATCTGGTGTAGCAACGCCCCAGAGTGAAGCCTAGGTTGCCCGGCGCGTAGGAATGACCATAACTTTCACACTGGTTGCAATTATTCGCTTTATACGATGGTAAAGCTGTTGTATTTATATTGTATTTTATGCTTCTGGCGTTGACTTCTTAGGCCCTAACTATTCGATCTCGTGGAGCAACGCCGAGGAGTGAAAACTAGGTTGCCCGGAACGTAGAAATGACCACTACTTTCACACTGTTTGCAAATATAGATTATATACGATGGAAAAGCTGTAGTATTTAAGTTGTATTTTATGCTTCTGGCGTTAACTTCTAAGGCCGTAGCTATTCGATGTGGTGGAGCAATGCCCTAGAGTCAAGCCTAGGTTGCCCGGAACGTAGAAATGACCGTCAGCTTCACTCTGGTTGCAATTATTCGGGTTATACGGTGGAAAAACGGTTTTATTTTTATTGCATCTTATGCTTCGGGCGTAGACTTCTAAGGCCGCAGCTATTCGATGTGGTGGAGCAACGCCCTACAGTTAAGCCTAGGTTGCACGGAACGTAGAAATGACCTTTACTTTCACACTGTTTGCAAATATACATCATATACGATGGAAAAGCTGTTGTATTTATATTCTATTTTATGCTTCTGGCGTTGACTTCTAAGGCGCTAACTATTCGAACTGGTGGAGCAACGCTCTTGAGTGAAGCCTAGGTTGCCCGGAACGTAGAAATGACCGTTACCTTCACACTGCTTGCAATTATACATTTTATACGATGGAAAAACTGTTGTACTTAGGTTGTATTTTATTCTTCTGGCATTGACTTCTAAATCCCTTGCTATTCGGTCTGGTGGAGCAACGCCCTTGACCGTAGCCTAGGTTGCCCGGAAGGTAGAAATGACCTGTACATTCACACTGGTTGGAATTATTCCTGTTATACGATGGAAAAACAGTTGTACTTATGTTGTATTTTATGCTTCTGGCGTTGTATTCAAAGTCTCTAACTATTCGATCTGGTGGAGCAACGCCCTGGTGTTAAGCCAAGGTGGCCCGGAACGTAGAAATGACCAAAACTTTCATACTGTTTGCAATCATTCATTTTATACGATGGAAAAGCTGTTGTATTTTTATTGTATTTTATGCTTCTGGCGTTCACTTCTAAGTCCCTAGCTATTCGATCTGGTGGAGCAACGCCCTAGAGCGAAACCTGGGTTGCCCGGAACATAGAAATGACCTGTACTTTCACACTGGTTGCAATTATTCCTGTTATACGATCGAAAAACTGTTGCATTTTTATTGTATTTTATGCTTCTGGCGTTAAATTCTAATTCCCTAACTAAGCGATCTGGTGGAGCAACGCCCTACAGTTAAGCCTAGGTTGCCCGGAACGTAGAAATGACCTTTACTTTCACACTCTTTGCAAATATACATCATATACGATGGAAAAGCTGTTGTATTTATATCGTATTTTATGCTTCTGGCGTTGACTTCTTAGGCCCTTACTATTGGATCTGGTGGACCAACGCCCTAGAGTGAAGCCTAGGTTGCCCTGAACGTGGAAATGACCATCACGTCCACATTTGTTGCAATTATTACCGTTATACGATGGAAAAACTGTTGTATTTTTATTGTATTTTATGTTGCGGGCGTTGACTTCTAAGGCCCTAGCTACTTGATATGGTGGAGCAACGCCCTGGAGTGAAGCCTAGGTCGCCTGAAACGTAGAAATGTCCATAGCTTTCACTCTGGTTGCAATTATTCCTGTTATACAAAGGAAAAACTGTTCTATTTATATTGTATTTTATGCTTCTGGCGTTGACTTCTTAGGCCCTAACTATTCGATCTGTTGGGGCAACGTCCAAGAGTGAAGCCTATGTTGCGCGGGACGTAGAAATGCCCATTACCTTCACGCTTGTTGCAATTATTCCTGTTATACGATGAAAAAACTGTTGTATTTTTATTGTATTTTATGTTTCGGGCGTTGACTTCTAAGGCCGTAGCTATTCGATGTGGTGGAGCAACGCCCTAGAGTGAAGCCTAGGTTGCTCGGAACGTGGAAATGGCCATTACTTTCACCCTGGTTGCAATTATTCGATTTATACGATGGAAAAAGTGGTGTACATAAATCGTACTTTATTCTTCCGGCGTTGACTTCTTAGGACCTAACTATTCGATCTGGTGGAACAACGCCATAGAGAGAAACCTAGGTTGCCCGGAACGTAGAAATGACCATACCTTTCACACTCGTGCAATTATTTGTTTTAGACGATGGAAGAACTATTGTATTTGTTTTGTATTTTATGCCTCTGGCGTTGACTTCTTAGGCACTAACTATTCGATCTAGAGGACAAACGCCCCAGTGTGAAGCCTAGGTCGCCCGGAACGTGGAAATGACCATCACTTTCACTCTGGTTGCAATTATTCCTGTTATACGATGCAAAAACTGATATATTTTTATTGTATTTTATGCCTCGGGCGTTGACTTCTAAGGCCCTAGCTATTCGATCTCGTGGAGCAACGCCCTGGAGTGAAAACTAGGTTGCCCGGAACGTAGAAATGACCATTACTTTCACACTGTTTGCAAATATACATTATATACGATGGAAAAGCTGTAGTATTTAAATTGTATTTTATGCTTCATGCGTTGACTTCTAAGGCCGTAGATATTCGATGTGGTGGAGCAGCGCCGTAGAGTGAAGCCTAGGTTGCCGGAACGTGGAAATGTCCATTACTTTCACACTGGTTGCAATTATTCGCTTTATACGATGGAAAAGCTGTTGTATTTATATTGTACTTTATGCTTCTGGAGTTGACTTCTAAGGCCGTAGCTATTCGATGTGGTGGAGCAATGCCCTAGAGTCAAGCCTAGGTTGCCCGGAACGTAGAAATGACCGTCAGCTTCACTCTGGTTGCAATTATTCCTGTTATACGGTGGAAAAACTGTGGCATTTTTATTGTATTTTCTGCTTCTGGCCGTGACTTCTAAGGTGCTAGCTATTCGATCTGTTGGGGCAACGTCCAAGAGTGAAGCCTAGGTTGCCCGGAACGTAGAAATGACCGTTACCTTCACACTGCTTGCAATTATACATTTTATACGATGGAAAGACTGTTGTCCTTATGTTGTATTTTATGCTTCTGGCGTCGAATTCTAAGTACCTAACTATTCGATCTGGTGGAGCAACGCCCTAAAGTGAAGCCTAGGTTGCCCCGAACGTAGAAATGACCAGTACTTTCACACTCGTTGCAGCTTTCCTGTTATGCGATGGAAATACTGTTGCATTTTTATTGTATTTTATGCTTCTGGCGTTGTATTCAAAGTCCCTAACTATTCGATCTGGTGGAGCAACGCCCTGGAGTTAAGCCTAGGTTGCCCGGAACGTAGAAATGACCATAACTTTCACACTGTTTGCAATCATTCATTTTATACGATGGAAAAACTGTTGTATTTTTACTTTATTTTATGCATCTGGCGTTGACTTCTAAGTCCCTAGCTATTCGATCTGGTGGAGCAACGCCCTAGAGTGAAGCCTAGGTTGCCCGGAACGTAGAAATGACCATCACCTTCACTCTGGTTGCAATTATTCCTGTTATACGATGGAAAAACTGTTGTATTTATATTATATTTTATGCTTCAGGCGTTGACTTCTAAGGCCGTAGCTATTCGATGTGGTGGAGCAGCGCCCTAGGGAGAAGCCTAGGTTGCCCGGAACTTAGAAATGACCATAACTTCCACACTGTTTGCAATTATTCATATTATACAGAGGAAAAACTGTTGTATTTATATTGTATTTTATGCTTCTGGCATTGACTTCTAAGGCCCTAACTACTCGATGTGGTGGAGCAACGCCCTAGAGTGAAGCCTAGGTTGCCCGGAACGTAGAAATGACCATAGCTTTCACACTGGTTGCAATTATTCCTGTAATACAAGGGAAAAACTGTAGTATTTATATTGTATTTTATGCTTCTGGCGTTGACTTCTTAGGCCCTAACTATTCTATCTGGTGGAGCAACGCCCTAGAGTGAAGCCTAGGTTGCCCGGAACGTGGAAATGACCATTACCTTCACACTGTTTGCGATTATTCATTTTATACGATGGTAAAACTGTTGTACTTATGTTGTATTTTATCTTTCTGGCGTTGAATTCTAAGTCCCTAGCTATTCGATCAGGTGGAGCAACGCCCTAGAGTGAAGCCTAGGCTACCCGGAACGTAGAAATAACCAGTACTTTCACACTGGTTGGATTTATTCCTGTTATACAATGGAAAAACTGTTGTACCTTTATTGGGTTTTATGCTTCTGGCATTGACTTCTAAATCCCTTGCTATTCGGTCTGGTGGAGCAACGCCCTTGACCGTAGCCTAGGTTGCCCGGAAGGTAGAAATGACCTGTACATTCACACTGGTTGGAATTATTCCTGTTATACGATGGAAAAACAGTTGTACTTATGTTGTATTTTATGCTTCTGGCGTTGTATTCAAAGTCTCTAACTATTCGATCTGGTGGAGCAACGCCCTGGTGTTAAGCCAAGGTGGCCCGGAACGTAGAAATGACCAAAACTTTCACACTGTTTGCAATCATTCATTTTATACGATGGAAAAGCTGTTGTATTTTTATTGTATTTTATGCTTCTGGCGTTCACTTCTAAGTCCCTAGCTATTCGATCTGGTGGAGCAACGCCCTAGAGCGAAACCTGGGTTGCCCGGAACATAGAAATGACCTGTACTTTCACACTGGTTGCAATTATTCCTGTTATACGATCGAAACACTGTTGCATTTTTATTGTATTTTATGCTTCTGGCGTTAAATTCTAATTCCCTAACTAAGCGATCTGGTGGAGCAACGCCCTACAGTTAAGCCTAGGTTGCCCGGAACGTAGAAATGACCTTTACTTTCACACTCTTTGCAAATATACATCATATACGATGGAAAAGCTGTTGTATTTATATCGTATTTTATGCTTCTGGCGTTGACTTCTTAGGCCCTTACTATTGGATCTGGTGGACCAACGCCCTAGAGTGAAGCCTAGGTTGCCCTGAACGTGGAAATGACCATCACGTCCACATTTGTTGCAATTATTACCGTTATACGATGGAAAAACTGTTGTATTTTTATTGTATTTTATGTTGCGGGCGTTGACTTCTAAGGCCCTAGCTACTTGATATGGTGGAGCAACGCCCTGGAGTGAAGCCTAGGTCTCCTGAAACGTAGAAATGTCCATAGCTTTCACTCTGGTTGCAATTATTCCTGTTATACAAAGGAAAAACTGTTGTATTTATATTCTATTTTATGTTTCGGGCGTTGACTTCTAAGGCCGTAGCTATTCGATGTGGTGGAGCAACGCCCTAGAGTGAAGCCTAGGTTGCTCGGAACGTGGAAATGGCCATTACTTTCACCCTGGTTGCAATTATTCGCTTTATACGATGGAAAAAGTGTTGTACATAAATCGTACTTTATTCTTCTGGCGTTGACTTCTTAGGACCTAACTATTCGATCTGGTGGAACAACGCCATAGAGTGAAACCTAGGTTGCCCGGAACGTAGAAATGACCATACCTTTCACACTCGTGCAATTATTCGTTTTAGACGATGGAAGAACTATTGTATTTGTTTTGTATTTTATGCCTCTGGCGTTGACTTCTTAGGCCCTAACTATTCGATCTAGAGGACAAACGCACCAGTGTGAAGCCTAGGTCGCCCGGAACGTAGAAATGACCATCACTTTCACTCTGGTTGCCGTTATTCCTGTTATACGATGGAAAAACTGTGGCATTTTTATTGTATTTTATGCTTCTGGCGTTGAATTCTAAGTCCCTAACTATGCGATCTCGTGGAGCAACGCCCTGGAGTGAAAACTAGGTTGCCCGGAACGTAGAAATGACCATTACTTTCACACTGTTTGCAAATATACATTATATACGATGGAAAAGCTGTAGTATTTAAATTGTATTTTATGCTTCATGCGTTGACTTCTAAGGCCGTATGTATTCGATGTGGTGGAGCAGCGCCGTAGAGTGAAGCCTAGGTTGCCCGGATCGTGGAAATGTCCATTACTTTCACACTGGTTGCAATTATTCGCTTTATACGATGGTAAAGCTGTAGTATTTATATTGTATTTTATGCTTCTGGAGTTGACTTCTAAGGCCGTAGCTATTCGATGTGGTGGAGCAATGCCCTAGAGTCAAGCCTAGGTTGCCCGGAACGTAGAAATGACCGTCAGCTTCACTCTGGATGCAATTATTCCTGTTATACGGTGGAAAAACTGTGGAATTTTTATTGTATTTTCTGCTTCTGGCCGTGACTTCTAAGGTGCTAGCTATTCGATCTGTTGGGGCAACGTCCAAGAGTGAAGCCTAGGTTGCCCGAAACGTAGGAATTACCATTACTTACACACTGGTTGTAATTATTCATGCTATACGACGGAAAAGCTGTTGTATTTATATTGTATTTTATGCTTCCGGCGTTGACTTCTAAGGCCGTAGCTATTAGATGTGGTGGAGTAACGCCCTAGATTGAAGCCTACGTTGCCCGGATCTTCGATATGACCATTACTTTCACACTGTTTGCAATTATTCATATTATACGATGGAAAAACTGTTGCATTTTTATTGTATTTTATGCACCTGGCGTTGAATTCTAAGTCCCTAACTATTCGATCTCGTGGAGCAACGCCCTAGAGTGCAGACTAGTTTGCCCGGAACGTAGAAATGACCATTACTTTCACACTGTTTGCAAATATACATTATATACGATGGAAAAGCTGTAGCATTTATATTGTATTTTCTGCTTCTGGCGTTGCCTTCTTAGGCCCCAACTGTTTGATCTGGTGGAGCACCGCCCTAGAGTGAGGCCTAGGTTGCCCGGAACGTAGAAAAGACCATTACCTTCACACTGGTTGCAATTACTCCTGTTATACGATGGAAAAACTGTGGCATATTTATTGTATTTTCTGCTTCTGGCCGTGACTTCTAAGGTGCTCGCTATTCGATCTGTTGGGGCAACGTCCAAGAGTGAAGCCTATGTTGCGCGGGACGTAGAAATGACCATTACCTTCACGCTTGTTGCAATTATTCCTGTTATGCGATGAAAAAACTGTTGTATTTTTCTTGCATTTGATGCTTCAGGCGTTGACTTCTAAGGCCGTAGCTATTCGATGTGGTGGAATAACGCCGTAGAGTGAAACCTAGGTTGCCTGGAACGTGGAAGTGGCCATTACTTTCACACTGGTTTGCAATTATTCGTTCTACACGAGGGAAAAGCTGTTGTACATATATCGTATTTTATTCTTCTGGCGTTCACTTCTTAGGCCCTAACTATTTGATCTGGCGGAGCAACACCATACTGTGATGCCTAGGTTGCCCGGAACACAGAAATGACCATTACTTTCACACTGGTTGCAATTATTCATTTTATACGATGGAAAAACTGCTGTATTTTTATTGTATTTTATTTTTCGGGCGTTGACTTCTAAAGCCCTAGCTATTCGATCTGGTGGTGCAACGCCCTAGAGTGAAGCCTAGGTTGCCGGGAACGTAGAAATGACCATCACTTTCACTCTGGTTGCAATTATTCCTGTTATACAATGGAAAAGCTGTTGTATCTTTATTGTATTTTATGCTTAGGGCGTTGACTTCTATGGCCGTACCTATTCGATCTGGTGGAGCAACGCCATAGAGTCAAGCACTGGTTGCCCGGAACGTAGAGATGACCATAACTTCACACAGGTTGCTATTATTCGTTTTATACGATGGAAAGGCTGTTGTATTTATTTTGTATTTTATGCTTTTGGCTTTGACTTCTAAGGCCCTAACTCTTCGATCTGGTAGAGCAATGCCTCAGAGTTAAGTCTAGGATTCTAGGAACGTAGAAATGGGCATTACTTTCACACTGGTTGCAATTATTCCTACTATACGATGGAAAGGCTGTTGTATTTTTATTGTATTTTATGCTTCTAGCGCTGACTTCTTTGGACCTAACTATTCGATCTGGTGTAGCAACGCCCCAGAGTGAAGCCTAGGTTGCCCGGCGCGTAGGAATGACCATAACTTTCACACTGGTTGCAATTATTCGCTTTATACGGTGGTAAAGCTGTTGTATTTATATTGTATTTTATGCTTCTGGCGTTGACTTGTTAGGCCCTAACTATTCGATCTCGTGGAGCAACGCCCACGAGTGAAAACTAGGTTGCCCGGAACGTAGAAATGACCACTACTTTCACACTGTTTGCAAATATAGATTATATACGATGGAAAAGCTGTAGTATTTAAGTTGTATTTTATGCTTCTGGCGTTAACTTCTAAGGCCGTAGCTATTCCATGTGGTGGAGCAATGCCCTAGAGTCAGGCCTAGGTTGCCCGGAACGTAGAAATGACCGTCAGCTTCACTCTGGTTGCAATTATTCGTGTTATACGGTGGAAAAACTGTTTTATTTTTATTGCATCTTATGCTTCGGGCGTAGACTTCTAAGGCCCAAGCTATTCGATCTGGTGGAGCAACGCTCTAGAGTGAAGCCTAGGTAGCCCGGAACGTAGAAATGACCATTACCTTCACACTGCTTGCAATTAGACATTTTATACGATGGAAAGACTGTTGTACTTATGTTGTCTTTTATGCTTCTGGCGTCGAAGTCTAAGTCCCTAGCTATTCGATGTGGTGAAATAACGCCCTAGAGTGAAGCCTAGGTTGCCCGGAACGTAGAACTGACCATAACTTTGACACTGTTTGCAATCATTCATTTTATACGATGGAAAAGCTGTTGTATTTATATTGTATTTTATGCTTCTGGAGTTGACTTCTATGGCCGTAGCTGTTCGATGTGGTGGAGCAACACCCAAGAGTGAAACCTAGGTTGCCCGGAACGTAGAAATGACCATAACTTTCAGACTGGCTGCTATTATTCCTGATATACGATGAAAAAAATGTTGTATTTTTAATGTATTTTATGTTTCGGGCGTTGACTTCTAAGACCCTAACTATTCGATCTGGTGGAGCAACGCCCTAGGGTGAAGCCTATGTTGCCCGGAACGTAGAAATGACCATAACTTTCATACTGGATGCAATTATTCGTTTTATACGATGGAAAAACTGTTGTATTTATTTTGTATTTGGTGCTTCTGGCGTTGACTTCTTAGGCCCTAACTGTTGGATGTGGTGGACCAACGCCCTAGAGTGAAGCCTAGGTTGCCCGAAACGGAGAAATGACCATATCTTTCAGACTGGTTGCAATTATTCGTTTTATACGATCGAAAAACTGTTGTATTTTTATTGTATTTTATGCTTCTGGCGTTGACTTCTAAGTCCCTAGCTATTCGATCTGGTGGAGCAACGCTCTAGAGTGAAGCCTAGGTTGCCCGGAATGTAGAAATGACCATTACCTTCACACTGCTTCTAATTATACATTTTATGCGATGGAAAAACTGTTGTACTTATGTTGTATTTTATTCTTCTGGCGTTGAATTCTAACTCCCTAGCTATTCGATCTGGCGGAGCAACGGCCTAGAGTGAAGCCTAGGTTACCCGGAACATAGAAATGACCAGTACCTTCACAGTGATTGCAGCTTTCCTGTTATACGATGGAAAAACTGTTGCATTTTTATTGTGTTTTATGCTTCTGGCGTTGTATTCAAAGTCCCTAACTATTCGATCTGGTGTAGCAACGCCCTGGAGTTAAGGGTAGGTTGCCCGGAACGCAGAAATGGCCATTACTTTCACACTGGTTGCAATTATTCCTTTTATACGATGGAAAAACTGTTGTATTTTTATTGTATTTTGTGCTTCTGGCGTTAAATTCTAAGTCCCTAACTAAGCGATCTGGTGGAGCGACGCCCTACAGTTAAGCCTAGGTTGCCCGGAACGTAGAAATGACCTTTACTTTCACAATGTTTGCAAATATACATCATATACGATGGAAAAGCTGTTGTATTTATATTGTATTTTATGCTTCTGGCGTTGACTTCTTAGGCCCTAACTATTCGATCTGCTGGAACAACGCCCTAGAGTGAAGCCTAGGTTGCCCGGAATGTAGAAATGACCATAACTTTCACACTGGTTGCAATTATTCGTTTTATACGATGGAAAAGCTGTTGTATCTATTTTGTATTTTATTTTTCTGGCGTTGACTTCTGTGGCCCTAGCTATTCGATCTGGTGGAGCAACGCCCTAGAGTGAAGCCTAGGTTGCCCGGAACGTAGAAATGTCCATCACCTTCACGCTTGTGGCAGTTATTCCTGATATACGAAGGAAAAACTGTTGTATTTTTATTGTATTTTATGTTTCGGGCGATGACTTCTAAGGCCGTAGCTATTCCACGTGGTGGAGCAACGCCCTAGAGTGAAGCCTAGGTTGCTCGGAACGTGGAAATGGCCATTACTTTCACCCTGGTTGCAATTATTCGCTTTATACGATGGAAAAAGTGTTGTACATAAATCGTACTTTATTCTTCTGGCGTTGACTTCTTAGGACCTAACTATTCGATCTGGTGGAACAACGCCATAGGGTGAAACCTAGGTTGCCCGGAACGTAGAAATGACCATACCTTTCACACTCGTGCAATTATTCGTTTTAGACGATGGAAAAACTATTGTATTTGTTTTGTACTTTATGCCTCTGGCGTTGACTTCTTAGGCCCTAACTATTCGATCTAGAGGACAAACGCCCCAGTGTGAAGCCTAGGTCGCCCGGAACGTAGAAATGACAATCACTTTCACTCTGGTTGCTATTATTCCTGTTATACGATGCAAAAACTGATTTATTTTTATTGTATTTTATGCCTCGGGCGTTGACTTCTAAGGCCCTAGCTATTCGATATG
Source organism: Calliopsis andreniformis (assembly GCF_051401765.1). NCBI lineage: Eukaryota > Metazoa > Arthropoda > Insecta > Hymenoptera > Andrenidae > Calliopsis > Calliopsis andreniformis. The sequence goes on from NW_027480422.1 coordinate 23,423,011, forward strand.
GTGGAGCAACGCCCTAGAGTGAAGTCTAGGTCGCCGGAACGTAGAGATGACCAGTACTTTCATACTGGTTGCAGTTATTCCTGTTATACGATGGAAAACTGTGGCATTTTTATTGTATTTTCTGCTTCTGGCGTTGACTTCTTAGGCCCTAACTATCCGATCTGGTGGAGCAACGCCCTGGAGTGAAGCCTAGGTTACCCGGAACGTAGAAATGACCATTACCCTCACACTGTTTGCAAATATACATTATATACGATGGAAAAGCTGTTGTATCTATTTTGTATTTTATGTTTCTGGCGCTGGCTTCTTAGGTCCTAACTATTGGATCTGGTGGAGCAACGCCCAGGGGTGAATCCTAGGTTTAGCGGAACGTAGAAATGACCATAACTTTCACACTGGTTTCAATTATTCGTTTTATACAATGGAAAACTGTTCTATTTATTTTGTATTTTATGCTTCGGGCGATGACTTCTAATGCCGTAACTATTCGATCTCGTCGAGCAACGCCCTAGAGTGAAGCCTAGGTTTCCCGGAACGTAGAGATGACTATTACCTTCACACTGTTTGCGATTATTCATTTTATACGATGGTAAAACTGTTGTACATATATCGTATTTTATGCTTCTGGCGTTGACTTCTTAGGCCCTCACTATTCGATCAGGTGGAGCAACGCCCTAGGGTGAAGCCTATGTTGCCCGGAACGTAGAAATGAACATAACTTTCATACTGGATGCAATTATTCGTTTTATACGATGGAAAAACTGTTGTATTTATTTTGTATTTGGTGCTTCTGGCGTTGACTTCTTAGGCCCTAACTGTTGGATGTGGTGGACCAACGCCCTAGAGTGAAGCCTAGGTTGCCCGAAACGGAGAAATGACCATATCTTTCAGACTGGTTGCAATTATTCGTTTTATACGATCGAAAAACTGTTGTATTTTTATTGTATTTTATGCTTCTGGCGTTGACTTCTAAGTCCCTAGCTATTCGATCTGGTGGAGCAACGCTCTAGAGTGAAGCCTAGGTTGCCCGGAATGTAGAAATGACCATTACCTTCACACTGCTTCTAATTATACATTTTATGCGATGGTAAAACTGTTGTACTTATGTTGTATTTTATTCTTCTGGCGTTGAATTCTAACTCCCTAGCTATTCGATCTGGCGGAGCAACGGCCTAGAGTGAAGCCTAGGTTACCCGGAACATAGAAATGACCAGTACCTTCACAGTGATTGCAGCTTTCCTGTTATACGATGGAAAAACTGTTGCATGTTTATTGTGTTTTATGCTTCTGGCGTTGTATTCAAAGTCCCTAACTATTCGATCTGGTGGAGCAACGCCCTGGAGTTAAGGGTAGGTTGCCCGGAACGCAGAAATGGCCATTACTTTCACACTGGTTGCAATTATTCCTTTTATACGATGGAAAAACTGTTGTATTTTTATTGTATTTTGTGCTTCTGGCGTTAAATTCTAAGTCCCTAACTAAGCGATCTGGTGGAGCGACGCCCTACAGTTAAGCCTAGGTTGCCCGGAACGTAGAAATGACCTTTACTTTCACAATCTTTGCAAATATACATCATATACGATGGAAAAGCTGTTGTATTTATATTGTATTTTATGCTTCTGGCGTTGACTTCTTAGGCCCTAACTATTCGATCTGCTGGAACAACGCCCTAGAGTGAAGCCTAGGTTGCCCGGAACGTAGAAATGACCATAACTTTCACACTGGTTGCAATTATTCGTTTTATACGATGGAAAAGCTGTTGTATCTATTTTGTATTTTATTTTTCTGGCGTTGACTTCTGTGGCCCTAGCTATTCGATCTGGTGGAGCAACGCCCTAGAGTGAAGCCTAGGTTGCCCGGAACGTAGAAATGTCCATCACCTTCACGCTTGTGGCAGTTATTCCTGATATACGAAGGAAAAACTGTTGTATTTTTATTGTATTTTATGTTTCGGGCGATCACTTCTAAGGCCGTAGCTATTCCATGTGGTGGAGCAACGCCCTAGAGTGAAGCCTAGGTTGCTCGGAACGTGGAAATGGCCATTACTTTCACCCTGGTTGCAATTATTCGCTTTATACGATGGAAAAAGTGTTGTACATAAATCGTACTTTATTCTTCTGGCGTTGACTTCTTAGGACCTAACTATTCGATCTGGTGGAACAACGCCATAGGGTGAAACCTAGGTTGCCCGGAACGTAGAAATGACCATACCTTTCACACTCGTGCAATTATTCGTTTTAGACGATGGAAAAACTATTGTATTTGTTTTGTATTTTATGCCTCTGGCGTTGACTTCTTAGGCCCTAACTATTCGATCTAGAGGACAAACGCCCCAGTGTGAAGCCTAGGCCGCCCGGAACGTAGAAATGACCATCACTTTCACTCTGGTTGCAATTATTCCTGTTATACGATGCAAAAACTGATTTATTTTTATTGTATTTTATGCCTCGGGCGTTGACTTCTAAGGCCCTAGCTATTCGATATGGTGGAGCAACGCCCTAGAGTGAAGTCTAGGTCGCCGGAACGTAGAGATGACCAGTACTTTCATACTGGTTGCAGTTATTCCTGTTATACGATGGAAAACTGTGGCATTTTTATTGTATTTTCTGCTTCTGGCGTTGACTTCTTAGGCCCTAACTATCCGATCTGGTGGAGCAACGCCCTGGAGTGAAGCCTAGGTTACCCGGAACGTAGAAATGACCATTACCTTCACACTGTTTGCAAATATACATTATATACGATGGAAAAGCTGTTGTATCTATTTTGTATTTTATGTTTCTGGCGCTGGCTTCTTAGGTCCTAACTATTGGATCTGGTGGAGCAACGCCCAGGGGTGAATCCTAGGTTTAGCGGAACGTAGAAATGACCATAACTTTCACACTGGTTTCAATTATTCGTTTTATACAATGGAAAACTGTTCTATTTATTTTGTATTTTATGCTTCGGGCGATGACTTCTAATGCCGCAACTATTCGATCTCGTCGAGCAACGCCCTAGAGTGAAGCCTAGGTTTCCCGGAACGTAGAGATGACTATTACCTTCACACTGTTTGCGATTATTCATTTTATACGATGGTAAAACTGTTGTACATATATCGTATTTTATGCTTCTGGCGTTGACTTCTTAGGCCCTAACTATTCGATCAGGTGGAGCAACGCCCTAGGGTGAAGCCTATGTTGCCCGGAACGTAGAAATGACCATAACTTTCATACTGGATGCAATTATTCGTTTTATACGATGGAAAAACTGTTGTATTTATTTTGTATTTGGTGCTTCTGGCGTTGACTTCTTAGGCCCTAACTGTTGGATGTGGTGGACCAACGCCCTAGAGTGAGGCCTAGGTTGCCCGAAACGGAGAAATGACCATATCTTTCAGACTGGTTGCAATTATTCGTTTTATACGATGGAAAAGCTGTTGTATCTATTTTGTATTTTATGTTTCTGGCGCTGACTTCTTAGGTCCTAACTATTGGATCTGGTGGAGCAACGCCCAGGGGTGAATCCTAGGTTTAGCGGAACGTAGAAATGACCATGACTTTCACACTGGTTGCACTTATTCGTTCTATACGATGGAAAAACTGTTGTATTTATTTTGTATTTGGTGCTTCTGGCGTTGACTTCTTAAGCCCTAACTACTGGATCTGGTGGACCAACGCCCTAGAGTGAAGCCTAGGTTGCCCGGAACGTAGAAATGACCATATATTTCACACTGGTTGCAATTATGCCAGTTATACGATGGTAAAACTGTTATATTTTTGTTGTATTTTATGCGTCTGGAGTTGTTTTCTAAGGCCCCAACAATTCGAGCTCGTGGAGCATCGCCCTAGAGTGAAGCCTAGGCTACCCGGAACATAGAAATGACCAGTACTTTCACACTGGTTGCAACTTTCCTGCTATACGATGGAAAAACGGTTGTATTTATATTTTACTTTATGCTTCTCTCGAAGACTTCTTAGGCCCTAACTACTCTATCTGGTGGAACAACGCCCTAGAGTGAAGCCTAGGTTACCCGGAACATAGAAATGACCAGTACTTTCATACTGGTTGCAACTTTCCTGTTATACGATGGAAAAACTGTTGCATTTTTATTGTAGTTTATGCTTCTGGCGTTGTATTCAAAGTCCCTAACTATTCGATCTGGAGGAGCAACGCCCTGGAGTTAAGCCAAGGTTGCCCGGAACGTAGAAATGACCATAACTTTCACACTGGTTGCAATAATTCGTTCTATACAATGGAAAAACTGTTCAATTTATTTTGTATTTCATGCTTCGGGCGTTGACTTCTAAGTCACTAACTATGCGATCTGGTGGAGCAAAGCCCTACAGTTAAGCCTAGGTTGGCCGGAACGTAGAAATGACCATTACTTTCACACTGGTTGCAATTATTCCTTTTATACGATGTAAAGACTGTTGCATTTTTATTGCATTTTATGCTCCTGGCGGTTACTTCTTAGGCCCTAACTATTCGATCTGGTGGAGCAACGCCCTAGGGTGAAGCCTACGTTGTCCGGAACGTAGAAATGACCATAACGATCAGACTGATTGGAATTATTCGTTTTATACGATGGAAAGACTGTTGTATTTATATTGTATTTTATAGTTATGGCGTTGTCTTCTAGGGCCGTTGCTATTCGATGTGGTTGAGGAACGCCCTAGAGTGAAGCCTAGGATGCCCGGAACGTAGAAATGACCATAGCTTTCACTCTGGTTGCAATTACTCCTGTTATACAAAGGAAACGCTGTTGTATTTATATTGTATTTTATGCTTCTGGCTTTGACTTCTAAGGTCCTAGCTATTCGATCTGTTGGGGCAACGTCCAAGAGTGAAGCCTATGTTGCGCGAGACGTAGAAATGACCATTACCTTCACGCTTGTTGCAATTATGCCTGTTATACGATGGAAAAACTGATGTATTTTCATTGTATTTTATGCTTCTGGCGTTGAATTCTAAGTCCCTAAGTATTCGATCTGGTGGACCAACGTCTTAGAGTGAAGCGTAGGTTGCCAGGAACGTAGAAATGTCCACTACTTTCCACTGTTTGCAATTATTCCTGTTATACGATGTAAATACTGTTGTATTTTTAACGTGTTTTATGCTTCTGGCGTTGACTTCAAAGACCGTAGCTACTCGATGTGGTGGAGCAACGCCCTAGAGTGAAGCCTAGGTTGCCCGGAACGTAGAAATGACTATCACTTTCACACTGGTTGCAATTATTCCTGTTATACGATGGAAAAACTGTTATACCTTAATTGTATTTTATGCTTCGGGCGTTGGCTTCTATGGCCCTACCTATTAGATCTGGTGGAGCAACGCCCTAGAGTCAAGCCTAGGATGCCCGGATCGTAGACATGACCATTACGTTCACACTGGTTGCAATTATTCGTTTTATACGATGGAAAAACTGATGTATTTTCATTGTATTTTATGCTTCTGGCTTTGACTTCTAAGGCCCTAACTATTCGATCTCGTGGAGCAACGCCCTAGAGTGAAGCCTAGGTTGCCCTGAACGTAGAAATGGCCATCACTTTCACACTGGTTGCCGTTATTCCTGTTATACGATGGAAAAACTGTGGCATTTTTATTGTATTTTATGCTTCTGGCGTTGAATTCTAAGTCCCTAACTATGGGATCTCGTGGAGCAACGCCCTGGAGGGAAAACTAGGTTGCCCGGAACGTAGAAATGACAATTACTTTCACACTGTTTGCAAATATACATTATATACGAACGGAAAGCTGTAGTATTTAAATTGTATTTTATGATTCTGGCGTTAACTTCTAAGGCCGTAGCTATTCTATGTGGTGGAGCAATGCCCTAGAGTCAAGCCTAGGTTGCCCGGAACGTAGAAATGACCGTCAGCTTCACTCTGGTTGCAATTATTCCTGTTATACGGTGGAAAAACTGTTGTATTATTATTGCATCTTATGCTTCGGGCGTAGACTTCGAAGGCCCTAACTATTGGATCTGGTGGACCAACGCCCTAGAGTGAAGCGTAGGTTGCCAGGAACGTAGAAATGACCATCACTTTACCACTGTTTGCAATTACTCCTGTTATACGATGGAAAGACTGTTGTATTTTTCTTGTATTTTATGATTCTGGCGTTGACTTCTTATGCCCTAACTATACGATCTGGTGGGACAACACCCTAGAGTGAAGCCTAGGTTGCCCGGAACGTAGAAATGACTATCACTTTCACACTGGTTGCAATTATTCCTGTTATACGATGGAAAAACTGTTATACCTTAATTGTATTTTATGCCTCGGGCATTGGCTTCTATGGCCCTACCTATTAGATCTGGTGGAGCAACGCCCTAGAGTCAAGCCTAGGATGCCCGGATCGTAGATATGACCATTACGTTCACACTGGTTGCAATTATTCGTTTTATACGATGGAAAAACTGATGTATTTTCATTGTATTTTATGCTTCTGGCGTTGAATTCTCAGTCCCTAACTATTCGATGTGGTGGAGCAACGCCCTAAAGTTAAGCCTAGGTTGCCCTTAACGTAGGAATGACCATTACTTTGACAGTGGTTGCAATTATTCATGCTATTCGATGGAAAAACTGTGGCAGTTTTATTGTATTTTCTGCTTCTGGCTTTGACTTCTAAGGTCCTAGCTATTCGATCTGTTGGGGCAACGTCCAAGAGTGAAGCCTATGTTGCGCGAGACGTAGAAATGACCATTACCTTCACGCTTGTTGCAATTATTCCTGTTATACGATGGAAAAACTGATGTATTTTCATTGTATTTTATGCTTCTGGCGTTGAATTCTAAGTCCCTAAGTATTCGATCTGTTGGACCAACGCCTTAGAGTGAAGCGTAGGTTGCCAGGAACGTAGAAATGTCCACTACTTTCCACTGTTTGCAATTATTCCTGCTATACGATGTAAATACTGTTGTATTTTTAACGTGTTTTATGCTTCTGGCGTTGACTTCAAAGACCGTAGCTACTCGATGTGGTGGAGCAACGCCCTAGAGTGAATCCTAGCTTGCTCGGAACGTAGAAATGACCATCACTTTCACACTGGTTGCAATTATTCGTTTTATACGATGGAAAAGCTGTTCTATTTACATTGTATTTTATGCTTCTGGTGTTGACTTCTTAGGCCCTAACTTTTCGATCTGGTGGAGCAACGCCATAGAGTCAAGCATTGGTTGCCCGGAACGTAGAAGTGAGCATAACTTTCACATAGGTTGCTATTATTCGTTTTATACGATGGAAAGGCTGTTGTATTTATTTTGTATTTTATGCTTCTGGCTTTGACTTCTAAGGCCCTAACTATTCGATCTCGTGGAGCAACGCCCTAGAGTGAAGCCTAGGTTGCCCTGAACGTAGAAATGGCCATCACTCTCACACTGGTTGCCGTTATTCCTGTTGTACGATGGAAAAACTGTGGCATTTTTATTGTATTTTATGCTTCTGGCGTTGAATTCTAAGTCCCTAACTATGGGATCTCGTGGAGCAACGCCCTGGAGTGAAAACTAGGTTGCCCGGAACGTAGAAATGACCATTACTATCACACTGTTTGCAAATATACATTATATACGATGGAAAAGCTGTAGTATTTAAATTGTATTTTATGCTTCATGCGTTGAGTTCTAAGGCCGTAGCTATTCGATGTGGTGGAGCAACGCCGTAGAGTGAAGCCTAGGTTGCCCGGACGTGGAAATGTCCATTACTTTCACACTCGTGCAATTATTACTTTTAGACGATGGAAAAACTATTGTATCTATTTTGTATTTTATGCCTCTGGCGTTGACTTCTTAGGCCCTAACTATTCGATCTGGAGGGCTAACACACCAGTGTGAAGCCTAGGTCGCCCGGAACGTAGAGATGACCAGTACTGTCACACTGGTTGCAGTTATTCCTGTTATACCATGGAAAAATTGTGGCATTTTTATTGCATTTTATGCTCCTGACGTTGAATTCTAAGTCCCTAACTATTCGTTCTCGTGGAGCAACGCCCTGGAGTGAAAACTAGGTTGCCCGGAGCGTAGGAATGACAATTACTTTCACACTATTTGGAAATATACATTATATACGATGGAAAAGCTGTAGTATTTAAATTGTATTTTATGCTTCTGACGTTAACTGCTAAGGCTGTAGCTATTGGATGTGGTGGAGCAATGCCCTAGAGTCAAGCCTAGGTTGCCCGGAACGTAGAAATGACCGTCAGCTTCACTCTGGTTGCAATTATTCCTGTTATACGATGGAAAAACTGTGGCATTTTTATTGTATTTTCTGCTTCTGGCCGTGACTTCTAAGGTGCTAGCTATTTGATCTGTTGGGGCAACGTCCAAGAGTGAAGCCTAGGTTGCCCGAAACGTAGGAATAACCATTACTTACACACTGGTTGTAATTATTCATGCTATACGATGGAAAAGCTGTTGTATTTATATTGTATTTTATGCTTCCGGCGTTGACTTCTAAGGCCGTAGCTATTAGATGTGGTGGAGCAACGCCCTAGAGTGTAGCCTACGTTGCCCGGATCTTCGATATGACCATTACTTTCACACTGTTTGCAATTATTCATATTATACGATGGAAAAACTGTTGCATTTTTATTGTATTTTATGCTCCTGGCGTTGAATTCTAAGTCCCTAACAATTCGATCTCGTGGAGCAACGCCCTAGAGTGGAGACTAGTTTGCCCGGAACGTAGAAATGACCATTACTTTCACACTGTTTGCAAATATACATTATACACGATGGAAAAGCTGTAGCATTTATATTGTATTTTATGCTTCTGGCGTTGCCTTCTTAGGCCCCAACTATTTGATCTGGTGGAGCACCGCCCTAGAGTGAGGCCTAGGTTGCCCGGAACGTAGAAATCACCATAACTTTCACACTGGTTGCAATTACTCCTGTTATACGATGGAAAAACTGTTGTATTTGTATTGTATTTTATGTTTCGGGCGTTGACTACTTAGGCCCTAACTATTGGATTTGGTGGAGCAGCGCCCTAGGGTGAAGCCTAGGTTGCCCGGAACGTAGAAATGACCATTACTTCTACACTGTTTGCAATTATTAATTTTATACAATGGAAAAACTGTTGTATTTTTATTGTATTTTATGCTTCTGGCGTTGACTTCTAAGGTCCTAGCTATTCGATCTCCTGGGGCAACGTCCAAGAGTGAAGCCTATGTTGCCCGAAACGTAGAAAAGACCATTACTCTAACACTGGTTGCAATTATTCTTTTTATACTATGGAAAAACTGTTGTATTTATTTTGTATTTGGTGCTTCTGGCGTTGACTTCTTAGGCCCTAACTATTGGATCTGGTGGACCAACGCCCTAGAGTGAAGCCTAAGTTACCCGTAACGTGGAAATGACCATCACTTTCACACTGGTTGCAATTATTCCAGTTATACGTTGGAAAAACGGTTGTATTTTTATTGTATTTTATGTTTCGGGCGTTGACTTCTAAGGCCCTAGCTATTCGATCTGGTGGGGCAACGCCCTGGAGTGAAGCCTAGGTTGCACGGAATGTAGAAGTGACCATAACTTTCACACTGGTTGCAATTACTCGTTTCATGCAATGGAAAAACTGTTGTATTAATTTTGTATTTTATGCTTCCGGCGTTGACTTCTAAGGCCCTCACTATTCGATCGGGTGGAGCAACGCCCTAAGGTTAAGTCTAGGTTGCACGGAACATAGAAATGACCATTACTTTCATACTGGTTGCAATAATTGGTTTTATACGATGGAAAAACTGATGTATTTGTATTGTATTTTATGCTTCGGGCGTTGACTTCTAATGCGCTAACTATTGGATCTGGTGGAGCAACGCCCTAGGGTGAAGCCGAGGTTGGCCGGAACGTAGAAATGACCATAACCTTCATACTGGTTGCAATTATTCCCGTTATACGATGGAAAAAATGTTGTAATTTTATTGTATTTTATGTCTCGGGGGTTGACTTCTAAGGCCCTAGCTATTCGATCTGGTGGAGCAACGCGCTAGAGTGAAGCCTAGGTTGCACGGAATGCAGAAGTGACCATAACTTTCACACTGGTTGCAATTACCCGTTTTATACAATGGAAAAACTGTTGTATTAATTTTGTATTTTATGCTTCCGGCGTTGACTTCCAAGGCCCTAACTATTCGATCTGGTGGAGCAACGCCCTCGAGAGAAGCCTAAGTTGCCCGGAACGTGGAAATGACCATCACTTTCACACTGGTTGCAATTATTCCTGTTATACGGTTTAAAAACTGAGTATTTTTATTGTATTTTATGCTTCTGGCGTTGGCTTCTTAGGCCCTAACTATTCGATCTGGTGGAGCAACGCCGTAGAGTGAAGCCTAGGTTGCCCGGAACGTAGAAATGACCATAACTTTCACACTGGTTGCAATTACTCCTGTTATACGATGGAAAAGCTGTTGTATTTACATTGTACTTTATGCTTCGGGCGTTGACTTCTAAGGCCCTAACCATTCGATCTGGTGGAGCAACGCCCTAGGGTGAAGCCTAGGTTGCCCGGAACGTAGAAATGATCATAACATTCATACTGGTTGCAATTATTCGTTTTATACGATGGAAAAACTGTTGTACTTATATTGTATTTTATGCTTCTGGCGTTGACTTCTTAGGCCCTAACTAGTGGATCTGATGGAGCAACGCCCTAGGGTGAAGCCTAGGTTGCCCGGAACTTAGTAATGACCATAACTTTCATACTGGTTGCAATTATTCGTTTTATACGATGGAAAGACTGTTGTATTTATATTGTATTTTATGCTTCTGGCGTTGGCTTCTTAGGCCCTAACTATTCGATCTGGTGGAGCAACGTCGTAGAGTGAAGCCTAGGTTGCCCGGAACGTAGAAATCACCATAACTTTCACACTGGTTGCAATTACTCCTGTTATACGATGGAAAAACTGTTGTATTTGTATTGTATTTTATGCTTCTGACGCTAACATCTTAGGCCCTACCTATTCGATCTGGTGGAACAACGCCCTAGAGTGAAGCCTAGGTTGCCCGGAACGTAGAAATGACCATTACTTCTACACTGTTTGCAATTATTAATTTTATACAATGGAAAAACTGTTGTATTTTTATTGTATTTTAAGCTTCTGGCGTTGACTTCTAAGGTCCTAGCTATTCGATATCCTGGGGCAACGTCCAAGAGTGAAGCCTATGTTGCCCGAAACGTAGAAAAGACCATTACTCTAACACTGGTTGCAATTATTCTTTTTATTCTATGGAAAAACTGTTGTATTTATATTGTATTTGGTGCTTCTGGCGTTGACTTCTTAGGCCCTAACTATTGGATCTGGTGGACCAACGCCCTAGAGTGAAGCCTAAGTTACCCGTAACGTGGAAATGACCATCACTTTCACACTGGTTGCAATTATTCCAGTTATACGTTGGAAAAACGGTTGTATTTTTATTGTATTTTATGTTTCGGGCGTTGACTTATAAGGCCCTAGCTATTCGATCTGGTGGAGCAGCGCCCTAGAGTGAAGCCTAGGTTGCACGGAACGTAGAAATGACCATTACTTCTACACTGTTTGCAATTATTAATTTTATACAATGGAAAAACTGTTGTATTTTTATTGTATTTTAAGCTTCTGGCGTTGACTTCTAAGGTCCTAGCTATTCGATATCCTGGGGCAACGTCCAAGAGTGAAGCCTATGTTGCCCGAAACGTAGATAAGACCATTACTCTAACACTGGTTGCAATTATTCTTTTTATTCTATGGAAAAACTGTTGTATTTATTTTGTATTTGGTGCTTCTGGCGTTGACTTCTTAGGCCCTAACTATTGGATCTGGTGGACCAACGCCCTAGAGTGAAGCCTAAGTTACCCGTAACGTGGAAATGACCATCACTTTCACACTGGTTGCAATTATTCCAGTTATACGTTGGAAAAACGGCTGTATTTTTATTGTATTTTATGTTTCGGGCGTTGACTTATAAGGCCCTAGCTATTCGATCTGGTGGAGCAGCGCCCTAGAGTGAAGCCTAGGTTGCACGGGACGTAGAAGTGACAATAACGTTCACACTGGTTGCAATTATTCGTTTTATGCAATGGAAAAACTGTTGTATAATTTTGTATTTTATGCCTCGGCCGGTGACTTCTAAGGCCATAACCATTCGATCTGGTGGAGCAACGCCCTAGAGTGATGCCTAGGTTGCCCGGAACGTAGAAATGACCATCACTTTCACACTGGTTGCAATTATTCCAGTTATACGATGGAAAAACTGTTGTATTTTTATTGAATTTTATGCTTCTGGCGTTGACTTCTAAGGCCCTAGCTATTCGATCTGGTGGAGCAACGCCCTGGAGTGAAGCCTAGGTTGCACGGAATGTAGAAGTGACCATAACTTTCACACTGGTTGCAATTACTCGTTTTATGCAATGGAAAAACTGTTGTATTAATTTTGTATTTTATGCTTCCGGCGTTGACTTCTAAGGCCCTCACTATTCGATCTGGTGGAGCAACGCCCTAAGGTTAAGTCTAGGTTGCACGGAACATAGAAATGACCATTACTTTCATACTGGTTGCAATAATTGGTTTTATACGATGGAAAAACTGATGTATTTGTATCGTATTTTATGCTTCGGGCGTTGACTTCTAATGCGCTAACTATTGGATCTGGTGGAGCAACGCCCTAGGGTGAAGCCGAGGTTGGCCGGAACGTAGAAATGACCATAACCTTCATACTGGTTGCAATTATTCCCGTTATACGATGGAAAAAATGTTGTATTTTTATTGTATTTTATGTCTCGGGGGTTGACTTCTAAGGCCCTAGCTATTCGATCTGGTGGAGCAACGCGCTAGAGTGAAGCCTAGGTTGCACGGAATGTAGAAGTGACCATAACTTTCACACTGGTTGCAATTACCCGTTTTATACAATGGAAAAACTGTTGTATTAATTTTGTATTTTATGCTTCCGGCGTTGACTTCCAAGGCCCTAACTGTTCGATCTGGTGGAGCAACGCCCTCGAGTGAAGCCTAAGTTGCCCGGAACGTGGAAATGACCATCACTTTCACACTGGTTGCAATTATTCCTGTTATACGTTGGAAAAACTGAGTATTTTTATTGTATTTTATGCTTCTGGCGTTGGCTTCTTAGGCCCTAACTATTCGATCTGGTGGAGCAACGCCGTAGAGTGAAGCCTAGGATGCCCGGAACGTAGCAATGACCATAACTTTCACACTGGTTGCAGTTACTCCTGTTATACGATGGAAAAGCTGTTGTATTTACATTGTACTTTATGCTTCGGGCGTTGACTTCTAAGGCCCTAACTATTCGATCTGGTGGAGCAACGCCCTAGGGTGAAGCCTAGTTTGCCCGGAACGTAGAAATGACCATAACATTCATACTGGTTGCAATTATTCGTTTTATACGATGGAAAAACTGTTGTACTTATATTGTATTTTATGCTTCTGGCGTTGACTTCTTAGGCCCTAACTAGTGGATCTGATGGAGCAACGCCCTAGGGTGAAGCCTAGGTTGCCCGGAACTTAGTAATGACCATAACTTTCATACTGGTTGCAATTATTCGTTTTATACGATGGAAAAACTGTTGTATTTATATTGTATTTTATGCTTCTGGCGTTGGCTTCTTAGGCCCTAACTATTCGATCTGGTGGAGCAACGCCGTAGAGTGATGCCTAGGTTGCCCGGAACGTAGAAATGACCATAACTTTCACACTGGTTGCAATTACTCCTGTTATACGATGGAAAAACTGTTGTATTTGTATTGTATTTTATACTTCTGACGCTGACATCTTAGGCCCTACCTATTCGATCTGGTGGAACAACGCCCTAGAGTGAAGCCTAGGTTCCCGGAACGTAGACATGACCATTACTTCCACACTGTTTGCAATTATTGATTTTATACAATGGAAAAACTGTTGTATTTTTATTGTATTTTATGCTTCTGGCGTTGACTTCTAAGGTCCTAGCTATTCGATCTCCTGGGGCAACGTCCAAGAGTGAAGCCTATGTTGCCCGAAACGTAGAAAACACCATTACTCTAACACTGGTTGCAATTATTCTTTTTATACTATGGAAAAACTGTTGTATTTATTTTGTATTTGGTGCTTCTGGCGTTGACTTCTTAGGCCCTAACTATTGGATCTGGTGGACCAACGCCCTAGAGTGAAGCCTAAGTTACCCGTAACGTGGTAATGACCATCACTTTCACACTGGTTGCAATTATTCCAGTTATACGTTGGAAAAACGGTTGTATTTTTATTGTATTTTATGTTTCGGGCGTTGACTTATAAGGCCCTAGCTATTCGATCTGGTGGAGCAACGCCCTAGAGTGAAGCCTAGGTTGCACGGGACGTAGAAGTGACAATAACTTTCACACTGGTTGCAATTATTCGTTTTATGCAATGGACAAACTGTTGTATAATTTTGTATTTTATGCCTGGGGCGTTGACATCTAAGGCCATAACCATTCGATCTGGTGGAGCAACGCCCTAGAGTGATGCCTAGGTTGCCCGGAACGTAGAAATGACCATCACTTTCACACTGGTTACAATTATTCCAGCTATACGATGGAAAAACTGTTGTATTTTTATTGTATTTTATGTTTCGGGCGTTGACTTCTAAGGTCCTAGCTATTCGATCTGGTGGAGCAACGGCCTAGAGTGAAGCCTGGGTTGCCCGGAACGTAGAAATGTCCATAACTTTCACACTGGTTGCAATTATTCCTGTTATACGATGGAAAAACTATTGCATTTTTATTGTATTTTATGCTTCTGGCGTTGACTTCTTAGGCCCTAACTAGTGGATCTGGTGGAGCAACGCCCTAGGGTGAAGCATAGGTTGCCCGGAACGTGGAAATGAACATAACTTTCATACTGGTTGCAATTATTCCTGTTATACGATGGCAAAACTGTTGTATTTTTATTACATTTTATGCTTCGGGCGTTGACTTCTAAGGCCCTAACTATTCGATCTGGTGGAGGAACGCCCTAGGGTGAAGCCTAGGCTGCCCGGAACGTAGAAATGACCATAACTTTCATACTGGTTGCACTTATTCGTTTTATACGATGGAAAGACTGTTGTATTTATACCGTATTTTATGCTTCTGGCGTTGACTTCTAAGGCCCTAACTATTCGATGTGGTGGAGCATTGCCCTAGAGCAAAACCTAGGTTGCCCGGAACGTAGAAATGACCATACCTTTCACACTGGTTGCAATTATTCCTGTTGTACGATGGAAAAACTGTTGTATTTTTATTATATTTTATGCCTCTGGCGTTGACCTCTAAGGCCGTTGCTATTCGATGTGGTGGAACAACGCCCTAGAGAGAAGCCTAGGTTGCCCGGAACGTAGAAATGACCATATCTTTCACACTGGTTGCAAATATTCCTGTTATACGATGGAAAAGCTGTTGTATTTATATTGTATTTTACGCTTCTGGCGTTGACTCCTTAGGCCCTAACTATTCGATCTGTCGGAGCAACTCCCTGGAGTGAAGCCTAGGTTGCCCGGAACGTAGAAATGACCATAACTTTCACAGCGGTTGCACTTATACGTTTTATAAAATGGAAAAACTGTTGTATTTATTTTGTATTTTATGCTTCTGGCGTTGACTTCTAAGTCCCTTGCTATTCGATCTGGTGGAGCAACGCCCTTGAGCGAAGCCTAGGTTGCCCGGAACGTAGAACTGGCCTGTACTTTCACACTGGTAGCAATTATTCCTGTTATACGGTGGAAAAACTGTTGTACTTATGATGTGTTTTATGCTTCTGGCGTCGAATTCTAAGACCCTAACTATTCGATCTCGTGGAGCAACGCCGTAGGGTGAAGCCTAGGTTGCGCGGAACGTGGAAATGACCATTACCTTCACACTGTTTGCAAATATACATTATATACGATGGAAAAGCTGTTGTATCTATTTTGTATTTTATGCTTCTGGCGCTGGCTTCTTATGTCCTAACTATTGGATCTGGTGGAGCAACGCCCAGGTGTGAAGCCTAGGTTGAGCGGAACGTAGAAATAACCATATCTTTCACACTGGCTTCAATTATTCGTTTTATACAATGGAAAAACTGTTCTATTTATTTTGTATTATATGCTTCTGGAGTCGACTTCTTAGGCCCTAACTATTCGATCTGTTGGAACAACGCCCTAGAGTGAAGCCTAGGTTGCCCGGAACGTAGAAATGACCGTAACTTTCACACTGGTTGCAAATATTCGTTTTATACAATGGAAAAACTGTTCTATTTATTTTGTGTTTTATGTTTCGGGCGTTGACTTCTAAGGCCCCTGCTATTCGATCTGGTTTAGCAACGCCCTAGAGTGAAGCCTAGGTCGCCCGGAACGTAGAAATGACCATTACCTTCACACTGTTTGCGATTATCCGTTTTATACGATGGAAAAACTGTTGTACGTATATCGTATTTTATGCTACTGGCGTTGACTTCTTAGGCCCTAACTATTCGATCTGGTGGAGCAACGCCCTAGGGTGAAGCCTAGGTTGCCAGGAACGTAGAAACGACCATAACTTTCATACTGGTTGCAATTATTCGTTTTATACGATGGGAAAACGGTTGTATTTATATTGTATTTTATGCTTCTGGCGCTCACTTCTAAGGCCGTTGCTATTCGATGTGGTGGGACAACGCCCTAGAGTGAAGCCTAGGTTGCCCGGAATTCAGAAATGACCATAACTTTCACACTGTTTGCAATTATTCGTTTTATACAATGGAAAAACTGTTGTATTTATTTTGTATTTGGTGCTTCTGGCGTTGACTTCTTAGGCCCTGACTATTGGATGTGGTGGACCAACGCACTAGAGTGAAGTCTGTGTTGCCCGGAACGTAGAAATGACCATATCTTTCACACTGGTTGCAATTATGCCAGTTATACGATGGTAAAACTGTTGTATTTTTATTGTATTTTATGCGTCTGGAGTTGACTTGTAAGGCCCTAGCTATTCGATCTGGTGGAGCAACGCCCTTGAGCGAAGCCTGGGTTGCCCGGAACGTAGAAATGACCTGTACTTTCACACAGGTTGCAATTATTCCTGTTATACGATGGAAAAACTGTTGTATTTTTGTTGTATTTTATGCGTCTGGAGTTGTTTTCTAAGGCCCCAACTATTCGACCTGGTGGAGCAACGCCCTAGAGTGAAGCCTAGGTTGCGCGGAACGTAGAAATGACCGTTACTTTCACACTGTTTGCAAATATACATCATATACGATGTAAAAGCTGTTGTGTTTATATTGTATTTTATGCTTCTGGCGTTGACTCCTTAGGACCTAACTATACGACCTGGTGGAGCAACGCCCTAGTGTTAAGCCTAGGTTGCCCGGAACGTAGAAATGACCATAATTTTCACACTGGTTGCAATTATACATTTTGTACGATGGAAGACTGTTGTATTTTTATTGTATTTTATGCTTCTGGCGTTGACTTCTATGTCCCTTGCTATTCGATCTGGTGGAGCAACGCCCTTGAGCGAAGCCTAGGTTGCCCGGAACGTAGAAATGACTTGTACTTTCACACTGGTTGCAATTATTCCTGTTATACGATGGAAAAACTGTTGTACTTATGTTGTATTTTATGCTTCTGGTGTCGAATTCTAAGTCCCTAACTATTCGATCTGGTGGAGCAACGCCCTAGAGTGACGCCTCGGTTGCCCGGAATGTAGAAATGACCGTTACTTTCATACTGTTGGCAAATATACATTATATACAATGGAAAAACTGTTGTATCTATTTTATATTTTATGCCTCTGGCGCTGACTTCTTAGGTCCTAACTTTTGGATCTGGTGGAGCAACGCCCAGCAGTGAAGACCGGGTTGCCGGGAACGTAGAAATGACCATCACCATCACTCTGGCTGCAATTATTCCTGTTATACGATGGAAAAGCTGTAGTATCTTTATTGTGTTTTATGCTTCTGTCGTTGGCTCCTTAGGCCCTAACTATTGGATCTGAAGGACCAACGCCCTAGAGTGAAGGCTAGGATGCGCGCAACGTGGAAATGACCATCACGTTCACATTTGTTGCAATTATTCCCATTATACGATGGAAAAACTGTTGTATTTTTATTGTATTTTATGTTTCGGGCGTTGACTTCTAAGGCCCTAGCTATTCGATATGGTGGAGCTACGCCCTAGAGTGAAGCCTAGGTTCCCCGGAAAGTAGAAATGACCATTACCTTCACACTGTTTGCGATTATTCATTTTATACGTTGGTAAAACTGTTGTACATATATCGTATTTTTTGCTTCTGGCGTTGACTTCTTAGGCCCTAACTGTTCGATCAGGTGGAGCAACGCCCTAGTGTGAAGCCTAGGTTGCCCGGAAAGTAGAGATGACCATTACCTTCACACTGTTTGCGATTATTCATTTTATACGTTGGTAAAACTGTTCTACATATATCGTATTTTTTGCTTCTGGCGTTGACTTCTTAGGCCCTAACTGTTCGATCAGGTGGAGCAACGCCCTAGGGTGAAGCCTGGGTTGCCCGAAACGTAGAAATGACCATATCTTTCACACTGGTTGCAATTATCCCTGTTATACGATGGAAATGCTGTTGTATTTTTACTGTATTTTATGCTACTGGCGTTGACTTCTTAGGCCCTAACTATTCGATCTGGTGGAGCAACGCCCTAGAGTCAAGCCTAGGTTGCCCGGAACGTAGATATAATTATAACTTTCACTCTGGTTGCAATCATTCATTTTATACGATGGAAGGACTGTTGTATGTATTTTGTATTTTATGCTTCTGTCGTTGACTTCTAAGGCCCTAGCTCTTCGATCTGGTGCAGCAATGCATCCGAGTTAAGTCTAGGATGACCGAAACGTAGAAATGGCCCTTACTTTCATATTGGCTGCAATTATTCCTGTTATACGATGGAAAAGGTCCTGTATTTATATTGTATTTTATGCTTCTGGCGTTGACTTGTTAGGACCTAACTATTCAATCTGGTGGGGCAACGCCCTAGAGTGAAGCCTAGGTTGTCCGGAACGTGGTAGTGACCATTACCTTCACACTGGTTGCAATTATTCCTACTATACGATGGAAAGGCTGTTGTATTTTTATCGTATTTTATGCTCCTGGCGTTGACTTCTAAGGACCTAGATAATCGGTCGGGTGGAGCAACACCCTACAGTGAAGCCTACGTTGCCCGGAACGTAGAAATGTCCATACCTTTCACACTGGCTGCAATTCTTCTTTTTATACGATGGAAAGGCTGTTGTATTTATTTTGTATTTTATGTTTCTGGCGTTGACTTCTTAGGAACTAACTATTCAGTGTGGTGGAGCAACGCCCTAGAGTGAAGCCTAGGTGGCCCGAAACGCGGTAATGACCATTACCTTCACACTGGTTGCAATTATTCGCTTTATACGATGGAAAAGGTGTTGTACATAAGTCGTATTTTATTCTTCAGGCGTTGACTTCTTAGGACCTAACTATTCGATCTGGTGGAACAACGCCATAGAGTGAAACCTAGTTTGCCCGAAACGTAGAAATGACCATACCTTTCACACTCGTGCAATTATTCGTTTTAGACGATGGTAAAGCTGTTGTGTTTATATTGTATTTTATGCTTCTGGCGTTGACTTCTTTGCCCCTAACTTTTCGATCTTGTGGACCAACGCCCTAGAGTGAATCCTAGCTCGCCCGGAACGTAGAAATGATCATCACTTTCACACTGGTTGCAATTATTCCTGTTATACGATGGAACAACTATTGTATCTCTATTGTATTTTATGCTTCGGGCGTTGACTTCTATGGCCCTACCTATTCGATCTGGTGGAGCAACGCCATAGATTCAAGCATTGGTTGCCCGGATCTTAGAAATGACCATAGCTTTCACACTGGTTGCAATTATTCGTTTTATACGTTGGAAAGGCTGTTGTACCTATTTTGTATTTTATGCTTCTGGCGTTGACTTCTAAGGCCCTATGTATTCGATCTGGTGGAGCAATGCCTCAGAGTTAAGTCCAGGATGCGCGGGTCGTTCAAATGTCCATTACTTTCACACTGGTTGCAATTATTCGTTTTATACGATGGAAAACCTGTTGTATTTATATTGTATTTTATGTTTCTGGCGTTGACTTCTAAGGCCGCAGCTTTTCGATGTGGTGGAACAACGCCCTAGAGTGAAGCCTAGGTTGCCCGGAACGTAGAAGTGACCATTACTTTCACACTGGTTGCAATTACTCGTTTTATACGATGGAAAAACTGTTGTTTTTATTTTGTACTTGGTGCTTCTGGCGTTGACTTCTTAAGCCCTAACTATTGGATGTGGTGTACCAACGCCCTAGGGTGAAGACTAGGTTGCCCGGAACGTAAAAATGACCATATCTTTCAAACTGGTTGCAATTATGCCGTTTATACGATGGTAAAACTGATGTATTTTTATTGTATGTTATGCCTCTGGAGTTGTTTTCTAAGGCCCCTACTATTCGACCTGGTGGAGCGACGCCCTAGAGTGTAGTCAAGGTTGCACGGAAGGTAGAAATGCCCATTTCTTTCACACTGGTTGTAAGTATTCCCGTTATACGATGGAATAACTGCTCTATTTTTATTTTATTTTATGCTCCTGGCGTTGACTGCTAAGGCCCTAGCTATTCGATCTGGTGGAGAAACGCCCTAGGGTGAAGCCTAGGTTGCCCGGAACGTAGAAATGACCATCACCTTCACTCTGGTTGCAATTATCCCTGTTATACGATGGTAAAGCTGTTGTATCTTTATTGTATTTTATGCTTCTGTCGTTGACTTCTTAGGCCCTAACTATTGGATCTGGTGGAACAACGCCCTAGAGTGAAGCCTAGGTTGCCCTGAACGTGGAAATGACCATCACGTTCACATTTGTGGCAATTATTCCCGTTATAGGATGGAAAAACTGTTGTATTTTTATTGTATTTTATGTTTCGGGCGTTGTCTTCTAAGGCCCTAGCTATTCGATATGGTGGAGCAACGCCCTAGAGTGAAGCCTAGTTCGCCCGAAACGTAGAAATGGCCATTACCTTCACACTGTTTGCAATTATTCATACTATACAGTGGAAAAACTGTTGTATTTATATTGTATTTTATGCTTCTGGCATTGACATCTAAGGCCCTAACTATTCGATGTGGTTGAGCAACGCCCTAGAGCAAAACCTAGGTTTCCCGGAACGTAGAAATGACCACTACCTTCACGCTTGTTGCAATTATTCCTGTTATACGATGGACAAACTGTTGGATTTTGATTGTACTTTATGCTTCTGGCGTTGACTTCTAAGGCCCTATGTATTCGATCCGGTGGAGCAATGCCTCGGAGTTAAGTCTAGGATGCCCGGAACGTAGAAATGGCCATTACTTTCACACTGGTTGCAATTATTCGTTTTATACGATGGAAAAACTGTTGTATTTATTTTGTATTTGGTGCTTCCGGCGTTGACTTCTTAGGCCCTAGCTATTGGATGTGGTGGACCATCGCCCTAGAGTGAAGCCTAGGTTGCCCGGAACGTAGAAATGACCATACGTTTCACACTGGCTGCAATTATGCCAGTTATACGATGGTAAAACTGTTGTATTTTTATTGTATTTTACGTTTCGGGCGTTGACTTCTAAGGCCCTAGCTATTCGATATGGTGGATCAACGCCCTAGAGTGAAGCCTAGGTCGCCAGAAACCTAGAAATGAACATTACTTTCACTCTGGTTGCAATTATACATGCTATACGATGGAAAAACTGTTGTATTTTTAGTGTATTTTGTGCTTCTGGCGTTGACTTCTTAGGCCCTAACTATTCGATCTGGTGGAGCAACGCCCTGGCGTGAAGCCTAGGTTGCGCGGAACGTAGAAATGACCATTACCTTCACACTGTTTGCAAATATACATTATATACGATGGAAAAGCTATTGTATCTATTTTGTATTTTATGCTTCTGGCGCTGACTTCATAGGTCCTAACTATTGGATCTGGTGGAGTAACGCCCAGGGGTGAAGTCTAGGTTGTGCGGAACGTAGAAATGGCCATGAATTTCACAATGGCTTCAATTATTCGTTTTATACAATGGAAAAACTGTTGTATTTATTTTGTTTTTGGTGCTACTGTCGTTGACTTCTTAGGCCCTAACTATTGGATCTGGTGGACCAACGCCCTAGAGTGAACCCTAGGTTTTCCGGAACGTGGTAATGTCCATCACTTTCACATTTGCTGCAATTATTCCCGTTATACGATGGAAAAACTGTTGTATTTTTATTGTATTTTAGGTTTCGGGCGTTGACTTCTAGGGCCCTAGCCATTCGATCTGGTGGAGCAACGCCCTAGAGTGAAGCCTAGGTCGCCCGAAACGTAGAAATGACCATTACTTTCAGTCTGGTTGCAATTATTCATTTTATACGATGGAAAAACTGTTGTATTTATTCTGTATTTGGTGCTTCCGGTGTTGACTTCTTAGGCCCTACCAATTGGATGTGGTGGAGCAGCGCCCTAGAGTGAAGCCTAGGTTGCCCGGAACGTAGAAATGACCATACGTTTCACACTGGCTGCAATTATGCCAGTTATACGATGGTAAAACTGTTGTATTTTTATTGTATTTTACGTTTCGGGCGTTGACTTCTAAGGCCCTAGCTATTCCATATGGTGGATCAACGCCCTAGAGTGAAGCCTAGGTCGCCCGAAACGTAGAAATGACCATTACTTTCACTCTGGTTGCAATTATACATGCTATACGATGGAAAAACTGTTGTATTTTTAGTGTATTTTGTGCTTCTGGCGTTGACTTCTTAGGCCCTAACTATTCGATCTGGTGGAGCAACGTCCTGGAGTGAAGCCTAGGTAGCGCGGAACGTAGAAACGACCATTACCTTCACACTGTTTGCAAATATACATTATATACGATGGAAAAGCTGTTGTATCTATTTTGTATTTTATGCTTCTGGCGCTGACTTCTTAGGTCCTAACTATTGGATCTGGTGGAGTAACGCCCAGGGGTGAAGTCTAGTTTGTGCGGAACGTAGAAATGACCATATCTTTCAAACTGGTTGTAATTATGCCAGTTATACGATGGTAAAACTGATGTATTTTTATTGTATGTTATGCCTCTGGAATTGTTTTCTAAGGCCCCAACTATTCGACCTGGTGGAGCAACGCCCTAGAGTGTAGTCTAGGTTGCACGGAAGGTAGAAATGCCCAGTTCTTTCACACTGGTTGTAATTATTCCCGTTATACGATGGAATAACTGCTCTATTTTTATTTTATTTTATGCTTCTGGCGTTGACTGCTAAGGCCCTAGCTATTCGATCTGGTGGAGCAACGCCCTGGAGTGAAGCCTAGGTTGCGCGGAACGTAGAAATGACCATTACCTTCACCCTGTTTGCAAATATACATTATATACGATGGAAAAGCTGTTGTATCTATTTTGTATTTGGTGCTTCTGGCGTTGACTTCTTAGGCCCTAACAATTGGATGTGGTGGACCAGCGCCCTAGAGTGAAGCCTATTTTGCCCGGAACGTAGAAATGACCATACGTTTCACACTGGTTGCAATTATGCCAGTTATACGATCTACAAGCTGTTGGATTTTTATAGTACTTTATGCTTCTAGCGTTGACTTCTTAGGCCCTACCAATTGGATGTGGTGGAGCAACGCCCTAGAGTGAAGCCTAGGACGCCCGGAAAGTAGAAATGGCCATGTCTGTCACACTGGTTGCAATTATTCCTGTTATACGATGGATAAACTGTTGTATTTATATTATATTTTATGCTTCAGCCGTTGACTTCTAAGGCCGTAGCTATTCGGTCTGGTGGACCAACGCCCTAGAGTGAAGCCTAGGTTGCCCGGAACGTAGAAATGACCATAACTTTCGCACTGGTTGCAATTATTCGTTCTATACAACGGAAAAGCTGTTCTATTTATTTTGTATTTCATGCGTCGGGCGTTGACTTCTAAGTCCCTAACTATTCGATCTGGTGGAGCAACGCCCTACAGTTAAGCCTAGGTTGCCCGGAACGTAGAAATGACCTATACTTTCACACTGTTTGCAAATACACATTATATACGATGGAAAAGCTGTTGCATTTATATTGTATTTTATGCTTCTGGCGTTGACTTCTTACGCCCTAACTACTCGATCTGGTAGAACGACGCCCTACAGTGAAGCCTAGGTTGCCCGGAACGTAGAAATGAACTTTACTTTCTCACTGTTTGCAAATATACATTATACACGATGGACAAGCTGTTGTATTCATATAGTATTTCATGCTTCTGGCGTTGACTTCTTAGGCCCTAACTATTCGATCTGGTGGTGCAATGCTCTAGAGTAAAGCCTAGGTTGCCCCGAACGTAGAAATGACCATTACCTTCACACTATTTGCAATTATTCATTTTATACAACGGAAAAACTTATTGTATTTATATTGTATTTTATGCTTCTGGCGTTGACTCCTAAGGCCGTAGCTATTCGATGTGGTGGAGAAACGCCCTAGAGTGAAGCCTAGGTTACCCGGAACGTAGAAATGACCAGTACTTTCACACTGGTAACAGTTATTCCTGTTATACAATGGAAAAACTGTTGCATCTTTATTGTATTTTATGCTTCTGGCGTTGAGTTCGAAGTCCCTAGCTATTCGATCTGGTGGAGCAACGCCCTAGGGTGAAGCCTAGGTTACCCGGTACATAGAAATGACCAGTACTTTCACACTCGTTGCAGCTTTCCTGTTATACGATGGAAAAACTGTTGTATTTTTATTGTATTTTATGCTTCTGGCGTTGACTTCTAAGGCCGTAGCTAGTCGATGTGGTGGGGCAACGCCCCAGAGTGAAGCCTAGGTTGCCCGGAACGTAGAAATAACCATAACTTTCACACTGTTTGCAATCATTCATTTTATACGATGGAAAAACTGTTGTATATTTATTGTATTTTATGCTTCTGGCGTAGACATCTTAGGCCGTAACTATTCGATCTGGTGGAGCAACGCCCTAGAGTGAAGCCTAGGTTGCCCGGAACGTAGAAATGTCCATTACCTTCACACTGGTAGCAAGTATTCCTGATATACGATGGAAAGGCTGTTGTACTTATATCGTATTTTATGCTTCTGGCGTTGACTTCAAAGGTCGTAGCTATTCGATGTGGTGCAGCAACGCCCTGGCGTGAAGCCTAGGTTGCCCGGAACGTAGAAATGATCATTACCTTCACACTGGTTGCAATTATTCCTATTATACGATGGAAAGACTGTTGTATCTTTATTGTATTTTACGCTTCGGGCGTTGACTTCAATGGCCCTACCTATTCGATCTGGTAGAGCAACGCCATAGAGTCAAGCCTGGGTTGCCTGGAACGTGGTAATGGCCATTACATTCACACTGGTTGCAATTATTCCTATTATACGATGGAAAAGCTGTTGTATTTATATTGTATTTTATGCTTCTGGCGTAGACATCTTAGGCCCTAACTATTCGATCTGGTGGAGCAACGCCCTAGAGTGAAGCCTAGGTTGCCCGGAACGTAGAAATGACCTGTACATTCACACTGGTTGCAATAATTCCTGTAACACGATTGAAAAACTGTTGTACTTATGTTGTATTTTATGCTTCTGGCGTCAAATTCTAAGTACCTTACTATTCGGTGTGGTGGAGCAACGCCCTAGGGTGAAGCCTAGGTTACCCTGTACATAGAAATGACCAGTACTTTCAGACTCGTTGCAGCTTTCCTGTTATACGATGGAAAAACTGTTGCATTTTTATTGTATTTTATGCTCCTGGCGTTGTATTCAAAGTCGCTAACTAAGCGATCTGGTGGAGCAACGCCCTACAGTTAAGCCTAGTTGCACGGAACGTAGAAATGACCTGTACTTTCACACTGGTTGTAATTATTCCTGTTATACGATGGAAAAACTGTTGCGTTTTTATTGTATTTTATGCTTCTGGCGTTAAATTCTAAGTCCCGAACTATTCGACCGTGTGGAGCAACGCCCTAGTGTTAAGCCTAGGTTGCCCGGAACGTAGAAATGACCATAACTTTCACACTGGTTGCAATTATTCGATTTATTCAATGGAAAAACTGTTCTATTTATTTTGTATTTTATGCTTCGGGCGTTGACTTCTCAGGCCCTAACTATTCGATCTGGTGGCGCAACGCTCTAGAGTGAAGCCTAGGCTGCCCGGAACGTAGAAATGACCATTACCTTCACATTGCTTGCAATTATACGTTTTATACGATGGAAAAACTGTTGTACTTTTATTGTATTTTATGCTTCGGGCGTTGACTTCTAAGACCCTAACTATTCGATCTAGTGGAGCAACGCTCTTGAGTGAAGCCTAGGTTGCCCGGAACGTAGAAATGACCATTACCTTCACACTGCTTCTAATTATACATTTTATGCGATGGAAAAACTGTTGTACTTATGTTGTATTTTATTCTTATGGCGTTGAATTCTAACTCCCTAGCTATTCGATCTGGTGGAGCAACGGCCTAGAGTGAAGCCTAGGTTACCAGGAACATAGAAATGATCAGTACTTTCACAGTGATTGCAGCTTCCTGTTATACGATGGAAAAACTGTTGCATTTTTATTGTGTTCTATGCTTCTGGCGTTGTATTCAAAGTCCCTAACTATTCGATCTGGTGGAGCAACGCCCTGGAGTTAAGGCTAGGTTGCCCGGAGCATAGAAATGACCATAACTTTCACACTGTTCGCAATCATTCATTTTATACGATGGAAAAGATGTTGTATTTATATTGTATTTTATGCTTCTGGCGTAGACATCTTAGGCCCTAACTATTCGATCTGGTGGAGCAACGCCCTCGAGTGAAGCCTAGGTTGCCCGGAACGTAAAAATGACCTGTACATTCACACTGGTTGCAATAATTCCTGTAACACGATGGAAAAACTGTTGTACTTATGTTGTATTTTATGCTTCTGGCGTCGAATTCTAAGTACCTAACTATTCGATCTGGTGGAGCAACGCCCTAAAGTGAAGCCTAGGTTGCCCGGAACGTAGAAATGACTTTTACTTTCACACTGTTTGCAAATATACATCATATACGATGGAAAAGCTGTTGTATTTATATTCTATTTTATGCTTCTGGCGTTGACTTCTAAGGCGCTAACTATTCGAACTGGTGGAGCAACGCTCTTGAGTGAAGCCTAGGTTGCCCGGAACGTAGAAATGACCGTTACCTTCACACTGCTTGCAATTATACATTTTATACGATGGAAAAACTGTTGTACTTATGTTGTATTTTATTCTTCTGGAGTTGAATTCTAAGTCCCTAGCTATTCGATCTGGTGGAGCAACGCCCTAGGGTGAAGCCTAGGCTACCCGGAACATAGAAATGACCAGTACTTTCACACTCTTTGCAAATATACATCATATACGATGGAAAAGCTGTTGTATTTATATCGTATTTTATGCTTCTGGCGTTGACTTCTTAGGCCCTTACTATTGGATCTGGTGGACCAACGCCCTAGAGTGAAGCCTAGGTTGCCCTGAACGTGGAAATGACCATCACGTCCACATTTGTTGCAATTATTACCGTTATACGATGGAAAAACTGTTGTATTTTTATTGTATTTTATGTTGCGGGCGTTGACTTCTAAGGCCCTAGCTACTTGATATGGTGGAGCAACGCCCTGGAGTGAAGCCTAGGTCGCCTGAAACGTAGAAATGACCATAGCTTTCACTCTGGTTGCAATTATTCCTGTTATGCAAAGGAAAAACTGTGGCATTTTTATTGTATTTTATGCTTCTGGCGTTGAATTCTAAGTCCCTAACTATGCGATCTCGTGGAGCAACGCCCTGGAGTGAAAACTAGGTTGCCCGGAACGTAGAAATGACCATTACTTTCACACTGTTTGCAAATATACATTATATACGATGGAAAAGCTGTAGTATTTAAATTGTATTTTATGCTTCATGCGTTGACTTCTAAGGCCGTAGATATTCGATGTGGTGGAGCAGCGCCGTAGAGTGAAGCCTAGGTTGCCCGGAACGTGGAAATGTCCATTACTTTCACACTGGTTGCAATTATTCGCTTTATACGATGGAAAAGCTGTTGTATTTATATTGTATTTTATGCTTCTGGAGTTGACTTCTAAGGCCGTAGCTATTCGATGTGGTGGAGCAATGCCCTAGAGTCAAGCCTAGGTTGCCCGGAACGTAGAAATGACCGTCAGCTTCACTCTGGTTGCAATTATTCCTGTTATACGGTGGAAAAACTGTGGCATTTTTATTGTATTTTCTGCTTCTGGCCGTGACTTCTAAGGTGCTCGCTATTCGATCTGTTGGGGCAACGTCCAAGAGTGAAGCCTAGGTTGCCCGAAACGTAGGAATTACCATTACCTTCACGCTTGTTGCAATTATTCCTGTTATACGATGAAAAAACTGTTGTATTTTTCTTGCATTTGATGCTTCAGGCGTTGACTTCTAAGGCCGTAGCTATTCGATGTGGTGGAATAACGCCCTAGAGTGAAACCTAGGTTGCCTGGAACGTGGAAGTGGCCATTACTTTCACACTGGTTTGCAATTATTCGTTCTATACGAGGGAAAAGCTGTTGTACATATATCGTATTTTCTTCTTCTGGCGTTGACTTCTTAGGCCCTAACTATTTGATCTGGCGGAGCAACACCATACTGTGATGCCTAGGTTGCCCGGAACACAGAAATGACCATTACTTTCACACTGGTTGCAATTATTCATTTTATACGATGGAAAAACTGATATATTTTTATTGTATTTTATGCTTCGGGCGTTGACTTCTAAGGCTCTAGCTATTCGATATGGTGGAGCAACGCCCTAGAGTGAAAACCAGGTTGCCCGGAACATTGAAATGACCATTACTTTCACACTGGTTGCAATTATTCCTGTTATACGATGGAAAAACTGATATATTTTTATTGTATTTTATGCTTCGGGCGTTGACCTCTAAGGCCCTAGCTATTCGATATGGTGGAGCAACGCCCTAGAGTGAAAACCAGGTTGCCCGGAACATTGAAATGACCATTACTTTCACACTGTTTGCAAATACACATTATATACGATGGAAAAGCTGTAGTATTTAAATTGTATTTTATGCTTCAGCGTTATCTTCTAAGGCCGTAGCTATTCGATGTGGTGGAGCAATGCCCTAGAGTCAAGCCTATGTTGCCCGTGACGTCGAAATGACCATTACCTTCACGCTGGTTGCAATTATTCCTGTTATACGAAGGAAAAACTGCTGTATTTTTATTGTATTTTATGTCTCGGGCTCTGACTTCTAAGGCCCTAGCTTTTCGATCTGGTATAGCAGCGCGCTAGAGTGAAGCCTAGGTTGCCCGAATCGTAGAAATGACCATTACTTTCACTCTGGTTACAATTATTCATGCTATACGATGGAAAAACTGTTGATTTTTTATTGTATTTTATTCTTCTGGCGTTGACTTCTTAGGCTCTAGCTATTCGATCTGGTGGAGCAACGCCCTAGATAGAAGCCTAGGTTGCCCGGAACGTAGAAATGACCGTTACTTTCACAATTTTTGCAATTATTCATTTTATACGATGGAAAAACTGTTGTATTTATACTGTATTTTATGCTTCTGGCGTTGACTTCTTAGGCCCTCCCTTTTCGATCTTGTGGACCAACGCCCTAGAGTGAATCCTAGCTTGACCGGAACGTAGAAATGACCATCACGTTCACACTGGTTGCAATTATTCCTGTTATACAATGGAAAAACTGTTGTATCTTTATCGTATTTTATGCTTAGGGCGTTGACTTCTATGGCCGTACCTATTCGATCTGGTGGAGCAACGCCATAGAGTCAAGCACTGGTTGCCCGGAACGTAGAGATGACCATAACTTCACACAGGTTGCTATTATTCGTTTTATACGATGGAAAGGCTGTTGTATTTATTTTGTATTTTATGCTTCTGGCTTTGACTTCTAAGGCCCTAACTCTTCGATCTGGTAGAGCAATGCCTCAGAGTTAAGTCTAGGATTCCAGGAACGTAGAAATGGGCATTACTTTCACACTGGTTGCAATTATTCCTACTATACGATGGAAAGGCTGTTGTATTTTTATTGTATTTTATGCTTCTAGCGTTGACTTCTTTGGACCTAACTATTCGATCTGGTGTAGCAACGCCCCAGAGTGAAGCCTAGGTTGCCCGGCGCGTAGGAATGACCATAACTTTCACACTGGTTGCAATTATTCGCTTTATACGATGGTAAAGCTGTTGTATTTATATTGTATTTTATGCTTCTGGCGTTGACTTCTTAGGCCCTAACTATTCGATCTCGTGGAGCAACGCCGAGGAGTGAAAACTAGGTTGCCCGGAACGTAGAAATGACCACTACTTTCACACTGTTTGCAAATATAGATTATATACGATGGAAAAGCTGTAGTATTTAAGTTGTATTTTATGCTTCTGGCGTTAACTTCTAACGCCGTAGCTATTCGATGTGGTGGAGCAATGCCCTAGAGTCAAGCCTAGGTTGCCCGGAACGTAGAAATGACCGTCAGCTTCACTCTGGTTGCAATTATTCCTGTTATGCAAAGGAAAAACTGTTGTATTTATATTGTATTTTATGCTTCTGGCGTTGACTTATTAGGCCCTAACTATTCGATCTGTTGGGGCAACGTCCAAGAGTGAAGCCTATGTTGCGCGGGACGTAGAAATGACCATTACCTTCACGCTTGTTGCAATTATTCCTGTTATACGATGAAAAAACTGTTGTATTTTTATTGTATTTTATGTTTCGGGCGCTGACTTCTAAGGCCGTAGCTATTCGATGTGGTGGAGCAACGCCCTAGAGTGAAGCCTAGGTTGCTCGGAACGTGGAAATGGCCATTACTTTCACCCTGGTTGCAATTATTCGCTTTATACGATGGAAAATGTGTTGTACATAAATCGTACTTTATTCTTCTGGCGTTGACTTCTTAGGACCTAACTATTCGATCTGGTGGAACAACGCCATAGAGTGAAACCTAGGTTGCCCGGAACGTAGAAATGACCATACCTTTCACACTCGTGCAATTATTCGTTTTAGACGATGGAAGAACTATTGTATTTGTTTTGTATTTTATGCCTCTGGCGTTGACTTCTTAGGCACTAACTATTCGATCTAGAGGACAAACGCCCCAGTGTGAAGCCTAGGTCGCCCGGAACGTAGAAATGACCATCACTTTCACTCTGGTTGCAATTATTCCTGTTATACGATGCAAAAACTGATATATTTTTATTGTATTTTATGCCTCGGGCGTTGACTTCTAAGGCCCTAGCTATTCGATATGGTGGAGCAACGCCCTAGAGTGAAGCCTAGGCTTCCCTGAACGTAGAAATGGCCATGACTTTCACACTGGTTGCCGTTATTCCTGTTATACGATGGAAAAACTGTGGCATTTTTATTGTATTTTATGCTTCTGGCGTTGAATTCTAAGTCCCTAACTATGCGATCTCGTGGAGCAACGCCCTGGAGTGAAAACTAGGTTGCCCGGAACGTAGAAATGACCATTACTTTCACACTGTTTGCAAATATACATTATATACGATGGAAAAGCTGTAGTATTTAAATTGTATTTTATGCTTCATGCGTTGACTTCTAAGGTCGTAGATATTCGATGTGGTGGAGCAGCGCCGTAGAGTGAAGCCTAGGTTGCCCGGAACGTGGAAATGTCCATTACTTTCACACTGGTTGCAATTATTCGCTTTATACGATGGAAAAGCTGTTGTATTTATATTGTATTTTATGCTTCTGGAGTTGACTTCTAAGGCCGTAGCTATTCGATGTGGTGGAGCAATGCCCTAGAGTCAAGCCTAGGTTGCCCGGAACGTAGAAATGACCGTCAGCTTCACTCTGGTTGCAATTATTCCTGTTATACGGTGGAAAAACTGTGGCATTTTTATTGTATTTTCTGCTTCTGGCCGTGACTTCTAAGGTGCTCGCTATTCGATCTGTTGGGGCAACGTCCAAGAGTGAAGCCTAGGTTGCCCGAAACGTAGGAATTACCATTACCTTCACGCTTGTTGCAATTATTCCTGTTATACGATGAAAAAACTGTTGTATTTTTCTTGCATTTGATGCTTCAGGCGTTGACTTCTAAGGCCGTAGCTATTCGATGTGGTGGAATAACGCCCTAGAGTGAAACCTAGGTTGCCTGGAACGTGGAAGTGGCCATTACTTTCACACTGGTTTGCAATTATTCGTTCTATACGAGGGAAAAGCTGTTGTACATATATCGTATTTTCTTCTTCTGGCGTTGACTTCTTAGGCCCTAACTATTTGATCTGGCGGAGCAACACCATACTGTGATGCCTAGGTTGCCCGGAACACAGAAATGACCATTACTTTCACACTGGTTGCAATTATTCATTTTATACGATGGAAAAACTGATATATTTTTATTGTATTTTATGCTTCGGGCGTTGACTTCTAAGGCTCTAGCTATTCGATATGGTGGAGCAACGCCCTAGAGTGAAAACCAGGTTGCCCGGAACATTGAAATGACCATTACTTTCACACTGGTTGCAATTATTCCTGTTATACGATGGAAAAACTGATATATTTTTATTGTATTTTATGCTTCGGGCGTTGACCTCTAAGGCCCTAGCTATTCGATATGGTGGAGCAACGCCCTAGAGTGAAAACCAGGTTGCCCGGAACATTGAAATGACCATTACTTTCACACTGTTTGCAAATACACATTATATACGATGGAAAAGCTGTAGTATTTAAATTGTATTTTATGCTTCAGCGTTATCTTCTAAGGCCGTAGCTATTCGATGTGGTGGAGCAATGCCCTAGAGTCAAGCCTATGTTGCCCGTGACGTCGAAATGACCATTACCTTCACGCTGGTTGCAATTATTCCTGTTATACGAAGGAAAAACTGCTGTATTTTTATTGTATTTTATGTCTCGGGCTCTGACTTCTAAGGCCCTAGCTTTTCGATCTGGTATAGCAGCGCCCTAGAGTGAAGCCTAGGTTGCCCGAATCGTAGAAATGACCATTACTTTCACTCTGGTTACAATTATTCATGCTATACGATGGAAAAACTGTTGATTTTTTATTGTATTTTATTCTTCTGGCGTTGACTTCTTAGGCTCTAGCTATTCGATCTGGTGGAGCAACGCCCTAGATAGAAACCTAGGTTGCCCGGAACGTAGAAATGACCGTTACTTTCACAATTTTTGCAATTATTCATTTTATACGATGGAAAGGCTGTTGTATTTATTTTGTATTTTATGCTTCTGGCTTTGACTTCTAAGGCCCTAACTCTTCGATCTGGTAGAGCAATGCCTCAGAGTTAAGTCTAGGATTCCAGGAACGTAGAAATGGGCATTACTTTCACACTGGTTGCAATTATTCCTACTATACGATGGAAAGGCTGTTGTATTTTTATTGTATTTTATGCTTCTAGCGTTGACTTCTTTGGACCTAACTATTCGATCTGGTGTAGCAACGCCCCAGAGTGAAGCCTAGGTTGCCCGGCGCGTAGGAATGACCATAACTTTCACACTGGTTGCAATTATTCGCTTTATACGATGGTAAAGCTGTTGTATTTATATTGTATTTTATGCTTCTGGCGTTGACTTCTTAGGCCCTAACTATTCGATCTCGTGGAGCAACGCCGAGGAGTGAAAACTAGGTTGCCCGGAACGTAGAAATGACCACTACTTTCACACTGTTTGCAAATATAGATTATATACGATGGAAAAGCTGTAGTATTTAAGTTGTATTTTATGCTTCTGGCGTTAACTTCTAAGGCCGTAGCTATTCGATGTGGTGGAGCAATGCCCTAGAGTCAAGCCTAGGTTGCCCGGAACGTAGAAATGACCGTCAGCTTCACTCTGGTTGCAATTATTCGGGTTATACGGTGGAAAAACGGTTTTATTTTTATTGCATCTTATGCTTCGGGCGTAGACTTCTAAGGCCGCAGCTATTCGATGTGGTGGAGCAACGCCCTACAGTTAAGCCTAGGTTGCACGGAACGTAGAAATGACCTTTACTTTCACACTGTTTGCAAATATACATCATATACGATGGAAAAGCTGTTGTATTTATACTCTATTTTATGCTTCTGGCGTTGACTTCTAAGGCGCTAACTATTCGAACTGGTGGAGCAACGCTCTTGAGTGAAGCCTAGGTTGCCCGGAACGTAGAAATGACCGTTACCTTCACACTGCTTGCAATTATACATTTTATACGATGGAAAAACTGTTGTACTTAGGTTGTATTTTATTCTTCTGGCATTGACTTCTAAATCCCTTGCTATTCGGTCTGGTGGAGCAACGCCCTTGACCGTAGCCTAGGTTGCCCGGAAGGTAGAAATGACCTGTACATTCACACTGGTTGGAATTATTCCTGTTATACGATGGAAAAACAGTTGTACTTATGTTGTATTTTATGCTTCTGGCGTTGTATTCAAAGTCTCTAACTATTCGATCTGGTGGAGCAACGCCCTGGTGTTAAGCCAAGGTGGCCCGGAACGTAGAAATGACCAAAACTTTCATACTGTTTGCAATCATTCATTTTATACGATGGAAAAGCTGTTGTATTTTTATTGTATTTTATGCTTCTGGCGTTCACTTCTAAGTCCCTAGCTATTCGATCTGGTGGAGCAACGCCCTAGAGCGAAACCTGGGTTGCCCGGAACATAGAAATGACCTGTACTTTCACACTGGTTGCAATTATTCCTGTTATACGATCGAAAAACTGTTGCATTTTTATTGTATTTTATGCTTCTGGCGTTAAATTCTAATTCCCTAACTAAGCGATCTGGTGGAGCAACGCCCTACAGTTAAGCCTAGGTTGCCCGGAACGTAGAAATGACCTTTACTTTCACACTCTTTGCAAATATACATCATATACGATGGAAAAGCTGTTGTATTTATATCGTATTTTATGCTTCTGGCGTTGACTTCTTAGGCCCTTACTATTGGATCTGGTGGACCAACGCCCTAGAGTGAAGCCTAGGTTGCCCTGAACGTGGAAATGACCATCACGTCCACATTTGTTGCAATTATTACCGTTATACGATGGAAAAACTGTTGTATTTTTATTGTATTTTATGTTGC
Organism: Calliopsis andreniformis; assembly: GCF_051401765.1. Lineage (NCBI taxonomy): Eukaryota > Metazoa > Arthropoda > Insecta > Hymenoptera > Andrenidae > Calliopsis > Calliopsis andreniformis. Next base: position 23,457,974 of record NW_027480422.1, read on the forward strand.
GGGCGTTGACTTCTAAGGCCCTAGCTACTTGATATGGTGGAGCAACGCCCTGGAGTGAAGCCTAGGTCGCCTGAAACGTAGAAATGTCCATAGCTTTCACTCTGGTTGCAATTATTCCTGTTATACAAAGGAAAAACTGTTGTATTTATATTGTATTTTATGCTTCTGGCGTTGACTTCTTAGGCCCTAACTATTCGATCTGTTGGGGCAACGTCCAAGAGTGAAGCCTATGTTGCGCGGGACGTAGAAATGCCCATTACCTTCACGCTTGTTGCAATTATTCCTGTTATACGATGAAAAAACTGTTGTATTTTTATTGTATTTTATGTTTCGGGCGATGACTTCTAAGGCCGTAGCTATTCGATGTGGTGGAGCAACGCCCTAGAGTGAAGCCTAGGTTGCTCGGAACGTGGAAATGGCCATTACTTTCACCCTGGTTGCAATTATTCGATTTATACGATGGAAAAAGTGGTGTACATAAATCGTACTTTATTCTTCCGGCGTTGACTTCTTAGGACCTAACTATTCGATCTGGTGGAACAACGCCATAGAGAGAAACCTAGGTTGCCCGGAACGTAGAAATGACCATACCTTTCACACTCGTGCAATTATTTGTTTTAGACGATGGAAGAACTATTGTATTTGTTTTGTATTTTATGCCTCTGGCGTTGACTTCTTAGGCACTAACTATTCGATCTAGAGGACAAACGCCCCAGTGTGAAGCCTAGGTCGCCCGGAACGTGGAAATGACCATCACTTTCACTCTGGTTGCAATTATTCCTGTTATACGATGCAAAAACTGATATATTTTTATTGTATTTTATGCCTCGGGCGTTGACTTCTAAGGCCCTAGCTATTCGATCTCGTGGAGCAACGCCCTGGAGTGAAAACTAGGTTGCCCGGTACGTAGAAATGACCATTACTTTCACACTGTTTGCAAATATACATTATATACGATGGAAAAGCTGTAGTATTTAAATTGTATTTTATGCTTCATGCGTTGACTTCTAAGGCCGTAGATATTCGATGTGGTGGAGCAGCGCCGTAGAGTGAAGCCTAGGTTGCCGGAACGTGGAAATGTCCATTACTTTCACACTGGTTGCAATTATTCGCTTTATACGATGGAAAAGCTGTTGTATTTATATTGTACTTTATGCTTCTGGAGTTGACTTCTAAGGCCGTAGCTATTCGATGTGGTGGAGCAATGCCCTAGAGTCAAGCCTAGGTTGCCCGGAACGTAGAAATGACCGTCAGCTTCACTCTGGTTGCAATTATTCCTGTTATACGGTGGAAAAACTGTGGCATTTTTATTGTATTTTCTGCTTCTGGCCGTGACTTCTAAGGTGCTAGCTATTCGATCTGTTGGGGCAACGTCCAAGAGTGAAGCCTAGGTTGCCCGGAACGTAGAAATGACCGTTACCTTCACACTGCTTGCAATTATACATTTTATACGATGGAAAGACTGTTGTCCTTATGTTGTATTTTATGCTTCTGGCGTCGAATTCTAAGTACCTAACTATTCGATCTGGTGGAGCAACGCCCTAAAGTGAAGCCTAGGTTGCCCCGAACGTAGAAATGACCAGTACTTTCACACTCGTTGCAGCTTTCCTGTTATGCGATGGAAATACTGTTGCATTTTTATTGTATTTTATGCTTCTGGCGTTGTATTCAAAGTCCCTAACTATTCGATCTGGTGGAGCAACGCCCTGGAGTTAAGCCTAGGTTGCCCGGAACGTAGAAATGACCATAACTTTCACACTGTTTGCAATCATTCATTTTATACGATGGAAAAACTGTTGTATTTTTACTTTATTTTATGCATCTGGCGTTGACTTCTAAGTCCCTAGCTATTCGATCTGGTGGAGCAACGCCCTAGAGTGAAGCCTAGGTTGCCCGGAACGTAGAAATGACCATCACCTTCACTCTGGTTGCAATTATTCCTGTTATACGATGGAAAAACTGTTGTATTTATATTATACTTTATGCTTCAGGCGTTGACTTCTAAGGCCGTAGCTATTCGATGTGGTGGAGCAGCGCCCTAGGGAGAAGCCTAGGTTGCCCGGAACTTAGAAATGACCATAACTTCCACACTGTTTGCAATTATTCATATTATACAGAGGAAAAACTGTTGTATTTATATTGTATTTTATGCTTCTGGCATTGACTTCTAAGGCCCTAACTACTCGATGTGGTGGAGCAACGCCCTAGAGTGAAGCCTAGGTTGCCCGGAACGTAGAAATGACCATAGCTTTCACACTGGTTGCAATTATTCCTGTAATACAAGGGAAAAACTGTAGTATTTATATTGTATTTTATGCTTCTGGCGTTGACTTCTTAGGCCCTAACTATTCTATCTGGTGGAGCAACGCCCTAGAGTGAAGCCTAGGTTGCCCGGAACGTGGAAATGACCATTACCTTCACACTGTTTGCGATTATTCATTTTATACGATGGTAAAACTGTTGTACTTATGTTGTATTTTATCTTTCTGGCGTTGAATTCTAAGTCCCTAGCTATTCGATCAGGTGGAGCAACGCCCTAGAGTGAAGCCTAGGCTACCCGGAACGTAGAAATAACCAGTACTTTCACACTGGTTGGATTTATTCCTGTTATACAATGGAAAAACTGTTGTACCTTTATTGGGTTTTATGCTTCTGGCATTGACTTCTAAATCCCTTGCTATTCGGTCTGGTGGAGCAACGCCCTTGACCGTAGCCTAGGTTGCCCGGAAGGTAGAAATGACCTGTACATTCACACTGGTTGGAATTATTCCTGTTATACGATGGAAAAACAGTTGTACTTATGTTGTATTTTATGCTTCTGGCGTTGTATTCAAAGTCTCTAACTATTCGATCTGGTGGAGCAACGCCCTGGTGTTAAGCCAAGGTGGCCCGGAACGTAGAAATGACCAAAACTTTCACACTGTTTGCAATCATTCATTTTATACGATGGAAAAGCTGTTGTATTTTTATTGTATTTTATGCTTCTGGCGTTCACTTCTAAGTCCCTAGCTATTCGATCTGGTGGAGCAACGCCCTAGAGCGAAACCTGGGTTGCCCGGAACATAGAAATGACCTGTACTTTCACACTGGTTGCAATTATTCCTGTTATACGATCGAAAAACTGTTGCATTTTTATTGTATTTTATGCTTCTGGCGTTAAATTCTAATTCCCTAACTAAGCGATCTGGTGGAGCAACGCCCTACAGTTAAGCCTAGGTTGCCCGGAACGTAGAAATGACCTTTACTTTCACACTCTTTGCAAATATACATCATATACGATGGAAAAGCTGTTGTATTTATATCGTATTTTATGCTTCTGGCGTTGACTTCTTAGGCCCTTACTATTGGATCTGGTGGACCAACGCCCTAGAGTGAAGCCTAGGTTGCCCTGAACGTGGAAATGACCATCACGTCCACATTTGTTGCAATTATTACCGTTATACGATGGAAAAACTGTTGTATTTTTATTGTATTTTATGTTGCGGGCGTTGACTTCTAAGGCCCTAGCTACTTGATATGGTGGAGCAACGCCCTGGAGTGAAGCCTAGGTCGCCTGAAACGTAGAAATGTCCATAGCTTTCACTCTGGTTGCAATTATTCCTGTTATACAAAGGAAAAACTGTTGTATTTATATTGTATTTTATGCTTCTGGCGTTGACTTCTTAGGCCCTAACTATTCGATCTGTTGGGGCAACGTCCAAGAGTGAAGCCTATGTTGCGCGGGACGTAGAAATGCCCATTACCTTCACGCTTGTTGCAATTATTCCTGTTATACGATGAAAAAACTGTTGTATTTTTATTGTATTTTATGTTTCGGGCGTTGACTTCTAAGGCCGTAGCTATTCGATGTGGTGGAGCAACGCCCTAGAGTGAAGCCTAGGTTGCTCGGAACGTGGAAATGGCCATTACTTTCACCCTGGTTGCAATTATTCGATTTATACGATGGAAAAAGTGGTGTACATAAATCGTACTTTATTCTTCCGGCGTTGACTTCTTAGGACCTAACTATTCGATCTGGTGGAACAACGCCATAGAGAGAAACCTAGGTTGCCCGGAACGTAGAAATGACCATACCTTTCACACTCGTGCAATTATTTGTTTTAGACGATGGAAGAACTATTGTATTTGTTTTGTATTTTATGCCTCTGGCGTTGACTTCTTAGGCACTAACTATTCGATCTAGAGGACAAACGCCCCAGTGTGAAGCCTAGGTCGCCCGGAACGTGGAAATGACCATCACTTTCACTCTGGTTGCAATTATTCCTGTTATACGATGCAAAAACTGATATATTTTTATTGTATTTTATGCCTCGGGCGTTGACTTCTAAGGCCCTAGCTATTCGATCTCGTGGAGCAACGCCCTGGAGTGAAAACTAGGTTGCCCGGAACGTAGAAATGACCATTACTTTCACACTGTTTGCAAATATACATTATATACGATGGAAAAGCTGTAGTATTTAAATTGTATTTTATGCTTCATGCGTTGACTTCTAAGGCCGTAGATATTCGATGTGGTGGAGCAATGCCCTAGAGTCAAGCCTAGGTTGCCCGGAACGTAGAAATGACCGTCAGCTTCACTCTGGTTGCAATTATTCCTGTTATACGGTGGAAAAACTGTGGCATTTTTATTGTATTTTCTGCTTCTGGCCGTGACTTCTAAGGTGCTAGCTATTCGATCTGTTGGGGCAACGTCCAAGAGTGAAGCCTAGGTTGCCCGGAACGTAGAAATGACCGTTACCTTCACACTGCTTGCAATTATACATTTTATACGATGGAAAGACTGTTGTCCTTATGTTGTATTTTATGCTTCTGGCGTCGAATTCTAAGTACCTAACTATTCGATCTGGTGGAGCAACGCCCTAAAGTGAAGCCTAGGTTGCCCCGAACGTAGAAATGACCAGTACTTTCACACTCGTTGCAGCTTTCCTGTTATGCGATGGAAATACTGTTGCATTTTTATTGTATTTTATGCTTCTGGCGTTGTATTCAAAGTCCCTAACTATTCGATCTGGTGGAGCAACGCCCTGGAGTTAAGCCTAGGTTGCCCGGAACGTAGAAATGACCATAACTTTCACACTGTTTGCAATCATTCATTTTATACGATGGAAAAACTGTTGTATTTTTACTTTATTTTATGCATCTGGCGTTGACTTCTAAGTCCCTAGCTATTCGATCTGGTGGAGCAACGCCCTAGAGTGAAGCCTAGGTTGCCCGGAACGTAGAAATGACCATCACCTTCACTCTGGTTGCAATTATTCCTGTTATACGATGGAAAAACTGTTGTATTTATATTATATTTTATGCTTCAGGCGTTGACTTCTAAGGCCGTAGCTATTCGATGTGGTGGAGCAGCGCCCTAGGGAGAAGCCTAGGTTGCCCGGAACTTAGAAATGACCATAACTTCCACACTGTTTGCAATTATTCATATTATACAGAGGAAAAACTGTTGTATTTATATTGTATTTTATGCTTCTGGCATTGACTTCTAAGGCCCTAACTACTCGATGTGGTGGAGCAACGCCCTAGAGTGAAGCCTAGGTTGCCCGGAACGTAGAAATGACCATAGCTTTCACACTGGTTGCAATTATTCCTGTAATACAAGGGAAAAACTGTAGTATTTATATTGTATTTTATGCTTCTGGCGTTGACTTCTTAGGCCCTAACTATTCTATCTGGTGGAGCAACGCCCTAGAGTGAAGCCTAGGTTGCCCGGAACGTGGAAATGACCATTACCTTCACACTGTTTGCGATTATTCATTTTATACGATGGTAAAACTGTTGTACTTATGTTGTATTTTATCTTTCTGGCGTTGAATTCTAAGTCCCTAGCTATTCGATCAGGTGGAGCAACGCCCTAGAGTGAAGCCTAGGCTACCCGGAACGTAGAAATAACCAGTACTTTCACACTGGTTGGATTTATTCCTGTTATACAATGGAAAAACTGTTGTACCTTTATTGGGTTTTATGCTTCTGGCATTGACTTCTAAATCCCTTGCTATTCGGTCTGGTGGAGCAACGCCCTTGACCGTAGCCTAGGTTGCCCGGAAGGTAGAAATGACCTGTACATTCACACTGGTTGGAATTATTCCTGTTATACGATGGAAAAACAGTTGTACTTATGTTGTATTTTATGCTTCTGGCGTTGTATTCAAAGTCTCTAACTATTCGATCTGGTGGAGCAACGCCCTGGTGTTAAGCCAAGGTGGCCCGGAACGTAGAAATGACCAAAACTTTCACACTGTTTGCAATCATTCATTTTATACGATGGAAAAGCTGTTGTATTTTTATTGTATTTTATGCTTCTGGCGTTCACTTCTAAGTCCCTAGCTATTCGATCTGGTGGAGCAACGCCCTAGAGCGAAACCTGGGTTGCCCGGAACATAGAAATGACCTGTACTTTCACACTGGTTGCAATTATTCCTGTTATACGATCGAAACACTGTTGCATTTTTATTGTATTTTATGCTTCTGGCGTTAAATTCTAATTCCCTAACTAAGCGATCTGGTGGAGCAACGCCCTACAGTTAAGCCTAGGTTGCCCGGAACGTAGAAATGACCTTTACTTTCACACTCTTTGCAAATATACATCATATACGATGGAAAAGCTGTTGTATTTATATCGTATTTTATGCTTCTGGCGTTGACTTCTTAGGCCCTTACTATTGGATCTGGTGGACCAACGCCCTAGAGTGAAGCCTAGGTTGCCCTGAACGTGGAAATGACCATCACGTCCACATTTGTTGCAATTATTACCGTTATACGATGGAAAAACTGTTGTATTTTTATTGTATTTTATGTTGCGGGCGTTGACTTCTAAGGCCCTAGCTACTTGATATGGTGGAGCAACGCCCTGGAGTGAAGCCTAGGTCGCCTGAAACGTAGAAATGTCCATAGCTATCACTCTGGTTGCAATTATTCCTGTTATACAAAGGAAAAACTGTTGTATTTATATTCTATTTTATGTTTCGGGCGTTGACTTCTAAGGCCGTAGCTATTCGATGTGGTGGAGCAACGCCCTAGAGTGAAGCCTAGGTTGCTCGGAACGTGGAAATGGCCATTACTTTCACCCTGGTTGCAATTATTCGCTTTATACGATGGAAAAAGTGTTGTACATAAATCGTACTTTATTCTTCTGGCGTTGACTTCTTAGGACCTAACTATTCGATCTGGTGGAACAACGCCATAGAGTGAAACCTAGGTTGCCCGGAACGTAGAAATGACCATACCTTTCACACTCGTGCAATTATTCGTTTTAGACGATGGAAGAACTATTGTATTTGTTTTGTATTTTATGCCTCTGGCGTTGACTTCTTAGGCCCTAACTATTCGATCTAGAGGACAAACGCACCAGTGTGAAGCCTAGGTCGCCCGGAACGTAGAAATGACCATCACTTTCACTCTGGTTGCCGTTATTCCTGTTATACGATGGAAAAACTGTGGCATTTTTATTGTATTTTATGCTTCTGGCGTTGAATTCTAAGTCCCTAACTATGCGATCTCGTGGAGCAACGCCCTGGAGTGAAAACTAGGTTGCCCGGAACGTAGAAATGACCATTACTTTCACACTGTTTGCAAATATACATTATATACGATGGAAAAGCTGTAGTATTTAAATTGTATTTTATGCTTCATGCGTTGACTTCTAAGGCCGTATGTATTCGATGTGGTGGAGCAGCGCCGTAGAGTGAAGCCTAGGTTGCCCGGATCGTGGAAATGTCCATTACTTTCACACTGGTTGCAATTATTCGCTTTATACGATGGTAAAGCTGTAGTATTTATATTGTATTTTATGCTTCTGGAGTTGACTTCTAAGGCCGTAGCTATTCGATGTGGTGGAGCAATGCCCTAGAGTCAAGCCTAGGTTGCCCGGAACGTAGAAATGACCGTCAGCTTCACTCTGGATGCAATTATTCCTGTTATACGGTGGAAAAACTGTGGAATTTTTATTGTATTTTCTGCTTCTGGCCGTGACTTCTAAGGTGCTAGCTATTCGATCTGTTGGGGCAACGTCCAAGAGTGAAGCCTAGGTTGCCCGAAACGTAGGAATTACCATTACTTACACACTGGTTGTAATTATTCATGCTATACGACGGAAAAGCTGTTGTATTTATATTGTATTTTATGCTTCCGGCGTTGACTTCTAAGGCCGTAGCTATTAGATGTGGTGGAGTAACGCCCTAGATTGAAGCCTACGTTGCCCGGATCTTCGATATGACCATTACTTTCACACTGTTTGCAATTATTCATATTATACGATGGAAAAACTGTTGCATTTTTATTGTATTTTATGCACCTGGCGTTGAATTCTAAGTCCCTAACTATTCGATCTCGTGGAGCAACGCCCTAGAGTGCAGACTAGTTTGCCCGGAACGTAGAAATGACCATTACTTTCACACTGTTTGCAAATATACATTATATACGATGGAAAAGCTGTAGCATTTATATTGTATTTTCTGCTTCTGGCGTTGCCTTCTTAGGCCCCAACTGTTTGATCTGGTGGAGCACCGCCCTAGAGTGAGGCCTAGGTTGCCCGGAACGTAGAAAAGACCATTACCTTCACACTGGTTGCAATTACTCCTGTTATACGATGGAAAAACTGTGGCATATTTATTGTATTTTCTGCTTCTGGCCGTGACTTCTAAGGTGCTCGCTATTCGATCTGTTGGGGCAACGTCCAAGAGTGAAGCCTATGTTGCGCGGGACGTAGAAATGACCATTACCTTCACGCTTGTTGCAATTATTCCTGTTATGCGATGAAAAAACTGTTGTATTTTTCTTGCATTTGATGCTTCAGGCGTTGACTTCTAAGGCCGTAGCTATTCGATGTGGTGGAATAACGCCGTAGAGTGAAACCTAGGTTGCCTGGAACGTGGAAGTGGCCATTACTTTCACACTGGTTTGCAATTATTCGTTCTACACGAGGGAAAAGCTGTTGTACATATATCGTATTTTATTCTTCTGGCGTTCACTTCTTAGGCCCTAACTATTTGATCTGGCGGAGCAACACCATACTGTGATGCCTAGGTTGCCCGGAACACAGAAATGACCATTACTTTCACACTGGTTGCAATTATTCATTTTATACGATGGAAAAACTGCTGTATTTTTATTGTATTTTATTTTTCGGGCGTTGACTTCTAAAGCCCTAGCTATTCGATCTGGTGGTGCAACGCCCTAGAGTGAAGCCTAGGTTGCCGGGAACGTAGAAATGACCATCACTTTCACTCTGGTTGCAATTATTCCTGTTATACAATGGAAAAGCTGTTGTATCTTTATTGTATTTTATGCTTAGGGCGTTGACTTCTATGGCCGTACCTATTCGATCTGGTGGAGCAACGCCATAGAGTCAAGCACTGGTTGCCCGGAACGTAGAGATGACCATAACTTCACACAGGTTGCTATTATTCGTTTTATACGATGGAAAGGCTGTTGTATTTATTTTGTATTTTATGCTTCTGGCTTTGACTTCTAAGGCCCTAACTCTTCGATCTGGTAGAGCAATGCCTCAGAGTTAAGTCTAGGATTCTAGGAACGTAGAAATGGGCATTACTTTCACACTGGTTGCAATTATTCCTACTATACGATGGAAAGGCTGTTGTATTTTTATTGTATTTTATGCTTCTAGCGCTGACTTCTTTGGACCTAACTATTCGATCTGGTGTAGCAACGCCCCAGAGTGAAGCCTAGGTTGCCCGGCGCGTAGGAATGACCATAACTTTCACACTGGTTGCAATTATTCGCTTTATACGGTGGTAAAGCTGTTGTATTTATATTGTATTTTATGCTTCTGGCGTTGACTTGTTAGGCCCTAACTATTCGATCTCGTGGAGCAACGCCCACGAGTGAAAACTAGGTTGCCCGGAACGTAGAAATGACCACTACTTTCACACTGTTTGCAAATATAGATTATATACGATGGAAAAGCTGTAGTATTTAAGTTGTATTTTATGCTTCTGGCGTTAACTTCTAAGGCCGTAGCTATTCCATGTGGTGGAGCAATGCCCTAGAGTCAGGCCTAGGTTGCCCGGAACGTAGAAATGACCGTCAGCTTCACTCTGGTTGCAATTGTTCGTGTTATACGGTGGAAAAACTGTTTTATTTTTATTGCATCTTATGCTTCGGGCGTAGACTTCTAAGGCCCAAGCTATTCGATCTGGTGGAGCAACGCTCTAGAGTGAAGCCTAGGTAGCCCGGAACGTAGAAATGACCATTACCTTCACACTGCTTGCAATTAGACATTTTATACGATGGAAAGACTGTTGTACTTATGTTGTCTTTTATGCTTCTGGCGTCGAAGTCTAAGTCCCTAGCTATTCGATGTGGTGAAATAACGCCCTAGAGTGAAGCCTAGGTTGCCCGGAACGTAGAACTGACCATAACTTTGACACTGTTTGCAATCATTCATTTTATACGATGGAAAAGCTGTTGTATTTATATTGTATTTTATGCTTCTGGAGTTGACTTCTATGGCCGTAGCTGTTCGATGTGGTGGAGCAACACCCAAGAGTGAAACCTAGGTTGCCCGGAACGTAGAAATGACCATAACTTTCAGACTGGCTGCTATTATTCCTGATATACGATGAAAAAAATGTTGTATTTTTAATGTATTTTATGTTTCGGGCGTTGACTTCTAAGACCCTAACTATTCGATCTGGTGGAGCAACGCTCTAGAGTGAAGCCTAGGTTGCCCGGAATGTAGAAATGACCATTACCTTCACACTGCTTCTAATTATACATTTTATGCGATGGAAAAACTGTTGTACTTATGTTGTATTTTATTCTTCTGGCGTTGAATTCTAACTCCCTAGCTATTCGATCTGGCGGAGCAACGGCCTAGAGTGAAGCCTAGGTTACCCGGAACATAGAAATGACCAGTACCTTCACAGTGATTGCAGCTTTCCTGTTATACGATGGAAAAACTGTTGCATTTTTATTGTGTTTTATGCTTCTGGCGTTGTATTCAAAGTCCCTAACTATTCGATCTGGTGTAGCAACGCCCTGGAGTTAAGGGTAGGTTGCCCGGAACGCAGAAATGGCCATTACTTTCACACTGGTTGCAATTATTCCTTTTATACGATGGAAAAACTGTTGTATTTTTATTGTATTTTGTGCTTCTGGCGTTAAATTCTAAGTCCCTAACTAAGCGATCTGGTGGAGCGACGCCCTACAGTTAAGCCTAGGTTGCCCGGAACGTAGAAATGACCTTTACTTTCACAATGTTTGCAAATATACATCATATACGATGGAAAAGCTGTTGTATTTATATTGTATTTTATGCTTCTGGCGTTGACTTCTTAGGCCCTAACTATTCGATCTGCTGGAACAACGCCCTAGAGTGAAGCCTAGGTTGCCCGGAATGTAGAAATGACCATAACTTTCACACTGGTTGCAATTATTCGTTTTATACGATGGAAAAGCTGTTGTATCTATTTTGTATTTTATTTTTCTGGCGTTGACTTCTGTGGCCCTAGCTATTCGATCTGGTGGAGCAACGCCCTAGAGTGAAGCCTAGGTTGCCCGGAACGTAGAAATGTCCATCACCTTCACGCTTGTGGCAGTTATTCCTGATATACGAAGGAAAAACTGTTGTATTTTTATTGTATTTTATGTTTCGGGCGATGACTTCTAAGGCCGTAGCTATTCCACGTGGTGGAGCAACGCCCTAGAGTGAAGCCTAGGTTGCTCGGAACGTGGAAATGGCCATTACTTTCACCCTGGTTGCAATTATTCGCTTTATACGATGGAAAAAGTGTTGTACATAAATCGTACTTTATTCTTCTGGCGTTGACTTCTTAGGACCTAACTATTCGATCTGGTGGAACAACGCCATAGGGTGAAACCTAGGTTGCCCGGAACGTAGAAATGACCATACCTTTCACACTCGTGCAATTATTCGTTTTAGACGATGGAAAAACTATTGTATTTGTTTTGTACTTTATGCCTCTGGCGTTGACTTCTTAGGCCCTAACTATTCGATCTAGAGGACAAACGCCCCAGTGTGAAGCCTAGGTCGCCCGGAACGTAGAAATGACAATCACTTTCACTCTGGTTGCTATTATTCCTGTTATACGATGCAAAAACTGATTTATTTTTATTGTATTTTATGCCTCGGGCGTTGACTTCTAAGGCCCTAGCTATTCGATATGGTGGAGCAACGCCCTAGAGTGAAGTCTAGGTCGCCGGAACGTAGAGATGACCAGTACTTTCATACTGGTTGCAGTTATTCCTGTTATACGATGGAAAACTGTGGCATTTTTATTGTATTTTCTGCTTCTGGCGTTGACTTCTTAGGCCCTAACTATCCGATCTGGTGGAGCAACGCCCTGGAGTGAAGCCTAGGTTACCCGGAACGTAGAAATGACCATTACCCTCACACTGTTTGCAAATATACATTATATACGATGGAAAAGCTGTTGTATCTATTTTGTATTTTATGTTTCTGGCGCTGGCTTCTTAGGTCCTAACTATTGGATCTGGTGGAGCAACGCCCAGGGGTGAATCCTAGGTTTAGCGGAACGTAGAAATGACCATAACTTTCACACTGGTTTCAATTATTCGTTTTATACAATGGAAAACTGTTCTATTTATTTTGTATTTTATGCTTCGGGCGATGACTTCTAATGCCGTAACTATTCGATCTCGTCGAGCAACGCCCTAGAGTGAAGCCTAGGTTTCCCGGAACGTAGAGATGACTATTACCTTCACACTGTTTGCGATTATTCATTTTATACGATGGTAAAACTGTTGTACATATATCGTATTTTATGCTTCTGGCGTTGACTTCTTAGGCCCTCACTATTCGATCAGGTGGAGCAACGCCCTAGGGTGAAGCCTATGTTGCCCGGAACGTAGAAATGACCATAACTTTCATACTGGATGCAATTATTCGTTTTATACGATGGAAAAACTGTTGTATTTATTTTGTATTTGGTGCTTCTGGCGTTGACTTCTTAGGCCCTAACTGTTGGATGTGGTGGACCAACGCCCTAGAGTGAAGCCTAGGTTGCCCGAAACGGAGAAATGACCATATCTTTCAGACTGGTTGCAATTATTCGTTTTATACGATCGAAAAACTGTTGTATTTTTATTGTATTTTATGCTTCTGGCGTTGACTTCTAAGTCCCTAGCTATTCGATCTGGTGGAGCAACGCTCTAGAGTGAAGCCTAGGTTGCCCGGAATGTAGAAATGACCATTACCTTCACACTGCTTCTAATTATACATTTTATGCGATGGTAAAACTGTTGTACTTATGTTGTATTTTATTCTTCTGGCGTTGAATTCTAACTCCCTAGCTATTCGATCTGGCGGAGCAACGGCCTAGAGTGAAGCCTAGGTTACCCGGAACATAGAAATGACCAGTACCTTCACAGTGATTGCAGCTTTCCTGTTATACGATGGAAAAACTGTTGCATGTTTATTGTGTTTTATGCTTCTGGCGTTGTATTCAAAGTCCCTAACTATTCGATCTGGTGGAGCAACGCCCTGGAGTTAAGGGTAGGTTGCCCGGAACGCAGAAATGGCCATTACTTTCACACTGGTTGCAATTATTCCTTTTATACGATGGAAAAACTGTTGTATTTTTATTGTATTTTGTGCTTCTGGCGTTAAATTCTAAGTCCCTAACTAAGCGATCTGGTGGAGCGACGCCCTACAGTTAAGCCTAGGTTGCCCGGAACGTAGAAATGACCTTTACTTTCACAATCTTTGCAAATATACATCATATACGATGGAAAAGCTGTTGTATTTATATTGTATTTTATGCTTCTGGCGTTGACTTCTTAGGCCCTAACTATTCGATCTGCTGGAACAACGCCCTAGAGTGAAGCCTAGGTTGCCCGGAACGTAGAAATGACCATAACTTTCACACTGGTTGCAATTATTCGTTTTATACGATGGAAAAGCTGTTGTATCTATTTTGTATTTTATTTTTCTGGCGTTGACTTCTGTGGCCCTAGCTATTCGATCTGGTGGAGCAACGCCCTAGAGTGAAGCCTAGGTTGCCCGGAACGTAGAAATGTCCATCACCTTCACGCTTGTGGCAGTTATTCCTGATATACGAAGGAAAAACTGTTGTATTTTTATTGTATTTTATGTTTCGGGCGATCACTTCTAAGGCCGTAGCTATTCCATGTGGTGGAGCAACGCCCTAGAGTGAAGCCTAGGTTGCTCGGAACGTGGAAATGGCCATTACTTTCACCCTGGTTGCAATTATTCGCTTTATACGATGGAAAAAGTGTTGTACATAAATCGTACTTTATTCTTCTGGCGTTGACTTCTTAGGACCTAACTATTCGATCTGGTGGAACAACGCCATAGGGTGAAACCTAGGTTGCCCGGAACGTAGAAATGACCATACCTTTCACACTCGTGCAATTATTCGTTTTAGACGATGGAAAAACTATTGTATTTGTTTTGTATTTTATGCCTCTGGCGTTGACTTCTTAGGCCCTAACTATTCGATCTAGAGGACAAACGCCCCAGTGTGAAGCCTAGGCCGCCCGGAACGTAGAAATGACCATCACTTTCACTCTGGTTGCAATTATTCCTGTTATACGATGCAAAAACTGATTTATTTTTATTGTATTTTATGCCTCGGGCGTTGACTTCTAAGGCCCTAGCTATTCGATATGGTGGAGCAACGCCCTAGAGTGAAGTCTAGGTCGCCGGAACGTAGAGATGACCAGTACTTTCATACTGGTTGCAGTTATTCCTGTTATACGATGGAAAACTGTGGCATTTTTATTGTATTTTCTGCTTCTGGCGTTGACTTCTTAGGCCCTAACTATCCGATCTGGTGGAGCAACGCCCTGGAGTGAAGCCTAGGTTACCCGGAACGTAGAAATGACCATTACCTTCACACTGTTTGCAAATATACATTATATACGATGGAAAAGCTGTTGTATCTATTTTGTATTTTATGTTTCTGGCGCTGGCTTCTTAGGTCCTAACTATTGGATCTGGTGGAGCAACGCCCAGGGGTGAATCCTAGGTTTAGCGGAACGTAGAAATGACCATAACTTTCACACTGGTTTCAATTATTCGTTTTATACAATGGAAAACTGTTCTATTTATTTTGTATTTTATGCTTCGGGCGATGACTTCTAATGCCGCAACTATTCGATCTCGTCGAGCAACGCCCTAGAGTGAAGCCTAGGTTTCCCGGAACGTAGAGATGACTATTACCTTCACACTGTTTGCGATTATTCATTTTATACGATGGTAAAACTGTTGTACATATATCGTATTTTATGCTTCTGGCGTTGACTTCTTAGGCCCTAACTATTCGATCAGGTGGAGCAACGCCCTAGGGTGAAGCCTATGTTGCCCGGAACGTAGAAATGACCATAACTTTCATACTGGATGCAATTATTCGTTTTATACGATGGAAAAACTGTTGTATTTATTTTGTATTTGGTGCTTCTGGCGTTGACTTCTTAGGCCCTAACTGTTGGATGTGGTGGACCAACGCCCTAGAGTGAAGCCTAGGTTGCCCGAAACGGAGAAATGACCATATCTTTCAGACTGGTTGCAATTATTCGTTTTATACGATGGAAAAGCTGTTGTATCTATTTTGTATTTTATGTTTCTGGCGCTGACTTCTTAGGTCCTAACTATTGGATCTGGTGGAGCAACGCCCAGGGGTGAATCCTAGGTTTAGCGGAACGTAGAAATGACCATGACTTTCACACTGGTTGCACTTATTCGTTCTATACGATGGAAAAACTGTTGTATTTATTTTGTATTTGGTGCTTCTGGCGTTGACTTCTTAAGCCCTAACTACTGGATCTGGTGGACCAACGCCCTAGAGTGAAGCCTAGGTTGCCCGGAACGTAGAAATGACCATATATTTCACACTGGTTGCAATTATGCCAGTTATACGATGGTAAAACTGTTATATTTTTGTTGTATTTTATGCGTCTGGAGTTGTTTTCTAAGGCCCCAACAATTCGAGCTCGTGGAGCATCGCCCTAGAGTGAAGCCTAGGCTACCCGGAACATAGAAATGACCAGTACTTTCACACTGGTTGCAACTTTCCTGCTATACGATGGAAAAACGGTTGTATTTATATTTTACTTTATGCTTCTCTCGAAGACTTCTTAGGCCC
The DNA here is from genome assembly GCF_051401765.1 of Calliopsis andreniformis. Lineage (NCBI taxonomy): Eukaryota > Metazoa > Arthropoda > Insecta > Hymenoptera > Andrenidae > Calliopsis > Calliopsis andreniformis. Next base: position 23,474,080 of record NW_027480422.1, read on the forward strand.
TAACTACTCTATCTGGTGGAACAACGCCCTAGAGTGAAGCCTAGGTTACCCGGAACATAGAAATGACCAGTACTTTCATACTGGTTGCAACTTTCCTGTTATACGATGGAAAAACTGTTGCATTTTTATTGTAGTTTATGCTTCTGGCGTTGTATTCAAAGTCCCTAACTATTCGATCTGGAGGAGCAACGCCCTGGAGTTAAGCCAAGGTTGCCCGGAACGTAGAAATGACCATAACTTTCACACTGGTTGCAATAATTCGTTCTATACAATGGAAAAACTGTTCAATTTATTTTGTATTTCATGCTTCGGGCGTTGACTTCTAAGTCACTAACTATGCGATCTGGTGGAGCAAAGCCCTACAGTTAAGCCTAGGTTGGCCGGAACGTAGAAATGACCATTACTTTCACACTGGTTGCAATTATTCCTTTTATACGATGTAAAGACTGTTGCATTTTTATTGCATTTTATGCTCCTGGCGGTTACTTCTTAGGCCCTAACTATTCGATCTGGTGGAGCAACGCCCTAGGGTGAAGCCTACGTTGTCCGGAACGTAGAAATGACCATAACGATCAGACTGATTGGAATTATTCGTTTTATACGATGGAAAGACTGTTGTATTTATATTGTATTTTATAGTTATGGCGTTGTCTTCTAGGGCCGTTGCTATTCGATGTGGTTGAGGAACGCCCTAGAGTGAAGCCTAGGATGCCCGGAACGTAGAAATGACCATAGCTTTCACTCTGGTTGCAATTACTCCTGTTATACAAAGGAAACGCTGTTGTATTTATATTGTATTTTATGCTTCTGGCTTTGACTTCTAAGGTCCTAGCTATTCGATCTGTTGGGGCAACGTCCAAGAGTGAAGCCTATGTTGCGCGAGACGTAGAAATGACCATTACCTTCACGCTTGTTGCAATTATGCCTGTTATACGATGGAAAAACTGATATATTTTCATTGTATTTTATGCTTCTGGCGTTGAATTCTAAGTCCCTAAGTATTCGATCTGGTGGACCAACGTCTTAGAGTGAAGCGTAGGTTGCCAGGAACGTAGAAATGTCCACTACTTTCCACTGTTTGCAATTATTCCTGTTATACGATGTAAATACTGTTGTATTTTTAACGTGTTTTATGCTTCTGGCGTTGACTTCAAAGACCGTAGCTACTCGATGTGGTGGAGCAACGCCCTAGAGTGAAGCCTAGGTTGCCCGGAACGTAGAAATGACTATCACTTTCACACTGGTTGCAATTATTCCTGTTATACGATGGAAAAACTGTTATACCTTAATTGTATTTTATGCTTCGGGCGTTGGCTTCTATGGCCCTACCTATTAGATCTGGTGGAGCAACGCCCTAGAGTCAAGCCTAGGATGCCCGGATCGTAGACATGACCATTACGTTCACACTGGTTGCAATTATTCGTTTTATACGATGGAAAAACTGATGTATTTTCATTGTATTTTATGCTTCTGGCTTTGACTTCTAAGGCCCTAACTATTCGATCTCGTGGAGCAACGCCCTAGAGTGAAGCCTAGGTTGCCCTGAACGTAGAAATGGCCATCACTTTCACACTGGTTGCCGTTATTCCTGTTATACGATGGAAAAACTGTGGCATTTTTATTGTATTTTATGCTTCTGGCGTTGAATTCTAAGTCCCTAACTATGGGATCTCGTGGAGCAACGCCCTGGAGGGAAAACTAGGTTGCCCGGAACGTAGAAATGACAATTACTTTCACACTGTTTGCAAATATACATTATATACGAACGGAAAGCTGTAGTATTTAAATTGTATTTTATGATTCTGGCGTTAACTTCTAAGGCCGTAGCTATTCTATGTGGTGGAGCAATGCCCTAGAGTCAAGCCTAGGTTGCCCGGAACGTAGAAATGACCGTCAGCTTCACTCTGGTTGCAATTATTCCTGTTATACGGTGGAAAAACTGTTGTATTATTATTGCATCTTATGCTTCGGGCGTAGACTTCTAAGGCCCTAACTATTCGATCTGGTGGAGCAACGTCCTAGGGTGAAGCCTAGGCTGCCCGGAACGTAGAAATGACCATTACTTTCACACTGGTTGCAATTTTTCCTGTTATACGATGGAAAAGCTGTTGTATTTACATTGTACTTTATGCTCCGGGCGTTGACTTCTAAGGCCCTAACTATTCGATCTGGTGGAGCAACGCCCTAGAGTGAAGCCTAGGTTGCCCGGAACGTAGAAATGGCCATAACTTTCACACGGGTTGTAATTACTCGTCTTATACGATGGAAAAGCTATTGTATTTATATTGTATTTTATGCTTCTGGCGTTGACTTCTGAGGCCGTAGCTATTCGATGTGGTGGAGCTACGCCCGAGAGAGAAGCCTAGGTTGCCCGGAACGTAGAAATGACCATATCTTTCACACTGGTTGCAATTATTCCTGTTATACGATGGAAAAACTATTGCATTTATATTGTATTTTATGCTTCTGGCGTTGACTTGTTAGGCCCTAACTAGTGGATCTGGTGGAGCAACGCCCTAGGGTGAAGCATAGGTTGCCCGGAACGTGGAAATGAACATAACTTTCATACTGGTTGCAATTATTCCTGTTATACGATGGAAAAACTGTTGTATTTTAATACATTTTATGCTTCGGGCGTTGACTTCTAACGCCCTAACTATTGGATCTGGTGGACCAACGCTCTAGAGTGTAGTGTAAGTTGCCAGGAACGTAGAAATGACCATCACTTTCACACTGTTTGCAATTATTCCTGTTATACGATGGAAAAACTGTTGTATTTATATTGTATATTATGCTTCTGGCGTTGACTTCTAAGGCCGTAGCTATTCGATGCGGTGTAGCAACGCCCAAGGGTGAAGTCTAGGTTGCCCGGAACGTTGGAATGACCATTACTTGCACACTGTTAGTAATTATTCATTTTATACAATGTAAAAACTGTTGTATTTATATTGTATTTTAAGATTCTGGCGGTGACTTCTATGGCACTCACTATTCGATGTGGTGAAGAAACGCCCTAGAGCGAAACCTAGGTTTCCCGGAACGTAGAAATGACCATTACTTTCACACTGGTTGCAATTACTCGTCTTATACGATGGAAAAGCTGTTGCATTTATATTGTATTTTATGCTTCTGGCGTTGACTTCTTAGGCCCTAACTATTCGATCTGGTAGAGCAACGCCCTAGAGTGAAGCCTGGATTGCCCGGAACGTAGAAATGACCATAACTTTCACACTGGTTGCATATTCTCCTGTTATACGATGGAAAAGCTGTTGTATTTACATTGTACTTTATGCTTCTGCCGTTGACTTCTTAGGCCCTAACTAGTGGATCTGATGGAGCAACGCCCTAGGGTGAAGCCTAGGTTGCGCGGAACTTAGTAATGACCATAACTTTCGTACTGGTTGCAATTATTCGTCTTATACGATGGAAAAACTGTTGTATTTATTTTGTATTTCATGCTTCTGGCGTTTCCTTCTTAGGCCCTAACTAGTGGATCTGGTCGAGCAACGCCCTACGGTGAAGCCTAGGTTGCCCGGAACGTAGAAATGACCATACCTTTCATACTGGTTGCAATTATTCGTTTTATACAATGGAAAAACTGTTGTATTTTTATTGTATTTTATGCTTCGGGCGTTGACTTCTAATGCGCTAACTATTGGATCTGGTGGAGCAACGCCCTAGGGTGAAGCCGAGGTTGGCCGGAACGTAGAAATGACCATAACTTTCACACTGGTTGCAATTACTCCTGTTATACGATGGAAAAGCTGTTGTATTTACATTGTACTTTATGCTTCGGGCGTTGACTTCTAAGGCCCTAACTATTCGATCTGGTGGAGCAACGCCCTAGGGTGAAGCCTAGGTTGCCCGGAACGTAGAAATGACCATAACATTCATACTGGTTGCAATTATTCGTTTTATACGATGGAAAAACTGTTGTACTTATATTGTATTTTATGCTTCTGGCGTTGACTTCTTAGGCCCTAACTAGTGGATCTGATGGAGCAACGCCCTAGGGTGAAGCCTAGGTTGCCCGGAACTTAGTAATGACCAAAACTTTCGTACTGGTTGCAATTTTTCCTGTTATACGATGGAAAAGCTGTTGTATTTACATTGTACTTTATGCTTCGGGCGTTGACTTCTAAGGCCCTAACTATTCGATCTGGTGGAGCAACGCCCTAGAGTGAAGCCTAGGTTGCCCGGAACGTAGAAATGTCCATAACTTTCACACGGGTTGTAATTACTCGTCTTGTACGATGGAAAAGCTGTTGTATTTATATTGTATTTTATGCTTCTGGCGTTGACTTCTGAGGCCGTAGCTATTCGATGTGGTGGAGCAACGCCCGAGAGAGAAGCCTAGGTTGCCCGGAACGTAGAAATGACCATATCTTTCACACTGGTTGCAATTATTCCTGTTATACGATGGAAAAACTATTGCATTTATATTGTATTTTATGCTTCTGGCGTTGACTTCTTAGGCCCTAACTAGTGGATCTGGTGGAGCAACGCCCTAGGGTGAAGCATAGGTTGCCCGGAACGTGGAAATGAACATAACTTTCATACTGGTTGCAATTATTCCTGTTATACGATGGCAAAACTGTTGTATTTTTATTACATTTTATGCTTCGGGCGTTGACTTCTAAGGCCCTAACTATTCGATCTGGTGGAGGAACGCCCTAGGGTGAAGCCTAGGCTGCCCGGAACGTAGAAATGACCATAACTTTCATACTGGTTGCACTTATTCGTTTTATACGATGGAAAGACTGTTGTATTTATACTGTATTTTATGCTTCTGGCGTTGACTTCTAAGGCCCTAACTATTCGATGTGGTGGAGCATTGCCCTAGAGCAAAACCTAGGTTGCCCGGAACGTAGAAATGACCATACCTTTCACACTGGTTGCAATTATTCCTGTTGTACGATGGAAAAACTGTTGTATTTTTATTATATTTTATGCCTCTGGCGTTGACCTCTAAGGCCGTTGCTATTCGATGTGGTGGAACAACGCCCTAGAGAGAAGCCTAGGTTGCCCGGAACGTAGAAATGACCATATCTTTCACACTGGTTGCAAATATTCCTGTTATACGATGGAAAAGCTGTTGTATTTATATTGTATTTTACGCTTCTGGCGTTGACTCCTTAGGCCCTAACTATTCGATCTGTCGGAGCAACTCCCTGGAGTGAAGCCTAGGTTGCCCGGAACGTAGAAATGACCATAACTTTCACAGCGGTTGCACTTATACGTTTTATAAAATGGAAAAACTGTTGTATTTATTTTGTATTTTATGCTTCTGGCGTTGACTTCTAAGTCCCTTGCTATTCGATCTGGTGGAGCAACGCCCTTGAGCGAAGCCTAGGTTGCCCGGAACGTAGAACTGGCCTGTACTTTCACACTGGTAGCAATTATTCCTGTTATACGGTGGAAAAACTGTTGTACTTATGATGTGTTTTATGCTTCTGGCGTCGAATTCTAAGACCCTAACTATTCGATCTCGTGGAGCAACGCCGTAGGGTGAAGCCTAGGTTGCGCGGAACGTGGAAATGACCATTACCTTCACACTGTTTGCAAATATACATTATATACGATGGAAAAGCTGTTGTATCTATTTTGTATTTTATGCTTCTGGCGCTGGCTTCTTATGTCCTAACTATTGGATCTGGTGGAGCAACGCCCAGGTGTGAAGCCTAGGTTGAGCGGAACGTAGAAATAACCATATCTTTCACACTGGCTTCAATTATTCGTTTTATACAATGGAAAAACTGTTCTATTTATTTTGTATTATATGCTTCTGGAGTCGACTTCTTAGGCCCTAACTATTCGATCTGTTGGAACAACGCCCTAGAGTGAAGCCTAGGTTGCCCGGAACGTAGAAATGACCGTAACTTTCACACTGGTTGCAAATATTCGTTTTATACAATGGAAAAACTGTTGTACGTATATCGTATTTTATGCTACTGGCGTTGACTTCTTAGGCCCTAACTATTCGATCTGGTGGAGCAACGCCCTAGGGTGAAGCCTAGGTTGCCAGGAACGTAGAAACGACCATAACTTTCATACTGGTTGCAATTATTCGTTTTATACGATGGGAAAACGGTTGTATTTATATTGTATTTTATGCTTCTGGCGCTCACTTCTAAGGCCGTTGCTATTCGATGTGGTGGGACAACGCCCTAGAGTGAAGCCTAGGTTGCCCGGAATTCAGAAATGACCATAACTTTCACACTGTTTGCAATTATTCGTTTTATACAATGGAAAAACTGTTGTATTTATTTTGTATTTGGTGCTTCTGGCGTTGACTTCTTAGGCCCTGACTATTGGATGTGGTGGACCAACGCACTAGAGTGAAGTCTGTGTTGCCCGGAACGTAGAAATGACCATATCTTTCACACTGGTTGCAATTATGCCAGTTATACGATGGTAAAACTGTTGTATTTTTATTGTATTTTATGCGTCTGGAGTTGACTTGTAAGGCCCTAGCTATTCGATCTGGTGGAGCAACGCCCTTGAGCGAAGCCTGGGTTGCCCGGAACGTAGAAATGACCTGTACTTTCACACAGGTTGCAATTATTCCTGTTATACGATGGAAAAACTGTTGTACTTATGTTGTATTTTATGCTTCTGGTGTCGAATTCTAAGTCCCTAACTATTCGATCTGGTGGATCAACGCCCTAGAGTGACGCCTCGGTTGCCCGGAATGTAGAAATGACCGTTACTTTCATACTGTTGGCAAATATACATTATATACAATGGAAAAACTGTTGTATCTATTTTATATTTTATGCTTCTGGCGCTGACTTCTTAGGTCCTAACTTTTGGATCTGGTGGAGCAACGCCCAGCAGTGAAGACCGGGTTGCCGGGAACGTAGAAATGACCATCACCATCACTCTGGCTGCAATTATTCCTGTTATACGATGGAAAAGCTGTAGTATCTTTATTGTGTTTTATGCTTCTGTCGTTGGCTCCTTAGGCCCTAACTATTGGATCTGGAGGACCAACGCCCTAGAGTGAAGGCTAGGATGCGCGCAACGTGGAAATGACCATCACGTTCACATTTGTTGCAATTATTCCCATTATACGATGGAAAAACTGTTGTATTTTTATTGTATTTTATGTTTCGGGCGTTGACTTCTAAGGCCCTAGCTATTCGATATGGTGGAGCTACGCCCTAGAGTGAAGCCTAGGTTCCCCGGAAAGTAGAAATGACCATTACCTTCACACTGTTTGCGATTATTCATTTTATACGTTGGTAAAACTGTTGTACATATATCGTATTTTTTGCTTCTGGCGTTGACTTCTTAGGCCCTAACTGTTCGATCAGGTGGAGCAACGCCCTAGTGTGAAGCCTAGGTTGCCCGGAACGTAGAAATGACCATAACTTTCATACTGGTTGCAATTACTCGTTTTATACGGTGGAAAAACTGTTGTATTTATTTTGTATTTGGTGCTTCTGGCGTTGACTTCTCAGGCCCTAACTGTTGCATGTGGTGGACCAACGCCCTAGAGTGAAGCCTAGGTTGCGCGGAACGTAGAAATCACCATATCTTTCACACTGGTTGCAATTATGCCAGTTATACGATGGTAAAACTGTTGTATTTTTATTGTATTTTGTGCGTCTGGAGTTGTTTTCTTAGGCCCCAACTATTCGACCTGGTGGAGCAACGCCCTACGGTGAAGCCTAGGTTGCCCGGAACGTAGAAATGACCATCACCATCACTCTGGCTGCAATTATTCCTGTTATACGATGGAAAAGCTGTTGTATCTTTATTGTATTTTATGCTTCTGTCGTTGACTCCTTAGGCCCTAACTATTGGATCTGGTGGACCAACGCCCTAGAGTGAAGGCTAGGATGCCCGCAACGTGGAAATGACCATCACGTTCACATTTGTTGCAATTATTCCCATTATACGATGGAAAAACTGTTGTATTTTTATTGTATTTTATGTTTCGGGCGTTGACTTGTAAGGCCCTAGCTATTCGATATGGTGGAGCAACGCCCTAGAGTGAGGCCTAGGTCGTCCGAAACGTAGAAATGACCATTACTTTCACTCTGGTTGCAACTATTCATGCTATACGATGGAAAAACTGTTGTATTTTTATTGTATTTTATGCTTCTGGTGTTGACTTCTTACGCCCTAACTATTCGATCTGGTGGAGCAACGCCCTGGAATGAAGCCTGGGTTGTCCGGAACGTAGAAATGTCGGTCACCTTCACACTGTTTGCAAATATACATTATATACGATGGAAAAGCTGTTGTATCTATTTTGTATTCTATGCTTCTGGCACTGACTTCTTAGGTCCTAGCCATTCGATCTGGTGGAGCAACGCCCAGGGGTGAAGCCTAGGTTGCCCAGAACGTAGAAATGACCATTACCTTCACAGTGCTTGCAATTATACATTTTATACGATGGAAAAACTGTTGTATTTTTATTGTATGTTATGCTTCTGGCGTTGACTTCTAAGTCCCTTGCTATTCGATCTGGTGGAGCTACTCCCTAGAGTGAAGCCTAGGTTCCCCGGAAAGTAGAGATGACCATTACCTTCACACTGTTTGCGATTATTCATTTTATACGTTGGTAAAACTGTTCTACATATATCGTATTTTTTGCTTCTGGCGTTGACTTCTTAGGCCCTAACTGTTCGATCAGGTGGAGCAACGCCCTAGGGTGAAGCCTGGGTTGCCCGAAACGTAGAAATGACCATATCTTTCACACTGGTTGCAATTATCCCTGTTATACGATGGAAATGCTGTTGTATTTTTACTGTATTTTATGCTACTGGCGTTGACTTCTTAGGCCCTAACTATTCGATCTGGTGGAGCAACGCCCTGGAGTGAAGCCTAGGTTGCCCGGAAAGTGGAAATGACCATTACCTTCACACTGTTTGCAAATATACATTATATACGGTGGAAAAGCTATTGTATCTATTTTGTATTTTATGCTTCTGGCGTTGACTTCTGAGGCCCTAGCTATTCGATCTGGTGGAGTAACGCCCTAGGGTGAAGCCTAGGTTGCCCGGAACGTAGAAATGACCATAACTTTCATACTGGTTGCAATTACTCGTTTTATACGGTGGAAAAACTGTTGTATTTATTTTGTATTTGGTGCTTCTGGCGTTGACTTCTCAGGCCCTAACTGTTGGATGTGGTGGACCAACGCCCTAGAGTGAAGCCTAGGTTGCGCGGAACGTAGAAATCACCATATCTTTCACACTGGTTGCAATTATGCCAGTTATACGATGGTAAAACTGTTGTATTTTTATTGTATTTTGTGCGTCTGGAGTTGTTATCTTAGGCCCCAACTATTCGACCTGGTGGAGCAACGCCCTAGGGTGAAGCTTAGGTTGCACGGAACGTAGAAATGACCATCACCATCACTCTGGCTGCAATTATTCCTGTTATACGATGGAAAAGCTGTTGTATCTTTATTGTATTTTATGCTTCTGTCGTTGACTCCTTAGGCCCTAACTATTGGATCTGGTGGACCAACGCCCTAGAGTGAAGCCTAGGTTGCCCGGAACGTAGAAATGACAATTACCTTCCACTGTTTGTGATTATTCATTTTATACGATATAAAAGCTGTTGTATTTATATTGAATTTTATGTTTCGGGCGTTGACTTCTAAGGCCCTAACTATTCGATCTGGTGGAGCAACGCCCTAGAGTGAAGCCTATGTTGCCCGGAAAGTAGAAATGACCTTTACTTTCACACTGTTTGCAAATATACATTATACACGATGGAAGAGCTGTTGTATTTATATTGCATTTTATGCTTCGGGCGTTGACTTCTAAGGCCCTAACTATTCGATCTGATGGAGGAACGCCCTAGAGTGAAGCCTAGGTTGCCCGGAACGTAGGAATTACCATTACCTTCACACTGCTTGTGATTATTCATTTTATACGATATAAAAGCTGTTGTATTTATATTGTATTTTATGTTTCGGGCGTTGACTTCTAAGGCCCTAACTATTCGATCTGGTGGAGCAACGCCCTAGAGTGAAGCCTATGTTGCCAAGAACGTGGAAATGACCATTACCTACACACTGCTTGCAATTATTCATTTTATCCGATGGTAAAACTGTTGTACTTATGTTGTATTTTATTCTTCTGGCGTTGAATTCTAAGTCCCTAAATATTCGATCTGGTGGAGCAACGCCCTGCAGTGAAGCCTAGGTTGCCCGGAACGTAGAAATGACCATTTCCTACACACTGTTTGCAAATATACATTATATACCATGGAAAAGCTGTTGTATCTATTTTGTATTTTATGCTTCTGGCGCTGACTTCTTAGTCCCTAGCTATTCGGTCAGGTGGAGCATCGCCCTAGGGTGAAGCCTAGGTTGCCCGGAACGTAGAAATGACCATCACCTTCACTCTGGTTGCAATTATTCCTTTTATACGATGGAAAAACTGTTGTATTTTTCTTGTATTTTATGCTTCTGGCGTTGACGTCTAAGTCCCTTGCTTTTCGATCTGGTGGAGCAACGCCCTTTAGCGAAGCCTAGGTTGCCCGGAACGTAGAAATGACCTGTACTTTCACACTGGCTGCAATTATTCCTGTTATACGATGGGAAAACTGTTGTACTTATGTTGCACTTTATGCTTCAGCCGTTGACTTCTAAGGCCGTAGCTATTCGATATAGTGGAGCTACGCCCTAGGGTGAAGCCTAGGTTGCGCGGAACGTAGAAATAACCATGCCTTTCACACTGGTTGCATTTATTCCTGTTATACGAAGGAAAAACTGTTGTATTTATATTATATTTTATGCTTCAGCCGTTGACTTCTAAGGCCGTAGCTATTCGATATGGTGGAGCAACGCCCTAGAGTGAAGCCGAGGTTGCCCGGAAAGTAGAAATGACCATTACTTCCTCACTGTTTGCAATTATTCATTTTATACGATGGAAAAACTGTTGTATTTTTATTGTATTTTATGCTTCTGGCGTTGACTTCTAAGTCCCTTGCTTTTCGATCTGGTGGAGCAACGCCACTGAGTGAAGCCTATGTTGCCCGGAACGTAGAAATGACCTGTACTTTCACAGTGGTTGCAATTATTCCTATTATACGATGGGAAAACTGTTGTACTTATGTTGTATTTTACGCTTCTGGAGTCGAATTCTAAGTCCCTAACTATTCGATCTGGTGGAGCAACGCCCTAGAGTGAAGCCTAGTTTGCCCGGAACGTAGAAATGACCGTTACTTTCACACTGTTTGCAAATATACATTATAGACGATGGAAAAGCTGTTGCATTTATATTGTATTTCATGCTTCTGGCGTTGACTTCTTAGGTCCTAACTATTTGTTCTGGTGGAGCACCGGCCTAGAGTGAAGCCTAGGCTGCCCAGAACGTAGAAATGACCATTACTTTCACACTGTTTGCAAATATACATTATATACGATGGAAATGCTGTTGTATTTATATTGTATTTTATGCTTCTGCCGTTCACGTCTTGGGTCCTAACTATTTGAGCTGGTGGACCAACGCCCTAGAGTGAAGCCTAGGTTGCACGGAACGTTGTAATGACCATCACTTTCACATTTGTTGCAATTATTCCCGTTATACGACGGATAAACTGTTGTATTTTTATTGTATTTTAGGTTTCGGGCGTTGACTTCTAAGGCCGTAGCTATTCTATCTGGAGGAGCAACGCCCTAGAGTGAAGCCTAGGTTGCCCGGAATGTAGAAATGACCATAGCTTTCACACTGGTTGCAATTATTCCTGTTATACAAGGGAAAAACTGTTGTCTTTATATTGTATTTTATGCTTCTGGCGTTGAATTCTTAGGCCCTAACTATTCGATTTGGTGGAGCAACGCTCTAGAGTGAAGCCTAGGTTGCCCGGAAAGTAGAAATGACCATTACTTCTACAGTGTTTGCAATTATTCATTTTATACAATGGAAAAACTGTTGTATTTTTATTGTTTTTTATAGTTATGGCGTCGAATTCTAAGGCCGTAGCTATTCGATGTGGTGGAGCAATGCCCTAGAGTGAAGCCTAGGATGCCCGAAACGTAGAAATGACCATATCTATCGCACTGTTTGCAATTATTCCCGTTATACGATTGAAAAACTGTTGTATTTTAATTGTATTTTATGCTTCTGGCGTTGACATCTAAGGCCGCAGCTATTCGATGTGGTGGAGCAACGCCCTAGAGTGAAGCCTAGGTTGCCCGGAACGTAGAAATGACAATAACATTCATACTGGTTGCAATTATTCGTTTTATACGATGGAAAAACTGTTGTATTTATATTGTATTTATGCTTCTGGCGTTGACTTCTTAGGTCCTATCTATTTGATCTGGTGGAGCACCGGCCTAGAGTGAAGCCTAGGCTGCCCAGAACGTAGAAATGACCGTTACTTTCACACTGGTTGCAATTATTCCTGTTATACAAGGGAAAAACTGTTGTATTTATATTGTATTTTATGCTTCTGGCGTTGAATTCTTAGGCCCTAACTATTCGATCTGGTGGAGCAACACCCTAGGGTGAAGCCTAGGTTGCCCGGAATGAAGAAGTGTCCATCACTTTCACACTGGTGGCAATTATTCTTGTTATACGATGGAAAAACTGTTGTATTTATTTTGTATCTTATGCCTCAGCCGTTGACTTCTAAGGCCGTAGCTATTCTATGTGGTGGAGCAACGCCCTAGAGTGAAGCCTAGGTTGCCCGGAAAGTAGAAATGACCATTACTTCCACACTGTTTGTAATTATTCATTTTATACAAGGGAAAAACTGTTGTATTTATATTGTATTTTATAATTATGGCGTTGTCTTCTAGGGCTGTAGCTATTCGATGTGGTTGAACAACGCCCTAGAGTGAAGCCTAGGTTACCCGGAACGTAGAAATGACCAGTAGTTTCACACTGGTTGCAGTTATTCCTGTTATACATTGGAAAAACTGTTCTATTTATTTTGAATTTCATGTTTCGGGCGTTGACTTCTAAGGCCCTAACTATTCGATCAGGAGGAGCAACGCCCTAGAGTGAAGCCTAGATTGCCTGGAACGTATAAATGACCATTACTTTCACACTGGTTGCAATTATTCGTTCTATACAATGGAAAAACTGTTTTATTTATTTTCCTATATCATGCTTCGGGCGTTGACTTCTAAGGCCCTAACTATTCGATCTGGTGGAGCAACGCCCTAGAGTGAAGCCTAGATTGCCCGGAACGTATAAATGACCATTGCTTTCACACTGTTTGTAATTATTCATTTTGTACGATGGAAAAGCTGTTGTACTTATGTTGTATTTTATTCTTCTGGCGTTAAACTCTTAGTCCCCAGCTATTCTATCTGGTGAAGCAACGCCCTAAAGTGAAGCCTAGGTTACCCGGATCGTAGAAATGACCAGTACCTTCACACTGGTTGCAGTTGTTCCTGTTATACAATGGAAAAACTGTTACATTTTTATTGTATTTTATCCTTCTGGCGTTGTATTCAAAGTTCCTAACTATTCGATCTGGTGGAGCAACGTCCTACAGCTAAGCCTAGGTTGCCGGGACCGTAGAAATAATTTTTACTTTCACACTCTTTGCAAATATACATCATAGACGATGGAAAAGCTGTTGTATTTATATTGTATTTTATGCTTCTGGCGCTGACTTCTTAGGTCCTAACTGTTGGATCTGGTGGAGCAACGGACAGGTGTGAAGCCTTGGTTGCGCGGAACGTAGAAATGACCATAGCTGTCACACTGGTTTCAATTATTCCTGTTATGCAGTGGAAAAACTGTTGTATTTATATTGTATTTTATGCTTCTGGCATTGACTTCTAAGGCCCTAACTATTCGATGTGGTGGAGCAACGCCCTAGAGTGAAGCCTAGGTTGCCCGGAATGTAGAAATGACCATAGCTTTCACACTGGTTGCAATTATTCCTGTTATACAAGGGAAAAACTGTTGTATTTATATTGTATTTTATGCTTCTGGCGTTGAATTGTTAGGCCCTAACTATTCGATCTGGTGGAGCAACACCCTAGGGTGAAGCCTAGGTTGCCCGGAATGAAGAAGTGACCATCACTTTCACACTTGTGGCAATTATTCTTGTTATACGATGGAAAAACTGTTGTATTTATTTTGTATTTTATGCCTCAGCCGTTGACTTCTAAGGCCGTAGCTATTCTATGTGGTGGAGCAACGCCCTAGAGTGAAGCCTACGTTGCCCGGAAAGTAGAAATGACCATTACTTCCACACTGTTTGCAATTATTCATTTTATGCAATGGAAAAACTGTTGCCTTTATATTGTCTTTTATAGTTATGGCGTCAACTTCTAAGGCCGTACCTATTCGATGTGGTGGAGCAATGCCCTAGAGTGAAGCGTAGGATGCCCGCAACGTAGAAATGACCATACCTTTCACACTGGTTGCAATTATTCCTGTTATACATGGGAAAAACTGTTGTATTTATATTGTGTTTTATGCTTCTGGTGTTGACATCCTGGGCGCAAACTATTCTATCTGGAGGAGCAACGCCCTAGAGTGATGCCTAGGTTGCCCGGAATGTAGAAATGACCATCACTTTCACACTGGTGGCAATTATTCCTGTTATACGATGGAAAAACGTTTGTATTTTTATTGTATTTTATGCTTCGGGCGTTGACTTCTAAGGTCCTAACTATTGGATCTGGTGGAGCAACGCCCTAGGGTGAAGCCTAGGTTGCCCGGAACGTAGAAATGACCATAACTTTCGTACTGGTTGAAATTATTCCTGTTATACGGTGGAAAAGCTGTTGTATTTATATTGTATTTTATGCTTCTGGCGTTGACTTCTAAGGCCATAGCTATTCGATGTGGTCGAGTAACGGCCTAGAGTGAAGCCTAGGTTGCCAGGAACGTAGAAATGACCATATCTTTCACACTGCTTGCAATTATTCCTGTTATACGGTGGAAAAGCTGTTGTATTTATATTGTATTTAATGCTTCTGGCGTTGACTTCTAAGGCCATAGCTATTCGATGTGGTCGAGCAACGCCCTAGAGTGAAGCCTAGGTTGCCCGGAACGTATAAATGACCATTGCTTTCACACTGTTCGTAATTATTCATTTTGTACGATGGAAAAACTGTTGTACTTATGTTGTATTTTATTCTTCTGGCGTTAAACTCTTAGTCCCCAGCTATTCTATCTGGTGGAGGAACGCCCTAAAGTGAAGCCTAGGTTGCCCGGAACGTAGAAATGACCATACCTTTCACACTGGTTGCAATTATTCCTGTTATACAATGGAAAAACTGGTGCATTTTTATTGTATTTTATGCTTCTGGCGTTGTATTCAAAGAGTCTAACTGTTCGATCTGGTGGAGCAACGCCCTGGAGTTAAGCCTAGGTTGCCCGGAAAGTAGAAATGACCCTAACTTTCACACTGTTTGCAATCATTCATTTTATACGATGGGAAAGCTGTTGTATTTATATTGTATTTTACGCTTCTGGAGTTGACTTCTAAGGCCGCAGCTATTCGATGTGATGGAGCAAAGCCCAATAGTGAACCCTAGGTAGCCCGGAACGTAGAAATGACCATTACTTTCACACTGGTTGCAATTATTCATTTTATACGATGGAAAGACTGTTGTATTTATATTGTATTTTATAGTTATGGCATTGTCTTCTAGGGCTGTAGCTATTCGATGTGGTTGAGCAACGCCCTAGAGTGAAGCATAGGTTGCCAGGAACGTAGAAATGGCCATATCTTTCACTATGTTTGCAATTATTCCTGTTATACGGTGGAAAAGCTGTTGTATTTATATTGTATTTAATGCTTCTGGCGTTGACTTCTAAGGCCATAGCTATTCGATTAGGTCGAGTAACAGCCTAGAGTGAAGCCTAGGTTGCCAGGAACGTAGAAATGGCCATATCTTTCACTATGTTTGCAATTATTCCTGTTATACGGTGGAAAAGCTGTTGTATTCATATTGTATTTTATGTTTCTGGCACTGACTTCTAAGGCCCTAACTATTCGATGTGGCGGAGCAACACTCTAGGGTGAAGCCTAGGTTGCCCGGAACGTAGGAATGACCATAACATTCATACTGGTTGCAATAATTCGTTTTATCCGATGGAAAAACTGTTGCATTTTTATTTTATTTTATGCTTCTGGCGTTGACTTCTTAGGCCCTAACTATTGGATCTGGTGGACCAACTCCCTAGAGTGAAGCCTAGCTTGCCCGGAACGTAGAAATGACCATTACTTCCTCACTGTTTGCAATTAGTTATACTATACAGTGGAAAAACTGTTGTATTCATATTGTATTTTATGTTTCTGGCTCTGACTTCTAAGGCCCTAACTATTCGATGTGGCGGTGCAACACTCTAGGGTGAAGCCTAGGTTGCCCGGAACGTAGAAATGACCATAACATTCATACTGGTTGCAATAATTCGTTTTATCCGATGGAAAAACTGTTGTATTTTTATTGTATTTTATGCTTCTGGCGTTGACTTCTAAGGTCCTAGCTATTCGATCTCTTGGAGCAACGTCCAAGCGTGAAGCCCATGTGGCCCGGAACGTAGAAATGACCATCACTTTCACACTGGATGCAATTATTCCTGTTTTACGATGGAAAGACTGTTGTGCTTATATCGTATTTTATGCTTCTGGCGTTGACTTCTTAGGCCCTAACTATTCGATCTGTTGGAACAACGCCCTAGAGTGAGGCCTAGGTTGCCCGGAACGTAGAAATGACCAGTACTTTCGAACTGGTTGCAGTTATTCCTGTTACACAATGGAAAAACTGTTGCATTTTTATTGTATTTTATGCTTCTCGCGTTGTATTCAAAGTCTCTAACTATTCGATCTGATGGAGCAACGCCCTAGAGTGAAGCCTAGGTTGCCCGGAACGTAGAAATGACCATACCTTTCACACTGGTTGCAATTATTCCTGTTATACAAGGGAAAAAACTGTTGTATTTATATTGCGTTTTATGCTTCTGGCGTTGACGTCCTGGGCCCTAACTATTCTATCTGGAGGAGCAACGCCGTAGAGTGAAGCCTAGGTTGCCCGGAACGTATAAATGACCATAACTTTCACACTGGTTGCAATTACTCCTGTTATACGATGGAAAAACTGTTGTATTTGTATTGTATTTTATGCTTCTGACGCTGACATCTTAGACCCTACCTATTCGATCTGGTGGAACAACGCCCTAGAGTGAAGCCTAGGTTGCCCGGAACGTAGAAATAACCATTACTTCCACCCTGTTTGCAATTATTCAATTTATACAATGGAAAAACTGTTGTATTTTTATTGTATTTTATGCTTCTGGCGTTGACTTCTAAGGTCCTAGCTATTCGATCTGGTGGAGCAACGGCCTAGAGTGAAGCCTAGGTTGCCCGGAACGTCGAAATGACCATTACCTTTACACTTGTTGCAATTATTCCTGTTATGCGCTGAAAAACTGACATATTTATATTGTAATTTATGCTTCAGGCGTTGACTTCTAAGGCCGTGGCTAGTCGATGTGGTGGAGCAACGTCCTAGGGTGAAGCCTAGGCTGCGCGGAACGTAGAAATGACCATTACTTTCACACTGGTTCCAATTTTTCCTGTGATACGATGGAAAAACTGTTGTATTTATATTGTACTTTATGCTTCGGGCGTTGACTCCTAAGGCCCTAACTATTCGATCTGGAGGAGCAACGCCCTAGGGTGAAGCCTAGGCTGCCCGGAACGTAGAAATGACCATAACTTTCATACTGGTTGCACTTATTCGTTTTATACGATGGAAAGACTGTTGTATTTATACTGTATTTTATGCTTCTGGGGTTGACTTCTAAGGCCCTAACTATTCGATGTGGTGGAGCAATGCCCTGGAGCAAAACCTAGGTTGCCCGGAACGTAGAAATGACCATATATTTCACACTGGTTGCAGCTATTCCTGCTATACGATGGAAAAACTGTTCTATTTATTTTGTATTTTATGCTTCTGGCGTTGACTTCTTAGGCCCTAACTAGAGGATCTGATGGTGCAACGCCCTAGGGTGAAGCCTAGGTTGCCCGGAACTTAGTAATGACCATAACTTTCATACTGGTTGCAATTATTCGTTTTATACGATGGAAAAACTGTTGCATTTATTTTGTATTTCATGCTTCTGGCGTTTCCTTCTTAGGCCGTAACTAGTGGATCTGGTTAAGCAACGACCTAGGGTGAAGCCGAGGTTGTCCGGAACGTAGAAATGAACATAACTTTCATACTGGTTGCAATTATTCGTTTTATGCGATGGAAAAGCTGTTGTATTTATATTGTACTTTATGCTTCGGGCGTTGACTTCTAAGGCCCTAACTATTCGATATGGTGGAGCAACGCCCTAGAGCGAAACCTAGGTTGCCCGGAACGTAGAAATGACCATAACATTCATACTGGTTGCAATTATTCGTTTTATACGGTGGAAAGACTGTTGTACTTATATTGCATTTTATGCTTCTGGCGTTGACTTCTTAGGCCCTAACTAGTGGATCTGATGGAGCAACGCCCTAGGGTGAAGCCTAGGTTGCCCGGAACTTAGTAATGACAATAACTTTCTTACTGGTTGCAATTATTCGTTTTATACGATGGAAAAACTGTTGTATTTATTTTGTATTTCATGCTTCTGGCGTTTCCTTCTTAGGCCCTAACTAGTGGATCTGGTGGAGCAACGCCCTAGGGTGAAGCCTAGGTTGCCCGGAACGTAGAAATGACCATAACTTTCATACTGGTTGCAATTATTCGTTTTGTACAATGGAAAAACTGTTGTATTTTTATTGCATTTTATGCTTCGGGCGTTGACTTCTAAGGCCCTAACTATTCGATCTGATGGAGCAACGTCCTAGGGTGAAGCCTAGGCTGCCCGGAACGTAGAAATGACCATTACTTTCACACTGGTTGCAATTTTTCCTGTTATACGATGGAAAAGCTGTTGTATTTAGACTGTATATTATGCTTCTGGCGTTGACTTCTAAGGCCGTAGCTATTCGATGCGGTGTAGTAACGCCCTAGGGTGAAGCCTAGGCTGCCCGGAACGTTGGAATGACCATTACTTGCACACTGTTAGTAATTATTCATTTTATACAATGTAAAAACTGTTGTATTTATATTGTATTTTAAGATTCTGGCGGTGACTTCTATGGCACTCGCTATTCGATGTGGTGGAGCAACGCCCTAGAGCGAAACCTAGATTGCCCGGAACGTAGAAATGACCATTACCTTTACACTTGTTGTAATTATTCCTGTTATGCGCTGAAAAAACTGCTATATTTTTATTGTAATTTATGGTTCAGGCGTTGACTTCTAAGGCCGTAGCTAGTCGATGTGGTGGAGCAACGTCCTAGGGTGAAGCATAGGCTGCGCGGAATGTAGAAATGACCATTACTTTCACACTGGTTGCAATTTTTCCTGTTATACGATGGAAATACTGTTGTTTTTATATTGCACTTTATGCTTCGGGCGTTGACTTGTAAGGCCCTAACTATTCGATCTGGTGGAGGAACGCTCTAGGGTGAAGCCTAGGCTGCCCGGAACGTAGAAATGACCATAACTTTCATACTGGTTGCACTTATTCGTTTTATACGATGGAAAGACTGTTGTATTTATACTGTATTTTATGCTTCTGGCGTTGACTTCTAAGGCCCTAACTATTCGATGTGGTGGAGCAACGCCCTAGAGCAAAACCTAGGTTGCCCGGAACGAAGAAATGACCATATATTTCGCACTGGTTGCAGCTATTCCTGCTATACGATGGAAAAACTGTTCTATTTATTTTGTATTTTATGCTTCTGGCGTTGACTTCTTAGGCCCTAACTAGTGGATCTGGTGGAGCAACGCCCTAGGGTGAAGCATAGGTTGCCCGGAACGTGGAAATGAACATAACTTTCATACTGGTTGCAATTATTCCTGTTATACGATGGAAAAACTGTTGTATTTTTATTACATTTTATGCTTCGGGCGTTGACTTCTAACGCCCTAACTATTGGATCTGGTGGACCAACGCTCTAGAGTGAAGTGTAGGTTGCCAGGAACGTAGAAATGAGCATCACTTTCACACTGTTTGCAATTATTCCTGTTATACGATGGAAAAACTGTTGTATTTATATTGTATATTATGCTTCTGGCGTTGTCTTCTAAGGCCGTAGCTATTCGATGCGGTGTAGCAACGCCCTAGGGTGAAGCCTAGGTTGCCCGGAACGTTGGAATGACCATTACTTGCACACTGTTAGTAATTATTCATTTTATACAATGTAAAAACTGTTGTATTTATATTGTATTTTAAGATTCTGGCGGTGACTTCTATGGCTCTCACTATTCGATGTGGTGGAGCAACGCCCTAGAGCGAAACCTAGGTTTCCCGGAACGTAGAAATAACCATTACTTTCACACTGGTTGCAATTACTCGTCTTATACGATGGAAAAGCTGTTGCATTTATATTGTATTTTATGCTTCTGGCGTTGACTTCTTAGGCCCTAACTATTCGATCTGGTAGAGCAACGCCCTAGAGTGAAGCCTAGATTGCCCGGAACGTAGAAATGACCATTACCTTTACACTTGTTGCAATTATTCCTGTTATGCGCTGAAAAAACTGACATATTTATATCGTAATTTATGCTTCAGGCGTTGACTTCTAAGGCCGTAGCTAGTCGATGTGGTGGAGCAACGTCCTAGGGTGAAGCCTAGGCTGCGCGGAACGTAGAAATGACCATTACTTTCACACTGGTTGCAATTTTTCCTGTTATACGATGGAAAAACTGTTGTATTTATATTGTACTTTATGCTTCGGGCGTTGACTCCTAAGGCCCTAACTATTCGATGTGGTGGAGCAACGCCCTAGAGCAAAACCTAGGTTGCCCGGAACGTAGAAATGACCATATATTTCACACTGGTTGCAGCTATTCCTGCTATACGATGGAAAAACTGTTCTATTTATTTTGTATTTTATGCTTCAGGCGTTGACTTCTTAGGCCCTAACTAGAGGATCTGACGGAGCAACGCCCTAGGGTGAAGCCTAGGATGCCCGGAACTTAGTAATGACCATAACTTTCATACTGGTTGCAATTATTCGTTTTATACGATGGAAAAACTGAAGCATTTATTTTGTATTTCATGCTTCTGGCGTTTCCTTCTTAGGCCGTAACTAGTGGATCTGGTTAAGCAACGACCTAGGGTGAAGCCGAGGTTGTCCGGAACGTAGAAATGAACATAACTTTCATACTGGTTGCAATTATTCGTTTTATGCGATGGAAAAGCTGTTGTATTTATATTGTACTTTATGCTTCGGGCGTTGACTTCTAAGGCCCTAACTATTCGATATGGTGGAGCAACGCCCTAGAGCGAAACCTAGGTTGCCCGGAACGTAGAAATGACCATAACATTCATACTGGTTGCAATTATTCGTTTTATACGGTGGAAAGACTGTTGTACTTATATTGCATTTTATGCTTCTGGCGTTGACTTCTTAGGCCCTAACTAGTGGATCTGATGGAGCAACGCCCTAGGGTGAAGCCTAGGTTGCCCGGAACTTAGTAATGACAATAACTTTCTTACTGGTTGCAATTATTCGTTTTATACGATGGAAAAACTGTTGTATTTATTTTGTATTTCATGCTTCTGGCGTTTCCTTCTTAGGCCCTAACTAGTGGATCTGGTGGAGCAACGCCCTAGGGTGAAGCCTAGGTTGCCCGGAACGTAGAAATGACCATAACTTTCATACTGGTTGCAATTATTCGTTTTATTCAATGGAAAAACTGTTGTATTTTTATTGCATATTATGCTTCGGGCGTTGACTTCTAAGGCCCTAACTATTCGATCTGATGGAGCAACGTCCTAGGGTGAAGCCTAGGCTGCCCGGAACGTAGAAATGACCATTACTTTCACACTGGTTGCAATTTTTCCTGTTATACGATGGAAAAGCTGTTGTATTTATATTGTATATTATGCTTCTGGCGTTGACTTCTAAGGCCGTAGCTATTCGATGCGGTGTAGCAACGCTCTAGGGTGAAGCCTAGGTTGCCCGGAACGTTGGAATGACCATTACTTGCACACTGTTAGTAATTATTCATTTTATACAATGTAAAAACTGTTGTATTTATATTGTATTTTAAGATTCTGGCGGTGACTTCTATGGCACTCGCTATTCGATGTGGTGGAGCAACGCCCTAGAGCGAAACCTAGATTGCCCGTAACGTAGAAATGACCATTACCTTTACACTTGTTGCAATTATTCCTGTTATGCGCTGAAAAAACTGCTATATTTTTATTGTAATTTATGGTTCAGGCGTTGACTTCTAAGGCCGTAGCTAGTCGATGTGGTGGAGCAACGTCCTAGGGTGAAGCATAGGCTGCGCGGAATGTAGAAATGACCATTACTTTCACACTGGTTGCAATTTTTCCTGTTATACGATGGAAATACTGTTGTTTTTATATTGCACTTTATGCTTCGGGCGTTGACTTGTAAGGCCCTAACTATTCGATCTGGTGGAGGAACGCTCTAGGGTGAAGCCTAGGCTGCCCGGAACGTAGAAATGACCATTACTTCCACACTGTTAGTAATTATTCATTTTATACAATGGAAAAGCTGTTGTGCTAATATTGTATTTTAAGCTTCTGGCGTTGACTTCTATGGCACTCCCTATTCGATGTGGTGGAGCAACGCCCTATCGAGAACCTAGGTTGCCCGGAACGTAGAAATGACCATTACTTTGACACTGGTTGCAATTACTCCTGTTATACGATGGAAAAACTCTTGTATTTAATTTGTATTTTATGCTTCTGGCGTTGACTTCTTAGGCCCTAACTAGTGGATCTGGTGGAGCAACGACCTAGGGTGAAACCTAGGTTGCCCGGAACGTAGAAATGACCGTAACTTTCATACTGGTTGCAATTATTCGTTTTAAACGATGGAAAAACTGTTGTATTTATATTGTATTTTATGCTTCTGGCGTAGACTTCTAAGGACCTAACTATTGGATCTGGTGGACCAACGCCCTAGTGTGAAGCTTAGGTTGCCCGGAACGTAGAAATGACCACAACTTTCATACTGGTTGCAATTACTCGTTTTATACGATGGAAAAACTGTTGTATTTATATTGTACTTTATGCTTCTGGCGGTGGCTTCTAAGGCAGTAGCTTTTCGATGTGGTGGAGAATCGCCCTAGGGTGATGCCTGGGTTGCCCGGAACGTAGAAATGACCGTACCTTTCACACTGGTTGCAATTATTCCTGTTATACGATGGAAAAACTGTTGTATTTATATTGCATTCTATGCTTCGGGCGTTGACTTCAAAGGACCTAACTATTCGATCTGGGGGAGCAACGACCTAGTGTGAAGCCTAGGTTGTCCGGAACGTAGAAATGACCATAACCTTCACACCGGTTGCAAATATTCGTTTTATACGATGGAAAAGCTGTTGTATTTATATTGTATATTATGCTTCTGTCGTTGGCTTAGTAGGCCCTAACTAGTGGATCTGGTGGAGCAACGCCCTAGGCTGAAGTCTAGGTTGTCCGGAACGGAGAAATGACCATAACCTTCACACTGGTTGCAGTTATTCGTTTTATACGATGGAAAAACTATTGTATTTTTATTGTATTTTATGCTCCGGGCGTTGACTTCTACTGCCCTAACTATTCGATCTGGTGGAGCAACGCCCTAGGGTGAAGCCTAGGTTTCCCGGAACGTAGAAATGACCATAACATTCATACTGGTTGCAATTATTCGTTTTATACGGTGGAAAAACTGTTGTACTTATTTTGTATTTCATGCTTCTGGCGTTTCCTTCTTAGGCCCTAACTAGTGGATCTGGTGGAGCAACGCCCTAGGCTGAAGCCTAGCTTGCCCGGAACGTAGAAATGACCATAACTTTCATACTGGTTGCAATTATTCGTTTTATACAATGGAAAAACTGTTGTATTTTTATTGCATTTT
Organism: Calliopsis andreniformis; assembly: GCF_051401765.1. Taxonomy (NCBI): domain Eukaryota; kingdom Metazoa; phylum Arthropoda; class Insecta; order Hymenoptera; family Andrenidae; genus Calliopsis; species Calliopsis andreniformis. The sequence goes on from NW_027480422.1 coordinate 23,497,951, forward strand.
ATGCTTCGGGCGTTGACTTCTAAGGCCCTAACTATTCGATCTGGTGGAGCAACGTCCTAGGGTGAAGCCTAGGCTGCCCGGAACGTAGAAAGGACCATTACTTTCACACTGGTTGCAATTTTTCCTGTTATACGATGGAAAAGCTGTTGTATTTACATTGTACTTTATGCTTCGGGCGTTGACTTCTAAGGCCGTAGCTATTCGATGTGGTGGAGCAACGCCCTAGAGAGAAGCCTAGGCTGCCCGGAACGTAGAAAAGACCATATCTTTCACACTGGTTGCAATTTTTCCTGTTATACGATGGAAAAACTGTTGTATTTATATTGTACTTTATGCTTCGGGCGTTGACTCCTAAGGCCCTAACTATTCGATGTGGTGGAGCAACGCCCTAGAGCAAAACCTAGGTTGCCCGGAACGTAGAAATGACCATATATTTCACACTGGTTGCAGCTATTCCTGCTATACGATGGAAAAACTGTTCTATTTATTTTGTATTTTATGCTTCAGGCGTTGACTTCTTAGGCCCTAACTAGAGGATCTGACGGAGCAACGCCCTAGGGTGAAGCCTAGGATGCCCGGAACTTAGTAATGACCATAACTTTCATACTGGTTGCAATTATTCGTTTTATACGATGGAAAAACTGAAGCATTTATTTTGTATTTCATGCTTCTGGCGTTTCCTTCTTAGGCCGTAACTAGTGGATCTGGTTAAGCAACGACCTAGGGTGAAGCCGAGGTTGTCCGGAACGTAGAAATGAACATAACTTTCATACTGGTTGCAATTATTCGTTTTATGCGATGGAAAAGCTGTTGTATTTATATTGTACTTTATGCTTCGGGCGTTGACTTCTAAGGCCCTAACTATTCGATATGGTGGAGCAACGCCCTAGAGCGAAACCTAGGTTGCCCGGAACGTAGAAATGACCATAACATTCATACTGGTTGCAATTATTCGTTTTATACGGTGGAAAGACTGTTGTACTTATATTGCATTTTATGCTTCTGGCGTTGACTTCTTAGGCCCTAACTAGTGGATCTGATGGAGCAACGCCCTAGGGTGAAGCCTAGGTTGCCCGGAACTTAGTAATGACAATAACTTTCTTACTGGTTGCAATTATTCGTTTTATACGATGGAAAAACTGTTGTATTTATTTTGTATTTCATGCTTCTGGCGTTTCCTTCTTAGGCCCTAACTAGTGGATCTGGTGGAGCAACGCCCTAGGGTGAAGCCTAGGTTGCCCGGAACGTAGAAATGACCATAACTTTCATACTGGTTGCAATTATTCGTTTTATTCAATGGAAAAACTGTTGTATTTTTATTGCATTTTATGCTTCGGGCGTTGACTTCTAAGGCCCTAACTATTCGATCTGATGGAGCAACGTCCTAGGGTGAAGCCTAGGCTGCCCGGAACGTAGAAATGACCATTACTTTCACACTGGTTGCAATTTTTCCTGTTATACGATGGAAAAGCTGTTGTATTTATATTGTATATTATGCTTCTGGCGTTGACTTCTAAGGCCGTAGCTATTCGATGCGGTGTAGCAACGCTCTAGGGTGAAGCCTAGGTTGCCCGGAACGTTGGAATGACCATTACTTGCACACTGTTAGTAATTATTCATTTTATACAATGTAAAAACTGTTGTATTTATATTGTATTTTAAGATTCTGGCGGTGACTTCTATGGCACTCGCTATTCGATGTGGTGGAGCAACGCCCTAGAGCGAAACCTAGATTGCCCGTAACGTAGAAATGACCATTACCTTTACACTTGTTGCAATTATTCCTGTTATGCGCTGAAAAAACTGCTATATTTTTATTGTAATTTATGGTTCAGGCGTTGACTTCTAAGGCCGTAGCTAGTCGATGTGGTGGAGCAACGTCCTAGGGTGAAGCATAGGCTGCGCGGAATGTAGAAATGACCATTACTTTCACACTGGTTGCAATTTTTCCTGTTATACGATGGAAATACTGTTGTTTTTATATTGCACTTTATGCTTCGGGCGTTGACTTGTAAGGCCCTAACTATTCGATCTGGTGGAGGAACGCTCTAGGGTGAAGCCTAGGCTGCCCGGAACGTAGAAATGACCATTACTTCCACACTGTTAGTAATTATTCATTTTATACAATGGAAAAGCTGTTGTGCTAATATTGTATTTTAAGCTTCTGGCGTTGACTTCTATGGCACTCCCTATTCGATGTGGTGGAGCAACGCCCTATCGAGAACCTAGGTTGCCCGGAACGTAGAAATGACCATTACTTTGACACTGGTTGCAATTACTCCTGTTATACGATGGAAAAACTCTTGTATTTAATTTGTATTTTATGCTTCTGGCGTTGACTTCTTAGGCCCTAACTAGTGGATCTGGTGGAGCAACGACCTAGGGTGAAACCTAGGTTGCCCGGAACGTAGAAATGACCGTAACTTTCATACTGGTTGCAATTATTCGTTTTAAACGATGGAAAAACTGTTGTATTTATATTGTATTTTATGCTTCTGGCGTAGACTTCTAAGGACCTAACTATTGGATCTGGTGGACCAACGCCCTAGTGTGAAGCTTAGGTTGCCCGGAACGTAGAAATGACCACAACTTTCATACTGGTTGCAATTACTCGTTTTATACGATGGAAAAACTGTTGTATTTATATTGTACTTTATGCTTCTGGCGGTGGCTTCTAAGGCAGTAGCTTTTCGATGTGGTGGAGAATCGCCCTAGGGTGATGCCTGGGTTGCCCGGAACGTAGAAATGACCGTACCTTTCACACTGGTTGCAATTATTCCTGTTATACGATGGAAAAACTGTTGTATTTATATTGCATTCTATGCTTCGGGCGTTGACTTCAAAGGACCTAACTATTCGATCTGGGGGAGCAACGACCTAGTGTGAAGCCTAGGTTGTCCGGAACGTAGAAATGACCATAACCTTCACACCGGTTGCAAATATTCGTTTTATACGATGGAAAAGCTGTTGTATTTATATTGTATATTATGCTTCTGTCGTTGGCTTAGTAGGCCCTAACTAGTGGATCTGGTGGAGCAACGCCCTAGGCTGAAGTCTAGGTTGTCCGGAACGGAGAAATGACCATAACCTTCACACTGGTTGCAGTTATTCGTTTTATACGATGGAAAAACTATTGTATTTTTATTGTATTTTATGCTCCGGGCGTTGACTTCTACTGCCCTAACTATTCGATCTGGTGGAGCAACGCCCTAGGGTGAAGCCTAGGTTTCCCGGAACGTAGAAATGACCATAACATTCATACTGGTTGCAATTATTCGTTTTATACGGTGGAAAAACTGTTGTACTTATTTTGTATTTCATGCTTCTGGCGTTTCCTTCTTAGGCCCTAACTAGTGGATCTGGTGGAGCAACGCCCTAGGCTGAAGCCTAGCTTGCCCGGAACGTAGAAATGACCATAACTTTCATACTGGTTGCAATTATTCGTTTTATACAATGGAAAAACTGTTGTATTTTTATTGCATTTTATGCTTCGGGCGTTGACTTCTAAGGCCCTAACTATTCGATCTGGTGGAGCAACGTCCTAGGGTGAAGCCTAGGCTGCCCGGAACGTAGAAAGGACCATTACTTTCACACTGGTTGCAATTTTTCCTGTTATACGATGGAAAAGCTGTTGTATTTACATTGTACTTTATGCTTCGGGCGTTGACTTCTAAGGCCGTAGCTATTCGATGTGGTGGAGCAACGCCCTAGAGAGAAGCCTAGGCTGCCCGGAACGTAGAAAAGACCATATCTTTCACACTGGTTGCAAATATTCCTGTTATACGATGGAAAAGCTGTTGTATTTATATTGTATTTTATGCTTCGGGCGTTGACTTCTTAGGCCCTAACTATTGGATCTGGTAGAGCAACGCCATAGAGTGAAGCCTAGATTGCCCGGAACGTAGAAATGACCATGACCTTTACGCTTGTGGCAATTATTCCCTATACGCGATGAAAAAACTGCTTTATTTTTATTGTAATTTATGCTTCAGGCGTTGACTTCTAAGGCCGTAGCTATTCGATGCGGTGGAGCACCGCCTTAGAGTGAAGCCTAGGTTGCGCGGAACGTAGAAATGACCATTACTTCCACACTGTTAGTAATTATTCATTTTATACAATGGAAAAGCTGTTGTATTTATACTGTATTTTATGCTTCTGGCGATGACTTCCACGGCACTCAGTATTCGATGTGGTGGAGCAACGCCCTAGAGCGAAACCTAGGTTGCCCGGAACGTAGAAATGACCATTACTTTTACACAGGTTGCAATTATTCCTGTTATACGATGAAGAACTGTTGCATTTATTTTGTATTTTATGCTTCTGGCGTTGACTTCTTAGGCCCTAACTATTGGAACTGGTGGAGCAACGCCCTGGAGTGAAGCCTAGGTTGCCCGGAACGTTGAAATGACCATAACTTTCATACTGGTTGCAATTATTCGTTTTACACGATGGGAAAACTGTTGTATTTTTATTGTATTTTATGCTTCTGGCGATGACTTCTAAGTCCCTTGCTATTCGATCTGGTGGAGCAACGCCCTTGAGCGAAGCCTGGGTTGCCCGGAGCGTAGAAATGACCTGTACTTTCACACTGGTTGCAATTAATCCTGTTATACGATGGAAAAACTGTTGTATTTTTGTTGTATTTTATGGGTCTGGAGTTGTTTTCTAAGGCCCCAACTATTCGACCTGGTGGAGCAACGACCTAGAGTGAAGCCTAGGTTGCGCGGAACGTAGAAATGACCATTACCTTCACATTGCTTGCAATTATACATTTTATACGATGGAAAAACTGTTGTATTTTTATTGTATTTTATGCTTCTGGCGTTGACTTCTAAGTCCCATGCTGTTCGATCTGGTGGAGCAACGCCCTTGAGCGAAGCCTAGGTTGCCCGGAACGTAGAACTGACCTGTACTTTCACACTGGTTGCAATTATTCCTGTTATACAATGGAAAAACTGTTGTACTTATGTTTTATTTTATGCTTCTGGCGTTAACTTCTTGGGCCCTAACTATTCGATCTGGTGGAGCAACGCCCTAGAGTGAAGCCCAGGTTGCCCCGAACGTAGAAATGGCCATTACTTTCACACTGTTTGCAATTATTCATTTTATACGATGGAAAAGCTGTTGTACATATATCGCATTTTATGCTTCTAGCGTTGACTTCTTATGCCCGAACTATTCGATCAGGCGGAGCAATGCCCTAGGGTGAAGCATAGGTTGCCCGGAACGTAGAAATGACCACAACGTTCATACTGGTTGCAATTATTCGTTTTACACGATGGAAAAACTGTTGTATTTATTTTGTATTTGGTGCTTCTGGCGTTGACTTCTTAGGCCCTAGCTGTTGGACGTGGTGAACCAACGTCCTAGACTGAAGCCAAGGTTGCGCGAAACGTAGAAATGACCATATCTTTCACACTGGTTGCCAATATACATTATATACAATGGAAAAGCTGTTGTATTTATAGTGTATTTTATGCTTCTGGCGTTGACTTCTTAGGCCCTAACTATTGGATCTGGTGGAGCAACGCCCTAGAGAGAAGCCTAGGTCGCCCAAAACGTACAAATGACCATTACCTTCACACTGTTTGCAAATATACATTATATACGACGGAAAAGCTGTTGTATTTATATTGTATTTTATGCTTCTGGCGTTGACTTCTTTGGCCCTAACTATTGCATCTGGTGGACCAACGCCCTAGGGTGAAGCCTAGGTTGCCCGGAACGTAGAAATGACCATTAGTTTCACGCTGGTTGCAATTATTCGTTTTATTCGATGGAAAAACTGTTGTATTTATTTTGTGTTTGGTGCTTCTGGCGTTGACTTCTTAGGCCTTATCTATTGGATGTGGTGGACCAACGCCCTAGAGCAAAACTAGGGTGCCCGGAACGTAGAAATGACCATATCTTTCACACTGGTTGCAATTATTCCTGTTATACGATGGAAAAACTGTTGTATTTTTATTGTATTTTATGCTTCAGGTGTTGACTTCTAAGGCCCTAACTATTCGACCTGGTGGAGCAACGCCCTAGAGTGAAGCCTAGGTTGCGCGGAACGTAGAAATGACCATTACCTTCACATTGCTTGCAATTATACATTTTATACAATGGAAAAACTGTTGTACTTATGTTTTATTTTATGCTTCTGGCGTCGAATTCTAAGTCCCTAGCTGTTGGACCTGGTTGAGCAACGCCCTAGAGTGACGCCTAGGTCGCCCGAAACGTACAAATGACCATTACCTTCACACTGTTTGCAAATATACATTATATACGATGGAAAAGCTGTTGTATTTTTATTGTACTTTATGCTTCTGGCGTTAACTTCTTGGGCCCTAACTATTCGATCTGGTGGAGCAACGCCCTAGAGTGAAGCCTAGGTTGCCCCGAACGTAGAAATGGCCATTACTTTCACACTGTTTGCAATTATTCATTTTATACGATGGAAAAGCTGTTGTATTTATATTGTATTTTATGCTTCTGGCGTTGACTTCTAAGGACCTAGCTATTCGATATGGCGGAGAAACGCCCTAGAGTGAAGACTAGGTTGCCCGGAACGTAGAAATGACCAGTACTTTCACACTGGTTGCAAATATCCGTTTTATACGATGGAAAAGCTGTTGTATTTATATTGTATTTTACGCTTCTGGCGTTGACTCCTTAGGCCCTAACTATTCGATCTGTCGGAGCAACAACCTGGAGTGAAGCCTAGGTTGCCCGGAACGCAGAAATGACCATAACTTTCACAGCGGTTGCACTTATACGTTTTATACAATGGAAAAACTGTTGTATTTATTTTGTATTTTATCCTTCTGGCGTTGACTTCTTACGCCCCAACTATTCGATCTGGTGGAGCAACGCCCTAGAGTGAAGCCTTGGTTGCTCGGAACGTAGAAATGACCAGTACTTTCACACTGGTTGCAAATATCCGTTTTATACGATGGAAAAGCTGTTGTATTTATATTGTATTTTACGCTTCTGGCGTTGACTCCTTAGGCCCTAACTATTCGATCTGTCGGAGCAACAACCTGGAGTGAAGCCTAGGTTGCCCGGAACGCAGAAATGACCATAACTTTCACACGGGTTGCAATTATCCCTTTTATACGATGGAAAAGCTGTTGTATTTTTATTGTACTTTATGCTTCTGGCGTTAACTTCTTGGGCCCTAACTATTCGATCTGGTGGAGCAAGGCCCTAGAGTGTAGCCTCGGTTGCCCGGAACGTAGAAATGACCATTACTTTCACACTGTTTGCAATTATTCATTTTATACGATGGAAAAGCTGTTGTATTTATATTGTATTTTATGCTTCTGGCGTTGACTTCTTGGGCCCTAACTATTGGATCTGGTGGAGCAACGCCCTAGAGCATAGCCTAGGTTGCGCTGAACGTAGAAATGACCATAACATTCTTACTGGTTGCAATTATTCATTTTATACGATGGGAAAACTGTTGTATTTATATTGTATTTTATGCTTCTGGCGCTCACTTCTAAGGCCGTAGCTCTTCGATGTGGTGGGACAACGCCCTAGAGTGAAGCCTAGGTTGTCCGGAATGTAGAAATGACCATAACATTCACTCTGATTGCACTTATTCGTTTTATACGATGGAATAACTGTTCTATTTATTTTGTATTTTATGCTTCTGGCGTTGACTTCTTAGGCCCTAACTATTGGATCTGGTGGAGCAACGCCCTGGAGTGAAGCCTAGGTTGCCCGGAACGTAGAAATGACCACTACCTTCACACTGTTTGCAAATATACATTATATACCACGGAAAAGCTGTTGTAACTATTTTGTATTTTATGCTTCTGGCGCTGACTTCTAAGGCCCTAACTATTCGATCTGGTGGAGCAACGCCCTAGAGTGAAGCCTAGGTTGCCCGGAACGTAGAACTGACCTGTACTTTCACACTGGTTGCAATTATTCCTGTTATACGATGGAAAAGCTGTTGTACTTATGTTTTATTTTATGCTTCTGGCGTCGAATTCTAAGTCCCTAACTGTTGGACCTGGTTGAGCAACGCCCTAGAGTGACGCCTAGGTCGCCCGAAACGTACAAATGACCATTACCTTCACACTGGTTGCAGTTATCCCTTTTATACGATGGAAAAGCTGTTGTATTTTTATTGTATTTTATGCTTCTGGCGTTGACTTCTAAGTCCCATGCTGTTCGATCTGGTGGAGCAACGCCCTTGAGCGAAGCCTAGGTTGCCCGGAACGTAGAAACGCCCATTTCTTTCACACTGGTTGTAATTATTCCTGTTATACGATGGAATAACTGCTCTATTTTTGTTTTATTTTATGCTTCTGGCATTGACTTCTAAGGCCCTAACTAGTCGATCTGGTGGAGCAACGCCCTAGTGTGAAGCCTAGGTTGCCCGGAACGTAGAAATGACCAAAACATTCATACTGGTTGCAATTATTCGTTTTATACGATGGAAAAACTGTTGTATTTATATTATATTTTATGCTTCAGGCGTTGACTTCTAAGGCCGTAGCTATTCGATGTGGTGGAGCAACGCCCTAGAGTGAAGCCTAGGTTGCCCGGAACGTAGAAATGACCATTCCCTTCACACTGGTTGCAATAATTCCTTTTATACGATGGAAAAACTGTTGTATTTTTATTGTATTTTATGCTTCTGGCGTTGACTTCTAAGTCCCTTGCTATTCGATCTGGTGGAGCAACGCCCTTGAGCGAAGCCTGGGTTGCCCGGAGCGTAGAAATGACCTGTACTTTCACACTGGTTGCAATTAATCCTGTTATACGATGGAAAAACTGTTGTATTTTTGTTGTATTTTATGGGTCTGGAGTTGTTTTCTAAGGCCCCAACTATTCGACCTGGTGGAGCAACGCCCTAGAGTGATGCCTAGGTAGCCCAGAGAGTTGAAATGACCATTACTTTCACACTGTTTGCAATTAATCATTTTATACAACGGAAAAACTTATTATATTTATATTGTATTTTATACTTCTGACGTTGACTCCTAAGCCCCTAACTTTTTGACGTGGTGGAGCAACGCCCTAGAGCGAAGGCTAGGTTGCACGAAACCTAGAAATGACCATTACTTTCACACTGGTTGCAATTATTCCTGTTATACGATCTACAAACTGTTGGATTTTTATTGTACTTTATGCTTCTGGCGATGACTTCTTATGTCCTAACTATTGGACCTGGTGGACCAACGACCCAGAGTGAAGCCTAGGTTGCCCGGAACGTAGAACTGACCTGTACTTTCACACTGGTTGCAATTATTCCTGTTATACGATGGAAAAGCTGTTGTACTTATGTTTTATTTTATGCTTCTGGCGTCGAATTCTAAGTCCCTAACTGTTGGACCTGGTTGAGCAACGCCCTAGAGTGACGCCTAGGTCGCCCGAAACGTACAAATGACCATTACCTTCACACTGGTTGCAATTATCCCTTTTATACGATGGAAAAGCTGTTGTATTTTTATTGTACTTTATGATTCTGGCGTTAACTTCTTGGGCCCTAACTATTCGATCTGGTGGAGCAACGCCCTAGAGTGAAGCCTAGGTTGCCCCGAACGTAGAAATGGCCATTACTTTCACACTGTTTGCAATTATTCATTTTATACGATGGAAAAGCTGTTGTATTTATATTGTATTTTATGCTTCTGGCGTTGACTTCTGAGGACCTAGCTATTCGATATGGCGGAGAAACGCCCTAGAGTGAAGCCTAGGTTGCCCGGAACGTAGAAATGACCAGTACTTTCACACTGGTTGCAATTATACATTTTATACAATGGAAAAACTGTTGTACTTATGTTTTATTTTATGCTTCTGGCGTCGAATTCTAAGTCCCTAGCTGTTGGACCTGGTTCAGCAACGCCCTAGAGTGACGCCTAGGTCGCCCGAAACGTACAAATGACCATTACCTTCACACTGTTTGCAAATATACATTATATACGATGGAAAAGCTGTTGTATTTTTATTGTATTTTATGCTTCTGGCGTTGACTTCTAAGTCCCATGCTGTTCGATCTGGTGGAGCAACGCCCTTGAGCGAAGCCTAGGTTGCCCGGAACGTAGAACTGACCTGTACTTTCACACTGGTTGCAATTATTCCAGTTATACGATGGAAAAGCTGTTGTACTTATGTTTTATTTTATGCTTCTGGCGTCGAATTCTAAGTCCCTAACTGTTGGACCTGGTTGAGCAACGCCCTAGAGTGACGCCTAGGTCGCCCGAAACGTACAAATGACCATTACCTTCACACTGGTTGCAATTATCCCTTTTATACGATGGAAAAACTGTTGTACGTATATCGTATTTTATGCTTCTGGCGTTGACTTCTTAGGCCCTAACTATTCGATCTGGTGGAGCAACGCCCTAGGGTGATGCCTAGGTTGCCAGGAACGGAGAAACGACCATAACTTTCATACTGGTTGCAATTATTCGTTTTATACGATGGGAAAACTGTTGTATTTATATTGTATTTTATGCTTCTGGCGCTCACTTCTAAGGCCGTTGCTATTCGTTGTGGTGGGACAACGCCCTAGAGTGAAGCCTAGGTTGCCCGGAACGTAGAACTGACCATTCCCTTCACACTGGTTGCAATTATTCGTTTTGTACAATGTAAAACCTGTTGTATTTGTATTGTATTTTATGTGTCTGGTCTTATTTTCTAAGCCCCTAACTATTCGATCCGGTGGAGCACGCCCTAGAGTGAAGACTAGGTCGCGCGGAATGTAGAAATAGAGATTTCTTTCACACTGGTTGCAATTATTCCTGTTTTACGATGGAAAAACTGTTGTATTTATTTTGTATTTGATGCTCCTGGCGTTGGCTTCTTAGGCCCTAACTATTGGATCTGGTGGACCAAAGCCCTAGAGTGATGCCCAGGTTGCCCGGAACGTAGAAATGCCCATCACTTTCACAGTGGTTGGATTTATTCCTGTTATTCGATGGAAAAACTCTTGTATTTTTATTGTATTTTATGCTCCCGGCGATGACTTCTAAGGCCCTAAGTAGTCGATCTGGTGGAGCAACGCCCTAGGGTGAAGTCTAGGTTGCCTGGAACATAGAAATGACAATAACATTCATACTGGTTGCAATTATTCGTTTTATAGGATGGAAAAACTGTTATATTTATATTGTATTTATGCTTCTGGCGTTGACTTCTTAGGCCCTAACCATTCGACGAGGTGGAGCAACGCCCTAGAGCGAAACCTAGGTTGCCCGGAACGTAGAAATGACCATTACTTTCACACTCGTTGCAATTATTCCCGTTATACCGAGGACAAAATGTTGGATTTTTATTGTATTTTATGCTTCTGCCGTTGAATTCTAAGTCCCTAGCTATTCGATCTGGTGGAGCAAAGCCCTAGAGTGATGCATAGGTAGCCCAGAGCGTTGAGGTGACCATTACTTTGCACACTGTTTGCAATTATTCATTTTATACAACGGAAAAACTTATTGTATTTTTATTGTATTTTATGCTTCTGGCGTTGACTCCTAAGGCCCTAACTTTTTGACGTGGTGGAGGAACGCCCTAGAGCGAAGCCTAGGTTGCCCGGAACGTAGAAATGACCATTACTTTCACACTGGTTGCAATTATTCGTTTTATACGATGGAATACCTGTTGTATTTATTTTGTATTTGGTGCTTCTGGCGTTGACTTCTTAAGTCCTAACTATTGGATGTGGTGGACCAACGCCCTAGAGTGAAGCCTAGGTTGCCCGGAACGTAGAAATGACCATTACTTTCACACTGTTTGCAATTATTCCTGTGATACGATGGAAAGTCTGTTGTATTTATATTATATTTTATGCTTCAGGCGTTGACTTCTAAGGCCGTAGCTATTCGATGTGGTGGAGCAACGCCCTAGGGTGAAGCCTAGGTTGCCCGGAACGTAGAAATGACCATTAATTCCACACTGTTTGCAATTATTCATATTATACAGTGGAAAGCTGTTGTATTTATATTGTATTTTATGCTTCTGGCATTGACTTCTAAGGCCCTAACTATACGATGTGGTGGATCAACGCCCTAGCGTGAAGCCTAGGTTGCCCGGAATGTAGAAATGACCATAGCTTTCACACTGGTTGCAATTATTCCTGTTATACAAGGGAAAAACTGTTGTATTTATATTGTATTTTAAGCTTCTGGCGTTGAAATCTTAGGCCCTAACTATTCGATCTGGTGGAGCAACACCCTAGGGTGAAGCCTAGGTTGCCCGGAATGGAGAAGTGACCATCACTTTCACAGTGGTGGCAATTATTCTTGTTATACGATGGAAAAACTGTTGTATTTATTTTGTATTTTATGCCTCAGCCGTTGACTTCTAAGGCCGTGGCTACTCGATGTGGTGGAGCAACGCCCTAGAGTGAAGCCTAGGTTGCCCGGAACGTGGAAATGACCATTACCTTCACACTGTTTGCGATTATTCATTTTATACGACGGTAAAACCGTTGTACTTATGTTGTATTCTATTCTTCTGGCGTTCAATTCTAAGTCCCTAGGTATTCGATCTGGTGGAGCAACGACCTAGAGTGAAGCCTAGGTTACCCGGAACGTAGAAATGACCAGTACTTTCACACTGGTTGCAATTAATCGTTCTATACAATGGAAAAATTGTTCTATTTATTTTGTATTTGATGCTTCGGGCGTTGACTTCTAAGGCCCTAACTATTCGATCTGGTGGAGCAACGCCCTGCAGTTAATCCTAGGTTTCCCGGAACGTAGAAATGACCTTTACTTTCACACTGTTTGCAAATATACATTATACACGATGGAAAAACTGTTGTACATATAACGTGTTTTATGCTTCTGGCGTTGAGTTCTTAGGCCCTAACTATTCGATCTGGTGGAGCAACGCACTAGGGTGAAGCCTAGGTTGCCCGTAACGTAGAAATGACCGTAGCTATCAGACTGGTTGCAATTATTCGTTTTATACGATGGAAAAACTGTTGTACTTATACCGTATTTTATGCTTCTGGCGTTGACTTCTTAGGCCCTAACTATTGGATCTGGTGGAACAACGCCCTAGGGTGAGGCCTAGGTTCCCGGAACGTAGAAATGACTATCACTTTCACACTGGTTGCAATTATACCTTTTATGCGATGGAAAAGCTGGTGTATTTTTATTGTATTTTATGCGTCAGGCGTTGTTTTCTAAGACCCTAACTATTCGACCAGGTGGAACAACGCCCTAGAGTGAAGCCTAGGTTGCCCGGAACGTAGAAATGACCATTACTTTCACATTGCTTGCAATTATTCATTTTATACTGTGGGAAAACTGTTGTATTTATATTGTATTCTATGCTTCTGGCGTTGACTTCTAAGGCCGTAACCATTCGACGTGGTGGTGCAACGCCCTAGAGCGAAACCTAGGTTGCGCGGAACGTAGAAATGACCATTGCTTTCACACTCGTTGCAATTGCTCCTGTTATACCATGGACAAAATGTTGGATTTTTATTGTATTTTATGCTTCTGGCGTTGAATTATAAGTCCCTAGCTATACGATCTGGTGGAGCAACGCCCTAGAGTGATGCCTAGGTAGCCCAGAGAGTTGAAATGACCATTACTTTCACACTGTTTGCAATTAATCATTTTATACAACGGAAAAACTTATTATATTTATATTGTATTTTATACTTCTGACGTTGACTCCTAAGCCCCTAACTTTTTGACGTGGTGGAGCAACGCCCTAGAGCGAAGGCTAGGTTGCACGAAACCTAGAAATGACCATTACTTTCACACTGGTTGCAATTATTCCTGTTATACGATCTACAAACTGTTGGATTTTTATTGTACTTTATGCTTCTGGCGATGACTTCTTATGTCCTAACTATTGGATCTGGTGGACCAACGACCCAGAGTGAAGCCTAGGATGCCCGGAGCGCAGAAATGGCCATTACTTTCAGAGTGGTTGCAATTATTCGTTTTATACGATGGAAAAACTGTTGTACTTATGTTGTATTTTATGCTTCTGGCGTTGATTTCCTAGGCCCTAACTATTCGACCTGGTGGAGCAACGCCCTATAGTGAAGCCTAGGTTGCCCGGAACGTAGAAATGACCATTACTTCCACACTGTTTGCAATTATTCATATTATACAGTGGAACAACTGTTGTATTTATATGGCATTTTATGCTCCTGGCGTTGACTTCTAAGGCCGCAGCTATTCGATGTGGTGGAACGACGCCCTAGAGTGCAGCCTAGGTTGCCGGTATCGTAGAAATGACCACATCTTTCACACTGGTTGCAATTACTCATTTTATACGATGGAAAAACTGTTGTACATATATCGTATTTTATGCTTCTGGCATTGACTTCTTAGGCCCTAACTATTCGATATGGTGGAGCAACGCCCTAGAGTGAAGCCTAGGTTGCCCGGAACGTAGAAATGACCATAACTATCAGACTGGTTGCAATTATTCGTTTTATACGATGGATAGATTGTTGTATTTATATTGTATTTTATAGTTATGGCGTTGTGTTCTAGGGCCGTAGCTATTCGATGTGGTTGAGCAACGCCCTAGAGTGAAGCCTAGGTTGCCCGGAACGTATAAATGACCATAGCTTTCATACTTGTTGCAATTATTCGTTTTATACGATGGAAAAGCTGTTGTATTTATTTTGTATTTGGTGATCCTGGCGTTGACTTCTTAGGCCCTAGCTATTGGATCTGGTGGACCAACGCCCTAGAGTGAAGCCTAGGCTGCCCGGAACGTAGGAATGACCATAACATTCATACTGGTTGCAATTATACGTTTTATACGATGGAAAAACTGTTGTATTTATATTATATTTTATGCTTCAGACGTTGACTTCTAAGGCAGTAGCTATTCGATGTGGTGGAGAAACGCCCTAGAGTGAAGCCTAGGTGGCCCGGAAGGTAGAAATGACCATTACCTCCACACTGTTTGCAATTATTCATTTTCTACAGTGGAAAAACTGTTGTATTTATATTGTTTTTTATAGTTATGGCGTTGACTTCTAAGGCCGTAGCTATTCGATGTGGTGGAGCAATGCCCTAGAGTGAAGCCTAGGATGCTCGCAACGTAGAAATGACCATATCTTTCACACTGTTTGCAATTATTCCTGTTATAAGGTTGAAAAACTGTTGTATTTGTATTGTATTTTATGCTTCTGGCGTAGACTTCATAGGCCCTAACTATTCGATCTGGTGGAACGACGCTCTAGCGTGAAGCCTAGGTTGCCCGTATTGTAGAAATGACCATATCCTTCACACTGGTTGCAATTATTCCTGTTATACGATGGAAAAACTGTTGTATTTGTATTGTATTTTATGCGTCTGGAGTTGTTTTCTAAGGCCCTAACTATTCGGCCTGGTGGACCAACGCCCTAGAGTGAAGCCTAGGTTGCACGGAACGTAGAAATGCCCATTACTTTCACACTGGTTGTAATTATTCCTGTTATACAATGGAATAACTGTTGTATTTATATTTTATTTTATGCTTCTGGCGTTGACTTCTGAGGCCCTAGCTATTCGATCTGGTGGTGCAACGCTCTAGAGTGAAGCCTAGGTTGCCCGGAACTTAGAAGTGACCATCACCTTCACTCTGCTTGCTATTATTCCTGTTATACGATGGAAAAGCTGTTGTATTGTTATTGTATTTTATGCTTCGGGCGTTGACTTCTAAGGCCGTAGCTATTCGATCTGTTGGAACAACGCCCTAGAGTTAAGTCTAGGATGACCGGAACGTAGAAATGGCCATTGCTTTCACACAGCTTGCACTTATTCGTCTGATACGATGGAAAGGCTGTTGTACATATATCGTATTTTATGCTTCTGGCGTTGACTTCTTAGGTCCTAACTATTCAATCTGGTGGAGCAACGCCCTAGTGTGAAGCCTAGGTTGCCCAGAACGTAGGAATGACCATAACTTTCATACTGGTTGCAATTATTCGTTTTATACCGTGGAAAAACTGTTGTATTTATGTTGTATTTTATGCGTCTCGAGTTGTTTTCTAAGGCGCTATCTATTCGACCTGGTGGACCAACGCCGTAGAGTGAAGCCTAGGTTGCACGGAACGTAGAAATGCCCATTACTTTCAAACTGGTTGCAATTATTCCTGTTATACGATTGAAAAACTGTTGTATCTCTATTGTATTTTATGGTTCTGGCGTTGACTTCTTAGGCCCTAACTATTCGATCTGGTGGAGCAACGCCCTAGAGAGAAGCCTAGATTTCCCGGAACGTAGAAATGACCATTATCTTCAGGCACGTTGCAGTTACTCCTGTTATACGACGGAACAACTGTTGTATTTTCATATTATTTTATGCTTCTGGCGTTAACTTATAAGGCCGTAGCTATTCGATGTGTTGGAAAAACGCCCTAGGGTGAAGCCTAGGTTGCCCGCAACGCAGAAATGACCAT
Source organism: Calliopsis andreniformis (assembly GCF_051401765.1). NCBI lineage: Eukaryota > Metazoa > Arthropoda > Insecta > Hymenoptera > Andrenidae > Calliopsis > Calliopsis andreniformis. Next base: position 23,514,314 of record NW_027480422.1, read on the forward strand.
AACTTTCGCACTCGTTGCAATTACCCTTTTTATACGATGAAAAGACTGTTCTATTTATTTTGTATTTTATGCTTCTGGCGTTGACTTCTTAGGCCCTAACTATTCGATCTGGTTGACCAAAGCCCTAGGGTGAAGCCTAGGTTGCCAGGAACGTAGAAATGACGAATATTCACTCTGGTTACAATTATGCCTGTTATACGATGAAAAAACTGTTGTATTAATTTTGTGTTTTATGCTTCTGGCGTTGACTTCTATGGCCCTAACAATTCGATCTGGTGGAGCAACGCCCTAGAGTGAAGCCTAGGTTGCCCGGACCGTAGAAATGACAATAACTTTCACACTGGTTGCAATTATTCGTTTTATACAATGGAAAAACTGTTCTATTTATTTTATATTTTATGCTTCGGGCGTTGACTTCTTAGGCCCTAGCTAATCGATCTGGTGGAGCGACGCTCTAGAGTGAAGCCTAGGTTGCCTGGAACTTAGAAAAGACCATCACTATCACACTGGTTGCAATTATTCCTGTTATACGATAGATAAACTGTTGTATTTAAATTGTATATTATGCTTCTGCTGTAGGCTTCTTAGGCCCTAGCTATTCGATCTGGTGGAGCAACGCCCTAGGGTGAAGCCTAGGTTGCCCGGAACGTAGAAATGACCATCACCTTCACTCTGGTTGCAATTATTCCTGTTATACGATGGAAAAGCTGTTGTATCTTTGTTGTATTTTATGATTCTGTCGTTGACTTCTTAGGCCCTAACTATTGGATCTGGTGGACTAACGCCCTAGAGTGAAACCTAGGTTGCCCGGAATGTGGAAGTGACCACCACGTTCACACTTGTTGCAATTATTCCCGTTATACGATGGAAAAACTGTTGTATTTTTATTGTATTTTATGTTTCGGGCGTTGACTTCTAAGGCCCTAGCTATTCGATCTTGTGGAGCAACGCCTTGGAGTGAATCCTAGGTTGCCCGGAACGTAGAAATGACCATTACCTTCACAATGTTTGCAAATATACATTATATACGATGGAAAAGCTGTTGTATTTATATTGTATTTTATGCTTCTGGCGATGACTTCTTAGGCCCTAACTATTGGATCTGGTGGAGCAACGCCTTGGAGTGAATCCTAGGTTGCCCGGAACGTAGAAATGACCATTACATTCACAATGTTTGCAAATATACATTATATACGATGGAAAAGCTGTTGTATTTATATTGTATTTTATGCTTCTGGCGTTGACTTCTTAGGCCCTAACTATTGGATCTGGTGGACCAACGGACTAGAGTGAAGCCTAGGTTGCCGGAACGTGAAAATGACCATCACTTTCACATTTGTTGCAATTAGTCCCGTTATACGATGGAAAAACTGTTGAATTTTATTGTATTTTATGCTTCTGGCATTGACATCTAAGGCCCTAACTATTCGATCTGGTGGATCAACGCCCTAGAGTGAAGCCTAGGTTGCCCGGAACTGAGAAATGACCATCACGTTCACTCTGGTTGCAATTATTCCTGTCATACGATGGAAAAACTGTGGTATTTATATTGTATTTTATGCTTCTGGCGTAGGCTTCTTAGGCCCTAGCTATTCGATCTGGGGGAACCACGCCCTAGACTGAAGCCTAGGTTGCCCGGAACGTAGAAATGATCATCACTTTCACACTGGTTGCAATTATTCCTGTTATATGATGGAAAAAGTGTTGTATTTATATTATATTTTATGCTTCAGACGTTGACTTCTAAGGCCGTAGCTATTCGATGTGGTGGAGAAACGCCCTAGAGTGAAGCCTAGGTTGCCCGGAAAGTAGAAATGACCATTACCTCCACACTGTTTGCAATTATTCATTTTATACAATGGAACTACTGTTGTATTTATACTGTTTTTTATAGTTATGGCGTTGACTTCTAAGGCCGTAGCTATTCCATCTGGTGGAACGACGCCCTAGAGTGAAGCCTAGGTTGCCCGTATCGTAGAAATGTCCATATCTATCACACTGTTTGCAATTATTCCTGTTGTACGATGGAAAAACTGTTGTATTTCTATTGTATTTTATGCTTCTGGCGTTGACTTCTTAGACCCTAACTATTCGATCTGGTGGAGCGACGCCCTAGGGTGAAACCTAGGTTGCCCGGAACGTAGAAATGACCATACCTTTCACACTGGTTGCAATTATTCCTGTTATACAAGGGAAAAACTGTTGTATTTATATTGTATTTTATGCTTCTGGCGTTGACTTCCTGGGCCCTAACTATTCTATCTGGAGGAGCAACGCCCTAGAGTGAAACCTAGGTTGCCCGGAATGCAGAAATGACCATCACTTTCACACTGGTGGCAATTATTCCTGTTATACGATGGAGACTGTTGGATTTTTAATGTACTTTATGCTTCTGGCGTTGACCTCTAAGGCCCTATGTATTCGATCTGGTGGAGCAATGTCTCAGTGTTAAGCCTAGAATGCCCGGAACGCAGAAATGGCCATTACTTTCACACTGGTTGCAATTACTCATTTTATACGATGGAAAAACTGTTGTACATATATCGTATTTTATGCTTCTGGCGTTGACTTCTAAGGCCGCAGCTATTCGATGTGGTGGAACGACGCCCTAGAGTGCAGCCTAGGTTGCCCGTATCGTAGAAATGACCACATCTTTCACACTGGTTGCAATTATTCCTGTTATACGATGGTAAAGCTGTTGTATTTATATTGTATTTTATGCTTCTGGCGTTGACTTGTTAGGCCCGAACTATTCGATATGGTGGAGCAACGCCCTAGAGTGAAGCCTACGTTGCCCGGAACGTAGAAATGACCATAACTATCAGACTGGTTGCAATTATACGTTTTATACGATGGAAAAACTGTTGTATTTATATTATATTTTATGCTTCAGACGTTGACTTCTAAGGCAGTAGCTATTCGATGTGGTGGAGAAACGCCCTAGAGTGAAGCCTAGGTTGCCCGGAAGGTAGAAATGACCATTACCTCCACACTGTTTGCAATTATTCATTTTATACAGTGGAAAAACTGTTGTATTTATATTGTTTTTTATAGTTATGGCGTTGACTTCTAAGGCCGTAGCTATTCGATGTGGTGCAGCAATGCCCTAGAGTGAAGCCTAGGATGCTCGCAACGTAGAAATGACCATATCTTTCACACTGTTTGCAATTATTCCTGTTATAAGGTTGAAAAACTGTTGTATTTGTATTGTATTTTATGCTTCTGGCGTAGACTTCTTAGGCCCTAACTATTCGATCTGGTGGAACGACGCTCTAGCTTGAAGCCTAGGTTGCCCGTATCGCAGAAATGACCATATCTTTCACACTGGTTGCAATTATTCCTGTTATACGATGGAAAAACTGTTGTATTTGTATTGTATTTTATGCGTCTGGAGTTGTTTTCTAAGGCCCTAACTATTCGGCCTGGTGGACCAACGCCCTAGAGTGAAGCCTAGGTTGCACGGAACGTAGAAATGCCCATTACTTTCACACTGGTGGTAATTATTCCTGTTATACGATGGAACAACTGTTGTATTTTTATTTTGTTTTGTGCTTCTGGCGTTGACTTCTAAGGTCCAAGCTATTCGATCTGGTGGAGCAACGCTCGATAGTGAAGCCTAGGTTGCCCGGAACTGAGAAATGACCATCACGTTCACTCTGGTTGCAATTATTCCTGTCATACGATGGAAAAACTGTGGTATTTATATTGTATTTTATGCTTCTGGCGTAGGCTTCTTAGGCCCTAACTATTCGATCTGGGGGCACCACGCCCTAGACTGAAGCCTAGGTTGCCCGGAACGTAGAAATGACCATCAGTTTCACACTGGTTGCAATTATTCCTGTTATACGATGGAAAAAGTGTTGTATTTATATTGTATTTTATGCTTCTGGCGTTGACTTCTAAGGCAGCAGCTATTCGATGTGGTGGAGCAACGCCCTAGAGTGAAGCCTAGGTTGCCCGGAACGTAGAAATGACCATAGCTTTCACACTGGTTGCAATTATTCCTGTTATACAAGGGAAAAACTGTTGTATTTATATTGTATTTTATGCATCTGGCATTGAATTCTTAGGCCCTAACTATTCGATCTGGTGGAGCATGGCCCTAGAGTAAAGCCTAGGTTGCCCGGAATGCTGAAATGACCATCACTTTCACACTGGTTGCAATTATTCTTGTCATACGATGGAAAAACTTTTGTATTTTTATTGTATTTTAAGCATCGGGCGCTGACTTCTAAGGTCCTAACTATTGGATCTGGTGGAGCAACGCCCTCTGGTGAAGCCTAGGTTGCCCGGAACGTAGAAATGACCATAACTTTCATACTGGTTGCAATTATTCGTTTAATACGATGGAAAAACTATTGTATTTATATTGTATTTAATGCTTCTGGCGTTGACTTCTAAGGCCATAGCTATTCGATGTGGTCGAGCAACGCCCTAGACTGAAGCCTAGGTTGCCCGTATTGTAGAATTGACCATATCTTTCACACTGGTTGCAATTATTCCTGTTATACGATGGAAGAACTGTTGTATTTCTATTGTATTTTATGGTTCTGACGTTGACTTCTTAGGCCCTAACTATTCGATCTGGCGGAGCAACGCCCTAGAGAGAAGCCTAGATTGCACGGAACGTAGAAATGACCATTACCTTCAGGCATGTTGCAATTGTTCCTGTTATACGATGAAAGAACTGTTGTATTTTTCTTGTGTTTTATGCGTCTGGAGTTGTTTTCTAAGGCCCTGACTATTCGACCTGGTGGACCAACGGCCTAGAGTGAAGCCTAGGTTGCACGGAACGTAGAAATGCCCATTACTTTCACACTGGTTGTAATTATTCCTGTTACACGATGGAATAACTGTTGTATTTTTATTTTATTTTGTGCTTCTGGCGTTGACTTCTAAGGCCCTAACTATTCGATCTGGTGGAGCAACGCCAAAGAGTGAAGCCTAGGTTACCCGGAACGTAGAAATGACCAGTACTTTCACACTGGTTGCAGTTATTCGTATTATACGATGGAAAAACTGTTGTATTTATATTGTATTTTATAGTTATGGCGTTGACTTCTAAGGCCGTAGCTATTCGATGTGGTGGAGCAATGCCCTAGAGTGAAGCCTAGGTTGCCCGGAACGTAGAAATGACCATGTCTTTCACACTGGTTGCAATTATTCCTGTTATACGATGGAAAAACTGTTGTATTGATATTATATTTTATGCTTCAGGCGATGACTTCTAGGGCCGTAGATATTCAATGTGGTGGAGAAACGCCCTAGAGTGAAGCCTAGGTTGCCCGGAAAGTAGAAATGACCATTACCTCCACACTGTTTGCAATTATTCATTTTATACAATGGAAAAACTGTTGTATTTAAATTGTTTTTTATAGTTATGGCGTTGACTTCTAAGGCCGTAACTATTCGATGTGGTGGAGCAATGCCCTAGAGTGAAGCCTAGGATGCCCGCAACGTAGAAATGACCATATCTTTCACACTGTTTGCAATTATTCCTGTTATACTATTGAAAAACTGTTGTATTTATATTGTATTTTATGCTTCTGGCGTTGACTTCTAATGCCCTGACTATTCGATCTGGTGGAGCAACGCTCTAGAGTGAAGCCTAGGTTGCCCGGAACGTAGAAATGACCTTTACTTTCACACTGTTTCCAAATATACATCATATACGATGGAAAAGCTGTTGTATTTAGATTGTATTTTATAGTTATGGCGTTGTCTTCTAGGGCCGTAGCTATTCGATGTGGTTGAGCAACGCCCTAGAGTGAAGCCTGGGTTGCCCGGAACGTAGAAATGACCATAACTTTCATACTGATTGCAATTATTCGTATTATACGATGGAAAAGCTGTTGTATTTATATTGTATTTTATGCTTCTGGCGTTGACTTCTTAGGCCCTAATTATTCGATCTGGTGGAGCAACGCCCTAGAGTGAAGCCTAGGTTGCCCGGAACGTTGAAATGACCATGTCTTTCACACTGGTTGCAATTATTCCTGTTATACGATGGAAAAACTGTTGTATTTATATTATATTTTATGCTTCAGGCGTTGACTTCTATGGCCGTAGCTATTCGATGTGGTTGAGCAACGCCCTAGAGTGAAGTCTAGATTGACCGGAAAGTAGAAATGACCATTACCTCCACACTGTTTGCAATTATTCATATTATACAGTGGAAAAACTGTTGTATTTATATTGCATTTTATGCTTCTGGCATTGACTTCTAAGGACCTAACTATTCGATGTGGTGGAGCAACCCCTCAGAGTGAAGCCTAGGTTGCCCGGAACGTAGAAATCACCATAGCTATCACAGTGGTTGCAATGATTCCTGTTATACAAGGGAAAAACTGTTGTATTTATATTGTATTTTATGCTTCTGGCGTTGACTTCTTAGGCCCTAACTATTCGATGTGGTGGAGCAACGCCCTAGAGTGAAGCCTAGGTTGCCCGGAATGTAGAAATGACCATCACTTTCACACTGGTTGCAATTATTCCTGTTATACTATTGAAAAACTGTTGTATTTATATTATATTTTATGCTTCAGGCGTTGACTTCTATGGCCGTAGCTATTCGATGTGGTTGAGCAACGCCCTAGAGTGAAGTCTAGATTGACCGGAAAGTAGAAATGACCATTACCTCCACACTGTTTGCAATTATTCATATTATACAGTGGAAAAACTGTTGTATTTATATTGCATTTTATGCTTCTGGCATTGACTTCTAAGGACCTAACTATTCGATGTGGTGGAGCAACCCCTCAGAGTGAAGCCTAGGTTGCCCGGAACGTAGAAATCACCATAGCTATCACAGTGGTTGCAATGATTCCTGTTATACAAGGGAAAAACTGTTGTATTTATATTGTATTTTATGCTTCTGGCGTTGACTTCTTAGGCCCTAACTATTCGATGTGGTGGAGCAACGCCCTAGAGTGAAGCCTAGGTTGCCCGGAATGTAGAAATGACCATCACTTTCACACTGGTTGCAATTATTCCTGTTATACTATTGAAAAACTGTTGTATTTATATTGTATTTTATGCTTCTGGCGTTGACTTCTAATGCCCTGACTATTCGATCTGGTGGAGCAACGCTCTAGAGTGAAGCCTAGGTTGCCCGGAACGTAGAAATGACCTTTACTTTCACACTGTTTCCAAATATACATCATATACGATGGAAAAGCTGTTGTATTTAGATTGTATTTTATAGTTATGGCGTTGTCTTCTAGGGCCGTAGCTATTCGATGTGGTTGAGCAACGCCCTAGAGTGAAGCCTGGGTTGCCCGGAACGTAGAAATGACCATAACTTTCATACTGATTGCAATTATTCGTATTATACGATGGAAAAGCTGTTGTATTTATATTGTATTTTATGCTTCTGGCGTTGACTTCTTAGGCCCTAACTATTCGATCTGGTGGAGCAACGCCGTAGAGTGAAGCCTAGGTTGCCCGGAACGTTGAAATGACCATGTCTTTCACACTGGTTGCAATTATTCCTGTTATACGATGGAAAAACTGTTGTATTTATATTGTATTTTATAGTTATGGCGTTGTCTTCTAGGGCCGTAGCTATTCGATGTGGTGGAGCAACGCCCTAGCGTGAAGCCTAGGTTGCCCGGAACGTAGAAATAACCATTACTTCCACACTGTTTGGAATTATTCATTTTATACAATGGAAAAACTGTTGTATTTATAATGTATTTTATAGTTATGGCGTTGACTCCTAAGGCCGTAGCTATTCAATGGGGTGGAGCAACGCCCTAGAGTGATGCCTAGGTTGCCCGGAACGTAGAAATGACCATGTCTTTCACACTGGTTGCAATTATTCCTGTTATACGATGGAAAAACTGTTGTATTGATATTATATTTTATGCTTCAGGCGATGACTTCTAGGGCCGTAGCTATTCGATGTGGTGGAGAAACGCCCTAGAGTGAAGCCTAGGTTGCCCGGAAAGTAGAAATGACCACAACCTCCACACTGTTTGCAATTATTCATTTTATACAATGGAAAAACTGTTGTATTTAAATTGTTTTTTATAGTTATGGCGTTGACTTCTAAGGCCGTAACTATTCGATGTGGTGGAGCAATGCCCTAGAGTGAAGCCTAGGATGCCCGGAAAGTAGAAATGACCATTACCTCCACACTGTTTGCAGTTCTTCATTCTATACAATGGAAAAACTGTTGTATTTATATTGTTTTTTATAGTTATGGCGTTGACTTCTATGGCCGTAGCTATTCGATGGTGTGGAGCAATGCCCTAGAGTGAAGCCTAGGTTGCCCGGAACGTAGAAATGACCATACCTTTCACACTGGTTGCAATTATTCCTGTTATACAAGGGAATAACTGTTGTATTTATATTGCAGTTTATGCTTCTGGCGTTGACTTCTTAGGCCCTAACTATTAGATCTGGGGGAACCACGCCCTAGACTGAAGCCTAGGTTGCCCGGAACGTAGAAATGACCTTTACTTTCTCACTGTTTCCAAATATACATCATATACGATGCAAAAGCTGTTGTATTTATATTGTATTTTATAGTTATGGCGTTGTCTTCTAGGGCCGTAGCTATTCGATGTGGTTGAGCAACGCCCTAGAGTGAAGCCTAGGTTGCCCGGAATGTAAAAATGACCATCACTTTCACACTGGTTGCAATTATTCTTGTTATACGATGGAAAAAATGTTGTATTTGTATTATATTTTATGCTGCAGGCGTTGACTTCTAGGGCCGTAGCTATTCGATGTGGTGGAGAAACGCCCTAGAGTGAAGCCTAGGTTGCCCGGAAAGTAGAAATGACCATTACCTCCAGACGTTTGCAATTATTCATTTTATACAATGGAAAAGCTGTTGTATTTATATTGTTTTTTATAGTTATGGCGTTGACGTCTAAGGACGTAGCTATTCGATGGGGTGGAGCAATGCCCTAGAGTGAAGTCTAGGTTGCCCGGAACGTAGAAATGACCATACCTTTCACACTGGTTGCAATTATTCCTGTTATACAAGGGAATAACTGTTGTACTTATATTGCAGTTTATGCTTCTGGCGTTGACTTCTTAGGCCCTAACTATTCGATCTGGGGGCACCACGCCCTAGACTGAACCCTAGGTTGCCCGGAACGTAGAAATGACCATCACTTTCACACTGGTTGCAATTATTCCTGTTATACGATGGAAAAACTGTTGTATCTATTTTGTATTTTATGCTTCTGGCGTTGACTTCTGAGGCCCTAGCTATTCGATCTGGTGGTGCAACGCTCTAGAGTGAAGCCTAGGTTGCCCGGAACTTAGAAGTGACCATCACCTTCACTCTGCTTGCTATTATTCCTGTTATACGATGGAAAAGCTGTTGTATTGTTATTGTATTTTATGCTTCGGGCGTTGACTTCTAAGGCCGTAGCTATTCGATCTGTTGGAACAACGCCCTAGAGTTAAGTCTAGGATGACCGGAACGTAGAAATGGCCATTGCTTTCACACAGCTTGCACTTATTCGTCTGATACGATGGAAAGGCTGTTGTACATATATCGTATTTTATGCTTCTGGCGTTGACTTCTTAGGTCCTAACTATTCAATCTGGTGGAGCAACGCCCTAGTGTGAAGCCTAGGTTGCCCAGAACGTAGGAATGACCATAACTTTCATACTGGTTGCAATTATTCGTTTTATACCGTGGAAAAACTGTTGTATTTATGTTGTATTTTATGCGTCTCGAGTTGTTTTCTAAGGCGCTATCTATTCGACCTGGTGGACCAACGCCGTAGAGTGAAGCCTAGGTTGCACGGAACGTAGAAATGCCCATTACTTTCAAACTGGTTGCAATTATTCCTGTTATACGATTGAAAAACTGTTGTATCTCTATTGTATTTTATGGTTCTGGCGTTGACTTCTTAGGCCCTAACTATTCGATCTGGTGGAGCAACGCCCTAGAGAGAAGCCTAGATTTCCCGGAACGTAGAAATGACCATTATCTTCAGGCACGTTGCAGTTACTCCTGTTATACGACGGAACAACTGTTGTATTTTCATATTATTTTATGCTTCTGGCGTTAACTTATAAGGCCGTAGCTATTCGATGTGTTGGAAAAACGCCCTAGGGTGAAGCCTAGGTTGCCCGCAACGCAGAAATGACCATAACTTTCGCACTCGTTGCAATTACCCTTTTTATACGATGAAAAGACTGTTCTATTTATTTTGTATTTTATGCTTCTGGCGTTGACTTCTTAGGCCCTAACTATTCGATCTGGTTGACCAAAGCCCTAGGGTGAAGCCTAGGTTGCCAGGAACGTAGAAATGACGAATATTCACTCTGGTTACAATTATGCCTGTTATACGATGAAAAAACTGTTGTATTAATTTTGTGTTTTATGCTTCTGGCGTTGACTTCTATGGCCCTAACAATTCGATCTGGTGGAGCAACGCCCTAGAGTGAAGCCTAGGTTGCCCGGACCGTAGAAATGACAATAACTTTCACACTGGTTGCAATTATTCGTTTTATACAATGGAAAAACTGTTCTATTTATTTTATATTTTATGCTTCGGGCGTTGACTTCTTAGGCCCTAGCTAATCGATCTGGTGGAGCGACGCTCTAGAGTGAAGCCTAGGTTGCCTGGAACTTAGAAAAGACCATCACTATCACACTGGTTGCAATTATTCCTGTTATACGATAGATAAACTGTTGTATTTAAATTGTATATTATGCTTCTGCTGTAGGCTTCTTAGGCCCTAGCTATTCGATCTGGTGGAGCAACGCCCTAGGGTGAAGCCTAGGTTGCCCGGAACGTAGAAATGACCATCACCTTCACTCTGGTTGCAATTATTCCTGTTATACGATGGAAAAGCTGTTGTATCTTTGTTGTATTTTATGATTCTGTCGTTGACTTCTTAGGCCCTAACTATTGGATCTGGTGGACTAACGCCCTAGAGTGAAACCTAGGTTGCCCGGAATGTGGAAGTGACCACCACGTTCACACTTGTTGCAATTATTCCCGTTATACGATGGAAAAACTGTTGTATTTTTATTGTATTTTATGTTTCGGGCGTTGACTTCTAAGGCCCTAGCTATTCGATCTGGTGGAGCAACGCCTTGGAGTGAATCCTAGGTTGCCCGGAACGTAGAAATGACCATTACCTTCACAATGTTTGCAAATATACATTATATACGATGGAAAAGCTGTTGTATTTATATTGTATTTTATGCTTCTGGCGATGACTTCTTAGGCCCTAACTATTGGATCTGGTGGAGCAACGCCTTGGAGTGAATCCTAGGTTGCCCGGAACGTAGAAATGACCATTACATTCACAATGTTTGCAAATATACATTATATACGATGGAAAAGCTGTTGTATTTATATTGTATTTTATGCTTCTGGCGTTGACTTCTTAGGCCCTAACTATTGGATCTGGTGGACCAACGGACTAGAGTGAAGCCTAGGTTGCCGGAACGTGAAAATGACCATCACTTTCACATTTGTTGCAATTAGTCCCGTTATACGATGGAAAAACTGTTGAATTTTATTGTATTTTATGCTTCTGGCATTGACATCTAAGGCCCTAACTATTCGATCTGGTGGATCAACGCCCTAGAGTGAAGCCTAGGTTGCCCGGAACTGAGAAATGACCATCACGTTCACTCTGGTTGCAATTATTCCTGTCATACGATGGAAAAACTGTGGTATTTATATTGTATTTTATGCTTCTGGCGTAGGCTTCTTAGGCCCTAGCTATTCGATCTGGGGGAACCACGCCCTAGACTGAAGCCTAGGTTGCCCGGAACGTAGAAATGATCATCACTTTCACACTGGTTGCAATTATTCCTGTTATATGATGGAAAAAGTGTTGTATTTATATTATATTTTATGCTTCAGACGTTGACTTCTAAGGCCGTAGCTATTCGATGTGGTGGAGAAACGCCCTAGAGTGAAGCCTAGGTTGCCCGGAAAGTAGAAATGACCATTACCTCCACACTGTTTGCAATTATTCATTTTATACAATGGAACTACTGTTGTATTTATACTGTTTTTTATAGTTATGGCGTTGACTTCTAAGGCCGTAGCTATTCCATCTGGTGGAACGACGCCCTAGAGTGAAGCCTAGGTTGCCCGTATCGTAGAAATGTCCATATCTATCACACTGTTTGCAATTATTCCTGTTGTACGATGGAAAAACTGTTGTATTTCTATTGTATTTTATGCTTCTGGCGTTGACTTCTTAGACCCTAACTATTCGATCTGGTGGAGCGACGCCCTAGGGTGAAACCTAGGTTGCCCGGAACGTAGAAATGACCATACCTTTCACACTGGTTGCAATTATTCCTGTTATACAAGGGAAAAACTGTTGTATTTATATTGTATTTTATGCTTCTGGCGTTGACTTCCTGGGCCCTAACTATTCTATCTGGAGGAGCAACGCCCTAGAGTGAAACCTAGGTTGCCCGGAATGCAGAAATGACCATCACTTTCACACTGGTGGCAATTATTCCTGTTATACGATGGAGACTGTTGGATTTTTAATGTACTTTATGCTTCTGGCGTTGACCTCTAAGGCCCTATGTATTCGATCTGGTGGAGCAATGTCTCAGTGTTAAGCCTAGAATGCCCGGAACGCAGAAATGGCCATTACTTTCACACTGGTTGCAATTACTCATTTTATACGATGGAAAAACTGTTGTACATATATCGTATTTTATGCTTCTGGCGTTGACTTCTAAGGCCGCAGCTATTCGATGTGGTGGAACGACGCCCTAGAGTGCAGCCTAGGTTGCCCGTATCGTAGAAATGACCACATCTTTCACACTGGTTGCAATTATTCCTGTTATACGATGGTAAAGCTGTTGTATTTATATTGTATTTTATGCTTCTGGCGTTGACTTGTTAGGCCCGAACTATTCGATATGGTGGAGCAACGCCCTAGAGTGAAGCCTACGTTGCCCGGAACGTAGAAATGACCATAACTATCAGACTGGTTGCAATTATACGTTTTATACGATGGAAAAACTGTTGTATTTATATTATATTTTATGCTTCAGACGTTGACTTCTAAGGCAGTAGCTATTCGATGTGGTGGAGAAACGCCCTAGAGTGAAGCCTAGGTTGCCCGGAAGGTAGAAATGACCATTACCTCCACACTGTTTGCAATTATTCATTTTATACAGTGGAAAAACTGTTGTATTTATATTGTTTTTTATAGTTATGGCGTTGACTTCTAAGGCCGTAGCTATTCGATGTGGTGCAGCAATGCCCTAGAGTGAAGCCTAGGATGCTCGCAACGTAGAAATGACCATATCTTTCACACTGTTTGCAATTATTCCTGTTATAAGGTTGAAAAACTGTTGTATTTGTATTGTATTTTATGCTTCTGGCGTAGACTTCTTAGGCCCTAACTATTCGATCTGGTGGAACGACGCTCTAGCTTGAAGCCTAGGTTGCCCGTATCGCAGAAATGACCATATCTTTCACACTGGTTGCAATTATTCCTGTTATACGATGGAAAAACTGTTGTATTTGTATTGTATTTTATGCGTCTGGAGTTGTTTTCTAAGGCCCTAACTATTCGGCCTGGTGGACCAACGCCCTAGAGTGAAGCCTAGGTTGCACGGAACGTAGAAATGCCCATTACTTTCACACTGGTGGTAATTATTCCTGTTATACGATGGAACAACTGTTGTATTTTTATTTTGTTTTGTGCTTCTGGCGTTGACTTCTAAGGTCCTAGCTATTCGATCTGGTGGAGCAACGCTCGATAGTGAAGCCTAGGTTGCCCGGAACTGAGAAATGACCATCACGTTCACTCTGGTTGCAATTATTCCTGTCATACGATGGAAAAACTGTGGTATTTATATTGTATTTTATGCTTCTGGCGTAGGCTTCTTAGGCCCTAACTATTCGATCTGGGGGCACCACGCCCTAGACTGAAGCCTAGGTTGCCCGGAACGTAGAAATGACCATCAGTTTCACACTGGTTGCAATTATTCCTGTTATACGATGGAAAAAGTGTTGTATTTATATTGTATTTTATGCTTCTGGCGTTGACTTCTAAGGCAGCAGCTATTCGATGTGGTGGAGCAACGCCCTAGAGTGAAGCCTAGGTTGCCCGGAACGTAGAAATGACCATAGCTTTCACACTGGTTGCAATTATTCCTGTTATACAAGGGAAAAACTGTTGTATTTATATTGTATTTTATGCATCTGGCATTGAATTCTTAGGCCCTAACTATTCGATCTGGTGGAGCATGGCCCTAGAGTAAAGCCTAGGTTGCCCGGAATGCTGAAATGACCATCACTTTCACACTGGTTGCAATTATTCTTGTTATACGATGGAAAAACTTTTGTATTTTTATTGTATTTTAAGCATCGGGCGCTGACTTCTAAGGTCCTAACTATTGGATCTGGTGGAGCAACGCCCTCTGGTGAAGCCTAGGTTGCCCGGAACGTAGAAATGACCATAACTTTCATACTGGTTGCAATTATTCGTTTAATACGATGGAAAAACTATTGTATTTATATTGTATTTAATGCTTCTGGCGTTGACTTCTAAGGCCATAGCTATTCGATGTGGTCGAGCAACGCCCTAGACTGAAGCCTAGGTTGCCCGTATTGTAGAATTGACCATATCTTTCACACTGGTTGCAATTATTCCTGTTATACGATGGAAGAACTGTTGTATTTCTATTGTATTTTATGGTTCTGACGTTGACTTCTTAGGCCCTAACTATTCGATCTGGCGGAGCAACGCCCTAGAGAGAAGCCTAGATTGCACGGAACGTAGAAATGACCATTACCTTCAGGCATGTTGCAATTGTTCCTGTTATACGATGAAAGAACTGTTGTATTTTTCTTGTGTTTTATGCGTCTGGAGTTGTTTTCTAAGGCCCTGACTATTCGACCTGGTGGACCAACGGCCTAGAGTGAAGCCTAGGTTGCACGGAACGTAGAAATGCCCATTACTTTCACACTGGTTGTAATTATTCCTGTTACACGATGGAATAACTGTTGTATTTTTATTTTATTTTGTGCTTCTGGCGTTGACTTCTAAGGCCCTAACTATTCGATCTGGTGGAGCAACGCCAAAGAGTGAAGCCTAGGTTACCCGGAACGTAGAAATGACCAGTACTTTCACACTGGTTGCAGTTATTCGTATTATACGATGGAAAAACTGTTGTATTTATATTGTATTTTATAGTTATGGCGTTGACTTCTAAGGCCGTAGCTATTCGATGTGGTGGAGCAATGCCCTAGAGTGAAGCCTAGGTTGCCCGGAACGTAGAAATGACCATGTCTTTCACACTGGTTGCAATTATTCCTGTTATACGATGGAAAAACTGTTGTATTGATATTATATTTTATGCTTCAGGCGATGACTTCTAGGGCCGTAGATATTCAATGTGGTGGAGAAACGCCCTAGAGTGAAGCCTAGGTTGCCCGGAAAGTAGAAATGACCATTACCTCCACACTGTTTGCAATTATTCATTTTATACAATGGAAAAACTGTTGTATTTAAATTGTTTTTTATAGTTATGGCGTTGACTTCTAAGGCCGTAACTATTCGATGTGGTGGAGCAATGCCCTAGAGTGAAGCCTAGGATGCCCGCAACGTAGAAATGACCATATCTTTCACACTGTTTGCAATTATTCCTGTTATACTATTGAAAAACTGTTGTATTTATATTGTATTTTATGCTTCTGGCGTTGACTTCTAATGCCCTGACTATTCGATCTGGTGGAGCAACGCTCTAGAGTGAAGCCTAGGTTGCCCGGAACGTAGAAATGACCTTTACTTTCACACTGTTTCCAAATATACATCATATACGATGGAAAAGCTGTTGTATTTAGATTGTATTTTATAGTTATGGCGTTGTCTTCTAGGGCCGTAGCTATTCGATGTGGTTGAGCAACGCCCTAGAGTGAAGCCTGGGTTGCCCGGAACGTAGAAATGACCATAACTTTCATACTGATTGCAATTATTCGTATTATACGATGGAAAAGCTGTTGTATTTATATTGTATTTTATGCTTCTGGCGTTGACTTCTTAGGCCCTAACTATTCGATCTGGTGGAGCAACGCCCTAGAGTGAAGCCTAGGTTGCCCGGAACGTTGAAATGACCATGTCTTTCACACTGGTTGCAATTATTCCTGTTATACGATGGAAAAACTGTTGTATTTATATTATATTTTATGCTTCAGGCGTTGACTTCTATGGCCGTAGCTATTCGATGTGGTTGAGCAACGCCCTAGAGTGAAGTCTAGATTGACCGGAAAGTAGAAATGACCATTACCTCCACACTGTTTGCAATTATTCATATTATACAGTGGAAAAACTGTTGTATTTATATTGCATTTTATGCTTCTGGCATTGACTTCTAAGGACCTAACTATTCGATGTGGTGGAGCAACCCCTCAGAGTGAAGCCTAGGTTGCCCGGAACGTAGAAATCACCATAGCTATCACAGTGGTTGCAATGATTCCTGTTATACAAGGGAAAAACTGTTGTATTTATATTGTATTTTATGCTTCTGGCGTTGACTTCTTAGGCCCTAACTATTCGATGTGGTGGAGCAACGCCCTAGAGTGAAGCCTAGGTTGCCCGGAATGTAGAAATGACCATCACTTTCACACTGGTTGCAATTATTCCTGTTATACTATTGAAAAACTGTTGTATTTATATTGTATTTTATGCTTCTGGCGTTGACTTCTAATGCCCTGACTATTCGATCTGGTGGAGCAACGCTCTAGAGTGAAGCCTAGGTTGCCCGGAACGTAGAAATGACCTTTACTTTCACACTGTTTCCAAATATACATCATATACGATGGAAAAGCTGTTGTATTTAGATTGTATTTTATAGTTATGGCGTTGTCTTCTAGGGCCGTAGCTATTCGATGTGGTTGAGCAACGCCCTAGAGTGAAGCCTGGGTTGCCCGGAACGTAGAAATGACCATAACTTTCATACTGATTGCAATTATTCGTATTATACGATGGAAAAGCTGTTGTATTTATATTGTATTTTATGCTTCTGGCGTTGACTTCTTAGGCCCTAACTATTCGATCTGGTGGAGCAACGCCGTAGAGTGAAGCCTAGGTTGCCCGGAACGTTGAAATGACCATGTCTTTCACACTGGTTGCAATTATTCCTGTTATACGATGGAAAAACTGTTGTATTTATATTGTATTTTATAGTTATGGCGTTGTCTTCTAGGGCCGTAGCTATTCGATGTGGTGGAGCAACGCCCTAGCGTGAAGCCTAGGTTGCCCGGAACGTAGAAATAACCATTACTTCCACACTGTTTGGAATTATTCATTTTATACAATGGAAAAACTGTTGTATTTATAATGTATTTTATAGTTATGGCGTTGACTCCTAAGGCCGTAGCTATTCAATGGGGTGGAGCAACGCCCTAGAGTGATGCCTAGGTTGCCCGGAACGTAGAAATGACCATGTCTTTCACACTGGTTGCAATTATTCCTGTTATACGATGGAAAAACTGTTGTATTGATATTATATTTTATGCTTCAGGCGATGACTTCTAGGGCCGTAGCTATTCGATGTGGTGGAGAAACGCCCTAGAGTGAAGCCTAGGTTGCCCGGAAAGTAGAAATGACCATAACCTCCACACTGTTTGCAATTATTCATTTTATACAATGGAAAAACTGTTGTATTTAAATTGTTTTTTATAGTTATGGCGTTGACTTCTAAGGCCGTAGCTATTCGATGTGGTGGAGCAATGCCCTAGAGTGAAGCCTAGGATGCCCGGAAAGTAGAAATGACCATTACCTCCACACTGTTTGCAGTTCTTCATTCTATACAATGGAAAAACTGTTGTATTTATATTGTTTTTTATAGTTATGGCGTTGACTTCTATGGCCGTAGCTATTCGATGGTGTGGAGCAATGCCCTAGAGTGAAGCCTAGGTTGCCCGGAACGTAGAAATGACCATACCTTTCACACTGGTTGCAATTATTCCTGTTATACAAGGGAATAACTGTTGTATTTATATTGCAGTTTATGCTTCTGGCGTTGACTTCTTAGGCCCTAACTATTAGATCTGGGGGAACCACGCCCTAGACTGAAGCCTAGGTTGCCCGGAACGTAGAAATGACCTTTACTTTCTCACTGTTTCCAAATATACATCATATACGATGCAAAAGCTGTTGTATTTATATTGTATTTTATAGTTATGGCGTTGTCTTCTAGGGCCGTAGCTATTCGATGTGGTTGAGCAACGCCCTAGAGTGAAGCCTAGGTTGCCCGGAATGTAAAAATGACCATCACTTTCACACTGGTTGCAATTATTCTTGTTATACGATGGAAAAAATGTTGTATTTGTATTATATTTTATGCTGCAGGCGTTGACTTCTAGGGCCGTAGCTATTCGATGTGGTGGAGAAACGCCCTAGAGTGAAGCCTAGGTTGCCCGGAAAGTAGAAATGACCATTACCTCCAGACGTTTGCAATTATTCATTTTATACAATGGAAAAGCTGTTGTATTTATATTGTTTTTTATAGTTATGGCGTTGACGTCTAAGGACGTAGCTATTCGATGGGGTGGAGCAATGCCCTAGAGTGAAGTCTAGGTTGCCCGGAACGTAGAAATGACCATACCTTTCACACTGGTTGCAATTATTCCTGTTATACAAGGGAATAACTGTTGTACTTATATTGCAGTTTATGCTTCTGGCGTTGACTTCTTAGGCCCTAACTATTCGATCTGGGGGCACCACGCCCTAGACTGAACCCTAGGTTGCCCGGAACGTAGAAATGACCATCACTTTCACACTGGTTGCAATTATTCCTGTTATACGATGGAAAAACTGTTGTATCTATTTTGTATTTTATGCTTCTGGCGTTGACTTCTTAGGTCCTAACCATTGGATCTGGTGGCGCAACGCCCTCTGGTGTCGCCCAGGTTGCCCGGAACGTAGAAATGACCTTGACCTTCATACTGATTGCAATTATTCATTTTATACGATGGAAAAACTGTTGTACTTATAATGTATGTTATGCCTCTGGCGTTGGCTCCTAAGGCCGTAGCTATTCGATGTGGTGGAGCAACGCCCTAGCGTGAAGCCTAGGTTGCCCGGAACGTAGAAATAACCATTACTTCCACACTGTTTGCAATTATTCATTTTATACAATGGAAAAACTGTTGTATTTATAATGTATTTTATAGTTATGGCGTTGACTTCTAAGGCCGTAGCTATTCAATGGGGTGGAGCAACGCCCTAGAGTGAAGCCTAGGTTGCCCGGAACGTAGAAATGACCATGTCTTTCACACTGGTTGCAATTATTCCTGTTATACGATGGAAAAACTGTTGTATTGATATTATATTTTATGCTTCAGGCGATGACTTCTAGGGCCGTAGCTATTCGATGTGGTGGAGAAACGCCCTAGAGTGAAGCCTAGGTTGCCCGGAAAGTAGAAATGACCATTACCTCCACACTGTTTGCAATTATTCATTTTATACAATGGAAAAACTGTTGTATTTAAAGTGTTTTTTATAATTATGGCGTTGACTTCTAAGGCCGTAACTATTCGATGTGGTGGAGCAATGCCCTAGAGTGAAGCCTAGGATGCCCGCAACGTAGAAATGACCATATCTTTCACACTGTTTGCAATTATTCCTGTTATACTATTGAA
The DNA here is from genome assembly GCF_051401765.1 of Calliopsis andreniformis. Lineage (NCBI taxonomy): Eukaryota > Metazoa > Arthropoda > Insecta > Hymenoptera > Andrenidae > Calliopsis > Calliopsis andreniformis. The sequence goes on from NW_027480422.1 coordinate 23,533,930, forward strand.
AAACTGTTGTATTTATATTGTATTTTATGCTTCTGGCGTTGACTTCTAATGCCCTGACTATTCGATCTGGTGGAGCAACGCTCTAGAGTGAAGCCTAGGTTGCCCGGAACGTAGAAATGACCTTCACTTTCACACTGTTTCCAAATATACATCATATACGATGGAAAAGCTGTTGTATTTAGATTGTATTTTATAGTTATGGCGTTGTCTTCTAGGGCCGTAGCTATTCGATGTGGTTGAGCAACGCCCTAGAGTGAAGCCTAGGTTGCCCAGAACGTAGAAATGACCATAACTTTCATACTGATTGCAATTATTCGTATTATACGATGGAAAAGCTGTTGTATCTATTTTGTATTTTATGCTTCTGGCGTTGACTTCTTACGTCGTAACTATTGGATCTGGTGGAGCAACGCCCTCTGGTGTCGCCCAGGTTGCCCGGAACGTAGAAATGTCCATAACTTTCATACTGATTGCAATTATTCGTATTATACGATGGAAAAACTGTTGTATTTATATTGTATTTTATGCTTCTGGCGTTGACTTCTTAGGCCCTAACTATTCGATCTGGTGGAGCAACGCCCTAGAGTGAAGCCTAGGTTGCCCGGAACGTTGAAATGACCATGTCTTTCACACTGGTTGCAATTATTCCTGTTATACGATGGAAAAACTGTTGTATTTATATTGTATTTTATGCTTCTGGCGTTGACTTCTTAGGCCCTAACTATTCGATCTGGTGGAGCAACGCCCTAGAGTGAAGCCTAGCTTGCCCGGTATGTAGAAATGACCATCACTTTCACACTAGTTGCACTTATTCTTGTTATACGATGGAAAAACTGTTGTATTTATATTATATTTTATGCTTCAGGCGTTGACTTCTAGGGCCGTAGCTATTCGATGTGGTGGAGAATCGCCCTAGAGTGAAGCCTAGGTTGCCCGGAAAGTAGAAATGACCATTACCTCCACACTGTTTGCAGTTATTCATTTTATACAATGGAAAAACTGTTGTATTTATATTGTTTTTTATAGTTATGGCGTTTACTTCTATGGCCGTAGCTATTCGATGGGGTGGAGCAATGCCCTAGAGTGAAGCCTAGGTTGCCCGGAACGTAGAGATGACCATACATTTCACACTGGTTGCAATTATTCCTGTTATACAAGGGAATAACTGTTGTATTTATATTGCAGTTTATGCTTCTGGCGTTGACTTCTTAGGCCCTAACTATTAGATCTGGGGGAACCACGCCCTAGACTGAAGCCTAGGTTGCCCGGAACGTAGAAATGACCTTTACTTTCTCACTGTTTCCAAATATACATCATATACGATGCAAAAGCTGTTGTATTTATATTGTATTTTATAGTTATGGCGTTGTCTTCTAGGGCCGTAGCTATTCGATGTGGTTGAGCAACGCCCTAGAGTGAAGCCTAGGTTGCCCGGAATGTAAAAATGACCATCACTTTCACACTGGTTGCAATTATTCTTGTTATACGATGGAAAAACTGTTGTATTTATATTATATTTTATGCTTCTGGCGTTGACTTCTTAGGCCCTAACTATTCGATCTGGTGGAGCAACGCCCTAGAGTGAAGCCTAGCTTGCCCGGTATGTAGAAATGACCATCACTTTCACACTGGTTGCACTTATTCTTGTTATACGATGGAAAAACTGTTGTATTTATATTATATTTTATGCTTCAGGCGTTGACTTCTAGGGCCGTAGCTATTCGATGTGGTGGAGAATCGCCCTAGAGTGAAGCCTAGGTTGCCCGGAAAGTAGAAATGACCATTACCTCCACACTGTTTGCAGTTATTCATTTTATACAATGGAAAAACTGTTGTATTTATATTGTTTTTTATAGTTATGGCGTTTACTTCTATGGCCGTAGCTATTCGATGGGGTGGAGCAATGCCCTAGAGTGAAGCCTAGGTTGCCCGGAACGTAGAAATGACCATACATTTCACACTGGTTGCAATTATTCCTGTTATACAAGGGAATAACTGTTGTATTTATATTGCAGTTTATGCTTCTGGCGTTGACTTCTTAGGCCCTAACTATTAGATCTGGGGGAACCACGCCCTAGACTGAAGCCTAGGTTGCCCGGAACGTAGAAATGACCTTTACTTTCTCACTGTTTCCAAACATACATCATATACGATGCAAAAGCTGTTGTATTTATATTGTATTTTATAGTTATGGCGTTGTCTTCTAGGGCCGTAGCTATTCGATGTGGTTGAGCAACGCCCTAGAGTGAAGCCTAGGTTGCCCGGAATGTAAAAATGACCATCACTTTCACACTGGTTGCAATTATTCTTGTTATACGATGGAAAAACTGTTGTATTTATATTATATTTTATGCTTCAGGCGTTGACTTCTAGGGCCGTAGCGATTCGATGTGGTGGAGAAACGCCCTAGAGTGAAGCCTAGGTTGCCCGGAAAGTAGAAATGACCATTACCTCCACACTGTTTGCAATTATTCCTGTTATACGATTGAAAAACTGTTGTACTTATATTGCATTTTATGCTTCTGGCGTTGACTTCTAAGGCCCTAACTATTCGATCTGGTGGAGCAACGCACTAGAGTGAAGCCTAGGTTGCCCGGAACGTAGGAATGACCTTTACTTTCTCACTGTTTCCAAATATACATCATATACGATGGAAAAGCTGTTGTATTTAGATTGTATTTTATAGTTATGGCGTTGTCTTCTAGGGCCGTAGCTATTCGATGTGGTTGAGCAACGCCCTAGAGTGAAGCCTAGGTTGCCCGGAACGTAGAAATGACCATTACTTCCACACTGATTGCAATTATTCATATTATACAGTGGAAAAACTGTTGTATTTATATTGTGTTTTATGCTTCTGGCGTTGACTTCTTAGGCCCTAGCTATTCGATGTGGTGGAGCAACGCCCTAGAGTGCAGCCTAGGTTGCCCGGAACGTAGAAATGACCATAGCTATCACAGTGGTTGCAATTATTCCTGTTATACAAGGGAAAAACTGTTGTTTTTATATTGTGTTTTATGCTTCTGGCGTTGACTTCTTAGGCCCTAACTATTCGATCTGGTGGAGCAACGCCCTGGAGTGAAGCCTAGGTTGCCCGGAATGTAAAAATGACCATCACTTTCACACTGGTTGCAATTATTCTTGTTATACGATGGAAAAACTGTTGTATTTATATTATATTTTATGCTTCAGGCATTGACTTCTATTGCCGTAGCTATTCGATGTGGTGGAGAAACGCCCTAGAGTGAAGCCTAGGTTGCCCGGAAAGTAGAAATGACCATTACCTCCATACGTTTGCAATTATTCATTTTATACAATGGAAAAGCTGTTGTATTTATATTGTTTTTTATAGTTATGGCGTTGACGTCTAAGGACGTAGCTATTCGATGGGGTGGAGCAATGCCCTAGAGTGAAGTCTAGGTTGCCCGGAACGTAGAAATGACCATACCTTTCACACTGGTTGCAATTATTCCTGTTATACAAGCGAATAACTGTTGTACTTATAGTGCAGTTTATGCTTCTGGCGTTGACTTCTTAGGTCCTAACTATTGGATCTGGTGGCGCAACGCCCTCTGGTGTCGCCCAGGTTGCCCGGAACGTAGAAATGACCTTTACTTCCACACTGTTTGCAATTATTCATATTATACAGTGGAAAAACTGTTGTATCTATTTTGTATTTTATGCTTCAGGCGTTGACTTCTTCGGCCCTAACTATTCGATCAGGTGGAATAACGCCACAGGGTGAAGCCTAGGTTGCGCGGAACGTAGAAATGAACATAACTTTCACACTGGTTTCAATTATTCGTTTTATACAATGGAAAAACTGTTCTACTTATTTTGTATTTTATGCTTCGACCGTTGACTCCTAAGGCCCCAACTATTCGATCTGGTGGAGCAACGCCCTAGAGTGAAGCCTAGATTGCCCGGAACGTAAAAATGACCTGTACTTTCACACTGGTTGCAATTATTCCTGTTATACGATGGAAAAACTGTTGTACTTATGTTGTATTTTATGCTTCTGGCGCCGAATTCTAAGTCCCTAACTATTGGATCTGGTGGAGCAACGCCCCAGAGTGAAGCCTGGGTTGCCCGGAACGTAGAAATGACCGTTACTTTCACACTGGTTGCAATTATTCCTGTTATACGATTGAAAAACTGTTGTATTTATATTGTATTTTAAGCTTCTGGCGTTGACTTCTAAGGCCGCAGATATTCGATGTGGTGGAGCAACGCCGTAGAGTGAAGCCTTGGTTGCCCGGAATGTAGAAATGACCATACCTTTCACACTGGTTGCAAATATTCCTGTTATACGATGGAACAGCTGTTGTATTTGTATTGTATTTTATGCTTCTGGCGTAGACTTCTTAGGCCCTAACTATTCGATCTGGTGGAACGACGCCCTAGAGTGAAGCCTAGGTTGCCCGTATCGTAGAAATGACCATATATTTCACACTGGTTGCAATTACTCCTGTTATGCGATGTAAAAACTGTTGTATTTCTATTGTATTTTATGCTTCTGGCGTTGACTTCTTAGGCCCTAACTATTCGATCTGGTGGAGCACCGCCCTAGAGAGAAGCCCAGATTGCCCGGAACATAGAAATGACCATTACCTTCTGGCTTGTTGCAATTACTCCTGTTATACGATGAATAAACTGTTGTATTTTTATTGTATTTTATGCGTCTGGAGTTGTTTTCTTAGGCCCAAACTATTCGATGTGGTGGAGCAACGCCTAGGGTGAAGCCTAGGTTTCCCGGAACGTAGAAATGACCATAACCTTCATACTGATTGTAATTATTCGTTTTATACGATGGAAAAACTGTTGTACTTATATTGTATGTTATGCCTCTGGCGTTTACTCCTAAGGCCGTAGCTATTCGATGTGGTGGAGCAACGCCCTAGAATGAAGCCTAGGTTGCCCGGAACGTAGAAATAACCATTACTTCCACACTGTTTGCAATTATTCATTTTATACAATGGAAAAACTGTTGTATTTATAATGTATTTTATAGTTATGGCGTTGACTTCTAAGGCCGTAGCTATTCGATGGGGTCGAGCAATGCCGTAGAGTGAAGCCTAGGTTGCCCGGAACGTAGAAATGACCATAACTTTCATACTGATTGCAATTATTCGTATTATACGATGGAAAAACTGTTGTATCTATTTTGTATTTTATGCTTCTGGCGTTGACTTCTTAGGTCCTAACTATTGGATCTGGTGGAGCAACGCCCTCTGGTGTCGCCCAGGTTGCCAGGAACGTAGAAACGACCATAACTTTCATACTGATTGCAATTATTCGTATTATACGATGGAAAAACTGTTGTATTTATATTGTATTTTATGCTTCTGGCGTTGACTTCTTAGGCCCTAACTATTCGATCAGGTGGAGCAACGCCCTAGCGTGAAGCCTAGGATGCCCGGAACGTAGAAATGACCATAACTTTCACACTGGTTACAATTACTCGTTTTATACGATGGAAAAACTATTGTATTTATATTCTATTTTATGCTTCTGGCGTTGACTTCTAACGCCCTAACTATTCGATCTGGTGGAGCAACGCCCTGGAGTGAAGCCTAGGTTGCGCGGAACGTAGAAATGACCATTACCTTCACACTGCTTGCAAATATACGTTATATACGATGGAAAAACTGTTGTATTTATATTATATTTTATGCTTCAGGCGTTGACTTCTAGGGCCGTAGCTATTCGATGTGGTGGAGAATCGCCCTAGAGTGAAGCCTAGGTTGCCCGGAAAGTAGAAATGACCATTACCTCCACACTGTTTGCAGTTATTCATTTTATACAATGGAAAAACTGTTGTATTTATATTGTTTTTTATAGTTATGGCGTTTACTTCTATGGCCGTAGCTATTCGATGGGGTGGAGCAATGCCCTAGAGTGAAGCCTAGGTTGCCCGGAACGTAGAGATGACCATACATTTCACACTGGTTGCAATTATTCCTGTTATACAAGGGAATAACTGTTGTATTTATATTGCAGTTTATGCTTCTGGCGTTGACTTCTTAGGCCCTAACTATTAGATCTGGGGGAACCACGCCCTAGACTGAAGCCTAGGTTGCCCGGAACGTAGAAATGACCTTTACTTTCTCACTGTTTCCAAATATACATCATATACGATGCAAAAGCTGTTGTATTTATATTGTATTTTATAGTTATGGCGTTGTCTTCTAGGGCCGTAGCTATTCGATGTGGTTGAGCAACGCCCTAGAGTGAAGCCTAGGTTGCCCGGAATGTAAAAATGACCATCACTTTCACACTGGTTGCAATTATTCTTGTTATACGATGGAAAAACTGTTGTATTTATATTATATTTTATGCTTCTGGCGTTGACTTCTTAGGCCCTAACTATTCGATCTGGTGGAGCAACGCCCTAGAGTGAAGCCTAGCTTGCCCGGTATGTAGAAATGACCATCACTTTCACACTGGTTGCACTTATTCTTGTTATACGATGGAAAAACTGTTGTATTTATATTATATTTTATGCTTCAGGCGTTGACTTCTAGGGCCGTAGCTATTCGATGTGGTGGAGAATCGCCCTAGAGTGAAGCCTAGGTTGCCCGGAAAGTAGAAATGACCATTACCTCCACACTGTTTGCAGTTATTCATTTTATACAATGGAAAAACTGTTGTATTTATATTGTTTTTTATAGTTATGGCGTTTACTTCTATGGCCGTAGCTATTCGATGGGGTGGAGCAATGCCCTAGAGTGAAGCCTAGGTTGCCCGGAACGTAGAAATGACCATACATTTCACACTGGTTGCAATTATTCCTGTTATACAAGGGAATAACTGTTGTATTTATATTGCAGTTTATGCTTCTGGCGTTGACTTCTTAGGCCCTAACTATTAGATCTGGGGGAACCACGCCCTAGACTGAAGCCTAGGTTGCCCGGAACGTAGAAATGACCTTTACTTTCTCACTGTTTCCAAACATACATCATATACGATGCAAAAGCTGTTGTATTTATATTGTATTTTATAGTTATGGCGTTGTCTTCTAGGGCCGTAGCTATTCGATGTGGTTGAGCAACGCCCTAGAGTGAAGCCTAGGTTGCCCGGAATGTAAAAATGACCATCACTTTCACACTGGTTGCAATTATTCTTGTTATACGATGGAAAAACTGTTGTATTTATATTATATTTTATGCTTCAGGCGTTGACTTCTAGGGCCGTAGCGATTCGATGTGGTGGAGAAACGCCCTAGAGTGAAGCCTAGGTTGCCCGGAAAGTAGAAATGACCATTACCTCCACACTGTTTGCAATTATTCCTGTTATACGATTGAAAAACTGTTGTACTTATATTGCATTTTATGCTTCTGGCGTTGACTTCTAAGGCCCTAACTATTCGATCTGGTGGAGCAACGCACTAGAGTGAAGCCTAGGTTGCCCGGAACGTAGGAATGACCTTTACTTTCTCACTGTTTCCAAATATACATCATATACGATGGAAAAGCTGTTGTATTTAGATTGTATTTTATAGTTATGGCGTTGTCTTCTAGGGCCGTAGCTATTCGATGTGGTTGAGCAACGCCCTAGAGTGAAGCCTAGGTTGCCCGGAACGTAGAAATGACCATTACTTCCACACTGATTGCAATTATTCATATTATACAGTGGAAAAACTGTTGTATTTATATTGTGTTTTATGCTTCTGGCGTTGACTTCTTAGGCCCTAGCTATTCGATGTGGTGGAGCAACGCCCTAGAGTGCAGCCTAGGTTGCCCGGAACGTAGAAATGACCATAGCTATCACAGTGGTTGCAATTATTCCTGTTATACAAGGGAAAAACTGTTGTTTTTATATTGTGTTTTATGCTTCTGGCGTTGACTTCTTAGGCCCTAACTATTCGATCTGGTGGAGCAACGCCCTGGAGTGAAGCCTAGGTTGCCCGGAATGTAAAAATGACCATCACTTTCACACTGGTTGCAATTATTCTTGTTATACGATGGAAAAACTGTTGTATTTATATTATATTTTATGCTTCAGGCATTGACTTCTATTGCCGTAGCTATTCGATGTGGTGGAGAAACGCCCTAGAGTGAAGCCTAGGTTGCCCGGAAAGTAGAAATGACCATTACCTCCATACGTTTGCAATTATTCATTTTATACAATGGAAAAGCTGTTGTATTTATATTGTTTTTTATAGTTATGGCGTTGACGTCTAAGGACGTAGCTATTCGATGGGGTGGAGCAATGCCCTAGAGTGAAGTCTAGGTTGCCCGGAACGTAGAAATGACCATACCTTTCACACTGGTTGCAATTATTCCTGTTATACAAGCGAATAACTGTTGTACTTATAGTGCAGTTTATGCTTCTGGCGTTGACTTCTTAGGTCCTAACTATTGGATCTGGTGGCGCAACGCCCTCTGGTGTCGCCCAGGTTGCCCGGAACGTAGAAATGACCTTTACTTCCACACTGTTTGCAATTATTCATATTATACAGTGGAAAAACTGTTGTATCTATTTTGTATTTTATGCTTCAGGCGTTGACTTCTTCGGCCCTAACTATTCGATCAGGTGGAATAACGCCACAGGGTGAAGCCTAGGTTGCGCGGAACGTAGAAATGAACATAACTTTCACACTGGTTTCAATTATTCGTTTTATACAATGGAAAAACTGTTCTACTTATTTTGTATTTTATGCTTCGACCGTTGACTCCTAAGGCCCCAACTATTCGATCTGGTGGAGCAACGCCCTAGAGTGAAGCCTAGATTGCCCGGAACGTAAAAATGACCTGTACTTTCACACTGGTTGCAATTATTCCTGTTATACGATGGAAAAACTGTTGTACTTATGTTGTATTTTATGCTTCTGGCGCCGAATTCTAAGTCCCTAACTATTGGATCTGGTGGAGCAACGCCCCAGAGTGAAGCCTGGGTTGCCCGGAACGTAGAAATGACCGTTACTTTCACACTGGTTGCAATTATTCCTGTTATACGATTGAAAAACTGTTGTATTTATATTGTATTTTAAGCTTCTGGCGTTGACTTCTAAGGCCGCAGATATTCGATGTGGTGGAGCAACGCCGTAGAGTGAAGCCTTGGTTGCCCGGAATGTAGAAATGACCATACCTTTCACACTGGTTGCAAATATTCCTGTTATACGATGGAACAGCTGTTGTATTTGTATTGTATTTTATGCTTCTGGCGTAGACTTCTTAGGCCCTAACTATTCGATCTGGTGGAACGACGCCCTAGAGTGAAGCCTAGGTTGCCCGTATCGTAGAAATGACCATATATTTCACACCGGTTGCAATTACTCCTGTTATGCGATGTAAAAACTGTTGTATTTCTATTGTATTTTATGCTTCTGGCGTTGACTTCTTAGGCCCTAACTATTCGATCTGGTGGAGCACCGCCCTAGAGAGAAGCCCAGATTGCCCGGAACATAGAAATGACCATTACCTTCTGGCTTGTTGCAATTACTCCTGTTATACGATGAATAAACTGTTGTATTTTTATTGTATTTTATGCGTCTGGAGTTGTTTTCTTAGGCCCAAACTATTCGATGTGGTGGAGCAACGCCTAGGGTGAAGCCTAGGTTTCCCGGAACGTAGAAATGACCATAACCTTCATACTGATTGTAATTATTCGTTTTATACGATGGAAAAACTGTTGTACTTATATTGTATGTTATGCCTCTGGCGTTTACTCCTAAGGCCGTAGCTATTCGATGTGGTGGAGCAACGCCCTAGAATGAAGCCTAGGTTGCCCGGAACGTAGAAATAACCATTACTTCCACACTGTTTGCAATTATTCATTTTATACAATGGAAAAACTGTTGTATTTATAATGTATTTTATAGTTATGGCGTTGACTTCTAAGGCCGTAGCTATTCGATGGGGTCGAGCAATGCCGTAGAGTGAAGCCTAGGTTGCCCGGAACGTAGAAATGACCATAACTTTCATACTGATTGCAATTATTCGTATTATACGATGGAAAAACTGTTGTATCTATTTTGTATTTTATGCTTCTGGCGTTGACTTCTTAGGTCCTAACTATTGGATCTGGTGGAGCAACGCCCTCTGGTGTCGCCCAGGTTGCCAGGAACGTAGAAACGACCATAACTTTCATACTGATTGCAATTATTCGTATTATACGATGGAAAAACTGTTGTATTTATATTGTATTTTATGCTTCTGGCGTTGACTTCTTAGGCCCTAACTATTCGATCAGGTGGAGCAACGCCCTAGCGTGAAGCCTAGGATGCCCGGAACGTAGAAATGACCATAACTTTCACACTGGTTACAATTACTCGTTTTATACGATGGAAAAACTATTGTATTTATATTCTATTTTATGCTTCTGGCGTTGACTTCTAACGCCCTAACTATTCGATCTGGTGGAGCAACGCCCTGGAGTGAAGCCTAGGTTGCGCGGAACGTAGAAATGACCATTACCTTCACACTGCTTGCAAATATACGTTATATACGATGGAAAAGCTGTTGTATCTATTTTGTATTTTATGCTTCTGGCGCTGACTTCTTAGGTCCTAACCATTGGATCTGGTGGAGCAACGCCCAGGGGTGAAGTCTAGGTTGCGCGGAACGTAGAAATGACCATAACTTTCACACTGGTTTCAATTATTCGTTTTATACAATGGAAAAACTGTTCTATTTATTTTGTATTTTATGCTTCGGGCGTTGACTTCTATGGCCCTAACTATTCGATCTGGTGGAGCAACGCCCTAGAGTGAAGCCTAGGTTGTCCAGAACGTAGAAATGACCATAACTTTCATACTGGTAGCAATTATTCGTTTTATACGATGGAAAAACTGTTGTATTTATATTGTATTTTATGCTTCAGGCGTTGACTTCTTCGGCCCTAACTATTCGATCAGGTGGAATAACGCCACAGGGTGAAGCCTAGGTTGCGCGGAACGTAGAAATGAACATAACTTTCACACTGGTTTCAATTATTCGTTTTATACAATGGAAAAACTGTTCTACTTATTTTGTATTTTATGCTTCGACCGTTGACTCCTAAGGCCCCAACTATTCGATCTGGTGGAGCAACGCCCTAGAGTGAAGCCTAGATTGCCCGGAACGTAAAAATGACCTGTACTTTCACACTGGTTGCAATTATTCCTGTTATACGATGGAAAAACTGTTGTACTTATGTTGTATTTTATGCTTCTGGCGCCGAATTCTAAGTCCCTAACTATTGGATCTGGTGGAGCAACGCCCCAGAGTGAAGCCTGGGTTGCCCGGAACGTAGAAATGACCGTTACTTTCACACTGTTTGCAAATGTACATGATATACGATGGAAAAGCTGTTGTATTTATATTGTATTTTATGCTTCTGGCGTTGACTGCCTGGGCCCTAGCTATTCTACCTGGAGGAGCAACGCCCTAGAGTGAAGCCTAGGTTGCCCGGAATGCAGAAATGACCATCACTTTCACACTGGTGGCAATTATTCCTGTTATACGATGGAAAAACTGTTGGATTTTTAATGTACTTTATGCTTCTGTCGTTGACTTCTTAGGCCCTAACTATTCGCTCTGGTGGAACAACGCCCTAGGGTGAAGCCTAGGTGGCACGGAACGTAGAAATGACCATAACTTTCACACTGGTTTCAATTATTCGTTTTATACAATGGAAAAACTGTTCTATTTATTTTGTATTTTATGCATCGGGCGTTGACTTCTAAGGCCCTAACTATTCGATCTGGTGGTGCAACGCCCTAGAGTGAAGCCTAGGATGCCCGCAACGTAGAAATGACCATATTTTTCACACTGGTTGCAATTATTCTTGTTATACGATGGAAAAACTGTTGTATTTATTTTGTATTTTATGCTTCAGGCGTTGACCTCTTAGGCCCTAGCTATTCCATCTGGTGGAGCAACGCCCTAGAGTGGAGCCTAGGTCGCCCGAAACGTAGAAATGACCATTACTTTCACTCTGTTTGCAAATGTACATTATATACGATGGAAAAGCTGTTGTATTTATATTGTATTTTATGCTTCTGGCGTTGACTTCTTAGGCCCTAACTATTTGTTCTGGTGGAGCAACGCCCTACAGTGTAGCCTAGGTTGCCCGGAACGTAGAAATGACCATAGCTTTCACACTGGTTGCAATTATTCCTGTTATACAAGGGAAAAACTGTTGTATTTATATTGTATTTTATGCATCTGGCGTTGAATTCTTAGGCCCTAAGTATTCGATGTGGTGGAGCAGCGCCCTAGAGTGAAGCCTAGGTTGCCCGGAACGTAGAAATGACCATCACTTTCACACTGGTTGCAATTATTCCTGTTATACGATGGAAAAACTGTTGTATCTATTTTGTATTTTATGCTTCTGGCGTTGACTTCTTAGGTCCTAACCATTGGATCTGGTGGCGCAACGCCCTCTGGTGTCGCCCAGGTTGCCCGGAACGTAGAAATGACCTTGACCTTCATACTGATTGCAATTATTCATTTTATACGATGGAAAAACTGTTGTACTTATAATGTATGTTATGCCTCTGGCGTTGGCTCCTAAGGCCGTAGCTATTCGATGTGGTGGAGCAACGCCCTAGCGTGAAGCCTAGGTTGCCCGGAACGTAGAAATAACCATTACTTCCACACTGTTTGCAATTATTCATTTTATACAATGGAAAAACTGTTGTATTTATAATGTATTTTATAGTTATGGCGTTGACTTCTAAGGCCGTAGCTATTCAATGGGGTGGAGCAACGCCCTAGAGTGAAGCCTAGGTTGCCCGGAACGTAGAAATGACCATGTCTTTCACACTGGTTGCAATTATTCCTGTTATACGATGGAAAAACTGTTGTATTGATATTATATTTTATGCTTCAGGCGATGACTTCTAGGGCCGTAGCTATTCGATGTGGTGGAGAAACGCCCTAGAGTGAAGCCTAGGTTGCCCGGAAAGTAGAAATGACCATTACCTCCACACTGTTTGCAATTATTCATTTTATACAATGGAAAAACTGTTGTATTTAAAGTGTTTTTTATAATTATGGCGTTGACTTCTAAGGCCGTAACTATTCGATGTGGTGGAGCAATGCCCTAGAGTGAAGCCTAGGATGCCCGCAACGTAGAAATGACCATATCTTTCACACTGTTTGCAATTATTCCTGTTATACTATTGAAAAACTGTTGTATTTATATTGTATTTTATGCTTCTGGCGTTGACTTCTAATGCCCTGACTATTCGATCTGGTGGAGCAACGCTCTAGAGTGAAGCCTAGGTTGCCCGGAACGTAGAAATGACCTTCACTTTCACACTGTTTCCAAATATACATCATATACGATGGAAAAGCTGTTGTATTTAGATTGTATTTTATAGTTATGGCGTTGTCTTCTAGGGCCGTAGCTATTCGATGTGGTTGAGCAACGCCCTAGAGTGAAGCCTAGGTTGCCCAGAACGTAGAAATGACCATAACTTTCATACTGATTGCAATTATTCGTATTATACGATGGAAAAGCTGTTGTATCTATTTTGTATTTTATGCTTCTGGCGTTGACTTCTTACGTCGTAACTATTGGATCTGGTGGAGCAACGCCCTCTGGTGTCGCCCAGGTTGCCCGGAACGTAGAAATGTCCATAACTTTCATACTGATTGCAATTATTCGTATTATACGATGGAAAAACTGTTGTATTTATATTGTATTTTATGCTTCTGGCGTTGACTTCTTAGGCCCTAACTATTCGATCTGGTGGAGCAACGCCCTAGAGTGAAGCCTAGGTTGCCCGGAACGTTGAAATGACCATGTCTTTCACACTGGTTGCAATTATTCCTGTTATACGATGGAAAAACTGTTGTATTTATATTGTATTTTATGCTTCTGGCGTTGACTTCTTAGGCCCTAACTATTCGATCTGGTGGAGCAACGCCCTAGAGTGAAGCCTAGCTTGCCCGGTATGTAGAAATGACCATCACTTTCACACTGGTTGCACTTATTCTTGTTATACGATGGAAAAACTGTTGTATTTATATTATATTTTATGCTTCAGGCGTTGACTTCTAGGGCCGTAGCTATTCGATGTGGTGGAGAATCGCCCTAGAGTGAAGCCTAGGTTGCCCGGAAAGTAGAAATGACCATTACCTCCACACTGTTTGCAGTTATTCATTTTATACAATGGAAAAACTGTTGTATTTATATTGTTTTTTATAGTTATGGCGTTTACTTCTATGGCCGTAGCTATTCGATGGGGTGGAGCAATGCCCTAGAGTGAAGCCTAGGTTGCCCGGAACGTAGAGATGACCATACATTTCACACTGGTTGCAATTATTCCTGTTATACAAGGGAATAACTGTTGTATTTATATTGCAGTTTATGCTTCTGGCGTTGACTTCTTAGGCCCTAACTATTAGATCTGGGGGAACCACGCCCTAGACTGAAGCCTAGGTTGCCCGGAACGTAGAAATGACCTTTACTTTCTCACTGTTTCCAAATATACATCATATACGATGCAAAAGCTGTTGTATTTATATTGTATTTTATAGTTATGGCGTTGTCTTCTAGGGCCGTAGCTATTCGATGTGGTTGAGCAACGCCCTAGAGTGAAGCCTAGGTTGCCCGGAATGTAAAAATGACCATCACTTTCACACTGGTTGCAATTATTCTTGTTATACGATGGAAAAACTGTTGTATTTATATTATATTTTATGCTTCTGGCGTTGACTTCTTAGGCCCTAACTATTCGATCTGGTGGAGCAACGCCCTAGAGTGAAGCCTAGCTTGCCCGGTATGTAGAAATGACCATCACTTTCACACTGGTTGCACTTATTCTTGTTATACGATGGAAAAACTGTTGTATTTATATTATATTTTATGCTTCAGGCGTTGACTTCTAGGGCCGTAGCTATTCGATGTGGTGGAGAATCGCCCTAGAGTGAAGCCTAGGTTGCCCGGAAAGTAGAAATGACCATTACCTCCACACTGTTTGCAGTTATTCATTTTATACAATGGAAAAACTGTTGTATTTATATTGTTTTTTATAGTTATGGCGTTTACTTCTATGGCCGTAGCTATTCGATGGGGTGGAGCAATGCCCTAGAGTGAAGCCTAGGTTGCCCGGAACGTAGAAATGACCATACATTTCACACTGGTTGCAATTATTCCTGTTATACAAGGGAATAACTGTTGTATTTATATTGCAGTTTATGCTTCTGGCGTTGACTTCTTAGGCCCTAACTATTAGATCTGGGGGAACCACGCCCTAGACTGAAGCCTAGGTTGCCCGGAACGTAGAAATGACCTTTACTTTCTCACTGTTTCCAAACATACATCATATACGATGCAAAAGCTGTTGTATTTATATTGTATTTTATAGTTATGGCGTTGTCTTCTAGGGCCGTAGCTATTCGATGTGGTTGAGCAACGCCCTAGAGTGAAGCCTAGGTTGCCCGGAATGTAAAAATGACCATCACTTTCACACTGGTTGCAATTATTCTTGTTATACGATGGAAAAACTGTTGTATTTATATTATATTTTATGCTTCAGGCGTTGACTTCTAGGGCCGTAGCGATTCGATGTGGTGGAGAAACGCCCTAGAGTGAAGCCTAGGTTGCCCGGAAAGTAGAAATGACCATTACCTCCACACTGTTTGCAATTATTCCTGTTATACGATTGAAAAACTGTTGTACTTATATTGCATTTTATGCTTCTGGCGTTGACTTCTAAGGCCCTAACTATTCGATCTGGTGGAGCAACGCACTAGAGTGAAGCCTAGGTTGCCCGGAACGTAGGAATGACCTTTACTTTCTCACTGTTTCCAAATATACATCATATACGATGGAAAAGCTGTTGTATTTAGATTGTATTTTATAGTTATGGCGTTGTCTTCTAGGGCCGTAGCTATTCGATGTGGTTGAGCAACGCCCTAGAGTGAAGCCTAGGTTGCCCGGAACGTAGAAATGACCATTACTTCCACACTGATTGCAATTATTCATATTATACAGTGGAAAAACTGTTGTATTTATATTGTGTTTTATGCTTCTGGCGTTGACTTCTTAGGCCCTAGCTATTCGATGTGGTGGAGCAACGCCCTAGAGTGCAGCCTAGGTTGCCCGGAACGTAGAAATGACCATAGCTATCACAGTGGTTGCAATTATTCCTGTTATACAAGGGAAAAACTGTTGTTTTTATATTGTGTTTTATGCTTCTGGCGTTGACTTCTTAGGCCCTAACTATTCGATCTGGTGGAGCAACGCCCTGGAGTGAAGCCTAGGTTGCCCGGAATGTAAAAATGACCATCACTTTCACACTGGTTGCAATTATTCTTGTTATACGATGGAAAAACTGTTGTATTTATATTATATTTTATGCTTCAGGCATTGACTTCTATTGCCGTAGCTATTCGATGTGGTGGAGAAACGCCCTAGAGTGAAGCCTAGGTTGCCCGGAAAGTAGAAATGACCATTACCTCCATACGTTTGCAATTATTCATTTTATACAATGGAAAAGCTGTTGTATTTATATTGTTTTTTATAGTTATGGCGTTGACGTCTAAGGACGTAGCTATTCGATGGGGTGGAGCAATGCCCTAGAGTGAAGTCTAGGTTGCCCGGAACGTAGAAATGACCATACCTTTCACACTGGTTGCAATTATTCCTGTTATACAAGCGAATAACTGTTGTACTTATAGTGCAGTTTATGCTTCTGGCGTTGACTTCTTAGGTCCTAACTATTGGATCTGGTGGCGCAACGCCCTCTGGTGTCGCCCAGGTTGCCCGGAACGTAGAAATGACCTTTACTTCCACACTGTTTGCAATTATTCATATTATACAGTGGAAAAACTGTTGTATCTATTTTGTATTTTATGCTTCAGGCGTTGACTTCTTCGGCCCTAACTATTCGATCAGGTGGAATAACGCCACAGGGTGAAGCCTAGGTTGCGCGGAACGTAGAAATGAACATAACTTTCACACTGGTTTCAATTATTCGTTTTATACAATGGAAAAACTGTTCTACTTATTTTGTATTTTATGCTTCGACCGTTGACTCCTAAGGCCCCAACTATTCGATCTGGTGGAGCAACGCCCTAGAGTGAAGCCTAGATTGCCCGGAACGTAAAAATGACCTGTACTTTCACACTGGTTGCAATTATTCCTGTTATACGATGGAAAAACTGTTGTACTTATGTTGTATTTTATGCTTCTGGCGCCGAATTCTAAGTCCCTAACTATTGGATCTGGTGGAGCAACGCCCCAGAGTGAAGCCTGGGTTGCCCGGAACGTAGAAATGACCGTTACTTTCACACTGGTTGCAATTATTCCTGTTATACGATTGAAAAACTGTTGTATTTATATTGTATTTTAAGCTTCTGGCGTTGACTTCTAAGGCCGCAGATATTCGATGTGGTGGAGCAACGCCGTAGAGTGAAGCCTTGGTTGCCCGGAATGTAGAAATGACCATACCTTTCACACTGGTTGCAAATATTCCTGTTATACGATGGAACAGCTGTTGTATTTGTATTGTATTTTATGCTTCTGGCGTAGACTTCTTAGGCCCTAACTATTCGATCTGGTGGAACGACGCCCTAGAGTGAAGCCTAGGTTGCCCGTATCGTAGAAATGACCATATATTTCACACTGGTTGCAATTACTCCTGTTATGCGATGTAAAAACTGTTGTATTTCTATTGTATTTTATGCTTCTGGCGTTGACTTCTTAGGCCCTAACTATTCGATCTGGTGGAGCACCGCCCTAGAGAGAAGCCCAGATTGCCCGGAACATAGAAATGACCATTACCTTCTGGCTTGTTGCAATTACTCCTGTTATACGATGAATAAACTGTTGTATTTTTATTGTATTTTATGCGTCTGGAGTTGTTTTCTTAGGCCCAAACTATTCGATGTGGTGGAGCAACGCCTAGGGTGAAGCCTAGGTTTCCCGGAACGTAGAAATGACCATAACCTTCATACTGATTGTAATTATTCGTTTTATACGATGGAAAAACTGTTGTACTTATATTGTATGTTATGCCTCTGGCGTTTACTCCTAAGGCCGTAGCTATTCGATGTGGTGGAGCAACGCCCTAGAATGAAGCCTAGGTTGCCCGGAACGTAGAAATAACCATTACTTCCACACTGTTTGCAATTATTCATTTTATACAATGGAAAAACTGTTGTATTTATAATGTATTTTATAGTTATGGCGTTGACTTCTAAGGCCGTAGCTATTCGATGGGGTCGAGCAATGCCGTAGAGTGAAGCCTAGGTTGCCCGGAACGTAGAAATGACCATAACTTTCATACTGATTGCAATTATTCGTATTATACGATGGAAAAACTGTTGTATCTATTTTGTATTTTATGCTTCTGGCGTTGACTTCTTAGGTCCTAACTATTGGATCTGGTGGAGCAACGCCCTCTGGTGTCGCCCAGGTTGCCAGGAACGTAGAAACGACCATAACTTTCATACTGATTGCAATTATTCGTATTATACGATGGAAAAACTGTTGTATTTATATTGTATTTTATGCTTCTGGCGTTGACTTCTTAGGCCCTAACTATTCGATCAGGTGGAGCAACGCCCTAGCGTGAAGCCTAGGATGCCCGGAACGTAGAAATGACCATAACTTTCACACTGGTTACAATTACTCGTTTTATACGATGGAAAAACTATTGTATTTATATTCTATTTTATGCTTCTGGCGTTGACTTCTAACGCCCTAACTATTCGATCTGGTGGAGCAACGCCCTGGAGTGAAGCCTAGGTTGCGCGGAACGTAGAAATGACCATTACCTTCACACTGCTTGCAAATATACGTTATATACGATGGAAAAACTGTTGTATTTATATTATATTTTATGCTTCAGGCGTTGACTTCTAGGGCCGTAGCTATTCGATGTGGTGGAGAATCGCCCTAGAGTGAAGCCTAGGTTGCCCGGAAAGTAGAAATGACCATTACCTCCACACTGTTTGCAGTTATTCATTTTATACAATGGAAAAACTGTTGTATTTATATTGTTTTTTATAGTTATGGCGTTTACTTCTATGGCCGTAGCTATTCGATGGGGTGGAGCAATGCCCTAGAGTGAAGCCTAGGTTGCCCGGAACGTAGAGATGACCATACATTTCACACTGGTTGCAATTATTCCTGTTATACAAGGGAATAACTGTTGTATTTATATTGCAGTTTATGCTTCTGGCGTTGACTTCTTAGGCCCTAACTATTAGATCTGGGGGAACCACGCCCTAGACTGAAGCCTAGGTTGCCCGGAACGTAGAAATGACCTTTACTTTCTCACTGTTTCCAAATATACATCATATACGATGCAAAAGCTGTTGTATTTATATTGTATTTTATAGTTATGGCGTTGTCTTCTAGGGCCGTAGCTATTCGATGTGGTTGAGCAACGCCCTAGAGTGAAGCCTAGGTTGCCCGGAATGTAAAAATGACCATCACTTTCACACTGGTTGCAATTATTCTTGTTATACGATGGAAAAACTGTTGTATTTATATTATATTTTATGCTTCTGGCGTTGACTTCTTAGGCCCTAACTATTCGATCTGGTGGAGCAACGCCCTAGAGTGAAGCCTAGCTTGCCCGGTATGTAGAAATGACCATCACTTTCACACTGGTTGCACTTATTCTTGTTATACGATGGAAAAACTGTTGTATTTATATTATATTTTATGCTTCAGGCGTTGACTTCTAGGGCCGTAGCTATTCGATGTGGTGGAGAATCGCCCTAGAGTGAAGCCTAGGTTGCCCGGAAAGTAGAAATGACCATTACCTCCACACTGTTTGCAGTTATTCATTTTATACAATGGAAAAACTGTTGTATTTATATTGTTTTTTATAGTTATGGCGTTTACTTCTATGGCCGTAGCTATTCGATGGGGTGGAGCAATGCCCTAGAGTGAAGCCTAGGTTGCCCGGAACGTAGAAATGACCATACATTTCACACTGGTTGCAATTATTCCTGTTATACAAGGGAATAACTGTTGTATTTATATTGCAGTTTATGCTTCTGGCGTTGACTTCTTAGGCCCTAACTATTAGATCTGGGGGAACCACGCCCTAGACTGAAGCCTAGGTTGCCCGGAACGTAGAAATGACCTTTACTTTCTCACTGTTTCCAAACATACATCATATACGATGCAAAAGCTGTTGTATTTATATTGTATTTTATAGTTATGGCGTTGTCTTCTAGGGCCGTAGCTATTCGATGTGGTTGAGCAACGCCCTAGAGTGAAGCCTAGGTTGCCCGGAATGTAAAAATGACCATCACTTTCACACTGGTTGCAATTATTCTTGTTATACGATGGAAAAACTGTTGTATTTATATTATATTTTATGCTTCAGGCGTTGACTTCTAGGGCCGTAGCGATTCGATGTGGTGGAGAAACGCCCTAGAGTGAAGCCTAGGTTGCCCGGAAAGTAGAAATGACCATTACCTCCACACTGTTTGCAATTATTCCTGTTATACGATTGAAAAACTGTTGTACTTATATTGCATTTTATGCTTCTGGCGTTGACTTCTAAGGCCCTAACTATTCGATCTGGTGGAGCAACGCACTAGAGTGAAGCCTAGGTTGCCCGGAACGTAGGAATGACCTTTACTTTCTCACTGTTTCCAAATATACATCATATACGATGGAAAAGCTGTTGTATTTAGATTGTATTTTATAGTTATGGCGTTGTCTTCTAGGGCCGTAGCTATTCGATGTGGTTGAGCAACGCCCTAGAGTGAAGCCTAGGTTGCCCGGAACGTAGAAATGACCATTACTTCCACACTGATTGCAATTATTCATATTATACAGTGGAAAAACTGTTGTATTTATATTGTGTTTTATGCTTCTGGCGTTGACTTCTTAGGCCCTAGCTATTCGATGTGGTGGAGCAACGCCCTAGAGTGCAGCCTAGGTTGCCCGGAACGTAGAAATGACCATAGCTATCACAGTGGTTGCAATTATTCCTGTTATACAAGGGAAAAACTGTTGTTTTTATATTGTGTTTTATGCTTCTGGCGTTGACTTCTTAGGCCCTAACTATTCGATCTGGTGGAGCAACGCCCTGGAGTGAAGCCTAGGTTGCCCGGAATGTAAAAATGACCATCACTTTCACACTGGTTGCAATTATTCTTGTTATACGATGGAAAAACTGTTGTATTTATATTATATTTTATGCTTCAGGCATTGACTTCTATTGCCGTAGCTATTCGATGTGGTGGAGAAACGCCCTAGAGTGAAGCCTAGGTTGCCCGGAAAGTAGAAATGACCATTACCTCCATACGTTTGCAATTATTCATTTTATACAATGGAAAAGCTGTTGTATTTATATTGTTTTTTATAGTTATGGCGTTGACGTCTAAGGACGTAGCTATTCGATGGGGTGGAGCAATGCCCTAGAGTGAAGTCTAGGTTGCCCGGAACGTAGAAATGACCATAACTTTCACACTGGTTACAATTACTCGTTTTATACGATGGAAAAACTATTGTATTTATATTCTATTTTATGCTTCTGGCGTTGACTTCTAACGCCCTAACTATTCGATCTGGTGGAGCAACGCCCTGGAGTGAAGCCTAGGTTGCGCGGAACGTAGAAATGACCATTACCTTCACACTGCTTGCAAATATACGTTATATACGATGGAAAAGCTGTTGTATCTATTTTGTATTTTATGCTTCTGGCGCTGACTTCTTAGGTCCTAACCATTGGATCTGGTGGAGCAACGCCCAGGGGTGAAGTCTAGGTTGCGCGGAACGTAGAAATGACCATAACTTTCACACTGGTTTCAATTATTCGTTTTATACAATGGAAAAACTGTTCTATTTATTTTGTATTTTATGCTTCGGGCGTTGACTTCTATGGCCCTAACTATTCGATCTGGTGGAGCAACGCCCTAGAGTGAAGCCTAGGTTGTCCAGAACGTAGAAATGACCATAACTTTCATACTGGTAGCAATTATTCGTTTTATACGATGGAAAAACTGTTGTATTTATATTGTATTTTATGCTTCAGGCGTTGACTTCTTCGGCCCTAACTATTCGATCAGGTGGAATAACGCCACAGGGTGAAGCCTAGGTTGCGCGGAACGTAGAAATGAACATAACTTTCACACTGGTTTCAATTATTCGTTTTATACAATGGAAAAACTGTTCTACTTATTTTGTATTTTATGCTTCGACCGTTGACTCCTAAGGCCCCAACTATTCGATCTGGTGGAGCAACGCCCTAGAGTGAAGCCTAGATTGCCCGGAACGTAAAAATGACCTGTACTTTCACACTGGTTGCAATTATTCCTGTTATACGATGGAAAAACTGTTGTACTTATGTTGTATTTTATGCTTCTGGCGCCGAATTCTAAGTCCCTAACTATTGGATCTGGTGGAGCAACGCCCCAGAGTGAAGCCTGGGTTGCCCGGAACGTAGAAATGACCGTTACTTTCACACTGTTTGCAAATGTACATGATATACGATGGAAAAGCTGTTGTATTTATATTGTATTTTATGCTTCTGGCGTTGACTGCCTGGGCCCTAGCTATTCTACCTGGAGGAGCAACGCCCTAGAGTGAAGCCTAGGTTGCCCGGAATGCAGAAATGACCATCACTTTCACACTGGTGGCAATTATTCCTGTTATACGATGGAAAAACT
Source organism: Calliopsis andreniformis (assembly GCF_051401765.1). NCBI lineage: Eukaryota > Metazoa > Arthropoda > Insecta > Hymenoptera > Andrenidae > Calliopsis > Calliopsis andreniformis. The sequence continues at coordinate 23,556,504 of NW_027480422.1, forward strand.
GTTGGATTTTTAATGTACTTTATGCTTCTGTCGTTGACTTCTTAGGCCCTAACTATTCGCTCTGGTGGAACAACGCCCTAGGGTGAAGCCTAGGTGGCACGGAACGTAGAAATGACCATAACTTTCACACTGGTTTCAATTATTCGTTTTATACAATGGAAAAACTGTTCTATTTATTTTGTATTTTATGCATCGGGCGTTGACTTCTAAGGCCCTAACTATTCGATCTGGTGGTGCAACGCCCTAGAGTGAAGCCTAGGATGCCCGCAACGTAGAAATGACCATATTTTTCACACTGGTTGCAATTATTCTTGTTATACGATGGAAAAACTGTTGTATTTATTTTGTATTTTATGCTTCAGGCGTTGACCTCTTAGGCCCTAGCTATTCCATCTGGTGGAGCAACGCCCTAGAGTGGAGCCTAGGTCGCCCGAAACGTAGAAATGACCATTACTTTCACTCTGTTTGCAAATGTACATTATATACGATGGAAAAGCTGTTGTATTTATATTGTATTTTATGCTTCTGGCGTTGACTTCTTAGGCCCTAACTATTTGTTCTGGTGGAGCAACGCCCTACAGTGTAGCCTAGGTTGCCCGGAACGTAGAAATGACCATAGCTTTCACACTGGTTGCAATTATTCCTGTTATACAAGGGAAAAACTGTTGTATTTATATTGTATTTTATGCATCTGGCGTTGAATTCTTAGGCCCTAAGTATTCGATGTGGTGGAGCAGCGCCCTAGAGTGAAGCCTAGGTTGCCCGGAACGTAGAAATGACCATAACTTTCACACTGGTTGCAATTATTTCTGTAATACAAGGGAAAACTGTTGTATTTATATTGTATTTTATGCTTCTGGCGTTGACTTCTTAGGCCCTAACTATTCGATCTGGTGGAGCAACGCACTAGAGTGAAGCCTAGGTGGCACGGAACGTAGAAATGACCATAACTTTCACACTGGTTTCAATTATTCGTTTTATACAATGGAAAAACTGTTCTATTTATTTTGTATTTTATGCTTCGGGCGTTGACTTCTAAGGCCCTAACTATTCGATCTGGTGGTGCAACGCCCTAGAGTGAAGCCTAGGATGCCCGCAACGTAGAAATGACCATATTTTTCACACTGGTTGCAATTATTCTTGTTATACGATGGAAAAACTGTTGTATTTATTTTGTATTTTATGCTTCAGGCGTTGACTTCTTAGGCCCTAACTATTCGCTCTGGTGGAACAACGCCCTAGTGTGAAGCCTAGGTTGCCCGGAACGTAGAAATGACCATTACTTGCACACTGGATGCAATTATTCGTTTTATACGATGGGAAAACTGTTGTATTTATTTTGTATTTTATGCTTCTGGCATTGACTTCTTAGGCCCTAACTATTCGATCTGGTGGAGAAACGCCCTAGGGTGAAGTCTAGGTTGCCCGGAACGTAGAAATGACCATAACTAACAGACTGGTTGCAATTATTCGTTTTATACGATGCATAGACTGTTGTATTTATATTGTATTTTATAGTTATGGCGTTGTCTTCTAGGGCCGTAGCTATTCTATGTGATTGAGCAACGCCCTAGAGTGAAGCCTAGTTTGCCCGGAACGTAGAAATGACCATTACTTCCACACTGTTTGCGATTATACGTATTATACAGTGGTACAGCTGTTGTATTTATATGGCATTTTATGCTTCCGGCATTGACTTCTAAGGCCCTAACTATTCGATGTGGTGGAGCAACACCCTAGAGTGAAGCCTAGGTTGCCCGGAACGTAGAAATGACCATAGCTTTCACACTGGTTGCAATTATTCCTGCTATACAAGGGAAAAACTGTTGTATTTATATTGTATTTTATGCTTCTGGCGTTGACTTCTTGGGCCCTAACTATTCGATCTGGTGGAGCATGCCCCTAGAGTGAAGTCTAGGTTGCCCGGAATGTAGAAATGACCAGCACTATCACACTGGTAGCAATTATTCTTGTTATACGATGGAAAAACTGTTGTATTTATTTTGTATTTTATGCCTCTGGCGTTGACTCCTAAGGCCGTAGCTATTCGATGTGGTGGAGCAACGCCCTAGAGTGAAGCCTAGGTTGCCCGGAACGTAGAAATGACCATGTCTTTCACACTGGTTGCAATTATTCCTGTTTTACGATGGAAAAACTGTTGTACTTATATTATATTTTCTGCTTCAGGCGTTGACTTCTAAGGCCCTAACTATTCGATGTGGCTGAGCAACGCCCTAGAGTGAAGCCTAGATTGCCCGGAACGTAGAAACGACCATAGCTTTCATACTGGTTGCAATCATTCGTTTTATACAAGTGAAAAACTGTTGTATTTATTTTGTATTTTATGCCTCTGGCGTTGACTCCTAAGGCCGTAGCTATTCGATGTGGTGGAGCAACGCACTAGAGTGAAGCCTAGGTGGCACGGAACGTAGAAATGACCATAACTTTCACACAGGTTTCAATTATTCGTTTTATACAATGGAAAAACTGTTCTATTTATTTTGTATTTTATGCTTCGGGCGTTGACTTTTAAGGCCCTAACTATTCGATGTGGTGGAGCAATGCCCTAGAGTGATGCCTAGGATGCCCGCAACGTAGAAATGACCATATTATTCACAGTGTTTGCAATTATTCCTGTTATACGATTGAAAAACTGTTGTATTTATATTGTATTTTATGCTTCTGGCGTTGACTTCTAAGGCCGCAGCTATTCGATGTGGTGGAGCAACGCCCTAGAGTGAAGCCTAGGTTGCCCGGAACGTAGTAATGACCATACCTTTCACACTGGTTGCAATTAATCCTGTTATACAATGGAAAAACTGTTGTATTTATATTGTATTTTATGCTTCTGGCGTTGACTTCCTGGGCCCTAGCTATTCTATCTGGAGGAGCAACGCCCTAGAGTGAAGCCTAGGTTGCCCGGAATGCAGAAATGACCATCACTTTCACACTGGTGGCAATTATTCCTGTTATACGATGGACAAACTGTTGGATTTTTAATGTACTTTATGCTTCTGGCGTTGACATCTAAGGCCCCAACTATTCGATCTGGTGCAGCAGCGCCCTAGAGTGAAGCCTAGGTTCCCCGGAATGTAGAAATGACCATTACCTTCACACTGTTTGCGATTATTCATTTTAGACGACGGTAAAACTGTTGCACATATATCGTATTTTATGCTGCTGGCGTTGACTTCTTAGGCCCTAGCTATTCGATCAGGTGGAGCAACGCCCTAGGGTGAAGGCTAGGTTGCCCGGAACGTAGAAATGGCCATTGCCTTCACACTGTTTGCAAATATACATTATATACGATTGAAAAGCTGCTGTATCTATTTTGTATTTTATGATTCTGACGCTGATTTCTTAGGTCCTAACTATTGGATCTCGTGGAGCAACACCCAGGGGTGAAGCCTAGGTTGTGCGGAAAGTAGAAATAACCATACCTTTCACACTGGTTTCAATTATTCGTTTTATACAATGGAAAAACTGTTCTATTTATTTTGTATTTTATGCTTCGGGCGTTGACTTCTACGGCCCTAACTATTCGATCTGGTGGTGCAACGCCCTAGAGTGAAGCCTAGGATGCCCGCAACGTAGAAATGACCATATTTTTCACACTGGTTGCAATTACTCTTGTTATACGATGGAAAAACTGTTGTATTTATTTTGTATTTTATGCTTCAGGCGTTGACTTCTTAGGCCATAACTATTCGCTCTGGTGGAACAACGCCCTAGTGTGAAGCCTAGGTTGCCCGGAACGTAGAAGTGACCATTACCTTCACACTGTTTGCGATTATTCATTTTATACGATGGTAAAACTGTTGTACATATATCGTATTTTATGCTTCTGGCGTTGACTTCTTAGGCCCTACCTATTCGGTCAGGTGGAGCAACGCCCTAGGGTGAAGCCTAGATTGCCCGGAACGTAGAAATGACCATAACTTTCATACTGGTTGCAATTATTCGTTTTATACGATGGAAAAACTGTTGTATTTATATTGTATTTTAAGCTTCAGCGTTGACTTCTTAGGCCCTAACTATTCGCTGTGGTGGAGCAACGCCCTAGAGTGAAGCCTAGGTTGCCCTGAACGTAGAAATGACCATAGCTTTCACACTGGTTGCAATTATTCCTGTTATACAAGGGAAAAACTGTTGTATTTATATTGTATTTTATGCTTCTGGCCTTGACTTCTTAGACCCTAACTATTCGATCTGGTGGAGCAACGCCCTAGGGTGAAGCCTAGATTGCCCGGAACGTAAAAATGACCTGTACTTTCACACTGGTTGCAATTATTCCTGTTATACGATGGAAAAACTGTTGTACTTATGTTGTATTTTATGCTTCTGGCGCCGAATTCTAAGTCCCTAACTATTGGATCTGGTGGAGCAACGCCCCAGAGTGAAGCCTGGGTTGCCCGGAACGTAGAAATGACCGTTACTTTCACACTGGTTGCAATTATTCCTGTTATACGATTGAAAAACTGTTGTATTTATATTGTATTTTAAGCTTCTGGCGTTGACTTCTAAGGCCGCAGATATTCGATGTGGTGGAGCAACGCCGTAGAGTGAAGCCTTGGTTGCCCGGAATGTAGAAATGACCATACCTTTCACACTGGTTGCAAATATTCCTGTTATACGATGGAACAGCTGTTGTATTTGTATTGTATTTTATGCTTCTGGCGTAGACTTCTTAGGCCCTAACTATTCGATCTGGTGGAACGACGCCCTAGAGTGAAGCCTAGGTTGCCCGTATCGTAGAAATGACCATATATTTCACACTGGTTGCAATTACTCCTGTTATGCGATGTAAAAACTGTTGTATTTCTATTGTATTTTATGCTTCTGGCGTTGACTTCTTAGGCCCTAACTATTCGATCTGGTGGAGCACCGCCCTAGAGAGAAGCCCAGATTGCCCGGAACATAGAAATGACCATTACCTTCTGGCTTGTTGCAATTACTCCTGTTATACGATGAATAAACTGTTGTATTTTTATTGTATTTTATGCGTCTGGAGTTGTTTTCTTAGGCCCAAACTATTCGATGTGGTGGAGCAACGCCTAGGGTGAAGCCTAGGTTTCCCGGAACGTAGAAATGACCATAACCTTCATACTGATTGTAATTATTCGTTTTATACGATGGAAAAACTGTTGTACTTATATTGTATGTTATGCCTCTGGCGTTTACTCCTAAGGCCGTAGCTATTCGATGTGGTGGAGCAACGCCCTAGAATGAAGCCTAGGTTGCCCGGAACGTAGAAATAACCATTACTTCCACACTGTTTGCAATTATTCATTTTATACAATGGAAAAACTGTTGTATTTATAATGTATTTTATAGTTATGGCGTTGACTTCTAAGGCCGTAGCTATTCGATGGGGTCGAGCAATGCCGTAGAGTGAAGCCTAGGTTGCCCGGAACGTAGAAATGACCATAACTTTCATACTGATTGCAATTATTCGTATTATACGATGGAAAAACTGTTGTATCTATTTTGTATTTTATGCTTCTGGCGTTGACTTCTTAGGTCCTAACTATTGGATCTGGTGGAGCAACGCCCTCTGGTGTCGCCCAGGTTGCCAGGAACGTAGAAACGACCATAACTTTCATACTGATTGCAATTATTCGTATTATACGATGGAAAAACTGTTGTATTTATATTGTATTTTATGCTTCTGGCGTTGACTTCTTAGGCCCTAACTATTCGATCAGGTGGAGCAACGCCCTAGCGTGAAGCCTAGGATGCCCGGAACGTAGAAATGACCATAACTTTCACACTGGTTACAATTACTCGTTTTATACGATGGAAAAACTATTGTATTTATATTCTATTTTATGCTTCTGGCGTTGACTTCTAACGCCCTAACTATTCGATCTGGTGGAGCAACGCCCTGGAGTGAAGCCTAGGTTGCGCGGAACGTAGAAATGACCATTACCTTCACACTGCTTGCAAATATACGTTATATACGATGGAAAAGCTGTTGTATCTATTTTGTATTTTATGCTTCTGGCGCTGACTTCTTAGGTCCTAACCATTGGATCTGGTGGAGCGACGCCCAGGGGTGAAGTCTAGGTTGCGCGGAACGTAGAAATGACCATAACTTTCACACTGGTTTCAATTATTCGTTTTATACAATGGAAAAACTGTTCTATTTATTTTGTATTTTATGCTTCGGGCGTTGACTTCTATGGCCCTAACTATTCGATCTGGTGGAGCAACGCCCTAGAGTGAAGCCTAGGTTGTCCAGAACGTAGAAATGACCATAACTTTCATACTGGTAGCAATTATTCGTTTTATACGATGGAAAAACTGTTGTATTTATATTGTATTTTATGCTTCAGGCGTTGACTTCTTCGGCCCTAACTATTCGATCAGGTGGAATAACGCCACAGGGTGAAGCCTAGGTTGCGCGGAACGTAGAAATGAACATAACTTTCACACTGGTTTCAATTATTCGTTTTATACAATGGAAAAACTGTTCTACTTATTTTGTATTTTATGCTTCGACCGTTGACTCCTAAGGCCCCAACTATTCGATCTGGTGGAGCAACGCCCTAGAGTGAAGCCTAGATTGCCCGGAACGTAAAAATGACCTGTACTTTCACACTGGTTGCAATTATTCCTGTTATACGATGGAAAAACTGTTGTACTTATGTTGTATTTTATGCTTCTGGCGCCGAATTCTAAGTCCCTAACTATTGGATCTGGTGGAGCAACGCCCCAGAGTGAAGCCTGGGTTGCCCGGAACGTAGAAATGACCGTTACTTTCACACTGTTTGCAAATGTACATGATATACGATGGAAAAGCTGTTGTATTTATATTGTATTTTATGCTTCTGGCGTTGACTGCCTGGGCCCTAGCTATTCTACCTGGAGGAGCAACGCCCTAGAGTGAAGCCTAGGTTGCCCGGAATGCAGAAATGACCATCACTTTCACACTGGTGGCAATTATTCCTGTTATACGATGGAAAAACTGTTGGATTTTTAATGTACTTTATGCTTCTGTCGTTGACTTCTTAGGCCCTAACTATTCGCTCTGGTGGAACAACGCCCTAGGGTGAAGCCTAGGTGGCACGGAACGTAGAAATGACCATAACTTTCACACTGGTTTCAATTATTCGTTTTATACAATGGAAAAACTGTTCTATTTATTTTGTATTTTATGCATCGGGCGTTGACTTCTAAGGCCCTAACTATTCGATCTGGTGGTGCAACGCCCTAGAGTGAAGCCTAGGATGCCCGCAACGTAGAAATGACCATATTTTTCACACTGGTTGCAATTATTCTTGTTATACGATGGAAAAACTGTTGTATTTATTTTGTATTTTATGCTTCAGGCGTTGACCTCTTAGGCCCTAGCTATTCCATCTGGTGGAGCAACGCCCTAGAGTGGAGCCTAGGTCGCCCGAAACGTAGAAATGACCATTACTTTCACTCTGTTTGCAAATGTACATTATATACGATGGAAAAGCTGTTGTATTTATATTGTATTTTATGCTTCTGGCGTTGACTTCTTAGGCCCTAACTATTTGTTCTGGTGGAGCAACGCCCTACAGTGTAGCCTAGGTTGCCCGGAACGTAGAAATGACCATAGCTTTCACACTGGTTGCAATTATTCCTGTTATACAAGGGAAAAACTGTTGTATTTATATTGTATTTTATGCATCTGGCGTTGAATTCTTAGGCCCTAAGTATTCGATGTGGTGGAGCAGCGCCCTAGAGTGAAGCCTAGGTTGCCCGGAACGTAGAAATGACCATAACTTTCACACTGGTTGCAATTATTTCTGTAATACAAGGGAAAACTGTTGTATTTATATTGTATTTTATGCTTCTGGCGTTGACTTCTTAGGCCCTAACTATTCGATCTGGTGGAGCAACGCACTAGAGTGAAGCCTAGGTGGCACGGAACGTAGAAATGACCATAACTTTCACACTGGTTTCAATTATTCGTTTTATACAATGGAAAAACTGTTCTATTTATTTTGTATTTTATGCTTCGGGCGTTGACTTCTAAGGCCCTAACTATTCGATCTGGTGGTGCAACGCCCTAGAGTGAAGCCTAGGATGCCCGCAACGTAGAAATGACCATATTTTTCACACTGGTTGCAATTATTCTTGTTATACGATGGAAAAACTGTTGTATTTATTTTGTATTTTATGCTTCAGGCGTTGACTTCTTAGGCCCTAACTATTCGCTCTGGTGGAACAACGCCCTAGTGTGAAGCCTAGGTTGCCCGGAACGTAGAAATGACCATTACTTGCACACTGGATGCAATTATTCGTTTTATAAGATGGGAAAACTGTTGTATTTATTTTGTATTTTATGCTTCTGGCATTGACTTCTTAGGCCCTAACTATTCGATCTGGTGGAGAAACGCCCTAGGGTGAAGTCTAGGTTGCCCGGAACGTAGAAATGACCATAACTAACAGACTGGTTGCAATTATTCGTTTTATACGATGCATAGACTGTTGTATTTATATTGTATTTTATAGTTATGGCGTTGTCTTCTAGGGCCGTAGCTATTCTATGTGATTGAGCAACGCCCTAGAGTGAAGCCTAGTTTGCCCGGAACGTAGAAATGACCATTACTTCCACACTGTTTGCGATTATACGTATTATACAGTGGTACAGCTGTTGTATTTATATGGCATTTTATGCTTCCGGCATTGACTTCTAAGGCCCTAACTATTCGATGTGGTGGAGCAACACCCTAGAGTGAAGCCTAGGTTGCCCGGAACGTAGAAATGACCATAGCTTTCACACTGGTTGCAATTATTCCTGCTATACAAGGGAAAAACTGTTGTATTTATATTGTATTTTATGCTTCTGGCGTTGACTTCTTGGGCCCTAACTATTCGATCTGGTGGAGCATGCCCCTAGAGTGAAGTCTAGGTTGCCCGGAATGTAGAAATGACCAGCACTATCACACTGGTAGCAATTATTCTTGTTATACGATGGAAAAACTGTTGTATTTATTTTGTATTTTATGCCTCTGGCGTTGACTCCTAAGGCCGTAGCTATTCGATGTGGTGGAGCAACGCCCTAGAGTGAAGCCTAGGTTGCCCGGAACGTAGAAATGACCATGTCTTTCACACTGGTTGCAATTATTCCTGTTTTACGATGGAAAAACTGTTGTACTTATATTATATTTTCTGCTTCAGGCGTTGACTTCTAAGGCCCTAACTATTCGATGTGGCTGAGCAACGCCCTAGAGTGAAGCCTAGATTGCCCGGAACGTAGAAACGACCATAGCTTTCATACTGGTTGCAATCATTCGTTTTATACAAGTGAAAAACTGTTGTATTTATTTTGTATTTTATGCCTCTGGCGTTGACTCCTAAGGCCGTAGCTATTCGATGTGGTGGAGCAACGCACTAGAGTGAAGCCTAGGTGGCACGGAACGTAGAAATGACCATAACTTTCACACAGGTTTCAATTATTCGTTTTATACAATGGAAAAACTGTTCTATTTATTTTGTATTTTATGCTTCGGGCGTTGACTTTTAAGGCCCTAACTATTCGATGTGGTGGAGCAATGCCCTAGAGTGATGCCTAGGATGCCCGCAACGTAGAAATGACCATATTATTCACAGTGTTTGCAATTATTCCTGTTATACGATTGAAAAACTGTTGTATTTATATTGTATTTTATGCTTCTGGCGTTGACTTCTAAGGCCGCAGCTATTCGATGTGGTGGAGCAACGCCCTAGAGTGAAGCCTAGGTTGCCCGGAACGTAGTAATGACCATACCTTTCACACTGGTTGCAATTAATCCTGTTATACAATGGAAAAACTGTTGTATTTATATTGTATTTTATGCTTCTGGCGTTGACTTCCTGGGCCCTAGCTATTCTATCTGGAGGAGCAACGCCCTAGAGTGAAGCCTAGGTTGCCCGGAATGCAGAAATGACCATCACTTTCACACTGGTGGCAATTATTCCTGTTATACGATGGACAAACTGTTGGATTTTTAATGTACTTTATGCTTCTGGCGTTGACATCTAAGGCCCCAACTATTCGATCTGGTGCAGCAGCGCCCTAGAGTGAAGCCTAGGTTCCCCGGAATGTAGAAATGACCATTACCTTCACACTGTTTGCGATTATTCATTTTATACGACGGTAAAACTGTTGCACATATATCGTATTTTATGCTGCTGGCGTTGACTTCTTAGGCCCTAGCTATTCGATCAGGTGGAGCAACGCCCTAGGGTGAAGGCTAGGTTGCCCGGAACGTAGAAATGGCCATTGCCTTCACACTGTTTGCAAATATACATTATATACGATTGAAAAGCTGCTGTATCTATTTTGTATTTTATGATTCTGACGCTGATTTCTTAGGTCCTAACTATTGGATCTCGTGGAGCAACACCCAGGGGTGAAGCCTAGGTTGTGCGGAAAGTAGAAATAACCATACCTTTCACACTGGTTTCAATTATTCGTTTTATACAATGGAAAAACTGTTCTATTTATTTTGTATTTTATGCTTCGGGCGTTGACTTCTACGGCCCTAACTATTCGATCTGGTGGTGCAACGCCCTAGAGTGAAGCCTAGGATGCCCGCAACGTAGAAATGACCATATTTTTCACACTGGTTGCAATTACTCTTGTTATACGATGGAAAAACTGTTGTATTTATTTTGTATTTTATGCTTCAGGCGTTGACTTCTTAGGCCATAACTATTCGCTCTGGTGGAACAACGCCCTAGTGTGAAGCCTAGGTTGCCCGGAACGTAGAAGTGACCATTACCTTCACACTGTTTGCGATTATTCATTTTATACGATGGAAAAACTGTTGTATTTATATTGTATTTTAAGCTTCAGCGTTGACTTCTTAGGCCCTAACTATTCGCTGTGGTGGAGCAACGCCCTAGAGTGAAGCCTAGGTTGCCCTGAACGTAGAAATGACCATAGCTTTCACACTGGTTGCAATTATTCCTGTTATACAAGGGAAAAACTGTTGTATTTATATTGTATTTTATGCTTCTGGCCTTGACTTCTTAGACCCTAACTATTCGATCTGGTGGAGCAACGCCCTAGGGTGAAGCCTAGGTTGCCCTGAACGTAGAAGTAACCATAACTTTCATACTGGTTGCAATTATTCGTTTTATACAATGTAAAAACTGTTGTATTTATATTGTATTTTATGCTTCAGGCGTTGTCTTCTTAGGCCCTAACTATTCGCTCTGGTGGAACAACGCCCTAGAGTGATGCCTAGGTCGCCCGGATCGTAGAAATGACCATTACTTGAACACTGGATGCAATTATCGTTTTATACGATGGAAAAACTGTTGTATTTATTTTGTATTTGGTGCTCCTGGCGTTGACTTCTTAGGCCCTAACTATTCGCTCTGGTGGAACAACGCCCTAGAGTGAAGCCTAGGTGGCACGGAACGTAGAAGTGACCATTACCTTCACACTGTTTGCGATTATTCATTTTATACGATGGTAAAACTGTTGTACATATATCGTATTTTATGCTTCTGGCGTTGACTTCTTAGGCCCTACCTATTCGGTCAGGTGGAGCAACGCCCTAGGGTGAAGCCTAGATTGCCCGGAACGTAGAAATGACCATAACTTTCATACTGGTTGCAATTATTCGTTTTATACGATGGAAAAACTGTTGTATTTATATTGTATTTTAAGCTTCAGCGTTGACTTCTTAGGCCCTAACTATTCGCTGTGGTGGAGCAACGCCCTAGAGTGAAGCCTAGGTTGCCCTGAACGTAGAAATGACCATAGCTTTCACACTGGTTGCAATTATTCCTGTTATACAAGGGAAAAACTGTTGTATTTATATTGTATTTTATGCTTCTGGCCTTGACTTCTTAGGCCCTAACTATTCCCTCTGGTGGAACAACGCCCTAGAGTGATGCCTAGGTCGCCCGGATCGTAGAAATGACCATTACTTGCACACTGGATGCAATTATCGTTTTATACGATGGAAAAACTGTTGTATTTATTTTGTATTTGGTGCTCCTGGCGTTGACTTCTTAGGCCCTAACTATTCGCTCTGGTGGAACAACGTCCTAGAGTGAAGCCTAGGTGGCACGGAACGTAGAAATGACCATAACATTCACACTGGTTTCAATTATTCGTTTTATACAATGGAAAAACTGTTCTATTTATTTTGTATTTTATGCATCGGGCGTTGACTTCTAAGGCCCTAACTATTCGATCTGGTGGTGCAACGCCCTAGAGTGAAGCCTAGGATGCCCGCAACGTAGAAATGACCATATTTTTCACACTGGTTGCAATTATTCTTGTTATACGATGGAAAAACTGTTGTATTTATTTTGTATTTTATGCTTCAGGCGTTGACCTCTTAGGCCCTAACTATTCGCTCTGGTGGAACAACGCCCTAGTGTGAAGCCTAGGTTGCCCGGAACATAGAAGTGACCATTACCTTCACACTGTTTGCAATTATTCCTGTTATACGATTGAAAAGCTGTTTTATCTATATTGTGTTTTATGCTTCTGACGTTGACTTCTAAGGCCGCAGCTATTCGATGAGGTGGAGCAACGCCCTAGAGTGAAGCCTAGGTTGCCCGGAACGTAGAAATGACCATGTCTTTCACACTGGTTGCAATAATTCCTGTTATACGATGGAAAAACTATTGTACTTATATTATATTTTATGCTTCAGGCATTGACTTCTAAGGGCGTAGCTATTCGATGTCGTGGAGAAACGCCCTAGAGTGAAGCCTAGGTTGCGCGGAAAGTAGAAATGACCATTACCTCCACACTGTTTGCAATTATTCATTTTATACAATGGAAAAACTGTTGTATTTATGTGGTTTTTTATAGTTATGGCGTTGACTTCTAAGGCCGTAGCCATTCGATGTGGTGGAGCAATGCTCTAGAGTGAAGCCTAGGATGCCCGCAACGTAGAAATGACCATATCTTTCACACTGTTTGCAATTATTCCTGTTATACGATTGAAAAACTGTTGTATGTATATTGTGTTTTATGCTTCTGACGTTGACTTCTAAGGCCGCAGCTATTCGATGAGGTGGAGCAACGCCCTAGAGTGAAGCCTAAGTTGCCCGGAACGTAGAAATGACCATGTCTTTCACACTGGTTGCAATAATTCCTGTTATACGATGGAAAAACTATTGTACTTATATTATATTTTATGCTTCAGGCATTGACTTCTAAGGGCGTAGCTATTCGATGTCGTGGAGAAACGCCCTAGAGTGAAGCCTAGGTTGCGCGGAAAGTAGAAATGACCATTACCTCCTCACTGTTTGCAATTACTCATTTTATACAATGGAAAAACTGTTGTATTTATGTGGTTTTTTATAGTTATGGCGTTGACTTCTAAGGCCGTAGCCATTCGATGTGGTGGAGCAATGCTCTAGAGTGAAGCCTAGGATGCCCGCAACGTAGAAATGACCATATCTTTCACACTGTTTGCAATTATTCCTGTTATACGATTGAAAAACTGTTGTATGTATATTGTATTTTATGCTTCTGGCGTTGACTTCTAAGGCCGCAGCTATTCGATGTGGTGGAGAAAGGCCCTAGAGTGAAGCCTAGGTTGCCCGGAAAGTAGAAATGACCATTACCACCACACTGTTTGCAATTATTCATTTTATACAATGGAAAAACTGTTGTATTTATATTGTTTTTTATAGTTATGGCGTTGACTTCTAAGGCCGCAGCTATTCGATATGGTGGAGCAACGCTCTAGAGTGAAGCCTAGGTTGCCCGGAACGTAGAAATGACCATAGCTTTCACACAGGTTGCAATTATTCCTGTTATACAAGGGAAGAACTGTTGTATTTATATTGTATTTTATGCTTCTGGCGTTGACTTCCTGGGCCCTAACTGTTCTATCTGGAGGAGCAACGCCCTAGAGTGAAGCCTAGGTTGCCCGGAATGCAGAAATGACCATTACCACCACACTGTTTGCAATTATTCATTTTATACAATGGAAAAACTGTTGTATTTATATTGTTTTTTATAGTTATGGCGTTGACTTCTAAGGCCGCAGCTATTCGATGTGGTGGAGAAAGGCCCTAGAGTGAAGCCTAGGTTGCCCGGAAAGTAGAAATGACCATTACCACCACACTGTTTGCAATTATTCATTTTATACAATGGAAAAACTGTTGTATTTATATTGTTTTTTATAGTTATGGCGTTGACTTCTAAGGCCGCAGCTATTCGATATGGTGGAGCAACGCTCTAGAGTGAAGCCTAGGTTGCCCGGAACGTAGAAATGACCATAGCTTTCACACAGGTTGCAATTATTCCTGTTATACAAGGGAAGAACTGTTGTATTTATATTGTATTTTATGCTTCTGGCGTTGACTTCCTGGGCCCTAGCTGTTCTATCTGGAGGAGCAACGCCCTAGAGTGAAGCCTAGGTTGCCCGGAATGCAGAAATGACCATTACCACCACACTGTTTGCAATTATTCATTTTATACAATGGAAAAACTGTTGTATTTATATTGTTTTTTATAGTTATGGCGTTGACTTCTAAGGCCGCAGCTATTCGATATGGTGGAGCAACGCTCTAGAGTGAAGCCTAGGTTGCCCGGAACGTAGAAATGACCATAGCTTTCACACAGGTTGCAATTATTCCTGTTATACAAGGGAAGAACTGTTGTATTTATATTGTATTTTATGCTTCTGGCGTTGACTTCCTGGGCCCTAGCTGTTCTATTTGGAGGAGCAACGCCCTAGAGTGAAGCCTAGGTTGCCCGGAATGCAGAAATGACCATCACTTTCACACTGGTGGCAATTATTCCTGTTATACGATGGACAAACTGTTGGATTTTTAATGTACTTTATGCTTCTGGCGTTGACTTCTAAGGCCCTATGTATTCGATCTGGTGGAGCAATGTGTCAGTGTTAAGTCTAGGATTCCAGGAACGTAGAAATGGCCGTTACTTCCACACTGGTTGCAATTACTCATTTAATACGATGGAAAAACTGTTGTACATATATCGTATTTTATGCTTCTGGCATTGACTTCTTAGGCCCTAACTATTCGATCTGGTGGAGCAACGCCCTAGGGTGAAGTCTAGGTTGCCCGGAACGTAGAAATGACCATGTCTTTCACACTGGTTGCAATAATTCCTGTTATACGATGGAAAAACTATTGTACTTATATTATATTTTATACTTCAGGCATTGACTTCTAAGGGCGTAGCTATTCGATGTCGTGGAGAAACGCCCTAGAGTGAAGCCTAGGTTGCGCGGAAAGTAGAAATGACCATTACCTCCACACTGTTTGCAATTATTCATTTTATACAATGGAAAAACTGTTGTATTTATGTGGTTTTTTATAGTTATGGCGTTGACTTCTAAGGCCGTAGCCATTCGATGTGGTGGAGCAATGCTCTAGAGTGAAGCCTAGGATGCCCGCAACGTAGAAATGACCATATCTTTCACACTGTTTGCAATTATTCCTGTTATACGATTGAAAAACTGTTGTATGTATATTGTGTTTTATGCTTCTGACGTTGACTTCTAAGGCCGCAGCTATTCGATGAGGTGGAGCAACGCCCTAGAGTGAAGCCTAAGTTGCCCGGAACGTAGAAATGACCATGTCTTTCACACTGGTTGCAATAATTCCTGTTATACGATGGAAAAACTATTGTACTTATATTATATTTTATGCTTCAGGCATTGACTTCTAAGGGCGTAGCTATTCGATGTCGTGGAGAAACGCCCTAGAGTGAAGCCTAGGTTGCGCGGAAAGTAGAAATGACCATTACCTCCTCACTGTTTGCAATTACTCATTTTATACAATGGAAAAACTGTTGTATTTATGTGGTTTTTTATAGTTATGGCGTTGACTTCTAAGGCCGTAGCCATTCGATGTGGTGGAGCAATGCTCTAGAGTGAAGCCTAGGATGCCCGCAACGTAGAAATGACCATATCTTTCACACTGTTTGCAATTATTCCTGTTATACGATTGAAAAACTGTTGTATGTATATTGTATTTTATGCTTCTGGCGTTGACTTCTAAGGCCGCAGCTATTCGATGTGGTGGAGAAAGGCCCTAGAGTGAAGCCTAGGTTGCCCGGAAAGTAGAAATGACCATTACCACCACACTGTTTGCAATTATTCATTTTATACAATGGAAAAACTGTTGTATTTATATTGTTTTTTATAGTTATGGCGTTGACTTCTAAGGCCGCAGCTATTCGATATGGTGGAGCAACGCTCTAGAGTGAAGCCTAGGTTGCCCGGAACGTAGAAATGACCATAGCTTTCACACAGGTTGCAATTATTCCTGTTATACAAGGGAAGAACTGTTGTATTTATATTGTATTTTATGCTTCTGGCGTTGACTTCCTGGGCCCTAGCTGTTCTATCTGGAGGAGCAACGCCCTAGAGTGAAGCCTAGGTTGCCCGGAATGCAGAAATGACCATCACTTTCACACTGGTGGCAATTATTCCTGTTATACGATGGACAAACTGTTGGATTTTTAATGTACTTTATGCTTCTGGCGTTGACTTCTAAGGCCCTATGTATTCGATCTGGTGGAGCAATGTGTCAGTGTTAAGTCTAGGATTCCAGGAACGTAGAAATGGCCGTTACTTTCACACTGGTTGCAATTACTCATCTAATACGATGGAAAAACTGTTGTACATATATCGTATTTTATGCTTCTGGCATTGACTTCTTAGGCCCTAACTATTCGATCTGGTGGAGCAACGCCCTAGGGTGAAGTCTAGGTTGCCCGGAACGTAGAAATGACCATAACTATCAGACTGGTTGCAATTATTCGTTTTATACGAAGTATAGACTGTTGTATTTATATTGTATTTTATAGTTATGGCGTTGACTTCTTAGGCCCTAACTATTCGCTCTGGTGGAACAACGCCCTAGAGTGAAGCCTAGGTGGCACGGAACGTAGAAATGACCATAACTTTCACACTGGTTTCAATTATTCGTTTTATACAATGGAAAAACTGTTCTATTTATTTTGTATTTTATGCATCGGGCGTTGACTTCTAAGGCCCTAACTATTCGATCTGGTGGTGCAACGCCCTAGAGTGAAGCCTACGGTGCCCGCAACGTAGAAATGACCATATTTTTCACACTGGTTGCAATTATTCTTGTTATACGATGGAAAAACTGTTGTATTTATTTTGTATTTTATGCTTCAGGCGTTGACTTCTTGGGCCCTAACTATTCGCTCTGGTGGAACAACGCCCTAGTGTGAAGCCTAGGTTGCC
Source organism: Calliopsis andreniformis (assembly GCF_051401765.1). Classification (NCBI taxonomy): domain Eukaryota; kingdom Metazoa; phylum Arthropoda; class Insecta; order Hymenoptera; family Andrenidae; genus Calliopsis; species Calliopsis andreniformis. The sequence goes on from NW_027480422.1 coordinate 23,573,693, forward strand.
CGGAACATAGAAGTGACCATTACCTTCACACTGTTTGCGATTATTCATTTTATACGATGGTAAAACTGTTGTACATATATCGTATTTTATGCTTCTGGCGTTGACTTCTTAGGCCCTAACTATTCGGTCAGGTGGAGCAACGCCCTAGAGTGAAGCCTAGGATGCCCGCAACGTAGAAATGACCATATCTTTCACACTGTTTGCAATTATTCCTGTTATACGATTGAAAAGCTGTTTTATCTATATTGTGTTTTATGCTTCTGACGTTGACTTCTAAGGCCGCAGCTATTCGATGAGGTGGAGCAACGCCCTAGAGTGAAGCCTAGGTTGCCCGGAACGTAGAAATGACCATGTCTTTCACACTGGTTGCAATAATTCCTGTTATACGATGGAAAAACTATTGTACTTATATTATATTTTATACTTCAGGCATTGACTTCTAAGGGCGTAGCTATTCGATGTCGTGGAGAAACGCCCTAGAGTGAAGCCTAGGTTGCGCGGAAAGTAGAAATGACCATTACCTCCACACTGTTTGCAATTATTCATTCTATACAATGGAAAAACTGTTGTATTTATGTGGTTTTTTATAGTTATGGCGTTGACTTCTAAGGCCGTGGCCATTCGATGTGGTGGAGCAATGCTCTAGAGTGAAGCCTAGGATGCCCGCAACGTAGAAATGACCATATCTTTCACACTGTTTGCAATTATTCCTGTTATACGATTGAAAAACTGTTGTATGTATATTGTATTTTATGCTTCTGGCGTTGACTTCTAAGGCCGCAGCTATTCGATGTGGTGGAGAAAGGCCCTAGAGTGAAGCCTAGGTTGCCCGGAAAGTAGAAATGACCATTACCACCACACTGTTTGCAATTATTCATTTTATACAATGGAAAAACTGTTGTATTTATATTGTTTTTTATAGTTATGGCGTTGACTTCTAAGGCCGCAGCTATTCGATATGGTGGAGCAACGCTCTAGAGTGAAGCCTAGGTTGCCCGGAACGTAGAAATGACCATAGCTTTCACACAGGTTGCAATTATTCCTGTTATACAAGGGAAGAACTGTTGTATTTATATTGTATTTTATGCTTCTGGCGTTGACTTCCTGGGCCCTAGCTGTTCTATCTGGAGGAGCAACGCCCTAGAGTGAAGCCTAGGTTGCCCGGAATGCAGAAATGACCATCACTTTCACACTGGTGGCAATTATTCCTGTTATACGATGGACAAACTGTTGGATTTTTAATGTACTTTATGCTTCTGGCGTTGACTTCTAAGGCCCTATGTATTCGATCTGGTGGAGCAATGTGTCAGTGTTAAGTCTAGGATTCCAGGAACGTAGAAATGGCCGTTACTTTCACACTGGTTGCAATTACTCATCTAATACGATGGAAAAACTGTTGTACATATATCGTATTTTATGCTACTGGCATTGACTTCTTAGGCCCTAACTATTCGATCTGGTGGAGCAACGCCCTAGGGTGAAGTCTAGGTTGCCCGGAACGTAGAAATGACCATAACTATCAGACTGGTTGCAATTATTCGTTTTATACGAAGTATAGACTGTTGTATTTATATTGTATTTTATAGTTATGGCGTTGACTTCTTAGGCCCTAACTATTCGCTCTGGTGGAACAACGCCCTAGAGTGAAGCCTAGGTGGCACGGAACGTAGAAATGACCATAACTTTCACACTGGTTTCAATTATTCGTTTTATACAATGGAAAAACTGTTCTATTTATTTTGTATTTTATGCATCGGGCGTTGACTTCTAAGGCCCTAACTATTCGATCTGGTGGTGCAACGCCCTAGAGTGAAGCCTACGGTGCCCGCAACGTAGAAATGACCATATTTTTCACACTGGTTGCAATTATTCTTGTTATACGATGGAAAAACTGTTGTATTTATTTTGTATTTTATGCTTCAGGCGTTGACTTCTTGGGCCCTAACTATTCGCTCTGGTGGAACAACGCCCTAGTGTGAAGCCTAGGTTGCCCGGAACATAGAAGTGACCATTACCTTCACACTGTTTGCGATTATTCATTTTATACGATGGTAAAACTGTTGTACATATATCGTATTTTATGCTTCTGGCGTTGACTTCTTAGGCCCTAACTATTCGGTCAGGTGGAGCAACGCCCTAGAGTGAAGCCTAGGATGCCCGCAACGTAGAAATGACCATATCTTTCACACTGTTTGCAATTATTCCTGTTATACGATTGAAAAGCTGTTTTATCTATATTGTGTTTTATGCTTCTGACGTTGACTTCTAAGGCCGCAGCTATTCGATGAGGTGGAGCAACGCCCTAGAGTGAAGCCTAGGTTGCCCGGAACGTAGAAATGACCATGTCTTTCACACTGGTTGCAATAATTCCTGTTATACGATGGAAAAACTATTGTACTTATATTATATTTTATACTTCAGGCATTGACTTCTAAGGGCGTAGCTATTCGATGTCGTGGAGAAACGCCCTAGAGTGAAGCCTAGGTTGCGCGGAAAGTAGAAATGACCATTACCTCCACACTGTTTGCAATTATTCATTCTATACAATGGAAAAACTGTTGTATTTATGTGGTTTTTTATAGTTATGGCGTTGACTTCTAAGGCCGTGGCCATTCGATGTGGTGGAGCAATGCTCTAGAGTGAAGCCTAGGATGCCCGCAACGTAGAAATGACCATATCTTTCACACTGTTTGCAATTATTCCTGTTATACGATTGAAAAACTGTTGTATGTATATTGTATTTTATGCTTCTGGCGTTGACTTCTAAGGCCGCAGCTATTCGATGTGGTGGAGAAAGGCCCTAGAGTGAAGCCTAGGTTGCCCGGAAAGTAGAAATGACCATTACCACCACACTGTTTGCAATTATTCATTTTATACAATGGAAAAACTGTTGTATTTATATTGTTTTTTATAGTTATGGCGTTGACTTCTAAGGCCGCAGCTATTCGATATGGTGGAGCAACGCCCTAGAGTGAAGCCTAGGTTGCCCGGAACGTAGAAATGACCATAGCTTTCACACTGGTTGCAATTATTCCTGTTATACAAGGGAAGAACTGTTGTATTTATATTGTATTTTATGCTTCTGGCGTTGACTTCCTGGGCCCTAGCTGGTCTATCTGGAGGAGCAACGCCCTAGAGTGAAGCCTAGGTTGCCCGGAATGCAGAAATGACCTTCACTTTCACACTGGTGGCAATTATTCCTGTTATACGATGGACAAACTGTTGGATTTTTAATGTACTTTATGCTTCTGGCGTTGACTTCTAAGGCCCTATGTATTCGATCTGGTGGAGCAATGTCTCAGTGTTAAGTCTAGGATTCCAGGAACGTAGAAATGGCCGTTACTTTCACACTGGTTGCAATTACTCATTTAATACGATGGAAAAACTGTTGTACATATATCGTATTTTATGCTTCTGGCATTGACTTCTTAGGCCCTAACTATTCGATCTGGTGGAGCAACGCCCTAGGGTGAAGTCTAGGTTGCCCGGAACGTAGAAATGACCATAACTATCAGACTGGTTGCAATTATTCGTTTTATACGATGTATAGACTGTTGTATTTATATTGTATTTTATAGTTATGGCGTTGTCTTCTAGGGCCGTAGCTATTCGATGTGGTTGAGCAACGCCCTAGAGTGAAGCCTAGGTTGCCCGGAACGTAGAAATGACCATTACTTCCACACTGTTTGCAATTATACGTATTATACAGTGGAACAACTGTTGTATTTATATGGCATTTTATGCTTCTGGCATTGACGTCTAAGGCCCTAACTATTCGCTGTGGTGGAGCAACGCCCTAGGGTGAAGCCTAGGTTGCCCTGAACGTAGAAATGACCATAGCTGTCACACTGGTTGCAATTATTCCTGTTATACAAGGGAAAAACTGTTGTATTTATATTGTATTTTATGCTTCTGGCCTTGACTTCTTAGGCCCTAACTATTCGATCTGGTGGAGCAACGCCCTAGGGTGAAGCCTAGGTTGCCCTGAACGTAGAAATGACCATAACTTTCATACTGGTTGCAATTATTCGTTTTATACAATGTAAAAACTGTTGTATTTATATTGTATTTTATGCTTCAGGCGTTGACTTCTTAGGCCCTAACTATTCGCTCTCGTGGAACAACGCCCTAGAGTGATGCCTAGGTCGCCCGGATCGTAGAAATGACCATTACTTGCACACTGGATGCAATTATCGTTTTATACGATGGAAAAACTGTTGTATTTATTTTGTATTTGGTGCTCCTGGCGTTGACTTCTTAGGCCCTAACTATTGGATCTGGTGGACCAACGCCCTAGAGTGAAGCCTAGGTTGCCCGGAACGTAGAAATGACCATTACTTCCACACTGTTTGCAATTATTCATATTATACAGTGGAAAAACTGTTGTATTTATATTGTATTTTATGCTTCTGGCATTGACTTCTAAGGCCCTAACTATTCGATGTGGTGGAGCAACGCCCTAGAGTGAAGCCTAGGTTGCTCGGAACGTAGAAATGACCATAACTTTCACACTGGTTGCAATTATTTCTGTTATACAAGGGAAAAACTGTTGTATTTATATTGTATTTTATGCTTCTGGCGTTGACTTCTTAGACCCTAACTATTCTATCTGGTGGAGCAACGCCCTGGAGTGAAGCCTAGGTTGCACGGAACGTAGGAATGACCACTACTTCCTCACTGTTTGCAATTATTCATTTTATACAATGGAAAAACTGTTGTATTTATACGGTATTTTTTGCTTCAGGCGTTGACTTCTTAGGCCCTAGCTATTGGATCTGGCGGACCAACGCCCTAGAGTGAAGCCTAGGTTTCCCGGAACGTAGAAATGACCATAATATTCATACTGGTTGCAATTATTTCTGTTATACAAGGGAAAAACTGTTGTATTTTTATTGTATTTTATGCTTCTGGCGTTGACTTCTTAGGCCCTAACCATTCGATCTGGTGGAGCAACGCCCTAGAGTGAAGCCTAGGTTGCACGGAACGTAGAAATGACCATTACTTCCTCACTGTTTGCAATTATTCATTTTATACAATGGAAAAACTGTTGTACTTATATTGTTTTTTATAGTTATGGCGTTCACTTCTAAGGCCGTAGCTATTCGATGTCGTTGAGCAACGCCCTAGAGTGAAGCCTGGGTTGCCCGGAACGTAGAAATGACCATTACTTCCACACTGTTTGCAATTATTCATATTATACAGTGGAACAACTGTTGTATTTATATGGCATTTTATGCTTCTGGCATTGACTTCTAAGGCCCTAACTATTCGATGTGGTGGAGCAACGCCCTAGAGTGAAGCCTAGGTTGCCCGGAACGTAGAAATGACCATAGCTTTCACACTGGTTGCAATTATTCCTGTTATACGATGGAAAAACTGTTGTTCATATATCGTATTTTATGCTTCTGGCATTGACATCTTAGGCCCTAACTATTCGATATGGTGGAGCAACGCCCTAGAGTGATGCCTAGGTTGCCCGGAACGTAGAAATGACCACAACTATCAGACTGGTTGCAATTATTCGTTTTATGAGATGGAAAGACTGTTGCATTTATATTGTATTTTATAGTTATGGCGTTGTCTTCTAGGGCCGTAGCTATTCGATGTGGTTGAGCAACGCCCTAGACTGAAGCATATGTTGCCCGATACGTAGAAATGACCATTACTTCCACACTGTTTGCAATTATTCGTATTATACAGTGGAACAACTGTTGTATTTTTATGGCATTTTATGTTTCTGGCATTGACTTCTAAGGCCCTAACTATTCGATGTGGTGGAGCAACGCCCTAGAGTGAAGCCTAGGCTGCCCGGAACGTAGAAGTGACCATAGCTTTCACATTGGTTGCAATTATTCCTGTTATACGATGGAAAAAGTGTTGTATTTATATTGTATTTTATAGTTATGGCGTTGTCTTCTAGGGCCGTAGCTATTCGATGTGGTTGAGCAACACCCTAGAGTGAAGCCTAGGTTGCCCGAAACGTATAAATGACCATAGCTTTCATACTTGTTGCAATTATTCCTGTTATACAAGGGAAAAACTGTTGTATTTATATTGTATTTTATGCTTCTGGCGTTGACTTCTTAGGCCCTAACTATTCGATCTGGTGGAGCATGGCCCTAGAGTGAAGCCTAGGTTGCCCGGAACGTAGAAATGACCATTACTTCCACACTGTTTGCAATTATACGTATTATACAGTGGAACAACTGCTGTATTTATATGGCATTTTATGCTTCTGGCATTGACTTCTTAGGCCCTAACCATTCGATCTGGTGGAGCAACGCCCTAGAGTGAAGCCCAGGTTGCACGGAACGTAGAAATGACCATTACTTCCTCACTGTTTGCAATTATTCATTTTATACAATGGAAAAACTGTTGTATTTATATTGTTTTTTATAGTTATGGCGTTCACTTCTAAGGCCGTAGCTATTCGATGTCGTTGAGCAACGCCCTAGAGTGAGGCCTGGGTTGCCCGGAACGTAGAAATGACCATTACTTCCACACTGTTTGCAATTATTCATATTATACAGTGGAACAACTGTTGTATTTATATGGCATTTTATGCTTCTGGCATTGACTTCTAAGGCCCTACCTATTCGATGTGGTGGAGCAACGCCCTAGAGTGAAGCCTAGGTTGCCCGGAACGTAGAAATGACCATAGCTTTCACACTGGTTGCAATTATTCCTGTTATACGGGGGAAAAACTGTTGTATTTATATTGTATTTTATGTTTCTGGCGTTGACTTCTTAGGCCCTAACTATTCGATCTGATGGAGCATGGCCCTAGAGTGAAGCCTAGGTTGCCCGGAATGTAGAATTGACCATGTCTTTCACACTGGTTGCAATTATTCCTGTTATACGATGGTAAAACTGTTGTATTTGTATTGTATTTTATGCTTCTGGCGTTGACTTGTTAGGCCGTAACTATTCGATCTGGTGGAGCAACGCCCTAGAGAGAAGCCTAGATTGCCCGGAACGTAGAAATGACCATAACTATCAAACTGGTTGCAATTACTCGTTTTATACGATGGAAAGACTGTTGTATTTATATTGTATTTTATAGTTATGGCGTTGTCTTCTAGGGCCGTAGCTATTCGATGTGGTTGAGCAATGCCCTAGAGTGAAGCCTAGGATGCCCGCAACGTAGAAATGACCATATCTTTCACACTGTCTGCAATTATTCCTGTTATACGATTCAAAAACTGTTGTATTTATATTGTATTTTATGCTTCTGGCGTTGACTTCTAAGGCCGGAGCTATTCGATGTGGTGGAGCAACGCCCAGAGTGAAGCCTAGTTTGCGCGGAACGTAGAAATGACCATACCTTTCACACTGGTTGCAATTATTCCTGTTATACAAGGGAAAAACTGTTGTATTTATATTGTATTTTATGCTTCCGGCGTTGACTTCCTGGGCCCTAACTATTCTATCTGGAGGAGCAACGCCCTAGAGTGATTACTAGGTTGCCTGGAATGCAGAAATAGCCATCACTTTCACACAGGTGGCAATTATTCCTGTTATACGATGGACAAACTGTTGGATTTTTAATGTACTTTATGCTTCAGGCGTTGCCTTCTAAGGCCCTATGTATTCGATCTGGTGGAGCAATGTCTCAGTGTGAAGTGTTGGATGCCCGGAACGCAGAAATGGCCATTACTTGCACACTGGTTGCAATTACTCATTTTATACGATGGAAAAACTGTTGTTCATATATCGTATTTTATGCTTCTGGCATTGACATCTTAGGCCCTAACTATTCGATATGGTGGAGCAACGCCCTAGAGTGATGCCTAGGTTGCCCGGAACGTAGAAATGACCACAACTATCAGACTGGTTGCAATTATTCGTTTTATGAGATGGAAAGACTGTTGCATTTATATTGTATTTTATAGTTATGGCGTTGTCTTCTAGGGCCGTAGCTATTCGATGTGGTTGAGCAACGCCCTAGACTGAAGCATATGTTGCCCGATACGTAGAAATGACCATTACTTCCACACTGTTTGCAATTATTCGTATTATACAGTGGAACAACTGTTGTATTTTTATGGCATTTTATGTTTCTGGCATTGACTTCTAAGGCCCTAACTATTCGATGTGGTGGAGCAACGCCCTAGAGTGAAGCCTAGGCTGCCCGGAACGTAGAAGTGACCATAGCTTTCACACTGGTTGCAATTATTCCTGTTATACGATGGAAAAAGTGTTGTATTTATATTGTATTTTATAGTTATGGCGTTGTCTTCTAGGGCCGTAGCTATTCGATGTGGTTGAGCAACGCCCTAGAGTGAAGCCTAGGTTGCCCGAAACGTATAAATGACCATAGCTTTCATACTTGTTGCAATTATTCCTGTTATACAAGGGAAAAACTGTTGTATTTATATTGTATTTTATGCTTCTGGCGTTGACTTCTTAGGCCCTAACTATTCGATCTGGTGGAGCATGGCCCTAGAGTGAAGCCTAGGTTGCCCGGAACGTAGAAATGACCATTACTTCCACACTGTTTGCAATTATACGTATTATACAGTGGAACAACTGCTGTATTTATATGGCATTTTATGCTTCTGGCATTGACGTCTAAGGCCCTAACTATTCGCTGTGGTGGAGCAACGCCCTAGAGTGAAGCCTAGGTTGCCCTGAACGTAGAAATGACCATAGCTTTCACACGGGTTGCAATTATTCCTGTTATACAAGGGAAAAACTGTTGTATTTATATTGTATTTTATGCTTCTGGCCTTGACTTCTTAGGCCATAACTATTCGATCTGGTGGAGCAACGCCCTAGGGTGAAGCCTAGGTTGCCCTGAACGTAGAAATATCCATAACTTTCATACTGGTTGCAATTATTCGTTTTATACAATGTAAAAACTGTTGTATTTATATTGTATTTTATGCTTCAGGCGTTGACTTCTTAGGCCCTAACTATTCGCTCTGGTGGAACAACGCCCTAGAGTGATGCCTAGGTCGCCCGGATCGTAGAAATGACCATTACTTGCACACTGGATGCAATTATCGTTTTATACGATGGAAAAACTGTTGTATTTATTTTGTATTTGGTGCTCCTGGCGTTGACTTCTTAGGCCCTAACTATTGGATCTGGTGGACCAACGCCCTAGAGTGAAGCCTAGGTTGCCCGGAACGTAGAAATGACCATTACTTCCACACTGTTTGCAATTATTCATATTATACAGTGGAAAAGCTGTTGTATTTATATTGTATTTTATGCTTCTGGCATTGACTTCTAAGGCCCTAACTATTCGATGTGGTGGAGCAACGCCCTAGAGTGAAGCCTAGGTTGCCCGGAACGTAGAAATGACCATAACTTTCACACTGGTTGCAATTATTTCTGTTATACAAGGGAAAAACTGTTGTATTTATATTGTATTTTATGCTTCAGGCGTTGACTTCTTAGGCCCTAACTATTCGATCTGGTGGAGCAAGGCCCTAGAGTGAAGCCTAGGTTGCCCGGAATGTAGAATTGACCATGTCTTTCACACTGGTTGCAATTATTCCTGCTATACGATGGTAAAACTGTTGTATTTCTATTGTATTTTATGCTTCTGGCGTTGACTTGTTAGGCCGTAACTATTCGATCTGGTGGAGCAACGCCCTAGAGAGAAGCCTAGATTGCCCGGAACGTAGAAATGACCATACCTATCAAACTGGTTGCAATTACTCGTTTTATACGATGGTAAGACTGTTGTATTTATATTGTATTTTATAGTTATGGCGTTGTCTGCTAGGGCCGTAGCTATTCGATGTGGTTGAGCAATGCCCTAGAGTGAAGCCTAGGATGCCCGCAACGTAGAAATGACCATATCTTTCACACTGTCTGCAATTATTCCTGTTATACGATTCAAAAACTGTTGTATTTATATTGTATTTTATGCTTCTGGCGTTGACTTCTAAGGCCGGAGCTATTCGATGTGGTGGAGCAACGCCCAGAGTGAAGCCTAGTGTGCGCGGAACGTAGAAATGACCATACCTTTCACACTGGTTGCAATTATTCCTGTTATACAAGGGAAAAACTGTTGTATTTATATTGTATTTTATGCTTCTGGCGTTGATTTCCTGGGCCCTAACTATTCTATCTGGAGGAGCAACGCCCTAGAGTGATTACTAGGTTGCCTGGAATGCAGAAATAGCCATCACTTTCACACTGGTGGCAATTATTCCTGTTATACGATGGACAAACTGTTGGATTTTTAATGCACTTTATGCTTCTGGCGTTGCCTTCTAAGGCCCTATGTATTCGATCTGGTGGAGCAATGTCTCAGTGTGAAGTGTTGGATGCCCGGAACGCAGAAATGGCCATTACTCGCACACTGGTTGCAATTACTCATTTTATACGATGGAAAAACTGTTGTACATATATCGTATTTTATGCTTCTGGCATTGACATCTTAGGCCCTAACTATTCGATATGGTGGAGCAACGCCCTAGAGTGAAGCCTAGGTTGCCCGGAACGTAGAAATGACCACAACTATCAGACTGGTTGCAATTATTCGTTTTATGAGATGGAAAGACTGTTGCATTTATATTGTATTTTATAGTTATGGCGTTGTCTTCTAGGGCCGTAGCTATTCGATGTGGTTGAGCAACGCCCTAGACTGAAGCATATGTTGCCCGATCCGTAGAAATGACCATTACTTCCACACTGTTTGCAATTATTCGTATTATACAGTGGTACAACTGTTGTATTTTTATGGCATTGTATGTTTCTGGCATTGACTTCTAAGGCCCTAACTATTCGATGTGGTGGAGCAACGCCCTAGAGTGGAGCCTAGGCTGCCCGGAACGTAGAAGTGACCATAGCTTTCACACTGGTTGCAATTATTCCTGTTATACGATGAAAAAAGTGTTGTATTTATATTGTATTTTATAGTTATGGCGTTGTCTTCTAGGGCCGTAGCTATTCGATGTGGTTGAGCAACGCCCTAGAGTGAAGCCTAGGTTGCCCGAAACGTATAAATGACCATAGCTTTCATACTTGTTGCAATTACTCCTGTTATACAAGGGAAAAACTGTTGTATTTATATTGTATTTTATGCTTCTGGCGTTGACTTCTTAGGCCCTAACTATTCGATCTGGTGGAGCATGGCCCTAGAGTGAAGCCTAGGTTGCACGTAACGTAGAAATGCCCATTACTTTCACACTGGTGGTAATTATTCCTGTTATACGATGGAATAACTGTTGTATTTATATTGTATTTTATGCTTCTGTCGTTGACTTCTAAGGCCGCAGCTATTCGATGTGGTGGAGCAACGTCCTAGAGTGAAGCCTAGGTTGCCCGGAACGTATAAATGACCATAGATTTCATACTTGTTGCAATTATTCCTGTTATACAAGGGAAAAACTGTTGTATTTATATTGTATTTTATGCTTCTGGCGTTGACTTCTTAGGCCCTAACTATTCGATCTGGTGGAGCATGGCCCTAGAGTGAAGCCTAGGTTGCACGGAACGTAGAAATGCCCATTACTTTCACACTGGTTGCAATTATTTCTGTTATACAAGGGAAAAACTGTTGTATTTATATTGTATTTTATGCTTCAGGCGTTGACTTCTTAGGCCCTAACTATTCGATCTGGTGGAGCATGGCCCTAGAGTGAAGCCTAGGTTGCCCGGAATGTAGAATTGACCATGTCTTTCACACTGGTTGCAATTATTCCTGCTATACGATGGTAAAACTGTTGTATTTCTATTGTATTTTATGCTTCTGGCGTTGACTTGTTAGGCCGTAACTATTCGATCTGGTGGAGCAACGCCCTAGAGAGAAGCCTAGATTGCCCGGAACGTAGAAATGACCATAACTATCAAACTGGTTGCAATTACTCGTTTTATACGATGGTAAGACTGTTGTATTTATATTGTATTTTATAGTTATGGCGTTGTCTGCTAGGGCCGTAGCTATTCGATGTGGTTGAGCAATGCCCTAGAGTGAAGCCTAGGATGCCCGCAACGTAGAAATGACCATATCTTTCACACTGTCTGCAATTATTCCTGTTATACGATTCAAAAACTGTTGTATTTATATTGTTTTTTATAGTTATGGCGTTGACTTCTAAGGCCGCAGCTATTCGATATGGTGGAGCAACGCTCTAGAGTGAAGCCTAGGTTGCCCGGAACGTAGAAATGACCATAGCTTTCACACAGGTTGCAATTATTCCTGTTATACAAGGGAAGAACTGTTGTATTTATATTGTATTTTATGCTTCTGGCGTTGACTTCCTGGGCCCTAGCTGTTCTATTTGGAGGAGCAACGCCCTAGAGTGAAGCCTAGGTTGCCCGGAATGCAGAAATGACCATCACTTTCACACTGGTGGCAATTATTCCTGTTATACGATGGACAAACTGTTGGATTTTTAATGTACTTTATGCTTCTGGCGTTGACTTCTAAGGCCCTATGTATTCGATCTGGTGGAGCAATGTGTCAGTGTTAAGTCTAGGATTCCAGGAACGTAGAAATGGCCGTTACTTCCACACTGGTTGCAATTACTCATTTAATACGATGGAAAAACTGTTGTACATATATCGTATTTTATGCTTCTGGCATTGACTTCTTAGGCCCTAACTATTCGATCTGGTGGAGCAACGCCCTAGGGTGAAGTCTAGGATGCCCGGAACGTAGAAATGACCATAACTATCAGACTGGTTGCAATTATTCGTTTTATACGAAGTATAGACTGTTGTATTTATATTGTATTTTATAGTTATGGCGTTGACTTCTTAGGCCCTAACTATTCGCTCTGGTGGAACAACGCCCTAGAGTGAAGCCTAGGTGGCACGGAACGTAGAAATGACCATAACTTTCACACTGGTTTCAATTATTCGTTTTATACAATGGAAAAACTGTTCTATTTATTTTGTATTTTATGCATCGGGCGTTGACTTCTAAGGCCCTAACTATTCGATCTGGTGGTGCAACGCCCTAGAGTGAAGCCTACGGTGCCCGCAACGTAGAAATGACCATATTTTTCACACTGGTTGCAATTATTCTTGTTATACGATGGAAAAACTGTTGTATTTATTTTGTATTTTATGCTTCAGGCGTTGACTTCTTGGGCCCTAACTATTCGCTCTGGTGGAACAACGCCCTAGTGTGAAGCCTAGGTTGCCCGGAACATAGAAGTGACCATTACCTTCACACTGTTTGCGATTATTCATTTTATACGATGGTAAAACTGTTGTACATATATCGTATTTTATGCTTCTGGCGTTGACTTCTTAGGCCCTAACTATTCGGTCAGGTGGAGCAACGCCCTAGAGTGAAGCCTAGGATGCCCGCAACGTAGAAATGACCATATCTTTCACACTGTTTGCAATTATTCCTGTTATACGATTGAAAAGCTGTTTTATCTATATTGTGTTTTATGCTTCTGACGTTGACTTCTAAGGCCGCAGCTATTCGATGAGGTGGAGCAACGCCCTAGAGTGAAGCCTAGGTTGCCCGGAACGTAGAAATGACCATGTCTTTCACACTGGTTGCAATAATTCCTGTTATACGATGGAAAAACTATTGTACTTATATTATATTTTATACTTCAGGCATTGACTTCTAAGGGCGTAGCTATTCGATGTCGTGGAGAAACGCCCTAGAGTGAAGCCTAGGTTGCGCGGAAAGTAGAAATGACCATTACCTCCACACTGTTTGCAATTATTCATTTTATACAATGGAAAAACTGTTGTATTTATGTGGTTTTTTATAGTTATGGCGTTGACTTCTAAGGCCGTAGCCATTCGATGTGGTGGAGCAATGCTCTAGAGTGAAGCCTAGGATGCCCGCAACGTAGAAATGACCATATCTTTCACACTGTTTGCAATTATTCCTGTTATACGATTGAAAAACTGTTGTATGTATATTGTGTTTTATGCTTCTGACGTTGACTTCTAAGGCCGCAGCTATTCGATGAGGTGGAGCAACGCCCTAGAGTGAAGCCTAAGTTGCCCGGAACGTAGAAATGACCATGTCTTTCACACTGGTTGCAATAATTCCTGTTATACGATGGAAAAACTATTGTACTTATATTATATTTTATGCTTCAGGCATTGACTTCTAAGGGCGTAGCTATTCGATGTCGTGGAGAAACGCCCTAGAGTGAAGCCTAGGTTGCGCGGAAAGTAGAAATGACCATTACCTCCTCACTGTTTGCAATTACTCATTTTATACAATGGAAAAACTGTTGTATTTATGTGGTTTTTTATAGTTATGGCGTTGACTTCTAAGGCCGTAGCCATTCGATGTGGTGGAGCAATGCTCTAGAGTGAAGCCTAGGATGCCCGCAACGTAGAAATGACCATATCTTTCACACTGTTTGCAATTATTCCTGTTATACGATTGAAAAACTGTTGTATGTATATTGTATTTTATGCTTCTGGCGTTGACTTCTAAGGCCGCAGCTATTCGATGTGGTGGAGAAAGGCCCTAGAGTGAAGCCTAGGTTGCCCGGAAAGTAGAAATGACCATTACCACCACACTGTTTGCAATTATTCATTTTATACAATGGAAAAACTGTTGTATTTATATTGTTTTTTATAGTTATGGCGTTGACTTCTAAGGCCGCAGCTATTCGATATGGTGGAGCAACGCTCTAGAGTGAAGCCTAGGTTGCCCGGAACGTAGAAATGACCATAGCTTTCACACAGGTTGCAATTATTCCTGTTATACAAGGGAAGAACTGTTGTATTTATATTGTATTTTATGCTTCTGGCGTTGACTTCCTGGGCCCTAGCTGTTCTATCTGGAGGAGCAACGCCCTAGAGTGAAGCCTAGGTTGCCCGGAATGCAGAAATGACCATCACTTTCACACTGGTGGCAATTATTCCTGTTATACGATGGACAAACTGTTGGATTTTTAATGTACTTTATGCTTCTGGCGTTGACTTCTAAGGCCCTATGTATTCGATCTGGTGGAGCAATGTGTCAGTGTTAAGTCTAGGATTCCAGGAACGTAGAAATGGCCGTTACTTTCACACTGGTTGCAATTACTCATCTAATACGATGGAAAAACTGTTGTACATATATCGTATTTTATGCTTCTGGCATTGACTTCTTAGGCCCTAACTATTCGATCTGGTGGAGCAACGCCCTAGGGTGAAGTCTAGGTTGCCCGGAACGTAGAAATGACCATAACTATCAGACTGGTTGCAATTATTCGTTTTATACGAAGTATAGACTGTTGTATTTATATTGTATTTTATAGTTATGGCGTTGACTTCTTAGGCCCTAACTATTCGCTCTGGTGGAACAACGCCCTAGAGTGAAGCCTAGGTGGCACGGAACGTAGAAATGACCATAACTTTCACACTGGTTTCAATTATTCGTTTTATACAATGGAAAAACTGTTCTATTTATTTTGTATTTTATGCATCGGGCGTTGACTTCTAAGGCCCTAACTATTCGATCTGGTGGTGCAACGCCCTAGAGTGAAGCCTACGGTGCCCGCAACGTAGAAATGACCATATTTTTCACACTGGTTGCAATTATTCTTGTTATACGATGGAAAAACTGTTGTATTTATTTTGTATTTTATGCTTCAGGCGTTGACTTCTTGGGCCCTAACTATTCGCTCTGGTGGAACAACGCCCTAGTGTGAAGCCTAGGTTGCCCGGAACATAGAAGTGACCATTACCTTCACACTGTTTGCGATTATTCATTTTATACGATGGTAAAACTGTTGTACATATATCGTATTTTATGCTTCTGGCGTTGACTTCTTAGGCCCTAACTATTCGGTCAGGTGGAGCAACGCCCTAGAGTGAAGCCTAGGATGCCCGCAACGTAGAAATGACCATATCTTTCACACTGTTTGCAATTATTCCTGTTATACGATTGAAAAGCTGTTTTATCTATATTGTGTTTTATGCTTCTGACGTTGACTTCTAAGGCCGCAGCTATTCGATGAGGTGGAGCAACGCCCTAGAGTGAAGCCTAGGTTGCCCGGAACGTAGAAATGACCATGTCTTTCACACTGGTTGCAATAATTCCTGTTATACGATGGAAAAACTATTGTACTTATATTATATTTTATACTTCAGGCATTGACTTCTAAGGGCGTAGCTATTCGATGTCGTGGAGAAACGCCCTAGAGTGAAGCCTAGGTTGCGCGGAAAGTAGAAATGACCATTACCTCCACACTGTTTGCAATTATTCATTCTATACAATGGAAAAACTGTTGTATTTATGTGGTTTTTTATAGTTATGGCGTTGACTTCTAAGGCCGTGGCCATTCGATGTGGTGGAGCAATGCTCTAGAGTGAAGCCTAGGATGCCCGCAACGTAGAAATGACCATATCTTTCACACTGTTTGCAATTATTCCTGTTATACGATTGAAAAACTGTTGTATGTATATTGTATTTTATGCTTCTGGCGTTGACTTCTAAGGCCGCAGCTATTCGATGTGGTGGAGAAAGGCCCTAGAGTGAAGCCTAGGTTGCCCGGAAAGTAGAAATGACCATTACCACCACACTGTTTGCAATTATTCATTTTATACAATGGAAAAACTGTTGTATTTATATTGTTTTTTATAGTTATGGCGTTGACTTCTAAGGCCGCAGCTATTCGATATGGTGGAGCAACGCTCTAGAGTGAAGCCTAGGTTGCCCGGAACGTAGAAATGACCATAGCTTTCACACAGGTTGCAATTATTCCTGTTATACAAGGGAAGAACTGTTGTATTTATATTGTATTTTATGCTTCTGGCGTTGACTTCCTGGGCCCTAGCTGTTCTATCTGGAGGAGCAACGCCCTAGAGTGAAGCCTAGGTTGCCCGGAATGCAGAAATGACCATCACTTTCACACTGGTGGCAATTATTCCTGTTATACGATGGACAAACTGTTGGATTTTTAATGTACTTTATGCTTCTGGCGTTGACTTCTAAGGCCCTATGTATTCGATCTGGTGGAGCAATGTGTCAGTGTTAAGTCTAGGATTCCAGGAACGTAGAAATGGCCGTTACTTTCACACTGGTTGCAATTACTCATCTAATACGATGGAAAAACTGTTGTACATATATCGTATTTTATGCTACTGGCATTGACTTCTTAGGCCCTAACTATTCGATCTGGTGGAGCAACGCCCTAGGGTGAAGTCTAGGTTGCCCGGAACGTAGAAATGACCATAACTATCAGACTGGTTGCAATTATTCGTTTTATACGAAGTATAGACTGTTGTATTTATATTGTATTTTATAGTTATGGCGTTGACTTCTTAGGCCCTAACTATTCGCTCTGGTGGAACAACGCCCTAGAGTGAAGCCTAGGTGGCACGGAACGTAGAAATGACCATAACTTTCACACTGGTTTCAATTATTCGTTTTATACAATGGAAAAACTGTTCTATTTATTTTGTATTTTATGCATCGGGCGTTGACTTCTAAGGCCCTAACTATTCGATCTGGTGGTGCAACGCCCTAGAGTGAAGCCTACGGTGCCCGCAACGTAGAAATGACCATATTTTTCACACTGGTTGCAATTATTCTTGTTATACGATGGAAAAACTGTTGTATTTATTTTGTATTTTATGCTTCAGGCGTTGACTTCTTGGGCCCTAACTATTCGCTCTGGTGGAACAACGCCCTAGTGTGAAGCCTAGGTTGCCCGGAACATAGAAGTGACCATTACCTTCACACTGTTTGCGATTATTCATTTTATACGATGGTAAAACTGTTGTACATATATCGTATTTTATGCTTCTGGCGTTGACTTCTTAGGCCCTAACTATTCGGTCAGGTGGAGCAACGCCCTAGAGTGAAGCCTAGGATGCCCGCAACGTAGAAATGACCATATCTTTCACACTGTTTGCAATTATTCCTGTTATACGATTGAAAAGCTGTTTTATCTATATTGTGTTTTATGCTTCTGACGTTGACTTCTAAGGCCGCAGCTATTCGATGAGGTGGAGCAACGCCCTAGAGTGAAGCCTAGGTTGCCCGGAACGTGGAAATGACCATGTCTTTCACACTGGTTGCAATAATTCCTGTTATACGATGGAAAAACTATTGTACTTATATTATATTTTATACTTCAGGCATTGACTTCTAAGGGCGTAGCTATTCGATGTCGTGGAGAAACGCCCTAGAGTGAAGCCTAGGTTGCGCGGAAAGTAGAAATGACCATTACCTCCACACTGTTTGCAATTATTCATTCTATACAATGGAAAAACTGTTGTATTTATGTGGTTTTTTATAGTTATGGCGTTGACTTCTAAGGCCGTGGCCATTCGATGTGGTGGAGCAATGCTCTAGAGTGAAGCCTAGGATGCCCGCAACGTAGAAATGACCATATCTTTCACACTGTTTGCAATTATTCCTGTTATACGATTGAAAAACTGTTGTATGTATATTGTATTTTATGCTTCTGGCGTTGACTTCTAAGGCCGCAGCTATTCGATGTGGTGGAGAAAGGCCCTAGAGTGAAGCCTAGGTTGCCCGGAAAGTAGAAATGACCATTACCACCACACTGTTTGCAATTATTCATTTTATACAATGGAAAAACTGTTGTATTTATATTGTTTTTTATAGTTATGGCGTTGACTTCTAAGGCCGCAGCTATTCGATATGGTGGAGCAACGCTCTAGAGTGAAGCCTAGGTTGCCCGGAACGTAGAAATGACCATAGCTTTCACACAGGTTGCAATTATTCCTGTTATACAAGGGAAGAACTGTTGTATTTATATTGTATTTTATGCTTCTGGCGTTGACTTCCTGGGCCCTAGCTGTTCTATCTGGAGGAGCAACGCCCTAGAGTGAAGCCTAGGTTGCCCGGAATGCAGAAATGACCATCACTTTCACACTGGTGGCAATTATTCCTGTTATACGATGGACAAACTGTTGGATTTTTAATGTACTTTATGCTTCTGGCGTTGACTTCTAAGGCCCTATGTATTCGATCTGGTGGAGCAATGTGTCAGTGTTAAGTCTAGGATTCCAGGAACGTAGAAATGGCCGTTACTTTCACACTGGTTGCAATTACTCATCCAATACGATGGAAAAACTGTTGTACATATATCGTATTTTATGCTACTGGCATTGACTTCTTAGGCCCTAACTATTCGATCTGGTGGAGCAACGCCCTAGGGTGAAGTCTAGGTTGCCCGGAACGTAGAAATGACCATAACTATCAGACTGGTTGCAATTATTCGTTTTATACGAAGTATAGACTGTTGTATTTATATTGTATTTTATAGTTATGGCGTTGACTTCTTAGGCCCTAACTATTCGCTCTGGTGGAACAACGCCCTAGAGTGAAGCCTAGGTGGCACGGAACGTAGAAATGACCATAACTTTCACACTGGTTTCAATTATTCGTTTTATACAATGGAAAAACTGTTCTATTTATTTTGTATTTTATGCATCGGGCGTTGACTTCTAAGGCCCTAACTATTCGATCTGGTGGTGCAACGCCCTAGAGTGAAGCCTACGGTGCCCGCAACGTAGAAATGACCATATTTTTCACACTGGTTGCAATTATTCTTGTTATACGATGGAAAAACTGTTGTATTTATTTTGTATTTTATGCTTCAGGCGTTGACTTCTTGGGCCCTAACTATTCGCTCTGGTGGAACAACGCCCTAGTGTGAAGCCTAGGTTGCCCGGAACATAGAAGTGACCATTACCTTCACACTGTTTGCGATTATTCATTTTATACGATGGTAAAACTGTTGTACATATATCGTATTTTATGCTTCTGGCGTTGACTTCTTAGGCCCTAACTATTCGGTCAGGTGGAGCAACGCCCTAGAGTGAAGCCTAGGATGCCCGCAACGTAGAAATGACCATATCTTTCACACTGTTTGCAATTATTCCTGTTATACGATTGAAAAGCTGTTTTATCTATATTGTGTTTTATGCTTCTGACGTTGACTTCTAAGGCCGCAGCTATTCGATGAGGTGGAGCAACGCCCTAGAGTGAAGCCTAGGTTGCCCGGAACGTAGAAATGACCATGTCTTTCACACTGGTTGCAATAATTCCTGTTATACGATGGAAAAACTATTGTACTTATATTATATTTTATACTTCAGGCATTGACTTCTAAGGGCGTAGCTATTCGATGTCGTGGAGAAACGCCCTAGAGTGAAGCCTAGGTTGCGCGGAAAGTAGAAATGACCATTACCTCCACACTGTTTGCAATTATTCATTCTATACAATGGAAAAACTGTTGTATTTATGTGGTTTTTTATAGTTATGGCGTTGACTTCTAAGGCCGTGGCCATTCGATGTGGTGGAGCAATGCTCTAGAGTGAAGCCTAGGATGCCCGCAACGTAGAAATGACCATATCTTTCACACTGTTTGCAATTATTCCTGTTATACGATTGAAAAACTGTTGTATGTATATTGTATTTTATGCTTCTGGCGTTGACTTCTAAGGCCGCAGCTATTCGATGTGGTGGAGAAAGGCCCTAGAGTGAAGCCTAGGTTGCCCGGAAAGTAGAAATGACCATTACCACCACACTGTTTGCAATTATTCATTTTATACAATGGAAAAACTGTTGTATTTATATTGTTTTTTATAGTTATGGCGTTGACTTCTAAGGCCGCAGCTATTCGATATGGTGGAGCAACGCCCTAGAGTGAAGCCTAGGTTGCCCGGAACGTAGAAATGACCATAGCTTTCACACTGGTTGCAATTATTCCTGTTATACAAGGGAAGAACTGTTGTATTTATATTGTATTTTATGCTTCTGGCGTTGACTTCCTGGGCCCTAGCTGTTCTATCTGGAGGAGCAACGCCCTAGAGTGAAGCCTAGGTTGCCCGGAATGCAGAAATGACCTTCACTTTCACACTGGTGGCAATTATTCCTGTTATACGATGGACAAACTGTTGGATTTTTAATGTACTTTATGCTTCTGGCGTTGACTTCTAAGGCCCTATGTATTCGATCTGGTGGAGCAATGTCTCAGTGTTAAGTCTAGGATTCCAGGAACGTAGAAATGGCCGTTACTTTCACACTGGTTGCAATTACTCATTTAATACGATGGAAAAACTGTTGTACATATATCGTATTTTATGCTTCTGGCATTGACTTCTTAGGCCCTAACTATTCGATCTGGTGGAGCAACGCCCTAGGGTGAAGTCTAGGTTGCCCGGAACGTAGAAATGACCATAACTATCAGACTGGTTGCAATTATTCGTTTTATACGATGTATAGACTGTTGTATTTATATTGTATTTTATAGTTATGGCGTTGTCTTCTAGGGCCGTAGCTATTCGATGTGGTTGAGCAACGCCCTAGAGTGAAGCCTAGGTTGCCCGGAACGTAGAAATGACCATTACTTCCACACTGTTTGCAATTATACGTATTATACAGTGGAACAACTGTTGTATTTATATGGCATTTTATGCTTCTGGCATTGACGTCTAAGGCCCTAACTATTCGCTGTGGTGGAGCAACGCCCTAGGGTGAAGCCTAGGTTGCCCTGAACGTAGAAATGACCATAGCTGTCACACTGGTTGCAATTATTCCTGTTATACAAGGGAAAAACTGTTGTATTTATATTGTATTTTATGCTTCTGGCCTTGACTTCTTAGGCCCTAACTATTCGATCTGGTGGAGCAACGCCCTAGGGTGAAGCCTAGGTTGCCCTGAACGTAGAAATGACCATAACTTTCATACTGGTTGCAATTATTCGTTTTATACAATGTAAAAACTGTTGTATTTATATTGTATTTTATGCTTCAGGCGTTGACTTCTTAGGCCCTAACTATTCGCTCTCGTGGAACAACGCCCTAGAGTGATGCCTAGGTCGCCCGGATCGTAGAAATGACCATTACTTGCACACTGGATGCAATTATCGTTTTATACGATGGAAAAACTGTTGTATTTATTTTGTATTTGGTGCTCCTGGCGTTGACTTCTTAGGCCCTAACTATTGGATCTGGTGGACCAACGCCCTAGAGTGAAGCCTAGGTTGCCCGGAACGTAGAAATGACCATTACTTCCACACTGTTTGCAATTATTCATATTATACAGTGGAAAAACTGTTGTATTTATATTGTATTTTATGCTTCTGGCATTGACTTCTAAGGCCCTAACTATTCGATGTGGTGGAGCAACGCCCTAGAGTGAAGCCTAGGTTGCCCGGAACGTAGAAATGACCATAACTTTCACACTGGTTGCAATTATTTCTGTTATACAAGGGAAAAACTGTTGTATTTATATTGTATTTTATGCTTCTGGCGTTGACTTCTTAGACCCTAACTATTCTATCTGGTGGAGCAACGCCCTGGAGTGAAGCCTAGGTTGCACGGAACGTAGGAATGACCACTACTTCCTCACTGTTTGCAATTATTCATTTTATACAATGGAAAAACTGTTGTATTTATACGGTATTTTTTGCTTCAGGCGTTGACTTCTTAGGCCCTAGCTATTGGATCTGGCGGACCAACGCCCTAGAGTGAAGCCTAGGTTTCCCGGAACGTAGAAATGACCATAATATTCATACTGGTTGCAATTATTTCTGTTATACAAGGGAAAAACTGTTGTATTTTTATTGTATTTTATGCTTCTGGCGTTGACTTCTTAGGCCCTAACCATTCGATCTGGTGGAGCAACGCCCTAGAGTGAAGCCTAGGTTGCACGGAACGTAGAAATGACCATTACTTCCTCACTGTTTGCAATTATTCATTTTATACAATGGAAAAACTGTTGTACTTATATTGTTTTTTATAGTTATGGCGTTCACTTCTAAGGCCGTAGCTATTCGATGTCGTTGAGCAACGCCCTAGAGTGAAGCCTGGGTTGCCCGGAACGTAGAAATGACCATTACTTCCACACTGTTTGCAATTATTCATATTATACAGTGGAACAACTGTTGTATTTATATGGCATTTTATGCTTCTGGCATTGACTTCTAAGGCCCTAACTATTCGATGTGGTGGAGCAACGCCCTAGAGTGAAGCCTAGGTTGCCCGGAACGTAGAAATGACCATAGCTTTCACACTGGTTGCAATTATTCCTGTTATACGATGGAAAAACTGTTGTTCATATATCGTATTTTATGCTTCTGGCATTGACATCTTAGGCCCTAACTATTCGATATGGTGGAGCAACGCCCTAGAGTGATGCCTAGGTTGCCCGGAACGTAGAAATGACCACAACTATCAGACTGGTTGCAATTATTCGTTTTATGAGATGGAAAGACTGTTGCATTTATATTGTATTTTATAGTTATGGCGTTGTCTTCTAGGGCCGTAGCTATTCGATGTGGTTGAGCAACGCCCTAGACTGAAGCATATGTTGCCCGATACGTAGAAATGACCATTACTTCCACACTGTTTGCAATTATTCGTATTATACAGTGGAACAACTGTTGTATTTTTATGGCATTTTATGTTTCTGGCATTGACTTCTAAGGCCCTAACTATTCGATGTGGTGGAGCAACGCCCTAGAGTGAAGCCTAGGCTGCCCGGAACGTAGAAGTGACCATAGCTTTCACATTGGTTGCAATTATTCCTGTTATACGATGGAAAAAGTGTTGTATTTATATTGTATTTTATAGTTATGGCGTTGTCTTCTAGGGCCGTAGCTATTCGATGTGGTTGAGCAACACCCTAGAGTGAAGCCTAGGTTGCCCGAAACGTATAAATGACCATAGCTTTCATACTTGTTGCAATTATTCCTGTTATACAAGGGAAAAACTGTTGTATTTATATTGTATTTTATGCTTCTGGCGTTGACTTCTTAGGCCCTAACTATTCGATCTGGTGGAGCATGGCCCTAGAGTGAAGCCTAGGTTGCCCGGAACGTAGAAATGACCATTACTTCCACACTGTTTGCAATTATACGTATTATACAGTGGAACAACTGCTGTATTTATATGGCATTTTATGCTTCTGGCATTGACTTCTTAGGCCCTAACCATTCGATCTGGTGGAGCAACGCCCTAGAGTGAAGCCCAGGTTGCACGGAACGTAGAAATGACCATTACTTCCTCACTGTTTGCAATTATTCATTTTATACAATGGAAAAACTGTTGTATTTATATTGTTTTTTATAGTTATGGCGTTCACTTCTAAGGCCGTAGCTATTCGATGTCGTTGAGCAACGCCCTAGAGTGAGGCCTGGGTTGCCCGGAACGTAGAAATGACCATTACTTCCACACTGTTTGCAATTATTCATATTATACAGTGGAACAACTGTTGTATTTATATGGCATTTTATGCTTCTGGCATTGACTTCTAAGGCCCTACCTATTCGATGTGGTGGAGCAACGCCCTAGAGTGAAGCCTAGGTTGCCCGGAACGTAGAAATGACCATAGCTTTCACACTGGTTGCAATTATTCCTGTTATACGGGGGAAAAACTGTTGTATTTATATTGTATTTTATGTTTCTGGCGTTGACTTCTTAGGCCCTAACTATTCGATCTGATGGAGCATGGCCCTAGAGTGAAGCCTAGGTTGCCCGGAATGTAGAATTGACCATGTCTTTCACACTGGTTGCAATTATTCCTGTTATACGATGGTAAAACTGTTGTATTTGTATTGTATTTTATGCTTCTGGCGTTGACTTGTTAGGCCGTAACTATTCGATCTGGTGGAGCAACGCCCTAGAGAGAAGCCTAGATTGCCCGGAACGTAGAAATGACCATAACTATCAAACTGGTTGCAATTACTCGTTTTATACGATGGAAAGACTGTTGTATTTATATTGTATTTTATAGTTATGGCGTTGTCTTCTAGGGCCGTAGCTATTCGATGTGGTTGAGCAATGCCCTAGAGTGAAGCCTAGGATGCCCGCAACGTAGAAATGACCATATCTTTCACACTGTCTGCAATTATTCCTGTTATACGATTCAAAAACTGTTGTATTTATATTGTATTTTATGCTTCTGGCGTTGACTTCTAAGGCCGGAGCTATTCGATGTGGTGGAGCAACGCCCAGAGTGAAGCCTAGTTTGCGCGGAACGTAGAAATGACCATACCTTTCACACTGGTTGCAATTATTCCTGTTATACAAGGGAAAAACTGTTGTATTTATATTGTATTTTATGCTTCCGGCGTTGACTTCCTGGGCCCTAACTATTCTATCTGGAGGAGCAACGCCCTAGAGTGATTACTAGGTTGCCTGGAATGCAGAAATAGCCATCACTTTCACACAGGTGGCAATTATTCCTGTTATACGATGGACAAACTGTTGGATTTTTAATGTACTTTATGCTTCAGGCGTTGCCTTCTAAGGCCCTATGTATTCGATCTGGTGGAGCAATGTCTCAGTGTGAAGTGTTGGATGCCCGGAACGCAGAAATGGCCATTACTTGCACACTGGTTGCAATTACTCATTTTATACGATGGAAAAACTGTTGTTCATATATCGTATTTTATGCTTCTGGCATTGACATCTTAGGCCCTAACTATTCGATATGGTGGAGCAACGCCCTAGAGTGATGCCTAGGTTGCCCGGAACGTAGAAATGACCACAACTATCAGACTGGTTGCAATTATTCGTTTTATGAGATGGAAAGACTGTTGCATTTATATTGTATTTTATAGTTATGGCGTTGTCTTCTAGGGCCGTAGCTATTCGATGTGGTTGAGCAACGCCCTAGACTGAAGCATATGTTGCCCGATACGTAGAAATGACCATTACTTCCACACTGTTTGCAATTATTCGTATTATACAGTGGAACAACTGTTGTATTTTTATGGCATTTTATGTTTCTGGCATTGACTTCTAAGGCCCTAACTATTCGATGTGGTGGAGCAACGCCCTAGAGTGAAGCCTAGGCTGCCCGGAACGTAGAAGTGACCATAGCTTTCACACTGGTTGCAATTATTCCTGTTATACGATGGAAAAAGTGTTGTATTTATATTGTATTTTATAGTTATGGCGTTGTCTTCTAGGGCCGTAGCTATTCGATGTGGTTGAGCAACGCCCTAGAGTGAAGCCTAGGTTGCCCGAAACGTATAAATGACCATAGCTTTCATACTTGTTGCAATTATTCCTGTTATACAAGGGAAAAACTGTTGTATTTATATTGTATTTTATGCTTCTGGCGTTGACTTCTTAGGCCCTAACTATTCGATCTGGTGGAGCATGGCCCTAGAGTGAAGCCTAGGTTGCCCGGAACGTAGAAATGACCATTACTTCCACACTGTTTGCAATTATACGTATTATACAGTGGAACAACTGCTGTATTTATATGGCATTTTATGCTTCTGGCATTGACGTCTAAGGCCCTAACTATTCGCTGTGGTGGAGCAACGCCCTAGAGTGAAGCCTAGGTTGCCCTGAACGTAGAAATGACCATAGCTTTCACACGGGTTGCAATTATTCCTGTTATACAAGGGAAAAACTGTTGTATTTATATTGTATTTTATGCTTCTGGCCTTGACTTCTTAGGCCATAACTATTCGATCTGGTGGAGCAACGCCCTAGGGTGAAGCCTAGGTTGCCCTGAACGTAGAAATATCCATAACTTTCATACTGGTTGCAATTATTCGTTTTATACAATGTAAAAACTGTTGTATTTATATTGTATTTTATGCTTCAGGCGTTGACTTCTTAGGCCCTAACTATTCGCTCTGGTGGAACAACGCCCTAGAGTGATGCCTAGGTCGCCCGGATCGTAGAAATGACCATTACTTGCACACTGGATGCAATTATCGTTTTATACGATGGAAAAACTGTTGTATTTATTTTGTATTTGGTGCTCCTGGCGTTGACTTCTTAGGCCCTAACTATTGGATCTGGTGGACCAACGCCCTAGAGTGAAGCCTAGGTTGCCCGGAACGTAGAAATGACCATTACTTCCACACTGTTTGCAATTATTCATATTATACAGTGGAAAAGCTGTTGTATTTATATTGTATTTTATGCTTCTGGCATTGACTTCTAAGGCCCTAACTATTCGATGTGGTGGAGCAACGCCCTAGAGTGAAGCCTAGGTTGCCCGGAACGTAGAAATGACCATAACTTTCACACTGGTTGCAATTATTTCTGTTATACAAGGGAAAAACTGTTGTATTTATATTGTATTTTATGCTTCAGGCGTTGACTTCTTAGGCCCTAACTATTCGATCTGGTGGAGCAAGGCCCTAGAGTGAAGCCTAGGTTGCCCGGAATGTAGAATTGACCATGTCTTTCACACTGGTTGCAATTATTCCTGCTATACGATGGTAAAACTGTTGTATTTCTATTGTATTTTATGCTTCTGGCGTTGACTTGTTAGGCCGTAACTATTCGATCTGGTGGAGCAACGCCCTAGAGAGAAGCCTAGATTGCCCGGAACGTAGAAATGACCATACCTATCAAACTGGTTGCAATTACTCGTTTTATACGATGGTAAGACTGTTGTATTTATATTGTATTTTATAGTTATGGCGTTGTCTGCTAGGGCCGTAGCTATTCGATGTGGTTGAGCAATGCCCTAGAGTGAAGCCTAGGATGCCCGCAACGTAGAAATGACCATATCTTTCACACTGTCTGCAATTATTCCTGTTATACGATTCAAAAACTGTTGTATTTATATTGTATTTTATGCTTCTGGCGTTGACTTCTAAGGCCGGAGCTATTCGATGTGGTGGAGCAACGCCCAGAGTGAAGCCTAGTGTGCGCGGAACGTAGAAATGACCATACCTTTCACACTGGTTGCAATTATTCCTGTTATACAAGGGAAAAACTGTTGTATTTATATTGTATTTTATGCTTCTGGCGTTGATTTCCTGGGCCCTAACTATTCTATCTGGAGGAGCAACGCCCTAGAGTGATTACTAGGTTGCCTGGAATGCAGAAATAGCCATCACTTTCACACTGGTGGCAATTATTCCTGTTATACGATGGACAAACTGTTGGATTTTTAATGCACTTTATGCTTCTGGCGTTGCCTTCTAAGGCCCTATGTATTCGATCTGGTGGAGCAATGTCTCAGTGTGAAGTGTTGGATGCCCGGAACGCAGAAATGGCCATTACTCGCACACTGGTTGCAATTACTCATTTTATACGATGGAAAAACTGTTGTACATATATCGTATTTTATGCTTCTGGCATTGACATCTTAGGCCCTAACTATTCGATATGGTGGAGCAACGCCCTAGAGTGAAGCCTAGGTTGCCCGGAACGTAGAAATGACCACAACTATCAGACTGGTTGCAATTATTCGTTTTATGAGATGGAAAGACTGTTGCATTTATATTGTATTTTATAGTTATGGCGTTGTCTTCTAGGGCCGTAGCTATTCGATGTGGTTGAGCAACGCCCTAGACTGAAGCATATGTTGCCCGATCCGTAGAAATGACCATTACTTCCACACTGTTTGCAATTATTCGTATTATACAGTGGTACAACTGTTGTATTTTTATGGCATTGTATGTTTCTGGCATTGACTTCTAAGGCCCTAACTATTCGATGTGGTGGAGCAACGCCCTAGAGTGGAGCCTAGGCTGCCCGGAACGTAGAAGTGACCATAGCTTTCACACTGGTTGCAATTATTCCTGTTATACGATGAAAAAAGTGTTGTATTTATATTGTATTTTATAGTTATGGCGTTGTCTTCTAGGGCCGTAGCTATTCGATGTGGTTGAGCAACGCCCTAGAGTGAAGCCTAGGTTGCCCGAAACGTATAAATGACCATAGCTTTCATACTTGTTGCAATTACTCCTGTTATACAAGGGAAAAACTGTTGTATTTATATTGTATTTTATGCTTCTGGCGTTGACTTCTTAGGCCCTAACTATTCGATCTGGTGGAGCATGGCCCTAGAGTGAAGCCTAGGTTGCACGTAACGTAGAAATGCCCATTACTTTCACACTGGTGGTAATTATTCCTGTTATACGATGGAATAACTGTTGTATTTATATTGTATTTTATGCTTCTGTCGTTGACTTCTAAGGCCGCAGCTATTCGATGTGGTGGAGCAACGTCCTAGAGTGAAGCCTAGGTTGCCCGGAACGTATAAATGACCATAGCTTTCATACTTGTTGCAATTATTCCTGTTATACAAGGGAAAAACTGTTGTATTTATATTGTATTTTATGCTTCTGGCGTTGACTTCTTAGGCCCTAACTATTCGATCTGGTGGAGCATGGCCCTAGAGTGAAGCCTAGGTTGCACGGAACGTAGAAATGCCCATTACTTTCACACTGGTTGCAATTATTTCTGTTATACAAGGGAAAAACTGTTGTATTTATATTGTATTTTATGCTTCAGGCGTTGACTTCTTAGGCCCTAACTATTCGATCTGGTGGAGCATGGCCCTAGAGTGAAGCCTAGGTTGCCCGGAATGTAGAATTGACCATGTCTTTCACACTGGTTGCAATTATTCCTGCTATACGATGGTAAAACTGTTGTATTTCTATTGTATTTTATGCTTCTGGCGTTGACTTGTTAGGCCGTAACTATTCGATCTGGTGGAGCAACGCCCTAGAGAGAAGCCTAGATTGCCCGGAACGTAGAAATGACCATAACTATCAAACTGGTTGCAATTACTCGTTTTATACGATGGTAAGACTGTTGTATTTATATTGTATTTTATAGTTATGGCGTTGTCTGCTAGGGCCGTAGCTATTCGATGTGGTTGAGCAATGCCCTAGAGTGAAGCCTAGGATGCCCGCAACGTAGAAATGACCATATCTTTCACACTGTCTGCAATTATTCCTGTTATACGATTCAAAAACTGTTGTATTTATATTGTATTTTATGCTTCTGGCGTTGACTTCTAAGGCCGGAGCTATTCGATGTGGTGGAGCAACGCCCAGAGTGAAGCCTAGTGTGCGCGGAACGTAGAAATGACCATACCTTTCACACTGGTTGCAATTATTCCTGTTATACAAGGGAAAAACTGTTGTATTTATATTGTATTTTATGCTTCTGGCGTTGATTTCCTGGGCCCTAACTATTCTATCTGGAGGAGCAACGCCCTAGAGTGATTACTAGGTTGCCTGGAATGCAGAAATAGCCATCACTTTCACACTGGTGGCAATTATTCCTGTTATACGATGGACAAACTGTTGGATTTTTAATGCGCTTTATGCTTCTGGCGTTGCCTTCTAAGGCCCTATGTATTCGATCTGGTGGAGCAATGTCTCAGTGTGAAGTGTTGGATGCCCGGAACGCAGAAATGGCCATTACTTGCACACTGGTTGCAATTACTCATTTTATACGATGGAAAAACTGTTGTACATATATCGTATTTTATGCTTCTGGCATTGACATCTTAGGCCCTAACTATTCGATATGGTGGAGCAACGCCCTAGAGTGAAGCCTAGGTTGCCCGGAACGTAGAAATGACCACAACTATCAGACTGGTTGCAATTATTCGTTTTATGAGATGGAAAGACCGTTGCATTTATATTGTATTTTATAGTTATGGCGTTGTCTTCTAGGGCCGTAGCTATTCGATGTGGTTGAGCAACGCCCTAGACTGAAGCATATGTTGCCCGATCCGTAGAAATGACCATTACTTCCACACTGTTTGCAATTATTCGTATTATACAGTGGTACAACTGTTGTATTTTTATGGCATTTTATGTTTCTGGCATTGACTTCTAAGGCCCTAACTATTCGATGTGGTGGAGCAACGCCCTAGAGTGGAGCCTAGGCTGCCCGGAACGTAGAAGTGACCATAGCTTTCACACTGGTTGCAATTATTCCTGTTATACGATGGAAAAAGTGTTGTATTTATATTGTATTTTATAGTTATGGCGTTGTCTTCTATGGCCGTAGCTATTCGATGTGGTTGAGCAACGCCCTAGAGTGAAGCCTAGGTTGCCCGAAACGTATAAATGACCATAGCTTTCATACTTGTTGCAATTACTCCTGTTATACAAGGGAAAAACTGTTGTATTTATATTGTATTTTATGCTTCTGGCGTTGACTTCTTAGGCCCTAACTATTCGATCTGGTGGAGCATGGCCCTAGAGTGAAGCCTAGGTTGCACGTAACGTAGAAATGCCCATTACTTTCACACTGGTGGTAATTATTCCTGTTATACGATGGAATAACTGTTGTATTTATATTGTATTTTATGCTTCTGTCGTTGACTTCTAAGGCCGCAGCTATTCGATGTGGTGGAGCAACGTCCTAGAGTGAAGCCTAGGTTGCCCGGAACGTATAAATGACCATAGCTTTCATACTTGTTGCAATTATT
Source organism: Calliopsis andreniformis (assembly GCF_051401765.1). NCBI lineage: Eukaryota > Metazoa > Arthropoda > Insecta > Hymenoptera > Andrenidae > Calliopsis > Calliopsis andreniformis. The sequence continues at coordinate 23,604,771 of NW_027480422.1, forward strand.
CCTGTTATACAAGGGAAAAACTGTTGTATTTATATTGTATTTTATGCTTCTGGCGTTGACTTCTTAGGCCCTAACTATTCGATCTGGTGGAGCATGGCCCTAGAGTGAAGCCTAGGTTGCACGGAACGTAGAAATGCCCATTACTTTCACACTGGTGGTAATTATTCCTGTTATACGATGGAATAACTGTTGTATTTTTATTTTATTTTGTGCTTCTGGCGTTGACTTCTAAGGTCCTAGCTATTCGATCTGGTGGAGCAACGCTCGATAGTGAAGCCTAGGTTGCCCGGAACTGAGAAATGACCATGTCTTTCACACTGGTTGCAATTATTCCTGTTATACGATGGAAAAACTGTTGTATTTATATTATATTGTATGCTTCAGACGTTGACTTCTAAGGCCGTAGCTATTCGATGTGGTGGAGAAACGCCCTAGAGTGAAGCCTAGGTTGCCCGGAAAGTAGAAATGACCATTACCTCCACACTGTTTGCAATTATTCATTTTATACAATGGAAAAACTGTTGTATTTATATTGTTTTTTATAGTTATGGCGTTGACTTCTAAGGCCGTAGCTATTCGATGTGGTGGAGCAATGCCCAAGAGTGAAGCCTAGGATGCCCGCAACGTAGAAATGACCATATCTTTCACAGTGTTTGCAATTATTCCTGTTATACGATTGAAAAACTGTTTTATCTATATTGTGTTTTATGCTTCTGGCGTTGACTTCTAAGGCCGCAGCTAATCGATGTGGTGGAGAAACGCCCTAGAGTGAAGCCTAGATTGCCCGGAAAGTAGAAGTGACCATACCTTTCACACTGGTTGCAATTATTCCTGTTATACGGTGGAGAAGCTGTTGTATTTGTATTGTATTTTATGCTTCTGGCGTAGACTTCTTAGGCCCTAACTATTCGATCTGGTGGAACGACGCCCTAGAGAGAAGCCTAGATTGCCCGGAACGTGGAAATGACCATAACTATCAGACTGGTTGCAATTATTCGTTTTATATGATGGAAAGACTGTTGTACATATATCGTATTTTATGCTTCTGGCATTGACTGCATAGCCCCTAACTATTCGATCTGGTGGAGCAACGCCCTAGGGTGAAGCCTAGGTTGCCCTGAACGTAGAAATAACCATAACTTTCATACTGGTTGCAATTATTCATATTATACAGTTGAAAAACTGTTGTATTTGTATTGTATTTTATGCTTCTGGAATTGACTTCTAAGGCCCGAACTATTCGATGTGGTGGAGCAACGCCCTAGAGTGAAGCCTAGGTTGCCCGGAACGTAGATATGACCATAGCTTTCACACTGGTTGCATTAATTCCTGTTATACGATGGAAAAACTGTTGTATTTATATTATATTGTATGCTTCAGACGTTGACTTCTAAGGCCGTAGCTATTCGATGTGGTGGAGAAACGCCCTAGAGTGAAGCCTAGGTTGCCGGGAAGGTAGAAATGACCATTACCTCCACACTGTTTGCAATTATTCATTTTATCCAGTGGAAAAACTGTTGTATTTATATTGTTTTTTATAGTTATGGCGTTGACTTCTAAGACCGTAGCTATTCGATGTGGTGGGGCAATGCCCTAGAGTGAAGCCTAGGATGCTCGCAACGTAGAAATGACCATGTCTTTCACACTGCTTGCAATTATTCCTGTTATAAGGTTGAAAAACTGTTGTATTTGTATTGTATTTTATGCTTCTGGAGTAGACTTCTTAGGCCCTAACCATTCGATCTGGTGGAACGACGCTCTAGCGTGAAGCCTAGGTTGCCCGTACCGTAGAAATGACCATATCTTTCACACTGGTTGCAATTATTCCTGTTATACGATGGAAAAACTGTTGTATTTGTATTGTATTTTATGCTTCTGGCGTTGACTTCTTAGGCCCTAATTATTCGATCTGGTGGAGCAACGCCCTAGGGTGAAGCCTAGGTTGCCCGGAACGTAGAAATGACCATAGCTTTCACACTGGTTGCAATTACTCGTTTTATACGATGGAAAGGCTGTTGTATTTATATTGTATTTTATAGTTATGGCGTTGACTTCTTAGGCCCTAGCTATTCGATCAGGTGGAGCAACGCCCTAGTGTGAAGCCTAGGTTGCCCGGAACGTAGAAATGACCATAACTTTCATACTGGTTGCAATTATTCGTTTTATACGATGGAAAAACTGTTGTATTAATTATGTATTTGGTGCTTCTGGCGTTGACTTCCTGGGCCCTAACTATTCGATCTGGTGGAGCAACGCCCTAGGGTGAAGCCTAGGTTGCCCGGAACGTAGAAATGACCATAACTATCAGACTGGTTGCAATTACTCGTTTTATACGATGGAAAGACTGTTGTATTTATATTGTATTTTATAGTTATGGCGTTGTCTTCTAGGGCCGTAGCTATTCGATGTTGTGGAGAAACGCCCTAGAGTGAAGCCTAGGTTGCCCGGAAAGTAGAAATGACCATTACCTCCGCACTGTTAGCAATTATTCATTTTATACAATGGAAAAACTGTTGTATTAATATTGTTTTTTATAGTTATGGCGTTGACTTCTAAGGCCGTAGCTATTCGACGTGGTTGCGCAACGCCCTAGAGTGAAGCCTAGGTTGCCCGGAACGTAGAAATGACCATTACTTCCACACTGTTTGCAATTATTCATATCGTACAGTGGAAAAACTGTTGTATTTATATGGCATTTTATGCTTCTGGCATTGACTTCTAAGGCCCTAACTATTCGATGTGGTGGAGCAACGCCCTAGAGTGAAGCCTAGGTTGCCCGGAACGTATAAATGCCCATTACTTTCATACTGGTGGTAATTATTCCTGTTATACGATGGAATAACTGTTGTATTTATATTGTATTTTATGCTTCTGGCGTTGACTTCTAAGGCCGCAGCTATTCGATGTGGTGGAGCAACGCCCTAGAGTGAAGCCTAGGTTGCCCGAAACGTAGAAATGACCATAGCTTTCACACTGGTTGCAATTACTCGTTTTATACGATGGAAAGTCTGTTGTATTTATATTTTATTTTATAGTTATGGCGTTGACTTCTTAGGCCCTAACTATTCGATCTGGCGGAGCAACGCCCTAGAGTGTAGCCTAGGTTGCCCGGAACGTAGAAATGACCATCACTTTCACACTGGTTGCAATTATTCCTGTTATACGATGGAAAAAGTGTTGTATTTATATTGTATTTTATAGTTATGGCGTTGTCTTCTAGGGCCGTAGCTATTCGATGTGGTTGAGCAACGCCCTAGAGTGAAGCCTAGGTTGCCCGAAACGTATAAATGACCATAGCTTTCATACTTGTTGCAATTATTCCTGTTATACAAGGGAAAAACTGTTGTACTTATATTGTATTTTATGCTTCTGGCGTTGACTTCTTAGGCCCTATCTATTCGATCTGGCGGAGCAACGCCCTAGAGTGTAGCCTAGGTTGCCCGGAATGTAGAAATGACCATCACTTTCACACTGGTTGCAATTATTCTTGTTATACGATCGAAAAACTGTTGTATTTATTTTGCATTTTATGCCTCTGGCGTTGACTCCTAAGGCCGTAGCTATTCGATGTGGTGGAGCAACGCCCTAGAGTGAAGCCTAGGTTGCCCGGAACGTATAAATGACCATAGCTTTCATACTTGTTGCAATTATTCCTGTTATACAAGGGAAAAACTGTTGTATCTATATTGTATTTTATGCTTCTGGCGTTGACTCCTTAGTCCCTAACTATTCGATCTGGTGGAGCATGGCCCTAGAGTGAAGCCTAGGTTGCACGGAACGCAGAAATGGCCATTACTTTCACACTGGTTGCAATTACTCATTTTATACGATGGAAAAACTGTTGTACATATATCGTATTTTATGCTTCTGGCATTGACATCTTAGGCCCTAACTATTCGATATGGTGGAGCAACGCCCTAGAGTGAAGCCTAGGTTGCCCGGAACGTAGAAATGACCACAACTATCAGACTGGTTGCAATTATTCGTTTTATGAGATGGAAAGACTGTTGCATTTATATTGTATTTTATAGTTACGGCGTTGTCTTCTAGGGCCGTAGCTATTCGATGTGGTTGAGCAACGCCCTAGACTGAAGCATATGTTGCCCGATACGTAGAAATGACCATTACTTCCACACTGTTTGCAATTATTCGTATTATACAGTGGAACAACTGTTGTATTTTTATGGCATTTTATGTTTCTGGCATTGACTTCTAAGGCCCTGACTATTCGATGTGGTGGAGCAACGCCCTAGAGAGAAGCCTAGGCTGCCCGGAACGTAGAAGTGACCATAGCTTTCACACTGGTTGCAATTACTCCTGTTATACGATGGAAAAAGTGTTGTATTTATATTGTTTTTTATAGTTATGGCGTTGTCTTCTAGGCCCGTAGCTATTCGATGTGGTTGAGCAACGCCCTAGAGTGAAGCCTAGGTTGCCCGAAACGTATAAATGACCATAGCTTTCATACTTGTTGCAATTATTCCTGTTATACAAGGGAAAAACTGTTGTACTTATATTGTATTTTATGCTTCTGGCGTTGACTTCTTAGGCCCTAACTATTCGATCTGGTGGAGCATGGCCCTAGAGTGAAGCCTAGGTTGCACGTAACGTAGAAATGCCCATTACTTTCACACTGGTGGTAATTATTCCTGTTATACGATGGAATAACTGTTGTATTTATATTGTATTTTATGCTTCTGGCGTTGACTTCTAAGGCCGCAGCTATTCGATGTGGTGGAGCAACGCCCTAGAGTGAAGCCTAGGTTGCCCGAAACGTAGAAATGACCATAGCTTTCACACTGGTTGCAATTACTCGTTTTATACGATGGAAAGACTGTTGTATTTATATTTTATTTTATAGTTATGGCGTTGACTTCTTAGGCCCTAACTATTCGATCTGGCGGAGCAACGCCCTAGAGTGTAGCCTAGGTTGCCCGGAACGTAGAAATGACCATCACTTTCACACTGGTTGCAATTATTCCTGTTATACGATGGAAAAAGTGTTGTATTTATATTGTATTTTATAGTTATGGCGTTGTCTTCTAGGGCCGTAGCTATTCGATGTGGTTGAGCAACGCCCTAGAGTGAAGCCTAGGTTGCCCGAAACGTATAAATGACCATAGCTTTCATACTTGTTGCAATTATTCCTGTTATACAAGGGAAAAACTGTTGTACTTATATTGTATTTTATGCTTCTGGCGTTGACTTCTAAGGCCGCAGCTATTCGATGTGGTGGAGCAACGCCCTAGACTGAAGCCTAGGTAGCCCGGAACTGAGAAATGACCATCACCTTCACTCTGGTTGCAATTATTCCTGTTATACGATGGAAAAACTGTGTTATTTATATTGTATTTTATGCTTCTGGCGTAGGCTTCTTAGGCCCTAACTATTCGATCTGGGGGAACCACGCCCTAGACTGAAGCCTAGGTTGCCCGGAACGTAGAAATGACCATCACTTTCACACTGGTTGCAATTATTCCTGTTATACGATGGAAAAATTGTTGTATTTATATTGTATTTTATGCTTCTGGCGTTGACTTCTAAGGCCGCAGCTATTCGATGTGGTGGAGCAACGCCCTAGAGTGAAGCCTAGGTTGCCCGGAACGTAGAAATGACCATAGCTTTCACACTGGTTGCAATTACTCGTTTTATACGATGGAAAGACTGTTGTATTTATATTGTATTTTATAGTTATGGCGTTGTCTTCTAGGGCTGTAGCTATCGGATCTGGCGGACCAACGCCCTAGAGTGAAGCCTAGGTTGCCCGGAACGTAGAAATGACCATACCTTTCACACTGGTTGCAATTATTCCTGTTATACAAGGGAAAAACTGTTGTATTTATATTGTTTTTTATGCTTCTGGCGTTGACTTCCTGGGCCCTAACTATTCTATCTGGAGGAGCAACGCCCTAGAGTGCAGCCTAGGTTGCCCGGAATGCTGAAATGACCATCACTTTCACACTGGTTGCAATTATTCCTGTTATATGATGGAAAATCTGTTGTATCTATTTTGTATTTTATGCTTCTGGCGTTGACTTCTTATGTCCTAACTATTGGATCTGGTGGAGCAACGACCTAGGGTGAAGCCTAGGTTGCGCGGAACGTAGAAATGACCATAATTTTCATACGGATTGCAATTATTCGTTTTATACGATGGAAAAGCTGTTGTATTTATATTGTATTTTATGCTTGTGCTGTAGACTTCTTAGGCCCTAGCTATTCGATCTGGAGGAACAACGCTCTAGAGTGAAGCCTAGGTTGCACGGAACGTAGAAATGCCCATTACTTTCACACTGGTTGTAATTATTCCTGTTATACGGTGGAATAACTGTTGTATTTTTATTTTATTTTGTGCTTCTGGCGTTGACTTCTAAGGCCCTAGCTATTCGATCTGGTGGTGCAACGCTCTAGAGTGAAGCCTAGGTTGCCCGGAACTTAGAAGTGACCATCACCTTCACTCTGGTTGCTATTATTCCTGTTATACGATGGAAAAACTGTTGTATTTTTATTGTATTTTATGCTTCGGGCGTTGACTTCTAAGGCCGTAGCTATTCGATGTGTTGGAGCAACGCCCTAGAGTGAAGCCTAGGTTGCCCGGAACGTAGAAATGACCATGTCTTTCACACTGGTTGCAATTATTCTTGTTATACGATGGAAAAACTGTTGTATTTATATTATATTTTATGCTTCAGGCGTTGACTTCTAGTGCTGTAGCTATTCGATGTGGTGGAGAAACGCCCTAGAGTGAAGCCTAGGTTGCCCGGAATGTCGAAATGACCATCACTTTCACAATGGTTGCAATTATTCTTGTTATACGATGGAAAAGCTGTTGTATTTATTTTGTATTTTATGCCTCTGGCGTTGACCCCTAAGGCCGTAGCTATTCGATGTGTTGGAGCAACGCCCTAGAGTGAAGCCTAGGTTGCCCGGAACGTAGAAATGATCATGTCTTTCACACTGGTTGCAATTATTCGTGTTATACGATGGAAAAACTGTTGTATTTATATTATATTTTATGCTTCAGACGTTGACTTCTAAGGCAGTAGCTATTCGATGTGGTGGAGAAACGCCCTAGAGTGAAGCCCAGGTTGACCGGAAAGTAGTAATGACCATCACTTTCACAATGGTTGCAATTATTCTTGTTATACGATGGAAAAACTGTTGTATTTATTTTGTATTTTATTCTTCTGGCGTTGACTTCCTGGGCTCTAACTATTCTATCTGGAGGAGCAGCGCCCTAGAGTGAAGCCTAGGTTGCCCGGAATGCAGAAATGACCATAGCTTTCACACTGGTTGCAATTATTCCTGTTATACAAGGGAAAAACTGTTGTATTTATATTGTATTTTATGCTTCTGGCGTTGACTTCTTAGGCCCTAACTATACGATCTGGTGGAGCAACGCCCTAGAGTGAAGCCTAGGCTGCCCGGAAAGTAGAAATGACCATCACTTTCACAATGGTTGCAATTATTCTTGGTATACGATGGAAAAACTGTGGTGTTTATATTGTATTTTATGCTTCTGGCGTAGGCTTCTTAGGCCCTAACTATTCGATCTGGGGGAACCATGCCCTAGACTGAAGCCTAGGTTGCCCGGAACGTAGAAATGACCATCACTTTCACACTGGTTGCAATTATTCCTGTTATATGATGGAAAATCTGTTGTATCTATTTTGTATTTTATGCTTCTGGCGTTGACTTCTTGTGTCCTAACTATTGGATCTGGTGCAGCAACGACCTAGGGTGAAGCCTAGGTTGCGCGGAACGTAGAAATGGCCATAATTTTCATACGGATTGCAATTATTCGTTTTATACGACGGAAAAGCTGTTGTATTTATATTGTATTTTATGCTTCTGCTGTAGACTTCTTAGGCCCTAGCTATTCGATCTGGAGGAACAACGCCCTAGAGTGAAGCCTAGGTTGCTGGGAACGTAGAAATGACCATTACTTTCACACTGGTTGCAATTATTCCTTTTATACGATGGGAAAACTGTTGTATTTTTATTGTATTTTATGCTTCTGGCGTTGACTTCTAAGTCCCTAGCTATTCGATCTGGTGGAGCAACGCCCTAGGGTGAAGCCTAGGTTGCCCGGAACGTAGAAATGACCATAACTTTCATGCTGGTTGCAATTATTCGTTTTATACCGTGGAAAAACTGTTGTATTTATATTGTATTTTATGCGTCTGGAGTTGTTTTCTAAGGCCCTAACTATTCGTCCTGGTGGACCTACGCCCTAGAGTGAAGCCTAGGTTGCACGGAACGTAGAAATGCCCATTACTTTCACACTGGTTGTAATTACTCCTGTTATACGGTGGAATAACTGTTGTATTTTTATTTTATTTTGTGCTTCTGGCGTTGACTTCTAAGGCCCTAGCTATTCGATCTGGTGGTGCAACGCTCTAGAGTGAAGCCTAGGTTGCCCGGAACTTAGAAGTGACCATCACCTTCACTCTGGTTGCTATTATTCCTGTTATACGATGGAAAAACTGTTGTATTTTTATTGTATTTTATGCTTCGGGCGTTGACTTCTAAGGCCGTAGCTATTCGATGTGTTGGAGCAACGCCCTAGAGTGAAGCCTAGGTTGCCCGGAACGTAGAAATGACCATGTCTTTCACACTGGTTGCAATTATTCTTGTTATACGATGGAAAAACTGTTGTATTTATATTATATTTTATGCTTCAGGCGTTGACTTCTAGTGCTGTAGCTATTCGATGTTGTGGAGAAACGCCCTAGAGTGAAGCCTAGGTTGCCCGGAATGTAGAAATGACCATCACTTTCACAATGGTTGCAATTATTCTTGTTATACGATGGAAAAGCTGTTGTATTTATTTTGTATTTTATGCCTCTGGCGTTGACCCCTAAGGCCGTAGCTATTCGATGTGTTGGAGCAACGCCCTAGAGTGAAGCCTAGGTTGCCCGGAACGTAGAAATGATCATGTCTTTCACACTGGTTGCAATTATTCGTGTTATACGATGGAAAAACTGTTGTATTTATTTTGTATTTTCTGCTTCTAGAGTTGACTTCTTAGGCCCTAGCTATTCGATCTGCAGGAACAACGCCCTAGAGTGAAGCCTAGGTTGCTGGGAACGTAGAAATGACCATTACTTTCACACTGGTTGCAATTATTCCTTTTATACGATGGAAAAACTGTTGTATTTTTATTGTATTTTATGCTTCTGGCGTTGACTTCTAAGTCCCTAGCTATTCGATCTGGTGGTGCAACGCTCTAGAGTGAAGCCTAGGTTGCCCGGAACTTAGAAGTGACCATCACCTTCACTCTGGTTGCTGTTATTCCTGTTATACGATGGAAAAACTGTTGTATTTTTATTGCATTTTATGCTTCGGGCGTTGACTTCTAAGGCCGTAGCTATTCGATGTGGTGGAGCAATGCCCTAGAGTGAAGCCTAGGATGCCCGCAACGTAGAAATGACCATATCTTCCACACTGTTTGCAATTATTCCTGTTATACGATTGAAAAACTGTTGTATTTATATTGTATGTTATGCTTCTGGCGTTGACTACTAAGGCCGCGGCTATCCGATGTGGTGGAGCAACGCCCTAGAGTGAAGCCTAGGTTGCCCGGAACGTAGAAATGACCATACCTTTCACACTGGTTGCAATTATTCCTGTTATACAAGGGAAAAACTGTTGTATTTATATTTTATTTTATGCTTCTGGCGTTGACTTCCTGGGCCCTAACTATTCTATCTGGAGGAGCAACGCCCTAGAGTGAAGCCTAGGTTGCCCGGAATGCAGAAATGACCATCACCTTCACACTGGTGGCAATTACTCCTGTTATACGATGGACAAACTGTTGGATTTTTAATGTACTTTATGCTTCTGGCGTTGACTTCTAAGGCCCTATGTATTCGATCTGGTGGAGCAACGCCCAAGAGTGAAGCCTAGGTGTCCCGGAATGTAGAAATGACCATCACTCTCACACTGGTTGCAATTATTCCTGTTATACGATGGAAAAACTGTTGTATTTATTTTATATTTTATGCCTCTGGCGTTGACTCCTAAGGCCGTAGCTATTCGATGTGGTGGAGCAACGCCCTAGAGTGAAGCCTAGGATGCCCGCAACGTAGAAATGACCATAACTTTCATACTGGTTGCAATTATTCCTGTTATACAAGGGAAAAACTGTTGCATTTATATTGTATTTTATGAGTCTGGAGTTGTTTTCTAAAGCCCTGACTATTCGGCCGGGTGGACCAACGCCCTAGAGTGAAGCCTAGGTTGCACGGAACGTAGAAATGCCCATTACTTTCACACTGGTTGTAATTATTCCTGTTATACGATGGAATAACTCTAGTATTTTTATTTTATTTTGTGCTTCTGGCGTTGACTTCTAAGGTCCTAGCTATTCGATCTGGTGGAGCAACGCTCTAGAGTGAAGCCTAGGTTGCCCGGAACTTAGAAATGACCATCACCTTCACTCTGGTTGCAATTATTCCCGTTATACGATGGAAAAACTGTGGTGTTTATATTGTATTTTATGCTCCTGGCGTTGACTTCTAAGGCAGCAGCTATCCGATGTGGTGGAGCAACGCCCTACAGTGAAGCCTATGTTGCCCGGAACGTAGAAATGACCATACCTTTCACACTGGTTGCAATTATTCCTGTTATGCAAGGGAAAAACTGTTGCATTTATATTGTATTTTATGCTTCTGGCGTTGACTTCCTGGGCCCTAACTATTCTATCTGGAGGAGCAACGCCCTAGAGTGAAGGCTAGGTTGCCCGGAATGCAGAAATGACCATAACTTTCATACTGGTTGCAATTATTCGTTTTATACCGTGGAAAAACTGTTGTATTTTTATTTTATTTTGTGCTTCTGGCGTTGACTTCTAAGGCCCTAGCTATTCGATCTGGCGGAGCAACGCTCTAGAGTGAAGCCTAGGTTGCCTGGAACTTAGAAATGACCAACACCTTCACTCTGGTTGCAATTATTCCTGTTATATGCTGGAAAATCTGTTGTATCTATTTTGTATTTTATGCTTCTGGCGTAGACTTCTTATGTCCTAACTATTGGATCTGGTGGAGCAACGCACCAGGGTGAAGCCTAGGTTGCCCGGAACGTAGAAATGACCATAACTTTCATACTGGATGCAATTATTCGTTTTATACCGTGGAAACACTGTTGTATTTATATTGTATTTTATGCGTCTGGAGTTGTTTTCTAAGGTCCTAACTATTCGGCCTGGTGGACCAACGCCCTAGAGTGAAGCCTAGGTTGCACGGAACGTAGAAATGACCATATCTTTCACTCTGTTTGCAATTATTCCTGTTATACGATTGAAAAACTGTTGTATTTATATTGTATATTATGCTTCTGGCGTTGACTTCTAAGGCCGCAGCTATCCGATGTGGTGGAGCAACGCCCTAGAGTGAAGCCTCGGTTGCCCGGAATGCACAAATGACCATCACTTTCACACTGGTGGCAATTACTCCTGTTATACGATGGACAAACTGTTGGATTTTTAATGTACTTTATGCTTCTGGCGTTGACTTCTATGGCGCTATGTATTCGATCTGGTGGAGCAACGCCCTAGAGTGAAGCCTAGGTTTCCCGGAATGTAGAAATGACCATCACTCTCACACTGGTTGGAATTATTCTTGTTATACGACGGAAAAACTGTTGTATTTATTTTGTATTTTATGCTTCTAGCGTTGACTTCTTAGGCCCTAGCTATTCGATCTGCAGGAACAACGCCCTAGAGTGAAGCCTAGGTTGCTGGGAACGTAGAAATGACCATTACTTTCACACTGGTTGCAATTATTCCTTTTATACGATGGAAAAACTGTTGTATTTTTATTGTATTTTATGCTTCTGGCGTTGACTTCTAAGTCCCTAGCTATTCGATCTGGTGGTGCAACGCTCTAGAGTGAAGCCTAGGTTGCCCGGAACTTAGAAGTGACCATCACCTTCACTCTGGTTGCTGTTATTCCTGTTATACGAGTGAAAAACTGTTGTATTTATATTGTATGTTATGCTTCTGGCGGTGACTACTAAGGCCGCGGCTATCCGATGTGGTGGAGCAACGCCCTAGAGTGAAGCCTAGGTTGCCCGGAACGTAGAAATGACCATACCTTTCACACTGGTTGCAATTATTCCTGTTATGCAAGGGAAAAACTGTTGCATTTATATTGTATTTTATGCTTCTGGCGTTGACTTCCTGGGCCCTAACTATTCGATCTGGTGGAGCAACGCCCTAGACTGAAGCCTAGGTTGCCCGGAACGTAGAAACGACCATCACTTTCACACTGGTTGCAATTATTCCTGTTATACGATGGAAAAACTGTTGTATTTACATTGTGTTTTATGCTTCTGCTGTAGACCTCTTAGGCCCTAGCTATTCGATCTGGAGGAACAACGCCCTAGTGTGAAGCCTATGTTGCCAGGAACGTAGAAATGACCATCACTTTCACACTAGTTGCAATTATTCCTGTTATATGATGGAAAAACTGTTGTATCTATTTTATATTTTATGCTTCGGGCGTTGACATCTAAGGCTCTAACTATTCGATCTGGTGAAGCAACGCTCTAGAGTGAAGCCTAGGTTGCCCGGAACGTAGAAATGACCATTGCCTTCACAGTCCTTGCAATTATACATTTTATACGATGGAAAAACTGTTGTATTTTTATTGTATTTTATGCTTCTGGCGTTGACTTCTAAGTTCCTGGCTATTCGATCTGGTGGAGCAGCGCCCTACAGCGATACCTAGGTTTCCCGGTACGTAGAAATGACCTTCACTTTCACACTGGTTGTAATTATTCCTGTTATACGATGGAACAACTGTTGTATTTATGTTGTATTTTATGCTTCTGGTGTAGACTTCTTAGGCCCTAGCTATTCGGTCTGGAGGAACAACGCCCTAGAGTGAAGCCTAGGTTGCCCGGAACGTAGAAATGACCATCTCTTGAACACTGGTTGCAATTATTCTTGTTATACGATGGAAAAACTGTTGTATTTATTTTGTATTTTATGCCTCTGGCGTTGTCTCCTAAGGCCGTAGCTATTCGATGTGGTGGAGCAACGCCCTAGAGTGAAGCCTAGGTTGCCCGGAACATAGAAATGACCATGTCTTTCACACTGGTTGCAATTATTCCTGTTATACGATGGACAAACTGTTGTATCTCTATTGTATTTTATGCCTCTGGCGTTGACTTCTTAGGCCCTAAGTATTCGATCTGGTGGAGCAACGCCCTAGAGAGAAGCCTAGGTTGCCCGGAACGTAGAAATGACCATTACTTTCACACTGGTTGTATTTATTCCTGTTATACGGTGGAATAACTGTTGTACTTTTATTTTATTTTGTGCTTCTGGCGTCGACTTCTAAGGCCCTAGCTATTCGATCTGGTGGTGCAACACTCTAGAGTGAAGCCTAGGTTGCCCGGAGCTTAGAAGTGACCATCACCTTCACTCTGATTGCTATTATTCCTGTTATACGATGGAAAAACTGTTGTATTTTTATTGTATTTTATGCTTCGGGCGTTGACTTCTGAGGCTGTAGCTATTCGATCTGGTAGAGCAACGCCCTAGAGTTATGTCTAGGATGCCCGGAACGTAGAAATGGCCATTGCTTTCACACTGGTTGCACTTACTCGTTTGATACGATGGAAAAGCTCTTATACATATATCGTATTTCATGCTTCTAGCGTTGACTTCTTAGGACCTGACTATTCGATATGGGGGAACCACGCACTAGACTGAAGCCTAGGTTGCCCGGAACGTAGAAATGACCGTCACTTTCACACTGGTTGCAATTATTCCTGTTATACGATGGAAAAACTGTTGTATTTACATTGTATTTTATGCTTCTGCTGTAGACTTCTTAGGCCCTAGCTATTCGATATGGAGGAACAACGCCCTAGTGTGAAGCCTAGGTTGCCAGGAACGTAGAAATGACCATCACTTTCACACTAGTTGCAATTATTCCTGTTATGTGATGGAAAAACTGTTGTATCTATTTTGTATTTTATGCTTCTGGCGTTGACTTCTTAGGTCCTAACTATTGGATCTGGTGGAGCTACGCCCTAGAGTGAAGCCTAGGTTGCACGGAACGTAGAAGTGCGCATTACTTTCACACTGGCTGTAACTATTACTGTTATACGATGGAATAACTGTTGTATTTATATTTTACTTTATGCTTCTGGCGTTGACTTCTAAGGCCCTAGCTATTCGATCTGGTGGTGCAACGCCCTAGAGTGAAGCCTAGGTTGCCCGGAACATAGAAATGACCATCACTTTCCCACCGGTTGTAATTATTCCTGTTATACGATGGAATAACTGTTGCATTTTTATTTTATTTTTTGTTTCTGGCGTTGACTTCTAAGGCCTGAGCTATTCGATCTGGTGGAGCAACGCCCTAAAGTGAAACCTAGGTTGCCCGGAACGTAGAAATGACCTTTACTTTCACACTGTTTGCAAATATACATTATATACGATGGAAAAGCTGTTGTATTTATTTTGTATTTTATTCCTCTGGCGTTGACTCCTAAGGCCGTAGCTATTCGATCTGGTGGAGCAACGCCCTAGAGTGAAGCCTAGGTTGCCCGGGACATAGAAATGACCATCAACTTCACTCTGGTTGCAATTATTCATTTTATGCAATGGGAGAACTGTTGTATTTATAATGTTTTTTATAGTTATGGCGTTGACTTCTAAGGCCGTAGCTATTCGATGTGGTGGAGCAACGCCCTAGAGTGAAGCCTAGGTTACCGGGAACATAGAAATGACCAGGACTTTCACACTGGTTGCAGTTATTCATGTTATACGATGGAAAAACTGTTGCATTTTTATTGTATTTTATGCCTCTGGCGTTGACTTCTAAGTCCCTAGCTATTCGATCTGGTGGAGCAAGTCCCTAGAGCGAAACCTAGGTTGACCGGAACGTAGAAACGGCCTGTACTTTCACACTGGTTGCAATTATTCCTGTTATACTATGGAAAAACTGTTGCATTTTTATTTTATTTTATGCTTCTGGCGTTGACTTCCTGGGCCCTAACTATTCTATCTGGAGGAACAGCGCCCTAGAGTGAAGCCTAGGTTGCCCGGAATGCAGAAATGTTCATAGCTTTCACACTGGTTGCAATTATTCCTGTTATACAAGGGAAAAACTGTTGTATTTATATTGTATTTTATGCTTCTGGCGTTGACTTCTAAGTCCCTAGCTATTCGATCTGGTGGTCCAACGCTCTAGAGTGAAGCCTAGGTTGCCCGGAACTTAGAAGTGACCATCACCTTCACTCTGGTTGCTATTATTCCTGTTATACGATGGAAAAACTGTTGTATTTTTATTGTATTTTATGCTTCGGGCGTTGGCTTCTAAGGCCGTAGCTATTCGATGTGTTGGAGCAACGCCCTAGAGTGAAGCCTAGGTTGCCCGGAACGTAGAAATGACCATGTCTTTCACACTGGTTGCAATTATTCTTGTTATACGATGGAAAAACTGTTGTATTTATATTATATTTTATGCTTCAGGCGTTGACTTCTAGTGCTGTAGCTATTCGATGTGGTGGAGAAACACCCTAGAGTGAAGCCTAGGTTGCCCGGAATGTAGAAATGACCATCACTTTCACAATGGTTGCAATTATTCTTGTTATACGATGGAAAAGCTGTTGTATTTATTTTGTATTTTATTCCTCTGGCGTTGACTCCTAAGGCCGTAGCTATTCGATCTGGTGGAGCAACGCCCTAGAGTGAAGCCTAGGTTGCCCGGGACATAGAAATGACCATCAACTTCACTCTGGTTGCAATTATTCATTTTATGCAATGGGAGAACTGTTGTATTTATATTGTTTTTTATAGTTATGTCGTTGACTTCTAAGGCCGTAGCTATTCGATGTGGTGGAGCAACGCCCTAGAGTGAAGCCTAGGTTACCGGGAACATAGAAATGACCAGGACTTTCACACTGGTTGTATTTATTCCTGTTATACGGTGGAATAACTGTTGTACTTTTATTTTATTTTGTGCTTCTGGCGTCGACTTCTAAGGCCCTAGCTATTCGATCTGGTGGTGCAACGCTCTAGAGTGAAGCCTAGGTTGCCCGGAGCATAGAAGTGACCATCACCTTCACTCTGGTTGCTATTATTCCTGTTATACGATGGAAAAACTGTTGTATTTTTATTGTATTTTATGCTTCGGGCGTTGACTTCTGAGGCTGTAGCTATTCGATCTGGTAGAGCAACGCCCTAGAGTTATGTCTAGGATGCCCGGAACGTAGAAATGGCCATTGCTTTCACACTGGTTGCACTTACTCGTTTGATACGATGGAAAAGCTCTTATACATATATCGTATTTCATGCTTCTAGCGTTGACTTCTTAGGACCTGACTATTCGATATGGGGGAACCACGCACTAGACTGAAGCCTAGGTTGCCCGGAACGTAGAAATGACCGTCACTTTCACACTGGTTGCAATTATTCCTGTTATACGATGGAAAAACTGTTGTATTTACATTGTATTTTATGCTTCTGCTGTAGACTTCTTAGGCCCTAGCTATTCGATATGGAGGAACAACGCCCTAGTGTGAAGCCTAGGTTGCCAGGAACGTAGAAATGACCATCACTTTCACACTAGTTGCAATTATTCCTGTTATGTGATGGAAAAACTGTTGTATCTATTTTGTATTTTATGCTTCTGGCGTTGACTTCTTAGGTCCTAACTATTGGATCTGGTGGAGCTACGCCCTAGAGTGAAGCCTAGGTTGCACGGAACGTAGAAGTGCGCATTACTTTCACACTGGCTGTAACTATTACTGTTATACGATGGAATAACTGTTGTATTTATATTTTACTTTATGCTTCTGGCGTTGACTTCTAAGGCCCTAGCTATTCGATCTGGTGGTGCAACGCCCTAGAGTGAAGCCTAGGTTGCCCGGAACATAGAAATGACCATCACTTTCCCACCGGTTGTAATTATTCCTGTTATACGATGGAATAACTGTAGCATTTTTATTTTATTTTTTGTTTCTGGCGTTGACTTCTAAGGCCTGAGCTATTCGATCTGGTGGAGCAACGCCCTAAAGTGAAACCTAGGTTGCCCGGAACGTAGAAATGCCCATTACTTTCACACTGGTTGTAATTATTCCTGTTATACGGTGGAATAACTGTTGTATTTTTATTTTATTTTGTGCTTCTTGCGCTGACTTCTAAGGCCCTAGCTATTCGATCTGGTGGTGCAACGCTCTAGAGTGAAGCCTAGGTTGCCCGGAACTTAGAAGTGACCATCACCTTCACTCTGGTTGCTATGATTCCTGTTATACGATGGAAAAACTGTTGTATTTTTATTGTATTTTATGCTTCGGGCGTTGACTTCTAAGGCCGTAGCTATTCGATGTGTTGGAGCAACGCCCTAGAGTGAAGCCTAGGTTGCCCGGAACGTAGAAATGACCATGTCTTTCACACTGGTTGCAATTATTCTTGTTATACGATGGAAAAACTGTTGTATTTATATTATATTTTATGCTTCAGGCGTTGACTTCTAGTGCTGTAGCTATTCGATGTGGTGGAGAAACGCCCTAGAGTGAAGCCTAGGTTGCCCGGAATGTAGAAATGACCATCACTTTCACAATGGTTGCAATTATTCTTGTTATACGATGGAAAAGCTGTTGTATTTATTTTGTATTTTATGCCTCTGGCGTTTACTCCTAAGGCCGTAGCTATTCGATGTGTTGGAGCAACGCCCTAGAGTGAAGCCTAGGTTGCCCGGAACGTAGAAATGACCATGTCTTTCACACTGGTTGCAATTATTCGTGTTATACGATGGAAAAACTGCTGTATTTATATTATATTTTATGCTTCAGACGTTGACTTCTAAGGCAGTAGCTATTCGATGTGGTGGAGAAACGCCCTAGAGTGAAGCCTAGGTTGACCGGAAAGTAGTAATGACCATCACTTTCACAATGGTTGCAATCATTCTTGTTATACAATGGAAAAACTGTTCTATTTATTTTGTATTTTATGCTTCGGGTGTTGACATCTAAGGCACTAACTATTCGATCTGGTGAAGCAACGCTCTAGAGTGAAGCCTAGGTTGCCCGGAACGTAGAAATGTCCATTGCCTTCACAGTCCTTGCAATTATACATTTTATACGATGGAAAAACTGTTGTATTTTTATTGTATTTTATGCTTCTGGAGTTGACTTCTAACTCCCTAGCTATTCGATCTGGTGGAGCAGGGCCCTACAGCGAAACCTAGGTTGCCTGGTACGTAGAAATGACCTTTACTTTCACAATGTCTGCAAATATACATAGTATACGATGGAAGAGCTGTTGTATTTATATTGTATTCTATCCTTCTGGCGTTCACTTCTTAGGCCCTAACTATTCGATCTGGTGGAGCATGGCCCTGGAGTGAAGCCTAGGTTGCCCGGAATGTAGAAATGACCATCACTTTCACACTGGTTGCAATTGTTCTTGTTATACGATGGCAAAACTGTTGTATTTATTTTGTATTTTATGCCTCTGGCGTTGACTGCTAAGGCCGTAGCTATTCGATGTGGTGGAGCAACGCCCTAGAGTGAAGCCTAGGCTGCCCGGAACGTAGAAATGACCATGTCTTTCACACTTGTTGCAATTGTTCCTGTTATACGATGGAAAAACTGATGTATTTATATTATATTGTATGCTTCAGACGTTGACTTCTAAGGCCGTAGCTATTCGATGTGGTGGAGAAACGCCCTAGAGTGAAGCCTAGGTTGCCCGGAAAGTAGAAATGACCATTACCTCCACACTGTTTGCAATTATTCATTTTATACAATGGAAAAACTGTTGTATTTATATTGCTTTTTATAGTTACGGCTTTGACTTCTAAGGCCGTAGCTATTCGATGTGGTGGAGCAATGCCCTAGAGTGAAGCCTAGGATGCCCGCAACGTAGAAATGACCATGTCTTTCACACTGTTTGCAATTATTCCTGTTATACGATTAAAAAACTGTTTTATCTATATTGTGTTTTATGCTTCTGGCGTTGACTTCTAAGGCCGCAGCTATTCGATGTGTTGGAGCAACGCCCTAGAGTGAAGCCTAGGTTGCCCGGAACGTAGAAATGACCATGTCTTTCACACTGGTTGCAATTATTCTTGTTATAAGATGGAAAAACTGTTGTATTTATATTATATTTTATGCTTCAGGCGTTGACTTCTAGTGCTGTAGCTATTCGATGTGGTGGAGAAACGCCCTAGAGTGAAGCCTAGGTTGCCCGGAATGTAGAAATGACCATCACTTTCACAATGGTTGCAATTATTCTTGTTATACGATGGAAAAGCTGTTGTATTTATTTTGTATTTTATGCCTCTGGCGTTGACTCCTAAGGCCGTAGCTATTCGATGTGTTGGAGCAACGCCCTAGAGTGAAGCCTAGGTTGCCCGGAACGTAGAAATGACCATGTCTTTCACACTGGTTGCAATTATTCGTGTTATACGATGGAAAAACTGCTGTATTTATATTATATTTTATGCTTCAGACGTTGACTTCTAAGGCAGTAGCTATTCGATGTGGTGGAGAAACGCCCTAGAGTGAAGCCTAGGTTGACCGGAAAGTAGTAATGACCATCACTTTCACAATGGTTGCAATTATTCTTGTTATACGATGGAAAAACTGTTGTATTTATTTTGTATTTTATTCTTCTGGCGTTGACTTCCTGGGCCCTAACTATTCTATCTGGAGGAGCAGCGCCCTAGAGTGAAGCCTAGGTTGCCCGGAATGCAGAAATGACCATAGCTTTCACACTGGTTGGAATTATTCCTGTTATACAAGGGAAAAACTGTTGTATTTATATTGTATTTTATGCTTCTGGTTTTGACTTCTTAGGCCCTAACTATACGATCTGGTGGAGCAACGCCCTAGAGTGAAGCCTAGGCTGCCCGGAATGTAGAAATGACCATCACTCTCACAATGGTTGCAATTATTCTTGTTATACGATGGAAAAACTGTGGCGTTTATATTGTATTTTATGCTTCTGGCGTAGGCTTCTTAGGCCCTAACTATTCGATCTGGGGGAACCATGCCCTAGACTGAAGCCTAGGTTGCCCGGAATGTAGAAATGACCATCACTTTCACACTGGTTGCAATTATTCCTGTTATACAATGGAAAAACTGTTGTATTTATATTGTTTTTTATAGTTATGGCGTTGACTTCTAAGGCCGTAGCTATTCGATGTGGTGGAGCGATGCCCTAGAGTGAAGGCTAGGCTGCCCGGAACGTTGAAGTGACCATACCTTTCACACTGGTTGCTTTTATTCCTGTTATACAACGGAAAAACTGTTGCATTTATATTGTATTTTATGCTTCTGGCGTTGACTTCTTAGGCCCTATCTATTCGATCTGGTGGAGCATGGCCTTGGAGTGAAGCCTAGGTTGCCCGGAATGTAGAAATGACCATCACTTTCACACTGGTTGCAATTGTTCTTGTTATACGATGGCAAAACTGTTGTATTTATTTTGTATTTTATGCCTCTGGCGTTGACTGCTAAGGCCGTAGCTATTCGATGTGGTGGAGCAACGCCCTAGAGTGAAGCCTAGGTTGCCCGGAACGTAGAAATGACCATGTCTTTCACACTGGTTGCAATTGTTCCTGTTATACGATGGAAAAACTGTTGTATTTATATTATATTGTATGCTTCAGACGTTGACTTCTAAGGCCGTAGCTATTCGATGTGGTGGAGAAACGCCCTAGAGTAAAGCCTAGGTTGCCCGGAAAGTAGAAATGACAATTACCTCCACACTGTTTGCAATTATTCATTTTATACAATGGAAAAACTGTTGTATTTATATTGTTTTTTATAGTTACGGCTTTGACTTCTAAGGCCGTAGCTATTCGATGTGGTGGAGGAATGCCCTAGAGTGAAGCCTAGGATGCCCGCAACGTAGAAATGACCATGTCTTACACACTGGTTGCAATTATTCTTGTTATACGATGGAAAAACTGTTGTATTTATATTATATTTTATGCTTCAGGCGTTGACTTCTAGTGCTTAAGCTATTCGATGTGGTGGAGAAACGCCCTCGAGTGCAGCCTAGGTTGCCCGGAATGTAGAAATGACCATCACTTTCAGAATGGTTGCAATTATTCTTGTTATACGATGGAAAAGCTGTTGTATTTATTTTGTATTTTATGCCTCTGGCGTTGACTCCTAAGGCCGTAGCTATTCGATGTGTTGGAGCAACGCCCTAGAGTGAAGCCTAGGTTGCCCGGAACGTAGAAATGACCATGTCTTTCACACTGGTTGCAATTATTCGTGTTATACGATGGAAAAACTGTTGTATTTATATTATATTTTATGCTTCAGACGTAGACTTCTAAGGCAGTAGCTATTCGATGTGGTGGAGAAACGCCCTAGAGTGAAGCCTAGGTTGACCGGAAAGTAGTAATGACCATCACTTTCACAATGGTTGCAATTATTCTTGTTATACGATGGAAAAACTGTTATATTTATTTTGTATTTTATTCTTCTGGCGTTGACTTCCTGGGCCCTAACTATTCTATCTGGAGGAGCAGCGCCCTAGAGTGAAGCCTAGGTTGCCCGGAATGCAGAAATGACCATAGCTTTCACACTGGTTGCAATTATTCCTGTTATACAAGGGAAAAACTGTTGTATTTATATTGTATTTTATGCTTCTGGCGTAGGCTTCTTAGGCCCTAACTATTCGATCTGGGGGAACCATGCCCTAGACTGAAGCCTAGGTTGCCCGGAACGTAGAAAAGACCATCACTTTCACACTGGTTGCAATTGTTCCTGTTATACGATGGAAAAACTGTTGTATATATATTATATTGTATGCTTCAGACGTTGACTTCTAAGGCCGTAGCTATTCGATGTGGTGGAGAAACGCCCTAGAGTGAAGCCTAGGTTGCCCGGAAAGTAGAAATGACCATTACCTCCACACTGTTTGCAATTATTCATTTTATACAATGGAAAAACTGTTGTATTTATATTGCTTTTTATAGTTACGGCTTTGACTTCTAAGGCCGTAGCTATTCGATGTGGTGGAGCAATGCCCTAGAGTGAAGCCTAGGATGCCCGCAACGTAGAAATGACCATACCTTTCACAATGGTTGCAATTATTCCTGTTATACGGTGGAAAAGCTGTTGTATTTGTATTGTATTTTATGCTTCTGGCGTTGACTTCTTAGGCCCTAACTATTCGATCTGGTGGAGCAACGCCCTAGAGTGAAGCCTAGGTTGCACGGAACGTAGAAATGACCATAGCTCTCATACTTGTTGCGATTATTCGTTTTATACGATGGACAAGCTGTTGTACTTATTTTGTATTTGGTGCTCCTGGCGTTGACTTCTTAGGTCCTAACTATTGGATCTGGTGGAGCAACGCCCTAGAGTGAAGCCTAGGTTGCACGGAACGTAGAAATGCGCATTACTTTCACACTGGTTGTAATTATTCCTGTTATACGATGGAATAACTGTTGTATTTATATTTTACTTTATGCTTCTGGCGATGACTTCTAAGGCCCTAGCTATTCGATCTGGTGGTGCAACGCCCTAGACTGAAGCCTAGGTTGCCCGGAACGTAGAAATGACCATCACTTTCACACTGGTTGCAATTATTCCTGTTATACGATGGAAAATCTGTTGTATCTATTTTGTATTTTATGCTTCTGGCGTTGAGTTCTTATGTCCTAACTATTGGATCTGGTGGAGCAACGACCTAGGGTGAAGCCTAGGTTGCGCGGAACGTAGAAATGACCATAATTTTCATACGGATTGCAATTATTCGTTTTATACGATGGAAAAGCTGTTGTATTTATATTGTATTTTATGCTTCTGCTGTAGACCTCTTAGGCCCTAGCTATTCGATCTGGAGGAACAACGCCCTAGAGTGAAGCCTAGGTTGCTGGGAACGTAGAAATGAACATTACTTTCACACTGGTTGCAATTATTCCTTTTATACGATGGGAAAACTGTTGTATTTTTATTTTATTTTGTGCTTCTTGCGTTGACTTCTAAGGCCCTAGCTATTCGATCTGGTGGTGCAACGCTCTAGAGTGAAGCCTAGGTTGCCCGGAACTTAGAAGTGACCATCACCTTCACTCTGGTTGCTATTATTCCTGTTATACGATGGAAAAACTGTTGTATTTTTATTGTATTTTATGCTTCGGGCGTTGACTTCTAAGGCCGTAGCTATTCGATGTGTTGGAGCAACGCCCTAGAGTGAAGCCTAGGTTGCCCGGAACGTAGAAATGACCATGTCTTTCACACTGGTTGCAATTATTCTTGTTATACGATGGAAAAACTGTTGTATTTATATTATATTTTATGCTTCAGGCGTTGACTTCTAGTGCTGTAGCTATTTGATGTGGTGGAGAAACGCCCTAGAGCGAAGCCTAGGTTGCCCGGAATGTAGAAATGACCATCACTTTCACAATGGTTGCAATTATTCTTGTTATACGATGGAAAAGCTGTTGTATTTATTTTGTATTTTATGCCTCTGGCGTTGACTCCTAAGGCCGTAGCTATTCGATGTGTAGGAGCAACGCCCTAGAGTGAAGCCTAGGTTGCCTGGAAAGTAGAAATGACCATTACCTCCACACTGTTTGCAATTATTCATTTTATACAATGGAAAAACTGTTGTATTTATATTGCTTTTTATAGTTACGGCTTTGACTTCTAAGGCCGTAGCTATTCGATGTGGTGGAGCAATGCCCTAGAGTGAAGCCTAGGATGCCCGCAACGTAGAAATGACCATACCTTTCACAATGGTTGCAATTATTCCTGTTATACGGTGGAAAAGCTGTTGTATTTGTATTGTATTTTATGCTTCTGGCGTTGACTTCTTAGGCCCTAACTATTCGATCTGGTGGAGCAACGCCCTAGAGTGAAGCCTAGGTTGCACGGAACGTAGAAATGACCATAGCTCTCATACTTGTTGCGATTATTCGTTTTATACGATGGACAAGCTGTTGTACTTATTTTGTATTTGGTGCTCCTGGCGTTGACTTCTTAGGTCCTAACTATTGGATCTGGTGGAGCAACGCCCTAGAGTGAAGCCTAGGTTGCACGGAACGTAGAAATGCGCATTACTTTCACACTGGTTGTAATTATTCCTGTTATACGATGGAATAACTGTTGTATTTATATTTTACTTTATGCTTCTGGCGATGACTTCTAAGGCCCTAGCTATTCGATCTGGTGGTGCAACGCCCTAGACTGAAGCCTAGGTTGCCCGGAACGTAGAAATGACCATCACTTTCACACTGGTTGCAATTATTCCTGTTATACGATGGAAAATCTGTTGTATCTATTTTGTATTTTATGCTTCTGGCGTTGAGTTCTTATGTCCTAACTATTGGATCTGGTGGAGCAACGACCTAGGGTGAAGCCTAGGTTGCGCGGAACGTAGAAATGACCATAATTTTCATACGGATTGCAATTATTCGTTTTATACGATGGAAAAGCTGTTGTATTTATATTGTATTTTATGCTTCTGCTGTAGACCTCTTAGGCCCTAGCTATTCGATCTGGAGGAACAACGCCCTAGAGTGAAGCCTAGGTTGCTGGGAACGTAGAAATGAACATTACTTTCACACTGGTTGCAATTATTCCTTTTATACGATGGGAAAACTGTTGTATTTTTATTTTATTTTGTGCTTCTTGCGTTGACTTCTAAGGCCCTAGCTATTCGATCTGGTGGTGCAACGCTCTAGAGTGAAGCCTAGGTTGCCCGGAACTTAGAAGTGACCATCACCTTCACTCTGGTTGCTATTATTCCTGTTATACGATGGAAAAACTGTTGTATTTTTATTGTATTTTATGCTTCGGGCGTTGACTTCTAAGGCCGTAGCTATTCGATGTGTTGGAGCAACGCCCTAGAGTGAAGCCTAGGTTGCCCGGAACGTAGAAATGACCATGTCTTTCACACTGGTTGCAATTATTCTTGTTATACGATGGAAAAACTGTTGTATTTATATTATATTTTATGCTTCAGGCGTTGACTTCTAGTGCTGTAGCTATTTGATGTGGTGGAGAAACGCCCTAGAGCGAAGCCTAGGTTGCCCGGAATGTAGAAATGACCATCACTTTCACAATGGTTGCAATTATTCTTGTTATACGATGGAAAAGCTGTTGTATTTATTTTGTATTTTATGCCTCTGGCGTTGACTCCTAAGGCCGTAGCTATTCGATGTGTAGGAGCAACGCCCTAGAGTGAAGCCTAGGTTGCCCGGAACGTAGAAATGACCATGTCTTTCACACTGGTTGCAATTATTCGTGTTATACGATGGAAAAACTGTTGTATTTATATTATATTTTATGCTTCAGACGTTGACTTCTAAGGCAGTAGCTATTCGATGTGGTGGAGAAACGCCCTAGAGTGAAGCCTAGGTTGACCGGAAAGTAGTAATGACCATCACTTTCTCAATGGTTGCAATTATTCTTGTTATACGATGGAAAAACTGTTGTATTTATTTTTTATTTTATTCTTCTGGCGTTGACTTCCTGGGCCCTAACTATTCTATCTGGAGGAGCAGCGCCCTAGAGTGAAGCCTAGGTTGCCCGGAATGCAGAAATGACCATAGCTTTCACACTGGTTGGAATTATTCCTGTTATACAAGGGAAAAACTGTTGTATTTATATTGTATTTTATGCTTCTGCGTTGACTTCTTAGGCCCTAACTATACGATCTGGTGGAGCAACGCCCTGGAGTGAAGCCTAGGCTGCCCGGAATGTAGAAATGACCATCACTTTCACAATGGTTGCAATTATTCTTGTTATACGATGGAAAAACTGTGGTGTTTATATTGTATTTTATGCTTCTGGCGTAGGCTTCTTAGGCCCTAACTATTCGATCTGGGGGAACCATGCCCTAGACTGAAGCCTAGGTTGCCCGGAACGTAGAAATGACCATCACTTTCACACTGGTTGCAATTATTCCTGTTATACAATGGAAAAACTGTTGTATTTATATTGTTTTTTATAGTTATGGCGTTGACTTCTAAGGCCGTAGCTATTCGATGTGGTGGAGCAATGCCCTAGAGTGAAGGCTAGGCTGCCCGGAACGTTGAAGTGACCATACCTTTCACACTGGTTGCATTTATTCCTGTTATACAACGGAAAAACTGTTGCATTTATATTGTATTTTATGCTTCTGGCGTTGACTTCTTAGGCCCTAACTATTCGATCTGGTGGAGCATGGCCCTGGAGTGAAGCCTAGGTTGCCCGGAATGTAGAAATGACCATCACTTTCACACTGGTTGCAATTGTTCTTGTTATACGATGGCAAAACTGTTGTATTTATTTTGTATTTTATGCCTCTGGCGTTGACTGCTAAGGCCGTAGCTATTCGATGTGGTGGAGCAACGCCCTAGAGTGAAGCCTAGGTTGCCCGGAACGTAGAAATGACCATGTCTTTCACACTGGTTGCAATTGTTCCTGTTATACGATGGAAAAACTGTTGTATTTATATTATATTGTATGCTTCAGACGTTGACTTCTAAGGCCGTAGCTATTCGATGTGGTGGAGAAACGCCCTAGAGTGAAGCCTAGGTTGCCCGGAAAGTAGAAATGATCATTACCTCCACACTGTTTGCAATTATTCATTTTATACAATGGAAAAACTGTTGTATTTATATTGTTTTTTATAGTTACGGCTTTGACTTCTAAGGCCGTAGCTATTCGATGTGGTGGAGCAATGCCCTAGAGTGAAGCCTAGGATGCCCGCAACGTAGAAATGACCATGTCTTTCACACTGTTTGCAATTATTCCTGTTATACGGTTAAAAAACTGTTTTATCTATATTGTGTTTTATGCTTCTGGCGTTGACTTCTAAGGCCGCAGCTAATCGATGTGGTGGACAAACGCCCTAGAGTGAAGCCTAGATAGCCCGGAAAGTAGAAATGACCATACCTTTCACAATGGTTGCAATTATTCCTGTTATACGATGGAAAAGCTGTTGTATTTGTATTGTATTTTATGCTTCTGGCGTTGACTTCTTAGGCCCTAACTATTCGATCTGGTGGAGCAACGCCCTAGAGTGAAGCCTAGGTTGCACTGAACGTAGAAATGACCATAACTTTCATACTGGTTGCAATTATTCGTTTTATACCGTGGAAAGACTGTTGTATTTATTTTGTATTTTATGCTTCTGGCGTTGACTTCTTAGGACCTAGCTATTCGATCTGCAGGAACAACGCCCTAGAGTGAAGCCTAGGTTGCTGGGAACGTAGAAATGACCACTACTTTCACACTGGTTGCAGTTATTCCTTTTATACGATGGAAAAACTGTTGTATTTTTATTGTATTTTATGCTTCTGGCGTTGACTTCTAACTCCCTAGCTATTCGATCTGGTGGTGCAACGCTCTAGAGTGAAGCCTAGGTTGCCCGGAACTTAGAAGTGACCATCACCTTCACTCTGGTTGCTGTTATTCCTGTTATACGATGGAAAAACTGTTGTATTTTTATTGCATTTTATGCTTCGGGCGTTGACTTCTAAGGCCGTAGCTATTCGATGTGGTGGAGCAATGCCCTAGAGTGAAGCCTAGGATGCCCGCAACGTAGAAATGACCATATCTTCCACACTGTTTGCAATTATTCCTGTTATACGATTGAAAAACTGTTGTATTTATATTGTATTTTATGCTTCTGGCGTTGACTACTAAGGCCGCGGCTATCCGATGTGGTGGAGCAACGCCCTAGAGTGAAGCCTAGGTTGCCCGGAACGTAGAAATGACCATACCTTTCACACTGGTTGCAATTATTCCTGTTATACAAGGGAAAAACTGTTGTATTTATATTTTATTTTATGCTTCTGGCGTTGACTTCCTGGGCCCTAACTATTCTATCTGGAGGAGTAACGCCCTAGAGAGAAGCCTAGGTTGCCCGGAATGCAGAAATGACCATCACTTTCACACTGGTGGCAATTACTCCTGTTATACGATGGACAAACTGTTGGATTTTTAATGTACTTTATGCTTCTGGCGTTGACTTCTATGGCACTATGTATTCGATCTGGTGGAGCAACGCCCTAGAGTGAAGCCTAGGTTTCCCGGAATGTAGAAATGACCATCACTCTCACACTGGTTGCAATTATTCTTGTTATACGATGGAAAAACTGTTGTATTTATTTTGTATTTTATGCTTCTGGCGTTGACTTCTTAGGCCCTAACTATTCGATTTGGTGGAGCAACGCCCTAGGGTGAAGCCTAGGTTGCCCGTAACGTAGAAATGACCATAACTTTCATACTGGTTGCAATTATTCGTTTTATACCGTGGAAAAATGTTGTATTTATATTGTATTTTATGAGTCTGGAGTTGTTTTCTAAGGCCCTAACTATTCGGCTGGGTGGACCAACGCCCTAGAGTGAAGCCTAGGTTGCACGGAACGTAGAAATGCCCATTACTTTCACACTGGTTGTAATTATTCCTGTTATACGATGGAATAACTGTTGTATTTTTATTTTATTTTGTGCTTCTGGCGTTGACTTCTAAGGCCGCAGCTATCCGATGTGGTGGAGCAACGCCCTAGAGTGAAGCCTAGGTTGCCCGGAACGTAGAAATGACCATACCTTTCACACTGGTTGCAATTATTCCTGTTACACAAGGGAAAAACTGTTGTATTTATATTTTATTTTATGCTTCTGGCGTTGACTTCCTGGGCCCAAACTATTCTATCTGGAGGGGCAAGGCCCTAGAGTGAAGCCTAGGTTGCCCGGAATGCAGAAATGACCATCACCTTCACACTGGTGGCAATTACTCCTGTTATACGATGGACAAACTGTTGGATTTCTAATGTACTTTGTGCTTCTGGCGTTGACTTCAATGGCACTATGTATTCGATCTGTTGGAGCAACGCCCAAGAGTGAAGCCTAGGTTTCCCGGAATGTAGAAATGACCATCACTCTCACACTGGTTGCAATTATTCTTGTTATACGATGGAAAAACTGTTGTATTTACATTGTATTTTATGCTTCTGCTGTAGACTTCTTAGGCCCTAGCTATTCGATCTGGAGGAACAACGCCCTAGAGTGAAGCCTAGGTTGCTGGGAACGTAGAAATGACCATCACTTTCACACTGGTTGCAATTATTCCTGTTATATGCTGGAAAATCTGTTGTATCTATTTTGTATTTTATGCTTCTGGCGTTGACTTCTTATGTCCTAACTATTGGATCTGGTGGAGCAACGCCCTAGGGTGAAGCCGAGGTTGCCAGGAACGTAGAAATGTCCATAACTTTCATACTGGTTGCAATTATTCGTTTTATACCGTGGAAACACTGTTGTATTTATATTGTATTTTATGAGTCTGGAGTTGTTTTCTAAGGTCCTAGCTATACGGCCTGGTGGACCAACGCCCTAGAGTGAATCCTAGGTTGCACGGAACGTAGAAATGACCATATCTTTCACACTGTTTGCAATTATTCCTGTTATACGATTGAAAAACTGTTGTATTTATATTGTATTTTATGCTTCTGGCGTTGACTTCTAAGGCCGCAGCTATCCGATGTGGTGGAGCAACGCCCTAGAGTGAAGCCTAGGTTGCCCGGAATGCACAGATGACCATCACTTTCACACTGGTGGCAATTACTCCTGTTATACAATGGACAAACTGTTGGATTTTTAATGTACTTTATGCTCCTGGCGTTGACTTCTATGGCACTATGTATTCGATCTGGTGGAGCAACGCCCTAGAGTGAAGCCTAGGTTTCCCGGAATGTAGAAATGACCATCACTCTCACACTGGTTGCAATTATTCTTGTTATACGATGGAAAAACTGTTGTATTTATTTTGTATTTTATGCTTCTGGCGTTGACTTCTTAGGCCCTAACTATTCGATTTGGTGGAGCAACGCCCAAGGGTGAAGCCTAGGTTGCCCGTAACGTAGAAATGACCATAACTTTCATACTGGTTGCAATTATTCGTTTTATACCGTGGAAAAACTGTTGTATTTATATTGTATTTTATGAGTCTGGAGTTGTTTTCTAAGGCCCTAACTATTCGGCCGGGTGGACCAACGCCCTAGAGTGAAGCCTAGATTGCACGGAACGTAGAAATGCCCATTACTTTCACACTGGTTGTAATTATTCCTGTTATACGATGGAATGACTGTTGTATTTTTATTTTATTTTGTGCTTCTGGCGTTGACTTCTAAGGCCCTAGCTATTCGATCTGGCGGAGCAACGCTCTAGAGTGAAGCCTAGGTTGCCCGGAACTTAGAAATGACCAACACCTTCACTCTGGTTGCTGTTATTCCTGTTATACGATGGAAAAACTGTTTTATTTTTATTGCATTTTATGCTTCGGGCGTTGTCTTCTAAGGCCGTAGCTATTCGATGTGGTGGAGCAATGCCCTAGAGTGAAGCCTAGGATGCCCGCAACGTAGAAATGACCATATCTTCCACACTGTTTGCAATTATTCCTGTTATACGATTGAAAAACTGTTGTATTTATATTGTATTTTATGCTTCTGGCGTTGACTACTAAGGCCGCGGCTATCCGATGTGGTGGAGCAACGCCCTAGAGTGAAGCCTAGGTTGCCCGGAACGTAGAAATGACCATACCTTTCACACTGGTTGCAATTATTCCTGTTATACAAGGGAAAAACTGTTGTATTTATATTTTATTTTATGCTTCTGGCGTTGACATCCTGGGCCCTAACTATTCTATCTGGAGGAGCAACGCCCTAGAGAGAAGCCTAGGTTGCCCGGAATGCAGAAATGACCATCACTTTCACACTGGTGGCAATTACTCCTGTTATACGATGGACAAACTGTTGGATTTTTAATGTACTTTATGCTTCTGGCGTTGACTTCTATGGCACTATGTATTCGATCTGGTGGAGCAACGCCCTAGAGTGAAGCCTAGGTTTCCCGGAATGTAGGAATGACCATCACTCTCACACTGGTTGCAATTATTCCTGTTATACGATGGAAAAACTGTTGTATTCATTTTGTATTTTATGCTTCTGGCGTTGACTTCTTAGGCCCTAACTATTCGATTTGGTGGAGCAACGCCCTAGGGAGAAGCCTAGGTTGCCCGTAACGTAGAAATGACCATAACTTTCATACTGGTTGCAATTATTCGTTTTATACCGTGGAAAAATGTTGTATTTATATTGTATTTTATGAGTCTTGAGTTGTTTTCTAAGGCCCTAACTATTCGGCCGGGTGGACCAACGCCCTAGAGTGAAGCCTAGGTTGCACGGAACGTAGAAATGTCCATTACTTTCACACTGGTTGTAATTATTCCTGTTATACGATGGAATAACTGTTGTATTTTTATTTTATTTTGTGCTTCTGGCGTTGACTTCTAAGGCCGCAGCTATCCGATGTGGTGGAGCAACGCCCTAGAGTGAAGCCTAGGTTGCCCGGAACGTAGAAATGACCATACCTTTCACACTGGTTGCAATTATTCCTGTTATACCAGGGAAAAACTGTTGTATTTATATTTTATTTTATGCTTCTGGCGTTGACTTCCTGTGCCCAAACTATTCTATCTGGCGGGGCAAGGCCCTAGAGTGAAGCCTAGGTTGCCCGGAATGCAGAAATGACCATCACCTTCACACTGGTGGCAATTACTCCTGTTATACGATGGACAAACTGTTGGATTTCTAATGTACTTTATGCTTCTGGCGTTGACTTCAATGGCACTATGTATTCGATCTGGTGGAGCAACGCCCAAGAGTGAAGCCTAGGTTTCCCGGAATGTAGAAATGACCATCACTCTCACACTGGTTGCAATTATTCTTGTTATACGATGGAAAAACTGTTGTATTTACATTGTATTTTATGCTTCTGCTGTAGACTTCTTAGGCCCTAGCTATTCGATCTGGAAGAACAACGCCCTAGAGTGAAGCCTAGGTTGCTGGGAACGTAGAAATGACCATCACTTTCACACTGGTTGCAATTATTCCTGTTATATGCTGGAAAATCTGTTGTATCTATTTTGTATTTTATGCTTCTGGCGTTGTCTTCTTATGTCCTAACTATTGGATCTGGTGGAGCAACGCCCCAGGGTGAAGCCTAGGTTGCCCGGAACGTAGAAATGACCATAACTTTCATACTGGTTGCAATTATTCGTTTTATACCGTGGAAACACTGTTGTATTTTTATTGTATTTTATGCTTCTGGCGTTGACTTCTAAGTCCCTAGCTATTCGATCTGGTGGTGCAACGCTCTAGAGTGAAGCCTAGGTTGCCCGGAACTTAGAAATGACCAACACCTTCGCTCTGGTTGGAATTATTCCTGTTATACTATGGAAAAACTGTTGTATTTTTATTGTATTTTATGCTTCGTTCGTTGACTTCTAAGGCCGCAGCTATTCGATGTGGTGGAGCAATGCCCTAGAGTGAAGCCTAGGATGCCCGCAACGTAGAAATGACCATATCTTCCACACTGTTTGCAATTATTCCTGTTATACGATTGAAAAACTGTTGTATTTATATTGTATTTTATGCCTCTGGCGTTGACTCCTGAGGCCGTAGCTATTCGATGTGGTGGAGCAACGCCCTAGAGTGAAGCCTAGGATGCCCGCAACGTAGAAATGACCATAACTTTCATACTGGTTGCAATTATTCCTGTTATACAAGGGAAAAACTGTTGCATTTATATTGTATTTTATGAGTCTGGAGTTGTTTTCTAAAGCCCTAACTATTCGGCCGGGTGGACCAACGCCCTAGAGTGAAGCCTAGGTTGCACGGAACGTAGAAATGCCCATTACTTTCACACTGGTTGTAATTATTCCTGTTATACGATGGAATAACTCTTGTATTTTTATTTTATTTTGTGCTTCTGGCGTTGACTTCTAAGGTCCTAGCTGTTCCATCTGGTGAAGCAACGCTCTAGAGTGAAGCCTAGGTTGCCCGGAACTTAGAAATGACCATCACCTTCACTCTGGTTGCAATTATTCCCGTTATACGATGTAAAAACTGTGGTGTTTATATTGTATTTTATGCTCCTGGCGTTGACTTCTAAGGCAGCAGCTATCCGATGTGGTGGAGCAACGCCCTGGAGTGAAGCCTATGTTGCCCGGAACGTAGAAATGACCATACCTTTCACACTGGTTGCAATTATTCCTGTTATACAAGGGAAAAACTGTTGCATTTATATTGTATTTTATGCTTCTGGCGTGGACTTCCTGGGCCCTAACTATTCGATCTGGTGGAGCAACGCCCTAGGGTGAAGCCTAGTTTGCCCGGAACGTAGAAATGACCATAACTTTCATACTGGTTGCAATTATTCGTTTTATACCGTGGAAAAACTGTTGTATTTATATTGTATTTTATGCGCCTGGAGTTGTTTTCTAAGGCCCTATCTATTCGACCTGGTGGACCAACGCCCTAGAGTGAAGCCTAGATTGCACGGAACGTAGAAATGCCCATTACTTTCACACTGGTTGTAATTATTCCTGTTATACGATGGAATAACTGTTGTATTTTTATTTTATTTTGTGCTTCTGGCGTTGACTTCTGAGGCCCTAGCTATTCGATCTGGTGGTGCAACGCTCTAGAGTGAAGCCTAGGTTGCCCGGAACGTAGAAGTGACCATCACCTTCACTCTGGTTGCTGTTATTCCTGTTATACGATGGAAAAACTGTTGTATTTTTATTGTATTTTATGCTTCGGGCGTTGACTTCTAAGGCCGTAGTTATTCGATCTGGTAGAGCAATGCCCTAGAGTTAAGTCTAGGATGCCCGGAACGTAGAAATGGCCATTGCTTTCACACTGGTTGCACTTATTCGTTTGATACGATGGAAAAGCTCTTATACATATATCGTATTTTATGCTTCTAGCGTTGACTTCTTAGGACCTAACTATTCGATATGGGGGTACCACGCCCTAGACTGAAGCCTAGGTTGCCCGGAACGTAGAAATGACCATCACTTTCATACTGGTTGCAATTATTCCTGTTATACGATGGAAAAACTGTTGTATTTACATTATACTTTATGCTTCTGCTGTAGACTTCTTAGGCCCAGCTATTCGATCTGGAGGAACAACGCCCTAGTGTGAAGCCTAAGTTGCCAGGAACGTAGAAATGACCATCACTTTCACACTAGTTGCAATTATTCCTGTTATATGATGGAAAAACTGTTGTATCTATTTTGTATTTTATGCTTCTGGCGTTGACTTCTTAGGTCCTAACTATTGGATCTGGTGGAGCAACGCCCTAGAGTGAAGCCTAGGTTGCACGGAACGTAGAAATGCGCATTACTTTCACACTGGTTGTAATTATTCCTGTTATACGATGGAATAACTGTTGTATTTATATTTTACTTTATGCTTCTGGCGATGACTTCTAAGGCCCTAGCTATTCGATCTGGTGGTGCAACGCTCTAGAGTGAAGCCTAGGTTGCCCGGAGCTTAGAAGTGACCATCACCTTCACTCTGGTTGCTATTATTCCTGCTATACGATGGAAAAACTGTTGTATTTTTATTGTATTTTATGCTTCGGGCGTTGACTTCTGAGGCTGTAGCTATTCGATCTGGTAGAGCAACGCCCTAGAGTTATGTCTAGGATGCCCGGAACGTAGAAATGGCCATTGCTTTCACACTGGTTGCACTTATTCGTTTGATACGATGGAAAAGCTCTTATACATATATCGTATTTCATGCTTCTAGCGTTGACTTCTTAGGACCTGACTATTCGATATGGGGGAACCACGCACTAGACTGAAGCCTAGGTTGCCCGGAACGTAGAAATGACCAACACTTTCACACTGGTTGCAATTATTCCTGTTATACGATGGAAAAATTGTTGTATTTACATTGTATTTTATGCTTCTGCTGTAGACTTCTTAGGCCCTAGCTATTCGATATGGAGGAACAACGCCCTAGTGTGAAGCCTAGGTTGCCAGGAACGTAGAAATGACCATCACTTTCACACTAGTTGCAATTATTCCTCTTATATGATGGAAAAACTGTTGTATCTATTTTGTATTTTATGCTTCTGGCGTTGACTTCTTAGGTCCTAACTACTGGATCTGGTGGAGCAACGCCCTAGAGTGAAGCCTAGGTTGCACGGAACGTAGAAGTGCGCATTACTTTCACACTGACTGTAACTATTACTGTTATACGATGGAATAACTGTTGTATTTATATTTTACTTTATGCTTCTGGCGTTGACTTCTAAGGCCCTAGCTATTCGATCTGGTGGTGCAACGCCCTAGAGTGAAGCCTAGGTTGCCCGGAACATAGAAATGGCCATCACTTTCACACAGGGTGCAATTATTCCTGTTAGGTGATGGAAAAACTGTTGTATCTATTTTGTATTTTATGCTTCTGGCGTTGACTTCTTAGGTCATAACTATTGGATCTGGTGGAGCAACGACCTAGGGTGAAGCCTAGGTTGCCCGGAACGTAGAAATGCCCATTACTTTCACACCGGTTGTAATTATTCCTGTTATACGATGGAATAACTGTTGCATTTTTATTGTATTTTATGCCTCTGGCGTTGACTTCTAAGTCCCTAGCTATTCGATCTGGTGGAGCAAGTCCCTAGAGCGAAACCTAGGTTGACCGGAACGTAGAAACGGCCTGTACTTTCACACTGGTTGCAATTATTCCTGTTATACTATGGAAAAACTGTTGCATTTTTATTTTATTTTATGCTTCTGGCGTTAAATTCTAAGTCCCTAACTATGCGATCTGGTGGAGCAACGCCCTACAGTTAAGCCTAGGTTGCCCGGAACGTAGAAATGACCATAACTTTCACACTGGTTGCAATTGTTCGTTTTTTACAATGGAAAAACTGTTCTATTTATTTTGTATTTTATGCTTCGGGCGTTGACATCTAAGGCCCTAACTATTCGATCTGGTGAAGCCACGCTCTAGAGTGAAGCCTAGGTTGCCCGGAACGTAGAAATGACCATTGCCTTCACAGCCGTTGCAATTATACATTTTATACGATGGAAAAACTGTTGTATTTTTATTGTATTTTATGCTTCTGGCGTTGACTTCTAAGTCCCTGGCTATTCGATCTGGTGGAGCAGCGCCCTACAGCGAAACCTAGGTTGCCCGGTACGTAGAAATGGCCTTTACTTTCACACTGTTTGCAAATGTACATTATATACGATGGAAAAGCTGTTGTATTTTTATTGTATTTTATGCTTCTGGGGTTGACTTCTAAGTCCCTAGCTATTCGGTCTGGCAGAGCAGCGCCCTACAGCGAAACTTAGGTTGCCCGGTACGTAGAAATGACCTTTACTTTCACACTGTTTGCAAATATACATTATATACGATGGAAGAGCTGTTGTATTTATATTGTATTTTATGCTTCTGGCGTTGACTTCTTAGGCCCTAACTATTCGATCTGGTCGGACAATGCCCTAGAGTGAAGCCTAGGTTGCCCGGAACGTATAAATGACCATAGCTTTCACACTGGTTGCAATTATTCCTTTTATACAATGGAAAAACCGTTCTATTTGTTTTGTATTTTATGCCTCTGGCGTTGACTTCTAAGGCCCTAACTATTCGATCTGGTGGAGCAACGCTCTAGAGTGAAGCCTAGGTTGCCCTGAACGTAGAAATGACCATTACCTTCACACTGCTTGGAATTATACATTTTATACGATGGAAAAATTGTTGTGCTTATATTGTATGTTATGCCTCTGGCGTTGACTCCTAATGCCGTAGCTGTTCGATGTGGTGGAGCAACGCCCTAGCGTGAAGCCTAGGTTGCCCGGAACGTAGAAATAACCATTACTTCCACACTGTTTGCAATTATTCATTTTATACAATGGAAAAACTGTTGTATTTATATTGTATTTTATAGTTCTGGCGTTGACTTCTAAGGCCGTAGCTATTCGATCTGGTGGAGCAAGGCCCTAGAGCGAAACCTAGGTTGCCCGGTACGTAGAAATGGCCTTTACTTTCACACTGTTTGCAAATATACATTATATACGATGGAAAAGCTGTTGTATTTTTATTGTATTTTATGCTTCTGGGGTTGACTTCTAAGTCCCTAGCTATTCGATCTGGCAGAGCAGCGCCCTACAGCGAAACTTAGGTTGCCCGGTACGTAGAAATGACCTTTACTTTCACACTGTTTGCAAATATACATTATATACGATGGAAGAGCTGTTGTATTTATATTGTATTTTATGCTTCTGGCGTTGACTTCTTAGGCCCTAACTATTCGATCTGGTCGGACAATACCCTAGAGTGAAGCCTAGGTCGCCCGGAACGTATAAATGACCATAGCTTTCACACTGGTTGCAATTATTCCTTTTATACAATGGAAAAACTGTTCTATTTGTTTTGTATTTTATGCTTCGGGCGTTGACTTCTATGGCCCTAACTATTCGATCTGGTGGAGCAACGCTCTAGAGTGAAGCCTAGGTTGCCCTGAACGTAGAAATGACCATTACCTTCACACTGCTTGGAATTATACATTTTATACGATGGAAAAATTGTTGTGATTATATTGTATGTTATGCCTCTGGCGTTGACTCCTAATGCCGTAGCTGTTCGATGTGGTGGAGCAACGCCCTAGCGTGAAGCCTAGGTTGCCCGGAACGTAGAAATAACCATTACTTCCACACTGTTTGCAATTATTCATTTTATACAATGGGAAGACTGTTGTATTTATATTGTATTTTATAGTTATGGCGTTGAGTTCTAAGGCCGTAGCTATTCGATGTGGTGCAGCAACGCCCTGGAGTGAAGCCTAGGTTGCCCTGATCGTAGAAATGACCATATCTTTCACACTGGTTGCTATTATTCCTGTTATACGATGGAAAAGCTGTGGTATTTTTATTGTATTTTATGCTTCGGGCGTTGACTTCTAAGGCCGTAGCAATTCGATCTGGTATAGCAACGCCCTAGAGTTAAGTCTAGGACGCCCCGAACGTAGAAATGACCATAACTTTCATACTGGTTGCAATTATTCGTTTAATACGATGGAAAAACTATTGTACTTATATTGTATTTAATGCTCCTGGCGTTGACTTCTAAGGCCACAGCTACTCGATGTGGTGGAGCAACGCCATAGCGTGAAGCCTAGGTTGCCCGTATTGTAGAATTGACCATATCTTCCACACTGTTTGCAATTATTCCTGTTATACGATTGAAAAACTGTTGTATTTATATTGTATTTTATGCTTCTGGCGTTGACTACTAAGGCCGCGGCTATCCGATGTGGTGGAGCAACGCCCTAGAGTGAAGCCTAGGTTGCCCGGAACGTAGAAATGACCATACCTTTCACACTGGTTGCAATTATTCCTGTTATACAAGTGAAAAACTGTTTTATTTATATTTTATTTTATGCTTCTGGCGTTGACTTCCTGGGCCCTAACTATTCTATCTGGAGGAGCAACGCCCTAGAGTGAAGCCTAGGTTGCCCGGAATGCAGAAATGACCATCACCTTCACACTGGTGGCAATTACTCCTGTTATACGATGGACAAACTGTTGGATTTTTAATGTACTTTATGCTTCTGGCGTTGACTTCTATGGCACTATGTATTCGATCTGGTGGAGCAACACCCAAGAGTGAAGCCTAGGTTTCCCGGAATGTAGAAATGACCATCACTCTCACACTGGTTGCAATTATTCCTGTTATACGATGGAAAAACTGTTGTATTTATTTTGTATTTTATGCCTCTGGCGTTGACTCCTGAGGCCGTAGCTATTCGATGTGGTGGAGCAACGCCCTAGAGTGAAGCCTAGGATGCCCGCAACGTAGAAATGACCATAACTTTCATACTGGTTGCAATTATTCCTGTTATACAAGGGAAAAACTGTTGCATTTATATTGTATTTTATGAGTCTGGAGTTGTTTTCTAAAGCCCTAACTATTCGGCCGGGTGGACCAACGCCCTAGAGTGAAGCCTAGGTTGCACGGAACGTAGAAATGCCCATTACTTTCACACTGGTTGTAATTATTCCTGTTATACGATGGAATAACTCTTGTATTTTTATTTTATTTTGTGCTTCTGGCGTTGACTTCTAAGGTCCTAGCTATTCGATCTGGTGAAGCAACGCTCTAGAGTGAAGCCTAGGTTGCCCGGAACTTAGAAATGACCATCACCTTCACTCTGGTTGCAATTATTCCCGTTATACGATGTAAAAACTGTGGTGTTTATATTGTATTTTATGCTCCTGGCGTTGACTTCTAAGGCAGCAGCTATCCGATGTGGTGGAGCAACGCCCTGGAGTGAAGCCTATGTTGCCCGGAACGTAGAAATGACCATACCTTTCACACTGGTTGCAATTATTCCTGTTATACAAGGGAAAAACTGTTGCATTTATATTGTATTTTATGCTTCTGGCGTGGACTTCCTGGGCCCTAACTATTCGATCTGGTGGAGCAACGCCCTAGGGTGAAGCCTAGTTTGCCCGGAACGTAGAAATGACCATAACTTTCATACTGGTTGCAATTATTCGTTTTATACCGTGGAAAAACTGTTGTATTTATATTGTATTTTATGCGCCTGGAGTTGTTTTCTAAGGCCCTATCTATTCGACCTGGTGGACCAACGCCCTAGAGTGAAGCCTAGATTGCACGGAACGTAGAAATGCCCATTACTTTCACACTGGTTGTAATTATTCCTGTTATACGATGGAATAACTGTTGTATTTTTATTTTATTTTGTGCTTCTGGCGTTGACTTCTGAGGCCCTAGCTATTCGATCTGGTGGTGCAACGCTCTAGAGTGAAGCCTAGGTTGCCCGGAACGTAGAAGTGACCATCACCTTCACTCTGGTTGCTGTTATTCCTGTTATACGATGGAAAAACTGTTGTATTTTTATTGTATTTTATGCTTCGGGCGTTGACTTCTGAGGCTGTAGCTATTCGATCTGGTAGAGCAACGCCCTAGAGTTATGTCTAGAATGCCCGGAACGTAGAAAAGGCCATTGCTTTCACACTGGTTGCACTTATTCGTTTGATACGATGGAAAAGCTCTTATACATATATCGTATTTCATGCTTCTAGCGTTGACTTCTTAGGACCTGACTATTCGATATGGGGGAACCACGCACTAGACTGAAGCCTAGGTTGCCCGGAACGTAGAAATGACCAACACTTTCACACTGGTTGCAATTATTCCTGTTATACGATGGAAAAACTGTTGTATTTACATTGTATTTTATGCTT
The DNA here is from genome assembly GCF_051401765.1 of Calliopsis andreniformis. Classification (NCBI taxonomy): domain Eukaryota; kingdom Metazoa; phylum Arthropoda; class Insecta; order Hymenoptera; family Andrenidae; genus Calliopsis; species Calliopsis andreniformis. The sequence goes on from NW_027480422.1 coordinate 23,644,822, forward strand.
CTGCTGTAGACTTCTTAGGCCCTAGCTATTCGATATGGAGGAACAACGCCCTAGTGTGAAGCCTAGGTTGCCAGGAACGTAGAAATGACCATCACTTTCACACTAGTTGCAATTATTCCTCTTATATGATGGAAAAACTGTTGTATCTATTTTGTATTTTATGCTTCTGGCGTTGACTTCTTAGGTCCTAACTATTGGATCTGGTGGAGCAACGCCCTAGAGTGAAGCCTAGGTTGCACGGAACGTAGAAGTGCGCATTACTTTCACACTGACTGTAACTATTACTGTTATACGATGGAATAACTGTTGTATTTATATTTTACTTTATGCTTCTGGCGTTGACTTCTAAGGCCCTAGCTATTCGATCTGGTGGTGCAACGCCCTAGAGTGAAGCCTAGGTTGCCCGGAACATAGAAATGGCCATCACTTTCACACAGGGTGCAATTATTCCTGTTAGGTGATGGAAAAACTGTTGTATCTATTTTGTATTTTATGCTTCTGGCGTTGACTTCTTAGGTCATAACTATTGGATCTGGTGGAGCAACGACCTAGGGTGAAGCCTAGGTTGCCCGGAACGTAGAAATGCCCATTACTTTCACACCGGTTGTAATTATTCATGTTATACGATGGAAAAACTGTTGCATTTTTATTGTATTTTATGCCTCTGGCGTTGACTTCTAAGTCCCTAGCTATTCGATCTGGTGGAGCAAGTCCCTAGAGCGAAACCTAGGTTGACCGGAACGTAGAAACGGCCTGTACTTTCACACTGGTTGCAATTATTCCTGTTATACTATGGAAAAACTGTTGCATTTTTATTTTATTTTATGCTTCTGGCGTTAAATTCTAAGTCCCTAACTATGCGATCTGGTGGAGCAACGCCCTACAGTTAAGCCTAGGTTGCCCGGAACGTAGAAATGACCATAACTTTCACACTGGTTGCAATTGTTCGTTTTTTACAATGGAAAAACTGTTCTATTTATTTTGTATTTTATGCTTCGGGCGTTGACATCTAAGGCCCTAACTATTCGATCTGGTAAAGCCACGCTCTAGAGTGAAGCCTAGGTTGCCCGGAACGTAGAAATGACCATTGCCTTCACAGCCGTTGCAATTATACATTTTATACGATGGAAAAACTGTTGTATTTTTATTGTATTTTATGCTTCTGGCGTTGACTTCTAAGTCCCTGGCTATTCGATCTGGTGGAGCAGCGCCCTACAGCGAAACCTAGGTTGCCCGGTACGTAGAAATGGCCTTTACTTTCACACTGTTTGCAAATGTACATTATATACGATGGAAAAGCTGTTGTATTTTTATTGTATTTTATGCTTCTGGGGTTGACTTCTAAGTCCCTAGCTATTCGGTCTGGCAGAGCAGCGCCCTACAGCGAAACTTAGGTTGCCCGGTACGTAGAAATGACCTTTACTTTCACACTGTTTGCAAATATACATTATATACGATGGAAGAGCTGTTGTATTTATATTGTATTTTATGCTTCTGGCGTTGACTTCTTAGGCCCTAACTATTCGATCTGGTCGGACAATGCCCTAGAGTGAAGCCTAGGTTGCCCGGAACGTATAAATGACCATAGCTTTCACACTGGTTGCAATTATTCCTTTTATACAATGGAAAAACCGTTCTATTTGTTTTGTATTTTATGCCTCTGGCGTTGACTTCTAAGGCCCTAACTATTCGATCTGGTGGAGCAACGCTCTAGAGTGAAGCCTAGGTTGCCCTGAACGTAGAAATGACCATTACCTTCACACTGCTTGGAATTATACATTTTATACGATGGAAAAATTGTTGTGCTTATATTGTATGTTATGCCTCTGGCGTTGACTCCTAATGCCGTAGCTGTTCGATGTGGTGGAGCAACGCCCTAGCGTGAAGCCTAGGTTGCCCGGAACGTAGAAATAACCATTACTTCCACACTGTTTGCAATTATTCATTTTATACAATGGAAAAACTGTTGTATTTATATTGTATTTTATAGTTCTGGCGTTGACTTCTAAGGCCGTAGCTATTCGATCTGGTGGAGCAAGGCACTAGAGCGAAACCTAGGTTGCCCGGTACGTAGAAATGGCCTTTACTTTCACACTGTTTGCAAATATACATTATATACGATGGAAAAGCTGTTGTATTTTTATTGTATTTTATGCTTCTGGGGTTGACTTCTAAGTCCCTAGCTATTCGATCTGGCAGAGCAGCGCCCTACAGCGAAACTTAGGTTGCCCGGTACGTAGAAATGACCTTTACTTTCACACTGTTTGCAAATATACATTATATACGATGGAAGAGCTGTTGTATTTATATTGTATTTTATGCTTCTGGCGTTGACTTCTTAGGCCCTAACTATTCGATCTGGTCGGACAATACCCTAGAGTGAAGCCTAGGTTGCCCGGAACGTATAAATGACCATAGCTTTCACACTGGTTGCAATTATTCCTTTTATACAATGGAAAAACTGTTCTATTTGTTTTGTATTTTATGCTTCGGGCGTTGACTTCTATGGCCCTAACTATTCGATCTGGTGGAGCAACGCTCTAGAGTGAAGCCTAGGTTGCCCTGAACGTAGAAATGACCATTACCTTCACACTGCTTGGAATTATACATTTTATACGATGGAAAAATTGTTGTGATTATATTGTATGTTATGCCTCTGGCGTTGACTCCTAATGCCGTAGCTGTTCGATGTGGTGGAGCAACGCCCTAGCGTGAAGCCTAGGTTGCCCGGAACGTAGAAATAACCATTACTTCCACACTGTTTGCAATTATTCATTTTATACAATGGAAAGACTGTTGTATTTATATTGTATTTTATAGTTATGGCGTTGAGTTCTAAGGCCGTAGCTATTCGATGTGGTGCAGCAACGCCCTGGAGTGACGCCTAGGTTGCCCTGATCGTAGAAATGACCATATCTTTCACACTGGTTGCTATTATTCCTGTTATACGATGGAAAAGCTGTGGTATTTTTATTGTATTTTATGCTTCGGGCGTTGACTTCTAAGGCCGTAGCAATTCGATCTGGTATAGCAACGCCCTAGAGTTAAGTCTAGGACGCCCCGAACGTAGAAATGACCATAACTTTCATACTGGTTGCAATTATTCGTTTAATACGATGGAAAAACTATTGTACTTATATTGTATTTAATGCTCCTGGCGTTGACTTCTAAGGCCACAGCTACTCGATGTGGTGGAGCAACGCCATAGCGTGAAGCCTAGGTTGCCCGTATTGTAGAATTGACCATATCTTTCATACTGGTTGCAATTATTCCTGTAATACGATGGAATAACTGTTGTATTTATATTGTATTTTATGCTTCTGGCGTTGACTTCTTAAGCCCTAACTATTCGATCTGGTCGGACAATGCCCTAGAGTGAGGCCTAGGTTGCCCGGAACGTATAAATGACCATAGCTTTCACACTGGTTGCAATTATTCCTTTTATACAATGGAAAAACTGTTCTATTTGTTTTGTATTTTATGCTTCTGGCGTTGACTTCTTAGTCCCTAACTATTCGATCTGGTGGAACAACGCCCTAGAGTGAAGCCTAGGTTGCCCGGAACGTAGAAATGACCATCACTTTCACACTGGTTTCAATTATTCTTGTTATACGATTGAAAAGCTGTTGTATTTATTTTGTATTTTATGCCTCTGGCGTTGACTCCTAAGGCCGGAGCTATTCGATGTGGTGGATCAACTCCCTAGAGCGAAGCCTAGGTTGCCCGGAACGTTGAAATGACCATGTCTTTCACACTGGTTGCAATTATTCCTGTTATACGATGGAAAAACTGTAGTATTTATATTATGTTTTATGCTTCAGACGTTGACTTCTAAGGCCGTAGCTATTCGATGTGGTGGAGAAACTCCCTAGAGTGAAGCCTAGGTTGCCCGGAAAGTACAAAGGACCATTACCTCCACTCTGGTTGCAATTATTCATTTTATACAATGGAAAAACTGTTGCATTTATATCGTTTTTTATAGTTATGGCGTTGACTTCTAAGTCCGTAGCTATTCGATGTGGTGGAACAATGAGCTAGAGTGAAGCCTAGGTTGCCCGGAACGTAGAAATGACCATACCTTTCACACTGATTACAATTATTCCTGTTATACGATGGAAAAACTGTTGTATTTCTATTGTATTTTATGCTTCTGGCGTTGTCTTCTTAGGCCCTAACTATTCGATCTGGCGGAGCAACGCCCTAGGGTGAAGCGTAGGTTGCCCGGAACGTAGAACTGACCATAACTCTCATACTGGTAGCAATTATTCGTTTTATACCGTGGAAAAACTGTTGTACCTATATTGTATTTTTTGCGTCTGGAGTTGTTTTCTGAGACCCTAACTATTCGACCTGGTGGAACAACGCCCTAGAGTGAAGCCTAGGTTGCACGGAACGTAGAAATGACCATCACTTTCACACTGGTTGCAATTATTCCTGTTATAGGATGGAAAAACTGTTGTATCTATTTTGTATTTTATGCTTCTGGCGTTGACTTCTTAGGTCCTAACTATTGGATCTGGTGAAGCAACGACCTAGGGTGAAGCATAGGTTGCCCGGAACGAAGAACTGACCATAACTTTCATACTGGTTGCAATTATTCGTTTTATACCGTGGAAAAACTGTTGTATTTATATTGTATTTTATGCGTCTCGAGTTGTTTTCTAAGGCCCTAACTATTCGGCCTGGTGGAACAACGCCCTAGAGTGAAGCCTAGGTTGCACGGAACGTAGAAATGACCATATCTTTCACACTGGTTGCAATTATTCCTGTTATACGATGGAAAAACTGTTGTATTTATATTGCAGTTTATACTTATGGCGTTGACTTCTTAGTCCCTAACTATTCGATCTGGTGGAACAACGCCCTAGAGTGAAGCCTAGGTTGCCCGGAACGTAGAAATCACCATTACCTTCAGGCATTTTGCAATTGTTCCTGTCATACGATGGAAAATCTGTTGTATTTATATTGTATTTTAACCTTCTGGCGTTGACTTCTAAGGCCGTAGCTATTCGATGTGGTGCAGCAACGCCCTGGAGTGAAGCCTAGGTTGCCCTGATCGTAGAAATGACCATATCTTTCACACTGGTTGCTATTATTCCTGTTATACGATGGAAAAGCTGTGGTATTTTTATTGTATTTTATGCTTCGGGCGTTGACTTCTAAGGCCGTAGCAATTCGATCTGGTATAGCAACGCCCTAGAGTTAAGTGTAGGATGCCCCGAACATAGAAATGACCATAACTTTCATACTGGTTGCAATTATTCGTTTAATACGATGGAAAAACTATTGTACTTATATTGTATTTAATGCTTCTGGCGTTGACTTCTAAGGCCACAGCTACTCGATGTGGTGGAGCAACGCCATAGCGTGAAGCCTAGGTTGCCCGTATTGTAGAATTGACCATATCTTTCATACTGGTTGCAATTATTCCTGTAATACGATGGAATAACTGTTGTATTTATATTGTATTTTATGCTTCTGGCGTTGACTTCTTAGGCCCTAACTATTCGATCTGGTCGGACAATGCCCTAGAGTGAAGCCTAGGTTGCCCGGAACGTAGAAATGACCATACCTTTCACACTGATTACAATTATTCCTGTTATACGATGGAAAAACTGTTGTATTTCTATTGTATTTTATGCTTCTGGCGTTGTCTTCTTAGGCCCTAACTATTCGATCTGTTGGAGCAACGCCCTAGGGTGAAGCGTAGGTTGCCCGGAACGTAGAACTGATCATAACTTTCATACTGGTAGCAATTATTCGTTTTATACCGTGGAAAAACTGTTGTACCTATATTGTATTTTTTGCGTCTGCAGTTGTTTTCTGAGACCCTAACTATTCGACCTGGTGGACCAACGTCCTAGAGTGAAGACTAGGTTGCCCGGAACGTAGAAATGGCCATATCTTTCACACTGTTTGCAATTACTCCTGTTATACGACTGAAAAACTGTTGTATTTATATTGTATTTTATGCTTCTGGCGTTGACTTCTAAGGCCGCAGCTATTCGATGTGGTGGAGCAACGTCCTAGAGTGAAGCCTAGGTTGCCCGGAACGTAGAAATGACCATACCTTTCACACTGATTGCAATTATTCCTGTTATACGATGGAAGAACTGTTGTATTTCTATTGTATTTTATGCTTCTGGCGTTGACTTCTTAGGCCCTAACTATTCGATCTGGTGGAGCAACGACCTAGGGTGAAGCATAGGTTGCCTGGAACGTAGAACTGACCATAACTTTCATACTGGTTGCAATTATTCGTTTTATACCGTGGAAAAACTGTTGTATTTATATTGTATTTTATGCGTCTCGAGTTGTTTTCTAAGGCCCTAACTATTCGGCCTGGTGGACCAACGCCCTAGAGTGAAGCCTAGGTTGCACGGAACGTAGAAATGCCCATTACTTTCACACTGGTTGTAATTATTCCTGTTATACGATGGAATAACTGTTGTATTTTTATTTTATTTTGTGCTTCTGGCGTTGACTTCTAAGGCCCTAGCTATTCGTTCTGTTGGAGCAAAGCCAAAGAGTGAAGCCTAGGTTACCCGGAACGTAGAAATGATCAGTACTTTCACACTGGTTGCAATTATTCGTATTATACGATGGAAAAACTGTTGTATTTATATTGCATTTTATGCTCCTGGTGTAGACTTCTTAGGCCCTAGCTATTGGATCTGGAGGAACAACGTCCTGGAGTGAAGCCTAGGTTGCCGGGAACGTAGAAATGACTATAACCTTCATACTGATTGCAATTGTTCGTCTTATACGATGGAAAAATTGTTGTGCTTATATTGTATGTTATGCCTCTGGCGTTGACTCCTAATGCCGTAGCTATTCGATGTGGTGGAGCGACGCCCTAGCGTGAAGCCTAGGTTGCCCGGAACGTAGCAATAACCATTACTTCCACACTGTTTGCAATTATTCATTTTATGCAATGGAAAAACTGTTGTATTTATATAGTATTTTACAGTTCTGGCGTTGACTTCTAAGGCCGTAGCTATTCGATCTGGTGGAGCAAGGCCCTAGAGCGAAACCTAGGTTGCCCGGTACGTAGAAATGACCTTTACTTTCACACTGTCTGCAAATATAGATTATATACGATGGAAGAGCTGTTGTATTTATATTGTATTTTATGCTTCTGGCGTTCACTTCTTAGGCCCTAACTATTCGATCTGGTGGGACAATGCCCTAGAGTGAAGCCTAGGTTGCCCGGAACGTATAAATGACCATAGCTTTCACACTGGTTGCAATTATTCGTTTTATACAATGGAAAAACTGTTCTATTTATTTTGTATTTTATGCTTCGGGCGTTGACTTCTAAGGCCCTAACTATTCCATCTGGTGGAGCAACGCCCTAGAGTTAAGTCTAGGATGCCCCGAACGTAGAAATGACCATAACTTTCATACTGGTTGCAATTATTCGTTTAATACGATGGAAAAACTATTGTACTTATATTGTATTTAATGCTTCTGGCGTTGACTTCTAAGGCCACAGCTACTCGATGTGGTCGAACAACGCCATAGCGTGAAGCCTAGGTTGCCCGTATTGTAGAATTGACCATATCTTCCACACTGTTTGCAATTATTCCTGTTATACGATTGAAAAACTGTTGTATTTATATTGTATTTTATGCTTCTGGCGTTGACTACTAAGGCCGCGGCTATCCGATGTGGTGGAGCAACGCCCTAGAGTGAAGCCTAGGTTGCCCGGAACGTAGAAATGACCATACCTTTCACACTGGTTGCAATTATTCCTGTTATACAAGTGAAAAACTGTTTTATTTATATTTTATTTTATGCTTCTGGCGTTGACTTCCTGGGCCCTAACTATTCTATCTGGAGGAGCAACGCCCTAGAGTGAAGCCTAGGTTGCCCGGAATGCAGAAATGACCATCACCTTCACACTGGTGGCAATTACTCCTGTTATACGATGGACAAACTGTTGGATTTTTAATGTACTTTATGCTTCTGGCGTTGACTTCTATGGCACTATGTATTCGATCTGGTGGAGCAACACCCAAGAGTGAAGCCTAGGTTTCCCGGAATGTAGAAATGACCATCACTCTCACACTGGTTGCAATTATTCCTGTTATACGATGGAAAAACTGTTGTATTTATTTTGTATTTTATGCCTCTGGCGTTGACTCCTGAGGCCGTAGCTATTCGATGTGGTGGAGCAACGCCCTAGAGTGAAGCCTAGGATGCCCGCAACGTAGAAATGACCATAACTTTCATACTGGTTGCAATTATTCCTGTTATACAAGGGAAAAACTGTTGCATTTATATTGTATTTTATGAGTCTGGAGTTGTTTTCTAAAGCCCTAACTATTCGGCCGGGTGGACCAACGCCCTAGAGTGAAGCCTAGGTTGCACGGAACGTAGAAATGCCCATTACTTTCACACTGGTTGTAATTATTCCTGTTATACGATGGAATAACTCTTGTATTTTTATTTTATTTTGTGCTTCTGGCGTTGACTTCTAAGGTCCTAGCTATTCGATCTGGTGAAGCAACGCTCTAGAGTGAAGCCTAGGTTGCCCGGAACTTAGAAATGACCATCACCTTCACTCTGGTTGCAATTATTCCCGTTATACGATGTAAAAACTGTGGTGTTTATATTGTATTTTATGCTCCTGGCGTTGACTTCTAAGGCAGCAGCTATCCGATGTGGTGGAGCAACGCCCTGGAGTGAAGCCTATGTTGCCCGGAACGTAGAAATGACCATACCTTTCACACTGGTTGCAATTATTCCTGTTATACAAGGGAAAAACTGTTGCATTTATATTGTATTTTATGCTTCTGGCGTGGACTTCCTGGGCCCTAACTATTCGATCTGGTGGAGCAACGCCCTAGGGTGAAGCCTAGTTTGCCCGGAACGTAGAAATGACCATAACTTTCATACTGGTTGCAATTATTCGTTTTATACCGTGGAAAAACTGTTGTATTTATATTGTATTTTATGCGCCTGGAGTTGTTTTCTAAGGCCCTATCTATTCGACCTGGTGGACCAACGCCCTAGAGTGAAGCCTAGATTGCACGGAACGTAGAAATGCCCATTACTTTCACACTGGTTGTAATTATTCCTGTTATACGATGGAATAACTGTTGTATTTTTATTTTATTTTGTGCTTCTGGCGTTGACTTCTGAGGCCCTAGCTATTCGATCTGGTGGTGCAACGCTCTAGAGTGAAGCCTAGGTTGCCCGGAACGTAGAAGTGACCATCACCTTCACTCTGGTTGCTGTTATTCCTGTTATACGATGGAAAAACTGTTGTATTTTTATTGTATTTTATGCTTCGGGCGTTGACTTCTGAGGCTGTAGCTATTCGATCTGGTAGAGCAACGCCCTAGAGTTATGTCTAGAATGCCCGGAACGTAGAAAAGGCCATTGCTTTCACACTGGTTGCACTTATTCGTTTGATACGATGGAAAAGCTCTTATACATATATCGTATTTCATGCTTCTAGCGTTGACTTCTTAGGACCTGACTATTCGATATGGGGGAACCACGCACTAGACTGAAGCCTAGGTTGCCCGGAACGTAGAAATGACCAACACTTTCACACTGGTTGCAATTATTCCTGTTATACGATGGAAAAACTGTTGTATTTACATTGTATTTTATGCTTCTGCTGTAGACTTCTTAGGCCCTAGCTATTCGATATGGAGGAACAACGCCCTAGTGTGAAGCCTAGGTTGCCAGGAACGTAGAAATGACCATCACTTTCACACTAGTTGCAATTATTCCTCTTATATGATGGAAAAACTGTTGTATCTATTTTGTATTTTATGCTTCTGGCGTTGACTTCTTAGGTCCTAACTATTGGATCTGGTGGAGCAACGCCCTAGAGTGAAGCCTAGGTTGCACGGAACGTAGAAGTGCGCATTACTTTCACACTGACTGTAACTATTACTGTTATACGATGGAATAACTGTTGTATTTATATTTTACTTTATGCTTCTGGCGTTGACTTCTAAGGCCCTAGCTATTCGATCTGGTGGTGCAACGCCCTAGAGTGAAGCCTAGGTTGCCCGGAACATAGAAATGGCCATCACTTTCACACAGGGTGCAATTATTCCTGTTAGGTGATGGAAAAACTGTTGTATCTATTTTGTATTTTATGCTTCTGGCGTTGACTTCTTAGGTCATAACTATTGGATCTGGTGGAGCAACGACCTAGGGTGAAGCCTAGGTTGCCCGGAACGTAGAAATGCCCATTACTTTCACACCGGTTGTAATTATTCATGTTATACGATGGAAAAACTGTTGCATTTTTATTGTATTTTATGCCTCTGGCGTTGACTTCTAAGTCCCTAGCTATTCGATCTGGTGGAGCAAGTCCCTAGAGCGAAACCTAGGTTGACCGGAACGTAGAAACGGCCTGTACTTTCACACTGGTTGCAATTATTCCTGTTATACTATGGAAAAACTGTTGCATTTTTATTTTATTTTATGCTTCTGGCGTTAAATTCTAAGTCCCTAACTATGCGATCTGGTGGAGCAACGCCCTACAGTTAAGCCTAGGTTGCCCGGAACGTAGAAATGACCATAACTTTCACACTGGTTGCAATTGTTCGTTTTTTACAATGGAAAAACTGTTCTATTTATTTTGTATTTTATGCTTCGGGCGTTGACATCTAAGGCCCTAACTATTCGATCTGGTAAAGCCACGCTCTAGAGTGAAGCCTAGGTTGCCCGGAACGTAGAAATGACCATTGCCTTCACAGCCGTTGCAATTATACATTTTATACGATGGAAAAACTGTTGTATTTTTATTGTATTTTATGCTTCTGGCGTTGACTTCTAAGTCCCTGGCTATTCGATCTGGTGGAGCAGCGCCCTACAGCGAAACCTAGGTTGCCCGGTACGTAGAAATGGCCTTTACTTTCACACTGTTTGCAAATGTACATTATATACGATGGAAAAGCTGTTGTATTTTTATTGTATTTTATGCTTCTGGGGTTGACTTCTAAGTCCCTAGCTATTCGGTCTGGCAGAGCAGCGCCCTACAGCGAAACTTAGGTTGCCCGGTACGTAGAAATGACCTTTACTTTCACACTGTTTGCAAATATACATTATATACGATGGAAGAGCTGTTGTATTTATATTGTATTTTATGCTTCTGGCGTTGACTTCTTAGGCCCTAACTATTCGATCTGGTCGGACAATGCCCTAGAGTGAAGCCTAGGTTGCCCGGAACGTATAAATGACCATAGCTTTCACACTGGTTGCAATTATTCCTTTTATACAATGGAAAAACCGTTCTATTTGTTTTGTATTTTATGCCTCTGGCGTTGACTTCTAAGGCCCTAACTATTCGATCTGGTGGAGCAACGCTCTAGAGTGAAGCCTAGGTTGCCCTGAACGTAGAAATGACCATTACCTTCACACTGCTTGGAATTATACATTTTATACGATGGAAAAATTGTTGTGCTTATATTGTATGTTATGCCTCTGGCGTTGACTCCTAATGCCGTAGCTGTTCGATGTGGTGGAGCAACGCCCTAGCGTGAAGCCTAGGTTGCCCGGAACGTAGAAATAACCATTACTTCCACACTGTTTGCAATTATTCATTTTATACAATGGAAAAACTGTTGTATTTATATTGTATTTTATAGTTCTGGCGTTGACTTCTAAGGCCGTAGCTATTCGATCTGGTGGAGCAAGGCCCTAGAGCGAAACCTAGGTTGCCCGGTACGTAGAAATGGCCTTTACTTTCACACTGTTTGCAAATATACATTATATACGATGGAAAAGCTGTTGTATTTTTATTGTATTTTATGCTTCTGGGGTTGACTTCTAAGTCCCTAGCTATTCGATCTGGCAGAGCAGCGCCCTACAGCGAAACTTAGGTTGCCCGGTACGTAGAAATGACCTTTACTTTCACACTGTTTGCAAATATACATTATATACGATGGAAGAGCTGTTGTATTTATATTGTATTTTATGCTTCTGGCGTTGACTTCTTAGGCCCTAACTATTCGATCTGGTCGGACAATACCCTAGAGTGAAGCCTAGGTTGCCCGGAACGTATAAATGACCATAGCTTTCACACTGGTTGCAATTATTCCTTTTATACAATGGAAAAACTGTTCTATTTGTTTTGTATTTTATGCTTCGGGCGTTGACTTCTATGGCCCTAACTATTCGATCTGGTGGAGCAACGCTCTAGAGTGAAGCCTAGGTTGCCCTGAACGTAGAAATGACCATTACCTTCACACTGCTTGGAATTATACATTTTATACGATGGAAAAATTGTTGTGATTATATTGTATGTTATGCCTCTGGCGTTGACTCCTAATGCCGTAGCTGTTCGATGTGGTGGAGCAACGCCCTAGCGTGAAGCCTAGGTTGCCCGGAACGTAGAAATAACCATTACTTCCACACTGTTTGCAATTATTCATTTTATACAATGGAAAGACTGTTGTATTTATATTGTATTTTATAGTTATGGCGTTGAGTTCTAAGGCCGTAGCTATTCGATGTGGTGCAGCAACGCCCTGGAGTGACGCCTAGGTTGCCCTGATCGTAGAAATGACCATATCTTTCACACTGGTTGCTATTATTCCTGTTATACGATGGAAAAGCTGTGGTATTTTTATTGTATTTTATGCTTCGGGCGTTGACTTCTAAGGCCGTAGCAATTCGATCTGGTATAGCAACGCCCTAGAGTTAAGTCTAGGACGCCCCGAACGTAGAAATGACCATAACTTTCATACTGGTTGCAATTATTCGTTTAATACGATGGAAAAACTATTGTACTTATATTGTATTTAATGCTCCTGGCGTTGACTTCTAAGGCCACAGCTACTCGATGTGGTGGAGCAACGCCATAGCGTGAAGCCTAGGTTGCCCGTATTGTAGAATTGACCATATCTTTCATACTGGTTGCAATTATTCCTGTAATACGATGGAATAACTGTTGTATTTATATTGTATTTTATGCTTCTGGCGTTGACTTCTTAAGCCCTAACTATTCGATCTGGTCGGACAATGCCCTAGAGTGAGGCCTAGGTTGCCCGGAACGTATAAATGACCATAGCTTTCACACTGGTTGCAATTATTCCTTTTATACAATGGAAAAACTGTTCTATTTGTTTTGTATTTTATGCTTCTGGCGTTGACTTCTTAGTCCCTAACTATTCGATCTGGTGGAACAACGCCCTAGAGTGAAGCCTAGGTTGCCCGGAACGTAGAAATGACCATCACTTTCACACTGGTTTCAATTATTCTTGTTATACGATTGAAAAGCTGTTGTATTTATTTTGTATTTTATGCCTCTGGCGTTGACTCCTAAGGCCGGAGCTATTCGATGTGGTGGATCAACTCCCTAGAGCGAAGCCTAGGTTGCCCGGAACGTTGAAATGACCATGTCTTTCACACTGGTTGCAATTATTCCTGTTATACGATGGAAAAACTGTAGTATTTATATTATGTTTTATGCTTCAGACGTTGACTTCTAAGGCCGTAGCTATTCGATGTGGTGGAGAAACTCCCTAGAGTGAAGCCTAGGTTGCCCGGAAAGTACAAAGGACCATTACCTCCACTCTGGTTGCAATTATTCATTTTATACAATGGAAAAACTGTTGCATTTATATCGTTTTTTATAGTTATGGCGTTGACTTCTAAGTCCGTAGCTATTCGATGTGGTGGAACAATGAGCTAGAGTGAAGCCTAGGTTGCCCGGAACGTAGAAATGACCATACCTTTCACACTGATTACAATTATTCCTGTTATACGATGGAAAAACTGTTGTATTTCTATTGTATTTTATGCTTCTGGCGTTGTCTTCTTAGGCCCTAACTATTCGATCTGGCGGAGCAACGCCCTAGGGTGAAGCGTAGGTTGCCCGGAACGTAGAACTGACCATAACTCTCATACTGGTAGCAATTATTCGTTTTATACCGTGGAAAAACTGTTGTACCTATATTGTATTTTTTGCGTCTGGAGTTGTTTTCTGAGACCCTAACTATTCGACCTGGTGGAACAACGCCCTAGAGTGAAGCCTAGGTTGCACGGAACGTAGAAATGACCATCACTTTCACACTGGTTGCAATTATTCCTGTTATAGGATGGAAAAACTGTTGTATCTATTTTGTATTTTATGCTTCTGGCGTTGACTTCTTAGGTCCTAACTATTGGATCTGGTGAAGCAACGACCTAGGGTGAAGCATAGGTTGCCCGGAACGAAGAACTGACCATAACTTTCATACTGGTTGCAATTATTCGTTTTATACCGTGGAAAAACTGTTGTATTTATATTGTATTTTATGCGTCTCGAGTTGTTTTCTAAGGCCCTAACTATTCGGCCTGGTGGAACAACGCCCTAGAGTGAAGCCTAGGTTGCACGGAACGTAGAAATGACCATATCTTTCACACTGGTTGCAATTATTCCTGTTATACGATGGAAAAACTGTTGTATTTATATTGCAGTTTATACTTATGGCGTTGACTTCTTAGTCCCTAACTATTCGATCTGGTGGAACAACGCCCTAGAGTGAAGCCTAGGTTGCCCGGAACGTAGAAATCACCATTACCTTCAGGCATTTTGCAATTGTTCCTGTCATACGATGGAAAATCTGTTGTATTTATATTGTATTTTAACCTTCTGGCGTTGACTTCTAAGGCCGTAGCTATTCGATGTGGTGCAGCAACGCCCTGGAGTGAAGCCTAGGTTGCCCTGATCGTAGAAATGACCATATCTTTCACACTGGTTGCTATTATTCCTGTTATACGATGGAAAAGCTGTGGTATTTTTATTGTATTTTATGCTTCGGGCGTTGACTTCTAAGGCCGTAGCAATTCGATCTGGTATAGCAACGCCCTAGAGTTAAGTGTAGGATGCCCCGAACATAGAAATGACCATAACTTTCATACTGGTTGCAATTATTCGTTTAATACGATGGAAAAACTATTGTACTTATATTGTATTTAATGCTTCTGGCGTTGACTTCTAAGGCCACAGCTACTCGATGTGGTGGAGCAACGCCATAGCGTGAAGCCTAGGTTGCCCGTATTGTAGAATTGACCATATCTTTCATACTGGTTGCAATTATTCCTGTAATACGATGGAATAACTGTTGTATTTATATTGTATTTTATGCTTCTGGCGTTGACTTCTTAGGCCCTAACTATTCGATCTGGTCGGACAATGCCCTAGAGTGAAGCCTAGGTTGCCCGGAACGTAGAAATGACCATACCTTTCACACTGATTACAATTATTCCTGTTATACGATGGAAAAACTGTTGTATTTCTATTGTATTTTATGCTTCTGGCGTTGTCTTCTTAGGCCTAACTATTCGATCTGTTGGAGCAACGCCCTAGGGTGAAGCGTAGGTTGCCCGGAACGTAGAACTGATCATAACTTTCATACTGGTAGCAATTATTCGTTTTATACCGTGGAAAAACTGTTGTACCTATATTGTATTTTTTGCGTCTGCAGTTGTTTTCTGAGACCCTAACTATTCGACCTGGTGGACCAACGTCCTAGAGTGAAGACTAGGTTGCCCGGAACGTAGAAATGGCCATATCTTTCACACTGTTTGCAATTACTCCTGTTATACGACTGAAAAACTGTTGTATTTATATTGTATTTTATGCTTCTGGCGTTGACTTCTAAGGCCGCAGCTATTCGATGTGGTGGAGCAACGTCCTAGAGTGAAGCCTAGGTTGCCCGGAACGTAGAAATGACCATACCTTTCACACTGATTGCAATTATTCCTGTTATACGATGGAAGAACTGTTGTATTTCTATTGTATTTTATGCTTCTGGCGTTGACTTCTTAGGCCCTAACTATTCGATCTGGTGGAGCAACGACCTAGGGTGAAGCATAGGTTGCCTGGAACGTAGAACTGACCATAACTTTCATACTGGTTGCAATTATTCGTTTTATACCGTGGAAAAACTGTTGTATTTATATTGTATTTTATGCGTCTCGAGTTGTTTTCTAAGGCCCTAACTATTCGGCCTGGTGGACCAACGCCCTAGAGTGAAGCCTAGGTTGCACGGAACGTAGAAATGCCCATTACTTTCACACTGGTTGTAATTATTCCTGTTATACGATGGAATAACTGTTGTATTTTTATTTTATTTTGTGCTTCTGGCGTTGACTTCTAAGGCCCTAGCTATTCGTTCTGTTGGAGCAAAGCCAAAGAGTGAAGCCTAGGTTACCCGGAACGTAGAAATGATCAGTACTTTCACACTGGTTGCAATTATTCGTATTATACGATGGAAAAACTGTTGTATTTATATTGCATTTTATGCTCCTGGTGTAGACTTCTTAGGCCCTAGCTATTGGATCTGAAGGAACAACGTCCTGGAGTGAAGCCTAGGTTGCCGGGAACGTAGAAATGACTATAACCTTCATACTGATTGCAATTGTTCGTCTTATACGATGGAAAAATTGTTGTGCTTATATTGTATGTTATGCCTCTGGCGTTGACTCCTAATGCCGTAGCTATTCGATGTGGTGGAGCGACGCCCTAGCGTGAAGCCTAGGTTGCCCGGAACGTAGCAATAACCATTACTTCCACACTGTTTGCAATTATTCATTTTATGCAATGGAAAAACTGTTGTATTTATATAGTATTTTACAGTTCTGGCGTTGACTTCTAAGGCCGTAGCTATTCGATCTGGTGGAGCAAGGCCCTAGAGCGAAACCTAGGTTGCCCGGTACGTAGAAATGACCTTTACTTTCACACTGTCTGCAAATATAGATTATATACGATGGAAGAGCTGTTGTATTTATATTGTATTTTATGCTTCTGGCGTTCACTTCTTAGGCCCTAACTATTCGATCTGGTGGGACAATGCCCTAGAGTGAAGCCTAGGTTGCCCGGAACGTATAAATGACCATAGCTTTCACACTGGTTGCAATTATTCGTTTTATACAATGGAAAAACTGTTCTATTTATTTTGTATTTTATGCTTCGGGCGTTGACTTCTAAGGCCCTAACTATTCCATCTGGTGGAGCAACGCCCTAGAGTTAAGTCTAGGATGCCCCGAACGTAGAAATGACCATAACTTTCATACTGGTTGCAATTATTCGTTTAATACGATGGAAAAACTATTGTACTTATATTGTATTTAATGCTTCTGGCGTTGACTTCTAAGGCCACAGCTACTCGATGTGGTCGAACAACGCCCTAGAGTGAAGCCTAGGTTGCCCGTATTGTAGAATTGACCATATCTTTCATACTGGTTGCAATTATTCCTGCAATACGATGGAATAACTGTTGTATTTATATTCTATTTTATGCTTCTGGCGTTGACTTCTAAGGCCCCAGCTATTCGATCTGGTGGTGCAACGGTCTAGGGTGAAGCCTAGGTTGCCCGGAACTTAGAAGTGACCATAACCTTCACTCTGGTGTTTATTATTCCTGTTATACGATAGAAAAACTGTTGTATTTTTATTCTACTTTATGCGTCGGGCGTTGACTTCTAAGGCCGTAGCTATTCGATCTGGTATAGCAACGCCCTAGGGTGAAGCCTAGCTTGCCCGGAACGTAGAAATGACCATAACTTTCATACTGGTTGCAATTATTCGTTTTATACCGTGGAAAAACTGTTGTGTTTATATTGTATTTTATGCGTCTGGAGTTGTTTTCTAAGGCCCTAACTATGCGACCAGATGGACCAACGGCCTAGAGTGAAGCCTAGGTTGCACGGAACGTAAAAATGCCCATAACTTTCATACTGGTTGCAATTATTCGTTTTATACCGTGGAAAAACTGTTGTATTTTTATTGTATTTTATGCGTCTGGAGTTGTTTTCTAAGGCCCCAACTATTCGACCTGGTGGAACAACGCCCTAGACTGAAGCCTAGGTTGCCCGGAACGTAGAAATGACCATCACCTTCACACTGGTTGCAATTATTCCTGTTATATGATGGAAAAGCTGTTGTATCTATTTTGTATTTTATGCTTCTGGCGTTGACTTCTTATGTCCTAACTATTGGATCTGGTGGAGCAACGACTGAGACTGAAGCCTAGGTTGCCCGGAACGTAGAAATGACCATAATTTTCATACGGATTGCAATTACTCGTTTTATACGATGGAAAAACTGTTGTATTTATATTGTATTTTATGCTTCTGGTGTAGACTTCTTAGGCCCTACCTATTCGATCTGGAGGAACAACGCCCTAGAGTGAAGCCTAGGTTGCCCGGAACGTAGAAATGGCCGTATTTTTCATACTGGTTGCAATTATTCGTTTTATACCGTGGAAAAACTGTTGTATTTATATTGTATTTTATGAGTCTGGAGTTGTTTTCTGAGGCCCTAACTTTTCGACCTGGTGGTCCAACGCCCTAGAGTGAAGCCTAGGTTGCCCGGAACGTAGAAGTGACCATTACCTTCACACTGTTTGCGATTAATCATTTTATACGATGGTAAAACGGTTGTATTTGTTTTGTATTTTATGCTTCTGGCATTGACTTCTAAGGCCCTAGCTATTCCATCTGGTGGAGCAACGACCTAGAGTGGAGCCTAGGTCGCCCGAAACGTGGAAATGACCATTACTTTCACTCTGGTTGCAATTATTCCAGCTATACGATGGACAAACTGTTCGATTTTGGTTGTACTTTATACTTCTGGCGTTGACTTCTAAGGCCCTATGTTTTCGATCTGGTGTAGAAATGCCTCAGAGTTAAGTCTAGGATGCCCGCAACGTAGAAATGTCTATTACTTTCACACTGGTTGCAATTATCCGTTTTATACGATGGAAAAACTGTTGTACATATGTCGTATTTTATGCTTCTGGCGTTGACTTCTTAGGCCCTAACTATTCGATCAGGTGGAGCAACGCCCTAGGGTGAAGCCTAGGTTGCGCGGAACGTAGAAATGACCATCACTTTCACACTGGTTGCAATTATTCTTGTTATACGATGGAAAAACTGTTGTATTTATTTTGTATTTTATGCCTCTGGCGTTAACTCCTAAGGCCGTAGCTATTCGATGTGGTGGAGCAACGCCCTATGGTGAAGCCTAGGTTGCCCGGAACGTAGAAATGGCCATTGCCTTCACACTGTTTGCAAATATACATTATATACGATGGAAAAGCAGTTGTATCTATTTTGTATTTTATGCTTCTGGCGCTGATTTCTTAGGTCCTAACTATTGGATCTGGTGGAGCAACGCCCAGGGGTGAAGCCTAGGTTGCGCGGAACGTAGAAATGACCATAACTTTCAAACTGGTTTCAATTATTCGTTTTATACAATGGAAAAACTGTTCTATTTATTTTGTATTTTATGCTTCGGGCGTTGACTTCTAAGGCCCTAACTATTCGAACTGGTGGTGCAACGCCCTAGAGTGAAGCCTAGGATGCCCGCAACGTAGGAATGACCATATTTTTCACACTGGTTGCAATTATTCTTGTTATACGATGGAAAAACTGTTGTATTTATTTTGTATTTTATGCCTCTGGCGTTGACTCCTAAGGCCGTAGCCATTCGTTGTGGTGGAGCAACGCCCTAGAGTGAAGCCTAGGTTGCCCGGAACGTAGACATGACCATGTCTTTCACACTGGTTGCAATTATTCCTGCTATACGATGGAAAAACTGTTGTACTTATATTATATTTTATGCTTCAGGCGTTGACTTCTAAGGGCGTAGCTATTCGATGTGGTGGAGGAACGCCCTAGAGTGAAGCCTAGGTTGCCCGGAAAGTAGAAATGACCATTACCTCCACACTGTTTGCAATTATTCATTTTATACAATGGAAAAACTGTTGTATTTATATTGTTTTTTATAGTTATGGCGTTGACCTCTAAGGCCGTAACTATTCGATGTGGTGGAGCAATGCCCTAGAGTGATGCCTAGGATGCCCGCAACGTAGTAATGACCATATTTTTCACACAGTTTGCAATTATTCCTGTTATACGATTGAAAAACTGTTGTATTTATATTGTATTTTATGCTTCTGGCATTGACTTCTTAGGCCCTAACTATTCGATCTGGTGGAGAAACGCCCTAGGGTGAAGTCTAGGTTGCCCGGAACGTAGAAATGACCATAACTAACAGACTGGTTGCAATTATTCGTTTTATACGATGCATAGACTGTTGTATTTATATTGTATTTTATAGTTATGACGTTGTCTTCTAGGGCCGTAGCTATTCGATGTGGTGGAGCAATGCCCTAGAGTGATGCCTAGGATGGCCGCAACGTAGAAATGACCATATTTTTCACAGTGTTTGCAATTATTCCTGTTATACGATTGAAAAACTGTTGTATTTATATTGTATTTTATGCTTCTGGCGTTGACTTCTTATGTCCTAACTATTGGATCTGGTGGAGCAACGACTGAGACTGAAGCCTAGGTTGCCCGGAACGTAGAAATGACCATAATTTTCATACGGATTGCAATTACTCGTTTTATACGATGGAAAAACTGTTGTATTTATATTGTATTTTATGCTTCTGGTGTAGACTTCTTAGGCCCTACCTATTCGATCTGGAGGAACAACGCCCTAGAGTGAAGCCTAGGTTGCCCGGAACGTAGAAATGGCCGTATTTTTCATACTGGTTGCAATTATTCGTTTTATACCGTGGAAAAACTGTTGTATTTATATTGTATTTTATGAGTCTGGAGTTGTTTTCTGAGGCCCTAACTTTTCGACCTGGTGGTCCAACGCCCTAGAGTGAAGCCTAGGTTGCCCGGAACGTAGAAGTGACCATTACCTTCACACTGTTTGCGATTAATCATTTTATACGATGGTAAAACGGTTGTATTTGTTTTGTATTTTATGCTTCTGGCATTGACTTCTAAGGCCCTAGCTATTCCATCTGGTGGAGCAACGACCTAGAGTGGAGCCTAGGTCGCCCGAAACGTGGAAATGACCATTACTTTCACTCTGGTTGCAATTATTCCAGCTATACGATGGACAAACTGTTCGATTTTGGTTGTACTTTATACTTCTGGCGTTGACTTCTAAGGCCCTATGTTTTCGATCTGGTGTAGAAATGCCTCAGAGTTAAGTCTAGGATGCCCGCAACGTAGAAATGTCTATTACTTTCACACTGGTTGCAATTATCCGTTTTATACGATGGAAAAACTGTTGTACATATGTCGTATTTTATGCTTCTGGCGTTGACTTCTTAGGCCCTAACTATTCGATCAGGTGGAGCAACGCCCTAGGGTGAAGCCTAGGTTGCGCGGAACGTAGAAATGACCATCACTTTCACACTGGTTGCAATTATTCTTGTTATACGATGGAAAAACTGTTGTATTTATTTTGTATTTTATGCCTCTGGCGTTAACTCCTAAGGCCGTAGCTATTCGATGTGGTGGAGCAACGCCCTATGGTGAAGCCTAGGTTGCCCGGAACGTAGAAATGGCCATTGCCTTCACACTGTTTGCAAATATACATTATATACGATGGAAAAGCAGTTGTATCTATTTTGTATTTTATGCTTCTGGCGCTGATTTCTTAGGTCCTAACTATTGGATCTGGTGGAGCAACGCCCAGGGGTGAAGCCTAGGTTGCGCGGAACGTAGAAATGACCATAACTTTCAAACTGGTTTCAATTATTCGTTTTATACAATGGAAAAACTGTTCTATTTATTTTGTATTTTATGCTTCGGGCGTTGACTTCTAAGGCCCTAACTATTCGAACTGGTGGTGCAACGCCCTAGAGTGAAGCCTAGGATGCCCGCAACGTAGGAATGACCATATTTTTCACACTGGTTGCAATTATTCTTGTTATACGATGGAAAAACTGTTGTATTTATTTTGTATTTTATGCCTCTGGCGTTGACTCCTAAGGCCGTAGCCATTCGTTGTGGTGGAGCAACGCCCTAGAGTGAAGCCTAGGTTGCCCGGAACGTAGACATGACCATGTCTTTCACACTGGTTGCAATTATTCCTGCTATACGATGGAAAAACTGTTGTACTTATATTATATTTTATGCTTCAGGCGTTGACTTCTAAGGGCGTAGCTATTCGATGTGGTGGAGGAACGCCCTAGAGTGAAGCCTAGGTTGCCCGGAAAGTAGAAATGACCATTACCTCCACACTGTTTGCAATTATTCATTTTATACAATGGAAAAACTGTTGTATTTATATTGTTTTTTATAGTTATGGCGTTGACCTCTAAGGCCGTAACTATTCGATGTGGTGGAGCAATGCCCTAGAGTGATGCCTAGGATGCCCGCAACGTAGTAATGACCATATTTTTCACACAGTTTGCAATTATTCCTGTTATACGATTGAAAAACTGTTGTATTTATATTGTATTTTATGCTTCTGGCATTGACTTCTTAGGCCCTAACTATTCGATCTGGTGGAGAAACGCCCTAGGGTGAAGTCTAGGTTGCCCGGAACGTAGAAATGACCATAACTAACAGACTGGTTGCAATTATTCGTTTTATACGATGCATAGACTGTTGTATTTATATTGTATTTTATAGTTATGACGTTGTCTTCTAGGGCCGTAGCTATTCGATGTGGTGGAGCAATGCCCTAGAGTGATGCCTAGGATGGCCGCAACGTAGAAATGACCATATTTTTCACAGTGTTTGCAATTATTCCTGTTATACGATTGAAAAACTGTTGTATTTATATTGTATTTTATGCTTCTGGCGTTGACTTCTAAGGCCGCAGCTATTCGATGTGGTGGAGCAACGCCCTAGAGTGAAGCCTAGGTTGCCCGGAACGTAGAAATGTCCATACCTTTCACACTGGTTGCAATTATTCCTGTTATACAATGGAAAAACTGTTGTATTTATATTGTATTTTATGCTTCTGGCGTTGACTTCCTGGGCCCTAACTATTCGGTCAGGTGGAGCAACGCCCTAGGGTGAAGCCTAGCTTGCCCGGAACGTAGAAATGACCATAACTCTCATACTGGTTGCAATTATTCGTTTTATACGATGGAAAAGCTGTTGTATTAATTTTGGATTTGGTGCTTCTGGCGTTGACTTCTAAGGCCCTAACTATTCGATGTGGTTGAGCAACGCCCTAGAGTGAAGCCTAGATAGCCCGGAACGTAGAAATGACCATAACTTTCATACTGGTTGCAATTATTCGTTTTATACGATGGAAAAACTGTTGTATTTATATTGTATTTTATGCTTCAGCGTTGACTTCTTAGGCCCTAACTATTCGCTCTGGTGGAACAACGCCCTAGGGTGATGCCTAGGTTGCCCGGATCGTAGAAATGACCATCACTTTCACACTAGTTGCAATTATCCCTCTTATATGATGGAAAAACTGTTGTATCTATTTTGTATTTTATGCTTCTGGCGTTGACTTCTTAGGTCCTAACTATTGGATCTGGTGGAGCAACGCCCTAGAGTGAAGCCTAGGTTGCACGGAACGTAGAAGTGCGCATTACTTTCACACTGACTGTAACTATTACTGTTATACGATGGAATAACTGTTGTATTTATATTTTACTTTATGCTTCTGGCGTTGACTTCTAAGGCCCTAGCTATTCGATCTGGTGGTGCAACGCCCTAGAGTGAAGCCTAGGTTGCCCGGAACATAGAAATGGCCATCACTTTCACACAGGGTGCAATTATTCCTGTTAGGTGATGGAAAAACTGTTGTATCTATTTTGTATTTTATGCTTCTGGCGTTGACTTCTTAGGTCATAACTATTGGATCTGGTGGAGCAACGACCTAGGGTGAAGCCTAGGTTGCCCGGAACGTAGAAATGCCCATTACTTTCACACCGGTTGTAATTATTCCTGTTATACGATGGAATAACTGTTGCCTTTTTACTTTATTTTTTGTTTCTGGCGTTGACTTCTAAGGCCTGAGCTATTCGATGTGGTGGAGCAACGCCCTAGAGTGAAGCCTAGGTTACCGGGAACATAGAAATGACCAGGACTTTCACACTGGTTGCAGTTATTCATGTTATACGATGGAAAAACTGTTGCATTTTTATTGTATTTTATGCCTCTGGCGTTGACTTCTAAGGCCCTAACTATTCGATCTGGTGGAGCAACGCTCTAGAGTGAAGCCTAGGTTGCCCTGAACGTAGAAATGACCATTACCTTCACACTGCTTGGAATTATACATTTTATACGATGGAAAAATTGTTGTGCTTATATTGTATGTTATGCCTCTGGCGTTCACTCCTAATGCCGTAGCTGTTCGATGTGGTGGAGCAACGCCCTAGCGTGAAGCCTAGGTTGCCCGGAACGTAGAAATAACCATTACTTCCACACTGTTTGCAATTATTCATTTTATACAAAAGAAAAACTGTTGTATTTATATTGTATTTTATAGTTCTGGCGTTGACTTCTAAGGCCGTAGCTATTCGATCTGGTGGAGCAAGGCCCTAGAGCGAAACCTAGGTTGCCCGGTACGTAGAAATGGCCTTTACTTTCACACTGTTTGCAAATATACATTATATACGATGGAAAAGCTGTTGTATTTTTATTGTATTTTATGCTTCTGGGGTTGACTTCTAAGTCCCTAGCTATTCGATCTGGCAGAGCAGCGCCCTACAGCGAAACTTAGGTTGCCCGGTACGTAGAAATGACCTTTACTTTCACACTGTTTGCAAATATACATTATATACGATGGAAGAGCTGTTGTATTTATATTGTATTTTATGCTTCTGGCGTTGACTTCTTAGGCCCTAACTATTCGATCTGGTCGGACAATGCCCTAGAGTGAAGCCTAGGTTGCCCGGAACGTATAAATGACCATAGCTTTCACACTGGTTGCAATTATTCCTTTTATACAATGGAAAAACTGTTCTATTTGTTTTGTATTTTATGCTTCGGGCGTTGACTTCTATGGCCCTAACTATTCGATCTGGTGGAGCAACGCTCTAGAGTGAAGCCTAGGTTGCCCTGAACGTAGAAATGACCATTACCTTCACACTGCTTGGAATTATACATTTTATACGATGGAAAAATTGTTGTGCTCATATTGTATGTTATGCCTCTGGCGTTGACTCCTAATGCCGTAGCTGTTCGATGTGGTGGAGCAACGCCCTAGCGTGAAGCCTAGGTTGCCCGGAACGTAGAAATAACCATTACTTCCACACTGTTTGCAATTATTCATTTTATACAATGGAAAAACTGTTGTATTTATATTGTATTTTATAGTTATGGCGTTGAGTTCTAAGGCCGTAGCTATTCGATGTGGTGCAGCAACGCCCTGGAGTGAAGCCTAGGTTGCCCTGATCGTAGAAATGACCATATCTTTCACACTGGTTGCTATTATTCCTGTTATACGATGGAAAAGCTGTGGTATTTTTATTGTATTTTATGCTTCGGGCGTTGACTTCTAAGGCCGTAGCAATTCGATCTGGTATAGCAACGCCCTAGAGTTAAGTGTAGGATGCCCCGAACATAGAAATGACCATATCTTTCATACTGGTTGCAATTATTCCTGTAATACGATGGAATAACTGTTGTATTTATATTGTATTTTATGCTTCTGGCGTTGACTTCTTAGGCCCTAACTATTCGATCAGGTGGAGCAACGCCCTAGGGTGAAGCCTAGGTTGCGCGGAACGTAGAAATGACCATCACTTTCACACTGGTTGCAATTATTCTTGTTATACGATGGAAAAACTGTTGTATTTATTTTGTATTTTATGCCTCTGGCGTTGACTCCTAAGGCCGTAGCCATTCGTTGTGGTGGAGCAACGCCCTAGAGTGAAGCCTAGGTTGCCCGGAACGTAGACATGACCATGTCTTTCACACTGGTTGCAATTATTCCTGCTATACGATGGAAAAACTGTTGTACTTATATTATATTTTATGCTTCAGGCGTTGACTTCTAAGGGCGTAGCTATTCGATGTGGTGGAGGAACGCCCTAGAGTGAAGCCTAGGTTGCCCGGAAAGTAGAAATGACCATTACCTCCACACTGTTTGCAATTATTCATTTTATACAATGGAAAAACTGTTGTATTTATATTGTTTTTTATAGTTATGGCGTTGACCTCTAAGGCCGTAGCTATTCGATGTGGTGGAGCAATGCCCTAGAGTGATGCCTAGGATGCCCGCAACGTAGAAATGACCATATTTTTCACACAGTTTGCAATTATTCCTGTTATACGATTGAAAAACTGTTGTATTTATATTGTATTTTATGCTTCTGGCATTGACTTCTTAGGCCCTAACTATACGATCTGGTGGAGAAACGCCCTAGGGTGAAGTCTAGGTTGCCCCGAACGTAGAAATGACCATAACTAACAGACTGGCTGCAATTATTCGTTTTATACGATGCATAGACTGTTGTATTTATATTGTATTTTATAGTTATGGCGTTGTCTTCTAGGGCCGTAGCTATTCGATGTGGTGGTGCAATGCCCTAGAGTGATGCCTAGGATGGCCGCAACGTAGAAATGACCATATTTTTCACAGTGTTTGCAATTATTCCTGTTATACGATTGAAAAACTGTTGTATTTATATTGTATTTTATGCTTCTGGCGTTGACTTCTAAGGCCGCAGCTATTCGATGTGGTGGAGCAACGCCCTAGAGTGAAGCCTAGGTTGCCCGGAACGTAGAAATGACCATACCTTTCACACTGGTAGCAATTATTCCTGTTATACAATGGAAAAACTGTTGTATTTATATTGTATTTTATGCTTCTGGCGTTGACTTCCTGGGCCCTAACTATTCGGTCAGGTGGAGCAACGCCCTAGGGTGAAGCCTAGGTTGCCCGGAACGTAGAAATGACCGTAACTTTCATACTGGTTGCAATTATTCGTTTTATACGATGGAAAAACTGTTGTATTTATATTGTTTTTTATGCTTCAGCGTTGACTTCTTAGGCCCTAACTATTCGCTCTGGTGGAACAACGCCCTAGGGTGATGCCTAGGTTGCCCGGATCGTAGAAATGACCATTACTTGCACACTGGATGCAATTATTCGTTTTATACGATGGAAAAACTGTTGTATTTATTTTGTATTTTAGGCTTCTGGCATTGACTTCTTATGCCCTAACTATTCGATCTGGTGGAGAAACGCCCTAGGGTGTAGTCTAGGTTACCCGGAACGTAGAAATGACCATAGCTATCAGACTGGTTGCAATTATTCGTTTTATACGATGTATAGACTGTTGTATTTATATTGTATTTTATAGTTATGGCGTTGTCTTCTAGGGCCCTAACTATTGGATCTGGTGGACCAACGCCCTAGAGTGAAGCCTAGGTTGCCCGGAACGTAGAAATGGCCATTACTTCCACACTGTTTGCAATTATTCATATTATACAGTCTAAAAACTGTTGTATTTATATAGTATTTTATGCTTCTGGCGTTGACTTCTAAGGCCCTAACTATTCGATGTGGTGGAGCAGCGCCCTAGAGTGAAGCCTAGGTTGCCCGGAACGTAGAAATGACCATAACTTTCACACTGGTTGCAATTATTTCTGTTATACAAGGGAAAACTGTTGTATTTATATTGCATTTTATGCTTCTGGCGTTGACTTCTAAGGCCCTAACTATTCGATGTGGTGGAGCAGCGCCCTAGAGTGAAGCCTAGGTTGCCCGGAACGTAGAAATGACCATAACTTTCACACTGGTTGCAATTATTTCTGTTATACAAGGGAAAACTGTTGTATTTATATTGCATTTTATGCTTCTGGCGTTGACTTCTTACGCCCTAACTATTCGATCTGGTGGAGCAACGACCTAGGTTGAAGCATAGGTTGCCCGGAACGTAGAACTGACCATAACTTTCATACTGGTTGCGATTATTCATTTTATACGAAGGTAAAACTGTTGTACATATATCGTATTTTATGCTTCTGGCGTTGACTTCTTAGGCCCTAACTATTCGCTCTGGTGGAACAACGCCCTAGAGTGAAGCCTAGATAGCCCGGAACGTAGAAATGACCATTACTTGCACACTGGTTGCAATTATTCGTTTTATACGATGGAAAAACTGTTGTATTTATATTGTATTTTATGCTTCAGCGTTGACTTCTTAGGCCCTAACTATTCGCTCTGGTGGAACAACGCCCTAGGGTGATGCCTAGGTTGCCCGGATCGTAGAAATGACCATTACTTGCACACTGGATGCAATTATTCGTTTTATACGATGGAAAAACTGTTGTATTTATTTTGTATTTTAGGCTTCTGGCATTGACTTCTTAGGCCCTAATTATTCGATCTGGTGGAGAAACGCCCTAGGGTGTAGTCTAGGTTACCCGGAACGTAGAAATGACCATAACTATCAGACTGGTTGCAATTATTCGTTTTATACGATGTATAGACTGTTGTATTTATATTGTATTTTATAGTTATGGCGTTGTCTTCTAGGGCCGTAGCTATTCGATGTGGTTGAGCAACGCCCTAGAGTGAAGCCTAGGTTGCCCGGAACGTAGAAATGACCATTACTTCCACACTGTTTGCAATTATACGTATTATACAGTGGAACAACTGTTGTATTTATATGGCATTTTATGCTTCTGGCATTGACGTCTAAGGCCCTAACTATTCGCTGTGGTGGAGCAACGCCCTAGAGTGAAACCTAGGTTGCCCTGAACGTAGAAATGACCATAGCTTTCACACTGGTTGCAATTATTCCTGTTATACAAGGGAAAAACTGTTGTATTTATATTGTATTTTATGCTACTGGCCTTGACTTCTTAGGCCCTAACTATTCGATCTGGTGGAGCAACGCCCTAGGGTGAAGCCTAGGTTGCCCTGAACGTAGAAATAACCATAACTTTAATACTGGTTGCAATTATTCGTTTTATACAATGTAAAAACTGTTGTATTTATATAGTATTTTATGCTTCAGGCGTTGACTTCTTAGGCCCTAACTATTCGCTCTGGTGGAACAACGCCCTAGAGTGATGCCTAGGTCGCCCGGATCGTAGAAATGACCATTACTTGCACACTGGATGCAATTATCGTTTTACACGATGGAAAAACTGTTGTATTTATTTTGTATTTGGTGCTCCTGGCGTTGACTTCTTAGGCCCTAACTATTGGATCTGGTGGACCAACGCCCTAGAGTGAAGCCTAGGTTGCCCGGAACGTAGAAATGGCCATTACTTCCACACTGTTTGCAATTATTCATATTATACAGTCTAAAAACTGTTGTATTTATATAGTATTTTATGCTTCTAGCATTGACTTCTAAGGCCCTAACTATTCGATGTGGTGGAGCAGCGCCCTAGAGTGAAGCCTAGGTTGCCCGGAACGTAGAAATGACCATAACTTTCACACTGGTTGCAATTATTTCTGTTATACAAGGGAAAACTGTTGTATTTATATTGTATTTTATGCTTCTGGCGTTGACTTCTTAGGCCCTAACTATTCGATCTGGTGGAGCAACGCACTAGAGTGAAGCCTAGGTGGCACGGAACGTAGAAATGACCATAACTTTCACACTGGTTTCAATTATTCGTTTTATACAATGGAAAAACTGTTCTATTTACTTTGTATTTTATGCTTCGGGCGTTGACTTCCAAGGCCCTAACTATTCGATCTGGTGGTGCAACGCCCTAGAGTGAAGCCTAGGATGCCCGCAACGTAGAAATGACCATATTTTTCACACTGGTTGCAATTATTCTTGTTATACGATGGAAAAACTGTTGTATTTATTTTGTATTTTATGCTTCAGGCGTTGACTTCCTAGGCCCTAACTATTCGCTCTGGTGGAACAACGTCCTAGTGTGAAGCCTAGGTTGCCCGGAACGTAGAAGTGACCATTACCTTCACACTGTTTGCGATTATTCATTTTATACGATGGTAAAACTGTTGTACATATATCGTATTTTATGCTTCTGGCGTTGACTTCTTAGGCCCTAACTATTCGCTCTGGTGGAACAACGCCCTAGAGTGAAGCCTAGATAGCCCGGAACGTAGAAATGACCATTACTTGCACACTGGTTGCAATTATTCGTTTTATACGATGGAAAAACTGTTGTATTTATATTGTATTTTATGCTTCAGCGTTGACTTCTTAGGCCCTAACTATTCGCTCTGGTGGAACAACGCCCTAGGGTGATGCCTAGGTTGCCCGGATCGTAGAAATGACCATTACTTGCACACTGGATGCAATTATTCGTTTTATACGATGGAAAAACTGTTGTATTTATTTTGTATTTAAGGCTTCTGGCATTGACTTCTTAGGCCCTAACTATTCGATCTGGTGGAGAAACGCCCTAGAGTGAAGCCTAGGTTGCCCGGAACGTAGAAATGACCATTACTTCCACACTGTTTGCAATTATACGTATTATACAGTGGAACAACTGTTGTATTTATATGGCATTTTATGATTCTGGCATTGACGTCTAAGGCCCTACCTATTCGCTGTGGTGGAGCAACGCCCTAGAGTGAAGCCCAGTTTGCGCGGAACGTAGAAATGACCATACCTTTCACACTGGTTGCAATTATTCCTGTTATACAAGGGAAAAACTGTTGTATTTATATTGTATTTTATGCTTCTGGCGTTGACTTCCTGGGCCCTAACTATTCTATCTGGAGGAGCAACGCCCTAGAGTGATTACTAGGTTGCCTGGAACGCAGAAATAGCCATCACTTTCACACTGGTGGCAATTATTCCTGTTATACGATGGACAAACTGTTGGATTTTTAATGTACTTTATGCTTCTGGCGTTGCCTTCTAAGGCCATATGTATTTGATCTGGTGGAGCAATGTCTCAGTGTTAAGAGTTTGATGCCCGGAACGCAGAAATGGCCATTACTTTCACACTGGTTGCAATTACTCATTTTATATGATGGAAAAACTGTTGTACATATATCGTATTTTATGCTTCTGGCATTGACTTCTTAGGCCCTAACTATTCGATATGGTGGAGCAACGCCCTAGCGTGAAGCCTAGGTTGCCCGGAACGTAGAAATGGCCATTGCCTTCACACTGTTTGCAAATATACATTATATACGATGGAAAAGCTGGTGTATCTATTTTGTATTTTATGATTCTGACGCTGATTTCTTAGGTCCTAACTATTGGATCTGGTGGAGCAACACCCAGGGGTGAAGCCTAGGTTGCGCGGAACGTAGAAATAACCATACCTTTCACACTGGTTTCAATTATTCGTTTTATACAATGGAAAAACTGTTCTATTTATTTTGTATTTTATGTTTCGGGCGTTGACTTCTAAGACCCTAACTATTCGATCAGGTGGTGCAACGCCCTAGAGTGAAGCCTAGGATGCCCGCAACGTAGAAATGACCATATTTTTCACACTGGTTGCAATTATTCTTGTTATACGATGGAAAAACTGTTGTATTTATTTTGTATTTTATGCTTCAGGCGTTGACTTCTTAGGCCCCAACTATTCGCTCTGGTGGAACAACGCCCTAGTGTGAAGCCTAGGTTGCCCGGAACGTAGAAGTGACCATTACCTTCACACTGTTTGCGATTATTCATTTTATACGATGGTAAAACTGTTGTACATATATCGTATTTTATGCTTCTGGCGTTGACTTCTTAGGCCCTAACTATTCGGTCAGGTGGAGCAACGCCTTAGGGTGAAGCCTAGGTTTCCCGGAACGTAGAAATGACCATAACTTTCATACTGGTTGCAATTATTCGTTTTATACGATGGAAAAACTGTTGTATTAATTTTGGATTTGGTGCTTCTGGCGTTGACTTCTAAGGCCCTAACTATTCGATGTGGTTGAGCAACGCCCTGGAGTGAAGCCTAGATTGCTAGGAACGTAGAAATGACCATAACTTTGATACTGGTTGCAATTATTCGTTTTATACGATGGAAAAACTGTTGTAATTATATTGTATTTTATGCTTCAGCGATGACTTCTTAGGCCCTAACTATTCGCTCTGGTGGAACAACGCCCTAGGGTGATGCCTAGGTTGCCCGGATCGTAGAAATGACCATTACTTGCACACTGGTTGCAATTATTCGTTTTATACGATGGAAAAACTGTTGTATTTATTTTATATTTGGTGCTTCTGGCGTTGACTTCTTAGGCCCTAACTATTGGATCTGGTGGACCAACACCCTAGAGTGAAGCCTAGGTTGCCCGGAACGTAGAAATGACCATTACTTCCACACTGTTTGCAATTATTCATATCATACAGTGGAAAAACTGTTGTATTTATGTGGTTTTTTATAGTTATGGCGTTGACTTCTAAGGCCGTAGCCATTCGATGTGGTGGAGCAATGCCCTAGAGTGAAGCCTAGGATGCCCGCAACGTAGAAATGACCATATTTTTCACACTGTTTGCAATTATTCCTGTTATACGATGGACAAACTGTTGGATTTTTAATGTACTTTATGCTTCTGGCGTTGACTTCTAAGGCCCTATGTATTCGATCTGGTGGAGCAATGTCTCAGTGTGAAGTCTAGGATTCCCGGAACGTAGAAATGGCCGTTACATTCGCACTGGTTGCAATTACTCATTTTATGCGATGGAAAAACTGTTGTACATATATCGTATTTTATGCTTCTGGCATTGACTTCTTAGGCCCTAACTATTCGATCTGGTGGAGCAACGCCCTAGAGTGAAGCCTAGGATGCCCGCAACGTAGAAATGACCATATCTTTCACACTGTTTGCAATTATTCCTGTTATACGATTGAAAAACTGTTTTATCTATATTGTGTTTTATGCTTCTGGCGTTGACTTCTAAGGCCGCAGCTATTCGATCTGGTGGAGCAACGCTCGATAGTGAAGCCTAGGTTGCCCAGAACTGACAAATAACCATCACCTTCACTCTGGTTGCAATTATTCCTGTTATACGATGGAAAAACTGTGTTATTTATATTGTATTTTATGCTTCTGGCGTAGGCTTCTTAGGCCCTAACTATTCGATCAGGTGGAGCAACGCCCTAGTGTGTAGCCTAGGTTGCCCGGAACGTAGAAATGACCATAACTTTCATACTGGTTGCAATTATTCGTTTTATACGATGGAAAAACTGTTGTATTAATTTTGTATTTGGTGCCTCTGGCGTTGACTTCTTAGGCCCTAACTATTCGAAGTGGTTGAACAACGCCCTAGAGTGAAGCCTAGATTGCCCGGAACGTAGAAATGACCATAGCTTTCATACTGGTTGCAATTATTCGTTTTATACGATGGAAAAACTGTTGTATTTATTTTGTATTTGGTGCTCCTGGCGTTGACTTCTTAGGCCCTAGCTATTGGATCTGGTGCGGCAGCGCCCTAGGGTGAAGCCTAGGTTGCCCGGAACGTGGAAATGACCATAACTATCAGACTGGTTGCAATTATTCGTTTTATACGATGGAAAAACTGTTGTATTTATATTGTTTTTTATGCTTCAGCGTTGACTTCTTAGGCCCTAACTATTCGCTCTGGTGGAACAACGCCCTAGGGTGATGCCTAGGTTGCCCGGATAGTAGAAATGACCATTACTTGCACACTGGATGCAATTATTCGTTTTATACGATGGAAAAACTGTTGTATTTATTTTGTATTTTAGGCTTCTGGCATTGACTTCTTAGGCCCTAACTATTCGATCTGGTGGAGAAACGCCCTAGGGTGTAGTCTAGGTTACCCGGAACGTAGAAATGAGCATAGCTATCAGACTGGTTGCAATTATTCGTTTTATACGATGTATAGACTGTTGTATTTATATTGTATTTTATAGTTATGGCGTTGTCTTCTAGGGCCCTAACTATTGGATCTGGTGGACCAACGCCCTAGAGTGAAGCCTAGGTTGCCCGGAACGTAGAAATGGCCATTACTTCCACACTGTTTGCAATTATTCATATTATACAGTCTAAAAACTGTTGTATTTATATAGTATTTTATGCTTCTGGCGTTGACTTCTAAGGCCCTAACTATTCGATGTGGTGGAGCAACGCCCTAGAGTGAAGCCTAGGTTGCCCGGAACGTAGAAATGACCATAACTTTCACACTGGTTGCAATTATTTCTGTTATACAAGGGAAAACTGTTGTATTTATATTGTATTTTATGCTTCTGGCGTTGACTTCTTACGCCCTAACTATTCGATCTGGTGGAGCAACGACCTAGGTTGAAGCATAGGTTGCCCGGAACGTAGAACTGACCATAACTTTCATACTGGTTGCGATTATTCATTTTATACGATGGTAAAACTGTTGTACATATATCGTATTTTATGCTTCTGGCGTTGACTTCTTAGGCCCTAACTATTCGCTCTGGTGGAACAACGCCCTAGAGTGAAGCCTAGATAGCCCGGAACGTAGAAATGACCATTACTTGCACACTGGTTGCAATTATTCGTTTTATACGATGGAAAAACTGTTGTATTTATATTGTATTTTATGCTTCAGCGTTGACTTCTTAGGCCCTAACTATTCGCTCTGGTGCAACAACGCCCTAGGGTGATGCCTAGGTTGCCCGGATCGTAGAAATGACCATTACTTGCACACTGGATGCAATTATTCGTTTTATACGATGGAAAAACTGTTGTATTTATTTTGTATTTTAGGCTTCTGGCATTGACTTCTTAGGCCCTAATTATTCGATCTGGTGGAGAAACGCCCTAGGGTGTAGTCTAGGTTACCCGGAACGTAGAAATGACCATAACTATCAGACTGGTTGCAATTATTCGTTTTATACGATGTATAGACTGTTGTATTTATATTGTATTTTATAGTTATGGCGTTGTCTTCTAGGGCCGTAGCTATTCGATGTGGTTGAGCAACGCCCTAGAGTGAAGCCTAGGTTGCCCGGAACGTAGAAATGACCATTACTTCCACACTGTTTGCAATTATACGTATTATACAGTGGAACAACTGTTGTATTTATATGGCATTTTATGCTTCTGGCATTGACGTCTAAGGCCCTAACTATTCGCTGTGGTGGAGCAACGCCCTAGAGTGAAACCTAGGTTGCCCTGAACGTAGAAATGACCATAGCTTTCACACTGGTTGCAATTATTCCTGTTATACAAGGGAAAAACTGTTGTATTTATATTGTATTTTATGCTACTGGCCTTGACTTCTTAGGCCCTAACTATTCGATCTGGTGGAGCAACGCCCTAGGGTGAAGCCTAGGTTGCCCTGAACGTAGAAATAACCATAACTTTAATACTGGTTGCAATTATTCGTTTTATACAATGTAAAAACTGTTGTATTTATATAGTATTTTATGCTTCAGGCGTTGACTTCTTAGGCCCTAACTATTCGCTCTGGTGGAACAACGCCCTAGAGTGATGCCTAGGTCGCCCGGATCGTAGAAATGACCATTACTTGCACACTGGATGCAATTATCGTTTTACACGATGGAAAAACTGTTGTATTTATTTTGTATTTGGTGCTCCTGGCGTTGACTTCTTAGGCCCTAACTATTGGATCTGGTGGACCAACGCCCTAGAGTGAAGCCTAGGTTGCCCGGAACGTAGAAATGGCCATTACTTCCACACTGTTTGCAATTATTCATATTATACAGTCTAAAAACTGTTGTATTTATATAGTATTTTATGCTTCTGGCATTGACTTCTAAGGCCCTAACTATTCGATGTGGTGGAGCAGCGCCCTAGAGTGAAGCCTAGGTTGCCCGGAACGTAGAAATGACCATAACTTTCACACTGGTTGCAATTATTTCTGTTATACAAGGGAAAACTGTTGTATTTATATTGTATTTTATGCTTCTGGCGTTGACTTCTTAGGCCCTAACTATTCGATCTGGTGGAGCAACGCACTAGAGTGAAGCCTAGGTGGCACGGAACGTAGAAATGACCATAACTTTCACACTGGTTTCAATTATTCGTTTTATACAATGGAAAAACTGTTCTATTTACTTTGTATTTTATGCTTCGGGCGTTGACTTCCAAGGCCCTAACTATTCGATCTGGTGGTGCAACGCCCTAGAGTGAAGCCTAGGATGCCCGCAACGTAGAAATGACCATATTTTTCACACTGGTTGCAATTATTCTTGTTATACGATGGAAAAACTGTTGTATTTATTTTGTATTTTATGCTTCAGGCGTTGACTTCCTAGGCCCTAACTATTCGCTCTGGTGGAACAACGTCCTAGTGTGAAGCCTAGGTTGCCCGGAACG
Source organism: Calliopsis andreniformis (assembly GCF_051401765.1). NCBI lineage: Eukaryota > Metazoa > Arthropoda > Insecta > Hymenoptera > Andrenidae > Calliopsis > Calliopsis andreniformis. The sequence continues at coordinate 23,680,742 of NW_027480422.1, forward strand.
TAGAAGTGACCATTACCTTCACACTGTTTGCGATTATTCATTTTATACGATGGTAAAACTGTTGTACATATATCGTATTTTATGCTTCTGGCGTTGACTTCTTAGGCCCTAACTATTCGCTCTGGTGGAACAACGCCCTAGAGTGAAGCCTAGATAGCCCGGAACGTAGAAATGACCATTAATTGCACACTGGTTGCAATTATTCGTTTTATACGATGGAAAAACTGTTGTATTTATATTGTATTTTATGCTTCAGCGTTGACTTCTTAGGCCCTAACTATTCGCTCTGGTGGAACAACGCCCTAGGGTGATGCCTAGGTTGCCCGGATCGTAGAAATGACCATTACTTGCACACTGGATGCAATTATTCGTTTTATACGATGGAAAAACTGTTGTATTTATTTTGTATTTAAGGCTTCTGGCATTGACTTCTTAGGCCCTAACTATTCGATCTGGTGGAGAAACGCCCTAGAGTGAAGCCTAGGTTGCCCGGAACGTAGAAATGACCATTACTTCCACACTGTTTGCAATTATACGTATTATACAGTGGAACAACTGTTGTATTTATATGGCATTTTATGATTCTGGCATTGACGTCTAAGGCCCTACCTATTCGCTGTGGTGGAGCAACGCCCTAGAGTGAAGCCCAGTTTGCGCGGAACGTAGAAATGACCATACCTTTCACACTGGTTGCAATTATTCCTGTTATACAAGGCAAAAACTGTTGTATTTATATTGTATTTTATGCTTCTGGCGTTGACTTCCTGGGCCCTAACTATTCTATCTGGAGGAGCAACGCCCTAGAGTGATTACTAGGTTGCCTGGAACGCAGAAATAGCCATCACTTTCACACTGGTGGCAATTATTCCTGTTATACGATGGACAAACTGTTGGATTTTTAATGTACTTTATGCTTCTGGCGTTGCCTTCTAAGGCCCTATGTATTTGATCTGGTGGAGCAATGTCTCAGTGTTAAGAGTTTGATGCCCGGAACGCAGAAATGGCCATTACTTTCACACTGGTTGCAATTACTCATTTTATACGATGGAAAAACTGTTGTACATATATCGTATTTTATGCTTCTGGCATTGACTTCTTAGGCCCTAACTATTCGATATGGTGGAGCAACGCCCTAGCGTGAAGCCTAGGTTGCCCGGAACGTAGAAATGGCCATTGCCTTCACACTGTTTGCAAATATACATTATATACGATGGAAAAGCTGGTGTATCTATTTTGTATTTTATGATTCTGACGCTGATTTCTTAGGTCCTAACTATTGGATCTGGTGGAGCAACACCCAGGGGTGAAGCCTAGGTTGCGCGGAACGTAGAAATAACCATACCTTTCACACTGGTTTCAATTATTCGTTTTATACAATGGAAAAACTGTTCTATTTATTTTGTATTTTATGTTTCGGGCGTTGACTTCTAAGACCCTAACTATTCGATCTGGTGGTGCAACGCCCTAGAGTGAAGCCTAGGATGCCCGCAACGTAGAAATGACCATATTTTTCACACTGGTTGCAATTATTCTTGTTATACGATGGAAAAACTGTTGTATTTATTTTGTATTTTATGCTTCAGGCGTTGACTTCTTAGGCCCCAACTATTCGCTCTGGTGGAACAACGCCCTAGTGTGAAGCCTAGGTTGCCCGGAACGTAGAAGTGACCATTACCTTCACACTGTTTGCGATTATTCATTTTATACGATGGTAAAACTGTTGTACATATATCGTATTTTATGCTTCTGGCGTTGACTTCTTAGGCCCTAACTATTCGGTCAGGTGGAGCAACGCCTTAGGGTGAAGCCTAGGTTTCCCGGAACGTAGAAATGACCATAACTTTCATACTGGTTGCAATTATTCGTTTTATACGATGGAAAAACTGTTGTATTAATTTTGGATTTGGTGCTTCTGGCGTTGACTTCTAAGGCCCTAACTATTCGATGTGGTTGAGCAACGCCCTGGAGTGAAGCCTAGATTGCTAGGAACGTAGAAATGACCATAACTTTGATACTGGTTGCAATTATTCGTTTTATACGATGGAAAAACTGTTGTAATTATATTGTATTTTATGCTTCAGCGATGACTTCTTAGGCCCTAACTATTCGCTCTGGTGGAACAACGCCCTAGGGTGATGCCTAGGTTGCCCGGATCGTAGAAATGACCATTACTTGCACACTGGTTGCAATTATTCGTTTTATACGATGGAAAAACTGTTGTATTTATTTTATATTTGGTGCTCCTGGCGTTGACTTCTTAGGCCCTAACTATTGGATCTGGTGGACCAACACCCTAGAGTGAAGCCTAGGTTGCCCGGAACGTAGAAATGACCATTACTTCCACACTGTTTGCAATTATTCATATCATACAGTGGAAAAACTGTTGTATTTATGTGGTTTTTTATAGTTATGGCGTTGACTTCTAAGGCCGTAGCCATTCGATGTGGTGGAGCAATGCCCTAGAGTGAAGCCTAGGATGCCCGCAACGTAGAAATGACCATATTTTTCACACTGTTTGCAATTATTCCTGTTATACGATGGACAAACTGTTGGATTTTTAATGTACTTTATGCTTCTGGCGTTGACTTCTAAGGCCCTATGTATTCGATCTGGTGGAGCAATGTCTCAGTGTGAAGTCTAGGATTCCCGGAACGTAGAAATGGCCGTTACATTCGCACTGGTTGCAATTACTCATTTTATGCGATGGAAAAACTGTTGTACATATATCGTATTTTATGCTTCTGGCATTGACTTCTTAGGCCCTAACTATTCGATCTGGTGGAGCAACGCCCTAGAGTGAAGCCTAGGATGCCCGCAACGTAGAAATGACCATATCTTTCACACTGTTTGCAATTATTCCTGTTATACGATTGAAAAACTGTTTTATCTATATTGTGTTTTATGCTTCTGGCGTTGACTTCTAAGGCCGCAGATATTCGATCTGGTGGAGCAACGCTCGATAGTGAAGCCTAGGTTGCCCAGAACTGACAAATAACCATCACCTTCACTCTGGTTGCAATTATTCCTGTTATACGATGGAAAAACTGTGTTATTTATATTGTATTTTATGCTTCTGGCGTAGGCTTCTTAGGCCCTAACTATTCGATCAGGTGGAGCAACGCCCTAGTGTGTAGCCTAGGTTGCCCGGAACGTAGAAATGACCATAACTTTCATACTGGTTGCAATTATTCGTTTTATACGATGGAAAAACTGTTGTATTAATTTTGTATTTGGTGCCTCTGGCGTTGACTTCTTAGGCCCTAACTATTCGAAGTGGTTGAACAACGCCCTAGAGTGAAGCCTAGATTGCCCGGAACGTAGAAATGACCATAGCTTTCATACTGGTTGCAATTATTCGTTTTATACGATGGAAAAACTGTTGTATTTATTTTGTATTTGGTGCTCCTGGCGTTGACTTCTTAGGCCCTAGCTATTGGATCTGGTGCGGCAGCGCCCTAGGGTGAAGCCTAGGTTGCCCGGAACGTGGAAATGACCATAACTATCAGACTGGTTGCAATTACTCGTTTTATACGATGGAACGACTGTTGTATTTATATTGTATTTTATAGTTATGGCGTTGTGTTCTAGGGCCGTAGCTATTGGATGTGGTTGAGCAACGCCCTAGAGTGAAGCCTAGGATGCCCGCAGCGTAGAAATGACCATATCTTTCACACTGTTTGCAATTATTCATATTATACAGTGGAAAAACAGTTGTATTTATATTGTATTTTATGCTTCTGGCGTTGACTTCTTAGGCCCTAACTATTCGATCTGGTGGAGCATGGCCCTAGAGTGAAGCCTAGGTTGCACGTAACGTAGAAATGCCCATTACTTTCACACTGGTAGTAATTATTCCTGTTATACGATGGAATAACTGTTGTATTTATATTGTATTTTATGCTTCTGGCGTTGACTTCTAAGGCCGCAGCTATTCGATGTGGTGGAGCAACGCCCTAGGGTGAAGCCTAGGTTGCCCGGAACGTAGAAATGGCCATTGCCTTCACACTGTTTGCAAATATACATTATATACGATGGAAAAGCTGGTGTATCTATTTTGTATTTTGTGATTCTGACGCTGATTTCTTAGGTCCTAACTATTGGATCTGGTGGAGCAACACCCAGGGGTGAAGCCTAGGTTGCGCGGAACGTAGAAATAACCATACCTTTCACACTGGTTTCAATTATTCGTTTTATACAATGGAAAAACTGTTCTATTTATTTTGTATTTTATGCTTCGGGCGTTGACTTCTAAGACCCTAACTATTCGATCTGGTGGTGCAACGCCCTAGAGTGAAGCCTAGGATGCTCGCAACGTAGAAATGACCATATTTTTCACACTGGTTGCAATTATTCTATTTATACGATGGAAAAACTGTTGTATTTATTTTGTATTTTATGCTTCAGGCGTTGACTTCTTAGGCCCTAACTATTCGCTCTGGTGGAACAACGCCCTAGTGTGAAGCCTAGGTTGCCCGGAACGTAGAAGTGACCATTACCTTCACACTGTTTGCGATTATTCATTTTATACGATGGTAAAACTGTTGTACATATATCGTATTTTATGCTTCTGGCGTTGACTTCTTAGGCCCTAACTATTCGGTCAGGTGGAGCAACGCCTTAGGGTGAAGCCTAGGTTTCCCGCAACGTAGAAATGACCATAACTTTCATACTGGTTGCAATTATTCGTTTTATACGATGGAAAAACTGTTGTATTAATTTTAGATTTGGTGCATCTGGCGTTGACTTCTAAGGCCCTAACTATTCGATGTGGTTGAGCGACGCCCTAGAGTGAAGCCTAGATTGCTAGGAACGTAGAAATGACCATAACTTTGATACTGGTTGCAATTATTCGTTTTATACGATGGAAAAACTGTTGTAATTATATTGTATTTTATGCTTCAGCGATGACTTCTTAGGCCCTAACTATTGGCTCTGGTGGAACAACGCCCTAGGGTGATGCCTAGGTTGCCCGGATCGTAGAAATGACCATTACTTGCACACTGGTTGCAATTATTCGTTTTATACGATGGAAAAACTGTTGTATTTATTTTATATTTGGTGCTCCTGGCGTTGACTTCTTAGGCCCTAACTATTGGATCTGGTGGACCAACACCCTAGAGTGAAGCCTAGGTTGCCCGGAACGTAGAAATGACCATTACTTCCACACTGTTTGCAATTATTCATATCATACAGTGGAAAAACTGTTGTATTTATGTGGTTTTTTATAGTTATGGCGTTGACTTCTAAGGCCGTAGCCATTCGATGTGGTGGAGCAATGCCCTAGAGTAAAGCCTAGGATGCCCGCAACGTAGAAATGACCATATTTTTCACACTGTTTGCAATTATTCCTGTTATACGATGGACAAACTGTTGGATTTTTAATGTACTTTAAGCTTCTGGCGTTGACTTCTAAGGCCCTATGTATTCGATCTGGTGGAGCAATGTCTCAGTGTGAAGTCTAGGATTCCCGGAACGTAGAAATGGCCGTTACATTCGCACTGGTCGCAATTGCTCATTTTATGCGATGGAAAAACTGTTGTACATATATCGTATTTTATGCTTCTGGCGTTGACTTCTTAGGCCCTACCTATTCGATCTGGTGGAGCAACGCCCAAGAGTGTAGCCTAGGTTGCCCGGAATGTAGAAATGACCATCACTTTCACACTGGTTGCAATTATTCTTGTTATACGATGGAAAAACTGTTGTATTTGTATTGTATTTTATGCCGCTGGCGTTGACTCCTAAGGCCCTGACTATTCGATCTGGTGGAGCAACGCTTTAGGGTGAAGCCGAGGTTGCCCGGAACGTAGAAATGACCGTAACTTTCATACTGGTTGCAATTATTCGTTTTATACCGTGGAAAGACTGTTGTATTTATATTGTATTTTATGCGTCTGGAGTTGTTTTCTAAGGCCCTAACTATTCGGCCTGGTGGACCAACGCCCTAGAGTGAAGCCTAGGTTGCACGGAACGTAGAAATGACCATGTCTTTCAAACTGGTTGCAATTATTCCTGTTATACGATGGAAAAACTGTTGTATTTATATTATATTGTATGCTTCAGACGTTGACTTCTAAGGCCGTAGCTATTCGATGTGGTGGAGAAACGCCCTAGAGTGAAGCCTAGGTTGCCCGGAAAGTAGAAATGACCATTACCTCCACACAGTTTGCATTTATTCATTTTATACAATGGAAAAAGTGTTGTATTTATATTGTTTTTTATAGTTATGGCGTTGACTTCTAAGGCCGTAGCTATTCGATGTGGTGGAGCAATGCCCTAGAGTGAAGCCTAGGATGCCCGCAACGTAGAAATGACCATATCTTTCACACTGTTTGCAATTATTCCTGTTATACGATTGAAAAACTGTTTTATCTATATTGTGTTTTATGCTTCTGGCGTTGACTTCTAAGGCCGCAGCTAATCGATGTGGTGGAGAAACGCCCTAGAGTGAAGCCTAGATTGCCCGTAAAGTAGAAATGACCATACCTTTCACACTGGTTGCAATTATTCCTGTTATACGATGGAAAAGCTGTTGTATTTGTATTGTATTTTATGCTTCTGGCGTAGACTTCTTAGGCCCTAACTATTCGTTCTGGTGGAACGACGCCCTAGAGAGAAGCCTAGATTGCCCGGAACGTAGAAATGACCATAACTATCAGACTGGTTGCAATTATTCGTTTTATATGATGGGAAGACTGTTGTACATATATCGTACTTTATGCTTCTGGCGTTGACTTCATAGGCCCTAACTATTCGATCTGGTGGAGCAACGCCCTAGGGTGAAGCCTAGGTTGCCCTGAACGTAGAAATAACCATAACTTTCATACTGGTTGCAATTATTTCTGTTATACAAGGGAAAGACTGTTGTATTTATATTGTATTTTATGCTTCTGGCGTTGACTTCTTAGGCCCTACCTATTCGATCTGGTGGAGCAACGCCCAAGAGTGTAGCCTAGGTTGCCCGGAATGTAGAAATGACCATCACTTTTACACTGGTTGCAATTATTCTTGTTATACGATGGAAAAACTGTTGTATTTGTATTGTATTTTATGCCGCTGGCGTTGACTCCTAAGGCCCTGACTATTCGATCTGGTGGAGCAACGCTTTAGGGTGAAGCCGAGGTTGCCCGGAACGTAGAAATGACCGTAACTTTCATACTGGTTGCAATTATTCGTTTTATACCGTGGAAAGACTGTTGTATTTATATTGTATTTTATGCGTCTGGAGTTGTTTTCTAAGGCCCTAACTATTCGGCCTGGTGGACCAACGCCCTAGAGTGAAGCCTAGGTTGCACGGAACTTAGAAATGCCCATTACTTTCACACTGGTGTTAATTATTCCTGTTATACGATGGAATAACTGTTGTATTTTTATTTTATTTTGTGCTTCTGGCGATGACTTCTAAGGTCCTAGCTATTCGATCTGGTGGAGCAACGCTCGATAGTGAAGCCTAGGTTGCCCGGTACTGAGAAATGATCATCACCTTCACTCTGGTTGCAATTATTCCTGTTATACGATGGAAAAACTGTGGTATTTATATTGTATTTTATGCTTCTGGCGTAGGCTTCTTAGGCCCTAACTATTCGATCTGGGGGAACCACGCCCTAGACTGAAGCCTAGGTTGCCCGGAACGTAGAAATGACCATCACTTTCACACTGGTTGCAATTATTCCTGTTATACGATGGAAAAAGTGTTGTATTTATATTGTATTTTATGCTTCTGGCGTTGACTTCGAAGGCCGCAGCTATTCGATGTGGTGGAACAACGCCCTAGAGTGAAGCCTAGGTTGCCCGGAATGTAGAAATGACCATCACTTTCACACTGGTTGCAATTATTCTTGTTATACGATGGCAAAACTGTTGTATTTATTTTGTATTTTATGCCTCTGGCGTTGACTGCTAAGGCCGTAGCTACACGATGTGGTGGAGCAACGCCCTAGAGTGAAGCCTAGGTTGCCCGGAACGTAGAAATGACCATGTCTTTCAAACTGGTTGCAATTATTCCTGTTATACGATGGAAAAACTGTTGTATTTATATTATATTGTATGCTTCAGACGTTGACTTCTAAGGCCGTAGCTATTCGATGTGGTGGAGAAACGCCCTAGAGTGAAGCCTAGGTTGCCCGGAAAGTAGAAATGACCATTACCTCCACACTGTTTGCATTTATTCATTTTATACAATGGAAAAAGTGTTGTATTTATATTGTTTTTTATAGTTATGGCGTTGACTTCTAAGGCCGTAGCTATTCGATGTGGTGGAGCAATGCCCTAGAGTGAAGCCTAGGATGCCCGCAACGTAGAAATGACCATATCTTTCACACTGTTTGCAATTATTCCTGTTATACGATTGAAAAACTGTTTTATCTATATTGTGTTTTATGCTTCTGGCGTTGACTTCTAAGGCCGCAGCTAATCGATGTGGTGGAGAAACGCCCTAGAGTGAAGCCTAGATTGCCCGTAAAGTAGAAATGACCATACCTTTCACACTGGTTGCAATTATTCCTGTTATACGATGGAAAAGCTGTTGTATTTGTATTGTATTTTATGCTTCTGGCGTAGACTTCTTAGGCCCTAACTATTCGTTCTGGTGGAACGACGCCCTAGAGAGAAGCCTAGATTGCCCGGAACGTAGAAATGACCATAACTATCAGACTGGTTGCAATTATTCGTTTTATATGATGGGAAGACTGTTGTACATATATCGTACTTTATGCTTCTGGCGTTGACTTCATAGGCCCTAACTATTCGATCTGGTGGAGCAACGCCCTAGGGTGAAGCCTAGGTTGCCCTGAACGTAGAAATAACCATAACTTTCATACTGGTTGCAATTATTCGTTTTATACAATGGAAAAACTGTTGTATTTATATTGTATTTTATGCTTCAGGCGTTGACTTCTTAGGCCCGAACTATTCGCTCTGGTTCAACAACGCCCTAGTGTGATGCCTAGGTTCCCCGGAACGTAGAAATGACCATTACTTGCACACAGTATGCATTTATTCGCTTTATACGATGGAAAAACTGTTGTATTTATTTTGTATTTGGTGCTCCTGGCGTTGACTTCTTAGGCCCTAACTATTGGATCTGGTGCACCAACGCCCTAGAGTGAAGCCTAGCTTGCCCGGATCGTAGTAATGACCATTACTTCCACACTGTTTGCAATTATTCATATTATACAGTGGAAAGACTGTAGTATTTATATTGTATTTTATGCTTCTGGCATTGACTTCTAAGGCCCTAACTATTCGATGTGGTGGAGCAACGCCCTAGAGTGAAGCCTATGTTGCCCGGAACGTAGATATGACCATAGCTTTCACACTGGTTGCAATTATTTCTGTTATACAAGGGAAAAACTGTAGTATTTATATTGTATTTAATGCTTCTGGCGTTGACTTCTTAGGCCCTAACTATTCGATGGTGGAGCAACGCCCTAGAGTGAAGCCTAGGTTGCACGGAACGTAGAAATGACCATTACTTCCTCACTGTTTGCAATTATTCATTTTATACAATGGAAAAACTGTTGTATTTATATTGTATTTTATGCTTCTGGCATTGACTTCTAAGGCCCTAACTATTCGATGTGGTGGAGCTACGCCACAGAGCGAAACCTACGTTGCTCGGAACATAGAAATGACCATAGCTTTCACACTGGTTGCAATTATTTCTGTTATACAAGGGAAAGACTGTTGTATTTATATTGTATTTTATGCTTCTGGCGTTGACTTCTTAGGCCCTACCTATCCGATCTGGTGGAGCAACGCCCTAGAGTGTAGCCTAGGTTGCCCGGAATGTAGAAATGACCATCACTTTCACACTGGTTGCAATTATTCTTGTTATACGATGGAAAAACTGTTGTATTTGTATTGTATTTTATGCCGCTGGCGTTGACTCCTAAGGCCCTGACTATTCGATCTGGTGGAGCAACGCTTTAGGGTGAAGCCGAGGTTGCCCGGAACGTAGAAATGACCGTAACTTTCATACTGGTTGCAATTATTCGTTTTATACCGTGGAAAGACTGTTGTATTTATATTGTATTTTATGCGTCTGGAGTTGTTTTCTAAGGCCCTAATTATTCGGCCTGGTGGACCAACGCCCTAGAGTGAAGCCTAGGTTGCACGGAACGTAGAAATGACCATGTCTTTCAAACTGGTTGCAATTATTCCTGTTATACGATGGAAAAACTGTTGTATTTATATTATATTGTATGCTTCAGACGTTGACTTCTAAGGCCGTAGCTATTCGATGTGGTGGAGAAACGCCCTAGAGTGAAGCCTAGGTTGCCCGGAAAGTAGAAATGACCATTACCTCCACACAGTTTGCATTTATTCATTTTATACAATGGAAAAAGTGTTGTATTTATATTGTTTTTTATAGTTATGGCGTTGACTTCTAAGGCCGTAGCTATTCGATGTGGTGGAGCAATGCCCTAGAGTGAAGCCTAGGATGCCCGCAACGTAGAAATGACCATATCTTTCACACTGTTTGCAATTATTCCTGTTATACGATTGAAAAACTGTTTTATCTATATTGTGTTTTATGCTTCTGGCGTTGACTTCTAAGGCCGCAGCTAATCGATGTGGTGGAGAAACGCCCTAGAGTGAAGCCTAGATTGCCCGTAAAGTAGAAATGACCATACCTTTCACACTGGTTGCAATTATTCCTGTTATACGATGGAAAAGCTGTTGTATTTGTATTGTATTTTATGCTTCTGGCGTAGACTTCTTAGGCCCTAACTATTCGTTCTGGTGGAACGACGCCCTAGAGAGAAGCCTAGATTGCCCGGAACGTAGAAATGACCATAACTATCAGACTGGTTGCAATTATTCATTTTATATGATGGGAAGACTGTTGTACATATATCGTACTTTATGCTTCTGGCGTTGACTTCATAGGCCCTAACTATTCGATCTGGTGGAGCAACGCCCTAGGGTGAAGCCTAGGTTGCCCTGAACGTAGAAATAACCATAACTTTCATACTGGTTGCAATTATTTCTGTTATACAAGGGAAAGACTGTTGTATTTATATTGTATTTTATGCTTCTGGCGTTGACTTCTTAGGCCCTACCTATTCGATCTGGTGGAGCAACGCCCAAGAGTGTAGCCTAGGTTGCCCGGAATGTAGAAATGACCATCACTTTCACACTGGTTGCAATTATTCTTGTTATACGATGGAAAAACTGTTGTATTTGTATTGTATTTTATGCCGCTGGCGTTGACTCCTAAGGCCCTGACTATTCGATCTGGTGGAGCAACGCTTTAGGGTGAAGCCGAGGTTGCCCGGAACGTAGAAATGACCGTAACTTTCATACTGGTTGCAATTATTCGTTTTATACCGTGGAAAGACTGTTGTATTTATATTGTATTTTATGCGTCTGGAGTTGTTTTCTAAGGCCCTAACTATTCGGCCTGGTGGACCAACGCCCTAGAGTGAAGCCTAGGTTGCACGGAACTTAGAAATGCCCATTACTTTCACACTGGTGTTAATTATTCCTGTTATACGATGGAATAACTGTTGTATTTTTATTTTATTTTGTGCTTCTGGCGATGACTTCTAAGGTCCTAGCTATTCGATCTGGTGGAGCAACGCTCGATAGTGAAGCCTAGGTTGCCCGGAACTGAGAAATGATCATCACCTTCACTCTGGTTGCAATTATTCCTGTTATACGATGGAAAAACTGTGGTATTTATATTGTATTTTATGCTTCTGGCGTAGGCTTCTTAGGCCCTAACTATTCGATCTGGGGGAACCACGCCCTAGACTGAAGCCTAGGTTGCCCGGAACGTAGAAATGACCATCACTTTCACACTGGTTGCAATTATTCCTGTTATACGATGGAAAAAGTGTTGTATTTATATTGTATTTTATGCTTCTGGCGTTGACTTCGAAGGCCGCAGCTATTCGATGTGGTGGAACAACGCCCTAGAGTGAAGCCTAGGTTGCCCGGAATGTAGAAATGACCATCACTTTCACACTGGTTGCAATTATTCTTGTTATACGATGGCAAAACTGTTGTATTTATTTTGTATTTTATGCCTCTGGCGTTGACTGCTAAGGCCGTAGCTATACGATGTGGTGGAGCAACGCCCTAGAGTGAAGCCTAGGTTGCCCGGAACGTAGAAATGACCATGTCTTTCAAACTGGTTGCAATTATTCCTGTTATACGATGGAAAAACTGTTGTATTTATATTATATTGTATGCTTCAGACGTTGACTTCTAAGGCCGTAGCTATTCGATGTGGTGGAGAAACGCCCTAGAGTGAAGCCTAGGTTGCCCGGAAAGTAGAAATGACCATTACCTCCACACTGTTTGCATTTATTCATTTTATACAATGGAAAAAGTGTTGTATTTATATTGTTTTTTATAGTTATGGCGTTGACTTCTAAGGCCGTAGCTATTCGATGTGGTGGAACAACGCCCTAGAGTGAAGCCTAGGTTGCCCGGAATGTAGAAATGACCATCACTTTCACACTGGTTGCAATTATTCCTGTTATACGATGGAAAAAGTGTTGTATTTATATTGTATTTTATGCTTCTGGCGTTGACTTCGAAGGCCGCAGCTATTCGATGTGGTGGAACAACGCCCTAGAGTGAAGCCTAGGTTGCCCGGAATGTAGAAATGACCATCACTTTCACACTGGTTGCAATTATTCTTGTTATACGATGGCAAAACTGTTGTATTTATTTTGTATTTTATGCCTCTGGCGTTGACTGCTAAGGCCGTAGCTATACGATGTGGTGGAGCAACGCCCTAGAGTGAAGCCTAGGTTGCCCGGAACGTAGAAATGACCATGTCTTTCAAACTGGTTGCAATTATTCCTGTTATACGATGGAAAAACTGTTGTATTTATATTATATTGTATGCTTCAGACGTTGACTTCTAAGGCCGTAGCTATTCGATGTGGTGGAGAAACGCCCTAGAGTGAAGCCTAGGTTGCCCGGAAAGTAGAAATGACCATTACCTCCACACTGTTTGCATTTATTCATTTTATACAATGGAAAAAGTGTTGTATTTATATTGTTTTTTATAGTTATGGCGTTGACTTCTAAGGCCGTAGCTATTCGATGTGGTGGAGCAATGCCCTAGAGTGAAGCCTAGGATGCCCGCAACGTAGAAATGACCATATCTTTCACACTGTTTGCAATTATTCCTGTTATACGATTGAAAAACTGTTTTATCTATATTGTGTTTTATGCTTCTGGCGTTGACTTCTAAGGCCGCAGCTAATCGATGTGGTGGAGAAACGCCCTAGAGTGAAGCCTAGATTGCCCGGAACGTAGAAATGACCATAACTATCAGACTGGTTGCAATTATTCGTTTTATATGATGGGAAGACTGTTGTACATATATCGTACTTTATGCTTCTGGCGTTGACTTCATAGGCCCTAACTATTCGATCTGGTGGAGCAACGCCCTAGGGTGAAGCCTAGGTTGCCCTGAACGTAGAAATAACCATAACTTTCATACTGGTTGCAATTATTCGTTTTATACAATGGAAAAACTGTTGTATTTATATTGTATTTTATGCTTCAGGCGTTGACTTCTTAGGCCCGAACTATTCGCTCTGGTTCAACAACGCCCTAGTGTGATGCCTAGGTTCCCCGGAACGTAGAAATGACCATTACTTGCACACAGTATGCATTTATTCGCTTTATACGATGGAAAAACTGTTGTATTTATTTTGTATTTGGTGCTCCTGGCGTTGACTTCTTAGGCTCTAACTATTGGATCTGGTGCACCAACGCCCTAGAGTGAAGCCTAGCTTGCCCGGATCGTAGTAATGACCATTACTTCCACACTGTTTGCAATTATTCATATTATACAGTGGAAAGACTGTAGTATTTATATTGTATTTTATGCTTCTGGCATTGACTTCTAAGGCCCTAACTATTCGATGTGGTGGAGCAACGCCCTAGAGTGAAGCCTATGTTGCCCGGAACGTAGATATGACCATAGCTTTCACACTGGTTGCAATTATTTCTGTTATACATGGGAAAAACTGTAGTATTTATATTGTATTTAATGCTTCTGGCGTTGACTTCTTAGGCCCTAACTATTCGATGGTGGAGCAACGCCCTAGAGTGAAGCCTAGGTTGCACGGAACGTAGAAATGACCATTACTTCCTCACTGTTTGCAATTATTCATTTTATACAATGGAAAAACTGTTGTATTTATATTGTATTTTATGCTTCTGGCATTGACTTCTAAGGCCCTAACTATTCGATGTGGTGGAGCTACGCCACAGAGCGAAACCTACGTTGCTCGGAACATAGAAATGACCATAGCTTTCACACTGGTTGCAATTATTTCTGTTATACAAGGGAAAGACTGTTGTATTTATATTGTATTTTATGCTTCTGGCGTTGACTTCTTAGGCCCTACCTATCCGATCTGGTGGAGCAACGCCCTAGAGTGTAGCCTAGGTTGCCCGGAATGTAGAAATGACCATCACTTTCACACTGGTTGCAATTATTCTTGTTATACGATGGAAAAACTGTTGTATTTGTATTGTATTTTATGCCGCTGGCGTTGACTCCTAAGGCCCTGACTATTCGATCTGGTGGAGCAACGCTTTAGGGTGAAGCCGAGGTTGCCCGGAACGTAGAAATGACCGTAACTTTCATACTGGTTGCAATTATTCGTTTTATACCGTGGAAAGACTGTTGTATTTATATTGTATTTTATGCGTCTGGAGTTGTTTTCTAAGGCCCTAACTATTCGGCCTGGTGGATCAACGCCCTAGAGTGAAGCCTAGGTTGCACGGAACTGAGAAATGACCATCACCTTCACTCTGGTTGCAATTATTCCTGTTATACGATGGAAAAACTGTGGTATTTATATTGTATTTTATGCTTCTGGCGTAGGCTTCTTAGGCCCTAACTATTCGATCTGGGGGAACCACGCCCTAGACTGAAGCCTAGGTTGCCCGGAACGTAGAAATGACCATCACTTTCACACTGGTGGCAATTATTCCTGTTATACGATGGACAAAGTGTTGTATTTATATTGTATTTTATGCTTCTGGCGTTGACTTCTAAGGCCGCAGCTATTCGATGAGGTGGAGCAGCGCCCTAGAGTGAAGCCTAGGTTGCCGGAACGTAGAAATGACCATAGCTTTCACACTGGTTGCAATTATTCCTGTTATACAAGGGAAAAACTGTTGTATTTATATTGTATTTTATGCTTCTGGCGTTGACTTCTTAGGCCCTAACTATTCGATCTGGTGGAGCATGGCCCTAGAGTGAAGTCTAGGTTGCCCGTATCGTAGAAATGACCATATCTTTCACACTGGTTGCAATTATTCCTGTTATACGATGGAAAAACTGGTGTATTTCTATTGTATTATTATGCTTCTGGCGTTGACTTCTTAGGCCCTAACTATTCGATCTGGTGGAGCAACGCCCTAGGGTGAAGCCTAGGTTGCCCGGAACGTAGAAATGAGCATAACTTTCATACTGGTTGCAATTATTCGTTCTATACCGTGGAAAAACTGTTGTATTTATATTGTATTTTATGCGTCTGGAGTTGTTTTCTAAGGCCCTAACTATTCGGCCTGGTGGACCAACGCCCTAGAGCGAAGCCTAGGTTGCACGGAACGTAGAAATGCCCATGGCTTTCACACTGGTTGTAATTATTCCTGTTAGACGATGGAATAACTCTTGTATTTTTATTTTATTTTGTGCTTCTGGCGTTGACTTCTAAGGCCGTAGCTATTCGATGTGGTGGAGCAATGCCCTAGAGTGAAGCCTAGGTTGCCCGGAACGTAGAAATGACCATACCATTCACACTGGTTGCAATTATTCCTGTTATACACGGGAAAAACTGTTGTATTTTTATTGTCTTTTATGCTTCTGGCGTTGACTGCCTGGGCCCTAACTATTCTATCTGGAGCAGCAACGCCCTAGAGTGAAGCCCAGGTTGCCCGTATCGTAGAAATGACCATATCTTTCACACTGGTTGTAATTATTCCTGTTATACGATGGAAAAACTGTTGTACATATATCGTATTTTATGCTTCTGGCATTGACTTCTTAGGCCCTAACTATTCGATATGGCGGAGCAACGCCCTAGGGTGAAGCCTAGGTTGCCCGGAACGTAGAAATGACCATAACTATCAGACTGGTTGCAATTATTCGTTTTATACGATGGAAAGACTGTTCCACTTATATTGTATTTTATAATTATGGCGTTGTCTTCTAGGGCCGTAGCTATTCGATGTGGTGCAGCAACGCCCTAGAGTGAAGCCTAGATTTCCCGGAACGTAGAAATGACCATGTCTTTCACACTGGTTGCAATTATTCCTGTTATCCGATGGAAAAACTGTTGTATTTATATTATATTTTATGCTTCAGACGTTGACTTCTAAGGCCGTAGCTATTCGATGATGTGGAGAAACGCCCTAGAGTGAAGCCTAGGTTGCCCGGAAAGTAGAAATGACCATTACCTCCACACTGTTTGCAATTATTCATTTTATACAATGGAAATACTGTTGTATTTATACTGTTTTTTATAGTTATGGCGTTGACTTCTAAGGCCGTAGCTATTCCATCTGGTGGAACGACGCCCTAGAGTGAAGCCTAGGTTGCCCGTATCGTAGAAATGACTATACCTTTCACACTGTTTGCAATTATTCCTGTTATACGATGGAGACTGTTGGATTTTTAATGTATTTTATGCTTCTGGCATTGACTTCTTAGGCCCTAACTATTCGATCTGGTGGAACAACGCCCTAGGGTGAAGCCTAGGATGCCCGGAACGTAGAAATGACCATCACTTTCACACTGGTTGCAATTATTCCTGTTATAGGATAGAAAAACTGTTTTATTTATATTCTATTTTATGCTTCTGGCGTTGACTTCTAAGGCCGCAGCTATTCGATGTGGTGGAACGACGCCGTAGAGTGCAGCCTAGGTTGCCAGTATCGTAGAAATGACCATATCTTTCACACTGGTTGCAATTATTCGTTTTATACGATGGAAAGACTGTTGTATTTCTATTGTATTTTATGCTTCTGGCGTTGACTTGTTAGGCCCTAACTGTTCGGTCTGGAGGTGCAACGCCCTAGAGAGAAGCCTATATTGCCCGGAATGTAGAAATGACCATAACTATCAGACTGGTTGCAATTATTCGTTTTATACAATGGAAAAACTGTTGTATTTATATTGTATTTTATGCTTCAGGCGTTGACTTCTTAGGCCTTAACTATTCGCACTGGTGGAACAACGCCCTAGAGTGATGCCTAGGTAGCCCGGATCGTAGAAATGACCATTACTTGCACACCGGATGCAATTATTCGTTTTATACGATGGAAAAACTGTTGTATTTATTTTGTATTTGGTGCTCCTGTCGTTGACTTCTTAGGCCCTAACTATTGGATCTGGTGGACCAACGCCCTAGAGTGAAGCCTAGCTTGCCCGGAACGTAGAAATGACCATTACTACCACACTGTTTGCAATTATTCATATTATACAGTGGAAAAACTGCTGTATTTATATTGTATTTTATGCTTCTGGCATTGACTTCTAAGGCCCTAACTATTCGACGTGGTGGAGCAACGCCCTAGAGTGAAGCCTAGGTTGCCCGGAACGTAGAAATGACCATCACTTTCACACTGGTTGCAATTATTCTTGTTATACGATGGAAAAACTGTTGTATTTATTTTGTATTTTATGCCTCTGGCGTTTACTCCTAAGGCCGTAGCTATTCGATGTGGTGGAGCAACGCCCTAGAGGGAAGCCTAGGTTGCACGGAACGTAGAAATGACCATGTCTTTCACACTGGTTGCAATTATTAGTGTTATACGATGGAAGAACTGTTGTATTCATATTGTATTTTATGCTTCTGGCGTTGACTTCTAAGGCCGCAGCTATTCGATGTGGTGGAGCAACGCCCTAGAGTGAAGCTTAGGATGCCCGGAACGTAGAAATGACCATACCTTTCACACTGGTTGCAATTATTCCTGTTATACAGGGGAAAACCTGTTGTATTTATATTGTTTTTTATGCTTCTGGCGTTGACTTCCTGGGCCCTAACTATTCTATCTGGAGGAGCAACGCCCTAGAGTGAAGCCTAGGTTGCCCGGAATGTAGAAATGACCATGCCTTTCACACTGGTTGCAATTATTCCTGTTATGCGATGGAAAAACTGTTGTATTTATATTATATTTTATGCTTCAGACGTTGACTTCTAAGGCCGCAGCTATTCGATGAGGTGGAGCAGCGCCCTAGAGTGAAGCCTAGGTTGCCCGGAACGTAGAAATGACCATAGCTTTCACACTGGTTGCAATTATTCCTGTTATACAAGGGAAAAACTGTTGTATTTATATTGTATTTTATGCTTCTGGCGTTGACTTCTTAGGCCCTAACTATTCGATCTGGTGGAGCATGGCCCTAGAGTGAAGTCTAGGTTGCCCGTATCGTAGAAATGACCATATCTTTCACACTGGTTGCAATTATTCCTGTTATACGATGGAAAAACTGGTGTATTTCTATTGTATTATTATGCTTCTGGCGTTGACTTCTTAGGCCCTAACTATTCGATCTGGTGGAGCAACGCCCTAGGGTGAAGCCTAGGTTGCCCGGAACGTAGAAATGAGCATAACTTTCATACTGGTTGCAATTATTCGTTCTATACCGTGGAAAAACTGTTGTATTTATATTGTATTTTATGCGTCTGGAGTTGTTTTCTAAGGCCCTAACTATTCGGCCTGGTGGACCAACGCCCTAGAGCGAAGCCTAGGTTGCACGGAACGTAGAAATGCCCATGACTTTCACACTGGTTGTAACTATTCCTGTTAGACGATGGAATAACTCTTGTATTTTTATTTTATTTTGTGCTTCTGGCGTTGACTTCTAAGGCCGTAGCTATTCGATGTGGTGGAGCAATGCCCTAGAGTGAAGCCTAGGTTGCCCGGAACGTAGAAATGACCATACCATTCACACTGGTTGCAATTATTCCTGTTATACACGGGAAAAACTGTTGTATTTTTATTGTCTTTTATGCTTCTGGCGTTGACTGCCTGGGCCCTAACTATTCTATCTGGAGCAGCAACGCCCTAGAGTGAAGCCCAGGTTGCCCGTATCGTAGAAATGACCATATCTTTCACACTGGTTGTAATTATTCCAGTTATACGATGGAAAAACTGTTGTACATATATCGTATTTTATGCTTCTGGCATTGACTTCTTAGGCCCTAACTATTCGATATGGCGGAGCAACGCCCTAGGGTGAAGCCTAGGTTGCCCGGAACGTAGAAATGACCATAACTATCAGACTGGTTGCAATTATTCGTTTTATACGATGGAAAGACTGTTCCACTTATATTGTATTTTATAATTATGGCGTTGTCTTCTAGGGCCGTAGCTATTCGATGTGGTGCAGCAACGCCCTAGAGTGAAGCCTAGATTTCCCGGAACGTAGAAATGACCATGTCTTTCACACTGGTTGCAATTATTCCTGTTATCCGATGGAAAAACTGTTGTATTTATATTATATTTTATGCTTCAGACGTTGACTTCTAAGGCCGTAGCTATTCGATGATGTGGAGAAACGCCCTAGAGTGAAGCCTAGGTTGCCCGGAAAGTAGAAATGACCATTACCTCCACACTGTTTGCAATTATTCATTTTATACAATGGAAATACTGTTGTATTTATACTGTTTTTTATAGTTATGGCGTTGACTTCTAAGGCCGTAGCTATTCCATCTGGTGGAACGACGCCCTAGAGTGAAGCCTAGGTTGCCCGTATCGTAGAAATGACTATACCTTTCACACTGTTTGCAATTATTCCTGTTATACGATGGAGGCTGTTGGATTTTTAATGTATTTTATGCTTCTGGCATTGACTTCTTAGGCCCTAACTATTCGATCTGGTGGAACAACGCCCTAGGGTGAAGCCTAGGTTGCCCGGAACGTAGAAATGACCATCACTTTCACACTGGTTGCAATTATTCCTGTTATAGGATAGAAAAACTGTTTTATTTATATTCTATTTTATGCTTCTGGCGTTGACTTCTAAGGCCGCAGCTATTCGATGTGGTGGAACGACGCCGTAGAGTGCAGCTTAGGTTGCCAGTATCGTAGAAATGACCATATCTTTCACACTGGTTGCAATTATTCGTTTTATACGATGGAAAGACTGTTGTATTTCTATTGTATTTTATGCTTCTGGCGTTGACTTGTTAGGCCCTAACTGTTCGATCTGGAGGTGCAACGCCCTAGAGAGAAGCCTATATTGCCCGGAATGTAGAAATGACCATAACTATCAGACTGGTTGCAATTATTCGTTTTATACAATGGAAAAACTGTTGTATTTATATTGTATTTTATGCTTCAGGCGTTGACTTCTTAGGCCTTAACTATTCGCACTGGTGGAACAACGCCCTAGAGTGATGCCTAGGTAGCCCGGATCGTAGAAATGACCATTACTTGCACACCGGATGCAATTATTCGTTTTATACGATGGAAAAACTGTTGTATTTATTTTGTATTTGGTGCTCCTGTCGTTGACTTCTTAGGCCCTAACTATTGGATCTGGTGGACCAACGCCCTAGAGTGAAGCCTAGCTTGCCCGGAACGTAGAAATGACCATTACTACCACACTGTTTGCAATTATTCATATTATACAGTGGAAAAACTGCTGTATTTATATTGTATTTTATGCTTCTGGCATTGACTTCTAAGGCCCTAACTATTCGATGTGGTGGAGCAACGCCCTAGAGTGAAGCCTAGGTTGCCCGGAACGTAGAAATGACCATCACTTTCACACTGGTTGCAATTATTCTTGTTATACGATGGAAAAACTGTTGTATTTATTTTGTATTTTATGCCTCTGGCGTTTACTCCTAAGGCCGTAGCTATTCGATGTGGTGGAGCAACGCCCTAGAGGGAAGCCTAGGTTGCACGGAACGTAGAAATGACCATGTCTTTCACACTGGTTGCAATTATTAGTGTTATACGATGGAAGAACTGTTGTATTCATATTGTATTTTATGCTTCTGGCGTTGACTTCAAAGGCCGCAGCTATTCGATGTGGTGGAGCAACGCCCTAGAGTGAAGCTTAGGATGCCCGGAACGTAGAAATGACCATACCTTTCACACTGGTTGCAATTATTCCTGTTATACAGGGGAAAACCTGTTGTATTTATATTGTTTTTTATGCTTCTGGCGTTGACTTCCTGGGCCCTAACTATTCTATCTGGAGGAGCAACGCCCTAGAGTGAAGCCTAGGTTGCCCGGAATGCAGAAATGACCATCACTTTTACACTGGTGGCAATTATTCCTGTAATACGATGGACAAACTGTTGGATTTTTAATGTACTTTATGCTTCTCGCGTTGTCTTCTAGGGCCCTAACTATTCGATGTGGTGGAGCAACGCCCTAGAGTGAAGCCTAGGTTGTACGGAACGTAGAAATGACCATCACTTTCACACTGGTTGCAATTATTCCTGTTATACGATGGAAAAAGTGTTGTATTTATATTGTATTTTATGCTTCTGACGTTGACTTCTAAGGCCGCAGCTATTCGATGTGGTGGAGCAACGCCCTAGAGTGAAGCCTAGGTTGCCCGGAACGTAGAAATGACCATAGCTTTCACAATGGTTGCAATTATTCCTGTTATACAAGGGAAAAACTGTTGTATTTATATTGTATTTTATGCTTCTGGCGTTGACTTCTTAGGCCCTAACTATTCGATCTGGTGGAGCATGGCCCTAGAGTGAAGCCTAGGTTGCCCGGAATGCTGAAATGACCATCACTTTCACATTCGTTGCAATTATTCTTGTAATACGATGGAAAAACTGTTGTATTTATTTTGTATTTTATGCCTCTGGCGTTGACTCCTAAGGCCGTAGCTATGCGATGTGGTGCAGCAACGCCCTAGAGTGAAGCCTAGGTTGCCCGGAATGTAGAAATGACCATGCCTTTCACACTGGTTGCAATTATTCCTGTTATGCGATGGAAAAACTGTTGTATTTATATTATATTTTATGCTTCAGACGTTGACTTCTAAGGCCGTAGCTCTTCGATGTGGTGGAGAAACACCCTAGAGTGAAGCCTAGGTTGCCCGGAAAGTAGAAATGACCATTACCTCCACACTGTTTGCAATTATTCATTTTATACAATGGAAATACTGTTGTATTTATACTGTTTTTTATAGTTATGGCGTTGACTTCTAAGGCCGTAGCTATTCCATCTGGTGGAACGACGCCCTAGAGTGAAGCCTAGGTTGCCCGTATCGTAGAAATGACCATGTCTTTCACACTGGTTGCAATTATTCCTGTTATACAAGGGAAAAACTGTTGTATTTATATTGTATTTTATGCTTCTGGCGTTGACTTCCTGGGACCTAACTATTCTCTCTGGAGGAGCAACGCCCTAGAGTGAAGCCTAGGTTGCCCGGAATGCAGAAATGACCATCACTTTCACACTGGTGGCAATTATTCCTGTTATACGATGGAGACTGTTGGATTTTTAATGTATTTTATGCTTCTGGCATTGACTTCTTAGGCCCTAACTATTCGATCTGGTGGAGCAACGCCCTAGGGTGAAGCCTAGGTTGCCCGGAACGTAGAAATGACCATCACTTTCACACTGGTGTTAATTATTCCTGTTATACGATGGAATAACTGTTGTATTTTTATTCTATTTTGTGCTTCTGGCGTTGACTTCTAAGGTCCTAGCTATTCGATCTGGTGGGGCAACGCTCGATAGTGAATCCTAGGTTGCCCGGAACTTAGAAATGACCATCACCTTCACTCTGGTTGCAATTATTCCTGTTATACGATGGAAAAACTGTGGTATTTATATTGTACTTTATGCTTCTGGCGTTGATTTCTAAGGCCCTATGTATTCGATCTGGTGGAGCAATGCCTCAGTGTTAAGTCTAGGATGCCCGGATCGTAGGAATGGCCGTTATTTACACACTGGTTGCAATTACTCATTTTATACGATGGAAAAACTGTTGTACATATATCGTATTTTATGCTTCTGGCATTGACTTCTTAGGCCCTAACTATTCGATATGGCGGAGCAACGCCCTAGGGTGAAGCCTACGTTGCCCGGAACGTAGAAATGACGATAGCTATCAGACTGGTTGCAATTATTCGTTTTATACGATGGAAAGACTGTTCTATTTATATTGTATTTTATAGTTATGGCGTTGTCTTCTAGGGCCGTAGCTATTCGATGTGGTTGCGCAACGCCCTAGAGTGAAGCCTAGGTTGCCCCGATCGTAGAAATGACCATTACTTCCACACTGTTTGCAATTATTCATATCATAGAGTGGAAAAACTGTTGTATTTATATGGCATTTTATGCTTCTGGCATTGACTTCTAAGGTCCTAGCTATTGGATCTGGTGGAGCAACGCTCTCGAGTGAAGCCTAGGTTGCCCGGAACTTAGAAATGACCATCACCTTCACTCTGGTTGCAATCATTACTGTTATACGATGGAAAAACTGTGGTATTTATATTGTATTTTATGCTTCTGGCGTAGTCTTCTTAGGCCCTAACTATTCGATCTGGGGGAACCACGCCCTAGACTGAAGCCTAGGTTGCCCGGAACGTAGAAATGACCATCACTTTCACACTGGTTGCAATTATTCCTGTTATACGATGGAAAAAGTGTTGTATTTATATTGTATTTTATGCTTCTGACGTTGACTTCTAAGGCCGCAGCTATTCGATGTGGTGGAGCAACGCCCTAGAGTGAAGCCTAGGTTGCCCGGAACGTAGAAATGACCATAGCTTTCACACTGGTTGCAATTATTCCTGTTATACAAGGGAAAAACTGTTGTATTTATATTGTATTTTATGCTTCTGGCGTTGACTTCTTAGGCCCTAACTATTCGATCTGGTGGAGCATGGCCCTATAGTGAAGCCTAGGTTGCCCGGAATGCTGAAATGACCATCACTTTCACATTCGTTGCAATTATTCTTGTAATACGATGGAAAAACTGTTGTATTTATTTTGTATTTTATGCCTCTGGCGTTGACTCCTAAGGCCGTAGCTATTCGATGTGGTGCAGCAACGCCCTAGAGTGAAGCCTAGGTTGCCCGGAATGCAGAAATGACCATCACTTTCACACTGGTTGCAATTATTCCTGTTATACGATGGAAAAAGTGTTGTATTTATATTGTATTTTATGCTTCTGACGTTGACTTCTAAGGCCGCAGCTATTCGATGTGGTGGAACGACGCCGTAGAGTGCAGCCTAGGTTGCCAGTATCGTAGAAATGACCATATCTTTCACACTGGTTGCAATTATTCGTTTTATACGATGGAAAAACTGTTGTATTTATATTATATTTTATGCTTCAGACGTTGACTTCTAAGGCCGTAGCTATTCGATGTGGTGGAGAAACGCCCTAGAGTGAAGCCTAGGTTGCCCGGAAAGTAGAAATGACCATTACCTCCACACTGTTTGCAATTATTCATTTTATACAATGGAAATACTGTTGTATTTATACTATTTTTTATAGTTATGGCGTTGACTTCTAAGGCCGTAGCTATTCCATCTGGTGGAACGACGCCCTAGAGTGAAGCCTAGGTTGCCCGTATCGTAGAAATGACCATACCTTTCACACTGTTTGCAATTATTCCTGTTATACGATGGAAAAACTGTTGTATTTCTATTGTATTTTATGCTTCTGGCGTCGTCTTCTTAGGCCCTAACTATTCGATCTGGTGGAGCAACGCCCTAGGGTGAAGCCTAGGTTGCCCGGAACGTAGAAATGACCATACCTTTCACACTGGTTGCAATTATTCCTGTTATACATGGGAAAAACTGTTGTATTTATATTGTATTTTATGCTTCTGGCGTTGACTTCCTGGGACCTAACTATTCTATCTGGAGGAGCAACGCCCTAGAGTGAAGCCTAGGTTGCCCGGAACGTAGAAATGACCATGTCTTTCACACTGGTTGCAATTATTCCTGTTATACAAGGGAAAAACTGTTGTATTTATATTGTATTTTATGCTTCTGGCGTTGACTTCCTGGGACCTAACTATTCTATCTGGAGGAGCAACGCCCTAGAGTGAAGCCTAGGTTGCCCGGAATGCAGAAATGACCATCACTTTCACACTGGTGGCAATTATTCCTGTTATACGATGGAGACTGTTGGATTTTTAATGTATTTTATGCTTCTGGCATTGACTTCTTAGGCCCTAACTATTCGATCTGGTGGAGCAACGCCCTAGGGTGAAGCCTAGGTTGCCCGGAACGTAGAAATGACCATCACTTTCACACTGGTTGCAATTATTCCTGTTATAGGATAGAAAAACTGTTTTATTTATATTGTATTTTATGCTTCTGGCGTTGACTTCTAAGGCCGCAGCTATTCGATGTGGTGGAACGACGCCGTAGAGTGCAGCCTAGGTTGCCAGTATCGTAGAAATGACCATATCTTTCACACTGGTTGCAATTATTCGTTTTATACGATGGAAAGACTGTTGTATTTCCATTGTATTTTATGCTTCTGGCGTTGACTTGTTAGGCCCTAACTATTCGATCTGGTGGAGCAACGCCCTAGAGTGAAGTCTAGCTTGCCCGGAACGTAGAAATGACCATTACTACCACACTGTTTGCAATTATTCATATTATACTGTGGAAAAACTGCTGTATTTATATTGTATTTTATGCTTCTGGCATTGACTTCTAAGGCCCTAACTATACGATGTGGTGGAGCAACGCCCTAGAGTGAAGCCTAGGTTGCACGGAACGTAGAAATGCCCATTACTTTCACACTGGTGGTAATTATTCCTGTTATACGATGGAATAACTGTTGTATTTTTATTTTATTTTGTGCTTCTGGCGTTGACTTCTAAGGTCCTAGCTATTCGATCTGGTGGAGCAACGCTCGATAGTGAAGCCTAGGTTGCCCGGAACGTAGAAATGACCATCTCTTTCACACTGGTTGCAATTATTCCTGTTATACGATGGAAAAAGTGTTGTATTTATATTGTATTTTATGCTTCTGGCGTTGACTTCTAAGGCCGCAGCTATTCGATGTGGCGGAGCAACGCCCTAGAGTGAAGCCTAGGTTGCCCGGAACGTAGAAATGACCATAGCTTTCACACTGGTTGCAATTATTCCTGTTATACAAGGGAAAAACTGTTGTATTTATATTGTATTTTATGCTTCTGGCGTTGACTTCTTAGGCCCTAACTATTCGATCTGGTG
This sequence comes from Calliopsis andreniformis, assembly GCF_051401765.1. Lineage (NCBI taxonomy): Eukaryota > Metazoa > Arthropoda > Insecta > Hymenoptera > Andrenidae > Calliopsis > Calliopsis andreniformis. Next base: position 23,706,917 of record NW_027480422.1, read on the forward strand.
GAGCATGGCCCTAGAGTGAAGCCTAGGTTGCCCGGAATGCTGAAATGACCATCACCTTCACACTGGTTGCAATTATTCTTGTTATACGATGGAAAAACTGTTGTATTTATTTTGTATTTTATGCCTCTGGCGTTGACTCCTAAGTCCCTAGCTAATCGATGTTGTGGAGCAACGCCCTAGAGTGAAGCCTAGGTTGCGCGGAACGTAGAAATGACCATACCTTTCACACTGGTTGCAATTATTCCTGTTATACAAGGGAAAAACTGTTGTATTTATATTGTATTTTATGCTTCTGGCGTTGACTTCCTGGGCCCTAACTATTCTATCTGGAGGAGCAACGCCCTGGAGTGATTCCTAGGTTGCCTGGAATGCAGAAATAACCATCACTTTCACACTGGTGGCAATTATTCCTGTTATACGATGGACAAACTGTTGGATTTTTAATGTACTTTATGCTTCTGGCGTTGACTTCTAAGGCCCTATGTATTCGATCTGGTGGAGCAATGTCTCAGTGTTAAGTCTAGGATGTCCGGAACGCAGAAATGGCCATTACTTTCACACTGGTTGCAATTACTCATTTTATACGATGGAAAAACTGTTGTACATATATCGTATTTTATGCTTCTAGCATTGACTTCTTAGGCCCTAACTATTCGATATGGTGGAGCAACGCCCTAGAGTGAAGCCTAGGTTGCCCGGAACGTAGAAATGACCATAACTATCAGACTGGTTGCAATTATTCGTTTTATGAGATGGAAAGACTGTTGTATTTATATTGTATTTTATAGTTTTGGCGTTGTCTTCTAGGGCCGTAGCTATTCGATGTGGTTGAGCAACGCCCTAGACTGAAGCATAGGTTGCCCGATACGTAGAAATGGCCATTACTTCCACACTGTTTGCAATTATTCGTATTATACAGTGGAACAACTGTTGTATTTTTATGGCATTTTATGTTTCTGGCATTGACTTCTAAGGCCCTAACTATTCGATGTGGTGGAGCAACGCCCTAGAGCGAAGCCTAGGCTGCCCGGAACGTAGAAGTGACCATAGCTTTCACACTGGCTGCATTTATTCCTGTTATACAAGGGAAAAACTGTTGCATTTATATTGTATTTTATGTTTCTGGCGTTGACTTCTTAGGCCCTATCTATTCGATCTGGTGGAGCATGGCCCTAGAGTGAAGCCTAGGTTGCCCGGAATGTAGAAATGACCATCACTTTCACACTGGTTGCAATTATTCTTGTTATACGATGGAAAAACTGTTGTATTTGTATTGTATTTTATGCCGCTGGCGTTGACTCCTAAGGCCCTGACTATTCGATCTGGTGGAGCAACGCCATAGGGTGAAGCCTAGGTTGCCCGGAACGTAGAAATGACCGTAACTTTGATACTGGTTGCAATTATTCGTTTTATACCGTGGAAAGACTGTTGTATTTATATTGTATTTTATGCGTCTGGAGTTGTTTTCTAAGGCCCTAACTATTCGGCCTGGTGGACCAACGCCCTAGAGTGAAGCCTAGGTTGCACGGAACGTAGAAATGCCCATTACTTTCACACTGGTGTTAATTATTCCTGTTATACGATGGAATAACTGTTGTATTTTTATTTTATTTTGTGCTTCTGGCGTTGACTTCTAAGGTCCTAGCTATTCGATCTGGTGGAGCAACGCTCGATAGTGAAGCCTAGGTTGCCCGGAACTGAGAAATGACCATCACCTTCACTCTGGTTGCAATTATTCCTGTTATACGATGGAAAAACTGTGGTATTTATATTGTATTTTATGCTTCTGGCGTAGGCTTCTTAGGCCCTAACTATTCGATCTGGGGGAACCACGCCCTAGACTGAAGCCTAGGTTGCCCGGAACGTAGAAATGACCATCTCTTTCACACTGGTTGCAATTATTCCTGTTATACAAGGGAAAAACTGTTGTATTTATATTGTATTTTATGCTTCCGGCGTTGACTTCTTAGGCCCTAACTATTCGATCTGGTGGAGCATGGCCCTAGAGTGAAGCCTAGGTTGCCCGGAATGCTGAAATGACCATCACTTTCACACTGGTTGCAATTATTCTTGTTATACGATGGAAAAACTGTTGTATTTATTTTGTATTTTATGCCTCTGGCGTTGACTCCTAAGGCCGTAGCTATTCGATGTGGTGGAACAACGCCCTAGAGTGAAGCCTAGGTTGCCCGGAACGTAGAAATGACCATGTCTTTCACACTGGTTGCAATTATTCCTGTTATACGATGGAAAAACTGTTGTATTTATATTATATTTTATGCTTCTGGCGTAGACTTCTTAGGCCGTAACTATTCGATCAAGTGGAATGACGCCCTAGAGTGAAGCCTAGGTTGCCCGTATCGTAGAAATGACCATATCTTTCACACTGGTTGCAATTATTCCTGTTATACGATGGAAAAACTGGTGTATTTCTATTGTATTTTATGCTTCTGGCGTTGACTTCTTAGGCCCTAACTATTCGATCTGGTGGAGCAACGCCCTAGGGTGAAGCCTAGGTTGCCCGGAACGTAGAAATGAGCATAACTTTCTTACTGGTTGCAATTATTCGTTCAATACCGTGGAAAAACTGTTGTATTTATATTGTATTTTATGCGTCTGGAGTTGTTTTCTAAGGCCCTAACTATTCGGCCTGGTGGACCAACGCCCTAGAGCGAAGCCTAGGTTGCATGGAACGTAGAAATGCCCATTACTTTCACACTGGTTGTAATTATTCCTGTTAGACGATGGAATAACTCTTGTATTTTTATTTTATTTTGTGCTTCTGGCGTTGACTTCTAAGGCCGTAGCTATTCGATGTGGTGGAGCAATGCCCTAGAGTGAAGCCTAGGTTGCCCGGAACGTAGAAATGACCATACCATTCACACTGGTTGCAATTATTCCTGTTATACACGGGAAAAACTGTTGTATTTATATTGTTTTTTATGCTTCTGGCGTAGGCTTCTTAGGCCCTAACTATTCGATCTGGGGGAACCACGCCCTAGACTGAAGCCTAGGTTGCCCGGAACGTAGAAATGACCATCTCTTTCACACTGGTTGCAATTATTCCTGTTATACGATGGAAAAAGTGTTGTATTTATATTGTATTTTATGCTTCTGGCGTTGACTTCTAAGGCCGCAGCTATTCGATGTGGCGGAGCAACGCCCTAGAGTGAAGCCTAGGTTGCCCGGAACGTAGAAATGACCATAGCTTTCACACTGGTTGCAATTATTCCTGTTATACAAGGGAAAAACTGTTGTATTTATATTGTATTTTATGCTTCTGGCGTTGACTTCCTGGGCCCTAACTATTCTATCTGGAGGAGCAACGCCCTGGAGTGATTCCTAGGTTGCCTGGAATGCAGAAATAACCATCACTTTCACACTGGTGGCAATTATTCCTGTTATACGATGGACAAACTGTTGGATTTTTAATGCACTTTATGCTTCTGGCGTTGACTTCTAAGGCCCTATGTATTCGATCTGGTGGAGCAATGTGTCAGTGTTAAGTCTAGGATGCCCGGAACGCAGAAATGGCCATTACTTTCACACTGGTTGCAATTACTCATTTTATACGATGGAAAAACTGTTGTACATATATCGTATTTTATGCTTCTAGCATTGACTTCTTAGGCCCTAACTATTCGATATGGTGGAGCAACGCCCTAGAGTGAAGCCTAGGTTGCCCGGAACGTAGAAATGACCATAACTATCAGACTGGTTGCAATTATTCGTTTTATGAGATGGAAAGACTGTTGTATTTATATTGTATTTTATAGTTTTGGCGTTGTCTTCTAGGGCCGTAGCTATTCGATGTGGTTGAGCAACGCCCTAGACTGAAGCATAGGTTGCCCGATACGTAGAAATGGCCATTACTTCCACACTGTTTGCAATTATTCGTATTATACAGTGGAACAACTGTTGTATTTTTATGGCATTTTATGTTTCTGGCATTGACTTCTAAGGCCCTAACTATTCGATGTGGTGGAGCAACGCCCTAGAGCGAAGCCTAGGCTGCCCGGAACGTAGAAGTGACCATAGCTTTCACACTGGTTGCATTTATTCCTGTTATACAAGGGAAAAACTGTTGCATTTATATTGTATTTTATGTTTCTGGCGTTGACTTCTTAGGCCCTATCTATTCGATCTGGTGGAGCATGGCCCTAGAGTGAAGCCTAGGTTGCCCGGAATGTGGAAATGACCATCACTTTCACACTGGTTGCAATTATTCTTGTTATACGATGGAAAAACTGTTGTATTTGTATTGTATTTTATGCCGCTGGCGTTGACTCCTAAGGCCCTGACTATTCGATCTGGTGGAGCAACGCCATAGGGTGAAGCCTAGGTTGCCCGGAACGTAGAAATGACCGTAACTTTCATACTGGTTGCAATTATTCGTTTTATACCGTGGAAAGACTGTTGTATTTATATTGTATTTTATGCGTCTGGAGTTGTTTTCTAAGGCCCTAACTATTCGGCCTGGTGGACCAACGCCCTAGAGTGAAGCCTAGGTTGCACGGAACGTAGAAATGCCCATTACTTTCACACTGGTGTTAATTATTCCTGTTATACGATGGAATAACTGTTGTATTTTTATTTTATTTTGTGCTTCTGGCGTTGACTTCTAAGGTCCTAGCTATTCGATCTGGTGGAGCAACGCTCGATAGTGAAGCCTAGGTTGCCCGGAACTGAGAAATGACCATCACCTTCACTCTGGTTGCAATTATTCCTGTTATACGATGGAAAAACTGTGGTACTTATATTGTATTTTATGCTTCTGGCGTAGGCTTCTTAGGCCCTAAATATTCGATCTGGGGGAACCACGCCCTAGACTGAAGCCTAGGTTGCCCGGAACGTAGAAATGACCATCTCTTTCACACTGGTTGCAATTATTCCTGTTATACGATGGAAAAAGTGTTGTATTTATATTGTATTTTATGCTTCTGGCGTTGACTTCTAAGGCCGCAGCTAGTCGATGTGGCGGAGCAACGCCCTAGAGTGAAGCCTAGGTTGCCCGGAACGTAGAAATGACCATAGCTTTCACACTGGTTGCAATTATTCCTGTTATACAAGGAAAAACTGTTGTATTTATATTGTATTTTATGCTTCTGGCGTTGACTTCTTAGGCCCTAACTATTCGATCTGGTGGAGCATGGCCCTAGAGTGAAGCCTAGGTTGCCCGGAATGCTGAAATGACCATCACTTTCACGCTGGTTGCAATTATTCTTGTTATACGATGGAAAAACTGTTGTATTTATTTTGTATTTTATGCCTCTGGCGTTGACTCCTAAGGCCATAGCTATTCGATGTGGTGGAACAACGCCCTAGAGTGAAGCCTAGGTTGCCCGGAACGTAGAAATGACCATGTCTTTCACACTGGTTGCAATTATTCCTGTTATACGATGGAAAAACTGTTGTATTTATATTATATTTTATGCTTCTGGCGTAGACTTCTTAGGCCGTAACTATTCGATCAAGTGGAATGACGCCCTAGAGTGAAGCCTAGGTTGCCCGTATCGTAGAAATGACCATATCTTTCACACTGGTTGCAATTATTCCTGTTATACGATGGAAAAACTGTTGTACATATATCGTATTTTATGCTTCTGGCATTGACTTCTTAGGCCCTAACTATTCGATATGGCGGAGCAACGCCCTAGGGTGAAGCCTAGGTTGCCCGTAACGTAGAAATGACCATAACTATCAGACTGGTTGCAATTATTCGTTTTATACGATGGAAAGACTGTTCTACTTATATTGTATTTTATAGTTATGGCGTTGTCTTCTGGGGCCGTAGCTATTCGATGTGGTTGCGCAACGCCCTAGAGTGAAGCCTAGCTTGCCCGGAACGTAGAAATGACCATTACTTCCACACTGTTTGCAATTATTCATATCATACAGTGGAAAAACTGTTGTATTTATATGGAATTTTATGCTTCTGGCATTGACTTCTAAGGCCCTAACTATACGATGTGGTGGAGCAACGCCCTAGAGTGAAGCCTACGTTGCCCGGAACGTAGAAATGACCATAGCTTTCACACTGGTTGCAATTATTCCTGTTATGCAAGGGAAAAACTGTTGTATTTATATGGTATTTTATGCTTCTGGCGTTGACTTGTTAGGCCCTAACTATTCGATCTGGGGGAACCACGCCCTAGACTGAAGCCTAGGTTGCCCGGAATGCTGAAATGACCATCACTTTCACATTCGTTGCAATTATTCTTGTTATACGATGGAAAAACTGTTGTATTTATTTTGTATTTTATGCGTCTGGCGTTGACTTCTTAGGCCCTAACTATTCGCACTGGTGGAACAACGCCCTAGAGTGATGCCTAGGTTGCCCGGATCGTAGAAATGACCATTACTTGCACACCGGATGCAATCATGCGTTTTATACGATGGAAAAACTGTTGTATTTATTTTGTATTTGGTGCTCCTGTCGTTGACTTCTTAGGCCCTAACTATTGGATCTGGTGGACCAACGCCCTAGAGTGAAGCCTAGCTTGCCCGGAACGTAGAAATGACCATTACTACCACACTGTTTGCAATTATTCATATTATACAGTGGAAAAACTGCTGTATTTATATTGTATTTTATGCTTCTGGCATTGACTTCTAAGGCCCTAACTATTCGATGTGGTGGAGCAACGCCCTAGAGTGAAGCCTAGGTTGCACGGAACGTAGAAATGCCCATTACTTTCACACTGGTGGTAATTATTCCTGTTATACGATGGAATAACTGTTGTATTTTTATTTTATTTTGTGCTTCTGGGGTTAACTTCTAAGGTCCTAGCTATTCGATCTGGTGGGGCAACGCTCGATAGTGAATCCTAGGTTGCCCGGAACTTAGAAATGGCCATCACCTTCACTCTGGTTGCAATTATTCCTGTTATACGATGGAAAAACTGTGGTATTTATATTGTATTTTATGCTTCTGGCGTAGGCTTCTTAGGCCCTAACTATTCGATCTGGTGGAGCAACGCCCTAGAGTGAAGCCTAGGTTGCCCGGAACGTAGCAATGACCATACCTTTCAAACTGGTTGCAATTATTCCTGTTATACAAGGGAAAAACTGTTGTATTTATATTGTATTTTATGCTTCTGGCATTGACTTCTAAGGCCCTAACCATTCGATATGGTGGAGCAACGCCCTAGAGTGAAGCCTAGGTTGCCCTGGAACGTAGAAATGACCATCACTTTCACACTGGTTGCAATTATTCTTGTTATACGATGGAAAAACTGTTGTATTTATTTTGTATTTTATGCCTCTGGCGTTTACTCCTATGGCCGTAGCTATTCGATGTGGTGGAGCAACGCCCTAGAGGGAAGCCTAGGTTGCACGGAACGTAGAAATGACCATGTCTTTCACACTGGTTGCAATTATTAGTGTTACACGATGGAAGAACTGTTGTATTTATATTGTATTTTATGCTTCTGGCGTTGACTTCTAAGGCCGCAGCTATTCGATGTGGTGGAGCAACGCCCTAGAGTGAAGCTTAGGATGCCCGGAACGTAGAAATGACCATACCTTTCACACTGGTTGCAATTATTCCTGTTATACAGGGGAAAAACTGTTGTATTTATATTGTTTTTTATGCTTCTGGCGTTGACTTCCTGGGCCCTAACTATTCTATCTGGAGGAGCAACGCCCTAGAGTGAAGCCTAGGTTGCCCGGAATGCAGAAATGACCATCACTTTTACACTGGTGGCAATTATTCCTGTAATACGATGGACAAACTGTTGGATTTTTAATGTACTTTATGCTTCTGGCGTTGACTTCTAAGGCCCTATGTATTCGATCTGGTGGAGCAATGCCTCAGTGTTAAGTCTAGGATGCCCGGAACGTAGGAATGGCCGTTATTTTCACACTGGTTGCAATTACTCATTTTATACGATGGAAAAACTGTTGTACATATATCGTATTTTATGCTTCTGGCATTGACTTCTTAGGCCCTAACTATTCGATATGGCGGAGCAACGCCCTAGGGTGAAGCCTAGGTTGCCCGGAACGTAGAAATGACGATAGCTATCAGACTGGTTGCAATTATTCGTTTTATACGATGGAAAGACTGTTCTATTTATATTGTATTTTATTGCTATGGCGTTGTCTTCTATGGCCGTAGCTATTCGATGTGGTTGCGCAACGCCCTAGAGTGAAGCCTAGGTTGCCCCGATCGTAGAAATGACCATTACTTCCACACTGTTTGCAATTATTCATATCATACAGTGGAAAAACTGTTGTATTTATATGGCATTTTATGCTTCTGGCATTGACTTCTAAGGTCCTAGCTATTCGATCTGGTGGAGCAACGCTCTCGAGTGAAACCTAGGTTGCCCGGAACTTAGAAATGACCATCACCTTCACTCTGGTTGCAATCATTACTGTTATACGATGGAAAAACTGTGGTATTTATATTGTATTTTATGCTTCTGGCGTAGTCTTCTTAGGCCCGAACTATTCGATCTGGGGGAACCACGCCCTAGACTGAAGCCTAGGTTGCCCGGAACGTAGAAATGACCATCACTTTCACACTGGTTGCAATTATTCCTGTTATGGGATAGAAAAACTGTTTTATTTATATTGTATTTTATGCTTCTGGCGTTGACTTCTAAGGCCGCAGCTATTCGATGTGGTGGAACGACGCCCTAGAGTGCAGCCTAGGTTGCCAGTATCGTAGAAATGACCATATCTTTCACACTGGTTGCAATTATTCCTGTTATACGATGGTAAAACTGTTGTATTTCTATTGTATTTTATGCTTCTGGCGTTGACTTGTTAGGCCCTAACTATTCGATCTGGTGGAGCAACGCCCTAGAGAGAAGCCTAGGTTGTACGGAACGTAGAAATGCCCATTACTTTCACACTGGTGGTAATTATTCCTGTTATACGATGGAATAACTGTTGTATTTTTATTTTATTTTGTGCTTCTGGCGTTGACTTCTAAGGTCCTAGCTATTCGATCTGGTGGGGCAACGCTCGATAGTGAATCCTAGGTTGCCCGGAACTTAGAAATGACCATCACCTTCACTCTGGTTGCAATTATTCTTGTTATACGATGGAAAAACTGTTGTATTTATTTTGTATTTTATGCCTCTGGCGTTTACTCCTAAGGCCGTAGCTATTCGATGTGGTGGAGCAACGACCTAGAGGGAAGCCTAGATTGCGCGGAACGTAGAAATGACCATGTCATTCACACTGGTTGCAATTATTCGTTTTATACGATGGAAAAACTGTTGTATTTATTTTGTATTTTATGCCTCTGGCGTTTACTCCTAAGGCCGTAGCTATTCGATGTGGTGGAGCAACGCCCTAGAGGGAAGCCTAGGTTGCCCGGAACGTAGAAATGAACATGTCTTTCACACTGGTTGCAATTATTCCTGTTATACGATGGAAAAAGTGTTGTATTTATATTGTATTTTATGCTTCTGACGTTGACTTCTAAGGCCGCAGCTATTCGATGTGGTGGAGCAACGCCCTAGAGTGAAGCCTAGGTTGGCCGGAACGTAGAAATGACCATAGCTTTCACACTGGTTGCAATTATTCCTGTTATACAAGGGAAAAACTGTTGTATTTATATTGTATTTTATGCTTCTGGCGTAGACTTCTTAGGCCCTAACTATTCGATCTGGTGGAGCATGGCCCTAGAGTGAAGCCTAGGTTGCCCGGAATGCTGAAATGACCATCACTTTCACATTCGTTGCAATTATTCTTGTTATACGATGGAAAAACTGTTGTATTTATTTTGTATTTTATGCCTCTGGCGTTGACTCCTAAGGCCCTAACTATTGGATCTGGTGGACCAACGCCCTAGAGTGAAGCCTAGGTTACCCGGAATGCAGAAATGACCATCACTTTCACACTGGTGGCAATTATTCCTGTTATACGATGGAGACTGTTGGATTTTTAATGTATTTTATGCTTCTGGCATTGACTTCTTAGGCCCTAACTATTCGATCTGGTGGAGCAACGCCCTACGGTGAAGCCTAGGTTGCCCGGAACGTAGAAATGACCATCACTTTCACACTGGTTGCAATTATTCTTGTTATACGATGGAAAAACTGTTGTATTTATTTTGTATTTTATGCCTCTGGCGTTTACTCCTAAGGCCGTAGCTATTCGATGTGGTGGAGCAACGCCCTAGAGGGAAGCCTAGGTTGCACGGAACGTAGAAATGACCATGTCTTTCACACTGGTTGCAATTATTAGTGTTATACGATGGAAAAAGTGTTGTATTTATATTGTATTTTATGCTTCTGACGTTGACTTCTAAGGCCGCAGCTATTCGATGTGGTGGAGCAACGCCCTAGAGTGAAGCCTAGGTTGCCCGGAACGTAGAAATGACCATAGCTTTCACACTGGTTGCAATTATTCCTGTTATACAGGGGAAAAACTGTTGTATTTATATTGTTTTTTATGCTTCTGGCGTTGACTTCCTGGGCCCTAACTATTCTATCTGGAGGAGCAACGCTCTAGAGTGAAGCCTAGGTTTGCCCGGAATGCAGAAATGACCATCACTTTTACACTGGTGGCAATTATTCCTGTAATACGATGGACAAACTGTTGGATTTTTAATGTACTTTATGCTTCTGGCTTTGACTTCTAAGGCCCTATGTATTCGATCTGGTGGAGCAATGCCTCAGTGTTAAGTCTAGGATGCCCGGAACGTAGGAATGGCCGTTATTTTCACACTGGTTGCAATTACTCATTTTATACGATGGAAAAACTGTTGTACATATATCGTATTTTATGCTTCTGGCATTGACTTCTTAGGCCCTAACTATTCGATCTTGTGGAGCAACGCCCTAGGGTGAAGCCTAGATTGCCCGGAACGTAGAAATGACCATCACTTTCACACTGGTTGCAATTATTCCTGTTATAGGATAGAAAAACTGTTTTATTTATATTGTATTTTACGCTTCTGGCGTTGATTTCTAAGGCCGCAGCTATTCGATGTGGTGGAACGACGCCCTAGGGTGAAGCCTAGGTTGCCCGGAATGTAGAAATGACCATAACTATCAGACTGGTGGCAATTATTCGTTTTATACAATGGAAAAACTGTTGTATTTATTTTGTATTTTATGCCTCTGGCGTTTACTCCTAAGGCCGCAGCTATTCGATGTGGTGGAACGACGCCGTAGAGTGCAGCCTAGGTTGCCAGTATCGTAGAAATGACCATATCTTTCACACTGGTTGCAATTATTCGTTTTATACGATGGAAAGACTGTTGTATTTCTATTGTATTTTATGCTTCTGGCGTTGACTTGTTAGGCCCTAACTATTCGATCTGGTGGAGCAACGCCCTAGAGTGAAGCCTAGCTTGCCCGGAACGTAGAAATGACCATTACTACCACACTGTTTGCAATTATTCATATTATACAGTGGAAAAACTGCTGTATTAATATTGTATTTTATGCTTCTGGCATTGACTTCTAAGGCCCTAACTATACGATGTGGTGGAGCAACGCCCTAGAGTGAAGCCTAGGTTGCACGGAACGTAGAAATGCCCATTACTTTCACACTGGTGGTAATTATTCCTGTTATACGATGGAATAACTGTTGTATTTTTATTTTATTTTGTGCTTCTGGCGTTGACTTCTAAGGTCCTAGCTATTCGATCTGGTGGGTCAACGCTCGATAGTGAATCCTAGGTTGCCCGGAACTTAGAAATGACCATCACCTTCACTCTGGTTGCAATTATTCCTGTTATACGATGGAAAAACTGTGGTATTTATATTGTACTTTATGCTTCTGGCGTTGACTTCTAAGGCCCTATGTATTCGATCTGGTGGAGCAATGCCTCAGTGTTAAGTCTAGGATGCCCGGATCGTAGGAATGGCCGTCATTTTCACACTGGTTGCAATTACTCATTTTATACGATGGAAAAACTGTTGTACATATATCGTATTTTATGCTTCTGGCATTGACTTCTTAGGCCCTAACTATTCGATATGGCGGAGCAACGCCCTAGGGTGAAGCCTAGGTTGCCCGGAACGTAGAAATGACGATAGCTATCAGACTGGTTGCAATTATTCGTTTTATACGATGGAAAGACTGTTCTATTTATATTGTATTTTATAGTTATGGCGTTGTCTTCTAGGGCCGTAGCTATTCGATGTGGTTGCGCAACGCCCTAGAGTGAAGCCTAGGTTGCCCCGATCGTAGAAATGACCATTACTTCCACACTGTTTGCAATTATTCATATCATAGAGTGGAAAAACTGTTGTATTTATATGGCATTTTATGCTTCTGGCATTGACTTCTAAGGTCCTAGCTATTGGATCTGGTGGAGCAACGCTCTCGAGTGAAGCCTAGGTTGCCCGGAACTTAGAAATGACCATCACCTTCACTCTGGTTGCAATCATTACTGTTATACGATGGAAAAACTGTGGTATTTATCTTGTATTTTATGCTTCTGGCGTAGTCTTCTTAGGCCCTAACTATTCGATCTGGGGGAACCACGCCCTAGACTGAAGCCTAGGTTGCCCGGAACGTAGAAATGACCATCACTTTCACACTGGTTGCAATTATTCCTGTTATACGATGGAAAAACTGTGGTATTTATATTGTACTTTATGCTTCTGGCGTTGACTTCTAAGGCCCTATGTATTCGATCTGGTGGAGCAATGCCTCAGTGTTAAGTCTAGGATGCCCGGATCGTAGGAATGGCCTTTATTTTCACACTGGTTGCAACTACTCATTTTATACGATGGAAAAACTGTTGTACATATATCGTATTTTATGCTTCTGGCATTGACTTCTTAGGCCCTAACTATTCGATCTGGGGGAACCACGCCCTACAGGGAAGCCTAGGTTGCCCGGAACGTAGAAATGAACATGTCTTTCACACTGGTTGCAATTATTCCTGTTATACGATGGAAAAAGTGTTGTATTTATATTGTATTTTATGCTTCTGACGTTGACTTCTAAGGCCGCAGCTATTCGATGTGGTGGAGCAACGCCCTAGAGTGAAGCCTAGGTTGCCCGGAACGTAGAAATGACCATAGCTTTCACACTGGTTGCAATTATTCCTGTTATACAAGGGAAAAACTGTTGTATTTATATTGTATTTTATGCTTCTGGCGTTGACTTCTTAGGCCCTAACTATTCGATCTGGTGGAGCATGGCCCTAGAGTGAAGCCTAGGTTGCCCGGAATGGTGAAATGACCATCACTTTCACATTCGTTGCAATTATTCTTGTTATACGATGGAAAAACTGTTGCATTTATTTTGTATTTTATGCCTCTGGCGTTGACTCCTAAGGCCGTAGCTATTCGATGTGGTGCAGCAACGCCCTAGAGTGAAGCCTAGGCTGCCCGGAAAGTAGAAATGACCATTACCTCCACACTGTTAGCAATTATTCATTTTATACAATGGAAAAACTGTTGTATTTATATTGAATTTTATGCTTCAGACGTTGGCTTCTAAGGCAGTAGCTATTCAATGTGGTGGAGAAACGCCCTAGAGTGATGCCTACGTTGCCCGGAAAGTAGAAATGACCATTACCTCCACACTGTTAGCAATTATTCATTTTATACAATGGAAAAACTGTTGTATTTATATTGTTTTTTATAGTTATGGCGTTGACTTCTAAGGCCATAGCTATTGGATGTGGTGGAGCAATGCCCTAGGGTGAAGCCTAGGTTGCCCGGAACGTAGAAATGACCATAACTTTCATACCTGTTGCAATTATTCGTTTTATACCGTGGAAAAACTGTTGTATTTATATTGTATTTTATGCGTCTGGAGTTGTTTTCTAAGGTCATAACTATTCGGCCTGGTGGACCAACGCCCTAGGGTGAAGCCTAGGTTGCACGGAACGTAGAAATGACCATACCTTTCACACTGGTTGTAATTATTCCTGTTATACGATGGAATAACTGTTGTATTTTTATTTTATTCTGTGCTTCTGGCGTTGACTTCTCAGGTCCTAGCTATTCGATCTGGTGGAGCAACGCTCTAGAGTGAAGCCTAGGTTGCCCGGAACTTAGAAATGACCATCACCTTCACTCTGGTTGCAATTATTCCTGTTATACGATGGAAAAACAGTGGTATTTATATTGTATTTTATGCTTCTGGCGTAGTCTTCTTAGGCCCTAACTATTCGATCTGGGGGAACCACGCCCTAGACTGAAGCCTAGGTTGCCCGGAACGTAGAAATGACCATCACTTTCACACTGGTTGCAATTATTCCTGTTATACGATGGAAAAACTGTTGTATTTATATTGTATTTTATGCTTCTGGTGTAGACTTCGTAGGCCCTAGCTATTCGATCTGGAGGAACAACGCCCTAGAGTGAAGCCTAGGTTGCCCGGAACGTAGAAATGACCATCACTTTCACACTGGTTGCAATTATTCATATTATACAGTGGAAAAACTGTTGTATTTATTTTGTATTTTATGCCTCTGGCGTTTACTCATAAGGCACTAACTATTCGATGTGGTGGAGCAACGCCCTTGAGTGAAGCCTTGGTTGTACGGAACGTAGAAATGCCCATTACTTTCACACTGGTGGTAATTATTCCTGTTATACGATGGAATAACTGTTGTATTTTTATTTTATTTTGTGCTTCTGGCGTAGGCTTCTTAGGCCCTAACTATTCGATCTGGGGGAAACACGCCCTAGACTGAAGCCTAGGTTGCCCGGAACGTAGAAATGACCATCACTTTCACACTGGTTGCAATTATTCCTCTTATACGATGGAAAAAGTGTTGTATTTATATTGTATTTTATGCTTCTGTAGTTGACTTCTAAGGCCGCAGCTATTCGATGTGGTGGAGCAACGCCCTAGAGTGAAGCCTAGGTTGCCCGGAACGTAGAAATGATCATAGCTTTCACACTGGTTGCAATTATTCCTGTTATACAAGGGAAAAACTGTTGTATTTATATTGTATTTTATGATTCTGGCGTTGACTTCTTAGGCCCTAACTATTCGATCTGGTGGAGCATGGCCCTAGAGTGAAGCATAGGTTGCCCGGAATGCTGAAATAACCATCACTTTCACACTGGTTGCAATTATTCCTGTTATGCGATGGAAAAACTGTTGTATTTATATTATATTTTATGCTTCTGGCGTTGACTTCTTAGGCCCTAACTATTCGATCTGGTGGAGCATGGCCCTAGAGTGAAGCCTAGGTTGCCCGGAATGCTGAAATGACCATCACTTTCACATTCGTTGCAATTATTCTTGTTATACGAGGGAAAATCTGTTGTATTTATATTATATTTTATGCTTCAGACGTTGACTTCTAAGGCCGTAGCTATTGGATGTGGTGGAGAAACGCCCTAGAGTGAAGCCTAGGTTGTCCGGAAAGTAGAAATGACCATTACCTCCACACTGTTTGCAATTATTCATTTTATACAATGGAAATACTGTTGTATTTATATTGTTTTTTATAGTTATGGCGTTGACTTCTAAGGCCGCAGCTATTCCATCTGGTGGAACGACGCCCTAGAGTGAGGCCTAGGTTGCCCGTATCGTAGAAATGACCATATCTTTCACACTGTTTGCAATTATTCCTGTTATACGATGGAAAATCTGTTGTATTTCTATTGTACTTTATGCTTCTGGCGTTGACTTCTTAGGCCCTATCTATTCGATCTGGTGGAGCAACGCCCTAGGGTGAAGCCTAGGTGGCCCGGAACGTAGAAATGACCATACCTTTCACGCTGGTTGCAATTATTCCTGTTATACAAGGGAAAAGCTGTTGTATTTATATTGTATTTTATGCTTCTGGCGTTGACTTCCTGGGCCCTAACTATTCTATCTGGAGGAGCAACGCCCTAGAGTGAAGCCTATGTTGCCCGGAATGCAGAAATGACCATCACATTCACACTGGTGGCAATTATTCCTGTTATACGATGGAGACTGTTGGATTTTTAATGTACTTTATGCTTCTGGCGTTGACCTCTAAGGCCCTATGTATTCGATCTGGTGGAGCATTGCCTCAGTGTTAAGTCTAGGATGCCCGGAACGTAGAAATGGCCGTTACTTTCACACTGGTTGCAGTTACTCATTTTATACGATGGAAAAACTGTTGTACATATATCGTATTTTATGCTCCTGGCATCGACTTCTTAGGCCGTAACTATTCGATCTGGTGGAGCAACGCCCTAGGGTGAAGCCTAGGTTGCCCGGAACGTAGTGTGGCGGCGACAGACCGACGCCATGTTGCCGTCGAATGTTTAGGTTAAGATTTGGAATGAACGATTGAATGTTAGCGGAGTGTATAAGGTTCGAGAGGATGTTTGGAAGTGTGTATCGAGTGTCGCGTAGAGTTTAGAGTGCAAGCGAGTTAATGAGAAAGAGAAGAGAATGACTGTGGAGAATGCGTCAGTGCGTGAATGGAAGAAAAAGTGAGTCTGATTTGGAGAGGCATAACGAGCGGACGCGCGGACATCGTCTTGTTACAGCTCGAATAAACGGCACCAAATTTCACACAATTAATTACTTTCCGTCACTACCGTTATCATCCACATCCTCACCAAATTGGTGACCCCGACGCGATCTCGACGGGAGTGTGACGTGATCGTGATCGTGAGTGCGATATCGGGTATACCTGATCTAATAGACTTTGGCGGGTGATTCGCAGAAAGTGCCAAGACACTAGTTATCCGTAGTTAAGTGTAGTTTTTAACGGTTAGACTTTAATACAAATAGACTTAGTGAAAGACAATGTCGGTCGATAATGACAGGGTGCCAGCTACACCGGGCCCATCCGGGGAGGCGTCCACGACGGTAGCGCGGGTTTCAGTCCGAATTCCGGAGTTTTGCGCTACAGATCCGGAAATGTGGTTCGCTATGGTGGAAAGAAGCTTTGAAGCTTCAGGGGTGACCACCGAAGGCACAAAATTCGGTTACGTCCTGGGTGCATTGAGCCCGGTATATGCCGCGGAAGTGCGTGACATAATTATGAACCCGCCGACGGCCGGGCCCTACCAAAAACTAAAGGCAGAGTTGATTCGAAGGCTCAGTTCGACGCAGGAACAGAAGACTCGTCGCCTCCTCGAGTCGGAAGAGATCGGGGACAGGAAACCATCGCAATTTCTTCGGCATTTGCGAGGATTGGCAGGAACCACCGTTTCTGACAGTGTCTTACGCACTCTGTGGATGGGAAGGTTACCCACGAATATGCAAATTATTCTGGCAACCCAGAAGGATGTCGACCTCGTCAAGGTGGCAGATTTGGCGGACGCTATAGCAGAGACAACGGGTCCACGAGTCCACATAGCCGAGTCAGCTGCACCGGTGGGAGCTCCTAAGGCAACGGGTCAACACAATGTGACGCAGGATTTGGAGGCCTTATTAAATTTAAAAATGGCCCAGCTCGCCGTGTCGTTCCGACAGGAAATTGCAGCGATGCGGCAAGAACTGTTAAGTGAAGGACGATCTTCACGATTTGAGAGGACTTATCGACAGAGATCACCCTCTCGTCAACGTACGCGTCAGCGTTCGGTTTCCCGACGACGTGCAGAAGAGAGGCAAGGAAGGTGCTTCTACCATTGGCGTTGGGGAGCTGGTGCACACAGGTGTGTTCCACCATGCAACTGGAATGACACGGCGGGAAACGAGTCGGGCGGTCGTTAATGACGGCTGACGGGTCTTGCCCGATGCCGCGCCGTCTTTTCGTGTCCGATAAGGAAACAAAAACGCAATTTTTGGTCGACACTGGAGCCGACCTTTGTGTTTATCCGAGATCGATGACCCATGGTCCACGCCAAAAATTAAGGTATGTTCTGTACGCGGCGAATGGATCAGTAATATCGACGTATGGTGCGGTTACGTTAAGGTTGGATTTGGAACTGCGTCGGGCGTTTACGTGGCGATTCGTGGTGGCCGACGTATCGAAACCCATAATCGGGGTGGATTTCCTATACCACTACGGACTTTTAGTGGATATACGTAACCGTCGATTGCTGGACAATGTGACGTCTCTGTCGGTACCGGGGCAGCTGGCAGGTCAGAGTGCGGAGTCGATTCCGTGCGTAAAAACGGTTGCGGGCGGTTCTGTGTACCTGGAACTTCTACGGAAATACCCAGAAATTACAAAGCCAGAGGGAATTCCGGCACCGGCGAAGCATTCGATGATGCATTACATCAGGACGACGCCAGGTCAGCCGGTCACCTGTAAGCCACGACGTTTAGCACCTGATCGACTGAAGGCTGCAAAACAGGAGTTCGACACCATGATCAAGTTGGGAATTGCCAGACCGTCGGAAAGCAGCTGGTCGTCACCTTTGCACGTAGTGCCGAAAAAGGAACCGGGGGAATGGAGACCGTGCGGTGACTATCGGGCACTTAATGCGCGAACATTGCCGGATAGATACCCCGTGAGACACATCGAAGATTTCGCGCAATCTTTGTCAGGAAAGAAAGTGTTTTCCACGATTGATTTAGTGCGCGCGTATAATCAGGTACCCGTGGCCCCCGAGGACGTGTGTAAAACAGCTTTAACAACCCCGTTCGGATTGTTTGAGTTTCCAGTGATGCCCTTTGGTTTACGTAATGCAGCACAAACATTCCAACGATTTATTGATGAGGTGATTCGCGGATTGGACTTCGTATATGCTTACATAGACGATATCATTGTGGCATCAGAATCGGAAGAAGAGCACCTTGAACCTTTAAAGGCATTATTCGATAGACTTAAACGGTACGGTGTAGTTGTGAATTCCGGGAAGTGCGTGTTTGGCAAAGAGAAGGTGCAGTTTCTGGGTTACTTAGTGACTGAAAACGGTACGCAACCGTTAGACAATAAAGTGCGGGCAATTTTAGACTATCCGCAACCCGCTACAGCGAAGCAGCTCAGGCAGTTCCTAGGTATGATGAACTTTTATAGACGGTTCATACCTAGGGCTGCACAGGTTCAGGCCCCGCTAAATAACCTGCTGCGGGAAAATCTGAAGGGTCGCGCACCAATTGCCTGGACACCGGAAGCGACGGCAGCATTTGAAGAGTCGAAGCGGACGCTAGCGCAGGCCACTCTATTGGCGCATCCACGGATCGGCGCCCCGCTTGCACTTACGTGCGATGCTTCGGATTTCTCTGTCGGGGCTGTTCTACAGCAACACACGGCCAATGGATGGGAGCCGCTAGGTTTTTTTTCGAAGAAGCTGACCGCTACGGAAGCGAACTATGGTGCTTATGATAGAGAACTTTTAGCGATATATTTAGCGATTAAGTATTTTAAGCATATGGTAGAAGGTCGTAAATTTACCATTTTTACGGACCACAAGCCGATCACTTTCGCCTTCCAACAGAAACCAGAGAAATGCTCTCCAAGGCAATTTAGGTACCTCGACTTCATCGGACAGTTTTCAACCGACATCAAACATGTGGCCGGTAAGGACAACGTGGTGGCAGATGTTTTGTCCAGGATTGACGAGATGGAAGAACTCCTAAAATATGAAGAGCTGGCGAAGGCGCAGGAGACAGACGAGGAACTCCAAACGTATCTGCGCGAAGATGGGTCTAGCACACTACGTTTGAAGAAGGTTAGGATTCCTGGTGCAAGCAGTTTGGTTTTTTGTGATGTGTCGACGGGTTCGGTGAGACCGTTTGTGACGAAAACATTTCGCCGCGCCGCTTTTGACACAGTCCATAGACTTGCGCATCCAGGAATCAATGCGACGGTGAAATTAATGGCGGATCGGTATGTGTGGCCGTCAATGAAATCGGACTGTAGACGCTGGGCGCGGGCGTGCATACCGTGTCAACGTTCGAAAATATCTAAACATGTGCACTCGCCGCTTGGACAATTTTCTTCCTCAGGAAGATTTGAACATATTCATATAGACATTGTAGTATTACCTGTATCGGAGGGATACAGATATTGCCTCACCTGTGTTGACCGCTTCACGCGGTGGCCGGAAGCCTTTCCGCTCAAGGACCAGGAGGCACCAACGGTGGCGCGCGCGTTTTACGATGGTTGGATTGCGCGTTTTGGGACCCCTTTGCGAGTGACAACGGACCAGGGGAGGCAATTTGAGTCCTACCTGTTTAGGCATTTAAGTGAGTTAACAGGTACATCACATTTAAGGACAACGGCGTATCACCCAGCAGCGAACGGTATGGTGGAACGGTTTCACCGCCAGTTAAAGGCTGCCATTCGTTGCCACCAAGAGCTCCAGTGGACAAAGGTTCTTCCCACCATATTGCTAGGCATACGCGCAGCCTGGAGGGAAGATACTAAATCGACAGCAGCAGAACTGGTGTATGGTGAGACGCTACGGTTACCTGGCGAATTTCTAGCGCCACGACCAGCCGAGACCGATCACGAGGCGGCTGAATTCGTTAAGGAACTGCGTCGGCATTTCCGTGGGGTTACACCAGTTGCAGGGTCACAGCATGGAGTAAAGCGAATTTTTATATTTAAAGATTTAGCGGTCACCGACGAGGTTTTCGTCAGGAACGATACCGTAAAGGGGATATTACAACCACCATACGATGGGCCGTTTAAAGTCGTCTCGCGAGGTCCAAAGAATTTTGTCATAGATATTAAAGGGAAATTTGTGACGGTAACGATCGATAGATTAAAGCCAGCGTATGTAATGGCGGATACTATTGTAAGGGAAACGATCCCGTCGCCGCGGGAACCCGCGACAGTACCTGTTCCGCAACAGGAATTTAGAACCACACGCTCCGGAAGACGAGTTAGATTCCCGGATAGATTAGGAATAGCGAGAGTAAGGTATTTTTAATAACGTATACTTCAGCATTTCCAGTATTTATCGTATAGTATAAGATGTACTATGTATGGTATTGTAATTTACAGTGATATATGTTTACAGTTTAGTGTCGTGATTTCTCAATCACTGGCGGGGGGGTATTGTGGCGGCGACAGACCGACGCCACGTTGCCGTCGAATGTTTAGGTTAAGATTTGGAATGAACGATTGAATGTTAGCGGAGTGTATAAGGTTCGAGAGGATGTTTGGAAGTGTGTATCGAGTGTCGCGTAGAGTTTAGAGTGCAAGCGAGTTAATGACAAAGAGAAGAGAATGACTGTGGAGAATGCGTCAGTGAGGAATGGAAGAAAAAGTGAGTCTGATTTGGAGAGGCATAACGAGCGGACGCGCGGACATCGTCTTGTTACAGCTCGAATAAACGGCACCAAATTTCACACAATTAATTACTTTCCGTCACTACCGTTATCATCCACATCCTCACCAAAGTAGAAATGACCATAACTATCAGACTGGTTGCAATTATTCGTTTTATACGATGGAAAGACTGTTGCATTTATATTGTATTTTATAGTTATGGCGTTGTCTTCTAGGGCCGTAGCTATTCGATGTGGTGGAGCAACGCCCTCGAGTGAAGACTAGGTTGCCCGGAACGTAGAAATGACCATCACTTTCACAATGTTTGCAGTTATTCTTGTTATACGATGGAAAAACTGTTGTATTTATATTGTATTTTATGCTTCTGGCGTAGGCTTCTTAGGCCCTAACTATTCGATCTGGGGGAACCACGCCCTAGACTGAAGCCTAGGTTGCCCGGAACGTAGAAATGACCATCACTTTCACACTGGTTGCAATTATTCCTGTTATACGATGGAAAAACTGTTGTATTTATATTGTACTTTATGCTTCTGGTGTACACTTCTTAGGCCCTAGCTATTCGATCTGGAGGAACAACGCCCTAGAGTGAAGCCTAGGTTGCCCGGAACGTAGAAATGACCATTACTTCCACACTGTTTGCAATTATTCATATGATACAGTGGAAAAACTGTTGTATTTATATGGCATTTTATGCTTCTGGCATTGACTTCTAAGGCCCTAACTATTCGATGTGGTGGAGCAACGCCCTAGAGTGAAGCCTAGGTTGCCCGGAACGTAGAAATGACCATACCTTTCACACTGTTTGCAATTATTCCTGTTACACGATAAAAAAAACTGTTGTATTTATATTGTATTTTATGCTTCTGGCGTTGACTTCTAAGGCCGCAGCTATTCGACGTGGTGGAGCAACGCCCTAGAGTGAAGCGTAGGTTGCCCCGAACGTAGAAATGACCATACATTTCACACTGGTTGCAATTATTCCTGTTATACGATGGAAAAGCAGTTGTATTTGTATTGTATTTTATGCTTCTGGCGTAGACTTCTTAGGCCCTAGCTATTCGAACAAGTGGAATGACGCCCTAGAGTGAAGCCTAGGTTGCCCGTATCGTAGAAATGACCATATCTTTCACACTGGTTGCAATTATTCCTGTTATACGATGGAAAACTGGTGTATTTCTATTGCATTTTATGCTTCTGGCGTTGACTTCTTAGGCCCTAACTATTCGATCTGGTGGAGCAACGCCCTAGGGTGAAGCCTAGGTTGCCCGGAACGTAGAAATGAGCATAACTTTCATACTGGTTGCAATTATTCGTTTTATACGATGGAAAGACTGTTCTATTTATATTGTATTTTATAGTTATGGCGTTGTCTTCTAGGGCCGTAGCTATTCGATGTGGTTGCGCAACGCCCTAGAGTGAAGCCTAGGTTGCCCGGAACGTAGAAATGACCATTACTTACACACTGGATGCAATTATTCGTTTTATACGATGGAAATCTGTTGTATTTATTTTGTATTTTATGCCTCTACCGTTTACTCCTAAGGCCGTAGCTATTCGATGTGGTGGAGCAACGCCCTAGAGGGAAGCCTAGGTTGCCCGGAACGTAGAAATGAACATGTCTTTCACACTGGTTGCCATTATTAGTGTTATACGATGGAAGAACTGTTGTATTTATATTGTATTTTATGCTTCTGGCGTTGACTTCTAAGGCCGCAGCTATTCGATGTGGTGGAGCAACGCCCTAGAGTGAAGCTTAGGATGCGCGGAACGTAGAAATGACCATACCTTTCACACTGGTTGCAATTATTCCTGTTATACAAGGGAAAAACTGTTGTATTTATATTGTTTTCTATACTTCTGGCGTTGACTTCCTGGGCCCTAACTATTCTATCTGGAGGAGCAACGCCCTAGAGTGAAGCTTAGGATGCCCGGAACGTAGATATGACCATAACTATCATACTGGTTGCAATTATTCGCTTTATACAATGGAAAAACTGTTGTATTTATATTGTATTTTAGGCTTCAGGCGTTGACTTCTTAGGCCCTAACTATCCGCTCTGGTGGAACAACGCCCTAGAGTGATGCCTAGGTTGCCCGGATCGTAGAAATGACCATTACTTGCACACTGGATGCAATTATTCGTTTTATACGATGGAAAAACTGTTGTATTTATTTTGTATTTGGTGCTCCTGGCGTTGACTTCTTAGGCCCTATGTATTGGATCTGGTGGACCAACGCCCTAGAGTGAAGCCTAGCTTGCCCGGAACGTAGAAATCACCATTACTTCCACACTGTTTGCAATTTTTCATATTATACAGTGGAAAAACTGTTGTATTTATATTGTATTTTATGCTTCTGGCATTGACTTCTAAGGCCCTAACTATTCGATGTGGTGGAGCAACGGCCTAGAGTGAAGCCTAGGTTGCCCGCAACGTAGATATGACCATAGCTTTCCCACTGGTTGCAATTATTTCTGTTATACAAGGGAAAAACTGTTGTATTTATATTGTATTTTATGCTTCTGGCGTTGACTTCTTAGGCCCTAACTATTCGATCTGGTGGAGCAACGCCCTAGAGCGAAGCCTAGGTTGCACGGAACGTAGAAATGACCATTACTTCCTCACTGTTTGCAATTATTCATTTTATGCAATGGAAAAACTGTTGTATTTATATTGTATTTTATGCTTCTGGCGTTGACTTCTTAGGCCCTAGCTATTGGATCCGGCGGACCAACGCCCTAGAGTGAAGCCTATGTTGCCCGGAACGTAGAAATCACCATAACATTCATACTGGTTGCAATTATTTCTGTTATACAGGGGA
This sequence comes from Calliopsis andreniformis, assembly GCF_051401765.1. Classification (NCBI taxonomy): domain Eukaryota; kingdom Metazoa; phylum Arthropoda; class Insecta; order Hymenoptera; family Andrenidae; genus Calliopsis; species Calliopsis andreniformis. The sequence goes on from NW_027480422.1 coordinate 23,730,795, forward strand.
AAAACTGTAGTATTTTTATTGTATTTTATGCTTCTGGCGTTGACTTCTTAGGCCCTAACTATTCGATCTGGTGGAGCAACGCCCTAGAGTGAAGCCTAGGTTGCACGGAACGTAGAAATGACCATTACTTCCTCACTGTTTGCAATTACTCATTTTATACGGTGGAAAAACTGTTGTATTTATATTGTTTTTTATAGTTATGGCGTTGACTTCTAAGGCCGTAGCTATTCGATGTGGTGGAGCAATGCCCTAGAGTGAAGCCTAGGATGCTCGTAACGTAGAAATGACCATATCTTTCACACTGTTTGCAATTATTCCTGTTATAAGATTGAAAAACTGTTGTATTTGTATTGTATTTTATGCTTCTGGAGTAGACTTCTTAGGCTCTAACTATTCGATCTGGTGGAACGACGCTCTAGCGTGAAGCCTAGGTTGCCCGTATCGTAGAAATGACCATAACTTTCACACTGGTTGCAATTATTCCTGTTATACGATGGAAAAACTGTTGTATTTGTATTGTATTTTATGCTTCAGGCGTTGGCTTCTTAGGCCACAACTATTCGCTCTGGTTGAACAACGCCCTAGAGTGATGCCTAGGTTCCCAGGATCGTAGAAATGACCATTACTTGCACACTGGATCCAATTATTCGTTGTATACGATGGAAAAACTGTTGTATTTATTTTGTGTTTGGTGCTCCTTGCGTTGACTTCTTATGCCCTAACTATTGGATCTGGTGCACCAAAGCCCTAGACAGAAGCCTAGGATGCCCGGAACGTAGAAATGACCATCACTTTCACACTGGTTGCAATTATTCCTGTTATACGATGGAAAAACTGTTGTATTTGTATTGTATTTTATGCTTCTGGCGTTGACTTCTTAGGCCCTAACTATTCGATCTGGTGGAGCATGGCCCTAGAGTGAAGCCTAGGTTGCCCGGAATGCAGAAATAACAATCACTTTCACACTGGTGGCAATTATTCCTGTTATACGATGGACAAACTGTTGGATTTTTAATGTACTATATGCTTCTGGCATTGACTTCTAAGGACCCTATGTATTCGATCTGGTGAAGCAATGCCTCGGTGTTAAGTCTAGGATGCCCGGAACGTAGAAATGGCCGTTACTTTCACACTGGTTGCAAGTACTCACTTTATACGATGGAAAAACTGTTGTATATATATCATATTTTATGCTTCTGGCATTGACTTCTTAGGCCCTAACTATTCCATATGGTGGAGCAACGCCCTGGGGTGAAGCCTAGGTTGCGCGGAACGTAGAAATGACCATAACTATCAGACTGGTTGCAATTATTCGTTTTATACGATGGAAAGACTGTTGTATTTGTATTGTATTTTATGCTTCTGGCGTTGACTTGTTAGGCCCTAACTATTCGATCTGGTGGGGCAGCGCCCTAGAAAGAAGCCTAGATTGCACGGAATGTAGAAATGACCATAACTATCAGACTGGTTGCAATTATTCGTTTTATACAATGGAAAAACTGTTGTATTTATATTGTATTTTATGCTTCAGGCGCTGACTTCTTAGGCCCTAACTATTCGCTCTGGTGGAACAACGCCCTAGAGTGATGCCTAGGTTGCCCGGATCGTAGAAATGACCATTACTTGCACACTGGATGCAATTAGTCGTTTTATACGATGGAAAAACTGTTGTATTTATTTTGTATTTGGTGCTCCTGGCGTTGACTTCTTAGGCCCTAAGTATTGGATCTGGTGGACCAACGCCCTAGAGTGAAGCCTAGCTTGCCCGGAACGTAGAAATCAACATTACTTCCACACTGTTTGCAATTATTCATATTATACAGTGGAAAAACTGTTGTATTTATATTGTATTTTATGCTTCTGGCATTGACTTCTAAGGCCCTAACTATTCGATGTGGTGGAGCAACGCCCTAGAGTGAAGCCTAGGTTGCCCGCAACGTAGATATGACTATAGCTTTCACACTGGTTGCAATTATTTCTGTTATACAAGGGAAAAACTGTTGTATTTATATTGTATTTTATGCTTCTGGCGTTGACTTCTTAGGCCCTAACTATTCGATCTGGTGGAGCAACGCCCTAGAGTGAAGCCTAGGTTGCCCGGAAGGTAGAAATGACCATTACCTCCACACTGTTTGCAATTATTCATTTTATACAGTGGAAAAACTGTTGTATTTATATTGTTTTTTATAGTTATGGCGTTGACTTCTAAGGCCGTAGCTATTCGATGTGGTGGAGCAATGCCGTAGAGTGAAGCCTCTGATGCTCGTAACGTAGAAATGACCATATCTTTCACACTGTTTGCAATTATTCCTGTTATAAGATTGAAAAACTGTTGTATTTGTACTGTATTTTATGCTTCTGGAGTAGACTTCTTAGGCTCTAAGTATTCGATCTGGTGGAACGACGCTCTAGCGTGAAGCCTAGGTTGCCCGTATCGTAGAAATGACCATATCTTTCACACTGGTTGCAATTATTCCTGTTATACGATGGAAAAACTGTTGTATTTGTATTGTATTTTATGCTTCTGGCGTTGACTTCTTAGGCCCTAACTATTCGATCTGGTGGAGCAACGCCCTAGGGTGAAGCCTAGGTCGCCCGGAACGTAGAAATGACCGTAACTTTCATACTGGTTGCAATTACTCCTTTTATACCGTGGAAAGACTGTTGTATTTATATTGTATTTTATGCGTCTGGAGTTGTTTTCTAAGGCCCTAACTATTCGGCCTGGTGGACCAACGCCCTAGAGTGAAGCCTAGGTTGCACGGAACTTAGAAATGACCATCACCTTCACTCTGGTTGCAATTATTCCTGTTATACGATGGAAAAACTGTGGTATTTATATTGTATTTTATGCTTCTGGCGTAGGCTTCTTAGGCCCTAACTATTCGATCTGGGGGAACCACACCCTAGACTGAAGCTTAGGTTGCCCGGAACGTAGAAATGACCATCACTTTCACACTGGTTGCAATTATTCCTGTTATACGATGGACAAACTGTTGGATTTTTAATGTACTTTATGCTTCTGGCGTTGACTTCTAAGGCCCTATGTATTCGATCTGGTGGAGCAATGTTTCAGTGTTAAGTCTACGATTCCCGGAACGTAGAAATGGCCGTTACTTTCACACTGGTTGCAATTACTCATTTTATACGATGGAAAACCTGTTGTACATATATCGTATTTTATGCTTCTGGCATTGACTTCTTAGGCCCTAACTATTCGATCTGGTGGAGCAACGCCCTAGAGTGAAGCCTAGGTTGCCCGGCACGTCGAAATGACCATAACTATCAGACTGGTTGCAATTATTCGTTTTATGCGATGGAAAGACTGTTGTATTTATATTGTATTTTATAGTTATGGCGTTGTCTTCTAGGGCCGTAGCTATTCGATGTGGTTGCGCAACACCCTAGAGTGAAGCCTAGGTTGCCCGGAACGTAGAAATGACCATTACTTCCACACTGTTTGCAATTATTCATATTATACAGTGGAAAAACTGTTGTATTTATATGGCATTTTATGCTTCTGGCATTGAGTTCTGAGGACCAAACTATTCGATGTGGTGGAGCAACGCCCTAGAGTGAAGCCTAGGTTTCCCGGAATGTAGAAATGACCATCACTTTCACAATGGTTGCAATTATTCTTGTTATACAATGGAAAAACTGTTGTATTTATTTTGTATTTTATTCCTCTGGCGTTGACTCCTAAGGCCGTAGCTATTCGATCTGGTGGAGCAACGCCCTAGGGTGAAGCCTAGGTTGCCCGGAACGTAGAAATGACCATAACATTCATACTGGTTGCAATTATTTCTGTTATACAGGGGAAAAACTGTAGTATTTATATCGTATTTTATGCTTCAGGCGTTGACTTCTTAGGCCACAACTATTCGCTCTGGTTGAACAACGCCCTAGAGTGATGCCTAGGTTCCCAGGAACGTAGAAATGACCATTACTTGCACACTGGATCCAATTATTCGTTGTATACGATGGAAAAACTGTTGTATTTATTTTGTATTTGGTGCTCCTTGCGTTGACTTCTTAGGCCGTAACTATTGGATCTGGTGGACCAAAGCCCTAGACAGAAGCCTAGGATTCCCGGAACGTAGAAATGACCATCACTTTCACACTGGTTGCAATTATTCCTGTTATACGATGGAAAAACTGTTGTATTTGTATTGTATTTTATGCTTCTGGCGTTGACTTCTTAGGCCCTAACTATTCGATCTGGTGGAGCAACGCCCTAGAGTGAAGCCTAGGTTGCCCGGAATGCAGAAATAACAATCACTTTCACACTGGTGGCAATTATTCCTGTTATACGATGGACAAACTGTTGGATTTTTAATGTACTATATGCTTCTGGCGTTGACTTCTAAGGCCCTATGTATTCGATCTGGTGAAGCAATGCCTCAGTGTTAAGTCTAGGATGCCCGGAACGTAGAAATGGCCGTTACTTTCACACTGGTTGCAAGTACTCACTTTATACGATGGAAAAACTGTTGTACATATATCATATTTTATGCTTCTGGCATTGACTTCTTAGGCCCTAACTATTCGATGTGGTGGAGCAACGCCCTAGAGTGAAGCCTAGGTTGCCCGGAACGTAGAAATGACCTTAGCTTTCACACTGGTTGCAATTATTCCTGTTATACAAGGGAAAAACTGTTGTATTTATATTGTATTTTATGCTTCTGGCGTTGACTTGTTAGGCCCTAACTATTCGATCTGGTGGGGCAGCGCCCTAGAAAGAAGCCTAGATTGCACGGAATGTAGAAATGACCATAACTATCAGACTGGTTGCAATTATTCGTTTTATACAATGGAAAAACTGTTGTATTTATATTGTATTTTATGCTTCAGGCGCTGACTTCTTAGGCCCTAACTATTCGCTCTGGTGGGACAACGCCCTAGAGTGATGCCTAGGTTGCCCGGATCGTAGAAATGACCATTACTTGCACACTGGATGCAATTAGTCGTTTTATACGATGGAAAAACTGTTGTATTTATTTTGTATTTGGTGCTCCTGGCGTTGACTTCTTAGGCCCTAACTATTGGATCTGGTGGACCAACGCCCTAGAGTGACTCCTAGCTTGCCCGGAACGTAGAAATCACCATTACTTCCACACTGTTTGCAATTATTCATATTATACAGTGGAAAAACTGTTGTATTTATATTGTATTTTATGGTCCTGGCATTGACTTCTAAGGCCCTAACTATTCGATGTGGTGCAGCAACGCCCTAGAGTGAAGCCTAGGTTGCCAGGAACGTAGAAATGACCATAGCTTTCACACTGGTTGCAATTATTTCTGTTATACAAGGGAAAAACTGTTGTATTTATATTGTATTTTATGCTTCTGGCGTTGACTTCTTAGGCCCTAACTATTCGATCTGGTGGAGCAACGCCCTAGAGTGAAGCCTAGGTTGCACGGAACGTAGAAATGACCATTACTTCCTCACTGTTTGCAATTATTCATTTTATGCAATGGAAAAACTGTTGCATTTATATTGTATTTTATGCTTCTGGCGTTGACTTCTTAGGCCCTAACTATTCGATCTGGTGGAGCATGGCCCTGGAGTGAAGCCTAGGTTGCCCGGAATGTAGAAATGACCATCACTTTTACACTGGTTGCAATTATTCTTGTTATACGATGGCAAAACTGTTGTATTTATTTTGTATTTTATGCCTCTGGCGTTGACTGCTAAGGCCGTAGCTATTCGATGTGGTTGGAGCAACGCCCTAGAGTGAAGCCTAGGTTGCCCGGAACGTAGAAATGACCATGTCTTTCACACTGGTTGCAATTGTTCCTGTTATACGATGGAAAAACTGTTGTATTTATATTATATTGTATGCTTCAGACGTTGGCTTCTAAGGCCGTAGCTATTCGATGTGGTGGAGAAACGCCCTAGAGTGAAGCCTAGGTTGCCCGGAAAGTAGAAATGACCATTACCTCCACACTGTTTGCAATTATTCATTTTATACAATGGACAAACTGTTGTATTTATATTGTTTTTTATAGCTACGGCTTTGACTTCTAAGGCCGTAGCTATTCGATGTGGTGGAGCAATGCCCTAGAGTGAAGCCTAGGATGCCCGCAACGTAGAAATGACCATACCTTTCACACTGGTTGCAATTATTCCTGTTATACGATGGAAAAGCTGTTGTATTTGTATTGTATTTTATGCTTCTGGCGTTGACTTCTTAGGCCCTAACTAATCGATCTGGTGGAGCAACGCCCTACAGTGAAGCCTAGGTTGCACGGAACGTAGAAATGACCATAGCTCTCATACTTGTTGCGATTATTCGTTTTATACGATGGAAAAGCTGTTGTATTTATTTTGTATTTGGTGCTCCTGGCGTTGACTTCTTAGGCCCTAGCTATTGGATCTGGTGAACCAACGCCCTAGAGTGAAGCCTAGGTTGCCCGGAACGTAGGAATGACCATAACATTCATACTGGTTGCAATTATACGTTTTATACGATGGAAAAACTGTTGTATTTATATTATATTTTATGCTTCAGACGTTGACTTCTAAGGCAGTGGCTATTCGACGTGGTGGAGAAACGCCCTAGAGTGAAGCCTAGGTTGCCCGTATCGTAGAAATGACCATATCTTTCACTCTGGTTGCAATTATTCCTCTTATACGATGGTAAAGCTGTTGTATTTATATTGTATTTTATGCTTCTGGCGTTGACTTGTTAGGTCCTAACTATTCGATCTGGTGGAGCAACGCCCTAGAGAGAAGCCTAGATTGCCCGGAACGTAGAAATGACCATAACTATCAGACTGGTTTCAATTATTCGTTTTATACGATGGAAAGACTGTTTTATTTATATTGTATTTTATAGTTATGGCGTTGTCTTCTAGGGCCGTAGCTATTCGATGTGGTTGAGCAACGCCCTAGAGTGAAGCCTAGGTTGCCTGGAACGTATAAATGACCATAGCTTTCATACTTGTTGCAATTATTCGTTTTATACGATGGAAAAGCTGTTCTATTTATTTTGTATTTGGTGCTCCTGGCGTTGACTTCTTAGGCCCTAGCTATGGGATCTGGTGGGCCAACGCCCTAGAGTGAAGCCTAGGTTGCCCGGAACGTAGGAATGACGATAACATTCATACTGGTTGCAATTATACGTTTTATACGATGGAAAAACTGTTGTCTTTATATTATATTTTATGCGTCAGACGTTGACTTCTAAGGCAGTAGCTATTCGATGTGGTGGAGAAACGCCTTAGAGATAAGCCTAGGTTGCCCGGAAGGTAGAAATGACCATTACCTCCACACTGTTTGCAATTATTCATTTTATACAGTGGAAAAACTGTTGCATTTATATTGTTTTTTATAGTTATGGCGTTGACTTCTAAGGCCGTAGCTATTCGATGTGGTGGAGCAATGCCCTAGAGTGAAGCCTAGGATGCTCGCAACGTAGAAATGACCATATCTTTCACACTGTTTGCAATTATTCCTGTTATAAGATTGTAAAACTGTTGTATTTGTATTGTATTTTATGCTTCTGGCGTAGACTTCTTAGGCCCTAACTATTCGATCTGGTGGAACGACGCTCTAGCGTGAAGCCTAGGTTGCCCGTATCGTAGAAATGACCATATCTTTCACACTGGTTGCAATTATTCCTGTTATACGATGGAAAAACTGTTGTATTTGTATTGTATTTTATGCTTCTGGAGTTGACTTCTTAGGCCCTAACTATTCAATTTGGTGGAGCAACGCCCTAGGGTGAAGCCTAGGTTGCCCGGAACGTAGAAATGACCGTAACATTCATACTGGTTGCAATTATTCGTTTTATACCGTGGAAAGACTGTTGTATTTATATTGTATTTTATGCGTCTGGAGTAGTTTTCTAAGGCCCTAACTATTCGGCCTAGTGGATCAACGCCCTAGAGTGAAGCCTAGGTTGCACGGCACTTAGAAATGACCATCACCTTCACTCTGGTTGCAATCATTACTGTTATAGGATGAAAAAACAGTGGTATTTATATTGTATTTTATGCTTCTGGCGTAGTCTTCTTAGGCCCGAACTATTCGATCTGGGGGAACCACGCACTAGACTGAAGCCTAGGTTGCCCGGAACGTAGAAATGACCATCACTTTCACACTGGTTGCAATTATTCCTGTTATAGGATGGACAAACTGTTGGATTTTTAATGTACTTTATGCTTCTGGCGTTGACTTCTAAGGCCCTATGTATTCGATCTGGTGGAGCAATGTTTCAGTGTTAAGTCTACGATGCCCGGAACGTAGAAATGGCCGTTACTTTCACACTGGTTGCAATTACTCATTTTATACGATGGAAAAACTGTTGTACATATATCGTATTTTATGCTTCTGGCATTGACTTCTTAGGCCCTAACTATTCGATCTGGTGGAGCAACGCCCTAGAGTGAAGCCTAGGTTGCCCGGCATGTCGAAATGACCATAACTATCAGACTGGTTGCAATTATTCGTTTTATGCGATGGAATGACTGTTGTATTTATATTGTATTTTATAGTTATGGCGTTGTCTTCTAGGGCCGTAGCTATTCGATGTGGTGGAGCAACGCCCTAGAGTGAAGCCTAGGTTTCCCGGAATGTAGAAATGACCATCACTTTCACAATGGTTGCAATTATTCTTGTTATACGATGGAAAAACTGTTGTATTTATTTTGTATTTTATTCCTCTGGCGTTGACTCCTAAGGCCGTAGCTATTCGATCTGGTGGAGCAACGCCCTAGGGTGAAGCCTAGGTTGCCCGGAACGTAGAAATGACCATAACTTTCATACTGGTTGCAATTATTCGTTTTATACCGTGGAAAAACTGTTGTATTTATATTGTATTTTATGCGTCTGGAGTTGTTTTCTAAGGCCCTAACTATTGGGCCTGGTGGACCAACGCCCTAGAGTGAAGCCTAGATTGCCCGGAACGTAGAAATGACCATACCTTTCACACTGGTTGCAATTATTCCTGTTATACAAGGGAAAAACTGTTGTATTAATATTGTATTTTATGCTTCTGGCGTTGACTTCCTGGGCCCTATCCATTCTATCTGGTGGAGCAACGCCCTAGGGTGAAGCCTAGGTTGCCCGGAACGTAGAAATGACCATAACTTTCACACTGGTTGCAATTATTCGTTCTATACCGTGGAAATACTGTTGTATTTATATTGTATTTTATGCGTCTGGAGTTGTTTTCTAAGGCCCTAACTATTCGGCCTGGTGGACCAACGCCCTAGAGTGAAGCCTAGGTTGCACGGAACGTAGAAATGACCATGTCTTTCACACTGGTTGCAATTGTTCCTGTTATATGATGGAAAAACTGCTGTATCTATTTTGTATTTTATGCTTCTGGCGTTGACTTCTTAGGTCCTCACTATTGGATCTGCTGGAGCAACGCCCTAGAGTGAAGTCTAGGTTGCACGGAACGTAGAAATGTCCATTTCTTTCACGCTGGTTGTAATTATTCCTGTTATAAGATGGTATAACTGCTCTATTTTTATTTTATTTTATGCTTCTCGCGTTGACTTCTAAGGCCCTAGCTATTCGATCTGGTGGAGCATCGCCCTAGGGTGAAGCCTAGGTTGCTCGGAACGTAGAAATGACCATTACCTTCACACTGTTTGCAAATGCACATTATATACGATGGAAAAACTGTTGTATTTATTTTGTATTTGGTGCTTCTGGCATTTACTTCTTAAGCCCTAACTATTGGTTGTGGTGGACCAACGCCCTAGAGTGAAGCCTAGGTTGACCGGAACGTAGAAATGACCATATCTTTCACACTGGTTGTAATTATTCCTGTTATATGATGGAAAAACTGCTGTATCTATTTTGTATTTTATGCTTCTGGCGTTGACTTCTTAGGTCCTCACTATTGGATCTGCTGGAGCAACGAACTAGGGTGAAGCCTAGGTTGCCCGTAACGTAGATATGACTATTACCTTCACACTGGTTGCTATTATTCCCGTTATACGATGGAAAAATTGTTGTATTTTTATTGTATTTTATGTTTCGGGCGTTGGCTTCTAAGGCCCTAGCTATTCAATCTGGTGGTGCAACGCCCTAGGGTGAAGCCTAGGTTGCCCGGAACGTAGAAATGACCATATCATTCACACTGGTTGCAATTATGCCAGTTATACGATGGTAAAACTGTTGTATTTTTATTGTATTTTATGCTTCTGGCGTTGACTTCTTAGGCCCTAACTATTGGATCTGGTGGAGGAACGCCCTAGAGTGAAGCCTAGGTTGCCCGGAACGTGGAAATGACCATCACGTTCACATTTGTTGCAATTATTCCCGTTATACGATGGAAAAACTGTGATATTTTTATTGTATTTTATGTTTCGGGCGTTGACTTCTAAGGCCTTAGCTATTCTATCTGGTGGAGCAACGCCCCAGGGTGAAGCCTAGGTTGCCCGGAACGTAGAAATGACCATATCTTTCACACTGGTTGCAATTATGACAGTTATACGATGGTAAAACTGTTGTATTTTTATTGTATTTTATGCGTCTGGAGTTGTTTTCTAAGGCCCCAACTATTCGACCTGGTGGAGCAACGCCCTAGAGTGAAGTCTAGGTTGCACGGAACGTAGAAATGTCCATTTCTTTCACGCTGGTTGTAATTATTCCTGTTATAAGATGGTATAACTGCTCCATTTTTATTTTATTTTATGCTTCTCGCGTTGACTTCTAAGGCCCTAGCTATTCGATCTAGTGGAACATCGCCCTAGGGTGAAGCCTAGGTTGCTCGGTACGTAGAAATGACCATTACCTTCACACTGTTTGCAAATACACATTATATACGATGGAAAAACTGTTGTATTTATTTTGTATTTGGTGCTTCTGGCATTTACTTCTTAAGCCCTAACTATTGGATCTGGTGGAGGAACGCCCTAGAGTGAAGCCTAGGTTGCCCGGAACGTGGAAATGACCATCACGTTCACATTTGTTGCAATTATTCCCGTTATACGATGGAAAAACTGTTATATTTTTATTGTATTTTATGTTTCGGCCGTTGACTTCTAAGGCCTTAGCTATTCTATCTGATGGAGCAACGCCCTAGGGTGAAGCCTAGGTTGCCCGGAACGTAGAAATGACCATATCTTTCACACTGGTTGCAATTATGGCAGTTATACGATGGTAAAACTGTTGTATTTTAATTGTATTTTATGCGTCTGGAGTTGTTTTCTAAGGTCCCAACTATTCGACCTGGTGGAGCAAAGCCCTAGAGTGACGTCTAGTTTGCACGGAACGTAGAAATGTCCATATCTTTCACACTGGTTGTAATTATTCCTGTTATATGATGGAAAAACTGCTGTATCTATTTTGTATTTTATGCTTCTGGCGTTGACTTCTTAGGTCCTCACTATTGGATCTGCTGGAGCAACGCCCTAGAGTGAAGTCTAGGTTGCACGGAACGTAGAAATGTCCATTTCTTTCACGCTGGTTGTAATTATTCCTGTTATAAGATGGTGTAACTGCTCTATTTTTATTTTATTTTATGCTTCTCGCGTTGACTTCTAAGGCCCTAGCTATTCGATCTGGTGGAGCATCGCCCTAGGGTGAAGCCTAGGTTGCTCGGAACGTAGAAATGACCATTACCTTCACACTGTTTGCAAATACACATTATATACGATGGAAAAACTGTTGTATTTATTTTGTATTTGGTGCTTCTGGCATTTACTTCTTAAGCCCTAACTATTGGTTGTGGTGGACCAACGCCCTAGAGTGAAGCCTAGGTTGACCGGAACGTAGAAATGACCATACCTTTCACACTGGTTGTAATTATTCCTGTTATATGATGGAAAAACTGCTGTATCTATTTTGTATTTTATGCTTCTGGCGTTGACTTCTTAGGTCCTCACTATTGGATCTGCTGGAGCAACGAACTAGGGTGAAGCCTAGGTTGCCCGTAACGTAGAAATGACCATCACTTTCACACTGGTTGCAATTATTCTTGTTATACGATGGAAAAACTGTTGTATTTGTATTGTATTTTATGCTTCTGGCGTTGACTTCTTAGGCCCTAACTATTGGATCTGGTGGAGGAACGCCCTAGAGTGAAGCCTAGGTTGCCCGGAACGTGGAAATGACCATCACGTTCACATTTGTTGCAATTATTCCCGTTATACGATGGAAAAACTGTTGTATTTTTATTGTATTTTATGTTTCGGGCGTTGACTTCTAAGGCCTTAGCTATTCTATCTGGTGGAGCAACGCCCTAGGGTGAAGCCTAGGTTGCCCGGAACGTAGAAATGACCATATCTTTCACACTGGTTGCAATTATGACAGTTATACGATGGTAAAACTGTTGTATTTTTATGTATTTTATGCGTCTGGAGTTGTTTTCTAAGGCCCTAACTATTCGACCTGGTGGAGCAACGCCCTAGAGTGAAGTCTAGGTTGCACGGAACGTAGAAATGTCCATTTCTTTCACGCTGGTTGTAATTATTCCTGTTATAAGATGGTATAACTGCTCTATTTTTATTTTATTTTATGCTTCTCGCGTTGACTTCTAAGGCCCTAGCTATTCGATCTAGTGGAGCATAGCCCTAGGGTGAAGCCTAGGTTGCTCTGAACGTAGAAATGACCATTACCTTCACACTGTTTGCAAATACACATTATATACGATGGAAAAGCTGTTGTATTTATTTTGTATTTGGTGCTTCTGGCATTTACTTCTTAAGGCCTAACTATTGGTTGTGGTGGACCAACGCCCTCGAGTGAAGCCTAGGTTGCCCGGAACGTAGAAATGACCATATCTTTCACACTGGTTGTAATTATTCCTGGTATACGATGGAATAACTGCTCTATTATTATTTTATTTTATGCTTCAGGCGTTGACTTCTAAGGCCGTAGCTAATCGATGTGGTGGGGCAACGCCCTAGAGTGAAGCCTAGGTTGCCCGGAACGCAGAAATGGCCATCACTTTCACGCTGGTTGCAATTATTCCTTTTATACGATGGAAAAACTGTTGTATTTTTATTTTATTTTATGCTTCTGGTGTTGACTTCTAAGGCCCTACCTATTCGATCTGGTGTAGCAACGCCCTAGAGTGAAGCCTAGGTTGCCCGGGACGTAGAAATGACCATCACCTTCACACTGGTTGTAATTATTCCTGTTATACGATGGAATAACTGTTGTATTAATTTTGTATTTTATGCTTCGGGCGTTGACTTCTAAGGCCCTACCTATTCGATCTGGTGTAGCAACGCCCTAGAGTGAAGCCTAGGTTGCCCGGGACGTAGAAATGACCATCACCTTCACACTTGTTGTAATTATTCCTGTTATACGATGGAATAACTGTTGTATTAATTATGTATTTTATGCTTCAGACGTTGTCTTCTAAGGCCGTAGCTATTCGATGTGGTGGAGAAACGCCCTAGAGTGAAGCCTAGGTTGCCCGGAAAGTAGAAATGACCATTACCTCCACACTGTTTGCAATTATTCATTTTATACAATGGAAAAACTGTTGTATTTATATTGTTTTTTATAGTTATGGCCTTGACTTCTAAGGCCGTAGCTATTCGATGTGGTGGAGCAATGCCATAGAGTGAAGCCTAGGATGCCCGCAACTTAGAAGTGACCATACCTTTCACACTGGTTGCAATAATTCCTGTTATACGATGGAAAAGCTGTTGTATTTGTATTGTATTTTATGCTTCTGGCGTAGACTTCTTAGGCGCTAACTATTCGATCTGGTGGGACGACGCCCTAGAGTGAAGCCTAGGTTGCCCGTATCGTAGAAATGGCCATATATTTCACACTGGTTGCAATTATTCCTGTTACACGATGGAAAAACTGTGTATTTCTATTGTATTTTATGCTTCTGGCGTTGGCTTCTTAGGCCCTAACTATACGATCTGGTGGAGCAACGCCCTAGAGAGAAGCCTAGATTGCCCGGAACGTAGAAATGACCATTACCTTCTGGCTTGTTGCAATTATTCCTGTTATACGATGAAAGAACTGTTGAATTTTTATTGTATTTCATGCGTCAGGAGTTGTTTTCTAAGGCCCGAACTATTCGATGTGGTGCAGCAACGCCCTAGAGCGAAACCTAGGTTGCCCGGAACGTAGAAATGACCATTACCTTCACACTGGTTGCAATTGTTCCTGTTATACGATGGACAAACTGTTGGATTTTTATTGTACTTTATGCTTCTGGCGCTGACTTCTTAGGCCCTAACTATTGGATCTGGTGGAGCAACGCCTAGGGTGAAGCCTAGGTTGCCCGGAACGTAGAAATGACCATAACCTTCATAATGATTGCAACTATTCGTTTTATACGATGGAAAAACTGTTGTACTTATATTGTATGTTATGCCTCTGGCGTTGACACCTAAGGCCGTAGCTATTCGATGTGGTGGAGCAACGACCTAGCGTGAAGCCTAGGTTGCCCGGAACGTAGGAGTAACCATTACTTCCACACTGTTTGCAATTATTCCTGATATACGATGGAAAAACTGTTGTATTTCTATTGTATTGTATGCTTCTGGCGTTGACTTCTAAGGCCGTAACTATTCGATGTGGTGGAGCAATGCCCTAGAGTGAAGCCTAGGATGCCCGCAACGTAGAAATGACCATATCTTTCACACTGTTTGCAATTATTCCTGTTATACGATTGAAAAACTGTTGTATTTATATTGTATTTTATGCTTCTGGCGTTGACTTCTAAGGCCCTAACTATTCGATCTGGTGGAGCAACGCCCTACAGTGAAGCCTAGGTTGCCCGGAATGTAGAAATGACCATATCTTTCACACTGTTTGCAATTATTCCTGTTATACGATTGAAAAACTGTTGCATTTATATTGTATTTTATGCTTCTGGCGTTGACTTCTAAGGACCTAACTATTGGATCTGTTGGAGCAACGCCCTAGGGTGAAGCCTAGGTTGCCCGGAACGTAGAAATGACCATAACTTTCACACTGGTTGCAATTATTCTTGTTATATGATGGAAAAACTGTTGTATTTATTTTGTATTTTATGCCTCTGGCGTTGACTCCTAAGGCCGTAGCCATTCGATGTGGTGGAGCAACGCCCTAGAGTGAAGCTTAGGTTGCCCGGAGCGTAGAAATGGCCATGCCTTTCACACTGGTTGCAAATATTCCTGTTATACGATGGAAAAACTGTTGTATTTATATTGTATTTTATGCTTCTGGCGTTGACTTCTAAGGCCGCAGCTATTCGATGTGGTGGAGCAACGCCCTAGAGTGAAGCCTAGGTTGCCCGGAAAGTAGAAATGACCATTACTTCCACACTGTTTGCAATTATTCATTTTATACAATGGAAAAACTGTTGTATTTATATTGTTTTTTATAGTTATGGCGTTGACTTCTAAGGCCGTAGCTATTCGATGTGGTGGAGCAATGCCCTAGAGTGAAGCCTAGGATGCCCGCAACGTCGAAATGACCATATCTTTCACACTGTTTGCAATTATTCCAGTTATACGATGGAATAACTGCTCTATTTTTATTTTATTTTATGCTTCTGGCGTTGACTTCTAAGGCCCTAGCTATTCGATCTGGTGGAGCAACGCCCTAGGGCGAAGCCTAGGTTGCCCGGAACGTAGAAATGACAATCACCTTCACTCTAGTTGCAATTATTCCTGTTATACGATGGAAAAGCTGTTGTATCTTTGTTGTATTTTATGTTTCGGGCGTTGACTTCTAAGGCCTTAGCTATTCTATCTGGTGGAGGAACGCCCTAGGGTGAAGCCTAGGTTGCCCGGAACGTAGAAATGACCATATCTTTCACACTGGTTGCAATTATGCCAGTTATACGATGGTAAAACTGTTGTATTTTAATTGTATTTTATGCGTCTGGAGTTGTTTTCTAAGGTCCCAACTATTCGACCTGGTGGAGCAAAGCCCTAGAGTGACGTCTAGTTTGCACGGAACGTAGAAATGTCCATTTCTTTCACACTGGTTGTAATTATTCCTGTTATGCGATAGAATAACTGCTCTATTTTTATTTTATTTTATGCTACTCGCGTTGACTTTTAAGGCCCTAGCTATACGATCTGGTGGAGCATCGCCCTAGGGTGAAGCCTAGGTTGCCCGGAACGTAGAAATGACCACCACCTTCACTCTGGTTGCAATTATTCCTGTTATACGATGGAAAAGCTGTTGTATCTTTGTTGTATTTTATGATTCTGTCGTTGACTTCTTAGGCCCTAACTATTGGATCTGGTGGACCAACGCCCTAGAGTGAAACCTAGGTTGCCCGGAACGTGGAAGTGACCATCACGTTCACATTTGTTGCAATTATTCCCGTTATACGATGGAAAAACTGTTGTATTTTTATTGTATTTTATGTTTCGGGCGTTGACTTCTAAGGCCCTAGCTATTCGATCTGGTGGAGCAACGCCCCAGGGTGAAGCCTAGGTTGCCCGGAACGTAGAAATGACCATATCTTTCACACTGGTTGCAATTATGACAGTTATACGATGGTAAAACTGTTGTATTTTTATTGTATTTTATGCGTCTGGAGTTGTTTTCTAAGGCCCCAACTATTCGACCTGGTGGAGCAACGCCCTAGAGTGAAGTCTAGGTTGCACGGAACGTAGAAATGTCCATTTCTTTCACGCTGGTTGTAATTATTCCTGTTATAAGATGGTATAACTGCTCTATTTTTATTTTATTTTATGCTGATCGCGTTGACTTCTAAGGCCCTAGCTATTCGATCTAGTGGAGCATCGCCCTAGGGTGAAGCCTAGGTTGCTCGGAACGTAGAAATGACCATTACCTTCACACTGTTTGCAAATACACATTATATACGATGGAAAAACTGTTGTATTTATTTTGTATTTGGTGCTTCTGGCATTTACTTCTTAAGCCCTAACTATTGGTTGTGGTGGACCAACGCCCTCGAGTGAAGCCTAGGTTGCCCGGAACGTAGAAATGACCATATCTTTCACACTGGTTGTAATTATTCCTGTTATACGATGGAATAGCTGCTCTATTATTATTTTATTTTATGCTTCTGGCGTTGACTTCTTAGGCCCTAACTATTGGATCTGGTGGAGGAACGCCCTAGAGTGAAGCCTAGGTTGCCCGGAACGTGGAAATGACCATCACGTTCACATTTGTTGCAATTATTCCCGTTATACGATGGAAAAACTGTTGTATTTTTATTGTATTTTATGTTTCGGGCGTTGACTTCTAAGGCCTTAGCTATTCTATCTGGTGGAGCAACGCCCTAGGGTGAAGCCTAGGTTGCCCGGAACGTAGAAATGACCATATTTTTTACACTGGTTGCAATTATGCCAGTTATACGATGGTAAAACTGTTGTATTTTAATTGTATTTTATGCGTCTGGAGTTGTTTTCTAAGGTCCCAACTATTCGACCTGGTGGAGCAAAGCCCTAGAGTGACGTCTAGGTTGCACGGAACGTAGAAATGTCCATTTCTTTCACACTGGTTGTAATTATTCCTGTTATACGATGGAATAACTGCTCTATTTTTATTTTATTTTATGCTTCTCGCGTTGACTTCTAAGGCCCTAGCTATTCGATCTAGTGGAGCATCGCCCTAGGGTGAAGCCTAGGTTGCTCGGAACGTAGAAATGACCATTACCTTCACACTGTTTGCAAATACACATTATATACGATGGAAAAACTGTTGTATTTATTTTGTATTTGGTGCTTCTGGCATTTACTTCTTAAGCCCTAACTATTGGTTGTGGTGGACCAACGCCCTCGAGTGAAGCCTAGGTTGCCCGGAACGTAGAAATGACCATATCTTTCACACTGGTTGTAATTATTCCTGTTATACGATGGAATAGCTGCTCTATTATTATTTTATTTTATGCTTCTGGCGTTGACTTCTTAGGCCCTAACTATTGGATCTGGTGGAGGAACGCCCTAGAGTGAAGCCTAGGTTGCCCGGAACGTGGAAATGACCATCACGTTCACATTTGTTGCAATTATTCCCGTTATACGATGGAAAAACTGTTGTATTTTTATTGTATTTTATGTTTCGGGCGTTGACTTCTAAGGCCTTAGCTATTCTATCTGGTGGAGCAACGCCCTAGGGTGAAGCCTAGGTTGCCCGGAACGTAGAAATGACCATATTTTTTACACTGGTTGCAATTATGCCAGTTATACGATGGTAAAACTGTTGTATTTTAATTGTATTTTATGCGTCTGGAGTTGTTTTCTAAGGTCCCAACTATTCGACCTGGTGGAGCAAAGCCCTAGAGTGACGTCTAGGTTGCACGGAACGTAGAAATGTCCATTTCTTTCACACTGGTTGTAATTATTCCTGTTATACGATGGAATAACTGCTCTATTTTTATTTTATTTTATGCTTCTCGCGTTGACTTTTAAGGCCCTAGCTATACGACCTGGTGGAGCATCGCCCTAGGGTGAAGCCTAGGTTGCCCGGAACGTAGAAATGACCACCACCTTCACTCTGGTTGCAATTATTCCTGTTATACGATGGAAAAGCTGTTGTATCTTTGTTGTATTTTATGATTCTGTCGTTGACTTCTTAGGCCCTAACTATTGGATCTGGTGGACCAACGCCCTAGAGTGAAACCTAGGTTGCCCGGAACGTGGAAGTGACCATCACGTTCACATTTGTTGCAATTATTCCCGTTATACGATGGAAAAACTGTTGTATTTTTATTGTATTTTATGTTTCGGGCGTTGACTTCTAAGGCCCTAGCTATTCGATCTGGTGGAGCAACGCCCCAGGGTGAAGCCTAGGTTGCCCGGAACGTAGAAATGACCATATCTTTCACACTGGTTGCAATTATGACAGTCATACGATGGTAAAACTGTTGTATTTTTATTGTATTTTATGCGTCTGGAGTTGGTTTCTAAGGCCCCAACTATTCCCCCTGGTGGAGCAACGCCCTACAGTGAAGTCTAGGTTGCACGGAACGTAGAAATGTCCATTTCTTTCACGCTGGTTGTAATTATTCCTGTTATAAGATGGAATAACTGCTCTATTTTTATTTTATTTTATGCTTCTCGCGTTGACTTCTAAGGCCCTAGCTATTCGATCTTGTGGAGCAACGCCCTATGGTGAAGCCTAGGTTGCCCGGAACGTAGAAATGACCATAGCTTTCACACTGGTTGCAATTACTCCTGTTATACAAGGGAAAAACTGTTGTACTTATATTGTATTTTATGCTTCTGGTGTTGACTTCTTAGGCCCTAACTATTCGATCTGGTGGAGCAACGCCCTACAGTGAAGCCTAGGTTGCCCGGAATGTAGAAATGACCATATCTTTCACACTGTTTGCAATTATTCCTGTTATACGATTGAAAAACTGTTGTATTTATATTGTATTTTATGCTTCTGGCGTTGACTTCTAAGGACCTAACTATTGGATCTGTTGGAGCAACGCCCTAGGGTGAAGCCTAGGTTGCCCGGAACGTAGAAATGACCATAACTTTCACACTGGTTGCAATTATTCTTATTATATGATGGAAAAACTGTTGTATTTATTTTGTATTTTATGCCTCTGGCGTTGACTCCTAAGGCCGTAGCTATTCGATGTGGTGGAGCAACGCCCTAGAGTGAAGCTTAGGTTGCCCGGAGCGTAGAAATGGCCATGCCTTTCACACTGGTTGCAAATATTCCTGTTATACGATGGAAAAACTGTTGTATTTATATTGTATTTTATGCTTCTGGCGTTGACTTCTAAGGCCGCAGCTATTCGATGTGGTGGAGCAACGCCCTAGAGTGAAGCCTAGGTTGCCCGGAAAGTAGAAATGACCATTACTTCCACACTGTTTGCAATTATTCATTTTATACAATGGAAAAACTGTTGTATTTATATTGTTTTTTATAGTTATGGCGTTGACTTCTAAGGCCGTAGCTATTCGATGTGGTGGAGCAATGCCCTAGAGTGAAGCCTAGGATGCCCGCAACGTCGAAATGACCATTACTTTCACGCTGGTTGCAATTATTCCTTTTATACGATGGAAAAACTGTTGTATTTATATTGTGTTTTATGCTTCTGGCGTTGACTTCTTAGGCCCTAACCATTCGATCTGGTGGAGCAACGCCCTAGAGTGAAGCTTAGGTTGCCCGGAGCGTAGAAATGGCCATGCCTTTCACACTGGTTGCAATTATTCCTTTTATACGATGGAAAAACTGTTGTATTTATATTGTGTTTTATGCTTCTGGCGTTGACTTCTTAGGCCCTAACCATTCGATCTGGTGGAGCAACGCC
This sequence comes from Calliopsis andreniformis, assembly GCF_051401765.1. Taxonomy (NCBI): domain Eukaryota; kingdom Metazoa; phylum Arthropoda; class Insecta; order Hymenoptera; family Andrenidae; genus Calliopsis; species Calliopsis andreniformis. The sequence continues at coordinate 23,750,963 of NW_027480422.1, forward strand.
CTAGAGTGGAGCTAGGTTCCCCGGAATGTAGAAATGACCATCACTTTCACACTGGTTGCAATTATTCTTGTTATACGATGGAAAAACTGTTGTATTTATATTATATTTTATGCTTCAGGCGTTGACTTCTAGGGCCGTAGCTATTCGATGTGGTGGAGAAACGCCCTAGAGTGAAGCCTAGGTTGCGCGGAAAGTAGAAATGACCATCACCTTCACACTGGTTGTAATTATTCCTGTTATACGATGGAATAACTGTTGCATTAATTTTGTATTTTATGCTTCAGACGTTGTCTTCTAAGGCCGTAGCTATTCGATGTGGTGGAGAAACGCCCTAGAGTGAAGCCTAGGTTGCCCGGAAAGTAGAAATGACCATTACCTCCACACTGTTTGCAATTATTCATTTTATACGATGGAAAAACTGTTGTACTTATATTGTATGTTATGCCTCTGGCGTTGACTCCTAAGGCCGTAGCTATTCGATGTGGTGGAGCAACGCCCTAGCGTGAAGCCTAGGTTGCCCGGAACGTAGGAATGACCATTACTTCCACACTGTTAGCAATTATTCATATTATACAGTGGAAAAACTGTTGTATTTATATTGCATTTTATGCTTCTGGCGTAGACTTCTTAGGCGCTAACTATTCGATCTGGTGGGACGACGCCCTAGAGTGAAGCCTAGGTTGCCCGTATCGTAGAAATGACCATATATTTCACACTGGTTGCACTTATTCCTATTACACGATGGAAAAACTGTTGTATTTCTATTGTATTTTATGCTTCTGGCGTTGACTTCTTAGGCCCTAACTATACGATCTGGTGGAGCAACGCCCTAGAGAGAAGCCTAGATTGCCCGGAACGTAGAAATGACCATTACCTTCTGGCTTGTTGCAATTATTCCTGTTATACGATGAAAGAACTGTTGAATTTTTATTGTATTTCATGCGTCAGGAGTTGTTTTCTATGGCCCGAACTATTCGATGTGGTGCAGCAACGCCCTAGAGCGAAACCTAGGTTGCCCGGAACGTAGAAATGACCATTACTTTCACACTGGTTGCAATTGTTCCTGTTATACGATGGACAAACTGCTGGATTTTTATTGTACTTTATGCTTCTGGCGTTGACTTCTTAGGCCCTAACTATTGGATCTGGTGGAGCAACGCCTAGGGTGAAGCCTAGGTTGCCCGGAACGTAGAAATGACCATAACCTTCAAACTGATTGCAACTATTCGTTTTATACGATGGAGAAACTGTTGTACTTATATTGTATGTTATGCCTCTGGCGTTGACACCTAGGGCCGTAGCTATTCGATGTGGTGCAGCAACGACCTAGCGTGAAGCCTAGGTTGCCCGGAACTTAGGAATAACCATTACTTCCACACTGTTTGCAATTATTCCTGTTATACGATGGAAAAACTGTTGTATTTCTATTGTATTTTATGCTTCAGGCGTTGACTTCTAAGGCCGTAACTATTCGATGTGGTGGAGCAATGCCCTAGAGTGAAGCCTAGGATGCCCGCAACGTAGAAATGACCATATCTTTCACACTGTTTGCAATTATTCCTGTTATACGATTGAAAAACTGTTGTATTTATATTGTATTTTATGCTTCTGGCGTTGACTTCTAAGGCCCTAACTATTCGATCTGGTGGAGCAACGCACGAGAGTGAAGCCTAGGTTTCCCGGAACGTATAAATGACCTTTACTTTCACACTGTTTCCAAATATACGTCAGATATGATGGAAAAGCTGTTGTATTTATATTGTATTTTATAGTTATGGCGTTGTCTTCTAGGGCCGTAGCTATTCGATGTGGTTGAGCAGCGCCCTAGAGTGAAGCCTAGGTTGCCCGGAACGTAGAAATGACCATTACTTCCACACTGTTTGCAATTATTCATATTATACAGTGGAAAAACTGTTGTATTTATATTGCATTTTATGCTTCTGGCATTGACTTCTAAGGACCTAACTATTCGATCTGGTGGGACGACGCCCTAGAGTGAAGCCTAGGTTGCCCGTATCGTAGAAATGACCATATATTTCACACTTGTTGCAATTATTCCTGTAACACGATGGAAAAACTGTTGTATTTCTATTGTATTTTATGCTTCTGGCGTTGACTTCTTAGGCCCTAACTATACGATATGGTGGAGCAACGCCCTAGAGAGAAGCCTAGATTGCCCGGAACGTAGAAATGACCATTACCTTCTGGCTTGTTGCAATTATTCCTGTTATACGATGAAAGAACTGTTGAATTTTTATTGTATTTCATGCGTCAGGAGTTGTTTTCTATGGCCCGAACTATTCGATGTGGTGCAGCAACGCCCTAGAGCGAAACCTAGGTTGCCCGGAACGTAGAAATGACCATTACCTTCACACTGGTTGCAATTGTTCCTGTTATACGATGGACAAACTGTTGGATTTTTATTGTACTTTATGCTTCTGGCGTTGACTTCTTAGGCCCTAACTATTGGATCTGGTGGAGCAACGCCTAGGGTGAAGCCTAGGTTGCCCGGAACGTAGAAATGACCATAACCTTCAAACTGATTGCAACTATTCGTTTTATACGATGGAAAAACTGTTGTACTTATATTGTATGTTATGCCTCTGGCGTTGACTCCTAAGGCCGTAGCTATTCGATGTGGTGGAGCAACGACCTAGCGTGAAGCCTAGGTTGCCCGGAACGTAGGAATGACCATTACTTCCACACTGTTAGCAATTATTCATATTATACAGTGGTAAAACTGTTGTATTTATATTGCATTTTATGCTTCTGGCATTGACTTCTAAGGACCTAACTATTCGATGTGGTGGAGCAACGCCCTAGAGTGAAGCCTAGGTTGCCCGGAACGTAGAAATGACCATAGCTATCACAGTGGTTGCAATTATTCCTGTTATACAAGGGAAAAACTGTTGTATTTATATTGTGTTTTATGCTTCTGGCGTTGACTTCTTAGGGCCTAACCATTCGATCTGGTGGAGCAACGCCCTAGAGTGGAGCTAGGTTGCCCGGAATGTAGAAATGACCATCACTTTCACACTGGTTGCAATTATTCTTGTTATACGATGGAAAAACTGTTGTATTTATATTATATTTTATGCTTCAGGCGTTGACTTCTAGGGCCGCAGCTATTCGATGTGGTGGAGAAACGCCCTAGAGTGAAGCCTAGGTTGCCCGGAACGTAGTAATGTCCAGTACTTTCACACTGGTTGCAGTTATTCATCTTATACGATGGAAAAACTGTTTCATTTTTATGGTATTTTATGCTTCTGGCGTTAAATTCTAAGTCCGTAACTAAGCGATCTGGTGGAGCAACGCCCTACAGTTAATCCTAGGTTGCCCGGAACGTAGAAATGATCATAACTTTCACACTGGTTGCAATTATACATTTTATACGATGGAAAAACTGTTGTACTTATGCTGTATTTTATTCTTCTGGGGTTGAATTCTAAGTCCCTAGCTATTCGATCTGGTGGAGCAACGCCCTACAGTGAAGCCTAGGTTACACGGAACATAGAAATGACCAGTACATTCACACTGGATGCAATTATTCCTGTTATACGATGGAAAAACTGTTGCATTTTTATGGTATTTTATGCTTCTGGCGTTAAATTCTAAGTCCGTAACTAAGCGATCTGGTGGAGCAACGCCCTACAGTTAAGCCTAGGTTGCCCGGTACGTAGAAATGACCATTACTTTCACACTGTTTGTAATTATTCGTTTTATACGATGGAAAAGCTGTTGTACTTCTGTTGTATTTTATGCTTCTGGTGTTGACTTCCAAGGCCCTAACTATTCGATCTGGTGGAGCAACGCCCTAGAGTGAAGCCCAGATTGCCCGGAACGTAGAAATGACCATTACTTTCACACTGTTTGTAATTATTCATTCTATACGATGGAAAAACTGTTGTACTTATGTTGTATTTCATTATTCTGGGGTTGAATTCTATGTCCCTAGCTATTCGATCTGGTGGAGCAACGCCCTGGGGTGAAGCCTAGGTTATACGGAACATAGAAATGACCAGTACTTTCACACTGGTTGCAATTATTCCTGTCATACGATGGAAAAACTGTTGCATTTTTATGGTATTTTATGCTTCTGGCGTTAAATTCTAAGTCCGTAACTAAGCGATCTGGTGGAGCAACGCCCTACAGTTAAGCCTAGGTTGCCCGGAACGTAGAAATGACCATAACTTTCACACTGGTTGCAGTTATACATTTTATACGATGGAAAAACTGTTGTATTTATGTTGTATTTTATTCTTCTGGGGTTGAATTCTAAGTCCCTAGCTATTCGATCTGGTGCAGCAACACCCTAGAGTGAAGCCTAGAATGCCCGGAACGTAGAAATGACCATTACTTTCACACTGTTTGTAATTATTCGTTTTATACGATGGAAAAGCTGTTGTACTTCTGTTGTATTTTATGCTTCTGGTGTTGACTTCCAAGGCCCTAACTATCCGATCTGGTGGAGCAACGCCCTAGAGTGAAGCCTAGATTGCCCGGAACGTAAAGAAATGACCATTACTTTCACACTGTTCGTAATTATTCATTCTATACGATGGAAAAACTGTTGTACTTATGTTGTATTTTATTCTTCTGGCGTTGAATTCTAAGACCCCAGCTATTCTATTTGGTGGAGCATCGCCCTAGAGTGAGGCCCAGGTTGCCCGGAACGTAGAAATGACCGTTACTTTCACAATGTTTGCTATCATTAATTGTATACGATAGAAAAACTGTTGTATTTATATTGTATTTTATGGTTCTGGCGTTGACTTCTGTGGCCGTAGCTAATCGCTGTGGTGGAGCAATGCCCTAGAGTGCAGCCTGTGTTGCACGGAACGTATAAATGACCATAAGTTTCACTCTGGTTGCAATCATTCGTTTTATACAATGGAAAAACTGTTCTATTAATTTTGTATTTTATGCTTCGGGCGTTGACTTCTAAGGGCCTAGCTATTCGATCTGGTGGACCAACGGCCTAGAGTGAAGCCTAGGTTGCCCGGAACGTAGAAATGACCATTGCTTTCACACTGTTTGCAATTATTCATTTTATACGATGGAAAAAGCTGTTGTATTTATATTGTATTTTATTCATCTGGCATTGACTTTTAAGGCCCTAACTATTGGATGTGGTGGAGCAACGCCCTAGAGTGAAGCCTAGGTTTACCGGAGCGTAGAAATGACCATAACTTTCATCCTGGTTGCAATTATTCCTGCTATACGATGGAAAAACTGTTGTATTTTTATTGTATTCAATGCTCCTGGCGTTGACTTCTAAGTCCCCGGCTATTCGATCAGATGGAGCATCGCCCTAGAGCGAATCCTAGGCTGCCCGGAACGTAGAAATGACTTGTACTTTCACACTGGTTGCAATTATTCCTGTTATACGATGGAGAAACTGTTGGATTTTTATTGTATTTTATGCTTCTGGCGTTGACTTCTAAGGCCGTAGCTATTCGATGTGGCGGAGCAACGTCCTAGAGTGAAGCCTATGTTGCACGAAACGTAGAAATGGCCATAACTTTCACACTGTTTCCAATTACTCCTGTTATACGATGGAAAAACTGTTGTATTTATATTGTATTTTATGCTTCGGGCGTTGACTTCTAAGGCCCTAACTATTCGATCTGGTGGAGCAACGCCCTAGAGTCAAGAGTAGGTTGCCCGGAACGCAGAAATGACCATTACCTTCACACTTGTTGTAATTACTCATTTTATACGATGGAAAAACTGTTATATCTTTATCGAATTTTATGTTTCGGGCGTTGACCTCTATGGCCCTACCTCTTCGATCTGGTGGAGCAACGCCCTGGAGTCAAGCCTAGATTGCCCGCAACGTAGATATGACCGTTACTTTCACACTGGCTGCAATTATTCGTTTTATACGATGGAAAAACTGTTGTATTTAAACTGTATTTTATGCTTCTGGCGTTGACTTCTAAGGCCCTAACTATTACATGTGGTGGAGCAACGCCCTGGAGCGAAACCTAGGTTGCACGGACCGTAGAAATGACCATAACTTTCACACTGGTTGCAATTATTCATTTTATACAATTGAAAAGCTGTACTATTAATTTTGTATTTTATGCTTCGGGCGTTGACTTCTAAGGCCCTAACTATTGGATCTGGTGGACCAACGCCCTAGACTTAAGCGTAGGTTGCAGGAACGTAGAAATGACCATCACTTTCACACTGTTTGCAATTAGTCCTGTTATACGATGGAAAAACTGTTGTACATATATCGTATTTTATGCTTCTGGCGTTGACTTCTTAAGCCCTAACTATTCGATCTGGTAGAGCAACGCCCTAGGGTGAAGCCTAGGTTGCCCGGAACGTAGAGGTGGCCATTACTTTCACACTGGATTCAATTATTCGTTTTATACGATGGAAAAACTGTTGTATTTATTTTGTATTTTATGCTTCGGGCGTTGACTTCTAAGGCCCTAGCTATTCGATTTGGTGGAGCAACGCCCTAGAGTGGAGCCTAGGTTGCCTGAAACGTAGAAATGTCCATTACTTTCACAGTGGTTGCAATTATTCATGCTATTCGATGGAAAAGGTGTTGTATTTTTATTGTATTTTATGCTTCTGGGGTTGACTTCTAAGGCCCTAACTATTCCATGTGGTGTAGCAACGCCCTAGAGTGAAGCCTAGGTTGACGGGAGCGTAGAAATGACCATTACCTTCACACTGTTTGGAATTATTCCTGTTATACGATGGAAAACTGTTGGATTTTTATTGTATTTTATGCTTCTGGCGTTGACTTCTAAGGCCGTAGCTATTCGATGTGCTGGAGCAACGCCCTAGATTCAAGCCTAGATTGCCCGGAACGTAGATATGACCATAACTTTCATACTGGTTGCAATTATTCGTTTTATACGAAGGAAAAACTGTTGTATTTAAACTGTATTTTATGCTTCTGGCGTTGACTTCTAAGGCCCTAATTATTCGATGTGGTGGAGCAACGCCCTGGAGCAAAACATAGGTTGCACGTCCGTAGAAATGACCATAACTTTCACACTGGTTGCAATTATTCATTTTATACAACGGAAAAGCTGTTCTATTAATTTTGTATTTTATGCTTCGGGCGTTGACTTCTAAGGCCCTCACTATTGGATCTGGTGGACCAACGCCCTAGACTGAAGCGTAGGTTGCCAGGAACGCATAAATGACCATTACTTTCACGCTGGTTGCAATTATTCATGCTATACGAAGGAAAACCTGTTGTATTTATACTGTATTTCAGGCTTCTGGCGTTGACTTCTTAGGCCCTAACTATTCGGTCTGGTGGAGCAACGCCCTAGAGTGAAGCCTAGATTGCCCGGTACGTAGAAATGACCATAACTTTCTCACTGGCTGCAATTATTCGTTCTATACAATGGAAAAACTGTTCTATTTATTTTGTATTTTATTCTACGGGCGTTGACTTCTAAGGCCCTAACCATTGAATCTGGTGGTCCAACGCCCTAGAAAGAAGCCTAGGTTACCCGGAACGTATAAATGACCATTACTTTCACACTGGTTGCAATTATACGTTTTATACGATGCAAAAACTGTTGTATTTATTTTGTATTTGGTGCTTCTGGCGTTGACTTCGTAGGCCCCAGCTATTGGATCTGGTGGACCAACGCCCTAGAGTGAAGCCTAGGTTGCCCGGAACGCAGAACTGGCCATTACTTTCACACTGGTTGCAATTATTGGTCTTATACAATGGAAAAAGTGTTCTATTTATTTTGTATTTTATGTATTTTATTCTTCTGGGGTTGAATTCTAAGTCCCTAGGTATTCGATCTGGTGCAGCAACACCCTAGAGTGAAGCCTAGAATGCCCGGAACGTAGAAATGACCATTACTTTCACACTGTTTGTAATTATTCGTTTTATACGATGGAAAAGCTGTTGTACTTCTGTTGTATTTTATGCTTCTGGTGTTGACTTCCAAGGCCCTAACTATCCGATCTGTTGGAGCAACGCCCTAGAGTGAAGCCTAGATTGCCCGGAACGTAAAGAAATGACCATTACTTTCACACTGTTTGTAATTATTCATTCTATACGATGCAAAGACTGTTGTACTTATGTTATATTTTATTCTTCTGGCGTTGAATTCTAAGACCCCAGCTATTCTATTTGGTGGAGCATCGCCCTAGAGTGAGGCCCAGGTTGCCCGGAACGTAGAAATGACCGTTACTTTCACAATGTTTGCAATCATTAATTGTATACGATAGAAAAACTGTTGTATTTATATTGTATTTTATGGTTCTGGCGTTGACTTCTGTGGCCGTAGCTAATCGCTGTGGTGGAGCAATGCCCTAGAGTGCAGCCTGAGTTGCACGGAACGTATAAATGACCATAAGTTTCACTCTGGTTGCAATCATTCGTTTTATACAATGGAAAAACTGTTCTATTAATTTTGTACTTTATGCTTCGGGCGTTGACTTCTAAGGGCCTAGCTATTCGATCTGGTGGAGCAACGGCCTAGAGTGTAGCCTAGGTCGCCCGGAACGTAGAAATGACATTCACTTTCACACTGTTTGCAATTATTCCTGTTATACGATGGAAAAACTGTAGTATTTATATGGTATTTTATGCATCTGGCGTTGACTTCTAACGCCCTAACTATTCGATCTGGTGGAGCAACGCCCTAGAGTGAAGCCAAGGTTGCCCGGATCGTAGAAATGACCGTTACATTCACAATGTTTGCAATTATTCATTTTATACGATGGAAAAACTGTTGTATTTATATTGTATTTTATGCTTCTGGCGTTGACTTCTAAGGCCGTAGCTATTCGATCTGATGGAACAACGCCATAGAGTGAAGCCTCAGTTGCCCGAGCCGTAGAAATGACCATTACTTTCACACTGTTTGCAATTATTCATTTTATACGATGGAAAAGCTGTTGTATTTATATTGTATTCTTTTCTTCGGGCATTGACCTCTATGGCCCTACCTATTCGATCTGGTGGAGCAACGCCATAGAGTGAAGCCTAAGTTGCCCGGGCCGTAGAAATGATCATTACTTTCGCACTGGTTGCAATTATTCGTTCTTTACGATGGAAAAACTGTTGTATTTATTTTCTATTTCGTGCTTCTCGCGTGGACTTCTTAGGCCCCAACTATTGGATCCGGTGGACCAACGCCCTAGAGTGATGCCTAGGCTGCCCGGAAGGTTGAAATGACCATTACTTTCACACTGCTTGCAATTATTCATTTTATACGATGGTAATACTGTTGTTCTGATATTGTATTTTATTCTCCTGACATTCACTTTTAAGGCCCTAACTATTCGATGTGGTGGAGCAACGCCCTGGAGCAAAACCTAGGTTGCATGTCAGTAGAAATGACCATAACTTTCACACTGGTTGCAATTATTCATTTTATACAATGGAAAAGCTGTTCTATTAATTTTGTATTTTATGCTTCGGGCGTTGACTTCTAAGGCCCTCACTATTGGATCTGGTGGACCAACGCCCTAGACTGAAGCGTAGGTTGCCAGGAGCGCAGAAATGACCATTACTTTCACGCTGGTTGCAATTATTCATGCTATACGAAGGAAAACCTGTTGTATTTATACTGTATTTCAGGCTTCTGGCGTTGACTTCTTAGGCCCTAACTATTCGGTCTGGTGGAGCAACGCCCTAGAGTGAAGCCTAGGTTGCTCGGAACGTAGAAATGACCATCACTTTCACACTGGTTGCAATTATACGTTTTATACGATTCAAAAACTGGTGTATTTATTTTGTATTTGGTGCTTCTGGCGTTGACTTCGTAGGCCCTGCTATTGGATCTGGTGGACCAACGCCCTAGAATGAAGCCTAGATTGCCCGGAACGTAGATATGACCATTACTTTCACACTGGTTGCAATTATTCGTTTTATACGATGGAAAAACTGTTGGATTTATTTTGTATTTTATGCGTCTGGCCCTGACTTCTAAATCCCTAACAATTCGATGTGGTGTAGCAACGACCTAGAGTGAAGCCTAAGTTGCCCGGAACGTAGAAATGACCATAACTTTCACACTGGTTGCAATTATTCGTTTTATACAATGGAAAAACTGTTCTATATATTTTCTATTTTATGCTTCGGGCGTTGACTTCTAAGGCACTAACTATTCGATCTGGACAAGCAACGCACTAGAGTGAAGCCTAGGTTGCCCGGAACATAGACAAGACCATATCCTTCACACTGGTTGCAATTATTCCTGTTATACGATGGAAAAACTGTTGTATTTATATTGTATTTTATTCTTCTGGCGTTGACTTCTAAATCCCTAACTATTCGATCTGGTGGAGCAACGCCCTAGAGTGAAGCCTAGGTTGCTCGGAACGTAGAAATCACCATCACTTTCACACTTGTTGCAATTACTCCTGTTATACGATGGAAAAACTGTTATATCTTTATCGTATTTTATGCTTCTGGCGTTGACTTCTTAGGCCCTAACTATTGGAACTGGTGGACCAACGCCCTAGAGTGAAGCCTAGGTGGCCCGGAACGTGGAAATGACCATCACTTTCACACTGGTTGCAATGATTCCCGGTATACTATGGAAAAACTGTTGTATTTATATCGTATTTTATGCTTCTGGCGTTGACTTTTAAGGCCCTAACTATTCCATGTGGTGTAGCAACGCCCTAGAGTGAAGCCTAGGCTGACGGGAGCGTAGAAATGACCATTACCTTCACACTGTTTGGAATTATTCCTGTTATACGATGGAAAACTGTTGGATTTTTATTGTATTTTATGCTTCTGGCGTTGACTTCTAAGGCCCTAACTATTCGATGTGGTGGAGCAACGCCCTGGAGCAAAACCTAGGTTGCACGTCCGTAGAAATGACCATAACTTTCACACTGGTTGCAATTATTCATTTTATACAATGGAAAAGCTGTTCTATTAATTTTGTATTTTATGCTTCGGGCGTTGACTTCTAAGGCACTCACTATTGGATCTGGTGGAGCAACGCCATAGTGTCAAGCCTAGGTTGCCCGGAACGTAGATATGACCATTACTTTCACACTGGTGGCAATTATTCATTTAATACGATGGAAAAAGCTGTTGTATTTATATTGCTTTTTATGCTTCTGGCGTTGACTTCTAAGGCCGTAGCTATTCGATCTGGTGGAGCAACGCCCTAGAGTGAAGCCAAGGTTGCAGGGAACGTAGATATGACCATAACTTTCACACTGGTTGGAATTATTCGTTTCATGCAATGGAAAAACTGTTCTATTAATTTTGTATTTAATGCTTCGGACGTTGACTTCTTGGGACCTAACTATTGGATCTGGTGGACCAACGCCCTAGAGTGAAGCCTTGGTTGCCCGGAACGTGGAAATGACCATCACTTTGACACTGGTTGCAATTACTCCCGTTATACGCTGGAAAAACTGTTGTATTTTTACTGTATTTTACGATTCGGGCGCCGACTTCTAAGGCCCTATCTATTCGATCTGGTGGAGCAACGCCCTAGAGTGAAGCCTGGGATGCCCGAAACTGTAGACATGACCATTACTTTCACTCTGGTTGCAATTATTCATGCTATACGATGGAAGAACTGTTGTATTTTTATTGTATTTTATGCTTCTGGCGTTGACTTCTTAGGTCCTAACCATTCGATCTGGTGGAGGAACGCCCTAGAATGAAGCCTAGGTTGCTCCGAACGTAGAAATGACCATAGCTTTCATACTGGTTGCAATTATTCGTTTCATACGATGGAAACACTGTTGTATTTATACTGTATTTTATGCTTCTGGCGTTGACTTCTAAGGCCCTAACTATTCGACCTGGTGGAACAGCGCCCTAGAGTGAAGCCTGGGTTGCCCTGATCGTAGAAATGACCATCACTTTCACACTGGTTGCAATTATTCGTTTTACACGATGGAAAAACTGTTGTATTTATATTGTATTTTATGCTTCTGGCGTTGACTTCTTAGGCCCTAACAGTTCGATCTGGTGTAGCAACGCACTAGAGTGAAGCCAAGGTTTCCCGGAACGTAGAAATGACCGTTACTTTCACAATGTTTGCAATTATTCATTTTATACGATGGAAAAACTGTAGTACTTATATTGCTTTTTATGCTTCTGGCGTTGACTCCTATGGCCGTAGCTATTCGATTTGGTGGAGCAGCGCCCTAGAGTGAAGCCAAGGTTGCACGGAACGTAGATATGATCATAACTTTCACGCTGGTTGCAATTATTAGTTTCATGCAATGGAAAAACTGTTCTATTAATTTTGTATTTAATGCTTCGGGCGTTGACTGCCAAGGCCCCGACTATTCGATCTGGTGGAGCAACGCCATAGTGTTAAGCCTAGGTTGCCCGGAACGTAGATATGACCATTACTTTCACACTGGTTGCACTTATTCTTTTTATACGATGGAAAAACTGTTGTATTTATATTGTATTTTATGCTTCTAGCGTTGACTTCATAGGCCCTATCCATTCGATCTGGTGGAGCAACGCCCTCGAGTGAAGCCTAGGATGCCCGAAACGTAGACATGACCATTACTTTCACTCTGGTTGCAATTATTCATGCTATACGATGGAAAAACTGTTGTATTTTTATTGTATTTTATGCTTCTGGCGTTGACTTCTTAGGCACTAACCATCCGATCTGGTGGAGCAACGCCCTACAGTGAGGCCTAGGTTGCTGCGAACGTAGAAATGACCATAGCTTTCATACTGGTTGCAATTCTTCGATTCATACGATGAAAAAACTGTTGTATTTATACTGTATTTTATGCTTCTGGCGTTGACTTCTAAGGCCCTAACTATTCGATCTGGTGGAACAGCGCCCTAGAGTGAAGCCTGGGTTGCCCGGAGCGTAGAAATGACCATCACTTTCACACTGGTTGCAATTATTCGTTTTATACAATGGAAAAACTGTTCTATTAATTTTGTATTTTATGCTTCGGGCGTTGACTTCTAAGGCCCTAACTATTCGATATGGTGAAGCAACGCCCTAGAGTGAAGCATAGGTTGCGCGGAACGTAGAAATGATCATAACTTTCACACTGGTTGCTATTATTCGTTTTATATGATGGAAATACTGTAGTATTTATTTTGTATTTTATGCTTCGGGCGTTGACTTCTAAGGCCCTAACTATTCGATCTGGTGGAGCAACACCCTAGAGTGAAGCCTTGGTTGCCCGGAACGTGGAAATGACCATCACTTTGACACTGGTTGCAATTACTCCCGTTATACGCTGGAAAAACTGTTGTATTTATATTGTATTTTATGCTTCTGGCGTTGACTTCTAAGGCCCTGACTATTCGATCTGGTGGAGCAACGCCCTAGTGTGAATCCTAGGTTGCCCGGAACATAGAAATGTCCCTTCACTCTGGTTGTAATTATTCCTCTTGTACGATGGAAAAACTGTCGTATTTTTATTGTATTTTATGCGTCGGGCGTTGACTTCTAAGGCCCTAACTATTTGATCTGGTGGAGGAACGCCCTAGAGTGAAGCCTAGATTGCCCGGAACGTAGAAATGTCCATGACTTTCACACTGTTTGTAATTATTCATTTGATACGATGGAAAAACTGTTGTACTTATATTGTATTTTATGCTTCTGGAGTTGACTTGTTGAGGCCCTAACTATTCGATCTGGTGGAACAACGCCATAGAGTGAAGCCTAGGTTGCCCGGAACGTAGAAATGACCATTACTTTCATACTGGTTGCAATTATTCTTTTTATATGATGTAAAAACTGTGGTATTTTTATTGTATTTTATGCGTCTGTAGTTGTTTTCTAAGGCCCTAACTATTCGAACTGGTGGAGCACCGCCCTGTAGTGAAGCCTAGGCTGCCCGGAACGTAGAAATGACCGTTACTTTCACACTGTTTGCAAATATACATTATATACGATTGAAAAGCTGTTGTATTTATATTGTATGTTATGCTTCTGGCGTTGACTTCTTATGCCCTCACTATTTGATCTGGTGGAGCACCGCCCTGTAGTGAAGCCTAGGTTGCCCGGAACGTAGAAAAGACCATTACGTTCACACTGGTTGCAATTATTCCTGTTATACGATGGAAAAACTGTTGTATCTATTTTGTATTTTACGCTTCTGACGTTGACTTCTTAGGCCCTAACAATTCGATCTGGTGGAACAACGCCCTAGGGTGAAGCCTAGGTTGGCCGGAACGTAGAAATGACCATAACTTTCATAGTGGTTGCAATTATTCGTTTTATACGATGGGAAAACTGTTGTATTTATATTGCATTTTATGCTTAAGGCGGTGACATCTAAGGCCGTAGCTATTCGATCTGGTGGAGCAACGCCCTAGAGCTAAGCCTAGGTTGCCCGGAACGTAGAAATGACCTTTACTTTCACACTGTTTGCAATTATACATTCTATACGATAGAAAAACTGTTGTATCTATTTTGTATTTTATGCTTCTGGCACTGACTTCTTAGGTCCTAACTATTGGATCTGGTGGAGCAACGCCCACGGGTGAAGCCTAGGTTGCGCGGAACGTAGAAATGACCATAACTTTCACACTGGCTTCAATTATTCGTTTTACACAATGGAAAAACTGTTCTAGTTATTCTGTCTTTTATGCTTCGGGCGTTGACTTCTTAGGCCCTAACTGTTGGATGTGGTGGACCAACGCCCTAGAGTGAAGCCTAGGTTGCCCGGAATGTAGATATGACCCTTACCTTCACACTGTTTGCGATTATTCATTTTATACGATGGTAAAACAGTTGTACATATATCGTATTTTATGCTTCTGGTGTTGGCTTCTTAGGCCCTAACTATTCGATCAGGTGGAGCAACGCCCTAGGGTGAAGCCTAGGTTGCCCGGAACGTAGAAATGACCATAACTTTCATACTGGTGGCAATTATTCGTTTTATACGATGAAAAAAATGTTGTATTTTTATTGTATTTTATGATTCAGGCGTTGACTTCCAAGGCCCTAACTATTCGATGTGATGGAGCAACGCCCTAGAGCAAAACCTAGGTTGCCCGGAACGCAGAAATGACCATTACCTTCACGCTTGTTGCAATTATTCCTGTTATACGATGGACAAACTGTTGGATTTTGATTGTACTTTATGCTTCTGGCGTTGACTTCTAAGGACCTATCTATTCGATCTGGTGGAGCAATGCCTCAGAGTTAAGTCTAGGATGCCCGGAACGTAGAAATGGCCATTACTTTCACACTGGTTGCAATTACTCGTTTTATACGATGGAAAAACTATTGTATTTATATTGTATTTTATGCTTCTGGCGTTGATCTCTAAGGCCCTAGCTATTCGATCTGGTGGAGCAACGCCTTGGAGTGAAGCCTAGGTTGCGCGGAACGTAGAAATGACCATAACTTTCACACTGGTTTCAATTATACGTTTTATGCAATGGAAAAACTGTTATATTTATTTTGTATTTGGTGCTTCTGTCGTTGACTTCTTAGGCCCTAACTATTGGATCTGGTGGACCAACGCCCTAGAGTGAACCCTAGGTTGCCCGGAACGTGGTAATGACCATCACTTTCACATTGGATGCAATTATTCTTTTTATACGATAGAAAAACTGTTGTATTTTTAATGTATTTTATGACTCTGGAGCTGTTTTCTAAGGCACTAACTATTCGACCTGGAGGAGCAACGCCCTAGAGTGAAGCCTCGGTTGCACGGAACGTAGAAATGACCATTACTTTCACACTGGTTATAATTATTCCTTTTATACGATGGAAAAACTGTTGTATTTTTATTGTATCTTATGCTTCTGGCGTTTACTTCTATGTCCCTCGCTATTCGATCTGGTGGAGCAACGCCCTAGAGTGAAACCTAGGTTGCCCGGAGAGTAGAAATGTCCATTACTTTCACACTGGTTGCAATTATACCTTTTATACGATGGAAAAACTGTTGTACCTTCATTGTATTTTATGCTTCTGGCATTGACTTCTAAATCCCTTGCTATTCGGTCTGGTGGAGCAACGCCCTTGAGCGAAGCCTAGGTTGCCCGGAACGTAAAAATGAGCTGCACATTCACACTGGTTGCAATTATTCCTGTAATACGATGGAAAAACTGTTGTACTTATGTTGTATTTTATGCTTGTGGCTTCGAATTCTAAGTCCCTAACTATTCGATCTGGTGGAGCAACGCCCTAAAGTGAAGCCTAGGTTGCCCGGAACGTAGAAATGACCATAACTTTCACACTGTTTGTAATCATTCATTTTATACGATGGAAAAGCTGTTGTATTTATATTGTATTTTATGCTTCTGGAGTTGACATCTAAGGCCGTAGCTATTCGATGTGGTGGAGCAACGCCCAAGAGTGAAACCTAGGTTGCCCGGAAAATAGAAATGACCAATACTTTCACAATGGTTGCAATTATTCCTTTTATACGATGGAAAAACTGTTGTATTTTTATTGTATCTTATGCTTCTGCCGTTTACTTCTAAGTCCCTCGCTATTCGATCTGGTGGAGCAGCGCCCTAGTGAAACCTAGGTTGCCCGGAAAGTAGAAATGACCATAACTTTCATACTGGTTGCAATTATTCGTTTTATAAGATGGGAAAACTGTTGTATTTATATTGTATTTTATGCTTCGGGCGCTGACTTCTAAGGCACTAACGATTCGATCTGGTGGAGCACCGCCCTGCAGTGAAGCCTAGGTTGCCCGGAACGTAGAAATGACCTGTACTTTCACACTGGTTGCAGTTATTCCGGTTATACGATGGAAAAACTGTTTCATTTTTATTGTATTTTATGCTTCTGTCGTTGAATTCTTAGGCCCAAACTATTTGATCTGGTGGAGCACCGCCCTGTAGTGAAGCCTAGGCGGCCCGGAACGTAGAAATGACCTTTACTTTCACACTGTTTGCAAATATACATTATATACGATTGAAAAGCTGTTGTATTTATATTGTATGTTATGCTTCTGGCGTTGACTTCTTAGGCCCTCACTATTTGATCTGGTGGAGCACCGCCCTGTAGTGAAGCCTAGGTTGCCCTGAACGTAGAAAAGACCATTACCTTCACACTAGTTGCAATTATTCCTGTTATACGATGGAAAAACTGTTGTATCTATTTTGTATTTTGCGCTTCTGGCGTTGACTTCTTAGGCCCTAACAATTCGATCAGGTGGAACAACGCCCTAGGGTGAAGCCTAGGTTGGCCGGAACGTAGAAATGACCATAACTTTCATAGTGGTTGCAATTATTCGTTTTATACGATGGAAGAACTGTTGTATTAATTTTGTATTTGGTGCTTCTGGTGTTGACTTCTTAGGCCCTAACTGTTGGATGTGGTGGACCAAAGCCCAAGAGTGAAGCCTAGGTTGCCCGGAACGTAGAAATGACCGTTACTTTCACACTGTTTGCAAATGTACATTATATACCATGGAAAAGCTGTTGTATTTATATTGTATTTTATGCTTCTGGCGTTGACTTCTTAGGCCCTAACTGTTGGATGTGGTGGACCAAAGCCCTAGAGTGAAGCCTAGGTTGCCCGGAACGTAGAAATGACCGTTACTTTCACACTGTTTGCAAATGTACATTATATACCATGGAAAAGCTGTTGTATTTATATTGTATTTTATGCTTCTGGCGTTGACTTCTTAGGCCCTAACTATTTGATCCGGTGGAGCACCGCCCTGTAGTGAAGCCTAGGTTGTCCGGAACATGGAAATGACCATAACTTTCACACTGGTTTCAATTATTCGTTTTATACAATGGAAAAACTGTTCTATTTATTTTGTATTTTATGCTTCGGGCGTTGACTTCTATGGCCCTAACTATTCGATCTGGTGGAGCAATGCCTCAGAGTTAAGTCTAGGATGCCCGGAACGTAGAAATGGCCATTACTATCACACTGGTTGCAATTACTCGTTTTATACGATGGAAAAACTATTGTATTTATATTGTATTTTATGCTTCTGGCGTTGATCTCTAAGGCCCTAGCTATTCGATCTGGTGGAGCAACGCCTTGGAGTGAAGCCTAGGTTGCGCGGAACGTAGAAATGACCATAACTTTCACACTGGTTTCAATTATACGTTTTATGCAATGGAAAAACTGTTATATTTATTTTGTATTTGGTGCTTCTGTCGTTGACTTCTTAGGCCCTAACTATTGGATCTGGTGGACCAACGCCCTAGAGTGAACCCTAGGTTGCCCGGAACGTGGTAATGACCATCACTTTCACATTGGATGCAATTATTCTTTTTATACGATAGAAAAACTGTTGTATTTTTAATGTATTTTATGACTCTGGAGCTGTTTTCTAAGGCCCTAACTATTCGACCTGGAGGAGCAACGCCCTAGAGTGAAGCCTCGGTTGCACGGAACGTAGAAATGACCATTACTTTCACACTGGTTATAATTATTCCTTTTATACGATGGAAAAACTGTTGTATTTTTATTGTATCTTATGCTTCTGGCGTTTACCTCTATGTCCCTCGCTATTCGATCTGGTGGAGCAACGCCCTAGAGTGAAGCCTAGCTTGCCCGGAACGTAGAAATGACCATAACTTTCACACTGTTTGTAATCATTCATTTTATACGATGGAAAAGCTGTTGTATTTATATTGTATTTTATGCTTCTGGAGTTGACATCTAAGGCCGTAGCTATTCGATGTGGTGGAGCAACGCCCAAGAGTGAAACCTAGGTTGCCCGGAAAATAGAAATGACCAATACTTTCACAATGGTTGCAATTATTCCTTTTATACGATGGAAAAACTGTTGTATTTTTATTGTATCTTATGCTTCTGCCGTTTACTTCTAAGTCCCTCGCTATTCGATCTGGTGGAGCAGCGCCCTAGTGAAACCTAGGTTGCCCGGAAAGTAGAAATGACCATAACTTTCATACTGGTTGCAATTATTCGTTTTATAAGATGGGAAAACTGTTGTATTTATATTGTATTTTATGCTTCGGGCGCTGACTTCTAAGGCACTAACGATTCGATCTGGTGGAGCACCGCCCTGCAGTGAAGCCTAGGTTGCCCGGAACGTAGAAATGACCTGTACTTTCACACTGGTTGCAGTTATTCCGGTTATACGATGGAAAAACTGTTTCATTTTTATTGTATTTTATGCTTCTGTCGTTGAATTCTTAGGCCCAAACTATTTGATCTGGTGGAGCACCGCCCTGTAGTGAAGCCTAGGCTGCCAGGAACGTAGAAATGACCTTTACTTTCACACTGTTTGCAAATATACATTATATACGATTGAAAAGCTGTTGTATTTATATTGTATGTTATGCTTCTGGCGTTGACTTCTTAGGCCCTATGTATTCGATCTGGTGTAGCATTGCCTCAGAGTTAAGTCTAGGATGCCCGCAACGTACAAATGGCTATTACTTTCACACTGGTTGCAATTATTCGTTTTATACGATGGAAAAACTGTTGTACATATATCGTATTTTATGCTTCTGGCGTTAACTTCTTAGGCCCTAACTATTGGATCTGGTGGATCACCGCCCTGAAGTGAAGCATAAGTTGCGCGGAATGTAGAAATGATCATCACTTTCACACTGGTTGCAATTATTCTTGTTATACGATCGAAAAACTGTTGTATTTATTTCGTATTTTATGCCTCTGGCGTTGACTCCGAAGGCCGTAGCTACCCGATGTGGTGGAGAAACGCCCTAGAGTGAAGCCTAGGTTGCCCAGAAAGTAGAAATGACCATTACCTCCACACTGTTTGCAATTATTCATTTTATACAATGGAGAAACTGTTGTATTTATATTGTTTTTTACAGTTATGGCGTTGACTTCTTAGGCCCTAACTATTGGATCTGGTGGACCAACGCCCTAGAGTGAAGCCTAGGTTGCCCGGAACGTAGAAATGACCATTACTTCCACACTGTTTGCAATTATTCATATTATACAGTGGAAAAACTGTTGTATTTATATTGTATTTTATGCTTCTGGCATTGTGTTCTAAGGCCCTAACTATTCGATGTGGTTGAGCAACGCCCTGTAGTGAAGCCTAGGTTGTCCGGAACATGGAAATGACCATAACTTTCACACTGGTTTCAATTATTCGTTTTATACAATGGAAAAACTGTTCTATTTATTTTGTATTTTATGCTTCGGGCGTTGACTTCTATGGCCCTAACTATTCGATCTGGTGGAGCAACGCCCTAGAGTGAAGCCTAGGTTGCCCGGAACGTGGAAATGACCATTACCTTCACACTGTTTGCGATTATTCATTTTATACGATGGTAAAACTGTTGTATTTATTTTGTATTTTATGCTTCTGGCATTGACTTCTAAGGCCCAAGCTATTCCAACTGGTGGAGCAACGCCCTAGAGTGGAGCCTAGGTCGCCCGAAACTTGGAAATGACCATTCCTTTCACTCTGGTTGCAATTATTCCAGCTACACGATGGACAAACTGTTGGATTTTGATTGTACTTTATGCTTCAGGCGTTGACTTCTTAGGCCCTAACTATTCGCTCTGGTGGAACAACGCCCTAGGGTGAAGCCTAGGTTGCCCGGAACGTAGAAATGACCATTACCTTCACACTGTTTGCGATTATTCAATTTATACGATGGTAAAACTGTTGTACATATATCGTATTTTATGCTTCTGGCGTTGACTTCTTAGGCCCAAACTATTCGATCAGCTGGAGTAACGCCCTAGGGTGAAGCCTAGGTTGCCCGGAACGTAGAAATGACGATAACTTTCATGCGGGTTGCAATTATTCATTTTATACAATGGAGAAACTGTTGTATTTATATTGTTTTTTACAGTTATGGCGTTGACTTCTTAGGCCCTAACTATTGGATCTGGTGGACGAACGCCCTAGAGTGAAGCCTAGGTTGCCCGGAACGTAGAAATGACCATTACTTCCACACTGTTTGCAATTATTCATATTATACAGTGGAAAAACTGTTGTATTTATATTGTATTTTATGCTTCTGGCATTGTGTTCTAAGGCCCTAACTATTCGATGTGGTTGAGCAACGCCCTAGAGTGAAGCCTAGATTGCCCGGAACGTAGAAGTGACCAGAACTTTCATACTGGTTGCAATTATTCGTTTTATACAGTGGAAAAACTGTTGTATTTATATTGTATTTTATGCTTCTGGCATTGTGTTCTAAGGCCCTAACTATTCGATGTGGTGGAGAAACGCCCTAGAGTGAAGCCTAGGTTGCCCGGAATGCAGAAATGACCATAGCTTTCACACTGGTTGCAATTATTCCTGTTATACAAGGGAAAAACTGTTGTATTTATACTGTATTTTATGCTTCTGGCGTTGACTTCTTAGGCCCTAACTGTTGGATGTGGTGGACCAAAGCCCTAGAGTGAAGCCTAGGTTGCCCGGAACGTAGAAATGACCGTTACTTTCACACTGTTTGCAAATGTACATAATATACCATGGAAAAGCTGTTGTATTTATATTGTATTTTATGCCTCTGGCGTTGACTTCTTAGGCCCTAACTATTTGATCAGCTGGAGTAACGCCCTAGGGTGAAGCCTAGCTTACCCGGAACGTAGAAATGACGATAACTTTGATACGGGTTGCAATTATTCGTTTTATACGATGGAAAAACTGTTGTATTAATTTTGTGTTTGGTGCTTCAGGCGTTGACTTCTTAGGCCCTAACTATTCGCTCTGGTGGAACAACGCCCTAGGGTGAAGCCTAGGTTGCCCGGAACGTAGAAATGACCATTACCTTCACACTGTTTGCGATTATTCATTTTATACAATGGTAAAACTGTTGTACATATATCGTATTTTATGCTTCTGGCGTTGACTTCTTAGGCCCTAGCTATTCGATCCGGTGGAGCAACGCCCTAGAGTGAAGCCTAGGTTGCCCGGAATGTAGAAATGACCATCACTTTCACACTGGTTGCAATTATTCTTGTTATACGATGGAAAAACTGTTGTATTTATTTTGTATTTTATGCTTCTGGCATTGACTTCTAAGGCCCTAGCTACTCCATCTGGTGGAGCAACGCCCTAGAGTGGAGCCTAGGTCGCCCGAAACGTAGAAGTGACTATTACTTTCACTCTGGTTGCAATTATTCCAGCTATACGGTGGACAAACTGTTGGATTTTGATTGTACTTTATACTTCTGGCGTTGACTTTTAAGGCCCTATGTATTCGATCTGGCGCAGCAATGCCTCAGAGTTAAGTCTAGGTAGCCCGGAATATAGAAATGACCATCACCTTCACACGGTTTGCGATTATTCATTTTATACGATGGTAAAACTGTTGTACATATACCGTATTTTATGCATCTGGCGTTGACTTCTTAGGCCCTAACTATTCGATCAGGTGGAGCCACGCCCTAGGGTGAAGCCTAGGTTGCCCGGAACGTAGAAATGACCATAACCTTCATACTGGTTGCAATTATTCGTTTTATACGATGGAAAAACTGTTGTATTAATTTTGTATTTGGTGCTCCTGGCGTTGACTTCTTAGGCCCTAACTATTCGATCCGGTGGAGCAACGCCCTAGAGTCAAGCCTAGGTTGCCCGGAATGTAGAAATGACCATCACTTTCACACTTGTTGCAATTACTCCTGTTATACGATGGAAAAACTGTTATATCTTTATCGTATTTTATGCTTCTGGCGTTGACTTCTTAGGCCCTAACTATTGGAACTGGTGGACCAACGCCCTAGAGTGAAGCCTAGGTGGCCCGGAACGTGGAAATGACCATCACTTTCACACTGGTTGCAATGATTCCCGGTATACTATGGAAAAACTGTTGTGTTTATATCGTATTTTATGCTTCTGGCGTTGACTTTTAAGGCCCTAACTATTCCATGTGGTGTAGCAACGCCCTAGAGTGAAGCCTAGGCTGACGGGAGCGTAGAAATGACCATTACCTTCACACTGTTTGGAATTATTCCTGTTATACGATGGAAAACTGTTGGATTTTTATTGTATTTTATGCTTCTGGCGTTGACTTCTAAGGCCGTAGCTATTCGATGTGCTGGAGCAACGCCCTAGAGTGAAGCCTAGGTTGCACGAAACGTAGAACTGACCATAACTTTCACACTGGATGCAATTATCCGTTTTATACGATGGAAAAGCTGTTGTATTTAAACTGTATTTTATGCTTCTGGCGTTGACTTCTGAGGCCCTAATTATTCGATGTGGTGGAGCAACGCCCTGGAGCAAAACCTAGGTTGCACGTCCGTAGAAATGACCATAACTTTCACACTGGTTGCAATTATTCATTTTATACAATGGAAAAGCTGTTCTATTAATTTTGTATTTTATGCTTCGGGCGTTGACTTCTAAGGCACTCACTATTGGATCTGGTGGACCAACGCCCTAGACTGAAGCGTAGGTTGCCAGGAACGTAGAAATGACCATCACTTTCACACTGTTTGCAATTATACCTGTTATACGATGGAAGAACTGTTGTATTTATATTGTGATTTATGCTTCGGGGGTTGACTTCTAAGGCCCTAACTATTCCATCTGGTGGAGCAACGCCCTAGTGTGAATCCTAGGTTGCCCGGAACGTAGAAATGTCCATCACCTTCACTCTGGTTGTAATTATTCCTCTTGTACGATGGAAAAACTGTCGTATTTTTATTGTATTTTATGCGTCGGGCGTTGACTTCTAAGGCCCTAACTATTTGATCTGGTGGAGGAACGCCCTAGAGTGAAGCCTAGATTGCCCGGAACGTAGAAATGACCATTACTTTCACACTGGTTGCAATTATTAGTTTCATGCAATGGAAAAACTGTTCTATTAATTTTGTATTTAATGCTTCGGGCGTTGACTGCCAAGGCCCCGACTATTCGATCTGGTGGAGCAACGCCATAGTGTCAAGCCTAGGTTGCCCGGAACGTAGATATGACCATTACTTTCACACTGGTGGCAATTATTCATTTAATACGATGGAAAAAGCTGTTGTATTTATATTGCTTTTTATGCTTCTGGCGTTGACTTCTAAGGCCGTAGCTATTCGATCTGGTGGAGCAACGCCCTAGAGTGAAGCCAAGGTTGCAGGGAACGTAGATATGACCATAACTTTCACACTGGTTGGAATTATTCGTTTCATGCAATGGAAAAACTGTTCTATTAATTTTGTATTTAATGCTTCGGACGTTGACTTCTTGGGCCCTAACTATTGGATCTGGTGGACCAACGCCCTAGAGTGAAGCCTTGGTTGCCCGGAACGTGGAAATGACCATCACTTTGACACTGGTTGCAATTACTCCCGTTATACGCTGGAAAAACTGTTGTATTTTTACTGTATTTTACGATTCGGGCGCCGTCTTCTAAGGCCCTATCTATTCGATCTGGTGGAGCAACGCCCTAGAGTGAAGCCTGGGATGCCCGAAACGTAGACATGAGCATTACTTTCACTCTGGTTGTAATTATTCATGCTATACGATGGAAGAACTGTTGTATTTTTATTGTATTTTATGCTTCTGGCGTTGACTTCTTAGGTCCTAACCATTCGATCTGGTGGAGCAACGCCCTAGAGTGAAGCCTAGGTTGCTCCGAACGTAGAAATGACCATAGCTTTCATACTGGTTGCAATTATTCGTTTCATACGATGGAAACACTGTTGTATTTATACTGTATTTTATGCTTCTGGCGTTGACTTCTAAGGCCCTAACTATTCGACCTGGTGGAACAGCGCCCTAGAGTGAAGCCTGGGTTGCCCTGAACGTAGAAATGACCATCACTTTCACACTGGTTGCAATTATTCGTTTTACACGATGGAAAAACTGTTGTATTTATATTGTATTTTATGCTTCTGGCGTTGACTTCTTAGGCCCTAACAGTTCGATCTGGTGTAGCAACGCCCTAGAGTGAAGCCAAGGTTTCCCGGAACGTAGAAATGACCGTTACTTTCACAATGTTTGCAATTATTCATTTTATACGATGGAAAAACTGTAGTACTTATATTGCTTTTTATGCTTCTGGCGTTGACTCCTATGGCCGTAGCTATTCGATTTGGTGGAGCAGCGCCCTAGAGTGAAGCCAAGGTTGCACGGAACGTAGACATGACCATTACTTTCACTCTGGTTGCAATTATTCATGCTATACGATGGAAAAACTGTTTCATTTTTATTGTATTTTATGCTTCTGTCGTTGAATTTTTAGGCCCAAACTATTTGATCTGGTGGAGCACCGCCCTGTAGTGAAGCCTAGGCTGCCCGGAACGTAGAAATGACCGTTACTTTCACACTGTTTGCAAATATACATTATATACGATTGAAAAGCTGTTGTATTTATATTGTATGTTATGCTTCTGGCGTTGACTTCTTAGGCCCTCACTATTTGATCTGGGGGAGCACCGCCCTGTAGTGAAGTCTAGGTTGCCCTGAACGTAGAAAAGACCATTACCTTCACACTAGTTGCAATTATTCCTGTTATACGATGGAAAAACTGTTGTATCTATTTTGTATTTTACGCTTCTGGTGTTGACTTCTTAGGCCCTAACAATTCGATCAGGTGGAACAACGCCCTAGGGTGAAGCCTAGGTTGGCCGGAACGTAGAAATGACCATAACTTTCATAGTTGTTGCAATTATTCGTTTTATGCGATGGAAGAACTGTTGTATTAATTTTGTATTTGGTGCTTCTCGTGTTGACTTCTTAGGCCCTAACTGTTGGATGTGGTGGACCAAAGCCCAAGAGTGAAGCCTAGGTTGCCCGGAACGTAGAAATGACCGTTACTTTCACACTGTTTGCAAATGTACATTATATACCATGGAAAAGCTGTTGTATTTATATTGTATTTTTTGCTTCTGGCGTTGACTTCTTAGGCGCTAACTGTTGGATGTGGTGGACCAAAGCCCTAGAGTGAAGCCTAGGTTGCCCGGAACGTAGAAATGACCGTTACTTTCACACTGTTTGCAAATGTACATTATATACCATGGAAAAGCTGTTGTATTTATATTGTATTTTATGCTTCTGGCGTTGACTTCTTAGGCCCTAACTATTTGATCCGGTGGAGCACCGCCCTGTAGTGAAGCCTAGGTTGTCCGGAACATGGAAATGACCATAACTTTCACACTGGTTTCAATTATTCGTTTTATACAATGGAAAAACTGTTCTATTTATTTTGTATTTTATGCTTCGGGCGTTGACTTCTATGGCCCTAACTATTCGATCTGGTGGAGCAACGCCCTAGAGTGAAGCCTAGGTTGCCCGGAACGTGGAAATGACCATTACCTTCACACTGTTTGCGATTATTCATTTTATACGATGGTAAAACTGTTGTATTTATTTTGTATTTTATGCTTCTGGCATTGACTTCTAAGGCCCAAGCTATTCCATCTGGTGGAGCAACGCCCTAGAGTGGAGCCTAGGTCGCCCGAAACTTGGAAATGACCATTCCTTTCACTCTGGTTGCAATTATTCCAGCTATACGATGGACAAACTGTTGGATTTTGATTGTACTTTATGCTTCAGGCGTCGACTTCTTAGGCCCTAACTATTCGCTCTGGTGGAACAACGCCCTAGGGTGAAGCCTAGGTTGCCCGGAACGTAGAAATGACCATTACCTTCACACTGTTTGCGATTATTCATTTTATAAAATGGAGAAACTGTTGTATTTATATTGTTTTTTATAGTTATGGAGTTGACTTCATAGGCCCTAACTATTGGATCTGGTGGACCAACGCCCTAGAGTGAATCCTAGGTTGCCCGGAACGTAGAAATGACCATTACTTCCACACTGTTTGCAATTATTCATATTTTACAGTGGAAAAACTGTTGTATTTATATTGTATTTTATGCTTCTGGCATTGACTTCTAAGGCCCTACGTATTCGATCTGGTGTAGCAATGCCTCAGAGTTAAGTCTACGATGCCCGCAACGTAAAAATGGCTATTACTTTCACACTGGTTGCAATTATTCATATTATACAGTGGAAAAACAGTTGTATTTATATTGCATTTTATGCTTCTGGCATTGACTTCTAAGGCCCTAACTATTCGATGTGGTGGAGCAACGTCCTAGAGTGAAGCCTAGGTTGCCCGGAACGGAGAAATGACCATAGCTTTCACACTGGTTTCAATTATTCGTTTTATACAATGGCAAAACTGTTCTATTTATTTTGTATTTTATGCTTCGGGCGTTGACTTCTATGGCCCTAACTATTCGATCTGGAGGAGCAACGCCCTAGAGTGAAGCCTAGGTTGCCCGGAACGTAGAAATGACCATTACCTTCACACTGTTTGCGATTATTCATTTTATACGATGGTAAAACTGTTGTATTTATTTTGTATTTTATGCTTCTGGCATTGACTACTAAGGCCCTAGCTATTCCATCTGGTGGAGCAACGCCCTAGAGTGGAGCCTAGGTCGCCCGAAACGTGGAAATGACCATTACTTTCACTCTGGTTGCAATTATTCCAGCTATACGATGGACAAACTGTTGGATTTTGATTGTACTTTATGCTTCAGGCGTTGACTTCTTAGGCCCTAACTATTCGCTCTGGTGGAACAACGCCCTAGGGTGAAGCCTAGCTTGCCCGGAACGTAGAAATGACCATTACCTTCACACTGTTTGCGATTATTCATTTTATACGATGGTAACACTGTTGTACATATATCGTATTTTATGCTTCTGGCGCTGACTTCTTAGGCCCTAGCTATGCGATCAGGTGGAGCAACGCCCTAGGGGGAGCCTAGGATGCCCGGAACGTAGAAATGACCATAACTTTCACACTGGTTGCAATTACTCGTTCTATACGATGGAAAAACTATTGTATTGATATTGTATTTTATGCTTCTGGCGTTGACTTCAAAGGCCCTAACTATTCGATCTGGTGGAGCAACGCCCTGGAGTGAAGCCTAGGTCGTGCGGAACGTAGAAATGACCATTACCTTCACACTGCTTGCAAATATACATTATATACGATGGAAAAGCTGTTGTATCTATTTTGTATTTTATGCTTCTGGCGCTGACTTCTTAGGTCCTAACTATTGGATCTGGTGGAGCAACGCCCAGGGGTGAAGTCTAGGTTGCGCGGAACGTAGAAATGACCATAAATTTTACACTGGCTTCAATTATTCGTTTTATACAGTGGAAAAACTGTTGTATTTATTTTGTATTTGGTGCTTCTGTCGTTGACTTCTTAGGCCCTAACTATTGGATCTGGTGGATCACCGCCCTGAAGTGAAGCATAAGTTGCCCGGAACGTAGAAATGACCTGTACTTTCACACTGGTTGCAGTTAATCCTGTTATACGATGGAAAAACTGTTGCATTTTTATTGTATTTTATGCTTCTGGCATTGACTTCTAAGGCCCTAGCCATTCCATCTGGTGGAGCGACGCCCTAGAGTGGAGCCTAGGTCGCCCGAAACGTAGAAATGACCATTACTTTCACTCTGGGTGCAATTATTCCAGCTATACGATGGACAAACTGTTGGATTTTGATTGTACTTTATACTTCTGGCGTTGACTTCTAAGGCCCTATGTATTCGATCTGGTGTAGCATTGCCTCAGAGTTAAGTCTAGGATGCCCGCAACGTAGAAATGGCTATTACTTTCACACTGGTTGCAATTATTCGTTTTATACGATGGAAAAACTGTTGTACATATATCGTATTTTATGCTTCTGGCGTTAACTTCTTAGGCCCTAACTATTGGATCTGGTGGATCACAGCCCTGAAGTGAAGCATAAGTTGCGCGGAATGTAGAAATGATCATCACTTTCACACTGGTTGCAATTATTCTTGTTATACGATCGAAAAACTGTTGTATTTATTTCGTATTTTATGCCTCTGGCGTTGACTCCTAAGGCCGTAGCTATCCGATGTGGTGGAGAAACGCCCTAGAGTGAAGCCTAGGTTGCCCGGAAAGTAGAAATGACCATTACCTCCACACTGTTTGCAATTATTCATTTTATACAATGAGAAACTGTTGTATTTATATTGTTTTTTATAGTTATGGCGTTGACTTCTTAGGCCCTAACTATTGGATCTGGTGGACCAACGCCCTAGAGTGAAGCCTAGGTTGCCCGGAACGTAGAAATGACCATTACTTCCACACTGTTTGCAATTATTCATATTATACAGTGGAAAAACTGTTGTATTTATATTGTATTTTATGCTTCTGGCATTGTGTTCTAAGGCCCTAACTATTCGATGTGGTTGAGCAACGCCCTAGAGTGAAGCCTAGATTGCCCGGTACGTAGAAGTGACCAGAACTTTCATACTGGTTGCAATTATTCGTTTTATACAGTGGAAAAACTGTTGTATTTATATTGTATTTTATGCTTCTGGCATTGTGTTCTAAGGCCCTAACTATTCGATGTGGTGGAGAAACGCCCTAGAGTGAAGCCTAGGTTGCCCGGAATGCAGAAATGACCATAGCTTTCACACTGGTTGCAATTATTCCTGTTATACAAGGGAAAAGCTGTTGTATTTATACTGTATTTTATGCTTCTGGCGTTGACTTCTTAGGCCCTAACTGTTGAATGTGGTGGACCAAAGCCCTAGAGTGAAGCCTAGGTTGCCCGGAACGTAGAAATGACCGTTACTTTCACACTGTTTGCAAATGTACATTATATACCATGGCAAAGCTGTTGTATTTATATTGTATTTTATGCTTCTGGCGTTGACTTCCTAGGCCCTAACTATTTGATCCGGTGGAGCACCGCCCTGTAGTGAAGCCTAGGTTGCCCGGAACGTGGAAATGACCATTACCTTCACACTGTTTGCGATTATTCATTTTATACGATGGTAAAACTGTTGTATTTATTGTGTATTTTATGCTTCGGGCGTTGACTTCTAAGGCCCCAACTATTCGATCTGGTGGAGCACCGCCCTAGAGTGAAGCCTAGGTTGCCCGGAATGTAGAAATGACCATCACTTTCACACTGGTTGCAATTATTCTTGTTATACGATGGAAAAACTGTTGTATTTATTTTGTATTTTATGCTTCTGGCATTGACTTCTAAGGCCCTAGCTACTCCATCTGGTGGAGCAACGCCCTAGTGTGGAGCCTAGGTCGCCCGAAACGTAGAAGTGACTATTACTTTCACTCTGGTTGCAATTATTCCAGCTATACGGTGGACAAACTGTTGGATTTTGATTGTGCTTTATACTTCTGGCGTTGACTTCTAAGGCCCTATGTATTCGATCTGGCGCAGCAATGCCTCAGAGTTAAGTCTAGGTTGCCCGGAATATAGAAATGACCATCACCTTCACACGGTTTGCGATTATTCATTTTATACGATGGTAAAACTGTTGTACATATACCGTATTTTATGCATCTGGCGTTGACTTCTTAGGCCCTAACTATTCGATCAGGTGGAGCAACGCCCTAGGGTGAAGCCTAGGTTGCCCGGAACGTAGAAATGACCATAACCTTCATACTGGTTGCAATTATTCGTTTTATACGATCGAAAAACTGTTGTATTTATTTTGTATTTTATGCCTCTGGCGTTGACTCCTAAGGGCGTAGCTATTCGATGTGGTGGAGCAACGCCCTAGAGTGAAGCCTTGGTTGCCCGGAACGTAGAAATGACCATGTCTTTCACACTGGTTGCAATTATTCCTGTTATACGATGGAAAAACTGTTGTACATATATTATATTTTATCCTTCAGGCGTTGACTTCTAAGGGCGTAGCTATTCGATGTGGTGGAGAAACGCCCTAGAGTGAAGCCTAGGTTGCCCGGAAAGTACAAATGACCATTACCTCCACACTGTTTGCAATTATTCATTATATACAATGGAGAAACTGTTGTATTTATATTGTTTTTTATAGTTATGGCGTTGACTTCATAGGCCCTAACTATTGGATCTGGTGGACCAACGCCCTAGAGTGAAGCCTAGGTTGCCCGGAACGTAGAAATGACCATTACTTCCACACTGTTTGCAATTATTCATATTATACAGTGGAAAAACTGTTGTATTTATATTGTATTTTATGCTTCTGGCATTGACTTCTAAGGCCCTATGTATTCGATCTGGTGTAGCAATGCCTCAGAGTTAAGTCTACGATGCCCGCAACGTAAAAATGGCTATTACTTTCACACTGGTTGCAATTATTCATATTATACAGTGGAAAAACAGTTGTATTTATATTGCATTTTATGCTTCTGGCATTGACTTCTAAGGCCCTAACTATTCGATGTGGTGGAGCAACGTCCTAGAGTGAAGCCTAGGTTGCCCGGAACGGAGAAATGACCATAGCTTTCACACTGGTTTCAATTATCCGTTTTATACAATGGAAAAACTGTTCTATTTATTTTGTAGTTTATGCTTCGGGCGTTGACTTCTATGGCCCTAACTATTCGATCTGGAGGAGCAACGCCCTAGAGTGAAGCCTAGGTTGCCCGGAACGTAGAAATGACCATTACCTTCACACTGTTTGCGATTATTCATTTTATACGATGGTAAAACTGTTGTATTTATTTTGTATTTTATGCTTCTGGCATTGACTACTAAGGCCCTAGCTATTCCATCTGGTGGAGCAACGCCCTAGAGTGAAGCCTTGGTTGCACGGAACGTGGAAATGACCATTACCTTCACACTGTTTGCGATTATTCATTTTATACGATGGTAAAACTGTTGTATTTATTTTGTATTTTATGCTTCTGGCATTGACTTCTAAGGCCCAAGCTATTCCATCTGGTGGAGCAACGCCCTAGAGTGGAGCCTAGGTCGCCCGAAACGTGGAAATGACCATTCCTTTCACTCTGGTTGCAATTATTCCAGCTATACGATGGACAAACTGTTGGATTTTGATTGTACTTTATGCTTCAGGCGTTGACTTCTTGGGCCCTAACTATTCGCTCTGGTGGAACAACGCCCTAGGGTGAAGCCTAGGTTGCCCGGAACGTAGAAATGACCATTACCTTCACACTGTTTGCGATTATTCATTTTATACGATGGTAAAACTGTTGCACATATATCGTATTTTATGCTTCTGGCGTTGACTTCTTAGGCCCTAACTATTCGATCAGGTGGAGCAACGCCCTAGGGTGAAGCCTAGGTTGCCCGGAACGTAGAAATGACCATAACTTTCATACTGGTTGCAATTATTCGTTTTATACGATGGAAAAACTGTTCTATTTCTTTTGTATTTTATGCTTCGGGCGTTGACTTCTAAGGCCCCAACTATTCGATCTGGTGGAGCACCGCCCTAGAGTGAAGCCTAGGTTGCCCGGAATGTAGAATTGACCATTACCTTCACACTGTTTGCGATTATTCATTTTATACGACGGTAAAACTGTTGTTCATATATCGTATTTTATGCTTCTGGCGCTGACTTCTTAGGACCTATCTATTCGATCTGGCGGAGCAACGCCCTAGAGTATAGCCTAGGTTGCCCGGAATGTAGAAATGATCGTCACTTTCACACTGGTTGCAATTATTCTTGTTATACGATCGAAAAACTGTTGTAATTATTTTGTATTTTATGCTTCTGGCATTGACTTCTAAGGCCCTAGCTACTCCATCTGGTGGAGCAACGCCCTAGAGTGGAGCCTAGGTCGCCCGAAACGTAGAAGTGACTATTACTTTCACTCTGGTTGCAATTATTCCAGCTATACGGTGGACAAACTGTTGGATTTTGATTGTACTTTATACTTCTGGCGTTGACTTCTAAGGCCCTATGTATTCGATCTGGCGCAGCAATGCCTCAGAGTTAAGTCTAGGTTGCCCGGAATATAGAAATGACCATCACCTTCACACGGTTTGCGATTATTCATTTTATACGATGGTAAAACTGTTGTACATATACCGTATTTTATGCATCTGGCGTTGACTTCTTAGGCCCTAACTATTCGATCAGGTGGAGCAACGCCCTAGGGTGAAGCCTAGGTTGCCCGGAACGTAGAAATGACCATAACCTTCATACTGGTTGCAATTATTCGTTTTATACGATGGAAAAACTGTTGTATTAATTTTGTATTTGGTGCTTCTGGCGTTGACTTCTTAGGCCCTAACTATTCGATCCGGTGGAGCAACGCCCTAGAGTCAAGCCTAGGTTGCCCGGAATGTAGAAATGACCATCACTTTCACACTGGTTGCAATTATTCTTGTTATACGATGGAAAAACTGTTGTATTTATTTTGTATTTTATGCTTCTGGCATTGACTTCTAAGGCCCTAGCTATACCATCTGGTGGAGCAACGCCCTAGAGTGGAGCCTAGGTCGCCCGAAACGTAGAAGTGACTATTACTTTCACTTTGGTTGCAATTATTCCAGCTATACGATGGACAAGCTGTTGGATTTTGATTGTACTTTATACTTCTGGCGTTGACTTCTAAGGCCCTATGTATTCGATCTGGTGTAGCAATGCCTCAGAGTTAAGTCTAGGATGCCCGCAACGTAGAAATGGCTATTACTTTCACACTGGTTGCAATTATTCGTTTTATGCAATGGAAAAACTGTTCTACTTATTTTGTATTTTATGCTTCGGCCGTTGACTCCTAAGGACCCAACTATTCCAACTGGTGGAGCAACGCCATAGAGCGAAGCCTAGGTTGCCCGGAATATAGAAATGACCATCACCTTCACACGGTTTGCGATTATTCATTTTATACGATGGTAAAACTGTTGTACATATATCGTATTTTATGCTTCTGGCGTTGGCTTCTTAGGCCCTAACTATTCGATCCGGTGGAGCAACGCCCTAGGGTGAAGCGTAGGTTGCGTGGAACGTAGAAATGACCATAACTTTCACACTGGTTTCAATTATTCGTTTTATACGATGGAAAAACTGTTGTATTTATTTTGTATTTGGTGCTTCTGGCGTTGACTTCTTAGGCCCCAGCTATTCCATCTGTTGGAGCAAAGCCCTAGACTGGAGCCTAGGTCGCCCGAAACGTAGAAATGACCATTACTTTCACTCTGGTTGCAATTATTCCAGCTATACGATGGACAAACTGTTGGATTTTGATTGTACTTTATACTTCTGGCGTTGACTTCTAAGGCCCTATGTATTCGATCTGGTGTAGCAATGCCTCAGAGTTAAGTCTAGGATGCCCGCAACGTAGAAATGGCTATTAATTTCACACTGGTTGCAATTATTCGTTTTATACGATGGAAAAGCTGTTGTACATATATCGTATTTTATGCTTCTGGCGTTGACTTCTTAGGCCCTAACTATTCGATCAGGTGGAGCAACGCCCTAAGGTGAAGCCTAGGTTGCGCGGAACGTAAAAATGACCATAACTTTCACACTGGTTTCAATTATTCGTTTTATACAATGGAAAAACTGTTCTACCTATTTTGTATTTTATGCTTCGGCCGTTGACTCCTAAGGCCCCAACTATTCGATCTGGTGGAGCAACGCCCTAGAGTGAAGCCTAGGTTGCTCGGATAATAGAAATGACCATCACCTTCACACGGTTTGCGATTATTCATTTTATACGGTGGTAAAACTGTTGTACATATATCGTATTTTATGCTTCTGGCGTTGAGTTCTTAGGCCCTAACTATTCGATCAGGTGGAGCAACGCCCTAGGGTGAAGCCTAGGTTGCCCGGAACGTAGAAATGACCATAACTTTCATACTGGTTGCAATTATTCGTTTTATACGATGGAAAAACTGTTGTATTTATTTTGTATTTGGTGCTTCTGCGGTTGACTCCTTAGGCCCTAACTGTTAGATGTGGAGGGCCAACGCCCTAGAGTGAAGCGTAGGTTGCCCGGAACGTAGAAATGACCATATCTTTCAGACTGGTTCCAATTATTCCTGTTATACGATGATAAAGATGTTGTATTTTTATTGTATTTTATGCTTCAGGCGTTGACTTCTAAGGCCCTAACTATTCGAAGTGGTGGAGCAACGCCCTTGAGCGAAGCCTCGGTTGCCCGGAACGTAAAAATGACCTGTACTTTCACACTGGTTGCAATTATTCCTGTCATACGATGGAAAAACTGTTGTACTTATGTTGTATTTTATGCTTCTGGCGTCGATTTCTAAGTCCCTAACTATTCGATCTGGTGGAGCAACGCCCTAGAGGGAAGCCTAGGTTGTCCGGAACGTAGAAATGACCATTACCCTCACACTGTTTGCGATTATTCATTTTATACGATGGTAAAACTGTAGTATTTATTTTGTATTTTATGCTTCTGGCATTGACTTCTAAGGCCCTTGCTATTCCATCTGGTGGAGCAACGCCCCAGAGTGGAGCCTAGGTCGCCCGAAACGTGGAAATGACCATTACTTTCACTCTGGTTGCAATTATTCCAGCTATGCGATGGACAAACTGTTGGATTTTGATTGTACTTTATACTTCTGGCGATGACTTCTAAGGCCCGATGTATTCGATCTGGTGTAGCAATGCCGCAGAGTTAAGTCTAGGATGCCCGCAACGTAGAAATGTCCATTACTTTCACACTGGTTGCAATTATTCGTTTTATACGATGGAAAAACTGTTGTACATATATCGTATTTTATGCTTCTGGCGTTGACTTCTTAGGCCCTAAGTATTCGATCAGGTGGAGCAACGCCCTAGGGTGAAGCCTAGGTTGCCCGGAACGTAGAAATGACCATAACTTTCATACTGGTTGCAATTATTCGTTTTATGCGATGGAAAGACTGTTGTATTTATATTGTATTTTATGCTTCAGGCGTTGACTTCTTAGGCCCTAACTAATCGCTCTGGTGGAACAACGCCCTAGAGTCAAGCCTAGGTTGCCCGGAATGTAGAAATGACCATCACTTTCACACTGGTTGCAATTATTCTTGTTATACGATGGAAAAACTGTTGTATTTATTTTGTATTTTATGCTTCTGGCATTGACTTCTAAGGCCCTAGCTACTCCATCTGGTGGAGCAACGCCCTAGTGTGGAGCCTAGGTCGCCCGAAACGTAGAAGTGACTATTACTTTCACTCTGGTTGCAATTATTCCAGCTATACGGTGGACAAACTGTTGGATTTTGATTGTGCTTTATACTTCTGGCGTTGACTTCTAAGGCCCTATGTATTCGATCTGGCGCAGCAATGCCTCAGAGTTAAGTCTAGGTTGCCCGGAATATAGAAATGACCATCACCTTCACACGGTTTGCGATTATTCATTTTATACGATGGTAAAACTGTTGTACATATACCGTATTTTATGCATCTGGCGTTGACTTCTTAGGCCCTAACTATTCGATCAGGTGGAGCAACGCCCTAGGGTGAAGCCTAGGTTGCCCGGAACGTAGAAATGACCATAAACTTCATACTGGTTGCAATTATTCGTTTTATACGATCGAAAAACTGTTGTATTTATTTTGTATTTTATGCCTCTGGCGTTGACTCCTAAGGGCGTAGCTATTCGATGTGGTGGAGCAACGCCCTAGAGTGAAGCCTTGGTTGCCCGGAACGTAGAAATGACCATATCTTTCACACTGGTTGCAATTATTCCTGTTATACGATGGAAAAACTGTTGTACATATATTATATTTTATCCTTCAGGCGTTGACTTCTAAGGGCGTAGCTATTCGATGTGGTGGAGAAACGCCCTAGAGTGAAGCCTAGGTTGCCCGGAAAGTACAAATGACCATTACCTCCACACTGTTTGCAATTATTCATTATATACAATGGAGAAACTGTTGTATTTATATTGTTTTTTATAGTTATGGCGTTGACTTCATAGGCCCTAACTATTGGATCTGGTGGACCAACGCCCTAGAGTGAAGCCTAGGTTGCCCGGAACGTAGAAATGACCATTACTTCCACACTGTTTGCAATTATTCATATTATACAGTGGAAAAACTGTTGTATTTATATTGTATTTTATGCTTCTGGCATTGACTTCTAAGGCCCTATGTATTCGATCTGGTGTAGCAATGCCTCAGAGTTAAGTCTACGATGCCCGCAACGTAAAAATGGCTATTACTTTCACACTGGTTGCAATTATTCATATTATACAGTGGAAAAACAGTTGTATTTATATTGCATTTTATGCTTCTGGCATTGACTTCTAAGGCCCTAACTATTCGATGTGGTGGAGCAACGTCCTAGAGTGAAGCCTAGGTTGCCCGGAACGGAGAAATGACCATAGCTTTCACACTGGTTTCAATTATCCGTTTTATACAATGGAAAAACTGTTCTATTTATTTTGTATTTTATGCTTCGGGC
Source organism: Calliopsis andreniformis (assembly GCF_051401765.1). Taxonomy (NCBI): domain Eukaryota; kingdom Metazoa; phylum Arthropoda; class Insecta; order Hymenoptera; family Andrenidae; genus Calliopsis; species Calliopsis andreniformis. The sequence continues at coordinate 23,787,930 of NW_027480422.1, forward strand.
GTTGACTTCTATGGCCCTAACTATTCGATCTGGAGGAGCAACGCCCTAGAGTGAAGCCTAGGTTGCCCGGAACGTAGAAATGACCATTACCTTCACACTGTTTGCGATTATTCATTTTATACGATGGTAAAACTGTTGTATTTATTTTGTATTTTATGCTTCTGGCATTGACTACTAAGGCCCTAGCTATTCCATCTGGTGGAGCAACGCCCTAGAGTGAAGCCTTGGTTGCACGGAACGTGGAAATGACCATTACCTTCACACTGTTTGCGATTATTCATTTTATACGATGGTAAAACTGTTGTATTTATTTTGTATTTTATGCTTCTGGCATTGACTTCTAAGGCCCAAGCTATTCCATCTGGTGGAGCAACGCCCTAGAGTGGAGCCTAGGTCGCCCGAAACGTGGAAATGACCATTCCTTTCACTCTGGTTGCAATTATTCCAGCTATACGATGGACAAACTGTTGTACATATATCGTATTTTATGCTTCTGGCGTTGACTTCTTAGGCCCTAACTATTCGATCAGGTGGAGCAACGCCCTAAGGTGAAGCCTTGGTTGCGCGGAACGTAAAAATGACCATAACTTTCACACTGGTTTCAATTATTCGTTTTATACAATGGAAAAACTGTTCTACCTATTTTGTATTTTATGCTTCGGCCGTTGACTCCTAAGGCCCCAACTATTCGATCTGGTGGAGCAACGCCCTAGAGTGAAGCCTAGGTTGCTCGGATAATAGAAATGACCATCACCTTCACACGGTTTGCGATTATTCATTTTATACGGTGGTAAAACTGTTGTACATATATCGTATTTTATGCTTCTGGCGTTGAGTTCTTAGGCCCTAACTATTCGATCAGGTGGAGCAACGCCCTAGGGTGAAGCCTAGGTTGCCCGGAACGTAGAAATGACCATAACTTTCATACTGGTTGCAATTATTCGTTTTATACGATGGAAAAACTGTTGTATTTATTTTGTATTTGGTGCTTCTGCGGTTGACTCCTTAGGCCCTAACTGTTAGATGTGGAGGGCCAACGCCCTAGAGTGAAGCGTAGGTTGCCCGGAACGTAGAAATGACCATATCTTTCAGACTGGTTCCAATTATTCCTGTTATACGATGATAAAGATGTTGTATTTTTATTGTATTTTATGCTTCAGGCGTTGACTTCTAAGGCCCTAACTATTCGAAGTGGTGGAGCAACGCCCTTGAGCGAAGCCTCGGTTGCCCGGAACGTAAAAATGACCTGTACTTTCACACTGGTTGCAATTATTCCTGTCATACGCTGGAAAAACTGTTGTACTTATGTTGTATTTTATGCTTCTGGCGTCGATTTCTAAGTCCCTAACTATTCGATCTGGTGGAGCAACGCCCTAGAGGGAAGCCTAGGTTGCCCGGAACGTAGAAATGACCATTACCCTCACACTGTTTGCGATTATTCATTTTATACGATGGTAAAACTGTAGTATTTATTTTGTATTTTATGCTTCTGGCATTGAGTTCTAAGGCCCTTGCTATTCCATCTGGTGGAGCAACGCCCCAGAGTGGAGCCTAGGTCGCCCGAAACGTGGAAATGACCATTACTTTCACTCTGGTTGCAATTATTCCAGCTATGCGATGGACAAACTGTTGGATTTTGATTGTACTTTATACTTCTGGCGTTGACTTCTAAGGCCCTATGTATTCGATCTGGCGCAGCAATGCCTCAGAGTTAAGTCTAGGTTGCCCGGAATATAGAAATGACCATCACCTTCACACGGTTTGCGATTATTCATTTTATACGATGGTAAAACTGTTGTACATATACCGTATTTTATGCATCTGGCGTTGACTTCTTAGGCCCTAACTATTCGATCAGGTGGAGCAACGCCCTAGGGTGAAGCCTAGGTTGCCCGGAACGTAGAAATGACCATAAACTTCATACTGGTTGCAATTATTCGTTTTATACGATCGAAAAACTGTTGTATTTATTTTGTATTTTATGCCTCTGGCGTTGACTCCTAAGGGCGTAGCTATTCGATGTGGTGGAGCAACGCCCTAGAGTGAAGCCTTGGTTGCCCGGAACGTAGAAATGACCATGTCTTTCACACTGGTTGCAATTATTCCTGTTATACGATGGAAAAACTGTTGTACATATATTATATTTTATCCTTCAGGCGTTGACTTCTAAGGGCGTAGCTATTCGATGTGGTGGAGAAACGCCCTAGAGTGAAGCCTAGGTTGCCCGGAAAGTACAAATGACCATTACCTCCACACTGTTTGCAATTATTCATTATATACAATGGAGAAACTGTTGTATTTATATTGTTTTTTATAGTTATGGGGTTGACTTCATAGGCCCTAACTATTGGATCTGGTGGACCAACGCCCTAGAGTGAAGCCTAGGTTGCCCGGAACGTAGAAATGACCATTACTTCCACACTGTTTGCAATTATTCATATTATACAGTGGTAAAACTGTTGTATTTATTTTGTATTTTATGCTTCTGGCATTGACTTCTAAGGCCCAAGCTATTCCATCTGGTGGAGCAACGCCCTAGAGTGGAGCCTAGGTCGCCCGAAACGTGGAAATGACCATTCCTTTCACTCTGGTTGCAATTCTTCCAGCTATACGATGGACAAACTGTTGTACATATATCGTATTTTATGCTTCTGGCGTTGACTTCTTAGGCCCTAACTATTCGATCAGGTGGAGCAACGCCCTAAGGTGAAGCCTTGGTTGCGCGGAACGTAAAAATGACCATAACTTTCACACTGGTTTCAATTATTCGTTTTATACAATGGAAAAACTGTTCTACCTATTTTGTATTTTATGCTTCGGCCGTTGACTCCTAAGGCCCCAACTATTCGATCTGGTGGAGCAACGCCCTAGAGTGAAGCCTAGGTTGCTCGGATAATAGAAATGACCATCACCTTCACACGGTTTGCGATTATTCATTTTATACGGTGGTAAAACTGTTGTACATATATCGTATTTTATGCTTCTGGCGTTGAGTTCTTAGGCCCTAACTATTCGATCAGGTGGAGCAACGCCCTAGGGTGAAGCCTAGGTTGCCCGGAACGTAGAAATGACCATAACTTTCATACTGGTTGCAATTATTCGTTTTATACGATGGAAAAACTGTTGTATTTATTTTGTATTTGGTGCTTCTGCGGTTGACTCCTTAGGCCCTAACTGTTAGATGTGGAGGGCCAACGCCCTAGAGTGAAGCGTAGGTTGCCCGGAACGTAGAAATGACCATATCTTTCAGACTGGTTCCAATTATTCCTGTTATACGATGATAAAGATGTTGTATTTTTATTGTATTTTATGCTTCAGGCGTTGACTTCTAAGGCCCTAACTATTCGAAGTGGTGGAGCAACGCCCTTGAGCGAAGCCTCGGTTGCCCGGAACGTAAAAATGACCTGTACTTTCACACTGGTTGCAATTATTCCTGTCATACGCTGGAAAAACTGTTGTACTTATGTTGTATTTTATGCTTCTGGCGTCGATTTCTAAGTCCCTAACTATTCGATCTGGTGGAGCAACGCCCTAGAGGGAAGCCTAGGTTGCCCGGAACGTAGAAATGACCATTACCCTCACACTGTTTGCGATTATTCATTTTATACGATGGTAAAACTGTAGTATTTATTTTGTATTTTATGCTTCTGGCATTGAGTTCTAAGGCCCTTGCTATTCCATCTGGTGGAGCAACGCCCCAGAGTGGAGCCTAGGTCGCCCGAAACGTGGAAATGACCATTACTTTCACTCTGGTTGCAATTATTCCAGCTATGCGATGGACAAACTGTTGGATTTTGATTGTACTTTATACTTCTGGCGATGACTTCTAAGGCCCGATGTATTCGATCTGGTGTAGCAATGCCGCAGAGTTAAGTCTAGGATGCCCGCAACGTAGAAATGTCTATTACTTTCACACTGGTTGCAATTATTCGTTTTATACGATGGAAAAACTGTTGTACATATATCGTATTTTATGCTTCTGGCGTTGACTTCTTAGGCCCTAAGTATTCGATCAGGTGGAGCAACGCCCTAGGGTGAAGCCTAGGTTGCCCGGAACGTAGAAATGACCATAACTTTCATACTGGTTGCAATTATTCGTTTTATGCGATGGAAAGACTGTTGTATTTATATTGTATTTTATGCTTCAGGCGTTGACTTCTTAGGCCCCAACTATTCGATCTGGTGGAGCAACGCCCTAGAGTGAAGCCTAGGTTGCCCGGAATATAGAAATGACCATCACCTTCACACGGTTTGCGATTATTCATTTTATACGATGGTAAAACTGTTGTACATATATCGTATTTTATGCTTCTGGCGTTGACTTCTTAGGCCCTAACTATTCGATCAGGTGGAGCAACGCCCTAGGGTGAAGCCTAGGTTGCCCGGAACGTAGAAATGACAAAAACTTTCATACTGGTTGCAATTACTCGTTTTATACGATGGAAAAACTGTTGTATTTATTTTGTATTTGGTGCTTCTGGCGTTGACTTCTTAGGCCCTAACTGTTAGATGTGGAGGGCCAACGCCCTAGAGTGAAGCCTAGGTTGCCCGGAACGTAAAAATGACCTGTACTTTCATACTGGTTGCAATTATTCCTGTTATACGATGGAAAAACTGTTGTACTTATGTTGTATTTTATGCTTCTGGCGTCGAATTCTAAGTCCCTAACTATTCGATCTGGTGGAGCAACGCCCTAGAGTGAAGCCTAGGATGCCCGGAACGTAGAAATGACCGTTACTTTCACACTGTTTGCAAATGTACATTATATACGATGGAAAAGCTGTTGTATTTATATTGTATTTTATGCTTCTGGCGTTGACTTCTTAGGCCTTAACTGTTTGATCTGGTGGATCACCGCCCTGTAGTGAAGCCTAGGTTGCCCGGAACGTAGAAATGACCATAACTTTCACACTGGTTTCAATTATTCGTTTTATACAATGGAAAAACTGTTCTATTTATTTTGTATTTTATGCTTCGGGCGTTGACTTCTATGGCCCTAACTATTCGATCTGGTGGAGCAACGCCCTAGAGTGTAGCCTAGGTTGCCCGGAATGTAGAAATGACCATCACTTTCACACTGGTTGCAATTATTCTTGTTATACGATGGAAAAACTGTTGTATTTATTTTGTACTTTATGCGTCTGGCGTTGACTCCTAAGGGCGTAGCTATTCGATGTGGTGGAGAAACGCCCTAGAGTGAAGCCTAGGTTGCCCGGAAAGTAGAAATGAACATTACCTCCACACTGTTTGCAATTATTCATTTTATACAATGGAAAAACTGTTGTATTTATATTGTTTCTTATAGTTATGGCGTTGACTTCTAAGGCTGTAGCTATTCGATGTGGTGGAGCAATGCCCTAGAGTGATGCCTAGGATGCCCGCAACGTAGAAATGACCATATTTTTCACACTGGTTGCAATTATTCCTGTTATACGATGGAAAAACTGTTGTATTTATTTTGTATTTTATGCTTCTGGCATTGACTTCTAAGGCCCTAGCTATTCCATCTGTTGGAGCAATGCCCTAGATTGGAGCCTAGGTCGCCCGAAACGTAGAAATGACCATTACTTTCACTCTGGTTGCAATCATTCCAGCTATACGATGGACAAACTGTTGGATTTTGATTGTACTTTATACCTCTGGCGTTGACTTCTAAGGCCCTATGTATTCGATCTGGTGTAGGAATGCCTCAGAGTTAAGTCTAGGATGCCCGCAACGTAGAAATGGCTATGAGTTTCACACTGGTTGCAATTATTCGTTTTATACGATGGAAAAACTGTTGTACATATATCGTATTTTATGCCTCTGGCGATAACTTCTTAGGCCCTAACAACTCGATCAGGTGAAGCAACGCCCTAGCGTGAAGCCTAGGTTGCGCGGAACGTAGAAATGACCATAACTTTCACACTGGTTTCAATTATTCGTTTTATACAATGGAAAAACTGTTCTACTTATTTTGTATTTTATGCTTCGGCCGTTGACTCGTAAGGCCCCAACTATTCGATCTGGTGGAGCAACGCCCTAGAGTGAAGCCTAGGTTGCCCGGAATATAGAAATGACCATCACCTTCACACGGTTTGCGATTATTCATTTTATACGATGGTAAAACTGTTGTACATATATCGTATTTTATGCTTCTGGCGTTGACTTCTTAGGCCCTAACTATTCGATCAGGTGGAGCAACGCCCTAGGGTGAAGCCTAGGTTGCCCGGAACGTAGAAATGACAAAAACTTTCATACTGGTTGCAATTACTCGTTTTATACGATGGAAAAACTGTTGTATTTATTTTGTATTTGGTGCTTCTGGCGTTGACTTCTTAGGCCCTAACTGTTAGATGTGGAGGGCCAACGCCCTAGAGTGAAGCCTAGGTTGCCCGGAACGTAAAAATGACCTGTACTTTCATACTGGTTGCAATTATTCCTGTTATACGATGGAAAAACTGTTGTACTTATGTTGTATTTTATGCTTCTGGCGTCGAATTCTAAGTCCCTAACTATTCGATCTGGTGGAGCAACGCCCTAGAGTGAAGCCTAGGATGCCCGGAACGTAGAAATGACCGTTACTTTCACACTGTTTGCAAATGTACATTATATACGATGGAAAAGCTGTTGTATTTATATTGTATTTTATGCTTCTGGCGTTGACTTCTTAGGCCTTAACTGTTTGATCTGGTGGATCACCGCCCTGTAGTGAAGCCTAGGTTGCCCGGAACGTAGAAATGACCATAACTTTCACACTGGTTTCAATTATTCGTTTTATACAATGGAAAAACTGTTATATTTATTTTGTATTTTATGCTTCGGGCGTTGACTTCTATGGCCCTAACTATTCGATCTGGTGGAGCAACGCCCTAGAGTGTAGCCCAGGTTGCCCGGAATGTAGAAATGACAATCACTTTCACACTGGTTGCAATTATTCTTGTTATACGATGGAAAAACTGTTGTATTTATTTTGTATTTTATGCGTCTGGCGTTGACTCCTAAGGGCGTAGCTATTCGATGTGGTGGAGAAACGCCCTAGAGTGAAGCCTAGGTTGCCCGGAAAGTAGAAATGAACATTACCTCCACACTGTTTGCAATTATTCATTTTATACAATGGAAAAACTGTTGTATTTATATTGTTTTTTATAGTTATGGCGTTGACTTCTAAGGCCGTAGCTATTCGATGTGGTGGAGCAATGCCCTAGAGTGATGCCTAGGATGCCCGCAACGTAGAAATGACCATATTTTTCACACTGGTTGCTATTATTCCTGTTATACAAGGGAAAAACTGTTGTATTTATATTGTATTTTATGCTTCTGGCGTTGACTTCCTGGGCCCTAACTATTCTATCTGGAGGAGCAACGCCCTAGAGTGAAGCCTAGGTTGCCCGGAATGCAGAAATGACCATCACTTTCACACTGGTGGCAATTATTCCTGTTATACGATGGACAAACTGTTGGATTTTTAATGTACTTTATGCTTCTGGCGTTGACTTCTAAGGCCCTATGTATTCGATCTGGTGGAGCAATGCCTCAGTGTTAAGTCTAGGATGCCCGGAACGTAGAAATGTCCGTTACTTTCACACTGGTTGCAATTACTCATTTTATGCGATGGAAAAACTGTTGTACATATATCGTATTTTATGCTTCTGGCGTTGACTTCTTAGGCCCTAACTATTCGATCAGGTGGAGCAACGCCCTAGGGTGAAGCCTAGGTTGCCCGGAACGTAGAAATGACCATAACTTTCATACTGGTTGCAATTATTCGTTTTATGCGATGGAAAGACTGTTGTATTTATATTGTATTTTATGCTTCAGGCGTTGACTTCTTAGGCCCTAACTAATCGCTCTGGTGGAACAACGCCCTAGAGTCAAGCCTAGGTTGCCCGGAATGTAGAAATGACCATCACTTTCACACTTGTTGCAATTATTCTTGTTATACGATGGAAAAGCTGTTGTATTTATTTTGTATTTTATGCTTCTGGCATTGACTTCTAAGGCCCTAGCTATTCCATCTGGTGGAGCAACGCCCTAGAGTGGAGCCTAGGTCGCCCGAAACGTAGAAATGACCATTACTTTCACTCTGGTTGCAATTATTCCAGCTATACGATGGACAAACTGTTGGATTTTTACTGTACTTTATACTTCTGGCGTTGACTTCTAAGGCCCTATGTATTCTATCTGGTGTAGCACTGCCTCAGAGTTAAGTCTAGGATGCCCGCAACGTAGAAATGTATATTACTTTCACACTGGTTGCAATTATTCGTTTTATACGATGGAAAAACTGTTGTATTTATATTATATTTTATGCTTCAGAAGTTGACTTCTAAGGCCGTAGCTATTCGATGTGGTGGAGAAACGCCCTAACGTGAAGCCTAGGTTGCCCGGAACGTAGAAATGACCATAACATTCATACTGGTTGCAATTATTCGTTTTATACGATAAAAAAACTGTTGTATTTTTATTTTATTTTATGCTTCTAGCGTTGACTTCTAAGTCCCTAGCTGTTCGATCTGGTGGAGCAACGGCCTAGAGTGAAGCCTAGGTTGCCCGGGACGTAGGAATGACCATCACCTTCACTCTGGTTGCAATCATTCATTTTATACAATGGAAAGACAGTTGTATTTATATTGTTTTTTATAGTTATGGCGTTGACTTCTAAGGCCGTAGCTATTCGATGTGGTGGAGCAACGCCCTAGAGTGAAGCCTAGGTTGCCCGGAACGTAGAAATGACCATGTCTTTCACACTGGTTGCAATTATTCCTGTTATACGATGGAAAAACTGATGTATTTATATTATATTTTATGCTTCAGAAGTTGACTTCTAAGGCACTGACTATTCGATCTGATGGAGCATAGCCCTAGAGTGAAGCCTAGGTTGCCCGGAATGTAGAAATGACCATCACTTTCACACTGGTTGCAATTATTCTTGTTATACGATGGAGAAACTGTTGTATTTATTTTGTATTTTATGCCGCTGGCGTTGACTTCTAAGGCCGTAGCTATTCGAAGTGGTGGAGCAGCGCCCTAGAGTGAAGCCTAGGTTGCCTGGAACGTAGAAATGACCATGTCTTTCACACTGGTTGCAATTATTCCTGTTATACGATGGAAAAACTGTTGTACTTATATTATATTTTATGCTTCAGGCGTTGACTTCTAAGGCCGTAGCTATTCGATGTGGTGGAGAAACGCCCTAGAGTGAAGCCTAGGTTGCCAGGAACGTAGAAATGATCATATCTTTCACACTGTTTACAATTATTCCTGTTATACGATAGAAAAACTGTTTTATTTATATCGTATTTTATGCTTCTGGCGTTGACTTCTAAGGCCGCAGCTATTCGATGTGGTCAAACCACGCCCTAGAGTGCAGCCTAGGTTGCCAGTATCGTAGAAATGACCATACCTTTCACACTGGTTGCAATTATTCCTGTTATACGATGGAAAAGCTGTTGTATTTGTATTGTATTTTATGCTTCTGGCGTTGACTTCCTAGGCCCTAACTATTTGATCTGGTGGAGCAACGCCCTAGGGTGAAGCCTAGGTTGCCCGGAACGTAGAAATGACCATACCTGTCACACTGGTTGCAATTATTCCTGTTATACAAGGGAAAAACTGTTGTATTTATATTGTATTTTATGCTTCTGGCGTTGACTTCCTGGGCCCTAACTATTCTATCTGGAGGAGCAACGCCCTAGTGTGAAGCCTAGGTTGCCCGGAATGCAGAAATGACCATCACTTTCACACTGGTGGCAATTATTCCTGTTATACGATGGAGACTGTTGGATTTTTAATGTACTTTATGCTTCTGGCATTGACTTCTAAGGCCCTATGTATTCGATCTGGTGGAGCAGTGCCTCAGTGTTAAGTCTAGGATGCCCGGAACGTAGAAATGGCCGTTACTTTCACACTGGTTGCAATTACTCATTTTATACGATGGAAAAACTGTTGCACATATATCGTATTTTATGCTTCTGGCTTTGAGTTCTTAGGCCCTAACTATTCGATCTGGTGGAGCAACGCCCTAGGGTGAAGCCTGGGTTGCCCGGAACGTAGAAATGACCATAACTATCAGACTGGTTGCAATTATTCGTTTTATACGATGGAAAGACTGTTGTATTTATATTGTATTTTATAGTTATGGCGTTGTCTTCTAGGGCCGTAGCTATTCGATGTGGTGGAGCAACGCCCTCGAGTGAAGCCTAGGTTGCCCGGAACGTAGAAATGACCATACCTTTCACACTGGTTGCAATTATTCCTGTTACACAAGGGAAAAACTGTTGTATTTATATTGTATTTTATGCTTCTGGCGTTGACTTCCTGGGCCCTAACTATTCTATCTGGAGGTGCAACGCCCTAGTGTGAAGCCTAGGTTGCCCAGAACGCAGAAATGACCATCACTTTCACACTGGTTGCAATTATTCTTGTTATACGATGGAAAAACTGTTGTATTTATTTTGTATTTTATGCCTCTGGCGTTTACTCCTAAGGCCGTAGCTATGCGATGTGGTGGAGCAACGACCTAGAGTGAAGCCTAGGTTGCCCGGAACGTAGAAATGACCATTACTTCCACACTGTTTGCAATTATTCTTATCATACAGTGGAAAAACTGTTGGATTTATTTGGCATTTTATGCTTCTGGCATTGACTTCTAAGGGACTAACTATTCGATGTGGTGGAGCAACTACCTAGAGTGAAGCCTATGTTGCCCGGAACGTAGAAATGACCATACCATTCACAATGGTTGCAATTATTCCTGTTATACACGGGAAAAACTGTTGTATTTATATTGTTTTTTATGCTTCTGGCGTTGACTGCCTGGGCCCTAACTATTCTATCTAGAGGAGCAACGCCCTAGAGTGAAGCCTAGAATGCCCGTATCGTAGAAATGACCATATCTTTCACACTGGTTGTAATTATTCCTGTTATACGATGGAAAAACTGTTGTATTTCTATTGTATTTTATGCTTCTGGCGTTGACTTCTTAGGCCCTAACTATTCGATCTGGTGGAGCAACGCCCTAGGGTGAAGCCTAGGTTGCCCGGAGCGTAGAAATGAGCATAGAATTCATACTGGTTGCAATTATTCGTTTTATACCGTGGAAAAACTGTTGTATTTATATTGTACTTTATGCGTCTGGAGTTGTTTTCTAAGGCCCTAACTAATCGGCCTGGTGGGCCATCGCCCTAGAGTGAAGCCTAGGTGCACGGAACGTAGAAATGCCCATTACTTTAACACTGGTTGTAATTATTCCTGTTATACGATGGAATAACTCTTGTATTTCTATTGTATTTTGTGCTTCTGGCGTTGACTTCTTAGGCGCTAACTATTCGATCTGGTGGAGCAACGCCCTAGGGTGAAGCCTAGGTTGCCCGGAACTTAGAAATGACCATCACCTTCACTCTGGTAGCAATTATTCCTGTTATACGATGGAAAAACTGTGGTATTTATATTGTGCTTTATGCTTCTGGCATTGACTTCTAAGGCCCCAACTATTCGATGTGGTGGAGCAATGCCATAGAGCGAAACCTAGGTTGCTCGGAACGTAGAAATGACCATTACTTTCACACTGGTTGCAGTTATTCCTGTTATACAATGGAAAAACTGTTGCATTTTTATTGTATTTTATGCTTCTAGCGTTGTATTCAAAGTCCCTAACTATTCGATCTGGTGGAGCAACGCCCTGGAGTTAAGCCAAGGTTGCCCGGAACGTAGGATTGACCATCACTTTCACAATGGTTGCAGTTATTCTTGTTATACGATGGAAAAACTGTTGTACATATATCGTATTTTATGCTTCTGGCATTGACTTCTTAGGCCCTAACTATTCGATATGGTGGAGCAACGCCCTAGAGTGAAGCCTAGATTGCCCGGAACGTAGAAATGACCATAAATGTCAGACTGGTTGCAATTATTCGTTTTATACGATGGAAAGACTGTTGTATTTATATTGTATTTTATAGTTATGGCGTTGTCTTCTAGGGCCGTAGCTATTCGATGTGGTTGAGCAACGCCCTAGAGTGAAGCCTAGGTTGCCCGGAACGTATAAATGACCATAGCTTTCATACTTGTTGCAATTATTCGTTTTATATGATGGAAAAGCTGTTGTATTTATTTTGCATTTGGTGCTCCAGGCGTTGACTTCTTAGGCCCTAGCTATTGGATCTGGTGGACCAACGCCCTAGAGTGAAGCCTATTTTGCCCGGAACGTAGGAATGACCATAACATTCATACTGGTTGCAATTATACGTTCTATACGATGGAAAAACTGTTGTATTTATATTATATTTTATGCTTCAGACGTGGACTTCTAAGGCAGTAGCTATTCGATGTGGTGGAGAAACGCCCTAGAGTGAAGCGTAGGTTGCCCGGAACGTAGAAATGACCATCACTTTCACACTGGTTGCAATTATTCTTGTTATACGATGGAAAAACTGTTGTATTTATATTATATTTTAAGCTTCAGGCGTTGACTTCTAGGGCCGTAGCTATTCGATGTGGTGGAGAAACGCCCTAGAGTGAAGCCTAGGTTGCCCGGAACGTAGAAATGACCATTACCTCCACACTGTTTGCAATTATTCGTTTTATACAATGGAAAAACTGTTGTATTTATATTGTATTTTATGCTTCTGGCGTTGACTTCTAAGGCCGCAGCTATCCGACGTGGTGGAGCAACGCCCTGGAGTGAAGCCTAGGTTGCCCGGAACGTAGAAATGACCATACCTTTCACACTGGTTGCAATTATTCCTGTTATGCAATGGAAAAACTGTTGTACATATATCGTATTTTATGCTTCTGGCATTGACTTCTTAGGCCCTAACTATTGGATCTGGTGGAGCGACGCCCTAGGGTGAAGCCTAGGTTGCCCGGAACGTAGAAATGACCATAACTATCAGACTGGTTGCAATTATTCGTTTTATACGATGGTAAGACTGTTGTATTAATATTGTATTTTATAGTTATGGCGTTGTCTTCTAGGGCCGTAGCTATTCGATGTGGTGGAGCAACGCCCTCGAGTGAAGCCTAGGTTGCCCGGAACTTAGAAATGACCATCACCTTCACTCTGGTTGCAATTATTCCTGTTATACGATGGAAATACTGTGGTATTTATATTGTACTTTATGCTTCTGGCGTAGGCTTCTTAGGCCCTAATTATTCGATGTGGGGGAACCACGCCCTAGACTGAAGCCTAGGTTGCCCGGAATGTAGAAATGACCATCACTTTCACAATGGTTGCAATTATTCTTGTTATACGATGGAAAAACTGTTGCATTTATTTTGTATTTTATGCCTCTGGCGTTGACTCCTAAGGCCGTAGCTATTCGATGTGTTGGAGCAACGCCCTAGGGTGAAGCCTAGGTTGCCCGGAACGTAGAAATGACCATGTCTTTCACACTGGTTGCAATTATTCGTGTTTTTCGATGGAAAAACTGTTGTATTTATATTATATTTAATGCTTCCGACGTTGACTTCTAAGGCAGTAGCAATTCGATGTGGTGGAGAAACGCCCTAGAGTGAAGCCTAGGTTGCCCAGAAAGTAGAAATGACCATCACTTTCACAATGGTTGCAATTATTCATTTTATACAATGGAAAAACGGTTGTATTTATATTGTGTTTTATGCTTCTGGCATTGACTTCTAAGGCCCCAACTATTCGATGTGGTGGAGCAACGCCATAGTGCGAAACCTAGGTTGCTCGGAACGTAGAAATGACCATTACTTTCACACTGGTTGCAGTTATTCCTGTTATACAATGGAAAAACTGTTGCATTTTTATTGTATTTTATGCTTCTAGCGTTGTATTCAAAGTCCCTAACTATTCGATCTGGTGGAGCAACGCCCTGGAGTTAAGCCAAGGTTGCCCGGAACGTAGAAATGACCATAACTTTGACACTGGTTGCAATTATTCCTGTTATACGATGGAAAAACTGTTGTATTTATGTTGTATTTTATGCTTCTGGTATAGACTTCTTAGGCCCTACCTATTCGATCTGGAGGAACAACGCCCTAGAGTGAAGCGTAGGTTGCCCGGAAAGTAGAAATAACCATCACTTTCACACTGGTTGCAATTATTCTTGTTATACGATGGAAAAACTGTTGTATTTATATTATATTTTATGCTTCAGGCGTTGACTTCTAGGGCCGTAGCTATTCGATGTGGTGGAGAAACGCCCTAGAGTGAAGCCTAGGTTGCCCGGAAAGTAGAAATGACCATTACCTCCACACTGGTTGCAATTATTCCTGTTATACGATGGAAATACTGTGGTATTTATATTGTACTTTATGCTTCTGGCGTAGGCTACTTAGGCCCTAATTATTCGATGTGGGGGAACCACGCCCTAGACTGAAGCCTAGGTTGCCCGGAACGTAGAAATGACCATCACTTTCACACAGGTTGCAATTATTCCTGTTATACGATGGAAAAACTGTTGTATTTATGTTGTATTTTATGTTTCTGGTGTAGACTTCTTAGGCCCTAGCTATTCGATCTGGACGAACAACGCCCTAGAGTGAAGCCTAGGTTGCCCGGAACGTAGAAATGACCATCACTTTCACACTGGTTGCAATTATTCTTGTTATACGATGGAAAAACTGTTGTATTTATATTATATTTTATGCTTCAGGCGTTGACTTCTAGTGCCGTAGTTATTCGATGTGGTTGAGAAACGCCCCAGAGAGAAGCCCACGTTGCCCGGAATGTAGAAATGACCATCACTTTCACAATGGTTGCAATTATTCTTGTTATACGATGGAAAAACTGTTGTATTTATCTTGTATTTTATGCCTCTCGCGTTGACTCCTAAGGCCGTAGCTATTCGATGTGTTGGAGCAACGCCATAGAGTGAAGCCTAGGCTGCCCGGAATGTAGAAATGACCATCACTTTCACAATGGTTGCAATTATTCTTGTTATACGATGGAAAAACTGTTGCATTTATTTTGTATTTTATGCCTCTGGCGTTGACTCCTAAGGCTGTAGCTATTCGATGTGTTGGAGCAACGCCCTAGAGTGAAGCCTAGGTTGCCCGGAACGTAGAAATGACCATGTCTTTCACACTGGTTGCAATTATTCATTTTATACAATGGAAAAACTGTTGTATTTATATTGTTCTTTATAGTTATGGCGTTGACTTCTAAGGCCGCAGCTATTCGATGTGGTGGAGCAATGCCCTAGAGTGAAACCTAGGATGCCCGCAACGTAGAAATGACCATGTCTTTCACACTGGTTGCAATTATTCGTGTTATACGATGGAAAAACTGTTGTATTTATATTGTATTTTATGCTTCTCGCGTTTGCTTCTAAGGCCGCAGCTATCCGATGTGGTGGAGCAACGCCCTAGAGTGAAGCCTAGGTTGCCCGGAACGTTGAAATGACCATCACTTTCACACTGGTTGCAATTATTCCTGTTATACAATGGAACAACTGTTTTATTTATATTGTTTTTTATAGTTATGGCGTTGACTTCTAAGGCCGTAGCTATTCGATGTGTTGGAGCAACGCCCTAGGGTGAAGCCTAGGTTGCCCGGAACGTAGAAATGACCATGTCTTTCACACTGGTTGCAATTATTCGTGTTATACGATGGAAAAACTGTTGTATTTATATTATATTTAATGCTTCAGACGTTGACTTCTAAGGCAGTAGCAATTCGATGTGGTGGAGAAACGCCCTAGAGTGAAGCCTAGGTTGCCCAGAAAGTAGAAATGACCATCACTTTCACAATGGTTGCAATTATTCATTTTATACAATGGAAAAACGGTTGTATTTATATTGTGTTTTATGCTTCTGGCATTGACTTCTAAGGCCCCAACTATTCGATGTGGTGGAGCAACGCCATAGTGCGAAACCTAGGTTGCTCGGAACGTAGAAATGACCATTACTTTCACACTGGTTGCAGTTATTCCTGTTATACAATGGAAAAACTGTTGCATTTTTATTGTATTTTATGCTTCTAGCGTTGTATTCAAAGTCCCTAACTATTCGATCTGGTGGAGCAACGCCCTGGAGTTAAGCCAAGGTTGCCCGGAACGTAGAAATGACCATAACTTTGACACTCGTTTCAATTATTCGTTTTATACAATGGAAAAGCTGTTCTCTCTATTTTGTATTTTATGCTTCGAGCGTTCACTTCTAAGGCCCTAACTATTCGATCTAGTGGAGCAACGCCCTACAGTTAAGCCTAGGTTGCCCGGAACGTAGAAATGACCTTTACTTTCACACTGTTTGCAAATATACATTATATACGATGGAAAGACTGTTGTATTTATATTGTCTTTTATAGTTATGGCGTTGTCTTCTAGGGCCGTAGCTATTCGATGTGGTGGAGCAACGCCCTCGAGTGAAGCCTAGGTTGCCCGGAACGTAGAAATGACCATAGCTTTCACACTGGTTGCAATTATTCCTGTTATGCGATGGAAAAACTGTTGTATTTCTATTGTATTTTATGCTTCTGGCTTCGACTTCTTAGGCCCTAACTATTCGATCTGGTGGAGCAACGCCCTAGGGTGAAGCCTAGGTTGCCCGGAACGTAGAAATGACCATAACTTTCATACTGGTTGCAATTATTCGTTTTATACCGTGGAAACACTGTTGTATTTATATTGTATTTTATGCGTCTGGAGTTGTTTTCTAAGACCCTAACTATTCGACCTGGTGGGCCAACGCCCTGGAGTGAAGCCTAGGTTGCACGGAACGTAGAAATGCCCATTACTTTCACACTGGTTGTAATTATTCCTGTTATTCGATGGAAAAACTGTTGTACATATATCGTATTTTATGCTTCTGGCATTGACTTCTTAGGCCCTAACTATTCGATCTGGTGGAGCGACGCCCTAGGGTGAAGCCTAGGTTGCCCGGAACGTAGAAATGACCATAACTATCAGACTGGTTGCAATTATTCGTTTTATACGATGGAAAGACTGTTGTATTTATATTGTATTTTATAGTTATGGCGTTGTCTTCTAGGGCCGTAGCTATTCGATGTGGTGGAGCAACGCCCTCGAGTGAAGCCTAGGTTGCCCGGAAGTTAGAAATGACCATCACCTTCACTCTGGTTGCAATTATTCCTGTTATACGATGGAAATACTGTGGTATTTATATTGTACTTTATGCTTCTGGCGTAGGCTTCTTAGGCCCTAATTATTCGATGTGGGGGAACCACGCCCTAGACTGAAGCCTAGGTTGCCCGGAACGTAGAAATGACCATCACTTTCACACTGGTTGCAATTATTCCTGTTATACGATGGAAAAACTGTTGTATTTATGTTGTATTTTATGTTTCTGGTGTAGACTTCTTAGGCCCTAGCTATTCGATCTGGACGAACAACGCCCTAGAGTGAAGCCTAGGTTGCCCGGAACGTAGAAATGACCATCACTTTCACACTGGTTGCAATTATTCTTGTTATACGATGGAAAAACTGTTGTATTTATATTATATTTTATGCTTCAGGCGTTGACTTCTAGTGCCGTAGTTATTCGATGTGGTGGAGAAACGCCCCAGAGAGAAGCCCACGTTGCCCGGAATGTAGAAATGACCATCACTTTCACAATGGTTGCAATTATTCTTGTTATACGATGGAAAAACTGTTGTATTTATTTTGTATTTTATGCCTCTCGCGTTGACTCCTAAGGCCGTAGCTATTCGATGTGTTGGAGCAACGCCATAGAGTGAAGCCTAGGCTGCCCGGAATATAGAAATGACCATCACTTTCACAATGGTTGCAATTATTCTTGTTATACGATGGAAAAACTGTTGTATTTATTTTGTATTTTATGCCTCTGGCGTTGACTCCTAAGGCCGTAGCTATTCGATGTGTTGGAGCAACGCCCTAGAGTGAAGCCTAGGTTGCCCCGAACGTAGGAATGACCATGTCTTTCACACTGGTTGCAATTATTCATTTTATACAATGGAAAAACTGTTGTATTTATATTGTTCTTTATAGTTATGGCGTTGACTTCTAAGGCCGTAGCTATTCGATGTGGTGGAGCAATGCCCTAGAGTGAAACCTAGGATGCCCGCAACGTAGAAATGACCATATCTTTCACACTGTTTGCAATTATTCCTGTTATACGATTGTAAAACTGTTGTATTTATATTGTATTTTATGCTTCTCGCGTTTACTTCTAAGGCCGCAGCTATCCGATGTGGTGGAGCAACGCCCTAGAGTGAAGCCTAGGTTGCCCGGAACGTAGAAATGACCATCACTTTCACAATGGTTGCAATTATTCATTTTATACAATGGAAAAACGGTTGTATTTATATTGTGTTTTATGCTTCTGGCATTGACTTCTAAGACCCCAACTATTCCATGTGGTGGAGCAACGCCATAGTGCGAAACCTAGGTTGCCCGGAACGTAGAAATGACCATAGCTTTCACACTGGTTGCAATTATTCCTGTTATGCGATGGAAAAACTGATGTATTTCTATTGTATTTTATGCTTCTGGCGTTGACTTCTTAGGCCCTAACTATTCGATCTGGTGGAGCAACGCCCTAGGGTGAAGCCTAGGTTGCCCGGAACGTAGAAATGACCATAACTTTCATACTGGTTGCAATTATTCGTTTTATACCGTGGAAACACTGTTGTATTTATATTGTATTTTATGCGTCTGGAGTTGTTTTCTAAGACCCTAACTATTCGACCTGGTGGGCCAACGCCCTGGACTGAAGCCTAGGTTGCACGGAACGTAGAAATGCCCATTACTTTCACACTGGTTGTAATTATTCCTTTTATACGATGTAATAACTGTTGTATTTTTATTTTATTTTGTGCTTCTGGGGTTGACTTCTAAGGTCCTAGCTATTCGATCTGGTGGAGCAACGCTCTAGAGTGAAGCCTAGGTTGCCCGGAATTTAGAAATGGCCATCACCTTCACTCTGGTTGCAATTATTCCTGTTATACGATGGAAATACTGTGGTATTTATATTGTAGTTTATGCTTCTGGCGTAGGCTTCTTAGGCCCTAATTATTCGATCTGGGGGAACCACGCCCTAGACTGAAGCCTAGGTTGCCCGGAACGTAGAAATGACCATCACTTTCACACTGGTTGCAATTATTCCTGTTATACGATGGAAAAACTGTTGTATTTATGTTGTATTTTATGCTTCTGGTATAGACTTCTTAGGCCCTAGCTATTCGATCTGGAGGTACAACGCCCTAGAGTGAAGCCTAGGTTGCGCGGAACGTAGAAATGACCATTGCCTTCACAGTCCTTGCAATTATACATTTTATACAATGGAAAAACTGTTGTATTTATATTGTTCTTTATAGTTATGGCGTTGACTTCTAAGGCCGTAGCTATTCGATGTGGTGGAGCAATGCCCTACAGTGAAGCCTAGGATGCCCGCAACGTAGAAATGACCATATCGTTCACACTGTTTGCAATTATTCCTGGTATACGATTGAAAAACTGTTGTATATATATTGTATTTTATGCTTCTGGCGTTGACTTCTAAGGCCGCAGCTATCCGATGTGGTGGAGCAACGCCCTAGAGTGAAGCCTAGGTTGCCCGGAACGTAGAAATGACCATACCTTTCACACTGGTTGCAATTATTCCTGTTATACAAGGGAAAAACTGTTGTATTTATATTTTATTTTATGCTTCTGGCGTTGACTTCTTAGGCCCTAACTATACGATCTGGAGGAGCAACGCCCTAGAGTGAAGCCTAGGCTGCCCGGAATGTAGAAATGACCATCACTTTCACAATGGTTGCAATTATTCTTGTTATACGATGGAAAAACTGTTGCATTTATTTTGTATTTTATGCCTCTGGCGTTGACTCCTAACGCCGTAGCTATTCGATGTGTTGGAGCAACGCCCTAGAGTGAAGCCTAGGTTGCCCGGAACGTAGAAATGACCATGTCTTTCACACTGGTTGCAATTATTCATTTTATACATTGGAAAAACTGTTGTATTTATATTGTTCTTTATAGTTATGGCGTTGACTTCTAAGGCCGTAGCTATTCGATGTGGTGGAGCAATGCCCTAGAGTGAAGCCCAGGTTGCCCGGAACGTAGAAATGACCATGTCTTTCACACTGGTTGCAATTATTCGTTTTATACAATGGAAAAACTGTTCTATTTATTTTGTATTTTATTCTTCTGGCGTTGACTTCCTGGGCCCTAACTATTCTATCTGGAGGAGCAACGACGTAGAGTGAAGCCTAGGTTGCCCGGAATGCAGAAATGACCATAGCTTTCACACTGGTTGCAATTATTCCTGTTATACAAGTTAAAAACTGTTGTATTTATACTGTATTTTATGCTTCTGGTGTTGACTTCTTAGGCCCTAACTAGACGATCTGGAGGAGCAACGCCCTAGAGTGAAGCCTAGGCTGCCCGGAATGTAGAAATGACCATCACTTTCACAATGGTTGCAATTATTCTTGTTATACGATGGAAAAACTGTTGTATTTATTTTGTATTTTATGCCTCTGGCGTTGACTCCTAAGGCCGTAGCTATTCGATGTGTTGGAGCAACGCCCTAGAGTGAAGCCTAGGTTGCGCGGAACATAGAAATGACCATGTCTTTCACACTGGTTGCAATTATTCATTTTATACAATGGAAAAACTGTTGTATTTATATTGTTCTTTATAGTTATGGCGTTGACTTCTAAGGCGGTAGCTATTCGATGTGGTGGAGCAATGCCCTAGAGTGAAGCCTAGGTTGCCCGGAACGTAGAAATGACCATTACCTTCACACTTCTTGCAATTATACATTTTATACGATGGAAAAACTGTTGTACTTATGTTGTATTTTGTTCTCCTGGCGTTGAATTCTAAGTACCTAGCTATTCCAGCTGGTGGAGCAATGCCCTAGAGTGAAGCCTAGGTCACCCGGAACATAGAAATGACCAGTACTTTCACACTGGTTGCAGCTTTCCTGTTATACGATGGAAAAACTGTTGCATTTTTATTGTGTTTTATGCTTCTGGCGTTGACTTCCTAGGCCCTAACTACACGATCTGGAGGAGCAACGCCCTAGAGTGAAGCCTAGGCTGCCCGGAATGTAGAAATGACCATCACTTTCACAATGGTTGCAATTATTCTTGTTATACGATGGAAAAACTGTTGTATTTATTTTGTATTTTATGCCTCTGGCGTTGACTCCTAAGGCCGTAGCTATTCGATGTGTTGGAGCAACGCCCTAGAGTGAAGCCTAGGTTGCCCGGAACATAGAAATGACCATGTCTTTCACACTGGTTGCAATTACTCATTTTATACAATGGAAAAACTGTTGTATTTATATTGTTCTTTATAGTTATGGCGTTGAGTTCTAAGGCGGTAGCTATTCGATGTGGTGGAGCAATGCCCTAGAGTGAAGCCTAGGTTGCCCGGAACGTAGAAATGACCATTACCTTCGCACTTCTTGCAATTATACATTTTATACGATGGAAAAACTGTTGTACTTATGTTGTATTTTGTTCTCCTGGCGTTGAATTCTAAGTACCTAGCTATTCCATCTGGTGGAGCAATGCCCTAGAGTGAAGCCTAGGACACCCGGAACATAGAAATGACCAGTACTTTCACACTGGTTGCAGTTATTCATGCTATACGATGGAAAACCTGTTGCATTTTTATTGTATTTTATGCCTCTGGCGTTGACTTCTAAGTCCCTAGCTATTCGATCTGGTGGAGCAAGTCCCTAGAGTGAAGCCTAGGTTGCCCGGAACGTAGAAATGACCTGTACTTTCACATTGGTTGCAATTATTCCTGTTATGCTATGGAAAAACTGTTGCATTTTTATTGTATTTTATGCTTCTGGCGTTAAATTCTAAGTCCCTAACCATGCGATCTGGTGGAGCAACGCCCTACAGTTAAGCCTAGGTTGCCCGGAACGTAGAAATGACCATAACTTTCACACTGGTTGCAATTATTCGTTTTATACAATGGAAAAACTGTTCTATTTATTTTGTATTTTATGCGTCTGGAGTTGTTTTCTAAGATCCTAACCATTCGACCTGGTGGGCCAACGCCCTGGAGTGAAGCCTAGGTTGCCCGGAACGTAGAAATGACCATCACTTTCACACTGGTTGCAATTATTCTTGTTATACGATGGAAAAACTGTTGTATTTATATTATATTTTATGCTTCTGGCGTTGACTTCTTAGGCCCTAACTATTCGATCTGGTGGAGCAACGCCCTAGGGTGAAGCCTAGGTTGCCCGGAACGTAGAAATGACCATAACTTTCATACTGGTTGCAATTATTCGTTTTATACCGTGGAAACACTGTTGTATTTATATTGTATTTTATGCGTCTGGAGTTGTTTTCTAAGATCCTAACTATTCGACCTGGTGGGCCAACGCCCTGGAGTGAAGCCTAGGTTGCCCGGAACGTAGAAATGACCATCACTTTCACACTGGTTGCAATTATTCTTGTTATACGATGGAAAAACTGTTGTATTTATATTATATTTTATGCTTCAGGCGTTGACTTCTAGTGCCGTAGTTATTCGATGTGGTGGAGAAACGCCCCAGAGGGAAGCCCAGGTTGCCCGGAATGTAGAAATGACAATCACTTTCACACTGGTTGCAATTATTCTTGTTATACGATGGAAAAACTGTTGTATTTATTTTGTATTTTATGCGTCTGGCGTTGACTCCTAAGGGCGTAGCTATTCGATGTGGTGGAGAAACGCCCTAGAGTGAAGCCTAGGTTGCCCGGAAAGTAGAAATGAACATTACCTCCACACTGTTTGCAATTATTCATTTTATACAATGGAAAAACTGTTGTATTTATATTGTTTTTTATAGTTATGGCGTTGACTTCTAAGGCCGTAGCTATTCGATGTGGTGGAGCAATGCCCTAGAGTGATGCCTAGGATGCCCGCAACGTAGAAATGACCATATTTTTCACACTGGTTGCTATTATTCCTGTTATACAAGGGAAAAACTGTTGTATTTATATTGTATTTTATGCTTCTGGCGTTGACTTCCTGGGCCCTAACTATTCTATCTGGAGGAGCAACGCCCTAGAGTGAAGCCTAGGTTGCCCGGAATGCAGAAATGACCATCACTTTCACACTGGTGGCAATTATTCCTGTTATACGATGGACAAACTGTTGGATTTTTAATGTACTTTATGCTTCTGGCGTTGACTTCTAAGGCCCTATGTATTCGATCTGGTGGAGCAATGCCTCAGTGTTAAGTCTAGGATGCCCGGAACGTAGAAATGTCCGTTACTTTCACACTGGTTGCAATTACTCATTTTATGCGATGGAAAAACTGTTGTACATATATCGTATTTTATGCTTCTGGCGTTGACTTCTTAGGCCCTAACTATTCGATCAGGTGGAGCAACGCCCTAGGGTGAAGCCTAGGTTGCCCGGAACGTAGAAATGACCATAACTTTCATACTGGTTGCAATTATTCGTTTTATGCGATGGAAAGACTGTTGTATTTATATTGTATTTTATGCTTCAGGCGTTGACTTCTTAGGCCCTAACTAATCGCTCTGGTGGAACAACGCCCTAGAGTCAAGCCTAGGTTGCCCGGAATGTAGAAATGACCATCACTTTCACACTTGTTGCAATTATTCTTGTTATACGATGGAAAAGCTGTTGTATTTATTTTGTATTTTATGCTTCTGGCATTGACTTCTAAGGCCCTAGCTATTCCATCTGGTGGAGCAACGCCCTAGAGTGGAGCCTAGGTCGCCCGAAACGTAGAAATGACCATTACTTTCACTCTGGTTGCAATTATTCCAGCTATACGATGGACAAACTGTTGGATTTTTACTGTACTTTATACTTCTGGCGTTGACTTCTAAGGCCCTATGTATTCTATCTGGTGTAGCACTGCCTCAGAGTTAAGTCTAGGATGCCCGCAACGTAGAAATGTATATTACTTTCACACTGGTTGCAATTATTCGTTTTATACGATGGAAAAACTGTTGTATTTATATTATATTTTATGCTTCAGAAGTTGACTTCTAAGGCCGTAGCTATTCGATGTGGTGGAGAAACGCCCTAACGTGAAGCCTAGGTTGCCCGGAACGTAGAAATGACCATAACATTCATACTGGTTGCAATTATTCGTTTTATACGATAAAAAAACTGTTGTATTTTTATTTTATTTTATGCTTCTAGCGTTGACTTCTAAGTCCCTAGCTGTTCGATCTGGTGGAGCAACGGCCTAGAGTGAAGCCTAGGTTGCCCGGGACGTAGGAATGACCATCACCTTCACTCTGGTTGCAATCATTCATTTTATACAATGGAAAGACAGTTGTATTTATATTGTTTTTTATAGTTATGGCGTTGACTTCTAAGGCCGTAGCTATTCGATGTGGTGGAGCAACGCCCTAGAGTGAAGCCTAGGTTGCCCGGAACGTAGAAATGACCATGTCTTTCACACTGGTTGCAATTATTCCTGTTATACGATGGAAAAACTGATGTATTTATATTATATTTTATGCTTCAGAAGTTGACTTCTAAGGCACTGACTATTCGATCTGATGGAGCATAGCCCTAGAGTGAAGCCTAGGTTGCCCGGAATGTAGAAATGACCATCACTTTCACACTGGTTGCAATTATTCTTGTTATACGATGGAGAAACTGTTGTATTTATTTTGTATTTTATGCCGCTGGCGTTGACTTCTAAGGCCGTAGCTATTCGAAGTGGTGGAGCAGCGCCCTAGAGTGAAGCCTAGGTTGCCTGGAACGTAGAAATGACCATGTCTTTCACACTGGTTGCAATTATTCCTGTTATACGATGGAAAAACTGTTGTACTTATATTATATTTTATGCTTCAGGCGTTGACTTCTAAGGCCGTAGCTATTCGATGTGGTGGAGAAACGCCCTAGAGTGAAGCCTAGGTTGCCAGGAACGTAGAAATGATCATATCTTTCACACTGTTTACAATTATTCCTGTTATACGATAGAAAAACTGTTTTATTTATATCGTATTTTATGCTTCTGGCGTTGACTTCTAAGGCCGCAGCTATTCGATGTGGTCGAACCACGCCCTAGAGTGCAGCCTAGGTTGCCAGTATCGTAGAAATGACCATACCTTTCACACTGGTTGCAATTATTCCTGTTATACGATGGAAAAGCTGTTGTATTTGTATTGTATTTTATGCTTCTGGCGTTGACTTCCTAGGCCCTAACTATTTGATCTGGTGGAGCAACGCCCTAGGGTGAAGCCTAGGTTGCCCGGAACGTAGAAATGACCATACCTGTCACACTGGTTGCAATTATTCCTGTTATACAAGGGAAAAACTGTTGTATTTATATTGTATTTTATGCTTCTGGCGTTGACTTCCTGGGCCCTAACTATTCTATCTGGAGGAGCAACGCCCTAGTGTGAAGCCTAGGTTGCCCGGAATGCAGAAATGACCATCACTTTCACACTGGTGGCAATTATTCCTGTTATACGATGGAGACTGTTGGATTTTTAATGTACTTTATGCTTCTGGCATTGACTTCTAAGGCCCTATGTATTCGATCTGGTGGAGCAGTGCCTCAGTGTTAAGTCTAGGATGCCCGGAACGTAGAAATGGCCGTTACTTTCACACTGGTTGCAATTACTCATTTTATACGATGGAAAAACTGTTGCACATATATCGTATTTTATGCTTCTGGCTTTGAGTTCTTAGGCCCTAACTATTCGATCTGGTGGAGCAACGCCCTAGGGTGAAGCCTGGGTTGCCCGGAACGTAGAAATGACCATAACTATCAGACTGGTTGCAATTATTCGTTTTATACGATGGAAAGACTGTTGTATTTATATTGTATTTTATAGTTATGGCGTTGTCTTCTAGGGCCGTAGCTATTCGATGTGGTGGAGCAACGCCCTCGAGTGAAGCCTAGGTTGCCCGGAACGTAGAAATGACCATACCTTTCACACTGGTTGCAATTATTCCTGTTACACAAGGGAAAAACTGTTGTATTTATATTGTATTTTATGCTTCTGGCGTTGACTTCCTGGGCCCTAACTATTCTATCTGGAGGTGCAACGCCCTAGTGTGAAGCCTAGGTTGCCCAGAACGCAGAAATGACCATCACTTTCACACTGGTTGCAATTATTCTTGTTATACGATGGAAAAACTGTTGTATTTATTTTGTATTTTATGCCTCTGGCGTTTACTCCTAAGGCCGTAGCTATGCGATGTGGTGGAGCAACGACCTAGAGTGAAGCCTAGGTTGCCCGGAACGTAGAAATGACCATTACTTCCACACTGTTTGCAATTATTCTTATCATACAGTGGAAAAACTGTTGGATTTATTTGGCATTTTATGCTTCTGGCATTGACTTCTAAGGGACTAACTATTCGATGTGGTGGAGCAACTACCTAGAGTGAAGCCTATGTTGCCCGGAACGTAGAAATGACCATACCATTCACAATGGTTGCAATTATTCCTGTTATACACGGGAAAAACTGTTGTATTTATATTGTTTTTTATGCTTCTGGCGTTGACTGCCTGGGCCCTAACTATTCTATCTAGAGGAGCAACGCCCTAGAGTGAAGCCTAGAATGCCCGTATCGTAGAAATGACCATATCTTTCACACTGGTTGTAATTATTCCTGTTATACGATGGAAAAACTGTTGTATTTCTATTGTATTTTATGCTTCTGGCGTTGACTTCTTAGGCCCTAACTATTCGATCTGGTGGAGCAACGCCCTAGGGTGAAGCCTAGGTTGCCCGGAGCGTAGAAATGAGCATAGAATTCATACTGGTTGCAATTATTCGTTTTATACCGTGGAAAAACTGTTGTATTTATATTGTACTTTATGCGTCTGGAGTTGTTTTCTAAGGCCCTAACTAATCGGCCTGGTGGGCCATCGCCCTAGAGTGAAGCCTAGGTGCACGGAACGTAGAAATGCCCATTACTTTAACACTGGTTGTAATTATTCCTGTTATACGATGGAATAACTCTTGTATTTCTATTGTATTTTGTGCTTCTGGCGTTGACTTCTTAGGCGCTAACTATTCGATCTGGTGGAGCAACGCCCTAGGGTGAAGCCTAGGTTGCCCGGAACTTAGAAATGACCATCACCTTCACTCTGGTAGCAATTATTCCTGTTATACGATGGAAAAACTGTGGTATTTATATTGTGCTTTATGCTTCTGGCATTGACTTCTAAGGCCCCAACTATTCGATGTGGTGGAGCAATGCCATAGAGCGAAACCTAGGTTGCTCGGAACGTAGAAATGACCATTACTTTCACACTGGTTGCAGTTATTCCTGTTATACAATGGAAAAACTGTTGCATTTTTATTGTATTTTATGCTTCTAGCGTTGTATTCAAAGTCCCTAACTATTCGATCTGGTGGAGCAACGCCCTGGAGTTAAGCCAAGGTTGCCCGGAACGTAGGATTGACCATCACTTTCACAATGGTTGCAGTTATTCTTGTTATACGATGGAAAAACTGTTGTACATATATCGTATTTTATGCTTCTGGCATTGACTTCTTAGGCCCTAACTATTCGATATGGTGGAGCAACGCCCTAGAGTGAAGCCTAGATTGCCCGGAACGTAGAAATGACCATAAATGTCAGACTGGTTGCAATTATTCGTTTTATACGATGGAAAGACTGTTGTATTTATATTGTATTTTATAGTTATGGCGTTGTCTTCTAGGGCCGTAGCTATTCGATGTGGTTGAGCAACGCCCTAGAGTGAAGCCTAGGTTGCCCGGAACGTATAAATGACCATAGCTTTCATACTTGTTGCAATTATTCGTTTTATATGATGGAAAAGCTGTTGTATTTATTTTGCATTTGGTGCTCCAGGCGTTGACTTCTTAGGCCCTAGCTATTGGATCTGGTGGACCAACGCCCTAGAGTGAAGCCTATTTTGCCCGGAACGTAGGAATGACCATAACATTCATACTGGTTGCAATTATACGTTCTATACGATGGAAAAACTGTTGTATTTATATTATATTTTATGCTTCAGACGTGGACTTCTAAGGCAGTAGCTATTCGATGTGGTGGAGAAACGCCCTAGAGTGAAGCGTAGGTTGCCCGGAACGTAGAAATGACCATCACTTTCACACTGGTTGCAATTATTCTTGTTATACGATGGAAAAACTGTTGTATTTATATTATATTTTAAGCTTCAGGCGTTGACTTCTAGGGCCGTAGCTATTCGATGTGGTGGAGAAACGCCCTAGAGTGAAGCCTAGGTTGCCCGGAACGTAGAAATGACCATTACCTCCACACTGTTTGCAATTATTCGTTTTATACAATGGAAAAACTGTTGTATTTATATTGTATTTTATGCTTCTGGCGTTGACTTCTAAGGCCGCAGCTATCCGACGTGGTGGAGCAACGCCCTGGAGTGAAGCCTAGGTTGCCCGGAACGTAGAAATGACCATACCTTTCACACTGGTTGCAATTATTCCTGTTATGCAATGGAAAAACTGTTGTACATATATCGTATTTTATGCTTCTGGCATTGACTTCTTAGGCCCTAACTATTGGATCTGGTGGAGCGACGCCCTAGGGTGAAGCCTAGGTTGCCCGGAACGTAGAAATGACCATAACTATCAGACTGGTTGCAATTATTCGTTTTATACGATGGTAAGACTGTTGTATTAATATTGTATTTTATAGTTATGGCGTTGTCTTCTAGGGCCGTAGCTATTCGATGTGGTGGAGCAACGCCCTCGAGTGAAGCCTAGGTTGCCCGGAACTTAGAAATGACCATCACCTTCACTCTGGTTGCAATTATTCCTGTTATACGATGGAAATACTGTGGTATTTATATTGTACTTTATGCTTCTGGCGTAGGCTTCTTAGGCCCTAATTATTCGATGTGGGGGAACCACGCCCTAGACTGAAGCCTAGGTTGCCCGGAATGTAGAAATGACCATCACTTTCACAATGGTTGCAATTATTCTTGTTATACGATGGAAAAACTGTTGCATTTATTTTGTATTTTATGCCTCTGGCGTTGACTCCTAAGGCCGTAGCTATTCGATGTGTTGGAGCAACGCCCTAGGGTGAAGCCTAGGTTGCCCGGAACGTAGAAATGACCATGTCTTTCACACTGGTTGCAATTATTCGTGTTTTTCGATGGAAAAACTGTTGTATTTATATTATATTTAATGCTTCCGACGTTGACTTCTAAGGCAGTAGCAATTCGATGTGGTGGAGAAACGCCCTAGAGTGAAGCCTAGGTTGCCCAGAAAGTAGAAATGACCATCACTTTCACAATGGTTGCAATTATTCATTTTATACAATGGAAAAACGGTTGTATTTATATTGTGTTTTATGCTTCTGGCATTGACTTCTAAGGCCCCAACTATTCGATGTGGTGGAGCAACGCCATAGTGCGAAACCTAGGTTGCTCGGAACGTAGAAATGACCATTACTTTCACACTGGTTGCAGTTATTCCTGTTATACAATGGAAAAACTGTTGCATTTTTATTGTATTTTATGCTTCTAGCGTTGTATTCAAAGTCCCTAACTATTCGATCTGGTGGAGCAACGCCCTGGAGTTAAGCCAAGGTTGCCCGGAACGTAGAAATGACCATAACTTTGACACTGGTTGCAATTATTCATGTTATACGATGGAAAAACTGTTGTATTTATGTTGTATTTTATGCTTCTGGTATAGACTTCTTAGGCCCTACCTATTCGATCTGGAGGAACAACGCCCTAGAGTGAAGCGTAGGTTGCCCGGAACGTAGAAATAACCATCACTTTCACACTGGTTGCAATTATTCTTGTTATACGATGGAAAAACTGTTGTATTTATATTATATTTTATGCTTCAGGCGTTGACTTCTAGGGCCGTAGCTATTCGATGTGGTGGAGAAACGCCCTAGAGTGAAGCCTAGGTTGCCCGGAAAGTAGAAATGACCATTACCTCCACACTGGTTGCAATTATTCCTGTTATACGATGGAAATACTGTGGTATTTATATTGTACTTTATGCTTCTGGCGTAGGCTACTTAGGCCCTAATTATTCGATGTGGGGGAACCACGCCCTAGACTGAAGCCTAGGTTGCCCGGAACGTAGAAATGACCATCACTTTCACACAGGTTGCAATTATTCCTGTTATACGATGGAAAAACTGTTGTATTTATGTTGTATTTTATGTTTCTGGTGTAGACTTCTTAGGCCCTAGCTATTCGATCTGGACGAACAACGCCCTAGAGTGAAGCCTAGGTTGCCCGGAACGTAGAAATGACCATCACTTTCACACTGGTTGCAATTATTCTTGTTATACGATGGAAAAACTGTTGTATTTATATTATATTTTATGCTTCAGGCGTTGACTTCTAGTGCCGTAGTTATTCGATGTGGTTGAGAAACGCCCCAGAGAGAAGCCCACGTTGCCCGGAATGTAGAAATGACCATCACTTTCACAATGGTTGCAATTATTCTTGTTATACGATGGAAAAACTGTTGTATTTATCTTGTATTTTATGCCTCTCGCGTTGACTCCTAAGGCCGTAGCTATTCGATGTGTTGGAGCAACGCCATAGAGTGAAGCCTAGGCTGCCCGGAATGTAGAAATGACCATCACTTTCACAATGGTTGCAATTATTCTTGTTATACGATGGAAAAACTGTTGCATTTATTTTGTATTTTATGCCTCTGGCGTTGACTCCTAAGGCTGTAGCTATTCGATGTGTTGGAGCAACGCCCTAGAGTGAAGCCTAGGTTGCCCGGAACGTAGAAATGACCATGTCTTTCACACTGGTTGCAATTATTCATTTTATACAATGGAAAAACTGTTGTATTTATATTGTTCTTTATAGTTATGGCGTTGACTTCTAAGGCCGCAGCTATTCGATGTGGTGGAGCAATGCCCTAGAGTGAAACCTAGGATGCCCGCAACGTAGAAATGACCATGTCTTTCACACTGGTTGCAATTATTCGTGTTATACGATGGAAAAACTGTTGTATTTATATTGTATTTTATGCTTCTCGCGTTTGCTTCTAAGGCCGCAGCTATCCGATGTGGTGGAGCAACGCCCTAGAGTGAAGCCTAGGTTGCCCGGAACGTTGAAATGACCATCACTTTCACACTGGTTGCAATTATTCCTGTTATACAATGGAACAACTGTTTTATTTATATTGTTTTTTATAGTTATGGCGTTGACTTCTAAGGCCGTAGCTATTCGATGTGTTGGAGCAACGCCCTAGGGTGAAGCCTAGGTTGCCCGGAACGTAGAAATGACCATGTCTTTCACACTGGTTGCAATTATTCGTGTTATACGATGGAAAAACTGTTGTATTTATATTATATTTAATGCTTCAGACGTTGACTTCTAAGGCAGTAGCAATTCGATGTGGTGGAGAAACGCCCTAGAGTGAAGCCTAGGTTGCCCAGAAAGTAGAAATGACCATCACTTTCACAATGGTTGCAATTATTCATTTTATACAATGGAAAAACGGTTGTATTTATATTGTGTTTTATGCTTCTGGCATTGACTTCTAAGGCCCCAACTATTCGATGTGGTGGAGCAACGCCATAGTGCGAAACCTAGGTTGCTCGGAACGTAGAAATGACCATTACTTTCACACTGGTTGCAGTTATTCCTGTTATACAATGGAAAAACTGTTGCATTTTTATTGTATTTTATGCTTCTAGCGTTGTATTCAAAGTCCCTAACTATTCGATCTGGTGGAGCAACGCCCTGGAGTTAAGCCAAGGTTGCCCGGAACGTAGAAATGACCATAACTTTGACACTCGTTTCAATTATTCGTTTTATACAATGGAAAAGCTGTTCTCTCTATTTTGTATTTTATGCTTCGAGCGTTCACTTCTAAGGCCCTAACTATTCGATCTAGTGGAGCAACGCCCTACAGTTAAGCCTAGGTTGCCCGGAACGTAGAAATGACCTTTACTTTCACACTGTTTGCAAATATACATTATATACGATGGAAAGACTGTTGTATTTATATTGTCTTTTATAGTTATGGCGTTGTCTTCTAGGGCCGTAGCTATTCGATGTGGTGGAGCAACGCCCTCGAGTGAAGCCTAGGTTGCCCGGAACGTAGAAATGACCATAGCTTTCACACTGGTTGCAATTATTCCTGTTATGCGATGGAAAAACTGTTGTATTTCTATTGTATTTTATGCTTCTGGCTTCGACTTCTTAGGCCCTAACTATTCGATCTGGTGGAGCAACGCCCTAGGGTGAAGCCTAGGTTGCCCGGAACGTAGAAATGACCATAACTTTCATACTGGTTGCAATTATTCGTTTTATACCGTGGAAACACTGTTGTATTTATATTGTATTTTATGCGTCTGGAGTTGTTTTCTAAGACCCTAACTATTCGACCTGGTGGGCCAACGCCCTGGAGTGAAGCCTAGGTTGCACGGAACGTAGAAATGCCCATTACTTTCACACTGGTTGTAATTATTCCTGTTATTCGATGGAAAAACTGTTGTACATATATCGTATTTTATGCTTCTGGCATTGACTTCTTAGGCCCTAACTATTCGATCTGGTGGAGCGACGCCCTAGGGTGAAGCCTAGGTTGCCCGGAACGTAGAAATGACCATAACTATCAGACTGGTTGCAATTATTCGTTTTATACGATGGAAAGACTGTTGTATTTATATTGTATTTTATAGTTATGGCGTTGTCTTCTAGGGCCGTAGCTATTCGATGTGGTGGAGCAACGCCCTCGAGTGAAGCCTAGGTTGCCCGGAAGTTAGAAATGACCATCACCTTCACTCTGGTTGCAATTATTCCTGTTATACGATGGAAATACTGTGGTATTTATATTGTACTTTATGCTTCTGGCGTAGGCTTCTTAGGCCCTAATTATTCGATGTGGGGGAACCACGCCCTAGACTGAAGCCTAGGTTGCCCGGAACGTAGAAATGACCATCACTTTCACACTGGTTGCAATTATTCCTGTTATACGATGGAAAAACTGTTGTATTTATGTTGTATTTTATGTTTCTGGTGTAGACTTCTTAGGCCCTAGCTATTCGATCTGGACGAACAACGCCCTAGAGTGAAGCCTAGGTTGCCCGGAACGTAGAAATGACCATCACTTTCACACTGGTTGCAATTATTCTTGTTATACGATGGAAAAACTGTTGTATTTATATTATATTTTATGCTTCAGGCGTTGACTTCTAGTGCCGTAGTTATTCGATGTGGTGGAGAAACGCCCCAGAGAGAAGCCCACGTTGCCCGGAATGTAGAAATGACCATCACTTTCACAATGGTTGCAATTATTCTTGTTATACGATGGAAAAACTGTTGTATTTATTTTGTATTTTATGCCTCTCGCGTTGACTCCTAAGGCCGTAGCTATTCGATGTGTTGGAGCAACGCCATAGAGTGAAGCCTAGGCTGCCCGGAATATAGAAATGACCATCACTTTCACAATGGTTGCAATTATTCTTGTTATACGATGGAAAAACTGTTGTATTTATTTTGTATTTTATGCCTCTGGCGTTGACTCCTAAGGCCGTAGCTATTCGATGTGTTGGAGCAACGCCCTAGAGTGAAGCCTAGGTTGCCCCGAACGTAGGAATGACCATGTCTTTCACACTGGTTGCAATTATTCATTTTATACAATGGAAAAACTGTTGTATTTATATTGTTCTTTATAGTTATGGCGTTGACTTCTAAGGCCGTAGCTATTCGATGTGGTGGAGCAATGCCCTAGAGTGAAACCTAGGATGCCCGCAACGTAGAAATGACCATATCTTTCACACTGTTTGCAATTATTCCTGTTATACGATTGTAAAACTGTTGTATTTATATTGTATTTTATGCTTCTCGCGTTTACTTCTAAGGCCGCAGCTATCCGATGTGGTGGAGCAACGCCCTAGAGTGAAGCCTAGGTTGCCCGGAACGTAGAAATGACCATCACTTTCACAATGGTTGCAATTATTCATTTTATACAATGGAAAAACGGTTGTATTTATATTGTGTTTTATGCTTCTGGCATTGACTTCTAAGACCCCAACTATTCCATGTGGTGGAGCAACGCCATAGTGCGAAACCTAGGTTGCCCGGAACGTAGAAATGACCATAGCTTTCACACTGGTTGCAATTATTCCTGTTATGCGATGGAAAAACTGATGTATTTCTATTGTATTTTATGCTTCTGGCGTTGACTTCTTAGGCCCTAACTATTCGATCTGGTGGAGCAACGCCCTAGGGTGAAGCCTAGGTTGCCCGGAACGTAGAAATGACCATAACTTTCATACTGGTTGCAATTATTCGTTTTATACCGTGGAAACACTGTTGTATTTATATTGTATTTTATGCGTCTGGAGTTGTTTTCTAAGACCCTAACTATTCGACCTGGTGGGCCAACGCCCTGGACTGAAGCCTAGGTTGCACGGAACGTAGAAATGCCCATTACTTTCACACTGGTTGTAATTATTCCTTTTATACGATGTAATAACTGTTGTATTTTTATTTTATTTTGTGCTTCTGGGGTTGACTTCTAAGGTCCTAGCTATTCGATCTGGTGGAGCAACGCTCTAGAGTGAAGCCTAGGTTGCCCGGAATTTAGAAATGGCCATCACCTTCACTCTGGTTGCAATTATTCCTGTTATACGATGGAAATAC
This sequence comes from Calliopsis andreniformis, assembly GCF_051401765.1. Lineage (NCBI taxonomy): Eukaryota > Metazoa > Arthropoda > Insecta > Hymenoptera > Andrenidae > Calliopsis > Calliopsis andreniformis. The sequence continues at coordinate 23,822,418 of NW_027480422.1, forward strand.
TGTGGTATTTATATTGTATTTTATGCTTCTGGCGTAGGCTTCTTAGGCCCTAATTATTCGATCTGGGGGAACCACGCCCTAGACTGAAGCCTAGGTTGCCCGGAACGTAGAAATGACCATCACTTTCACACTGGTTGCAATTATTCCTGTTATACGATGGAAAAACTGTTGTATTTATGTTGTATTTTATGCTTCTGGTATAGACTTCTTAGGCCCTAGCTATTCGATCTGGAGGTACAACGCCCTAGAGTGAAGCCTAGGTTGCGCGGAACGTAGAAATGACCATTGCCTTCACAGTCCTTGCAATTATACATTTTATACAATGGAAAAACTGTTGTATTTATATTGTTCTTTATAGTTATGGCGTTGACTTCTAAGGCCGTAGCTATTCGATGTGGTGGAGCAATGCCCTACAGTGAAGCCTAGGATGCCCGCAACGTAGAAATGACCATATCGTTCACACTGTTTGCAATTATTCCTGGTATACGATTGAAAAACTGTTGTATATATATTGTATTTTATGCTTCTGGCGTTGACTTCTAAGGCCGCAGCTATCCGATGTGGTGGAGCAACGCCCTAGAGTGAAGCCTAGGTTGCCCGGAACGTAGAAATGACCATACCTTTCACACTGGTTGCAATTATTCCTGTTATACAAGGGAAAAACTGTTGTATTTATATTTTATTTTATGCTTCTGGCGTTGACTTCTTAGGCCCTAACTATACGATCTGGAGGAGCAACGCCCTAGAGTGAAGCCTAGGCTGCCCGGAATGTAGAAATGACCATCACTTTCACAATGGTTGCAATTATTCTTGTTATACGATGGAAAAACTGTTGCATTTATTTTGTATTTTATGCCTCTGGCGTTGACTCCTAACGCCGTAGCTATTCGATGTGTTGGAGCAACGCCCTAGAGTGAAGCCTAGGTTGCCCGGAACGTAGAAATGACCATGTCTTTCACACTGGTTGCAATTATTCATTTTATACATTGGAAAAACTGTTGTATTTATATTGTTCTTTATAGTTATGGCGTTGACTTCTAAGGCCGTAGCTATTCGATGTGGTGGAGCAATGCCCTAGAGTGAAGCCCAGGTTGCCCGGAACGTAGAAATGACCATGTCTTTCACACTGGTTGCAATTATTCGTTTTATACAATGGAAAAACTGTTCTATTTATTTTGTATTTTATTCTTCTGGCGTTGACTTCCTGGGCCCTAACTATTCTATCTGGAGGAGCAACGACGTAGAGTGAAGCCTAGGTTGCCCGGAATGCAGAAATGACCATAGCTTTCACACTGGTTGCAATTATTCCTGTTATACAAGTTAAAAACTGTTGTATTTATACTGTATTTTATGCTTCTGGTGTTGACTTCTTAGGCCCTAACTAGACGATCTGGAGGAGCAACGCCCTAGAGTGAAGCCTAGGCTGCCCGGAATGTAGAAATGACCATCACTTTCACAATGGTTGCAATTATTCTTGTTATACGATGGAAAAACTGTTGTATTTATTTTGTATTTTATGCCTCTGGCGTTGACTCCTAAGGCCGTAGCTATTCGATGTGTTGGAGCAACGCCCTAGAGTGAAGCCTAGGTTGCGCGGAACATAGAAATGACCATGTCTTTCACACTGGTTGCAATTATTCATTTTATACAATGGAAAAACTGTTGTATTTATATTGTTCTTTATAGTTATGGCGTTGACTTCTAAGGCGGTAGCTATTCGATGTGGTGGAGCAATGCCCTAGAGTGAAGCCTAGGTTGCCCGGAACGTAGAAATGACCATTACCTTCACACTTCTTGCAATTATACATTTTATACGATGGAAAAACTGTTGTACTTATGTTGTATTTTGTTCTCCTGGCGTTGAATTCTAAGTACCTAGCTATTCCAGCTGGTGGCGCAATGCCCTAGAGTGAAGCCTAGGTCACCCGGAACATAGAAATGACCAGTACTTTCACACTGGTTGCAGCTTTCCTGTTATACGATGGAAAAACTGTTGCATTTTTATTGTGTTTTATGCTTCTGGCGTTGACTTCCTAGGCCCTAACTACACGATCTGGAGGAGCAACGCCCTAGAGTGAAGCCTAGGCTGCCCGGAATGTAGAAATGACCATCACTTTCACAATGGTTGCAATTATTCTTGTTATACGATGGAAAAACTGTTGTATTTATTTTGTATTTTATGCCTCTGGCGTTGACTCCTAAGGCCGTAGCTATTCGATGTGTTGGAGCAACGCCCTAGAGTGAAGCCTAGGTTGCCCGGAACATAGAAATGACCATGTCTTTCACACTGGTTGCAATTACTCATTTTATACAATGGAAAAACTGTTGTATTTATATTGTTCTTTATAGTTATGGCGTTGAGTTCTAAGGCGGTAGCTATTCGATGTGGTGGAGCAATGCCCTAGAGTGAAGCCTAGGTTGCCCGGAACGTAGAAATGACCATTACCTTCGCACTTCTTGCAATTATACATTTTATACGATGGAAAAACTGTTGTACTTATGTTGTATTTTGTTCTCCTGGCGTTGAATTCTAAGTACCTAGCTATTCCATCTGGTGGAGCAATGCCCTAGAGTGAAGCCTAGGACACCCGGAACATAGAAATGACCAGTACTTTCACACTGGTTGCAGTTATTCATGCTATACGATGGAAAACCTGTTGCATTTTTATTGTATTTTATGCCTCTGGCGTTGACTTCTAAGTCCCTAGCTATTCGATCTGGTGGAGCAAGTCCCTAGAGTGAAGCCTAGGTTGCCCGGAACGTAGAAATGACCTGTACTTTCACATTGGTTGCAATTATTCCTGTTATGCTATGGAAAAACTGTTGCATTTTTATTGTATTTTATGCTTCTGGCGTTAAATTCTAAGTCCCTAACCATGCGATCTGGTGGAGCAACGCCCTACAGTTAAGCCTAGGTTGCCCGGAACGTAGAAATGACCATAACTTTCACACTGGTTGCAATTATTCGTTTTATACAATGGAAAAACTGTTCTATTTATTTTGTATTTTATGCGTCTGGAGTTGTTTTCTAAGATCCTAACCATTCGACCTGGTGGGCCAACGCCCTGGAGTGAAGCCTAGGTTGCCCGGAACGTAGAAATGACCATCACTTTCACACTGGTTGCAATTATTCTTGTTATACGATGGAAAAACTGTTGTATTTATATTATATTTTATGCTTCTGGCGTTGACTTCTTAGGCCCTAACTATTCGATCTGGTGGAGCAACGCCCTAGGGTGAAGCCTAGGTTGCCCGGAACGTAGAAATGACCATAACTTTCATACTGGTTGCAATTATTCGTTTTATACCGTGGAAACACTGTTGTATTTATATTGTATTTTATGCGTCTGGAGTTGTTTTCTAAGATCCTAACTATTCGACCTGGTGGGCCAACGCCCTGGAGTGAAGCCTAGGTTGCCCGGAACGTAGAAATGACCATCACTTTCACACTGGTTGCAATTATTCTTGTTATACGATGGAAAAACTGTTGTATTTATATTATATTTTATGCTTCAGGCGTTGACTTCTAGTGCCGTAGTTATTCGATGTGGTGGAGAAACGCCCCAGAGGGAAGCCCACGTTGCCCGGAATGTAGAAATGACCATCACTTTCACACTGGTTGCAATTATTCTTGTTATACGATGGAAAAACTGTTGTATTTATTTTGTATTTTATGCCTCTGGCGTTGACTCCTAAGGCCGTAGCTATTCGATGTGTTGGAGCAACGCCCTAGAGTGAAGCCTAGGTTGCGCGGAACATAGAAATGACCATGTCTTTCACACTGGTTGCAATTATTCATTTTATACAATGGAAAAACTGTTGTATTTATATTGTTCTTTATAGTTATGGCGTTGACTTCTAAGGCGGTAGCTATTCGATGTGGTGGAGCAATGCCCTAGAGTGAAGCCTAGGTTGCCCGGAACGTAGAAATGACCATTACCTTCACACTTCTTGCAATTATACATTTTATACGATGGAAAAACTGTTGTACTTATGTTGTATTTTGTTCTCCTGGCGTTGAATTCTAAGTACCTAGCTATTCCAGCTGGTGGAGCAATGCCCTAGAGTGAAGCCTAGGTCACCCGGAACATAGAAATGACCAGTACTTTCACACTGGTTGCAGCTTTCCTGTTATACGATGGAAAAACTGTTGCATTTTTATTGTGTTTTATGCTTCTGGCGTTGACTTCCTAGGCCCTAACTACACGATCTGGAGGAGCAACGCCCTAGAGTGAAGCCTAGGCTGCCCGGAATGTAGAAATGACCATCACTTTCACAATGGTTGCAATTATTCTTGTTATACGATGGAAAAACTGTTGTATTTATTTTGTATTTTATGCCTCTGGCGTTGACTCCTAAGGCCGTAGCTATTCGATGTGTTGGAGCAACGCCCTAGAGTGAAGCCTAGGTTGCCCGGAACATAGAAATGACCATGTCTTTCACACTGGTTGCAATTACTCATTTTATACAATGGAAAAACTGTTGTATTTATATTGTTCTTTATAGTTATGGCGTTGAGTTCTAAGGCGGTAGCTATTCGATGTGGTGGAGCAATGCCCTAGAGTGAAGCCTAGGTTGCCCGGAACGTAGAAATGACCATTACCTTCGCACTTCTTGCAATTATACATTTTATACGATGGAAAAACTGTTGTACTTATGTTGTATTTTGTTCTCCTGGCGTTGAATTCTAAGTACCTAGCTATTCCATCTGGTGGAGCAATGCCCTAGAGTGAAGCCTAGGACACCCGGAACATAGAAATGACCAGTACTTTCACACTGGTTGCAGTTATTCATGCTATACGATGGAAAACCTGTTGCATTTTTATTGTATTTTATGCCTCTGGCGTTGACTTCTAAGTCCCTAGCTATTCGATCTGGTGGAGCAAGTCCCTAGAGTGAAGCCTAGGTTGCCCGGAACGTAGAAATGACCTGTACTTTCACATTGGTTGCAATTATTCCTGTTATGCTATGGAAAAACTGTTGCATTTTTATTGTATTTTATGCTTCTGGCGTTAAATTCTAAGTCCCTAACCATGCGATCTGGTGGAGCAACGCCCTACAGTTAAGCCTAGGTTGCCCGGAACGTAGAAATGACCATAACTTTCACACTGGTTGCAATTATTCGTTTTATACAATGGAAAAACTGTTCTATTTATTTTGTATTTTATGCGTCTGGAGTTGTTTTCTAAGATCCTAACCATTCGACCTGGTGGGCCAACGCCCTGGAGTGAAGCCTAGGTTGCCCGGAACGTAGAAATGACCATCACTTTCACACTGGTTGCAATTATTCTTGTTATACGATGGAAAAACTGTTGTATTTATATTATATTTTATGCTTCTGGCGTTGACTTCTTAGGCCCTAACTATTCGATCTGGTGGAGCAACGCCCTAGGGTGAAGCCTAGGTTGCCCGGAACGTAGAAATGACCATAACTTTCATACTGGTTGCAATTATTCGTTTTATACCGTGGAAACACTGTTGTATTTATATTGTATTTTATGCGTCTGGAGTTGTTTTCTAAGATCCTAACTATTCGACCTGGTGGGCCAACGCCCTGGAGTGAAGCCTAGGTTGCCCGGAACGTAGAAATGACCATCACTTTCACACTGGTTGCAATTATTCTTGTTATACGATGGAAAAACTGTTGTATTTATATTATATTTTATGCTTCAGGCGTTGACTTCTAGTGCCGTAGTTATTCGATGTGGTGGAGAAACGCCCCAGAGGGAAGCCCACGTTGCCCGGAATGTAGAAATGACCATCACTTTCACAGTGGTTGCAATTATTCTTGTTATACGATGGAAAAACTGTTGTATTTAAATTGTATTTTATGCCTCTGGCGTTGACTCCTAAGGCCGTAGCTATTCGATGTGTTGGAGCATCGCCATAGAGTGAAGCCTAGGCTGCCCCGAATGTAGAAATGACCATCACTTTCACAATGGTTGCAATTATTCTTGTTATACGATGGAAAAACTGTTGTATTTATTTTGTATTTTATGCCTCTGGCGTTGACTCCTAAGGCCGTAGCTATTCGATGTGTTGGAGCAACGCCCTAGAGTGAAGCCTAGGTTGCCCGGAACGTAGAAATGACCATGTCTTTCACACTGGTTGCAATTATTCATTTTATACAATGGAAAAACTGTTGTATTTATATTGTTCTTTATAGTTATGGCGTTGACTTCTAAGGCCGTAGCTATTCGATGTGGTGGAGCAATGCCCTAGAGTGAAGCCTAGGATGCCCGCAAAGTAGAAATGACCATATCTTTCACACTGTTTGCAATTATTCGTGTTATACGATTGAAAAACTCTTGTATTTATATTGTATTTTATGCTTCTGGCGTTGACTTCTAAGGCCGCAGCTATCGGATGTGGTGGAGCAACGCCCTAGAGTGAAGCCTAGGATGCCCGGAACGTAGAAATGACCATCACTTTCACACTGGTTGCAATTATTCATGTTATACAATGGAAAAACTATTGTATTTATATTGTTTTTTATAGTTATGGCGTTGACTTCTAAGGCCGTAGCTATTCGATGTGGTGGAGCAATGCCCTAGAGTGAAGCCTAGGATGCCGGCAACGTAGAAATGACCATATCTTTCACACTGTTTGCAATTATTCCTGGTATACGATTGAAGAACTGTTGTACTTATATTATATTTTATGCTTCAGGCGTTGTCTTCTAGGGCCGTAGCTATTCGATGTGGTGGAGAAACGCCCTAGAGTGAAGCCTAGGCTGCCCGGAATGTAGAAATGACCATCACTTTCACAATGGTTGCAATTATTCTTGTTATACGATGGAAAAACTGTTGTATTTATTTTGTATTTTATGCCTCTGGCGTTGACTCCTAAGGCCGTAACTATTCGATGTGTTGGAGCAACGCCCTAGAGTGAAGCCTAGGTTGCCCGGAACATAGAAATGACCATGTCTTTCACACTGGTTGCAATTATTCATTTTATACAATGGAAAAACTGTTGTATTTATATTGTTCTTTATAGTTATGGCGTTGACTTCTAAGGCGGTAGCTATTCGATGTGGTGGAGCAATGCCCTAGAGTGAAGCCTAGGTTGCCCGGAACGTAGAAATGACCATTACCTTCACACTTCTTGCAATTATACATTTTATACGATGGAAAAACTGTTGTACTTATGTTGTATTTTGTTCTCCTGGCGTTGAATTCTAAGTACCTAGCTATTCCATCTGGTGGAGCAATGCCCTAGAGTGAAGCCTAGGTCACCCGGAACATAGAAATGACCAGTACTTTCACACTGGTTGCAGCTTTCCTGTTATACGATGGAAAAACTGTTGCATTTTTATTGTATTTTATGCTTCTGGGGTTGACCTCTAAGTCCCTAGCTATTCGATCTGGCGGAGCAGCGCCCTACAGCGAAACCTAGGTTGCCCGGTATGTAGAAATGACCTTTACTTTCACACTGTTTGCAAATATACATTATATACGATGGAAGAGCTGTTGTATTTATACTGTATTTTATGCTTCTGGCGTTGACTTCTTAGGCCCTAACTATTCGATCTGGTCGGACAATGCCCTAGAGTGAAGCCTAGGTTACCCGGGACGTAGAAATGACCTGTACTTTCACATTGGTTGCAATTATTCCTGTTATACTATGGAAAAACTGTTGCATTTTTATTGTATTTTATGCTTCTGGCGTTAAATTCTAAGTCCCTAACCATGCGATCTGGTGGAGCAACGCCCTACAGTTAAGCCTAGGTTGCCCGGAACGTAGAGATGACCATAACTTTCACACTGGTTGCAATTATTCGTTTTATACAATGGAAAAACTGTTCTATTTATTTTGTATTTTATGCTTCGGGCGTTGACATCTAAGGCCCTAACTATTCGATCTGGTGAAGCAACGCTCTAGAGTGAAGCCTAGGTTGCGCGGAACGTAGAAATGACCATTGCCTTCACAGTCCTTGCAATTATACATTTTATACAATGGAAAAACTGTTGTATTTATATTGTTCTTTATAGTTATGGCGTTGACTTCTAAGGCTGTAGCTATTCGATGTGGTGGAGCAATGCCCTAGAGTGAAGCCTAGGTAGCCCGGAACGTAGAAATGACCATCACTTTCACACTGGTTGCAATTATTCTTGTTATACGATGGAAAAACTGTTGTATTTATATTATATTTTATGCTTCAGGCGTTGACTTCTAGTGCCGTAGTTATTCGATGTGGTAGAGAAACGCCCCAGAGAGAAGCCCACGTTGCCCGGAATGTAGAAATGACCATCACTTTCACAATGGTTGCAATTATTCTTGTTATACGATGGAAAAACTGTTGTATTTATTTTGTATTTTATGCCTCTGGCGTTGACTCCTAAGGCCGTAGCTATTCGATGTGTTGGAGCAACGCCCTAGAGTGAAGCCTAGGTTGCCCGGAACGTAGAAATGACCATGTCTTTCACACTGGTTGCAATTATTCATTTTATACAATGGAAAAACTGTTGTATTTATATTGTTCTTTATAGTTATGGCGTTGACTTCTAAGGCCGTAGCTATTCGATGTGGTGGAGCAATGCCCTAGTGTGAAGCCTAGGATGCCAGCAAAGTAGAAATGACCATATCTTTCACACTGTTTGCAATTATTCCTGTTATACGATTGAAAAACTGTTGTATTTATATTGTATTTTATGCCTCTGGCGTTGACTCCTAAGGCCGTAGCTATTCGATGTGTTGGAGCAACGCCCTAGAGTGAAGCCTAGGTTGCCCGGAACGTAGAAATGACCATGTCTTTCACACTGGTTGCAATTATTCATTTTATACAATGGAAAAACTGTTGTATTTATATTGTTCTTTATAGTTATGGCGTTGACTTCTAAGGCCGTAGCTATTCGATGTGGTGGAGCAATGCCCTAGAGTGAAGCCTAGGATGCCCGCAAAGTAGAAATGACCATATCTTTCACACTGTTTGCAATTATTCCTGTTATACGATTGAAAAACTGTTGTATTTATATTGTATTTTATGCTTCTGGCGTTGACTTCTAAGGCCGCAGCTATCCGATGTGGTGGAGCAACGCCCAAGAGTGAAGCCTAGGTTGCCCGGAACGTAGAAATGACCATCACGTTCACACTGGTTGCAATTATTCCTGTTATACAATGGAAAAACTGTTGTATTTATATTGTTTTTTATAGTTATGGCGTTGACTTCTAAGGCCGTAGCTATTCGATGTGGTGGAGCAATGCCCTAGAGTGAAGCCTAGGATGCCCGCAACGTAGAAATGACCATATCTTTCACACTGTTTGCAATTATTCCTGGTATACGATTGAAGAACCGTTGTATTTATATTGTATTTTATGCTTCTGGCGTTGACTTCTAAGGCCGCAGCTATCCGATGTGGTGGAGCAACGCCCTAGAGTGAAGCCTAGGTTGTCCGGAACGAAGAAATGACCATACCTTTCACACTGGTTGCAATTATTCCTGTTATACAAGGGAAAAACTGTTGTATTTATATTTTATTTTATGCTTCTGGCGTTGACTTCTTAGGCCCTAACTATACGATCTGGAGGAGCAACGCCCTAGAGTGAAGCCTAGGCAGCCCGGAATGTAGAAATGACCATCACTTTCACAATGGTTGCAATTATTCTTGTTATACGATGGAAAAACTGTTGTATTTATTTTGTATTTTATGCTTCTGACGTTGACTCCTAACGCCGTAGCTGTTCGATGTGTTGGAGCAACGCCCTAGAGTGAAGCCCAGGTTGCCCGGAACGTAGAAATGACCATGTCTTTCACACTGGTTGCAATTATTCGTTTTATACAATGGAAAAACTGTTCTATTTATTTTGTATTTTATGCTTCGGGCGTTGACATCTAAGGCCCAAACTATTCGATCTGGTGGAGCAACGCTCTAGAGTGAAGCCTAGGTTGCCCGGAACTTAGAAATGACCATCACCTTCACTCTGGTTGCAATTATTCCTGTTATACGATGGAAATACAGTGGTATTTATATTGTACTTTATGCTTCTGGCGTAGGCTTCTTAGGCCCTAATTATTCGATGTGGGGGAACCACACCCTAGACTGAAGCCTAGGTTGCCCGGAACGTAGAAATGACCATCACTTTCACACTGGTTGCAATTATTCCTGTTATACGATGGAAAAACTGTTGTATTTATGTTGTATTTTATGTTTCTGGTGTAGACTTCTTAGGCCCTAGCTATTCGATGTGGTGGAGCAATGCCCTAGAGTGAAGCCTAGGTAGCCCGGAACGTAGAAATGACCATCACTTTCACACTGGTTGCAATTATTCTTGTTATACGATGGAAAAACTGTTGTATTTATATTATATTTTATGCTTCAGGCGTTGTCTTCTAGGGCCGTAGCTATTCGATGTAGTGGAGAAACGCCCTAGAGTGAAGCCTAGGTTGCCCGGAACGTAGAAATGGCCATAGCTTTCACACTGGTTGCAATTATTCCTGTTATACGATGGAAAAACTGTTGTATTTCTATTGTATTTTATGCTTCTGGCGTTGACTTCTTAGGCCCTAACTATTCGATCTGGTGGAGCAACGCCCTAGGGTGAAGCCTAGGTTGCCCGGAACGTAGAAATGACCATAACTTTCATACTGGTTGCAATTATTCGTTTTATACCGTGGAAACACTGTTGTATTTATATTGTATTTTATGCGTCTGGAGTTGTTTTCTAAGATCCTAACTATTCGACCTGGTGGGCCAACGCCCTGGAGTGAAGCCTAGGTTGCCCGGAACGTAGAAATGACCATCACTTTCACACTGGTTGCAATTATTCTTGTTATACGATGGAAAAACTGTTGTATTTATATTATATTTTATGCTTCAGGCGTTGACTTCTAGTGCCGTAGTTATTCGATGTGGTGGAGAAACGCCCCAGAGGGAAGCCCACGTTGCCCCGAATGTAGAAATGACCATCACTTTCACAATGGTTGCAATTATTCTTGTTATACGATGGAAAAACTGTTGTATTTATTTTGTATTTTATGCCTCTGGCGTTGACTCCTAAGGCCGTAGCTATTCGATGTGTTGGAGCAACGCCCTAGAGTGAAGCCTAGGTTGCCCGGAACGTAGAAATGACCATGTCTTTCACACTGGTTGCAATTATTCATTTTATACAATGGAAAAACTGTTGTATTTATATTGTTCTTTATAGTTATGGCGTTGACTTCTAAGGCCGTAGCTATTCGATGTGGTGGAGCAATGCCCTAGAGTGAAGCCTAGGATGCCCGCAAAGTAGAAATGACCATATCTTTCACACTGTTTGCAATTATTCCTGTTATACGATTGAAAAACTGTTGTATTTATATTGTATTTTATGCCTCTGGCGTTGACTCCTAAGGCCGTAGCTATTCGATGTGTTGGAGCAACGCCCTAGAGTGAAGCCTAGGTTGCCCGGAACGTAGAAATGACCATGTCTTTCACACTGGTTGCAATTATTCATTTTATACAATGGAAAAACTGTTGTATTTATATTGTTCTTTATAGTTATGGCGTTGACTTCTAAGGCCGTAGCTATTCGATGTGGTGGAGCAATGCCCTAGAGTGAAGCCTAGGATGCCCGCAAAGTAGAAATGACCATATCTTTCACACTGTTTGCAATTATTCCTGTTATACGATTGAAAAACTGTTGTATTTATATTGTATTTTATGCTTCTGGCGTTGACTTCTAAGGCCGCAGCTATCCGATGTGGTGGAGCAACGCCCAAGAGTGAAGCCTAGGTTGCCCGGAACGTAGAAATGACCATCACGTTCACACTGGTTGCAATTATTCCTGTTATACAATGGAAAAACTGTTGTATTTATATTCTTTTTATAGTTATGGCGTTGACTTCTAAGGCCGTAGCTATTCGATGTGGTGGAGCAATGCCCTAGAGTGAAGCCTAGGATGCCCGCAACGTAGAAATGACCATATCTTTCACACTGTTTGCAATTATTCCTGGTATACGATTGAAGAACTGTTGTATTTATATTGTATTTTATGCTTCTGGCGTTGACTTCTAAGGCCGCAGCTATCCGATGTGGTGGAGCAACGCCCTAGAGTGAAGCCTAGGTTGTCCGGAACGAAGAAATGACCATACCTTTCACACTGGTTGCAATTATTCCTGTTATACAAGGGAAAAACTGTTGTATTTATATTTTATTTTATGCTTCTGGCGTTGACTTCTTAGGCCCTAACTATACGATCTGGAGGAGCAACGCCCTAGAGTGAAGCCTAGGCAGCCCGGAATGTAGAAATGACCATCACTTTCACAATGGTTGCAATTATTCTTGTTATACGATGGAAAAACTGTTGTATTTATTTTGTATTTTATGCTTCTGACGTTGACTCCTAACGCCGTAGCTATTCGATGTGTTGGAGCAACGCCCTAGAGTGAAGCCCAGGTTGCCCGGAACGTAGAAATGACCATGTCTTTCACACTGGTTGCAATTATTCGTTTTATACAATGGAAAAACTGTTCTATTTATTTTGTATTTTATGCTTCGGGCGTTGACATCTAAGGCCCAAACTATTCGATCTGGTGGAGCAACGCTCTAGAGTGAAGCCTAGGTTGCCCGGAACTTAGAAATGACCATCACCTTCACTCTGGTTGCAATTATTCCTGTTATACGATGGAAATACAGTGGTATTTATATTGTACTTTATGCTTCTGGCGTAGGCTTCTTAGGCCCTAATTATTCGATGTGGGGGAACCACACCCTAGACTGAAGCCTAGGTTGCCCGGAACGTAGAAATGACCATCACTTTCACACTGGTTGCAATTATTCCTGTTATACGATGGAAAAACTGTTGTATTTATGTTGTATTTTATGTTTCTGGTGTAGACTTCTTAGGCCCTAGCTATTCGATCTGGAGGAACAACGCCCTAGAGTGAAGTCTAGGTTGCCCGGAACGTAGAAATGACCATCACTTTCACACTGGTTGCAATTATTCTTGTTATACGATGGAAAAACTGATGTATTTATATTATATTTTATGCTTCAGGCGTTGACTTCTAGTGCCGTAGTTATTCGATGTGGTGGAGAAACGACCTAGAGTGAAGCCTACGTTGCCCGGAATGTAGAAATGACCATCACTTTCACAATGGTTGCAATTATTCTTGTTATACGATGGAAAAACTGTTGTACTTTTATTGTATTTTATGCTTCTGGGGTTGACTTCTAAGTCCCTAGCTATTCGATCTGGCAGAGCAGCGCCCTACAGCGAAACCTAGGTTACCCGGTACGTAGAAATGACCTTTACTTTCACACTGTTTGCAAATATACATTAGATACGATGGGAGAACTGTTGTATTTATATTGTATTTTATGCTTCTGGCGTTGACTTCATAGGCCCTAACTATTCGTTCTGGTGGAGCAACGCTCTAGAGTGAAGCCTAGGTTGCCCTGAACGTAGAAATGACCATTACCTTCACACTGCTTGGAATTATACATTTTATACGATGGAAAAATTGTTGTGCTTATATTGTATGTTATGCCTCTGGCGTTGGCTCCTAATGCCGTAGCTATTCGATGTGGTGGAGCAACGCCCTAGCGTGAAGCCCAGGTTGCCCGGAACGTAGAAATAACCATTACTTCCACACTGTTTGCAATTATTCATTTTATACAAGGGAAAAACTGTTGTATTTATATTTTATTTTATGCTTCTGGCGTTGACTTCCTGGGCCCTAACTATTCTATCTGGAGGAGCAACGCCCTAGAGTGAAGCCTAGGTTGCCCGGAATGCAGAAATGACCATCACTTTGACCCTGGTGGCAATTACTCCTGTTATACGATGGACAAACTGTTGGATTTTTAATGTACTTTATGCTTCTGGCGTTGACTTCTACGGCACTATGCATTCGATCTGGTGGAGCAACGCCCTAGAGTGAAGCCTAGGTTTCCCGGAATGTAGAAATGACCATCACTCTCACACTGGTTGCAATTATTCTTGTTATACGATGGAAAAACTGTTGTATTTATTTTGTATTTAATGCTTCTGGCGTTGACTTCTTAGGCCCTAACTATTCGATTTGGTGGAATAACGCGCTAGGATGAAGCCTAGGTTGCCCGTAACGTAGAAATGACCATAACTTTCATACTGGTTGCAATTATTCCTCTTATACCGTGGAAAAACTGTTGTATTTATATTGTATTTTATGAGTCTGGAGTTGTTTTCTAAGGCCCTAACTATTCGGCCAGGTGGACCAACGCCCTAGAGTGAAGCATAGGTTGCACGGAACGTAGAAATGCCCATTACTTTCACACTGGTTGTAATTATTCCTGTTATACGATGTAATAACTGTTGTATTTTTATTTTATTTTGTGCTTCTGGCGTTGACTTCTAAGGTCCTAGCTATTCGATCTGGTGGAGCAACGCTCTAGAGTGAAGCCTAGGTTGCCCGGAACTTAGAAATGACCATCACCTTCACTCTGGTTGCAATTATTCCCGTTATACGATGGAAAAACTGTGGTGTTTATATTGTATTTTATGCTTCTGGCGTAGGCGTCTTAGGCCCTAACTATTCGATCTGGGGGAGCAACGCCCTAGGGTGAAGCCTAGGTTGCCCGGAACGTAGAAATGACCATAACTTTCATAGTGGTTGCAATTATTCGTTTTATACCGTGGAAAAACTGTTGTATTTATATTGTATTTTATGCGTCTGAAGTTGTTTTCTAAGGCCCTATCTATTCGACCTGGTGGACCAACGCCCTAGAGTGAAGCCTAGGTTGCCCGGAACGTATAAATGACCATAACTTTCACTCTGGTTGCAATTATTCGTTTTATACAATGGAAAAACTGTTCTATTTATTTTGTATTTTATGCTTCGGGCGTTGACTTCTAAGGCCCTAACCATTCGATCGGGTGGAGCAACGCCCTAGAGTGAAGCCTAGGTTACCGGAAACATAGAAATGACCAGTACTTTCACACTGGATGCAGTTATTCCTGTTATACGGTGGAAAAACTGTTGCATTTTTATTGTATTTTATGCCTCTGGCGTTGACTTCTAAGTCCCTAGGTATTCGATCTAGTGGAGCAAGGCCCTAGAGCGAAGCCTAGGTTGCCCAGAACGTAGATATGACCTGTTCTTTCAAACTGGTTGCAATTATTCCTGTTATACTATGGAAAAACTGGTGCATTTTTATTGCATTTTATGCTTCTGCCGTTAAATTCTAAGTCCCTAACTATGCGATCTGGTGGAGCAACGTCCTACAGTTAAGCCTAGGCTGCCGAAAACGTAGAAATGACCATAACTTTCACACTGGTTGCAATTATCCGTTTTATACAATGGAAAAAATGTTCTCTTTATTTTATATTTTATGCTTCGGGCGTTGACATCTAAGGCCCTAACTATTCGATCTGGTGAAGCCACGCCCTAGGGTGAAGCCTAGGTTGCCCGGAACGTAGAAATGACCATTACCTTCACACTTCTTGCAATTATACATTTTATACGATGGAAAAACTGTTGTACTTATGTTGTATTTTGTTCTCCTGGCGTTGAATTCTAAGTACCTAGCTATTCCATCTGGTGGAGCAATGCCCTAGAGTGAAGCCTAGGTCACCCGGAACATAGAAATGACCAGTACTTTCACACTGGTTGCAGCTTTCCTGTTATACGATGGAAAAACTGTTGCATTTTTATTGTATTTTATGCTTCTGGGGTTGACTTCTAGGTCCCTAGCTATTCGATCTGGCGGAGCAGCGCCCTACAGCGAAACCTAGGTTGCCCGGTATGTAGAAATGACCTTTACTTTCACACTGTTTGCAAATATACATTATATACGATGGAAGAGCTGTTGTATTTATATTGTATTTTATGCTTCTGCCATTGACTTCTTAGGCCCTAACTATTCGATCTGGTCGGACAATGCCCTAGAGTGAAGCCTAGGTTGCCCGGGACGTAGAAATGACCATCACCTTCACTCTGGTTGCAGTTATTCATTTTATAAATTGGAAGATCTGTTGTATTTATATTGTTTTTTATAGTTATGGCGTTGACTTCTAAGGCCGTAGCTATTCGATGTGGTGGAGAAACGCCCTAGAGTGAAGCCTAGGTTACCGGGAACGTAAAAATGACCAGTACTTTCACACTGGTTGCAGTTATTCATGTTATACGATGGAAAACCTGTTGCATTTTTATTGTATTTTATGCCTCTGGCGTTGACTTCTAAGTCCCTAGCTATTCGATCTGGTGGAGCAAGTCCTTAGAGCGAAGCCTAGGTTGCCCGGAACGTAGAAATGACCTGTACTTTCACATTGGTTGCAATTATTCCTGTTATACTACGGAAAAACTGTTGCATTTTCATTGTATTTTATGCTTCTGGCGTTAAATTCTAAGTCCCTAACTATGCGATCTGGTGGAGCAACGCCCTACAGTTAAGCCTAGGTTGCCCGGAACGTAGAAATGACCATAACTTTCACACTGGTTGCAATTATTCGTTTTATACAATGGAAAAACTGTTCTATTTATTTTGTATTTTATGCTTCGGGCGTTGACATCTAAGGCCCTAACTATACGATCTGGTGAAGCAACTCTCTAGAGTGAAGCCTAGGTTGCCCGGAACGTAGAAATGACCATTGCCTTCACAGTCCTTGCAATTATACATTTTATACGATGGAAATACTGTTGTACTTTTATTGTATTTTATGCTTCTGGGGTTGACTTCTAAGTCCCTAGCTATTCGATCTGGCAGAGCAGCGCCCTACAGCGAAACCTAGGTTGCCCGGTACGTAGAAATGACCTTTACTTTCACACTGTTTGCAAATATACATTATATACGATGGGAGAGCTGTTGTATTTATATTGTATTTTATGCTTCTGGCGTTGACTTCTTAGGCCCTAACTATTCGATCTGGTCGGACAATGCCCTAGAGTGAAGCCTAGGTTGCCCGGAACGTATAAATGACCATAGCTTTCACACTGGTTGCAATTAATCGTTTTATACAATGGAAAAACTGTTCTATTTATTTTGTATTTTATGCTTCGGGCGTAGACTTCTTAGGCCCGAACTATTCGATCAAGTGGATCGACGCCCTAGAGTGAAGCCTTGGTTGCCCGTATCGTAGAAATGACCATATATTTCACGCTGGTTGCTATTATTCCTCTTATACGATGGAAAGACTGTTGTATTTCTATTGTATTTTATGCTTCTGGCGATGACTTCTTAGGCCCTAACTATTCGATTTGGTGGAGCAACGCCCTAGGGTGAAGCCTAGGTTGCCCGTAACGTAGAAATGACCATAACTTTCATACTGGTTGCAATTATTCGTTTTATACCGTGGAAAAACTGTTGTATTTATATTGTATTTTATGAGTCTGGAGTTGTTTTCTAAGGCCCTAACTATTCGGCCAGGTGGACCAACGCCCTAGAGTGAAGCCTAGGTTGCACGGAACGTAGAAATGCCCATTACTCTCACACTGGTTGTAATTATTCCTGTTATACGATGGAATAAGTCTTGTATTTTTATTTTATTTTGTGCTTCTGGCGTTGACTTCTAAGGTCCTAGCTATTCGATCTGGTGGAGCAACGCTCTAGAGTGAAGCCTAGGTTGCTCGGAACTTAGAAATGACCATCACCTTCACTCTGGTTGCAATTATTCCCGTTATACGATGGAAAAACTGTGGTGTTTATATTGTATTTTATGCTTCTGGCGTAGGCTTCTTCGGCCCTAACTATTCGATCTGGGGGAACCATGCCCTAGACTGAAGCCTAGGTTGCCCGGAACGTAGAAATGACCATCACTTTCACACTGGTTGCAATTATTCCTGTTATACAATGGAAAAACTGTTGTATTTATATGGCTTTTTATAGTTATGGCGTTGACTTCTAAGGCCGCAGCTATCCGATGTGGTGGAGCAACGCCCTAGAGTGAAGCCTAGGTTACCCGGAACGTAGAAATGACCATACCTTTCACACTGGTTGCAATTATTCCTGTTATACAAGGGAAAAACTGTTGTATTTATATTTTATTGTATGCTTCTGGCGTTGACTTCCTGGGCCCTAACTATTCTATCTGGAGGAGCAACGCCCTAGAGTGAAGCCTAGGTTGCCCGGAATGCAGAAATGACCCTAACTTTCACACTGGTTGCAATTATTCGTTTTATACGGTGGCAAAACTGTTGTATTTTTCTTTTATTTTATGCTTCTAGCGTTGACTTCTAGCCCTAGCTATTCGATCTGGTGGAGCAACGCCCTAGAGTGAAGCCTAGGTTGCCCGGGACGTAGAAATGACCATAACTTTCACTCTGGTTGCAATTATTCATTTTACACAATGGAAAGCTGTTCTATTTATTTTGTATTTTATGCTTCGGGCGTTGACATCTAAGGCCCTAACTATTCGATCTGGTGAAGCAACGCTCTAGAGTGAAGCCTAGGTTGCCCGGAACGTAGAAATGACCATTGCCTTCACAGTCCTTGCAATTATACATTTTATACGATGGAAAAACTGTTGTATTATTATTGTATTTTATGCTTCTGGGGTTGACTTCTAAGTCCCTAGCTATTCGATCTGGCGGAGCAGCGCCCTACAGCGAAACCTAGGTTGCCCGGTACGTAGAAATAACCTTTATTTCACACTGTTTGCAAATATACATTATATACGATGGAAGAGCTGTTGCATTTTTATTGTATTTTATGCCTGTGGCGTTGACTTCTAAGTCCCTAGCTATTCGATCTGGTGGAGCAAGTCCCTAGAGCGAAGCCTAGGTTGCCCGGAACGTAGAAATGACCATTACTTCCACACTGTTTGCAATTATTCATTATATACAGAGCAAAAACTGTTGTATTTATATGGCATTTTATGCTTCTGGCATTGACTTCTAAGGCCGGAGATATTCGATGTGGTGGAGCAACGCCCTAGTGTGAAGCCTAGGTTGCCCGGAACGTAGAAATGACCTGTACTTTCACATTGGTTGCAATTATTCCTGTTATACTACGGAAAAACTGTTGCATTTTTATTGTATTTTATGCTTCTGGCGTTAAATTCTAAGTCCCTAACTATGCGATCTGGTGGAGCAACGCCCTACAGTTAAGCCTAGGTTGCCCGGAACGTAGAAATGACCATAACTTTCACACTGGTTGCAATTATTCGTTTTATACAATGGAAAAACTGTTCTATTTATTTTGTATTTTATGCTTCGGGCGTTGACATCTAAGGCCCTAACTATACGATCTGGTGAAGCAACTCTCTAGAGTGAAGCCTAGGTTGCCCGGAACGTAGAAATGACCATTGCCTTCACAGTCCTTGCAATTATACATTTTATACGATGGAAAAACTGTTGTACTTTTATTGTATTTTATGCTTCTGGGGTTGACTTCTAAGTCCCTAGCTATTCGATCTGGCAGAGCAGCGCCCTACAGCGAAACCTAGGTTGCCCGGTACGTAGAAATGACCTTTACTTTCACACTGTTTGCAAATATACATTATATACGATGGGAGAGCTGTTGTATTTATATTGTATTTTATGCTTCTGGCGTTGACTTCTTAGGCCCTAACTATTCGATCTGGTCGGACAATGCCCTAGAGTGAAGCCTAGGTTGCCCGGAACGTATAAATGACCATAGCTTTCACACTGGTTGCAATTAATCGTTTTATACAATGGAAAAACTGTTCTATTTATTTTGTATTTTATGCTTCGGGCGTAGACTTCTTAGGCCCGAACTATTCGATCAAGTGGAACGACGCCCTAGAGTGAAGCCTTGGTTGCCCGTATCGTAGAAATGACCATATATTTCACGCTGGTTGCTATTATTCCTCTTATACGATGGAAAGACTGTTGTATTTCTATTGTATTTTATGCTTCTGGCGATGACTTCTCAGGCCCTAACTATTCGATTTGGTGGAGCAACGCCCTAGGGTGAAGCCTAGGTTGCCCGTAACGTAGAAATGACCATAACTTTCATACTGGTTGCAATTATTCGTTTTATACCGTGGAAAAACTGTTGTATTTATATTGTATTTTATGAGTCTGGAGTTGTTTTCTAAGGCCCTAACTATTCGGCCAGGTGGACCAACGCCCTAGAGTGAAGCCTAGGTTGCACGGAACGTAGAAATGCCCATTACTCTCACACTGGTTGTAATTATTCCTGTTATACGATGGAATAAGTCTTGTATTTTTATTTTATTTTGTGCTTCTGGCGTTGACTTCTAAGGTCCTAGCTATTCGATCTGAAGGAGCAACGCTCTAGAGTGAAGCCTAGGTTGCTCGGAACTTAGAAATGACCATCACCTTCACTCTGGTTGCAATTATTCCCGTTATACGATGGAAAAACTGTGGTGTTTATATTGTATTTTATGCTTCTGGCGTAGGCTTCTTCGGCCCTAACTATTCGATCTGGGGGAACCATGCCCTAGACTGAAGCCTAGGTTGCCCGGAACGTAGAAATGACCATCACTTTCACACTGGTTGCAATTATTCCTGTTATACAATGGAAAAACTGTTGTATTTATATTGCTTTTTATAGTTATGGCGTTGACTTCTAAGGCCGCAGCTATCCGATGTGGAGGAGCAACGCCCTAGAGTGAAGCCTAGGTTACCCGGAACGTAGAAATGACCATACCTTTCACACTGGTTGCAATTATTCCTGTTATACAAGGGAAAAACTGTTGTATTTATATTTTATTTTATGCTTCTGGCGTTGACTTCCTGGGCCCTAACTATTCTATCTGGAGGAGCAACGCCCTAGAGTGAAGCCTAGGTTGCCCGGAATGCAGAAATGACCCTAACTTTCACACTGGTTGCAATTATTCGTTTTATACGGTGGCAAAACTGTTGTATTTTTCTTTTATTTTATGCTTCTAGCGTTGACTTCTAGCCCTAGCTATTCGATCTGGTGGAGCAACGCCCTAGAGTGAAGCCTAGGTTGCCCGGGACGTAGAAATGACCATAACTTTCACTCTGGTTGCAATTATTCATTTTATACAATGGAAAAACTGTTCTATTTATTTTGTATTTTATGCTTCGGGCGTTGACTTCCAAGGCCCTAACCATTCGATCTGGTGGAGCAACGCTCTAGAGTGAAGCCTAGGTTGCCCAGAACGTAGAAATGACCATTACCTTCACACTTCTTGCAATTATACATTTTATACGATGGAAAAACTGTTGTACTTATGTTGTATTTTGTTCTCCTGGCGTTGAATTCTAAGTACCTAGCTATTCTATCTGGTGGAGCAATAACCTAGTGTGAAGCCTAGGTCACCTGGAACATAGAAGTGACCAGTACTTTCACACTGGCTGCAGCTTTCCTGTTACACGATGGAAAAACTGTTGCATTTTTATTGTATTTTATGCTTCTGGGGTTGACTTCTAGGTCCCTAGCTATTCGATCTGGCGGAGCAGCGCCCTACAGCGAAACCTAGGTTGCCCGGTATGTAGAAATGACCTTTACTTTCACACTGTTTGCAAATATACATTATATACGATGGAAGAGCTGTTGTATTTATATTGTATTTTATGCTTCTGCCATTGACTTCTTAGGCCCTAACTATTCGATCTGGTCGGACAATGCCCTAGAGTGAAGCCTAGGTTGCCCAGGACGTAGAAATGACCATCACCTTCACTCTGGTTGCAGTTATTCATTTTATACAATGGAAGATCTGTTGTATTTATATTGTTTTTTATAGTTATGGCGTTGACTTCTAAGGCCGTAGCTATTCGATGTGGTGGAGAAACGCCCTAGAGTGAAGCCTAGGTTACCGGGAACATAAAAATGACCAGTACTTTCACACTGGTTGCAGTTATTCATGTTATACGATGGAAAACCTGTTGCATTTTTATTGTATTTTATGCCTCTGGCGTTGACTTCTAAGTCCCTAGCTATTCGATCTGGTGGAGCAAGTCCTTAGAGCGAAGCCTAGGTTGCCCGGAACGTAGAAATAACCTGTACTTTCACATTGGTTGCATTTATTCCTGCTATACTATGGAAAAACTGTTGCATTTTTATTGTATTTTATGCTTCTGGCGTTAAATTCTAAGTCCCTAACCATGCGATCTGGTTGAGCAACGCCCTACAGTTAAGCCTAGGTTGCCCGGAACGTAGAAATGACCATAACCTTCACACTGGTTGCAATTATTCGTTTTATACAATGGAAAAACTGTTCTATTTATTTTGTATTTTATGCTTCGGGCGTTGACATCTAAGGCCCTAACTATTCGATCTGGTGAAGCAACGCTCTAGAGTGAAGCCTAGGTTGCCCGGAACGTAGAAATGACCATTGCCTTCACAGTCCTTGCAATTATACATTTTATACGATGGAAAAACTGTTGTATTTTTATTGTATTTTATGCTTCTGGGGTTGACTTCTAAGTCCCTAGCTATTCGATCTGGTGAAGCAACGCTCTAGAGTGAAGCCTAGGTTGCCCGGAACGTAGAAATGACCATTGCCTTCACAGTCCTTGCAATTATACATTTTATACGATGGAAAAACTGTTGTATTTTTATTGTATTTTATGCTTCTGGGGTTGACTTCTAAGTCCCTAGCTATTCGATCTGGCGGAGCAGCGCCCTACAGCGAAACCTAGGTTGCCCGGTACGTAGAAATAACCTTTATTTCACACTGTTTGCAAATATACATTATATACGATGGAAGAGCTGTTGCATTTTTATTGTATTTTATGCCTGTGGCGTTGACTTCTAAGTCCCTAGCTATTCGATCTGGTGGAGCAAGTCCCTAGAGCGAAGCCTAGGTTGCCCGGAACGTAGAAATGACCATTACTTCCACACTGTTTGCAATTATTCATTATATACAGAGCAAAAACTGTTGTATTTATATGGCATTTTATGCTTCTGGCATTGACTTCTAAGGCCGGAGATATTCGATGTGGTGGAGCAACGCCCTAGTGTGAAGCCTAGGTTGCCCGGAACGTAGAAATGACCTGTACTTTCACATTGGTTGCAATTATTCCTGTTATACTACGGAAAAACTGTTGCATTTTTATTGTATTTTATGCTTCTGGCGTTAAATTCTAAGTCCCTAACTATGCGATCTGGTGGAGCAACGCCCTACAGTTAAGCCTAGGTTGCCCGGAACGTAGAAATGACCATAACTTTCACACTGGTTGCAATTATTCGTTTTATACAATGGAAAAACTGTTCTATTTATTTTGTATTTTATGCTTCGGGCGTTGACATCTAAGGCCCTAACTATACGATCTGGTGAAGCAACTCTCTAGAGTGAAGCCTAGGTTGCCCGGAACGTAGAAATGACCATTGCCTTCACAGTCCTTGCAATTATACATTTTATACGATGGAAAAACTGTTGTACTTTTATTGTATTTTATGCTTCTGGGGTTGACTTCTAATTCCCTAGCTATTCGATCTGGCAGAGCAGCGCCCTACAGCGAAACCTAGGTTGCCCGGTACGTAGAAATGACCTTTACTTTCACACTGTTTGCAAATATACATTATATACGATGGGAGAGCTGTTGTATTTATATTGTATTTTATGCTTCTGGCGTTGACTTCTTAGGGCCTAACTATTCGATCTGGTCGGACAATGCCCTAGAGTGAAGCCTAGGTTGCCCGGAACGTATAAATGACCATAGCTTTCACACTGGTTGCAATTATTCGTTTTATACAATGGAAAAACTGTTCTATTTATTTTGTATTTTATGCTTCGGGCGTAGACTTCTTAGGCCCGAACTATTCGATCAAGTGGAACGACGCCCTAGAGTGAAGCCTTGGTTGCCCGTATCGTAGAAATGACCATATATTTCACGCTGGTTGCTATTATTCCTCTTATACGATGGAAAGACTGTTGTATTTCTATTGTATTTTATGCTTCTGGCGATGACTTCTTAGGCCCTAACTATTCGATTTGGTGGAGCAACGCCCTAGGGTGAAGCCCAGGTTGCCCGTAACGTAGAAACGACCATAACTTTCATACTGGTTGCAATTATTCGTTTTATACCGTGGAAAAACTGTTGTATTTATATTGTATTTTATGAGTCTGGAGTTGTTTTCTAAGGCCCTAACTATTCGGCCAGGTGGGCCAACGCCCTAGAGTGAAGCCTAGGTTGCACGGAACGTAGAAATGCCCATTACTCTCACACTGGTTGTAATTATTCCTGTTATACGATGGAATAAGTCTTGTATTTTTATTTTATTTTGTGCTTCTGGCGTTGACTTCTAAGGTCCTAGCTATTCGATCTGGTGGAGCAACGCTCTAGAGTGAAGCCTAGGTTGCTCGGAACTTAGAAATGACCATCACCTTCACTCTGGTTGCAATTATTCCCGTTATACGATGGAAAAACTGTGGTGTTTATATTGTATTTTATGCTTCTGGCGTAGGCTTCTTCGGCCCTAACTATTCGATCTGGGGGAACCATGCCCTAGACTGAAGCCTAGGTTGCCCGGAACGTAGAAATGACCATCACTTTCACACTGGTTGCAATTATTCCTGTTATACAATGGAAAAACTGTTGTATTTATATTGCTTTTTATAGTTATGGCGTTGACTTCTAAGGCCGCAGCTATCCGATGTGGTGGAGCAACGCCCTAGAGTGAAGCCTAGGTTACCCGGAACGTAGAAATGACCATACCTTTCACACTGGTTGCAATTATTCCTGTTATACAAGGGAAAAACTGTTGTATTTATATTTTATTGTATGCTTCTGGCGTTGACTTCCTGGGCCCTAACTATTCTATCTGGAGGAGCAACGCCCTAGAGTGAAGCCTAGGTTGCCCGGAATGCAGAAATGACCCTAACTTTCACACTGGTTGCAATTATTCGTTTTATACAATGGAAAAACTGTTCTATTTATTTTGCATTTTATGCTTCGGGCGTTGACATCTAAGGCCCTAACTATTCGATCTGGTGAAGCAACGCTCTAGAGTGAAGCCTAGGTTGCCCGGAACGTAGAAATGACCATTGCCTTCACAGTCCTTGCAATTATACATTTTATACGATGGAAAAACTGTTGTATTTTTATTGTATTTTATGCTTCTGGGGTTGACTTCTAAGTCCCTAGCTATTCGATCTGGCGGAGCAGCGCCCTACAGCGAAACCTAGGTTGCCCGGTACGTAGAAATAACCTTTATTTCACACTGTTTGCAAATATACATTATATACGATGGAAGAGCTGTTGCATTTTTATTGTATTTTATGCCTGTGGCGTTGACTTCTAAGACCCTAGCTATTCGATCTGGTGGAGCAAGTCCCTAGAGCGAAGCCTAGGTTGCCCGGAACGTAGAAATGACCATTACTTCCACACTGTTTGCAATTATTCATTATATACAGAGCAAAAACTGTTGTATTTATATGGCATTTTATGCTTCTGGCATTGACTTCTAAGGCCGGAGATATTCGATGTGGTGGAGCAACGCCCTAGTGTGAAGCCTAGGTTGCCCGGAACGTAGAAATGACCTGTACTTTCACATTGGTTGCAATTATTCCTGTTATACTACGGAAAAACTGTTGCATTTTTATTGTATTTTATGCTTCTGGCGTTAAATTCTAAGTCCCTAACTATGCGATCTGGTGGAGCAACGCCCTACAGTTAAGCCTAGGTTGCCCGGAACGTAGAAATGACCATAACTTTCACACTGGTTGCAATTATTCGTTTTATACAATGGAAAAACTGTTCTATTTATTTTGTATTTTATGCTTCGGGCGTTGACATCTAAGGCCCTAACTATACGATCTGGTGAAGCATCTCTCTAGAGTGAAGCCTAGGTTGCCCGGAACGTAGAAATGACCATTGCCTTCACAGTCCTTGCAATTATACATTTTATACGATGGAAAAACTGTTGTACTTTTATTGTATTTTATGCTTCTGGGGTTGACTTCTAAGTCCCTAGCTATTCGATCTGGCAGAGCAGCGCCCTACAGCGAAACCTAGGTTGCCCGGTACGTAGAAATGACCTTTACTTTCACACTGTTTGCAAATATACATTATATACGATGGGAGAGCTGTTGCATTTATATTGTATTTTATGCTTCTGGCGTTGACTTCTTAGGCCCTAACTATTCGATCTGGTCGGACAATGCCCTAGAGTGAAGCCTAGGTTGCCCGGAACGTATAAATGACAATAGCTTTCACACTGGTTGCAATTATTCGTTTTATACAATGGAAAAACTGTTCTATTTATTTTGTATTTTATGCTTCGGGCGTAGACTTCTTAGGCCCGAACTATTCGATCAAGTGGAACGACGCCCTAGAGTGAAGCCTTGGTTGCCCGTATCGTAGAAATGACCATATATTTCACGCTGGTTGCTATTATTCCTCTTATACGATGGAAAGACTGTTGTATTTCTATTGTATTTTATGCTTCTGGCGATGACTTCTTAGGCCCTAACTATTCGATTTGGTGGAGCAACGCCCTAGGGTGAAGCCTAGGTTGCCCGTAACGTAGAAATGACCATAACTTTCATACTGGTTGCAATTATTCGTTTTATACCGTGGAAAAACTGTTGTATTTATATTGTATTTTATGAGTCTGGAGTTGTTTTCTAAGGCCCTAACTATTCGGCCAGGTGGACCAACGCCCTAGAGTGAAGCCTAGGTTGCACGGAACGTAGAAATGCCCATTACTCTCACACTGGTTGTAATTATTCCTGTTATACGATGGAATAAGTCTTGTATTTTTATTTTATTTTGTGCTTCTGGCGTTGACTTCTAAGGTCCTAGCTATTCGATCTGGTGGAGCAACGCTCTAGAGTGAAGCCTAGGTTGCTCGGAACTTAGAAATGACCATCACCTTCACTCTGGTTGCAATTATTCCCGTTATACGATGGAAAAACTGTGGTGTTTATATTGTATTTTATGCTTCTGGCGTAGGCTTCTTCGGCCCTAACTATTCGATCTGGGGGAACCATGCCCTAGACTGAAGCCTAGGTTGCCCGGAACGTAGAAATGACCATCACTTTCACACTGGTTGCAATTATTCCTGTTATACAATGGAAAAACTGTTGTATTTATATTGCTTTTTATAGTTATGGCGTTGACTTCTAAGGCCGCAGCTATCCGATGTGGTGGAGCAACGCCCTAGAGTGAAGCCTAGGTTACCCGGAACGTAGAAATGACCATACCTTTCACACTGGTTGCAATTATTCCTGTTATACAAGGGAAAAACTGTTGTATTTATATTTTATTGTATGCTTCTGGCGTTGACTTCCTGGGCCCTAACTATTCTATCTGGAGGAGCAACGCCCTAGAGTGAAGCCTAGGTTGCCCGGAATGCAGAAATGACCCTAACTTTCACACTGGTTGCAATTATTCGTTTTATACAATGGAAAAACTGTTCTATTTATTTTGTATTTTATGCTTCGGGCGTTGACATCTAAGGCCCTAACTATTCGATCTGGTGAAGCAACGCTCTAGAGTGAAGCCTAGGTTGCCCGGAACGTAGAAATGACCATTGCCTTCACAGTCCTTGCAATTATACATTTTATACGATGGAAAAACTGTTGTATTTTTATTGTATTTTATGCTTCTGGGGTTGACTTCTAAGTCCCTAGCTATTCGATCTGGCGGAGCAGCGCCCTACAGCGAAACCTAGGTTGCCCGGTACGTAGAAATAACCTTTATTTCACACTGTTTGCAAATATACATTATATACGATGGAAGAGCTGTTGCATTTTTATTGTATTTTATGCCTGTGGCGTTGACTTCTAAGTCCCTAGCTATTCGATCTGGTGGAGCAAGTCCCTAGAGCGAAGCCTAGGTTGCCCGGAACGTAGAAATGACCATTACTTCCACACTGTTTGCAATTATTCATTATATACAGAGCAAAAACTGTTGTATTTATATGGCATTTTATATTTCTGGCATTGACTTCTAAGGCCCGAGATATTCGATGTGGTGGAGCAACGCCCTAGTGTGAAGCCTAGGTTGCCCGGAACGTAGAAATGACCTGTACTTTCACATTGGTTGCAATTATTCCTGTTATACTACGGAAAAACTGTTGCATTTTTATTGTATTTTATGCTTCTGGCGTTAAATTCTAAGTCCCTAACTATGCGATCTGGTGGAGCAACGCCCTACAGTTAAGCCTAGGTTGCCCGGAACGTAGAAATGACCATAACTTTCACACTGGTTGCAATTATTCGTTTTATACAATGGAAAAACTGTTCTATTTATTTTGTATTTTATGCTTCGGGCGTTGACATCTAAGGCCCTAACTATACGATCTGGTGAAGCAACTCTCTAGAGTGAAGCCTAGGTTGCCCGGAACGTAGAAATGACCATTGCCTTCACAGTCCTTGCAATTATACATTTTATACGATGGAAAAACTGTTGTACTTTTATTGTATTTTATGCTTCTGGGGTTGACTTCTAAGTCCCTAGCTATTCGATCTGGCAGAGCAGCGCCCTACAGCGAAACCTAGGTTGCCCGGTACGTAGAAATGACCTTTACTTTCACACTGTTTGCAAATATACATTATATACGATGGGAGAGCTGTTGCATTTATATTGTATTTTATGCTTCTGGCGTTGACTTCTTAGGCCCTAACTATTCGATCTGGTCGGACAATGCCCTAGAGTGAAGCCTAGGTTGCCCGGAACGTATAAATGACAATAGCTTTCACACTGGTTGCAATTATTCGTTTTATACAATGGAAAAACTGTTCTATTTATTTTGTATTTTATGCTTCGGGCGTAGACTTCTTAGGCCCGAACTATTCGATCAAGTGGAACGACGCCCTAGAGTGAAGCCTTGGTTGCCCGTATCGTAGAAATGACCATATATTTCACGCTGGTTGCTATTATTCCTCTTATACGATGGAAAGACTGTTGTATTTCTATTGTATTTTATGCTTCTGGCGATGACTTCTTAGGCCCTAACTATTCGATTTGGTGGAGCAACGCCCTAGGGTGAAGCCTAGGTTGCCCGTAACGTAGAAATGACCATAACTTTCATACTGGTTGCAATTATTCGTTTTATACCGTGGAAAAACTGTTGTATTTATATTGTATTTTATGAGTCTGGAGTTGTTTTCTAAGGCCCTAACTATTCGGCCAGGTGGACCAACGCCCTAGAGTGAAGCCTAGGTTGCACGGAACGTAGAAATGCCCATTACTCTCACACTGGTTGTAATTATTCCTGTTATACGATGGAATAAGTCTTGTATTTTTATTTTATTTTGTGCTTCTGGCGTTGACTTCTAAGGTCCTAGCTATTCGATCTGGTGGAGCAACGCTCCAGAGTGAAGCCTAGGTTGCTCGGAACTTAGAAATGACCATCACCTTCACTCTGGTTGCAATTATTCCCGTTATACGATGGAAAAACTGTGGTGTTTATATTGTATTTTATGCTTCTGGCGTAGGCTTCTTCGGCCCTAACTATTCGATCTGGGGGAACCATGCCCTAGACTGAAGCCTAGGTTGCCCGGAACGTAGAAATGACCATCACTTTCACACTGGTTGCAATTATTCCTGTTATACAATGGAAAAACTGTTGTATTTATATTGCTTTTTATAGTTATGGCGTTGACTTCTAAGGCCGCAGCTATCCGATGTGGTGGAGCAACGCCCTAGAGTGAAGCCTAGGTTACCCGGAACGTAGAAATGACCATACCTTTCACACTGGTTGCAATTATTCCTGTTATACAAGGGAAAAACTGTTGTATTTATATTTTATTGTATGCTTCTGGCGTTGACTTCCTGGGCCCTAACTATTCTATCTGGAGGAGCAACGCCCTAGAGTGAAGCCTAGGTTGCCCGGAATGCAGAAATGACCCTAACTTTCACACTGGTTGCAATTATTCGTTTTATACAATGGAAAAACTGTTCTATTTATTTTGTATTTTATGCTTCGGGCGTTGACATCTAAGGCCCTAACTATTCGATCTGGTGAAGCAACGCTCTAGAGTGAAGCCTAGGTTGCCCGGAACGTAGAAATGACCATTGCCTTCACAGTCCTTGCAATTATACATTTTATACGATGGAAAAACTGTTGTATTTTTATTGTATTTTATGCTTCTGGGGTTGACTTCTAAGTCCCTAGCTATTCGATCTGGCGGAGCAGCGCCCTACAGCGAAACCTAGGTTGCCCGGTACGTAGAAATAACCTTTATTTCACACTGTTTGCAAATATACATTATATACGATGGAAGAGCTGTTGCATTTTTATTGTATTTTATGCCTGTGGCGTTGACTTCTAAGTCCCTAGCTATTCGATCTGGTGGAGCAAGTCCCTAGAGCGAAGCCTAGGTTGCCCGGAACGTAGAAATGACCATTACTTCCACACTGTTTGCAATTATTCATTATATACAGAGCAAAAACTGTTGTATTTATATGGCATTTTATATTTCTGGCATTGACTTCTATGGCCGGAGATATTCGATGTGGTGGAGCAACGCCCTAGTGTGAAGCCTAGGTTGCCCGGAACGTAGAAATGACCATAACTTTCACTCTGGTTGCAATTATTCATTTTATACAATGGAAAAACTGTTCTATTTATTTTGTATTTTATGCTTCGGGCGTTGACTTCCAAGACCCTAACCATTCGATCTGGTGGAGCAACGCTCTAGAGTGAAGCCTAGGTTGCCCAGAACGTAGAAATGACCATTACCTCCACACTTCTTGCAATTATACATTTTATACGATGGAAAAACTGCTGTACTTATGTTGTATTTTGTTCTCCTGGCGTTGAATTCTAAGTACCTAGCTATTCTATCTGGTGGAGCAATAACCTAGTGTGAAGCCTAGGTCACCTGGAACATAGAAGTGACCAGTACTTTCACACTGGCTGCAGCTTTCCTGTCACACGATGGAAAAACTGTTGCAGTTTTATTGTATTTTATGCTTCTGGGGTTGACTTCTAGGTCCCTAGCTATTCGATCTGGCGGAGCAGCGCCCTACAGCGAAACCTAGGTTGCCCGGTATGTAGAAATGACCTTTACTTTCACACTGTTTGCAAATATACATTATATACGATGGAAGAGCTGTTGTATTTATATTGTATTTTATGCTTCTGCCATTGACTTCTTAGGCCCTAACTATTCGATCTGGTCGGACAATGCCCTAGAGTGAAGCCTAGGTTGCCCAGGACGTAGAAATGACCATCACCTTCACTCTGGTTGCAGTTATTCATTTTATACAATGGAAGATTTGTTGTATTTATATTGTTTTTTATAGTTATGGCGTTGACTTCTAAGGCCGTAGCTATTCGATGTGGTGGAGAAACGCCCTAGAGTGAAGCCTAGGTTACCGGGAACATAAAAATGACCAGTACTTTCACACTGGTTGCAGTTATTCATGTTATACGATGGAAAACCTGTTGCATTTTTATTGTATTTTATGCCTCTGGCGTTGACTTCTAAGTCCCTAGCTATTCGATCTGGTGGCGCAAGTCCTTAGAGCGAAGCCTAGGTTGCCCGGAACGTAGAAATGACCTGTACTTTCACATTGGTTGCAATTATTCCTGCTATACTATGGAAAAACTGTTGCATTTTTATTGTATTTTATGCTTCTGGCGTTAAATTCTAAGTCCCTAACCATGCGATCTGGTGGAGCAACGCCCTACAGTTAAGCCTAGGTTGCCCGGAACGTAGAAATGACCATAACCTTCACACTGGTTGCAATTATTCGTTTTATACAATGGAAAAACTGTTCTATTTATTTTGTATTTTATGCTTCGGGCGTTGACATCTAAGGCCCTAACTATTCGATCTGGTGAAGCAACGCTCTAGAGTGAAGCCTAGGTTGCCCGGAACGTAGAAATGACCATTGCCTTCACAGTCCTTGCAATTATACATTTTATACGATGGAAAAACTGTTGTATTTTTATTGTATTTTATGCTTCTGGGGTTGCCTTCTAAGTCCCTAGCTATTCGATCTGGCGGAGCAGCGCCCTACAGCGAAACCTAGGTTGCCCGGTACGTAGAAATAACCTTTATTTCACACTGTTTGCAAATATACATTATATACGATGGAAGAGCTGTTGCATTTTTATTGTGTTTTATGCCTGTGGCGTTGACTTCTAAGTCCCTAGCTATTCGATCTGGTGGAGCAAGTCCCTAGAGCGAAGCCTAGGTTGCCCGGAACGTAGAAATGACCATTACTTCCACACTGTTTGCAATTATTCATTATATACAGAGCAAAAACTGTTGTATTTATATGGCATTTTATGCTTCTGGCATTGACTTCTAAGGCCGGAGATATTCGATGTGGTGGAGCAACGCCCTAGTGTGAAGCCTAGGTTGCCCGGAACGTAGAAATGACCATTGCCTTCACAGTCCTTGCAATTATACATTTTATACGATGGAAAAACTGTTGTACTTTTATTGTATTTTATGCTTCTGGGGTTGACTTCTAAGTCCCTAGCTATTCGATCTGGCAGAGCAGCGCCCTACAGCGAAACCTAGGTTGCCCGGTACGTAGAAATGACCTTTACTTTCACACTGTTTGCAAATATACATTATATACGATGGGAGAGCTGTTGTATTTATATTGTATTTTATGCTTCTGGCGTTGACTTCTTAGGCCCTAACTATTCGATCTGGTCGGACAATGCCCTAGAGTGAAGCCTAGGTTCCCCGGAACGTATAAATGACCATAGCTTTCACACTGGTTGCAATTATTCGTTTTATACAATGGAAAAACTGTTCTATTTATTTTGTATTTTATGCTTCAGGCGTAGACTTCTTAGGCCCGAACTATTCGATCAAGTGGAACGACGCCCTAGAGTGAAGCCTTGGTTGCCCGTATCGTAGAAATGACCATATATTTCACGCTGGTTGCTATTATTCCTCTTATACGATGGAAAGACTGTTGTATTTCTATTGTATTTTATGCTTCTGGCGATGACTTCTTAGGCCCTAACTATTCGATTTGGTGGAGCAACGCCCTAGGGTGAAGCCTAGGTTGCCCGTAACGTAGAAATGACCATAACTTTCATACTGGTTGCAATTATTCGTTTTATACCGTGGAAAAACTGTTGTATTTATATTGTATTTTATGAGTCTGGAGTTGTTTTCTAAGGCCCTAACTATTCGGCCAGGTGGACCAACGCCCTAGAGTGAAGCCTAGGTTGCACGGAACGTAGAAATGCCCATTACTCTCACACTGGTTGTAATTATTCCTGTTATACGATGGAATAAGTCTTGTATTTTTATTTTATTTTGTGCTTCTGGCGTTGACTTCTAAGGTCCTAGCTATTCGATCTGGTGGAGCAACGCTCTAGAGTGAAGCCTAGGTTGCTCGGAACTTAGAAATGACCATCACCTTCACTCTGGTTGCAATTATTCCCGTTATACGATGGAAAAACTGTGGTGTTTATATTGTATTTTATGCTTCTGGCGTAGGCTTCTTCGGCCCTAACTATTCGATCTGGGGGAACCATGCCCTAGACTGAAGCCTAGGTTGCCCGGAACGTAGAAATGACCATCACTTTCACACTGGTTGCAATTATTCCTGTTATACAATGGAAAAACTGTTGTATTTATATTGCTTTTTATAGTTATGGCGTTGACTTCTAAGGCCGCAGCTATCCGATGTGGTGGAGCAACGCCCTAGAGTGAAGCCTAGGTTACCCGGAACGTAGAAATGACCATACCTTTCACACTGGTTGCAATTATTCCTGTTATACAAGGGAAAAACTGTTGTATTTATATTTTATTTTATGCTTCTGGCGTTGACTTCCTGGGCCCTAACTATTCTATCTGGAGGAGCAACGCCCTAGAGTGAAGCCTAGGTTGCCCGGAATGCAGAAATGACCATCACTTTGACACTGGTGGCAATTACTCCTGTTATACGATGGAAAATCTGTTGTATCTATTTTGTATTTTATGCTTCTGGCGTTGACTTCTTATGTCCTAACTATTGGATCTGGTGGAACAACGACCTAGGGTGAAGCCTAGGTTGCGCGGAACGTAGAAATGACCATAATATTCATACGGATTGCAATTATTCGTTTTGTACGATGGAAAAGCTGTTGTATTTATATTGTATTTTATGCTTCTGGCGTTGTCTTCTTAGGCCCTAACTATTCGATCTGGTGGAACAACGCCCTAGAGTGAAGCCTAGGTTGCCCGGAACGCAGAAATGACCTTTGCTTTCACACTGTTTGCAAATATACATTATATACGATGGAAAAGCTGTTGTATTTATATTGTATTTTATGCTTCTGGCATTGACTTCTTATGCCCTAACTATTGGATCGGGTGGAGCAACGCCCTAGAGTGAAGCCTAGGTTGCCCGGAACGTAGAAATGACCCTTACCTTCACAATGCTTGCAATTACTCCTGTTATACGATGGAAAGACTGTTGTATTTTTCTAATACTTTATGCTTCTGGCGTTGACTTCTTAGGCCCTAACTATTCGATCTGGTGGTGCAACGACCTAGAGTGAAGCCTAGGTTGCCCGGAACGTAGAAATGACCCTTATTTTCACAGAGTTTGCAATTACTCATTTTATACGATGGAAAAACTGTTTTATTTATATTGTATTTTATGCCTCTGGCGTTGACTTCTTAGGCCCCAACTATTCGATCTGGAGGACCAACGCCCCAGTGTGAAGCCCAGGTCGCCCGGAACGTAGAAGTGACCGTCACTTTCACTCTGGTTGCAACTACTCCTGTTATACGATGGAAAAACTGATGTATTTTTATTGTATATTATGCTTCGGGCGATGACTTCTAAGGCCCTAGCTATTCGAAATGGTGGAGCAACGCCCTAGGGTGAAGCCTAGGTTGCGCGGAACGTAGAAATGACCGTTACTTTCACAATGTTTGCAATTATTCGTTTTATACGATGGAAAAACTGTTCCATTTATTTTGTATTTTATGCTTCGGGCGCTGACTTCTTAGGACCTAACTTTTCGATCTGGTGGAGCAACGCCCTAGAGTGAAGCCTAGCTTGCCCGGAACGTAGAGATGAACATTACCTTAACACTGGTTGCAATTATTCGTTTTATACGATAGAAAGACTGTTGTATTTATTGTGTATTTTATGCTTCTGGCGTTGATTTTTAAGGCCCTAACTATTCGATGTGGTGGAGCAACGCCCTAGAGTGAAGCCTAGGTTGCCCGGAACGTAGAAATGACCATAGCTTTCACACTGGATGCAATTATTCCTGTTATACAAGGGAAAAACTATTGTATTTATATTGTATTTTATGCTTTTGGCGTTGACTTCTTAGGCCCTAACTAGTCGATCTGGTGGAACTACGCCATAGAGTGAAGCCTAGATTGCACTGAACGTAGAAATGACCTTTGCTTTCACACTGTTTGCAAATATACATTATATACGATGGAAAAGCTGTTGTATTTATATTGTATTTTATGCTTCTGGCATTGACTTCTTATGCCCTAACTATTCTATCTGGTGGAGCAACGCCCTAGAGTGAAGCCCAGGTTGCCCGGAACGTAGAAATGACCTTTACATTTACACTGTTTGCAAATATACATTTTATACGATGGAAAAACTGTTGTATTTATATTGTATTTTATGCTTCTGACATTGACTTCTGAGGCCCTAACTATTCGATGTGGTGGAGCAACGCCCTAGAGTGAAGCCTAGGCTGCCCGGAACGTAGAAATGACCATAGCTTTCACACTGGTTGCAATTATTCCTGTTATACAAGGGAAAAACTGTTGTATTTATATTGTATTTTATGCTTCTGGCGTTGACTTCTCAGGCCCTAACTATTCGATCGGGTGGAGCAACGCCCTAGAGTGAAGCCTAGGTCGCCCGGAACGTAGAAATGACCATTACCTTCACACTGTTTGCGATTATTCATTTTATGCGATGGAAAAGATGTTGTATTTATATTGTATTTTATGCTTCTGGAGTTGACTTCTAAGGCCGCAGCTATTCGATGTGATGGAGCACCGCCCAAGGGTGAAGCCTAGGTTGCCCGGAACGTAGAAATGACCATTACTTTCACACTGGTTGCAATTATTCCTTTTATACGATGGAACAACTGATGTATTTTTAATGTATTTTATGCTTCTGGCGTTGACTTCTAAGTCCCTAGCTATTCGATCTGGTGGAACAACGCCCTCAAGCGAAGCCTGGGTTGCCCGGAACGTAGAAATGACCTGTACTTTCACACTGGTTGCAATTATTCCTGTTATACGATGGAAAAACTGTTGTACTTGTGCTGTATTTTATGCTTCTAGCGTTGAATTCTAAGTCCCTAACTACTCGATCTGGTGGAGCAACGCCCAAGAGTGAAGCCTAGGTTGCCTCGAACGTAGAAATGACCGTTACTTTCACAATGTTTGCAAATATACATTATATACGATGGAAAAGCTGTTGTATTTATAATGTATTTTATGCTTCTGGCGTTGACTTCTTAGACCCTAACTATTTGATCTGGTGGATCACCGCCCTGTAGTGAAGCCTAGGTTGCCCGGAACGTAGAAATGACCATAGCTTTCATACTGGTTGCAATTATTCGTTTTATACGATGGAAAAACTGTTGTATTTTTATTTAATTTTATGCTTCTGGCGTTGACTTCTAAGTCCCTAGCTATTCGATCTGGTGGAGCAACGCCCTAGAGTGAAGCCTAGGCTGCCCGGAACGTAGAAATGACCATCACCTTCACTCTGGTCGCAATTATTCCTGTTATACGATGGAAAAACTGTTGTATTTATATTATATTTTATGCTTCAGGCGTTGAGTTCTGAGGCCGTAGCTATTCGGTGTGGTGGAGCAACGCCCTAGAGTGAAGCCTAGGTTGCCCGGAACGTATAAATGACCATTACTTCCACACTGTTAGCAATTATTCATATTATACAGTGGAAAAACTGTTGTATTTATATTGTATTTTATGCTTCTGGCATTGACTTCTGAGGCCCTGACTATTCGATGTGGTGGAGCAACACCCTAGAGTGAAGCCTAGGTTGCCCGGAACGTAGAAATGACCATAGCTTTCACACTGGTTGCAATTATTCCTGTTATACAAGGGAAAAACTATTGAATTTATATTGTATTTTATGCTTCTGCCGTTGACTTCTTAGGCCCTAACTATTCGATCTGGTGGAGCAACGCCCTACAGTTAAGCCTAGGTTGCCCGGAACGCAGAAATGACCTTTGCTATCACACTGTTTGCAAATATACATTATATACGATGGAAAAGCTGTTGTATTTATATTGTATTTTATGCTTCTGGCGCTGACTTCTTATGCCCTAACTATTCGATCTGGTGGAACAACGCCCTAGAGTGAAGCCCAGGTTGCCCGGAACGTAGAAATGACCTTTACTTTTACACTGTTTGCAAATATACATTTTGTACGATGGAAAAACTGTTGTATTTATATTGTATTTGATGCTTCTGACATTGACTTCTGAGGCCCTAACTATTCGATCTGGTGGAGAAACGCCCTAGAGTGAAGCCTAGGTTGCCCGGAACGTAGAAAGGACCAGTACTTTCACACTGGTTGCAGTTATTCCTGATTATACAATGGAAAAACTGATGCATTTTTATAGTATTTTATGCTTCTGGCGTTGTATTCAAAGTCCGTAACTATTCGATCTGGTGGACGAACGCCCTGGAGTTAAGCCAAGGTTGCCCGGTACGTAGAAATGACCATAACTTTAATACTGGTTGCAATTATTCGTTCTATACAATGAAAAAACTGTTCTATTGATTTTGTATTTCATGATTCGGGCGTTGGCTTCTAAGGCCCTAACTATTCGATCTGGTGGTGCAACGCCCTACAGTTAAGCCTAGGTTGCCCGGAACGTAGAAATGACCTTTGCTTTCACACTGTTTGCAAATATACATTATATACGATGGAAAAGCTGTTGTATTTATATTGTATTTTATGCTTCTGGCGTTGACTTCTTAGGCCCTAACTATTCTATCTGGTGGAACAACGCCCTTAAGCGAAGCCTAGGATGCCCAGAACGTAGAAATGACCTGTACTTTCACACTGGTTGCAATTATTCCTGTTATACGATGGAAAAACTGTTGTATTTTTATTGTAATTTATGCTTCTGGCGTTGACTTCTAAGTCCCTTGCTATTCGATCTGGTGGAGCAACGCCCTAGAGCGAAACCTAGGTTGCCCGGAACGTAGAAATGACCATTACCTTCACACTGCTTGCAATTCTACATTTTATACGATGGAAAAACTGTTATACTTATGTTGTATTTTATTCTTCTGATGTTGAATTCTATGTCCCTAGCTATTCGATCTGGTGGAGGAACGCCCTAGAGTGAAGTCTAGGTTAGCCGGAACATAGAAATGACCAGTACTTTCACACTGGTTGCAGCTTTCCTGTTATACGATGGAAAAACTGTTGCATTTTTATTGTATTTTATGCTTCTGGCGTTGTATTCAAAGTCCCTAACTATTCGATCTGGTGGAGCAATGCCTCAGAGTTAAGTCTAGGATGCCCGGAACGTAGAAATGGCCATTACTTTCACACTGGTTGCAATTATTCGTTTTATACGATGGAAAACCTGTTGTATTTATTTTGTATTTGGTCTTTCTGGCGTTGACTTCTTAAGCCCTAACTATTGAATGTGGTGGACCAACGCCCTAGAGTGAAGCCTAGGTTGCCCGGAACGTAGAAATGACCATATCTTTCAAACTGGTTGCAATTATGCCAGTTATACGATGGTAAAACTGTTGTATTTTTATTGTATTTTATGCGTATGGAGTTGCTTTCTAAGGCCCCAACAATTCGACCTGGTGGTGCAACGCCCTAGAGTGAAGTCTAGGTTGCACGGAACGTAGAAATACCCGTTTCTTTCACACTGGTTGTAATTATTCCTGTTATACGATGGAATAACTGCTCTATTTATTTTGTATTTCATGCTTCGGGCGTTGACTTCTAGGGCCCTAACTATTCGATCTTGTGGAGCAACGCCCTAGAGTGATGCCTAGATTGCCCGAAACGTATAAATGACCATTTCTTTCACACTGGTTGCAATTATGCCAGTCATACGATGGTAAAACTGTTGTATTTTTATTGTATTTTATGCTTCTGGCGTTGTATTCAAAGTCCCTAACTACTCGATCTGGTGGAACATGCCCTAGAGTTAAGCCTAGTTTGCCCGGAAAGTAGAAATGACCATAACTTTCACACCGTTTGCAATCATTCATTTTATACGATCTAAAACCTGTTGTATTTATTTTGTATTTGGTGCTTCTGGCGTTGACTTCTTAAGCCCTAACTATTGGATGTGGTGGACCAACGCCCTAGAGTGAAGCCTGTGTTGCCCGCAACGTAGAAATGACCATATCTTTCAAACTGGTTGCAATTATGCCAGTTATACGATGGTAAAACTGTTGTACTTATGTTGTATTTTATGTTTCTGGCGTTGACTTCTTAGGCCCTAGCTATTCGATGTGGTGGAGCAACGACCTAGAGTGAAGCCTAGGATGCCCGGAGCGCAGAAATGGCCATTACTTTCAGACTGGTTGTAATTATTCGTTTTATACGATGGAAAAACTGTTGTACTTATATTGTATTTTATGCTTCTGTCGCTGACTTCTTAGGTCCTAACTATTGGATCTGGCGGAGCAACGCCCAGGGGTGAAGCCTAGGTTGCCCGGAACGTGGTAATGACCATCACGTTCACATTTGTTGCAATTATTCCCGTTATACGATGAAAAACTGTTCTCTTTTTATTGTATTTTATGCTTCAGGCGGCGACTTCTAAGGCCGTAGCTAATCGATGTGGTGGGGCAACGCCCTAGAGTGAAGCCTAGGTTGCCCGGAACGCAGAAATGACCTGTACTTTCACACTGGTTGCAATTATTCCAGTTATACGATGGAAAAAGTGTTGCGTTTTTATTGTATTTTATGCTTCTGGCGTTCAATTCTAAGTCCCGAACTATGCGATCTGGTGGAGCAACGCCCTACAGTTAAGCCTAAGTTACCGGGAACGTAGAAATGACCTTTACTTTCACACTGTTTGCAAATATACATCATATACGATGTAAAAGCTGTTGTATTTATATTGTATTTTATGCTTCTGGCGTAGACTCCTTAGGCCCTAACTATTCGACATGGTGGAGCAATGCCCTAGAGTGAAGCCTAGGGTGCCAGGAACGTAGAAATGACCATCACTTTCACACCGGTTGCAATTATTCCTGTTATACATTGGAAAAACTGTTGCATTTTTATTGTATTTTATGCTTCTGGCGTTGTATTCAAAGTCTCTAACTATTTGATCTGGTGGAGCAACGCCCTGGAGTTAAGCCTAGGTTGCCCGGAAAGTAGAAATGACCATAACTTTCGCACTGGTTGCAATTATTCCTGTTATACGATGGAAAAACTGTTGTATTTTTATTGTAATTTATGCTTCCGGCGTTGACTTCTAAGTCCCTTGCTATTCGATCTGATGGAGCAACGCCCTAGAGTGAAGCCTAGGTTGCCCGGAAAGTAGAAATGACCATTACCTCCACACTGTTTGCAATTATTCATTTTATACAATGGAAAAACTGTTGTATTTATATTGTTTTTTATAGTTATGGCCTTGACTTCTAAGGCCGTAGCTATTCGATGTGGTGGAGCAATGCCATAGAGTGAAGCCTAGGATGCCCGCAACTTAGAAGTGACCATACCTTTCACACTGGTTGCAATAATTCCTGTTATACGATGGAAAAGCTGTTGTATTTGTATTGTATTTTATGCTTCTGGCGTAGACTTCTTAGGCGCTAACTATTCGATCTGGTGGGACGACGCCCTAGAGTGAAGCCTAGGTTGCCCGTATCGTAGAAATGGCCATATATTTCACACTGGTTGCAATTATTCCTGTTACACGATGGAAAAACTGTGTATTTCTATTGTATTTTATGCTTCTTGTGTTGGCTTCTTAGGCCCTAACTATACGATCTGGTGGAGCAACGCCCTAGAGAGAAGCCTAGATTGCCCGGAACGTAGAAATGACCATTACCTTCTGGCTTGTTGCAATTATTCCTGTTATACGATGAAAGAACTGTTGAATTTTTATTGTATTTCATGCGTCAGGAGTTGTTTTCTAAGGCCCGAACTATTCGATGTGGTGCAGCAACGCCCTAGAGCGAAACCTAGGTTGCCCGGAACGTAGAAATGACCATTACCTTCACACTGGTTGCAATTGTTCCTGTTATACGATGGACAAACTGTTGGATTTTTATTGTACTTTATGCTTCTGGCGCTGACTTCTTAGGCCCTAACTATTGGATCTGGTGGAGCAACGCCTAGGGTGAAGCCTAGGTTGCCCGGAACGTAGAAATGACCATAACCTTCATAATGATTGCAACTATTCGTTTTATACGATGGAAAAACTGTTGTACTTATATTGTATGTTATGTCTCTGGCGTTGACACCTAAGGCCGTAGCTATTCGATGTGGTGGAGCAACGACCTAGCGTGAAGCCTAGGTTGCCCGGAACGTAGGAGTAACCATTACTTCCACACTGTTTGCAATTATTCCTGATATACGATGGAAAAACTGTTGTATTTCTATTGTATTGTATGCTTCTGGCGTTGACTTCTAAGGCCGTAACTATTCGATGTGGTGGAGCAATGCCCTAGAGTGAAGCCTAGGATGCCCGCAACGTAGAAATGACCATATCTTTCACACTGTTTGCAATTATTCCTGTTATACGATTGAAAAACTGTTGTATTTATATTGTATTTTATGCTTCTGGCGTTGACTTCTAAGGCCCTAACTATTCGATCTGGTGGAGCAACGCCCTACAGTGAAGCCTAGGTTGCCCGGAATGTAGAAATGACCATATCTTTCACACTGTTTGCAATTATTCCTGTTATACGATTGAAAAACTGTTGCATTTATATTGTATTTTATGCTTCTGGCGTTGACTTCTAAGGACCTAACTATTGGATCTGTTGGAGCAACGCCCTAGGGTGAAGCCTAGGTTGCCCGGAACGTAGAAATGACCATAACTTTCACACTGGTTGCAATTATTCTTGTTATATGATGGAAAAACTGTTGTATTTATTTTGTATTTTATGCCTCTGGCGTTGACTCCTAAGGCCGTAGCCATTCGATGTGGTGGAGCAACGCCCTAGAGTGAAGCTTAGGTTGCCCGGAGCGTAGAAATGGCCATGCCTTTCACACTGGTTGCAAATATTCCTGTTATACGATGGAAAAACTGTTGTATTTAGATTGTATTTTATGCTTCTGGCGTTGACTTCTAAGGCCGCAGCTATTCGATGTGGTGGAGCAACGCCCTAGAGTGAAGCCTAGGTTGCCCGGAAAGTAGAAATGACCATTACTTCCACACTGTTTGCAATTATTCATTTTATACAATGGAAAAACTGTTGTATTTATATTGTTTTTTATAGTTATGGCGTTGACTTCTAAGGCCGTAGCTATTCGATGTGGTGGAGCAATGCCCTAGAGTGAAGCCTAGGATGCCCGCAACGTCGAAATGACCATATCTTTCACACTGTTTGCAATTATTCCAGTTATACGATGGAATAACTGCTCTATTTTTATTTTATTTTATGCTTCTGGCGTTGACTTCTAAGGCCCTAGCTATTCGATCTGGTGGAGCAACGCCCTAGGGCGAAGCCTAGGTTGCCCGGAACGTAGAAATGACAATCACCTTCACTCTAGTTGCAATTATTCCTGTTATACGATGGAAAAGCTGTTGTATCTTTGTTGTATTTTATGTTTCGGGCGTTGACTTCTAAGGCCTTAGCTATTCTATCTGGTGGAGGAAAGCCCTAGGGTGAAGCCTAGGTTGCCCGGAACGTAGAAATGACCATATCTTTCACACTGGTTGCAATTATGCCAGTTATACGATGGTAAAACTGTTGTATTTTAATTGTATTTTATGCGTCTGGAGTTGTTTTCTAAGGTCCCAACTATTCGACCTGGTGGAGCAAAGCCCTAGAGTGACGTCTAGTTTGCACGGAACGTAGAAATGTCCATTTCTTTCACACTGGTTGTAATTATTCCTGTTATGCGATAGAATAACTGCTCTATTTTTATTTTATTTTATGCTACTCGCGTTGACTTTTAAGGCCCTAGCTATACGATCTGGTGGAGCATCGCCCTAGGGTGAAGCCTAGGTTGCCCGGAACGTAGAAATGACCACCACCTTCACTCTGGTTGCAATTATTCCTGTTATACGATGGAAAAGCTGTTGTATCTTTGTTGTATTTTATGATTCTGTCGTTGACTTCTTAGGCCCTAACTATTGGATCTGGTGGACCAACGCCCTAGAGTGAAACCTAGGTTGCCCGGAACGTGGAAGTGACCATCACGTTCACATTTGTTGCAATTATTCCCGTTATACGATGGAAAAACTGTTGTATTTTTATTGTATTTTATGTTTCGGGCGTTGACTTCTAAGGCCCTAGCTATTCGATCTGGTGGAGCAACGCCCCAGGGTGAAGCCTAGGTTGCCCGGAACGTAGAAATGACCATATCTTTCACACTGGTTGCAATTATGACAGTTATACGATGGTAAAACTGTTGTATTTTTATTGTATTTTATGCGTCTGGAGTTGTTTTCTAAGGCCCCAACTATTCGACCTGGTGGAGCAACGCCCTAGAGTGAAGTCTAGGTTGCACGGAACGTAGAAATGTCCATTTCTTTCACGCTGGTTGTAATTATTCCTGTTATAAGATGGTATAACTGCTCTATTTTTATTTTATTTTATGCTGATCGCGTTGACTTCTAAGGCCCTAGCTATTCGATCTAGTGGAGCATCGCCCTAGGGTGAAGCCTAGGTTGCTCGGAACGTAGAAATGACCATTACCTTCACACTGTTTGCAAATACACATTATATACGATGGAAAAACTGTTGTATTTATTTTGTATTTGGTGCTTCTGGCATTTACTTCTTAAGCC
Source organism: Calliopsis andreniformis (assembly GCF_051401765.1). Taxonomy (NCBI): domain Eukaryota; kingdom Metazoa; phylum Arthropoda; class Insecta; order Hymenoptera; family Andrenidae; genus Calliopsis; species Calliopsis andreniformis. Next base: position 23,866,103 of record NW_027480422.1, read on the forward strand.
CTAACTATTGGTTGTGGTGGACCAACGCCCACGAGTGAAGCCTAGGTTGCCCGGAACGTAGAAATGACCATATCTTTCACACTGGTTGTAATTATTCCTGTTATACGATGGAATAGCTGCTCTATTATTATTTTATTTTATGCTTCTGGCGTTGACTTCTTAGGCCCTAACTATTGGATCTGGTGGAGGAACGCCCTAGAGTGAAGCCTAGGTTGCCCGGAACGTGGAAATGACCATCACGTTCACATTTGTTGCAATTATTCCCGTTATACGATGGAAAAACTGTTGTATTTTTATTGTATTTTATGTTTCGGGCGTTGACTTCTAAGGCCTTAGCTATTCTATCTGGTGGAGCAACGCCCTAGGGTGAAGCCTAGGTTGCCCGGAACGTAGAAATGACCATATTTTTTACACTGGTTGCAATTATGCCAGTTATACGATGGTAAAACTGTTGTATTTTAATTGTATTTTATGCGTCTGGAGTTGTTTTCTAAGGTCCCAACTATTCGACCTGGTGGAGCAAAGCCCTAGAGTGACGTCTAGGTTGCACGGAACGTAGAAATGTCCATTTCTTTCACACTGGTTGTAATTATTCCTGTTATACGATGGAATAACTGCTCTATTTTTATTTTATTTTATGCTTCTCGCGTTGACTTCTAAGGCCCTAGCTATTCGATCTAGTGGAGCATCGCCCTAGGGTGAAGCCTAGGTTGCTCGGAACGTAGAAATGACCATTACCTTCACACTGTTTGCAAATACACATTATATACGATGGAAAAACTGTTGTATTTATTTTGTATTTGGTGCTTCTGGCATTTACTTCTTAAGCCCTAACTATTGGTTGTGGTGGACCAACGCCCTCGAGTGAAGCCTAGGTTGCCCGGAACGTAGAAATGACCATATCTTTCACACTGGTTGTAATTATTCCTGTTATACGATGGAATAGCTGCTCTATTATTATTTTATTTTATGCTTCTGGCGTTGACTTCTTAGGCCCTAACTATTGGATCTGGTGGAGGAACGCCCTAGAGTGAAGCCTAGGTTGCCCGGAACGTGGAAATGACCATCACGTTCACATTTGTTGCAATTATTCCCGTTATACGATGGAAAAACTGTTGTATTTTTATTGTATTTTATGTTTCGGGCGTTGACTTCTAAGGCCTTAGCTATTCTATCTGGTGGAGCAACGCCCTAGGGTGAAGCCTAGGTTGCCCGGAACGTAGAAATGACCATATTTTTTACACTGGTTGCAATTATGCCAGTTATACGATGGTAAAACTGTTGTATTTTAATTGTATTTTATGCGTCTGGAGTTGTTTTCTAAGGTCCCAACTATTCGACCTGGTGGAGCAAAGCCCTAGAGTGACGTCTAGGTTGCACGGAACGTAGAAATGTCCATTTCTTTCACACTGGTTGTAATTATTCCTGTTATACGATGGAATAACTGCTCTATTTTTATTTTATTTTATGCTTCTCGCGTTGACTTTTAAGGCCCTAGCTATACGACCTGGTGGAGCATCGCCCTAGGGTGAAGCCTAGGTTGCCCGGAACGTAGAAATGACCACCACCTTCACTCTGGTTGCAATTATTCCTGTTATACGATGGAAAAGCTGTTGTATCTTTGTTGTATTTTATGATTCTGTCGTTGACTTCTTAGGCCCTAACTATTGGATCTGGTGGACCAACGCCCTAGAGTGAAACCTAGGTTGCCCGGAACGTGGAAGTGACCATCACGTTCACATTTGTTGCAATTATTCCCGTTATACGATGGAAAAACTGTTGTATTTTTATTGTATTTTATGTTTCGGGCGTTGACTTCTAAGGCCCTAGCTATTCGATCTGGTGGAGCAACGCCCCAGGGTGAAGCCTAGGTTGCCCGGAACGTAGAAATGACCATATCTTTCACACTGGTTGCAATTATGACAGTCATACGATGGTAAAACTGTTGTATTTTTATTGTATTTTATGCGTCTGGAGTTGGTTTCTAAGGCCCCAACTATTCCCCCTGGTGGAGCAACGCCCTACAGTGAAGTCTAGCTTGCACGGAACGTAGAAATGTCCATTTCTTTCACGCTGGTTGTAATTATTCCTGTTATAAGATGGAATAACTGCTCTATTTTTATTTTATTTTATGCTTCTCGCGTTGACTTCTAAGGCCCTAGCTATTCGATCTTGTGGAGCAACGCCCTATGGTGAAGCCTAGGTTGCCCGGAACGTAGAAATGACCATAGCTTTCACACTGGTTGCAATTACTCCTGTTATACAAGGGAAAAACTGTTGTACTTATATTGTATTTTATGCTTCTGGTGTTGACTTCTTAGGCCCTAACTATTCGATCTGGTGGAGCAACGCCCTACAGTGAAGCCTAGGTTGCCCGGAATGTAGAAATGACCATATCTTTCACACTGTTTGCAATTATTCCTGTTATACGATTGAAAAACTGTTGTATTTATATTGTATTTTATGCTTCTGGCGTTGACTTCTAAGGACCTAACTATTGGATCTGTTGGAGCAACGCCCTAGGGTGAAGCCTAGGTTGCCCGGAACGTAGAAATGACCATAACTTTCACACTGGTTGCAATTATTCTTATTATATGATGGAAAAACTGTTGTATTTATTTTGTATTTTATGCCTCTGGCGTTGACTCCTAAGGCCGTAGCTATTCGATGTGGTGGAGCAACGCCCTAGAGTGAAGCTTAGGTTGCCCGGAGCGTAGAAATGGCCATGCCTTTCACACTGGTTGCAAATATTCCTGTTATACGATGGAAAAACTGTTGTATTTATATTGTATTTTATGCTTCTGGCGTTGACTTCTAAGGCCGCAGCTATTCGATGTGGTGGAGCAACGCCCTAGAGTGAAGCCTAGGTTGCCCGGAAAGTAGAAATGACCATTACTTCCACACTGTTCGCAATTATTCATTTTATACAATGGAAAAACTGTTGTATTTATATTGTTTTTTATAGTTATGGCGTTGACTTCTAAGGCCGTAGCTATTCGATGTGGTGGAGCAATGCCCTAGAGTGAAGCCTAGGATGCCCGCAACGTCGAAATGACCATATCTTTCACACTGTTTGCAATTATTCCAGTTATACGATGGAATAACTGCTCTATTTTTATTTTATTTTATGCTTCTGGCGTTGACTTCTAAGGCCCTAGCTATTCGATCTGGTGGAGCAACGCCCTAGGGTGAAGCCTAGGTTGCCCGGAACGTAGAAATGACAATCACCTTCACTCTAGTTGCAATTATTCCTGTTATACGATGGAAAAGCTGTTGTATACTTATCGTATTTTATGCTTCTGTCGTCGACTTCTTAGGCCCTAACTATTGGATCTGGTAGACCAACGCCCTAGAGTGAAGCCTAGGTTGCCCGGAACGTGGAAATGACCTTCACGTTCACATTTGTTGCAATTATTCCCGTTATACGATGGAAATCTGTTGTATTTTTATTGTATTTTATGTTTCGGGCGTTGACTTCTAAGGCCCTAGCTATTCGATCTGGTGGAGCAACTCCGTTGAGCGAAGCCTAGGTTGCCCGGAACGTAGAAATGACCTGTACTTTTACGCTGGTTGCAACTATTCGTGTTATACGATGGAAAAACTGTTGTACTTATGTTGCATTTTATGCTTGTGGCGTCGAATTCTAAGTCTAACTATTCGATCTGGTGGAGCAACGCCCTAGAGTGAAGCCTAGGTTGCCCGGAACGTAGAAATGACCGTACCTTTCACACTGTTTGTAAATATACATTATATACGATGGAAAAGCTGTTGTATTTATATTGTATTTTATGCTTCTGGCGTTGACTTCTTAGGCCCTAACTATTTGATCTGGTGGAGCACTGCCTTGTAGTGAAGCCTAGGCTGCCCGGAACGTAGAAATGACCTTTAATTTCACACTGCTTCCAAATATACATCATATACGATGGCCAAGCTGTTGTGTCTATTTTGTATTTTATGCTTCTGGCATTGACTTCTAAGGCCCTAACTATTCGATCTGGTGGAGCAACGCACTAGAGTGAAGCCTAGGTTGCCCGGAATGTGGAAATGACCATGTCTTTCACACTGGTTGCAGTTATTCCTGTTATACGATGGAAAAACTGTTGTATTTACATTATATTTTATGCTTCAGACGTTGTCTTCTAAGGCCGTAGCTATTCGATGTGCTGGAGCAACGCCCTAGAGTGAAGCCTAGGTTGCCCGGAACGTAGAAATGACCATAACTATCAGACTGGTTGCAATTATTCGTTTTATACGATGGAAAGACTGTTGTATTTATATTGTATTTTATAGTTATGGCGTTGTCTTCGAGGGCCTTAGCTGTGCGATGTGGTTGAGCAACGCCCTAGAGTGAAGCCGAGGTTGCCCGGAACGTAGAAATGACCATAGCTTTCACACTGGTTGCAATTATTCCTCTTATACAAGGGAAAGAATGTTGTATTTATATTGCATTTTATGCTTCTGCCGTTGACTTCTTAGGCCCTAACTATTCGATCTGGTAGAGCAACGCCCTAGAGTGAAGCCTAGGTTGCCCGGAACGTAGAAATGACCATATCTTTCACACTGTTTGCAATTATTCCTGTTATACGATTGAAAAACTGTTGTATTTATATTGTATTTTATGCTTCTGGCGTTGACTTCTAAGGCCCTAACTATTCGATCTGGTGGAGCAACGCACTAGAGTGAAGCCTAGGTTGCCCGGAACGTATAAATGACCTTTACTTTCACACTGTTTCCAAATATACATCATATACGATGGAAAAGCTGTTGTATTTATATTGTATTTTATAGTTATGGCGTTGTCTTCGAGGGCCGTAGCTACTCGATGTGGTTGAGCAGCGCCCTAGAGTGAAGCCTAGGTTGCCCGGAACATAGAAATGACCATCACCTTCACTCTGGTTGCAATTATTCCAGTTATACAAGGGAAAAACTGTGGTATTTATATTGTATTTTATGCTTCTGGCGTAGGCTTCTTAGGCCCTAACTATTCGATAAGGGGGAACCACGGCCTAGACTGAAGCCGAGGTTGCCCGGAACGTAGAAATGACCATCACTTTCACACTGGTTGCAGTTATTCCTGTTATATGATGGAAAAACTGCTGTATCTATTTTGTATTTTATGCTTCTGGCGTTGACTTCTTAGGTCCTCACTATTGGATCTGCTGGAGCAACGCCCTAGGGTGAAGCCTAGGTTGCCCGTAACGTAGATATGACTATTACCTTCACACTGGTTGCTATTATTCCCGTTATACGATGGAAAAATTGTTGTATTTTTATTGTATTTTATGTTTCGGGCGTTGGCTTCTAAGGCCCTAGCTATTCAATCTGGTGGTGCAACGCCCTAGGGTGAAGCCTAGGTTGCCCGGAACGTAGAAATGACCATATCTTTCACACTGTTTGCAATTATTCCTGTTATACGATTGAAAAACTGTTGTATTTATATTGTATTTTATGCTTCTGGCGTTGACTTCTAAGGCCCTAACTATTCGATCTGGTGGAGCAACGCACGAGAGTGAAGCCTAGGTTTCCCGGAACGTATAAATGACCTTTACTTTCACACTGTTTCCAAATATACGTCAGATATGATGGAAAAGCTGTTGTATTTATATTGTATTTTATAGTTATGGCGTTGTCTTCTAGGGCCGTAGCTATTCGATGTGGTTGAGCAGCGCCCTAGAGTGAAGCCTAGGTTACACGGAACATAGAAATGACCAGTACATTCACACTGGATGCAATTATTCCTGTTATACGATGGAAAAACTGTTGCATTTTTATGGTATTTTATGCTTCTGGCGTTAAATTCTAAGTCCGTAACTAAGCGATCTGGTGGAGCAACGCCCTACAGTTAAGCCTAGGTTGCCCGGTACGTAGAAATGACCATTACTTTCACACTGTTTGTAATTATTCGTTTTATACGATGGAAAAGCTGTTGTACTTCTGTTGTATTTTATGCTTCTGGTGTTGACTTCCAAGGCCCTAACTATTCGATCTGGTGGAGCAACGCCCTAGAGTGAAGCCCAGATTGCCCGGAACGTAGAAATGACCATTACTTTCACACTGTTTGTAATTATTCATTCTATACGATGGAAAAACTGTTGTACTTATGTTGTATTTCATTATTCTGGGGTTGAATTCTATGTCCCTAGCTATTCGATCTGGTGGAGCAACGCCCTGGGGTGAAGCCTAGGTTATACGGAACATAGAAATGACCAGTACTTTCACACTGGTTGCAATTATTCCTGTCATACGATGGAAAAACTGTTGCATTTTTATGGTATTTTATGCTTCTGGCGTTAAATTCTAAGTCCGTAACTAAGCGATCTGGTGGAGCAACGCCCTACAGTTAAGCCTAGGTTGCCCGGAACGTAGAAATGATCATAACTTTCACACTGGTTGCAATTATACATTTTATACGATGGAAAAACTGTTGTATTTATGTTGTATTTTATTCTTCTGGGGTTGAATTCTAAGTCCCTAGCTATTCGATCTGGTGCAGCAACACCCTAGAGTGAAGCCTAGAATGCCCGGAACGTAGAAATGACCATTACTTTCACACTGTTTGTAATTATTCGTTTTATACGATGGAAAAGCTGTTGTACTTCTGTTGTATTTTATGCTTCTGGTGTTGACTTCCAAGGCCCTAACTATCCGATCTGGTGGAGCAACGCCCTAGAGTGAAGCCTAGATTGCCCGGAACGTAAAGAAATGACCATTACTTTCACACTGTTCGTAATTATTCATTCTATACGATGGAAAAACTGTTGTACTTATGTTGTATTTTATTCTTCTGGCGTTGAATTCTAAGACCCCAGATATTCTATTTGGTGGAGCATCGCCCTAGAGTGAGGCCCAGGTTGCCCGGAACGTAGAAATGACCATTACTTCCACACTGTTTGCAATTATTCATATTATACAGTGGAAAAACTGTTGTATTTATATTGCATTTTATGCTTCTGGCATTGACTTCTAAGGACCTAACTATTCGATCTGGTGGGACGACGCCCTAGAGTGAAGCCTAGGTTGCCCGTATCGTAGAAATGACCATATATTTCACACTGGTTGCAATTATTCCTGTAACACGATGGAAAAACTGTTGTATTTCTATTGTATTTTATGCTTCTGGCGTTGACTTCTTAGGCCCTAACTATACGATCTGGTGGAGCAACGCCCTAGAGAGAAGCCTAGATTGCCCGGAACGTAGAAATGACCATTACCTTCTGGCTTGTTGCAATTATTCCTGTTATACGATGAAAGAACTGTTGAATTTTTATTGTATTTCATGCGTCAGGAGTTGTTTTCTATGGCCCGAACTATTCGATGTGGTGCAGCAACGCCCTAGAGCGAAACCTAGGTTGCCCGGAACGTAGAAATGACCATTACTTTCACACTGGTTGCAATTGTTCCTGTTATACGATGGACAAACTGTTGGATTTTTATTGTACTTTATGCTTCTGGCGTTGACTTCTTAGGCCCTAACTATTGGATCTGGTGGAGCAACGCCTAGGGTGAAGCCTAGGTTGCCCGGAACGTAGAAATGACCATAACCTTCAAACTGATTGCAACTATTCGTTTTATACGATGGAAAAACTGTTGTACTTATATTGTATGTTATGCCTCTGGCGTTGACTCCTAAGGCCGTAGCTATTCGATGTGGTGGAGCAACGCCCTAGCGTGAAGCCTAGGTTGCCCGGAACGTAGGAATGACCATTACTTCCACACTGTTAGCAATTATTCATATTATACAGTGGAAAAACTGTTGTATTTATATTGCATTTTATGCTTCTGGCATTGACTTCTAAGGACCTAACTATTCGATGTGGTGGAGCAACGCCCTAGAGTGAAGCCTAGGTTGCCCGGAACGTAGAAATGACCATAGCTATCACAGTGGTTGCAATTATTCCTGTTATACAAGGGAAAAACTGTTGTATTTATATTGTGTTTTATGCTTCTGGCGTTGACTTCTTAGGGCCTAACCATTCGATCTGGTGGAGCAACGCCCTAGAGTGGAGCTAGGTTGCCCGGAATGTAGAAATGACCATCACTTTCACACTGGTTGCAATTATTCTTGTTATACGATGGAAAAACTGTTGTATTTATATTATATTTTATGCTTCAGGCGTTGACTTCTAGGGCCGTAGCTATTCGATGTGGTGGAGAAACGCCCTAGAGTGAAGCCTAGGTTGCCCGGAACGTAGAAATGTCCAGTACTTTCACACTGGTTGCAGTTATTCATCTTATACGATGGAAAAACTGTTTCATTTTTATGGTATTTTATGCTTCTGGCGTTAAATTCTAAGTCCGTAACTAAGCGATCTGGTGGAGCAACGCCCTACAGTTAATCCTAGGTTGCCCGGAACGTAGAAATGATCATAACTTTCACACTGGTTGCAATTATACATTTTATACGATGGAAAAACTGTTGTACTTATGCTGTATTTTATTCTTCTGGGGTTGAATTCTAAGTCCCTAGCTATTCGATCTGGTGGAGCAACGCCCTACAGTGAAGCCTAGGTTACACGGAACATAGAAATGACCAGTACATTCACACTGGATGCAATTACGCCTGTTATACGATGGAAAAACTGTTGCATTTTTATGGTATTTTATGCTTCTGGCGTTAAATTCTAAGTCCGTAACTAAGCGATCTGGTGGAGCAACGCCCTACAGTTAAGCCTAGGTTGCCCGGTACGTAGAAATGACCATTACTTTCACACTGTTTGTAATTATTCGTTTTATACGATGGAAAAGCTGTTGTACTTCTGTTGTATTTTATGCTTCTGGTGTTGACTTCCAAGGCCCTAACTATTCGATCTGGTGGAGCAACGCCCTAGAGTGAAGCCCAGATTGCCCGGAACGTAGAAATGACCATTACTTTCACACTGTTTGTAATTATTCATTCTATACGATGGAAAAACTGTTGTACTTATGTTGTATTTTATTATTCTGGGGTTGAATTCTATGTCCCTAGCTATTCGATCTGGTCGAGCAACGCCCTGGGGTGAAGCCTAGGTTATACGGAACATAGAAATGACCAGTACTTTCACACTGGTTGCAATTATTCCTGTCATACGATGGAAAAACTGTTGCATTTTTATGGTATTTTATGCTTCTGGCGTTAAATTCTAAGTCCGTAACTAAGCGATCTGGTGGAGCAACGCCCTACAGTTAAGCCTAGGTTGCCCGGAACGTAGAAATGACCATAACTTTCACACTGGTTGCAATTATACATTTTATACGATGGAAAAACTGTTGTATTTATGTTGTATTTTATTCTTCTGGGGTTGAATTCTAAGTCCCTAGCTATTCGATCTGGTGCAGCAACACCCTAGAGTGAAGCCTAGAATGCCCGGAACGTAGAAATGACCATTACTTTCACACTGTTTGTAATTATTCGTTTTATACGATGGAAAAGCTGTTGTACTTCTGTTGTATTTTATGCTTCTGGTGTTGACTTCCAAGGCCCTAACTATCCGATCTGGTGGAGCAACGCCCTAGAGTGAAGCCTAGATTGCCCGGAACGTAAAGAAATGACCATTACTTTCACACTGTTCGTAATTATTCATTCTATACGATGGAAAAACTGTTGTACTTATGTTGTATTTTAATCTTCTGGCGTTGAATTCTAAGACCCCAGCTATTCTATTTGGTGGAGCATCGCCCTAGAGTGAGGCCCAGGTTGCCCGGAACGTAGAAATGACCGTTACTTTCACAATGTTTGCTATCATTAATTGTATACGATAGAAAAACTGTTGTATTTATATTGTATTTTATGGTTCTGGCGTTGACTTCTGTGGCCGTAGCTAATCGCTGTGGTGGAGCAATGCCCTAGAGTGCAGCCTGTGTTGCACGGAACGTATAAATGACCATAAGTTTCACTCTGGTTGCAATCATTCGTTTTATACAATGGAAAAACTGTTCTATTAATTTTGTATTTTATGCTTCGGGCGTTGACTTCTAAGGGCCTAGCTATTCGATCTGGTGGACCAACGGCCTAGAGTGAAGCCTAGGTTGCCCGGAACGTAGAAATGACCATTGCTTTCACACTGTTTGCAATTATTCATTTTATACGATGGAAAAAGCTGTTGTATTTATATTGTATTTTATTCATCTGGCATTGACTTTTAAGGCCCTAACTATTGGATGTGGTGGAGCAACGCCCTAGAGTGAAGCCTAGGTTTACCGGAGCGTAGAAATGACCATTACCTTCACACTGTTTGCAATTATTCCTGTCATACGATGGAAAAACTGTTGCATTTTTATTGTATTCCATGCTTCCGGCGTTGACTTCTAAGGCCGTAGCTATTCGATCTGGTGGAACAACGCCATAGAGTGAAGCCTAAGTTGCCCGGGCCGTAGAAATGACCATTACGTTCACACTGGTTGCAATTATTCGTTTTTTACGATGGAAAAACTGTTGTATTAATTTTGTATTTGGTGCTTCTCGCGTTGACTTCTTAGGCACCAACTATTGGATCTGGTGGACCAACGCCATAGAGTGATGCCTAGGTTGCCCGGAACGTAGAAGTGACCATTACTGTCACACTGCTTGCAATTATTCATTTTATACGATGGAAAAACTGTTGTACTGATATTGTATTTTATTCTTCTGGCATTCACTTTTAAGGCCCTAACTATTCGATGTGGTGGAGCAACGCCCTAGAGTGAAGCCTAGGTTGACCGGAACGCAGAAATGACCATAACTTTCATCCTGGTTGCAATTATTCCTGCTATACGATGGAAAAACTGTTGTATTTTTATTGTATTCAATGCTCCTGGCGTTGACTTCTAAGTCCCCGGCTATTCGATCAGATGGAGCATCGCCCTAGAGCGAATCCTAGGTTGCCCGGAACGTAGAAATGACTTGTACTTTCACACTGGTTGCAATTATTCCTGTTATACGATGGAGAAACTGTTGGATTTTTATTGTATTTTATGCTTCTGGCGTTGACTTCTAAGGCCGTAGCTATTCGATGTGGCGGAGCAACGTCCTAGAGTGAAGCCTATGTTGCACGAAACGTAGAAAAGGCCATAACTTTCACACTGTTTCCAATTACTCCTGTTATACGATGGAAAAACTGTTGTATTTATATTGTATTTTATGCTTCGGGCGTTGACTTCTAAGGCCCTAACTATTCGATATGGTGGAGCAACGCCCTAGAGTCAAGAGTAGGTTGCCCGGAACGCAGAAATGACCATTACCTTCACACTTGTTGTAATTACTCATTTTATACGATGGAAAAACTGTTATATCTTTATCGAATTTTATGTTTCGGGCGTTGACCTCTATGGCCCTACCTCTTCGATCTGGTGGAGCAACGCCCTGGAGTCAAGCCTAGATTGCCCGCAACGTAGATATGACCGTTACTTTCACACTGGCTGCAATTATTCGTTTTATACGATGGAAAAACTGTTGTATTTAAACTGTATTTTATGCTTCTGGCGTTGACTTCTAAGGCCCTAACTATTACATGTGGTGGAGCAACGCCCTGGAGCGAAACCTAGGTTGCACGGACCGTAGAAATGACCATAACTTTCACACTGGTTGCAATTATTCATTTTATACAATTGAAAAGCTGTACTATTAATTTTGTATTTTATGCTTCGGGCGTTGACTTCTAAGGCCCTAACTATTGGATCTGGTGGACCAACGCCCTAGACTTAAGCGTAGGTTGCCAGGAACGTAGAAATGACCATCACTTTCACACTGTTTGCAATTAGTCCTGTTATACGATGGAAAAACTGTTGTACATATATCGTATTTTATGCTTCTGGCGTTGACTTCTTAAGCCCTAACTATTCGATCTGGTAGAGCAACGCCCTAGGGTGAAGCCTAGGTTGCCCGGAACGTAGAGGTGGCCATTACTTTCACACTGGATTCAATTATTCGTTTTATACGATGGAAAAACTGTTGTATTTATTTTGTATTTTATGCTTCGGGCGTTGACTTCTAAGGCCCTAGCTATTCGATTTGGTGGAGCAACGCCCTAGAGTGGAGCCTAGGTTGCCTGAAACGTAGAAATGTCCATTACTTTCACAGTGGTTGCAATTATTCATGCTATTCGATGGAAAAGGTGTTGTATTTTTATTGTATTTTATGCTTCTGGGGTTGACTTCTAAGGCCCTAACTATTCCATGTGGTGTAGCAACGCCCTAGAGTGAAGCCTAGGTTGACGGGAGCGTAGAAATGACCATTACCTTCACACTGTTTGGAATTATTCCTGTTATACGATGGAAAACTGTTGGATTTTTATTGTATTTTATGCTTCTGGCGTTGACTTCTAAGGCCGTAGCTATTCGATGTGCTGGAGCAACGCCCTAGATTCAAGCCTAGATTGCCCGGAACGTAGATATGACCATAACTTTCATACTGGTTGCAATTATTCGTTTTATACGAAGGAAAAACTGTTGTATTTAAACTGTATTTTATGCTTCTGGCGTTGACTTCTAAGGCCCTAATTATTCGATGTGGTGGAGCAACGCCCTGGAGCAAAACATAGGTTGCACGTCCGTAGAAATGACCATAACTTTCACACTGGTTGCAATTATTCATTTTATACAACGGAAAAGCTGTTCTATTAATTTTGTATTTTATGCTTCGGGCGTTGACTTCTAAGGCCCTCACTATTGGATCTGGTGGACCAACGCCCTAGACTGAAGCGTAGGTTGCCAGGAACGCATAAATGACCATTACTTTCACGCTGGTTGCAATTATTCATGCTATACGAAGGAAAACCTGTTGTATTTATACTGTATTTCAGGCTTCTGGCGTTGACTTCTTAGGCCCTAACTATTCGGTCTGGTGGAGCAACGCCCTAGAGTGAAGCCTAGATTGCCCGGTACGTAGAAATGACCATAACTTTCTCACTGGCTGCAATTATTCGTTCTATACAATGGAAAAACTGTTCTATTTATTTTGTATTTTATTCTACGGGCGTTGACTTCTAAGGCCCTAACCATTGAATCTGGTGGTCCAACGCCCTAGAAAGAAGCCTAGGTTACCCGGAACGTATAAATGACCATTACTTTCACACTGGTTGCAATTATACGTTTTATACGATGCAAAAACTGTTGTATTTATTTTGTATTTGGTGCTTCTGGCGTTGACTTCGTAGGCCCCAGCTATTGGATCTGGTGGACCAACGCCCTAGAGTGAAGCCTAGGTTGCCCGGAACGCAGAACTGGCCATTACTTTCACACTGGTTGCAATTATTGGTCTTATACAATGGAAAAAGTGTTCTATTTATTTTGTATTTTATGTATTTTATTCTTCTGGGGTTGAATTCTAAGTCCCTAGGTATTCGATCTGGTGCAGCAACACCCTAGAGTGAAGCCTAGAATGCCCGGAACGTAGAAATGACCATTACTTTCACACTGTTTGTAATTATTCGTTTTATACGATGGAAAAGCTGTTGTACTTCTGTTGTATTTTATGCTTCTGGTGTTGACTTCCAAGGCCCTAACTATCCGATCTGGTGGAGCAACGCCCTAGAGTGAAGCCTAGATTGCCCGGAACGTAAAGAAATGACCATTACTTTCACACTGTTTGTAATTATTCATTCTATACGATGCAAAGACTGTTGTACTTATGTTATATTTTATTCTTCTGGCGTTGAATTCTAAGACCCCAGCTATTCTATTTGGTGGAGCATCGCCCTAGAGTGAGGCCCAGGTTGCCCGGAACGTAGAAATGACCGTTACTTTCACAATGTTTGCAATCATTAATTGTATACGATAGAAAAACTGTTGTATTTATATTGTATTTTATGGTTCTGGCGTTGACTTCTGTGGCCGTAGCTAATCGCTGTGGTGGAGCAATGCCCTAGAGTGCAGCCTGAGTTGCACGGAACGTATAAATGACCATAAGTTTCACTCTGGTTGCAATCATTCGTTTTATACAATGGAAAAACTGTTCTATTAATTTTGTACTTTATGCTTCGGGCGTTGACTTCTAAGGGCCTAGCTATTCGATCTGGTGGAGCAACGGCCTAGAGTGTAGCCTAGGTCGCCCGGAACGTAGAAATGACATTCACTTTCACACTGTTTGCAATTATTCCTGTTATACGATGGAAAAACTGTAGTATTTATATGGTATTTTATGCATCTGGCGTTGACTTCTAACGCCCTAACTATTCGATCTGGTGGAGCAACGCCCTAGAGTGAAGCCAAGGTTGCCCGGATCGTAGAAATGACCGTTACATTCACAATGTTTGCAATTATTCATTTTATACGATGGAAAAACTGTTGTATTTATATTGTATTTTATGCTTCTGGCGTTGACTTCTAAGGCCGTAGCTATTCGATCTGATGGAACAGCGCCATAGAGTGAAGCCTCAGTTGCCCGAGCCGTAGAAATGACCATTACTTTCACACTGTTTGCAATTATTCATTTTATACGATGGAAAAGCTGTTGTATTTATATTGTATTCTTTTCTTCGGGCATTGACCTCTATGGCCCTACCTATTCGATCTGGTGGAGCAACGCCATAGAGTGAAGCCTAAGTTGCCCGGGCCGTAGAAATGATCATTACTTTCGCACTGGTTGCAATTATTCGTTCTTTACGATGGAAAAACTGTTGTATTTATTTTCTATTTCGTGCTTCTCGCGTGGACTTCTTAGGCCCCAACTATTGGATCCGGTGGACCAACGCCCTAGAGTGATGCCTAGGCTGCCCGGAAGGTTGAAATGACCATTACTTTCACACTGCTTGCAATTATTCATTTTATACGATGGTAATACTGTTGTTCTGATATTGTATTTTATTCTCCTGACATTCACTTTTAAGGCCCTAACTATTCGATGTGGTGGAGCAACGCCCTGGAGCAAAACCTAGGTTGCATGTCAGTAGAAATGACCATAACTTTCACACTGGTTGCAATTATTCATTTTATACAATGGAAAAGCTGTTCTATTAATTTTGTATTTTATGCTTCGGGCGTTGACTTCTAAGGCCCTCACTATTGGATCTGGTGGACCAACGCCCTAGACTGAAGCGTAGGTTGCCAGGAGCGCAGAAATGACCATTACTTTCACGCTGGTTGCAATTATTCATGCTATACGAAGGAAAACCTGTTGTATTTATACTGTATTTCAGGCTTCTGGCGTTGACTTCTTAGGCCCTAACTATTCGGTCTGGTGGAGCAACGCCCTAGAGTGAAGCCTAGGTTGCTCGGAACGTAGAAATGACCATCACTTTCACACTGGTTGCAATTATACGTTTTATACGATTCAAAAACTGGTGTATTTATTTTGTATTTGGTGCTTCTGGCGTTGACTTCGTAGGCCCTGCTATTGGATCTGGTGGACCAACGCCCTAGAATGAAGCCTAGATTGCCCGGAACGTAGATATGACCATTACTTTCACACTGGTTGCAATTATTCGTTTTATACGATGGAAAAACTGTTGGATTTATTTTGTATTTTATGCGTCTGGCCCTGACTTCTAAATCCCTAACAATTCGATGTGGTGTAGCAACGACCTAGAGTGAAGCCTAAGTTGCCCGGAACGTAGAAATGACCATAACTTTCACACTGGTTGCAATTATTCGTTTTATACAATGGAAAAACTGTTCTATATATTTTCTATTTTATGCTTCGGGCGTTGACTTCTAAGGCACTAACTATTCGATCTGGACAAGCAACGCACTAGAGTGAAGCCTAGGTTGCCCGGAACATAGACAAGACCATATCCTTCACACTGGTTGCAATTATTCCTGTTATACGATGGAAAAACTGTTGTATTTATATTGTATTTTATTCTTCTGGCGTTGACTTCTAAATCCCTAACTATTCGATCTGGTGGAGCAACGCCCTAGAGTGAAGCCTAGGTTGCTCGGAACGTAGAAATCACCATCACTTTCACACTTGTTGCAATTACTCCTGTTATACGATGGAAAAACTGTTATATCTTTATCGTATTTTATGCTTCTGGCGTTGACTTCTTAGGCCCTAACTATTGGAACTGGTGGACCAACGCCCTAGAGTGAAGCCTAGGTGGCCCGGAACGTGGAAATGACCATCACTTTCACACTGGTTGCAATGATTCCCGGTATACTATGGAAAAACTGTTGTATTTATATCGTATTTTATGCTTCTGGCGTTGACTTTTAAGGCCCTAACTATTCCATGTGGTGTAGCAACGCCCTAGAGTGAAGCCTAGGCTGACGGGAGCGTAGAAATGACCATTACCTTCACACTGTTTGGAATTATTCCTGTTATACGATGGAAAACTGTTGGATTTTTATTGTATTTTATGCTTCTGGCGTTGACTTCTAAGGCCCTAATTATTCGATGTGGTGGAGCAACGCCCTGGAGCAAAACCTAGGTTGCACGTCCGTAGAAATGACCATAACTTTCACACTGGTTGCAATTATTCATTTTATACAATGGAAAAGCTGTTCTATTAATTTTGTATTTTATGCTTCGGGCGTTGACTTCTAAGGCACTCACTATTGGATCTGGTGTAGCAACGCCATAGTGTCAAGCCTAGGTTGCCCGGAACGTAGATATGACCATTACTTTCACACTGGTGGCAATTATTCATTTAATACGATGGAAAAAGCTGTTGTATTTATATTGCTTTTTATGCTTCTGGCGTTGACTTCTAAGGCCGTAGCTATTCGATCTGGTGGAGCAACGCCCTAGAGTGAAGCCAAGGTTGCAGGGAACGTAGATATGACCATAACTTTCACACTGGTTGGAATTATTCGTTTCATGCAATGGAAAAACTGTTCTATTAATTTTGTATTTAATGCTTCGGACGTTGACTTCTTGGGACCTAACTATTGGATCTGGTGGACCAACGCCCTAGAGTGAAGCCTTGGTTGCCCGGAACGTGGAAATGACCATCACTTTGACACTGGTTGCAATTACTCCCGTTATACGCTGGAAAAACTGTTGTATTTTTACTGTATTTTACGATTCGGGCGCCGACTTCTAAGGCCCTATCTATTCGATCTGGTGGAGCAACGCCCTAGAGTGAAGCCTGGGATGCCCGAAACTGTAGACATGACCATTACTTTCACTCTGGTTGCAATTATTCATGCTATACGATGGAAGAACTGTTGTATTTTTATTGTATTTTATGCTTCTGGCGTTGACTTCTTAGGTCCTAACCATTCGATCTGGTGGAGGAACGCCCTAGAATGAAGCCTAGGTTGCTCCGAACGTAGAAATGACCATAGCTTTCATACTGGTTGCAATTATTCGTTTCATACGATGGAAACACTGTTGTATTTATACTGTATTTTATGCTTCTGGCGTTGACTTCTAAGGCCCTAACTATTCGACCTGGTGGAACAGCGCCCTAGAGTGAAGCCTGGGTTGCCCTGAACGTAGAAATGACCATCACTTTCACACTGGTTGCAATTATTCGTTTTACACGATGGAAAAACTGTTGTATTTATATTGTATTTTATGCTTCTGGCGTTGACTTCTTAGGCCCTAACAGTTCGATCTGGTGTAGCAACGCACTAGAGTGAAGCCAAGGTTTCCCGGAACGTAGAAATGACCGTTACTTTCACAATGTTTGCAATTATTCATTTTATACGATGGAAAAACTGTAGTACTTATATTGCTTTTTATGCTTCTGGCGTTGACTCCTATGGCCGTAGCTATTCGATTTGGTGGAGCAGCGCCCTAGAGTGAAGCCAAGGTTGCACGGAACGTAGATATGATCATAACTTTCACGCTGGTTGCAATTATTAGTTTCATGCAATGGAAAAACTGTTCTATTAATTTTGTATTTAATGCTTCGGGCGTTGACTGCCAAGGCCCCGACTATTCGATCTGGTGGAGCAACGCCATAGTGTTAAGCCTAGGTTGCCCGGAACGTAGATATGACCATTACTTTCACACTGGTTGCACTTATTCTTTTTATACGATGGAAAAACTGTTGTATTTATATTGTATTTTATGCTTCTAGCGTTGACTTCATAGGCCCTATCCATTCGATCTGGTGGAGCAACGCCCTCGAGTGAAGCCTAGGATGCCCGAAACGTAGACATGACCATTACTTTCACTCTGGTTGCAATTATTCATGCTATACGATGGAAAAACTGTTGTATTTTTATTGTATTTTATGCTTCTGGCGTTGACTTCTTAGGCACTAACCATCCGATCTGGTGGAGCAACGCCCTACAGTGAGGCCTAGGTTGCTGCGAACGTAGAAATGACCATAGCTTTCATACTGGTTGCAATTCTTCGATTCATACGATGAAAAAACTGTTGTATTTATACTGTATTTTATGCTTCTGGCGTTGACTTGTAAGGCCCTAACTATTCGATCTGGTGGAACAGCGCCCTAGAGTGAAGCCTGGGTTGCCCGGAGCGTAGAAATGACCATCACTTTCACACTGGTTGCAATTATTCGTTTTATACAATGGAAAAACTGTTCTATTAATTTTGTATTTTATGCTTCGGGCGTTGACTTCTAAGGCCCTAACTATTCGATATGGTGAAGCAACGCCCTAGAGTGAAGCATAGGTTGCGCGGAACGTAGAAATGATCATAACTTTCACACTGGTTGCTATTATTCGTTTTATATGATGGAAATACTGTAGTATTTATTTTGTATTTTATGCTTCGGGCGTTGACTTCTAAGGCCCTAACTATTCGATCTGGTGGAGCAACACCCTAGAGTGAAGCCTTGGTTGCCCGGAACGTGGAAATGACCATCACTTTGACACTGGTTGCAATTACTCCCGTTATACGCTGGAAAAACTGTTGTATTTATATTGTATTTTATGCTTCTGGCGTACACTTCTAAGGCCCTGACTATTCGATCTGGTGGAGCAACGCCCTAGTGTGAATCCTAGGTTGCCCGGAACATAGAAATGTCCCTTCACTCTGGTTGTAATTATTCCTCTTGTACGATGGAAAAACTGTCGTATTTTTATTGTATTTTATGCGTCGGGCGTTGACTTCTAAGGCCCTAACTATTTGATCTGGTGGAGGAACGCCCTAGAGTGAAGCCTAGATTGCCCGGAACGTAGAAATGTCCATGACTTTCACACTGTTTGTAATTATTCATTTGATACGATGGAAAAACTGTTGTACTTATATTGTATTTTATGCTTCTGGAGTTGACTTGTTGAGGCCCTAACTATTCGATCTGGTGGAACAACGCCATAGAGTGAAGCCTAGGTTGCCCGGAACGTAGAAATGACCATTACTTTCATACTGGTTGCAATTATTCTTTTTATATGATGTAAAAACTGTGGTATTTTTATTGTATTTTATGCGTCTGTAGTTGTTTTCTAAGGCCCTAACTATTCGAACTGGTGGAGCACCGCCCTGTAGTGAAGCCTAGGCTGCCCGGAACGTAGAAATGACCGTTACTTTCACACTGTTTGCAAATATACATTATATACGATTGAAAAGCTGTTGTATTTATATTGTATGTTATGCTTCTGGCGTTGACTTCTTATGCCCTCACTATTTGATCTGGTGGAGCACCGCCCTGTAGTGAAGCCTAGGTTGCCCGGAACGTAGAAAAGACCATTACGTTCACACTGGTTGCAATTATTCCTGTTATACGATGGAAAAACTGTTGTATCTATTTTGTATTTTACGCTTCTGACGTTGACTTCTTAGGCCCTAACAATTCGATCTGGTGGAACAACGCCCTAGGGTGAAGCCTAGGTTGGCCGGAACGTAGAAATGACCATAACTTTCATAGTGGTTGCAATTATTCGTTTTATACGATGGGAAAACTGTTGTATTTATATTGCATTTTATGCTTAAGGCGGTGACATCTAAGGCCGTAGCTATTCGATCTGGTGGAGCAACGCCCTAGAGCTAAGCCTAGGTTGCCCGGAACGTAGAAATGACCTTTACTTTCACACTGTTTGCAATTATACATTCTATACGATAGAAAAACTGTTGTATCTATTTTGTATTTTATGCTTCTGGCACTGACTTCTTAGGTCCTAACTATTGGATCTGGTGGAGCAACGCCCACGGGTGAAGCCTAGGTTGCGCGGAACGTAGAAATGACCATAACTTTCACACTGGCTTCAATTATTCGTTTTACACAATGGAAAAACTGTTCTAGTTATTCTGTCTTTTATGCTTCGGGCGTTGACTTCTTAGGCCCTAACTGTTGGATGTGGTGGACCAACGCCCTAGAGTGAAGCCTAGGTTGCCCGGAATGTAGATATGACCCTTACCTTCACACTGTTTGCGATTATTCATTTTATACGATGGTAAAACAGTTGTACATATATCGTATTTTATGCTTCTGGTGTTGGCTTCTTAGGCCCTAACTATTCGATCAGGTGGAGCAACGCCCTAGGGTGAAGCCTAGGTTGCCCGGAACGTAGAAATGACCATAACTTTCATACTGGTTGCAATTATTCGTTTTATACGATGAAAAAAATGTTGTATTTTTATTGTATTTTATGATTCAGGCGTTGACTTCCAAGGCCCTAACTATTCGATGTGATGGAGCAACGCCCTAGAGCAAAACCTAGGTTGCCCGGAACGCAGAAATGACCATTACCTTCACGCTTGTTGCAATTATTCCTGTTATACGATGGACAAACTGTTGGATTTTGATTGTACTTTATGCTTCTGGCGTTGACTTCTAAGGACCTATCTATTCGATCTGGTGGAGCAATGCCACAGAGTTAAGTCTAGGATGCCCGGAACGTAGAAATGGCCATTACTTTCACACTGGTTGCAATTACTCGTTTTATACGATGGAAAAACTATTGTATTTATATTGTATTTTATGCTTCTGGCGTTGATCTCTAAGGCCCTAGCTATTCGATCTGGTGGAGCAACGCCTTGGAGTGAAGCCTAGGTTGCGCGGAACGTAGAAATGACCATAACTTTCACACTGGTTTCAATTATACGTTTTATGCAATGGAAAAACTGTTATATTTATTTTGTATTTGGTGCTTCTGTCGTTGACTTCTTAGGCCCTAACTATTGGATCTGGTGGACCAACGCCCTAGAGTGAACCCTAGGTTGCCCGGAACGTGGTAATGACCATCACTTTCACATTGGATGCAATTATTCTTTTTATACGATAGAAAAACTGTTGTATTTTTAATGTATTTTATGACTCTGGAGCTGTTTTCTAAGGCCCTAACTATTCGACCTGGAGGAGCAACGCCCTAGAGTGAAGCCTCGGTTGCACGGAACGTAGAAATGACCATTACTTTCACACTGGTTATAATTATTCCTTTTATACGATGGAAAAACTGTTGTATTTTTATTGTATCTTATGCTTCTGGCGTTTACTTCTATGTCCCTCGCTATTCGATCTGGTGGAGCAACGCCCTAGAGTGAAACCTAGGTTGCCCGGAGAGTAGAAATGTCCATTACTTTCACACTGGTTGCAATTATACCTTTTATACGATGGAAAAACTGTTGTACCTTCATTGTATTTTATGCTTCTGGCATTGACTTCTAAATCCCTTGCTATTCGGTCTGGTGGAGCAACGCCCTTGAGCGAAGCCTAGGTTGCCCGGAACGTAAAAATGAGCTGCACATTCACACTGGTTGCAATTATTCCTGTAATACGATGGAAAAACTGTTGTACTTATGCTGTATTTTATGCTTGTGGCTTCGAATTCTAAGTCCCTAACTATTCGATCTGGTGGAGCAACGCCCTAAAGTGAAGCCTAGGTTGCCCGGAACGTAGAAATGACCATAACTTTCACACTGTTTGTAATCATTCATTTTATACGATGGAAAAGCTGTTGTATTTATATTGTATTTTATGCTTCTGGAGTTGACATCTAAGGCCGTAGCTATTCGATGTGGTGGAGCAACGCCCAAGAGTGAAACCTAGGTTGCCCGGAAAATAGAAATGACCAATACTTTCACAATGGTTGCAATTATTCCTTTTATACGATGGAAAAACTGTTGTATTTTTATTGTATCTTATGCTTCTGCCGTTTACTTCTAAGTCCCTCGCTATTCGATCTGGTGGAGCAGCGCCCTAGTGAAACCTAGGTTGCCCGGAAAGTAGAAATGACCATAACTTTCATACTGGTTGCAATTATTCGTTTTATAAGATGGGAAAACTGTTGTATTTATATTGTATTTTATGCTTCGGGCGCTGACTTCTAAGGCACTAACGATTCGATCTGGTGGAGCACCGCCCTGCAGTGAAGCCTAGGTTGCCCGGAACGTAGAAATGACCTGTACTTTCACACTGGTTGCAGTTATTCCGGTTATACGATGGAAAAACTGTTTCATTTTTATTGTATTTTATGCTTCTGTCGTTGAATTCTTAGGCCCAAACTATTTGATCTGGTGGAGCACCGCCCTGTAGTGAAGCCTAGGCGGCCCGGAACGTAGAAATGACCTTTACTTTCACACTGTTTGCAAATATACATTATATACGATTGAAAAGCTGTTGTATTTATATTGTATGTTATGCTTCTGGCGTTGACTTCTTAGGCCCTCACTATTTGATCTGGTGGAGCACCGCCCTGTAGTGAAGCCTAGGTTGCCCTGAACGTAGAAAAGACCATTACCTTCACACTAGTTGCAATTATTCCAGTTATACGATGGAAAAACTGTTGTATCTATTTTGTATTTTGCGCTTCTGGCGTTGACTTCTTAGGCCCTAACAATTCGATCAGGTGGAACAACGCCCTAGGGTGAAGCCTAGGTTGGCCGGAACGTAGAAATGACCATAACTTTCATAGTGGTTGCAATTATTCGTTTTATACGATGGAAGAACTGTTGTATTAATTTTGTATTTGGTGCTTCTGGTGTTGACTTCTTAGGCCCTAACTGTTGGATGTGGTGGACCAAAGCCCAAGAGTGAAGCCTAGGTTGCCCGGAACGTAGAAATGACCGTTACTTTCACACTGTTTGCAAATGTACATTATATACCATGGAAAAGCTGTTGTATTTATATTGTATTTTATGCTTCTGGCGTTGACTGCTTAGGCCCTAACTGTTGGATGTGGTGGACCAAAGCCCTAGAGTGAAGCCTAGGTTGCCCGGAACGTAGAAATGACCGTTACTTTCACACTGTTTGCAAATGTACATTATATACCATGGAAAAGCTGTTGTATTTATATTGTATTTTATGCTTCTGGCGTTGACTTCTTAGGCCCTAACTATTTGATCCGGTGGAGCACCGCCCTGTAGTGAAGCCTAGGTTGTCCGGAACATGGAAATGACCATAACTTTCACACTGGTTTCAATTATTCGTTTTATACAATGGAAAAACTGTTCTATTTATTTTGTATTTTATGCTTCGGGCGTTGACTTCTATGGCCCTAACTATTCGATCTGGTGGAGCAATGCCTCAGAGTTAAGTCTAGGATGCCCGGAACGTAGAAATGGCCATTACTTTCACACTGGTTGCAATTACTCGTTTTATACGATGGAAAAACTATTGTATTTATATTGTATTTTATGCTTCTGGCGTTGATCTCTAAGGCCCTAGCTATTCGATCTGGTGGAGCAACGCCTTGGAGTGAAGCCTAGGTTGCGCGGAACGTAGAAATGACCATAACTTTCACACTGGTTTCAATTATACGTTTTATGCAATGGAAAAACTGTTATATTTATTTTGTATTTGGTGCTTCTGTCGTTGACTTCTTAGGCCCTAACTATTGGATCTGGTGGACCAACGCCCTAAAGTGAAGCCTAGCTTGCCCGGAACGTAGAAATGACCATAACTTTCACACTGTTTGTAATCATTCATTTTATACGATGGAAAAGCTGTTGTATTTATATTGTATTTTATGCTTCTGGAGTTGACATCTAAGGCCGTAGCTATTCGATGTGGTGGAGCAACGCCCAAGAGTGAAACCTAGGTTGCCCGGAAAATAGAAATGACCAATACTTTCACAATGGTTGCAATTATTCCTTTTATACGATGGAAAAACTGTTGTATTTTTATTGTATCTTATGCTTCTGCCGTTTACTTCTAAGTCCCTCGCTATTCGATCTGGTGGAGCAGCGCCCTAGTGAAACCTAGGTTGCCCGGAAAGTAGAAATGACCATAACTTTCATACTGGTTGCAATTATTCGTTTTATAAGATGGGAAAACTGTTGTATTTATATTGTATTTTATGCTTCGGGCGCTGACTTCTAAGGCACTAACGATTCGATCTGGTGGAGCACCGCCCTGCAGTGAAGCCTAGGTTGCCCGGAACGTAGAAATGACCTGTACTTTCACACTGGTTGCAGTTATTCCGGTTATACGATGGAAAAACTGTTTCATTTTTATTGTATTTTATGCTTCTGTCGTTGAATTCTTAGGCCCAAACTATTTGATCTGGTGGAGCACCGCCCTGTAGTGAAGCCTAGGCGGCCCGGAACGTAGAAATGACCTTTACTTTCACACTGTTTGCAAATATACATTATATACGATTGAAAAGCTGTTGTATTTATATTGTATGTTATGCTTCTGGCGTTGACTTCTTAGGCCCTCACTATTTGATCTGGTGGAGCACCGCCCTGTAGTGAAGCCTAGGTTGCCCTGAACGTAGAAAAGACCATTACCTTCACACTAGTTGCAATTATTCCTGTTATACGATGGAAAAACTGTTGTATCTATTTTGTATTTTGCGCTTCTGGCGTTGACTTCTTAGGCCCTAACAATTCGATCAGGTGGAACAACGCCCTAGGGTGAAGCCTAGGTTGGCCGGAACGTAGAAATGACCATAACTTTCATAGTGGTTGCAATTATTCGTTTTATACGATGGAAGAACTGTTGTATTAATTTTGTATTTGGTGCTTCTGGTGTTGACTTCTTAGGCCCTAACTGTTGGATGTGGTGGACCAAAGCCCAAGAGTGAAGCCTAGGTTGCCCGGAACGTAGAAATGACCGTTACTTTCACACTGTTTGCAAATGTACATTATATACCATGGAAAAGCTGTTGTATTTATATTGTATTTTATGCTTCTGGCGTTGACTTCTTAGGCCCTAACTGTTGGATGTGGTGGACCAAAGCCCTAGAGTGAAGCCTAGGTTGCCCGGAACGTAGAAATGACCGTTACTTTCACACTGTTTGCAAATGTACATTATATACCATGGAAAAGCTGTTGTATTTATATTGTATTTTATGCTTCTGGCGTTGACTTCTTAGGCCCTAACTATTTGATCCGGTGGAGCACCGCCCTGTAGTGAAGCCTAGGTTGTCCGGAACATGGAAATGACCATAACTTTCACACTGGTTTCAATTATTCGTTTTATACAATGGAAAAACTGTTCTATTTATTTTGTATTTTATGCTTCGGGCGTTGACTTCTATGGCCCTAACTATTCGATCTGGTGGAGCAACGCCCTAGAGTGAAGCCTAGGTTGCCCGGAACGTGGAAATGACCATTACCTTCACACTGTTTGCGATTATTCATTTTATACGATGGTTAAACTGTTGTATTTATTTTGTATTTTATGCTTCTGGCATTGACTTCTAAGGCCCAAGCTATTCCAACTGGTGGAGCAACGCCCTAGAGTGGAGCCTAGGACGCCCGAAACTTGGAAATGACCATTCCTTTCACTCTGGTTGCAATTATTCCAGCTATACGATGGACAAACTGTTGGATTTTGATTGTACTTTATGCTTCAGGCGTTGACTTCTTAGGCCCTAACTATTCGCTCTGGTGGAACAACGCCCTAGGGTGAAGCCTAGGTTGCCCGTAACGTAGAAATGACCATTACCTTCACACTGTTTGCGATTATTCAATTTATACGATGGTAAAACTGTTGTACATATATCGTATTTTATGCTTCTGGCGTTGACTTCTTAGGCCCTAACTATTCGATCAGCTGGAGTAACGCCCTAGGGTGAAGCCTAGGTTGCCCGGAACGTAGAAATGACGATATCTTTCATGCGGGTTGCAATTATTCATTTTATACAATGGAAAAACTGTTGTATTAATTTTGTGTTTGGTGCTTCAGGCGTTGACTTCTTAGGCCCTGACTATTCGCTCTGGTGGAACAACGCCCTAGGGTGAAGCCTAGGTTGCCCGGAACGTAGAAATGACCATTACCTTCACACTGTTTGCGATTATACATTTTATAAAATGGAGAAACTGTTGTATTTATATTGTTTTTTATAGTTATGGAGTTGACTTCATAGGCCCTAACTATTGGATCTGGTGGACCAACGCCCTAGAGTGAAGCCTAGGTTGCCCGGAACGTAGAAATGATCATCACTTTCAAACTGGTCCAATTATTCTTGTTATACGATCGAAAAACTGTTGTATTTATTTTGTATTTTATGCCTCTGTCGTTGACTCCTAAGGGCGTAGCTATTCGATGTGGTGGAGCAACGCCCTAGAGTGAAGCCTTGGTTGCCCGGAACGTAGAAATGACCATGTCTTTCACACTGGTTGCAATTATTCCTGTTATACGATGGAAAAACTGTTGTACATATATTATATTTTATCCTTCAGGCGTTGACTTCTAAGGGCGTAGCTATTCGATGTGGTGGAGAAACGCCCTAGAGTGAAGCCTAGGTTGCCCGGAAAGTACAAATGACCATTACCTCCACACTGTTTGCAATTATTCATTATATACAATGGAGAAACTGTTGTATTTATATTGTTTTTTATAGTTATGGCGTTGACTTCATAGGCCCTAACTATTGGATCTGGTGGACCAACGCCCTAGAGTGAAGCCTAGGTTGCCCGGAACGTAGAAATGACCATTACTTCCACACTGTTTGCAATTATTCATATTATACAGTGGAAAAACTGTTGTATTTATATTGTATTTTATGCTTCTGGCATTGACTTCTAAGGCCCTATGTATTCGATCTGGTGTAGCAATGCCTCAGAGTTAAGTCTACGATGCCCGCATCGTAAAAATGGCTATTACTTTCACACTGGTTGCAATTATTCATATTATACAGTGGAAAAACAGTTGTATTTAAATTGCATTTTATGCTTCTGGCATAGACTTCTAAGGCCCTAACTATTCGATGTGGTGGAGCAACGTCCTAGAGTGAAGCCTAGGTTGCCCGGAACGGAGAAATGACCATAGCTTTCACACTGGTTTCAATTATTCGTTTTATACAATGGAAAAACTGTTCTATTTATTTTGTATTTTATGCTTCGGGCGTTGACTTCTATGGCCCTAACTATTCGATCTGGAGGAGCAACGCCCTAGAGTGAAGCCTAGGTTGCCCGGAACGTAGAAATGACCATTACCTTCACACTGTTTGCGATTATTCATTTTATACGATGGTAAAACTGTTGTATTTATTTTGTATTTTATGCTTCTGGCATTGACTACTAAGGCCCTAGCTATTCCATCTGGTGGAGCAACGCCCTAGAGTGGAGCCTAGGTGGCCCGAAACGTGGAAATGACCATTACTTTCACTCTGGTTGCAATTATTCCAGCTATACGATGGACAAACTGTTGGATTTTGATTGTACTTTATGCTTCAGGCGTTGACTTCTTAGGCCCTAACTATTCGCTCTGGTGGAACAACGCCCTAGGGTGAAGCCTAGCTTGCCCGGAACGTAGAAATGACAATTACCTTCACACTGTTTGCGATTATTCATTTTATACGATGGTAACACTGTTGTACATATATCGTATTTTATGCTTCTGGCGCTGACTTCTTAGGCCCTAGCTATGCGATCAGGTAGAGCAACGCCCTAGGGGGAAGCCTAGGATGCCTGGAACGTAGAAATGACCATAACTTTCACACTGGTTGCAATTACTCGTTCTATACGATGGAAAAACTATTGTATTGATATTGTATTTTATGCTTCTGGCGTTGACTTCAAAGGCCCTAACTATTCGATCTGGTGGAGCAACGCCCTGGAGTGAAGCCTAGGTTGTGCGGAACGTAGAAATGACCATTACCTTCACACTGCTTGCAAATATACATTATATACGATGGAAAAGCTGTTGTATCTATTTTGTATTTTATGCTTCTGGCGCTGACTTCTTAGGTCCTAACTATTGGATCTGGTGGAGCAACGCCCAGGGGTGAAGTCTAGGTTGCGCGGAACGTAGAAATGACCATAAATTTTACACTGGCTTCAATTATTCGTTTTATACAGTGGAAAAACTGTTGTATTTATTTTGTATTTGGTGCTTCTGTCGTTGACTTCTTAGGCCCTAACTATTGGATCTGGTGGATCACCGCCCTGAAGTGAAGCATAAGTTGCCCGGAACGTAGAAATGACCTGTACTTTCACACTGGTTGCAGTTAATCCTGTTATACGATGGAAAAACTGTTGCATTTTTATTGCATTTTATGCTTCTGGCATTGACTTCTAAGGCCCTAGCCATTCCATCTGGTGGAGCAACGCCCTAGAGTGGAGCCTAGGTCGCCCGAAACGTAGAAATGACCATTACTTTCACTCTGGGTGCAATTATTCCAGCTATACGATGGACAAACTGTTGGATTTTGATTGTACTTTATACTTCTGGCGTTGACTTCTAAGGCCCTATGTATTCGATCTGGTGTAGCATTGCCTCAGAGTTAAGTCTAGGATGCCCGCAACGTACAAATGGCTATTACTTTCACACTGGTTGCAATTATTCGTTTTATACGATGGAAAAACTGTTGTACATATATCGTATTTTATGCTTCTGGCGTTAACTTCTTAGGCCCTAACTATTGGATCTGGTGGATCACCGCCCTGAAGTGAAGCATAAGTTGCGCGGAATGTAGAAATGATCATCACTTTCACACTGGTTGCAATTATTCTTGTTATACGATCGAAAAACTGTTGTATTTATTTCGTATTTTATGCCTCTGGCGTTGACTCCGAAGGCCGTAGCTACCCGATGTGGTGGAGAAACGCCCTAGAGTGAAGCCTAGGTTGCCCAGAAAGTAGAAATGACCATTACCTCCACACTGTTTGCAATTATTCATTTTATACAATGGAGAAACTGTTGTATTTATATTGTTTTTTACAGTTATGGCGTTGACTTCTTAGGCCCTAACTATTGGATCTGGTGGACCAACGCCCTAGAGTGAAGCCTAGGTTGCCCGGAACGTAGAAATGACCATTACTTCCACACTGTTTGCAATTATTCATATTATACAGTGGAAAAACTGTTGTATTTATATTGTATTTTATGCTTCTGGCATTGTGTTCTAAGGCCCTAACTATTCGATGTGGTTGAGCAACGCCCTAGAGTGAAGCCTAGATTGCCCGGAACGTAGAAGTGACCAGAACTTTCATACTGGTTGCAATTATTCGTTTTATACAGTGGAAAAACTGTTGTATTTATATTGTATTTTATGCTTCTGGCATTGTGTTCTAAGGCCCTAACTATTCGATGTGGTGGAGAAACGCCCTAGAGTGAAGCCTAGGTTGCCCGGAATGCAGAAATGACCATAGCTTTCACACTGGTTGCAATTATTCCTGTTATACGATGGAAAAACTGTTATATCTTTATCGTATTTTATGCTTCTGGCGTTGACTTCTTAGGCCCTAACTATTGGAACTGGTGGACCAACGCCCTAGAGTGAAGCCTAGGTGGCCCGGAACGTGGAAATGACCATAACTTTCATACTGGTTGCAATTATTCGTTTTATAGGGAAAGCTGTTGTATTTATATTGTATTTTATGCTTCGGGCGCTGACTTCTAAGGCACTAACGATTCGATCTGGTGGAGCACCGCCCTGCAGTGAAGCCTAGGTTGCCCGGAACGTAGAAATGACCTGTACATTCACACTGGTTGCAGTTATTCCGGTTATACGATGGAAAAACTGTTTCATTTTTATTGTATTTTATGCTTCTGTCGTTGAATTCTTAGGCCCAAACTATTTGATCTGGTGGAGCACCGCCCTGTAGTGAAGCCTAGGCGGCCCGGAACGTAGAAATGACCTTTACTTTCACACTGTTTGCAAATATACATTATATACGATTGAAAAGCTGTTGTATTTATATTGTATGTTATGCTTCTGGCGTTGACTTCTTAGGCCCTCACTATTTGATCTGGTGGAGCACCGCCCTGTAGTGAAGCCTAGGTTGCCCTGAACGTAGAAAAGACCATTACCTTCACACTAGTTGCAATTACTCCTGTTATACGATGGAAAAACTGTTGTATCTATTTTGTATTTTACGCTTCTGGCGTTGACTTCTTAGGCCCTAACAATTCGATCAGGTGGAACAACGCCCTAGGGTGAAGCCTAGGTTGGCCGGAACGTAGAAATGACCATAACTTTCATAGTGGTTGCATTTATTCGTTTTATACGATGGAAGAACTGTTGTATTAATTTTGTATTTGGTGCTTCTGGTGTTGACTTCTTAGGCCATAACTGTTGGATGTGGTGGACCAAAGCCCAAGAGTGAAGCCTAGGTTGCCCGGAACGTAGAAATGACCGTTACTTTCACACTGTTTGCAAATGTACATTATATACCATGGAAAAGCTGTTGTATTTATATTGTATTTTATGCTTCTGGCGTTGACTTCTTAGGCCCTAACTGTTGGATGTGGTGGACCAAAGCCCTAGAGTGAAGCCTAGGTTGCCCGGAACGTAGAAATGACCGTTACTTTCACACTGTTTGCAAATGTACATTATATACCATGGAAAAGCTGTTGTATTTATATTGTATTTTATGCTTCTGGCGTTGACTTCTTAGGCCCTAACTATTTGATCCGGTGGAGCACCGCCCTGTAGTGAAGCCTAGGTTGTCCGGAACATGGAAATGACCATAACTTTCACACTGGTTTCAATTATTCGTTTTATACAATGGAAAAACTGTTCTATTTATTTTGTATTTTATGCTTCGGGCGTTGACTTCTATGGCCCTAACTATTCGATCTGGTGGAGCAACGCCCTAGAGTGAAGCCTAGGTTGCCCGGAACGTGGAAATGACCATTACCTTCACACTGTTTGCGATTATTCATTTTATACGATGGTAAAACTGTTGTATTTATTTTGTATTTTATGCTTCTGGCATTGACTTCTAAGGCCCAAGCTATTCCAACTGGTGGAGCAACGCCCTAGAGTGGAGCCTAGGTCGCCCGAAACTTGGAAATGACCATTCCTTTCACTCTGGTTGCAATTATTCCAGCTACACGATGGACAAACTGTTGGATTTTGATTGTACTTTATGCTTCAGGCGTTGACTTCTTAGGCCCTAACTATTCGCTCTGGTGGAACAACGCCCTAGGGTGAAGCCTAGGTTGCCCGGAACGTAGAAATGACCATTACCTTCACACTGTTTGCGATTATTCAATTTATACGATGGTAAAACTGTTGTACATATATCGTATTTTATGCTTCTGGCGTTGACTTCTTAGGCCCAAACTATTCGATCAGCTGGAGTAACGCCCTAGGGTGAAGCCTAGGTTGCCCGGAACGTAGAAATGACGATAACTTTCATGCGGGTTGCAATTATTCATTTTATACAATGGAGAAACTGTTGTATTTATATTGTTTTTTACAGTTATGGCGTTGACTTCTTAGGCCCTAACTATTGGATCTGGTGGACCAACGCCCTAGAGTGAAGCCTAGGTTGCCCGGAACGTAGAAATGACCATTACTTCCACACTGTTTGCAATTATTCATATTATACAGTGGAAAAACTGTTGTATTTATATTGTATTTTATGCTTCTGGCATTGTGTTCTAAGGCCCTAACTATTCGATGTGGTTGAGCAACGCCCTAGAGTGAAGCCTAGATTGCCCGGAACGTAGAAGTGACCAGAACTTTCATACTGGTTGCAATTATTCGTTTTATACAGTGGAAAAACTGTTGTATTTATATTGTATTTTATGCTTCTGGCATTGTGTTCTAAGGCCCTAACTATTCGATGTGGTGGAGAAACGCCCTAGAGTGAAGCCTAGGTTGCCCGGAATGCAGAAATGACCATAGCTTTCACACTGGTTGCAATTATTCCTGTTATACAATGGAAAAACTGTTGTATTTATACTGTATTTTATGCTTCTGGCGTTGACTTCTTAGGCCCTAACTGTTGGATGTGGTGGACCAAAGCCCTAGAGTGAAGCCTAGGTTGCCCGGAACGTAGAAATGACCGTTACTTTCACACTGTTTGCAAATGTACATAATATACCATGGAAAAGCTGTTGTATTTATATTGTATTTTATGCCTCTGGCGTTGACTTCTTAGGCCCTAACTATTTGATCAGCTGGAGTAACGCCCTAGGGTGAAGCCTAGCTTACCCGGAACGTAGAAATGACGATAACTTTGATACGGGTTGCAATTATTCGTTTTATACGATGGAAAAACTGTTGTATTAATTTTGTGTTTGGTGCTTCAGGCGTTGACTTCTTAGGCCCTAACTATTCGCTCTGGTGGAACAACGCCCTAGGTTGAAGCCTAGGTTGCCCGGAACGTAGAAATGACCATTACCTTCACACTGTTTGCGATTATTCATTTTATACAATGGTAAAACTGTTGTACATATATCGTATTTTATGCTTCTGGCGTTGACTTCTTAGGCCCTAGCTATTCGATCCGGTGGAGCAACGCCCTAGAGTGAAGCCTAGGTTGCCCGGAATGTAGAAATGACCATCACTTTCACACTGGTTGCAATTATTCTTGTTATACGATGGAAAAACTGTTGTATTTATTTTGTATTTTATGCTTCTGGCATTGACTTCTAAGGCCCTAGCTACTCCATCTGGTGGAGCAACGCCCTAGAGTGGAGCCTAGGTCGCCCGAAACGTAGAAGTGACTATTACTTTCACTCTGTTTGCAATTATTCCAGCTATACGGTGGACAAACTGTTGGATTTTGATTGTACTTTATACTTCTGGCGTTGACTTTTAAGGCCCTATGTATTCGATCTGGCGCAGCAATGCCTCAGAGTTAAGTCTAGGTAGCCCGGAATATAGAAATGACCATCACCTTCACACGGTTTGCGATTATTCATTTTATACGATGGTAAAACTGTTGTACATATACCGTATTTTATGCATCTGGCGTTGACTTCTTAGGCCCTAACTATTCGATCAGGTGGAGCCACGCCCTAGGGTGAAGCCT
This sequence comes from Calliopsis andreniformis, assembly GCF_051401765.1. Lineage (NCBI taxonomy): Eukaryota > Metazoa > Arthropoda > Insecta > Hymenoptera > Andrenidae > Calliopsis > Calliopsis andreniformis. The sequence goes on from NW_027480422.1 coordinate 23,899,008, forward strand.
AGGTTGCCCGGAACGTAGAAATGACCATAACCTTCATACTGGTTGCAATTATTCGTTTTATACGATGGAAAAACTGTTGTATTAATTTTGTATTTGGTGCTTCTGGCGTTGACTTCTTAGGCCCTAACTATTCGATCCGGTGGAGCAACGCCCTAGAGTCAAGCCTAGGTTGCCCGGAATGTAGAAATGACCATCACTTTCACACTTGTTGCAATTACTCCTGTTATACGATGGAAAAACTGTTATATCTTTATCGTATTTTATGCTTCTGGCGTTGACTTCTTAGGCCCTAACTATTGGAACTGGTGGACCAACGCCCTAGAGTGAAGCCTAGGTGGCCCGGAACGTGGAAATGACCATCACTTTCACACTGGTTGCAATGATTCCCGGTATACTATGGAAAAACTGTTGTGTTTATATCGTATTTTATGCTTCTGGCGTTGACTTTTAAGGCTCTAACTATTCCATGTGGTGTAGCAACGCCCTAGAGTGAAGCCTAGGCTGACGGGAGCGTAGAAATGACCATTACCTTCACACTGTTTGGAATTATTCCTGTTATACGATGGAAAACTGTTGGATTTTTATTGTATTTTATGCTTCTGGCGTTGACTTCTAAGGCCGTAGCTATTCGATGTGCTGGAGCAACGCCCTAGAGTGAAGCCTAGGTTGCACGAAACGTAGAACTGACCATAACTTTCACACTGGATGCAATTATCCGTTTTATACGATGGAAAAGCTGTTGTATTTAAACTGTATTTTATGCTTCTGGCGTTGACTTCTGAGGCCCTAATTATTCGATGTGGTGGAGCAACGCCCTGGAGCAAAACCTAGGTTGCACGTCCGTAGAAATGACCATAACTTTCACACTGGTTGCAATTATTCATTTTATACAATGGAAAAGCTGTTCTATTAATTTTGTATTTTATGCTTCGGGCGTTGACTTCTAAGGCACTCACTATTGGATCTGGTGGACCAACGCCCTAGACTGAAGCGTAGGTTGCCAGGAACGTAGAAATGACCATCACTTTCACACTGTTTGCAATTATACCTGTTATACGATGGAAGAACTGTTGTATTTATATTGTGATTTATGCTTCGGGGGTTGACTTCTAAGGCCCTAACTATTCCATCTGGTGGAGCAACGCCCTAGTGTGAATCCTAGGTTGCCCGGAACGTAGAAATGTCCATCACCTTCACTCTGGTTGTAATTATTCCTCTTGTACGATGGAAAAACTGTCGTATTTTTATTGTATTTTATGCGTCGGGCGTTGACTTCTAAGGCCCTAACTATTTGATCTGGTGGAGGAACGCCCTAGAGTGAAGCCTAGATTGCCCGGAACGTAGAAATGACCATTACTTTCACACTGGTTGCAATTATTAGTTTCATGCAATGGAAAAACTGTTCTATTAATTTTGTATTTAATGCTTCGGGCGTTGACTGCCAAGGCCCCGACTATTCGATCTGGTGGAGCAACGCCATAGTGTCAAGCCTAGGTTGCCCGGAACGTAGATATGACCATTACTTTCACACTGGTGGCAATTATTCATTTAATACGATGGAAAAAGCTGTTGTATTTATATTGCTTTTTATGCTTCTGGCGTTGACTTCTAAGGCCGTAGCTATTCGATCTGGTGGAGCAACGCCCTAGAGTGAAGCCAAGGTTGCAGGGAACGTAGATATGACCATAACTTTCACACTGGTTGGAATTATTCGTTTCATGCAATGGAAAAACTGTTCTATTAATTTTGTATTTAATGCTTCGGACGTTGACTTCTTGGGCCCTAACTATTGGATCTGGTGGACCAACGCCCTAGAGTGAAGCCTAGGTTGCCCGGAACGTGGAAATGACCATTACCTTCACACTGTTTGCGATTATTCATTTTATACGATGGTAAAACTGTTGTATTTATTTTGTATTTTATGCTTCTGGCATTGACTTCTAAGGCCCAAGCTATTCCATCTGGTGGAGCAACGCCCTAGAGTGGAGCCTAGGTCGCCCGAAACTTGGAAATGACCATTCCTTTCACTCTGGTTGCAATTATTCCAGCTATACGATGGACAAACTGTTGGATTTTGATTGTACTTTATGCTTCAGGCGTCGACTTCTTAGGCCCTAACTATTCGCTCTGGTGGAACAACGCCCTAGGGTGAAGCCTAGGTTGCCCGGAACGTAGAAATGACCATTACCTTCACACTGTTTGCGATTATTCAATTTATACGATGGTAAAACTGTTGTACATATATCGTATTTTATGCTTCTGGCGTTGACTTCTTAGGCCCTAACTATTCGATCAGCTGGAGTAACGCCCTAGGGTGAAGCCTAGGTTGCCCGGAACGTAGAAATGACGATAACTTTCATGCGGGTTGCAATTATTCATTTTATACAATGGAAAAACTGTTGTATTAATTTTGTGTTTGGTGCTTCAGGCGTTGACTTCTTAGGCCCTGACTATTCGCTCTGGTGGAACAACGCCCTAGGGTGAAGCCTAGGTTGCCCGGAACGTAGAAATGACCATTACCTTCACACTGTTTGCGATTATTCATTTTATAAAATGGAGAAACTGTTGTATTTATATTGTTTTTTATAGTTATGGAGTTGACTTCATAGGCCCTAACTATTGGATCTGGTGGACCAACGCCCTAGAGTGAAGCCTAGGTTGCCCGGAACGTAGAAATGATCATCACTTTCAAACTGGTCCAATTATTCTTGTTATACGATCGAAAAACTGTTGTATTTATTTTGTATTTTATGCCTCTGGCGTTGACTCCTAAGGGCGTAGCTATTCGATGTGGTGGAGCAACGCCCTAGAGTGAAGCCTTGGTTGCCCGGAACGTAGAAATGACCATGTCTTTCACACTGGTTGCAATTATTCCTGTTATACGATGGAAAAACTGTTGTACATATATTATATTTTATCCTTCAGGCGTTGACTTCTAAGGGCGTAGCTATTCGATGTGGTGGAGAAACGCCCTAGAGTGAAGCCTAGGTTGCCCGGAAAGTACAAATGACCATTACCTCCACACTGTTTGCAATTATTCATTATATACAATGGAGAAACTGTTGTATTTATATTGTTTTTTATAGTTATGGCGTTGACTTCATAGGCCCTAACTATTGGATCTGGTGGACCAACGCCCTAGAGTGAAGCCTAGGTTGCCCGGAACGTAGAAATGACCATTACTTCCACACTGTTTGCAATTATTCATATTTTACAGTGGAAAAACTGTTGTATTTATATTGTATTTTATGCTTCTGGCATTGACTTCTAAGGCCCTATGTATTCGATCTGGTGTAGCAATGCCTCAGAGTTAAGTCTACGATGCCCGCAACGTAAAAATGGCTATTACTTTCACACTGGTTGCAATTATTCATATTATACAGTGGAAAAACAGTTGTATTTATATTGCATTTTATGCTTCTGGCATTGACTTCTAAGGCCCTAACTATTCGATGTGGTGGAGCAACGTCCTAGAGTGAAGCCTAGGTTGCCCGGAACGGAGAAATGACCATAGCTTTCACACTGGTTTCAATTATTCGTTTTATACAATGGAAAAACTGTTCTATTTATTTTGTATTTTATGCTTCGGGCGTTGACTTCTATGGCCCTAACTATTCGATCTGGAGGAGCAACGCCCTAGAGTGAAGCCTAGGTTGCCCGGAACGTAGAAATGACCATTACCTTCACACTGTTTGCGATTATTCATTTTATACGATGGTAAAACTGTTGTATTTATTTTGTATTTTATGCTTCTGGCATTGACTACTAAGGCCCTAGCTATTCCATCTGGTGGAGCAACGCCCTAGAGTGGAGCCTAGGTCGCCCGAAACGTGGAAATGACCATTACTTTCACTCTGGTTGCAATTATTCCAGCTATACGATGGACAAACTGTTGGATTTTGATTGTACTTTATGCTTCAGGCGTTGACTTCTTAGGCCCTAACTATTCGCTCTGGTGGAACAACGCCCTAGGGTGAAGCCTAGCTTGCCCGGAACGTAGAAATGACCATTACCTTCACACTGTTTGCGATTATTCATTTTATACGATGGTAACACTGTTGTACATATATCGTATTTTATGCTTCTGGCGCTGACTTCTTAGGCCCTAGCTATGCGATCAGGTGGAGCAACGCCCTAGGGGGAGCCTAGGATGCCCGGAACGTAGAAATGACCATAACTTTCACACTGGTTGCAATTACTCGTTCTATACGATGGAAAAACTATTGTATTGATATTGTATTTTATGCTTCTGGCGTTGACTTCAAAGGCCCTAACTATTCGATCTGGTGGAGCAACGCCCTGGAGTGAAGCCTAGGTCGTGCGGAACGTAGAAATGACCATTACCTTCACACTGCTTGCAAATATACATTATATACGATGGAAAAGCTGTTGTATCTATTTTGTATTTTATGCTTCTGGCGCTGACTTCTTAGGTCCTAACTATTGGATCTGGTGGAGCAACGCCCAGGGGTGAAGTCTAGGTTGCGCGGAACGTAGAAATGACCATAAATTTTACACTGGCTTCAATTATTCGTTTTATACAGTGGAAAAACTGTTGTATTTATTTTGTATTTGGTGCTTCTGTCGTTGACTTCTTAGGCCCTAACTATTGGATCTGGTGGATCACCGCCCTGAAGTGAAGCATAAGTTGCCCGGAACGTAGAAATGACCTGTACTTTCACACTGGTTGCAGTTAATCCTGTTATACGATGGAAAAACTGTTGCATTTTTATTGTATTTTATGCTTCTGGCATTGACTTCTAAGGCCCTAGCCATTCCATCTGGTGGAGCGACGCCCTAGAGTGGAGCCTAGGTCGCCCGAAACGTAGAAATGACCATTACTTTCACTCTGGGTGCAATTATTCCAGCTATACGATGGACAAACTGTTGGATTTTGATTGTACTTTATACTTCTGGCGTTGACTTCTAAGGCCCTATGTATTCGATCTGGTGTAGCATTGCCTCAGAGTTAAGTCTAGGATGCCCGCAACGTAGAAATGGCTATTACTTTCACACTGGTTGCAATTATTCGTTTTATACGATGGAAAAACTGTTGTACATATATCGTATTTTATGCTTCTGGCGTTAACTTCTTAGGCCCTAACTATTGGATCTGGTGGATCACCGCCCTGAAGTGAAGCATAAGTTGCGCGGAATGTAGAAATGATCATCACTTTCACACTGGTTGCAATTATTCTTGTTATACGATCGAAAAACTGTTGTATTTATTTCGTATTTTATGCCTCTGGCGTTGACTCCTAAGGCCGTAGCTATCCGATGTGGTGGAGAAACGCCCTAGAGTGAAGCCTAGGTTGCCCGGAAAGTAGAAATGACCATTACCTCCACACTGTTTGCAATTATTCATTTTATACAATGAGAAACTGTTGTATTTATATTGTTTTTTATAGTTATGGCGTTGACTTCTTAGGCCCTAACTATTGGATCTGGTGGACCAACGCCCTAGAGTGAAGCCTAGGTTGCCCGGAACGTAGAAATGACCATTACTTCCACACTGTTTGCAATTATTCATATTATACAGTGGAAAAACTGTTGTATTTATATTGTATTTTATGCTTCTGGCATTGTGTTCTAAGGCCCTAACTATTCGATGTGGTTGAGCAACGCCCTAGAGTGAAGCCTAGATTGCCCGGAACGTAGAAGTGACCAGAACTTTCATACTGGTTGCAATTATTCGTTTTATACAGTGGAAAAACTGTTGTATTTATATTGTATTTTATGCTTCTGGCATTGTGTTCTAAGGCCCTAACTATTCGATGTGGTGGAGAAACGCCCTAGAGTGAAGCCTAGGTTGCCCGGAATGCAGAAATGACCATAGCTTTCACACTGGTTGCAATTATTCCTGTTATACAAGGGAAAAGCTGTTGTATTTATACTGTATTTTATGCTTCTGGCGTTGACTTCTTAGGCCCTAACTGTTGAATGTGGTGGACCAAAGCCCTAGAGTGAAGCCTAGGTTGCCCGGAACGTAGAAATGACCGTTACTTTCACACTGTTTGCAAATGTACATTATATACCATGGCAAAGCTGTTGTATTTATATTGTATTTTATGCTTCTGGCGTTGACTTCCTAGGCCCTAACTATTTGATCCGGTGGAGCACCGCCCTGTAGTGAAGCCTAGGTTGCCCGGAACGTGGAAATGACCATTACCTTCACACTGTTTGCGATTATTCATTTTATACGATGGTAAAACTGTTGTATTTATTTTGTATTTTATGCTTCGGGCGTTGACTTCTAAGGCCCCAACTATTCGATCTGGTGGAGCACCGCCCTAGAGTGAAGCCTAGGTTGCCCGGAATGTAGAAATGACCATCACTTTCACACTGGTTGCAATTATTCTTGTTATACGATGGAAAAACTGTTGTATTTATTTTGTATTTTATGCTTCTGGCATTGACTTCTAAGGCCCTAGCTACTCCATCTGGTGGAGCAACGCCCTAGTGTGGAGCCTAGGTCGCCCGAAACGTAGAAGTGACTATTACTTTCACTCTGGTTGCAATTATTCCAGCTATACGGTGGACAAACTGTTGGATTTTGATTGTGCTTTATACTTCTGGCGTTGACTTCTAAGGCCCTATGTATTCGATCTGGCGCAGCAATGCCTCAGAGTTAAGTCTAGGTTGCCCGGAATATAGAAATGACCATCACCTTCACACGGTTTGCGATTATTCATTTTATACGATGGTAAAACTGTTGTACATATACCGTATTTTATGCATCTGGCGTTGACTTCTTAGGCCCTAACTATTCGATCAGGTGGAGCAACGCCCTAGGGTGAAGCCTAGGTTGCCCGGAACGTAGAAATGACCATAACCTTCATACTGGTTGCAATTATTCGTTTTATACGATCGAAAAACTGTTGTATTTATTTTGTATTTTATGCCTCTGGCGTTGACTCCTAAGGGCGTAGCTATTCGATGTGGTGGAGCAACGCCCTAGAGTGAAGCCTTGGTTGCCCGGAACGTAGAAATGACCATGTCTTTCACACTGGTTGCAATTATTCCTGTTATACGATGGAAAAACTGTTGTACATATATTATATTTTATCCTTCAGGCGTTGACTTCTAAGGGCGTAGCTATTCGATGTGGTGGAGAAACGCCCTAGAGTGAAGCCTAGGTTGCCCGGAAAGTACAAATGACCATTACCTCCACACTGTTTGCAATTATTCATTATATACAATGGAGAAACTGTTGTATTTATATTGTTTTTTATAGTTATGGCGTTGACTTCATAGGCCCCAACTATTGGATCTGGTGGACCAACGCCCTAGAGTGAAGCCTAGGTTGCCCGGAACGTAGAAATGACCATTACTTCCACACTGCTTGCAATTATTCATATTATACAGTGGAAAAACTGTTGTATTTATATTGTATTTTATGCTTCTGGCATTGACTTCTAAGGCCCTATGTATTCGATCTGGTGTAGCAATGCCTCAGAGTTAAGTCTACGATGCCCGCAACGTAAAAATGGCTATTACTTTCACACTGGTTGCAATTATTCATATTATACAGTGGAAAAACAGTTGTATTTATATTGCATTTTATGCTTCTGGCATTGACTTCTAAGGCCCTAACTATTCGATGTGGTGGAGCAACGTCCTAGAGTGAAGCCTAGGTTGCCCGGAACGGAGAAATGACCATAGCTTTCACACTGGTTTCAATTATCCGTTTTATACAATGGAAAAACTGTTCTATTTATTTTGTATTTTATGCTTCGGGCGTTGACTTCTATGGCCCTAACTATTCGATCTGGAGGAGCAACGCCCTAGAGTGAAGCCTAGGTTGCCCGGAACGTAGAAATGACCATTACCTTCACACTGTTTGCGATTATTCATTTTATACGATGGTAAAACTGTTGTATTTATTTTGTATTTTATGCTTCTGGCATTGACTACTAAGGCCCTAGCTATTCCATCTGGTGGAGCAACGCCCTAGAGTGAAGCCTTGGTTGCACGGAACGTGGAAATGACCATTACCTTCACACTGTTTGCGATTATTCATTTTATACGATGGTAAAACTGTTGTATTTATTTTGTATTTTATGCTTCTGGCATTGACTTCTAAGGCCCAAGCTATTCCATCTGGTGGAGCAACGCCCTAGAGTGGAGCCTAGGTCGCCCGAAACGTGGAAATGACCATTCCTTTCACTCTGGTTGCAATTATTCCAGCTATACGATGGACAAACTGTTGGATTTTGATTGTACTTTATGCTTCAGGCGTTGACTTCTTGGGCCCTAACTATTCGCTCTGGTGGAACAACGCCCTAGGGTGAAGCCTAGGTTGCCCGGAACGTAGAAATGACCATTACCTTCACACTGTTTGCGATTATTCATTTTATACGATGGTAAAACTGTTGCACATATATCGTATTTTATGCTTCTGGCGTTGACTTCTTAGGCCCTAACTATTCGATCAGGTGGAGCAACGCCCTAGGGTGAAGCCTAGGTTGCCCGGAACGTAGAAATGACCATAACTTTCATACTGGTTGCAATTATTCGTTTTATACGATGGAAAAAGTGTTCTATTTCTTTTGTATTTTATGCTTCGGGCGTTGACTTCTAAGGCCCCAACTATTCGATCTGGTGGAGCACCGCCCTAGAGTGAAGCCTAGGTTGCCCGGAATGTAGAATTGACCATTACCTTCACACTGTTTGCGATTATTCATTTTATACGACGGTAAAACTGTTGTTCATATATCGTATTTTATGCTTCTGGCGCTGACTTCTTAGGACCTATCTATTCGATCTGGCGGAGCAACGCCCTAGAGTATAGCCTAGGTTGCCCGGAATGTAGAAATGATCGTCACTTTCACACTGGTTGCAATTATTCTTGTTATACGATCGAAAAACTGTTGTAATTATTTTGTATTTTATGCTTCTGGCATTGACTTCTAAGGCCCTAGCTACTCCATCTGGTGGAGCAACGCCCTAGAGTGGAGCCTAGGTCGCCCGAAACGTAGAAGTGACTATTACTTTCACTCTGGTTGCAATTATTCCAGCTATACGGTGGACAAACTGTTGGATTTTGATTGTACTTTATACTTCTGGCGTTGACTTCTAAGGCCCTATGTATTCGATCTGGCGCAGCAATGCCTCAGAGTTAAGTCTAGGTTGCCCGGAATATAGAAATGACCATCACCTTCACACGGTTTGCGATTATTCATTTTATACGATGGTAAAACTGTTGTACATATACCGTATTTTATGCATCTGGCGTTGACTTCTTAGGCCCTAACTATTCGATCAGGTGGAGCAACGCCCTAGGGTGAAGCCTAGGTTGCCCGGAACGTAGAAATGACCATAACCTTCATACTGGTTGCAATTATTCGTTTTATACGATGGAAAAACTGTTGTATTAATTTTGTATTTGGTGCTTCTGGCGTTGACTTCTTAGGCCCTAACTATTCGATCCGGTGGAGCAACGCCCTAGAGTCAAGCCTAGGTTGCCCGGAATGTAGAAATGACCATCACTTTCACACTGGTTGCAATTATTCTTGTTATACGATGGAAAAACTGTTGTATTTATTTTGTATTTTATGCTTCTGGCATTGACTTCTAAGGCCCTAGCTATACCATCTGGTGGAGCAACGCCCTAGAGTGGAGCCTAGGTCGCCCGAAACGTAGAAGTGACTATTACTTTCACTTTGGTTGCAATTATTCCAGCTATACGATGGACAAGCTGTTGGATTTTGATTGTACTTTATACTTCTGGCGTTGACTTCTAAGGCCCTATGTATTCGATCTGGTGTAGCAATGCCTCAGAGTTAAGTCTAGGATGCCCGCAACGTAGAAATGGCTATTACTTTCACACTGGTTGCAATTATTCGTTTTATGCAATGGAAAAACTGTTCTACTTATTTTGTATTTTATGCTTCGGCCGTTGACTCCTAAGGACCCAACTATTCCAACTGGTGGAGCAACGCCATAGAGCGAAGCCTAGGTTGCCCGGAATATAGAAATGACCATCACCTTCACACGGTTTGCGATTATTCATTTTATACGATGGTAAAACTGTTGTACATATATCGTATTTTATGCTTCTGGCGTTGGCTTCTTAGGCCCTAACTATTCGATCCGGTAGAGCAACGCCCTAGGGTGAAGCGTAGGTTGCCCGGAACGTAGAAATGACCAAAAGTTTCATACTGGTTGCAATTATTCGTTTTATACGATGGAAAAACTGTTGTATTTATTTTGTATTTTATGCTTCTGGCATTGACTTCTAAGGCCCTAGCTATTCCATCTGGTGGAGCAACGCCCGAGAGTGGAGCCTAGGTCGCCCGAAACGTAGAAATGACCATTACTTTCACTCTGGTTGCAATTATTCCAGCTATACGATGGACAAACTGTTAGATTTTTACTGTACTTTATACTTCTGGCGTTGACTTCTAAGGCCCTATGTATTCGATCTGGTGTAGCAATGCCTCAGAGTTAAGTCTAGGATGCCCGCAACGTAGAAATGGATATTACTTTCACACTGGTTGCAATTATTCGTTTTATACGATGGAAAAACTGTTGTACATATGTCGTATTTTATGCTTCTGGCGTTGACTTCTTAGGCCCTAACTATTCGATCAGGTGGAGCAACGCCCTAGGGTGAAGCCTAGGTTGCGTGGAACGTAGAAATGACCATAACTTTCACACTGGTTTCAATTATTCGTTTTATACGATGGAAAAACTGTTGTATTTATTTTGTATTTGGTGCTTCTGGCGTTGACTTCTTAGGCCCCAGCTATTCCATCTGTTGGAGCAAAGCCCTAGACTGGAGCCTAGGTCGCCCGAAACGTAGAAATGACCATTACTTTCACTCTGGTTGCAATTATTCCAGCTATACGATGGACAAACTGTTGGATTTTGATTGTACTTTATACTTCTGGCGTTGACTTCTAAGGCCCTATGTATTCGATCTGGTGTAGCAATGCCTCAGAGTTAAGTCTAGGATGCCCGCAACGTAGAAATGGCTATTAATTTCACACTGGTTGCAATTATTCGTTTTATACGATGGAAAAACTGTTGTACATATATCGTATTTTATGCTTCTGGCGTTGACTTCTTAGGCCCTAACTATTCGATCAGGTGGAGCAACGCCCTAAGGTGAAGCCTAGGTTGCGCGGAACGTAAAAATGACCATAACTTTCACACTGGTTTCAATTATTCGTTTTATACAATGGAAAAACTGTTCTACCTATTTTGTATTTTATGCTTTGGCCGTTGACTCCTAAGGCCCCAACTATTCGATCTGGTGGAGCAACGCCCTAGAGTGAAGCCTAGGTTGCTCGGATAATAGAAATGACCATCACCTTCACACGGTTTGCGATTATTCATTTTATACGGTGGTAAAACTGTTGTACATATATCGTATTTTATGCTTCTGGCGTTGAGTTCTTAGGCCCTAACTATTCGATCAGGTGGAGCAACGCCCTAGGGTGAAGCCTAGGTTGCCCGGAACGTAGAAATGACCATAACTTTCATACTGGTTGCAATTATTCGTTTTATACGATGGAAAAACTGTTGTATTTATTTTGTATTTGGTGCTTCTGCGGTTGACTCCTTAGGCCCTAACTGTTAGATGTGGAGGGCCAACGCCCTAGAGTGAAGCGTAGGTTGCCCGGAACGTAGAAATGACCATATCTTTCAGACTGGTTCCAATTATTCCTGTTATACGATGATAAAGATGTTGTATTTTTATTGTATTTTATGCTTCAGGCGTTGACTTCTAAGGCCCTAACTATTCGAAGTGGTGGAGCAACGCCCTTGAGCGAAGCCTCGGTTGCCCGGAACGTAAAAATGACCTGTACTTTCACACTGGTTGCAATTATTCCTGTCATACGATGGAAAAACTGTTGTACTTATGTTGTATTTTATGCTTCTGGCGTCGATTTCTAAGTCCCTAACTATTCGATCTGGTGGAGCAACGCCCTAGAGGGAAGCCTAGGTTGCCCGGAACGTAGAAATGACCATTACCCTCACACTGTTTGCGATTATTCATTTTATACGATGGTAAAACTGTAGTATTTATTTTGTATTTTATGCTTCTGGCATTGACTTCTAAGGCCCTTGCTATTCCATCTGGTGGAGCAACGCCCCAGAGTGGAGCCTAGGTCGCCCGAAACGTGGAAATGACCATTACTTTCACTCTGGTTGCAATTATTCCAGCTATGCGATGGACAAACTGTTGGATTTTGATTGTACTTTATACTTCTGGCGATGACTTCTAAGGCCCGATGTATTCGATCTGGTGTAGCAATGCCGCAGAGTTAAGTCTAGGATGCCCGCAACGTAGAAATGTCTATTACTTTCACACTGGTTGCAATTATTCGTTTTATACGATGGAAAAACTGTTGTACATATATCGTATTTTATGCTTCTGGCGTTGACTTCTTAGGCCCTAAGTATTCGATCAGGTGGAGCAACGCCCTAGGGTGAAGCCTAGGTTGCCCGGAACGTAGAAATGACCATAACTTTCATACTGGTTACAATTATTCGTTTTATGCGATGGAAAGACTGTTGTATTTATATTGTATTTTATGCTTCAGGCGTTGACTTCTTAGGCCCTAACTAATCGCTCTGGTGGAACAACGCCCTAGAGTCAACCCTAGGTTGCCCGGAATGTAGAAATGACCATCACTTTCACACTGGTTGCAATTATTCTTGTTATACGATGGAAAAACTGTTGTATTTATTTTGTATTTTATGCTTCTGGCATTGACTTCTAAGGCCCTAGCTACTCCATCTGGTGGAGCAACGCCCTAGTGTGGAGCCTAGGTCGCCCGAAACGTAGAAGTGACTATTACTTTCACTCTGGTTGCAATTATTCCAGCTATACGGTGGACAAACTGTTGGATTTTGATTGTGCTTTATACTTCTGGCGTTGACTTCTAAGGCCCTATGTATTCGATCTGGCGCAGCAATGCCTCAGAGTTAAGTCTAGGTTGCCCGGAATATAGAAATGACCATCACCTTCACACGGTTTGCGATTATTCATTTTATACGATGGTAAAACTGTTGTACATATACCGTATTTTATGCATCTGGCGTTGACTTCTTAGGCCCTAACTATTCGATCAGGTGGAGCAACGCCCTAGGGTGAAGCCTAGGTTGCCCGGAACGTAGAAATGACCATAACCTTCATACTGGTTGCAATTATTCGTTTTGTACGATCGAAAAACTGTTGTATTTATTTTGTATTTTATGCCTCTGGCGTTGACTCCTAAGGGCGTAGCTATTCGATGTGGTGGAGCAACGCCCTAGAGTGAAGCCTTGGTTGCCCGGAACGTAGAAATGACCATGTCTTTCACACTGGTTGCAATTATTCCTGTTATACGATGGAAAAACTGTTGTACATATATTATATTTTATCCTTCAGGCGTTGACTTCTAAGGGCGTAGCTATTCGATGTGGTGGAGAAACGCCCTAGAGTGAAGCCTAGGTTGCCCGGAAAGTACAAATGACCATTACCTCCACACTGTTTGCAATTATTCATTATATACAATGGAGAAACTGTTGTATTTATATTGTTTTTTATAGTTATGGCGTTGACTTCATAGGCCCTAACTATTGGATCTGGTGGACCAACGCCCTAGAGTGAAGCCTAGGTTGCCCGGAACGTAGAAATGACCATTACTTCCACACTGTTTGCAATTATTCATATTATACAGTGGAAAAACTGTTGTATTTATATTGTATTTTATGCTTCTGGCATTGACTTCTAAGGCCCTATGTATTCGATCTGGTGCAGCAATGCCTCAGAGTTAAGTCTACGATGCCCGCAACGTAAAAATGGCTATTACTTTCACACTGGTTGCAATTATTCATATTATACAGTGGAAAAACAGTTGTATTTATATTGCATTTTATGCTTCTGGCATTGACTTCTAAGGCCCTAACTATTCGATGTGGTGGAGCAACGTCCTAGAGTGAAGCCTAGGTTGCCCGGAACGGAGAAATGACCATAGCTTTCACACTGGTTTCAATTATCCGTTTTATACAATGGAAAAACTGTTCTATTTATTTTGTATTTTATGCTTCGGGCGTTGACTTCTATGGCCCTAACTATTCGATCTGGAGGAGCAACGCCCTAGAGTGAAGCCTAGGTTGCCCGGAACGTAGAAATGACCATTACCTTCACACTGTTTGCGATTATTCATTTTATACGATGGTAAAACTGTTGTATTTATTTTGTATTTTATGCTTCTGGCATTGACTACTAAGGCCCTAGCTATTCCATCTGGTGGAGCAACGCCCTAGAGTGAAGCCTTGGTTGCACGGAACGTGGAAATGACCATTACCTTCACACTGTTTGCGATTATTCATTTTATACGATGGTAAAACTGTTGTATTTATTTTGTATTTTATGCTTCTGGCATTGACTTCTAAGGCCCAAGCTATTCCATCTGGTGGAGCAACGCCCTAGAGTGGAGCCTAGGTCGCCCGAAACGTGGAAATGACCATTCCTTTCACTCTGGTTGCAATTATTCCAGCTATACGATGGACAAACTGTTGGATTTTGATTGTACTTTATGCTTCAGGCGTTGACTTCTTGGGCCCTAACTATTCGCTCTGGTGGAACAACGCCCTAGGGTGAAGCCTAGGTTGCCCGGAACGTAGAAATGACCATTACCTTCACACTGTTTGCGATTATTCATTTTATACGATGGTAAAACTGTTGCACATATATCGTATTTTATGCTTCTGGCGTTGACTTCTTAGGCCCTAACTATTCGATCAGGTGGAGCAACGCCCTAGGGTGAAGCCTAGGTTGCCCGGAACGTAGAAATGACCATAACTTTCATACTGGTTGCAATTATTCGTTTTATACGATGGAAAAACTGTTCTATTTCTTTTGTATTTTATGCTTCGGGCGTTGACTTCTAAGGCCCCAACTATTCGATCTGGTGGAGCACCGCCCTAGAGTGAAGCCTAGGTTGCCCGGAATGTAGAATTGACCATTACCTTCACACTGTTTGCGATTATTCATTTTATACGACGGTAAAACTGTTGTTCATATATCGTATTTTATGCTTCTGGCGCTGACTTCTTAGGACCTATCTATTCGATCTGGCGGAGCAACGCCCTAGAGTATAGCCTAGGTTGCCCGGAATGTAGAAATGATCGTCACTTTCACACTGGTTGCAATTATTCTTGTTATACGATCGAAAAACTGTTGTAATTATTTTGTATTTTATGCTTCTGGCATTGACTTCTAAGGCCCTAGCTACTCCATCTGGTGGAGCAACGCCCTAGAGTGGAGCCTAGGTCGCCCGAAACGTAGAAGTGACTATTACTTTCACTCTGGTTGCAATTATTCCAGCTATACGGTGGACAAACTGTTGGATTTTGATTGTACTTTATACTTCTGGCGTTGACTTCTAAGGCCCTATGTATTCGATCTGGCGCAGCAATGCCTCAGAGTTAAGTCTAGGTTGCCCGGAATATAGAAATGACCATCACCTTCACACGGTTTGCGATTATTCATTTTATACGATGGTAAAACTGTTGTACATATACCGTATTTTATGCATCTGGCGTTGACTTCTTAGGCCCTAACTATTCGATCAGGTGGAGCAACGCCCTAGGGTGAAGCCTAGGTTGCCCGGAACGTAGAAATGACCATAACCTTCATACTGGTTGCAATTATTCGTTTTATACGATGGAAAAACTGTTGTATTAATTTTGTATTTGGTGCTTCTGGCGTTGACTTCTTAGGCCCTAACTATTCGATCCGGTGGAGCAACGCCCTAGAGTCAAGCCTAGGTTGCCCGGAATGTAGAAATGACCATCACTTTCACACTGGTTGCAATTATTCTTGTTATACGATGGAAAAACTGTTGTATTTATTTTGTATTTTATGCTTCTGGCATTGACTTCTAAGGCCCTAGCTATTCCATCTGGTGGAGCAACGCCCTAGAGTGGAGCCTAGGTCGCCCGAAACGTAGAAGTGACTATTACTTTCACTTTGGTTGCAATTATTCCAGCTATACGATGGACAAGCTGTTGGATTTTGATTGTACTTTATACTTCTGGCGTTGACTTCTAAGGCCCTATGTATTCGATCTGGTGTAGCAATGCCTCAGAGTTAAGTCTAGGATGCCCGCAACGTAGAAATGGCTATTACTTTCACACTGGTTGCAATTATTCGTTTTATGCAATGGAAAAACTGTTCTACTTATTTTGTATTTTATGCTTCGGCCGTTGACTCCTAAGGACCCAACTATTCCAACTGGTGGAGCAACGCCATAGAGCGAAGCCTAGGTTGCCCGGAATATAGAAATGACCATCACCTTCACACGGTTTGCGATTATTCATTTTATACGATGGTAAAACTGTTGTACATATATCGTATTTTATGCTTCTGGCGTTGGCTTCTTAGGCCCTAACTATTCGATCCGGTGGAGCAACGCCCTAGGGTGAAGCGTAGGTTGCCCGGAACGTAGAAATGACCAAAACTTTCATACTGGTTGCAATTATTCGTTTTATACGATGGAAAAACTGTTGTATTTATTTTGTATTTTATGCTTCTGGCATTGACTTCTAAGGCCCTAGCTATTCCATCTGGTGGAGCAACGCCCGAGAGTGGAGCCTAGGTCGCCCGAAACGTAGAAATGACCATTACTTTCACTCTGGTTGCAATTATTCCAGCTATACGATGGACAAACTGTTAGATTTTTACTGTACTTTATACTTCTGGCGTTGACTTCTAAGGCCCTATGTATTCGATCTGGTGTAGCAATGCCTCAGAGTTAAGTCTAGGATGCCCGCAACGTAGAAATGGATATTACTTTCACACTGGTTGCAATTATTCGTTTTATACGATGGAAAAACTGTTGTACATATGTCGTATTTTATGCTTCTGGCGTTGACTTCTTAGGCCCTAACTATTCGATCAGGTGGAGCAACGCCCTAGGGTGAAGCCTAGGTTGCGTGGAACGTAGAAATGACCATAACTTTCACACTGGTTTCAATTATTCGTTTTATACGATGGAAAAACTGTTGTATTTATTTTGTATTTGGTGCTTCTGGCGTTGACTTCTTAGGCCCCAGCTATTCCATCTGTTGGAGCAAAGCCCTAGACTGGAGCCTAGGTCGCCCGAAACGTAGAAATGACCATTACTTTCACTCTGGTTGCAATTATTCCAGCTATACGATGGACAAACTGTTGGATTTTGATTGTACTTTATACTTCTGGCGTTGACTTCTAAGGCCCTATGTATTCGATCTGGTGTAGCAATGCCTCAGAGTTAAGTCTAGGATGCCCGCAACGTAGAAATGGCTATTAATTTCACACTGGTTGCAATAATTCGTTTTATACGATGGAAAAACTGTTGTACATATATCGTATTTTATGCTTCTGGCGTTGACTTCTTAGGCCCTAACTATTCGATCAGGTGGAGCAACGCCCTAAGGTGAAGCCTAGGTTGCGCGGAACGTAAAAATGACCATAACTTTCACACTGGTTTCAATTATTCGTTTTATACAATGGAAAAACTGTTCTACCTATTTTGTATTTTATGCTTCGGCCGTTGACTCCTAAGGCCCCAACTATTCGATCTGGTGGAGCAACGCCCTAGAGTGAAGCCTAGGTTGCTCGGATAATAGAAATGACCATCACCTTCACACGGTTTGCGATTATTCATTTTATACGGTGGTAAAACTGTTGTACATATATCGTATTTTATGCTTCTGGCGTTGAGTTCTTAGGCCCTAACTATTCGATCAGGTGGAGCAACGCCCTAGGGTGAAGCCTAGGTTGCCCGGAACGTAGAAATGACCATAACTTTCATACTGGTTGCAATTATTCGTTTTATACGATGGAAAAACTGTTGTATTTATTTTGTATTTGGTGCTTCTGCGGTTGACTCCTTAGGCCCTAACTGTTAGATGTGGAGGGCCAACGCCCTAGAGTGAAGCGTAGGTTGCCGGAACGTAGAAATGACCATATCTTTCAGACTGGTTCCAATTATTCCTGTTATACGATGATAAAGATGTTGTATTTTTATTGTATTTTATGCTTCAGGCGTTGACTTCTAAGGCCCTAACTATTCGAAGTGGTGGAGCAACGCCCTTGAGCGAAGCCTCGGTTGCCCGGAACGTAAAAATGACCTGTACTTTCACACTGGTTGCAATTATTCCTGTCATACGATGGAAAAACTGTTGTACTTATGTTGTATTTTATGCTTCTGGCGTCGATTTCTAAGTCCCTAACTATTCGATCTGGTGGAGCAACGCCCTAGAGGGAAGCCTAGGTTGCCCGGAACGTAGAAATGACCATTACCCTCACACTGTTTGCGATTATTCATTTTATACGATGGTAAAACTGTAGTATTTATTTTGTATTTTATGCTTCTGGCATTGAGTTCTAAGGCCCTTGCTATTCCATCTGGTGGAGCAACGCCCCAGAGTGGAGCCTAGGTCGCCCGAAACGTAGAAGTGACTATTACTTTCACTTTGGTTGCAATTATTCCAGCTATACGATGGACAAGCTGTTGGATTTTGATTGTACTTTATACTTCTGGCGTTGACTTCTAAGGCCCTATGTATTCGATCTGGTGTAGCAATGCCTCAGAGTTAAGTCTAGGATGCCCGCAACGTAGAAATGGCTATTACTTTCACACTGGTTGCAATTATTCGTTTTATGCAATGGAAAAACTGTTCTACTTATTTTGTATTTTATGCTTCGGCCGTTGACTCCTAAGGACCCAACTATTCCAACTGGTGGAGCAACGCCATAGAGCGAAGCCTAGGTTGCCCGGAATATAGAAATGACCATCACCTTCACACGGTTTGCGATTATTCATTTTATACGATGGTAAAACTGTTGTACATATATCGTATTTTATGCTTCTGGCGTTGGCTTCTTAGGCCCTAACTATTCGATCCGGTGGAGCAACGCCCTAGGGTGAAGCGTAGGTTGCCCGGAACGTAGAAATGACCAAAACTTTCATACTGGTTGCAATTATTCGTTTTATACGATGGAAAAACTGTTGTATTTATTTTGTATTTTATGCTTCTGGCATTGACTTCTAAGGCCCTAGCTATTCCATCTGGTGGAGCAACGCCCGAGAGTGGAGCCTAGGTCGCCCGAAACGTAGAAATGACCATTACTTTCACTCTGGTTGCAATTATTCCAGCTATACGATGGACAAACTGTTAGATTTTTACTGTACTTTATACTTCTGGCGTTGACTTCTAAGGCCCTATGTATTCGATCTGGTGTAGCAATGCCTCAGAGTTAAGTCTAGGATGCCCGCAACGTAGAAATGGATATTACTTTCACACTGGTTGCAATTATTCGTTTTATACGATGGAAAAACTGTTGTACATATGTCGTATTTTATGCTTCTGGCGTTGACTTCTTAGGCCCTAACTATTCGATCAGGTGGAGCAACGCCCTAGGGTGAAGCCTAGGTTGCGTGGAACGTAGAAATGACCATAACTTTCACACTGGTTTCAATTATTCGTTTTATACGATGGAAAAACTGTTGTATTTATTTTGTATTTGGTGCTTCTGGCGTTGACTTCTTAGGCCCCAGCTATTCCATCTGTTGGAGCAAAGCCCTAGACTGGAGCCTAGGTCGCCCGAAACGTAGAAATGACCATTACTTTCACTCTGGTTGCAATTATTCCAGCTATACGATGGACAAACTGTTGGATTTTGATTGTACTTTATACTTCTGGCGTTGACTTCTAAGGCCCTATGTATTCGATCTGGTGTAGCAATGCCTCAGAGTTAAGTCTAGGATGCCCGCAACGTAGAAATGGCTATTAATTTCACACTGGTTGCAATAATTCGTTTTATACGATGGAAAAACTGTTGTACATATATCGTATTTTATGCTTCTGGCGTTGACTTCTTAGGCCCTAACTATTCGATCAGGTGGAGCAACGCCCTAAGGTGAAGCCTAGGTTGCGCGGAACGTAAAAATGACCATAACTTTCACACTGGTTTCAATTATTCGTTTTATACAATGGAAAAACTGTTCTACCTATTTTGTATTTTATGCTTCGGCCGTTGACTCCTAAGGCCCCAACTATTCGATCTGGTGGAGCAACGCCCTAGAGTGAAGCCTAGGTTGCTCGGATAATAGAAATGACCATCACCTTCACACGGTTTGCGATTATTCATTTTATACGGTGGTAAAACTGTTGTACATATATCGTATTTTATGCTTCTGGCGTTGAGTTCTTAGGCCCTAACTATTCGATCAGGTGGAGCAACGCCCTAGGGTGAAGCCTAGGTTGCCCGGAACGTAGAAATGACCATAACTTTCATACTGGTTGCAATTATTCGTTTTATACGATGGAAAAACTGTTGTATTTATTTTGTATTTGGTGCTTCTGCGGTTGACTCCTTAGGCCCTAACTGTTAGATGTGGAGGGCCAACGCCCTAGAGTGAAGCGTAGGTTGCCGGAACGTAGAAATGACCATATCTTTCAGACTGGTTCCAATTATTCCTGTTATACGATGATAAAGATGTTGTATTTTTATTGTATTTTATGCTTCAGGCGTTGACTTCTAAGGCCCTAACTATTCGAAGTGGTGGAGCAACGCCCTTGAGCGAAGCCTCGGTTGCCCGGAACGTAAAAATGACCTGTACTTTCACACTGGTTGCAATTATTCCTGTCATACGATGGAAAAACTGTTGTACTTATGTTGTATTTTATGCTTCTGGCGTCGATTTCTAAGTCCCTAACTATTCGATCTGGTGGAGCAACGCCCTAGAGGGAAGCCTAGGTTGCCCGGAACGTAGAAATGACCATTACCCTCACACTGTTTGCGATTATTCATTTTATACGATGGTAAAACTGTAGTATTTATTTTGTATTTTATGCTTCTGGCATTGAGTTCTAAGGCCCTTGCTATTCCATCTGGTGGAGCAACGCCCCAGAGTGGAGCCTAGGTCGCCCGAAACGTGGAAATGACCATTACTTTCACTCTGGTTGCAATTATTCCAGCTATGCGATGGACAAACTGTTGGATTTTGATTGTACTTTATACTTCTGGCGATGACTTCTAAGGCCCGATGTATTCGATCTGGTGTAGCAATGCCGCAGAGTTAAGTCTAGGATGCCCGCAACGTAGAAATGTCTATTACTTTCACACTGGTTGCAATTATTCGTTTTATACGATGGAAAAACTGTTGTACATATATCGTATTTTATGCTTCTGGCGTTGACTTCTTAGGCCCTAAGTATTCGATCAGGTGGAGCAACGCCCTAGGGTGAAGCCTAGGTTGCCCGGAACGTAGAAATGACCATAACTTTCATACTGGTTGCAATTATTCGTTTTATGCGATGGAAAGACTGTTGTATTTATATTGTATTTTATGCTTCAGGCGTTGACTTCTTAGGCCCTAACTAATCGCTCTGGTGGAACAACGCCCTAGAGTCAAGCCTAGGTTGCCCGGAATGTAGAAATGACCATCACTTTCACACTTGTTGCAATTATTCTTGTTATACGATGGAAAAGCTGTTGTATTTATTTTGTATTTTATGCTTCTGGCATTGACTTCTAAGGCCCTAGCTATTCCATCTGGTGGAGCAACGCCCTAGAGTAGAGCCTAGGTCGCCCGAAACGTAGAAATGACCATTACTTTCACTCTGGTTGCAATTATTCCAGCTATACGATGGACAAACTGTTGGATTTTTACTGTACTTTATGCTTCTGGCGTTGACTTCTAAGGCCCTATGTATTCTATCTGGTGTAGCACTGCCTCAGAGTTAAGTCTAGGATGCCCGCAACGTAGAAATGGATATTACTTTCACACTGGTTGCAATTATTCGTTTTTTACGATGGAAAAACTGTTGTATTAATTTTGTATTTGGTGCTTCTGGCGTTGACTTCTTAGGCCCTAACTATTCGATCCGGTGGAGCAACGCCCTAGAGTCAAGCCTAGGTTGCCCGGAATGTAGAAATGACCATCACTTTCACACTGGTTGCAATTATTCTTGTTATACGATGGAAAAACTGTTGTATTTATTTTGTATTTTATGCTTCTGGCATTGACTTCTAAGGCCCTAGCTATTCCATCTGTTGGAGCATTGCCCTAGATTGGAGCCTAGGTCGCCCGAAACGTAGAAATGACCATTACTTTCACTCTGGTTGCAATCATTCCAGCTATACGATGGACAAACTGTTGGATTTTGATTGTACTTTATACCTCTGGCGTTGACTTCTAAGGCCCTATGTATTCGATCTGGTGTAGGAATGCCTCAGAGTTAAGTCTAGGATGCCCGCAACGTAGAAATGGCTATGAGTTTCACACTGGTTGCAATTATTCGTTTTATACGATGGAAAAACTGTTGTACATATATCGTATTTTATGCCTCTGGCGATAACTTCTTAGGCCCTAACTACTCGATCAGGTGAAGCAACGCCCTAGTGTGAAGCCTAGGTTGCGCGGAACGTAGAAATGACCATAACTTTCACACTGGTTTCAATTATTCGTTTTATACAATGGAAAAACTGTTCTACTTATTTTGTATTTTATGCTTCGGCCGTTGACTCCTAAGGCCCCAACTATTCGATCTGGTGGAGCAACGCCCTAGAGTGAAGCCTAGGTTGCCCGGAATATAGAAATGACCATCACCTTCACACGGTTTGCGATTATTCATTTTATACGATGGTAAAACTGTTGTACATATATCGTATTTTATGCTTCTGGCGTTGACTTCTTAGGCCCTAACTATTCGATCAGGTGGAGCAACGCCCTAGGGTGAAGCCTAGGTTGCCCGGAACGTAGAAATGACAAAAACTTTCATACTGGTTGCAATTACTCGTTTTATACGATGGAAAAACTGTTGTATTTATTTTGTATTTGGTGCTTCTGGCGTTGACTTCTTAGGCCCTAACTGTTAGATGTGGAGGGCCAACGCCCTAGAGTGAAGCCTAGGTTGCCCGGAACGTAAAAATGACCTGTACTTTCATACTGGTTGCAATTATTCCTGTTATACGATGGAAAAACTGTTGTACTTATGTTGTATTTTATGCTTCTGGCGTCGAATTCTAAGTCCCTAACTATTCGATCTGGTGGAGCAACGCCCTAGAGTGAAGCCTAGGATGCCCGGAACGTAGAAATGACCGTTACTTTCACACTGTTTGCAAATGTACATTATATACGATGGAAAAGCTGTTGTATTTATATTGTATTTTATGCTTCTGGCGTTGACTTCTTAGGCCTTAACTGTTTGATCTGGTGGATCACCGCCCTGTAGTGAAGCCTAGGTTGCCCGGAACGTAGAAATGACCATAACTTTCACACTGGTTTCAATTATTCGTTTTATACAATGGAAAAACTGTTCTATTTATTTTGTATTTTATGCTTCGGGCGTTGACTTCTATGGCCCTAACTATTCGATCTGGTGGAGCAACGCCCTAGAGTGTAGCCTAGGTTGCCCGGAATGTAGAAATGACCATCACTTTCACACTGGTTGCAATTATTCTTGTTATACGATGGAAAAACTGTTGTATTTATTTTGTACTTTATGCGTCTGGCGTTGACTCCTAAGGGCGTAGCTATTCGATGTGGTGGAGAAACGCCCTAGAGTGAAGCCTAGGTTGCCCGGAAAGTAGAAATGAACATTACCTCCACACTGTTTGCAATTATTCATTTTATACAATGGAAAAACTGTTGTATTTATATTGTTTCTTATAGTTATGGCGTTGACTTCTAAGGCCGTAGCTATTCGATGTGGTGGAGCAATGCCCTAGAGTGATGCCTAGGATGCCCGCAACGTAGAAATGACCATATTTTTCACACTGGTTGCAATTATTCCTGTTATACGATGGAAAAACTGTTGTATTTATTTTGTATTTTATGCTTCTGGCATTGACTTCTAAGGCCCTAGCTATTCCATCTGTTGGAGCAATGCCCTAGATTGGAGCCTAGGTCGCCCGAAACGTAGAAATGACCATTACTTTCACTCTGGTTGCAATCATTCCAGCTATACGATGGACAAACTGTTGGATTTTGATTGTACTTTATACCTCTGGCGTTGACTTCTAAGGCCCTATGTATTCGATCTGGTGTAGGAATGCCTCAGAGTTAAGTCTAGGATGCCCGCAACGTAGAAATGGCTATGAGTTTCACACTGGTTGCAATTATTCGTTTTATACGATGGAAAAACTGTTGTACATATATCGTATTTTATGCCTCTGGCGATAACTTCTTAGGCCCTAACAACTCGATCAGGTGAAGCAACGCCCTAGCGTGAAGCCTAGGTTGCGCGGAACGTAGAAATGACCATAACTTTCACACTGGTTTCAATTATTCGTTTTATACAATGGAAAAACTGTTCTACTTATTTTGTATTTTATGCTTCGGCCGTTGACTCGTAAGGCCCCAACTATTCGATCTGGTGGAGCAACGCCCTAGAGTGAAGCCTAGGTTGCCCGGAATATAGAAATGACCATCACCTTCACACGGTTTGCGATTATTCATTTTATACGATGGTAAAACTGTTGTACATATATCGTATTTTATGCTTCTGGCGTTGACTTCTTAGGCCCTAACTATTCGATCAGGTGGAGCAACGCCCTAGGGTGAAGCCTAGGTTGCCCGGAACGTAGAAATGACAAAAACTTTCATACTGGTTGCAATTACTCGTTTTATACGATGGAAAAACTGTTGTATTTATTTTGTATTTGGTGCTTCTGGCGTTGACTTCTTAGGCCCTAACTGTTAGATGTGGAGGGCCAACGCCCTAGAGTGAAGCCTAGGTTGCCCGGAACGTAAAAATGACCTGTACTTTCATACTGGTTGCAATTATTCCTGTTATACGATGGAAAAACTGTTGTACTTATGTTGTATTTTATGCTTCTGGCGTCGAGTTCTAAGTCCCTAACTATTCGATCTGGTGGAGCAACGCCCTAGAGTGAAGCCTAGGATGCCCGGAACGTAGAAATGACCGTTACTTTCACACTGTTTGCAAATGTACATTATATACGATGGAAAAGCTGTTGTATTTATATTGTATTTTATGCTTCTGGCGTTGACTTCTTAGGCCTTAACTGTTTGATCTGGTGGATCACCGCCCTGTAGTGAAGCCTAGGTTGCCCGGAACGTAGAAATGACCATAACTTTCACACTGGTTTCAATTATTCGTTTTATACAATGGAAAAACTGTTCTATTTATTTTGTATTTTATGCTTCGGGCGTTGACTTCTATGGCCCTAACTATTCGATCTGGTGGAGCAACGCCCTAGAGTGTAGCCCAGGTTGCCCGGAATGTAGAAATGACCATCACTTTCACACTGGTTGCAATTATTCTTGTTATACGATGGAAAAACTGTTGTATTTATTTTGTATTTTATGCGTCTGGCGTTGACTCCTAAGGGCGTAGCTATTCGATGTGGTGGAGAAACGCCCTAGAGTGAAGCCTAGGTTGCCCGGAAAGTAGAAATGAACATTACCTCCACACTGTTTGCAATTATTCATTTTATACAATGGAAAAACTGTTGTATTTATATTGTTTTTTATAGTTATGGCGTTGACTTCTAAGGCCGTAGCTATTCGATGTGGTGGAGCAATGCCCTAGAGTGATGCCTAGGATGCCCGCAACGTAGAAATGACCATATTTTTCACACTGGTTGCTATTATTCCTGTTATACAAGGGAAAAACTGTTGTATTTATATTGTATTTTATGCTTCTGGCGTTGACTTCCTGGGCCCTAACTATTCTATCTGGAGGAGCAACGCCCTAGAGTGAAGCCTAGGTTGCCCGGAATGCAGAAATGACCATCACTTTCACACTGGTGGCAATTATTCCTGTTATACGATGGACAAACTGTTGGATTTTTAATGTACTTTATGCTTCTGGCGTTGACTTCTAAGGCCCTATGTATTCGATCTGGTGGAGCAATGCCTCAGTGTTAAGTCTAGGATGCCCGGAACGTAGAAATGTCCGTTACTTTCACACTGGTTGCAATTACTCATTTTATGCGATGGAAAAACTGTTGTACATATATCGTATTTTATGCTTCTGGCGTTGACTTCTTAGGCCCTAACTATTCGATCAGGTGGAGCAACGCCCTAGGGTGAAGCCTAGGTTGCCCGGAACGTAGAAATGACCATAACTTTCATACTGGTTGCAATTATTCGTTTTATGCGATGGAAAGACTGTTGTATTTATATTGTATTTTATGCTTCAGGCGTTGACTTCTTAGGCCCTAACTAATCGCTCTGGTGGAGCAACGCCCTAGAGTCAAGCCTAGGTTGCCCGGAATGTAGAAATGACCATCACTTTCACACTTGTTGCAATTATTCTTGTTATACGATGGAAAAGCTGTTGTATTTATTTTGTATTTTATGCTTCTGGCATTGACTTCTAAGGCCCTAGCTATTCCATCTGGTGGAGCAACGCCCTAGAGTGGAGCCTAGGTCGCCCGAAACGTAGAAATGACCATTACTTTCACTCTGGTTGCAATTATTCCAGCTATACGATGGACAAACTGTTGGATTTTTACTGTACTTTATACTTCTGGCGTTGACTTCTAAGGCCCTATGTATTCTATCTGGTGTAGCACTGCCTCAGAGTTAAGTCTAGGATGCCCGCAACGTAGAAATGTATATTACTTTCACACTGGTTGCAATTATTCGTTTTATACGATGGAAAAACTGTTGTATTTATATTATATTTTATGCTTCAGAAGTTGACTTCTAAGGCCGTAGCTATTCGATGTGGCGGAGAAACGCCCTAACGTGAAGCCTAGGTTGCCCGGAACGTAGAAATGACCATAACATTCATACTGGTTG
The DNA here is from genome assembly GCF_051401765.1 of Calliopsis andreniformis. Taxonomy (NCBI): domain Eukaryota; kingdom Metazoa; phylum Arthropoda; class Insecta; order Hymenoptera; family Andrenidae; genus Calliopsis; species Calliopsis andreniformis. Next base: position 23,925,773 of record NW_027480422.1, read on the forward strand.
CAATTATTCGTTTTATACGATAAAAAAACTGTTGTATTTTTATTTTATTTTATGCTTCTAGCGTTGACTTCTAAGTCCCTAGCTGTTCGATCTGGTGGAGCAACGGCCTAGAGTGAAGCCTAGGTTGCCCGGGACGTAGGAATGACCATCACCTTCACTCTGGTTGCAATCATTCATTTTATACAATGGAAAGACAGTTGTATTTATATTGTTTTTTATAGTTATGGCGTTGACTTCTAAGGCCGTAGCTATTCGATGTGGTGGAGCAACGCCCTAGAGTGAAGCCTAGGTTGCCCGGAACGTAGAAATGACCATGTCTTTCACACTGGTTGCAATTATTCCTGTTATACGATGGAAAAACTGTTGTATTTATATTATATTTTATGCTTCAGAAGTTGACTTCTAAGGCCGTAGCTATTCGATGTGGTGGAGAAACGCCCTAAAGTGAAGCCTAGGTTGCCCGGAACGTAGAAATGACCATAACATTCATACTGGTTGCAATTATTCGTTTTATACGATAAAAAAACTGTTGTATTTTTATTTTATTTTATGCTTCTAGCGTTGACTTCTAAGTCCCTAGCTGTTCGATCTGGTGGAGCAGCGGCCTAGAGTGAAGCCTAGGTTGCCCGGGACGTAGGAATGACCATCACCTTCACTCTGGTTGCAATCATTCATTTTATACAATGGAGAGACAGTTGTATTTATATTGTTTTTTATAGTTATGGCGTTGACTTCTAAGGCCGTAGCTATTCGATGTGGTGGAGCACTGCCCTAGAGTGAAGCCTAGGATGCCCGCAGCGTAGAAATGACCATAACTTTCACACTGTTTGCAATTATTCCTGTTATACGATCCAAAAACTGTTGTACTTATATTATATTTTATGCTTCAGGCGTTGACTTCTAAGGGCGTAGCTATTCGATGTGGTGGAGAAACGCCCTAGAGTGAAGCCTAGGTTGCCCGGAAAGTAGAAATGACCATTACCTCCACACTGTTTGCAATCATTCATTTTATACAATGGAAAAACTGTTGTATTTATGTGGTTTTTTATAGTTATGGCGTTGACTTCTAAGGCCGTAGCCATTCGATGTGGTGGAGCAATGCCCTAATGTGCAGCCTAGGATGCCGGCAACGTAGAAATGACCATATCTTTCACACTGTTTGCAATTATTCCTGTTATACGATTGAAGAACTGTTTTATCTATATTGTGTTTTATGCTTCTGTCGTTGACTTCTACGGCCGCAGCTGTTCGATGTGTTGGAGAAACGCCCTAGAGTGAAGCCTAGATTGCCCGGAAAGTAGAAGTGACCATACCTTTCACACTGGTTGCAATTATTCCTGTTATACGATGGAAAAGCTGTTGTATTTGTATTGTATTTTATGCTTCAGGCGTAGACTTCTTAGGCCCTAACTATTCGATCTGGTGGAACGACGCCCTAGAGTGAAGACTAGGTTGCCCGGAACGTTGAAATGACCATGTCTTTCACACTGGTTGCAATTATTCTTGTTATACGATGGAAAAACTGTTGTATTTATATTATATTTTATGCTTCAGAAGTTGACTTCTAAGGCCGTAGCTATTCGATGTGGTGGAGAAACGCCCTAAAGTGAAGCCTAGGTTGCCCGGAACGTAGAAATGACCATAACATTCATACTGGTTGCAATTATTCGTTTTATACGATAAAAAAACTGATGTATTTTTATTTTATTTTATGCTTCTAGCGTTGACTTCTAAGTCCCTAGCTGTTCGATCTGGTGGAGCAACGGCATAGAGTGAAGCCTAGGTTGCCCGGGACGTAGGAATGACCATCACCTTCACTCTGGTTGCAATCATTCATTTTATACAATGGAAAGACAGTTGTATTTATATCGTTTTTTATAGTTATGGCGTTGACTTCTAAGGCCATAGCTATTCGATGTGGTGGAGCAATGCCCTAGAGTGAAGCCTAGGATGCCCGCAGCGTAGACATGACCATAACTTTCACACTGTTTGCAATTATTCCTGTTATACAAGGGAAAAACTGTTGCATTTATATTGTATTTTATGCTTCTGGCGTTGACTTCTTAGGTACTGACTATTCGATCTGATGGAGCATAGCCCTAGAGTGAAGCCTAGGTTGCCCGGAATGTAGAAATGACCATCACTTTCACACTGGTTGCAATTATTCTTGTTATACGATGGAGAAACTGTTGTATTTATTTTGTATTTTATGCCGCTGGCGTTGACTTCTAAGGCCGTAGCTATTCGAAGTGGTGGAGCAGCGCCCTAGAGTGAAGCCTAGGTTGCCTGGAACGTAGAAATGACCATGTCTTTCACACTGGTTGCAATTATTCCTGTTATACGATGGAAAAACTGTTGTACTTATATTATATTTTATGCTTCAGGCGTTGACTTCTAAGGCCGTAGCTATTCGATGTGGTGGAGAAACGCCCTAGAGTGAAGCCTAGGTTGCCAGGAACGTAGAAATGATCATATCTTTCACACTGTTTACAATTATTCCTGTTATACGATAGAAAAACTGTTTTATTTATATCGTATTTTATGCTTCTGGCGTTGACTTCTAAGGCCGCAGCTATTCGATGTGGTCGAACGACGCCCTAGAGTGCAGCCTAGGTTGCCAGTATCGTAGAAATGACCATACCTTTCACACTGGTTGCAACTATTCCTGTTATCCGATGGCAAAACTGTTTTATCTATATTGTGTTTTATGCTTCTGGCGTTGACTTCTAAGGCCGCAGCTATTCGATGTGGTGGAGAAACGCCCTAGAGTGAAGCCTTGATTGCCCGGAAAGTAGAAATGACCATACCTTTCACACTGGTTGCAATTATTCCTGTTATACGATGGAAAAGCTGTTGTATTTGTATTGTATTTTATGCTTCTGGCGTTGACTTCCTAGGCCCTAACTATTTGATCTGGTGGAGCAACGCCCTAGGGTGAAGCCTAGGTTGCCCGGAACGTAGAAATGACCATACCTGTCACACTGGTTGCAATTATTCCTGTTATACAAGGGAAAAACTGTTGTATTTATATTGTATTTTATGCTTCTGGCGTTGACTTCCTGGGCCCTAACTATTCTATCTGGAGGAGCAACGCCCTAGTGTGAAGCCTAGGTTGCCCGGAATGCAGAAATGACCATCACTTTCACACTGGTGGCAATTATTCCTGTTATACGATGGAGACTGTTGGATTTTTAATGTACTTTATGCTTCTGGCATTGACTTCTAAGGCCCTATGTATTCGATCTGGTGGAGCAGTGCCTCAGTGTTAAGTCTAGGATGCCCGGAACGTAGAAATGGCCGTTACTTTCACACTGGTTGCAATTACTCATTTTATACGATGGAAAAACTGTTGCACATATATCGTATTTTATGCTTCTGGCTTTGAGTTCTTAGGCCCTAACTATTCGATCTGGTGGAGCAACGCCCTAGGGTGAAGCCTGGGTTGCCCGGAACGTAGAAATGACCATAACTATCAGACTGGTTGCAATTATTCGTTTTATACGATGGAAAGACTGTTGTATTTATATTGTATTTTATAGTTATGGCGTTGACTTCTAAGGCCGCAGCTATTCGATGTGGTGGAGAAACGCCCTAGAGTGAAGCCTTGATTGCCCGGAAAGTAGAAATGACCATACCTTTCACACTGGTTGCAATTATTCCTGTTATACGATGGACAAACTGTTGGATTTTTACTGTACTTTATACTTCTGGCGTTGACTTCTAAGGCCCTATGTATTCTATCTGGTGTAGCACTGCCTCAGAGTTAAGTCTAGGATGCCCGCAACGTAGAAATGTATATTACTTTCACACTGGTTGCAATTATTCGTTTTATACGATGGAAAAACTGTTGTATTTATATTATATTTTATGCTTCAGAAGTTGACTTCTAAGGCCGTAGCTATTCGATGTGGTGGAGAAACGCCCTAACGTGAAGCCTAGGTTGCCCGGAACGTAGAAATGACCATAACATTCATACTGGTTGCAATTATTCGTTTTATACGATAAAAAAACTGTTGTATTTTTATTTTATTTTATGCTTCTAGCGTTGACTTCTAAGTCCCTAGCTGTTCGATCTGGTGGAGCAACGGCCTAGAGTGAAGCCTAGGTTGCCCGGGACGTAGGAATGACCATCACCTTCACTCTGGTTGCAATCATTCATTTTATACAATGGAAAGACAGTTGTATTTATATTGTTTTTTATAGTTATGGCGTTGACTTCTAAGGCCGTAGCTATTCGATGTGGTGGAGCAACGCCCTAGAGTGAAGCCTAGGTTGCCCGGAACGTAGAAATGACCATGTCTTTCACACTGGTTGCAATTATTCCTGTTATACGATGGAAAAACTGTTGTATTTATATTATATTTTATGCTTCAGAAGTTGACTTCTAAGGCCGTAGCTATTCGATGTGGTGGAGAAACGCCCTAAAGTGAAGCCTAGGTTGCCCGGAACGTAGAAATGACCATAACATTCATACTGGTTGCAATTATTCGTTTTATACGATAAAAAAACTGTTGTATTTTTATTTTATTTTATGCTTCTAGCGTTGACTTCTAAGTCCCTAGCTGTTCGATCTGGTGGAGCAGCGGCCTAGAGTGAAGCCTAGGTTGCCCGGGACGTAGGAATGACGATCACCTTCACTCTGGTTGCAATCATTCATTTTATACAATGGAGAGACAGTTGTATTTATATTGTTTTTTATAGTTATGGCGTTGACTTCTAAGGCCGTAGCTATTCGATGTGGTGGAGCACTGCCCTAGAGTGAAGCCTAGGATGCCCGCAGCGTAGAAATGACCATAACTTTCACACTGTTTGCAATTATTCCTGTTATACGATCCAAAAACTGTTGTACTTATATTATATTTTATGCTTCAGGCGTTGACTTCTAAGGGCGTAGCTATTCGATGTGGTGGAGAAACGCCCTAGAGTGAAGCCTAGGTTGCCCGGAAAGTAGAAATGACCATTACCTCCACACTGTTTGCAATCATTCATTTTATACAATGGAAAAACTGTTGTATTTATGTGGTTTTTTATAGTTATGGCGTTGACTTCTAAGGCCGTAGCCATTCGATGTGGTGGAGCAATGCCCTAATGTGCAGCCTAGGATGCCGGCAACGTAGAAATGACCATATCTTTCACACTGTTTGCAATTATTCCTGTTATACGATTGAAGAACTGTTTTATCTATATTGTGTTTTATGCTTCTGTCGTTGACTTCTACGGCCGCAGCTGTTCGATGTGTTGGAGAAACGCCCTAGAGTGAAGCCTAGATTGCCCGGAAAGTAGAAGTGACCATACCTTTCACACTGGTTGCAATTATTCCTGTTATACGATGGAAAAGCTGTTGTATTTGTATTGTATTTTATGCTTCAGGCGTAGACTTCTTAGGCCCTAACTATTCGATCTGGTGGAACGACGCCCTAGAGTGAAGACTAGGTTGCCCGGAACGTTGAAATGACCATGTCTTTCACACTGGTTGCAATTATTCTTGTTATACGATGGAAAAACTGTTGTATTTATATTATATTTTATGCTTCAGAAGTTGACTTCTAAGGCCGTAGCTATTCGATGTGGTGGAGAAACGCCCTAAAGTGAAGCCTAGGTTGCCCGGAACGTAGAAATGACCATAACATTCATACTGGTTGCAATTATTCGTTTTATACGATAAAAAAACTGATGTATTTTTATTTTATTTTATGCTTCTAGCGTTGACTTCTAAGTCCCTAGCTGTTCGATCTGGTGGAGCAACGGCATAGAGTGAAGCCTAGGTTGCCCGGGACGTAGGAATGACCATCACCTTCACTCTGGTTGCAATCATTCATTTTATACAATGGAAAGACAGTTGTATTTATATCGTTTTTTATAGTTATGGCGTTGACTTCTAAGGCCATAGCTATTCGATGTGGTGGAGCAATGCCCTAGAGTGAAGCCTAGGATGCCCGCAGCGTAGACATGACCATAACTTTCACACTGTTTGCAATTATTCCTGTTATACGATCCAAAAACTGTTGTATTTATATTGTATTTTATGCTTCTGGCGTTGACTTCTAAGGCCGGAGCTAATCGATGTGGTGAAGCAACACCCTAGAGTGAAGCCTAGGTTGCCCGGAACGTAGAAATGACCATACCTTTCACTCTGGTTGAAATTATTCCTGTTATACAAGGAAAAAACTGTTGTATTTATATTGTATTTTATGCTTCTGGCGTTGACTTCCTGGGCCCTAACTATTCTATCCGGAGGAGCAACGCCCTAGAGTGAAGCCTAGGTTGCCCGGAATGTAGAAATGACCATCACTTTCACACTGGTTGCAATTATTCCTGTTATACGATGGACAAACTGTTGGATTTTTAATGTACTTTATGCTTCTGGCGTTGACTTCTAAGGCCCTATGTATTCGATCTGGTGGAGCAATGTCTCAGTGTTAGGTCTAGGATTCCCGGAACGTAGAAATGGCCGTTACTTTCACACTGGTTGCAATTACACATAGTATGCGATGGAAAAACTGTTGTACATATATCGTATTTTATGCTTCTGGCATTGACTTCTTAGGCCCTAACTATTCGATCTGGTGGAGCAACGACCTAGGGTGAAGCCTAGGTTGCCCGGAGCGTAGAAATGACCATAGCTTTCACACTGGTTGCAATTATTCCTGTTATACAAGGGAAAAACTGTTGCATTTATATTGTATTTTATGCTTCTGGCGTTGACTTCTTAGGCACTGACTATTCGATCTGATGGAGCATAGCCCTAGAGTGAAGCCTAGGTTGCCCGGAATGTAGAAATGACCATCACTTTCACACTGGTTGCAATTATTCTTGTTATACGATGGAGAAACTGTTGTATTTATTTTGTATTTTATGCCGCTGGCGTTGACTTCTAAGGCCGTAGCTATTCGAAGTGGTGGAGCAGCGCCCTAGAGTGAAGCCTAGGTTGCCTGGAACGTAGAAATGACTATGTCTTTCACACTGGTTGCAATTATTCCTGTTATACGATGGAAAAACTGTTGTACTTATATTATATTTTATGCTTCAGGCGTTGACTTCTAAGGCCGTAGCTATTCGATGTGGTGGAGAAACGCCCTAGAGTGAAGCCTAGGTTGCCAGGAACGTAGAAATGATCATATCTTTCACACTGTTTACAATTATTCCTGTTATACGATAGAAAAACTGTTTTATTTATATCGTATTTTATGCTTCTGGCGTTGACTTCTAAGGCCGCAGCTATTCGATGTGGTCGAACGACGCCCTAGAGTGCAGCCTAGGTTGCCAGTATCGTAGAAATGACCATACCTTTCACACTGGTTGCAACTATTCCTGTTATCCGATGGCAAAACTGTTTTATCTATATTGTGTTTTATGCTTCTGGCGTTGACTTCTAAGGCCGCAGCTATTCGATGTGGTGGAGAAACGCCCTAGAGTGAAGCCTTGATTGCCCGGAAAGTAGAAATGACCATACCTTTCACACTGGTTGCAATTATTCCTGTTATACGATGGAAAAGCTGTTGTATTTGTATTGTATTTTATGCTTCTGGCGTTGACTTCCTAGGCCCTAACTATTTGATCTGGTGGAGCAACGCCCTAGGGTGAAGCCTAGGTTGCCCGGAACGTAGAAATGACCATACCTGTCACACTGGTTGCAATTATTCCTGTTATACAAGGGAAAAACTGTTGTATTTATATTGTATTTTATGCTTCTGGCGTTGACTTCCTGGGCCCTAACTATTCTATCTGGAGGAGCAACGCCCTAGTGTGAAGCCTAGGTTGCCCGGAATGCAGAAATGACCATCACTTTCACACTGGTGGCAATTATTCCTGTTATACGATGGAGACTGTTGGATTTTTAATGTACTTTATGCTTCTGGCATTGACTTCTAAGGCCCTATGTATTCGATCTGGTGGAGCAGTGCCTCAGTGTTAAGTCTAGGATGCCCGGAACGTAGAAATGGCCGTTACTTTCACACTGGTTGCAATTACTCATTTTATACGATGGAAAAACTGTTGCACATATATCGTATTTTATGCTTCTGGCTTTGAGTTCTTAGGCCCTAACTATTCGATCTGGTGGAGCAACGCCCTAGGGTGAAGCCTGGGTTGCCCGGAACGTAGAAATGACCATAACTATCAGACTGGTTGCAATTATTCGTTTTATACGATGGAAAGACTGTTGTATTTATATTGTATTTTATAGTTATGGCGTTGTCTTCTAGGGCCGTAGCTATTCGATGTGGTGGAGCAACGCCCTCGAGTGAAGCCTAGGTTGCCCGGAACGTAGAAATGACCATACCTTTCACACTGGTTGCAATTATTCCTGTTACACAAGGGAAAAACTGTTGTATTTATATTGTATTTTATGCTTCTGGCGTTGACTTCCTGGGCCCTAACTATTCTATCTGGAGGTGCAACGCCCTAGTGTGAAGCCTAGGTTGCCCAGAACGCAGAAATGACCATCACTTTCACACTGGTTGCAATTATTCTTGTTATACGATGGAAAAACTGTTGTATTTATTTTGTATTTTATGCCTCTGGCGTTTACTCCTAAGGCCGTAGCTATGCGATGTGGTGGAGCAACGACCTAGAGTGAAGCCTAGGTTGCCCGGAACGTAGAAATGACCATTACTTCCACACTGTTTGCAATTATTCTTATCATACAGTGGAAAAACTGTTGGATTTATTTGGCATTTTATGCTTCTGGCATTGACTTCTAAGGGACTAACTATTCGATGTGGTGGAGCAACTACCTAGAGTGAAGCCTATGTTGCCCGGAACGTAGAAATGACCATACCATTCACAATGGTTGCAATTATTCCTGTTATACACGGGAAAAACTGTTGTATTTATATTGTTTTTTATGCTTCTGGCGTTGACTGCCTGGGCCCTAACTATTCTATCTAGAGGAGCAACGCCCTAGAGTGAAGCCTAGAATGCCCGTATCGTAGAAATGACCATATCTTTCACACTGGTTGTAATTATTCCTGTTATACGATGGAAAAACTGTTGTATTTCTATTGTATTTTATGCTTCTGGCGTTGACTTCTTAGGCCCTAACTATTCGATCTGGTGGAGCAACGCCCTAGGGTGAAGCCTAGGTTGCCCGGAGCGTAGAAATGAGCATAGAATTCATACTGGTTGCAATTATTCGTTTTATACCGTGGAAAAACTGTTGTATTTATATTGTACTTTATGCGTCTGGAGTTGTTTTCTAAGGCCCTAACTAATCGGCCTGGTGGGCCATCGCCCTAGAGTGAAGCCTAGGTGCACGGAACGTAGAAATGCCCATTACTTTAACACTGGTTGTAATTATTCCTGTTATACGATGGAATAACTCTTGTATTTCTATTGTATTTTGTGCTTCTGGCGTTGACTTCTTAGGCGCTAACTATTCGATCTGGTGGAGCAACGCCCTAGGGTGAAGCCTAGGTTGCCCGGAACTTAGAAATGACCATCACCTTCACTCTGGTAGCAATTATTCCTGTTATACGATGGAAAAACTGTGGTATTTATATTGTGCTTTATGCTTCTGGCATTGACTTCTAAGGCCCCAACTATTCGATGTGGTGGAGCAATGCCATAGAGCGAAACCTAGGTTGCTCGGAACGTAGAAATGACCATTACTTTCACACTGGTTGCAGTTATTCCTGTTATACAATGGAAAAACTGTTGCATTTTTATTGTATTTTATGCTTCTAGCGTTGTATTCAAAGTCCCTAACTATTCGATCTGGTGGAGCAACGCCCTGGAGTTAAGCCAAGGTTGCCCGGAACGTAGGATTGACCATCACTTTCACAATGGTTGCAGTTATTCTTGTTATACGATGGAAAAACTGTTGTACATATATCGTATTTTATGCTTCTGGCATTGACTTCTTAGGCCCTAACTATTCGATATGGTGGAGCAACGCCCTAGAGTGAAGCCTAGATTGCCCGGAACGTAGAAATGACCATAAATGTCAGACTGGTTGCAATTATTCGTTTTATACGATGGAAAGACTGTTGTATTTATATTGTATTTTATAGTTATGGCGTTGTCTTCTAGGGCCGTAGCTATTCGATGTGGTTGAGCAACGCCCTAGAGTGAAGCCTAGGTTGCCCGGAACGTATAAATGACCATAGCTTTCATACTTGTTGCAATTATTCGTTTTATATGATGGAAAAGCTGTTGTATTTATTTTGCATTTGGTGCTCCAGGCGTTGACTTCTTAGGCCCTAGCTATTGGATCTGGTGGACCAACGCCCTAGAGTGAAGCCTATTTTGCCCGGAACGTAGGAATGACCATAACATTCATACTGGTTGCAATTATACGTTCTATACGATGGAAAAACTGTTGTATTTATATTATATTTTATGCTTCAGACGTGGACTTCTAAGGCAGTAGCTATTCGATGTGGTGGAGAAACGCCCTAGAGTGAAGCCTAGGTTGCCCGGAAGGTAGAAATGACCATTACCTCCACACTGTTTGCAATTATTCATTTTATACAGTGGAAAAACTGTTGTATTTATATTGTTTTTTATAGTTATGGCGTTGACTTCTAAGGCCGTAGCTACTCGATGTGGTGGAGCAATGCCCTAGAGTGAAGCCTAGGATGCTCGCGACGTAGAAATGACCATATCTTTCAGACTGTTTGCAATTTTTCCTGTTATAAGATTGAAAAACTGTTGTATTTTTATTTTATTTTGTGCTTCTGGCGTTGACTTCTAAGGTCCTAGCTATTCGATCTGGTGAAGCAACGCTCTAGAGTGAAGCCTAGGTTGCCCGGAACTTAGAAATGGCCATTGCCTTCACTCTGGTTGCAATTATTCCTGTTATACGATGGAAATACTGTGGTATTTATATTGTATTTTATGCTTCTGGCGTAGGCTTCTTAGGCTCTAATTATTCGATCTGGGGGAACCACGCCCTAGACTGAAGCCTAGGTTGCCCGGAACGTAGAAATGACCATCACTATCACACTGGTTGCAATTATTCCTGTTATACGATGGAAAAACTGTTGTATTTATGTTGTATTTTATGCTTCTGGTATAGACTTCTTAGGCCCTAGCTATTCGATCTGGAGGAACAACGCCCTAGAGTGAAGCGTAGGTTGCCCGGAACGTAGAAATGACCATCACTTTCACACTGGTTGCAATTATTCTTGTTATACGATGGAAAAACTGTTGTATTTATATTATATTTTAAGCTTCAGGCGTTGACTTCTAGGGCCGTAGCTATTCGATGTGGTGGAGAAACGCCCTAGAGTGAAGCCTAGGTTGCCCGGAACGTAGAAATGACCATAACTATCAGACTGGTTGCAATTATACGTTTTATACGATGGTAAGACTGTTGTATTAATATTGTATTTTATAGTTATGGCGTTGTCTTCTAGGGCCGTAGCTATTCGATGTGGTGGAGCAACGCCCTCGAGTGAAGCCTAGGTTGCCCGGAACTTAGAAATGACCATCACCTTCACTCTGGTTGCAATTATTCCTGTTATACGATGGAAATACTGTGGTATTTATATTGTACTTTATGCTTCTGGCGTAGGCTTCTTAGGCCCTAATTATTCGATGTGGGGGAACCACGCCCTAGACTGAAGCCTAGGTTGCCCGGAATGTAGAAATGACCATCACTTTCACAATGGTTGCAATTATTCTTGTTATACGATGGAAAAACTGTTGCATTTTTATTGTATTTTATGCTTCTAGCGTTGTATTCAAAGTCCCTAACTATTCGATCTGGTGGAGCAACGCCCTGGAGTTAAGCCAAGGTTGCCCGGAACGTAGAAATGACCATAACTTTGACACTGGTTGCAATTATTCCTGTTATACGATGGAAAAACTGTTGTATTTATGTTGTATTTTATGCTTCTGGTATAGACTTCTTAGGCCCTACCTATTCGATCTGGAGGAACAACGCCCTAGAGTGAAGCGTAGGTTGCCCGGAACGTAGAAATAACCATCACTTTCACACTGGTTGCAATTATTCTTGTTATACGATGGAAAAACTGTTGTATTTATATTATATTTTATGCTTCAGGCGTTGACTTCTAGGGCCGTAGCTATTCGATGTGGTGGAGAAACGCCCTAGAGTGAAGCCTAGGTTGCCCGGAAAGTAGAAATGACCATTACCTCCACACTGGTTTCAATTATTCGTTTTCTACAATGGAAAAGCTGTTCTCTCTATTTTGTATTTTATGCTTCGAGCGTTCACTTCTAAGGCCCTAACTATGCGATCTGGTGCAGCAACGCCGTACAGTTAAGTCTAGGTTGCCCGGAACGTAGAAATGACCTTTACTTTCACACTGTTTGCAAATATACATTATATACGATGGAAAGACTGTTGTATTTATATTGTATTTTATAGTTGTGGCGTTGTCTTGTAGGGCCGTAGCTATTCGATGTGGTGGAGCAACGCCCTCGAGTGAAGCCTAGGTTGCCCGGATCGTAGAAATGACCATAGCTTTCACACTGGTTGCAATTATTCCTCTTATGCGATGGAAAAACTGTTGTATTTCTATTGTATTTTATGCTTCTGGCGTTGACTTCTTAGGCCCTAACTATTCGATCTGGTGGAGCAACGCCCTAGGGTGAAGCCTAGGTTGCCCGGAACGTAGAAATGACCATAACTTTCATACTGGTTGCAATTATTCGTTTTATACCGTGGAAACACTGTTGTATTTATATTGTATTTTATGCGTCTGGAGTTGTTTTCTAAGACCCTAACTATTCGACCTGGTGGGCCAACGCCCTGGAGTGAAGCCTAGGTTGCACGGAACGTAGAAATGCCCATTACTTTCACACTGGTTGTAATTATTCCTGTTATACGATGGAAAAACTGTTGTACATATATCGTATTTTATGCTTCTGGCATTGACTTCTTAGGCCCTAACTATTCGATCTGGTGGAGCGACGCCCTAGGGTGAAGCCTAGGTTGCCCGGAACGTAGAAATGACCATAACTATCAGACTGGTTGCAATTATTCGTTTTATACGATGGAAAGACTGTTGTATTTATATTGTATTTTATAGTTATGGCGTTGTCTTCTAGGGCCGTAGCTATTCGATGTGGTGGAGCAACGCCCTAGACTGAAGCCTAGGTTGCCCGGAATGTAGAAATGACCATCACTTTCACAATGGTTGCAATTATTCTTGTTATACGATGGAAAAACTGTTGCATTTATTTTGTATTTTATGCCTCTGGCGTTGACTCCTAAGGCCGTAGCTATTCGATGTGTTGGAGCAACGCCCTAGGGTGAAGCCTAGGTTGCCCGGAACGTAGAAATGACCATGTCTTTCACACTGGTTGCAATTATTCGTGTTTTTCGATGGAAAAACTGTTGTATTTATATTATATTTAATGCTTCCGACGTTGACTTCTAAGGCAGTAGCAATTCGATGTGGTGGAGAAACGCCCTAGAGTGAAGCCTAGGTTGCCCAGAAAGTAGAAATGACCATCACTTTCACAATGGTTGCAATTATTCATTTTATACAATGGAAAAACGGTTGTATTTATATTGTGTTTTATGCTTCTGGCATTGACTTCTAAGGCCCCAACTATTCGATGTGGTGGAGCAACGCCATAGTGCGAAACCTAGGTTGCTCGGAACGTAGAAATGACCATTACTTTCACACTGGTTGCAGTTATTCCTGTTATACAATGGAAAAACTGTTGCATTTTTATTGTATTTTATGCTTCTAGCGTTGTATTCAAAGTCCCTAACTATTCGATATGGTGGAGCAACGCCCTGGAGTTAAGCCAAGGTTGCCCGGAACGTAGAAATGACCATAACTTTGACACTGGTTGCAATTATTCCTGTTATACGATGGAAAAACTGTTGTATTTATGTTGTATTTTATGCTTCTGGTATAGACTTCTTAGGCCCTACCTATTCGATCTGGAGGAACAACGCCCTAGAGTGAAGCGTAGGTTGCCCGGAACGTAGAAATAACCATCACTTTCACACTGGTTGCAATTATTCTTGTTATACGATGGAAAAACTGTTGTATTTATATTATATTTTATGCTTCAGGCGTTGACTTCTAGGGCCGTAGCTATTCGATGTGGTGGAGAAACGCCCTAGAGTGAAGCCTAGGTTGCCCGGAAAGTAGAAATGACCATTACCTCCACACTGGTTTCAATTATTCGTTTTCTACAATGGAAAAGCTGTTCTCTCTATTTTGTATTTTATGCTTCGAGCGTTCACTTCTAAGGCCCTAACTATGCGATCTGGTGCAGCAACGCCGTACAGTTAAGTCTAGGTTGCCCGGAACGTAGAAATGACCTTTACTTTCACACTGTTTGCAAATATACATTATATACGATGGAAAGACTGTTGTATTTATATTGTATTTTATAGTTGTGGCGTTGTCTTGTAGGGCCGTAGCTATTCGATGTGGTGGAGCAACGCCCTCGAGTGAAGCCTAGGTTGCCCGGATCGTAGAAATGACCATAGCTTTCACACTGGTTGCAATTATTCCTCTTATGCGATGGAAAAACTGTTGTATTTCTATTGTATTTTATGCTTCTGGCGTTGACTTCTTAGGCCCTAACTATTCGATCTGGTGGAGCAACGCCCTAGGGTGAAGCCTAGGTTGCCCGGAACGTAGAAATGACCATAACTTTCATACTGGTTGCAATTATTCGTTTTATACCGTGGAAACACTGTTGTATTTATATTGTATTTTATGCGTCTGGAGTTGTTTTCTAAGACCCTAACTATTCGACCTGGTGGGCCAACGCTCTGGAGTGAAGCCTAGGTTGCACGGAACGTAGAAATGCCCATTACTTTCACACTGGTTGTAATTATTCCTGTTATACGATGGAAAAACTGTTGTACATATATCGTATTTTATGCTTCTGGCATTGACTTCTTAGGCCCTAACTATTCGATCTGGTGGAGCGACGCCCTAGGGTGAAGCCTAGGTTGCCCGGAACGTAGAAATGACCATAACTATCAGACTGGTTGCAATTATTCGTTTTATACGATGGAAAGACTGTTGTATTTATATTGTATTTTATAGTTATGGCGTTGTCTTCTAGGGCCGTAGCTATTCGATGTGGTGGAGCAACGCCCTCGAGTGAAGCCTAGGTTGCCCGGAACTTAGAAATGACCATCACCTTCACTCTGGTTGCAATTATTCCTGTTATACGATGGAAATACTGTGGTATTTATATTGTACTTTATGCTTCTGGCGTAGGCTACTTAGGCCCTAATTATTCGATGTGGGGGAACCACGCCCTAGACTGAAGCCTAGGTTGCCCGGAACGTAGAAATGACCATCACTTTCACACAGGTTGCAATTATTCCTGTTATACGATGGAAAAACTGTTGTATTTATGTTGTATTTTATGTTTCTGGTGTAGACTTCTTAGGCCCTAGCTATTCGATCTGGACGAACAACGCCCTAGAGTGAAGCCTAGGTTGCCCGGAACGTAGAAATGACCATCACTTTCACACTGGTTGCAATTATTCTTGTTATACGATGGAAAAACTGTTGTATTTATATTATATTTTATGCTTCAGGCGTTGACTTCTAGTGCCGTAGTTATTCGATGTGGTTGAGAAACGCCCCAGAGAGAAGCCCACGTTGCCCGGAATGTAGAAATGACCATCACTTTCACAATGGTTGCAATTATTCTTGTTATACGATGGAAAAACTGTTGTATTTATCTTGTATTTTATGCCTCTCGCGTTGACTCCTAAGGCCGTAGCTATTCGATGTGTTGGAGCAACGCCATAGAGTGAAGCCTAGGCTGCCCGGAATGTAGAAATGACCATCACTTTCACAATGGTTGCAATTATTCTTGTTATACGATGGAAAAACTGTTGCATTTATTTTGTATTTTATGCCTCTGGCGTTGACTCCTAAGGCTGTAGCTATTCGATGTGTTGGAGCAACGCCCTAGAGTGAAGCCTAGGTTGCCCGGAACGTAGAAATGACCATGTCTTTCACACTGGTTGCAATTATTCATTTTATACAATGGAAAAACTGTTGTATTTATATTGTTCTTTATAGTTATGGCGTTGACTTCTAAGGCCGCAGCTATTCGATGTGGTGGAGCAATGCCCTAGAGTGAAACCTAGGATGCCCGCAACGTAGAAATGACCATATCTTTCACACTGTTTGCAATTATTCCTGTTATACGATTGTAAAACTGTTGTATTTATATTGTATTTTATGCTTCTCGCGTTTGCTTCTAAGGCCGCAGCTATCCGATGTGGTGGAGCAACGCCCTAGAGTGAAGCCTAGGTTGCCCGGAACGTTGAAATGACCATCACTTTCACACTGGTTGCAATTATTCCTGTTATACAATGGAACAACTGTTTTATTTATATTGTTTTTTATAGTTATGGCGTTGACTTCTAAGGCCGTAGCTATTCGATGTGTTGGAGCAACGCCCTAGGGTGAAGCCTAGGTTGCCCGGAACGTAGAAATGACCATGTCTTTCACACTGGTTGCAATTATTCGTGTTATACGATGGAAAAACTGTTGTATTTATATTATATTTAATGCTTCAGACGTTGACTTCTAAGGCAGTAGCAATTCGATGTGGTGGAGAAACGCCCTAGAGTGAAGCCTAGGTTGCCCAGAAAGTAGAAATGACCATCACTTTCACAATGGTTGCAATTATTCATTTTATACAATGGAAAAACGGTTGTATTTATATTGTGTTTTATGCTTCTGGCATTGACTTCTAAGGCCCCAACTATTCGATGTGGTGGAGCAACGCCATAGTGCGAAACCTAGGTTGCTCGGAACGTAGAAATGACCATTACTTTCACACTGGTTGCAGTTATTCCTGTTATACAATGGAAAAACTGTTGCATTTTTATTGTATTTTATGCTTCTAGCGTTGTATTCAAAGTCCCTAACTATTCGATCTGGTGGAGCAACGCCCTGGAGTTAAGCCAAGGTTGCCCGGAACGTAGAAATGACCATAACTTTGACACTCGTTTCAATTATTCGTTTTATACAATGGAAAAGCTGTTCTCTCTATTTTGTATTTTATGCTTCGAGCGTTCACTTCTAAGGCCCTAACTATTCGATCTAGTGGAGCAACGCCCTACAGTTAAGCCTAGGTTGCCCGGAACGTAGAAATGACCTTTACTTTCACACTGTTTGCAAATATACATTATATACGATGGAAAGACTGTTGTATTTATATTGTCTTTTATAGTTATGGCGTTGTCTTCTAGGGCCGTAGCTATTCGATGTGGTGGAGCAACGCCCTCGAGTGAAGCCTAGGTTGCCCGGAACGTAGAAATGACCATAGCTTTCACACTGGTTGCAATTATTCCTGTTATGCGATGGAAAAACTGTTGTATTTCTATTGTATTTTATGCTTCTGGCTTCGACTTCTTAGGCCCTAACTATTCGATCTGGTGGAGCAACGCCCTAGGGTGAAGCCTAGGTTGCCCGGAACGTAGAAATGACCATAACTTTCATACTGGTTGCAATTATTCGTTTTATACCGTGGAAACACTGTTGTATTTATATTGTATTTTATGCGTCTGGAGTTGTTTTCTAAGACCCTAACTATTCGACCTGGTGGGCCAACGCCCTGGAGTGAAGCCTAGGTTGCACGGAACGTAGAAATGCCCATTACTTTCACACTGGTTGTAATTATTCCTGTTATACGATGGAAAAACTGTTGTACATATATCGTATTTTATGCTTCTGGCATTGACTTCTTAGGCCCTAACTATTCGATCTGGTGGAGCGACGCCCTAGGGTGAAGCCTAGGTTGCCCGGAACGTAGAAATGACCATAACTATCAGACTGGTTGCAATTATTCGTTTTATACGATGGAAAGACTGTTGTATTTATATTGTATTTTATAGTTATGGCGTTGTCTTCTAGGGCCGTAGCTATTCGATGTGGTGGAGCAACGCCCTCGAGTGAAGCCTAGGTTGCCCGGAAGTTAGAAATGACCATCACCTTCACTCTGGTTGCAATTATTCCTGTTATACGATGGAAATACTGTGGTATTTATATTGTACTTTATGCTTCTGGCGTAGGCTTCTTAGGCCCTAATTATTCGATGTGGGGGAACCACGCCCTAGACTGAAGCCTAGGTTGCCCGGAACGTAGAAATGACCATCACTTTCACACTGGTTGCAATTATTCCTGTTATACGATGGAAAAACTGTTGTATTTATGTTGTATTTTATGTTTCTGGTGTAGACTTCTTAGGCCCTAGCTATTCGATCTGGACGAACAACGCCCTAGAGTGAAGCCTAGGTTGCCCGGAACGTAGAAATGACCATCACTTTCACACTGGTTGCAATTATTCTTGTTATACGATGGAAAAACTGTTGTATTTATATTATATTTTATGCTTCAGGCGTTGACTTCTAGTGCCGTAGTTATTCGATGTGGTGGAGAAACGCCCCAGAGAGAAGCCCACGTTGCCCGGAATGTAGAAATGACCATCACTTTCACAATGGTTGCAATTATTCTTGTTATACGATGGAAAAACTGTTGTATTTATTTTGTATTTTATGCCTCTCGCGTTGACTCCTAAGGCCGTAGCTATTCGATGTGTTGGAGCAACGCCATAGAGTGAAGCCTAGGCTGCCCGGAATGTAGAAATGACCATCACTTTCACAATGGTTGCAATTATTCTTGTTATACGATGGAAAAACTGTTGTATTTATTTTGTATTTTATGCCTCTGGCGTTGACTCCTAAGGCCGTAGCTATTCGATGTGTTGGAGCAACGCCCTAGAGTGAAGCCTAGGTTGCCCCGAACGTAGGAATGACCATGTCTTTCACACTGGTTGCAATTATTCATTTTATACAATGGAAAAACTGTTGTATTTATATTGTTCTTTATAGTTATGGCGTTGACTTCTAAGGCCGTAGCTATTCGATGTGGTGGAGCAATGCCCTAGAGTGAAACCTAGGATGCCCGCAACGTAGAAATGACCATATCTTTCACACTGTTTGCAATTATTCCTGTTATACGATTGTAAAACTGTTGTATTTATATTGTATTTTATGCTTCTCGCGTTTACTTCTAAGGCCGCAGCTATCCGATGTGGTGGAGCAACGCCCTAGAGTGAAGCCTAGGTTGCCCGGAACGTAGAAATGACCATCACTTTCACAATGGTTGCAATTATTCATTTTATACAATGGAAAAACGGTTGTATTTATATTGTGTTTTATGCTTCTGGCATTGACTTCTAAGACCCCAACTATTCGATGTGGTGGAGCAACGCCATAGTGCGAAACCTAGGTTGCCCGGAACGTAGAAATGACCATAGCTTTCACACTGGTTGCAATTATTCCTGTTATGCGATGGAAAAACTGATGT
Organism: Calliopsis andreniformis; assembly: GCF_051401765.1. Taxonomy (NCBI): domain Eukaryota; kingdom Metazoa; phylum Arthropoda; class Insecta; order Hymenoptera; family Andrenidae; genus Calliopsis; species Calliopsis andreniformis. The sequence goes on from NW_027480422.1 coordinate 23,945,059, forward strand.
ATTTCTATTGTATTTTATGCTTCTGGCGTTGACTTCTTAGGCCCTAACTATTCGATCTGGTGGAGCAACGCCCTAGGGTGAAGCCTAGGTTGCCCGGAACGTAGAAATGACCATAACTTTCATACTGGTTGCAATTATTCGTTTTATACCGTGGAAACACTGTTGTATTTATATTGTATTTTATGCGTCTGGAGTTGTTTTCTAAGACCCTAACTATTCGACCTGGTGGGCCAACGCCCTGGACTGAAGCCTAGGTTGCACGGAACGTAGAAATGCCCATTACTTTCACACTGGTTGTAATTATTCCTTTTATACGATGTAATAACTGTTGTATTTTTATTTTATTTTGTGCTTCTGGCGTTGACTTCTAAGGTCCTAGCTATTCGATCTGGTGGAGCAACGCTTTAGAGTGAAGCCTAGGTTGCCCGGAACTTAGAAATGGCCATCACCTTCACTCTGGTTGCAATTATTCCTGTTATACGATGGAAATACTGTGGTATTTATATTGTATTTTATGCTTCTGGCGTAGGCTTCTTAGGCCCTAATTATTCGATCTGGGGGAACCACGCCCTAGACTGAAGCCTAGGTTGCCCGGAACGTAGAAATGACCATCACTTTCACACTGGTTGCAATTATTCCTGTTATACGATGGAAAAACTGTTGTATTTATGTTGTATTTTATGCTTCTGGTATAGACTTCTTAGGCCCTAGCTATTCGATCTGGAGGTACAACGCCCTAGAGTGAAGCCTAGGTTGCGCGGAACGTAGAAATGACCATTGCCTTCACAGTCCTTGCAATTATACATTTTATACAATGGAAAAACTGTTGTATTTATATTGTTCTTTATAGTTATGGCGTTGACTTCTAAGGCCGTAGCTATTCGATGTGGTGGAGCAATGCCCTACAGTGAAGCCTAGGATGCCCGCAACGTAGAAATGACCATATCGTTCACACTGTTTGCAATTATTCCTGGTATACGATTGAAAAACTGTTGTATATATATTGTATTTTATGCTTCTGGCGTTGACTTCTAAGGCCGCAGCTATCCGATGTGGTGGAGCAACGCCCTAGAGTGAAGCCTAGGTTGCCCGGAACGTAGAAATGACCATACCTTTCACACTGGTTGCAATTATTCCTGTTATACAAGGGAAAAACTGTTGTATTTATATTTTATTTTATGCTTCTGGCGTTGACTTCTTAGGCCCTAACTATACGATCTGGAGGAGCAACGCCCTAGAGTGAAGCCTAGGCTGCCCGGAATGTAGAAATGACCATCACTTTCACAATGGTTGCAATTATTCTTGTTATACGATGGAAAAACTGTTGCATTTATTTTGTATTTTATGCCTCTGGCGTTGACTCCTAACGCCGTAGCTATTCGATGTGTTGGAGCAACGCCCTAGAGTGAAGCCTAGGTTGCCCGGAACGTAGAAATGACCATGTCTTTCACACTGGTTGCAATTATTCATTTTATACATTGGAAAAACTGTTGTATTTATATTGTTCTTTATAGTTATGGCGTTGACTTCTAAGGCCGTAGCTATTCGATGTGGTGGAGAAACGCCCTAGAGTGAAGCCTAGGTTGCCCGGAAAGTAGAAATGACCATTACCTCCACACTGGTTTCAATTATTCGTTTTCTACAATGGAAAAGCTGTTCTCTCTATTTTGTATTTTATGCTTCGAGCGTTCACTTCTAAGGCCCTAACTATGCGATCTGGTGCAGCAACGCCGTACAGTTAAGTCTAGGTTGCCCGGAACGTAGAAATGACCTTTACTTTCACACTGTTTGCAAATATACATTATATACGATGGAAAGACTGTTGTATTTATATTGTATTTTATAGTTGTGGCGTTGTCTTGTAGGGCCGTAGCTATTCGATGTGGTGGAGCAACGCCCTCGAGTGAAGCCTAGGTTGCCCGGATCGTAGAAATGACCATAGCTTTCACACTGGTTGCAATTATTCCTCTTATGCGATGGAAAAACTGTTGTATTTCTATTGTATTTTATGCTTCTGGCGTTGACTTCTTAGGCCCTAACTATTCGATCTGGTGGAGCAACGCCCTAGGGTGAAGCCTAGGTTGCCCGGAACGTAGAAATGACCATAACTTTCATACTGGTTGCAATTATTCGTTTTATACCGTGGAAACACTGTTGTATTTATATTGTATTTTATGCGTCTGGAGTTGTTTTCTAAGACCCTAACTATTCGACCTGGTGGGCCAACGCTCTGGAGTGAAGCCTAGGTTGCACGGAACGTAGAAATGCCCATTACTTTCACACTGGTTGTAATTATTCCTGTTATACGATGGAAAAACTGTTGTACATATATCGTATTTTATGCTTCTGGCATTGACTTCTTAGGCCCTAACTATTCGATCTGGTGGAGCGACGCCCTAGGGTGAAGCCTAGGTTGCCCGGAACGTAGAAATGACCATAACTATCAGACTGGTTGCAATTATTCGTTTTATACGATGGAAAGACTGTTGTATTTATATTGTATTTTATAGTTATGGCGTTGTCTTCTAGGGCCGTAGCTATTCGATGTGGTGGAGCAACGCCCTCGAGTGAAGCCTAGGTTGCCCGGAACTTAGAAATGACCATCACCTTCACTCTGGTTGCAATTATTCCTGTTATACGATGGAAATACTGTGGTATTTATATTGTACTTTATGCTTCTGGCGTAGGCTACTTAGGCCCTAATTATTCGATGTGGGGGAACCACGCCCTAGACTGAAGCCTAGGTTGCCCGGAACGTAGAAATGACCATCACTTTCACACAGGTTGCAATTATTCCTGTTATACGATGGAAAAACTGTTGTATTTATGTTGTATTTTATGTTTCTGGTGTAGACTTCTTAGGCCCTAGCTATTCGATCTGGACGAACAACGCCCTAGAGTGAAGCCTAGGTTGCCCGGAACGTAGAAATGACCATCACTTTCACACTGGTTGCAATTATTCTTGTTATACGATGGAAAAACTGTTGTATTTATATTATATTTTATGCTTCAGGCGTTGACTTCTAGTGCCGTAGTTATTCGATGTGGTTGAGAAACGCCCCAGAGAGAAGCCCACGTTGCCCGGAATGTAGAAATGACCATCACTTTCACAATGGTTGCAATTATTCTTGTTATACGATGGAAAAACTGTTGTATTTATCTTGTATTTTATGCCTCTCGCGTTGACTCCTAAGGCCGTAGCTATTCGATGTGTTGGAGCAACGCCATAGAGTGAAGCCTAGGCTGCCCGGAATGTAGAAATGACCATCACTTTCACAATGGTTGCAATTATTCTTGTTATACGATGGAAAAACTGTTGCATTTATTTTGTATTTTATGCCTCTGGCGTTGACTCCTAAGGCTGTAGCTATTCGATGTGTTGGAGCAACGCCCTAGAGTGAAGCCTAGGTTGCCCGGAACGTAGAAATGACCATGTCTTTCACACTGGTTGCAATTATTCATTTTATACAATGGAAAAACTGTTGTATTTATATTGTTCTTTATAGTTATGGCGTTGACTTCTAAGGCCGCAGCTATTCGATGTGGTGGAGCAATGCCCTAGAGTGAAACCTAGGATGCCCGCAACGTAGAAATGACCATATCTTTCACACTGTTTGCAATTATTCCTGTTATACGATTGTAAAACTGTTGTATTTATATTGTATTTTATGCTTCTCGCGTTTGCTTCTAAGGCCGCAGCTATCCGATGTGGTGGAGCAACGCCCTAGAGTGAAGCATAGGTTGCCCGGAACGTTGAAATGACCATCACTTTCACACTGGTTGCAATTATTCCTGTTATACAATGGAACAACTGTTTTATTTATATTGTTTTTTATAGTTATGGCGTTGACTTCTAAGGCCGTAGCTATTCGATGTGTTGGAGCAACGCCCTAGGGTGAAGCCTAGGTTGCCCGGAACGTAGAAATGACCATGTCTTTCACACTGGTTGCAATTATTCGTGTTATACGATGGAAAAACTGTTGTATTTATATTATATTTAATGCTTCAGACGTTGACTTCTAAGGCAGTAGCAATTCGATGTGGTGGAGAAACGCCCTAGAGTGAAGCCTAGGTTGCCCAGAAAGTAGAAATGACCATCACTTTCACAATGGTTGCAAGTATTCATTTTATACAATGGAAAAACGGTTGTATTTATATTGTGTTTTATGCTTCTGGCATTGACTTCTAAGGCCCCAACTATTCGATGTGGTGGAGCAACGCCATAGTGCGAAACCTAGGTTGCTCGGAACGTAGAAATGACCATTACTTTCACACTGGTTGCAGTTATTCCTGTTATACAATGGAAAAACTGTTGCATTTTTATTGTATTTTATGCTTCTAGCGTTGTATTCAAAGTCCCTAACTATTCGATCTGGTGGAGCAACGCCCTGGAGTTAAGCCAAGGTTGCCCGGAACGTAGAAATGACCATAACTTTGACACTCGTTTCAATTATTCGTTTTATACAATGGAAAAGCTGTTCTCTCTATTTTGTATTTTATGCTTCGAGCGTTCACTTCTAAGGCCCTAACTATTCGATCTAGTGGAGCAACGCCCTACAGTTAAGCCTAGGTTGCCCGGAACGTAGAAATGACCTTTACTTTCACACTGTTTGCAAATATACATTATATACGATGGAAAGACTGTTGTATTTATATTGTCTTTTATAGTTATGGCGTTGTCTTCTAGGGCCGTAGCTATTCGATGTGGTGGAGCAACGCCCTCGAGTGAAGCCTAGGTTGCCCGGAACGTAGAAATGACCATAGCTTTCACACTGGTTGCAATTATTCCTGTTATGCGATGGAAAAACTGTTGTATTTCTATTGTATTTTATGCTTCTGGCTTCGACTTCTTAGGCCCTAACTATTCGATCTGGTGGAGCAACGCCCTAGGGTGAAGCCTAGGTTGCCCGGAACGTAGAAATGACCATAACTTTCATACTGGTTGCAATTATTCGTTTTATACCGTGGAAACACTGTTGTATTTATATTGTATTTTATGCGTCTGGAGTTGTTTTCTAAGACCCTAACTATTCGACCTGGTGGGCCAACGCCCTGGAGTGAAGCCTAGGTTGCACGGAACGTAGAAATGCCCATTACTTTCACACTGGTTGTAATTATTCCTGTTATACGATGGAAAAACTGTTGTACATATATCGTATTTTATGCTTCTGGCATTGACTTCTTAGGCCCTAACTATTCGATCTGGTGGAGCGACGCCCTAGGGTGAAGCCTAGGTTGCCCGGAACGTAGAAATGACCATAACTATCAGACTGGTTGCAATTATTCGTTTTATACGATGGAAAGACTGTTGTATTTATATTGTATTTTATAGTTATGGCGTTGTCTTCTAGGGCCGTAGCTATTCGATGTGGTGGAGCAACGCCCTCGAGTGAAGCCTAGGTTGCCCGGAAGTTAGAAATGACCATCACCTTCACTCTGGTTGCAATTATTCCTGTTATACGATGGAAATACTGTGGTATTTATATTGTACTTTATGCTTCTGGCGTAGGCTTCTTAGGCCCTAATTATTCGATGTGGGGGAACCACGCCCTAGACTGAAGCCTAGGTTGCCCGGAACGTAGAAATGACCATCACTTTCACACTGGTTGCAATTATTCCTGTTATACGATGGAAAAACTGTTGTATTTATGTTGTATTTTATGTTTCTGGTGTAGACTTCTTAGGCCCTAGCTATTCGATCTGGACGAACAACGCCCTAGAGTGAAGCCTAGGTTGCCCGGAACGTAGAAATGACCATCACTTTCACACTGGTTGCAATTATTCTTGTTATACGATGGAAAAACTGTTGTATTTATATTATATTTTATGCTTCAGGCGTTGACTTCTAGTGCCGTAGTTATTCGATGTGGTGGAGAAACGCCCCAGAGAGAAGCCCACGTTGCCCGGAATGTAGAAATGACCATCACTTTCACAATGGTTGCAATTATTCTTGTTATACGATGGAAAAACTGTTGTATTTATTTTGTATTTTATGCCTCTCGCGTTGACTCCTAAGGCCGTAGCTATTCGATGTGTTGGAGCAACGCCATAGAGTGAAGCCTAGGCTGCCCGGAATGTAGAAATGACCATCACTTTCACAATGGTTGCAATTATTCTTGTTATACGATGGAAAAACTGTTGTATTTATTTTGTATTTTATGCCTCTGGCGTTGACTCCTAAGGCCGTAGCTATTCGATGTGTTGGAGCAACGCCCTAGAGTGAAGCCTAGGTTGCCCCGAACGTAGGAATGACCATGTCTTTCACACTGGTTGCAATTATTCATTTTATACAATGGAAAAACTGTTGTATTTATATTGTTCTTTATAGTTATGGCGTTGACTTCTAAGGCCGTAGCTATTCGATGTGGTGGAGCAATGCCCTAGAGTGAAACCTAGGATGCCCGCAACGTAGAAATGACCATATCTTTCACACTGTTTGCAATTATTCCTGTTATACGATTGTAAAACTGTTGTATTTATATTGTATTTTATGCTTCTCGCGTTTACTTCTAAGGCCGCAGCTATCCGATGTGGTGGAGCAACGCCCTAGAGTGAAGCCTAGGTTGCCCGGAACGTAGAAATGACCATCACTTTCACAATGGTTGCAATTATTCATTTTATACAATGGAAAAACGGTTGTATTTATATTGTGTTTTATGCTTCTGGCATTGACTTCTAAGACCCCAACTATTCGATGTGGTGGAGCAACGCCATAGTGCGAAACCTAGGTTGCCCGGAACGTAGAAATGACCATAGCTTTCACACTGGTTGCAATTATTCCTGTTATGCGATGGAAAAACTGATGTATTTCTATTGTATTTTATGCTTCTGGCGTTGACTTCTTAGGCCCTAACTATTCGATCTGGTGGAGCAACGCCCTAGGGTGAAGCCTAGGTTGCCCGGAACGTAGAAATGACCATAACTTTCATACTGGTTGCAATTATTCGTTTTATACCGTGGAAACACTGTTGTATTTATATTGTATTTTATGCGTCTGGAGTTGTTTTCTAAGACCCTAACTATTCGACCTGGTGGGCCAACGCCCTGGACTGAAGCCTAGGTTGCACGGAACGTAGAAATGCCCATTACTTTCACACTGGTTGTAATTATTCCTTTTATACGATGTAATAACTGTTGTATTTTTATTTTATTTTGTGCTTCTGGCGTTGACTTCTAAGGTCCTAGCTATTCGATCTGGTGGAGCAACGCTCTAGAGTGAAGCCTAGGTTGCCCGGAACTTAGAAATGGCCATCACCTTCACTCTGGTTGCAATTATTCCTGTTATACGATGGAAATACTGTGGTATTTATATTGTATTTTATGCTTCTGGCGTAGGCTTCTTAGGCCCTAATTATTCGATCTGGGGGAACCACGCCCTAGACTGAAGCCTAGGTTGCCCGGAACGTAGAAATGACCATCACTTTCACACTGGTTGCAATTATTCCTGTTATACGATGGAAAAACTGTTGTATTTATGTTGTATTTTATGCTTCTGGTATAGACTTCTTAGGCCCTAGCTATTCGATCTGGAGGTACAACGCCCTAGAGTGAAGCCTAGGTTGCGCGGAACGTAGAAATGACCATTGCCTTCACAGTCCTTGCAATTATACATTTTATACAATGGAAAAACTGTTGTATTTATATTGTTCTTTATAGTTATGGCGTTGACTTCTAAGGCCGTAGCTATTCGATGTGGTGGAGCAATGCCCTACAGTGAAGCCTAGGATGCCCGCAACGTAGAAATGACCATATCGTTCACACTGTTTGCAATTATTCCTGGTATACGATTGAAAAACTGTTGTATATATATTGTATTTTATGCTTCTGGCGTTGACTTCTAAGGCCGCAGCTATCCGATGTGGTGGAGCAACGCCCTAGAGTGAAGCCTAGGTTGCCCGGAACGTAGAAATGACCATACCTTTCACACTGGTTGCAATTATTCCTGTTATACAAGGGAAAAACTGTTGTATTTATATTTTATTTTATGCTTCTGGCGTTGACTTCTTAGGCCCTAACTATACGATCTGGAGGAGCAACGCCCTAGAGTGAAGCCTAGGCTGCCCGGAATGTAGAAATGACCATCACTTTCACAATGGTTGCAATTATTCTTGTTATACGATGGAAAAACTGTTGCATTTATTTTGTATTTTATGCCTCTGGCGTTGACTCCTAACGCCGTAGCTATTCGATGTGTTGGAGCAACGCCCTAGAGTGAAGCCTAGGTTGCCCGGAACGTAGAAATGACCATGTCTTTCACACTGGTTGCAATTATTCATTTTATACATTGGAAAAACTGTTGTATTTATATTGTTCTTTATAGTTATGGCGTTGACTTCTAAGGCCGTAGCTATTCGATGTGGTGGAGCAATGCCCTAGAGTGAAGCCCAGGTTGCCCGGAACGTAGAAATGACCATGTCTTTCACACTGGTTGCAATTATTCGTTTTATACAATGGAAAAACTGTTCTATTTATTTTGTATTTTATTCTTCTGGCGTTGACTTCCTGGGCCCTAACTATTCTATCTGGAGGAGCAACGACGTAGAGTGAAGCCTCGGTTGCCCGGAATGCAGAAATGACCATAGCTTTCACACTGGTTGCAATTATTCCTGTTATACAAGTTAAAAACTGTTGTATTTATACTGTATTTTATGCTTCTGGTGTTGACTTCTTAGGCCCTAACTAGACGATCTGGAGGAGCAACGCCCTAGAGTGAAGCCTAGGCTGCCCGGAATGTAGAAATGACCATCACTTTCACAATGGTTGCAATTATTCTTGTTATACGATGGAAAAACTGTTGTATTTATTTTGTATTTTATGCCTCTGGCGTTGACTCCTAAGGCCGTAGCTATTCGATGTGTTGGAGCAACGCCCTAGAGTGAAGCCTAGGTTGCGCGGAACATAGAAATGACCATGTCTTTCACACTGGTTGCAATTATTCATTTTATACAATGGAAAAACTGTTGTATTTATATTGTTCTTTATAGTTATGGCGTTGACTTCTAAGGCGGTAGCTATTCGATGTGGTGGAGCAATGCCCTAGAGTGAAGCCTAGGTTGCCCGGAACGTAGAAATGACCATTACCTTCACACTTCTTGCAATTATACATTTTATACGATGGAAGAACTGTTGTACTTATGTTGTATTTTGTTCTCCTGGCGTTGAATTCTAAGTACCTAGCTATTCCAGCTGGTGGAGCAATGCCCTAGAGTGAAGCCTAGGTCACCCGGAACATAGAAATGACCAGTACTTTCACACTGGTTGCAGCTTTCCTGTTATACGATGGAAAAACTGTTGCATTTTTATTGTGTTTTATGCTTCTGGCGTTGACTTCCTAGGCCCTAACTACACGATCTGGAGGAGCAACGCCCTAGAGTGAAGCCTAGGCTGCCCGGAATGTAGAAATGACCATCACTTTCACAATGGTTGCAATTATTCTTGTTATACGATGGAAAAACTGTTGTATTTATTTTGTATTTTATGCCTCTGGCGTTGACTCCTAAGGCCGTAGCTATTCGATGTGTTGGAGCAACGCCCTAGAGTGAAGCCTAGGTTGCCCGGAACATAGAAATGACCATGTCTTTCACACTGGTTGCAATTACTCATTTTATACAATGGAAAAACTGTTGTATTTATATTGTTCTTTATAGTTATGGCGTTGAGTTCTAAGGCGGTAGCTATTCGATGTGGTGGAGCAATGCCCTAGAGTGAAGCCTAGGTTGCCCGGAACGTAGAAATGACCATTACCTTCGCACTTCTTGCAATTATACATTTTATACGATGGAAAAACTGTTGTACTTATGTTGTATTTTGTTCTCCTGGCGTTGAATTCTAAGTACCTAGCTATTCCATCTGGTGGAGCAATGCCCTAGAGTGAAGCCTAGGACACCCGGAACATAGAAATGACCAGTACTTTCACACTGGTTGCAGTTATTCATGCTATACGATGGAAAACCTGTTGCATTTTTATTGTATTTTATGCCTCTGGCGTTGACTTCTAAGTCCCTAGCTATTCGATCTGGTGGAGCAAGTCCCTAGAGTGAAGCCTAGGTTGCCCGGAACGTAGAAATGACCTGTACTTTCACATTGGTTGCAATTATTCCTGTTATGCTATGGAAAAACTGTTGCATTTTTATTGTATTTTACGCTTCTGGCGTTAAATTCTAAGTCCCTAACCATGCGATCTGGTGGAGCAACGCCCTACAGTTAAGCCTAGGTTGCCCGGAACGTAGAAATGACCATAACTTTCACACTGGTTGCAATTATTCGTTTTATACAATGGAAAAACTGTTCTATTTATTTTGTATTTTATGCTTCGGGCGTTGACATCTAAGGCCCTAACTATTCGATCTGGTGAAGCAACGCTCTAGAGTGAAGCCTAGGTTGCGCGGAACGTAGAAATGACCATTGCCTTCACAGTCCTTGCAATTATACATTTTATACAATGGGAAAACTGTTGTATTTATATTGTTCTTTATAGTTATGGCGTTGACTTCTAAGGCGGTAGCTATTCGATGTGGTGGAGCAATGCCCTAGAGTGAAGCCTAGGTAGCCCGGAACGTAGAAATGACCATCACTTTCACACTGGTTGCAATTATTCTTGTTATACGATGGAAAAACTGTTGTATTTATATTATATTTTATGCTTCTGGCGTTGACTTCTTAGGCCCTAACTATTCGATCTGGTGGAGCAACGCCCTAGGGTGAAGCCTAGGTTGCCCGGAACGTAGAAATGACCATAACTTTCATACTGGTTGCAATTATTCGTTTTATACCGTGGAAACACTGTTGTATTTATATTGTATTTTATGCGTCTGGAGTTGTTTTCTAAGATCCTAACTATTCGACCTGGTGGGCCAACGCCCTGGAGTGAAGCCTAGGTTGCCCGGAACGTAGAAATGACCATCACTTTCACACTGGTTGCAATTATTCTTGTTATACGATGGAAAAACTGTTGTATTTATATTATATTTTATGCTTCAGGCGTTGACTTCTAGTGCCGTAGTTATTCGATGTGGTGGAGAAACGCCCCAGAGGGAAGCCCACGTTGCCCGGAATGTAGAAATGACCATCACTTTCACAGTGGTTGCAATTATTCTTGTTATACGATGGAAAAACTGTTGTATTTAAATTGTATTTTATGCCTCTGGCGTTGACTCCTAAGGCCGTAGCTATTCGATGTGTTGGAGCATCGCTATAGAGTGAAGCCTAGGCTGCCCCGAATGTAGAAATGACCATCACTTTCACAATGGTTGCAATTATTCTTGTTATACGATGGAAAAACTGTTGTATTTATTTTGTATTTTATGCCTCTGGCGTTGACTCCTAAGGCCGTAGCTATTCGATGTGTTGGAGCAACGCCCTAGAGTGAAGCCTAGGTTGCCCGGAACGTAGAAATGACCATGTCTTTCACACTGGTTGCAATTATTCATTTTATACAATGGAAAAACTGTTGTATTTATATTGTTCTTTATAGTTATGGCGTTGACTTCTAAGGCCGTAGCTATTCGATGTGGTGGAGCAATGCCCTAGAGTGAAGCCTAGGATGCCCGCAAAGTAGAAATGACCATATCTTTCACACTGTTTGCAATTGTTCGTGTTATACGATTGAAAAACTGTTGTATTTATATTGTATTTTATGCTTCTGGCGTTGACTTCTAAGGCCGCAGCTATCCGATGTGGTGGAGCAACGCCCTAGAGTGAAGCCTAGGATGCCCGGAACGTAGAAATGACCATCACTTTCACACTGGTTGCAATTATTCATGTTATACAATGGAAAAACTATTGTATTTATATTGTTTTTTATAGTTATGGCGTTGACTTCTAAGGCCGTAGCTATTCGATGTGGTGGAGCAATGCCCTAGAGTGAAGCCTAGGATGCCGGCAACGTAGAAATGACCATATCTTTCACACTGTTTGCAATTATTCCTGGTATACGATTGAAGAACTGTTGTACTTATATTATATTTTATGCTTCAGGCGTTGTCTTCTAGGGCCGTAGCTATTCGATGTGGTGGAGAAACGCCCTAGAGTGAAGCCTAGGCTGCCCGGAATGTAGAAATGACCATCACTTTCACAATGGTTGCAATTATTCTTGTTATACGATGGAAAAACTGTTGTATTTATTTTGTATTTTATGCCTCTGGCGTTGACTCCTAAGGCCGTAACTATTCGATGTGTTGGAGCAACGCCCTAGAGTGAAGCCTAGGTTGCCCGGAACATAGAAATGACCATGTCTTTCACACTGGTTGCAATTATTCATTTTATACAATGGAAAAACTGTTGTATTTATATTGTTCTTTATAGTTATGGCGTTGACTTCTAAGGCGGTAGCTATTCGATGTGGTGGAGCAATGCCCTAGAGTGAAGCCTAGGTTGCCCGGAACGTAGAAATGACCATTACCTTCACACTTCTTGCAATTATACATTTTATACGATGGAAAAACTGTTGTACTTATGTTGTATTTTGTTCTCCTGGCGTTGAATTCTAAGTACCTAGCTATTCCATCTGGTGGAGCAATGCCCTAGAGTGAAGCCTAGGTCACCCGGAACATAGAAATGACCAGTACTTTCACACTGGTTGCAGCTTTCCTGTTATACGATGGAAAAACTGTTGCATTTTTATTGTATTTTATGCTTCTGGGGTTGACCTCTAAGTCCCTAGCTATTCGATCTGGCGGAGCAGCGCCCTACAGCGAAACCTAGGTTGCCCGGTATGTAGAAATGACCTTTACTTTCACACTGTTTGCAAATATACATTATATACGATGGAAGAGCTGTTGTATTTATACTGTATTTTATGCTTCTGGCGTTGACTTCTTAGGCCCTAACTATTCGATCTGGTCGGACAATGCCCTAGAGTGAAGCCTAGGTTACCCGGGACGTAGAAATGACCTGTACTTTCACATTGGTTGCAATTATTCCTGTTATACTATGGAAAAACTGTTGCATTTTTATTGTATTTTATGCTTCTGGCGTTAAATTCTAAGTCCCTAACCATGCGATCTGGTGGAGCAACGCCCTACAGTTAAGCCTAGGTTGCCCGGAACGTAGAAATGACCATAACTTTCACACTGGTTGCAATTATTCGTTTTATACAATGGAAAAACTGTTCTATTTATTTTGTATTTTATGCTTCGGGCGTTGACATCTAAGGCCCTAACTATTCGATCTGGTGAAGCAACGCTCTAGAGTGAAGCCTAGGTTGCGCGGAACGTAGAAATGACCATTGCCTTCACAGTCCTTGCAATTATACATTTTATACAATGGAAAAACTGTTGTATTTATATTGTTCTTTATAGTTATGGCGTTGACTTCTAAGGCTGTAGCTATTCGATGTGGTGGAGCAATGCCCTAGAGTGAAGCCTAGGTAGCCCGGAACGTAGAAATGACCATCACTTTCACACTGGTTGCAATTATTCTTGTTATACGATGGAAAAACTGTTGTATTTATATTATATTTTATGCTTCAGGCGTTGACTTCTAGTGCCGTAGTTATTCGATGTGGTAGAGAAACGCCCCAGAGAGAAGCCCACGTTGCCCGGAATGTAGAAATGACCATCACTTTCACAATGGTTGCAATTATTCTTGTTATACGATGGAAAAACTGTTGTATTTATTTTGTATTTTATGCCTCTGGCGTTGACTCCTAAGGCCGTAGCTATTCGATGTGTTGGAGCAACGCCCTAGAGTGAAGCCTAGGTTGCCCGGAACGTAGAAATGACCATGTCTTTCACACTGGTTGCAATTATTCATTTTATACAATGGAAAAACTGTTGTATTTATATTGTTCTTTATAGTTATGGCGTTGACTTCTAAGGCCGTAGCTATTCGATGTGGTGGAGCAATGCCCTAGAGTGAAGCCTAGGATGCCCGCAAAGTAGAAATGACCATATCTTTCACACTGTTTGCAATTATTCCTGTTATACGATTGAAAAACTGTTGTATTTATATTGTATTTTATGCCTCTGGCGTTGACTCCTAAGGCCGTAGCTATTCGATGTGTTGGAGCAACGCCCTAGAGTGAAGCCTAGGTTGCCCGGAACGTAGAAATGACCATGTCTTTCACACTGGTTGCAATTATTCATTTTATACAATGGAAAAACTGTTGTATTTATATTGTTCTTTATAGTTATGGCGTTGACTTCTAAGGCCGTAGCTATTCGATGTGGTGGAGCAATGCCCTAGAGTGAAGCCTAGGATGCCCGCAAAGTAGAAATGACCATATCTTTCACACTGTTTGCAATTATTCCTGTTATACGATTGAAAAACTGTTGTATTTATATTGTATTTTATGCTTCTGGCGTTGACTTCTAAGGCCGCAGCTATCCGATGTGGTGGAGCAACGCCCAAGAGTGAAGCCTAGGTTGCCCGGAACGTAGAAATGACCATCACGTTCACACTGGTTGCAATTATTCCTGTTATACAATGGAAAAACTGTTGTATTTATATTGTTTTTTATAGTTATGGCGTTGACTTCTAAGGCCGTAGCTATTCGATGTGGTGGAGCAATGCCCTAGAGTGAAGCCTAGGATGCCCGCAACGTAGAAATGACCATATCTTTCACACTGTTTGCAATTATTCCTGGTATACGATTGAAGAACTGTTGTATTTATATTGTATTTTATGCTTCTGGCGTTGACTTCTAAGGCCGCAGCTATCCGATGTGGTGGAGCAACGCCCTAGAGTGAAGCCTAGGTTGTCCGGAACGAAGAAATGACCATACCTTTCACACTGGTTGCAATTATTCCTGTTATACAAGGGAAAAACTGTTGTATTTATATTTTATTTTATGCTTCTGGCGTTGACTTCTTAGGCCCTAACTATACGATCTGGAGGAGCAACGCCCTAGAGTGAAGCCTAGGCAGCCCGGAATGTAGAAATGACCATCACTTTCACAATGGTTGCAATTATTCTTGTTATACGATGGAAAAACTGTTGTATTTATTTTGTATTTTATGCTTCTGACGTTGACTCCTAACGCCGTAGCTATTCGATGTGTTGGAGCAACGCCCTAGAGTGAAGCCCAGGTTGCCCGGAACGTAGAAATGACCATGTCTTTCACACTGGTTGCAATTATTCGTTTTATACAATGGAAAAACTGTTCTATTTATTTTGTATTTTATGCTTCGGGCGTTGACATCTAAGGCCCAAACTATTCGATCTGGTGGAGCAACGCTCTAGAGTGAAGCCTAGGTTGCCCGGAACTTAGAAATGACCATCACCTTCACTCTGGTTGCAATTATTCCTGTTATACGATGGAAATACAGTGGTATTTATATTGTACTTTATGCTTCTGGCGTAGGCTTCTTAGGCCCTAATTATTCGATGTGGGGGAACCACACCCTAGACTGAAGCCTAGGTTGCCCGGAACGTAGAAATGACCATCACTTTCACACTGGTTGCAATTATTCTTGTTATACGATGGAAAAACTGTTGTATTTATATTATATTTTATGCTTCAGGCGTTGTCTTCTAGGGCCGTAGCTATTCGATGTAGTGGAGAAACGCCCTAGAGTGAAGCCTAGGTTGCCCGGAACGTAGAAATGGCCATAGCTTTCACACTGGTTGCAATTATTCCTGTTATACGATGGAAAAACTGTTGTATTTCTATTGTATTTTATGCTTCTGGCGTTGACTTCTTAGGCCCTAACTATTCGATCTGGTGGAGCAACGCCCTAGGGTGAAGCCTAGGTTGCCCGGAACGTAGAAATGACCATAACTTTCATACTGGTTGCAATTATTCGTTTTATACCGTGGAAACACTGTTGTATTTATATTGTATTTTATGCGTCTGGAGTTGTTTTCTAAGATCCTAACTATTCGACCTGGTGGGCCAACGCCCTGGAGTGAAGCCTAGGTTGCCCGGAACGTAGAAATGACCATCACTTTCACACTGGTTGCAATTATTCTTGTTATACGATGGAAAAACTGTTGTATTTATATTATATTTTATGCTTCAGGCGTTGACTTCTAGTGCCGTAGTTATTCGATGTGGTGGAGAAACGCCCCAGAGGGAAGCCCACGTTGCCCGGAATGTAGAAATGACCATCACTTTCACAGTGGTTGCAATTATTCTTGTTATACGATGGAAAAACTGTTGTATTTAAATTGTATTTTATGCCTCTGGCGTTGACTCCTAAGGCCGTAGCTATTCGATGTGTTGGAGCATCGCCATAGAGTGAAGCCTAGGCTGCCCCGAATGTAGAAATGACCATCGCTTTCACAATGGTTGCAATTATTCTTGTTATACGATGGAAAAACTGTTGTATTTATTTTGTATTTTATGCCTCTGGCGTTGACTCCTAAGGCCGTAGCTATTCGATGTGTTGGAGCAACGCCCTAGAGTGAAGCCTAGGTTGCCCGGAACGTAGAAATGACCATGTCTTTCACACTGGTTGCAATTATTCATTTTATACAATGGAAAAACTGTTGTATTTATATTGTTCTTTATAGTTATGGCGTTGACTTCTAAGGCCGTAGCTATTCGATGTGGTGGAGCAATGCCCTAGAGTGAAGCCTAGGATGCCCGCAAAGTAGAAATGACCATATCTTTCACACTGTTTGCAATTATTCGTGTTATACGATTGAAAAACTGTTGTATTTATATTGTATTTTATGCTTCTGGCGTTGACTTCTAAGGCCGCAGCTATCCGATGTGGTGGAGCAACGCCCTAGAGTGAAGCCTAGGATGCCCGGAACGTAGAAATGACCATCACTTTCACACTGGTTGCAATTATTCATGTTATACAATGGAAAAACTATTGTATTTATATTGTTTTTTATAGTTATGGCGTTGACTTCTAAGGCCGTAGCTATTCGATGTGGTGGAGCAATGCCCTAGAGTGAAGCCTAGGATGCCGGCAACGTAGAAATGACCATATCTTTCACACTGTTTGCAATTATTCCTGGTATACGATTGAAGAACTGTTGTACTTATATTATATTTTATGCTTCAGGCGTTGTCTTCTAGGGCCGTAGCTATTCGATGTGGTGGAGAAACGCCCTAGAGTGAAGCCTAGGCTGCCCGGAATGTAGAAATGACCATCACTTTCACAATGGTTGCAATTATTCTTGTTATACGATGGAAAAACTGTTGTATTTATTTTGTATTTTATGCCTCTGGCGTTGACTCCTAAGGCCGTAACTATTCGATGTGTTGGAGCAACGCCCTAGAGTGAAGCCTAGGTTGCCCGGAACATAGAAATGACCATGTCTTTCACACTGGTTGCAATTATTCATTTTATACAATGGAAAAACTGTTGTATTTATATTGTTCTTTATAGTTATGGCGTTGACTTCTAAGGCGGTAGCTATTCGATGTGGTGGAGCAATGCCCTAGAGTGAAGCCTAGGTTGCCCGGAACGTAGAAATGACCATTACCTTCACACTTCTTGCAATTATACATTTTATACGATGGAAAAACTGTTGTACTTATGTTGTATTTTGTTCTCCTGGCGTTGAATTCTAAGTACCTAGCTATTCCATCTGGTGGAGCAATGCCCTAGAGTGAAGCCTAGGTCACCCGGAACATAGAAATGACCAGTACTTTCACACTGGTTGCAGCTTTCCTGTTATACGATGGAAAAACTGTTGCATTTTTATTGTATTTTATGCTTCTGGGGTTGACCTCTAAGTCCCTAGCTATTCGATCTGGCGGAGCAGCGCCCTACAGCGAAACCTAGGTTGCCCGGTATGTAGAAATGACCTTTACTTTCACACTGTTTGCAAATATACATTATATACGATGGAAGAGCTGTTGTATTTATACTGTATTTTATGCTTCTGGCGTTGACTTCTTAGGCCCTAACTATTCGATCTGGTCGGACAATGCCCTAGAGTGAAGCCTAGGTTACCCGGGACGTAGAAATGACCTGTACTTTCACATTGGTTGCAATTATTCCTGTTATACTATGGAAAAACTGTTGCATTTTTATTGTATTTTATGCTTCTGGCGTTAAATTCTAAGTCCCTAACCATGCGATCTGGTGGAGCAACGCCCTACAGTTAAGCCTAGGTTGCCCGGAACGTAGAAATGACCATAACTTTCACACTGGTTGCAATTATTCGTTTTATACAATGGAAAAACTGTTCTATTTATTTTGTATTTTATGCTTCGGGCGTTGACATCTAAGGCCCTAACTATTCGATCTGGTGAAGCAACGCTCTAGAGTGAAGCCTAGGTTGCGCGGAACGTAGAAATGACCATTGCCTTCACAGTCCTTGCAATTATACATTTTATACAATGGAAAAACTGTTGTATTTATATTGTTCTTTATAGTTATGGCGTTGACTTCTAAGGCTGTAGCTATTCGATGTGGTGGAGCAATGCCCTAGAGTGAAGCCTAGGTAGCCCGGAACGTAGAAATGACCATCACTTTCACACTGGTTGCAATTATTCTTGTTATACGATGGAAAAACTGTTTTATTTATATTATATTTTATGCTTCAGGCGTTGTCTTCTAGGGCCGTAGCTATTCGGTGTCGTGGAGAAACGCCCTAGAGTGAAGCCTAGGTTGCCCGGAACGTAGAAATGGCCATAGCTTTCACACTGGTTGCAATTATTCCTGTTATGCGATGGAAAAACTGTTGTATTTCTATTGTATTTTATGCTTCTGGCGTTCACTTCTTAGGCCCTAACTATTCGATCTGGTGGAGCAACGCCCTAGGGTGAAGCCTAGGTTGCCCGGAACGTAGAAATGACCATAACTTTCATACTGGTTGCAATTATTCGTTTTATACCGTGGAAACACTGTTGTATTTATATTGTATTTTATGCGTCTGGAGTTGTTTTCTAAGACCCTAACTATTCGACCTGATGGGCCAACGCCCTGGAGTGAAGCCTAGGTTGCCCGGAACGTAGAAATGACCATCACTTTCACACTGGTTGCAATTATTCTTGTTATACGATGGAAAAACTGTTGTATTTATATTATATTTTATGCTTCAGGCGTTGACTTCTGGTGCCGTAGTTATTCGATGTGGTAGAGAAACGCCCCAGAGAGAAGCCCACGTTGCCCGGAATGTAGAAATGACCATCACTTTCACAATGGTTGCAATTATTCTTGTTATACGATGGAAAAACTGTTGTATTTATTTTGTATTTTATGCCTCTGGCGTTGACTCCTAAGGCCGTAGCTATTCGATGTGTTGGAGCAACGCCCTAGAGTGAAGCCTAGGTTGCCCGGAACGTAGAAATGACCATGTCTTTCACACTGGTTGCAATTATTCATTTTATACAATGGAAAAACTGTTGTATTTATATTGTTCTTTATAGTTATGGCGTTGACTTCTAAGGCCGTAGCTATTCGATGTGGTGGAGCAATGCCCTAGAGTGAAGCCTAGGATGCCCGCAAAGTAGAAATGACCATATCTTTCACACTGTTTGCAATTATTCCTGTTATACGATTGAAAAACTGTTGTATTTATATTGTATTTTATGCCTCTGGCGTTGACTCCTAAGGCCGTAGCTATTCGATGTGTTGGAGCAACGCCCTAGAGTGAAGCCTAGGTTGCCCGGAACGTAGAAATGACCATGTCTTTCACACTGGTTGCAATTATTCATTTTATACAATGGAAAAACTGTTGTATTTATATTGTTCTTTATAGTTATGGCGTTGACTTCTAAGGCCGTAGCTATTCGATGTGGTGGAGCAATGCCCTAGAGTGAAGCCTAGGATGCCCGCAAAGTAGAAATGACCATATCTTTCACACTGTTTGCAATTATTCCTGTTATACGATTGAAAAACTGTTGTATTTATATTGTATTTTATGCTTCTGGCGTTGACTTCTAAGGCCGCAGCTATCCGATGTGGTGGAGCAACGCCCAAGAGTGAAGCCTAGGTTGCCCGGAACGTAGAAATGACCATCACGTTCACACTGGTTGCAATTATTCCTGTTATACAATGGAAAAACTGTTGTATTTATATTGTTTTTTATAGTTATGGCGTTGACTTCTAAGGCCGTAGCTATTCGATGTGGTGGAGCAATGCCCTAGAGTGAAGCCTAGGATGCCCGCAACGTAGAAATGACCATATCTTTCACACTGTTTGCAATTATTCCTGGTATACGATTGAAGAACTGTTGTATTTATATTGTATTTTATGCTTCTGGCGTTGACTTCTAAGGCCGCAGCTATCCGATGTGGTGGAGCAACGCCCTAGAGTGAAGCCTAGGTTGTCCGGAACGAAGAAATGACCATACCTTTCACACTGGTTGCAATTATTCCTGTTATACAAGGGAAAAACTGTTGTATTTATATTTTATTTTATGCTTCTGGCGTTGACTTCTTAGGCCCTAACTATACGATCTGGAGGAGCAACGCCCTAGAGTGAAGCCTAGGCAGCCCGGAATGTAGAAATGACCATCACTTTCACAATGGTTGCAATTATTCTTGTTATACGATGGAAAAACTGTTGTATTTATTTTGTATTTTATGCTTCTGACGTTGACTCCTAACGCCGTAGCTATTCGATGTGTTGGAGCAACGCCCTAGAGTGAAGCCCAGGTTGCCCGGAACGTAGAAATGACCATGTCTTTCACACTGGTTGCAATTATTCGTTTTATACAATGGAAAAACTGTTCTATTTATTTTGTATTTTATGCTTCGGGCGTTGACATCTAAGGCCCAAACTATTCGATCTGGTGGAGCAACGCTCTAGAGTGAAGCCTAGGTTGCCCGGAACTTAGAAATGACCATCACCTTCACTCTGGTTGCAATTATTCCTGTTATACGATGGAAATACAGTGGTATTTATATTGTACTTTATGCTTCTGGCGTAGGCTTCTTAGGCCCTAATTATTCGATGTGGGGGAACCACACCCTAGACTGAAGCCTAGGTTGCCCGGAACGTAGAAATGACCATCACTTTCACACTGGTTGCAATTATTCCTGTTATACGATGGAAAAACTGTTGTATTTATGTTGTATTTTATGTTTCTGGTGTAGACTTCTTAGGCCCTAGCTATTCGATCTGGAGGAACAACGCCCTAGAGTGAAGTCTAGGTTGCCCGGAACGTAGAAATGACCATCACTTTCACACTGGTTGCAATTATTCTTGTTATACGATGGAAAAACTGATGTATTTATATTATATTTTATGCTTCAGGCGTTGACTTCTAGTGCCGTAGTTATTCGATGTGGTGGAGAAACGACCTAGAGTGAAGCCTACGTTGCCCGGAATGTAGAAATGACCATCACTTTCACAATGGTTGCAATTATTCTTGTTATACGATGGAAAAACTGTTGCATTTATTTTGTATTTTATGCCTCTGGCATTGACTCCTAAGGCCGTAGCTATTCGATGTGTTGGAGCAACGCCCTACAGTTAAGCCTAGGTTGCCCGGAACGTAGAAATGACCATAACTTTCACACTGGTTGCAATTATTCGTTTTATACAATGGAAAAACTGTTCTATTTATTTTGTATTTTATGCTTCGGGCGTTGACATCTAAGGCCCTAACTATACGATCTGGTGAAGCAACTCTCTAGAGTGAAGCCCAGGTTGCCCGGAACGTAGAAATGACCATTGTCTTCACAGTCCTTGCAATTATACATTTTATACGATGGAAAAACTGTTGTACTTTTATTGTATTTTATGCTTCTGGGGTTGACTTCTAAGTCCCTAGCTATTCGATCTGGCAGAGCAGCGCCCTACAGCGAAACCTAGGTTACCCGGTACGTAGAAATGACCTTTACTTTCACACTGTTTGCAAATATACATTAGATACGATGGGAGAACTGTTGTATTTATATTGTATTTTATGCTTCTGGCGTTGACTTCATAGGCCCTAACTATTCGTTCTGGTGGAGCAACGCTCTAGAGTGAAGCCTAGGTTGCCCTGAACGTAGAAATGACCATTACCTTCACACTGCTTGGAATTATACATTTTATACGATGGAAAAATTGTTGTGCTTATATTGTATGTTATGCCTCTGGCGTTGGCTCCTAATGCCGTAGCTATTCGATGTGGTGGAGCAACGCCCTAGCGTGAAGCCCAGGTTGCCCGGAACGTAGAAATAACCATTACTTCCACACTGTTTGCAATTATTCATTTTATACAAGGGAAAAACTGTTGTATTTATATTTTATTTTATGCTTCTGGCGTTGACTTCCTGGGCCCTAACTATTCTATCTGGAGGAGCAACGCCCTAGAGTGAAGCCTAGGTTGCCCGGAATGCAGAAATGACCATCACTTTGACCCTGGTGGCAATTACTCCTGTTATACGATGGACAAACTGTTGGATTTTTAATGTACTTTATGCTTCTGGCGTTGACTTCTACGGCACTATGCATTCGATCTGGTGGAGCAACGCCCTAGAGTGAAGCCTAGGTTTCCCGGAATGTAGAAATGACCATCACTCTCACACTGGTTGCAATTATTCTTGTTATACGATGGAAAAACTGTTGTATTTATTTTGTATTTAATGCTTCTGGCGTTGACTTCTTAGGCCCTAACTATTCGATTTGGTGGAATAACGCCCTAGGATGAAGCCTAGGTTGCCCGTAACGTAGAAATGACCATAACTTTCATACTGGTTGCAATTATTCCTCTTATACCGTGGAAAAACTGTTGTATTTATATTGTATTTTATGAGTCTGGAGTTGTTTTCTAAGGCCCTAACTATTCGGCCAGGTGGACCAACGCCCTAGAGTGAAGCATAGGTTGCACGGAACGTAGAAATGCCCATTACTTTCACACTGGTTGTAATTATTCCTGTTATACGATGTAATAACTGTTGTATTTTTATTTTATTTTGTGCTTCTGGCGTTGACTTCTAAGGTCCTAGCTATTCGATCTGGTGGAGCAACGCTCTAGAGTGAAGCCTAGGTTGCCCGGAACTTAGAAATGACCATCACCTTCACTCTGGTTGCAATTATTCCCGTTATACGATGGAAAAACTGTGGTGTTTATATTGTATTTTATGCTTCTGGCGTAGGCGTCTTAGGCCCTAACTATTCGATCTGGGGGAGCAACGCCCTAGGGTGAAGCCTAGGTTGCCCGGAACGTAGAAATGACCATAACTTTCATAGTGGTTGCAATTATTCGTTTTATACCGTGGAAAAACTGTTGTATTTATATTGTATTTTATGCGTCTGAAGTTGTTTTCTAAGGCCCTATCTATTCGACCTGGTGGACCAACGCCCTAGAGTGAAGCCTAGGTTGCCCGGAACGTATAAATGACCATAACTTTCACTCTGGTTGCAATTATTCGTTTTATACAATGGAAAAACTGTTCTATTTATTTTGTATTTTATGCTTCGGGCGTTGACTTCTAAGGCCCTAACCATTCGATCGGGTGGAGCAACGCCCTAGAGTGAAGCCTAGGTTACCGGAAACATAGAAATGACCAGTACTTTCACACTGGATGCAGTTATTCCTGTTATACGGTGGAAAAACTGTTGCATTTTTATTGTATTTTATGCCTCTGGCGTTGACTTCTAAGTCCCTAGGTATTCGATCTAGTGGAGCAAGGCCCTAGAGCGAAGCCTAGGTTGCCCAGAACGTAGATATGACCTGTTCTTTCAAACTGGTTGCAATTATTCCTGTTATACTATGGAAAAACTGGTGCATTTTTATTGCATTTTATGCTTCTGCCGTTAAATTCTAAGTCCCTAACTATGCGATCTGGTGGAGCAACGTCCTACAGTTAAGCCTAGGCTGCCGAAAACGTAGAAATGACCATAACTTTCACACTGGTTGCAATTATCCGTTTTATACAATGGAAAAAATGTTCTCTTTATTTTATATTTTATGCTTCGGGCGTTGACATCTAAGGCCCTAACTATTCGATCTGGTGAAGCCACGCCCTAGGGTGAAGCCTAGGTTGCCCGGAACGTAGAAATGACCATTACCTTCACACTTCTTGCAATTATACATTTTATACGATGGAAAAACTGTTGTACTTATGTTGTATTTTGTTCTCCTGGCGTTGAATTCTAAGTACCTAGCTATTCCATCTGGTGGAGCAATGCCCTAGAGTGAAGCCTAGGTCACCCGGAACATAGAAATGACCAGTACTTTCACACTGGTTGCAGCTTTCCTGTTATACGATGGAAAAACTGTTGCATTTTTATTGTATTTTATGCTTCTGGGGTTGACTTCTAGGTCCCTAGCTATTCGATCTGGCGGAGCAGCGCCCTACAGCGAAACCTAGGTTGCCCGGTATGTAGAAATGACCTTTACTTTCACACTGTTTGCAAATATACATTATATACGATGGAAGAGCTGTTGTATTTATATTGTATTTTATGCTTCTGCCATTGACTTCTTAGGCCCTAACTATTCGATCTGGTCGGACAATGCCCTAGAGTGAAACCTAGGTTGCCCGGGACGTAGAAATGACCATCACCTTCACTCTGGTTGCAGTTATTCATTTTATACAATGGAAGATCTGTTGTATTTATATTGTTTTTTATAGTTATGGCGTTGACTTCTAAGGCCGTAGCTATTCGATGTGGTGGAGAAACGCCCTAGAGTGAAGCCTAGGTTACCGGGAACATAAAAATGACCAGTACTTTCACACTGGTTGCAGTTATTCATGTTATACGATGGAAAACCTGTTGCATTTTTATTGTATTTTATGCCTCTGGCGTTGACTTCTAAGTCCCTAGCTATTCGATCTGGTGGAGCAAGTCCTTAGAGCGAAGCCTAGGTTGCCCGGAACGTAGAAATGACCTGTACTTTCACATTGGTTGCAATTATTCCTGTTATACTACGGAAAAACTGTTGCATTTTCATTGTATTTTATGCTTCTGGCGTTAAATTCTAAGTCCCTAACTATGCGATCTGGTGGAGCAACGCCCTACAGTTAAGCCTAGGTTGCCCGGAACGTAGAAATGACCATAACTTTCACACTGGTTGCAATTATTCGTTTTATACAATGGAAAAACTGTTCTATTTATTTTGTATTTTATGCTTCGGGCGTTGACATCTAAGGCCCTAACTATACGATCTGGTGAAGCAACTCTCTAGAGTGAAGCCTAGGTTGCCCGGAACGTAGAAATGACCATTGCCTTCACAGTCCTTGCAATTATACATTTTATACGATGGAAAAACTGTTGTACTTTTATTGTATTTTATGCTTCTGGGGTTGACTTCTAAGTCCCTAGCTATTCGATCTGGCAGAGCAGCGCCCTACAGCGAAACCTAGGTTGCCCGGTACGTAGAAATGACCTTTACTTTCACACTGTTTGCAAATATACATTATATACGATGGGAGAGCTGTTGTATTTATATTGTATTTTATGCTTCTGGCGTTGACTTCTTAGGCCCTAACTATTCGATCTGGTCGGACAATGCCCTAGAGTGAAGCCTAGGTTGCCCGGAACGTATAAATGACCATAGCTTTCACACTGGTTGCAATTAATCGTTTTATACAATGGAAAAACTGTTCTATTTATTTTGTATTTTATGCTTCGGGCGTAGACTTCTTAGGCCCGAACTATTCGATCAAGTGGATCGACGCCCTAGAGTGAAGCCTCGGTTGCCCGTATCGTAGAAATGACCATATATTTCACGCTGGTTGCTATTATTCCTCTTATACGATGGAAAGACTGTTGTATTTCTATTGTATTTTATGCTTCTGGCGATGACTTCTTAGGCCCTAACTATTCGATTTGGTGGAGCAACGCCCTAGGGTGAAGCCTAGGTTGCCCGTAACGTAGAAATGACCATAACTTTCATACTGGTTGCAATTATTCGTTTTATACCGTGGAAAAACTGTTGTATTTATATTGTATTTTATGAGTCTGGAGTTGTTTTCTAAGGCCCTAACTATTCGGCCAGGTGGACCAACGCCCTAGAGTGAAGCCTAGGTTGCACGGAACGTAGAAATGCCCATTACTCTCACACTGGTTGTAATTATTCCTGTTATACGATGGAATAAGTCTTGTATTTTTATTTTATTTTGTGCTTCTGGCGTTGACTTCTAAGGTCCTAGCTATTCGATCTGGTGGAGCAACGCTCTAGAGTGAAGCCTAGGTTGCTCGGAACTTAGAAATGACCATCACCTTCACTCTGGTTGCAATTATTCCCGTTATACGATGGAAAAACTGTGGTGTTTATATTGTATTTTATGCTTCTGGCGTAGGCTTCTTCGGCCCTAACTATTCGATCTGGGGGAACCATGCCCTAGACTGAAGCCTAGGTTGCCCGGAACGTAGAAATGACCATCACTTTCACACTGGTTGCAATTATTCCTGTTATACAATGGAAAAACTGTTGTATTTATATTGCTTTTTATAGTTATGGCGTTGACTTCTAAGGCCGCAGCTATCCGATGTGGTGGAGCAACGCCCTAGAGTGAAGCCTAGGTTACCCGGAACGTAGAAATGACCATACCTTTCACACTGGTTGCAATTATTCCTGTTATACAAGGGAAAAACTGTTGTATTTATATTTTATTGTATGCTTCTGGCGTTGACTTCCTGGGCCCCAACTATTCTATCTGGAGGAGCAACGCCCTAGAGTGAAGCCTAGGTTGCCCGGAATGCAGAAATGACCCTAACTTTCACACTGGTTGCAATTATTCGTTTTATACGGTGGCAAAACTGTTGTATTTTTCTTTTATTTTATGCTTCTAGCGTTGACTTCTAGCCCTAGCTATTCGATCTGGTGGAGCAACGCCCTAGAGTGAAGCCTAGGTTGCCCGGGACGTAGAAATGGCCATAACTTTCACTCTGGTTGCAATTATTCATTTTATACAATGGAAAGCTGTTCTATTTATTTTGTATTTTATGCTTCGGGCGTTGACATCTAAGGCCCTAACTATTCGATCTGGTGAAGCAACGCTCTAGAGTGAAGCCTAGGTTGCCCGGAACGTAGAAATGACCATTGCCTTCACAGTCCTTGCAATTATACATTTTATACGATGGAAAAACTGTTGTATTATTATTGTATTTTATGCTTCTGGGGTTGACTTCTAAGTCCCTAGCTATTCGATCTGGCGGAGCAGCGCCCTACAGCGAAACCTAGGTTGCCCGGTACGTAGAAATAACCTTTATTTCACACTGTTTGCAAATATACATTATATACGATGGAAGAGCTGTTGCATTTTTATTGTATTTTATGCCTGTGGCGTTGACTTCTAAGTCCCTAGCTATTCGATCTGGTGGAGCAAGTCCCTAGAGCGAAGCCTAGGTTGCCCGGAACGTAGAAATGACCATTACTTCCACACTGTTTGCAATTATTCATTATATACAGAGCAAAAACTGTTGTATTTATATGGCATTTTATGCTTCTGGCATTGACTTCTAAGGCCGGAGATATTCGATGTGGTGGAGCAACGCCCTAGTGTGAAGCCTAGGTTGCCCGGAACGTAGAAATGACCTGTACTTTCACATTGGTTGCAATTATTCCTGTTATACTACGGAAAAACTGTTGCATTTTTATTGTATTTTATGCTTCTGGCGTTAAATTCTAAGTCCCTAACCATGCGATCTGGTGGAGCAACGCCCTACAGTTAAGCCTAGGTTGCCCGGAACGTAGAAATGACCATAACTTTCACACTGGTTGCAATTATTCGTTTTATACAATGGAAAAACTGTTCTATTTATTTTGTATTTTATGCTTCGGGCGTTGACATCTAAGGCCCTAACTATTCGATCTGGTGAAGCAACGCTCTAGAGTGAAGCCTAGGTTGCGCGGAACGTAGAAATGACCATTGCCTTCACAGTCCTTGCAATTATACATTTTATACAATGGAAAAACTGTTGTATTTATATTGTTCTTTATAGTTATGGCGTTGACTTCTAAGGCTGTAGCTATTCGATGTGGTGGAGCAATGCCCTAGAGTGAAGCCTAGGTAGCCCGGAACGTAGAAATGACCATCACTTTCACACTGGTTGCAATTATTCTTGTTATACGATGGAAAAACTGTTTTATTTATATTATATTTTATGCTTCAGGCGTTGTCTTCTAGGGCCGTAGCTATTCGGTGTCGTGGAGAAACGCCCTAGAGTGAAGCCTAGGTTGCCCGGAACGTAGAAATGGCCATAGCTTTCACACTGGTTGCAATTATTCCTGTTATGCGATGGAAAAACTGTTGTATTTCTATTGTATTTTATGCTTCTGGCGTTCACTTCTTAGGCCCTAACTATTCGATCTGGTGGAGCAACGCCCTAGGGTGAAGCCTAGGTTGCCCGGAACGTAGAAATGACCATAACTTTCATACTGGTTGCAATTATTCGTTTTATACCGTGGAAACACTGTTGTATTTATATTGTATTTTATGCGTCTGGAGTTGTTTTCTAAGACCCTAACTATTCGACCTGATGGGCCAACGCCCTGGAGTGAAGCCTAGGTTGCCCGGAACGTAGAAATGACCATCACTTTCACACTGGTTGCAATTATTCTTGTTATACGATGGAAAAACTGTTGTATTTATATTATATTTTATGCTTCAGGCGTTGACTTCTGGTGCCGTAGTTATTCGATGTGGTAGAGAAACGCCCCAGAGAGAAGCCCACGTTGCCCGGAATGTAGAAATGACCATCACTTTCACAATGGTTGCAATTATTCTTGTTATACGATGGAAAAACTGTTGTATTTATTTTGTATTTTATGCCTCTGGCGTTGACTCCTAAGGCCGTAGCTATTCGATGTGTTGGAGCAACGCCCTAGAGTGAAGCCTAGGTTGCCCGGAACGTAGAAATGACCATGTCTTTCACACTGGTTGCAATTATTCATTTTATACAATGGAAAAACTGTTGTATTTATATTGTTCTTTATAGTTATGGCGTTGACTTCTAAGGCCGTAGCTATTCGATGTGGTGGAGCAATGCCCTAGAGTGAAGCCTAGGATGCCCGCAAAGTAGAAATGACCATATCTTTCACACTGTTTGCAATTATTCCTGTTATACGATTGAAAAACTGTTGTATTTATATTGTATTTTATGCCTCTGGCGTTGACTCCTAAGGCCGTAGCTATTCGATGTGTTGGAGCAACGCCCTAGAGTGAAGCCTAGGTTGCCCGGAACGTAGAAATGACCATGTCTTTCACACTGGTTGCAATTATTCATTTTATACAATGGAAAAACTGTTGTATTTATATTGTTCTTTATAGTTATGGCGTTGACTTCTAAGGCCGTAGCTATTCGATGTGGTGGAGCAATGCCCTAGAGTGAAGCCTAGGATGCCCGCAAAGTAGAAATGACCATATCTTTCACACTGTTTGCAATTATTCCTGTTATACGATTGAAAAACTGTTGTATTTATATTGTATTTTATGCTTCTGGCGTTGACTTCTAAGGCCGCAGCTATCCGATGTGGTGGAGCAACGCCCAAGAGTGAAGCCTAGGTTGCCCGGAACGTAGAAATGACCATCACGTTCACACTGGTTGCAATTATTCCTGTTATACAATGGAAAAACTGTTGTATTTATATTGTTTTTTATAGTTATGGCGTTGACTTCTAAGGCCGTAGCTATTCGATGTGGTGGAGCAATGCCCTAGAGTGAAGCCTAGGATGCCCGCAACGTAGAAATGACCATATCTTTCACACTGTTTGCAATTATTCCTGGTATACGATTGAAGAACTGTTGTATTTATATTGTATTTTATGCTTCTGGCGTTGACTTCTAAGGCCGCAGCTATCCGATGTGGTGGAGCAACGCCCTAGAGTGAAGCCTAGGTTGTCCGGAACGAAGAAATGACCATACCTTTCACACTGGTTGCAATTATTCCTGTTATACAAGGGAAAAACTGTTGTATTTATATTTTATTTTATGCTTCTGGCGTTGACTTCTTAGGCCCTAACTATACGATCTGGAGGAGCAACGCCCTAGAGTGAAGCCTAGGCAGCCCGGAATGTAGAAATGACCATCACTTTCACAATGGTTGCAATTATTCTTGTTATACGATGGAAAAACTGTTGCATTTATTTTGTATTTTATGCCTCTGGCATTGACTCCTAAGGCCGTAGCTATTCGATGTGTTGGAGCAACGCCCTACAGTTAAGCCTAGGTTGCCCGGAACGTAGAAATGACCATAACTTTCACACTGGTTGCAATTATTCGTTTTATACAATGGAAAAACTGTTCTATTTATTTTGTATTTTATGCTTCGGGCGTTGACATCTAAGGCCCTAACTATACGATCGGGTGAAGCAACTCTCTAGAGTGAAGCCCAGGTTGCCCGGAACGTAGAAATGACCATTGTCTTCACAGTCCTTGCAATTATACATTTTATACGATGGAAAAACTGTTGTACTTTTATTGTATTTTATGCTTCTGGGGTTGACTTCTAAGTCCCTAGCTATTCGATCTGGCAGAGCAGCGCCCTACAGCGAAACCTAGGTTACCCGGTACGTAGAAATGACCTTTACTTTCACACTGTTTGCAAATATACATTAGATACGATGGGAGAACTGTTGTATTTATATTGTATTTTATGCTTCTGGCGTTGACTTCATAGGCCCTAACTATTCGTTCTGGTGGAGCAACGCTCTAGAGTGAAGCCTAGGTTGCCCTGAACGTAGAAATGACCATTACCTTCACACTGCTTGGAATTATACATTTTATACGATGGAAAAATTGTTGTGCTTATATTGTATGTTATGCCTCTGGCGTTGGCTCCTAATGCCGTAGCTATTCGATGTGGTGGAGCAACGCCCTAGCGTGAAGCCCAGGTTGCCCGGAACGTAGAAATAACCATTACTTCCACACTGTTTGCAATTATTCATTTTATACAAGGGAAAAACTGTTGTATTTATATTTTATTTTATGCTTCTGGCGTTGACTTCCTGGGCCCTAACTATTCTATCTGGAGGAGCAACGCCCTAGAGTGAAGCCTAGGTTGCCCGGAATGCAGAAATGACCATCACTTTGACCCTGGTGGCAATTACTCCTGTTATACGATGGACAAACTGTTGGATTTTTAATGTACTTTATGCTTCTGGCGTTGACTTCTACGGCACTATGCATTCGATCTGGTGGAGCAACGCCCTAGAGTGAAGCCTAGGTTTCCCGGAATGTAGAAATGACCATCACTCTCACACTGGTTGCAATTATTCTTGTTATACGATGGAAAAACTGTTGTATTTATTTTGTATTTAATGCTTCTGGCGTTGACTTCTTAGGCCCTAACTATTCGATTTGGTGGAATAACGCCCTAGGATGAAGCCTAGGTTGCCCGTAACGTAGAAATGACCATAACTTTCATACTGGTTGCAATTATTCCTCTTATACCGTGGAAAAACTGTTGTATTTATATTGTATTTTATGAGTCTGGAGTTGTTCTCTAAGGCCCTAACTATTCGGCCAGGTGGACCAACGCCCTAGAGTGAAGCATAGGTTGCACGGAACGTAGAAATGCCCATTACTTTCACACTGGTTGTAATTATTCCTGTTATACGATGTAATAACTGTTGTATTTTTATTTTATTTTGTGCTTCTGGCGTTGACTTCTAAGGTCCTAGCTATTCGATCTGGTGGAGCAACGCTCTAGAGTGAAGCCTAGGTTGCCCGGAACTTAGAAATGACCATCACCTTCACTCTGGTTGCAATTATTCCCGTTATACGATGGAAAAACTGTGGTGTTTATATTGTATTTTATGCTTCTGGCGTAGGCGTCTTAGGCCCTAACTATTCGATCTGGGGGAGCAACGCCCTAGGGTGAAGCCTAGGTTGCCCGGAACGTAGAAATGACCATAACTTTCATAGTGGTTGCAATTATTCGTTTTATACCGTGGAAAAACTGTTGTATTTATATTGTATTTTATGCGTCTGAAGTTGTTTTCTAAGGCCCTATCTATTCGACCTGGTGGACCAACGCCCTAGAGTGAAGCCTAGGTTGCCCGGAACGTATAAATGACCATAACTTTCACTCTGGTTGCAATTATTCGTTTTATACAATGGAAAAACTGTTCTATTTATTTTGTATTTTATGCTTCGGGCGTTGACTTCTAAGGCCCTAACCATTCGATCGGGTGGAGCAACGCCCTAGAGTGAAGCCTAGGTTACCGGAAACATAGAAATGACCAGTACTTTCACACTGGATGCAGTTATTCCTGTTATACGGTGGAAAAACTGTTGCATTTTTATTGTATTTTATGCCTCTGGCGTTGACTTCTAAGTCCCTAGGTATTCGATCTAGTGGAGCAAGGCCCTAGAGCGAAGCCTAGGTTGCCCAGAACGTAGATATGACCTGTTCTTTCAAACTGGTTGCAATTATTCCTGTTATACTATGGAAAAACTGGTGCATTTTTATTGCATTTTATGCTTCTGCCGTTAAATTCTAAGTCCCTAACTATGCGATCTGGTGGAGCAACGTCCTACAGTTAAGCCTAGGCTGCCGAAAACGTAGAAATGACCATAACTTTCACACTGGTTGCAATTATCCGTTTTATACAATGGAAAAAATGTTCTCTTTATTTTATATTTTATGCTTCGGGCGTTGACATCTAAGGCCCTAACTATTCGATCTGGTGAAGCCACGCCCTAGGGTGAAGCCTAGGTTGCCCGGAACGTAGAAATGACCATTACCTTCACACTTCTTGCAATTATACATTTTATACGATGGAAAAACTGTTGTACTTATGTTGTATTTTGTTCTCCTGGCGTTGAATTCTAAGTACCTAGCTATTCCATCTGGTGGAGCAATGCCCTAGAGTGAAGCCTAGGTCACCCGGAACATAGAAATGACCAGTACTTTCACACTGGTTGCAGCTTTCCTGTTATACGATGGAAAAACTGTTGCATTTTTATTGTATTTTATGCCTCTGGCGTTGACTTCTAAGTCCCTAGCTATTCGATCTGGTGGAGCAAGTCCTTAGAGCGAAGCCTAGGTTGCCCGGAACGTAGAAATGACCTGTACTTTCACATTGGTTGCAATTATTCCTGTTATACTACGGAAAAACTGTTGCATTTTCATTGTATTTTATGCTTCTGGCGTTAAATTCTAAGTCCCTAACTATGCGATCTGGTGGAGCAACGCCCTACAGTTAAGCCTAGGTTGCCCGGAACGTAGAAATGACCATAACTTTCACACTGGTTGCAATTATTCGTTTTATACAATGGAAAAACTGTTCTATTTATTTTGTATTTTATGCTTCGGGCGTTGACATCTAAGGCCCTAACTATACGATCTGGTGAAGCAACTCTCTAGAGTGAAGCCTAGGTTGCCCGGAACGTAGAAATGACCATTGCCTTCACAGTCCTTGCAATTATACATTTTATACGATGGAAAAACTGTTGTACTTTTATTGTATTTTATGCTTCTGGGGTTGACTTCTAAGTCCCTAGCTATTCGATCTGGCAGAGCAGCGCCCTACAGCGAAACCTAGGTTGCCCGGTACGTAGAAATGACCTTTACTTTCACACTGTTTGCAAATATACATTATATACGATGGGAGAGCTGTTGTATTTATATTGTATTTTATGCTTCTGGCGTTGACTTCTTAGGCCCTAACTATTCGATCTGGTCGGACAATGCCCTAGAGTGAAGCCTAGGTTGCCCGGAACGTATAAATGACCATAGCTTTCACACTGGTTGCAATTAATCGTTTTATACAATGGAAAAACTGTTCTATTTATTTTGTATTTTATGCTTCGGGCGTAGACTTCTTAGGCCCGAACTATTCGATCAAGTGGATCGACGCCCTAGAGTGAAGCCTTGGTTGCCCGTATCGTAGAAATGACCATATATTTCACGCTGGTTGCTATTATTCCTCTTATACGATGGAAAGACTGTTGTATTTCTATTGTATTTTATGCTTCTGGCGATGACTTCTTAGGCCCTAACTATTCGATTTGGTGGAGCAACGCCCTAGGGTGAAGCCTAGGTTGCCCGTAACGTAGAAATGACCATAACTTTCATACTGGTTGCAATTATTCGTTTTATACCGTGGAAAAACTGTTGTATTTATATTGTATTTTATGAGTCTGGAGTTGTTTTCTAAGGCCCTAACTATTCGGCCAGGTGGACCAACGCCCTAGAGTGAAGCCTAGGTTGCACGGAACGTAGAAATGCCCATTACTCTCACACTGGTTGTAATTATTCCTGTTATACGATGGAATAAGTCTTGTATTTTTATTTTATTTTGTGCTTCTGGCGTTGACTTCTAAGGTCCTAGCTATTCGATCTGGTGGAGCAACGCTCTAGAGTGAAGCCTAGGTTGCTCGGAACTTAGAAATGACCATCACCTTCACTCTGGTTGCAATTATTCCCGTTATACGATGGAAAAACTGTGGTGTTTATATTGTATTTTATGCTTCTGGCGTAGGCTTCTTCGGCCCTAACTATTCGATCTGGGGGAACCATGCCCTAGACTGAAGCGTAGGTTGCCCGGAACGTAGAAATGACCATCACTTTCACACTGGTTGCAATTATTCCTGTTATACAATGGAAAAACTGTTGTATTTATATTGCTTTTTATAGTTATGGCGTTGACTTCTAAGGCCGCAGCTATCCGATGTGGTGGAGCAACGCCCTAGAGTGAAGCCTAGGTTACCCGGAACGTAGAAATGACCATACCTTTCACACTGGTTGCAATTATTCCTGTTATACAAGGGAAAAACTGTTGTATTTATATTTTATTGTATGCTTCTGGCGTTGACTTCCTGGGCCCTAACTATTCTATCTGGAGGAGCAACGCCCTAGAGTGAAGCCTAGGTTGCCCGGAATGCAGAAATGACCCTAACTTTCACACTGGTTGCAATTATTCGTTTTATACGGTGGCAAAACTGTTGTATTTTTCTTTTATTTTATGCTTCTAGCGTTGACTTCTAGCCCTAGCTATTCGATCTGGTGGAGCAACGCCCTAGAGTGAAGCCTAGGTTGCCCGGGACGTAGAAATGGCCATAACTTTCACTCTGGTTGCAATTATTCATTTTATACAATGGAAAGCTGTTCTATTTATTTTGTATTTTATGCTTCGGGCGTTGACATCTAAGGCCCTAACTATTCGATCTGGTGAAGCAACGCTCTAGAGTGAAGCCTAGGTTGCCCGGAACGTAGAAATGACCATTGCCTTCACAGTCCTTGCAATTATACATTTTATACGATGGAAAAACTGTTGTATTATTATTGTATTTTATGCTTCTGGGGTTGACTTCTAAGTCCCTAGCTATTCGATCTGGCGGAGCAGCGCCCTACAGCGAAACCTAGGTTGCCCGGTACGTAGAAATAACCTTTATTTCACACTGTTTGCAAATATACATTATATACGATGGAAGAGCTGTTGCATTTTTATTGTATTTTATGCCTGTGGCGTTGACTTCTAAGTCCCTAGCTATTCGATCTGGTTGAGCAAGTCCCTAGAGCGAAGCCTAGGTTGCCCGGAACGTAGAAATGACCATTACTTCCACACTGTTTGCAATTATTCATTATATACAGAGCAAAAACTGTTGTATTTATATGGCATTTTATGCTTCTGGCATTGACTTCTAAGGCCGGAGATATTCGATGTGGTGGAGCAACGCCCTAGTGTGAAGCCTAGGTTGCCCGGAACGTAGAAATGACCTGTACTTTCACATTGGTTGCAATTATTCCTGTTATACTACGGAAAAACTGTTGCATTTTTATTGTATTTTATGCTTCTGGCGTTAAATTCTAAGTCCCTAACTATGCGATCTGGTGGAGCAACGCCCTACAGTTAAGCCTAGGTTGCCCGGAACGTAGAAATGACCATAACTTTCACACTGGTTGCAATTATTCGTTTTATACAATGGAAAAACTGTTCTATTTATTTTGTATTTTATGCTTCGGGCGTTGACATCTAAGGCCCTAACTATACGATCTGGTGAAGCAACTCTCTAGAGTGAAGCCTAGGTTGCCCGGAACGTAGAAATGACCATTGCCTTCACAGTCCTTGCAATTATACATTTTATACGATGGAAAAACTGTTGTACTTTTATTGTATTTTATGCTTCTGGGGTTGACTTCTAAGTCCCTAGCTATTCGATCTGGCAGAGCAGCGCCCTACAGCGAAACCTAGGTTGCCCGGTACGTAGAAATGACCTTTACTTTCACACTGTTTGCAAATATACATTATATACGATGGGAGAGCTGTTGTATTTATATTGTATTTTATGCTTCTGGCGTTGACTTCTTAGGCCCTAACTATTCGATCTGGTCGGACAATGCCCTAGAGTGAAGCCTAGGTTGCCCGGAACGTATAAATGACCATAGCTTTCACACTGGTTGCAATTAATCGTTTTATACAATGGAAAAACTGTTCTATTTATTTTGTATTTTATGCTTCGGGCGTAGACTTCTTAGGCCCGAACTATTCGATCAAGTGGAACGACGCCCTAGAGTGAAGCCTTGGTTGCCCGTATCGTAGAAATGACCATATATTTCACGCTGGTTGCTATTATTCCTCTTATACGATGGAAAGACTGTTGTATTTCTATTGTATTTTATGCTTCTGGCGATGACTTCTCAGGCCCTAACTATTCGATTTGGTGGAGCAACGCCCTAGGGTGAAGCCTAGGTTGCCCGTAACGTAGAAATGACCATAACTTTCATACTGGTTGCAATTATTCGTTTTATACCGTGGAAAAACTGTTGTATTCATATTGTATTTTATGAGTCTGGAGTTGTTTTCTAAGGCCCTAACTATTCGGCCAGGTGGACCAACGCCCTAGAGTGAAGCCTAGGTTGCACGGAACGTAGAAATGCCCATTACTCTCACACTGGTTGTAATTATTCCTGTTATACGATGGAATAAGTCTTGTATTTTTATTTTATTTTGTGCTTCTGGCGTTGACTTCTAAGGTCCTAGCTATTCGATCTGAAGGAGCAACGCTCTAGAGTGAAGCCTAGGTTGCTCGGAACTTAGAAATGACCATCACCTTCACTCTGGTTGCAATTATTCCCGTTATACGATGGAAAAACTGTGGTGTTTATATTGTATTTTATGCTTCTGGCGTAGGCTTCTTCGGCCCTAACTATTCGATCTGGGGGAACCATGCCCTAGACTGAAGCCTAGGTTGCCCGGAACGTAGAAATGACCATCACTTTCACACTGGTTGCAATTATTCCTGTTATACAATGGAAAAACTGTTGTATTTATATTGCTTTTTATAGTTATGGCGTTGACTTCTAAGGCCGCAGCTATCCGATGTGGAGGAGCAACGCCCTAGAGTGAAGCCTAGGTTACCCGGAACGTAGAAATGACCATACCTTTCACACTGGTTGCAATTATTCCTGTTATACAAGGGAAAAACTGTTGTATTTATATTTTATTTTATGCTTCTGGCGTTGACTTCCTGGGCCCTAACTATTCTATCTGGAGGAGCAACGCCCTAGAGTGAAGCCTAGGTTGCCCGGAATGCAGAAATGACCCTAACTTTCACACTTCTTGCAATTATACATTTTATACGATGGAAAAACTGTTGTACTTATGTTGTATTTTGTTCTCCTGGCGTTGAATTCTAAGTACCTAGCTATTCTATCTGGTGGAGCAATAACCTAGTGTGAAGCCTAGGTCACCTGGAACATAGAAGTGACCAGTACTTTCACACTGGCTGCAGCTTTCCTGTTACACGATGGAAAAACTGTTGCATTTTTATTGTATTTTATGCTTCTGGGGTTGACTTCTAGGTCCCTAGCTATTCGATCTGGCGGAGCAGCGCCCTACAGCGAAACCTAGGTTGCCCGGTATGTAGAAATGACCTTTACTTTCACACTGTTTGCAAATATACATTATATACGATGGAAGAGCTGTTGTATTTATATTGTATTTTATGCTTCTGCCATTGACTTCTTAGGCCCTAACTATTCGATCTGGTCGGACAATGCCCTAGAGTGAAGCCTAGGTTGCCCAGGACGTAGAAATGACCATCACCTTCACTCTGGTTGCAGTTATTCATTTTATACAATGGAAGATCTGTTGTATTTATATTGTTTTTTATAGTTATGGCGTTGACTTCTAAGGCCGTAGCTATTCGATGTGGTGGAGAAACGCCCTAGAGTGAAGCCTAGGTTACCGGGAACATAAAAATGACCAGTACTTTCACACTGGTTGCAGTTATTCATGTTATACGATGGAAAACCTGTTGCATTTTTATTGTATTTTATGCCTCTGGCGTTGACTTCTAAGTCCCTAGCTATTCGATCTGGTGGAGCAAGTCCTTAGAGCGAAGCCTAGGTTGCCCGGAACGTAGAAATGACCTGTACTTTCACATTGGTTGCATTTATTCCTGCTATACTATGGAAAAACTGTTGCATTTTTATTGTATTTTATGCTTCTGGCGTTAAATTCTAAGTCCCTAACCATGCGATCTGGTTGAGCAACGCCCTACAGTTAAGCCTAGGTTGCCCGGAACGTAGAAATGACCATAACCTTCACACTGGTTGCAATTATTCGTTTTATACAATGGAAAAACTGTTCTATTTATTTTGTATTTTATGCTTCGGGCGTTGACATCTAAGGCCCTAACTATTCGATCTGGTGAAGCAACGCTCTAGAGTGAAGCCTAGGTTGCCCGGAACGTAGAAATGACCATTGCCTTCACAGTCCTTGCAATTATGCATTTTATACGATGGAAAAACTGTTGTATTTTTATTGTATTTTATGCTTCTGGGGTTGACTTCTAAGTCCCTAGCTATTCGATCTGGTGAAGCAACGCTCTAGAGTGAAGCCTAGGTTGCCCGGAACGTAGAAATGACCATTGCCTTCACAGTCCTTGCAATTATACATTTTATACGATGGAAAAACTGTTGTATTTTTATTGTATTTTATGCTTCTGGGGTTGACTTCTAAGTCCCTAGCTATTCGATCTGGCGGAGCAGCGCCCTACAGCGAAACCTAGGTTGCCCGGTACGTAGAAATAACCTTTATTTCACACTGTTTGCAAATATACATTATATACGATGGAAGAGCTGTTGCATTTTTATTGTATTTTATGCCTGTGGCGTTGACTTCTAAGTCCCTAGCTATTCGATCTGGTGGAGCAAGTCCCTAGAGCGAAGCCTAGGTTGCCCGGAACGTAGAAATGACCATTACTTCCACACTGTTTGCAATTATTCATTATATACAGAGCAAAAACTGTTGTATTTATATGGCATTTTATGCTTCTGGCATTGACTTCTAAGGCCGGAGATATTCGATGTGGTGGAGCAACGCCCTAGTGTGAAGCCTAGGTTGCCCGGAACGTAGAAATGACCTGTACTTTCACATTGGTTGCAATTATTCCTGTTATACTACGGAAAAACTGTTGCATTTTTATTGTATTTTATGCTTCTGGCGTTAAATTCTAAGTCCCTAACTATGCGATCTGGTGGAGCAACGCCCTACAGTTAAGCCTAGGTTGCCCGGAACGTAGAAATGACCATAACTTTCACACTGGTTGCAATTATTCGTTTTATACAATGGAAAAACTGTTCTATTTATTTTGTATTTTATGCTTCGGGCGTTGACATCTAAGGCCCTAACTATACGATCTGGTGAAGCAACTCTCTAGAGTGAAGCCTAGGTTGCCCGGAACGTAGAAATGACCATTGCCTTCACAGTCCTTGCAATTATACATTTTATACGATGGAAAAACTGTTGTACTTTTATTGTATTTTATGCTTCTGGGGTTGACTTCTAATTCCCTAGCTATTCGATCTGGCAGAGCAGCGCCCTACAGCGAAACCTAGGTTGCCCGGTACGTAGAAATGACCTTTACTTTCACACTGTTTGCAAATATACATTATATACGATGGGAGAGCTGTTGTATTTATATTGTATTTTATGCTTCTGGCGTTGACTTCTTAGGGCCTAACTATTCGATCTGGTCGGACAATGCCCTAGAGTGAAGCCTAGGTTGCCCGGAACGTATAAATGACCATAGCTTTCACACTGGTTGCAATTATTCGTTTTATACAATGGAAAAACTGTTCTATTTATTTTGTATTTTATGCTTCGGGCGTAGACTTCTTAGGCCCGAACTATTCGATCAAGTGGGACGACGCCCTAGAGTGAAGCCTTGGTTGCCCGTATCGTAGAAATGACCATATATTTCACGCTGGTTGCTATTATTCCTCTTATACGATGGAAAGACTGTTGTATTTCTATTGTATTTTATGCTTCTGGCGATGACTTCTTAGGCCCTAACTATTCGATTTGGTGGAGCAACGCCCTAGGGTGAAGCCTAGGTTGCCCGTAACGTAGAAATGACCATAACTTTCATACTGGTTGCAATTATTCGTTTTATACCGTGGAAAAACTGTTGTATTTATATTGTATTTTATGAGTCTGGAGTTGTTTTCTAAGGCCCTAACTATTCGGCCAGGTGGGCCAACGCCCTAGAGTGAAGCCTAGGTTGCACGGAACGTAGAAATGCCCATTACTCTCACACTGGTTGTAATTATTCCTGTTATACGATGGAATAAGTCTTGTATTTTTATTTTATTTTGTGCTTCTGGCGTTGACTTCTAAGGTCCTTGCTATTCGATCTGGTGGAGCAACGCTCTAGAGTGAAGCCTAGGTTGCTCGGAACTTAGAAATGACCATCACCTTCACTCTGGTTGCAATTATTCCCGTTATACGATGGAAAAACTGTGGTGTTTATATTGTATTTTATGCTTCTGGCGTAGGCTTCTTCGGCCCTAACTATTCGATCTGGGGGAACCATGCCCCAGACTGAAGCCTAGGTTGCCCGGAACGTAGAAATGACCATCACTTTCACACTGGTTGCAATTATTCCTGTTATACAATGGAAAAACT
The DNA here is from genome assembly GCF_051401765.1 of Calliopsis andreniformis. Lineage (NCBI taxonomy): Eukaryota > Metazoa > Arthropoda > Insecta > Hymenoptera > Andrenidae > Calliopsis > Calliopsis andreniformis. Next base: position 23,985,709 of record NW_027480422.1, read on the forward strand.
GTTGTATTTATATTGCTTTTTATAGTTATGGCGTTGACTTCTAAGGCCGCAGCTATCCGATGTGGTGGAGCAACGCCCTAGAGTGAAGCCTAGGTTACCCGGAACGTAGAAATGACCATACCTTTCACACTGGTTGCAATTATTCCTGTTATACAAGGGAAAAACTGTTGTATTTATATTTTATTGTATGCTTCTGGCGTTGACTTCCTGGGCCCTAACTATTCTATCTGGAGGAGCAACGCCCTAGAGTGAAGCCTAGGTTGCCCGGAATGCAGAAATGACCCTAACTTTCACACTGGTTGCAATTATTCGTTTTATACAATGGAAAAACTGTTCTATTTATTTTGCATTTTATGCTTCGGGCGTTGACATCTAAGGCCCTAACTATTCGATCTGGTGAAGCAACGCTCTAGAGTGAAGCCTAGGTTGCCCGGAACGTAGAAATGACCATTGCCTTCACAGTCCTTGCAATTATACATTTTATACGATGGAAAAACTGTTGTATTTTTATTGTATTTTATGCTTCTGGGGTTGACTTCTAAGTCCCTAGCTATTCGATCTGGCGGAGCAGCGCCCTACAGCGAAACCTAGGTTGCCGGTACGTAGAAATAACCTTTATTTCACACTGTTTGCAAATATACATTATATACGATGGAAGAGCTGTTGCATTTTTATTGTATTTTATGCCTGTGGCGTTGACTTCTAAGACCCTAGCTATTCGATCTGGTGGAGCAAGTCCCTAGAGCGAAGCCTAGGTTGCCCGGAACGTAGAAATGACCATTACTTCCACACTGTTTGCAATTATTCATTATATACAGAGCAAAAACTGTTGTATTTATATGGCATTTTATGCTTCTGGCATTGACTTCTAAGGCCGGAGATATTCGATGTGGTGGAGCAACGCCCTAGTGTGAAGCCTAGGTTGCCCGGAACGTAGAAATGACCTGTACTTTCACATTGGTTGCAATTATTCCTGTTATACTACGGAAAAACTGTTGCATTTTTATTGTATTTTATGCTTCTGGCGTTAAATTCTAAGTCCCTAACTATGCGATCTGGTGGAGCAACGCCCTACAGTTAAGCCTAGGTTGCCCGGAACGTAGAAATGACCATAACTTTCACACTGGTTGCAATTATTCGTTTTATACAATGGAAAAACTGTTCTATTTATTTTGTATTTTATGCTTCGGGCGTTGACATCTAAGGCCCTAACTATACGATCTGGTGAAGCATCTCTCTAGAGTGAAGCCTAGGTTGCCCGGAACGTAGAAATGACCATTGCCTTCACAGTCCTTGCAATTATACATTTTATACGATGGAAAAACTGTTGTACTTTTATTGTATTTTATGCTTCTGGGGTTGACTTCTAAGTCCCTAGCTATTCGATCTGGCAGAGCAGCGCCCTACAGCGAAACCTAGGTTGCCCGGTACGTAGAAATGACCTTTACTTTCACAATGTTTGCAAATATACATTATATACGATGGGAGAGCTGTTGCATTTATATTGTATTTTATGCTTCTGGCGTTGACTTCTTAGGCCCTAACTATTCGATCTGGTCGGACAATGCCCTAGAGTGAAGCCTAGGTTGCCCGGAACGTATAAATGACAATAGCTTTCACACTGGTTGCAATTATTCGTTTTATACAATGGAAAAACTGTTCTATTTATTTTGTATTTTATGCTTCGGGCGTAGACTTCTTAGGCCCGAACTATTCGATCAAGTGGAACGACGCCCTAGAGTGAAGCCTTGGTTGCCCGTATCGTAGAAATGACCATATATTTCACGCTGGTTGCTATTATTCCTCTTATACGATGGAAAGACTGTTGTATTTCTATTGTATTTTATGCTTCTGGCGATGACTTCTTAGGCCCTAACTATTCGATTTGGTGGAGCAACGCCCTAGGGTGAAGCCTAGGTTGCCCGTAACGTAGAAATGACCATAACTTTCATACTGGTTGCAATTATTCGTTTTATACCGTGGAAAAACTGTTGTATTTATATTGTATTTTATGAGTCTGGAGTTGTTTTCTAAGGCCCTAACTATTCGGCCAGGTGGACCAACGCCCTAGAGTGAAGCCTAGGTTGCACGGAACGTAGAAATGCCCATTACTCTCACACTGGTTGTAATTATTCCTGTTATACGATGGAATAAGTCTTGTATTTTTATTTTATTTTGTGCTTCTGGCGTTGACTTCTAAGGTCCTAGCTATTCGATCTGGTGGAGCAACGCTCTAGAGTGAAGCCTAGGTTGCTCGGAACTTAGAAATGACCATCACCTTCACTCTGGTTGCAATTATTCCCGTTATACGATGGAAAAACTGTGGTGTTTATATTGTATTTTATGCTTCTGGCGTAGGCTTCTTCGGCCCTAACTATTCGATCTGGGGGAACCATGCCCTAGACTGAAGCCTAGGTTGCCCGGAACGTAGAAATGACCATCACTTTCACACTGGTTGCAATTATTCCTGTTATACAATGGAAAAACTGTTGTATTTATATTGCTTTTTATAGTTATGGCGTTGACTTCTAAGGCCGCAGCTATCCGATGTGGTGGAGCAACGCCCTAGAGTGAAGCCTAGGTTACCCGGAACGTAGAAATGACCATACCTTTCACACTGGTTGCAATTATTCCTGTTATACAAGGGAAAAACTGTTCTATTTATTTTGTATTTTATGCTTCGGGCGTTGACATCTAAGGCCCTAACTATTCGATCTGGTGAAGCAACGCTCTAGAGTGAAGCCTAGGTTGCCCGGAACGTAGAAATGACCATTGCCTTCACAGTCCTTGCAATTATACATTTTATACGATGGAAAAACTGTTGTATTTTTATTGTATTTTATGCTTCTGGGGTTGACTTCTAAGTCCCTAGCTATTCGATCTGGCGGAGCAGCGCCCTACAGCGAAACCTAGGTTGCCCGGTACGTAGAAATAACCTTTATTTCACACTGTTTGCAAATATACATTATATACGATGGAAGAGCTGTTGCATTTTTATTGTATTTTATGCCTGTGGCGTTGACTTCTAAGTCCCTAGCTATTCGATCTGGTGGAGCAAGTCCCTAGAGCGAAGCCTAGGTTGCCCGGAACGTAGAAATGACCATTACTTCCACACTGTTTGCAATTATTCATTATATACAGAGCAAAAACTGTTGTATTTATATGGCATTTTATATTTCTGGCATTGACTTCTAAGGCCGGAGATATTCGATGTGGTGGAGCAACGCCCTAGTGTGAAGCCTAGGTTGCCCGGAACGTAGAAATGACCATAACTTTCACTCTGGTTGCAATTATTCATTTTATACAATGGAAAAACTGTTCTATTTATTTTGTATTTTATGCTTCGGGCGTTGACTTCCAAGACCCTAACCATTCGATCTGGTGGAGCAACGCTCTAGAGTGAAGCCTAGGTTGCCCAGAACGTAGAAATGACCATTACCTCCACACTTCTTGCAATTATACATTTTATACGATGGAAAAACTGCTGTACTTATGTTGTATTTTGTTCTCCTGGCGTTGAATTCTAAGTACCTAGCTATTCTATCTGGTGGAGCAATAACCTAGTGTGAAGCCTAGGTCACCTGGAACATAGAAGTGACCAGTACTTTCACACTGGCTGCAGCTTTCCTGTCACACGATGGAAAAACTGTTGCAGTTTTATTGTATTTTATGCTTCTGGGGTTGACTTCTAGGTCCCTAGCTATTCGATCTGGCGGAGCAGCGCCCTACAGCGAAACCTAGGTTGCCCGGTATGTAGAAATGACCTTTACTTTCACACTGTTTGCAAATATACATTATATACGATGGAAGAGCTGTTGTATTTATATTGTATTTTATGCTTCTGCCATTGACTTCTTAGGCCCTAACTATTCGATCTGGTCGGACAATGCCCTAGAGTGAAGCCTAGGTTGCCCAGGACGTAGAAATGACCATCACCTTCACTCTGGTTGCAGTTATTCATTTTATACAATGGAAGATTTGTTGTATTTATATTGTTTTTTATAGTTATGGCGTTGACTTCTAAGGCCGTAGCTATTCGATGTGGTGGAGAAACGCCCTAGAGTGAAGCCTAGGTTACCGGGAACATAAAAATGACCAGTACTTTCACACTGGTTGCAGTTATTCATGTTATACGATGGAAAACCTGTTGCATTTTTATTGTATTTTATGCCTCTGGCGTTGACTTCTAAGTCCCTAGCTATTCGATCTGGTGGAGCAAGTCCTTAGAGCGAAGCCTAGGTTGCCCGGAACGTAGAAATGACCTGTACTTTCACATTGGTTGCAATTATTCCTGCTATACTATGGAAAAACTGTTGCATTTTTATTGTATTTTATGCTTCTGGCGTTAAATTCTAAGTCCCTAACCATGCGATCTGGTGGAGCAACGCCCTACAGTTAAGCCTAGGTTGCCCGGAACGTAGAAATGACCATAACCTTCACACTGGTTGCAATTATTCGTTTTATACAATGGAAAAACTGTTCTATTTATTTTGTATTTTATGCTTCGGGCGTTGACATCTAAGGCCCTAACTATTCGATCTGGTGAAGCAACGCTCTAGAGTGAAGCCTAGGTTGCCCGGAACGTAGAAATGACCATTGCCTTCACAGTCCTTGCAATTATACATTTTATACGATGGAAAAACTGTTGTATTTTTATTGTATTTTATGCTTCTGGGGTTGCCTTCTAAGTCCCTAGCTATTCGATCTGGCGGAGCAGCGCCCTACAGCGAAACCTAGGTTGCCCGGTACGTAGAAATAACCTTTATTTCACACTGTTTGCAAATATACATTATATACGATGGAAGAGCTGTTGCATTTTTATTGTGTTTTATGCCTGTGGCGTTGACTTCTAAGTCCCTAGCTATTCGATCTGGTGGAGCAAGTCCCTAGAGCGAAGCCTAGGTTGCCCGGAACGTAGAAATGACCATTACTTCCACACTGTTTGCAATTATTCATTATATACAGAGCAAAAACTGTTGTATTTATATGGCATTTTATGCTTCTGGCATTGACTTCTAAGGCCGGAGATATTCGATGTGGTGGAGCAACGCCCTAGTGTGAAGCCTAGGTTGCCCGGAACGTAGAAATGACCATTGCCTTCACAGTCCTTGCAATTATACATTTTATACGATGGAAAAACTGTTGTACTTTTATTGTATTTTATGCTTCTGGGGTTGACTTCTAAGTCCCTAGCTATTCGATCTGGCAGAGCAGCGCCCTACAGCGAAACCTAGGTTGCCCGGTACGTAGAAATGACCTTTACTTTCACACTGTTTGCAAATATACATTATATACGATGGGAGAGCTGTTGTATTTATATTGTATTTTATGCTTCTGGCGTTGACTTCTTAGGCCCTAACTATTCGATCTGGTCGGACAATGCCCTAGAGTGAAGCCTAGGTTCCCCGGAACGTATAAATGACCATAGCTTTCACACTGGTTGCAATTATTCGTTTTATACAATGGAAAAACTGTTCTATTTATTTTGTATTTTATGCTTCAGGCGTAGACTTCTTAGGCCCGAACTATTCGATCAAGTGGAACGACGCCCTAGAGTGAAGCCTTGGTTGCCCGTATCGTAGAAATGACCATATATTTCACGCTGGTTGCTATTATTCCTCTTATACGATGGAAAGACTGTTGTATTTCTATTGTATTTTATGCTTCTGGCGATGAATTCTTAGGCCCTAACTATTCGATTTGGTGGAGCAACGCCCTAGGGTGAAGCCTAGGTTGCCCGTAACGTAGAAATGACCATAACTTTCATACTGGTTGCAATTATTCGTTTTATACCGTGGAAAAACTGTTGTATTTATATTGTATTTTATGAGTCTGGAGTTGTTTTCTAAGGCCCTAACTATTCGGCCAGGTGGACCAACGCCCTAGAGTGAAGCCTAGGTTGCACGGAACGTAGAAATGCCCATTACTCTCACACTGGTTGTAATTATTCCTGTTATACGATGGAATAAGTCTTGTATTTTTATTTTATTTTGTGCTTCTGGCGTTGACTTCTAAGGTCCTAGCTATTCGATCTGGTGGAGCAACGCTCTAGAGTGAAGCCTAGGTTGCTCGGAACTTAGAAATGACCATCACCTTCACTCTGGTTGCAATTATTCCCGTTATACGATGGAAAAACTGTGGTGTTTATATTGTATTTTATGCTTCTGGCGTAGGCTTCTTCGGCCCTAACTATTCGATCTGGGGGAACCATGCCCTAGACTGAAGCCTAGGTTGCCCGGAACGTAGAAATGACCATCACTTTCACACTGGTTGCAATTATTCCTGTTATACAATGGAAAAACTGTTGTATTTATATTGCTTTTTATAGTTATGGCGTTGACTTCTAAGGCCGCAGCTATCCGATGTGGTGGAGCAACGCCCTAGAGTGAAGCCTAGGTTACCCGGAACGTAGAAATGACCATACCTTTCACACTGGTTGCAATTATTCCTGTTATACAAGGGAAAAACTGTTGTATTTATATTTTATTTTATGCTTCTGGCGTTGACTTCCTGGGCCCTAACTATTCTATCTGGAGGAGCAACGCCCTAGAGTGAAGCCTAGGTTGCCCGGAATGCAGAAATGACCATCACTTTGACACTGGTGGCAATTACTCCTGTTATACGATGGAAAATCTGTTGTATCTATTTTGTATTTTATGCTTCTGGCGTTGACTTCTTATGTCCTAACTATTGGATCTGGTGGAACAACGACCTAGGGTGAAGCCTAGGTTGCGCGGAACGTAGAAATGACCATAATATTCATACGGATTGCAATTATTCGTTTTGTACGATGGAAAAGCTGTTGTATTTATATTGTATTTTATGCTTCTGGCGTTGTCTTCTTAGGCCCTAACTATTCGATCTGGTGGAACAACGCCCTAGAGTGAAGCCTAGGTTGCCCGGACCGTTGAAATGACCCTAACTTTCACACTGGTTGCAATTATTCGTTTTATACGATGGCAAAACTGTTGTATTTTTCTTTTATTTTATGCTTCTAGCGTTGACTTCTAGCCCTAGCTATTCGATCTGGTGGAGCAACGCCCTAGAGTGAAGCCTAGGTTGCCCGGGACGTAGAAATGACCATAACTTTCACTCTGGTTGCAATTATTCGTTTTATACAATGGAAAAACTGTTCTATTTATTTTGTATTTTATGCTTCGGGCGTTGACTTCCAAGGCCCTAACCATTCGATCTGGTGGAGCAATGCTCTAGAGTGAAGCCTAGGTTGCCCAGAACGTAGAAATGACCATTACCTTCACACTTCTTGCAGTTATACATTTTATACGATGGAAAAACTGTTGTACTTATGTTGTATTTTGTTCTCCTGGCGTTGAATTCTAAGTACCTAGCTATTCTATCTGGTGGAGCAATAACCTAGTGTGAAGCCTAGGTCACCTGGAACATAGAAGTGACCAGTACTTTCACACTGGCTGCAGCTTTCCTGTTACACGATGGTAAAACTGTTGCATTTTTATTGTATTTTATGCTTCTTGCGTTGTATTCAAAGTCCCTAGCTATTCGATCTGGAGGAGCAACGCCCTGGAGTTAAGCCTAGGTTGCCCGGAGAGTAGAAATGACCATAACTTTCACACTGGTTGCAATTATTCGTTTTATACAATGGAAAAGCTGTTCTATTTATTTTGTATTTTATGCTTCGGGCGTAGACATCTAAGGCCCTAACTACTCGGTCTGGAGGAGGAACGCTCTAGAGTGAAGCCTAGGTTGCCCGTAACGTTGAAATGACCGTTACCTTCACACTGCTTGCAATTATACATTTTATACGATGGAAAAACTGTGGTACCCATGTTGTATTTTATTCTTCTGGCGTTGAATTCTAAGTCTCTAGCTATTCGATCTGGTGGAGCAACGCCCTAGAATGAAGCCTAGGTTACCCGGAACATAGAAATGACCAGTACTTTCACACTGGTTGCAGCTTTCCTGTTATACGATGGAAAAACTGTTGCATTTTTATTGTATTTTATGCTTCTGGGGTTGACTTCTAAGTCCCTAGCTATTCGATCTGGCGGAGCAGCGCCCTACAGCGAAAACTAGGTTGCCCGGTATGTAGAAATGACCTTTACTTTCACACTGTTTGCAAATATACATTATATACGATGGAAGAGCTGTTGTATTTATATTGTATTTTATGCTTCTGGCGTTGACTTCTAAGGCCGCAGCTATTCGATGTGGTGGAGCAACGCCCTAGAGTGAAGCCTAGGTTGCCCGGAACGTAGAAATGACCATACCTTTCACACTGATTACAATTATTCCCGTTATACGATGGAAGAACTGTTGTATTTCTATTGTATTTTATGCTTCTGGCGTTGACTTCTTAGGCCCTAACTAGTCGATCTGGTGGAACTACGCCATAGAGTGAAGCCTAGATTGCACGGAACGTAGAAATGACCATTACCTTCACGCTTGTTGCAATTATTCCCGTTATACGATGAAAAAACTGTTGCATTTTTATTGTATTTTATGCTTCAGGCGTTGACTTCTAATGCCGTAGCTATTCGATGTGGTGCAGCAACGCCGCAGAGTGAAACCTAGGTTGCCCGGAACGTGGAAATGGCCATTACTTTCACACTGGTTGCAATTATTCGCTTTATACGATGGAAAAACTGTTGTACATATATCGTATTTTAATCTACTGGCGTTGACTTCTGAGGCCCTAACTATTCGATGTGGTGGAGCAACGCCCTGGAGTGAAGCCTAGGTTGCCCGGAACGTAGAAATGACCATAGCTTTCACACTGGTTGCAATTATTCCTGTTATACAAGGAAAAAACTATTGTATTTATATTGTATTTTATGCTTCTGGCGTTGACTATTTAGGCCCTAACTATCCGATCTGGTGGAGCAACGCCCTACAGTTAAGCATAGGTTGCCCGGAACGCAGAAATGACCTTTGCTTTCACACTGTTTGCAAATATACATTATATACGATGGAAAAGCTGTTGTATTTATATTGTATTTTATGCTTCTGGCATTGACTTCTTATGCCCTAACTATTGGATCGGGTGGAGCAACGCCCTAGAGTGAAGCCTAGGTTGCCCGGAACGTAGAAATGACCCTTACCTTCACAATGCTTGCAATTACTCCTGTTATACGATGGAAAGACTGTTGTATTTTTCTAATACTTTATGCTTCTGGCGTTGACTTCTTAGGCCCTAACTATTCGATCTGGTGGCGCAACGACCTAGAGTGAAGCCTAGGTTGCCCGGAACGTAGAAATGACCCTTATTTTCACAGAGTTTGCAATTACTCATTTTATACGATGGAAAAACTGTTTTATTTATATTGTATTTTATGCCTCTGGCGTTGACTTCTTAGGCCCCAACTATTCGATCTGGAGGACCAACGCCCCAGTGTGAAGCCCAGGTCGCCCGGAACGTAGAAGTGACCGTCACTTTCACTCTGGTTGCAACTACTCCTGTTATACGATGGAAAAACTGATGTATTTTTATTGTATATTATGCTTCGGGCGATGACTTCTAAGGCCCTAGCTATTCGAAATGGTGGAGCAACGCCCTAGGGTGAAGCCTAGGTTGCGCGGAACGTAGAAATGACCGTTACTTTCACAATGTTTGCAATTATTCGTTTTATACGATGGAAAAACTGTTCCATTTATTTTGTATTTTATGCTTCGGGCGCTGACTTCTTAGGACCTAACTTTTCGATCTGGTGGAGCAACGCCCTAGAGTGAAGCCTAGCTTGCCCGGAACGTAGAGATGAACATTACCTTAACACTGGTTGCAATTATTCGTTTTATACGATAGAAAGACTGTTGTATTTATTGTGTATTTTATGCTTCTGGCGTTGATTTTTAAGGCCCTAACTATTCGATGTGGTGGAGCAACGCCCTAGAGTGAAGCCTAGGTTGCCCGGAACGTAGAAATGACCATAGCTTTCACACTGGATGCAATTATTCCTGTTATACAAGGGAAAAACTATTGTATTTATATTGTATTTTATGCTTTTGGCGTTGACTTCTTAGGCCCTAACTAGTCGATCTGGTGGAACTACGCCATAGAGTGAAGCCTAGATTGCACTGAACGTAGAAATGACCTTTGCTTTCACACTGTTTGCAAATATACATTATATACGATGGAAAAGCTGTTGTATTTATATTGTATTTTATGCTTCTGGGATTGACTTCTTATGCCCTAACTATTCTATCTGGTGGAGCAACGCCCTAGAGTGAAGCCCAGGTTGCCCGGAACGTAGAAATGACCTTTACATTTACACTGTTTGCAAATATACATTTTATACGATGGAAAAACTGTTGTATTTATATTGTATTTTATGCTTCTGACATTGACTTCTGAGGCCCTAACTATTCGATGTGGTGGAGCAACGCCCTAGAGTGAAGCCTAGGCTGCCCGGAACGTAGAAATGACCATAGCTTTCACACTGGTTGCAATTATTCCTGTTATACAAGGGAAAAACTGTTGTATTTATATTGTATTTTATGCTTCTGGCGTTGACTTCTCAGGCCCTAACTATTCGATCGGGTGGAGCAACGCCCTAGAGTGAAGCCTAGGTCGCCCGGAACGTAGAAATGACCATTACCTTCACACTGTTTGCGATTATTCATTTTATGCGATGGAAAAGATGTTGTATTTATATTGTATTTTATGCTTCTGGAGTTGACTTCTAAGGCCGCAGCTATTCGATGTGATGGAGCAACGCCCAAGGGTGAAGCCTAGGTTGCCCGGAACGTAGAAATGACCATTACTTTCACACTGGTTGCAATTATTCCTTTTATACGATGGAACAACTGATGTATTTTTAATGTATTTTATGCTTCTGGCGTTGACTTCTAAGTCCCTAGCTATTCGATCTGGTGGAACAACGCCCTCAAGCGAAGCCTGGGTTGCCCGGAACGTAGAAATGACCTGTACTTTCACACTGGTTGCAATTATTCCTGTTATACGATGGAAAAACTGTTGTACTTGTGCTGTATTTTATGCTTCTAGCGTTGAATTCTAAGTCCCTAACTACTCGATCTGGTGGAGCAACGCCCAAGAGTGAAGCCTAGGTTGCCTCGAACGTAGAAATGACCGTTACTTTCACAATGTTTGCAAATATACATTATATACGATGGAAAAGCTGTTGTATTTATAATGTATTTTATGCTTCTGGCGTTGACTTCTTAGACCCTAACTATTTGATCTGGTGGATCACCGCCCTGTAGTGAAGCCTAGGTTGCCCGGAACGTAGAAATGACCATAGCTTTCATACTGGTTGCAATTATTCGTTTTATACGATGGAAAAACTGTTGTATTTTTATTTAATTTTATGCTTCTGGCGTTGACTTCTAAGTCCCTAGCTGTTCGATCTGGTGGAGCAACGCCCTAGAGTGAAGCCTAGGCTGCCCGTAACGTAGAAATGACCATCACCTTCACTCTGGTCGCAATTATTCCTGTTATACGATGGAAAAACTGTTGTATTTATATTATATTTTATGCTTCAGGCGTTGAGTTCTGAGGCCGTAGCTATTCGGTGTGGTGGAGCAACGCCCTAGAGTGAAGCCTAGGTTGCCCGGAACGTATAAATGACCATTACTTCCACACTGTTAGCAATTATTCATATTATACAGTGGAAAAACTGTTGTATTTATATTGTATTTTATGCTTCTGGCATTGACTTCTGAGGCCCTAACTATTCGATGTGGTGGAGCAACACCCTAGAGTGAAGCCTAGGTTGCCCGGAACGTAGAAATGTCCATAGCTTTCACACTGGTTGCAATTATTCCTGTTATACAAGGGAAAAACTATTGAATTTATATTGTATTTTATGCTTCTGCCGTTGACTTCTTAGGCCCTAACTATTCGATCTGGTGGAGCAACGCCCTACAGTTAAGCCTAGGTTGCCCGGAACGCAGAAATGACCTTTGCTATCACACTGTTTGCAAATATACATTATATACGATGGAAAAGCTGTTGTATTTATATTGTATTTTATGCTTCTGGCGCTGACTTCTTATGCCCTAACTATTCGATCTGGTGGAACAACGCCCTAGAGTGAAGCCCAGGTTGCCCGGAACGTAGAAATGACCTTTACTTTTACACTGTTTGCAAATATACATTTTGTACGATGGAAAAACTGTTGTATTTATATTGTATTTGATGCTTCTGACATTGACTTCTGAGGCCCTAACTATTCGATCTGGTGGAGAAACGCCCTAGAGTGAAGCCTAGGTTGCCCGGAACGTAGAAAGGACCAGTACTTTCACACTGGTTGCAGTTATTCCTGATTATACAATGGAAAAACTGATGCATTTTTATAGTATTTTATGCTTCTGGCGTTGTATTCAAAGTCCGTAACTATTCGATCTGGTGGACGTACGCCCTGGAGTTAAGCCAAGGTTGCCCGGTACGTAGAAATGACCATAACTTTAACACTGGTTGCAATTATTCGTTCTATACAATGAAAAAACTGTTCTATTGATTTTGTATTTCATGATTCGGGCGTTGGCTTCTAAGGCCCTAACTATTCGATCTGGTGGTGCAACGCCCTACAGTTAAGCCTAGGTTGCCCGGAACGTAGAAATGACCTTTGCTTTCACACTGTTTGCAAATATACATTATATACGATGGAAAAGCTGTTGTATTTATATTGTATTTTATGCTTCTGGCGTTGACTTCTTAGGCCCTAACTATTCTATCTGGTGGAACAACGCCCTTAAGCGAAGCCTAGGATGCCCAGAACGTAGAAATGACCTGTACTTTCACACTGGTTGCAATTATTCCTGTTATACGATGGAAAAACTGTTGTATTTTTATTGTAATTTATGCTTCTGGCGTTGACTTCTAAGTCCCTTGCTATTCGATCTGGTGGAGCAACGCCCTAGAGCGAAACCTAGGTTGCCCGGAACGTAGAAATGACCTGTACCTTCACACCGGTTGCAATTATTCCAGTTATACGATGGAAAAAGTGTAGCGTTTTTATTGTATTTTATGCTTCTGGCGATAAATTCTAAGTCCCGAACTATGCGTTCTGGTGTAGCAACGCCCTAGAGTGAAGCCTAGCTTGCCCGGAACGTAGAAATGAACATTACCTTAACACTGGTTGCAATTATTCGTTTTATACGATAGAAAGACTGTTGTATTTATTTTGCGTTTTATGCTTCTGGCGTTGATTTCTAAGGCCCTAACTCTTCGATCTGGTGCAGCAATGCCTCACAGTGAAGCCTAGGTTGCCCGGAACGTGGAAATGGCCATTACTTTCACACTGGTTGCATTTATTCGCTTTATAAGATGGAAAAAGTGTTGTACATTTATTGTATTTTATGCTTCGGGCGTTGACTTCTAAGGCCCTAGCTATTCGATATGGTGGAGCAACGCCCTAGGGTGAAGCCTAGGTTGCCCGGAACGTAGAAATGACCATTACATTCACACTGTTTGCGATTATTCATTTTATACGATGGAAAAGCTGTTGCATTTATATTGTATTTTATGCTTCTGGCGTTGTCTTCTTAGGCCCTAACTATTCGATCTGGTGGAGCAATGCTCTAGAGTAAAGCCTAGGTTTCCAGGAACGTAGAAATGACCATTACCTTCACACTGCTTGCAATTCTACATTTTATACGATGGAAAAACTGTTATACTTATGTTGTATTTTATTCTTCTGATGTTGAATTCTATGTCCCTAGCTATTCGATCTGGTGGAGGAACGCCCTAGAGTGAAGTCTAGGTTAGCCGGAACATAGAAATGACCAGTACTTTCACACTGGTTGCAGCTTTCCTGTTATACGATGGAAAAACTGTTGCATTTTTATTGTATTTTATGCTTCTGGCGTTGTATTCAAAGTCCCTAACTATTCGATCTGGTGGAACAACGCCCTGGAGTTAAGCCTAGGTTGCCCGGAAAGTAGAAATGACCATAACTTTCACACTGTTTGCAATCATTCATTTTATGCGATGGAAAAGCAGTTGTATTTATATTGTATTTTATGCTTCTGGAGTTGACTTCTAAGGCCGCAGCTATTCGATGTGATGGAGCAACGCCCAAGAGTGAAGCCTAGGTTGCCCGGAACGTAGAAATGACCATTACTTTCACACTGCTTGCAATTATTCCTTTTATACGATGGAAAAATGATGTATTTTTATTGTATTTTATGCTTCTGGCGTTGATTTTTAAGGCCCTAACTCTTCGATCTGGTGCAGCAATGCCTCAGAGTGAAGCCTAGGTTGCTAGTAACGTGGAAATGGCCATTACTTTCACACTTGTTGCAATTATTCGCTTTATTAAATGGAAAAAGTGTTGTACATTTATCGTATTTTATTCTTCTGCCGTTGACTTCTTAGGCCCTAACTATTCGATCTGGTGGAACTACGCCATAGAGTGAAGCCTAGGTTGCCCGGAACGTAGAAATGACCATACCTTTCACACTCGTGCTATTGTTCGTTTTTGACGATGGAAAATCTATTGTATTTATATTGTATTTTATGCCTCTGGCGTTGACTTCTTAGGCCCTAACTATTCGATCTGGAGGACCAACGCCCCAGAGTGAAGCATAGGTCGCCCGGAACGTAGAAATGACCGTCACTTTCACTCTGGTTGCAACTACTCCTGTTATACGATGGAAAAACTGATGTATTTTTATTGTATTTTATGCTTCGGGCGTTGACTTCTAAGGCCCTAGCTATTTGATCTGGTGGATCACCGCCCTGTAGTGAAGCCTAGGTTGCCCGGAACGTAGAAATGACCATAGCTTTCACACTGGTTGCAATAATTCCTGTTATACGATGGACAGAATGTTGGATTTTTATTGTACTTTATGCTTCTGGCATTGACTTCTAAGGCCCTATGTATTCGATCTGGCGGAGCAATGCCTCAGTGTTAAGTCTAGGATGCCTGGAACGTAGAAATGGCCGTTACTTTCACACTGGTTGCAGTTATTCATTTTATACGATGGAAAAACTGTTGTACATATATCGTATTTTATGCTTCAGGCGTTGACTTCTTAGGCCCTAACTATTCGATCTGGTGGATCAACGCCCTAGGGTGAAGCCTAAGTTCCCGGAGCGTAGAAATGACCATAACCATCAGACTAGTTGCAAATATTAGTTTTATACGATGGAAAGACTGTTGTATTTATATTGTATTTTATAGTTATGGCGTTGTCTTCTGGGGCCGTAGCTATTCGATGTGGTTGAGCAACGCCCTAGAGTGGAGCCTAGGTTGCCCGGAACGTAGAAATGACCATAGCTTTCATACTGGTTGCAATAATTCGTTCTATACGATGGAAAAACTGTTGTATTTATTTTGTATTTGGTGCTCCTGGCGGTGACTTCTTAGGCCCTAGCTATTGGACCTGGTGGACCAACGCCCTAGAGTTAAGCCTAGGTTGCCCGGAACGTAGAAATGACCATAACATTCATACTGGTTGCAATTATTCGTTTTATACGATGGAAAAACTGTTGTATTTTTATTTAATTTTATGCTTCTGGCGTTGACTTCTAAGTCCCTAGCTATTCGATCTGGTGCAGCAACGCCCTAGAGTGAAGCCTAGGCTGCCCGGAAGGTAGAAATGACCATCACCTTCACGCTGGTTGCAATTATTCCTGTTATACGATGGAAAAACTGTTGCATTTTTATTGTATTTTATGCTTCTGGGGTTGACTTCTAAGTCCCTAGCTATTCGATCTGGCGGAGCAGCGCCCTACAGCGAAAACTAGGTTGCCCGGTATGTAGAAATGACCTTTACTTTCACACTGTTTGCAAATATACATTATATACGATGGAAGAGCTGTTGTATTTATATTGTATTTTATGCTTCTGGCGTTGACTTCTAAGGCCGCAGCTATTCGATGTGGTGGAGCAACGCCCTAGAGTGAAGCCTAGGTTGCCCGGAACGTAGAAATGACCATACCTTTCACACTGATTACAATTATTCCCGTTATACGATGGAAGAACTGTTGTATTTCTATTGTATTTTATGCTTCTGGCGTTGACTTCTTAGGCCCTAACTAGTCGATCTGGTGGAACTACGCCATAGAGTGAAGCCTAGATTGCACGGAACGTAGAAATGACCATTACCTTCACGCTTGTTGCAATTATTCCCGTTATACGATGAAAAAACTGTTGCATTTTTATTGTATTTTATGCTTCAGGCGTTGACTTCTAATGCCGTAGCTATTCGATGTGGTGCAGCAACGCCGCAGAGTGAAACCTAGGTTGCCCGGAACGTGGAAATGGCCATTACTTTCACACTGGTTGCAATTATTCGCTTTATACGATGGAAAAACTGTTGTACATATATCGTATTTTAATCTACTGGCGTTGACTTCTGAGGCCCTAACTATTCGATGTGGTGGAGCAACGCCCTGGAGTGAAGCCTAGGTTGCCCGGAACGTAGAAATGACCATAGCTTTCACACTGGTTGCAATTATTCCTGTTATACAAGGAAAAAACTATTGTATTTATATTGTATTTTATGCTTCTGGCGTTGACTATTTAGGCCCTAACTATCCGATCTGGTGGAGCAACGCCCTACAGTTAAGCATAGGTTGCCCGGAACGCAGAAATGACCTTTGCTTTCACACTGTTTGCAAATATACATTATATACGATGGAAAAGCTGTTGTATTTATATTGTATTTTATGCTTCTGGCATTGACTTCTTATGCCCTAACTATTGGATCGGGTGGAGCAACGCCCTAGAGTGAAGCCTAGGTTGCCCGGAACGTAGAAATGACCCTTACCTTCACAATGCTTGCAATTACTCCTGTTATACGATGGAAAGACTGTTGTATTTTTCTAATACTTTATGCTTCTGGCGTTGACTTCTTAGGCCCTAACTATTCGATCTGGTGGCGCAACGACCTAGAGTGAAGCCTAGGTTGCCCGGAACGTAGAAATGACCCTTATTTTCACAGAGTTTGCAATTACTCATTTTATACGATGGAAAAACTGTTTTATTTATACTGTATTTTATGCCTCTGGCGTTGACTTCTTAGGCCCCAACTATTCGATCTGGAGGACCAACGCCCCAGTGTGAAGCCCAGGTCGCCCGGAACGTAGAAGTGACCGTCACTTTCACTCTGGTTGCAACTACTCCTGTTATACGATGGAAAAACTGATGTATTTTTATTGTATATTATGCTTCGGGCGATGACTTCTAAGGCCCTAGCTATTCGAAATGGTGGAGCAACGCCCTAGGGTGAAGCCTAGGTTGCGCGGAACGTAGAAATGACCGTTACTTTCACAATGTTTGCAATTATTCGTTTTATACGATGGAAAAACTGTTCCATTTATTTTGTATTTTATGCTTCGGGCGCTGACTTCTTAGGACCTAACTTTTCGATCTGGTGGAGCAACGCCCTAGAGTGAAGCCTAGCTTGCCCGGAACGTAGAGATGAACATTACCTTAACACTGGTTGCAATTATTCGTTTTATACGATAGAAAGACTGTTGTATTTATTGTGTATTTTATGCTTCTGGCGTTGATTTTTAAGGCCCTAACTATTCGATGTGGTGGAGCAACGCCCTAGAGTGAAGCCTAGGTTGCCCGGAACGTAGAAATGACCATAGCTTTCACACTGGATGCAATTATTCCTGTTATACAAGGGAAAAACTATTGTATTTATATTGTATTTTATGCTTTTGGCGTTGACTTCTTAGGCCCTAACTAGTCGATCTGGTGGAACTACGCCATAGAGTGAAGCCTAGATTGCACTGAACGTAGAAATGACCTTTGCTTTCACACTGTTTGCAAATATACATTATATACGATGGAAAAGCTGTTGTATTTATATTGTATTTTATGCTTCTGGCATTGACTTCTTATGCCCTAACTATTCTATCTGGTGGAGCAACGCCCTAGAGTGAAGCCCAGGTTGCCCGGAACGTAGAAATGACCTTTACATTTACACTGTTTGCAAATATACATTTTATACGATGGAAAAACTGTTGTATTTATATTGTATTTTATGCTTCTGACATTGACTTCTGAGGCCCTAACTATTCGATGTGGTGGAGCAACGCCCTAGAGTGAAGCCTAGGCTGCCCGGAACGTAGAAATGACCATAGCTTTCACACTGGTTGCAATTATTCCTGTTATACAAGGGAAAAACTGTTGTATTTATATTGTATTTTATGCTTCTGGCGTTGACTTCTCAGGCCCTAACTATTCGATCGGGTGGAGCAACGCCCTAGAGTGAAGCCTAGGTCGCCCGGAACGTAGAAATGACCATTACCTTCACACTGTTTGCGATTATTCATTTTATGCGATGGAAAAGATGTTGTATTTATATTGTATTTTATGCTTCTGGAGTTGACTTCTAAGGCCGCAGCTATTCGATGTGATGGAGCAACGCCCAAGGGTGAAGCCTAGGTTGCCCGGAACGTAGAAATGACCATTACTTTCACACTGGTTGCAATTATTCCTTTTATACGATGGAACAACTGATGTATTTTTAATGTATTTTATGCTTCTGGCGTTGACTTCTAAGTCCCTAGCTATTCGATCTGGTGGAACAACGCCCTCAAGCGAAGCCTGGGTTGCCCGGAACGTAGAAATGACCTGTACTTTCACACTGGTTGCAATTATTCCTGTTATACGATGGAAAAACTGTTGTACTTGTGCTGTATTTTATGCTTCTAGCGTTGAATTCTAAGTCCCTAACTACTCGATCTGGTGGAGCAACGCCCAAGAGTGAAGCCTAGGTTGCCTCGAACGTAGAAATGACCGTTACTTTCACAATGTTTGCAAATATACATTATATACGATGGAAAAGCTGTTGTATTTATAATGTATTTTATGCTTCTGGCGTTGACTTCTTAGACCCTAACTATTTGATCTGGTGGATCACCGCCCTGTAGTGAAGCCTAGGTTGCCCGGAACGTAGAAATGACCATAGCTTTCATACTGGTTGCAATTATTCGTTTTATACGATGGAAAAACTGTTGTATTTTTATTTAATTTTATGCTTCTGGCGTTGACTTCTAAGTCCCTAGCTATTCGATCTGGTGGAGCAACGCCCTAGAGTGAAGCCTAGGCTGCCCGGAACGTAGAAATGACCATCACCTTCACTCTGGTCGCAATTATTCCTGTTATACGATGGAAAAACTGTTGTATTTATATTATATTTTATGCTTCAGGCGTTGAGTTCTGAGGCCGTAGCTATTCGGTGTGGTGGAGCAACGCCCTAGAGTGAAGCCTAGGTTGCCCGGAACGTATAAATGACCATTACTTCCACACTGTTAGCAATTAATCATATTATACAGTGGAAAAACTGTTGTATTTATATTGTATTTTATGCTTCTGGCATTGACTTCTGAGGCCCTAACTATTCGATGTGGTGGAGCAACACCCTAGAGTGAAGCCTAGGTTGCCCGGAACGTAGAAATGACCATAGCTTTCACACTGGTTGCAATTATTCCTGTTATACAAGGGAAAAACTATTGAATTTATATTGTATTTTATGCTTCTGCCGTTGACTTCTTAGGCCCTAACTATTCGATCTGGTGGAGCAACGCCCTACAGTTAAGCCTAGGTTGCCCGGAACGCAGAAATGACCTTTGCTATCACACTGTTTGCAAATATACATTATATACGATGGAAAAGCTGTTGTATTTATATTGTATTTTATGCTTCTGGCGCTGACTTCTTATGCCCTAACTATTCGATCTGGTGGAACAACGCCCTAGAGTGAAGCCCAGGTTGCCCGGAACGTAGAAATGACCTTTACTTTTACACTGTTTGCAAATATACATTTTGTACGATGGAAAAACTGTTGTATTTATATTGTATTTGATGCTTCTGACATTGACTTCTGAGGCCCTAACTATTCGATCTGGTGGAGAAACGCCCTAGAGTGAAGCCTAGGTTGCCCGGAACGTAGAAAGGACCAGTACTTTCACACTGGTTGCAGTTATTCCTGATTATACAATGGAAAAACTGATGCATTTTTATAGTATTTTATGCTTCTGGCGTTGTATTCAAAGTCCGTAACTATTCGATCTGGTGGACGTACGCCCTGGAGTTAAGCCAAGGTTGCCCGGTACGTAGAAATGACCATAACTTTAACACTGGTTGCAATTATTCGTTCTATACAATGAAAAAACTGTTCTATTGATTTTGTATTTCATGATTCGGGCGTTGGCTTCTAAGGCCCTAACTATTCGATCTGGTGGTGCAACGCCCTACAGTTAAGCCTAGGTTGCCCGGAACGTAGAAATGACCTTTGCTTTCACACTGTTTGCAAATATACATTATATACGATGGAAAAGCTGTTGTATTTATATTGTATTTTATGCTTCTGGCGTTGACTTCTTAGGCCCTAACTATTCTATCTGGTGGAACAACGCCCTTAAGCGAAGCCTAGGATGCCCAGAACGTAGAAATGACCTGTACTTTCACACTGGTTGCAATTATTCCTGTTATACGATGGAAAAACTGTTGTATTTTTATTGTAATTTATGCTTCTGGCGTTGACTTCTAAGTCCCTTGCTATTCGATCTGGTGGAGCAACGCCCTAGAGCGAAACCTAGGTTGCCCGGAACGTAGAAATGACCTGTACCTTCACACCGGTTGCAATTATTCCAGTTATACGATGGAAAAAGTGTAGCGTTTTTATTGTATTTTATGCTTCTGGCGATAAATTCTAAGTCCCGAACTATGCGTTCTGGTGTAGCAACGCCCTAGAGTGAAGCCTAGCTTGCCCGGAACGTAGAAATGAACATTACCTTAACACTGGTTGCAATTATTCGTTTTATACGATAGAAAGACTGTTGTATTTATTTTGCGTTTTATGCTTCTGGCGTTGATTTCTAAGGCCCTAACTCTTCGATCTGGTGCAGCAATGCCTCACAGTGAAGCCTAGGTTGCCCGGAACGTGGAAATGGCCATTACTTTCACACTGGTTGCATTTATTCGCTTTATAAGATGGAAAAAGTGTTGTACATTTATTGTATTTTATGCTTCGGGCGTTGACTTCTAAGGCCCTAGCTATTCGATATGGTGGAGCAACGCCCTAGGGTGAAGCCTAGGTTGCCCGGAACGTAGAAATGACCATTACATTCACACTGTTTGCGATTATTCATTTTATACGATGGAAAAGCTGTTGCATTTATATTGTATTTTATGCTTCTGGCGTTGTCTTCTTAGGCCCTAACTATTCGATCTGGTGGAGCAATGCTCTAGAGTAAAGCCTAGGTTTCCAGGAACGTAGAAATGACCATTACCTTCACACTGCTTGCAATTCTACATTTTATACGATGGAAAAACTGTTATACTTATGTTGTATTTTATTCTTCTGATGTTGAATTCTATGTCCCTAGCTATTCGATCTGGTGGAGGAACGCCCTAGAGTGAAGTCTAGGTTAGCCGGAACATAGAAATGACCAGTACTTTCACACTGGTTGCAGCTTTCCTGTTATACGATGGAAAAACTGTTGCATTTTTATTGTATTTTATGCTTCTGGCGTTGTATTCAAAGTCCCTAACTATTCGATCTGGTGGAACAACGCCCTGGAGTTAAGCCTAGGTTGCCCGGAAAGTAGAAATGACCATAACTTTCACACTGTTTGCAATCATTCATTTTATGCGATGGAAAAGCAGTTGTATTTATATTGTATTTTATGCTTCTGGAGTTGACTTCTAAGGCCGCAGCTATTCGATGTGATGGAGCAACGCCCAAGAGTGAAGCCTAGGTTGCCCGGAACGTAGAAATGACCATTACTTTCACACTGCTTGCAATTATTCCTTTTATACGATGGAAAAATGATGTATTTTTATTGTATTTTATGCTTCTGGCGTTGATTTTTAAGGCCCTAACTCTTCGATCTGGTGCAGCAATGCCTCAGAGTGAAGCCTAGGTTGCTAGTAACGTGGAAATGGCCATTACTTTCACACTTGTTGCAATTATTCGCTTTATTAAATGGAAAAAGTGTTGTACATTTATCGTATTTTATTCTTCTGCCGTTGACTTCTTAGGCCCTAACTATTCGATCTGGTGGAACTACGCCATAGAGTGAAGCCTAGGTTGCCCGGAACGTAGAAATGACCATACCTTTCACACTCGTGCTATTGTTCGTTTTTGACGATGGAAAATCTATTGTATTTATATTGTATTTTATGCCTCTGGCGTTGACTTCTTAGGCCCTAACTATTCGATCTGGAGGACCAACGCCCCAGAGTGAAGCATAGGTCGCCCGGAACGTAGAAATGACCGTCACCTTCACGCTGGTTGCAATTATTCCTGTTATACGATGGAAAAACTGTTGTATTTATATTATATTTTATGCTTCAGGCGTTGAGTCCTGAGGCCGTAGCTATTCGATGTGGTGGAGCAACGCCCTACAGTTAAGCCTAGGTTGCCCGGAACGTAGAATGACCTTTTCTTTAACACTGTTTGCAAATATACATTATATACGATGGATAAGCTGTTGTATTTATATTGTATTTTATGCTTCTGGCGTTGACTTCTTAGGCCCTAACTATTCGATCTGGTGGAACAACGCCCTAGAGTGAAGCCTAGGTTGCCGGAACGTAGAAATGACCTTTACTTTTACACTGTTTGCAAATATACATTATATACGGTGGAAAAGCTGTTGTATTTATATTGTATTTCATGCTTCTGGCGTTGTCTTCTTAGGCCCTAACTATTCGATCTGGTGGAGCAATGCTCTAGAGTAAAGCCTAGGTTGCCCGAAACGTAGAAATGACCATTACCTTCACACTGCTTGCAATTATACATTTTATACGATGGAAAAACTGTTATACTTATGTTGTACTTTATTCTTCTGGCGTTGAATTCTAAGTCCCTAGCTATTCGGTCTGTCGGAGCAACACCCTAGAGTGAAGCCTAGGTTACCCGGAACATAGAAATGACCAGTACTTTCACACTGGTTGTAGCTTTCCTGTTATACGATGGAAAAACTGTTTCATTTTTATTGTATTTTATGGTTCTGGCGTTGTATTCAAAATCCCTAACTATTCGATCTGGTGGAACAACGCCCTGGAGTTAAGCCTAGGTTGCACGGAATGTAGAAATGACCATAACTTTCACACTGTTTGCAATCATTCATTTTATGCGATGGAAAAGCTGTTGTATTTATATTGTATTTTATGCTTCTGGAGCTGACCTCTAAGGCCGCAGCTATTCGATGTGATGGAGCAACGCCCAAGAGTGAAGCCCAGGTTGCCCTGAACGTAGAAATGAGCATAACTTTCACACTGGTTGCAATTATTCGTTTTATACAATGGGAAAACTGTTGTATTTATATTGTATATTATGCTTCTGGCGTTGACTTCTTAGGCCCTAGCTCTTCGACATGGTGGAGCAACGCCTTACTGTGAAGCCTAGGTTGCACGGAACGTAGATATGCCCATTACTATCACACTGGTTGTAATTATCCCTGTTAGACGATGGAATAACTGTTGTATTTTTATTTTATTTTATGCTTCTGGTGTTGACTTCTAAGGCCCTAGTTATTCGATCTGGTGGAGCAACGCCGTACAGTTACGCCCAGGTTGCCCGGAACGAAGGAATGACCATTACTTTCACACGGGTTGCAATTATTCCTGTTATACGATGGACAAGCAGTTGTATTTTTATTGTACTTTATGCTTCTGGCGTTGACTTCTAAGGCCCTATGTATTCGACCTGGTGGAGCAATGCCTCAGAGTTAAGACTAGGATGCCAGGAACGTAGAAAGGCCATTACTTTCACACTGGTTGTAATTATTCGTTTCATACGATAGAAAGGCTGATGTACTTATATCGTATTTTATGCTTCTGCCTTTGACTTCTAAGGCCCTAACTATTCGATCTGGTGGAGCAACGCGCTAGGGTGAAGCCTAGGTTGCCTGAACGTAGAAATGACCATTACTTTCACACTGGTTGCAATTATCCGTTTTATACGATGGAAAAACTGTTGTACATATATCGTATTTTATGCTTCTGGCGTTGAATTCTTAGGCCCTAACTATTCGATCTGGTGGAGCAACGCCCTACAGTTAAGCCTAGGTTGCCCGGAACGTAGAAATGACCATAACTTCCACACTGGTTGCAATTATTCGTTTTATACAATGGAAAAACTGTTCTATTTATTTTGTATTTTATGCTTCGGGCGCTGACTTCTAAGGGCCTAACTATTCGATCGGGTGGAGCAACGCTCTAGCGTGAAGCCTAGGTTGCCCGGAACGTAGAAATGACCATATCTATCACACTGGTTGCAATTATTCCTGTTATACAAGGGAAAAACTGTTGTATTTATATTGTATATTATGCTTCTGGAGTTGACTTGTTAGGCCCTAGCTATTCGATCTGGTGGAGCAACGCCCTAGAGTGAAGGCTAGATTGCCCGGAACGTAGAAATGACCATTACCTTCACACTGTTTGCGATTATCCATTTTATACGATGGAAAAACTGTTGTACATACGGTGTATTATATTCTTCTGGCGCTGAATTCTAAGTCCCTAGCTATTCGATCTGGTGGAGCAACGCCCTAGAGTGAAGCCTAGTTTGCCAGGGACGTAGAAATGACCATATCTTTCACACTGCTTGCAATTATTCCAGTTATACTGTGGAAAAGCCGTTGTGTTTATATTGTATTTAATGCATCTGGCGTGGACTTCTAAGGCCATAGCTATTCGATGTGGTCGAGCAACGCCCTAGAGTGAAGCCTAGGTTGCCCGGAACGTAGAAATGACCATATCTTACACACTGGTTGCAATTATTCCTGTTATACGATGGAAAAGCTGTTATATTTGTATTGTATTTTATGCTTCTGGCGTAGACTTCTTAGGCCCTAGCTATTCGATCTGGTGGAACGACGCCCTAGAGTGAAGCCTAGGTTGCCCGGAACGTAGAAATGTCCTTATCTTTCACACTGGTTGCAAGTATTCGTTTTATACGATGGACAAACTGTTGTAGTTATATTGTATTTTATGCTTAAGGCGTTGACCTCTTAGGCCCCAACTATTCGCTCTGGTGGAACAACGCCCTAGAGTGATGTCTAGGTTGCCCGGAACGTAGAAATCACCATTCCTTGCACACTGGTTGCAATTATTCGTTTTATACAGTGGAAAAACTGTTGTATTTATATTGTATTTTATGCTTCTGGCATTGACTTCTAAGGCCCTCACTATTCGATGTGGTGGAGGACGCACTAGAGTGAAGCCTAGGTTGCCAGGAACGTAGAAATGACCATTACTTTCACACTGGTTGCAATTATTCCTTTTATACGATGGAAAAAATGTTGCCTTTTTATTGTATTTTATGCTTCTGGCGTTGACTTCTAAGTCCCTAGCGATTCGATCTGGTGGAGCAACGCCCTAGAGTTAAGCGTAGGTTTCCCTGAACGTGGAAATGACCATAACTTTCACACTGGTTGCAATTATTCGTTTTATACAATGGAAAAACTGTTCTATTTATTTTGTATTTTATGCTTCGGGCGTTGACGTCTAAGGCCCTAACTATTCGATCTGGTGAAGCAACGCTCTAGAGTGAAGCCTAGGTTGCTCGGAACGTAGAAATGACCATTACCTTCACACTGCTTGCAATTATAAATTTTATACGATGGAAAAACTGTTGTATTTATTTTGTATTTGGTGCTTCTGTCGTTGACTTCTTAGGCCCTAAGTATTGGATCTGGTGGACCAACGCCCTAGAGTGAACCCTAGGTTGCCCGGAACGTGGTAATGACCATCACGTTCACATTTGTTGCAATTATTCCTGTTATACGATGGAAAAACTGTTCTATTTTTATTGTATTTTATGCTTCAGGCGGTGACTTCTAAGCCCGTAGCAAGTCGATGTGGTTGGGCAACGCCCTAGAGTGAAGCCTAGGTTGCCCGGAACGCAGAAATGGCCATTACTTTCACACTGGTTGCAATTATTCCAGTTATACGATGGAAAAAGTGTTACGTTGTTATTGTATTTTATGCTTCCGGCGTTGGCTTCTTAGGCCCTAACTATTCGACCTGGTGGAGCAACGCCCTAGTGTTAAGCCTAAGTTGCCCGGAACGTAGAAATGACCATAACTTTCACACTGGTTGCAATTATTCGATTTATACAATGGAAAAACTGTTCTATTTATTTTGTATTTTATGCTTCGGGCGTTGACTTCTAAGGCGCTAACTATTCGATTTGGTGGAGCAACGCCCTTGAGCGAAGCCTTATTTGCCCGGAACGTAGCACTGACCTGTACTTTCACACTGGTTGCAGTTATTCCTGATATACGATGGAAAAACTGTTGCATTTTTATTGTATTTTATGCTTCTGGCGTTGAATTCTAAGTCCCTAACTATGCGATCTGGTAGAGAAACGCCCTACAGTTAAGCCTAGGTTGCCCGGAACATAGAAATGACCTTTACTTTCACACTGTTTGCAAATATACATTATATGCGATGGAAAAACTGCTGCATCTATTTTGTATTTTATGCTTCTGGCGCTGACTTCTTAGGTCCTAACTATTGGATCTGGTGGAGCAACGCCCAGGCGTGAGGCCTAGGTAGCGCGGAACGTAGAAATGATCATAACTTTCACACTGGTTTGAATTATTCGTTTTATACAATGGAAAAACTGTTCTACTTATTTTGTATTTTATGCTTCGGGCGTTGACTTCTGAGGCCCTAACTATTCGATCTGGTGGGGCAACGCCCTAGAGCAAAACCTAGGTTGCCCGGAACGTAGAAATGACCATTACCTTCACGCTTGTTGCAATTATTCCTGTTATACGATGGACAAACTGTTGGATTTTGATTGTACTTTAGGCTTCTGGCGTTGACTTCTAAGGCCCTATGTATTGGATCTGGTGGAGCAATGCCTCAGAGTTAAGTCTAGGATGCCCGGAACGTAGAAATGTCCATTACTTTCACACTGGTTGCAATTATGCCAGCCATACGATGGTAAAACTGTTGTATTATTATTGTATTTTATGCTTCTGGCGTTGAATTCAAAGTCCCTAACTACTCGATCTGGTGGAACATGCCCTAGAGTTAAGCCTAGGTTGCCCGGAAAGTAGAAATGACCATAACTTTCACACCGTTTGCAATCATTCATTTTATACGATCTAAAAGCTGTTGCATTTATATTGTATTTTATGCTTCTGGAATTGACTTCTAAGGCCGTAGCTACTCGATGTGATGGAGCAACGCCAAGAGTGAAGCCTAGGTTGCCCGGAACGTAGAAATGACCAGTACTTTCACACTGGTTGCAGTTATTCCTGTTATACGAAGGAATAACTGCTCTATTTTTATTTTATTTTATGCTTATGGCATTGACTTCTAAGGCCCTAGCTATTCAATCTGGTGGAACAGCGCCCTAGGGTGAAGCCTAGGTTGCCCGGAACGTAGAAATGACCATATCTTTCAGACTGGTTGCAATTATTCCTGTTATGCGATGAAAAAAATGTTGTATTTTTATTGTATTTTATGCTTCAGGCGTTGACTTCTAAGGCCCTAACTATTCGATGTGGTGGAGCAACGCCCTAGAGCAAAACCTAGGTTGCCCGGAACGTAGAAATGACCATTAGCTTCACGCTTGTTGCAATTATTCCTGTTATACGATGGACAAACTGTTGGATTTTGATTGTACTTTATGCTTCTGGCGTTGACTTCTAAGTCCCTATGTATTCGATCTGGTGGAGCAATGCCTCAGAGTTAAGTCTAGGATGCCCGGAACGTAGAAATGGCCATTACTTTCACACTGGTTGCAATTATTCGTTTTATACGATGGAAAACCTGTTGTATTTATTTTGTATTTGGTCTTTCTGGCGTTGACTTCTTAAGCCCTAACTATTGAATGTGGTGGACCAACGCCCTAGAGTGAAGCCTAGGTTGCCCGGAACGTAGAAATGACCATATCTTTCAAACTGGTTGCAATTATGCCAGTTATACGATGGTAAAACTGTTGTATTTTTATTGTATTTTATGCGTATGGAGTTGCTTTCTAAGGCCCCAACAATTCGACCTGGTGGTGCAACGCCCTAGAGTGAAGTCTAGGTTGCACGGAACGTAGAAATACCCGTTTCTTTCACACTGGTTGTAATTATTCCTGTTATACGATGGAATAACTGCTCTATTTATTTTGTATTTCATGCTTCGGGCGTTGACTTCTAGGGGCCCTAACTATTCGATCTTGTGGAGCAACGCCCTAGAGTGATGCCTAGATTGCCCGAAACGTATAAATGACCATTACTTTCACACTGGTTGCAATTATTCGTTCTATACAATGGAAAAACTGTTCTGTTTATTTTGCATTTCATGCTTCGGGCGTTGACTTCTAAGGCCCTAACTATTCGATCTGGTGGAGCAACGCCCTAGAGCAAAACCTAGGTTGCCCGGAACGTAGAAATGACCATTACCTTCACGCTTGTTGCAATTATTCCTGTTATACGATGGACAAACTGTTGGAGTTTGATTGTACTTTATGCTTCTGGCGTTGACTTCTAATGCCCTATGTATTCGATCTGGTGGAGCAATGCCTCAGAGTTAAGTCTAGGATGCCCGGAACGTAGAAATGGCCATTACTTTCACACTGGTTGCAATTATTCGTTTTATACGATGGAAAAACTGTTGTACATATGTTGTATTTTATTCTTCTGGCGCTGAATTCTAAGTCCCTAGCTATTCGATCTGGTGGAGCAACGCCCTAGAGTGAAGCCTAGGTTTCCGGGAACACAGAAATGACCAGTACTTTCACACTGGTTGCAGTTATTCCTGTTAGACGATGGAAAAACTGTTGCATTTTTATTGTATTTTATGCTTCTGGCGTTGAATTCTAAGTCCCTAACTATGCGATCTGGTGGAGAAATGCCCTACAGTTAAGCCTAGGTTGCCCGGAACGTAGAAATGACCTTTACTTTCACACTGTTTGCAAATATACATTATATCCGATGGAAAAACTGTTGTATCTATTTTGTATTTTATGCTTCTGGCGCTGACTTCTTAGGTCCTAACTATTGGATCTGGTGGAGCAACACCCAGGGGTGAAGCCTAGGTTGCGCATAACGTAGAGATGATCATAACTTTCACACTGGTTTCAATTATTCGTTTTATACAATGGAAAAACTGTTCTATTTGTTTTGTATTTTATGCTTCGGGCGTTGACTTCTAAGGCCCTAACTATTCGATGTGGTGGAGCAACGCCCTAGAGCAAAACCTAGGTTGCCCGGAACGTAGAAATGACCATTACCTTCACGCTTGTTGCAATTATTCATGTTATACGATGGACAAAACTGTTGGATTTTGATTGTACTTTATGATTCTGGCGTTGACTTCTAAGGCCCAATGTATTGGATCTGATGGAGCAATGCCTCAGAGTTAAGTCTAGGATGCCCGGAACGTAGAAATGGCCATTTCTTTCACACTGGTTGCAATTATGCCAGTCATACGATGGTAAAACTGCTGTATTTTTATTGTATTTTATGCTTCTGGCGTTGTATTCAAAGTCCCTAACTACTCGATCTGGTGGAACATGCCCTACAGTTAAGCCTAGTTTGCCCGGAAAGTAGAAATGACCATAACTTTCACACCGTTTGCAATCATTCATTTTATACGATCTAAAACCTGTTGTATTTATTTTGTATTTGGTGCTTCTGGCGTTGACTTCTTAAGCCCTAACTATTGGATGTGGTGGACCAACGCCCTAGAGTGAAGCCTGTGTTGCCCGCAACGTAGAAATGACCATATCTTTCAAACTGGTTGCAATTATGCCAGTTATACGATGGTAAAACTGTTGTACTTATGTTGTATTTTATGTTTCTGGCGTTGACTTCTTAGGCCCTAGCTATTCGATGTGGTGGAGCAACGACCTAGAGTGAAGCCTAGGATGCCCGGAGCGCAGAAATGGCCATTACTTTCAGACTGGTTGTAATTATTCGTTTTATACGATGGAAAAACTGTTGTACTTATATTGTATTTTATGCTTCTGGCGCTGACTTCTTAGGTCCTAACTATTGGATCTGGCGGAGCAACGCCCAGGGGTGAAGCCTAGGTTGCCCGGAACGTGGTAATGACCATCACGTTCACATTTGTTGCAATTATTCCCGTTATACGATGAAAAACTGTTCTCTTTTTATTGTATTTTATGCTTCAGGCGGCGACTTCTAAGGCCGTAGCTAATCGATGTGGTGGGGCAACGCCCTAGAGTGAAGCCTAGGTTGCCCGGAACGCAGAAATGACCTGTACTTTCACACTGGTTGCAATTATTCCAGTTATACGATGGAAAAAGTGTTGCGTTTTTATTGTATTTTATGCTTCTGGCGTTCAATTCTAAGTCCCGAACTATGCGATCTGGTGGAGCAACGCCCTACAGTTAAGCCTAAGTTACCCGGAACGTAGAAATGACCTTTACTTTCACACTGTTTGCAAATATACATCATATACGATGTAAAAGCTGTTGTATTTATATTGTATTTTATGCTTCTGGCGTAGACTCCTTAGGCCCTAACTATTCGACATGGTGGAGCAATGCCCTAGAGTGAAGCCTAGGGTGCCAGGAACGTAGAAATGACCATCACTTTCACACCGGTTGCAATTATTCCTGTTATACATTGGAAAAACTGTTGCATTTTTATTGTATTTTATGCTTCTGGCGTTGTATTCAAAGTCTCTAACTATTTGATCTGGTGGAGCAACGCCCTGGAGTTAAGCCTAGGTTGCCCGGAAAGTAGAAATGACCATAACTTTCGCACTGGTTGCAATTATTCCTGTTATACGATGGAAAAACTGTTGTATTTTTATTGTAATTTATGCTTCCGGCGTTGACTTCTAAGTCCCTTGCTATTCGATCTGATGTAGCAACGCCCTAGAGCGAAACCTAGGTTGCCCGGAACGTAGAAATGACCTGTACCTTCACACCGGTTGCAATTATTCCAGTTATACGATGGAAAAAGTGTAGCGTTTTTATTGTATTTTATGCTTCTGGCGTTGTATTCAAAGTCCCTAACTATTCGATCTGGTGGAGCAACGCTCTAGAGTGAAGCCTAGATTGCCCAGAACGTAGAAATGACCATTACCTTCACACTGGATGCAGTTATTCCTGTTATACGATGGAAAAACTGTTGCATTTTTATTGTATTTTATGCCTCTGGCGTTTACTTCTAAGTCCCTAGCTATTCGATTTGGTGGAGCAAGGCACTAGAGCGAAGCCTAGGTTGCCCGGAACGTAGAAATGACCTGTACTTTCACAGTGGTTGCATTTACTCCTGTTATACTATGGAAAAGCTGTTGCATTTTTATTGTATTTTATGCTTCTGGCGTTAAATTCTAAGTCCCTAACTATGCTATCTGGTGCAGCAACGCCCTACAGTTAAGCCTAGGTGCCCGCAACGGAGAAATGACCATAACTTTCACACTGTTTGCAATCATTCATTTTATACGATGGAAAAGCTGTTGTATTTATATTGTATTTTATGCTTCTGGAGTTGACCTCTAAGGCCGTAGCTATTCGGTGTGGTGGAGCAACGCCCAAGAGTGAAACCTAGGTTGCCAGGAACGTAGAAATGACCATTACTTTCACGCTGGTTGCAAATATACATTATATACGATGGAAAAGCTGTTGTATTTATATTGTATTTTATGCTTCTGGCGTTGACTTCTTAGGCCCTAACTATTCGATCTGGTGGAACAACGCCCTAGAGTGAAGCCTAGGTTACCCGGAACATAGAAATGACCAGTACTTTCTCACTGGTTGCAATTATTCCTGTTATACGATGGAAAAACTGTTGTACTTATGTTGTATTTTATGCTTCTGGCGTTGAATTCTTTGTCCCTAACTATTCGATCTGGTGGAGCAACGCCCTAGAGTGATGCCTAGGTTACCCGGAACGTAGAAATAACCAGTACTTTCACACTGGTTGCAGTTATTCCTGTTATAGGATGGAAAAACTGTTTCATTTTTATTGTATTTTATGCTTCTGGCGTTGTATTCAAAATCCCTAACTATTCGATCTGGTGGAACAACACCCTGGAGTTAAGCCTAGGTTGCACGGAAAGTAGAAATGACCATAACTTTCACACTGTTTGCAATCATTCATTTTATGCGATGGAAAAGCTGTTGTATTTATATTGTATTGTATGCTTCTGGCGTAGACTTCTTAGGCCCTAACTATTCGATCTGGTGGAGCGACGCCCTAGAGTGAAGCCTAGGTTGCCCGGAACGTAGAAATGACCTTATCTTTCATACTGGTTGCAAGTATTCGTTTTATACGATGGACAAACTGTTGTAGTTATATTGTATTTTATGCTTAAGGCGTTGACGTCTTAGGCCCCAACTATTCGCTCTGGTGGAACAACGCCCTAGAGTGATGCCTAGGTTGCCCGGAACGTAGAAATCACCATTCCTTGCACACTGGTTGCAATTATTCGTTTTATACAGTGGAAAAACTGTTGTATTTATATTGTATTTTATGCTTCTGGCATTGACTTCCAAGGCCCTCACTATTCGATGTGGTGGAGGACGCACTAGAGTGAAGCCTAGGTTGCCCGGAACGTAGAAATGACCATAGCTTTCACACTGGTTGCAATTATTCCTGTTATACAAGGGAAAGACTGTTGTATTTATACTGTATATTATGCTTCGGGCGTTGACTTCTTAGGCCCTAGCTTTTCGATCTGGTGGAGCAACGCCCTAGTGTGAAGCCTAGGTTGCCCGGAACGTAGAAATGACCATTACCTTCACACTGCTTGCAATTATACATTTTATACGATGGAAAAACTGTTGTACATATGTTGTATTATATTCTTCTGGCGTTGAATTCTAAGTCCCTAACTATTCGATCTGGAGGAGCAACGCCCTAGAGTGAAGCCTAGGTTGCCCGGAACGTAGAAATGACCATTACCTTCACACTGTTTGCGATTATCCATTTTATACGATGGAAAAACTGTTGTACATACGGTGTATTATATTCTTCTGGCGCTGAATGCTAAGTCCCTAGCTATTCGATCTGGTGGAGCAACGCCCTAGAGTGAAGCCTAGGTTACCGGGAACATAGAAATGACCAGTACTTTCACACTGGTTGCAATTATTCCTTTTATACGATGGAAAAACTGTTGTATTTTTATTGTACTTTATGCTTCAGGCGTTGACTTCTAAGTCCCTACCTATTCGATCTGGTGGAGCAACGCCCTTAAGCGAAGCCTAGGTTGCCCAGAACGTAGAAATGACCTGTACTTTCACACTGGTTGCAATTACTCCTGTTATACTATGGAAAAACTGTTGCATTTTTATTGTATTTTATGCTTCTGGCGTTAAATTCTAAGTCCCTAACTATGCTATCTGGTGCAGCAACGCCCTACAGTTAAGCCTAGGTGCCCGGAACGGAGAAATGACCATAACTTTCACACTGTTTGCAATCATTCATTTTATACGATGGAAAAGCTGTTGTATTTATATTGTATTTTATGCTTCTGGAGTTGACTTCTAAGGCCGCAGCTATTCGATGTGATGGAGCAACGCCCAAGAGTGAAGCCCAGGTTGCCCGGAACGTAGAAATGACCATTACTTTCACACTGGTTGCAATTATTCCTTTTATACGATGGAAAAAATGTTGCCTTTTTATTGTATTTTATGCTTCTGGCGTTGACTTCTAAGTCCCTAGCGATTCGATCTGGTGGAGCAACGCCCTACAGTTAAGCCTAGGTTTCCCTGAACGTAGAAATGACCATAACTTTCACACTGGTTGCAATTATTCGTTTTATACAATGGAAAAACTGTTCTATTTATTTTGTATTTTATGCTTCGGGCGTTGACGTCTAAGGCCCTAACTATTCGATCTGGTGGAGCAACGCCCTGGAGTTAAGCCTAGGTTGCCCGGAACGTAGAAATGACCATAACTTTCACACTGGTTGCAATTATTCGTTTTATACGATGGAAAAACTGTTGTATTTATTTTGTATTTGGTGCTTCTGTCGTTGACTTCTTAGGCCCTAAGTATTGGATCTGGTGGACCAACGCCCTAGAGTGAACCCTAGGTTGCCCGGAACGTGGTAATGACCATCACGTTCACATTTGTTGCAATTATTCCTGTTATACGATGGAAAAACTGTTCTATTTTTATTGTATTTTATGCTTCAGGCGGTGACTTCTAAGCCCGTAGCAAATCGATGTGGTTGGGCAACGCCCTAGAGTGAAGCCTAGGTTGCCCGGAACGCAGAAATGGCCATTACTTTCACACTGGTTGCAATTATTCCAGTTATACGATGGAAAAAGTGTTGCGTTGTTATTGTATTTTATGCTTCTGGCGTTAAATTCTAAGTCCCGAACTATGCGATCTGGTGGAGCAACGCCCTACAGTTAAGCCTAGGTTACCCGGAACGTAGAAATGACCTTTACTTTCACACTGTTTGCAAATATACATCATATACGATGTAAAAGCTGTTGGATTTATATTGTATTTTATGCTTCTGGCGTTGGCTTCTTAGGCCCTAACTATTCGACCTGGTGGAGCAACGCCCTAGTGTTAAGCCTAAGTTGCCCGGAACGTAGAAATGACCATAACTTTCACACTGGTTGCAATTATTCGATTTATACAATGGAAAAACTGTTCTATTTATTTTGTATTTTATGCTTCGGGCGTTGACTTCTAAGGCGCTAACTATTCGATCTGGTGGAGCAACGCCCTTGAGCGAAGCCTAGGTTGCCCGGAACGTAGCACTGACCTGTACTTTCACACTGGTTGCAATTATTCCTGTTATACGATGGAAAAACTGTTGTACTTATGTTGTATTTTATGCTTCTAGCGTCGAGTTCTAAGATCCTAACTATTCCATCTGGTCGAGCAACGCCGTAGAGTGGAACCTAGGTTGCCCGGAACGTAGAAATGAGCGTTACTTTCACACTGTTTGCAAATATACATTATATACGATGGAAAAGCTGTTGTATTTATATTGTATTTTAAGCTTCTGGCGTTGACTTCTTAGGTCCTAACTCTTTGATCTGGTGGAGCACCGGCCTAGAGTGAAGCCTAGGTTGCCCGGAAGGTAGAAATGACCTGTACGTTCACACTGGTTGCAGTTATTCCTGATATACGATGGAAAAAGTGTTGCATTTTTATTGTATTTTATGCTTCTGGCGTCGAATTCTAAGTCCCTAACTATGCGATCTGGTAGAGAAACGCCCTACAGTTAAGCCTAGGTTGCCCCGAACGTAGAAATGACCTTTACCTTCACACTGTTTGCAAATATACATTATATGCGATGGAATAACTGCTGTATCTATTTTGTATTTTATGCTTCTGGCGCTGACTTCTTAGGTCCTAACTATTGGATCTGGTGGAGCAACGCCCAGGGGTGAAGCCTAGGTAGCGCGGAACGTAGAAATGATCATAACTTTCACACTGGTTTCAATTATTCGTTTTATACAATGGAAAAACTGTTCTGTTTATTTTGTATTTTATGCTTCGGGCGTTGACTTCTGAGGCCCTAACTATTCGATCTGGTGGAGCAACGCCCTAGAGCAAAACCTAGGTTGCCCGGAACGTAGAAATGACCATTACCTTCACGCTTGTTGCAATTATTCCTGTTATACGATGGACAAACTGTTGGATTTTGATTGTACTTTAGGCTTCTGGCGTTGACTTCTAAGGCCCTAACTATTCGATGTGGTGGAGCAACGCCCTAGAGCAAAACCTAGGTTGCCCGGAACGTAGAAATGACCATTACCTTCACGCTTGTTGCAATTATTCCTGTTATACGATGGACAAACTGTTGGAGTTTGATTGTACTTTATGCTTCTGGCGTTGACTTCTAAGGCCCTATGTATTCGATCTGGTGGAGAAATGCCTCAGAGTTAAGTCTAGGATGCCCGGAACGTAGAAATGGCCATTACTTTCACACTGGTTGCAATTATTCGTTTTATACGATGGAAAAACTGTTGTGCATATGTTGTATTTTATTCTTCTGGCGCTGAATTCTAAGTCCCTAGCTATTCGATCTGGTGGAGGAACGCCCTAGAGTGAAGCCTAGGTTTCCGGGAACACAGAAATGACCAGTACTTTCACACTGGTTGCAGTTATTCCTGTTAGACGATGGAAAAACTGTTGCATTTTTATTGTATTCTATGCTTCTGGCGTTGAATTCTAAGTCCCTAACTATGCGATCTGGTGGAGAAATGCCCTACAGTTAAGCCTAGGTTGCCCGGATCGTAGAAATGACCTTTACTTTCACACTGTTTGCAAGTATACATTATATCCGATGGAAAAACTGTTGTATCTATTTTGTATTTTATGCTTCTGGCGCTGACTTCTTAGGTCCTAACTATTGGATCTGGTGGAGCAACACCCAGGGGTGAAGCCTTGGTTGCGCAGAACGTAGAAATGATCATAACTTTCACACTGGTTTCAATTATTCGTTTTATACAATGGAAAAACTGTTCTATTTGTTGTGTATTTTATGCTTCGGGCGTTGACTTCTAAGGCCCTAACTATTCCATGTGGTGGAGCAACGCCCTAGAGCAAAACCTAGGTTGCCCGGAACGTAGAAATGACCATTACCTTCACGCTTGTTGCAATTATTCCTGTTATACGATGGACAAAACTGTTGGATTTTGATTGTACTTTATGATTCTGGCGTTGACTTCTAAGGCCCAATGTATTGGATCTGATGGAGCAATGCCTCAGAGTTAAGTCTAGGATGCCCGGAACGTAGATATGGCCATTACTTTCACACTGGTTGCAATTATGCCAGTCATACGATGGTAAAACTGTTGTATTTTTATTGTATTTTATGCTTCTGGCGTTGTATTCAAAGTCCCTAACTACTCGATCTGGTGGAACATGCCCTAGAGTTAAGCCTAGTTTGCCCGGAAAGTAGAAATGACCATAACTTTCACACCGTTTGCAATCATTCATTTTATACGATCTAAAACCTGTTGTATTTATTTTGTATTTGGTGCTTCTGGCGTTGACTTCTTAAGCCCTAACTATAGGATGTGGTGGACCAACGCCCTAGTGTGAAGCCTGTGTTGCCCGCAACGTAGAAATGACCATATGTTTCAAACTGGTTGCAATTATGCCAGTTATACGATGGTAAAACTGTTGTACTTATGTTGTATTTTATGCTTCTGGCGTTGACTTCTTAGGCCCTAGCTATTCGATGTGGTGGAGCAACGACCTAGAGTGAAGCCTAGGATGCCGGAGCGCAGAAATGGCCATTACTTTCAGACTGGTTGCAATTATTCGTTTTATACGATGGAAAAACTGTTGTACTTATATTGTATTTTATGCTTCTGGCGCTGACTTCTTAGGTCCTAACTATTGGATCTGGCGGAGCAACGCCCAGGGGTGAAGCCTAGGTTGCCCGGAACGTGGTAATGACCATCACGTTCACATTTGTTGCAATTATTCCCGTTATACGATGAAAAACTGTTCTATTTTTATTGTATTTTATGCTTCAGGCGGCGACTTCTAAGGCCGTAGCTAATCGATGTGGTGGGGCAACGCCCTAGAGTGAAGCCTAGGTTGCCCGGAACGCAGAAATGACCTGTACTTTCACACTGGTTGCAATTATTCCAGTTATACGATGGAAAAAGTGTTGCGTTTTTATTGTATTTTATGCTTCTGGCGTTCAATTCTAAGTCCGGAACTATGCGATCTGGTGGAGCAACGCCCTAGAGCGAAACCTAGGTTGCCCGGAACGTAGAAATGACCTGTACCTTCACACCGGTTGCAATTATTCCAGTTATACGATGGAAAAAGTGTAGCGTTTTTATTGTATTTTATGCTTCTGGCGATAAATTCTAAGTCCCGAACTATGCGTTCTGGTGTAGCAACGCCCTAGAGTGAAGCCTAGGTTGCCCGGAACGTAGAAATGGCCATTACTTTCACACTGGTTGCAATTATTCGTTTTATACGATGGAAAACCTGTTGTATTTATTTTGTATTTGGTGCTTCTGGCGTTGACTTCTTAAGCCCTAACTATTGGATGTGGTGGACCAACGGCCTAGAGTGAAGCCTGGGTTGCCCGGAACGTAGAAATGACCATATCTTTCAGACTGGTTGCAATTATGCCAGTTATACGATGGTAAAACTGTTGTATTTTTATTGTAATTTATGCGTGTGGAGTTGTTTTCTAAGGCCACAACTGTTCGACCTGGTGGAGCAACGCCCTAGAGTGAAGGCTAGGTTGCACGGAACGTAGAAATGCCCATTCCTTTCGCACTGGTTGTAATTATACATTTTATACGATGGAAAGACTGTGGTATTTTTATTGTATTTTATGCTTCTGGCGTTGACTTCTAAGTCCCTTGCTATTCGATCTGGTGGAGCAACGCCCTAGAGTGAAGCCTAGGTTGCCCCGAACGTAGAAGTAACCATTACTTCCACACTGTTTGCAATTATTCATTTTATACAATGGAAAAACTGTTGCATTTATATTGCACTTTATGCTTCTGGCGTTGACTTCTTAGGCCCTAGCTATTCGATCTGGTGGAAGAACGCCCTAGAGTGAAGCCTAGGTTGCCCGGAACGTAGAAATGACCATACCTTTCACACTGGTTGCAATTATTCCTGTTATACGGTGGAAAAACTGTTGTATTTTTATTGTAATTTATGCTTCTGGCGTTGACTTCTAAGTCCCTAGCTATTCGATCTGGTGGAGCAACGCCCTAGAGCGAAACCTAGGTTGCCCGGAACGTAGAAACGACCTGTACCTTCACACCGGTTGCAATTATTCCAGTTATACGATGGAAAAAGTGTAGCGTTTTTATTGTATTTTATGCTTCTGGCGATAAATTCTAAGTCCCGAACTATGCGTTCTGGTGTAGCAACGCCCTAGAGTGAAGCCTAGGTTGCCCGGAACGTAGAAATGGCCATTACTTTCACACTGGTTGCAATTATTCGTTTTATACGATGGAAAACCTGTTGTATTTATTTTGTATTTGGTGCTTCTGGCGTTGACTTCCTAAGCCCTAACTATTGGATGTGGTGGACCAACGCCCTAGAGTGAAGCCTGGGTTGCCCGGAACGTAGAAATGACCATATCTTTCAGACTGGTTGCAATTATGCCAGTTATACGATGGTAAAACTGTTGTATTTTTATTGTAATTTATGCGTGTGGAGTTGTTTTCTAAGGCCACAACTGTTCGACCTGGTGGAGCAACGCCCTAGAGTGAAGGCTAGGTTGCACGGAACGTAGAAATGCCCATTTCTTTCGCACTGGTTGTAATTATTCCTGTTATACAATGGAATAACTGCTCTATCTTTATTTTATTTTATGCTTCTGGCATTGACTTCTAAGGCCCTAGCTATTCGATCTGGTGGAGCAACGCCCTAGGGTGAAGCCTAGGTTCCCCGGAACGTAGAAATGACCATCACCTTCACTCTGGTTACAATTATTCCTGTTATACGATGGAAAAGCTGTTGTATCTTTATTGTATTTTATGCTTCTGTCGTTGACTTCCTGGGCCCTACCTATTAGATCTGGCGGACCAACGCCCTAGAGTGAAGCCTAGGTTGCCCGGGACGTGGAAATGACCATCACGTTCACATTTTTTGCAGTTATTCCCGTTATACGATGGAAAAACTGTTGTATTTTTATTGTATTTTATGTTTCGGGCGTTGACTTCTAAGGCCCTAGCTATTCGATATGGTGGAGCAACGCCCTAGAGTGAAGCCTAGGTCGCCCGAAACGTAGAAATGACCATTACTTTCACTCTGGTTGCAATTATTAATGCTATACGATGGAAAAACTGTTGTATCTATTTTGTTTTTTATGCTTCTGGCGCTGACTTCTTGGGTCCTAACTATTGGATCTGGCGGAGCAACGCCCAGGGGTGAAGCCTAGGTTGCCCGGAACGTAGAAATGACCAATACCTTCACATTGCTTGGAATTATGCATTTTATACGATGGAAAGACTGTGGTATTTTTTATTGTATTTTATGCTTCTGGCGTTGACTTCTAAGTCCCTTGCTATTCGATGTGGTGGAGCAACGCGCTAGAGTGAAGCCTAGGTTGACCCGAACGTAGAAGTAACCATTACTTCCACACTGTTTGCAATTATTCGTTTTATACAATGGAAAGACTGTTGCATTTATATTGCAGTTTATGCTTCTGGCGTTGAATTCTTAGGCCCTAGCTATTCGATCTGGTGGAAGAACGCCCTAGAGTGAAGCCTAGGTTGCCCGGAACGTAGAAATGACCATCACTTTCACACTGGTTGCATTTATTCCTGTTATACGATGGAAAAAGTGTAGCGTTTTTATTGTATTTTATGCTTCTGGCGATAAATTCTAAGTCCCGAACTATGCGTTCTGGTGGAACAACGCCCTAGAGTGAAGCCTAGGGTGGCAGGAACGTAGAAATGACCATCACTTTCACACTGGTTGCAATTATTCCTGTTATACAATGGAAAAAATGTTGCATTTTTATTGTATTTTATGCTTCTGGCGTTGTATACAAAGTCTCGATCTATTTGATCTGGTGGAGCAACGCCCTGGAGTTAAGCCTAGGTTGCCCGGAAAGTAGAAATGACCATAACTTTCACACTGTTTGCAATCATTCGATTTATGCAATGGAAAAGCTGTTGTATTTATATTGTATTTTATGCTTCTGGCGTTGACTTTTTAGGCCCTAACTATTCGACCTGGTGGAGCAACGCCCTACTGTTAAGCCTAGGTTTCCCGGAACGTAGAAATGACCATAACTTTCACACTGGCTGCTATTATTCGTTTTATACAATGGAAAAACTGTTGTATTTATTTTGTATTTTATGCTTGTGGCATTGATTTCTAAGATCCTAACTCTCCGATCTGGTGGAGCAATGCCTCAGAGTTAAGTCTAGGATGCCCGAAACGTCGAAATGATCATTACTTTCACGCTGGTTGCAATTATTCTTGTTATACGATGGAAATACTGTTGTATTTATTTTGCATTTTATGCCTCTGTCGTTGACTTCTAAGGCCATAGCTATTCGATGTGGACGAAAAACGCCCTAGAGAGAAGCCTATGTTGCCCGGAACGTAAAAATGACCATATCTTACACACTGGTTGCAATTATTCCTGCTATACGATGGAAAAACTGTTGTATTTATACTGTTTCTTATAGTTATGGCGTTGACTTCTAAGGCCGTAGCTATTCGATGTGGGGGAGCAATGCCCTAGAGTGAAGCCTAGGATGCCCGCAACGCAGAAATGACCATACCTTTCACACTGCTTGCAATT
This sequence comes from Calliopsis andreniformis, assembly GCF_051401765.1. Lineage (NCBI taxonomy): Eukaryota > Metazoa > Arthropoda > Insecta > Hymenoptera > Andrenidae > Calliopsis > Calliopsis andreniformis. The sequence continues at coordinate 24,026,826 of NW_027480422.1, forward strand.
ATTCCTGTTATACGATGGAAAAACTGTTGTATCTATTTTGTATTTTATGCTTCTGTAGTTGAGTTCTTAGGTACTAACTATTGGATCTGGTGGAGCAACGCCCTAGGGTGAAGCCTAGGTTGCCCGTATCGTTGAAATGACCATTACTTTCACACTGGTTGCAGTTATTCCTGTTATACGATGGACAACCTGTTGGATTTTTATTGTACTTTATGCTTCTGTCGCTGACTTCTTAGGCCCTAACTATTGGATCTGGTGGAGCAACGCCTAGGGTGAAGGCTATGTTGCCCGGAACGTAGAAATGACCATGACCTTCATACTGATTGCAATTATTCGTTTTATACGATGGAAAAACTGTTGCATTTATATTGCAGTTTATGCTTCTGGCGTTGACTTCCTAAGCCCTAACTAATCGATCTGGTTGAAGAACGCCCTAGAGTGAAGCCTAGGTTGCCCGGAACGTAGAAATGACCATCACTTTCACACTGGTTGCAATTATTCCTGTTATACGATGGAAAAACTGTTGTATCTATTTTGAATTTTATGCTTCTGGCGTTGACTTCATAGGTCCTAACTATTGGATCTGGTGGCGGAACGCCCTCTGGTGAAGCCCAGGTTGACCGGAACGTAGAAATGGCCATAACTTTCATACTGATTGCAATTATTCATATTATACGATGGAAAATCTGTTGTTTTTATATTGTATTTTAACCTTCTGGCGTTGACTTCTAAGGGCGCAGCTATTCGATGTGGTGCAGCAACGCCCTGGAGTGAAGCGTAGGTTGCCCGGAACGTAGAAATGACCATTACTTTCACTCTGGTTGCAATTATTCCTGTTATACGATGGACAATCTGTTGTATTTATATTGTATTTTAACCTTCTGGCGTTGACTTCTAAGGCCGTAGCTATTCGATGTGGTGCAGCAACGCCCTGGCGTGAAGCCTAGGTTGCCTGGATCGTAGAAATGACCATATCTTTCACGCTGGTTGCAATTATTCCTGTTATACAATGGAAAAACTGTTGCATTTTTATTGTATTTTATGCTTCTGGCGTTGTATACAAAGTCTCGATCTATTTGATCTCGTGGAGCAACGCCCTGGAGTTAAGCCTAGGTTGCCCGGAAAGTAGAAATGACCATAACTTTCACACTGTTTGCAATCATTCGTTTTATGCAATGGAAAAGCTGTTGTATTTATATTGTATTTTATGCTTCTGGAGTTGACTTCTAAGGCCGCAGCTATTCGATGTGATGGAGCAACGCCCAATAGTGAAGCCTAGGTTGCCCGGAACGTAGAAATGACCATTACTTTCACACTGGTTGCAATTATTCATTTTATACGATGGAAAAACTGTTGTATTTATTTTGTATTTTATGCTTCTGGCGTTTATTTCTAAGATCCTAACTCTTCGGTCTGGTGGAGCAATGCCTCAGAGATAAGTCTAGGATGCCCGAAACGTCGAAATGATCATTACTTTCACGCTGGTTGCAATTATTCTTGTTATACGATGGAAAAACTGTTGTATTTATTTTGCATTTTATGCCTCTGTCGTTGACTTCTAAGGCCATAGCTATTCGATGTGGTCGAAAAACACCCTAGAGTGAAGCCTATGTTGCCCGGAACGTAAAAATGACCATATCTTACACACTGGTTGCAATTATTCCTGTTATACGATGGAAAAACTGTTGTATTTATACTGTTTTTTATAGTTATGGCGTTGACTTCTAAGGCCGTAGCTATTCGATGTGGGGGAGCAATGCCCAAGAGTGAAGCCTGGGATGCCCGCAACGCAGAAATGTCCATATCTTTCACACTGGTGCAATTATTCCTGTTATACGATGGAAAAACTGTTGTATCTATTTTGTATTTCATGCTTCTGTAGTTGAGTTCTTAGGTACTAACTATTGGATCTGGTGGAGCAACGCCCTCGGGTGAAGCCTAGGTTGCCCGGAACGTAGAAATGACCATAACTTTCATACTCATTGCAATTATTCGTTTTATACGATGGAAAAGCTGTTGTATTTATATTGTATTTTAACCTTCTGGCGTTGACTTGTAAGGCCGCAGCTATTCGATGTGGAGCAGCAACGCCCTAGAGTGAAGCCTAGGTTGCCCGTATCGTTGAAATGACCATTACTTTCACACTGGTTGCAGTTATTCCTGTTATACGATGGGCAAACTGTTAGATTTTTATTGTACTTTATGCTTCTGGCGTTGACTTCTTAGGCCCTAACTATTGGATCTGGTGGAGCAACGCCTAGGGTGAAGGCTATGTTGCCCGGAACGTAGAAATGACCATAACCTTCATACTGATTGCAATTATTCGTTTTATACGATGGAAAATCTGTCGTACTTATATTGTATGTAATGCCTCTGGCGTTGACTCCCAAGGCCGTAGCTATTCGATGTGGTGGAGCAACGCCCTAGAGTGAAGCCTAGGTTGCCCCGAACGTAGAAGTAACCATTACTTCCACACTGTTTGCAATTATTCATTTTATACAATGGAAAAACTGTTGCATTTATATTGCAGTTTATGCTTCTGGCGTTGACTTGTTAGGCCCTAACTATTCGATCTGGTGGAAGAACGCCCTAGAGTGAAGCCTAGGTTGCCCGGAACGTAGAAATGGCCATTAGTTTCACACTGGTTGCAATTATTCATGCTATACGATGGAAAAACTGTTGTATCTATATTGTATTTTATGCTTCTGGCGCTGACTTCTTGAGTCCTAACTATTGGATCTGGCGGAGCAACGCCCAGGGGTGAAGCCTAGGTTGCCCGGAACGTAGAAATGACCATTACCTTCACATTGCTTGCAATTATACATTTTATACGATGGAAAGACTGTGGTATTTTTATTGTATTTTATGCTTCTGGCGTTGACTTCTAAGTCCCTTGCTATTCGATCTGGTGGAGCAACGCCCTAGAGTGAAGCCTAGGTTGCCCCGAACGTAGACGTAACCATTACTTCCACACTGTTTGCAATTATTCATTTTATACAATGGAAAAACTGTTGCATTTATATTGCAGTTTATGCTTCTGGCGTTGACTTCTTAGGCCCTAGCTATTCGATCTGGTGGAAGAACGCCCTAGAGTGAAGCCTAGGTTGCCGGAACGTAGAAATGACCATCACTTTCACACTGGTTGCAATTATTCCTGTTATACGATGGAAAAAGTGTAGCGTTTTTATTGTATTTTATGCTTCTGGCGATAAATTCTAAGTCCCGAACTATGCGTTCTGGTGGAACAACGCCCTAGAGTGAAGCCTAGGGTGGCAGGAACGTAGAAATGACCATCACTTTCACACTGGTTGCAATTATTCCTGTTATACAATGGAAAAACTGTTGCATTTTTATTGTATTTTATGCTTCTGGCGTTGTATACAAAGTCTCGATCTATTTGATCTCGTGGAGCAACGCCCTGGAGTTAAGCCTAGGTTGCCCGGAAAGTAGAAATGACCATAACTTTCACACTGTTTGCAATCATTCGTTTTATGCAATGGAAAAGCTGTTGTATTTATATTGTATTTTATGCTTCTGGAGTTGACTTCTAAGGCCGCAGCTATTCGATGTGATGGAGCAACGCCCAATAGTGAAGCCTAGGTTGCCCGGAACGTAGAAATGACCATAGCTATCACACTGGTTGCAATTATCCGTTTTATACGATGGAAAAACTGTTGTACATATATCGTATTTTATGCTTCTGGCGTTGAATTCTTAGGCCCTAACTATTCGATCTGGTGGAGCAACGCCCTACAGTTAAGCCTAGGTTGCCCGGAACGTAGAAATGACCATAACTTCCACACTGGTTGCAATTATTCGTTTTATACAATGGAAAAACTGTTCTATTTATTTTGTATTTTATGCTTCGGGCGCTGACTTCTAAGGGCCTAACTATTCGATCGGGTGGAGCAACGCTCTAGCGTGAAGCCTAGGTTGCCCGGAACGTAGAAATGACCATATCTATCACACTGGTTGCAATTATTCCTGTTATACAAGGGAAAAACTGTTGTATTTATATTGTATATTATGCTTCTGGAGTTGTCTTGTTAGGCCCTAGCTATTCGATCTGGTGGAGCAACGCCCTAGAGTGAAGGCTAGATTGCCCGGAACGTAGAAATGACCATTACCTTCACACTGTTTGCGATTATCCATTTTATACGATGGAAAAACTGTTGTACATACGGTGTATTATATTCTTCTGGCGCTGAATTCTAAGTCCCTAGCTATTCGATCTGGTGGAGCAACGCCCTAGAGTGAAGCCTAGTTTGCCAGGGACGTAGAAATGACCATATCTTTCACACTGCTTGCAATTATTCCAGTTATACTGTGGAAAAGCCGTTGTGTTTATATTGTATTTAATGCATCTGGCGTTGACTTCTAAGGCCATAGCTATTCGATGTGGTCGAGCAACGCCCTAGAGTGAAGCCTAGGTTGCCCGGAACGTAGAAATGACCATATCTTACACACTGGTTGCAATTATTCCTGTTATACGATGGAAAAGCTGTTATATTTGTATTGTATTTTATGCTTCTGGCGTAGACTTCTTAGGCCCTAGCTATTCGATCTGGTGGAACGACGCCCTAGAGTGAAGCCTAGGTTGCCCGGAACGTAGAAATGAACTTATCTTTCACACTGGTTGCAAGTATTCGTTTTATACGATGGACAAACTGTTGTAGTTATATTGTATTTTATGCTTAAGGCGTTGACCTCTTAGGCCCCAACTATTCGCTCTGGTGGAACAACGCCCTAGAGTGATGCCTAGGTTGCCCGGAACGTAGAAATCACCATTCCTTGCACACTGGTTGCAATTATTCGTTTTATACAGTGGAAAAACTGTTGTATTTATATTGTATTTTATGCTTCTGGCATTGACTTCTAAGGCCCTCACTATTCGATGTGGTGGAGGACGCACTAGAGTGAAGCCTAGGTTGCCCGGAACGTAGAAATGACGATAGCTTTCACACTGGTTGCAATTATTCCTGTTATACAAGGGAAAAACTGTTGTATTTATACTGTATATTATGCTTCGTTGTTGACTTCTTAGGCCCTAGCTATTCGATCTGGTGGAGCAACGCCCTAGTGTGAAGCCTAGGTTGCCCGGAACGTAGAAATTACCATTACCTTCACACTGCTTGCAATTATACATTTTATACGATGGAAAAACTGTTGTACATATGTTGTATTATATTCTTCTGGCGTTGTATTCTAAGTCCCTAACTATTCGGTCTGGAGGAGCAACGCCCTAGGGTGAAGCCTAGGTTGCCCCGAACGTAGAAATGACCGTTACTTTCACAATGTTTGCAAATATACATTATATACGATGGAAAAGCTGTTGTATTTATATTGTATTATATGCTTCTGGCGTTGACTTCTTACGCCCTAACTATTTGATCTGGTGGAGCACCGCCCTGTAGTGAAGCCTAGGTTGCCCTGAACGTAGAAATGACCATAAATTTCACACTGGTTGCAATTATTCGTTTTATACAATGGAAAAACTGTTCTATTTGTCTTGTATTTTATGCTTCGGGCGTTGACGTCTAAGGCCCTAACTATTCGATCTGGTGAAGCAACGCCCTAGAGTGAAGCCTAGATGGCCCGGAACGCAGAAATCACCATTACTTCCACGCTGTTTGCAATTATTCATATTATACAGTGGAAAAACTGTTGTATTTATATTATATTTTATGCTTCGAGCGCTGACTTCTAAGGGCCTAATTATTCGATCGGGTGGAGCAACGCTCTAGCGTGAAGCCTAGGTTGCCCGGAACGTAGAAATGACCATATCTATCACACTGGTTGCAATTATTCCTGTTATACAAGGGAAAAACTGTTGTATTTATATTGTATATTATGCTTCTGGAGTTGACTTGTTAGGCCCTAGCTATTCGATCTGGTGGAGCAACGCCCTAGAGTGAAGGCTAGATTGCCCGGAACGTAGAAATGACCATTACCTTCACACTGTTTGCGATTATCCATTTTATACGATGGAAAAACTGTTGTACATACGGTGTATTATATTCTTCTGGCGCTGAATTCTAAGTCCCTAGCTATTCGATCTGGTGGAGCAACGCCCTAGAGTGAAGCCTAGTTTGCCAGGGACGTAGAAATGACCATATCTTTCACACTGCTTGCAATTATTCCAGTTATACTGTGGAAAAGCCGTTGTGTTTATATTGTATTTAATGCATCTGGCGTTGACTTCTAAGGCCATAGCTATTCGATGTGGTCGAGCAACGCCCTAGAGTGAAGCCTAGGTTGCCCGGAACGTAGAAATGGCCATTACTTTCACGCTGGTTGCAAATATACATTATATACGATGGAAAAGCTGTTGTATTTATATTGTATTTTATGCTTCTGGCGTTGACTTCTTAGGCCCTAACTATTCGATCTGGTGGAACAACGCCCTAGAGTGAAGCCTAGGTTACCCGGAACATAGAAATGACCAGTACTTTCTCACTGGTTGCAATTATTCCTGTTATACGATGGAAAAACTGTTGTACTTATGTTGTATTTTATGCTTCTGGCGTTGAATTCTTTGTCCCTAACTATTCGATCTGGTGGAGCAACGCCCTAGAGTGATGCCTAGGTTACCCGGAACGTAGAAATAACCAGTACTTTCACACTGGTTGCAGTTATTCCTGTTATAGGATGGAAAAACTGTTTCATTTTTATTGTATTTTATGCTTCTGGCGTTGTATTCAAAATCCCTAACTATTCGATCTGGTGGAACAACACCCTGGAGTTAAGCCTAGGTTGCACGGAAAGTAGAAATGACCATAACTTTCACACTGTTTGCAATCATTCATTTTATGCGATGGAAAAGCTGTTGTATTTATATTGTATTGTATGCTTCTGGCGTTGACTTCTTACGCCCTAACTATTCGATCTGGTGGAACACCGCCCTGTAGTGAAGCCTAGGTTGCCCTGAGCGTAGAAATGACCATAACTTTCACACTGGTTGCAATTATTCGTTTTATACAATGGAAAAACTGTTGTATTTATATTGTATATTATGCTTCTGGCGTTGACTTCTTAGGCCCTAGCTATTCGATCTGGTGGAGCAACGCCCTAGAGTGAAGCCTAGATTGCCCGGAACGTAGAAATGACCATTACCTTCACACTGTTTGCGATTATCCATTTTATACGATGGTAAAACTGTTGTACTTATGTTGTATTTTATTCTGCTGGCGTTGAATTCTAAGTCCCTAGCTATTCGATCTAGTGGAGCAACGCCCTAGAGTGAAGCCTAGGTTACCCGGAACGTAGAAATAACCAGTACTTTCACACTGGTTGCAGTTATTCCTGTTATAGGATGGAAAAACTGTTGCATTTTTATTGTATTTTATGCTTCTGGCGTTGTATTCAAAGTCGCTAACTATTCGATCTGGTGGAGCAACGCTCTAGAGTGAAGCCTAGGTTGCCCGGAACGTAGAAATGACCTGTACTTTCACAGTGGTTGCAATTACTCCTGTTATACTATGGAAAAACTGTTGCATTTTTATTGTATTTTATGCTTCTGGCGTTAAATTCTAAGTGCCTAACTATGCTATCTGGTGCAGGAACGCCCTACAGTTAAGCCTAGGTGCCCGGAACGGAGAAATGACCATAACCTTCACACAGTTTGCAATCATTCATTTTATACGATGGAAAAGCTGTTGTATTTATATTGTATTTTATGCTTCTGGAGTTGACCTCTAAGGCCGTAGCTATTCGGTGTGGTGGAGCAACGCCCAAGAGTGAAACCTAGGTTGCCAGGAACGTAGAAATGACCATTACTTTCACACTGTTTGCAATTATACCTTTTATACGATGGAAAAACTGTTGTATTTTTATTGTATTTTATCTTCTGGCGTTGAATTGTAAGTCCCTAGCCATTCGATCTGGTGGAGCAACGCCCTGGAGTTAAGCCAAGGTTGCCCGGAACGTAGAAATGACCATAACTTTAACACTGGTTGCAATTATTCGTTTTATACAATGAAAAAACTGTTTTATTTATTTTGTATTTCATGATTCGGGCGTTGACTTCTAAGGCCCTAACTATTCGATCTGGTGGAGCAACGTCCAACAGTTAAGCCTAGGTTGTCCGGAACGTAGAAATGACCTTTTCTTTCACACTGTTTCAAATATACATTATATACGATGGAAAAGCTGTTGTATTTATATTGCATTTTATGCTTCTGGCGTTGACTTCTTGGGCCCTAACTATTCGATCTGGTGGAACAACGCCCTAGAGTGAAGCCTAGGTTGCCGGAACGTAGAAATGACCTTTACTTTTACACTGTTTGCAAATATACATTATATACGGTGGAAAAGCTGTTGTATTTATATTGTATTTCATGCTTCTGGCGTTGTCTTCTTAGGACCTAACTATTCGATCTGGTGGAGCAATGCTCTAGAGTAAAGCCTAGGTTGCCCGAAACGTAGAAATGACCATTACCTTCACACTGCTTGCAATTATACATTTTATACGATGGAAAAACTGTTATACTTATGTTGTACTTTATTCTTCTGGCGTTGAATTCTAAGTCCCTAGCTATTCGGTCTGGTGGAGCAACACCCTAGAGTGAAGCCTAGGTTACCCGGAACATAGAAATGACCAGTACTTTCACACTGGTTGTAGCTTTCCTGTTATACGATGGAAATACTGTTTCATTTTTATTGTATTTTATGGATCTGGCGTTGTATTCAAAATCCCTAACTATTCGATCTGGTGGAACAACGCCCTGGAGTTAAGCCTAGGTTGCGCGGAAAGTAGAAATGACCATAACTTTCACACTGTTTGCAATCATTCATTTTATGCGATGGAAAAGCTGTTGTATTTATATTGTATTTTATGCTTCTGGAGTTGACCTCTAAGGCCGCAGCTATTCGATGTGATGGAGCAACGCCCAAGAGTGAAGCCCAGGTTGCCCGGAACGTAGAAATGACCATTACTTTCACACTGGTTGCAATTATTCCTTTTATACGATGGAAAAACTGTTGTATTTTTATTGTACTTTATGCTTCTGGCGTGACTTCTAGGTCCCTAGTTATTCGATCTGGTGGAGCAACGCCCTTAAGCGAAGCCTAGGTTGCCCAGAACGTAGAAATGACCTGTACTTTCACACTGGTTGCAATTATTCCTTTTATACGATGGAAAAACTGTTGTATTTTTATTGTACTTTATGCTTCTGGCGTGACTTCTAGGTCCCTAGTTATTCGATCTGGTGGAGCAACGCCGTACAGTTACGCACAGGTTGCCCGGAACGAAGGAATGACCATTACTTTCACACGGGTTGCAATTATTCCTGTTATACGATCGAAAAGCTGTTATATTTGTATTGTATTTTATGCTTCTGGCGTAGACTTCTTAGGCCCTAACTATTCGATCTGGTGGAACGACGCCCTAGAGTGAAGCCTAGGTTGCCCGGAACATAGAAATGACCTTATCTTTCATACTGGTTGCAAGTATTCGTTTTATACGATGGACAAACTGTTGTAGTTATATTGTATTTTATGCTTAAGGCGTTGACGTCTTAGGCCCCAACTATTCGCTCTGGTGGAACAACGCCCTAGAGTGATGCCTAGGTTGCCCGGAACGTAGAAATCACCATTCCTTGCACACTGGTTGCAATTATTCGTTTTATACAGTGGAAAAACTGTTGTATTTATATTGTATTTTATGCTTCTGGCATTGACTTCTAAAGCCCTCACTATTCGATGTGGTGGAGGACGCACTAGAGTGAAGCCTAGGTTGCCCGGAACGTAGAAATGACCATAGCTTTCACACTGGTTGCAATTATTCCTGTTATACAAGGGAAAGACTGTTGTATTTATACTGTATATTATGCTTCGGGCGTTGACTTCTTAGGCCCTAGCTATTCGATCTGGTGGAGCAACGCCCTAGTGTGAAGCCTAGGTTGCCCGGAACGTAGAAATGACCATTACCTTCACACTGCTTGCAATTATACATTTTATACGATGGAAAAACTGTTGTACATATGTTGTATTATATTCTTCTGGTGTTGAATTCTAAGTCCCTAACTATTCGATCTGGAGGAGCAACGCCCTAGAGTGAAGCCTAGGTTGCCCCGAACGTAGAAATGACCGCTACTTTCACAATGTTTGCAAATATACATTATATACGATGGAAAAGCTGTTGTATTTATATTGTATTATATGCTTCTGGCGTTGACTTCTTACGCCCTAACTATTTGATCTGGTGGAGCACCGCCCTGTAGTGAAGCCTAGGTTGCCCTGAACGTAGAAATGACCATTACCTTCACACTGTTTGCGATTATCCATTTTATACGATGGAAAAACTGTTGTACATACGGTGTATTATATTCTTCTGGCGCTGAATTCTAATTCCCTAGCTATTCGATCTGGTGGAGCAACGCCCTAGAGTGAAGCCTTGGTTACCGGGAACATAGAAATGACCAGTACTTTCACACTGGTTGCAGTTATTCCTGTTATACGATGGAAAAACTGTTGCATTTTTATTGTATTTTATGCCTCTAGCGTTTCCTTCTAAGTCCCTAGCTATTCGATCTGGTGGAGCAAGGCCCTAGAGCGAAGCCTTGGTTGCCCGGAACGTAGAAATGACCTGTACTTTCACACTGGTTGCAATTACTCTTGTTATACTATGGAAACACTGTTGCATTTTTATTGTATTTTATGCTTCTGGCGTTAAATTCTAAGTCCCTAACTATGCTATCTGATGCAGCAACGCCCTACAGTTAAGCCTAGATGCCCGGAACGGAGAAATGACCACAACTTTCACACTGTTTGCAATCATTCATTTTATACGATGGAAAACTGTTGTATTTATATTGTATTTTATGCTTCTGGAGTTGACTTCTAAGTCCGTAGCTATTCGGTGTGGTGGAGCAACGCCCAAGAGAGAAACCTAGGATGCCAGGAACGTAGAAATGACCATTACTTTCACACTGGTTGCAATTATTCCTTTTATACGATGGAAAAAATGTTGCCTTTTTATTGTATTTTATGCTTCTGGCGTTGATTTCTAAGTCCCTAGCGATTCGATCTGGTGGAGCAACGCCCTACAGTTAAGCCTAGGTTTCCCTGAACGTAGAAATGGCCATAACTTTCACACTGGTTGCAATTATTCGTTTTATACAATGGAAAAACTGTTCTATTTATTTTGTATTTTATGCTTCGGGCGTTGACGTCTAAGGCCCTAACTATTCGATCTGGTGGAGCAACGCCCTGGAGTTAAGCCTAGGTTGCCCGGAACGTAGAAATGACCATAACTTTCACACTGGTTGCAATTATTCGTTTTATACGATGGAAAAACTGTTGTATTTATTTTGTATTTGGTGCTTCTGTCGTTGACTTCTTAGGCCCTAAGTATTGGATCTGGTGGACCAACGCCCTAGAGTGAACCCTAGGTTGCCCGGAACGTGGTAATGACCATCACGTTCACATTTGTTGCAATTATTCCTGTTATACGATGGAAAAACTGTTCTATTTTTATTGTATTTTATGCTTCAGGCGGTGACTTCTAAGCCCGTAGCAAATCGATGTGGTTGGGCAACGCCCTAGAGTGAAGCCTAGGTTGCCCGGAACGCAGAAATGGCCATTACTTTCACACTGGTTGCAATTATTCCAGTTATACGATGGAAAAAGTGTTGCGTTGTTATTGTATTTTATGCTTCTGGCGTTAAATTCTAAGTCCCGAACTATGCGATCTGGTGGAGCAACGCCCTACAGTTAAGCCTAGGTTACCCGGAACGTAGAAATGACCTTTACTTTCACACTGTTTGCAAATATACATCATATACGATGTAAAAGCTGTTGGATTTATATTGTATTTTATGCTTCTGGCGTTGGCTTCTTAGGCCCTAACTATTCGACCTGGTGGAGCAACGCCCTAGTGTTAAGCCTAAGTTGCCCGGAACGTAGAAATGACCATAACTTTCACACTGGTTGCAATTATTCGATTTATACAATGGAAAAACTGTTCTATCTATTTTGTATTTTATGCTTCGGGCGTTGACTTCTAAGGCGCTAACTATTCGATCTGGTGGAGCAACGCCCTTGAGCGAAGCCTAGGTTGCCCGGAACGTAGCACTGACCTGTACTTTCACACTGGTTGCAATTATTCCTGTTATACGATGGAAAAACTGTTGTACTTATGTTGTATTTTATGCTTCTGGCGTCGAGTTCTAAGATCCTAACTATTCCATCTGGTGGAGCAACGCCGTAGAGTGGAACCTAGGTTGCCCGGAACGTAGAAATGAGCGTTACTTTCACACTGTTTGCAAATATACATTATATACGATGGAAAAGCTGTTGTATTTATATTGTATTTTAAGCTTCTGGCGTTGACTTCTTAGGCCCTAACTATTTGATCGGGTGTAGCACCGCCCTGTAATGAAGCCTAGGCTGCCCGGAACGTAGAAATGAACGTTACTTTCACACTGTTTGCAAATATACATTATATACGATGGAAAAGCTGTTGTATTTATATTGTATTTTATGCTCCTGGCGTTGACTTCTTAGGTCCTAACTATTTGATCTGGTGGAGCACCGGCCTAGAGTGAAGCCTAGGTTGCCCGGAAGGTAGAAATGACCTGTACGTTCACACTGGTTGCAGTTATTCCTGATATACGATGGAAAAACTGTTGCATTTTTATTGTATTTTATGCTTCTGGCGTCGAATTCTAAGTCCCTAACTATGCGATCTGGTAGAGAAACGCCCTACAGTTAAGCCTAGGTTGCCCCGAACGTAGAAATGACCTTTACTTTCACACTGTTTGCAAATATACATTATATGCGATGGAATAACTGCTGTATCTATTTTGTATTTTATGCTTCTGGCGCTGACTTCTTAGGTCCTAACTATTGGATCTGGTGGAGCAACGCCCAGGGGTGAAGCCTAGGTAGCGCGGAACGTAGAAATGATCATAACTTTCACACTGGTTTCAATTATTCGTTTTATACAATGGAAAAACTGTTCTGTTTATTTTGTATTTTATGCTTCGGGCGTTGACTTCTGAGGCCCTAACTATTCGATCTGGTGGAGCAACGCCCTAGAGCAAAACCTAGGTTGCCCGGAAGGTAGAAATGACCATTACCTTCACGCTTGTTGCAATTATTCCTGTTATACGATGGACAAACTGTTGGAGTTTGATTGTACTTTATGCTTCTGGCGTTGACTTCTAAGGCCCTATGTATTCGATCTGGTGGAGCAATGCCTCAGAGTTAAGTCTAGGATGCCCGGAACGTAGAAACGGCCATTACTTTCACACTGGTTGCAATTATTCGTTTTATACGATGGAAAAACTGTTGTACATATGTTGTATTTTATTCTTCTGGCGCTGAATTCTAAGTCCCTAGCTATTCGATCTGGTGGAGGAACGCCCTAGAGTGAAGCCTAGGTTTCCGGGAACACAGAAATGACCAGTACTTTCACACTGGTTGCAGTTATTCCTGTTAGACGATGGAAAAACTGTTGCATTTTTATTGTATTTTATGCTTCTGGCGTTGAATTCTAAGTCCCTAACTATGCGATCTGGTGGAGAAATGCCCTACAGTTAAGCCTAGGTTGCCCGGAACGTAGAAATGACCTTTACTTTCACACTGTTTGCAAGTATACATTATATCCGATGAAAAAACTGTTGTATCTATTTTGTATTTTATGCTTCTGGCGCTGACTTCTTAGGTCCTAACTATTGGATCTGGTGGAGCAACACCCAGGGGTGAAGCCTTGGTTGCGCAGAACGTAGAAATGATCATAACTTTCACACTGGTTTCAATTATTCGTTTTATACAATGGAAAAACTGTTCTATTTGTTTTGTATTTTATGCTTCGGGCGTTGACTTCTAAGGCCGCAGCTATTCGATGTGATGGAGCAACGCCCAATAGTGAAGCCTAGGTTGCCCGGAACGTAGAAATGACCATTACTTTCACACTGGTTGCAATTATTCATTTTATACGATGGAAAAACTGTTGTATTTATTTTGTATTTTATGCTTCTGGCGTTTATTTCTAAGATCCTAACTCTTCGGTCTGGTGGAGCAATGCCTCAGAGATAAGTCTAGGATGCCCGAAACGTCGAAATGATCATTACTTTCACGCTGGTTGCAATTATTCTTGTTATACGATGGAAAAACTGTTGTATTTATTTTGCATTTTATGCCTCTGTCGTTGACTTCTAAGGCCATAGCTATTCGATGTGGTCGAAAAACGCCCTAGAGTGAAGCCTATGTTGCCCGGAACGTAAAAATGACCATATCTTACACACTGGTTGCAATTATTCCTGTTATACGATGGAAAAACTGTTGTATTTATACTGTTTTTTATAGTTATGGCGTTGACTTCTAAGGCCGTAGCTATTCGATGTGGGGGAGCAATGCCCAAGAGTGAAGCCTGGGATGCCCGCAACGCAGAAATGTCCATATCTTTCACACTGGTGCAATTATTCCTGTTATACGATGGAAAAACTGTTGTATCTATTTTGTATTTCATGCTTCTGTAGTTGAGTTCTTAGGTACTAACTACTGGATCTGGTGGAGCAACGCCCTCGGGTGAAGCCTAGGTTGCCCGGAACGTAGAAATGACCATAACTTTCATACTCATTGCAATTATTCGTTTTATACGATGGAAAAGCTGTTGTATTTATGTTGTATTTTAACCTTCTGGCGTTGACTTGTAAGGCCGCAGCTATTCGATGTGGAGCAGCAACGCCCTAGAGTGAAGCCTAGGTTGCCCGTATCGTTGAAATGACCATTACTTTCACACTGGTTGCAGTTATTCCTGTTATACGATGGGCAAACTGTTAGATTTTTATTGTACTTTATGCTTCTGGCGTTGACTTTTTAGGCCCTAACTATTGGATCTGGTGGAGCAACGCCTAGGGTGAAGGCTATGTTGCCCGGAACGTAGAAATGACCATAACCTTCATACTGATTGCAATTATTCGTTTTATACGATGGAAAATCTGTCGTACTTATATTGTATGTAATGCCTCTGGCGTTGACTCCCAAGGCCGTAGCTATTCGATGTGGTGGAGCAACGCCCTAGAGTGAAGCCTAGGTTGCCCCGAACGTAGAAGTAACCATTACTTCCACACTGTTTGCAATTATTCATTTTATACAATGGAAAAACTGTTGCATTTATATTGCAGTTTATGCTTCTGGCGTTGACTTGTTAGGCCCTAACTATTCGATCTGGTGGAAGAACGCCCTAGAGTGAAGCCTAGGTTGCCCGGAACGTAGAAATGACCATACCTTTCACACTGGTTGCAATTATTCCTGTTATACGATGGAAAAACTGTTGTATTTTTATTGTAATTTATGCTTCTGGCGTTGACTTCTAAGTCCCTAGCTATTCGATCTGGTGGAGCAACGCCCTAGAGCGAAACCTAGGTTCCCGGAACGTAGAAATGATCTGTACCTTCACACCGGTTGCAATTATTCCAGTTATACGATGGAAAAAGTGTAGCGTTTTTATTGTATTTTATGCTTCTGGCAATAAATTCTAAGTCCCGAACTATGCGTTCTGGTGTAGCAACGCCCTAGAGTGAAGCCTAGGTTGCCCGGAACGTAGAAATGGCCATTAGTTTCACACTGGTTGCAATTATTCGTTTTATACGATGGAAAACCTGTTGTATTTATTTTGTATTTGGTGCTTCTGGCGTTGACTTCATAAGCCATAACTATTGGATGTGGTGGACCAACGCCCTAGAGTGAAGCCTGGGTTGCCCGGAACGTAGAAATGACCATATCTTTCAGACTGGTTGCAATTATGCCAGTTATATGATGGTAAAACTGTTGTATTTTTATTGTAATTTATGCGTGTGGAGTTGTTTTCTAAGGCCACAACTGTTCGACCTGGTGGAGCAACGCCCTAGAGTGAAGGCTAGGTTGCCCGGAACGTAGAAATGACAATAACTTTCATACTCATTGCAATTATTCGTTTTATACGATGGAAAAGCTGTTGTATTTATATTGTATTTTAACCTTCTGGCGTTGACTTGTAAGGCCGCAGCTATTCGATGTGGAGCAGCAACGCCCTAGAGTGAAGCCTAGGTTGCCCGTATCGTTGAAATGACCATTACTTTCACACTGGTTGCAGTTATTCCTGTTATACGATGGGCAAACTGTTAGATTTTTATTGTACTTTATGCTTCTGGCGTTGACTTCTTAGGCCCTAACTATTGGATCTGGTGGAGCAACGCCTAGGGTGAAGGCTATGTTGCCCGGAACGTTGAAATGACCATAACCTTCATACAGATTGCAATTATTCGTTTTATACGATGGAAAATCTGTCGTACTTATATTGTATGTAATGCCTCTGGCGTTGACTCCCAAGGCCGTAGCTATTCGATGTGGTGGAGCAACGCCCTAGAGTGAAGCCTAGGTTGCCCCGAACGTAGAAGTAACCATTACTTCCACACTGTTTGCAATTATTCATTTTATACAATGGAAAAACTGTTGCATTTATATTGCAGTTTATGCTTCTGGCGTTGACTTGTTAGGCCCTAACTATTCGATCTGGTGGAAGAACGCCCTAGAGTGAAGCCTAGGTTGCCCGGAACGTAGAAATGACCATACCTTTCACACTGGTTGCGATTATTCCTGTTATACGATGGAAAAACTGTTGTATTTTTATTGTAATTTATGCTTCTGGCGTTGACTTCTAAGTCCCTGGCTATTCGATCTGGTGGAGCAACGCCCTAGAGCGAAACCTAGGTTGCCCGGAACGTAGAAATGACCTGTACCTTCACACCGGTTGCAATTATTCCAGTTATACGATGGAAAAAGTGTAGCGTTTTTATTGTATTTTATGCTTCTGGCGATAAATTCTAAGTCCCGAACTATGCGTTCTGGTGTAGCAACGCCCTAGAGTGAAGCCTAGGTTGCCCGGAACGTAGAAATGACCATTACTTTCACACTGGTTGCAATTATTCATTTTATACGATGGAAAAACTGTTGTATTTATTTTGTATTTTATGCTTCTGGCGTTTATTTCTAAGATCCTAACTCTTCGATCTGGTGGAGCAATGCCTCAGAGATAAGTCTAGGATGCCCGAAACGTCGAAATGATCATTACTTTCACGCTGGTTGCAATTATTCTTGTTATACGATGGAAAAAATGTTGTATTTATTTTGCATTTTATGCCTCTGTCGTTGACTTCTAAGGCCATAGCTATTCGATATGGTCGAAAAACGCCCTAGAGTGAAGCCTATGTTGCCCGGAACGTATAAATGACCATATCTTACACACTGGTTCCAATTATTCCTGTTATACGATGGAAAAACTGTTGTATTTATACTGTTTTTTATAGTTATGGCGTTGACTTCTAAGGCCGTAGCTATTCGATGTGGGGGAGCAATGCCCAAGAGTGAAGCCTGGGATGCCCGCAGCGCAGAAATGACCATATCTTTCACACTGGTGCAATTATTCCTGTTATACGATGGAAAAACTGTTGTATCTATTTTGTATTTCATGCTTCTGTAGTTGAGTTCTTAGGTACTAACTATTGGATCTGGTGGAGCAACGCCCTCGGGTGAAGCCTAGGTTGCCCGGAACGTAGAAATGACCATAACTTTCATACTCATTGCAATTATTCGTTTTATACGATGTAAAAGCTGTTGTATTTATATTGTATTTTATGCTTCTGGCGTTGACTTCTTATGCCCTAACTATTCGACCTGGTGGAGCAACGCCCTACTGTTAAGCCTAGGTTTCCCGGAACGTAGAAATGACCATAACTTTCACACTGGCTGCTATTATTCGTTTTATACAATGGAAAAACTGTTGTATTTATTTTGTATTTTATGCTTGTGGCGTTGATTTCTAAGATCCTAACTCTCCGATCTGGTGGAGCAATGCCTCAGAGATAAGTCTAGGATGCCCGAAACGTCGAAATGATCATTACTTTCACGCTGGTTGCAATTATTCTTGTTATACGATGGAAAAACTGTTGTATTTATTTTGCATTTTATGCCTCTGTCGTTGACTTCTAAGGCCATAGCTATTCGATGTGGTCGAAAAACGCCCTAGAGTGAAGCCTATGTTGCCCGGAACGTAAAAATGACCATATCTTACACACTGGTTGCAATTATTCCTGTTATACGATGGAATAACTGTTGTATTTATACTGTTTTTTATAGTTATGGCGTTGACTTCTAAGGCCGTAGCTATTCGATGTGGGGGAGCAATGCCCAAGAGTGAAGCCTGGGATGCCCGCAACGCAGAAATGACCATATCTTTCACACTGGTTGCAATTATTCCTGTTATACGACGGAAAAACTGTTGTATCTATTTTGTATTTCATGCTTCTGTAGTTGAGTTCTTAGGTACTAACTATTGGATCTGGTGGAGCAACGCCCTCGGGTGAAGCCTAGGTTGCCCGGAACGTAGAAATGACCATAACTTTCATACTCATTGCAATTATTCGTTTTATACGATGGAAAAGCTGTTGTATTTATATTGTATTTTAACCTTCTGGCGTTGACTTGTAAGGCCGCAGCTATTCGATGTGGAGCAGCAACGCCCTAGAGTGAAGCCTAGGTTGCCCGTATCGTTGAAATGACCATTACTTTCACACTGGTTGCAGTTATTCCTGTTATACGATGGAAAAACTGTTGTATTTTTATTGTAATTTATGCTTCTGGCGTTGACTTCTAAGTCCCTAGCTATTCGACCTGGTGAAGCAACGCCCTAGAGCGAAACCTAGGTTGCCTGGAACGTAGAAATGACCTGTACCTTCACACCGGTTGCAATTATTCGAGTTATTCGATGGAAAAAGTGTAGCGTTTTTATTGTATTTTATGCTTCTGGCGATAAATTCTAAGTCCCGAACAATGCGTTCTGGTGTAGCAACGCCCTAGAGTGAAGCCTAGGTTGCCCGGAACGTAGAAATGGCCATTACTTTCACACTGGTTGCAATTATTCGTTTTATACGATGGAAAACCTGTTGTATTTATTTTGTATTTGGTGCTTCTGGCGTTGACTTCTTAAGCCCTAACCATTGGATGTGGTGGACCAACGCCCTAGGGTGAAGCTTAGGTTGCCCGGAACGTAGAAATGTCCATAACTCTCACACTGGTAGCAATTATTCGTTTTATACAATGGAAAAGCTGTTGTATTTTTATTGCATTTTATGCTTCGGGCGTTGACTTCTTAGGCCCTAACTATTCGCTCTGGTGGAGCAGCGTCCTAGGGTGAAGCCTAGGCTGCCCGGAACGTAGAAATGACCATAACTTTCATACTGGTTGCACTTATTCGTTTTACACGATGGAAAAACTGTTGTATTTATTTTGTATTTCATGCTTCTGGCGTTTCCTTCTTAGGCCGTAACTATTCGATGTGGTGGAGCAACGACCTAGAGTGAAGCCTAGGTTGCCCGGTACGTAGAAATGACCATTACTTTCACACTGGTTGCAATTATCATGCTATACGATGGAAAAACTGTTGCATTTTTATTGTATTTTCTGCTTCTGGCTTTGACTTCTAAGGTCCTAGCTATTCGATCTGGCGGGGCAACGTCCAAGAGTGAAGCCTATGTTCCCTGGAAAGTAGAAATGACCATAACCTTCACACTGGTTGCAATTATTCGTTTTATACGATGGAAAAGCTGTTGTGTTTTTATTGTTTTTTCTAGTTATGGCGTTGGCTTCTTAGGCCCGAACTATTGGATCTGGTGGACCAACGCCCAAGAGTGATGCCTAGGTTGCCCGGAACGTAGAAATGACCATCACTTTCACACTGGTTGCAATTATTCCTGTTACTCGATGGAAAAACTCTTGTATTTCTATTGCATTTTATGCTTCTGGCTTTAACTTCTAATGCCGTAGCTATTCGATGCTGTGGAGCAACACTCTAGGGTGAAGTCTAGGTTGCCCGGAACGTAGAAACGACCATAACTTTCATACTGGTTGCAATAATTCGTTTTATACGATGGAAAAACTGTAGTAATTTTATTTTATTTTATGCTTCTGGCGTTGACTTCTTAGGCCCGAACCTTTCGATCCGGTGAGGCAACGTCCAAGAATGAAGCCTATGTTGCCCGGAACGTAGAAATGACCATTACTTTCACACTAGTTGCAAATATTCCTGTTATACGATCTACAAACTGTTGGATTTTTATTGTACTTTATGATTCTGACGTTGACTTCTCAGGCCCTAGCTATAGGATCTGGTGGACCAACGCCCCAGAGTGAAGCCTAGCATGCCCGTAGCGCAGAAATGGCCATTACTTTCAGAATGGTTGCAATTGTTCGTTTTATACGATGGAAAAACTGTTGTACTTATATTGTATTTTATGCTTCTGGCGTTGACTTCTTAGGCCCTGACTATTCGGTCTGGTGGAACAACGCCCTAGAGAGAGGCCTAGGCTGCCCGGAACGTAGAAATGTCCATCACTTTCACAGTGGTTGCAGTTACTCCTGTTATACGGTGGATAAACTGTTGCATTATAATTGTATTATATGCTTCTGGCGTTGAATTCTAAGACCCTTGCTATTCGAACTGGTGGAGCGACGCACTAGAGTGAAGCCTAGGTTGCCCGGAACGTAGAAATGACCATTACTTTCACACTGGTTGCAATTATTCGTTTTATACAATGGAAAAACTGTTGTATTTTTATTGTATTTTATGTTTCGGGCGTTGACTTCTAAGGCCCTAGCTGTTCGATATGGAGGACCAACGCCCTAGAGTGAAGCCTAGGTCGCCCGAAACGTAGAAATGGCCATTACTTTCACACTGGTTGCAATTATTCGTTTTATACGATGGAAAACCTGTTGTATTTATTTTGTATTTGGTGCTTCTGGCGTTGACTTCTTAAGCCCTAACCATTGGATGTGGTGGACCAACGCCCTAGGGTGAAGCTTAGGTTGCCCGGAACGTAGAAATGTCCATAACTCTCACACTGGTAGCAATTATTCGTTTTATACAATGGAAAAGCTGTTGTATTTTTATTGCATTTTATGCTTCGGGCGTTGACTTCTTAGGCCCTAACTATTCGCTCTGGTGGAGCAGCGTCCTAGGGTGAAGCCTAGGCTGCCCGGAACGTAGAAATGACCATAACTTTCATACTGGTTGCACTTATTCGTTTTACACGATGGAAAAACTGTTGTATTTATTTTGTATTTCATGCTTCTGGCGTTTCCTTCTTAGGCCGTAACTATTCGATGTGGTGGAGCAACGACCTAGAGTGAAGCCTAGGTTGCCCGGTACGTAGAAATGACCATTACTTTCACACTGGTTGCAATTATCATGCTATACGATGGAAAAACTGTTGCATTTTTATTGTATTTTCTGCTTCTGGCTTTGACTTCTAAGGTCCTAGCTATTCGATCTGGCGGGGCAACGTCCAAGAGTGAAGCCTATGTTCCCTGGAAAGTAGAAATGACCATAACCTTCACACTGGTTGCAATTATTCGTTTTATACGATGGAAAAGCTGTTGTGTTTTTATTGTTTTTTCTAGTTATGGCGTTGGCTTCTTAGGCCCGAACTATTGGATCTGGTGGACCAACGCCCAAGAGTGATGCCTAGGTTGCCCGGAACGTAGAAATGACCATCACTTTCACACTGGTTGCAATTATTCCTGTTACTCGATGGAAAAACTCTTGTATTTCTATTGCATTTTATGCTTCTGGCTTTAACTTCTAATGCCGTAGCTATTCGATGCTGTGGAGCAACACTCTAGGGTGAAGTCTAGGTTGCCCGGAACGTAGAAACGACCATAACTTTCATACTGGTTGCAATAATTCGTTTTATACGATGGAAAAACTGTAGTAATTTTATTTTATTTTATGCTTCTGGCGTTGACTTCTTAGGCCCGAACCTTTCGATCCGGTGAGGCAACGTCCAAGAATGAAGCCTATGTTGCCCGGAACGTAGAAATGACCATTACTTTCACACTAGTTGCAAATATTCCTGTTATACGATCTACAAACTGTTGGATTTTTATTGTACTTTATGATTCTGACGTTGACTTCTCAGGCCCTAGCTATAGGATCTGGTGGACCAACGCCCCAGAGTGAAGCCTAGCATGCCCGTAGCGCAGAAATGGCCATTACTTTCAGAATGGTTGCAATTATTCGTTTTATACGATGGAAAAACTGTTGTACTTATATTGTATTTTATGCTTCTGGCGTTGACTTCTTAGGCCCTGACTATTCGGTCTGGTGGAACAACGCCCTAGAGAGAGGCCTAGGCTGCCCGGAACGTAGAAATGTCCATCACTTTCACAGTGGTTGCAGTTACTCCTGTTATACGGTGGATAAACTGTTGCATTTTAATTGTATTATATGCTTCTGGCGTTGAATTCTAAGACCCTTGCTATTCGAACTGGTGGAGCGACGCACTAGAGTGAAGCCTAGGTTGCCCGGAACGTAGAAATGACCATTACTTTCACACTGGTTGCAATTATTCGTTTTATACAATGGAAAAGCTGTTGTATTTATTTTGTATTTTATGCTTCGGGCGTTGACTTCTAAGGCCCTAACTATTCGATCTGGTGCAGCAACGCTCTAGAGTGAAGCCTAGGTTGCCCAGAACGTAGAAATGACCATTACCTTCACACTGCTTGCAATTATACATTTTATTCGATGGAAAAACTGTTGTACATATATCGTATTTTATGCTTCTGGCGTTGACTTCTTAGGCCCTAACCATTCGATCAGGTGGAGCAACGCCCTAGGGTGAAGCCTAGGTTGCCCGGAACGTAGAAATGACCATAACTTTCATACTGGTTGCAAGTATTCGTTTTATACGATGGAAAAACTGTTGTATTTATATTGCATTTTATGCTTAAGGCGTTGACGTCTTAGGCCCTAACTATTCGCTCTGGTGGAACAACGCCCTAGAGTGATGCCTAGGTTGCTCGGAACGTAGAAATCACCATTACTTGCACACTGGTTGCAATTATTCGTTTTATACGATGGAAAAACTGTTGTATTTGTTTTGTATTTGGTGCTCCTGGCGTTGACTTCTTAGGCCCTAACTATTGGATCTGGTAGGCCAACGCCCTATAGTGATGCCTAGGTTGCCCGGAACGTAGAAATGACCATTACTTTCACACTGGTTGCAATTATTCGTTTTATACGATGGAAAAACTGTTGTATTTATTTTGTATTTGTTGCTTCTGGCGTTGAATTCTTAGGCCCTAACTGTTCGATCTGGTGGTGTAACGCTCTAGAGTGAAGCCTAGGTTGCCCGGAACTGAGAAGTGACCATCACCTTCACTATGGTTGCTGTTATTCCTGTTATACGATGGAAAAACTGTTGTATTTTTATTGTATTTTATGCTTCGGGCGATGACTTCTTAGGTCCTACCTATGGGATCTCCTGGAGCAGCGCCCTATGGTGAAGTCTAGGTTGCCCGGAACGTAGAAATGTCCTTTCCTTTCACACTGGTTGCAATTATTCCTGTTATACGATGGAAAGACTGTTGTATCTATTTTGTATTTTATGCTTCTGGCGTTGACTTCTTAGGTCCTCACTATTGGATCTGCTGGAGCAACGCCCTAGGGTGAAGCCTAGGTTGCCCGGTACGTAGAAATGACCATAACTTTCATACTGGTTGCAATTATTCGTTTTATACCGTGGAAAAACTTTTGTATTTATACTGTATTTTATGCGTCTGGAGTTGTTTTCTAAGGCCCTAACTATTCGACCTGGTGGATCAACGCCCTAGAGTGAAGCCTAGGTTGCACGGAACGAAGAAGTGCCCATTACTTTCACACTGGTTGCAATTATTCCTGTTATACGATGGAAAAACTGTTGTATTTATATTATATTTTATGCTTCAGGCGTTGACTTCTAAGGCCGTAGCTATTCGATGTGGTGGAGAAACGCCCTAGAGTGAAGCCTAGGTTGCCCGGAAAGTAGAAATGGCCATTACCACCACACTGTTTGCAATTATTCATTTTATACAGTGGAAAAACTGTTGTATTTATATTGTTTTTTATAGTTATGGCGTTGACTTCTAAGGCCGTTGCTATTCGATGTGGTGGAGCAATGCCCTAGAGTGAAGCCTAGGTTGCCCGGAAAGTAGAAATGACCATTACCTCCACACTGTTTGCAATCATTCATTTTATGCGATGGAAAAGCTGTTGTATTTATTTTGTGTTTGGTGATCCTGGCGTTGACTTCTTAGGCCCTAACTATTGGATATGGTGGGACAACGTCCAAGAGTGGAGCCTATGGTCCCCGGAACGCAGAAATGACCATAACATTCATCCTGGTTGCAATTATTCGTTTTATACGATGGAAAAGCTGTTGTAATTTTATTGTTTTTTATAGTTGTGGCGTTGACTTCTTAGGCCCTAACTATTCGATCTGGTGGAGCAACGCCCTAGAGAGAAGCCTAGATTGCCCGGCACGTAGAAATGACCATTACTTCCACACTGGCTGCAATTATTCCTGTTATACGATGGAAAAACTGTTGAATTTATATTATATTTTATGCTTCAGGCGTTGACTTCTATGGCCATAGCTATTCGATGTGGTGGAGAAACGCCCTAGAGTGAAGCCTAGGTTGCCCGGAAAGTAGGAATGACCATTACCTCCACACTGTTTGCAATTATTCATTTTATACAATGGAAAAACTCTTGTAGTTATATTGTTTTTTATAGTTATGGCGTTGACTTCTAAGGCCGTAGCTATTCGACGTGGTGCAGCAACGGCCTAGAGTGAAGCCTAGGTTGCCCGCAACGTAGAAATGACCATATCTTTCACACTGGTTGCAATTATTCTTGTTATACGATGGAAAAACTGTTGCATTTTTATTGTATTTTATGCTTCTGGCGTTGTATACAAAGTCTCGATCTATTTGATCTGGTGGAGCAACGCCCTGGAGTTAAGCCTAGGTTGCCCGGAAAGTAGAAATGACCATAACTTTCACACTGTTTGCAATCATTCGTTTTATGCAATGGAAAAGCTGTTGTATTTATATTGTATTTTATGCTTCTGGAGTTGACTTCTAAGGCCGCAGCTATTCGATGTGATGGAGCAACGCCCAATAGTGAAGCCTAGGTTGCCCGGAACGTAGAAATGACCATTACTTTCACACTGGTTGCAATTATTCATTTTATACGATGGAAAAACTGTTGTATTTATTTTGTATTTTATGCTTCTGGCGTTTATTTCTAAGATCCTAACTCTTCGATCTGGTGGAGCAATGCCTCAGAGATAAGTCTAGGATGCCCGAAACGTCGAAATGATCATTACTTTCACGCTGGTTGCAATTATTCTTGTTATACGATGGAAAAAATGTTGTATTTATTTTGCATTTTATGCCTCTGTCGTTGACTTCTAAGGCCATAGCTATTCGATATGGTCGAAAAACGCCCTAGAGTGAAGCCTATGTTGCCCGGAACGTATAAATGACCATATCTTACACACTGGTTCCAATTATTCCTGTTATACGATGGAAAAACTGTTGTATTTATACTGTTTTTTATAGTTATGGCGTTGACTTCTAAGGCCGTAGCTATTCGATGTGGGGGAGCAATGCCCAAGAGTGAAGCCTGGGATGCCCGCAACGCAGAAATGACCATATCTTTCACACTGGTGCAATTATTCCTGTTATACGATGGAAAAACTGTTGTATCTATTTTGTATTTCATGCTTCTGTAGTTGAGTTCTTAGGTACTAACTATTGGATCTGGTGGAGCAACGCCCTCGGGTGAAGCCTAGGTTGCCCGGAACGTAGAAATGACCATAACTTTCACACTCATTGCAATTATTCGTTTTATACGATGGAAAAGCTGTTGTATTTATATTGTATTTTAACCTTCTGGCGTTGACTTGTAAGGCCGCAGCTATTCGATGTGGAGCAGCAACGCCCTAGAGTGAAGCCTAGGTTGCCCGTATCGTTGAAATGACCATTACTTTCACACTGGTTGCAGTTATTCCTGTTATACGATGGGCAAACTGTTGGATTTTTATTGTACTTTATGCTCCTGGCGTTGACTTCTTAGGCCCTAACTATTGGATCTGGTGGAGCAACGCCTAGGGTGAAGGCTATGTTGCCCGGAACGTAGAAATGACCATAACCTTCATACTGATTGCAATTATTCGTTTTATACGATGGAAAATCTGTCGTACTTATATTGTATGTAATGCCTCTGGCGTTGACTCCCAAGGCCGTAGCTATTCGATGTGGTGGAGCAACGCCCTAGAGTGAAGCCTAGGTTGCCCCGAACGTAGAAGTAACCATTACTTCCACACTGTTTGCAATTATTCATTTTATACAATGGAAGAACTGTTGCATTTATATTGCAGTTTATGCTTCTGGCGTTGACTTGTTAGGCCCTAACTATTCGATCTGGTGGAAGAACGCCCTAGAGTGAAGCCTAGGTTGCCCGGAACGTAGAAATGACCATACCTTTCACACTGGTTGCAATTATTCCTGCTATACGATGGAAAAACTGTTGTATTTTTATTGTAATTTATGGTTCTGGCGTTGACTTCTACGTCCCTAGCTATTCGACCTGGTGAAGCAACGCCCTAGAGCGAAACCTAGGTTGCCTGGAACGTAGAAATGACCTGTACCTTCACACCGGTTGCAATTATTCCAGTTATACGATGGAAAAAGTGTAGCGTTTTTATTGTATTTTATGCTTCTGGCGATAAATTCTAAGTCCCGAACAATGCGTTCTGGTGTAGCAACGCCCTAGAGTGAAGCCTAGGTTGCCCGGAACGTAGAAATGGCCATTACTTTCACACTGGTTGCAATTATTCGTTTTATACGATGGAAAACCTGTTGTATTTATTTTGTATTTGGTGCTTCTGGCGTTGACTTCTTAAGCCCTAACCATTGGATGTGGTGGACCAACGCCCTAGGGTGAAGCTTAGGTTGCCCGGAACGTAGAAATGTCCATAACTCTCACACTGGTAGCAATTATTCGTTTTATACAATGGAAAAGCTGTTGTATTTTTATTGCATTTTATGCTTCGGGCGTTGACTTCTTAGGCCCTAACTATTCGCTCTGGTGGAGCAGCGTCCTAGGGTGAAGCCTAGGCTGCCCGGAACGTAGAAATGACCATAACTTTCATACTGGTTGCACTTATTCGTTTTACACGATGGAAAAACTGTTGTATTTATTTTGTATTTCATGCTTCTGGCGTTTCCTTCTTAGGCCGTAACTATTCGATGTGGTGGAGCAACGACCTAGAGTGAAGCCTAGGCTGCCCGGTATGTAGAAATGACCATTACTTTCACACTGGTTGCAATTATCATGCTATACGATGGAAAAACTGTTGCATTTTTATTGTATTTTCTGCTTCTGGCTTTGACTTCTAAGGTCCTAGCTATTCGATCTGGCGGGGCAACGTCCAAGAGTGAAGCCTATGTTCCCTGGAAAGTAGAAATGACCATAACCTTCACACTGGTTGCAATTATTCGTTTTATACGATGGAAAAGCTGTTGTGTTTTTATTGTTTTTTCTAGTTATGGCGTTGGCTTCTTAGGCCCGAACTATTGGATCTGGTGGACCAACGCCCAAGAGTGATGCCTAGGTTGCCCGGAACGTAGAAATGACCATCACTTTCACACTGGTTGCAATTATTCCTGTTACTCGATGGAAAAACTCTTGTATTTCTATTGCATTTTATGCTTCTGGCTTTAACTTCTAATGCCGTAGCTATTCGATGCTGTGGAGCAACACTCTAGGGTGAAGTCTAGGTTGCCCGGAACGTAGAAACGACCATAACTTTCATTCTGGTTGCAATAATTCGTTTTATACGATGGAAAAACTGTAGTAATTTTATTTTATTTTATGCTTCTGGCGTTGACTTCTTAGGCCCGAACCTTTCGATCCGGTGAGGCAACGTCCAAGAATGAAGCCTATGTTGCCCGGAACGTAGAAATGACCATTACTTTCACACTAGTTGCAAATATTCCTGTTATACGATCTACAAACTGTTGGATTTTTATTGTACTTTATGATTCTGACGTTGACTTCACAGGCCCTAGCTATAGGATCTGGTGGACCAACGCCCCAGAGTGAAGCCTAGCATGCCCGTAGCGCAGAAATGGCCATTACTTTCAGAATGGTTGCAATTATTCGTTTTATACGATGGAAAAACTGTTGTACTTATATTGTATTTTATGCTTCTGGCGTTGACTTCTTAGGCCCTGACTATTCGGTCTGGTGGAACAACGCCCTAGAGAGAGGCCTAGGCTACCCGG
This sequence comes from Calliopsis andreniformis, assembly GCF_051401765.1. Taxonomy (NCBI): domain Eukaryota; kingdom Metazoa; phylum Arthropoda; class Insecta; order Hymenoptera; family Andrenidae; genus Calliopsis; species Calliopsis andreniformis. The sequence goes on from NW_027480422.1 coordinate 24,054,981, forward strand.
AACGTAGAAATGTCCATCACTTTCACAGTGGTTGCAGTTACTCCTGTTATACGGTGGATAAACTGTTGCATTTTAATTGTATTATATGCTTCTGGCGTTGAATTCTAAGACCCTTGCTATTCGAACTGGTGGAGCGACGCACTAGAGTGAAGCCTAGGTTGCCCGGAACGTAGAAATGACCATTACTTTCACACTGGTTGCAATTATTCGTTTTATACAATGGAAAAGCTGTTGTATTTATTTTGTATTTTATGCTTCGGGCGTTGACTTCTAAGGCCCTAACTATTCGATCTGGTGCAGCAACGCTCTAGAGTGAAGCCTAGGTTGCCCAGAACGTAGAAATGACCATTACCTTCACACTGCTTGCAATTATACATTTTATTCGATGGAAAAACTGTTGTACATATATCGTATTTTATGCTTCTGGCGTTGACTTCTTAGGCCCTAACCATTCGATCAGGTGGAGCAACGCCCTAGGGTGAAGCCTAGGTTGCCCGGAACGTAGAAATGACCATAACTTTCATACTGGTTGCAAGTATTCGTTTTATACGATGGAAAAACTGTTGTATTTATATTGCATTTTATGCTTAAGGCGTTGACGTCTTAGGCCCTAACTATTCGCTCTGGTGGAACAACGCCCTAGAGTGATGCCTAGGTTGCTCGGAACGTAGAAATCACCATTACTTGCACACTGGTTGCAATTATTCGTTTTATACGATGGAAAAACTGTTGTATTTGTTTTGTATTTGGTGCTCCTGGCGTTGACTTCTTAGGCCCTAACTATTGGATCTGGTAGGCCAACGCCCTATAGTGATGCCTAGGTTGCCCGGAACGTAGAAATGACCATTACTTTCACACTGGTTGCAATTATTCGTTTTATACGATGGAAAAACTGTTGTATTTATTTTGTATTTGTTGCTTCTGGCGTTGAATTCTTAGGCCCTAACTGTTCGATCTGGTGGTGTAACGCTCTAGAGTGAAGCCTAGGTTGCCCGGAACTGAGAAGTGACCATCACCTTCACTATGGTTGCTGTTATTCCTGTTATACGATGGAAAAACTGTTGTATTTTTATTGTATTTTATGCTTCGGGCGATGACTTCTTAGGTCCTACCTATGGGATCTGCTGGAGCAGCGCCCTATGGTGAAGTCTAGGTTGCCCGGAACGTAGAAATGTCCTTTCCTTTCACACAGGTTGCAATTATTCCTGTTATACGATGGAAAGACTGTTGTATCTATTTTGTATTTTATGCTTCTGGCGTTGACTTCTTAGGTCCTAACTATTGGATCTGCTGGAGCAACGCCCTAGGGTGAAGCCTAGGTTGCCCGGTACGTAGAAATGACCATAACTTTCATACTGGTTGCAATTATTCGTTTTATACCGTGGAAAAACTTTTGTATTTATACTGTATTTTATGCGTCTGGAGTTGTTTTCTAAGGCCCTAACTATTCGACCTGGTGGATCAACGCCCTAGAGTGAAGCCTAGGTTGCACGGAACGTAGAAGTGCCCATTACTTTCACACTGGTTGCAATTATTCCTGTTATACGATGGAAAAACTGTTGTATTTATATTATATTTTATGCTTCAGGCGTTGACTTCTAAGGCCGTAGCTATTCGATGTGGTGGAGAAACGCCCTAGAGTGAAGCCTAGGTTGCCCGGAAAGTAGAAATAGCCATTACCACCACACTGTTTGCAATTATTCATTTTATACAGTGGAAAAACTGTTGTATTTATATTGTTTTTTATAGTTATGGCGTTGACTTCTAAGGCCGTTGCTATTCGATGTGGTGGAGCAATGCCCTAGAGTGAAGCCTAGGTTGCCCGGAAAGTAGAAATGACCATTACCTCCACACTGTTTGCAATCATTCATTTTATGCGATGGAAAAGCTGTTGTATTTATTTTGTGTTTGGTGATCCTGGCGTTGACTTCTTAGGCCCTAGCTATTGGATATGGTGGGACAACGTCCAAGAGTGGAGCCTATGGTCCCCGGAACGCAGAAATGACCATAACATTCATCCTGGTTGCAATTATTCGTTTTATACGATGGAAAAGCTGTTGTAATTTTATTGTTTTTTATAGTTGTGGCGTTGACTTCTTAGGCCCTAACTATTCGATCTGGTGGAGCAACGCCCTAGAGAGAAGCCTAGATTGCCCGGCACGTAGAAATGACCATTACTTCCACACTGGCTGCAATTATTCCTGTTATACGATGGAAAAACTGTTGAATTTATATTATATTTTATGCTTCAGGCGTTGACTTCTATGGCCATAGCTATTCGATGTGGTGGAGAAACGCCCTAGAGTGAAGCCTAGGTTGCCCGGAAAGTAGAAATGACCATTACCTCCACACTGTTTGCAATTATTCATTTTATACAATGGAAAAACTCTTGTATTTATATTGTTTTTTATAGTTATGGCGTTGACTTCTAAGGCCGTAGCTATTCGATGTGGTGCAGCAACGGCCTAGAGTGAAGCCTAGGTTGCCCGCAACGTAGAAATGACCATATCTTTCACACTGGTTGCAATTATTCTTGTTATACGATGGAAAAACTGTTGTATTTATTTTGTATTTTATGCCTCTGTCGTTGACTTCTAAGGCCATAGCTATTCGATGTGGTCGAGCAACGCCCTAGAGCAAAACCTAGGTTGCCCGGAACGTAGAAATGACCATTACTTTCACAGTGGTTGCAATTATTCCTGTTATACGATGGACAAACTATTGGATTTTTATTGTACTTTATGCTTCTGCCGTTGACTTCTTAGGCCCTAACTATTGGATCTGGTGGAGCTATGCCTAGCGTGAAGCCTAGGTCGCCCGGAATGTAGAAATTACCATAACCTTCATACTGATTGCAATTATTCGTTTTATACGATGGAAAAACTGTTGTACTTGTATTGTATGTTATGCCTCTGGCGTTGACTTCTTAGGCCCTAACTATTGGATCTGGTGGACCAACACCCTAGAGTGAAGCCTAGGTTGCCCGGAACGTGGAAATGTCCATCACTTTCACACTGGTTGCAATTATCCGCTTTATATGATGGAAGAACTGTTGTATTTATACTGTATTTTATGCTTCAGGCGTTGACTTCTTAGGCCCAGACTGTTCGATCTAGTGGAAGAACGCCCTAGAATGAAGCCTAGGTTGCCCGGAACGTAGAAATTACCATTATTTTCACACTGATTGCAATTATTCGTTTTATACACTGGAAAAACTGTTCTATTAATTTTGTATCTAATGCTTCGGGCGTTGACTTCTAAGGCCCTAACTATTCGATCTGGTGGAGCAACGCCATAGAGTGAAGCGTAGGTTCCCCAAAACGTAGAAATGACCATTGCTTTCACACTGGTTGCTATTATTCGTTTTATATGATGGAAATACTGTTGTATTTATATTGTATTTTATGCTTCTGGCGTTGACTTGTAAGGCCGTAACTATTCGATGTGGTGGAGCAACGACCTAGAGTGAAGCCTAGGTTCCCCGAACGTAGAAATGGCCATATCTTTCACACTGGTTGCAATTATTCCTGTTATATGATGGAAAAACGGATGTATCTATTTTGTATTTTATGCTTCGGGCGTTGACTTCTTAGGCCCTAACTATTGGATCTGGTAGAGCAACGCCCTAGAGTGAAGCCTAGATTGCCCGGAACGTAGAAATGACCATTACCTTTACGCTTGTTGCAATTATTCCTTTTATGCGATGAAAAAACTGCTGTATTTTTATTGTAATTTATGCTTCAGGCGTTGACTTCTAATGCCGTAGCTATTCGATGCGGTTGGGCACCGCCCTAGAGTGAAGCCTAAGTTGCCCGGAACGTAGAAATGACCATCACTTCCACACTGTTATTAATTATTCATTTTATACAATGGAAAAGCTGTTGTATTTATACTGTATTTTATGCTTCTGGCGTTGACTTCCAAGGCACACAGTATTCGATGTGGTGTAGCAACGCCTTAGAGCGAAAACTAGGTTGCCCGGAACGTAGAAATGACCATTACTTTCATACTGGTTGCAATTATTCGTTTTATACAATGGAAAAACTGTTGTATTTTTATTGCATTTTATGCTTCGGGCGTTGACTTCTTAGGCCCTAACTATTCGCTCTGGTGGAGCAGCGTCCTAGGGTGAAGCCTAGGCTGCCCGGAACGTAGAAATGACCATAACTTTCATACTGGTTGCACTTATTCGTTTTACACGTTGGAAAAACTGTTGTATTTATTTTGTATTTCATGCTTCTGGCGTTTCCTTCTTAGGCCCTAACTAGTGGATCTGGTGGAGCAACGCCCTAGGGTGAAGCCTAGGTTGCCCGGATCGTAGAAATGACCATGACTTTCATACTGGTTGCAATTATTCGTTTTATACGATGGAAGAACTGTTGCATTTATATTGTATTTTATGCTTCTAGCGTTGGCTTCTAAGGCCGTAACTATTCGATGTGGTGGAGCAACGACCTAGAGTGAAGCCTAGGTTGCCCGGTACGTAGAAATGACCATTACTTTCACACTGGTTGCAATTATCATGCTATACGATGGAAAAACTGTTGCATTTTTATTGTATTTTCTGCTTCTGGCTTTGACTTCTAAGGTCCTAGCTATTCGATCTGGCGGGGCAACGTCCAAGAGTGATGCCTATGTTCCCTGGAAAGTAGAAATGACCATAACCTTCACACTGGTTGCAATTATTCGTTTTATACGATGGAAAAGCTGTTGTGTTTTTATTGTTTTTTCTAGTTATGGCGTTGGCTTCTTAGGCCCGAACTATTGGATCTGGTGGACCAACGCCCAAGAGTGATGCCTAGGTTGCCCGGAACGTAGAAATGACCATCACTTTCACACTGGTTGCAATTATTCCTGTTATTCGATGGACAAACTCTTGTACTTTTATTGCATTTTATGCTTCTGGCTTTAACTTCTAATGCCGTAGCTATTCGATGCTGTGGAGCAACACTCTAGGGTGAAGTCTAGGTTGCCCGGAACGTAGAAACGACCATAACTTTCATACTGGTTGCAATAATTCGTTTTATACGATGGAAAAACTGTAGTAATTTTATTTTATTTTATGCTTCTGGCGTTGACTTCTTAGGCACGAACCTTTCGATCCGGTGAGGCAACGTCCAAGAATGAAGCCTATGTTGCCCGGAACGTAGAAATGACCATTACTTTCACAATAGTTGCAAATATTCCTGTTATACGATCTACAAACTGTTGGATTTTTATTGTACTTTATGATTCTGACGTTGACTTCTCAGGCCCTAGCTATAGGATCTGGTGGACCAACGCCCCAGAGTGAAGCCTAGCATGCCCGTAGCGCAGAAATGGCCATTACTTTCCGAATGGTTGCAATTATTCGTTTTATACGATGGAAAAACTGTTGTACTTATATTGTATTTTATGCTTCTGGCGTTGACATCTTAGGCCCTGACTATTCGGTCTGGTGGAACAACGCCCTAGAGAGAGGCCTAGGCTGCCCGGAACGTAGAAATGTCCATCACTTTCACAGTGGTTGCAGTTACTCCTGTTATACGGTGGATAAACTGTTGCTTTTTAATTGTATTATATGCTTCTGGCGTTGAATTCTAAGACCCTTGCTATTCGAACTGGTGGAGCGACGCCCTAGAGTGAAGCCTAGGTTGCCCGGAACGTAGAAATGACCATTACTTTCACACTGGTTGCAATTATTCGTTTTATACAATGGAAAAGCTGTTGTATTTATTTTGTATTTTATGCTTCGGGCGTTGACTTCTAAGGCCCTAACTATTCGATCTGGTGCAGCAACGCTCTAGAGTGAAGCCTAGGTTGCCCAGAACGTAGAAATGACCATTACCTTCACACTGCTTGCAATTATACATTTTATTCGATGGAAAAACTGTTGTACATATATCGTATTTTATGCTTCTGGCGTTGACTTCTTAGGCCCTAACCATTCGAAAAGGTGGAGCAACGCCCTAGGGTGAAGCCTAGGTTGCCCGGAACGTAGAAATGACCATAACTTTCATACTGGTTGCAAGTATTCGTTTTATACGATGGAAAAACTGTTGTATTTATATTGCATTTTATGCTTAAGGCGTTGACGTCTTAGGCCCTAACTATTCGCTCTGGTGGAACAACGCCCTAGAGTGATGCCTAGGTTGCTCGGAACGTAGAAATCACCATTACTTGCACACTGGTTGCAATTATTCGTTTTATTCGATGGAAAAACTGTTGTATTTGTTTTGTATTTGGTGCTCCTCGCGTTGACTTCTTAGGCCCTAACTATTGGATCTGGTAGGCCAACGCCCTATAGTGATGCCTAGGTTGCCCGGAACGTAGAAATGACCATTACTTTCACACTGGTTGCAATTATTCGTTTTATACGATGGAAAAACTGATGTATTTATTTTGTATTTGTTGCTTCTGGCGTTGAATTCTTAGGCCCTAACTGTTCGATCTGGTGGTGTAACGCTCTAGAGTGAAGCCTAGGTTGCCCGGAACTGAGAAGTGACCATCACCTTCACTATGGTTGCTGTTATTCCTGTTATACGATGGAAAAACTGTTGTATTTTTATTGTATTTTATGCTTCGGGCGATGACTTCTTAGGTCCTACCTATGGGATCTGCTGGAGCAGCGCCCTATGGTGAAGACTAGGTTGCCCGGAACGTAGAAATGTCCTTTCCTTTCACACTGGTTGCAATTATTCCTGTTATACGATGGAAAGACTGTTGTATCTATTTTGTATTTTATGCTTCTGGCGTTGACTTCTTAGGTCCTAACAATTGGATCTGCTGGAGCAACGCCCTAGGGTGAAGCCTAGGTTGCCCGGTACGTAGAAATGACCATAACTTACATACTGGTTGCAATTATTCGTTTTATACCGTGGAAAAACTTTTGTATTTATACTGTATTTTATGCGTCTGGAGTTGTTTTCTAAGGCCCTAACTATTCGACCTGGTGGATCAACGCCCTAGAGTGAAGCCTAGGTTGCACGGAACGTAGAAGTGCCCATTACTTTCACACTGGTTGCAATTATTCCTGTTATACGATGGAAAAACTGTTGTATTTATATTATATTTCATGCTTCAGGCGTTGACTTCTAAGGCCATAGCTATTCGATGTGGTGGAGAAACGCCCTAGAGTGAAGCCTAGGTTGCCCGGAAAGTAGAAATGACCATTACCTCCACACTGTTTGCAATTATTCATTTTATACAATGGAAAAACTCTTGTATTTATATTGTTTTTTATAGTTATGGCGTTGACTTCTAAGGCCGTAGCTATTCGATGTGGTGCAGCAACGGCCTAGAGTGAAGCCTAGGTTGCCCGCAACGTAGAAATGACCATATCTTTCACACTGGTTGCAATTATTCTTGTTATACGATGGAAAAACTGTTGTATTTATTTTGTATTTTATGCCTCTGTCGTTGACTTCTAAGGCCATAGCTATTCGATGTGGTCGAGCAACGCCCTAGAGCAAAACCTAGGTTGCCCGGAACGTAGAAATGACCATTACTTTCACAGTGGTTGCAATTATTCCTGTTATACGATGGACAAACTATTGGATTTTTATTGTACTTTATGCTTCTGGCGTTGACTTCTTAGGCCCTAACTATTGGATCTGGTGGAGCTATGCCTAGCGTGAAGCCTAGGTCGCCCGGAATGTAGAAATTACCATAACCTTCATACTGATTGCAATTATTCGTTTTATACGATGGAAAAACTGTTGTACTTATATTGTATGTTATGCCTCTGGCATTGACTTCTTAGGCCCTAACTATTGGATCTGGTGGACCAACACCCTAGAGTGAAGCCTAGGTTGCCCGGAACGTGGAAATGTCCATCACTTTCACACTGGTTGCAATTATCCGCTTTATATGATGGAAGAACTGTTGTATTTATACTGTATTTTATGCTTCAGGCGTTGACTTCTTAGGCCCAGACTGTTCGATCTAGTGGAACAACGCCCTAGAATGTAGCCTAGGTTGCCCGGAACGTAGAAATTACCATTATTTTCACACTGATTGCAATTATTCGTTTTATACACTGGAAAAACTGTTCTATTAATTTTGTATCTAATGCTTCGGGCGTTGACTTCTAAGGCCCTAACTATTCGATCTGGTGGAGCAACGCTCTAGAGTGAAGCGTAGGTTGCCCCAAACGTAGAAATGACCATTGCTTTCACACTGGTTGCTATTATTCGTTTTATATGATGGAAATACTGTTGTATTTATATTGTATTTTATGCTTCTGGCGTTGACTTGTAAGGCCGTAACTATTCGATGTGGTGGAGCAACGACCTAGAGTGAAGCCTAGGTTCCCCGAACGTAGAAATGGCCATATCTTTCACACTGGTTGCAATTATTCCTGTTATATGATGGAAAAACGGATGTATCTATTTTGTATTTTATGCTTCGGGCGTTGACTTCTTAGGCCCTAACTATTGGATCTGGTAGAGCAACGCCCTAGAGTGAAGCCTAGATTGCCCGGAACGTAGAAATGACCATTACCTTTACGCTTGTTGCAATTATTCCTTTTATGCGATGAAAAAACTGCTGTATTTTTATTGTAATTTATGCTTCAGGCGTTGACTTCTAATGCCGTAGCTATTCGATGCGGTTGGGCACCGCCCTAGAGTGAAGCCTAAGTTGCCCGGAACGTAGAAATGACCATCACTTCCACACTGTTAGTAATTATTCATTTTATACAATGGAAAAGCTGTTGTATTTATACTGTATTTTATGCTTCTGGCGTTGACTTCCAAGGCACACAGTATTCGATGTGGTGTAGCAACGCCTTAGAGCGAAAACTAGGTTGCCCGGAACGTAGAAATGACCATTACTTTCATACTGGTTGCAATTATTCGTTTTATACAATGGAAAAACTGTTGTATTTTTATTGCATTTTATGCTTCGGGCGTTGACTTCTTAGGCCCTAACTATTCGCTCTGGTGGAGCAGCGTCCTAGGGTGAAGCCTAGGCTGCCCGGAACGTAGAAATGACCATAACTTTCATACTGGTTGCACTTATTCGTTTTACACGATGGAAAAACTGTTGTATTTATTTTGTATTTCATGCTTCTGGCGTTTCCTTCTTAGGCCCTAACTAGTGGATCTGGTGGAGCAACGCCCTAGGGTGAAGCCTAGGTTGCCCGGATCGTAGAAATGACCATGACTTTCATACTGGTTGCAATTATTCGTTTTATACGATGGAAGAACTGTTGTATTTATATTGTATTTTATGCTTCTAGCGTTGGCTTCTAAGGCCGTAACTATTCGATGTGGTGGAGCAACGACCTAGAGTGAAGCCTAGGTTGCCCGGTACGTAGAAATGACCATTACTTTCACACTGGTTGCAATTATCATGCTATACGGTGGAAAAACTGTTGCATTTTTATTGTATTTTCTGGTTCTGGCTTTGACTTCTAAGGTCCTAGCTATTCGATCTGGCGGGGCAACGTCCAAGAGTGAAGCCTATGTTCCCTGGAAAGTAGAAATGACCATAACCTTCACACTGGTTGCAATTATTCGTTTTATACGATGGAAAAGCTGTTGTGTTTTTATTGTTTTTTCTAGTTATGGCGTTGGCTTCTTAGGCCCGAACTATTGGATCTGGTGGACCAACGCCCAAGAGTGATGCCTAGGTTGCCCGGAACGTAGAAATGACCATCACTTTCACACTGGTTGCAATTATTCCTGTTATTCGATGGACAAACTCTTGTATTTTTATTGCATTTTACGCTTCTGGCTTTAACTTCTAATGCCGTAGCTATTCGATGCTGTGGAGCAACACTCTAGGGTGAAGTCTAGGTTGCCCGGAACGCAGAAACGACCATAACTTTCATACTGGTTGCAATAATTCGTTTTATACGATGGAAAAACTGTAGTAATTTTATTTTATTTTATGCTTCTGGCGTTGACTTCTTAGGCACGAACCTTTCGATCCGGTGAGGCAACGTCCAAGAATGAAGCCTATGTTGCCCGGAACGTAGAAATGACCATTACTTTCACACTAGTTGCAAATATTCCTGTTATACGATCTACAAACTGTTGGATTTTTATTGTACTTTATGATTCTGACGTTGACTTCTCAGGCCCTAGCTATAGGATCTGGTGGACCAACGCCCCAGAGTGAAGCCTAGCATGGCCGTAGCGCAGAAATGGCCATTACTTTCAGAATGGTTGCAATTATTCGTTTTATACGATGGAAAAACTGTTGTACTTATATTGTATTTTATGCTTCTGGCGTTGACTTCTTAGGCCCTGACTATTCGGTCTGGTGGAACAACGCCCTAGAGAGAGGCCTAGGCTGCCCGGAACGTAGAAATGTCCATCACTTTCACAGTGGTTGCAGTTACTCCTGTTATACGGTGGATAAACTGTTGCATTTTAATTGTATTATATGCTTCTGGCGTTGAATTCTAAGACCCTTGCTATTCGAACTGGTGGAGCGACGCCCTAGAGTGAAGCCTAGGTTGCCCGGAACGTAGAAATGACCATTACTTTCACACTGGTTGCAATTATTCGTTTTATACAATGGAAAAGCTGTTGTATTTATTTTGTATTTTATGCTTCGGGCGTTGACTTCTAAGGCCCTAACTATTCGATCTGGTGCAGCAACGCTCTAGAGTGAAGCCTAAGTTGCCCGGAACGTAGAAATGACCATCACTTCCACACTGTTAGTAATTATTCATTTTATACAATGGAAAAGCTGTTGTATTTATACTGTATTTTATGCTTCTGGCGTTGACTTCCAAGGCACACAGTATTCGATGTGGTGTAGCAACGCCTTAGAGCGAAAACTAGGTTGCCCGGAACGTAGAAATGACCATTACTTTCATACTGGTTGCAATTATTCGTTTTATACAATGGAAAAACTGTTGTATTTTTATTGCATTTTATGCTTCGGGCGTTGACTTCTTAGGCCCTAACTATTCGCTCTGGTGGAGCAGCGTCCTAGGGTGAAGCCTAGGCTGCCCGGAACGTAGAAATGACCATAACTTTCACACTGGTTGCAATTATTCTCGTTATACGACAGAAAAACTATTGGATTTTTATTGTATTTTATGTATCGCGCGTTGACTTCTAAGGTCCTCCCTATTCGATCTGGTGGAACAACGCCCTAGAGAGAAGGCTAGGCTGCCCGGAACGTAGAAATGACCATTACTTTCACCACTGTTTGCAATTATACATTTTATACGATGGAAAAGCTGTTGTATTTTTATTGTATTTTATGCTTCTGGCGTTGACTGCTAGGGTCCTAGCTGTTCGATCTGGTGGGGCAACGTCCAAGTGCGATGCCTATGTTACCCGGAAAATAGAAATGACCATAACTTCCACACTGGTTGCAATTATTCGTTTTATACGATGGAAAAACTGTTGTATCTATTTTGTTTTCGGTGCTTCTGGCGTTGACTTCTTAGACCGTAGCTTTTCGATGTGGTGCGGCAGCGGCCTAGAGTGAAGCCTCGGTTGCCCGGAACCTAGAAATGAGCATTACTTTCACACTGGTTGCAATTATTCGTTTTATACGATGGAAAAACTGTTGTATCTATTTTGTTTTCGGTGCTTCTGGCGTTGACTTCTTAGACCGTAGCTTTTCGATGTGGTGCGGCAGCGGCCTAGAGTGAAGCCTCGGTTGCCCGGAACCTAGAAATGAACATTACTTTCACACTGGTTGCAATTATTCGTTTTATACGATGGAAATACTGTTGTATTTATTTTGTAATGGTGCTTCTGGCGTTGACTTCTTAGGCCCTAACTATTGGGTCTGGTGGACCAACGCCCTAGAGTGAAGCCTAGGTTGCCCGGAACGTGGAAATGACCATCACTTTCACACTGGTTGCAATTATTCGTTATATATGATGGAAAAACTGTTGTACTTATACTGTATTTGGTGCTTCTGGCGTTGACTTCTTAGGCCCAGACTGTTCGATCTAGTGGAACAACGCCCTAGAATGAAGCCTAGGTTGCCCGGAACGTAGAAATGACCATTATTTTCACACTGATTGCAATTATTCGTTTTATACAATGGAAAAACTGTTCTATTAATTTTGTATCTAATGCTTCGGGCGTTGACTTCTAAGGCCCTAACTATTGGATCTGGTGGAGCATCGCCCTAGGGTGAAGCCGAGGTTGGCCGGAACGAAGAAATGACCATAACTTTCATACTGGTTGCAATTATTCCCGTTATACGATGGAAAAACTGTTGTATTTTTATTGTATTTTATGTCTCGGGCATTGACTCCCAAGGGCCTAGCTATTGAATCTGGTGGAGCAATGCCATAGAGTGAAGCCTAGGTTGCACGGAATGTAGAAGTGACCATAACTTTCACACTGGTTGCAATTACTCGTTTTATACAATGGAAAAACTGTTGTATTAATTTCGTATTTTAGGCTTCCGGCGTTGACTTCTAAGACCCTAACTATTCGATCTGGTGGAGCAACGCCCTAGAGTGAAGCCTAAGTTGCCCGGAACGTGGAAATGTACATCACTTTCACTCTGGTTGCAATTATTCCTGTTATACGTTGGAAAGACTGTTGTATTTTTATTGTATTTTATGCTTCGGGCGTTGACTTCTAAGGCTCTAACTAGTGGATCTGGTGGAGCAACGCCCTAGAGTGAAGCCTAGGTTGCTCGGAACGTAGAAATGACCATCACCTTCGCTCTGGTTGCAATTATTCCTGTTATACGATGGAAAGACTGTTGGATTTTTATTGTATTTTATGCTTCTGGCGTTGACATCTTAGGCCCTAACTACTCGATCTGGTGGAGCAACGCCCTAGAGTGAAGCCTAGGTTGCCCGGAACGTAGAAATGACCATTACTTTCACACTGGTTGCAGTTATTCCAGTTATACAATGTAAAAACTTCTGTATTTATATTGTAATTTATGCTTCCGGAGTTGACCTCTAAGGCCCTATCTCTTCTATCTGGTGGAGCAATGCCTCAGAGTTAAGTCTAGGATGCCTGGAACGTAGAATTGGCCGTTACTTTAACACTGGTTGCAATTATTCCTGTTATACGGTGGAAAAACTGTTGCATGTAAATTGTATTTTATGCTTCTGGCGTTGACTTCTAAGGCCCTAGCTATTCGATCTGGTGGAGCAACGCCCTAGAGTGATGCCTAGGTTGCCCTGAACGTAGAAATGACCGTCACCTTCACTCTGGTTGCAATTATTCCTGTTATAGGATGGAGAAACTTTTGTATTTGTATTGTATTTTATGCTTCGGGCGTTGACTTCGAAGGCCCTGACTATTGGATCTGGTAGAGCAACGCCCTAGGTTGATGCCGAGGTTGCCCGGAACGTAGAAATGACCATAGCCTTCATACTGGTTGCAATTATTCGTTTTATACAATGGAAAAACTGTTGTATTAATTATGCATTTTATGCTTCGGGCGTTGACTTCTAAGGCCCTAACTGTTCGATCTGGTGGAGCTACGCCCTAAGGTTAAGTCTAGGTTGCACGGAACGTAGAAATGACCATTACTTTCACACTGGTTGCAATTATACGTTTTATACGATGGAAAAACTGTTGTGTTTATATTGTATTTTATGCTTCTGGCGTTGGCTTCTTAGGCCCTAACTATTCGATCTGGTGGAGCAACGCCCTAAATTTAAGCCTAGGTTGCACGGAATGTAGTAATGACCATTACTTTCATACTGGTTGCAATTATTGGTTTTATACGATGGAAAAACTGTTGTATTTTTATTTTATTTTAGGCTTCTGTCGTTGACTTCTAAGTCCCTAGCTATTCGATCTGGTGGAGCAACGCCCTAGAGTGAAGCCTAGGTTGCCCGGAACGTAGAAATGACCATCACCTTCACTCTGGTTGCAATTATTCCTGTTATACGATGGAAAAACTGTTGTATTTATATTGTATTTTATGCTTCTGGCGTTGACTTCTAAGGTCCTAGTTATTCGATCCCGTTTGGCAACGTCCAAGAGTGAAGCCTATGTTGCCCCAAATGTAGAAATGACCATTACCTTCACACTGGTTGCAATTATTCTTTTTATACGATGGAAAAACTGTTGCATTTTTATTGTATTTTATGCGTCTGGAGTTCCTTTCTAAGGCCCTACCTATTCGATCTGGTGGCTCCACTCCCTAGAGTGAAGCCTAGATTGCACGGAACGTAGAAAAGACCATCACTTTCACACTAGTTGCAATTATTCCTGTTATACGATGGAAAAACTGTTGTATTTATTTTGTATTTTATGCTTCTGGCTTTGACTTCTTAGGCCCTAACTATTGGAGCTAGTGGAGCAACGCCCAAGGGTGAAGGCTAGGTTGCCCGGAACGTAGAAGTGGCAACAACTTTCATATTGGTTGCAATTATTCGTTTTATACGACGGAAAAATTGTTGTATTTATATTGTATTTTATGCTTCTGGCGTTGACTTCTAAGGCCGTAGCTATTCGATGTGGTGGAGCAACGCCCTAGACTGAAGCCTAGGTTGCCCGGAACGCAGAAATGACCAGATCTTTCACACTGGTTGTAATTACTCCTGTTATACGATGGCAAAACTGTTGTATTTATATTGTATTTTAAGCTTCTGGCGTTGACTTCTAAGGCCGTAGCTATTGATGTGGTGTAGCAACGCCCTAGAGTGAAACCTAGTTTGCACGGAACGTAGAAATGCCCATTACTTTATCACTGGTTGCAATTATTCCCGTTATACGATGGAAAAACTGTTGTATTTTTATTGTATTTTATGTCTCGGGCATTGACTCCCAAGGGCCTAGCTATTGAATCTGGTGGAGCAACGCCCTAGAGTGAAGCCTAGGTTGCACGGAATGTAGAAGTGACCATAACTTTCACACTGGTTGCAATTATTCCTGTTATACGATGGAAAAACTGTTGTATTAATTTCGTATTTTAGGCTTCCGGCGTTGACTTCTAAGACCCTAACTATTCGATCTGGTGGAGCAACGCCCTAGAGTGAAGCCTAAGTTGCCCGGAACGTGGAAATGTACATCACTTTCACTCTGGTTGCAATTATTCCTGTTATACGTTGGAAAGACTGTTGTATTTTTATTGTATTTTATGCTTCGGGCGTTGACTTCTAAGGCTCTAACTAGTGGATCTGGTGGAGCAACGCCCTAGAGTGAAGCCTAGGTTGCTCGGAACGTAGAAATGACCATCACCTTCGCTCTGGTTGCAATTATTCCTGTTATACGATGGAAAGACTGTTGGATTTTTATTGTATTTTATGCTTCTGGCGTTGACATCTTAGGCCCTAGCTACTCGATCTGGTGGAGCAACGCCCTAGAGTGAAGCCTAGGTTGCCCGGAACGTAGAAATGACCATTACTTTCACACTGGTTGCAGTTATTCCTGTTATACAATGTAAAAACTTCTGTATTTATATTGTAATTTATGCTTCCGGAGTTGACCTCTAAGGCCCTATCTCTTCTATCTGGTGGAGCAATGCCTCAGAGTTAAGTCTAGGATGCCTGGAACGGAGAAATGGCCGTTACTTTAACACTGGTTGCAATTATTCCTGTTATACGGTGGAAAAACTGTTGCATGTAAATTGTATTTTATGCTTCTGGCGTTGACTTCTAAGGCCCTAGCTATTCGATCTGGTGGAGCAACGCCCTAGAGTGATGCCTAGGTTGCCCTGAACGTAGAAATGACCGTCACCTTCACTCTGGTTGCAATTATTCCTGTTATAGGATGGAGAAACTTTTGTATTTGTATTGTATTTTATGCTTCGGGCGTTGACTTCGAAGGCCCTGACTATTGGATCTGGTGGAGCAACGCCCTAGGTTGATGCCGAGGTTGCCCGGAACGTAGAAATGACCATAGCCTTCATACTGGTTGCAATTATTCGTTTTATACAATGGAAAAACTGTTGTATTAATTATGCATTTTATGCTTCGGGCGTTGACTTCTAAGGCCCTAACTGTTCGATCTGGTGGAGCAACGCCCTAAGGTTAAGCCTAGGTTGCACGGAACGTAGAAATGACCATTACTTTCACACTGGTTGCAATTATACGTTTTATACGATGGAAAAACTGTTGTGTTTATATTGTATTTTATGCTTCTGGCGTTGGCTTCTTAGGCCCTAACTATTCGATCTGGTGGAGCAACGCCCTAAATTTAAGCCTAGGTTGCACGGAATGTAGTAATGACCATTACTTTCATACTGGTTGCAATTATTGGTTTTATACGATGGAAAAACTGTTGTATTTTTATTTTATTTTAGGCTTCTGTCGTTGACTTCTAAGTCCCTAGCTATTCGATCTGGTGGAGCAACGCCCTAGAGTGAAGCCTAGGTTGCCCGGAACGTAGAAATGACCATCACCTTCACTCTGGTTGCAATTATTCCTGTTATACGATGGAAAAACTGTTGTATTTATATTGTATTTTATGCTTCTGGCGTTGACTTCTAAGACCCTAACTATTCGATCTGGTGGAGCAACGCCCTAGAGTGAAGCCTAAGTTGCCCGGAACGTGGAAATGTACATCACTTTCACTCTGGTTGCAATTATTCCTGTTATACGTTGGAAAGACTGTTGTATTTTTATTGTATTTTATGCTTCGGGCGTTGACTTCTAAGGCTCTAACTAGTGGATCTGGTGGAGCAACGCCCTAGAGTGAAGCCTAGGTTGCTCGGAACGTAGAAATGACCATCACCTTCGCTCTGGTTGCAATTATTCCTGTTATACGATGGAAAGACTGTTGGATTTTTATTGTATTTTATGCTTCTGGCGTTGACATCTTAGGCCCTAGCTACTCGATCTGGTGGAGCAACGCCCTAGAGTGAAGCCTAGGTTGCCCGGAACGTAGAAATGACCATTACTTTCACACTGGTTGCAGTTATTCCTGTTATACAATGTAAAAACTTCTGTATTTATATTGTAATTTATGCTTCCGGAGTTGACCTCTAAGGCCCTATCTCTTCTATCTGGTGGAGCAATGCCTCAGAGTTAAGTCTAGGATGCCTGGAACGGAGAAATGGCCGTTACTTTAACACTGGTTGCAATTATTCCTGTTATACGGTGGAAAAACTGTTGCATGTAAATTGTATTTTATGCTTCTGGCGTTGACTTCTAAGGCCCTAGCTATTCGATCTGGTGGAGCAACGCCCTAGAGTGATGCCTAGGTTGCCCTGAACGTAGAAATGACCGTCACCTTCACTCTGGTTGCAATTATTCCTGTTATAGGATGGAGAAACTTTTGTATTTGTATTGTATTTTATGCTTCGGGCGTTGACTTCGAAGGCCCTGACTATTGGATCTGGTGGAGCAACGCCCTAGGTTGATGCCGAGGTTGCCCGGAACGTAGAAATGACCATAGCCTTCATACTGGTTGCAATTATTCGTTTTATACAATGGAAAAACTGTTGTATTAAGTATGCATTTTATGCTTCGGGCGTTGACTTCTAAGGCCCTAACTGTTCGATCTGGTGGAGCAACGCCCTAAGGTTAAGCCTAGGTTGCACGGAACGTAGAAATGACCATTACTTTCACACTGGTTGCAATTATACGTTTTATACGATGGAAAAACTGTTGTGTTTATATTGTATTTTATGCTTCTGGCGTTGGCTTCTTAGGCCCTAACTATTCGATCTGGTGGAGCAACGCCCTAAATTTAAGCCTAGGTTGCACGGAATGTAGTAATGACCATTACTTTCATACTGGTTGCAATTATTGGTTTTATACGATGGAAAAACTGTTGTATTTTTATTTTATTTTAGGCTTCTGTCGTTGACTTCTAAGTCCCTAGCTATTCGATCTGGTGGAGCAACGCCCTAGAGTGAAGCCTAGGCTGCCCGGAACGTAGAAATGACCATCACCTTCACTCTGGTTGCAATTATTCCTGTTATACGATGGAAAAACTGTTGTATTTATATTGTATTTTATGCTTCTGGCGTTGACTTCTAAGGTCCTAGTTATTCGATCCCGTGGGGCAACGTCCAAGAGTGAAGCCTATGTTGCCCCAAACGTAGAAATGACCATTACCTTCACACTGGTTGCAATTATTCTTTTTATACGATGGAAAAACTGTTGCATTTTTATTGTATTTTATGCGTCTGGAGTTCCTTTCTAAGGCCCTACCTATTCGATCTGGTGGCTCCACTCCCTAGAGTGAAGCCTAGATTGCACGGAACGTAGAAAAGACCATCACTTTCACACTAGTTGCAATTATTCCTGTTATACGATGGAAAAACTGTTGTATTTATTTTGTATTTTATGCTTCTGGCTTTGACTTCTTAGGCCCTAACTATTGGAGCTAGTGGAGCAACGCCCAAGGGTGAAGGCTAGGTTGCCCGGAACGTAGAAGTGGCAACAACTTTCATATTGGTTGCAATTATTCGTTTTATACGATGGAAAAATTGTTGTATTTATATTGTATTTTATGCTTCTGGCGTTGACTTCTAAGGCCGTAGCTATTCGATGTGGTGGAGCAACGCCCTAGACTGAAGCCTAGGTTGCCCGGAACGCAGAAATGACCAGATCTTTCACACTGGTTGTAATTACTCCTGTTATACGATGGCAAAACTGTTGTATTTATATTGTATTTTAAGCTTCTGGCGTTGACTTCTAAGGCCGTAGCTATTGATGTGGTGTAGCAACGCCCTAGAGTGAAACCTAGTTTGCACGGAACGTAGAAATGCCCATTACTTTATCACTGGTTGCAATTATTCCCGTTATACGATGGAAAAACTGTTGTATTTTTATTGTATTTTATGTCTCGGGCATTGACTCCCAAGGGCCTAGCTATTGAATCTGGTGGAGCAACGCCCTAGAGTGAAGCCTAGGTTGCACGGAATGTAGAAGTGACCATAACTTTCACACTGGTTGCAATTATTCCTGTTATACGATGGAAAAACTGTTGTATTAATTTCGTATTTTAGGCTTCCGGCGTTGACTTCTAAGACCCTAACTATTCGATCTGGTGGAGCAACGCCCTAGAGTGAAGCCTAAGTTGCCCGGAACGTGGAAATGTACATCACTTTCACTCTGGTTGCAATTATTCCTGTTATACGTTGGAAAGACTGTTGTATTTTTATTGTATTTTATGCTTCGGGCGTTGACTTCTAAGGCTCTAACTAGTGGATCTGGTGGAGCAACGCCCTAGAGTGAAGCCTAGGTTGCTCGGAACGTAGAAATGACCATCACCTTCGCTCTGGTTGCAATTATTCCTGTTATACGATGGAAAGACTGTTGGATTTTTATTGTATTTTATGCTTCTGGCGTTGACATCTTAGGCCCTAGCTACTCGATCTGGTGGAGCAACGCCCTAGAGTGAAGCCTAGGTTGCCCGGAACGTAGAAATGACCATTACTTTCACACTGGTTGCAGTTATTCCTGTTATACAATGTAAAAACTTCTGTATTTATATTGTAATTTATGCTTCCGGAGTTGACCTCTAAGGCCCTATCTCTTCTATCTGGTGGAGCAATGCCTCAGAGTTAAGTCTAGGATGCCTGGAACGGAGAAATGGCCGTTACTTTAACACTGGTTGCAATTATTCCTGTTATACGGTGGAAAAACTGTTGCATGTAAATTGTATTTTATGCTTCTGGCGTTGACTTCTAAGGCCCTAGCTATTCGATCTGGTGGAGCAACGCCCTAGAGTGATGCCTAGGTTGCCCTGAACGTAGAAATGACCGTCACCTTCACTCTGGTTGCAATTATTCCTGTTATAGGATGGAGAAACTTTTGTATTTGTATTGTATTTTCTGCTTCGGGCGTTGACTTCGAAGGCCCTGACTATTGGATCTGGTGGAGCAACGCCCTAGGTTGATGCCGAGGTTGCCCGGAACGTAGAAATGACCATAGCCTTCATACTGGTTGCAATTATTCGTTTTATACAATGGAAAAACTGTTGTATTAATTATGCATTTTATGCTTCGGGCGTTGACTTCTAAGGCCCTAACTGTTCGATCTGGTGGAGCAACGCCCTAAGGTTAAGCCTAGGTTGCACGGAACGTAGAAATGACCATTACTTTCACACTGGTTGCAATTATACGTTTTATACGATGGAAAAACTGTTGTGTTTATATTGTATTTTATGCTTCTGGCGTTGGCTTCTTAGGCCCTAACTATTCGATCTGGTGGAGCAACGCCCTAAATTTAAGCCTAGGTTGCACGGAATGTAGTAATGACCATTACTTTCATACTGGTTGCAATTATTGGTTTTATACGATGGAAAAACTGTTGTATTTTTATTTTATTTTAGGCTTCTGTCGTTGACTTCTAAGTCCCTAGCTATTCGATCTGGTGGAGCAACGCCCTAGAGTGAAGCCTAGGTTGCCCGGAACGTAGAAATGACCATCACCTTCACTCTGGTTGCAATTATTCCTGTTATACGATGGAAAAACTGTTGTATTTATATTGTATTTTATGCTTCTGGCGTTGACTTCTAAGGTCCTAGTTATTCGATCCCGTGGGGCAACGTCCAAGAGTGAAGCCTATGTTGCCCCAAACGTAGAAATGACCATTACCTTCACACTGGTTGCAATTATTCTTTTTATACGATGGAAAAACTGTTGCATTTTTATTGTATTTTATGCGTCTGGAGTTCCTTTCTAAGGCCCTACCTATTCGATCTGGTGGCTCCACTCCCTAGAGTGAAGCCTAGATTGCACGGAACGTAGAAAAGACCATCACTTTCACACTAGTTGCAATTATTCCTGTTATACGATGGAAAAACTGTTGTATTTATTTTGTATTTTATGCTTCTGGCTTTGACTTCTTAGGCCCTAACTATTGGAGCTAGTGGAGCAACGCCCTAGGGTGAAGGCTAGGTTGCCCGGAACGTAGAAGTGGCAACAACTTTCATATTGGTTGCAATTATTCGTTTTATACGATGGAAAAATTGTTGTATTTATATTGTATTTTATGCTTCTGGCGTTGACTTCTAAGGCCGTAGCTATTCGATGTGGTGGAGCAACGCCCTAGACTGAAGCCTAGGTTGCCCGGAACGCAGAAATGACCAGATCTTTCACACTGGTTGTAATTACTCCTGTTATACGATGGAAAAACTGTTGTATTTATATTGTATTTTAAGCTTCTGGCGTTGACTTCTAAGGCCGTAGCTATTGATGTGGTGTAGCAACGCCCTAGAGTGAAACCTAGTTTGCACGGAACGTAGAAATGCCCATTACTTTATCACAGGTTGTAATTATTCCTGTTATACGATGGAATAACTGTTGTATTTGTATTGTATTTTATGCTTCGGGCGTTAACTTCTAAAGCCCTAACTATTGAATCTGTTGGAGCAACGCCCTAAAGTTAAGCCTAGGTTGCACGGAACGTAGAAATGACCATTACTTTCATACTGGTTGCAATTATTCGTTTTATACGATTGAAAAACCGTGGTATTTATATTGTATTTTATGCTTCTGGCGTTGACTTCTTAGGCCCTAACTATTCGATCCGGTGGAACAACGCACTAGAGTGAAACCTAGGTTGCCCGGAACGTAGAAATGACCATCACTTTCACACAGGTTGCGATAATTCCTGCTATACGATGGAAAAACTGTTGTATCTATTTTGTATTTTATGCTTCTGGAGTTGACTTCTTAGGCCCTAACTATTGGATCTGTTGGAGCAACGCCCTATGGTGAAGCCGAGGATGCCCGGGACGTATAAATGACCATAACTTTCATACTGATTGCAATTATTCGTTTTATACGATGGAAAAGCTGTTGTATTTCTATTGTATTTTATACTTCTGGCGTTGACTTGTTAGGCCCTAACTAGTCGAACTGGTGGAGCAACGCCCTAGAGAGAAGCCTAGATTGCCCGGAACGTAAACATGACCATTACCTTCAGGCTTGTTGCAATTATTCCTGTTATACGATGAAAAAACTGTTGTATATTTATTGCCTTTTATCCTTCAGGCGTTGTATTCAATGTCCCTAACTATTCGATCTGGTGGAGCAACGCCCTCGAGTTAAGCCCCGGTTGCCCGGAATGTAGATATGACCATAACTTTCACACTGGTTGCAATTATTCGTTCGATACAATGGAAAAACTGTTCTATTTATTTTGTATTTCATGCTTCTAGCGTTGACTTCTAAGTCCCTAACTATTCGATCTGGTGGAGCAGCGCCCTACAGTTAAGCCTAGATTGCCCGGAACGTAGAAATGACCTTTACTTTCACACTGTTTGCAAATATACATTATATACGACGAAAAGCTGTTGCATTTATATTCTATTTTAGGCTTCTGGCGCTGACTTCTTACGCCCTAACTATTCGATCTGGCGGACCAACGCCCTAGAGTGAAGCCTAGGTTGCCCGGAACGTGGAAATGACCATCACGTTCACATTTGTTGCAATTATTCCCGTTATACGATGGAAAAACTGTTGTATTTTTATTGTATTTTATGTTTCGGGCGTTGACTTCTAAGGCCCTAGCTATTCAATATGGTGGAGCAACGCCATAGAGCGAAACCTAGGTTGCACGGAACGTAGAAATGACCATTACTTTCACACTGGTTGCAATTATTCATTTTATACGATGGAAAAACTGTTGTACATATATCGTATTTTATGCTTCAGGCGTTGACTTCTTAGGCCCTAACTATTCGATCTGGTGGAGCAACACCCTAGGGTGAAGCCTACGTTGCCCGGAACGTAGAAATGACCATAACTATAAGACTTGTTGCAATTATTTGTTTTATACGATGGAAAGAGTGTTGTATTTGTATTGTATTTTATAGTTATGGCGTTGTCTTCTAGGGCCGTAGCTATTCGATGTGGCTGAGAAACGCCCTAGAGTGAAGCCTAGGTTGCCCGGAACGTAGAAGTGACCATAGCTTTCATACTGGTTGCAATTATTCGTTTAATACGATGGAAAAGCTGTTGTATTTATTTTGTATTTGGTGATCCTGGCGTTGACTTCTTAGGCCCTAGCTATTGGATTTGGTGGAACAACGCCCTAGAGTAAAGCCTAGGTTGCCCGGGACATAGAAATGACCATAACATTCATACTGGTTGCAATTTTTCGTTCTATACGATGGAAAAACTGTTGTATTTTTATTTTATTTTAGGCTTCTGTCGTTGACTTCTAATTCCCTAGCTATTCGATCTGGTGGAGCAACGCCCTAGAGTGAAGCCTAGGTCGACCGGAACGTAGAAATGACCATTACTTCCTCACTGTTTCCAATTATTCATTTTATACATGGAAAAACTGTTGTATTTATATTGTATTTTATGCTTCTGGCATTGACTTCTAGGGCCCTAATTATTCGATGTGGTGGGCAGCGCCATAGAGCGAAACCTAGGTTGCTCGGAACATAGAAATGACCATTACTTTCACACTGGTTGCAATTATTCATTTTAGACGATGGAAAGACTGTTGTACATATATCGTATTTTATGCTTCTGGTGTTGACTTCTTAGGCCCTAACTATTCGACCTGGTGGAGCAACGCCCTAGGGTGAAGCCTAGGTTGCCCGGAACGTAGAAATGACCCTAACTATCAGACTGGTTGCAATTATTCGTTTTGTACGATGGAAAGACTGTTGTATTTATATTGTATTTTATAGTTATGGCGTTGTCTCCTAGGGCCGTAGCTGTTCGATGTGGTTGAGCAACGCCCTAGAGTAAAGCCTAGGTTGCCCGGAACGAGGAAGTGACCATAGCTTTCATACTGGTTGCAATTATTCGTTTTATGCGATGGGAAAACTGTTGTATTTATTTTGTATTTGGTGCTCCTGGCGTTGACTTCTTAGGCCCTAGCTTTTGGATTTGGTGGACCAATGCCCTAGAGTGAAGCCTAGGTTGCCCGGAACGTAGAAATGACCTTTACTTTCACACTGTTTGCAAATATACATTATATACGATGGAAAAGCTGTTGCATTTATATTCTATTTTAGGCTTCTGGCGATGACTTCTTACGCCCTAACTATTCGATCTGGTGTGCCAACGCCCTAGAGGGAAGCCTAGGTTGCCCGGAACGAGGAAGTGACCACAGCTTTCATACTGGTTGCAATTATTCGTTTTATACGATGGAAAAACTGTTGTATTTATTTTGTATTTGGTGCTCCTGGCGTTGACTTCTTAGGCCCTAGCTATTGGATTTGGTTGACCAACGCCCTAGAGTGAAAGCTAGGTTGCCCGGGACGTAGAAATGACCATAACATTCATACTGGTTGCAATTATAGGTTTTATACGATGGAAAAACTGTTGCATTTTTATTTTATTTTAGGCTTCTGTCGTTGACTTCTAAGTCCCTAGCTATTCGATCTGGTGGAGCAACGCCCTAGAGTGAAGCCTAGGTTGCCCGGAACGTAGAAATGACCATCACCTTCACTCTGGTTGCAATTATTCCTGTTATACGATGGAAAAACTGTTGTATTTATATTGTATTTTATCCTTCTGGCGTTGGCTTCTTAGGCCCTAACTATACGATCTGGAGGAGCAACGCCCTAGAGTGAAGCCTAGGTTGCCCGGAATGTGGAAATGACCATTACCTTCACACTGCTTGCAATTATACATTTTATACGATTGAAAAACTGTTATACTTGTGTTGTATTTTATTCTTCTGGCGTTGAATTCTAAGTCCCTAACTATTCGATCTGGAGGAGCAACGCCCTAGAGTGAAGCCTAGGTTGCCCGGAACGTAGAAATGACCATCACCTTCACACTGGTTGCAATTATTCGTTCGATACAATGGAAAAACTGTTCTATTTATTTTGTATTTCATGCTTCTAGCGTTGACTTCTAAGTCCCTAACTATTCGATCTGGTGGTGCAGCGCCCTACAGTTAAGCCTAGATGGCCCGGAACGTAGAAATGACCTTTACTTTCACACTGTTTGCAAATATACATTATATACGACGGAAAAGCTGTTGCATTTATATTCTATTTTAGGCTTCTGGCGCTGACTTCTTACGCCCTAACTATTCGATCTGGCGGACCAACGCCCTAGAGTGAAGCCTAGGTTGCCCGGAACGTGGAAATGACCATCACGTTCACATTTGTTGCAATTATTCCCGTTATACGATGGAAAAACTGTTGTATTTTTATTGTATTTTATGTTTCGGGCGTTGACTTCTAAGGCCCTAGCTCTTCAATATGGTGGTGCAACGCCATAGAGCGAAACCTAGGTTGCACGGAACGTAGAAATGACCATTACTTTCACACTGGTTGCAATTATTCATTTTATGCGATGGAAAAACTGTTGTACATATATCGTATTTTATGCTTCAGGCGTTGACTTCTTAGGCCCTAACTATTCGACCTGGTGGAGCAACACCCTAGGGTGAAGCCTAGGTTGCCCGGAACGTAGAAATGACCATAACTATAAGACTTGTTGCAATTATTTGTTTTATACGATGGAAAGAGTGTTGTATTTGTATTGTATATTATAGTTATGGCGTTGTCTTCTAGGGCCGTAGCTATTCGATGTGGCTGAGAAACGCCCTAGAGTGAAGCCTAGGTTGCCCGGAACGTAGAAATGACCATCACCTTCACTCTGGTTGCAATTATTCATGCTATACGATGGAAAAACTGTTGTATTTTTATTGTATTTTATGCTTCTGGCGTTGACTTCTTAGGCTCTAACTATTCGATCTGGTGGAGCAACGCCCTGGAGTGAAGCCTAGGTTGCGCGGAACGTAGAAGTGACCATTACCTTCACACTGTTTGCAAATATACATTATATACGATGGAAAAAGTGTTGTATTTATATTGTATTTTATGCTTCTGGCGTAGACTTCTTAGGCCCTAACTATTCGATCGGGTGGAACAACGCACCAGAGTGAAGCCTAGGTTGCCCGGAACGTAGAAATGACCTTCACCTTCACTCTGGTTTCAATTATTCCTGTTATACGATGGAAAAACTCTTGTATTTATATTATATTTTATGCTTCAAGCGTTGGCTTCTAAGGCCGTAGCTATTCGATGTGGTGGGGCAACGCCCTAGAGTGAATCCTAGGTTGCCCGGAACGTAGATATGACCATTACTTCCACACTGTTTGCAATTATTCGTATTATACAGTGGAAAAACTGTTGTATTTATATTGTATTTTATGCTTCTGGCAATGATTTCTAAGGCCCTAACTATTCGATCTGGAGGAGCAACGCCATAGAGTGAAGCCTAGGTTGCCCGGAACGTAGAAATGACCATCACCTTCACACAGGTTGCGATAATTCCTGCTATACGATGGAAAAACTGTTGTATCTATTTTGTATTTTATGCTTCTGGAGTTGACTTCTTAGGCCCTAACTATTGGATATGTTGGAGCAACGCCCTAGGGTGAAGCCGAGGATGCCCGCAACGTAGAAATGACCATCACCTTCACTCTTGTTGCAATTATTCCTGTTATACGATGGAAAAACTGTTGTATTTATATTGTATTTTATGCTTCTGGCGCTGACATCTTAGGCCCTAACTATTCGATCTGGTGGATCAACGCCCTAGAGTGAAGCCTAAGTTGCCCGGAACGTGGAAATGTCCATCACTTTCACACTGGTTGCAATTATTCCTGTTATACGTTGGAAAAACTGTTGTATATTTATTGTATTTTATGCTTCGGGCGTTGACTTCTAAGGCCCTAACTAGTGGATCTGGTGGAGCAACGCCCTAGGGTGAAGCCAAGGTTGCCAGTAACGTAGAAATGACCATAACTTTCATACTAGCTGCAATTATTCCTGTTATACGATGGAAAAATACTGATGTATTTGTATTGTATTTTATGCTTCGGCCGTTGACTTCTGAGGCCCTAACTATTGGATCTGTTGGAGCAACGCCCTAGGGTGAAGCCGAGGTTGGCCGGAACGTCGAAGTGACCATAACTTTTATACTGGTTGCAATTATTGGTTTTATACGATGGAAAACCTGTTGTATTTATATTGTGTTTTATGCTTCTGGCGTGGGCTTCTAAGGCCGTACTTATTCGATGTGTTGGGGCAACTCCCTAGAGTGAAGCCTAGGTTGCCCGGAACGTATAAATGACCATTACTTTCACACTGGTTGCAATTATTCGTTTTATACGATGGAAAGACTGTTGTATTTATTTTGTATTTGGCGCTTCTGGCGTTGACTTCTTAGGCCGTCACTATTCGATCTGGTGGAGCAACGCCCTAAAGTTAAGCCTAGGTTGCACGGAACGTAGAAATGACCATTACTTTCATACTGGTTGCAATTATTCATTTTATACGATGGAAAGACTGTTGTGTTTATATTGTATTTTATGCTTCTGGCGTTGACTTCTAAGGTCCTAGCTATTCGATCTGGTGGAGCAACGCCCTAGAGTGAAGCCTAGGATGCCCGGAACGTATAAATGACCATTACTTTCACACTGGTTGCAATTATTCGATTTATACGATGGAAAAACTGTTGTATTTATTTTGTATTTGGTGCTTCTGGCGTTGACTTCTTAGGCCCTAACTATTCGATCTGGTGGAGCAACGCCCTAAAGTTAAGCCTCGGTTGCACGGAACGTAGAAATGACCATTACTTTCATACTGGTTGCAATTATTCGTTTTATACGATGGAAAGACTGTTGTGTTTATATTGTATTTTATGCTTCTGGCGTTGACTTCTAAGGTCCTAGCTATTCGATCCGGTGAAGCAACGCCCTAGAGTGAAGCCTAGGTTGCCCGGAACGTAGAAATGACCATTACTTTCACACTGGTTGCAATTATTCATGCTATACGATGGAAAAACTGTTGTATTTTTATTGTATTTTATGTATCGCGCGTTGACTTCTAAGGCGCTAGCTATTCGATCTGGTGTAGCATCGCCCTAGAGTGAAGCCTAGGTTGCCCGGAACATAGAAATGACCATTACTTCCACACTGGTTGCAATTATTCGTTTTATACAATGGAAAAACTGTTGTACTTTTATTGTATTTTATGCTTCTGGCGTTGACTTCTAAGGCCGTAGCTATTCGATGTGGTGGGGCAACGCCCTAGAGTGAAGCCTAGGTTCCCCGGAACGTATAAATGACCATTACTTTCACACTGGTTGCAATTATTCGTTTTATACGATGGAAAAACTGTTGTATTTACTTTGTATTTGGTGCTTCTGGCGTTGACTTCTTAGGCCCTAACTATTGGATCTAGTGGACCAACGCCCTAGGGTGAAGCCTAGGTTGCCCGAGGCGTAGAAATGACCATTACTTTCACACTGGTTGCAGTTATTCATGCTATACGATGGCAAAACAGTTGCATTTTTATTGTATTTTCTTCTTCTGGCTTTGACTTCTAAGGTCCTAGCTATTCGATCTTGTGGGGCAACGTCTAAGAGTGAAGCCCATGTTGCCGGGAACGGAGAAATGGCCATAACTTTCTTACTGGTTGCAATTATTCATTTTATACGATGGAAAAACTGTTGTATTTATATTGTTTTTTATGCTTCTGGCGTTGTCTTCTAAGGCTGTAGCTATTCGATGTGGTGGAGCAACGCCCTAGAGTGATGCCTAGGTCGCGTGGAACGTAGAAATGACCATATCTTTCACACTGGTTGCAATTATACCTGTTATACGATGGAAAAACTGTTGTATTTATACTGTATCTTATGCTCCTGGCGTTGACTTCTTAGGCCCTAACTATTCGAACTGTTGGGACAACGCCCTAAAGTGAAGCCTAGGTTGCCCGGAACGTAGAAATGACCATTACTTTCACACTGGTTGCAATTATTCATGCTATACGATGGAAGAACTGTTGTATTTTTATTGTATTTTATGCTTCTGGCTTTGACTTCTACGGTCCCAGCTATTCGATCTGGTGGAGCAACGCCCTGGAGTGAAGCCCGGGTTGCACGTAATGTAGAGGTGACCATAACTTTCACACTGGTTGCAATTACTCCTGTTATACGATGGAAAAACTGTTGTATTTATATTGTATTTTATGCTTCTGGCGCTGACTTCTTAGGCCCTAACTATTCGATCTGGTGGATCAACGCCCTAGAGTGAAGCCTAGGTTGCCCAGAACGTAGAAATGACCATTACTTTCACACTGGCTGCAATTACTCCTGTTATGCGATGGAAAATCTGTTGCATTTTTATTGTATTTTATGCTTCTGGCGTTGAAATCTAAGTCCCTGACTATTCGATCCGGTGGAGCAACGCCCTAAGGTTAAGCCTAGGTTGCACGGAACGTAGAAATGGCAATTACTTTCATACTCGTTGCAATTATTCGTTTTATACGATGGAAAAACTGTTGTATTTGTATTGTATTTTATGCTTCGGGCGTTGACTCCTAAGGGCCTAACTATTGAATCTGGTGGAGCAACGCCCTAGAGTGAAGCCTAGGTTGCACGGAATGTAGAAGTGACCATAACTTTCATACTGGTTGCAATTACTCGTTTTATACAATGGAAGAACTGTTGTATTAATTTCGTATTTTATCCTTCCGGCGTTGACTTCTAAGACCCTAACTATTCGATCTGGTGGAGCAGCGCCCTAGAGTGATGCCTAGGTCGCCTGGAACGTAGAAATGACCATATCTTTCACACTGGTTGCAATTATACCTGTTATACGATGGAAAAACTGTTGTATTTATACTGTATCTTATTCTCCTGGCGTTGACTTCTTAGGCCCTAACTATTCGAACTGTTGGAACAACGCCCTAGAGTGAAGCCTAGGTTGCCCGGAACGTAGAAATGACCATTACTTTCACACTGGTTGCAATTATTCATGCTATACGATGGAAGAACTGTTGTATTTTTATTGTATTTTATGCTTCTGGCTTTGACTTCTACGGTCCTAGCTATTCGATCTGGTGGAGCAACGCCCTAGAGTGAAGCCTAGGTTGCCCGGAACGTAGAAATGACCATAACTTTCACACTCGTTGCTATTATTCGTTTTACACGATGGAAAAGCTGTTGTATTTATATTGTATTTTATGCTTCTGGCGTTGACGTCTTAGGCGGTAACCGTTCGATCTGGTGGAACAACGCCCTGGAATGAAGCCTAGGCTTACCGGAACGTAGAAATGACCATTACTTTCACACTGGTTGCAGTTATTCATGCTATACGATGGAAAAACTGTTGCATTTTTATTGTATTTTCTTCTTCTGGCTTTGACTTCTAAGGTCCTAGCTATTCGATCTTGTGGGGCAACGCCCTAGGGTGAAGCCTAGGTTGCCCGAGACGTAGAAATGACCATTACTTTCACACTGGTTGCAATTATTCATGCTATACGATGGAAAAACTGTTGTATTTTTATTGTATTTTATGCTTCTGGCGTTGACTTCTAAGGTCCTAGCTATTCGATCTCGTGCAGCAACGCCCTAGAGTGAAGCCTAGGTTGCCCGGAACGTAGAAATGACCATAACTTTCACACTGGTTGCTATTATTCGTTTTATACGATGGAAAAACTGTTGTATTTATATTGTATTTTATGCTTCTGGCGTTGACATCTTAGACCGTAACTGTTCGATCTTGTGGGGCAACGCCCTAGGGTGAAGCCTAGGTTGCCCGAGACGTAGAAATGACCATTACTGTCACACTGGTTGCAATTATTCGTTTTATACGATGGAAAAACTGTTGTATTTATTTTCTATTTGGTGCTTCTGGCGTTGACTTCTCAGGAACTAGCTATTGGATCTGGTGGAGCAACGCCCTATGGTGAAGCCCAGGTTGCCCGAGACGTAGAAATGACCATTACTTTCACACTGGTTGCAATTATTCATGCTATACTATGTAAAAACTGTTGTATTTTTATTGTATTTTATGTATCGGGCGTTGACTTCTAAGGCGCTAGCTATTCGATCTGGTGTAGCATCGCCCTAGAGTAAAGCCTAGGTTGCCCGGACCGTAGAAGTGACCATCACCTTCACTCTGGTTGCAATTATTCCTGTTATACGATGGAAAAAGCTGATGTATTTGTATTGTATTTTATGCTTCGGCCGTTGACTTCTGAGGCCCTAACTATTGGATCTGGTGGAGCAACGCCCTAGGGTGAAGCCGAGGTTGGCCGGAACGTATAAATGACCATAGCTTTCATACCGGTTGCAATTATTCGTTTTATACGATGGAAAAACTGTTGTATTTATTTTGTATTTGGTGCTCCTGGCGTTGACTTCTTAGGCCCTAGCTATTGGATTTGGTGGACCAACGCCCTAGAGTGAAAGCTAGGTTGCCCGGGACGTAGAAAGGACCATAACATTCATACTGGTTGCAATTATAGGTTTTATACGATGGGAAAACTGTTGTATTTATTTTGTATTTGGTGCTCCTGGCGTTGACTTCTTAGGCCCTAGCTTTTGGATTTGGTGGACCAATGCCCTAGAGTGAAGCCTAGGTTGCCCGGAACGTAGAAATGACCATTACTGTCACACTGGTTGCAATTATTCGTTTTATACGATGGAAAAACTGTTGTATTTATTTTCTATTTGGTGCTTCTGGCGTTGACTTCTCAGGAACTAGCTATTGGATCTGGTGGAGCAACGCCCTATGGTGAAGCCCAGGTTGCCCGAGACGTAGAAATGACCATTACTTTCACACTGGTTGCAATTATTCATGCTATACTATGTAAAAACTGTTGTATTTTTATTGTATTTTATGTATCGGGCGTTGACTTCTAAGGCGCTAACTATTCGATCTGGTGGAGCAACGCCCTGGAGTGAAGCCTAGGTTGCGCGGAACGTAGAAGTGACCATTACCTTCACACTGTTTGCAAATATACATTATATACGATGGAAAAACTGTTGTATTTATTTTGTATTTGGTGCTCCTGGCGTTGACTTCTTAGGCCCTAGCTATTCGATGTGGTTGAGCAACGCCCTAGAGTAAAGCCTATGTTGCCCGGAACGAGGAAGTGACCATAGCTTTCATACTGGTTGCAATTATTCGTTTTATAGGATGGGAAAACTGTTGTATTTATTTTGTATTTGGTGCTCCTGGCGTTGACTTCTTAGGCCCTAGCTTTTGGATTTGGTGGACCAACGCCCAAGAGTGAAGCCTAGGTTGCCCGGAACGTAGAAATGACCTTCACCTTCACTCTGGTTTCAATTATTCCTGTTATACGATGGAAAAACTCTTGTATTTATATTATATTTTATGCTTCAAGCGTTGGCTTCTAAGGCCGTAGCTATTCGATGTGGTGGGGCAACGCCCTAGAGTGAATCCTAGGTTGCCCGGAACGTAGATATGACCATTACTTCCACACTGTTTGCAATTATTCGTATTATACAGTGGAAAAACTGTTGTATTTATATTGTATTTTATGCTTCTGGCATTGATTTCTAAGGCCCTAACTATTCGATCTGGAGGAGCAACGCCATAGAGTGAAGCCTAGGTTGCCCGGAACGTAGAAATGACCATCACCTTCACACAGGTTGCGATAATTCCTGCTATACGATGGAAAAACTGTTGTATCTATTTTGTATTTTATGCTTCTGGAGTTGACTTCTTAGGCCCTAACTATTGGATATGTTGGAGCAACGCCCTAGGGTGAAGCCGAGGATGCCCGCAACGTAGAAATGACCATCACCTTCACTCTTGTTGCAATTATTCCTGTTATACGATGGAAAAACTGTTGTATTTATATTGTATTTTATGCTTCTGGCGCTGACATCTTAGGCCCTAACTATTCGATCTGGTGGATCAACGCCCTAGAGTGAAGCCTAAGTTGCCCGGAACGTGGAAATGTCCATCACTTTCACACTGGTTGCAATTATTCCTGCTATACGTTGGAAAAACTGTTGTATATTTATTGTATTTTATGCTTCGGGCGTTGACTTCTAAGGCCCTAACTAGTGGATCTGGTGGAGCAACGCCCTAGGGTGAAGCCAAGGTTGCCAGTATCGTAGAAATGACCATAACTTTCATACTGGCTGCAATTATTCCTGTTATACGATGGAAAAATACTGATGTATTTGTATTGTATTTTTTGCTTCGGCCGTTGACTTCTGAGGCCCTAACTATTGGATCTGTTGGAGCAACGCCCTAGGGTGAAGCCGAGGTTGGCCGGAACGTCGAAGTGACCATAACTTTTATACTGGTTGCAATTATTGGTTTTATACGATGGAAAACCTGTTGTATTTATATTGTGTTTTATGCTTCTGGCGTGGACTTCTAAGGCCGTACTTATTCGATGTGTTGGGGCAACGCCCTAGAGTGAAGCCTAGGTTGCCCGAAACGTATAAATGACCATTACTTTCACACTGGTTGCAATTATTCGTTTTATACGATGGAAAAACTGTTGTATTTATTTTGTATTTGGCGCTTCTGGCGTTGACTTCTTAGGCCGTCACTATTCAATCTGGTGGAGCAACGCCCTAAAGTTAAGCCTAGGTTGCACGGAACGTAGAAATGACCATTACTTTCATACTGGTTGCAATTATTCATTTTATACGATGGAAAGACTGTTGTGTTTATATTGTATTTTATGCTTCTGGCGTTGACTTCTAAGGTCCTAGCTATTCGATCTGGTGGAGCAACGCCCTAGAGTGAAGCCTAGGATGCCCGGAACGTAGAAATGACCACCACTTTCACACTGGTTGCAATTATTCCAGTTATACGATGGAAAAACTGTTGTATTTTTTGTATTTTATGTATCGGGCGTTGACTTCTAAGGCGCTAGCTATTCGATCTGGTGTAGCATCGCCCTAGAGTGAAGCCTAGGTTGCCGGGAACATAGAAATGACCATTACTTCCACACTGTTTGCAATTATTCATTTTATACAATGGAAAAACAGTTGCATTTTTATTGTATTTTATTCTTCTGGCGTTGACTTCTAAGGTCCTAGCTATCCGATTTCGTGGGGCAACGTCCAAGAGTGAAACCTATGTTGCCCGAAACGTAGAAAAGACCATTACTTTCACACTGGTTGCAATAATTCTTTTTATACTATGGAAAAACTGTTCTATTTATTTTGTTTTTGGTGCTTCTGGCGTTGACTTCTTAGGCCCTAACTATTGGATCTGGTGGACCAACGACCTAGAGTGAAGCCTAAGTTGCCCGGAACGTGGAAATGACCATCGCTTTCACACTGGTTGCAATTATTCATTTTATACAATGGAAAAACTGATGTACTTTTATTGTATTTTATTCTTCTGGCGTTGACTTCTGAGGTCCTAGCTATCCGATATCGTGGGGCAACGTCCAAGAGTGAAGCCTATGTTGCCCGAAACGTAGAAAAGACCATTACTTTCACACTGGTTGCAATAATTCTTTTTATACGATGGAAAAACTGCTGTATTTATATTGTATTTTATGCTTCTGGCGTTGTCTTGTAGGGCCGTAGCTATTCGATGTGGTGGAGCAACGCACTAGAGTGATACCTAGGTTGCCTGGAACGTATAAATGGCCATTACTTTCACGCTGGTTGCAATTATTGGTTTTATACAATGGAAAACCTGTTGTATTTATATTGTGTTTTATGCTTCTGGCGTTGACTTCTAAGGCCGTACTTATTCGATGTGTTGGGGCAACGCCCTAGAGTGAAGCCTAGGTTGCCCGGAACGTATAAATGACCATTACTTTCACACTGGTTGCAATTATTCGATTTATACGATGGAAAAACTGTTGTATTTATTTTGTATTTGGTGCTTCTGGCGTTGACTTCTTAGGCCCTAACTATTCGATCTGGTGGAGCAACGCCCTAAAGTTAAGCCTAGGTTGCACGGAACGTAGAAATGACCATTACTTTCATACTGGTTGCAATTATTCGTTTTATACGATGGAAAGACTGTTGTGTTTATATTGTATTTTATGCTTCTGGCGTTGACTTCTAAGGTCCTAGCTATTCGATCCGGTGGAGCAACGCCCTAGAGTGAAGCCTAGGATGCCCGGAACATAGAAATGACCACCACTTTCACACTGGTTGCAATTATTCCAGTTATACGATGGAAAAACAGTTGTATTTTTTGTATTTTATGTATCGGGCGTTGACTTCTAAGGCGCTAGCTATTCGATCTGGTGTAGCATCGCCCTAGAGTGAAGCCTAGGTTGCCCGGAACATAGAAATGACCATTACTTCCACACTGTTTGCAATTATTCATTTTATACAATGGAAAAACAGTTGCACCTTTATTGTATTTTAATCTTCTGGCGTTGACTTCTAAGGTCCTAGCTATCCGATTTCGTGGGGCAACGTCCAAGAGTGAAGCCTATGTTGCCCGAAACGTAGAAAAGACCATTACTTTCACACTGGTTGCAATAATTCTTTTTATACTATGGAAAAACTGTTCTATTTATTTTGTTTTTGGTGCTTCTGGCGTTGACTTCTTAGGCCCTAACTATTGGATCTGGTGGACCAACGCCCTAGAGTGAAGCCTAAGTTGCCCGGAACGTGGAAATGACCATCGCTTTCACACTGGTTGCAATTATTCATTCTATACAATGGAAAAACTGTTGTATTTTTATTGTATTTTATGCTTCTGGCGTTGACTTCTAAGGCCCTAACTATTCGACCTGGTGGAGCAACGCCCTAGAGTGAAGCCTAGGTTGCCCGGAACGTAGAAATGACCATTACTTTCACACTGGATGCAATTATTCATGCTATACGATGAAAAAACTGTTGCATTTTTATTGTATTTTCTTCTTCTGGCTTTGACTTCTAAGGTCCTAGCTATTCGATCTTGTGGGGGAACGTCTAAGAGTGAAGCCTATGTAGCCCGGACCGTAGAAATGACCATCACCTTCACTCTGGTTGCAATTATTCCTGTTATACGATAGAAAAACTGATGTATTTGTAGTGTATTTTATGCTTCGGCCGTTGACTTCTGAGGCCCTAACTATTGGATCTGGTGGAGCAACGCCCTAGGGTGAAGCCGAGGTTGGCCGGAACGTATAAATGACCATTACTTTCACACTGGTTGCAATTATTCGTTTTATACGATGGAAAAACTGTTGTATTTATTTTCTATTTGGTGCTTCTGGCGTTGACTGCTTAGGCCCTAACTATTGGATCTGGTAGAGCAACGCCCTAGGGTGAAGCCTAGGTTGCCCGAGGCGTAGAAATGACCATTACTTTCACACTGGTTGCAATTATTCATGCTATACGATGGAAAAACTGTTGTATTTTTATTGTATTTTATGTATCGCGCGTTGACTTCTAAGGCGCTAGCTATTCGATCTGGTGTAGCATCGCCCTAGAGTGAAGCCTAGGTTGCCCGGAACATAGAAATGACCATTACTTCCACACTGGTTGCAATTATTCGTTTTATACAATGGAAAAACTGTTGTACTTTTATTGTATTTTATGCTTCTGGCGTTGACTTCTAAGGCCGTAGCTATTCGATGTGGTGGGGCAACGCCCTAGAGTGAAGCCTAGGTTCCCCGGAACGTATAAATGACCATTACTTTCACACTGGTTGCAATTATTCGTTTTATACGATGGAAAAACTGTTGTATTTACTTTGTATTTGGTGCTTCTGGCGTTGACTTCTTAGGCCCTAACTATTGGATCTAGTGGACCAACGCCCTAGGGTGAAGCCTAGGTTGCCCGAGGCGTAGAAATGACCATTACTTTCACACTGGTTGCAGTTATTCATGCTATACGATGGCAAAACTGTTGCATTTTTATTGTATTTTCTTCTTCTGGCTTTGACTTCTAAGGTCCTAGCTATTCGATCTTGTGGGGCAACGTCTAAGAGTGAAGCCCATGTTGCCGGGAACGGAGAAATGGCCATAACTTTCTTACTGGTTGCAATTATTCATTTTATACGATGGAAAAACTGTTGTATTTATATTGTTTTTTATGCTTCTGGCGTTGTCTTCTAAGGCTGTAGCTATTCGATGTGGTGGAGCAACGCCCTAGAGTGATGCCTAGGTCGCGTGGAACGTAGAAATGACCATATCTTTCACACTGGTTGCAATTATACCTGTTATACGATGGAAAAACTGTTGTATTTATACTGTATCTTATGCTCCTGGCGTTGACTTCTTAGGCCCTAACTATTCGAACTGTTGGAACAACGCCCTAGAGTGAAGTCTAGGTTGCCCGGAACGTAGAAATGACCATTACTTTCACACTGGTTGCAATTATTCATGCTATACGATGGAAGAACTGTTGTATTTTTATTGTATTTTATGCTTCTGGCTTTAACTTCTACGGTCCCAGCTATTCGATCTGGTGGAGCAACGCCCTGGAGTGAAGCCCGGGTTGCACGTAATGTAGAGGTGACCATAACTTTCACACTGGTTGCAATTACTCCAGTTATACGATGGAAAAACTGTTGTATTTATATTGTATTTTATGCTTCTGGCGCTGACTTCTTAGGCCCTAACTATTCGATCTGGTGGATCAACGCCCTAGAGTGAAGCCTAGGTTGCCCAGAACGTAGAAATGACCATTACTTTCACACTGGCTGCAATTACTCCTGTTATGCGATGGAAAATCTGTTGCATTTTTATTGTATTTTATGCTTCTGGCGTTGAAATCTAAGTCCCTGACTATTCGATCCGGTGGAGCAACGCCCTAAGGTTAAGCCTAGGTTGCACGGAACGTAGAAATGGCAATTACTTTCATACTCGTTGCAATTATTCGTTTTATACGATGGAAAAACTGTTGTATTTGTATTGTATTTTATGCTTCGGGCGTTGACTCCTAAGGGCCTAACTATTGAATCTGGTGGAGCAACGCCCTAGAGTGAAGCCTAGGTTGCACGGAATGTAGAAGTGACCATAACTTTCATACTGGTTGCAATTACTCGTTTTATACAATGGAAGAACTGTTGTATTAATTTCGTATTTTATCCTTCCGGCGTTGACTTCTAAGACCCTAACTATTCGATCTGGTGGAGCAACGCCCTAGAGTGATGCCTAGGTCGCCTGGAACGTAGAAATGACCATATCTTTCACACTGGTTGCAATTATACCTGTTATACGATGGAAAAACAGGTTGTATTTATACTGTATCTTATTCTCCTGGCGTTGACTTCTTAGGCCCTAACTATTCGAACTGTTGGAACAACGCCCTAGAGTGAAGCCTAGGTCGCCCGGAACGTAGAAATGACCATTACTTTCACACTGGTTGCAATTATTCATGCTATACGATGGAAGAACTGTTGTATTTTTATTGTATTTTATGCTTCTGGCTTTGACTTCTACGGTCCTAGCTATTCGATCTGGTGGAGCAACGCCCTAGAGTGAAGCCTAGGTTGCCCGGAACGTAGAAATGACCATAACTTTCACACTCGTTGCTATTATTCGTTTTACACGATGGAAAAGCTGTTGTATTTATATTGTATTTTATGCTTCTGGCGTTGACGTCTTAGGCGGTAACCGTTCGATCTGGTGGAACAACGCCCTGGAATGAAGCCTAGGCTTACCGGAACGTAGAAATGACCATTACTTTCACACTGGTTGCAGTTATTCATGCTATACGATGGAAAAACTGTTGCATTTTTATTGTATTTTCTTCTTCTGGCTTTGACTTCTAAGGTCCTAGCTATTCGATCTTGTGGGGCAACGTCCTAGGGTGAAGCCTAGGTTGCCCGAGACGTAGAAATGACCATTACTTTCACACTGGTTGCAATTATTCATGCTATACGATGGAAAAACTGTTGTATTTTTATTGTATTTTATGCTTCTGGCGTTGACTTCTAAGGTCCTAGCTATTCGATCTCGTGCAGCAACGCCCTAGAGTGAAGCCTAGGTTGCCCGGAACGTAGAAATGACCATAACTTTCACACTGGTTGCTATTATTCGTTTTATACGATGGAAAAACTGTTGTATTTATATTGTATTTTACGCTTCTGGCGTTGACATCTTAGACCGTAACTGTTCGATCTGGTGGAACAACGCCCTAGAATGAA
Source organism: Calliopsis andreniformis (assembly GCF_051401765.1). Lineage (NCBI taxonomy): Eukaryota > Metazoa > Arthropoda > Insecta > Hymenoptera > Andrenidae > Calliopsis > Calliopsis andreniformis. The sequence continues at coordinate 24,093,634 of NW_027480422.1, forward strand.
GCCTAGGTTTACCGGAACGTAGAAATGACCATTACTTTCACACTGGTTGCAGTTATTCATGCTATACGATGGAAAAACTGTTGCATTTTTATTGTATTTTCTTCTTCTGGCTTTGACTTCTAAGGTCCTAGCTATTCGATCTTGTGGGGCAACGTCTAAGAGTGAAGCCTATGTTGCCGGGAACGTAGAAATGGCCATAACTTTCTTACTGGTTGCAAATATTCATTTTATACGATGGAAGAACTGTTGTATTTAAATTGTATTTTATGCTTCTGGCGTTGTCTTCTAAGGCCGTAGCTATTCGATGTGGTGGAGCAACGCCCTAGAGTGATGCCTAGGTCGCCTGGAACGTAGAAATGACCATATCCTTCACACTGGTTGCAATTATACCTGTTATACGATGGAAAAACTGATGTATTTGTATTGTATTTTATGCTTCGGCCGATGACTTCTGAGGCCCTAACTATTGGATCTGGTGGAGCAACGCCCTAGGGTGAAGCCGAGGTTGGCCGGAACGTATAAATGACCATTACTTTCAGACTGGTTGCAATTATTCGTTTTATACGATGGAAAAAATGTTGTATTTATTTTCTATTTGGTGCTTCTGGCGTTGACTTCTTAGGCCCTAACTATTGGATCTGGTGGAGCAACGCCCTAGGGTGAAGCCCAGGTTGCCCGAGACGTAGAAATGACCATTACTTTCACACTGGTTGCAATTATTCATGCTATACGATGGAAAAACTGTTGTATTTTTATTGTATTTTATGTATCGCGCGTTGACTTCTAAGGCGCTAGCTATTCGATCTGGTGTAGCATCGCCCTAGAGTGAAGCCTAGGTTGCCCGGAACATAGAAATGACCATTACTTCCACACTGGTTGCAATTATATGTTTTATACAATGGAAAAACTGTTGTACTTTTATTGTATTTTATGCTTCTGGCGTTGACTTCTAAGGCCGTAGCTATTCGATGTGGTGGGGCAACGCCCTAGAGTGAAGCCTAGGTTCCCCGGAACGTATAAATGACCATTACTTTCACACTGGTTGCAATTATTCGTTTTATACGATGGAAAAACTGTTGTATTTATTTTGTATTTGGTGCTTCTGGCGTTGACTTCTTAGGCCCTAACTATTGGATCTGGTGGACCAACGCCCTATGGTGAAGCCTAGATTGCCCGGGGCGTAGAAATGACCATTACTTTCACACTGGTTGCAGTTATTCATGCTATACGATGGAAAAACTGTTGCATTTTTATTGTATTTTCTTCTTCTGGCTTTGACTTCTAAGGTCCTAGCTATTCGATCTTGTGGGGCAACGTCTAAGAGTGAAGCCCATGTTGCCGGGAACGTAGAAATGGCCATAGCTTTCTTACTGGTTGCAATTATTCATTTTATACGATGGAAAAACTGTTGTATTTATATTGTTTTTTATGCTTCTGGCGTTGTCTTCTAAGGGCGTAGCTATTCGATGTGGTGGAGCAACGCCCTAGAGTGATGCCTAGGTCGCCTGGAACGTAGAAATGACCATATCTTTCACACTGGTTGCAATTATACCTGTTATACGATGGAAAAACTGTTGTATTTATACTGTATCTTATTCTCCTGGCGTTGACTTCTTAGGCCCTAACTATTCGAACTGTTGGAACAACGCCCTAGAGTGAAGCCTAGGTTGCCCGGAACGTAGAAAAGACCATTACTTTCACACTGGTTGCAATTATTCATGCTATACGATGGAAGAACTGTTGTATTTTTATTGTATTTTATGCTTCTGGCTTTGACTTCTACGGTCCTAGCTATTCGATCTGGTGGATCAACGCCCTAGAGTGAAGCCTAGGTTGCCCGGAACGTAGAAATGACCATAACTTTCACACTCGTTGCTATTATTCGTTTTACACGATGGAAAAACTGTTGTATTTATATTGTATTTTATGCTTCTGGCGTTGACGTCTTAGGCGGTAACCGTTCGATCTGGTGGAACAACGCCCTGGAATGAAGCCTAGGCTTACCGGAACGTAGAAATGACCATTACTTTCACACTGGTTGCAGTTATTCATGCTATACGATGGAAAAACTGTTGCATTTTTATTGTATTTTCTTCTTCTGGCTTTGACTTCTAAGGTCCTAGCTATTCGATCTTGTGGGGCAACGCCCTAGGGTGAAGCCTAGGTTGCCCGAGACGTAGAAATGACCATTACTTTCACACTGGTTGCAATTATTCATGCTATACGATGGAAAAACTGTTGTATTTTTATTGTATTTTATGCTTCTGGCGTTGACTTCTAAGGTCCTAGCTATTCGATCTCGTGCAGCAACGCCCTAGAGTGAAGCCTAGGTTGCCCGGAACGTAGAAATGACCATAACTTTCACACTGGTTGCTATTATTCGTTTTATACGATGGAAAAACTGTTGTATTTATATTGTATTTTATGCTTCTGGCGTTGACATCTTAGACCGTAACTGTTCGATCTGGTGGAACAACGCCCTAGAATGAAGCCTAGGTTTACCGGAACGTAGAAATGACCATTACTTTCACACTGGTTGCAGTTATTCATGCTATACGATGGAAAAACTGTTGCATTTTTATTGTATTTTCTTCTTCTGGCTTTGACTTCTAAGGTCCTAGCTATTCGATCTTGTGGGGCAACGTGTAAGAGTGAAGCCTATGTTGCCGGGAACGTAGAAATGGCCATAACTTTCTTACTGGTTGCAATTATTCATTTTATACGATGGAAGACCTGTTGTATTTAAATTGTATTTTATGCTTCTGGCGTTGTCTTCTAAGGCCGTAGCTATTCGATGTGGTGGAGCAACGCCCTAGAGTGATGCCTAGGTCGCCTGGAACGTAGAAATGACCATATCCTTCACACTGGTTGCAATTATACCTGTTATACGATGGAAAAACTGTTGTATTTATACTGTACTTTATGCTTCTAGCGTTGACTTCTTAGGCCCTAACTATTCGAACTGTTGGAACAACGCCCTAGAGTGAAGCCTAGGTTGCCCGGCACGTAGAAATGACCATTACTTTCACACTTGTTGCAATTATTCGTTTTATTCGATGGAAAAACTGTTGTATTTATTTTGTATTTGGTGCTTCTGGCGTTGACTCCTTAGGCCCGAACTATTGGACCTGGTGGAGCAACGCCCTAGGGTGAAGCCTAGGTTGCCCGAGACGTAGAAATGACCATTACTTTCACACTGGTTGCAATTATACATGCTATACGATGGAAAAACTGTTGTAATTTAATTGTATTTTATGCTACTGGCGTTGACTTCTAAGGCCGTAGCTATTCGATGTGGTGGGGCAACGCACTAGAGTGGAGCCTAGATTGCCCGGAACGTATAAATGACCATTACTTTCACACTGGTTGCAATTATTCGTTTTATACGTTGGAAAAACTGTTGTATTTATTTTCTATTTGGTGCTTCTGGCGTTGACTTCTCAGGAACTAGCTATTGGATCTGGTGGAGCAACGCCCTATGGTGAAGCCCAGGTTGCCCGAGACGTAGAAATGACCATTACTTTCACACTGGTTGCAATTATTCATGCTATACTATGTAAAAACTGTTGTATTTTTATTGTATTTTATGTATCGGGCGTTGACTTCTAAGGCGCTAGCTATTCGATCTGGTGTAGCATCGCCCTAGAGTGAAGCCTAGGTTGCCCGGACCGTAGAAGTGACCATCACCTTCACTCTGGTTGCAATTATTCCTGTTATACGATGGAAAAACTGATGTATTTGTATTGTATTTTATGCTTCGGCCGATGACTTCTGAGGCCCTAACTATTGGATCTGGTGGAGCAACGCCCTAGGGTGAAGCCGAGGTTGGCCGGAACGTACAAATGACCATTACTTTCACACTGGTTGCAATTATTCGTTTTATACGATGGAAAAACTGTTGTATTTATTTTCTATTTGGTGCTTCTGGCGTTGACTTCTTAGGCCCTAACTATTGGATCTGGTGGAGCAACGCCCTAGGGTGAAGCCCAGGTTGCCCGAGACGTAGAAATGACCATTACTTTCACACTGGATGCAATTATTCATGCTATACGATGAAAAAACTGTTGCATTTTTATTGTATTTTCTTCTTCTGGCTTTGACTTCTAAGGTCCTAGCTATTCGATCTTGTGGGGGAACGTCTAAGAGTGAAGCCTATGTAGCCCGGACCGTAGAAATGACCATCACCTTCACTCTGGTTGCAATTATTCCTGTTATACGATAGAAAAACTGATGTATTTGTAGTGTATTTTATGCTTCGGCCGTTGACTTCTGAGGCCCTAACTATTGGATCTGGTGGAGCAACGCCCTAGGGTGAAGCCGAGGTTGGCCGGAACGTATAAATGACCATTACTTTCACACTGGTTGCAATTATTCGTTTTATACGATGGAAAAACTGTTGTATTTATTTTCTATTTGGTGCTTCTGGCGTTGACTGCTTAGGCCCTAACTATTGGATCTGGTAGAGCAACGCCCTAGGGTGAAGCCTAGGTTGCCCGAGGCGTAGAAATGACCATTACTTTCACACTGGTTGCAATTATTCATGCTATACGATGGAAAAACTGTTGTATTTTTATTGTATTTTATGTATCGCGCGTTGACTTCTAAGGCGCTAGCTATTCGATCTGGTGTAGCATCGCCCTAGAGTGAAGCCTAGGTTGCCCGGAACATAGAAATGACCATTACTTCCACACTGGTTGCAATTATTCGTTTTATACAATGGAAAAACTGTTGTACTTTTATTGTATTTTATGCTTCTGGCGTTGACTTCTAAGGCCGTAGCTATTCGATGTGGTGGGGCAACGCCCTAGAGTGAAGCCTAGGTTCCCCGGAACGTATAAATGACCATTACTTTCACACTGGTTGCAATTATTCGTTTTATACGATGGAAAAACTGTTGTATTTACTTTGTATTTGGTGCTTCTGGCGTTGACTTCTTAGGCCCTAACTATTGGATCTAGTGGACCAACGCCCTAGGGTGAAGCCTAGGTTGCCCGAGGCGTAGAAATGACCATTACTTTCACACTGGTTGCAGTTATTCATGCTATACGATGGCAAAACTGTTGCATTTTTATTGTATTTTCTTCTTCTGGCTTTGACTTCTAAGGTCCTAGCTATTCGATCTTGTGGGGCAACGTCTAAGAGTGAAGCCCATGTTGCCGGGAACGGAGAAATGGCCATAACTTTCTTACTGGTTGCAATTATTCATTTTATACGATGGAAAAACTGTTGTATTTATATTGTTTTTTATGCTTCTGGCGTTGTCTTCTAAGGCTGTAGCTATTCGATGTGGTGGAGCAACGCCCTAGAGTGATGCCTAGGTCGCGTGGAACGTAGAAATGACCATATCTTTCACACTGGTTGCAATTATACCTGTTATACGATGGAAAAACTGTTGTATTTATACTGTATCTTATGCTCCTGGCGTTGACTTCTTAGGCCCTAACTATTCGAACTGTTGGAACAACGCCCTAGAGTGAAGTCTAGGTTGCCCGGAACGTAGAAATGACCATTACTTTCACACTGGTTGCAATTATTCATGCTATACGATGGAAGAACTGTTGTATTTTTATTGTATTTTATGCTTCTGGCTTTAACTTCTACGGTCCCAGCTATTCGATCTGGTGGAGCAACGCCCTGGAGTGAAGCCCGGGTTGCACGTAATGTAGAGGTGACCATAACTTTCACACTGGTTGCAATTACTCCAGTTATACGATGGAAAAACTGTTGTATTTATATTGTATTTTATGCTTCTGGCGCTGACTTCTTAGGCCCTAACTATTCGATCTGGTGGATCAACGCCCTAGAGTGAAGCCTAGGTTGCCCAGAACGTAGAAATGACCATTACTTTCACACTGGCTGCAATTACTCCTGTTATGCGATGGAAAATCTGTTGCATTTTTATTGTATTTTATGCTTCTGGCGTTGAAATCTAAGTCCCTGACTATTCGATCCGGTGGAGCAACGCCCTAAGGTTAAGCCTAGGTTGCACGGAACGTAGAAATGGCAATTACTTTCATACTCGTTGCAATTATTCGTTTTATACGATGGAAAAACTGTTGTATTTGTATTGTATTTTATGCTTCGGGCGTTGACTCCTAAGGGCCTAACTATTGAATCTGGTGGAGCAACGCCCTAGAGTGAAGCCTAGGTTGCACGGAATGTAGAAGTGACCATAACTTTCATACTGGTTGCAATTACTCGTTTTATACAATGGAAGAACTGTTGTATTAATTTCGTATTTTATCCTTCCGGCGTTGACTTCTAAGACCCTAACTATTCGATCTGGTGGAGCAACGCCCTAGAGTGATGCCTAGGTCGCCTGGAACGTAGAAATGACCATATCTTTCACACTGGTTGCAATTATACCTGTTATACGATGGAAAAACAGGTTGTATTTATACTGTATCTTATTCTCCTGGCGTTGACTTCTTAGGCCCTAACTATTCGAACTGTTGGAACAACGCCCTAGAGTGAAGCCTAGGTTGCCCGGAACGTAGAAATGACCATTACTTTCACACTGGTTGCAATTATTCATGCTATACGATGGAAGAACTGTTGTATTTTTATTGTATTTTATGCTTCTGGCTTTGACTTCTACGGTCCTAGCTATTCGATCTGGTGGAGCAACGCCCTAGAGTGAAGCCTAGGTTGCCCGGAACGTAGAAATGACCATAACTTTCACACTCGTTGCTATTATTCGTTTTACACGATGGAAAAGCTGTTGTATTTATATTGTATTTTATGCTTCTGGCGTTGACGTCTTAGGCGGTAACCGTTCGATCTGGTGGAACAACGCCCTGGAATGAAGCCTAGGCTTACCGGAACGTAGAAATGACCATTACTTTCACACTGGTTGCAGTTATTCATGCTATACGATGGAAAAACTGTTGCATTTTTATTGTATTTTCTTCTTCTGGCTTTGACTTCTAAGGTCCTAGCTATTCGATCTTGTGGGGCAACGTCCTAGGGTGAAGCCTAGGTTGCCCGAGACGTAGAAATGACCATTACTTTCACACTGGTTGCAATTATTCATGCTATACGATGGAAAAACTGTTGTATTTTTATTGTATTTTATGCTTCTGGCGTTGACTTCTAAGGTCCTAGCTATTCGATCTCGTGCAGCAACGCCCTAGAGTGAAGCCTAGGTTGCCCGGAACGTAGAAATGACCATAACTTTCACACTGGTTGCTATTATTCGTTTTATACGATGGAAAAACTGTTGTATTTATATTGTATTTTACGCTTCTGGCGTTGACATCTTAGACCGTAACTGTTCCATCTGGTGGAACAACGCCCTAGAATGAAGCCTAGGTTTACCGGAACGTAGAAATGACCATTACTTTCACACTGGTTGCAGTTATTCATGCTATACGATGGAAAAACTGTTGCATTTTTATTGTATTTTCTTCTTCTGGCTTTGACTTCTAAGGTCCTAGCTATTCGATCTTGTGGGGCAACGTCTAAGAGTGAAGCCTATGTTGCCGGGAACGTAGAAATGGCCATAACTTTCTTACTGGTTGCAAATATTCATTTTATACGATGGAAGAACTGTTGTATTTAAATTGTATTTTATGCTTCTGGCGTTGTCTTCTAAGGCCGTAGCTATTCGATGTGGTGGAGCAACGCCCTAGAGTGATGCCTAGGTCGCCTGGAACGTAGAAATGACCATATCCTTCACACTGGTTGCAATTATACCTGTTATACGATGGAAAAACTGATGTATTTGTATTGTATTTTATGCTTCGGCCGATGACTTCTGAGGCCCTAACTATTGGATCTGGTGGAGCAACGCCCTAGGGTGAAGCCGAGGTTGGCCGGAACGTATAAATGACCATTACTTTCAGACTGGTTGCAATTATTCGTTTTATACGATGGAAAAACTGTTGTATTTATTTTCTATTTGGTGCTTCTGGCGTTGACTTCTTAGGCCCTAACTATTGGATCTGGTGGAGCAACGCCCTAGGGTGAAGCCCAGGTTGCCCGAGACGTAGAAATGACCATTACTTTCACACTGGTTGCAATTATTCATGCTATACGATGGAAAAACTGTTGTATTTTTATTGTATTTTATGTATCGCGCGTTGACTTCTAAGGCGCTAGCTATTCGATCTGGTGTAGCATCGCCCTAGAGTGAAGCCTAGGTTGCCCGGAACATAGAAATGACCATTACTTCCACACTGGTTGCAATTATATGTTTTATACAATGGAAAAACTGTTGTACTTTTATTGTATTTTATGCTTCTGGCGTTGACTTCTAAGGCCGTAGCTATTCGATGTGGTGGGGCAACGCCCTAGAGTGAAGCCTAGGTTCCCCGGAACGTATAAATGACCATTACTTTCACACTGGTTGCAATTATTCGTTTTATACGATGGAAAAACTGTTGTATTTATTTTGTATTTGGTGCTTCTGGCGTTGACTTCTTAGGCCCTAACTATTGGATCTGGTGGACCAACGCCCTATGGTGAAGCCTAGATTGCCCGGGGCGTAGAAATGACCTTTACTTTCACACTGGTTGCAGTTATTCATGCTATACGATGGAAAAACTGTTGCATTTTTATTGTATTTTCTTCTTCTGGCTTTGACTTCTAAGGTCCTAGCTATTCGATCTTGTGGGGCAACGTCTAAGAGTGAAGCCCATGTTGCCGGGAACGTAGAAATGGCCATAGCTTTCTTACTGGTTGCAATTATTCATTTTATACGATGGAAAAACTGTTGTATTTATATTGTTTTTTATGCTTCTGGCGTTGTCTTCTAAGGGCGTAGCTATTCGATGTGGTGGAGCAACGCCCTAGAGTGATGCCTAGGTCGCCTGGAACGTAGAAATGACCATATCTTTCACACTGGTTGCAATTATACCTGTTATACGATGGAAAAACTGTTGTATTTATACTGTATCTTATTCTCCTGGCGTTGACTTCTTAGGCCCTAACTATTCGAACTGTTGGAACAACGCCCTAGAGTGAAGCCTAGGTTGCCCGGAACGTAGAAAAGACCATTACTTTCACACTGGTTGCAATTATTCATGCTATACGATGGAAGAACTGTTGTATTTTTATTGTATTTTATGCTTCTGGCTTTGACTTCTACGGTCCTAGCTATTCGATCTGGTGGATCAACGCCCTAGAGTGAAGCCTAGGTTGCCCGGAACGTAGAAATGACCATAACTTTCACACTCGTTGCTATTATTCGTTTTACACGATGGAAAAACTGTTGTATTTATATTGTATTTTATGCTTCTGGCGTTGACGTCTTAGGCGGTAACCGTTCGATCTGGTGGAACAACGCCCTGGAATGAAGCCTAGGCTTACCGGAACGTAGAAATGACCATTACTTTCACACTGGTTGCAGTTATTCATGCTATACGATGGAAAAACTGTTGCATTTTTATTGTATTTTCTTCTTCTGGCTTTGACTTCTAAGGTCCTAGCTATTCGATCTTGTGGGGCAACGCCCTAGGGTGAAGCCTAGGTTGCCCGAGACGTAGAAATGACCATTACTTTCACACTGGTTGCAATTATTCATGCTATACGATGGAAAAACTGTTGTATTTTTATTGTATTTTATGCTTCTGGCGTTGACTTCTAAGGTCCTAGCTATTCGATCTCGTGCAGCAACGCCCTAGAGTGAAGCCTAGGTTGCCCGGAACGTAGAAATGACCATAACTTTCACACTGGTTGCTATTATTCGTTTTATACGATGGAAAAACTGTTGTATTTATATTGTATTTTATGCTTCTGGCGTTGACATCTTAGACCGTAACTGTTCGATCTGGTGGAACAACGCCCTAGAATGAAGCCTAGGTTTACCGGAACGTAGAAATGACCATTACTTTCACACTGGTTGCAGTTATTCATGCTATACGATGGAAAAACTGTTGCATTTTTATTGTATTTTCTTCTTCTGGCTTTGACTTCTAAGGTCCTAGCTATTCGATCTTGTGGGGCAACGTGTAAGAGTGAAGCCTATGTTGCCGGGAACGTAGAAATGGCCATAACTTTCTTACTGGTTGCAATTATTCATTTTATACGATGGAAGACCTGTTGTATTTAAATTGTATTTTATGCTTCTGGCGTTGTCTTCTAAGGCCGTAGCTATTCGATGTGGTGGAGCAACGCCCTAGAGTGATGCCTAGGTCGCCTGGAACGTAGAAATGACCATATCCTTCACACTGGTTGCAATTATACCTGTTATACGATGGAAAAACTGTTGTATTTATACTGTACTTTATGCTTCTAGCGTTGACTTCTTAGGCCCTAACTATTCGAACTGTTGGAACAACGCCCTAGAGTGAAGCCTAGGTTGCCCGGCACGTAGAAATGACCATTACTTTCACACTTGTTGCAATTATTCGTTTTATTCGATGGAAAAACTGTTGTATTTATTTTGTATTTGGTGCTTCTGGCGTTGACTCCTTAGGCCCGAACTATTGGACCTGGTGGAGCAACGCCCTAGGGTGAAGCCTAGGTTGCCCGAGACGTAGAAATGACCATTACTTTCACACTGGTTGCAATTATACATGCTATACGATGGAAAAACTGTTGTAATTTAATTGTATTTTATGCTACTGGCGTTGACTTCTAAGGCCGTAGCTATTCGATGTGGTGGGGCAACGCACTAGAGTGGAGCCTAGATTGCCCGGAACGTATAAATGACCATTACTTTCACACTGGTTGCAATTATTCGTTTTATACGTTGGAAAAACTGTTGTATTTATTTTCTATTTGGTGCTTCTGGCGTTGACTTCTCAGGAACTAGCTATTGGATCTGGTGGAGCAACGCCCTATGGTGAAGCCCAGGTTGCCCGAGACGTAGAAATGACCATTACTTTCACACTGGTTGCAATTATTCATGCTATACTATGTAAAAACTGTTGTATTTTTATTGTATTTTATGTATCGGGCGTTGACTTCTAAGGCGCTAGCTATTCGATCTGGTGTAGCATCGCCCTAGAGTGAAGCCTAGGTTGCCCGGACCGTAGAAGTGACCATCACCTTCACTCTGGTTGCAATTATTCCTGTTATACGATGGAAAAACTGATGTATTTGTATTGTATTTTATGCTTCGGCCGATGACTTCTGAGGCCCTAACTATTGGATCTGGTGGAGCAACGCCCTAGGGTGAAGCCGAGGTTGGCCGGAACGTATAAATGACCATTACTTTCACACTGGTTGCAATTATTCGTTTTATACGATGGAAAAACTGTTGTATTTATTTTCTATTTGGTGCTTCTGGCGTTGACTTCTTAGGCCCTAACTATTGGATCTGGTGGAGCAACGCCCTAGGGTGAAGCCCAGGTTGCCCGAGACGTAGAAATGACCATTACTTTCACACTGGTTGCAATTATTCATGCTATACGATGGAAAAACTGTTGTATTTTTATTGTATTTTATGTATCGCGCGTTGACTTCTAAGGCGCTAGCTATTCGATCTGGTGTAGCATCGCCCTAGAGTGAAGCCTAGGTTGCCCGGAACATAGAAATGACCATTACTTCCACACTGGTTGCAATTATATGTTTTATACAATGGAAAAACTGTTGTACTTTTATTGTATTTTATGCTTCTGGCGTTGACTTCTAAGGCCGTAGCTATTCGATGTGGTGGGGCAACGCCCTAGAGTGAAGCCTAGGTTCCCCGGAACGTATAAATGACCATTACTTTCACACTGGTTGCAATTATTCGTTTTATACGATGGAAAAACTGTTGTATTTATTTTGTATTTGGTGCTTCTGGCGTTGACTTCTTAGGCCCTAACTATTGGATCTGGTGGACCAACGCCCTATGGTGAAGCCTAGATTGCCCGGGGCGTAGAAATGACCATTACTTTCACACTGGTTGCAGTTATTCATACTATACGATGGAAAAACTGTTGCATTTTTATTGTATTTTCTTCTTCTGGCTTTGACTTCTAAGGTCCTAGCTATTCGATCTTGTGGGGCAACGTCTAAGAGTGAAGCCCATGTTGCCGGGAACGTAGAAATGGCCATAACTTTCTTACTGGTTGCAATTATTCATTTTATACGATGGAAAAACTGTTGTATTTATATTGTTTTTTATGCTTCTGGCGTTGTCTTCTAAGGCCGTAGCTATTCGATGTGGTGGAGCAACGCCCTAGAGTGATGCCTAGGTCGCCTGGAACGTAGAAATGACCATATCTTTCACACTGGTTGCAATTATACCTGTTATACGATGGAAAAACTGTTGTATTTATACTGTATCTTATTCTCCTGGCGTTGACTTCTTAGGCCCTAACTATTCGAACTGTTGGAACAACGCCCTAGAGTGAAGCCTAGGTTGCCCGGAACGTAGAAAAGACCATTACCTTCACACTGGTTGCAATTATTCATGCTATACGATGGAAGAACTGTTGTATTTTTATTGTATTTTATGCTTCTGGCTTTGACTTCTACGGTCCTAGCTATTCGATCTGGTGGATCAACGCCCTAGAGTGAAGCCCATGTTGCCGGGAACGTAGAAATGGCCATAACTTTCTTACTGGTTGCAATTATTCATTTTATACGATGGAAAAACTGTTGTATTTATATTGTATTTTATGCTTCTGGCGTTGACGTCTTAGGCGGTAACCGTTCGATCTGGTGGAACAACGCCCTGGAATGAAGCCTAGGCTTACCGGAACGTAGAAATGACCATTACTTTCACACTGGTTGCAGTTATTCATGCTATACGATGGAAAAACTGTTGCATTTTTATTGTATTCTCTTCTTCTGGCTTTGACTTCTAAGGTCCTAGCTATTCGATCTTGTGGGGCAACGCCCTAGGGTGAAGCCTAGGTTGCCCGAGACGTAGAAATGACCATTACTTTCACACTGGTTGCAATTATTCATGCTATACGATGGAAAAACTGTTGTATTTTTATTGTATTTTATGCTTCTGGCGTTGACTTCTAAGGTCCTAGCTATTCGATCTCGTGCAGCAACGCCCTAGAGTGAAGCCTAGGTTGCCCGGAACGTAGAAATGACCATAACTTTCACACTGGTTGCTATTATTCGTTTTATACGATGGAAAAACTGTTGTATTTATATTGTATTTTATGCTTCTGGCGTTGACATCTTAGACCGTAACTGTTCGATCTGGTGGAACAACGCCCTAGAATGAAGCCTAGGTTTACCGGAACGTAGAAATGACCATTACTTTCACACTGGTTGCAGTTATTCATGCTATACGATGGAAAAACTGTTGCATTTTTATTGTATTTTCTTCTTCTGGCTTTGACTTCTAAGGTCCTAGCTATTCGATCTTGTGGGGCAACGTGTAAGAGTGAAGCCTATGTTGCCGGGAACGTAGAAATGGCCATAACTTTCTTACTGGTTGCAATTATTCATTTTATACGATGGAAGACCTGTTGTATTTAAATTGTATTTTATGCTTCTGGCGTTGTCTTCTAAGGCCGTAGCTATTCGATGTGGTGGAGCAACGCCCTAGAGTGATGCCTAGGTCGCCTGGAACGTAGAAATAACCATATCCTTCACACTGGTTGCAATTATACCTGTTATACGATGGAAAAACTGTTGTATTTATACTGTACTTTATGCTTCTAGCGTTGACTTCTTAGGCCCTAACTATTCGAACTGTTGGAACAACGCCCTAGAGTGAAGCCTAGGTTGCCCGGCACGTAGAAATGACCATTACTTTCACACTTGTTGCAATTATTCGTTTTATTCGATGGAAAAACTGTTGTATTTATTTTGTATTTGGTGCTTCTGGCGTTGACTCCTTAGGCCCGAACTATTGGACCTGGTGGAGCAACGCCCTAGGGTGAAGCCTAGGTTGCCCGAGACGTAGAAATGACCATTACTTTCACACTGGTTGCAATTATACATGCTATACGATGGAAAAACTGTTGTAATTTAATTGTATTTTATGCTACTGGCGTTGACTTCTAAGGCCGTAGCTATTCGATGTGGTGGGGCAACGCACTAGAGTGGAGCCTAGATTGCCCGGAACGTATAAATGACCATTACTTTCACACTGGTTGCAATTATTCGTTTTATACGTTGGAAAAACTGTTGTATTTATTTTCTATTTGGTGCTTCTGGCGTTGACTTCTCAGGAACTAGCTATTGGATCTGGTGGAGCAACGCCCTATGGTGAAGCCCAGGTTGCCCGAGACGTAGAAATGACCATTACTTTCACACTGGTTGCAATTATTCATGCTATACTATGTAAAAACTGTTGTATTTTTATTGTATTTTATGTATCGGGCGTTGACTTCTAAGGCGCTAGCTATTCGATCTGGTGTAGCATCGCCCTAGAGTGAAGCCTAGGTTGCCCGGACCGTAGAAGTGACCATCACCTTCACTCTGGTTGCAATTATTCCTGTTATACGATGGAAAAACTGATGTATTTGTATTGTATTTTATGCTTCGGCCGATGACTTCTGAGGCCCTAACTATTGGATCTGGTGGAGCAACGCCCTAGGGTGAAGCCGAGGTTGGCCGGAACGTATAAATGACCATTACTTTCACACTGGTTGCAATTATTCGTTTTATACGATGGAAAAACTGTTGTATTTATTTTCTATTTGGTGCTTCTGGCGTTGACTTCTTAGGCCCTAACTATTGGATCTGGTGGAGCAACGCCCTAGGGTGAAGCCCAGGTTGCCCGAGACGTAGAAATGACCATTACTTTCACACTGGTTGCAATTATTCATGCTATACGATGGAAAAACTGTTGTATTTTTATTGTATTTTATGTATCGCGCGTTGACTTCTAAGGCGCTAGCTATTCGATCTGGTGTAGCATCGCCCTAGAGTGAAGCCTAGGTTGCCCGGAACATAGAAATGACCATTACTTCCACACTGGTTGCAATTATTCGTTTTATACAATGGAAAAACTGTTGTACTTTTATTGTATTTTATGCTTCTGGCGTTGACGTCTAAGGCCGTAGCTATTCGATGTGGTGGGGTAACGCCCTAGAGTGAAGCCTAGGTTCCCCGGAACGTATAAATGACCATTACTTTCACACTGGTTGCAATTATTCGTTTTATACGATGGAAAAACTGTTGTATTTATTTTGTATTTGGTGCTTCTGGCGTTGACTTCTTAGGCCCTAACTATTCGAACTGGTGGAACAACGCCCTGGAATGAAGCCTAGGCTTACCGGAACGTAGAAATGACCATTACTTTCACACTGGTTGCAGTTATTCATGCTATACGATGGAAAAACTGTTGCATTTTTATTGTATTTTCTTCTTCTGGCTTTGACTTCTAAGGTCCTAGCTATTCGATCTTGTGGGGCAACGACCTAGGGTGAAGCCCAGGTTGCCCGAGACGTAGGAATGACCATTACTTTCACACTGGTTGCAATTATTCATGCTATACGATGGAAAAACTGTTGTATTTTTATTGTATTTTATGTATCGCGCGTTGACTTCTAAGGCGCTAGCTATTCGATCTGGTGTAGCATCGCCCTAGAGTGAAGCCTAGGTTGCCCGGAACATAGAAATGACCATTACTTCCACACTGGTTGCAATTATTCGTTTTATACAATGGAAAAACTGTTGTACTTTTATTGCATTTTATGCTTCTGGCGTTGACTTCTAAGGCCGTAGCTATTCGATGTGGTGGGGCAACGCCCTAGAGTGAAGCCTAGGTTCCCCGGAACGTATAAATGACCATTACTTTCACACTGGTTGCAATTATTCATTTTATACGATGGAAAAACTGTTGTATTTATTTTGTATTTGGTGCTTCTGGCGTTGACTTCTTAGGCCCTAACTATTGGATCTGGTGGACCAACGCCCTATGGTGAAGCCTAGGTTGCCCGGGGCGTAGAAATGACCATTACTTTCACACTGGTTGCAGTTATTCATGCTATACGATGGAAAAACTGTTGCATTTTTATTGTATTTTCTTCTTCTGGCTTTGACTTCTAAGGTCCTAGCTATTCGATCTTGTGGGGCAACGTCTAAGAGTGAAGCCCATGTTGCCGGGAACGTAGAAATGGCCATAACTTTCTTACTGGTTGCAATTATTCATTTTATACGATGGAAAAACTGTTGTATTTATATTGTTTTTTATGCTTCTGGCGTTGTCTTCTAAGGCCGTAGCTATTCGATGTGGTGGGGCAACGCCCTAGAGTGATGCCTAGGTCGCCTGGAACGTAGAAATGACCATACCTTTCACAATGGTTGCAATTATACCTGTTATACGATGGAAAAACTGTTGTATTTATACTGTATCTTATTCTCCTGGCGTTGACTTCTTAGGCCCTAACTATTCGAACTGTTGGAACAACGCCCTAGAGTGAAGCCTAGGTTGCCCGGAACGTAGAAAAGACCATTACTTTCACACTGGTTGCAATTATTCATGCTATACGATGGAAGAACTGTTGTATTTTTATTGTATTTTATGCTTCTGGCTTTGACTTCTACGGTCCTAGCTATTCGATCTGGTGGAGCAACGCCCTAGAGTGAAGCCTAGGTTGCCCGGAACGTAGAAATGACCATAACTTTCACACTGGTTGCTATTATTCGTTTTACACGATGGAAAAACTGTTGTATTTATATTGTATTTTATGCTTCTGGCGTTGACGTCTTAGGCGGTAACCGTTCGATCTGGTGGAACAACGCCCTGGAATGAAGCCTAGGCTTACCGGAACGTAGAAATGACCATTACTTTCACACTGGTTGCAGTTATTCATGCTATACGATGGAAAAACTGTTGCATTTTTATTGTATTTTCTTCTTCTGGCTTTGACTTCTAAGGTCCTAGCTATTCGATCTTGTGGGGCAACGCCCTAGGGTGAAGCCTAGGTTGCCCGAGACGTAGAAATGACCATTACTTTCACACTGGTTGCAATTATTCATGCTATACGATGGAAAAATTGTTGTATTTTTATTGTATTTTATGCTTCTGGCGTTGACTTCTAAGGTCCTAGCTATTCGATCTGGTGCAGCAACGCCCTAGAGTGAAGCCTAGGTTGTCCGGAACGTAGAAATGACCATAACTTTCACACTGGTTGCTATTATTCGTGATATACAATGGAAAAACTGTTGTATTTATATTGTTTTTTATGCTTCTGGCGTTGTCTTCTAAGGCCGTAGCTATTCGATGTGGTGGAGCAACGCCCTAGAGTGATGCCTAGGTCGCCTGGAACGTAGAAATGACCATATCTTTCACACTGGTTGCAGTTATACCTGTTATACGATGGAAAAACTGTTGTATTTATACTGTATCTTATTCTCCTGGCGTTGACTTCTTAGACCGTAACTGTTCGATCTGGTGGAACAACGCCCTAGAATGAAGCCTAGGTTTACCGGAACGTAGAAATGACCATTACTTTCACACTGGTTGCAGTTATTCATGCTATACGATGGAAAAACTGTTGCATTTTTATTGTATTTTCTTCTTCTGGCTTCGACTTCTAAGGTCCTAGCTATTCGATCTTGTGGGGCAACGTCTAAGAGTGAAGCCTATGTTGCCCGGAACGTAGAAATGGCTATAACTTTCTTACTGGTTGCAATTATTCATTTTATACGATGGAAGAACTGTTGTATTTAAATTGTATTTTATGCTTCTGGCGTTGTCTTCTAAGGCCGTAGCTATTCGATGTGGTGGAGCAACGCCCTAGAGTGAATCCTAGGTTGCCCGGCACGTAGAAATGACCATTACTTTCACACTTGTTGCAATTATTCGTTTTATTCGATGGAAAAACTGTTGTATTTATTTTGTATTTGGTGCTTCTGGCGTTGACTCCTTAGGCCCGAACTATTGGATCTGGTGGAGCAACGCCCTAGGGTGAAGCCTAGGTTGCCCGAGACGTAGAAATGACCATTACTTTCACACTGGTTGCAATTATACATGCTATACGATGGAAAAACTGTTGTATTTTTATTGTATTTTATGCTACTGGCGTTGACTTCTAAGGCCGTAGCTATTCGATGTGGTGGGGCAACGCACTAGAGTGGAGCCTAGATTGCCCGGAACGTATAAATGACCATTACTTTCACACTGGTTGCAATTATTCGTTTTATACGATGGAAAAACTGTTGTATTTATTTTCTATTTGGTGCTTCTGGCGTTGACTTCTAAGGCGCTAGCTATTCGATCTGGTGTAGCATCGCCCTAGAGTGAAGCCTAGGTTGCCCGGACCGTAGAAATGACCATCACCTTCACTCTGGTTGCAATTATTCCTGTTATACGATGGAAAAACTGATGTATTTGTATTGTATTTTATGCTTCGGCCGTTGACTTCTGAGGCCCTAACTATTGGATCTGGTGGAGCAACGCCCTAGGGTGAAGCCGAGGTTGGCCGGAACGTATAAATGACCATTACTTTCACACTGGTTGCAATTATTCGTTTTATACGATGGAAAAACTGTTGTATTTATTTTCTATTTGGTGCTTCTGGCGTTGACTTCTTAGGCCCTAAGTATTGGATCTGGTAGAGCAACGCCCTAGGGTGAAGCCTAGGTTGCCCGAGGCGTAGAAATGACCATTACTTTCACACTGGTTGCAATTATTCATGCTATACGATGGAAAAACTGTTGTATTTTTATTGTATTTTATGCTTCTGGCGTTGACGTCTAAGGTCCTAGCTATTCGATCTGGTGGAGCAACACCCTAGAGTGAAGCCTAGGTTGCCCGGAACGTAGAAATGGCCATAACTTTCACACTGGTTGCTATTATTCGTTTTATACGATGGAGAAACTGTTGTATTTATATTGTATTTTATGCTTCTGGCGTTGACATCTTAGGCGGTAACTGTTCGATCTGGTGGAACAACGCCCTAGAGTGGAGCCTAGGTTGCCCGGAACGTATAAATGGCCATTACCTTCACACTGGTTGCAATTATTCGTTTTATGCGACGGAAAAACGGTTGTATTTATTTTCTATTTGGTGCTTCTGGCGTTGACTTCTTAGGCCCTAACTATTGGATCTGGTGGAGCAACGCCCTAGGGTGAAGCCCAGGTTGCCCGAGACGTAGAAATGACCATTACTTTCACACTGGTTGCAATTATTCATGCTATACGATGGAAAAACTGTTGTATTTTTATTTTCTTTTATGTATCGCGCGTTGACTTCTAAGGCGCTAGCTAATCGATCTGGTGTAGCATCGCCCTAGAGTGAAGCCTAGGTTGCCCGGAACATAGAAATGACCATTACTTCCACACTGGTTGCAATTATTCGTTTTATACAATGGAAAAACTGTTGTACTTTTATTGTATTTTATGCTTCTGGCGTTGACTTCTAAGGCCGTAGCTATTCGATGTGGTGGGGCAACGCCCTAGAGTGAAGCCTAGGTTCCCCGGAACGTATAAATGACCATTACTTTCACACTGGTTGCAATTATTCGTTTTATACGATGGAAAAAGCTGTTGTATTTATTTTGTATTTGGTGCTTCTGGCGTTGACTTCTTAGGCCCTAACTATTGGATCTGGTGGACCAACGCCCTATGGTGAAGCCTAGGTTGCCCGAGGCGTAGAAATGACCATTACTTTCACACTGGTTGCAGTTATTCATGCAATACGATGGAAAAACTGTTGCATTTTTATTGCATTTTCTTCTTCTGGCTTTGACTTCTAAGGTCCTAGCTATTCGATCTTGTGGGGCAACGTCTAAGAGTGAAGCCCATGTTGCCGGGAACGTAGAAATGGCCATAACTTTCTTACTGGTTGCAATTATTCATTTTATACGATGGAAAAACTGTTGTATTTATATTGTTTTTTATGCTTCTGGCGTTGTCTTCTAAGGCCGTAGCTATTCGATGTGGTGGAGCAACGCCCTAGAGTGATGCCTAGGTCGCCTGGAACGTAGAAATGACCATATCTTTCACACTGGTTGCAATTATACCTGTTATACGATGGAAAAACTGTTGTATTTATACTGTATCTTATTCTCCTGGCGTTGACTTCTTAGGCCCTAACTATTCGAACTGGTGGAACAACGCTCTGGAATGAAGCCTAGGCTTACCGGAACGTAGAAATGACCATTACTTTCACACTGGTTGCAGTTATTCATGCTATACGATGGAAAAACTGTTGCATTTTTATTGTATTTTCTTCTTCTGGCTTTGACTTCTAAGGTCCTAGCTATTCGATCTTGTGGGGCAACGCCCTAGGGTGAAGCCCAGGTTGCCCGAGACGTAGAAATGACCATTACTTTCACACTGGTTGCAATTATTCATGCTATACGATGGAAAAACTGTTGTATTTTTATTGTATTTTATGTATCGCGCGTTGACTTCTAAGGCGCTAGCTATTCGATCTGGTGTAGCATCGCCCTAGAGTGAAGCCTAGGTTGCCCGGAACATAGAAATGACCATTACTTCCACACTGGTTGCAATTATTCGTTTTATACAATGGAAAAACTGTTGTACTTTTATTGTATTTTATGCTTCTGGCGATGACTTCTAAGGCCGTAGCTATTCGATGTGGTGGGGCAACGCCCTAGAGTGAAGCCTAGGTTCCCCGGAACGTATAAATGACCATTACTTTCACACTGGTTGCAATTATTCGTTTTATACTATGGAAAAACTGTTGTATTTATTTTGTATTTGGTGCTTCTGGCGTTGACTTCTTAGGCCCTAACTATTGGATCTGGTGGACCAACGCCCTATGGTGAAGCCTAGGTTGCCCGGGGCGTAGAAATGACCATTACTTTCACACTGGTTGCAGTTATTCATGCTATACGATGGAAAAACTGTTGCATTTTTATTGTATTTTCTTCTTCTGGCTTTGACTTCTAAGGTCCTAGCTATTCGATCTTGTGGGGCAACGTCTAAGAGTGAAGCCCATGTTGCCGGGAACGTAGAAATGGCCATAACTTTCTTACTGGTTGCAATTATTCATTTTATACGATGGAAAAACTGTTGTATTTATATTGTTTTTTATGCTTCTGGCGTTGTCTTCTAAGGCCGTAGCTATTCGATGTGGTGGGGCAACGCCCTAGAGTGATGCCTAGGTCGCCTGGAACGTAGAAATGACCATACCTTTCACACTGGTTGCAATTATACCTGTTATACGATGGAAAAACTGTTGTATTTATACTGTATCTTATTCTCCTGGCGTTGACTTCTTAGGCCCTAACTATTCGAACTGTTGGAACAACGCCCTAGAGTGAAGCCTAGGTTGCCCGGAACGTAGAAAAGACCATTACTTTCACACTGGTTGCAATTATTCATGCTATACGATGGAAGAACTGTTGTATTTTTATTGTATTTTATGCTTCTGGCTTTGACTTCTACGGTCCTAGCTATTCGATCTGGTGGAGCAACGTCCTAGAGTGAAGCCTAGGTTGCCCGGAACGTAGAAATGACCATAACTTTCACACTGGTTGCTATTATTCGTTTTACACGATGGAAAAACTGTTGTATTTATATTGTATTTTATGCTTCTGACGTTGACGTCTTAGGCGGTAACCGTTCGATCTGGTGGAACAACGCCCTGGAATGAAGCCTAGGCTTACCGGAACGTAGAAATGACCATTACTTTCACACTGGTTGCAGTTATTCATGCTATACGATGGAAAAACTGTTGCATTTTTATTGTATTTTCTTCTCCTGGCTTTGACTTCTAAGGTCCTAGCTATTCGATCTTGTGGGGCAACGCCCTAGGGTGAAGCCTAGGTTGCCCGAGACGTAGAAATGACCATTACTTTCACACTGGTTGCAATTATTCATGCTATACGATGGAAAAACTGTTGTATTTTTATTGTATTTTATGCTTCTGGCGTTGACTTCTAAGGTCCTAGCTATTCGATCTGGTGCAGCAACGCCCTAGAGTGAAGCCTAGGTTGTCCGGAACGTAGAAATGACCATAACTTTCACACTGGTTGCTATTATTCGTGATATACGATGGAAAAACTGTTGTATTTATATTGCTTTTTATGCTTCTGGCGTTGTCTTCTAAGGCCGTAGCTATTCGATGTGGTGGAGCAACGCCCTAGAGTGATGCCTAGGTCGCCAGGAACGTAGAAATGACCATATCTTTCACACTGGTTGCAGTTATACCTGTTATACGATGGAAAAACTGTTGTATTTATACTGTATCTTATTCTCCTGGCGTTGACTTCTTAGGCCCTAACTATTCGAACTGTTGGAACAACGCCCTAGAGTGAAGCCTAGGTTGCCCGGAACGTAGAAATGACCATTACTTTCACACTGGTTGCAATTATTCATGCTATACGATGGAAGAACTGTTGTATTTTTATTGTATTTTATGCTTCTGGCGTTGACTTCTAAGGTCCTAGCTATTCGATCTGGTGCAGCAACGCCCTAGAGTGAAGCCTAGGTTGCCCGGAACGTAGAAATGACCATAACTTTCACACTGGTTGCTATTATTCGTGATATACAATGGAAAAACTGTTGTATTTATATTGTATTTTATGCTTCTGGCGTTGACATCTTAGACCGTAACTGTTCGATCTGGTGGAACAACGCCCTAGAATGAAGCCTAGGTTTACCGGAACGTAGAAATGACCATTACTTTCACACTGGTTGCAGTTATTCATGCTATACGATGGAAAAACTGTTGCATTTTTATTGTATTTTCTTCTTCCGGCTTCGACTTCTAAGGTCCTAGCTATTCGATCTTGTGGGGCAACGTCTAAGAGTGAAGCCTATGTTGCCCGGAACGTAGAAATGGCTATAACTTTCTTACTGGTTGCAATTATTCATTTTATACGATGGAAGAACTGTTGTATTTAAATTGTATTTTATGCTTCTGGCGTTGTCTTCTAAGGCCGTAGCTATTCGATGTGGTGGAGCAACGCCCTAGAGTGAATCCTAGGTTGCCCGGCACGTAGAAATGACCATTACTTTCACACTTGTTGCAATTATTCGTTTTATTCGATGGAAAAACTGTTGTATTTATTTTGTATTTGGTGCTTCTGGCGTTGACTCCTTAGGCCCGAACTATTGGATCTGGTGGAGCAACACCCTAGGGTGAAGCCTAGGTTGCCCGAGACGTAGAAATGACCATTACTTTCACACTGGTTGCAATTATACATGCTATACGATGGAAAAACTGTTGTATTTTTATTGTATTTTATGCTACTGGCGTTGACTTCTAAGGCCGTAGCTATTCGATGTGGTGGGGCAACGCACTAGAGTGGAGCCTAGATTGCCCGGAACGTATAAATGACCATTACTTTCACACTGGTTGCAATTATTCGTTTTATACGATGGAAAAACTGTTGTATTTATTTTCTATTTGGTGCTTCTGGCGTTGACTTCTCAGGCCCTAGCTATTGGATCTGGTGGAGCAACGCCCTATGGTGAAGACCAGGTTGCCCGAGACGTAGAAATGACCATTACTTTCACACTGGTTGCAATTATTCATGCTATACGATGTAAAAACTGTTGTATTTTTATTGTATTTTATGTATCGGGCGTTGACTTCTAAGGCGCTAGCTATTCGATCTGGTGTAGCATCGCCCTAGAGTGAAGCCTAGGTTGCCCGGACCGTAGAAATGACCATCACCTTCACTCTGGTTGCAATTATTCCTGTTATACGATGGAAAAACTGATGTATTTGTATTGTATTTTATGCTTCGGCCGTTGACTTCTGAGGCCCTAACTATTGGATCTGGTGGAGCAACGCCCTAGGGTGAAGCCGAGGTTGGCCGGAACGTATAAATGACCATTACTTTCACACTGGTTGCAATTATTCGTTTTATACGATGGAAAAACTGTTGTATTTATTTTCTATTTGGTGCTTCTGGCGTTGACTTCTTAGGCCCTAAGTATTGGATCTGGTAGAGCAACGCCCTAGGGTGAAGCCTAGGTTGCCCGAGGCGTAGAAATGACCATTACTTTCACACTGGTTGCAATTATTCATGCTATACGATGGAAAAACTGTTGTATTTTTATTGTATTTTATGCTTCTGGCGTTGACGTCTAAGGTCCTAGCTATTCGATCTGGTGGAGCAACACCCTAGAGTGAAGCCTAGGTTGCCCGGAACGTAGAAATGACCATAACTTTCACACTGGTTGCTATTATTCGTTTTATACGATGGAGAAACTGTTGTATTTATATTGTATTTTATGCTTCTGGCGTTGACATCTTAGGCGGTAACTGTTCGATCTGGTGGAACAACGCCCTAGAGTGGAGCCTAGGTTGCCCGGAACGTATAAATGGCCATTACCTTCACACTGGTTGCAATTATTCGTTTTATGCGACGGAAAAACTGTTGTATTTATTTTCTATTTGGTGCTTCTGGCGTTGACTTCTTAGGCCCTAACTATTGGATCTGGTGGAGCAACGCCCTAGGGTGAAGCCCAGGTTGCCCGAGACGTAGAAATGACCATTACTTTCACACTGGTTGCAATTATTCATGCTATACGATGGAAAAACTGTTGTATTTTTATTGTATTTTATGTATCGCGCGTTGACTTCTAAGGCGCTAGCTATTCGATCTGGTGTAGCATCGCCCTAGAGTGAAGCCTAGGTTGCCCGGACCGTAGAAGTGACCATCACCTTCACTCTGGTTGCAATTATTCCTGTTATACGATGGAAAAACTGATGTATTTGTATTGTATTTTATGCTTCGGCCGATGACTTCTGAGGCCCTAACTATTGGATCTGGTGGAGCAACGCCCTAGGGTGAAGCCGAGGTTGGCCGGAACGTATAAATGACCATTACTTTCACACTGGTTGCAATTATTCGTTTTATACGATGGAAAAACTGTTGTATTTATTTTCTATTTGGTGCTTCTGGCGTTGACTTCTTAGGCCCTAACTATTGGATCTGGTGGAGCAACGCCCTAGGGTGAAGCCCAGGTTGCCCGAGACGTAGAAATGACCATTACTTTCACACTGGTTGCAATTATTCATGCTATACGATGGAAAAACTGTTGTATTTTTATTGTATTTTATGTATCGCGCGTTGACTTCTAAGGCGCTAGCTATTCGATCTGGTGTAGCATCGCCCTAGAGTGAAGCCTAGGTTGCCCGGAACATAGAAATGACCATTACTTCCACACTGGTTGCAATTATTCGTTTTATACAATGGAAAAACTGTTGTACTTTTATTGTATTTTATGCTTCTGGCGTTGACGTCTAAGGCCGTAGCTATTCGATGTGGTGGGGTAACGCCCTAGAGTGAAGCCTAGGTTCCCCGGAACGTATAAATGACCATTACTTTCACACTGGTTGCAATTATTCGTTTTATACGATGGAAAAACTGTTGTATTTATTTTGTATTTGGTGCTTCTGGCGTTGACTTCTTAGGCCCTAACTATTCGAACTGGTGGAACAACGCCCTGGAATGAAGCCTAGGCTTACCGGAACGTAGAAATGACCATTACTTTCACACTGGTTGCAGTTATTCATGCTATACGATGGAAAAACTGTTGCATTTTTATTGTATTTTCTTCTTCTGGCTTTGACTTCTAAGGTCCTAGCTATTCGATCTTGTGGGGCAACGACCTAGGGTGAAGCCCAGGTTGCCCGAGACGTAGGAATGACCATTACTTTCACACTGGTTGCAATTATTCATGCTATACGATGGAAAAACTGTTGTATTTTTATTGTATTTTATGTATCGCGCGTTGACTTCTAAGGCGCTAGCTATTCGATCTGGTGTAGCATCGCCCTAGAGTGAAGCCTAGGTTGCCCGGAACATAGAAATGACCATTACTTCCACACTGGTTGCAATTATTCGTTTTATACAATGGAAAAACTGTTGTACTTTTATTGCATTTTATGCTTCTGGCGTTGACTTCTAAGGCCGTAGCTATTCGATGTGGTGGGGCAACGCCCTAGAGTGAAGCCTAGGTTCCCCGGAACGTATAAATGACCATTACTTTCACACTGGTTGCAATTATTCATTTTATACGATGGAAAAACTGTTGTATTTATTTTGTATTTGGTGCTTCTGGCGTTGACTTCTTAGGCCCTAACTATTGGATCTGGTGGACCAACGCCCTATGGTGAAGCCTAGGTTGCCCGGGGCGTAGAAATGACCATTACTTTCACACTGGTTGCAGTTATTCATGCTATACGATGGAAAAACTGTTGCATTTTTATTGTATTTTCTTCTTCTGGCTTTGACTTCTAAGGTCCTAGCTATTCGATCTTGTGGGGCAACGTCTAAGAGTGAAGCCCATGTTGCCGGGAACGTAGAAATGGCCATAACTTTCTTACTGGTTGCAATTATTCATTTTATACGATGGAAAAACTGTTGTATTTATATTGTTTTTTATGCTTCTGGCGTTGTCTTCTAAGGCCGTAGCTATTCGATGTGGTGGGGCAACGCCCTAGAGTGATGCCTAGGTCGCCTGGAACGTAGAAATGACCATACCTTTCACAATGGTTGCAATTATACCTGTTATACGATGGAAAAACTGTTGTATTTATACTGTATCTTATTCTCCTGGCGTTGACTTCTTAGGCCCTAACTATTCGAACTGTTGGAACAACGCCCTAGAGTGAAGCCTAGGTTGCCCGGAACGTAGAAAAGACCATTACTTTCACACTGGCTGCAATTATTCATGCTATACGATGGAAGAACTGTTGTATTTTTATTGTATTTTATGCTTCTGGCTTTGACTTCTACGGTCCTAGCTATTCGATCTGGTGGAGCAACGCCCTAGAGTGAAGCCTAGGTTGCCCGGAACGTAGAAATGACCATAACTTTCACACTGGTTGCTATTATTCGTTTTACACGATGGAAAAACTGTTGTATTTATATTGTATTTTATGCTTCTGGCGTTGACGTCTTAGGCGGTAACC
Source organism: Calliopsis andreniformis (assembly GCF_051401765.1). NCBI lineage: Eukaryota > Metazoa > Arthropoda > Insecta > Hymenoptera > Andrenidae > Calliopsis > Calliopsis andreniformis. The sequence goes on from NW_027480422.1 coordinate 24,120,329, forward strand.
GTTCGATCTGGTGGAACAACGCCCTGGAATGAAGCCTAGGCTTACCGGAACGTAGAAATGACCATTACTTTCACACTGGTTGCAGTTATTCATGCTATACGATGGAAAAACTGTTGCATTTTTATTGTATTTTCTTCTTCTGGCTTTGACTTCTAAGGTCCTAGCTATTCGATCTTGTGGGGCAACGCCCTAGGGTGAAGCCTAGGTTGCCCGAGACGTAGAAATGACCATTACTTTCACACTGGTTGCAATTATTCATGCTATACGATGGAAAAATTGTTGTATTTTTATTGTATTTTATGCTTCTGGCGTTGACTTCTAAGGTCCTAGCTATTCGATCTGGTGCAGCAACGCCCTAGAGTGAAGCCTAGGTTGTCCGGAACGTAGAAATGACCATAACTTTCACACTGGTTGCTATTATTCGTGATATACAATGGAAAAACTGTTGTATTTATATTGTTTTTTATGCTTCTGGCGTTGTCTTCTAAGGCCGTAGCTATTCGATGTGGTGGAGCAACGCCCTAGAGTGATGCCTAGGTCGCCTGGAACGTAGAAATGACCATATCTTTCACACTGGTTGCAGTTATACCTGTTATACGATGGAAAAACTGTTGTATTTATACTGTATCTTATTCTCCTGGCGTTGACTTCTTAGACCGTAACTGTTCGATCTGGTGGAACAACGCCCTAGAATGAAGCCTAGGTTTACCGGAACGTAGAAATGACCATTACTTTCACACTGGTTGCAGTTATTCATGCTATACGATGGAAAAACTGTTGCATTTTTATTGTATTTTCTTCTTCTGGCTTCGACTTCTAAGGTCCTAGCTATTCGATCTTGTGGGGCAACGTCTAAGAGTGAAGCCTATGTTGCCCGGAACGTAGAAATGGCTATAACTTTCTTACTGGTTGCAATTATTCATTTTATACGATGGAAGAACTGTTGTATTTAAATTGTATTTTATGCTTCTGGCGTTGTCTTCTAAGGCCGTAGCTATTCGATGTGGTGGAGCAACGCCCTAGAGTGAATCCTAGGTTGCCCGGCACGTAGAAATGACCATTACTTTCACACTTGTTGCAATTATTCGTTTTATTCGATGGAAAAACTGTTGTATTTATTTTGTATTTGGTGCTTCTGGCGTTGACTCCTTAGGCCCGAACTATTGGATCTGGTGGAGCAACGCCCTAGGGTGAAGCCTAGGTTGCCCGAGACGTAGAAATGACCATTACTTTCACACTGGTTGCAATTATACATGCTATACGATGGAAAAACTGTTGTATTTTTATTGTATTTTATGCTACTGGCGTTGACTTCTAAGGCCGTAGCTATTCGATGTGGTGGGGCAACGCACTAGAGTGGAGCCTAGATTGCCCGGAACGTATAAATGACCATTACTTTCACACTGGTTGCAATTATTCGTTTTATACGATGGAAAAACTGTTGTATTTATTTTCTATTTGGTGCTTCTGGCGTTGACTTCTAAGGCGCTAGCTATTCGATCTGGTGTAGCATCGCCCTAGAGTGAAGCCTAGGTTGCCCGGACCGTAGAAATGACCATCACCTTCACTCTGGTTGCAATTATTCCTGTTATACGATGGAAAAACTGATGTATTTGTATTGTATTTTATGCTTCGGCCGTTGACTTCTGAGGCCCTAACTATTGGATCTGGTGGAGCAACGCCCTAGGGTGAAGCCGAGGTTGGCCGGAACGTATAAATGACCATTACTTTCACACTGGTTGCAATTATTCGTTTTATACGATGGAAAAACTGTTGTATTTATTTTCTATTTGGTGCTTCTGGCGTTGACTTCTTAGGCCCTAAGTATTGGATCTGGTAGAGCAACGCCCTAGGGTGAAGCCTAGGTTGCCCGAGGCGTAGAAATGACCATTACTTTCACACTGGTTGCAATTATTCATGCTATACGATGGAAAAACTGTTGTATTTTTATTGTATTTTATGCTTCTGGCGTTGACGTCTAAGGTCCTAGCTATTCGATCTGGTGGAGCAACACCCTAGAGTGAAGCCTAGGTTGCCCGGAACGTAGAAATGGCCATAACTTTCACACTGGTTGCTATTATTCGTTTTATACGATGGAGAAACTGTTGTATTTATATTGTATTTTATGCTTCTGGCGTTGACATCTTAGGCGGTAACTGTTCGATCTGGTGGAACAACGCCCTAGAGTGGAGCCTAGGTTGCCCGGAACGTATAAATGGCCATTACCTTCACACTGGTTGCAATTATTCGTTTTATGCGACGGAAAAACGGTTGTATTTATTTTCTATTTGGTGCTTCTGGCGTTGACTTCTTAGGCCCTAACTATTGGATCTGGTGGAGCAACGCCCTAGGGTGAAGCCCAGGTTGCCCGAGACGTAGAAATGACCATTACTTTCACACTGGTTGCAATTATTCATGCTATACGATGGAAAAACTGTTGTATTTTTATTTTCTTTTATGTATCGCGCGTTGACTTCTAAGGCGCTAGCTAATCGATCTGGTGTAGCATCGCCCTAGAGTGAAGCCTAGGTTGCCCGGAACATAGAAATGACCATTACTTCCACACTGGTTGCAATTATTCGTTTTATACAATGGAAAAACTGTTGTACTTTTATTGTATTTTATGCTTCTGGCGTTGACTTCTAAGGCCGTAGCTATTCGATGTGGTGGGGCAACGCCCTAGAGTGAAGCCTAGGTTCCCCGGAACGTATAAATGACCATTACTTTCACACTGGTTGCAATTATTCGTTTTATACGATGGAAAAAGCTGTTGTATTTATTTTGTATTTGGTGCTTCTGGCGTTGACTTCTTAGGCCCTAACTATTGGATCTGGTGGACCAACGCCCTATGGTGAAGCCTAGGTTGCCCGAGGCGTAGAAATGACCATTACTTTCACACTGGTTGCAGTTATTCATGCAATACGATGGAAAAACTGTTGCATTTTTATTGCATTTTCTTCTTCTGGCTTTGACTTCTAAGGTCCTAGCTATTCGATCTTGTGGGGCAACGTCTAAGAGTGAAGCCCATGTTGCCGGGAACGTAGAAATGGCCATAACTTTCTTACTGGTTGCAATTATTCATTTTATACGATGGAAAAACTGTTGTATTTATATTGTTTTTTATGCTTCTGGCGTTGTCTTCTAAGGCCGTAGCTATTCGATGTGGTGGAGCAACGCCCTAGAGTGATGCCTAGGTCGCCTGGAACGTAGAAATGACCATATCTTTCACACTGGTTGCAATTATACCTGTTATACGATGGAAAAACTGTTGTATTTATACTGTATCTTATTCTCCTGGCGTTGACTTCTTAGGCCCTAACTATTCGAACTGGTGGAACAACGCTCTGGAATGAAGCCTAGGCTTACCGGAACGTAGAAATGACCATTACTTTCACACTGGTTGCAGTTATTCATGCTATACGATGGAAAAACTGTTGCATTTTTATTGTATTTTCTTCTTCTGGCTTTGACTTCTAAGGTCCTAGCTATTCGATCTTGTGGGGCAACGCCCTAGGGTGAAGCCCAGGTTGCCCGAGACGTAGAAATGACCATTACTTTCACACTGGTTGCAATTATTCATGCTATACGATGGAAAAACTGTTGTATTTTTATTGTATTTTATGTATCGCGCGTTGACTTCTAAGGCGCTAGCTATTCGATCTGGTGTAGCATCGCCCTAGAGTGAAGCCTAGGTTGCCCGGAACATAGAAATGACCATTACTTCCACACTGGTTGCAATTATTCGTTTTATACAATGGAAAAACTGTTGTACTTTTATTGTATTTTATGCTTCTGGCGATGACTTCTAAGGCCGTAGCTATTCGATGTGGTGGGGCAACGCCCTAGAGTGAAGCCTAGGTTCCCCGGAACGTATAAATGACCATTACTTTCACACTGGTTGCAATTATTCGTTTTATACTATGGAAAAACTGTTGTATTTATTTTGTATTTGGTGCTTCTGGCGTTGACTTCTTAGGCCCTAACTATTGGATCTGGTGGACCAACGCCCTATGGTGAAGCCTAGGTTGCCCGGGGCGTAGAAATGACCATTACTTTCACACTGGTTGCAGTTATTCATGCTATACGATGGAAAAACTGTTGCATTTTTATTGTATTTTCTTCTTCTGGCTTTGACTTCTAAGGTCCTAGCTATTCGATCTTGTGGGGCAACGTCTAAGAGTGAAGCCCATGTTGCCGGGAACGTAGAAATGGCCATAACTTTCTTACTGGTTGCAATTATTCATTTTATACGATGGAAAAACTGTTGTATTTATATTGTTTTTTATGCTTCTGGCGTTGTCTTCTAAGGCCGTAGCTATTCGATGTGGTGGGGCAACGCCCTAGAGTGATGCCTAGGTCGCCTGGAACGTAGAAATGACCATACCTTTCACACTGGTTGCAATTATACCTGTTATACGATGGAAAAACTGTTGTATTTATACTGTATCTTATTCTCCTGGCGTTGACTTCTTAGGCCCTAACTATTCGAACTGTTGGAACAACGCCCTAGAGTGAAGCCTAGGTTGCCCGGAACGTAGAAAAGACCATTACTTTCACACTGGTTGCAATTATTCATGCTATACGATGGAAGAACTGTTGTATTTTTATTGTATTTTATGCTTCTGGCTTTGACTTCTACGGTCCTAGCTATTCGATCTGGTGGAGCAACGTCCTAGAGTGAAGCCTAGGTTGCCCGGAACGTAGAAATGACCATAACTTTCACACTGGTTGCTATTATTCGTTTTACACGATGGAAAAACTGTTGTATTTATATTGTATTTTATGCTTCTGACGTTGACGTCTTAGGCGGTAACCGTTCGATCTGGTGGAACAACGCCCTGGAATGAAGCCTAGGCTTACCGGAACGTAGAAATGACCATTACTTTCACACTGGTTGCAGTTATTCATGCTATACGATGGAAAAACTGTTGCATTTTTATTGTATTTTCTTCTCCTGGCTTTGACTTCTAAGGTCCTAGCTATTCGATCTTGTGGGGCAACGCCCTAGGGTGAAGCCTAGGTTGCCCGAGACGTAGAAATGACCATTACTTTCACACTGGTTGCAATTATTCATGCTATACGATGGAAAAACTGTTGTATTTTTATTGTATTTTATGCTTCTGGCGTTGACTTCTAAGGTCCTAGCTATTCGATCTGGTGCAGCAACGCCCTAGAGTGAAGCCTAGGTTGTCCGGAACGTAGAAATGACCATAACTTTCACACTGGTTGCTATTATTCGTGATATACGATGGAAAAACTGTTGTATTTATATTGCTTTTTATGCTTCTGGCGTTGTCTTCTAAGGCCGTAGCTATTCGATGTGGTGGAGCAACGCCCTAGAGTGATGCCTAGGTCGCCAGGAACGTAGAAATGACCATATCTTTCACACTGGTTGCAGTTATACCTGTTATACGATGGAAAAACTGTTGTATTTATACTGTATCTTATTCTCCTGGCGTTGACTTCTTAGGCCCTAACTATTCGAACTGTTGGAACAACGCCCTAGAGTGAAGCCTAGGTTGCCCGGAACGTAGAAATGACCATTACTTTCACACTGGTTGCAATTATTCATGCTATACGATGGAAGAACTGTTGTATTTTTATTGTATTTTATGCTTCTGGCGTTGACTTCTAAGGTCCTAGCTATTCGATCTGGTGCAGCAACGCCCTAGAGTGAAGCCTAGGTTGCCCGGAACGTAGAAATGACCATAACTTTCACACTGGTTGCTATTATTCGTGATATACAATGGAAAAACTGTTGTATTTATATTGTATTTTATGCTTCTGGCGTTGACATCTTAGACCGTAACTGTTCGATCTGGTGGAACAACGCCCTAGAATGAAGCCTAGGTTTACCGGAACGTAGAAATGACCATTACTTTCACACTGGTTGCAGTTATTCATGCTATACGATGGAAAAACTGTTGCATTTTTATTGTATTTTCTTCTTCCGGCTTCGACTTCTAAGGTCCTAGCTATTCGATCTTGTGGGGCAACGTCTAAGAGTGAAGCCTATGTTGCCCGGAACGTAGAAATGGCTATAACTTTCTTACTGGTTGCAATTATTCATTTTATACGATGGAAGAACTGTTGTATTTAAATTGTATTTTATGCTTCTGGCGTTGTCTTCTAAGGCCGTAGCTATTCGATGTGGTGGAGCAACGCCCTAGAGTGAATCCTAGGTTGCCCGGCACGTAGAAATGACCATTACTTTCACACTTGTTGCAATTATTCGTTTTATTCGATGGAAAAACTGTTGTATTTATTTTGTATTTGGTGCTTCTGGCGTTGACTCCTTAGGCCCGAACTATTGGATCTGGTGGAGCAACACCCTAGGGTGAAGCCTAGGTTGCCCGAGACGTAGAAATGACCATTACTTTCACACTGGTTGCAATTATACATGCTATACGATGGAAAAACTGTTGTATTTTTATTGTATTTTATGCTACTGGCGTTGACTTCTAAGGCCGTAGCTATTCGATGTGGTGGGGCAACGCACTAGAGTGGAGCCTAGATTGCCCGGAACGTATAAATGACCATTACTTTCACACTGGTTGCAATTATTCGTTTTATACGATGGAAAAACTGTTGTATTTATTTTCTATTTGGTGCTTCTGGCGTTGACTTCTCAGGCCCTAGCTATTGGATCTGGTGGAGCAACGCCCTATGGTGAAGACCAGGTTGCCCGAGACGTAGAAATGACCATTACTTTCACACTGGTTGCAATTATTCATGCTATACGATGTAAAAACTGTTGTATTTTTATTGTATTTTATGTATCGGGCGTTGACTTCTAAGGCGCTAGCTATTCGATCTGGTGTAGCATCGCCCTAGAGTGAAGCCTAGGTTGCCCGGACCGTAGAAATGACCATCACCTTCACTCTGGTTGCAATTATTCCTGTTATACGATGGAAAAACTGATGTATTTGTATTGTATTTTATGCTTCGGCCGTTGACTTCTGAGGCCCTAACTATTGGATCTGGTGGAGCAACGCCCTAGGGTGAAGCCGAGGTTGGCCGGAACGTATAAATGACCATTACTTTCACACTGGTTGCAATTATTCGTTTTATACGATGGAAAAACTGTTGTATTTATTTTCTATTTGGTGCTTCTGGCGTTGACTTCTTAGGCCCTAAGTATTGGATCTGGTAGAGCAACGCCCTAGGGTGAAGCCTAGGTTGCCCGAGGCGTAGAAATGACCATTACTTTCACACTGGTTGCAATTATTCATGCTATACGATGGAAAAACTGTTGTATTTTTATTGTATTTTATGCTTCTGGCGTTGACGTCTAAGGTCCTAGCTATTCGATCTGGTGGAGCAACACCCTAGAGTGAAGCCTAGGTTGCCCGGAACGTAGAAATGACCATAACTTTCACACTGGTTGCTATTATTCGTTTTATACGATGGAGAAACTGTTGTATTTATATTGTATTTTATGCTTCTGGCGTTGACATCTTAGGCGGTAACTGTTCGATCTGGTGGAACAACGCCCTAGAGTGGAGCCTAGGTTGCCCGGAACGTATAAATGGCCATTACCTTCACACTGGTTGCAATTATTCGTTTTATGCGACGGAAAAACTGTTGTATTTATTTTCTATTTGGTGCTTCTGGCGTTGACTTCTTAGGCCCTAACTATTGGATCTGGTGGAGCAACGCCCTAGGGTGAAGCCCAGGTTGCCCGAGACGTAGAAATGACCATTACTTTCACACTGGTTGCAATTATTCATGCTATACGATGGAAAAACTGTTGTATTTTTATTGTATTTTATGTATCGCGCGTTGACTTCTAAGGCGCTAGCTATTCGATCTGGTGTAGCATCGCCCTAGAGTGAAGCCTAGGTTGCCCGGAACATAGAAATGACCATTACTTCCACACTGGTTGCAATTATTCGTTTTATACAATGGAAAAACTGTTGTACTTTTATTGTATTTTATGCTTCTGGCGTTGACTTCTAAGGCCGTAGCTATTCGATGTGGTGGGGCAACGCCCTAGAGTGAAGCCTAGGTTCCCCGGAACGTATAAATGACCATTACATTCACACTGGTTGCAATTATTCGTTTTATACGATGGAAAAAGCTGTTGTATTTATTTTGTATTTGGTGCTTCTGGCGTTGACTTCTTAGGCCCTAACTATTGGATCTGGTGGACCAACGCCCTATGGTGAAGCCTAGGTTGCCCGAGGCGTAGAAATGACCATTACTTTCACACTGGTTGCAGTTATTCATGCTATACGATGGAAAAACTGTTGTATTTATATTGTATTTTATGCTTCTGGCGTTGACATCTTAGGCGGTAACTGTTCGATCTGGTGGAACAACGCCCTAGAGTGAAGCCTAGGTTGCCCGGAACATAGAAATGACCATTACTTCCACACTGGTTGCAATTATTCGTTTTATACAATGGAAAAACTGTTGTACTTTTATTGCATTTTATGCTTCTGGCGTTGACTTCTAAGGCCGTAGCTATTCGATGTGGTGGGGCAACGCCCTAGAGTGAAGCCCAGGTTGCCCGGAACGTAGAAATGACCATAAGTTTCACACTGGCTGCAATTATTCGCTTTATACGATGGAAAAGCTCTTGTATTTATTTTGTATTTGGTGCTTCTGGCGTTGTCTTCTCAGGCCCTAACTATTGGATCTGGTGGAGCAACGCCCTAGGGTGAAGCCTAGGTTGCCCGAGGCGTAGAAATGACCATTACTTTCACACTGGTTGCAATTATTCATGCTATACGATGGAAAAACTGTTGTATTTTTATTGTATTTTATGCTTCTGGCGTTGACTTCTAAGGTCCTAGCTATTCGATCTGGTGGAGCAACGCCCTAGAATGAAGCCTAGGCTTACCGGAACGTAGAAATGACCATTACTTTCACACTGGTTGCAGTTATTCGTGCTATACGATGGAAAAACTGTTGCATTTTTATTGTATTTTCTTCTTCTGGCTTTGACTTCTAAGGTCCTAGCTATTCGATCTTGTGGGGCAACGTCTAAGAGTGAAGCCTATGTTGCCGGGAACGTAGAAATGGCCATAACTTTCTTACTGGTTGCAATTATTCATTTTATACGATGGAAGAACTGTTGTATTTAAATTGTATTTTATGCTTCTGGCGTTGTCTTCTAAGGCCGTAGCTATTCGATGTGGTGGAGCAACGCCCTAGAGTGATGCCTAGGTCGCCTGGAACGTAGAAATGACCATATCCTTCACACTGGTTGCAATTATACCTGTTATACGATGGAAAAACTGTTGTATTTATACTGTATTTTATGCTTCTAGCGTTGACTTCTTAGGCCCTAACTATTCGAACTGTTGGAACAACGCCCTAGAGTGAAGCCTAGGTTGCCCGGAACGTAGAAATGACCATTACTTTCACACTTGTTGCAATTATTCGTTTTATTCGATGGAAAAACTGTTGTATTTATTTTGTATTTGGTGCTTCTGGCGTTGACTCCTTAGGCCCGATCTATTGGATCTGGTGGAGCAACGCCCTAGGGTGAAGCCTAGGTTGCCCGAGACGTAGAAATGACCATTACTTTCACACCGGTTGCAATTATACATGCTATACGATGGAAAAACTGTTGTATTTTTATTGTACTTTATGCTACTGGCGTTGACTTCTAAGGCCGTAGCTATTCGATGTGGTGGGGCAACGCACTAGAGTGGAGCCTAGATTGCCCGGAACGTATAAATGACCATTACTTTCACACTGGTTGCAATTATTCGTTTTATACGATGGAAAAACTGTTGTAATTATTTTCTATTTGGTCCTTCTGGCGTTGACTTCTCAGGCCCTAGCTATTGGATCTGGTGGAGCAACGCCCTATGGTGAAGCCCAGGTTGCCCGAGACGTAGAAATGTCCATTACTTTCACACTGGTTGCAATTATTCATGCTATACGATGTAAAAACTGTTGTATTTTTATTGTATTTTATGTATCGGGCGTTGACTTCTAAGGCGCTAGCTATTCGATCTGTTGTAGCATCGCCCTAGAGTGAAGCCTAGGTTGCCCGGAACATAGAAATGACCATTACTTCCTCACTGGTTGCAATTATTCGTTTTATACAATGGAAAAACTGTTGTACTTTTATTGTATTTTATGCTTCTGGCGTTGACTTCTAAGGCCGTAGCTATTCGATGTGGTGCGGCAACGCCCTAGAGTGAAGCCTAGGTTCCCCGGAACGTATAAATGACCATTAATTTCACACTGGTTGCAATTATTCGTTTTATACGATGGAAAAACTCTTGTATTTATTTTGTATTTGGTGCTTCTGGCGTTGACTTCTCAGGCCCTAACTATTGGATCTGGTGGAGCAACGCCCTGGGGTGAAGCCTAGGTTGCCCGAGACGTAGAAATGACCATTACTTCCACACTGGTTGCAATTATTCATGGTATACGATGGAAAAACTGTTGTATTTTTATTGTATTTTATGCTACTGGCGTTGACTTCTAAGGCCTTAACTATTGGATCTGGTAGGTCAACGCCCTAGGGTGAAGCTGAGGTTGGCCGGTACGTAGAAATGACCATTACTTTCACACTTGTTGCAATTATTCGTTCTATTCGATGGAAAAACTGTTGTATTTATTTTGTATTTGGTGCTTCTGTCGTTGACTTCTAAGGCCCTAGCTATTCGATCTGGTGCAGCAACGCCCTAGAGTGAAGCCTAGGTTGCCCGGACCGTAGAAATGACCATCACCTTCACTCTGGTTGCAATTATTCCTGTTATACGATGGAAAAACTGATGTATTTGTGTTGTATTTTATGCTTCGGCCGTTGACTTCTGAGGCCCTAACTATTGGATCTGGTGGAGCAACGCCCTAGAGTGAAGCCGAGGTTGGCCGGAACGTATAAATGACCATTACTTTCACACTATTTGCAATTATTCGTTTTATACGATGGAAAAACTGTTGTATTTATTTTCTATTTGGTGCTTCTGGCGTTGACTTCTTAGGCCCTAACTATTGGATCTGGTAGAGCAACGCCCTAGGGTGAAGCCTAGGTTGCCCGAGGCGTAGAAATGACCATTACTTTCACACTGGTTGCAATTATTCATGCTATACGATGGAAAAACTGTTGTATTTTTATTGTATTTTATGCTTCTGGCGTTGACGTCTAAGGTCCTAGCTATTCGATCTGGTGGAGCAACACCCTAGAGTGAAGCCTAGGTTGCCCGGAACGTAGAAATGACCATAACTTTCACTCTGGTTGCTATTATTCGTTTTATACGATGGGGAAACTGTTGTATTTATATTGTATTTTATGCTTCTGGCGTTGACATCTTAGGCGGTAACTGTTCGATCTGGTGGAACAACGCCCTAGAGTGGAGCCTAGGTTGCCCGGAACGTATAAATGACCATTACTTTCACACTGGTTGCAATTATTCGTTTTATGCGACGGAAAAACTGTTGTATTTATTTTCTATTTGGTGCTTCTGGCGTTGACTTCTTAGGCCCTAACTATTGGATCTGGTGGAGCAACGCCCTAGGGTGAAGCCCAGGTTGCCCGAGACGTAGAAATGACCATTACTTTCACGCTGGTTGCAATTATTCATGCTATACGATGGAAAAACTGTTGTATTTATATTGTATTTTATGCTTCTGGCGTTGACATCTTAGGCGGTAACTGTTCGATCTGGTGGAACAACGCCCTACAGTGAAGCCCAGGTTGCCCGGAACATAGAAATGACCATTACTTCCACACTGGTTGCAATTATTCGTTTTATACAATGCAAAAACTGTTGTACTTTTATTGTATTTTATGCTTCTGGCGTTGACTTCTAAGGCCGTAGCTATTCGATGTGGTGGGGCAACGCCCTAGAGTGAAGCCTAGGCTCCCCGGAACGTATAAATGACCATTACTTTCACACTGGTTGCAATTATACGTTTTATACGATGGAAAAACTGTTGTATTTATTTTGTATTTGGTGCTTCTGGCGTTGACTTCTATGGCCCTAACTATTGGACCTGGTGGACCAACGCCCTAGGGTGAAGCCTAGGTTGCCCGAGGCGTAGAAATGACCATTACTTTCACACTGGTTGCAGTTATTCATGCTATACGATGGAAAAACTGTTGCATTTTTATTGTATTTTCTTCTTCTGGCTTTGACTTCTAAGGTCCTAGCTATTCGATCTTGTGGGGCAACGTCTAAGAGTGAAGCCCATGTTGCCGGGAACGTAGAAATGGCCATAACTTTCTTACTGGTTGCAATTATTCGTTTTATACAATGGAAAAACTGTTGTACTTTTATTGTATTTTATGCTTCTGGCGTTGACTTCTAAGGCCGTAGCTATTCGATGTGGTGGGGCAACGCCCTAGAGTGAAGCCGAGGTTGCCCGGAACGTAGAAATGACCATTACTTTCTTACTGGTTGCAATTATTCATTTTATACGATGGAAAAACTGTTGTATTTATATTGTTTTTTATGCTTCTGGCGTTGTCTTCTAAGGCCGTAGCTATTCGATGTGGTGGAGCAACGCCCTAGAGTGATGCCTAGGTCGCCTGGAACGTAGAAATGACCATATCTTTCACACTGGTTGCAATTATACCTGTTATACGATGGAAAAACTGTTGTATTTATACTGTATCTTATTCTCCTGGCGTTGACTTCTTAGGCCCTAACTATTCGAACTGGTGGAACAACGCTCTGGAATGAAGCCTAGGCTTACCGGAACGTAGAAATGACCATTACTTTCACACTGGTTGCAGTTATTCATGCTATACGATGGAAAAACTGTTGCATTTTTATTGTATTTTCTTCTTCTGGCTTTGACTTCTAAGGTCCTAGCTATTCGATCTTGTGGGGCAACGCCCTAGGGTGAAGCCTAGGTTGCCCGGGGCGTAGAAATGACCATTACTTTCACACTGGTTGCAGTTATTCATGCTATACGATGGAAAAACTGTTGCATTTTTATTGTATTTTCTTCTTCTGGCTTTGACTTCTAAGGTCCTAGCTATTCGATCTTGTGGGGCAACGTCTAAGAGTGAAGCCCATGTTGCCGGGAACGTAGAAATGGCCATAACTTTCTTACTGGTTGCAATTATTCATTTTATACGATGGAAAAACTGTTGTATTTATATTGTTTTTTATGCTTCTGGCGTTGTCTTCTAAGGCCGTAGCTATTCGATGTGGTGGGGCAACGCCCTAGAGTGATGCCTAGGTCGCCTGGAACGTAGAAATGACCATACCTTTCACACTGGTTGCAATTATACCTGTTATACGATGGAAAAACTGTTGTATTTATACTGTATCTTATTCTCCTGGCGTTGACTTCTTAGGCCCTAACTATTCGAACTGTTGGAACAACGCCCTAGAGTGAAGCCTAGGTTGCCCGGAACGTAGAAAAGACCATTACTTTCACACTGGTTGCAATTATTCATGCTATACGATGGAAGAACTGTTGTATTTTTATTGTATTTTATGCTTCTGGCTTTGACTTCTACGGTCCTAGCTATTCGATCTGGTGGAGCAACGTCCTAGAGTGAAGCCTAGGTTGCCCGGAACGTAGAAATGACCATAACTTTCACACTGGTTGCTATTATTCGTTTTACACGATGGAAAAACTGTTGTATTTATATTGTATTTTATGCTTCTGACGTTGACGTCTTAGGCGGTAACCGTTCGATCTGGTGGAACAACGCCCTGGAATGAAGCCTAGGCTTACCGGAACGTAGAAATGACCATTACTTTCACACTGGTTGCAGTTATTCATGCTATACGATGGAAAAACTGTTGCATTTTTATTGTATTTTCTTCTCCTGGCTTTGACTTCTAAGGTCCTAGCTATTCGATCTTGTGGGGCAACGCCCTAGGGTGAAGCCTAGGTTGCCCGAGACGTAGAAATGACCATTACTTTCACACTGGTTGCAATTATTCATGCTATACGATGGAAAAACTGTTGTATTTTTATTGTATTTTATGCTTCTGGCGTTGACTTCTAAGGTCCTAGCTATTCGATCTGGTGCAGCAACGCCCTAGAGTGAAGCCTAGGTTGTCCGGAACGTAGAAATGACCATAACTTTCACACTGGTTGCTATTATTCGTGATATACGATGGAAAAACTGTTGTATTTATATTGTTTTTTATGCTTCTGGCGTTGTCTTCTAAGGCCGTAGCTATTCGATGTGGTGGAGCAACGCCCTAGAGTGATGCCTAGGTCGCCAGGAACGTAGAAATGACCATATCTTTCACACTGGTTGCAGTTATACCTGTTATACGATGGAAAAACTGTTGTATTTATACTGTATCTTATTCTCCTGGCGTTGACTTCTTAGGCCCTAACTATTCGAACTGTTGGAACAACGCCCTAGAGTGAAGCCTAGGTTGCCCGGAACGTAGAAATGACCATTACTTTCACACTGGTTGCAATTATTCATGCTATACGATGGAAGAACTGTTGTATTTTTATTGTATTTTATGCTTCTGGCGTTGACTTCTAAGGTCCTAGCTATTCGATCTGGTGCAGCAACGCCCTAGAGTGAAGCCTAGGTTGCCCGGAACGTAGAAATGACCATAACTTTCACACTGGTTGCTATTATTCGTGATATACAATGGAAAAACTGTTGTATTTATATTGTATTTTATGCTTCTGGCGTTGACATCTTAGACCGTAACTGTTCGATCTGGTGGAACAACGCCCTAGAATGAAGCCTAGGTTTACCGGAACGTAGAAATGACCATTACTTTCACACTGGTTGCAGTTATTCATGCTATACGATGGAAAAACTGTTGCATTTTTATTGTATTTTCTTCTTCCGGCTTCGACTTCTAAGGTCCTAGCTATTCGATCTTGTGGGGCAACGTCTAAGAGTGAAGCCTATGTTGCCCGGAACGTAGAAATGGCTATAACTTTCTTACTGGTTGCAATTATTCATTTTATACGATGGAAGAACTGTTGTATTTAAATTGTATTTTATGCTTCTGGCGTTGTCTTCTAAGGCCGTAGCTATTCGATGTGGTGGAGCAACGCCCTAGAGTGAATCCTAGGTTGCCCGGCACGTAGAAATGACCATTACTTTCACACTTGTTGCAATTATTCGTTTTATTCGATGGAAAAACTGTTGTATTTATTTTGTATTTGGTGCTTCTGGCGTTGACTCCTTAGGCCCGAACTATTGGATCTGGTGGAGCAACACCCTAGGGTGAAGCCTAGGTTGCCCGAGACGTAGAAATGACCATTACTTTCACACTGGTTGCAATTATACATGCTATACGATGGAAAAACTGTTGTATTTTTATTGTATTTTATGCTACTGGCGTTGACTTCTAAGGCCGTAGCTATTCGATGTGGTGGGGCAACGCACTAGAGTGGAGCCTAGATTGCCCGGAACGTATAAATGACCATTACTTTCACACTGGTTGCAATTATTCGTTTTATACGATGGAAAAACTGTTGTATTTATTTTCTATTTGGTGCTTCTGGCGTTGACTTCTCAGGCCCTAGCTATTGGATCTGGTGGAGCAACGCCCTATGGTGAAGACCAGGTTGCCCGAGACGTAGAAATGACCATTACTTTCACACTGGTTGCAATTATTCATGCTATACGATGTAAAAACTGTTGTATTTTTATTGTATTTTATGTATCGGGCGTTGACTTCTAAGGCGCTAGCTATTCGATCTGGTGTAGCATCGCCCTAGAGTGAAGCCTAGGTTGCCCGGACCGTAGAAATGACCATCACCTTCACTCTGGTTGCAATTATTCCTGTTATACGATGGAAAAACTGATGTATTTGTATTGTATTTTATGCTTCGGCCGTTGACTTCTGAGGCCCTAACTATTGGATCTGGTGGAGCAACGCCCTAGGGTGAAGCCGAGGTTGGCCGGAACGTATAAATGACCATTACTTTCACACTGGTTGCAATTATTCGTTTTATACGATGGAAAAACTGTTGTATTTATTTTCTATTTGGTGCTTCTGGCGTTGACTTCTTAGGCCCTAAGTATTGGATCTGGTAGAGCAACGCCCTAGGGTGAAGCCTAGGTTGCCCGAGGCGTAGAAATGACCATTACTTTCACACTGGTTGCAATTATTCATGCTATACGATGGAAAAACTGTTGTATTTTTATTGTATTTTATGCTTCTGGCGTTGACGTCTAAGGTCCTAGCTATTCGATCTGGTGGAGCAACACCCTAGAGTGAAGCCTAGGTTGCCCGGAACGTAGAAATGACCATAACTTTCACACTGGTTGCTATTATTCGTTTTATACGATGGAGAAACTGTTGTATTTATATTGTATTTTATGCTTCTGGCGTTGACATCTTAGGCGGTAACTGTTCGATCTGGTGGAACAACGCCCTAGAGTGGAGCCTAGGTTGCCCGGAACGTATAAATGGCCATTACCTTCACACTGGTTGCAATTATTCGTTTTATGCGACGGAAAAACTGTTGTATTTATTTTCTATTTGGTGCTTCTGGCGTTGACTTCTTAGGCCCTAACTATTGGATCTGGTGGAGCAACGCCCTAGGGTGAAGCCCAGGTTGCCCGAGACGTAGAAATGACCATTACTTTCACACTGGTTGCAATTATTCATGCTATACGATGGAAAAACTGTTGTATTTTTATTGTATTTTATGTATCGCGCGTTGACTTCTAAGGCGCTAGCTATTCGATCTGGTGTAGCATCGCCCTAGAGTGAAGCCTAGGTTGCCCGGAACATAGAAATGACCATTACTTCCACACTGGTTGCAATTATTCGTTTTATACAATGGAAAAACTGTTGTACTTTTATTGTATTTTATGCTTCTGGCGTTGACTTCTAAGGCCGTAGCTATTCGATGTGGTGGGGCAACGCCCTAGAGTGAAGCCTAGGTTCCCCGGAACGTATAAATGACCATTACATTCACACTGGTTGCAATTATTCGTTTTATACGATGGAAAAAGCTGTTGTATTTATTTTGTATTTGGTGCTTCTGGCGTTGACTTCTTAGGCCCTAACTATTGGATCTGGTGGACCAACGCCCTATGGTGAAGCCTAGGTTGCCCGAGGCGTAGAAATGACCATTACTTTCACACTGGTTGCAGTTATTCATGCTATACGATGGAAAAACTGTTGTATTTATATTGTATTTTATGCTTCTGGCGTTGACATCTTAGGCGGTAACTGTTCGATCTGGTGGAACAACGCCCTAGAGTGAAGCCTAGGTTGCCCGGAACATAGAAATGACCATTACTTCCACACTGGTTGCAATTATTCGTTTTATACAATGGAAAAACTGTTGTACTTTTATTGCATTTTATGCTTCTGGCGTTGACTTCTAAGGCCGTAGGTATTCGATGTGGTGGGGCAACGCCCTAGAGTGAAGCCCAGGTTGCCCGGAACGTAGAAATGACCATAAGTTTCACACTGGCTGCAATTATTCGCTTTATACGATGGAAAAGCTCTTGTATTTATTTTGTATTTGGTGCTTCTGGCGTTGTCTTCTCAGGCCCTAACTATTGGATCTGGTGGAGCAACGCCCTAGGGTGAAGCCTAGGTTGCCCGAGGCGTAGAAATGACCATTACTTTCACACTGGTTGCAATTATTCATGCTATACGATGGAAAAACTGTTGTATTTTTATTGTATTTTATGCTTCTGGCGTTGACTTCTAAGGTCCTAGCTATTCGATCTGGTGGAGCAACGCCCTAGAATGAAGCCTAGGCTTACCGGAACGTAGAAATGACCATTACTTTCACACTGGTTGCAGTTATTCGTGCTATACGATGGAAAAACTGTTGCATTTTTATTGTATTTTCTTCTTCTGGCTTTGACTTCTAAGGTCCTAGCTATTCGATCTTGTGGGGCAACGTCTAAGAGTGAAGCCTATGTTGCCGGGAACGTAGAAATGGCCATAACTTTCTTACTGGTTGCAATTATTCATTTTATACGATGGAAGAACTGTTGTATTTAAATTGTATTTTATGCTTCTGGCGTTGTCTTCTAAGGCCGTAGCTATTCGATGTGGTGGAGCAACGCCCTAGAGTGATGCCTAGGTCGCCTGGAACGTAGAAATGACCATATCCTTCACACTGGTTGCAATTATACCTGTTATACGATGGAAAAACTGTTGTATTTATACTGTATTTTATGCTTCTAGCGTTGACTTCTTAGGCCCTAACTATTCGAACTGTTGGAACAACGCCCTAGAGTGAAGCCTAGGTTGCCCGGAACGTAGAAATGACCATTACTTTCACACTTGTTGCAATTATTCGTTTTATTCGATGGAAAAACTGTTGTATTTATTTTGTATTTGGTGCTTCTGGCGTTGACTCCTTAGGCCCGATCTATTGGATCTGGTGGAGCAACGCCCTAGGGTGAAGCCTAGGTTGCCCGAGACGTAGAAATGACCATTACTTTCACACCGGTTGCAATTATACATGCTATACGATGGAAAAACTGTTGTATTTTTATTGTACTTTATGCTACTGGCGTTGACTTCTAAGGCCGTAGCTATTCGATGTGGTGGGGCAACGCACTAGAGTGGAGCCTAGATTGCCCGGAACGTATAAATGACCATTACTTTCACACTGGTTGCAATTATTCGTTTTATACGATGGAAAAACTGTTGTAATTATTTTCTATTTGGTCCTTCTGGCGTTGACTTCTCAGGCCCTAGCTATTGGATCTGGTGGAGCAACGCCCTATGGTGAAGCCCAGGTTGCCCGAGACGTAGAAATGTCCATTACTTTCACACTGGTTGCAATTATTCATGCTATACGATGTAAAAACTGTTGTATTTTTATTGTATTTTATGTATCGGGCGATGACTTCTAAGGCGCTAGCTATTCGATCTGTTGTAGCATCGCCCTAGAGTGAAGCCTAGGTTGCCCGGAACATAGAAATGACCATTACTTCCTCACTGGTTGCAATTATTCGTTTTATACAATGGAAAAACTGTTGTACTTTTATTGTATTTTATGCTTCTGGCGTTGACTTCTAAGGCCGTAGCTATTCGATGTGGTGCGGCAACGCCCTAGAGTGAAGCCTAGGTTCCCCGGAACGTATAAATGACCATTAATTTCACACTGGTTGCAATTATTCGTTTTATACGATGGAAAAACTCTTGTATTTATTTTGTATTTGGTGCTTCTGGCGTTGACTTCTCAGGCCCTAACTATTGGATCTGGTGGAGCAACGCCCTGGGGTGAAGCCTAGGTTGCCCGAGACGTAGAAATGACCATTACTTCCACACTGGTTGCAATTATTCATGGTATACGATGGAAAAACTGTTGTATTTTTATTGTATTTTATGCTACTGGCGTTGACTTCTAAGGCCTTAACTATTGGATCTGGTAGGTCAACGCCCTAGGGTGAAGCTGAGGTTGGCCGGTACGTAGAAATGACCATTACTTTCACACTTGTTGCAATTATTCGTTCTATTCGATGGAAAAACTGTTGTATTTATTTTGTATTTGGTGCTTCTGTCGTTGACTTCTAAGGCCCTAGCTATTCGATCTGGTGCAGCAACGCCCTAGAGTGAAGCCTAGGTTGCCCGGACCGTAGAAATGACCATCACCTTCACTCTGGTTGCAATTATTCCTGTTATACGATGGAAAAACTGATGTATTTGTGTTGTATTTTATGCTTCGGCCGTTGACTTCTGAGGCCCTAACTATTGGATCTGGTGGAGCAACGCCCTAGAGTGAAGCCGAGGTTGGCCGGAACGTATAAATGACCATTACTTTCACACTATTTGCAATTATTCGTTTTATACGATGGAAAAACTGTTGTATTTATTTTCTATTTGGTGCTTCTGGCGTTGACTTCTTAGGCCCTAACTATTGGATCTGGTAGAGCAACGCCCTAGGGTGAAGCCTAGGTTGCCCGAGGCGTAGAAATGACCATTACTTTCACACTGGTTGCAATTATTCATGCTATACGATGGAAAAACTGTTGTATTTTTATTGTATTTTATGCTTCTGGCGTTGACGTCTAAGGTCCTAGCTATTCGATCTGGTGGAGCAACACCCTAGAGTGAAGCCTAGGTTGCCCGGAACGTAGAAATGACCATAACTTTCACTCTGGTTGCTATTATTCGTTTTATACGATGGGGAAACTGTTGTATTTATATTGTATTTTATGCTTCTGGCGTTGACATCTTAGGCGGTAACTGTTCGATCTGGTGGAACAACGCCCTAGAGTGGAGCCTAGGTTGCCCGGAACGTATAAATGACCATTACTTTCACACTGGTTGCAATTATTCGTTTTATTCGATGGAAAAACTGTTGTATTTATTTTCTATTTGGTGCTTCTGGCGTTGACTCCTTAGGCCCGAACTATTGGATCTGGTGGAGCAACACCCTAGGGTGAAGCCTAGGTTGCCCGAGACGTAGAAATGACCATTACTTTCACACTGGTTGCAATTATACATGCTATACGATGGAAAAACTGTTGTATTTTTATTGTATTTTATGCTACTGGCGTTGACTTCTAAGGCCGTAGCTATTCGATGTGGTGGGGCAACGCACTAGAGTGGAGCCTAGATTGCCCGGAACGTATAAATGACCATTACTTTCACACTGGTTGCTATTATTCGTTTTATACGATGGAGAAACTGTTGTATTTATATTGTATTTTATGCTTCTGGCGTTGACATCTTAGGCGGTAACTGTTCGATCTGGTGGAACAACGCCCTAGAGTGGAGCCTAGGTTGCCCGGAACGTATAAATGGCCATTACCTTCACACTGGTTGCAATTATTCGTTTTATGCGACGGAAAAACTGTTGTATTTATTTTCTATTTGGTGCTTCTGGCGTTGACTTCTTAGGCCCTAACTATTGGATCTGGTGGAGCAACGCCCTAGGGTGAAGCCCAGGTTGCCCGAGACGTAGAAATGACCATTACTTTCACACTGGTTGCAATTATTCATGCTATACGATGGAAAAACTGTTGTATTTTTATTGTATTTTATGTATCGCGCGTTGACTTCTAAGGCGCTAGCTATTCGATCTGGTGTAGCATCGCCCTAGAGTGAAGCCTAGGTTGCCCGGAACATAGAAATGACCATTACTTCCACACTGGTTGCAATTATTCGTTTTATACAATGGAAAAACTGTTGTACTTTTATTGTATTTTATGCTTCTGGCGTTGACTTCTAAGGCCGTAGCTATTCGATGTGGTGGGGCAACGCCCTAGAGTGAAGCCTAGGTTCCCCGGAACGTATAAATGACCATTACATTCACACTGGTTGCAATTATTCGTTTTATACGATGGAAAAAGCTGTTGTATTTATTTTGTATTTGGTGCTTCTGGCGTTGACTTCTTAGGCCCTAACTATTGGATCTGGTGGACCAACGCCCTATGGTGAAGCCTAGGTTGCCCGAGGCGTAGAAATGACCATTACTTTCACACTGGTTGCAGTTATTCATGCTATACGATGGAAAAACTGTTGTATTTATATTGTATTTTATGCTTCTGGCGTTGACATCTTAGGCGGTAACTGTTCGATCTGGTGGAACAACGCCCTAGAGTGAAGCCTAGGTTGCCCGGAACATAGAAATGACCATTACTTCCACACTGGTTGCAATTATTCGTTTTATACAATGGAAAAACTGTTGTACTTTTATTGCATTTTATGCTTCTGGCGTTGACTTCTAAGGCCGTAGCTATTCGATGTGGTGGGGCAACGCCCTAGAGTGAAGCCCAGGTTGCCCGGAACGTAGAAATGACCATAAGTTTCACACTGGCTGCAATTATTCGCTTTATACGATGGAAAAGCTCTTGTATTTATTTTGTATTTGGTGCTTCTGGCGTTGTCTTCTCAGGCCCTAACTATTGGATCTGGTGGAGCAACGCCCTAGGGTGAAGCCTAGGTTGCCCGAGGCGTAGAAATGACCATTACTTTCACACTGGTTGCAATTATTCATGCTATACGATGGAAAAACTGTTGTATTTTTATTGTATTTTATGCTTCTGGCGTTGACTTCTAAGGTCCTAGCTATTCGATCTGGTGGAGCAACGCCCTAGAATGAAGCCTAGGCTTACCGGAACGTAGAAATGACCATTACTTTCACACTGGTTGCAGTTATTCGTGCTATACGATGGAAAAACTGTTGCATTTTTATTGTATTTTCTTCTTCTGGCTTTGACTTCTAAGGTCCTAGCTATTCGATCTTGTGGGGCAACGTCTAAGAGTGAAGCCTATGTTGCCGGGAACGTAGAAATGGCCATAACTTTCTTACTGGTTGCAATTATTCATTTTATACGATGGAAGAACTGTTGTATTTAAATTGTATTTTATGCTTCTGGCGTTGTCTTCTAAGGCCGTAGCTATTCGATGTGGTGGAGCAACGCCCTAGAGTGATGCCTAGGTCGCCTGGAACGTAGAAATGACCATATCCTTCACACTGGTTGCAATTATACCTGTTATACGATGGAAAAACTGTTGTATTTATACTGTATTTTATGCTTCTAGCGTTGACTTCTTAGGCCCTAACTATTCGAACTGTTGGAACAACGCCCTAGAGTGAAGCCTAGGTTGCCCGGAACGTAGAAATGACCATTACTTTCACACTTGTTGCAATTATTCGTTTTATTCGATGGAAAAACTGTTGTATTTATTTTGTATTTGGTGCTTCTGGCGTTGACTCCTTAGGCCCGATCTATTGGATCTGGTGGAGCAACGCCCTAGGGTGAAGCCTAGGTTGCCCGAGACGTAGAAATGACCATTACTTTCACACCGGTTGCAATTATACATGCTATACGATGGAAAAACTGTTGTATTTTTATTGTACTTTATGCTACTGGCGTTGACTTCTAAGGCCGTAGCTATTCGATGTGGTGGGGCAACGCACTAGAGTGGAGCCTAGATTGCCCGGAACGTATAAATGACCATTACTTTCACACTGGTTGCAATTATTCGTTTTATACGATGGAAAAACTGTTGTAATTATTTTCTATTTGGTCCTTCTGGCGTTGACTTCTCAGGCCCTAGCTATTGGATCTGGTGGAGCAACGCCCTATGGTGAAGCCCAGGTTGCCCGAGACGTAGAAATGTCCATTACTTTCACACTGGTTGCAATTATTCATGCTATACGATGTAAAAACTGTTGTATTTTTATTGTATTTTATGTATCGGGCGTTGACTTCTAAGGCGCTAGCTATTCGATCTGTTGTAGCATCGCCCTAGAGTGAAGCCTAGGTTGCCCGGAACATAGAAATGACCATTACTTCCTCACTGGTTGCAATTATTCGTTTTATACAATGGAAAAACTGTTGTACTTTTATTGTATTTTATGCTTCTGGCGTTGACTTCTAAGGCCGTAGCTATTCGATGTGGTGCGGCAACGCCCTAGAGTGAAGCCTAGGTTCCCCGGAACGTATAAATGACCATTAATTTCACACTGGTTGCAATTATTCGTTTTATACGATGGAAAAACTCTTGTATTTATTTTGTATTTGGTGCTTCTGGCGTTGACTTCTCAGGCCCTAACTATTGGATCTGGTGGAGCAACGCCCTGGGGTGAAGCCTAGGTTGCCCGAGACGTAGAAATGACCATTACTTCCACACTGGTTGCAATTATTCATGGTATACGATGGAAAAACTGTTGTATTTTTATTGTATTTTATGCTACTGGCGTTGACTTCTAAGGCCTTAACTATTGGATCTGGTAGGTCAACGCCCTAGGGTGAAGCTGAGGTTGGCCGGTACGTAGAAATGACCATTACTTTCACACTTGTTGCAATTATTCGTTCTATTCGATGGAAAAACTGTTGTATTTATTTTGTATTTGGTGCTTCTGTCGTTGACTTCTAAGGCCCTAGCTATTCGATCTGGTGCAGCAACGCCCTAGAGTGAAGCCTAGGTTGCCCGGACCGTAGAAATGACCATCACCTTCACTCTGGTTGCAATTATTCCTGTTATACGATGGAAAAACTGATGTATTTGTGTTGTATTTTATGCTTCGGCCGTTGACTTCTGAGGCCCTAACTATTGGATCTGGTGGAGCAACGCCCTAGAGTGAAGCCGAGGTTGGCCGGAACGTATAAATGACCATTACTTTCACACTATTTGCAATTATTCGTTTTATACGATGGAAAAACTGTTGTATTTATTTTCTATTTGGTGCTTCTGGCGTTGACTTCTTAGGCCCTAACTATTGGATCTGGTAGAGCAACGCCCTAGGGTGAAGCCTAGGTTGCCCGAGGCGTAGAAATGACCATTACTTTCACACTGGTTGCAATTATTCATGCTATACGATGGAAAAACTGTTGTATTTTTATTGTATTTTATGCTTCTGGCGTTGACGTCTAAGGTCCTAGCTATTCGATCTGGTGGAGCAACACCCTAGAGTGAAGCCTAGGTTGCCCGGAACGTAGAAATGACCATAACTTTCACTCTGGTTGCTATTATTCGTTTTATACGATGGGGAAACTGTTGTATTTATATTGTATTTTATGCTTCTGGCGTTGACATCTTAGGCGGTAACTGTTCGATCTGGTGGAACAACGCCCTAGAGTGGAGCCTAGGTTGCCCGGAACGTATAAATGACCATTACTTTCACACTGGTTGCAATTATTCGTTTTATGCGACGGAAAAACTGTTGTATTTATTTTCTATTTGGTGCTTCTGGCGTTGACTTCTTAGGCCCTAACTATTGGATCTGGTGGAGCAACGCCCTAGGGTGAAGCCCAGGTTGCCCGAGACGTAGAAATGACCATTACTTTCACGCTGGTTGCAATTATTCATGCTATACGATGGAAAAACTGTTGTATTTATATTGTATTTTATGCTTCTGGCGTTGACATCTTAGGCGGTAACTGTTCGATCTGGTGGAACAACGCCCTACAGTGAAGCCCAGGTTGCCCGGAACATAGAAATGACCATTACTTCCACACTGGTTGCAATTATTCGTTTTATACAATGCAAAAACTGTTGTACTTTTATTGTATTTTATGCTTCTGGCGTTGACTTCTAAGGCCGTAGCTATTCGATGTGGTGGGGCAACGCCCTAGAGTGAAGCCTAGGCTCCCCGGAACGTATAAATGACCATTACTTTCACACTGGTTGCAATTATACGTTTTATACGATGGAAAAACTGTTGTATTTATTTTGTATTTGGTGCTTCTGGCGTTGACTTCTATGGCCCTAACTATTGGACCTGGTGGACCAACGCCCTAGGGTGAAGCCTAGGTTGCCCGAGGCGTAGAAATGACCATTACTTTCACACTGGTTGCAGTTATTCATGCTATACGATGGAAAAACTGTTGCATTTTTATTGTATTTTCTTCTTCTGGCTTTGACTTCTAAGGTCCTAGCTATTCGATCTTGTGGGGCAACGTCTAAGAGTGAAGCCCATGTTGCCGGGAACGTAGAAATGGCCATAACTTTCTTACTGGTTGCAATTATTCGTTTTATACAATGGAAAAACTGTTGTACTTTTATTGTATTTTATGCTTCTGGCGTTGACTTCTAAGGCCGTAGCTATTCGATGTGGTGGGGCAACGCCCTAGAGTGAAGCCGAGGTTGCCCGGAACGTAGAAATGACCATTACTTTCTTACTGGTTGCAATTATTCATTTTATACGATGGAAAAACTGTTGTATTTATATTGTTTTTTATGCTTCTGGCGTTGTCTTCTAAGGCCGTAGCTATTCGATGTGGTGGAGCAACGCCCTAGAGTGATGCCTAGGTCGCCTGGAACGTAGAAATGACCATATCTTTCACACTGGTTGCAATTATACCTGTTATACGATGGAAAAACTGTTGTATTTATACTGTATCTTATTCTCCTGGCGTTGACTTCTTAGGCCCTAACTATTCGAACTGGTGGAACAACGCTCTGGAATGAAGCCTAGGCTTACCGGAACGTAGAAATGACCATTACTTTCACACTGGTTGCAGTTATTCATGCTATACGATGGAAAAACTGTTGCATTTTTATTGTATTTTCTTCTTCTGGCTTTGACTTCTAAGGTCCTAGCTATTCGATCTTGTGGGGCAACGCCCTAGGGTGAAGCCCAGGTTGCCCGAGACGTAGAAATGACCATTACTTTCACACTGGTTGCAATTATTCATGCTATACGATGGAAAAACTGTTGTATTTTTATTGTATTTTATGTATCGCGCGTTGACTTCTAAGGCGCTAGCTATTCGATCTGGTGTAGCATCGCCCTAGAGTGAAGCCTAGGTTGCCCGGAACATAGAAATGACCATTACTTCCACACTGGTTGCAATTATTCGTTTTATACAATGGAAAAACTGTTGTACTTTTATTGTATTTTATGCTTCTGGCGATGACTTCTAAGGCCGTAGCTATTCGATGTGGTGGGGCAACGCCCTAGAGTGAAGCCTAGGTTCCCCGGAACGTATAAATGACCATTACTTTCACACTGGTTGCAATTATTCGTTTTATACTATGGAAAAACTGTTGTATTTATTTTGTATTTGGTGCTTCTGGCGTTGACTTCTTAGGCCCTAACTATTGGATATGGTGGACCAACGCCCTATGGTGAAGCCTAGGTTGCCCGGGGCGTAGAAATGACCATTACTTTCACACTGGTTGCAGTTATTCATGCTATACGATGGAAAAACTGTTGCATTTTTATTGTATTTTCTTCTTCTGGCTTTGACTTCTAAGGTCCTAGCTATTCGATCTTGTGGGGCAACGTCTAAGAGTGAAGCCCATGTTGCCGGGAACGTAGAAATGGCCATAACTTTCTTACTGGTTGCAATTATTCATTTTATACGATGGAAAAACTGTTGTATTTATATTGTTTTTTATGCTTCTGGCGTTGTCTTCTAAGGCCGTAGCTATTCGATGTGGTGGGGCAACGCCCTAGAGTGATGCCTAGGTCGCCTGGAACGTAGAAATGACCATACCTTTCACACTGGTTGCAATTATACCTGTTATACGATGGAAAAACTGTTGTATTTATACTGTATCTTATTCTCCTGGCGTTGACTTCTTAGGCCCTAACTATTCGAACTGTTGGAACAACGCCCTAGAGTGAAGCCCAGGTTGCCCGGAACGTAGAAAAGACCATTACTTTCACACTGGTTGCAATTATTCATGCTATACGATGGAAGAACTGTTGTATTTTTATTGTATTTTATGCTTCTGGCTTTGACTTCTACGGTCCTAGCTATTCGATCTGGTGGAGCAACGTCCTAGAGTGAAGCCTAGGTTGCCCGGAACGTAGAAATGACCATAACTTTCACACTGGTTGCTATTATTCGTTTTACACGATGGAAAAACTGTTGTATTTATATTGTATTTTATGCTTCTGACGTTGACGTCTTAGGCGGTAACCGTTCGATCTGGTGGAACAACGCCCTGGAATGAAGCCTAGGCTTACCGGAACGTAGAAATGACCATTACTTTCACACTGGTTGCAGTTATTCATGCTATACGATGGAAAAACTGTTGCATTTTTATTGTATTTTCTTCTCCTGGCTTTGACTTCTAAGGTCCTAGCTATTCGATCTTGTGGGGCAACGCCCTAGGGTGAAGCCTAGGTTGCCCGAGACGTAGAAATGACCATTACTTTCACACTGGTTGCAATTATTCATGCTATACGATGGAAAAACTGTTGTATTTTTATTGTATTTTATGCTTCTGGCGTTGACTTCTAAGGTCCTAGCTATTCGATCTGGTGCAGCAACGCCCTAGAGTGAAGCCTAGGTTGTCCGGAACGTAGAAATGACCATAACTTTCACACTGGTTGCTATTATTCGTGATATACGATGGAAAAACTGTTGTATTTATATTGTTTTTTATGCTTCTGGCGTTGTCTTCTAAGGCCGTAGCTATTCGATGTGGTGGAGCAACGCCCTAGAGTGATGCCTAGGTCGCCAGGAACGTAGAAATGACCATATCTTTCACACTGGTTGCAGTTATACCTGTTATACGATGGAAAAACTGTTGTATTTATACTGTATCTTATTCTCCTGGCGTTGACTTCTTAGGCCCTAACTATTCGAACTGTTGGAACAACGCCCTAGAGTGAAGCCTAGGTTGCCCGGAACGTAGAAATGACCATTACTTTCACACTGGTTGCAATTATTCATGCTATACGATGGAAGAACTGTTGTATTTTTATTGTATTTTATGCTTCTGGCGTTGACTTCTAAGGTCCTAGCTATTCGATCTGGTGCAGCAACGCCCTAGAGTGAAGCCTAGGTTGCCCGGAACGTAGAAATGACCATAACTTTCACACTGGTTGCTATTATTCGTGATATACAATGGAAAAACTGTTGTATTTATATTGTATTTTATGCTTCTGGCGTTGACATCTTAGACCGTAACTGTTCGATCTGGTGGAACAACGCCCTAGAATGAAGCCTAGGTTTACCGGAACGTAGAAATGACCATTACTTTCACACTGGTTGCAGTTATTCATGCTATACGATGGAAAAACTGTTGCATTTTTATTGTATTTTCTTCTTCCGGCTTCGACTTCTAAGGTCCTAGCTATTCGATCTTGTGGGGCAACGTCTAAGAGTGAAGCCTATGTTGCCCGGAACGTAGAAATGGCTATAACTTTCTTACTGGTTGCAATTATTCATTTTATACGATGGAAGAACTGTTGTATTTAAATTGTATTTTATGCTTCTGGCGTTGTCTTCTAAGGCCGTAGCTATTCGATGTGGTGGAGCAACGCCCTAGAGTGAATCCTAGGTTGCCCGGCACGTAGAAATGACCATTACTTTCACACTTGTTGCAATTATTCGTTTTATTCGATGGAAAAACTGTTGTATTTATTTTGTATTTGGTGCTTCTGGCGTTGACTCCTTAGGCCCGAACTATTGGATCTGGTGGAGCAACACCCTAGGGTGAAGCCTAGGTTGCCCGAGACGTAGAAATGACCATTACTTTCACACTGGTTGCAATTATACATGCTATACGATGGAAAAACTGTTGTATTTTTATTGTATTTTATGCTACTGGCGTTGACTTCTAAGGCCGTAGCTATTCGATGTGGTGGGGCAACGCACTAGAGTGGAGCCTAGATTGCCCGGAACGTATAAATGACCATTACTTTCACACTGGTTGCAATTATTCGTTTTATACGATGGAAAAACTGTTGTATTTATTTTCTATTTGGTGCTTCTGGCGTTGACTTCTCAGGCCCTAGCTATTGGATCTGGTGGAGCAACGCCCTATGGTGAAGACCAGGTTGCCCGAGACGTAGAAATGACCATTACTTTCACACTGGTTGCAATTATTCATGCTATACGATGTAAAAACTGTTGTATTTTTATTGTATTTTATGTATCGGGCGTTGACTTCTAAGGCGCTAGCTATTCGATCTGGTGTAGCATCGCCCTAGAGTGAAGCCTAGGTTGCCCGGACCGTAGAAATGACCATCACCTTCACTCTGGTTGCAATTATTCCTGTTATACGATGGAAAAACTGATGTATTTGTATTGTATTTTATGCTTCGGCCGTTGACTTCTGAGGCCCTAACTATTGGATCTGGTGGAGCAACGCCCTAGGGTGAAGCCGAGGTTGGCCGGAACGTATAAATGACCATTACTTTCACACTGGTTGCAATTATTCGTTTTATACGATGGAAAAACTGTTGTATTTATTTTCTATTTGGTGCTTCTGGCGTTGACTTCTTAGGCCCTAAGTATTGGATCTGGTAGAGCAACGCCCTAGGGTGAAGCCTAGGTTGCCCGAGGCGTAGAAATGACCATTACTTTCACACTGGTTGCAATTATTCATGCTATACGATGGAAAAACTGTTGTATTTTTATTGTATTTTATGCTTCTGGCGTTGACGTCTAAGGTCCTAGCTATTCGATCTGGTGGAGCAACACCCTAGAGTGAAGCCTAGGTTGCCCGGAACGTAGAAATGACCATAACTTTCACACTGGTTGCTATTATTCGTTTTATACGATGGAGAAACTGTTGTATTTATATTGTATTTTATGCTTCTGGCGTTGACATCTTAGGCGGTAACTGTTCGATCTGGTGGAACAACGCCCTAGAGTGGAGCCTAGGTTGCCCGGAACGTATAAATGGCCATTACCTTCACACTGGTTGCAATTATTCGTTTTATGCGACGGAAAAACTGTTGTATTTATTTTCTATTTGGTGCTTCTGGCGTTGACTTCTTAGGCCCTAACTATTGGATCTGGTGGAGCAACGCCCTAGGGTGAAGCCCAGGTTGCCCGAGACGTAGAAATGACCATTACTTTCACACTGGTTGCAATTATTCATGCTATACGATGGAAAAACTGTTGTATTTTTATTGTATTTTATGTATCGCGCGTTGACTTCTAAGGCGCTAGCTATTCGATCTGGTGTAGCATCGCCCTAGAGTGAAGCCTAGGTTGCCCGGAACATAGAAATGACCATTACTTCCACACTGGTTGCAATTATTCGTTTTATACAATGGAAAAACTGTTGTACTTTTATTGTATTTTATGCTTCTGGCGTTGACTTCTAAGGCCGTAGCTATTCGATGTGGTGGGGCAACGCCCTAGAGTGAAGCCTAGGTTCCCCGGAACGTATAAATGACCATTACATTCACACTGGTTGCAATTATTCGTTTTATACGATGGAAAAAGCTGTTGTATTTATTTTGTATTTGGTGCTTCTGGCGTTGACTTCTTAGGCCCTAACTATTGGATCTGGTGGACCAACGCCCTATGGTGAAGCCTAGGTTGCCCGAGGCGTAGAAATGACCATTACTTTCACACTGGTTGCAGTTATTCATGCTATACGATGGAAAAACTGTTGTATTTATATTGTATTTTATGCTTCTGGCGTTGACATCTTAGGCGGTAACTGTTCGATCTGGTGGAACAACGCCCTAGAGTGAAGCCTAGGTTGCCCGGAACATAGAAATGACCATTACTTCCACACTGGTTGCAATTATTCGTTTTATACAATGGAAAAACTGTTGTACTTTTATTGCATTTTATGCTTCTGGCGTTGACTTCTAAGGCCGTAGGTATTCGATGTGGTGGGGCAACGCCCTAGAGTGAAGCCCAGGTTGCCCGGAACGTAGAAATGACCATAAGTTTCACACTGGCTGCAATTATTCGCTTTATACGATGGAAAAGCTCTTGTATTTATTTTGTATTTGGTGCTTCTGGCGTTGTCTTCTCAGGCCCTAACTATTGGATCTGGTGGAGCAACGCCCTAGGGTGAAGCCTAGGTTGCCCGAGGCGTAGAAATGACCATTACTTTCACACTGGTTGCAATTATTCATGCTATACGATGGAAAAACTGTTGTATTTTTATTGTATTTTATGCTTCTGGCGTTGACTTCTAAGGTCCTAGCTATTCGATCTGGTGGAGCAACGCCCTAGAATGAAGCCTAGGCTTACCGGAACGTAGAAATGACCATTACTTTCACACTGGTTGCAGTTATTCGTGCTATACGATGGAAAAACTGTTGCATTTTTATTGTATTTTCTTCTTCTGGCTTTGACTTCTAAGGTCCTAGCTATTCGATCTTGTGGGGCAACGTCTAAGAGTGAAGCCTATGTTGCCGGGAACGTAGAAATGGCCATAACTTTCTTACTGGTTGCAATTATTCATTTTATACGATGGAAGAACTGTTGTATTTAAATTGTATTTTATGCTTCTGGCGTTGTCTTCTAAGGCCGTAGCTATTCGATGTGGTGGAGCAACGCCCTAGAGTGATGCCTAGGTCGCCTGGAACGTAGAAATGACCATATCCTTCACACTGGTTGCAATTATACCTGTTATACGATGGAAAAACTGTTGTATTTATACTGTATTTTATGCTTCTAGCGTTGACTTCTTAGGCCCTAACTATTCGAACTGTTGGAACAACGCCCTAGAGTGAAGCCTAGGTTGCCCGGAACGTAGAAATGACCATTACTTTCACACTTGTTGCAATTATTCGTTTTATTCGATGGAAAAACTGTTGTATTTATTTTGTATTTGGTGCTTCTGGCGTTGACTCCTTAGGCCCGATCTATTGGATCTGGTGGAGCAACGCCCTAGGGTGAAGCCTAGGTTGCCCGAGACGTAGAAATGACCATTACTTTCACACCGGTTGCAATTATACATGCTATACGATGGAAAAACTGTTGTATTTTTATTGTACTTTATGCTACTGGCGTTGACTTCTAAGGCCGTAGCTATTCGATGTGGTGGGGCAACGCACTAGAGTGGAGCCTAGATTGCCCGGAACGTATAAATGACCATTACTTTCACACTGGTTGCAATTATTCGTTTTATACGATGGAAAAACTGTTGTAATTATTTTCTATTTGGTCCTTCTGGCGTTGACTTCTCAGGCCCTAGCTATTGGATCTGGTGGAGCAACGCCCTATGGTGAAGCCCAGGTTGCCCGAGACGTAGAAATGTCCATTACTTTCACACTGGTTGCAATTATTCATGCTATACGATGTAAAAACTGTTGTATTTTTATTGTATTTTATGTATCGGGCGTTGACTTCTAAGGCGCTAGCTATTCGATCTGTTGTAGCATCGCCCTAGAGTGAAGCCTAGGTTGCCCGGAACATAGAAATGACCATTACTTCCTCACTGGTTGCAATTATTCGTTTTATACAATGGAAAAACTGTTGTACTTTTATTGTATTTTATGCTTCTGGCGTTGACTTCTAAGGCCGTAGCTATTCGATGTGGTGCGGCAACGCCCTAGAGTGAAGCCTAGGTTCCCCGGAACGTATAAATGACCATTAATTTCACACTGGTTGCAATTATTCGTTTTATACGATGGAAAAACTCTTGTATTTATTTTGTATTTGGTGCTTCTGGCGTTGACTTCTCAGGCCCTAACTATTGGATCTGGTGGAGCAACGCCCTGGGGTGAAGCCTAGGTTGCCCGAGACGTAGAAATGACCATTACTTCCACACTGGTTGCAATTATTCATGGTATACGATGGAAAAACTGTTGTATTTTTATTGTATTTTATGCTACTGGCGTTGACTTCTAAGGCCTTAACTATTGGATCTGGTAGGTCAACGCCCTAGGGTGAAGCTGAGGTTGGCCGGTACGTAGAAATGACCATTACTTTCACACTTGTTGCAATTATTCGTTCTATTCGATGGAAAAACTGTTGTATTTATTTTGTATTTGGTGCTTCTGTCGTTGACTTCTAAGGCCCTAGCTATTCGATCTGGTGCAGCAACGCCCTAGAGTGAAGCCTAGGTTGCCCGGACCGTAGAAATGACCATCACCTTCACTCTGGTTGCAATTATTCCTGTTATACGATGGAAAAACTGATGTATTTGTGTTGTATTTTATGCTTCGGCCGTTGACTTCTGAGGCCCTAACTATTGGATCTGGTGGAGCAACGCCCTAGAGTGAAGCCGAGGTTGGCCGGAACGTATAAATGACCATTACTTTCACACTATTTGCAATTATTCGTTTTATACGATGGAAAAACTGTTGTATTTATTTTCTATTTGGTGCTTCTGGCGTTGACTTCTTAGGCCCTAACTATTGGATCTGGTAGAGCAACGCCCTAGGGTGAAGCCTAGGTTGCCCGAGGCGTAGAAATGACCATTACTTTCACACTGGTTGCAATTATTCATGCTATACGATGGAAAAACTGTTGTATTTTTATTGTATTTTATGCTTCTGGCGTTGACGTCTAAGGTCCTAGCTATTCGATCTGGTGGAGCAACACCCTAGAGTGAAGCCTAGGTTGCCCGGAACGTAGAAATGACCATAACTTTCACTCTGGTTGCTATTATTCGTTTTATACGATGGGGAAACTGTTGTATTTATATTGTATTTTATGCTTCTGGCGTTGACATCTTAGGCGGTAACTGTTCGATCTGGTGGAACAACGCCCTAGAGTGGAGCCTAGGTTGCCCGGAACGTATAAATGACCATTACTTTCACACTGGTTGCAATTATTCGTTTTATGCGACGGAAAAACTGTTGTATTTATTTTCTATTTGGTGCTTCTGGCGTTGACTTCTTAGGCCCTAACTATTGGATCTGGTGGAGCAACGCCCTAGGGTGAAGCCCAGGTTGCCCGAGACGTAGAAATGACCATTACTTTCACGCTGGTTGCAATTATTCATGCTATACGATGGAAAAACTGTTGTATTTATATTGTATTTTATGCTTCTGGCGTTGACATCTTAGGCGGTAACTGTTCGATCTGGTGGAACAACGCCCTACAGTGAAGCCCAGGTTGCCCGGAACATAGAAATGACCATTACTTCCACACTGGTTGCAATTATTCGTTTTATACAATGCAAAAACTGTTGTACTTTTATTGTATTTTATGCTTCTGGCGTTGACTTCTAAGGCCGTAGCTATTCGATGTGGTGGGGCAACGCCCTAGAGTGAAGCCTAGGCTCCCCGGAACGTATAAATGACCATTACTTTCACACTGGTTGCAATTATACGTTTTATACGATGGAAAAACTGTTGTATTTATTTTGTATTTGGTGCTTCTGGCGTTGACTTCTATGGCCCTAACTATTGGACCTGGTGGACCAACGCCCTAGGGTGAAGCCTAGGTTGCCCGAGGCGTAGAAATGACCATTACTTTCACACTGGTTGCAGTTATTCATGCTATACGATGGAAAAACTGTTGCATTTTTATTGTATTTTCTTCTTCTGGCTTTGACTTCTAAGGTCCTAGCTATTCGATCTTGTGGGGCAACGTCTAAGAGTGAAGCCCATGTTGCCGGGAACGTAGAAATGGCCATAACTTTCTTACTGGTTGCAATTATTCGTTTTATACAATGGAAAAACTGTTGTACTTTTATTGTATTTTATGCTTCTGGCGTTGACTTCTAAGGCCGTAGCTATTCGATGTGGTGGGGCAACGCCCTAGAGTGAAGCCGAGGTTGCCCGGAACGTAGAAATGACCATTACTTTCACACTGGTTGCAATTATTCATGCTATACGATGGAAGAACTGTTGTATTTTTATTGTATTTTATGCTTCTGGCTTTGACTTCTACTGTCCTAGCTATTCGATCTGGTGGAGCAACGCCCTAGAGTGAAGCCTAGGTTGCCCGGAACGTAGAAATGACCATAACTTTCACACTGGTTGCTATTATTCGTTTTACACGATGGAAAAACTGTTCTATTTATATTGTATTTTATGCTTCTGGCGTTGACGTCTTAGGCGGTAACCGTTCGATCTGGTGGAACAACGCCCTGCAATGAAGCCTAGGTTGCCCGGAACGTAGAAATGACCATTACTTTCACACTGGTTGCAGTTATTCATGCTATACGATGGAAAAACTGTTGCATTTTTATTGTATTTTCTTCTTCTGGCTTTGACTTCTAAGGTCCTAGCTATTCGATCTTCTGGGGCATCGTCTAAGAGTGAAGCCCATGTTGCCGGGAACGTAGAAATGGCCATAACTTTCTTACTGGTTGCTATTATTCGTTTTATACAATGGAAAAACTGTTGTACTTTTATTGTATTTTATGCTTCTGGCGTTGACTTCTAAGGCCGTAGCTATTCGATGTGGTAGGGCAACGCCCTAGAGTGAAGCCTAGGTTGCCCGGAACGTAGAAATGACCATTACTTTCACACTGGTTGCAATTATTCATGCCATACGATGGAAGAACTGTTGTATTTTTATTGTATTTTATGCTTCTGGCTTTGACTTCTACTGTCCTAGCTATTCGATCTGGTGGAGCAACGCCCTAGAGTGAAGCCTAGGTTGCCCGGAACGTAGAAATGACCATAACTTTCACACTGGTTGCTATTATTCGTTTTATACGATGGAAAAATTGTTGTATTTATTTTCTATTTGGTGCTTCTGGCGTTGACTTCTTAGGCCCTAACTATTGGATCTGGTAGAGCAACGCCCTAGGGTGAAGCCTAGGTTGCCCGAGGCGTAGAAATGACCATTACTTTCACACTGGTTGCAATTATTCATGCTATACGATGGAAAAACTGTTGTATTTTTATTGTATTTTATGCTACTGGCGTTGACTTCTAAGGCCTTAACTATTGGATCTGGTGGGTCAACGCCCTAGGGTGAAGCTGAGGTTGGCCGGTACGTAGAAATGACCATTACTTTCACACTTGTTGCAATTATTCGTTTTATTCGATGGAAAAACTGTTGTATTTATTTTGTATTTGGTGCTTCTGTCGTTGACTTCTAAGGCCCTAGCTATTCGATCTGGTGCAGCAACGCCCTAGAGTGAAGCCTAGGTTGCCCGGACCGTAGAAATGACCATCACCTTCACTCTGGTTGCAATTATTCCTGTTATACGATGGAAAAACTGATGTATTTGTGTTGTATTTTATGCTTCGGCCGTTGACTTCTGAGGCCCTAACTATTGGATCTGGTGGAGCAACGCCCTAGAGTGAAGCCGAGGTTGGCCGGAACGTATAAATGACCATTACTTTCACACTGGTTGCAATTATTCGTTTTATACGATGGAAAAACTGTTGTATTTATTTTCTATTTGGTGCTTCTGGCGTTGACTTCTTAGGCCCTAACTATTGGATCTGGTAGAGCAACGCCCTAGGGTGAAGCGTAGGTTGCCCGGAACGTAGAAATGACCATAACTTTCACACTGGTTGCTATTATTCGTTTTATACGATGGGGAAACTGTTGTATTTATATTGTATTTTATGCTTCTGGCGTTGACATCTTCGGCGGTAACTGTTCGATCTGGAGGAACAACGCCCTAGAGTGGAGCCTAGGTTGCCCGGAACGTATAAATGACCATTACTTTCACACTGGTTGCAATTATTCGTTTTATGCGACGGAAAAACTGTTGTATTTATTTTCTATTTGGTGCTTCTGGCGTTGACTTCTTAGGCCCTAACTATTGGATCTGGTGGAGCAACGCCCTAGGGTGAAGCCCAGGTTGCCCGAGACGTAGAAATGACCATTACTTTCACGCTGGTTGCAATTATTCATGCTATACGATGGAAAAACTGTTGTATTTATATTGTATTTTATGCTTCTGGCGTTGACATCTTAGGCGGTAACTGTTCGATCTGGTGGAACAACGCCCTACAGTGAAGCCCAGGTTGCCCGGAACGTAGAAAAGACCATTACTTTCACACTGGTTGCAATTATTCATGCTATACGATGGAAGAACTGTTGTATTTTTATTGTATTTTATGCTTCTGGCTTTGACTTCTACGGTCCTAGCTATTCGATCTGGTGGAGCAACGTCCTAGAGTGAAGCCTAGGTTGCCCGGAACGTAGAAATGACCATAACTTTCACACTGGTTGCTATTATTCGTTTTACACGATGGAAAAACTGTTGTATTTATATTGTATTTTATGCTTCTGACGTTGACGTCTTAGGCGGTAACCGTTCGATCTGGTGGAACAACGCCCTGGAATGAAGCCTAGGCTTACCGGAACGTAGAAATGACCATTACTTTCACACTGGTTGCAGTTATTCATGCTATACGATGGAAAAACTGTTGCATTTTTATTGTATTTTCTTCTCCTGGCTTTGACTTCTAAGGTCCTAGCTATTCGATCTTGTGGGGCAACGCCCTAGGGTGAAGCCTAGGTTGCCCGAGACGTAGAAATGACCATTACTTTCACACTGGTTGCAATTATTCATGCTATACGATGGAAAAACTGTTGTATTTTTATTGTATTTTATGCTTCTGGCGTTGACTTCTAAGGTCCTAGCTATTCGATCTGGTGCAGCAACGCCCTAGAGTGAAGCCTAGGTTGTCCGGAACGTAGAAATGACCATAACTTTCACACTGGTTGCTATTATTCGTGATATACGATGGAAAAACTGTTGTATTTATATTGTTTTTTATGCTTCTGGCGTTGTCTTCTAAGGCCGTAGCTATTCGATGTGGTGGAGCAACGCCCTAGAGTGATGCCTAGGTCGCCAGGAACGTAGAAATGACCATATCTTTCACACTGGTTGCAGTTATACCTGTTATACGATGGAAAAACTGTTGTATTTATACTGTATCTTATTCTCCTGGCGTTGACTTCTTAGGCCCTAACTATTCGAACTGTTGGAACAACGCCCTAGAGTGAAGCCTAGGTTGCCCGGAACGTAGAAATGACCATTACTTTCACACTGGTTGCAATTATTCATGCTATACGATGGAAGAACTGTTGTATTTTTATTGTATTTTATGCTTCTGGCGTTGACTTCTAAGGTCCTAGCTATTCGATCTGGTGCAGCAACGCCCTAGAGTGAAGCCTAGGTTGCCCGGAACGTAGAAATGACCATAACTTTCACACTGGTTGCTATTATTCGTGATATACAATGGAAAAACTGTTGTATTTATATTGTATTTTATGCTTCTGGCGTTGACATCTTAGACCGTAACTGTTCGATCTGGTGGAACAACGCCCTAGAATGAAGCCTAGGTTTACCGGAACGTAGAAATGACCATTACTTTCACACTGGTTGCAGTTATTCATGCTATACGATGGAAAAACTGTTGCATTTTTATTGTATTTTCTTCTTCCGGCTTCGACTTCTAAGGTCCTAGCTATTCGATCTTGTGGGGCAACGTCTAAGCGTGAAGCCTATGTTGCCCGGAACGTAGAAATGGCTATAACTTTCTTACTGGTTGCAATTATTCATTTTATACGATGGAAGAACTGTTGTATTTAAATTGTATTTTATGCTTCTGGCGTTGTCTTCTAAGGCCGTAGCTATTCGATGTGGTGGAGCAACGCCCTAGAGTGAATCCTAGGTTGCCCGGCACGTAGAAATGACCATTACTTTCACACTTGTTGCAATTATTCGTTTTATTCGATGGAAAAACTGTTGTATTTATTTTGTACTTGGTGCTTCTGGCGTTGACTCCTTAGGCCCGAACTATTGGATCTGGTGGAGCAACACCCTAGGGTGAAGCCTAGGTTGCCCGAGACGTAGAAATGACCATTACTTTCACACTGGTTGCAATTATACATGCTATACGATGGAAAAACTGTTGTATTTTTATTGTATTTTATGCTACTGGCGTTGACTTCTAAGGCCGTAGCTATTCGATGTGGTGGGGCAACGCACTAGAGTGGAGCCTAGATTGCCCGGAACGTATAAATGACCATTACTTTCACACTGGTTGCAATTATTCGTTTTATACGATGGAAAAACTGTTGTATTTATTTTCTACTTGGTGCTTCTGGCGTTGACTTCTCAGGCCCTAGCTATTGGATCTGGTGGAGCAACGCCCTATGGTGAAGACCAGGTTGCCCGAGACGTAGAAATGACCATTACTTTCACACTGGTTGCAATTATTCATGCTATACGATGTAAAAACTGTTGTATTTTTATTGTATTTTATGTATCGGGCGTTGACTTCTAAGGCGCTAGCTATTCGATCTGGTGTAGCATCGCCCTAGAGTGAAGCCTAGGTTGCCCGGACCGTAGAAATGACCATCACCTTCACTCTGGTTGCAATTATTCCTGTTATACGATGGAAAAACTGATGTATTTGTATTGTATTTTATGCTTCGGCCGTTGACTTCTGAGGCCCTAACTATTGGATCTGGTGGAGCAACGCCCTAGGGTGAAGCCGAGGTTGGCCGGAACGTATAAATGACCATTACTTTCACACTGGTTGCAATTATTCGTTTTATACGATGGAAAAACTGTTGTATTTATTTTCTATTTGGTGCTTCTGGCGTTGACTTCTTAGGCCCTAAGTATTGGATCTGGTAGAGCAACGCCCTAGGGTGAAGCCTAGGTTGCCCGAGGCGTAGAAATGACCATTACTTTCACACTGGTTGCAATTATTCATGCTATACGATGGAAAAACTGTTGCATTTTTATTGTATTTTATGCTTCTGGCGTTGACGTCTAAGGTCCTAGCTATTCGATCTGGTGGAGCAACACCCTAGAGTGAAGCCTAGGTTGCCCGGAACGTAGAAATGACCATAACTTTCACACTGGTTGCTATTATTCGTTTTATACGATGGAGAAACTGTTGTATTTATATTGTATTTTATGATTCTGGCGTTGACATCTTAGGCGGTAACTGTTCGATCTGGTGGAACAACGCCCTAGAGTGGAGCCTAGGTTGCCCGGAACGTATAAATGGCCATTACCTTCACACTGGTTGCAATTATTCGTTTTATGCGACGGAAAAACTGTTGTATTTATTTTCTATTTGGTGCTTCTGGCGTTGACTTCTTAGGCCCTAACTATTGGATCTGGTGGAGCAACGCCCTAGGGTGAAGCCCAGGTTGCCCGAGACGTAGAAATGACCATTACTTTCACACTGGTTGCAATTATTCATGCTATACGATGGAAAAACTGTTGTATTTTTATTGTATTTTATGTATCGCGCGTTGACTTCTAAGGCGCTAGCTATTCGATCTGGTGTAGCATCGCCCTAGAGTGAAGCCTAGGTTGCCCGGAACATAGAAATGACCATTACTTCCACACTGGTTGCAATTATTCGTTTTATACAATGGAAAAACTGTTGTACTTTTATTGTATTTTATGCTTCTGGCGTTGACTTCTAAGGCCGTAGCTATTCGATGTGGTGGGGCAACGCCCTAGAGTGAAGCCTAGGTTCCCCGGAACGTATAAATGACCATTACATTCACACTGGTTGCAATTATTCGTTTTATACGATGGAAAAAGCTGTTGTATTTATTTTGTATTTGGTGCTTCTGGCGTTGACTTCTTAGGCCCTAACTATTGGATCTGGTGGACCAACGCCCTATGGTGAAGCCTAGGTTGCCCGAGGCGTAGAAATGACCATTACTTTCACACTGGTTGCAGTTATTCATGCTATACGATGGAAAAACTGTTGTATCTATATTGTATTTTATGCTTCTGGCGTTGACATCTTAGGCGGTAACTGTTCGATCTGGTGGAACAACGCCCTAGAGTGAAGCCTAGGTTGCCCGGAACATAGAAATGACCATTACTTCCACACTGGTTGCAATTATTCGTTTTATACAATGGAAAAACTGTTGTACTTTTATTGTATTTTATGCTTCTGGCGTTGACTTCTAAGGCCGTAGCTATTCGATGTGGTGGGGCAACGCCCTAGAGTGAAGCCCAGGTTGCCCGGAACGTAGAAATGACCATAAGTTTCACACTGGTTGCAATTATTCGCTTTATACGATGGAAAAGCTCATGTATTTATTTTGTATTTGGTGCTTCTGGCGTTGTCTTCTCAGGCCCTAACTATTGGATCTGGTGGAGCAACGCCCTAGGGTGAAGCCTAGGTTGCCCGAGGCGTAGAAATGACCATTACTTTCACACTGGTTGCAATTATTCATGCTATACGATGGAAAAACTGTTGCATTTTTATTGTATTTTATGCTTCTGGCGTTGACGTCTAAGGTCCTAGCTATTCGATCTGGTGGAGCAACACCCTAGAGTGAAGCCTAGGTTGCCCGGAACGTAGAAATGACCATAACTTTCACACTGGTTGCTATTATTCGTTTTATACGATGGAGAAACTGTTGTATTTATATTGTATTTTATGATTCTGGCGTTGACATCTTAGGCGGTAACTGTTCGATCTGGTGGAACAACGCCCTAGAGTGGAGCCTAGGTTGC
This sequence comes from Calliopsis andreniformis, assembly GCF_051401765.1. Classification (NCBI taxonomy): domain Eukaryota; kingdom Metazoa; phylum Arthropoda; class Insecta; order Hymenoptera; family Andrenidae; genus Calliopsis; species Calliopsis andreniformis. The sequence goes on from NW_027480422.1 coordinate 24,161,713, forward strand.
CCGGAACGTATAAATGGCCATTACCTTCACACTGGTTGCAATTATTCGTTTTATGCGACGGAAAAACTGTTGTATTTATTTTCTATTTGGTGCTTCTGGCGTTGACTTCTTAGGCCCTAACTATTGGATCTGGTGGAGCAACGCCCTAGGGTGAAGCCCAGGTTGCCCGAGACGTAGAAATGACCATTACTTTCACACTGGTTGCAATTATTCATGCTATACGATGGAAAAACTGTTGTATTTTTATTGTATTTTATGTATCGCGCGTTGACTTCTAAGGCGCTAGCTATTCGATCTGGTGTAGCATCGCCCTAGAGTGAAGCCTAGGTTGCCCGGAACATAGAAATGACCATTACTTCCACACTGGTTGCAATTATTCGTTTTATACAATGGAAAAACTGTTGTACTTTTATTGTATTTTATGCTTCTGGCGTTGACTTCTAAGGCCGTAGCTATTCGATGTGGTGGGGCAACGCCCTAGAGTGAAGCCTAGGTTCCCCGGAACGTATAAATGACCATTACATTCACACTGGTTGCAATTATTCGTTTTATACGATGGAAAAAGCTGTTGTATTTATTTTGTATTTGGTGCTTCTGGCGTTGACTTCTTAGGCCCTAACTATTGGATCTGGTGGACCAACGCCCTATGGTGAAGCCTAGGTTGCCCGAGGCGTAGAAATGACCATTACTTTCACACTGGTTGCAGTTATTCATGCTATACGATGGAAAAACTGTTGTATTTATATTGTATTTTATGCTTCTGGCGTTGACATCTTAGGCGGTAACTGTTCGATCTGGTGGAACAACGCCCTAGAGTGAAGCCTAGGTTGCCCGGAACATAGAAATGACCATTACTTCCACACTGGTTGCAATTATTCGTTTTATACAATGGAAAAACTGTTGTACTTTTATTGTATTTTATGCTTCTGGCGTTGACTTCTAAGGCCGTAGCTATTCGATGTGGTGGGGCAACGCCCTAGAGTGAAGCCCAGGTTGCCCGGAACGTAGAAATGACCATAAGTTTCACACTGGTTGCAATTATTCGCTTTATACGATGGAAAAGCTCATGTATTTATTTTGTATTTGGTGCTTCTGGCGTTGTCTTCTCAGGCCCTAACTATTGGATCTGGTGGAGCAACGCCCTAGGGTGAAGCCTAGGTTGCCCGAGGCGTAGAAATGACCATTACTTTCACACTGGTTGCAATTATTCATGCTATACGATGGAAAAACTGTTGTATTTTTATTGTATTTTATGCTTCTGGCGTTGACTTCTAAGGTCCTAGCTATTCGATCTGGTGGAGCAACGCCCTAGAATGAAGCCTAGGCTTACCGGAACGTAGAAATGACCATTACTTTCACACTGGTTGCAGTTATTCGTGCTATACGATGGAAAAACTGTTGCATTTTTATTGTATTTTCTTCTTCTGGCTTTGACTTCTAAGGTCCTAGCTATTCGATCTTGTGGGGCAACGTCTAAGAGTGAAGCCTATGTTGCCGGGAACGTAGAAATGGCCATAACTTTCTTACTGGTTGCAATTATTCATTTTATACGATGGAAGAACTGTTGTATTTAAATTGTATTTTATGCTTCTGGCGTTGTCTTCTAAGGCCGTAGCTATTCGATGTGGTGGAGCAACGCCCTAGAGTGATGCCTAGGTCGCCTGGAACGTAGAAATGACCATATCCTTCACACTGGTTGCAATTATACCTGTTATACGATGGAAAAACTGTTGTATTTATACTGTATTTTATGCTTCTAGCGTTGACTTCTTAGGCCCTAACTATTCGAACTGTTGGAACAACGCCCTAGAGTGAAGCCTAGGTTGCCCGGAACGTAGAAATGACCATTACTTTCACACTTGTTGCAATTATTCGTTTTATTCGATGGAAAAACTGTTGTATTTATTTTGTATTTGGTGCTTCTGGCGTTGACTCCTTAGGCCCGATCTATTGGATCTGGTGGAGCAACGCCCTAGGGTGAAGCCTAGGTTGCCCGAGACGTAGAAATGACCATTACTTTCACACCGGTTGCAATTATACATGCTATACGATGGAAAAACTGTTGTATTTTTATTGTACTTTATGCTACTGGCGTTGACTTCTAAGGCCGTAGCTATTCGATGTGGTGGGGCAACGCACTAGAGTGGAGCCTAGATTGCCCGGAACGTATAAATGACCATTACTTTCACACTGGTTGCAATTATTCGTTTTATACGATGGAAAAACTGTTGTAATTATTTTCTATTTGGTCCTTCTGGCGTTGACTTCTCAGGCCCTAGCTATTGGATCTGGTGGAGCAACGCCCTATGGTGAAGCCCAGGTTGCCCGAGACGTAGAAATGTCCATTACTTTCACACTGGTTGCAATTATTCATGCTATACGATGTAAAAACTGTTGTATTTTTATTGTATTTTATGTATCGGGCGTTGACTTCTAAGGCGCTAGCTATTCGATCTGTTGTAGCATCGCCCTAGAGTGAAGCCTAGGTTGCCCGGAACATAGAAATGACCATTACTTCCTCACTGGTTGCAATTATTCGTTTTATACAATGGAAAAACTGTTGTACTTTTATTGTATTTTATGCTTCTGGCGTTGACTTCTAAGGCCGTAGCTATTCGATGTGGTGCGGCAACGCCCTAGAGTGAAGCCTAGGTTCCCCGGAACGTATAAATGACCATTAATTTCACACTGGTTGCAATTATTCGTTTTATACGATGGAAAAACTCTTGTATTTATTTTGTATTTGGTGCTTCTGGCGTTGACTTCTCAGGCCCTAACTATTGGATCTGGTGGAGCAACGCCCTGGGGTGAAGCCTAGGTTGCCCGAGACGTAGAAATGACCATTACTTCCACACTGGTTGCAATTATTCATGGTATACGATGGAAAAACTGTTGTATTTTTATTGTATTTTATGCTACTGGCGTTGACTTCTAAGGCCTTAACTATTGGATCTGGTAGGTCAACGCCCTAGGGTGAAGCTGAGGTTGGCCGGTACGTAGAAATGACCATTACTTTCACACTTGTTGCAATTATTCGTTCTATTCGATGGAAAAACTGTTGTATTTATTTTGTATTTGGTGCTTCTGTCGTTGACTTCTAAGGCCCTAGCTATTCGATCTGGTGCAGCAACGCCCTAGAGTGAAGCCTAGGTTGCCCGGACCGTAGAAATGACCATCACCTTCACTCTGGTTGCAATTATTCCTGTTATACGATGGAAAAACTGATGTATTTGTGTTGTATTTTATGCTTCGGCCGTTGACTTCTGAGGCCCTAACTATTGGATCTGGTGGAGCAACGCCCTAGAGTGAAGCCGAGGTTGGCCGGAACGTATAAATGACCATTACTTTCACACTATTTGCAATTATTCGTTTTATACGATGGAAAAACTGTTGTATTTATTTTCTATTTGGTGCTTCTGGCGTTGACTTCTTAGGCCCTAACTATTGGATCTGGTAGAGCAACGCCCTAGGGTGAAGCCTAGGTTGCCCGAGGCGTAGAAATGACCATTACTTTCACACTGGTTGCAATTATTCATGCTATACGATGGAAAAACTGTTGTATTTTTATTGTATTTTATGCTTCTGGCGTTGACGTCTAAGGTCCTAGCTATTCGATCTGGTGGAGCAACACCCTAGAGTGAAGCCTAGGTTGCCCGGAACGTAGAAATGACCATAACTTTCACTCTGGTTGCTATTATTCGTTTTATACGATGGGGAAACTGTTGTATTTATATTGTATTTTATGCTTCTGGCGTTGACATCTTAGGCGGTAACTGTTCGATCTGGTGGAACAACGCCCTAGAGTGGAGCCTAGGTTGCCCGGAACGTATAAATGACCATTACTTTCACACTGGTTGCAATTATTCGTTTTATGCGACGGAAAAACTGTTGTATTTATTTTCTATTTGGTGCTTCTGGCGTTGACTTCTTAGGCCCTAACTATTGGATCTGGTGGAGCAACGCCCTAGGGTGAAGCCCAGGTTGCCCGAGACGTAGAAATGACCATTACTTTCACGCTGGTTGCAATTATTCATGCTATACGATGGAAAAACTGTTGTACTTTTATTGTATTTTATGCTTCTGGCGTTGACTTCTAAGGCCGTAGCTATTCGATGTGGTGGGGCAACGCCCTAGAGTGAAGCCGAGGTTGCCCGGAACGTAGAAATGACCATTACTTTCACACTGGTTGCAATTATTCATGCTATACGATGGAAGAACTGTTGTATTTTTATTGTATTTTATGCTTCTGGCTTTGACTTCTACTGTCCTAGCTATTCGATCTGGTGGAGCAACGCCCTAGAGTGAAGCCTAGGTTGCCCGGAACGTAGAAATGACCATAACTTTCACACTGGTTGCTATTATTCGTTTTACACGATGGAAAAACTGTTGTATTTATATTGTATTTTATGCTTCTGGCGTTGACGTCTTAGGCGGTAACCGTTCGATCTGGTGGAACAACGCCCTGCAATGAAGCCTAGGTTGCCCGGAACGTAGAAATGACCATTACTTTCACACTGGTTGCAGTTATTCATGCTATACGATGGAAAAACTGTTGCATTTTTATTGTATTTTCTTCTTCTGGCTTTGACTTCTAAGGTCCTAGCTATTCGATCTTCTGGGGCATCGTCTAAGAGTGAAGCCCATGTTGCCGGGAACGTAGAAATGGCCATAACTTTCTTACTGGTTGCTATTATTCGTTTTATACAATGGAAAAACTGTTGTACTTTTATTGTATTTTATGCTTCTGGCGTTGACTTCTAAGGCCGTAGCTATTCGATGGGGTAGGGCAACGCCCTAGAGTGAAGCCTAGGTTGCCCGGAACGTAGAAATGACCATTACTTTCACACTGGTTGCAATTATTCATGCCATACGATGGAAGAACTGTTGTATTTTTATTGTATTTTATGCTTCTGGCTTTGACTTCTACTGTCCTAGCTATTCGATCTGGTGGAGCAACGCCCTAGAGTGAAGCCTAGGTTGCCCGGAACGTAGAAATGACCATAACTTTCACACTGGTTGCTATTATTCGTTTTATACGATGGAAAAATTGTTGTATTTATTTTCTATTTGGTGCTTCTGGCGTTGACTTCTTAGGCCCTAACTATTGGATCTGGTAGAGCAACGCCCTAGGGTGAAGCCTAGGTTGCCCGAGGCGTAGAAATGACCATTACTTTCACACTGGTTGCAATTATTCATGCTATACGATGGAAAAACTGTTGTATTTTTATTGTATTTTATGCTACTGGCGTTGACTTCTAAGGCCTTAACTATTGGATCTGGTGGGTCAACGCCCTAGGGTGAAGCTGAGGTTGGCCGGTACGTAGAAATGACCATTACTTTCACACTTGTTGCAATTATTCGTTTTATTCGATGGAAAAACTGTTGTATTTATTTTGTATTTGGTGCTTCTGTCGTTGACTTCTAAGGCCCTAGCTATTCGATCTGGTGCAGCAACGCCCTAGAGTGAAGCCTAGGTTGCCCGGACCGTAGAAATGACCATCACCTTCACTCTGGTTGCAATTATTCCTGTTATACGATGGAAAAACTGATGTATTTGTGTTGTATTTTATGCTTCGGCCGTTGACTTCTGAGGCCCTAACTATTGGATCTGGTGGAGCAACGCCCTAGAGTGAAGCCGAGGTTGGCCGGAACGTATAAATGACCATTACTTTCACACTGGTTGCAATTATTCGTTTTATACGATGGAAAAACTGTTGTATTTATTTTGTATTTGGTGCTTCTGGCGTTGACTTCTTAGGCCCTAACTATTGGATCTGGTAGAGCAACGCCCTAGGGTGAAGCCTAGGTTGCCCGGAACGTAGAAATGACCATAACTTTCACACTGGTTGCTATTATTCGTTTTATACGATGGGGAAACTGTTGTATTTATATTGTATTTTATGCTTCTGGCGTTGACATCTTCGGCGGTAACTGTTCGATCTGGAGGAACAACGCCCTAGAGTGGAGCCTAGGTTGCCCGGAACGTATAAATGACCATTACTTTCACACTGGTTGCAATTATTCGTTTTATGCGACGGAAAAACTGTTGTATTTATTTTCTATTTGGTGCTTCTGGCGTTGACTTCTTAGGCCCTAACTATTGGATCTGGTGGAGCAACGCCCTAGGGTGAAGCCCAGGTTGCCCGAGACGTAGAAATGACCATTACTTTCACGCTGGTTGCAATTATTCATGCTATACGATGGAAAAACTGTTGTATTTATATTGTATTTTATGCTTCTGGCGTTGACATCTTAGGCGGTAACTGTTCGATCTGGTGGAACAACGCCCTACAGTGAAGCCCAGGTTGCCCGGAACATAGAAATGACCATTACTTCCACACTGGTTGCAATTATTCGTTTTATACAATGGAAAAACTGTTGTACTTTTATTGTATTTTATGCTTCTGGCGTTGACTTCTAAGGCCGTAGCTATTCGATGTGGTGGGGCAACGCCCTAGAGTGAAGCCTAGGCTCCCCGGAACGTATAAATGACCATTACTTTCACACTGGTTGCAATTATACGTTTTATACGATGGAAAAACTGTTGTATTTATTTTGTATTTGGTGCTTCTGGCGTTGACTTCTATGGCCCTAACTATTGGACCTGGTGGACTAACGCCCTAGGGTGAAGCCTAGGTTGCCCGAGGCGTAGAAATGACCATTACTTTCACACTGGTTGCAGTTATTCATGCTATACGATGGAAAAACTGTTGCATTTTTATTGTATTTTCTTCTTCTGGCTTTGACTTCTAAGGTCCTAGCTATTCGATCTTGTGGGGCAACGTCTAAGAGTGAAGCCCATGTTGCCGGGAACGTAGAAATGGCCATAACTTTCTTACTGGTTGCAATTATTCGTTTTATACAATGGAAAAACTGTTGTACTTTTATTGTATTTTATGCTTCTGGCGTTGACTTCTAAGGCCGTAGCTATTCGATGTGGTGGGGCAACGCCCTAGAGTGAAGCCGAGGTTGCCCGGAACGTAGAAATGACCATTACTTTCACACTGGTTGCAATCATTCATGCTATACGATGGAAGAACTGTTGTATTTTTATTGTATTTTATGCTTCTGGCTTTGACTTCTACTGTCCTAGCTATTCGATCTGGTGGAGCAACGCCCTAGAGTGAAGCCTAGGTTGCCCGGAACGTAGAAATGACCATAACTTTCACACTGGTTGCTATTATTCGTTTTACACGATGGAAAAACTGTTGTATTTATATTGTATTTTATGCTTCTGGCGTTGACGTCTTAGGCGGTAACCGTTCGATCTGGTGGAACAACGCCCTGCAATGAAGCCTAGGTTGCCCGGAACGTAGAAATGACCATTACTTTCACACTGGTTGCAGTTATTCATGCTATACGATGGAAAAACTGTTGCATTTTTATTGTATTTTCTTCTTCTGGCTTTGACTTCTAAGGTCCTAGCTATTCGATCTTCTGGGGCATCGTCTAAGAGTGAAGCCCATGTTGCCGGGAACGTAGAAATGGCCATAACTTTCTTACTGGTTGCTATTATTCGTTTTATACAATGGAAAAACTGTTGTACTTTTATTGTATTTTATGCTTCTGGCGTTGACTTCTAAGGCCGTAGCTATTCGATGTGGTAGGGCAACGCCCTAGAGTGAAGCCTAGGTTGCCCGGAACGTAGAAATGACCATTACTTTCACACTGGTTGCAATTATTCATGCTATACGATGGAAGAACTGTTGTATTTTTATTGTATTTTATGCTTCTGGCTTTGACTTCTACTGTCCTGGCTATTCGATCTGGTGGAGCAACGCCCTAGAGTGAAGCCTAGGTTGCCCGGAACGTAGAAATGACCATAACTTTTATACTGGTTGCAACTTTGGTTTTATACGATGGAAAACCTGTTGTATTTATATTGTGTTTTATGCTTCTGGCGTTGACTTCTAAGGCCGTAGCTATTCGATGTGGTGGGGCAACGCCCTATAGTGAAGCCTAGGTTGCCCGGAACGTAGAAATGACCATAACTTTCACACTGGTTGCTATTATTCGTTTTACACGATGGAAAAACTGTTGTATTTATATTGTATTTTATGCTTCTGGCGTTGACGTCTTAGGCGGTAACCGTTCGATCTGGTGGAACAACGCCCTGCAATGAAGCCTAGGTTGCCCGGAACGTAGAAATGACCATTACTTTCACACTGGTTGCAGATATTCATGCTATACGATGGAAAAACTGTTGCATTTTTATTGTATTTTCTTCTTCTGGCTTTGACTTCTAAGGTCCTAGCTATTCGATCTTGTGGGGCAACGCCCTAGTGTGAAGCCTAGGTTGCCCGAGACGTAGAAATGACCATTACTTTCACACTGGTTGCAATTATTCATGCTATACGATGGAAAAACTGTTGTATTTTTATTGTATTTTATGCTTCTCGCGTTGACTTCTAAGGTCCTAGCTATTCGATCTGGTGCAGCAACGCCCTAGAGTGAAGCCTAGGTTGCCCCGAACGTAGAAATGACCATAACTTTCACACTGGTTGCTATTATTCGTTTTTTACGATGGAAAAACTGTTTTATTTATATTGTATTTTATGCTTCTGGCGTTGACATCTTAGGCCGTAACTGTTCGATCTGGGGGAACAACGCCCTAGAATGAAGCCTAGGTTTACCGGAACGTAGAAATGACCATTACTTTCACACTGGTTGCAGTTATTCATGCTATACGATGGAAAAACTGTTGTATTTATATTGTATTTTATGCTTCTGGCGTTGTCTTCTAAGGCCGTAGCTATTCGATGTGGTGGAGCAACGCCCTAGAGTGATGCCTAGGTCGCCTGGGCCGTAGAAATGACCATATCTTTCACACTGGCTGCAATTATACCTGTTATACGATGGAAAAACTGTTGTATTTATACTGTATTTTATGCTTCTGGCGTTGACTTCTTAGGCCCTAACTATTCGAACTGTTGGAACAACGCCCTAGAGTGAAGCCTAGGTTGCCCGGAACGTAGAAATGACCATAACTTTCACACTGGTTGCAATTATTCGTTTTATGCGATGGAAAAACTCTTGTATTTATTTTGTATTTGGTGCTTCTGGCGTTGTCTTCTCAGGCCCTAACTATTGGATCTAGTGGAGCAACGCCCTAGGGTGAAGCCTAGGTTGCCCGAGGCGTAGAAATGACCATTACTTTCACACTGGTTGCAATTATACATGCTATACGATGGAAAAACTGTTGTATTTTTATTGTATTTTATGCTACTGGCGTTGACTTCTGAGGCCGTAGCTATTCGATGTGGTGGGGCAACGCACTAGAGTGGAGCCTAGATTGCCCGGAACGTATAAATGACCATTACTTTCACACTGGTTGCAATTATTCGTTTTATACGATGGAAAAATTGTTGTATTTTCATTGAATTTTATGCTTCTGGCGTTGACTTCTAAGGCCCTAGCTATTCGATCTGGTGGAGCAACACCCTAGAGTGAAGCCTAGGTTGCACGGAATGTAGAAGTGACCATAACCTTCACACTGGTTGCAATTACTCGTTTTATACAATGGAAAAACTGTTGTATTAATTTTGTATTTTATGCTTCTGGCGTTGACTACTTAGGCGCTAACTATTGGATCTGGTGGAGCAACGCCAAAGGGTGAAGCCGAGGTTGCCCGGAACGTAGAAATGACCATAACTTTTATACTGGTTGCAACTTTGGTTTTATACGATGGAAAACCTGTTGTATTTATATTGTGTTTTATGCTTCTGGCGTTGACTTCTAAGGCCGTAGCTATTCGATGTGGTGGGGCAACGCCCTAGAGTGAAGCCTAAGTTGCCCGGAACGTGGAAATGTCCATCACTTTCACACTGGTTGCAATTATTCGTTTTATACAATGGAAAAACTGTTGTACTTTTATTGTATTTTATGCTTCTGGCGTTGACTTCTAAGGCCGTAGCTATTCGATGTGGTGGGGCAACGCCCTAGAGTGAAGCCGAGGTTGCCCGGAACGTAGAAATGACCATTACTTTCACACTGGTTGCAATTATTCATGCTATACGATGGAAGAACTGTTGTATTTTTATTGTATTTTATGCTTCTGGCTTTGACTTCTACTGTCCTAGCTATTCGATCTGGTGGAGCAACGCCCTAGAGTGAAGCCTAGGTTGCCCGGAACGTAGAAATGACCATAACTTTCACACTGGTTGCTATTATTCGTTTTACACGATGGAAAAACTGTTGTATTTATATTGTATTTTATGCTTCTGGCGTTGACGTCTTAGGCGGTAACCGTTCGATCTGGTGGAACAGCGCCCTGCAATGAAGCCTAGGTTGCCCGGAACGTAGAAATGACCATTACTTTCACACTGGTTGCAGTTATTCATGCTATACGATGGAAAAACTGTTGCATTTTTATTGTATTTTCTTCTTCTGGCTTTGACTTCTAAGGTCCTAGCTATTCGATCTTCTGGGGCATCGTCTAAGAGTGAAGCCCATGTTGCCGGGAACGTAGAAATGGCCATAACTTTCTTACTGGTTGCTATTATTCGTTTTATACAATGGAAAAACTGTTGTACTTTTATTGTATTTTATGCTTCTGGCGTTGACTTCTAAGGCCGTAGCTATTCGATGTGGTAGGGCAACGCCCTAGAGTGAAGCCTAGGTTGCCCGGAACGTAGAAATGACCATTACTTTCACACTGGTTGCAATTATTCATGCCATACGATGGAAGAACTGTTGTATTTTTATTGTATTTTATGCTTCTGGCTTTGACTTCTACTGTCCTAGCTATTCGATCTGGTGGAGCAACGCCCTAGAGTGAAGCCTAGGTTGCCCGGAACGTAGAAATGACCATAACTTTCACACTGGTTGCTATTATTCGTTTTATACGATGGAAAAATTGTTGTATTTATTTTCTATTTGGTGCTTCTGGCGTTGACTTCTTAGGCCCTAACTATTGGATCTGGTAGAGCAACGCCCTAGGGTGAAGCCTAGGTTGCCCGAGGCGTAGAAATGACCATTACTTTCACACTGGTTGCAATTATTCATGCTATACGATGGAAAAACTGTTGTATTTTTATTGTATTTTATGCTACTGGCGTTGACTTCTAAGGCCTTAACTATTGGATCTGGTGGGTCAACGCCCTAGGGTGAAGCTGAGGTTGGCCGGTACGTAGAAATGACCATTACTTTCACACTTGTTGCAATTATTCGTTTTATTCGATGGAAAAACTGTTGTATTTATTTTGTATTTGGTGCTTCTGTCGTTGACTTCTAAGGCCCTAGCTATTCGATCTGGTGCAGCAACGCCCTAGAGTGAAGCCTAGGTTGCCCGGACCGTAGAAATGACCATCACCTTCACTCTGGTTGCAATTATTCCTGTTATACGATGGAAAAACTGATGTATTTGTGTTGTATTTTATGCTTCGGCCGTTGACTTCTGAGGCCCTAACTATTGGATCTGGTGGAGCAACGCCCTAGAGTGAAGCCGAGGTTGGCCGGAACGTATAAATGACCATTACTTTCACACTGGTTGCAATTATTCGTTTTATACGATGGAAAAACTGTTGTATTTATTTTCTATTTGGTGCTTCTGGCGTTGACTTCTTAGGCCCTAACTATTGGATCTGGTAGAGCATCGCCCTAGGGTGAAGCCTAGGTTGCCCGGAACGTAGAAATGACCATAACTTTCACACTGGTTGCTATTATTCGTTTTATACGATGGGGAAACTGTTGTATTTATATTGTATTTTATGCTTCTGGCGTTGACATCTTCGGCGGTAACTGTTCGATCTGGTGGAACAACGCCCTAGAGTGGAGCCTAGGTTGCCCGGAACGTATAAATGACCATTACTTTCACACTGGTTGCAATTATTCGTTTTATGCGACGGAAAAACTGTTGTATTTATTTTCTATTTGGTGCTTCTGGCGTTGACTTCTTAGGCCCTAACTATTGGATCTGGTGGAGCAACGCCCTAGGGTGAAGCCCAGGTTGCCCGAGACGTAGAAATGACCATTACTTTCACGCTGGTTGCAATTATTCATGCTATACGATGGAAAAACTGTTGTATTTATATTGTATTTTATGCTTCTGGCGTTGACATCTTAGGCGGTAACTGTTCGATCTGGTGGAACAACGCCCTACAGTGAAGCCCAGGTTGCCCGGAACATAGAAATGACCATTACTTCCACACTGGTTGCAATTATTCGTTTTATACAATGGAAAAACTGTTGTACTTTTATTGTATTTTATGCTTCTGGCGTTGACTTCTAAGGCCGTAGCTATTCGATGTGGTGGGGCAACGCCCTAGAGTGAAGCCTAGGCTCCCCGGAACGTATAAATGACCATTACTTTCACACTGGTTGCAATTATACGTTTTATACGATGGAAAAACTGTTGTATTTATTTTGTATTTGGTGCTTCTGGCGTTGACTTCTATGGCCCTAACTATTGGACCTGGTGGACCAACGCCCTAGGGTGAAGCCTAGGTTGCCCGAGGCGTAGAAATGACCATTACTTTCACACTGGTTGCAGTTATTCATGCTATACGATGGAAAAACTGTTGCATTTTTATTGTATTTTCTTCTTCTGGCTTTGACTTCTAAGGTCCTAGCTATTCGATCTTGTGGGGCAACGTCTAAGAGTGAAGCCCATGTTGCCGGGAACGTAGAAATGGCCATAACTTTCTTACTGGTTGCAATTATTCGTTTTATACAATGGAAAAACTGTTGTACTTTTATTGTATTTTATGCTTCTGGCGTTGACTTCTAAGGCCGTAGCTATTCGATGTGGTGGGGCAACGCCCTAGAGTGAAGCCGAGGTTGCCCGGAACGTAGAAATGACCATTACTTTCACACTGGTTGCAATTATTCATGCTATACGATGGAAGAACTGTTGTATTTTTATTGTATTTTATGCTTCTGGCTTTGACTTCTACTGTCCTAGCTATTCGATCTGGTGGAGCAACGCCCTAGAGTGAAGCCTAGGTTGCCCGGAACGTAGAAATGACCATAACTTTCACACTGGTTGCTATTATTCGTTTTATACGATGGAAAAATTGTTGTATTTTCATTGAATTTTATGCTTCTGGCGTTGACTTCTAAGGCCCTAGCTATTCGATCTGGTGGAGCAACACCCTAGAGTGAAGCCTAGGTTGCACGGAATGTAGAAGTGACCATAACCTTCACACTGGTTGCAATTACTCGTTTTATACAATGGAAAAACTGTTGTATTAATTTTGTATTTTATGCTTCTGGCGTTGACTACTTAGGCGCTAACTATTGGATCTGGTGGAGCAACGCCAAAGGGTGAAGCCGAGGTTGCCCGGAACGTAGAAATGACCATAACTTTTATACTGGTTGCAACTTTGGTTTTATACGATGGAAAACCTGTTGTATTTATATTGTGTTTTATGCTTCTGGCGTTGACTTCTAAGGCCGTAGCTATTCGATGTGGTGGGGCAACGCCCTAGAGTGAAGCCTAAGTTGCCCGGAACGTGGAAATGTCCATCACTTTCACACTGGTTGGAATTATTCCTGTTATACGATGGAAAAACTGTTGTATTTTTATTCTATTTTATGCTTCTGGCGTTGACTTCTAACGTCCTAGTTATTCGACCTCGTGGGGCAACGTCCAAGAGTGAAGCCTAAGTTGCCTGGAACGTAGAAATGACCATTACTTTCACACTGGTTGCAATTATTCATGCTATACGATGAAAAAACTGTTGTATTTTTATTGTATTTTAGGTATCGGGCATTGACTTCTAAGGCGCTAGCTATTCGATATGGTGTAGCATCGCCCTAGAGTGAAGCCTAGGTTGCCCGGAACATAGAAATGACCATTACTTCCTCACTGGTTGCAATTATTCGTTTTATACAATGGAAAAACTGTTGTACTTTTATTGTATTTTATGCTTCTGGCGTTGACTTCTAAGGCCGTAGCTATTCGATGTGGTGCAGCAACGCCCTAGACTGAAGCCTAGGTTCCCCGGAACGTATAAATGACCATTACTTTCACACTGGTTGCAATTATTCGTTTTATACGATGGAAAAACTCTTGTATTTATTTTGTATTTGGTGCTTCTGGCGTTGACTTCTCAGGCCCTAACTATTGGATCTGGTGGAGCAACGCGCTAGGGTGAAGCCTAGGTTGCCCGAGACGTAGAAATGACCATTACTTTCACACTGGTTGCAATTATTCATGATATACGATGGAAAAACTGTTGTATTTTTATTGTATTTTATGCTACTGGCGTTGACTTCTAAGGCCTTAACTATTGGATCTGGTGGGTCAACGCCCTAGGGTGAAGCTGAGGTTGGCCGGAACGTAGAAATGACCATAACTTTCATAGTGGTTGCAATTATTCGTTTTATACGATGGAAAAGCTGTTGTATTTTTATTGTATTTTGTGCTTCTGGCGTTGACTTTTAATGTCCTAGCTATTCGATCTCGTGGGGCAACGTCCAAGATTGAAGCCTATGCTGCCCGAAACGTAGAAAAGACCATTACCTTCACACTGGTGGCAATTACTCTTTTTATACTACGGAAAAACTGTTGTATTTGTATTGTATTTTATGCGCCTGGAGTTGTTTTCTAATGCCCTAACTATTCGACCTGGTGGAGCAACGCCCTAGAGTGAAGCCTAGGTTGCACGGAACGTAGAAATGCCCATTACTTTCACACTGGTTGTAATTATTCCTGTTATACGATGGAAAAACTGATGCATTTGTATTGTATTTTATGCTTCGGCCGTTGACTTCTGAGGCCCTAACTATTGGATCTGGTGGAGCAACGCCCAAGGCTGAAGACGAGGTTGCCCGGAACGTAGAAATGACCATAACTTTTATACTGGTTGCAACTTTGGTTTTATACGATGGAAAACCTGTTGTATTTATATTGTGTTTTATGCTTCTGGCGTTGACTTCTAAGGCCGTAGCTATTCGATGTGGTGGGGCAACGCCCTAGTGTGAAGCCTAGGTAGCCCGCAACGTATAAATGACCATTACTTTCACACTGGTTGCAGTTATTCATGCTGTACGATGGAAAAACTGTTGCATTTTTATTGTATTTTCTTCTTCTGGCTTTGACTTCTAAGGTCCTTGCTATTCGATCTGGTGGACCAACGCCCTAGAGTGAAGCCGTGGTTGGCCGGAACGTAGAAATGGCCATAACTTTCATAGTGGTTGCAATTATTCGTTTTATACGATGGAAAAACTGTTGTATTTATTTTCTATTTGGTGCTTCTGGCGTTGACTTCATAGGCCCTAACTATTGGATCTGGTAGAGCAACGCCCTAGGGTGAAGCCTAGGTTGCCCGAGGCGTAGAAATGACCATTACTTTCACACTGGTTGCAATTATTCATGCTATACGATGGAAAAACTGTTGTATTTTTATTGTATTTTATGCTTCTGGCGTTGACGTCTAAGGTCATAGCTATTCGATCTGGTGGAGCAACACCCTAGAGTGAAGCCTAGGTTGCCCGGAACGTAGAAATGACCATAACTTCCACACTGGTTGCAATTATTCGTTTTATACAATGGAAAAACTGTTGTACTTTTATTGTATTTTATGCTTCTGGCGTTGACTTCTAAGGCCGTAGCTATTCGATGTGGTGGGGCAACGCCCTAGAGTGAAGCCTAGGTGCCCCGGAACGTATAAATGACCATTACTTTCACACTGGTTGCAATTATTCGTTTTATACGATGGAAAAACTGTTGTATTTATTTTGTATTTGGTGCTTCTGGCGTTGACTTCTATGGCCCTAACTATTGGATCTGGTGGACCAACGCCCTAGGGTGAAGCCTAGGTTGCCCGAGGCGTAGAAATGACCATTACTTTCACACTGGTTGCAGTTATTCATGCTATACGATGGAAAAACTGTTGCATTTTTATAGTATTTTCTTCTTCTGGCTTTGACTTCTAAGGTCCTAGCTATTCGATCTTGTGGGGCAACGTCTAAGAGTGAAGCCCATGTTGCCGGGAACGTAGAAATGGCCATAACTTTCTTACTGGTTGCAATTATTCGTTAATACAATGGAAAAACTGTTGTACTTTTATTGTATTTTATGCTTCTGGCGTTGACTTCTAAGGCCGTAGCTATTCGATGTGGTGGGGCAACGCCCTAGAGTGAAGCCTAGGTTGCCCGGAACGTAGAAATGACCATTACTTTCACACTGGTTGCAATTATTCATGCTATACGATGGAAGAACTGTTGTATTTTTATTGTATTTTATGCTTCTGGCTTTGACTTCTACGGTCCTAGCTATTCGATCTGGTGGAGCAACGCCCTAGAGTGAAGCCTAGGTTGCCCGGAACGTAGAAATGACCATAACTTTCACACTGGTTGCTATTATTCGTTTTACACGATGGAAAAACTGTTGTATTTATATTGTATTTTATGCTTCTGGCGTTGACGTCTTACTCGGTAACCGTTCGATCTGGTGCAGCAACGCCCTAGAGTGAAGCCTAGGTTGCCCGGAACGTAGAAATGACCATAACTTTCACACTGGTTGCTATTATTCGTTTTTTACGATGGAAAAACTGTTTTATTTATATTGTATTTTATGCTTCTGGCGTTGACATCTTAGGCCGTAACTGTTCGATCTGGTGGTACAACGCCCTAGAATGAAGCCTAGGTTTACCGGAACGTAGAAATGACCATTACTTTCACACTGGTTGCAGTTATTCATGCTATACGATGGAAAAACTGTTGCATTTTTATTGTATTTTCTTCTTCTGGCTTTGACTTCTAAGGTCCTTGCTATTCGATCTGGTGGACCAACGCCCTAGAGTGAAGCCGAGGTTGGCCGGAACGTAGAAATGACCATAACTTTCATACTGGTTGCAATTATTCGTTTTATACGATGGAAAAATTGTTGTATTTTCATTGAATTTTATGCTTCTGGCGTTGACTTCTAAGGCCCTAGCTATTCGATCTGGTGGAGCAACACCCTAGAGTGAAGCCTAGGTTGCACGGAATGTAGAAGTGACCATAACCTTCACACTGGTTGCAATTACTCGTTTTATACAATGGAAAAAGTGTTGTATTAATTTTGTATTTTATGCTTCTGGCGTTGACTACTTCGGCCCTAACTATTGGATCTGGTGGAGCAACGCCCAAGGGTGAAGCCGAGGTTGCCCGGAACGTAGAAGTGACCATAACTTTTATACTGGTTGCAACTTTGGTTTTATACGATGGAAAACCTGTTGTATTTATGTTGTGTATTATGCTTCTGGCGTTGACTTCTAAGGCCGTAGCTATTCGATGTGGTGGGGCAACGCCCTAGTGTGAAGCCTAGGTAGCCCGGAACGTATAAATGACCATTACTTTCACACTGGTTGCAGTTATTCATGCTATACGATGGAAAAACTGTTGCATTTTTATTGTATTTTCTTCTTCTGGCTTTGACTTCTAAGGTCCTTGCTATTCGATCTGGTGGACCAACGCCCTAGAGTGAAGCCGAGGTTGGCCGGAACGTAGAAATGACCATAACTTTCATACTGGTTGCAATTATTCGTTTTATACGATGGAAAAATTGTTGTATTTTCATTGAATTTTATGCTTCTGGCGTTGACTTCTAAGGCCCTAGCTATTCGATCTGGTGGAGCAACACCCTAGAGTGAAATCTAGGTTGCACGGAATGTAGAAGTGACCATAACCTTCACACTGGTTGCAATTACTCGTTTTATACAATGGAAAAACTGTTGTATTAATTTTGTATTTTATGCTTCTGGCGTTGACTACTTAGGCGCTAACTATTGGATCTGGTGGAGCAACGCCCAAGGGTGAAGCCGAGGTTGCCCGGAACGTAGAAATGACCATAACTATTATACTGGTTGCAACTTTGGTTTTATACGATGGAAAACCTGTTGTATTTATATTGTGTTTTATGCTTCTGGCGTTGACTTCTAAGGCCGAAGCCATTCGATGTGGTGGGGCAACGCACTAGTGTGAAGCCTAGGTAGCCCGGAACGTATAAATGACCATTACTTTCACACTGGTTGCAGTTATTCATGCTATACGATTGAAAAACTGTTGCATTTTTATTGTATTTTCTTCTTCTGGCTTTGACTTCTAAGGTCCTTGCTATTCGATCTGGTGGACCAACGCCCTAGAGTGAAGCCTAGGTTGCCCGGAACGTATAAATGACCATTACTTTCACACTGGTTGCAGTTATTCATGCTATACGATGGAAAAACTGTTGCATTTTTATTGTATTTTCTTCTTCTGGCTTTGACTTCTAAGGTCCTTGCTATTCGATCTGGTGGACCAACGCCCTAGAGTGAAGCCTAGGTTGCCCGAAACGTAGAAATGACCATTACTTTCACACTGGTTGCAGTTATTCATGCTATACGATGGAAAAACTGTTGCATTTTTATTGTATTTTCTTCTTCTGGCTTTGACTTCTAAGGTCCTAGCTATTCGATCTTGTGGGGCAACGTCTAAGAGTGAAGCCTATGTTGCCGGGAACGTAGAAATGGCCATAACTTTCTCACTGGTTGCAATTATTCATTTTATACGATGGAAAAACTGTTGTATTTATATTGTATTATATGCTTCTGGCGTTGTCTTCTAAGGCCGTAGCTATTCGATGTGGTGGAGCTACGCCCTAGAGTGATGCCTAGGTCGCCTGGACCGTAGAAATGACCATATCTTTCACACTGGTTGCAATTATACCTGTTATACGATGGAAAAACTGTTGTATTTATACTGTATTTTATGCTTCTGGCGTTGACTTCTTAGGCCCTAACTATTCGAACTGTTGGAACAACGCCCTAGAGTGAAGCCTAGGTTGCCCGGAACGTAGAAATGCCCATTACTTTCACACTGGTTGCAGTTATTCATGCTATACGATGGAAAAACTGTTGCATTTTTATTGTATTTTCTTCTTCTGGCTTTGACTTCTAAGGTCCTTGCTATTCGATCTGGTGGACCAACGCCCTAGAGTGAAGCCGAGGTTGGCCGGAACGTAGAAATGACCATTACTTCCTCACTGGTAGCAATTATTCGTTTTATACAATGGAAAAACTGTTGTACTTTTATTGTATTTTATGCTTCTGGCGTTGACTTCTAAGGCCGTAGCTATAGGATGTGGTGCGGCAACGCCCTAGAGTGAAGCCTAGGTTCCCCGGAACGTATAAATGACCATTACCTTCACACTGGTTGCAATTATTCGTTTTATACGATGGAAAAACTCTTGTATTTATTTTGTATTTGGTGCTTCTGGCGTTGACTTCTCAGGCCCTAACTATTGGATCTGGTGGAGCAACGCCCTAGGGTGAAGCCTAGGTTGCCCGAGACGTAGAAATGACCATTACTTTCACACTGGTTGCAATTATTCATGGTATACGATGGAAAAACTGTTGTATTTTTATTGTATTTTATGCTACTGGCGTTGACTTCTAAGGCCTTAACTATTGGATCTGGTGGGTCAACGCCCTAGGGTGAAGCTGAGGTTGGCCGGAACGTAGAAATGACCATAACTTTCATAGTGGTTGCAATCATTCGTTTTATACGATGGAAAAGCTGTTGTATTTTTATTGTACTTTGTGCTTCTGGCGTTGACTTTTAATGTCCTAGCTATTCGATCTCGTGGGGCAACGTCCAAGATTGAAGCCTATGCTGCCCGAAACGTAGAAAAGACCATTACTTTCACACTGGTGGCAATTACTCTTTTTATACTATGGAAAAACTGTTGTATTTGTATTGTATTTTATGCGCCTGGAGTTGTTTTCTAATGCCCTAACTATTCGACCTGGTGGAGCAACGCCCTAGAGTAAAGCCTAGGTTGCACGGAACGTAGAAATGCCCATTACTTTCACACTGGTTGCAGTTATTCATGCTATACGATGGAAAAACTGTTGCATTTTTATTGTATTTTCTTCTTCTGGCTTTGACTTCTAAGGTCCTTGCTATTCGATCTGGTGGACCAACGCCCTAGAGTGAAGCCGAGGTTGGCCGGAACGTAGAAATGACCATAACTTTCATAGTGGTTGCAATTATTCGTTTTATACGATGGAAAAGCTGTTGTATTTTTATTGTATTTTGTGCTTCTGGCGTTGACTTTTAATGTCCTAGCTATTCGATCTCGTGGGGCAACGTCCAAGATTGAAGCCTATGCTGCCCGAAACGTAGAAAAGACCATTACTTTCACACTGGTGGCAATTATTGGTTTTATACGAAGGAAAAACTGATGTATTTGTATTGTATTTTATGCTTCGGGCGTTGACTTCTAAGGCCATAACCATTGGATCTGGTGGAGCATCGCCCTAGGGTGAAGCCGAGGTTGGCCGGAACGTAGAAATGACCATAACTTTCATACTGGATGCAATTATTACCGTTATACGATGGAAAAACTGTTGTATTTTTATTGTATTTTATGTCTCGGTCATTGACTCCTAAGGGCCTAGCTATTGAATCTGGTGGAGAAACGCCCTAGAGTGAAGCCTAGGTTGCACGGAATGTATAAGTGACCATAACTTTCACACTGGTTGCAATTACTCGTTTTATACAATGGAAAAACTGTTGTATAAATTTCGTATTTTATGCTTCCGGCGTTGACTTCTAAGACCCTAACTATTCGATCTGGTGGAGCAACGCCCTAGAGTGAAGCCTAAGTTGCCCGGAACGTGGAAATGTCCATCACTTTCACACTGGTTGCAATTATTCCTGTTAAACGATGGAAAAACTGATGCGTTTGTATTGTATTTTATGCTTCGGCCGTTGACTTCTGAGGCCCTAACTGTTGGATCTGGTGGAGCAACGCCCTAGGGTGAAGCCTAGGTAGCCCGGAACGTAGAAATGACCAACACTTTCATACTGGTTGCAATTATTGGTTTTATACGATGGAAGAACTGATGTATTTGTATTGTATTTTATGCTTCGGGCGTAGACTTCTAAGGCCCTAACTATACGATGTGGCGGAGCAACGCCATAGAGCGAAACCTAGGTTCCACGGAACGTAGAAATGACCATTACTTTCACACTGGTTGCAATTATTCATTTTATACTATGGAAAAACTGTTGTATTTATTTTGTTTTTGGTGCTTCTGGCGTTGACTTCTTAGGCCCTAACTATTGGATCTGGTGGACCGACGCCCTAGAGTGAAGCCTAAGTTGCCCGGAACGTGGAAATGACCATCACTTTCACACTGGTTGCAATTATTCCCGCTATACGATGGAAAAACTGTTGTATTTTTATTGTATTTTATGCTTCGGGCGTTGTCTACTATGGCCCTAGCTATTCGATCTGGTGGAGCAACGCCCTGGAGTGAAGCCCAGGTTGCACGTAATGTAGAGGTGACCATAACTTTCACACTGGTTGCAATTACTCCTGTTATACGATGGAGAAACTGTTGTATTTATATTGCATTTTATGCTTCTGGCGTTGACTTCTAAGGTCCTAGCTATTCGATCTGGTGGAGCAACGCCCTAGAGTGAAGCCTATGTTGCCCGGAACGTAGAAATGACCATCGCTTTCACACTGGTTGCAATTATTCCCGTTATACGATCGAAAAACTGTTGTATTTTTAGTATTATATGTATCGGGCATTGACTTCTAAGGCCCTAACTATTCGATGTGGCGGAGCAACGCCATAGAGCGAAACCTAGGTTGCACGGAACGTAGAAATGACCATTACTTTCACACTGGTTGCAATTATTTGTTTTATACGATTAAAAAACTGTTGTATTTATATTGTATTTTATGCTTCTGGCGTTGACTTCATAGGTCCTAACTGTTCCATCTGGTGGAACAACGCCCTAGAATGAAGCCTAGGTTGCCCGGAACGTAGAAATGACCATTACTTTCACACAGGTTGCAGTTACTCATGCTATAGGATGGAAAAACTGTTGCATTTTTATTGTACTTTCTTCTTCTGGCTTTGACTTCTAATGTCTTAGCTATTCCATCCGGTGGGGCAACGTCCAAGAGTGAAGCCTATGTTGCCCGGAACGTAGAAATGACCATAACTTTCAAACTGGTTGCAATTATTCGTTTTGTACAGTGGAAAAACTGTTGTATTAATTTTGTATTTTCTGCTTCGGGCGTTGACTTCTAAGGCCCTAACTATTGGATCTGGTGGAACAACGCCCTAGAGTGAAGCCTAGGTTGCCGGAACGTAGAAATGACTATTACTTCCACACTGTTTGCAATTATTCATTTTATACAATGGGAAGCTGTTCTATTTATATTGTATTTTATGCTTCTGGCGTTGACTTCTAAGGCCCTAACTATTGGATCTGGTGGAGTAACGCGCTAGGGTGAAGCCGAGGTTGGCCGGAATGTAGAAATGACCATAACTTTCACACTGGTTGCAATTACCCGTTTTATACAATGGAAAAACTGTTGTGTTAATTTTGTATTTTATGCTTCCGGCGTTGACTTCTAAGGCCGTAACTGTTCGATCTGGTGGAAGAACGCCCTAGAATGAAGCCTAGGTTGCCCGGAACGTATAAATGACCATTACTTTCACACTGGTTGCAGTTATTCGTGCTATACGATGGAAAAACTGTTGTATTTATATTCTATTTTATGCTTCTGGCGTTGACTTCTTAGGCCCTAACTATTCGAACTGTTGGAACAACGCCCTAGAGTGAAGCCCAGGTTGCCCGGAACGTAGAAATGACCAAATCTTTCACACTGGTTGCAATTATTCCCGTCATACGATGGAAAAACTGTTGTATTTTTATTGTATTTTATGCTTCGGGCGTTGACTTCTAAGGCCCTAGCTATTCGATCTGGTGGAGCAACGCGCTAGAGCGAAGCGTAGGTTGCCCGGAACGTAGAAATGACCATCACTTTCACACTGGTTGCAATTATTCCCGTTATACGATGGAAAAACTGTTGTATTTTTATTGTATTTTATGTTTCGGGCGTTGACTTCTAAGGTCCTAGCTATTCGATCTGGTGGAGCAACGCCCTAGAGAGAAGCCGAGGTTGGCCGGAACGTAGAAATGACCATAACTTTCATACTGGATGCAATTATTAACGTTATACGATGGAAAAACTGTTGTATTTTTATTGTATTTTATGTCTCGGTCATTGACTCCTAAGGTCCTAGCTACCCGATCTCGTGGGGCAACGCCCAAGAGTGAAGCCTATGTTGCCCGAAACGTAGAAAAGATCATTACTTTCACACTGGTTGCAATAATTCTTTTTATACGATGGAAAAACTGTTGTATTTATATTGTATTTTATGCTTCTGGCATTGTCTTCTAAGGCCGTAGCTATTCGATGTGGTGGAGCAACGCCCTAGAGTGATGCCTAGGTTGAACGGAACGTAGAAATGACCAAATCTTTCACACTGGTTGCAATTATTGCTGTTATACAATGGAAAAACTGTTGTGTTTATATTGTATTTTATTCTTCTGGCGTTGACTTCTTAGGCCGTAACTATTCGAACTTTTGGAACAACGCCCTAGAGTGAAGCCGAGGTTGGCCGGAACGTAGAAATGACCATAACTTTCATACTGGTTGCAATTATTGGTTTTATACGAAGGAAAAACTGATGTATTTGTATTGTATTTTATGTCTCGGTCATTGACTCCTAAGGGCCTAGCTATTGAATCTGGTGGAGAAACGCCCTAGAGTGAAGCCTAGGTTGCACGGAATGTAGAAGAGACCATAACTTTCACACTGGTTGCAATTACTCGTTTTATACAATGAAAAACTGTTGTATAAATTTCGTATTTTATGCTTCCGGCGTTGACTTCTAAGACCCTAACTATTCGATCTGGTGGAGCAACGCCCTAGAGTGAAGCCTAAGTTGCCCGGAACGTGGAAATGACCAACACTTTCACACTGGTTGCATTCATTCCCGTTATACGATGGAAAAACTGTTGAATTTTTTGTATTTTATGTATCGGGCGTTGACTTCTAAGGCGCTAGCTGTTCCATCTGGTGTAGCATCGCCCTAGAGTGAAGCCTAGGTTGCCCGGAACATAGAAATGACCATTACTTCCACACTGTTTGCAATTATTCATTTTATACAATGGAAAAACTGTTGTATTTATTTTGTATTTGGTGCTTCTGGCGTTGACTTCTTAGACCCTAACTATTGGATCTGGTGGACCAACGCCCTAGAGTGAAGCCTAAGTTGCCCGGAACGTGGAAATGGCCATTACTTTCACACTGGTCGCAATAATTCTTTTTATACTATGGAAAAACTGTTGTATTTATTTTGTATTTGGTGCTTCTGGCGTTGACTTCTTAGGCCCTAACTATTGGACCTGGTGGACCAACGCCGTAGAGTGTAGCCTAAGTTGCCCGGAACGTAGAAATGACCATATCTTTCACACTGGTTGCAATTATTCCTGTTATACGATGGTGAAACTGTTGTGTTTATATTGTATTTTACGCTTCTGGCGTTGACTTCTTAGGCCCTAACTTATCGAACTATTGGAACAACGCCCTAGGGTGAAGCCGAGGTTGGCCGGAACGTAGAAATGACCATAACTTTCACACTGGTTGCAATTATTCCAGTTATACGATGGAAAAACTGTTGTATTTATATTGTATTTTATGCTTCTGGCGTTGACTTCTTAGGCCCTAACTATTTGAACTCTTGGAGCAACGCCCTAGGGTGACGCAGAGTTTGCCCGGAACGTCGAAATGACCATAACTTTTATACTGGTTGCAATTATTGGTTTTATACGATGGAAAACCTGTTGTATTTATATTGTGTTTTATGCTTCTGGCGTTGACTTCTAAGGCCGTACTTATTCGATGTGGTGGGGCAACGCCCTAGAGTGAAGCCTAGGTTGCCCGGAACGTATAAATGGCCATTACTTTCACACTGGTTGCAATTATTCGTTTTATACGATGGAAAAACTGTTGTATTTATTTTGTATTAGTGCTCATGGCGTTGACTCCTTAGGCCCTAACTTTTCGATCTGGTGGAGCAACGCCCTAAAGTTAAGCCTAGGTTGCACGCAACGTAGAAATGACCATTACTTTCATACTGGTTGCAATTATTCCAGTTATACGATGGAAAAACTGTTGTATTTATATTGTATTTTATGCTTCTGGCGTTGACTTCTTAGGCCCTAACTATTGGATCTGCTGGAGCAACGCCCTAGGGTGAAGCCGAGGTTGGCCGGAACGTCGAAATGACCATAACTTTTATACTGGTTGCAATTATTGGTTTTATACGGTGGAAAACCTGTTGTATTTATATTGTGTTTTATGCTTCTGGCGTTGACTTCTAAGGCCGTAACTATTCGATGTTGTGGAGCAACGCCCTAGAGTAAAGCCTAGGTTGCCCGGAACGTAGAAATGACCATTACTTCCTCACTGTTTGCAATTATTCATTATATACATGGAAAAACTGTTGTATTTATATTGTATTTTATGATTCTGGCATTGACTTCTAAGGCCCTAACTATTCTATGTGGCGGAACAACGCCATAGAGCGAAACCTAGGTTGCACGGAACGTAGAAATGACCATTACTTTTACACTGGATGTAATTATTCATTTTATACGATGGAAAAACTGTTGTACATATATCGTATTTTATGCTTCTGGCGCTGACTTCTTGGGCCCTAACTATTCGACCTGGTGGAGCAACGCCCTAGGGTGAAGCCTAGTTTGCCCGGAACGTAGAAATGACCATAACTATAAGACTGGTTGCAATTATTCGTTTTATACGATAGAAAGACTGCTGTATTTATTTTGTATTTTATAGTTATGGCTTTGCCTTCTAGTGCCCTAGCTATTCGACGTGGTGGAGCAACGCCCTAGAGTGAAGCTTAGGTTGCCCGGAACGTTGAAATGACCATTACTTCCACACTGTTTGCAAATGTACATTATATACGATGGAAAAGCTGATGTATTTATATTGTATTTCATGCTTCTGGCGTAGACTTCTTAGGCCCTAACTATTCGATCTGGTGGAACAACGCCCTAGAGTGAAGCCTAGGTTGCCCGGAACGTAAAAATGACCTTCACTTTCACACTGTTTGCAAATATACACTATATACGATGGAAAATCTGTTGTATTTATATTGTATTTTATCCTTCTGGCGTTGACTTCTTAGGCCCTAACTATTCGATCTGGGGGAACAACTCCCTAGAGTGAAGCCTAAGTTGCCCGGAACGTGGAAATGACCATCACTTTCACACTGGTTGCAATTATTCATTTTGTACAATGGAAAAACTGTTGTATTTTTATTGTATTTTATTCTTCTGGCGTTGACTTCTAAGGTCCTAGCTATCCGATCTCGTGGGGCAACGTCCAAGAGTGAAGCCTATGTTGCCCGAAACGTAGAAAAGACCATTACTTTCACACTGGTTGCAATAATTCTTTTTATACGACGGAAAAACCTGATGTATTTATATTGTATTTTATGCTTCTGGCGTTGTCTTCTAAGGCGCTAGCTATTCGATCTGGTGTAGCATCGCCCTAGAGTGAAGCTGAGGTTGGCCGGAACGTAGAAATGACCATAACTTTCACACTGGTTGCACTTATTCCAGTTATACGATGGAAAAACTGTTGTATTTATATTGTATTCTATGCTTCTGGCGTTGACTTCTTAGGCCCTAACTATTGGATCTGCTGGAGCAACGCCCTAGGGTGAAGCCGAGGTTGGCCGGAACGTCGAAATGACCATAACTTTTATACTGGTTGCAATTATTGGTTTTATACGATGGAAAACCTGTTGTATTTATATTGTGTTTTATGCTTCTGGCGTTGACTTCTAACGCCGTACTTATTCGATGTGGTGGAGCAACACCCTAGAGTGAAGCCTAAGTTGCCCGGAACGTGGAAATGACCATCAGTTTCACACTGATTGCAATTATTCATTTTGTACAATGGAAAAACTGTTGTATTTTTATTGTATTTTATTCTTCTGGCGTTGACTTCTAAGGTCCTAGCTATCCGATCTCGTGGGGCAACGTCCAAGAGTGAAGCCTATGTTGCCCGAAACGTAGAAAAGACCATTACTTTCACACTGGTTGCAATAATTCTTTTTATACGATGGAAAAACTGATGTATTTATATTGTATTTTATGCTTCTGGCGTTGTCTTCTAAGGCGCTAGCAATTCGATCTGGTGTAGCATCGCCCTAGAGTGAAGCCGAGGTTGGCCGGAACGTAGAAATGACCATAACTTTCACACTGGTTGCAATTATTCCAGTTATACGATGGAAAAACTGTTGTATTTATATTGTATTTTATGCTTCTGGCGTTGACTTCTTAGGCACTAACTATTGGATCTGCTGGAGCAACGCCCTAGGGTGAAGCCGAGGTTAGCCGGAACGTCGAAATGGCCATAACTTTCTTACTGGTTGCAATTATTCATTTTATACGATGGAAGAACTGTTGTATTTAAATTGTATTTTATGCTTCTGGCGTTGTCTTCTAAGGCCGTAGCTATTCGATGTGGTGGAGCAACGTCCTAGAGTGAAGCCTAGGTTGCCCGGAACGTAGAAATGACCATAGCTTTCATACTGGTTGCAATTATTCGTTCTATACGATCGAAAAACTGTTATACTTATGTTATATTTTATTCTTCTGGCGTTGAATTCTAAGTCCCTAGCCATTCGATCTGGTGGATCAACACCCTAGAGTGAAGCCTAGGTTGCCCGGAACGTATAAATGGGGATTACTTTCACACTGGTTGCAATTATTCGTTTTATACGATGGAAAAACTGTTGTATTTATTTTGTATTTGGTGCTCATGGCGTTGACTCCTTAGGCCCTAACTTTTCGATCTGGTGGAGCAACGCCCTAAAGTTAAGCCTAGGTTGCACGCAACGTAGAAATGACCATTACTTTCATACTGGTTGCAATTATTCCTGTTATACGTTGGAAAAACTGTTGTATTTTTATTGTATTTTATGCTTCGGGCGTTGACTTCTAAGGCCCTAACTAGTGGATCTGGTGGAGCAACGCCCTAGGGTGAAGCCAAGGTTGCCCAGAACGTAGAAATGACCATAACTTTCATACTGGCTGCAATTATTCATGCTATACGATGGAAAAGCTGTTGTATTTTTATTCTATTTTATGCTTCTGGCGTTGACTTCTAACGTCCTAGTTATTCGATCTCGTGGGGCAACGTCCAAGAGTGAAGCCTAGGTTGCCTAGAACGTAGAAATGACCAACACTTTCACACTGGTTGCATTCATTCCCCTTATACGATGGAAAAACTGTTGAATTTTTTGTATTTTATGTATCGGGCGTTGACTTCTAAGGCGCTAGCTATTCGATCTGGTGTAGCATCGCCCTAGAGTGAAGCCTAGGTTGCCCGGAACATAGAAATGACCATTACTTCCACACTGTTTGCAATTATTCATTTTATACAAGGGAAAAACTGTTGTATTTGTTTTGTATTTGGTGCTTCTGGCGTTGACTTCTTAGGCCCTAACTATTGGATCTGGTGGACCAACGTCCTAGAGTGAAGCCTAAGTTGCCCGGATCGTGGAAATGACCATCACTTTCACACTGGTTGCAATTATTCATTTTGTACAATGGAAGAACTGTTGTATTTTTATTGTATTTTATTCTTCTGGCGTTGACTTCTAAGGTCCTAGCTATCCGATCTCGTGGGGCAACGTCCAAGAGTGAAGCCTATGTTGCCCGAAACGTAGAAAAGACCATTACTTTCACACTGGTTGCAATAATTCTTTTTATACGATGGAAAAACCTGATGTATTTATATTGTATTTTATGCTTCTGGCGTTGTCTTCTAAGGCGCTAGCTATTCGATCTGGTGTAGCATCGCCCTAGAGTGAAGCTGAGGTTGGCCGGAACGTAGAAATGACCATAACTTTCACACTGGTTGCAATTATTCCAGTTATACGGTGGAAAAACTGTTGTATTTATATTGTATTTTATGCTTCTGGCGTTGACTTCTTAGGCCCTAACTATTGGATCTGCTGGAGCAACGCCCTAGGGTGAAGCCGAGGTTGGCCGGAACGTCGAAATGACCATAACTTTTATACTGGTTGCAATTATTGGTTGTATACGATGGAAAACCTGTTGTATTTATATTGTGTTTTATGCTCCTGGCGCTGACTTCTTGGGCCCTAACTATTCGACCTGGTGGAGCAACGCCCTAGGGTGAAGCCTAGGTTGCGCGGAACGTAGAAATGACCATAACTATAAGACTGGTTGCAATTATTCGTTTTATACGATAGAAAGACTGCTGTATTTATTTTGTATTTTATAGTTATGGCGTTGACTTCTAAGGTCCTAGCTATCCGATCTCGTGGGGCAACGTCCAAGAGTGAAGCCTATGTTGCCCGAAACGTAGAAAAGAACATTACTTTCACACTGGTTGCAATAATTCTTTTTATACGATGGAAAAACTGATGTATTTATATTGTATTTTATGCTTCTGGCGTTGTCTTCTAAGGCGCTAGCTATTCGATCTGGTGTAGCATCGCCCTAGAGTGAAGCCGAGGTTGGCCGGAACGTAGAAATGACCATAACTTTCACACTGGTTGCAATTATTCCAGTTATACGATGGAAAAACTGTTGTATTTATATTGTATTTTATGCTTCTGGCGTTGACTTCTTAGGCCCTAACTATTGGATCTGCTGGAGCAGCGCCCTAGGGTGAAGCCGAGGTTGGCCGGAACGTAGAAATGACCATAACTTTCACACTGGTTGCAATTATTCCAGTTATACGATGGAAAAACTGTTGTATTTATATTGTATTTTATGCTTCTGGCGTTGACTTCTTAGGCCCTAACAATTGGATCTGCTGGAGCAACGCCCTAGGGTGAAGCCGAGGTTGGCCGGAACGTCGAAATGACCATAACTTTTATACTGGTTGCAATTATTGGTTTTATACGATGGAAAACCTGTTGTATTTATATTGTGTTTTATGCTTCTGGCGTTGACTTCTAAGGCCGTAACTATTCGATGTTGTGGAGCAACGCCCTAGAGTAAAGCCAAGGTTGCCCGGAACGTAGAAATGACCATTACTTCCTCACTGTTTGCAATTATTCATTATATACATGGAAAAACTGTTGTATTTATATTGTATTTTATGCTTCTGGCATTGACTTCTAAGGCCCTAACTATTCTATGTGGCGGAACAACGCCATAGAGCGATACCTAGGTTGCACGGAACGTAGAAATGACCATTACTTTCACACTGGATGTAATTATTCATTTTATACGATGGAAAAACTGTTGTACATATATCGTATTTTATGCTTCTGGCGCTGACTTCTTGGGCCCTAACTATTCGACCTGGTGGAGCAACGCCCTAGGGTGAAGCCTAGGTTGCCCGGAACGTAGAAATGACCATAACTATAAGACTGGTTGCAATTATTCGTTTTATACGATAGAAAGACTGCTGTACTTATTTTGTATTTTATAGTTATGGCTTTGCCTTCTAGTGCCGTAGCTATTCGACATGGTGGAGCAACGCCCTAGAGTGAAGCTTAGGTTGCCCGGAACGTTGAAGTGACCATTACTTCCACACTGTTTGCAAATGTACATTATATACGATGGAAAAGCTGATGTATTTATATTGTATTTCATGCTTCTGGCGTAGACTTCTTAGGCCCTAACTATTCGATCTGGTGGAACAACGCCCTAGAGTGAAGCCTAGGTTGCCCGGAACGTAAAAATGACCTTCACTTTCACACTGTTTGCAAATATACACTATATACGATGGAAAATCTGTTGTATTTATATTGTATTTTATCCTTCTGGCGTTGACTTCTTAGGCCCTAACTATTCGATCTGGGGGAACAACTCCCTAGAGTGAAGCCTAAGTTGCCCGGAACGTGGAAATGACCATCACTTTCACACTGGTTGCAATTATTCATTTTGTACAATGGAAAAACTGTTGTATTTTTATTGTATTTTATTCTTCTGGCGTTGACTTCTAAGGTCCTAGCTATCCGAACTCGTGGGGCAACGTCCAAGAGTGAAGCCTATGTTGCCCGAAACGTAGAAAAGACCATTACTTTCACACTGGTTGCAATAATTCTTTTTATACGACGGAAAAACCTGATGTATTTATATTGTATTTTATGCTTCTGGCGTTGTCTTCTAAGGCGCTAGCTATTCGATCTGGTGTAGCATCGCCCTAGAGTGAAGCTGAGGTTGGCCGGAACGTAGTAATGACCATAACTTTCACACTGGTTGCAATTATTCCAGTTATACGATGGAAAAACTGTTGTATTTATATTGTATTTTATGCTTCTGGCGTTGACTTCTTAGGCCCTAACTATTGGATCTGCTGGAGCAACGCCCTAGGGTGAAGCCGAGGTTGGCCGGAACGTCGAAATGACCATAACTTTTATACTGGTTGCAATTATTGGTTTTATACGATGGAAAACCTGTTGTATTTATATTGTGTTTTATGCTTCTGGCGTTGACTTCTAACGCCGTACTTATTCGATGTGGTGGGGCAACGCCCTAGAGTGAAGCCTAAGTTGCCCGGAACGTGGAAATGACCATCACTTTCACACTGGTTGCAATTATTCATTTTGTACAATGGAAAAACTGTTGTATTTTTATTGTATTTTATTCTTCTGGCGTTGACTTCTAAGGTCCTAGCTATCCGATCTCGTGGGGCAACGTCCAAGAGTGAAGCCTATGTTGCCCG
Source organism: Calliopsis andreniformis (assembly GCF_051401765.1). Classification (NCBI taxonomy): domain Eukaryota; kingdom Metazoa; phylum Arthropoda; class Insecta; order Hymenoptera; family Andrenidae; genus Calliopsis; species Calliopsis andreniformis. Next base: position 24,193,241 of record NW_027480422.1, read on the forward strand.
AAACGTAGAAAAGACCATTACTTTCACACTGGTTGCAATAATTCTTTTTATACGATGGAAAAACTGATGTATTTATATTGTATTTTATGCTTCTGGCGTTGTCTTCTAAGGCGCTAGCAATTCGATCTGGTGTAGCATCGCCCTAGAGTGAAGCCGAGGTTGGCCGGAACGTAGAAATGACCATAACTTTCACACTGGTTGCAATTATTCCAGTTATACGATGGAAAAACTGTGGTATTTATATTGTATTTTATGCTTCTGGCGTTGACTTCTTAGGCACTAACTATTGGATCTGCTGGAGCAACGCCCTAGGGTGAAGCCGAGGTTGGCCGGAACGTCGAAATGACCATAACTTTTATACTGGTTGCAATTATTGGTTTTATACGATGGAAAACCTGTTGTATTTATATTGTGTTTTATGCTTCTGGCGTTGACTTCTAACGCCGTACTTATTCGATGTGGTGGGGCAACGCCCTAGAGTGAAGCCTAAGTTGCCCGGAACGTGGAAATGACCATCACTTTCACACTGGATGCAATTATTCATTTTGTACAATGGAAAAACTGTTGTATTTTTATTGTATTTTATTCTTCTGCCGTTGACTTCTAAGGTCCTAGCTATCCGATCTCGTGGGGCAACGTCCAAGAGTGAAGCCTATGTTGCCCGAAACGTAGAAAAGACCATTACTTTCACACTGGTTGCAATAATTCTTTTTATACGATGGAAAAACTGATATATTTATATTGTATTTTATGCTTCTGGCGTTGTCTTCTAAGGCGCTAGCAATTCGATCTGGTGTAGCATCGCCCTAGAGTGAAGCCGAGGTTGGCCGGAACGTAGAAATGACCATAACTTTCACACTGGTTGCAATTATTCCAGTTATACGATGGAAAAACTGTTGTATTTATATTGTATTTTATGCTTCTGGCGTTGACTTCTTAGGCACTAACTATTGGATCTGCTGGAGCAACGCCCTAGGGTGAAGCCGAGGTTGGCCGGAACGTCGAAATGACCATAACTTTTATACTGGTTGCAATTATTGGTTTTATACGCTGGAAAACCTGTTGTATTTATATTGTGTTTTATGCTTCTGGCGTTGACTTCTAAGGCCGTAACTATTCGATGTTGTGGAGCAACGCCCTAGAGTAAAGCCTAGGTTGCCCGGAACGTAGAAATGACCATTACTTCCTCACTGTTTGCAATTAGTCATTATATACATGGAAAAACTGTTGTATTTATATTGTATTTTATGCTTCTGGCATTGACTTCTAAGGCCCTATCTATTCTATGTGGCGGAACAACGCCATAGAGCGAAACCTAGGTTGCACGGAACGTAGAAATGACCATTACTTTCACACTGGATGTAATTATTCATTTTATACGATGGAAAAACTGTTGTACATATATCGTATTTTATGCTTCTGGCGCTGACTTCTTGGGCCCTAACTATTCGACCTGGTGGAGCAACGCCCTAGGGTGAAGCCTAGGTTGCCCGGAACGTAGAAATGACCATAACTATAAGACTGGTTGCAATTATTCGTTTTATACGATAGAAAGACTGCTCTATTTATTTTGTATTTTATAGTTATGGCGTTGCCTTCTAGTGCCGTAGCTATTCGACGTGGTGGAGCAACGTCCTAGACTGAAGCCTAGGTTGCCCGGAACGTAGAAATGACCATAGCTTTCAGACTGGTTGCAATTATTCGTTCTATACGATAGAAAAACTGTTATACTTATGTTATATTTTATTCTTCTGGCGTTGAATTCTAAGTCCCTAGCCATTCGATCTGGTGGAGCAACACCCTAGAGTGAAGCCTAGGTTGCCCGGAACGTAGAAATGACCATAGCTTTCACACTGGTTGCAATTATTCATTTTATACGATGGAAAAACTGTTGTACATATATCGTATTTTATGCTTCTGGCGTTGACTTCTTAGGCCCTAACTATTCGATCTGGTGGAGCAACGCCCTAGGGTGTAGCCTAGGTTGCCCGGAGCGTAGAAATGACCATAGCTTTCATACTGGTTGCAATTATTCGTTCTATACGATCGAAAAACTGTTATACTTATGTTATATTTTATTCTTCTGGCGTTGAATTCTAAGTCCCTAGCCATTCGATCTGGTGGAGCAACGCCCTAGAGTGAAGCCTAGGTTACCCGAAACGTAAAAATGGCCATTACCTTCAGGCTTGTTGCAATCATTCCTGTTATCCGATGAAAAAACTGTTGTATTTTTATTGTATTTTATCCTTCAGGCGTTGACTTCTCAGGCCGTAGCTATTCGATGTGGGGGAGCAACGCCCTAGAGTGAAGCCTAGGTTGCCCGGAACGTAGAAATGACCATTACTTCCTCACTCTTTGCAATTATTCATTTTATAAATGGAAAGACTGTTGTATTTATATTGTATTTTATGCTTCTGGCATTGACTCCTAAGGCCCTAACTATTCGATGTGGTGGAGCAACGCCATAGAGCGAAACCTAGGCTGCTCGGAACGTAGGAATGACCATAACATTCATACTGGTTGCAATTATTCGTTTTATATGATGGAAAAACTGTTGTATCTTTATTATATTTTATGCTTCTGTTGTAGACTTCTGAGTCCCTAGCTATTCGATCTGGTGGAGCAACGCCCTAGAGTGAATCCTAGGTTACCCGGAACGTAGAACTGAACATCACCTTCACTCTGGTTGCAATCATTCCTGTTATACGATGGAAAAACTGTTGTATTTATATTATACTTTATGCTTCAGGCGTTGACTTCTAAGGCCCTAGCTATTCGACGTGGTGGAGCAACGCCCTAGAGAGAAGCCTAGGTTGCCAGGAACGTAGAAATGACCATTACTTCCACACTGTTTGAAATTATTCATATTATGCAGTGGAAAAACTGTTGTATTTATATTGTATTTTATGCTTATGGCATTGACTTCTAAGGCCCTAACTATTCGATGTGGTGGAGCAACGCCCTAGAGTGAAGCCTAGGTTGCCCGGAACGTAGAAATGACCATAGCTTTCACACTGGTTGCATTCATTCCCCTTATACGATGGAAAAACTGTTGAATTTTTTGTATTTTATGTATCGGGCGTTGACTTCTAAGGCGCTAGCTATTCGATCTGGTGGAGCAACGCCCTACAGTTAAGCCTAGGTTGCCCGGAACGTAGAAATGACCTTTACTTTCACACAGTTTGCAAATATACATTATATACGATGGAAAAGCTGTTGTATTTATATTATATGTTATGCTTCTGGCGTTGACTTCTTAGGCACTAACTATTCGATCTGGTGGAACAATGCCCTAGAGTGAAGCCTAGGTTGCCCGGAACGTAGGAATGATCTTTACTTTCACACTGTTTGCAAATATACATTATATACGATGAAAAAGCTGTTGTATTTATATTGTATTTTATGCTTCTGGCGTTGTCTTCTTAGGCCCTAACTATTCGATCTGGTGGAGCAATGCTCTAGAGTAAAGCCTAGGTTGCCCGGAACGTAGAAATGACCATTACCTTCACACTGATTGCAAATGTACTTTATATACTATGGGAAAGCTGTTGTATTTATATTGTATTTTATGCTTCTGGCGTTGACTTCTAAGGCGCTAGCTATTCGATCTGGTGTAGCATCGCCCTAGAGTGAAGCCGAGGTTGGCCGGAACGTAGAAATGACCATAACTTTCACACTGGTTGCAATTATTCCAGTTATACGATGGAAAAACTGTTGTATTTATATTGTATTTTATGCTTCTGGCGTTGACTTCTTAGGCCCTAACTATTGGATCTGCTGGAGCAACGCCCTAGGGTGAAGCCGAGGTTGGCCGGAACGTCGAAATGACCATAACTTTTATACTGGTTGCAATTATTGGTTTTATACGATGGAAAACCTGTTGCATTTATATTGTGTTTTATGCTTCTGGCGTTGACTTCTAAGGCCGTAACTATTCGATGTTGTGGAGCAACGCCCTAGAGTAAAGCCTAGGTTGCCCGGAACGTAGAAATGACCATTACTTCCTCACTGTTTGCAATTATTCATTATATACATGGAAAAACTGTTGTATTTATATTGTATTTTATGCTTCTGGCATTGACTTCTAAGGCCCTAACTATTCTATGTGGCGGAACAACGCCATAGAGCGAAACCTAGGTTGCACGGAACGTAGAAATGACCATTACTTTCACACTGGATGTAATTATTCATTTTATACGATGGAAAAACTGTTGTACATATATCGTATTTTATGCTTCTGGCGCTGACTTCTTGGGCCCTAACTATTCGACCTGGTGGAGCAACGCCCCAGGGTGAAGCCTAGGTTGCCCGGAACGTAGAAATGACCATAACTATAAGACTGGTTGCAATTATTCGTTTTATACGATAGAAAGACTGCTGTATTTATTTTGTATTTTATAGTTATGGCTTTGCCTTCTAGTGCCGTAGCTATTCGACGTGGTGGAGCAACGCCCTAGAGTGAAGCTTAGGTTGCCCGGAACCTTGAAATGACCATTACTTCCACACTGTTTGCAAATGTACACTATATACGATGGAAAATCTGTTGTATTTATATTGTATTTTATCCTTCTGGTGTTGACTTCTTAGGCCCTAACTATTCGATCTGGGGGAACAACTCCCTAGAGTGAAGCCTAAGTTGCCCGGAACGTGGAAATGACCATCACTTTCACACTGGTTGCAATTATTCATTTTGTACAATGGAAAAACTGTTGTATTTTTATTGTATTTTATTCTTCTGGCGTTGACTTCTAAGGTCCTAGCTATCCGAACTCGTGGGGCAACGTCCAAGAGTGAAGCCTATGTTGCCCGAAACGTAGAAAAGACCATTACTTTCACACTGGTTGCAATAATTCTTTTTATACGACGGAAAAACCTGATGTATTTATATTGTATTTTATGCTTCTGGCGTTGTCTTCTAAGGCGCTAGCTATTCGATCTGGTGTAGCATCGCCCTAGAGTGAAGCTGAGGTTGGCCGGAACGTAGAAATGACCATAACTTTCACACTGGTTGCAATTATTCCAGTTATACGATGGAAAAACTGTTGTATTTATATTGTATTTTATGCTTCTGGCGTTGACTTCTTAGGCCCTAACTATTGGATCTGCTGGAGCAACGCCCTAGGGTGAAGCCGAGGTTGGCCGGAACGTCGAAATGACCATAACTTTTATACTGGTTGCAATTATTGGTTTTATACGCTGGAAAACCTGTTGTATTTATATTGTGTTTTATGCTTCTGGCGTTGACTTCTAAGGCCGTAACTATTCGATGTTGTGGAGCAACGCCCTAGAGTAAAGCCTAGGTTGCCCGGAACGTAGAAATGACCATTACTTCCTCACTGTTTGCAATTATTCATTATATACATGGAAAAACTGTTGTATTTATATTGTATTTTATGCTTCTGGCATTGACTTCTAAGGCCCTATCTATTCTATGTGGCGGAACAACGCCATAGAGCGAAACCTAGGTTGCACGGAACGTAGAAATGACCATTACTTTCACACTGGATGTAATTATTCATTTTATACGATGGAAAAACTGTTGTACATATATCGTATTTTATGCTTCTGGCGCTGACTTCTTGGGCCCTAACTATTCGACCTGGTGGAGCAACGCCCTACGGTGAAGCCTAGGTTGCCCGGAACGTAGAAATGACCATAACTATAAGACTGGTTGCAATTATTCGTTTTATACGATAGAAAGACTGCTGTATTTATTTTGTATTTTATAGTTATGGCGTTGCCTTCTAGTGCCGTAGCTATTCGACGTGGTGGAGCAACGTCCTAGAGTGAAGCCTAGGTTGCCCGGAACGTAGAAATGACCATAGCTTTCATACTGGTTGCAATTATTCGTTCTATACGATCGAAAAACTGTTATACTTATGTTATATTTTATTCTTCTGGCGTTGAATTCTAAGTCCCTAGCCATTCGATCTGGTGGAGCAACACCCTAGAGTGAAGCCTAGGTTGCCCGGAACGTAGAAATGACCATAGCTTTCACACTGGTTGCAATTATTCATTTTATACGATGGAAAAACTGTTGTACATATATCGTATTTTATGCTTCTGGCGTTGACTTCTTAGGCCCTAACTATTCGATCTGGTTGAGCAACGCCCTAGGGTGTAGCCTAGGTTGCCCGGAGCGTAGAAATGACCATAGCTTTCATACTGGTTGCAATTATTCGTTCTATACGATCGAAAAACTGTTATACTTATGTTATATTTTATTCTTCTAGCGTTGAATTCTAAGTCCCTAGCCATTCGATCTGGTGGAGCAACGCCCTAGAGTGAAGCCTAGGTTACCCGAAACGTAAAAATGGCCATTACCTTCAGGCTTGTTGCAATCATTCCTGTTATCCGATGAAAAAACTGTTGTATTTTTATTGTATTTTATCCTTCAGGCGTTGACTTCTCAGGCCGTAGCTATTCGATGTGGGGGAGCAACGCCCTAGAGTGAAGCCTAGGTTGCCCGGAACGTAGAAATGACCATTACTTCCTCACTCTTTGCAATTATTCATTTTATAAATGGAAAGGCTGTTGTATTTATATTGTATTTTATGCTTCTGGCATTGACTCCTAAGGCCCTAACTATTCGATGTGGTGGAGCAACGCCCTAGAGTGAAGCCTACGTTGCCCGGAACGTAGAAATGACCATAGCTTTCACACTGGTTGCATTCATTCCCCTTATACGATGGAAAAACTGTTGAATTTTTTGTATTTTATGTATCGGGCGTTGACTTCTAAGGCGCTAGCTATTCGATCTGGTGGAGCAACGCCCTACAGTTAAGCCTAGGTTGCCCGGAACGTAGAAATGACCTTTACTTTCACACAGTTTGCAAATATACATTATATACGATGAAAAAGCTGTTGTATTTATATTGTATTTTATGCTTCTGGCGTTGTCTTCTTAGGCCCTAACTATTCGATCTGGTGGAGCAATGCTCTAGAGTAAAGCCTAGGTTGCCCGGAACGTAGAAATGACCATTACCTTCACACTGATTGCAATTATACATTATATACGGTGGAAAAGCTGTTGTATTTATATTGTATTTTATGCTTCTGGCGTTGGCTTCTTAGGCCCTTACTATTCAATCTGGTGGAACAACTCCCTAGAGTGAAGCCTAGGTTGCCCGGAACGTAGAAATGACCTTTACTTTCACACTGCATGCAAATGTACTTTATATACAATGGGAAAGCTGTTGTATTTATATTGTATTTTATGCTTCTGGCGTTGTCTTCTTAGGCCCTAACTATTCCATCTGGTGGAGCAGTGCTCTAGAGTAAAGCCTAGGTTGCGCGGAACGTAGAAATGACCATTACCTTCACACTGCTTGCAATTACACATTTTATACGATGGAAAAACTGTTATACTTATGTTATATTTTATTCTTCTGGCGTTGAATTCTAAGTCCCTAGCTATTCGAGCTGGTGGAGCCACGCCATAGAGTGAAGCCTAGGTTGCCCGGAACGTAGAAATGACCATTACTTTCACACTGGATGTAATTATTCATTTTATACGATGGAAAAACTGTTGTACATATATCGTATTTTATGCTTCTGGCGCTGACTTCTTGGGCCCTAACTATTCGACCTGGTGGAGCAACGCCCCAGGGTGAAGCCTAGGTTGCCCGGAACGTAGAAATGACCATAACTATAAGACTGGTTGCAATTATTCGTTTTATACGATAGAAAGACTGCTGTATTTATTTTGTATTTTATAGTTATGGCTTTGCCTTCTAGTGCCGTAGCTATTCGACGTGGTGGAGCAACGCCCTAGAGTGAAGCTTAGGTTGCCCGGAACCTTGAAATGACCATTACTTCCACACTGTTTGCAAATGTACACTATATACGATGGAAAATCTGTTGTATTTATATTGTATTTTATCCTTCTGGTGTTGACTTCTTAGGCCCTAACTATTCGATCTGGGGGAACAACTCCCTAGAGTGAAGCCTAAGTTGCCCGGAACGTGGAAATGACCATCACTTTCACACTGGTTGCAATTATTCATTTTGTACAATGGAAAAACTGTTGTATTTTTATTGTATTTTATTCTTCTGGCGTTGACTTCTAAGGTCCTAGCTATCCGAACTCGTGGGGCAACGTCCAAGAGTGAAGCCTATGTTGCCCGAAACGTAGAAAAGACCATTACTTTCACACTGGTTGCAATAATTCTTTTTATACGACGGAAAAACCTGATGTATTTATATTGTATTTTATGCTTCTGGCGTTGTCTTCTAAGGCGCTAGCTATTCGATCTGGTGTAGCATCGCCCTAGAGTGAAGCTGAGGTTGGCCGGAACGTAGAAATGACCATAACTTTCACACTGGTTGCAATTATTCCAGTTATACGATGGAAAAACTGTTGTATTTATATTGTATTTTATGCTTCTGGCGTTGACTTCTTAGGCCCTAACTATTGGATCTGCTGGAGCAACGCCCTAGGGTGAAGCCGAGGTTGGCCGGAACGTCGAAATGACCATAACTTTTATACTGGTTGCAATTATTGGTTTTATACGATGGAAAACCTGTTGTATTTATATTGTGTTTTATGTTTCTGGCGTTGACTTCTAACGCCGTACTTATTCGATGTGGTGGGGCAACGCCCTAGAGTGAAGCCTAAGTTGCCCGGAACGTGGAAATGACCATCACTTTCACACTGGTTGCAATTATTCATTTTGTACAATGGAAAAACTGTTGTATTTTTATTGTATTTTATTCTTCTGGCGTTGACTTCTAAGGTCCTAGCTATCCGATATCGTGGGGCAACGTCCAAGAGTGAAGCCTATGTTGCCCGAAACGTAGAAAAGACCATTACTTTCACACTGGTTGCAATAATTCTTTTTATACGATGGAAAAACTGATGTATTTATATTGTATTTTATGCTTCTGGCGTTGTCTTCTAAGTCCCTAGCCATTCGATCTGGTGGAGCAACACCCTAGAGTGAAGCCTAGGTTGCCCGGAACGTAGAAATGACCATAGCTTTCACACTGGTTGCAATTATTCATTTTATACGATGGAAAAACTGTTGTACATATATCGTATTTTATGCTTCTGGCGTTGACTTCTTAGGCCCTAACTATTCGATCTGGTTGAGCAACGCCCTAGGGTGTAGCCTAGGTTGCCCGGAGCGTAGAAATGACCATAGCTTTCATACTGGTTGCAATTATTCGTTCTATACGATCGAAAAACTGTTATACTTATGTTATATTTTATTCTTCTGGCGTTGAATTCTAAGTCCCTAGCCATTCGATCTGGTGGAGCAACGCCCTCGAGTGAAGCCTAGGTTACCCGAAACGTAAAAATGGCCATTACCTTCAGGCTTGTTGCAATCATTCCTGTTATCCGATGAAAAAACTGTTGTATTTTTATTGTATTTTATCCTTCAGGCGTTGACTTCTCAGGCCGTAGCTATTCGATGTGGGGGAGCAACGCCCTAGAGTGAAGCCTAGGTTGCCCGGAACGTAGAAATGACCATTACTTCCTCACTCTTTGCAATTATTCATTTTATAAATGGAAAGACTGTTGTATTTATATTGTATTTTATGCTTCTGGCATTGAATTCTAAGTCCCTAGCTATTCGAGCTGGTGGAGCCACGCCATAGAGTGAAGCCTAGGTTGCCCGGAACGTAGAAATGACCATAACTTTCGCACTGGATTCAATTATTCGTTTTATGCAATGGAAAAACTGTTGTATTTATTTTGTATTTTATGCTTCGGGCGTTGTCTTCTAAGGCGCTAGCTATTCGATCTAGTGGAGCAACGCCCTACAGTTAAGCCTAGGTTACCCGGAACGTAGAAATGACCTTTACTTTCACACTGTTTGCAAATATACATTATATACGATGGAAAAGCTGTTGTATTTATATTGTATTTTATGCTTCTGGCGTTGAGTTCTAAGTCCCTAACTATACGATCTGGTGGAGCATCGCCCTACAGTTAAGCCTAGATTGCCCGGAACGTAGAAATCACCTTTACTTTCACACTGTTAGCAAATATACATTATATACGATGGAAAAGCTGTTGTATTTATATTGTATTTTATGCTTCTGGCGTTGTCTTCTTAGGCGCTAACTATTCGATCTGGTGGAGCAATGCTCTAGAGTAAAGCCTAGGTTGCCCGGAACGTAGAAATGACCATAACTATCAGACTGGTTGCAATTATTCGTTTTATACGATGGAAAAGCTGTTGTATTTCAATTGTATTTTATGCTTCTGGCGTTGACCTGTTAGGCCGTAGCTATTCGATGTGGGGGAGCAACGCCCTAGAGTGAAGCCTAGGTTGCCCGGAACGTAGAAATGACCATTACTTCCTCACTGTTTGCAATTATTAATTTTATACATGGAAAAACTGTTGTATTTATATTGTATTTTATGCTTCTGCCATTGACTTCTAGGGCCGTAGCTATTCGAGGTGGTTGAGCAACGCCCTAGAGTGAAGCCTAGGTTGCCCGGAACGTAGAAATGACCATCACCTTCACTCTGGTTGCAATCATTCCTGTTATACGATGGAAAAACTGTTGTATATATATTATACTTTATGCTTCTGGCATTGACTTCTAAGCCCCTAACTATTCGATGTGGTGGGGCAACGCACTAGAGTGAAGCCTAGGTTGCCCGGAACGTAGAAATGACCATAGCTTTCACACTGGTTGCAATTATTCCTGGTATACAAAGGAAAAACTGTTGTATTTACATTGTATTTTATGCTTCTGGCGCTGACTTCATAGGCCCTAACTATTCGATCTGGTGGAGCGACGCCCTACAGTTAAGCCTAGGTTGCCCGGAACGTAGAAATGACCTTTACTTTCACACTGTTTGCAAATATACATTTTATACGATGGAAAAACTGTTGTACATATGTTGTATTTTATTCTTCTGGTGATGAATTCTAAGTCCCTAGCTATTCGATCTGGTGGACCAACGCCCTAGGGTGAAGCCTAGGTTACCCGGAACGTGGAAATGACCAGTACTTTCACACTGGTTTTAGTTATTCCTGTTATACAATGGAAGAACTGTTGCATTTTTATCGTATTTTATGCTTCTGGCGTTGTATTCAAAGTCCCTAATTATTCGATCTGGTGGAGCAAAGCCCTGGAGTTAAGCCAACGTTGCCCGGAACGTAGAAATGACCATAACTTTCACACGGGTTGCAATTATTCGTTCTATACAATGGAAAAACTGTTCCATTTATTTTGTATTTTATGCTTCGGGCATTGACTTATAAGGCCCCAACTATTCGATGTGGTGGAGCAACGCCATAGAGCGAAACCTAGGTTGCTCGGAACGTAGAAATGACCATTACTTTCACACTGGTTGCAATTATTCATTTTATACTATGGAAAAACTGTTGTACATATATCGTATTTTATGCTTCTGGCGTTGACTTCTTAGGCCCTAACTATTCGGTCTGGTGGAGCAACGCCCTAGGGTGAAGCCTAGGTTGCCCGGAACGTAGAAATGACCATAACTATCAGACTGGTTGCAATTATTCGTTTTATAGGATGGAAAGACTGTTGTATTTATATTGTATTTGGTGCTCCTGGCGTTGACTTCTTAGGCCCTAACTATTGGATCTGTTGGAGCAACGCCCTAGAGTGTAGCCTAACTTGCCCGGAACGTATAAATGACCATTACTTCCTCACTGTTTATAATTATTCATTTTATACATGGAAAAGCTGTTGTATTTGTATTGCATTTTATGATTCTGGCATTGACTTCTAAGGCCCTAACTATTCGACGTGGTGGGACAACGCCATAAAGCGAAACCTAGGTTGCTCGGAACGTAGAAATGACCATTACTTTCACACTGGTTGCAATTATTCGTTTTATAGGATGGAAAGACTGTTGTATTTATATTGTATTTTATAGTTATGGCGTTGCCTTCTAGGGCCGTAGCTATTCGATGTGGTTGAGCAACGCCCTATAGTGAATCCTAGGTTGCCCGGAACGTAGAAGTGACCATAGCTTTCATACTGGTTGCAATTATTCGTTTTATACGATGGAAAAACTGTTGCATTTATTTTGTATTTGGTGCTCCTTGCGTTGACTTCTTAGGCCCTAGCTATTGGATCTGGTGGGCCAACGCCCTAGAGTGAAGCCTAGGTTGCCCGGAACGTAAAAATGACCATAACATTCATACTGGTTGCAATTATTCGTTTTATACGATGGAAAAACTGTTGTATTTTTATTTTATTTTATGGTTCTGGCGTTGACTTCTAAGTCCCTAGCTATTCGATCTGGAGCAACGCCCTAGGGTGATTCCTAGGTTGCCCGGGACGTAGAACTGACCATAACTTTCAGACTGGTTGCTATTATTCGTTTTATACGATGGAAAAACTGTTGTATTTATATTGTATTTTATGCTTCTGGCGTTGACTTCTTAGGCCCTAGCTGTTCGATCTTGTGGAACAACGCCCTAGAATGAGGCCTAGGTTGCCCGGAACGTAGAAATGACAATTACTTTCACACTGGTTGCAGTTATTCATGCTATACGATGAAAAAACTGTTGCATTTTTGTTGTATTTTCATCTTCTGGCTTTGACTTCTAAGGTCCTTGCTATTCGATCTGATGGAGCAACGCCCTAGAGTGAAGCCTAGATTGCGCGTGACGTAGAAGTGACCATACCATTAACACTTGTTGCAATTATTCGTTTTATTCGATGGAAAAACTGTTTTATATTTACTGTATTTTATGTTTCGGGCGTTGACTTCTAAGGCCCCAGCTATTCGATCTGGTGGAGCAACGCCCTAGAGTGAAGCCTAGGTTGCCCGAAACGTAGAAATGACCATCACCTTCACTCTGGTTGCAATCATTCCTGTTATACGATGGAAAAACTGTTGTATATATATTATACTTTATGCTTCTGGCATTGACTTCTAAGGCCCTAACTATTCGATGTGGTGGAGCAACGCCCTAGAGTGAAGCCTAGGTTGCCCGGAACGTAGAAATGACCATATCTTTCACACTGGTTGCAATTATTCCTGTTATACAAGGGAAAAACTGTTGTATTTACATTGTATTTTATGCTTCTGGCGCTGACTTCTTAGGCCCTAACTATTCGATCTGGTGGAGCGACGCTCTACAGTTAAGCCTAGGTTGCCCGGAACGTAGAAATGACCTTTACTTTGACACTGTTTGCAAATATACATTATATACGATGGAAAAGCCGTTACATTTATATTGTGTTTTATGTTTCTGGCGTTGACTTCTTAGGCCCTAACTATTCGACCTGGTGGAACAACGCCCTAGAGTGAAGCCTAGCTTGCGCGTGACGTAGAAGTGACCATACCATTAACACTTGTTGCAATTATTCGTTTTATTCGATGGAAAAGCTGTTTTATTTTTACTGTATTTTATGTTTCGGGCGTTGACTTCTAAGGCCCCAGCTATTCGATCTGGTGGAGCAATGCCCTAGAGTGAAGCATAGGTTGCCCGAAACGTAGAAATGACCATTACTTTCACACTGGTTGCAATTATTCATGCTATACGATTGAAAAACTGTTTTATTTTTATTGTATTTTATGCTTCTGGCGTTGACTTCTAAGGTCGTAGCTATTCGATCTCGTGGGGCAACGTTCAAGAGTGAAGCCTGTGTTGGCCGAAACGTAGAAAAGACCATTACTTCCACACTGGTTGCAATTATTCGTTTTATACGATGGAAAAACTGTTGTATTTTTATTTTATTTTATGCTTCTGGCGTTGACTTCTAAGTCCCTAGCTATTCGATCTGGTGGAGCAACGCCCTAGAGTGAAGCCTAGGTTGCCCGGAACGTAGAAATGACCATCACCTTCACTCTGGTTGCAATCATTCCTGTTATACGATGGACAAGCTGTTGTATATATATTATACTTTATGCTTCAGGCGTTGACTTCTAAGGCCGTAGCTATTCGACGTGGTGGAGCAACGCCCTAGAGTGAAGCCTAGGCTGCACGGAATGTAGAAGTGACCATAACTTTCACACTGGTTGCAATTATTCCCGTTATACGATGGAAAAACTGTTGTATTTTATGTATTTTATGTATCGGGCGTTGAGTTCTCGGGCGCTAGCTATTCGATATGGTGTAGCATCGCCCTGGAGTGAAGCCTAGGTTGCCCGGAACGTAGAAATGACCATTACTTCCACACTGTTTGCAATTATTCATTTTATACAATGGAAAAACTGTTGTATTTTTATTGTATTTTATGCTTCTGGCGTTGACTTCTAAGGTCCTAGCTATTCGATCTCGTTGGGCAACGTCCAAGAGTGAAGCCTATGTTGCCCGAAACGTAGAAAAGACCATTACCTTCACACTGGTTGCAATAATTCTTTTTATACTATGGAAAAACTGTTGTATTTATTTTGTATTTGGTGCTTCTGGCGTTCACTTCTTAGGCCCTAGCTATTGGATCTGGTGGACCAACGCCCTAGAGTGAAGCCTAAGATGCCCGGAACGTAGAAATGACCATTACTTCCTCACTGTTTGTAATTATTCATTTTATACATGGAAAAACTGTTGTATTTATATTGCATTTTCTGATTCTGGCATTGACTTCTAAGGCCCTAACTATTCGACGTGGTGGGCAACGCCATAGAGCGAAACCTAGGTTGCCCGGAACGTAGAAATGACCATAACTTTCACACTGGTTGCTATTATTTGTTTTATACGATGGAAAAACTGTTGTATTTATATTGTATGTTATGCTTCGGGCCTCGACTTCTAAGGCCCTAACTATTGGATCTGGTGGAGCAACTACCCAGGGTGAAGCCAAGGTTGCCCGGAACGTAGAAATGACCATTACTTTCACACTGGTTGCAGTTATTCATGCTATACGATGGAAAAACTGTTGCATTTTTATTGTACTTTCTTCTTCTGGCTTTGACTTCTAAGGTCTTAGCTATTCGATCTGGTGGTGCAACGACCTAGAGTGAAGCCTAGGTTGCACGGAATGTAGAAGTGACCATAACTTTCACACTGGTTGCAATTACTCGATTTATACAATGGAAAAACTGTTGTATTAATTTTGTATTTTATGTTTCGGGCGTTGACTTCTTAGGCCCTAACTGTTCGATCTGGTGGGACAACGCCCTAGAATGAAGCCTAGGTTGCCCGGAACGTAGAAATGACAATTACTTGCACACAGGTTGCAGTTATTCATGCTATACGATGGAAAAACTGTTTTATTTTCACTGTATTTTATGTTTCGGGCGCTGACTTCTAAGGCCCTAGGTATTCGATCTGGTGGAGCAACGCCCTAGAGTCAAGCCTAGGTTTACCGGAACGTGGAAATGACCATCACTTTCACACTGGATGCAATTATTCCTGTTATACGATGGAAAAACTGTTGTATTTATATTGTATTTTATGCTCCTGGCGTTGACTTCTTAGGCCCTAACCATTCCATCTGGAGGGACAACGCCCCAGAGTGATGCCTAGGTTGCCCGGAACTTCGAAATGACCATCACTTTCTCACTGGTTGCAATTATTCCTGTTATAGGACGGAAAAGCTGTTCTATTTATTTTGTATTTTATGCTTCTGGCGATAACTTCTTAGGCCCTAACTATTGGATTTGGTGGAGCAACGTCCTAGGGTGAAGCCTAGGTTGTCCGCAACGTAGAAATGACCACAAGTTTTATACTGGATACAATTATTGGTTTTATACGATGGAAAACCGATGTATTTGTATTGTATTTTACGCATCGGGCGTTGACTTCTAAGGCCCAGGCTATTCGATATGGTGGTGCAGCGACCTAGAGTGAAGCCCAGGTTGCACGGAATGTAGAAGTGACCATAACTTTCACACTGGTTGCAATTATTCCCGTTATACGATGGAAAAACTGTTGTATTTTATGTATTTTATGTATCGGGCGTTGAGTTCTCGGGCGCTAGCTATTCGATATGGTGTAGCATCGCCCTGGAGTGAAGCCTAGGTTGCCCGGAACGTAGAAATGACCATTACTTCCACACTGTTTGCAATTATTCATTTTATACAATGGAAAAACTGTTGTATTTTTATTGTATTTTATGCTTCTGGCGTTGACTTCTAAGGTCCTAGCTATTCGATCTCGTTGGGCAACGTCCAAGAGTGAAGCCTATGTTGCCCGAAACGTAGAAAAGACCATTACCTTCACACTGGTTGCAATAATTCTTTTTATACTATGGAAAAACTGTTGTATTTATTTTGTATTTGGTGCTTCTGGCGTTCACTTCTTAGGCCCTAGCTATTGGATCTGGTGGACCAACGCCCTAGAGTGAAGCCTAAGATGCCCGGAACGTAGAAATGACCATTACTTCCTCACTGTTTATAATTATTCATTTTATACATGGAAAAACTGTTGTATTTATATTGCATTTTCTGATTCTGGCATTGACTTCTAAGGCCCTAACTATTCGACGTGGTGGGCAACGCCATAGAGCGAAACCTAGGTTGCCCGGAACGTAGAAATGACCATAACTTTCACACTGGTTGCTATTATTTGTTTTATACGATGGAAAAACTGTTGTATTTATATTGTATGTTATGGTTCGGGCCTCGACTTCTAAGGCCCTAACTATTGGATCTGGTGGAGCAACTACCCAGGGTGAAGCCAAGGTTGCCCGGAACGTAGAAATGACCATTACTTTCACACTGGTTGCAGTTATTCATGCTATACGATGGAAAAACTGTTGCATTTTTATTGTACTTTCTTCTTCTGGCTTTGACTTCTAAGGTCTTAGCTATTCGATCTGGTGGTGCAACGACCTAGAGTGAAGCCTAGGTTGCACGGAATGTAGAAGTGACCATAACTTTCACACTGGTTGCAATTACTCGATTTATACAATGGAAAAACTGTTGTATTAATTTTGTATTTTATGTTTCGGGCGTTGACTTCTTAGGCCCTAACTGTTCGATCTGGTGGGACAACGCCCTAGAATGAAGCCTAGGTTGCCCGGAACGTAGAAATGACAATTACTTGCACACAGGTTGCAGTTATTCATGCTATACGATGGAAAAACTGTTTTATTTTCACTGTATTTTATGTTTCGGGCGCTGACTTCTAAGGCCCTAGGTATTCGATCTGGTGGAGCAACGCCCTAGAGTCAAGCCTAGGTTTACCGGAACGTGGAAATGACCATCACTTTCACACTGGATGCAATTATTCCTGTTATACGATGGAAAAACTGTTGTATTTATATTGTATTTTATGCTCCTGGCGTTGACTTCTTAGGCCCTAACCATTCCATCTGGAGGGACAACGCCCCAGAGTGATGCCTAGGTTGCCCGGAACTTCGAAATGACCATCACTTTCTCACTGGTTGCAATTATTCCTGTTATAGGACGGAAAAGCTGTTCTATTTATTTTGTATTTTATGTTTCGGGCGTTGACTTCTTAGGCCCTAACTGTTCGATCTGGTGGGACAACGCCCTAGAATGAAGCCTAGGTTGCCCGGAACGTAGAAATGACAATTACTTGCACACAGGTTGCAGTTATTCATGCTATACGATGGAAAAACTGTTTTATTTTCACTGTATTTTATGTTTCGGGCGCTGACTTCTAAGGCCCTAGCTATTCGATCTGCTGGAGCAACGCCCTAGAGTGAAGCCTAGGTATCCCGGAACGTAGAAATGACCATCAGCTTCACTCTGGTTGCAATTATTCCTGTTATACGATGGAAAAACTGATGTATTTGTATTGTATTTTATGCTTCGGGCGCTGACTTCTAAGGCCCTAACTATTGGATCTGGTGGAGCAACGGCCTAGGGTGAAGCCGAGGTTGGCCGGAACGTAGAAGTGACCATAACTTTTATACTGGTTGCAATTATTGGTTTTATACGATGGAAAAACTGATGTATTTGTATTGAATTTTATGCTTCGGTCGTTGACTTCTAAGGCCCAGGCTATTCGATATGGTGGTGCAGCGACCTAGAGTGAAGCCTAGGATGCACGGAATGTAGAAGTGACCATAACTTTCACACTGGTTGCAATTACTCGTTTTATACAATGGAAAAACTGTTGTATTTATATTGTATTTAATGCTTCTGGCGTTGTCTTCTGAGGCCCTAGCTGTTCGATCTGGTAGAACAACGCCCTAGAGTGAAGCCTAGGTTGCCCGGAACGTAGAAATGACCACCACTTTCACACTGGTTGCAATTATTCCCGTTATACGATGGAAAAACTGTTCTATTTTTACTGTATTTTATGTTTCGGGCTTTCACTTCTAAGGCCCTAGCTATTCGATCTGGTGGAGAAACGCCCTAGAGTCAAGCCTAGGTTTCCCGGAACGTGGAAATGACCATCACTTTCACACTGGATGCAACTATTCCTGTTAGACGATGGAAAAACTGTTGTATTTATATTGTATTTTATGCTTCTGGCGTTGACTTCTTAGGCCCTAACCATTCCATCTGGAGGAACAACGCCCTAGAGTGATGCCTAGGTTGCCCGGAACGTCGAAATGACCATCACTTTCTCACTGGCTGCAATTATACATTTTAGACGAGAGAAAAACTGTTGTATTTTTATTGCATTTTATGCTTCTGGCGTTTAACTCTAAGTCCCTAGCTATTGGATCTGGTGGACCAATGCCCTAGAATGAAGCCTAGGTTGCCCTGAACGTAGAAATGACCGTTACTTTCACACTGGTTGCAGTTATTCATGCTATACGATGGAAAAACTGTTGCATTTTTATTGTATTTTCTGCTTCAGGCTTTGACTTCTAAGGTCCTAGCTATTGGATATGGTGGACCAACGCCCTAGAGTGAAGCCTAGGTTGCCCGAAACGTAGAAATGACTATCACTTTAACACTGGATGCAATTATTCCTGTTATACGATGGAAAAACTGTTGCATTTATTTTGTATTTGGTGCTTCTGGCGTTGACTTCTTAGGCCCTAACTATTGGATCTGGTGGACCAACACCCTAGAGAGAAGCCCATGTTTCCCGGAACGTGGAAATGACCATCACCTTCACACTGGTTGCTATTATTCGTTTTATACGATGGAAAAACTGCTGTATTTATATTGTATTTTATGCTTCGGGCGTAGACTTCTAAGCTCCCAACTATTGGATCTGGTGGAGCAACGCCCTAGGGTGAAGCCGAGGTTGCCCGGAACGTAGAAATGACCATTACCTTCACACAGGTTGCAATTATTCGTTCTATACGATGGAAAAACTGTTTTATTTTTCTGTATTTTATGTATCGGGCGCTGACTTCTAAGGCCCTAGCTATTCTATCTGGTGGAGCAACGCCCTAGAGTCAAGCCTAGTTTTACCGGAACGCGGAAATGACCATCACTTTCACACTGGATGCAATTATTCCTGTTATACGATGGAAAAACTGTTGTATTTATATTGTATTTTATGCTTCAGGCGTTGACTTCTAAGGTCCTAGCTATTGGATATGGTGGACCAACGCCCTAGAGTGAAGCCTAGGTTGCCCGGAACGTAGAAATGACCACCACTTTCACACTGGTTGCAATTATTCCCGTTATACGATGGAAAAACTGTTGCATTTTTATTGTATTTTCTGCTTCAGGCTTTGACTTCTAAGGTCCTAGCTATTGGATATGGTGGACCAACGCCCTAGAGTGAAGCCTAGGTTGCCCGGAACGTAGAAATGACCACCACTTTCACACTGGTTGCAATTATTCCCGTTATACGATGGAAAAACTGTTCTATTTTTACTGTATTTTATGTTTCGGGCTTTCACTTCTAAGGCCCTAGCTATTCGATCTGGTGGAGCAACGCCCTAGAGTCAAGCCTAGGTTGCCCGGAACGTAGAAATGACCATAACTTTCACACTGGTTGCAATTGTTCGTTTTATACAATGGAAAGGCTGTTGTATTTATTTTGTATTTTATGCTTCTGGCTTTGACTTCTAAGGCCCTAACTCATCGATCTGGTGGAGCAATGCCTCAGAGTTAAGTCTAGGATTACCGGAACGTAGAAATGGCCATTACGTTCACACTGACTGCAATTATTCCTGTTATACGATTGAAAAGCTGTCGTATTTATATTGTATTTTATGCTTCAGGCGTTGACTTCTAAGGCCGTAGCTATTCGATTTAGTGGAGCAACGCCCTAGAGTGAAGCCTAGTTTCCCGGAAGGTGGAAATGACAATTACTTTCACACTGTTTGCAATTATTCATTTTATACAATGGAAAAACTTTTGTATTTATATTGTATTTTATGCTTCTGGCGTTGACTTCTAAGCCCCTAGCTATTGGATGTGTTGGAGCAACGCCCTAGAGCGAAACCCAGGTTGCCCATAACGTAGAAATGACCTTTACTTTTACACTGGTTGCATTTATTTCTGTTATACGATGTACAAACTGTTGGATTTTTATTGTACTTTACGCTTCCGTCGTCGACTTCTAAGGACCTATGTATTCGATCTGGTGGAGCAATGCCTCAGAGTTAAGTCTAGGATACCCGGAGCGTTGAAATGGTCATTACGTTCACACTGGTTGCAATTATTCGTTTTATACTATGGAAAAACTGTTCTATTTATTTTGTATTTTATGCTTCGGGCGTTGACTTCTAAGGCCCTAACTATTCGATCTGGTGGAGCCACGACCTAGAGTGAAGCCTAGGTTGCCCGGAACGTAGAAATGACCATTACTTTCACACTGCTTGATATTATTCATTTTATACGATGGAAAATCTGTTGTACTTATGTTGTATTTTATTCTTCTGGCGTTGAATTCTAAGTCCCTAGCTATTCGATCTGGAGGAGCAATGCCTTAGGGTGAAGCCTAGGTTGCCCGAAACGTAGAAATGACCATAACTTTCACACAGGTTGCAATTGTTCGTTTTATACGATGGAAAGGCTGTTGTATTTATTTTGTATTTTATGCTTCTGGCTTTGACTTCTAAGGACCTAATTCATCGATCTGGTGGAGCAATGCCTCAGAGTTAAGTCTAGGATTACCGGAACGTAGAAATGGTCATTACGTTCACACTGGCTGCAATTATTCCTGTTATACGATTGAAAAGCTGTCGTATTTATATTGTATTTTATGCTTCAGGCGTTGACTTCTAAGGCCGTAGCTATTCGATGTAGTGGAGCAACGCCCTAGAGTGAAGCCTGGTTTCCCGGAAGGTGGAAATGACAATTACTTTCACGCTGTTTGCAATTATTCATTTCATACAATGGAAAAACTGTTGTATTTATATTGTATTTTATGCTTCTGGCGTTGACTTCTGAGCCCCTAGCTATTGGATGTGGTGGAGCAACGCCCTAGAGCGAAACCTAGGTTGCCCGGATCGTAGAAATGACCTCTACTTTCACACTGGTTGAAATTATTCACTATATACGATGGAAAAGCTGTTGTATTTTTATTGTACTTTATGCTTCTGGCGTTGACTTCTTAGGCCCTAGCTATTCGATCTGGTGGACCGACGCCCTAGAGTGATGTATAGGTTGCCCGGAACGGAGAAATGACAATAACTTTCACAATGATTGCAATTATTGCTTTTATACGATGGAATAACTGTTGTATTTTTCTTGTATTTTACATATTGTATTTTCCATCGTATGACTGGAATAATTGCAACCAGTGTGAAAGTTATGGTCATTTCTACGTTCCGGGCAACCTAGACTTCACTCTAGGCCGTTAGTCCACCAGATCGAGTGACTAGGGCCTTAGATGTCAACGCCAGAAGCTTAAAATACAATAAAAATACAACAGTTTTTACTTCCTATAAAAGGAATAATTGCAACCAGAGTGAAAGTAACAGACATTTCTACGTTCCGGGCAGCCTAGGCTTCACTCTAGAGCGTTGCTTCGCCAAATGGATGAGTATGAGCATTAGAAATTAACGCCAGAAACATAAACTACAAAATAAATACACCAGTTTTTCCATCGTATAAAAGGTATAATTGCAACCAGTTTGAAAGTTATGGCCATTTCTACGTTCCGGGCAACCTAGGTTTTGCTCTAGGGCGTTGCTCCACCACATCGAATAGTTAGGGCCTTAGAAGTCAACGCCTGAAACATAAAATACAATAAAAATACAACATTTTGTTCATCGTATAACAGGGATAATTGCAACCAGTGTGAAAGATATGGTCATTTCTACGTTTCGGGCAACCTGGGCTACAATCTAGGGCGTTGGCCCACCACATCCAATACATAGGGCCTAAGAAGTCAACGCCAGAAGCACCAAATACAATATAAATACAACAGTTTTTCCATCGTATATAACGAATAATTGCAACCAGTGTGAAAGTAATGGTCATTTCTACGTTCCGGGCAACCTAGGCTTCACTCTAGGGCGTTGTTCCACCAGATCGAATAGTGAGCGCCTAGGAAGTCAACGTCTGAATCATAAAATACGATATATGTACAATAGTTTTTCCGTCGTATAAAACGAATAATTGCAACCAGTGCGAAAGTAATGGCCATTTCTACGTTCCGGGCAACCTGGGCTTCACTCCAGGGCGTTACTCCACCAGGTCGAATAGCTAGGGCCTTAGAAGTCAACGCCCGAAACTTAAAATACAATACGAATACAACAGTTTTTCCATCGTATAACGGGAATGATTGCAACAAATGTGAACGTGATGGTCATTTCCACGTTTCGGGCAACCTAGGCTTCACCCTAGGGCGTTGGTCCACCAGATCCAATAGTTAGGGCCTAAGAAGTCAACGGCAGAAGCATAAAATACAATATAAATACAACAGTTTTTCCATCGTATAAAATGAATAATTGCAACCAGTTTGAAAGTTATGGCCATTTCTACGTTCCGGGCAACCTAGGCTTCACCCTAGGGCGTTGCTCCACCAGGTCTAATTCTTAGGGCCTTAGAAGTCAACGCCCGAAGCATAAAATACAATAAAGATACAACAGCTTTTCCATCGTATAACAGGAATAATTGCAACCAGATTCAAGGTGATGGTCATTTCTACGTTCCTGGCAGCCTAGGCTTCACCCTAGGGCGTTGCACCACCAGATCGAACAGCTAGGGCCTTAGAAGTCAACTCCAGAAGCATAAAATAAAATAAAAATACAGCAGTTATTCCAACGTATAACAGGAATAATTACAACCAGTGTGAAAGTAATGGGCATTTCTACGTTCCGCGCAACCTAGACCTCACTCTCGGGCGTTGCTCCAACAGGTCGAATAGTTTGGGCCTTAGAAAACAACTCCAGACGCATAAAATACAATAAAAATACATCAGTTTTACCATCGTATAACAGGAATAATTGCAACCAGTATGAAAGATATGGTCATTTCTACGTTCCGGGCGACCTTGGCTTCACTCTGGGGCGTTGGTCCAGCAAATCGAATAGTTAGGGCCTCAGAAGTCAACGCCAGAAGCATAAAATACGATATAAGTACAACAGTTTTTCCTGGTTGCCCGGAACGTAGAAATGATCATAACTTTCAGACTGGTGAAAGTAATGGTCATTTCTACGTTCCGGGCAACCAAGGCTTCCCTCTAGGGCGTTGCTCCACCAGATCGAATAGTTAGGTCCTAAGAAGTCAACGCCAGAAGCATAAAATACAATAAAAATACAACAGTTTTTCCATCGTATAAGAGGAATAACTGCAACCTGTGTGAAAGTACTGGTCGTTTCTACGTTCCGGGCAACCTAGGCTAGACTCTAGGTCGTTGCTCCACCAGATCGAATAGTTAGGGCCTAAGAAGCCAACGCCCGCAGCATAAAATACAATACAAATACAACAGTTATTACATCGTATAAAACGGATAATTACAACCAGTGTGAAAGTAATGGGCATTTCTACGTTCCGTGCAAACTAGGCTTCACTCTTGGGCGTTGCTCCACCAGGTCGAATTGTTAGCGCCTTAGAAAACAACTCCAGACGCATAAAATACAATAAAAGTACAACAGTATTTCCATCGTATAAAAAGAATAATTGCAACCAGTGTGAAAGTAATGGTCATTTCTACGTTTCGGGCAACCTAGGCTCCACTCCAGGGCGTTGCTCCACCAAATCGAATAGCTAGTGCCTTAGAAGTCAACGCCCGAAGCATAAAATACAATACTACAGTTTTTCCATCGTATAACAGGAATAATTGCAACCAGAGTGAAGGTGATGGTCATTTCTACATTCCGGGCGACCTTGGCTTCACTCTGGGGCGTTGGTCCAGCAAATCGAATAGTTAGGGCCTAAGAAGTCAACGCCAGAAGCATAAAATACAAAACAAATACAGTAGTTTTTCCATCGTATAAAACGAATAACTGCACGAGTGTGAAAGGTATGGTCATTTCAACTTTCCGGGCAACCTAGGTTTCACTCTAGGTCGCTGCTCCACCAGATCGAATAGTTAGGGCCTACGAAGCCAACACCAGAAGCATAAAATACAATTAAAATACAACAGTTTTTCCATCGCGTAACAGGAGTAATTGCAACCAGTGTGAAAGTGATGGTCATTCCTACGTTCCGGGCAACCTGGGCTTCATTCTAGGGCGTTATTCCACCACATCTAATAGCTACGGCCTTAGAAAACTACGCCGGAAGCATAAAATACAATATAAATACAACACCTTTTCCATCGTATAACAGGAATAACTGCAACCAGTGTGAAAGTACTGGTCATTTCTACGTTATGGGTAACATAGGCGTCACTCTAAGGCGTTGCTCCACCAGATCGAATAGCTAGGGACTTAGAATTCAACGCCAGAAGAATAAAATACAAAAAAATACTACAGTTTTTCCATCGTATAACAGGAATAATTGCAACCAGAGTGAAAGTGATGGTCATTTCTACGTTTCGGGCAACCTAGGCTCCACTCTAGGGCGTTAGTCCGCCAAATCGAAAAGCTAGGGCCTTAGAAGTCAACGCCCGAAGCATAAAATACAATAAAAATACAACAGTCTTTCCATCGTATAACAGGAATAATTGCAACCAGTGTGGAAGTAATGGTCATTTCTACGTTCCGGGCAACCTAGGCATTACTCTAGGGCGTTGCTCCACCAGATCGAATAGCTAGGGACTTAGAATTCAACGCTAGAAGAATAAAATACAATAAAAATACTACAGTTTTTCCATCGTATAACAGGAATAATTGCAACCAGAGTGAAAGTGATGGTCATTTCTACATTCCGGGCGACCTAGGCTTCACTCTGGGGCGTGGGTCCAGGAAATCGAATAGTTAGGGCTTAAGAAGTCAACGCCAGAAGCATAAATTACAATAAAAATACAACAGTCTTTCCATCGTATAACAGGAATAACTGCAACCAGTGTGAAGGTAATTGTCTTTTCTATGTTCCGGGCGACCTAGGCTTTACTCTATGGCGGTGCTCCACCATATCAAATAGTTTGGACTTACGAACTCAACGCCAGAAGCATAAAATACAATATAAATATTACAGGTTTTCCACCGTATATAATGTATATTTGCAAACAGTGTGAAAGTAATGGTCATTTCTACGTTCCAGGCAACCTTCTAGTCACTCTAGGGCTTTGCTCCACGAGATCTAATGGTTAGGGACTTAGAATTCAGCGCCAGAAGCATAAAATACAATAAAAATGCAACAGTTTCTCCATCGTATAACAGGACAACTGCAACCAGTGTGAAAGTACTTTCATTTCTACGTTTCGGGCAACCTGGGCTTCACTCTAGGGCGTTATTCCACCACATCTAGTAGCTACGGCCTTAGAAGTCAACGCCGGAAGCATAAAATACAATATAAATACAACAGCTTTTCCGTCGTATAAAATGAATAATTGCAAACAGTGTGAATGTAATGCTCATTTCTACATTCCGGGCAACCAGGGCTTCACTCTAGTGCGTTGCTCTACCAGGTCGAATAGTTAGGGCCTAAGAAGTCAACGCCAGAAGCATAAAATACAATAAAAATACAACAGCCTTTCCATCGTATAACAGGAATAATTGCAACCAGTGTGAAGGTAATGGTCTTTTCAATGTTCCGGGCAACTAGGCTTCACTCTAGGGCGATGATCCGCCAGATCAAATAGTTAGGGCCTAAGACGTCAACGCCAGAAGCATAAAATACAATATAAATACAACAGCTTTTCCGTCGTATAAAATGAATAATTTCAAACAGTGTGAATGTAATGCTCATTTCTACATTCCGGGCAACCTAGGCTTCACTCTAGGGCGTTGCTCCACGAGATCGAATAGTTAGGGTCTTAGAACTCAACGCCAGAAGAATAAAATACAATAAAAATACTACAGTTTTTCCATCGTATAACAGGAATAACTGCAACCAGTGTGAAAGTACTGGTCATTTCTACGTTACGGGTAACCTCGGCGTCACTCTAAGGCGTTGCTCCACCAGATCGAATAGCTAGGGACTTAGAATTCAACGCCAGAAGAATAAAATACAATAGAAATACAACAGTCTTTCCATCGTATAACAGGAATAAGTGCAACCAGAGTGAAAGTGATGGTCATTTCTACATTCCGGGCGACCTAGGCTTCACTCTGGGGCGTTGGTCCAGGAAATCGAATAGTTAGGGCTTAAGAAGTCAACGCCAGAAGCATAAATTACAATAAAAATACAACACTCTTTCCATCGTATAACAGGAATAATTGCAACCAGTGTGAAGGTAATGGTCTTTTCTATGTTCCGGGCAACCTAGGCTTTACTCTAGGGCGGTGCTCCACCATATCAAATAGTTTGGGCCTACGAACTCAACGCCAGAAGCATAAAATACAATATAAATATTACAGGTTTTCCACCGTATATAATGTATATTTGGAAACAGTGTGAAAGTAATGGTCATTTCTACGTTCCGGGCAACCTTCTAGTCACTCTAGGGCGTTGCTCCACGAGATCGAATGGTTAGGGACTTAGAATTCAGCGCCAGAAGCATAAAATACAATAAAAATGCAACAGTTTTTCCATCGTATAACAGGACAACAGCAACCAGTGTGAAAGTACTTTCATTTCTACGTTTCGGACAACCTGGGCTTCATTCTAGGGCGTTATTCCACCACATCTAGTAGCTACGGCCTTAGAAGTCAACGCCGGAAGCATAAAATACAATATAAATCCAACAGTTTTTCCATCGTATAACAGGAATAATTGCAACCACTGTGAAGGTAATGGTCTTTTCTATGTTCCGGGCAACTAGGCTTCACTCTAGGGCGGTGATCCGCCATATCAAATAGTTAGGGCCTTAGAAGTCAACGCCCGAAGCATAAAATACAATAAAGATACAACAGTTTTTCCATCGTTTAACAGGAATAATTGCAACCAGAGTGATGGTGATGGTCATTTCTACATTCCGGGCAACCTAGGCGTCACCCTAGGGCGTTGCTCCAACAGATCGAATAGCAAGGGCCTTAGAAGTCAACGCCAGAAGCATAAAGTACAATCAAAATCCAACAGTTTGTCCATCGTATAAATCGAATAATTGCAACCAGTGTGAATGTAATGTTCATTTCTACGGTCCGGGCAACCTAGGCTTCACTCTAGGGCTTTGTTCCACCAGATCCAATACGTAGTGCCTTAGAAGTCAACGGCAGAAGCACAAAGTACAATCAAAATCCAACCGTTTGTCCGTCGTATAGCATAAGTAATTGCAACAAGACTGAAGGTAACGGTCATTTCTACGTTTCGGGCAACCTAGGCTTCACTCTGGTGCGTTGCTCCACAAGATCGAATAGCTAGGGCCTTAGAAGCCAACGCCCGAAACATAAAATACAATAAAAATACAACAGTTTTTCCTTCGTATAACAGGAATAATTGCATCATATGTGAAAGTGATAGTCATTTCTACGTTCCGGGCAACCCAGGCTTCACTCTAGGGCGTTGCTCCACCAGATCGAATAGCTAGGGCCTTAGAAGTCTACGCCCGGAGCATAAAATACAATAAAAATACAACTGTTTTTCCATCGCATAAAATGAATAATTGCATTCAGTGTGAGGGTAATGGTCATTTCTACGTTCCGGGCAACCTAGGCTTCGCTCTAGGGCGTTGCTTCACCAGATCGAATAGTTAGGGCCTAGGAAGTCAACGCCAGAAGCATAAAACAGTATATAAATACGACAGCCGTTCCATCGTTTAAAACGAACAATTGCAGCCAATGTGAAAGTGATAGTCATTTCTACGCTCCGGGCAGCCTAGGCTTCACGCTAGGGCGTTGTTCCACAACATCGAATTGTTACGGCCTTGGAAGTCAACGCCAGAATCATAAAATACAAAACAGATACAACAGTTTTTCCATCGTATGAAACGAATAATTGCAATCGGTGTGAAGGTAATGGTCATTTCGACGTTCCGGGCAACCTAGGCTTCACTCTAGGGCGTTCCTCCACCAGATCGAATTGTTAGGGCCTTGGAAGTCAACGCCAGAATCATAAAATACAAAACAAATGCAACAGTTCTTCCATCGTATAAAACGAATAATTGCAACCCCTGTGAAAGTATGGTCATTTCTACGATCCGGGCATCCTAGGCTCCAGTCTCGGGCGTTGCTCCACCATATAGAATAGTTAGGGCCTTAGAAGTCAACGCCCGAAGCATAAAACACAATGAAAATGCAACGGTTTTTCCATCGTATAACACGAATAGTTGCAACCCGTGTGAAAGTGATAGTCATTTCTACGTTCCGGGCAACCCAGGCTTCACTCTAGGGTGTTGCTCGACCAGATCGAATAGCTAGGGCTTTAGAAGTCTACGCCCGGAGCATAAAATACAATAAAAATACAACTGTTTTTCCATCGCATAAAATGAATAATTGCAATCAGTGTGAAGGTAATGGTCATTTCCACGTTCCGGGAAACCTAGGCTTCACTCTAGGGCGTTGCACCACCAGTACGAATAGCTAGGGATTTAGAATTCAACGCCAGAAGAAAAAAATACAATAAAAACACAACAGTCTTTCCATCGTATAACAGGAATAACTGGAACCAGTGTGAAAGTACTGATCATTTCTACGTTCCGCGCAACCTAGGCTTCACTCTAGGGAGTTGCTCCACCACATCGAAGGGCTACGGCCTTAGAAGTCAACGCCAGAAGCATAAAATACAATATAAATACAACAGTTTTTCCATCGTATAAAACGAATAATTGCAACAAGTGTGAAAGCTATGGTCATTTCTACGTTCCGGGCAACTTAGGCTTGACTCTAGGGCGTTGCTCCACCAGATCGAATAGTTAGGGCCTTAGAAGTCACCGCCCGAAGCATAAAATAGAGAATAAATACAACAGTTTTTCCAACGTATAAAACGAATAATTGCATCCAGTGTGAAAGTAATGGCCATATCTACGTTCGGGGCAACCTAGGCTTCGCTCTAGGGCGTTGCTCCACCAGATCGAAGAGTTAGGGCCTTAGAAGTCAACGCCCGAAGCATAAAATACAATAAAGGTACAACAGTTTTTCCATCGCATAACAGGAGTAATTGCAACCAGTGTGAAAGTGATGGTCATTTCTACGTTCCGGGCAACCTAGGCTTCACTCTAGGGCGTAGCTCCACCAGATGGAATAGTTAGGTCCTTAGAAGACAGCGCCCGAAGCATAAAATACAATGAAAATGCACCAGTTTTTGCATCGTATAATATGAATAATTGCAAACAGTGTGAAAGTAATGGTCATTTCTACGTTCCGTGCAACCTAGGCTTCACTCTAGGGCGTTTGTCCACCAGATCGAATAGTTAGGGCCTAAGAAGTCAACGCGACAAGCATAAAATACAATAAAAATACAACAGTTCTTCCATCGTATAACAGGAATAATTGCAACCAGTGTGAGGGTAACGGTCATTTCTTCGTTCAGGGCAACCTAGGCTTCACTGTAGGGCGTTGCTCCAACAGATGGAATAGTTAGGTCCTTAGAAGTCAACGCCCGAAGCATATAATACAATAAAAATACAACAGTTTTTCCATCGTATAACAGGAATAACTGCAACCAGTGTGAAGGTAATGGTCATTTCTACGTACCGGGCAACCTAGGCTCCACTCTAGGGCGTTGTTCCACCAGATCCAATAGTAAGGGCCTTAGAAGTCAACGCCCGAAGCATAAAATACAAAATAAGTACAACAGTTTTTCCATCGTATGAAACGAATAATTGCAACCAGTGTGAAAGTTATGGTCATTTCTACGTTCCTGTCAACCTAGGCTTGGCTCTAGGGCGTAGCTCCACCAGATCGAATAGCTAGGGCCTTAGAAGTCAACGCCCGAAGCATAAAATACAATAAAGATACAACAGTTTTTCCATCGTATAACAGGAATAATTGCAACCAGAGTGAAGGTGACGGTCATTTCTACGTTCCGGGCAACCTAGGCTTCACTCTAGGGCGTTGTTCCACCAGATCGTTTAGTTAGGGCCTAAGAAGTCAACGCCTGATGCATAAAATACAATATAAATACAACAGTTTTTCCGTCGTATAAAACGAATTATTGAAACCAGTGTGAAAGTAATGATCATTTCTACGTTCCGGGCATCCTAGACTTAACTCTGAGGCATTCCTCCACCAGATCGAATACGTAGGGCCTTAGAAGTCAACGCCAGAAGCATAAAGTACAATCAAAATCCAACAGTTTGTCCATCGTATAACAGGAATAATTGCAACAAGAGTGAAGGTAACGGTCATTTCTACGTTCCTGGCATCCTAGACTTAACTCTGAGGCATTGCTCCACCAGATCGAATACATAGGGCCTTAGAAGTCAACGCCAGAAGTATAAAGTACAATCAAAATCCAACAGTTTGTCCATCGTATAGCATAAGTAATTGCAACCAGAGTGAAAGTAATGGTCATTTCTACGTTTCGGGTAACCTAGGTTTCACTCTAGTGCGTTGCTCCACAAGATCGAATAGCTAGGGCCTTAGAAGCCAACACCCGAAACATAAAATACAATAAAATACAACAGTTTTTCCTTCGTATAACAGGAATAATTGCATCAAATGTGAAAGTGATGTTCAGTTCCACGTTCCGGCAACCTGGGCTTCACTCTAGGGCGTTGGTCCACCAGATCCAATAGTTAGGGCCTAAGAAGTCAACGCCAGAAGCACCAAATACAAAATAAATACATCAGTTTTACCATCGTATAAAACGAATAAGTGCAACCAGTGTGAATGTGATGTTCATTTCTACGTTCCGGGCAACCTAGGCTTCACTCTAGTGCGTTGCTCCACCAGATCAAATAGTTAGGGCCTAAGAAGTCAACGCCAGAAACATAAAACACAATATAAATGCAACAGCCTTTCCATCGTATATAATGTATATTTGCAAACAGTGCGAAAGCAATGGTCATTTCTACGTTCCGGGCAACCTAGCCTTCACTCTGGGGCGTTGTTCCACCAGATCGAATAGTTAGGACCTATGAAGTCTGCGCCAGAAGCATAAAATGCAATATAAATACAACAGTTTTTCCATCGTATAACAGGAATAAAGCAAACAGTGTGAAAGGTATGGTCATTTCTGCGTTCCGGGCAACCTAGGCTTCACTCTAGGGTGTTGCTCCACAACATCGAATAGATACGGTCTTAGAACTCACTGCCAGAAGCATAAGATACAATATAAATACAACAGTTTTTCCATCGTATAAAACGAATAATTGTTACCAGTATGAAAATTATGGTAATTTCTACATTCCGGGCAACCGAGGCTTCACCCTAGGGCATTGCTCCACCAGATCCAATAGTTAGGGCCTTAGAAGTCAACGCCCGAAGCATAAAATACAATAAAGATACAACAGTTTTTCCATCGTTTAACAGGAATAATTGCAACCAGAGTGATGGTGATGGTCATTTCTACATTCCGGGCAACCTAGGCGTCACCCTAGGGCGTTGCTCCAACAGATCGAATAGCAAGGGCCTTAGAAGTCAACGCCAGAAGCATAAAGTACAATCAAAATCCAACAGTTTGTCCATCGTATAAATCGAATAATTGCAACCAGTGTGAATGTAATGTTCATTTCTACGTTCCGGGCAACCTAGGCTTCACTGTAGGGCGTTGTTCCACCAGATCCAATACGTAGGGCCTTAGAAGTCAACGCCAGAAGCACAAAGTACAATCAAAATCCAACCGTTTGTCCACCGTATAGCATAAGTAATTGCAACAAGACTGAAGGTAACGGTCATTTCGACGTTTCGGGCAACCTAGGCTTCACTCTAGTGCGTTGCTCCACAAGATCGAATAGCTAGGGCCTTAGAAGCCAACGACCGAAACATAAAATACAATAAAAATACAACAGTTTTTCCTTCGTATAACAGGAATAATTGCATCATATGTGAAAGTAATGGTCAGTTCCACGTTCCGGCAACCTGGACTTCACTCTAGGGCGTTGGTCCACCAGATCCAATAGTTAGGGCCTAAGAAGTCAACACCAGACGCATAAAACACAATAAAAACGCAACAGTTTTTTCATCGTATAACACGGACAATTCCAACCAGTGTGAAAGATATGGTCATTTCAACGTTCCGGGCAACCTAGGCTTCACACTTGGGCGTTTGTTCACCGCATCCAATAGTTAGTGCCTAAGAAGTCAACGCCAGAAGCACCAAATACAAAATAGATACAACAGTTTTTCCATCGTATAAAACGAATAATTGCAACCAGTTTGAAAGTTATGGCCATTTCTACGTTCCGGGCAACCTAGGCTTTGCTCTAGGGCGTTGCTCCACCACATCGAATAGTTAGGGCCTTGGAAGTCAACTCCAGAATCATAAAATACAAAACAAATGCAACAGTTCTTCCATCGTATAAAACGAATAATTGCAACCCGTGTGAAAGTTATGGACATTTCTACGTTCCGGGCAACCTAGGCACCAGTCTCGGGCGTTGCTCCACCATATACAATAGTTAGGGCCTTAGAAGTCAACGCCCGAAGCATAAAATACAATGAAAATGCAACGGCTTTTCCATCGTATAACACGAATAGTTGCAACCCGTGTGAAAGTGATAGTCATTTCTACGTTCCGGGCAACCCAGGCTTCACTCTAGGGCGTTGCTCCACCAGATCGAGTAGCTAGGGCCTTAGAAGTCTACGCCCGGAGCATAAAATACAATAAAAATACAACTGTTTTTCCATCGCATAAAATGAATAATTGCATTCAGTGTGAGGGTAATGGTCATTTCTACGTTCCGGGCAACCTAGGCTTCGCTCTAGGGCGTTGCTTCACCAGATCGAATAGTTAGGGCCTAGGAAGTCAACGCCAGAAGCATAAAACAGTATATAAATACGACAGCCGTTCCATCGTATAAAACGAACAATTGCAGCCAATGTGAAAGTGATAGTCATTTCTACGCTCCGGGCAGCCTAGGCTTCACGCTAGGGCGTTGTTCCACAACATCGAATTGTTACGGCCTTGGAAGTCAACGCCAGAATCATAAAATACAAAACAGATACAACAGTTTTTCCATCGTATGAAACGAATAATTGCAATCGGTGTGAAGGTAATGGTCATTTCGACGTTCCGGGCAACCTAGGCTTCACTCTAGGGCGTTCCTCCACCAGATCGAATTGTTAGGGCCTTGGAAGTCAACGCCAGAATCATAAAATACAAAACAAATGCAACAGTTCTTCCATCGTATAAAACGAATAATTGCAACCCCTGTGAAAGTTATGGTCATTTCTACGTTCCGGGCAACCCAGGCTTCACTCTAGGGTGTTGCTCGACCAGATCGAATAGCTAGGGCTTTAGAAGTCTACGCCCGGGGCATAAAATACAATAAAAATACAACTGTTTTTCCATCGCATAAAATGAATAATTGCAATCAGTGTGAAGGTAATGGTCATTTCTACGTTCCGGGCAACCTAGGCTTCGTTCTAGGGCGTTGCTCGACCAGATCGAATGGCTAGGGCCTTAGAGGTCAACGCCAGAAGCGTAAAATACAAAATAAATGCAACAGTTCTTCCATCGTATAACTGGAGAAATTGCAACCAGTGTGAAAGTGATGGTCATTCCCACGTTCCGGGAAACCTAGGCTTCACTCTAGGGCGTTGCACCACCAGATCGAATAGCTAGGGATTTAGAATTCAACGCCAGAAGAAAAAAATACAATAAAAACACAACAGTCTTTCCATCGTATAACAGGAATAACTGGAACCAGTGTGAAAGTACTGATCATTTCTACGTTCCGCGCAACCTAGGCTTCACTCTAGGGAGTTGCTCCACCACATCGAAGGGCTACGGCCTTAGAAGTCAACGCCAGAAGCATAAAATACAATATAAATACAACAGTTTTTCCATCGTATAAAACGAATAATTGCAACAAGTGTGAAAGCTATGGTCATTTCTACGTTCCGGGCAACTTAGGCTTGACTCTAGGGCGTTGCTCCACCAGATCGAATAGTTAGGGCCTTAGAAGTCACCGCCCGAAGCATAAAATAGAGAATAAATACAACAGTTTTTCCAACGTATAAAACGAATAATTGCATCCAGTGTGAAAGTAATGGCCATATCTACGTTCGGGGCAACCTAGGCTTCGCTCTAGGGCGTTGCTCCACCAGATCGAAGAGTTAGGGCCTTAGAAGTCAACGCCCGAAGCATAAAATACAATAAAGGTACAACAGTTTTTCCATCGCATAACAGGAGTAATTGCAACCAGTGTGAAAGTGATGGTCATTTCTACGTTCCGGGCAACCTAGGCTTCACTCTAGGGCGTAGCTCCACCAGATGGAATAGTTAGGTCCTTAGAAGACAGCGCCCGAAGCATAAAATACAATGAAAATGCACCAGTTTTTGCATCGTATAATATGAATAATTGCAAACAGTGTGAAAGTAATGGTCATTTCTACGTTCCGTGCAACCTAGGCTTCACTCTAGGGCGTTTGTCCACCAGATCGAATAGTTAGGGCCTAAGAAGTCAACGCGACAAGCATAAAATACAATAAAAATACAACAGTTCTTCCATCGTATAACAGGAATAATTGCAACCAGTGTGAGGGTAACGGTCATTTCTTCGTTCAGGGCAACCTAGGCTTCACTGTAGGGCGTTGCTCCAACAGATGGAATAGTTAGGTCCTTAGAAGTCAACGCCCGAAGCATATAATACAATAAAAATACAACAGTTTTTCCATCGTATAACAGGAATAACTGCAACCAGTGTGAAGGTAATGGTCATTTCTACGTACCGGGCAACCTAGGCTCCACTCTAGGGCGTTGTTCCACCAGATCCAATAGTAAGGGCCTTAGAAGTCAACGCCCGAAGCATAAAATACAAAATAAGTACAACAGTTTTTCCATCGTATGAAACGAATAATTGCAACCAGTGTGAAAGTTATGGTCATTTCTACGTTCCTGTCAACCTAGGCTTGGCTCTAGGGCGTAGCTCCACCAGATCGAATAGCTAGGGCCTTAGAAGTCAACGCCCGAAGCATAAAATACAATAAAGATACAACAGTTTTTCCATCGTATAACAGGAATAATTGCAACCAGAGTGAAGGTGACGGTCATTTCTACGTTCCGGGCAACCTAGGCTTCACTCTAGGGCGTTGTTCCACCAGATCGTTTAGTTAGGGCCTAAGAAGTCAACGCCTGATGCATAAAATACAATATAAATACAACAGTTTTTCCGTCGTATAAAACGAATTATTGAAACCAGTGTGAAAGTAATGATCATTTCTACGTTCCGGGCATCCTAGACTTAACTCTGAGGCATTCCTCCACCAGATCGAATACGTAGGGCCTTAGAAGTCAACGCCAGAAGCATAAAGTACAATCAAAATCCAACAGTTTGTCCATCGTATAACAGGAATAATTGCAACAAGAGTGAAGGTAACGGTCATTTCTACGTTCCTGGCATCCTAGACTTAACTCTGAGGCATTGCTCCACCAGATCGAATACATAGGGCCTTAGAAGTCAACGCCAGAAGTATAAAGTACAATCAAAATCCAACAGTTTGTCCATCGTATAGCATAAGTAATTGCAACCAGAGTGAAAGTAATGGTCATTTCTACGTTTCGGGTAACCTAGGTTTCACTCTAGTGCGTTGCTCCACAAGATCGAATAGCTAGGGCCTTAGAAGCCAACACCCGAAACATAAAATACAATAAAATACAACAGTTTTTCCTTCGTATAACAGGAATAATTGCATCAAATGTGAAAGTGATGTTCAGTTCCACGTTCCGGCAACCTGGGCTTCACTCTAGGGCGTTGGTCCACCAGATCCAATAGTTAGGGCCTAAGAAGTCAACGCCAGAAGCACCAAATACAAAATAAATACATCAGTTTTACCATCGTATAAAACGAATAAGTGCAACCAGTGTGAATGTGATGTTCATTTCTACGTTCCGGGCAACCTAGGCTTCACTCTAGTGCGTTGCTCCACCAGATCAAATAGTTAGGGCCTAAGAAGTCAACGCCAGAAACATAAAACACAATATAAATGCAACAGCCTTTCCATCGTATATAATGTATATTTGCAAACAGTGCGAAAGCAATGGTCATTTCTACGTTCCGGGCAACCTAGCCTTCACTCTGGGGCGTTGTTCCACCAGATCGAATAGTTAGGACCTATGAAGTCTGCGCCAGAAGCATAAAATGCAATATAAATACAACAGTTTTTCCATCGTATAACAGGAATAAAGCAAACAGTGTGAAAGGTATGGTCATTTCTGCGTTCCGGGCAACCTAGGCTTCACTCTAGGGTGTTGCTCCACAACATCGAATAGATACGGTCTTAGAACTCACCGCCAGAAGCGTAAGATACAATATAAATACAACAGTTTTTCCATCGTATAAAACGAATAATTGTTACCAGTATGAAAATTATGGTAATTTCTACATTCCGGGCAACCGAGGCTTCACCCTAGGGCATTGCTCCACCAGATCCAATAGTTAGGGCCTTAGAAGTCAACGCCCGAAGCATAAAATACAATAAAGATACAACAGTTTTTCCATCGTTTAACAGGAATAATTGCAACCAGAGTGATGGTGATGGTCATTTCTACATTCCGGGCAACCTAGGCGTCACCCTAGGGCATTGCTCCAACAGATCGAATAGCAAGGGCCTTAGAGGTCAACGGCAGAAGCATAAAGTACAATCAAAATCCAACAGTTTGTCCATCGTATAAATCGAATAATTGCAACCAGTGTGAATGTAATGTTCATTTCTACGTTCCGGGCAACCTAGGCTTCACTCTAGGGCGTTGTTCCACCAGATCGAATAGTTAGGGCCTCATACGTCAACGCCAGAAGCATAAAATGCAATATAAATACAACAGTTTTTCCATCGTATAACAGGAATAAAGCAAACAGTGTGAAAGGTATGGTCATTTCTGCGTTCCGGGCAACCTAGGCTTCACTCTAGGGTGTTGCTCCACAACATCGAATAGATACGGTCTTAGAACTCACTGCCAGAAGCATAAGATACAATATAAATACAACAGTTTTTCCATCGTATAAAACGAATAATTGTTACCAGTATGAAAATTATGGTAATTTCTACATTCCGGGCAACCGAGGCTTCACCCTAGGGCATTGCTCCACCAGATCCAATAGTTAGGGCCTTAGAAGTCAACGCCCGAAGCATAAAATACAATAAAGATACAACAGTTTTTCCATCGTTTAACAGGAATAATTGCAACCAGAGTGATGGTGATGGTCATTTCTACATTCCGGGCAACCTAGGCGTCACCCTAGGGCGTTGCTCCAACAGATCGAATAGCAAGGGCCTTAGAAGTCAACGCCAGAAGCATAAAGTACAATCAAAATCCAACAGTTTGTCCATCGTATAAATCGAATAATTGCAACCAGTGTGAATGTAATGTTCATTTCTACGTTCCGGGCAACCTAGGCTTCACTCTAGGGCGTTGTTCCACCAGATCCAATACGTAGGGCCTTAGAAGTCAACGCCAGAAGCACAAAGTACAATCAAAATCCAACCGTTTGTCCACCGTATAGCATAAGTAATTGCAACAAGACTGAAGGTAACGGTCATTTCGACGTTTCGGGCAACCTAGGCTTCACTCTAGTGCGTTGCTCCACAAGATCGAATAGCTAGGGCCTTAGAAGCCAACGACCGAAACATAAAATACAATAAAAATACAACAGTTTTTCCTTCGTATAACAGGAATAATTGCATCATATGTGAAAGTAATGGTCAGTTCCACGTTCCGGCAACCTGGACTTCACTCTAGGGCGTTGGTCCACCAGATCCAATAGTTAGGGCCTAAGAAGTCAACACCAGACGCATAAAACACAATAAAAACGCAACAGTTTTTTCATCGTATAACACGGACAATTCCAACCAGTGTGAAAGATATGGTCATTTCAACGTTCCGGGCAACCTAGGCTTCACACTTGGGCGTTTGTTCACCGCATCCAATAGTTAGTGCCTAAGAAGTCAACGCCAGAAGCACCAAATACAAAATAGATACAACAGTTTTTCCATCGTATAAAACGAATAATTGCAACCAGTTTGAAAGTTATGGCCATTTCTACGTTCCGGGCAACCTAGGCTTTGCTCTAGGGCGTTGCTCCACCACATCGAATAGTTAGGGCCTTGGAAGTCAACTCCAGAATCATAAAATACAAAACAAATGCAACAGTTCTTCCATCGTATAAAACGAATAATTGCAACCCGTGTGAAAGTTATGGACATTTCTACGTTCCGGGCAACCTAGGCACCAGTCTCGGGCGTTGCTCCACCATATACAATAGTTAGGGCCTTAGAAGTCAACGCCCGAAGCATAAAATACAATGAAAATGCAACGGCTTTTCCATCGTATAACACGAATAGTTGCAACCCGTGTGAAAGTGATAGTCATTTCTACGTTCCGGGCAACCCAGGCTTCACTCTAGGGCGTTGCTCCACCAGATCGAGTAGCTAGGGCCTTAGAAGTCTACGCCCGGAGCATAAAATACAATAAAAATACAACTGTTTTTCCATCGCATAAAATGAATAATTGCATTCAGTGTGAGGGTAATGGTCATTTCTACGTTCCGGGCAACCTAGGCTTCGCTCTAGGGCGTTGCTTCACCAGATCGAATAGTTAGGGCCTAGGAAGTCAACGCCAGAAGCATAAAACAGTATATAAATACGACAGCCGTTCCATCGTATAAAACGAACAATTGCAGCCAATGTGAAAGTGATAGTCATTTCTACGCTCCGGGCAGCCTAGGCTTCACGCTAGGGCGTTGTTCCACAACATTGAATTGTTACGGCCTTGGAAGTCAACGCCAGAATCATAAAATACAAAACAGATACAACAGTTTTTCCATCGTATGAAACGAATAATTGCAATCGGTGTGAAGGTAATGGTCATTTCGACGTTCCAGGCAACCTAGGCTTCACTCTAGGGCGTTCCTCCACCAGATCGAATTGTTAGGGCCTTGGAAGTCAACGCCAGAATCATAAAATACAAAACAAATGCAACAGTTCTTCCATCGTATAAAACGAATAATTGCAACCCCTGTGAAAGTTATGGTCATTTCTACGATCCGGGCATCCTAGGCTCCAGTCTCGGGCGTTGCTCCACCATATAGAATAGTTAGGGCCTTAGAAGTCAACGCCCGAAGCATAAAACACAATGAAAATGCAACGGTTTTTCCATCGTATAACACGAATAGTTGCAACCCGTGTGAAAGTGATAGTCATTTCTACGTTCCGGGCAACCCAGGCTTCACTCTAGGGTGTTGCTCGACCAGATCGAATAGCTAGGGCTTTAGAAGTCTACGCCCGGAGCATAAAATACAATAAAAATACAACTGTTTTTCCATCGCATAAAATGAATAATTGCAATCAGTGTGAAGGTAATGGTCATTTCTACGTTCCGGGCAACCTAGGCTTCGTTCTAGGGCGTTGCTCGACCAGATCGAATGGCTAGGGCCTTAGAGGTCAACGCCAGAAGCGTAAAATACAAAATAAATGCAACAGTTCTTCCATCGTATAACTGGAGAAATTGCAACCAGTGTGAAAGTGATGGTCATTCCCACGTTCCGGGAAACCTAGGCTTCACTCTAGGGCGTTGCACCACCAGATCGAATAGCTAGGGATTTAGAATTCAACGCCAGAAGAAAAAAATACAATAAAAACACAACAGTCTTTCCATCGTATAACAGGAATAACTGGAACCAGTGTGAAAGTACTGATCATTTCTACGTTCCGCGCAACCTAGGCTTCACTCTAGGGAGTTGCTCCACCACATCGAAGAGCTACGGCCTTAGAAGTCAACGCCAGAAGCATAAAATACAATATAAATACAACAGTTTTTCCATCGTATAAAATGAATGATTGCAAACAGTGTGGAAGTAATGGCCATTTTTACGTTCCGGGCAACCTAGGCTTCACTCTAGGACGTTGCTCCACCAGATCGAACAGTTTGGGCCTTAGAAGTCAACGACCGAAGCATAAAATACAATAAAGATACAACAGTTTTTCCATCGTATAACAGGAGTAATTGCAACCAGTGTGAAAGTGATGGTCATTTCTACATTCTGGGCGACCTAGGTTTCGCCCTTGGGCGTTGCTCCACCAGATCGGATTGTTAGGGCCTTAGAAGTCAACGCCAGAAGCGTAAAATACATAACCGATGCAACAGTTTTTCCATCGTATAATGCGAATAATTGCAACCGGTGTGAAATTTATGGTCATTTCTACGTTCCGGGAATCCTAGGCTTCACTCTAGGGCGTTGCTCCACCAGATCGAATGGCTAGGGCCTTAGAAGTCAACGCCCGAAGCATAAAATACAATAAAAATGCTACAGCCTTTCCATCGTATAACACGAATAAAGGCAACCAGTATGAAAGTGGTAGTCATTTCTACGTCCTGGGCCACCTAGGCTTCGCTCTAGGGCGTTGCTCCACCAGATCGAATAGTTAGGGTCTAAGAAGTCAAAGCCAGAAGCATAAAACAGAATATAAATACAACAGATGTTACATCGTACAAAACGAATAATTGCAACCAATGTGAAAGTGATAGTCATTTCTACGTTCTGGGCTACCTAGGCTTCACTATAGGGCGTTGATCCACCAGATCGTATAGCTAGGGCCTAAGAAGTCAACGCCAGAAGCATAACACACAATATAAATACAGCAGTTATTCCATCGTATAAAACGAATAATTGCATCCAGAGTGAAAGTGATAGTCATTTCTACGCTCCGGGCAACCTAGGCTTCAGTCTAGGGCGTTGCTCCACCAGATCGAATAGCTAGGGGCTTAGAATTCAACGCCAGAAGCATAAAATACTATATAAATACAACAGCTTTTCCATCGTATAAAACGAATAATTGCAACCAGTGTGAAAGTTATGGTCATTTCTACATTCCGGGCAACCTAGGCTTCACTCTAGGGCGTTGCTCCATCTGATCGAATATCTAGGGCCTTAGAAGTCTACGCCCTGAGCATAAAAAGCAAAATAAATACAACAGCCTTTCCATCGTATAAAACGAATAATTGCAACCGGTGTGAAAGTTATGGTCACTTCTACGTTCCGTGCAACCTAGGCTTCACTCTAGGGCGTTGCTCCGCCAGATCGATTAGCTACGGACTTAGAAGTCAACTCCAGAAGCATAAGATACAATATAAATGCAACAGTTTTTCCACCGTATAAAACAAATAATTGCATCCAGCGTGAAAGTGATGGACATTTCTACGTTCCGGGCAACCTAGGGTTCACTCTAGGGCGTTGCACCACCAGATCGAGTAGCTAGGAATTTAGAAGTCAATGCCCGAAGCATAAAATACAATAAAGATACAACAGTTTTTCCATCGTATAAGAGGAGTAATTGCAACCAGTGTGAAAGTGGTGGTCATTTCTACGTTCCGGGCAACCTAGGCTTCACTCTAGGTCGTTGTTCCACCACATCGAATTGTTAGGGCCTTGGAAGTCAACGCCAGAAGCGTAAAATACAAAACAAATGCAACAGTTTTTCCTTCGTCTTATACGAATAATTGCAACCGGTGTGAAGGTTATGCTTATTTCCACGTTCCGGGCAACCTAGACTTCACTCTAGGGCGTTGTTCGACCAGATGGAATAGATAGGGCCATAGAAGTCAACGCCCGAAGCATAAAATACAATATAAATACAACAGTTTTTCCATCGTATAACAGGAAAATTGCATCCAGTGTGAAAGTAATGGTCATTTCTACGTTCCGGGCAACCTAGGCTTCACTCTAGGGCGTTGCTCCACCAGATCGAATAGTTAGGGCCTAAGAAGTCAACGCCAGGAGCATAATACACAATATAAATACAACAGCTTTTCCATCGTATAAAACTAATAATTGCAACCAGTGTGAAAGCTATGGTCATTTCCACTTTCCGGGCAACCTAGGCTTCACTCTAGGGCGTTGCACCACCAGATCGAATAGTTAGGGCCTTAGAAGTCAACGCACGAAGCATAAAATACAATAAGAATGCAACAGTTTTTCCATCGTATAAAACGAATAATTGGATCCAGTGTGAAAGTAATTGCCATTTCTACGCTCCGGGCAACCTAGGCTCAACTGTAGGGCGTTGCTCCACCAGATCGCATAGTTAGGGACATAGAATTTAACGCCAGAAGCATGAAATACAAAATAAATAGAACAGTTTTTCCATTGTGTAGAACGAATATTTGCAAACAGTGCAAAAGTTATGGTCATTTCTACGTTCCGGGCAACCTTGGCTTAACTCCAGGGCGTTGCTCCACCAGATCGAATAGTTAGGGACTTTGAATACAACGCCAGAAGCATAAAATACAATAAAAATGCAACAGTTTTTCCATTGTATAACAGGAATAACTGCAACCAGTGTGAAAGTACTGGTCACTTCTACGTTCCGGGTAGCCTAGGCTTCACT
Organism: Calliopsis andreniformis; assembly: GCF_051401765.1. Taxonomy (NCBI): domain Eukaryota; kingdom Metazoa; phylum Arthropoda; class Insecta; order Hymenoptera; family Andrenidae; genus Calliopsis; species Calliopsis andreniformis. Next base: position 24,235,877 of record NW_027480422.1, read on the forward strand.
CCAGGGCGTTGCTCCACCAGATCGAATAGCTAGGGACTTAGAATCCAACGCCAGAAGAATAAAATACAACATAAGTATAACAGTTTTTCCATCGTATAAAATGTATAATTGCAAGCAGTGTGAAGGTAATGGTCATTTCTACGTTCCGGGCAACCTAGGCTTTACACTAGAGAATTGCTCCACCAGATAGAATAGCTGGGGACTTAGAATTCAACGCCATAAGCATAAAATACAAAATAAATACAACAGCTTTTCCATCGTATATAATGTATATTTGCAAACAGTCTGAAAGTAAAGGTCATTTCTACGTTCCGGGCAACCTGGGCTTAACTGTAGGGCGTTGCTCCACCAGATCGAATAGTTAGGGACTTTGAATACAACGCCAGAAGCATAAAATACAGTAAAAATGCAACAGTTTTTAAATTGTATAGCAGGAGTAACTGCAACCAGTGTGAAAGTACTGGTCATTTTTACGTTCCGGGTAGCCTAGGCTTCACTCTAGGGCGTTGCTCCACCAGATCGAGTAGCTAGGGACTTAGAATTCAACGCCAGAAGAATAAAATACAACTTAAGTACAACAGTTTTACCATCGTATTAAATGAATAATCGCAAACAGTTTGAAGGTAATGGTCACTTCCACGTTCCGGGCAGCCTAGTCTTAACTGTAGGGCGTTGCTCGACCAGATCGCATAGTTAGGGACTTAGAATTCAACGCAAGAAACATAAAATACAATATTAATACAACAGCTTTTCCATCGTATATAATGTATATTTGCAAACAGTGTGAAAGTAAAGGTCATTTCTACGTTCCGGGCAACCTAGGCTTCACTGTAGGGCGTTGTTCCACCAGATCGAATAGTTAGGGCCTAAGAAGTCAACGCCAGAAGAATCAAATACAACTTAAGTACAACAGCTTTACCATCGTATAAAATGAATAATCGCAAGCAGTGTGAAGGTAATGGTCACTTCCACGTTCCGGACAAGCTAGACTTCACTCTAGGGCGTTGGTCTACCAGATCGAATAGTTAGGGCCTAAGAAGTCAACGCCAGAAGCATAAAATACAATATAAGTACAACAGTTTTTCCCTTGTATAACAGGAATAATTGCAACCAGTGTGAAAGCTATGGTCATTTCTACGTTCCGGGCAACCTAGGCTCCACTCTAGGGCGTTGCTCCACCACATCGAATAGTTAGGGCCTTAGAAGTCAACGCCAGAAGCATAAAATACGATATATGTACAACAGTCTTTCCATCGTATAGAATAAATAATTGCAACCAGTGCGCAAGTAATGGTCATTTCTACGTTCCGAGCAACCTAGGTTTCGCTCTATGGCGTTGCTCCACCACATCGAATAGTTAGGGCCTTAGAAGTCAATGCCAGAAGCATAAAATACAATATAAATACAACAGTTTTTTCATCGTATAACAGGAATAATTGCAACAAGCCTGAAGGTAATGGTCATTTCTACGTTCCGGGCAACCTAGGCTTCACTCTAGAGCATTGCTCCACCAGATCGAATAGTTAGGGCCTAAGAAGACAACGCCAGAAGCATAAAATACAATATAAGTACGACAGCTTTTCCATCGTATATAATGTATATTTGCAAACAGTGTGAAAGTAAAGGTCATTTCTACGTTCAGGGCAACCTAGGCTTAACTGTAGGGCGTCGCTCCAGCAGATCGAATAGTTAGGGCCTTAGAAGTCAACGCCCGAATCATGAAATACAAAATAAATAGAACAGTTTTTCCATTGTATAGAACGAATAATTGCAACCAGTGTGAACGTTATGGTCATTTCTACGTTGCGGGCAACCTTGGCTTAACTCCAGGGCGTTGCTCCACCAGATCGAATAGCTAGGGACTTTGAATACAACGCTAGAAGCATAAAATACAATAAAAATGCAACAGTTTTTCCATTGTATAACAGGAATAACTGCAACCAGTGTGAAAGTACTGGTCCTTTCTACGGTCCGGGTAACCTAGGCTTCACTCTAGAGCGTTGCTCCACTAGATTGAAAAGGTAGGGCCTAAGAGGTCAACGCCAGAAGCATAAAATACAATATAAAAACAACAGTGTTTCTCTTGTATAACAGGAATAATTGCAACCAGTGTGAAATCTATGGTCATTTCTACGTTCAGGGCAACCTAGGTTTCACTCTAGGGCGTTGCTCCACCACATCGAATAGTTAGGGCCTTAGAAGTCAAGGCCAGAAGCCTAAAATACAACCCAAGTACAACAGTTTTACCATCGTATAGAATGAATAATCGCAAACAGTGTGAAGGTAATGGCCATTACTACGTCCCGGGCAACCTAGGCTTCACTCTAGGGAGTTGCTCCACCAGACCGAATAGTCAGGGACTTACGAGTCAACGCCCGAAGCATAAAATACAAAATAAATAGAACAGTTTTTCCATTATATAGAACGAATAATTGCAACCAGTGTAACAGTTAATGTCATTTCTACGTTCCGGGCAACCTTGGCTTAACTCCTGGGCGTTGCTCCACCAGATCGAATAGTTAGGGACTTTGAATACAACGCCAGAAGCATAAAATACAATAAAAATGCAACAGCTTTTCCATCGTATATAATGTATATTTGCAAACAGTCTGAAAGTAAAGGTCATTTCTACGTTCCGGGCAACCTAGGCTTAACTGTAGGGCGTTTCTCCACCAGATCGAATAGTTAGGGACTTTGAATACAACGCCAGAAGCATAAAATACAATAAAAATGCAACAGTTTTTCCATTGTATAACAGGAGTAACTGCAACCAGTGTGAAAGTACTGGTCATTTTTACGTTCCGGGTAGCCTAGGCTTCACTCTAGGGCGTTGCTCCACCAGATCGAATAGCTAGGGACTTAGAATTCAACGCCAGAAGAATAAAATACATCTTAAGTACAACAGTTTTACCATCGTATTAAATGAATAATCGCAAACAGTTTGAAGGTAATGGTCACTTCCACGTTCCGGGCAGCCTAGACTTAACTGTAGGGCGTTGCTCCACCAGATCGCATAGTTAGGGACTTAGAATTCAACGCAAGAAACATAAAATACAATAAAAATGCAAAAGTTTTTCCGTCGAATAACAGGAATAACTGCAACCAGTGTGAAAGTACTGGTCATTTCTACGTTCCGGGCAACCTAGGCTTAACTGTAGGGCGTTTCTCCACCAGATCGAATAGTTAGGGACTTTGAATACAACGCCAGAAGCATAAAATACAATAAAAATGCAACAGTTTTTCCATTGTATAACAGGAGTAACTGCAACCAGTGTGAAAGTACTGGTCATTTTTACGTTCCGGGTAGCCTAGGCTTCACTCTAGGGCGTTGCTCCACCAGATCGAATAGCTAGGGACTTAGAATTCAACGCCAGAAGAATAAAATACAACTTAAGTACAACAGTTTTACCATCGTATTAAATGAATAATCGCAAACAGTTTGAAGGTAATGGTCACTTCCACGTTCCGGGCAGCCTAGGCTTAACTGTAGGGCGTTGCTCCACCAGATCGCATAGTTAGGGACTTAGAATTCAACGCAAGAAACATAAAATACAATAAAAATGCAAAAGTTTTTCCGTCGAATAACAGGAATAACTGCAACCAGTGTGAAAGTACTGGTCATTTCTACGTTCCGGGCCACCTAGGCTTCACTCTTGGGCGTTGCTCCATCACATCGAATAGTTACGGCCTTAGAAGTCAACTCCAGAAGCATAAAATACAATATAAATACAACAGCATTTCCATCGTATAAAATGATTGATTGCAAACAGTGTGAAAGTTATGGTCATTTCTACTTTCCGGGCATCCTAGGCTTAACTCTAGGGCATGTTCCACCAGATTGAGTAGTTATGGACTTTGAATTCAACGCCAGAAGCATAAAATACAATAAAAATGCAACTGCTTTTCAATCGTATAAAAGGAATAACTGCAACCAGTGTGAAAGTACTGGTCATTTCTACGTTCCGGGTAACCTAGGCTTCACCCTAGGGCGTTCCTCCACCAGATCGAGCAGCTAGGGAGTTAGAATTCATCGCCAGAAGAATAAAATACAACCTAAGTACAACAGTTTTTCCATTGTATAAAACGAATAATTGAAACCAGTGTGAAAGTTATGATCTTTTCTACGTTCCGCGCAACCTGGGCTTCACCTCAGGGCGTTGCTCCACCAGATCCAATAGTTAGGACCTAAGAAGTCGGCGCCAGGAGCATAAAATACAAAATAGATACAACATTTTTTTCATCGTATATAATGAATAATCGCAAACAGTGTGAAGGTAATGGTCATTTATACGTTCCGGGCAACCTAGGCTTCACTCTAGGGCGTTGCTACACCAGTTCGAATAGTCAGGGCCTTAGAAGTCAACGCCATAAGCATAAAATACGATATAAATACAACAGCTTTTCCAACGTATATAATGTACATTTGCAAACAGTCTGAAAGTAAAGGTCATTTCTACGTTCAGGGCAACCTAGGCTTAACTGTAGGGCGTTGCTCCACCAGATCGAATAGTTAGGGCCTTAGAAGTCAACGCCCGAAACATAAAATACAAAATAAATAGAACAGTTCTTCCATTGTATAAAACGAATAATTGAAACCAGTGTGAACGTTATGGTCATTTCTACGTTCCGGGCAACCTTGGCTTAACTCCTGGGCGTTGCTCCACCAGATCGAATAGTTAGGGACTTTGAATACAACGCCAGAAGCATAAAATACAATAAAAAGGCAACAGCTCTTCCATTGTATAACAGGAATAACTGCAACCAGTGTGAAAGTACCTGTGATTTCTATGTTCCGGGTAACCTAGGCTTCACTCTGGGGCGTTGCTCCACCAGATCGAATAGCTAGGGACTTAGAATTCAACGCCAGAAGAATCAAATACAACTTAAGTACAACAGCTTTACCATCGTATAAAATGAATAATCGCAAGCAGTGTGAAGGTAATGGTCACTTCCACGTTCCGGACAAGCTAGACTTCACTCTAGGGCGTTGCTCTACCAGATCGAATAGTTAGGGCCTAAGAAGTCAACGCCAGAAGCGTAAAATACAATATAAGTACAACAGTTTTTCCCTTGTATAACAGGAATAATTGCAACCAGTGTGAAAGCTATGGTCATTTCTACGTTCCGGGCAACCTAGGCTCCACTCTAGGGCGTTGCTCCACCACATCGAATAGTTAGGGCCTTAGAAGTCAACGCCAGAAGCATAAAATACGATATATGTACAACAGTCTTTCCATCGTATAGAATAAATAATTGCAACCAGTGCGCAAGTAATGGTCATTTCTACGTTCCGAGCAACCTAGGTTTCGCTCTATGGCGTTGCTCCACCAGATCGAATAGTTAGGGCCTTAGATGCCAACGCCCGAAGCATAAAATACAAAATAAATAGAACATTTCTTCCATTGTATAAAACGAATAATTGAAACCAGTGTGAATGTTATGGTCATTTCTACGTTCCGGGCAACCTTGGCTTAACTCCTGGGCGTTGCTCCACCAGATCGAATAGTTAGGGACTTAGAATTCAACACCAGAAGAATAAAATACAACATAAGTATAACAGTTTTTCCATCGTATAAAATGTATAATTGCAAGCAGTGTGAAGGTAATGGTCGTTTCTACGTTACGGGCAACCAAGGCTTTACACTAGAGAATTGCTCCACCAGATAGAATAGCTGGGGACTTAGAATTCAACGCCATAAGCATAAAATACAAAATAAATACAACAGCTTTTCCATCGTATATAATGTATATTTGCAAACAGTCTGAAAGTAAAGGTCATTTCTACGTTCCGGGCAACCTAGGCTTAACTGTAGGGCGTTGCTCCACGAGATCGAATAGTTAGGGACTCTGAATACAACGCCAGAAGCATGAAATACAATAAAAATGCAACAGTTTTTCCATTGTATAACAGGAGTAACTGCAACCAGTGTGAAAGTACTGGTCATTTTTACGTTCCGGGTAGCCTAGGCTTCACTCTAGGGCGTTGCTCCTCCAGATCGAATAGCTAGAGACTTAGAATTCAACGCCAGAAGAAAAAAATACAACTTAAGTACAACAGTTTTACCATCGTATTAAATGAATAATCGCAAACAGTTTGAAGGTAATGGTCACTTCCACGTTCCGGGCAGCCTAGGCTTAACTGTAGGGCGTTGCTCCACCAGATCGCATAGTTAGGGACTTAGAATTCAACGCAAGGAACATAAAATACAATAAAAATGCAAAAGTTTTTCCGTCGAATAACAGGAGTAACTGCAACCAGTGTGAAAGTACTGGTCATTTCAACGTTCCGGGCAACCTAGGCTTCACTCTAGGGCGTTGCTCCACCAGATCGAATAGTTAGGGCCTTAGAAGTCAACGCCCGAAGCATAAAATACAATAAAAATACAATAGCATTTTCATCGTATAAAATGAATAATTGCAATCAGTGTGATGGTAACGGTCATTTCTACGTTCCGGGCAACCTAGGCTTCGCTGTAGGGCGATGCTCCACCAGATTGAATAGTTAGGGCCTAAGAAGTAAACGCCAGAAGCATAACACAGAATATATATACAACAGCTGTTTCATCGTATAAAACGCATAATTGCATCCAATGTGAAAGTGATAGCCATTTCTACGTTCCGGGCAACCTAGGATTCAATCTAGGGCGTTGTTCCACCAGATCGAATAGCAAGGGCCTAAGAAGTCAGCGCCAGAAGCATAACATACAATATAAATACAACAGTGTTTCCATCGTATAAAACGAATAATTGCATCCAGTGTGAAAGTAATGGCCATTTCTACGTTCCGGGCAACCTAGGCTTCACTCTAGCGCGTTGCTCCACCAGATCGAATAGTTGGGGTCTTTGAAGTCATCGCCCGAAACATAAAATACAATGAAAATGCAACGGTTTTTCCATCGTATAACACGAATAATTGCAACCAGTGTAAAAGTGAGAGTCATTTCAACGTTCCGGGCAAGCTAGGCTTCACTGTAGGGTGTTGCTCCACCAGATCGGATAGCTAGGGCCATAGATGTCTACGCCCTGAGCATAAAATACAATAAAAATACAACTGTTTTTCCATCGTATAAAATGAATAAATGCAATCAGTGTGAAGGTAATGGTCATTTCTACGTTCCGTGCAACCTAGGCTTGACTCTAGTGCGTTGCTGCACCAGATCGAATAGTTAGGGCCTTAGAAGTCAACGCACGAAGCATAAAATACAATAAAGATACAACAGTTTTTCCATCGTGTAACTGGAATAATTGCAACCAGTGTGATAGTGATAGTCATTTCTACGTTCCGGGTAAGCTAGGCTTCACTCTAGGGCGTTTTCCCACCAGATCGAATAGTTAGGGCCTTAGAAGTCATCGCCCGAAGCATAAAATACAAAATAAATAGAACAGTTCTTCCATTGTATAAAGCGAATAATTGAAACGAGTGGGAATGTTATGGTCATTTCTACGTTCCGGGCAACCTTGGCTTAACTCCTGGGCGTTGCTCCACCAGTTCGAATAGTTAGGGACTTTGAAGTCAACACCAGAAGCATAAAACACAATATAAATACAACAGCTTTACCATCGTATTTAATGTATATTTGCAAACAGTCTGAAAGTAAAGGCCACTGCTACGTTCCGGGCAACCTAGGCTTAACTGTAGGGCGTTGCTCCACCAGATCGAATAGTTAGGGCCTTAGAAGTCAACGCCAGAAGCATAAAATACAAAATAGATACAACATTTTTTTCATCGTATATAATGTATATTTGCAAACAGTGTGAAAGTAAAGGCCATTTCTACGTTCTGGCCAACCTAGGCTTAGCTGTAGGGCGTTGCTCCACCAGGTCGCATAGTTAGGGACATAGAATTTAACGCCAGAATCATAAAATACAGTAAAGATGCAACAGTTATTCCATCGTATAACAGGAATAATTGCAACCAGTGTGAAGGTAATGGTCTTTTCTATGTTCCGGGCAACCTAGGCTTCAGTCTAGGGCGTCCTTCCACCAGATCGGATAGTTAGGGCCTAAGAAGTCAACGCCAGAAGCATCAAATACAATATAAATACAACAGCTTTACCATCGTATTTAATGTATGTTTGCAAACAGTGTGAAATTAAAGGTCACTTCTACGTTCCGGGCAACCTAGGCTTAACTGCAGGGCGCTGCTCCACCAGATCGAATAGTTAGGGCCTTAAAAGTCAACGCCCGAAGCATGAAATACAAAATAAATACAACAGATTTTCCATCGTATCAAATGAATAATCGCAAACAGTGTGAAGGTAATGGTCATTTATACGTTCCGGGCAACCTAGGCTTCACTCTAGGGCGTTGCTACACCAGATCGAATAGTCAGGGCCTTAGAAGTCAACGCCATAAGCATAAAATACGATATAAATACAACAGCTTTTCCATCGTATATAATGTACATTTGCAAACAGTCTGAAAGTAAAGGTCATTTCTACGTTCCGGGCAACCTAGGCTTAACTGTAGGGCGTTGCTCCACCAGATCGAATAGTTAGGGCCTTAGAAGTCAACGCCCGAAACATAAAATACAAAATAAATAGAACAGTTCTTCCATTGTATAAAACGAATAATTGAAACCAGTGTGAACGTTATGGTCATTTCTACGTTCCGGGCAACCTTGGCTTAACTCCTGGGCGTTGCTCCACCAGATCGAATAGTTAGGGACTTTGAATACAACGCCAGAAGCATAAAATACAATAAAAAGGCAACAGCTCTTCCATTGTATAACAGGAGTAACTGCAACCAGTGTGAAAGTATCTGTGATTTCTATGTTCCGGGTAACCTAGGCTTCACTCTAGGGCGTTGCTCCACCAGATCGAATAGCTAGGGACTTAGAATTCAACGCCAGAAGAATAAAATACAACTTAAGTACAACAGTTTTACCATCGTATTAAATGAATAATCGCAAACAGTTTGAAGGTAATGGTCACTTCCACGTTCCGGGCAGCCTAGACTTAACTGTAGGGCGTTGCTCCACCAGATCGCATAGTTAGGGACTTAGAATTCAACGCAAGAAACATAAAATACAATAAAAATGCAAAAGTTTTTCCGTCGAATAACAGGAATAACTGCAACCAGTGTGAAAGTACTGGTCATTTCTACGTTCCGGGCAACCTAGGCTTAACTGTAGGGCGTTTCTCCACCAGATCGAATAGTTAGGGACTTTGAATACAACGCCAGAAGCATAAAATACAATAAAAATGCAACAGTTTTTCCATTGTATAACAGGAGTAACTGCAACCAGTGTGAAAGCTATGGTCATTTCTACGTTCCGGGCAACCTAGGCTCCACTCTAGGGCGTTGCTCCACCACATCGAATAGTTAGGGCCTTAGAAGTCAACGCCAGAAGCATAAAATACGACATATGTACAACAGTCTTTCCATCGTATAGAATAAATAATTGCAACCAGTGCGCAAGTAATGGTCATTTCTACGTTCCGAGCAACCTAGGTTTCGCTCTATGGCGTTGCTCCACCACATCGAATAGTTAGGGCCTTAGAAGTCAATGCCAGAAGCATAAAATACAATATAAATACAACAGTTTTTTCATCGTATAACAGGAATAATTGCAACAAGCCTGAAGGTAATGGTCATTTCTACGTTCCGGGCAACCTAGGCTTCACTCTAGAGCATTGCTCCACCAGATCGAATAGTTAGGGCCTAAGAAGACAATGCCAGAAGCATAAAATACAATATAAATACAACAGCTTTTCCATCGTATATAATGTATATTTGCAAACAGTCTGAAAGTAAAGGTCATTTCTACGTTCCGGGCAACCTAGGCTTAACTGTAGGGCGTTGCTCCACCAGATCGAATAGTTAGGGCCTTAGATGCCAACGCCCGAAGCATAAAATACAAAATAAATAGAACATTTCTGCCATTGTATAAAACGAATAATTGAAACCAGTGTGAATGTTATGGTCATTTCTACGTTCCGGGCAACCTTGGCTTAACTCCTGGGCGTTGCTCCACCAGATCGAACAGTTAGGGACTTAGAATTCAACGCCAGAAGAATAAAATACAACATAAGTATAACAGTTTTTCCATCGTATAAAATGTATAATTGCAAGCAGTGTGAAGGTAATGGTCGTTTCTACGTTACGGGCAACCTAGGCTTTACACTAGAGAATTGCTCCACCAGATAGAATAGCTGGGGACTTAGAATTCAACGCCATAAGCATAAAATACAAAATAAATACAACAGCTTTTCCATCGTATATAATGTATATTTGCAAACAGTCTGAAAGTAAAGGTCATTTCTACGTTCCGGGCAACCTAGGCTTAACTGTAGGGCGTTGCTCCACGAGATCGAATAGTTAGGGACTCTGAATACAACGCCAGAAGCATGAAATACAATAAAAATGCAACAGTTTTTCCATTGTATAACAGGAGTAACTGCAACCAGTGTGAAAGTACTGGTCATTTTTACGTTCCGGGTAGCCTAGGCTTCACTCTAGGGCGTTGCTCCTCCAGATCGAATAGCTAGGGACATAGAATTCAACGACAGAAGAAAAAAATACAACTTAAGTACAACAGTTTTACCATCGTATTAAATGAATAATCGCAAACAGTTTGAAGGTAATGGTCACTTCCACGTTCCGGGCAGCCTAGGCTTAACTGTAGGGCGTTGCTCCACCAGATCGCATAGTTAGGGACTTAGAATTCAACGCAAGGAACATAAAATACAATAAAAATGCAAAAGTTTTTCCGTCGAATAACAGGAATAACTGCAACCAGTGTGAAAGTACTGGTCATTTCAACGTTCCGGGCAACCTAGGCTTCACTCTAGGGCGTTGCTCCACCAGATCGAATAGTTAGGGCCTTAGAAGTCAACGCCCGAAGCATAAAATACAATAAAAATACAATAGCATTTTCATCGTATAAAATGAATAATTGCAATCAGTGTGATGGTAACGGTCATTTCTACGTTCCGGGCAACCTAGGCTTCGCTGTAGGGCGATGCTCCACCAGATTGAATAGTTGGGGCCTAAGAAGTAAACGCCAGAAGCATAACACAGAATATATATACAACAGCTGTTTCATCGTATAAAACGCATAATTGCATCCAATGTGAAAGTGATAGCCATTTCTACGTTCCGGGCAACCTAGGATTCAATCTAGGGCGTTGTTCCACCAGATCGAATAGCAAGGGCCTAAGAAGTCAGCGCCAGAAGCATAACATACAATATAAATACAACAGTGTTTCCATAGTATAAAACGAATAATTGCATCCAGTGTGAAAGTAATGGCCATTTCTACGTTCCGGGCAACCTAGGCTTGACTCTAGTGCGTTGCTGCACCAGATCGAATAGTTAGGGCCTTAGAAGTCAACGCACGAAGCATAAAATACAATAAAGATACAACAGTTTTTCCATCGTGTAACTGGAATAATTGCAACCAGTGTGATAGTGATAGTCATTTCGACGTTCCGGGTAAGCTAGGCTTCAATCTAGGGCGTTTTCCCACCAGATCGAATAGTTAGGGCCTTAGAAGTCATCGCCCGAAGCATAAAATGCAAAATAAATAGAACAGTTCTTCCATTGTATAAAGCGAATAATTGAAACGAGTGGGAATGTTATGGTCATTTCTACGTTCCGGGCAACCTTGGCTTAACTCCTGGGCGTTGCTCCACCAGTTCGAATAGTTAGGGACTTTGAAGTCAACACCAGAAGCATAAAACACAATATAAATACAACAGCTTTACCATCGTATTTAATGTATATTTGCAAACAGTCTGAAAGTAAAGGCCACTGCTACGTTCCGGGCAACCTAGGCTTAACTGTAGGGCGTTGCTCCACCAGATCGAATAGTTAGGGCCTTAGAAGTCAACGCCAGAAGCATAAAATACAAAATAGATACAACATTTTTTTCATCGTATATAATGTATATTTGCAAACAGTGTGAAAGTAAAGGCCATTTCTACGTTCTGGCCAACCTAGGCTTAGCTGTAGGGCGTTGCTCCACCAGGTCGCATAGTTAGGGACATAGAATTTAACGCCAGAATCATAAAATACAGTAAAGATGCAACAGTTATTCCATCGTATAACAGGAATAATTGCAACCAGTGTGAAGGTAATGGTCTTTTCTATGTTCCGGGCAACCTAGGCTTCAGTCTAGGGCGTCCTTCCACCAGATCGGATAGTTAGGGCCTAAGAAGTCAACGCCAGAAGCATAAAATACACTATAAATACAACAGCTTTACCATCGTATTTAATGTATATTTGCAAACAGTGTGAAATTAAAGGTCACTTCTACGTTCCGGGCAACCTAGGCTTAACTGCAGGGCGCTGCTCCACCAGATCGAATAGTTAGGGCCTTAAAAGTCAACGCCCGAAGCATGAAATACAAAATAAATACAACAGATTTTCCATCGTATCAAATGAATAATCGCAAACAGTGTGAAGGTAATGGTCATTTATACGTTCCGGGCAACCTAGGCTTCACTCTAGGGCGTTGCTACACCAGATCGAATAGTCAGGGCCTTAGAAGTCAACGCCATAAGCATAAAATACGATATAAATACAACAGCTTTTCCATCGTATATAATGTACATTTGCAAACAGTCTGAAAGTAAAGGTCATTTCTACGTTCCGGGCAACCTAGGCTTAACTGTAGGGCGTTGCTCCACCAGATCGAATAGTTAGGGCCTTAGAAGTCAACGCCCGAAACATAAAATACAAAATAAATAGAACAGTTCTTCCATTGTATAAAACGAATAATTGAAACCAGTGTGAACGTTATGGTCATTTCTACGTTCCGGGCAACCTTGGCTTAACTCCTGGGCGTTGCTCCACCAGATCGAATAGTTAGGGACTTTGAATACAACGCCAGAAGCATAAAATACAATAAAAAGGCAACAGCTCTTCCATTGTATAACAGGAGTAACTGCAACCAGTGTGAAAGTATCTGTGATTTCTATGTTCCGGGTAACCTAGGCTTCACTCTAGGGCGTTGCTCCACCAGATCGAATAGCTAGGGACTTAGAATTCAACGCCAGAAGAATCAAATACAACTTAAGTACAGCAGCTTTACCATCGTATAAAATGAATAATCGCAAGCAGTGTGAAGGTAATGGTCACTTCCACGTTCCGGACAAGCTAGACTTCACTCTAGGGCGTTGCTCTACCAGATCGAATAGTTAGGGCCTAAGAAGTCAACGCCAGAAGCGTAAAATACAATATAAGTACAACAGTTTTTCCCTTGTATAACAGGAATAATTGCAACCAGTGTGAAAGCTATGGTCATTTCTACGTTCCGGGCAACCTAGGCTCCACTCTAGGGCGTTGCTCCACCACATCGAATAGTTAGGGCCTTAGAAGTCAACGCCAGAAGCATAAAATACGATATATGTACAACAGTCTTTCCATCGTATAGAATAAATAATTGCAACCAGTGCGCAAGTAATGGTCACTTCTACGTTCCGAGCAACCTAGGTTTCGCTCTATGGCGTTGCTCCAGCACATCGAATAGTTAGGGCCTTAGAAGTCAAAGCCAGAAGCATAAAATACAATATAAATACAACAGTTTTTTCATCGTATAACAGGAATAATTGCAACAAGCCTGAAGGTAATGGTCATTTCTACGTTCCGGGCAACCTAGGCTTCACTCTAGAGCATTGCTCCACCAGATCGAATAGTTAGGGCCTAAGAAGACAATGCCAGAAGCATATAATACAATATAAATACAACAGCTTTTCCATCGTATATAATGTATATTTGCAAACAGTCTGAAAGTAAAGGTCATTTCTACGTTCCGGGCAACCTAGGCTTAACTGTAGGGCGTTGCTCCACCAGATCGAATAGTTAGGGCCTTAGATGCCAACGCCCGAAGCATAAAATACAAAATAAATAGAACAGTTCTGCCATTGTATAAAACGAATAATTGAAACCAGTGTGAATGTTATGGTCATTTCTACGTTCCGGGCAACCTTGGCTTAACTCCTGGGCGTTGCTGCACCAGATCGAATAGTTAGGGACTTAGAATTCAACGCCAGAAGAATAAAATACAACATAAGTATAACAGTTTTTCCATCGTATAAAATGTATAATTGCAAGCAGTGTGAAGGTAATGGTCATTTCTACGTTACGGGCAACCTAGGCTTTACACTAGAGAATTGCTCCACCAGATAAAATAGCTGTGGACTTAGAATTCAACGCCATAAGCATAAAATACAAAATAAATACAACAGCTTTTCCATCGTATATAATGTATATTTGCAAACAGTCTGAAAGTAAAGGTCATTTCTACGTTCCGGGCAACCTAGGCTTAACTGTAGGGCGTTGCTCCACGAGATCGAATAGTTAGGGACTTTGAATACAACGCCAGAAGCATAAAATACAATAAAAATGCAACAGTTTTTCCATTGTATAACAGGAGTAACTGCAACCAGTGTGAAAGTACTGGTCATTTTTACGTTCCGGGTAGCCTAGGCTTCACTCTAGGGCGTTGCTCCTCCAGATCGAATAGCTAGGGACTTAGAATTCAACGCCAGAAGAAAAAAATACAACTTAAGTACAACAGTTTACCATCGTATTAAATGAATAATCGCAAACAGTTTGAAGGTAATGGTCACTTCCACGTTCCGGGCAGCCTAGGCTTAACTGTAGGGCGTTGCTCCACCAGATCGCATAGTTAGGGACTTAGAATTCAACGCAAGGAACATAAAATACAATAAAAATGCAAAAGTTTTTCAGTCGAATAACAGGAATAACTGCAACCAGTGTGAAAGTACTGGTCATTTCTACGTTCCGGGCAACCTAGGCTTCACTCTTGGGCGTTGCTCCATCACATCGAATAGTTACGGCCTTAGAAGTCAACTCCAGTAGCATAAAATACAATATAAATACAACAGCATTTCCATCGTATAAAATGATTGATTGGAGACAGTGTGAAAGTTATGGTCATTTCTACTTTCCGGGCATCCTAGACTTAACTCTAGGGCATGTTCCACCAGATTGAGTAGTTAGGGACTTTGAATTCAACGCCAGAATCATAAAATACAATAAAGATGCAACAGTTATTCCATCGTATAACAGGAATAATTGCAACCAGTGTGAAGGTAATGGTCTTTTCTATGTTCCGGGCAACCTAGGCTTCACTCTAGGGCGTCCTTCCGCCAGATCGGATAGTTAGGGCCTAAGAAGTCAACGCCAGAAGCATAAAATACAATATAAATACAACAGCTTTACCATCGTATTTAATGTATGTTTGCAAACAGTGTGAAATTAAAGGTCACTTCTACGTTCCGGGCAACCTAGGCTTAACTGTAGGGCGCTGCTCCACCAGATCGAATAGTTAGGGCCTTAGAAGTCAACGCCCGAAGCATGAAATACAAAATAAATACAACAGATTTTCCATCGTATCAAATGAATAATCGCAAACAGTGTGAAGGTAATGGTCATTTATACGTTCCGGGCAACCTAGGCTTCACTCCAGGGCGTTGCTACACCAGATCGAATAGTCAGGGCCTTAGAAGTCAACGCCATAAGCATAAAATACGATATAAATACAACAGCTTTTCCATCGTATATAATGTACATTTGCAAACAGTCTGAAAGTAAAGGTCATTTCTACGTTCCGGGCAACCTAGGCTTAACTGTAGGGCGTTGCTCCACCAGATCGAATAGTTAGGGCCTTAGAAGTCAACGCCCGAAACATAAAATACAAAATAAATAGAAAGGTTCTTCCATTGTATAAAACGAATAATTGAAACCAGTGTGAACGTTATGGTCATTTCTACGTTCCGGGCAACCTTGGCTTAACTCCTGGGCGTTGCTCCACCAGATCGAATAGTTAGGGACTTTGAATACAACGCCAGAAGCATAAAATACAATAAAAAGGCAACAGCTCTTCCATTGTATAACAGGAATAACTGCAACCAGTGTGAAAGTACTGGTGGTTTCTATGTTCCGGGCAACCTAGGCTTTACTCTAGAGAATTGCTCCACCAGATAGAATAGCTGGGGACTTAGAATTCAACGCCATAAGCATGAAATACAAAATAAATACAACAGCTTTTCCATCGTATATAATGTATATTTGCAAACAGTCTGAAAGTAAAGGTCATTTCTACGTTCCGGGCAACCTAGGCTTAACTGCAGGGCGTTGCTCCACCAGATCGAATAGTTAGGGACTTTGAATACAACGCCAGAAGCGTAAAATACAATAAAAATGGAACAGCTTTTCCAATGTAGAACAGGAATAACTGCAACCAGTATGAAAGCTATGGTCATTCCTACGTTCCAGGCAACCTAGGCTTCACTCTAGGGCGTTGCTCAACCATATCGAATAGCTACGGCCCTAGAAGACAACGCCATAACTATAAGATACAATATAAATACAACAGTCTTTCCATCGTATAAAACGGATAATTGCAACCAGTCTGATAGTTATGGTCATTTCTACGTGCCGGGCAACCTAGGCTTCACTCTAGAGCATTGCGCCACGAGATCGAATAGTTAGGGCCTAAGAAGACAACGCCAGAAGCATAAAATACAATATTAATACAACAGCTTTTCCATCGTATATAATGTATATTTGCAAACAGTGTGAAAGTAAAGGTCATTTCTACGTTCCGGGCAACCTAGGCTTAACTGTAGGGCTTCGCTCCACCAGATCCAATAGTTAGGGCCATAGAAGTTAACGCCCGAAGCATGAAATACAAAATAAATAGAACAGTTTTTCCATTGTATAGAACGAGTAATTGCAACCAGTGTAAAAGTTATGGCCATTTCTACGTTCCGGGCAACCTTGGCTTAACTCCAGGGCGTTGCTCCACCAGATCGAATAGTTAGGGACTTTGAATACAACGCCAGAAGCATAAAATACAATAAAAATGCAACAGCTTTTCCATCGTATATAATGTACATTTGCAAACAGTCTGAAAGTAAAGGTCATTTCTACTTTCCGGGCAACCTAGGCTTAACTCTAGGGCATGTTCCACCAGATTGACTAGTTAGGGACTTTGAATTCAACGCCAGAAGCATAAAATACAATAAAAATGCAACAGCTCTTCCATTGTATAACAGGAATAACTGCAACCAGTGAGAAAGCACTGGTCATTTCTACGTTCCGGGTAACCTAGGCTTCACTCCAGGGCGTTGCTCCACCAGATCGAACAGCTAGGGAGTTAGGATTCAACGCCAGAAGAATAAAATACAACCTAAGTACAACAGTTTTTCCATTGTATAAAACGAATAATTGAAACCAGTGTGAAAGTTATGATCTTTTCTACGTTCCGCGCAACCTGGGCTTCACCCCAGGGCGTTGCTCCACCAGATCCAATAGTTGGGACCTAAGAAGTCGGCGCCAGAAGCATAAAATACAAAATAGATACAACATTTTTTTCATCGTATATAATGTATATTTGCAAACAGTGTGAAAGTAAAGGCCATTTCTACGTTCTGGGCAACCTAGGCTTAACTGTAGGGCGTTGCTCCACCAGATCGCATAGTTAGGGACATAGAATTTAACGCCAGAATCATAAAATACAATAAAGATGCAACAGTTTTTCCATTGTATAGAACGAATAATTGCAACCAGTGTGAAAGTTATGGTCATTTTTACGTTTCGGGTAACCTAGGCTTCACTCTAGGGCGTTGCTCCACCAGATCGAATAGCTAGGGACTTAGAATTCAACGCCAGAAGGATAAAATACAACATAAGTATAACAGTTCTTCCATCGTATAAAATGTATAATTGCAAGCAGTGTGAAGGTAATGGTCATTTCTACGTTCCGGGCAACCTAGGCTTCACTCTAGGGCGTTGTTCTACCAGAGCGAATAGTTAGGGCCTAAGAAGTCAACGCCAGAAGCATAAAATACAATATAAATACAACAGCTTTTCCATCGTATATAATGTATATTTGCAAACAGTGTGAAAGTAAAGGTCATTTCTACGTTCCGGGCAACCTAGGCTTAACTGTAGGGCGTTGCTCCACCAGATCGAATGGATAGGGCCTTAGAAGTCAACGCCCGAAGCATGAAATACAAAATAAATAGAACAGTTTTTCCATTGTATAGAACGAATCATTGCAACCAGTGTAAAAGTTTTGGTCATTTCTACGTTCCGGGCAACCTTGGCTTAACTCCAGGGCGTTGCTCCACCAGATCCAATAGTTAGGGACTTTGAATACAACGCCAGAAGCATAAAATACAATAAAAATGCAACAGTTTTTCCATTGTATAACAGGAATAACTGGAACCAGTGTGAAAGTACTGGTCACTTCTACGTTCCGGGTAGCCTAGGCATCACTCCAGGGCGTTGCTCCACCAGATTGAATAGCTAGGGACTTAGAATTCAACGCCAGAAGAATCAAATACAACTTAAGTACAACAGCTTTACCATCGTATAAAATGAATAATCGCAAACAGTGTGATGGTAATGGTCACTTCCACGTTCCGGACAACCTAGGCTTCAGTCTAGGGCGTTGCTCCACCAGGTCGAATAGTTAGGGCCTAAGAAGTCAACGCCAGAAGCTTAAAATGCAATATAAGTACAACAGTTTTTCCCTTGTATAACAGGAATAATTGCAACCAGTGTGAAAGCTATGGTCATTTCCACGTTCCGGGCAACCTAGGCTCCACTCTAGGGCGTTGCTCCACCACATCGAATGGTTAGGGCCTTAGAAGTCAACGCCAGAAGCATAAAATACGATATATGTACAACAGTTTTTCCATCGTATAGAATAAATAATTACAACCAGTGCGCAAGTAATGGTCATTTCTACGTTCCGAGCAACCTAGGTTTCGCTCTATGGCGTTGCTCCACCACATCGAATAGTTAGGGCCTTAGAAGTCAATGCCAGAAGCATAAAATACAATATAAATACAACAGTTTTTTCATCGTATAACAGGAATAATTGCAACAAGCCTGAAGGTAATGGTCATTTCCACATTCCGGGCAACATAGGCTTCACTCTAGAGCATTGCTCCACCAGATCCAATAGTTAGGGCCTAAGAAGACAACGCCAGAAGCATAAAATACAATATAAATACAACAGCTTTTCCATCGTATATAATGTATATTTGCAAACAGTGTGAAAGTAACATCATTTCTACGTTCCGGGCAACCTAGGCTTAACTGTAGGGCGTCGCTCCAGCAGATCGAATAGTTAGGGCCTTAGAAGTCAACGCCCGAATCATGAAATACAAAATAAATAGAACAGTTTTTCCATTGTATAGAACGAATAATTGCAACCAGTGTGAAAGTTATGGTCATTTCTACGTTTCGGGTAACCTAGGCTTCACTCTAGGGCGTTGCTCCACGAGATCGAATAGCTAGGGACTTAGAATTCAACGCCAGAAGGATAAAATACAACATAAGTATAACAGTTCTTCCATCGTATAAAATGTATAATTGCAAGCAGTGTGAAGGTAATGGTCATTTCTACGTTCCGGGAAACCTAGGCTTCACTCTAGAGCATTGCGCCACCAAATCGAATAGTTAGGGCCTAAGAAGACAACGCCAGAAGCATAAAATACAATATAAATACAACAGCTTTTCCATCGTATATAATGTATATTTGCAAACATTGTGAAAGTAAAGGTCATTTCTACGTTCCGGGCAACCTAGGCTTCACTCTAGGGCGTTGTTCCACCAGATCGAATAGTTAGGGCCTAAGAAGTCAACGCCAGAATCATAAAATACAATATAAATACAACAGCTTTTCCATCGTATATAATCTATATTTGCAAACAGTGTGAAAGTAAAGGTCATTTCTACGTTCCGGGCAACCTAGGCTTAACTGTATAGCGTCGCTCCACCAGATCGAATAGTAAGGGCCTTAGAAGTCAACGCGCGAAGCATGAAATACAAAATAAATAGAACAGTTTTTCGATTGTATAGAACGAATAATTGCAACCAGTGTAAAAGTTATGGTCATTTCTACGTTCCGGGCAACCTTGGCTTAACTCCAGGGCGTTGCTCCACCAGATCGAATAGTTAGGGACGTTGAATACAACGCCAGAAGCATAAAATACAATAAAAATGCAACAGTTTTTCCATTGAATAACAGGAATAACTGCAACCAGTGTGAAAGTAATGGTCATTTCTACGTTCCGGGCAACCTAGGCTTCACTCTAGGGTGTTGCTCCACCACATCGTATAGCTAAGGCCTAGGAAGTCAACGCCTGAAGCATAAAATAAAATAAAAATACAACAGCTTTTCTATCGTATAAAACGAATAATTGCAACCAGTATGAAAGCTATGGTCACTTCTACGTTCCGGGCAACCTAGGCTTCTCTCTAGGGCGTTGCTCAACCACATCGAATACCTACGGCCCTAGAAGACAACGCCATAACTATAAAATACAATATAAATACAACAGACTTTCCATCGTATAAAACGAATAATTGCAACCATTCTGATAGTTATGGTCATTTCTACGTCCCGGGCAACCTAAGCTTCAGCCTAGGGCGTTGCTCCACCAGATCGAATAGTTAGGGCCTAAGAAGACAATGCCAGAAGCATAAAATACAATATAAATACAACAGCTTTTCCATCGTATATAATGTATATTTGCAAACAGTCTGAAAGTAAAGGTCATTTCTACGTTCCGGGCAACCTAGGCTTAACTGTAGGGCGTTGCTCCACCAGATCGAATAGTTAGGGCCTTAGATGCCAACGCCCGAAGCATAAAATACAAAATAAATAGAACAGTTCTGCCATTGTATAAAACGAATAATTGAAACCAGTGTGAATGTTATGGTCATTTCTACGTTCCGGGCAACCTTGGCTTAACTCCTGGGCGTTGCTCCACCAGATCGAATTGTTAGGGACTTAGAATTCAACGCCAGAAGAATAAAATACAACATAAGTATAACAGTTTTTCCATCGTATAAAATGTATAATTGCAAGCAGTGTGAAGGTAATGGTCATTTCTACGTTACGGGCAACCTAGGCTTTACACTAGAGAATTGCTCCACCAGATAGAATAGCTGTGGACTTAGAATTCAACGCCATAAGCATAAAATACAAAATAAATACAACAGCTTTTCCATCGTATTTAATGTATATTTGCAAACAGTCTGAAAGTAAAGGTCATTTCTACGTTCCGGGCAACCTAGGCTTAACTGTAGGGCGTTGCTCCACGAGATCGAATAGTTAGGGACTTTGAATACAACGCCAGAAGCATAAAATACAATAAAAATGCAACAGTTTTTCCATTGTATAACAGGAGTAACTGCAACCAGTGTGAAAGTACTGGTCATTTTTACGTTCCGGGTAGCCTAGGCTTCACTCTAGGGCGTTGCTCCTCCAGATCGAATAGCTAGGGACTTAGAATTCAACGCCAGAAGAAAAAAATACAACTTAAGTACAACAGTTTACCATCGTATTAAATGAATAATCGCAAACAGTTTGAAGGTAATGGTCACTTCCACGTTCCGGGCAGCCTAGGCTTAACTGTAGGGCGTTGCTCCACCAGATCGCATAGTTAGGGACTTAGAATTCAACGCAAGGAACATAAAATACAATAAAAATGCAAAGGTTTTTCAGTCGAATAACAGGAATAACTGCAACCAGTGTGAAAGTACTGGTCATTTCTACGTTCCGGGCAACCTAGGCTTCACTCTTGGGCGTTGCTCCATGACATCGAATAGTTACGGCCTTAGAAGTCAACTCCAGAAGCATAAAATACAATATAAATACAACAGCATTTCCATCGTATAAAATGATTGATTGGAGACAGTGTGAAAGTTATGGTCATTTCTACTTTCCGGGCATCCTAGACTTAACTCTAGGGCATGTTCCACCAGATTGAGTAGTTAGGGACTTTGAATTCAACGCCAGAAGCATAAAATACAATAAAAATGCAATAGCTTTTCAATCGTATAAAAGGAATAACTGCAACCAGTGTGAAAGTACTGGGCATTTCTACGTTCCGGGTAACCTAGGCTTCACCATAGGGCGTTGCTCCACCAGATCGAGCAGCTAGGGAGTTAGAATTCAACGCCAGAAGAATAAAATACAACCTAAGTACAACAGTTTTTCCATTGTATAAAACGAATAATTGAAACCAGTGTGAAAGTTATGATCTTGTCTACGTTCCACGCAACCTGGGCTTCACCTCAGGGCGTTGCTCCACCAGATCCAATAGTTAGGACCTAAGAAGTCGGCGCCAGAAGCATAAAATACAAAATAGATACAACATCTTTTTCATCGTATATAATGTATATTTGCAAACAGTGTGAAAGTAAATGCTATTTCTACGTTCTGGCCAACCTAGGCTTAGCTGTAGGGCGTTGCTCCACCAGGTCGCATAGTTAGGGACATAGAATTTAACGCCAGAATCATAAAATACAATAAAGATGCAACAGTTATTCCATCGTATAACAGGAATAATTGCAACCAGTGTGAAGGTAATGGTCTTTTCTATGTTCCGGGCAACCTAGGCTTCACTCTAGGGCGTCCTTCCACCAGATCGGATAGTTAGGGCCTAAGAAGTCAACGCCAGAAGCATAAAATACAATATAAATACAACAGCTTTACCATCGTATTTAATGTATGTTTGCAAACAGTGTGAAATTAAAGGTCACTTCTACGTTCCGGGCAACCTAGGCTTAACTGTAGGGCGCTGCTCCACCAGATCGAATAGTTAGGGCCTTAGAAGTCAACGCCCGAAGCATGAAATACAAAATAAATACAACA
Source organism: Calliopsis andreniformis (assembly GCF_051401765.1). Classification (NCBI taxonomy): domain Eukaryota; kingdom Metazoa; phylum Arthropoda; class Insecta; order Hymenoptera; family Andrenidae; genus Calliopsis; species Calliopsis andreniformis. The sequence continues at coordinate 24,258,528 of NW_027480422.1, forward strand.
GATTTTCCATCGTATCAAATGAATAATCGCAAACAGTGTGAAGGTAATGGTCATTTATACGTTCCGGGCAACCTAGGCTTCACTCCAGGGCGTTGCTACACCAGATCGAATAGTCAGGGCCTTAGAAGTCAACGCCATAAGCATAAAATACGATATAAATACAACAGCTTTTCCGTCGTATATAATGTACATTTGCAAACAGTCTGAAAGTAAAGGTCATTTCTACGTTCCGGGCAACCTAGGCTTAACTGTAGGGCGTTGCTCCACCAGATCGAATAGTTAGGGCCTTAGAAGTCAACGCCCGAAACATAAAATACAAAATAAATAGAAAGGTTCTTCCATTGTATAAAACGAATAATTGAAACCAGTGTGAACGTTATGGTCATTTCTACGTTCCGGGCAACCTTGGCTTAACTCCTGGGCGTTGCTCCACCAGATCGAATAGTTAGGGACTTTGAATACAACGCCAGAAGCATAAAATACAATAAAAAGGCAACAGCTCTTCCATTGTATAACAGGAATAACTGCAACCAGTGTGAAAGTACTGGTGGTTTCTATGTTCCGGGCAACCTAGGCTTTACTCTAGAGAATTGCTCCACCAGATAGAATAGCTGGGGACTTAGAATTCAACGCCATAAGCATGAAATACAAAATAAATACAACAGCTTTTCCATCGTATATAATGTATATTTGCAAACAGTCTGAAAGTAAAGGTCATTTCTACGTTCCGGGCAACCTAGGCTTAACTGCAGGGCGTTGCTCCACCAGATCGAATAGTTAGGGACTTTGAATACAACGCCAGAAGCGTAAAATACAATAAAAATGGAACAGCTTTTCCAATGTATAACAGGAATAACTGCAACCAGTATGAAAGCTATGGTCATTCCTACGTTCCAGGCAACCTAGGCTTCACTCTAGGGCGTTGCTCAACCATATCGAATAGCTACGGCCCTAGAAGACAACGCCATAACTATAATATACAATATAAATACAACAGTCTTTCCATCGTATAAAACGGATAATTGCAACCAGTCTGATAGTTATGGTCATTTCTACGTTCCGGGCAAGCTAGATTTCGCTCTATGGCGTCGCTCCACCACATCGAAGAGTTAGGGCCTTAGAAGTCAATGCCAGAAGCATAAAATACAATATAAATACAACAGTTTTTTCATCGTATAACAGGAATAATTGCAACAAGCCTGAAGGTAATGGTCATTTCCACATTCCGGGCAACATAGGCTTCACTCTAGAGCATTGCTCCACCAGATCCAATAGTTAGGGCCTAAGAAGACAACGCCAGAAGCATAAAATACAATATAAATACAACAGCTTTTCCATCGTATATAATGTATATTTGCAAACAGTGTGAAAGTAAAGGTCATTTCTACGTTCCGGGCAACCTAGGCTTAACTGTAGGGCGTCGCTCCAGCAGATCGAATAGTTAGGGCCTTAGAAGTCAACGCCCGAATCATGAAATACAAAATAAATAGAACAGTTTTTCCATTGTATAGAACGAATAATTGCAACCAGTGTGAAAGTTATGGTCATTTCTACGTTTCGGGTAACCTAGGCTTCACTCTAGGGCGTTGCTCCACCAGATCGAATAGCTAGGGACTTAGAATTCAACGCCAGAAGGATAAAATACGACATAAGTATAACAGTTCTTCCATCGTATAAAATGTATAATTGCAAGCAGTGTGAAGGTAATGGTCATTTCTACGTTCCGGGAAACCTAGGCTTCACTCTAGAGCATTGCGCCACCAAATCGAATAGTTAGGGCCTAAGAAGACAACGCCAGAAGCATAAAATACAATATAAATACAACAGCTTTTCCATCGTATATAATGTATATTTGCAAACATTGTGAAAGTAAAGGTCATTTCTACGTTCCGGGCAACCTAGGCTTAACTGTATAGCGTCGCTCCACCAGATCGAATAGTAAGGGCCTTAGAAGTCAACGCGCGAAGCATGAAATACAAAATAAATAGAACAGTTTTTCGATTGTATAGAACGAATAATTGCAACCAGTGTAAATGTTATGGTCATTTCTACCTTCCGGGCAACATTGGCTTAACTCCAGGGCGTTGCTCCAACAGATCTAATAGTTAGGGACTTTGAATACAACGCCAGAAGCATAAAATACAATAAAAATGCAACAGTTTTTCCATTGTATAACAGGAATAACTGCAACCAGTGTGAAAGTAATGGTCATTTCTACGTTCCGGGCAACCTAGGCTTCACTCTAGGGCGTTGCTCCACCACATCGTATAGCTAAGGCCTAGGAAGTCAACGCCTGAAGCATAAAATAAAATAAAAATACAACAGTTTTTCTATCGTATAAAACGAATAATTGCAACCAGTATGAAAGCTATGGTCACTTCTACGTTCCGGGCAACCTAGGCTTCTCTCTAGGGCGTTGCTCAACCACATCGAATACCTACGGCCCTAGAAGACAACGCCATAACTATAAAATACAATATAAATACAACAGACTTTCCATCGTATAAAACGAATAATTGCAACCAGTCTGATAGTTATGGTCATTTCTACGTCGCGGGCAACCTAGGCTTCAGCCTAGGGCGTTGCTCCACCAGATCGAATAGTTAGGGCCTTAGAAGTCAACGCCAGAAGCATAAAGTACAATAGAAATCCAACAGTTTGTCCATCGTATAACTGGAATAATTGCAACCAGTGTGAAAGTGATAGTCATTTCTACGTTCCGGGCATCCTAGGCTTCAATCTACGGCGTTGTTCCACCAGATCGAATTGTAAGGGCCTGAGAAGCAAACGCCAGAAGCATTAAATACAATATAAATACAACAGTTTTTCCATTGTATAACAGGAATAACTGGAACCAGTGTGAAAGTACTGGTCACTTCTACGTTCCGGGTAGCCTAGGCATCACTCCAGGGCGTTGCTCCACCAGATTGAATAGCTAGGGACTTAGAATTCAACGCCAGAAGAATCAAATACAACTTAAGTACAACAGCTTTACCATCGTATAAAATGAATAATCGCAAACAGTGTGAAGGTAGTGGTCACTTCCACGTTCCGGACAACCTAGGCTTCAGTCTAGGGCGTTGCTCCACCAGGTCGAATAGTTAGGGCCTAAGAAGTCAACGCCAGAAGCTTATAATACAATATAAATACAACAGTTTTTCCCTTGTATAACAGGAATAATTGCAACCAGTGTGAAAGCTATGGTCATTTCCACGTTCCGGGCAACCTAGGCTCCACTCTAGGGCGTTGCTCCACCACATCGAATGGTTAGGGCCTTAGAAGTCAACGCCAGAAGCATAAAATACGATATATGTACAACAGTTTTTCCATCGTATAGAATAAATAATTACAACCAGTGCGCAAGTAATGGTCATTTCTACGTTCCGAGCAACCTAGGTTTCGCTCTATGGCGTTGCTCCACCACATCGAATAGTTAGGGCCTTAGAAGTCAATGCCAGAAGCATAAAATACAATATAAATACAACAGTTTTTTCATCGTATAACAGGAATAATTGCAACAAGCCTGAAGGTAATGGTCATTTCCACATTCCGGGCAACATAGGCTTCACTCTAGAGCATTGCTCCACCAGATCCAATAGTTAGGGCCTAAGAAGACAACGCCAGAAGCATAAAATACAATATAAATACAACAGCTTTTCCATCGTATATAATGTATATTTGCAAACAGTGTGAAAGTAAAGGTCATTTCTACGTTCCGGGCAACCTAGGCTTAACTGTAGGGCGTCGCTCCAGCAGATCGAATAGTTAGGGCCTTAGAAGTCAACGCCCGAATCATGAAATACAAAATAAATAGAACAGTTTTTCCATTGTATAGAACGAATAATTGCAACCAGTGTGAAAGTTATGGTCATTTCTACGTTTCGGGTAACCTAGGCTTCACTCTAGGGCGTTGCTCCACCAGATCGAATAGCTAGGGACTTAGAATTCAACGCCAGAAGGATAAAATACGACATAAGTATAACAGTTCTTCCATCGTATAAAATGTATAATTGCAAGCAGTGTGAAGGTAATGGTCATTTCTACGTTCCGGGAAACCTAGGCTTCACTCTAGAGCATTGCGCCACCAAATCGAATAGTTAGGGCCTAAGAAGACAACGCCAGAAGCATAAAATACAATATAAATACAACAGCTTTTCCATCGTATATAATGTATATTTGCAAACATTGTGAAAGTAAAGGTCATTTCTACGTTCCGGGCAACCTAGGCTTAACTGTATAGCGTCGCTCCACCAGATCGAATAGTAAGGGCCTTAGAAGTCAACGCGCGAAGCATGAAATACAAAATAAATAGAACAGTTTTTCGATTGTATAGAACGAATAATTGCAACCAGTGTAAATGTTATGGTCATTTCTACCTTCCGGGCAACATTGGCTTAACTCCAGGGCGTTGCTCCAACAGATCTAATAGTTAGGGACTTTGAATACAACGCCAGAAGCATAAAATACAATAAAAATGCAACAGTTTTTCCATTGTATAACAGGAATAACTGCAACCAGTGTGAAAGTAATGGTCATTTCTACGTTCCGGGCAACCTAGGCTTCACTCTAGGGCGTTGCTCCACCACATCGTATAGCTAAGGCCTAGGAAGTCAACGCCTGAAGCATAAAATAAAATAAAAATACAACAGTTTTTCTATCGTATAAAACGAATAATTGCAACCAGTATGAAAGCTATGGTCACTTCTACGTTCCGGGCAACCTAGGCTTCTCTCTAGGGCGTTGCTCAACCACATCGAATACCTACGGCCCTAGAAGACAACGCCATAACTATAAAATACAATATAAATACAACAGACTTTCCATCGTATAAAACGAATAATTGCAACCAGTCTGATAGTTATGGTCATTTCTACGTCGCGGGCAACCTAGGCTTCAGCCTAGGGCGTTGCTCCACCAGATCGAATAGTTAGGGCCTTAGAAGTCAACGCCAGAAGCATAAAGTACAATAGAAATCCAACAGTTTGTCCATCGTATAACTGGAATAATTGCAACCAGTGTGAAAGTGATAGTCATTTCTACGTTCCGGGCATCCTAGGCTTCAATCTACGGCGTTGTTCCACCAGATCGAATTGTAAGGGCCTGAGAAGCAAACGCCAGAAGCATTAAATACAATATAAATACAACAGTTTTTTCATCGTATAAAAGGAATAATTGCAACAAGCCTGAAGGTAATGGTCATTTCTACGTTTCGGGTAACCTAGGCTTCACTCTAGGGCGTTGCTCCACCAGATCGAATAGCTAGGGACTTAGAATTCAACGCCAGAAGCATAAAATACAATAAAAATGCAACAGTTTTTCCATTGTATAACAGGAATAACTGGAACCAGTGTGAAAGCTATGGTCATTTCCACGTTCCGGACAACCTAGGCTTCACTCTAGGGCGTTGCTCCACCAGATCGAATGGATAGGGCCTTAGAAGTCAACGCCCGAAGCATGAAATACAAAATAAATAGAACAGTTTTTCCATTGTATAGAACGAATCATTGCAACCAGTGTAAAAGTTTTGGTCATTTCTACGTTCCGGGCAACCTAGGCTCCACTCTAGGGCGTTGCCCCACCACATCGAATGGTTAGGGCCTTAGAAGTCAACGCCAGAAGCATAAAATACGATATATGTACAACAGTTTTTCCATCGTATAGAATAAATAATTACAACCAGTGCGCAAGTAATGGTCATTTCTACGTTCCGAGCAACCTAGGTTTCGCTCTATGGCGTTGCTCCACCACATCGAATAGTTAGGGCCTTAGAAGTCAATGCCAGAAGCATAAAATACAATATAAATACAACAGTTTTTTCATCGTATAACAGGAATAATTGCAACAAGCCTGAAGGTAATGGTCATTTCCACATTCCGGGCAACATAGGCTTCACTCTAGAGCATTGCTCCACCAGATCCAATAGTTAGGGCCTAAGAAGACAACGCCAGAAGCATAAAATACAATATAAATACAACAGCTTTTCCATCGTATATAATGTATATTTGCAAACAGTGTGAAAGTAACATCATTTCTACGTTCCGGGCAACCTAGGCTTAACTGTAGGGCGTCGCTCCAGCAGATCGAATAGTTAGGGCCTTGGAAGTCAACGCCCGAATCATGAAATACAAAATAAATAGAACAGTTTTTCCATTGTATAGAACGAATAATTGCAACCAGTGTGAAAGTTATGGTCATTTCTACGTTTCGGGTAACCTAGGCTTCACTCTAGGGCGTTGCTCCACGAGATCGAATAGCTAGGGACTTAGAATTCAACGCCAGAAGGATAAAATACAACATAAGTATAACAGTTCTTCCATCGTATAAAATGTATAATTGCAAGCAGTGTGAAGGTAATGGTCATTTCTACGTTCCGGGAAACCTAGGCTTCACTCTAGAGCATTGCGCCACCAAATCGAATAGTTAGGGCCTAAGAAGACAACGCCAAAGCATAAAATACAATATAAATACAACAGCTTTTCCATCGTATATAATGTATATTTGCAAACATTGTGAAAGTAAAGGTCATTTCTACGTTCCGGGCAACCTAGGCTTCACTCTAGGGCGTTGTTCCACCAGATCGAATAGTTAGGGCCTAAGAAGTCAACGCCAGAATCATAAAATACAATATAAATACAACAGCTTTTCCATCGTATATAATCTATATTTGCAAACAGTGTGAAAGTAAAGGTCATTTCTACGTTCCGGGCAACCTAGGCTTAACTGTATAGCGGCGCTCCACCAGATCGAATAGTAAGGGCCTTAGAAGTCAACGCGCGAAGCATGAAATACAAAATAAATAGAACAGTTTTTCGATTGTATAGAACGAATAATTGCAACCAGTGTAAAAGTTATGGTCATTTCTACGTTCCGGGCAACCTTGGCTTAACTCCAGGGCGTTGCTCCACCAGATCGAATAGTTAGGGACGTTGAATACAACGCCAGAAGCATAAAATACAATAAAAATGCAACAGTTTTTCCATTGAATAACAGGAATAACTGCAACCAGTGTGAAAGTAATGGTCATTTCTACGTTCCGGGCAACCTAGGCTTCACTCTAGGGCGTTGCTCCACCACATCGTATAGCTAAGGCCTAGGAAGTCAACGCCTGAAGCATAAAATAAAATAAAAATACAACAGCTTTTCTATCGTATAAAACGAATAATTGCAACCAGTATGAAAGCTATGGTCACTTCTACGTTCCGGGCAACCTAGGCTTCTCTCTAGGGCGTTGCTCAACCACATCGAATACCTACGGCCCTAGAAGACAACGCCATAACTATAAAATACAATATAAATACAACAGACTTTCCATCGTATAAAACGAATAATTGCAACCATTCTGATAGTTATGGTCATTTCTACGTCCCGGGCAACCTAAGCTTCAGCCTAGGGCGTTGCTCCACCAGATCGAATAGTTAGGGCCTAAGAAGACAATGCCAGAAGCATAAAATACAATATAAATACAACAGCTTTTCCATCGTATATAATGTATATTTGCAAACAGTCTGAAAGTAAAGGTCATTTCTACGTTCCGGGCAACCTAGGCTTAACTGTAGGGCGTTGCTCCACCAGATCGCATAGTTAGGGACTTAGAATTCAACGCAAGGAACATAAAATACAATAAAAATGCAAAGGTTTTTCAGTCGAATAACAGGAATAACTGCAACCAGTGTGAAAGTACTGGTCATTTCTACGTTCCGGGCAACCTAGGCTTCACTCTTGGGCGTTGCTCCATCACATCGAATAGTTACGGCCTTAGAAGTCAACTCCAGAAGCATAAAATACAATATAAATACAACAGCATTTCCATCGTATAAAATGATTGATTGGAGACAGTGTGAAAGTTATGGTCATTTCTACTTTCCGGGCATCCTAGACTTAACTCTAGGGCATGTTCCACCAGATTGAGTAGTTAGGGACTTTGAATTCAACGCCAGAAGCATAAAATACAATAAAAATGCAATAGCTTTTCAATCGTATAAAAGGAATAACTGCAACCAGTGTGAAAGTACTGGGCATTTCTACGTTCCGGGTAACCTAGGCTTCACCATAGGGCGTTGCTCCACCAGATCGAGCAGCTAGGGAGTTAGAATTCAACGCCAGAAGAATAAAATACAATATAAATACAACAGCTTTTCCATCGTATATAATGTATATTTGCAAACAGTGTGAAAGTAAAGGTCATTTCTACGTTCCGGGCAACCTAGGCTTAACTGTAGGGCGTCGCTCCAGCAGATCGAATAGTTAGGGCCTTAGAAGTCAACGCCCGAATCATGAAATACAAAATAAATAGAACAGTTTTTCCATTGTATAGAACGAATAATTGCAACCAGTGTGAAAGTTATGGTCATTTCTACGTTTCGGGTAACCTAGGCTTCACTCTAGGGCGTTGCTCCACCAGATCGAATAGCTAGGGACTTAGAATTCAACGCCAGAAGGATAAAATACGACATAAGTATAACAGTTCTTCCATCGTATAAAATGTATAATTGCAAGCAGTGTGAAGGTAATGGTCATTTCTACGTTCCGGGAAACCTAGGCTTCACTCTAGAGCATTGCGCCACCAAATCGAATAGTTAGGGCCTAAGAAGACAACGCCAGAAGCATAAAATACAATATAAATACAACAGCTTTTCCATCGTATATAATGTATATTTGCAAACATTGTGAAAGTAAAGGTCATTTCTACGTTCCGGGCAACCTAGGCTTCACTCTAGGGCGTTGTTCCACCAGATCGAATAGTTAGGGCCTAAGAAGTCAACGCCAGAATCATAAAATACAATATAAATACAACAGCTTTTCCATCGTATATAATCTATATTTGCAAACAGTGTGAAAGTAAAGGTCATTTCTACGTTCCGGGCAACCTAGGCTTAACTGTATAGCGTCGCTCCACCAGATCGAATAGTAAGGGCCTTAGAAGTCAACGCGCGAAGCATGAAATACAAAATAAATAGAACAGTTTTTCGATTGTATAGAACGAATAATTGCAACCAGTGTAAATGTTATGGTCATTTCTACCTTCCGGGCAACATTGGCTTAACTCCAGGGCGTTGCTCCAACAGATCTAATAGTTAGGGACTTTGAATACAACGCCAGAAGCATAAAATACAATAAAAATGCAACAGTTTTTCCATTGTATAACAGGAATAACTGCAACCAGTGTGAAAGTAATGGTCATTTCTACGTTCCGGGCAACCTAGGCTTCACTCTAGGGCGTTGCTCCACCACATCGTATAGCTAAGGCCTAGGAAGTCAACGCCTGAAGCATAAAATAAAATAAAAATACAACAGTTTTTCTATCGTATAAAACGAATAATTGCAACCAGTATGAAAGCTATGGTCACTTCTACGTTCCGGGCAACCTAGGCTTCTCTCTAGGGCGTTGCTCAACCACATCGAATACCTACGGCCCTAGAAGACAACGCCATAACTATAAAATACAATATAAATACAACAGACTTTCCATCGTATAAAACGAATAATTGCAACCAGTCTGATAGTTATGGTCATTTCTACGTCGCGGGCAACCTAGGCTTCAGCCTAGGGCGTTGCTCCACCAGATCGAATAGTTAGGGCCTTAGAAGTCAACGCCAGAAGCATAAAGTACAATAGAAATCCAACAGTTTGTCCATCGTATAACTGGAATAATTGCAACCAGTGTGAAAGTGATAGTCATTTCTACCTTCCGGGCATCCTAGGCTTCAATCTACGGCGTTGTTCCACCAGATCGAATTGTAAGGGCCTGAGAAGCAAACGCCAGAAGCATTAAATACAATATAAATACAACAGTTTTTTCATCGTATAAAAGGAATAATTGCAACAAGCCTGAAGGTAATGGTCATTTCTACGTTTCGGGTAACCTAGGCTTCACTCTAGGGCGTTGCTCCACCAGATCGAATAGCTAGGGACTTAGATTCAACGCCAGAAGCATAAAATACAATAAAAATGCAACAGTTTTTCCATTGTATAACAGGAATAACTGGAACCAGTGTGAAAGCTATGGTCATTTCCACGTTCCGGACAACCTAGGCTTCACTCTAGGGCGTTGCTCCACCAGATCGAATGGATAGGGCCTTAGAAGTCAACGCCCGAAGCATGAAATACAAAATAAATAGAACAGTTTTTCCATTGTATAGAACGAATCATTGCAACCAGTGTAAAAGTTTTGGTCATTTCTACGTTCCGGGCAACCTAGGCTCCACTCTAGGGCGTTGCTCCACCACATCGAATGGTTAGGGCCTTAGAAGTCAACGCCAGAAGCATAAAATACGATATATGTACAACAGTTTTTCCATCGTATAGAATAAATAATTACAACCAGTGCGCAAGTAATGGTCATTTCTACGTTCCGAGCAACCTAGGTTTCGCTCTATGGCGTTGCTCCACCACATCGAATAGTTAGGGCCTTAGAAGTCAATGCCAGAAGCATAAAATACAATATAAATACAACAGTTTTTTCATCGTATAACAGGAATAATTGCAACAAGCCTGAAGGTAATGGTCATTTCCACATTCCGGGCAACATAGGCTTCACTCTAGAGCATTGCTCCACCAGATCCAATAGTTAGGGCCTAAGAAGACAACGCCAGAAGCATAAAATACAATATAAATACAACAGCTTTTCCATCGTATATAATGTATATTTGCAAACAGTGTGAAAGTAACATCATTTCTACGTTCCGGGCAACCTAGGCTTAACTGTAGGGCGTCGCTCCAGCAGATCGAATAGTTAGGGCCTTAGAAGTCAACGCCCGAATCATGAAATACAAAATAAATAGAACAGTTTTTCCATTGTATAGAACGAATAATTGCAACCAGTGTGAAAGTTATGGTCATTTCTACGTTTCGGGTAACCTAGGCTTCACTCTAGGGCGTTGCTCCACGAGATCGAATAGCTAGGGACTTAGAATTCAACGCCAGAAGGATAAAATACAACATAAGTATAACAGTTCTTCCATCGTATAAAATGTATAATTGCAAGCAGTGTGAAGGTAATGGTCATTTCTACGTGCCGGGCAACCTAGGCTTCACTCTAGAGCATTGCGCCACGAGATCGAATAGTTAGGGCCTAAGAAGACAACGCCAGAAGCATAAAATACAATATTAATACAACAGCTTTTCCATCGTATATAATGTATATTTGCAAACAGTGTGAAAGTAAAGGTCATTTCTACGTTCCGGGCAACCTAGGCTTAACTGTAGGGCTTCTCTCCACCAGATCCAATAGTTAGGGCCATAGAAGTTAACGCCCGAAGCATGAAATACAAAATAAATAGAACAGTTTTTCCATTGTATAGAACGAGTAATTGCAACCAGTGTAAAAGTTATGGCCATTTCTACGTTCCGGGCAACCTTGGCTTAACTCCAGGGCGTTGCTCCACCAGATCGAATAGTTAGGGACTTTGAATACAACGCCAGAAGCATAAAATACAATAAAAATGCAACAGTTTTTCCATTATATAACAGGAATAACTGCAACCAGTGTGAAAGTACTGGTCACTTCTACGTTCGGGTAGCCTAGGCTTCACTCCAGGGAGTTGCTCCACCAGATCGAATAGCTAGGGACTTAGAATTCAACGCCAGAAGAATCAAATACAACTTAAGTACAACAGCTTTACCATCGTATAAAATGAATAATCGCAAGCAGTGTGAAGGTAATGGTCACTTCCACGTTCCGGACAAGCTAGACTTCACTCTAGGGCGTTGCTCTACCAGATCGAATAGTTAGGGCCTAAGAAGTCAACGCCAGAAGCATAAAATACAATATAAGTACAACAGTTTTTCCCTTGTATAACAGGAATAATTGCAACCAGTGTGAAAGCTATGGTCATTTCTATGTTCCGGGCAACCTAGGCTCCACTCTAGGGCGTTGCTCCACCACATCGAATAGCTAGGGCCTTAGAAGTCAGCGCCAGAAGCATAAAATACGATATATGTACAACAGTCTTTCCATCGTATAGAATAAATAATTGCAACCAGTGCGCAAGTTATGGTCATTTCTACGTTCCGGGCAACCTTGGCTTAACTCCAGGGCGTTGCTCCACCAGATCGCATAGTTAGGGACTTTGAATACAACGCCAGATGCATAAAATACAATAAAAATGCAACAGTTTTTCCATTGTATAACAGGAATAACTGCAACCAGTGTGAAAGTAATGGTCATTTCTACGTTCCGGGCAACCTAGGCTTCACTCTAGGGCGTTGCTCCACCACATCGTATAGCTAAGGCCTAGGAAGTCAACGCCTGAAGCATAAAATAAAATAAAAATACAACAGTATTTCTATCGTATAAAACGAATAATTGCAACCAGTATGAAAGCTATGGTCACTTCTACGTTCCGGGCAACCTAGGCTTCACTCTAGGGCGTTGCTCAACCATATCGAATAGCTACGGCCCTAGAAGATAACGCCATAACTATAACATACAATATAAATACAACAGTCTTTCCATCGTATAAAACGGATAATTGCTACCAGTCTGATAGTTATGGACGTTTCTACGTTCCGGGCAACCAAGGCTTCACTCTAGGGCGTTGCTCCACCAGATCGAATGGTTACGGCCTTAGAAGTCAACTCCAGAAGCATAAAATACAATATAAATACAACAGCATTTCCATCGTATAAAATGATTGATTGCAAACAGTGTGAAAGATATGGTCATTTCTACTTTCCGGGCAACCTAGGCTTAACTCTAGGGCATGTTCCACCAGATTGACTAGTTAGGGACTTTGAATTCAACGCCAGAAGCATAAAATACAATAAAAATGCAACAGCTCTTCCATTGTATAACAGGAATAACTGCAACCAGTGAGAAAGCACTGGTCATTTCTACGTTCCGGGTAACCTAGGCTTCACTCCAGGGCGTTGCTCCACCAGATCGAACAGCTAGGGAGTTAGGATTCAACGCCAGAAGAATAAAATACAACCTAAGTACAACAGTTTTTCCATTGTATAAAACGAATAATTGAAACCAGTGTGAAAGTTATGATCTTTTCTACGTTCCGCGCAACCTGGGCTTCACCCCAGGGCGTTGCTCCACCAGATCCAATAGTTGGGACCTAAGAAGTCGGCGCCAGAAGCATAAAATACAAAATAGATACAACATTTTTTTCATCGTATATAATGTATATTTGCAAACAGTGTGAAAGTAAAGGCCATTTCTACGTTCTGGGCAACCTAGGCTTAACTGTAGGGCGTTGCTCCACCAGATCGCATAGTTAGGGACATAGAATTTAACGCCAGAATCATAAAATACAATAAAGATGCAACAGTTTTTCCATTGTATAGAACGAATAATTGCAACCAGTGTGAAAGTTATGGTCATTTTTACGTTTCGGGTAACCTGGGCTTCACTCTAGGGCGTTGCTCCACCAGATCGAATAGCTAGGGACTTAGAATTCAACGCCAGAAGGATAAAATACAACATAAGTATAACAGTTCTTCCATCGTATAAAATGTATAATTGCAAGCAGTGTGAAGGTAATGGTCATTTCTACGTTCCGGGCAACCTAGGCTTCACTCTAGGGCGTTGTTCTACCAGAGCGAATAGTTAGGGCCTAAGAAGTCAACGCCAGAAGCATAAAATACAATATAAATACAACAGCTTTTCCATCGTATATAATGTATATTTGCAAACAGTGTGAAAGTAAAGGTCATTTCTACGTTCCGGGCAACCTAGGCTTAACTGTAGGGCGTCGCTCCACCAGATCGAGTGGATAGGGCCTTAGAAGTCAACGCCCGAAGCATGAAATACAAAATAAATAGAACAGTTTTTCCATTGTATAGAACGAATCATTGCAACCAGTGTAAAAGTTTTGGTCATTTCTACGTTCCGGGCAACCTTGGCTTAACTCCAGGGCGTTGCTCCACCAGATCCAATAGTTAGGGACTTTGAATACAACGCCAGAAGCATAAAATACAATAAAAATGCAACAGTTTTTCCATTGTATAACAGGAATAACTGGAACCAGTGTGAAAGTACTGGTCACTTCTACGTTCCGGGTAGCCTAGGCATCACTCCAGGGCGTTGCTCCACCAGATTGAATAGCTAGGGACTTAGAATTCAACGCCAGAAGAATCAAATACAACTTAAGTACAACAGCTTTACCATCGTATAAAATGAATAATCGCAAACAGTGTGAAGGTAATGGTCACTTCCACGTTCCGGACAACCTAGGCATCAGTCTAGGGCGTTGCTCCACAAGGTCGAATAGTTAGGGCCTAAGAAGTCAACGCCAGAAGCTTAAAATACAATATAAGTACAACAGTTTTTCCCTTGTATAACAGGAATAATTGCAACCAGTGTGAAAGCTATGGTCATTTCCACGTTCCGGGCAACCTAGGCTCCACTCTAGGGCGTTGCTCCACCACATCGAATGGTTAGGGCCTTAGAAGTCAACGCCAGAAGCATAAAATACGATATATGTACAACAGTTTTTCCATCGTATAGAATAAATAATTACAACCAGTGCGCAAGTAATGGTCATTTCTACGTTCCGAGCAACCTAGGTTTCGCTCTATGGCGTTGCTCCACCACATCGAATAGTTAGGGCCTTAGAAGTCAATGCCAGAAGCATAAAATACAATATAAATACAACAGTTTTTTCATCGTATAACAGGAATAATTGCAACAAGCCTGAAGGTAATGGTCATTTCCACATTCCGGGCAACATAGGCTTCACTCTAGAGCATTGCTCCACCAGATCCAATAGTTAGGGCCTAAGAAGACAACGCCAGAAGCATAAAATACAATATAAATACAACAGCTTTTCCATCGTATATAATGTATATTTGCAAACAGTGTGAAAGTAAAGGTCATTTCTACGTTCCGGGCAACCTAGGCTTAACTGTAGGGCGTCGCTCCAGCAGATCGAATAGTTAGGGCCTTAGAAGTCAACGCCCGAATCATGAAATACAAAATAAATAGAACAGTTTTTCCATTGTATAGAACGAATAATTGCAACCAGTGTGAAAGTTATGGTCATTTCTACGTTTCGGGTAACCTAGGCTTCACTCTAGGGCGTTGCTCCACCAGATCGAATAGCTAGGGACTTAGAATTCAACGCCAGAAGGATAAAATACGACACAAGTATAACAGTTCTTCCATCGTATAAAATGTATAATTGCAAGCAGTGTGAAGGTAATGGTCATTTCTACGTTCCGGGAAACCTAGGCTTCACTCTAGAGCATTGCGCCACCAAATCGAATAGTTAGGGCCTAAGAAGACAACGCCAGAAGCATAAAATACAATATAAATACAACAGCTTTTCCATCGTATATAATGTATATTTGCAAACATTGTGAAAGTAAAGGTCATTTCTACGTTCCGGGCAACCTAGGCTTCACTCTAGGGCGTTGTTCCACCAGATCGAATAGTTAGGGCCTAAGAAGTCAACGCCAGAATCATAAAATACAATATAAATACAACAGCTTTTCCATCGTATATAATCTATATTTGCAAACAGTGTGAAAGTAAAGGTCATTTCTACGTTCCGGGCAACCTAGGCTTAACTGTATAGCGTCGCTCCACCAGATCGAATAGTAAGGGCCTTAGAAGTCAACGCGCGAAGCATGAAATACAAAATAAATAGAACAGTTTTTCGATTGTATAGAACGAATAATTGCAACCAGTGTAAATGTTATGGTCATTTCTACCTTCCGGGCAACATTGGCTTAACTCCAGGGCGTTGCTCCAACAGATCTAATAGTTAGGGACTTTGAATACAACGCCAGAAGCATAAAATACAATAAAAATGCAACAGTTTTTCCATTGTATAACAGGAATAACTGCAACCAGTGTGAAAGTAATGGTCATTTCTACGTTCCGGGCAACCTAGGCTTCACTCTAGGGCGTTGCTCCACCACATCGTATAGCTAAGGCCTAGGAAGTCAACGCCTGAAGCATAAAATAAAATAAAAATACAACAGTTTTTCTATCGTATAAAACGAATAATTGCAACCAGTATGAAAGCTATGGTCACTTCTACGTTCCGGGCAACCTAGGCTTCTCTCTAGGGCGTTGCTCAACCACATCGAATACCTACGGCCCTAGAAGACAACGCCATAACTATAAAATACAATATAAATACAACAGACTTTCCATCGTATAAAACGAATAATTGCAACCAGTCTGATAGTTATGGTCATTTCTACGTCGCGGGCAACCTAGGCTTCAGCCTAGGGCGTTGCTCCACCAGATCGAATAGTTAGGGCCTTAGAAGTCAACGCCAGAAGCATAAAGTACAATAGAAATCCAACAGTTTGTCCATCGTATAACTGGAATAATTGCAACCAGTGTGAAAGTGATAGTCATTTCTACGTTCCGGGCATCCTAGGCTTCAATCTACGGCGTTGTTCCACCAGATCGAATTGTAAGGGCCTGAGAAGCAAACGCCAGAAGCATTAAATACAATATAAATACAACAGTTTTTTCATCGTATAAAAGGAATAATTGCAACAAGCCTGAAGGTAATGGTCATTTCTACGTTTCGGGTAACCTAGGCTTCACTCTAGGGCGTTGCTCCTCCAGATCGAATAGCTAGGGACTTAGAATTCAACGCCAGAAGCATAAAATACAATAAAAATGCAACAGTTTTTCCATTGTATAACAGGAATAACTGGAACCAGTGTGAAAGCTATGGTCATTTCCACGTTCCGGACAACCTAGGCTTCACTCTAGGGCGTTGCTCCACCAGATCGAATGGATAGGGCCTTAGAAGTCAACGCCCGAAGCATGAAATACAAAATAAATAGAACAGTTTTTCCATTGTATAGAACGAATCATTGCAACCAGTGTAAAAGTTTTGGTCATTTCTACGTTCCGGGCAACCTTGGCTTAACTCCAGGGCGTTGCTCCACCAGATCCAATAGTTAGGGACTTTGAATACAACGCCAGAAGCATAAAATACAATAAAAATGCAACAGTTTTTCCATTGTATAACAGGAATAACTGGAACCAGTGTGAAAGTACTGGTCACTTCTACGTTCCGGGTAGCCTAGGCATCACTCCAGGGCGTTGCTCCACCAGATTGAATAGCTAGGGACTTAGAATTCAACGCCAGAAGAATCAAATACAACTTAAGTACAACAGCTTTACCATCGTATAAAATGAATAATCGCAAACAGTGTGAAGGTAATGGTCACTTCCACGTTCCGGACAACCTAGGCTTCAGTCTAGGGCGTTGCTCCACCAGGTCGAATAGTTAGGGCCTAAGAAGTCAACGCCAGAAGCTTAAAATGCAATATAAGTACAACAGTTTTTCCCTTGTATAACAGGAATAATTGCAACCAGTGTGAAAGCTATGGTCATTTCCACGTTCCGGGCAACCTAGGCTCCACTCTAGGGCGTTGCTCCACCACATCGAATGGTTAGGGCCTTAGAAGTCAACGCCAGAAGCATAAAATACGATATATGTACAACAGTTTTTCCATCGTATAGAATAAATAATTACAACCAGTGCGCAAGTAATGGTCATTTCTACGTTCCGAGCAACCTAGGTTTCGCTCTATGGCGTTGCTCCACCACATCGAATAGTTAGGGCCTTAGAAGTCAATGCCAGAAGCATAAAATACAATATAAATACAACAGTTTTTTCATCGTATAACAGGAATAATTGCAACAAGCCTGAAGGTAATGGTCATTTCCACATTCCGGGCAACATAGGCTTCACTCTAGAGCATTGCTCCACCAGATCCAATAGTTAGGGCCTAAGAAGACAACGCCAGAAGCATAAAATACAATATAAATACAACAGCTTTTCCATCGTATATAATGTATATTTGCAAACAGTGTGAAAGTAACATCATTTCTACGTTCCGGGCAACCTAGGCTTAACTGTAGGGCGTCGCTCCAGCAGATCGAATAGTTAGGGCCTTAGAAGTCAACGCCCGAATCATGAAATACAAAATAAATAGAACAGTTTTTCCATTGTATAGAACGAATAATTGCAACCAGTGTGAAAGTTATGGTCATTTCTACGTTTCGGGTAACCTAGGCTTCACTCTAGGGCGTTGCTCCACGAGATCGAATAGCTAGGGACTTAGAATTCAACGCCAGAAGGATAAAATACAACATAAGTATAACAGTTCTTCCATCGTATAAAATGTATAATTGCAAGCAGTGTGAAGGTAATGGTCATTTCTACGTTCCGGGAAACCTAGGCTTCACTCTAGAGCATTGCGCCACCAAATCGAATAGTTAGGGCCTAAGAAGACAACGCCAGAAGCATAAAATACAATATAAATACAACAGCTTTTCCATCGTATATAATGTATATTTGCAAACATTGTGAAAGTAAAGGTCATTTCTACGTTCCGGGCAACCTAGGCTTCACTCTAGGGCGTTGTTCCACCAGATCGAATAGTTAGGGCCTGAGAAGCAAACGCCAGAAGCATTAAATACAATATAAGTACCACAGTTTTTCCATCGTATAAAACGGATAATTGCAACCAGTGTGCAAGTAATGGCCATTTATACGTTCCGAGCAACCTATGTTTCGCTACATGGCGTTGCTCCACCACATCGAATAGTTAGGGCCTTAGAAGTCAATGCCAGAAGCATAAAATACAATATAAATACAACAGTTTTTTCATCGTATAACAGGAATAATTGCAACAAGCCTGAAGGTAATGGTCATTTCTACGTTTCGGGTAACCTAGGCTTCACTCTAGGGCGTTGCTCCACCAGATCGAATAGCTAGGGACTTAGAATTCAACGCCAGAAGAATAAAATACAACTTAAGTGCAACAGTTTTACCATCGTATTAAATGAATAATCGCAAACAGTTTGAAGGTAATGGTCACTTCCACGTTCCGGGCAACCTAGGCTTAACTGTAGGGCGTTGCTCCACCAGATCGCATAGTTAGGGACTTAGAATGCAACTCAAGAAACATAAAATACAATAAAAATGCAAATGTTTTTCCGTCGAACAACAGGAATAACTGCAACCAGTGTGAAAGTACTGGTCAGTTCTACGTTCCGGGCAACCTAGGCTTCACTCTTGGGCGTTGCTCCATCACATCGAATAGTTACGGCCTTAGAAGTCAACTCCAGAAGCATAAAATACAATATAAATACAACAGCATTTCCATCGTATAAAATGATTGATTGCAAACAGTGTGAAAGTTATGGTCATTTCTACTTTCCGGGCAACATAAGCTTAACTCTAGGGCATGTTCCACCAGATTGAGTAGTTAGGAACTTTGAATTCAACGCCAGAAGCATAAAATACAATAAAAATGCAACAGCTTTTCCATTGTATAACAGGAATAACTGGAACCAGTGTGAAAGCTATGGTCATTTCCACGTTCCGGACAACCTAGGCTTCACTCTAGGGCGTTGCTCCACCAGATCGAATAGTTAGGGCCTAAGAAGTCAACGCCAGAAGCATAAAATACAATATAAGTACAACAGTTTTTCCCTTGTATAACAGGAATAATTACAACCAGTGTGAAAGCTATGGTCATTTCTACGTTCCGAGCAACCTAGGTTTCGCTCTATGGTGTTGCTCCACCACATCGAATATCTAGGGCCTTAGAAGTCAATGCCAGAAGCATAAAATACAATATAAATACAACAGTTTTTTCATCGTATAACAGGAATAATTGCAACAAGCCTGAAGGTAATGGTCATTTCTACATTCCGGGCAACATAGGCTTCACTCTAGAGCATTGCTCCACCAGATCGAATAGTTAGGGCCTAAGAAGACAACGCCAGAAGCATAAAATACAATATAAATACAACAGCTTTTCCATCGTATATAATGTATATTTGCAAACAGTGTGAAAGTAAATGTCATTTCTACGTTCCGGGCAACCTAGGCTTAACTGTAGGGCGTCGCTCCAGCAGATCGAATAGTTACGGCCTTAGAAGTCAACGCCCGAATCATGAAATACAAAATAAATAGAACAGTTTTTCCACTGTATAGAACGAATAATTGCAACCAGTGTGAAAGTTATGGTCATTTCTACGTTCCAGGCAACCTAGGCTTCACTCTAGAGCATTGCTGTACCAGATCGAATAGTTAGGGCCTAAGGAGACAACGCCAGAAGCATAAAATACAATATAAATACAACAGCTTTTCCATCGTATATAATGTATATTTGCAAACAGTGTGAAAGTAAAGGACATTTCTACGTTCCGGGCAACCTAGGCTTCACTCTAGGGCGTTGTTCTACCAGATCGAATAGTTAGGGCCTAAGAAGTCAACGCCAGAAGCATAAAATACAATATAAATACAACAGCTTTTCCATCGTATATAATGTATATTTGCAAACAGTGTGAAAGCAAAGGACATTTCTACGTTCCGGGCAACCTAGGCTTCACTCTAGGGCGTTGTTCTACCAGATCGAATGGATAGAGCCTTAGAAGTCAACGCCCGAAGCATGAAATACAAAATAAATAGAACAGTTTTTCCATTGTGTAGAACGAATCATTGCAACCAGTGTAAAAGTTATGGTCATTTCTATGTTCCGGGCAACCTTGTCTTAACTCCAGGGCGTTGCTCCACCAGATCCAATAGTTAGGGACTTTGAATACAACGCCAGAAGCATAAAATACAATAAAAATGCAACAGTTTTTCCATTGTATAACAGGAATAACTGCAACCAGTGTGAAAGTAATGGTCATTTCTACGTTCCGGGCAACCTAGGCTTCACTCTAGGGCGTTGCTCCACCACATCGTCTAGCTAAGGCCTAGGAAGTCAACGCCTGAAGCATAAAATAAAATAAAAATACAACAGTTTTTCTATCGTATAAAACGAATAATTGCAACCAGTATGAAAGCTATGGTCACTTCTACGTTCCGGGCAACCTAGGCTTCTCTCTAGGGCGTTGCTCAACCGCATCGAATACCTACGGCCCTAGAAGAAAACGCCATAACTATAAAATACAATATAAATACAACAGACTTTCCATCGTATAAAACGAATAATTGCAACCAGCCTGATAGTTATGGTCATTTCTACGTCCCGGGCAACCTAGGCTTCAGCCTAGGGCGTTGCTCCACCAGATCGAATAGTTAGGGCCTTAGAAGTCAACGCCAGAAGCATAAAGTACAATAGAAATCCAACAGTTTGTCCATCGTATAACTGGAATAATTGCAACCAGTGTGAAGGTGATAGTCATTTCTACGTTCCGGGCATCCTAGGCTTCAATCTATGGCGTTGTTCCACCAGATCGAATTGTAAGGGCCTGAGAAGCAAACGCCAGAAGCATTAAATACAATATAAGTACCACAGTTTTTCCATCGTATAAAACGGATAATTGCAACCAGTGTGCAAGTAATGGTCATTTATACGTTCCGAGCAACCTAGGTTTCGCTACATGGCGTTGCTCCACCACATCGAATAGTTAGGGCCTTAGAAGTCAATGCCAGAAGCATAAAATACAATATAAATACAACAGTTTTTTCATCGTATAACAGGAATAATTGCAACAAGCCTGAAGGTAATGGTCATTTCTACGTCCCGGGCAACCTAGGCTTCAGCCTAGGGCGCTGCTCCACCAGATCGAATAGTTAGGGCCTTAGAAGTCAACGCCAGAAGCATAAAGTACAATAGAAATCCAACAGTTTGTCCATCGTATAACTGGAATAATTGCAACCAGTGTGAAGGTGATAGTCATTTCTACGTTCCGGGCAACCTAGGCTTCACTCTAGGGCGTTGCTCAACCATATCGTATAGCTACGGCCCTAGAAGACAACGCCATAACTATAAAATACAATATAAATACAACAGTCTTTCCATCGTATAAAACGGATAATTGCAACCAGTCTGATAGTTATGGTCATTTCTACGTTCGGGGCAAGCTAGGCTTCACCCTAGGGCGTTGCCCCTCCAGATCGAATAGTTAGGGCCTAAGAAGTCAGCGCCAGAAGCATAAAATACGATTTATGTACAACAGTTTTTCCATCGTATAGAATGAATAGTTGCAACCAGTGTGAAAGTAATGGTCATTTCTACGTTCCGGGCAACCTAGGCTTCAATCTAGAGCATTGCTCCACCAGATCGAATAGTTACGGCCTAAGAAGACAACGCCAGAAGCATAAAATACAATATAAATACAACAGCTTTTCCATCGTATATAATGTATGTTTGCAAACAGTGTGAAAGTAAAGTTCATTTCTACGTTCCGGGCAACCTAGGCTTAACTGTAGGGCGTCGCTCCACCAGATCGAATAGTTAGGGCGTTAGAAGTCAACGCCCGAAGCATGAAATACAAAATAAATAGAACTGTTTTTCCATTGTATAGAACGAATAATTGCACCAGTGTGAAAGTTATGGTCATTTCTACGTTCCGGGCAACCTAGGCTTCACTCTAGGGCGTCGGTCCACCAGATCGAATAGCTAGCGACATAGAAGTCAACGCCAGAAGCATAACATACAATAAAAATACAACATTTTTTCCAACGTGTAACTGGAATAATTGCAACCATTGTAAAAGTAATGGCCATTTCTGCGTTCCGGGCAACCCAGGCCTGACTCTAGGGCGTTGCTCCACCAGATCGAATAGTTAGGGCCTTAGAAGTCAATGCCCGAAGCATAAAATACATTAAAAATACAACAGTTTTTCCATCGTATAAAATGATTAATTGCAATCAGTGTAAAGGTAATGGTCATTTCTACGTTCCGGGCAACCTGGGCTTCACTCTAGGGCGTTTCTCCACCAGATCGAATAGTTAGGTCCTAACAAGTCAACGCCAGAGGCATAAAGCACAATATAAATACAAAAGCTGTTCCATCGTATAAAACGAATAATTGCAACCAGTGTGAAAGTGACGGCCATTTCTTCGTTCGGGCATCCTAGATATAACCCTGAGGCGTTGCTCCACCAGATCGAATGGCTAGGGCCTAGGAAGACAACGCCAGAAGCATAAAATACAATATAAATACAACAGCTTTTCCATCGTATATAATGTATATTTGCAAACAGTGCGAAAGTAAAGGTCATTTCTACGTTCCGGGCAACCTAGGCTTAACTGTCGGGCGTCGCCCCACCAGATCGAACAGTGAGGGCCTTAGAAGTCAACGCCCGAAGCATGAAATACAAAATAAATAGAACAGTTTTTCCATTGTATCGAACGAATAACTGCAACCAGTGTGAAAGTAATGGTCATTTCTACGTTCCGGCCAACCTTGGCTTAACTCCAGGGCGTTGCTCCACCAGATCGAATAGTTAGGGACTTTGAATACAACGCCAGAAGCATAAAATACAATAAAAATGCAGCAGCTTTTCCATTGTATAACAGGAATAACTGCAACCAGTGTGAAAGTACTGGTCATTTCTACGGTCCGGGTAACCTAGGCTTCACTCTGGGGCGTTGCTCCACCAGATCGAATAGTTAGGGCCTAAGAAGTCAACGCCAGAAGCATAAAATACAATATAAATACAACAGTGTTTCCCTTGTATAACAGGAATAAGTGCAACCAGTGTGAAAGCTATGGTCATTTCTACGTTCCGGGTAGCCTAGGCTTCACTCCTGGGCGTTGCTCAACCATATCGAATAGCTACGGCCCTAGAAGATAACGCCATAACTATAACATACAATATAAATACAACAGCCTTTCCATCGTATAAAACGGATAATTGCTACCAGTCTGATAGTTATGGTCATTTCTACGTTCCGGGCAAGCTAGTCTTCACCATTGGGCGTTGCTCCACCAGATCGAATAGTTAGGGCCTAAGAAGTCAACGCCAGAAGCATAAAATACGGTATATGTACAACAGTTTTTCCATCGTATAGAATGAATAATTGCAACCAGTGTGAAAGTAATGGTCATTTCTACGTTCCGAGCAACCTAGGTTTCGCTCTATGGCGTTGCTCCACCACATCGAATAATTAGGGCCTTAGAAGTCAATGCCAGAAGCATAAAATACTATATAAATACAACAGTTTTTTCATCGTATAACAGGAATAATTGCAACAAGCCTGAAGGTAATGGTCATTTCTACGTTTCGGGTAACCTAGGCTTCACTCTACGGCGTTGCTCCACCAGATCGAATAGCTAGGGACTTTGAATACAACGCCAGAAGCATAAAATACAATAAAAATGCAACAGTTTTTCCATTGTATAACAGGGATAACTGGAACCAGTGTGAAAGTACTGGTCACTTCTACGTTCCGTGTAGCCTAGGCTTCACTCCAGGGCGTTGCTCCACCAGATCGAATAGCTAGGGACTTAGAATTCAACGCCAGAGGTATAAAATACAACTTAAGTACAACAGCTTTACCATCGTATAAAATGAATAATCGCAAACAGTGTGAAGGTAATGGTCACTTCCACGTTCCGGGCAACCTAGGCTTCACTATAGGGCGTTGGTCCACCAGATCCAATAGCTAGGGCCTAAGAAGTCAACGCCAGGAGCACCAAATACAAAATAAAGACAACAGTTTTTCCATCGTATAAAACGAATAATTGCAACCAGTATGAAGGCTATGGTCATTTCTACGTTCCGGGCAACCTAGGCTTCACTCTAGGGCGTTGCTCAACCATATCGTATAGCTACGGCCCTAGAAGACAACGCCATAACTATAAAATACAATATAAATACAACAGTCTTTCCATCGTATAAAACGGATAATTGCAACCAGTCTGATAGTTATGGTCATTTCTACGTTCGGGGCAAGCTAGGCTTCACCCTAGGGCGTTGCCCCTCCAGATCGAATAGTTAGGGCCTAAGAAGTCAGCGCCAGAAGCATAAAATACGATTTATGTACAACAGTTTTTCCATCGTATAGAATGAATAGTTGCAACCAGTGTGAAAGTAATGGTCATTTCTACGTTCCGGGCAACCTAGGCTTCAATCTAGAGCATTGCTCCACCAGATCGAATAGTTACGGCCTAAGAAGACAACGCCAGAAGCATAAAATACAATATAAATACAACAGCTTTTCCATCGTATATAATGTATGTTTGCAAACAGTGTGAAGGTAAAGGTCATTTCTACGTTCCGGGCAACCTAGGCTTAACTGTAGGGCGTCGCTCCACCAGATCGAATAGTTAGGGCGTTAGAAGTCAACGACCGAAGCATGAAATACAAAATAAATAGAACTGTTTTTCCATTGTATAGAACGAATAATTGCACCAGTGTGAAAGTTATGGTCATTTCTACGTTCCGGGCAACCTAGGCTTCACTCTAGGGCGTCGGTCCACCAGATCGAATAGCTAGCGACATAGAAGTCAACGCCAGAAGCATAACATACAATAAAAATACAACATTTTTTCCAACGTGTAACTGGAATAATTGCAACCAGTGTAAAAGTAATGGCCATTTCTACGTTCCGGGCAACCTAGGCCTGACTCTAGGGCGTTGCTCCACCAGATCGAATAGTTAGGGCCTTACAAGTCAATGCCCGAAGCATAAAATACATTAAAAATACAACAGTTTTTCCATCGTATAAAATGAATAATTGCAATCAGTGTAAAGGTAATGGTCATTTCTACGTTCCGGGCAACCTGGGCTTCACTCTAGGGCGTTGCTCCACCAGATCGAATAGTTAGGGCCTAAGAAGTCAACGCCAGAAGCATAAAATACAATATAAATACAACAGCTTTTCCATCGTATATAATGTATATTTGCAAACAGTGTGAAAGTAAAGGTCATTTCTACGTTCCGGGCAACCTAGGCTTAACTGTATGGCGTCGCTCCACCAGATCGAATAGTAAGGGCCTTAGAAGTCAACGCCCAAAGCATGAAATACAAAATAAATAGAACAGTTTTTCGATTGTATAGAACGAATAATTGCAACCAGTGTAAAAGTTATGGTCATTTCTACGTTCCGGGCAACCTAGGCTTCACTCTAGGGCGTTGCTCCACCACATCGTATAGCTAAGGCCTAGGAAGTCAACGCCTGAAGCATAAAATAAAATAAAAATACAACAGCTTTTCTATCGTATAAAACGAATAATTGCAACCAGTATGAAAGCTATGGTCACTTCTACGTTCCGGGCAACCTAGGCTTCTCTCTAGGGCGTTGCTCAACCACATCGAATACCTACGGCCCTAGAAGACAACGCCATAACTATAAAATACAATATAAATACAACAGACTTTCCATCGTATAAAACGAATAATTGCAACCATTCTGATAGTTATGGTCATTTCTACGTCCCGGGCAACCTAAGCTTCAGCCTAGGGCGTTGCTCCACCAGATCGAATAGTTAGGGCCTTAGAAGTCAACGCCAGAAGCATAAAGTACAATAGAAATCCAACAGCTTGTCCATCGTATAACTGGAATAATTGCAACCAGTGTGAAAGTGATAGTCATTTCTACGTTCCGGGCATCCTAGGCTTCAATCTACGGCGTTGTTCCACCAGATCGAATTGTAAGGGCCTGAGAAGCAAACGCCAGAAGCATTAAATACAATATAAGTACCACAGTTTTTCCATCGTATAAAACGGATAATTGCAACCAGTGTGCAAGTAATGGCCATTTATACGTTCCGAGCAACCTATCTTTCGCTACATGGCGTTGCTCCACCACATCGAATAGTTAGGATCTTAGAAGTCAATGCCAGAAGCATAAAATACAATATAAATACAACAGTTTTTTCATCGTATAACAGGAATAATTGCAACAAGCCTGAAGGTAATGGTCATTTCTACGTTTCGGGTAACCTAGGCTTCACTCTAGGGCGTTGCTCCACCAGATCGAATAGCTAGGGTCTTAGAATTCAACGCCAGAAGAATAAAATGCAACTTAAGTGCAACAGTTTTACCATCGTATTAAATGAATAATCGCAAACAGTTTGAAGGTAATGGTCACTTCCACGTTCCGGGCAACCTAGGCTTAACTGTAGGGCGTTGCTCCACCAGATCGCATAGTTAGGGACTTAGAATGCAACTCAAGAAACATAAAATACAATAAAAATGCAAATGTTTTTCCGTCGAATAACAGGAATAACTGCAACCAGTGTGAAAGTACTGGTCAGTTCTACGTTCCGGGCAACCTAGGCTTCACTCTTGGGCGTTGCTCCATCACATCGAATAGTTACGGCCTTAGAAGTCAACTCCAGAAGCATAAAATACAATATAAATACAACAGCATTTCCATCGTATAAAATGATTGATTGCAAACAGTGTGAAAGTTATGGTCATTTCTACTTTCCGGGCAACATAGGCTTAACTTTAGGGCATGTTCCACCAGATTGAGTAGTTAGGAACTTTGAATACAACGCCAGAAGCATAAAATACAATAAAAATGCAGCAGCTTTTCCATTGTATAACAGGAATAACTGCAACCAGTGTGAAAGTACTGGTCATTTCTACGGTCCGGGTAACCTAGGCTTCACTCTGGGGCGTTGCTCCACCAGATCGAATAGTTAGGGCCTAAGAAGTCAACGCCAGAAGCATAAAATACAATATAAATACAACAGTGTTTCCCTTGTATAACAGGAATAAGTGCAACCAGTGTGAAAGCTATGGTCATTTCTACGTTCCGGGTAGCCTAGGCTTCACTCCTGGGCGTTGCTCAACCATATCGAATAGCTACGGCCCTAGAAGATAACGCCATAACTATAACATACAATATAAATACAACAGCCTTTCCATCGTATAAAACGGATAATTGCTACCAGTCTGATAGTTATGGTCATTTCTACGTTCCGGGCAAGCTAGTCTTCACCATTGGGCGTTGCTCCACCAGATCGAATAGTTAGGGCCTAAGAAGTCAACGCCAGAAGCATAAAATACGGTATATGTACAACAGTTTTTCCATCGTATAGAATGAATAATTGCAACCAGTGTGAAAGTAATGGTCATTTCTACGTTCCGAGCAACCTAGGTTTCGCTCTATGGCGTTGCTCCACCACATCGAATAATTAGGGCCTTAGAAGTCAATGCCAGAAGCATAAAATACTATATAAATACAACAGTTTTTTCATCGTATAACAGGAATAATTGCAACAAGCCTGAAGGTAATGGTCATTTCTACGTTTCGGGTAACCTAGGCTTCACTCTACGGCGTTGCTCCACCAGATCGAATAGCTAGGGACTTTGAATACAACGCCAGAAGCATAAAATACAATAAAAATGCAACAGTTTTTCCATTGTATAACAGGGATAACTGGAACCAGTGTGAAAGTACTGGTCACTTCTACGTTCCGTGTAGCCTAGGCTTCACTCCAGGGCGTTGCTCCACCAGATCGAATAGCTAGGGACTTAGAATTCAACGCCAGAGGTATAAAATACAACTTAAGTACAACAGCTTTACCATCGTATAAAATGAATAATCGCAAACAGTGTGAAGGTAATGGTCACTTCCACGTTCCGGGCAACCTAGGCTTCACTATAGGGCGTTGGTCCACCAGATCCAATAGCTAGGGCCTAAGAAGTCAACGCCAGGAGCACCAAATACAAAATAAAGACAACAGTTTTTCCATCGTATAAAACGAATAATTGCAACCAGTATGAAGGCTATGGTCATTTCTACGTTCCGGGCAACCTAGGCTTCACTCTAGGGCGTTGCTCAACCATATCGTATAGCTACGGCCCTAGAAGACAACGCCATAACTATAAAATACAATATAAATACAACAGTCTTTCCATCGTATAAAACGGATAATTGCAACCAGTCTGATAGTTATGGTCATTTCTACGTTCGGGGCAAGCTAGGCTTCACCCTAGGGCGTTGCCCCTCCAGATCGAATAGTTAGGGCCTAAGAAGTCAGCGCCAGAAGCATAAAATACGATTTATGTACAACAGTTTTTCCATCGTATAGAATGAATAGTTGCAACCAGTGTGAAAGTAATGGTCATTTCTACGTTCCGGGCAACCTAGGCTTCAATCTAGAGCATTGCTCCACCAGATCGAATAGTTACGGCCTAAGAAGACAACGCCAGAAGCATAAAATACAATATAAATACAACAGCTTTTCCATCGTATATAATGTATGTTTGCAAACAGTGTGAAGGTAAAGGTCATTTCTACGTTCCGGGCAACCTAGGCTTAACTGTAGGGCGTCGCTCCACCAGATCGAATAGTTAGGGCGTTAGAAGTCAACGACCGAAGCATGAAATACAAAATAAATAGAACTGTTTTTCCATTGTATAGAACGAATAATTGCACCAGTGTGAAAGTTATGGTCATTTCTACGTTCCGGGCAACCTAGGCTTCACTCTAGGGCGTCGGTCCACCAGATCGAATAGCTAGCGACATAGAAGTCAACGCCAGAAGCATAACATACAATAAAAATACAACATTTTTTCCAACGTGTAACTGGAATAATTGCAACCAGTGTAAAAGTAATGGCCATTTCTACGTTCCGGGCAACCTAGGCCTGACTCTAGGGCGTTGCTCCACCAGATCGAATAGTTAGGGCCTTACAAGTCAATGCCCGAAGCATAAAATACATTAAAAATACAACAGTTTTTCCATCGTATAAAATGAATAATTGCAATCAGTGTAAAGGTAATGGTCATTTCTACGTTCCGGGCAACCTGGGCTTCACTCTAGGGCGTTGCTCCACCAGATCGAATAGTTAGGGCCTAAGAAGTCAACGCCAGAAGCATAAAATACAATATAAATACAACAGCTTTTCCATCGTATATAATGTATATTTGCAAACAGTGTGAAAGTAAAGGTCATTTCTACGTTCCGGGCAACCTAGGCTTAACTGTATGGCGTCGCTCCACCAGATCGAATAGTAAGGGCCTTAGAAGTCAACGCCCAAAGCATGAAATACAAAATAAATAGAACAGTTTTTCGATTGTATAGAACGAATAATTGCAACCAGTGTAAAAGTTATGGTCATTTCTACGTTCCGGGCAACCTAGGCTTCACTCTAGGGCGTTGCTCCACCACATCGTATAGCTAAGGCCTAGGAAGTCAACGCCTGAAGCATAAAATAAAATAAAAATACAACAGCTTTTCTATCGTATAAAACGAATAATTGCAACCAGTATGAAAGCTATGGTCACTTCTACGTTCCGGGCAACCTAGGCTTCTCTCTAGGGCGTTGCTCAACCACATCGAATACCTACGGCCCTAGAAGACAACGCCATAACTATAAAATACAATATAAATACAACAGACTTTCCATCGTATAAAACGAATAATTGCAACCATTCTGATAGTTATGGTCATTTCTACGTCCCGGGCAACCTAAGCTTCAGCCTAGGGCGTTGCTCCACCAGATCGAATAGTTAGGGCCTTAGAAGTCAACGCCAGAAGCATAAAGTACAATAGAAATCCAACAGCTTGTCCATCGTATAACTGGAATAATTGCAACCAGTGTGAAAGTGATAGTCATTTCTACGTTCCGGGCATCCTAGGCTTCAATCTACGGCGTTGTTCCACCAGATCGAATTGTAAGGGCCTGAGAAGCAAACGCCAGAAGCATTAAATACAATATAAGTACCACAGTTTTTCCATCGTATAAAACGGATAATTGCAACCAGTGTGCAAGTAATGGCCATTTATACGTTCCGAGCAACCTATCTTTCGCTACATGGCGTTGCTCCACCACATCGAATAGTTAGGATCTTAGAAGTCAATGCCAGAAGCATAAAATACAATATAAATACAACAGTTTTTTCATCGTATAACAGGAATAATTGCAACAAGCCTGAAGGTAATGGTCATTTCTACGTTTCGGGTAACCTAGGCTTCACTCTAGGGCGTTGCTCCACCAGATCGAATAGCTAGGGTCTTAGAATTCAACGCCAGAAGAATAAAATGCAACTTAAGTGCAACAGTTTTACCATCGTATTAAATGAATAATCGCAAACAGTTTGAAGGTAATGGTCACTTCCACGTTCCGGGCAACCTAGGCTTAACTGTAGGGCGTTGCTCCACCAGATCGCATAGTTAGGGACTTAGAATGCAACTCAAGAAACATAAAATACAATAAAAATGCAAATGTTTTTCCGTCGAATAACAGGAATAACTGCAACCAGTGTGAAAGTACTGGTCAGTTCTACGTTCCGGGCAACCTAGGCTTCACTCTTGGGCGTTGCTCCATCACATCGAATAGTTACGGCCTTAGAAGTCAACTCCAGAAGCATAAAATACAATATAAATACAACAGCATTTCCATCGTATAAAATGATTGATTGCAAACAGTGTGAAAGTTATGGTCATTTCTACTTTCCGGGCAACATAGGCTTAACTTTAGGGCATGTTCCACCAGATTGAGTAGTTAGGAACTTTGAATTCAACGCCAGAAGCATAAAATACAATAAAAATGCAACAGTTTTTCCATTGTATAACAGGAATAACTGGAACCAGTGTGAAAGCTATGGTCATTTCCACGTTCCGGACAACCTAGGCTTCACTCTAGGGCGTTGCTCCACCAGATCGAATAGTTAGGGCCTAAGAAGTCAACGCCAGAAGCATAAAATACAATATAAGTACAACAGTTTTTCCCTTGTATAACAGGAATAATTACAACCAGTGTGAAAGCTATGGTCATTTCTACGTTCCGAGCAACCTAGGTTTCGCTCTATGGTGTTACTCCACCACATCGAATATCTAGGGCCTTAGAAGTCAATGCCAGAAGCATAAAATACAATATAAATACAACAGTTTTTTCATCGTATAACAGGAATAATTGCAACAAGCCTGAAGGTAATGGTCATTTCTACATTCCGGGCAACATAGGCTTCACTCTAGAGCATTGCTCCACCAGATCGAATAGTTAGGGCCTAAGAAGACAACGCCAGAAGCATAAAATACAATATAAATACAACAGCTTTTCCATCGTATATAATGTATATTTGCAAACAGTGTGAAAGTAAATGTCATTTCTACGTTCCGGGCAACCTAGGCTTAACTGTAGGGCGTCGCTCCAGCAGATCGAATAGTTACGGCCTTAGAAGTCAACGCCCGAATCATGAAATACAAAATAAATAGAACAGTTTTTCCACTGTATAGAACGAATAATTGCAACCAGTGTGAAAGTTATGGTCATTTCTACGTTCCAGGCAACCTAGGCTTCACTCTAGAGCATTGCTGCACCAGATCGAATAGTTAGGGCCTAAGGAGACAACGCCAGAAGCATAAAATACAATATAAATACAACAGCTTTTCCATCGTATATAATGTATATTTGCAAACAGTGTGAAAGTAAAGGACATTTCTACGTTCCGGGCAACCTAGGCTTCACTCTAGGGCGTTGTTCTACCAGATCGAATAGTTAGGGCCTAAGAAGTCAACGCCAGAAGCATAAAATACAATATAAATACAACAGCTTTTCCATCGTATATAATGTATATTTGCAAACAGTGTGAAAGCAAAGGACATTTCTACGTTCCGGGCAACCTAGGCTTCACTCTAGGGCGTTGTTCTACCAGATCGAATGGATAGAGCCTTAGAAGTCAACGCCCGAAGCATGAAATACAAAATAAATAGAACAGTTTTTACATTGTGTAGAACGAATCATTGCAACCAGTGTAAAAGTTATGGTCATTTCTATGTTCCGGGCAACCTTGTCTTAACTCCAGGGCGTTGCTCCACCAGATCCAATAGTTAGGGACTTTGAATACAACGCCAGAAGCATAAAATACAATAAAAATGCAACAGTTTTTCCATTGTATAACAGGAATAACTGCAACCAGTGTGAAAGTAATGGTCATTTCTACGTTCCGGGCAACCTAGGCTTCACTCTAGGGCGTTGCTCCACCACATCGTATAGCTAAGGCCTAGGAAGTCAACGCCTGAAGCATAAAATAAAATAAAAATACAACAGTTTTTCTATCGTATAAAACGAATAATTGCAACCAGTATGAAAGCTATGGTCACTTCTACGTTCCGGGCAACCTAGGCTTCTCTCTAGGGCGTTGCTCAACCGCATCGAATACCTACGGCCCTAGAAGAAAACGCCATAACTATAAAATACAATATAAATACAACAGACTTTCCATCGTATAAAACGAATAATTGCAACCAGTCTGATAGTTATGGTCATTTCTACGTCCCGGGCAACCTAGGCTTCAGCCTAGGGCGTTGCTCCACCAGATCGAATAGTTAGGGCCTTAGAAGTCAACGCCAGAAGCATAAAGTACAATAGAAATCCAACAGTTTGTCCATCGTATAACTGGAATAATTGCAACCAGTGTGAAGGTGATAGTCATTTCTACGTTCCGGGCATCCTAGGCTTCAATCTATGGCGTTGTTCCACCAGATCGAATTGTAAGGGCCTGAGAAGCAAACGCCAGAAGCATTAAATACAATATAAGTACCACAGTTTTTCCATCGTATAAAACGGATAATTGCAACCAGTGTGCAAGTAATGGTCATTTATACGTTCCGAGCAACCTAGGTTTCGCTACATGGCGTTGCTCCACCACATCGAATAGTTAGGGCCTTAGAAGTCAATGCCAGAAGCATAAAATACAATATAAATACAACAGTTTTTTCATCGTATAACAGGAATAATTGCAACAAGCCTGAAGGTAATGGTCATTTCTACGTTTCGGGTAACCTAGGCTTCACTCTGGGGCGTTGCTCCACCAGATCGAATAGCTAGGGACTTAGAATTCAACGCCAGAAGAATAAAATACAACTTAAGTACAACAGTTTTACCATCGTATTAAATGAATTATCGCAAACAGTTTGAAGGTAATGGTCACTTCCACGTTCCGGGCAACCTAGGCTTAACTGTAGGGCGTTGCTCCACCAGATCGCATAGTTAGGGACTTAGAATGCAACGCAAGAAACATAAAATACAATAAAAATGCAAAAGTTTTTCCGTCGAATAACAGGAATAACTGCAACCAGTGTGAAAGTACGGGTCAGTTCTACGTTCCGGGCAACCTAGACTTCACTCTTGGGCGTTGCTCCATCACATCGAATAGTTACGGCCTTAGATGTCAACTCCAGAAGCATAAAATACAATATAAATACAACAGCATTTCCATCGTATAAAATGATTGATTGCAAACAGTGTGAAAGTTATGGTCATTTCTACTTTCCGGGCAACATAGGCTTAACTCTAGGGCATGTTCCACCAGATTGAGTAGTTAGGGACTTTGAATTCAACGCCAGAAGCATAAAATACAATAAAAATGCAACAGTTTTTCCATTGTATAACAGGAATAACTGGAACCAGTGTGAAAGCTATGGTCATTTCCACGTTCCGGACAACCTAGGCTTCACTCTAGGGCGTTGCTCCACCAGATCGAATAGTTAGGGCCTAAGAAGTCAACGCCAGAAGCATAAAATACAATATAAGTACAACAGTTTTTCCCTTGTATAACAGGAATAATTGCAACCAGTGTGAAAGCTATGGTCATTTCTACGTTCCGAGCAACCTAGGTTTCGCTCTATGGCGTTGCTCCACCACATCGAATAGTTAGGGCCTTAGAAGTCAATGCCAGAAGCATAAAATACAATATAAATACAACAGTTTTTTCATCGTATAACAGGAATAATTGCAACAAGCCTGAAGGTAATGGTCATTTCTACATTCCGGGCAACATAGGCTTCACACTAGGGCGTTGCTCCACCAGATCGAATAGCTAGCGACATAGAAGTCAACGTCAGAAGCATAGAATACAATAAAAATGCAACAGTTTTTCCAACGTATAACTGGAATAATTGCAACCAGTGTGAAAGTATTGGCCATTTCTACGTTCCGGGCAACCTAGGCTTCACTCTAGGGCGCTGGCCCACCAGATCGAATAGTTAGGGCCCAAGAAGTCAACGTCACAAACATAAAATACAAAATAAATACAACACCTTTTCCATCTTATAAAACGAATAATTGCAACCAGTGTGAAAGTTATGGTCATTTCTACGTTCCGGGCAATCTAGGCTTCACTCTAGGACCTTGCACCACCAGATCGAATAGTTAGGTAGTAAGAAGTCATCGCCAGAAGCATAAAACACAATATAAATACAACAGCTGTTCCATCGTATAAAACGAATAATTGCAACCAGTGTGAAAGTAATTGTCACTTCTACGTTCCGGGATACCTAGGCTTCACTCTAGGGCGTTGTACCACCAGAACTAACAGTTAGGGCCTAAGAAGTCAACGTCACTAGCATAAAATACAATATAAATACAACAGTTTTTCCAACGTATAGCTGGAATAATTGCAACCAGTGTGAAAGTAAGGGTCATTTCTACGTTCCGGGCAACCTATGCTTCGCTCTAGGGCGTTCCTCCACCAGATCGAATAGCTAGCGACTTAGAAGTCAACGCCAGAAGCATAAAATACAATAAAAATCCAACAGTTTTTCCATTGTATAACAGGAATAATTGCAACCAGTGTGAAGGTAATGGTCATTTCTACGTTCCGGGCAACCTAGGCTTCACACTAGGGCTTTAGCCCACCAGCTCGAATAGCTAGCGACATAGAAGTCAACGCCACAACATTAAAATACAATAAAAATACAACAGTTTTCCAACGTATAACTGGAATAATTGCAACCAGTGTGAAGGTAATGGTCATTTCTACGTTCCGGACAACCTAGGCTTCACTCTAGGGCTTTAGTCCACCAGATCGAATAGCTAGCGATATAGAAGTGAACGCCACAACATTAAAATACAATAAAAATACAACAGTTTTCCAACGTATAACTGGAATAATTGCAACCAGTGTGAAAGTAATGGTCATTTCTGCGTTCCGGGCAACCTAGGCTTTACTCTAGGGCGTTGCTCCACCAGATCGAATAGCTAGGGACATAGAATTCATCGCCAGACGCATAAAATACAATAAAAATACAACAGTTTTTTCATCGTATAACACAAGTCATTGCAACAAGTATGATGGTAATGGTCATTTCTACGTTCCGGGCAACCTAGGCTTCACTCTAGGGCGTTGCTCCACCAGATCGAATAGTTAGGGCCTTAGAAGTCAATGCCCGAAGCATAAAACACATTAAAAATACAACAGTTTTTCCATCGTATAAAATGAATAATTGCAATCAGTGTAAAGGTAATGGTCATTTCTACGTCCGGGGCAACCTGGGCTTCACTCTAGTGCGTTGCTCCACCAGATCGAATAGATAGGGCCTAAGAAGTCAACACCAGAAGCAGAAAATACAATAAAAATACAACAGTTTTTCCTTCGTATAAAATGAATAATTGCCATTTGTGTGAAGGTAATGGTCATTTCTACGTTCCGGGCAACCTAGGCTTCACTCTAGGGCGTTGCTCCACCAGATCGAATAGTTAGGTCCTAACAAGTCAACGCCAGAAGCATAAAATACAATACAAATACAAGGGTTTCTCCATCGTATAAAGTGAATTATTGCAAACAGTGTGAAAGGAATGGTCATTTCTACGTTCAGGGCAACCTAGGCTTCACTCTAGGGCGTTGCTCCACCAGATCGAATAGCTATTGCCTTAGAAGTCAACGCCCGAAGCATAAAATCCAATAAAGATACAACAGATTTTCCATCGTATAACAGTAGTAATAGCAACCAGTGTGGAAGTGATGGTCATTTCTACGTTCCGGGCAACATAGGCTTCACACTAGGGCGTTGCTCCACCAGATCGAATAGCTAGCGACATAGAAATCAACGTCAGAAGCATAAAATACAATAAAAATGCAACAGTTTTTCCAACGTATAACTGGAATAATTGCAGCCAGTGTGAAGGTAATGGTCATTTCTACGTTCCGGGCAACCTAGGCTTCACTCTAGGGCGCTGGCCCACCAGATCGAATAGTTAGGGCCTAAGAAGTCAACGTCACAAGCATAAAATACAAAATAAATACAACAGCTGTTCCATCGTATAAATCGAATAATTGCAACCAGTGTGAAAGTTATGGTCATTTCTACGTTTCGGGCAACCTAGGCTTGACTCTAGGGCTTTGCTCCACCAGATCGAATAGTTAGGTAGTAAGAAGTCATCGCCAGAAGCATAAAACACAATATAAATACAACAGCTGTTCCATCGTATAAAACGGATAATTGCAACCAGTGTGAAAGTGACGGCCATTTCTTCGTTCGGGCATCCTAGATATAACCCTGAGGCGTTGCTCCTCCAGATCGAATAGTTAGGGCCTCAGAAGTCAACGCCAGAAGCATAAAACACAATATAAATACAACAGCTGTTCCATCGTATAAAACGAATAATTGCAACCAGTGTGAAAGTGATGGTCATTTCTACGTTCCGGGATACCTAGCCTTCGCTCAAGGGCGTTGCTCCACCACATCTAATAGCTACGGCCTTAGAAGTCAACGCCAGAAGCATAAAATACAATACAAATACAAGGGTTTCTCCATCGTATAAAATGAATAATTGCATACAGTGTGAAAGGAATGGTCATTTCTACGTTCAGGGCAACCTAGGCTTCACTCTAGGGCGTTGCTCCACCAGATCGAATAGTTAGGAGCTAAGAAGTCAACGCCAGAAGCATAAAATACAATATAAGTACAACAGTTTTTCCCTTGTATAACAGGAATAATTGCAACCAGTGTGAAAGCTATGGTCATTTCTACGTTCCGGGCAACCTAGGCTTCACTCTAGGGCGTTGCTCCACCACATCGAATTGTTAGGGCCTTAGAAGTCAACGCCAGAAGCATAAAATACGATATATGTACAACAGTTTTTCCATCGTATAGAATGAATAGTTGCAACCAGTGCGAAAGTAATGGTCATTTCTACGTTCCGAGCAACCTAGGTTTCACTCTAGGGCGTTGTTCCACCAGATCGAATAGTTAGGGCCTAAGAAGTCAACGCCAGAAGCATAAAATACCATATAAATACAACAGCTTTTCCATCGTATATAATGTATATTTGCAAACAGTGTGAAAGTAAAGGTCATTTCTACGTTCCGGGCAACCCAGGCTTAACTCTAGGGCGTCGCTCCATCAGATCGAATAGTTAGGGCATTAGAAGTTAACGCCCGAAGCATGAAATACAAAATAAATAGAACAGTTTTTCCATTGTATAGAACGAATAATTGCAACCAGTCTAAACGTTATGGTCATTTCTACGTTCCGGGCAACCTTGGCTTAACTCCAGGGCGTTGCTCCACTAGATCGAATAGTTAGGGACTTTCAATACAACGCTAGAAGCATAAAATACAATAAAAATGCAACAGTTTTTCCATTGTATAACAGGAATAACTGCAACCAGTGTGAAAGTACTGGTCATTTCTACGGTCCGGGTAACATAGGCTTCACTCTAGGGCGTTGATCCACCAGATCGAATAGTTATGGCCTAAGAAGTCAACGCCAGAAGCATAAAATACAATATAAATACAACAGTGTTTCCCTTGTATAACAGGAATAATTGCAACCAGTGTGAAAGCTATGGTCATTTCTACGTTCCGGGCAACCTAGGTTTCACTCTAGGGCGTTGCTCCACCACATCGCATAGTTAGGGCCTTAGAAGTCAAGGCCAGAAGCATAAAATACAACCCAAGTACAACAGTTTTACCAACGTATATAATGTATATTTTCAAACAGTGTGAAAGTAAAGGTCATTTCTACGTTCCGGGCAACCTAGGCTTCACTCTAGGGCGTTGCCCAACCATATCGAATAGCAACGGCCCTGGAAGACAACGCCATAACTATAAAATACAATATAAATACAACAGTCTTTCCATCGTATAAAACGGATAATTGCAACCAGTCTGATAGTTAAGGTCATTTCTACGTTCCGGGCAACCTAGGCTTCATACTAGGGCGTTGTTCCACCAGATCGAATAGTTAGGGCCTAAGAAGTCAACGCCAGAAGCATAAAATACCATATAAATACAACAGCTTTTCCATCGTATATAATGTATATTTGCAAACAGTGTGAAAGTAAAGGTCATTTCTACGTTCCGGGCAACCTAGGCTTAACTGTAGGGCGTAGCTCCACCAGATCGAATAGTTAGGGCCTTAGAAGTTAAAGCCCGAAGCATGAAATACAAAATAAATAGAACAGTTTTTCCATTGTATAGAACGAATAATTGCAACCAGTGTAAAAGTTTTGGTCATTTCTGCGTTCCGGGCAACCTTGGCTTCACTCTAGAGCATTGCTGCACCAGATCGAATAGTTAGGGCCTAAGGAGACAACGCCAGAAGCATAAAATACAATATAAATACAACAGCTTTTCCATCGTATATAATGTATATTTGCAAACAGTGTGAAAGTAAAGGACATTTCTACGTTCCGGGCAACCTAGGCTTCACTCTAGGGCGTTGTTCTACCAGATCGAATAGTTAGGGCCTAAGAAGTCAACGCCAGAAGCATAAAATACAATATAAATACAACAGCTTTTCCATCGTATATAATGTATATTTGCAAACAGTGTGAAAGCAAAGGACATTTCTACGTTCCGGGCAACCTAGGCTTCACTCTAGGGCGTTGTTCTACCAGATCGAATGGATAGAGCCTTAGAAGTCAACGCCCGAAGCATGAAATACAAAATAAATAGAACAGTTTTTACATTGTGTAGAACGAATCATTGCAACCAGTGTAAAAGTTATGGTCATTTCTATGTTCCGGGCAACCTTGTCTTAACTCCAGGGCGTTGCTCCACCAGATCCAATAGTTAGGGACTTTGAATACAACGCCAGAAGCATAAAATACAATAAAAATGCAACAGTTTTTCCATTGTATAACAGGAATAACTGCAACCAGTGTGAAAGTAATGGTCATTTCTACGTTCCGGGCAACCTAGGCTTCACTCTAGGGCGTTGCTCCACCACATCGTATAGCTAAGGCCTAGGAAGTCAACGCCTGAAGCATAAAATAAAATAAAAATACAACAGTTTTTCTATCGTATAAAACGAATAATTGCAACCAGTATGAAAGCTATGGTCACTTCTACGTTCCGGGCAACCTAGGCTTCTCTCTAGGGCGTTGCTCAACCGCATCGAATACCTACGGCCCTAGAAGAAAACGCCATAACTATAAAATACAATATAAATACAACAGACTTTCCATCGTATAAAACGAATAATTGCAACCAGTCTGATAGTTATGGTCATTTCTACGTCCCGGGCAACCTAGGCTTCAGCCTAGGGCGTTGCTCCACCAGATCGAATAGTTAGGGCCTTAGAAGTCAACGCCAGAAGCATAAAGTACAATAGAAATCCAACAGTTTGTCCATCGTATAACTGGAATAATTGCAACCAGTGTGAAGGTGATAGTCATTTCTACGTTCCGGGCATCCTAGGCTTCAATCTATGGCGTTGTTCCACCAGATCGAATTGTAAGGGCCTGAGAAGCAAACGCCAGAAGCATTAAATACAATATAAGTACCACAGTTTTTCCATCGTATAAAACGGATAATTGCAACCAGTGTGCAAGTAATGGTCATTTATACGTTCCGAGCAACCTAGGTTTCGCTACATGGCGTTGCTCCACCACATCGAATAGTTAGGGCCTTAGAAGTCAATGCCAGAAGCATAAAATACAATATAAATACAACAGTTTTTTCATCGTATAACAGGAATAATTGCAACAAGCCTGAAGGTAATGGTCATTTCTACGTTTCGGGTAACCTAGGCTTCACTCTGGGGCGTTGCTCCACCAGATCGAATAGCTAGGGACTTAGAATTCAACGCCAGAAGAATAAAATACAACTTAAGTACAACAGTTTTACCATCGTATTAAATGAATTATCGCAAACAGTTTGAAGGTAATGGTCACTTCCACGTTCCGGGCAACCTAGGCTTAACTGTAGGGCGTTGCTCCACCAGATCGCATAGTTAGGGACTTAGAATGCAACGCAAGAAACATAAAATACAATAAAAATGCAAAAGTTTTTCCGTCGAATAACAGGAATAACTGCAACCAGTGTGAAAGTACGGGTCAGTTCTACGTTCCGGGCAACCTAGACTTCACTCTTGGGCGTTGCTCCATCACATCGAATAGTTACGGCCTTAGATGTCAACTCCAGAAGCATAAAATACAATATAAATACAACAGCATTTCCATCGTATAAAATGATTGATTGCAAACAGTGTGAAAGTTATGGTCATTTCTACTTTCCGGGCAACATAGGCTTAACTCTAGGGCATGTTCCACCAGATTGAGTAGTTAGGGACTTTGAATTCAACGCCAGAAGCATAAAATACAATAAAAATGCAACAGTTTTTCCATTGTATAACAGGAATAACTGGAACCAGTGTGAAAGCTATGGTCATTTCCACGTTCCGGACAACCTAGGCTTCACTCTAGGGCGTTGCTCCACCAGATCGAATAGTTAGGGCCTAAGAAGTCAACGCCAGAAGCATAAAATACAATATAAGTACAACAGTTTTTCCCTTGTATAACAGGAATAATTGCAACCAGTGTGAAAGCTATGGTCATTTCTACGTTCCGAGCAACCTAGGTTTCGCTCTATGGCGTTGCTCCACCACATCGAATAGTTAGGGCCTTAGAAGTCAATGCCAGAAGCATAAAATACAATATAAATACAACAGTTTTTTCATCGTATAACAGGAATAATTGCAACAAGCCTGAAGGTAATGGTCATTTCTACATTCCGGGCAACATAGGCTTCACACTAGGGCGTTGCTCCACCAGATCGAATAGCTAGCGACATAGAAGTCAACGTCAGAAGCATAGAATACAATAAAAATGCAACAGTTTTTCCAACGTATAACTGGAATAATTGCAACCAGTGTGAAAGTATTGGCCATTTCTACGTTCCGGGCAACCTAGGCTTCACTCTAGGGCGCTGGCCCACCAGATCGAATAGTTAGGGCCCAAGAAGTCAACGTCACAAACATAAAATACAAAATAAATACAACACCTTTTCCATCTTATAAAACGAATAATTGCAACCAGTGTGAAAGTTATGGTCATTTCTACGTTCCGGGCAATCTAGGCTTCACTCTAGGACCTTGCACCACCAGATCGAATAGT
This sequence comes from Calliopsis andreniformis, assembly GCF_051401765.1. Taxonomy (NCBI): domain Eukaryota; kingdom Metazoa; phylum Arthropoda; class Insecta; order Hymenoptera; family Andrenidae; genus Calliopsis; species Calliopsis andreniformis. The sequence goes on from NW_027480422.1 coordinate 24,300,288, forward strand.
TAGGTAGTAAGAAGTCATCGCCAGAAGCATAAAACACAATATAAATACAACAGCTGTTCCATCGTATAAAACGAATAATTGCAACCAGTGTGAAAGTAATTGTCACTTCTACGTTCCGGGATACCTAGGCTTCACTCTAGGGCGTTGTACCACCAGAACTAACAGTTAGGGCCTAAGAAGTCAACGTCACTAGCATAAAATACAATATAAATACAACAGTTTTTCCAACGTATAGCTGGAATAATTGCAACCAGTGTGAAAGTAAGGGTCATTTCTACGTTCCGGGCAACCTATGCTTCGCTCTAGGGCGTTCCTCCACCAGATCGAATAGCTAGCGACTTAGAAGTCAACGCCAGAAGCATAAAATACAATAAAAATCCAACAGTTTTTCCATTGTATAACAGGAATAATTGCAACCAGTGTGAAGGTAATGGTCATTTCTACGTTCCGGGCAACCTAGGCTTCACACTAGGGCTTTAGCCCACCAGCTCGAATAGCTAGCGACATAGAAGTCAACGCCACAACATTAAAATACAATAAAAATACAACAGTTTTCCAACGTATAACTGGAATAATTGCAACCAGTGTGAAGGTAATGGTCATTTCTACGTTCCGGACAACCTAGGCTTCACTCTAGGGCTTTAGTCCACCAGATCGAATAGCTAGCGATATAGAAGTGAACGCCACAACATTAAAATACAATAAAAATACAACAGTTTTCCAACGTATAACTGGAATAATTGCAACCAGTGTGAAAGTAATGGTCATTTCTGCGTTCCGGGCAACCTAGGCTTTACTCTAGGGCGTTGCTCCACCAGATCGAATAGCTAGGGACATAGAATTCATCGCCAGACGCATAAAATACAATAAAAATACAACAGTTTTTTCATCGTATAACACAAGTCATTGCAACAAGTATGATGGTAATGGTCATTTCTACGTTCCGGGCAACCTAGGCTTCACTCTAGGGCGTTGCTCCACCAGATCGAATAGTTAGGGCCTTAGAAGTCAATGCCCGAAGCATAAAACACATTAAAAATACAACAGTTTTTCCATCGTATAAAATGAATAATTGCAATCAGTGTAAAGGTAATGGTCATTTCTACGTCCGGGGCAACCTGGGCTTCACTCTAGTGCGTTGCTCCACCAGATCGAATAGATAGGGCCTAAGAAGTCAACACCAGAAGCAGAAAATACAATAAAAATACAACAGTTTTTCCTTCGTATAAAATGAATAATTGCCATTTGTGTGAAGGTAATGGTCATTTCTACGTTCCGGGCAACCTAGGCTTCACTCTAGGGCGTTGCTCCACCAGATCGAATAGTTAGGTCCTAACAAGTCAACGCCAGAAGCATAAAATACAATACAAATACAAGGGTTTCTCCATCGTATAAAGTGAATTATTGCAAACAGTGTGAAAGGAATGGTCATTTCTACGTTCAGGGCAACCTAGGCTTCACTCTAGGGCGTTGCTCCACCAGATCGAATAGCTATTGCCTTAGAAGTCAACGCCCGAAGCATAAAATCCAATAAAGATACAACAGATTTTCCATCGTATAACAGTAGTAATAGCAACCAGTGTGGAAGTGATGGTCATTTCTACGTTCCGGGCAACATAGGCTTCACACTAGGGCGTTGCTCCACCAGATCGAATAGCTAGCGACATAGAAATCAACGTCAGAAGCATAAAATACAATAAAAATGCAACAGTTTTTCCAACGTATAACTGGAATAATTGCAGCCAGTGTGAAGGTAATGGTCATTTCTACGTTCCGGGCAACCTAGGCTTCACTCTAGGGCGCTGGCCCACCAGATCGAATAGTTAGGGCCTAAGAAGTCAACGTCACAAGCATAAAATACAAAATAAATACAACAGCTGTTCCATCGTATAAATCGAATAATTGCAACCAGTGTGAAAGTTATGGTCATTTCTACGTTTCGGGCAACCTAGGCTTGACTCTAGGGCTTTGCTCCACCAGATCGAATAGTTAGGTAGTAAGAAGTCATCGCCAGAAGCATAAAACACAATATAAATACAACAGCTGTTCCATCGTATAAAACGGATAATTGCAACCAGTGTGAAAGTGACGGCCATTTCTTCGTTCGGGCATCCTAGATATAACCCTGAGGCGTTGCTCCTCCAGATCGAATAGTTAGGGCCTCAGAAGTCAACGCCAGAAGCATAAAACACAATATAAATACAACAGCTGTTCCATCGTATAAAACGAATAATTGCAACCAGTGTGAAAGTGATGGTCATTTCTACGTTCCGGGATACCTAGCCTTCGCTCAAGGGCGTTGCTCCACCACATCTAATAGCTACGGCCTTAGAAGTCAACGCCAGAAGCATAAAATACAATACAAATACAAGGGTTTCTCCATCGTATAAAATGAATAATTGCATACAGTGTGAAAGGAATGGTCATTTCTACGTTCAGGGCAACCTAGGCTTCACTCTAGGGCGTTGCTCCACCAGATCGAATAGTTAGGAGCTAAGAAGTCAACGCCAGAAGCATAAAATACAATATAAGTACAACAGTTTTTCCCTTGTATAACAGGAATAATTGCAACCAGTGTGAAAGCTATGGTCATTTCTACGTTCCGGGCAACCTAGGCTTCACTCTAGGGCGTTGCTCCACCACATCGAATTGTTAGGGCCTTAGAAGTCAACGCCAGAAGCATAAAATACGATATATGTACAACAGTTTTTCCATCGTATAGAATGAATAGTTGCAACCAGTGCGAAAGTAATGGTCATTTCTACGTTCCGAGCAACCTAGGTTTCACTCTAGGGCGTTGTTCCACCAGATCGAATAGTTAGGGCCTAAGAAGTCAACGCCAGAAGCATAAAATACCATATAAATACAACAGCTTTTCCATCGTATATAATGTATATTTGCAAACAGTGTGAAAGTAAAGGTCATTTCTACGTTCCGGGCAACCCAGGCTTAACTCTAGGGCGTCGCTCCATCAGATCGAATAGTTAGGGCATTAGAAGTTAACGCCCGAAGCATGAAATACAAAATAAATAGAACAGTTTTTCCATTGTATAGAACGAATAATTGCAACCAGTCTAAACGTTATGGTCATTTCTACGTTCCGGGCAACCTTGGCTTAACTCCAGGGCGTTGCTCCACTAGATCGAATAGTTAGGGACTTTCAATACAACGCTAGAAGCATAAAATACAATAAAAATGCAACAGTTTTTCCATTGTATAACAGGAATAACTGCAACCAGTGTGAAAGTACTGGTCATTTCTACGGTCCGGGTAACATAGGCTTCACTCTAGGGCGTTGATCCACCAGATCGAATAGTTATGGCCTAAGAAGTCAACGCCAGAAGCATAAAATACAATATAAATACAACAGTGTTTCCCTTGTATAACAGGAATAATTGCAACCAGTGTGAAAGCTATGGTCATTTCTACGTTCCGGGCAACCTAGGTTTCACTCTAGGGCGTTGCTCCACCACATCGCATAGTTAGGGCCTTAGAAGTCAAGGCCAGAAGCATAAAATACAACCCAAGTACAACAGTTTTACCAACGTATATAATGTATATTTTCAAACAGTGTGAAAGTAAAGGTCATTTCTACGTTCCGGGCAACCTAGGCTTCACTCTAGGGCGTTGCCCAACCATATCGAATAGCAACGGCCCTGGAAGACAACGCCATAACTATAAAATACAATATAAATACAACAGTCTTTCCATCGTATAAAACGGATAATTGCAACCAGTCTGATAGTTAAGGTCATTTCTACGTTCCGGGCAACCTAGGCTTCATACTAGGGCGTTGTTCCACCAGATCGAATAGTTAGGGCCTAAGAAGTCAACGCCAGAAGCATAAAATACCATATAAATACAACAGCTTTTCCATCGTATATAATGTATATTTGCAAACAGTGTGAAAGTAAAGGTCATTTCTACGTTCCGGGCAACCTAGGCTTAACTGTAGGGCGTAGCTCCACCAGATCGAATAGTTAGGGCCTTAGAAGTTAAAGCCCGAAGCATGAAATACAAAATAAATAGAACAGTTTTTCCATTGTATAGAACGAATAATTGCAACCAGTGTAAAAGTTTTGGTCATTTCTGCGTTCCGGGCAACCTTGGCTTCACTCTAGAGCATTGCTGCACCAGATCGAATAGTTAGGGCCTAAGGAGACAACGCCAGAAGCATAAAATACAATATAAATACAACAGCTTTTCCATCGTATATAATGTATATTTGCAAACAGTGTGAAAGTAAAGGACATTTCTACGTTCCGGGCAACCTAGGCTTCACTCTAGGGCGTTGTTCTACCAGATCGAATAGTTAGGGCCTAAGAAGTCAACGCCAGAAGCATAAAATACAATATAAATACAACAGCTTTTCCATCGTATATAATGTATATTTGCAAACAGTGTGAAAGCAAAGGACATTTCTACGTTCCGGGCAACCTAGGCTTCACTCTAGGGCGTTGTTCTACCAGATCGAATGGATAGAGCCTTAGAAGTCAACGCCCGAAGCATGAAATACAAAATAAATAGAACAGTTTTTACATTGTGTAGAACGAATCATTGCAACCAGTGTAAAAGTTATGGTCATTTCTATGTTCCGGGCAACCTTGTCTTAACTCCAGGGCGTTGCTCCACCAGATCCAATAGTTAGGGACTTTGAATACAACGCCAGAAGCATAAAATACAATAAAAATGCAACAGTTTTTCCATTGTATAACAGGAATAACTGCAACCAGTGTGAAAGTAATGGTCATTTCTACGTTCCGGGCAACCTAGGCTTCACTCTAGGGCGTTGCTCCACCACATCGTATAGCTAAGGCCTAGGAAGTCAACGCCTGAAGCATAAAATAAAATAAAAATACAACAGTTTTTCTATCGTATAAAACGAATAATTGCAACCAGTATGAAAGCTATGGTCACTTCTACGTTCCGGGCAACCTAGGCTTCTCTCTAGGGCGTTGCTCAACCGCATCGAATACCTACGGCCCTAGAAGAAAACGCCATAACTATAAAATACAATATAAATACAACAGACTTTCCATCGTATAAAACGAATAATTGCAACCAGTCTGATAGTTATGGTCATTTCTACGTCCCGGGCAACCTAGGCTTCAGCCTAGGGCGTTGCTCCACCAGATCGAATAGTTAGGGCCTTAGAAGTCAACGCCAGAAGCATAAAGTACAATAGAAATCCAACAGTTTGTCCATCGTATAACTGGAATAATTGCAACCAGTGTGAAGGTGATAGTCATTTCTACGTTCCGGGCATCCTAGGCTTCAATCTATGGCGTTGTTCCACCAGATCGAATTGTAAGGGCCTGAGAAGCAAACGCCAGAAGCATTAAATACAATATAAGTACCACAGTTTTTCCATCGTATAAAACGGATAATTGCAACCAGTGTGCAAGTAATGGTCATTTATACGTTCCGAGCAACCTAGGTTTCGCTACATGGCGTTGCTCCACCACATCGAATAGTTAGGGCCTTAGAAGTCAATGCCAGAAGCATAAAATACAATATAAATACAACAGTTTTTTCATCGTATAACAGGAATAATTGCAACAAGCCTGAAGGTAATGGTCATTTCTACGTTTCGGGTAACCTAGGCTTCACTCTGGGGCGTTGCTCCACCAGATCGAATAGCTAGGGACTTAGAATTCAACGCCAGAAGAATAAAATACAACTTAAGTACAACAGTTTTACCATCGTATTAAATGAATTATCGCAAACAGTTTGAAGGTAATGGTCACTTCCACGTTCCGGGCAACCTAGGCTTAACTGTAGGGCGTTGCTCCACCAGATCGCATAGTTAGGGACTTAGAATGCAACGCAAGAAACATAAAATACAATAAAAATGCAAAAGTTTTTCCGTCGAATAACAGGAATAACTGCAACCAGTGTGAAAGTACGGGTCAGTTCTACGTTCCGGGCAACCTAGACTTCACTCTTGGGCGTTGCTCCATCACATCGAATAGTTACGGCCTTAGATGTCAACTCCAGAAGCATAAAATACAATATAAATACAACAGCATTTCCATCGTATAAAATGATTGATTGCAAACAGTGTGAAAGTTATGGTCATTTCTACTTTCCGGGCAACATAGGCTTAACTCTAGGGCATGTTCCACCAGATTGAGTAGTTAGGGACTTTGAATTCAACGCCAGAAGCATAAAATACAATGAAAATGCAACAGTTTTTCCATTGTATAACAGGAATAACTGGAACCAGTGTGAAAGCTATGGTCATTTCCACGTTCCGGACAACCTAGGCTTCACTCTAGGGCGTTGCTCCACCAGATCGAATAGTTAGGGCCTAAGAAGTCAACGCCAGAAGCATAAAATACAATATAAGTACAACAGTTTTTCCCTTGTATAACAGGAATAATTGCAACCAGTGTGAAAGCTATGGTCATTTCTACGTTCCGAGCAACCTAGGTTTCGCTCTATGGCGTTGCTCCACCACATCGAATAGTTAGGGCCTTAGAAGTCAATGCCAGAAGCATAAAATACAATATAAATACAACAGTTTTTTCATCGTATAACAGGAATAATTGCAACAAGCCTGAAGGTAATGGTCATTTCTACATTCCGGGCAACATAGGCTTCACACTAGGGCGTTGCTCCACCAGATCGAATAGCTAGAGACATAGAAGTCAACGTCAGAAGCATAGAATACAATAAAAATGCAACAGTTTTTCCAACGTATAACTGGAATAATTGCAACCAGTGTGAAAGTATTGGCCATTTCTACGTTCCGGGCAACCTAGGCTTCACTCTAGGGCGCTGGCCCACCAGATCGAATAGTTAGGGCCCAAGAAGTCAACGTCACAAACATAAAATACAAAATAAATACAACACCTTTTCCATCTTATAAAACGAATAATTGCAACCAGTGTGAAAGTTATGGTCATTTCTACGTTCCGGGCAATCTAGGCTTCACTCTAGGACCTTGCACCACCAGATCGAATAGTTAGGTAGTAAGAAGTCATCGCCAGAAGCATAAAACACAATATAAATACAACAGCTGTTCCATCGTATAAAACGAATAATTGCAACCAGTGTGAAAGTAATTGTCACTTCTACGTTCCGGGATACCTAGGCTTCACTCTAGGGCGTTGTACCACCAGAACTAACAGTTAGGGCCTAAGAAGTCAACGTCACTAGCATAAAATACAATATAAATACAACAGTTTTTCCAACGTATAGCTGGAATAATTGCAACCAGTGTGAAAGTAAGGGTCATTTCTACGTTCCGGGCAACCTATGCTTCGCTCTAGGGCGTTCCTCCACCAGATCGAATAGCTAGCGACTTAGAAGTCAACGCCAGAAGCATAAAATATAATAAAAATCCAACAGTTTTTCCATTGTATAACAGGAATAATTGCAACCAGTGTGAAGGTAATGGTCATTTCTACGTTCCGGGCAACCTAGGCTTCACACTAGGGCTTTAGCCCACCAGATCGAATAGCTAGCGACATAGAAGTCAACGCCACAACATTAAAATACAATAAAAATACAACAGTTTTCCAACGTATAACTGGAATAATTGCAACCAGTGTGAAGGTAATGGACATTTCTACGTTCCGGACAACCTAGGCTTCACTTTAGGGCTTTAGTCCACCAGATCGAATAGCTAGCGATATAGAAGTGAACGCCACAACATTAAAATACAATAAAAATACAACAGTTTTCCAACGTATAACTGGAATAATTGCAACCAGTGTGAAAGTAATGGTCATTTCTGCGTTCCGGGCAACCTAGGCTTTACTCTAGGGCGTTGCTCCACCAGATCGAATAGCTAGGGACATAGAATTCATCGCCAGACGCATAAAATACAATAAAAATACAACAGTTTTTTCATCGTATAACACAAGTCATTGCAACAAGTATGATGGTAATGGTCATTTCTACGTTCCGGGCAACCTAGGCTTCACTCTAGGGAGTTGCTCCACCAGATCGAGTAGTTAGGGCCTAAGAAGTCAACGCCAGAAGCATAGAATACAATAAAAATACAACAGTTTTTCCATCGTATAAGAGGAATAACTGCAACCAGTGTGAAGGTAATGGCCATTACTACGTTCCGGGCAACCTAGGCTTCACTCTAGGGCGTTGCTCTACCAGATCGAATAGCTAGCGATATAGAAGTCATCGTCAGAAGCATAAAATACAATAAAAATACAATAGCTTTTGCATCGTATAAAATGAATAATTGCAATCAGTGTGAATGTAATGGTCATTTCTACGTTCCGGGTAACCTAGGCTTCACTCTAGGGCGTTGCACCACCATATCCAATTGCTAGCGACATAGAAGTCAACACCAGAAGCATAAAATACAATAAAAACACAACAGTTTTTCCAACGTATAAATGGAATAATTGCAACCAGTGTGAAGCTAATGGTCATTTCTACGTTCCGGGCAACCTAGGCTTCCCTCTATGGCGTTGGTCCACCAGATCGCATAGTTAGGGCCTATGAAGTCAATGCAAGAAGATAAAATACAAAATAAATTCAACAGTTTTTCCATCGTATAACACAAGTCATTGCAACAAGTGTGATGGTAATAGTCATTTCTACGTTCCGGACAACCTAGGCTTCACTCTAGGGCGTTGCTCCACCAGATCGAATAGTTAGGGCCTAAGAAGTCAACGCCAGAAGCATAGAATACAATAAAAATACAACAGTTTTTCCATCGTATAAGAGGAATAACTGCAACCAGTGTGAAGGTAATGGTCATTTCTACGTTCTGGACAATCTAGGCTTCACTCTAGGACCTTGCTCAACCAGATCGAATAGTTAGGTAGTAAGAAGTCATCGCCAGAAGCATAAAATACGATATATGTACAACAGTTTTTCCATCGTATAGAATGAATAATTGCCACCAGTGTGCAAGTAATGGTCATTTCTACGTTCCGAGCAACCTAGGTTTCGCTCTATGGCGTTGCTCCACCAGATCGAATAGTTAGGACCTAAGAAGTCAACGCCAGAAGCATAAAATACAATATAAGTACAACTGTTTTTCCCTTGTATAACAGGAATAATTGCAACCAGTGTGAAAGCTATGGTCATTTCTACGTTCCGGGCAACCTAGGCTTCACTCAAGGGCGTTGGTCCACCACATCGAATAGTTAGCGCCTTAGAAGACAATGCCAGAAGCATAAAATACAATATAAATACAACAGTTTTTCCACTGTATAATATGAATAATTGCAAACAGTGTGGAAGTAATGGTCATTTCTATGTTCCGGGCAACCGAGGCTTCACGATAGGGCGTTGCTCCACCAGATCGAATAGTTAGGGCCTAAGAAGTCAACGCCAGAAGCATAAAATACGATATATGTACAACAGTTTTTCCATCGTATAGAATGAATGATTGCAACCAGTGTGCAAGTAATGGTCATTTCTACGTTCCGAGCAACCTAGGTTTCGCTCTATGGCGTTGCTCCACCACATCGAAGAGTTAGGGCCTAAGAAGTCAACGCCAGAAGCATAAAATACCATATAAATACAACAGCTTTTCCATCGTATATAATGTATATTTGCAAACAGTGTGAAAGTAAATGCCATTTCTACGTTCCGGGCAACCTAGGCTTAACTGTAGGGCGTCGCTCCACCAGAACGAATAGTTAGGGCCTTAGAAGTTAACGCCCGAAGCATGAAATACAAGATAAATAGAACAGTTTTTCCATTGTATAGAACGAATAATTGCAACCAGTGTAAAAGTTATGGTCATTTCTACCTTCCGGGCAACTTCGGCTTAACTCCAGGGCGTTGCTCCACCAGATCGAATAGTTAGGGACTTTCAATACAACGCTAGAAGCGTAAAACACAATAAAAATGCACCAGTTTTTCTATTGTATAACAGGAATAACTGCAACCAGTGTGAAAGTACTGGTCATTTCTACGGTCCGGGTAACCTAGTCTTCACTCTAGGGTGTTGCTCCACCAGATCGAATAGTTATGGCCTAAGAAGTCAACGCCAGAAGCATAAAATACAATATAAATACAACAGTGTTTCCCTTGTATAACAGGAATAATTGCAACCAGTGTGAAAGCTATGGTCATTTCTACGTTCCGGGCAACCTAGGTTTCACTCTAGGGCGTTGCTCCACCACATCGCATAGTTAGGGCCTTAGAAGTCAAGGCCAGAAGCATAAAATACAACCCAAGTACAACAGTTTTACCATCGTATATAATGTATATCTTCAAACAGTGTGAAAGTAAAGGTCATTTCTACGTTCCGGGCAACCTAGGCTTCACTCTAGGGCGTTGGTCCACCAGATCCAATAGCTAGGGCCTAAGAAGTCAACGCCAGGAGCACCAAATACAAAATAAATACAACAGTTTTTCCATCGTATAAAACGAATAATTGCAACCAGTGTGAAAGCTATGGTCATTTCTACGTTCCGGGCAACCTACGCTTCACTCAAGGGCGTTGGTCCACCACATCGAATAGTTAGGGCCTATGAAGTCAATGCAAGAAGATAAAATACAAAATAAATTCAACAGTTTTTCCATCGTATAACACAAGTCATTGCAACAAGTGTGATGGTAATGGTCATTTCTACGTTCCGGGCAACCTAGGCTTCACTCTAGGGCGTTGCTCCACCAGATCGAATAGTTAGGGCCTAAGAAGTCAACGCCAGAAGCATAGAATACAATAAAAATACAACAGTTTTTCCATGGTATAAGAGGAATAACTGCAACCAGTGTGAAGGTAATGGTCATTTCTACGTTCCGGACAATCTAGGCTTCACTCTAGGACCTTGCTCTACCAGATCGAATAGTTAGGTAGTAAGAAGTCATCGCCAGAAGCATAAAATACGATATATGTACAACAGTTTTTCCATCGTATAGAATGAATAATTGCCACCAGTGTGCAAGTAATGGTCATTTCTACGTTCCGAGCAACCTAGGTTTCGCTCTATGGCGTTGCTCCACCAGATCGAATAGTTAGGACCTAAGAAGTCAACGCCAGAAGCATAAAATACAATATAAGTACAACAGTTTTTCCCTTGTATAACAGGAATAATTGCAACCAGTGTGAAAGCTATGGTCATTTCTACGTTCCGGGCAACCTAGGCTTCACTCAAGGGCGTTGGTCCACCACATCGAATAGTTAGGGCCTTAGAAGACAATGCCAGAAGCATAAAATACAATATAAATACAACAGTTTTTCCACTGTATAATATGAATAATTGCAAACAGTGTGGAGGTAATGGTCATTTCTATGTTCCGGGCAACCGAGGCTTCACGATAGGGCGTTGCTCCACCAGATCGAATAGTTAGGGCCTAAGAAGTCAACGCCAGAAGCATAAAATACGATATATGTACAACAGTTTTTCCATCGTATAGAATGAATGATTGCAACCAGTGTGCAAGTAATGGTCATTTCTACGTTCCGAGCAACCTAGGTTTCGCTCTATGGCGTTGCTCCACCACATCGAAGAGTTAGGGCCTAAGAAGTCAACGCCAGAAGCATAAAATACCATATAAATACAACAGCTTTTCCATCGTATATAATGTATATTTGCAAACAGTGTGAAAGTAAATGTCATTTCTACGTTCCGGGCAACCTAGGCTTAACTGTAGGGCGTCGCTCCACCAGATCGAATAGTTAGGGCCTTAGAAGTTAACGCCCGAAGCATGAAATACAAGATAAATAGAACAGTTTTTCCATTGTATAGAACGAATAATTGCAACCAGTGTAAAAGTTATGGTCATTTCTACGTTCCGGGCAACCTTGGCTTAACTCCAGGGTGTTGCTCCACCAGATCGAATAGTTATGGCCTAAGAAGTCAACGCCAGAAGCATAAAATACAATATAAATACAACAGTGTTTCCCTTGTATAACAGGAATAATTGCAACCAGTGTGAAAGCTATGGTCATTTCTACGTTCCGGGCAACCTAGGTTTCACTCTAGGGCGTTGCTCCACCACATCGCATAGTTAGGGCCTTAGAAGTCAAGGCCAGAAGCATAAAATACAACCCAAGTACAACAGTTTTACCATCGTATGTAATGTATATCTTCAAACAGTGTGAAAGTAAAGGTCATTTCTTCGTTCCGGGCAACCTAGGCTTCACTCTAGGGCGTCGGTCCACCAGATCCAATAGCTAGGGCCTAAGAAGTCAACGCCAGGAGCACCAAATACAAAATAAATGCAACAGTTTTTCCATCGTATAAAACGAATAATTGCAACCAGTGTGAAAGCTATGGTCATTTCTACGTTCCGGGCAACCTAGGCTTCACTCAAGGGCGTTGGTCCACCACATCGAATAGTTAGGGCCTATGAAGTCAATGCAAGAAGATAAAATACAAAATAAATTCAACAGTTTTTCCATCGTATAACACAAGTCATTGCAACAAGTGTGATGGTAATGGTCATTTCTACGTTCCGGGCAACCTAGGCTTCACTCTAGGGCGTTGCTCCACCAGATCGAATAGTTAGGGCCTAAGAAGTCAACGCCAGAAGCATAAAATACGATATATGTACAACAGTTTTTCCATCGTATAGAATGAATGATTGCAACCAGTGTGCAAGTGATGGTCATTTCTACGTTCCGAGCAACCTAGGTTTCGGTCTATGGCGTTGCTCCACCACATCGAAAAGTTAGGGCCTAAGAAGTCAACGCCAGAAGCATAAAATACCATATAAATACAACAGCTTTTCCATCGTATATAATGTATATTTGCAAACAGTGTGAAAGTAAATGTCATTTCTACGTTCCGGGCAACCTAGGCTTAACTGTAGGGCGTCGCTCCACCACATCGAATAGTTAGGGCCTTAGAAGTTAACGCCCGAAGCATGAAATACAAGATAAATAGAACAGTTTTTCCATTGTATAGAACGAATAATTGCAACCAGTGTAAAAGTTATGGTCATTTCTACGTTCCGGGTAACCTTGGCTTAACTCCAGGGCGTTGCTCCACCAGATCGAATAGTTAGGGACTTTCAATACAACGCTAGAAGCGTAAAACACAATAAAAATGCAACAGTTTTTCTATTGTATATCAGGAATAACTGCAACCAGTGTGAAAGTACTGGTCATTTCTACGGTCCGGGTAACCTAGGCTTCACTCTAGGGTGTTGCTCCACCAGATCGAATAGTTATGGCCTAAGAAGTCAACGCCAGAAGCATAAAATACAATATAAATACAACAGTGTTTCCCTTGTATAACAGGAATAATTGCAACCAGTGTGAAAGCTATGGTCATTTCTACGTTCCGGGCAACCTAGGTTTCACTCTAGGGCGTTGCTCCACCACATCGCATAGTTAGGGCCTTAGAAGTCAAGGCCAGAAGCATAAAATACAACCCAAGTACAACAGTTTTACCATCGTATATAATGTATATCTTCAAACAGTGTGAAAGTAAAGGTCATTTCTACGTTCCGGGCAACCTAGGCTTCACTCTAGGGCGTTGGTCCACCAGATCCAATAGCTAGGGCCTAAGGAGTCAACGCCAGGAGCACCAAATACAAAATAAATACAACAGTTTTTCCATCGTATAAAACGAATAATTGCAACCAGTGTGAAAGCTATGGTCATTTCTACGTTCCGGGCAACCTAGGCTTCACTCTAGGGCTTTGGTCAACCATATCGAATAGCTACGGCCCTAGAAGACAACGCCATAACTATAAAATACAATATAAATACAACAGTCTTTCCATCGTATAAAACGGATAATTGCAACCAGTCTGATAGTTATGGTCATTTCTACGTTCCGGGCAACCTAGGCTTCACTCTAGGGCTTTAGTCCACCAGATCGAATAACTAGCGATATAGAAGTGAACGCCACAACATTAAAATACAATAAAAATTCAACAGTTTTCCAACGTATAACTGGAATAATTGCAACCAGTGAGAAAGTAATAGCCATTTCTGCGTTCCGGGCAACCTAGGCTTTACTCTAGGGCGTTGCTCCACCAGATCGAATAGCTAGCGACATAGAAGTGAACGCCACAACATTAAAATACAATACAAATACAACAGTTTTCCACCGTATAACCGGAATAATTGCAACCAGTGTGAAAGTAATGGTCATTTCTGCGTTCCGGGCAACCTAGGCTTTACTCTAGGGCGCTGCTCCACCAGATCGAATAGCTAGGGACTTAGAATTCATCGCCAGACGCATAAAATACAATAAAAATACAACAGTTTTTTCATCGTATAACAGGAATAATTGCAACCAGTGTGAAGGTAATGGTCATTTCTACGTTCCGGGCAACCTAGGCTTCACACTAGGGCTTTAGTCCACCAGATCGAATAGCTAGCGACATAGAAGTCAACGCCACAACATTAAAATACAATAAAAATACAACAGTTATCCAACGTATAACTGGAATAATTGCAACCAGTGTGAAGGTAATGGTCATTTCTACGTTCCGGGCAACCTAGGCTTCACTCTAGGGCTTTAGTCCACCAGATCGAATAGCTGGCGATATAGAAGTGAACGCCACAACATTAAAATACAATAAAAATACAACAGTTTTCCAACGTATAACTGGAATAATTGCAACCAGTGTGAAAGTAATGGTCATTTCTGGGTTCCGGGCAACCTAGGCTTTACTCTAGGGCGTTGCTCCACCAGATCGAATAGCTAGGGACTTTGAATTCATCGCCAGACGCATAAAATACAATAAAAATACAACAGTTTTTTCATCGTATAACACAAGTCATTGCAACAAGTGTGATGGTAATGGTCATTTCTACGTGTCGGGCAACCTAGGCTTCACTCTAGGGCGTTGCTCCACCAGATCGAATAGTTAGGGCCTAAGAAGTCAACGCCAGAAGCATAGAATACAATAAAAATACAACAGTTTTTCCATCGTATAAGAGGAATAACTGCAACCAGTGTGAAGGTAATGGCCATTACTACGTTCCGGGCAACCTAGGCTTCACTCTAGGGCGTTGCTCCACCAGATCGAATAGTTAGGGCCTAAGAAGTCAACGCCAGAAGCATAGAATACAATAAAAATACAACAGTTTTTCCATCGTATAAGAGGAATAACTGCAACCAGTGTGAAGGTAATGGCCATTACTACGTTCCGGGCAACCTAGGCTTCACTCTAGGGCGTTGCTCTACCAGATCGAATAGCTAGCGATATAGAAGTCATCGTCAGAGGCATAAAATACAATAAAAATACAATAGCTTTTGCATCGTATAAAATGAATAATTGCAATCAGTGTGAATGTAATGGTCATTTCTACGTTCCGCGTAGCCTAGGCTTCACTCTAGGGCGTTGCACCACCATATCCAATTGCTAGCGACATAGAAGTCAACACCAGAAGCATAAAATACAATAAAAACACAACAGTTTTTCCAACGTATAAATGGAATAATTGCAACCAGTGTGAAGCTAATGGTCATTTCTACGTTCCGGGCAACCTAGGCTTCCCTCTAGGGCGTTGGTCCACCAGATCGCATAGTTAGGGCCTATGAAGTCAATGCAAGAAGATAAAATACAAAATAAATTCAACAGTTTTTCCATCGTATAACACAAGTCATTGCAACAAGTGTGATGGTAATAGTCATTTCTACGTTCCGGGCAACCTAGGCTTCACTCTAGGGCGTTGCTCCACCAGATCGAATAGTTAGGGCCTAAGAAGTCAACGCCAGAAGCATAGAATACAATAAAAATACAAGAGTTTTACCATCGTATAAGAGGAATAACTGCAACCAGTGTGAAGGTAATGGTCATTTCTACGTTCCGGACAATCTAGGCTTCACTCTAGGACCTTGCTCTACCAGATCGAATAGTTAGGTAGTAAGAAGTCATCGCCAGAAGCATAAAATACGATATATGTACAACAGTTTTTCCATCGTATAGAATGAATAATTGCCACCAGTGTGCAAGTAATGGTCATTTCTACGTTCCGAGCAACCTAGGTTTCGCTCTCTGGCGTTGCTCCACCAGATCGAATAGTTAGGGCCTTAGAAGTCAACGCCAGAAGCATAAAATACGATATATGTACAACAGTTTTTCCGTCGTATAGAATGAATAGTTGCAACCAGTGAGAAAGTAATGGTCATTTCTACGTTCCGAGCAACCTAGGTTTCGCTCTATGGCGTTGCTCCACCACATCGAAAAGTTAGGGCCTTAGAAGTCAATGCCAGAAGCATAAAATACAAGATAAATACAACAGTTTTCTCATCGTATAACAGGAATAATTGCAACAAGCCTGAAGTTAATGGACATTTCTACGTTTCGGGTAAACTAGGCTTCACTCTACGGCGTTGCTCTACCAGATCGAATAGCTAGGGACTTAGAATTCAACGCCAGAAGAATAAAATACAACATAAGTATAACAGTTCCTCCATCGTATAAAATGTATAATTGCAAGCAGTGTGAAGGTAATGGTCATTTCTACGTTCCGGGCAACCTAGGCTTCACCCTAGAGCATTGCTCCAACAGATCGATTAGTTAGGGCCTAAGAAGTCAACGCCAGAAGCATAAAATACAATATAAATACAACAGCATTTCCATCGTATATAATGTATATTTGCAAACAGTGTGAAGGTAAACGTGATTTCTACGTTCCGGGCAACCTAGGCTTCACTCTAGGGCGTTGTTCCACCAGATCGATTAGTTAGGGCCTAAGAAGTCAACGCCAGAAGCATAAAATACGATATAAATACAACAACTTTTCCATCGTATATAATGTATATTTGCAAACAGTGTGAAAGTAAAGGTCATTTCTACGTTCCGTGCAACCTAGGCTTAACTGTAGGGCGTCGCTCAACCAGATCGATTAGTTAGGGCCTTAGAAGTCAACGCCCGAAGCATGAAATACAAAATAAATAGAACAGTTTTTCCATTGTATAAAACGAATAATTGCAACCAGTGTGAAAGTTATGGTCATTTCTACGTGTCGGGCAACCTAGGCTTCACTCTAGGGCGTTGCTCCACCAGATCGAATAGTTAGGGCCTAAGAAGTCAACGCCAGAAGCATAGAATACAATAAAAATACAACAGTTTTTCCATCGTATAAGAGGAATAACTGCAACCAGTGTGAAGGTAATGGCCATTACTACGTTCCGGGCAACCTAGGCTTCACTCTAGGGCGTTGCTCTACCAGATCGAATAGCTAGCGATATAGAAGTCATCGTCAGAGGCATAAAATACAATAAAAATACAATAGCTTTTGCATCGTATGAAATGAATAATTGCAATCAGTGTGAATGTAATGGTCATTTCTACGTTCCGCGTAACCTAGGCTTCACTCTAGGGCGTTGCACCACCATATCCAATTGCTAGCGACATAGAAGTCAACACCAGAAGCATAAAATACAATAAAAACACAACAGTTTTTCCAACGTATAAATGGAATAATTGCAACCAGTGTGAAGCTAATGGTCATTTCTACGTTCCGGGCAACCTAGGCTTCCCTCTAGGGCGTTGGTCCACCAGATCGCATAGTTAGGGCCTATGAAGTCAATGCAAGAAGATAAAATACAAAATAAATTCAACAGTTTTTCCATCGTATAACACAAGTCATTGCAACAAGTGTGATGGTAATAGTCATTTCTACGTTCCGGGCAACCTAGGCTTCACTCTAGGGCGTTGCTCCACCAGATCGAATAGTTAGGGCCTAAGAAGTCATGCCAGAAGCATAGAATACAATAAAAATACAAGAGTTTTACCATCGTATAAGAGGAATAACTGCAACCAGTGTGAAGGTAATGGTCATTTCTACGTTCCGGACAATCTAGGCTTCACTCTAGGACCTTGCTCTACCAGATCGAATAGTTAGGTAGTAAGAAGTCATCGCCAGAAGCATAAAATACGATATATGTACAACAGTTTTTCCATCGTATAGAATGAATAATTGCCACCAGTGTGCAAGTAATGGTCATTTCTACGTTCCGAGCAACCTAGGTTTCGCTCTCTGGCGTTGCTCCACCAGATCGAATAGTTAGGGCCTTAGAAGTCAACGCCAGAAGCATAAAATACGATATATGTACAACAGTTTTTCCGTCGTATAGAATGAATAGTTGCAACCAGTGAGAAAGTAATGGTCATTTCTACGTTCCGAGCAACCTAGGTTTCGCTCTATGGCGTTGCTCCACCACATCGAAAAGTTAGGGCCTTAGAAGTCAATGCCAGAAGCATAAAATACAAGATAAATACAACAGTTTTCTCATCGTATAACAGGAATAATTGCAACAAGCCTGAAGTTAATGGACATTTCTACGTTTCGGGTAAACTAGGCTTCACTCTACGGCGTTGCTCTACCAGATCGAATAGCTAGGGACTTAGAATTCAACGCCAGAAGAATAAAATACAACATAAGTATAACAGTTCCTCCATCGTATAAAATGTATAATTGCAAGCAGTGTGAAGGTAATGGTCATTTCTACGTTCCGGGCAACCTAGGCTTCACCCTAGAGCATTGCTCCAACAGATCGATTAGTTAGGGCCTAAGAAGTCAACGCCAGAAGCATAAAATACAATATAAATACAACAGCATTTCCATCGTATATAATGTATATTTGCAAACAGTGTGAAGGTAAACGTGATTTCTACGTTCCGGGCAACCTAGGCTTCACTCTAGGGCGTTGTTCCACCAGATCGATTAGTTAGGGCCTAAGAAGTCAACGCCAGAAGCATAAAATACGATATAAATACAACAACTTTTCCATCGTATATAATGTATATTTGCAAACAGTGTGAAAGTAAAGGTCATTTCTACGTTCCGTGCAACCTAGGCTTAACTGTAGGGCGTCGCTCAACCAGATCGATTAGTTAGGGCCTTAGAAGTCAACGCCCGAAGCATGAAATACAAAATAAATAGAACAGTTTTTCCATTGTATAAAACGAATAATTGCAACCAGTGTGAAAGTTATGGTCATTTCTACGTGTCGGGCAACCTAGGCTTCACTCTAGGGCGTTGCTCCACCAGATCGAATAGTTAGGGCCTAAGAAGTCAACGCCAGAAGCATAGAATACAATAAAAATACAACAGTTTTTCCATCGTATAAGAGGAATAACTGCAACCAGTGTGAAGGTAATGGCCATTACTACGTTCCGGGCAACCTAGGCTTCACTCTAGGGCGTTGCTCTACCAGATCGAATAGCTAGCGATATAGAAGTCAACGTCAGAGGCATAAAATACAATAAAAATACAATAGCTTTTGCATCGTATAAAATGAATAATTGCAATCAGTGTGAATGTAATGGTCATTTCTACGTTCCGCGTAACCTAGGCTTCACTCTAGGGCGTTGCACCACCATATCCAATTGCTAGCGACATAGAAGTCAACACCAGAAGCATAAAATACAATAAAAACACAACAGTTTTTCCAACGTATAAATGGAATAATTGCAACCAGTGTGAAGCTAATGGTCATTTCTACGTTCCGGGCAACCTAGGCTTCCCTCTAGGGCGTTGGTCCACCAGATCGCATAGTTAGGGCCTATGAAGTCAATGCAAGAAGATAAAATACAAAATAAATTCAACAGTTTTTCCATCGTATAACACAAGTCATTGCAACAAGTGTGATGGTAATAGTCATTTCTACGTTCCGGGCAACCTAGGCTTCACTCTAGGGCGTTGCTCCACCAGATCGAATAGTTAGGGCCTAAGAAGTCAACGCCAGAAGCATAGAATACAATAAAAATACAAGAGTTTTACCATCGTATAAGAGGAATAACTGCAACCAGTGTGAAGGTAATGGTCATTTCTACGTTCCGGACAATCTAGGCTTCACTCTAGGACCTTGCTCTACCAGATCGAATAGTTAGGTAGTAAGAAGTCATCGCCAGAAGCATAAAATACGATATATGTACAACAGTTTTTCCATCGTATAGAATGAATAATTGCCACCAGTGTGCAAGTAATGGTCATTTCTACGTTCCGAGCAACCTAGGTTTCGCTCTCTGGCGTTGCTCCACCAGATCGAATAGTTAGGGCCTTAGAAGTCAACGCCAGAAGCATAAAATACGATATATGTACAACAGTTTTTCCGTCGTATAGAATGAATAGTTGCAACCAGTGAGAAAGTAATGGTCATTTCTACGTTCCGAGCAACCTAGGTTTCGCTCTATGGCGTTGCTCCACCACATCGAAAAGTTAGGGCCTTAGAAGTCAATGCCAGAAGCATAAAATACAAGATAAATACAACAGTTTTCTCATCGTATAACAGGAATAATTGCAACAAGCCTGAAGTTAATGGACATTTCTACGTTTCGGGTAAACTAGGCTTCACTCTACGGCGTTGCTCTACCAGATCGAATAGCTAGGGACTTAGAATTCAACGCCAGAAGAATAAAATACAACATAAGTATAACAGTTCCTCCATCGTATAAAATGTATAATTGCAAGCAGTGTGAAGGTAATGGTCATTTCTACGTTCCGGGCAACCTAGGCTTCACCCTAGAGCATTGCTCCAACAGATCGATTAGTTAGGGCCTAAGAAGTCAACGCCAGAAGCATAAAATACAATATAAATACAACAGCATTTCCATCGTATATAATGTATATTTGCAAACAGTGTGAAGGTAAACGTGATTTCTACGTTCCGGGCAACCTAGGCTTCACTCTAGGGCGTTGTTCCACCAGATCGATTAGTTAGGGCCTAAGAAGTCAACGCCAGAAGCATAAAATACGATATAAATACAACAACTTTTCCATCGTATATAATGTATATTTGCAAACAGTGTGAAAGTAAAGGTCATTTCTACGTTCCGTGCAACCTAGGCTTAACTGTAGGGCGTCGCTCAACCAGATCGATTAGTTAGGGCCTTAGAAGTCAACGCCCGAAGCATGAAATACAAAATAAATAGAACAGTTTTTCCATTGTATAAAACGAATAATTGCAACCAGTGTGAAAGTTATGGTCATTTCTACGTTCCGGGCAACCTTGGCTTAACTCCAGGGCGTTGCTCCACCAGTTCGAATAGTTAGGGACTTTCAATACAACGCTAGAAGCATAAAATACAATAAAAACGCAACAGTTTTTCCATTGTATAACAGGAATAACTGCAACCAGTGTGAAAGTACTGGTCATTTCTACGGTCCGGGTAACCTAGGCTTCTCTCTAGGGCGTTGCTCCACCAGATCGAAAAGTTAGGGCCTAAGAAGTCAACGCCGGAAGCATAAAATGCAATATAAATACAACAGTGTTTCCCTTGTATAACAGGAATAATTGCAACCAGTGTGAAAGCTATGGTCATTTCTACGTTCCGGGCAACCTAGGTTTCACTCTAGGGCGTTGCTCCACCACATCGCATAGTTAGGGCCTTAGAAGTCAAGGCCAGAAGCATAAAATACAACCCAAGTACAACAGTTTTACCATCGTATATACTGTATATTTGCAAACAGTGTGAAAGTAAAGATCATTTCTACGTTCCGGGCAACCTAGGCTTCACTCTAGGGCGTTGGTCCACCAGATCCAATAGCTAGGGCCTAAGAAGTCAACGCCAGGAGCACCAAATACAAAATAAATACAACAGTTTTTCCATCGTATAAAACGAATAATTGCAACCTGTATGAAAGCTATGGTCATTTCTACGTTCCGGGCAACCTAGGCTTCACTCTAGGGCGTTGCTCAACCATATCGAATAGCAACGGCCCTAGAAGACAACGCCATAACTATAAAATACAATATAAATACAACAGTCTTTCCATCGTATAAAACGGATAATTGCAACCAGTCTGATAGTTATGGTCATTTCTACGTTCCGGGCAACCTAGGCTTCACACTAGGGCGTTGTTCCACCAGATCCAATAGTTAGGGCCTAAGAAGTCAACGCCAGAAGCATAAAATACCATATAAATACAACAGCTTTTCCATCGTATATAATGTATATTTGCAAACAGTGTGAAAGTAAAGGTCATTTCTACGTTCCGGGCAACCTAGGCTTAACTGTAGGGCGTCGCTCCACCAGATCGAATAGTTAGGGCCTTAGAAGTTAAAGCCCGAAGCATGAAATACGAAATAAATAGAACAGTTTTTCCATTGTATAGAACGAATAATTGCAACCAGTGTAAAAGTTATGGTCATTTCTGCGTTCCGGGCAAGCTTGGCTTAACTCCAGGGCGTTGCTCCACAAGATCGAATAGTTAGGGCCTTAGAAGTCAATGCCCGAAGCATAAAACACATTAAAAATACAACAGTTTTTCCATCGTATAAAATGAATAATTGCAATCAGTGTAAAGGTAATGGTCATTTCTATGTTCCGGGCAACCTCGGCTTAACTCCAGGGCGTTGCTCCACCAGATCGAATAGTTAGGGACTTTGAATACAACGCTAGAACCATAAAATACAATAAAAATGCACCAGTTTTTCCATTGTATAACAGGGATAACTGCAACCAGTGTGAAAGTACTGGTCATTTCTACGGTCCGGGTACCCTAGGCTTCACTCTAGGGCGTTGCTCCACCAGATCGAAAAGTTAGGGCCTAATAAGTCAACGCCAGAAGCATAAAATACAATATAAGTACAACAGTGTTTCCCTTGTATAACAGGAATAATTGCAACCAGAGTGAAATCTATGGTCATTTCTACGTTCCGGGCAACCTAGGTCTCACTCTAGGGCGTTGCTCCACCACATCGAATAGTTAGGGCCTTAGAAGTCAAGGCCAGAAGCCTAAAATACAACCCAAGTACAACAGTTTTACCATCGTATAAAATGAATAATCGCAAACAGTGTGAAGGTAATGGCCATTACTACGTCCCGGGCAACCTAGGCTTCACTCTAGGGCGTTGCTCCACCAGACCGAACAGTCAGCGACTTGCGAGTCAACTCCCGAAGCATAAAATACAAAATAAATAGAACAGTTTTTCCATTGTATAGAACGAATAATTTCAACCAGTGTAAAAGTTATGGTCATTTCTACTATCCGGGCAACCTTGGCTTAACTCCAGGCTGTTGCTCCACCAGATCGAATAGTTAGGGACTTTGAATACAACGCCAGAGGCATAAAATACAATAAAAATGCAACAGTTTTTCCATTGTATAACAGGAATAACTGCAACCAGTGTGAAAGTACTGGTCATTTCTACGTTCCGTGTAGCCGAGGCTTCACTCCAGGGCGTTGCTCCACCAGATCGAATAGCTAGAGACTTAGAATTCAGCGCCAGAAGAATAAAATGCAACTTAAGTACAACAGCTTTACCATCGCATAAAATGAATAATCGCAAACAGTGTGAAGGTAATGGTCACTTCTACGTTCCGGGCAACCTAGGCTTCACTCTAGGGCGTTGCTCTACCAGATCGAATAGTTAGGGCCTAAGAAGTCAACGCCAGAAGCATAAAATACAATATAAGTGCAACAGTTTTTCCATCGTATAAAACGAATACTTGCAACCAGTATGAAAGCTATGGTCATTTCTACGTTCCAGGCAACCTAGGCTTCACTCTAGGGCGTTGCTCCACCAGATCGAATAGTGAGGGCCTAAGAAGTCAACGACAGAAGCATAAAATACAATATAAGTACAACAGTTTTTCCATCGTATAAAACGAGTAATTGCAACCAGTATGAAAGCTATGGTCATTTCTACGTTCCGGGCAACCTAGGCTTCACTCTAGGGCGTTGCTCAACCATATCGAATAGCTACGGCCCTAGAAGATAACGCCATAACTATAACATACAATATAAATACAACAGTCTTTCCATCGTATAAAACGGATAATTGCAACCAGTCTGATAGTTATGGTCATTTCTACGTTCCGGGCAAGCTAGGCTTCACCACAGGGCGTTGCTCCAGCAGATCGAATAGTTAGGGCCTAAGAAGTCAACGCCAGAAGCATAAAATACGATATATGTACAACACTTTTTCCATCGTATAGAATGAATAATTGCAACCAGTGTGCAAGTAATGGTCATTTCTACGTTCCGAGCAACCTAGGTTTCGCTCCATGGCGTTGATCCACCACATCGAATAGTTAGGGCCTTAGAAGTCAATGCCAGAAGCATAAAATACAATATAAATACAACAGTTTTTTCATCGTATAACAGGAATAATTGCAACAAGCCTGAAGGTAATGGTCATTTCTACGTTTCGGGTAACCTAGGCTTCACTCTAGGGCGTTGCTCCACCAGATCGAATAGCTAGGGACTTAGAATTCAACGCCAGAAGAATAAAATACAACATAAGTATAACAGTTCTTCCATCATATAAAATGTATAATTGCAAGCAGTGTGAAGGTAATGGTCATTTCTACGTTCCGGGCAACCTAGGCTTCACTCTAGAGCATTGCTCCACCAGATCGAATAGTTAGGGCCTAAGAAGACAACGCCAGATGCATAAAATACAATATAAATACAACAGCTTTTCCATCGTATATAATGTATATATGCAAACAGTGTGAAAATAAAGGTCATTTCTACGTTTCGGGCAACCTAGGCTTCACTCTAGGGCGTTATTCCACCAGATCGATTAGTTAGGGCCCAAGAAGTCAACGCCAGAAGCATAAAATACAATATAAATACAACAGCATTTCCATCATATAATGTATATTTGCAAACAGTGTGAAAGTAAAGGTCATTTCTACGTTCCGGGCAACCTAGGCTTCACTATACAGCATTGCTCCACCAGACCGAATAGTTAGGGACTTTGAATACAACGCTAGAAGCATAAAATACAACATAAGTATACCAGTTCTTCCGTCGTATAAAATGGATAATTGCAAGCAGTGTGAAGGTAATGGGCATTTCTACGTTCCGGGCAACCTAGGCTTCACTCTAGAGCATTGCTCCACCAGATCGAATAGTTAGGGCCTAAGAAGTCAACGCCAGAAGCATAAAATACGATATATGTACAACACTTTTTCCATCGTATAGAATGAATAATTGCAACCAGTGTGCAAGTGATGGTCATTTCTACGTTCCGAGCAACCTAGGTTTCGCTCCATGGCGTTGCTCCACCACATCGAATAGTTAGGGCCTTAGAAGTCAATGCCAGAAGCATAAAATACAATATAAATACAACAGTTTTTTCATCGTATAACAGGAATAATTGCAACGAGCCTGAAGGTAATGGTCATTTCTACGTTTCGGGTAACCTAGGCTTCACTCTAGGGCGCTGCTCCACCAGATCGAATAGCTAGGGCCTAAGAAGACAACGCCAGATGCATAAAATACAATATAAATACAACAGCTTTTCCATCGTATATAACGTATATATGCAAACAGTGTGAAAGTAAAG
Organism: Calliopsis andreniformis; assembly: GCF_051401765.1. Taxonomy (NCBI): domain Eukaryota; kingdom Metazoa; phylum Arthropoda; class Insecta; order Hymenoptera; family Andrenidae; genus Calliopsis; species Calliopsis andreniformis. The sequence goes on from NW_027480422.1 coordinate 24,325,436, forward strand.
GTCATTTCTACGTTTCGGGCAACCTAGGCTTCACTCTAGGGCGTTGTTCCACCAGATCGATTAGTTAGGGCCTAAGAAGTCAACGCCAGAAGCATAAAATACAATATAAATACAACAGCATTTCCATCGTATATAATGTATATTTGCAAACAGTGTGAAAGTAAAGATCATTTCTACGTTCCGGGCAACCTAGGCTTCACTCTAGGGCGTTGTTCTACCAGATCGAACAGTTAGGACCTAAGAAGTCAACGCCAGAAGCATAAAATACAATATAAATACAACAGCTTTTCCATCGTATATAATGTATATTTGCAAACAGTGTGAAAGTAAAGGTCATTTCTACGTTCCGGGCAACCTAGGCTTAACTGTAGGGCGTCGCTCCACCAGATCGAATAGTTAGGGACTAAGAAGCCAACGCCAGAAGCATAAAATACGATATATGTACAACAGTTTTTCCATCGTATAGAACGAATAATTGCAACCAGTGTAAAAGTTATGGTCATTTCTACGTTCCGGGCAACCTTGGCTTAACTCCAGGGCGTTGCTCCTCCAGATCGAATAGTTGGGGACTTTGAATACAACGCCAGAAGAATAAGATACAATAAAAATGCAACAGTTTTTCCATTGTATAACAGGAATAATTGCAACCAGTGTGAAAGTACTGGTCACTTCTACGTTCCGGGTAGCCTAGGCTTCACTCCAGGGCGTTGATCCACCAGATCGAATAGCTAGGGACTTAGAATTCAACGCCAGAAGAATAAAATACAACTTAAGTACAACAGCTTTACCATCGTATAAAATGAAAGATCGCAAACAGTGTGAAGGTAATGGTCACTTCTACGTTGCGGGCAACCTAGGCTTCACTCTAGGGCGTTGGTCCACCAAATCCAATAGCTAGGGCCTAAGAAGTCAACGCCAGGAGCACCAAACACAAAATAAATACAACAGTTTTTCCATCTTATAAAACGAATAATTGCAACCAGTATCAAGTCTATGGTCATTTCTACGTTCCGGGCAACCTAGGCTTCACTCTAGGGCGTTGCTCAACCATATCGAATAGCTACGGCCCTAGAAGACAAAGAAATAACTACAAAATACAATATAAATACAACAGTCTTTCCATCGTATAAAACGGATAATTGCAACCAGTCTGATAGTTATGGTCACTTCTACGTTCCGGGCAAGCTAGGCTTCACCATAGGGCGTTGCTTCACCAGATCGAATAGTTAGGGCCTAAGAAGTCAACGCCAGAAGCATAAAATACAATATAAATACAACAGTGTTTCCATTGTGTAACAGGATTAGTTGCAACCAGTGTGAAAGCTATGGTCATTTCTACGTTCCGGGCAACCTAGGCTTCACTCTAGGGCGTTGCTCCACCAGATCGAATAGCTAGGGACTTAGAATTCAACGCCAGAAGAATAAAATACAACTTAAGTACAACAGCTTTACCATCGTATAAAATGAATAATCGCAAACAGTGTGAAGGTAATGGTCACTTCCACGTTCCGGACAACCTAGGCTTCACTCTAGGGCGTTGCTCCACCAGATCGAATAGTTAGGGCCTTAGAAGTCAATGCCCTAAGCATAAAATACATTAAAAATACAACAGTTTTTCCATCGTATAAAATGAATAATTGCAGTCAGTGTAAAGGTAATGGTCATTTCTACGTTCCGGGCAACCTGGGCTTCACTCTAGGGCGTTGCTCCACCAGATCGAATAGTTAGGTCCTAACAAGTCAACGCCAGAAGCATAAAGCACAATATAAATACAAAAGCTGTTCCATCGTATAAAACGAATAATTGCAACCAGTGTGAAAGTGACGGGCATTTCTTCGTTCGGGCATCCTAGATATAACCCTGAGGCGTTGCTCCTCCAGATCGATTAGTTAGGGCCTCAGAAGTCAACGCCAGAAGCATAAAACACAATATAAATACAACAGCTTTTCCATCGTATAAAACGAATAATTGCAACCAGTGCGAAAGTGATGGTCGTTTCTACGTTCTGGGATACCTAGCCTTCACTCAAGGGCGTTGGTCCACCACATCTAATAGCTACGGCCTTAGAAGTCAACGCCAGAAGCATAAAATACTATACAAATACAAGGGTTTCTCCATCGTATAAAATGAATAATTGCAAACAGTGTGAAAGGAATTGTCATTTCCACGTTCAGGGCAACCTAGGCTTCACTCTAGGGCGTTGCTCCACCAGATCGAATAGCTAGGGCCTTAGAAGTCAACGCCCGAAGCATAAAATCCAATAAAGATACAACAGATTTTCCATCGTATAACGGGAATAATTGCAACCAGTGTGAAAGTATTGGCCATTTCTACGTTCCGGGCAACCTAGGCTTCACTCTAGGGCGCTGGCCCACCAGATCGAATAGTTAGGGCCCAAGAAGTCAACGACACAAACATAAAATACAAAATAAATACAACACCTTTTCCATCTTATAAAACGAATAATTGCAACCAGTGTGAAAGTTATGCTCATTTCTACGTTCCGGGCAATCTAGGCTTCACTCTAGGACCTTGCTCCACCAGATCGAATAGTTAGGTAGTAAGAAGTCATCGCCAGAAGCATAAAACACAATATAAATACAACAGCTGTTCCATGGCATAAAACGAATAATTGCAACCAGTGTGAAAGTGACGGCCATTTCTACGTTCGGGCATCCTAGATATAACTCTGAGGCGTTGCTCCGCCAGATCGAATAGTTAGGGCCTCACAAGTCAACGCCAGAAGCATAAAACACAATATAAATACAACAGCTGTTCCATACTATAAAACGAATAATTGCAACCAGTGTGAAAGTAATGGTCACTTCTACGTTCCGGGATACCTAGGCTTCACTCTAGGGCGTTGTTCCACCATAACTAACAGTTAGGGCCTAAGGAGTCAACGTCACAAGCATAAAATACAATATAAATACAAGAGTTTTTCCAACGTATAGCTGGAATAATTGCAACCAGTGTGAAAGTAAGGGTCATTTCTACGTTCCGGGCAACCTATGCTTCGCTCTAGGGCGTTCCTCCGCCAGATCGAATAGCTAGCGACTTAGAAGTCAACGCCAGAAGCATAAAATACAATAAAAATCCAACAGTTTTTCCATCGTATAACAGGAATAATTGCAACCAGTGTGAAGGTAATGGTCATTTCTACTTTCCGGGCAACCTAGGCTTCACTCTAGAGCTTTAGTCCACCAGATCGAATAGCTAGCGACATAGAAGTCAACGCCAGAACATTAAAATACAATAAAAATACAACAGTTTTCCAACGTATAACTGGAATAATTGCAACCAGTGTGAAGGTAAGGGTCATTTCTACGTTCCGGGCAACCTAGGCTTCACTCTAGGGCTTTAGTCCACCAGATCGAATAACTAGCGATATAGAAGTGAACGCCACAACATTAAAATACAATAAAAATTCAACAGTTTTCCAACGTATAACTGGAATAATTGCAACCAGTGAGAAAGTAATAGCCATTTCTGCGTTCCGGGCAACCTAGGCTTTACTCTAGGGCGTTGCTCCACCAGATCGAATAGCTAGCGACATAGAAGCGAACGCCACAACATTAAAATACAATACAAATACAACAGTTTTCCACCGTATAACCGGAATAATTGCAACCAGTGTGAAAGTAATGGTCATTTCTGCGTTCCGGGCAACCTAGGCTTTACTCTAGGGCGTTGCTCCACCAGATCGAATAGCTAGGGACTTAGAATTCATCGCCAGACGCATAAAATACAATAAAAATACAACAGTTTTTTCATCGTATAACAGGAATAATTGCAACCAGTGTGAAGGTAATGGTCATTTCTACGTTCCGGGCAACCTAGGCTTCACACTAGGGCTTTAGTCCACCAGATCGAATAGCTAGCGACATAGAAGTCAACGCCACAACATTAAAATACAATAAAAATACAACAGTTATCCAACGTATAACTGGAATAATTGCAACCAGTGTGAAGGTAATGGTCATTTCTACGTTCCGGGCAACCTAGGCTACACTCTAGGGCTTTAGTCCACCAGATCGAATAGCTGGCGATATAGAAGTGAACGCCACAACATTAAAATACAATAAAAATACAACAGTTTTCCAACGTATAACTGGAATAATTGCAACCAGTGTGAAAGTAATGGTCATTTCTGCGTTCCGGGCAACCTAGGCTTTACTCTAGGGCGTTGCTCCACCAGATCGAATAGCTAGGGACTTTGAATTCATCGCCAGACGCATAAAATACAATAAAAATACAACAGTTTTTTCATCGTATAACACAAGTCATTGCAACAAGTGTGATGGTAAAGGTCATTTCTACGTGTCGGGCAACCTAGGCTTCACTCTAGGGCGTTGCTCCACCAGATCGAATAGTTAGGGCCTAAGAAGTCAACGCCAGAAGCATAGAATACAATAAAAATACAACAGTTTTTCCATCGTATAAGAGGAATAACTGCAACCAGTGTGAAGGTAATGGCCATTACTACGTTCCGGGCAACCTAGGCTTCACTCTAGGGCGTTGCTCTACCAGATCGAATAGCTAGCGATATAGAAGTCATCGTCAGAGGCATAAAATACAATAAAAATACAATAGCTTTTGCATCGTATAAAATGAATAATTGCAATCAGTGTGAATGTAATGGTCATTTCTACGTTCCGCGTAGCCTAGGCTTCACTCTAGGGCGTTGCACCACCATATCCAATTGCTAGCGACATAGAAGTCAACACCAGAAGCATAAAATACAATAAAAACACAACAGTTTTTCCAACGTATAAATGGAATAATTGCAACCAGTGTGAAGCTAATGGTCATTTCTACGTTCCGGGCAACCTAGGCTTCCCTCTAGGGCGTTGGTCCACCAGATCGCATAGTTAGGGCCTATGAAGTCAATGCAAGAAGATAAAATACAAAATAAATTCAACAGTTTTTCCATCGTATAACACAAGTCATTGCAACAAGTGTGATGGTAATAGTCATTTCTACGTTCCGGGCAACCTAGGCTTCACTCTAGGGCGTTGCTCCACCAGATCGAATAGTTAGGGCCTAAGAAGTCAACGCCAGAAGCATAGAATACAATAAAAATACAAGAGTTTTACCATCGTATAAGAGGAATAACTGCAACCAGTGTGAAGGTAATGGTCATTTCTACGTTCCGGACAATCTAGGCTTCACTCTAGGACCTTGCTCTACCAGATCGAATAGTTAGGTAGTAAGAAGTCATCGCCAGAAGCATAAAATACGATATATGTACAACAGTTTTTCCATCGTATAGAATGAATAATTGCCACCAGTGTGCAAGTAATGGTCATTTCTACGTTCCGAGCAACCTAGGTTTCGCTCTCTGGCGTTGCTCCACCAGATCGAATAGTTAGGGCCTTAGAAGTCAACGCCAGAAGCATAAAATACGATATATGTACAACAGTTTTTCCGTCGTATAGAATGAATAGTTGCAACCAGTGAGAAAGTAATGGTCATTTCTACGTTCCGAGCAACCTAGGTTTCGCTCTATGGCGTTGCTCCACCACATCGAAAAGTTAGGGCCTTAGAAGTCAATGCCAGAAGCATAAAATACAAGATAAATACAACAGTTTTCTCATCGTATAACAGGAATAATTGCAACAAGCCTGAAGTTAATGGACATTTCTACGTTTCGGGTAAACTAGGCTTCACTCTACGGCGTTGCTCTACCAGATCGAATAGCTAGGGACTTAGAATTCAACGCCAGAAGAATAAAATACAACATAAGTATAACAGTTCCTCCATCGTATAAAATGTATAATTGCAAGCAGTGTGAAGGTAATGGTCATTTCTACGTTCCGGGCAACCTAGGCTTCACCCTAGAGCATTGCTCCAACAGATCGATTAGTTAGGGCCTAAGAAGTCAACGCCAGAAGCATAAAATACAATATAAATACAACAGCATTTCCATCGTATATAATGTATATTTGCAAACAGTGTGAAGGTAAACGTGATTTCTACGTTCCGGGCAACCTAGGCTTCACTCTAGGGCGTTGTTCCACCAGATCGATTAGTTAGGGCCTAAGAAGTCAACGCCAGAAGCATAAAATACGATATAAATACAACAACTTTTCCATCGTATATAATGTATATTTGCAAACAGTGTGAAAGTAAAGGTCATTTCTACGTTCCGTGCAACCTAGGCTTAACTGTAGGGCGTCGCTCAACCAGATCGATTAGTTAGGGCCTTAGAAGTCAACGCCCGAAGCATGAAATACAAAATAAATAGAACAGTTTTTCCATTGTATAAAACGAATAATTGCAACCAGTGTGAAAGTTATGGTCATTTCTACGTGTCGGGCAACCTAGGCTTCACTCTAGGGCGTTGCTCCACCAGATCGAATAGTTAGGGCCTAAGAAGTCAACGCCAGAAGCATAGAATACAATAAAAATACAACAGTTTTTCCATCGTATAAGAGGAATAACTGCAACCAGTGTGAAGGTAATGGCCATTACTACGTTCCGGGCAACCTAGGCTTCACTCTAGGGCGTTGCTCTACCAGATCGAATAGCTAGCGATATAGAAGTCATCGTCAGAGGCATAAAATACAATAAAAATACAATAGCTTTTGCATCGTATGAAATGAATAATTGCAATCAGTGTGAATGTAATGGTCATTTCTACGTTCCGCGTAACCTAGGCTTCACTCTAGGGCGTTGCACCACCATATCCAATTGCTAGCGACATAGAAGTCGACACCAGAAGCATAAAATACAATAAAAACACAACAGTTTTTCCAACGTATAAATGGAATAATTGCAACCAGTGTGAAGCTAATGGTCATTTCTACGTTCCGGGCAACCTAGGCTTCCCTCTAGGGCGTTGGTCCACCAGATCGCATAGTTAGGGCCTATGAAGTCAATGCAAGAAGATAAAATACAAAATAAATTCAACAGTTTTTCCATCGTATAACACAAGTCATTGCAACAAGTGTGATGGTAATAGTCATTTCTACGTTCCGGGCAACCTAGGCTTCACTCTAGGGCGTTGCTCCACCAGATCGAATAGTTAGGGCCTAAGAAGTCAACGCCAGAAGCATAGAATACAATAAAAATACAAGAGTTTTACCATCGTATAAGAGGAATAACTGCAACCAGTGTGAAGGTAATGGTCATTTCTACGTTCCGGACAATCTAGGCTTCACTCTAGGACCTTGCTCTACCAGATCGAATAGTTAGGTAGTAAGAAGTCATCGCCAGAAGCATAAAATACGATATATGTACAACAGTTTTTCCATCGTATAGAATGAATAATTGCCACCAGTGTGCAAGTAATGGTCATTTCTACGTTCCGAGCAACCTAGGTTTCGCTCTCTGGCGTTGCTCCTCCAGATCGAATAGTTAGGGCCTTAGAAGTCCACGCCAGAAGCATAAAATACGATATATGTACAACAGTTTTTCCGTCGTATAGAATGAATAGTTGCAACCAGTGAGAAAGTAATGGTCATTTCTACGTTCCGAGCAACCTAGGTTTCGCTCTATGGCGTTGCTCCACCACATCGAAAAGTTAGGGCCTTAGAAGTCAATGCCAGAAGCATAAAATACAAGATAAATACAACAGTTTTCTCATCGTATAACAGGAATAATTGCAACAAGCCTGAAGTTAATGGACATTTCTACGTTTCGGGTAAACTAGGCTTCACTCTACGGCGTTGCTCTACCAGATCGAATAGCTAGGGACTTAGAATTCAACGCCAGAAGAATAAAATACAACATAAGTATAACAGTTCCTCCATCGTATAAAATGTATAATTGCAAGCAGTGTGAAGGTAATGGTCATTTCTACGTTCCGGGCAACCTAGGCTTCACCCTAGAGCATTGCTCCAACAGATCGATTAGTTAGGGCCTAAGAAGTCAACGCCAGAAGCATAAAATACAATATAAATACAACAGCATTTCCATCGTATATAATGTATATTTGCAAACAGTGTGAAGGTAAACGTGATTTCTACGTTCCGGGCAACCTAGGCTTCACTCTAGGGCGTTGTTCCACCAGATCGATTAGTTAGGGCCTAAGAAGTCAACGCCAGAAGCATAAAATACGATATAAATACAACAACTTTTCCATCGTATATAATGTATATTTGCAAACAGTGTGAAAGTAAAGGTCATTTCTACGTTCCGTGCAACCTAGGCTTAACTGTAGGGCGTCGCTCAACCAGATCGATTAGTTAGGGCCTTAGAAGTCAACGCCCGAAGCATGAAATACAAAATAAATAGAACAGTTTTTCCATTGTATAAAACGAATAATTGCAACCAGTGTGAAAGTTATGGTCATTTCTACGTGTCGGGCAACCTAGGCTTCACTCTAGGGCGTTGCTCCACCAGATCGAATAGTTAGGGCCTAAGAAGTCAACGCCAGAAGCATAGAATACAATAAAAATACAACAGTTTTTCCATCGTATAAGAGGAATAACTGCAACCAGTGTGAAGGTAATGGCCATTACTACGTTCCGGGCAACCTAGGCTTCACTCTAGGGCGTTGCTCTACCAGATCGAATAGCTAGCGATATAGAAGTCATCGTCAGAGGCATAAAATACAATAAAAATACAATAGCTTTTGCATCGTATAAAATGAATAATTGCAATCAGTGTGAATGTAATGGTCATTTCTACGTTCCGCGTAACCTAGGCTTCACTCTAGGGCGTTGCACCACCATATCCAATTGCTAGCGACATAGAAGTCAACACCAGAAGCATAAAATACAATAAAAACACAACAGTTTTTCCAACGTATAAATGGAATAATTGCAACCAGTGTGAAGCTAATGGTCATTTCTACGTTCCGGGCAACCTAGGCTTCCCTCTAGGGCGTTGGTCCACCAGATCGCATAGTTAGGGCCTATGAAGTCAATGCAAGAAGATAAAATACAAAATAAATTCAACAGTTTTTCCATCGTATAACACAAGTCATTGCAACAAGTGTGATGGTAATAGTCATTTCTACGTTCCGGGCAACCTAGGCTTCACTCTAGGGCGTTGCTCCACCAGATCGAATAGTTAGGGCCTAAGAAGTCAACGCCAGAAGCATAGAATACAATAAAAATACAAGAGTTTTACCATCGTATAAGAGGAATAACTGCAACCAGTGTGAAGGTAATGGTCATTTCTACGTTCCGGACAATCTAGGCTTCACTCTAGGACCTTGCTCTACCAGATCGAATAGTTAGGTAGTAAGAAGTCATCGCCAGAAGCATAAAATACGATATATGTACAACAGTTTTTCCATCGTATAGAATGAATAATTGCCACCAGTGTGCAAGTAATGGTCATTTCTACGTTCCGAGCAACCTAGGTTTCGCTCTCTGGCGTTGCTCCACCAGATCGAATAGTTAGGGCCTTAGAAGTCAACGCCAGAAGCATAAAATACGATATATGTACAACAGTTTTTCCGTCGTATAGAATGAATAGTTGCAACCAGTGAGAAAGTAATGGTCATTTCTACGTTCCGAGCAACCTAGGTTTCGCTCTATGGCGTTGCTCCACCACATCGAAAAGTTAGGGCCTTAGAAGTCAATGCCAGAAGCATAAAATACAAGATAAATACAACAGTTTTCTCATCGTATAACAGGAATAATTGCAACAAGCCTGAAGTTAATGGACATTTCTACGTTTCGGGTAAACTAGGCTTCACTCTACGGCGTTGCTCTACCAGATCGAATAGCTAGGGACTTAGCATTCAACGCCAGAAGAATAAAATACAACATAAGTATAACAGTTCCTCCATCGTATAAAATGTATAATTGCAAGCAGTGTGAAGGTAATGGTCATTTCTACGTTCCGGGCAACCTAGGCTTCACCCTAGAGCATTGCTCCAACAGATCGATTAGTTAGGGCCTAAGAAGTCAACGCCAGAAGCATAAAATACAATATAAATACAACAGCATTTCCATCGTATATAATGTATATTTGCAAACAGTGTGAAGGTAAACGTGATTTCTACGTTCCGGGCAACCTAGGCTTCACTCTAGGGCGTTGTTCCACCAGATCGATTAGTTGGGGCCTAAGAAGTCAACGCCAGAAGCATAAAATACGATATAAATACAACAACTTTTCCATCGTATATAATGTATATTTGCAAACAGTGTGAAAGTAAAGGTCATTTCTACGTTCCGTGCAACCTAGGCTTAACTGTAGGGCGTCGCTCAACCAGATCGATTAGTTACGGCCTTAGAAGTCAACGCCCGAAGCATGAAATACAAAATAAATAGAACAGTTTTTCCATTGTATAAAACGAATAATTGCAACCAGTGTGAAAGTTATGGTCATTTCTACGTTCCGGGCAACCTTGGCTTAACTCCAGGGCGTTGCTCCACCAGTTCGAATAGTTAGGGACTTTCAATACAACGCTAGAAGCATAAAATACAATAAAAACGCAACAGTTTTTCCATTGTATAACAGGAATAACTGCAACCAGTGTGAAAGTACTGGTCATTTCTACGGTCCGGGTAACCTAGGCTTCTCTCTAGGGCGTTGCTCCACCAGATCGAAAAGTTAGGGCCTAAGAAGTCAACGCCGGAAGCATAAAATGCAATATAAATGCAACAGTGTTTCCCTTGTATAACAGGAATAATTGCAACCAGTGTGAAAGCTATGGTCATTTCTACGTTCCGGGCAACCTAGGTTTCACTCTAGGGCGTTGCTCCACCACATCGCATAGTTAGGGCCTTAGAAGTCAAGGCCAGAAGCATAAAATACAACCCAAGTACAACAGTTTTACCATCGTATATACTGTATATTTGCAAACAGTGTGAAAGTAAAGATCATTTCTACGTTCCGGGCAACCTAGGCTTCACTCTAGGGCGTTGGTCCACCAGATCCAATAGCTAGGGCCTAAGAAGTCAACGCCAGGAGCACCAAATACAAAATAAATACAACAGTTTTTCCATCGTATAAAACGAATAATTGCAACCTGTATGAAAGCTATGGTCATTTCTACGTTCCGGGCAACCTAGGCTTCACTCTAGGGCGTTGCTCAACCATATCGAATAGCAACGGCCCTAGAAGACAACGCCATAACTATAAAATACAATATAAATACAACAGTCTTTCCATCGTATAAAACGGATAATTGCAACCAGTCTGATAGTTATGGTCATTTCTACGTTCCGGGCAACCTAGGCTTCACACTAGGGCGTTGTTCCACCAGATCCAATAGTTAGGGCCTAAGAAGTCAACGCCAGAAGCATAAAATACCATATAAATACAACAGCTTTTCCATCGTATATAATGTATATTTGCAAACAGTGTGAAAGTAAAGGTCATTTCTACGTTCCGGGCAACCTAGGCTTAACTGTAGGGCGTCGCTCCACCAGATCGAATAGTTAGGGCCTTAGAAGTTAAAGCCCGAAGCATGAAATACGAAATAAATAGAACAGTTTTTCCATTGTATAGAACGAATAATTGCAACCAGTGTAAAAGTTATGGTCATTTCTGCGTTCCGGGCAAGCTTGGCTTAACTCCAGGGCGTTGCTCCACAAGATCGAATAGTTAGGGCCTTAGAAGTCAATGCCCGAAGCATAAAACACATTAAAAATACAACAGTTTTTCCATCGTATAAAATGAATAATTGCAATCAGTGTAAAGGTAATGGTCATTTCTATGTTCCGGGCAACCTCGGCTTAACTCCAGGGCGTTGCTCCACCAGATCGAATAGTTAGGGACTTTGAATACAACGCTAGAACCATAAAATACAATAAAAATGCACCAGTTTTTCCAATGTATAACAGGGATAACTGCAACCAGTGTGAAAGTACTGGTCATTTCTACGGTCCGGGTACCCTAGGCTTCACTCTAGGGCGTTGCTCCACCAGATCGAAAAGTTAGGGCCTAATAAGTCAACGCCAGAAGCATAAAATACAATATAAGTACAACAGTGTTTCCCTTGTATAACAGGAATAATTGCAACCAGAGTGAAATCTATGGTCATTTCTACGTTCCGGGCAACCTAGGTCTCACTCTAGGGCGTTGCTCCACCACATCGAATAGTTAGGGCCTTAGAAGTCAAGGCCAGAAGCCTAAAATACAACCCAAGTACAACAGTTTTACCATCGTATAAAATGAATAATCGCAAACAGTGTGAAGGTAATGGCCATTACTACGTCCCGGGCAACCTAGGCTTCACTCTAGGGCGTTGCTCCACCAGACCGAACAGTCAGCGACTTGCGAGTCAACTCCCGAAGCATAAAATACAAAATAAATAGAACAGTTTTTCCATTGTATAGAACGAATAATTTCAACCAGTGTAAAAGTTATGGTCATTTCTACTATCCGGGCAACCTTGGCTTAACTCCAGGCTGTTGCTCCACCAGATCGAATAGTTAGGGACTTTGAATACAACGCCAGAGGCATAAAATACAATAAAAATGCAACAGTTTTTCCATTGTATAACAGGAATAACTGCAACCAGTGTGAAAGTACTGGTCATTTCTACGTTCCGTGTAGCCGAGGCTTCACTCCAGGGCGTTGCTCCACCAGATCGAATAGCTAGAGACTTAGAATTCAGCGCCAGAAGAATAAAATGCAACTTAAGTACAACAGCTTTACCATCGCATAAAATGAATAATCGCAAACAGTGTGAAGGTAATGGTCACTTCTACGTTCCGGGCAACCTAGGCTTCACTCTAGGGCGTTGCTCTACCAGATCGAATAGTTAGGGCCTAAGAAGTCAACGCCAGAAGCATAAAATACAATATAAGTGCAACAGTTTTTCCATCGTATAAAACGAATACTTGCAACCAGTATGAAAGCTATGGTCATTTCTACGTTCCAGGCAACCTAGGCTTCACTCTAGGGCGTTGCTCCACCAGATCGAATAGTGAGGGCCTAAGAAGTCAACGACAGAAGCATAAAATACAATATAAGTACAACAGTTTTTCCATCGTATAAAACGAGTAATTGCAACCAGTATGAAAGCTATGGTCATTTCTACGTTCCGGGCAACCTAGGCTTCACTCTAGGGCGTTGCTCAACCATATCGAATAGCTACGGCCCTAGAAGATAACGCCATAACTATAACATACAATATAAATACAACAGTCTTTCCATCGTATAAAACGGATAATTGCAACCAGTCTGATAGTTATGGTCATTTCTACGTTCCGGGCAAGCTAGGCTTCACCACAGGGCGTTGCTCCAGCAGATCGAATAGTTAGGGCCTAAGAAGTCAACGCCAGAAGCATAAAATACGATATATGTACAACACTTTTTCCATCGTATAGAATGAATAATTGCAACCAGTGTGCAAGTAATGGTCATTTCTACGTTCCGAGCAACCTAGGTTTCGCTCCATGGCGTTGATCCACCACATCGAATAGTTAGGGCCTTAGAAGTCAATGCCAGAAGCATAAAATATAATATAAATACAACAGTTTTTTCATCGTATAACAGGAATAATTGCAACAAGCCTGAACGTAATGGTCATTTCTACGTTTCGGGTAACCTAGGCTTCACTCTAGGGCGTTGCTCCACCAGATCGAATAGCTATGGACTTAGAATTCAACGCCAGAAGAATAAAATACAACATAAGTATAACAGTTCTTCCATTGTATAAAATGTATAATTGCAAGCAGTGTGAAGGTAATGGTCATTTCTACGTTCCGGGTAACCTAGGCTTCACTCTAGAGCATTGCTCCACCAGATCGAATAGTTAGGGCCTAAGAAGTCAACGCCAGAAGCATAAAATACAATATAAATACAACAGATTTTCCATCGTATATAATGTATATTTGCAAACAGTGTGAAAGTAAAGGTTATTTCTACGTTCCGGGCAACCTAGGCTTAACTTTAGGGCGTCGCTCCACCAGATCGAATAGTTAGGGCGTTAGAAGTCAACGCCCGAAGCATGAAATACAAAATAAATAGAACTGTTTTTCCATTGTATAGGACGAATAATTGCAACCAGTGTGAAAGTTATGGTCATTTCTACGTACCGGGCAACCTTGGCTTAACTCCAGTGCATTGCTCCACCAGATCGAATAGTTAGGGACTTTGAATACAACGCTAGAAGCACAAAATACAACATAAGTATAGCAGTCCTTCCATCGTATAAAATGTATAATTGCAAGCACTGTGAAGGTAATGGTCATTTCTACGTTCCGGGCAACCTAGGCTTCACTCAAGAGCATTGCTCCACCAGATCGAATAGTTAGGGCCTAAGAAGACAACGCCAGATGCATAAAATACAATAAAAATACAACAGTTTTTTCATCGTATAACAGGAATAATTGCAACCAGTGTGAAGGTAATGGTCATTTCTACGTTCCGGGCAACCTAGGCTTCACACTAGGGCTTTAGTCCACCAGATCGAATAGCTAGCGACATAGAAGTCAACGCCACAACATTAAAATACAATAAAAATACAACAGTTATCCAACGTATAACTGGAATAATTGCAACCAGTGTGAAGGTAATGGTCATTTCTACGTTCCGGGCAACCTAGGCTACACTCTAGGGCTTTAGTCCACCAGATCGAATAGCTGGCGATATAGAAGTGAACGCCACAACATTAAAATACAATAAAAATACAACAGTTTTCCAACGTATAACTGGAATAATTGCAACCAGTGTGAAAGTAATGGTCATTTCTGCGTTCCGGGCAACCTAGGCTTTACTCTAGGGCGTTGCTCCACCAGATCGAATAGCTAGGGACTTTGAATTCATCGCCAGACGCATAAAATACAATAAAAATACAACAGTTTTTTCATCGTATAACACAAGTCATTGCAACAAGTGTGATGGTAAAGGTCATTTCTACGTGTCGGGCAACCTAGGCTTCACTCTAGGGCGTTGCTCCACCAGATCGAATAGTTAGGGCCTAAGAAGTCAACGCCAGAAGCATAGAATACAATAAAAATACAACAGTTCTTCCATCGTATAAGAGGAATAACTGCAACCAGTGTGAAGGTAATGGCCATTACTACGTTCCGGGCAACCTAGGCTTCACTCTAGGGCGTTGCTCTACCAGATCGAATAGCTAGCGATATAGAAGTCATCGTCAGAGGCATAAAATACAATAAAAATACAATAGCTTTTGCATCGTATAAAATGAATAATTGCAATCAGTGTGAATGTAATGGTCATTTCTACGTTCCGCGTAGCCTAGGCTTCACTCTAGGGCGTTGCACCACCATATCCAATTGCTAGCGACATAGAAGTCAACACCAGAAGCATAAAATACAATAAAAACACAACAGTTTTTCCAACGTATAAATGGAATAATTGCAACCAGTGTGAAGCTAATGGTCATTTCTACGTTCCGGGCAACCTAGGCTTCCCTCTAGGGCGTTGGTCCACCAGATCGCATAGTTAGGGCCTATGAAGTCAATGCAAGAAGATAAAATACAAAATAAATTCAACAGTTTTTCCATCGTATAACACAAGTCATTGCAACAAGTGTGATGGTAATAGTCATTTCTACGTTCCGGGCAACCTAGGCTTCACTCTAGGGCGTTGCTCCACCAGATCGAATAGTTAGGGCCTAAGAAGTCAACGCCAGAAGCATAGAATACAATAAAAATACAAGAGTTTTACCATCGTATAAGAGGAATAACTGCAACCAGTGTGAAGGTAATGGTCATTTCTACGTTCCGGACAATCTAGGCTTCACTCTAGGACCTTGCTCTACCAGATCGAATAGTTAGGTAGTAAGAAGTCATCGCCAGAAGCATAAAATACGATATATGTACAACAGTTTTTCCATCGTATAGAATGAATAATTGCCACCAGTGTGCAAGTAATGGTCATTTCTACGTTCCGAGCAACCTAGGTTTCGCTCTCTGGCGTTGCTCCACCAGATCGAATAGTTAGGGCCTTAGAAGTCAACGCCAGAAGCATAAAATACGATATATGTACAACAGTTTTTCCGTCGTATAGAATGAATAGTTGCAACCAGTGAGAAAGTAATGGTCATTTCTACGTTCCGAGCAACCTAGGTTTCGCTCTATGGCGTTGCTCCACCACATCGAAAAGTTAGGGCCTTAGAAGTCAATGCCAGAAGCATAAAATACAAGATAAATACAACAGTTTTCTCATCGTATAACAGGAATAATTGCAACAAGCCTGAAGTTAATGGACATTTCTACGTTTCGGGTAAACTAGGCTTCACTCTACGGCGTTGCTCTACCAGATCGAATAGCTAGGGACTTAGAATTCAACGCCAGAAGAATAAAATACAACATAAGTATAACAGTTCCTCCATCGTATAAAATGTATAATTGCAAGCAGTGTGAAGGTAATGGTCATTTCTACGTTCCGGGCAACCTAGGCTTCACCCTAGAGCATTGCTCCAACAGATCGATTAGTTAGGGCCTAAGAAGTCAACGCCAGAAGCATAAAATACAATATAAATACAACAGCATTTCCATCGTATATAATGTATATTTGCAAACAGTGTGAAGGTAAACGTGATTTCTACGTTCCGGGCAACCTAGGCTTCACTCTAGGGCGTTGTTCCACCAGATCGATTAGTTAGGGCCTAAGAAGTCAACGCCAGAAGCATAAAATACGATATAAATACAACAACTTTTCCATCGTATATAATGTATATTTGCAAACAGTGTGAAAGTAAAGGTCATTTCTACGTTCCGTGCAACCTAGGCTTAACTGTAGGGCGTCGCTCAACCAGATCGATTAGTTAGGGCCTTAGAAGTCAACGCCCGAAGCATGAAATACAAAATAAATAGAACAGTTTTTCCATTGTATAAAACGAATAATTGCAACCAGTGTGAAAGTTATGGTCATTTCTACGTGTCGGGCAACCTAGGCTTCACTCTAGGGCGTTGCTCCACCAGATCGAATAGTTAGGGCCTAAGAAGTCAACGCCAGAAGCATAGAATACAATAAAAATACAACAGTTTTTCCATCGTATAAGAGGAATAACTGCAACCAGTGTGAAGGTAATGGCCATTACTACGTTCCGGGCAACCTAGGCTTCACTCTAGGGCGTTGCTCTACCAGATCGAATAGCTAGCGATATAGAAGTCATCGTCAGAGGCATAAAATACAATAAAAATACAATAGCTTTTGCATCGTATGAAATGAATAATTGCAATCAGTGTGAATGTAATGGTCATTTCTACGTTCCGCGTAACCTAGGCTTCACTCTAGGGCGTTGCACCACCATATCCAATTGCTAGCGACATAGAAGTCGACACCAGAAGCATAAAATACAATAAAAACACAACAGTTTTTCCAACGTATAAATGGAATAATTGCAACCAGTGTGAAGCTAATGGTCATTTCTACGTTCCGGGCAACCTAGGCTTCCCTCTAGGGCGTTGGTCCACCAGATCGCATAGTTAGGGCCTATGAAGTCAATGCAAGAAGATAAAATACAAAATAAATTCAACAGTTTTTCCATCGTATAACACAAGTCATTGCAACAAGTGTGATGGTAATAGTCATTTCTACGTTCCGGGCAACCTAGGCTTCACTCTAGGGCGTTGCTCCACCAGATCGAATAGTTAGGGCCTAAGAAGTCAACGCCAGAAGCATAGAATACAATAAAAATACAAGAGTTTTACCATCGTATAAGAGGAATAACTGCAACCAGTGTGAAGGTAATGGTCATTTCTACGTTCCGGACAATCTAGGCTTCACTCTAGGACCTTGCTCTACCAGATCGAATAGTTAGGTAGTGAGAAGTCATCGCCAGAAGCATAAAATACGATATATGTACAACAGTTTTTCCATCGTATAGAATGAATAATTGCCACCAGTGTGCAAGTAATGGTCATTTCTACGTTCCGAGCAACCTAGGTTTCGCTCTCTGGCGTTGCTCCACCAGATCGAATAGTTAGGGCCTTAGAAGTCAACGCCAGAAGCATAAAATACGATATATGTACAACAGTTTTTCCGTCGTATAGAATGAATAGTTGCAACCAGTGAGAAAGTAATGGTCATTTCTACGTTCCGAGCAACCTAGGTTTCGCTCTATGGCGTTGCTCCACCACATCGAAAAGTTAGGGCCTTAGAAGTCAATGCCAGAAGCATAAAATACAAGATAAATACAACAGTTTTCTCATCGTATAACAGGAATAATTGCAACAAGCCTGAAGTTAATGGACATTTCTACGTTTCGGGTAAACTAGGCTTCACTCTACGGCGTTGCTCTACCAGATCGAATAGCTAGGGACTTAGAATTCAACGCCAGAAGAATAAAATACAACATAAGTATAACAGTTCCTCCATCGTATAAAATGTATAATTGCAAGCAGTGTGAAGGTAATGGTCATTTCTACGTTCCGGGCAACCTAGGCTTCACCCTAGAGCATTGCTCCAACAGATCGATTAGTTAGGGCCTAAGAAGTCAACGCCAGAAGCATAAAATACAATATAAATACAACAGCATTTCCATCGTATATAATGTATATTTGCAAACAGTGTGAAGGTAAACGTGATTTCTACGTTCCGGGCAACCTAGGCTTCACTCTAGGGCGTTGTTCCACCAGATCGATTAGTTAGGGCCTAAGAAGTCAACGCCAGAAGCATAAAATACGATATAAATACAACAACTTTTCCATCGTATATAATGTATATTTGCAAACAGTGTGAAAGTAAAGGTCATTTCTACGTTCCGTGCAACCTAGGCTTAACTGTAGGGCGTCGCTCAACCAGATCGATTAGTTAGGGCCTTAGAAGTCAACGCCCGAAGCATGAAATACAAAATAAATAGAACAGTTTTTCCATTGTATAAAACGAATAATTGCAACCAGTGTGAAAGTTATGGTCATTTCTACGTGTCGGGCAACCTAGGCTTCACTCTAGGGCGTTGCTCCACCAGATCGAATAGTTAGGGCCTAAGAAGTCAACGCCAGAAGCATAGAATACAATAAAAATACAACAGTTTTTCCATCGTATAAGAGGAATAACTGCAACCAGTGTGAAGGTAATGGCCATTACTACGTTCCGGGCAACCTAGGCTTCACTCTAGGGCGTTGCTCTACCAGATCGAATAGCTAGCGATATAGAAGTCATCGTCAGAGGCATAAAATACAATAAAAATACAATAGCTTTTGCATCGTATAAAATGAATAATTGCAATCAGTGTGAATGTAATGGTCATTTCTACGTTCCGCGTAACCTAGGCTTCACTCTAGGGCGTTGCACCACCATATCCAATTGCTAGCGACATAGAAGTCAACACCAGAAGCATAAAATACAATAAAAACACAACAGTTTTTCCAACGTATAAATGGAATAATTGCAACCAGTGTGAAGCTAATGGTCATTTCTACGTTCCGGGCAACCTAGGCTTCCCTCTAGGGCGTTGGTCCACCAGATCGCATAGTTAGGGCCTATGAAGTCAATGCAAGAAGATAAAATACAAAATAAATTCAACAGTTTTTCCATCGTATAACACAAGTCATTGCAACAAGTGTGATGGTAATAGTCATTTCTACGTTCCGGGCAACCTAGGCTTCACTCTAGGGCGTTGCTCCACCAGATCGAATAGTTAGGGCCTAAGAAGTCAACGCCAGAAGCATAGAATACAATAAAAATACAAGAGTTTTACCATCGTATAAGAGGAATAACTGCAACCAGTGTGAAGGTAATGGTCATTTCTACGTTCCGGACAATCTAGGCTTCACTCTAGGACCTTGCTCTACCAGATCGAATAGTTAGGTAGTAAGAAGTCATCGCCAGAAGCATAAAATACGATATATGTACAACAGTTTTTCCATCGTATAGAATGAATAATTGCCACCAGTGTGCAAGTAATGGTCATTTCTACGTTCCGAGCAACCTAGGTTTCGCTCTCTGGCGTTGCTCCACCAGATCGAATAGTTAGGGCCTTAGAAGTCAACGCCAGAAGCATAAAATACGATATATGTACAACAGTTTTTCCGTCGTATAGAATGAATAGTTGCAACCAGTGAGAAAGTAATGGTCATTTCTACGTTCCGAGCAACCTAGGTTTCGCTCTATGGCGTTGCTCCACCACATCGAAAAGTTAGGGCCTTAGAAGTCAATGCCAGAAGCATAAAATACAAGATAAATACAACAGTTTTCTCATCGTATAACAGGAATAATTGCAACAAGCCTGAAGTTAATGGACATTTCTACGTTTCGGGTAAACTAGGCTTCACTCTACGGCGTTGCTCTACCAGATCGAATAGCTAGGGACTTAGAATTCAACGCCAGAAGAATAAAATACAACATAAGTATAACAGTTCCTCCATCGTATAAAATGTATAATTGCAAGCAGTGTGAAGGTAATGGTCATTTCTACGTTCCGGGCAACCTAGGCTTCACCCTAGAGCATTGCTCCAACAGATCGATTAGTTAGGGCCTAAGAAGTCAACGCCAGAAGCATAAAATACAATATAAATACAACAGCATTTCCATCGTATATAATGTATATTTGCAAACAGTGTGAAGGTAAACGTGATTTCTACGTTCCGGGCAACCTAGGCTTCACTCTAGGGCGTTGTTCCACCAGATCGATTAGTTGGGGCCTAAGAAGTCAACGCCAGAAGCATAAAATACGATATAAATACAACAACTTTTCCATCGTATATAATGTATATTTGCAAACAGTGTGAAAGTAAAGGTCATTTCTACGTTCCGTGCAACCTAGGCTTAACTGTAGGGCGTCGCTCAACCAGATCGATTAGTTAGGGCCTTAGAAGTCAACGCCCGAAGCATGAAATACAAAATAAATAGAACAGTTTTTCCATTGTATAAAACGAATAATTGCAACCAGTGTGAAAGTTATGGTCATTTCTACGTTCCGGGCAACCTTGGCTTAACTCCAGGGCGTTGCTCCACCAGTTCGAATAGTTAGGGACTTTCAATACAACGCTAGAAGCATAAAATACAATAAAAACGCAACAGTTTTTCCATTGTATAACAGGAATAACTGCAACCAGTGTGAAAGTACTGGTCATTTCTACGGTCCGGGTAACCTAGGCTTCTCTCTAGGGCGTTGCTCCACCAGATCGAAAAGTTAGGGCCTAAGAAGTCAACGCCGGAAGCATAAAATGCAATATAAATGCAACAGTGTTTCCCTTGTATAACAGGAATAATTGCAACCAGTGTGAAAGCTATGGTCATTTCTACGTTCCGGGCAACCTAGGTTTCACTCTAGGGCGTTGCTCCACCACATCGCATAGTTAGGGCCTTAGAAGTCAAGGCCAGAAGCATAAAATACAACCCAAGTACAACAGTTTTACCATCGTATATACTGTATATTTGCAAACAGTGTGAAAGTAAAGATCATTTCTACGTTCCGGGCAACCTAGGCTTCACTCTAGGGCGTTGGTCCACCAGATCCAATAGCTAGGGCCTAAGAAGTCAACGCCAGGAGCACCAAATACAAAATAAATACAACAGTTTTTCCATCGTATAAAACGAATAATTGCAACCTGTATGAAAGCTATGGTCATTTCTACGTTCCGGGCAACCTAGGCTTCACTCTAGGGCGTTGCTCAACCATATCGAATAGCAACGGCCCTAGAAGACAACGCCATAACTATAAAATACAATATAAATACAACAGTCTTTCCATCGTATAAAACGGATAATTGCAACCAGTCTGATAGTTATGGTCATTTCTACGTTCCGGGCAACCTAGGCTTCACACTAGGGCGTTGTTCCACCAGATCCAATAGTTAGGGCCTAAGAAGTCAACGCCAGAAGCATAAAATACCATATAAATACAACAGCTTTTCCATCGTATATAATGTATATTTGCAAACAGTGTGAAAGTAAAGGTCATTTCTACGTTCCGGGCAACCTAGGCTTAACTGTAGGGCGTCGCTCCACCAGATCGAATAGTTAGGGCCTTAGAAGTTAAAGCCCGAAGCATGAAATACGAAATAAATAGAACAGTTTTTCCATTGTATAGAACGAATAATTGCAACCAGTGTAAAAGTTATGGTCATTTCTGCGTTCCGGGCAAGCTTGGCTTAACTCCAGGGCGTTGCTCCACAAGATCGAATAGTTAGGGCCTTAGAAGTCAATGCCCGAAGCATAAAACACATTAAAAATACAACAGTTTTTCCATCGTATAAAATGAATAATTGCAATCAGTGTAAAGGTAATGGTCATTTCTATGTTCCGGGCAACCTCGGCTTAACTCCAGGGCGTTGCTCCACCAGATCGAATAGTTAGGGACTTTGAATACAACGCTAGAACCATAAAATACAATAAAAATGCACCAGTTTTTCCAATGTATAACAGGGATAACTGCAACCAGTGTGAAAGTACTGGTCATTTCTACGGTCCGGGTACCCTAGGCTTCACTCTAGGGCGTTGCTCCACCAGATCGAAAAGTTAGGGCCTAATAAGTCAACGCCAGAAGCATAAAATACAATATAAGTACAACAGTGTTTCCCTTGTATAACAGGAATAATTGCAACCAGAGTGAAATCTATGGTCATTTCTACGTTCCGGGCAACCTAGGTCTCACTCTAGGGCGTTGCTCCACCACATCGAATAGTTAGGGCCTTAGAAGTCAAGGCCAGAAGCCTAAAATACAACCCAAGTACAACAGTTTTACCATCGTATAAAATGAATAATCGCAAACAGTGTGAAGGTAATGGCCATTACTACGTCCCGGGCAACCTAGGCTTCACTCTAGGGCGTTGCTCCACCAGACCGAACAGTCAGCGACTTGCGAGTCAACTCCCGAAGCATAAAATACAAAATAAATAGAACAGTTTTTCCATTGTATAGAACGAATAATTTCAACCAGTGTAAAAGTTATGGTCATTTCTACTATCCGGGCAACCTTGGCTTAACTCCAGGCTGTTGCTCCACCAGATCGAATAGTTAGGGACTTTGAATACAACGCCAGAGGCATAAAATACAATAAAAATGCAACAGTTTTTCCATTGTATAACAGGAATAACTGCAACCAGTGTGAAAGTACTGGTCATTTCTACGTTCCGTGTAGCCGAGGCTTCACTCCAGGGCGTTGCTCCACCAGATCGAATAGCTAGAGACTTAGAATTCAGCGCCAGAAGAATAAAATGCAACTTAAGTACAACAGCTTTACCATCGCATAAAATGAATAATCGCAAACAGTGTGAAGGTAATGGTCACTTCTACGTTCCGGGCAACCTAGGCTTCACTCTAGGGCGTTGCTCTACCAGATCGAATAGTTAGGGCCTAAGAAGTCAACGCCAGAAGCATAAAATACAATATAAGTGCAACAGTTTTTCCATCGTATAAAACGAATACTTGCAACCAGTATGAAAGCTATGGTCATTTCTACGTTCCAGGCAACCTAGGCTTCACTCTAGGGCGTTGCTCCACCAGATCGAATAGTGAGGGCCTAAGAAGTCAACGACAGAAGCATAAAATACAATATAAGTACAACAGTTTTTCCATCGTATAAAACGAGTAATTGCAACCAGTATGAAAGCTATGGTCATTTCTACGTTCCGGGCAACCTAGGCTTCACTCTAGGGCGTTGCTCAACCATATCGAATAGCTACGGCCCTAGAAGATAACGCCATAACTATAACATACAATATAAATACAACAGTCTTTCCATCGTATAAAACGGATAATTGCAACCAGTCTGATAGTTATGGTCATTTCTACGTTCCGGGCAAGCTAGGCTTCACCACAGGGCGTTGCTCCAGCAGATCGAATAGTTAGGGCCTAAGAAGTCAACGCCAGAAGCATAAAATACGATATATGTACAACACTTTTTCCATCGTATAGAATGAATAATTGCAACCAGTGTGCAAGTAATGGTCATTTCTACGTTCCGAGCAACCTAGGTTTCGCTCCATGGCGTTGATCCACCACATCGAATAGTTAGGGCCTTAGAAGTCAATGCCAGAAGCATAAAATATAATATAAATACAACAGTTTTTTCATCGTATAACAGGAATAATTGCAACAAGCCTGAACGTAATGGTCATTTCTACGTTTCGGGTAACCTAGGCTTCACTCTAGGGCGTTGCTCCACCAGATCGAATAGCTATGGACTTAGAATTCAACGCCAGAAGAATAAAATACAACATAAGTATAACAGTTCTTCCATTGTATAAAATGTATAATTGCAAGCAGTGTGAAGGTAATGGTCATTTCTACGTTCCGGGTAACCTAGGCTTCACTCTAGAGCATTGCTCCACCAGATCGAATAGTTAGGGCCTAAGAAGTCAACGCCAGAAGCATAAAATACAATATAAATACAACAGATTTTCCATCGTATATAATGTATATTTGCAAACAGTGTGAAAGTAAAGGTTATTTCTACGTTCCGGGCAACCTAGGCTTAACTGTAGGGCGTCGCTCCACCAGATCGAATAGTTAGGGCGTTAGAAGTCAACGCCCGAAGCATGAAATACAAAATAAATAGAACTGTTTTTCCATTGTATAGGACGAATAATTGCAACCAGTGTGAAAGTTATGGTCATTTCTACGTACCGGGCAACCTTGGCTTAACTCCAGTGCATTGCTCCACCAGATCGAATAGTTAGGGACTTTGAATACAACGCTAGAAGCACAAAATACAACATAAGTATAGCAGTCCTTCCATCGTATAAAATGTATAATTGCAAGCACTGTGAAGGTAATGGTCATTTCTACGTTCCGGGCAACCTAGGCTTCACTCAAGAGCATTGCTCCACCAGATCGAATAGTTAGGGCCTAAGAAGACAACGCCAGATGCATAAAATACAATATAAATACAACAGCTTTTCCATCGTATATAATGTATATTTGCAAACAGTGTGAAAGTAAAGGTCATTTCTACGTTCCGGGCAACATAGGCTTAACTGTAGGGCGTCGCTCCACCAGATCGAATAGTTAGGGCCTTAGAAGTTAACGCACGAAGCATGAAATACAAAATAAATAGAACAGATTTTCCATTGTATAGGACGAATAATTGCAACCAGTGTGAAAGTTATGGTCATTTCTACGTTCCGGGCAACCTTGGCTTAACTCCAGGGCGTCGCTCCACCAGATCGAATAGTTAGGGACCTTGAATACAACGCCAGAAGCATAAAATACAATAAAAATGCAACAGTTTTTCCATTGTATAACAGGAATAACTGCAACCAGTGTGAAAGTACTGTTCACTTCTACGTTCCGGGTAGCCTAGGCTTCACTCCAGGGCGTTGCTCCACCAGATCGAATAGCTAGGGCCTTAGAAGTCAACGCCCGAAGCATGAAATACAAAATAAATAGAACAGTTTTTCCATTGTATAGAACGAATAATTGCAACCAGTGTGAAAGTTATGGTCATTTCTATGTTCCGGGCAACCTCGGCTTAACTCCAGGGCGTTGCTCCACCAGATCGAATAGTTAGGGACTTTGAATACAACGCTAGAAGCATAAAATACAATAAAAATGCAACAGTTTTTCCATTGTATAACAGGGATAACTGCAACCAGTGTGAAAGTACTGGTCATTTCTACGGTCCGGGTAACCTAGGCTTCACTCTAGGGCGTTGCTCCACCAGATCGAAAAGTTAGGGCCTAATAAGTCAACGCCAGAAGCATAAAATACAATATAGGTACAACAGTGTTTCCCTTGTATAACAGGAATAATTGCAACCAGTGTGAAATCTATGGTCATTTCTACGTTCCGGGCAACCTAGGTTTCACTCTAGGGCGTTGCTCCACCACATCGAATAGTTAGGGCCTTAGAAGTCAAGGCCAGAAGCCTAAAATACAACCCAAGTACAACAGTTTTACCATCGTATAAAATGAATAATCGCAAACAGTGTGAAGGTAATGGCCATTACTACGTCCCGGGCAACCTAGGCTTCACTCTAGGGCGTTGCTCCACCAGACCGAATAGTCAGCGACTTGCGAGTCAACTCCCGAAGCATAAAATACAAAATAAATAGAACAGTTTTTCCATTGTATAGAACGAATAATTTCAACCAGTGTAAAAGTTATGGTCATTTCTACTGTCCGGGCACCCTTGGCTTAACTCCAGGCTGTTGCTCCACCAGATCGAATAGTTAGGGACTTTGAACACAACGCCAGAGGCATAAAATACAATAAAAATGCAACAGTTTTTCCATTGTATAACAGGAATAACTGCAACCAGTGTGCAAGTAATGGTCATTTCTACGTTCCGAGCAACCTAGGTTTCGCTCCATGGCGTTGCTCCACCACATCGAATAGTTAGGGCCTTAGAAGTCAATGCCAGAAGCATAAAATACAATATAAATACGACAGTTTTTTCATCGTATAACAGGAATAATTGCAACAAGCCTGAAGGTAATGGTCATTTCTACGTTTCGGGTAACCTAGGCTTCACTCTAGGGCGTTGCTCCACCAGATCGAATAGCTATGGACTTAGAATTCAACGCCAGAAGAATAAAATACAACATAAGTATAACAGTTCTTCCATTGTATAAAATGTATAATTGCAAGCAGTGTGAAGGTAATGGTCATTTCTACGTTCCGGGCAACCTAGGCTTCACTCTAGAGCATTGCTCCACCAGATCGAATAGTTTGGGCCTAAGAAGTCAACGCCAGAATCATAAAATACAATATAAATACAACAGCTTTTCCATCGTATATAATGTATATTTGCAAACAGTGTGAAAGTAAAGGTCATTTCTACGTTCCGGGCAACCTAGGCTTAACTGTAGGGCGTCGCTCCACCAGATCGAATAGTTAGGGCGTTAGAAGTCAACGCCCGAAGCATGAAATACAAAATAAATAGAACTGTTTTTCCATCGTATAGGACGAATAATTGCAACCAGTGTGAAAGTTATGGTCATTTCTACGTACCGGGCAACCTTGGCTTAACTCCAGGGCATTGCTCCACCAGATCGAATAGTTAGGGACTTTGAATACAACGCTAGAAGCATAAAATACAACATAAGTATAGCAGTCCTTCCATCGTATAAAATGTATAATTGCAAGCAGTGTGAAGGTAATGGTCATTTCTGCGTTCCGGGCAACCTAGGCTTCACTCTGGAGCATTGCTCCACCCGATCGAATAGTTAGGGCCTAAGAAGTCAACGCCAGAAGCATGAAATACGATATAAATACAACAGCTTTTCCATCGTATATAATGTATATTTGCACACAGTGTGAAAGTAAAGGTCATTTCTACGTTCCGGGCAACCTAGGCTTAACTGTAGGGCGTCTATCCATCAGATCGAATAGTTAGGCCGTTAGAAGTTAACGCCCGAAGCATGAAATACAAAATAAATAGAACTGTTGTTCCATCGTATAACAGGAATAATTGCAACAAGAGTGAAGGTGATGGTCATTTCTACGTTCCGGGCAACCTAGGCTTCACTCTAGGGCGTTGGTCCACCAAATCCAATAGCTAGGGCCTAAGAAGTCAACGCCAGGAGCACCAAACACAAAATAAATACAACAGTTTTTCCATCGTATAAAACGAATAATTGCAACCAGTATGAAGTCTATGGTCATTTCTACGTTCCGGGCAACCTAGGCTTCACTCTAGGGCGTTGCTCAACCATATCGAATAGCTACGGCCCTAGAAGACAACGCCATAACTACAAAATACAATATAAATACAACAGTCTTTCCATCGTATAAAACGGATAATTGCAACCAGTCTGATAGTTATGGTCATTTCTACGTTCCGGGCAAGCTAGGCTTCACCATAGGGCGTTGCTCCACCAGATCGAATAGTTAGGGCCTAAGAAGTCAACGCCAGAAGCATAAAATACGATCTATGTACAACAGTTTTTCCATCGTATAGAATGAATAATTGCAACCAGTGTGCAAGTAATGGTCATTTCTACGTTCCGAGCAACCTAGGTTTCGCTCCATGGCGTTGCTCCACCACATCGAATAGTTAGGGCCTTAGAAGTCAATGCCAGAAGCATAAAATACAATATAAATACAACAGTTTTTTCATCGTATGACAGGAATAATTGCAACAAGCCTGAAGGTAATGGTCATTTCTACGTTTCGGGAAACCTAGGCTTCACTCTAGGGCGTTGCTCCACCAGATCGAATAGCTAGGGACTTAGAATTCAACGCCAGAAGAATAAAATACAACATAAGTATAACAGTTCTTCCACCGTATAAAATGTATAATTGCAAGCAGTGTGAAGGTAATGGTCATTTCTACGTTCCGGGCAACCTAGGCTTCACTCTAGAGCATTGTTCCACCAGATGGAATAGTTAGGTCCTAAGAAGACAACGCCAGAAGCATAAAATACAATATAAATACAACAGCTTTTCCATCGTATATAATGTATATTTGCAAACAGTGTGAAGGTAAAGGTCATTTCTACGTTCCGGCAACCTAGGCTTCACTCTAGGGCGTTGTTCCACCAGATCGAATAGTTAGGGCCTAAGAAGTCAACGCCGGAAGCATAAAATACCATATAAATACAACAGCTTTTCCATCGTATATAATGTATATTTGCAAACAGTGTGAAAGTAAAGGTCATTTCGACGTTCCGGGCAACCTAGGCTTAACTGTAGGGCGTCGCTCCACCAGATCGAATAGTTAGGGCCTTAGAAGTTAACGCTCGAAGCATGAAATACAAAATAAATAGAACAGTTTTTCCATTGTATGGAACGAATAATTGCAACCAGTGTAAAAGTTATGGTCATTTCTACGTTCCGGGCAACCTTGGCTTAACTCCAGGGCGTTGCTCCACCAGATCGAATAGTTAGGGACTTTCAATACAACGCTAGAAGCATAAAATACAATAAAAATGCAACAGTTTTTCCATTGTATAAGAGGAATAACTGCACCAGTGTGAAAGTACTGGTCATTTCTACGGTCCGGGTAACCTAGGCTTCACTCTAGGGCGTTGCTCCACCAGATCGAATAGTTATGGCCTAAGAAGTCAACACCAGAAGCATAAAATACAATATAAGTACAACAGTGTTTCCCTTGTATAACAGGAATAATTGCAACCAGTGTGAAATCTATGGTCATTTCTACGTTCCGGGCAACCTAGGTTTCACTCTAGGGCGTTGCTCCACCACATCGAATAGTTAGGGCCTTAGAAGTCAAGGCCAGAAGCCTAAAATACAACCCAAGTACAACAGTTTTACCATCGTATAAAATGAATAATCGCAAACAGTGTGAAGGTAATGGCCATTACTACGTCCCGGGCAACCTAGGCTTCACTCTAGGGCGTTGCTCCACCAGACCGAATAGTCAGCGACTTGCGAGTCAACTCCCGAAGCATAAAATACAAAATAAATAGAACAGTTTTTCTATTGTATAGAACGAATAATTTCAACCAGTGTAAAAGTTATGGTCATTTCTACTATCCGGGCAACCTTGGCTTAACTCCAGGCTGTTGCTCCACCAGATCGAATAGTTAGGGACTTTGAACACAACGCCAGAGGCATAAAATACAATAAAAATGCAACAGTTTTTCCATTGTATAACAGGAATAACTGCAACCAGTGTGCAAGTAATGGTCATTTCTACGTTCCGAGCAACCTAGGTTTCGCTCCATGGCGTTGCTCCACCACATCGAATAGTTAGGGCCTTAGAAGTCAATGCCAGAAGCATAAAATACAATATAAATACGACAGTTTTTTCATCGTATAACAGGAATAATTGCAACAAGCCTGAAGGTAATGGTCATTTCTACGTTTCGGGTAACCTAGGCTTCACTCTAGGGCGTTGCTCCACCAGATCGAATAGCTATGGACTTAGAATTCAACGCCAGAAGAATAAAATACAACATAAGTATAACAGTTCTTCCATTGTATAAAATGTATAATTGCAAGCAGTGTGAAGGTAATGGTCATTTCTACGTTCCGGGCAACCTAGGCTTCACTCGAGAGCATTGCTCCACCAGATCGAATAGTTAGGGCCTAAGAAGTCAACGCCAGAAGCATAAAATACAATATAAATACAACAGCTTTTCCATCGTATATAATGTATATTTGCAAACAGTGTGAAAGTAAAGGTCATTTCTACGTTCCGGGCAACCTAGGCTTAACTGTAGGGCGTCGCTCCACCAGATCGAATAGTTACGGCGTTAGAAGTCAACGCCCGAAGCATGAAATACAAAATAAATAGAACTGTTTTTCCATCGTATAGGACGAATAATTGCAACCAGTGTGAAAGTTATGGTCATTTCTACGTACCGGGCAACCTTGGCTTAACTCCAGGGCATTGCTCCACCAGATCGAATAGTTAGGGACTTTGAATACAACGCTAGAAGCATAAAATACAACATAAGTATAGCAGTCCTTCCATCGTATAAAATGTATAATTGCAAGCAGTGTGAAGGTAATGGCCATTACTACGTCCCGGGCAACCTAGGCTTCACTCTAGGGCGTTGCTCCACCAGACCGAATAGTCAGCGACTTGCGAGTCAACTCCCGAAGCATAAAATACAAAATAAATAGAACAGTTTTTCTATTGTATAGAACGAATAATTTCAACCAGTGTAAAAGTTATGGTCATTTCTACTATCCGGGCAACCTTGGCTTAACTCCAGGCTGTTGCTCCACCAGATCGAATAGTTAGGGACTTTGAACACAACGCCAGAGGCATAAAATACAATAAAAATGCAACAGTTTTTCCATTGTATAACAGGAATAACTGCAACCAGTGTGCAAGTAATGGTCATTTCTACGTTCCGAGCAACCTAGGTTTCGCTCCATGGCGTTGCTCCACCACATCGAATAGTTAGGGCCTTAGAAGTCAATGCCAGAAGCATAAAATACAATATAAATACGACAGTTTTTTCATCGTATAACAGGAATAATTGCAACAAGCCTGAAGGTAATGGTCATTTCTACGTTTCGGGTAACCTAGGCTTCACTCTAGGGCGTTGCTCCACCAGATCGAATAGCTATGGACTTAGAATTCAACGCCAGAAGAATAAAATACAACATAAGTATAACAGTTCTTCCATTGTATAAAATGTATAATTGCAAGCAGTGTGAAGGTAATGGTCATTTCTACGTTCCGGGCAACCTAGGCTTCACTCTAGAGCATTGCTCCACCAGATCGAATAGTTAGGGCCTAAGATGTCAACGCCAGAAGCATAAAATACAATATAAATACAACAGCTTTTCCATTGTATATAATGTATATTTGCAAACAGTGTGAAAGTAAAGGTCATTTCTACGTTCCGGGCAACCTAGGCTTAACTGT
Source organism: Calliopsis andreniformis (assembly GCF_051401765.1). NCBI lineage: Eukaryota > Metazoa > Arthropoda > Insecta > Hymenoptera > Andrenidae > Calliopsis > Calliopsis andreniformis. The sequence goes on from NW_027480422.1 coordinate 24,356,498, forward strand.
AGGGCGTCGCTCCACCAGATCGAATAGTTACGGCGTTAGAAGTCAACGCCCGAAGCATGAAATACAAAATAAATAGAACTGTTTTTCCATCGTATAGGACGAATAATTGCAACCAGTGTGAAAGTTATGGTCATTTCTACGTACCGGGCAACCTTGGCTTAACTCCAGGGCATTGCTCCACCAGATCGAATAGTTAGGGACTTTGAATACAACGCTAGAAGCATAAAATACAACATAAGTATAGCAGTCCTTCCATCGTATAAAATGTATAATTGCAAGCAGTGTGAAGGTAATGGTCATTTCTGCGTTCCGGGCAACCTAGGCTTCACGCTGGAGCATTGCTCCACCCGATCGAATAGTTAGGGCCTAAGAAGTCAACGCCAGAAGCATGAAATACAATATAAATACAACAGCTTTTCCATCGTATATAATGTATATTTGCACACAGTGTGAAAGTAAAGGTCATTTCTACGTTCCGGGCAACCTAGGCTTAACTGTAGGGCGTCTATCCACCAGATCGAATAGTTAGGCCGTTAGAAGTTAACGCCCGAAGCATGAAATACAAAATAAATAGAACTGTTTTTCCATCGTATAACAGGAATAATTGCAACAAGAGTGAAGGTGATGGTCATTTCTACGTTCCGGGCAACCTAGGCTTCACTCTAGGGCGTTGGTCCACCAAATCCAATAGCTAGGGCCTAAGAAGTCAACGCCAGGAGCACCAAACACAAAATAAATACAACAGTTTTTCCATCGTATAAAACGAATAATTGCAACCAGTATGAAGTCTATGGTCATTTCTACGTTCCGGGCAACCTAGGCTTCACTCTAGGGCGTTGCTCAACCATATCGAATAGCTACGGCCCTAGAAGACAACGCCATAACTACAAAATACAATATAAATACAACAGTCTTTCCATCGTATAAAACGGATAATTGCAACCAGTCTGATAGTTATGGTCATTTCTACGTTCCGGGCAAGCTAGGCTTCACCATAGGGCGTTGCTCCACCAGATCGAATAGTTAGGGCCTAAGAAGTCAACGCCAGAAGCATAAAATACGATCTATGTACAACAGTTTTTCCATCGTATAGAATGAATAATTGCAACCAGTGTGCAAGTAATGGTCATTTCTACGTTCCGAGCAACCTAGGTTTCGCTCTATAGCGCTGCTCCACCAGATCGAATAGTTAGGACCTAAGAAGTCAACGCCAGAAGCATAAAATACAATATAAGTACAACAGTTTTTCCGTCGTATAGAATGAATAGTTGCAACCAGTGAGAAAGTAATGGTCATTTCTACGTTCCGAGCAACCTAGGTTTCGCTCTATGGCGTTGCTCCACCACATCGAAAAGTTAGGGCCTTAGAAGTCAATGCCAGAAGCATAAAATAGAAGATAAATACAACAGTTTTTTCATCGTATAACAGGAATAATTGCAACAAGCCTGAAGTTAATGGACATTTCTACGTTTCGGGTAAACTAGGCTTCACTCTACGGCGTTGCTCTAACAGATCGAATAGCTAGGGACTTAGAATTCAACGCCAGAAGAATAAAATACAGCATAAGTATAACAGTTCCTCCATCGTATAAAATGTATAATTGCAAGCAGTGTGAAGGTAATGGTCATTTCTACGTTCCGGGCAACCTAGGCTTCACTCTAGAGCATTGCTCCAACAGATCGAATAGCTAGGGCCTAAGAAGACAACGCCAGAAGCATAAAATACAATATAAATACAACAGCTTTTCCATCGTATATGGTGTATATTTGCAACCAGTGTGAAAGTTATGGTCATTTCTACGGTCCGGGTAACCTAGGCTTGACTCTAGGGCGTTGCTCCACCAGACCGAATAGTCAGGGCCTAAGAAGTCAACGCCAGAAGCATAAAATACAATATAAATACAACAGTTTTTCCCTTCTATAACAGGAATAATTGCAACCAGGGTGAAAGCTATGGTCATTTCTACGTTCTGGGCAACCTAGGCTTCACTCAAGGGCGTTGCTCCACCACATCGAATTGTTAGGGCCTTAGAAGACAATGCCAGAAGCATAAAATACAATATAAATACAACAGTTTTTCCACTGTATAATATGAATAATTGCAAGCAGTGTGGAAGTAATGGTCATTTCTATGTTCCTTGCAACCGAGGCTTCACTCTAGGGCGTTGCTCCACCAGATCGAATAGTTAGGGCCTAAGAAGTCAACGCCAGAAGCATAAAATACAATATAAATACAACTCTGTTTCCCTTGTATAACAGGAATAATTGCAACCAGTGTGAAGGCTATGGTCATTTCTACGTTCCGGGCAACCTAGGTTTCACTCTAGGGCGTTGCTCCACCACATCGCATAGTTAGGGCCTTAGAAGTCAAGTCCAGAAGCATAAAATACAATAAAAATGCAACAGTTTTTCCATTGTATAACAGGAATAACTGCAACCAGTGTGAAAGTACTGGTCATTTCTACGTTCCGGGTAGCCTAGGCTTCACTCCAGGGCGTTGCTCCACCAGATCGAATAGCTAGGGACTTAGAATTCAACTCCAGAAGAATAAAATACAACTTAAGTACAACAGCTTTGCCATCGCATAAAATGAATAGTCGCAAACAGTGTGAAGGTAATGGCCATTACTACGTCCCGGGCAACCTAGGTTTCGCTCTATGGCGCTGCTCCACCAGATCGAATAGTTAGGACCTAAGAAGTCAACGCCAGAAGCATAAAATACAATATAAGTACAACAGTTTTTCCGTCGTATAGAATGAATAGTTGCAACCAGTGAGAAAGTAATGGTCATTACTACGTTCCGAGCAACCTAGGTTTCGCTCTATGGCGTTGCTCCACCACATCGAAAAGTTAGGGCCTTAGAAGTCAATGCCAGAAGCATAAAATAGAAGATAAATACAACAGTTTTTTCATCGTATAACAGGAATAATTGCAACAAGCCTGAAGTTAATGGACATTTCTACGTTTCGGGTAAACTAGGCTTCACTCTACGGCGTTGCTCTAACAGATCGAATAGCTAGGGACTTAGAATTCAACGCCAGACGAATAAAATACAGCATAAGTATAACAGTTCCTCCATCGTATAAAATGTATAATTGCAAGCAGTGTGAAGGTAATGCTCATTTCTACGTTCCGGGCAACCTAGGCTTCACTCTAGAGCATTGCACCAACAGATCGAATAGCTAGGGCCTAAGAAGACAACGCCAGAAGCATAAAATACAATATAAATACAACAGCTTTTCCATCGTATATGGTGTATATTTGCAACCAGTGTGAAAGTTATGGTCATTTCTACGTTCCGGGCAACCTTGGCTTAACTCCAGGGCGTTGCTCCACCAGATCGAATAGTTAGGGACTGTGAATACAACGCTAGAAGCATAATATACAATAAAAATGCAACAGTTTTTCAATTGTATAACAGGAATAACTGCAACCAGTGTGAAAGTACTGGTCATTTCTACGGTCCGGGTAACCTAGGCTTGACTCTAGGGCGTTGCTCCACCAGACCGAATAGTCAGGGCCTAAGAAGTCAACGCCAGAAGCATAAAATACAATATAAATACAACAGTTTTTCCCTTGTATAACAGGAATAATTGCAACCAGTGTGAAATCTATGGTCATTTCTACGTTCCGGGCAACCTAGGTTTCACTCTAGGGCGTTGCTCCACCACATCGAATAGTTAGGGCCTTAGAAGTCAAGGCCAGAAGCCTAAAATACAACCCAAGTACAACAGTTTTACCATCGTATAAAATGAATAATCGCAAACAGTGTGAAGGTAATGGCCATTACTACGTCCCGGGCAACCTAGGCTTCACTCTAGGGCGTTGCTCCACCAGACCGAATAGTCAGCGACTTGCGAGTCAACTCCCGAAGCATAAAATACAAAATAAATAGAACAGTTTTTCCATTGTATAGAACGAATAATTTCAACCAGTGTAAAAGTTATGGTCATTTCTACTATCCGGGCACCCTTGGCTTAACTCCAGGCTGTTGCTCCACCAGATCGAATAGTTAGGGACTTTGAACACAACGCCAGAGGCATAAAATACAATAAAAATGCAACAGTTTTTCCATTGTATAACAGGAATAACTGCAACCATTGTGCAAGTAATGGTCATTTCTACGTTCCGAGCAACCTAGGTTTCGCTCCATGGCGTTGCTCCACCACATCGAATAGTTAGGGCCTTAGAAGTCAATGCCAGAAGCATAAAATACAATATAAATACGACAGTTTTTTCATCGTATAACAGGAATAATTGCAACAAGCCTGAAGGTAATGGTCATTTCTACGTTTCGGGTAACCTAGGCTTCACTCTAGGGCGTTGCTCCACCAGATCGAATAGCTATGGACTTAGAATTCAACGCCAGAAGAATAAAATACAACATAAGTATAACAGTTCTTCCATTGTATAAAATGTATAATTGCAAGCAGTGTGAAGGTAATGGTCATTTCTGCGTTCCGGGCAACCTAGGCTTCACTCTGGAGCATTGCTCCACCCGATCGAATAGTTAGGGCCTAAGAAGTCAACGCCAGAAGCATGAAATACAATATAAATACAACAGCTTTTCCATCGTATATAATGTATATTTGCACACAGTGTGAAAGTAAAGGTCATTTCTACGTTCCGGGCAAGCTAGGCTTCACCATAGGGCGTTGCTCCACCAGATCGAATAGTTAGGGCCTAAGAAGTCAACGCCAGAAGCATAAAATACGATCTATGTACAACAGTTTTTCCATCGTATAGAATGAATAATTGCAACCAGTGTGCAAGTAATGGTCATTTCTACGTTCCGAGCAACCTAGGTTTCGCTCCATGGCGTTGCTCCACCACATCGAATAGTTAGGGCCTTAGAAGTCAATGCCAGAAGCATAAAATACAATATAAATACAACAGTTTTTTCATCGTATGACAGGAATAATTGCAACAAGCCTGAAGGTAATGGTCATTTCTACGTTTCGGGAAACCTAGGCTTCACTCTAGGGCGTTGCTCCACCAGATCGAATAGCTAGGGACTTAGAATTCAACGCCAGAAGAATAAAATACAACATAAGTATAACAGTTCTTCCATCGTATAAAATGTATAATTGCAAGCAGTGTGAAGGTAATGGTCATTTCTACGTTCCGGGCAACCTAGGCTTCACTCTAGAGCATTGTTCCACCAGATCGAATAGTTAGGTCCTAAGAAGACAACGCCAGAAGCATAAAATACAATATAAATACAACAGCTTTTCCATCGTATATAATGTATATTTGCAAACAGTGTGAAGGTAAAGGTCATTTCTACGTTCCGGCAACCTAGGCTTCACTCTAGGGCGTTGTTCCACCAGATCGAATAGTTAGGGCCTAAGAAGTCAACGCCGGAAGCATAAAATACCATATAAATACAACAGCTTTTCCATCGTATATAATGTATATTTGCAAACAGAGTGAAAGTAAACGTCATTTCGACGTTCCGGGCAACCTAGGCTTAACTGTAGGGCGTCGCTCCACCAGATCGAATAGTTAGGGCCTTAGAAGTTAACGCCCGAAGCATGAAATACAAAATAAATAGAACAGTTTTTCCATTGTATGGAACGAATAATTGCAACCAGTGTAAAAGTTATGGTCATTTCTACGTTCCGGGCAACCTTGGCTTAACTCCAGGGCGTTGCTCCACCAGATCGAATAGTTAGGGACTTTCAATACAACGCTAGAAGCATAAAATACAATAAAAATGCAACAGTTTTTCCATTGTATAAGAGGAATAACTGCACCAGTGTGAAAGTACTGGTCATTTCTACGGTCCGGGTAACCTAGGCTTCACTCTAGGGCGTTGCTCCACCAGATCGAATAGTTATGGCCTAAGAAGTCAACGCCAGAAGCATAAAATACAATATAAGTACAACAGTGTTTCCCTTGTATAACAGGAATAATTGCAACCAGTGTGAAATCTATGGTCATTTCTACGTTCCGGGCAACCTAGGCTTAACTGTAGGGCGTCGCTCCACCAGATCGAATAGTTAGCGCGTTAGAAGTCAACGCCCGAAGCATGAAATACAAAATAAATAGAACTGTTTTTCCATCGTATAGGACGAATAATTGCAACCAGTGTGAAAGTTATGGTCATTTCTACGTACCGGGCAACCTTGGCTTAACTCCAGGGCATTGCTCCACCAGATCGAATAGTTAGGGACTTTGAATACAACGCTAGAAGCATAAAATACAACATAAGTATAGCAGTCCTTCCATCGTATAAAATGTATAATTGCAAGCAGTGTGAAGGTAATGGTCATTTCTGCGTTCCGGGCAACCTAGGCTTCACTCTGGAGCATTGCTCCACCCGATCGAATAGTTAGGGCCTAAGAAGTCAACGCCAGAAGCATGAAATACAATATAAATACAACAGCTTTTCCATCGTATATAATGTATATTTGCACACAGTGTGAAAGTAAAGGTCATTTCTACGTTCCGGGCAACCTAGGCTTAACTGTAGGGCGTCTATCCACCAGATCGAATAGTTAGGCCGTTAGAAGTTAACGCCCGAAGCATGAAATACAAAATAAATAGAACTGTTTTTCCATCGTATAACAGGAATAATTGCAACAAGAGTGAAGGTGATGGTCATTTCTACGTTCCGGGCAACCTAGGCTTCACTCTAGGGCGTTGGTCCACCAAATCCAATAGCTACGGCCTAAGAAGTCAACGCCAGGAGCACCAAACACAAAATAAATACAACAGTTTTTCCATCGTATAAAACGAATAATTGCAACCAGTATGAAGTCTATGGTCATTTCTACGTTCCGGGCAACCTAGGCTTCACTCTAGGGCGTTGCTCAACCATATCGAATAGCTACGGCCCTAGAAGACAACGCCATAACTACAAAATACAATATAAATACAACAGTCTTTCCATCGTATAAAACGGATAATTGCAACCAGTCTGATAGTTATGGTCATTTCTACGTTCCGGGCAAGCTAGGCTTCACCATAGGGCGTTGCTCCACCAGATCGAATAGTTAGGGCCTAAGAAGTCAACGCCAGAAGCATAAAATACGATCTATGTACAACAGTTTTTCCATCGTATAGAATGAATAATTGCAACCAGTGTGCAAGTAATGATCATTTCTACGTTCCGAGCAACCTAGGTTTCGCTCCATGGCGTTGCTCCACCACATCGAATAGTTAGGGCCTTAGAAGTCAATGCCAGAAGCATAAAATACAATATAAATACAACAGTTTTTTCATCGTATGACAGGAATAATTGCAACAAGCCTGAAGGTAATGGTCATTTCTACGTTTCGGGAAACCTAGGCTTCACTCTAGGGCGTTGCTCCACCAGATCGAATAGCTAGGGACTGAGAATTCAACGCCAGAAGAATAAAATACAACATAAGTATAACAGTTCTTCCATCGTATAAAATGTATAATTGCAAGCAGTGTGAAGGTAATGGTCATTTCTACGTTCCGGGCAACCTAGGCTTCACTCTAGAGCATTGTTCCACCAGATCGAATAGTTAGGTCCTAAGAAGACAACGCCAGAAGCATAAAATACAATATAAATACAACAGCTTTTCCATCGTATATAATGTATATTTGCAAGCAGTGTGAAGGTAATGGTCATTTCTACGTTCCGGGCAACCTAGGCTTCACTCTAGAGCATTGTTCCACCAGATCGAATAGTTAGGTCCTAAGAAGACAACGCCAGAAGCATAAAATACAATATAAATACAACAGCTTTTCCATCGTATATAATGTATATTTGCAAACAGTGTGAAGGTAAAGGTCATTTCTACGTTCCGGCAACCTAGGCTTCACTCTAGGGCGTTTCTCCTCCAGATCGCATAGTTCGGGACCTAGAATTTAACGCCAGAAGCATAAAATACAATAAAAATGCAATAGTTTTTCAATCGTATATTAGGAATAATTGCGACCAGTGTGAAAGTACAGGCCATTTCTACGTTCCGGGCAACCTAGGTTTCGCTCTAGGGTGTTGTTCCACCAGATCGAATAGCTAGGGACTTAGAAGTCAACGCCCGAAGCATAAAATACAAAATAAATACAACAGTTTTACCATTGTATAAAACGAATAATAGCAACCAGTGTTAAAGTTATGGTCATTTCTACGTTCCGGGTAACCTAGGCTTAACTACAGGGCGTTGCTCCTCCAGATCTAATGGTTAGGGACTTTGAATACAACGCCAGAAGCATAAAACACAATAAAAATGCAACAGTTTTTCCATCGTATAACAGGAATAACTGCAGCCAGTGTGAAGGTAATGGTCTTTTCTACGTTCCGGGCAACCTAGGCTTCACTACAGGGCGGTTCACCACCAGATCAAGTAGTTAGGGCCTAACAAGTCAACGCCAGAAGCATAAAATACAATATAAGTACAACAGTGTTTCCCTTGTATAACAGGAATAATTGCAACCAGTGTGAAATCTATGGTCATTTCTACGTTCCGGGCAACCTAGGTTTCACTCTAGGGCGTTGCTCCACCACATCGAATAGTTAGGGCCTTAGAAGTCAAGGCCAGAAGCCTAAAATACAACCCAAGTACAACAGTTTTACCATCGTATAAAATGAATAATCGCAAACAGTGTGAAGGTAATGGCCATTACTACGTCCCGGGCAACCTAGGCTTCACTCTAGGGCGTTGCTCCACCAGACCGAATAGTCAGCGACTTGCGAGTCAACTCCCGAAGCATAAAATACAAAATAAATAGAACAGTTTTTCCATTGTATAGAACGAATAATTTCAACCAGTGTAAAAGTTATGGTCATTTCTACTACCCGGCAACCTTGGCTTAACTCCAGGCTGTTGCTCCACCAGATCGAATAGTTAGGGACTTTGAACACAACGCCAGAGGCATAAAATACAATAAAAATGCAACAGTTTTTCCATTGTATAACAGGAATAACTGCAACCAGTGTGCAAGTAATGGTCATTTCTACGTTCCGAGCAACCTAGGTTTCGCTCCATGGCGTTGCTCCACCACATCGAATAGTTAGGGCCTTAGAAGTCAATGCCAGAAGCATAAAATACAATATAAATACGACAGTTTTTTCATCGTATAACAGGAATAATTGCAACAAGCCTGAAGGTAATGGTCATTTCTACGTTTCGGGTAACCTAGGCTTCACTCTAGGGCGTTGCTCCACCAGATCGAATAGCTATGGACTTAGAATTCAACGCCAGAAGAATAAAATACAACATAAGTATAACAGTTCTTCCATTGTATAAAATGTATAATTGCAAGCAGTGTGAAGGTAATGGTCATTTCTACGTTCCGGGCAACCTAGGCTTCACTCTAGAGCATTGCTCCACCAGATCGAATAGTTAGGGCCTAAGAAGTCAACGCCAGAAGCATAAAATACAATATAAATACAACAGCTTTTCCATCGTATATAATGTATATTTGCAAACAGTGTGAAAGTAAAGGTCATTTCTACGTTCCGGGCAACCTAGGCTTAACTGTAGGGCGTCGCTCCACCAGATCGAATAGTTACGGCGTTAGAAGTCAACGCCCGAAGCATGAAATACAAAATAAATAGAACTGTTTTTCCATCGTATAGGACGAATAATTGCAACCAGTGTGAAAGTTATGGTCATTTCTACGTACCGGGCAACCTTGGCTTAACTCCAGGGCATTGCTCCACCAGATCGAATAGTTAGGGACTTTGAATACAACGCTAGAAGCATAAAATACAACATAAGTATAGCAGTCCTTCCATCGTATAAAATGTATAATTGCAAGCAGTGTGAAGGTAATGGCCATTACTACGTCCCGGGCAACCTAGGCTTCACTCTAGGGCGTTGCTCCACCAGACCGAATAGTCAGCGACTTGCGAGTCAACTCCCGAAGCATAAAATACAAAATAAATAGAACAGTTTTTCTATTGTATAGAACGAATAATTTCAACCAGTGTAAAAGTTATGGTCATTTCTACTATCCGGGCAACCTTGGCTTAACTCCAGGCTGTTGCTCCACCAGATCGAATAGTTAGGGACTTTGAACACAACGCCAGAGGCATAAAATACAATAAAAATGCAACAGTTTTTCCATTGTATAACAGGAATAACTGCAACCAGTGTGCAAGTAATGGTCATTTCTACGTTCCGAGCAACCTAGGTTTCGCTCCATGGCGTTGCTCCACCACATCGAATAGTTAGGGCCTTAGAAGTCAATGCCAGAAGCATAAAATACAATATAAATACGACAGTTTTTTCATCGTATAACAGGAATAATTGCAACAAGCCTGAAGGTAATGGTCATTTCTACGTTTCGGGTAACCTAGGCTTCACTCTAGGGCGTTGCTCCACCAGATCGAATAGCTATGGACTTAGAATTCAACGCCAGAAGAATAAAATACAACATAAGTATAACAGTTCTTCCATTGTATAAAATGTATAATTGCAAGCAGTGTGAAGGTAATGGTCATTTCTACGTTCCGGGCAACCTAGGCTTCACTCTAGTGCATTGCTCCACCAGATCGAATAGTTAGGGCCTAAGAAGTCAACGCCAGAAGCATAAAATACAATATAAATACAACAGCTTTTCCATCGTATATAATGTATATTTGCAAACAGTGTGAAAGTAAAGGTCATTTCTACGTTCCGGGCAACCTAGGCTTAACTGTAGGGCGTCGCTCCACCAGATCGAATAGTTACGGCGTTAGAAGTCAACGCCCGAAGCATGAAATACAAAATAAATAGAACTGTTTTTCCATCGTATAGGACGAATAATTGCAACCAGTGTGAAAGTTATGGTCATTTCTACGTACCGGGCAACCTTGGCTTAACTCCAGGGCATTGCTCCACCAGATCGAATAGTTAGGGACTTTGAATACAACGCTAGAAGCATAAAATACAACATAAGTATAGCAGTCCTTCCATCGTATAAAATGTATAATTGCAAGCAGTGTGAAGGTAATGGTCATTTCTGCGTTCCGGGCAACCTAGGCTTCACTCTGGAGCATTGCTCCACCCGATCGAATAGTTAGGGCCTAAGAAGTCAACGCCAGAAGCATGAAATACAATATAAATACAACAGCTTTTCCATCGTATATAATGTATATTTGCACACAGTGTGAAAGTAAAGGTCATTTCTACGTTCCGGGCAACCTAGGCTTAACTGTAGGGCGTCTATCCACCAGATCGAATAGTTAGGCCGTTAGAAGTTAACGCCCGAAGCATGAAATACAAAATAAATAGAACTGTTTTTCCATCGTATAACAGGAATAATTGCAACAAGAGTGAAGGTGATGGTCATTTCTACGTTCCGGGCAACCTAGGCTTCACTCTAGGGCGTTGGTCCACCAAATCCAATAGCTAGGGCCTAAGAAGTCAACGCCAGGAGCACCAAACACAAAATAAATACAACAGTTTTTCCATCGTATAAAACGAATAATTGCAACCAGTATGAAGTCTATGGTCATTTCTACGTTCCGGGCAACCTAGGCTTCACTCTAGGGCGTTGCTCAACCATATCGAATAGCTACGGCCCTAGAAGACAACGCCATAACTACAAAATACAATATAAATACAACAGTCTTTCCATCGTATAAAACGGATAATTGCAACCAGTCTGATAGTTATGGTCATTTCTACGTTCCGGGCAAGCTAGGCTTCACCATAGGGCGTTGCTCCACCAGATCGAATAGTTAGGGCCTAAGAAGTCAACGCCAGAAGCATAAAATACGATCTATGTACAACAGTTTTTCCATCGTATAGAATGAATAATTGCAACCAGTGTGCAAGTAATGGTCATTTCTACGTTCCGAGCAACCTAGGTTTCGCTCTATAGCGCTGCTCCACCAGATCGAATAGTTAGGACCTAAGAAGTCAACGCCAGAAGCATAAAATACAATATAAGTACAACAGTTTTTCCGTCGTATAGAATGAATAGTTGCAACCAGTGAGAAAGTAATGGTCATTTCTACGTTCCGAGCAACCTAGGTTTCGCTCTATGGCGTTGCTCCACCACATCGAAAAGTTAGGGCCTTAGAAGTCAATGCCAGAAGCATAAAATAGAAGATAAATACAACAGTTTTTTCATCGTATAACAGGAATAATTGCAACAAGCCTGAAGTTAATGGACATTTCTACGTTTCGGGTAAACTAGGCTTCACTCTACGGCGTTGCTCTAACAGATCGAATAGCTAGGGACTTAGAATTCAACGCCAGAAGAATAAAATACAGCATAAGTATAACAGTTCCTCCATCGTATAAAATGTATAATTGCAAGCAGTGTGAAGGTAATGGTCATTTCTACGTTCCGGGCAACCTAGGCTTCACTCTAGAGCATTGCTCCAACAGATCGAATAGCTAGGGCCTAAGAAGACAACGCCAGAAGCATAAAATACAATATAAATACAACAGCTTTTCCATCGTATATGGTGTATATTTGCAACCAGTGTGAAAGTTATGGTCATTTCTACGGTCCGGGTAACCTAGGCTTGACTCTAGGGCGTTGCTCCACCAGACCGAATAGTCAGGGCCTAAGAAGTCAACGCCAGAAGCATAAAATACAATATAAATACAACAGTTTTTCCCTTCTATAACAGGAATAATTGCAACCAGGGTGAAAGCTATGGTCATTTCTACGTTCCTTGCAACCGAGGCTTCACTCTAGGGCGTTGCTCCACCAGATCGAATAGTTAGGGCCTAAGAAGTCAACGCCAGAAGCATAAAATACAATATAAATACAACTCTGTTTCCCTTGTATAACAGGAATAATTGCAACCAGTGTGAAGGCTATGGTCATTTCTACGTTCCGGGCAACCTAGGTTTCACTCTAGGGCGTTGCTCCACCACATCGCATAGTTAGGGCCTTAGAAGTCAAGTCCAGAAGCATAAAATACAATAAAAATGCAACAGTTTTTCCATTGTATAACAGGAATAACTGCAACCAGTGTGAAAGTACTGGTCATTTCTACGTTCCGGGTAGCCTAGGCTTCACTCCAGGGCGTTGCTCCACCAGATCGAATAGCTAGGGACTTAGAATTCAACGCCAGAAGAATAAAATACAACTTAAGTACAACAGCTTTGCCATCGCATAAAATGAATAGTCGCAAACAGTGTGAAGGTAATGGCCATTACTACGTCCCGGGCAACCTAGGTTTCGCTCTATGGCGCTGCTCCACCAGATCGAATAGTTAGGACCTAAGAAGTCAACGCCAGAAGCATAAAATACAATATAAGTACAACAGTTTTTCCGTCGTATAGAATGAATAGTTGCAACCAGTGAGAAAGTAATGGTCATTACTACGTTCCGAGCAACCTAGGTTTCGCTCTATGGCGTTGCTCCACCACATCGAAAAGTTAGGGCCTTAGAAGTCAATGCCAGAAGCATAAAATAGAAGATAAATACAACAGTTTTTTCATCGTATAACAGGAATAATTGCAACAAGCCTGAAGTTAATGGACATTTCTACGTTTCCGGTAAACTAGGCTTCACTCTACGGCGTTGCTCTAACAGATCGAATAGCTAGGGACTTAGAATTCAACGCCAGACGAATAAAATACAGCATAAGTATAACAGTTCCTCCATCGTATAAAATGTATAATTGCAAGCAGTGTGAAGGTAATGGTCATTTCTACGTTCCGGGCAACCTAGGCTTCACTCTAGAGCATTGCACCAACAGATCGAATAGCTAGGGCCTAAGAAGACAACGCCAGAAGCATAAAATACAATATAAATACAACAGCTTTTCCATCGTATATGGTGTATATTTGCAACCAGTGTGAAAGTTATGGTCATTTCTACGTTCCGGGCAACCTTGGCTTAACTCCAGGGCGTTGCTCCACCAGATCGAATAGTTAGGGACTGTGAATACAACGCTAGAAGCATAATATACAATAAAAATGCAACAGTTTTTCAATTGTATAACAGGAATAACTGCAACCAGTGTGAAAGTACTGCTCATTTCTACGGTCCGGGTAACCTAGGCTTGACTCTAGGGCGTTGCTCCACCAGACCGAATAGTCAGGGCCTAAGAAGTCAACGCCAGAAGCATAAAATACAATATAAATACAACAGTTTTTCCCTTGTATAACAGGAATAATTGCAACCAGTGTGAAATCTATGGTCATTTCTACGTTCCGGGCAACCTAGGTTTCACTCTAGGGCGTTGCTCCACCACATCGAATAGTTAGGGCCTTAGAAGTCAAGGCCAGAAGCCTAAAATACAACCCAAGTACAACAGTTTTACCATCGTATAAAATGAATAATCGCAAACAGTGTGAAGGTAATGGCCATTACTACGTCCCGGGCAACCTAGGCTTCACTCTAGGGCGTTGCTCCACCAGACCGAATAGTCAGCGACTTGCGAGTCAACTCCCGAAGCATAAAATACAAAATAAATAGAACAGTTTTTCCATTGTATAGAACGAATAATTTCAACCAGTGTAAAAGTTATGGTCATTTCTACTATCCGGGCACCCTTGGCTTAACTCCAGGCTGTTGCTCCACCAGATCGAATAGTTAGGGACTTTGAACACAACGCCAGAGGCATAAAATACAATAAAAATGCAACAGTTTTTCCATTGTATAACAGGAATAACTGCAACCAGTGTGCAAGTAATGGTCATTTCTACGTTCCGAGCAACCTAGGTTTCGCTCCATGGCGTTGCTCCACCACATCGAATAGTTAGGGCCTTAGAAGTCAATGCCAGAAGCATAAAATACAATATAAATACGACAGTTTTTTCATCGTATAACAGGAATAATTGCAACAAGCCTGAAGGTAATGGTCATTTCTACGTTTCGGGTAACCTAGGCTTCACTCTAGGGCGTTGCTCCACCAGATCGAATAGCTATGGACTTAGAATTCAACGCCAGAAGAATAAAATACAACATAAGTATAACAGTTCTTCCATTGTATAAAATGTATAATTGCAAGCAGTGTGAAGGTAATGGTCATTTCTGCGTTCCGGGCAACCTAGGCTTCACTCTGGAGCATTGCTCCACCCGATCGAATAGTTAGGGCCTAAGAAGTCAACGCCAGAAGCATGAAATACAATATAAATACAACAGCTTTTCCATCGTATATAATGTATATTTGCACACAGTGTGAAAGTAAAGGTCATTTCTACGTTCCGGGCAAGCTAGACTTCACCATAGGGCGTTGCTCCACCAGATCGAATAGTTAGGGCCTAAGAAGTCAACGCCAGAAGCATAAAATACGATCTATGTACAACAGTTTTTCCATCGTATAGAATGAATAATTGCAACCAGTGTGCAAGTAATGGTCATTTCTACGTTCCGAGCAACCTAGGTTTCGCTCCATGGCGTTGCTCCACCACATCGAATAGTTAGGGCCTTAGAAGTCAATGCCAGAAGCATAAAATACAATATAAATACAACAGTTTTTTCATCGTATGACAGGAATAATTGCAACAAGCCTGAAGGTAATGGTCATTTCTACGTTTCGGGAAACCTAGGCTTCACTCTAGGGCGTTGCTCCACCAGATCGAATAGCTAGGGACTTAGAATTCAACGCCAGAAGAATAAAATACAACATAAGTATAACAGTTCTTCCATCGTATAAAATGTATAATTGCAAGCAGTGTGAAGGTAATGGTCATTTCTACGTTCCGGGCAACCTAGGCTTCACTCTAGAGCATTGTTCCACCAGATCGAATAGTTAGGTCCTAAGAAGACAACGCCAGAAGCATAAAATACAATATAAATACAACAGCTTTTCCATCGTATATAATGTATATTTGCAAACAGTGTGAAGGTAAAGGTCATTTCTACGTTCCGGCAACCTAGGCTTCACTCTAGGGCGTTGTTCCACCAGATCGAATAGTTAGGGCCTAAGAAGTCAACGCCGGAAGCATAAAATACCATATAAATACAACAGCTTTTCCATCGTATATAATGTATATTTGCAAACAGTGTGAAAGTAAACGTCATTTCGACGTTCCGGGCAGCCTAGGCTTAACTGTAGGGCGTCGCTCCACCAGATCGAATAGTTAGGGCCTTAGAAGTTAACGCCCGAAGCATGAAATACAAAATAAATAGAACAGTTTTTCCATTGTATGGAACGAATAATTGCAAGCAGTGTAAAAGTTATGGTCATTTCTACGTTCCGGGCAACCTTGGCTTAACTCCAGGGCGTTGCTCCACCAGATCGAATAGTTAGGGACTTTCAATACAACGCTAGAAGCATAAAATACAATAAAAATGCAACAGTTTTTCCATTGTATAAGAGGAATAACTGCACCAGTGTGAAAGTACTGGTCATTTCTACGGTCCGGGTAACCTAGGCTTCACTCTAGGGCGTTGCTCCACCAGATCGAATAGTTATGGCCTAAGAAGTCAACGCCAGAAGCATAAAATACAATATAAGTACAACAGTGTTTCCCTTGTATAACAGGAATAATTGCAACCAGTGTGAAATCTATGGTCATTTCTACGTTCCGGGCAACCTAGGCTTAACTGTAGGGCGTCGCTCCACCAGATCGAATAGTTAGCGCGTTAGAAGTCAACGCCCGAAGCATGAAATACAAAATAAATAGAACTGTTTTTCCATCGTATAGGACGAATAATTGCAACCAGTGTGAAAGTTATGGTCATTTCTACGTACCGGGCAACCTTGGCTTAACTCCAGGGCATTGCTCCACCAGATCGAATAGTTAGGGACTTTGAATACAACGCTAGAAGCATAAAATACAACATAAGTATAGCAGTCCTTCCATCGTATAAAATGTATAATTGCAAGCAGTGTGAAGGTAATGGTCATTTCTGCGTTCCGGGCAACCTAGGCTTCACTCTGGAGCATTGCTCCACCCGATCGAATAGTTAGGGCCTAAGAAGTCAACGCCAGAAGCATGAAATACAATATAAATACAACAGCTTTTCCATCGTATATAATGTATATTTGCACACAGTGTGAAAGTAAAGGTCATTTCTACGTTCCGGGCAACCTAGGCTTAACTGTAGGGCGTCTATCCACCAGATCGAATAGTTAGGCCGTTAGAAGTTAACGCCCGAAGCATGAAATACAAAATAAATAGAACTGTTTTTCCATCGTATAACAGGAATAATTGCAACAAGAGTGAAGGTGATGGTCATTTCTACGTTCCGGGCAACCTAGGCTTCACTCTAGGGCGTTGGTCCACCAAATCCAATAGCTAGGGCCTAAGAAGTCAACGCCAGGAGCACCAAACACAAAATAAATACAACAGTTTTTCCATCGTATAAAACGAATAATTGCAACCAGTATGAAGTCTATGGTCATTTCTACGTTCCGGGCAACCTAGGCTTCACTCTAGGGCGTTGCTCAACCATATCGAATAGCTACGGCCCTAGAAGACAACGCCATAACTACAAAATACAATATAAATACAACAGTCTTTCCATCGTATAAAACGGATAATTGCAACCAGTCTGATAGTTATGGTCATTTCTACGTTCCGGGCAAGCTAGGCTTCACCATAGGGCGTTGCTCCACCAGATCGAATAGTTAGGGCCTAAGAAGTCAACGCCAGAAGCATAAAATACGATCTATGTACAACAGTTTTTCCATCGTATAGAATGAATAATTGCAACCAGTGTGCAAGTAATGGTCATTTCTACGTTCCGAGCAACCTAGGTTTCGCTCCATGGCGTTGCTCCACCACATCGAATAGTTAGGGCCTTAGAAGTCAATGCCAGAAGCATAAAATACAATATAAATACAACAGTTTTTCCACTGTATAATATGAATAGTTGCAAGCAGTGTGGAAGTAATGGTCATTTCTATGTCCCGGGCAACCGAGGCTTCACTCTAGGGCGATGCTCCACTAGATCGAATAGTGAGGGCCTGAGTAGACAACGCCAGAAGCATAAAATACAATATAAATACAACAGCTTTTCCATCGTATAACAGGAATAATTGCAACCAGTGTGAAAGATATGGTCATTTCTACGTTCCTGGCACCTAGGCTTCACTCTAGTTCGTTTTTCCACCAGATCGAATAGTTAGGGCCTAAGAAGTCAATGCCAGAAGCATAAAATACTATATAAATTCAACAGTTTTTCCACCGTATAACAGGAATGATTGCAACCAGTGTGAAAGATATGGTCATTTCTATGTTCCGGGCAACCTAGGCTTCACTCTAGGGCGTTGCGCCACCAGATCCAATAGCTAGGGCCTTAGAAGACAACGCCAGAAGCATAAAATATAATATAAATACAACACTTTTTCCATCGTATGGCATGAGCAATTCCAACCAGTGTGAAACTAATGGTCATTTCTACGTTTCGGCCAACCCAGGCTTCACTCTAGGGCGTTGCTCCACCACATCCAATATCTAGGACCTTAGAAATCAACGCCAGAAGCATAAAATACAATATAAATACAACAGTTTTTCCATCGTATAAAATGAATAATTGCAACCAGTGTGAAAGTGATGGTCATTTCTACGTTCCGGGCAGCCTAGGCTTCACTCTAGGCCGTTGGTCCACCAGATCGAATAGCTAGGGCCTAAGAAGTCAACGCCGGAAGCATAAAATAGAATAAAAATAAGAAAGCTTTTCCACCGTATAACGGGAATAGTTGCAACCAGTGTGAAAGTGATGGTCATTTCTACGTTCCGGGCAACCTAGGCTTAACTCCAGGGCGTTGCTCCACCAGACCGAATAGTTAGGGACTTTGAATACAACGCCAGAAGCATAAAATACAATAAAAATGCAACAATTTTTCCATCGTATAACAGGAATAACTGCAACAAGTGTGAAAGTACTGGTCATTACTACGTTCCGGGCAACCTAGGCTTCAGTCTAGGGCGGTGCTCCACCAGATCGAATAGTTAGGACCCAAGAAGTCAACGCCAGAAGCAGAAAATACAATATAAATACAACAGCTTTTCCATCGTATATGATGTATATTTGCAAACAGTGTGGAAGTAAAGGTGATTTCTACGATCCGGGCAACCTAGGCTTAACTATAGGGCGTTTCTCCTCCAGATCGCATAGTTCGGGACCTAGAATTTAACGCCAGAAGCATAAAATACAATAAAAATGCAATAGTTTTTCAATCGTATATTAGGAATAATTGCGACCAGTGTGAAAGTACAGGCCATTTCTACGTTCCGGGCAACCTAGGTTTCGCTCTAGGGTGTTGTTCCACCAGATCGAATAGCTAGGGACTTAGAAGTCAACGCCCGAAGCATAAAATACAAAATAAATACAACAGTTTTACCATTGTATAAAACGAATAATTGCAACCAGTGTTAAAGTTATGGTCACTTCTACGTTCCGGGTAACCTAGGCTTAACTACAGGGCGTTGCTCCTCAAGATCTAATGGTTAGGGACTTTGAATACAACGCCAGAAGCATAAAACACAATAAAAATGCAACAGTTTTTCCATCGTATAACAGGAATAACTGCAGCCAGTGTGAAGGTAATGGTCTTTTCTACGTTCCGGGCAACCTAGGCTTCACTACAGGGCGGTTCACCACCAGATCAAGTAGTTAGGGCCTAACAAGTCAACGCCAGAAGCATAAAATACAATATAAGTACAACAGTGTTTCCCTTGTATAACAGGAATAATTGCAACCAGTGTGAAATCTATGGTCATTTCTACTTTCCGGGCAACCTAGGTTTCACTCTAGGGCGTTGCTCCACCACATCGAATAGTTAGGGCCTTAGAAGTCAAGGCCAGAAGCCTAAAATACAACCCAAGTACAACAGTTTTACCATCGTATAAAATGAATAATCGCAAACAGTGTGAAGGTAATGGCCATTACTACGTCCCGGGCAACCTAGGCTTCACTCTAGGGCGTTGCTCCACCAGACCGAATAGTCAGCGACTTGCGAGTCAACTCCCGAAGCATAAAATACAAAATAAATAGAACAGTTTTTCCATTGTATAGAACGAATAATTTCAACCAGTGTAAAAGTTATGGTCATTTCTACTATCCGGGCAACCTTGGCTTAACTCCAGGCTGTTGCTCCACCAGATCGAATAGTTAGGGACTTTGAACACAACGCCAGAGGCATAAAATACAATAAAAATGCAACGGTTTTTCCATTGTATAACAGGAATAACTGCAACCAGTGTGCAAGTAATGGTCATTTCTACGTTCCGAGCAACCTAGGTTTCGCTCCATGGCGTTGCTCCACCACATCGAATAGTTAGGGCCTTAGAAGTCAATGCCAGAAGCATAAAATACAATATAAATACGACAGTTTCTTCATCGTATAACAGGAATAATTGCAACAAGCCTGAAGGTAATGGTCATTTCTACGTTTCGGGTAACCTAGGCTTCACTCTAGGGCGTTGCTCCACCAGATCGAATAGCTATGGACTTAGAATTCAACGCCAGAAGAATAAAATACAACATAAGTATAACAGTTCTTCCATTGTATAAAATGTATAATTGCAAGCAGTGTGAAGGTAATGGTCATTTCTACGTTCCGGGCAACCTAGGCTTCACTCTAGAGCATTGCTCCACCAGATCGAATAGTTAGGGCCTAAGAAGTCAACGCCAGAAGCATAAAATACAATATAAATACAACAGCTTTTCCATCGTATATAATGTATATTTGCAAACAGTGTGAAAGTAAAGGTCATTTCTACGTTCCGGGCAACCTAGGCTTAACTGTAGGGCGTCGCTCCACCAGATCGAATAGTTAGGGCGTTAGAAGTCAACGCCCGAAGCATGAAATACAAAATAAATAGAACTGTTTTTCCATCTTATAGGACGAATAATTGCAACCAGTGTGAAAGTTATGGTCATTTCTACGTACCGGGCAACCTTGGCTTAACTCCAGGGCATTGCTCCACCAGATCGAATAGTTAGGGACTTTGAATACAACGCTAGAAGCATAAAATACAACATAAGTATAGCAGTCCTTCCATCGTATAAAATGTATAATTGCAAGCAGTGTGAAGGTAATGGTCATTTCTACGTTCCGGGCAACCTAGGCTTCACTCTGGAGCATTGCTCCACCCGATCGAATAGTTAGGGCCTAAGAAGTCAACGCCAGAAGCATGAAATACAATATAAATACAACAGCTTTTCCATCGTATATAATGTATATTTGCACACAGTGTGAAAGTAAAGGTCATTTCTACGTTCCGGGCAACCTAGGCTTAACTGTAGGGCGTCTATCCACCAGATCGAATAGTTAGGCCGTTAGAAGTTAACGCCCGAAGCATGAAATACAAAATAAATAGAACTGTTTTTCCATCGTATAACAGGAATAATTGCAACAAGAGTGAAGGTGATGGTCATTTCTACGTTCCGGGCAACCTAGGCTTCACTCTAGGGCGTTGGTCCACCAAATCCAATAGCTAGGGCCTAAGAAGTCAACGCCAGGAGCACCAAACACAAAATAAATACAACAGTTTTTCCATCGTATAAAACGAATAATTGCAACCAGTATGAAGTCTATGGTCATTTCTACGTTCCGGGCAACCTAGGCTTCACTCTAGGGCGTTGCTCAACCATATCGAATAGCTACGGCCCTAGAAGACAACGCCATAACTACAAAATACAATATAAATACAACAGTCTTTCCATCGTATAAAACGGATAATTGCAACCAGTCTGATAGTTATGGTCATTTCTACGTTCCGGGCAAGCTAGGCTTCACCATAGGGCGTTGCTCCACCAGATCGAATAGTTAGGGCCTAAGAAGTCAACGCCAGAAGCATAAAATACGATCTATGTACAACAGTTTTTCCATCGTATAGAATGAATAATTGCAACCAGTGTGCAAGTAATGGTCATTTCTACGTTCCGAGCAACCTAGGTTTCGCTCCATGGCGTTGCTCCACCACATCGAATAGTTAGGGCCTTAGAAGTCAATGCCAGAAGCATAAAATACAATATAAATACAACAGCTTTTCCATCGTATACTATGTATATTTGCAAACAGTGTGAAGGTTAAGGTCATTTCTACGTTCCGGCAACCTAGGCTTCACTCTAGGGCGTTGTTCCACCAGATCGAATAGTTAGGGCCTAAGAAGTCAACGCCAGAAGCATAAAATACAATATAAATACAACAGCTTTTCCATCGTATACTATGTATATTTGCAAACAGTGTGAAGGTTAAGGTCATTTCTACGTTCCGGCAACCTAGGCTTCACTCTAGGGCGTTGTTCCACCAGATCGAATAGTTAGGGCCTAAGAAGTCAACGCCGGAAGCATAAAATACCATATAAATACAACAGCTTTTCCATCGTATATAATGTATATTTGCAAACAGTGTGAAAGTAAAGGTCATTTCGACGTTCCGGGCAACCTAGGCTTAACTGTAGGGCGTCGCTCCACCAGATCGAATAGTTAGGGCCTTAGAAGTTAACGCCCGAAGCATGAAATACAAAATAAATAGAACAGTTTTTCCATTGTATGGAACGAATAATTGCAACCAGTGTGAAAGTTATGGTCATTTCTACGTTCCGGGCAACCTTGGCTTAACTCCAGGGCGTTGCTCCACCAGATCGAATCGTTAGGGACTTTCAATACAACGCTAGAAGCATAAAATACAATAAAAATGCAACAGTTTTTCCATTGTATAAGAGGAGTAACTGCACCAGTGTGAAAGTACTGGTCATTTCTACGGTCCGGGTAACCTAGGCTTCACTCTAGGGCGTTGCTCCACCAGATCGAATAGTTATGGCCTAAGAAGTCAACGCCAGAAGCATAAAATACAATATAAATACAACAGTGTTTCCCTTGTATAACAGGAATAATTGCAACCAGTGTGAAAGCTATGGTCATTTCTACGTTCCGGGCAACCTAGGTTTCACTCTAGGGCGTTGCTCCACCACATCGCATAGTTAGGACCTTAGAAGTCAATGCCAGAAGCATAAAATACAACCCAAGTACAACAGTTTTACCATCGTATATAATGTATATTTTCAAACAGTTTGAAAGTAAAGGTCATTTCTACGTTCCAGGCAACCTAGGCTTCACTCTAGGGCGTTGGTCCACCAGATCCAATAGCTAGGGCCTAAGAAGTCAACGCCAGGAGCACCAAATACAAAATAAATACAACAGTTTTTCCATCGTATAAAACGAATAATTGCAACCAGTATGAAAGCTATGGTCATTTCTACGATCCGGGCAACCTAGGCTTCACTCTAGGGCGTTGCTCAACCATATCGAATAGCTACGGCCCTAGAAGACAACGCCATAACTATAAAATACAATATAAATACAACAGTTTTTCCATCGTATAAAACGGATAATTGCAACCAGTCTGATAGTTATGGTCATTTCTACGTTCCGGGCAAGCTAGGCTTCACCATAGGGCGTTGCTCCACCAGATCGAATAGCTAGGGACTTAGAATTCAACGCCAGAAGTTTAAAATACAACATGAGTATAACAGTTCCTCCATCGTATAAAATGTATAATTGCAAGCAGTGTGAAGGTAATGGTCATTTCTACGTTCCGGGCAACCTAGGCTTCACTCTAGAGCATTGCTCCAACAGATCGAATAGCTAGGGCCTAAGAAGACAACGCCAGAAGCATAAAATACAATATAAATACAACAGCTTTTCCATCGTATATGGTGTATATTTGCAACCAGTGTGAAAGTTATGGTCATTTCTACGTTCCGGGCAACCTTGGCTTAACTCCAGGGCGTTGCTCCACCAGATCGAATAGTTAGGGACTGTGAATACAACGCTAGAAGCATAATATACAATAAAAATGCAACAGTTTTTCAATTGTATAACAGGAATAACTGCAACCAGTGTGAAAGTACTGGTCATTTCTACGGTCCGGGTAACCTAGGCTTGACTCTAGGGCGTTGCTCCACCAGACCGAATAGTCAGGGCCTAAGAAGTCAACGCCAGAAGCATAAAATACAATATAAATACAACAGTTTTTCCCTTGTATAACAGGAATAATTGCAACCAGTGTGAAAGCTATGGTCATTTCTACGTTCTGGGCAACCTAGGCTTCACTCAAGGGCGTTGCTCCACCACATCGAATTGTTAGGGCCTTAGAAGACAATGCCAGAAGCATAAAATACAATATAAATACAACAGTTTTTCCACTGTATAATATGAATAATTGCAAGCAGTGTGGAAGTAATGGTCATTTCTATGTTCCTTGCAACCGAGGCTTCACTCTAGGGCGTTGCTCCACCAGATCGAATAGTTAGGGCCTAAGAAGTCAACGCCAGAAGCATAAAATACAATATAAATACAACTCTGTTTCCCTTGTATAACAGGAATAATTGCAACCAGTGTGAAGGCTATGGTCATTTCTACGTTCCGGGCAACCTAGGTTTCACTCTAGGGCGTTGCTCCACCACATCGCATAGTTAGGGCCTTAGAAGTCAAGTCCAGAAGCATAAAATACAATAAAAATGCAACAGTTTTTCCATTGTATAACAGGAATAACTGCAACCAGTGTGAAAGTACTGGTCATTTATACGTTCCGGGTAGCCTAGGCTTCACTCCAGGGCGTTGCTCCACCAGATCGAATAGCTAGGGACTTAGAATTCAACGCCAGAAGAATAAAATACAATATAAATACAACAGTTTTTTCATTGTATGACAGGAATAATTGCAACAAGCCTGAAGGTAATGGTCATTTCTACGTTTCGGGAAACCTAGGCTTCACTCTAGGGCGTTGCTCCACCAGATCGAATAGTTAGGTCCTAAGAAGACAACGCCAGAAGCATAAAATACAATATAAATACAACAGCTTTTCCATCGTATATAATGTATATTTGCAAACAGTGTGAAGGTTAAGGTCATTTCTACGTTCCGGCAACCTAGGCTTCACTCTAGGGCGTTGTTCCACCAGATCGAATAGTTAGGGCCTAAGAAGTCAACGCCGGAAGCATAAAATACCATATAAATACAACAGCTTTTCCATCGTATATAATGTATATTTGCAAACAGTGTGAAAGTAAAGGTCATTTCGACGTTCCGGGCAACCTAGGCTTAACTGTAGGGCGTCGCTCCACCAGATCGAATAGTTAGGGCCTTAGAAGTTAACGCCCGAAGCATGAAATACAAAATAAATAGAACAGTTTTTCCATTGTATGGAACGAATAATTGCAACCAGTGTAAAAGTTATGGTCATTTCTACGTTCCGGGCAACCTTGGCTTAACTCCAGGGCGTTGCTCCACCAGATCGAATCGTTAGGGACTTTCAATACAACGCTAGAAGCATAAAATACAATAAAAATGCAACAGTTTTTCCATTGTATAAGAGGAGTAACTGCACCAGTGTGAAAGTACTGGTCATTTCTACGGTCCGGGTAACCTAGGCTTCACTCTAGGGCGTTGCTCCACCAGATCGAATAGTTATGGCCTAAGAAGTCAACGCCAGAAGCATAAAATACAATATAAATACAACAGTGTTTCCCTTGTATAACAGGAATAATTGCAACCAGTGTGAAAGCTATGGTCATTTCTACGTTCCGGGCAACCTAGGTTTCACTCTAGGGCGTTGCTCCACCACATCGCATAGTTAGGGCCTTAGAAGTCAATGCCAGAAGCAAAAAATACAACCCAAGTACAACAGTTTTACCATCGTATATAATGTATATTTTCAAAGAGTTTGAAAGTAAAGGTCATTTCTACGTTCCGGGCAACCTAGGCTTCACTCTAGGGCGTTGGTCCACCAGATCCAATAGCTAGGGCCTAAGAAGTCAACGCCAGGAGCACCAAATACAAAATAAATACAACAGTTTTTCCATCGTATAAAACGAATAATTGCAACCAGTATGAAAGCTATGGTCATTTCTACGATCCGGGCAACCTAGGCTTCACTCTAGGGCGTTGCTCAACCATATCGAATAGCTACGGCCCTAGAAGACAACGCCATAACTATAAAATACAATATAAATACAACAGTCTTTCCATCGTATAAAACGGATAATTGCAACCAGTCTGATAGTTATGGTCATTTCTACGTTCCGGGCAAGCTAGGCTTCACCATAGGGCGTTGCTCCACCAGATCGAATAGCTAGGGACTTAGAATTCAACGCCAGAAGTTTAAAATACAACATAAGTATAACAGTTCCTCCATCGTATAAAATGTATAATTGCAAGCAGTGTGAAGGTAATGGTCATTTCTACGTTCCGGGCAACCTAGGCTTCACTCTAGAGCATTGCTCCAACAGATCGAATAGCTAGGGCCTAAGAAGACAACGCCAGAAGCATAAAATACAATATAAATACAACAGCTTTTCCATCGTATATGGTGTATATTTGCAACCAGTGTGAAAGTTATGGTCATTTCTACGTTCCGGGCAACCTTGGCTTAACTCCAGGGCGTTGCTCCACCAGATCGAATAGTTAGGGACTGTGAATACAACGCTAGAAGCATAATATACAATAAAAATGCAACAGTTTTTCAATTGTATAACAGGAATAACTGCAACCAGTGTGAAAGTACTGGTCATTTCTACGGTCCGGGTAACCTAGGCTTGACTCTAGGGCGTTGCTCCACCAGACCGAATAGTCAGGGCCTAAGAAGTCAACGCCAGAAGCATAAAATACAATATAAATACAACAGTTTTTCCCTTGTATAACAGGAATAATTGCAACCAGTGTGAAAGCTATGGTCATTTCTACGTTCTGGGCAACCTAGGCTTCACTCAAGGGCGTTGCTCCACCACATCGAATTGTTAGGGCCTTAGAAGACAATGCCAGAAGCATAAAATACAATATAAATACAACAGTTTTTCCACTGTATAATATGAATAATTGCAAGCAGTGTGGAAGTAATGGTCATTTCTATGTTCCTTGCAACCGAGGCTTCACTCTAGGGCGTTGCTCCACCAGATCGAATAGTTAGGGCCTAAGAAGTCAACGCCAGAAGCATAAAATACAATATAAATACAACTCTGTTTCCCTTGTATAACAGGAATAATTGCAACCAGTGTGAAGGCTATGGTCATTTCTACGTTCCGGGCAACCTAGGTTTCACTCTAGGGCGTTGCTCCACCACATCGCATAGTTAGGGCCTTAGAAGTCAAGTCCAGAAGCATAAAATACAATAAAAATGCAACAGTTTTTCCATTGTATAACAGGAATAACTGCAACCAGTGCGAAAGTACTGGCCATTTCTACGTTCCGGGTAGCCTAGGCTTCACTCCAGGGCGTTGCTCCACCAGATCGAATAGCTAGGGACTTAGAATTCAACGCCAGAAGAATAAAATACAACTTAAGTACAACAGCTTTACCATCGCATAAAATGAATAGTCGCAAACAGTGTGAAGGTAATGGCCATTACTACGTCCCGGGCAACCTAGGTTTCGCTCTATGGCGCTGCTCCACCAGATCGAATAGTTAGGATCTAAGAAGTCAACGCCAGAAGCATAAAATACAATATAAGTACAACAGTTTTTCCGTCGTATAGAATGAATAGTTGCAACCAGTGAGAAAGTAATGGTCATTTCTACGTTCCGAGCAACCTAGGTTTCGCTCTATGGCGTTGCTCCACCACATCGAAAAGTTAGGGCCTTAGAAGTCAATGCCAGAAGCATAAAATAGAAGATAAATACAACAGTTTTTTCATCGTATAACAGGAATAATTGCAACAAGCCTGAAGTTAATGGACATTTCTACGTTTCGGGTAAACTAGGCTTCACTCTACGGCGTTGCTCTAACAGATCGAATAGCTAGGGACTTAGAATTCAACGCCAGAAGAATAAAATACAGCATAAGTATAACAGTTCCTCCATCGTATAAAATGTATAATTGCAAGCAGTGTGAAGGTAATGGTCATTTCTACGTTCCGGGCAACCTAGGCTTCACTCTATAGTATTGCTCCAACAGATCGAATAGCTAGGGCCTAAGAAGACAATGCCAGAAGCATAAAATACAATATAAATACAACAGCTTTTCCATCGTATATGGTGTATATTTGCAACCAGTGTGAAAGTTATGGTCATTTCTACGTTCCGGGCAACCTTGGCTTAACTCCAGGGCGTTGCTCCACCAGATCGAATAGTTAGGGACTGTGAATACAACGCTAGAAGCATAATATACAATAAAAATGCAACAGTTTTTCAATTGTATAACAGGAATAACTGCAACCAGTGTGAAAGTACTGCTCATTTCTTCGGTCCGGGTAACCTAGGCTTGACTCTAGGGCGTTGCTCCACCAGACCGAATAGTCAGGGCCTAAGAAGTCAACGCCAGAAGCATAAAATACAATATAAATACAACAGTTTTTCCCTTGTATAACAGGAATAATTGCAACCAGTGTGAAAGCTATGGTCATTTCTACGTTCTGGGCAACCTAGGCTTCACTCAAGGGCGTTGCTCCACCACATCGAATTGTTAGGGCCTTAGAAGACAATGCCAGAAGCATAAAATACAATATAAATACAACAGTTTTTCCACTGTATAATATGAATAATTGCAAGCAGTGTGGAAGTAATGGTCATTTCTATGTTCCTTGCAACCGAGGCTTCACTCTAGGGCGTTGCTCCACCAGATCGAATAGTTAGGGCCTAAGAAGTCAACGCCAGAAGCATAAAATACAATATAAATACAACACTGTTTCCCTTGTATAACAGGAATAATTGCAACCAGTGTGAAGGCTATGGTCATTTCTACGTTCCGGGCAACCTAGGTTTCACTCTAGGGCGTTGCTCCACCACATCGCATAGTTAGGGCCTTAGAAGTCAAGTCCAGAAGCATAAAATACAATAAAAATGCAACAGTTTTTCCATTGTATAACAGGAATAACTGCAACCAGTGTGAAAGTACTGGTCATTTCTACGTTCCGGGTAGCCTAGGCTTCACTCCAGGGCGTTGCTCCACCAGATCGAATAGCTAGGGACTTAGAATTCAACGCCAGAAGAATAAAATACAACTTAAGTACAACAGCTTTACCATCGCATAAAATGAATAGTCGCAAACAGTGTGAAGGTAATGGTCACTTCCATGTTCCGGGCAACCTAGGCTTCACTCTAGGGCGTTGCTCCACCAGATCGAATAGTTAGGGCCTAAGAAGTCAACGCCAGAAGCATAAAATACAATATAAGTACAACAGTTTTTCCCTTGTATAACAGGAATAATTGCAACCAGTGTGAAAGCTATGGTCATTTCTACGTTCCGGGCAACCTAGGCTTCACTCAAGGGCGTTGCTCCACCACATCGAATTGTTAGGGCCTTAAAAGACAATGCCAGAAGCATAAAATACAATATAAATACAACAGTTTTTCCACTGTATAATATGAATAGTTGCAAGCAGTGTGGAAGTAATGGTCATTTCTATGTCCCGGGCAACCGAGGCTTCACTCTAGGGCGTTGCTCCACCAGATCGAACAGTTAGGGCCAAAGAAGTCAACGCCAGAAGCATAAAATACAATATAAATACAACACTGCTTCCCTTGTATAACAGGAATAATTGCAACCAGTGAGAAAGTAATGGTCATTTCTACGTTCCGAGCAACCTAGGTTTCGCTCTATGGCGTTGCTCCACCACATCGAAAAGTTAGGGCCTTAGAAGTCAATGCCAGAAGCATAAAATAGAAGATAAATACAACAGTTTTTTCATCGTATAACAGGAATAATTGCAACAAGCCTGAAGTTAATGGACATTTCTACGTTTCGGGTAAACTAGGCTTCACTCTACGGCGTTGCTCTAACAGATCGAATAGCTAGGGACTTAGAATTCAACGCCAGAAGAATAAAATACAGCATAAGTATAACAGTTCCTCCATCGTATAAAATGTATAATTGCAAGCAGTGTGAAGGTAATGGTCATTTCTACGTTCCGGGCAACCTAGGCTTCACTCTAGAGCATTGCTCCAACAGATCGAATAGCTAGGGCCTAAGAAGACAACGCCAGAAGCATAAAATACAATATAAATACAACAGCTTTTCCATCGTATATGGTGTATATTTGCAACCAGTGTGAAAGTTATGGTCATTTCTACGTTCCGGGCAACCTTGGCTTAACTCCAGGGCGTTGCTCCACCAGATCGAATAGTTAGGGACTGTGAATACAACGCCAGAAGCATAATATACAATAAAAATGCAACAGTTTTTCAATTGTATAACAGGAATAACTGCAACCAGTGTGAAAGTACTGGCCATTTCTACGGTCCGGGTAACCTAGGCTTGACTCTAGGGCGTTGCTCCACCAGACCGAATAGTCAGGGCCTAAGAAGCCAACGCCAGAAGCATAAAATACAATATAAATACAACAGTTTTTCCCTTGTATAACAGGAATAATTGCAACCAGTGTGAAAGCTATGGTCACTTCTACGTTCTGGGCAACCTAGGCTTCACTCAAGGGCGTTGCTCCACCACATCGAATTGTTAGGGCCTTAGAAGACAATGCCAGAAGCATAAAATACAATATAAATACAACAGTTTTTCCACTGTATAATATGAATAATTGCAAGCAGTGTGGAAGTAATGGTCATTTCTATGTTCCTTGCAACCGAGGCTTCACTCTAGGGCGTTGCTCCACCAGATCGAATAGTTAGGGCCTAAGAAGTCAACGCCAGAAGCATAAAATACAATATAAATACAACACTGTTTCCCTTGTATAACAGGAATAATTGCAACCAGTGTGAAGGCTATGGTCATTTCTACGTTCCGGGCAACCTAGGCTTCACTCAAGGGCGTTGCTCCACCACATCGAATTGTTAGGGCCTTAGAAGACAATGCCAGAAGCATAAAATACAATATAAATACAACAGTTTTTCCACTGTATAATATGAATAGTTGCAAGCAGTGTGGAAGTAATGGTCATTTCTATGTCCCGGGCAACCGAGGCTTCACTCTAGGGCGTTGCTCCACCAGATCGAACAGTTAGGGCCTAAGAAGTCAACGCCAGAAGCATAAAATACAATATAAATACAACACTGTTTCCCTTGTATAACAGGAATAATTGCAACCAGTGTGAAAGGTATGGTCATTTCTACGTTCCGGGCAACCTAGGTTTCACTCTAGGGCGTTGCTCCACCACATCGCATAGTTAGGGCCTTAGAAGTCAAGGCCAGAAGCATAAAATACAACAAAAATACAACAGTTTTTTCATCGCATAACAGGAATAATTGCAACCAGAGTGAAAGTCATGGTCATTTCTACGTTCTGGGCGTCCAAGGCTTCACTCTGGGTCGTTGGTCCACCAGATCGAAAAGCTACGGCCTAAGAAGTCAACGCCAGAAGCATAAAATACAAAATAAATACAATAGCTTTTCCATCGTCTAAACCGAATAATTGCACGTGTGTGAAAGGTATGGTCATTTCTACGTGCCGGGCAACCTAGGCTTCACTCTAGGCCGTTGGTCCACCAGATCGAGTAGTTAGGGCCTTCGAAGTCAACGCCAGAAGCACCAGATACGAAATAAATACAACAGTTTTTCCAACGTATAAAACGAATAATTGCAACCAGTGTGAAAGTAATGGTCATTTCTACGTTCCGGGCAACCTAGGCTTCACTCAACGGCGTTGGTGCACCAGATCGAATATTTAGGGCCTAAGAAGTCAACGCCAGAAGCATAAAATACAAAACAAATAACACATTTTTTCCATCCTATAACAGGAATAACTGCAACCAGCGTGAAAGTAAAGGCCATTGCTACGATCCGGGCAACCTAGGCTTCACTTGAGGGCGTTGCTCAACCACATCGAATATCTACGGCCTTAGAAGTCAACGCCAGAAGCATAAAATACAATATAAATACAGCAGATTTTCCATCGTATAAAATGAGTAATTGCAACCAATGTGAAAGTGATTGTCATTTCAACGTTCCGGGCAACCAAGGCTTAACTTTAGGGCGTTGCACCACCAGATCGAATAGCTAGGGACTTCGAATTCAACGCCAGAAGCATTAAATACAATATAAATACAACAGCTTTTCCAACGTATAACAGGAAAGTTGCAACAAGCGTGAAGGTAATGTTCATTTCCACGTCCCGGGCAATCTAGGCTTCACTCTAGGGCGTTGCTCCACTAGATCGAATAGTGAGGGCCTGAGTAGACAACGCCAGAAGCATAAAATACAATATAAATACAACAGCTTTTCCATCGTATAACAGGAATAATTGCAACCAGTGTGAAAGATATGGTCATTTCTACGTTCCTGGCACCTAGGCTTCACTCTAGTTCGTTTTTCCACCAGATCGAATAGTTAGGGCCTAAGAAGTCAATGCCAGAAGCATAAAATACTATATAAATTCAACAGTTTTTCCACCGTATAACAGGAATGATTGCAACCAGTGTGAAAGATATGGTCATTTCTATGTTCCGGGCAACCTAGGCTTCACTCTAGGGCGTTGCGCCACCAGATCCAATAGCTAGGGCCTTAGAAGACAACGCCAGAAGCATAAAATATAATATAAATACAACACTTTTTCCATCGTATAGCATGAGCAATTCCAACCAGTGTGAAACTAATGGTCATTTCTACGTTTCGGCCAACCCAGGCTTCACTCTAGGGCGTTGCTCCACCACAACCAATATCTAGGACCTTAGAAGTCAACGCCAGAAGCATAAAATACAATATAAATACAACAGTTTTTCCATCGTATAAAATGAATAATTGCAACCAGTGTGAAAGTGATGGTCATTTCTACGTTCCGGGCAGCCTAGGCTTCACTCTAGGCCGTTGGTCCACCAGATCGAATAGCTAGGGCCTAAGAAGTCAACGCCCGAAGCATAAAATACAATAAAAATAAGAAAGCTTTTCCACCGTATAACGGGAATAATTGCAACCAGTGTGAAAGTGATGGTCATTTCTACGTTCCGGGCAACCTAGGCTTAACTCCAGGGCGTTGCTCCACCAGACCGAATAGTTAGGGACTTTGAATACAACGCCAGAAGCATAAAATACAATAAAAATGCAACAATTTTTCCATCGTATAACAGGAATAACTGCAACAAGTGTGAAAGTACTGGTCATTACTACGTTCCGGGCAACCTAGGCTTCAGTCTAGGGCGGTGCTCCACCAGATCGAATAGTTAGGACCCAAGAAGTCAACGCCAGAAGCATAAAATACAATATAAATACAACAGTTTTTCCATCGTATATGATGTATATTTGCAAACAGTGTGGAAGTAAAGGTGATTTCTACGATCCGGGCAACCTAGGCTTAACTATAGGGCGTTTCTCCTCCAGATCGCATAGTTCGGGATCTAGAATTTAACGCCAGAAGCATAAAATACAATAAAAATGCAATAGTTTTTCAATCGTATATTAGGAATAATTGCGACCAGTGTGAAAGTACAGGCCATTTCTACGTTCCGGGCAACCTAGGTTTCGCTCTAGGGTGTTGTTCCACCACATCGAATAGCTAGGGACTTAGAAGTCAACGCCCGAAGCATAAAATACAAAATAAATACAACAGTTTTACCATTGTATAAAACGAATAATTGCAACCAGTGTTAAAGTTATGGTCATTTCTACGTTCCGGGTAACCTAGGCTTAACTACAGGGCGTTGCTCCTCCAGATCTAA
Organism: Calliopsis andreniformis; assembly: GCF_051401765.1. Taxonomy (NCBI): domain Eukaryota; kingdom Metazoa; phylum Arthropoda; class Insecta; order Hymenoptera; family Andrenidae; genus Calliopsis; species Calliopsis andreniformis. Next base: position 24,389,873 of record NW_027480422.1, read on the forward strand.
TGGTTAGGGACTTTGAATACAACGCCAGAAGCATAAAACACAATAAAAATGCAACAGTTTTTCCATCGTATAACAGGAATAACTGCAGCCAGTGTGAAGGTAATGGTCTTTTCTACGTTCCGGGCAACCTAGGCTTCACTACAGGGCGGTTCACCACCAGATCAAGTAGTGAGGGCCTAACAAGTCAACGCCAGAAGCATAAAATACAATATCAATACAACAGCTTTTCCATCGTATATAATGTATATTTGCAAACATTGTGAAAGTAACGGTCATTTCTACGTTCCGGGCAACCTAGGCTTCACTCTGGGGCGTTGCTCCACCAGATCGAATAGCTTGGGACTTAGAATTCAGCGCCAGAAGAATAAAATACAACTTAAGTATAACAGTTTTTCCATCGTATAAAATGTATAATTGCAAGCAGTGTGAAGGTAATGGTCATTTCTACGTGCCGGGCAACCTAGGCTTCACTCTAGAGAGTTGCTCCACCAGAACGAATAGTTAGGGCCTTAGATGTCAACGCCAGAAGCATAAAATACAAAATAAATACAACAGTTTTTCCAATGTATAAAACGAATAATTGCAACCAGTGTTAAACTTATGGTCATTTCTACGTTCCTGGCAACCTAGGCTTAACTCCTGGGCGTTGCTCCACCAGATCGAATAGTTAGGGACTTTGAATACAATGCCAGAAGCATAAAATACAATAAAAATGCAACAGTTTTTCCATCGTATAACAGGAATAATTGCAACCACTGTGAAAGTACTGGTCATTTCTGTGTTCCGGGTAACCTGGGCTTCACACTAGGGCGTTACTCCACCAGATCGAATAGCTAGGGACTTAGAATTCAACGCCAGAAGAATAAAATACAACATATGTACAACAGTTTTTCCATCGTATAAAAGGAATAATAGCAACCAGTGTGAAAGTAATGGTCATTTCTACGTTCGGGGCAACCTAGGTTTCACTCTAGAGCGTTGCTCCACCAGAACGAATAGTTAGCGCCTAAGAAGTCACCGCCAGAAGCATAAAATACAATATAAATACAACAGTTTTTCCCTTGAATAACAGGAATAATTGCAACCATTGTGAAAGCTATGGTCATTTCTACGTTCCGCGCAACCTAGGCTTCACTCTTGGGCGTTGCTCCACCACATCGAATAGTTAGGGCCATAGAAGTCAATGCCAGAAGCATAAAATACAATATAAATACAACAGTTTTTCCCTTGTATAACAGGAATAATTGCAACCAGTGTGAAAGCTATGGTCATTTCTACGTTCTGGGCAACCTAGGCTTCACTCAAGGGCGTTGCTCCACCACATCGAATTGTTAGGGCCTTAGAAGACAATGCCAGAAGCATAAAATACAATATAAATACAACAGTTTTTCCACTGTATAATATGAATAATTGCAAGCAGTGTGGAAGTAATGGTCATTTCTATGTTCCTTGCAACCGAGGCTTCACTCTAGGGCGTTGCTCCACCAGATCGAATAGTTAGGGCCTAAGAAGTCAACGCCAGAAGCATAAAATACAATATAAATACAACTCTGTTTCCCTTGTATAACAGGAATAATTGCAACCAGTGTGAAGGCTATGGTCATTTCTACGTTCCGGGCAACCTAGGTTTCACTCTAGGGCGTTGCTCCACCACATCGCATAGTTAGGGCCTTAGAAGTCAAGTCCAGAAGCATAAAATACAATAAAAATGCAACAGTTTTTCCATTGTATAACAGGAATAACTGCAACCAGTGTGAAAGTACTGGTCATTTCTACGTTCCGGGTAGCCTAGGCTTCACTCCAGGGCGTTGCTCCACCAGATCGAATAGCTAGGGACTTAGAATTCAACGCCAGAAGAATAAAATACAACTTAAGTACAACAGCTTTACCATCGCATAAAATGAATAGTCGCAAACAGTGTGAAGGTAATGGCCATTACTACGTCCCGGGCAACCTAGGTTTCGCTCTATGGCGCTGCTCCACCAGAACGAATAGTTAGGACCTAAGAAGTCAACGCCAGAAGCATAAAATACAATATAAGTACAACAGTTTTTCCGTCGTATAGAATGAATAGTTGCAACCAGTGAGAAAGTAATGGTCATTTCTACGTTCCGAGCAACCTAGGTTTCGCTCTATGGCGTTGCTCCACCACATCGAAAAGTTAGGGCCTTAGAAGTCAATGCCAGAAGCATAAAATAGAAGATAAATACAACAGTTTTTTCATCGTATAACAGGAATAATTGCAACAAGCCTGAAGTTAATGGACATTTCTATGTTTCGGGTAAACTAGGCTTCACTCTACGGCGTTGCTCTAACAGATCGAATAGCTAGGGACTTAGAATTCAACGCCAGAAGAATAAAATACAGCATAAGTATAACAGTTCCTCCATCGTATAAAATGTATAATTGCAAGCAGTGTGAAGGTAATGGTCATTTCTACGTTCCGGGCAACCTAGGCTTCACTCTAGAGCATTGCTCCAACAGATCGAATAGCTAGGGCCTAAGAAGACAACGCCAGAAGCATAAAATACAATATAAATACAACAGCTTTTCCATCGTATATGGTGTATATTTGCAACCAGTGTGAAAGTTATGGTCATTTCTACGTTCCGGGCAACCTTGGCTTAACTCCAGGGCGTTGCTCCACCAGATCGAATAGTTAGGGACTGTGAATACAACGCTAGAAGCATAATATACAATAAAAATGCAACAGTTTTTCAATTGTATAACAGGAATAACTGCAACCAGTGTGAAAGTACTGGTCATTTCTACGGTCCGGGTAACCTAGGCTTGACTCTAGGGCGTTGCTCCACCAGACCGAATAGTCAGGGCCTAAGAAGTCAACGCCAGAAGCATAAAATACAATATAAATACAACAGTTTTTCCCTTGTATAACAGGAATAATTGCAACCAGTGTGAAAGCTATGGTCATTTCTACGTTCTGGGCAACCTAGGCTTCACTCAAGGGCGTTGCTCCACCACATCGAATTGTTAGGGCCTTAGAAGACAATGCCAGAAGCATAAAATACAATATAAATACAACAGTTTTTCCACTGTATAATATAAATAATTGCAAGCAGTGTGGAAGTAATGGTCATTTCTATGTTCCTTGCAACCGAGGCTTCACTCTAGGGCGTTGCTCCACCAGATCGAATAGTTAGGGCCTAAGAAGTCAACGCCAGAAGCATAAAATACAATATAAATACAACAGTTTTTCCATCGTATAACAGGAATAACTGCAGCCAGTGTGAAGGTAATGGTCTTTTCTACGTTCCGGGCAACCTAGGCTTCACTACAGGGCGGTTCACCACCAGATCAAGTAGTGAGGGCCTAACAAGTCAACGCCAGAAGCATAAAATACAATATCAATACAACAGCTTGTCCATCGTATATAATGTATATTTGCAAACATTGTGAAAGTAACGGTCATTTCTACGTTCCGGGCAACATAGGCTTCACTCTGGGGCGTTGCTCCACCAGATCGAATAGCTTGGGACTTAGAATTCAGCGCCAGAAGAATAAAATACAACTTAAGTATAACAGTTTTTCCATCGTATAAAATGTATAATTGCAAGCAGTGTGAAGGTAATGGTCATTTCTACGTGCCGGGCAACCTAGGCTTCACTCTAGAGAGTTGCTCCACCAGAACGAATAGTTAGGGCCTTAGATGTCAACGCCAGAAGCATAAAATACAAAATAAATACAACAGTTTTTCCAATGTATAAAACGAATAATTGCAACCAGTGTTAAACTTATGGTCATTTCTACGTTCCTGGCAACCTAGGCTTAACTCCTGCGCGTTGCTCCACCAGATCGAATAGTTAGGGACTTTGAATACAATGCCAGAAGCATAAAATACAATAAAAATGCAACAGTTTTTCCATCGTATAACAGGAATAATTGCAACCACTGTGAAAGTACTGGTCATTTCTGTGTTCCGGGTAACCTGGGCTTCACACTAGGGCGTTACTCCACCAGATCGAATAGCTAGGGACTTAGAATTCAACGCCAGAAGAATAAAATACAACATATGTACAACAGTTTTTCCATCGTATAAAAGGAATAATAGCAACCAGTGTGAAAGTAATGGTCATTTCTACGTTCGGGGCAACCTAGGTTTCACTCTAGAGCGTTGCTCCACCAGAACGAATAGTTAGCGCCTAAGAAGTCACCGCCAGAAGCATAAAATACAATATAAATACAACAGTTTTTCCCTTGAATAACAGGAATAATTGCAACCATTGTGAAAGCTATGGTCATTTCTACGTTCCGCGCAACCTAGGCTTCACTCTTGGGCGTTGCTCCACCACATCGAATAGTTAGGGCCATAGAAGTCAATGCCAGAAGCATAAAATACAATATAAATACAACAGTTTTTCCCTTGTATAACAGGAATAATTGCAACCAGTGTGAAAGCTATGGTCATTTCTACGTTCTGGGCAACCTAGGCTTCACTCAAGGGCGTTGCTCCACCACATCGAATTGTTAGGGCCTTAGAAGACAATGCCAGAAGCATAAAATACAATATAAATACAACAGTTTTTCCACTGTATAATATGAATAATTGCAAGCAGTGTGGAAGTAATGGTCATTTCTATGTTCCTTGCAACCGAGGCTTCACTCTAGGGCGTTGCTCCACCAGATCGAATAGTTAGGGCCTAAGAAGTCAACGCCAGAAGCATAAAATACAATATAAATACAACTCTGTTTCCCTTGTATAACAGGAATAATTGCAACCAGTGTGAAGGCTATGGTCATTTCTACGTTCCGGGCAACCTAGGTTTCACTCTAGGGCGTTGCTCCACCACATCGCATAGTTAGGGCCTTAGAAGTCAAGTCCAGAAGCATAAAATACAATAAAAATGCAACAGTTTTTCCATTGTATAACAGGAATAACTGCAACCAGTGTGAAAGTACTGGTCATTTCTACGTTCCGGGTAGCCTAGGCTTCACTCCAGGGCGTTGCTCCACCAGATCGAATAGCTAGGGACTTAGAATTCAACGCCAGAAGAATAAAATACAACTTAAGTACAACAGCTTTACCATCGCATAAAATGAATAGTCGCAAACAGTGTGAAGGTAATGGCCATTACTACGTCCCGGGCAACCTAGGTTTCGCTCTATGGCGCTGCTCCACCAGATCGAATAGTTAGGACCTAAGAAGTCAACGCCAGAAGCATAAAATACAATATAAGTACAACAGTTTTTCCGTCGTATAGAATGAATAGTTGCAACCAGTGAGAAAGTAATGGTCATTTCTACGTTCCGAGCAACCTAGGTTTCGCTCTATGGCGTTGCTCCACCACATCGAAAAGTTAGGGCCTTAGAAGTCAATGCCAGAAGCATAAAATAGAAGATAAATACAACAGTTTTTTCATCGTATAACAGGAATAATTGCAACAAGCCTGAAGTTAATGGACATTTCTACGTTTCGGGTAAACTAGGCTTCACTCTACGGCGTTGCTCTAACAGATCGAATAGCTAGGGACTTAGAATTCAACGCCAGAAGAATAAAATACAGCATAAGTATAACAGTTCCTCCATCGTATAAAATGTATAATTGCAAGCAGTGTGAAGGTAATGGTCATTTCTACGTTCCGGGCAACCTAGGCTTCACTCTATAGCATTGCTCCAACAGATCGAATAGCTAGGGACTTAGAATTCAACGCCAGAAGAATAAAATACAGCATAAGTATAACAGTTCCTCCATCGTATAAAATGTATAATTGCAAGCAGTGTGAAGGTAATGGTCATTTCTACGTTCCGGGCAACCTAGGCTTCACTCTAGAGCATTGCTCCAACAGATCGAATAGCTAGGGCCTAAGAAGACAACGCCAGAAGCATAAAATACAATATAAATACAACAGCTTTTCCATCGTATATGGTGTATATTTGCAACCAGTGTGAAAGTTATGGTCATTTCTACGTTCCGGGCAACCTTGGCTTAACTCCAGGGCGTTGCTCCACCAGATCGAATAGTTAGGGACTGTGAATACAACGCTAGAAGCATAATATACAATAAAAATGCAACAGTTTTTCAATTGTATAACAGGAATAACTGCAACCAGTGTGAAAGTACTGGTCATTTCTACGGTCCGGGTAACCTAGGCTTGACTCTAGGGCGTTGCTCCACCAGACCGAATAGTCAGGGCCTAAGAAGTCAACGCCAGAAGCATAAAATACAATATAAATACAACAGTTTTTCCCTTGTATAACAGGAATAATTGCAACCAGTGTGAAAGCTATGGTCATTTCTACGTTGTGGGCAACCTAGGCTTCACTCAAGGGCGTTGCTCCACCACATCGAATTGTTAGGGCCTTAGAAGACAATGCCAGAAGCATAAAATACAATATAAATACAACAGTTTTTCCACTGTATAATATGAATAATTGCAAGCATTGTGGAAGTAATGGTCATTTCTATGTTCCTTGCAACCGAGGCTTCACTCTAGGGCGTTGCTCCACCAGATCGAATAGTTAGGGCCTAAGAAGTCAACGCCAGAAGCATAAAATACAATATAAATACAACACTGCTTCCCTTGTATAACAGGAATAATTGCAACCAGTGTGAAGGCTATGGTCATTTCTACGTTCCGGGCAACCTAGGCTTCACTCAAGGGCGTTGCTCCACCACATCGAATTGTTAGGGCCTTAGAAGACAATGCCAGAAGCATAAAATACAATATAAATACAACAGTTTTTCCACTGTATAATATGAATAGTTGCAAGCAGTGTGGAAGTAATGGTCATTTCTATGTCCCGGGCAACCGAGGCTTCACTCTAGGGCGTTGCTCCACCAGATCGAACAGTTAGGGCCTAAGAAGTCAACGCCAGAAGCATAAAATACAATATAAATACAACACTGTTTCCCTTGTATAACAGGAATAATTGCAACCAGTGTGAAAGGTATGGTCATTTCTACGTTCCGGGCAACCTAGGTTTCACTCTAGGGCGTTGCTCCACCACATCGCATAGTTAGGGCCTTAGAAGTCAAGGCCAGAAGCATAAAATACAACAAAAATACAACAGTTTTTTCATCGCATAACAGGAATAATTGCAACCAGAGTGAAAGTCATGGTCATTTCTACGTTCTGGGCGTCCAAGGCTTCACTCTGGGTCGTTGGTCCACCAGATCGAAAAGCTACGGCCTAAGAAGTCAACGCCAGAAGCATAAAATACAAAATAAATACAATAGCTTTTCCATCGTCTAAACCGAATAATTGCACGTGTGTGAAAGGTATGGTCATTTCTACGTGCCGGGCAACCTAGGCTTCACTCTAGGCCGTTGGTCCACCAGATCGAGTAGTTAGGGCCTTCGAAGTCAACGCCAGAAGCACCAGATACGAAATAAATACAACAGTTTTTCCAACGTATAAAACGAATAATTGCAACCAGTGTGAAAGTAATGGTCATTTCTACGTTCCGGGCAACCTAGGCTTCACTCAACGGCGTTGGTGCACCAGATCGAATATTTAGGGCCTAAGAAGTCAACGCCAGAAGCATAAAATACAAAACAAATAACACATTTTTTCCATCCTATAACAGGAATAACTGCAACCAGCGTGAAAGTAAAGGCCATTGCTACGATCCGGGCAACCTAGGCTTCACTTGAGGGCGTTGCTCAACCACATCGAATATCTACGGCCTTAGAAGTCAACGCCAGAAGCATAAAATACAATATAAATACAACAGCTTTTCCATCGTATAACAGGAATAATTGCAACCAGTGTGAAAGATATGGTCATTTCTACGTTCCTGGCACCTAGGCTTCACTCTAGTTCGTTTTTCCACCAGATCGAATAGTTAGGGCCTAAGAAGTCAATGCCAGAAGCATAAAATACTATATAAATTCAACAGTTTTTCCACCGTATAACAGGAATGATTGCAACCAGTGTGAAAGATATGGTCATTTCTATGTTCCGGGCAACCTAGGCTTCACTCTAGGGCGTTGCGCCACCAGATCCAATAGCTAGGGCCTTAGAAGACAACGCCAGAAGCATAAAATATAATATAAATACAACACTTTTTCCATCGTATAGCATGAGCAATTCCAACCAGTGTGAAACTAATGGTCATTTCTACGTTTCGGCCAACCCAGGCTTCACTCTAGGGCGTTGCTCCACCAGATCGAGTAGCTAGGGACTTAGAATTCAACGCCAGAAGAATAAAATACAACATAAGTATAACAGTTCTTCCATCGTATAAAATGTATAATTGCAAGCAGTGTGAAGGTAATGGTCATTTCTACGTTCCGGGCAGCCTAGGCTTCACTCTAGGCCGTTGGTCCACCAGATCGAATAGCTAGGGCCTAAGAAGTCAACGCCCGAAGCATAAAATACAATAAAAATAAGAAAGCTTTTCCACCGTATAACGGGAATAATTGCAACCAGTGTGAAAGTGATGGTCATTTCTACGTTCCGGGCAACCTAGGCTTAACTCCAGGGCGTTGCTCCACCAGACCGAATAGTTAGGGACTTTGAATACAACGCCAGAAGCATAAAATACAATAAAAATGCAACAATTTTTCCATCGTATAACAGGAATAACTGCAACAAGTGTGAAAGTACTGGTCATTACTACGTTCCGGGTAACCTAGGCTTGACTCTAGGGCGTTGCTCCACCAGACCGAATAGTCAGGGCCTAAGAAGTCAACGCCAGAAGCATAAAATACAATATAAATACAACAGTTTTTCCCTTGTATAACAGGAATAATTGCAACCAGTGTGAAAGCTATGGTCATTTCTACGTTCTGGGCAACCTAGGCTTCACTCAAGGGCGTTGCTCCACCACATCGAATTGTTAGGGCCTTAGAAGACAATGCCAGAAGCATAAAATACAATATAAATACAACAGTTTTTCCACTGTATAATATGAATAATTGCAAGCAGTGTGGAAGTAATGGTCATTTCTATGTTCCTTGCAACCGAGGCTTCACTCTAGGGCGTTGCTCCACCAGATCGAATAGTTAGGGCCTAAGAAGTCAACGCTAGAAGCATAAAATACAATATAAATACAACTCTGTTTCCCTTGTATAACAGGAATAATTGCAACCAGTGTGAAGGCTATGGTCATTTCTACGTTCCGGGCAACCTAGGTTTCACTCTAGGGCGTTGCTCCACCACATCGCATAGTTAGGGCCTTAGAAGTCAAGTCCAGAAGCATAAAATACAATAAAAATGCAACAGTTTTTCCATTGTATAACAGGAATAACTGCAACCAGTGTGAAAGTACTGGTCATTTATACGTTCCGGGTAGCCTAGGCTTCACTCCAGGGCGTTGCTCCACCAGATCGAATAGCTAGGGACTTAGAATTCAACGCCAGAAGAATAAAATACAATATAAATACAACAGTTATTTCATTGTATGACAGGAATAATTGCAACAAGCCTGAAGGTAATGGTCATTTCTACGTTTCGGGAAACCTAGGCTTCACTCTAGGGCGTTGCTCCACCAGATCGAGTAGCTAGGGACTTAGAATTCAACGCCAGAAGAATAAAATACAACATAAGTATAACAGTTCTTCCATCGTATAAAATGTATAATTGCAAGCAGTGTGAAGGTAATGGTCATTTCTACGTTCCGGGCAACCTAGGCTTCACTCTAGAGCATTGCTCCACCAGATCGAATAGTTAGGTCCTAAGAAGACAACGCCAGAAGCATAAAATACAATATAAATACAACAGCTTTTCCATCGTATATAATGTATATTTGCAAACAGTGTGAAGGTTAAGGTCATTTCTACGTTCCGGCAACCTAGGCTTCACTCTAGGGCGTTGTTCCACCAGATCGAATAGTTAGGGCCTAAGAAGTCAACGCCGGAAGCATAAAATACCATATAAATACAACAGCTTTTCCATCGTATATAATGTATATTTGCAAACAGTGTGAAAGTAAAGGTCATTTCGACGTTCCGGGCAACCTAGGCTTAACTGTAGGGCGTCGCTCCACCAGATCGAATAGTTAGGGCCTTAGAAGTTAACGCCCGAAGCATGAAATACAAAATAAATAGAACAGTTTTTCCATTGTATGGAACGAATAATTGCAACCAGTGTAAAAGTTATGGTCATTTCTACGTTCCGGGCAACCTTGGCTTAACTCCAGGGCGTTGCTCCACCAGATCGAATCGTTAGGGACTTTCAATACAACGCTAGAAGCATAAAATACAATAAAAATGCAACAGTTTTTCCATTGTATAAGAGGAGTAACTGCACCAGTGTGAAAGTACTGGTCATTTCTACGGTCCGGGTAACCTAGGCTTCACTCTAGGGCGTTGCTCCACCAGATCGAATAGTTATGGCCTAAGAAGTCAACGCCAGAAGCATAAAATACAATATAAATACAACAGTGTTTCCCTTGTATAACAGGAATAATTGCAACCAGTGTGAAAGCTATGGTCATTTCTACGTTCCGGGCAACCTAGGTTTCACTCTAGGGCGTTGCTCCACCACATCGCATAGTTAGGTCCTTAGAAGTCAATGCCAGAAGCAAAAAATACAACCCAAGTACAACAGTTTTACCATCGTATATAATGTATATTTTCAAACAGTTTGAAAGTAAAGGTCATTTCTACGTTCCGGGCAACCTAGGCTTCACTCTAGGGCGTTGGTCCACCAGATCCAATAGCTAGGGCCTAAGAAGTCAACGCCAGGAGCACCAAATACAAAATAAATACAACAGTTTTTCCATCGTATAAAACGAATAATTGCAACCAGTATGAAAGCTATGGTCATTTCTACGATCCGGGCAACCTAGGCTTCACTCTAGGGCGTTGCTCAACCATATCGAATAGCTACGGCCCTAGAAGACAACGCCATAACTATAAAATACAATATAAATACAACAGTCTTTCCATCGTATAAAACGGATAATTGCAACCAGTCTGATAGTTATGGTCATTTCTACGTTCCGGGCAAGCTAGGCTTCACCATAGGGCGTTGCTCCACCAGATCGAATAGCTAGGGACTTAGAATTCAACGCCAGAAGCATAAAATACAATATAAATACAACTCTGTTTCCCTTGTATAACAGGAATAATTGCAACCAGTGTGAAGGCTATGGTCATTTCTACGTTCCGGGCAACCTAGGTTTCACTCTAGAGCATTGCTCCAACAGATCGAATAGCTAGGGCCTAAGAAGACAACGCCAGAAGCATAAAATACAATATAAATACAACAGCTTTTCCATCGTATATGGTGTATATTTGCAACCAGTGTGAAAGTTATGGTCATTTCTACGTTCCGGGCAACCTTGGCTTAACTCCAGGGCGTTGCTCCACCAGATCGAATAGTTAGGGACTGTGAATACAACGCTAGAAGCATAATATACAATAAAAATGCAACAGTTTTTCAATTGTATAACAGGAATAACTGCAACCAGTGTGAAAGTACTGGTCATTTCTACGGTCCGGGTAACCTAGGCTTGACTCTAGGGCGTTGCTCCACCAGACCGAATAGTCAGGGCCTAAGAAGTCAACGCCAGAAGCATAAAATACAATATAAATACAACAGTTTTTCCCTTGTATAACAGGAATAATTGCAACCAGTGTGAAAGCTATGGTCATTTCTACGTTCTGGGCAACCTAGGCTTCACTCAAGGGCGTTGCTCCACCACATCGAATTGTTAGGGCCTTAGAAGACAATGCCAGAAGCATAAAATACAATATAAATACAACAGTTTTTCCACTGTATAATATGAATAATTGCAAGCAGTGTGGAAGTAATGGTCATTTCTATGTTCCTTGCAACCGAGGCTTCACTCTAGGGCGTTGCTCCACCAGATCGAATAGTTAGGGCCTAAGAAGTCAACGCCAGAAGCATAAAATACAATATAAATACAACTCTGTTTCCCTTGTATAACAGGAATAATTGCAACCAGTGTGAAGGCTATGGTCATTTCTACGTTCCGGGCAACCTAGGTTTCACTCTAGGGCGTTGCTCCACCACATCGCATAGTTAGGGCCTTAGAAGTCAAGTCCAGAAGCATAAAATACAATAAAAATGCAACAGTTTTTCCATTGTATAACAGGAATAACTGCAACCAGTGCGAAAGTACTGGCCATTTCTACGTTCCGGGTAGCCTAGGCTTCACTCCAGGGCGTTGCTCCACCAGATCGAATAGCTAGGGACTTAGAATTCAACGCCAGAAGAATAAAATACAACTTAAGTACAACAGCTTTACCATCGCATAAAATGAATAGTCGCAAACAGTGTGAAGGTAATGGCCATTACTACGTCCCGGGCAACCTAGGTTTCGCTCTATGGCGCTGCTCCACCAGATCGAATAGTTAGGACCTAAGAAGTCAACGCCAGAAGCATAAAATACAATATAAGTACAACAGTTTTTCCGTCGTATAGAATGAATAGTTGCAACCAGTGAGAAAGTAATGGTCATTTCTACGTTCCGAGCAACCTAGGTTTCGCTCTATGGCGTTGCTCCACCACATCGAAAAGTTAGGGCCTTAGAAGTCAATGCCAGAAGCATAAAATAGAAGATAAATACAACAGTTTTTTCATCGTATAACAGGAATAATTGCAACAAGCCTGAAGTTAATGGACATTTCTACGTTTCGGGTAAACTAGGCTTCACTCTACGGCGTTGCTCTAACAGATCGAATAGCTAGGGACTTAGAATTCAACGCCAGAAGAATAAAATACAGCATAAGTATAACAGTTCCTCCATCGTATAAAATGTATAATTGCAAGCAGTGTGAAGGTAATGGTCATTTCTACGTTCCGGGCAACCTAGGCTTCACTCTATAGCATTGCTCCAACAGATCGAATAGCTAGGGACTTAGAATTCAACGCCAGAAGAATAAAATACAGCATAAGTATAACAGTTCCTCCATCGTATAAAATGTATAATTGCAAGCAGTGTGAAGGTAATGGTCATTTCTACGTTCCGGGCAACCTAGGCTTCACTCTAGAGCATTGCTCCAACAGATCGAATAGCTAGGGCCTAAGAAGACAACGCCAGAAGCATAAAATACAATATAAATACAACAGCTTTTCCATCGTATATGGTGTATATTTGCAACCAGTGTGAAAGTTATGGTCATTTCTACGTTCCGGGCAACCTTGGCTTAACTCCAGGGCGTTGCTCCACCAGATCGAATAGTTAGGGACTGTGAATACAACGCTAGAAGCATAATATACAATAAAAATGCAACAGTTTTTCAATTGTATAACAGGAATAACTGCAACCAGTGTGAAAGTACTGGTCATTTCTACGGTCCGGGTAACCTAGGCTTGACTCTAGGGCGTTGCTCCACCAGACCGAATAGTCAGGGCCTAAGAAGTCAACGCCAGAAGCATAAAATACAATATAAATACAACAGTTTTTCCCTTGTATAACAGGAATAATTGCAACCAGTGTGAAAGCTATGGTCATTTCTACGTTGTGGGCAACCTAGGCTTCACTCAAGGGCGTTGCTCCACCACATCGAATTGTTAGGGCCTTAGAAGACAATGCCAGAAGCATAAAATACAATATAAATACAACAGTTTTTCCACTGTATAATATGAATAATTGCAAGCATTGTGGAAGTAATGGTCATTTCTATGTTCCTTGCAACCGAGGCTTCACTCTAGGGCGTTGCTCCACCAGATCGAATAGTTAGGGCCTAAGAAGTCAACGCCAGAAGCATAAAATACAATATAAATACAACACTGCTTCCCTTGTATAACAGGAATAATTGCAACCAGTGTGAAGGCTATGGTCATTTCTACGTTCCGGGCAACCTAGGCTTCACTCAAGGGCGTTGCTCCACCACATCGAATTGTTAGGGCCTTAGAAGACAATGCCAGAAGCATAAAATACAATATAAATACAACAGTTTTTCCACTGTATAATATGAATAGTTGCAAGCAGTGTGGAAGTAATGGTCATTTCTATGTCCCGGGCAACCGAGGCTTCACTCTAGGGCGTTGCTCCACCAGATCGAACAGTTAGGGCCTAAGAAGTCAACGCCAGAAGCATAAAATACAATATAAATACAACACTGTTTCCCTTGTATAACAGGAATAATTGCAACCAGTGTGAAAGGTATGGTCATTTCTACGTTCCGGGCAACCTAGGTTTCACTCTAGGGCGTTGCTCCACCACATCGCATAGTTAGGGCCTTAGAAGTCAAGGCCAGAAGCATAAAATACAACAAAAATACAACAGTTTTTTCATCGCATAACAGGAATAATTGCAACCAGAGTGAAAGTCATGGTCATTTCTACGTTCTGGGCGTCCAAGGCTTCACTCTGGGTCGTTGGTCCACCAGATCGAAAAGCTACGGCCTAAGAAGTCAACGCCAGAAGCATAAAATACAAAATAAATACAATAGCTTTTCCATCGTCTAAACCGAATAATTGCACGTGTGTGAAAGGTATGGTCATTTCTACGTGCCGGGCAACCTAGGCTTCACTCTAGGCCGTTGGTCCACCAGATCGAGTAGTTAGGGCCTTCGAAGTCAACGCCAGAAGCACCAGATACGAAATAAATACAACAGTTTTTCCAACGTATAAAACGAATAATTGCAACCAGTGTGAAAGTAATGGTCATTTCTACGTTCCGGGCAACCTAGGCTTCACTCAACGGCGTTGGTGCACCAGATCGAATATTTAGGGCCTAAGAAGTCAACGCCAGAAGCATAAAATACAAAACAAATAACACATTTTTTCCATCCTATAACAGGAATAACTGCAACCAGCGTGAAAGTAAAGGCCATTGCTACGATCCGGGCAACCTAGGCTTCACTTGAGGGCGTTGCTCAACCACATCGAATATCTACGGCCTTAGAAGTCAACGCCAGAAGCATAAAATACAATATAAATACAACAGCTTTTCCATCGTATAACAGGAATAATTGCAACCAGTGTGAAAGATATGGTCATTTCTACGTTCCTGGCACCTAGGCTTCACTCTAGTTCGTTTTTCCACCAGATCGAATAGTTAGGGCCTAAGAAGTCAATGCCAGAAGCATAAAATACTATATAAATTCAACAGTTTTTCCACCGTATAACAGGAATGATTGCAACCAGTGTGAAAGATATGGTCATTTCTATGTTCCGGGCAACCTAGGCTTCACTCTAGGGCGTTGCGCCACCAGATCCAATAGCTAGGGCCTTAGAAGACAACGCCAGAAGCATAAAATATAATATAAATACAACACTTTTTCCATCGTATAGCATGAGCAATTCCAACCAGTGTGAAACTAATGGTCATTTCTACGTTCCGGGCAACCTAGGCTTCACTCTAGGGCGTTGCTCCACCACAACCAATATCTAGGACCTTAGAAGTCAACGCCAGAAGCATAAAATACAAAACAAATAACACATTTTTTCCATCCTATAACAGGAATAACTGCAACCAGCGTGAAAGTAAAGGCCATTGCTACGATCCGGGCAACCTAGGCTTCACTTGAGGGCGTTGCTCAACCACATCGAATATCTACGGCCTTAGAAGTCAACGCCAGAAGCATAAAATACAATATAAATACAACAGCTTTTCCATCGTATAACAGGAATAATTGCAACCAGTGTGAAAGATATGGTCATTTCTACGTTCCTGGCACCTAGGCTTCACTCTAGTTCGTTTTTCCACCAGATCGAATAGTTAGGGCCTAAGAAGTCAATGCCAGAAGCATAAAATACTATATAAATTCAACAGTTTTTCCACCGTATAACAGGAATGATTGCAACCAGTGTGAAAGATATGGTCATTTCTATGTTCCGGGCAACCTAGGCTTCACTCTAGGGCGTTGCGCCACCAGATCCAATAGCTAGGGCCTTAGAAGACAACGCCAGAAGCATAAAATATAATATAAATACAACACTTTTTCCATCGTATAGCATGAGCAATTCCAACCAGTGTGAAACTAATGGTCATTTCTACGTTTCGGCCAACCCAGGCTTCACTCTAGGGCGTTGCTCCACCACAACCAATATCTAGGACCTTAGAAGTCAACGCCAGAAGCATAAAATACAATATAAATACAACAGTTTTTCCATCGTATAAAATGAATAATTGCAACCAGTGTGAAAGTGATGGTCATTTCTACGTTCCGGGCAGCCTAGGCTTCACTCTAGGCCGTTGGTCCACCAGATCGAATAGCTAGGGCCTAAGAAGTCAACGCCCGAAGCATAAAATACAATAAAAATAAGAAAGCTTTTCCACCGTATAACGGGAATAATTGCAACCAGTGTGAAAGTGATGGTCATTTCTACGTTCCGGGCAACCTAGGCTTAACTCCAGGGCGTTGCTCCACCAGACCGAATAGTTAGGGACTTTGAATACAACGCCAGAAGCATAAAATACAATAAAAATGCAACAATTTTTCCATCGTATAACAGGAATAACTGCAACAAGTGTGAAAGTACTGGTCATTACTACGTTCCGGGCAACCTAGGCTTCAGTCTAGGGCGGTGCTCCACCAGATCGAATAGTTAGGACCCAAGAAGTCAACGCCAGAAGCATAAAATACAATATAAATACAACAGTTTTTCCATCGTATATGATGTATATTTGCAAACAGTGTGGAAGTAAAGGTGATTTCTACGATCCGGGCAACCTAGGCTTAACTATAGGGCGTTTCTCCTCCAGATCGCATAGTTCGGGATCTAGAATTTAACGCCAGAAGCATAAAATACAATAAAAATGCAATAGTTTTTCAATCGTATATTAGGAATAATTGCGACCAGTGTGAAAGTACAGGCCATTTCTACGTTCCGGGCAACCTAGGTTTCGCTCTAGGGTGTTGTTCCACCACATCGAATAGCTAGGGACTTAGAAGTCAACGCCCGAAGCATAAAATACAAAATAAATACAACAGTTTTACCATTGTATAAAACGAATAATTGCAACCAGTGTTAAAGTTATGGTCATTTCTACGTTCCGGGTAACCTAGGCTTAACTACAGGGCGTTGCTCCTCCAGATCTAATGGTTAGGGACTTTGAATACAACGCCAGAAGCATAAAACACAATAAAAATGCAACAGTTTTTCCATCGTATAACAGGAATAACTGCAGCCAGTGTGAAGGTAATGGTCTTTTCTACGTTCCGGGCAACCTAGGCTTCACTACAGGGCGGTTCACCACCAGATCAAGTAGTGAGGGCCTAACAAGTCAACGCCAGAAGCATAAAATACAATATCAATACAACAGCTTTTCCATCGTATATAATGTATATTTGCAAACATTGTGAAAGTAACGGTCATTTCTACGTTCCGGGCAACCTAGGCTTCACTCTGGGGCGTTGCTCCACCAGATCGAATAGCTTGGGACTTAGAATTCAGCGCCAGAAGAATAAAATACAACTTAAGTATAACAGTTTTTCCATCGTATAAAATGTATAATTGCAAGCAGTGTGAAGGTAATGGTCATTTCTACGTGCCGGGCAACCTAGGCTTCACTCTAGAGAGTTGCTCCACCAGAACGAATAGTTAGGGCCTTAGATGTCAACGCCAGAAGCATAAAATACAAAATAAATACAACAGTTTTTCCAATGTATAAAACGAATAATTGCAACCAGTGTTAAACTTATGGTCATTTCTACGTTCCTGGCAACCTAGGCTTAACTCCTGGGCGTTGCTCCACCAGATCGAATAGTTAGGGACTTTGAATACAATGCCAGAAGCATAAAATACAATAAAAATGCAACAGTTTTTCCATCGTATAACAGGAATAATTGCAACCACTGTGAAAGTACTGGTCATTTCTGTGTTCCGGGTAACCTGGGCTTCACACTAGGGCGTTACTCCACCAGATCGAATAGCTAGGGACTTAGAATTCAACGCCAGAAGAATAAAATACAACATATGTACAACAGTTTTTCCATCGTATAAAAGGAATAATAGCAACCAGTGTGAAAGTAATGGTCATTTCTACGTTCGGGGCAACCTAGGTTTCACTCTAGAGCGTTGCTCCACCAGAACGAATAGTTAGCGCCTAAGAAGTCACCGCCAGAAGCATAAAATACAATATAAATACAACAGTTTTTCCCTTGAATAACAGGAATAATTGCAACCATTGTGAAAGCTATGGTCATTTCTACGTTCCGCGCAACCTAGGCTTCACTCTTGGGCGTTGCTCCACCACATCGAATAGTTAGGGCCATAGAAGTCAATGCCAGAAGCATAAAATACAATATAAATACAACAGTTTTTCCCTTGTATAACAGGAATAATTGCAACCAGTGTGAAAGCTATGGTCATTTCTACGTTCTGGGCAACCTAGGCTTCACTCAAGGGCGTTGCTCCACCACATCGAATTGTTAGGGCCTTAGAAGACAATGCCAGAAGCATAAAATACAATATAAATACAACAGTTTTTCCACTGTATAATATGAATAATTGCAAGCAGTGTGGAAGTAATGGTCATTTCTATGTTCCTTGCAACCGAGGCTTCACTCTAGGGCGTTGCTCCACCAGATCGAATAGTTAGGGCCTAAGAAGTCAACGGCAGAAGCATAAAATACAATATAAATACAACTCTGTTTCCCTTGTATAACAGGAATAATTGCAACCAGTGTGAAGGCTATGGTCATTTCTACGTTCCGGGCAACCTAGGTTTCACTCTAGGGCGTTGCTCCACCACATCGCATAGTTAGGGCCTTAGAAGTCAAGTCCAGAAGCATAAAATACAATAAAAATGCAACAGTTTTTCCATTGTATAACAGGAATAACTGCAACCAGTGTGAAAGTACTGGTCATTTCTACGTTCCGGGTAGCCTAGGCTTCACTCCAGGGCGTTGCTCCAACAGATCGAATAGCTAGGGCCTAAGAAGACAACGCCAGAAGCATAAAATACAATATAAATACAACAGCTTTTCCATCGTATATGGTGTATATTTGCAACTAGTGTGAAAGTTATGGTCATTTCTACGTTCCGGGCAACCTTGGCTTAACTCCAGGGCGTTGCTCCACCAGATCGAATAGTTAGGGACTGTGAATACAACGCTAGAAGCATAATATACAATAAAAATGCAACAGTTTTTCAATTGTATAACAGGAATAACTGCAACCAGTGTGAAAGTACTGGTCATTTCTACGGTCCGGGTAACCTAGGCTTGACTCTAGGGCGTTGCTCCACCAGACCGAATAGTCAGGGCCTAAGAAGTCAACGCCAGAAGCATAAAATACAATATAAATACAACAGTTTTTCCCTTGTATAACAGGAATAATTGCAACCAGTGTGAAAGCTATGGTCATTTCTACGTTCTGGGCAACCTAGGCTTCACTCAAGGGCGTTGCTCCACCACATCGAATTGTTAGGGCCTTAGAAGACAATGCCAGAAGCATAAAATACAATATAAATACAACAGTTTTTCCACTGTATAATATGAATAATTGCAAGCAGTGTGGAAGTAATGGTCATTTCTATGTTCCTTGCAACCGAGGCTTCACTCTAGGGCGTTGCTCCACCAGATCGAATAGTTAGGGCCTAAGAAGTCAACGCCAGAAGCATAAAATACAATATAAATACAACACTGTTTCCCTTGTATAACAGGAATAATTGCAACCAGTGTGAAGGCTATGGTCATTTCTACGTTCCGGGCAACCTAGGTTTCACTCTAGGGCGTTGCTCCACCACATCGCATAGTTAGGGCCTTAGAAGTCAAGTCCAGAAGCATAAAATACAATAAAAATGCAACAGTTTTTCCATTGTATAACAGGAATAACTGCAACCAGTGTGAAAGTACTGGTCATTTCTACGTTCCGGGTAGCCTAGGCTTCACTCCAGGGCGTTGCTCCACGAGATCGAATAGCTAGGGACTTAGAATTCAACGCCAGAAGAATAAAATACAACTTAAGTACAACAGCTTTACCATCGCATAAAATGAATAGTCGCAAACAGTGTGAAGGTAATGGTCACTTCCATGTTCCGGGCAACCTAGGCTTCACTCTAGGGCGTTGCTCCACCAGATCGAATTGTTAGGGCCTAAGAAGTTAACGCCAGAAGCATAAAATACAATATAAGTACAACAGTTTTTCCCTTGTATAACAGGAATAATTGCAACCAGTGTGAAAGCTATGGTCATTTCTACGTTCCGGGCAACCTAGGCTTCAGTCAAGGGCGTTGCTCCACCACATCGAATTGTTAGGGCCTTAGAAGACAATGCCAGAAGCATAAAATACAATATAAATACAACAGTTTTTCCACTGTATAATATGAATAGTTGCAAGCAGTGTGGAAGTAATGGTCATTTCTATGTCCCGGGCAACCGAGGCTTCACTCTAGGGCGTTGCTCCACCAGATCGAACAGTTAGGGCCTAAGAAGTCAACGCCAGAAGCATAAAATACAATATAAATACAACACTGTTTCCCTTGTATAACAGGAATAATTGCAACCAGTGTGAAAGGTATGGTCATTTCTACGTTCCGGGCAACCTAGGCTTCACTCTAGAGCATTGCTCCAACAGATCGAATAGCTAGGGCCTAAGAAGACAACGCCAGAAGCATAAAATACAATATAAATACAACAGCTTTTCCATCGTATATGGTGTATATTTGCAACCAGTGTGAAAGTTATGGTCATTTCTACGTTCCGGGCAACCTTGGCTTAACTCCAGGGCGTTGCTCCACCAGATCGAATAGTTAGGGACTGTGAATACAACGCTAGAAGCATAATATACAATAAAAATGCAACAGTTTTTCAATTGTATAACAGGAATAACTGCAACCAGTGTGAAAGTACTGGTCATTTCTACGGTCCGGGTAACCTAGGCTTGACTCTAGGGCGTTGCTCCACCAGACCGAATAGTCAGGGCCTAAGAAGTCAACGCCAGAAGCATAAAATACAATATAAATACAACAGTTTTTCCCTTGTATAACAGGAATAATTGCAACCAGTGTGAAAGCTATGGTCATTTCTACGTTCTGGGCAACCTAGGCTTCACTCAAGGGCGTTGCTCCACCACATCGAATTGTTAGGGCCTTAGAAGACAATGCCAGAAGCATAAAATACAATATAAATACAACAGTTTTTCCACTGTATAATATGAATAGTTGCAAGCAGTGTGGAAGTAATGGTCATTTCTATGTCCCGGGCAACCGAGGCTTCACTCTAGGGCGTTGCTCCACCAGATCGAACAGTTAGGGCCTAAGAAGTCAACGCCAGAAGCATAAAATACAATATAAATACAACACTGTTTCCCTTGTATAACAGGAATAATTGCAACCAGTGTGAAAGTAATGGTCATTTCTACGTTCCGGGCAACCTAGGCTTAACTGTAGGGCGTTGCTCCACCTGATCGCATAGGTAGGGACTTAGAATTCAACGCCAGAAGCATAAAATACAATAAAAATGCAACAGTTTTTCTATCGTATAACAGGAATAACAGCAACCAGTGTGAAAGTACTGGCCATTTCTACGTTCCGGGCAACCTAAGCTTCACTCTTGGGCGTTGCTCCATCACATCGAATAGCTACGACCTTAGAAGTCAACTCCAGAAGCATAGAATACAATATAAATACAACAGCTTTTCTATCGCATAAAATGAATGATTCCAAGCAGTGTGAAAGTTATGGTCATTTCTACTTTCCGTGCAACCGAGGCTTAACTCTAGGGCATGCTCCACCAGATCGAGTAGCTAGGGACTTTGAATTCAACGCCAGAAGCATAAAATACAATAAAAATGCAAGAGCTTTTCAATCATATAACAGGAATAACTGCAACCATTGTGAAAGTACTGGTCATCTCTACGTTCCGGGTAACCTAGGCTTCACTCTTTGGCGTTGCTCCACCAGATAGAATAGCTGGGGTCTTAGAATTCAACGCCAGAAGAATAAAATACAACATAAGTACAACAGTTTTTCCATCGTATAAAATGAATAATTACAAACAGTGTGAAAGTAATGGTCATTTATACGTTCCGGGAAATCTAGGCTTCACTCTAGGGCGTTGCTCCACCAGATCGAATTGTTAGAGCCTTAGAAATGAACGCCAGAAGCATAAAATACAATATAAATCAACAGTTTTTCCACTGTATAATATGAATAATTGCAAACAGGGTGAAAGTTATGACCTTTTCTACGTTCCGGGCAACCAAGGCTTCACTCTAGGGCGTTGCTCCACCAGATCGAATAGTTAGGACCTAAGAAGTCAACGCCAGAAGCATAAACTACAATAAAAATGCAACAGTTTTTCCATCGTATAACAGGAATAATTGCAACCAGTGTGAAAGGAATGGTCATTTCTACGTTCCGGGAGACCTAGGCTTCACTCTAGGGCGTTGCTCCACCAGATCGAATTGTTAGGGCCTTAGAAATGAACGCCAGAAGCATAAAATACAATAAAAATACAAAAGTTTTTTCATCGTTTAACAGGAGTAATTGCAACAAGCATGAAGGTAATGGACATTTCTACGTTCCTGGCAACCTACGCTTCACTCTAGCGCGTTGCTCCACCACATCGAATACCTACGGCCTTAGAAGTCAACGCCAGAAGCATAAAATACAATATACATACAACAGTTTTTCCATCGTATGAAATGAATTATTGCAACCAGTGTGAAAGTGATGGTCATTTCTACGTTCCGGGCAACCAAGGCTTCACTCTAGGGCGTTGCTCCACCAGATCGAATAGTTAGGGCCTAAGAAGTCAACGCCAGAAGCATAAAATACAATGAAAATACAACATTCTTTCCATCCTATAACAGGAATAATTGCAACCAGTGTGAAGGTGATGCTCTTTTCTATGTTCCGGGCAACCTAGGCTTCACTCTAGGGCGGTGCTCCACCAGATCAAATAGCTAGGGCCTTAGAAGGCAACGCCAGAAGCATAAAATATAATATAAATACAACAGTTTTTCTATCGTATAGCATGAATAATTCCAACCAGAGTGAAAGTAATGGTCAATTCTACGTTTCGGCCAACCTAGGCTTCACTCTAGGGCGTTGCTCCACCAGATCCAATAGTTAGGGCCTAAGAAGTCAACGCCAGGAGCACCAAATACAAACCAAATACAACAGTTTTTCCATCGTATAAAACGAATAATTGCAACTAGTGTGAAGGTAATGGTCATTTCTACGTTCCTGGCACCTAGGCTTCACTCTAGTTCGTTTTTCCATCAGATCGAATAGTTAGGGCCTAAGAAGTCAATGCCAGAAGCATAAAATACAATATAAATTCAACAGTTTTTCCACCGTATTACAGCAATAATTGCAACCAGTGTGAAAGATATGGTCATTTCTATGTTCCGGGCAACCTAGGCTCCACTCTAGGGCGTTGCTCCAACAAATTGAATAGCTAGGGCCTCAGAAGTCAACGCCCGAAGCATAAAATACAATATAAATACAACAGTTTTTCCATCGTATAAAACGAATAGTTGCAACCATTATGAAAGTTATGGTCATTTCTTTGTTCCGGGCAACCTAGGCTTCATCCTAGGGCGTTGCTCCACCACATCGAATAGCTACGGCCTTAGACGTCAACGCCTGAAGCATAAAATGCAATCAAAATACAAAAGTTTTTTCATCGTTTAACAGGAATAATTGCAACAAGCATGAAGGTAATGGACATTTCTACGTTCCGGGCAACCTAGGCTTCACTCTAGGGCGTTGCGCCTCCATATCGAATGCCTACGGCCTTAGAAGTCAACGCCAGAAGCATAAAATACAATATAAATACAACAGTTTTTCCATTGTATAAAACGGATGTTTGCAACCAGTATGAAAGTTATTGTCATTTCTCCGTTCCGGGCGTCCTAGGCTTGATCCTAGGGCGTTGCTCCATCATATCGAGTAGATAGGGCCTTAGAAGTCAACGCCCGAAACATAAAATACAATGAAAATACAACAGTCTTTCAATCGTATAACAGGAATAATTGCAACTAGTGTGAAGGTAATGCTCTTTTCTATGTTCCGGGCAACCTGGGCTTCACTCTAGGGCGTTGCGCCACAAGATCGAATAGCTAGGGCCTTAGAAGACAACGCCAGAAGCTTAAAATATAATATAAATACAACAGTTTTTCCATCGTATAGCATGAATAATTCCAACCAGAGTGAAAGTAATGGTCATTTCTACGTTCCGGGCAACCTAGGCTTCATCCTAGGGCGTTGCTCCACCACATCGAATAGCTACGGCCTTAGTAGTCAACGCCAGAAGCATAAAATACAATATAAATGCAACAGTTTTTCCATTGTATAAAACGAATAATTGCAACCAGTCTGAAAGTTATGGTCATTTCTACGTTCCGGGCAACCTAGCCTTCACCCTAGGGCGTTGCTCCACCAGATCCAATACTTAGGGCCTCAGAAGTCAACGCCAGAAGCTTAAAATACATTAAAAATACAACAGCTTTTCCATCGTATGACAGGAATAATTGCAACCAGTGGGAAAGCAACAGACATTTCTACATTCCGGGCAACCTAGGCTTCACTCTAGGGCGTTCCCCACCAGACCGAATAGCTAGGACCTTAGAAGTGTTCGCCGGAAGCATAAAATAGAATCAAAATACACAGTTTTTCCATCGTATAACAGGAATAATTGCAACCAGTGTGAAAGTGATGGTCATCTCTACGTTCCGGGCAACCTAGGGTTCACTCTAGGGCGTTGCTCTACCAGATGGATGAGTTTGGGCCTTAGAAATTAACACCAGAAGTTTAAAATACAAAAAAAATACCAGTACCTTCACACTGGTTGCAATTATTCCTGTTATACGATGGAAAAACAGTTGTATGTTTATTGTATCTTATGCTTCGTCCGTTGACTTCTAAGGCCCTGGCTATTCGATCTGGTGGAGTAACGCTCTAGGGGGATGCCTAGGTTGCTCGAAACGTAGAAATGACCATTAGATTGACTCTCGTTGCATCAGTTCCTGTCATACGTCTCGCAAACCTGCGGTATTTATTTTTAATTTTAATATTCTGGCGTTGATTTCTAAGGCCCAAACTCATCCATCTGGTGAAGCAACGCCCTAGAGTGAACCCTAGGTTGCCCGGAACGTAGAAATGTCCATTAGATTGACCCACGTTGCATCAGCTCCTGTCATACGTTCGCAAACCTGCCGTATTTATTTTTTATTTTAATCTTCTGGCGTTGATTTCTAAGGCCCTAACTATTCGATCTGGTGGAGCAATGCCTCAGAGTTAAGTCTAGGTTGCCCGGAACGTAGAAATGCCCATTACTTTCTCACTGGTTGCAATTATTCCTGTTATACGATGGAAAAACTGTTGTATTTTTATTGTATTTTATGCTTCCGGCGTTGACTTCTAAGGCCCTAACTCTTCGATCTGGTGAAGCAATGCCTCAGAGTTAAGTCTAGGTTGCCCGGAACGTAGAAATGGCCATTACTTTCACTCTGGTTGCAATTATTCATGCTATACGATGGAAAAACTGTTGTATTTTTATTATATTTTATGCTTCTGGCGTTGACTTCTAATGTCCTAGCTATTCGATCTGGTGGAGCAACGCCCTAGAGTGGAGCCTAGGTTGCCCGGAACTTAGAAATGACCGTTACTTTCACACTGTTTGCAATAATTCATTTTATACGGTGGAAAAACTGTTTTATTTGTATTGTATTTTATGCTTCTGGCGTTGACTTCGAAGGCCGTAGCTATTCGATGTGGTGGAGCAACGCGATGGAGTGAAGCCTATTTTGCCCGGAACGTAGAAATGACCACTACTTTTACATTGGTTGCAATTATTCCTGTTATACAATGGAAAAACTGTTTTATTTATATAGTATTTTATGCATCTCGCGTTGACTTCTAAGGCCCTAACTATTCGATCTGGTGGAGCAACACCCTAGAGTGAAGCCTAGGTTGCCCGGAACTTAGAAATGACCGCTACTTTCACACTGTTTGCAATTATTCATGTTATACTATGGAAAGACTGTTTTATGTATATTGTATTTTATGCTTCTGGCGTTGTCTTCTAAGGCCCTAGCTATTCGATCTGGTGGAGCAATGCCTCAGAGTTAAGTCTAGGTTGCGCGGAACCTAGAAATGACCGTTACTTTCACACTGGTTGCAATTATTCCTGTTATACGATGGAAAAACTGTTGTATTTTTATTGTATTTTATGCGTCTGGCGTTGTTTTCAAGGGCCCTAACTATTCGATCTGGTGGAGCAACGCCCTAGAGTGAAGCCTAGGGGTCACGTAACGTTGAAATGGCCAGTACCTTCACACAGGTTGCAATTATTCCTGTTATACGATGGGAAAACTGTTGTATTTTTATTTTATTTTATGAATCTGGCGTTGACTTCTAAGGCCCTCGCTATTCGATCTGGTGGAGCAATGCCTCAGAGTTAAGTCTAGGTTGCACGGAACGTAGAAATGGCCATTACTTTCACACTAGTTGCAATTATTCCTGTTATACGATGGAAAAACTGTTGTATTTTTATTGTTTTTTATGCTTCTGTTGTTGTTTTCTAAGGCCCTAACTATTCGATCTGGTGTAGTAACGCCCTAGAGTGAAGCCTAGGTTGCACGGAACGTGGAAATGGCCATTAATTTCACACTGGTTGCTATTATTCGTTTTATACGATGGAAAAGCTGTTGAATTTATTTTGTATTTTATGCTTCTGGCGTTGACTTCATAGGCCCTAACTATTCGATCTGGTGCACCGACGCCCTAGAGTGAAGCCTAGGTTGCCCGGAACGTAAAAATGACCATAACTTTCACACTGTGTTCAATTATACATATTATACGATGCAAAAACTGTTGTATTTATATTGTATTTTATGCTTCTGGCGTTGTCTTCTTGGGCCCTAACTATTCGATCTGGTGTAGCAACGCCCCAGAGTGAATCCCAGGTTGCCGGAACGTAGAAATGACCGTTACCTTCACACTGATTGCAATTACTCATTCTATACGATGGAAAAACTGTTGTATTTTTATTGTATTTTATGCTCCGGGCGTAGACTTCTAAGGCCCTAGCTATTCGACCTGGCGGAGCAACGCCCTAGATTGAAGCCTAGCTTGCCCGGAACGTAGCAATGACTATCACTTTCACACTGGATGCAATTATTCATTTTATACATTGGAAAAACTGTTGCATTTTTATTATATTTTATGCTCCAGGCGTAGACTTCTAAGACCCTGGCTATTCGATCTGGTGGAGCAACATCCAACATTGAATCCTAGGTTGCCCGGAACGTAGAAATGACTATCACTTTCACACTGGTTGCAATTATTCGTGTTATACGATGGAAAAACCGTTGCATTATCAATGTATTTTATGCTTCGGGCGTTGAGTTCTAGGGCCCTAACTATTCGATCTAGTGGATCAACGCCCTAGAGTCAAGCCTAGGTTGCCCGGAACGTAGAAATGACCATAACTTTCACACTGGTTGCAATTATTCGTTTTATACGATGGAAAAACTGTTGTATTTATGTTGTATTTTATGCTCTTGGCGTTGACTTCTTAGGCCCTAACTATACGATCTGGTGGAACAACGCCCTAAAGTGAAGCCTAGGTTGCCCGGAACGTAGAAATGGCCATCACTTTCACACTGGATGCAATTATTCGTTTTATACGATGGAAAAACTGTTGTATCTATATTGTGTTTTATGCTTCTGGCGTTGACTTCTTAGGCCCTAACTATTCGATGTGGTGGAGCAACGCCCTAGAGTGCAGCCTGGGTTGCCCGGAGCGTAGAAATGACCAGTACTATCACATTGGTTGCAATTATTCCTGTTATACAATGGAAAAACTGTTGTATTTATATAGTATTTTATGCCTCTGGCGTTGATTTCTAAGGTCCTAACTATTCGATCTGGTGGAGCAACGCCCTAGAGTGAAGCCTAGGTTGCCCCGAACTTAGAAATGACCGTTACTTTCACACTGTTTGCAATTATTCATTTTATACGATGGAAAAACTGTTTTATTTATATTGTATTTTATGCTTCTGGCGTTGACTTCTAAGGCCCTAGCTATTCGATCTGGTGGAGCAATGCCTCAGAGTTAAGTCCAGGTTGTGCGGAACGTAGAAATGACCATTACTTTCACACTGGTTGCAATTATTCCTGTTATACGACGGAAAAACTGTTGTATTTTTAATGTATTTTATGCTTCTGGCGTTGTTTTCTAAGGCCCTAACTATTCGATGTGGTGGAGCAACGCCCTAGAGTGAAGCCTAGGTTTCACGGAACATAGAAAAGGCCATTACCTTCACACAGGTTGCAATTATTCCTGTTATACGATGGGAAAACTGTTGTATTTTTATTTTATTTTATGCTTCTGGAGTTGACTTCTAAGGGCCTAGCTTTACGATCTGGTGGAGCAACGACCTGGAATGAAGCCTAGGTTGCCCGAAGTGTAGAAATGACCATTACTTTCACTCTGCTTGCAATTATACATGCTATACGATGGAAAAACTGTTGTATTTTTATTATATTTTATGCTCCTGGCGTTGTTTTCTAAGGCCCTAAGTATTCGACCTACTCGAGCAACGCCCTAGACTGAAGCCTAGGCAGCACGGAACGTAGAAATGGCCATTGCTTTCACACAGGTTGCAATTATCCCTGTTATACGATGGTAAAACTGTTGTATTTTTATTTTGCATTTTATGGTTCTGGCGTTGACTTCTAAGGTCTTAGCTTTTCGATATCGCGGGGCAACGTCCAAGAGTGAAGCCTATGCTGCCCGGAACGTAGAAATGACCATTACTTTCACTCTGGTTGCAATTATTCCTGTTATACGATGGAAAAACTTTAGTGTTTTTATTTTATTTTGTGCGTCTGGCGTTGCTTTCTAATACCCTAACTATTCGACATGGTGGTGCAACGCCCTAGAGTTAAGCCTAGGTTGCACGGAACGTAGAAATGACCATCACTTTCACACTGGTTGCAATTATTCATTTTATACTATGGAAAGACTGTTTCATGCATATTGTATTTTATGCTTCTGGCGTTGTCTTCTAAGGCCCTAGCTATTCGATCTGGTGGAGCAATGCCTCAGAGTTAAGTCTAGGTTGCCCGGAACGTAGAAATGACCATTACTTTCACACTGGTTGCAATTATTCCTGTTATGCGATGGAAAAACTGTTGTATTTTTATTGTATTTTATGCTCCGGGCGTAGACTTCTAAGGCCCTAGCTATTCGACCTGGCGGAGCAACGCCCTAGATTGAAGCCTAGCTTGCCCGGAACATAGAAATGACTATCACTTTCACACTGGATGCAATTATTCATTTTATACATTGGAAAAACTGTTGCATTTTTATTATATTTTATGCTCCAGGCGTAGACTTCTAAGACCCTGGCTATTCGATCTGGTGGAGCAACATCCAACATTGAATCCTAGGTTGCCCGGAACGTAGAAATGACCATAACTTTCACACTGGTTGCAATTATTCGTTTTATACGATGGAAAAACTGTTGTATTTATGTTGTATTTTATGCTCTTGGCGTTGACTTCTTAGGCCCTAACTATACGATCTGGTGGAACAACGCCCTAAAGTGAAGCCTAGGTTGCCCGGAACGTAGAAATGGCCATCACTTTCACACTGGATGCAATTATTCGTTTTATACGATGGAAAAACTATTGCATTTATTTTGTATTTTATGCTTCTGGCGTTGATTTCTTATGCCCTAACTAGTCTATGTGGTGGACCGACGCCCTAGAGTGAAGCCTAGGTTGCCCGGAACGTAGAAATGACGATAACTTTCAAACTGGTTGCTATTATTCCTGTTATACGATGGAAAAACTGTTGTATTTTTATTGTATTTTATGCTCCGGGCGTAGACTTCTAAGGCCCTAGCTATTCGATCTGGTGGAGCGACTCCCTAGAGTGAAGCCTAGGTTGCCCGGAACGTATAAATGACCATATCTTTCAGACTGGTTGCAATTATTCCTGTTATACGATGAAAAAAATGTTGTATTTTTATTGTATTTTATGCTTCAGGCGTTGACTTCTAAGGCCCTAACTATTCGATCTGGTGGAGCAACGCCCTAGAGTGAAGCCTAGGTTGCCCGGAACTTAGATATGACCGTTACTTTCACACTGTTTGCAATTATTCATTTTATACAATGGAAAGTCTGTTTTATATGTATTGTATTTTATGTTTCTGGCGTTGACTTCTAAGGCCCTAGCTATTCGATCTGGTGGAGCAATGCCTCAGAGTTAAGTCCAGGTTGTGCGGAACGTAGAAATGACCATTACTTTCACACTGGTTGCAATTATTCCTGTTATACGACGGAAAAACTGTTGTATTTTTAATGTATTTTATGCTTCTGGCGTTGTTTTCTAAGGCCCTAACTATTCGATGTGGTGGAGCAACGCCCTAGAGTGAAGCCTAGGTTTCACGGAACATAGAAAAGGCCATTACCTTCACACAGGTTGCAATTATTCCTGTTATACGATGGGAAAACTGTTGTATTTTTATTTTATTTTATGCTTCTGGAGTTGACTTCTAAGGGCCTAGCTTTACGATCTGGTGGAGCAACGACCTGGAATGAAGCCTAGGTTGCCCGAAGTGTAGAAATGACCATTACTTTCACTCTGCTTGCAATTATACATGCTATACGATGGAAAAACTGTTGTATTTTTATTATATTTTATGCTCCTGGCGTTGTTTTCTAAGGCCCTAAGTATTCGACCTACTCGAGCAACGCCCTAGACTGAAGCCTAGGCAGCACGGAACGTAGAAATGGCCATTGCTTTCACACAGGTTGCAATTATCCCTGTTATACGATGGTAAAACTGTTGTATTTTTATTTTGCATTTTATGGTTCTGGCGTTGACTTCTAAGGTCTTAGCTTTTCGATATCGCGGGGCAACGTCCAAGAGTGAAGCCTATGCTGCCCGGAACGTAGAAATGACCATTACTTTCACTCTGGTTGCAATTATTCCTGTTATACGATGGAAAAACTTTAGTGTTTTTATTTTATTTTGTGCGTCTGGCGTTGCTTTCTAATACCCTAACTATTCGACATGGTGGTGCAACGCCCTAGAGTTAAGCCTAGGTTGCACGGAACGTAGAAATGACCATCACTTTCACACTGGTTGCAATTATTCATTTTATACTATGGAAAGACTGTTTCATGCATATTGTATTTTATGCTTCTGGCGTTGTCTTCTAAGGCCCTAGCTATTCGATCTGGTGGAGCAATGCCTCAGAGTTAAGTCTAGGTTGCCCGGAACGTAGAAATGACCATTACTTTCACACTGGTTGCAATTATTCCTGTTATGCGATGGAAAAACTGTTGTATTTTTATTGTATTTTATGCTCCGGGCGTAGACTTCTAAGGCCCTAGCTATTCGACCTGGCGGAGCAACGCCCTAGATTGAAGCCTAGCTTGCCCGGAACATAGAAATGACTATCACTTTCACACTGGATGCAATTATTCATTTTATACATTGGAAAAACTGTTGCATTTTTATTATATTTTATGCTCCAGGCGTAGACTTCTAAGACCCTGGCTATTCGATCTGGTGGAGCAACATCCAACATTGAATCCTAGGTTGCCCGGAACGTAGAAATGACCATAACTTTCACACTGGTTGCAATTATTCGTTTTATACGATGGAAAAACTGTTGTATTTATGTTGTATTTTATGCTCTTGGCGTTGACTTCTTAGGCCCTAACTATACGATCTGGTGGAACAACGCCCTAAAGTGAAGCCTAGGTTGCCCGGAACGTAGAAATGGCCATCACTTTCACACTGGATGCAATTATTCGTTTTATACGATGGAAAAACTATTGCATTTATTTTGTATTTTATGCTTCTGGCGTTGATTTCTTATGCCCTAACTAGTCTATGTGGTGGACCGACGCCCTAGAGTGAAGCCTAGGTTGCCCGGAACGTAGAAATGACGATAACTTTCAAACTGGTTGCTATTATTCCTGTTATACGATGGAAAAACTGTTGTATTTTTATTGTATTTTATGCTCCGGGCGTAGACTTCTAAGGCCCTAGCTATTCGATCTGGTGGAGCGACTCCCTAGAGTGAAGCCTAGGTTGCCCGGAACGTATAAATGACCATATCTTTCAGACTGGTTGCAATTATTCCTGTTATACGATGAAAAAAATGTTGTATTTTTATTGTATTTTATGCTTCAGGCGTTGACTTCTAAGGCCCTAACTATTCGATCTGGTGGAGCAACGCCCTAGAGTGAAGCCTAGGTTGCCCGGAACTTAGATATGACCGTTACTTTCACACTGTTTGCAATTATTCATTTTATACAATGGAAAGTCTGTTTTATATGTATTGTATTTTATGTTTCTGGCGTTGTCTTCTACGGCCCTAGCTATTCGATCTGGTGGAGCAATGCCTCAGAGTTAAGTCTAGGTTGCCCGGAACGTAGAAATGCCCATTACTTTCACACTGGTTGCAATTATTCCTGTTATACGATGGAAAAACTGTTGTATTTTTATTGTATTTTATGCGTCTGGCGTTGTTTTCTAAGGCCCTAACTATTCCCTGTGGTGTAGCAGCGCCCTACAGTAAAGCCTGGGTTGCCCGGAACGTAGAAATGGCCATATCTTTCACGCTGGTTGCAATTATTCCTGTTATACAATGGAAAAACTTCTGTATATATATTGTCTTTTATGCTTCCGGCGTTGACTTCTAAGGCCCTAACTCTTCGATCTGGTGAAGCAATGCCTCAGAGTTAAGTCTAGGTTGCCCGGAACGTAGAAATGACCATCACTTTCACACTGGTTGCAATTACTCCTGTTATACGATGGAAAAACTGTTGTATCTTTATTGTATTTTATGCTTCGGGCGTTGACTTCTAAGGCACTAGCTGTTCGATCTGGTGGAGCAACGCCCTAGAGTGAAGCCTAGGTTGCCGGAACGTAGAAATGTCTATTACTTTCACACTGGATGCAATTATTCGTTCTTTACGATGGAAAAACTGTTTACTTATATTGTATTTTATGTTTCTGGCGTTGACTTCTTAGGCCCTTACTATTCGATCTGGTGGATCAACGCCCTAGATTGAAGCCTAGGTTGCTCCGAGCGTAGAAATGACTATCACTTTCACACGGGTTGCAATTATTCGTGTTATACGATGGAAAAACCGTTGCATTTTCATTGTATTTTATGCTTCGGGCGTTGACATCTAAGGCACTAACGATTCTATCTGGTGGCGCAACGCCCTAGGGTGAAGCCTAGGTTGACCGGCACATTGAAATGACCTTAACTTTCACACCGGTTGCTATTATTCGTTCTATGCGATGGAAAAACTGTTGTATTTGTTTTGTATTTTATGCTTCTGGCGTTGACTACCAAGGCCCTAACAATTCGATGTGGTGGAACAACGCCCTAGAATAGAACATAGGTTGCCCTGAACGTAGAAACGACCAACACTTTCTCACTGGTTGCAATTACTCCTGTTATACGATGGAAAAACTGTTGTATCTTTATTGTATTTTATGCTTCGGGCGTTGACTTCTTAGGCCCTAACTTTTCGATCTGGTGGAGCAACGCGCTAAAGCGAAGCCTAGGTTGCCCGGAACGTAGAAATGACCATTGCCTTCCCACTGATTGCAATTATTCATTTTATACAATGGACAAACAGTTGTATTTTTATTGTATTTTATGCTCCGGGCGTAGACTTCTAAGGACCTAGCTACACGATCTGGTGGCGCAACGCCCTAGAGTGAAGCCTAGGTCGCCCGGAACGTAGAAATGACTATCACTTTCATACTGGTTGCAACTAATCGTGTTATACGATGGACAAACAGTTGCATTTTAATTGTACTTTATGCTTCAGGCGTTGACTTCCAAGGCCCTAACTATCCGATCTGGTGCAGCAACGCCCTAGAGTGAAGCCTAGGTTGCCCGGAACGTAGAAATGACCATAACTTTCACACCGGTTGCAATTAATCGTTTTATACGATGGAGAAACTGTTGTAATTGTTTTGTATTTTATGCATCTGGCGTTGACTTGTAAGGCCCTAACAATTCGATCTGGTGGAACAACGCCCTAGAGTGTAGCCTAGGTTGCCTGGAACGTAGAAATAACCATAACTTTCACACCCGTTGCTATTATTCGTTTTATACGATGGAAAAACTGTTGTATTTGTTTTGTATTTTATGCTTCTGGCGTTGACTTCCAAGGCCCTAACAATTCGATGTGGTGGAACAACGCCCTAGAGTGAAGCATAGGTTGCCCGGAACGTAGAAATGACCATCACTTTCACACTGGTTGCTATTACTCCTGTTATACGATGGAAAATCTGTTGTATCTTTATTGTACTTTATGCTTCGGGCGTTGACTTCTAAGGCTCTAACTGTTCGATCTGGTGGAGCAACGCCCTAGAGTGAAGCCTAGGTTGCCGGAACGTAGAAATGGCTATTACTTTCACACTGGATGCAATTATTCGTTTTATACGATGGAAAAACTGTTGTACTTATAATGTATTTTATGTTTCTGGCGTTGACTTCTTAGGACCTTACTATTCGATCTGGTGGAACAACGCCCTAGATTGAAGGCTAGATTGCCCCGAGCGTAGAAATGACTATCACTTTCACACGGGTTGCAATTATTCGTGTTATACGATGGAAAAACCGTTGCATTTTCATTGTATTTTATGCTTCGGGCGTTGACTTCTAAGGCCCTAGCTTTTCGATCTGGTTGAGCAACGCCCTAGAGCGAAGCATAGGTTGCCCGGAACGTAGAAATGACCATTACCTTCACACTGGTTGAAGTTACTCCTGTTATACGATGGAAAAACTGTTGTATCTTTATTGTATTTTATGCTTCGGGTGTTGTCTTCTGAGGCCCTAACTATTCGATCTGATGGAGCAACGCCGTAGAGCCAAGCCTAGGTTGCCCGTAACGTGGATATGGCCATTACTTTCACACTGGATGCAATTATTCGTTCTATACGATGGAAAAACTGTTGTGCTTATTCTGTATTTTATGCTCCGGGCGTAGACTTCTAAGGACCTAGCTATTCGGTTTGGTAGGGCAACACCCTACAGTGAAGCCTACGTTGCCTGGAACTTAGAAATGCCTATCGCATTCACACGGGTTGCAATTATTCGTGTTATACGATGGAAAAACCGTTGCATATTCATTGTATTTTATGCTTCGGGCGTTGACATCTAAGGCCCTAACGATTCTATCTGGTGGAGCAACGCCCTCGAGTGAAGCCTAGGTTGACCGGAACGTAGAAATGACCATAACTTTCACACCCGTTGCTATTATTTGTTTTATGCGATGGAAAAACTGTTGTATTTGTTTTGTATTTTATGCTTCTGGCGTTGACTTCCATGGCCCTAACAATTGGATGTGGTGGAACAACGCCCTAGAGTGGAGCATAGGTTGCCCGGAACGTAGGAATGACCATCACTTTCACACTCGTTGCAATTACTCCTGTTATACGATGGAAAATCTGTAGTATCTTTATTGTATTTTATGCTTCGGGCGTTGACTTCTTAGGCCGTGACCATTCGATCTGGTGGAGCAACGCCCTAGAGTGAAGCCTAGGTTGCCCGGAACGTAGAAATGGCTATTACTTTCACACTGGATGCAATTATTCGTTTTATACGATGGAAAAACTGTTGTACTTATAATGTATTTTATGTTTCTGGCGTTGACTTCTTAGGACCTTACTATTCGATCTGGTTGAACAACGCCCTAGATTGAAGCCTAGATTGCCCCGAGCGTAGAAATGACTATCACTTTCACACGGGTTGCAATTATTCGTGTTATACGATGGAAAAACCGTTGCATTTTCATTGTATTTTATGCTTCGGGCGTTGACTTCTAAGGCCCTAGCTTTTCGATCTGGTTGAGCAACGCCCTAGAGCGAAGCATAGGTTGCCCGGAACGTAGAAATGACCATTACCTTCAAACTGGTTGCAGTTACTCCTGTTATACGATGGAAAAACTGTTGCATCTTTATTGTATTTTATGCTTCGGGCGTTGTCTTCTGAGGCCCGAACTATTCGATCTGGTGGAGCAACGCCGTAGAGCCAAGCCTAGGTTGCCCGTAACGTAGATATGGCCATTACTTTCACACTGGATGCAATTATTCGTTTTATACGATGGAAAAACTGTTGTGCTTATTCTGTATTTTATGCTCCGGGCGTAGACTTCTAAGGACCTAGCTATTCGGTTTGGTAGGGCAACACCCTACAGTGAAGCCTAGGTTGCCTGAAACTTAGAAATGCCTATCGCATTCACACGGGTTGCAATTATTCGTGTTATACGATGGAAAAACCGTTGCATTTTCATTGTATTTTATGCTTCGGGCGTTGACATCTAAGGCCCTAACGATTCTACCTGGTGGAGCAACGCCCTCGAGTGAAGCCTAGGTTGACCGGAACGTAGAAATGACCATAACTTTCACACCCGTTGCTATTATTTGTTTTATACGATGGAAAAACTGTTGTATTTGTTTTGTATTTTATGCTTCTGGCGTTGACTTCCAAGGCCCTAACAATTCGATGTGGTGGGACAACGCCCTAGAGTGAAGCATAGGTTGCCCGGAACGTAGAAATGACCATCACTTTCACACTGGTTGCAATTACTCCTGTTATACGATGGAAAATCTGTTTTATCTTTATTGTACTGTATGCTTCGGGCGTTGACTTCTAAGACACTAAATGTTCGATGTGGTGGAGCAACGCCCTAGAGTGAAGCCTAGGTTGCCGGTACGTAGAAATGGCTATTACTTTCACACTGGATGCAATTATTCGTTTTATACGATGGAAAAACTGTTGTACTTATATTGTATTTTATGTTTCTGGCGTTGACTTCTTAGGCCCTTGCTATTCGATCTGGTGGAACAACGCCCTAGATTGAAGCCTAGGTTTCCCCGAGCGTAGAAATGACTATCACTTTCACACGGGTTGCAATTATTCGTGTTATACGATGGAAAAACCGTTGCATTTTCATTGTATTTTATGCTTCGGGCGTTGACATCTAAGGCACTAACGATTCTCTCTGGTGGAGCAACGCCCTAGGGTGAAGCCTAGGTTGACCGGCACTTAGAAATGACCATAACTTTCACACCGGTTGCTATTATTCGTTTTATGCGATGGAAAAACTGTTGTATTTGTTTTGTATTTTATGCTTCTGGCGTTGACTTCCAAGGCCCTAACAATTGGATGTGGTGGAACAACGCCCTAGAGTGGAGCATAGGTTGCCCGGAACGTAGGAATGACCATCACTTTCACACTGGTTGCAATTACTCCTGTTAAACGATGGAAAATCTGTAGTATCTTTATTGTATTTTATGCTTCGGGCGTTGACTTCTTAGGCCGTGACCATTCGATCTGGTGGAGCAACGCCCTAGAGTGAAGCCTAGGTTGCCCGGAACGTAGAAATGACCATTACCTTCACACTGATTGCAATTATTCATTTAATACGATGGAAGAACTATTGTATTTTTATTGTATTTTATGCTTCGGGCGTTGACTTCTAAGGCCCTAACTATTCGATCTGGTGGAGCAACGCCCTAGAGTCAAGCCTAGGTTTCCAGGAACGTAGAAATGACCGTAACTTTCACACTGGTTGCAATTATTCGTTTTATACGATGGAAAAACTGTTGTATTTATTTTGTATTTTATGCTTCGGGCGTTGACTTCTAAGGCCCTAGCTTTTCGATCTGGTTGAGCAACGCCCTAGAGCGAAGCATAGGTTGCCCGGAACGCAGAAATGACCATTACTTTCACACTGGGTGCAGTTATTCCTGTTATACGATGGAAATACTGTTGTATTTTTATTGTATTATATGCTTCGGGCGTTGACTTCTCAGGCCCTAACTATTCGATCTGGTGCAGCAACGCCCTAGAGTGAATCCTAGGTTGCCCGGAACGCAGAAATGACCATTACCTTCACATTGGTTGCAGTTATTCCTGTTATACGATGGAAAAACTGTTGTATTTTTATTGTATTATATGCTTCGGGCGTTAACTTCTCAGGCCCTAACTACTCGATCTGGTGCAGCAACGCCCTAGAGTGAATCCTAGGCTGCCCGGAACGCAGAAATGACCATTACCTTCACACTGATTGCAATTATTCATTTTATACGGTTGAAAAACTATTGTATTTTTATTCTATTTTATGCTTCGGGCGTTGACTTCTAAGGCCCTAACTATTCGATCTGGTGGAGCAACGCCCTAGAGTCAAGCCTAGGTTGCCAGGAACGTAGAAATGACCATAACCTCCACACTGGTTGCAATTATTCGTTTTATACGATGGAAAAACTGTTGTATTTATTTTGTATTTTATGCTTCGGGCGTTGACTTGTAAAGCCCTAGCTATTCGATCTGGTTGAGCAAGGGCCTAGGGTGAAGCCTAGGTTGCCCGGAACGCAGAAATGACCATTACCTTCACATTGGTTGCAGTTATTCCTGTTATACGATGGAAAAACTGTTGTATTTTTATTGTATTATATGCTTCGGGCGTTAACTTCTCAGGCCCTAACTACTCGATCTGGTGCAGCAACGCCCTAGTGTGAATCCTAGGTTGCCCGGAACGCAGAAATGACCATTACCTTCACACTGATTGCAATTATTCATTTTATACGGTTGAAAAACTATTGTATTTTTATTCTATTTTATGCTTCGGGCGTTGACTTCTAAGGCCCTAACTATTCGATCTGGTGGAGCAACGCCCTAGAGTCAAGCCTAGGTTGCCAGGAACGTAGAAATGACCATAACCTTCACACTGGTTGCAATTATTCGTTTTATACGATGGAAAAACTGTTGTATTTATTTTGTATTTTATGCTTCGGGCGTTGACTTGTAAAGCCCTAGCTATTCGATCTGGTTGAGCAAGGGCCTAGGGTGAAGCCTAGGTTGCCCGGAACGTAGAAATGACCATCACTTTCACACTGGTTGCAATTACTCCTGTTATACGATGGAAAATCTGTTTTATCTTTATTGTACTGTATGCTTCGGGCGTTGACTTCTAAGACACTAACTGTTCGATGTGGTGGAGCAACGCCCTAGAGTGAAGCCTAGGTTGCCGGTA
Source organism: Calliopsis andreniformis (assembly GCF_051401765.1). Taxonomy (NCBI): domain Eukaryota; kingdom Metazoa; phylum Arthropoda; class Insecta; order Hymenoptera; family Andrenidae; genus Calliopsis; species Calliopsis andreniformis. Next base: position 24,428,744 of record NW_027480422.1, read on the forward strand.
CGTAGAAATGGCTATTACTTTCACACTGGATGCAATTATTCGTTTTATAGGATGGAAAAACTGTTGTACTTATATTGTATTTTATGTTTCTGGCGTTGACTTCTTAGGCCCATGCTATTCCATCTGGTGGAACAACGCCCTAGATTGAAGCCTAGGTTTCCCCGAGCGTAGAAATGACTATCACTTTCACACGGGTTGCAGTTATTCGTGTTATACGATGGAAAAACCGTTGCATTTTCATTGTATTTTATGCTTCCGGCGTTGACATCTAAGGCACTAACGATTCTCTCTGGTGGAGCAACGCCCTAGGGTGAAGCCTAGGTTGACCGGCACTTAGAAATGACCATAACTTTCACACCGGTTGCTATTATTCGTTTTATGCGATGGAAAAACTGTTGTATTTGTTTTGTATTTTATGCTTCTGGCGTTGACTTCCAAGGCCCTAACAATTGGATGTGGTGGAACAACGCCCTAGAGTGGAGCATAGGTTGCCCGGAACGTAGGAATGACCATCACTTTCACACTGGTTGCAATTACTCCTGTTATACGATGCAAAATCTGTAGTATCTTTATTGTATTTTATGCTTCGGGCGTTGACTTCTTAGGCCGTGACCATTCGATCTGGTGGAGCAACGCCCTAGAGTGAAGCCTAGGTTGCCCGGAACGCAGAAATGACCATTACCTTCACACTGATTGCAATTATTCATTTTATACGGTTGAAAAACTATTGTATTTTTATTGTATTTTATGCTTCGGGCGTTGACTTCTATGGCCCTAACTATTCGATCTGGTGGAGCAACGCCCCAGAGTGAAGCCTAGGTTGCCAGGAACGTAGAAATGACGATAACCTTCACACTGGTTGCAATTATTCGTTTTATACGATGGAAAAACTGTTGTATTTATTTTGTATTTTATGCTTCGGTCGTTGACTTCTAAAGCCCTAACCATTCGATCTGGTGGAGCAACGCCCTAGAGTGAAGCCTAGGTTGCCCGGAACGTAGATATGACCATTACCTTCACACTGGTTGCAGTTATTCCTGTTATACGATGGAAAAACTGTTGTATTTTTATTGTATTATATGCTTCGGGCGATAATTTCTCAGGCCCTAACTATTCGATCTGGTGTAGCAACGCCCTAGAGTGAATCCTAGGTTGCCCGGAACGCAGGAATGACCATTACCTTCACACTGATTGCAATTATTCATTTTATACGGTTGAAAAACTATTGTATTTTAATTGTACTTTATGCTTCGGGCGTCGACTTCTAAGGCCCTAACTATTCGATCTGGTGGAGCAACGCCCTAGAGTCAAGCCTAGGTTGCCCGGAACGTAGAAATGACCACTACTTTCACACTGGATGCAATTATTCCTGTTATACGATGAAAAACTATTGTATTTTTATTGTATTTTATGCTTCTGGCGTTGAATTCTAAGTCCCTAGCTATTCGATCTGGGTGGAGCAATGCTTCAGTGTTAAGTCTCTGATACCCGGAACGTAGAAATGGGCATTACTTTCACACTGGTTGCAATTATTCCTGTTATACGATGGAAAATCTGTTGTATTCATATTGTATTTTATGCTTCTGGCGTTGACTTCTTAGGCCCTAACTATTCGATCTGGTGGGGCAACGTCCTAGAGTCAAGCCTAGGTTTCCAGGAACGTAGAAATGACCGTAACTTTCACACTGGTTGCAATTATTCGTTTTATACGAAGGAAAAACTGTTGTATTTATTTTGTATTTTATGCTTCGGGCGTTGACTTCTAAGGCCCTAGCTTTTCGATCTGGTTGAGCAACGCCCTAGAGCGAAGCATAGGTTGCCCGGAACGCAGAAATGACCATTACTTTCACACTGGTTGCAGTTATTCCTGTTATACGATGGAAATACTGTTGTATTTTTATTGTATTATATGCTTCGGGCGTTGACTTCTCAGGCCCTAACTATTCGATCTGGTGCAGCAACGCCCTAGAGTGAATCCTAGGTTGCCCGGAACGCAGAAATGACCATTACCTTCACATTGGTTGCAGTTATTCCTGTTATACGATGGAAAAACTGTTGTATTTTTATTGTATTATATGCTTCGGGCGTTAACTTCTCAGGCCCTAACTACTCGATCTGGTGCAGCAACGCCCTAGAGTGAATCCCAGGTTGCCCGGAACGCAGAAATGACCATTACCTTCACACTGATTGCAATTATTCATTTTATACGGTTGAAAAACTATTGTATTTTTATTGTATTTTATGCTTCGGGCGTTGACTTCTATGGCCCTAACTATTCGATCTGGTGGAGCAACGCCCCAGAGTGAAGCCTAGGTTGCCAGGAACGTAGAAATGACGATAACCTTCACACTGGTTGCAATTATTCGTTTTATACGATGGAAAAACTGTTGTATTTATTTTGTATTTAATGCTTCGGTCGTTGACTTCTAAAGCCCTAACCATTCGATCTGGTGGAGCAATGCCCTAGAGTGAAGCCTAGCTTGCCCGGAACGTAGATATGACCATTACCTTCACACTGGTTGCAGTTATTCCTGTTATACGATGGAAAAACTGTTGTATTTTTATTGTATTATATGCTTCGGGCGATAATTTCTCAGGCCCTAACTATTCGATCTGGTGTAGCAACGCCCTAGAGTGAATCCTAGGTTGCCCGGAACGCAGAAATGACCATTACCTTCACACTGATTGCAATTATTCATTTTATACGGTTGAAAAACTATTGTATTTTAATTGTACTTTATGCTTCGGGCGTTGACTTCTAAGGCCCTAACTATTCGATCTGGTGGAGCAACGCCCTAGAGTCAAGCCTAGGTTGCCCGGAACGTAGAAATGACCACTACTTTCACACTGGATGCAATTATTCCTGTTATACGATGAAAAACTATTGTATTTTTATTGTATTTTATGCTTCTGGCGTTGAATTCTAAGTCCCTAGCTATTCGATCTGGGTGGAGCAATGCTTCAGTGTTAAGTCTCTGATACCCGGAACGTAGAAATGGGCATTACTTTCACACTGGTTGCAATTATTCCTGTTATACGATGGAAAATCTGTTGTATTCATATTGTATTTTATGCTTCTGGCGTTGACTTCTTAGGCCCTAACTATTCGATCTGGTGGGGCAACGTCCTAGAGTGAAGCCTAGGTTGCCCGGAACGTAGAAATGACAATAATTTTCACACCGGTTGCAATTATTCGTTTTATACGATGGAAATACTGTTGTACTTATATTGTATTTTATGCTTCTGGCGTTGGCTTCTTAGGCCCTTACTATTCGATCTGATGGAACAACGCCCTAGATTAAAGCCTGGGATGCCCGCAGCGTAGAAATGACTATCACTTTCACACTGGTATCAATTATTCCAGTTATACGATGGAAAAACAGTTGTATCTTTATTGTATTTTATGCTTCGTGCGTTGACTTCTAAGGCCCTAACTATTCGATCTGGTGCGGCAACGCCCTAGAGTCAAGCCTAGGTTGCACGGAACGTAGAAATGACCATTACTTTCACACTGTTTGCAATTATTCATATAATAGGATGCAAAAACTGTTGTATTTATATTGTATTTTATGCTTCTGGCGTTGACTTCTTGGGCCCTAGCTATACGATCTGGTGGAGCAACACCACACAGTGAAGCCTAGGTTGCCCGGAACGTAGAAATGACAATCACTTTCACACTGGATGCAATTATTCGTGTTATACGATGGAAAAACCGTTGCATCTTCATTGTATTTTATGCTTCGGGCGTTGACTTCTAACGCCCTAACTATTCGATCTGGTGGAGCAACTCCCTAGAGTGAAGCCTAGGATGGCCGAAACGTAGATATGACCATAACTATCACACCGGTTGCAATTATTCGCTTTGTACGATGGAAAAACTGTTTTATTTGTTTTGTATTTTATGCTTCTGGCGTTAACTTCTAAGGCCCTAACACATCGATGTGGTGGAACAACGCCGTAGAGTGAAGGCTAGGTTGCACGGAACGTAGAAATGACCACCACCTTCACGCTGGTTGCAATTACTCCTGTTATACGATGGAAAAACTGTTGTATCTTTATTGTATTTTATGCTTCGGGCGTTGACTTCTATGGCCCTAACTATACGATCTGGTGGAGCAACGCCCTAGAGTGAAGCCTAGGTTGCCCGGAACGTAGAAATGACCATAACCTTCACACCGGCTGAAATTATTCGTTTTATATAATGGAAAAACTGTTGTATCTTTATTGTATTTCATGCTTCGGGCGATGACTTCTAAGGCCCTAACTATTCGATCTGGTGGAGGAACGCCCTAGAGTGAAGCCTAGGTTGCCCGGAACGTAGAAATGATCACTACTTTCACACTGTTTGCAATTATTCATTTAATACGATGCAAAAACTGTTGTATTTATAATGTATTTTATGCTTCTGACGTTGACTTCTAAGGCCCTAGCTATTCGGTCCGGTGGAGCAACGCCCTAGAGTGAAGCCCAGGTTGCCCGGAACGTAGAAATGACCAGTACCTTCACACTGGTTGTAGTTATTCCTGTTACACTAAGAAAAACTGTTATATTTTTATTGTATTTTATGCTCCTTGCGTTGACTACTAAGGCCGTAGCTATTGGATGTTGTGGAGCAACTCCCAAGAGTGAAGCCCAGCTTGCCCGGAACGTAGAAACGACCATTACTTTCACACTGGATGCAATTATTCCTGTTATACGATGAAAAACTATTGTATTTTTATTGTATTTTATGCTTCTGGCGTTGAATTCTAAGTCTCTAGCTATTCGATCTGGGTGGAGCAATGCTTCAGTGTTAAGTCTCTGATACCCGGAACGTAGAAATGGGCATTACTTTCACACTGGTTGCGATTATTCCTTTTATACGATGGAAAATCTGTTGTATTTATATTGTATTTTATGCTTCTGGCGTTGACTTCTTAGGCCCTAACTATTCGATCTGGTGGGGCAACGTCCTAGAGTGAAGCCTAGGTTGTCCGGAACGTAGAAATGACAATAATTTTCACACCGGTTGCAACTATTCGTTTTATACGATGGAAATACTGTTGTACTTATATTGTATTTTATGCTTCTGGCGTTGGCTTCTTAGGCCCTAGCTATACGATCTGGTGGACCAACACCCTAGAGTGAAGCCTAGGTTGCCCGGAACGTAGAAATGACCATTACTTTCACACTGTTTCCAATTATTCATATTATACGATGCAAAAACTGTTGTATTTATATTGTATTTTATGCTTCTGGCGTTGACTTCTTGGGCCCTAGCTATTCGATCTGGTGGAGCAACACCACACAGTGAAGCCTAGGTTGTCCGGAACGTAGAAATGACTATCACTTTCACACTGGATGCAATTATTCGTGTTATACGATGGAAAAACCGTTGCATTTTCATTGTATTTTATTCTTCGGGCGTTGACTTCTAACGCACTAACTATTCGATCTGGTGGAGCAACTCCCTAGAGTGAAGCCTAGGATGGCCGAAACGTAGATATGACCATAACTTTCACACCGATTGCAATTATTCGCTTTATACGATGGAAAGACAGTTGTATTTATATTGTACTTTATGCTTCTGGCGTTGACTCCGTAGGCCCTAACTATTCGATCTGGTGGAACAACGCCCTAGAGTCAAGCCTAGGTTGCCCGGAACGTGGAAATGACTACCACTTTCACACTGGTTGCAATTATTCCACTTATACCATGGAGAAACTGTTGTATTTATATTGTATTTTATGATTCTGGCGTTGACTACTAAGGCCGTAGCTATTCGATCTGGTAGAGCAACGCCCTAGAGTGAAGACTATGTTGCCCGGAACGTAGAAATGACAATTAGTTTCACACTGGTTGCAACTATTGGTTTTATACGATGGAAAAGCTGTTGTATTTATTTTGTATTTTATGCTCCGGGCGTAGACTTCTAGGGCACCAACTATTCGATCTGGTTGAGGAACACACTAGAGTGAAGCCTAGGTTGCCCGTAACGCAGAAATGACCAGGACCTTCACACTGGTTGTAGTTATTCCTGTTATACGATGGAAAAGCTGTTGTATTTAAATTGTATTTTATGCTCCTGGTGTTGACTTCTTAGGCCCCAACTATTCGATCTGGTGGAGCAACGCCTCAGAGTTATACCTAGGATTCCCGGAACGTAGAAATGGCCATCACTTTCACACTGGTTGCAATTATTCGTTTTATACGATGGAAAAGCTGTTGCATTTATATTGTGTTCTATGCTTCTGGCGTTGACTTCTAAGGTCCTAGCTATTCGATCTGGTGGGGCAACGTCCAAGAGTGAAGCCTATGTTGCCTGGAACGTAGGAGTGACCATTACTTTCACATTGGTTGCAATTATACCTTTTATACGATGGAAAAGCTGTTGTATTTTTATTGTATTTTATGCGTCTGGCGTTGACTTCTATGGCCCTAACTATTGGATATGGTGGAGCAACGCCCCACAGTGAAGCCTAGGTTGCACGCAACGTAGAAATGACCATCACTTTCTCACTGGTTGCAGTTACTCCTGTTATACGATGGAAAAACTGTTGTAATTTTATTTTATTTTATGCTTCTAGCGTTGACTTCTTAGGCCCTAACTATTCGACCTGGGGGAGCAACGCCCTAGAGTGAAGACTAGGTTACCCGGAACGTAGAAATGACCATTACGTTCACACTGTTTCCAATTATTCATTTTATACAATGGAAAGACTGTTGTATTTATATTGTATTCTATGCTTCTGGCGTTGACTTCTAAGGTCCTAGCTATTCGATCTCATGGAGCAACGTCCAAGAGTGAAGCCTATGTTGCCCGGAACGTAGAAATGACCATCACTTTCACACTGGTTGCAATTATTCCAGTTATACGATGGAAAAACTGTTGCAATTTAATTCTATTTTATGCTTCTGGCGTTGTCTTCTAAGGTCCTAGCTATTCGATCTCATGGAGCAACGTCCAAGAGTGAAGCCTATGTTGCCCGGAACGTAGAAATGACCATTACTTTCACACTGGCAGCAATTATTCCTGTTTTACGATGGAAAAACTGTTGTATTTATTTTGTATTTGATGCTCCTGGCTTCGGCTTCTTAGGCCCTAGCTATTGGATCTGGTGGAGCAGCGCCCTAGAGAGATGCCTAGGTTGTCCGAAACGTAGAAATGACAATCACTTTCACACTGGTTGCAATTATTCCAGTTATACGATGGAAAAACTGTTGTAATTTTATTTTATTTTATGCTTCTGGCGCTGACTTCTTAGGCCCTGACTTTTCGATCTGGTGGGGCAACGTCCAAGAGTGAAGCCTATGTTGCCTGGAACGTATAAGTGACCATTACTTTCACAGTGGTTGCAATTATACCTTTTATACGGTGGAAAAGCTGTTGTATTTTTATTGCATTTTATGCGCCTGGCGTTGTTTTCGAAGGCCCTAACTATTCGACCTGGTGGAGCAACGCCCTAGAGTGAAGCATAGGATGCCCGGAACGTAGAAATGACCATTACTTTCACACTGTTTGCAATTATTCATTTTATACAATGGAAAAACTGTTGCATATATATTGTATTTTATGCATCTGGCGTTGACTTCTAAGGCCCTAACAATTCGACGTGGTGGAGCAACGCCCTAGAGCGAAACCTAGGTTGCCCGGAACGTAGAAATGACCATTACTTTCACACTGGTTGCAATTATTCGTTTTATACGATGGAAAATCTGTTGAATTTATATTTTATTTTATGCTTCTGGCGTTGACTTCTATGGCCCTAACTATTGGATCTGGTGGACCAACGCCCCAGAGTGAAGCCTAGGTTGCACGGAACGTAGAAATGACCATCACCTTCTCACTGGTTGCAGTTACTCCTGTTATAAGATGGAAAAACTGTTGTAATTTTATTTTATTTTATGCTTCTAGCATCGACTTCTTAGGCCCTAACTATTCGACCTGGTGGAGTAACGCCCTAGAGTGAAGCCTAGGATACCCGGAACGTAGAAATGACCATTACCTTCACACTGGTTGCAATTATACCTTTTATACGATGGAAAAACTGTTGTGATTTTCTTGTATTTTATGCTTCTGGCGTTGACTCCTATGGCCCTAACTATTCGACGTGGTGGAGCAACTCCCAAGAGCGAAACCTAGGTTCCCCGGAACGTAGATATGACTACTACTTTCACACTGCTTGCAATTATCCCTGTTATACGATCTACAAGCTGCTGGATTTTTATTGTACTTTATGTTTCTGGCGTTGACTTCTTAGGCCCTAACTATTGGATCTGGTGGACCAACGCCCTAGAGTGAAGCATAGGATGCCCGGAGCGTAGAAATGGCCATTACCTTCAGACTGGTTCCAATAATTCGTTTTACACGGTGGAAAAACTGTTGTACTTATATCGTATTTTATGCTTCTGGCGTTGACTCCTATGGCCCTAACTATTCGACGTGGTGGAGCAACGCCCAAGAGCGAAACCTAGGTTGCCCGGAACGTAGATATGACTATTACTTTCACACTGTTTGCAATTATCCCTGTTATGCGATCTACAAGCTGTTGCTTTTTTATTGTATTTTATGCGTCTGGCGTTGTTTTCTAAGGCCCTAACTTATCGACCTGGAGGAACAACGCCCTAGAGTGAAGCCTAGGTTGCCCGGAACGTAGAAATGACCATTACTTTCACACTGTTTGCAAGTATTCATTTTATACAATGGAAAGACTGTTGTATTTATATTGTATTCTATGCTTCTGTAGTTGACTTCTAAGGTCCTAGCTATTCGATCTCTTGGAGCAACGTCCAAGAGTGATGCCTATGTTGCCCGGAACGTAGAAATGACCATTTCTTTCACACTGGTTGCAATTATTCCTGTTTTACGATGGAAAAACCTTTGTATTTATTTTGCATTTGATGCTCCTGGCGTTGGCTTCTTAGGCCCTAACTATTGGATCTAGTGGAGCAACGCCCTAGAGTGATGCCTAGGTAGCCCAGAGCGTTGAAATGACCATCACATTCACACTGGTTGCAATTATTCCTGTTATGCGATGGAAAAACTGTTGTAATTTTGTTGTATTTTATGCGTCTGGCGTTGTTTTCTAAGGCCCTAACTATTCGACCTGGTGGAGCAACGCCCTAGAGTGAAGCCTAGGTTGCCCGGAACGTAGAAATGACCATTACTTTCACACTGTTTGCAATTATTCATTTTATACAATGGAAAGACTGTTGTATTTATATTGTATTCTATGCTTCTGTAGTTGACTTCTAAGGTCCTAGCTATTCGATCTCATGGAGCAACGTCCAAGAGTGCAGCCTATGTTGCCCGGAACGTAGAAATGACCATTTCTTTCAAACTGGTTGCAATTATTCCTGTTTTACGATGGAAAAACTGTTGTATTTCTTTTGTATTTGATGCTCCTGGCGTCGGCTTCTTGGGCCCTAACTATTGGATCTGGTGGAGCAACGCCCTAGAGTGATGCCTAGGTTGCCCGGAACGTAGAAATGACCATCACTTTCACACTGGTTGCAATTGTTCCTGTTATACGATGGAAAAACTGTTGTAATTTTATTTTATTTTATGCTTCTGGCGTTGACTTCTTAGGCCCTAACCTTTCGATCTGGTGGGGCAACGTCCAAGAGTGAAGCCTATGTTACCCGGAACGTAGAAGTGACCATTACTTTCACATTGGTTGCAATTATACCGTTTATACGTTGGAAAAGCTGTTGTATTTTTATTATATTTTATGCTTCTGGCGTTGACTTCTTAGGCCCTAACTTTTCGATCTGGTGGGGCAACGTCCAAGAGTGTAGCCTATGTTGCCCGGAACGTAGAAATGAACATTACTTTCATACTCATTGCAATTATTCCTGTTTTACGATGGAAAAACTCTTGTATTTATTTTGTATTTGATGCTCCTGGCGTCGGCTTCGTGGGCCCTAACTATTGGATCTGGTGGAGCAACGCCCTAGAGTGATGCCTAGGTTGCCCGGAACGTAGAAATGACCATCACCTTCACACTGGTTGCAATTATTCCTGTTATACGATGGAAAAACTGTTGTAGTTTTATTTTATTTTATGCTTCTGGCGTTGACATCTTAGGCCCTAACCTTTCGATCTGGTGGGCCAACGCCCTAGAGTGAAGCCTAGGTTGAACGGAACGCAGAAGTGACCATTACCTTCACACTGATGGCAATTACTCATTTTATACGATGGAAAAACTGTTGTATTTTTATTGTATTTTATGATCCGTGCGTAGACTTCTAAGGCCCTATCTATTCGATTTGGTAGAGCAACACCCTGCAGTGAAGCCTAGGTTGCCTGGAACGTAGAAATGACCATAACTTTCACACTGGATGCAATTATTCGTTTTATACGATGGAAAAACTGTTGTATTTACATTGTATTTTATGCTTCTGGCGTTGACTTCTTAGGCCCTAACTATTCGATCTGGTGGAGCAACGCCCTAGAGTGAAGGCTAGGTTGCCCGGAACGTAGAAGTGACCATCATTTTCACACTGGTTGTAATTACTCCTGTCATGCGATGGAAAAAGTGTTGTACCTTTATTGTGTTTTATGCTTCTGGCGTTGACTTCTTAGGCCCTAGCTATTCGATCTGGTGGACAAACGCCCTAGAGTGAATCCTAGGTTGCACGGAACGTAGAAATGACCATTACTTTCACACTGTTTGCTATTATTCATATTATACGATGCAAAAACTGTTGCATTTTCATTGTATTTTATGCTTCGGGCGTTGACTTCTAAGGCCCTAACTATTCCACCTGGTGGAGCAGCGCCCTAGAGTGAACCCTAGGTTGCCCGGAACGTAGAAATGACCATCACTTTCACACTGGTTACAATTACTCCTGTTATACGATGGAAAAACTGCTGTACCTTTATCGTATTCTATGCTTCGGGCGTTGGCTTCTAAGGCCCTAACACTTCGATCTGGTGGAGCAACGCCCTAGAGCCAAGCCTAGATCGCCCCGAACGTAGATATGGCCACTACTTTCACACTGGATGCAATTATTCGTTTTATACGATGGAAAAACTGTTGTATTTATTCTCTATTTTATGCTTCGGGCGTTCACTTCTAAGGCCCTAACTATTCGATCTGGTGGAGGAACGCCCTAGAGTCAAGCCTAAGTTGCCCGGAACGTAGAAATGACCATAACTTTCACACTGGTTGCAATTATTCGTTTTATACGATGGAAAAACTGTTGAATTTCTTTTGTATTTTATGCTTCTGTTGTAGACTTCTGAGTCCCTAGCTATTCGATCTGGTGGAGCAATGCTCTAGAGTAAAGCCTAGGTTGCCCGGAACGTAGAAATGACCATTACCTTCACACTGATTGCAATTATACATTATATACGGTGGAAAAGCTGTTGTATTTATATTGTATTTTATGCTTCTGGCGTTGGCTTCTTAGGCCCTAACTATTCAATCTGGTGGAACAACTCCCTAGAGTGAAGCCTAGGTTGCCCGGAACGTAGAAATGACCTTTACTTTCACACTGCATGCAAATGTACTTTATATACTATGGGAAAGCTGTTGTATTTATATTGTATTTTATGCTTCTGGCGTTGTCTTCTTAGGCCCTAACTATTCGATCTGGTGGAGCAATGCTCTAGAGTAAAGCCTAGGTTGCGCGGAACGTAGAAATGACCATTACCTTCACACTGCTTGCAATTACAAATTTTATACGATGGAAAAACTGTTATACTTATGTTATATTTTATTCTTCTGGCGTTGAATTCTAAGTCCCTAGCTATTCGAGCTGGTGGAGCCACGCCATAGAGTGAAGCCTAGGTTGCCCGGAACGTAGAAATGACCATAACTTTCGCACTGGATTCAATTATTCGTTTTATGCAATGGAAAAACTGTTCTATTTATTTTGTATTTTATGCTTCGGGCGTTGTCTTCTAAGGCGCTAGCTATTCGATCTAGTGGAGCAACGCCCTACAGTTAAGCCTAGGTTACCCGGAACGTAGAAATGACCTTTACTTTCACACTGTTTGCAAATATACATTATATACGATGGAAAAGCTGTTGTATTTATATTGTATTTTATGCTTCTGGCGTTGAGTTCTAAGTCCCTAACCATACGATCTGGTGGAGCAACGCCCTGCAGTTAAGCCTAGATTGCCCGGAACGTAGAAATGACCTTTACTTTCACACTGTTTGCAAATATACATTATATACGATGGAAAAGCTGTTGTATTTATATTGTATTTTATGCTTCTGGCGTTGTCTTCTTAGGCGCTAACTATTCGATCTGGTGGAGCAATGCTCTAGAGTAAAGCCTAGGTTGCGCGGAACGTAGAAATGACCATTACCTTCACACTGCTTGCAATTACAAATTTTATACGATGGAAAAACTGTTATACTTATGTTATATTTTATTCTTCTGGCGTTGAATTCTAAGTCCCTAGCTATTCGAGCTGGTGGAGCCACGCCATAGAGTGAAGCCTAGGTTGCCCGGAACGTAGAAATGACCATAACTTTCGCACTGGATTCAATTATTCGTTTTATGCAATGGAAAAACTGTTCTATTTATTTTGTATTTTATGCTTCGGGCGTTGTCTTCTAAGGCGCTAGCTATTCGATCTAGTGGAGCAACGCCCTACAGTTAAGCCTAGGTTACCCGGAACGTAGAAATGACCTTTACTTTCACACTGTTTGCAAATATACATTATATACGATGGAAAAGCTGTTGTATTTATATTGTATTTTATGCTTCTGGCGTTGAGTTCTAAGTCCCTAACCATACGATCTGGTGGAGCAACGCCCTGCAGTTAAGCCTAGATTGCCCGGAACGTAGAAATGACCTTTACTTTCACACTGTTTGCAAATATACATTATATACGATGGAAAAGCTGTTGTATTTATATTGTATTTTATGCTTCTGGCGTTGTCTTCTTAGGCGCTAACTATTCGATCTGGTGGAGCAATGCTCTAGAGTAAAGCCTAGGTTGCCCGGAACGTAGAAATGACCATAACTATCAGACTGGTTGCAATTATTCGTTTTATACGATGGAAAAGCTGTTGTATTTCTATTGTATTTTATGCTTCTGGCGTTGACCTGTTAGGCCGTAGCTATTCGAACTGGTGGAGCAACGCCCTAGAGAGATGCCTAGGTTGCCCGGCACGTAGAAATTACCATTACTTCCTCACCGTTTGCAATTATTCATTTTATACATGGAAAAACTGTTGTATTTATATTGTATTTTATGCTTCTGGCATTGACTTCTAAGGCCCTAACTATTCGATGTGTTGGAGCAACGCCCTAGGGTGTAGCCTAGCTTGCCCGGAACGTAGAAATGACCATAGCTTTCATACTGGTTGCAATTATTCGTTTTATACGATCGAAAAACTGTTATACTTATGTTCTATTTTATTCTTCTGGCGTTGAATTCTAAGTCCCTAGCCATTCGATCTGGTGGAGCAACGCCCTAGAGTGAAGCCTAGGTTGCCCGAAACGTAGAAATGACCATCACCTTCACTCTGGTTGCAATCATTCCTGTTATACGATGGAAAAACTGTTGTATATATATTATACTTTATGCTTCTGGCATTGACTTCTAAGGCCCTAACTATTCGATGTGGTGGAGCAACGCCCTAGAGTGAAGCCTAGGTTGCCCGGAACGTAGAAATGACCATAGCTTTCACACTGGTTGCAATTATTCCTGTTATACAAGGGAAAAACTGTTGTATTTACATTGTATTTTATGCTTCTGGCGCTGACTTCTTAGGCCCTAACTATTCGATCTGGTGGAGCGACGCCCTACATTTAAGCCTAGGTTGCCCGGAACGTAGAAATGACCATTACCTTCACACTGCTTGCAATTATACATTTTATACGATGGAAAAACTGTTGTACATATGTTGTATTTTATTCTTCTGGTGATGAATTCTAAGTCCCTAGCTATTCGATCTGGTGGACCAGCGCCCTAGGGTGAAGCCTAGGTTACCCGGAACGTGGAAATGACCAGTACTTTCACACTGGTTGCAAATATACATTATATACGACGGAATAGCTTTTGTATTTATATTGTATTTTATGCTTCTGGCGCTGACTTCTTAGGCCCTAACTATTCGATTTGGTGGAGCGACGCCCTACAGTTAAGCCTAGGTTGCCCGGAACGTAGAAATGACCTTTACTTTCACACTGTTTGCAAATATACATTATATACGATGGAAAAGCTGTTGTATTTATATTGTATTTTATGCTTCTGGCGTTGTCTTCTTAGGGCCTAACTATTCGATCTGGTGGAGCAATGCTCTAGACTAAAGCCTAGGTTGCCCGGAATGTAGAAATGACCATTCACTTCACACTGTTTGCAAATATACATTATATACGATGGAAAAACTGTTGTACATATATCGTATTTTATGCTTCTGGCGTTGACTTCTTAGGCCCTAACTATTCGGTCTGGTGGAGCAACGCCCTAGAGTGAAGCCTAGGTTGCACGGAACGTAGAAATGACCATAGCTTTCACATTGGTTGCAAATATACATTATATACGATGGAATAGCTGTTGTATTTATATTGCATTTTATGCTTCTGGCGTTGTCTTCTTAGGCCCTAACTATTCGATCTGGTGGAGCAATGCTCTAGAGTAAAGCCTAGGTTGCCCGAAACGTAGAAATGACCTTTACTTTCACACTGTTTGCAAGTATACATTTTATACGATGGAAAAACTGTTGTACATATATCGTATTTTATGCTGTTGGCGTTGACTTGTTAGGCCCTAACAATTGGATCTGTTGGAGCAACGCCCTAGGGTGATTCCTAGGTTGCCCGGGACGTAGAACTGACCATAACTTTCAGACTGGTTGCTATTATTCGTTTTATACGATCGAAAAACTGTTGTATTTATATTGTATTTTATGCTTCTGGCGTTGACTTCTTAGGCCCTAACTGTTCGATCTTGTGGAACAACGCCCTAGAATGAGGCCTAGGTTGCCCGGAACGTAGAAATGACCATTACTTTCACACTGGTTGCAGTTATTCATGCTATACGATGGAAAAACTGTTGCATTTTTATTGTATTTACATCTTCTGGCTTTGACTTCTAAGGTCCTAGCTATTCGATCTGATGGAGCAACGCCCTAGAGTGAAGCCTAGCTTGCGCGTGACGTAGAAGTGACCATACCTTTAACACTTGTTGCAATTATTCGTTTTATTCGATGGAAAAACTGTTTTATTTTTACTGTATTTTATGTTTCGGGCGTTGACTTCTAAGGCCACAGCTATTCGATCTGGTGGAGCAACGCCCTAGAGTGAAGCCTAGGTTGCCCGAAACGTAGAAATGACCATCACCTTCACTCTGGTTGCAATCATTCCTGTTATACGATGGAAAAACTGTTGTATATATATTATACTTTATGCTTCTGGCATTGACTTCTAAGGCCCTAGCTATTCGATGTGGTGGAGCAACGCCCTAGAGTGAAGCCTAGGTTGCCCGGAACGTAGAAATGACCATAGCTTTCACACTGGTTGCAATTATTCCTGTTATACAAGGGAAAAACTGTTGTATTTACATTGTATTTTATGCTTCTGGCGCTGACTTCTTAGGCCCTAACTATTCGATCTGGTGGAGCGACGCCCTACATTTAAGCCTAGGTTGCGCGGAACGTAGAAATGACCATTACCTTCACACTGCTTGCAATTATACATTTTATACGATGGAAAAACTGTTGTACATATGTTGTATTTTATTCTTCTGGTGATGAATTCTAAGTCCCTAGCTATTCGATCTGGTGGACCAGCGCCCTAGGGTGAAGCCTAGGTTACCCGGAACGTGGAAATGACCAGTACTTTCACACTGGTTGCAAATATACATTATATACGATGGAAAAACTGTTGTATTTATATTGTATTTTATGCTTCTGGCGTTGTCTTCTGAGGGTCTAACTATTCGATCTGGTGGAGCAATGCTCTAGAGTAAAGCCTAGGTTGCCCGGAATGTAGAAATGACCATTACCCTCACACTGTTTGCAAATATACATTATATACGATGGAAAAGCTGTTGTATTTATATTGTGTTTTATGTTTCTGGCGTTGACTTCTTAGGCCCTAACTATTCGACCTGGTGGAACAACTCGCTAGAGTGAAGCCTAGGTTGCCCGGAACGTAGAAATGACATTTAATTTCACACTGTTTGCAAGTATACATTATATACGGTGGAAAAGCTGTTGTATTTATATTGTATTTTATGCTTCTGGCGTTGTCTTCTTAGGCACTATCTATTCGATAGGGTGGAGCAATGCTCTAGAGTAAAGCCTAGGTTGCCCGGAACGTAGAAATGACCATAGCTTTCATACTGGTTGCAATTATTCGTTTTATACGATGGAAAAACTTTGTATTTATTTTGTATTTGGTGCTCCCGGCGTTGACTTCTTAGGCCCTAACTATTGGATCTGTTGGAGCAACGCCCTAGGGTGATGCCTAGGTTGCCCGGGACGTAGAAGTGACCATAACTTTCACACTGGTTGCTATTATTCGTTTTATACGATGGTAAAACTGTTGTATTTATATTGTATTTTATGCTTCTGGCGTTGACTTCTTATGCACCAGCTATTCGATCTGGTGGAGCAACGCCCTAGTGTGAAGCCTAGGTTGCCCGGAACGTAGAAATGACCATCACCTTCACTCTGGTTGTAATCATTCCTGTTATACGATGGAAAAACTGTTGTATATATATTATACTTTATGCTTCTGGCATTGACTTCTTAGGCTCTAACTATTCGACCTGGTGGAACAACTCCCTAGAGTGAAGCCTAGGTTGCCCGGAACGTAGAAATGACCTTTAATTTCACACTGTTTGCAAGTACACATTATATACGGTGGAAAAGCTGTTATATTTATATTGTATTTTATGCTTCTGGCGTTGTCTTCTTAGGCACTACCTATTCGATCTGGTGGAGCAATGCTCTAGAGTCAAGCCTAGGTTGCCCGGAACGTAGAAATGACCATAACTATCAGACTGGTTGCAATTATCCGTTTTATAGGATGGAAAGACTGTTTTATTTATATTGTATTTAATAGCTATGGCGTTGCCTTCTAGGGCCCTAGCTATTCGATGTGGTTGAGCAACGCCCTAGAGTGAAGCCTAGGTTGCCCGGAACGTAGAAATGACCATAGCTTTCACACTGGTTGCAATTATTCCTGTTATACAAAGGAAAAACTGTTGTATTTACATTGTATTTTATGCTTCTGGCGCTGACTTCTTAGGCCCTAACTATTCGATCTGGTGGAGCGACGCCCTACAGTTAAGCCTAGGTTGCCCGGAACGTAGAAATGACCTTTACTTTCACACTGTTTGCAAATATACATTATATGGGATCGAAAACCTGTTGTATTTATATTGTATTTTATGCTTCTGGCGTTGTCTTCTTAGGCACTATCTATTCGATCTGGTGGAGCAATGCTCTAGAGTAAAGCCTAGGTTGCCCGGAACGTAGAAATGACCATAACTATCAGACTGGTTGCAATAATTCGTTTTATAGGATGGAAAGACTGTTGTATTTATATTGTATTTAATAGTTATAGCGGTGTCTTCTAGGGCCGTAGCTATTCGATGTGTTTGAGCAACGCCCTAGAGTGAAGCCTAGGTTGCCCGGAACGTAAAAATGACCATAACATTCATACTGGTTGCAATTTTTCGTTTTATACGATGGAAAAACTGTTGCATTTTTATTTTATTTTATGCTTCTGGCGTTGACTTCTAAGTCCCTAGCTATTCGATCTGGTGGAGCAACGCCCTAGAGTGAAGCCTAGGTTGCCCTTAACGTAGAAATGACCAGCACCTTCACTCTGGTTGCAATCATTCCTGTTATACGATGGACAAACTGTTGTATATATATTATACTTTATGCTTCAGGCGTTGACTTCTAAGGCCGTAGCTATTCGACGTGGTGGAGCAACGCCCTAGAGTGAAGCCTAGGTTGCCCGGAACGTAGAAATGACCTTTAATTTCACACTGTTTGCAAGTATACATTATATACGGTGGAAAAGCTGTTGTATTTATATTGTATTTTATGCTTCTGGCGTTGTCTTCTTGGCACTATCAATTCGATCTGGTGGAGCAATGCTCTAGAGTAAAGCCTAGGTTGCCCGGAACGTAGAAATGACCATAACTATCAGACTGGTTGCAATTATTCGTTTTATAGGATGGAAAGACTGTTGTATTTATATTGTATTTAATAGTTATGGCGTTGTCTTCTAGGGCCGTAGCTATTCGATGTGGTTGAGCAACGTCCTAGAGTGAAGCCTAGGTTCCCCGGAACGTAGAAATGGCCATAGCTTTCATACTGGTTGCAATTATTCGTTTTATACGATGGAAAAACTGTTGTATTTATTTTGTATTTGGTGCTCCTGGCGTTGACTTCTTAGGCCCTAACATTTGGATCTGTTGGAGCAACGCCCTAGGGTGATTCCTAGGTTGCCCGGCACGTAGAAATGACCATAACTTTCAGACTGGTTGCTATTATTCGTTTTATACGATGGAAGAACTGTTGTATTTATATTGTATTTTATGCTTCTGGCGTTGACTTCTTAGGCCCTAACTGTTCGATCTGGTGGAACAACGCCCTAGAATGAGGCCTAGGTTGCCCGGAACGTAGAAATGACCATTACTTTCACACTGGTTGCAGTTATTCATGCTATACGATGGAAAAACTGTTGCATTTTTGTTGTATTTTTATCTTCTGGCTTTGACTTCTAAGGTCCTAGAAATTCGATCTGATAGAGGAACGCCCTAGAGTGAAGCCTAGCTTGCGCGTGACGTAGAAGTGACCATACCTTTAACACTTGTTGCAATTATTCGTTTTATTCGATGGAAAAACTGTTTTATTTTTACTGTATTTTATGTTTCGGGCGTTGACTTCTAAGGCCCCAGCTATTCGATCTGGTGGAGCAACGCCCTAGAGTGAAGCATAGGTTGCCCGAAACGTAGAAATGACCATTACTTTCACACTGGTTGCAATTATTCATGCTATACGATTGAAAAACTGTTTTATTTTTATTGTATTTTATGCTTCTGGCGTTGACTTCTAAGGTCCTAGCTATTCGATCTCGTGGGGCAACGTTCAAGAGTGAAGCCTGTGTTGGCCGAAACGTAGAAAAGACCATTACTTCCACACTGGTTGCAATCATTCTTTTTATACTATGGAAAAACTGCTGTACTTTTACTTTATTTTATGCTTCTGGCGTTGACTTCTCAGGCCCTAACTATTCGATGTGTGGAGCAACGCCCTAGAGTGAAGCCTAGGTTGCCCGGAACGTAGAAATGACCATAGCTTTCACACTGGTTGCAATTATTCCTGTTATACAAGCGAAAAACTGTTGTATTTACATTGTATTTTATGCTTCTGGCGCTGACTTCTTAGGCCCTAACTATTCGATCTGCTGGAGCGACGCCGTACATTTAAGCCTAGGTTGCCCGGAACGTAGAAATGACCTTTACTTTCACACTGTTTGCAAATATACATTATATACGATGGAAAAGCTGTTGTATTTATATTGTGTTTTATGTTTCTGGCGTTGACTTCTTAGGCCCTAACTATTCGACCTGGTGGACCAACGCCCTAGAGTGAAGCCTAAGATGCCCGGAACGTGGAAATGACCATCACTTTCACACTGGTTGCAAGTATTCCCCTTATACGATGGAAAAACTGTTGTATTTTTATTGTATTTTATGTTTCGGGCGTTGACTTCTAAGGCCCTAACTATTGGATCTGGTGGAGCAACGCCCTAGGGTGAAGCCGAGGTTCGCCAGAACGTAGAAATGGCCATAACTTTCATACTGGTTGCAATTATTCCCGTTATACGATGGAAAAACTGTTGTATTTTGATTGTATTTTATGTTTCGTTCGTTGACTTATAAGGCCCTAGCTATTCGATCTCGTGGAGCAACGGCCTAGACTGAAGCCTAGGCTGCACGGAATGTAGAAGTGACCATAACCTTCACACTGCTTGCACTTACTCGTTTTATACAATGGAAAACTGTTGTATTAATTTTGTATTTTATGCTTCCGGCGTTGTCTTGTAAGGCCCTGACTATTCGATCTTGTGGAGCAACGCCCTAGGGTGAAGCCGAGGTTGGCCGGAACGTAGAAATGACCATAACTTTTATACTGGTTGCAATTATTCGTTCTATACGATGGAAAAACTGTTTTATTTTCACTGTATTTTATGTTTCGGGCGCTGACTTCTAAGGTCTTAGCTATACGATCTGGTGGGGCAACATCCAAGAGAGAAGCCTATGTTTCCCGGAACGTAGAGTAGACCATAACTTTCACACTGGTTGCAATTATTTGTTTTGTACAATGGAAAAACTGTTGTATTTATATTGTATTTTATGCTTCTGGCGTTGACTTCTAAGGCCCTAGCTACTCGATCGGGTGGAGCAACGCCCTAGAGTGAAGGCTAGGTTTCCCGGAACGTAGAAATGACCATAACCTTCACACAGGCTGCAATTATTCCTGAAATACGATGGAAAAACTGTTTTATTTTTACTGTATTTTATGTTTCGGGCGTTGACTTCTAAGGCCCTAGCTATTCGATCTGGTGGAACAACGCCCTAGAGTGAAGCCTAGGTTGCCGGAACGTAGAAATGATCATTACTTCCACACTGTTTGCAATTATTCATTTTATACAATGGAAAGCTGTTCTATTCATATTGCTTTTCATGCTTCTGGCGTTGACTTCTAAGGCCCTAACTATTCGATCTGGTGGAGCAACGCCCTAGAGTGAAGCCTAGGTTGCCCGGAACGCAGAAATGACCGTTACTTTCACACCGGTTGCAGTTATTCATGCTATACGATGGAAAAACTGTTGTAATTTTATTTTATTTTATGCTTCTAGCGTTGACTTCTAATGCCCTAGCTATTCGATCTGGAGGAGCAATGCCCTAGGGTGAAGCCTAGGTTGCCCGGAACGTAGAAATGACCATTACTTTCACACTGGTTGCTGTTATACGTTTTATACGATGGAAAAACTGTTGCATATATTTTGTAGTTGATGCTTCTGGCGTTGACCTATATGGCCCTACCTATTCGATCTGGTGGAGCAACGCCCTAGAGTCAAGCCTAGGTTGCCCGGAACGTAGAAATGACCATAACTTTCACACTGGTTGCAATTGTTCGTTTTATACAATGGAAAGGCTGTTGTATTTATTTTCTATTTTATGCTTCTGGCTTTGACTTCTAAGGCCCTAACTCATCGATCTGGTGGAGCAATGCCTCAGAGTTAAGTCTAGGATTACCGGAACGTAGAAATGGCCATTACGTTCACACTGACTGCAATTATTCCTGTTATACGATTGAAAAGCTGTCGTATTTATATTGTATTTTATGCTTCAGGCGTTGACTTCTAAGGCCGTAGCTATTCGATGTAGTGGAGCAACGCCCTAGATTGAAGCCTAGTTTCCCGGAAGGTGGAAATGACAATTACTTTCACACTGTTTGCAATTATTCATTTTATACAATGGAAAAACTGTTGTATTTATATTGTATTTTATGCTTCTGGCGTTGACTTCTAAGCCCCTAGCTATTGGATGTGTTGGAGCAACGCCCTAGAGCGAAACCCAGGTTGCCCATAACGTAGAAATGACCTTTACTTTTACACTGGTTGCATATATTTCTGTTATACGATGTACAAACTGTTGGATTTTTATTGTACTTTACGCTTCCGTCGTCGACTTCTAAGGACCTATGTATTCGATCTGGTGGAGCAATGCCTCAGAGTTAAGTCTAGGATACCCGGAGCGTTGAAATGGCCATTACGTTCACACTGGTTGCAATTATTCGTTTTATACTATGGAAAAACTGTTCTATTTATTTTGTATTTTATGCTTCGGGCGTTGACTTCTAAGGCCCTAACTATTCGATCTGGTGGAGCCACGACCTAGAGTGAAGCCTAGGTTGCCCGGAACGTAGAAATGACCATTACTTTCACACT
Organism: Calliopsis andreniformis; assembly: GCF_051401765.1. Classification (NCBI taxonomy): domain Eukaryota; kingdom Metazoa; phylum Arthropoda; class Insecta; order Hymenoptera; family Andrenidae; genus Calliopsis; species Calliopsis andreniformis. The sequence goes on from NW_027480422.1 coordinate 24,450,674, forward strand.
GCTTGATATTATTCATTTTATACGATGGAAAATCTGTTGTACTTATGTTGTATTTTATTCTTCTGGCGTTGAATTCTAAGTCCCTAGCTATTCGATCTGGAGGAGCAATGCCTTAGGGTGAAGCCTAGGTTGCCCGAAACGTAGAAATGACCATTACTTTCACACTGGTTGCTGTTATACGTTTTATAGGATGGAAAAACTGTTGTATTTATTTTGTACTTGATGCTTCTGGCGTTGACTTCTTAGGCCCTAACTATTCGATCTGGTGGAACAACGCCCTAGAGTGAAGCCTATGTTGCACGGAACGTAGAAATGACCATCACTTTCACACTAGTTGCATTTATTCCTGTTGTGCGGTGGAAAAACTGTTGTATCTTTATTGTATTTTATGCTTCGGGCGTTGACCTCTATGGCCCTACCTATTCGATCTGGTGGAGCAACGCCCTAGAGTCAGGCCTAGGTTGCCCGGAACGTAGAAATGACCATAACTTTCACACAGGTTGCAATTGTTCGTTTTATACGATGGAAAGGCTGTTGTATTTATTTTGTATTTTAAGCTTCTGGCTTTGACTTCTAAGGACCTAACTCATCGATCTGGTTGAGCAATGCCTCAGAGTTAAGTCTAGGATTACCGGAACGTAGAAATGGTCATTACGTTCACACTGGCTGCAATTATTCCTGTTATACGATTGAAAAGCTGTCGTATTTATATTGTATTTTATGCTTCAGGCGTTGACTTCTAAGGCCGTAGCTATTCGATGTAGTGGAGCAACGCCCTAGAGTGAAGCCTAGTTTCCCGGAAGGTGGAAATGACAATTACTTTCACGCAGTTTGCAATTATTCATTTCATACAATGGAAAAACTGTTGTATTTATATTGTATTTTATGCTTCTGGCGTTGACTTCTGAGCCCCTAGCTATTGGATGTGGTGGAGCAACGCCCCAGAGCGAAACCTAGGTTGCCCGGATCGTAGAAATGTCCTTTACTTTCACACTGGTTGAAATTATTCACTGTATACGATGGAAAAGCTGTTGTATTTTTATTGTACTTTATGCTTCTGGCGTTGACTTCTTAGGCCCTAGCTATTCGATCTGGTGGACCGACGCCCTAGAGTGATGTATAGGTTGCCCGGAACGGAGAAATGACAATAACTTTCACAATGATTGCAATTATTGCTTTTATACGATGGAATAACTGTTGTATTTTTCTTGTATTTTACATATTGTATTTTCCATCGTATGACTGGAATAATTGCAACCAGTGTGAAAGTTATGGTCATTTCTACGTTCCGGGCAACGTAGACTTCACTCTAGGCCGTTAGTCCACCAGATCGAGTGACTAGGGCCTTAGATGTCAACGCCAGAAGCTTAAAATACAATAAAAATACAACAGTTTTTACTTCCTATAAAAGGAATAATTGCAACCAGAGTGAAAGTAACAGACATTTCTACGTTCCGGGCAGGCTAGTCTTCACTCTAGGGCGTTGCTTCGCCAAATGGATGAGTATGAGCATTAGAAATTAACGCCAGAAACATAAACTACAAAATAAATACACCAGTTTTTCTATCGTATAAAAGGTATAATTGCAACCAGTTTGAAAGTTATGGCCATTTCTACGTTCCGGGCAACCTAGGTTTTGCTCTAGGGCGTTGCTCCACCACATCGAATAGTTAGGGCCTTAGAAGTCAACGCCTGAAACATAAAATACAATAAAAATACAACATTTTGTTCATCGTATAACAGGGATAATTGCAACCAGTGTGAAAGATATGGTCATTTCTACGTTTCGGGCAACCTGGGCTACAATCTAGGGCGTTGGCCCACCACATCCAATACATAGGGCCTAAGGAGTCAACGCTAGAAGCACCAAATACAATATAAATACAACAGTTTTTCCATCGTATATAACGAATAATTGCAACCAGTGTGAAAGTAATGGTCATTTCTACGTTCCGGGCAACCTAGGCTTCACTCTAGGGCGTTGTTCCACCAGATCGAATAGTGAGCGCCTAGGAAGTCAACGTCTGAATCATAAAATACGATATATGTACAATAGTTTTTCCGTCGTATAAAACGAATAATTGCAACCAGTGCGAAAGTAATGGCCATTTCTACGTTCCGGGCAACCTGGGCTTCACTCCAGGGCGTTACTCCACCAGGTCGAATAGCTAGGGCCTTAGAAGTCAACGCCCGAAACTTAAAATACAATACGAATTCAAAAGTTTTTCCATCGTATAACGGGAATGATTGCAACAAATGTGAACGTGATGGTCATTTCCACGTTTCGGGCAACCTAGGCTTCACCCTAGGGCGTTGGTCCACCAGATCCAATAGTTAGGGCCTAAGAAGTCAACGGCAGAAGCATAAAATACAATATAAATACAACTGTTTTTCCATCGTATAAAATGAATAATTGCAACCAGTTTGAAAGTTATGGCCATTTCTACGTTCCGGGCAACCTAGGCTTCACCCTAGGGCGTTGCTCCACCAGATCCAATTCTTAGGGCATTAGAAGTTAACGCCCGAAGCATAAAATACAATAAAGATACAACAGCTTTTCCATCGTATAACAGGAATAATTGCAACCAGATTCAAGGTGATGGTCATTTCTACGTTCCTGGCAGCCTAGGCTTCACCCTAGGGCGTTGCACCACCAGATCGAACAGCTAGGGCCTTAGAAGTCAACTCCAGAAACATAAAATAAAATAAAAATACAGCAGTTATTCCAACGTATAACAGGAATAATTACAACCAGTGTGAAAGTAATGGGCATTTCTACGTTCCGCGCAACCTAGACTTCACTGTCGGGCGTTGCTCCAACAGGTCGAATAGTTTGGGCCTTAGAAAACAACTCCAGACGCATAAAATACAATAAAAATACATCAGTTTTACCATCGTATAACAGGAATAATTGCAACCAGTGTGAAAGATATGGTCATTTCTACGTTCCGGGCGACCTTGGCTTCACTCTGGGGCGTTGGTCCAGCAAATCGAATAGTTAGGGCCTCAGAAGTCAACGCCAGAAGCATAAAATACGATATAAGTACAACAGTTTTTCCTGGTTGCCCGGAACGTAGAAATGACCATAACTTTCAGACTGGTGAAATTAATGGTCATTTCTACGTTCCGGGCAACCAAGGCTTCACTCTAGGGCGTTGCTCCACCAGATCGAATAGTTAGGGCCTAAGAAGTCAACGCCAGAAGCATAAAATACCATAAAAATACAACAGTATTTCCATCGTATAAAAAGAATAATTGCAACCAGTGTGAAAGTAATGGTCATTTCTACGTTTCGGGCAACCTAGGCTCCACTCTAGGGCGTTGCTCCACCAAATCGAATAGCTAGGGCCTTAGAAGTCAACGCCCGAAGCATAAAATACAATAAAAATACTACAGTTTTTCCATCGTATAACAGGAATAATTGCAACCAGAGTGAAGGTGATGGTCATTTCTACATTCCGGGCGACCTTGGCTTCACTCTGGGGCGTTGGTCCAGCAAATCGAATAGTTAGGGCCTAAGAAGTCAACGCCAGAAGCATAAAATACAAAACAAATACAGTAGTTTTTCCATCGTATAAAACGAATAACTGCACGAGTGTGAAAGGTATGGTCATTTCAACGTTCCGGGCAACCTAGGTTTCACTCTAGGTCGCTGCTCCACCAGATCGAATAGTTAGGGCCTACGAAGCCAACGCCAGAAGCATAAAATACAATTAAAATACAACAGTTTTTCCATCGCGTAACAGGAGTAATTGCAACCAGTGTGAAAGTGATGGTCATTCCTACGTTCCGGGCAACCTGGGCTTCATTCTAGGGCGTTATTCCACCACATCTAATAGCTACGGCCTTAGAAAACTACGCCGGAAGCATAAAATACAATATAAATGCAACACATTTTCCATCGTATAACAGGAATAACTGCAACCAGTGTGAAAGTACTGGTCATTTCTACGTTACGGGTAACATAGGCGTCACTCTAAGGCGTTGCTCCACCAGATCGAATAGCGAGGGACTTAGAATTCAACGCCAGAAGAATAAAATACAAAAAAGTACTACAGTTTTTCCATCGTATAACAGGAATAATTGCAACCAGAGTGAAAGTGATGGTCATTTCTACGTTTCGGGCAACCTAGGCTCCACTCTAGGGCGTTAGTCCGCCAAATCGAATAGCTAGGGCCTTAGAAGTCAACGCCCGAAGCATAAAATACAATAAAAATACTACAGTTTTTCCATCGTATAACAGGAATAATTGCAACCAGAGTGAAAGTGATGGTCATTTCTATATTCCGGGCGACCTAGGCTCCACTCTCGGGCGTTGGTCCAGGAAATCGAATAGTTAGGGCTTAAGAAGTCAACGCCAGAAGCTTAAAATACAATAAAAATACAACAGTCTTTCCATCGTATAACAGGAATAATTGCAACCAGTGTGGAAGTAATGGTCATTTCTACGTTCCGGGCAACCTAGGCATTACTCTAGGGCGTTGCTCCACCAGATCGAATAGCTAGGGACTTAGAATTCAACGCTAGAAGAATAAAATACAATAAAAATACTACAGTTTTTCCATCGTATAACAGGAATAATTGCAACCAGAGTGAAAGTGATGGTCATTTCTACATTCCGGGCGACCTAGGCTTCACTCTGGGGCGTGGGTCCAGGAAATCGAATAGTTAGGGCTTAAGAAGTCAACGCCAGAAGCATAAATTACAATAAAAATACAACAGTCTTTCCATCGTATAACAGGAATAACTGCAACCAGTGTGAAGGTAATTGTCTTTTCTATGTTCCGGGCGACCTAGGCTTTACTCTAGGGCGGTGCTCCACCATATCAAATAGTTTGGACCTACGAACTCAACGCCAGAAGCATAAAATACAATATAAATATTACAGGTTTTCCACCATATATAATGTATATTTGCAAACAGTGTGAAAGTAATGGTCATTTCTACGTTCCGGGCAACCTTCTAGTCACTCTAGGGCGTTGCTCCACGAGATCGAATGGTTAGGGACTTAGAATTCAGCGCCAGAAGCATAAAATACAATAAAAATGCAACAGTTTTTCCATCGTATAACAGGACAACTGCAACCAGTGTGAAAGTACTTTCATTTCTACGTTTCGGGCAACCTGGGCTTCATTCTAGGGCGTTATTCCACCACATCTAGTAGCTACGGCCTTAGAAGACAACGCCGGAAGCATAAAATACAATATAAATACAACAGCTTTTCCGTCGTATAAAATGAATAATTGCAAACAGTGTGAATGTAATGCTCATTTCTACATTCCGGGCAACCAGGGCTTCACTCTAGGGCGTTGCTCTACCAGGTCGAATAGTTAGGGCCTAAGAAGTCAACGCCAGAAGCATAAAATACAATAAAAATACAACAGCCTTTCCATCGTATAATAGGAATAATTGCAACCAGTGTGAAGGTAATGGTCTTTTCAATGTTCCGGGCAACTAGGCTTCACTCTAGGGCGGTGATCCGCCAGATCAAATAGTTAGGGCCTAAGACGTCAACGCCAGAAGCATAAAATACAATATAAATACAACAGCTTTTCCGTCGTATAAAATGAATAATTGCAAACAGTGTGAATGTAATGCTCATTTCTACATTCCGGGCAACCTAGGCTTCACTCTAGGGCGTTGCTCCACGAGATCGAATAGTTAGGGCCTTAGAACTCAACGCTAGAAGAATAAAATACAATAAAAATACTACAGTTTTTCCATCGTATAACAGGAATAACTGCAACCAGTGTGAAAGTACTGGTCATTTCTACGTTACGGGTAACCTCGGCGTCACTCTAAGGCATTGCTCCACCAGATCGAATAGCTAGGGACTTAGAATTCAACGCCAGAAGAATAAAATACAATAGAAATACAACAGTCTTTCCATCGTATGACAGGAATAATTGCAACCAGAGTGAAAGTGATGGTCATTTCTACATTCCGGGCGACCTAGGCTTCACTCTGGGGCGTTGGTCCAGGAAATCGAATAGTTAGGGCTTAAGAAGTCAACGCCAGAAGCATAAAGTACAATAAAAATACTACAGTTTTTCCATCGTATAACAAGAATAATTGCAACCAGTGTGAATGTGATGGTCATTTCTACGTTCCGGGCGACCTAGGCTTCACTCTAGGGCGTTGTTCCGCCAGTACGAATTGTTAGGGCCTTAGAAGTCAACGCGAGAAGCGTAAAATACAAAACAAATGCAACAGTTTTTCCATCGTATAAAACGAATAATTGCAACCGATGTGAAAATTATGGTCATTTCTACGTTCCGTGCAAACTAGGCTCCACGCTAGGGCGTTGCTCCAACAAATCGAATAGCTAGGGCCTTAGAAGTCAACGCCCGAAGCATAAAATACAGTAAAAATACTACAGTTTTTCCATCTTATAACAGGAATAATTGCAACCAGTGTGAAAGTGATGGTCATTTATACATTCCGAGCGACCTAGGCTTCATGCTGGGGCGTTATTCCACCACATCTAATATCTACGGCCTTAGAAGACTACGCCGGAAGCATAAAATACAATATAAATACAGCAGCTTTTCCGTCGTATAAAATGGATAATTGCAATCAGTGTGAAAGGAATGTATCATTTCTACGTTCCGAGCAACCTAGGCATTACTCAAGGGCGTTGCTCCACCAGATCGTATAGTTTGGGCCTAAGAAGCCAACGCCAGAAGCATAAAATAAAATTAAAATACAACAGTTTTTCCATCGTATAACAGGAATAATTGCAACAAGTGTGAAGGTAATGGTCATTTCTATGTTCCGGGCAACCTAGGCATTACTCAAGGGCGATGCTTCACCAGATTGAATAGATAGAGCCTAAGAAGTCACCGCGAGAAGCATAAATTACAATAAAAATAATACAGTTTTTCCATCTTATAACAGGAATAATTGCAACCAGAGTGAAAGTGATGGTCATTTCTACATTCCGGGCGACCTAGGCTTCACTCTGGGGCGTTGGTCCAGCAAATCGAATGGTTAGGGCCTAAGAAGTCAACGCCAGAAGCATAAAATACAAAACAAATACAGTAGTTTTTCCATCGTATAAAACGAATAACTGCACGAGTGTGAAAGGTATGGTCATTTCAACGTTCCGGGCAACCTAGGTTTCACTCTAGGTCGCTGCTCCACCAGATCGAATAGTTAGGGCCTACGAAGCCAACGCCAGAAGCATAAAATACAATTAAAATACAACAGTTTTTCCATCGCGTAACAGGAGTAATTGCAACCAGTGTGAAAGTGATGGTCATTCCTACGTTCCGGGCAACCTGGGCTTCATTCTAGGGCGTTATTCCACCACATCTAATAGCTACGGCCTTAGAAAACTACGCCGGAAGCATAAAATACAATATAAATACAACAGCTTTTCCGTCGTATAAAATGAATAATTGCAAACAGTGTGAATGTAATGCTCATTTCTACATTCCGGTTAACCTAGGCTTCACTCTCGGGCGTTGCTCCACGAGATCGAATAGTTAGGGTCTTAGAACTCAACGCCAGAAGAATAAAATACAATAAAAATACTACAGTTTTTCCATCGTATAACAGGAATAACTGCAACCAGTGTGAAAGTACTGGTCATTTCTACATTCCGGGCGACCTAGGCTTCACTCTGGGGCGTTGGTCCAGGAAATCGAATAGTTAGGGCTTAAGAAGTCAACGCCAGAAGCATAAATTACAATAAAAATACAACAGTCTTTCCATCGTATAACAGGAATAATTGCAACCAGTGTGAAGGTAATTGTCTTTTCTATGTTCCGGGCAACCTAGGCTTTACTCTAGGGCGGTGCTCCACCATATCAAATAGTTTGGGCCTACGAACTCAACGCCAGAAGCATAAAATACAATATAAATATTACAGGTTTTCCACCGTATATAATGTATATTTGGAAACAGTGTGAAAGTAATGGTCATTTCTACGTTCCGGGCAACCTTCTAGTCACTCTAGGGCGTTGCTCCACGAGATCGAATGGTTAGGGACTTAGAATTCAGCGCCAGAAGCATAAAATACAATAAAAATGCAACAGTTTTTCCATCGTATAACAGGACAACTGCAACCAGTGTGAAAGTACTTTCATTTCTACGTTTCGGGCAACCTGGGCTTCATTCTAGGGCGTTATTCCACCACATATAGTAGCTACGGCCTTAGAAGTCAACGCCGGAAGCATAAAATACAATATAAATCCAACAGTTTTTCCATCGTATAACAGGAATAATTGCAACCACTGTGAAGGTAATGGTCTTTTCTATGTTCCGGGCAACTAGGCTTCACTCTAGGGCGGTGATCCGCCAGATCAAATAGTTAGGGCCTAAGACGTCAACGCCAGAAGCATAAAACACAATATAAATATAACAGCTTTTCCATCGTATATACTATATATTTGCAAACAGTGTGAAAGTAGTGGTCATTTCTACGTTCCGGGCAACCTAGGCTTCACTTTAGGGCGCTGCTCCACCTGATCGAATAGCTAGGGACTTAGATTTCAACGCCAGAAGAATAAAATACTACATAAGTAAAACAGTTTTTCCATCCTATAAAATGAATAATTGCAAACAGTGTGAAAGTGATGGTCATTCCTACGTTCCGGGCAACCTGGGCTTCATTCTAGGGCGTTATTCCACCACATCTAGTAGCTACGGCCTTAGAAGTCAACGCTGGAAGCATAAAATACAATAAAGATACAACAGTCCTTCCATCGTATAACAGGAATAATTGCAACCAGTGTGAAGGTAATGGTCTTTTCTATGTTCCGGGGAACCTAGGCATTACTCTAGGGCGGTGCTCCACCATATCAAATAGTTTGGGCCTACGAAGTCAACGCCAGAAGCATAAAATACAATATAAATATTTCAGGTTTTCCACCGTATATAATGTATATTTGCAAACAGTGTGAAAGTAATGGTCATTTCTACGTTCCGGGCAACCTACTAGTCACTCTAGGGCGTTGCTCCACGAGATCGAATGGTTAGGGACTTAGAATTCAACGCCAGAAGCATAAAATACAATAAAAATGCAACAGTTTTTCCATCGTATAATAGGAATAACTGCAACCAGTGTGAAAGTACTTTCATTTCTACGTTTCGGCCAACCTAGGCTCCACTCTAGGGCGTTGCTCCACCAAATCGAATAGCCAGGGCCTTAGAAGTCAACGCCCGAAGCATAAAAAACAATAAAAATACAACGGTTTTTCCATCGTATAACAGGAATAATTGCAACCAGAGTGAAAGTTATGGTCATTTCTACGTTCCGGACAACCAGGGCTTCACTCTAGGGCGTTGCTCTACCAGGTCGAATAGTTAGGGCCTAAGAAGTCAACGCCAGAAGCATAAAATACAATAAAAATACAACAGCCTTTCCATCGTATAACAGGAATAATTGCAACCAGTGTGAAGGTAATGGTCTTTTCAATGTTCCGGGCAACTAGGCTTCACTCTAGGGCGTTACTGCGCCAGATCGAATAGTTAGGGCCTAAGAAGTAAACACCAGAAGCATAAAGTACAATAAAAATACTACAGTTTTTCCATCGTATAACAAGAATAATTGCAACCAGTGTGAAAGTGATGGTCATTTCTACGTTCCGGGCGACCTAGGCTTCACTCTAGGTCGTTGTTCCGCCAGTACGAATTGTTAGGGCCTAAGAAGTCAACGCGACAAGCATAAAATACAATAAAAATACAACAGTTCTTCCATCGTATAACAGGAATAATTGCAACCAGTGTGAGGGTAACGGTCATTTCTTCGTTCAGGGCAACCTAGGCTTCACTGTAGGGCGTTGCTCCAACAGATGGAATAGTTAGGTCCTTAGAAGTCAACGCCCGAAGCATATAATACAATAAAAATACAACAGTTTTTCCATCGTATAACAGGAACAACTGCAACCAGTGTGAAGGTAATGGTCATTTCTACGTACCGGGCAACCTAGGCTCCACTCTAGGGCGTTGTTCCACCAGATCCAATAGTAAGGGCCTTAGAAGTCAACGCCCGAAGCATAAAATACAAAATAAGTACAACTGTTTTTCCATCGTATGAAACGAATAATTGCAACCAGTGTGAAAGTTATGGTCATTTCTACGTTCCTGTCAACCTAGGCTTGGCTCTAGGGCGTAGCTCCACCAGATCGAATAGCTAGGGCCTTAGAAGTCAACGCCCGAAGCATAAAATACAATAAAGATACAACAGTTTTTCCATCGTATAACAGGAATAATTGCAACCAGAGTGAAGGTGACGGTCATTTCTACGTTCCGGGCAACCTAGGCTTCACTCTAGGGCGTTGTTCCACCAGATCGTTTAGTTAGGGCCTAAGAAGTCAACGCCTGATGCATAAAATACAATATAAATACAACAGTTTTTCCGTCGTATAAAACGAATTATTGAAACCAGTATGAAAGTTATGATCATTTCTACGTTCCGGGCAGCCTAGGATTCACCCTAGGGCGCTGCTCCACCTGATCGAATAGTTAGGGCCTAGGAAGTCAACGCCAGAAGAATAAAATACGATATATGTACAACAGTTTTTCCATCGTATTTAACGAACAATTGCAACCAGTGTGAAAGTAATGATCATTTCTACGTTCCGGGCATCCTAGACTTAACTCTGAGGCATTCCTCCACCAGATCGAATACGTAGGGCCTTAGAAGTCAACGCCAGAAGCATAAAGTACAATCAAAATCCAACAGTTTGTCCATCGTATAACAGGAATAATTGCAACAAGAGTGAAGGTAACGGTCATTTCTACGTTCCTGGCATCCTAGACTTAACTCTGAGGCATTGCTCCACCAGATCGAATACATAGGGCCTTAGAAGTCAACGCCAGAAGTATAAAGTACAATCAAAATCCAACAGTTTGTCCATCGTATAGCATAAGTAATTGCAACCAGAGTGAAAGTAATGGTCATTTCAACGTTCCGGGCAACCTAGGTTTCACTCTAGGTCGCTGCTCCACCAGATCGAATAGTTAGGGCCTACGAAGCCAACGCCAGAAGCATAAAATACAATTAAAATACAACAGTTTTTCCATCGCGTAACAGGAGTAATTGCAACCAGTGTGAAAGTGATGGTCATTCCTACGTTCCGGGCAACCTGGGCTTCATTCTAGGGCGTTATTCCACCACATCTAATAGCTACGGCCTTAGAAAACTACGCCGGAAGCATAAAATACAATAAAAATGCAACAGTTTTTCCATCGTATAACAGGACAACTGCAACCAGTGTGAAAGTACTTTCATTTCTACGTTTCGGGCAACCTGGGCTTCATTCTAGGGCGTTATTCCACCACATCTAGTAGCTACGGCCTTAGAAGTCAACGCCGGAAGCATAAAATACAATATAAATCCAACAGTTTTTCCATCGTATAACAGGAATAATTGCAACCACTGTGAAGGTAATGGTCTTTTCTATGTTCCGGGCAACTAGGCTTCACTCTAGGGCGGTGATCCGCCAGATCAAATAGTTAGGGCCTAAGACGTCAACGCCAGAAGCATAAAACACAATATAAATATAACAGCTTTTCCATCGTATATACTATATATTTGCAAACAGTGTGAAAGTAATGGTCATTTCTACGTTCCGGGCAACCTAGGCTTCACTTTAGGGCGCTGCTCCACCTGATCGAATAGCTAGGGACTTAGATTTCAACGCCAGAAGAATAAAATACTATATAAGTAAAACAGTTTTTCCATCCTATAAAATGAATAATTGCAAACAGTGTGAAAGTGATGGTCATTCCTACGTTCCGGGCAACCTGGGCTTCATTCTAGGGCGTTATTCCACCACATCTAGTAGCTACGGCCTTAGAAGTCAACGCTGGAAGCATAAAATACAATAAAGATACAACAGTCCTTCCATCGTATAACAGGAATAATTGCAACCAGTGTGAAGGTAATGGTCTTTTCTATGTTCCGGGGAACCTAGGCATTACTCTAGGGCGGTGCTCCACCATATCAAATAGTTTGGGCCTACGAAGTCAACGCCAGAAGCATAAAATACAATATAAATATTTCAGGTTTTCCACCGTATACAATGTATATTTGCAAACAGTGTGAAAGTAATGGTCATTTCTACGTTCCGGGCAACCTACTAGTCACTCTAGGGCGTTGCTCCACGAGATCGAATGGTTAGGGACTTAGAATTCAACGCCAGAAGCATAAAATACAATAAAAATGCAACAGTTTTTCCATCGTATAACAGGAATAACTGCAACCAGTGTGAAAGTACTTTCATTTCTACGTTTCGGCCAACCTAGGCTCCACTCTAGGGCGTTGCTCCACCAAATCGAATAGCCAGGGCCTTAGAAGTCAACGCCCGAAGCATAAAAAACAATAAAAATACAACGGTTTTTCCATCGTATAACAGGAATAATTGCAACCAGAGTGAAAGTTATGGTCATTCCTACGTTCCGGGCAACCTAGGCTTCACTCTAGGGCGTTTGCCCACCAGATCGAATAGTTAGGGCCTATGAAGTCAACGCCAGAAGCATAAAATACAAAATAAATTCAACAGTTTTTCCATCGTATAAAACGATAATTGCAACAAGTGTGAAAGTTATGGTCATTTCTACGTTCCGGGCAACTTAGGCTTGACTCTAGGGCGTTGCTCCACCAGATCGAATAGTTAGGGCCTTAGAAGTCACCGCCCGAAGCATAAAATTGAGAATAAATACAACGGTTTTTCCAACGTATAAAACGAATAATTGCATCCAGTGTAAAAGTAATGGCCATATCTACGTTCGGGGCAACCTAGGCTTCGCTCTAGGGCGTTGCTCCACCAGATCGAAGAGTTAGGGCCTTAGAAGTCAACGCCCGAAGCATAAAATACAAGAACGGTACAACCGTTTTTCCATCGCATAACAGGAGTAATTGCAACCAGTGTGAAAGTGATGGTCATTTCTACGTTCCGGGCAACCTAGGCTTCACTCTAGGGCGTAGCTCCACCAGATGGAATAGTTAGGTCCTTAGAAGTCAGCGCCCGAAGCATAAAATACAATGAAAATGCAACAGTTTTTGCATCGTATAATATGAATAATTGCAAACAGTGTGAAAGTAATGGTCATTTCTACGTTCCGTGCAACCTAGGCTTCACTCTAGGGCGTTTGTCCACCAGATCGAATAGTTAGGGCCTAAGAATTCAACGCGACAAGCATAAAATACAATAAAAATACAACAGTTCTTCCATCGTATAACAGGAATAATTGCAACCAGTGTGAGGGTAACGGTCATTTCTTCGTTCAGGGCAACCTAGGCTTCACTGTAGGGCGTTGCTCCAACAGATGGAATAGTTAGGTCCTTAGAAGTCAACGCCCGAAGCATATAATACAATAAAAATACAACAGTTTTTCCATCGTATAACAGGAATAACTGCAACCAGTGTGAAGGTAATGGTCATTTCTACGTACCGGGCAACCTAGGCTCCACTCTAGGGCGTTGTTCCACCAGATCCAATAGTAAGGGCCTTAGAAGTCAACGCCCGAAGCATAAAATACAAAATAGGTACAACAGTTTTTCCATCGTATGAAACGAATAATTGCAACCAGTGTGAAAGTTATGGTCATTTCTACGTTCCTGTCAACCTAGGCTTGGCTCTAGGGCGTAGCTCCACCAGATCGAATAGCTAGGGCCTTAGAAGTCAACGCCCGAAGCATAAAATACAATAAAGATACAACAGTTTTTCCATCGTATAACAGGAATAATTGCAACCAGAGTGAAGGTGACGGTCATTTCTACGTTCCGGGCAACCTAGGCTTCACTCTAGGGCGTTGTTCCACCAGATCGTTTAGTTAGGGCCTAAGAAGTCAACGCCTGATGCATAAAATACAATATAAATACAACAGTTTTTCCGTCGTATAAAACGAATTATTGAAGCCAGTATGAAAGTTATGATCATTTCTACGTTCCGGGCAGCCTAGGATTCACCCTAGGGCGCTGCTCCACCTGATCGAATAGTTAGGGCCTAGGAAGTCAACGCCAGAAGAATAAAATACGATATATGTACAACAGTTTTTCCATCGTATTTAACGAACAATTGCAACCAGTGTGAAAGTAATGATCATTTCTACGTTCCGGGCATCCTAGACTTAACTCTGAGGCATTCCTCCACCAGATCGGATACGTAGGGCCTTAGAAGTCAACGCCAGAAGCATAAAGTACAATCAAAATCCAACAGTTTGTCCATCGTATAACAGGAATAATTGCAACAAGAGTGAAGGTAACGGTCATTTCTACGTTCCTGGCATCCTAGACTTAACTCTGAGGCATTGCTCCACCAGATCGAATACATAGGGCCTTAGAAGTCAACGCCAGAAGTATAAAGTACAATCAAAATCCAACAGTTTGTCCATCGTATAGCATAAGTAATTGCAACCAGAGTGAAAGTAATGGTCATTTCTACGTTTCGGGTAACCTAGGTTTCACTCTAGTGCGTTGCTCCACAAGATCGAATAGCTAGGGCCTTAGAAGCCAACACCCGAAACATAAAATACAATAAAATACAACAGTTTTTCCTTCGTATAACAGGAATAATTGCATCAAATGTGAACGTGATGTTCATTTCAACGTTCCGGGCAACCTAGACTTCACACTAGGGCGTTTGTTCACCGCGTCCAATAGTTAGTGCCTAAGAAGTCAACGCCAGAAGCACCAAATACAAAATAGATACAACAGTTTTTCCATCGTATAAAACGAATAATTGCAACCAGTTTGAAAGTTATGGCCATTTCTACGTTCCGGGCAACCTAGGCTTTGCTCTAGGGCGTTGCTCCACCACATCGAATAGTTAGGGCCCTGGAAGTCAACGCCAGAATCATAAAATACAAAACAAATGCAACAGTTCTTCCATCGTATAAAACGAATAATTGCAACCCGTGTGAAAGTTATGGACATTTCTACGTTCCGGGCAACCTAGGCACCAGTCTCGGGCGTTGCTCCACCATATACAATAGTTAGGGCCTTAGAAGTCAACGCCCGAAGCATAAAATACAATGAAAATGCAACGGCTTTTCCATCTTATAACACGAATAGTTGCAACCCGTGTGAAAGTGATAGTCATTTCTACGTTCCGGGCAACCCAGGCTTCACTCTAGGGCGTTGCTCCACCAGATCGAATAGCTAGGGCCTTAGAAGTCTACGCCCGGAGCATAAAATACAATAAAAATACAACTGTTTTTCCATCGCATAAAATGAATAATTGCATTCAGTGTGAGGGTAATGGTCATTTCTACGTTCCGGGTAACCTAGGCTTCGCTCTAGGGCGTTGCTTCACCAGATCGAATAGTTAGGGCCTAGGAAGTGAACGCCAGAAGCATAAAACAGTATATAAATACGACAGCCGTTCCATCGTATAAAACGAACAATTGCAGCCAATGTGAAAGTGATAGTCATTTCTACGCTCCGGGCAACCTAGGCTTCACGCTAGGGCGTTGTTCCACAACATCGAATTGTTACGGCCTTGGAAGTCAACGCCAGAATCATAAAATACAAAACAGATACAACAGTTTTTCCATCGTATGAAACGAATAATTGCAACCGGTGTGAAAGTTATGGTCACTTCTACGTTCCGTGCAACCTAGGCTTCACTCTAGGGCGTTGCTCCACCAGATCGATTAGCTACGGACTTAGAAGTCAACGCCTGAATCATAAAATATAATATAAATACAACAGTTTTTCCATCGCATAACAGGAATAATTGCAACCGGAGTGAAGGTGATGGTCATTTCTACGTCCCGGGCAACCTAGGCTTCACTCTAGGGCGTTGCTCCACGAGAGCGAATAGCTAGGGACCTAGAAGTCAACGCTAGAAGCATAAAATAAAATAAAAATGCAACAGTTTTTCCATCGTATAAAACGAGTAATTGCAACCATTATGAATGTTATGGTCATTTCTACGTTCCGGGCAACCTAGGCTTCACTCTAGGGCGTTGGTCCACCAGATCCAATAGCTAGGGCCTAAGAAGTCAACGCCAGGAACACCAAATACAAGATAAATACAACAGTTTTTCCATCGTATAAAACGAATAATTGCATCCAGCGTGAAAGTTATGGTCATTTCTACATTCCGGGCAACCTAGGCTTCACTCTAGGGCGTTGCTCCACCAGATCGAATATGTAGGGCCTTAGAAGTCTACGCCCGGAGCATAAAAAGCAAAATAAATACAACAGTTTTTCTATCGTTTGAAACGAATAATTGCAACAGGTGTGAAAGTTATGGTCATTTCTACGTTCCGTGCAACCTAGGCTTCACTCTAGGGCGTTGCTCCACCAGATCGATTAGCTACGGACTTAGAAGTCAACTCCAGAAGCATAAAATACAATATAAATACAACATTTTTTCCATCGTATAACAGGAATAATTGCAACCAGTGTGAAAGTGATGGTCATTTCTACGTTCCGGGAAACCTAGGCTTCACTCTAGGTCGTTGTTCCACCACATCGTATTGTTAGGGCCTTGGAAGTCAACGCCAGAATCATAAAATACAAAACAAATGCAACAGTTCTTCCATCGTATAAAACGAATAATTGCAACCCCTGTGAAAGTTATGGTCATTTCTACGATCCGGGCATCCTAGGCTCCAGTCTCGGGCGTTGCTCCACCATATAGAATAGTTAGGGCCTTAGAAGTCAACGCCCGAAGCATAAAACACAATGAAAATGCAACGGTTTTTCCATCGTATAACACGAATAGTTGCAACCCGTGTGAAAGTGATAGTCATTTCTACGTTCCGGGCAACCCAGGCTTCACTCTAGGGTGTTGCTCGACCAGATCGAATAGCTAGGGCTTTAGAAGTCTACGCCCGGAGCATAAAATACAATAAAAATACAACTGTTTTTCCATCGCATAAAATGAATAATTGCAATCAGTGTGAAGGTAATGGTCATTTCTACGTTCCGGGCAACCTAGGCTTCGTTCTAGGGCGTTGCTTCACCAGATCGAATAGTTAGGGCCTAGGAAGTCAACGCCAGAAGCATAAAACAGAATATAAATACGACAGCCGTTCCATCGTATAAAACGAATAATTGCAGCCAATGTGAAAGTGATAGTCATCTCTACGCTCCGGGAAACCTAGGCTTCACTCTAGGGCGGTGTTCCACAACATCGAATTGTTAGGGCCTTGGAAGTCAACGCCAGAATCATAAAATACAAAACAGATACAACAGTTTTTCCATCGTATGAAACGAATAATTATAATCGGTGTGAAGGTAATGGTCATTTCTACGTTCCGGGCAACCTAGGCATCACTCTAGGGCGTTGTTCCACCAGATCGAATGGTTAGGGCCTAAGAAGTCAACGCCAGAAGCATAAAACACAATATAAATGCAACAGTTTTTCCATCGTATAAAACGAATAATTGCATCCAGCGTGAAAGTAATGGACATTTCTACGTTCCGGGCAACCTAGGGTTCACTCTAGGGCGTTGCACCACCAGATCGAGTAGCTAGGAATTTAGAAGTCAACGCCCGAAGCATAAAATATAATAAAGATACAACAGTTTTTCCATCGTATAAGAGGAGTAATTGCAACCAGTGTGAAAGTGGTGGTCATTTCTACGTTCCGGGCAACCTAGGCTTCACTCTAGGTCATTGTTCCACCACATCGGATTGTTAGGGCCTTGGAAGTCAACGCCAGAAGCGTAAAATACATAACCGATGCAACAGTTTTTCCATCGTATAAAACGAATAATTGCAACCGGTGTGAAAGTTATGGTCACTTCTACGTTCCGGGCAACCTAGGCTTTGCTCTAGGGCGTTGCTTCACCAGATCGAATAGTTAAGGCCTAGGAAGTCAACGCCAGAAGCATAAAACAGAATATAAATACGACTGCCGTTCCATCGTATAAAACGAACAACTGCTGCCAATGTGAAAGTGATAGACATTTCTACGCTCCGGGCAACCTAGGCTTCACGCTAGAGCGTTGTTCCACAACATCGAATTGTTACGGCCTTGGAAGTCAACGCCAGAATCATAAAATACAAAACAAATGCAACAGTTCTTCCATCGTATAAAACGAATAATTACAACCCGTGTGAAAGTTATGGTCATTTCTACGTTCCGGGCAACCTAGGCTCCAGTCTCGGGCATTGCTCCACCATATAGAATAGTTAGGGCCTTAGAAGTCAACGCCCGAAGCATAAAATACAATGAAAATGCAACGGTTTTTCCATCGTATAACACGAATAGTTGCAACCCGTGTGAAAGTGATAGTCATTTCTACGTTCCGGGCAACCCAGGCTTCACTCTAGGGCGTTGCTCCACCAGATCGAATAGCTAGGGCCTTAGAAGTCTACGCCCGGAGCATAAAATACAATAAAAATACAACTGTTTTTCCATCGCATAAAATGAATAATTGCAATCAATGTGAGGGTAATGGTCATTTCTACGTTCCGGGCCACCTAGGCTTCGCTCTAGGGCGTTGCTTCACCAGATCGAATAGTTAGGGCCTAGGAAGTCAACGCCAGAAGCTTAAAACAGAATATAAATACGACAGCCGTTCGATCGTATAAAACGGACAATTGCAGCCAATGTGAAAGTGATAGTCATTTCTACGCTCCGGGCAACCTAGGCTTCACGCTAGGGCGTTGTTCCACAACATCGAATTGTTACGGCCTTGGAAGTCAACGCCAGAATCATAAAATACAAAACAGATACAACAGTTTTTCCATCGTATGAAACGAATAATTGCAATCGGTGTGAAGGTAATGGTCATTTCGACGTTCCGGGCAACCTAGGCTTCACTCTAGGGCGTTCCTCCACCAGATCGAATTGTTAGGGCCTAAGAAGTCAACGCCAGAAGGATAAAACACAATATAAATGCAACAGTTTTTCCATCGTATAAAACGAATAATTGCATCCAGCGTGAAAGTAATGGACATTTCTACGTTCCGGGCAACCTAGGGTTCACTCTAGGGCGTTGCACCACCAGATCGAGTAGCTAGGAATTTAGAAGTCAACGCCCGAAGCATAAAATATAATAAAGATACAAGAGTTTTTCCATCGTATAAGAGGAGTAATTGCAACCAGTGTGAAAGTGGTGGTCATTTCTACGTTCCGGGCAACCTAGGCTTCACTCTAGGTCGTTGTTCCACCACATCGGATTGTTAGGGCCTTGGAAGTCAACGCCAGAAGCGTAAAATACATAACCGATGCAACAGTTTTTCCATCGTATAAAACGAATAATTGCAACCGGTGTGAAAGTTATGGTCACTTCTACGTTCCGGGCAACCTAGGCTTCGCTCTAGGGCGTTGCTTCACCAGATCGAATAGTTAGGGCCTAGGAAGTCAACGCCAGAAGCATAAAACAGAATATAAATACGACTGCCGTTCCATCGTATAAAACGAACAATTGCTGCCAATGTGAAAGTGATAGTCATTTCTACGCTCCGGGCAACCTAGGCTTCACGCTAGGGCGTTGTTCCACAACATCGAATTGTTACGGCCTTGGAAGTCAACGCCAGAATCATAAAATACAAAACAGATACAACAGTTTTTCCATCGTATGGAACGAATAATTGCAATCGGTGTGAAGGTAATGGTCACTTCCACGTTCCGGGCAACCTAGGGTTCACTCTAGGGCGTTGCACCACCAGATCGAGTAGCTGGGAATTTAGAAGTCAACGCCCGAAGCATAAAATACAATGAAGATACAACAGCTTTTCATCGTATAGCAGGTATAATTGCAACCAGTGTGAAAGTAATGGTCATTTCTACGTTCCGGGCAAACTAGGCTTCACTCTAGCGCGTTGCTCCACCAGATCGCATAGCTAGGGCCTTAGTAGTCTACTCCGGTAGCATAAAATACAATAAAAATACAACAGTCTTTCCATCGTATAACAGGTATAACTGGAACCAGTGTGAAAGTACTGATCATTTCTACGTTCCGGGCAACATAGGCTTCACACTAGCGCGTTTCTCCACCAGATAGAATAGCTAGGGACTTGGAATTCAACGCTTGAAGCATAAAATACAATAAAGATACAACAGTTTTTCCATCGTATAACAGGAGTAATTGCAACCAGTGTGAAAGTGATGGTCATTTTGACGTTCTGGGCGACCTAGGCTTCGCTCTAGGGCGTTGCTCCACGTGATCGAATTGTTAGGGCCTTAGAAGTCAACGCCAGAAGCGTAAAATACAAAACAAATGCAACAGTTTTTCCATCGTATAAAGCGAATAATTGCAACCGGTGTGAAATTTATGGTCATTTCTACGTTCCGTGCAACCCAGGATTCAATCTAGGGCGTTGTTTCACCACATCGAATAGCTACGGCCTTAGAAGTCAACGCCCGAAGCATAAAATAGAATAAAGATACAACAGTTTTTCCATCGTATAGCAGGAGTAACTGCAACCAGTGTGAATGTGATGGTCATTTCTACGTTCTGGGCGACCTAGGCTTCACTCTAGGTCGTTGTTCCACCAGATCGAATCGTTAGGGCCTTAGAAGTCAACGCCAGAAGCGTAAAATATAAAACAAATGCAACAGCTTTTCCATCGTATAAAGCGAATAATTGCAACCGGTGTGAAATTTATGGTCATTTCTACGTTCAGGGAATCCTAGGCTTCACTCTAGGGCGTTGCTTGACCACATGGAATAGTTAGGGTCTTAGAAGTCAACACCCGAAGCAAAAATACAATGAAAGTGCAACAGTTTTTCCAACGTATAACACGAATAATTGCAACCACTATGAAAGTGATAGTCATTTCTAGGTTGCGGGCAAACTAGGCTTCACTCTAGGGCGTTGCTCCACCAGATCGAATAGCAAGGGCCTTAGAAGTCAACGCCCGAAGCATAAAATACAATAAAAATGCAACAGTCTTTCCATCGTATAACACGAATAATGGCAACCAGTATGAAAGTGGTAGTCATATCTACGTTCTGGGCAACCTAGGCTTCGCTCTAGGGCGTTGCTCGACCAGATCGAATAGTTAGGGCCTAAGAAGTCAACTCCAGAAGCATAAAACAGAATATAAATACAACAGATGTTACATCGTATAAAATGAATAATTGCAAACAGTGTGAAAGTGATGGTCATTTCTTCGTTCCGGGCAACCTAGGCTTCAATCCAGGGCGCTGTTCAGGCAGATCGAATAATTAGGGCCTAAGAAGTCAACGCCAGAAGCATAAAACACAATATAAATACAACAGCTTTTCCATCGTATAAAACGGATAATTGCAACCAGTGTGAAGGTAATGGCCATTTCTACGTTCCCGGCAACCTAGGCTTCACTCTAGGGCGTTGCTCCATCATATCGAATAGCTAGGGGCTTAGAATTCAACGCCAGAAGCATAAAATACTATATAAATACAACAGATTTTCCATCCTATAAAACGAATAATTGCAACCAGTGCGAAAGTTATGGTCATTTCTACATTCCGGGCAACCTAGGCTTCACTCTAGGGCGTTGCACCACCAGATCGAATATCTAGGGCCTTAGAAGTCTACGCCCGGAGCATAAAAAGCAAAATAAATACAACAGTTTTTCCATTGTATAAAACGAATAATTGCAACCGGTGTGAAAGTTATGGTCACTTCTACGTTCCGTGCAACCTAGGCTTCACTCTAGGGCGTTGCTCCACCAGATCGAATAGTTACGGCCTAAGAAGTCAACGCCAGAAGCATGAAACACAATATAAATGCAACAGTTTTGCCATCGTATAAAACGAATAATTGCATCCAGCGTGAAAGTAATGGACATTTCTACGTTCCGGGCAACCTAGGGTTCACTCTAGGGCGTTGCACCACCAGATCGAGTATCTAGGAATTTAGAAGTCAACGCCCGAAGTATAAATTACAATAAAGATACAACAGTTTTTCCATCGTATAAGAGGAGTAATTGCAACCAGTGTGAAAGTGATGGTCATTTCTACGTTCCGGGCAACCTAGGCTTCACTCTAGGTCGTTGTTCCACCACATACAATTGTTAGGGCCTTGGAAGTCAACGCCAGAATCATAAAATACAAAACAAATGCAACAGTTCTTCCATCGTAAGAAACGAATAATTGCAACCGGTGTGAAAGTTATGGTCATTTCTACGTTCCGGGCAACCTAGGCTTCACTCTAGGGCGTTGCTCCACCAGATCGAATAGTTAGGGCCTAACAAGTCAACGCCAGAAGCATAAAACAGAATATAAATAAGACAGCCGATCCATCGTATAGAACGAATAATTGCAGCTAATGTGAAAGTGATAGTCATTTCTACGCTCCGGGCAACCTAGGCTTCACTCTAGGGCGTTGTTCCACAAAATCAAATTGTTAGGGCCTTGGAAGTCAACGCCAGAATCATAAAATACAAAACAGATACAACAGTTTTTCCATCGTATGAAACGAATAATTGCAACCAATGTGAAAGTGATAGTCATTTCTACGTTCCGGGCTACCTAGGCTTCACTCTAGGGAGTTGGTCCACCACATCGAATAGCTACGGCCTTAGAAGTCAACGCCAGAAGCATAAAATGCAATATAAATACAACAGTTTTTTCATCGTATAAAATGAATGATTGCAAACAGTGTGGATGTAATGACCATTTTTACGTTCCGGGCAACCTAGGCTTCACTATACGACGTTGATCCACCAGATCGAATAGCTAGCGACTTAGAAGTCAACGCCAGAAGCATAAAATACAATAAAAATACAACAGTTTTTCCGTCGTATAACAGGAATAATTGCAAGCAGTGTGAAAGTAATGTTCATTTCTACGCTCCGGGCAACCTAGGCTTCACCCTAGGGCGTTGCTTCACCAGATCGAATAGCTAGGCACTTAGAATTCAACGCCAGAAGCATAAAATACAATAAAAATACAACAGTTTTTCCATCGTATAACAGGAATAATTGCATCCAGCGTGATAGTAATGGCCATTTCTACATTCCGGGCAACCTATCCTCCACTCTAGGGCGTTGATCCACCAGATCAAATAGCTAGGGCCTTAGAAGTCAACGACCGAAGCATAAAATACAATAAGAATGCAACAGTTTTTCCATCGTATAACACGAATAATTGCATCCAGAGTGAAAGTAATGGCCATTTCTACGTTCCGGGCAACCTGGGCTTCGCTCTAGGGCGTTGCTCCACCATATAGAATAGTTGGGGCCTTAGAAGTCAACGCCCGAAGCATAAAACACAATGAAAATGCAACGGTTTTTCCATCGTATATAATGTATATTTGCAAACAGTGCGAAAGCAATGGTCATTTCTACGTTCCGGGCAACCTAGCCTTCACTCTGGGGCGTTGTTCCACCAGATCGAATAGTTAGGACCTATGAAGTCTGCGCCAGAAGCATAAAATGCAATATAAATACAACAGTTTTTCCGTCGTATAACAGGAATAAAGCAAACAGTGTGAAAGGTATGGTCATTTCTGCGTTCCGGGCAACCTAGGCTTCACTCTAGGGTGTTGCTCCACAACATCCAATAGATACGGTCTTAGAACTCACCGCCAGAAGCATAAGATACAATATAAATACAACAGTTTTTCCATCGCATAAAACGAATAATTGTTACCAGTATGAAAATTATGGTAATTTCTACATTCCGGGCAATCTAGGCGTCACCCTAGGGCGTTGCTCCAACAGATCGAATAGCAAGGGCCTTAGAAGTCAACGCCAGAAGCATAAAGTACAATCAAAATCCAACAGTTTGTCCATCGTATAAATCGAATAATTGCAACCAGTGTGAATGTAATGTTCATTTCTACGTTCCGGGCAACCTAGGCTTCACTCTAGGGCGTTGTTCCACCAGATCGAATAGTTAGGGCCTAATACGTCAACGCCAGAAGCATAAAATACAATAAAAATACAACAGTTTTTCCATCGTATAACAGGAATAATTGCAACCAGAGTGAAGGTGATGGTCATTTCTACGTTCCGGGAAACCTAGGCTTCACTCTAGGGCGTTGTTCCACCAGATCGAATAGTTAGGGCCTAAGAAGTCAACGCCTGATGCATAAAATACAATATAAATACAACAGTTTTTCCGTCGTATAAAACGAGTTATTGAAACCAGTATGAAAGTTATGATCATTTCTACGTTCCGGGCAGCCTAGGATTCACCCTAGGGCGCTGCTCCACCTGATCGAATAGTTAGGGCCTAGGAAGTCGACGACAGAAGCATAAAATACGATATATGTACAACAGTTTTTCCATCGTATAAAACGAATAATTGCAACCAGTGTGAAAGTAATGACCATTTCTACGTTGCGGTCATCCTAGACTTAACTCTGAGGCATTGCTCCACCAGATCGAATACGTAGGGCCTTAGAAGCCAACGCCCGAAACATAAAATACAATAAAAATACAACAGTTTTTCCTTCGTATAACAGGAATAATTGCATCATATGTGAAAGTGATGGTCAGTTCCACGTTCCGGCAACCTGGACTTCACTCTAGGGCGTTGGTCCACGAGATCCAATAGTTAGGGCCTAAGAAGTCAACACCAGACGCATAAAACACAATAAAAACGCAACAGTTTTTTCATCGTATAACACGGACAATTGCAACCAGTGTGAAAGATATGGTCATTTCAACGTTCCGGGCAACCTAGGCTTCACACTAGGGCGTTTGTTCACCGCATCCAATAGTTAGTGCCTAAGAAGTCAACGCCAGAAGCACCAAATACAAAATAGATACAACAGTTTTTCCATCGTATAAAACGAATAATTGCAACCCGTGTGAAAGTGATAGTCATTTCTACGTTCCGGGCAACCCAGGCTTCACTCTAGGGCGTTGCTCCACCAGATCGAATAGCTAGGGCCTTAGAAGTCTACGCCCGGAGCATAAAATACAATAAAAATACAACTGTTTTTCCATCGCATAAAATGAATAATTGCATTCAGTGTGAGGGTAATGGTCATTTCTACGTTCCGGGTAACCTAGGCTTCGCTCTAGGGCGTTGCTTCACCAGATCGAATAGTTAGGGCCTAGGAAGTCAACGCCAGAAGCATAAAACAGTATATAAATACGACAGCCGTTCCATCGTATAAAACGAACAATTGCAGCCAATGTGAAAGTGATAGTCATTTCTACGCTCCGGGCAACCTAGGCTTCACGCTAGGGCGTTGTTCCACAACATCGAATTGTTACGGCCTTGGAAGTCAACGCCAGAATCATAAAATACAAAACAGATACAACAGTTTTTCCATCGTATGAAACGAATAATTGCAACCGGTGTGAAAGTTATGGTCACTTCTACGTTCCGTGCAACCTAGGCTTCACTCTAGGGCGTTGCTCCACCAGATCGATTAGCTACGGACTTAGAAGTCAACGCCTGAATCATAAAATATAATATAAATACAACAGTTTTTCCATCGCATAACAGGAATAATTGCAACCGGAGTGAAGGTGATGGTCATTTCTACGTCCCGGGCAACCTAGGCTTCACTCTAGGGCGTTGCTCCACGAGAGCGAATAGCTAGGGACCTAGAAGTCAACGCTAGAAGCATAAAATAAAATAAAAATGCAACAGTTTTTCCTTCGTATAACAGGAATAATTGCATCATATGTGAAAGTGATGGTCAGTTCCACGTTCCGGCAACCTGGACTTCACTCTAGGGCGTTGGTCCACGAGATCCAATAGTTAGGGCCTAAGAAGTCAACACCAGACGCATAAAACACAATAAAAACGCAACAGTTTTTTCATCGTATAACACGGACAATTGCAACCAGTGTGAAAGATATGGTCATTTCAACGTTCCGGGCAACCTAGGCTTCACACTAGGGCGTTTGTTCACCGCATCCAATAGTTAGTGCCTAAGAAGTCAACGCCAGAAGCACCAAATACAAAATAGATACAACAGTTTTTCCATCGTATAAAACGAATAATTGCAACCAGTGTGAAAGTAATGACCATTTCTACGTTGCGGTCATCCTAGACTTAACTCTGAGGCATTGCTCCACCAGATCGAATACGTAGGGCCTTAGAAGCCAACGCCCGAAACATAAAATACAATAAAAATACAACAGTTTTTCCTTCGTATAACAGGAATAATTGCATCATATGTGAAAGTGATGGTCAGTTCCACGTTCCGGCAACCTGGACTTCACTCTAGGGCGTTGGTCCACGAGATCCAATAGTTAGGGCCTAAGAAGTCAACACCAGACGCATAAAACACAATAAAAACGCAACAGTTTTTTCATCGTATAACACGGACAATTGCAACCAGTGTGAAAGATATGGTCATTTCAACGTTCCGGGCAACCTAGGCTTCACACTAGGGCGTTTGTTCACCGCATCCAATAGTTAGTGCCTAAGAAGTCAACGCCAGAAGCACCAAATACAAAATAGATACAACAGTTTTTCCATCGTATAAAACGAATAATTGCAACCCGTGTGAAAGTGATAGTCATTTCTACGTTCCGGGCAACCCAGGCTTCACTCTAGGGCGTTGCTCCACCAGATCGAATAGCTAGGGCCTTAGAAGTCTACGCCCGGAGCATAAAATACAATAAAAATACAACTGTTTTTCCATCGCATAAAATGAATAATTGCATTCAGTGTGAGGGTAATGGTCATTTCTACGTTCCGGGTAACCTAGGCTTCGCTCTAGGGCGTTGCTTCACCAGATCGAATAGTTAGGGCCTAGGAAGTCAACGCCAGAAGCATAAAACAGTATATAAATACGACAGCCGTTCCATCGTATAAAACGAACAATTGCAGCCAATGTGAAAGTGATAGTCATTTCTACGCTCCGGGCAACCTAGGCTTCACGCTAGGGCGTTGTTCCACAACATCGAATTGTTACGGCCTTGGAAGTCAACGCCAGAATCATAAAATACAAAACAGATACAACAGTTTTTCCATCGTATGAAACGAATAATTGCAACCGGTGTGAAAGTTATGGTCACTTCTACGTTCCGTGCAACCTAGGCTTCACTCTAGGGCGTTGCTCCACCAGATCGATTAGCTACGGACTTAGAAGTCAACGCCTGAATCATAAAATATAATATAAATACAACAGTTTTTCCATCGCATAACAGGAATAATTGCAACCGGAGTGAAGGTGATGGTCATTTCTACGTCCCGGGCAACCTAGGCTTCACTCTAGGGCGTTGCTCCACGAGAGCGAATAGCTAGGGACCTAGAAGTCAACGCTAGAAGCATAAAATAAAATAAAAATGCAACAGTTTTTCCATCGTATAAAACGAGTAATTGCAACCATTATGAATGTTATGGTCATTTCTACGTTCCGGGCAACCTAGGCTTCACTCTAGGGCGTTGGTCCACCAGATCCAATAGCTAGGGCCTAAGAAGTCAACGCCAGGAACACCAAATACAAGATAAATACAACAGTTTTTCCATCGTATAAAACGAATAATTGCATCCAGCGTGAAAGTTATGGTCATTTCTACATTCCGGGCAACCTAGGCTTCACTCTAGGGCGTTGCTCCACCAGATCGAATATGTAGGGCCTTAGAGGTCTACGCCCGGAGCATAAAAAGCAAAATAAATACAACAGTTTTTCTATCGTTTGAAACGAATAATTGCAACAGGTGTGAAAGTTATGGTCATTTCTACGTTCCGTGCAACCTAGGCTTCACTCTAGGGCGTTGCTCCACCAGATCGATTAGCTACGGACTTAGAAGTCAACTCCAGAAGCATAAAATACAATATAAATACAACATTTTTTCCATCGTATAACAGGAATAATTGCAACCAGTGTGAAAGTGATGGTCATTTCTACGTTCCGGGAAACCTAGGCTTCACCCTAGGTCGTTGTTCCACCACATCGTATTGTTAGGGCCTTGGAAGTCAACGCCAGAATCATAAAATACAAAACAAATGCAACAGTTCTTCCATCGTATAAAACGAATAATTGCAATCGGTGTGAAGGTAATGGTCATTTCGACGTTCCCGGCAACCTAGGCTTCACTCTAGGGCGTTCCTCCACCAGATCGAATTGTTAGGGCCTAAGAAGTCAACGCCAGAAGGATAAAACACAATATAAATGCAACAGTTTTTCCATCGTATAAAACGAATAATTGCATCCAGCGTGAAAGTAATGGACATTTCTACGTTCCGGGCAACCTAGGGTTCACTCTAGGGCGTTGCACCACCAGATCGAGTAGCTAGGAATTTAGAAGTCAACGCCCGAAGCATAAAATATAATAAAGATACAAGAGTTTTTCCATCGTATAAGAGGAGTAATTGCAACCAGTGTGAAAGTGGTGGTCATTTCTACGTTCCGGGCAACCTAGGCTTCACTCTAGGTCGTTGTTCCACCACATCGGATTGTTAGGGCCTTGGAAGTCAACGCCAGAAGCGTAAAATACATAACCGATGCAACAGTTTTTCCATCGTATAAAACGAATAATTGCAACCGGTGTGAAAGTTATGGTCACTTCTACGTTCCGGGCAACCTAGGCTTCGCTCTAGGGCGTTGCTTCACCAGATCGAATAGTTAGGGCCTAGGAAGTCAACGCCAGAAGCATAAAACAGAATATAAATACGACTGCCGTTCCATCGTATAAAACGAACAATTGCTGCCAATGTGAAAGTGATAGTCATTTCTACGCTCCGGGCAACCTAGGCTTCACGCTAGGGCGTTGTTCCACAACATCGAATTGTTACGGCCTTGGAAGTCAACGCCAGAATCATAAAATACAAAACAGATACAACAGTTTTTCCATCGTATGGAACGAATAATTGCAATCGGTGTGAAGGTAATGGTCACTTCTACGTTCCGGGCAACCTAGGGTTCACTCTAGGGCGTTGCACCACCAGATCGAGTAGCTGGGAATTTAGAAGTCAACGCCCGAAGCATAAAATACAATGAAGATACAACAGCTTTTCATCGTATAGCAGGTATAATTGCAACCAGTGTGAAAGTAATGGTCATTTCTACGTTCCGGGCAAACTAGGCTTCACTCTAGCGCGTTGCTCCACCAGATCGCATAGCTAGGGCCTTAGAAGTCTACTCCGGTAGCATAAAATACAATAAAAATACAACAGTCTTTCCATCGTATAACAGGTATAACTGGAACCAGTGTGAAAGTACTGATCATTTCTACGTTCCGGGCAACATAGGCTTCACACTAGCGCGTTTCTCCACCAGATAGAATAGCTAGGGACTTGGAATTCAACGCTTGAAGCATAAAATACAATAAAGATACAACAGTTTTTCCATCGTATAACAGGAGTAATTGCAACCAGTGTGAAAGTGATGGTCATTTTGACGTTCTGGGCGACCTAGGCTTCGCTCTAGGGCGTTGCTCCACGTGATCGAATTGTTAGGGCCTTAGAAGTCAACGCCAGAAGCGTAAAATACAAAACAAATGCAACAGTTTTTCCATCGTATAAAGCGAATAATTGCAACCGGTGTGAAATTTATGGTCATTTCTACGTTCCGTGCAACCCAGGATTCAATCTAGGGCGTTGTTTCACCACATCGAATAGCTACGGCCTTAGAAGTCAACGCCCGAAGCATAAAATAGAATAAAGATACAACAGTTTTTCCATCGTATAGCAGGAGTAACTGCAACCAGTGTGAATGTGATGGTCATTTCTACGTTCTGGGCGACCTAGGCTTCACTCTAGGTCGTTGTTCCACCAGATCGAATCGTTAGGGCCTTAGAAGTCAACGCCAGAAGCGTAAAATATAAAACAAATGCAACAGCTTTTCCATCGTATAAAGCGAATAATTGCAACCGGTGTGAAATTTATGGTCATTTCTACGTTCAGGGAATCCTAGGCTTCACTCTAGGGCGTTGCTTGACCACATGGAATAGTTAGGGTCTTAGAAGTCAACGCCCGAAGCAAAAATACAATGAAAGTGCAACAGTTTTTCCAACGTATAACACGAATAATTGCAACCACTATGAAAGTGATAGTCATTTCTAGGTTGTGGGCAAACTAGGCTTCACTCTAGGGCGTTGCTCCACCAGATCGAATAGCAAGGGCCTTAGAAGTCAACGCCCGAAGCATAAAATACAATAAAAATGCAACAGTCTTTCCATCGTATAACACGAATAATGGCAACCAGTATGAAAGTGGTAGTCATATCTACGTTCTGGGCAACCTAGGCTTCGCTCTAGGGCGTTGCTCGACCAGATCGAATAGTTAGGGCCTAAGAAGTCAACTCCAGAAGCATAAAACAGAATATAAATACAACAGATGTTACATCGTATAAAATGAATAATTGCAAACAGTGTGAAAGTGATGGTCATTTCTTCGTTCCGGGCAACCTAGGCTTCAATCCAGGGCGCTGTTCAGGCAGATCGAATAATTAGGGCCTAAGAAGTCAACGCCAGAAGCATAAAACACAATATAAATACAACAGCTTTTCCATCGTATAAAACGGATAATTGCAACCAGTGTGAAGGTAATGGCCATTTCTACGTTCCCGGCAACCTAGGCTTCACTCTAGGGCGTTGCTCCATCATATCGAATAGCTAGGGGCTTAGAATTCAACGCCAGAAGCATAAAATACTATATAAATACAACAGATTTTCCATCCTATAAAACGAATAATTGCAACCAGTGCGAAAGTTATGGTCATTTCTACATTCCGGGCAACCTAGGCTTCACTCTAGGGCGTTGCACCACCAGATCGAATATCTAGGGCCTTAGAAGTCTACGCCCGGAGCATAAAAAGCAAAATAAATACAACAGTTTTTCCATTGTATAAAACGAATAATTGCAACCGGTGTGAAAGTTATGGTCACTTCTACGTTCCGTGCAACCTAGGCTTCACTCTAGGGCGTTGCTCCACCAGATCGAATAGTTACGGCCTAAGAAGTCAACGCCAGAAGCATGAAACACAATATAAATGCAACAGTTTTGCCATCGTATAAAACGAATAATTGCATCCAGCGTGAAAGTAATGGACATTTCTACGTTCCGGGCAACCTAGGGTTCACTCTAGGGCGTTGCACCACCAGATCGAGTATCTAGGAATTTAGAAGTCAACGCCCGAAGTATAAATTACAATAAAGATACAACAGTTTTTCCATCGTATAAGAGGAGTAATTGCAACCAGTGTGAAAGTGATGGTCATTTCTACGTTCCGGGCAACCTAGGCTTCACTCTAGGTCGTTGTTCCACCACATACAATTGTTAGGGCCTTGGAAGTCAACGCCAGAATCATAAAATACAAAACAAATGCAACAGTTCTTCCATCGTAAGAAACGAATAATTGCAACCGGTGTGAAAGTTATGGTCATTTCTACGTTCCGGGCAACCTAGGCTTCACTCTAGGGCGTTGCTCCACCAGATCGAATAGTTAGGGCCTAACAAGTCAACGCCAGAAGCATAAAACAGAATATAAATAAGACAGCCGATCCATCGTATAGAACGAATAATTGCAGCTAATGTGAAAGTGATAGTCATTTCTACGCTCCGGGCAACCTAGGCTTCACTCTAGGGCGTTGTTCCACAAAATCAAATTGTTAGGGCCTTGGAAGTCAACGCCAGAATCATAAAATACAAAACAGATACAACAGTTTTTCCATCGTATGAAACGAATAATTGCAACCAATGTGAAAGTGATAGTCATTTCTACGTTCCGGGCTACCTAGGCTTCACTCTAGGGAGTTGGTCCACCACATCGAATAGCTACGGCCTTAGAAGTCAACGCCAGAAGCATAAAATGCAATATAAATACAACAGTTTTTTCATCGTATAAAATGAATGATTGCAAACAGTGTGGATGTAATGACCATTTTTACGTTCCGGGCAACCTAGGCTTCACTATACGACGTTGATCCACCAGATCGAATAGCTAGCGACTTAGAAGTCAACGCCAGAAGCATAAAATACAATAAAAATACAACAGTTTTTCCGTCGTATAACAGGAATAATTGCAAGCAGTGTGAAAGTAATGTTCATTTCTACGCTCCGGGCAACCTAGGCTTCACCCTAGGGCGTTGCTTCACCAGATCGAATAGCTAGGCACTTAGAATTCAACGCCAGAAGCATAAAATACAATAAAAATACAACAGTTTTTCCATCGTATAACAGGAATAATTGCATCCAGCGTGATAGTAATGGCCATTTCTACATTCCGGGCAACCTATCCTCCACTCTAGGGCGTTGATCCACCAGATCAAATAGCTAGGGCCTTAGAAGTCAACGACCGAAGCATAAAATACAATAAGAATGCAACAGTTTTTCCATCGTATAACACGAATAATTGCATCCAGAGTGAAAGTAATGGCCATTTCTACGTTCCGGGCAACCTGGGCTTCGCTCTAGGGCGTTGCTCCACCATATAGAATAGTTGGGGCCTTAGAAGTCAACGCCCGAAGCATAAAACACAATGAAAATGCAACGGTTTTTCCATCGTATATAATGTATATTTGCAAACAGTGCGAAAGCAATGGTCATTTCTACGTTCCGGGCAACCTAGCCTTCACTCTGGGGCGTTGTTCCACCAGATCGAATAGTTAGGACCTATGAAGTCTGCGCCAGAAGCATAAAATGCAATATAAATACAACAGTTTTTCCGTCGTATAACAGGAATAAAGCAAACAGTGTGAAAGGTATGGTCATTTCTGCGTTCCGGGCAACCTAGGCTTCACTCTAGGGTGTTGCTCCACAACATCCAATAGATACGGTCTTAGAACTCACCGCCAGAAGCATAAGATACAATATAAATACAACAGTTTTTCCATCGCATAAAACGAATAATTGTTACCAGTATGAAAATTATGGTAATTTCTACATTCCGGGCAATCTAGGCGTCACCCTAGGGCGTTGCTCCAACAGATCGAATAGCAAGGGCCTTAGAAGTCAACGCCAGAAGCATAAAGTACAATCAAAATCCAACAGTTTGTCCATCGTATAAATCGAATAATTGCAACCAGTGTGAATGTAATGTTCATTTCTACGTTCCGGGCAACCTAGGCTTCACTCTAGGGCGTTGTTCCACCAGATCGAATAGTTAGGGCCTAATACGTCAACGCCAGAAGCATAAAATACAATAAAAATACAACAGTTTTTCCATCGTATAACAGGAATAATTGCAACCAGAGTGAAGGTGATGGTCATTTCTACGTTCCGGGAAACCTAGGCTTCACTCTAGGGCGTTGTTCCACCAGATCGAATAGTTAGGGCCTAAGAAGTCAACGCCTGATGCATAAAATACAATATAAATACAACAGTTTTTCCGTCGTATAAAACGAGTTATTGAAACCAGTATGAAAGTTATGATCATTTCTACGTTCCGGGCAGCCTAGGATTCACCCTAGGGCGCTGCTCCACCTGATCGAATAGTTAGGGCCTAGGAAGTCGACGACAGAAGCATAAAATACGATATATGTACAACAGTTTTTCCATCGTATAAAACGAATAATTGCAACCAGTGTGAAAGTAATGACCATTTCTACGTTGCGGTCATCCTAGACTTAACTCTGAGGCATTGCTCCACCAGATCGAATACGTAGGGCCTTAGAAGCCAACGCCCGAAACATAAAATACAATAAAAATACAACAGTTTTTCCTTCGTATAACAGGAATAATTGCATCATATGTGAAAGTGATGGTCAGTTCCACGTTCCGGCAACCTGGACTTCACTCTAGGGCGTTGGTCCACGAGATCCAATAGTTAGGGCCTAAGAAGTCAACACCAGACGCATAAAACACAATAAAAACGCAACAGTTTTTTCATCGTATAACACGGACAATTGCAACCAGTGTGAAAGATATGGTCATTTCAACGTTCCGGGCAACCTAGGCTTCACACTAGGGCGTTTGTTCACCGCATCCAATAGTTAGTGCCTAAGAAGTCAACGCCAGAAGCACCAAATACAAAATAGATACAACAGTTTTTCCATCGTATAAAACGAATAATTGCAACCCGTGTGAAAGTGATAGTCATTTCTACGTTCCGGGCAACCCAGGCTTCACTCTAGGGCGTTGCTCCACCAGATCGAATAGCTAGGGCCTTAGAAGTCTACGCCCGGAGCATAAAATACAATAAAAATACAACTGTTTTTCCATCGCATAAAATGAATAATTGCATTCAGTGTGAGGGTAATGGTCATTTCTACGTTCCGGGTAACCTAGGCTTCGCTCTAGGGCGTTGCTTCACCAGATCGAATAGTTAGGGCCTAGGAAGTCAACGCCAGAAGCATAAAACAGTATATAAATACGACAGCCGTTCCATCGTATAAAACGAACAATTGCAGCCAATGTGAAAGTGATAGTCATTTCTACGCTCCGGGCAACCTAGGCTTCACGCTAGGGCGTTGTTCCACAACATCGAATTGTTACGGCCTTGGAAGTCAACGCCAGAATCATAAAATACAAAACAGATACAACAGTTTTTCCATCGTATGAAACGAATAATTGCAACCGGTGTGAAAGTTATGGTCACTTCTACGTTCCGTGCAACCTAGGCTTCACTCTAGGGCGTTGCTCCACCAGATCGATTAGCTACGGACTTAGAAGTCAACGCCTGAATCATAAAATATAATATAAATACAACAGTTTTTCCATCGCATAACAGGAATAATTGCAACCGGAGTGAAGGTGATGGTCATTTCTACGTCCCGGGCAACCTAGGCTTCACTCTAGGGCGTTGCTCCACGAGAGCGAATAGCTAGGGACCTAGAAGTCAACGCTAGAAGCATAAAATAAAATAAAAATGCAACAGTTTTTCCTTCGTATAACAGGAATAATTGCATCATATGTGAAAGTGATGGTCAGTTCCACGTTCCGGCAACCTGGACTTCACTCTAGGGCGTTGGTCCACGAGATCCAATAGTTAGGGCCTAAGAAGTCAACACCAGACGCATAAAACACAATAAAAACGCAACAGTTTTTTCATCGTATAACACGGACAATTGCAACCAGTGTGAAAGATATGGTCATTTCAACGTTCCGGGCAACCTAGGCTTCACACTAGGGCGTTTGTTCACCGCATCCAATAGTTAGTGCCTAAGAAGTCAACGCCAGAAGCACCAAATACAAAATAGATACAACAGTTTTTCCATCGTATAAAACGAATAATTGCAACCAGTGTGAAAGTAATGACCATTTCTACGTTGCGGTCATCCTAGACTTAACTCTGAGGCATTGCTCCACCAGATCGAATACGTAGGGCCTTAGAAGCCAACGCCCGAAACATAAAATACAATAAAAATACAACAGTTTTTCCTTCGTATAACAGGAATAATTGCATCATATGTGAAAGTGATGGTCAGTTCCACGTTCCGGCAACCTGGACTTCACTCTAGGGCGTTGGTCCACGAGATCCAATAGTTAGGGCCTAAGAAGTCAACACCAGACGCATAAAACACAATAAAAACGCAACAGTTTTTTCATCGTATAACACGGACAATTGCAACCAGTGTGAAAGATATGGTCATTTCAACGTTCCGGGCAACCTAGGCTTCACACTAGGGCGTTTGTTCACCGCATCCAATAGTTAGTGCCTAAGAAGTCAACGCCAGAAGCACCAAATACAAAATAGATACAACAGTTTTTCCATCGTATAAAACGAATAATTGCAACCCGTGTGAAAGTGATAGTCATTTCTACGTTCCGGGCAACCCAGGCTTCACTCTAGGGCGTTGCTCCACCAGATCGAATAGCTAGGGCCTTAGAAGTCTACGCCCGGAGCATAAAATACAATAAAAATACAACTGTTTTTCCATCGCATAAAATGAATAATTGCATTCAGTGTGAGGGTAATGGTCATTTCTACGTTCCGGGTAACCTAGGCTTCGCTCTAGGGCGTTGCTTCACCAGATCGAATAGTTAGGGCCTAGGAAGTCAACGCCAGAAGCATAAAACAGTATATAAATACGACAGCCGTTCCATCGTATAAAACGAACAATTGCAGCCAATGTGAAAGTGATAGTCATTTCTACGCTCCGGGCAACCTAGGCTTCACGCTAGGGCGTTGTTCCACAACATCGAATTGTTACGGCCTTGGAAGTCAACGCCAGAATCATAAAATACAAAACAGATACAACAGTTTTTCCATCGTATGAAACGAATAATTGCAACCGGTGTGAAAGTTATGGTCACTTCTACGTTCCGTGCAACCTAGGCTTCACTCTAGGGCGTTGCTCCACCAGATCGATTAGCTACGGACTTAGAAGTCAACGCCTGAATCATAAAATATAATATAAATACAACAGTTTTTCCATCGCATAACAGGAATAATTGCAACCGGAGTGAAGGTGATGGTCATTTCTACGTCCCGGGCAACCTAGGCTTCACTCTAGGGCGTTGCTCCACGAGAGCGAATAGCTAGGGACCTAGAAGTCAACGCTAGAAGCATAAAATAAAATAAAAATGCAACAGTTTTTCCATCGTATAAAACGAGTAATTGCAACCATTATGAATGTTATGGTCATTTCTACGTTCCGGGCAACCTAGGCTTCACTCTAGGGCGTTGGTCCACCAGATCCAATAGCTAGGGCCTAAGAAGTCAACGCCAGGAACACCAAATACAAGATAAATACAACAGTTTTTCCATCGTATAAAACGAATAATTGCATCCAGCGTGAAAGTTATGGTCATTTCTACATTCCGGGCAACCTAGGCTTCACTCTAGGGCGTTGCTCCACCAGATCGAATATGTAGGGCCTTAGAGGTCTACGCCCGGAGCATAAAAAGCAAAATAAATACAACAGTTTTTCTATCGTTTGAAACGAATAATTGCAACAGGTGTGAAAGTTATGGTCATTTCTACGTTCCGTGCAACCTAGGCTTCACTCTAGGGCGTTGCTCCACCAGATCGATTAGCTACGGACTTAGAAGTCAACTCCAGAAGCATAAAATACAATATAAATACAACATTTTTTCCATCGTATAACAGGAATAATTGCAACCAGTGTGAAAGTGATGGTCATTTCTACGTTCCGGGAAACCTAGGCTTCACCCTAGGTCGTTGTTCCACCACATCGTATTGTTAGGGCCTTGGAAGTCAACGCCAGAATCATAAAATACAAAACAAATGCAACAGTTCTTCCATCGTATAAAACGAATAATTGCAATCGGTGTGAAGGTAATGGTCATTTCGACGTTCCCGGCAACCTAGGCTTCACTCTAGGGCGTTCCTCCACCAGATCGAATTGTTAGGGCCTAAGAAGTCAACGCCAGAAGGATAAAACACAATATAAATGCAACAGTTTTTCCATCGTATAAAACGAATAATTGCATCCAGCGTGAAAGTAATGGACATTTCTACGTTCCGGGCAACCTAGGGTTCACTCTAGGGCGTTGCACCACCAGATCGAGTAGCTAGGAATTTAGAAGTCAACGCCCGAAGCATAAAATATAATAAAGATACAAGAGTTTTTCCATCGTATAAGAGGAGTAATTGCAACCAGTGTGAAAGTGGTGGTCATTTCTACGTTCCGGGCAACCTAGGCTTCACTCTAGGTCGTTGTTCCACCACATCGGATTGTTAGGGCCTTGGAAGTCAACGCCAGAAGCGTAAAATACATAACCGATGCAACAGTTTTTCCATCGTATAAAACGAATAATTGCAACCGGTGTGAAAGTTATGGTCACTTCTACGTTCCGGGCAACCTAGGCTTCGCTCTAGGGCGTTGCTTCACCAGATCGAATAGTTAGGGCCTAGGAAGTCAACGCCAGAAGCATAAAACAGAATATAAATACGACTGCCGTTCCATCGTATAAAACGAACAATTGCTGCCAATGTGAAAGTGATAGTCATTTCTACGCTCCGGGCAACCTAGGCTTCACGCTAGGGCGTTGTTCCACAACATCGAATTGTTACGGCCTTGGAAGTCAACGCCAGAATCATAAAATACAAAACAGATACAACAGTTTTTCCATCGTATGGA
This sequence comes from Calliopsis andreniformis, assembly GCF_051401765.1. Classification (NCBI taxonomy): domain Eukaryota; kingdom Metazoa; phylum Arthropoda; class Insecta; order Hymenoptera; family Andrenidae; genus Calliopsis; species Calliopsis andreniformis. The sequence continues at coordinate 24,488,421 of NW_027480422.1, forward strand.
ACGAATAATTGCAATCGGTGTGAAGGTAATGGTCACTTCTACGTTCCGGGCAACCTAGGGTTCACTCTAGGGCGTTGCACCACCAGATCGAGTAGCTGGGAATTTAGAAGTCAACGCCCGAAGCATAAAATACAATGAAGATACAACAGCTTTTCATCGTATAGCAGGTATAATTGCAACCAGTGTGAAAGTAATGGTCATTTCTACGTTCCGGGCAAACTAGGCTTCACTCTAGCGCGTTGCTCCACCAGATCGCATAGCTAGGGCCTTAGAAGTCTACTCCGGTAGCATAAAATACAATAAAAATACAACAGTCTTTCCATCGTATAACAGGTATAACTGGAACCAGTGTGAAAGTACTGATCATTTCTACGTTCCGGGCAACATAGGCTTCACACTAGCGCGTTTCTCCACCAGATAGAATAGCTAGGGACTTGGAATTCAACGCTTGAAGCATAAAATACAATAAAGATACAACAGTTTTTCCATCGTATAACAGGAGTAATTGCAACCAGTGTGAAAGTGATGGTCATTTTGACGTTCTGGGCGACCTAGGCTTCGCTCTAGGGCGTTGCTCCACGTGATCGAATTGTTAGGGCCTTAGAAGTCAACGCCAGAAGCGTAAAATACAAAACAAATGCAACAGTTTTTCCATCGTATAAAGCGAATAATTGCAACCGGTGTGAAATTTATGGTCATTTCTACGTTCCGTGCAACCCAGGATTCAATCTAGGGCGTTGTTTCACCACATCGAATAGCTACGGCCTTAGAAGTCAACGCCCGAAGCATAAAATAGAATAAAGATACAACAGTTTTTCCATCGTATAGCAGGAGTAACTGCAACCAGTGTGAATGTGATGGTCATTTCTACGTTCTGGGCGACCTAGGCTTCACTCTAGGTCGTTGTTCCACCAGATCGAATCGTTAGGGCCTTAGAAGTCAACGCCAGAAGCGTAAAATATAAAACAAATGCAACAGCTTTTCCATCGTATAAAGCGAATAATTGCAACCGGTGTGAAATTTATGGTCATTTCTACGTTCAGGGAATCCTAGGCTTCACTCTAGGGCGTTGCTTGACCACATGGAATAGTTAGGGTCTTAGAAGTCAACGCCCGAAGCAAAAATACAATGAAAGTGCAACAGTTTTTCCAACGTATAACACGAATAATTGCAACCACTATGAAAGTGATAGTCATTTCTAGGTTGTGGGCAAACTAGGCTTCACTCTAGGGCGTTGCTCCACCAGATCGAATAGCAAGGGCCTTAGAAGTCAACGCCCGAAGCATAAAATACAATAAAAATGCAACAGTCTTTCCATCGTATAACACGAATAATGGCAACCAGTATGAAAGTGGTAGTCATATCTACGTTCTGGGCAACCTAGGCTTCGCTCTAGGGCGTTGCTCGACCAGATCGAATAGTTAGGGCCTAAGAAGTCAACTCCAGAAGCATAAAACAGAATATAAATACAACAGATGTTACATCGTATAAAATGAATAATTGCAAACAGTGTGAAAGTGATGGTCATTTCTTCGTTCCGGGCAACCTAGGCTTCAATCCAGGGCGCTGTTCAGGCAGATCGAATAATTAGGGCCTAAGAAGTCAACGCCAGAAGCATAAAACACAATATAAATACAACAGCTTTTCCATCGTATAAAACGGATAATTGCAACCAGTGTGAAGGTAATGGCCATTTCTACGTTCCCGGCAACCTAGGCTTCACTCTAGGGCGTTGCTCCATCATATCGAATAGCTAGGGGCTTAGAATTCAACGCCAGAAGCATAAAATACTATATAAATACAACAGATTTTCCATCCTATAAAACGAATAATTGCAACCAGTGCGAAAGTTATGGTCATTTCTACATTCCGGGCAACCTAGGCTTCACTCTAGGGCGTTGCACCACCAGATCGAATATCTAGGGCCTTAGAAGTCTACGCCCGGAGCATAAAAAGCAAAATAAATACAACAGTTTTTCCATTGTATAAAACGAATAATTGCAACCGGTGTGAAAGTTATGGTCACTTCTACGTTCCGTGCAACCTAGGCTTCACTCTAGGGCGTTGCTCCACCAGATCGAATAGTTACGGCCTAAGAAGTCAACGCCAGAAGCATGAAACACAATATAAATGCAACAGTTTTGCCATCGTATAAAACGAATAATTGCATCCAGCGTGAAAGTAATGGACATTTCTACGTTCCGGGCAACCTAGGGTTCACTCTAGGGCGTTGCACCACCAGATCGAGTATCTAGGAATTTAGAAGTCAACGCCCGAAGTATAAATTACAATAAAGATACAACAGTTTTTCCATCGTATAAGAGGAGTAATTGCAACCAGTGTGAAAGTGATGGTCATTTCTACGTTCCGGGCAACCTAGGCTTCACTCTAGGTCGTTGTTCCACCACATACAATTGTTAGGGCCTTGGAAGTCAACGCCAGAATCATAAAATACAAAACAAATGCAACAGTTCTTCCATCGTAAGAAACGAATAATTGCAACCGGTGTGAAAGTTATGGTCATTTCTACGTTCCGGGCAACCTAGGCTTCACTCTAGGGCGTTGCTCCACCAGATCGAATAGTTAGGGCCTAAGAAGTCAACGCCAGAAGCATAAAACAGAATATAAATAAGACAGCCGATCCATCGTATAGAACGAATAATTGCAGCTAATGTGAAAGTGATAGTCATTTCTACGCTCCGGGCAACCTAGGTTTCACTCTAGGGCGTTGTTCCACAACATCAAATTGTTAGGGCCTTGGAAGTCAACGCCAGAATCATAAAATACAAAACAGATACAACAGTTTTTCCATCGTATGAAACGAATAATTGCAACCAATGTGAAAGTGATAGTCATTTCTACGTTCCGGGCTACCTAGGCTTCACTCTAGGGAGTTGGTCCACCACATCGAATAGCTACGGCCTTAGAAGTCAACGCCAGAAGCATAAAATGCAATATAAATACAACAGTTTTTTCATCGTATAAAATGAATGATTGCAAACAGTGTGGATGTAATGACCATTTTTACGTTCCGGGCAACCTAGGCTTCACTATACGACGTTGATCCACCAGATCGAATAGCTAGCGACTTAGAAGTCAACGCCAGAAGCATAAAATACAATAAAAATACAACAGTTTTTCCGTCGTATAACAGGAATAATTGCAAGCAGTGTGAAAGTAATGTTCATTTCTACGCTCCGGGCAACCTAGGCTTCACCCTAGGGCGTTGCTTCACCAGATCGAATAGCTAGGCACTTAGAATTCAACGCCAGAAGCATAAAATACAATAAAAATACAACAGTTTTTCCATCGTATAACAGGAATAATTGCATCCAGCGTGATAGTAATGGCCATTTCTACATTCCGGGCAACCTTTCCTCCACTCTAGGGCGTTGATCCACCAGATCAAATAGCTAGGGCCTTAGAAGTCAACGACCGAAGCATAAAATACAATAGGAATGCAACAGTTTTTCCATCGTATAACACGAATAATTGCATCCAGAGTGAAAGTAATGGCCATTTCTACGTTCCGGGCAACCTGGGCTTCGCTCTAGGGCGTTGCTCCACCAGATCGAATAGTTAGGGGCTTGGAAGTCAACGCCCGAAGCATAAAATACCATAAAGATACAACAGTTTTTCGATCGTATAACAGGAGTGATTGCAACCAGTGTGAAAGTGATGGTCATTTCCACGTTCCGGGCAACCTAGACTTCGCTCTAGGGCATTGCTCCACCAGATCGAATAGTTAGGGCCTAAGAAGTCAACGCCAGAAGCATAAAACAGAATATAAATAAGACAGCCGATCCATCGTATAGAACGAATAATTGCAGCCAATGTGAAAGTGATAGTCATTTCTACGCTCCGGGCAACCTAGGCTTCACTCTAGGGCGTTGTTCCACAACATCAAATTGTTAGGGCCTTGGAACTCAACGCCAGAATCATAAAATACAAAACAGATACAGCAGTTTTTCCATCGTATGAAACGAATAATTGCAATCGGTGTGAAGGTAAAGGTCATTTCTACGTTCCGGGCAACCTAGGCATCACTCTAGTGCGTTGCTCCACCAGATCGAATAGTTAGGGCCTAAGAAGTCAACGCGCGGAGCATAAAATAAAATAAAAATACAACTGTTTTTCCATCGTATAACACGAATAACTGCAACCAGTGTGAAAGTCATAGTCATTTCTACATTCCGGGCAACCTAGGCTTCATCTAGGGCGTTGCTCCAACAGATCGAATAGTTAGGGTCTAAGAAGTCAACGCCCGAAGCATAAAATACAATAAAGATACAACAGTGTTTCCAACGTATAAAAGTAGTAACAGCAACCAGTGTGATAGTAACGGCCATTTCTACGTTCCGGGCAACCTAGCCTTCACTCTAGGGCGTTGCTCCACCAGATGGAATAGTTAGGGCCCTAGAAGTCAACGCCCGAAGCATAAAATACAATAAGGATACAACAGTTTTTCCTTCGCGTAACTGGAGTATTAGCAACCAGTGTGAAAGTGATGGTCATTTCTACGTTCCGGGCAACCTATGCTTCGCTCTAGGGCGTCCCTCCACCAGATCGAATAGCTGGCGACTTAGAAGTCAACGCCAGAAGCATAAATACAATAAAAATGCAACAGTTTTTCCATCGTATAACAGGAATAATTGCATCCAGTGTGATAGTAATGGCCATTTCTACGTTCCGGGCAACTTTGCCTTCACTCTAGGGCGTTGCCGCACCAGATCGAATAGTTAGGGCCTTAGAAGTCAACGCCCGAAGCATAAAATACAATAAAAATACAATAGCTTTTTCATCGTATAAGATGAATAATTGCAATCAGTGTGATGGTAACGGTCATTTCTACGTTCCGGGCAACCTAGGCTTCGCTGCAGGGCGTTGCTCCACCAGATTGAATGGTTAGGGCCTAAGAAGTCAACGCCAGAAGCATAAAACAGAATATATATACAACAGCTGTTTCATCGTATAAAACGCATAATTGCATCCAATGTGAAAGTGATAGCCATTTCTACGTTCCGGGCAACCTAGGATTCAATCTAGGGCGTTGTTCCACCAGATCGAATAGCAAGGGCCTAAGAAGTCAGCGCCAGAAGCATAACATACAATATAAATACAACAGTGTTTCCATCGTATAAAACGAATAATTGGATCCAGTGTGAAAGTAATTGCCATTTCTGCGCTCCGGGCAACGTAGGCTTCACTCTAGGGCGTTGCTCCACCAGATCGAATAGCTAGGGACTTAGAATTCAACGCCAGAAGCATAAAATACAATAAAAATACAACAGTTTTTCCATCGTATAACAGGAATAATTGCATCCAGTGTGATAGTAATGGCCATTTCTACGTTCCGGGCAACCTATCCTTCACTCTAGGGCGTTGATCCACCAGATCAAATAGCTAGGGCCTTAGAAGTCAACGACCGAAGCATAAAATGCAATAAGAATGCAACAGTTTTTCCATCGCATAAAATGAATAATTGCAATCAGTGTGAAGGTAATAGTCATTTCTACGCTCCGGGCAACCTAGGCTTCACTCTAGGGCGTTGCACCACCATATCGAATTGTTAGGTCCTAAGAAATCAACGCCTGAGGCATAAAATACAAAACAAATACAACAGTTTTTCCTTCGTATAAAACGAATAATTGCAACCGGTGTGAAAGTTATGGCCATTTCTACGTTCCGGGCAACCTAAGCTTCGCTCTAGGGCGTTGCTCCACCAGAGCGAATAGTTAGGACCTTAGAAGTCAACGCCCTAAGCACAAAATACAATGAAAATGCGACAGTTTTTCCATCGTATAAAATGAATAATTGCAATCAGTGTGAAGGTAATGGTCAGTTCTACGTTCCGTGCAACCTAGGCTTCACTCTAGGGCGTTGCTGCACCAGATCGAATAGTTAGGGCTTTAGAAGTCAACGCACGAAGCATAAAATACAATAAAGATACAACAGTTTTTCCATCGTATAACTGGAATAATTGCAACCAGTGTGATAGTGATAGTCATTTCTACGTTCCGGTTAAGCTAGGCTTCAATCTAGGGCGTTTTCCCACCAGATCGATTAGTAGGGGCCTAAGAAGTCAACGCCAGAAGCATAAAATACAATATATGTACAACAGTTTGTCCATCGTATAAAACGAATAATTGGATCCTAGTGTGAAAGTAATTGCCATTTCTACGTTCCGGGCAACCTAGGATTCAATCTAGGGCGTTGTTCCACCAGATCGAATAGCAAGGGCCTAAGAAGTCAGCGCCAGAAGCATAACATACAATATAAATACAACAGTGTTTCCATCGTATAAAACGAATAATTGGATCCAGTGTGAAAGTAATTGCCATTTCTGCGCTCCGGGCAACCTAGGCTTCACTCTAGGGCGTTGCTCCACCAGATCGAATAGCTAGGGACTTAGAATTCAACGCCAGAAGCATAAAATACAATAAAAATACAACAGTTTTTCCATCGTATAACAGGAATAATTGCATCCAGTGTGATAGTAATGGCCATTTCTACGTTCCGGGCAACCTATCCTTCACTCTAGGGCGTTGATCCACCAGATCAAATAGCTAGGGCCTTAGAAGTCAACGACCGAAGCATAAAATGCAATAAGAATGCAACAGTTTTTCCATCGCATAAAATGAATAATTGCAATCAGTGTGAAGGTAATAGTCATTTCTACGCTCCGGGCAACCTAGGCTTCACTCTAGGGCGTTGCACCACCATATCGAATTGTTAGGTCCTAAGAAATCAACGCCTGAGGCATAAAATACAAAACAAATACAACAGTTTTTCCTTCGTATAAAACGAATAATTGCAACCGGTGTGAAAGTTATGGCCATTTCTACGTTCCGGGCAACCTATGCTTCATTCTAGGGCGTTGCCCCACCAGATCGAGTAGTTAGGGCCTTAGAAGTCAACGACCGAAGCATAAAATACAATAAAGATACAACAGTGTTTCCAACGTATAAAAGTAGTAATAGCAACCAGTGTGATAGTAACGGCCATTTCTAAGTTCCGGGCAACCTAGCCTTCACTCTAGGGCGTTGCTCCACCAGATGGAATAGTTTGGGCCTTAGAAGTCAACGCCCGAAGCATAAAATACAATAAGGATACAACAGTTTTTCCATCGCGTAACTGGAGTAATAGCAACCAGTGTGAAAGTGATGGTCATTTCTACGTTCCGGGCAACCTATGCTTCGCTCTAGGGCGTTGCTCCACCAGATCGAATAGCTAGCGACTTACAAGTCAACGCCCGGAGCATAAAATACAATAAAAATACAACTGTTCTTCCATCGCATAAATTGAATAATTGCAATCAGTGTGCAGGTAATGGTCATTTCAACGTTCCGGGCAACCTAGGCTTCACTCTAGGGCGTTGCTCCACCAGATCGAATAGTTAGGGCCTTAGAAGTCAACGCCCGAAGCATAAAATACAATAAAAATACAATAGCTTTTTCATCGTATAAAATGAATAATTGCAATCAGTGTGATGGTAACGGTCATTTCTACGTTCCGGGCAACCTAGGCTTCGCTGTAGGGCGATGCTCCACCAGATTGAATAGTTAGGGCCTAAGAAGTAAACGCCAGAAGCATAACACAGAATATATATACAACAGCTGTTTCATCGTATAAAACGCATAATTGCATCCAATGTGAAAGTGATAGCCATTTCTACGTTCCGGGCAACCTAGGATTCAATCTAGGGCGTTGTTCCACCAGATCGAATAGCAAGGGCCTAAGAAGTCAGCGCCAGAAGCATAACATACAATATAAATACAACAGTGTTTCCATCGTATAAAACGAATAATTGCATCCAGTGTCAAAGTAATGGCCATTTCTACGTTCCGGGCAACCTAGGCTTCACTCTAGCGCGTTGCTCCACCAGATCGAATAGTTAGGGTCTTTGAAGTCATCGCCCGAAGCATAAAATACAATGAAAATGCAACGGTTTTTCCATCGTATAACACGAATAATTGCAGCCAGTGTAAAAGTGAGAGTCGTTTCAACGTTCCGGGCAAGCTAGGCTTCACTGTAGGGTGTTGCTCCACCAGATCGGATAGCTGGGGCCATAGATGTCTACGCCCTGAGCATAAAATACAATAAAAATACAACTGTTTTTCCATCGCATAAAATGAATAAATGCAATCAGTGTGAAGGTAATGGTCATTTCTACGTTCCGTGCAACCTAGGCTTGACTCTAGGGCGTTGCTGCACCAGATCGAATAGTTAGGGCCTTAGAAGTCAACGCACGAAGCATAAAATACAATAAAGATACAACAGTTTTTCCATCGTATTTAATGTATGTTTGCAAACAGTGTGAAATTAAAGGTCACTTCTACGTTCCGGGCAACCTAGGCTTAACTGTAGGGCGCTGCTCCACCAGATCGAATTGGTTAGGGCCTTAGAAGTCAACGCCCGAAGCATGAAATACAAAATAAATACAACAGATTTTCCATCGTATCAAATGAATAATCGCAAACAGTGTGAAGGTAATGGTCATTTATACGTTCCGGGCAACCTAGGCTTCACTCTAGGGCGTTGCTACACCAGATCGAATAGTCAGGGCCTCAGAAGTCAACGCCATAAGCATAAAATACGATATAAATACAACAGCTTTTCCATCGTATATAATGTACATTTGCAAACAGTCTGAAAGTAAAGGTCATTTCTACGTTCCGGGCAACCTAGGCTTAACTGTAGGGCGTTGCTCCACCAGATCGAATAGTTAGGGCCTTAGAAGTCAACGCCCGAAACATAAAATACAAAATAAATAGAACAGTTCTTCCATTGTATAAAACGAATAATTGAAACCAGTGTGAACGTTATGGTCATTTCTACGTTCCGGGCAACCTTGGCTTAACTCCTGGGCGTTGCTCCACCAGATCGAATAGTTAGGGACTTTGAATACAACGCCAGAAGCATAAAATACAATAAAAAGGCAACAGCTCTTCCATTGTATAACAGGAATAACTGCAACCAGTGTGAAAGTACCTGTGATTTCTATGTTCCGGGTAACCTAGGCTTCACTCTAGGGCGTTGCTCCACCAGATCGAATAGCTAGGGACTTAGAATTCAACGCCAGAAGAATCAAATACAACTTAAGTACAACAGCTTTACCATCGTATAAAATGAATAATCGCAAGCAGTGTGAAGGTAATGGTCACTTCCACGTTCCGGACAAGCTAGACTTCACTCTAGGGCGTTGCTCTACCAGATCGAATAGTTAGGGCCTAAGAAGTCAACGCCAGAAGCGTAAAATACAATATAAGTACAACAGTTTTTCCCTTGTATAACAGGAATAATTGCAACCAGTGTGAAAGCTATGGTCATTTCTACGTTCCGGGCAACCTAGGCTCCACTCTAGGGCGTTGCTCCACCACATCGAATAGCTAGGGCCTTAGAAGTCAACGCCAGAAGCATAAAATACGATATATGTACAACAGTCTTTCCATCGTATAGAATAAATAATTGCAACCAGTGCGCAAGTAATGGTCATTTCTACGTTCCGAGCAACCTAGGTTTCGCTCTATGGCGTTGCTCCACCACATCGAATAGTTAGGGCCTTAGAAGTCAATGCCAGAAGCATAAAATACAATATAAATACAACAGTTTTTTCATCGTCTAACAGGAATAATTGCAACAAGCCTGAAGGTAATGGTCATTTCTACGTTCCGGGCAACCTAGGCTTAACTGTAGGGCGTTGCTCCACCAGATCGAATAGTTAGGGCCTTAGATGCCAACGCCCGAAGCATAAAATACAAAATAAATAGAACAGTTCTTCCATTGTATAAAACGAATAATTGAAACCAGTGTGAATGTTATGGTCATTTCTACGTTCCGGGCAACCTTGGCTTAACTCCTGGGCGTTGCTCCACCAGATCGAATAGTTAGGGACTTAGAATACAACGCCAGAAGCATAAAATACAATAAAAATGCAACAGTTTTTCCATTGTATAACAGGAGTAACTGCAACCAGTGTGAAAGTACTGGTCATTTTTACGTTCCGGGTAGCCTAGGCTTCACTCTAGGGCGTTGCTCCTCCAGATCGAATAGCTAGGGACTTAGAATTCAACGCCAGAAGAAAAAAATACAACTTAAGTACAACAGTTTTACCATCGTATTAAATGAATAATCGCAAACAGTTTGAAGGTAATGGTCACTTCCACGTTCCCGGCAGCCCAGGCTTAACTGTAGGGCGTTGCTCCACCAGATCGCATAGTTAGGGACTTAGAATTCAACGCAAGAAACATAAAATACAATAAATATGCAAAAGTTTTTCCGTCGAATAACAGGAATAACTGCAACCAGTGTGAAAGTACTGGTCATTTCTACGTTCCGGGCAACCTAGGCTTCACTCTTGGGCGTTGCTCCATCACATCGAATAGTTACGGCCTTAGAACTCAACTCCAGAAGCATAAAATACAATATAAATACAACAGCAATTCCATCGTATAAAATGATTGATTGCAAACAGTGTAAAAGTTATGGTCATTTCTACTTTCCGGGCATCCTAGGCTTAACTCTAGGGCATGTTCCACCAGATTGAGTAGTTAGGGACTTTGAATTCAACGCCAGAAGCATAAAATACAATAAAAATGCAATAGCTTTTCAATCGTATAAAAGGAATAACTGCAACCAGTGTGAAAGTACTGGTCATTTCTACGTTCCGGGTAACCTAGGCTTCACCATAGGGCGTTGCTCCACCAGATCGAGCAGCTAGGGAGTTAGAATTCAACGCCAGAAGAATAAAATACAACCTAAGTACAACAGTTTTTCCATTGTATAAAACGAATAATTGAAACCAGTGTGAAAGTTATGATCTTGTCTACGTTCCACGCAACCTGGGCTTCACCTCAGGGCGTTGCTCCACCAGATCCAATAGTTAGGACCTAAGAAGTCGGCGCCAGAAGCATAAAATACAAAATAGATACAACATTTTTTTCATCGTATATAATGTATATTTGCAAACAGTGTGAAAGTAAATGCTATTTCTACGTTCTGGCCAACCTAGGCTTAGCTGTAGGGCGTTGCTCCACCAGGTCGCATAGTTAGGGACATAGAATTTAACGCCAGAATCATAAAATACAATAAAGATGCAACAGTTATTCCATCGTATAACAGGAATAATTGCAACCAGTGTGAAGGTAATGGTCTTTTCTATGTTCCGGGCAACCTAGGCTTCACTCTAGGGCGTCCTTCCACCAGATCGGATAGTTAGGGCCTAAGAAGTCAACGCCAGAAGCATAAAATACAATATAAATACAACAGCTTTACCATCGTATTTAATGTATGTTTGCAAACAGTGTGAAATTAAAGGTCACTTCTACGTTCCGGGCAACCTAGGCTTAACTGTAGGGCGTTGCTCCACCAGATCGAATAGTTAGGGCCTTAGAAGTCAACGCCCGAAACATAAAATACAAAATAAATAGAAAGGTTCTTCCATTGTATAAAACGAATAATTGAAACCAGTGTGAACGTTATGGTCATTTCTACGTTCCGGGCAACCTTGGCTTAACTCCTGGGCGTTGCTCCACCAGACCGAATAGTTATGGACTTTGAATACAACGCCAGAAGCATAAAATACAATAAAAAGGCAACAGCTCTTCCATTGCATAACAGGAATAACTGCAACCAGTGTGAAAGTACTGGTGATTTCTATGTTCCGGGTAACCTAGGCTTCACTCTAGGGCGTTGCTCCACCAGATCGAATAGCTAGGGACTTAGAATTCAACGCCAGAAGAGTAAAATACAGCATAAGTATAACAGTTTTTCCATCGTATAAAATGTATAATTGCAAGCAGTGTGAAGGTAATGGTCATTTCTACGTTCCGGGCAACCTAGGCTTTACTCTAGAGAATTGCTCCACCAGATAGAATAGCTGGGGACTTAGAATTCAACGCCATAAGCATGAAATACAAAATAAATACAACAGCTTTTCCATCGTATATAATGTATATTTGCAAACAGTGTGAAAGTTATGGTCATTTCTACTTTCCGGGCATCCTAGGCTTAACTCTAGGGCATGTTCCACCAGATTGGGTAGTTAGGGACTTTGAATTCAACGCCAGAAGCATAAAATACAATAAAAATGCAACAGCTTTTCAATCGTATAAAAGGAATAACTGCAACCAGTGTGAAAGTACTGGTCATTTCTACGTTCCGGGTAACCTAGGCTTCACCCTAGGGCGTTGCTCCACCAGATCGAGCAGCTAGGGAGTTAGAATTCAACGCCAGAAGAATAAAATACAACCTAAGTACAACAGTTTTTCCATTGTATAAAACGAATAATTGAAACCAGTGTGAAAGTTATGATCTTGTCTACGTTCCACGCAATCTGGGCTTCGCCTCAGGGCGTTGCTCCACCAGATCCAATAGTTAGGACCTAAGAAGTCGGCGCCAGAAGCATAAAATACAAAATAGATACAACATTGTTTTCATCGTATGTAATGTATATTTGCAAACAGTGTGAAAGTAAAGGCTATTTCTACGTTCTGGCCAACCTAGGCTTAGCTGTAGGGCGTTGCTCCACCAGGTCGCATAGTTAGGGACATAGAATTTAACGCCAGAATCATAAAATACAATAAAGATGCAACAGTTATTCCATCGTATAACAGGAATAATTGCAACCAGTGTGAAGGTAATGGTCTTTTCTATGTTCCGGGCAACCTAGGCTTCACTCTAGGGCGTCCTTCCACCAGATCGGATAGTTAGGGCCTAAGAAGTCAACGCCAGAAGCATAAAATACAATATAAATACAACAGCTTTACCATCGTATTTAATGTATGTTTGCAAACAGTGTGAAATTAAAGGTCACTTCTACGTTCCGGGCAACCTAGGCTTAACTGTAGGGCGCTGCTCCACCAGATCGAATAGTTAGGGCCTTAGAAGTCAACGCCCGAAGCATGAAATACAAAATAAATACAACAGATATTCCATCGTATCAAATGAATAATCGCAAACAGTGTGAAGGTAATGGTCATTTATACGTTCCGGGAAACCTAGGCTTCACTCTAGGGCGTTGCTACACCAGATCGAATAGTCAGGGCCTTAGAAGTCAACGCCATAAGCATAAAATACGATATAAATACAACAGCTTTTCCATCGTATATAATGTACATTTGCAAACAGTCTGAAAGTAAAGGTCATTTCTACGTTCCGGGCAACCTAGGCTTAACTGTAGGGCGTTGCTCCACCAGATCGAATAGTTAGGGCCTTAGAAGTCAACGCCCGAAACATAAAATACAAAATAAATAGAACAGTTCTTCCATTGTATAAAACGAATAATTGAAACCAGTGTGAACGTTATGGTCATTTCTACGTTCCGGGCAACCTTGGCTTAACTCCTGGGCGTTGCTCCACCAGATCGAATAGTTAGGGACTTTGAATACAACGCCAGAAGCATAAAATACAATAAAAAGGCAACAGCTCTTCCATTGTATAACAGGAATAACTGCAACCAGTGTGAAAGTACCTGTGATTTCTATGTTCCGGGTAACCTAGGCTTCACTCTAGGGCGTTGCTCCACCAGATCGAATAGCTAGGGACTTAGAATTCAACGCCAGAAGAATCAAATACAACTTAAGTACAACAGCTTTACCATCGTATAAAATGAATAATCGCAAGCAGTGTGAAGGTAATGGTCACTTCCACGTTCCGGACAAGCTAGACTTCACTCTAGGGCGTTGCTCTACCAGATCGAATAGTTAGGGCCTAAGAAGTCAACGCCAGAAGCGTAAAATACAATATAAGTACAACAGTTTTTCCCTTGTATAACAGGAATAATTGCAACCAGTGTGAAAGCTATGGTCATTTCTACGTTCCGGGCAACCTAGGCTCCACTCTAGGGCGTTGCTCCACCACATCGAATAGCTAGGGCCTTAGAAGTCAACGCCAGAAGCATAAAATACGATATATGTACAACAGTCTTTCCATCGTATAGAATAAATAATTGCAACCAGTGCGCAAGTAATGGTCATTTCTACGTTCCGAGCAACCTAGGTTTCGCTCTATGGCGTTGCTCCACCACATCGAATAGTTAGGGCCTTAGAAGTCAATGCCAGAAGCATAAAATACAATATAAATACAACAGTTTTTTCATCGTCTAACAGGAATAATTGCAACAAGCCTGAAGGTAATGGTCATTTCTACGTTCCGGGCAACCTAGGCTTAACTGTAGGGCGTTGCTCCACCAGATCGAATAGTTAGGGCCTTAGATGCCAACGCCCGAAGCATAAAATACAAAATAAATAGAACAGTTCTTCCATTGTATAAAACGAATAATTGAAACCAGTGTGAATGTTATGGTCATTTCTACGTTCCGGGCAACCTTGGCTTAACTCCTGGGCGTTGCTCCACCAGATCGAATAGTTAGGGACTTAGAATACAACGCCAGAAGCATAAAATACAATAAAAATGCAACAGTTTTTCCATTGTATAACAGGAGTAACTGCAACCAGTGTGAAAGTACTGGTCATTTTTACGTTCCGGGTAGCCTAGGCTTCACTCTAGGGCGTTGCTCCTCCAGATCGAATAGCTAGGGACTTAGAATTCAACGCCAGAAGAAAAAAATACAACTTAAGTACAACAGTTTTACCATCGTATTAAATGAATAATCGCAAACAGTTTGAAGGTAATGGTCACTTCCACGTTCCCGGCAGCCCAGGCTTAACTGTAGGGCGTTGCTCCACCAGATCGCATAGTTAGGGACTTAGAATTCAACGCAAGAAACATAAAATACAATAAATATGCAAAAGTTTTTCCGTCGAATAACAGGAATAACTGCAACCAGTGTGAAAGTACTGGTCATTTCTACGTTCCGGGCAACCTAGGCTTCACTCTTGGGCGTTGCTCCATCACATCGAATAGTTACGGCCTTAGAACTCAACTCCAGAAGCATAAAATACAATATAAATACAACAGCAATTCCATCGTATAAAATGATTGATTGCAAACAGTGTAAAAGTTATGGTCATTTCTACTTTCCGGGCATCCTAGGCTTAACTCTAGGGCATGTTCCACCAGATTGAGTAGTTAGGGACTTTGAATTCAACGCCAGAAGCATAAAATACAATAAAAATGCAATAGCTTTTCAATCGTATAAAAGGAATAACTGCAACCAGTGTGAAAGTACTGGTCATTTCTACGTTCCGGGTAACCTAGGCTTCACCATAGGGCGTTGCTCCACCAGATCGAGCAGCTAGGGAGTTAGAATTCAACGCCAGAAGAATAAAATACAACCTAAGTACAACAGTTTTTCCATTGTATAAAACGAATAATTGAAACCAGTGTGAAAGTTATGATCTTGTCTACGTTCCACGCAACCTGGGCTTCACCTCAGGGCGTTGCTCCACCAGATCCAATAGTTAGGACCTAAGAAGTCGGCGCCAGAAGCATAAAATACAAAATAGATACAACATTTTTTTCATCGTATATAATGTATATTTGCAAACAGTGTGAAAGTAAATGCTATTTCTACGTTCTGGCCAACCTAGGCTTAGCTGTAGGGCGTTGCTCCACCAGGTCGCATAGTTAGGGACATAGAATTTAACGCCAGAATCATAAAATACAATAAAGATGCAACAGTTATTCCATCGTATAACAGGAATAATTGCAACCAGTGTGAAGGTAATGGTCTTTTCTATGTTCCGGGCAACCTAGGCTTCACTCTAGGGCGTCCTTCCACCAGATCGGATAGTTAGGGCCTAAGAAGTCAACGCCAGAAGCATAAAATACAATATAAATACAACAGCTTTACCATCGTATTTAATGTATGTTTGCAAACAGTGTGAAATTAAAGGTCACTTCTACGTTCCGGGCAACCTAGGCTTAACTGTAGGGCGTTGCTCCACCAGATCGAATAGTTAGGGCCTTAGAAGTCAACGCCCGAAACATAAAATACAAAATAAATAGAAAGGTTCTTCCATTGTATAAAACGAATAATTGAAACCAGTGTGAACGTTATGGTCATTTCTACGTTCCGGGCAACCTTGGCTTAACTCCTGGGCGTTGCTCCACCAGACCGAATAGTTATGGACTTTGAATACAACGCCAGAAGCATAAAATACAATAAAAAGGCAACAGCTCTTCCATTGCATAACAGGAATAACTGCAACCAGTGTGAAAGTACTGGTGATTTCTATGTTCCGGGTAACCTAGGCTTCACTCTAGGGCGTTGCTCCACCAGATCGAATAGCTAGGGACTTAGAATTCAACGCCAGAAGAGTAAAATACAGCATAAGTATAACAGTTTTTCCATCGTATAAAATGTATAATTGCAAGCAGTGTGAAGGTAATGGTCATTTCTACGTTCCGGGCAACCTAGGCTTTACTCTAGAGAATTGCTCCACCAGATAGAATAGCTGGGGACTTAGAATTCAACGCCATAAGCATGAAATACAAAATAAATACAACAGCTTTTCCATCGTATATAATGTATATTTGCAAACAGTGTGAAAGTTATGGTCATTTCTACTTTCCGGGCATCCTAGGCTTAACTCTAGGGCATGTTCCACCAGATTGGGTAGTTAGGGACTTTGAATTCAACGCCAGAAGCATAAAATACAATAAAAATGCAACAGCTTTTCAATCGTATAAAAGGAATAACTGCAACCAGTGTGAAAGTACTGGTCATTTCTACGTTCCGGGTAACCTAGGCTTCACCCTAGGGCGTTGCTCCACCAGATCGAGCAGCTAGGGAGTTAGAATTCAACGCCAGAAGAATAAAATACAACCTAAGTACAACAGTTTTTCCATTGTATAAAACGAATAATTGAAACCAGTGTGAAAGTTATGATCTTGTCTACGTTCCACGCAATCTGGGCTTCGCCTCAGGGCGTTGCTCCACCAGATCCAATAGTTAGGACCTAAGAAGTCGGCGCCAGAAGCATAAAATACAAAATAGATACAACATTGTTTTCATCGTATGTAATGTATATTTGCAAACAGTGTGAAAGTAAAGGCTATTTCTACGTTCTGGCCAACCTAGGCTTAGCTGTAGGGCGTTGCTCCACCAGGTCGCATAGTTAGGGACATAGAATTTAACGCCAGAATCATAAAATACAATAAAGATGCAACAGTTATTCCATCGTATAACAGGAATAATTGCAACCAGTGTGAAGGTAATGGTCTTTTCTATGTTCCGGGCAACCTAGGCTTCACTCTAGGGCGTCCTTCCACCAGATCGGATAGTTAGGGCCTAAGAAGTCAACGCCAGAAGCATAAAATACAATATAAATACAACAGCTTTACCATCGTATTTAATGTATGTTTGCAAACAGTGTGAAATTAAAGGTCACTTCTACGTTCCGGGCAACCTAGGCTTAACTGTAGGGCGCTGCTCCACCAGATCGAATAGTTAGGGCCTTAGAAGTCAACGCCCGAAGCATGAAATACAAAATAAATACAACAGATATTCCATCGTATCAAATGAATAATCGCAAACAGTGTGAAGGTAATGGTCATTTATACGTTCCGGGAAACCTAGGCTTCACTCTAGGGCGTTGCTACACCAGATCGAATAGTCAGGGCCTTAGAAGTCAACGCCATAAGCATAAAATACGATATAAATACAACAGCTTTTCCATCGTATATAATGTACATTTGCAAACAGTCTGAAAGTAAAGGTAATTTCTACGTTCCGGGCAACCTAGGCTTAACTGTAGGGCGTTGCTCCACCAGATCGAATAGTTAGGGCCTTCGAAGTCAACGCCCAAAGCATAAAATACAAAATAAATAGAACAGTTCTTCCATTGTATAAAACGAATAATTGAAACCAGTGTGAACGTTATGGTCATTTCTACGTTCCGGGCAACCTTGGCTTAACTCCTGGGCGTTGCTCCACCAGATCGAATAGTTAGGGACTTTGAATACAACGCCAGAAGCATAAAATACAGTATTAATACAACAGCTTTTCCATCGTATATAATGTATATTTGCAAACAGTGTGAAAGTAAAGGTCATTTCTACGTTCCGGGCAACCTAGGCTTAACTGTAGGGCGTTGCTCCACCAGATCGAATAGTTAGGGACTTTGAATACAACGCCAGAAGCGTAAAATACAATAAAAATGCAACAGCTTTTCCAATGTATAACAGGAATAACTGCAACCAGTATGAAAGCTATGGTCATTCCTACGTTCCAGGCAACCTAGGCTTCACTCTAGGGCGTTGCTCAACCATATCGAATAGCTACGGCCCTAGAAGACAACGCCATAACTATAAGATACAATATAAATACAACAGTCTTTCCATCGTATAAAACGGATAATTGCAACCAGTCTGATAGTTATGGTCATTTCTACGTTCCGGGCAAGCTAGGTTTCGCTCTATGGCGTTGCTCCACCACATCGAAGAGTTAGGGCCTTAGAAGTCAATGCCAGAAGCATAAAATACAATATAAATACAACAGTTTTTTCATCGTATAACAGGAATAATTGCAACAAGCCTGAACGTAATGGTCATTTCTAAGTTTCGGGTAACCTAGGCTTCACTCTAGGGCGTTGCTCCACCAGATCGAATAGCTAGGGACTTAGAATTCAACACCAGATGGATAAAATACAACATAAGTATAACAGTTCTTCCATCGTATAAAATGTATAATTGCAAGCAGTGTGAAGGTAATGGTCATTTCTACGTGCCGGGCAACCTAGGCTTCACTCTAGAGCATTGCGCCACGAGATCCAATAGTTAGGGCCTAAGAAGACAACGCCAGAAGCATAAAATACAATATTAATACAACAGCTTTTCCATCGTATATAATGTATATTTGCAAACAGTGTGATAGTAAACGTCACTTCTACGTTCCGGGCAACCTAGGCTTAACTGTAGGGCGCTGCTCCACCAGATCGAATAGTTAGGGCCTTAGAAGTCAACGCCCGAAGCATGAAATACAAAATAAATAGAACAGTTTTTCCATTGTATAAAACGAATAATTGAAACCAGTGTGAATGTTATGGTCATTTCTACGTTCCGGGCAACCTTGGCTTAACTCCTGGGCGTTGCTCCACCAGATCCAATAGCTAGGACCTAAGAAGTCAACACCAGAAGGATAAAATACAAAATAGATACATAATTTTTTTCATCGTATATAATATATATTTGCAAACAGTGTGAAAGTAAAGGCCATTTCTACGTTCTGGGCAAGCTAGGCTTAACTGTAGGGAGTTGCTCCACCAGATCGCATAGTCAGGGACATAGAATTTAACGCCAGAATCATAAAATACAATAAAGATGCAACAGTTTTTCCATCGTATAACAGGAATAATTGCAACCAGTGTGAAGGTAATGGTCTTTTCTATGTCCCGGGCAACCTAGGCTTCACTACAGGGCGGTGCTCCACCGGAACAAATAGTTAGGGCCTAAGATGTCAACGCCAGAAGCATAAAATACAATATAAATACAACAGCTTTTCCATCGTATATAATGTATATTTGCATACATTGAGAAAGTAAAGGTCATTTCTACGTTCCGGGCAACCTATGCTGAACTGTAGGGCGTTGTTCCACCAGATCGAATACTTAGGGCCTTAGAAGTCAACGCCCGAAGCATGAAATACAAAACAAATACAACAGCTTTTCCATCGTATATAATGTATGTATGCAAACAGTGTGAAAGTAAAGGTCATTTCTACGTTCCGGCAACCTAGGCTTAACTGTAGGGCGCTGCTCCACCAGATCGAATAGTTAGGGCCTTAGAAGTCAACGCCCGTAGCATTAAATACAAAATAAATACAACAGTTTTTCCATCGTATCAAATGAATATTCGCAAACAGTGTGAAGGTAATGGTCATTTCTACGTTCCGGGCAGCCTAGGCTACACTCTAGGGCGTTGCTCCACCAGACCGAATACTCAGGGACTTACGACTCAACGCCCGAAGCATAAAATACAAAATAAATAGAACAGTTTTTCCATTGTATAGAACGAATAATTACAACCAGTGTAAAAGTTGTGGTCATTTCTACGTTCCGGGCAACCTTGGCTTAACTCCAGGGCGTTGCTCCACCAGATCGAATTGTTAGGGACTTTGAATACAACGCTAGAAGCATAAAATACAATAAAAATGCAACAGTTTTTCAATTGTATAACAGGAATAACTGCAACCAGTATGAAAGCTATGGTCATTTCTACGTTCCAGGCAACCTAGGCTTCACCCTAGGGCGTTGCTCAACCATATCGAATAGCTACGGCCCTAGAAGACAACGCCATAACTATAAGATACAATATAAATACTATAGTCTTTCCATCGTAAAAAACGGATAATTGCAACCAGTCTGATAGTTATGGTCATTTCTACGTTCCGGGCAAGCTAGGTTTCGCTCTATGGCGTTGCTCCACCAGATCGAATAGTTAGGGCCTTAGAAGTCAACGCCCGAAGCATGAAATACAAAATAAATAGAACAGTTTTTCGATTGTATAAAACGAATAATTGCAACCAGTGTAAAAGTTATGGTCATTTCTACGTTCCGGGCAACCTTGGCTTAACTCCAGGGCGTTGCTCCACCAGATCGCATAGTTAGGGACTTTGAATACAACGCCAGAAGCATAAAATACAATAAAAATGCAACAGTTTTTCCATTGTATAACAGGAATAACTGCAACCAGTGTGAAAGTAATGGTCATTTCTACGTTCCGGGCAACCTAGGCTTCACTCTAGGGCGTTGCTCCACCACATCGTATAGCTAAGGCCTAGGAAGTCAACGCCTGAAGCATAAAATAAAATAAAAATACAACAGTTTTTCTATCGTATAAAACGAATAATTGCAACCAGTATGAAAGCTATGGTCACTTCTACGTTCCGGGCAACCTAGGCTTCTCTCTAGAGCGTTGCTCAACCACATCGAATGCCTACGGCCCTAGAAGACAACGCCATAACTATAAAATGCAATATAAATACAACAGACTTTCCATCGTATAAAACGAATAATTGCAACCAGTCTGATAGTTATGGTCATTTCTACGTTCCGGGCAACCTAGGCTTCAGTCTTGGGCGTTGCTCCAACACATCGAATAGTTACGGCCTTAGAAGTCAACTCCAGAAGCATAAAATACAATATAAATACAACAGCATTTCCATCGTATAAAATGATTGATTGCAAACAGTGTGAAGGTTATGGTCATTTCTACTTTCAGGGCAACATAGGCTTAACTCTAGGGCATGTTCCACCAGATTCAGTAGTTAGGGACTTTGAATTCAACGCCAGAAGCATAAAATACAATAAAAATGCAACAGCTTTTCAATCGTTTAACAGGAATAACTGCAACCAGTGTGAAAGTACTGGTCATTTCTACGTTCCGGGTAACCTAGGCTTCACTCTAGGGCGTTGCTCCACCAGATCGAACAGCTAGGGAGTTAGAATTCAACGCCAGAAGAATAAAATACAACCTAAGTACAACAGTTTTTCCATTGTATAAAACGAATAATTGAAACCAGTGTGAAAGTTATGATCTTTTCTACGTTCCGGGCAACCCAGGCTTCACTCTAGGGCGTTGCTCAACCATAACGTATAGCTACGGCCCTAGAAGACAACGACATAACTATAAAATACAATATAAATACAACAGTTTTTCCATCGTATAAAACGAATAATTGCGACCAGTATGAAAGCTATGGTCATTTCTACGTTCCGGGCAACCTAGGCTTCACTCTAGGGCGTTGCTCAACCATATCGAGTAGCTACGGCCCTAGAAGATAACGCCATAACTATAACATACAATGTAAATACAACAGTCTTTCCATCGTATAAAACGGATAATTGCTACCAGTCTGATAGTTATGGTCATTTCTACGTTCCGGGCAAGCTAGGCTTCACCATTGGGCGTTGCTCCACCAGATCGAATAGTTAGGGCCTAAGAAGTCAACGCCAGAAGCATAAAATACGATATATGTACAACAGTTTTTCCACCGTATAGAATGAATAATTGCAACCAGTGTGAAAGTAATGGTCATTTCTACGTTCCGAGCAACCTAGGCTTCGCTCTATGGCGTTGCTCCACCACTTCGAATAGTTAGGGCCTTAGAAGTCAATGCCAGAAGCATAAAATACAATATAAGTACAACAGTTTTTTCATCGTATAACAGGAATAATTGCAACAAGCCTGAAGGTAATGGTCATTTCTACGTTTCGGGCAACCTAGGCTTCACTCTAGAGCATTGCTCCACCAGATCGAATAGTTAGGGCCTAAGGAGACAACGCCAGAAGCATAAAATACAATATAAATTCAACAGCTTTTCCATCGTATATAATGTTTATTTGCAAACAGTGTGAAAGTAAAGGTCATTTCTACGTTCCGGGCAACCTAGGCTTCACTCTAGGGCGTTGTTCTAACAGATCGAGTAGTTAGGGCCCTAGAAGACAACGCCATAACTATAAAATACAAAATAAATACAACAGTTTTTCCATCGTATAAAACGAATAATTGCAACCAGTATGAAGGCTATGGTTATTTCTACGTTCCGGGCAACCCAGGCTTCACTCTAGGGCGTTGCTCAACCATATCGTGTAGCTACGG
The DNA here is from genome assembly GCF_051401765.1 of Calliopsis andreniformis. Lineage (NCBI taxonomy): Eukaryota > Metazoa > Arthropoda > Insecta > Hymenoptera > Andrenidae > Calliopsis > Calliopsis andreniformis. Next base: position 24,510,924 of record NW_027480422.1, read on the forward strand.
CCCTAGAAGACAACGCCATAACTATAAAATACAATATAAATACAACAGTCTTTCCATCGTATAAAACGGATAATTGCAACCAGTCTGATAGTTATGGTCATTTCTACGTTCGGGGCAAGCTAGACTTCACCCTAGGGCGTTGCTCCTCCAGATCGAATAGTTAGGGCCTAAGAAGTCAGCGCCAGAAGCATAAAGTACAATAAAAATCCAACAGTTTGTCCATCGTATAACTGGAATAAATGCAACCAGTGTGAAAGTGATAGTCATTTCTACGTTCCGGGCATCCTAGGCTTCAATCTACGGCGTTGTTCCACCAGATCGAATTGTAAGGGCCTGAGAAGCAAACGCCAGAAGCATTAAATACAATATAAGTACCACAGTTCTTCCATCGTATAAAACGGATAATTGCAACCAGTGTGCAAGTAATGGTCATTTATACGTTCCGAGCAACCTAGGTTTCGCTCCATGGCGTTGCTCCACCACATTGAATAGTTAGGGCCTTAGAAGTCAATGCCAGAAGCATAAAATACAATATAAATACAACAGTTTTTGCATCGTATAACAGGAATAATTGCAACAAGCCTGAAGGTAATGGTCATTTCTACATTCCGGGCAACATAGGCTTCACTCTAGAGCATTGCTCCACCAGATCGAATAGTTAGGGCCTAAGAAGACAACGCCAGAAGCATAAAATACAATATAAATACAACAGCTTTTCCATCGTATATAATGTATATTTGCAAACAGTGTGAAAGTAAATGTCATTTCTACGTTCCGGGCAACCTAGGCTTAACTGTAGGGCGTCGCTCCAGCAGATCGAATAGTTACGGCCTTAGAAGCCAACGCCCGAATCATGAAATACAAAATAAATAGAACAGTTTTTCCATTGTATAGAACGAATAATTGCAACCAGTGGGAAAGTTATGGTCATTTCTACGTTCCAGGCAACCTAGGCTTCACTCTAGAGCATTGCTCCACCAGATCGAATAGTTAGGGCCTAAGGAGACAACGCCAGAAGCATAAAATACAATATAAATACAACAGCTTTTCCATCGTATATAATGTATATTTGCAAACAGTGTGAAAGCAAAGGACATTTCCACGTTCCGGGCAACCTAGGCTTCACTCTAGGGCGTTGTTCTACCGGATCGAATGGATAGAGCCTTAGAAGTCAACGCCCGAAGCATGAAATACAAAATAAATAGAACAGTTTTTCCATTGTGTAGAACGATTCATTGCAACCAGTGTAAAAGTTATGGTCATTTCTACGTTCCGGGCAACCTTGGCTTAACTCCAGGGCGTTGCTCCACCAGATCCAATAGTTAGGGACTTTGAATACAACGCCAGAAGCATAAAATACAATAAAAATGCAACAGTTTTTCCATTGTATAACAGGAATAACAGGAACCAGTGTGAAAGTACTGGTCACTTCTACGTTCCGGGTAGCCTAGGCTTCACTCCAGGGCGTTCCTCCACCAGATCGAATAGCTAGGGCCTAAGAAGTCAACGCCAGGAGCACCAAATACAAAATAAATACAACAGTTTTTCCATCGTCTAAAACGAATAATTGCAACCAGTACGAAGGCTATGGTCATTTCTACGTTCCGGGCAACCTAGGCTTCACTCTAGGGCGTTGCTCCACCACATCGTATAGCTAAGGCCTAGGAAGTCAACGCCTGAAGCATAAAATAAAATAAAAATACAACAGTTTTTCTATCGTATAAAACGAATAATTGCAACCAGTATGAAAGCTATGGTCACTTCTACGTTCCGGGCAACCTAGGCTTCTCTATACGGCGTTGCTCAACCACATCGAATACCTACGGCCCTAGAAGACAACGCCATAACTATAAAATACAATATAAATACAACAAACTTTCCATCGTATAAAACGAATAATTGCAACCAGTCTGATAGTTATGGTCATTTCTACGTCCCGGGCAACCTAGGCTTCAGCCTAGGGCGTTGCTCCACCAGATCGAATAGTTAGAGCCTTAGAAGTCAACGCCAGAAGCATAAAGTACAATAAAAATCCAACAGTTTGTCCATCGTATAACTGGAATAATTGCAACCAGTGTGAAAGTGATAGTCATTTCTACGTTCCGGTCATCCTAGGCTTCAATCTACGGCGTTGTTCCACCAGATCGAATTGTAAGGGCCTGAGAAGCAAACGCCAGAAGCATTAAATACAATATAAGTACCACAGTTCTTCCATCGTATAAAACGGATAATTGCAACCAGTGTGCAAGTAATGGTCATTTATACGTTCCGAGCAACCTAGGTTTCGCTCCATGGCGTTGCTCCACCACATTGAATAGTTAGGGCCTTAGAAGTCAATGCCAGAAGCATAAAATACAATATAAATACAACAGTTTTTTCATCGTATAACAGGAATAATTGCAACAAGCCTGAAGGTAATGGTCATTTCTACGGTTCGGGTAACCTAGGCTTCACTCTAGGGCGTTGCACCACCAGACCGAATAGCTAGGGACTTAGAATTCAACGCCAGAAGAATAAAATACAACTTAAGTAGAACAGTTTTACCATCGTATTAAATGAATAATCGCAAACAGTTTGAGGGTAATGGGCATTTCTACGTTCCGGGCAACCTAGGCTTCACTCTAGAGCATTGCTCCACCAGATCGAATAGTTAGGGCCTAAGGAGACAACGCCAGAAGCATAAAATACAATATAAATACAACAGCTTTTCCATCGTATATAATGTATATTTGCAAACAGTGTGAAAGTAAAGGTCATTTCTACGTTCCGGGCAACCTAGGCTTCACTCTAGGGCGTTGTTCTACCAGAGCGAATAGTTAGGGCCTAAGAAGTCAACGCCAGAAGCATAAAATACAATATAAATACAACAGCTTTTCCATCGTATATAATGTATATTTGCAAACAGTGTGAAAGTAAAGGTCATTTCTACGTTCCGGGCAACCTAGGCTTAACTGTAGGGCGTCGCTCCACCAGATCGAATGGATAGGGCCTTAGAAGTCAACGCCCGAAGCATGAAATACAAAATAAATAGAACAGTTTTTCCATTGTATAGAACGAATCATTGCAACCAGTGTAAAAGTTTTGTTCATTTCTACGTTCCGGGCAACCTTGGCTTAACTCCAGGGCGTTGCTCCACGAGATCCAATAGTTAGGGACTTTGAATACAACGCCAGAAGCATAAAATACAATAAAAATGCAACAGTTTTTCCATTGTATAACAGGAATAACTGGAACCAGTGTGAAAGTACTGGTCACTTCTACGTTCCGGGTAGCCTAGGCATCACCCCAGGGCGTTGCTCCACCAGATCGAATAGCTAGGGACTTAGAATTCAACGCCAGAAGAATCAAATACAACTTAAGTACAACAGCTTTACCATCGTATAAAATGAATAATCGCAAACAGTGTGAAGGTAATGGTCACTTCCACGTTCCGGACAACCTAGGCTTCAGTCTAGGGCGTTGCTCCGCCAGGTCGAATAGTTAGGGCCTAAGAAGTCAACGCCAGAAGCTTAAAATACAATATAAGTACAACAGTTTTTCCCTTGTATAACAGGAATAATTGCAACCAGTGTGAAAGCTATGGTCATTTCCACGTTCCGGGCAACCTAGGCTCCACTCTAGGGCGTTGCTCCACCACATCGAATGGTTAGGGCCTTAGAAGTCAACGCCAGAAGCATAAAATACGATATATGTACAACAGTTTTTCCATCGTATAGAATAAATAATTACAACCAGTGCGCAAGTAATGGTCATTTCTACGTTCCGAGCAACCTAGGTTTCGCTCTATGGCGTTGCTCCACCACATCGAATAGTTAGGGCCGTAGAAGTCAATGCCAGAAGCATAAAATCCAATATAAGTACAACAGTTTTTCCCTTGTATAACAGGAATAATTGCAACCAGTGTGAAAGCTATGGTCATTTCTACGTTCCGAGCAACCTAGGTTTCGGTCTATGGCGTTGCTCCACCACATCGAATAGTTAGGGCCTTAGAAGTCAATGCCAGAAGCATAAAATACAATATAAATACAACAGTTTTTACATCGTATAACAGGAATAATTGCAACAAGCCTGAAGGTAATGGTCATTTCTACATTCCGGGCAACATAGGCTTCACTCTAGAGCATTGCTCCACCAGATCGAATAGTTAGGGCCTAAGAAGACAACGCCAGAAGCATAAAATACAATATAAATACAACAGCTTTTCCATCGTATATAATGTATATTTGCAAACAGTGTGAAAGTAAATGTCATTTCTACGTTCCGGGCAACCTAGGCTTAACTGTAGGGCGTCGCTCCAGCAGATCGAATAGTTACGGCCTTAGAAGCCAACGCCCGAATCATGAAATACAAAATAAATAGAACAGTTTTTCCATTGTATAGAACGAATAATTGCAACCAGTGTGAAAGTTATGGTCACTTCTACGTTCCAGGCAACCTAGGCTTCACTCTAGAGCATTGCTCCACCAGATCGAATAGTTAGGGCCTAAGGAGACAACGCCAGAAGCATAAAATACAATATAAATACAACAGCTTTTCCATCGTATATAATGTATATTTGCAAACAGTGTGAAAGCAAAGGACATTTCTACGTTCCGGGCAACCTAGGCTTCACTCTAGGGCGTTGTTCTACCAGATCGAATAGCTAGGGCCTAAGAAGTCAACGCCAGAAGCATAAAATACAATATAAATACAACAGCTTTTCCATCGTATATAATGTATATTTGCAAACAGTGTGAAAGTAAAGGTCATTTCTACGTTCCGGGCAACCTAGGCTTAACTGTAGGGCGTCGCTCCACCAGGTCGAATGGATAGAGCCTTAGAAGTCAACGCCCGAAGCATGAAATACAAAATAAATAGAACAGTTTTTCCATTGTGTAGAACGAATCATTGCAACCAGTGTAAAAGTTATGGTCATTTCTATGTTCCGGGCAACCTTGGCTTAACTCCAGGGCGTTGCTCCACCAGATCCAATAGTTAGGGACTTTGAATACAACGCCAGAAGCATAAAATACAATAAAAATGCAACAGTTTTTCCATTGTATAACAGGAATAACTGGAGCCAGTGTGAAAGTACTGGTCACTTCTACGTTCCGGGTAGCCTAGGCTTCACTCCAGGGCGTTCCTCCACCATATCGAATAGCTAGGGCCTAAGAAGTCAACGCCAGGAGCACCAAATACAAAATAAATACAACAGTTTTTCCATCGTATAAAACGAATAATTGCAACCAGTACGAAGGCTATGGTCATTTCTACGTTCCGGGCAACCTAGGCTTCACTCTAGGGCGTTGCTCCACCACATCGTATAGTTAAGGCCTAGGAAGTCAACGCCTGAAGCATAAAATAAAATAAAAATACAACAGTTTTTCTATCGTATAAAACGAATAATTGCAACCAGTATGAAAGCTATGGTCACTTCTACGTTCCGGGCAACCTAGGCTTCTCTATACGGCGTTGCTCAACCACATCGAATACCTACGGCCCTAGAAGACAACGCCATAACTATAAAATACAATATAAATACAACAGACTTTCCATCGTATAAAACGAATAATTGCAACCAGTCTGATAGTTATGGTCATTTCTACGTCCCGGGCAACCTAGGCTTCAGCCTAGGGCGTTGCTCCACCAGATCGAATAGTTAGGGCCTTAGAAGTCAACGCCAGAAGCATAAAGTACAATAAAAATCCAACAGTTTGTCCATCGTATAACTGGAATAATTGCAACCAGTGTGAAAGTGATAGTCATTTCTACGTTCCGGGCATCCTAGGCTTCAATCTACGGCGTTGTTCCACCAGATCGAATTGTAAGGGCCTGAGAAGCAAACGCCAGAAGCATTAAATACAATATAAGTACCACAGTTCTTCCATCGTATAAAACGGATAATTGCAACCAGTGTGCAAGTAATGGTCATTTATACGTTCCGAGGAACCTAGGTTTCGCTCCATGGCGTTGCTCCACCACATTGAATAGTTAGGGCCTTAGAAGTCAATGCCAGAAGCATAAAATACAATATAAATAGAACAGTTTTTTCATCGTATAACAGGAATAATTGCAACAAGCCTGAAGGTAATGGTCATTTGTACGGTTCGGGTAACCTAGGCTTCACTCTAGGGCGTTGCTCCACCAGATCGAATAGCTAGGGACTTAGAATTGAACGCCAGAAGAATAAAATACAACTTAAGTAGAACAGTTTTACCATCGTATTAAATGAATTATCGCAAACAGTTTGAGGGTAATGGGCATTTCTACGTTCCGGGCAACCTAGGCTTCACGATAGGGCGTTGCTCCACCAGATCGAATAGTTAGGGCCTAAGAAGTCAACGCCAGAAGCATAAAATACGATATATGTACAACAGTTTTTCCATCGTATAGAATGAATGATTGCAACCAGTGTGCAAGTAATGGTCATTTCTACGTTCCGAGCAACCTAGGTTTCGCTCTATGGCGTTGCTCCACCAGATCGAATAGTTAGGACCTAGGAAGTCAACGCCAGAAGCATAAAATACAATATAAGTACAACAGTTTTTCCCTTGTATAACAGGAATAATTGCAACCAGTGTGAAAGCTATGGTCATTTCTACGTTCCGGGCAACCGAGGCTTCACGATAGGGCGTTGCTCCACCAGATCGAATAGTTAGGGCCTAAGAAGTCAACGCCAGAAGCATAAAATACGATATATGTACAACAGTTTTTCCATCGTATAGAATGAATGATTGCAACCAGTGTGCAAGTGATGGTCATTTCTACGTTCAGGGCAACCTAGGCTTCACTCTAGGGCGTTGCTCCACCAGATCGAATAGTTAGGGCCTTAGAAGTCAACGACCCGAAGCATAAAATTCAATAAAGGTACAACAGATTTTCCATCGTGTAACAGTAGTGATAGCAACCAATGTGGAACTGATGGTCATTTCTACGTTCCGGGCAACCTAGGCTTCACACTAGGACGTTGCTCCACCAGATCGAATAGCTAGCGACATAGAAGTCAACGTCAGAAGCATAAAATACAATAAAAATACAACAGTTTTTCCAACGTATAACTGGAATAATTGCAACCAGTGTGAAAGTAGTGGCCATTTCTACGTTCCGGGCAACCTAGGCTTCACTCTAGGGCGTTGCTCTACCAGATCGAATAGCTAGCGATATAGAAGTCATCGTCAGAAGCATAAAATACAATAAAAATACAATAGCTTTTGCATCGTATAAAATGAATAATTGCAATCAGTGTGAAAGTATTGGCCATTTCTACGTTCCGGGCAATCTAGGCTTCCCTCTAGGGCGTTGGTCCACCAGATCGCATAGTTAGGGCCTATGAAGTCAATGCAAGAAGATGAAATACAAAATAAATTCAACAGTTTTTCCATCGTATAACAGGAATAATTGCAACCAGTGTGAAGGTAATGGTCAGTTCTACGTTCCGGGCAACCTAGGCTTCACTCTAGGGCTTTAGTCCACCAGATCGAATAGCTAGCGACATAGAAGTCAACGCAACAACATTAAAGTACAATAAAAATACAACAGTTTTCCAAGGTATAACTGGAATAATTGCAACCAGTGTGAAAGTAATGGTCATTTCTGCGTTCCGGGCAACCTAGGCTTAACTGTAGGGCGTCGCTCCAGCAGATCGAATAGTTACGGCCTTAGAAGCCAACGCCCGAATCATGAAATACAAAATAAATAGAACAGTTTTTCCATTGTATAGAACGAATAATTGCAACCAGTGTGAAAGTTATGGTCACTTCTACGTTCCAGGCAACCTAGGCTTCACTCTAGAGCATTGCTCCACCAGATCGAATAGTTAGGGCCTAAGGAGACAACGCCAGAAGCATAAAATACAATATAAATACAACAGCTTTTCCATCGTATATAATGTATATTTGCAAACAGTGTGAAAGCAAAGGACATTTCTACGTTCCGGGCAACCTAGGCTTCACTCTAGGGCGTTGTTCTACCAGATCGAATAGTTAGGGCCTAAGAAGTCAACGCCAGAAGCATAAAATACAATATAAATACAACAGCTTTTCCATCGTATATAATGTATATTTGCAAACAGTGTGAAAGTAAAGGTCATTTCTACGTTCCGGGCAACCTAGGCTTAACTGTAGGGCGTCGCTCCACCAGGTCGAATGGATAGAGCCTTAGAAGTCAACGCCCGAAGCATGAAATACAAAATAAATAGAACAGTTTTTCCATTGTGTAGAACGAATCATTGCAACCAGTGTAAAAGTTATGGTCATTTCTATGTTCCGGGCAACCTTGGCTTAACTCCAGGGCGTTGCTCCACCAGATCCAATAGTTAGGGACTTTGAATACAACGCCAGAAGCATAAAATACAATAAAAATGCAACAGTTTTTCCATTGTATAACAGGAATAACTGGAGCCAGTGTGAAAGTACTGGTCACTTCTACGTTCCGGGTAGCCTAGGCTTCACTCCAGGGCGTTCCTCCACCATATCGAATAGCTAGGGCCTAAGAAGTCAACGCCAGGAGCACCAAATACAAAATAAATACAACAGTTTTTCCATCGTATAAAACGAATAATTGCAACCAGTACGAAGGCTATGGTCATTTCTACGTTCCGGGCAACCTAGGCTTCACTCTAGGGCGTTGCTCCACCACATCGTATAGTTAAGGCCTAGGAAGTCAACGCCTGAAGCATAAAATAAAATAAAAATACAACAGTTTTTCTATCGTATAAAACGAATAATTGCAACCAGTATGAAAGCTATGGTCACTTCTACGTTCCGGGCAACCTAGGCTTCTCTATACGGCGTTGCTCAACCACATCGAATACCTACGGCCCTAGAAGACAACGCCATAACTATAAAATACAATATAAATACAACAGACTTTCCATCGTATAAAACGAATAATTGCAACCAGTCTGATAGTTATGGTCATTTCTACGTCCCGGGCAACCTAGGCTTCAGCCTAGGGCGTTGCTCCACCAGATCGAATAGTTAGGGCCTTAGAAGTCAACGCCAGAAGCATAAAGTACAATAAAAATCCAACAGTTTGTCCATCGTATAACTGGAATAATTGCAACCAGTGTGAAAGTGATAGTCATTTCTACGTTCCGGGCATCCTAGGCTTCAATCTACGGCGTTGTTCCACCAGATCGAATTGTAAGGGCCTGAGAAGCAAACGCCAGAAGCATTAAATACAATATAAGTACCACAGTTCTTCCATCGTATAAAACGGATAATTGCAACCAGTGTGCAAGTAATGGTCATTTATACGTTCCGAGGAACCTAGGTTTCGCTCCATGGCGTTGCTCCACCACATTGAATAGTTAGGGCCTTAGAAGTCAATGCCAGAAGCATAAAATACAATATAAATAGAACAGTTTTTTCATCGTATAACAGGAATAATTGCAACAAGCCTGAAGGTAATGGTCATTTGTACGGTTCGGGTAACCTAGGCTTCACTCTAGGGCGTTGCTCCACCAGATCGAATAGCTAGGGACTTAGAATTGAACGCCAGAAGAATAAAATACAACTTAAGTAGAACAGTTTTACCATCGTATTAAATGAATTATCGCAAACAGTTTGAGGGTAATGGGCATTTCTACGTTCCGGGCAACCTAGGCTTCACGATAGGGCGTTGCTCCACCAGATCGAATAGTTAGGGCCTAAGAAGTCAACGCCAGAAGCATAAAATACGATATATGTACAACAGTTTTTCCATCGTATAGAATGAATGATTGCAACCAGTGTGCAAGTAATGGTCATTTCTACGTTCCGAGCAACCTAGGTTTCGCTCTATGGCGTTGCTCCACCAGATCGAATAGTTAGGACCTAGGAAGTCAACGCCAGAAGCATAAAATACAATATAAGTACAACAGTTTTTCCCTTGTATAACAGGAATAATTGCAACCAGTGTGAAAGCTATGGTCATTTCTACGTTCCGGGCAACCGAGGCTTCACGATAGGGCGTTGCTCCACCAGATCGAATAGTTAGGGCCTAAGATGTCAACGCCAGAAGCATAAAATACGATATATGTACAACAGTTTTTCCATCGTATAGAATGAATGATTGCAACCAGTGTGCAAGTGATGGTCATTTCTACGTTCAGGGCAACCTAGGCTTCACTCTAGGGCGTTGCTCCACCAGATCGAATAGTTAGGGCCTTAGAAGTCAACGACCCGAAGCATAAAATTCAATAAAGGTACAACAGATTTTCCATCGTGTAACAGTAGTGATAGCAACCAATGTGGAACTGATGGTCATTTCTACGTTCCGGGCAACCTAGGCTTCACACTAGGACGTTGCTCCACCAGATCGAATAGCTAGCGACATAGAAGTCAACGTCAGAAGCATAAAATACAATAAAAATACAACAGTTTTTCCAACGTATAACTGGAATAATTGCAACCAGTGTGAAAGTAGTGGCCATTTCTACGTTCCGGGCAACCTAGGCTTCACTCTAGGGCGTTGCTCTACCAGATCGAATAGCTAGCGATATAGAAGTCATCGTCAGAAGCATAAAATACAATAAAAATACAATAGCTTTTGCATCGTATAAAATGAATAATTGCAATCAGTGTGAAAGTATTGGCCATTTCTACGTTCCGGGCAATCTAGGCTTCCCTCTAGGGCGTTGGTCCACCAGATCGCATAGTTAGGGCCTATGAAGTCAATGCAAGAAGATGAAATACAAAATAAATTCAACAGTTTTTCCATCGTATAACAGGAATAATTGCAACCAGTGTGAAGGTAATGGTCAGTTCTACGTTCCGGGCAACCTAGGCTTCACTCTAGGGCTTTAGTCCACCAGATCGAATAGCTAGCGACATAGAAGTCAACGCAACAACATTAAAGTACAATAAAAATACAACAGTTTTCCAAGGTATAACTGGAATAATTGCAACCAGTGTGAAAGTAATGGTCATTTCTGCGTTCCGGGCAACCTAGGCTTTACTCTATGGCGTTGCTCCACCAGATCGAATAGCTAGGGACTTAGAATTCATCGCCAGACGCATAAAATACAATAAAAATACAACAATTTTTCCATCGTATAACACAAGTCATTGCAACAAGTGTGATGGTAATGGTCATTTCTACGTTCCGGGCCACCTAGGCTTCTCTCTAGGGCGTTGCTCCACCAGATCGAATAGTTAGGGCCTAAGAAGTCAACGCCAGAAGCATAGAATACAATAAAAGTACAACAGCTGTTCCATCGTATAAAACGAATAATTGCAACCAGTGTGAAAGTTATGGTCATTTCTACGTTTCGGGCAACCTAGGCTTGACTCTAGGGCCTTGCTCCACCAGGTCGAATAGTTAGGTAGTAAGAAGTCATCGCCAGAAGCATAAAACACAATATAAATACAACAGCTGTTCCATCGTATAAAACGGATAATTGCAACCAGTGTGAAAGTGACGGCCATTTCTTCGTTCGGGCATCCTAGATATAACCCTGAGGCGTTGCTCCTCCAGATCGAATAGTTAGGACCTAAGAAGTCAACGCCAGAAGCATAAAATACAATATAAGTACAACAGTTTTTCCCTTGTATAACAGGAATAATTGCAACAAGCCTGAACGTAATGGTCATTTCTACGTTTCGGGTAACCTAGGCTTCACTCTAGGGCGTTGCTCCACCAGATCGAATAGCTAGGGACTTAGAATTCAACGCCAGAAGGATAAAATACAACATAAGTATAACAGTTCTTCCATCGTATAAAATGTATAATTGCAAGCAGTCTGAAGGTAATGGTCATTTCTTCGTTCCGGGAAACCTACGCTTCACTCTAGAGCATTGCTCCACCAGATCGAATAGTTAGGGCCTAAGAAGACAACGCCAGAAGCATAAAATACAATATAAGTACAACAGCTTTTCCATCGTATATAATGAATATTTGCAAACAGTGTGAAAGTAAAGCTCATTTCTACGTTCCGGGCAACCTAGGCTTCACTCTAGGGCGTTGTTCCACCAGATCGAATAGTTAGGGCCTAAGAAGTCAACGCCAGAAGCATAAAATACCATATAAATACAACAGCTTTTCCATCGTATATAATGTATATTTGCAAACAGTGTGAAAGTAAAGGTCATTTCTACGTTCCGGGTAACCTCGGCTTAACTCTAGGGCGTCGCTCCATCACATCGAATAGTTAGGGCATTAGAAGTTAACGCCCGAAGCATGAAATACAAAATAAATAGAACAGTTTTTCCATTGTATCGAACGAATAATTGCAACCAGTCTAAAAGTTATGGTCATTTCTACGTTCCGGGCAAGCTTGGCTTAACTACAGGGCGATGCTCCACCAGATCGAATAGCTGGGACATTCAGTACAACGCTAGAAGCATAAAATACAATAAAAATGCAACAGTTTTTCCATTGTATAACAGGAATAACTGCAACCAGTGTGAAAGTACTGGTCATTTCTACGGTCCGGGTAACATAGGCTTCACTCTAGGGCGTTGTACCACCAGATCGAATAGTTATGGCCTAAGAAGTCAACGCCAGAAGCATAAAATACAATATAAATACAACAGTGTTTCCCTTGTATAACAGGAATAATTGCAACCAGTGTGAAAGCTATGGTCATTTCTACGTTCCGGGCAACCTAGGTTTCACTCTAGGGCGTTGCTCCACCACATCGCATAGTTAGGGCCTTAGAAGTCAAGGCCAGAAGCATAAAATATAACCCAAGTACAACAGTTTTACCAACGTATATAATGTATATTTTCAAACAGTGTGAAAGTAAAGGTCATTTCTACGTTCCGGGCAACCTAGGCTTCACTCTAGGGCATTGCTCAACCATATAGAATAGCAACGGCCCTAGAAGACAACGCCATAACTATAAAATACAATATAACTACAACAGTCTTTCCATCGTATAAAACGGGTAATTGCAACCAGTCTGATAGTTATGGTCATTTCTACGTTCCGGGCAACCTAGGCTTCACACTAGGTCGTTGTTCCACCAGATCGAATAGTTAGGGCCTAAGAAGTCAACGCCAGAAGCATAAAATACCATATAAATACAACAGCTTTTCCATCGTATATAATGTATATTTGCAAACAGTGTGAAAGTAAAGGTCATTTCTACGTTCCGGGCAACGTAGGCTTAAGTGTAGGGCGTCACTCCACCAGATCGAATAGTTAGGGCCTTAGAAGTTAAAGCCCGAAGCATGAAATACAAAATAAATAGAACAGTTTTTCCATTGTATAGAACGAATAATTGCAACCAGTGTAAAAGTTATGGTCATTTCTGCGTTCCGGGCAACCTTGGCTTAACTCCAGGGCGTTGCTCCACAAGATCGAATAGTTAGGGCCTTAGAAGTCAATGCCCGAAGCATAAAACACATTAAAAATACAACAGTTTTTCCATCGTATAAAATGAATAATTGCAATCAGTGTAAAGGTAATGGTCATTTCTACGTTCGGGGCAACCTGGGCTTCACTCTAGTGCGTTGCTCCACCAGATCGAATAGATAGGGCCTAAGAAGTCAACGCCAGAAGCAGAAAATACAATAAAAATACAACAGTTTTTCCTTCGTATAAAATGAATAATTGCCATTTGTGTGAAGGTAATGGTCATTTCTACGTTCCGGGCAACCTAGGCTTCACTCTAGGGCGTTGCTCCACCAGATCGAATAGTTAGGTCCTAACAAGTCAACGCCAGAAGCATAAAACACAATATAAATACAACAGCTGTTCCATCGTATAAAACGATTAATAGCAACCAGTGTGAAAGTGACGTCCATTTCTTCGTTCGGGCATCCTAGATATACCTCTGAGGCGTTGCTCCTCCAGATCGAATAGTTAGGGCCTCAGAAGTCAACGCCAGAAGCATAAAACACAATATAAATACAACAGCTGTTCCATCGTATAAAACGAGTAATTGCAACCAGTGTGAAAGTGATGGTCATTTCTACGTTCCGGGATACCTAGCCTTCACTCAAGGGCGTTGCTCCACCACATCTAATAGCTACGGCCTTAGAAGTCAACGCCAGAAGCATAAAATACAATACAAATACAAGGGTTTCTCCATCGTATAAAGTGAATTATTGCAAACAGTGTGAAAGGAATGGTCATTTCTACGTTCAGGGCAACCTAGGCTTCACTCTAGGGCGTTGCTCCACCAGATCGAATAGCTAGGGCCTTAGAAGTCAACGCCCGAAGCATAAAATCCAATAAAGATACAACAGATTTTCCATCGTATTACAGTAGTAATAGCATCCAATATGGAAGTGATGGTCATTTCTACGTTCCGGGCAACATAGGCTTCACACTAGGGCGTTGCTCCACCAGATCGAATAGCTAGCGACATAGAAGTCAACGTCAGAAGCATAAAATACAATAAAAATGCAACAGTTTTTCCAACGTATAAGTGGAATAATTGCAACCAGTGTGAAAGTATTGGCCATTTCTACGTTTCGGGCAACCTAGGCTTCACTCTAGGGCGCCGGCCCAGCAGATCGAATAGTTAGGGCCCAAGAAGTCAACGTCACAAGCATAAAATACAATATAAATACAACAGTTTTTGCAACGTATAGCTGGAATAATTGCAACCAGTGTGAAAGTACTGGTCATTTCTACGGTCCTGGTAACCTAGGCTTGACTCTAGGGCGTTGCTCGACCAGATCGAATAGTTAGGGCCTAAGAAGTCAACGCCAGAAGCATAAAAAACGATATATGTACAACAGTTTTTCCATCGTATAGAATGAATAATTGCAACCAGTGTGCAAGTAATGGTCATTTCTACGTTCCGGGCAACCTCGGCTTAACTCCAGGGCGTTGCTCCACCAGATCGAATAGTTAGGGCCTAAGAAGTCAACGCCAGAAGCATAAAATACAATATAAGTACAACAGTTTTTCCCTTGTATAACAGGAGTAATTGCAACCAGTGTGAAAGCTATGGTCATTTCTACGTTCCGGACAACCTAGGCTTCACTCTAGGGCGTTGCTCCACCACATCGAATAGTTAGGGCCTTAGAAGTCAACGCCAGAAGCATAAAATACGATATATGTACAACAGTTTTTCCATCGTATAGAATGAATAATTGCAACCAGTGTGCAAGTAATGGTCATTTCTACGTTCCGAGCAACCTAGGTTTCGCTCCATGGCGTTGCTCCACCACATCGAATAGTTAGGGCCTTAGAAGTCAATGCCAGAAGCATAAAATACAATATAAATACAACAGTTTTTTCATCGTATAACAGGAATAATTGCATCAAGCCTGAAGGTAATGGTCATTTCTACGTTTCGGGTAACCTAGGCTTCACTCTAGGGCGTTGCTCCACCAGATCGAATAGCTATGGACTTAGAATTCAACGCCAGAAGAATAAAATACAACACAAGTATAACAGTTCTTCCATTGTATAAAATGTATAATTGCAAGCAGTGTGAAGGTAATGGTCATTTCTACGTTCCGGGCAACCTAGGCTTCACTCTAGAGCATTGCTCCACCAGATCGAATAGTTAGGGCCTAAGAAGTCAACGCCAGAAGCATAAAATACAATATAAATACAACAGCTTTTCCATCGTATATAATGTATATTTGCAAACAGTGTGAAAGTAAAGGTCTTTTCTACGTTCCGGGCAACCTAGGCTTAACTGTAGGGCGTCGCTCCACCAGATCGAATAGTTAGGGCGTTAGAAGTCAACGCCCGAAGCATGAAATACAAAATAAATAGATCTGTTTTTCCATTGTATAGGACGAATAAGTGCAACCAGTGTGAAAGTTATGGTCATTTCTACGTACCGGGCAACCTTGGCTTAACTCCAGGGCATTGCTCCACCAGATCGAATAGTTAGGGACTTTGAATACAACGCTAGAAGCATAAAATACAACATAAGTATAGCAGTCCTTCAATCGTATAAAATGTATAATTGCAAGCAGTGTGAAGGTAATGGGCATTTCTACGTTCCCGGCAACCTAGGCTTCACTCCAGAGCATTGCTCCACCAGATCGAATAGTTAGGGCCTAAGAAGACTAAGCCAGAAGCATAAAATACAATATAAATACAACAGCTTTTCCATCGTATATAATGTATATTTGCAAACAGTGTGAAAGTAAAGGTCATTTCTACGTTCCAGGCGACCTAGGCTTCACTCTTGGCCGTTGTTCCACCAGATCGAATAGTTAGGGCCTAAGAAGTCAACGCCAGAAGCATAAAATACAATATAAATACAACAGCTTTTCCATCGTATATAATGTATATTTGCAAACAGTGTGAAAGTAAAGGTCATTTCAACGTTCCGGGCAACCTAGGCTTAACTGTAGGTCGTCGCTCCACCAGATCTAATAGTTAGGGCCTTAGAAGTCAACGCCAGAGGCATAAAATACGATATATGTACAACAGTTTGTCCATCGTATAGAATGAATAATTGCAACCAGTGTGCAGGTAATGGTCATTTCTACGTTCCGAGCAACCTAGGTTTCGCTCCATGGCGTTGCTCCACCACATCGAATAGTTAGGGCCTTAGAAGTCAATGCCAGAAGCATAAAATACAATATAAATACAACAGTTTTTTCATCGTATAACAGGAATAATTGCAACAAGCCTGAAGGTAATGGTCATTTCTACGTTTCGGGTAAGCAAGGCTTCACTCTAGGGCGTTGCTCCACCAGATCGAATAGTTAGGGCCTAAGAAGTCAACGCCAGAAGCATAAAATACAATATAAGTACAACAGTTTTGCCATCGTATAAAACGAATAATTGCAACCAGTATGAAAGCTATGGTCATTTCTACGTTCCGGGCAACCTAGGCTTCACACTAGGGCGTTACTCCACCAGATCGAATAGTGAGGGCCTAAGAAGTCAACGACAGAAGCATAAAATACAATATAAGTACAACAGTTTTTCCATCGTATAAAACGAATAATTGCAACCAGTATCAAAGCTATGGTCATTTCTACGTTCCGGGCAACCTAGGCTTCACTCTAGGGCGTTGCTCAACCATATCGAATAGCTACGGCCCTAGAAGATAACGCCATAACTATAACATACAATATAAATACAACAGTCTTTCCATCGTATAAAACGGATAATTGCAACCAGTCTGATAGTTATGGTCATTTCTACGTTCCGGGCAACCTAGGCTTCACCATAGGGCGTTGCTCCACCACATCGAATAGTTAGGGCCTTAGAAGTCAACGCCAGAAGCATAAAATACGATATATGTACAACAGTTTTTCCATCGTATAGAATGAATAATTGCAACCAGTGTGCAAGTAATGGTCATTTCTACGTTCCGAGCAACCTAGGTTTCGCTCCATGGCGTTGCTCCACCACATCGAATAGTTAGGGCCTTAGAAGTCAATGCCAGAAGCATAAAATACAATATAAATACAACAGTTTTTTCATCGTATAACAGGAATAATTGCATCAAGCCTGAAGGTAATGGTCATTTCTACGTTTCGGGTAACCTAGGCTTCACTCTAGGGCGTTGCTCCACCAGATCGAATAGCTATGGACTTAGAATTCAACGCCAGAAGAATAAAATACAACACAAGTGTAACAGTTCTTCCATTGTATAAAATGTATAATTGCAAGCAGTGTGAAGGTAATGGTCATTTCTACGTTCCGGCAACCTAGGCTTCACTCTAGAGCATTGCTCCACCAGATCGAATAGTTAGGGCCTAAGAAGTCAACGCCAGAAGCATAAAATACAATATAAATACAACAGCTTTTCCATCGTATATAATGTATATTTGCAAACAGTGTGAAAGTAAAGGTCTTTTCTACGTTCCGGGCAACCTAGGCTTAACTGTAGGGCGTCGCTCCACCAGATCGAATAGTTAGGGCCTTAGAAGTTAACGCCCGAAGCATGAAATACAAAATAAATAGAACAGATTTTCCATTGTATAGAACGAATAATTGCAACCAGTGTAAAAGTTATGGTCATTTCTACGTTCCGGGCAACCTTGGCTTAACTCCAGGGCGTCGCTCCACCAGAACGAATAGTTAGGGACCTTGAATACAACGCCAGAAGCATAAAATACAATAAAAATGCAACAGTTTTTCCATTGTATAACAGGAATAACTGCAACCAGTGTGAAAGTACTGTTCACTTCTACGTTCCGGGTAGCCTAGGCTTCACTCCAGGGCGTTGCTCCACCAGATCGAATAGCTAGGGCCTTAGAAGTCAACGCCCGAAGCATGAAATACAAAATAAATAGAACAGTTTTTCCATTGTATAGAACGAATAATTGCAACCAGTGTGAAAGTTATGGTCATTTCTATGTTCCGGGCAACCTCGGCTTAACTCCAGGGCGTTGCTCCACCAGATCGAATAGTTAGGGACTTTGAATACAACGCTAGAAGCATAAAATACAATAAAAATGCAACAGTTTTTCCCTTTTATAACAGGAATAATTGCAACCAGTGTGAAAGCTATGGTCATTTCTACGTTCCGGGCAACCTAGGCTTCACTCTAGGGCGTTGCTCCACCACATCGAATAGTTAGGGCCTTAGAAGTCAACGCCAGAAGCATAAAATACGATATATGTACAACAGTTTTTCCATCGTATAGAATGAATAGTTGCAACCAGTGTGAAAGTAATGGTCATTTCTACGTTCCGAGCAACCTAGGTTTCGCTCTATGGCGTTGCTTCACCACATCGAATAGTTAGGGCCTTAGAAGTCAATGCCATAAGCATGAAATACAATATAAATACAACAGTTTTTTCATCGTATAACAGGAATAATTGAAACAAGCCTGAACGTAATGGTCATTTCTACGTTTCGGGTAACCTAGGCTTCACTCTAGGGCGTCGCTACACCAGATCGAATAGCTAGGGACTTAGAATTCAACGCCAGAAGGATAAAATACCATATAAATACAACAGCTTTTCCATCGTATATAATGTATATTTGCAAACAGTGTGAATGTAAAGGTCATTTCTACGTTCCGGGCAACCTAGGCTTAACTGTAGGGCGTCGCTCCACCAGATCGAATAGTTAGGGCCTTAGAAGTCAACGCCCGAAGCATGAAATACAAAATAAATAGAACAGTTTTTCCATTGTATAGAACGAATAATTGCAACCAGTGTGAAAGTTATGGTCATTTCTACGTTCCGGGCGACCTTGGCTTAACTCCAGGGCGTTGCTCCACCAGATCGAATAGTTAGGGCCTTAGAAGTCAATGCCAGAAGCATAAAATACAATATAAATACAACAGTTTTTTCATCGTATAACAGGAATAATTGCAACAAGCCTGAAGGTAATGGTCATTTCTACGTTTCGGGTAAGCAAGGCTTCACTCTAGGGCGTTGCTCCACCAGATCGAATAGTTAGGGCCTAAGAAGTCAACGCCAGAAGCATAAAATACAATATAAGTACAACAGTTTTGCCATCGTATAAAACGAATAATTGCAACCAGTATGAAAGCTATGGTCATTTCTACGTTCCGGGCAACCTAGGCTTCACACTAGGGCGTTACTCCACCAGATCGAATAGTGAGGGCCTAAGAAGTCAACGACAGAAGCATAAAATACAATATAAGTACAACAGTTTTTCCATCGTATAAAACGAATAATTGCAACCAGTATCAAAGCTATGGTCATTTCTACGTTCCGGGCAACCTAGGCTTCACTCTAGGGCGTTGCTCAACCATATCGAATAGCTACGGCCCTAGAAGATAACGCCATAACTATAACATACAATATAAATACAACAGTCTTTCCATCGTATAAAACGGATAATTGCAACCAGTCTGATAGTTATGGTCATTTCTACGTTCCGGGCAACCTAGGCTTCACCATAGGGCGTTGCTCCACCACATCGAATAGTTAGGGCCTTAGAAGTCAACGCCAGAAGCATAAAATACGATATATGTACAACAGTTTTTCCATCGTATAGAATGAATAATTGCAACCAGTGTGCAAGTAATGGTCATTTCTACGTTCCGAGCAACCTAGGTTTCGCTCCATGGCGTTGCTCCACCACATCGAATAGTTAGGGCCTTAGAAGTCAATGCCAGAAGCATAAAATACAATATAAATACAACAGTTTTTTCATCGTATAACAGGAATAATTGCATCAAGCCTGAAGGTAATGGTCATTTCTACGTTTCGGGTAACCTAGGCTTCACTCTAGGGCGTTGCTCCACCAGATCGAATAGCTATGGACTTAGAATTCAACGCCAGAAGAATAAAATACAACACAAGTATAACAGTTCTTCCATTGTATAAAATGTATAATTGCAAGCAGTGTGAAGGTAATGGTCATTTCTACGTTCCGGGCAACCTAGGCTTCACTCTAGAGCATTGCTCCACCAGATCGAATAGTTAGGGCCTAAGAAGTCAACGCCAGAAGCATAAAATACAATATAAATACAACAGCTTTTCCATCGTATATAATGAATATTTGCAAACAGTGTGAAAGTAAAGGTCTTTTCTACGTTCCGGGCAACCTAGGCTTAACTGTAGGGCGTCGCTCCACCAGATCGAATAGTTAGGGCCTTAGAAGTTAACGCCCGAAGCATGAAATACAAAATAAATAGAACAGATTTTCCATTGTGTAGAACGAATAATTGCAACCAGTGTAAAAGTTATGGTCATTTCTACGTTCCGGGCAACCTTGGCTTAACTCCAGGGCGTCGCTCCACCAGATCGAATAGTTAGGGACCTTGAATACAACGCCAGAAGCATAAAATACAATAAAAATGCAACAGTTTTTCCATTGTATAACAGGAATAACTGCAACCAGTGTGAAAGTACTGTTCACTTCTACGTTCCGGGTAGCCTAGGCTTCACTCCAGGGCGTTGCTCCACCAGATCGAATAGCTAGGGCCTTAGAAGTCAACGCCCGAAGCATGAAATACAAAATAAATAGAACAGTTTTTCCATTGTATAGAACGAATAATTGCAACCAGTGTGAAAGTTATGGTCATTTCTATGTTCCGGGCAACCTCGGCTTAACTCCAGGGCGTTGCTCCACCAGATCGAATAGTTAGGGACTTTGAATACAACGCTAGAAGCATAAAATACAATAAAAATGCAACAGTTTTTCCCTTGTATAACAGGAATAATTGCAACCAGTGTGAAAGCTATGGTCATTTCTACGTTCCGGGCAACCTAGGCTTCACTCTAGGGCGTTGCTCCACCACATCGAATAGTTAGGGCCTTAGAAGTCAACGCCAGAAGCATAAAATACGATATATGTACAACAGTTTTTCCATCGTATAGAATGAATAGTTGCAACCAGTGTGAAAGTAATGGTCATTTCTACGTTCCGAGCAACCTAGGTTTCGCTCTATGGCGTTGCTCCACCACATCGAATAGTTAGGGCCTTAGAAGTCAATGCCATAAGCATGAAATACAATATAAATACAACAGTTTTTTCATCGTATAACAGGAATAATTGAAACAAGCCTGAACGTAATGGTCATTTCTACGTTTCGGGTAACCTAGGCTTCACTCTAGGGCGTCGCTCCACCAGATCGAATAGCTAGGGACTTAGAATTCAACGCCAGAAGGATAAAATACCATATAAATACAACAGTTTTTCCATTGTATAGAACGAATAATTGCAACCAGTGTGAAAGTTATGGTCATTTCTACGTTCCGGGCGACCTTGGCTTAACTCCAGGGCGTTGCTCCACCAGATCGAATAGTTAGGGACTTTGAATACAACGCTAGAAGCATAAAATACAATAAGAATGCAACAGTTTTTCCATTGTATAACAGGAATAACTGCAACCAGTGTGAAAGTACTGGTCATTTCTACGGTCCGGGTAACCTAGGCTTCACTCTAGGGCGTTGCTCCACCAGATCGAATAGTTAGGGCCTAAGAAGTCAACGTCAGAGGCATAAAATACAATATAAATACAACAGTGTTTCCCTTGTATAACAGGAATAATTGCAACCAATGTGAAAGCTATGGTCATTTCTACGTTCCGGGCAACCTAGGTTTCACTCTAGGGCGTTGCTCCACCACATCGAATAGTTAGGGCCTTAGAAGTCAACGCCAGGAGCACCAAATACAAAATAAATACAACAGTTTTTCCATCGTATAAAACGAATAATTGCAGCCAGTATGAAAGCTATGGTCATTTCTGCGTTCCGCGCAACCTAGGCTTCACTCTAGGGCGTTGCTCATCCATATCGAATAGTTACGGCCCTAGAAGACAACGCCATAACTATAAAATACAATATAAATACAACAGTCTTTCCATCGTATAAAACGGATAATTGCATCCAGTCTGATAGTTATGGTCATTTCTACATTCCGGGCAGGCTAGGCTTCACCATAGGGCGTTGCTCCACCAGATCTAATAGTTTGGGCCTAAGAAGTCAACGCCAGAAGCATAAAATACGATATATGTACAACAGTTTGTCCATCGTATAGAATGAATAATTGCAACCAGTGTGCAGGTAATGGTCATTTCTACGTTCCGAGCAACCTAGGTTTCGCTCCATGGCGTTGCTCCACCACATCGAATAGTTAGGGCCTTAGAAGTCAATGCCAGAAGCATAAAACACAATATAAATACAACAGTTTTTTCATCGTATGACAGGAATAATTGCAACAAGCCTGAAGGTAATGGTCATTTCTACGTTTCGGGAAACCTAGGCTTCACTCTAGAGCATTGCTCTACCAGATCGAATAGTTAGGGCCTAAGAAGTCAACGCCAGAAGCCTAAAATACGATATATGTACAACACTTTTTCCATCGTATAGAATGAATAATTGCAACCAGTGTGCAAGTAATGGTCATTTCCACGTTCCGAGCAACCTAGGTTTCGCTCCATGGCGTTGCTCCACCACATCGAATAGTTAGGGCCTTAGAAGTCAACGCCAGAAGAATAAAATACAACATAAGTATAACAGTTCTTCCATCGTATAAAATGTATAATTGCAAGCAGTGTGAAGGTAATGGTCATTTCTACGTTCCGGGCAACCTAGGCTTCACTCAAGAGCATTGCTCCACCAGATCGAATAGTTAGGGCCTAAGAAGACAACGCCAGATGCATAAAATACAATATAAATACACCAGCTTTTCCATCGTATATAATGTATATTTGCAAACAGTGTGAAAGTAAAGGTCATTTCTACGTTCCGGGCAACCTAGGCTTAACTGTAGGGCGTCGCTCCACCAGATCGAATAGTTAGGGCCTAAGAAGTCAACGCCAGAAGCATAAAATACAATATAAATACAACAGCTTTTCCATCGTATATAATGTATATTTGCAAACAGTGTGAAAGTAAAGGTCATTTCTACGTTCCGGGCAACCTTGGCTTAACTCCAGGGCATTGCTCCACCAGATCGAATAGTTAGGGACTTTGAATACAACGCTGGAAGCATAAAATACAACATAAGTATAGCAGTCCTTCCATCGTATAAAATGTATAATTGCAAGCAGTGTGAAGGTAATGGGCATTTCTACGTTCCGGGCAACCTAGGCTTCACTCTAGAGCATTGCTCCACCAGATCGAATAGTTAGGGCCTAAGAAGTCAACGCCAGAAGCCTAAAATACGATATATGTACAACACTTTTTCCATCGTATAGAATGAATAATTGCAACCAGTGTGCAAGTAATGGTCATTTCTACGTTCCGAGCAACCTAGGTTTCGCTCCATGGCGTTGCTCCACCACATCGAATAGTTAGGGCCTTAGAAGTCAATGCCAGAAGCATAAAATACAATATCAATACAACAGTTTTTTCATCGTATAACAGGAATAATTGCAACAAGCCTGAAGGTAATGGTCATTTCTACGTTTCGGGTAACCTAGGCTTCACTCTAGGGCGTTGCTCCACCAGATCGAAAAGCTAGGGACTTAGAATTCAACGCCAGAAGAATAAAATACAACATAAGTATAACAGTTCTTCCATCGTATAAAATGTATAATTGCAAGCAGTGTGAAGGTAATGGTCATTTCTACGTTCCGGGCAACCTAGGCTTCACTCTAGAGCATTGCTGCACCAGATCGAATAGTTAGGGCCTAAGAAGACAACGCCAGATGCATAAAATACAATATAAATACAACAGCTTTTCCATCGTATATAACGTATATATGCAAACAGTGTGAAAGTAAAGGCCATTTCTACGTTTCGGGCAACCTAGGCTTCACTCTAGGGCGTTGTTCCACCAGATCGATTAGTTAGGGCCTAAGAAGTCAACGCCAGAAGCATAAAATACAATATAAATACAACAGCATTTCCATCGTATATAATGTATATTTGCAAACAGTGTGAAAGTAAAGGTCATTTCTACGTTCCGGGCAACCTAGGCTTAACTGTAGGGCGTCGCTCCACCAGATCGAATAGTTAGGGCCTAAGAAGTCAACGCCAGAAGCATAAAATACATTATAAATACAACAGCTTTTCCATCGTATATAATGTATATTTGCAACCAGTGTAAAAGTTATGGTCATTTCTACGTTCCGGGCAACCTTGGCTTAACTCCAGGGCGTCGCTCCACCAGATCGAATAGTTAGGGACCTTGAATACAACGCCAGAAGCATAAAATACAATAAAAATGCAACAGTTTTTCCATTGTATAACAGGAATAACTGCAACCAGTGTGAAAGTACTGTTCACTTCTACGTTCCGGGTAGCCTAGGCTTCACTCCAGGGCGTTGCTCCACCAGATCGAATAGCTAGGGCCTTAGAAGTCAACGCCCGAAGCATGAAATACAAAATAAATAGAACAGTTTTTCCATTGTATAGAACGAATAATTGCAACCAGTGTGAAAGTTATGGTCATTTCTATGTTCCGGGCAACCTCGGCTTAACTCCAGGGCGTTGCTCCACCAGATCGAATAGTTAGGGACTTTGAATACAACGCTAGAAGCATAAAATACAATAAAAATGCAACAGTTTTTCCATTGTATAACAGGGATAACTGCAACCAGTGTGAAAGTACTGGTCATTTCTACGGTCCGGGTAACCTAGGCTTCACTCTAGGGCGTTGCTCCACCAGATCGAAAAGTTAGGGCCTAATAAGTCAACGCCAGAAGCATAAAATACAATATAAGTACAACAGTGTTTCCCTTGTATAACAGGAATAATTGCAACCAGTGTGAAATCTATGGTCATTTCTACGTTCCGGGCTACCTAGGTTTCACTCTAGGGCGTTGCTCCACCACATCGAATAGTTAGGGCCTTAGAAGTCAAGGCCAGAAGCCTAAAATACAACCCAAGTACAACAGTTTTACCATCGTATAAAATGAATAATCGCAAACAGTGTGAAGGTAATGGCCATTACTACGTCCCGGGCAACCTAGGCTTCACTCTAGGGCGTTGCTCCACCAGACCGAATAGTCAGCGACTTGCGAGTCAACTCCCGAAGCATAAAATACAAAATAAATAGAACAGTTTTTCCATTGTATAGAACGAATGATTTCAACCAGTGTAAAAGTTATGGTCATTTCTACTATCCGGGCAACCTTGGCTTAACTCCAGGCTGTTGATCCACCAGATCGAATAGTTAGGGACCTTGAACACAACGCCAGAGGCATAAAATACAATAAAAATGCAACAGTTTTTCCATTGTATAACAGGAATAACTGCAACCAGTGTGAAAGTACTGGTCATTTCTACGTTCCGGGCAACCTAGGCTTCACTCTAGGGCGTTGCTCCACCAGATCGAATAGTGAGGGCCTAAGAAGTCAACGACAGAAGCATAAAATACAATATAAGTACAACAGCTTTTCCATCGTATAAAACGAATAATTGCAACAAGCCTGAAGGTAATGGTCATTTCTACGTTTCGGGTAACCTAGGCTTCACTCTAGGGCGTTGCTCCACCAGATCGAATAGCTAGGGACTTAGAATTCAACGCCAGAAGAATAAAGTACAACATAGGTATAACAGTTCTTCCATCGTATAAAATGTATAATTGCAAGCAGTGTGAAGGTAATGGTCATTTCTACGTTCCGGGCAACCTAGGCTTCACTCTAGAGCATTGCTCCACCAGATCGAATAGTTAGGGCCTAAGAAGACAACGCCAGATGCATAAAATACAATATAAATACAACAGCTTTTCCATCGTATATAACGTATATATGCAAACAGTGTGAAAGTAAAGGCCATTTCTACGTTTCGGGCAACCTAGGCTTCACTCTAGGGCGTTGTTCCACCAGATCGATTAGTTAGGGCCTAAGAAGTCAACGCCAGAAGCATAAAATACAATATAAATACAACAGCATTTCCATCGTATATAATGTATATTTGCAAACAGTGTGAAAGTAAAGGTCATTTCTACGTTCCGGGCAACCTAGGCTTAACTGTAGGGCGTCGCTCCACCAGATCGAATAGTTAGGGCCTAAGAAGTCAACGCCAGAAGCATAAAATGCAATATAAATACAACAGCTTTTCCATCGTATATAATGTATATTTGCACACAGTGTGAAAGTAAAGGTCATTTCTACGTTCCGGGCAACCTAGGCTTAACTGTAGGGCGTCGCTCCACCAGATCGAATAGTTAGGGCCTTAGAAGTTAACGCCCGAAGCATGAAATACAAAATAAATAGAACAGATTTTCCATTGTATAGGACGAATAATTGCAACCAGTGTAAAAGTTATGGTCATTTCTACGTTCCGGGCAACCTTGGCTTAACTCCAGGGCGTCGCTCCACCAGATCGAATAGTTAGGGACCTTGAATACAACGCCAGCAGCATAAAATACAATAAAAATGCAACAGTTTTTCCATTGTATAACAGGAATAACTGCAACCAGTGTGAAAGTACTGTTCACTTCTACGTTCCGGGTAGCCTAGGCTTCACTCCAGGGCGTTGCTCCACCAGATCGAATAGCTAGGGCCTTAGAAGTCAACGCCCGAAGCATGAAATACAAAATAAATAGAACAGTTTTTCCATTGTATAGAACGAATAATTGCAACCAGTGTGAAAGTTATGGTCATTTCTATGTTCCGGGCAACCTCGGCTTAACTCCAGGGCGTTGCTCCACCAGATCGAATAGTTAGGGACTTTGAATACAACGCTAGAAGCATAAAATACAATAAAAATGCAACAGTTTTTCCATTGTATAACAGGGATAACTGCAACCAGTGTGAAAGTACTGGTCATTTCTACGGTCCGGGTAACCTAGGCTTCACTCTAGGGCGTTGCTCCACCAGATCGAAAAGTTAGGGCCTAATAAGTCAACGCCAGAAGCATAAAATACAATATAAGTACAACAGTGTTTCCCTTGTATAACAGGAATAATTGCAACCAGTGTGAAATCTATGGTCATTTCTACGTTCCGGGCTACCTAGGTTTCACTCTAGGGCGTTGCTCCACCACATCGAATAGTTAGGGCCTTAGAAGTCAAGGCCAGAAGCCTAAAATACAACCCAAGTACAACAGTTTTACCATCGTATAAAATGAATAATCGCAAACAGTGTGAAGGTAATGGCCATTACTACGTCCCGGGCAACCTAGGCTTCACTCTAGGGCGTTGCTCCACCAGACCGAATAGTCAGCGACTTGCGAGTCAACTCCCGAAGCATAAAATACAAAATAAATAGAACAGTTTTTCCATTGTATAGAACGAATGATTTCAACCAGTGTAAAAGTTATGGTCATTTCTACTATCCGGGCAACCTTGGCTTAACTCCAGGCTGTTGATCCACCAGATCGAATAGTTAGGGACCTTGAACACAACGCCAGAGGCATAAAATACAATAAAAATGCAACAGTTTTTCCATTGTATAACAGGAATAACTGCAACCAGTGTGAAAGTACTGGTCATTTCTACGTTCCGGGCAACCTAGGCTTCACTCTAGGGCGTTGCTCCACCAGATCGAATAGTGAGGGCCTAAGAAGTCAACGACAGAAGCATAAAATACAATATAAGTACAACAGCTTTTCCATCGTATAAAACGAATAATTGCAACAAGCCTGAAGGTAATGGTCATTTCTACGTTTCGGGTAACCTAGGCTTCACTCTAGGGCGTTGCTCCACCAGATCGAATAGCTAGGGACTTAGAATTCAACGCCAGAAGAATAAAGTACAACATAGGTATAACAGTTCTTCCATCGTATAAAATGTATAATTGCAAGCAGTGTGAAGGTAATGGTCATTTCTACGTTCCGGGCAACCTAGGCTTCACTCTAGAGCATTGCTCCACCAGATCGAATAGTTAGGGCCTAAGAAGACAACGCCAGATGCATAAAATACAATATAAATACAACAGCTTTTCCATCGTATATAACGTATATATGCAAACAGTGTGAAAGTAAAGGCCATTTCTACGTTTCGGGCAACCTAGGCTTCACTCTAGGGCGTTGTTCCACCAGATCGATTAGTTAGGGCCTAAGAAGTCAACGCCAGAAGCATAAAATACAATATAAATACAACAGCATTTCCATCGTATATAATGTATATTTGCAAACAGTGTGAAAGTAAAGGTCATTTCTACGTTCCGGGCAACCTAGGCTTAACTGTAGGGCGTCGCTCCACCAGATCGAATAGTTAGGGCCTAAGAAGTCAACGCCAGAAGCATAAAATGCAATATAAATACAACAGCTTTTCCATCGTATATAATGTATATTTGCACACAGTGTGAAAGTAAAGGTCATTTCTACGTTCCGGGCAACCTAGGCTTAACTGTAGGGCGTCGCTCCACCAGATCGAATAGTTAGGGCCTTAGAAGTTAACGCCCGAAGCATGAAATACAAAATAAATAGAACAGATTTTCCATTGTATAGGACGAATAATTGCAACCAGTGTAAAAGTTATGGTCATTTCTACGTTCCGGGCAACCTTGGCTTAACTCCAGGGCGTCGCTCCACCAGATCGAATAGTTAGGGACCTTGAATACAACGCCAGCAGCATAAAATACAATAAAAATGCAACAGTTTTTCCATTGTATAACAGGAATAACTGCAACCAGTGTGAAAGTACTGTTCACTTCTACGTTCCGGGTAGCCTAGGCTTCACTCCAGGGCGTTGCTCCACCAGATCGAATAGCTAGGGCCTTAGAAGTCAACGCCCGAAGCATGAAATACAAAATAAATAGAACAGTTTTTCCATTGTATAGAACGAATAATTGCAACCAGTGTGAAAGTTATGGTCATTTCTATGTTCCGGGCAACCTCGGCTTAACTCCAGGGCGTTGCTCCACCAGATCGAATAGTTAGGGTCTTTGAATACAACGCTAGAAGCATAAAATACAATAAAAATGCAGCAGTTTTTCCATTGTATAACAGGGATAACTGCAACCAGTGTTAAAGTACTGGTCATTTCTACGGTCCGGGTACCCTAGGCTTCACTCTAGGGCGTTGCTCCACCAGATCGAAAAGTTAGGGCCTAATAAGTCAACGCCAGAAGCATAAAATACAATATAAGTACAACAGTGTTTCCCTTGTATAACAGGAATAATTGCAACCAGTGTGAAATCTATGGTCATTTCTACGTTCCGGGCAACCTAGGTTTCACTCTAGGGCGTTGCTCCACCACATCGAATAGTTAGGGCCTTAGAAGTCAAGGCCAGAAGCCTAAAATACAACCCAAGTACAACAGTTTTACCATCGTATAAAATGAATAATCGCAAACAGTGTGAAGGTAATGGCCATTACTACGTCCCGGGCAACCTAGGCTTCACTCTAGTGCGTTGCTCCACCAGATCGAATAGTTAGGGCCTAAGAAGTCAACGCCAGAAGCATAAAATACAATATAAGTACAACAGTTTTTCCATCGTATAAAACGAATAATTGCAACCAGTATGAAAGCTATGGTCATTTCTACGTTCCGGGCAACCTAGACTTCACTCTAGGGCGTTGCTCCACCAGATCGAATAGCTACGGCCCTAGAAGACAACGAAATAACTACAAAATACAATATAAATACAACAGTCTTTCCATCGTATAAAACGGATAATTGCAACCAGTCTGATAGTTATGGTCACTTCTACGTTCCGGGCAAGCTAGGCTTCACCATAGGGCGTTGCTCCACCAGATTGAATAGTTAGGGCCTAAGAAGTCAACGCCAGAAGCATCAAATACGATATATGTACAACAGTTTTTCCATCGTATAGAATGAATAATTGCAACCAGTGTGCAAGTAATGGTCATTTCTACGTTCCGAGCAACCTAGGTTTCGCTCCATGGCGTTGCTCCACCACATCGAATAGTTAGGGCCTTAGAAGTCAATGCCAGAAGCATAAAATACAATATAAATACAACAGTTTTTTCATCGTATGACAGGAATAATTGCAACAAGCCTGAAGGTAATGGTCATTTCTACGTTTCGGGAAACCTAGGCTTCACTCTAGGGCGTTGCTCCACCAGATCGAATAGCTAGGGACTTAGTATTCAACGCCAGAAGAATAAAATACAACATAAGTATAACAGTTCTTCCATCGTATAAAATGTATAATTGCAAACAGTGTGAAGGTAATGGTCATTTCTACGTTCCGGGCAACCTAGGCTTCACTCTAGAGCATTGCTCCACCAGATCGAATAGTTAGGTCCTAAGAAGACAACGCCAGAAGCATAAAATACAATATAAATACAACAGCTTTTCCATCGTATATAATGTATATTTGCAAACAGTGTGAAGGTAAAGGTCATTTCTACGTTCCGGCAACCTAGGCTTCACTCTAGGGCGTTGTTCCACCAGATCGAATAGTTAGGGCCTATGAAGTCAACGCCGGAAGCATAGAATACAATATAAATACAACAGCTTTTCCATCGTATATAATGTATATTTGCAAACAGTGTGAAGGTAAAGGTCATTTCTACGTTCCGGGCAACCTAGGCATCACTCTAGGGCGTTGTTCCAATAGATCCAATAGTTAGGGCCTAAGAAGTCAACGCCAGAAGCATAAAATACAATATAAATACAACAGCTTTTCCATCGTATATAATGTATATTTGCAAACAGTGTGAATATAAAGGTCATTTCTACGTTCCGGGCAACCTAGGCTTAACTGTAGGGCGTCGCTCCACCAGATCGAATAGTTAGGGCCTTAGAAGTCAACGCCCGAAGCATGAAATACAAAATAAATAGAACAGTTTTTCCATTGTATAGAACGAATAATTGCAACCAGTGTGAAAGTTATGGTCATTTCTACGGTCCGGGTAACCTAGGCTTCACTCTAGGGCGTTGCTCCACCAGATCGAATAGTTAGGGCCTAAGAAGTCAACGTCAGAGGCATAAAATACAATATAAATACAACAGTGTTTCCCTTGTATAACAGGAATAATTGCAACCAATGTGAAAGCTATGGTCATTTCTACGTTCCGGGCAACCTAGGTTTCACTCTAGGGCGTTGCTCCACCACATCGAATAGTTAGGGTCTTAGAAGTCAACGCCAGGAGCACCAAATACAAAATAAATACAACAGTTTTTCCATCGTATAAAACGAATAATTGGAGCCAGTATGAAAGCTATGGTCATTTCTGCGTACCGGGCAACCTAGGCTTCACTCTAGGGCGTTGCTCATCCATATCGAATAGTTACGGCCCTAGAAGACAACGCCATAACTATAAAATACAATATAAATACAACAGTCTTTCCATCGTATAAAACGGATAATTGCAACCAGTCTGATAGTTATGGTCATTTCTACGTTCCTGGCAGGCTAGGCTTCACCATAGGGCGTTGCTCCACCAGATCGAATAGTTTGGGCCTAAGAAGTCAACGCCAGAAGCATAAAATACGATATATGTACAACAGTTTGTCCATCGTATAGAATGAATAATTGCAAACAGTCTGAAGGTAAAGGTCATTTCTACGTTCCGGGCAACCTAGGCATCACTCTAGGGCGTTGTTCCAATAGATCGAATAGTTAGGGCCTAAGAAGTCAACGCCAGAAGCATAAAATACAATATAAATACAACAGCTTTTCCATCGTATATAATGTATATTTGCAAACAGTGTGAATGTAAAGGACATTTCTACGTTCCGGGCAACCTAGGCTTCACCATAGCGCGTTGTTCCACCAGATCTAATAGTTTGGGCCTAAGAAGTCAACGCCAGAAGAATAAAATACAACATAAGTATAACAGTTCTTCCATCGTATAAAATGTATAATTGCAAGCAGTGTGAAGGTAATGGTCATTTCTACGTTCCGGGCAACCTAGGCTTCACTGTAGAGCATTGCTCCACCAGATCGAATAGTTAGGGCCTAAGAAGACAACGCCAGAAGCATAAAATACAATATAAATACAACAGCTTTTCCATCGTATATAATGTATATTTGCAAACAGTGTGAAAGTAAAGGTCATTTCGACGTTCCGAGGGACCTAGGCTTAACTGTAGGGCGTCGCTCCACCAGATCGAATAGTTAGGGCCTTAGAAGTTAACGCCCGAAGCATGAAATACAAATTAAATAGAACGGTTTTTCCATTGTATGGAACGAATAATTGCAACCAGTGTAAAAGTTATGGTCATTTCTACGTTCCGGGCAACCTTGGCTTAACTCCAGGGCGTTGCTCCACCAGATCGAATAGTTAGGGACTTTCAATACAACGCTAGAAGCATAAAATACAATAAAAATGCAACAGTTTTTCCATTGTATAACAGGAATAACTGCACCAGTGTGAAAGTACTGGTCATTTCTACGGTCCGGGTAACCTAGGCTTCACTCTAGGGCGTTGCTCCACCAGATCGAATAGTTATGGCCTAAGAAGTCAACGCCAGAAGCATAAAATACAATATAAATACAACAGTGTTTCCCTTGTAAAACAGGAATAATTGCAACCAGTGTGAAAGCTATGGTCATTTCTACGTTCCGGGCAACCTAGGTTTCACTCTAGGGCGTTGCTCCACCACATCGCATAGTTAGGGCCTTAGAAGTCAATGCCAGAAGCATAAAATACAACCCAAGTACAACAGTTTTACCATCGTATATAATGTATATTTTCAAACAGTTTGAAAGTAAAGGTCATTTCTACGTTCCGGGCAACCTAGGCTTCACTCTAGGGCGTTGGTCCACCAGATCCAATAGCTAGGGCCTAAGAAGTCAACGCCAGGAGCACCAAATACAAAATAAATACAACAGTTTTTCCATCGTATAAAACGAATAATTGCAACCAGTATGAAAGCTATGGTCATTTCTACGATCCGGGCAACCTAGGCTTCACTCTAGGGCGTTGCTCAGCCATATCGAATAGCTACGGCCCTAGAAGACAACGCCATAACTATAAAATACAATATAAATACAACAGTCTTTCCATCGTATAAAACGGATAATTGCAACCAGTCTGATAGTTATGGTCATTTCTACGTTCCGGGCAAGCTAGGCTTCACCATAGGGCGTTGCTCCACCAGATCGAATAGTTAGGGCCTAAGAAGTCAACGCCAGAAGCATAAAATACGATATATGTACAACAGTTTTTCCATCGTATAGAATGAATAATTGCAACCAGTGTGCAAGTAATGGTCATTTCTACGTTCCGAGCAACCTAGGTTTCGCTCTATGGCGTTGCTCCACCAGATCGAATAGTTAGGACCTAAGAAGTCAACGCCAGAAGCATAAAATACAATATAAGTACAACAGTTTTTCCGTCGTATAGAATGAATAGTTGCAACCAGTGAGAAAGTAATGGTCATTTCTACGTTCCGAGCAACCTAGGTTTCGCTCTATGGCGTTGCTCCACCACATCGAAAAGTTAGGGCCTTAGAAGTCAATGCCAGAAGCATGAAATAGAAGATAAATACAACAGTTTTTTCATCGTATAACAGGAATAATTGCAACAAGCCTGAAGTTAATGGACATTTATACGTTTCGGGTAAACTAGGCTTCACTCTACGGCGTTGCTCTAACAGATCGAATAGCTAGGGACTTAGAATTCAACGCCAGAAGAATAAAATACAGCATAAGTATAACAGTTCCTCCATCGTATAAAATGTATAATTGCAACCAGAGTGAAAGTCATGGTCATTTCTACGTTCCGGGCGACCAAGGCTTCACTCTGGGGCGTTGGTCCACCAGATCGAAAAGCTACGGCCTAAGAAGTCAACGCCAGGAGCATAAAATACAAAATAAATACAATAGTTTTTCCATCGTCTAAACCGAATAATTGCACGAGTGTGAAAGGTATGGTCATTTCTACGTGCCCGGCAACCTAGTCTTCACTCTAGGGCGTTGCTCCACCGGATCGAATAGTTAGGGCCTTCGAAGTCAACGCCCGAAACATAAAATCCAAAAAAAATACAAAAGCTTTTCCATCGTATATCGGGAATAATTGCAACCAGTGTGAAAGTGATGGTCATTTCTACGTTCCGGGCAGCCTAGGCTTCTCTCTAGGCCGCTGGTCCACCAGATCCAGTGGTTAGGGCCTAAGAAGTTAACGCCAGAAGCACCAGATACAAAATAAATACAACAGTTTTTCCATCGTATAAAACGAATAATTGCAACCAGTGTGAAAGTGATGGTCATTTCTACGTTCCGGGCAACCTAGGCTTCACTCTACGGCGTTGGTGCACCAGATCGAACATTTAGCGCCTAAGAAGTCAACGCCAGAAGCATAAAATGCAATAAAAATACAAAAGTTTTTCCGTCGTATAACGGGAATAATTGGAACCAGTATGAAAGTTATGGTCATTTCTACGTTCCTGGCAGGCTAGGCTTCACCATAGGGCGTTGCTCCACCAGATCGAATAGTTTGGGCCTAAGAAGTCAACGCCAGAAGCATAAAATACGATATATGTACAACAGTTTGTCCATCGTATAGAATGAATAATTGCAAACAGTCTGAAGGTAAAGGTCATTTCTACGTTCCGGGCAACCTAGGCATCACTCTAGGGCGTTGTTCCAATAGATCGAATAGTTAGGGCCTAAGAAGTCAACGCCAGAAGCATAAAATACAATATAAATACAACAGCTTTTCCATCGTATATAATGTATATTTGCAAACAGTGTGAATGTAAAGGACATTTCTACGTTCCGGGCAACCTAGGCTTCACCATAGCGCGTTGTTCCACCAGATCTAATAGTTTGGGCCTAAGAAGTCAACGCCAGAAGAATAAAATACAACATAAGTATAACAGTTCTTCCATCGTATAAAATGTATAATTGCAAGCAGTGTGAAGGTAATGGTCATTTCTACGTTCCGGGCAACCTAGGCTTCACTGTAGAGCATTGCTCCACCAGATCGAATAGTTAGGGCCTAAGAAGACAACGCCAGAAGCATAAAATACAATATAAATACAACAGCTTTTTCATCGTATATAATGTATGTTTGCAAACAGTGTGAAAGTAAAGGTCATTTCTACGTTTCGGGCAACCTAGGCTTCACTCTAGGGCGTTGTTCCACCAGATCGGTTAGTTAGGGCCTAAGAAGTCAACGCCAGAAGCATAAAATACAATATAAATACAACAGCTTTTCCATCGTATATAATGTATATTTGCAAACAGTGTGAAAGTACTGGTCATTTCTACGGTCCGGGTAACCTAGGCTTCACTCTAGGGCGTTGCTCCACCAGATCGAATAGTTATGGCCTAAGAAGTCAACGCCAGAAGCATAAAATACAATACAAATACAACAGTGTTTCCCTTGTAAAACAGGAATAATTGCAACCAGTGTGAAAGCTATGGTCATTTCTACGTTCCGGGCAACCTAGGTTTCACTCTAGGGCGTTGCTCCACCACATCGCATAGTTAGGGCCTTAGAAGTCAATGCCAGAAGCATAAAATACAACCCAAGTACAACAGTTTTACCATCGTATATAATGTATATTTTCAAACAGTTTGAAAGTAAAGGTCATTTCTACGTTCCGGGCAACCTAGGCTTCACTCTAGGGCGTTGGTCCACCAGATCCAATAGCTAGGGCCTAAGAAGTCAACGCCAGGAGCACCAAATACAAAATAAATACAACAGTTTTTCCATCGTATAAAACGAATAATTGCAACCAGTATGAAAGCTATGGTCATTTCTACGATCCGGGCAACCTAGGCTTCACTCTAGGGCGTTGCTCAGCCATATCGAATAGCTACGGCCCTAGAAGACAACGCCATAACTATAAAATACAATATAAATACAACAGTCTTTCCATCGTATAAAACGGATAATTGCAACCAGTCTGATAGTTATGGTCATTTCTACGTTCCGGGCAAGCTAGGCTTCACCATAGGGCGTTGCTCCACCAGATCGAATAGTTAGGGCCTAAGAAGTCAACGCCAGAAGCATAAAATACGATATATGTACAACAGTTTTTCCATCGTATAGAATGAATAATTGCAACCAGTGTGCAAGTAATGGTCATTTCTACGTTCCGAGCAACCTAGGTTTCGCTCTATGGCGTTGCTCCACCAGATCGAATAGTTAGGACCTAAGAAGTCAACGCCAGAAGCATAAAATACAATATAAGTACAACAGTTTTTCCGTCGTATAGAATGAATAGTTGCAACCAGTGAGAAAGTAATGGTCATTTCTACGTTCCGAGCAACCTAGGTTTCGCTCTATGGCGTTGCTCCACCACATCGAAAAGTTAGGGCCTTAGAAGTCAATGCCAGAAGCATAAAATAGAAGATAAATACAACAGTTTTTTCATCGTATAACAGGAATAATTGCAACAAGCCTGAAGTTAATGGACATTTCTACGTTTCGGGTAAACTAGGCTTCACTCTACGGCGTTGCTCTAACAGATCGAATAGCTAGGGACTTAGAATTCAACGCCAGAAGAATAAAATACAGCATAAGTATAACAGTTCCTCCATCGTATAAAATGTATAATTGCAAGCAGTGTGAAGGTAATGGTCATTTCTACGTTCCGGGCAACCTAGGCTTCACTCTAGAGCATTGCTCCAACAGATCGAATAGCTAGGTCCTTAGAAGGCAACGCCAGAAGCATAAAATATAATATAAATACAACAGTTTTTCTATCGTATAGCATGAATAATTCCAACCAGAGTGAAAGTAATGGTCAATTCTACGTTTCGGCCAACCTAGGCTTCACTCTAGTTCGTTTTTCCATCAGATCGAATAGTTAGGGTCTAAGAAGTCAATGCCAGAATCATAAAATACAATATAAATTCAACAGTTATTCCACCGTATTACAGCAATAATTGCAACCAGTGTGAAAGATATGGTCATTTCTATGTTCCGGGCAACCTAGGCTCCACTCTAGGGCGTTGCTCCAACAAATTGAATAGCTAGGGCCTCAGAAGTCAACGCCCGAAGCATAAAATACAATAAAAATACAACAGTTTTTCACAGTACATCAGGAATAATTGCAACCAGAGTGAAAGTCATGGTCATTTCTACGTTCCGGGCGACCAAGGCTTCACTCTGGGGCGTTGGTCCACCAGATCGAAAAGCTACGGCCTAAGAAGTCAACGCCAGGAGCATAAAATACAAAATAAATACAATAGTTTTTCCATCGTCTAAACCGAATAATTGCACGAGTGTGAAAGGTATGGTCATTTCTACGTGCCCGGCAACCTAGTCTTCACTCTAGGGCGTTGCTCCACCGGATCGAATAGTTAGGGCCTTCGAAGTCAACGCCCGAAACATAAAATCCAAAAAAAATACAAAAGCTTTTCCATCGTATATCGGGAATAATTGCAACCAGTGTGAAAGTGATGGTCATTTCTACGTTCCGGGCAGCCTAGGCTTCTCTCTAGGCCGCTGGTCCACCAGATCCAGTGGTTAGGGCCTAAGAAGTCAACGCCAGAAGCACCAGATACAAAATAAATACAACAGTTTTTCCATCGTATAAAACGAATAATTGCAACCAGTGTGAAAGTGATGGTCATTTCTACGTTCCGGGCAACCTAGGCTTCACTCTACGGCGTTGGTGCACCAGATCGAACATTTAGCGCCTAAGAAGTCAACGCCAGAAGCATAAAATACAATAAAAATACAAAAGTTTTTCCGTCGTATAACGGGAATAATTGGAACCAGTATGAAAGTTATGGTCATTTCAACGTTCCGGGCAACCTAGGCTTCACCCTAGGGCGTTGCACCACCAGATCCAATAGTTAGGGCCTTAGAAGTCAACGCCCGAAGCATTAAGTACAATACAAATACTACAGTTACTCCATCGTATAACAGGAATAATTACGACCAGTGTGAAAGTAATGGGCATTTCCACGTTCCGTGCTATCTAGGCTTCAACCTAGGGCGTTGCTCCACCAGGTCGAATAGTTGGCGCCTTAGAAAACAACACCAGACGCATAAAATACAATATCAATGCAACAGTTTTTCCATCGTATAAAAAGAATAATTGCAAACAGTGTAAAAGTAATGGTCATTTCTACGTTTCGGGCAACATAGGCTGTACTCTTGAACGTTGCCCCATGAGATCGAATATCTAGGACCTTAGAATACATCGCCAGAATCATAAAATGCAATAAAAATACAACAGTCTTACCATCGTATAAAACGAATAATTGCAACCAGTATGAAAGTTATTGCCATTTCTACGTTCCGGACAACCTAGGCTTCACCATAGGACGTTGCTCCACCAGATTCAATAGTCAGTGGCTTAGAAGTCAAGGCCCGAAGCATAAAATAGAATAAAAACGCAACAGTTTTTCCATCGTATAGCATGAATAATTGCAACCAGCGTGAAAGTAATGGCCATTTCTACGATCCGGGCAACCTAGGCTTCACTCGAGGGCGTTGCTCCACTACATCGAATAGCTACGGCCTTAGAAGTCAACGCCAGAAGCTTAAAATACAATATAAATACAGCAGCTTTTCCATCGTATAACAGGAATAATTGCAACCAGAGTGAAAGTCATGGTCATTTCTACGTTCCGGGCGACCAAGGCTTCACTCTGGGGCGTTGGTCCACCATATCGAAAAGTTACGGCCTAAGAAGTCAACGCCAGAAGCATAAAATACAAAATAAGTACAATAGTTTTTCCATCGTCTAAAACGAATAATTGCACGAGTGTAAAAGGTATGGTCATTTCTACGTTCCGGGCAACCTAGGCTTCACTTTAGGGCGTTGCGCCACCAGAACGGATAGTTAGGTCCTAAGAAGTCAACACCAGAAGCATAAAATACAATAAAAATACAGCAGTTTTTCCATCGCATAACAGGAGTAATTGAAACCCGTATGAAAGTGATGGTCATTTCTACGTTCCGGGCAACCTAGGCTTAACTTTAGGGCGTTGCTCCACCAGATCGGATAGTTAGGTCCTAAGAAGTCAACACCAGAAGCATAAAATACAATAAAAATACAGCAGTTTTTCCATCGCATAACAGGAGTAATTGAAACCCGTATGAAAGTGATGGTCATTTCTACGTTCCGGGCAACCTAGGCTTCATCCTAGGGCGTTGTTCCACCACATCGAATAGCTACGGCCTTAGAAGTCAACGCCAGAAGCATAAAAAACAATATAAATGCAACAGTTTTTCCATTGTATAAAACGAATAATTGCAACCAGTCTGAAAGTTATGGTCATTTCTACGATCCGGGCAACCTAGGCTTCACCCTAGGGCGTTGCTCCACCAGATCCAATACTTAGGGCCTCAGAAGTCAACGCCAGAAGCTTAAAATACATTAAAAATACAACAGTTTTTCCATCGTATGACAGGAATAATTGCAACCAGTGGGAAAGCAACAGACATTTCAACGTTCCGGGCAACCTAGGCTTCACTCTAGGGCGTTCCCCACAAGACCGAATAGCTAGGACCTTAGAAGTGTTCGCCAGAAGCATAAAATAGAATCAAAATACACAGTTTTTCCATCGTATAACAGGAATAATTGCAACCAGTGTGAAAGTGATGGTCATCTCTACGTTCCGGGCAACCTAGGGTTCACTCTAGGGCGTTGCTCTACCAGATGGATGAGTTTGGGCCTTAGAAATTAACGCCAGAAGTTTAAAATACAAAAAAAATACCAGTACCTTCACACTGGTTGCAATTATTCCTGTTATACGATGGAAAAACAGTTGTATGTTTATTGTATCTTATGCTTCGTCCGTTGACTTCTAAGGCCCTGGCTATTCGATCTGGTGGAGTAACGCTCTAGGGTGATGCCTAGGTTGCTCGAAACGTAGAAATGACCATTAGATTGACACTCGTTGCATCAGTTCCTGTCATACGTCTCGCAAACCTGCGGTATTTATTTTTAATTTTAATATTCTGGCGTTGATTTCTAAGGCCCAAACTCATCCATCTGGTGAAGCAACGCCCTAGAGTGAACCCTAGGTTGCCCGGAACGTAGAAATGACCATATCTTTCACGCTGGTTGCAATTATTCGTGTTATACAATGGAAAAACTTCTGTATATATATTGTCTTTTATGCTTCCGGCGTTGACTTCTAATGCCCTAACTCTTCGATCTGGTGAAGCAATGCCTCAGAGTTAAGTCTAGGTTGCCCGGAACGTAGAAATGACCATTACTTTCACTCTGGTTGCAATTATTCATGCTATACGATGGAAAAACTGTTGTATTTTTACTATATTTTATGCTTCTGGCGTTGACTTCTAAGGTCCTAGCTATTCGATCTGGTTTGAGCAACGCCCCAGAGTGAAGCCTAGGTTGCCGGGAAATTAGAAATGACCGTTACTTTCACACTGTTTGCAATAATTCATTTTATACGGCGGAAAAACTGTTTTATTTGTTTTGTATTTTATGCTTCTGGCGTTGACTTCTAAGGCCGTAGCTATTCGATGTGGTGGAGCAACGCGCTGGAGTGCAGCCTATTTTGCCCGGAACGTAGAAATGACCATTACTTTCACATTGGTTGCAATTATTCCTGTTATACAATGGAAAAACTGTTTTATTTATATAGTATTTTATGCATTTCGCGTTGACTTCTAAGGCCCTAACTATTCGATCTGTTGGAGCAACGCCCTAGAGTGAATCCTAGGTTGCCCGGAACGTAGAAATGACCATTACTTTCACTCTGGTTGCAATTATTCATGCTATACGATGGAAAAACTGTTGTATTTTTACTATATTTTATGCGTCTGGCGTTGTTTTCTAAGGCCCTAACTGTTCGATCTGGTGGAGCAACGCCCTAGAGTGAAGCCTAGGTTTCACGGAACATAGAAATGACCATTACTTTCACTCTGGTTGCAATTATTCATGCTATACGATGGAAAAACTGTTGTATTTTTATTATATTTTATGCTTCTTGCGTTGTTTTCTAAGGCCCTAACTATTCGACCTGCTGGAGCAACGCCCTATACTGAAGCATAGGCAGCACGGAACGTAGAAATGGCCATTGCTTTCACACAGGTTGCAATTATCCCTGTTATACGATGGTAAAACTGTTGTATTTTTATTTTGTATTTTATGCTTCTGGCGTTGACTTCTAAGGTCTTAGCTATTCGATATCGCGGGGCAACGCTCTAGAGTGAAGCCTAGGTTGCACGGAACGTAGAAATGACCATCACTTTCACACCGTTTGCAATTATTCCTGCTATACGACGGAAAAACTGTTGTATTTTTATTGTATTTCATGATTCTGGCGTAGACTTCTAAGACCCTAGCTATTCGATCTGGTGGAGCAACGCCCTAGAGTGAAGCCTAGGTTGCCCGGAACTTAGAAATGACCGTTACTTTCACACTGTTTGCAATTATTCATTTTATACTATGGAAAGACTGTTTTATATGTATTGTATTTTATGCTTCTGGCGTTGTCTTCTACGGCCCTAGCTATTCGATCTGGTGGAGCAATGCCTCAGAGTTAAGTCTAGGTTGCCCGGAACGTAGAAATGCCCATTACTTTCACACTGGTTGCAATTATTCCTGTTATACGATGGAAAAACTGTTGTATTTTTATTGTATTTTATGCGTCTGGCGTTGTTTTCTAAGGCCCTAACTATTCCGTGTGGTGTAGCAGCGCCCTACAGTGAAGCCTAGGTTGCCCGGAACGTTGAAATGGCCATATCTTTCACGCTGGTTGCAATTATTCCTGTTATACAATGGAAAACTTCTGTATATATATTGTCTTTTATGCTTCCGGCGTTGACTTCTAAGGCCCTAACTCTTCGATCTGGTGAAGCAATGCCTCAGAGTTAAGTCTAGGTTGCCCGGAACGTAGAAATGGCCATTACTTTTACTCTGGTTGCAATTATTCATGCTATACGATGGAAAAACTGTTGTATTTTTATTATATTTTACGCTTCTGGCGTTGACTTCTAATGTCCTAGCTATTCGATCTGGTGGAGCATCGCCCTAGAGGGAAGCCTAGGTTGCCCGGAACTTAGAAATGACCGTTACTTTCACACTGTTTGCAATAATTCATTTTAAACGGTGGAAAAACTGTTTTATTTGTATTGTATTTTATGCTTCTGGCGTTGACTTCGAAGGCCGTAGCTATTCGATGTGGTGGAGCAACGCGCTGGAGTGAAGCCTATTTTGCCCGGAACGTAGAAATGTCCATTACTTTCACATTGGTTGCAATTATTCCTGTTATACAATGGAAAAACTGTTTTATTTATATAGTCTTTTATGCCTCTGGCGTTGATTTCTAAGGCCCTAACTATTCGATCTGGTGGAGCAGCGCCCTAGAGTGAAGCCTAGGTTGCCCCGAACTGAGAAATGACCGTTACTTTCACACTGTTTGCAATTATTCATTTTATACGATGGAAAAACTGTTTTATTTATATTGTATTTTATGCTTCTGGCGTTGACTTCTAAGGCCCTAGCTATTCGATCTGGTGGAGCAATGCCTCAGAGTTAAGTCCAGGTTGCGCGGAACGTAGAAATGACCATTACTTTCACACTGGTTGCAATTATTCCTGTTATACGACGGAAAAACTGTTGTATTTTTAATGCATTTTATGCGTCTGGCGTTGTTTTCTAAGGCCCTAACTATTCGATGTGGTGGAGCAACGCCCTAGAGTGAAGCCTAGGTTTCACGGAACATAGAAATGGCCATTACCTTCACAC
Source organism: Calliopsis andreniformis (assembly GCF_051401765.1). Lineage (NCBI taxonomy): Eukaryota > Metazoa > Arthropoda > Insecta > Hymenoptera > Andrenidae > Calliopsis > Calliopsis andreniformis. The sequence goes on from NW_027480422.1 coordinate 24,553,632, forward strand.
AGGTTGCAATTATTCCTGTTATACGATGGGAAAACTGTTGTATTTTTATTTTATTTTATGCTTCTGGAGTTGACTTCTAAGGGCCTAGCTTTACGATCTGGTGGAGCAACGACCTGGAATGAAGCCTAGGTTGCCCGAAGTGTAGAAATGACCATTACTTTCACTCTGGTTGCAATTATACATGCTATACGATGGAAAAACTGTTGTATTTTTATTATATTTTATGCTCCTGCCGTTGTTTTCTAAGGCCCTAACTATTCGACCTGCTCGAGCAACGCCCCAGACTGAAGCCTAGGCAGCACGGAACGTAGAAATGGCCATTGCTTTCACACAGGTTGCAATTATCCCTGTTATACGATGGTAAAACTGTTGTATTTTTATTTTGCATTTTATGCTTCTGGCGTTGACTTCTAAGGTCTTAGCTTTTCGATATCGCGGGGCAACGTCCAAGAGTGAAGCCTATGCTGCCCGGAACGTAGAAATGACCATTACTTTCACTCTGGTTGCAATTATTCCTGTTATACGATGGAAAAACTTTAGTATTTTTATTTTATTTTAGGCTTCTGGCGTTGACTTCCAAGGCCCTAACTATTCGATCTGGTGGACCAACGCCCTAGAGTGAAGCCTAGGTTGCACGGAACGTAGAAATGGCAATTATATTCACACACGTTGCAATTATTCCTGTTATACGATGGAAAAACTGTTGTACTTTTATTGTATTTTGTGCGTCTGGCGTTGCTTTCTAATACCCTAACTATTCGACATGGTGGTGCAACGCCCTAGAGTTAAGCCTAGGTTGCACGCAACGTAGAAATGACCATCACATTCACACTGGTTGCAATTATTCATTTTATACTATGGAAAGACTGTTTTATATGTATTGTATTTTATGCTTCTGGCGTTGTCTTCTACGGCCCTAGCTATTCGATCTGGTGGAGCAATGCCTCAGAGTTAAGTCTAGGTTGCCCGGAACGTAGAAATGCCCATTACTTTCACACTGGTTGCAATTATTCCTGTTATACGATGGAAAAACTGTTGTATTTTTATTGTATTTTATGCGTCTGGCGTTGTTTTCTAAGGCCCTAACTATTCCGTGTGGTGTAGCAGCGCCCTACAGTGAAGCCTAGGTTGCCCGGAACGTAGAAATGGCCGTTACTTTCACACTGTTTGCAATAATTCATTTTAAACGGTGGAAAAACTGTTTTATTTGTATTGTATTTTATGCTTCTGGCGTTGACTTCGAAGGCCGTAGCTATTCGATGTGGTGGAGCAACGCGCTGGAGTGAAGCCTATTTTGCCCGGAACGTAGAAATGTCCATTACTTTCACATTGGTTGCAATAATTCATTTTAAACGGTGGAAAAACTGTTTTATTTGTATTGTATTTTATGCTTCTGGCGTTGACTTCGAAGGCCGTAGCTATTCGATGTGGTGGAGCAACGCGCTGGAGTGAAGCCTATTTTGCCCGGAACGTAGAAATGTCCATTACTTTCACATTGGTTGCAGTTATTCCTGTTATACAATGGAAAAACTGTTTTATTTATATAGTCTTTTATGCCTCTGGCGTTGATTTCTAAGGCCCTAACTATTCGATCTGGTGGAGCAGCGCCCTAGAGTGAAGCCTAGGTTGCCCCGAACTGAGAAATGACCGTTACTTTCACACTGTTTGCAATTATTCATTTTATACGATGGAAAAACTGTTTTATTTATATTGTATTTTATGCTTCTGGCGTTGACTTCTAAGGCCCTAGCTATTCGATCTGGTGGAGCAATGCCTCAGAGTTAAGTCCAGGTTGCGCGGAACGTAGAAATGACCATTACTTTCACACTGGTTGCAATTATTCCTGTTATACGATGGAAAAACTGTTGTATTTTTATTATATTTTATGCTTCTGGCGTTGACTTCTAAGGTCCTAGCTATTCGATCTGGCGGAGCAACGCCCTAGAGTAAAGCCTAGGTTGCCCGGAACTTAGAAATGACCGTTACTTTCACACTGTTTGCAATAATTCATTTTATACGGTGGAAAAACTGTTTTATTTGTATTGTATTTTATGCTTCTGGCGTTGACTTCGAAGGCCGTAGCTATTCGATGTGGTGGAGCAACGCGCTGGAGTGAAGCCTATTTTGCCCGGAACGTAGAAATGACCATTACTTTCACATTGGTTGCAATTATTCCTGTTATACAATGGAAAAACTGTTTTATTTATATAGCATTTTATGCCTCTGGCGTTGACTTCTAAGGCCCTAACTATTCGATCTGGTGGAGCAACGCCCTAGAGTGAAGCCTAGGTTTCCCCGAACTTAGAAATGACCGTTACTTTCACACTGCTTGCAATTATTCATTTTATACGATGGAAAAACTGTTTTATTTATATTGTATTTTATGCTTCTGGCGTTGACTTCTAAGGCCCTAGCTATTCGATCTGGTGGAGGAATGCCTCAGAGTCAAGTCTAGGTTGCGTGGAACGTAGAAATGGCCATTACTTTCACACTGGTTGCAATTATTCCTGTTATACGGTGGAAAAACTGTTGTATTTTTAATGTATTTTATGATTCTGGCGTTGTTTTCTAAGGCCCTAACTATTCGACCTGCTGGAGCAACGCCCTAGACTGAAGCCTAGGCAGCTCGGGACGTAGAAATGTCCATTGCTTTCATACAGGTTGCAATTATCCCTGTTATACGATGGTAAAACTGTTGTATTTTTATTTTGTATTTTATGCTTCTGGCGTTGACTTCTAAGGTCTTAGCTATTCGATATCGCGGGGCAACGTCCAAGAGTGAAGCCTATGCTGCCCGGAACGTAGAAATGACCATTACTTTCACTCTGGTTGCAATTATTCCTGTTATACGATGGAAAAACTGTAGTATTTTTATTTTATTTTATGCTTCTGGCGTTGACTTCTAAGGCCCTAACTATTCGATATGGTGGACCAACGCCCTAGAGTGAAGCCTAGGTTTCACGTAACGTAGAAATGGCCATTACCTTCACACAGGTTGCAATTATTCCTGTTATACGATGGGAAAACTGTTGTATTTTTATTTTATTTTATGCTTCTGGCGTTGACTTCTAAGGCCCTGGCTATTCGATCTGGTGGAGCAACGCCCTAGAGTGAAGCCTAGGTTGCCCGGAACTTAGAAATGACCGTTACTTTCACACTGTTTGCAAAAATTCATTTTATACGTTGGAAAAACTGTTTTATTTCTATTGTATTTTATGCTTCTGCCGTTGACTTCTAAGGCCGTAGCTATTCGATGTGGTGGAGCAACGCGCTGGAGTGAAGCCTATTTTGCCCGGAACGTAAAAATGACCATAACTTTCACACTGTGTTCAATTATACATATTATACGATGCGAAAACTGTTGTATTTATATTGTATTTCATGCTTCTGGCGTTGTCTTCTTGGGCCCTAACTATTCGATCTGGTGTAGCAACGCCCCAGAGTGAATCCCAGGTTGCCGGAACGTAGAAATGACCGTTACCTTCACACTGATTGCAATTACTCATTCTATACGATGGAAAAACTGTTGTATTTTTATTGTATTTTATGCTCCGGGCGTAGACTTCTAAGGCCCTAGCTATTCGACCTGGCGGAGCAACGCCCTAGATTGAAGCCTAGCTTGCCCGGAACGTAGAAATGACTCTCACTTTCACACTGGATGCAATTATTCATTTTATACATTGGAAAAACTGTTGCATTTTTATTATATTTTATGCTCCAGGCGTAGACTTCTAAGACCCTGGCTATTCGATCTGGTGGAGCAACATCCAACATTGAATCCTAGGTTGCCCGGAACGTAGAAATGACTATCACTTTCACACTGGTTGCAATTATTCGTGTTATACGATGGAAAAACCGTTGCATTATCAATGTATTTTATGCTTCGGGCGTTGACTTCTAAGGCCCTAACTATTCGATCTAGTGGATCAACGCCCTAGAGTCAAGCCTAGGTTGCCCGGAACGTAGAAATGACCATAACTTTCACACTGGTTGCAATTATTCGTTTTATACGATGGAAAAACTGTTGTATTTATGTTGTATTTTATGCTCTTGGCGTTGACTTCTTAGGCCCTAACTATACGATCTGGTGGAACAACGCCCTAAAGTGAAGCCTAGGTTGCCCGGAACGTAGAAATGGCCATCACTTTCACACTGGATGCAATTATTCGTTTTATACGATGGAAAAACTGTTGTATCTATATTGTGTTTTATGCTTCTGGCGTTGACTTCTTAGGCCCTAACTATTCGATCTGGTGGAGCAACGCCCTAGAGTGCAGCCTGGGTTGCCCGGAGCGTAGAAATGACCAGTACTATCACACTGGTTGCAGTCATTCCAGTTATACTGTGGAAAAACTGTTGTATTTTTATTGTATTTTATCCTTCTGGCGTTGACTTCTAAGGCCGTAGCTATTCGATGAGGTGGAACAACTCCCTAGAGTGCAGGCTAGGTTGCACGGAACGTAGAAATGACCATAACTTTCACACTGGTTGCAATTATTCGTTTTATACGATGGAAAAACTATTGCATTTATTTTGTATTTTATGCTTCTGGCGTTGACTTCTTATGCCCTAACTAGACAATGTGGTGGACCGACGCCCTAGAGTGAAGCCTAGGTTGCCCGGAACGTAGAAATGACGATAACTTTCACACTGGTTGCTATTATTCCTGTTATACGATGGAAAAACTGTTGTATTTTTATTGTATTTTATGCTCCGGGCGTAGACTTCTAAGGCCCTAGCTATTCGATCTGGTGGAGCGACTCCCTAGAGTGAAGCCTAGGTTGCCCGGAACGTAGAAATGACGATAACTTTCACACTGGTTGCAATTATTCCTGTTATACGATGGAAAAACTGTTGTATTTGTATTGTATTTTATGCTTCTGGCGTTGTTTTCTAAGGCCCTAGCTATTCGATCTGGTGGAGCAACGACCTGGAGTGAAGCGTAGGTTGCCCGAAGCGTAGAAATGACCATTACTTTCACTCTGGTTGCAATTATTCATGCTATACGATGGAAAAACTGTTGTATTTTTATTATATTTTATGCTTCTGGCGTTGTTTTCTAAGGCCCTAACTATTCGACCTGCTGGAGCAACGCCCTAGACTGAAGCATAGGCAGCACGGAACGTAGAAATGGCCATTGCTTTCACACAGGTTGCAATTATCCCTGTTATACGATGGTAAAACTGTTGTATTTTTATTTTGTATTTTATGCTTCTGGCGTTGACTTCTAAGGTCTTAGCTATTCGATATCGCGGGGCAACGCCCTAGAGTGAAGCCTAGGTTGCACGGAACGTAGAAATGACCATCACTTTCACACTGTTTGCAATGATTCATATTATACGATGGAAAAACTGTTGCAATTATTTTGTATTTTATGCTTCTGGCGTTGACTTCTTATGCGCTAACTATTCGATCTGGTGGACCATCGCCCTAGAGTGAAGCCTAGGTTACCCGGAACGTATAAATGACCATTACCTTCACACTGGTTGCAGTTATTCCTGTTATACGATGGAAATACTGTTGTATTTTTATTGTATTATATGCTTCTGGCGTTGAATTCTAAGTCCCTAGCTATTCGATCTGGTGGAGCAACGGCCTAGAGTGAAGCCTAGGTTGCCCGGTACGTAGAAATGACCATTACTTTCACACTGGTTGCAATTACTCCTGTTATACGATGGAAAAACTGTTGTACCTTTATTGCATTTTATGCTTCGGGCGTTGGCTTCTAAGCCCCTAACTGTTGGATCTGGTGGAGCAACGCCCTAGAGTGAAGGCTAGGATGCCCGGAACGAAGAAATGGCCATTACTATCACACTGGATGCAATTATTCCTGTTATACGATGAAGGATCTATTGTATCTTTACTGTATTTTATGCTTCGGACGTTGACTTCTAAGGCCCTAACTATTCGATCTGGTGGAGCATCGCGCTAGAGTAAAGCCTAGGATGCCCGGAACGTAGAAATGACCATAACTTTAACACTGGTTGAAATTATTCGTTTTATACGATGGAAAAACTGATGAATTTATTTTGTATTTTCTGCTTCTGGCGTTGACTTCATAGGCCCTTAGTATTCGGTCTGGTGGACCAACGCCCCAGAGTGAAGCCTAGGTTGCCCGGAACGTAGAAATGACCATTACATTCACACTGTTTTCAATTATTCATATTATACGACGCAAAAACTGTTGTATTTATATTGTATTTTATGCTTCTGGCGTTGTCTTCTTGGGCCCTAACTATTCGATCTGGTGTAGCAACGCCCCAGAGTGAATCCTAGGTTGTCGGAACGTAGAAATGACCATTACCTTCACACTGATTGCAATTATTCATTCTATACGATGGAAAAGCTATTGTATTTTTATTGTATTTTATGCTCCGGGCGTAGACTTCTAAGGCCCTAGCTATTCGACGTGGTGGAGCAACGCCCTACAGTGAAGCCTAGGTTGCCCGGAACGTAGAATTCGCCATTACTATCACACTGGATGCAATTATTCCTGTTATACGATGGAAGATCTGTTGTATCTTTACTGTATTTTATGCTTCGGGCGTTGACTTCTAAGGCCCTAACTATTCGATCTGGTGGGACAACGTCCAGGAGTGAAGTCTATGTTGAGCGGAACGTAGAAATGACCATTAGTTTCACACTGGTTGCAATTATTCCTTTTATAGGATGGAAAATCTGTTGTAACTTTATTTTACTTTATGATCCTGGCGTTGACTTCTTAGGCCCTAGCTATTCGATCTGGTGGAGCAACGACCTGGAGTGAAGCCTAGGTTGCACGGAGCGTAGAAATGACCAGTACTATCACACTGGTTGCAGTCATTCCAGTTATACTGTGGAAAAACTGTTGTATTTTTATTGTATTTTATCCTTCTGGCGTTGACTTCTAAGGCCGTAGCTATTCGATGAGGTGGAACAACTCCCTAGAGTGCAGGCTAGGTTGCACGGAACGTAGAAATGACCATAACTTTCACACTGGTTGCAATTATTCGTTTTATACGATGGAAAAACTATTGCATTTATTTTGTATTTTATGCTTCTGGCGTTGACTTCTTATGCCCTAACTAGACAATGTGGTGGACCGACGCCCTAGAGTGAAGCCTAGGTTGCCCGGAACGTAGAAATGACGATAACTTTCACACTGGTTGCTATTATTCCTGTTATACGATGGAAAAACTGTTGTATTTTTATTGTATTTTATGCTCCGGGCGTAGACTTCTAAGGCCCTAGCTATTCGATCTGGTGGAGCGACTCCCTAGAGTGAAGCCTAGGTTGCCCGGAACGTAGAAATGATGATAACTTTCACACTGGTTGCAATTATTCCTGTTATACGATGGAAAAACTGTTGTATTTGTATTGTATTTTATGCTTCTGGCGTTGTTTTCTAAGGCCCTAACTGTTCGATCTGGTGGAGCAACGCCCTAGAGTGAAGCCTAGGTTTCACGGAACATAGAAATGGCCATTACCTTCACACAGGTTGCAATTATTCCTGTTATACGATGGGAAAACTGTTGTATTTTTATTTTATTTTATGCTTCTGGAGTTGACTTCTAAGGCCCTAGCTATTCGATCTGGTGGAGCAACGACCTGGAGTGAAGCGTAGGTTGCCCGAAGCGTAGAAATGACCATTACTTTCACTCTGGTTGCAATTATTCATGCTATACGATGGAAAAACTGTTGTATTTTTATTATATTTTATGCTTCTGGCGTTGTTTTCTAAGGCCCTAACTATTCGACCTGCTGGAGCAACGCCCTAGACTGAAGCATAGGCAGCACGGAACGTAGAAATGGCCATTGCTTTCACACAGGTTGCAATTATCCCTGTTATACGATGGTAAAACTGTTGTATTTTTATTTTGTATTTTATGCTTCTGGCGTTGACTTCTAAGGTCTTAGCTATTCGATATCGCGGGGCAACGCCCTAGAGTGAAGCCTAGGTTGCACGGAACGTAGAAATGACCATCACTTTCACACTGTTTGCAATGATTCATATTATACGATGGAAAAACTGTTGCAATTATTTTGTATTTTATGCTTCTGGCGTTGACTTCTTATGCGCTAACTATTCGATCTGGTGGACCATCGCCCTAGAGTGAAGCCTAGGTTACCCGGAACGTATAAATGACCATTACCTTCACACTGGTTGCAGTTATTCCTGTTATACGATGGAAATACTGTTGTATTTTTATTGTTTTATATGCTTCTGGCGTTGAATTCTAAGTCCCTAGCTATTCGATCTGGTGGAGCAACGGCCTAGAGTGAAGCCTAGGTTGCCCGGTACGTAGAAATGACCATTACTTTCACACTGGTTGCAATTACTCCTGTTATACGATGGAAAAACTGTTGTACCTTTGTTGCATTTTATGCTTCGGGCGTTGGCTTCTAAGCCCCTAACTGTTGGATCTGGTGGAGCAACGCCCTAGAGTGAAGGCTAGGATGCCCGGAACGAAGAAATGGCCATTACTATCACACTGGATGCACTTATTCCTGTTATACGATGAAGGATCTATTGTATCTTTACTGTATTTTATGCTTCGGACGTTGACTTCTAAGGCCCTAACTATTCGATCTGGTGGAGCATCGCGCTAGAGTAAAGCCTAGGATGCCCGGAACGTAGAAATGACCATAACTTTAACACTGGTTGAAATTATTCGTTTTATACGATGGAAAAACTGATTAATTTATTTTGTATTTTCTGCTTCTGGCGTTGACTTCATAGGCCCTTAGTATTCGGTCTGGTGGACCAACGCCCCAGAGTGAAGCCTAGGTTGCCCGGAACGTAGAAATGACCATTACATTCACACTGTTTTCAATTATTCATATTATACGACGCAAAAACTGTTGTATTTATATTGTATTTTATGCTTCTGGCGTTGTCTTCTTGGGCCCTAACTATTCGATCTGGTGTAGCAACGCCCCAGAGTGAATCCTAGGTTGTCGGAACGTAGAAATGACCATTACCTTCACACTGATTGCAATTATTCATTCTATACGATGGAAAAGCTATTGTATTTTTATTGTATTTTATGCTCCGGGCGTAGACTTCTAAGGCCCTAGCTATTCGATCTGTTGGAGCAGCGCCTTAGAGTCAAGCCTAGGTTGCCCGGAACGTAGAAATGACCATAACTTTCACACTGGTTGCAATTATTCCTGTTCTACGATGGAAAAGCTGTTGTATTCTTATTCTATTTTATGCTTCAGGCGTAGACTTCTAAGGCCGGAGCTTTTCGATGTGGCGGAGCAATGCCCTAGCGTGATGCCCAGGTTGCCAGGAACGTAGGAATGACCACTACTTTCACACTGTTTGCAATTATCCGTTTTATACGACAGAAAAACTGTTGCATTTATTTTGTATTTAATGCTTCTGGCGTTGACTTCTTAGGCCCTACCTTTTCGATCTGGTGGAGCAACGCCCTGGAGTGAAGCCTAGGTTGCAGGGAACGCAGAAATGGCCATTACTTTTACGCTGGTTGCAATTATTCCCGTTATACGATGGATAAACTGTTGTAATTTTATTTTATTTCATGCTTCTGGCGTTGACTTCTTAGGCCCTAACTTTTCGATCTGGTGGGGCAACGACCTAGAGTGAAGCCTAGGTTGCACGGAATGTAGAAATGGCCATCACTTTCACACTGGTTGCAGTTATTCCGGTTCTACGATGGAAATACTGTTGCATTTTTATTTTATTTTATGCTTCTGGCGTTGACTTCTAAGGCCCTAACTGTTCGATCTGGTGGAGCAACGCCCTGGAGTGAAGCCTAGGTTGCACGGAACGTAGAAATGGCCATTACTTTCACACTGGTTGCATATATACCCGTTATACGCTGGAACAACTGTTGTATTTTTATTTTATTTTTGGCTTCTGGCGCTGACTTCTGAGGCCCTGTCTATTCGATCTGGTAGAGCAACGCCCTAGGTGAAGCATAGGTTGACCGGAACGTAGAAATAACCATAGCTTTCATACTGGTTGCAATTATCCGTCTTATACGATGGAAAAGCTGTTGTATTTATATTGTGTTTTATACTTCTGGCGTTCACTTCTTAGGCCCTAACTATATGATCTGGTGGAGCACCGCCCTAGAGTGAAGCCTAGGTTGCCCGGAACGTAGGAAAGACCATTACCTTCACACTGGTTGTAACTATTCCTGTTATACAATGGAAAAACTGTTGAATTTTTACTGTATTTTATGCTTCTGGCGTTGTATTCAAAGTCCCTAACTATCCGATCTGGTGGACCAACGCCCTGGAGTTAAGCCAAGGTTGCCCGGAACGTTGAAATGACCATAACTTTCACACTGGTTGCAACTATTCGTTCTATACAATGGAAAAACTGTTCTATTTATTTTGTACTTCATGCTTCGGGCGTTGACTTCAAAGTCCCTAACTGTTCGATCTGGTGGAGCAACGCCCTAGAGTGAAGCGTGGCTTGCACGGAACGTGGAAATGGCCATTACTTTCAAACTGACTGCAATTATTTCTGTTATACAATGGAAAAACTGTTGTATTTTTATTGTACTTTATGCGTCTGGCGTTGACTTCTAAGGCCCTAACTATTCGATCTGGTGGAGCAACGCCCTAGGGTGAAGCCTCGGTTGCACGGAACGTAGAAATGGCCATTACTTTCACACTGGTTGCAATTATTCCTGTTATACGATGGAAAAACTGTTGTATTTTTATTGTATTTTATGCTTCTGTTGTTGTTTTCTAAGGCCCTAACTATTCGATCTGGTGGAGCAACGCCCTAGAGTGAAGCCTAGGTTGCACGGAACGTGGAAATGGCCTTTAATTTCACACTGGTTGCTATTATTCGTTTTATACGATGGAAAAACTGTTGTATTTATATAGTGTTTAATGCTTCTGGCGTTGCCTTCTTAGGCCCTAACGTTTGGATCCGGTGGACCAACGCTATAGTGTGAAGCCTAGGTTGCCCGGAACGTAGAAATGACCATCACCTTCACAATCCTCGCAATTATTCCTGTTATACGATGGAAGAACTGTTGTATTTTTATTGTATTTTATGCTTCGGGCGTTGACTTCTAAGGCCCTGGCTATTGGATCTGGTGCAGCAACGCCCTAGAGTGTAGCCTAGGTTGCCCGAAACGTAGAAATGACCATTACTTTCACACTGGTTGCACTTATTCCTGTTACACCATGGAAAAGCTGTTGTATTTTTATTGTATTTTATGCGTCTGGCGTTGACGTCTAAGGCCCTAACTATTCGATCTGGTGGAGCAACGCCCTAGAGTGAAGCCTGGGTTGCACGGAACGTGGAAATGGCCATTACTTTCACACTGGCTGCAATTACTCGTGTTATACAATGGAAAAACTGTTGTAATTTTATTTTACTTTATGCTTCTGGTGTTGACTTCCTATGACCTAACTTTTCGATCTGGTTGAGCAACGCCCTGTAGTGAAGCCTAGGTTGCACGGAACGTAGAAATGGCCATTACTTTCACACTGGTTGCAATTATTCCTGTTATACGATGGAAAAACTGTTGTATTTTTATTGTTTTTTATGCTTCTGATGTTGTTTTCTAAGGCCCTAACTATTCGATCTGGTGTAGTAACGCCCTAGAGTGAAGCCTAGGTTGCACGGAACGTGGAAATGGCCATTAATTTCACACTGGTTGCTATTATTCGTTTTATACGATGGAAAAGCTGTTGAATTTATTTTGTATTTTATGCTTCTGGCGTTGACTTCATAGGCCCTAACTATTCGATCTGGTGCACCGACGCCCTAGAGTGAAGCCTAGGTTGCCCGGAACGTAAAAATGACCATAACTTTCACACTGTGTTCAATTATACATATTATACGATGCAAAAACTGTTGTATTTATATTGTATTTTATGCTTCTGGCGTTGTCTTCTTGGGCCCTAACTATTCGATCTGGTGTAGCAACGCCCCAGAGTGAATCCCAGGTTGCCGGAACGTAGAAATGACCGTTACCTTCACACTGATTGCAATTACTCATTCTATACGATGGAAAAACTGTTGTATTTTTATTGTATTTTATGCTCCGGGCGTAGACTTCTAAGGCCCTAGCTATTCGACCTGGCGGAGCAACGCCCTAGATTGAAGCCTAGCTTGCCCGGAACGTAGAATTGACTATCACTTTCACACTGGATGCAATTATTCATTTTATACATTGGAAAAACTGTTGCATTTTTATTGTATTTTATGCTCCGGGCGTAGACTTCTAAGACCCTGGCTATTCGATCTGGTGGAGCAACATCCGACATTGAATACTAGGTTGCCCGGAACGTAGAAATGACTATCACTTTCACACTGGTTGCAATTATTCGTGTTATACGATGGAAAAACCGTTGCATTATCAATGTATTTTATGCTTCGGGCGTTGACTTCTAAGGCCCTAACTATTCGATCTAGTGGATCAACGCGCTAGAGTCAAGCCTAGGTTGCCCGGAACGTAGAAATGACCATAACTTTCACACTGGTTGCAATTATTCGTTTTATACGATGGAAAAACTGTTGTATTTATGTTGTATTTTATGCTCTTGGCGTTGACTTCTTAGGCCCTAACTATACGATCTGGTGGAACAACGCCCTAAAGTGAAGCCTAGGTTGCCCGGAACGTAGAAATGGCCATCACTTTCACACTGGATGCAATAATTCGTTTTATACGATGGAAAAACTGTTGTATCTATATTGTGTTTTATGCTTCTGGCGTTGACTTCTTAGGCCCTAAAAATTCGATCTGGTGGAGCAACGCCCTAGAGTGCAGCCTGCGTTGCCCGGAGCGTACAAATGACCAGTACTATCACACTGGTTGCAGTCATTCCAGTTATACTGTGGAAAAACTGTTGTATTTTTATTGTATTTTATGCTTCTGGCGTTGACTTCTAAGGCCGTAGCTATCCGATGTGGTGGAACAACTCCCTAGAGTGCAGGCTAGGTTGCCCGGAACGTAGAAATGACCATAACTTTCACACTGGTTGCAATTATTCGTTTTATACCATGGAAAAACTATTGCATTTATTTTGTATTTTATGCTTCTAGCGTTGACTTCTAAGGCCCTAACTACTCGATCTGTTGGAACAACGCCCTACAGTCAAGCCTAGGTTGCCCGGAACGTAGAAATGACCATAACTTTCACACTGTTTTCAATTACTCATATTATACGATGCAAAAACTGTTGTATTTATATTGTATTTTATGCTTCTGGCGTTGTCTTCTTGGGCCCTAACTTTTCGATCTGGTGTAGCAACGGCCCAGAGTGAATCGTAGTTTGCCGGAACATAGAAATGACCATTACCTTCACACTGATTGCAATTATTCATTCTATACGATGAAAAAACTGTTGTATTTTTATTGTATTTTATGCTTCTGGCATTGACTTCTAAGGCCCTAACTATTCGATCTGGTGGACCGACGCCCTAGAGTGAAGCCTAGGTTGCCCGGAACGTAGAAATGACGATAACTTTCACACTGGTTGCTATGATTCCTGTTATACGATGGAAAAACTGTTGTATTTGTATTGTATTTTATGCTTCTGGCGTTGACTTCTAAGGCCCTAACTATTCGATCTGGAGGAGCAACGCCCTAGAGTCAAGCCTAGGTAGCCCGGAACGTAGAAATGACCATAACTTTCGCACTGGTTGCAATTATTCGTTTTATACGATGGAAAAACTGTTGCATTTTTATAGTATTTTCTGCTTCTGGCGTTCACTTCTAAGGTCCTAGCTATTCGATCTGGTGGGACAACGTCCAGGAGTGAAGTTTATGTTGAGCGGAACGTAGAAATGACCATTAGTTTCACACTGGTTGCAATTATTCCTTTTATAGGATGGAAAATCTGTTGTAACTTTATTTTACTTTATGATCCTGGCGTTGACTTCTTAGGCCCTAACTATTCGATCTGGTGGAGCAACGACCTGGAGTGAAGCCTAGGTTGCACGGAACGTAGTAGTGGCCTTTACTTTCACACTGGTCGCAATGATGCGTTTTATACGATGGAAAAACTGGTGTATTTATGTTGTATTTTATGATTCTGGCGTTGACTTCTTAGGCCCTAACTATTCGGTCTGGTGGAACAACGCCCTAGAGTGAAGCCTAGATTGCCCGGAACGTAGGTATGGCCAATACTTTCACACTGGATGCAATTATTCGTTTTATACGATGGAATAGCTGTTGTACTTATTCTGTATTTTATGCTTCGGGCGTTGTCTTCTAAGGCGCTAACTATTCGATCTGGTGGAGCAACGCCCTAGAGCCAAGCCTAGGTTGCCCGGAACGTAGATATGGCCATTACTTTCATACTGGATGCAATTATTCTTTTTATACGATGGAAAAACTGTTGTGCTTATTCTGTATTTTATTCTTCGGGCGTTGACTTCTAAAGCCCTGGCGATTCGATCTGGTTGAGCAATGGCCTAGAGTGAAGCCTAGGTTGTCCGGAACGTAGATATGGCCGTTACATTCACACTGGATGCAATTATTCGTTTTATACGATGGAAAAACTGTTGTATCTTTATTGTATTTTATGCGTCGGGCGTTGACTTCTTTGGCCCTGACCATTCGATCTGGTGGTGCAACGCCCTAGAGTGAAGCCTAGGTTGCCCGGAACGTAGAAATGACCATTACCTTCACACTGATTGCAATTATTCATTTTATACGATGGAAAAACTATTGTATTTTTATTGTATTTTAAGCTTCGGGCGTTGACTTCTAAGGCCCTGACTATTCCATCTGGTGGTGCAGCGCTCTAGGGTGAAGCCTAGGTCGCCCGGAACGTAGAAATGACCATAATTTTCACATCGGTTGCAATTATTCGTTTTATACGATGGAAAAACTGTTGCATTTGTTTCGTATTTTACGCTTCTGGCGTTGACTTCTAAGGCCTTCACAATTCGTCCTGGCGGAACAACGGCCTAGAGTGAAGCCTAGGTTGCACGGAACGTAGAAATGACCATCACTTTCACACTGGTTGCAATTACTCCTGTAATAAAATGGAAAAACTGTTGTATCTTTATTGTATTTTATGCTTCGGGCGTTGTCTTCTGAGGCCCTAACCATTCGATCTGGTGGAGCAACGCCGTAGAGCCAAGCCTAGGTTGCCCGTAACGTAGATATGGCCATTACTTTCACACTGGATGCAATTATTCGTTTTATATGATGGAAAAACTGTTGTGCTTATTCTGTATTTTATGCTCCGGGCGTAGACTTCTAAGGCCCTAGCTATTCGGTTTGGTAGGGCAACACCCTACAGTGAAGCCCAGGTTGCCTGGAACGTAGAAATGCCTATCACATTCACACGGGATGCAATTATTCGTGTTATACGATGGAAAAACCGTTGCATTTTCATTGTATTTTATGCTTCGGGCGTTGACATCTAAGGCCCTAACGATTCTATCTGGTGGAGCATCGCCCTCGAGTGAAGCCTAGGTTGACCGGAACGTAGAAATGACCATAACTTTCACACTGATTGCAATTATTCATTTAATACGATGGAAGAACTATTGTATTTTTATTGTATTTTATGCTTCGGGCGTTGACTTCTAAGGCGCTAACTATTCGATCTGGTGGAGCAACGCCATAGAGTCAAGCCTAGGTTTCCAGGAACGTAGAAATGACCGTAACTTTCACACTGGTTGCAATTATTCGTTTTATACGATGGAAAAACTGTTGTACTTATTCTGTATTTTATGCTTCGGGCGTTGACTTCTAAGGCCCTAACTATCCGATCTGGTGGAGCAACGCCCTAGAGCCAAGCCTAGGTTGCCCGGAACGTAGATATGGCCATTACTTTCATACTGGATGCAATTATTCATTTTATACGATGGAAATACTATTGTATTTTTATTCTATTTTATGCTTCGAGCGTTGACTTCTATGGCACTAACTATTCGATCTGGTGGAGCAACGCCCTAGAGTGAAGCCTAGGTTGCCCGGAACGCAGAAATGACCATTACCTTCACACTGGATGCAATTATTCCTGTTTTACGATGGAAAAACTGTTGTATTTACATAGTATTTTATGCTTCTGGCGTTGAATTCTTAGGCCGTAGCTATCCGATGTGGTGGAACAACGCCCTAGAGCGAAGCATAGGTTGCCCGGAACGCAGAAATGACCATTACTTTCACACTGGTTGCAGTTATTCCTGTTATACGATGGAAAATCTGTTTTATCTTTATTGTACTGTATGCTTCGGGCGTTGACTTCTAAGACACTAAATGTTCGATGTGGTGGAGCAACGCCCTAGAGTGAAGCCTAGGTTGCCGGTACGTAGTAATGGCTATTAGTTTCACACTGGATGCAATTATTCGTTTTATACGATGGAAAAACTGTTGTATTTTTATTGTATTTTATGCTTCGGGCGTTGACTTCTAAGGCCCTAACTATTCGATCTGGTGGTGCAACGCCCTAGAGTGAAGCCTAGGTTGCCCGGAACGTAGAAATGACCATTACCTTCACACTGAGTGCAATTATTCATTTTATACGATGGAAAAACTGTTGCATTTGTTTCGTATTTTACGCTTCTGGCGTTGACTTCTAAGTCCTTAACAATTCGTCCTGGCGGAACAACGCCCTAGAGTGAAGCCTAGCTTGCACGGAACGTAGAAATGACCATCACTTTCACACTGGTTGCAATTACTCCTGTTATAAAATGGAAAAACTGTTGTATCTTTATTGTATTTTATGCTTCGGGCGTTGTCTTCTGAGGCCCTAACCATTCGATCTGGTGGAGCAACGCCGTAGAGCCAAGCCTAGGTTGCCCGTAACGTAGATATGGCCATTACTTTCACACTGGATGCAATTATTCGTTTTATACGATGGAAAAACTGTTGTGCTTATTCTGTATTTTATGCTCCGGGCGTAGACTTCTAAGGCCCTAGCTATTCGGTTTGGTAGGGCAACACCCTACAGTGAAGCCTAGGTTGCCCGGAACGTAGAAATGCCTATCACATTCACACGGGTTGCAATTATTCGTGTTATACGATGGAAAAACCGTTGCATTTTCATTGTATTTTATGCTTCGGGCGTTGACATCTAAGGCCCTAACGATTCTATCTGGTGGAGCAACGCCCTCGAGTGAAGCCTAGGTTGACCGGAACGTAGAAATGACCATAACTTTCACACCCGTTGCTATTATTTGTTTTATACGATGGAAAAACTGTTGTATTTGTTTTGTATTTTATGCTTCTGGCGTTGACTTCCAAGGCCCTAACAATTCGATGTGGTGGGACAACGCCCTAGAGTGAAGCATAGGTTGCCCGGAACGTAGAAATGACCATCACTTTCACACTGGTTGCAATTACTCCTTTTATACGATGGAAAATCTGTTTTATCTTTATTGTACTGTATGCTTCGGGCGTTGACTTCTAAGACACTAAATGTTCGATGTGGTGGAGCAACGCCCTAGAGTGATGCCTAGGTTCCCGGTACGTAGTAATGGCTATTACTTTCACACTGGATGCAATTATTCGTTTTATACGATGGAAAAACTGTTGTACTTATATTGTATTTTATGTTTCTGGCGTTGACTTCTTAGGCCCTTGCTATTCGATCTGGTGGAACAACGCCCTAGATTGAAGCCTAGGTTTCCCCGAGCGTAGAAATGACTATCACTTTCACACGGGTTGCAATTGTTCGTGTTATACGATGGAAAAACCGTTGCATTTTCATTGTATTTTATGCTTCGGGCGTTGACACCTAAGGCACTAACGATTCTCTCTGGTGGAGCAACGCCCTAGGGTGAAGCCTAGGTTGACCGGCACTTAGAAATGACCATAACATTCACACCGGTTGCTATTATTCGTTTTATGCGATGGAAAAACTGTTGTATTTGTTTTGTATTTTATGCTTCTGGCGTTGACTTCCAAGGCCCCAACAATTGGATGTGGTGGAACAACGCCCTAGAGTGGAGCATAGGTTGCCCGGAACGTAGGAATGACCATCACTTTCACACTCGTTGCAATTACTCCTGTTATACGATGGAAAATCTGTAGTATCTTTATTGTATTTTATGCTTCGGGCGTTGACTTCTTAGGCCGTGACCATTCGATCTGGTGGAGCAACGCCCTAGAGTGAAGCCTAGGTTGCCCGGAACGTAGAAATGACCATTACCTTCACACTGATTGCAATTATTCATTTAATACGATGGAAGAACTATTGTATTTTTATTGTATTTTATGCTTCGGGCGTTGACTTCCAAGGCCCTAACTATTCGATCTGGTGGAGCAACGCCATAGAGTCAAGCCTAGGTTTCCAGGAACGTAGAAATGACCGTAACTTTCACACTGGTTGCAATTATTCGTTTTATACGATGGAAAAACTGTTGTATTTATTTTGTATTTTATGCTTCGGGCGTTGACTTCTAAGGCCCTAGCTTTTCGATCTGGTTGAGCAACGCCCTAGAGCGAAGCATAGGTTGCCCGGAACGCAGAAATGACCATTACCTTCACATTGGTTGCAGTTATTCCTGTTATAGGATGGAAAAACTGTTGTATTTTTATTGTATTATATGCTTCGGGCGTTAACTTCTCAGGCCCTAACTACTCGATCTGGTGCAGCAACGCCCTAGAGTGAATCCTAGGTTGCCCGGAACGTAGATATGGCCGTTACTTTCACACTGGATGCAATTATTCGTTTTATACGATGGAAAAACTGTTGTATCTTTATTGTATTTTATGCTTCGGGCGTTGACTTCTAAGGCCCTAAGTATTCGATCTGGTGGAGCAACGCCCTAGAGTGATGCCTAGGTTGCCCGGAACTTAGAAATGACCATTACCTTCACACTGATTGCAATTATTCATTTTATACGATGGAAAAGTATTGTATTTTTATTGTATTTTATGCTTCGGGCGTTGACTTCTATGGCCATAACTATTCGATCTGGTGGATCAGCGCCCTAGAGAGACGCCTAGGTTGCCAGGAACGTAGAAATGACCATAACTTTGACACTGGTTGCAATTATTCGTTTTATACGATGGAAAAACTGTTGTATTTATTTTGTATTTTATGCTTCGGTCGTTGACTTCTAAAGCCCTAGCTATTCGATCTGGTTGAGCAATGGCCTAGAGTGAAGCCTAGGATGTCCGGAACGTAGATATGGCCGTTACTTTCACACTGGATGCAATTATTCGTTTTATACGATGGAAAAACTGTTGTATCTTTATTGTATTTTATGCTTCGGGCGTTGACTTCTTAGGCCCTGACTATTCGATCTGGTGGTGCAACGCCCTAGAGTGAAGCCTAGGTTGCCCGGAACGTAGAAATGACCATTACCTTCACACTGATTGCAATTATTCATTTTATACGATGGAAAAACTAATTTATTTTTATTGTATTTTATGCTTCGGGCGTTGACTTCTAAGGCCCTAACTATTCCATCTGGTGGTGCAAAGCTCTAGAGTGAAGCCTAGGTCGCCCGGAACGTAGAAATGACCATAATTTTCACATCGGTTGCAATTATTCGTTTTATACGATGGAAAAACTGTTGCATTTGTTTCGTATTTTACGCTTCTGGCGTTGACTTCTAAGTCCTTAACAATTCGTCCTGGCGGAACAACGCCCTAGAGTGAAGCCTAGCTTGCACGGAACGTAGAAATGACCATCACTTTCACACTGGTTGCAATTACTCCTGTTATAAAATGGAAAAACTGTTGTATCTTTATTGTATTTTATGCTTCGGGCGTTGTCTTCTGAGGCCCTAACCATTCGATCTGGTGGAGCAACGCCGTAGAGCCAAGCCTAGGTTGCCCGTAACGTAGATATGGCCATTATTTTCACACTGGATGCAATTATTCGTTTTATACGATGGAAAAACTGTTGTGCTTATTCTGTATTTTATGCTCCGGGCGTAGACTTCTAAGGCCCTAGCTATTCGGTTTGGTAGGGCAACACCCTACAGTGAAGCCTAGGTTGCCTGGAACGTAGAAATGCCTATCACATTCACACGGGTTGCAATTATTCGTGTTATACGATGGAAAAACCGTTGCATTTTCATTGTATTTTATGCTTTGGGCGTTGACATCTAAGGCCCTAACGATTCTATCTGGTGGAGCAACGCCCTCGAGTGAAGCCTAGGTTGACCGGAACGTAGAAATGACCATAACTTTCACACCCGTTGCTATTATTTGTTTTATACGATGGAAAAACTGTTGTATTTGTTTTGTATTTTATGCTTCTGGCGTTGACTTCCAAGGCCCTAACAATTCGATGTGGTGGGACAACGCCCTAGAGTGAAGCATAGGTTGCCCGGAACGTAGAAACGACCATCACTTTCACACTGGTTGCAATTACTCCTGTTATACGATGGAAAATCTGTTTTATCTTTATTGTACTGTATGCTTCGGGCGTTGACTTCTAAGACACTAAATGTTCGATGTGGTGGAGCAACGCCCTAGAGTGAAGCCTAGGTTGCCGGTACGTAGTAATGGCTATTACTTTCACACTGGATGCAATTATTCGTTTTATACGATGGAAAAACTGTTGTATTTTTATTGTATTTTATGCTTCGGGCGTTGACTTCTAAGGCCCTAACTATTCGATCTGGTGGTGCAACGCCCTAGAGTGAAGCCTAGGTTGCCCGGAACGTAGAAATGACCATTACCTTCACACTGAGTGCAATTATTCATTTTATACGATGGAAAAACTGTTGCATTTGTTTCGTATTTTACGCTTCTGGCGTTGACTTCTAAGTCCTTAACAATTCGTCCTGGCGAAACAACGCCCTAGAGTGAAGCCTAGCTTGCACGGAACGTAGAAATGACCATCACTTTCACACTGGTTGCAATTACTCCTGTTATAAAATGGAAAAACTGTTGTATCTTTATTGTATTTTATGCTTCGGGCGTTGTCTTCTGAGGCCCTAACCATTCGATCTGGTGGAGCAACGCCGTAGAGCCAAGCCTAGGTTGCCCGTAACGTAGATATGGCCATTACTTTCACACTGGATGCAATTATTCGTTTTATACGATGGAAAAACTGTTGTGCTTATTCTGTATTTTATGCTCCGGGCGTAGACTTCTAAGGCCCTAGCTATTCGGTTTGGTAGGGCAACACCCTACAGTGAAGCCTAGGTTGCCCGGAACGTAGAAATGCCTATCACAATCACACGGGTTGCAATTATTCGTGTTATACGATGGAAAAACCGTTGCATTTTCATTGTATTTTATGCTTCGGGCGTTGACATCTAAGGCCCTAACGATTCTATCTGGTGGAGCAACGCCCTCGAGTGAAGCCTAGGTTGACCGGAACGTAGAAATGACCATAACTTTCACACCCGTTGCTATTATTTGTTTTATACGATGGAAAAACTGTTGTATTTGTTTTGTATTTTATGCTTCTGGCGTTGACTTCCAAGGCCCTAACAATTCGATGTGGTGGGACAACGAAACAAGAGTGAAGCATATGTTGCCCGGAACGTAGAAATGACCATCACTTTCACACTGGTTGCAATTACTCCTTTTATACGATGGAAAATCTGTTTTATCTTTATTGTACTGTATGCTTCGGGCGTTGACTTCTAAGACACTAAATGTTCGATGTGGTGGAGCAACGCCCTAGAGTGATGCCTAGGTTCCCGGTACGTAGTAATGGCTATTACTTTCACACTGGATGCAATTATTCGTTTTATACGATGGAAAAACTGTTGTACTTATATTGTATTTTATGTTTCTGGCGTTGACTTCTTAGGCCCTTGCTATTCGATCTGGTGGAACAACGCCCTAGATTGAAGCCTAGGTTTCCCCGAGCGTAGAAATGACTATCACTTTCACACGGGTTGCAATTGTTCGTGTTATACGATGGAAAAACCGTTGCATTTTCATTGTATTTTATGCTTCGGGCGTTGACATCTAAGGCACTAACGATTCTCTCTGGTGGAGCAACGCCCTAGGGTGAAGCCTAGGTTGACCGGCACTTAGAAATGACCATAACTTTCACACCGGTTGCTATTATTCGTTTTATGCGATGGAAAAACTGTTGTATTTGTTTTGTATTTTATGCTTCTGGCGTTGACTTCCAAGGCCCCAACAATTGGATGTGGTGGAACAACGCCCTAGAGTGGAGCATAGGTTGCCCGGAACGTAGGAATGACCATCACTTTCACACTCGTTGCAATTACTCCTGTTATACGATGGAAAATCTGTAGTATCTTTATTGTATTTTATGCTTCGGGCGTTGACTTCTTAGGCCGTGACCATTCGATCTGGTGGAGCAACGCCCTAGAGTGAAGCCTAGGTTGCCCGGAACGTAGAAATGACCATTACCTTCACACTGATTGCAATTATTCATTTAATACGATGGAAGAACTATTGTATTTTTATTGTATTTTATGCTTCGGGCGTTGACTTCCAAGGCCCTAACTATTCGATCTGGTGGAGCAACGCCATAGAGTCAAGCCTAGGTTTCCAGGAACGTAGAAATGACCGTAACTTTCACACTGGTTGCAATTATTCGTTTTATACGATGGAAAAACTGTTGTATTTATTTTGTATTTTATGCTTCGGGCGTTGACTTCTAAGGCCCTAGCTTTTCGATCTGGTTGAGCAACGCCCTAGAGCGAAGCATAGGTTGCCCGGAACGCAGAAATGACCATTACCTTCACATTGGTTGCAGTTATTCCTGTTATAGGATGGAAAAACTGTTGTATTTTTATTGTATTATATGCTTCGGGCGTTAACTTCTCAGGCCCTAACTACTCGATCTGGTGCAGCAACGCCCTAGAGTGAATCCTAGGTTGCCCGGAACGTAGATATGGCCGTTACTTTCACACTGATTGCAATTATTCATTTTATACAATGGAAAAGTATTGTATTTTTATTGTATTTTATGCTTCGGGCGTTGACTTCTATGGCCATAACTATTCGATCTGGTGGATCAGCGCCCTAGAGAGACGCCTAGGTTGCCAGGAACGTAGAAATGACCATAACTTTGACACTGGTTGCAATTATTCGTTTTATACGATGGAGAAATTGTTGTATTTATTTTGTATTTTATGCTTCGGGCGTTGACTTCTAAGGCCCTAACTATTCGATCTGGTGGAGCAACGCCCCAGAGTGAAGCCTAGGTTGCCAGGAACGTAGAAATGACGATAACCTTCACACTGGTTGCAATTATTCGTTTTATACGATGGAAAAACTGTTGTATTTATTTTGTATTTTATGCTTCGGTCGTTGACTTCTAAAGCCCTAGCTATTCGATCTGGTTGAGCAATGGCCTAGAGTGAAGCCTAGGATGTCCGGAACGTAGGTATGGCCGTTACTTTCACACTGGATGCAATTATTCGTTTTATACGATGGAAAAACTGTTGTATCTTTATTGTATTTTATGCTTCGGGCGTTGACTTCTTAGGCCCTGACTATTCGATCTGGTGGTGCAACGCCCTAGTGTGAAGCCTAGGTTGCCCGGAACGTAGAAATGACCATTACCTTCACACTGATTGCAATTATTCATTTTATACGATGGAAAAACTAATTTATTTTTAATGTATTTTATGCTTCGGGCGTTGACTTCTGAGGCCCTAACCATTCGATCTGGTGGAGCAACGCCGTAGAGCCAAGCCTAGGTTGCCCGTAACGTAGATATGGCCATTATTTTCACACTGGATGCAATTATTCGTTTTATACGATGGAAAAACTGTTGTGCTTATTCTGTATTTTATGCTCCGGGCGTAGACTTCTAAGGCCCTAGCTATTCGGTTTGGTAGGGCAACACCCTACAGTGAAGCCTAGGTTGCCTGGAACGTAGAAATGCCTATCACATTCACACGGGTTGCAATTATTCGTGTTATACGATGGAAAAACCGTTGCATTTTCATTGTATTTTATGCTTCGGGCGTTGACATCTAAGGCCCTAACGATTCTATCTGGTGGAGCAACGCCCTCGAGTGAAGCCTAGGTTGACCGGAACGTAGAAATGACCATAACTTTCACACCCGTTGCTATTATTTGTTTTATACGATGGAAAAACTGTTGTATTTGTTTTGTATTTTATGCTTCTGGCGTTGACTTCCAAGGCCCTAACAATTCGATGTGGTGGGACAACGCCCTAGAGTGAAGCATAGGTTGCCCGGAACGTAGAAACGACCATCACTTTCACACTGGTTGCAATTACTCCTGTTATACGATGGAAAATCTGTTTTATCTTTATTGTACTGTATGCTTCGGGCGTTGACTTCTAAGACACTAAATGTTCGATGTGGTGGAGCAACGCCCTAGAGTGAAGCCTAGGTTGCCGGTACGTAGTAATGGCTATTACTTTCACACTGGATGCAATTATTCGTTTTATACGATGGAAAAACTGTTGTATTTTTATTGTATTTTATGCTTCGGGCGTTGACTTCTAAGGCCCTAACTATTCGATCTGGTGGTGCAACGCCCTAGAGTGAAGCCTAGGTTGCCCGGAACGTAGAAATGACCATTACCTTCACACTGATTGCAATTATTCATTTTATACGATGGAAAAACTGTTGCATTTGTTTCGTATTTTACGCTTCTGGCGTTGACTTCTAAGTCCTTAACAATTCGTCCTGGCGGAACAACGCCCTAGAGTGAAGCCTAGCTTGCACGGAACGTAGAAATGACCATCACTTTCACACTGGTTGCAATTACTCCTGTTGTAAAATGGAAAAACTGTTGTATCTTTATTGTATTTTATGCTTCGGGCGTTGTCTTCTGAGGCCCTAACCATTCGATCTGGTGGAGCAACGCCGTAGAGCCAAGCCTAGGTTGCCCGTAACGTAGATATGGCCATTACTTTCACACTGGATGCAATTATTCGTTTTATACGATGGAAAAACTGTTGTGCTTATTCTGTATTTTATGCTCCGGGCGTAGACTTCTAAGGCCCTAGCTATTCGGTTTGGTAGGGCAACACCCTACAGTGAAGCCTAGGTTGCCCGGAACGTAGAAATGCCTATCACATTCACACGGGTTGCAATTATTCGTGTTATACGATGGAAAAACCGTTGCATTTTCATTGTATTTTATGCTTCGGGCGTTGACATCTAAGGCCCTAACGATTCTATCTGGTGGAGCAACGCCCTCGAGTGAAGCCTAGGTTGACCGGAACGTAGAAATGACCATAACTTTCACACCCGTTGCTATTATTTGTTTTATACGATGGAAAAACTGTTGTATTTGTTTTGTATTTTATGCTTCTGGCGTTGACTTCCAAGGCCCTAACAATTCGATGTGGTGGGACAACGCCCTAGAGTGAAGCATAGGTTGCCCGGAACGTAGAAATGACCATCACTTTCACACTGGTTGCAATTACTCCTGTTATACGATGGAAAATCTGTTTTATCTTTATTGTACTGTATGCTTCGGGCGTTGACTTCTAAGACACTAAATGTTCGATGTGGTGGAGCAACGCCCTAGAGTGAAGCCTAGGTTCCCGGTACGTAGTAATGGCTATTACTTTCACACTGGATGCAATTATTCGTTTTATACGATGGAAAAACTGTTGTATTTTTATTGTATTTTATGCTTCGGGCGTTGACTTCTAAGGCCCTAACTATTCGATCTGGTGGTGCAACGCCCTAGAGTGAAGCCTAGGTTGCCCGGAACGTAGAAATGACCATTACCTTCACACTGAGTGCAATTATTCATTTTATACGATGGAAAAACTGTTGCATTTGTTTCGTATTTTACGCTTCTGGCGTTGACTTCTAAGTCCTTAACAATTCGTCCTGGCGAAACAACGCCCTAGAGTGAAGCCTAGCTTGCACGGAACGTAGAAATGACCATCACTTTCACACTGGTTGCAATTACTCCTGTTATAAAATGGAAAAACTGTTGTATCTTTATTGTATTTTATGCTTCGGGCGTTGTCTTCTGAGGCCCTAACCATTCGATCTGGTGGAGCAACGCCGTAGAGCCAAGCCTAGGTTGCCCGTAACGTAGATATGGCCATAACTTTCACACCCGTTGCTATTATTTGTTTTATACGATGGAAAAACTGTTGTATTTGTTTTGTATTTTATGCTTCTGGCGTTGACTTCCAAGGCCCTAACAATTCGATGTGGTGGGACAACGCCCTAGAGTGAAGCATAGGTTGCCCGGAACGTAGAAATGACCATCACTTTCACACTGGTTGCAATTACTCCTTTTATACGATGGAAAATCTGTTTTATCTTTATTGTACTGTATGCTTCGGGCGTTGACTTCTAAGACACTAAATGTTCGATGTGGTGGAGCAACGCCCTAGAGTGATGCCTAGGTTCCCGGTACGTAGTAATGGCTATTACTTTCACACTGGATGCAATTATTCGTTTTATACGATGGAAAAACTGTTGTACTTATATTGTATTTTATGTTTCTGGCGTTGACTTCTTAGGCCCTTGCTATTCGATCTGGTGGAACAACGCCCTAGATTGAAGCCTAGGTTTCCCCGAGCGTAGAAATGACTATCACTTTCACACGGGTTGCAATTGTTCGTGTTATACGATGGAAAAACCGTTGCATTTTCATTGTATTTTATGCTTCGGGCGTTGACATCTAAGGCACTAACGATTCTCTCTGGTGGAGCAACGCCCTAGGGTGAAGCCTAGGTTGACCGGCACTTAGAAATGACCATAACTTTCACACCGGTTGCTATTATTCGTTTTATGCGATGGAAAAACTGTTGTATTTGTTTTGTATTTTATGCTTCTGGCGTTGACTTCCAAGGCCCCAACAATTGGATGTGGTGGAACAACGCCCTAGAGTGGAGCATAGGTTGCCCGGAACGTAGGAATGACCATCACTTTCACACTCGTTGCAATTA
Organism: Calliopsis andreniformis; assembly: GCF_051401765.1. Classification (NCBI taxonomy): domain Eukaryota; kingdom Metazoa; phylum Arthropoda; class Insecta; order Hymenoptera; family Andrenidae; genus Calliopsis; species Calliopsis andreniformis. Next base: position 24,580,364 of record NW_027480422.1, read on the forward strand.
CTCCTGTTATACGATGGAAAATCTGTAGTATCTTTATTGTATTTTATGCTTCGGGCGTTGACTTCTTAGGCCGTGACCATTCGATCTGGTGGAGCAACGCCCTAGAGTGAAGCCTAGGTTGCCCGGAACGTAGAAATGACCATTACCTTCACACTGATTGCAATTATTCATTTAATACGATGGAAGAACTATTGTATTTTTATTGTATTTTATGCTTCGGGCGTTGACTTCCAAGGCCCTAACTATTCGATCTGGTGGAGCAACGCCATAGAGTCAAGCCTAGGTTTCCAGGAACGTAGAAATGACCGTAACTTTCACACTGGTTGCAATTATTCGTTTTATACGATGGAAAAACTGTTGTATTTATTTTGTATTTTATGCTTCGGGCGTTGACTTCTAAGGCCCTAGCTTTTCGATCTGGTTGAGCAACGCCCTAGAGCGAAGCATAGGTTGCCCGGAACGCAGAAATGACCATTACCTTCACATTGGTTGCAGTTATTCCTGTTATAGGATGGAAAAACTGTTGTATTTTTATTGTATTATATGCTTCGGGCGTTAACTTCTCAGGCCCTAACTACTCGATCTGGTGCAGCAACGCCCTAGAGTGAATCCTAGGTTGCCCGGAACGTAGATATGGCCGTTACTTTCACACTGATTGCAATTATTCATTTTATACGATGGAAAAGTATTGTATTTTTATTGTATTTTATGCTTCGGGCGTTGACTTCTATGGCCATAACTATTCGATCTGGTGGATCAGCGCCCTAGAGAGACGCCTAGGTTGCCAGGAACGTAGAAATGACCATAACTTTGACACTGGTTGCAATTATTCGTTTTATACGATGGAGAAATTGTTGTATTTATTTTGTATTTTATGCTTCGGGCGTTGACTTCTAAGGCCCTAACTATTCGATCTGGTGGAGCAACGCCCCAGAGTGAAGCCTAGGTTGCCAGGAACGTAGAAATGACGATAACCTTCACACTGGTTGCAATTATTCGTTTTATACGATGGAAAAACTGTTGTATTTATTTTGTATTTTATGCTTCGGTCGTTGACTTCTAAAGCCCTAGCTATTCGATCTGGTTGAGCAATGGCCTAGAGTGAAGCCTAGGATGTCCGGAACGTAGGTATGGCCGTTACTTTCACACTGGATGCAATTATTCGTTTTATACGATGGAAAAACTGTTGTATCTTTATTGTATTTTATGCTTCGGGCGTTGACTTCTTAGGCCCTGACTATTCGATCTGGTGGTGCAACGCCCTAGTGTGAAGCCTAGGTTGCCCGGAACGTAGAAATGACCATTACCTTCACACTGATTGCAATTATTCATTTTATACGATGGAAAAACTAATTTATTTTTAATGTATTTTATGCTTCGGGCGTTGACTTCTGAGGCCCTAACCATTCGATCTGGTGGAGCAACGCCGTAGAGCCAAGCCTAGGTTGCCCGTAACGTAGATATGGCCATTATTTTCACACTGGATGCAATTATTCGTTTTATACGATGGAAAAACTGTTGTGCTTATTCTGTATTTTATGCTCCGGGCGTAGACTTCTAAGGCCCTAGCTATTCGGTTTGGTAGGGCAACACCCTACAGTGAAGCCTAGGTTGCCTGGAACGTAGAAATGCCTATCACATTCACACGGGTTGCAATTATTCGTGTTATACGATGGAAAAACCGTTGCATTTTCATTGTATTTTATGCTTCGGGCGTTGACATCTAAGGCCCTAACGATTCTATCTGGTGGAGCAACGCCCTCGAGTGAAGCCTAGGTTGACCGGAACGTAGAAATGACCATAACTTTCACACCCGTTGCTATTATTTGTTTTATACGATGGAAAAACTGTTGTATTTGTTTTGTATTTTATGCTTCTGGCGTTGACTTCCAAGGCCCTAACAATTCGATGTGGTGGGACAACGCCCTAGAGTGAAGCATAGGTTGCCCGGAACGTAGAAACGACCATCACTTTCACACTGGTTGCAATTACTCCTGTTATACGATGGAAAATCTGTTTTATCTTTATTGTACTGTATGCTTCGGGCGTTGACTTCTAAGACACTAAATGTTCGATGTGGTGGAGCAACGCCCTAGAGTGAAGCCTAGGTTGCCGGTACGTAGTAATGGCTATTACTTTCACACTGGATGCAATTATTCGTTTTATACGATGGAAAAACTGTTGTATTTTTATTGTATTTTATGCTTCGGGCGTTGACTTCTAAGGCCCTAACTATTCGATCTGGTGGTGCAACGCCCTAGAGTGAAGCCTAGGTTGCCCGGAACGTAGAAATGACCATTACCTTCACACTGATTGCAATTATTCATTTTATACGATGGAAAAACTGTTGCATTTGTTTCGTATTTTACGCTTCTGGCGTTGACTTCTAAGTCCTTAACAATTCGTCCTGGCGGAACAACGCCCTAGAGTGAAGCCTAGCTTGCACGGAACGTAGAAATGACCATCACTTTCACACTGGTTGCAATTACTCCTGTTGTAAAATGGAAAAACTGTTGTATCTTTATTGTATTTTATGCTTCGGGCGTTGTCTTCTGAGGCCCTAACCATTCGATCTGGTGGAGCAACGCCGTAGAGCCAAGCCTAGGTTGCCCGTAACGTAGATATGGCCATTACTTTCACACTGGATGCAATTATTCGTTTTATACGATGGAAAAACTGTTGTGCTTATTCTGTATTTTATGCTCCGGGCGTAGACTTCTAAGGCCCTAGCTATTCGGTTTGGTAGGGCAACACCCTACAGTGAAGCCTAGGTTGCCCGGAACGTAGAAATGCCTATCACATTCACACGGGTTGCAATTATTCGTGTTATACGATGGAAAAACCGTTGCATTTTCATTGTATTTTATGCTTCGGGCGTTGACATCTAAGGCCCTAACGATTCTATCTGGTGGAGCAACGCCCTCGAGTGAAGCCTAGGTTGACCGGAACGTAGAAATGACCATAACTTTCACACCCGTTGCTATTATTTGTTTTATACGATGGAAAAACTGTTGTATTTGTTTTGTATTTTATGCTTCTGGCGTTGACTTCCAAGGCCCTAACAATTCGATGTGGTGGGACAACGCCCTAGAGTGAAGCATAGGTTGCCCGGAACGTAGAAATGACCATCACTTTCACACTGGTTGCAATTACTCCTGTTATACGATGGAAAATCTGTTTTATCTTTATTGTACTGTATGCTTCGGGCGTTGACTTCTAAGACACTAAATGTTCGATGTGGTGGAGCAACGCCCTAGAGTGAAGCCTAGGTTCCCGGTACGTAGTAATGGCTATTACTTTCACACTGGATGCAATTATTCGTTTTATACGATGGAAAAACTGTTGTACTTATATTGTATTTTATGTTTCTGGCGTTGACTTCTTAGGCCCTTGCTATTCGATCTGGTGGAACAACGCCCTAGATTGAAGCCTAGGTTTCCCCGAGCGTAGAAATGACTATCACTTTCACACGGGTTGCAATTGTTCGTGTTATACGATGGAAAAACCGTTGCATTTTCATTGTATTTTATGCTTCGGGCGTTGACATCTAAGGCACTAACGATTCTCTCTGGTGGAGCAACGCCCTAGGGTGAAGCCTAGGTTGACCGGCACTTAGAAATGACCATAACTTTCACACCGGTTGCTATTATTCGTTTTATGCGATGGAAAAACTGTTGTATTTGCTTTGTATTTTATGCTTCTGGCGTTGACTTCCAAGGCCCCAACAATTGGATGTGGTGGAACAACGCCCTAGAGTGGAGCATAGGTTGCCCGGAACGTAGGAATGACCATCACTTTCACACTCGTTGCAATTACTCCTGTTATACGATGGAAAATCTGTAGTATCTTTATTGTATTTTATGCTTCGGGCGTTGACTTCTTAGGCCGTGACCATTCGATCTGGTGGAGCAACGCCCTAGAGTGAAGCCTAGGTTGCCCGGAACGTAGAAATGACCATTACCTTCACACTGATTGCAATTATTCATTTAATACGATGGAAGAACTATTGTATTTTTATTGTATTTTATGCTTCGGGCGTTGACTTCCAAGGCCCTAACTATTCGATCTGGTGGAGCAACGCCATAGAGTCAAGCCTAGGTTTCCAGGAACGTAGAAATGACCGTAACTTTCACACTGGTTGCAATTATTCGTTTTATACGATGGAAAAACTGTTGTATTTATTTTGTATTTTATGCTTCGGGCGTTGACTTCTAAGGCCCTAGCTTTTCGATCTGGTTGAGCAACGCCCTAGAGCGAAGCATAGGTTGCCCGGAACGCAGAAATGACCATTACCTTCACATTGGTTGCAGTTATTCCTGTTATAGGATGGAAAAACTGTTGTATTTTTATTGTATTATATGCTTCGGGCGTTAACTTCTCAGGCCCTAACTACTCGATCTGGTGCAGCAACGCCCTAGAGTGAATCCTAGGTTGCCCGGAACGTAGATATGGCCGTTACTTTCACACTGGATGCAATTATTCGTTTTATACGATGGAAAAACTGTTGTATCTTTATTGTATTTTATGCTTCGGGCGTTGACTTCTAAGGCCCTAAGTATTCGATCTGGTGGAGCAACGCCCTAGAGTGATGCCTAGGTTGCCCGGAACTTAGAAATGACCATTACCTTCACACTGATTGCAATTATTCATTTTATACGATGGAAAAGTATTGTATTTTTATTGTATTTTATGCTTCGGGCGTTGACTTCTATGGCCATAACTATTCGATCTGGTGGATCAGCGCCCTAGAGAGACGCCTAGGTTGCCAGGAACGTAGAAATGACCATAACTTTGACACTGGTTGCAATTATTCGTTTTATACGATGGAGAAATTGTTGTATTTATTTTGTATTTTATGCTTCGGGCGTTGACATCTAAGGCCCTAACGATTCTATCTGGTGGAGCAACGCCCTCGAGTGAAGCCTAGGTTGACCGGAACGTAGAAATGACCATAACTTTCACACCCGTTGCTATTATTTGTTTTATACGATGGAAAAACTGTTGTATTTGTTTTGTATTTTATGCTTCTGGCGTTGACTTCCAAGGCCCTAACAATTCGATGTGGTGGGACAACGCCCTAGAGTGAAGCATAGGTTGCCCGGAACGTAGAAATGACCATCACTTTCACACTGGTTGCAATTACTCCTGTTATACGATGGAAAATCTGTTTTATCTTTATTGTACTGTATGCTTCGGGCGTTGACTTCTAAGACACTAAATGTTCGATGTGGTGGAGCAACGCCCTAGAGTGAAGCCTAGGTTCCCGGTACGTAGTAATGGCTATTACTTTCACACTGGATGCAATTATTCGTTTTATACGATGGAAAAACTGTTGTACTTATATTGTATTTTATGTTTCTGGCGTTGACTTCTTAGGCCCTTGCTATTCGATCTGGTGGAACAACGCCCTAGATTGAAGCCTAGGTTTCCCCGAGCGTAGAAATGACTATCACTTTCACACGGGTTGCAATTGTTCGTGTTATACGATGGAAAAACCGTTGCATTTTCATTGTATTTTATGCTTCGGGCGTTGACATCTAAGGCACTAACGATTCTCTCTGGTGGAGCAACGCCCTAGGGTGAAGCCTAGGTTGACCGGCACTTAGAAATGACCATAACTTTCACACCGGTTGCTATTATTCGTTTTATGCGATGGAAAAACTGTTGTATTTGTTTTGTATTTTATGCTTCTGGCGTTGACTTCCAAGGCCCCAACAATTGGATGTGGTGGAACAACGCCCTAGAGTGGAGCATAGGTTGCCCGGAACGTAGGAATGACCATCACTTTCACACTCGTTGCAATTACTCCTGTTATACGATGGAAAATCTGTAGTATCTTTATTGTATTTTATGCTTCGGGCGTTGACTTCTTAGGCCGTGACCATTCGATCTGGTGGAGCAACGCCCTAGAGTGAAGCCTAGGTTGCCCGGAACGTAGAAATGACCATTACCTTCACACTGATTGCAATTATTCATTTAATACGATGGAAGAACTATTGTATTTTTATTGTATTTTATGCTTCGGGCGTTGACTTCCAAGGCCCTAACTATTCGATCTGGTGGAGCAACGCCATAGAGTCAAGCCTAGGTTTCCAGGAACGTAGAAATGACCGTAACTTTCACACTGGTTGCAATTATTCGTTTTATACGATGGAAAAACTGTTGTATTTATTTTGTATTTTATGCTTCGGGCGTTGACTTCTAAGGCCCTAGCTTTTCGATCTGGTTGAGCAACGCCCTAGAGCGAAGCATAGGTTGCCCGGAACGCAGAAATGACCATTACCTTCACATTGGTTGCAGTTATTCCTGTTATAGGATGGAAAAACTGTTGTATTTTTATTGTATTATATGCTTCGGGCGTTAACTTCTCAGGCCCTAACTACTCGATCTGGTGCAGCAACGCCCTAGAGTGAATCCTAGGTTGCCCGGAACGTAGATATGGCCGTTACTTTCACACTGGATGCAATTATTCGTTTTATACGATGGAAAAACTGTTGTATCTTTATTGTATTTTATGCTTCGGGCGTTGACTTCTAAGGCCCTAAGTATTCGATCTGGTGGAGCAACGCCCTAGAGTGATGCCTAGGTTGCCCGGAACTTAGAAATGACCATTACCTTCACACTGATTGCAATTATTCATTTTATACGATGGAAAAGTATTGTATTTTTATTGTATTTTATGCTTCGGGCGTTGACTTCTATGGCCATAACTATTCGATCTGGTGGATCAGCGCCCTAGAGAGACGCCTAGGTTGCCAGGAACGTAGAAATGACCATAACTTTGACACTGGTTGCAATTATTCGTTTTATACGATGGAGAAATTGTTGTATTTATTTTGTATTTTATGCTTCGGGCGTTGACTTCTAAGGCCCTAACTATTCGATCTGGTGGAGCAACGCCCCAGAGTGAAGCCTAGGTTGCCAGGAACGTAGAAATGACGATAACCTTCACACTGGTTGCAATTATTCGTTTTATACGATGGAAAAACTGTTGTATTTATTTTGTATTTTATGCTTCGGTCGTTGACTTCTAAAGCCCTAGCTATTCGATCTGGTTGAGCAATGGCCTAGAGTGAAGCCTAGGATGTCCGGAACGTAGATATGGCCGTTACTTTCACACTGGATGCAATTATTCGTTTTATACGATGGAAAAACTGTTGTATCTTTATTGTATTTTATGCTTCGGGCGTTGACTTCTTAGGCCCTGACTATTCGATCTGGTGGTGCAACGCCCTAGAGTGAAGCCTAGGTTGCCCGGAACGTAGAAATGACCATTACCTTCACACTGATTGCAATTATTCATTTTATACGATGGAAAAACTAATTTATTTTTATTGTATTTTATGCTTCGGGCGTTGACTTCTAAGGCCCTAACTATTCCATCTGGTGGTGCAACGCTCTAGAGTGAAGCCTAGGTCGCCCGGAACGTAGAAATGACCATAATTTTCACATCGGTTGCAATTATTCGTTTTATACGATGGAAAAACTGTTGCATTTGTTTCGTATTTTACGCTTCTGGCGTTGACTTCTAAGTCCTTAACAATTCGTCCTGGCGGAACAACGCCCTAGAGTGAAGCCTAGCTTGCACAGAACGTAGAAATGACAATCACTTTCACACTGGTTGCAATTACTCCTGTTATAAAATGGAAAAACTGTTGTATCTTTATTGTATTGTATGCTTCGGGCGTTGTCTTCTGAGGCCCTAACCATTCGATCTGGTGGAGCAACGCCGTAGAGCCAAGCCTAGTTTGCCCGTAACGTAGATATGGCCATTACTTTCACACTGGATGCAATTATTCGTTTTATACGATGGAAAAACTGTTGTGCTTATTCTGTATTTTATGCTCCGGGCGTAGACTTCTAAGGCCCTAGCTATTCGGTTTGGTAGGGCAACACCCTACAGTGAAGCCTAGGTTGCCTGGAACGTAGAAATGCCTATCACATTCACACGGGTTGCAATTATTCGGGTTATACGATGGAAAAACCGTTGCATTTTCATTGTATTTTATGCTTCGGGCGTTGACATCTAAGGCCCTAACGATTCTATCTGGTCGAGCAACGCCCTCGAGTGAAGCCTAGGTTGACCGGAACGTAGAAATGACCATAACATTCACACCCGTTGCTATTATTTGTTTTATACGATGGAAAAACTGTTGTATTTGTTTTGTATTTTATGCTTCTGGCGTTGACTTCCAAGGCCCTAACAATTCGATGTGGTGCGACAACGCCCTAGAGTGAAGCATAGGTTGCCCGGAACGTAGAAATGACCATCACTTTCACACTGGTTGCAATTACTCCTGTTATACGATGGAAAATCTGTTTTATCTTTATTGTACTGTATGCTTCGGGCGTTGACTTCTAAGACACTAACTGTTCGATGTGGTGGAGCAACGCCCTAGAGTGAAGCCTAGGTTGCCGGTACGTAGAAATGGCTATTACTTTCATACTGGTTGCAATTATTCGTTTTATACGATGGAAAAACTGTTGTATTTATTTTGTATTTTATGCTTCGGGAGTTGACTTGTAAAGCCCTAGCTATTCGATCTGGTTGAGCAAGGGCCTAGGGTGAAGCCTAGGTTGCCCGGAACGTAGAAATGACCATCACTCTCACACTGGTTGCAATTACTCCTGTTATACGGTGGAAAAGCTGTTGTATCTTTATTGTATTTTATGCTTCGGGCGTTGACTTCTAAGGCCCTAAGTATTCGATCTGGTGGAGCAACGCCCTAGAGTGAAGCCTAGTTTGCCCGGAACGTAGAAATGACCATTACCTTCACACTGATTGCAATTATTCATTTTATACGATGGAAAAACTATTGTATTTTTATTGTATTTTATGCTTCGGGCGTTGACTTCTATGGCCATAACTATTCGATCTGGTGGAGCAGCGCCCTAGAGAGACGCCCAGGTTGCCAGGAACGTAGAAATGACCATAACTTTGACACTGGTTGCAATTATTCGTTTTATACGATGGAGAAATTGTTGTATTTATTTTGTATTTTATGCTTCGGGCGTTGACTTCTAAGGCCCTAACTATTCGATCTGGTGGAGCAACGCCCCAGAGTGAAGCCTAGCTTGCACAGAACGTAGAAATGACCATCACTTTCACACTGGTTGCAATTACTCCTGTTATAAAATGGAAAAACTGTTGTATCTTTATTGTATTTTATGCTTCGGGCGTTGTCTTCTGATGCCCTAACCATCCGATCTGGTGGAGCAACGCCGTAGAGCCAAGCCTAGTTTGCCCGTAACGTAGATATGGCCATTACTTTCACACTGGATGCAATTATTCGTTTTATACGATGGAAAAACTGTTGTGCTTATTCTGTATTTTATGCTCCGGGCGTAGACTTCTAAGGCCCTAGCTATTCGGTTTGGTAGGGCAACACCCTACAGTGAAGCCTAGGTCGCCTGGAACGTAGAAATGCCTATCACATTCACACGGGTTGCAATTATTCGTGTTATACGGTGGAAAAACCGTTGCATTTTCATTGTATTTTATGCTTCGGGCGTTGACATCTAAGGCCCTAACGATTCTATCTGGTGGAGCAACGCCCTCGAGTGAAGCCTAGGTTGACCGGAACGTAGAAATGACCATAACTTTCACACCCGTTGCTATTATTTGTTTTATACGATGGAAAAACTGTTGTATTTGTTTTGTATTTTATGCTTCTGGCGTTGACTTCCAAGGCCCTAACAATTCGATGTGGTGCGACAACGCCCTAGAGTGAAGCATAGGTTGCCCGGAACGTAGAAATGACCATCACTTTCACACTGGTTGCAATTACTCCTGTTATACGATGGAAAATCTGTTTTATCTTTATTGTACTGTATGCTTCGGGCGTTGACTTCTAAGACACTAACTGTTCGATGTGGTGGAGCAACGCCCTAGAGTGAAGCCTAGGTTGCCGGTACGTAGAAATGGCTATTACTTTCACACTGCTTGCAATTATTCGTTTTATACGATGGAAAAACTGTTGTATTTATTTTGTATTTTATGCTTCGGGCGTTGACTTCTAAGGCCCAAGCTTTTCGATCTGGTTGAGCAACGCCCTAGAGCGAAGCATAGGTTGCCCGGAACGCAGAAATGACCACTACTTTCACACTGGTTGCAGTTATTCCTGTTATACGATGGAAATACTGTTGTATTTTTATTGTATTATATGCTTCGGGCGTTGACTTCTCAGGCCCTAACTATTCGATCTGGTGCAGCAACGCGTAGAGTGTATCCTAGGTTGCCCGGAACGCAGAAATGACCATTACCTTCACATTGGTTGCAGTTATTCCTGTTATACGATGGAAAAACTGTTGTATTTTTATTGTATTATATGCTTCGGGCGTTAACTTCTCAGGCCCTAACTACTCAATCTGGTGCAGCAACGCCCTAGAGTGAATCCTAGGTTGCCCGGAACGCAGAAATGACCATTACCTTCACACTGATTGCAATTATTCATTTTATACGGTTGAAAAACTATTGTATTTTTATTCTATTTTATGCTTCGGGCGTTGACTTCTAAGGCCCTAACTATTCGATCTGGTGGAGCAACGCCCTAGAGTCAAGCCTAGGTTGCCAGGAACGTAGATATGACCATAACCTTCACACTGGTTGCAATTATTCGTTTTATACGATGGAAAAACTGTTGTATTTATTTTGTATTTTATGCTTCGGGCGTTGACTTCTAAGGCCCTAAGTATTCGATCTGGTGGAGCAACGCCCTAGAGTCAAGCCTAGGTTGCCCGGAACGTAGATATGGCCGTTACTTTCACACTGGATGCAATTATTCGTTTTATACGATGGAAAAACTGTTGTATCTTTATTGTATTTTATGCTTCGGGCGTTGACTTCTATGGCCCTAACTATTCGATCTGGTGGAGCAACGCCCTAGAGAGACGCCTAGGTTGCCAGGAACGTAGAAATGACCATAACTTTGACACTGGTTGCAATTATTCGTTTCATACGATGGAGAAATTGTTGTATTTATTTTGTATTTTATGCTTCGGGCGTTGACTTCTAAGGCCCTAGCTATTCGATGTGGTTGAGCAAGGCCCTAGAGCGAAGCATAGGTTGCCCGGAACGTCGAAATGACCATTACCTTCACACTGGTTGCAGTTATTCCTGTTATACGATGGAAAAGCTGTTGCATTTTTATTGTATTATATGCTTCGGGCGTTGACTTCTCAGGCCCTAACTATTCGTTCTGATGCAGCAACGCCCTAGAGTGAAGCCTAGGTTGCCGGAACGTAGAAATGGCTATTACTTTCACAGTGGATGCAATTATTCGTTTTATACGATGGAAAAACTGTTGTACTTATATTGTATTTTATGTTTCTGGCGTTGACTTCTTAGGACCTTACTATTCGATCTGGTGGAACAACGCCCTAGATTCAAGCCTAGATTGCCCCGAGCGTAGAAATGACTATCACTTTCACACGGGTTGCAATAATTCGTGTTATACGATGGAAAAACCGTTGCATTTTCATTGTACTTTATACTTCGGGCGTTAACTTCTAAGGCCCTAACTATTCGATCTGTTGCAGCAACGCGCTAGAGTGAATCCTAGCTTGCCCGGAACGCAGAAATGACCATTACCTTCACACTGATTGCAATTATTCATTTTATACGGTGGAAAAACTGTTGTGCTTATTCTGTATTTTATGCTCCGGGCGTAGACTTCTAAGGCCCTAGCTATTCGGTTTGGTAGGGCAACACCCTACAGTGAAGCCTAGGTTGCCAGGAACGTAGAAATGACGATAACCTTCACACTGGTTGCAATTATTCGTTTTATACGATGGAAAAACTGTTGTATTTATTTTGTATTTTATGCTTCGGTCGTTGACTTCTAAAGCCCTAGCTATTCGATCTGGTTGAGCAATGGCCTAGAGTGAAGCCTAGGTTGTCCGGAACGTAGATATGGCCGTTACTTTCACTCTGGATGCAATTATTCGTTTTATACGATGGAAAAACTGTTGTATCTTTATTGTATTTTATGCTTCGGGCGTTGACTTCTTAGGCCCTGACCATTCGATCTGGTGGTGCAACGCCCTAGAGTGAAGCCTAGGATGCCCGGAACGTAGAAATGACCATTACCTTCACACTGATTGCAATTATTCATTTTATACGATGGAAAAACTATTGTATTTTTATTGTATTTTATGCTTCGGGCGTTGACTTCTAAGGCCCTAACTATTCCATCTGGTGGTGCAACGCTCTAGAGTGAAGCCTAGGTCGCCCGGAACGTAGAAATGACCATAATTTTCACATCGGTTGCAATTATTCGTTTTATACCATGGAAAAACTGTTGAATTTGATTCGTATTTTACGCTTCTGGCGTTGACTTCTAAGTCCTTAACAATTCGTCCTGGCGGAACAACGCCCTAGAGTGAAGCCTAGCTTGCACAGAACGTAGAAATGACCATCACTTTCACACTGGTTGCAATTACTCCTGTTATAAAATGGAAAAACTGTTGTATCTTTATTGTATTTTATGCTTCGGGCGTTGTCTTCTGAGGCCCTAACCATTCGATCTGGTGGAGCAACGCCGTAGAGCCAAGCCTAGCTTGCCCGTAAAGTAGATATGGCCATTACTTTCACACTGGATGCAATTATTCGTTTTATACAATGGAAAAACTGTTGTGCTTATTCTGTATTATATGCTCCGGGCGTAGACTTCTAAGGCCCCAGCTATTCGGTTTGGTAGGGCAACACCCTACAGTGAAGCCTAGGTTGCCTGGAACGTAGAAATGCCTATCACATTCACACGGGTTGCAATTATTCGTGTTATACGATGGAAAAACCGTTGCATTTTCATTGTATTTTATGCTTCGGGCGTTGACATCTAAGGCCCTAACGATTCTATCTGGTGGAGCAACGCCCTCGAGTGAAGCCTAGGTTGACCGGAACGTAGAAATGACCATAACTTTCATACCCGTTGCTATTATTTGTTTTATACGATGGAAAAACTGTTGTATTTGTTTTGTATTTTATGCTTCTGGCGTTGACTTCCAAGGCCCTAACAATTCGATGTGGTGGGACAACGCCCTAGAATGAAGCATAGGTTGCCCGGAACGTAGAAATGACCATCACTTTCACACTGGTTGCAATTACTCCTGTTATACGATGGAAAATCTGTTTTATCTTTATTGTACTGTATGCTTCGGGCGTTGACTTCTAAGACACTAACTGTTCGTTGTGGTGGAGCAACGCCCTAGAGTGAAGCCTAGGTTGCCGGTACGTAGAAATGGCTATTACTTTCACACTGGATGCAATTATTCGTTTTATACGATGGAAAAACTGTTGTACTTATATTGTATTTTATGTTTCTGGCGTTGACTTCTTAGGCCCTTGCTATTCGATCTGATGGAACAACGCCCTAGATTGAAGCCTAGGTTTCCCCGAGCGTAGAAATGACTATCACTTTCACACGGGTTGCAGTTATTCGTGTTATACGATGGAAAAACCGTTGCATTTTCATTGTATTTTATGCTTCGGGCGTTGACATCTAAGGCACTAACGATTCTCTCTGGTGGAGCAACGCCCTAGGGTGAAGCCTAGGTTGACCCGCACTTAGAAATGACCATAACTTTCACACCGGTTGCTATTATTCGTTTTATGCGATGGAAAAACTGTTGTATTTGTTTTGTATTTTATGCTTCTGGCGTTGACTTCCAAGGCCCTAACAATTGGATGTGGTGGAACAACGCCCTAGAGTGGAGCATAGGTTGCCCGGAACGTAGGAATGACCATCACTTTCACACTGGTTGCAATTACACCTGTTATATGATGGAAAATCTGTAGTATCTTTATTGTATTTTGTGCTTCGGGCGTTGACTTCTTAGGCCGTGACCATTCGATCTGGTGGAGCAACGCCCTAGAGTGAAGCCTAGGTTGCCCGGAACGTAGAAATGACCATTACCTTCACACTGATTGCAATTATTCATTTAATACGATGGAAGAACTATTGTATTTTTATTGTATTTTATGCTTCGGGCGTTGACATCTAAGGCACTAACGATTCTATCTGGTGGAGCAACTCCCTAGGGTGAAGCCTAGGTTGACCGGCACTTAGAAATGACCATTACTTTCACACCGGTTGCTAGTATTCGTTTTATGCGATGGAATATCTGTTGTATCTTTATGGTATTTTATGCTTCGGGCGTTGACTTCTTAGGCCCTGACCATTCGATCTGGTGGAGCAACGCCCTAGAGTGAAGCCTAGGTTGCCCGGAACGTAGAAGTGACCATCACTTTCACACTGGTTGCAATTACTCCTGTTATACGATGGAAAATCTGTTTTATCTTTATTGTACTGTATGCTTCGGGCGTTGACTTCTAAGACACTAACTGTTCGTTGTGGTGGAGCAACGCCCTAGAGTGAAGCCTAGGTTGCCGGTACGTAGAAATGGCTATTACTTTCACACTGGATGCAATTATTCGTTTTATACGATGGAAAAACTGTTGTACTTATATTGTATTTTATGTTTCTGGCGTTGACTTCTTAGGCCCTTGCTATTCGATCTGATGGAACAACGCCCTAGATTGAAGCCTAGGTTTCCCCGAGCGTAGAAATGACTATCACTTTCACACGGGTTGCAGTTATTCGTGTTATACGATGGAAAAACCGTTGCATTTTCATTGTATTTTATGCTTCGGGCGTTGACATCTAAGGCACTAACGATTCTCTCTGGTGGAGCAACGCCCTAGGGTGAAGCCTAGGTTGACCCGCACTTAGAAATGACCATAACTTTCACACCGGTTGCTATTATTCGTTTTATGCGATGGAAAAACTGTTGTATTTGTTTTGTATTTTATGCTTCTGGCGTTGACTTCCAAGGCCCTAACAATTGGATGTGGTGGAACAACGCCCTAGAGTGGAGCATAGGTTGCCCGGAACATAGGAATGACCATCACTTTCACACTGGTTGCAATTACACCTGTTATGTGATGGAAAATCTGTAGTATCTTTATTGTATTTTGTGCTTCGGGCGTTGACTTCTTAGGCCGTGACCATTCGATCTGGTGGAGCAACGCCCTAGAGTGAAGCCTAGGTTGCCCGGAACGTAGAAATGACCATTACCTTCACACTGATTGCAATTATTCATTTAATACGATGGAAGAACTATTGTATTTTTATTGTATTTTATGCTTCGGGCATTGACATCTAAGGCACTAACGATTCTATCTGGTGGAGCAACTCCCTAGGGTGAAGCCTAGGTTGACCGGCACTTAGAAATGACCATTACTTTCACACCGGTTGCTAGTATTCGTTTTATGCGATGGAATATCTGTTGTATCTTTATGGTATTTTATGCTTCGGGCGTTGACTTCTTAGGCCCTGACCATTCGATCTGGTGGAGCAACGCCCTAGAGTGAAGCCTAGGTTGCCCGGAACGTAGAAGTGACCATCACCTTCACACTGATTGCAATTATTCATTTAATACGATGGAAACACTATTGTATTTTTATTGTATTTTATGCTTCGGGCGTTGACTTCTAAGGCCCTAACTATTCTATCTGGTGGAGCAACGCCCTAGAGTCAAGCCTAGGTTGCCAGGAACGTAGAAATGACCATAACTTTCACAGTGGTTGCAATTATTCGTTTTATACGACGGAAAAACTGTTGTATTTATTTTGTATTTTATGCTTCGGGCGTTGACTTCTAAGGCCCTAGCTTTTCGATCTGGTTGAGCAACGCCCTAGAGCGAAGCCTAGGTTGCCTGGAACGTAGAAATGCCTATCACATTCACACGGGTTGCAATTATTCGTGTTATACGATGGAAAAACCGTTGCATTTTCATTGTATTTTATGCTTCGGGCGTTGACATCTAAGGCCCTAACGATTCTATCTGGTGGAGCAACGCCCTCGAGTGAAGCCTAGGTTGACCGGAACGTAGAAATGACCATAACTTTCATACCCGTTGCTATTATTTGTTTTATACGATGGAAAAACTGTTGTATTTGTTTTGTATTTTATGCTTCTGGCGTTGACTTCCAAGGCCCTAACAATTCGATGTGGTGGGACAACGCCCTAGAATGAAGCATAGGTTGCCCGGAACGTAGAAATGACCATCACTTTCACACTGGTTGCAATTACTCCTGTTATACGATGGAAAATCTGTTTTATCTTTATTGTACTGTATGCTTCGGGCGTTGACTTCTAAGACACTAACTGTTCGTTGTGGTGGAGCAACGCCCTAGAGTGAAGCCTAGGTTGCCGGTACGTAGAAATGGCTATTACTTTCACACTGGATGCAATTATTCGTTTTATACGATGGAAAAACTGTTGTACTTATATTGTATTTTATGTTTCTGGCGTTGACTTCTTAGGCCCTTGCTATTCGATCTGATGGAACAACGCCCTAGATTGAAGCCTAGGTTTCCCCGAGCGTAGAAATGACTATCACTTTCACACGGGTTGCAGTTATTCGTGTTATACGATGGAAAAACCGTTGCATTTTCATTGTATTTTATGCTTCGGGCGTTGACATCTAAGGCACTAACGATTCTCTCTGGTGGAGCAACGCCCTAGGGTGAAGCCTAGGTTGACCCGCACTTAGAAATGACCATAACTTTCACACCGGTTGCTATTATTCGTTTTATGCGATGGAAAAACTGTTGTATTTGTTTTGTATTTTATGCTTCTGGCGTTGACTTCCAAGGCCCTAACAATTGGATGTGGTGGAACAACGCCCTAGAGTGGAGCATAGGTTGCCCGGAACGTAGGAATGACCATCACTTTCACACTGGTTGCAATTACACCTGTTATGTGATGGAAAATCTGTAGTATCTTTATTGTATTTTGTGCTTCGGGCGTTGACTTCTTAGGCCGTGACCATTCGATCTGGTGGAGCAACGCCCTAGAGTGAAGCCTAGGTTGCCCGGAACGTAGAAATGACCATTACCTTCACACTGATTGCAATTATTCATTTAATACGATGGAAGAACTATTGTATTTTTATTGTATTTTATGCTTCGGGCATTGACATCTAAGGCACTAACGATTCTATCTGGTGGAGCAACTCCCTAGGGTGAAGCCTAGGTTGACCGGCACTTAGAAATGACCATTACTTTCACACCGGTTGCTAGTATTCGTTTTATGCGATGGAATATCTGTTGTATCTTTATGGTATTTTATGCTTCGGGCGTTGACTTCTTAGGCCCTGACCATTCGATCTGGTGGAGCAACGCCCTAGAGTGAAGCCTAGGTTGCCCGGAACGTAGAAGTGACCATCACCTTCACACTGATTGCAATTATTCATTTAATACGATGGAAACACTATTGTATTTTTATTGTATTTTATGCTTCGGGCGTTGACTTCTAAGGCCCTAACTATTCTATCTGGTGGAGCAACGCCCTAGAGTCAAGCCTAGGTTGCCAGGAACGTAGAAATGACCATAACTTTCACAGTGGTTGCAATTATTCGTTTTATACGACGGAAAAACTGTTGTATTTATTTTGTATTTTATGCTTCGGGCGTTGACTTCTAAGGCCCTAGCTTTTCGATCTGGTTGAGCAACGCCCTAGAGCGAAGCCTAGGTTGCCTGGAACGTAGAAATGCCTATCACATTCACACGGGTTGCAATTATTCGTGTTATACGATGGAAAAACCGTTGCATTTTCATTGTATTTTATGCTTCGGGCGTTGACATCTAAGGCCCTAACGATTCTATCTGGTGGAGCAACGCCCTCGAGTGAAGCCTAGGTTGACCGGAACGTAGAAATGACCATAACTTTCATACCCGTTGCTATTATTTGTTTTATACGATGGAAAAACTGTTGTATTTGTTTTGTATTTTATGCTTCTGGCGTTGACTTCCAAGGCCCTAACAATTCGATGTGGTGGGACAACGCCCTAGAATGAAGCATAGGTTGCCCGGAACGTAGAAATGACCATCACTTTCACACTGGTTGCAATTACTCCTGTTATACGATGGAAAATCTGTTTTATCTTTATTGTACTGTATGCTTCGGGCGTTGACTTCTAAGACACTAACTGTTCGTTGTGGTGGAGCAACGCCCTAGAGTGAAGCCTAGGTTGCCGGTACGTAGAAATGGCTATTACTTTCACACTGGATGCAATTATTCGTTTTATACGATGGAAAAACTGTTGTACTTATATTGTATTTTATGTTTCTGGCGTTGACTTCTTAGGCCCTTGCTATTCGATCTGATGGAACAACGCCCTAGATTGAAGCCTAGGTTTCCCCGAGCGTAGAAATGACTATCACTTTCACACGGGTTGCAGTTATTCGTGTTATACGATGGAAAAACCGTTGCATTTTCATTGTATTTTATGCTTCGGGCGTTGACATCTAAGGCACTAACGATTCTCTCTGGTGGAGCAACGCCCTAGGGTGAAGCCTAGGTTGACCCGCACTTAGAAATGACCATAACTTTCACACCGGTTGCTATTATTCGTTTTATGCGATGGAAAAACTGTTGTATTTGTTTTGTATTTTATGCTTCTGGCGTTGACTTCCAAGGCCCTAACAATTGGATGTGGTGGAACAACGCCCTAGAGTGGAGCATAGGTTGCCCGGAACGTAGGAATGACCATCACTTTCACACTGGTTGCAATTACACCTGTTATATGATGGAAAATCTGTAGTATCTTTATTGTATTTTGTGCTTCGGGCGTTGACTTCTTAGGCCGTGACCATTCGATCTGGTGGAGCAACGCCCTAGAGTGAAGCCTAGGTTGCCCGGAACGTAGAAATGACCATTACCTTCACACTGATTGCAATTATTCATTTAATACGATGGAAGAACTATTGTATTTTTATTGTATTTTATGCTTCGGGCGTTGACATCTAAGGCACTAACGATTCTATCTGGTGGAGCAACTACCTAGGGTGAAGCCTAGGTTGACCGGCACTTAGAAATGACCATTACTTTCACACCGGTTGCTAGTATTCGTTTTATGCGATGGAATATCTGTTGTATCTTTATGGTATTTTATGCTTCGGGCGTTGACTTCTTAGGCCCTGACCATTCGATCTGGTGGAGCAACGCCCTAGAGTGAAGCCTAGGTTGCCCGGAACGTAGAAGTGACCATCACTTTCACACTGGTTGCAATTACTCCTGTTATACGATGGAAAATCTGTTTTATCTTTATTGTACTGTATGCTTCGGGCGTTGACTTCTAAGACACTAACTGTTCGTTGTGGTGGAGCAACGCCCTAGAGTGAAGCCTAGGTTGCCGGTACGTAGAAATGGCTATTACTTTCACACTGGATGCAATTATTCGTTTTATACGATGGAAAAACTGTTGTACTTATATTGTATTTTATGTTTCTGGCGTTGACTTCTTAGGCCCTTGCTATTCGATCTGATGGAACAACGCCCTAGATTGAAGCCTAGGTTTCCCCGAGCGTAGAAATGACTATCACTTTCACACGGGTTGCAGTTATTCGTGTTATACGATGGAAAAACCGTTGCATTTTCATTGTATTTTATGCTTCGGGCGTTGACATCTAAGGCACTAACGATTCTCTCTGGTGGAGCAACGCCCTAGGGTGAAGCCTAGGTTGACCCGCACTTAGAAATGACCATAACTTTCACACCGGTTGCTATTATTCGTTTTATGCGATGGAAAAACTGTTGTATTTGTTTTGTATTTTATGCTTCTGGCGTTGACTTCCAAGGCCCTAACAATTGGATGTGGTGGAACAACGCCCTAGAGTGGAGCATAGGTTGCCCGGAACGTAGGAATGACCATCACTTTCACACTGGTTGCAATTACACCTGTTATATGATGGAAAATCTGTAGTATCTTTATTGTATTTTGTGCTTCGGGCGTTGACTTCTTAGGCCGTGACCATTCGATCTGGTGGAGCAACGCCCTAGAGTGAAGCCTAGGTTGCCCGGAACGTAGAAATGACCATTACCTTCACACTGATTGCAATTATTCATTTAATACGATGGAAGAACTATTGTATTTTTATTGTATTTTATGCTTCGGGCGTTGACATCTAAGGCACTAACGATTCTATCTGGTGGAGCAACTCCCTAGGGTGAAGCCTAGGTTGACCGGCACTTAGAAATGACCATTACTTTCACACCGGTTGCTAGTATTCGTTTTATGCGATGGAATATCTGTTGTATCTTTATGGTATTTTATGCTCCGGGCGTAGACTTCTAAGGCCCTAACTATTCGATCTGGTGTAGCAACGCCCTAGAGTGAATCCTAGGTTGCCCGGAACGCAGAAATGACCATTACCTTCACACTGATTGCAATTATTCATTTTATACGGTTGAAAAACTATTGTATTTTTCTTGTACTTTATGCTTCGGGCGTTGACTTCTAAGGCCCTAACTATTCGATCTGGCGGAGCAACGCCCTAGAGTCAAGCCTTGGTTGCCAGGAACGTAGTAATGACCATAATTTTCACACCGGTTGCCATTATTCGTTTTATACGATGGAAAAACTGTTGTATTTATTTTGTATTTTATGCTTCGGGCGTTGACTTCTAAGGCCCTAGCTTTCCGATCTGGTTGAGCAACGCCCTAGGGCGAAGCATAGGTTGCCCGGAACGTAGAAATGACCATTACCTACACTGGTTGCAGTTATTCCTGTAATACGGTGGAAAAGCTGTTGTATTTATATAGTATTTAATGCTTCTGGCGTTGACTTCTAAGGCCCTAGCTATTCGATCTGGTTGAGCAAGGCCCTAGAGTGAAGCCTAGGTTGCCCGGAACGTAGAAATGACCATCACTTTCACACTGGTTGCAATTACTCCTGTTATACGATGGAAAAACTGTTGTATCTTTAATGTATTTTATGCTTCGGGCGTTGACTTCTAAGGCCCTAACTATTCGATCTGGTGGAGCAACGCCCTAGAGTCAAGCCTAGGTTTCCAGGAACGTAGAAATGACCGTAACTTTCACACTGGTTGCAATTATTCATTTTATACGATGGAAAAACTGTTGTATTTATTTTGTATTTTATGCTTCGGGCGTTGACTTCTAAGGCCCTAGCTTTTCGATCTGGTTGAGCAACGCCCTAGAGCGAAGCATAGGTTGCCCGGAACGCAGAAATGACCATTACTTTCACACTGGTTGCAGTTATTCCTGTTATACGATGGAAAAACTGTTGTATTTTTATTGTATTTTATGCTTCTAGCGTTGACTTCTTAGGCCCTAACTTTTCGATCTGGTGGAGCCACGTCCAAGAGTGAAGCGTATGTTGCCCGGAACGTAGAAATGACCATTTCTATCACACTGATTGCAACTATTCATTTTATACAATGGAAAAACTATTGCATTTATATTGTATTTTTTGCTTCTGGCGTTGACTTCTAAGGTCCTAGCAATTCGATCTCTTGGAGCAACGTCCAAGAGTGAGGCCTATGTTACCCGGTACGTAGAAATGACCATTACTTTCACACTGGTTGCAATTGTACCTTTTACACGATGGAAAAACTGTTGTTATTTTATTTTATTTTATGCTTCTGGCGTTGACTTCTTAGGCCCTAACTTTTCGATGTGGTGGGGCAACGTCCAAGAGTGAAGCCTATGTTGCCCGGAACGCAGAAATGACCATTACCTTCACACTGATTGCAATTATTCATTTTATACGGTTGAAAAACTATTGTATTTTTATTGTATTTTATGCTTCGGGCGTTGACTTCTAAGGCCCTAACTATTCGATCTGGCGGAGCAACGCCCTAGAGTGAATCCTAGGTTGCCCGGAACGCAGAAATGACCATTACCTTCACACTGATTGCAATTATTCATTTTATACGGTTGAAAAACTATTGTATTTTTCTTGTACTTTATGCTTCGGGCGTTGACTTCTAAGGCCCTAACTATTCGATCTGGCGGAGCAACGCCCTAGAGTCAAGCCTTGGTTGCCAGGAACGTAGTAATGACCATAATTTTCACACCGGTTGCCATTATTCGTTTTATACGATGGAAAAACTGTTGTATTTATTTTGTATTTTATGCTTCGGGCGTTGACTTCTAAGGCCCTAGCTTTCCGATCTGGTTGAGCAACGCCCTAGGGCGAAGCATAGGTTGCCCGGAACGTAGAAATGACCATTACCTACACTGGTTGCAGTTATTCCTGTAATACGGTGGAAAAGCTGTTGTATTTATATAGTATTTAATGCTTCTGGCGTTGACTTCTAAGGCCCTAGCTATTCGATCTGGTTGAGCAAGGCCCTAGAGTGAAGCCTAGGTTGCCCGGAACGTAGAAATGACCATCACTATCACACTGGTTGCAATTACTCCTGTTATACGATGGAAAAACTGTTGTATCTTTAATGTATTTTATGCTTCGGGCGTTGACTTCTAAGGCCCTAACTATTCGATCTGGTGGAGCAACGCCCTAGAGTCAAGCCTAGGTTTCCAGGAACGTAGAAATGACCGTCACTTTCACACTGGTTGCAATTATTCGTTTTATACGATGGAAAAACTGTTGTATTTATTTTGTATTTTATGCTTCGGGCGTTGACTTCTAAGGCCCTAGCTTTTCGATCTGGTTGAGCAACGCCCTAGAGCGAAGCATAGGTTGCCCGGAACGCAGAAATGACCATTACTTTCACACTGGTTGCAGTTATTCCTGTTATACGATGGAAAAACTGTTGTATTTTTATTGTATTTTATGCTTCTAGCGCTGACTTCTTAGGCCCTAACTTTTCGATCTGGTGGAGCCACGTCCAAGAGTGAAGCGTATGTTGCCCGGAACGTAGAAATGACCATTTCTATCACACTGATTGCAACTATTCATTTTATACAATGGAAAAACTATTGCATTTATATTGTATTTTTTGCTTCTGGCGTTGACTTCTAAGGTCCTAGCAATTCGATCTCTTGGAGCAACGTCCAAGAGTGAGGCCTATGTTACCCGGTACGTAGAAATGACCATTACTTTCACACTGGTTGCAATTGTACCTTTTACACGATGGAAAAACTGTTGTTATTTTATTTTATTTTATGCTTCTGGCGTTGACTTCTTAGGCCCTAACTTTTCGATGTGGTGGGGCAACGTCCAAGAGTGAAGCCTATGTTGCCCGGAACGCAGAAATGACCATTACTTTCACACTGGTTGCAATTATACCTTTAATACGATGGAATAGATGTTGTATTTTTATTGTATTTCATGCGTCTGGCGTTGTTTTCTAAGGCCCTAATTATTCGACCTGGTGGAGCAACGCCCTAGCGTGAAGCCTAGGTTGCCCGGAACGTAGAAATGACCATTTCTATCACACTGTTTGCAATTATTCATTTTATACAATGGAAAAACTGTTGTATTTATATTGTATTTTATGCTTCTGGCGTTGACTTCTAAGGCCCTAACCATTCGACGTGGTGAAGCAACGCCCTAGTGCGAAACCTAGGTTGCCCGGGACGTATAAATGACCACTACTTTCACAGTGGTTGCAATTATTCCTGTTATACCATGGACAAACTGTTGGATTTATATTGTATTTTATGCTTCTGGCGTTGAATTCTAAGTCCCTAGTCATTCGATCTAGTGGAGCAACGCCCTAGAGTGATGCCTAGGTAGCCCAGGGCGTTGAAATGACCATTACTTTCACACTGTTTGCAATCATTCATTTTATACAACGGAAAAACAGTTGTATTTATATTGTATTTTATGCTACTGGCGTTGACTCCTAAGGCCCTAACTTTTGGATCTGGTGGACGAACGCCGTAGAGTGAAGCCTAGGATGGCCGGAGCGTAGAAATGGCCATTACTTTCAGACTGGTTGCAATTTTTCGTTTTATACGAAGGAAAAACTGTTGTACTTATATCGTATTTTATGCTTCTGGCGTTGGCTTCTTAGAACCTGACTTTTGGATCTGGTGGACCAACGCCCTAGAGTGAAGCCTAGGTTGCCCGGAACGTAGAATTGACCATCACTTTCACACTGGTTGCAATTATTCCTGTTATACGATGGAAAAACTGTTGTGATTTTCTTGTATTTTATGCTTCTGGCGTTGACTCCTATGGCCCTAACTATTCGACGTGGTGGAGCAACTCCCAAGAGCGAAACCTAGGTTCCCCGGAACGTAGATATGACTACTACATTCACACTGTTTGCAATTATTCATTTTATACAATGGAAAGACTGTTGTATTTATATTGTATTCTATGCTTCTGTAGTTGACTTCTAAGGTCCTAGCTATTCGATCTCATGGAGCAACGTCCAAGAGTAAAGCCTATGTTGCCCGGAACGTAGAAATGACCATTTCTTTCACACTGGCTGCAATTATTCCTGTTATACCGTGGACAAACTGCTGGATTTTTATTGTATTTTATGCTTCTGGCGTTGAATTCTAAGTCCCTAGCTATTCGATCTCTTGGAGCAACGCCCAAGAGCGAAACCTAGGTTGCCCGGTACGTAGATATGACTATTACTTTCACACTGGTGGCAATTATCCCTGTTATGCGATCTACAAGCTGTTGCATTTTTATTGTATTTTATGCGTCTGGCGTTGTTTTCTAATGCCCTAACTTATCGACCTGGAGGAGCAACGCCCTAGAGTGTAGCCTAGGCTCCCGGAAAGTAGAAATGACTATTACTTTCACACTGCTTGCAATTATACATTTTATACGATGGAAAAGCTGTTGTAGTTATGTTGTATTTTATTCTTCTGGCGTTGAATTCTAAGTCCCTAGCTGTTCGATCTGGTGGAGTGACGCCATAGAGTGAAGCCTAGGTTACCCGGAACATAGAAATGACCAGTACTTTCACACTGGTTGCAGCTTTCCTGTTATACGATGGAAAATCTGTTTCATTTTTATTGTATTTTATGCTTTTGGCTTTGTATTCAAAGTCCCTAACTATTCAATCTCGTGGAGCAACGCCCTGGAGTTAAGCCTAGGTTGCCCAGAACGTAGAAATGACCATAACTTTCACACTGTTTGCAATCATTCATTTTATACGATGGAAAATCTGCTTTATTTATATTGTATTTTATGCTACTGGAGTTGACTTCTAAGACCGTAGCAATTCGGTGTGGTGGAGCAACGCCCAAGAGTGAAGCCTACGTTGCACGGAACGTAGAAATGACTATAGCTTTCACACTGGTTTCTGTTATTCCTCTTATACGATGGAAAAACTGTTGCATTTTTATTGTATTTTATGTTTCTGGAGTAGACTTCTAAGGCCGTAGCTATTCGATGTGGTGGAGCAACGCCCAAGAGTGAAGCTTACGTTGCACGGAACGTTGAAATGACCATAGCTTTCACACTGGTTGCAATTATTCGTTTTATACAATGGAAAAACTGTTCTATTTATTTTGTATTTTATGCTTCGGGCGTTGACTTCTAAGGCCCTAACTATTCGATCTGGTGGAGCAACGCCCTAGAGTGAAGCCTAGGTTGCCCGGAACGGAGAAGTGACCAGTACTTTCACACTGTTTGCAGTTATTCCTGCTATACGATGGAAAAACTGTTGCATTTTTATTGTATTTCATGCTTCTGGCGTTGAATTCTAAGTCCCTAACTATTCTATCTGGTGGTGCGACGCCCTACAGTTAAGCCTAGGTTGTCCGGAACGTCGAAATGACCTTTACTTTCACACTGTTTGCAAATATACATTATATACGATGGAAAAACTGTTGTATTTATATTGTATTTTATGCTTCTGGCATTGACTTCTTTTGCCCTAACTATTTGATCTGGTAGCGCAACGCCCCAGAGTGAAGCCTTTTTTTTTTTTTTTTTTTTTTTAACGTGGAGAAATCCTCATAGGACACCCCGAACCCTTGGGGAGGGCTCGGGGTAGTGTCGGACTTTTACCGACTAAAACTCCACGGTGGCCAACCTAAGGCGTTTCGGGGGGCACTGGGAACTCCGAAGAACACTTCCAGTACCCCCCTAGCCGTGCCGAAGCACATCCCGGGAGGGGTCATACCCCCCACTCCCTTGCGACACTTCTAACTTCGGCGACATGTAGTGGCCACACTACATGCCGCCGCCCCCCCCCCCCCCCCCCCCCCCCCGCCCCCATGGGTCGCTATGCAATGGCGACTTGGGCCCCAACCCAAGCCGCCTGCGACCCCGCAATGACCCGCAGCCAGCCAGAACCTCGGGGGCCTGAGGCCCCGTCAGTGGGTCGGGCCGGCGTCGGGCCATTGCTCCCCTCCCCGTGACCCGTGTCCAGGGGCCCTACTGCGCCGGGGCGGGCGGAGACCTTTGTCTCGCCCGTGGCCCGGCCCTGGCTCTTCCCCTGCGGGCGGGATGGGAGTGCCGCTCCCTATCCCGCTCCGCGGCCTCCTTCTGCAGCATCACTTGCTCGCAGAAGGAGGCCATTGCTTTCCACGGCCTCTCGCCAGTCACCATAGCTGCAACTACGGCTTCCAGCCTGAGGTCGCGTCCCACCCCCTGTTTCAGGACACGGCGCTCTGTTGCCCACGCCGGGCAGACTTCCAGCGTGTGCTGCGCCGTGTCCTGTTCCTCCCCACAATGGTGGCATGTCGCTGTCGCTTCCTTCCCAATTCGACACAGGTACTCCCCGAAACAGCCATGTCCGGAGAGCACCTGCGTCATTCTGTAGGTGAGCCTTCCGTATGCTCTGTCCCGCCACTTTTCGAAATGTGGCAGGACAGCCCCGACGGCCCTTTTGGCGGCCGCGCCAGCCTGCAGCTGGCGGGTCCACTCAATGTGTAGGGCACGCCGGGCAAGACGCCTCGTCCGTTCGACCGCTTCTGCCTCTGGTGGCCTCCCACTGTCCCGGAGCTCCCGCAGCCGGACGTATATCGTCCGGTGTTGCTGCGCCAGGAGCTCCAGGGGAGGAAGACCAGCCAGGGCCGTCGCCGCCTCGTAGGAGATGGTGCGGTACCCCCTAATGACTCTGATGGCCAGCCGCCGGTAAAGGCGTCGCAGCATCGCGATGCTGCGTTTGCTGGCCATCAGGTCCGGGGCCCAGACAGGGGCCCCGTAGAGGATCATTGACCGCACCACCCCGACGTAGAGGCGGCGAAAACCTTCCACAGGCCCCCCTAAATTGGGGAGGAGGCGGCCTAATGCGGCGGACGCTCTCTCCACACGGGGGGCCAAGCGGTCGAAGTGTTCGACGAAGCGCCATTGGCTGTCGAGGGTCAGGTCCAGATATTTCATCTGTTCCTTCACCTCGACGAAGGCATCACCCACTCTGATCCGCAAGCCTGGAGGGGGCGCCCCACGGCGAGGTCAGTCATAAAACCACATGGCCCCGCATTTGTGGGGCGCTACCTCAAGGCCCGACTCACGGATCGCCGCGACAACGACAGCCACCGCCATCTCAGCAAGGCGGATGGCCCTCCCATAGCCCACCCCGCCGACCAGCACCAACGTGTCGTCCGCGTAACACGTCAGCCCGACGTCGGCGGGTAGGCGGGCCCGCAGCACGTGGTCGTACGCGATGACCCAAAGCAAGGGACCCAGTACGGACACCTGCGGAACACAGCGCACGACCCTCCTTCGGCAAAGTTTCCCATCCCGGCCGGTGTATTGTATCCACCTGTCATTTAGGTAGGACCGGACAGTCCGTCTCAGGTACGGGGGCACTCGCATATGACGGAGCGCCCCCAGTACCCTGCCCCAGGGAAGGGTATTAAAGGCGTTGACGATATCCAACGATACCGCCAACGCCACCCCATCCCTGGAGACGGCCTCCTCCGAGAGGGACCTGACGCGCACGATGGCGTCTATGGTCGAAGGTCCCTCCCGGAAGCCAAACCGGCTGGAGACCAATCCCGGTCCCACCGTCGACAGGTGGCTCGAGAGGCGGGCAGCTATGATTGTCTCAAAAAGGTTTCCCGTCTCGTCGAGCAAGCACACCGGCCTATATGCCGAAGGCGTGTCCGCGGGCCGTCCGTCCTTTCTCAGGAGGACCATCCGCGCCTGTTTCCATACTCGGGGGAATTCCCCCATGCGGAGGCAGCCGCTCAGCAATCGCACGAACCTCGAGCTTAGGACGCCCACTGCCCGGGCCAATACGCGGCCGGGGACACCGTCAGGGCCCGGCGCAAAGTTGCGTGACCCGCGACGGCGCAGGGCCCCGGCCAACTCCTCGTGGGTTACCCCCATCTCCATCTCGGACCACTCAACAGGTGGCTCCGAGGTTTCGGAGCGGGCGGTCTCCTGCTCCCGGTCTATCCCGGGAAACAGGGTCTGAACCACCCGCTCCAGGAGTGGGGGATCCAAGGTCTCCGTTATGGGTGGCGCCCATGCTCGCAACTTACCCATCACGAGTTTATATGGGCGCCCCCACGGATCCCTGTTTAATTCCACGAGGAGTTCCTTCCATGCCCGGGCTTTGGCGTCCCGGATGGCGCGCTGGAGTGTTCTGCGCATCGCGCTATACTCTTCATACAAGCGCGCCACCTGCTCGGGTTCGGCCTGCCGACGTCGGCGGGCGCGGGTGTACCGACGCCGCGAGCGGACGTACGCCACACGTAACTCGTCCATTTCCCGCGACCACCAGTACGCCGCGCCCGGACGCGAGGGTGGCCCGGCTCTGGGCATGGCGGTGTCACACACCGCCTTTATAGCCCTGTTGAGCCAGGCCATTTCTCCCTCGACGTCGCCGACCGGCCCAGCCGGTGTCTCCGGCCAGGCCGCCGCATGAGCGGCCGCCTCCAAGAGGCTGCAATTCAGCTTTTTAATGGACCATCGCGGTGGCGGGCAGGCCCGCCGGCCCCCGTGGCACCGGGGCCCATCACTCCGGGTGGAGGTAGCAGCGGCGACCCTCACCTCCATTGTTATATAGAGGTGATCGCTGAGGGTCGCCACTTCTGTTGCCACTCTCCACCCAGCCCAGAGTGAAGCCTAGATTGCCCGGAACGTATAAATGACCATATCTTTCACACTGGTTGCAATTATCCCTGTTATACGATGAAAAAAATGTTGTATTTTTATTGTATTTTATGCTTCTGGCGTTGACTTCCAAGGCCGTAGCTATTAGATGTGGTGGAACAACGCCCTAGAGTGAAGCATAGATTGCCCGGAACGTAGAAATGACCATTACCTTCAGGCTTGTTGCAATCATTCCTGTTATACGATGAAAAAACTGTTGTATTTATACTGTATTTTATGCTTCAGGCGTTGACTTCTTAGGCCCTAACTATTCGATCTGGTGGAACAACGCCCTAGAGTGAAGTCTAGGTTGCGCGGAACGTAGAAATGACCATATCTTTCAGACTGTTTGCAATTATGCCTGTTATACGATGGAAAAGCTGTTGTATTTATACTGTATTTTATGCATCTGGCGTAGACTTCTTAGGCTCTAACTATTCGATCTAGTGGAACAACGACATAGAGTGAAGCCTATGTTGCCCGGAACGTAGAAATGATTATCACTTTCACACTGGTTGCAATTATTCGTTTTATACGATGGAAAAACTGTTGTATTTATATTGTATTTTATGCTTCTGGCATTGACTTCTAAGGCCGTAACTATTCGATGTGATGGAGCAACGCCATAGAGCAAAACCTAGGTTGCCCGGAACGTAGAAATGACCATTTCTTTCACACAGGTTGCAATTACTCCAGGTATACGATGGAAAAACTGTTGTATTTTTATTGTATTTTATGCTTCTGGCGTTGACTTCTAAGGCCGTAGCTATTCGATCTGGTGGAACAACGACCTAGAGTGAAACCTAGGTTGCCTGGTACGTAGAAATGACCATTACTTTCACACTGGTTGCAATTATTCCTGTTATACGATGGACAACCTGTTGGATCTTTATTGTACTTTATGGTCCTGGCGTTGACTTCTAAGGCCCTATGTATTGGATCTGGTGGAGCAATGCCTCAGTGTTAAGTCTAGCATGCCCGGAACGTAGAAATGGCCATTACTTTCGCACTGGTTGCAATTATACGTTTTAGACGTTGGAAAAACTATTGTACATATATCGTGTTTTATGCTTCTGGCGTTGACTTCATAGGCCCTAGCTATTCGATCTGGTGGAGCAACGCCCTATGCTGAAGCCTAGATTGCCCGGAACGTAGAAACGGCCATAACTTTCATACTGGTTGCAATTATTCGTTTTTTACTATGGAAAAACTGTTGCGTTTATACTGTATTTTAGGCTTCAGGCGTTGACTTCTTAGGCCCTAACTATTCGATCTGATGGATCAACGCATAGAGTGAAGTCTAGCTTGCCCGGATCGTAGAAATGTCCATTACGTTCACACTGGATGCAATTATTCGTTTTATGCGATGGAAAAATTGTTGTATTTATATTGTATTTTATTCTTCTGGCGATGACTTTTAAGGCCGTAGCTATTCGATGTTGTGGATCAACGCCCTAGAGAGAAGCCTAGGTTGCCGGGAACGTAGAAGTGACCATATCTTTCAGAGTGTTTGCAATTATTCCTGTTATACGATTGAAAAGCTGTTGTATTTTTATTGTATTTTATGCTTCTGGCGTTGACTTCTAAGGCCGTAGCTATTCGATCTGGTGGAACAACGACCTAGAGTGAAACCTAGGTTGCCTGGTACGTAGAAATGACCATTACTTTCACACTGGTTGCAATTATTCCTGTTATACGATGGACAACCTGTTGGATCTTTATTGTACTTTATGGTCCTGGCGTTGACTTCTAAGGCCCTATGTATTCGATCTGGTGGAGCAATGCCTCAGTGTTAAGTCTAGCATGCCCGGAACGTAGAAATGGCCATTACTTTCGCACTGGTTGCAATTATACGTTTTAGACGTTGGAAAAACTATTGTACATATATCGTGTTTTATGCTTCTGGCGTTGACTTCATAGGCCCTAGCTATTCGATCTGGTGGAGCAACGCCCTATGCTGAAGCCTAGATTGCCCGGAACGTAGAAACGGCCATAACTTTCATACTGGTTGCAATTATTCGTTTTATACTATGGAAAAACTGTTGCGTTTATACTGTATTTTAGGCTTCAGGCGTTGACTTCTTAGGCCCTAACTATTCGATCTGATGGAACAACGCATAGAGTGAAGTCTAGCTTGCCCGGAACGTAGAAATGTCCATTACGTTCACACTGGATGCAATTATTCGTTTTATGCGATGGAAAAATTGTTGTATTTATATTGTATTTTATTCTTCTGGCTATGACTTTTAAGGCCGTAGCTATTCGATGTTGTGGATCAACGCCCTAGAGAGAAGCCTAGGTTGCCGGGAACGTAGAAGTGACCATATATTTCAGAGTGTTTGCAATTATTCCTGTTATACGATTGAAAAGCTGTTGTATTTTTATTGTATTTTATGCTTCTGGCGTTGACTTCTTAGGCCCTAACTATTCGATCTGGTGGACAAACGCCCTAGAGTGAATCCTAGGTTGCACGGAACGTAGAAATGACCATTACTTTCACACTGTTTGCAATTATTCATATTATACGATGCAAAAACTGTTGCATTTTCATTGTATTTTATGCTTCGGGCGTTGACTTCTAAGGCCCTAACTATTCCACCTGGTGGAGCAACGCCCTAGAGTGAACCCTAGGTTGCCCGGAACGTAGAAATGACCATCACTTTCACACTGGTTACAATTACTCCTGTTATACGATGGAAAAACTGCTGTACCTTTATTGTATTCTAGGCTCCGGGCGTTGGCTTCTAAGGCCCTAACACTTCGATCTGGTGGAGCAACGCCCTAGAGCCAAGCCTAGGTTGCCCGGAACGTAGAAATGACCATTACCTTCACACTGGTTGCAATTATTCCTGTTATACAATGGAAGAACTGTTGTATTTTTATTGTATTTTATGCTTGTCGCGTTGACTTCTTAGGCCCTAACTATTCGATCTGGTGGACAAACGCCCTAGAGTGAATCCTAGGTTGCACGGAACGTAGAAATGACCATTACTTTCACACTGGTTGCAATTATTCCTTTTATACGATGGAAAAACTGTTGCATTTTTATTGTATTTTATGCTTCTGGCGTTGACTTCTAAGTCCCTAGCTATTCGATCTGTTGGAGCAACGCCCTAGAGCGAAACCTAGGTTGCCCGGAATGTAGAAATGACCTGTACTTTCACACTGGTTGCAATTATTCCTTTTATACGATGGAAAAACTGTTGTATTTTTATTGTATTTTATGCTTCTGGCGTTGACTTCTAAGTCGCAAGCTATTCGATCTGGTGGAGCAACGCCCTAGAGCGA
This sequence comes from Calliopsis andreniformis, assembly GCF_051401765.1. Taxonomy (NCBI): domain Eukaryota; kingdom Metazoa; phylum Arthropoda; class Insecta; order Hymenoptera; family Andrenidae; genus Calliopsis; species Calliopsis andreniformis. The sequence continues at coordinate 24,612,440 of NW_027480422.1, forward strand.
AACCTAGGTTGCCCGGAACGTAGAAATGACAAGTACTTTCACACTGGTTGCATTTATTCCTGTTATACGCTGGAAAAACTGTTGCATTTTTATTGTATTTTATGCTCCTGGCGTTGTATTCAAAGTCCCTAACTATTCGATCTGGTAGACCAACACCCCTGAGCGACGCCTAGGTCGCCCGGACCTATGACCATCACTTTCACTCTGGTTGCAATTATTCCTGTTATACGATGGAAAAGCTGTTGTACTTTTATTGTATTTGATGCTTCTGGCGTTGACTTCTAAGGCCGTAGCTATTCGATGTAGTGGAGCAACGCCCAAGAGTGAAACCTAGGTTGCCCGGAACGTAGAAATGACCTGTACTTTCACACTGGTTGCAGTTATTCCTGTTATACGCTGGAAAAACTGTTGCATTTTTATTGTATTTTATGCTTCTGGCGTTGACTTCTAAGTCCCTAGCTATTCGATCTGGTGGAGCAACGCCCTAGAGCGAAACCTGGGTTGCCCGGAACGTAGAAATGACCAGTACTTTCACACTGGTTGCAGTTATTCCTGTTATACGCTGGAAAAACTGTTGCATTTTTATTGTATTTTATGCTCCTGGCGTTGTATTCAAAGTCCCTAACTATTCGATCTGGTAGACCAACACCCCTGAGCGACGCCTAGGTCGCCCGGACCTATGACCATCACTTTCACTCTGGTTGCAATTATTCCTGTTATACGATGGAAAAGCTGTTGTACTTTTATTGTATTTTATGCTTCTGGCGTTGACTTCTAAGGCCGTAGCTATTCGATGTAGTGGAGCAACGCCCAAGAGTGAAACCTAGGTTGCCCGGAACGTAGAAATGACCATTACTTTCACACTGGTCGCAATTATTCCTTTTATACGATGGAAAAACTGTTGTATTTTTATTGTATTTTATGCTTCTGGCGTTGACTTCTAAGTCCCTAGCTATTCGATCTGGTGGAGCAACGCCCTATAGCGAAACCTAGGTTGCCCGGAACGTTGAAATGACCTGTACTTTCACACTGGTTGCAATTATTCCTGTTATACGATGAAAAAACTGTTGCATTTTTATTGTATTTTATGCTTCTGGCGTTAAATTCTATGTACCGAACTATGCGATCTGGAGGAGCAACGCCCTACAGTTAAACCTATGCTGCCCGGAACGTAGAAATGACCTTTACTTTCACACTGTTTGCAAATATACATCATATACGATGGAAAAGCTGTTGTATTTATATTGTATTTTATGCTTCGGGCGTTGACTTCTTAGGCCCTAACTATTCGATCTGGTGGAGCAACGCTCTTGAGTGAAGCCTAGGTTGCTCGGAACGTAGAAATGCCCATTACTTTCACCCTGGTTGTAATTATACCTGTTATACGATGGAATAACTGTTGTATTAATTTTGTATTTTATGCTTCGGGCTATGACTTCTAAGGCCCTAGCTATTCGATTTGGTGGAGCAACGACCTAGAGTGAAGCCTAGGCTGCCCGTAACGTAGAAATGACCATATCTTTCACACTGGTTGCAATTATTCGTTTTATACGATGGAGAAACTGTTGTATTAATTTTGTATTTTATGCTTCGTGCGTTGACTGCTAAGGCCCTAACTATTCGATCTGGTGGACCATCGCCCTAGAGTGAAGACTAGGTTGCCCGGAACGTAGAAATGACCATAACTTCCACACTGGTTGCAATTATTCCTGTTATACGATGGAAAAACTGTTGCATTTTTATTGTATTTTATGCTTGTGGTGTTGTATTCATAGTCCCTAACTATTCGATCTGGTGGAGCAACGCCCTGGAGTTAAGCCTAGGTTGCCCGGAACGTAGAAATGACCATAACTTTCACACTGGTTGCAATTATTCCTTTTATACGATGGAAAAACTGTTGTATTTTTATTGTGTTTTATGCTTCTGCCGCTGACTTCTAAGGCCCTAACTATTCGATCTGGTGGAGGAACACCCTAGAGTGAAGCCTAGGTTGCCCGGAACGTAGAAATTACCTGTACTTTCACACTGGTTGCAATTATTCCTGTTATACGATGGAAAAACTGTTGCATTTTTATTGTATTTTATGCTTCAGGCGTTAAATTCTAAGTACCGACCTATGCGATATGGAGGAGCAACGCCCTACAGTTAAGCCTATGTTGCCCGGAACGTAGAAATGACCTTTACTTTCACACTGTTTGCAAATATACATCATATACGATGGAAAAGCTGTAGTATTTGTATTGTATTTTATGCTTCTGGCGTTGACTTCTTAGGCCCTAACTATTCGATCTGGTGGAGCACCGCCCTGTAGTGAAGCCTAGGTTGCCCGGAACGTGGAATAGACCATTACCTTCACACTGGTTGCAATTATTCCTGTTATACGATGGAAAAACTGTTGCATCTTTACAGTATTTTATGCTTCTGGCGTTAAATTCTAAGTCCCTAGCTATGAGATCTGTTGGAGCAACGCCCTACAGTTAAGCCTAGGTTGCCCTGAACGTAGACATGACCTTTATTTCACACTGTTTGCAATTATTCCTTTTATACGATATAAAAACTGTTGTATTTTTATTGTATTTTATGCTTCTGGCGTTGGCTTCTGAGGCCCCAACTATTCGATCTGGTGGAGCAACGCCCTAGAGCGAAACCTAGGTTGCCCGGAACGTAGAAATGACCATAACTTTCACACTGGTTGCAATTATTCCTGTTATACGATGGAAAAACTATTGTATTTAGTTTGTATTTTATGCTTCTGGCGTTGACTTCTTAGGCCCTAACTTTTCGATCTGGTGGACCAACACCCCAGAGCGAAGCCTAGGTCGGCCGGACCTATGACCATCACTTTCACTCTGGTTGCAATTATTCCTGTTATACGATGGAAAAACTGTTGCATTTTTGTTGTATTTCATGCTTCTGGCGTTGTATTCAAAGTCCCTAACTATTCGATCTGTTAGAGCGACGCCCTGGAGTTAAGCCTAGGTTGCCCGGAACGTAGAAATGACCATAACTTTCACACTGTTCGCAATCATTCATTTTATACGATGGAAAAGCTGTTGTATTTATATTGTATTTTATGCTTCTGGAATTGACTTCTATGGCCGTAGCTATTCGATGTGGTGGAGCAACGCCCAAGAGTGAAACCTAGGTTGCCCGGAACGTAGAAATGACCATTACTTTCACACTGGTTGCAATTATTCCTTTTATACGATGGAAAAACTGTTGCATTTTTATTGCATTTTATGCTTCTGGCGTTGACTTCTAAGTCCCTAGCTATTCGATCTGTTGGAGCAACGCCCTAGAGCGAAACCTAGGTTGCCCGGAATATAGAAATGACCTGTACTTTCACACTGGTTGTAATTATTCCTTTTATACGATGGAAAAACTGTTGTATTTTTATTGTATTTTATGCTTCTGGCGTTGACTTCTAAGTCCCTAGCTATTCGATCTGGCGGAGCAACGCCCTAGAGCGAAACCTAGGTTGCCCGGAATGTAGAAATGACCTGTACTTTCACACTGGTTGCAGTTATTCCTGTTATACGCTGGAAAAACTGTTGCATTTTTATTGTATTTTATGCTTCTGGCGTTGACTTCTAAGTCCCTAGCTATTCGATCTGGTGGAGCAACGCCCTAGAGCGAAACCTGGGTTGCCCGGAACGTAGAAATGACCAGTACTTTCACACTGGTTGCAGTTATTCCTGTTATACGCTGGAAAAACTGTTGCATTTTTATTGTATTTTATGCTCCTGGCGTTGTATTCAAAGTCCCTAACTATTCGATCTGGTAGACCAACACCCCTGAGCGACGCCTAGGTCGCCCGGACCTATGACCATCACTTTCACTCTGGTTGCAATTATTCCTGTTATACGATGGAAAAGCTGTTGTACTTTTATTGTATTTTATGCTTCTGGCGTTGACTTCTAAGGCCGTAGCTATTCGATGTAGTGGAGCAACGCCCAAGAGTGAAACCTAGGTTGCCCGGAACGTAGAAATGACCATTACTTTCACACTGGTCGCAATTATTCCTTTTATACGATGGAAAAACTGTTGTATTTTTATTGTATTTTATGCTTCTGGCGTTGACTTCTAAGTCCCTAGCTATTCGATCTGGTGGAGCAACGCCCTATAGCGAAACCTAGGTTGCCCGGAACGTTGAAATGACCTGTACTTTCACACTGGTTGCAATTATTCCTGTTATACGATGAAAAAACTGTTGCATTTTTATTGTATTTTATGCTTCTGGCGTTAAATTCTATGTACCGAACTATGCGATCTGGAGGAGCAACGCCCTACAGTTAAACCTATGCTGCCCGGAACGTAGAAATGACCTTTACTTTCACACTGTTTGCAAATATACATCATATACGATGGAAAAGCTGTTGTATTTATATTGTATTTTATGCTTCGGGCGTTGACTTCTTAGGCCCTAACTATTCGATCTGGTGGAGCAACGCTCTTGAGTGAAGCCTAGGTTGCTCGGAACGTAGAAATGCCCATTACTTTCACCCTGGTTGTAATTATACCTGTTATACGATGGAATAACTGTTGTATTAATTTTGTATTTTATGCTTCGGGCTATGACTTCTAAGGCCCTAGCTATTCGATTTGGTGGAGCAACGACCTAGAGTGAAGCCTAGGCTGCCCGTAACGTAGAAATGACCATATCTTTCACACTGGTTGCAATTATTCGTTTTATACGATGGAGAAACTGTTGTATTAATTTTGTATTTTATGCTTCGTGCGTTGACTGCTAAGGCCCTAACTATTCGATCTGGTGGACCATCGCCCTAGAGTGAAGACTAGGTTGCCCGGAACGTAGAAATGACCATAACTTCCACACTGGTTGCAATTATTCCTGTTATACGATGGAAAAACTGTTGCATTTTTATTGTATTTTATGCTTCTGGTGTTGTATTCATAGTCCCTAACTATTCGATCTGGTGGAGCAACGCCCTGGAGTTAAGCCTAGGTTGCCCGGAACGTAGAAATGACCATAACTTTCACACTGGTTGCAATTATTCCTTTTATACGATGGAAAAACTGTTGTATTTTTATTGTGTTTTATGCTTCTGGCGTTGACTTCTAAGTCGCTAGCTATTCGATCTGGTGGAGCAACGCCCTACAGCGAAACCTAGGTTGCCCGGAACGTAGAAATGACATGTACTTTCACACTGGTTGTAATTATTCCTGTTATGCGATGGAAAAACTGTTGCATTTTTATTGTATTTTATGCTTCTGGCGTTAAATTTTAAGTCCCTAGCTATGCGATCTGGTGGAGCAACGCCCTACAGCTAAGCCTAGGTTGCCCGGAACCTAGAAATGACGTTTACTTTCACACTGTTTGCAAATATACATTATATACCATGGAAAAGCTGTTGTATTCATATTGTATTTTATGCTTCTGACGTTGACTTCCCAGGCCCTAACTATTCGATCTGGTGGAACAACGCCCTAGAGTGAAGCCTGGGTTGCCCGGAACGTAGAAATGACCATAACTTTCACACTGGTTGCAATTATTTGTTTCATACAATGGAAAAACTGTTCTATTTATTTTGTATTTTACGCTTCGCGCGTTGACTTCTAAGGCCCTAACTATTCGATCTGGTGGAGCATCGCTCTTGAGTGAAGCCTAGGTTGCCCGAAACGTAGAAATGACCATTACTTTCACACTGGTTGCAATTATTCTTTTTATACGATGGAAAGACTGTTGTATTTTTATTGTATTTTATGCGTCTGGAGTTGTTTTCTAAGGCCCTAACTACTCGACCTGGTGGAGCAACGCCCTAGAGTGAAGCCTAGGTTGCTCGGAACGTAGAAATGCCCATTACTTTCACCCTGGTTGTAATTACACCTGTTATACGATGGAATAACTGTTGTATTAATTTTGTATTTTATGCTTCGGGCTATGACTTCTAAGGCCCTAGCTATTCGAGTTGGTGGAGCAACGACCTAGAGTGAAGCCTAGGTTGCCCGTAACGTAGAAAAGACCATATCTTTCACACTGGTTGCAATTATTCCTTTTATACGATGGAAAAACTGTTGTATTTTTATTGTGTTTTATGCTTCTGCCGCTGACTTCTAAGGCCCTAACTATTCGATCTGGTGGAGGAACACCCTAGAGTGAAGCCTAGGTTGCCCGGAACGTAGAAATGACCTGTACTTTCACACTGGTTGCAATTATTCCTGTTATACGATGGAAAAACTGTTGCATTTTTATTGTATTTTATGCTTCAGGCGTTAAATTCTAAGTACCGACCTATGCGATATGGAGGAGCAACGCCCTACAGTTAAGCCTATGTTGCCCGGAACGTAGAAATGACCTTTACTTTCACACTGTTTGCAAATATACATCATATACGATGGAAAAGCTGTAGTATTTGTATTGTATTTTATGCTTCTGGCGTTGACTTCTTAGGCCCTAACTATTCGATCTGGTGGAGCACCGCCCTAGAGTGAAGCCTAGGTTGCCCGGAACGTAGAAATGACCAGTTCTTTCACACTGGTTGCAGTTATTCCTCTTATACGGTGGAAAAACTGTCGCATTTTTATTGTATTTTATGCTTCTGGCGTTGACTTGTAAATCCCTAGCTATTCGATCTGGTGGAGCAAGGCCCTAGAGCGAAGCCTAGGTTACCAGGAACATAGAAATGACCAGTACTTTCACGCGGGTTGCAGCCTTCCTGTTATACGATGGAAAAACCGTTGCATTTTTATTGTATTTTTTGCTTCTGGTGTTGTATTCAAAGTACCTGGCTCTTCGATCTGGTGGAGCAACGCCCTACAGTTAAGCCTAGGTTGTCCGGAACGTAGAAATGACCTTTACCTTCACACTGTTTGCAAATATACATTATATACGATGGAAAAGCTGTAGTATTTGTATTGTATTTTATGCTTCTGGCGTTGACTTCTTAGGCCCTAACTATTCGATCTGGTGGAGCACCGCCCTGTAGTGAAGCCTAGGTTGCCCGGAACGTGGAATAGACCATTACCTTCACACTGGTTGCAATTATTCCTGTTATACGATGGAAAAACTGTTGCATCTTTACTGTATTTTATGCTTCTGGCGTTAAATTCTATGTCCCTAGCTATGAGATCTGTTGGAGCAACGCCCTACAGTTAAGCCTAGGTTGCCCTGAACGTAGACATGACCTTTATTTCACACTGTTTGCAATTATTCCTTTTATACGATATAAAAACTGTTGTATTTTTATTGTATTTTATGCTTCTGGCGTTGGCTTCTGAGGCCCTAACTATTCGATCTGGTGGAGCAACGCCCTAGAGCGAAACCTAGGTTGCCCGGAACGTAGAAATGACCATAACTTTCACACTGGTTGCAATTATTCCTGTTATACGATGGAAAAACTATTGTATTTAGTTTGTATTTTATGCTTCTGGCGTTGACTTCTTAGGCCCTAACTATTCGATCTGGTGGACCAACACCCCAGAGCGAAGCCTAGGTCGGCCGGACCTATGACCATCACTTTCACTCTGGTTGCAATTATTCCTGTTATACGATGGAAAAACTGTTGCATTTTTGTTGTATTTCATGCTTCTGGCGTTGTATTCAAAGTCCCTAACTATTCGATCTGGTAGAGCAACGCCCTGGAGTTAAGCCTAGGTTGCCCGGAACGTAGAAATGACCATAACTTTCACACTGTTCGCAATCATTCATTTTATACGATGGAAAAGCTGTTGTATTTATATTGTATTTTATGCTTCTGGAATTGACTTCTATGGCCGTAGCTATTCGATGTGGTGGAGCAACGCCCAAGAGTGAAACCTAGGTTGCCCGGAACGTAGAAATGACCATTACTTTCACACTGGTTGCAATTATTCCTTTTATACGATGGAAAAACTGTTGCATTTTTATTGTATTTTATGCTTCTGGCGTTGACTTCTAAGTCCCTAGCTATTCGATCTGTTGGAGCAACGCCCAAGAGCGAAACCTAGGTTGCCCGGAATACAGAAATGACCTGTACTTTCACACTGGTTGCAATTATTCCTTTTATACGATGGAAAAACTGTTGTATTTTTATTGTATTTTATGCTTCTGGCGTTGACTTCTAAGTCCCTAACTATTCGATCTGGTAGACCAACACCCCTGAGCGACGCCTAGGTCGCCCGGACCTATGACCATCACTTTCACTCTGGTTGCAATTATTCCTGTTATACGATGGAAAAGCTGTTGTACTTTTATTGTATTTTATGCTTCTGGCGTTGACTTCTAAGGCCGTAGCTATTCGATGTAGTGGAGCAACGCCCAAGAGTGAAACCTAGGTTGCCCGGAACGTAGAAATGACCATTACTTTCACACTGGTCGCAATTATTCCTTTTATACGATGGAAAAACTGTTGTATTTTTATTGTATTTTATGCTTCTGGCGTTGACTTCTAAGTCCCTAGCTATTCGATCTGGTGGAGCAACGCCCTATAGCGAAACCTAGGTTGCCCGGAACGTTGAAATGACCTGTACTTTCACACTGGTTGCAATTATTCCTGTTATACGATGAAAAAACTGTTGCATTTTTATTGTATTTTATGCTTCTGGCGTTAAATTCTATGTACCGAACTATGCGATCTGGAGGAGCAACGCCCTACAGTTAAACCTATGCTGCCCGGAACGTAGAAATGACCTTTACTTTCACACTGTTTGCAAATATACATCATATACGATGGAAAAGCTGTTGTATTTATATTGTATTTTATGCTTCGGGCGTTGACTTCTTAGGCCCTAACTATTCGATCTGGTGGAGCAACGCTCTTGAGTGAAGCCTAGGTTGCTCGGAACGTAGAAATGCCCATTACTTTCACCCTGGTTGTAATTATACCTGTTATACGATGGAATAACTGTTGTATTAATTTTGTATTTTATGCTTCGGGCTATGACTTCTAAGGCCCTAGCTATTCGATTTGGTGGAGCAACGACCTAGAGTGAAGCCTAGGCTGCCCGTAACGTAGAAATGACCATATCTTTCACACTGGTTGCAATTATTCGTTTTATACGATGGAGAAACTGTTGTATTAATTTTGTATTTTATGCTTCGTGCGTTGACTGCTAAGGCCCTAACTATTCGATCTGGTGGACCATCGCCCTAGAGTGAAGACTAGGTTGCCCGGAACGTAGAAATGACCATAACTTCCACACTGGTTGCAATTATTCCTGTTATACGATGGAAAAACTGTTGCATTTTTATTGTATTTTATGCTTCTGGTGTTGTATTCATAGTCCCTAACTATTCGATCTGGTGGAGCAACGCCCTGGAGTTAAGCCTAGGTTGCCCGGAACGTAGAAATGACCATAACTTTCACACTGGTTGCAATTATTCCTTTTATACGATGGAAAAACTGTTGTATTTTTATTGTGTTTTATGCTTCTGGCGTTGACTTCTAAGTCGCTAGCTATTCGATCTGGTGGAGCAACGCCCTACAGCGAAACCTAGGTTGCCCGGAACGTAGAAATGACCTGTACTTTCACACTGGTTGTAATTATTCCTGTTATGCGATGGAAAAACTGTTGCATTTTTATTGTATTTTATGCTTGTGGTGTTGTATTCATAGTCCCTAACTATTCGATCTGGTGGAGCAACGCCCTGGAGTTAAGCCTAGGTTGCCCGGAACGTAGAAATGACCATAACTTTCACACTGGTTGCAATTATTCCTTTTATACGATGGAAAAACTGTTGTATTTTTATTGTGTTTTATGCTTCTGCCGCTGACTTCTAAGGCCCTAACTATTCGATCTGGTGGAGGAACACACTAGAGTGAAGCCTAGGTTGCCCGGAACGTAGAAATTACCTGTACTTTCACACTGGTTGCAATTATTCCTGTTATACGATGGAAAAACTGTTGCATTTTCATTGTATTTTATGCTTCAGGCGTTAAATTCTAAGTACCGACCTATGCGATATGGAGGAGCAACGCCCTACAGTTAAGCCTATGTTGCCCGGAACGTAGAAATGACCTTTACTTTCACACTGTTTGCAAATATACATCATATACGATGGAAAAGCTGTAGTATTTGTATTGTATTTTATGCTTCTGGCGTTGACTTCTTAGGCCCTAACTATTCGATCTGGTGGAGCACCGCCCTGTAGTGAAGCCTAGGTTGCCCGGAACGTGGAATAGACCATTACCTTCACACTGGTTGCAATTATTCCTGTTATACGATGGAAAAACTGTTGCATCTTTACAGTATTTTATGCTTCTGGCGTTAAATTCTAAGTCCCTAGCTATGAGATCTGTTGGAGCAACGCCCTACAGTTAAGCCTAGGTTGCCCTGAACGTAGACATGACCGTTATTTCACACTGTTTGCAATTATTCCTTTTATACGATATAAAAACTGTTGTATTTTTATTGTATTTTATGCTTCTGGCGTTGGCTTCTGAGGCCCCAACTATTCGATCTGGTGGAGCAACGCCCTAGAGCGAAACCTAGGTTGCCCGGAACGTAGAAATGACCATAACTTTCACACTGGTTGCAATTATTCCTGTTATACGATGGAAAAACTATTGTATTTAGTTTGTATTTTATGCTTCTGGCGTTGACTTCTTAGGCCCTAACTATTCGATCTGGTGGACCAACACCCCAGAGCGAAGCCTAGGTCGGCCGCACCTATGACCATCACTTTCACTCTGGTTGCAATTATTCCTGTTATACGATGGAAAAACTGTTGCATTTTTGTTGTATTTCATGCTTCTGGCGTTGTATTCAAAGTCCCTAACTATTCGATCTGTTAGAGCGACGCCCTGGAGTTAAGCCTAGGTTGCCCGGAACGTAGAAATGACCATAACTTTCACACTGTTCGCAATCATTCATTTTATACGATGGAAAAGCTGTTGTATTTATATTGTATTTTATGCTTCTGGAATTGACTTCTATGGCCGTAGCTATTCGATGTGGTGGAGCAACGCCCAAGAGTGAAACCTAGGTTGCCCGGAACGTAGAAATGACCATTACTTTCACACTGGTTGCAATTATTCCTTTTATACGATGGAAAAACTGTTGCATTTTTATTGCATTTTATGCTTCTGGCGTTGACTTCTAAGTCCCTAGCTATTCGATCTGTTGGAGCAACGCCCTAGAGCGAAACCTAGGTTGCCCGGAATATAGAAATGACCTGTACTTTCACACTGGTTGCAATTATTCCTTTTATACGATGGAAAAACTGTTGTATTTTTATTGTATTTTATGCTTCTGGCGTTGACTTCTAAGTCCCTAGCTATTCGATCTGGCGGAGCAACGCCCTAGAGCGAAACCTAGGTTGCCCGGAATGTAGAAATGACCTGTACTTTCACACTGGTTGCAGTTATTCCTGTTATACGCTGGAAAAACTGTTGCATTTTTATTGTATTTTATGCTTCTGGCGTTGACTTCTAAGTCCCTAGCTATTCGATCTGGTGGAGCAACGCCCTAGAGCGAAACCTGGGTTGCCCGGAACGTAGAAATGACCAGTACTTTCACACTGGTTGCAGTTATTCCTGTTATACGCTGGAAAAACTGTTGCATTTTTATTGTATTTTATGCTCCTGGCGTTGTATTCAAAGTCCCTAACTATTCGATCTGGTAGACCAACACCCCTGAGCGACGCCTAGGTCGCCCGGACCTATGACCATCACTTTCACTCTGGTTGCAATTATTCCTGTTATACGATGGAAAAGCTGTTGTACTTTTATTGTATTTTATGCTTCTGGCGTTGACTTCTAAGGCCGTAGCTATTCGATGTAGTGGAGCAACGCCCAAGAGTGAAACCTAGGTTGCCCGGAACGTAGAAATGACCATTACTTTCACACTGGTCGCAATTATTCCTTTTATACGATGGAAAAACTGTTGTATTTTTATTGTATTTTATGCTTCTGGCGTTGACTTCTAAGTCCCTAGCTATTCGATCTGGTGGAGCAACGCCCTATAGCGAAACCTAGGTTGCCCGGAACGTTGAAATGACCTGTACTTTCACACTGGTTGCAATTATTCCTGTTATACGATGAAAAAACTGTTGCATTTTTATTGTATTTTATGCTTCTGGCGTTAAATTCTATGTACCGAACTATGCGATCTGGAGGAGCAACGCCCTACAGTTAAACCTATGCTGCCCGGAACGTAGAAATGACCTTTACTTTCACACTGTTTGCAAATATACATCATATACGATGGAAAAGCTGTTGTATTTATATTGTATTTTATGCTTCGGGCGTTGACTTCTTAGGCCCTAACTATTCGATCTGGTGGAGCAACGCTCTTGAGTGAAGCCTAGGTTGCTCGGAACGTAGAAATGCCCATTACTTTCACCCTGGTTGTAATTATACCTGTTATACGATGGAATAACTGTTGTATTAATTTTGTATTTTATGCTTCGGGCTATGACTTCTAAGGCCCTAGCTATTCGATTTGGTGGAGCAACGACCTAGAGTGAAGCCTAGGCTGCCCGTAACGTAGAAATGACCATATCTTTCACACTGGTTGCAATTATTCGTTTTATACGATGGAGAAACTGTTGTATTAATTTTGTATTTTATGCTTCGTGCGTTGACTGCTAAGGCCCTAACTATTCGATCTGGTGGACCATCGCCCTAGAGTGAAGACTAGGTTGCCCGGAACGTAGAAATGACCATAACTTCCACACTGGTTGCAATTATTCCTGTTATACGATGGAAAAACTGTTGCATTTTTATTGTATTTTATGCTTCTGGTGTTGTATTCATAGTCCCTAACTATTCGATCTGGTGGAGCAACGCCCTGGAGTTAAGCCTAGGTTGCCCGGAACGTAGAAATGACCATAACTTTCACACTGGTTGCAATTATTCCTTTTATACGATGGAAAAACTGTTGTATTTTTATTGTGTTTTATGCTTCTGGCGTTGACTTCTAAGTCGCTAGCTATTCGATCTGGTGGAGCAACGCCCTACAGCGAAACCTAGGTTGCCCGGAACGTAGAAATGACCTGTACTTTCACACTGGTTGTAATTATTCCTGTTATGCGATGGAAAAACTGTTGCATTTTTATTGTATTTTATGCTTCTGGCGTTAAATTTTAAGTCCCTAGCTATGCGATCTGGTGGAGCAACGCCCTACAGTTAAGCCTAGGTTGCCCGGAACCTAGAAATGACGTTTACTTTCACACTGTTTGCAAATATACATTATATACCATGGAAAAGCTGTTGTATTCATATTGTATTTTATGCTTCTGACGTTGACTTCCCAGGCCCTAACTATTCGATCTGGTGGAACAACGCCCTAGAGTGAAGCCTGGGTTGCCCGGAACGTAGAAATGACCATAACTTTCACACTGGTTGCAATTATTCATTTTATACGATGGAAAAGCTGTTGTATTTATATTGTATTTTATGCTTCTGGAATTGACTTCTATGGCCGTAGCTATTCGATGTGGTGGAGCAACGCCCAAGAGTGAAACCTAGGTTGCCCGGAACGTAGAAATGACCATTACTTTCACACTGGTTGCAATTATTCCTTTTATACGATGGAAAAACTGTTGCATTTTTATTGCATTTTATGCTTCTGGCGTTGACTTCTAAGTCCCTAGCTATTCGATCTGTTGGAGCAACGCCCTAGAGCGAAACCTAGGTTGCCCGGAATATAGAAATGACCTGTACTTTCACACTGGTTGCAATTATTCCTTTTATACGATGGAAAAACTGTTGTATTTTTATTGTATTTTATGCTTCTGGCGTTGACTTCTAAGTCCCTAGCTATTCGATCTGGCGGAGCAACGCCCTAGAGCGAAACCTAGGTTGCCCGGAATGTAGAAATGACCTGTACTTTCACACTGGTTGCAGTTATTCCTGTTATACGCTGGAAAAACTGTTGCATTTTTATTGTATTTTATGCTTCTGGCGTTGACTTCTAAGTCCCTAGCTATTCGATCTGGTGGAGCAACGCCCTAGAGCGAAACCTGGGTTGCCCGGAACGTAGAAATGACCAGTACTTTCACACTGGTTGCAGTTATTCCTGTTATACGCTGGAAAAACTGTTGCATTTTTATTGTATTTTATGCTCCTGGCGTTGTATTCAAAGTCCCTAACTATTCGATCTGGTAGACCAACACCCCTGAGCGACGCCTAGGTCGCCCGGACCTATGACCATCACTTTCACTCTGGTTGCAATTATTCCTGTTATACGATGGAAAAGCTGTTGTACTTTTATTGTATTTTATGCTTCTGGCGTTGACTTCTAAGGCCGTAGCTATTCGATGTAGTGGAGCAACGCCCAAGAGTGAAACCTAGGTTGCCCGGAACGTAGAAATGACCATTACTTTCACACTGGTCGCAATTATTCCTTTTATACGATGGAAAAACTGTTGTATTTTTATTGTATTTTATGCTTCTGGCGTTGACTTCTAAGTCCCTAGCTATTCGATCTGGTGGAGCAACGCCCTATAGCGAAACCTAGGTTGCCCGGAACGTTGAAATGACCTGTACTTTCACACTGGTTGCAATTATTCCTGTTATACGATGAAAAAACTGTTGCATTTTTATTGTATTTTATGCTTCTGGCGTTAAATTCTATGTACCGAACTATGCGATCTGGAGGAGCAACGCCCTACAGTTAAACCTATGCTGCCCGGAACGTAGAAATGACCTTTACTTTCACACTGTTTGCAAATATACATCATATACGATGGAAAAGCTGTTGTATTTATATTGTATTTTATGCTTCGGGCGTTGACTTCTTAGGCCCTAACTATTCGATCTGGTGGAGCAACGCTCTTGAGTGAAGCCTAGGTTGCTCGGAACGTAGAAATGCCCATTACTTTCACCCTGGTTGTAATTATACCTGTTATACGATGGAATAACTGTTGTATTAATTTTGTATTTTATGCTTCGGGCTATGACTTCTAAGGCCCTAGCTATTCGATTTGGTGGAGCAACGACCTAGAGTGAAGCCTAGGCTGCCCGTAACGTAGAAATGACCATATCTTTCACACTGGTTGCAATTATTCGTTTTATACGATGGAGAAACTGTTGTATTAATTTTGTATTTTATGCTTCGTGCGTTGACTGCTAAGGCCCTAACTATTCGATCTGGTGGACCATCGCCCTAGAGTGAAGACTAGGTTGCCCGGAACGTAGAAATGACCATAACTTCCACACTGGTTGCAATTATTCCTGTTATACGATGGAAAAACTGTTGCATTTTTATTGTATTTTATGCTTCTGGTGTTGTATTCATAGTCCCTAACTATTCGATCTGGTGGAGCAACGCCCTGGAGTTAAGCCTGGGTTGCCCGGAACGTAGAAATGACCATAACTTTCACACTGGTTGCAATTATTCATTTTATACGATGGAAAAGCTGTTGTATTTATATTGTATTTTATGCTTCTGGAATTGACTTCTATGGCCGTAGCTATTCGATGTGGTGGAGCAACGCCCAAGAGTGAAACCTAGGTTGCCCGGAACGTAGAAATGACCATTACTTTCACACTGGTTGCAATTATTCCTTTTATACGATGGAAAAACTGTTGCATTTTTATTGCATTTTATGCTTCTGGCGTTGACTTCTAAGTCCCTAGCTATTCGATCTGTTGGAGCAACGCCCTAGAGCGAAACCTAGGTTGCCCGGAATATAGAAATGACCTGTACTTTCACACTGGTTGCAATTATTCCTTTTATACGATGGAAAAACTGTTGTATTTTTATTGTATTTTATGCTTCTGGCGTTGACTTCTAAGTCCCTAGCTATTCGATCTGGCGGAGCAACGCCCTAGAGCGAAACCTAGGTTGCCCGGAATGTAGAAATGACCTGTACTTTCACACTGGTTGCAGTTATTCCTGTTATACGCTGGAAAAACTGTTGCATTTTTATTGTATTTTATGCTTCTGGCGTTGACTTCTAAGTCCCTAGCTATTCGATCTGGTGGAGCAACGCCCTAGAGCGAAACCTGGGTTGCCCGGAACGTAGAAATGACCAGTACTTTCACACTGGTTGCAGTTATTCCTGTTATACGCTGGAAAAACTGTTGCATTTTTATTGTATTTTATGCTCCTGGCGTTGTATTCAAAGTCCCTAACTATTCGATCTGGTAGACCAACACCCCTGAGCGACGCCTAGGTCGCCCGGACCTATGACCATCACTTTCACTCTGGTTGCAATTATTCCTGTTATACGATGGAAAAGCTGTTGTACTTTTATTGTATTTTATGCTTCTGGCGTTGACTTCTAAGGCCGTAGCTATTCGATGTAGTGGAGCAACGCCCAAGAGTGAAACCTAGGTTGCCCGGAACGTAGAAATGACCATTACTTTCACACTGGTCGCAATTATTCCTTTTATACGATGGAAAAACTGTTGTATTTTTATTGTATTTTATGCTTCTGGCGTTGACTTCTAAGTCCCTAGCTATTCGATCTGGTGGAGCAACGCCCTATAGCGAAACCTAGGTTGCCCGGAACGTTGAAATGACCTGTACTTTCACACTGGTTGCAATTATTCCTATTATACGATGAAAAAACTGTTGCATTTTTATTGTATTTTATGCTTCTGGCGTTAAATTCTATGTACCGAACTATGCGATCTGGAGGAGCAACGCCCTACAGTTAAACCTATGCTGCCCGGAACGTAGAAATGACCTTTACTTTCACACTGTTTGCAAATATACATCATATACGATGGAAAAGCTGTTGTATTTATATTGTATTTTATGCTTCGGGCGTTGACTTCTTAGGCCCTAACTATTCGATCTGGTGGAGCAACGCTCTTGAGTGAAGCCTAGGTTGCTCGGAACGTAGAAATGCCCATTACTTTCACCCTGGTTGTAATTATACCTGTTATACGATGGAATAACTGTTGTATTAATTTTGTATTTTATGCTTCGGGCTATGACTTCTAAGGCCCTAGCTATTCGATTTGGTGGAGCAACGACCTAGAGTGAAGCCTAGGCTGCCCGTAACGTAGAAATGACCATATCTTTCACACTGGTTGCAATTATTCGTTTTATACGATGGAGAAACTGTTGTATTAATTTTGTATTTTATGCTTCGTGCGTTGACTGCTAAGGCCCTAACTATTCGATCTGGTGGACCATCGCCCTAGAGTGAAGACTAGGTTGCCCGGAACGTAGAAATGACCATAACTTCCACACTGGTTGCAATTATTCCTGTTATACGATGGAAAAACTGTTGCATTTTTATTGTATTTTATGCTTCTGGTGTTGTATTCATAGTCCCTAACTATTCGATCTGGTGGAGCAACGCCCTGGAGTTAAGCCTAGGTTGCCCGGAACGTAGAAATGACCATAACTTTCACACTGGTTGCAATTATTCCTTTTATACGATGGAAAAACTGTTGTATTTTTATTGTGTTTTATGCTTCTGGCGTTGACTTCTAAGTCGCTAGCTATTCGATCTGGTGGAGCAACGCCCTACAGCGAAACCTAGGTTGCCCGGAACGTAGAAATGACCTGTACTTTCACACTGGTTGTAATTATTCCTGTTATGCGATGGAAAAACTGTTGCATTTTTATTGTATTTTATGCTTCTGGCGTTAAATTTTAAGTCCCTAGCTATGCGATCTGGTGGAGCAACGCCCTACAGTTAAGCCTAGGTTGCCCGGAACCTAGAAATGACGTTTACTTTCACACTGTTTGCAAATATACATTATATACCATGGAAAAGCTGTTGTATTCATATTGTATTTTATGCTTCTGACGTTGACTTCCCAGGCCCTAACTATTCGATCTGGTGGAACAACGCCCTAGAGTGAAGCCTGGGTTGCCCGGAACGTAGAAATGACCATAACTTTCACACTGGTTGCAATTATTTGTTTCATACAATGGAAAAACTGTTCTATTTATTTTGTATTTTACGCTTCGCGCGTTGACTTCTAAGGCCCTAACTATTCGATCTGGTGGAGCATCGCTCTTGAGTGAAGCCTAGGTTGCCCGAAACGTAGAAATGACCATTACTTTCACACTGGTTGCAATTATTCTTTTTATACGATGGAAAGACTGTTGTATTTTTATTGTATTTTATGCGTCTGGAGTTGTTTTCTAAGGCCCTAACTACTCGACCTGGTGGAGCAACGCCCTAGAGTGAAGCCTAGGTTGCTCGGAACGTAGAAATGCCCATTACTTTCACCCTGGTTGTAATTACACCTGTTATACGATGGAATAACTGTTGTATTAATTTTGTATTTTATGCTTCGGGCTATGACTTCTAAGGCCCTAGCTATTCGATTTGGTGGAGCAACGACCTAGAGTGAAGCCTAGGTTGCCCGTAACGTAGAAAAGACCATATCTTTCACACTGGTTGCAATTATTCGTTTTATACGATGGAGAAACTGTTGTATTAATTTTGTATTTTATGCTTCGTGCGTTGACTTCTAAGGCCCTAACTATTCGATCTGGTGGACCATCGCCCTAGAGTGAAGACTAGGTTGCCCGGAACGTAGAAATGACCATAACTTTCACACTGGTTGCAATTATTCCTGTTATACGATGGAAAAACTGTTGCATTTTTATTGTATTTTATGCTTGTGGTGTTGTATTCATAGTCCCTAACTATTCGATCTGGTGGAGCAACGCCCTGGAGTTAAGCCTAGGTTGCCCGGAACGTAGAAATGACCATAACTTTCACACTGGTTGCAATTATTCCTTTTATACGATGGAAAAACTGTTGTATTTTTATTGTGTTTTATGCTTCTGCCGCTGACTTCTAAGGCCCTAACTATTCGATCTGGTGGAGGAACACCCTAGAGTGAAGCCTAGGTTGCCCGGAACGTAGAAATGACCTGTACTTTCACACTGGTTGCAATTATTCCTGTTATACGATGGAAAAACTGTTGCATTTTTATTGTATTTTATGCTTCAGGCGTTAAATTCTAAGTACCGACCTATGCGATATGGAGGAGCAACGCCCTACAGTTAAGCCTATGTTGCCCGGAACGTAGAAATGACCTTTACTTTCACACTGTTTGCAAATATACATCATATACGATGGAAAAGCTGTAGTATTTGTATTGTATTTTATGCTTCTGGCGTTGACTTCTTAGGCCCTAACTATTCGATCTGGTGGAGCACCGCCCTAGAGTGAAGCCTAGGTTGCCCGGAACGTAGAAATGACCAGTTCTTTCACACTGGTTGCAGTTATTCCTCTTATACGGTGGAAAAACTGTCGCATTTTTATTGTATTTTATGCTTCTGGCGTTGACTTGTAAATCCCTAGCTATTCGATCTGGTGGAGCAAGGCCCTAGAGCGAAACCTAGGTTGCCCGGAATATAGAAATGACCTGTACTTTCACACTGGTTGCAATTATTCCTTTTATACGATGGAAAAACTGTTGTATTTTTATTGTATTTTATGCTTCTGGCGTTGACTTCTAAGTCCCTAGCTATTCGATCTGGCGGAGCAACGCCCTAGAGCGAAACCTAGGTTGCCCGGAATGTAGAAATGACCTGTACTTTCACACTGGTTGCAGTTATTCCTGTTATACGCTGGAAAAACTGTTGCATTTTTATTGTATTTTATGCTTCTGGCGTTGACTTCTAAGTCCCTAGCTATTCGATCTGGTGGAGCAACGCCCTAGAGCGAAACCTGGGTTGCCCGGAACGTAGAAATGACCAGTACTTTCACACTGGTTGCAGTTATTCCTGTTATACGCTGGAAAAACTGTTGCATTTTTATTGTATTTTATGCTCCTGGCGTTGTATTCAAAGTCCCTAACTATTCGATCTGGTAGACCAACACCCCTGAGCGACGCCTAGGTCGCCCGGACCTATGACCATCACTTTCACTCTGGTTGCAATTATTCCTGTTATACGATGGAAAAGCTGTTGTACTTTTATTGTA
Source organism: Calliopsis andreniformis (assembly GCF_051401765.1). Lineage (NCBI taxonomy): Eukaryota > Metazoa > Arthropoda > Insecta > Hymenoptera > Andrenidae > Calliopsis > Calliopsis andreniformis. Next base: position 24,632,232 of record NW_027480422.1, read on the forward strand.
TTTTATGCTTCTGGCGTTGACTTCTAAGGCCGTAGCTATTCGATGTAGTGGAGCAACGCCCAAGAGTGAAACCTAGGTTGCCCGGAACGTAGAAATGACCATTACTTTCACACTGGTCGCAATTATTCCTTTTATACGATGGAAAAACTGTTGTATTTTTATTGTATTTTATGCTTCTGGCGTTGACTTCTAAGTCCCTAGCTATTCGATCTGGTGGAGCAACGCCCTATAGCGAAACCTAGGTTGCCCGGAACGTTGAAATGACCTGTACTTTCACACTGGTTGCAATTATTCCTGTTATACGATGAAAAAACTGTTGCATTTTTATTGTATTTTATGCTTCTGGCGTTAAATTCTATGTACCGAACTATGCGATCTGGAGGAGCAACGCCCTACAGTTAAACCTATGCTGCCCGGAACGTAGAAATGACCTTTACTTTCACACTGTTTGCAAATATACATCATATACGATGGAAAAGCTGTTGTATTTATATTGTATTTTATGCTTCGGGCGTTGACTTCTTAGGCCCTAACTATTCGATCTGGTGGAGCAACGCTCTTGAGTGAAGCCTAGGTTGCTCGGAACGTAGAAATGCCCATTACTTTCACCCTGGTTGTAATTATACCTGTTATACGATGGAATAACTGTTGTATTAATTTTGTATTTTATGCTTCGGGCTATGACTTCTAAGGCCCTAGCTATTCGATTTGGTGGAGCAACGACCTAGAGTGAAGCCTAGGCTGCCCGTAACGTAGAAATGACCATATCTTTCACACTGGTTGCAATTATTCGTTTTATACGATGGAGAAACTGTTGTATTAATTTTGTATTTTATGCTTCGTGCGTTGACTGCTAAGGCCCTAACTATTCGATCTGGTGGACCATCGCCCTAGAGTGAAGACTAGGTTGCCCGGAACGTAGAAATGACCATAACTTCCACACTGGTTGCAATTATTCCTGTTATACGATGGAAAAACTGTTGCATTTTTATTGTATTTTATGCTTCTGGTGTTGTATTCATAGTCCCTAACTATTCGATCTGGTGGAGCAACGCCCTGGAGTTAAGCCTAGGTTGCCCGGAACGTAGAAATGACCATAACTTTCACACTGGTTGCAATTATTCCTTTTATACGATGGAAAAACTGTTGTATTTTTATTGTGTTTTATGCTTCTGGCGTTGACTTCTAAGTCGCTAGCTATTCGATCTGGTGGAGCAACGCCCTACAGCGAAACCTAGGTTGCCCGGAACGTAGAAATGACCTGTACTTTCACACTGGTTGTAATTATTCCTGTTATGCGATGGAAAAACTGTTGCATTTTTATTGTATTTTATGCTTCTGGCGTTAAATTTTAAGTCCCTAGCTATGCGATCTGGTGGAGCAACGCCCTACAGTTAAGCCTAGGTTGCCCGGAACCTAGAAATGACGTTTACTTTCACACTGTTTGCAAATATACATTATATACCATGGAAAAGCTGTTGTATTCATATTGTATTTTATGCTTCTGACGTTGACTTCCCAGGCCCTAACTATTCGATCTGGTGGAACAACGCCCTAGAGTGAAGCCTGGGTTGCCCGGAACGTAGAAATGACCATAACTTTCACACTGGTTGCAATTATTCATTTTATACGATGGAAAAGCTGTTGTATTTATATTGTATTTTATGCTTCTGGAATTGACTTCTATGGCCGTAGCTATTCGATGTGGTGGAGCAACGCCCAAGAGTGAAACCTAGGTTGCCCGGAACGTAGAAATGACCATTACTTTCACACTGGTTGCAATTATTCCTTTTATACGATGGAAAAACTGTTGCATTTTTATTGCATTTTATGCTTCTGGCGTTGACTTCTAAGTCCCTAGCTATTCGATCTGTTGGAGCAACGCCCTAGAGCGAAACCTAGGTTGCCCGGAATATAGAAATGACCTGTACTTTCACACTGGTTGCAATTATTCCTTTTATACGATGGAAAAACTGTTGTATTTTTATTGTATTTTATGCTTCTGGCGTTGACTTCTAAGTCCCTAGCTATTCGATCTGGCGGAGCAACGCCCTAGAGCGAAACCTAGGTTGCCCGGAATGTAGAAATGACCTGTACTTTCACACTGGTTGCAGTTATTCCTGTTATACGCTGGAAAAACTGTTGCATTTTTATTGTATTTTATGCTTCTGGCGTTGACTTCTAAGTCCCTAGCTATTCGATCTGGTGGAGCAACGCCCTAGAGCGAAACCTGGGTTGCCCGGAACGTAGAAATGACCAGTACTTTCACACTGGTTGCAGTTATTCCTGTTATACGCTGGAAAAACTGTTGCATTTTTATTGTATTTTATGCTCCTGGCGTTGTATTCAAAGTCCCTAACTATTCGATCTGGTAGACCAACACCCCTGAGCGACGCCTAGGTCGCCCGGACCTATGACCATCACTTTCACTCTGGTTGCAATTATTCCTGTTATACGATGGAAAAGCTGTTGTACTTTTATTGTATTTTATGCTTCTGGCGTTGACTTCTAAGGCCGTAGCTATTCGATGTAGTGGAGCAACGCCCAAGAGTGAAACCTAGGTTGCCCGGAACGTAGAAATGACCATTACTTTCACACTGGTCGCAATTATTCCTTTTATACGATGGAAAAACTGTTGTATTTTTATTGTATTTTATGCTTCTGGCGTTGACTTCTAAGTCCCTAGCTATTCGATCTGGTGGAGCAACGCCCTATAGCGAAACCTAGGTTGCCCGGAACGTTGAAATGACCTGTACTTTCACACTGGTTGCAATTATTCCTGTTATACGATGAAAAAACTGTTGCATTTTTATTGTATTTTATGCTTCTGGCGTTAAATTCTATGTACCGAACTATGCGATCTGGAGGAGCAACGCCCTACAGTTAAACCTATGCTGCCCGGAACGTAGAAATGACCTTTACTTTCACACTGTTTGCAAATATACATCATATACGATGGAAAAGCTGTTGTATTTATATTGTATTTTATGCTTCGGGCGTTGACTTCTTAGGCCCTAACTATTCGATCTGGTGGAGCAACGCTCTTGAGTGAAGCCTAGGTTGCTCGGAACGTAGAAATGCCCATTACTTTCACCCTGGTTGTAATTATACCTGTTATACGATGGAATAACTGTTGTATTAATTTTGTATTTTATGCTTCGGGCTATGACTTCTAAGGCCCTAGCTATTCGATTTGGTGGAGCAACGACCTAGAGTGAAGCCTAGGCTGCCCGTAACGTAGAAATGACCATATCTTTCACACTGGTTGCAATTATTCGTTTTATACGATGGAGAAACTGTTGTATTAATTTTGTATTTTATGCTTCGTGCGTTGACTGCTAAGGCCCTAACTATTCGATCTGGTGGACCATCGCCCTAGAGTGAAGACTAGGTTGCCCGGAACGTAGAAATGACCATAACTTCCACACTGGTTGCAATTATTCCTGTTATACGATGGAAAAACTGTTGCATTTTTATTGTATTTTATGCTTCTGGTGTTGTATTCATAGTCCCTAACTATTCGATCTGGTGGAGCAACGCCCTGGAGTTAAGCCTGGGTTGCCCGGAACGTAGAAATGACCATAACTTTCACACTGGTTGCAATTATTCATTTTATACGATGGAAAAGCTGTTGTATTTATATTGTATTTTATGCTTCTGGAATTGACTTCTATGGCCGTAGCTATTCGATGTGGTGGAGCAACGCCCAAGAGTGAAACCTAGGTTGCCCGGAACGTAGAAATGACCATTACTTTCACACTGGTTGCAATTATTCCTTTTATACGATGGAAAAACTGTTGCATTTTTATTGCATTTTATGCTTCTGGCGTTGACTTCTAAGTCCCTAGCTATTCGATCTGTTGGAGCAACGCCCTAGAGCGAAACCTAGGTTGCCCGGAATATAGAAATGACCTGTACTTTCACACTGGTTGCAATTATTCCTTTTATACGATGGAAAAACTGTTGTATTTTTATTGTATTTTATGCTTCTGGCGTTGACTTCTAAGTCCCTAGCTATTCGATCTGGCGGAGCAACGCCCTAGAGCGAAACCTAGGTTGCCCGGAATGTAGAAATGACCTGTACTTTCACACTGGTTGCAGTTATTCCTGTTATACGCTGGAAAAACTGTTGCATTTTTATTGTATTTTATGCTTCTGGCGTTGACTTCTAAGTCCCTAGCTATTCGATCTGGTGGAGCAACGCCCTAGAGCGAAACCTGGGTTGCCCGGAACGTAGAAATGACCAGTACTTTCACACTGGTTGCAGTTATTCCTGTTATACGCTGGAAAAACTGTTGCATTTTTATTGTATTTTATGCTCCTGGCGTTGTATTCAAAGTCCCTAACTATTCGATCTGGTAGACCAACACCCCTGAGCGACGCCTAGGTCGCCCGGACCTATGACCATCACTTTCACTCTGGTTGCAATTATTCCTGTTATACGATGGAAAAGCTGTTGTACTTTTATTGTATTTTATGCTTCTGGCGTTGACTTCTAAGGCCGTAGCTATTCGATGTAGTGGAGCAACGCCCAAGAGTGAAACCTAGGTTGCCCGGAACGTAGAAATGACCATTACTTTCACACTGGTCGCAATTATTCCTTTTATACGATGGAAAAACTGTTGTATTTTTATTGTATTTTATGCTTCTGGCGTTGACTTCTAAGTCCCTAGCTATTCGATCTGGTGGAGCAACGCCCTATAGCGAAACCTAGGTTGCCCGGAACGTTGAAATGACCTGTACTTTCACACTGGTTGCAATTATTCCTGTTATACGATGAAAAAACTGTTGCATTTTTATTGTATTTTATGCTTCTGGCGTTAAATTCTATGTACCGAACTATGCGATCTGGAGGAGCAACGCCCTACAGTTAAACCTATGCTGCCCGGAACGTAGAAATGACCTTTACTTTCACACTGTTTGCAAATATACATCATATACGATGGAAAAGCTGTTGTATTTATATTGTATTTTATGCTTCGGGCGTTGACTTCTTAGGCCCTAACTATTCGATCTGGTGGAGCAACGCTCTTGAGTGAAGCCTAGGTTGCTCGGAACGTAGAAATGCCCATTACTTTCACCCTGGTTGTAATTATACCTGTTATACGATGGAATAACTGTTGTATTAATTTTGTATTTTATGCTTCGGGCTATGACTTCTAAGGCCCTAGCTATTCGATTTGGTGGAGCAACGACCTAGAGTGAAGCCTAGGCTGCCCGTAACGTAGAAATGACCATATCTTTCACACTGGTTGCAATTATTCGTTTTATACGATGGAGAAACTGTTGTATTAATTTTGTATTTTATGCTTCGTGCGTTGACTGCTAAGGCCCTAACTATTCGATCTGGTGGACCATCGCCCTAGAGTGAAGACTAGGTTGCCCGGAACGTAGAAATGACCATAACTTCCACACTGGTTGCAATTATTCCTGTTATACGATGGAAAAACTGTTGCATTTTTATTGTATTTTATGCTTCTGGTGTTGTATTCATAGTCCCTAACTATTCGATCTGGTGGAGCAACGCCCTGGAGTTAAGCCTAGGTTGCCCGGAACGTAGAAATGACCATAACTTTCACACTGGTTGCAATTATTCCTTTTATACGATGGAAAAACTGTTGTATTTTTATTGTGTTTTATGCTTCTGGCGTTGACTTCTAAGTCGCTAGCTATTCGATCTGGTGGAGCAACGCCCTACAGCGAAACCTAGGTTGCCCGGAACGTAGAAATGACCTGTACTTTCACACTGGTTGTAATTATTCCTGTTATGCGATGGAAAAACTGTTGCATTTTTATTGTATTTTATGCTTCTGGCGTTAAATTTTAAGTCCCTAGCTATGCGATCTGGTGGAGCAACGCCCTACAGTTAAGCCTAGGTTGCCCGGAACCTAGAAATGACGTTTACTTTCACACTGTTTGCAAATATACATTATATACCATGGAAAAGCTGTTGTATTCATATTGTATTTTATGCTTCTGACGTTGACTTCCCAGGCCCTAACTATTCGATCTGGTGGAACAACGCCCTAGAGTGAAGCCTGGGTTGCCCGGAACGTAGAAATGACCATAACTTTCACACTGGTTGCAATTATTTGTTTCATACAATGGAAAAACTGTTCTATTTATTTTGTATTTTACGCTTCGCGCGTTGACTTCTAAGGCCCTAACTATTCGATCTGGTGGAGCATCGCTCTTGAGTGAAGCCTAGGTTGCCCGAAACGTAGAAATGACCATTACTTTCACACTGGTTGCAATTATTCTTTTTATACGATGGAAAGACTGTTGTATTTTTATTGTATTTTATGCGTCTGGAGTTGTTTTCTAAGGCCCTAACTACTCGACCTGGTGGAGCAACGCCCTAGAGTGAAGCCTAGGTTGCTCGGAACGTAGAAATGCCCATTACTTTCACCCTGGTTGTAATTACACCTGTTATACGATGGAATAACTGTTGTATTAATTTTGTATTTTATGCTTCGGGCTATGACTTCTAAGGCCCTAGCTATTCGATTTGGTGGAGCAACGACCTAGAGTGAAGCCTAGGTTGCCCGTAACGTAGAAAAGACCATATCTTTCACACTGGTTGCAATTATTCGTTTTATACGATGGAGAAACTGTTGTATTAATTTTGTATTTTATGCTTCGTGCGTTGACTTCTAAGGCCCTAACTATTCGATCTGGTGGACCATCGCCCTAGAGTGAAGACTAGGTTGCCCGGAACGTAGAAATGACCATAACTTTCACACTGGTTGCAATTATTCCTGTTATACGATGGAAAAACTGTTGCATTTTTATTGTATTTTATGCTTGTGGTGTTGTATTCATAGTCCCTAACTATTCGATCTGGTGGAGCAACGCCCTGGAGTTAAGCCTAGGTTGCCCGGAACGTAGAAATGACCATAACTTTCACACTGGTTGCAATTATTCCTTTTATACGATGGAAAAACTGTTGTATTTTTATTGTGTTTTATGCTTCTGCCGCTGACTTCTAAGGCCCTAACTATTCGATCTGGTGGAGGAACACCCTAGAGTGAAGCCTAGGTTGCCCGGAACGTAGAAATGACCTGTACTTTCACACTGGTTGCAATTATTCCTGTTATACGATGGAAAAACTGTTGCATTTTTATTGTATTTTATGCTTCAGGCGTTAAATTCTAAGTACCGACCTATGCGATATGGAGGAGCAACGCCCTACAGTTAAGCCTATGTTGCCCGGAACGTAGAAATGACCTTTACTTTCACACTGTTTGCAAATATACATCATATACGATGGAAAAGCTGTAGTATTTGTATTGTATTTTATGCTTCTGGCGTTGACTTCTTAGGCCCTAACTATTCGATCTGGTGGAGCACCGCCCTAGAGTGAAGCCTAGGTTGCCCGGAACGTAGAAATGACCAGTTCTTTCACACTGGTTGCAGTTATTCCTCTTATACGGTGGAAAAACTGTCGCATTTTTATTGTATTTTATGCTTCTGGCGTTGACTTGTAAATCCCTAGCTATTCGATCTGGTGGAGCAAGGCCCTAGAGCGAAGCCTAGGTTACCAGGAACATAGAAATGACCAGTACTTTCACGCGGGTTGCAGCCTTCCTGTTATACGATGGAAAAACCGTTGCATTTTTATTGTATTTTTTGCTTCTGGTGTTGTATTCAAAGTACCTGGCTCTTCGATCTGGTGGAGCAACGCCCTACAGTTAAGCCTAGGTTGTCCGGAACGTAGAAATGACCTTTACCTTCACACTGTTTGCGAATATACATTATATACGATGGAAAAGCTGTAGTATTTGTATTGTATTTTATGCTTCTGGCATTGACTTCTTAGGCCCTAACTATTCGATCTGGTGGAGCACCGCCCTGTAGTGAAGCCTAGGTTGCCCGGAACGTGGAATAGACTATTACCTTCACACTGGTTGCAATTATTCCTGTTATACGATGGAAAAACTGTTGCATCTTTACTGTATTTTATGCTTCTGGCGTTAAATTCTATGTCCCTAGCTATGAGATCTGTTGGAGCAACGCCCTACAGTTAAGCCTAGGTTGCCCTGAACGTAGACATGACCTTTATTTCACACTGTTTGCAATTATTCCTTTTATACGATATAAAAACTGTTGTATTTTTATTGTATTTTATGCTTCTGGCGTTGGCTTCTGAGGCCCTAACTATTCGATCTGGTGGAGCAACGCCCTAGAGCGAAACCTAGGTTGCCCGGAACGTAGAAATGACCATAACTTTCACACTGGTTGCAATTATTCCTGTTATACGATGGAAAAACTATTGTATTTAGTTTGTATTTTATGCTTCTGGCGTTGACTTCTTAGGCCCTAACTATTCGATCTGGTGGACCAACGCCCCAGAGCGAAGCCTAGGTCGGCCGGACCTATGACCATCACTTTCACTCTGGTTGCAATTATTCCTGTTATACGATGGAAAAACTGTTGCATTTTTGTTGTATTTCATGCTTCTGGCGTTGTATTCAAAGTCCCTAACTATTCGATCTGGTAGAGCAACGCCCTGGAGTTAAGCCTAGGTTGCCCGGAACGTAGAAATGACCATAACTTTCACACTGTTCGCAATCATTCATTTTATACGATGGAAAAGCTGTTGTATTTATATTGTATTTTATGCTTCTGGAATTGACTTCTATGGCCGTAGCTATTCGATGTGGTGGAGCAACGCCCAAGAGTGAAACCTAGGTTGCCCGGAACGTAGAAATGACCATTACTTTCACACTGGTTGCAATTATTCCTTTTATACGATGGAAAAACTGTTGCATTTTTATTGTATTTTATGCTTCTGGCGTTGACTTCTAAGTCCCTAGCTATTCGATCTGTTGGAGCAACGCCCAAGAGCGAAACCTAGGTTGCCCGGAATACAGAAATGACCTGTACTTTCACACTGGTTGCAATTATTCCTTTTATACGATGGAAAAACTGTTGTATTTTTATTGTATTTTATGCTTCTGGCGTTGACTTCTAAGTCCCTAGCTATTCGATCTGGTGGAGCAACGCCCTAGAGCGAAACCTAGGTTGCCCGGAATGTAGAAATGACCAGTACTTTCACACTGGTTGCAGTTATTCCTGTTATACGCTGGAAAAACTGTTGCATTTTTATTGTATTTTATGCTCCTGGCGTTGTATTCAAAGTCCCTAACTATTCGATCTGGTAGACCAACACCCCTGAGCGACGCCTAGGTCGCCCGGACCTATGACCATCACTTTCACTCTGGTTGCAATTATTCCTGTTATACGATGGAAAAGCTGTTGTATTTTTATTGTATTTTATGCTTCTGGCGTTGACTTCTAAGTCCCTAGCTATTCGATGTGGTGGAGCAACGCCCTAAAGCGAAACCTAGGTTGCCCGGAACGTTGAAATGACCTGTACTTTCACACTGGTTGCAAGTATTCCTGTTATACGATGGAAAAACTGTTGCATTTTTATTGTATTTTATGCTTCTGGCGTTAAATTCTATGTACCGAACTATGCGATCTGGAGGAGCAACGCCCTACAGTTAAGCCTATGCTGCCCGGAACGTAGAAATGACCTTTACTTTCACACTGTTTGCAAATATACATCATATACGATGGAGAAGCTGTTGTATTTATATTGTATTTTATGCTGCGGGCGTTGACTCCTTAGGCCCTAACTATTCGATCTGGTGGAGCACCGCCCTAGAGTCAAGCCTAGGTTGCCCGGAACGTAGAAATGACCAGTACTTTCACTCTGGTTGCAGTTGTTCCTGTTATACAATGGAGAAACTGTTGCATTTTTAATGTATTTTATGCTTCTGCCGTTGTACTCAAAGTCCCTAACTATTCGATCTGGTGGAGCAACGCCCTGGAGTTAAGCCTAGGTTGCCCGGAACGTAGAAATGACCATAACTTTCACACTGGTTGCAATTATTCCTTTTATACGATGGAAAAACTGTTGTATTTTTATTGTGTTTTATGCTTCTGGCGTTGACTTCTAAGTCGCTAGCTATTCGATCTGGTGGAGCAACGCCCTACAGCGAAACCTAGGTTGCCCGGAACGTAAAAATTACCTGTACTTTCACACTGGTTGCAATTATTCCTGTTATGCGATGGAAAAACTGTTGCATTTTTATTGTATTTTATGCTTATGGCGTTAAATTTTGAGTGCCTAGCTATGCGATCTGGTGGAGCAACGCTCTTGAGTGAAGCCTAGATTGCCCGAAACGTAGAAATGACCATTACTTTGACACTGGTTGCATTTATTCTTTTTATACGATGGAAAAGCTGTTTTTTTTTTATTGTATTTTATGCGTCTGGAGTTGTTTTCTAAGGCCCTAACTACTCGACCTGGTGGAGCTACGCCCTAGAGTGAAGCCTAGATTGCTCGGAACGTAGAAATGCCCATTACTTTCACCCTGGTTGTAATTACACCTGTTATACGATGGAATAACTGTTGTATTAATTTTGTATTTTATGCTTCGGGCTATGACTTCTACGGCCCTAGTTATTCGATTTGGTGGAGCAACGACCTAGAGTGAAGCCTAGGTTGCCCGTAATGTAGAAATGACCATATCTTTCACACTCGTTGCAATTATTCGTTTTCTACGATGGAAAAACTGTTGCATTTTTATTGTATTTTATGCTTCTGGCGTTAAATTCTATGTACCGAACTATGCGATCTGGAGGAGCAACGCCCTACAGTTAAGCCTATGTTGCCCGGAACGTAGAAATGACCTTTACTTTCACACTGTTTGCAAATATACATCATATACGATGGAAAAGCTGTTGTATTTATATTGTATTTTATGCTTCTGGCGTTGACTTCTTAGGCCCTAACTATTCGATCTGGTGGAGTACCGCCCTAGAGTGAAGCCTAGGTTGCCCGGAACGTAGAAATCACCAGTACTTTCACTCTGGTTGCAGTTATTCCTGTTACACAATGGAGAAACTGTTGCATTTTTAATGTATTTTATGCTTCTGCCGTTGTACTCAAAGTCCCTAACTATTCGATCTAGCGGAGCAACGCCCTGGAGTTAGGCCTAGGTTGCCCGGAAGGTAGAAATGACCATAACTTTCACACTGTTTGCAATCATTCATTTTATACGTTGGAAATGCTGTTGTATCTATATTGTATTTTATGCTTCTGGAGTTGACTCCTAAGGCCGTAGCTATTCGATGTGGTGGAGCAACGCCCTAGAGTGAAACCTAGGTTGCCCGGAACGTAGAAATGACCATTACTTTCACACTGGTTGCAATTATTCCTGTTATACGATGGAAAAACTGTTGCATTTTTATTGTATTTTATGCTTGTGGGGTTGACTTCTAAGTCCCTAGCTATTCGATCTGGTGGAGCAAGGCCCTAGAGCGAAGCCTAGGTTGCCCGGAACGTAGAAATGACCTGTACTTTCACACTGGTTGCAATTATTCCTGTTATACTATAGAAAAACTGTTGCATTTTTATTGTATTTTATGCTTCTGACGTTAAATTTTAAGTCCCTAGGTATGCGATCTGGTGGAGCAACGCCCTACAGTTAAGCCTAGAATGCCCGGAACCTAGAAATGACCTTTACTTTCACACTGTTTGCAAATATACATTATATACGATGGAAAAGCTGTTGTATTTATATTGTATTTTATGCTTCTGGCGTTGTCTTCTTAGGCCCTAACTATTCGATCTGGTGTAGCAATGCTCTAGAGTAAAGCCTAGGTTGCCCGGAACGTAGAAATGACCATTACCTTCACACTGCTTGCAATTATACATTTTATACGATGGAAACACTGTTATAATTATGTTGCATTTTCTTCTCCTGGCGTTGAATTCTAAGTCCCTAGCTGTTCGATCTGGTGGAGCAACGCCCTAGAGTGAAGCCTAGGTTACCAGGAACATAGAAATGACCAGTACTTTCACACTGGTTTCAGCTTTCCTGTTATACGATGGAAAAACTGTTGCATTTTTATTGTATTTTGTGCTTCTGGTGTTGTATTCAAAGTCCCTAACCATTCGATCTGGTGGAGCAAGGCCCTGGAGTTAAGCCTAGGTTGCCCGGAACGTAGAAGTGACCATAACTTTCACACTGGTTGCAATTATTCCTTCTATACGATGGAAAAACTGTTGTATTTTTATTGTGTTTTATGCTTCTGGCGTTGACTTCTTAGTCGCTAGCTATTCGATCTGGTGGAGCAACGCCCTACAGCGAAACCTAGGCTGCCCGGAACGTAGAAATGACCTGTACTTTCACACATTTTGCAATTATTCCTGTTACACTATAGAAAAACTGTTGCATTTTTATTGTATTTTATGCTTCTGGCGTTGACTTCTAAGTCCCTAGCTATTCGATCTGGTGGAGCAACTCCCTACAGCGAAACCTAGGTTGCCCGTAACGTAGAAATGACCTGTACTTTCACACTGGCTACAATTATTCCTGTTATACGATGGAAAAACTGTTGCATTTTTATTATATTTTATGCTTGTGGGGTTGACTTCTAAGTCCCTAGCTATTCGATCTGGTGGAACAAGGCCCTAGAGCGAAGCCTAGGTTGCCCGGAACGTAGAAATGACCTGTACTTTCACACATTTTGCAATTATTCCTGTTATACTATAGAAAAACTGATGCATTTTTATTGTATTTTATGCTTCTGGCGTTAAATTTTAAGTCCCTAGCTATGCGATCTGGTGGAGCAACGCCCTACAGCTAAGCCTAGGTTGCCCGGAACCTAGAAATGACCTTTACTTTCACACTGTTTGCAAATATACATTATATACGATGGAAAAACTGTTCTATTTATTTTGTATTTTATGCTTCACGCGTTGACTTCTAAGGGCCTAGCTATTCGATCTGGTTGAGCAACGCCCTAGAGTGAAGCCTAGGTTGCCCGCAACGTAGAAATGACCGTTACTTTCACAATGTTTGCAATCATTCATTGTATACGATGGAAAAGCTCTTCTATTTATTTTGTATTTTATGCTTCACGCGTTGACTTCTAAGGGCCTTGCAATACGATCTGGTGGAGCAACGCCCTAGAGTGAAGCCTAGGTGGCCTGGAACGTAGAAATGACCGTTACTTTCACAATGTTTGCAATCATTCATTGTATACGATGGAAAAACTCTTGTATTTATATTGTATTTTATGCTTCTGGCGTTGACTTCTAAAGCCGTAGCTATTCGATGTTGTGGAGCAACGCCCTAGAGTGAAGCCTATGTTGCACGGAACGTAGAAATGACCATAATCTTCACACTGGTTGCAATTATTCGTTTTATGCAATGGAAAAACTGTTCTATTAATTTTGTATTTTATGCTTCTGGCGTTGAATTCTAAGTCCCTAACTATTCGATCTGGTGGAGCAACGCCCTAAAGATAGGGCAAGGTTGCCCGGAACGTAGAAATGACCATCACTTTCACACTGGTTGCAATTACTCATGCTATACGATGGAAAAACTTTTGCATTTTTATTGTATTTTCTGCTTATGGCATAGACTTCTATGGTCCTAGCTAGGCGATCTGATGGGGCAACATCCAAGAGTGAAGCCTATGTTGCCCGGGATGTAGAAATAACCATTACCTTCACGCTTGTTGCAATTATTCCTGTTATACGAAGGAAAAACTGCTGTATTTTTATTGTATTTTATGTTTCGGGCGTTGACTTCTAAGGCCCTAGCTATTCGATCTGTTGGAGCAATTCCTCAGAGTTGAGTCTAGGATTCCTGAATGTAGAAATGGCCATTACTTTCACACTGGTTGTAATTATTCCTGGTATACGATGGAACAACGGTTGTATATTTATTTTATTTTATGCTTCTGGCGTTGACTTCTTAGGCCCTATCCATTCGATCTGGTGGAGCAACGCCCTAAAGATAGGCCAAGGTTGTCCGGAACGTAGGAATGACCATCACTTTCACACTGGTTGCAATTACTGATGCTATACGATGGAAAAACTGTTGTAATTTTATTGTATTTTATGCTTCTGGCGTCCACTTCTTAGGCCCTAACTATTCGATTTGGTGGAGCAACGCCCTAGAGTCAAGCCCAGGTTGCCCGGAACGTAGAAATGACCTGTACTTTCACACTGGTTGCAATTATTCCTGTTATACGATGGAAAAACTGTTGCATTTTTATTGTATTTTATGCTTCAGGCGTTAAATTCTAAGTACCGACCTATGCGATATGGAGGAGCAACGCCCTACAGTTAAGCCTATGTTGCCCGGAACGTAGAAATGACCTTTACTTTCACACTGTTTGCAAATATACATCATATACGATGGAAAAGCTGTAGTATTTGTATTGTATTTTATGCTTCTGGCGTTGACTTCTTAGGCCCTAACTATTCGATCTGGTGGAGCACCGCCCTAGAGTGAAGCCTAGGTTGCCCGGAACGTAGAAATGACCATTACTTTCACACTGGTTGCAATTATTCTTTTTATACGATGGAAAGACTGTTGTATTTTTATTGTATTTTATGCGTCTGGAGTTGTTTTCTAAGGCCCTAACTACTCGACCTGGTGGAGCAACGCCCTAGAGTGAAGCCTAGGTTGCTCGGAACGTAGAAATGCCCATTACTTTCACCCTGGTTGTAATTACACCTGTTATACGATGGAATAACTGTTGTATTAATTTTGTATTTTATGCTTCGGGCTATGACTTCTAAGGCCCTAGCTATTCGATTTGGTGGAGCAACGACCTAGAGTGAAGCCTAGGTTGCCCGTAACGTAGAAAAGACCATATCTTTCACACTGGTTGCAATTATTCGTTTTATACGATGGAGAAACTGTTGTATTAATTTTGTATTTTATGCTTCGTGCGTTGACTTCTAAGGCCCTAACTATTCGATCTGGTGGACCATCGCCCTAGAGTGAAGACTAGGTTGCCCGGAACGTAGAAATGACCATAACTTTCACACTGGTTGCAATTATTCCTGTTATACGATGGAAAAACTGTTGCATTTTTATTGTATTTTATGCTTGTGGTGTTGTATTCATAGTCCCTAACTATTCGATCTGGTGGAGCAACGCCCTGGAGTTAAGCCTAGGTTGCCCGGAACGTAGAAATGACCATAACTTTCACACTGGTTGCAATTATTCCTTTTATACGATGGAAAAACTGTTGTATTTTTATTGTGTTTTATGCTTCTGCCGCTGACTTCTAAGGCCCTAACTATTCGATCTGGTGGAGGAACACCCTAGAGTGAAGCCTAGGTTGCCCGGAACGTAGAAATGACCTGTACTTTCACACTGGTTGCAATTATTCCTGTTATACGATGGAAAAACTGTTGCATTTTTATTGTATTTTATGCTTCAGGCGTTAAATTCTAAGTACCGACCTATGCGATATGGAGGAGCAACGCCCTACAGTTAAGCCTATGTTGCCCGGAACGTAGAAATGACCTTTACTTTCACACTGTTTGCAAATATACATCATATACGATGGAAAAGCTGTAGTATTTGTATTGTATTTTATGCTTCTGGCGTTGACTTCTTAGGCCCTAACTATTCGATCTGGTGGAGCACCGCCCTAGAGTGAAGCCTAGGTTGCCCGGAACGTAGAAATGACCAGTTCTTTCACACTGGTTGCAGTTATTCCTCTTATACGGTGGAAAAACTGTCGCATTTTTATTGTATTTTATGCTTCTGGCGTTGACTTGTAAATCCCTAGCTATTCGATCTGGTGGAGCAAGGCCCTAGAGCGAAGCCTAGGTTACCAGGAACATAGAAATGACCAGTACTTTCACGCGGGTTGCAGCCTTCCTGTTATACGATGGAAAAACCGTTGCATTTTTATTGTATTTTTTGCTTCTGGTGTTGTATTCAAAGTACCTGGCTCTTCGATCTGGTGGAGCAACGCCCTACAGTTAAGCCTAGGTTGTCCGGAACGTAGAAATGACCTTTACCTTCACACTGTTTGCGAATATACATTATATACGATGGAAAAGCTGTAGTATTTGTATTGTATTTTATGCTTCTGGCGTTGACTTCTTAGGCCCTAACTATTCGATCTGGTGGAGCACCGCCCTGTAGTGAAGCCTAGGTTGCCCGGAACGTGGAATAGACCATTACCTTCACACTGGTTGCAATTATTCCTGTTATACGATGGAAAAACTGTTGCATCTTTACTGTATTTTATGCTTCTGGCGTTAAATTCTATGTCCCTAGCTATGAGATCTGTTGGAGCAACGCCCTACAGTTAAGCCTAGGTTGCCCTGAACGTAGACATGACCTTTATTTCACACTGTTTGCAATTATTCCTTTTATACGATATAAAAACTGTTGTATTTTTTTTGTATTTTATGCTTCTGGCGTTGGCTTCTGAGGCCCTAACTATTCGATCTGGTGGAGCAACGCCCTAGAGCGAAACCTAGGTTGCCCGGAACGTAGAAATGACCATAACTTTCACACTGGTTGCAATTATTCCTGTTATACGATGGAAAAACTATTGTATTTAGTTTGTATTTTATGCTTCTGGCGTTGACTTCTTAGGCCCTAACTATTCGATCTGGTGGACCAACACCCCAGAGCGAAGCCTAGGTCGGCCGGACCTATGACCATCACTTTCACTCTGGTTGCAATTATTCCTGTTATACGATGGAAAAACTGTTGCATTTTTGTTGTATTTCATGCTTCTGGCGTTGTATTCAAAGTCCCTAACTATTCGATCTGGTAGAGCAACGCCCTGGAGTTAAGCCTAGGTTGCCCGGAACGTAGAAATGACCATAACTTTCACACTGTTCGCAATCATTCATTTTATACGATGGAAAAGCTGTTGTATTTATATTGTATTTTATGCTTCTGGAATTGACTTCTATGGCCGTAGCTATTCGATGTGGTGGAGCAACGCCCAAGAGTGAAACCTAGGTTGCCCGGAACGTAGAAATGACCATTACTTTCACACTGGTTGCAATTATTCCTTTTATACGATGGAAAAACTGTTGCATTTTTATTGTATTTTATGCTTCTGGCGTTGACTTCTAAGTCCCTAGCTATTCGATCTGTTGGAGCAACGCCCAAGAGCGAAACCTAGGTTGCCCGGAATACAGAAATGACCTGTACTTTCACACTGGTTGCAATTATTCCTTTTATACGATGGAAAAACTGTTGTATTTTTATTGTATTTTATGCTTCTGGCGTTGACTTCTAAGTCCCTAGCTATTCGATCTGGTGGAGCAACGCCCTAGAGCGAAACCTAGGTTGCCCGGAATGTAGAAATGACCAGTACTTTCACACTGGTTGCAGTTATTCCTGTTATACGCTGGAAAAACTGTTGCATTTTTATTGTATTTTATGCTCCTGGCGTTGTATTCAAAGTCCCTAACTATTCGATCTGGTAGACCAACACCCCTGAGCGACGCCTAGGTCGCCCGGACCTATGACCATCACTTTCACTCTGGTTGCAATTATTCCTGTTATACGATGGAAAAGCTGTTGTATTTTTATTGTATTTTATGCTTCTGGCGTTGACTTCTAAGTCCCTAGCTATTCGATGTGGTGGAGCAACGCCCTAAAGCGAAACCTAGGTTGCCCGGAACGTTGAAATGACCTGTACTTTCACACTGGTTGCAAGTATTCCTGTTATACGATGGAAAAACTGTTGCATTTTTATTGTATTTTATGCTTCTGGCGTTAAATTCTATGTACCGAACTATGCGATCTGGAGGAGCAACGCCCTACAGTTAAGCCTATGCTGCCCGGAACGTAGAAATGACCTTTACTTTCACACTGTTTGCAAATATACATCATATACGATGGAGAAGCTGTTGTATTTATATTGTATTTTATGCTGCGGGCGTTGACTCCTTAGGCCCTAACTATTCGATCTGGTGGAGCACCGCCCTAGAGTCAAGCCTAGGTTGCCCGGAACGTAGAAATGACGAGTACTTTCACTCTGGTTGCAGTTGTTCCTGTTATACAATGGAGAAACTGTTGCATTTTTAATGTATTTTATGCTTCTGCCGTTGTACTCAAAGTCCCTAACTATTCGATCTGGTGGAGCAACGCCCTGGAGTTAAGCCTAGGTTGCCCGGAACGTAGAAATGACCATAACTTTCACACTGGTTGCAATTATTCCTTTTATACGATGAAAAAACTGTTGTATTTTTATTGTGTTTTATGCTTCTGGCGTTGACTTCTAAGTCGCTAGCTATTCGATCTGGTGGAGCAACGCCCTACAGCGAAACCTAGGTTGCCCGGAACGTAAAAATTACCTGTACTTTCACACTGGTTGCAATTATTCCTGTTATGCGATGGAAAAACTGTTGCATTTTTATTGTATTTTATGCTTATGGCGTTAAATTTTGAGTGCCTAGCTATGCGATCTGGTGGAGCAACGCTCTTGAGTGAAGCCTAGATTGCCCGAAACGTAGAAATGACCATTACTTTGACACTGGTTGCATTTATTCTTTTTATACGATGGAAAAGCTGTTTTTTTTTTATTGTATTTTATGCGTCTGGAGTTGTTTTCTAAGGCCCTAACTACTCGACCTGGTGGAGCTACGCCCTAGAGTGAAGCCTAGATTGCTCGGAACGTAGAAATGCCCATTACTTTCACCCTGGTTGTAATTACACCTGTTATACGATGGAATAACTGTTGTATTAATTTTGTATTTTATGCTTCGGGCTATGACTTCTACGGCCCTAGTTATTCGATTTGGTGGAGCAACGACCTAGAGTGAAGCCTAGGTTGCCCGTAATGTAGAAATGACCATATCTTTCACACTGGTTGCAATTATTCGTTTTCTACGATGGAAAAACTGTTGCATTTTTATTGTATTTTATGCTTCTGGCGTTAAATTCTATGTACCGAACTATGCGATCTGGAGGAGCAACGCCCTACAGTTAAGCCTATGTTGCCCGGAACGTAGAAATGACCTTTACTTTCACACTGTTTGCAAATATACATCATATACGATGGAAAAGCTGTTGTATTTATATTGTATTTTATGCTTCTGGCGTTGACTTCTTAGGCCCTAACTATTCGATCTGGTGGAGTACCGCCCTAGAGTGAAGCCTAGGTTGCCCGGAACGTAGAAATCACCAGTACTTTCACTCTGGTTGCAGTTATTCCTGTTACACAATGGAGAAACTGTTGCATTTTTAATGTATTTTATGCTTCTGCCGTTGTACTCAAAGTCCCTAACTATTCGATCTAGCGGAGCAACGCCCTGGAGTTAGGCCTAGGTTGCCCGGAAGGTAGAAATGACCATAACTTTCACACTGTTTGCAATCATTCATTTTATACGTTGGAAATGCTGTTGTATCTATATTGTATTTTATGCTTCTGGAGTTGACTCCTAAGGCCGTAGCTATTCGATGTGGTGGAGCAACGCCCTAGAGTGAAACCTAGGTTGCCCGGAACGTAGAAATGACCATTACTTTCACACTGGTTGCAATTATTCCTGTTATACGATGGAAAAACTGTTGCATTTTTATTGTATTTTATGCTTGTGGGGTTGACTTCTAAGTCCCTAGCTATTCGATCTGGTGGAGCAAGGCCCTAGAGCGAAGCCTAGGTTGCCCGGAACGTAGAAATGACCTGTACTTTCACACTGGTTGCAATTATTCCTGTTATACTATAGAAAAACTGTTGCATTTTTATTGTATTTTATGCTTCTGACGTTAAATTTTAAGTCCCTAGGTATGCGATCTGGTGGAGCAACGCCCTACAGTTAAGCCTAGAATGCCCGGAACCTAGAAATGACCTTTACTTTCACACTGTTTGCAAATATACATTATATACGATGGAAAAGCTGTTGTATTTATATTGTATTTTATGCTTCTGGCGTTGTCTTCTTAGGCCCTAACTATTCGATCTGGTGTAGCAATGCTCTAGAGTAAAGCCTAGGTTGCCCGGAACGTAGAAATGACCATTACCTTCACACTGCTTGCAATTATACATTTTATACGATGGAAACACTGTTATAATTATGTTGCATTTTCTTCTCCTGGCGTTGAATTCTAAGTCCCTAGCTGTTCGATCTGGTGGAGCAACGCCCTAGAGTGAAGCCTAGGTTACCAGGAACATAGAAATGACCAGTACTTTCACACTGGTTTCAGCTTTCCTGTTATACGATGGAAAAACTGTTGCATTTTTATTGTATTTTGTGCTTCTGGTGTTGTATTCAAAGTCCCTAACCATTCGATCTGGTGGAGCAAGGCCCTGGAGTTAAGCCTAGGTTGCCCGGAACGTAGAAGTGACCATAACTTTCACACTGGTTGCAATTATTCCTTCTATACGATGGAAAAACTGTTGTATTTTTATTGTGTTTTATGCTTCTGGCGTTGACTTCTTAGTCGCTAGCTATTCGATCTGGTGGAGCAACGCCCTACAGCGAAACCTAGGCTGCCCGGAACGTAGAAATGACCTGTACTTTCACACATTTTGCAATTATTCCTGTTACACTATAGAAAAACTGTTGCATTTTTATTGTATTTTATGCTTCTGGCGTTGACTTCTAAGTCCCTAGCTATTCGATCTGGTGGAGCAACTCCCTACAGCGAAACCTAGGTTGCCCGTAACGTAGAAATGACCTGTACTTTCACACTGGCTACAATTATTCCTGTTATACGATGGAAAAACTGTTGCATTTTTATTATATTTTATGCTTGTGGGGTTGACTTCTAAGTCCCTAGCTATTCGATCTGGTGGAACAAGGCCCTAGAGCGAAGCCTAGGTTGCCCGGAACGTAGAAATGACCTGTACTTTCACACATTTTGCAATTATTCCTGTTATACTATAGAAAAACTGATGCATTTTTATTGTATTTTATGCTTCTGGCGTTAAATTTTAAGTCCCTAGCTATGCGATCTGGTGGAGCAACGCCCTACAGCTAAGCCTAGGTTGCCCGGAACCTAGAAATGACCTTTACTTTCACACTGTTTGCAAATATACATTATATACGATGGAAAAACTGTTCTATTTATTTTGTATTTTATGCTTCACGCGTTGACTTCTAAGGGCCTAGCTATTCGATCTGGTTGAGCAACGCCCTAGAGTGAAGCCTAGGTTGCCCGCAACGTAGAAATGACCGTTACTTTCACAATGTTTGCAATCATTCATTGTATACGATGGAAAAGCTCTTCTATTTATTTTGTATTTTATGCTTCACGCGTTGACTTCTAAGGGCCTTGCAATACGATCTGGTGGAGCAACGCCCTAGAGTGAAGCCTAGGTGGCCTGGAACGTAGAAATGACCGTTACTTTCACAATGTTTGCAATCATTCATTGTATACGATGGAAAAACTCTTGTATTTATATTGTATTTTATGCTTCTGGCGTTGACTTCTAAAGCCGTAGCTATTCGATGTTGTGGAGCAACGCCCTAGAGTGAAGCCTATGTTGCACGGAACGTAGAAATGACCATAATCTTCACACTGGTTGCAATTATTCGTTTTATGCAATGGAAAAACTGTTCTATTAATTTTGTATTTTATGCTTCTGGCGTTGAATTCTAAGTCCCTAACTATTCGATCTGGTGGAGCAACGCCCTAAAGATAGGGCAAGGTTGCCCGGAACGTAGAAATGACGATCACTTTCACACTGGTTGCAATTACTCATGCTATACGATGGAAAAGCTTTTGCATTTTTATTGTATTTTCTGCTTATGGCATAGACTTCTATGGTCCTAGCTAGGCGATCTGATGGGGCAACATCCAAGAGTGAAGCCTATGTTGCCCGGGATGTAGAAATAACCATTACCTTCACGCTTGTTGCAATTATTCCTGTTATACGAAGGAAAAACTGCTGTATTTTTATTGTATTTTATGTTTCGGGCGTTGACTTCTAAGGCCCTAGCTATTCGATCTGTTGGAGCAATTCCTCAGAGTTGAGTCTAGGATTCCTGAATGTAGAAATGGCCATTACTTTCACACTGGTTGTAATTATTCCTGGTATACGATGGAACAACGGTTGTATATTTATTTTATTTTATGCTTCTGGCGTTGACTTCTTAGGCCCTATCCATTCGATCTGGTGGAGCAACGCCCTAAAGATAGGCCAAGGTTGTCCGGAACGTAGGAATGACCATCACTTTCACACTGGTTGCAATTACTGATGCTATACGATGGAAAAACTGTTGTAATTTTATTGTATTTTATGCTTCTGGCGTCCACTTCTTAGGCCCTAACTATTCGATTTGGTGGAGCAACGCCCTAGAGTCAAGCCCAGGTTGCCCGGAACGTAGAAATGACCGTTACTTTCACAATGTTTGCAATCATTGATTGTATACGATGGAAAAACTGTAGTATTTATATTGTACTTTATGCCTCTGGCGTTGACTTCTAAAGCTGTAGCCATTCGATGTGGTGGAGCAACGCCCTAGAGTGAAGCCTAGGTTGCACGGAACGTAGAAATGACCATATTTTTCACACTGGTTGCAACTATTCGTCTTATACAATGGAAAAACAGTTCTATTAATTTTGTATTTTATGCTTCGGGCGTTAACTTCTAAGGCCCTAACTATTCGATCTGGTGGAGCAACGCCCTAGAGTGAAGCCTAGGTTGCACGGAACGTAGAAATGACCATATTTTTCACACTGGTTGCAACTATTCGTTTTATACAATGGAAAAACAGTTCTATTAATTTTGTATTTTATGCTTCGGGCGTTAACTTCGAAGGCCCTAACTATTCGATCTGGTGGAGCAACGCCCTAGAGTGAAGCCTATTTTGCACGCAACGTAGAAATGACCTGTACTTTCACACTGGTTGCAATTATTCCTGTTATACTATAGAAAAACTGTTGCATTTTTATTGTATTTTATGCTTCTGGCGTTAAATTTTAAGTCCCTAGCTATGCGATCTGGTGGAGCAACGCCCTACAGCTAAGCCTAGGTTGCCCGGAACCTAGAAATGACCTTTACTTTCACACTGTTTGCAAATATACATTATATATGATGGAAAAGCTGTAGTATTTATATTGAATTGTATGCCTCTGACGTTGACTCCTTAGGCCCTAACTTTTCGATCTGGTCGAACAACGCCCTATAGTGAAGCCTAGGTTGCCCGGAACGTAGAAAAGACCATAACTTTCACACTGGTTGCAATTATTCGTTTCATACAATGGAAAAACTCTTCTATTTATTTTGTATTTTATGCTTCACGCGTTGACTTCTAAGGGCCTAGCTATACGATCTGGTGTAGCAACGCCCTAGAGTGAAGCCTAGGTTGCCTGGAACGTAGAAATGACCGTTACTTTCACAATGTTTGCAATCATTCATTGTATACGATGGAAAAACTCTTGTATTTATATTGTATTTTATACTTCTGGCGTTGACTTCTAAAGCCGTAGCTATTCGACGTTGTGGAGCAACGCCCTAGAGTGAAGCCTATGTTGCACGGAACGTAGAAATGACCATAATCTTCACACTGGTTGCAATTATTCGTTTTATGCAATGGAAAAACTGTTCTATTAATTTTGTATTTTATGCTTGGGGCGTTGACTTCCAAGTCCCTAACAATTCGATCTGGTGGAGCAACGACCTAGAGTAAAGACAAGGTTGCACGGAACGTAGAAATGACCATAACTTTCACACTGGTTGAAATTATTCGTTTTATCCGATGGAAAAGGTGTTGTATCTATATTGTATTTTATGCTTCTGGCGTTGATATCTAAGGTCCTAGCTATTCAATCTCGAGAGGCAACGTCCAAGAGTGAAGCCTATGTTGCCCGAAACGTAGTAATGACCATTGCTTTCACACTGGTTGCAATTACTCTTTTCAACGATGGAAAACTGTTGTGTTTTTATTGTATTTTATGCTTCTGGCGTTGAATTCTAAGTCCCTAACTATTCGATCTGGTGGAGCAACGCCCTAAAGATAGGCCAAGGTTGCCCGGAACGTAGAAATGACCATCACTTTCACACTGGTTGCAATTACTCATGCTATACGATGGAAAAACTTTTGCATTTTTATTGTATTTTCTGCTTATGTCTTTGACTTCTATGGTCCTAGCTAGGCGATCTGATGGGGCAACATCCAAGAGTGAAGCCTATGTTGCCCGGGATGTAGAAATAACCATTACCTTCACGCTTGTTGCAATTATTCCTGTTATACGAAGGAAAAACTGCTGTATTTTTATTGTATTTTATGTTTCGGGCGTTGACTTCTAAGGCCCTAGCTATTCGATCTGTTGGAGCAATTCCTCAGAGTTGAGTCTAGGATTCCTGAATGTAGAAATGGCCATTACTTTCACACTGGTTGTAATTATTCCTGGTATACGATGGAACAACGGTTGTATATTTATTTTATTTTATGCTTCTGGCGTTGACTTCTTAGGCCCTATCCATTCGATCTGGTGGAGCAACGCCCTAAAGATAGGCCAAGGTTGTCCGGAACATAGGAATGACCATCACTTTCACACTGGTTGCAATTACTGATGCTATACGATGGAAAAACTGTTCTAATTTTATTGTATTTTATGCTTCTGGCGTCCACTTCTTAGGCCCTAACTATTCGATTTGGTGGAGCAACGCCCTAGAGTCAAGCCCAGGTTGCCCGGAACGTAGAAATGACCGTTACTTTCACAATGTTTGCAATCATTGACTGTATACGATGGAAAAACTGTAGTATTTATATTGTACTTTATGCCTCTGGCGTTGACTTCTAAAGCTGTTGCCATTCGATGTGGTGGAGCAACGCCCTAGAGTGAAGCCTAGGTTGCACGGAACGTAGAAATGACCATATTTTTCACACTGGTTGCAACTATTCGTTTTATACAATGGAAAAACAGTTCTATTAATTTTGTATTTTATGCTTCGGGCGTTAACTTCTAAGGCCCTAACTATTCGATCTGGTGGAGCAACGCCCTAGAGTGAAGCCTATTTTGCACGCAACGTAGAAATGACCATTACTTTCACACTGGTTGCAATTATTCCTGTTATACTATAGAAAAACTGTTGCATTTTTATTGTATTTTATGCTTCTGACGTTAAATTTTAAGTCCCTAGCTACGCGATCTGGTGGAGCAACGCCCTACAGTTAAGGCTAGGATGCCCGGAACCTAGAAATGACCTTTACTTTCACACTGTTTGCAAATATACATTATATACGATGGAAAAGCTGTAGCATTTATATTGTATTGTATGCTTCTGACGTTGACTTCTTAGGCCCTAACTATTCGATCTGGTGGAGCAACGCCCTTGGGTGAAGCCGAGGTTGCCCGGAACGTAGAAATGACCATTACTTTCACACTGGTTGCAATTATTCCTGTTATACGATGGAAAAACTATTGTATTTATTTTGTATTTTATGCTTCTGGCGTTGACTTCTTAGGCCCTAACTATTCGGTCTGGTAGACCAGCACCCGAGAGTGAAGCCTAGGTCGCCCGGACCTATGACCATCACTTTCACTCTGGTTGTAATCATTCCAGTTATACGATGGAAAAACTGTTGTACTTTTATTGTATTTTATGCTTCTGGCGTTGACTTCTAAGGCCGTAGCTAGACGATGTGGTGTAGCAACGGCCTAGAGTGAAGCCTAGGTTGCCCGGAACGTAGAAATGACCATTACTTTCACACTGGTTGCAATTATTCGTTTTATACGGTGGAAAAACTGTTGTATTTATTTTGTATTTGGTGCATCCGGCGTTGACTTCTGAGGCCCTATCTATTGGATCTGGTGGACCGACGTCCTAGCGTGAAGCGTAGGTTGCCTGGAACGTGGAAATGACCATTGCCTTAACACTTCTTGCAATTATACATTTTATACGAGGGAAAAACTGTTGTACTTATGTTTTATTTTATTCTTCTGGCGTTGAATTCTAAGTCCCTAGCTACTCGATCTGGTGGTGCAGCGCCCTAGAGTGAAGCATAGGTTACCCGGAACATAGAAATGACCAGTACTTTCACACTGGTTGCAGTTATTGCTGTTATACAATGGAGAAACTGTTGCATTTTTAGTGTATTTTATGCTTCTGCCGTTGTACTCAAAGTCCCTAACTATTCGATCTGGTGGAGCAACGCCCTGGAGTTAAGCCAAGGTTGCCCGGAACGTAGAACTGACCATAACTTTCACACTGGTTGCAATTATTCGTTTCATACAATGGAAAAACTGTTCTATTTATTTTGTATTTTATGCTTCGCGCGTTGACTTCTAAGGCCCTAACTATTCGATCTGGTGGAGCAACGCTCTTCAGTGAAGCCTAGATTGCCCGAAACGTAGAAATGACCATTACTTTGACACTGGTTGCATTTATTCTTTTTATACGATGGAAAAACTGTTTGTTTTTATTGTATTTTATGCGTCTGGAGTTGTTTTCTAAGGCCCTAACTACTCGACCTCGTGGAGCTACGCCCTAGAGTGAAGCCTAGGTTGCTCGGAACGTAGAAATGCCCATTACTTTCAACCCTGGTTGTAATTACACCTGTTATACGATGGAATAACTGTTGTATTAATTTTGTATTTTATGCTTCGGGCTATGACTTCTACGGCCCTAGCTATTCGATCTGGTGGAGCAACGCCCTAAAGATAGGCCAAGGTTGTCCGGAACGTAGGAATGACCATCACTTTCACACTGGTTGCAATTACTGATGCTATACGATGGAAAAACTGTTGTAATTTTATTGTATTTTATGCTTCTGGCGTCCACTTCTTAGGCCCTAACTATTCGATTTGGTGGAGCAACGCCCTAGAGTCAAGCCCAGGTTGCCCGGAACGTAGAAATGACCGTTACTTTCACAATGTTTGCAATCATTGATTGTATACGATGGAAAGACTGTAGTATTTATATTGTACTTTATGCCTCTGGCGTTGACTTCTAAAGCTGTAGCCATTCGATGTGGTGGAGCAACGCCCTAGAGTGAAGCCTAGGTTGCACGGAACGTAGAAATGACCATATTTTTCACACTGGTTGCAACTATTCGTTTTATACAATGGAAAAACGGTTCTATTAATTTTGTATTTTATGCTTCGGGCGTTAACTTCTAAGGCCCTAACTATTCGACCTGGTGGAGCAACGCCCTAGAGTGAAGCCTAGGTTGCACGGAACGTAGAAATGACCATATTTTTCACACTGGTTGCAACTATTCGTTTTATACAATGGAAAAACAGTTCTATTAATTTTGTATTTTATGCTTCGGGCGTTAACTTCTAAGGCCCTAACTATTCGATCTGGTGGAGCAACGCCCTAGAGTGAAGCCTATTTTGCACGCAACGTAGAAATGACCTGTACTTTCACACTGGTTGCAATTATTCCTGTTATACTATAGAAAAACTGTTGCATTTTTATTGTATTTTATGCTTCTGGCGTTAAATTTTAAGTCCCTAGCTATGCGATCTGGTGGAGCAACGCCCTACAGCTAAGCCTAGGTTGCCCGGAACCTAGAAATGACCTTTACTTTCACACTGTTTGCAAATATACATTATATATGATGGAAAAGCTGTAGTATTTATATTGTATTGTATGCCTCTGACGTTGACATCTTAGGCCCTAACTTTTCGATCTGGTCGAACAACGCCCTATAGTGAAGCCTAGGTTGCCCGGAACGTAGAAAAGACCATAACTTTCACACTGGTTGCAATTATTCGTTTCATACAATGGAATAACTCTTCTATTTATTTTGTATTTTATGCTTCACGCGTTGACTTCTAAGGGCCTAGCTATACGATCTGGTGTAGCAACGCCCTAGAGTGAAGCCTAGGTTGCCTGGAACGTAGAAATGACCGTTACTTTCACAATGTTTGCAATCATTCATTGTATACGATGGAAAAACTCTTGTATTTATATTGTATTTTATGCTTCTGGCGTTGACTTCTAAAGCCGTAGCTATTCGATGTTGTGGAGCAACGCCCTAGAGTGAAGCCTATGTTGCACGGAACGTAGAAATGACCATAATCTTCACACTGGTTGCAATTATTCGTTTTATGCAATGGAAAAACTGTTCTATTAATTTTGTATTTTATGCTTGGGGCGTTGACTTCCAAGTCCCTAACAATTCGATCTGGTGGAGCAACGCCCTAGAGTAAAGACAAGGTTGCACGGAACGTAGAAATGACCATAACTTTCACACTGGTTGAAATTATCGTTTTATCCGATTTAAAAGGTGTTGTATCTATATTGTATTTTATGCTTCTGGCGTTGATATCTAAGGTCCTAGCTATTCAATCTCGTGAGGCAACGTCCAAGAGTGAAGCCTATGTTGCCCGAAACGTAGTAATGACCATTGCTTTCACACTGGTTGCAATTATTCTTTTCAACGATGGAAAACTGTTGTATTTTTATTGTATTTTATGCTTCTGGCGTTGAATTCTAAGTCCCTAACTATTCGATCTGGTGGAGCAACGCCCTAAAGATAGGCCAAGGTTGCCCGGAACGTAGAAATGACCATCACTTTCACACTGGTTGCAATTACTCATGCTATACGATGGAAAAACTTTTGCATTTTTATTGTATTTTCTGCTTATGGCTTTGACTTCTATGGTCCTAGCTAGGCGATCTGATGGGGCAACATCCAAGAGTGAAGCCTATGTTGCCCGGGATGTAGAAATAACCATTACCTTCACGCTTGTTGCAATTATTCCTGTTATACGAAGGAAAAACTGCTGTATTTTTATTGTATTTTATGCTTCGCGCGTTGACTTCTAAGGCCCTAACTATTCGATATGGTGGAGCAACGCTCTTGAGTGAAGTCTAGATTGCCCGAAACGTAGAAATGACCATTACTTTGACACTGGTTGCATTTATTCTTTTTATACGATGGAAAAACTGTTTTCTTTTTATTGTATTTTATGCGTCTGGAGTTGTTTTCTAAGGCCCTAACTACTCGACCTGGTGGAGCTACGCCCTAGAGTGAAGCCTAGGTTGCTCGGAACGTAGAAATGCCCATTACTTTCACCCTGGTTGTAATTACACCTGTTATACGATGGAATAACTGTTGTATTAATTTTATATTTTATGCTTCGGGCTATGACTTCTACGGCCCTAGCTATTCGATTTGGAGGAGCAACGACCTAGAGTGAAGCCTAGGTTGCCCGTAACGTAGAAATGACCATATCTTTCACACTGGTTGCAATTATTCGTTTTCTACGATGGAAAAACTGTTGCATTTTTATTGTATTTTATGCTTCTGGCGTTAAATTCTATGTACCAAACTATGCGATCTGGAGGAGCAACGCCCTACAGTTAAGCCTATGTTGCCCGGAACGTAGAAATGACCTTTACTTTCACACTGTTTGCAAATATACATCATATACGATGGAAAAGCTGTTGTATTTATATTGTATTTTATGCTTCTGGCGTTGACTTCTTAGGCCCTTACTATTCGATCTGGTGGAGTACCGCCCTAGAGTGAAGCCTAGGTTGCCCGGAACGTAGAAATGACCAGTACTTTCACTCTGGTTGCAGTTATTCCTGTTATACAATGGTGAAACTGTTGCATTTTTAATGTATTTTATGCTTCTGCCGTTGTACTCAAAGTCCCTAACTATTCGATCTGGCGGAGCAACGCCCTGGAGTTAGGTCTAGGTTGCCCGGAAGGTAGAAATGACCATAACTTTCACACTGTTTGCAATCATTCATTTTATACGTTGGAAATGCTGTTGTATCCATATTGTATTTTATGCTTCTGGAGTTGACTCGTAAGGCCGTAGCTATTCGATGTGGTGGAGCAACGCCCTAGAGTGAAACCTAGGTTGCCCGGAACGTAGAAATGACCATTACTTTCACACTGGTTGCAATTATTCCTGTTATACGATGGAAAAACTGTTGCATTTTTATTGTATTTTATGCTTGTGGGGTTGACTTCTAAGTCCCTAGCTATTCGATCTGGTGGAGCAAGGCCCTAGAGCGAAGCCTAGGTTGCCCGGAACGTAGAAATGACCTGTACTTTCACACTGGTTGCAATTATTCCTGTTATACTATAGAAAAACTGTTGCATTTTTATTGTATTTTATGCTTCTGACGTTAAATTTTAAGTCCCTAGCTATGCGATCTGGTGGAGCAACGCCCTACAGTTAAGCCTAGAATGCCCGGAACCTAGAAATGACCTTTACTTTCACACTGTTTGCAAATACACATTATATACGATGGAAAAGCTGTTGTATTTATATTGTATTTTATGCTTCTGGCGTTGTCTTCTTAGGCCCTAACTATTCGATCTGGTGTAGCAATGCTCTAGAGTAAAGCCTAGGTTGCCCGGAAGGTAGAAATGACCATTACCTTCACACTGCTTGCAATTATACATTTTATACGATGGAAACACTGTTATAATTCTGTTGCATTTTCTTCTCCTGGCGTTGAATTCTAAGTCCCTAGCTGTTCGATCTGGTGGAGCAACGCCCTAGAGTGAAGCCTAGGTTACCAGGAACATAGAAATGACCAGTACTTTCACACTGGTTTCAGCTTTCCTGTTATACGATGGAAAAACTGTTGCATTTTTATTGTATTTTGTGCTTCTGGTGTTGTATTCAAAGTCCCTAACTATTCGATCTGGTGGAGCAAGGCCCTGGAGTTAAGCCTAGGTTGCCCGGAACGTAGAAATGACCATAACTTTCACACTGGTTGCAATTATTCCTTCTATACGATGGAAAAACTGTTGTATTTTTATTGTGTTTTATGCTTCTGGCGTTGACTTCTTAGTCGCTAGCTATTCGATCTGGTGGAGCAACGCCCTACAGCGAAACCTAGGTTGCCCGGAAGGTAGAAATGACCTGTGCTTTCACACTGGTTGCAATTATTCCTGTTATACGATGGAAAAACTGTTGCATTTTTATTGTATTTTGTGCTTCTGGTGTTGTATTCAAAGTCCCTAACTATTCGATCTGGTGGAGCAACGCCCTGGAGTTAAGCCTATGTTGCCCGGAACGTAGAAATGACCATAACTTTCACACTGGTTGCAATTATTCCTTTTATACGATGGAAAAACTGTTGTATTTTTATTGTGTTTTATGCTTCTGGCGTTGACTTCTAAGTCCCTAGCTATTCGATCTGGTGGAGCAACTCCCTACAGCGAAACCTAGGTTGCCCGTAACGTAGAAATGACCTGTACTTTCACACTGGTTGCAATTATTCCTGTTATACGATGGAAAAACTGTTGCATTTTTATTGTATTTTATGCTTCTGGCGTTGACTTCTAAGTCCCTAGCTATTCGATCTGGTGCAGCAACTCCCTACAGCGAAACCTACGTTGCCCGTAACGTAGAAATGACCTGTACTTTCACACTGGTTACAATTATTCCTGTTATACGATGGAAAAACTGTTGGATTTTTATTATATTTTATGCTTGTGGGGTTGACTTCTAAGTCCCTAGCTATTCGATCTGGTGGAACAAGGCCCTATAGCGAAACCTAGGTTGCCCGGAACGTAGAAATGACCTGTACTTTCACACATTTTGCAATTATTCCTGTTATACTATAGAAAAACTGATGCATTTTTATTGTATTTTATGCTTCTGGCGTTAAATTTTAAGTCCCTAGCTATGCGATCTGGTGGAGCAACGCCCTACAGCTAAGCCTAGGTTGCCCGGAACCTAGAAATGACCTTTACTTTCACACTGTTTGCAAATATACATTATATACGATGGAAAAACTGTTCTATTTATTTTGTATTTTATGCTTCACGCGTTGACTTCTAAGGGCCTAGCTATTCGATCTGGTGGAGCAACGCCCTAGAGTGAAGCCTAGGTTGCCCGGAACGTAGAAATGACCGTTACTTTCACAATGTTTGCAATCATTCATTGTATACGATGGAAAAACTCTTGTATTTATATTGTATTTTATGCTTCTGGCGTTGACTTCTTAGGCCCTAACTATTCGGTCTGGTGGACCAACACCCGAGAGTGAAGCCTAGGTCGCCCGGACCTATGACCATCACTTTCACTCTGGTTGCAATCATTCCTGTTATACGTTGGAAAAACTGTTGTACTTTTATTGTATTTTATGCTTCGGGCGTTGACTTCTAAGGCCGTAGCTAGACGATGTGCTGTAGCAACGGCCTAGAGTGAAGCCTAGGTTGCCCGGAACGTAGAAATGACCATTACTTTCACACTGGTTGCAATTATTCGTTTTATACGATGGAAAAACTGTTGTATTTATTTTGTATTTGGTGCATCCGGCGTTGACTTGTGAGGCCCTATCTATTGGATATGGTGGACCAACGTCCTAGAGTGAAGCGTAGGTTGCCTGGAACGTGGAAATGACCATTGCCTTAACACTTCTTGCGATTATACATTTTATACGATGGAAAAACTGTTGTACTTATGTTTTATTTTATTCTTCTGGCGTTGAATTCTAAGTCCCTAGCTACTCGATCTGGTGGTGCAGCGCCCTAGAGTGAAGCATAGGTTACCCGGAACATAGAAATGACCAGTACTTTCACACTTGTTGCAGTTATTCCTGTTATACAATGGAGAAACTGTTGCATTTTTAGTGTATTTTATGCTTCTGCCGTTGTACTCAATGTCCCTAACTATTCGATCTGGTGCAGCAACGGCCTGGAGTTAAGCCAGGGTTGCCCGGAACGTAGAAATGACCTGTACTTTCACACTGGTTGCAATTATTCCTGTTATACTATAGAAAAACTGTTGCATTTTTATTGTATTTTATGCTTCTGGCGTTAAATTTTATGTCCCTAGCTATGCGATCTGGTGGAGCAACGCCCTACAGTTAAGCCTAGGTTGTCCGGAACGTGTAAATGACCTTTACTTTCACACTCATTGCAAATATACATCTTATACCATGGAAAAGCTGTTGTATTTATATTGTATTTTATGCTTCTGGCGTTGACTTCTTAGGCCCTAACTATTTGATCTGTTGGAACAACGCCCCAGAGTGAAGCCTCGGTTGCCCGGAACGTAGAAATGACCATTAAATTCACACTGCTTGCAATTATACATTTTACACTATGGAAAAACTGTTGTACATATGTTGTATTTTATTCTTCTGGCTCTGAATTCTAAGTCCCTCGCTATTCGGTCCGGTGCAGCAACGCCCTAGAGTGAAGCCTAGGTTACCGGGAACATAGAAATGACCAGTACATTCACACTGGTTGCAGTTATTCCTATTATTCGATGGAAAAACTGTTGCATTTTTATTGTATTTTATGCTTCTGGCGTTGACTTCTAAGTCCCTAGCTATTCGATCTGGTGGAGCAACTCCCTACAGCGAAACCTAGGTTGCCCGTAACGTGGAAATGACCTGTACTTTCACACTGGTTGCAATTATTCCTGTTATACGATGAAAAAACTGTTGCATTTTTATTGTATTTTATGCTTCTGGCGTTGACTTCTTAGGCCGTAACTATTCGATCTGGTGGAGCAAGGCCCTAGAGAGAAGCCTAGATTTCCCGGAACGTAGAAATGACCATTACATTCAGGCATGTTGCAATTGTTCCTGTTATTGGATGAAAGAACTGTTGTATTTTTCTTGTGTTTTATGCGTCTGGAGTTGTTTTCTAAGGCCCTAACTATTCGACCTGGTGGAGCAACGCCCTAGAGTGAAGCCTAGGTTGCACGGAACGTAGAAATGCCCATTACTTTCACACTGCTTGTAATTATTCCTGTTATATGATGGAATAACTGTTGTATTTATATTTTATTTTATGCTTCTGGCGTTGACTTCTAAGGCCCTAGCTATTTGATCTGGTGGTGCAACGCTCTAGGGTGAAGCCTAGGTTGCCCGGAACTTAGAAATGCCCATCACTTTCACACTGGTTATAATTATTGCTGTTACACGATGGAATAACTGTTGTATTTTTATTTTATTTTGTGCTTCTGGCGTTGACTCCTAAGGCCGTAGCTATTCGATGTGGTGGAGCAACGCCCTAGGGTGAAGCCTAGGATGCCCGCAACGTAGAAATGACCATTACTTCCACACTGTTTGCAATTATTCATTTTATACAATGGAAAAACTGTTGTATTTATATTGTATTTTATAGATATGGCGTTGACTTCTAAGGCCGTAGCTATTCGATGTGGTGGAGCAATGCCCTAGTGTGAAGCCTAGGTTGCCTGGAACGTAGAAATGACCATACCTTTCACACTGGTTACAATTATTCCTGTTATACAAGGGAACAACTGTTGTATTTATATTGCAGTTTATGCCTCTGGCGTTGCCTTCTTAGGCCCTAACTATTCGATCTGGTGGAACAACGCCCCAGAGTGAAGCCTATGTTGCCCGGAACGTAGAAACGGCCATTGCTTTCACACTGGTTGCAATTATTCGTATTATACGATGGAAAAACTGTTGTATTTATATTGTATTTTATGCTTCTGGTGTAGACTTCTTAGGTCCTAGCTATTCGATCTGGAGGAACAACGCCCTAGAGTGAAGCCTAGGATGCCCGCAACGTAGAAATGACCATTACTTCCACACTGTTTGCAATTATTCCTGTTATACGATGGAAAAACTGTTGTATTTCTATTGTATTTTATGCTTCTGACGTTGACTTCTTATGCCCTAACTATTCGACCCGGTGGAGCAACGCTCTAGAGAGAAGCCTAGATTGCCCGGAACGTAGAAGTGACCATTACCTTCCGGCTTGTTGCAATTATTCCTGTTGTACGATGAAAAAGCCGCTGTATTTTTATTGTGTTTTATGCGTCTGGAGTTATATACTAAGGCCCTAACTATTCGATGTGGTGGAGCAACGCCCTAGAGCGAAACCTAGGTTGCCCGGAACGTAGAAATGACCATTACTTTCACACTGGTTGCAATTATTACTGTTATACGATGGACAAATTGTTGGATTTTTATTGTACGTTATGCTTCTGGCGTTGACTTCTTAGGCCCTAACTATTGGATCTGGTGGAGCAACGCCTCCAGGAAGCCTAGGTTGCCCGGAACGTAGAAATGACCATAACCTTCATACTGATTGCAATTATTCGTTTTATACGATGGAAAAACTGTTGTTCTTATATTGTATGTTATGCCTCTGGCGTTGACTCCTAAGGCCGTAGCTATTCGATGTGGTGGAGCAACGCCCTAGCGTGGAGCCTAGGTTGCCCGGAACGTAGAAGTAACCATTACTTCCACACTGTTTGCAATTATTCATTTTATACAATGGAAAAACTGTTCTATTTATATTGTATTTTATAGATATGGCGTTGACTTCTAAGGCCGTAGCTATTCGATGTGGTGGAGCAATGCCCTAGTGTGAAGCCTAGGTTGCCTGGAACGTAGAAATGACCATACCTTTCACACTCGTTGCAATTATTCCTGTTATACAAGGGAACAACTGTTGTATTTATATTGCAGTTTATGCCTCTGGCGTTGTCTTCTTAGGCCCTAACTATTCGATCTGGTGGAACAACGCCCCAGAGTGAAGCCTATGTTGCCCGGAACGTAGAAATGGCCATTGCTTTCACACTGGTTGCAATTATTCGTATTATACGATGGAAAAACTGTTGTATTTATATTGTATTTTATGCTTCTGGTGTAGACTTCTTAGGTCCTAGCTATTCGATCTGGAGGAACAACGCCCTAGAGTGAAGCCTAGGTTGCCCGGAACGTAGAAATGGCCATTGCTTTCACACTGGTTGCAATTATTCCTGTTATACAAGGGAACAACTGTTGTATTTATATTGCAGTTTATGCCTTTGGCGTTGTCTTCTTAGGCCCTAACTATTCGATCTGGTGGAACAACGCCCCAGAGTGAAGCCTATGTTGCCCGGAACGTAGAAATGGCCATTGCTTTCACACTGGTGGCAATTATTCCTGTTATACGATGGAAAAACTTTTGTATTTTTATTGTATTTTAAGCTTCGGGCGCTGACTTCTAAGGTCCTAACTATTGGATCTGGTGGAGCAACGCCCTAGGGTGAAGCCTAGGTTGCCCGGAACGTAGAAATGACCATAACTTTCATACTGGTTGCTATTATTCGTTTAATACGATGGAAAAACTATTGTATTTATATTGTATTTAATGCTTGTGGCGTTGACTTCTAAGGCCATAGCTATTGGATGTGGTCGAGCAACGCCCTAGAGTGAAGCCTAGGTTGCACGGAACGTAGAAATGCCCATTACTTTCACACTGGTTGTAATTATTCCTGTTATATGATGGAATAACTGTTGTATTTATATTTTATTTTATGCTGCTGGCGTTGACTTCTAAGGCCCTAGCTATTTGATCTGGTGGTGCAACGCCATAGAGTGCAGCCTAGGTTGCCCGGAACGTAGAAATGAACATTACTTTCACACTGGTTGCAATTATTCTTTTCATACGAAGGAAAAACTGCTGTATTTTTATTGTATTTTATGCTTCGCGCGTTGACTTCTAAGGCCCTAACTATTCGATATGGTGGAGCAACGCTTTGAGTGAAGCCTAGATTGCCCGAAACGTAGAAATGACCATTACTTTGACACTGGTTGCATTTATTCTTTTTATACGATGGAAAAACTGTTTTCTTTTTATTGTATTTTATGCGTCTGGAGTTGTTTTCTAAGGCCCTAACTACTCGACCTGGTGGAGCTACGCCCTAGAGTGAAGCCTAGGTTGCTCGGAACGTAGAAATGCCCATTACTTTCACCCTGGTTGTAATTACACCTGTTATACGATGGAATAACTGTTGTATTAATTTTATATTTTATGCTTCGGGCTATGACTTCTACGGCCCTCGCTATTCGATTTGGTGGAGCAACGACCTAGAGTGAAGCCTAGGTTGCCCGTAACGTAGAAATGACCATATCTTTCACTCTGGTTGCAATTATTCGTTTTCTACGATGGAAAAACTGTTGCATTTTTATTGTATTTTATGCTTCTGGCGTTAAATTCTATGTACCAAACTATGCGATCTGGAGGAGCAACGCCCTACAGTTAAGCCTATGTTGCCCGGAACGTAGAAATGACCTTTACTTTCACACTGTTTGCAAATATACATCATATA
This sequence comes from Calliopsis andreniformis, assembly GCF_051401765.1. Taxonomy (NCBI): domain Eukaryota; kingdom Metazoa; phylum Arthropoda; class Insecta; order Hymenoptera; family Andrenidae; genus Calliopsis; species Calliopsis andreniformis. The sequence goes on from NW_027480422.1 coordinate 24,668,996, forward strand.
CGATGGAAAAGCTGTTGTATTTATATTGTATTTTATGCTTCTGGCGTTGACTTCTTAGGCCCTAACTATTCGATCTGGTGGAGTACCGCCCTAGAGTGAAGCCTAGGTTGCCCGGAACGTAGAAATGACCAGTACTTTCACTCTGGTTGCAGTTATTCCTGTTATACAATGGAGAAACTGTTGCATTTTTAATGTATTTTATGCTTCTGCCGTTGTACTCAAAGTCCCTAACTATTCGATCTGGCGGAGCAACGCCCTGGAGTTAGGCCTAGGTTGCCCGGAAGGTAGAAATGACCATAACTTTCACACTGTTTGCAATCATTCATTTTATACGTTGGAAATGCTGTTGTATTCATATTGTATTTTATGCTTCTGGAGTTGACTCGTAAGGCCGTAGCTATTCGATGTGGTGGAGCAACGCCCTAGAGTGAAACCTAGGTTGCCCGGAACGTAGAAATGACCATTACTTTCACACTGGTTGCAATTATTCCTGTTGTACGATGGAAAAACTGTTGCATTTTTATTGTATTTTGTGCTTCTGGTGTTGTATTCAAAGTCCCTAACTATTCGATCTGGTGGAGCAACGCCCTGGAGTTAAGCCTATGTTGCCCGGAACGTAGAAATGACCATAACTTTCACACTGGTTGCAATTATTCCTTTTATACGATGGAAAAACTGTTGTATTTTTATTGTGTTTTATGCTTCTGGCGTTGACTTCTAAGTCCCTAGCTATTCGATCTGGTGGAGCAACTCCCTACAGCGAAACCTAGGTTGCCCGGAACGTAGAAATGACCATCACTTTCACTCTGGTTGCAATCATTCCTGTTATACGTTGGAAAAACTGTTGTACTTTTATTGTATTTTATGCTTCGGGCGTTGACTTCTAAGGCCGTAGCTAGACGATGTGCTGTAGCAACGGCCTAGAGTGAAGCCTATGTTGCCCGGAACGTAGAAATGACCATTACTTTCACACTGGTTGCAATTATTCGTTTTATACGATGGAAAAACTGTTGTATTTATTTTGTATTTGGTGCATCCGGCGTTGACTTGTGAGGCCCTATCTATTGGATATGGTGGACCAACGTCCTAGAGTGAAGCGTAGGTTGCCTGGAACGTGGAAATGACCATTGCCTTAACACTTCTTGCGATTATACATTTTATACGATGGAAAAACTGTTGTACTTATGTTTTATTTTATTCTTCTGGCGTTGAATTCTAAGTCCCTAGCTACTCGATCTGGTGGTGCAGCGCCCTAGAGTGAAGCATAGGTTACCCGGAACATAGAAATGACTAGTACTTTCACACTTGTTGCAGTTATTCCTGTTATACAATGGAGAAACTGTTGCATTTTTAGTGTATTTTATGCTTCTGCCGTTGTACTCAATGTCCCTAACTATTCGCTCTGGTGGAGCAACGCCCTGGAGTTAAGCCAGGGTTGCCCGGAACGTAGAAATGACCTGTACTTTCACACTGGTTGCAATTATTCCTGTTATACTATAGAAAAACTGTTGCATTTTTATTGTATTTTATGTTTCTGGCGTTAAATTTTATGTCCCTAGCTATGCGATCTGGTGGAGCAACGCCCTACAGTTAAGCCTAGGTTGTCCGGAACGTAGAAATGACCATTAAATTCACACTGCTTGCAATTATACATTTTATACTATGGAAAAACTGTTGTACATATGTTGTATTTTATTCTTCTGGCTCTGAATTCTAAGCCCCTCGCTATTCGGTCCGGTGCAGCAACGCCCTAGAGTGAAGCCTAGGTTACCGGGAACATAGAAATGACCAGTACATTCACACTGGTTGCAGTTATTCCTATTATTCGATGGAAAAACTGTTGCATTTGTATTGTATTTTATGCTTCTGGCGTTGACTTCTAAGTCCCTAGCTATTCGATCTGGTGGAGCAACTCCCTACAGCGAAACCTAGGTTGCCCGTAACGTGGAAATGACCTGTACTTTCACACTGGTTGCAATTATTCCTGTTATACGATGAAAAAACTGTTGCATTTTTATTGTATTTTATGCTTCTGGCGTTGACTTCTTAGGCCGTAACTATTCGATCTGGTGGAGCAACGCCCTAGAGAGAAGCCTAGATTTTCCGGAACGTAGAAATGACCATTACATTCAGGCATGTTGCAATTGTTCCTGTTATTGGATGAAAGAACTGTTGTATTTTTCTTGTGTTTTATGCGTCTGGAGTTGTTTTCTAAGGCCCTAACTATTCGACCTGGTGGAGCAACGCCCTAGAGTGAAGCCTAGGTTGCACGGAACGTAGAAATGCCCATTACTTTCACACTGCTTGTAATTATTCCTGTTATATGATGGAATAACTGTTGTATTTATATTTTATTTTATGCTTCTGGCGTTGACTTCTAAGGCCCTAGCTATTTGATCTGGTGGTGCAACGCTCTAGGGTGAAGCCTAGGTTGCCCGGAACTTAGAAATGCCCATCACTTTCACACTGGTTATAATTATTGCTGTTACACGATGGAATAACTGTTGTATTTTTATTTTATTTTGTGCTTCTGGCGTTGACTCCTAAGGCCGTAGCTATTCGATGTGGTGGAGCAACGCCCTAGGGTGAAGCCTAGGATGCCCGCAACGTAGAAATGACAATTACTTCCACACTGTTTGCAATTATTCCTGTTATACGATGGAAAAACTGTTGTATTTCTATTGTATTTTATGCTTCTGACGTTGACTTCTTAGGCCCTAACTATTCGACCTGGTGGAGCAATGCTCTAGAGAGAAGCCTAGATTGCCCGGAACGTAGAAGTGACCATTAACTTCCGGCTTGTTGCAATTATTCCTGTTGTACGATGAAAAAGCCGCTGTATTTTTATTGTATTTTATGCGTCTGGAGTTATATACTAAGGCCCTAACTATTCGATGTGGTGGAGCAACGCCCTAGGGTGAAGCCTAGGATGCCCGCAACGTAGAAATGACCATTACTTCCACACTGTTTGCAATTATTCCTGTTATACGATGGAAAAACTGTTGTATTTCTATTGTATTTTATGCCTCTGGCGTTGACTTCTTATGCCCTAACTATTCGACCTGGTGGAGCAACGCTCTAGAGAGAAGCCTAGATTGCCCGGAACGTAGAAGTGACCATTACCTTCCGGCTTGTTGCAATTATTCCTGTTGTACGATGAAAAAGCCGCTGTATTTTTATTGTGTTTTATGCGTCTGGAGTTATATACTAAGGCCCTAACTATTCGATGTGGTGGAGCAACGCCCTAGAGCGAAACCTAGGTTGCCCGGAACGTAGAAATGACCATTACTTTCACACTGGTTGCAATTATTACTGTTATACGATGGACAAATTGTTGGATTTTTATTGTACGTTATGCTTCTGGCGTTGACTTCTTAGGCCCTAACTATTGGATCTGGTGGAGCAACGCCTCCAGGAAGCCTAGGTTGCCCGGAACGTAGAAATGACCATAACCTTCATACTGATTGCAATTATTCGTTTTATACGATGGAAAAACTGTTGTTCTTATATTGTATGTTATGCCTCTGGCGTTGACTCCTAAGGCCGTAGCTATTCGATGTGGTGGAGCAACGCCCTAGCGTGGAGCCTAGGTTGCCCGGAACGTAGAAGTAACCATTACTTCCACACTGTTTGCAATTATTCATTTTATACAATGGAAAAACTGTTGTATTTATATTGTATTTTATAGATATGGCGTTGACTTCTAAGGCCGTAGCTATTCGATGTGGTGGAGCAATGCCCTAGTGTGAAGCCTAGGTTGCCTGGAACGTAGAAATGACCATACCTTTCACACTGGTTGCAATTATTCCTGTTATACAAGGGAACAACTGTTGTATTTATATTGCAGTTTATGCCTCTGGCGTTGTCTTCTTAGGCCCTAACTATTCGATCTGGTGGAACAACGCCCCAGAGTGAAGCCTATGTTGCCCGGAACGTAGAAATGGCCATTGCTTTCACACTGGTTGCAATTATTCGTATTATACGATGGAAAAACTGTTGTATTTATATTGTATTTTATGCTTCTGGTGTAGACTTCTTAGGTCCTAGCTATTCGATCTGGAGGAACAACGCCCTAGAGTGAAGCCTAGGTTGCCCGGAACGTAGAAATGGCCATTGCTTTCACACTGGTTGCAATTATTCCTGTTATACAAGGGAACAACTGTTGTATTTATATTGCAGTTTATGCCTTTGGCGTTGTCTTCTTAGGCCCTAACTATTCGATCTGGTGGAACAACGCCCCAGAGTGAAGCCTATGTTGCCCGGAACGTAGAAATGGCCATTGCTTTCACACTGGTGGCAATTATTCCTGTTATACGATGGAAAAACTTTTGTATTTTTATTGTATTTTAAGCTTCGGGCGCTGACTTCTAAGGTCCTAACTATTGGATCCGGTGGAGCAACGCCCTAGGGTGAAGCCTAGGTTGCCCGGAACGTAGAAATGACCATAACTTTCATACTGGTTGCTATTATTCGTTTAATACGATGGAAAAACTATTGTATTTATATTGTATTTAATGCTTGTGGCGTTGACTTCTAAGGCCATAGCTATTGGATGTGGTCGAGCAACGCCCTAGAGTGAAGCCTAGGTTGCACGGAACGTAGAAATGCCCATTACTTTCACACTGGTTGTAATTATTCCTGTTATATGATGGAATAACTGTTGTATTTATATTTTATTTTATGCTGCTGGCGTTGACTTCTAAGGCCCTAGCTATTTGATCTGGTGGTGCAACGCCATAGAGTGCAGCCTAGGTTGCCCGGAACGTAGAAATGAACATTACTTTCACACTGGTTGCAATTATTCTTTTCATACGAAGGAAAAACTGCTGTATTTTTATTGTATTTTATGCTTCGCGCGTTGACTTCTAAGGCCCTAACTATTCGATATGGTGGAGCAACGCTTTGAGTGAAGCCTAGATTGCCCGAAACGTAGAAATGACCATTACTTTGACACTGGTTGCATTTATTCTTTTTATACGATGGAAAAACTGTTTTCTTTTTATTGTATTTTATGCGTCTGGAGTTGTTTTCTAAGGCCCTAACTACTCGACCTGGTGGAGCTACGCCCTAGAGTGAAGCCTAGGTTGCTCGGAACGTAGAAATGCCCATTACTTTCACCCTGGTTGTAATTACACCTGTTATACGATGGAATAACTGTTGTATTAATTTTATATTTTATGCTTCGGGCTATGACTTCTACGGCCCTCGCTATTCGATTTGGTGGAGCAACGACCTAGAGTGAAGCCTAGGTTGCCCGTAACGTAGAAATGACCATATCTTTCACTCTGGTTGCAATTATTCGTTTTCTACGATGGAAAAACTGTTGCATTTTTATTGTATTTTATGCTTCTGGCGTTAAATTCTATGTACCAAACTATGCGATCTGGAGGAGCAACGCCCTACAGTTAAGCCTATGTTGCCCGGAACGTAGAAATGACCTTTACTTTCACACTGTTTGCAAATATACATCATATACGATGGAAAAGCTGTTGTATTTATATTGTATTTTATGCTTCTGGCGTTGACTTCTTAGGCCCTAACTATTCGATCTGGTGGAGTACCGCCCTAGAGTGAAGCCTAGGTTGCCCGGAACGTAGAAATGACCAGTACTTTCACTCTGGTTGCAGTTATTCCTGTTATACAATGGAGAAACTGTTGCATTTTTAATGTATTTTATGCTTCTGCCGTTGTACTCAAAGTCCCTAACTATTCGATCTGGCGGAGCAACGCCCTGGAGTTAGGCCTAGGTTGCCCGGAAGGTAGAAATGACCATAACTTTCACACTGTTTGCAATCATTCATTTTATACGTTGGAAATGCTGTTGTATTCATATTGTATTTTATGCTTCTGGAGTTGACTCGTAAGGCCGTAGCTATTCGATGTGGTGGAGCAACGCCCTAGAGTGAAACCTAGGTTGCCCGGAACGTAGAAATGACCATTACTTTCACACTGGTTGCAATTATTCCTGTTGTACGATGGAAAAACTGTTGCATTTTTATTGTATTTTGTGCTTCTGGTGTTGTATTCAAAGTCCCTAACTATTCGATCTGGTGGAGCAACGCCCTGGAGTTAAGCCTATGTTGCCCGGAACGTAGAAATGACCATAACTTTCACACTGGTTGCAATTATTCCTTTTATACGATGGAAAAACTGTTGTATTTTTATTGTGTTTTATGCTTCTGGCGTTGACTTCTAAGTCCCTAGCTATTCGATCTGGTGGAGCAACTCCCTACAGCGAAACCTAGGTTGCCCGGAACGTAGAAATGACCATCACTTTCACTCTGGTTGCAATCATTCCTGTTATACGTTGGAAAAACTGTTGTACTTTTATTGTATTTTATGCTTCGGGCGTTGACTTCTAAGGCCGTAGCTAGACGATGTGCTGTAGCAACGGCCTAGAGTGAAGCCTATGTTGCCCGGAACGTAGAAATGACCATTACTTTCACACTGGTTGCAATTATTCGTTTTATACGATGGAAAAACTGTTGTATTTATTTTGTATTTGGTGCATCCGGCGTTGACTTGTGAGGCCCTATCTATTGGATATGGTGGACCAACGTCCTAGAGTGAAGCGTAGGTTGCCTGGAACGTGGAAATGACCATTGCCTTAACACTTCTTGCGATTATACATTTTATACGATGGAAAAACTGTTGTACTTATGTTTTATTTTATTCTTCTGGCGTTGAATTCTAAGTCCCTAGCTACTCGATCTGGTGGTGCAGCGCCCTAGAGTGAAGCATAGGTTACCCGGAACATAGAAATGACTAGTACTTTCACACTTGTTGCAGTTATTCCTGTTATACAATGGAGAAACTGTTGCATTTTTAGTGTATTTTATGCTTCTGCCGTTGTACTCAATGTCCCTAACTATTCGCTCTGGTGGAGCAACGCCCTGGAGTTAAGCCAGGGTTGCCCGGAACGTAGAAATGACCTGTACTTTCACACTGGTTGCAATTATTCCTGTTATACTATAGAAAAACTGTTGCATTTTTATTGTATTTTATGTTTCTGGCGTTAAATTTTATGTCCCTAGCTATGCGATCTGGTGGAGCAACGCCCTACAGTTAAGCCTAGGTTGTCCGGAACGTAGAAATGACCATTAAATTCACACTGCTTGCAATTATACATTTTATACTATGGAAAAACTGTTGTACATATGTTGTATTTTATTCTTCTGGCTCTGAATTCTAAGCCCCTCGCTATTCGGTCCGGTGCAGCAACGCCCTAGAGTGAAGCCTAGGTTACCGGGAACATAGAAATGACCAGTACATTCACACTGGTTGCAGTTATTCCTATTATTCGATGGAAAAACTGTTGCATTTGTATTGTATTTTATGCTTCTGGCGTTGACTTCTAAGTCCCTAGCTATTCGATCTGGTGGAGCAACTCCCTACAGCGAAACCTAGGTTGCCCGTAACGTGGAAATGACCTGTACTTTCACACTGGTTGCAATTATTCCTGTTATACGATGAAAAAACTGTTGCATTTTTATTGTATTTTATGCTTCTGGCGTTGACTTCTTAGGCCGTAACTATTCGATCTGGTGGAGCAACGCCCTAGAGAGAAGCCTAGATTTTCCGGAACGTAGAAATGACCATTACATTCAGGCATGTTGCAATTGTTCCTGTTATTGGATGAAAGAACTGTTGTATTTTTCTTGTGTTTTATGCGTCTGGAGTTGTTTTCTAAGGCCCTAACTATTCGACCTGGTGGAGCAACGCCCTAGAGTGAAGCCTAGGTTGCACGGAACGTAGAAATGCCCATTACTTTCACACTGCTTGTAATTATTCCTGTTATATGATGGAATAACTGTTGTATTTATATTTTATTTTATGCTTCTGGCGTTGACTTCTAAGGCCCTAGCTATTTGATCTGGTGGTGCAACGCTCTAGGGTGAAGCCTAGGTTGCCCGGAACTTAGAAATGCCCATCACTTTCACACTGGTTATAATTATTGCTGTTACACGATGGAATAACTGTTGTATTTTTATTTTATTTTGTGCTTCTGGCGTTGACTCCTAAGGCCGTAGCTATTCGATGTGGTGGAGCAACGCCCTAGGGTGAAGCCTAGGATGCCCGCAACGTAGAAATGACAATTACTTCCACACTGTTTGCAATTATTCCTGTTATACGATGGAAAAACTGTTGTATTTCTATTGTATTTTATGCTTCTGACGTTGACTTCTTAGGCCCTAACTATTCGACCTGGTGGAGCAATGCTCTAGAGAGAAGCCTAGATTGCCCGGAACGTAGAAGTGACCATTAACTTCCGGCTTGTTGCAATTATTCCTGTTGTACGATGAAAAAGCCGCTGTATTTTTATTGTATTTTATGCGTCTGGAGTTATATACTAAGGCCCTAACTATTCGATGTGGTGGAGCAACGCCCTAGGGTGAAGCCTAGGATGCCCGCAACGTAGAAATGACCATTACTTCCACACTGTTTGCAATTATTCCTGTTATACGATGGAAAAACTGTTGTATTTCTATTGTATTTTATGCCTCTGGCGTTGACTTCTTATGCCCTAACTATTCGACCTGGTGGAGCAACGCTCTAGAGAGAAGCCTAGATTGCCCGGAACGTAGAAGTGACCATTACCTTCCGGCTTGTTGCAATTATTCCTGTTGTACGATGAAAAAGCCGCTGTATTTTTATTGTGTTTTATGCGTCTGGAGTTATATACTAAGGCCCTAACTATTCGATGTGGTGGAGCAACGCCCTAGAGCGAAACCTAGGTTGCCCGGAACGTAGAAATGACCATTACTTTCACACTGGTTGCAATTATTACTGTTATACGATGGACAAATTGTTGGATTTTTATTGTACGTTATGCTTCTGGCGTTGACTTCTTAGGCCCTAACTATTGGATCTGGTGGAGCAACGCCTCCAGGAAGCCTAGGTTGCCCGGAACGTAGAAATGACCATAACCTTCATACTGATTGCAATTATTCGTTTTATACGATGGAAAAACTGTTGTTCTTATATTGTATGTTATGCCTCTGGCGTTGACTCCTAAGGCCGTAGCTATTCGATGTGGTGGAGCAACGCCCTAGCGTGGAGCCTAGGTTGCCCGGAACGTAGAAGTAACCATTACTTCCACACTGTTTGCAATTATTCATTTTATACAATGGAAAAACTGTTGTATTTATATTGTATTTTATAGATATGGCGTTGACTTCTAAGGCCGTAGCTATTCGATGTGGTGGAGCAATGCCCTAGTGTGAAGCCTAGGTTGCCTGGAACGTAGAAATGACCATACCTTTCACACTGGTTGCAATTATTCCTGTTATACAAGGGAACAACTGTTGTATTTATATTGCAGTTTATGCCTCTGGCGTTGTCTTCTTAGGCCCTAACTATTCGATCTGGTGGAACAACGCCCCAGAGTGAAGCCTATGTTGCCCGGAACGTAGAAATGGCCATTGCTTTCACACTGGTTGCAATTATTCGTATTATACGATGGAAAAACTGTTGTATTTATATTGTATTTTATGCTTCTGGTGTAGACTTCTTAGGTCCTAGCTATTCGATCTGGAGGAACAACGCCCTAGAGTGAAGCCTAGGTTGCCCGGAACGTAGAAATGGCCATTGCTTTCACACTGGTTGCAATTATTCCTGTTATACAAGGGAACAACTGTTGTATTTATATTGCAGTTTATGCCTTTGGCGTTGTCTTCTTAGGCCCTAACTATTCGATCTGGTGGAACAACGCCCCAGAGTGAAGCCTATGTTGCCCGGAACGTAGAAATGGCCATTGCTTTCACACTGGTGGCAATTATTCCTGTTATACGATGGAAAAACTTTTGTATTTTTATTGTATTTTAAGCTTCGGGCGCTGACTTCTAAGGTCCTAACTATTGGATCCGGTGGAGCAACGCCCTAGGGTGAAGCCTAGGTTGCCCGGAACGTAGAAATGACCATAACTTTCATACTGGTTGCTATTATTCGTTTAATACGATGGAAAAACTATTGTATTTATATTGTATTTAATGCTTGTGGCGTTGACTTCTAAGGCCATAGCTATTGGATGTGGTCGAGCAACGCCCTAGAGTGAAGCCTAGGTTGCACGGAACGTAGAAATGCCCATTACTTTCACACTGGTTGTAATTATTCCTGTTATATGATGGAATAACTGTTGTATTTATATTTTATTTTATGCTGCTGGCGTTGACTTCTAAGGCCCTAGCTATTTGATCTGGTGGTGCAACGCCATAGAGTGCAGCCTAGGTTGCCCGGAACGTAGAAATGAACATTACTTTCACACTGGTTGCAATTATTCTTTTCATACGAAGGAAAAACTGCTGTATTTTTATTGTATTTTATGCTTCGCGCGTTGACTTCTAAGGCCCTAACTATTCGATATGGTGGAGCAACGCTTTGAGTGAAGCCTAGATTGCCCGAAACGTAGAAATGACCATTACTTTGACACTGGTTGCATTTATTCTTTTTATACGATGGAAAAACTGTTTTCTTTTTATTGTATTTTATGCGTCTGGAGTTGTTTTCTAAGGCCCTAACTACTCGACCTGGTGGAGCTACGCCCTAGAGTGAAGCCTAGGTTGCTCGGAACGTAGAAATGCCCATTACTTTCACCCTGGTTGTAATTACACCTGTTATACGATGGAATAACTGTTGTATTAATTTTATATTTTATGCTTCGGGCTATGACTTCTACGGCCCTCGCTATTCGATTTGGTGGAGCAACGACCTAGAGTGAAGCCTAGGTTGCCCGTAACGTAGAAATGACCATATCTTTCACACTGGTTGCAATTATTCGTTTTCTACGATGGAAAAACTGTTGCATTTTTATTGTATTTTATGCTTCTGGCGTTAAATTCTATGTACCAAACTATGCGATCTGGAGGAGCAACGCCCTACAGTTAAGCCTATGTTGCCCGGAACGTAGAAATGACCTTTACTTTCACACTGTTTGCAAATATACATCATATACGATGGAAAAGCTGTTGTATTTATATTGTATTTTATGCTTCTGGCGTTGACTTCTTAGGCCCTAACTATTCGATCTGGTGGAGTACCGCCCTAGAGTGAAGCCTAGGTTGCCCGGAACGTAGAAATGACCAGTACTTTCACTCTGGTTGCAGTTATTCCTGTTATACAATGGAGAAACTGTTGCATTTTTAATGTATTTTATGCTTCTGCCGTTGTACTCAAAGTCCCTAACTATTCGATCTGGCGGAGCAACGCCCTGGAGTTAGGCCTAGGTTGCCCGGAAGGTAGAAATGACCATAACTTTCACACTGTTTGCAATCATTCATTTTATACGTTGGAAATGCTGTTGTATCCATATTGTATTTTATGCTTCTGGAGTTGACTCGTAAGGCCGTAGCTATTCGATGTGGTGGAGCAACGCCCTAGAGTGAAACCTAGGTTGCCCGGAACGTAGAAATGACCATTACTTTCACACTGGTTGCAATTATTCCTGTTATACGATGGAAAAACTGTTGCATTTTTATTGTATTTTATGCTTGTGGGGTTGACTTCTAAGTCCCTAGCTATTCGATCTGGTGGAGCAAGGCCCTAGAGCGAAGCCTAGGTTGCCCGGAACGTAGAAATGACCTGTACTTTCACACTGGTTGCAATTATTCCTGTTATACTATAGAAAAACTGTTGCATTTTTATTGTATTTTACGCTTCTGACGTTAAATTTTAAGTCCCTAGCTATGCGATCTGGTGGAGCAACGCCCTACAGTTAAGCCTAGAATGCCCGGAACCTAGAAATGACCTTTACTTTCACACTGTTTGCAAATATACATTATATACGATGGAAAAGCTGTTGTATTTATATTGTATTTTATGCTTCTGGCGTTGTCTTCTTAGGCCCTAACTATTCGATCTGGTGTAGCAATGCTCTAGAGTAAAGCCTAGGTTGCCCGGAAGGTAGAAATGACCATTACCTTCACACTGCTTGCAATTATACATTTTATACGATGGAAACACTGTTATAATTCTGTTGCATTTTCTTCTCCTGGCGTTGAATTCTAAGTCCCTAGCTGTTCGATCTGGTGGAGCAACGCCCTAGAGTGAAGCCTAGGTTACCAGGAACATAGAAATGACCAGTACTTTCACACTGGTTTCAGCTTTCCTGTTATACGATGGAAAAACTGTTGCATTTTTATTGTATTTTGTGCTTCTCGTGTTGTATTCAAAGTCCCTAACTATTCGATCTGGTGGAGCAAGGCCCTGGAGTTAAGCCTAGGTTGCCCGGAACGTAGAAATGACCATAACTTTCACACTGGTTGCAATTATTCCTTCTACACGATGGAAAAACTGTTGTATTTTTATTGTGTTTTATGCTTCTGGCGTTGACTTCTTAGTCGCTAGCTATTCGATCTGGTGGAGCAACGCCCTACAGCGAAACCTAGGTTTCCCGGAAGGTAGAAATGACCTGTGCTTTCACACTGGTTGCAATTATTCCTGTTGTACGATGGAAAAACTGTTGCATTTTTATTGTATTTTGTGCTTCTGGTGTTGTATTCAAAGTCCCTAACTATTCGATCTGGTGGAGCAACGCCCTGGAGTTAAGCCTATGTTGCCCGGAACGTAGGAAGGACCATAACTTTCACACTGCTTGCAATTATTCCTTTTATACGATGGAAAAACTGTTGTATTTTTATTGTGTTTTATGCTTCTGGCGTTGACTTCTAAGTCCCTAGCTATTCGATCTGGTGGAGCAACTCCCTACAGCGAAACCTAGGTTGCCCGGAACGTAGAAATGACCATCACTTTCACTCTGGTTGCAATCATTCCTGTTATACGTTGGAAAAACTGTTGTACTTTTATTGTATTTTATGCTTCGGGCGTTGACTTCTAAGGCCGTAGCTAGACGATGTGCTGTAGCAACGGCCTAGAGTGAAGCCTATGTTGCCCGGAACGTAGAAATGACCATTACTTTCACACTGGTTGCAATTATTCCTGTTATACTATAGAAAAACTGTTGCATTTTTATTGTATTTTATGTTTCTGGCGTTAAATTTTATGTCCCTAGCTATGCGATCTGGTGGAGCAACGCCCTACAGTTAAGCCTAGGTTGTCCGGAACGTAGAAATGACCATTAAATTCACACTGCTTGCAATTATACATTTTATACTATGGAAAAACTGTTGTACATATGTTGTATTTTATTCTTCTGGCTCTGAATTCTAAGTCCCTCGCTATTCGGTCCGGTGCAGCAACGCCCTAGAGTGAAGCCTAGGTTACCGGGAACATAGAAATGACCAGTACATTCACACTGGTTGCAGTTATTCCTATTATTCGATGGAAAAACTGTTGCATTTTTATTGTATTTTATGCTTCTGGCGTTGACTTCTAAGTCCCTAGCTATTCGATCTGGTGGAGCAACTCCCTACAGCGAAACCTAGGTTGCCCGTAACGTGGAAATGACCTGTACTTTCACACTGGTTGCAATTATTCCTGTTATACGATGAAAAAACTGTTGCATTTTTATTGTATTTTATGCTTCTGGCGTTGACTTCTTAGGCCGTAACTATTCGATCTGGTGGAGCAACGCCCTAGAGAGAAGCCTAGATTTTCCGGAACGTAGAAATGACCATTACATTCAGGCATGTTGCAATTGTTCCTGTTATTGGATGAAAGAACTGTTGTATTTTTCTTGTGTTTTATGCGTCTGGAGTTGTTTTCTAAGGCCCTAACTATTCGAGCTGGTGGAGCAACGCCCTAGAGTGAAGCCTAGGTTGCACGGAACGTAGAAATGCCCATTACTTTCACACTGCTTGTAATTATTCCTGTTATATGATGGAATAACTGTTGTATTTATATTTTATTTTATGCTTCTGGCGTTGACTTCTAAGGCCCTAGCTATTTGATCTGGTGGTGCAACGCTCTAGGGTGAAGCCTAGGTTGCCCGGAACTTAGAAATGCCCATCACTTTCACACTGGTTATAATCATTGCTGTTACACGATGGAATAACTGTTGTATTTTTATTTTATTTTGTGCTTCTGGCGTTGACTCCTAAGGCCGTAGCTATTCGATGTGGTGGAGCAACGCCCTAGGGTGAAGCCTAGGATGCCCGCAACGTAGAAATGACCATTACTTCCACACTGTTTGCAATTATTCCTGTTATACGATGGAAAAACTGTTGTATTTCTATTGTATTTTATGCTTCTGACGTTGACTTCTTAGGCCCTAACTATTCGACCTGGTGGAGCAATGCTCTAGAGAGAAGCCTAGATTGCCCGGAACGTAGAAGTGACCATTAACTTCCGGCTTGTTGCAATTATTCCTGTTGTACGATGAAAAAGCCGCTGTATTTTTATTGTATTTTATGCGTCTGGAGTTATATACTAAGGCCCTAACTATTCGATGTGGTGGAGCAACGCCCTAGGGTGAAGCCTAGGATGCCCGCAACGTAGAAATGACCATTACTTCCACACTGTTTGCAATTATTCCTGTTATACGATGGAAAAACTGTTGTATTTCTATTGTATTTTATGCCTCTGGCGTTGACTCCTAAGGCCGTAGCTATTCGATGTGGTGGAGCAACGCCCTAGCGTGGAGCCTAGGTTGCCCGGAACGTAGAAATAACCATTACTTCCACACTGTTTGCAATTATTCATTTTATACAATGGAAAAACTGTTGTATTTATATTGTATTTTATAGATATGGCGTTGACTTCTAAGGCCGTAGCTATTCGATGTGGTGGAGCAATGCCCTAGTGTGAAGCCTAGGTTGCCTGGAACGTAGAAATGACCATACCTTTCACACTGGTTGCAATTATTCCTGTTATACAAGGGAACAACTGTTGTATTTATATTGCAGTTTATGCCTCTGGCGTTGTCTTCTTAGGCCCTAACTATTCGATCTGGTGGAACAACGCCCCAGAGTGAAGCCTATGTTGCCCGGAACGTAGAAATGACCATATATTTGACACTGGTTGGAATTATTCCTGTTATACAAGGGAAAAACTGTTGTATTTATATTGTATTTTATGCTCCTGGCGTTGACTTCTTAGGCCCTAACTATTCCATCTAGTGGAGCAACGCCCTAGAGTCAAGCCTAGGTTGCCCGGAATGCAGAAATGACTATCACTTTCACACTGGTGGCAATTATTCCTGTTATACGATGGAAAAACTTTTGTATTTATATTGTATTTTATGCTTCTGGCGTTGACTTCTAAGGTCCTAGCTATTGGATCTGGTGGAGCAACGCCCTAGAGTTAAGCCTAGGTTGCACGGAACGTAGAAATGACCATATCATTCACACTGCTTGCAATTATGCCCGTTATCCGATGGTAAAACTGTTGTATATTTATTGTATTTTCTGCGCCTGGAGTTGTATTCTAAGGCCCCAACTATTCGACCTGGTGGAGCAACGGCCTAGAGTGAAGCCTAGGTTGCACGGAACGTAGAAATGCCCATTACTTTCACACTGCTGGTAATTATTCCTGTTATACGATGGAATAGCTGTTGTATTTCTATTTTATTTTGTGCTTCTGGCGTTGACTTCTAAGGCCCTGGCTATTCGATCTGGTGAAGCAACGCTCTAGAGTGAAGCCTCGGTTGCCCGGAACTTAGAAATGACCATCACCTTCACACTGGTTGCTATTATTCCTGTTATGCAATGGAAAAACTGTTGTATTTATATTGTATTTTATGCTTCTGGCGTAGGCTTCTTAGGCCCTAACTATACGAACAGGGGGAACAACGCCCTAGAGTGAAGACTAGGTTGCCTGGATCGTGGAAATGACCATCATGTTCACATTTGTTGCAATTATTCCCGTTATACGATGGAAAAACTGTTGTATTTTTATTGTATTTTATGTTTCGGGCGTTGCCTTCTAAGGCCCTAGCTATTCGATCTGGTGGAGCAACGCTCTGGAGTGAAGCCTAGGTTGCCCGGAACGTAGAAATGACCATTACCTTCACACTTCTTGCAATTATACATTTTATACGATGGAAAAACTGTTGTACTTATGTTGTATTTTGTTCTCCTGCCGTTGAATTCTAAGTACCTAGCTATTCCATCTGGCGGAGCAATGCCCTAGAGTGAAGCCTAGGTCACCCGGAACATAGAAATGACCAGTACTTTCACACTGGCTGCAGCTTTCCTGTTACACGATGGAAAAACTGTTGCATTTTTATTGTATTTTATGCTTCTTGCGTTGTATTCAAAGTCCCTACCTATTCGATCTGGAGGAGCAACGCCCTAGAGTTAAGCCTAGGTTGCCCTGAGAGTAGAAATGACCATAACTTTCACACTGGTTGCAATTATTCGTTCTATACAATGGAAAAACTGTTCTATTTATTTTGTATTTTATGCTTCGAGCGTTAACTTCTAAGTCCCTAGCTATTCGATCTAGTGGAGCAAGGCCCTAGAGCGAAGCCTAGGTTGCCCGGAACGTAGATATGACCTGTACTTTCAAACTGGTTGCAAGTATTCCTGTTATACTATGGAAAAACTGTTGCATTTTTATTGCATTTTATGCTTCTGGCGTTAAATTCTAAGTCCCTAACTATGCGATCTGGTGGAGCAACGTCCTACAGTTAAGCCTAGGCTACCGGAAACGTAGAAATGACCATAACTTTCACACTGGTTGCAATTATTCGTTCTATACAATGGAAAAACTGTTCTATTTATTTTGTATTTTATGCTTCGAGCGTTGACACCTAAGGCCCTAACTATTCGATCTGGTGAAGCCACGCCCTAGAGTGAAGCCTAGGTTGCCCGGAACGTAGAAATGACCATTACCTTCACACTTCTTGCAATTATACATTTTATACGATGGAAAAACTGTTGTACTTATGTTGTATTTTGTTCTCCTGGCGTTGAATTCTAAGTACCTAGCTATTCCATCTGGTGGAGCAATGCCCTAGAGTGAAGCCTAGGTCACCCGGAACATAGAAATGACCAGTACTTTCACACTGGCTGCAGCTTTCCTGTTACACGATGGAAAAACTGTTGCATTTTTATTGTATTTTATGCTTCTTGCGTTGTATTCAAAGGCCCTAGCTATTCGATCTGGAGGAGCAACGCCCTAGAGTGAAGCCAAGGTTGCCCGGGACGTGGAAATGACCATCACCTTCACTCTGGTTGCAATTATTCATTTTATACAATGGAAGAACTGTTGTATTTATATTGTTTTTTATAGTTATCGCGTTGACTTCTAAGGCCGTAGCTATTCGATGTGGTGGAGCAACGCCCTAGAGTGAAGCCTAGGTTACCGGGAACATAAAAATGACCAGTACTTTCACACTGGTTGCAGTTATTCATGTTATACGATGGAAAAACTGTTGCATTTTTATTGTATTTTATGCCTCTGGCGTTGACTTCTAAGTCCCTAGCTATTCGATCTGGTGCAGCAAGTCCCTAGAGCGAAGCCTAGGTTGGCCGGAACGTAGAAATGACCTGTACTTTCACATTGGTTGCAATTATTCCTGTTATACTATGGAAAAACTGTTGCATTTTTATTGTATTTTATGCTTCTGGCGTTAAATTCTATGTCCCTAACTATGCGATCTGGTGGAGCAACGCCCTACAGTTAAGCCTAGGTTGCCCGGAACGTAGAAATGACCATAACTTTCACACTGGTTGCAATTATTCGTTTTATACAATGGAAAAACTGTTCTATTTATTTTGTATTTTATGCTTCGGGCGGTGACATCTAAGGCCCTAACTTTTCGATCTGGTGAAGCAACGCTCTAGAGTGAAGCCTAGGTTGCCCGGAACGTAGAAATGACCATTGCCTTCACAGTCCTTGCAATTATCCATTTTATACGATGGAAAAACTGTTGCATTTTTATTGTATTTTATGCTTCTGGGGTCGACTTCTAAGTCCCTAGCTATTCGATCTGGCGGAGCAGCGCCCTACAGCGAAACCTAGGTTACCCGGTACATAGAAATGACCTTTACTTTCACACTGTTTGCAAATATACATTATATACGATGGAAGAGCTGTTGCATTTTTATTGTATTTTATGCCTCTGGCGTTGACTTCTAAGTCCCTAGCTATTCGATCTGGTGGAGCAAGTCCCTAGAGCGAAGCCTAGGTTACCCGGAACGTAGAAATGACCTGTACGTTCACATTGGTTGCAATTATTCCTGTTATACTATGGAAAAACTGTTGCATTTTTATTGTATTTTATGCTTCTTGCGTTGTATTCAAAGTCCCTAGCTATTCGATCTGGAGGAGCAACGCCCTGGAGTTAAGCCTAGGTTGCCCGGAGAGTAGAAATGACCATAACTTTCACACTGGTTGCAATTATTCGTTTTATACAATGGAAAAGCTGTTCTATTTATTTTGTATTTTATGCTTCGGGCGTTGACATATAAGGCCCTAACTATTCGGTCTGGAGGAGGAACGCTCTAGAGTGAAGCCTAGGTTGCCCTTAACGTGGAAATGACCGTTACCTTCACACTGCTTGCAATTATACATTTTGTACGATGGAAAAACTGTGGTACCCATGTTGTATTTTATTTTTCTGGCGTTGAATTCTAAGTCCCTAGCTATTCGATCTGGTGGAGCAACGCCCTAGAATGAAGCCTAGGTTACCCGGAACATAGAAATGACCAGTACTTTCACACTGGTTGCAGATTTCCTGTTATACGATGGAAAAACTGTTGCATTTTTATTGTATTTTATGCTTCTGGGGTTGTCTTCTAAGTCCCTAGAAATTCGATCTGGCGGAGCAGCGCCCTACAGCGAAACCTAGGTTGCCCGGTACGTAGAAATGACCTTTACTTTCACACTGTTTGCAAATATACATTATATACGATGGAAGAGCTGTTGTATTTATATTGTATTTTATGCTTCTGGCGTTGACTTCTTAAGCCCTAACTATTCGATCTGGTCGGACAATGCCCTAGAGTGAAGCCTAGGTTGCCCGGAACGTATAAATGATCATAGCTTTCATACTGGTTGCAATTATTCGTTTTATACGATGGAAAAGCTGTTGTACTTTTCTTTTATTTTATGCTTCTAGCGTTGACTTCTAAGTCCCTAGCTATTCGATCTGGTGGAGCAACGCCCTAGAGTGAAGCCTAGGTTGCCCGGGACGTAGGAATGACCATCACCTTCACTCTGGTTGCAATTATTCATTTTATACAATGGAAGAACTGTTGTATTTATATTGTTTTTTATAGTTATGGCGTTGACTTCTAAGGCCGTAGCTATTCGATGTGCTAGAGCAACGCCCTAGAGTGAAGCCTAGGTTACCGGGAACATACAAATGACCAGTACTTTCACACTGGTTGCAGTTATTCATGTTATACGATGGAAAAACCGTTGCATTTTTATTGTATTTTATGCCTCTGGCGTTGACTTCTAAGTCCCTAGCTATTCGATCTGGTGGAGCAAGTCCCTAGAGCGAAGCCTAGGTTGGCCGGAACGTAGAAATGACCTGTACTTTCACATTGGTTGCAATTATTCCTGTTATACTATGGAAAAACTGTTGCATTTTTATTGTATTTTATGCTTCTGGCGTTAAATTCTATGTCCCTAACTATGCGATCTGGTGGAGCAACGCCCTACAGTTAAGATTAGGTTGCCCGGAACGTAGAAATGACCATAACTTTCACACTGGTTGCAATTATTCGTTTTATACAATGGAAAAACTGTTCTATTTATTTTGTATTTTATGCTTCGGGCGTTGACATCTAAGGCCCTAACTATTCGATCTGGTGAAGCAACAATCTAGAGTGAAGCCTAGGTTGCCCGGAACGTAGAAATGACCATTGCCCTCACAGTCCTTGCAATTATACATTTTATACGATGGAAAAACTGTTGTATTTTTATTGTATTTTATGTTTCTGGGGCTGACTTCTAAGTCCCTAGCTATTCGATCTGGTGGAGCAAGTCCCTAGAGCGAAGCCTACGTTACCCGGAACGTAGAAATGACCTGTACTTTCACGTTGGTTGCCGCTTTCCTGTTATACGATGGAAAAACTGTTGCATTTTTATTGTATTTTATGCTTCTAGGGTTGACTTCTAAGTCCCTAGCTATTCGATCTGGCGGAGCAGCGCCCTACAGCGAAGCCTAGGTTGCCCGGTACGTAGAAATGACCTTTACTTTCACACTGTTTGCAAATATACATTATATACGATGGAAGAGCTGTTGTATTTATATTGTATTTTATGCTTCTGGCGTTGACTTCTTAGGCCCTAACTATTCGATCTGGTCGGACAATGCCCTAGAGTGAAACCTAGGTTGCCCGGAACGTATAAATGACCATAGCTTTCATACTGGTTGGAATTATTCGTTTTATACGATGGAAAAACTGTTGTATTTTTCTTTTATTTTATGCTTCTAGCGTTGACTTCTAAGTCCCTAGCTATTCGATCTGGTGGAGCAACGCCCTAGAGTGAAGCCTAGGTTGCACGGGGCGTAGAAATGACCATCACCTTCACTCTGGTTGCAATTATTCGTTTTATACCGTGGAAAAACTGTTGTATTTATATTGTATTTTATGCGTCTCGAGTTGTTTTCTAAGGCCCTAACTATTCGGCCTGGTGGACCAACGCCCTAGAGTGAAGCCTAGGTTGCACGGAACGTAGAAATGCCCATTACTTTCACACTGGTTATAATTATTCCTGTTATACGATGGAATAAATGTTGTATTTTTATTTTATTTTGTGCTTCTGGCGTTGACTTCTAAGGCCCTAGCTATTCGTTCTGGTGGAGCAACGCCAAAGAGTGAAGCCTAGGTTACCCGGAACGTAGAAATGACCAGTACTTTCACACTGGTTGCAATTGTTCGTATTATACAATGGAAAAACTGTTGTATTTATATTGTATTTTATGCTCGTGGTGTAGAATTCTTAGGCCCTAGCTATTCGATATGGAGGAACAACGTACTAGAGTGAAGCCTAGGTTGCCGGGAACGTAGAAATGACTATAACCTTCATACTGATTGCAATTGTTCGTTTTATACGATGGAAAAATTGTTGTGCTTATATTGTATGTTATGCCTCTGGCGTTGACTCCTAATGCCGTAGCTATTCGATGTGGTGGAGCAACGCCCTAGAGTGAAGCATAGGTTGCCCGGAACGTAGAAATGACCATATCTTTCACACTGTTTGCAATTATTCCTGTTATACGACTGAAAAACTGTTGTATTTATATTGTATTTTATGCTTCTGGCGTTGACTTCTAAGGCCGCAGCTATTCGATGTGGTAGATCAACGTCCTAGAGTGAAGCCTAGGTTGCCCGGAACGTAGAAATGACCATACCTTTCACACTGATTGCATTTATTCCTGTTATGCGATGGAAGAACTGTTGTATTTCTATTGTATTTTATGCTTCTGGCGTTGACTTCTTAGGCCCTAACTATTCGATCTGGTGGAGCAACGCCCTAGGGTGAAGCCTAGGTTGCCCGGAACGTGGAACTGACCATAACTTTCATACTGGTTGCAATTATTCGTTTTATACCGTGGAAAAACTCTTGTATTTATATTGTATTTTATGCGTCTGGAGTTGTTTTCTAAGGCCCTAACTATTCGACCTGGTGGACGAACGCCCTAGAGTGAAGCCTAGGTTGCACGGAACGTAGAAATGCCCATTACTTTCACACTGGTTGTAATTATTCCTGTTATACGATGGAATAACTGTTGTATTTTTACTTTATTTTGTGCTTCTGGCGTTGACTTCTAAGGCCCTAGCTATTCGATCTGGTGGAGCAGCTCCAAAGAGTGAAGCCTAGGTTACCCGGAACGTAGAAATGACCAGTACTTTCACACTGGTTGCAATTATTCGTATTATACGATGGAAAAACTGTTGTATTTATATTGTATTTTATGCTCCTGGTGTAGACTTCTTAGGCCCTAACTACTCGATCTGGTTGGACAATGCCCCAGAGTGAAGCCTAGGTGGCCCGGAACGTATAAATGACCATAGCTTTCATACTGGTTGCAATTATTCGTTTTATACGATGGAAAGTCTGTTGTATTTTTCTTTTATTTTATGCTTCTAGCGTTGACGTCTAAGTCCCTAGATATTCGATCTGGTGGAGCAACGCCCTAGAGTGAAGCCTAGGTCGCCCGGGACGTAGAAATGACCAGTACTTGCACACTGGTTGCAGTCATTCATGTTATACGATGGAAAAACTGTTGCATTTTTATTGTATTTTATGCTTCTGGCGTTAAATTCTAAGTCGCTAACTATGCGATCTGGTGCAGCAATGCCCTACAGTTAAGCCTAGGTTGCCCGGAACGTAGAAATGACCATAACTTTCACACTGGTTGCAATTATTCGTTTTATACAATGGAAAAACTGTTCTATTTATTTTGTATCTTATGCTTCGGGCGTTGACATCTAAGGCCCTAACTTTTCGATCTGGTGAAGCAACGCTCTAGAGTGAAGCCTAGGTTGCCCGGAACGTAGAAATGACCATTGCCTTCACAGTCCTTGCAATTATCCATTTTATACGATGGAAAAACTGTTGCATTTTTATTGTATTTTATGCTTCTGGGGTCGACTTCTAAGTCCCTAGCTATTCGATCTGGCGGAGCAGCGCCCTACAGCGAAACCTAGGTTGCCCGGTACGTAGAAATGACCTTTACTTTCACACTGTTTGCAAATATACATTATATACGATGGAAGAGCTGTTGCATCTTTATTGTATTTTATGCCTCTGGCGTTGACTTCTAAGTCCCTAGCTATTCGATCTGGTGGAGCAAGTCCCTAGAGCGAAGCCTAGGTTACCCGGAACGTAGAAATGACCTGTACGTTCACATTGGTTGCAATTATTCCTGTTATACTATGGAAAAACTGTTGCATTTTTATTGTATTTTATGCTTCTTGCGTTGTATTCAACGTCCCTAGCTATTCGATCTGGAGGAGCAACGCCCTGGAGTTAAGCCTAGGTTGCCCGGAGAGTAGAAATGACCATAACTTTCACACTGGTTGCAATTATTCGTTTTATACAATGGAAAAGCTGTTCTATTTATTTTGTATTTTATGCTTCGGGCGTTGACATCTAAGGCCCTAACTATTCGGTCTGGAGGAGGAACGCTCTAGAGTGAAGCCTAGGTTGCCTTTAACGTGGAAATGACCATTACCTTCACACTGCTTGCAATTATACATTTTGTACGATGGAAAAACTGTGGTACCCATGTTGTATTTTAGTTTTCTGGCGTTGAATTCTAAGTCCCTAGCTATTCGATCTGGTGGAGCAACGCCCTAGAATGAAGCCTAGGTTACCCGGAACATAGAAATGACCAGTACTTTCACACTGGTTGCAGATTTCCTGTTATACGATGGAAAAACTGTTGCATTTTTATTGTATTTTATGCTTCTGGGGTTGTCTTCTAAGTCCCTAGAAATTCGATCTGGCGGAGCAGCGCCCTACAGCGAAACCTAGGTTGCCCGGTACGTAGAAATGACCTTTACTTTCACACTGTTTGCAAATATACATTATATACGATGGAAGAGCTGTTGTATTTATATTGTATTTTATGCTTCTGGCGTTGACTTCTTAGGCCCTAACTATTCGATCTGGTCGGACAATGCCCTAGAGTGAAGCCTAGGTTGCCCGGAACGTATAAATGATCATAGCTTTCATACTGGTTGCAATTATTCGTTTTATACGATGGAAAAACTGTTGTATTTTTCTTTTATTTTATGCTTCTAGCGTTGACTTCTAAGTCCCTAGCTATTCGATCTGGTGGAGCAACGCCCTAGAGTGAAGCCTAGGTTGCCCGGGACGTAGGAATGACCATCACCTTCACTCTGGTTGCAATTATTCATTTTATACAATGGAAGAACTGTTGTATTTATATTGTTTTTTATAGTTATGGCGTTGACTTCTAAGGCCGTAGCTATTCGATGTGCTAGAGCAACGCCCTAGAGTGAAGCCTAGGTTACCGGGAACATACAAATGACCAGTACTTTCACACTGGTTGCAGTTATTCATGTTATACGATGGAAAAACCGTTGCATTTTTATTGTATTTTATGCCTCTGGCGTTGACTTCTAAGTCCCTAGCTATTCGATCTGGTGGAGCAAGTCCCTAGAGCGAAGCCTAGGTTGGCCGGAACGTAGAAATGACCTGTACTTTCACATTGGTTGCAATTATTCCTGTTATACTATGGAAAAACTGTTGCATTTTTATTGTATTTTATGCTTCTGGCGTTAAATTCTATGTCCCTAACTATGCGATCTGGTGGAGCAACGCCCTACAGTTAAGATTAGGTTGCCCGGAACGTAGAAATGACCATAACTTTCACACTGGTTGCAATTATTCGTTTTATACAATGGAAAAACTGTTCTATTTATTTTGTATTTTATGCTTCGGGCGTTGACATCTAAGGCCCTAACTATTCGATCTGGTGAAGCAACAATCTAGAGTGAAGCCTAGGTTGCCCGGAACGTAGAAATGACCATTGCCCTCACAGTCCTTGCAATTATACATTTTATACGATGGAAAAACTGTTGTATTTTTATTGTATTTTATGTTTCTGGGGCTGACTTCTAAGTCCCTAGCTATTCGATCTGGTGGAGCAAGTCCCTAGAGCGAATCCTACGTTACCCGGAACGTAGAAATGACCTGTACTTTCACGTTGGTTGCAATTATTCCTGATACACTATGGAAAAACTGTTGCATTTTTATTGTATTTTATGCTTCTTGCGTTGTATTCAAAGTCCCTAGCTATTCGATCTGGAGGAGCAACGCCCTGGAGTTAAGCCTAGGTTGCCCGGAGAGTAGAAATGCCCATAACTTTCACACTGGTTGCAATTATTCGTTTTATACAATGGAAAAGCTGTTCTATTTATTTTGTATTTTATGCTTCGGGCGTTGACATCTAAGGACCTAACTATTCGGTCTGGAGGAGGAACGCTCTAGAGTGAAGCCTAGGTTGCCCGTAACATGGAAATGACCATTACCTTCACACTGCTTGGAATTATACATTTTATACGATGGAAAAACTGTGGTACCCATGTTGTATTTTATTCTTCTGGCGTTGAATTCTAAGTCCCTAGCTATTCGATCTGGTGGAGCAACGCCCTAGAATGAAGCCTAGGTTACCCGGAACATAGAAATGACCAGTACTTTCACACTGGTTGCCGCTTTCCTGTTATACGATGGAAAAACTGTTGCATTTTTATTGTATTTTATGCTTCTAGGGTTGACTTCTAAGTCCCTAGCTATTCGATCTGGCGGAGCAGCGCCCTACAGCGAAGCCTAGGTTGCCCGGTACGTAGAAATGACCTTTACTTTCACACTGTTTGCAAATATACATTATATACGATGGAAGAGCTGTTGTATTTATATTGTATTTTATGCTTCTGGCGTTGACTTCTTAGGCCCTAACTATTCGATCTGGTCGGACAATGCCCTAGAGTGAAACCTAGGTTGCCCGGAACGTATAAATGACCATAGCTTTCATACTGGTTGGAATTATTCGTTTTATACGATGGAAAAACTGTTGTATTTTTCTTTTATTTTATGCTTCTAGCGTTGACTTCTAAGTCCCTAGCTATTCGATCTGGTGAAGCAACGCCCTAGAGTGAAGCCTAGGTTGCCCGGGGCGTAGAAATGACCATCACCTTCACTCTGGTTGCAATTATTCATTTTATACAATGGAAGAACTGTTGTATTTATATTGTTTTTTATAGTTATGGCGTTGACTTCTAAGGCCGTAGCTATTCGATGTGGTGGAGCAACGCCCTAGAGTGAAGCCTAGGTTACCGGGAACATAAAAATGACCAGTACTCTCACACTGGTTGCAGTTATTCATGTTATACGATGGAAAAACTGTTGCATTTTTATTGTATTTTATTCGTCTGGAGTTGTTTTCTAAGGCCCTAACTATTCGACCTGGTGGACCAACGCCCTAGAGTGAAGCCTAGGTTGCCGGGAACGTAGAAATGACTATAACCTTCATACTGATTGCAATTGTTCGTTTTATACGATGGAAAAATTGTTGTGCTTATATTGTATGTTATGCCTCTGGCGTTGACTCCTAATGCCGTAGCTATTCGATGTGGTGGAGCAACGCCCTAGCGTGAAGCCTAGGTTGCCCGGAACGTAGAAATAACCATATTTTTCACACTGTTTGCAATTATTCCTGTTATACGACTGAAAAACTGTTGTATTTATATTGTATTTTATGCTTCTGGCGTTGACTTCTAAGGCCGCAGCTATTCGATGTGGTGGATCAACGTCCTAGAGTGAAGCCTAGGTTGCCCGGAACGTAGAAATGACCATACCTTTCACACTGATTGCATTTATTCCTGTTATACGATGGAAGAACTGTTGTATTTCTATTGTATTTTATGCTTCTGGCGTTGACTTCTTAGGCCCTAACTATTCGATCTGGTGGAGCAACGCCCTAGGGTGAAGCCTAGGTTGCCCGGAACGTGGAACTGACCATAACTTTCATACTGGTTGCAATTATTCGTTTTATACCGTGGAAAAACTCTTGTATTTATATTGTATTTTATGCGTCTGGAGTTGTTTTCTAAGGCCCTAACTATTCGACCTGGTGGACGAACGCCCTAGAGTGAAGCCTAGGTTGCACGGAACGTAGAAATGCCCATTACTTTCACACTGGTTGCAATTATTCGTATTATACGATGGAAAAACTGTTGTATTTATATTGTATTTTATGCTCCTGGTGTAGACCTCTTAGGCCCTAACTACTCGATCTGGTTGGACAATGCCCCAGAGTGAAGCCTAGGTGGCCCGGAACGTATAAATGACCATAGCTTTCATACTGGTTGCAATTATTCGTTTTATACGATGGAAAGACTGTTGTATTTTTCTTTTATTTTATGCTTCTAGCGTTGACGTCTAAGTCCCTAGATATTCGATCTGGTGGAGCAACGCCCTAGAGTGAAGCCTAGGTCGCCCGGGACGTAGAAATGACCAGTACTTGCACACTGGTTGCAGTCATTCATGTTATACGATGGAAAAACTGTTGCATTTTTATTGTATTTTATGCTTCTGGCGTTAAATTCTAAGTCGCTAACTATGCGATCTGGTGCAGCAATGCCCTACAGTTAAGCCTAGGTTGCCCGGAACGTAGAAATGACCATAACTTTCACACTGGTTGCAATTATTCGTTTTATACAATGGAAAAACTGTTCTATTTATTTTGTATCTTATGCTTCGGGCGTTGACATCTAAGGCCCTAACTATTCGATCTGGTGAAGCAACGCTCTAGAGTTGAGCCTAGGTTGCCCGGAACGTAGAAATGACCATTGCCTTCACAGTTCTTGCAATTATACATTTTATACGATGGAAAAACTGTTGTATTTTTATTGTATTTTATGCTTCTGGGGTTGACTTCTAAGTCCCTAGCTATTCGATCTGGTGGAGCAGCGCCCTACAGCGAAACCTAGGTTGCCCGGTACGTAGAAATAACCTTTACTTTCACACTGTTTGCAAATATACATTATATACGATGGAAGAGCTGTTGTATTTATATTGTATTTTATGCTTCTGGCGTTGACTTCTTAGGCCCTAACTATTCGATCTGGTGGAACAATGCCCTAGGGTGAAGCCTAGGTTGCCCGGAATGTATAAATGACCATAGCTTTCACACTGGTTGCAATTATTCGTTTTATACAATGGAAAAACTGTTCTATTTATTTTGCATTTTATGCTTCGGGCGTTGACTTCTAAGGCCGTAACTATTCGATCTGGTGGAGCAACGCTCTACAGTGAAGCCTAGGTTGCCCAGAACGTAGAAATGACCATTACCTTCACACTGCTTGCAATTATACATTTTATGCGATGGAAAAATTGTTGTGCTTATATCTTATGTTATGCCTCTGGCGTTGACTCCTAATGCCGTAGCTATTCGATGTGGTGGAGCAACGCCCTAGCGTGAAGCCTAGGTTGCACGGAACGTAGAAATAACCATTACTTCCACACTGTTTGCAATTATTCATTTTATACAATGGGAAAACTGTTGTATTTATATTGTATTTTATAGTTATGGCGTTGACTTCTAAGGCCGTAGCTTTCGATGTGGTTGAGCAACGCCCTAGAGTGAAGCCTAGGTTGGCCGGAACGTAGAAATGACCATTACTTCCACACTGTTTGCAATTATTCATTATATACAGTGCAAAAACTGTTGTATTTATATGGCATTTTATGCTTCTGGCATTGACTTCTAAGGCCCTAACTATTCGATGTTTTGGAGAACCGCCCTAGAGTGAAGCCTAGGTTGCCCGGAACCTAGAAATGACCATAGCTTTCACACTGGTTGCAATTATTCCTGTTATACAAGGGAAAAACTGTTGTATTTATTGTGTACTTTATGCTTCTGGCGTTGACTTCTTAGGCCCTAACTATTCGATCTGGCAGACCAACGCCCTAGAGTGAAGCCTAGGTTGCCCGGAACGTGGAAATGACCTTCACGTTCACATTTGTTGAAATTATTCCCGTTATACGATGGAAATCTGTTGTATTTTTATTGTATTTTATGTTTCGGGCGTTGACTTCTAAGGCCCTAGCTATTCGATCTGGTGGAGCACTGCGTTTTAGTGAAGGCTAGGCTGCCCGGAACGTAGGAATGACCTTTACTTTCACACTGCTTCCAAATATACGTCATATACGATGGACAAGCTGTTGTATCTATTTTGAATTTTATGCTTCTGGCATTGACTTCTAAGTCTCTAACTATTCGATGTGGTGGAGCAACGCCCTAGGGTGAGGCCTAGGTTGCCCGGAACGTATAAATGACCATAGCATTCACACTGGTTGCATTTACTCCTGTTATACAAGGGAAAAACGGTTGTACTTATATTGTATTTTATGCTTCTTGCGTTGACTTCTTAGGCCCTAACTATTCGATCTGGTGGAGCAACGCCCTAGAGTGAAGCCTAGGTTGCCCGGAATGTAGAAATGACAATCACTTTCACACTGGTTGCAATTATTCTTGTTATACGATGGAAAAACTGCTGTATTGATTCTGTATTTTATGCCTCCGGCGTTGACTCCTAAGGCCGCAGCTATTCGATGTGGTGGAGCAACGACCTAGAGTGAAGCCTAGGTTGCCCGGAACGCAGAAAAGACCATGCCTTTCACACTGGTTGCAATGATTCCTGTTATACGATGGAAAAACTGTTGTATTTATATTATATTTTATGCTTCAGGCGTTGACTTCTAAGGCACTAGTTATTCGATGTGGTGGAGCAACGCCCTAGAGTGAAGCCTAGGTTGCCCGGAAAGTAGAAATGACCATAACTTTCACACTGGTTGCAATTATTCTTGTTATACGATGGAAAAACTGTTGTATTTATTTTGTATTTTATGCCTCTGGCGTTGACACCTAAGGCCGTAGCTATTCGATGTGGTGGAGCAACGCCCTAGAGTGAAGCTTAGGTTGCCCGTAGCGTAGAAAGGACCATGTCTTTGACACTGGTTGCAATTATTCCTGTTATACGATAGAAAAAGTGTTGTATTTATATTGTATTTTATGCTTCTGGCGTTGACTTCTAAGGCCGCAGCTATTCGATGTGGTGGAGCAACGCCCTAGAGTGAAGCCTAGGTTGCCCGGAACGTAGAAATGACCATACCATTCACACTGGTTGCAATTATTCCTGTAATACGATGGAAAAGCTGTTGTATTTGTATTGTATTTTATGCTTCTGGCGTAGACTTCTTAGGCCCTAACTATTCGATGTGGTGGAGCAACGACCTAGAGTGAAGCCTAGGTTGCCCGGCACGTAGAAATGACCATATCTTTCACACTGGTTGAAATTACTCCTGTTATACGATTAAAAAACTGTTGTATTTATATTGTATTTTATGCTTCTGGCGTTGACTTCTTAGGCCCTCACTATTGGATCTGGCAGACCAACGCCCTAGAGTGAAGCCTAGGTTGCCCGGATCGTGGAAATGACCTTCACGTTCACATTTGTTGAAATTATTCCCGTTATACGATGGAAATCTGTTGTATTTTTATTGTATTTTATGTTTCGGGCGTTGACTTCTAAGGCCCTAGCTATTCGATCTGGTGGAGCACTGCCTTTTAGTGAAGGCTAGGCTGCCCGGAACGTAGAAATGACCTTTGCTTTCACACTGCTTCCAAATATACGTCATATACGACGGACAAGCTGTTGTATCTATTTTGAATTTTATGCTTCTTGCGTTGAATTCATAGGCCCTAACTATTCGATCTGGTGGAGCAACGACCTAGAGTGAAGCCTAGGTTGCCCGGAATGTAGAAATGACAATCACTTTCACACTGGTTGCAATTATTCTTGTTATACGATGGAAAAACTGCTGTATTGATTCTGTATTTTATGCCTCTGGCGTTGACTCCTAAGGCCGCAGCTATTCGATGTGGTGGAGCAACGACCTAGAGTGAAGCCTAGGTTGCCCGGAACGCAGAAAAGACCATGCCTTTCACACTGGTTGCAATGATTCCTGTTATACGATGGAAAAACTGTTGTATTTATATTATATTTTATGCTTCAGGCGTTGACTTCTAAGGCAGTAGCTATTCGATGTGGTGGAGCAACGCCCTAGAGTGAAGCGTAGGTTGCCCGGAAAGTAGAAATGACCATCACTTCCACACTGTTTGCAATTATTCATTTTATACAATGGAAAAACTGTTGTATTTATATTGTTTTTTATAGTTATGGCGTTGACTTCAGGGGCCGTAGCTATTCGATGTGGTGGAGCAATGCCCTAGAGTGAAGCCTAGAATGCCCGCAACGTAGAAATGACCATATCTTTCACACTGTTTGCAATTATTCCTGTTATACGATTGAAAAACTCTTGTATTTATATTATATTTTATGCTCCTGGCGTTGACTTCTAAGGTCCTAACTATTCGATCTGGTGGAGCAATGCCCTAGAGTGAAGCCTAGGTTGCCCGGAATGTACAAATGACCATCACTTTCACACTGGTTGCAATTATTCTTGTTATACGATGGAAAAACTGTTGTATTTATTTTGTATTTTATGCCTCTGGCCTTGACTCCTAAGGCCGTAGCTATTCGATGTGGTGGAACAACGACATAGAGTGAAGCCTATGTTTCCCGGAACGTAGAAATGACCATACCTTTCACACTGGTTGCAATTATTTCTGTTATACAAGGGAAAAACTGTTGTATTTATGTTGTATTTTATGCTTCTGGCGTTGACTTCCTGGGCCCTAACTATTCTATCTGGAGGAGCAACGCCCTAGAGTGAAGCCTAGGTTGCCCGGAATGCAGAAATGACTATCACTTTCACACTGGTGGCAATTATTCCTGTTATACGATGGAAAAACTTTTGTATTTATATTGTATTTTATGCTTCTGGCGTTGACTTCTAAGGCCCTGGCTATTCGATCTAGTGCAGCAACGCCCTAGGGTGAAGCCTAGGTTGCCCGGAACGTAGAAATGACAATCACCTTCACTCTGGTTGCAATTATTCCTGTTATACGATGGAAAAACTGTTGTATCCTTATTGTATTTTATGCTTCAGTCGTTGACTTCTTAGGCCATAACTATTGGATCTGGTAGACCAACGCCCTAGAGTGAAGCCTAGGTTGCCCGGAACGTGGAAGTGACCTTCACGTTCACATTTGTTGAAATTATTCCCGTTATACGATGGAAATCTGTTGTATTTTTATTGTATTTTATGTTTCGGGCGTTCGCTTCTAAGGCCCTAGCTATTCGATCTGGTGGAGCAACTCCCTTGAGCGAAGCCTAGGTTGCCCGGAACGTAGAAATGACCTGTACTTTTACACTGGTTGCAACTATTCCTGTTATACGATGGAAAAACTGTTGTACTTATGTTGCATTTTATGCCTGTGGCGTCGAATTCTAAGTCTAACTATTCGATCTAGTGGAGCAACGCCCTAGAGTGAAGCCTAGGTTGCCCGGAACGTCGAAATGACCGTTACTTTCACACTGTTTGCAAATATACATTATATACGATGGAAAAGCTGTTGTATTTATATTGTATTTTATGCTTCTGGCGTTGACTTCTTAGGCCCTAACTATTTGATCTGGTGGAGCACTGCCTTGTAGTGAAGCCTAGGCTGCCCGGAACGTAGAAATGACCTTTACTTTCAAACTGCTTCCAAATATACATCATATACGATGGACAAGCTGTTGTATCTATTTTGTATTTTATGCTTCTGGCATTGACTTCAAGGCCCTAACTATTCGATGTGGTGGAGCAACGCCCTAGAGTGAAGCCTAGGTTGCCCGGAACGTAGAAATGACCATATCTTTCACACTGTTTGCAATTATTCCTGTTATACGATTGAAAAACTGTTGTATTTATATTGTATTTTATGCTTCTGCCGTTGACTTCTAAGGTCCTAACTATTGGATCTGTTGGAGCAACGCCCTAGGGTGAAGCCTAGGTTGCCCGGAACGTAGAAATGACCATAACTTTCACACTGTTTGCGATTATTCATTTTCTACGATGGTAAAACTGTTGTACATATATCGTATTTTATGCTTCTGGCGTTGACTTCTTAGGTTCTAACTATTCGATCAGGTGGAGCAACGCCCTAGGGTGAAGCCTAGGTTGCCCGGAACGTAGAAATGACCATAACTTTTATACTGGTTGCAATTATTCGTTTTATACGATGGAATAACTGTTGTATTTATATTATATTTTATGCTTCAGGCGTTGACTTCTAAGGCCGTAGCTATTCGATGTGGTGGTGCAACGCCCTAGAGTGAAGCCTAGGTTGCCCGGAACGTAGAAATGACAATCACCTTCACTCTGGTTGCAATTATTCCTGTTATGCGATGGAAAAACTGTTGTATTTATTTTGTATTTTATGCCTCTGGCGTTGACTCCTAAGGCCGTAGCTATTCGATGTGGTGGAGCAACGACCGAGAGTGAAGCCTATGTTGCCCGGAACGTAGAAATGACCATAGCTTTCACACTGGTTGTAATTATTCCTGTTATACGATGGAATAACTGCTCTATCTTTATTTTATTTTATGCTTCTGGCGTTGACTTCTAAGGCCCTAGCTAGTCGATCTAGTGGAGCGACGCCCTAGGGTGAAGCCTAGGTTGCCCGGAACGTAGAAATGACAATCACCTTCACTCTGGTTGCAATTATTCCTGTTATACGATGGAAAAGCTGTTGTATACTTATTGTATTTTATGCTTCTGTCGTTGACTTCTTAGGCCCTAACTATTGGATCTGGTAGACCAACGCCCTAGAGTGAAGCCTAGGTTGCCTGGAACGTGGAAATGACCTTCACGTTCACATTTGTTGAAATTATTCCCGTTATACGATGGAAATCTGTTGTATTTTTATTGTATTTTATGTTTCGGGCGTTGACTTCTAAGGCCCTAGCTATTCGACCTGGTGGAGCAACTCCCTTGAGCGAAGCCTAGGTTGCCCGGAACGTAGAAATGACCTGTACTTTTACACTGGTTGCAACTATTCCTGTTATACGATGGAAAAACTGTTGTACTTATGTTGCATTTTATGCTTGTGGCGTCGAATTCTAAGTCTAACTATTCGATCTGGTGGAGCAACGCCCTAGAGTGAAGCCTAGGTTGCCCGGAACGTCGAAATGACCGTTACTTTCACACTGTTTGCAAATATACATTATATACGATGGAAAAGCTGTTGTATTTATATTGTATTTTATGCTTCTGGCGTTGACTTCTTAGGCCCTAACTATTTGATCTGGTGGAGCACTGCCTTGTAGTGAAGCCTAGGCTGCCCGGAACGTAGAAATGACCTTTACTTTCACACTGCTTCCAAATATACATAATATACGATGGACAAGCTGTTGTATCTATTTTGTATTTTATGCTTCTGGCATTGACTTCAAGGCCCTAACTATTCGATGTGGTGGAGCAACGCCCTAGAGTGAAGCCTAGGTTGCCCGGAACGTAGAAATGACCATATCTTTCACACTGTTTGCAATTATTCCTGTTATACGATTGAAAAACT
This sequence comes from Calliopsis andreniformis, assembly GCF_051401765.1. Taxonomy (NCBI): domain Eukaryota; kingdom Metazoa; phylum Arthropoda; class Insecta; order Hymenoptera; family Andrenidae; genus Calliopsis; species Calliopsis andreniformis. The sequence continues at coordinate 24,702,849 of NW_027480422.1, forward strand.
GTTGTATTTATATTGTATTTTATGCTTCTGCCGTTGACTTCTAAGGTCCTAACTATTGGATCTGTTGGAGCAACGCCCTAGGGTGAAGCCTAGGTTGCCCGGAACGTAGAAATGACCATAACTTTCACACTGGTTGCAATTATTCTTGTTATACGATGGAAAAACTGTTGTATTTATTTTGTATTTTATGCCTCTGGCGTTGACTCCTAAGGCCGCAGCTATTCGATGTGGTCGAGCAACGCCCTAGAGTGAAGCTTAGGTTGCCCGGAGCGTAGAAATGACCATGTCCTTCACACTGGTTGCAATTATTCCTGTTATACGATTGAAAAACTGTTGTATTTATATTGTATTTTATGCTTCTGCCGTTGACTTCTAAGGTCCTAACTATTGGATATGTTGGATCGACGCCCTAGGGTGAAGCCTAGGTTGCCAGGAACGTAGAAATGACCATAACTTTCACACTGGTTGCAATTATTCTTGTTATACGATGGAAAAACTGTTGTATTTATTTTGTATTTTATGCCTCTGGCGTTGACTCCTAAGGCCGTAGCTATTCGATGTGGTGGAGCAACGCCCTAGAGTGAAGCCTAGGTTGCCCGGAACGTAGAAATGACCATACCTTTCACACTGGTTGCAATTATTCCTGTAATACGATGGAAATGCTGTTGTATTTGTATTGTATTTTATGCTTCTGGCGTAGACTTCTTAGGCCCAAACTATTCGATCTGGTGGAACGACGCCCTAGCGTGAAGCCTAGGTTGCCCGTATCGTAGAAATGACCATATATTTGACACTGGTTGGAATTATTCCTGTTATACAAGGGAAAAACTGTTGTATTTATATTGTATTTTATGCTCCTGGCGTTGACTTCTTAGGCCCTAACTATTCCATCTAGTGGAGCAACGCCCTAGAGTCAAGCCTAGGTTGCCCGGAATGCAGAAATGACTATCACTTTCACACTGGTGGCAATTATTCCTGTTATACGATGGAAAAACTTTTGTATTTATATTGTATTTTATGCTTCTGGCGTTGACTTCTAAGGTCCTAGCTATTGGATCTGGTGGAGCAACGCCCTAGAGTTAAGCCTAGGTTGCACGGAACGTAGAAATGACCATATCATTCACACTGCTTGCAATTATGCCCGTTATCCGATGGTAAAACTGTTGTATATTTATTGTATTTTATGCGCCTGGAGTTGTATTCTAAGGCCCCAACTATTCGACCTGGTGGAGCAACGGCCTAGAGTGAAGTCTAGGTTGCACGGAACGTCGAAATGCCCATTTCTTTCACACTGATTGTAATTATTCCAGTTATACGATGGAATAACTGCTCTATTTTTATTTTATTTTATGCTTCTGGCGTTGACTTCTAAGGCCCTAGCTATTCGATCTAGTGGAGCAACGCCCTAGGGTGAAGCCTATGTTTCCCGGAATGTACAAATGACCATCACTTTCACACTGGTTGCAATTATTCTTGTTATACGATGGAAAAACTGTTGTATTTATTTTGTATTTTATGACTCTGGCCTTGACTCCTAAGGCCGTAGCTATTCGATGTGGTGGAGCAACGCCCTAGAGTGAAGCCTAGGTTGCCCGGAACGTAGAAATGACCATACCTTTCACACTGGTTGCAATTATTCCTGTAATACGATGGAAATGCTGTTGTATTTGTATTGTATTTTATGCTTCTGGCGTAGACTTCTTAGGCCCAAACTATTCGATCTGGTGGAACGACGCCCTAGCGTGAAGCCTAGGTTGCCCGTATCGTAGAAATGACCATATATTTGACACTGGTTGGAATTATTCCTGTTATACAAGGGAAAAACTGTTGTATTTATATTGTATTTTATGCTCCTGGCGTTGACTTCTTAGGCCCTAACTATTCCATCTAGTGGAGCAACGCCCTAGAGTCAAGCCTAGGTTGCCCGGAATGCAGAAATGACTATCACTTTCACACTGGTGGCAATTATTCCTGTTATACGACGGAAAAACTTTTGTATTTATATTGTATTTTATGCTTCTGGCGTTGACTTCTAAGGTCCTAGCCATTGGATCTGGTGGAGCAACGCCCTAGAGTTAAGCCTAGGTTGCCCGGCACGTAGAAATGACCATATCTTTCACACTGGTTGCAATTATGCCAGTTATACGATGGTAAAACTGTTGTATAATTATTGTATTTTATGCGCCTGGAGTTGTTTTCTAAGGCCCCAACTATTCGACCTGGTGGAGCAACGGCCTAGAGTGAAGTCTAGGTTGCACGGAACGTAGAAATGCCCATTCCTTTCACACTGATTGTAATTATTCCAGTTATACGATGGAATAACTGCTCTATTTTTATTTTATTTTATGCTCCTGGCGTTGACTTCTAAGGCCCTGGCTATTCGATCTAGTGGAGCAACGTAATAGGGTGAAGCCTAGGTTGCCCGGAACGTAGAAATGACCGTTACTTTCACACTGTTTGCAAATATACATTATATACGATGGAAAAGCTGTTGTATTTATATTGTATTTTATGCTTCTCGCGTAGACTTCTTATGCCCTAACTATTCGATCTGGTGGAGCAACGCCCTAGAGTGAAGCCTAGGTTGCCCGGAATGTACAAATGACCATCACTTTCACACTGGTTGCAATTATTCTTGTTATACGATGGAAAAACTATTGTATTTATTTTGTATTTTATGCCTCTGGCCTTGACTCCTAAGGCCGTAGCTATTCGATGTGGTGGAGCAACGACCTAGAGTGAAGCCTATGTTTCCCGGAACGTAGAAATGACCATACCTTTCATACTGGTTGCAATTATTTCTGTTATACAAGGGAAAAACTGTTGTATTTATGTTGTATTTTATGCTTCTGGCGTTGACTTCCTGGGACCTAACTATTCTATCTGGAGGAGCAACGCCCTAGAGTGAAGCCTAGGTTGCCCGGAACGTAGAAATAACCATAGCTTTCACACTGGTTGCATTTACTCCTGTTATACAAGGGAAAAACTGTTGTACTTATATTGTATTTTATGCTTCTTGCGTTGACTTCTTAGGCCCTAACTATGCGATCTTGTGGAGCAACGCCCTAGAGTGAAGCCTAGGTTGCCCGGAATGTAGAAATGACCATCACTTTCACACTGGTTGCAATTACTCTTGTTATACGATGGAAAAACTGTTGTATTTATTTTGTATTTTATGACTCTGGCCTTGACTCCTAAGGCCGTAGCTATTCGATGTGGTGGAGCAACGACCTAGAGTGAAGCCTATGTTTCCCGGAACGTAGAAATGACCATACCTTTTACACTGGTTGCAATTATTTCTGTTATACAAGGGAAAAACTGTTGTATTTATGTTGTATTTTATGCTTCTGGCGTTGACTTCCTGGGCCCTAACTATACTATCTGGAGGAGCAACGCCCTAGAGTGAAGCCTAGGTTGCACGGAACGTAGAAATGCCCATTCCTTTCACACTGATTGTAATTATTCCAGTTATACGATGGAATAACTGCTCTATTTTTATTTTATTTTATGCTCCTGGCGTTGACTTCTAAGGCCCTGGCTATTCGATCTAGTGGAGCAACGTAATAGGGTGAAGCCTAGGTTGCCCGGAACGTAGAAATGACCATAGCTTTCACACTGGTTGCAATTATTCTTGTTATGCGATGGAAAAACTGTTGTATTTATTTTGTATTTTATGCCTCTGGCGTTGACTCCTAAGGCCGTAGCTATTCGATGTGGTGGAGCAACGACCGAGAGTGAAGCCTATGTTGCCCGGAACGTAGAAATGACCATAGCTTTCACACTGGTTGTAATTATTCCTGTTATACGATGGAATAACTGCTCTATCTTTATTTTATTTTATGCTTCTGGCGTTGACTTCTAAGGCCCTAGCTAGTCGATCTAGTGGAGCAACGCCCTAGGGTGAAGCCTAGGTTGCCCGGAACGTAGAAATGACAATCACCTTCACTCTGGTTGCAATTATTCCTGTTATACGATGGAAAAGCTGTTGTATACTTATTGTATTTTATGCTTCTGTCGTTGACTTCTGAGGCCCTAACTATTGGATCTGGTAGACCAACGCCCTAGAGTGAAGCCTAGGTTGCCTGGAACGTGGAAATGACCTTCACGTTCACATTTGTTGAAATTATTCCCGTTATACGATGGAAATCTGTTGTATTTTTATTGTATTTTATGTTTCGGGCGTTGACTTCTAAGGCCCTAGCTATTCGACCTGGTGGAGCAACTCCCTTGAGCGAAGCCTAGGTTGCCCGGAACGTAGAAATGACCTGTACTTTTACACTGGTTGCAACTATTCCTGTTATACGATGGAAAAACTGTTGTACTTATGTTGCATTTTATGCTTGTGGCGTCGAATTCTAAGTCTAACTATTCGATCTGGTGGAGCAACGCCCTAGAGTGAAGCCTAGGTTGCCCGGAACGTCGAAATGACCGTTACTTTCACACTGTTTGCAAATATACATTATATACGATGGAAAAGCTGTTGTATTTATATTGTATTTTATGCTTCTGGCGTTGACTTCTTAGGCCCTAACTATTTGATCTGGTGGAGCACTGCCTTGTAGTGAAGCCTAGGCTGCCCGGAACGTAGAAATGACCTTTACTTTCACACTGCTTCCAAATATACATAATATACGATGGACAAGCTGTTGTATCTATTTTGTATTTTATGCTTCTGGCATTGACTTCAAGGCCCTAACTATTCGATGTGGTGGAGCAACGCCCTAGAGTGAAGCCTAGGTTGCCCGGAACGTAGAAATGACCATATCTTTCACACTGTTTGCAATTATTGCTGTTATACGATTGAAAAACTGTTGTATTTATATTGTATTTTATGCTTCTGCCGTTGACTTCTAAGGTCCTAACTATTGGATCTGTTGGAGCAACGCCCTAGGGTGAAGCCTAGGTTGCCCGGAACGTAGAAATGACCATAACTTTCACACTGGTTGCAATTATTCTTGTTATACGATGGAAAAACTGTTGTATTTATTTTGTATTTTATGTCTCTGGCGTTGACTCCTAAGGCCGTAGCTATTCGATGTGGTGGAGCAACGCCCTAGAGTGAAGCCTAGGTTGCCCGGAACGTAGAAATGACCATACCTTTCACACTGGTTGCAATTATTCCTGTAATACGATGGAAATGCTGTTGTATTTGTATTGTATTTTATGCTTCTGGCGTAGACTTCTTAGGCCCAAACTATTCGATCTGGTGGAACGACGCCCTAGCGTGAAGCCTAGGTTGCCCGTATCGTAGAAATGACCATATATTTGACACTGGTTGGAATTATTCCTGTTATACAAGGGAAAAACTGTTGTATTTATATTGTATTTTATGCTCCTGGCGTTGACTTCTTAGGCCCTAACTATTCCATCTAGTGGAGCAACGCCCTAGAGTCAAGCCTAGGTTGCCCGGAATGCAGAAATGACTATCACTTTCACACTGGTGGCAATTATTCCTGTTATACGATGGAAAAACTTTTGTATTTATATTGTATTTTATGCTTCTGGCGTTGACTTCTAAGGTCCTAGCTATTGGATCTGGTGGAGCAACGCCCTAGAGTTAAGCCTAGGTTGCACGGAACGTAGAAATGACCATATCATTCACACTGCTTGCAATTATGCCCGTTATCCGATGGTAAAACTGTTGTATATTTATTGTATTTTATGCGCCTGGAGTTGTATTCTAAGGCCCCAACTATTCGACCTGGTGGAGCAACGGCCTAGAGTGAAGTCTAGGTTGCACGGAACGTCGAAATGCCCATTTCTTTCACACTGATTGTAATTATTCCAGTTATACGATGGAATAACTGCTCTATCTTTATTTTATTTTATGCTTCTGGCGTTGACTTCTAAGGCCCTAGCTATTCGATCTAGTGGAGCAACGCCCTAGGGTGAAGCCTATGTTTCCCGGAATGTACAAATGACCATCACTTTCACACTGGTTGCAATTATTCTTGTTATACGATGGAAAAACTGTTGTATTTATTTTGTATTTTATGACTCTGGCCTTGACTCCTAAGGCCGTAGCTATTCGATGTGGTGGAGCAACGCCCTAGAGTGAAGCCTAGGTTGCCCGGAACGTAGAAATGACCATACCTTTCACACTGGTTGCAATTATTCCTGTTATACGATGGAAATGCTGTTGTATTTGTATTGTATTTTATGCTTCTGGCGTAGACTTCTTAGGCCCAAACTATTCGATCTGGTGGAACGACGCCCTAGCGTGAAGCCTAGGTTGCCCGTATCGTAGAAATGACCATATATTTGACACTGGTTGGAATTATTCCTGTTATACAAGGGAAAAACTGTTGTATTTATATTGTATTTTATGCTCCTGGCGTTGACTTCTTAGGCCCTAACTATTCCATCTAGTGGAGCAACGCCCTAGAGGCAAGCCTAGGTTGCCCGGAATGCAGAAATGACTATCACTTTCACACTGGTGGCAATTATTCCTGTTATACGACGGAAAAACTTTTGTATTTATATTGTATTTTATGCTTCTGGCGTTGACTTCTAAGGTCCTAGCCATTGGATCTGGTGGAGCAACGCCCTAGAGTTAAGCCTAGGTTGCCCGGCACGTAGAAATGACCATATCTTTCACACTGGTTGCAATTATGCCAGTTATACGATGGTAAAACTGTTGTATATTTATTGTATTTTATGCGCCTGGAGTTGTTTTCTAAGGCCCCAACTATTCGACCTGGTGGAGCAACGGCCTAGAGTGAAGTCTAGGTTGCACGGAACGTAGAAATGCCCATTCCTTTCACACTGATTGTAATTATTCCAGTTATACGATGGAATAACTGCTCTATTTTTATTTTATTTTATGCTCCTGGCGTTGACTTCTAAGGCCCTGGCTATTCGATCTAGTGGAGCAACGTAATAGGGTGAAGCCTAGGTTGCCCGGAACGTAGAAATGACCGTTACTTTCACACTGTTTGCAAATATACATTATATACGATGGAAAAGCTGTTGTATTTATATTGTATTTTATGCTTCTCGCGTAGACTTCTTATGCCCTAACTATTCGATCTGGTGGAACGACGCCCTAGAGTGAAGCCTAGGTTGCTCGTACCGTAGAAATGACCATATATTTCACACTGGTTGCAATTATTCCTGTTGTACAAGGGAAAAACTGTTGTATTTATATTGTTTTTTATGCTCCTGGCGTTGACTTCTTAGGCCCTAACTATTCGATCTGGTGGAGCAACGCCCTAGAGTGAAGCCTAGGTTGCCCGGAATGTACAAATGACCATTCCTTTCACACTGATTGTAATTATTCCAGTTATACGATGGAATAACTGCTCTATTTTTATTTTATTTTATGCTCCTGGCGTTGACTTCTAAGGCCCTGGCTATTCGATCTAGTGGAGCAACGTAATAGGGTGAAGCCTAGGTTGCCCGGAACGTAGAAATGACCGTTACTTTCACACTGTTTGCAAATATACATTATATACGATGGAAAAACTGTTGCATTTATATTGTTTTTTATAGTTATGGCGTTGACTTCTAAAGCCGTAGCTGTTCGATGTGGTGGAGCAATGCCCTAGAGTGAAGCCTAGGATGCCCGCAACGTAGAAATGACCATATCTTTCGCACGTTTGAAATTATTCCTGTTATACGATTGAAAAACTGTTGTATTTATATTGTATTTTATGCTTCTGGCGTTGACTTCTAAGGTCCTAACTATTGGATCTGCTGGAGCAACGCCCTAGGGTGAAGCCTAGGTTGCCCGGAACGTAGAAATGACCATAACTTTCACACTGGTTGCAATTATTCTTGTTATACGATGGAAAAACTGTTGTATTTATTTTGTATTTTATGCCTCTGGCGTTGACTCCTAAGGCCCTAACTATTCGATGTGGTGGAGCAACGCCCTAGAGTGAAGCTTAGGTAGCCCGGAGCGTAGAAATGACAATCACTTTCACACTGGTTGCAATTATTCTTGTTATACGATGGAAAAACTGCTGTATTGATTCTGTATTTTATGCCTCTGGCGTTGACTCCTAAGGCCGCAGCTATTCGATGTGGTGGAGCAACGACCTAGGGTGAAGCCTAGGTTGCCCGGAACGTAGAAATGACCATAACTTTCACACTGGTTGCAATTATTCTTGTTATACGATGGAAAAACTGTTGTATTTATTTTGTATTTTATGCCTCTGGCGTTGACTCCTAAGGCCCTAACTATTCGATGTGGTGGAGCAACGCCCTAGAGTGAAGCTTAGGTAGCCCGGAGCGTAGAAATGACAATCACTTTCACACTGGTTGCAATTATACTTGTTATACGATGGAAAAACTGCTGTATTGATTCTGTATTTTATGCCTCTGGCGTTGACTCCTAAGGCCGCAGCTATTCGATGTGGTGGAGCAACGACCTAGGGTGAAGCCTAGGTTGCCCGGAACGCAGAAAAGACCATGCCTTTCACACTGGTTGCAATGATTCCTGTTATACGATGGAAAAACTGTTGTATTTATATTATATTTTATGCTTCAGGCGTTGACTTCTAAGGCAGTAGCTATTCGATGTGGTGGAGCGACGCCCTAGAGTGGAGCCTAGGTTGCCCGGAAAGTAGAAATGACCATCACTTCCACACTGTTTGCAATTATTCATTTTATACAATGGAAAAACTGTTGTATTTATATTGTTTTTTATAGTTATGGCGTTGACTTCTAAGGCCGTAGCTATTCGATGTGGTGGAGCAATGCCCTAGAGTGAAGCCTAGAATGCCCGCAACGTAGAAATGACCATATCTTTCACACTGTTTGCAATTATTCCTGTTATACGATTGAAAAACTGTTGTATTTATATTGTATTTTATGCTCCTGGCGTTGACTTCTAAGGTCCTAACTATTGGATCTGTTGGAGCAACGCCCTAGGGTGAAGCCAAGGTTGTCCGGAACGAAGAAATGACCATAACATTCACACTGGCTGCAATTATTCTTGTTATACGATGGAAAAACTGTTGTATTTATTTTGTATTTTATGCCTCTGGCGTTGACTCCTAAGGCCGTAGCTATTGGATGTGGTGGAGCAACGCCCTAGAGTGAAGCTTAGGTTGCCCGTAGCGTAGAAATGACCATGTCTTTCACACTGGTTGCAATTATTCCTGTTATACTATGGAAAAACTGTTCTACTTATATTGTATTTTATGCTTCTTGCGTTGACTTCTTAGGCCCTAACTATTCGATCTGGTGGAGCAACGCCATAGAGTGAAACCTAGGTTGCCCGGAATGTAGAAATGACCATACCATTCACACTGGTTGCAATTATTCCTGTAATACGATGGAAAAGCTGTTGTATTTGTATTGTATTTTATGCTTCTGGCGTAGACTTCTTAGGCCCTAACTATTCGATCTGGAGGAACGACGCCCTAGAGTGAAGCCTAGGTTGCCCGTATCGTAGAAATGACCATATATTTCACACTGGTTGCAATTATTCTTGTTATACGATGGAAAAACTGTTGTATTTATTTTGTATTTTATGCCTCTGGCGTTGACTCCTAAGGCCCTAACTATTCGATGTGGTGGAGCAACACCCTAGAGTGAAGCTTAGGTTGCCCGGAATGAACAAATGACCATCACTTTCACACTGGTTGCAATTATTCTTGTTATACGATGGAAAAATTGTTGTATTTATTTTGTATTTTATGACTCTGGCCTTGACTCCTAAGGCCGTAGCTATTCGATGTGGTGGAGCAACGACCTAGAGTGAAGCCTATGTTTCCCGGAACGTAGAAATGACCATACCTTTTACACTGGTTGCAATTATTTCTGTTATACAAGGGAAAAACTGTTGTATTTATGTTGTATTTTATGCTTCTGGCGTTGACTTCCTGGGCCCTAACTATTCTATCTGGAGGAGCAACGCCCTAGAGTGAAGCCTAGGTTGCGCGGAACGTAGAAATGCCCATTCCTTTCACACTGATTGTAATTGTTCCAGTTATACGATGGAATAACTGCTCTATTTTTATTTTATTTTATGCTCCTGGCGTTGACTTCTAAGGCCCTGGCTATTCGATCTAGTGGAGCAACGTAATAGGGTGAGGCCTAGGTTGCCCGGAACGTAGAAATGACCGTTACTTTCACACTGTTTGCAAATATACATTATATACGATGGAAAAACTGTTGCATTTATATTGTTTTTTATAGTTATGGCGTTGACTTCTAAAGCCGTAGCTGTTCGATGTGGTGGAGCAATGCCCTAGAGTGAAGCCTAGGATGCCCGCAACGTAGAAATGACCATATCTTTCACACTGTTTGCAATTATTCCTGTTATACGATTGAAAAACTGTTGTATTTATATTGTATTTTATGCTCCTGGCGTTGACTTCTAAGGTCCTAACTATTGGATCTGTTGGAGCAACGCCCTAGGGTGAAGCCAAGGTTGTCCGGAACGAAGAAATGACCATAACATTCACACTGGCTGGAATTATTCTTGTTATACGATGGAAAAACTGTTGTATTTATTTTGTATTTTATGCCTCTGGCGTTGACTCCTAAGGCCGTAGCTATTGGATGTGGTGGAGCAACGCCCTAGAGTGAAGCTTAGGTTGCCCGTAGCGTAGAAATGACCATGTCTTTCACACTGGTTGCAATTATTCCTGTTATACTATGGAAAAACTGTTCTACTTATATTGTATTTTATGCTTCTTGCGTTGACTTCTTAGGCCCTAACTATTCGATCTGGTGGAGCAACGCCCTAGAGTGAAACCTAGGTTGCCCGGAACGTAGAAATGACCATACCATTCACACTGGTTGCAATTATTCCTGTAATACGATGGAAAAGCTGTTGTATTTGTATTGTATTTTATGCTTCTGGCGTAGACTTCTTAGGCCCTAACTATTCGATCTGGAGGAACGACGCCCTAGAGTGAAGCCTAGGTTGCCCGTATCGTAGAAATGACCATATATTTCACACTGGTTGCAATTATTCTTGTTATACGATGGAAAAACTGTTGTATTTATTTTGTATTTTATGCCTCTGGCGTTGACTCCTAAGGCCCTAACTATTCGATGTGGTGGAGCAACACCCTAGAGTGAAGCTTAGGTTGCCCGGAATGAACAAATGACCATCACTTTCACACTGGTTGCAATTATTCTTGTTATACGATGGAAAAATTGTTGTATTTATTTTGTATTTTATGACTCTGGCCTTGACTCCTAAGGCCGTAGCTATTCGATGTGGTGGAGCAACGACCTAGAGTGAAGCCTATGTTTCCCGGAACGTAGAAATGACCATACCTTTTACACTGGTTGCAATTATTTCTGTTATACAAGGGAAAAACTGTTGTATTTATGTTGTATTTTATGCTTCTGGCGTTGACTTCCTGGGCCCTAACTATTCTATCTGGAGGAGCAACGCCCTAGAGTGAAGCCTAGGTTGCGCGGAACGTAGAAATGCCCATTCCTTTCACACTGATTGTAATTATTCCAGTTATACGATGGAATAACTGCTCTATCTTTATTTTATTTTATGCTCCTGGCGTTGACTTCTAAGGCCCTGGCTATTCGATCTAGTGGAGCAACGTAATAGGGTGAGGCCTAGGTTGCCCGGAACGTAGAAATGACCGTTACTTTCACACTGTTTGCAAATATACATTATATACGATGGAAAAACTGTTGCATTTATATTGTTTTTTATAGTTATGGCGTTGACTTCTAAAGCCGTAGCTGTTCGATGTGGTGGAGCAATGCCCTAGAGTGAAGCCTAGGATGCCCGCAACGTAGAAATGACCATATCTTTCACACGTTTGAAATTATTCCTGTTATACGATTGAAAAACTGTTGTATTTATATTGTATTTTATGCTTCTGGCGTTGACTTCTAAGGTCCTAACTATTGGATCTGCTGGAGCAACGCCCTAGGGTGAAGCCTAGGTTGCCCGGAACGTAGAAATGACCATAACTTTCACACTGGTTGCAATTATTCTTGTTATACGATGGAAAAACTGTTGTATTTATTTTGTATTTTATGCCTATGGCGTTGACTCCTAAGGCCGCAGCTATTCGATGTGGTGGAGCAACGACCTAGGGTGAAGCCTAGGTTGCCCGGAACGCAGAATAGACCATGCCTTTCACACTGGTTGCAATGATTCCTGTTATACGATGGAAAAACTGTTGTATTTATATTATATTTTATGCTTCAGGCGTTGACTTCTAAGGCAGTAGCTATTCGATGTGGTGGAGCAACGCCCTAGAGTGGAGCCTAGGTTGCCCGAAAAGTAGAAATGACCATCACTTCCACACTGTTTGCAATTATTCATTTTATACAATGGAAAAACTGTTGTATTTATATTGTTTTTTATAGTTATGGCGTTGACTTCTAAGGCCGTAGCTATTCGATGTGGTGGAGCAATGCCCGAGAGTGAAGCCTAGAATGCCCGCAACGTAGAAATGACCATATCTTTCACACTGGTTGCAATTATTCCTGTTATACTATGGAAAAACTGTTCTACTTATATTGTATTTTATGCTTCTTGCGTTGACTTCTTAGGCCCTAACTATTCGATCTGGTGGAGCAACGCCCTAGAGTGAAACCTAGGTTGCCCGGAACGTAGAAATGACCATACCATTCACACTGGTTGCAATTATTCCTGTAATACGATGGAAAAGCTGTTGTATTTGTATTGTATTTTATGCTTCTGGCGTAGACTTCTTAGGCCCTAACTATTCGATCTGGTGGAACGACGCCCTAGAGTGAAGCCTAGGTTGCTCGTACCGTAGAAATGACCATATATTTCACACTGGTTGCAATTATTCCTGTTATACAGGAGAAAAACTGTTGTATTTATATTGTTTTTTATGCTCCTGGCGTTGACTTCTTAGGCCCTAACTATTCGATCTGGTGGATCAACGCCCTAGAGTGAAGCCTAGGTTGCCCGGAATGTACAAATGACCATCACTTTCACACTGGTTGCAATTATTCTTGTTATACGATGGAAAAACTATTGTAGTTATTTTGTATTTTATGCCACTGGCCTTGACTCCTAAGGCCGTAGCTATTCGATGTGGTGGAGCAACGACCTAGAGTGAAGCCTAGGCTGCCCGGAAAGTAGAAATGACCATTACTTCCACACTGTTTGCAATTATTCATTTTATACAATGGAAAAACTGTTGCATTTATATTGTTTTTTATAGTTATGGCGTTGACTTCTAAAGCCGTAGCTGTTCGATGTGGTGGAGCAATGCCCTAGAGTCAAGCCTAGGAAGCCCGCAACGTAGAAATGACCATATCTTTCACACTGTTTGAAATTATTCCTGTTATACGATCGAAAAACTGTTGTATTTATATTGTATTTTATGCTTCTGGCGTTGACTTCTAAGGTCCTAACTATTGGATCTGTTGGAGCAACGCCCTAGAGTGAAGCCTAGGTTGCCCGGAACGTGGAAATGACCCTCACGTTCACATTTGTTGAAATTATTCCCGTTATACGATGGAAATCTGCTGTATTTTTATTGTATTTTATGTTTCGGGCGTTGACTTCTAAGGCCCTAGCTATTCGATCTGGTGCAGCACTGCATTCTAGTGAAGGCTAGGTTGCCCGGAACGCAGAAAAGACCATGCCTTTCACACTGGTTGCAATGATTCCTGTTATACGATGGAAAAACTGTTGTATTTATATTATATTTTATGCTTCAGGCGTTGACTTATAAGGCAGTAGCTATTCGATGTGGTGGAGCAACGCCCTAGAGTGAAGCCTAGGTTGCCCGGAAAGTAGAAATGACCATCACTTCCACACTGTTTGCAATTATTCATTTTATACAATGGAAAAACTGTTGTATTTATATTGTTTTTTATAGTTATGGCGTTGACTTCTAAGGCCGTAGCTATTCGATGTGGTGGAGCAATGCCCTAGAGTGAAGCCTAGAATGCCCGCAACGTAGAAATGACCATATCTTTCACACTGTTTGCAATTATTCCTGTTATACGATTGAAAAACTCTTGTATTTATATTGTATTTTATGCTCCTGGCGTTGACTTCTAAGGTCCTATCTATTGGATCTGTTGGAGCAACGCCCTAGGGTGAAGCCAAGGTTGTCCGGAACGTAGAAATGACCATAACTTTCACACTGGTTGCAATTATTCTTGTTATACGATGGAAAAACTGTTGTATTTATTTTGTATTTTATGCCTCTGGCGTTGACTCCTAAGGCCGTAGCTATTCGATGTGGTGGAGCAACGCCCTAGAGTGAAGCTTAGGTTGCCCGTAGCGTAGAAATGACCATGTCTTTGACACTGGTTGCAATTATTCCTGTTATACGATGGAAAAACTGTTGTATTTATATTGTATTTTATGCTTCTGGCGTTGACTTCTTCGGCCCTAACTTTTCGATGTGGTGGAGCAACGACCTAGAGTGAAGCCTATGTTTCCCGGAACGTAGAAATGACCATACCTTTCACACTGGTTGCAATTATTCCTGTAATACGATGGAAAAGCTGTTGTATTTGTATTGTATTTTATGCTTCTGGCGTAGACTTCTTAGGCCCTAACTATTCGATGTGGTGGAGCAACGACCTAGAGTGAAGCCTAGGTTGCCCGTATCGTAGAAATGACCATATATTTCACACTGGTTGCAATTATTCTTGTTATACGATGGAAAAACTGTTGTATTTATTTTGTATTTTATGCCTCTGGCGTTGACTCCTAAGGCCCTAACTATTCGATGTGGTGGAGCAACACCCTAGAGTGAAGCTTAGGTTGCCCGGAATGAACAAATGACCATCACTTTCACACTGGTTGCAATTATTCTTGTTATACGATGGAAAAATTGTTGTATTTATTTTGTATTTTATGACTCTGGCCTTGACTCCTAAGGCCGTAGCTATTCGATGTGGTGGAGCAACGACCTAGAGTGAAGCCTATGTTTCCCGGAACGTAGAAATGACCATACCTTTTACACTGGTTGCAATTATTTCTGTTATACAAGGGAAAAACTGTTGTATTTATGTTGTATTTTATGCTTCTGGCGTTGACTTCCTGGGCCCTAACTATTCTATCTGGAGGAGCAACGCCCTAGAGTGAAGCCTAGGTTGCGCGGAACGTAGAAATGCCCATTCCTTTCACACTGATTGTAATTGTTCCAGTTATACGATGGAATAACTGCTCTATTTTTATTTTATTTTATGCTCCTGGCGTTGACTTCTAAGGCCCTGGCTATTCGATCTAGTGGAGCAACGTAATAGGGTGAGGCCTAGGTTGCCCGGAACGTAGAAATGACCGTTACTTTCACACTGTTTGCAAATATACATTATATACGATGGAAAAACTGTTGCATTTATATTGTTTTTTATAGTTATGGCGTTGACTTCTAAAGCCGTAGCTGTTCGATGTGGTGGAGCAATGCCCTAGAGTGAAGCCTAGGATGCCCGCAACGTAGAAATGACCATATCTTTCACACGTTTGAAATTATTCCTGTTATACGATTGAAAAACTGTTGTATTTATATTGTATTTTATGCTTCTGGCGTTGACTTCTAAGGTCCTAACTATTGGATCTGCTGGAGCAACGCCCTAGGGTGAAGCCTAGGTTGCCCGGAACGTAGAAATGACCATAACTTTCACACTGGTTGCAATTATTCTTGTTATACGATGGAAAAACTGTTGTATTTATTTTGTATTTTATGCCTATGGCGTTGACTCCTAAGGCCGCAGCTATTCGATGTGGTGGAGCAACGACCTAGGGTGAAGCCTAGGTTGCCCGGAACGCAGAATAGACCATGCCTTTCACACTGGTTGCAATGATTCCTGTTATACGATGGAAAAACTGTTGTATTTATATTATATTTTATGCTTCAGGCGTTGACTTCTAAGGCAGTAGCTATTCGATGTGGTGGAGCAACGCCCTAGAGTGGAGCCTAGGTTGCCCGAAAAGTAGAAATGACCATCACTTCCACACTGTTTGCAATTATTCATTTTATACAATGGAAAAACTGTTGTATTTATATTGTTTTTTATAGTTATGGCGTTGACTTCTAAGGCCGTAGCTATTCGATGTGGTGGAGCAATGCCCGAGAGTGAAGCCTAGAATGCCCGCAACGTAGAAATGACCATATCTTTCACACTGTTTGCAATTATTCCTGTTATACGATTGAAAAACTGTTGTATTTATATTGTATTTTATGCTCCTGGCGTTGACTTCTAAGGTCCTAACTATTGGATCTGTTGGAGCAACGCCCTAGGGTGAAGCCAAGGTTGTCCGGAACGAAGAAATGACCATAACATTCACACTGGTTGCAATTATTCTTGTTATACGATGGAAAAACTGTTGTATTTATTTTGTATTTTATGCCTCTGGCGTTGACTCCTAAGGCCGTAGCTATTCGATGTGGTGGAGCAACGCCCTAGAGTGAAGCTTAGGTTGCCCGTAGCGTAGAAATGACCATGTCTTTCACACTGGTTGCAATTATTCCTGTTATACTATGGAAAAACTGTTCTACTTATATTGTATTTTATGCTTCTTGCGTTGACTTCTTAGGCCCTAACTATTCGATCTGGTGGAGCAACGCCCTAGAGTGAAACCTAGGTTGCCCGGAACGTAGAAATGACCATACCATTCACACTGGTTGCAATTATTCCTGTAATACGATGGAAAAGCTGTTGTATTTGTATTGTATTTTATGCTTCTGGCGTAGACTTCTTAGGCCCTAACTATTCGATCTGGTGGAACGACGCCCTAGAGTGAAGCCTAGGTTGCTCGTACCGTAGAAATGACCATATATTTCACACTGGTTGCAATTATTCCTGTTATACAGGAGAAAAACTGTTGTATTTATATTGTTTTTTATGCTCCTGGCGTTGACTTCTTAGGCCCTAACTATTCGATCTGGTGGATCAACGCCCTAGAGTGAAGCCTAGGTTGCCCGGAATGTACAAATGACCATCACTTTCACACTGGTAGCAATTATTCTTGTTATACGATGGAAAAACTATTGTAGTTATTTTGTATTTTATGCCACTGGCCTTGACTCCTAAGGCCGTAGCTATTCGATGTGGTGGAGCAACGACCTAGAGTGAAGCCTAGGCTGCCCGGAAAGTAGAAATGACCATTACTTCCACACTGTTTGCAATTATTCATTTTATACAATGGAAAAACTGTTGCATTTATATTGTTTTTTATAGTTATGGCGTTGACTTCTAAAGCCGTAGCTGTTCGATGTGGTGGAGCAATGCCCTAGAGTCAAGCCTAGGAAGCCCGCAACGTAGAAATGACCATATCTTTCACACTGTTTGAAATTATTCCTGTTATACGATCGAAAAACTGTTGTATTTATATTGTATTTTATGCTTCTGGCGTTGACTTCTAAGGTCCTAACTATTGGATCTGTTGGAGCAACGCCCTAGAGTGAAGCCTAGGTTGCCCGGAACGTGGAAATGACCCTCACGTTCACATTTGTTGAAATTATTCCCGTTATACGATGGAAATCTGCTGTATTTTTATTGTATTTTATGTTTCGGGCGTTGACTTCTAAGGCCCTAGCTATTCGATCTGGTGCAGCACTGCATTCTAGTGAAGGCTAGGTTGCCCGGAACGCAGAAAAGACCATGCCTTTCACACTGGTTGCAATGATTCCTGTTATACGATGGAAAAACTGTTGTATTTATATTATATTTTATGCTTCAGGCGTTGACTTATAAGGCAGTAGCTATTCGATGTGGTGGAGCAACGCCCTAGAGTGAAGCCTAGGTTGCCCGGAAAGTAGAAATGACCATCACTTCCACACTGTTTGCAATTATTCATTTTATACAATGGAAAAACTGTTGTATTTATATTGTTTTTTATAGTTATGGCGTTGACTTCTAAGGCCGTAGCTATTCGATGTGGTGGAGCAATGCCCTAGAGTGAAGCCTAGAATGCCCGCAACGTAGAAATGACCATATCTTTCACACTGTTTGCAATTATTCCTGTTATACGATTGAAAAACTCTTGTATTTATATTGTATTTTATGCTCCTGGCGTTGACTTCTAAGGTCCTAACTATTGGATCTGTTGGAGCAACGCCCTAGGGTGAAGCCAAGGTTGTCCGGAACGTAGAAATGACCATAACTTTCACACTGGTTGCAATTATTCTTGTTATACGATGGAAAAACTGTTGTATTTATTTTGTATTTTATGCCTCTGGCGTTGACTCCTAAGGCCGTAGCTATTCGATGTGGTGGAGCAACGCCCTAGAGTGAAGCTTAGGTTGCCCGTAGCGTAGAAATGACCATGTCTTTGACACTGGTTGCAATTATTCCTGTTATACGATGGAAAAACTGTTGTATTTATATTGTATTTTATGCTTCTGGCGTTGACTTCTTCGGCCCTAACTTTTCGATGTGGTGGAGCAACGACCTAGAGTGAAGCCTATGTTTCCCGGAACGTAGAAATGACCATACCTTTCACACTGGTTGCAATTATTCCTGTAATACGATGGAAAAGCTGTTGTATTTGTATTGTATTTTATGCTTCTGGCGTAGACTTCTTAGGCCCTAACTATTCGATGTGGTGGAGCAACGACCTAGAGTGAAGCCTATGTTTCCCGGAACGTAGAAATGACCATACCTTTCACACTGGTTGCAATTATTTCTGTTATACAAGGGAAAAACTGTTGTATTTATGTTGTATTTTATGCTTCTGGCGTTGACTTCCTGGGCCCTAACTATTCTATCTGGAGGAGCAACGCCCTAGAGTGAAGCCTAGGTTGCCCGGAATGCAGAAATGACTATCACTTTCACACTGGTGGCAATTATTCCTGTTATAGGATGGAAAAACTGTTGTATTTATATTGTATTTTATGCTTCTGGCGTTGACTTCTAAGGTCCTAGCTATTGGATCTGGTGGAGCAACGCCCTAGAGTTAAGCCTAGGTTGCCCGGCACGTAGAAATGACCATATCTTTCACACTGGTTGAAATTATTCCTGTTATACGATTGAAAAACTGTTGTATTTATATTGTATTTTATGCTTCTGGCGTTGACTTCTTAGGCCCTCACTATTGGATCTGGCAGACCAACGCCCTAGAGTGAAGCCTAGGTTGCCCGGAACGTGGAAATGACCTTCACGTTCACATTTGTTGAAATTATTCCCGTTATACGATGGAAATCTGTTGTATTTTTATTGTATTTTATGTTTCGGGCGTTGACTTCTAAGGCCCTAGCTATTCGATCTGGTGGAGCACTGCCTTTTAGTGAAGGCTAGGCTGCCCGGAACGTAGAAATGACCTTTACTTTCACACTGCTTCCAAATATACGTCATATACGATGGACAAGCTGTTGTATCTATTTTGAATTTTATGCTTCTGGCATTGACTTCTAAGGCCCTAACTATTCGATGTGGTGGAGCAACGCCCTAGGGTGAAGCCTAGGTTGCCCGGAACGTATAAATGACCATAGCTTTCACACTGGTTGCATTTACTCCTGTTATACAAGGGAAAAACTGTTGTACTTATATTGTATTTTATGCTTCTTGCGTTGACTTCTTAGGCCCTAACTATTCGATCTGGTGGAGCAACGCCCTAGAGTGAAGCCTAGGTTGCCCGGAATGTAGAAATGACAATCACTTTCACACTGGTTGCAATTATTCTTGTTATACGATGGAAAAACTGCTGTATTGATTCTGTATTTTATGCCTCTGGCGTTGACTCCTAAGGCCGCAGCTATTCGATGTGGTGGAGCAACGACCTAGAGTGAAGCCTAGGTTGCCCGGAACGCAGAAAAGACCATGCCTTTCACACTGGTTGCAATGATTCCTGTTATACGATGGAAAAACTGTTGTATTTATATTATATTTTATGCTTCAGGCGTTGACTTCTAAGGCACTAGCTATTCGATGTGGTGGAGCAACGCCCTAGAGTGAAGCCTAGGTTGCCCGGAAAGTAGAAATGACCATCACTTCCACACTGTTTGCAATTATTCATTTTATACAATGGAAAAACTGTTGTATTTATATTGTTTTTTATAGTTATGGCGTTGACTTCTAAGGCCGTAGCTATTCGATGTAGTGGAGCAATGCCCTAGAGTGAAGCCTAGAATGCCCGCAACGTAGAAATGACCATATCTTTCACACTGTTTGCAATTATTCCTGTTATACGATTGAAAAACTCTTGTATTTATATTGTATTTTATGCTCCTGGCGTTGACTTCTAAGGTCCTAACTATTGGACCTGTTGGATCAACGCCCTAGGGTGAAGCCAAGGTTGTCCGGAACGTAGAAATGACCATAACTTTCACACTGCTTGCAATTATTCTTGTTATACGATGGAAAAACTGTTGTATTTATTTTGTATTTTATGCCTCTGGCGTTGACTCCTAAGGCCGTAGCTATTCGATGTGGTGGAGCAACGCCCTAGAGTGAAGCTTAGGTTGCCCGTAGCGTAGAAAGGACCATGTCTCTGACACTGGTTGCAATTATTCCTGTTATACGATGGAAAAACTGTTGTATTTATATTGTATTTTATGCTTCTGGCGTTGACTTCTAAGGCCGTAGCTATTCGATGTGGTGGAGCAACGCCCTAGAGTGAAGCTTAGGTTGCCCGTAGCGTAGAAAGGACCATGTCTCTGACACTGGTTGCAATTATTCCTGTTATACGATGGAAAAACTGTTGTACTTATGTTGCATTTTATGCTTATGGCGTCGAATTCTAAGTCTAACTATTCGATCTGGTGGAGCAACGCCCTAGAGTGAAGCCTAGGTTGCCCGGAACGTAGAAATGACCATACCATTCACACTGGTTGCAATTATTCCTGTAATACGATGGAAAAGCTGTCGTATTTGTATTGTATTTTATGCTTCTGGCGAAGACTTCTTCGGCCCTAACTTTTCGATGTGGTGGACCAACGACCTAGAGTGAAGCCAATGTTTCCCGGAACGTAGAAATGACCATACCTTTCACACTGGTTGCAATTGTTTCTGTTATACAAGGGAAAAACTGTTGTATTTATGTTGTATTTTATGGTTCTGGCGTTGACATCCTGGGCCCTAACTATTCTATCTGGAGGAGCAACGCCCTAGAGTGAAGCCTAGGTTGCCCGGAATGCAGAAATGACTATCACTTTCACACTGGTGGCAATTATTCCTGTTATACGATGGAAAAACTTTTGTATTTATATTGTATTTTATGCTTCTGGCGTTGACTTCTAAGGCCGCAGCTATTCGATGTGGTGGAGCAACGCCCTAGAGTGAAGCCTAGGTTGCCCGGAACGTAGAAATGACCATACCATTCACACTGGTTGCAATTATTCCTGTAATACGATGGAAAAGCTGTTGTATTTGTATTGTATTTTATGCTTCTGGCGTAGACTTCTTCGGCCCTAACTTTTCGATGTGGTGGAGCAACGACCTAGAGTGAAGCCTATGTTTCCCGGAACGTAGAAATGACCATACCTTTCACACTGGTTGCAATTATTTCTGTTATACAAGGGAAAAACTGTTGTATTTATGTTGTATTTTATGCTTCTGGCGTTGACTTCCTGGGCCCTAACTATTCTATCTGGAGGAGCAACGCCCTAGAGTTAAGCCTAGGTTGCACGGAATGCAGAAATGACTATCACTTTCACACTGGTGGCAATTATTCCTGTTATACGATGGAAAAACTTTTGTATTTATATTGTATTTTATGCTTCTGGCGTTGACTTCTAAGGTCCTAGCTATTGGATCTGGTGGAGCAACGCCCTAAAGTTAAGCCTAGGTTGCCCGGCACGTAGAAATGACCATACCATTCACACTGGTTGCAATTATTCCTGTAATACGATGGAAAAGCTGTCGTATTTGTATTGTATTTTATGCTTCTGGCGTAGACTTCTTCGGCCCTAACTTTTCGATGTGTTGGAGCAACGACCTAGAGTGAAGCCTATGTTTCCCGGAACGTAGAAATGACCATACCTTTCACACTGGTTGCAACTGTTTCTGTTATACAAGGGAAAAACTGTTGTATTTATATTGTATTTTATGCTTCTGGCGTTGACTTCTTAGGCCCTCACTATTGCATCTGGCAGACCAACGCCCTAGAGTGAAGCCTAGGTTGCCCGGAACGTGGAAATGACCTTCACGTTCACATTTGTTGAAATTATTCCCGTTATACGATGGAAATCTGTTGTATTTTTATTGTATTTTATGTTTCGGGCGTTGACTTCCAAGGCCCTAGCTATTCGATCTGGTGGAGCACTGCATTTTAGTGAAGGCTAGGTTGCCCGGAACGCAGAAAAGACCATGCCTTTCACACTGGTTGCAATGATTCCTGTTATACGATGGAAAAACTGTTGTATTTATATTATATTTTATGCTTCAGGCGTTGACTTCTAAGGCAGTAGCTATTCGATGTGGTGGAGCAACGCCCTAGAGTGAAGCCTAGGTTGCCCGGAAAGTAGAAATGACCATCACTTCCACACTGTTTGCAATTATTCATTTTATACAATGGAAAAACTGTTGTATTTATATTGCTTTTTATAGTTATGGCGTTGACTTCTAAGGCCGTAGCTATTCGATGTGGTGGAGCAATGCCCTAGAGTGAAGCCTAGAATGCCTGCAACGTAGAAATGACCATATCTTTCACACTGTTTGCAATTATTCCTGTTATACGATTGAAAAACTCTTGTATTTATATTGTATTTTATGCTCCTGGCGTTGACTTCTAAGGTCCTAACTATTGGATCTGTTGGAACAACGCCCTAGGGTGAAGCCAAGGTTGTCCGGAACGTAGAAATGACCATAACTTTCACACTGGTTGCAATTATTCTTGTTATACGATGGAAAAACTGTTGTATTTATTTTGTATTTTATGCCTCTGGCGTTGACTCCTAAGGCCGTAGCTATGCGATGTGGTGGAGCAACGCCCTAGAGTGAAGCTTAGGTTGCCCGTAGCGTAGAAATGACCATGTCTTTGACACTGGTTGCAATTATTCCTGTTATACGATGGAATAACTGTTGTATTTATATTGTATTTTATGCTTCTGACGTTGACTTCTAAGGCCGCAGCTATTCGATGTGGTGGAGCAACGCCCTAGAGTGAAGCCTAGGTTGCCCGGAACGTAGAAATGACCATACCATTCACACTGGTTGCAATTATTCCTGTAATACGATGGAAAAGCTGTTGTATTTGTATTGTATTTTATGCTTCTGGCGTAGACTTCTTAGGCCCTAACTATTCGATGTGGTGGAGCAACGACCTAGAGTGAAGCCTATGTTTCCCGGAACGTAGAAATGACCATACCTTTCACACTGGTTGCAATTATTTCTGTTATACAAGGGAAAAACTGTTGTATTTATGTTGTATTTTATGCTTCTGGCGTTGACTTCCTGGGCCCTAACTATTCTATCTGGAGGAGCAACGCCCTAGAGTGAAGCCTAGGTTGCCCGGAATGCAGAAATGACTATCACTTTCACACTGGTGGCAATTATTCCTGTTGTAGGATGGAAAAACTTTTGTATTTATATTGTATTTTATGCTTCTGGCGTTGACTTCTAAGGTCCTAGCTATTGGATCTGGTGGAGCAACGCCCTAGAGTTAAGCCTAGGTTGCCCGGCACGTAGAAATGACCATATCTTTCACACTGGTTGAAATTATTCCTGTTATACGATTGAAAAACTGTTGTATTTATATTGTATTTTATGCTTCTGGCGTTGACTTCTTAGGCCCTCACTATTGGATCTGGCAGACCAACGCCCTAGAGTGAAGCCTAGGTTGCCCGGAACGTGGAAATGACCTTCACGTTCACATTTGTTGAAATTATTCCCGTTATACGATGGAAATCTGTTGTATTTTTATTGTATTTTATGTTTCGGGCGTTGACTTCTAAGGCCCTAGCTATTCGATCTGGTGGAGCACTGCCTTTTAGTGAAGGCTAGGCTGCCCGGAACGTAGAAATGACCTTTACTTTCACACTGCTTCCAAATATACGTCATATACGATGGACAAGCTGTTGTATCTATTTTGAATTTTATGCTTCTGGCATTGACTTCTAAGGCCCTAACTATTCGATGTGGTGGAGCAACGCCCTAGGGTGAAGCCTAGGTTGCCCGGAACGTATAAATGACCATAGCTTTCACACTGGTTGCATTTACTCCTGTTATACAAGGGAAAAAGTGTTGTACTTATATTGTATTTTATGCTTCTTGCGTTGACTTCTTAGGCCCTAACTATTCGATCTGGTGGAGCAACGCCCTAGGGTGAAGCCTAGGTTGCCCGGAATGTAGAAATGACCATGCCTTTCACACTGGTTGCAATGATTCCTGTTATACGATGGAAAAACTGTTGTATTTATATTATAATTTATGCTTCAGGCGTTGACTTCTAAGGCACTAGCTATTCGATGTGGTGGAGCAACGCCCTAGAGTGAAGCCTGGGTTGCCCGGAAAGTAGAAATGACCATCACTTCCACACTGTTTGCAATTATTCATTTTATACAATGGAAAAACTGTTGTATTTATATTGTTTTTTATAGTTATGGCGTTGACTTCTAAGGCCGTAGCTATTCGATGTGGTGGAGCAATGCCCTAGAGTGAAGCCTAGAATGCCCGCAACGTAGAAATGACCATATCTTTCACACTGTTTGCAATTATTCCTGTTATACGATTGAAAAACTCTTGTATCTATATTGTATTTTATGCTCCTGGCGTTGACTTCTAAGGTCCTAACTATTGGACCTGTTGGATCAACGCCCTAGGGTGAAGCCAAGGTTGTCCGGAACGTAGAAATGACCATAACTTTCACACTGCTTGCAATTATTCTTGTTATACGATGGAAAAACTGTTGTATTTATTTTGTATTTTATGCCTCTGGCGTTGACTCCTAAGGCCGTAGCTATTCGATGTGGTGGAGCAACGCCCTAGAGTGAAGCTTAGGTTGCCCGTAGCGTAGAAAGGACCATGTCTCTGACACTGGTTGCAATTATTCCTGTTATACGATGGAAAAACTGTTGTATTTATATTGTATTTTATGCTTCTGGCGTTGACTTCTAAGGCCGTAGCTATTCGATGTGGTGGAGCAACGCCCTAGAGTGAAGCTTAGGTTGCCCGTAGCGTAGAAAGGACCATGTCTCTGACACTGGTTGCAATTATTCCTGTTATACGATGGAAAAACTGTTGTACTTATGTTGCATTTTATGCTTATGGCGTCGAATTCTAAGTCTAACTATTCGATCTGGTGGAGCAACGCCCTAGAGTGAAGCCTAGGTTGCCCGGAACGTAGAAATGACCATACCATTCACACTGGTTGCAATTATTCCTGTAATACGATGGAAAAGCTGTCGTATTTGTATTGTATTTTATGCTTCTGGCGAAGACTTCTTCGGCCCTAACTTTTCGATGTGGTGGACCAACGACCTAGAGTGAAGCCAATGTTTCCCGGAACGTAGAAATGACCATACCTTTCACACTGGTTGCAATTGTTTCTGTTATACAAGGGAAAAACTGTTGTATTTATGTTGTATTTTATGGTTCTGGCGTTGACTTCCTGGGCCCTAACTATTCTATCTGGAGGAGCAACGCCCTAGAGTGAAGCCTAGGTTGCCCGGAATGCAGAAATGACTATCACTTTCACACTGGTGGCAATTATTCCTGTTATACGATGGAAAAACTTTTGTATTTATATTGTATTTTATGCTTCTGGCGTTGACTTCTAAGGCCGCAGCTATTCGATGTGGTGGAGCAACGCCCTAGAGTGAAGCCTAGGTTGCCCGGAACGTAGAAATGACCATACCATTCACACTGGTTGCAATTATTCCTGTAATACGATGGAAAAGCTGTTGTATTTGTATTGTATTTTATGCTTCTGGCGTAGACTTCTTCGGCCCTAACTTTTCGATGTGGTGGAGCAACGACCTAGAGTGAAGCCTATGTTTCCCGGAACGTAGAAATGACCATACCTTTCACACTGGTTGCAATTATTTCTGTTATACAAGGGAAAAACTGTTGTATTTATGTTGTATTTTATGCTTCTGGCGTTGACTTCCTGGGCCCTAACTATTCTATCTGGAGGAGCAACGCCCTAGAGTTAAGCCTAGGTTGCACGGAATGCAGAAATGACTATCACTTTCACACTGGTGGCAATTATTCCTGTTATACGATGGAAAAACTTTTGTATTTATATTGTATTTTATGCTTCTGGCGTTGACTTCTAAGGTCCTAGCTATTGGATCTGGTGGAGCAACGCCCTAAAGTTAAGCCTAGGTTGCCCGGCACGTAGAAATGACCATACCATTCACACTGGTTGCAATTATTCCTGTAATACGATGGAAAAGCTGTCGTATTTGTATTGTATTTTATGCTTCTGGCGTAGACTTCTTCGGCCCTAACTTTTCGATGTGGAGGAGCAACGACCTAGAGTGAAGCCTATGTTTCCCGGAACGTAGAAATGACCATACCTTTCGCACTGGTTGCAACTGTTTCTGTTATACAAGGGAAAAACTGTTGTATTTATATTGTATTTTATGCTTCTGGCGTTGACTTCTTAGGCCCTCACTATTGCATCTGGCAGACCAACGCCCTAGAGTGAAGCCTAGGTTGCCCGGAACGTGGAAATGACCTTCACGTTCACATTTGTTGAAATTATTCCCGTTATACGATGGAAATCTGTTGTATTTTTATTGTATTTTATGTTTCGGGCGTTGACTTCCAAGGCCCTAGCTATTCGATCTGGTGGAGCACTGCATTTTAGTGAAGGCTAGGTTGCCCAGAACGCAGAAAAGACCATGCCTTTCACACTGGTTGCAATGATTCCTGTTATACGATGGAAAAACTGTTGTATTTATATTATATTTTATGCTTCAGGCGTTGACTTCTAAGGCAGTAGCTATTCGATGTGGTGGAGCAACGCCCTAGAGTGAAGCCTAGGTTGCCCGGAAAGTAGAAATGACCATCACTTCCACACTGTTTGCAATTATTCATTTTATACAATGGAAAAACTGTTGTATTTATATTGCTTTTTATAGTTATGGCGTTGACTTCTAAGGCCGTAGCTATTCGATGTGGTGGAGCAATGCCCTAGAGTGAAGCCTAGAATGCCTGCAACGTAGAAATGACCATATCTTTCACACTGTTTGCAATTATTCCTGTTATACGATTGAAAAACTCTTGTATTTATATTGTATTTTATGCTCCTGGCGTTGACTTCTAAGGTCCTAACTATTGGATCTGTTGGAACAACGCCCTAGGGTGAAGCTTAGGTTGCCCGTAGCGTAGAAATGACCATGTCTTTGACACTGGTTGCAATTATTCCTGTTATACGATGGAATAACTGTTGTATTTATATTGTATTTTATGCTTCTGACGTTGACTTCTAAGGCCGCAGCTATTCGATGTGGTGGAGCAACGCCCTAGAGTGAAGCCTAGGTTGCCCGGAACGTAGAAATGACCATACCATTCACACTGGTTGCAATTATTCCTGTAATACGATGGAAAAGCTGTTGTATTTGTATTGTATTTTATGCTTCTGGCGTAGACTTCTTAGGCCCTAACTATTCGATGTGGTGGAGCAACGACCTAGAGTGAAGCCTATGTTTCCCGGAACGTAGAAATGACCATACCTTTCACACTGGTTGCAATTATTTCTGTTATACAAGGGAAAAACTGTTGTATTTATGTTGTATTTTATGCTTCTGGCGTTGACTTCCTGGGCCCTAACTATTCTATCTGGAGGAGCAACGCCCTAGAGTGAAGCCTAGGTTGCCCGGAATGCAGAAATGACTATCACTTTCACACTGGTGGCAATTATTCCTGTTGTAGGATGGAAAAACTTTTGTATTTATATTGTATTTTATGCTTCTGGCGTTGACTTCTAAGGTCCTAGCTATTGGATCTGGTGGAGCAACGCCCTAGAGTTAAGCCTAGGTTGCCCGGCACGTAGAAATGACCATATCTTTCACACTGGTTGAAATTATTCCTGTTATACGATTGAAAAACTGTTGTATTTATATTGTATTTTATGCTTCTGGCGTTGACTTCTTAGGCCCTCACTATTGGATCTGGCAGACCAACGCCCTAGAGTGAAGCCTAGGTTGCCCGGAACGTGGAAATGACCTTCACGTTCACATTTGTTGAAATTATTCCCGTTATACGATGGAAATCTGTTGTATTTTTATTGTATTTTATGTTTCGGGCGTTGACTTCTAAGGCCCTAGCTATTCGATCTGGTGGAGCACTGCCTTTTAGTGAAGGCTAGGCTGCCCGGAACGTAGAAATGACCTTTACTTTCACACTGCTTCCAAATATACGTCATATACGATGGACAAGCTGTTGTATCTATTTTGAATTTTATGCTTCTGGCATTGACTTCTAAGGCCCTAACTATTCGATGTGGTGGAGCAACGCCCTAGGGTGAAGCCTAGGTTGCCCGGAACGTATAAATGACCATAGCTTTCACACTGGTTGCATTTACTCCTGTTATACAAGGGAAAAACTGTTGTACTTATATTGTATTTTATGCTTCTTGCGTTGACTTCTTAGGCCCTAACTATTCGATCTGGTGGAGCAACGCCCTAGAGTGAAGCCTAGGTTGCCCGGAATGTAGAAATGACCATGCCTTTCACACTGGTTGCAATGATTCCTGTTATACGATGGAAAAACTGTTGTATTTATATTATAATTTATGCTTCAGGCGTTGACTTCTAAGGCACTAGCTATTCGATGTGGTGGAGCAACGCCCTAGAGTGAAGCCTGGGTTGCCCGGAAAGTAGAAATGACCATCACTTCCACACTGTTTGCAATTATTCATTTTATACAATGGAAAAACTGTTGTATTTATATTGTTTTTTATAGTTATGGCGTTGACTTCTAAGGCCGTAGCTATTCGATGTGGTGGAGCAATGCCCTAGAGTGAAGCCTAGAATGCCCGCAACGTAGAAATGACCATATCTTTCACACTGTTTGCAATTATTCCTGTTATACGATTGAAAAACTCTTGTATTTATATTGTATTTTATGCTCCTGGCGTTGACTTCTAAGGTCCTAACTATTGGACCTGTTGGATCAACGCCCTAGGGTGAAGCCAAGGTTGTCCGGAACGTAGAAATGACCATAACTTTCACACTGCTTGCAATTATTCTTGTTATACGATGGAAAAACTGTTGTATTTATTTTGTATTTTATGCCTCTGGCGTTGACTCCTAAGGCCGTAGCTATTCGATGTGGTGGAGCAACGCCCTAGAGTGAAGCTTAGGTTGCCCGTAGCGTAGAAAGGACCATGTCTCTGACACTGGTTGCAATTATTCCTGTTATACGATGGAAAAACTGTTGTATTTATATTGTATTTTATGCTTCTGGCGTTGACTTCTAAGGCCGTAGCTATTCGATGTGGTGGAGCAACGCCCTAGAGTGAAGCTTAGGTTGCCCGTAGCGTAGAAAGGACCATGTCTCTGACACTGGTTGCAATTATTCCTGTTATACGATGGAAAAACTGTTGTACTTATGTTGCATTTTATGCTTATGGCGTCGAATTCTAAGTCTAACTATTCGATCTGGTGGAGCAACGCCCTAGAGTGAAGCCTAGGTTGCCCGGAACGTAGAAATGACCGTTACTTTCACACTGGTTGCAATTAATTCTGTTATACAAGGGAAAAACTTTTGTATTTATATTGTATTTTATGCTCCTGGCGTTGACTTCTAGGGTCCTAGCTATTGGATCTGGTGGAGCAACGCCCTAGAGTTAAGCCTAGGTTGCCCGGCACGTAGAAATGACCATACCTTTTACACTGGTTGCAATTATTCCAGTTATACGATGGAATAACTGCTCTATCTTTATTTTATTTTATGCTCCTGGCGTTGACTTCTAAGGCCCTGGCTATTCGATCTAGTGGAGCAACGTAATAGGGTGAAGCCTAGGTTGCCCGGAACGTAGAAATGACCGTTACTTTCACACTGTTTGCAAATATACATTATATACGATGGAAAAGCTGTTGTATTTATATTGTATTTTATGCTTCTCGCGTAGACTTCTTAGGCCCTAACTATTCGATCTGGTGGAACGACGCCCTAGAGTGAAGCCTAGGTTGCTCGTACCGTAGAAATGACCATATATTTCACACTGGTTGCAATTATTCCTGTTATACAAGGGAAAAACTGTTGTATTTATATTGTTTTTTATGCTCCTGGCGTTTACTTCTTAGGCCCTAACTATTCGATCTGGTGGAGCAACGCCCTAGAGTGAAGCCTAGGTTGCCCGGAATGTACAAATGACCATCACTTTCACACTGGTTGCAATTATTCTTGTTATACGATGGAAAAACTGCTGTATTTATTTTGTATTTTATGCCTCTGGCGTTGACTCCTAAGGCCGCTGCTATTCGATGTGGTGGAGCAACGACCTAGAGTGAAGCCTAGGTTGCCGGAACGCAGAAAAGGCCATGCCTTTCACATTGGTTGCAATTATTCCTGTTATACGATGGAAAAACTGTTGTATTTATATTATATTTTATGCTTCAGGCGTTGACTTCTAAGGCCGTAGCTGTTCGATGTGGTGGAGCAACACCCTAGAGTGAAGCCTAGGTTGCCCGGAAAGTAGAAATGACCATTACTTCCACACTGTTTGCAATTATTCATTTTATACAATGGAAAAACTGTTGCATTTATATTGTTTTTTATAGTTATGGCGTTGACTTCTAAAGCCGTAGCTGTTCGATGTGGTGGAGCAATGCCCTAGAGTGAAGCCTAGGATGCCCGCAACGTAGAAATGACCATATCTTTCACACTGTTTGAAATTATTCCTGTTATACGATTGAAAAACTGTTGTATTTATATTGTATTTTATGCTTCTGGCGTTGACTTCTAAGGTCCTAACTATTGGATCTGCTGGAGCAACGCCCTAGGGTGAAGCCTAGGTTGCCCGGAACGTAGAAATGACCATAACTTTCACACTGGTTGCAATTATTCTTGTGATACGATGGAAAAACTGTTGTATTTATTTTGTATTTTATGCCTCTGGCGTTGACTCCTAAGGCCCTAACTATTCGATGTGGTGGAGCAACGCCCTAGAGTGAAGCTTAGGTAGCCCGGAGCGTAGAAATGACCATGTCTTTCACACTTGTTGCAATTATTCCTGTTATACTATGGAAAAACTGTTGTACTTATATTGTATTTTATGCTTCTCGCGTTGACTTCTTAGGCCCTAACTATTCGATCTGGTGGAGCAACGCCCTAGAGTGAAGCCTAGGTTGCCCGGAATGTAGAAATGACAATCACTTTCACACTGGTTGCAATTATTCTTGTTATACGATGGAAAAACTGCTGTATTGATTCTGTATTTTATGCCTCTGGCGTTGACTCCTAAGGCCGCTGCTATTCGATGTGGTGGAGCAACGACCTAGAGTGAAGCCTAGGTTGCCCGGAACGCAGAAAAGACCATGCCTTTCACACTGGTTGCAATGATTCCTGTTATACGATGGAAAAACTGTTGTATTTATATTATATTTTATGCTTCAGGCGTTGACTTCTAAGGCAGTAGCTATTCGATGTGGTGGAGCAACGCCCTAGAGTGAAGCCTAGGTTGCCCGGAAAGTAGAAATGACCATCACTTCCACACTGTTTGCAATTATTCATTTTATACAATGGAAAAACTGTTGTATTTATATTGTTTTTTATAGTTATGGCGTTGACTCCTAAGGCCGTAGCTATTCGATGTGGTGGAGCAACGCCCTAGAGTGAAGCTTAGGTTGCCGGTAGCGTAGAAATGACCATGTCTTTGACACTGGTTGCAATTATTCCTGTTATACGATGGAAAAACTGTTGTATTTATATTGTATTTTATGCTTCTGGCGTTGACTTCTAAGGCCGCAGCTATTCGATGTGGTGGAGCAACGCCCTAGAGTGAAGCCTAGGTTGCCCGGAACGTAGAAATGACCATACCATTCACACTGGTTGCAATTATTCCTGTAATACGATGGAGAAGCTGTTGTATTTGTATTGTATTTTATGCTTCTGGCGTAGACTTCTTAGGCCCTAACTATTCGATCTGGTGGAACGACGCCCTAGAGTGAAGCCTAGGTTGCCCGTATCGTAGAAATGACCATATATTTCACACTGGTTGCAATTATTCCTGTTATACAAGGGAAAAACTGTTGTATTTATATTGTATTTTATGCTCCTGGCGTTGACTTCTTAGGCCCTAACTATTCGATCTGGTGGAGCAACGCCCTAGAGTGAAGCCTAGGTTGCCCGGAATGTACAAATGACCATCACTTTCACACTGGTTGCAATTATTCTTGTTATACGATGGAAAAACTGTTGTATTTATTTTGTATTTTATGACTCTGGCCTTGACTCCTAAGGCCGTAGCTATTCGATGTGGTGGAGCAACGACCTAGAGTGAAGCCTATGTTTCCCGGAACGTAGAAATGACCATACCTTTCACACTGGTTGCAATTATTTCTGTTATACAAGGGAAAAACTGTTGTATTTATGTTGTATTTTATGCTTCTGGCGTTGAGTTCCTGGGCCCTAACTATTCTATCTGGACGAGCAACGCCCTAGAGTGAAGCCTAGGTTGCCCGGAATGCAGAAATGACTATCACTTTCACACTGGTGGCAATTATTCTTGTTATACGATGGAAAAACTGTTGTATTTATTTTGTATTTTATGACTCTGGCCTTGACTCCTAAGCCCGTAGCTATTCGATGTGGTGGAGCAACGACCTAGAGTGAAGCCTATGTTTCCCGGAACGTAGAAATGACCATACCTTTCACACTGGTTGCAATTATTTCTGTTATACAAGGGAAAAACTGTTGTATTTATGTTGTATTTTATGCTTCTGGCGTTGACTTCCTGGGCCCTAACTATTCTATCTGGACGAGCAACGCCCTAGAGTGAAGCCTAGGTTGCCCGGAATGCAGAAATGACTATCACTTTCACACTGGTGGCAATTATTCCTGTTATACGACGGAAAAACTTTTGTATTTATATTGTATTTTATGCTTCTGGCGTTGACTTCTAAGGTCCTAGCTATTGGATCTGGTGGAGCAACGCCCTAGAGTTAAGCCTAGGTTGCCCGGCACGTAGAAATGACCATATCTTTCACACTGGTTGCAATTATGCCAGTTATACGATGGTAAAACTGTTGTATATTTATTGTATTTTATGCGCCTGGAGTTGTTTTCTAAGGCCCCAACTACTCGACCTGGTGGAGCAACGGCCTAGAGTGAGGTCTAGGTTGCACGGAACGTAGAAATGCCCATTCCTTTCACACTGATTGTAATTATTCCAGTTATACGATGGAATAACTGCTCTATTTTTATTTTATTTTATGCTCCTGGCGTTGACTTCTAAGGCCCTGGCTATTCGATCTAGTGGAGCAACGTAATAGGGTGAAGCCTAGGTTGCCCGGAACGTAGAAATGACCGTTACTTTCACACTGTTTGCAAATATACATTATATACGATGGAAAAGCTGTTGTATTTATATTGTATTTTATGCTTCTCGCGTAGACTTCTTAGGCCCTAACTATTCGATCTGGTGGAACGACGCCCTAGAGTGAAGCCTAGGTTGCTCGTACCGTAGAAATGACCATATATTTCACACTGGTTGCAATTATTCCTGTTATACAAGGGAAAAACTGTTGTATTTATATTGTTTTTTATGCTCCTGGCGTTGACTTCTTAGGCCCTAACTATTCGATCTGGTGGAGCAACGCCCTAGAGTGAAGCCTAGGTTGCCCGGAATGTACAAATGACCATCACTTTCACACTGGTTGCAATTATTCTTGTTATACGATGGAAAAACTATTGTATTTATTTTGTATTTTATGCCTCTGGCCTTGACTCCTAAGGCCGTAGCTATTCGATGTGGTGGAGCAACGACCTAGAGTGAAGCCGATGTTTCCCGGAACGTAGAAATGACCATACCTTTCACACTGGTTGCAATTATTTCTGTTATACAAGGGAAAAACTGTTGTATTTATGTTGTATTTTATGCTTCTGGCGTTGACTTCTAAGGCAGTAGCTATTCGATGTGGTGGAGCAACGCCCTAGAGTGAAGCCTAGGTTGCCCGGAAAGTAGAAATGACCATCACTTCCACACTGTTTGCAATTATTCATTTTATACAATGGAAAAACTGTTGTATTTATATTGTTTTTTATAGTTATGGCGTTGACTCCTAAGGCCGTAGCTATTCGATGTGGTGGAGCAACGCCCTAGAGTGAAGCTTAGGTTGCCGGTAGCGTAGAAATGACCATGTCTTTGACACTGGTTGCAATTATTCCTGTTATACGATGGAAAAACTGTTGTATTTATATTGTATTTTATGCTTCTGGCGTTGACTTCTAAGGCCGCAGCTATTCGATGTGGTGGAGCAACGCCCTAGAGTGAAGCCTAGGTTGCCCGGAACGTAGAAATGACCATACCATTCACACTGGTTGCAATTATTCCTGTAATACGATGGAGAAGCTGTTGTATTTGTATTGTATTTTATGCTTCTGGCGTAGACTTCTTAGGCCCTAACTATTCGATCTGGTGGAACGACGCCCTAGAGTGAAGCCTAGGTTGCCCGTATCGTAGAAATGACCATATATTTCACACTGGTTGCAATTATTCCTGTTATACAAGGGAAAAACTGTTGTATTTATATTGTATTTTATGCTCCTGGCGTTGACTTCTTAGGCCCTAACTATTCGATCTGGTGGAGCAACGCCCTAGAGTGAAGCCTAGGTTGCCCGGAATGTACAAATGACCATCACTTTCACACTGGTTGCAATTATTCTTGTTATACGATGGAAAAACTGTTGTATTTATTTTGTATTTTATGACTCTGGCCTTGACTCCTAAGGCCGTAGCTATTCGATGTGGTGGAGCAACGACCTAGAGTGAAGCCTATGTTTCCCGGAACGTAGAAATGACCATACCTTTCACACTGGTTGCAATTATTTCTGTTATACAAGGGAAAAACTGTTGTATTTATGTTGTATTTTATGCTTCTGGCGTTGACTTCCTGGGCCCTAACTATTCTATCTGGACGAGCAACGCCCTAGAGTGAAGCCTAGGTTGCCCGGAATGCAGAAATGACTATCACTTTCACACTGGTGGCAATTATTCTTGTTATACGATGGAAAAACTGTTGTATTTATTTTGTATTTTATGACTCTGGCCTTGACTCCTAAGCCCGTAGCTATTCGATGTGGTGGAGCAACGACCTAGAGTGAAGCCTATGTTTCCCGGAACGTAGAAATGACCATACCTTTCACACTGGTTGCAATTATTTCTGTTATACAAGGGAAAAACTGTTGTATTTATGTTGTATTTTATGCTTCTGTTGTTGACTTCCTGGGCCCTAACTATTCTATCTGGACGAGCAACGCCCTAGAGTGAAGCCTAGGTTGCCCGGAATGCAGAAATGACTATCACTTTCACACTGGTGGCAATTATTCCTGTTATACGACGGAAAAACTTTTGTATTTATATTGTATTTTATGCTTCTGGCGTTGACTTCTAAGGTCCTAGCTATTGGATCTGGTGGAGCAACGCCCTAGAGTTAAGCCTAGGTTGCCCGGCACGTAGAAATGACCATATCTTTCACACTGGTTGCAATTATGCCAGTTATACGATGGTAAAACTGTTGTATATTTATTGTATTTTATGCGCCTGGAGTTGTTTTCTAAGGCCCCAACTACTCGACCTGGTGGAGCAACGGCCTAGAATGAGGTCTAGGTTGCACGGAACGTAGAAATGCCCATTCCTTTCACACTGATTGTAATTATTCCAGTTATACGATGGAATAACTGCTCTATTTTTATTTTATTTTATGCTCCTGGCGTTGACTTCTAAGGCCCTGGCTATTCGATCTAGTGGAGCAACGTAATAGGGTGAAGCCTAGGTTGCCCGGAACGTAGAAATGACCGTTACTTTCACACTGTTTGCAAATATACATTATATACGATGGAAAAGCTGTTGTATTTATATTGTATTTTATGCTTCTCGCGTAGACTTCTTAGGCCCTAACTATTCGATCTGGTGGAACGACGCCCTAGAGTGAAGCCTAGGTTGCTCGTACCGTAGAAATGACCATATATTTCACACTGGTTGCAATTATTCCTGTTATACAAGGGAAAAACTGTTGTATTTATATTGTTTTTTATGCTCCTGGCGTTGACTTCTTAGGCCCTAACTATTCGATCTGGTGGAGCAACGCCCTAGAGTGAAGCCTAGGTTGCCCGGAATGTACAAATGACCATCACTTTCACACTGGTTGCAATTATTCTTGTTATACGATGGAAAAACTATTGTATTTATTTTGTATTTTATGCCTCTGGCCTTGCCTCCTAAGGCCGTAGCTATTCGATGTGGTGGAGCAACGACCTAGAGTGAAGCCGATGTTTCCCGGAACGTAGAAATGACCATACCTTTCACACTGGTTGCAATTATTCCTGTTATACGATGGAAAAACTGTTGTATTTATATTATATTTTATGCTTCAGGCGTTGACTTCTAAGGCCGTAGCTGTTCGGTGTGGTGGAGCAACACCATAGAGTGAAGCCTAGGTTGCCCGGAAAGTAGAAATGACCATTACTTCCACACTGTTTGCAATTATTCATTTTATACAATGGAAAAACTGTTGCATTTATATTGTTTTTTATAGTTATGGCGTTGACTTCTAAAGCCGTAGCTGTTCGATGTGGTGGAGCAATGCCCTAGAGTGAAGCCTAGGATGCCCGCAACGTAGAAATGACCATATCTTTCACACTGTTTGAAATTATTCCTGTTATACGATTGAAAAACTGTTGTATTTATATTGTATTTTATGCTTCTGGCGTTGACTTCTAAGGTCCTAACTATTGGATCTGCTGGAGCAACGCCCTAGGGTGAAGCCTAGGTTGCCCGGAACGTAGAAATGACCATAACTTTCACACTGGTTGCAATTATTCTTGTTATACGATGGAAAAACTGTTGTATTTATTTTGTATTTTATGCCTCTGGCGTTGACTCCTAAGGCCCTAACTATTCGATGTGGTGGAGCAACGCCCTAGAGTGAAGCTTAGGTAGCCCGTAGCGTAGAAATGACCATGTCTTTGACACTGGTTGCAATTATTCCTGTTATACGATGGAAAAACTGTTGTATTTATATTGTATTTTATGCTTCTGGCGTTGACTTCTAAGGCCGCAGCTATTCGATGTGGTGGATCAACGCCCTAGAGTGAAGCCTAGGTTGCCCGGAACGTAGAAATGACCATACCATTCACACTGGTTGCAATTATTCCCGTAATACGATGGAAAAGCTGTTGTATTTGTATTGTATTTTATGCTTCTGGCGTAGACTTCTTAGGCCCTAACTATTCGATGTGGTGGAGCTACGACCTAGAGTGAAGCCTATGTTTCCCGGAACGTAGAAGTGACCATACCTTTCACACTGGTTGCAATTACTTCTGTTATACAAGGGAAAAACTGTTGTATTTATGTTGTATTTTATGCTTCTGGCGTTGACTTCCTGGGCCCTAACTATTCTATCTGGAGGAGCAACGCCCTAGAGTGAAGCCTAGGTTGCCCGGAATGCAGAAATGACTATCACTTTCACACTGGTGGCAATTATTCCGTTTATACGATGGAAAAACTTTTGTATTTATATTGTATTTTATGCTTCTGGCGTTGACTTCTAAGGTCCTAGCTATTGGATCTGGTGGAGCAACGCCCTAGAGTTAAGCCTAGGTTGCCCGGAACGTGGAAATGACCTTCACGTTCACATTTGTTGAAATTATTCCCGTTATACGATGGAAATCTGTTGTATTTTTATTGTATTTTATGTTTCGGGCGTTGACTTCTAAGGCCCTAGCTATTCGATCTGGTGGAGCACTGCCTTTTAGTGAAGGCTAGGCTGCCCGGAACGTAGAAATGACCTTTACTTTCACACTGCTTCCAAATATACGTCATGTACGATGGACAAGCTGTTGTATCTATTTTGAATTTTATGCTTCTGGCATTGACTTCTAAGGCCCTATCTATTCGATGTGGTGGAGCAACGCCCTAGGGTGAAGCCTAGGTTGCCCGGAACGTATAAATGACCATAGCTTTCACACTGGTTGCATTTACTCCTGTTATACAAGGGAAAAACTGTTGTACTTATATTGTATTTTATGCTTCTTGCGTTCACTTCTTAGGACCTAACTATTCGATCTGGTGGAGCAACGCCCTAGAGTGAAGCCTAGGTTTCCCGGAATGTAGAAATGACAATCACTTTCACACTGGTTGCAATTATTCTTGTTATACGATGGAAAAACTGCTGTATTGATTCTGTATTTTATGCCTCTGGCGTTGACTCCTAAGGCCGCAGCTATTCGATGTGGTGGAGCAACACCCAAGAGTGAAGCCTAGGTTGCCTGGAACGTAGAAATTACCTTGTCTTTCACACTGGTTGCAATTATTCCTGTTATACGATGGAAAAACTGTTGTATTTATATTATACTTTATGCTTCAGGCGTTGACTTCTAGGGCCGTAGCTATTCGATGTGGTGGAGAAACGCCCTAGAGTGAAGCCTAGGTTGCCCGCAACGTAGAAATGACCATATCTTTCACACTGGTTGCAATTATGCCAGTTATACGATGGTAAAACTGTTGTATAATTATTG
Source organism: Calliopsis andreniformis (assembly GCF_051401765.1). Taxonomy (NCBI): domain Eukaryota; kingdom Metazoa; phylum Arthropoda; class Insecta; order Hymenoptera; family Andrenidae; genus Calliopsis; species Calliopsis andreniformis. The sequence continues at coordinate 24,741,354 of NW_027480422.1, forward strand.
TATTTTATGCGCCTGGAGTTGTTTTCTAAGGCCCCAACTATTCGACCTGGTGGAGCAACGGCCTAGAGTGAAGTCTAGGTTGCACGGAACGTAGAAATGCCGATTCCTTTCGCACTGATTGTAATTATTCCAGTTATACGATGGAATAACTGCTCTATTTTTATTTTACTTTATGCTCCTGGCGTTGACTTCTAAGGCCCTGGCTATTCGATCTAGTGGAGCAACGTAATAGGGTGAAGCCTAGGTTGCCCGGAACGTAGAAATGACCTGTACTTTTACACTGGTTGCAATTATGCCAGTTATACGATGGTAAAACTGTTGTATATTTATTGTATTTTATGCTTCTGGCATTGACTTCTAAGGCCCTAACTATTCGATGTGGTGGAGCAACGCCCTAGAGTGAAGCCTAGGTTGCCCGGAACGTAGAAATGTCCATAGCTATCACAGTGGTTGCATTTATCCCTGTTATACAAGGGAAAAACTGTTGTATTTATATTGTATTTTATGCTTCTGTCGTTGACTTCTTAGGCCCTAACTATTCGATCTGGTGGAGCAACGCCCTAGCGTGAAGCCTAGGTTGCCCGGAACGTAGAAATAACCATTACTTCCACACTGTTTGCAATTATTCATTTTATACAATGGAAAAACTGTTGTATTTAGAATGTATTTTATAGTTATGGCGTTGACTTCAATGGCCGTAGCTATTCGATGGGGTGCAGCAATGCCCTAGAGTGAAGGCTAGGTTGCCCGGAACGTAGAAATGACCATACCTGTCACACTGGTTGCAATTATTCCTGTTATACAAGGGAATAACTGTTGTATTTATATTGCAGTTTATGCTTCTGGCGTTGACTTCTTAGGCCCTAACTATTCTATCTGGGGGAACCACGCCCTAGACTGAAGCCTAGGTTGCCCGGAACATAGAAATGACCATCACTTTCACACTAGTTGCGATTATTCCTGTTATACGATGGAAAAACTGTTGTATCTATTTTGTATTTTATGCTTCTGGCGTTGACTTCTTAGGTCCTAACTATTGGATCTGGCGGAGCAACGCCCTCTGGTGTCGCCCAGGTTGCCCGGAACGTAGAAATGACCATAACTTTCATACTGGTTGCAATTATTCGTATTATACGATAGAAAAACTGTTGTATTTGTATTGTATTTTATGCTTCTGGCGTTGACTTCTTAGGCCCTAACTATTCGATCTGGTGGAGCAACACCCAAGAGTGAAGCCTAGGTTGCCTGGAACGTAGAAATGACCTTGTCTTTCACACTGGTTGCAATTATTCCTGTTATACGATGGAAAAACTGTTGTATTTATATTATATTTTATGCTTCAGGCGTTGACTTCTAGGGCCGTAGCTATTCGATGTGGCGGAGAAACGCCCTAGAGTGAAGCCTAGGTTGCCCGCAACGTAGAAATGACCATATCTTTCACACTGTTTGCAATTATTCCTGTTATACGATTGAAAAACTGTTGTATTTATATTGTATTTTATGCCTCTGGCGTCGACTTCTAAGTCCCTAACTATTCGATCTGGTGGAGCAACGCACTAGAGTGAAGCCTAGGTTGCCCGGAACGTAGAAATGACCTTTACTTTCACACTGTTTCCAAATATACATCATATACGATGGAAAAGCTGTTGTATTTATATTGTATTTTATAGTTATGGCGTTGTCTTCTAGGGCCGTAGCTATTCGATGTGATTGAGCAACGCCCCAGTGTGAAGTCTAGGTTGCCCGGAACGTAGAAATGACCATTACTTCCACACTGTTTGCAATTATTCATATTACACAGGGGAAAAACTGATGTATTTTTATTGTATTTTATGCGTCTGGAGCTGTTTTCTAAGGCCCTAACTATTCGATGTGGTGGAGCAACGCCCTGGAGTGAAGCCAAGGTTGCCCGGAACGTAGAAATGACCATAGGTATCACAGTGGTTGCAATTATCCCTGTTATACAAGCGAAAAACTGTTGTATTTATATTGTATTTTATGCTTCTGGCGTTGACTTCTTAGGCCCTAACTATTCGGTCTGGAGGAACCACGCCCTAGACTGAAGCCTAGGTTGCCCGGAACGTAGAAATGACCATCACTTTCACACTAGTTGCAATTATTCCTGTTATACGCTGGAAAAACTGTTGTATCTATTTTGTATTTTATGCTTCTGGCGTTGACTTCTTAGGTCCTAACTATTGGATCTGGCGGAGCAACGCCCTCTGGTGTCGCCCAGGTTGCCCGGAACGTAGAAATGACCATAACTTTCATACTGGTTGCAATTATTCGTATTATATGATAGAAAAACTGTTGTATTTATATTGTATTTTATGCTTCTGGTGTTGACTTCTTAGGCCCTAACTATTCGATCTGGTGGAGCAACGCCCTAGAGTGAAGCCTAGGTTGCCTGGAACGTAGAAATGACCATGTCTTTCACACTGGTTGCAATTATTCCTGTTATACAAGGGAAAAACTGTTTTATTTATATTGTATTTTATGCCCCTGGCGTTGACTTCTTAGGCCCTAACTATTCGGTCTTGTGGAGCAACGCCCTAGAGTGAAGCCTAGGTTGCCCGGAATGTAGAAATGACCATCACTTTCACACTGGTTGCAATTATTCTTGTTATACGATGGAAAAACTGTTGTATTTATTTCGTATTTTATGCCTCTGTCGGTGACTCCTAAGGCCGCAGCTATTCGACATGGTGGAGCAACGACCTAGAGTGAAGCCTATGTTGCCCGGAACGTAGAAATGACCATCATTTTCACACTGGTTGCCATTATTCCTGTTATACGATGGACAAACTGTTGGATTTTTATTGTACTTTATGCTTCTGGCGTTGACTTCTTAGGCCCTAACTATTGGATCTGGTGTAGCAACGCCTAGGGTGAAGCCTAGGTTGCCCGGATCGTAGAAATGACCATAACCTTCATACTGATTGCAATTATTCGTTTTATACGATGGAAAAACTGTTGTACTAATATTGTATGTTATGCCTCTGGCGTTGACTTCTTAGGCCCTAGCTATTCGATCTGGTGGAGCAACTCCCTTGAGCGAAGCCTAGGTTGCCCGGAACGTAGAAATGACCGTTACTTTCACACTGTTTGCAAATATACATTGTATACGATGGAAAAGCCGTTGTATTTATATTGTATTTTATGCTTCTGGCGTTGACTACTTAGGCCCTAACTATTTGATCTGGTGGAGCACAGCCTTGTAGTGAAGCCTAGGCTGCCCGGAACGTAGAAATGACCTTTACTTTCACACTGTTTCCGAATATACATCATATACGATGGACAAGCTGTTGTATATATTTTGTATTTTATGCTTCTGGCATTGACTTCTAAGGCCCTAACTATTCGATGTGGTGGAGCAACGCCCTAGAGTGAAGCCTAGGTTGCCCGGAACGTCGAAATGACCATAGCTTTCACACTAGTTGCAATTACTCCTGTTATACAAGGGAATAACTGTTGTACTTATATTGTATTTTATGCTTCTTGCGGTGACTTCTTAGGCCCTAACTATTCGATCTGGTGGAGCAACGCCCTAGAGTGAAGCCTAGGTTGCCCGGAATGTAGAAATGACCATCACTTTCACACTGGTTGCAATTATTCTTGTTATACGATGGAAAAACTGCTGTATTTATTTTGTATTTTATGCCTCTGGCGTTGTCTCCTACGGCCGTAGCTATTCGATGTGGTTCAGCAACGCCCTAGAGTGAAGCCTAGGTTGCCCGGAACGTAGAAATGACCATTATTTCCACACTGTTTGCAATTATTCATATTATACAGTGGAAAAACTGTTATATTTATATTGCATTTTATGCTTCTGGCATTGACTTCTAAGGACCCAACTATCCGATGGTGGTGGAGCAACGCCCTAGAGTGAAGCCTAGGTTGCCCGGAACGTAGAAATGACCATAGCTATCACAGTGGTTGCAATTATCCCTGTTATACAAGGGAAAAACTGTTGTATTTATATTGTATTTTATGCTTCTGGCGTTGACTTCTTAGGCCCTGACTATTCGATCTGGTGGAGCAACGCCCTAGCGTGAAGCCTAGGTTGCCCGGAACGTAGAAATAACCATTACTTCCACACTGTTTGCAATTATTCATTTTATACAATGGAAAAACTGTTGTATTTATAATGTATTTTATAGTTATGGCGTTGACTTCTATGGCCGTAGCTATTCGATGGGGTGGAGCAATGCCCTAGAGTGACGGCTAGGTTGCCCGGAACGTAGAAATGACCATACCTTTCACACTGGTTGCAATTATTCCTGTTATACAAGGGAATAACTGTTGTATTTATATTGCAGTTTATGCTTCTGGCGTTGACTTCTTAGGCCCTAACTATTCGATCTGGAGGAACCACGCCCTAGACTGAAGCCTAGGTTGCCCGGAACGTAGAAATGACCATCACTTTCACACTTGTTGCAATTATTCCTGTTATACGATGGAAAAACTGTTGTATCTATTTTGTATTTTATGCTTCTGGCGTTGACTTCTTAGGTCCTAACTATTGGATCTGGCGGAGCAACGCCCTCTGGTGTCGCCCAGGTTGCCCGGAACGTAGAAATGACCATAACTTTCATACAGGTTGCAATTATTCGTATTATACGATAGAAAAACTGTTGTATTTATATTGTATTTTATGCTTCTGGTGTTGACTTCTTAGGCCCTAACTATTCGATCTGGTGGAGCAACGGCCTAGAGTGAAGCCTAGGTTGCCTGGAACGTAGAAATGACCATTACCTTCACACTGGTTGCAATTATTCCTGTTATACGATGGAAAAACTGTTGCATTTATATTGTTTTTTATAGTTATGGCGTTGACTTCTAAGGCCGTAGCTATTCCATGTGGTGGAGCAATGCCCTAGAGTGAAGCCTAGGATGCCCGCAACGTAGAAATGACCATACCTTTCACACTGTTTGCAATTTTTCCTGTTATACGATTGAAAGACTGTTGTATTTATATTGTAGTTTATGCTTCTGGCGTTGACTTCTAAGGCCGCAGCTATTCGACGTGGTAGAGCAACGCCCTAGAGCGTAACCTAGGTTGCCCGGAACGTAGAAATGACCATTACTTTCACACTGGTTGCAATTATTCCTGTTATACGATGGAAAAACTGTTGCATCTTTATTGAATTTTATGCTTCGGGCGCTGACTTCTAAGGCACTAACTATTCGATCTGGTGGAGCAACGACTTAGAGTGAAGCCTAGGTTGCCCGGAACGTAGAAATGACCATACCTTTCACACTGGTTGCAATTATTCCTGTGATACAAGGGAAAAGCTGTAGTATTTATATTGTATTTCATGCTTCTGGCGTTGACTTCCTGGGCCCTAACTATTCTATCTGGAGGAGCAACGCCCTAGAGTGAAGCATAGGTTGCTCGGAATGCCGAAATGACCATCACTTTCACACTGGTGGCTATTATTCCTGTTATACGACGGACAAACTGTTGGATTTTTAATGGACTTTATGCTTCTGGGGTTGACTTCTAAGGCCCTATGTATTCGATCTGGTGGAGCAATGCCTCAGTGTTAAGTCTTGGATGCCCGGAACGTAGAAATGGCCGTTACTTTCACACTGGTTGCAATTACCCATTTTATACGATGGAAAAACTGTTGTTCATATATCGTATTTTATGCTTCTAGCATTGACTTCTTAGGCCCTATCTATTCGATCTGGTGGAGCAACGCCCTAGGGTGAAGCGTAGGTTGCCCGGAACGTAGAAATGACCATAACTATCAGTATGGTTGCAATTATTCGTTTTATACGATGGAAAAACTGTTGTTCATATATCGTATTTTATGCTTCTAGCATTGACTTCTTAGGCCCTATCTATTCGATCTGGTGGAGCAACGCCCTAGGGTGAAGCGTAGGTTGCCCGGAACGTAGAAATGACCATAACTATCAGTATGGTTGCAATTATTCGTTTTATACGATGGAAAGACTGTTGTATTTATATTGTATTTTATAGTTATGGCGTTGTCTTCTAGGGCCGTAGCTATTCGATGTGGTTGAGCAACGCCCTAGAGTGAAGCCTAGGTTGCCCGGAACGTAGAAATGACCATTACTTCCACACTGTTTGCAGTTATTCATATTATACAGTGGAAAAACTGTTGTATTTATATTGCATTTTATGCTTCTGGCATTGACTTCTAAGGCCCTAACTATTCGATGTGGTGGAGCAACGCCCTAGAATGAAGCCTAGGTTGCCCGGAACGTAGAAATGACCATAGCTATCACACTGGTTGCAATTATTCCAGTTATACGATGGAAAAACTGTTGTATTTATATTATATTTTATGCTTCAGACGTTGTCTTCTAAGGCCATAGCTATTCGATGTGGTGGAGAAACGCCCTAGAGTGAAGCCTAGGTTGCCCGGAAAGTACAAATGACCATTACCTCCACACTGTTTGCAATTATTCATTTTATACAATGGAAAAACTGTTGTATGTATATTGTTTTTTATAGTTATGGCGTTGACTTCTAAGGCCGTAACTAGTCGATGTGGTGGAGCAATGCCCGAGAGTGAAGCCTAGAATGCCCGCAACGTAGAAATGACCATATCTTTCACACTGTTTGCAATTATTCCTGTTATACGATTGAAAAACTGTTGTATTTATATTGTATTTTATGCTTCTGGCGTTGACTTCTAAGGCCCTAACTATTCGACCTGGTGGAGCAACGCCCTAGCGTGAAGCCTAGGTTGCCCGGAACGTAGAACTAACCATTACTTCCACACTGTTTCCAAATATACATCATATACGATGGAAAAGCTGTTTTATTTATATTGTATTTTATAGTTATGGCGTTGTCTTCTAGGGCCGTAGCTATTCGATGTGGTTGACCAACGCCCTAGAGTGAAGCCTAGCTTGCCGGGAACGTAGAAATGACCATTACTTCCACACTGTTTGCAATTATTTATATTATACGGTGGAAAAACTGTTGTATTTATATTGCATTTTATGCTTCTGGCATTGACTTCTAAGGACCTAACTATTCGATGTGGTGGAGCAACGCCCTAGAGTGAAGCCAAGGTTGCCCTGAACGTAGAAATGACCATAGCTATCACAGTGGTTGCAATTATTCCTGTTATACAACGGAAATACTGTTGTACTTATATTGTATTTTATGCTTCTGGCGTTGACTTCTTAGGCCCTAACTATTCGATCTGGAGGAGCAACGCCCTAGAGTGAAGCCTAGGTTTCCCGGAATGTAGAAATGACCATCACCTTCACACTGGTTGCAATTATTCTTGATATACGATGGAAAAACTGTTGTATTTATATTATATTTTATGCTTCAGACGTTGACTTCTTAGGCGCTAACTATTCGATCTGGTGGGACGACGCCCTAGAGTGAAGCCTAGGTTGCCCTTATCGTAGAAATGACCATATATTTCACACTGGTTGCAACTATTCCTGTTATACGATGGAAAAACTGTTGTATTTCTATTGTATTTTATGCTTCTGGCGTTGACTTCTTAGGCCCCAACTATACGATCTGGTGGAGCAACGCCCTAGAGAGAAGCCTAGATTGCCCGGAACGTAGAAATGACCATTACCTTCTGGGTTGTTGCAATTACTCCTGTTATACGATGAAAGAACTGTTGAATTTTTATTGTATTTCATGCGTCAGGAGTTGTTTTCTAAGGCCCGAACTATTCGATGTGGTGGAGCAACGCCCTAGAGCGAAACCTAGGTTGCCCGGAACGTAGAAATGACCATACCTTTCACACTGGTTGCAATTATTCCTGTTATACGATGGAAAAGCTGTTGTATTTGTATTGTATTTTATGCTTCTGGCGTAGACTTCTTAGGCGCTAACTATTCGATCTGGTGGAACGACGCCCTAGAGTGAAGCCTAGGTTGCCCGGAACGTAGAAATGACCATAACCTTCATACTGATTGCAACTATTCGTTTTATACGATGGAAAAACTGTTGTACTTATATTGTATGTTATGCCTCTGGCGTTGACACCTAAGGCCGTAGCTATTCGATGTGGTGGAGCAACGCCCTAGCGTGAAGCCTAGGTTACCCGGAACGTAGGAATAACCATTACTTTCTCACTGTTTGCAATTATTCATTTTATACAATGGAAAAACTGTTGTATTTATAATGTATTTTATGCTTCTGGCGTTGACTTCTTAGGCCCTATCTATTCGATCTGGTGGAGCAACGCCCTAGAGTGAAGCCTAGGTTGCCCGGAATGAAGAAATGACCATCACTTTCACACTGGTTGCAATTATTCTTGTTATACGATGGAAAAACTGTTGTATTTATTTTGTATTTTATGCCTCTGGCGTTGACTCCTAAGGCCGTAGCTATTCGATGTGGTGGAGCAACGCCCTAGAGTGAAGCCTAGGTTGCCCGGAAAGTAGAAATGACCATATCTTTCACTCTGTTTGCAATTATTCATTTTATACAATGGAAAAACTGTTGTATTTATATTGTTTTTTATAGTTATGGCGTTGACTTCTAAGGCCGTAGCTATTCGATGTGGTGGAGCAATGCCCTAGAGTGAAGCCTAGGATGCCCGCAACGTAGAAATGACCATATCTTTCACACTGTTTGCAATTATTCCTGTTATACGATTGAAAAACTGTTGTATTTATATTGTATTTTATGCCTCTGGCGTTGACTCCTAACGCCGTAGCTATTCGATGTGGTGGAGCAACGCCCTAGCGTGAAGCCTAGGTTGCCCGGAACGTAGAAATAACCATTACTCCCACACTGTTTGCAATTATTCATTTTGTACAATGGAAAAACTGTTGTATTTATAATGTATTTTATAGTTATGGCGTTGACTTCTAAGGCCGTAGCTATTCGATGTGGTGGAGCAATGCCCTAGAGTGAAGCCTAGATTGCCCGGAACGTAGAAATGACCATACATTTCACACTGGTTGCAATTATTCCTGTTATACAAGGGAATAACTGTTGTATTTATATTGCCGTTTATGCTTCTGGCGTTGACTTCTTAGGCCCTAACTATTGGATCTGGTGGAACGACGCCCTAGAGTGAAGCCTAGGTTGTCTGGAACGTAGAAATGACCAGAACTTTCACACTGGTTGCAGTTATTCCTCTTACACAATGGAAAAACTGTTGTACTTATATTGTATGTCATGCCTCTGGCGTTGACTCCTAACGCCGTAGCTATTCGATGTGGTGCAGCAACGCCCTAGAGTGATGCCTAGGTTACCGGGAACATAGAAATGACCAGTACTTTCACACTGGTTGCAGTTATTCCTGTTTTACGATGGTAAAACTGTTGCATTTTTATTGTATTTTATGCTTCTGGCGTTGACTTCTAAGTCCCTAGCTATTCGATCTGGTGGAGCAAGGCTCTAGAGCGAAGCCTAGGTTGCCCAGAACGTAGAAATGACCTGTACTTTCACACTGGTTGCAATTATTCCTGTTATATTATGGAAAAGCTGTTGCATTTTTATGGTATTTTATGCTTCTGGCGTTAAATTCTAAGTCTGTAACTAAGCGATCTGGTGGAGTAGCGCCCTACAGTTAAGCCTAGGTTGCCCGGAACGTAGAAATGACCATAACATTCACAATGGTTGCAATTATACATTTTATACGATGGAAAAACTGTTGTACTAAAGTTGTATTTTATTCTTCTGGGGTTGAATTCTAAGTCCCTAGCTATTCGATCTGGTGGAGAAACACCCTAGAGTGAAGCCTAGGTTACACGGAACATAGAAATGACCAGTACTTTCACGCTGGTTGCAATTATTCCTGTCATACGATGGAAAAACTGTTGCATTTCTATGGTATTTTATGCTTCTGGCGTTAAATGCTAAGTCCGTAACTAAGCGATCTGGTGGAGCAACGCCCTACAGTTAAGCCTAGGTTGCCCGGAACGTAGAAATGTCCATAACTTTCACACTGGTTGCAATTATTCCTGATATACGATGAAAAAACTGTTCTACTTTTATTGTATTTTATGCTTCAGGCGTTGACTTATGAGGCCGTAGCTAATCGATGCGGTGGAGCAACGCCCTAGAGTGAAGCCTAGGTTGCCCGGAACGTAGAAATGGCCGTAACTGTCAGACTGGTTGCAATTATTCGTTTTATACGATGGAAAGACTGTTGTATTTATATTGTATTTTATAGTTATGGCGTTGTCTTCGAGGGCCGTAGCTGTTCGATGTGGTTGAGCAACGCCCTAGAGTGAAGCCCAGGTTGCCCGGAACGTAAAAATGACCATAGCTTTCACACTGGTTGCAATTATTCCTCTTATACAAGGGAAAAACTGTTGTATTTATATTGTATTTTATGCTTCTGCCGTTGACTTCTTAGGCCCTAACTATTCGATCTGGTAGAGCAACGCCCTAGAGTGAAGCCTAGGTTGCCCGGAATGTAGAAATGACCATCACTTTCACACTGGTTGCAATCATTCTTGTTATACGATGGAAAAACTGTTGTATTTATCTTGTATTTTAGGCCTCTGGCGTTGACTCCTAAGGCCGTAGCTATTCGATGTCGTGGAGCAACGCCCTAGAGTGTAGCCTAGGTTGCCCGGAATGTAGAAATGACCATGACTTTCACACTGGTTGCAATTATTCCTGTTATACGATGGAAAAACTGTTGTATTTATATTATATTTTATGCTTCAGACGTTGACTTCTAAGGCCGTGGCTATTCGATGTGGTGGAGCAATGACCTAGAGTGAAGACTAGGATGCCCGCAACTTAGAAATGACCATACCTTTCACACTGGTTGCAATAATTCCTGTTATACGATGGAAAAGCTGTTGTATTTGTATTGTATTTTATGCTTCTGGCGTAGACTTCTTAGGCGCTAACTATTCGATCTGGTGGGACGACGCCCTAGAGTGAAGCCTAGGTTGCCCGTATCGTAGAAATGACCATATACTTCACACTGGTTGCAATTATTCCTGTTATACGATGGAAAAGCTGTTGTATTTCTATTGTATTTTATGCTTCTGGCTTTATATGCTAAGTCCGTAACTAAGCGATCTGGTGGAGCAACGCCCTACAGTTAAGCCTAGGTTGCCCGGAACGTAGAAATGTCCATAACTTTCACACTGGTTGCAATTATTCCTGTTATACGATGAAAAAACTGTTCTACTTTTATTGTATTTTATGCTTCAGGCGTTGACTTATGAGGCCGTAGCTAATCGATGCGGTGGAGCAACGCCCTAGAGTGAAGCCTAGGTTGCCCGGAACGTAGAAATGGCCATAACTATCAGACTGGTTGTAATTATTCGTTTTATACGATGGAAAGACTGTTGTATTTATATTGTATTTTATAGTTATGGCGTTGTCTTCGAGGGCCGTAGCTGTTCGATGTGGTTGAGCAACGCCCTAGAGTGAAGCCCAGGTTGCCCGGAACGTAAAAATGACCATAGCTTTCACACCGGTTGCAATTATTCCTCTTATACAAGGGAAAAGCTGTTGTATTTCTATTGTATTTTATGCTTCTGGCGTTGACCTCTTAGGCCCTAACTATACGATCTGGTGGGACGACGCCCTAGAGTGAAGCCTAGGTTGCCCGTATCGTAGAAATGACCATATGTTTCACAGTGGTTGCAATTATTCCTGTTATACGATGGAAAAGCTGTTGTATTTCTATTGTATTTTATGCTTCTGGCGTTGACTTCTTAGGCCCTAACTATACGATCTGGTGCAGCAACACCCTAGAGTGAAGCCTAGAATGCCCGGAACGTAGAAATGACCATAACATTCACACTGTTTGTAATTATTCGTTTTATACGATGGAAAAGCTGTTGTACTTCTGTTGTATTTTACGCTACTGGTGTTGACTTCCAAGGCCCTAACCATTCGATCTGGTGGAGCAACGCCCTAGAGTGAAGTCTAGATTGCCCGGAACGTAGAAGTGACCATTACTTTCACACTGTTTGTAATTATTCATTCTATACGATGGAAAAACTGTTGTACTTATGTTGTATTTTATTCTTCTGGAGTTGAATTCTAAGACCCCAGCTATTCTATCTGGTGCAGCAACGCCAAAGAGGGAAGCCTAGGTTACGCGAAACGTAGAAATGACCAGTACTTTCACACTGGTTGCAATTATTCATTTCAGAGAATGGAAAAACTGCTGTATTTATATTGTATTTTATGCTTCTTTCGTTGACTTCTAAGGCTGTAGTTATTCCACGTGGTGGAGCAACGCCCTAGGGTGAAGCCTACGTTGCCCTGAACGTAGAAATGACCGTTACTTTCACAAAGTTTGCAATTAATCATTTTATACGATGGAAAAACTGTTTTATTTATATTGTATTTTATGCTTCTGGCGTTGACCTCTTAGGCCCTAACTATACGATCTGGTGGGACGACGCCCTAGAGTGAAGCCTAGGTTGCCCGTATCGTAGAAATGACCATATGTTTCACAGTGGTTGCAATTATTCCTGTTATACGATGGAAAAGCTGTTGTATTTCTATTGTATTTTATGCTTCTGGCGTTGACTTCTTAGGCCCTAACTATACGATCTGGTGCAGCAACACCCTAGAGTGAAGCCTAGAATGCCCGGAACGTAGAAATGACCATCACTTTCACAGTGGTTGCAATTATTCCTGTTATTCGATGGAAAAACTCTTATATTTTTATTGTATTTTATGCTTCCGGCGTTGACTTCTAAGGCCCTAACTAGACGGTCTGGAGGAGCAACGCCCTAAGGTGAAGTCTAGGTTGCCTGGAACGTTGAAATGACAATAACTTTCATACTGGTTGCAATTATTCGTTTTATACGATGGAAAAACTGTTTTATTTATATTGTATTTATGCTTCTGGCGTTGACTTCTTAGGCCGTAACTATTGAATCTGGTGGACCAACGCCCCAGAGTGAAGCCTAGCATGCCCGAAGCTCAGAAATGGCCATTATTTTCATAATGGTTGGAATTATTCGTTTTATACGATGGAAAAACTGTTGTACTTATATTGTATTTTATGCTTCTGGCGTTGACTTCTAAGGTCCTAGCTATTCGATCTCTTGAAGCAACGTCCAAGAGTGAAGCCTATGTTGCCCGGAACGTAGAGATGACCATTACTCTCACACTGGTTGCAATTAATGGTTTTGTACAATAGAAAACCTGTTGTATTTTTACTGTATTTTATGCGTCTGGCCTTGTTTTCTAAGCCCCTAACTATTCGATCTGGTGGAGCACGCCCTAGGGTGAGACCTAGGTTGCGCTGAATGTAGAAATAGCCATTTCTTTCCCACTGGTTGCAATTATTCCTGCCTTGCGATGGAAAAAATGTTGTATTTATTTTGTATTTGATGCTCCTGGCGTTGGCTTCTTAGGCCCTAACTATTGGATCTGGTGGACCAACGCCCTAGAGTGATGCCTAGGTTGCCCGGAACGTAGAAATGACGATTACCATCACATTGGTTGCAATTATACCTTTTATACGATGGAAAAGCTGTTGTGTTTTTATTGTATTTTACTCGTCTGGCTTTGTTTTCTAAGGCCCGAGCTATTCGACCTGGTGGAGCAACGCCCTAGAGTGAAGCCTAGGTTGCCCGTAACGTAGAAATGACCATTACTTTCACACTCGTTGCAATTATTCCTGTTATACGATCTAGACACTGTTGGATTTTTATTGTACTTTATGCTTCTGGCGTTGACTTCTTAGGCCCTAACTATTGAATCTGGTGGACCAACGCCCCAGAGTGAAGCCTAGCATGCCCGCAGCGCAGAAATGGCCATTATTTTCAGAATGGTTGCAATTACTCGTTTTATACGATGGAAAAACTGTTGTACTTATATTGTATTTTATGCTTCTGGCGTTGACTCCTTGGGCCCTAACTATTCGATCTGGTGGAGCAACGCCCTAGAGTGAATCCTATGTTGCCCGGAACGTAGAAATATCCATCACCTTCACTCTGGTTGCAATTATTCCTGTTGTACGATGGAAAAACTGTTGTATTTTTATTGTATTTTATGCGTCGGGCGTTGACTTCTAAGGCCCTAACAATTGGATCAGGTGGTCCAACGCCCTAGACTGAAGCGCAGGTTGCCAGGAACGTTGAAATGACCATCACTTTCACACTGTTTGCAATTATTCCTGTTGTACGATGGAAAAACTGTTGTATCTATATTGTATTTTATGCTTCTGGCGTTGACTTTTAAGGCCCTAACTATTCGATGTGGTGGAGCAACGCCCTAGAGTGAAGCCTATGTTGACGGGAGCGTAGAAATGACCATTACCTTCACACTGTTTGGAATTATTCCTGTTATACGATGGAAAACTGCTGGATTTCTATTGTATTTTATGCTTCTGGCGTTGACTTCTAAGGCCGTAGCTATTCGATGTGATGGAGCAACGCCCTAGAGTGAAGCCTAGGTTGCACGAAACGTAGAAATGGCCATAATTTTCACACTGGATGCAATTATCCGTTTTATACGATGGAAAAACTGTTGTATTTATTTTGTATTTGGTGCTTGTTGCGGTGACTTCTTAGGCCCTCACTATTGGATCTGGTGGAACAACGACCTAGAGTGAAGCCTAGGTTGCCCGGAACGTAGAAATGACCATCAGTTTCACACTGGTTGCAATTATTCCCGTTATACGATGGAAAAACTGTTGTATTTATATTGTATTTTATGCTTCTGGCGTTGACTTTTAAGGCCCTAACTATTCGATGTGGTGGAGCAACGCCCTAGAGTGAAGCCTAGGTTGCCCCGTACGTTGAAATGACCATAACATTCGTACTGGTTGCAATTATTCGTTTTATACGATGGAAAAACTGTTGTATTTAAACTGTATTTTATGCATCTGGCGTTGACTTCTAAGGCCCTAACTATTCGATGTGGTGGAGCAACGCCCTGGAGTGAAGCCTAGGTTGCACGGATCGTAGAAATGACCATAACTTTCACACTGGTTGCAATTATTCGTTTTATACAATGGAAAAGCTGTTCTATTAATTTTGTATTTTATGCTTCGGGCGTTGACTTCTAAGGCCCTAACTATTCGATCTGGTGGAGTAACGCCCTAGAGTGAATCCTAGGTTTCCCGGAACGTAGAAATATCCATCACCTTCACTCCGGTTGCAATTATTCCTGTTGTACGATGGAAAAACTGTTGTATTTTTATTGTATTTTATGCGTCGGGCATTGACTTCTAAGGCCCTAACTATTGGATCAGGTGGACCAACGCCCTAGACTGAAGCGTAGGTTGCCAGGAACGTAGAAATGACCATCACTTTCACACTGTTTGCAATTATTCCTGTTATACGATGGAAGAACTGTTGTATTTATATTGTATTTTATGCTTCGGGCGTTGACTTCTAAGGCCCTAGCTATTCGATCTGGTGGAGCAACGCCCTAGAGTCATGACTAGGTTGCCCGGAACGCAGAAATGACCGTTACTATCACAATGTTTGCAATTATTCATTGTATACGATGGAAAAACTGTTGTATTTTTATTGTATTTTATGCTTCTTGCGTTTACTTCTAAGTTCCTAGCTATTCGATCTCGTGGGGCTACGTCCAAGAGTGAAGCCTATGCTGCCCGGAACGTAGAAATGACCATTACGTTCACTCTTGTTGCAATTATTTCTGTTATACGATGGAAAAACTGTTATACACTTATCGTATTTTATGCTTCGGGCATTGACTTCTATGGCCCTCCCCCTTCGATCTGGTGGAGCAACGCCCTAGATTCAAGCCTAGATTGCCCAGAACGTAGATATGACCATTACTTTCACACTGGTTGCAATTATCCGTTTTATACGATGGAAAAACAGTTGTGTTTATTTTGTAATTGGTGCTTCTGGCGTTGACTTCTTAGGCCCTAACTATTGGATCTGGTGGACCAACGCCCTAGAGTGAAGCCTAGGTGGCCCGGAACGTGGAAATGACCATCACTTTCACACTGGTTGCAATTATTCCCGTTATACGATGGAAAAACTGTTGTATTTATATTGTATTTTATGCTTCTGGCGTTGACTTTTAAGGCCCTAACTATTCGATGTGGTGGAGCAACGCCCTAGAGTGAAGCCTAGGTTGCACGAAACGTAGAAATGACCATATGTTTCACAGTGGTTGCAATTATTCCTGTTATACGATGGAATAGCTGTTGTATTTCTATTGTATTTTATGCTTCTGGCGTTGACTTCTTAGGCCCTAACTATACGATCTGGTGCAGCAACACCCTAGAGTGAAGCCTAGAATGCCCGGAACGTAGAAATGACCATAACTTTCACACTGTTTGTAATTATTCGTTTTATACGATGGAAAAGCTGTTGTACTTCTGTTGTATTTTACGCTACTGGTGTTGACTTCCAAGGCCCTAACCATTCGATCTGGTGGAGCAACGCCCTAGAGTGAAGTCTAGATTGCCCGGAACGTAGAAGTGACCATTACTTTCACACTGTTTGTAATTATTCATTCTATACGATGGAAAAACTGTTGTACTTATGTTGTATTTTATTCTTCTGGAGTTGAATTCTAAGACCCCAGCTATTCTATCTGGTGCAGCAACGCCAAAGAGGGAAGCCTAGGATGCCCGGAGCGCAGAAATGGCCATTACTTTCAGATTGGTTGCAATTTTTCGTTTTATACGATTGAAAAACTGTTGTACTTATGTTGTATTTTATGCTTCTGGCGTTGACTTCTTAGGCCCTAGCTATTCGATGTGGTGGAGCAACGACCTAGAGTGAAGCCTAGGATGCCCGGAGCGCAGAAATGGCCATTACTTTCAAACTGGTTGCAATTATTCGTTTCATACGATGGAAAAACTGTTGTACTTATATTGTATTTTATGCTTATGGCATTGACTTCTAAGGCCCTAACTATTTCATGTGGTGGAGCAACGCCCTAGAGTGAAGCCTAGGTTGCCCGGAACGTAGAAATGACCATAGCTTTCACACTGGTTGGAATTATTCCTGTTATACAAGGGAAAAACTGTTGTATTTAAATTGTATCTTATGCTTCTGGCGTTGACTTCTTAGGCCCTAACTATTCGATCTGGTGCAGCAACGCCCTAGAGTGAAGCCTAGGTTGCCCGGAACGTGGAAATGACCATTACCTTCACACTGTTTGCGATTATTCATTTTATACGATGGTAAAACGGTTGTACTTATGTTGTATTTTATTCTTCTTGCGTTGAATTCTAAGTCCCTAGCTATTCGATCTGGTGGAGAAACGACCTAGAGTGAAGCCTAGGTTACCCGGAACGTAGAAATGACCAGTACTTTAACACTGGTTGCAATTATTCGTTCTATACAATGGAAAAACTGTTCTATTTAATTTGTATTTCATGCTTCGGGCGGTGACTTCTAAGGCCCTAGCTATTCGATCTGGTGGAGCAACGACCTAGAGTGAATCCTAGGTTACCCGGAACGTAGAAATGACCAGTACTTTCACACTGGTTGCAATTATTCGTTCTATACAATGGAAAAACTGTTCTATTTATTTTGTATTTCATGCTTCGGGCGTTGACTTCTAAGGCCCTAACTATTCGATCTGGTGGAGCAACGCCCTACAGTTAAGCCCAGGTTGCCCGGAACGTAGAAATGACCTTTACTTTCACACTGTTTGCAAATATACATTATATACGATGGAAAAACTGTTGTACATATATCGTATTTTATGCTTCTGGCGTTGACTTCTTAGGCCCTAGCTATTCTATCTGGTGGAGCAACGCACTAGGGTGAAGCCTAGGTTGCCCGGAACGTAGAAATGACCGTAACTATCAGACTGGTTGCAATTATTCGTTTTATACGATGGAAAAACTGTTGTACTTATACCGTATTTTATGCTTCTGGCGTTGATTTCTTAGGCCCTAACTATTCGATCTGGTGGAACAACGCCCTAGAGTGAGCCCTAGGTTGCCGGAACGTAGAAATGACTATCACTTTCACACTGGTTGCAGTTACTTCTGTTATACGATGGTAAAGCTGTTGTATTTTTATTGTATTTTATGCGTCTGGCGTTGTTTTCTAAGGCCCTAACTCTTCGACCTGGTGGAGCAACGCCCTAGAGTGAAGCCTAGGTTGCCCGGAACGTAGAAATGACCATTACTTTCACACTGTTTGCAATTATTCATTTTATACAGCGGGAAAGCTGTTGTATTTATATTGTATTTTATGCTTCTGGCGCTGACTTCTTAGGCCCTAACTATTCGATCTGGTGCAGCAACGCCCTAGAGTGAAGACTCGGTTGCCCGGAACGTGGAAATGACCATTACCTTCACACTGTTTGCGATTATTCATTTTATACGATGGTAAAACGGTTGTACTTATGTTGTATTTTATTCTTCTGGCGTTGAATTCTAAGTCCCTAGCTATTCGATCTGGTGGAGCAACGACCTAGAGTGAAGCCTAGGTTGCCCGGAACGTAGAAATGACCATTACTTTCACACTGGTTGCAATTATTCGTTTTATACGCTAGAAAAGCTGTTGTATTTATTTTGTATTTGGTGCTTCTGGCGTTGAATTCTTAGGCCCTAGCCATTCCATCTGGTGGAGCAACGCCCTAGAGTGAAGCCCAGGTTGCCCGGGATGTAGAAATGACCATCACTTTCACACTGGTTGCAATAATTCTTGTTATACGATGGAAAAACTGTTGTATTTATTTTGTAATTTATTCCTCTGGCGTTGACTCCTAAGGCCGTAGCTATTCGATGTGTTGGAGCAACTCCCTAGAGTGAAGCCTAGGTTGCCCGGAACGTAGAAAGGACCATCACCTTCACTCTGGTTGCAATTATTCCTGTTATACGATGGAAAAACTGTTGTATTTATATTGTATTTTATGCGTCTGGCGTTGTTTTCTAAGGCCCCAACTATTCGACCTGGTGGAGCAACGCCCTAGTGTGAAGCCTAGGTTGCCCGGAACGTAGAAATGACCATAAGATTCATACTAGTTGCAATTATTCGTTTTATACGATGGAAAAACTGTAGTATTTTTATTTTATTTTTTGCTTCTGGCGTTGACTTCCAAGTCCCTAGCTATTCGATCTGGTGGAGCAACACCCTAGAGTGAAGCCTAGGTTGCCCGGAACGCAGAAATGACCATATCTTTCACACTGGTTGCAATTATTCCTGTTATACGATGGAAAAACTGTTGCATTTATATTGTATTTTAACCATCTGGCGTTGACTTCTAAGGCCGTAGCTATTCGATGTGGTGCAGCAACGCCCTGGAGTGAAGCCTAGGTTGCCTGGATCGTAGAAATAACCATACCTTTCACACTGGTTGCAATTATTCCTGTTATACGATGGAAAAACTGTTGCATTTCTATTGTATTTGATGCTTCTGGCGTTGACTTCTTAGGCCCTAACTATTCGATCTGGTGGAGCAACGCCCTAGAGAGAAGCCTAGATTGCCCGGAACGTAGAAATGACCATTACCTTCACGCTTGTTGCAATTATTCCTGTTATAAGATGGACAAACTGTTGGATTTTGATTGTACTTTATGCTTCTGGCGTTGACGTCTAAGGCCCTATGTATTCGATCTGATGGAGCAATGCCTCAGAGTTAAGTCTAGGATGCCCGGAACGTAGAAATGGCCATAACTTCCATACTGGTTGCAATTATTCGTTTTATACAATTGAAAAACTGTTGTATTCATATTGTATTTTATGTTTCTGGCGTTGACTTCTAAGGCCGCAGCTATTCGATGTGGTGGAACAACGCCCTAGAGTGAAGCCTAGGTTGCCCGGAACGTAGAAATGACCATTACTTTCACACTGGTTGCAATTATTCGTTTTATACGATGGCAAACCTGTTGTATTTATTTTGTATTTGGTGCTTCTAGCGTTGACTTCTTAAGCCCTACCTATTGGATGTGGTGGACCAACGCCCTAGAGTGAAGCCTGGGTTGCCCGGAACGTAGAAATGACCATATCTTTCAAACTGGTTGCAATTATTCGTTTTATACGATGGAAAAACTGTTGTACTTATATTGTATTTTATGCTTCTGGCGCTGACTTCTTAGGTCCTAACTATTGGATCTGGCGGAGCAACGCCCAGGGGTGAAGCCTAGGTTGCCCGGAACGTGGTAATGACCATCACGTTCACATTTGTTGCAATTATTCCCGTTATACGATGAAAAACTGTTCTACTTTTATTGTATTTTGTGCTTCAGGCGGTGACTTCTAAGGCCGTAGCTAGTAGATGTGGTGGGGCAACGCCCAAGAGTGAAGCCTAGGTTTCCCGGAACGCAGAAGTGGCCATTACTTTCACACTGGTTGCAATTATTCCTTTTATACGATGGAAAATCTGTTGCAATTTTATTGTATTTTATACTTCTGGCGTTGACTTCTAAGTCCCTAACTATTCGATCTGGTGGAGCAACGCCCTAGTGCGAAACCTAGGTTGCCCGGAACGTAGAAATGACATGTACTTTCACACTGGTTGCAATTATTCCAGTTATACGATGGAAAAAGTGTTGCGTTTTTATTGTATTTCATGCTTCAGCCGTTGACTTCTAAGGCCGTAGCTATTCGATATGGAGGAGCAAGGCCCTAGCGTGATGCCTAGGTTGCCCGGAAAGTAGGAATGACCATTACTTCCACACTGTTTGCAATTATTCATTTTATACAATGGAAAAACTGTTGTATTTATATTGTTTTTTATAGTTATGGCGTTGACTCCTAAGGGCGTAGCTATTCGATGTAGTGGAACAATGCCCTAGAGTGAATCCTAGGTTGCCCGGAACATAGAAATGACCATCACTTTCACACTGGTTGCAATTATTCCTGTTATACGATGGAAAAACTGTTGTAATTATCTTTTATTTTATGCTTCTGGCGTTGACATCTTAGGCCCTAACTTTGCGATCTGGTTGGGCATCGTCCAAGCCTAGGTTGACCGGAACGTAGAAATGACCATCACTTTCACACTGCTTGCAATTATTCCTGTTATACGGTGGTAAAACTATTGTAATTTTCATTTATAGTATGCTTCTGGCGTTGAATTCTAAGACTCTAGCTGTTCCATCTGGTGGAGCAACGCCCTAGAGTGAAGCCTAGGTTGCCCGGAGCGTTGAAATGACTATGACTTTCACACTGGTTGCAGTTACTCCTGTTATACGATGGAACAGCTGTTGCATTTTTATTGTATTTTATGCGTCTGGCGTTGTTTTCTAAGGCCCTAACTATTCGGCCTGGTGGAGCAACGCCCTAGAGTGAAGCCTATGTTGCCCGGAACGTAGAACTGACCATTCCCTTCACACTGATTGCAATTATTCGTTTTGTACAATGGACAACCTGTTGTATTTTTATTTTATTTTATGCGTCTGGCCTTATTTTCTAAGCCCCTAACTATTCGATCCGGTGGAGCACGCCCTAGAGTGAAGACTAGGTTGCGCTGGATGTAGAAATCGCCATTTCTTTCACACTGGTTGCAATTATACCTGTTTTACGATGGAAAGACTGGTGTATTTATTTTGTATTTGATGCTCCTGGCGTTGGCTTCTTAGACCCTAACTATTGGATCTGGTGGACCAAAGCCCAAGAGTGATGCCTAGGTTGCCCGGAACGTAGAAATGACCATCACTTTCACAGTGGTTGCAATTATTCCTGTTATTCGACGGAAAAACTCTTGTATTTTTATTGTATTTTATGCTTCCGGCGTTGACTTCTTAGGCCCTAACTATTCGATCTGGTGCAGCAACGCCCTAGAGTGAAGCCTAGGTTGCCCGGAACGTGGAAATGACCATTACCTTCACACTGTTTGCGATTATTCATTTTATACGATGGTAAAACGGTTGTACTTATGTTGTATTTTATTCTTCTTGCGTTGAATTCTAAGTCCCTAGCTATTCGATCTGGTGGAGAAACGACCTAGAGTGAAGCCTAGGTTACCCGGAACGTAGAAATGACCAGTACTTTAACACTGGTTGCAATTATTCGTTCTATACAATGGAAAAACTGTTCTATTTAATTTGTATTTCATGCTTCGGGCGGTGACTTCTAAGGCCCTAGCTATTCGATCTGGTGGAGCAACGACCTAGAGTGAATCCTAGGTTACCCGGAACGTAGAAATGACCAGTACTTTCACACTGGTTGCAATTATTCGTTCTATACAATGGAAAAACTGTTCTATTTATTTTGTATTTCATGCTTCGGGCATTGACTTCTAAGGCCCTAACTATTCGATCTGGTGGAGCAACGCCCTACAGTTAAGCCTAGGTTGCCCGGAACGTAGAAATGACCTTTACTTTCACACTGTTTGCAAATATACATTATATACGATGGAAAAACTGTTGTACATATATCGTATTTTATGCTTCTGGCGTTGACTTCTTAGGCCCTAGCTATTCTATCTGGTGGAGCAACGCACTAGGGTGAAGACTAGGTTGCCCGGAACGTAGAAATGACCGTAACTATCAGACTGGTTGCAATTATTCGTTTTATACGATGGAAAAACTGTTGTACTTATACCGTATTTTATGCTTCTGGCGTTGATTTCTTAGGCCCTAACTATTCGATCTGGTGGAACAACGCCCTAGAGTGAGGCCTAGGTTGCCGGAACGTAGAAATGACTATCACTTTCACACTGGTTGCAGTTACTTCTGTTATACGATGGTAAAGCTGTTGTATTTTTATTGTATTTTATGCGTCTGGCGTTGTTTTCTAAGGCCCTAACTCTTCGACCTGGTGGAGCAACGCCCTAGAGTGAAGCCTAGGTTGCCCGGAACGTAGAAATGACCATTATTTTCACACTGTTTGCAATTATTCATTTTATACAGCGGGAAAGCTGTTGTATTTATATTGTATTTTATGCTTCTGGCGCTGACTTCTTAGGCCCTAACTATTCGATCTGGTGCAGCAACGCCCTAGAGTGAAGACTCGGTTGCCCGGAACGTGGAAATGACCATTACCTTCACGCTGTTTGCGATTATTCATTTTATACGATGGTAAAACGGTTGTACTTATGTTGTATTTTATTCTTCTGGCGTTGAATTCTAAGTCCCTAGCTATTCGATCTGGTGGAGCAACGACCTAGAGTGAAGCCTAGGTTGCCCGGAACGTAGAAATGACCATTACTTTCACACTGGTTGCAATTATTCGTTTTATACGCTAGAAAAGCTGTTGTATTTATTTTGTATTTGGTGCTTCTGGCGTTGAATTCTTAGGCCATAGCCATTCGATCTGGTGGAGCAACGCCCTAGAGTGAAGCCCAGGCTGCCCGGGATGTAGAAATGACCATCACTTTCACACTGGTTGCAATAATTCATGTTATACGATGGAAAAACTGTTGTATTTATTTTGTAATTTATTCCTCTGGCGTTGACTCCTAAGGCCGTAGCTATTCGATGTGTTGGAGCAACTCCCTAGAGTGAAGCCTAGGTTGCCCGGAACGTAGAAAGGATCATCACCTTCACTCTGGTTGCAATTATTCCTGTTATACGATGGAAAAACTGTTGTATTTATATTGTATTTTATGCGTCTGGCGTTGTTTTCTAAGGCCCCAACTATTCGACCTGGTGGAGCAACGCCCTAGTGTGAAGCCTAGGTTGCCCGGAACGTAGAAATGACCATAAGATTCATACTAGTTGCAATTGTTCGTTTTATACGATGGAAAAACTGTAGTATTTTTATTTTATTTTTTGCTTCTGGCGTTGACTTCCAAGTCCCTAGCTATTCGATCTGGTGGAGCAACACCCTAGAGTGAAGCCTAGGTTGCCCGGAACGCAGAAATGACCATATCTTTCACACTGGTTGCAATTATTCCTGTTATACGATGGAAAAACTGTTGCATTTATATTGTATTTTAACCATCTGGCGTTGACTTCTAAGGCCGTAGCTATTCGATGTGGTGCAGCAACGCCCTGGAGTGAAGCCTAGGTTGCCTGGATCGTAGAAATGACCATATCTTTCACACTGGTTGCAATTATTCCTGTTATACGATGGAAAAACTGTTGCATTTCTATTGTATTTCATGCTTCTGGCGTTGACTTCTTAGGCCCTAACTATTCGATCTGGTGGAGCAACGCCCTAGAGAGAAGCCTAGATTGCCCGGAACGTAGAAATGACCATTACCTTCACGCTTGTTGCAATTATTCCTGTTATAAGATGGACAAACTGTTGGATTTTGATTGTACTTTATGCTTCTGGCGTTGACGTCTAAGGCCCTATGTATTCGATCTGATGGAGCAATGCCTCAGAGTTAAGTCTAGGATGCCCGGAACGTAGAAATGGCCATAACTTCCATACTGGTTGCACTTATTCGTTTTATACAATTGAAAAACTGTTGTATTCATATTGTATTTTATGTTTCTGGCGTTGACTTCTAAGGCCGCAGCTATTCGATGTGGTGGAACAACGCCCTAGAGTGAAGCCTAGGTTGCCCGGAACGTAGAAATGACCATTACTTTCACACTGGTTGCAATTATTCGTTTTATACGATGGCAAACCTGTTGTATTTATTTTGTATTTGGTGCTTCTGGCGTTGACTTCTTAAGCCCTACCTATTGGATGTGGTGGACCAACGCCCTAGAGTGAAGCCTGGTTTGCCCGGAACGTAGAAATGACCATATCTTTCAAACTGGTTGCAATTATTCGTTTTATACGATGGAAAAACTGTTGTACTTATATTGTATTTTATGCTTCTGGCGCTGACTTCTTAGGTCCTAACTATTGGATCTGGCGGAGCAACGCCCACGGGTGAAGCCTAGGTTGCCCGGAACGTGGTAATGACCATCACGTTCACATTTGTTGCAATTATTCCCGTTATACGATGAAAAACTGTTCTACTTTTATTGTATTTTGTGCTTCAGGCGGTGACTTCTAAGGCCGTAGCTAGTAGATGTGGTGGGGCAACGCCCAAGAGTGAAGCCTAGGTTGCCCGGAACGCAGAAATGGCCATTACTTTCACACTGGTTGCAATTATTCCTTTTATACGATGGAAAATCTGTTGCATTTTTATTGTATTTTATACTTCTGGCGTTGACTTCTAAGTCCCTAACTATTCGATCTGGTGGAGCAACGCCCTAGAGCGAAACCTAGGTTGCCCGGAACGTAGAAATGACCTGTACTTTCACACTGGTTGCAATTATTCCAGTTATACGATGGAAAAACTGTTGTAATTATCTTTTATTTTATGCTTCTGGCGTTGACATCTTAGGCCCTAACTTTGCGATCTGGTTGGGCATCGTCCAAGCCTAGGTTGACCGGAACGTAGAAATGACCATCGCTTTCACACTGCTTGCAATTATTCCTGTTATACGGTGGTAAAACTATTGTAATTTTCATTTATAGTATGCTTCTGGCGTTGAATTCTAAGACTCTAGCTGTTCCATCTCGTGGAGCAACGCCCTAGAGTGAAGCCTAGGTTGCCCGGAGCGTTGAAATGACTATGACTTTCACACTGGTTGCAGTTACTCCTGTTATACGATGGAACAGCTGTTGCATTTTTATTGTATTTTATGCGTCTGGCGTTGTTTTCTAAGGCCCTAACTATTCGGCCTGGTGGAGCAACGCCCTAGAGTGAAGCCTATGTTGCCCGGAACGTAGAACTGACCATTCCCTTCACACTGGTTGCAATTATTCGTTTTGTACAATGGACAACCTGTTGTATTTTTATTTTATTTTATGCGTCTGGCCTTATTTTCTAAGCCCCTAACTATTCGGTCCGGTGGAGCACGCCCTAGAGTGAAGACTAGGTTGCGCTGGATGTAGAAATCGCCATTTCTTTCACACTGGTTGCAATTATACCTGTTTTACGATGGAAAGACTGGTGTATTTATTTTGTATTTGATGCTCCTGGCGTTGGCTTCTTAGACCCTAACTATTGGATCTGGTGGACCAAAGCCCAAGAGTGATGCCTAGGTTGCCCGGAACGTAGAAATGACCATCACTTTCACAGTGGTTGCAATTATTCCTGTTATTCGATGGAAAAACTCTTGTATTTTTATTGTATTTTATGCTTCCGGCGTTGACTTCTAAGGCCCTAACTAGACGGTCTGGTGGAGCAACGCCCTAAGGTGAAGTCTAGGTTGCCTGGAACGTTGAAATGACAATAACTTTCATACTGGTTGCAATTGTTCGTTTTATACGATGGAAAAACTGTTTTATTTATATTGTATTTATGCTTCTGGCGTTGACTTCTTAGGCCGTAACTATTGAATCTGGTGGACCAACGCCCCAGAGTGAAGCCTAGCATGCCCGGAGCACAGAAATGGCCATTATTTTCATAATGGTTGGAATTATTCGTTTTATACGATGGAAAAACTGTTGTACTTATATTGTATTTTATGCTTCTGGCGTTGACTTCTAAGGTCCTAGCTATTCGATCTCTGGAAGCAACGTCCAAGAGTGAAGCCTATGTTGCCCGGAACGTAGAGATGACCATTACTCTCACACTGGTTGCAATTAATCGTTTTGTACAATAGAAAACCTGTTGTATTTTTACTGTATTTTATGCGTCTGGCCTTGTTTTCTAAGCCCCTAACTATTCGATCTGGTGGAGCACGCCCTAGGGTGAGACCTAGGTTGCGCTGAATGTAGAAATAGCCATTTCTTTCCCACTGGTTGCAATTATTCCTGCCTTGCGATGGAAAAAATGTTGTATTTATTTTGTATTTGATGCTCCTGGCGTTGGCTTCTTAGGCCCTAACTATTGGATCTGGTGGACCAACGCCCTAGAGTGATGCCTAGGTTGCCCGGAATGTAGAAATGACGATTACCATCACATTGGTTGCAATTATACCTTTTATACGATGGAAAAGCTGTTGTGTTTTTATTGTATTTTACTCGTCTGGCTTTGTTTTCTAAGGCCCGAGCTATTCGACCTGGTGGAGCAACGCCCTAGAGTGAAGCCTAGGTTGCCCGTAACGTAGAAATGACCATTACTTTCACACTCGTTGCAATTATTCCTGTTATACGATCTAGACACTGTTGGATTTTTATTGTACTTTATGCTTCTGGCGTTGACTTCTTAGGCCCTAACTATTGAATCTGGTGGACCAACGCCCCAGAGTGAAGCCTAGCATGCCCGCAGCGCAGAAATGGCCATTATTTTCAGAATGGTTGCAATTACTCGTTTTATACGATGGAAAAACTGTTGTACTTATATTGTATTTTATGCTTCTGGCGTTGACTCCTTAGGCCCTAACTATTCGATCTGGTGGAGCAACGCCCTAGAGTGAATCCTATGTTGCCCGGAACGTAGAAATATCCATCACCTTCACTCTGGTTGCAATTATTCCTGTTGTACGATGGAAAAACTGTTGTATTTTTATTGTATTTTATGCGTCGGGCGTTGACTTCTAAGGCCCTAACAATTGGATCAGGTGGTCCAACGCCCTAGACTGAAGCGCAGGTTGCCAGGAACGTTGAAATGACCATCACTTTCACACTGTTTGCAATTATTCCTGTTGTACGATGGAAAAACTGTTGTATCTATATTGTATTTTATGCTTCTGGCGTTGACTTTTAAGGCCCTAACTATTCGATGTGGTGGAGCAACGCCCTAGAGTGAAGCCTAAGTTGACGGGAGCGTAGAAATGACCATTACCTTCACACTGTTTGGAATTATTCCTGTTATACGATGGAAAACTGTTGGATTTCTATTGTATTTTATGCTTCTGGCGTTGACTTCTAAGGCCGTAGCTATTCGATGTGATGGAGCAACGCCCTAGAGTGAAGCCTAGGTTGCACGAAACGTAGAAATGGCCATAATTTTCACACTGGATGCAATTATCCGTTTTATACGATGGAAAAACTGTTGTATTTATTTTGTATTTGGTGCTTGTGGCGGTGACTTCTTAGGCCCTCACTATTGGATCTGGTGGAACAACGACCTAGAGTGAAGCCTAGGTTGCCCGGAACGTAGAAATGACCATCAGTTTCACACTGGTTGCAATTATTCCCGTTATACGATGGAAAAACTGTTGTATTTATATTGTATTTTATGCTTCTGGCGTTGACTTTTAAGGCCCTAACTATTCGATGTGGTGGAGCAACGCCCTAGAGTGAAGCCTAGGTTGCCCCGTACGTTGAAATGACCATAACATTCGTACTGGTTGCAATTATTCGTTTTATACGATGGAAAAACTGTTGTATTTAAACTGTATTTTATGCATCTGGCGTTGACTTCTAAGGCCCTAACTATTCGATGTGGTGGAGCAACGCCCTGGAGTGAAGCCTAGGTTGCACGGATCGTAGAAATGACCATAACTTTCACACTGGTTGCAATTATTCGTTTTATACAATGGAAAAGCTGTTCTATTAATTTTGTATTTTATGCTTCGGGCGTTGACTTCTAAGGCCCTAACTATTCGCTCTGGTGGAGTAACGCCCTAGAGTGAATCCTAGGTTGCCCGGAACGTAGAAATATCCATCACCTTCACTCCGGTTGCAATTATTCCTGTTGTACGATGGAAAAACTGTTGTATTTTTATTGTATTTTATGCGTCGGGCATTGACTTCTAAGGCCCTAACTATTGGATCAGGTGGACCAACGCCCTAGACTGAAGCGTAGGTTGCCAGGAACGTAGAAATGACCATCACTTTCACACTGTTTGCAATTATTCCTGTTATACGATGGAAGAACTGTTGTATTTATATTGTATTTTATGCTTCGGGCGTTGACTTCTAAGGCCCTAGCTATTCGATCTGGTGGAGCAACGCCCTAGAGTCATGACTAGGTTGCCCGGAACGCAGAAATGACCGTTACTATCACAATGTTTGCAATTATTCATTGTATACTATGGAAAAACTGTTGTATTTTTATTGTATTTTATGCTTCTTGCGTTTACTTCTAAGTTCCTAGCTATTCGATCTCGTGGGGCTACGTCCAAGAGTGAAGCCTATGCTGCCCGGAACGTAGAAATGACCATTACGTTCACTCTTGTTGCAATTATTTCTGTTATACGATGGAAAAACTGTTATACACTTATCGTATTTTATGCTTCGGGCATTGACTTCTATGGCCCTCCCCCTTCGATCTGGTGGAGCAACGCCCTAGATTCAAGCCTAGATTGCCCAGAACGTAGACATGACCATTACTTTCACACTGGTTGCAATTATCCGTTTTATACGATGGAAAAACAGTTGTGTTTATTTTGTATTTGGTGCTTCTGGCGTTGACTTCTTAGGCCCTAACTATTGGATCTGGTGGACCAACGCCCTAGAGTGAAGCCTAGGTGGCCCGGAACGTGGAAATGACCATCACTTTCACACTGGTTGCAATTATTCCCGTTATACGATGGAAAAACTGTTGTATTTATATTGTATTTTATGCTTCTGGCGTTGACTTTTAAGGCCCTAACTATTCGATGTGGTGGAGCAACGCCCTAGAGTGAAGCCTAGGTTGCACGAAACGTAGAAATGACCATAACTTTCACACTGGATGCAATTATCCGTTTTATACGATGGAAAAACTGTTGTATTTATTTTGTATTTGGTGCTTGTGGCGGTGACTTCTTAGGCCCTCACTATTGGATCTGGTGGAACAACGAGCTAGAGTGAAGCCTAGGTTGCCCGAAACGTAGAAATGACCATCACTTTCACACTTGTTGCAATTACTCCTGTTATACGATGGAAAAACTGTTATATCATTATCGTATTTTATGCTTCGGGCATTGACTTCTATGGCCCTACCTCTTCGATCTGGTGGAGCAACGCCCTAGAGTGAAGCCTAGGTTGCCCCGTACGTTGAAATGACCATAACATTCGTACTGATTGCAATTATTCCTGTTATACGATGGAAAAGCTGTTGTATTTTTATTGTATTTTTTGCGTCGGGCGTTGACTTTTAAGACCCTAACTATTGGGTCAGGTGGACCAACGCACTAGACAGAAGAGTAGGTTGCCAGGAACGTAGAAATGACCATCACTTTCACACTGTTTGCAATTATTCCTGTTATACGATGCAAAAACTGTTGTATTTATTTTGTATTTGGTGCTTCTGGCGTTGACTTCGTTGGCCCCAGCTATTGGATCTGGTGGACCAACGCCCTAGAATGAAGCCTAGGTTGCCCGGAACGTGAAATGACCATATCTTTCAGACTGGTTGCAATTATTCCTGTTATACGATGGAAAAACTGTTGTATTTATGTTATGTTTTATGCTTCTGGCGTTGACTTCTAAATCCCTAACAATTCGATGTGGTGGAGCAACGACCTAGAGTGAAGCCTAAGTTGCCCGGAACGTAGAAATGACCATAACTTTCACACTGGTTGCAATTATTCGTCTTATACAATGGAAAAACTGTTCTACATATTTTCTATTTTATGCTTCGGGCGTTGACTTCTAAGGCACTAGCTAATCGATCTGGACGAGCAACGCACTAGAGTGAAGCCTAGGTTGCCCGGAACATAGACAAGACCATATCCTTCACACTGGTTGGAATTATTCCTGTTATACGATGGATAAACTGTTGTATTTATATTGTATTTTATTCTTCTGGCGTTGACTTCTAAATCCCTAACTATTCGGTCTGGTGGAGCAACGACCTAGGGTGAAGCCTAGGTTGTCCGGAACGTAGAAATGACCATATCTTTCACACTGGTTGCAATTATTCCTGTTATACGATGGAAAAACTGTTGTATTTATATTGTAGTTTATGCTTCGGGCGTTGACTTCTAAGGCCCTAACTATTCTATCTGGTGGAGGAACGCCCTAGGGTGAAGCCTATGCTGCCCGGAACGGAGAAATGACCATTACTGTCACACAGGTTGCAGTTATTCATTTTATACGATGGAAAAACTGTTGTATTTATATTGTATTTTATGCTTTTGGCGTTGACTTCTAAGGCCGTAACCAATCGATGTGGTGGAGCAACGCCCTAGAGTGCAGCCTAGGTTGCACGGAACGTAGAAGTGACCATTACTTTCACACTGGTTGCAATTATTCGTGATATACGATGGAAAAACTGTTGTACATATATCGTATTTTATGCTTCTGGCGTTGACTTCTAAGGCCCTAACTATTGAATATGGTGGACCAACGCCCTAGAAAGAAGCCTAGATTACCCGGAAAGTAGAAATGACCATTACTTTCACACTGGTTGCAATTATACGTTTTATACCATGCAAGAACTGTTGTATTTATTTTGTATTTGGTGCTTCTGGCGTTGACTTCGTTGGCCCCAGCTATTGGATCTGGTGGACCAACGCCCTAGAGTGAAGCCTAGGTGGCCCGGAACGTGGAAATGACCATCACTTTCACACTGGTTGCAATTATTCCCGTTATACGATGGAAAAACTGTTGCATTTATATTGTATTTTATGCTTCTGGCGTTGACTTTTAAGGCCCTAACTATTCGATGTGGTGGAGCAACGCCCTAGAGTGAAGCCTAAGTTGACGGGAGCGTAGAAATGACCATTACCTTCACACTGTTTGGAATTATTCCTGTTATACGATGGAAAACTGTTGGATTTTTATTGTATTTTATGCTTCTGGCGTTGACTTCTAAGGCCGTAGCTATTCGATGTGGTGGAGCAACGCCCTAGAGTGAAGCCTAGGTTGCACGAAACGTAGAAATGACCATAACTTTCACACTGGATGCAATTATCCGTTTTATACGATGGAAAAACTGTTGTATTTATTTTGTATTTGGTACTTGTGGCGGTGACTTCTTAGGCCCTCACTATTGGATCTGGTGGAACAACGACCTAGAGTGAAGCCTAGGTTGCCCGGAACGTACAAATGACCATCACTTTCACACTTGTTGCAATTACTCCTGTTATACGATGGAAAAACTGTTATATCCTTATCGTATTTTATGCTTCGGGCATTGGCTTCTATGGCCCTACCTCTTCGATCTGGTGGAGCAACGCCCTAGAGTGAAGCCTAGGTTGCCCCGTACGTTGAAATGACCATAACATTCGTACTGGTTGCAATTATTCGTTTTATACGATGGAAAAACTGTTGTATTTAAACTGTATTTTATGCATCTGGCGTTGACTTCTAAGGCCCTAGCTATTCGATGTGGTGGAGCAACGCCCTGGAGTGAAGCCTAGGTTGCACGGATCGTAGAAATGACCATAACTTTCACACTGGTTGCAATTATTCGTTTTATACAATGGAAAAGCTGTTCTATTAATTTTGTATTTTATGCTTCGGGCGTTGACTTCTAAGGCCCTAACTATTCGATCTGGTGGAGCAAAGCCCTTGAGTGAATCCTAGGTTGCCCGGAACGTAGAAATATCCATCACCTTCACTCTGGTTGCAATTATTCCTGTTGTACGACGGAAAAACTGTTGTATTTTTATTGAATTTTATGCGTCGGGCGTTGCCTTTTAAGGCCCTAACTAATGGATCAGGTGGACCAACGCCCTAGACTGAAGCGTAGGTTGCCAGGAACGTAGAAATGACCATCACTTTCACACTGTTTGCAATTATTCCTGTTATACGATGGAAGAACTGTTGTATTTATATTGTATTTTATGCTTCGGGCGTTGACTTCTAAGGCCCTAACTATTCGATCTGGTGGAGCAACGCCCTAGAGTCAAGACTAGGTTGCCAGGAACGTAGAAATGACCATCACTTTCACACTGTTTGCAATTATTCCTGTTATACGATGGAAGAACTGTTGTATTAAATTGTATTTTATGTTTCGGGGGTTGACTTCTAAGGCCCAAACTATTCGATCTGGTGGAGCACCGCCCTAGAGTCAAGCCTAGGTTGCCCGGAACGCAGACATGACCATTACTTTCACTCTGGTTGCAATTATTCATGCTATACGAAGGAAAACCTGTTGTATTTATACCGTATTTCAGGCTTCTGGCGTTGACTTCTTAGGCCCTAACTATTCGATCTGGTGGAGCAACGCCCTAGAGTGAAGCCTAGATTGCCCGGAACGTAGAAATGACCATAACTTTCACACTGGTTGCAATTATTCGTTCTATACAATGGAAAAACTGTTCTATTTATTTTGTATTTTATGCTACGGGCGTTGACTTCTAAGGCCCTAACTATTGAATATGGTGGACCAACGCCCTAGAAAGAAGCCTAGGTTACCCGGAACGTAGAAATAACCATTACTTTCACACTGGTTGCAATTATACGTTTTATACGATGCAAAAACTGTTGTATTTATTTTGTATTTGGTGCTTCTGGCGTTGACTTCGTTGGCCCCAGCTATTGGATCTGGTGGACCAACGCCCTAGAATGAAGCCTAGGTTGCCCGGAACGTGAAATGACCATATCTTTCACACTGGTTGCAATTATTCCTGTTATACGATGGAAAAACTGTTGTATTTATGTTACGTTTTATGCTTCTGGCGTTGACTTCTAAATCCCTAACAATTCGATGTGGTGGAGCAACGACCTAGAGTGAAGCCTAAGTTGCCCGGAACGTAGAAATGACCATAACTTTCACACTGGTTGCAATTATTCGTCTTATACAATGGAAAAACTGTTCTATATATTTCCTATTTTATGCTTCGGGCGTTGACTTCTAAGGCACTAGCTAATCGATCTGGACGAGCAACGCACTAGAGTGAAGCCTAGGTTGCCCGGAACATAGACAAGACCATATCCTTCACACTGGTTGGAATTATTCCTGTTATACGATGGATAAACTGTTGTATTTATATTGTATTTTATTCTTCTGGCGTTGACTTCTAAATCCCTAACTATTCGGTCTGGTGGAGCAACGACCTAGCGTGAAGCCTAGGTTGCCCGGAACGTAGAAATGACCATAACTTTCACACTGGTTGCAATTATTCGTTTTAAACAATGGAAAGACTGTTCTATTTGTATTGTATTTTATGCATCTGGCATTCACTTCTAAGGCCCTAACTATTCGATGTGGTGGTGCAACGCCCTAGTGCGAAACCTAGGTTGTCCGGAACGTAGAAATGACAATTACTTTCACACTGGTTGCAATTATTCCTGTTGTACGATGAACAAACTGTTGGATTTTTATTGTACTTTATGCTTCGGGCATTGACTTCTATGGCCCTACCTCTTCGATCTGGTGGATCAACGCCCTAGAGTGAAGCCTAGGTTGCCCCGTACGTTGAAATGACCATAACTTTCATACTGGTTGCAATTATTCGTTTTATACGATGGAAAAGCTGTTGTATTTAAACTGTATTTTATGCTTCTGGAGTTGACTTCTAAGGCCCTAACTATTCGATGTGGTGGAGCAACGCCCTGGAGTGAAGCCTAGGTTGCACGGTACGTAGAACTGACCATAACTTTCACACTGGTTGCAATTATTCGTATTATACAATGGAAAAGCTGTTCTATTAATTTTGTATTTTATGCTTCGGGCGTTGACTTCTAAGGCCCTAACTATTCGATCTGGTGGAGCAACGCCCGAGAGTGAATCCTAGGTTGCCCGGAACGTAGAAATATCCGTCACCTTCACTCTGGTTGCAATTATTCCTGTTGTACGATGGAAAAACTGTTGTATTTTTATTGTATTTTATGCGTCGGGCGTTGACTTCTAAGGCCCTAACTATTGGATCAGGTGGACCGACGCCCTAGACTGAAGCCTAGTTGGCCCGGAACGTGGAAATGACCATCACTTTCACACTGGTCGCAATTATTCCCGGTAAACGATGGAAAAACTGTTGTATTTATACCGTATTTTATGCTTCGGGCATTGACTTCTATGGCCCTACCTCTTCGATCTGGTGGAGCAACGCCCTAGATTCAAGCCTAGATTGCCCTTAACGTAGATAGGACCATTACTTTCACACTGGTTGCAATTATTCGTTTTATACGATGGAAAAACTGTTGTATTTATTTTGTATTTGGTGCTTCTGGCGTTGACTTCGTTGGCCCCAGCTATTGGATCTGGTAGACCAACGCCCTAGAATGAAGCCTAGGTTGCCCGGAACGTGAAATG
This sequence comes from Calliopsis andreniformis, assembly GCF_051401765.1. NCBI lineage: Eukaryota > Metazoa > Arthropoda > Insecta > Hymenoptera > Andrenidae > Calliopsis > Calliopsis andreniformis. Next base: position 24,776,116 of record NW_027480422.1, read on the forward strand.
ACCATATCTTTCACACTGGTTGCAATTATTCCTGTTATACGATGGAAAATCTGTTGTATTTATGTTATATTTTATGCTTCTGGCGTTGACTTCTAAATCCCTAACAATTCGATGTGGTGGAGCAACGACCTAGAGTGAAGCCTAAGTTGCCCGGAACGTAGAAATGACCATAACTTTCACACTGGTTGCAATTATTCGTTTTATACAATGGAAAAACTGTTCTATATATTTTCTATTTTATGCTTCGGGCGTTGACTTCTAAGGCACTAGCTAATCGATCTGCACGAGCAACGCACTAGAGTGAAGCCTAGGTTGCCCGGAACATAGACAAGACCATATCCTTCACACTGGTTGGAATTATTCCTGTTATACGATGGATAAACTGTTGTATTTATATTGTATTTTATTCTTCTGGCGTTGACTTCTAAATCCCTAACTATTCGGTCTGGTGGAGCAACGACCTAGGGTGAAGCCTAGGTTGCCCGGAACGTAGAAATGACCATAACTTTCACACTGGTTGCAATTATTCGTTTTAAACAATGGAAAGACTGTTCTATTTGTATTGTATTTTATGCATCTGGCATTCACTTCTAAGGCCCTAACTATACGATGTGGTGGTGCAACGCCCTAGTGCGAAACCTAGGTTGTCCGGAACGTAGAAATGACAATTACTTTCACACTGGTTGCAATTATTCCTGTTATACGATGAACAAACTGTTGGATTTTTATTGTACTTTATGCTTCGGGCATTGACTTCTATGGCCCTACCTCTTCGATCTGGTGGATCAACGCCCTAGAGTGAAGCCTAGGTTGCCCCGTACGTTGAAATGACTATAACTTTCATACTGGTTGCATTTATTCGTTTTATACGATGGAAAAGCTGTTGTATTTAAACTGTATTTTATGCTTCTGGAGTTGACTTCTAAGGCCCTAACTATTCGATGTGGTGGAGCAACGCCCTGGAGTGAAGCCTAGGTTGCACGGTACGTAGAAATGACCATAACTTTCACACTGGTTGCAATTATTCGTTTTATACAATGGAAAAGCTGTTCTATTAATTTTGTATTTTATGCTTCGGGCGTTGACTTCTAAGGCCCTAACTATTCGATCTGGTGGAGCAACGCCCTAGAGTGAATCCTAGGTTGCCCGGAACGTAGAAATATCCATCACCTTCACTCTGGTTGCAATTACTCCTGTTATACGATGTAAAAGCCGTTGCATCTTTGTTGTATTTTATGCTTCGGGCGCTGACGTCTAAGGCCCTAGCTATTCGATCTGTTGGAGCAACGCCCTGGAGCGAAGCCTGGGTTGCCCGGAACGTAGAAATGACCATTACCTTCACAGTTGATGCAATTATTCCTGCTATACGATGGAAAAACTGAGGTACTTTTCTTCTATTTTAGGCTTCAGGCGTTTACTTCTAAGGCCGTAGCCATTCGATGTGGTGGAGCTACGCCCTAGAGTGAAACCTAGGTTGTCCGGAACGTAGAAATGACCATTACTTTCACACTGTAAGTTATTATTCATTTTATACGATGGAAAAACTGATGTACTTATAATGTACTTAATTCTGCTGGCGTTGAATTCTAAGTCCCTAGCTATTCGATCTGGTGGAGCAACGCCCTAGAGTGGTGCCTAGGTTGCCCGGGACGTGGAAATGGCCATCGCTTTCACACTGGTTGCAATTATTCGTTTTTTTGCAATGGAAAAACTGTACTATTAATTTTGTATTTAATGCTTCGGGCGTTGACTTTTAAGGCCCTAGCTATTCGATTTGGTGGAACAACGCCCTAGAGTGAAGCATAGGTTGCCCCGTACGTTGAAATGACCATAACTTTCATACTGGTTGCAATTATTCGTTTTATACGATGGAAAAACTGTTGTATTTAAACTGTATATTATGCTTCTGGCGTTGTCTTCTAAGGCCCTAATTATTCGATGTGGTGGAGCAACGCCCTGGAACAAAACCTAGGTTGCACGGACCGTAGAAATGACCATAACTTTCACACTGGTTGCAATTATTCATTTTATACAATGGAAAAGCTGTTCTATTAATTTTGTATTTTATGCTTCGGGCGTTGACTTCTAAGGCCCTCACTATTGGATCTGGTGGACCAACGCCCTAGACTGAAGCGTAGGTTGCCAGGAACGTAGAAATGACCATCACTTTCACACTGTTTGCAATTATTCCTGTTATACGATGGAAGAACTGTTGCATTTATATTTTATTTTATGCTTCGGGGGTTGACTTCTAAGGCCCTAACTATTCGATCTGGTGGAGCACCGCCCTAGAGTCAAGCCTAGGTTGCCCGGAACGCAGAAATGACCATAACTTTCACACTGGATGCAATTATCCGTTTTATACGAAGGAAAACCTGTCGTATTTATACTGTATTTCAGGATTCTGGCGTTGACTTCTAAGGCCCTAGCTATTCGATCTGGTGGAGCAACGCCCTAGAGTGAAGCCTAGATTGCGCGGAACGTAGAAATGACCATAACTTTCACACTGGTTGCAATTATTCGTTTTATACGATGGAAAAACTGTTGTGTTTATTTTGTATTTGGTGCTTCTGGCGTTGACTTCTTAGGCCCTAACTATTGGATCTGGTGGACCAACGCCCTAGAGTGAAGCCTAGGTGGCCCGGAACGTGGAAATGACCATCACTTTCACACTGGTTGCAATTATTCCCGTTATACGATGGAAAAACTGTTGTATTTATATTGTATTTTATGCTTCTGGCGTTGACTTCTAAGGCCCTAGCTATTCGATTTGGTGGAACAACGCCCTAGAGTGAAGCATAGGTTGCCCCGTACGTTGAAATGACCATAACTTTCATACTGGTTGCAATTATTCGTTTTATACGATGGAAAAACTGTTGTATTTAAACTGTATATTATGCTTCTGGCGTTGTCTTCTAAGGCCCTAATTATTGGATGTGGTGGAGCAACGCCCTGGAACAAAACCTAGGTTGCACGGACCGTAGAAATGACCATAACTTTCACACTGGTTGCAATTATTCATTTTATACAATGGAAAAGCTGTTCTATTAATTTTGTATTTTATGCTTCGGGCGTTGACTTCTAAGGCCCTCACTATTGGATCTGGTGGACCAACGCCCTAGACTGAAGCGTAGGTTGCCAGGAACGTAGAAATGACCATCACTTTCACACTGTTTGCAATTATTCCTGTTATACGATGGAAGAACTGTTGCATTTATATTTTATTTTATGCTTCGGGGGTTGACTTCTAAGGCCCTAACTATTCGATCTGGTGGAGCAACGCCCTAGAGTCAAGACTAGGTTGCCCGGAACGCAGAAATGACCGTTACTATCACAATGTTTGCAATTATTCATTGTATAGGATGGAAAAACTGTTGTATTTATATAGTATTTTATGCTTCGGGCGTTGACTTCTAAGGCCCTAGCTATTCGATTTGGTGGAACAACGCCCTAGAGTGAAGCATAGGTTGCCCCGTACGTTGAAATGACCATAACTTTCATACTGGTTGCAATTATTCGTTTTATACGATGGAAAAACTGTTGTATTTAAACTGTATATTATGCTTCTGGCGTTGTCTTCTAAGGCCCTAATTATTCGATGTGGTGGAGCAACGCCCTGGAACAAAACCTAGGTTGCACGGACCGTAGAAATGACCATAACTTTCACACTGGTTGCAATTATTCATTTTATACAATGGAAAAGCTGTTCTATTAATTTTGTATTTTATGCTTCGGGCGTTGACTTCTAAGGCCCTCACTATTGGATCTGGTGGACCAACGCCCTAGACTGAAGCGTAGGTTGCCAGGAACGTAGAAATGACCATCACTTTCACACTGTTTGCAATTATTCCTGTTATACGATGGAAGAACTGTTGCATTTATATTTTATTTTATGCTTCGGGGGTTGACTTCTAAGGCCCTAACTATTCGATCTGGTGCAGCACCGCCCTAGAGTCAAGCCTAGGTTGCCCGGAACGTAGAAATGACCATAACTTTCACACTGGTTGCAATTATTCGTTCTATACAATGGAAAAACTGTTCTATTTATTTTGTATTTGATGCTACGGGCGTTGACTTCTAAGGCCCTAACTATTGAATATGGTGGACCAACGCCCTAGAAAGAAGCCTAGGTTACCCGGAACGTAGAAATGACCATTACTTTCACACTGGTTGCAATTATACGTTTTATACGATGCAAAAACTGTTGTATTTATTTTGTATTTGGTGCTTCTGGCGTTGACTTCGTTGGCCCCAGCTATTGGATCTGGTGGACCAACGCCCTAGAATGAAGCCTAGGTTGCCCGGAACGTGAAATGACCATATCTTTCACACTGGTTGCAATTATTCCTGTTATACGATGGAAAAACTGTTGCATTTATGTTATGTTTTATGCTTCTGGCGTTGACTTCTAAATCCCTAACAATTCGATGTGGTGGACCAACGACCTAGAGTGAAGCCTAAGTTGCCCGGAACGTAGAAATGACCATAACTTTCACACTGGTTGCAATTATTCGTCTTATACAATGGAAAAACTGTTCTATATATTTTCTATTTTATGCTTCGGGCGTTGACTTCTAAGGCACTAGCTAATCGATCTGGACGTGCAACGCACTAGAGTGAAGCCTAGGTTGCCCGGAACATAGACAAGACCATATCCTTCACACTGGTTGGAATTATTCCTGTTATACGATGGATAAACTGCTGTATTTATATTGTATTTTATTGTTCTGGCGTTGACTTCTAAATCCCAAACTATTCGGTCTGTTGGAGCAACGACCTATGGTGAAGCCTAGGTTGCCCGGAACGTAGAAATGACCATAACTTTCACACTGGATGCAATTATCCGTTTTATACGAAGGAAAACCTGTCGTATTTATACTGTATTTCAGGATTCTGGCGTTGACTTCTAAGGCCCTAGCTATTCGATCTGGTGGAGCAACGCCCTAGAGTGAAGCCTAGATTGCGCGGAACGTAGAAATGACCATAACTTTCACACTGGTTGCAATTATTCGTTTTATACGATGGAAAAACTGTTGTGTTTATTTTGTATTTGGTGCTTCTGGCGTTGACTTCTTAGGCCCTAACTATTGGATCTGGTGGACCAACGCCCTAGAGTGAAGCCTAGGTGGCCCGGAACGTGGAAATGACCATCACTTTCACACTGGTTGCAATTATTCCCGTTATACGATGGAAAAACTGTTGTATTTATATTGTATTTTATGCTTCTGGCGTTGACTTCTAAGGCCCTAGCTATTCGATTTGGTGGAACAACGCCCTAGAGTGAAGCATAGGTTGCCCCGTACGTTGAAATGACCATAACTTTCATACTGGGTGCAATTATTCGTTTTATACGATGGAAAAACTGTTGTATTTAAACTGTATATTATGCTTCTGGCGTTGTCTTCTAAGGCCCTAATTATTGGATGTGGTGGAGCAACGCCCTGGAACAAAACCTAGGTTGCACGGACCGTAGAAATGACCATAACTTTCACACTGGTTGCAATTATTCATTTTATACAATGGAAAAGCTGTTCTATTAATTTTGTATTTTATGCTTCGGGCGTTGACTTCTAAGGCCCTCACTATTGGATCTGGTGGACCAACGCCCTAGACTGAAGCGTAGGTTGCCAGGAACGTAGAAATGACCATCACTTTCACACTGTTTGCAATTATTCCTGTTATACGATGGAAGAACTGTTGCATTTATATTTTATTTTATGCTTCGGGGGTTGACTTCTAAGGCCCTAACTATTCGATCTGGTGGAGCAACGCCCTAGAGTCAAGACTAGGTTGCCCGGAACGCAGAAATGACCGTTACTATCACAATGTTTGCAATTATTCATTGTATAGGATGGAAAAACTGTTGTATTTATATAGTATTTTATGCTTCGGGCGTTGACTTCTAAGGCCCTAGCTATTCGATTTGGTGGAACAACGCCCTAGAGTGAAGCATAGGTTGCCCCGTACGTTGAAATGACCATAACTTTCATACTGGTTGCAATTATTCGTTTTATACGATGGAAAAACTGTTGTATTTAAACTGTATATTATGCTTCTGGCGTTGTCTTCTAAGGCCCTAATTATTCGATGTGGTGGAGCAACGCCCTGGAACAAAACCTAGGTTGCACGGACCGTAGAAATGACCATAACTTTCACACTGGTTGCAATTATTCATTTTATACAATGGAAAAGCTGTTCTATTAATTTTGTATTTTATGCTTCGGGCGTTGACTTCTAAGGCCCTCACTATTGGATCTGGTGGACCAACGCCCTAGACTGAAGCGTAGGTTGCCAGGAACGTAGAAATGACCATCACTTTCACACTGTTTGCAATTATTCCTGTTATACGATGGAAGAACTGTTGCATTTATATTTTATTTTATGCTTCGGGGGTTGACTTCTAAGGCCCTAACTATTCGATCTGGTGCAGCACCGCCCTAGAGTCAAGCCTAGGTTGCCCGGAACGTAGAAATGACCATAACTTTCACACTGGTTGCAATTATTCGTTCTATACAATGGAAAAACTGTTCTATTTATTTTGTATTTGATGCTACGGGCGTTGACTTCTAAGGCCCTAACTATTGAATATGGTGGACCAACGCCCTAGAAAGAAGCCTAGGTTACCCGGAACGTAGAAATGACCATTACTTTCACACTGGTTGCAATTATACGTTTTATACGATGCAAAAACTGTTGTATTTATTTTGTATTTGGTGCTTCTGGCGTTGACTTCGTTGGCCCCAGCTATTGGATCTGGTGGACCAACGCCCTAGAATGAAGCCTAGGTTGCCCGGAACGTGAAATGACCATATCTTTCACACTGGTTGCAATTATTCCTGTTATACGATGGAAAAACTGTTGCATTTATGTTATGTTTTATGCTTCTGGCGTTGACTTCTAAATCCCTAACAATTCGATGTGGTGGACCAACGACCTAGAGTGAAGCCTAAGTTGCCCGGAACGTAGAAATGACCATAACTTTCACACTGGTTGCAATTATTCGTCTTATACAATGGAAAAACTGTTCTATATATTTTCTATTTTATGCTTCGGGCGTTGACTTCTAAGGCACTAGCTAATCGATCTGGACGTGCAACGCACTAGAGTGAAGCCTAGGTTGCCCGGAACATAGACAAGACCATATCCTTCACACTGGTTGGAATTATTCCTGTTATACGATGGATAAACTGCTGTATTTATATTGTATTTTATTGTTCTGGCGTTGACTTCTAAATCCCAAACTATTCGGTCTGTTGGAGCAACGACCTATGGTGAAGCCTAGGTTGCCCGGAACGTAGAAATGACCATAACTTTCACACTGGATGCAATTATCCGTTTTATACGAAGGAAAACCTGTCGTATTTATACTGTATTTCAGGATTCTGGCGTTGACTTCTAAGGCCCTAGCTATTCGATCTGGTGGAGCAACGCCCTAGAGTGAAGCCTAGATTGCGCGGAACGTAGAAATGACCATAACTTTCACACTGGTTGCAATTATTCGTTTTATACGATGGAAAAACTGTTGTGTTTATTTTGTATTTGGTGCTTCTGGCGTTGACTTCTTAGGCCCTAACTATTGGATCTGGTGGACCAACGCCCTAGAGTGAAGCCTAGGTGGCCCGGAACGTGGAAATGACCATCACTTTCACACTGGTTGCAATTATTCCCGTTATACGATGGAAAAACTGTTGTATTTATATTGTATTTTATGCTTCTGGCGTTGACTTCTAAGGCCCTAGCTATTCGATTTGGTGGAACAACGCCCTAGAGTGAAGCATAGGTTGCCCCGTACGTTGAAATGACCATAACTTTCATACTGGGTGCAATTATTCGTTTTATACGATGGAAAAACTGTTGTATTTAAACTGTATATTATGCTTCTGGCGTTGTCTTCTAAGGCCCTAATTATTGGATGTGGTGGAGCAACGCCCTGGAACAAAACCTAGGTTGCACGGACCGTAGAAATGACCATAACTTTCACACTGGTTGCAATTATTCATTTTATACAATGGAAAAGCTGTTCTATTAATTTTGTATTTTATGCTTCGGGCGTTGACTTCTAAGGCCCTCACTATTGGATCTGGTGGACCAACGCCCTAGACTGAAGCGTAGGTTGCCAGGAACGTAGAAATGACCATCACTTTCACACTGTTTGCAATTATTCCTGTTATACGATGGAAGAACTGTTGCATTTATATTTTATTTTATGCTTCGGGGGTTGACTTCTAAGGCCCTAACTATTCGATCTGGTGGAGCAACGCCCTAGAGTCAAGACTAGGTTGCCCGGAACGCAGAACTGACCGTTACTATCACAATGTTTGCAATTATTCATTGTATAGGATGGAAAAACTGTTGTATTTATATAGTATTTTATGCTTCGGGCGTTGACTTCTAAGGCCCTAGCTATTCGATTTGGTGGAACAACGCCCTAGAGTGAAGCATAGGTTGCCCCGTACGTTGAAATGACCATAACTTTCATACTGGTTGCAATTATTCGTTTTATACGATGGAAAAACTGTTGTATTTAAACTGTATATTATGCTTCTGGCGTTGTCTTCTAAGGCCCTAATTATTCGATGTGGTGGAGCAACGCCCTGGAACAAAACCTAGGTTGCACGGACCGTAGAAATGACCATAACTTTCACACTGGTTGCAATTATTCATTTTATACAATGGAAAAGCTGTTCTATTAATTTTGTATTTTATGCTTCGGGCGTTGACTTCTAAGGCCCTCACTATTGGATCTGGTGGACCAACGCCCTAGACTGAAGCGTAGGTTGCCAGGAACGTAGAAATGACCATCACTTTCACACTGTTTGCAATTATTCCTGTTATACGATGGAAGAACTGTTGCATTTATATTTTATTTTATGCTTCGGGGGTTGACTTCTAAGGCCCTAACTATTCGATCTGGTGGAGCACCGCCCTAGAGTCAAGCCTAGGTTGCCCGGAACGCAGAAATGACCATAACTTTCACACTGGATGCAATTATCCGTTTTATACGAAGGAAAACCTGTCGTATTTATACTGTATTTCAGGATTCTGGCGTTGACTTCTAAGGCCCTAGCTATTCGATCTGGTGGAGCAACGCCCTAGAGTGAAGCCTAGATTGCGCGGAACGTAGAAATGACCATAACTTTCACACTGGTTGCAATTATTCGTTTTATACGATGGAAAAACTGTTGTGTTTATTTTGTATTTGGTGCTTCTGGCGTTGACTTCTTAGGCCCTAACTATTGGATCTGGTGGACCAACGCCCTAGAGTGAAGCCTAGGTGGCCCGGAACGTGGAAATGACCATCACTTTCACACTGGTTGCAATTATTCCCGTTATACGATGGAAAAACTGTTGTATTTATATTGTATTTTATGCTTCTGGCGTTGACTTCTAAGGCCCTAGCTATTCGATTTGGTGGAACAACGCCCTAGAGTGAAGCATAGGTTGCCCCGTACGTTGAAATGACCATAACTTTCATACTGGTTGCAATTATTCGTTTTATACGATGGAAAAACTGTTGTATTTAAACTGTATATTATGCTTCTGGCGTTGTCTTCTAAGGCCCTAATTATTCGATGTGGTGGAGCAACGCCCTGGAACAAAACCTAGGTTGCACGGACCGTAGAAATGACCATAACTTTCACACTGGTTGCAATTATTCATTTTATACAATGGAAAAGCTGTTCTATTAATTTTGTATTTTATGCTTCGGGCGTTGACTTCTAAGGCCCTCACTATTGGATCTGGTGGACCAACGCCCTAGACTGAAGCGTAGGTTGCCAGGAACGTAGAAATGACCATCACTTTCACACTGTTTGCAATTATTCCTGTTATACGATGGAAGAACTGTTGCATTTATATTTTATTTTATGCTTCGGGGGTTGACTTCTAAGGCCCTAACTATTCGATCTGGTGGAGCACCGCCCTAGAGTCAAGCCTAGGTTGCCCGGAACGTAGAAATGACCATAACTTTCACACTGGTTGCAATTATTCGTTCTATACAATGGAAAAACTGTTCTATTTATTTTGTATTTGATGCTACGGGCGTTGACTTCTAAGGCCCTAACTATTGAATATGGTGGACCAACGCCCTAGAAAGAAGCCTAGGTTACCCGGAACGTAGAAATGACCATTACTTTCACACTGGTTGCAATTATACGTTTTATACGATGCAAAAACTGTTGTATTTATATTGTATTTGGTGCTTCTGGCGTTGACTTCGTTGGTCCCAGCTATTGGATCTGGTGGACCAACGCCCTAGAATGAAGCCTAGGTTGCTCGGAACGTGAAATGACCATATCTTTCACACTGGTTGCAATTATTCCTGTTATACGATGGAAAAACTGTTGCATTTATGTTATGTTTTATGCTTCTGGCGTTGACTTCAAAATCCCTAACAATTCGATGTGGTGGAGCAACGACCTAGAGTGAAGCCTAAGTTGCCCGGAACGTAGAAATGACCATAACTTTCACACTGGTTGCAATTATTCGTCTTATACAATGGAAAAACTGTTCTATATATTTTCTATTTTATGCTTCGGGCGTTGACTTCTAAGCCACTAGCTAATCGATCTGGACGAGCAACGCACTAGAGTGAAGCCTAGGTTGCCCGGAACATAGACAAGACCATATCCTTCACACTGGTTGGAATTATTCCTGTTATACGATGGATAAACTGTTGTATTTATATTGTATTTTATTGTTCTGGCGTTGACTTCTAAATCCCTAACTATTCGGTCTGGTGGAGCAACGACCTAGGGAGAAGCCTAGGTTGCCCGGAACGTAGAAATGACCATAACTTTCACACTGGTTGCAATTATTCGTTCTATACAATGGAAAAACTGTTCGATTTATTTTGTATTTTATGCTACGGGCGTTGACTTCTAAGGCCCTAACTATTCGATCTGGTGGAGCAACGCCCTAGAGTCAAGACCAGGTTGCCCGGAACGCAGAAATGACCATTACTTTCACACTGGTTGCAATTATTCATGCTATACGAAGGAAAACCTGTCGTATTTATACTGTATTTCAGGATTCTGGCGTTGACTTCTTAGGCCCTAGCTATTCGATCTGGTGGAACAACGCCCTAGAGTGAAGCCTAGGTTGCCCGGAACGTACAAATGACCATCCCTTTCACACTTGTAGCAATTACTCCAGTTATACGATGGAAAAACCTGTTATATATTTATCGTATTTTATGCTTCTGGCGTTGACTTCTTGGGCCCTAACTATTGGATCTGGTGGACCAACGCCCTAGAGTGAAGCCTAGTTGGCCCGGTACGTGGAAATGACCATCACTTTCACACTGGTTGCAATTATTCCCGGTAAACGATGGAAAAACTGTTGTATTTATATCGTATTTTATGCTTCGGGCATTGACTTCTATGGCCCTAACTATTCGATCTGGTGGAGCAACGCCCTAGAGTCAAGACTAGGTTGCCCGGAACGCAGAAATGACCGTTACTATCACAATGTTTGCAATTATTCATTGTATACGATGGAAAAACTGTTGTATTTATATAGTATTTTATGCTCCGGGCGTTGACTTCTAAGGCCCTAGCTATTCGATTTGGTGGAACAACGCCCTAGAGTGAAGCATAGGTTGCCCCGTACGTTGAAATGACCATAACTTTCATACTGGTTGCAATTATTCGTTTTATACGATGGAAAAACTGTTGTATTTAAACTGTATATTATGCTTCTGGCGTTGTCTTCTAAGGCCCTAATTATTCGATGTGGTGTAGCAACGCCCTGGAACAAAACCTAGGTTGCACGGACCGTAGAAATGACCATAACTTTCACACTGCTTGCAATTATTCATTTTATACAATGGAAAAGCTGTTCTATTAATTTTGTATTTTATGCTTCGGGCGTTGACTTCTAAGGCCCTCACTTGTGGATCTGGTGGACCAACGCCCTAGACTGAAGCGTAGGTTTCCAGGAACGTAGAAATGACCATCACTTTCACACTGTTTGCAATTATTCCTGTTATACGATGGAAGAACTGTTGCATTTATATTTTATTTTATGCATCGGGGGTTGACTTCTAAGGCCCTAACTATTCGATCTGGTGGAGCACAAACCTAGAGTCAAGCCTAGGTTGCCCGGAACGCTGAAATGACCATTACTTTCACACTGGTTGCAATTATTCATGCTATACGAAGGAAAACCTGTCGTATTTATACTGTATTTCAGGATTCTGGCGTTGACTTCTAAGGCCCTAACTATTCGATCTGGTGGAGCAACGCCCTAGAGTGAAGCCTAAGTTGCCCGGAACGTAGAAATGACCATAACTTTCACACTGGTTGCAATTATTCGTCTTATACAATGGAAAAACTGTTCTATATATTTTCTATTTTATGCTTCGGGCGTTGACTTCTAAGGCACTAGCTAATCGATCTGGACGAGCAACGCACTAGAGTGAAGCCTAGGTTGCCCGGAACGTAGAAATGACCATAACTATCAGACTGGTTGCAATTATTCGTTTTATACGATGGAAAGACTGTTGTATTTATATTGTATTTTATAGTTATGGCGTTGTCTTCTAGGGCCGAAGCTATTCGATGTGGTGGAGCAGCGCCCTCGAGTGAAGCCTAGATTGCCCGGAACGTAGAAATGACCATAGCTTTCACACTGGTTGCAATTATTCTTGTTATACGATGGAAAAACTGTTGTATTTATTTTGTATTTTATGCCTCTGGCGTTGACTCCTAAGGCAGCAGCTATTCGATGTGGTGGAGCAACGCCCTAGGATGAAGCCTAGGTTGCCCGGAACGTAGAAATGACCATGTCTTTCACACTGGTTGCAATTATTCCTGTTAAACGATGGAAAAACTGTTGTACTTATATTATATTTTATGCTTCAGGCGTTGACTTCTAAGGGCGTAGCTATTCGATGTGGTGGAGAAACGCCCTAGAGTGAAGCCTAGGTTGCCCGGAAAGTAGAAATGACCATTACCTCCACACTGTTTGCAATTATTCATTTTATGCAATGGAAAAACTGTTGTATTTATGTTGTTTTTTATAGTTATGGCGTTGACTTTTAAGGCCGTAGCCATTCGATGTGGTGGAGCAATGCCCTAGAGTGAAGCCTAGGTTGCCCGGAACGTAGAAATGACCATAGCTTTCACACTGGTTGCAATTATTCCTGTTATACAAGGGAAAAACTGTTGTATTTATAATGTATTTTATGCTCCTGGCGTCGACTTCTTAGGCCCTAACAATTCGATCTGGTGGAGCAACGCCCTAGAGTGAAGCCTAGATTGCCCGGAACGTAGAAATGACCATTACTTCCACACTGTTTGCAATTATTCATATTATACAGTGGAAAAACTGTTGTATTTATATTGTATTTTATGCTTCTGACATTGACTTCTAAGGCCCTAACTATTCGATGTGGTGGAGCAACGCCCTAGAGTGAAACGTCGGTTGCCCGGAACGTAGAAATGACCATAGCTTTCACACTCGTTTCAATTATTTCTGTTATACAAGGGAAAAACTGTTGTATTTATATTGTATTTTATGCTTCTGGCGTTGACTTCTTAGGCCCTAACTATTCGATGTAGTGGAGCAACGCCCTAGAGTGAAGCCTAGGTTGCCCGGAACGTAGAAATGACCATAGCTTTCACACTGGTTGCAATTATTCCTGTTATACAAGGGAAAAACTGTTGTATTTATATTGTATTTTATGCTCCTGGCGTTGACTTCTTAGGCCCTAACTATTCGATCTGGTGGAGCATGGCCCTAGAGTGAAGCCTAGGTTGCCCGGAATTTAGAAATGACCATCACTTTCACACTGGTTGCAATTATTCTTGTTATACGATGGAAAACTGTTGTATTTATTTCGTATTTTATTCCTCTGGCGTTGACTCCTAAGGCCGTAGCTATTCGATGTGGTGGAGCTACGCCATAGAGTGAAGCCTAGGTTGCCCGGAATGTAGAAATAACCATGTCTTTCACACTGGTTGCAATTATTCCTGTTATACGATGGAAAAACTGTTGTATAACATTTATATTATATTGTATGCTTCAGACGTTGACTTCTAAGGCCGTAGCTATTCGATGTGGTTGAGAAATGCCCTAGAGTGAAGCCTAGGTTGCTCGGAAAGTAGAAATGACCATTACCTCCACACTGTTTGCAATTATTCATTTTATACAATGGAAAAACTGTTTTATCTATATTGTGTTTTATGCTTCTGGCGTTGACTTCTAAGGCCGCAGCTATTCGATGTGGTGGAGAAACGCCCTAGAGTGAAGCCTAGATTGCCCGGAAAGTAGAAATGACCATACCTTTCACACTGGTTGCAATTATTCCTGTTATACGATGGAAGAGCTGTTGTATTTGTATTGTATTTTATGCTTCTGGCGTAGACTTCTTAGGCCATAACTATTCGATCTGGTGGATCGACGCCCTAGTGTGCAGCCTAGGTTGCCCGTATCGTAGAAATGACCATATCTTTCACACTGGTTGCAATTATTCCTGTTAGACGATGATAAAACTGTTGTATTTCTATTGTATTTTATGCTTCTGGAGTTGACTTGTTAGGCCCTAACTATTCGATCTGGTGGAGCAACACCCTAGAGAGAAGCCTAGATTGCCCGGAACGTAGAAATGACCATAACTATCAGACTGGTTGCAATTATTCGTTTTATACGATGGAAAAACTGTTGTATTTATATTGTATTTTATGCTTCTGGCGTTGACTTCTTAGGCCCTAGCAATTCGATCTGGTGGAGCAACGCCTTAGAGTGATGCCTAGCTTGCCCGGAACGTAGAAATGACCATTACTTCCACACTGTTTGCAATTATTCATATTACACAGTGGAAAAACTGTTGTATTTATATTGTATTTTATGCTTCTGGCATTGACTTCTAAGGCCCTAACTATTCGATGTGGTGGAGCAACATCCTAGAGTGAAACCTCGGTTGCCCGGAATGTAGAAATGGCCATGTCTTTCACACTGGTTGCAATTATTCCTGTTATACGATGGAAAAACTGTTGTATTATTTTTATATTATATTGTATGCTTCAGACGTTGACTTCTAAGGCCGTAGCTATTCGATGTGGTTGAGAAACGCACTAGAGTGAAGCCTAGGTTGCTCGGAAAGTAGAAATGACCATTACCTCCACACTGTTTGCAATTATTCGTTTTATACAGTGGAAAAACTGTTGTATTTATATTGTATTTTATGCTTCTGACATTGACTTCTAAGGCCCTAACTATTCGATGTGGTGGAGCAACGCCCTAGAGTGAAACCTCGGTTGCCCGGAACGTAGAAATGACCATTGCTTTAACACTGGTTGCAATTATTTCTGTTATACAAGGGAAAAACTGTTGTATTTATATTGTATTTTATGCTTCTGGCGTTGACTTCTTAGGCCCTAACTATTCGATGTAGTGGAGCAACGCCCTAGAGTGAAGCCTAGGTTGCCCGGAACGTAGAAATGACCATAGCTTTCACACTGGTTGCAATTATTCCTGTTATACAAGGGAAAAACTGTTGTATTTATATTGTATTTTATGCTTCTGGCGTTGACTTCTTAGGCCCTAACTATTCGATGTGGTGGATCGACGCCCTAGTGTGCAGCCTAGGTTGCCCGTATCGTAGAAATGACCATATCTTTCACACTGGTTGCAAGTATTCCTGTTATACGATGGTAAAACTGTTGTATTTATATTGTATTTTATGCTTCAGGCGTTGACTTCTTAGGCCGTAACTATTCGCTCTGGTGGGACAACGCCCTAGAGTGATGACTAGGTCGCCCGGATCGTAGAAATGACCATTACTTGCACACTGGATGCAATTATTCGTTTTATACGATGGAAAAACTGTTGTATTTATTTTGTATTTGGTGCCCCTGGCGTTGACTTCTTAGGCCCTAACTATTGGATCTGGTGGACCAACGCCCTAGAGTGAAGACTAGGTTGCCCGGAACGTAGAAATGACCATTACTTCCACACTGTTTGCAATTATTCATATTATACAGTGGAAAAACTGTTGTATTTATATTGTATTTTATGCTTCTGGCATTGACTTCTAAGGCCCTAACTATTCGATGTGGTGGAGCAACGCCCTAGAGTGAAGCCTAGATTGCCCGGAACGTAGAAATGACCATTACTTCCACACTGTTTGCAATTATTCTTATTATACAGTGGAAAAACTGTTGTATTTATATTGTATTTTATGCTTCTGACATTGACTTCTAAGGCCCTAACTATTCGTTGTGGTGGAGCAACGCCCTAGAGTGAAACCTCGGTTGCCCGGAACGTAGAAATGACCATAGCTTTAACACTGGTTGCAATTATTTCTGTTATACAAGGGAAAAACTGTTGTATTTATATTGTATTTTATGCTTCTGGCGTTGACTTCTTAGGCCCTAACTATTCGATGTAGTGGAGCAACGCCCTAGAGTGAAGCCTAGGTTGCCCGGAACGTAGAAATGACCATAGCTTTCACACTGGTTGCAATTATTCCTGTTATACAAGGGAAAAACTGTTGTATTTCTATTGTATTTTATGCTTCTGGAGTTGACTTGTTAGGCCCTAACTATTCGATCTGGTGGAGCAACGCCCTAGAGAGAAGCCTAGATTGCCCGGAACGTAGAAATGACCATAACTGTCAAACTGGTTGCAATTATTCGTTTTATACGATGGAAAAACCTGTTATATATTTATCGTATTTTATGCTTCTGGCGTTGACTTCTTGGGCCCTAACTATTGGATCTGGTGGACCAACGCCCTAGAGTGAAGCCTAGTTGGCCCGGTACGTGGAAATGACCATCACTTTCACACTGGTTGCAATTATTCCCGGTAAACGATGGAAAAACTGTTGTATTTATATCGTATTTTATGCTTCGGGCATTGACTTCTATGGCCCTAACTATTCGATCTGGTGGAGCAACGCCCTAGAGTCAAGACTAGGTTGCCCGGAACGCAGAAATGACCGTTACTATCACAATGTTTGCAATTATTCATTGTATACGATGGAAAAACTGTTGTATTTATATAGTATTTTATGCTCCGGGCGTTGACTTCTAAGGCCCTAGCTATTCGATTTGGTGGAACAACGCCCTAGAGTGAAGCATAGGTTGCCCCGTACGTTGAAATGACCATAACTTTCATACTGGTTGCAATTATTCGTTTTATACGATGGAAAAACTGTTGTATTTAAACTGTATATTATGCTTCTGGCGTTGTCTTCTAAGGCCCTAATTATTCGATGTGGCGGAGCAACGCCCTGGAACAAAACCTAGGTTGCACGGACCGTAGAAATGACCATAACTTTCACACTGGTTGCAATTATTCATTTTATACAATGGAAAAGCTGTTCTATTAATTTTGTATTTTATGCTTCGGGCGTTGACTTCTAAGGCCCTCACTTGTGGATCTGGTGGACCAACGCCCTAGACTGAAGCGTAGGTTTCCAGGAACGTAGAAATGACCATCACTTTCACACTGTTTGCAATTATTCCTGTTATACGATGGAAGAACTGTTGCATTTATATTTTATTTTATGCATCGGGGGTTGACTTCTAAGGCCCTAACTATTCGATCTGGTGGAGCACAAACCTAGAGTCAAGCCTAGGTTGCCCGGAACGCTGAAATGACCATTACTTTCACACTGGTTGCAATTATTCATGCTATACGAAGGAAAACCTGTCGTATTTATACTGTATTTCAGGATTCTGGCGTTGACTTCTAAGGCCCTAACTATTCGATCTGGTGGAGCAACGCCCTAGAGTGAAGCCTAAGTTGCCCGGAACGTAGAAATGACCATAACTTTCACACTGGTTGCAATTATACGTTTTATACGATGCAAAAACTGTTGTATTTATATTGTATTTGGTGCTTCTGGCGTTGACTTCGTTGGTCCCAGCTGTTGGATCTGGTGGACCAACGCCCTAGAATGAAGCCTAGGTTGCCCGGAGCGTGAAATGACCATATCTTTCACACTGGTTGCAATTATTCCTGTTATACGATGGAAAAACTGTTGCATTTATGTTATGTTTTATGCTTCTGGCGTTGACTTCAAAATCCCTAACAATTCGATGTGGTGGAGCAACGACCTAGAGTGAAGCCTAAGTTGCCCGGAACGTAGAAATGACCATTACTTTCACACTGGTTGCAATTATTCATGCTATACGAAGGAAAACCTGTCGTATTTATACTGTATTTCAGGATTCTGGCGTTGACTTCTAAGGCCCTAACTATTCGATCTGGTGGAGCAACGCCCTAGAGTGAAGCCTAAGTCGCCCGGAACGTAGAAATGACCATAACTTTCACACTGGTTGCAATTATTCGTCTTATACAATGGAAAAACTGTTCTATATATTTTCTATTTTATGCTTCGGGCGTTGACTTCTAAGGCACTAGCTAATCGATCTGGACGAGCAACGCACTAGAGTGAAGCCTAGGTTGCCCGGAACATAGACAAGACCATATCCTTCACACTGGTTGGAATTATTCCTGTTATACGATGGATAAACAGTTGTATTTATATTGTATTTTATTGTTCTGGCGTTGACTTCTAAATCCCTAACTATTCGGTCTGGTGGAGCAACGACCTAGGGTGAAGCCTAGGTTACCCGGAACGTAGAAATGACCATTACTTTCACACTGGTTGCAATTATACGTTTTATACGATGCAAAAACTGTTGTATTTATATTGTATTTGGTGCTTCTGGCGTTGACTTCGTTGGTCCCAGCTGTTGGATCTGGTGGACCAACGCCCTAGAATGAAGCCTAGGTTGCCCGGAGCGTGGAATGACCATATCTTTCACACTGGTTGCAATTATTCCTGTTATACGATGGAAAAACTGCTGCATTTATGTTATGTTTTATGCTTCTGGCGTTGACTTCAAAATCCCTAACAATTCGATGTGGTGGAGCAACGACCTAGAGTGAAGCCTAAGTTGCCCGGAACGTAGAAATGACCATAACTTTCACACTGGTTGCAATTATTCGTCTTATACAATGGAAAAACTGTTCTATATATTTTCTATTTTATGCTTCGGGCGTTGACTTCTAAGGCACTAGCTAATCGATCTGGACGAGCAACGCACTAGAGTGAAGCCTAGGTTGCCCGGAACATAGACAAGACCATATCCTTCACACTGGTTGGAATTATTCCTGTTATACGATGGATAAACTGTTGTATTTATATTGTATTTTATTGTTCTGGCGTTGACTTCTAAATCCCTAACTATTCGGTCTGGTGGAGCAACGACCTAGGGTGAAGCCTAGGTTGCCCGGAACGTAGAAATGACCATAACTTTCACACTGGTTGCAATTATTCGTTCTATACAATGGAAAAACTGTTCTATTTATTTTGTATTTTATGCTACGGGCGTTGACTTCTAAGGCCCTAACTATTCGATCTGGTGGAGCAACGCCCTAGAGTCAAGACCAGGTTGCCCGGAACGCAGAAATGACCATTACTTTCACACTGGTTGCAATTATTCATGCTATACGAAGGAAAACCTGTCGTATTTATACTGTATTTCAGGATTCTGGCGTTGACTTCTTAGGCCCTAGCTATTCGATCTGGTGGAACAACGCCCTAGAGTGAAGCCTAGGTTGCCCGGAACGTACAAATGACCATCCCTTTCACACTTGTAGCAATTACTCCAGTTATACGATGGAAAAACCTGTTATATATTTATCGTATTATATGCTTCTGGCGTTGACTTCTTGGGCCCTAACTATTGGATCTGGTGGACCAACGCCCTAGAGTGAAGCCTAGTTGGCCCGGAACGTGGAAATGACCATCACTTTCACACTGGTTGCAATTATTCCCGGTAAACGATGGAAAAACTGTTGTATTTATATCGTATTTTATGCTTCGGGCATTGACTTCTATGGCCCTAACTATTCGATCTGGTGGAGCAACGCCCTAGAGTCAAGACTAGGTTGCCCGGAACGCAGAAATGACCGTTACTATCACAATGTTTGCAATTATTCATTGTATACGATGGAAAAACTGTTGTATTTATATAGTATTTTATGCTCCGGGCGTTGACTTCTAAGGCCCTAGCTATTCGATTTGGTGGAACAACGCCCTAGAGTGAAGCATAGGATGCCCCGTACGTTGAAATGACCATAACTTTCATACTGGTTGCAATTATTCGTTTTATACGATGGAAAAACTGTTGTATTTAAACTGTATATTATGCTTCTGGCGTTGTCTTCTAAGGCCCTAATTATTCGATGTGGTGGAGAAACGCCCTGGAACAAAACCTAGGTTGCACGGACCGTAGAAATGACCATAACTTTCACACTGGTTGCAATTATTCATTTTATACAATGGAAAAGCTGTTCTATTAATTTTGTATTTTATGCTTCGGGCGTTGACTTGTAAGGCCCTCACTTGTGGATCTGGTGGACCAACGCCCTAGACTGAAGCGTAGGTTTCCAGGAACGTAGAAATGACCATCACTTTCACACTGTTTGCAATTATTCCTGTTATACGATGGAAGAACTGTTGCATTTATATTTTATTTTATGCATCGGGGATAGACTTCTAAGGCCCTAACTATTCGATCTGGTGGAGCACCGCCCTAGAGTCAAGCCTAGGTTGCCCGGAACGCTGAAATGACCATTACTTTCACACTGGTTGCAATTATTCATGCTATACGAAGGAAAACCTGTCGTATTTATACTGTATTTCAGGATTCTGGCGTTGACTTCTAAGCCCCTAACTATTCGATCTGGTGGAGCAACGCCCTAGAGTGAAGCCTAGATTGCGCGGAACGTAGAAATGACCATAACTTTCACACTGGTTGCAATTATTCGTTTTATACGATGGAAAAACTGTTGTGTTTATTTTGTATTTGGTGCTTCTGGCGTTGACTTCTTAGGCCCTAACTATTGGATCTGGTGGTCCAACGCCCTAGAGTGAAGCCTAGGTGGCCCGGAACGTGGATATGACCATCACTTTCACACTGGTTGCAATTATTCCCGTTATACGATGGAATAACTCTTGTATTTTTATTTTATTTTGTGCTTCTGGCGTTGACTTCTAAGGTCCTAGCTATTCAATCTGGTGGAGCAACGCTCTAGAGTGAAGCCTAGGTTGCCCGGAGTGCAGAAATGACCATAACTTTCACACTGGTGGCAATTATTCCTGTTATACGATGGACAAACTGTTGGATTTTTAATGTACTTTATGCTTCTGGCGTTGACTTCTAAGGCCCTAAGTATTCGATCTGGTGGAGCAATGCCTCAGTGTTAAGTCTAGGATGCCCGGAACGTAAAAATGGCCGTTACTTTCACACTGGTTGCAATTACTCATTTTATACGATGGAAAAACGCTTGTACATATATCGTATTTTATGCTTCTGGCATTGACTTCTTAGGCCCTAACTCTTCGATCTGGTGGAGCAACGCCCTAGTGTGAAGCCTAGGTTTCCCGGAACGTAGAAATGACCATAACTATCAGACTGGTTGCAATTATTCGTTTTATACGATGGAAAGACTGTTGTATTTATATTGTATTTTATAGTTATGGCGTTGTCTTCTAGGGCCGAAGCTATTCGATGTGGTGGAGCAGCGCCCTCGAGTGAAGCCTAGATTGCCCGGAACGTAGAAATGACCATAGCTTTCACACTGGTTGCAATTATTCTTGTTATACGATGGAAAAACTGTTGTATTTATTTTGTATTTTATGCCTCTGGCGTTGACTCCTAAGGCAGCAGCTATTCGATGTGGTGGAGCAACGCCCTAGGATGAAGCCTAGGTTGCCCGGAACGTAGAAATGACCATGTCTTTCACACTGGTTGCAATTATTCCTGTTATACGATGGAAAAACTGTTGTACTTATATTATATTTTATGCTTCAGGCGTTGACTTCTAAGGGCGTAGCTATTCGATGTGGTGGAGAAACGCCCTAGAGTGAAGCCTAGGTTGCCCGGAAAGTAGAAATGACCATTACCTCCACACTGTTTGCAATTATTCATTTTATGCAATGGAAAAACTGTTGTATTTATGTTGTTTTTTATAGTTATGGCGTTGACTTTTAAGGCCGTAGCCATTCGATGTGGTGGAGCAATGCCCTAGAGTGAAGCCTAGGTTGCCCGGAACGTAGAAATGACCATAGCTTTCACACTGGTTGCAATTATTCCTGTTATACAAGGGAAAAACTGTTGTATTTATAATGTATTTTATGCTCCTGGCGTCGACTTCTTAGGCCCTAACAATTCGATCTGGTGGAGCAACGCCCTAGAGTGAAGCCTAGATTGCCCGGAACGTAGAAATGACCATTACTTCCACACTGTTTGCAATTATTCATATTATACAGTGGAAAAACTGTTGTATTTATATTGTATTTTATGCTTCTGACATTGACTTCTAAGGCCCTAACTATTCGATGTGGTGGAGCAACGCCCTAGAGTGAAACGTCGGTTGCCCGGAACGTAGAAATGACCATAACTTTCACACTGGTTGCAATTATTCGTCTTATACAATGGAAAAACTGTTCTATATATTTTCTATTTTATGCTTCGGGCCTTGACTTCTAAGGCACTAGCTAATCGATCTGGACGAGCAACGCACTAGAGTGAAGCCTAGGTTGCCCGGAACATAGACAAGACCATATCCTTCACACTGGTTGGAATTATTCCTGTTATACGATGGATAAACTGTTGTATTTATATTGTATTTTATTGTTCTGGCGTTGACTTCTAAATCCCTAACTATTCGGTCTGGTGGAGCAACGACCTAGGGTGAAGCCTAGGTTGCCCGGAACGTAGAAATGACCAGAACTTTCACACTGGTTGCAATTATTCGTTCTATACAATGGAAAAACTGTTCTATTTATTTTGTATTTTATGCTACGGGCGTTGACTTCTAAGGCCCTAACTATTCGATCTGGTGGAGCAACGCCCTAGAGTCAAGACCAGGTTGCCCGGAACGCAGAAATGACCATTACTTTCACACTGGTTGCAATTATTCATGCTATACGAAGGAAAACCTGTCGTATTTATACTGTATTTCAGGATTCTGGCGTTGACTTCTTAGGCCCTAGCTATTCGATCTGGTGGAACAACGCCCTAGAGTGAAGCCTAGGTTGCCCGGAACGTACAAATGACCATCCCTTTCACACTTGTAGCAATTACTCCAGTTATACGATGGAAAAACCTGTTATATATTTATCGTATTTTATGCTTCTGGCGTTGACTTCTTGGGCCCTAACTATTGGATCTGGTGGACCAACGCCCTAGAGTGAAGCCTAGTTGGCCCGGAACGTGGAAATGACCATCACTTTCACACTGGTTGCAATTATTCCCGGTAAACGATGGAAAAACGGTTGTATTTATATCGTATTTTATGCTTCGGGCATTGACTTCTATGGCCCTAACTATTCGATCTGGTGGAGCAACGCCCTAGAGTCAAGACTAGGTTGCCCGGAACGCAGAAATGACCGTTACTATCACAATGTTTGCAATTATTCATTGTATACGATGGAAAAACTGTTGTATTTATATAGTATTTTATGCTCCGGGCGTTGACTTCTAAGGCCCTAGCTATTCGATTTGGTGGAACAACGCCCTAGAGTGAAGCATAGGTTGCCCCGTACGTTGAAATGACCATAACTTTCATACTGGTTGCAATTATTCGTTTTATACGATGGAAAAACTGTTGTATTTAAACTGTATATTATGCTTCTGGCGTTGTCTTCTAAGGCCCTAATTATTCGATGTGGTGGAGCAACGCCCTGGAACAAAACCTAGGTTGCACGGACCGTAGAAATGACCATAACTTTCACACTGGTTGCAATTATTCATTTTATACAATGGAAAAGCTGTTCTATTAATTTTGTATTTTATGCTTCGGGCGTTGACTTCTAAGGCCCTCGCTTGTGGATCTGGTGGACCAACGCCCTAGACTGAAGCGTAGGTTTCCAGGAACCTAGAAATGACCATCACTTTCACACTGTTTGCAATTATTCCTGTTATACGATGGAAGAACTGTTGCATTTATATTTTATTTTATGCATCGGGGATAGACTTCTAAGGCCCTAACTATTCGATCTGGTGGAGCACCGCCCTAGAGTCAAGCCTAGGTTGCCCGGAACGCTGAAATGACCATTACTTTCACACTGGTTGCAATTATTCATGCTATACGAAGGAAAACCTGTCGTATTTATACTGTATTTCAGGATTCTGGCGTTGACTTCTAAGCCCCTAACTATTCGATCTGGTGGAGCAACGCCCTAGAGTGAAGCCTAGATTGCGCGGAACGTAGAAATGACCATAACTTTCACACTGGTTGCAATTATTCGTTTTATACGATGGAAAAACTGTTGTGTTTATTTTGTATTTGGTGCTTCTGGCGTTGACTTCTTAGGCCCTAACTATTGGATCTGGTGGTCCAACGCCCTAGAGTGAAGCCTAGGTGGCCCGGAACGTGGATATGACCATCACTTTCACACTGGTTGCAATTATTCCCGTTATACGATGGAATAACTCTTGTATTTTTATTTTATTTTGTGCTTCTGGCGTTGACTTCTAAGGTCCTAGCTATTCAATCTGGTGGAGCAACGCTCTAGAGTGAAGCCTAGGTTGCCCGGAGTGCAGAAATGACCATAACTTTCACACTGGTGGCAATTATTCCTGTTATACGATGGACAAACTGTTGGATTTTTAATGTACTTTATGCTTCTGGCGTTGACTTCTAAGGCCCTAGGTATTCGATCTGGTGGAGCAATGCCTCAGTGTTAAGTCTAGGATGCCCGGAACGTAAAAATGGCCGTTACTTTCACACTGGTTGCAATTACTCATTTTATACGATGGAAAAACGCTTGTACATATATCGTATTTTATGCTTCTGGCATTGACTTCTTAGGCCCTAACTCTTCGATCTGGTGGAGCAACGCCCTAGTGTGAAGCCTAGGTTTCCCGGAACGTAGAAATGACCATAACTATCAGACTGGTTGCAATTATTCGTTTTATACGATGGAAAGACTGTTGTATTTATATTGTATATTATAGTTATGGCGTTGTCTTCTAGGGCCGAAGCTATTCGATGTGGTGGAGCAGCGCCCTCCAGTGAAGCCTAGATTGCCCGGAACGTAGAAATGACCATAGCTTTCACACTGGTTGCAATTATTCTTGTTATACGATGGAAAAACTGTTGTATTTATTTTGTATTTTATGCCTCTGGCGTTGACTCCTAAGGCAGCAGCTATTCGATGTGGTGGAGCAACGCCCTAGGATGAAGCCTAGGTTGCCCGGAACGTAGAAATGACCATGTCTTTCACACTGGTTGCAATTATTCCTGTTATACGATGGAAAAACTGTTGTACTTATATTATATTTTATGCTTCAGGCGTTGACTTCTAAGGGCGTAGCTATTCGATGTGGTGGAGAAACGCCCTAGAGTGAAGCCTAGGTTGCCCGGAAAGTAGAAATGACCATTACCTCCACACTGTTTGCAATTATTCATTTTATGCAATGGAAAAACTGTTGTATTTATGTTGTTTTTTATAGTTATGGCGTTGACTTTTAAGGCCGTAGCCATTCGATGTGGTGGAGCAATGCCCTAGAGTGAAGCCTAGGTTGCCCGGAACGTAGAAATGACCATAGCTTTCACACTGGTTGCAATTATTCCTGTTATACAAGGGAAAAACTGTTGTATTTATAATGTATTTTATGCTCCTGGCGTCGACTTCTTAGGCCCTAACAATTCGATCTGGTGGAGCAACGCCCTAGAGTGAAGCCTAGATTGCCCGGAACGTAGAAATGACCATTACTTCCACACTGTTTGCAATTATTCATATTATACAGTGGAAAAACTGTTGTATTTATATTGTATTTTATGCTTCTGACATTGACTTCTAAGGCCCTAACTATTCGATGTGGTGGAGCAACGCCCTAGAGTGAAACGTCGGTTGCCCGGAACGTAGAAATGACCATAGCTTTCACACTCGTTTCAATTATTTCTGTTATACAAGGGAAAAACTGTTGTATTTATATTGTATTTTATGCTTCTGGCGTTGACTTCTTAGGCCCTAACTATTCGATGTAGTGGAGCAACGCCCTAGAGTGAAGCCTAGGTTGCCCGGAACGTAGAAATGACCATAGCTTTCACACTGGTTGCAATTATTCCTGTTATACAAGGGAAAAACTGTTGTATTTATATTGTATTTTATGCTCCTGGCGTTGACTTCTTAGGCCCTAACTATTCGATCTGGTGGAGCATGGCCCTAGAGTGAAGCCTAGGTTGCCCGGAATTTAGAAATGACCATCACTTTCACACTGGTTGCAATTATTCTTGTTATACGATGGAAAACTGTTGTATTTATTTCGTATTTTATTCCTCTGGCGTTGACTCCTAAGGCCGTAGCTATTCGATGTGGTGGAGCAACGCCATAGAGTGAAGCCTAGATTGCGCGGAACGTAGAAATGACCATAACTTTCACACTGGTTGCAATTATTCGTTTTATACGATGGAAAAACTGTTGTGTTTATTTTGTATTTGGTGCTTCTGGCGTTGACTTCTTAGGCCCTAACTATTGGATCTGGTGGTCCAACGCCCTAGAGTGAAGCCTAGGTGGCCCGGAACGTGGATATGACCATCACTTTCACACTGGTTGCAATTATTCCCGTTATACGGTGGAATAACTCTTGTATTTTTATTTTATTTTGTGCTTCTGGCGTTGACTTCTAAGGTCCTAGCTATTCAATCTGGTGGAGCAACGCTCTAGAGTGAAGCCTAGGTTGCCCGGAGTGCAGAAATGACCATAACTTTCACACTGGTGGCAATTATTCCTGTTATACGATGGACAAACTGTTGGATTTTTAATGTACTTTATGCTTCTGGCGTTGACTTCTAAGGCCCTAAGTATTCGATCTGGTGGAGCAATGCCTCAGTGTTAAGTCTAGGATGCCCGGAACGTAAAAATGGCCGTTACTTTCACACTGGTTGCAATTACTCATTTTATACGATGGAAAAACGCTTGTACATATATCGTATTTTATGCTTCTGGCATTGACTTCTTAGGCCCTAACTCTTCGATCTGGTGGAGCAACGCCCTAGTGTGAAGCCTAGGTTTCCCGGAACGTAGAAATGACCATAACTATCAGACTGGTTGCAATTATTCGTTTTATACGATCGAAAGACTGTTGTATTTATATTGTATTTTATAGTTATGGCGTTGTCTTCTAGGGCCGAAGCTATTCGATGTGGTGGAGCAGCGCCCTCGAGTGAAGCCTAGATTGCCCGGAACGTAGAAATGACCATAGCTTTCACACTGGTTGCAATTATTCTTGTTATACGATGGAAAAACTGTTGTATTTATTTTGTATTTTATGCCTCTGGCGTTGACTCCTAAGGCAGCAGCTATTCGAAGTGGTGGAGCAACGCCCTAGGATGAAGCCTAGGTTGCCCGGAACGTAGAAATGACCATGTCTTTCACACTGGTTGCAATTATTCCTGTTATACGATGGAAAAACTGTTGTACTTATATTATATTTTATGCTTCAGGCGTTGACTTCTAAGGGCGTAGCTATTCGATGTGGTGGAGAAACGCCCTAGAGTGAAGCCTAGGTTGCCCGGAAAGTAGAAATGACCATTACCTCCACACTGTTTGCAATTATTCATTTTATGCAATGGAAAAACTGTTGTATTTATGTTGTTTTTTATAGTTATGGCGTTGACTTTTAAGGCCGTAGCCATTCGATGTGGTGGAGCAATGCCCTAGAGTGAAGCCTAGGTTGCCCGGAACGTAGAAATGACCATAGCTTTCACACTGGTTGCAATTATTCCTGTTATACAAGGGAAAAACTGTTGTATTTATAATGTATTTTATGCTCCTGGCGTCGACTTCTTAGGCCCTAACAATTCGATCTGGTGGAGCAACGCCCTAGAGTGAAGCCTAGATTGCCCGGAACGTAGAAATGACCATTACTTAAACACTGTTTGCAATTATTCATATTATACAGTGGAAAAACTGTTGTATTTATATTGTATTTTATGCTTCTGACATTGACTTCTAAGGCCCTAACTATTCGATGTGGTGGAGCAACGCCCTAGAGTGAAACGTCGGTTGCCCGGAACGTAGAAATGACCATAGCTTTCACACTCGTTTCAATTATTTCTGTTATACAAGGGAAAAACTGTTGTATTTATATTGTATTTTATGCTTCTGGCGTTGACTTCTTAGGCCCTAACTATTCGACGTAGTGGAGCAACGCCCTAGAGTGAAGCCTAGGTTGCCCGGAACGTAGAAATGACCATAGCTTTCACACTGGTTGCAATTATTCCTGTTATACAAGGGAAAAACTGTTGTATTTATATTGTATTTTATGCTCCTGGCGTTGACTTCTTAGGCCCTAACTATTCGATCTGGTGGAGCATGGCCCTAGAGTGAAGCCTAGGTTGCCCGGAATTTAGAAATGACCATCACTTTCACACTGGTTGCAATTATTCTTGTTATACGATGGAAAACTGTTGTATTTATTTCGTATTTTATTCCTCTGGCGTTGACTCCTAAGGCCGTAGCTATTCGATGTGGTGGAGCAACGCCATAGAGTGAAGCCTAGGTTGCCCGGAATGTAGAAATAAGCATGTCTTTCACACTGGTTGCAATTATTCCTGTTATACGATGGAAAAACTGTTGTATAACATTTATATTATATTGTATGCTTCAGACGTTGACTTCTAAGGCCGTAGCTATTCGATGTGGTTGAGAAATGCCCTAGAGTGAAGCCTAGGTTGCTCGGAAAGTAGAAATGACCATTACCTCCACACTGTTTGCAATTATTCATTTTATACAATGGAAAAACTGTTTTATCTATATTGTGTTTTATGCTTCTGGCGTTGACTTCTAACGCCGCAGCTATTCGATGTGGTGGAGAAACGCCCTAGAGTGAAGCCTAGATTGCCCGGAAAGTAGAAATGACCATACCTTTCACACTGGTTGCAATTATTCCTGTTATACGATGGAAAAGCTGTTGTATTTGTATTGTATTTTATGCTTCTGGCGTAGACTTCTTAGGCCATAACTATTCGATCTGGTGGATCGACGCCCTAGTGTGCAGCCTAGGTTGCCCGTATCGTAGAAATGACCATATCTTTCACACTGGTTGCAATTATTCCTGTTAGACGATGATAAAACTGTTGTATTTCTATTGTATTTTATGCTTCTGGAGTTGACTTGTTAGGCCCTAACTATTCGATCTGGTGGAGCAACACCCTAGAGAGAAGCCTAGATTGCCCGGAACGTAGAAATGACCATAACTATCAGACTGGTTGCAATTATTCGTTTTATACGATGGAAAAACTGTTGTATTTATATTGTATTTTATGCTTCTGGCGTTGACTTCTTAGGCCCTAGCAATTCGATCTGGTGGAGCAACGCCTTAGAGTGATGCCTAGCTTGCCCGGAACGTAGAAATGACCATTACTTCCACACTGTTTGCAATTATTCATATTACACAGTGGAAAAACTGTTGTATTTATATTGTATTTTATGCTTCTGGCATTGACTTCTAAGGCCCTAACTATTCGATGTGGTGGAGCAACATCCTAGAGTGAAACCTCGGTTGCCCGGAATGTAGAAATGGCCATGTCTTTCACACTGGTTGCAATTATTCCTGTTATACGATGGAAAAACTGTTGTATTATTTTTATATTATATTGTATGCTTCAGACGTTGACTTCTAAGGCCGTAGCTATTCGATGTGGTTGAGAAACGCACTAGAGTGAAGCCTAGGTTGCTCGGAAAGTAGAAATGACCATTACCTCCACACTGTTTGCAATTATTCGTTTTATACAGTGGAAAAACTGTTTTATCTATATTGTGTTTTATGCTTCTGGCGTTGACTTCTAAGGCCTCAGTTATTCGATGTGGTGGAGAAACGCCCTAGAGTGAAGCCAAATTGCCCGGAAAGTAGAAATGACCATACCCTTCACACTGGATGCAATTATTCCTGTTATACGACGGAAAAGCTGTTGTATTTGTATTGTATTTTATGCTTCTGGCGTAGACTTCTTAGGCCCTAACTATTCGATGTGGTGGATCGACGCCCTAGTGTGCAGCCTAGGTTGCCCGTATCGTAGAAATGACCATATCTTTCACACTGGTTGCAAGTATTCCTGTTATACGATGGTAAAACTGTTGTATTTATATTGTATTTTATGCTTCAGGCGTTGACTTCTTAGGCCCTAACTATTCGCTCTGGTGGGACAACGCCCTAGAGTGATGACTAGGTCGCCCGGATCGTAGAAATGACCATTACTTGCACACTGGATGCAATTATTCGTTTTATACGATGGAAAAACTGTTGTATTTATTTTGTATTTGGTGCCCCTGGCGTTGACTTCTTAGGCCCTAACTATTGGATCTGGTGGACCAACGCCCTAGAGTGAAGACTAGGTTGCCCGGAACGTAGAAATGACCATTACTTCCACACTGTTTGCAATTATTCTTATTATACAGTGGAAAAACTGTTGTATTTATATTGTATTTTATGCTTCTGACATTCACTTCTAAGGCCCTAACTATTCGATGTGGTGGAGCAACGCCCTAGAGTGAAACCTCGGTTGCCCGGAACGTAGAAATGACCATTGCTTTAACACTGGTTGCAATTATTTCTGTTATACAAGGGAAAAACTGTTGTATTTATATTGTATTTTATGCTTCTGGCGTTGACTTCTTAGGCCCTAACTATTCGATGTAGTGGAGCAACGCCCTAGAGTGAAGCCTAGGTTGCCCGGAACGTAGAAATGACCATAGCTTTCACACTGGTTGCAATTATTCCTGTTATACAAGGGAAAAACTGTTGTATTTAGATTGTATTTTATGCTTCTGGCGTTGACTTCTTAGGCCCTAACTATTCGATGTAGTGGAGCAACGCCCTAGAGTGAAGCCTAGGTTGCCAGGAACGTAGAAATGACCATAGCTTTCACACTGGTTGCAATTATTCCTGTTATACAAGGGAAAAACTGTTGTATTTATATTGTATTTTATGCTTCTGGCGTTGACTTCTTAGGCCCTAACTATTCGATGTGGTGGATCGACGCCCTAGTGTGCAGCCTAGGTTGCCCGTATCGTAGAAATGACCATATCTTTCACACTGGTTGCAAGTATTCCTGTTATACAAGGGAAAAACTGTTGTATTTATATTGTATTTTATGCTTCTGGCGTTGACTTCTTAGGCCCTAACTATTCGATGTGGTGGATCGACGCCCTAGTGTGCAGCCTAGGTTGCCCGTATCGTAGAAATGACCATATCTTTCACACTGGTTGCAAGTATTCCTGTTATACGATGGTAAAACTGTTGTATTTATATTGTGTTTTATGCTTCAGGCGTTGACTTCTTAGGCCGTAACTATTCGCTCTGGTGGGACAACGCCCTAGAGTGATGACTAGGTCGCCCGGATCGTAGAAATGACCATTACTTGCACACTGGATGCAATTATTCGTTTTATACGATGGAAAAACTGTTGTATTTATTTTGTATTTGGTGCCCCTGGCGTTGACTTCTTAGGCCCTAACTATTGGATCTGGTGGACCAACGCCCTAGAGTGAAGACTAGGTTGCCCGGAACGTAGAAATGACCATTACTTCCACACTGTTTGCAATTATTCATATTATACAGTGGAAAAACTGTTGTATTTATATTGTATTTTATGCTTCTGGCATTGACTTCTAAGGCCCTAACTATTCGATGTGGTGGAGCAACGCCCTAGAGTGAAGCCTAGATTGCCCGGAACGTAGAAATGACCATTACTTCCACACTGTTTGCAATTATTCTTATTATACAGTGGAAAAACTGTTGTATTTATATTGTATTTTATGCTTCTGACATTGACTTCTAAGGCCCTAACTATTCGTTGTGGTGGAGCAACGCCCTAGAGTGAAACCTCGGTTGCCCGGAACGTAGAAATGACCGTAGCTTTAACACTGGTTGCAATTATTTCTGTTATACAAGGGAAAAACTGTTGTATTTATATTGTATTTTATGCTTCTGGCGTTGACTTCTTAGGCCCTAACTATTCGATGTAGTGAAGCAACGCCCTAGAGTGAAGCCTAGGTTGCCCGGAACGTAGAAATGACCATAGCTTTCACACTGGTTGCAATTATTCCTGTTATACAAGGGAAAAACTGTTGTATTTATATTGTATTTTATGCTTCTGGCGTTGACTTCTTAGGCCCTAACTATTCGATCTGGTGGATCATGGCCCTAGAGTGAAGCCTAGGTTGCCCGGAATTTAGAAATGTCCATCACTTTCACACTGGTTGCAATTATTCTTGTTATACGATGGAAGACTGTTGTATTTATTTTGTATTTTATGCCTCTGGCGTTGACTCCTATGGCCGTAGCTATTCGATGTGGTGGAGCAACGCCCTATAGTGAAGCCTAGTTTGCCCGGAATGTAGAAATAACCATGTCTTTCACACTGGTTGCAATTATTCCTGTTATACGATGGAAAAACTGTTGTATAACTTTTATATTATATTGTATGCTTCAGACGTTGACTTCTAAGGCCGTAGCTATTCGATGTGGTTGAGAAACGCCCTAGAGTGAAGCCTAGGTTGCTCGGAAAGTAGAAATGACCATTACCTCCACACTGTTTGCAATTATTCATTTTATACAATGGAAAAACTGTTTTATCTATATTGTGTTTTATGCTTCTGGCGTTGACTTCTAAGGCCGTAGCTATTCGATGTGGTGGAGAAACGCCCTAGAGTGAAGCCTAGATTTCCCGGAAAGTAGAAATGACCATACCTTTCACACTGGTTGCAATTATTCCTGTTATACGATGGAAAAGCTGTTGTATTTGTATTGTATTTTATGCTTCTGGCGTAGACTTCTTGGGCCCTAACTATTCGATCTGGTGGATCGACGCCCTAGTGTGCAGCCTAGGTTGCCCGTATCGTAGAAATGACCATAACTTTCACAATGGTTGCAATTATTCCTGTTAGACGATGGTAAAACTGTTGTATTTCTATTGTATTTTATGCTTCTGGAGTTGACTTGTTAGGCCCTAACTATTCGATCTGGTGGAGCAACGCCCTAGAGCGAAGCCTAGATTGCCCGGAACGTAGAAATGACCATAACTGTCAAACTGGTTGCAATTATTCGTTTTATACGATGGAAACGCTGTTGTACATATATCGTATTTTATGCTTCTGGCGTTGACTTCTTAGGCCCTAGCTATTCGATCTAGAGGACCAACGCCGTAGGGTGAAGCCTAGGTTGCCCTGAACGTAGAGATAACCATAACTTTCATACTGGTTGCAATTATTCGTTTTATACAATGGAAAAACTGTTGTATTTATATTGTATTTTATGCTTCAGGCGTTGACTTCTTAGGCCCTAACTATTCGCTCTGGTGGGACAACGCCCTAGAGTGATGCCTAGGTCGCCCGGATCGTAGGAATGACCATTACTTGCACACTGGATGCAATAATTCGTTTTATACGATGGAAAAACTGTTGTATTTATTTTGTATTTGGTGCCCCTGGCGTTGACTTCTTAGGCCCTAACTATTGGATGTGGTGGACCAACGCCCTAGAGTGAAGACTAGGTTGCCCGAACGTAGAAATGACCATTACTTCCACACTGTTTGCAATTATTCATATTATACAGTGGAAAAACTGTTGTATTTATATTGTATTTTATGCTTCTGGCATTGACTTCTAAGGCCCTAACTGTTCGATGTGGTGGAGCAACGCCCTAGAGTGAAGCCTAGGTTGCCCGGAACGTAGAAATGACCATAGCTTTCGCACTGGTTGCAATTATTTCTCTTATACAAGGGAAAAACTGTTGTATTTATATTGTATTTTATGCTTCTGGC
This sequence comes from Calliopsis andreniformis, assembly GCF_051401765.1. Lineage (NCBI taxonomy): Eukaryota > Metazoa > Arthropoda > Insecta > Hymenoptera > Andrenidae > Calliopsis > Calliopsis andreniformis. The sequence continues at coordinate 24,809,917 of NW_027480422.1, forward strand.
GTCGACTTCTAAGGCCGTAGCTATTCGATGTGGTGGAAAAACGCCCTAGAGTGAAGCCTAGGTTGCCCGGAACGTAGAAATGACCATAACTATCAGACTGGTTGCAATTATTCGTTTTATACGATGGTAAAACTGTTGTATTTATATTGTATTTTATGCTTCTGGCATTGACTTCTAAGGCCCTAACTATTCGATGTGGTGGAGCAACGCCCTAGAGTGAAGCCTAGGTTGCCCGGAACGTAGAACTAACCATAGCTTTCACACTGGTTGCAATTATTTCTGTTATACAAGGGAAAAACTGTTGTATTTATATTGTATTTTATGCTTCTGGCGTTGACTTCTTAGGCCCTAACAATTCGATCTGGTGGAACAACGCCCTAGAGTGTAGCCTAGATTGCCCGGAACGTAGAAATGACCATTACTTCCACACTGTTTGCAATTATTCATATTATACAGTGGAAAAACTGTTGTATTTATATTGTATTTTATGCTTCTGACATTGACTTCTAAGGCCCTAACTATTCGATGTGGTGGAGCAACGCCCTAGAGTGAAACCTCGGTTGCCCGGAACGTAGAAATGACCATAGCTTTAACACTGGTTGCAATTATTTCTGTTATACAAGGGAAAAACTGTTGTATTTATATTGTATTTTATGCTTCTGGCGTTGACTTCTTAGGCCCTAACTATTCGATGTAGTGGAGCAACGCCCTAGAGTGAAGCCTAGGTTGCCCGGAACGTAGAAATGACCATAGCTTTCACACTGGTTGCAATTATTCCTGTTATACAAGGGAAAAACTGTTGTATTTATATTGTATTTTATGCTTCTGGCGTTGACTTCTTAGGCCCTAACTATTCGATCTGGTGGAGCATGGCCCTAGAGTGAAGCCTAGGTTGCCCGGAATTTAGAAATGACCATCACTTTCACACTGGTTGCAATTATTCTTGTTATACGATGGAAGACTGTTGTATTTATTTTGTATTTCATGCCTCTGGCGTTGACTCCTATGGCCGTAGCTATTCGATGTGGTGGAGCAACGCCCTATAGTGAAGCCTAGTTTGCCCGGAATGTAGAAATAACCATGTCTTTCACACTGGTTGCAATTATTCCTGTTATACGATGGAAAAACTGTTGTATAACTTTTATATTATATTGTATGCTTCAGACGTTGACTTCTAAGGCCGTAGCTATTCGATGTGGTTGAGAAACGCCCTAGAGTGAAGCCTAGGTTGCTCGGAAAGTAGAAATGACCATTACCTCCACACTGTTTGCAATTATTCATTTTATACAATGGAAAAACTGTTTTATCTATATTGTGTTTTATGCTTCTGGCGTTGACTTCTAAGGCCGCAGCTATTCGATGTGGTGGAGAAACGCCCTAGAGTGAAGCCTAGATTGCCCGGAAAGTAGAAATGACCATACCTTTCACACTGGTTGCAATTATTCCTGTTATACGATGGAAAAGCTGTTGTATTTGTATTGTATTTTATGCTTCTGGCGTAGACTTCTTAGGCCCTAACTATTCGATCTGGTGGATCGACGCCCTAGTGTGCAGCCTAGGTTGCCCGTATCGTAGAAATGACCATAACTTTCACACTGGTTGCAATTATTCCTGTTAGACGATGGTAAAACTGTTGTATTTCTATTGTATTTTATGCTTCTGGAGTTGACTTGTTAGGCCCTAACTATTCGATCTGGTGGAGCAACGCCCTAGAGAGAAGCCTAGATTGCCCGGAACGCAGAAATGACCATAACTATCTGACTGGTTGCAATTATTCGTTTTATACGATGGAAAGGCTGTTGTACATATATCGTATTTTATGCTTCTGGCGTTGACTTCTTAGGCCCTAGCTATTCGATCTAGAGGACCAACGCCGTAGGGTGAAGCCTAGGTTGCCCTGAACGTAGAGATAACCATAACTTTCATACTGGTTGCAATTATTCGTTTTATACAATGGCAAAACTGTTGTATTTATATTGTATTTTATGCTTCAGGCGTTGACTTCTTAGGCCCTAACTATTCGCTCTGGTGGGACAACGCCCTAGAGTGATGCCTAGGTCGCCCGGATCGTAGGAATGACCATTACTTGCACACTGGATGCAATAATTCGTTTTATACGATGGAAAAACTGTTGTTTTTATTTTGTATTTGGTACCCCTGGCGTTGACTTCTTAGGCCCTAACTATTGGATCTGGTGGACCAACGCCCTAGAGTGAAGCCTAGGTTGCCCGGAACGTAGAAATGACCATTACTTCCACACTGTTTGCAATTATTCATATTATACCGTGGAAAAACTGTTGTATTTATATTGTATTTTATGCTTCTGGCATTGACTTCTAAGGCCCTAACTATTCGATGCGGTGGAGCAACGCCCTAGAGTGACGCCTAGGTTGCACGGAACGTAGAAATGACCATAGCTTTCACACTGGTTGCAATTATTTCTGTTATACAAGGGAAAAACTGTTGTATTTATATTGTATTTTATGCTTCTGGCGTTGACTTCTTAGGCCCTAACTATTCGATGTAGTGGAGCAACGCCCTAGAGTGAAACCTCGGTTGCCCGGAACGTAGAAATGACCATTACTTCCACACTGTTTGCAATTATTCATATTATACCGTGGAAAAACTGTTGTATTTATATTGTATTTTATGCTTCTGGCATTGACTTCTAAGGCCCTAACTATTCGATGTGGTGGAGCAACGTCCTAGAGTGAAACCTCGGTTGCCCGGAACGTAGAAATGACCATAGCTTTCACACTCGTTGCAATTATTTCTGTTATACAAGGGAAAAACTGTTGTATTTATATTGTATTTTATGCTTCTGGCGTTGACTTCTTAGGCGCTAACTATTCGATGTAGTGGAGCAACGCCCTAGAGTGAAGCCTAGGTTGCCCGGAACGTAGAAATGACCATAGCTTTCACACTGGTTGCAATTATTCCTGTTATACAAGGGAAAAACTGTTGTATTTATATTTTATTTTATGCTCCTGGCGTTGACTTCTTAGGCCCTAACTATTCGATCTGGTGGAGCATGGCCCTAGAGTGAAGCCTAGGTTGCCCGGAATTTAGAAATGACCATCACTTTCACACTGGTTGCAATTATTCTTGTTATACGATGGAAAACTGTTGTATTTATTTTGTATTTTATGCCTCTGGCGTTGACTCCTAAGGCCGTAGCTATTCGATGTGGTGGAGCAACGCCCTAGAGTGAAGCCTAGGTTGCCCGGAATGTAGAAATGGCCATGTCTTTCACACTGGTTGCAATTATTCCTGTTATACGATGGAAAAACTGTTGTATTTATATTGTATTTTATTGTTCTGGCGTTGACTTCTAAATCCCTAACTATTCGGTCTGGTGGAGCAACGACCTAGGGTGAAGCCTAGGTTGCCCGGAACGTAGAAATGACCATAACTTTCACACTGGTTGCAATTATTCGTTCTATACAATGGAAAAACTGTTCTATTTATTTTGTATTTTATGCTACGGGCGTTGACTTCTAAGGCCCTAACTATTCGATCTGGTGGAGCAACGCCCTAGAGTCAAGACCAGGTTGCCCGGAACGCAGAAATGACCATTACTTTCACACTGGTTGCAATTATTCATGCTATACGAAGGAAAACCTGTCGTATTTATACTGTATTTCAGGATTCTGGCGTTGACTTCTTAGGCCCTAGCTATTCGATCTGGTGGAACAACGCCCTAGAGTGAAGCCTAGGTTGCCCGGAACGTACAAATGACCATCCCTTTCACACTTGTAGCAATTACTCCAGTTATACGATGGAAAAACCTGTTATATATTTATCGTATTTTATGCTTCTGGCGTTGACTTCTTGGGCCCTAACTATTGGATCTGGTGGACCAACGCCCTAGAGTGAAGCCTAGTTGGCCCGGAACGTGGAAATGACCATCACTTTCACACTGGTTGCAATTATTCCCGGTAAACGATGGAAAAACTGTTGTATTTATATCGTATTTTATGCTTCGGGCATTGACTTCTATGGCCCTAACTATTCGATCTGGTGGAGCAACGCCCTAGAGTCAAGACTAGGTTGCCCGGAACGCAGAAATGACCGTTACTATCACAATGTTTGCAATTATTCATTGTATACGATGGAAAAACTGTTGTATTTATATAGTATTTTATGCTCCGGGCGTTGACTTCTACGGCCCTAGCTATTCGATTTGGTGGAACAACGCCCTAGAGTGAAGCATAGGTTGCCCCGTACGTTGAAATGACCATAACTTTCATACTGGTTGCAATTATTCGTTTTATACGATGGAAAAACTGTTGTATTTAAACTGTATATTATGCTTCTGGCGTTGTCTTCTAAGGCCCTAATTATTCGATGTGGTGGAGCAACGCCCTGGAACAAAACCTAGGTTGCAAGGACCGTAGAAATGACCATAACTTTCACACTGGTTGCAATTATTCATTTTATACAATGGAAAAGCTGTTCTATTAATTTTGTATTTTATGCTTCGGGCGTTGACTTCTAAGGCCCTCACTTGTGGATCTGGTGGACCAACGCCCTAGACTGAAGCGTAGGTTTCCAGGAACGTAGAAATGACCATCACTTTCACACTGTTTGCAATTATTCCTGTTATACGATGGAAGAACTGTTGCATTTATATTTTATTTTATGCATCGGGGATAGACTTCTAAGGCCCTAACTATTCGATCTGGTGGAGCACCGCCCTAGAGTCAAGCCTAGGTTGCCCGGAACGCTGAAATGACCATTACTTTCACACTGGTTGCAATTATTCATGCTATACGAAGGAAAACCTGTCGTATTTATACTGTATTTCAGGATTCTGGCGTTGACTTCTAAGCCCCTAACTATTCGATCTGGTGGAGCAACGCCCTAGAGTGAAGCCTAGATTGCGCGGAACGTAGAAATGACCATAACTTTCACACTGGTTGCAATTATTCGTTTTATACGATGGAAAAACTGTTGTGTTTATTTTGTATTTGGTGCTTCTGGCGTTGACTTCTTAGGCCCTAACTATTGGATCTGGTGGTCCAACGCCCTAGAGTGAAGCCTAGGTGGCCCGGAACGTGGATATGACCATCACTTTCACACTGGTTGCAATTATTCCCGTTATACGATGGAATAACTCTTGTATTTTTATTTTATTTTGTGCTTCTGGCGTTGACTTCTAAGGTCCTAGCTATTCAATCTGGTGGAGCAACGCTCTAGAGTGAAGCCTAGGTTGCCCGGAGTGCAGAAATGACCATAACTTTCACACTGGTGGCAATTATTCCTGTTATACGATGGACAAACTGTTGGATTTTTAATGTACTTTATGCTTCTGGCGTTGACTTCTAAGGCCCTAAGTATTCGATCTGGTGGAGCAATGCCTCAGTGTTAAGTCTAGGATGCCCGGAACGTAAAAATGGCCGTTACTTTCACACTGGTTGCAATTACTCATTTTATACGATGGAAAAACGCTTGTACATATATCGTATTTTATGCTTCTGGCATTAACTTCTTAGGCCCTAACTCTTCGATCTGGTGGAGCAACGCCCTAGTGTGAAGCCTAGATTTCCCGGAACGTAGAAATGACCATAACTATCAGACTGGTTGCAATTATTCGTTTTATACGATGGAAAGACTGTTGTATTTATATTGTATTTTATAGTTATGGCGTTGTCTTCTAGGGCCGAAGCTATTCGATGTGGTGGAGCAGCGCCCTCGAGTGAAGCCTAGATTGCCCGGAACGTAGAAATGACCATAGCTTTCACACTGGTTGCAATTATTCTTGTTATACGATGGAAAAACTGTTGTATTTATTTTGTATTTTATGCCTCTGGCGTTGACTCCTAAGGCAGCAGCTATTCGATGTGGTGGAGCAACGCCCTAGGATGAAGCCTAGGTTGCCCGGAACGTAGAAATGACCATGTCTTTCTCACTGGTTGCAATTATTCCTGTTATACGATGGAAAAACTGTTGTACTTATATTATATTTTATGCTTCAGGCGTTGACTTCTAAGGGCGTAGCTATTCGATGTGGTGGAGAAACGCCCTAGAGTGAAGCCTAGGTTGCCCGGAAAGTAGAAATGACCATTACCTCCACACTGTTTGCAATTATTCATTTTATGCAATGGAAAAACTGTTGTATTTATGTTGTTTTTTATAGTTATGGCGTTGACTTTTAAGGCCGTAGCCATTCGATGTGGTGGAGCAATGCCCTAGAGTGAAGCCTAGGTTGCCCGGAACGTAGAAATGACCATAGCTTTCACACTGGTTGCAATTATTCCTGTTATACAAGGGAAAAACTGTTGTATTTATAATGTATTTTATGCTCCTGGCGTCGACTTCTTAGGCCCTAACAATTCGATCTGGTGGAGCAACGCCCTAGAGTGAAGCCTAGATTGCCCGGAACGTAGAAATGACCATTACTTCCACACTGTTTGCAATTATTCATATTATACAGTGGAAAAACTGTTGTATTTATATTGTATTTTATGCTTCTGACATTGACTTCTAAGGCCCTAACTATTCGATGTGGTGGAGCAACGCCCTAGAGTGAAACGTCGGTTGCCCGGAACGTAGAAATGACCATAGCTTTCACACTCGTTTCAATTATTTCTGTTATACAAGGGAAAAACTGTTGTATTTATATTGTATTTTATGCTTCTGGCGTTGACTTCTTAGGCCCTAACTATTCGATGTAGTGGAGCAACGCCCTAGAGTGAAGCCTAGGTTGCCCGGAACGTAGAAATGACCATAGCTTTCACACTGGTTGCAATTATTCCTGTTATACAAGGGAAAAACTGTTGTATTTATATTGTATTTTATGCTCCTGGCGTTGACTTCTTAGGCCCTAACTATTCGATCTGGTGGAGCATGGCCCTAGAGTGAAGCCTAGGTTGCCCGGAATTTAGAAATGACCATCACTTTCACACTGGTTGCAATTATTCTTGTTATACGATGGAAAACTGTTGTATTTATTTCGTATTTTATTCCTCTGGCGTTGACTCCTAAGGCCGTAGCTATTCGATGTGGTGGAGCAACGCCATAGAGTGAAGCCTAGGTTGCCCGGAATGTAGAAATAACCATGTCTTTCACACTGGTTGCAATTATTCCTGTTATACGATGGAAAAACTGTTGTATAACATTTATATTATATTGTATGCTTCAGACGTTGACTTCTAAGGCCGTAGCTATTCGATGTGGTTGAGAAATGCCCTAGAGTGAAGCCTAGGTTGCTCGGAAAGTAGAAATGACCATTACCTCCACACTGTTTGCAATTATTCATTTTATACAATGGAAAAACTGTTTTATCTATATTGTGTTTTATGCTTCTGGCGTTGACTTCTAACGCCGCAGCTATTCGATGTGGTGGAGAAACGCCCTAGAGTGAAGCCTAGATTGCCCGGAAAGTAGAAATGACCATACCTTTCACACTGGTTGCAATTATTCCTGTTATACGATGGAAAAGCTGTTGTATTTGTATTGTATTTTATGCTTCTGGCGTAGACTTCTTAGGCCATAACTATTCGATCTGGTGGATCGACGCCCTAGTGTGCAGCCTAGGTTGCCCGTATCGTAGAAATGACCATATCTTTCACACTGGTTGCAATTATTCCTGTTAGACGATGATAAAACTGTTGTATTTCTATTGTATTTTATGCTTCTGGAGTTGACTTGTTAGGCCCTAACTATTCGATCTGGTGGAGCAACACCCTAGAGAGAAGCCTAGATTGCCCGGAACGTAGAAATGACCATAACTATCAGACTGGTTGCAATTATTCGTTTTATACGATGGAAAAACTGTTGTATTTATATTGTATTTTATGCTTCTGGCGTTGACTTCTTAGGCCCTAGCAATTCGATCTGGTGGAGCAACGCCTTAGAGTGATGCCTAGCTTGCCCGGAACGTAGAAATGACCATTACTTCCACACTGTTTGCAATTATTCATATTACACAGTGGAAAAGCTGTTGTATTTATATTGTATTTTATGCTTCTGGCATTGACTTCTAAGGCCCTAACTATTCGATGTGGTGGAGCAACATCCTAGAGTGAAACCTCGGTTGCCCGGAATGTAGAAATGGCCATGTCTTTCACACTGGTTGCAATTATTCCTGTTATACGATGGAAAAACTGTTGTATTATTTTTATATTATATTGTATGCTTCAGACGTTGACTTCTAAGGCCGTAGCTATTCGATGTGGTTGAGAAACGCACTAGAGTGAAGCCTAGGTTGCTCGGAAAGTAGAAATGACCATTACCTCCACACTGTTTGCAATTATTCGTTTTATACAGTGGAAAAACTGTTTTATCTATATTGTGTTTTATGCTTCTGGCGTTGACTTCTAAGGCCTCAGTTATTCGATGTGGTGGAGAAACGCCCTAGAGTGAAGCCTAGATTGCCCGGAAAGTAGAAATGACCATACCCTTCACACTGGATGCAATTATTCCTGTTATACGACGGAAAAGCTGTTGTATTTGTATTGTATTTTATGCTTCTGGCGTAGACTTCTTAGGCCCTAACTATTCGATGTGGTGGATCGACGCCCTAGTGTGCAGCCTAGGTTGCCCGTATCGTAGAAATGACCATATCTTTCACACTGGTTGCAAGTATTCCTGTTATACGATGGTAAAACTGTTGTATTTATATTGTATTTTATGCTTCAGGCGTTGACTTCTTAGGCCCTAACTATTCGCTCTGGTGGGACAACGCCCTAGAGTGATGACTAGGTCGCCCGGATCGTAGAAATGACCATTACTTGCACACTGGATGCAATTATTCGTTTTATACGATGGAAAAACTGTTGTATTTATTTTGTATTTGGTGCCCCTGGCGTTGACTTCTTAGGCCCTAACTATTGGATCTGGTGGACCAACGCCCTAGAGTGAAGACTAGGTTGCCCGGAACGTAGAAATGACCATTACTTCCACACTGTTTGCAATTATTCTTATTATACAGTGGAAAAACTGTTGTATTTATATTGTATTTTATGCTTCTGACATTGACTTCTAAGGCCCTAACTATTCGATGTGGTGGAGCAACGCCCTAGAGTGAAACCTCGGTTGCCCGGAACGTAGAAATAACCATTGCTTTAACACTGGTTGCAATTATTTCTGTTATACAAGGGAAAAACTGTTGTATTTATATTGTATTTTATGCTTCTGGCGTTGACTTCTTAGGCCCTAACTATTCGATGTAGTGGAGCAACGCCCTAGAGTGAAGCCTAGGTTGCCCGGAACGTAGAAATGACAATAGCTTTCACACTGGTTGCAATTATTCCTGTTATACAAGGGAAAAACTGTTGTATTTATATTGTATTTCATGCTTCTGGCGTTGACTTCTTAGGCCCTAACTATTCGATGTAGTGGAGCAACGCCCTAGAGTGAAGCCTAGGTTGCCAGGAACGTAGAAATGACCATAGCTTTCACACTGGTTGCAATTATTCCTGTTATACAAGGGAAAAACTGTTGTATTTATATTGTATTTTATGCTTCTGGCGTTGACTTCTTAGGCCCTAACTATTCGATGTGGTGGATCGACGCCCTAGTGTGCAGCCTAGGTTGCCCGTATCGTAGAAATGACCATATCTTTCACACTGGTTGCAAGTATTCCTGTTATACAAGGGAAAAACTGTTGTATTTATATTGTATTTTATGCTTCTGGCGTTGACTTCTTAGGCCCTAACTATTCGATGTGGTGGATCGACGCCCTAGTGTGCAGCCTAGGTTGCCCGTATCGTAGAAATGACCATATCTTTCACACTGGTTGCAAGTATTCCTGTTATACGATGGTAAAACTGTTGTATTTATATTGTATTTTATGCTTCAGGCGTTGACTTCTTAGGCCGTAACTATTCGCTCTGGTGGGACAACGCCCTAGAGTGATGACTAGGTCGCCCGGATCGTAGAAATGACCATTACTTGCACACTGGATGCAATTATTCGTTTTATACGATGGAAAAACTGTTGTATTTATTTTGTATTTGGTGCCCCTGGCGTTGACTTCTTAGGCCCTAACTATTGGATCTGGTGGACCAACGCCCTAGAGTGAAGACTAGGTTGCCCGGAACGTAGAAATGACCATTACTTCCACACTGTTTGCAATTATTCATATTATACAGTGGAAAAACTGTTGTATTTATATTGTATTTTATGCTTCTGGCATTGACTTCTAAGGCCCTAACTATTCGATGTGGTGGAGCAACGCCCTAGAGTGAAGCCTAGATTGCCCGGAACGTAGAAATGACCATTACTTCCACACTGTTTGCAATTATTCTTATTATACAGTGGAAAAACTGTTGTATTTATATTGTATTTTATGCTTCTGACATTGACTTCTAAGGCCCTAACTATTCGTTGTGGTGGAGCAACGCCCTAGAGTGAAACCTCGGTTGCCCGGAACGTAGAAATGACCGTAGCTTTAACACTGGTTGCAATTATTTCTGTTATACAAGGGAAAAACTGTTGTATTTATATTGTATTTTATGCTTCTGGCGTTGACTTCTTAGGCCCTAACTATTCGATGTAGTGGAGCAACGCCCTAGAGTGAAGCCTAGGTTGCCCGGAACGTAGAAATGACCATAGCTTTCACACTGGTTGCAATTATTCCTGTTATACAAGGGAAAAACTGTTGTATTTATATTGTATTTTATGCTTCTGGCGTTGACTTCTTAGGCCCTAACTATTCGATCTGGTGGTGCATGGCCCTAGAGTGAAGCCTAGGTGGCCCGGAATTTAGAAATGACCATCACTTTCACACTGGTTGCAATTATTCTTGTTATACGATGGAAGACTGTTGTATTTATTTTGTATTTCATGCCTCTGGCGTTGACTCCTATGGCCGTAGCTATTCGATGTGGTGGAGCAACGCCCTATAGTGAAGCCTAGTTTGCCCGGAATGTAGAAATAACCATGTCTTTCACACTGGTTGCAATTATTCCTGTTATACGATGGAAAAGCTGTTGTATTTGTATTGCATTTTATGCTTCTGGCGTAGACTTCTTAGGCCCTAACTATTCGATCTGGTGGATCGACGCCCTAGTGTGCAGCCTAGGTTGCCCGTATCGTAGAAATGACCATAACTTTCACACTGGTTGCAATTATTCCTGTTAGACGATGGTAAAACTGTTGTATTTCTATTGTATTTTATGCTTCTGGAGTTGACTTGTTAGGCCCTAACTATTCGATCTGGTGGAGCAACGCCCTAGAGAGAAGCCTAGATTGCCCGGAACGCAGAAATGACCATAACTATCTGACTGGTTGCAATTATTCGTTTTATACGATGGAAAGGCTGTTGTACATATATCGTATTTTATGCTTCTGGCGTTGACTTCTTAGGCCCTAGCTATTCGATCTAGAGGACCAACGCCGTAGGGTGAAGCCTAGGTTGCCCTGAACGTAGAGATAACCATAACTTGCACACTGGATGCAATAATTCGTTTTATACGATGGAAAAACTGTTGTTTTTATTTTGTATTTGGTACCCCTGGCGTTGACTTCTTAGGCCCTAACTATTGGATCTGGTGGACCAACGCCCTAGAGTGAAGCCTAGGTTGCCCGGAACGTAGAAATGACCATTACTTCCACACTGTTTGCAATTATTCATATTATACCGTGGAAAAACTGTTGTATTTATATTGTATTTTATGCTTCTGGCATTGACTTCTAAGGCCCTAACTATTCGATGCGGTGGAGCAACGCCCTAGAGTGACGCCTAGGTTGCACGGAACGTAGAAATGACCATAGCTTTCACACTGGTTGCAATTATTTCTGTTATACAAGGGAAAAACTGTTGTATTTATATTGTATTTTATGCTTCTGGCGTTGACTTCTTAGGCCCTAACTATTCGATGTAGTGGAGCAACGCCCTAGAGTGAAACCTCGGTTGCCCGGAACGTAGAAATGACCATTACTTCCACACTGTTTGCAATTATTCATATTATACCGTGGAAAAACTGTTGTATTTATATTGTATTTTATGCTTCTGGCATTGACTTCTAAGGCCCTAACTATTCGATGTGGTGGAGCAACGTCCTAGAGTGAAACCTCGGTTGCCCGGAACGTAGAAATGACCATAGCTTTCACACTCGTTGCAATTATTTCTGTTATACAAGGGAAAAACTGTTGTATTTATATTGTATTTTATGCTTCTGGCATTGACTTCTAAGGCCCTAACTATTCGATGTGGTGGAGCAACGCCCTAGAGTGAAGCCTAGATTGCCCGGAACGTAGAAATGACCATTACTTCCACACTGTTTGCAATTATTCTTATTATACAGTGGAAAAACTGTTGTATTTATATTGTATTTTATGCTTCTGACATTGACTTCTAAGGCCCTAACTATTCGTTGTGGTGGAGCAACGCCCTAGAGTGAAACCTCGGTTGCCCGGAACGTAGAAATGACCGTAGCTTTAACACTGGTTGCAATTATTTCTGTTATACAAGGGAAAAACTGTTGTATTTATATTGTATTTTATGCTTCTGGCGTTGACTTCTTAGGCCCTAACTATTCGATGTAGTGGAGCAACGCCCTAGAGTGAAGCCTAGGTTGCCCGGAACGTAGAAATGACCATAGCTTTCACACTGGTTGCAATTATTCCTGTTATACAAGGGAAAAACTGTTGTATTTATATTGTATTTCATGCCTCTGGCGTTGACTCCTATGGCCGTAGCTTTTCGATGTGGTGGAGCAACGCCCTATAGTGAAGCCTAGTTTGCCCGGAATGTAGAAATAACCATGTCTTTCACACTGGTTGCAATTATTCCTGTTATACGATGGAAAAACTGTTGTATAACTTTTATATTATATTGTATGCTTCAGACGTTGACTTCTAAGGCCGTAGCTATTCGATGTGGTTGAGAAACGCCCTAGAGTGAAGCCTAGGTTGCTCGGAAAGTAGAAATGACCATTACCTCCACACTGTTTGCAATTATTCATTTTATACAATGGAAAAACTGTTTTATCTATATTGTGTTTTATGCTTCTGGCGTTGACTTCTAAGGCCGCAGCTATTCGATGTGGTGGAGAAACGCCCTAGAGTGAAGCCTAGATTGCCCGGAAAGTAGAAATGACCATAACTTTCACACTGGTTGCAATTATTCCTGTTAGACGATGGTAAAACTGTTGTATTTCTATTGTATTTTATGCTTCTGGAGTTGACTTGTTAGGCCCTAACTATTCGGTCTGGTGGAGCAACGCCCTAGAGAGAAGCCTAGATTGCCCGGAACGCAGAAATGACCATAACTATCTGACTGGTTGCAATTATTCGTTTTATACGATGGAAAGGCTGTTGTACATATATCGTATTTTATGCTTCTGGCGTTGACTTCTTAGGCCCTAGCTATTCGATCTAGAGGACCAACGCCGTAGGGTGAAGCCTAGGTTGCCCTGAACGTAGAGATAACCATAACTTTCATACTGGTTGCAATTATTCGTTTTATACAATGGCAAAACTGTTGTATTTATATTGTATTTTATGCTTCAGGCGTTGACTTCTTAGGCCCTAACTATTCGCTCTGGTGGGACAACGCCCTAGAGTGATGCCTAGGTCGCCCGGATCGTAGGAATGACCATTACTTGCACACTGGATGCAATAATTCGTTTTATACGATGGAAAAACTGTTGTTTTTATTTTGTATTTGGTACCCCTGGCGTTGACTTCTTAGGCCCTAACTATTGGATCTGGTGGACCAACGCCCTAGAGTGAAGCCTAGGTTGCCCGGAACGTAGAAATGACCATTACTTCCACACTGTTTGCAATTATTCATATTATACCGTGGAAAAACTGTTGTATTTATATTGTATTTTATGCTTCTGGCATTGACTTCTAAGGCCCTAACTATTCGATGCGGTGGAGCAACGTCCTAGAGTGACGCCTAGGTTGCACGGAACGTAGAAATGACCATAGCTTTCACACTGGTTGCAATTATTTCTGTTATACAAGGGAAAAACTGTTGTATTTATATTGTATTTTATGCTTCTGGCGTTGACTTCTTAGGCCCTAACTATTCGATGTAGTGGAGCAACGCCCTAGAGTGAAACCTCGGTTGCCCGGAACGTAGAAATGACCATTACTTCCACACTGTTTGCAATTATTCATATTATACCGTGGAAAAACTGTTGTATTTATATTGTATTTTATGCTTCTGGCATTGACTTCTAAGGCCCTAACTATTCGATGTGGTGGAGCAACGTCCTAGAGTGAAACCTCGGTTGCCCGGAACGTAGAAATGACCATAGCTTTCACACTCGTTGCAATTATTTCTGTTATACAAGGGAAAAACTGTTGTATTTATATTGTATTTTATGCTTCTGGCGTTGACTTCTTAGGCGCTAACTATTCGATGTAGTGGAGCAACGCCCTAGAGTGAAGCCTAGGTTGCCCGGAACGTAGAAATGACCATAGCTTTCACACTGGTTGCAATTATTCCTGTTATACAAGGGAAAAACTGTTGTATTTATATTGTATTTTATGCTCCTGGCGTTGACTTCTTAGGCCCTAACTATTCGATCTGGTGGAGCATGGCCCTAGAGTGAAGCCTAGGTTGCCCGGAATTTAGAAATGACCATCACTTTCACACTGGTTGCAATTATTCTTGTTATACGATGGAAAACTGTTGTATTTATTTTGTATTTTATGCCTCTGGCGTTGACTCCTAAGGCCGTAGCTATTCGATGTGGTGGAGCAACGCCCTAGAGTGAAGCCTAGGTTGCCCGGAATGTAGAAATGGCCATGTCTTTCACACTGGTTGCAATTATTCCCGGTAAACGATGGAAAAACTGTTGTATTTATATCGTATTTTATGCTTCGGGCATTGACTTCTATGGCCCTAACTATTCGATCTGGTGGAGCAACGCCCTAGAGTCAAGACTAGGTTGCCCGGAACGCAGAAATGACCGTTACTATCACAATGTTTGCAATTATTCATTGTATACGATGGAAAAACTGTTGTATTTATATAGTATTTTATGCTCCGGGTGTTGACTTCTAAGGCCCTAGCTATTCGATTTGGTGGAACAACGCCCTAGAGTGAAGCATAGGTTGCCCCGTACGTTGAAATGACCATAACTTTCATACTGGTTGCAATTATTCGTTTTATACGATGGAAAAACTGTTGTATTTAAACTGTATATTATGCTTCTGGCGTTGTCTTCTAAGGCCCTAATTATTCGATGTGGTGGAGCAACGCCCTGGAACAAAACCTAGGTTGCACGGACCGTAGAAATGACCATAACTTTCACACTGGTTGCAATTATTCATTTTATACAATGGAAAAGCTGTTCTATTAATTTTGTATTTTATGCTTCGGGCGTTGACTTCTAAGGCCCTCACTTGTGGATCTGGTGGACCAACGCCCTAGACTGAAGCGTAGGTTTCCAGGAACGTAGAAATGACCATCACTTTCACACTGTTTGCAATTATTCCTGTTATACGATGGAAGAACTGTTGCATTTATATTTTATTTTATGCATCGGGGATAGACTTCTAAGGCCCTAACTATTCGATCTGGTGGAGCACCGCCCTAGAGTCAAGCCTAGGTTGCCCGGAACGCTGAAATGACCATTACTTTCACACTGGTTGCAATTATTCATGCTATACGAAGGAAAACCTGTCGTATTTATACTGTATTTCAGGATTCTGGCGTTGACTTCTAAGCCCCTAACTATTCGATCTGGTGGAGCAACGCCCTAGAGTGAAGCCTAGATTGCGCGGAACGTAGAAATGACCATAACTTTCACACTGGTTGCAATTATTCGTTTTATACGATGGAAAAACTGTTGTGTTTATTTTGTATTTGGTGCTTCTGGCGTTGACTTCTTAGGCCCTAACTCTTGGATCTGGTGGTCCAACGCCCTAGAGTGAAGCCTAGGTGGCCCGGAACGTGGATATGACCATCACTTTCACACTGGTTGCAATTATTCCCGTTATACGATGGAATAACTCTTGTATTTTTATTTTATTTTGTGCTTCTGGCGTTGACTTCTAAGGTCCTAGCTATTCAATCTGGTGGAGCAACGCTCTAGAGTGAAGCCTAGGTTGCCCGGAGTGCAGAAATGACCATAACTTTCACACTGGTGGCAATTATTCCTGTTATACGATGGACAAACTGTTGGATTTTTAATGTACTTTATGCTTCTGGCGTTGACTTCTAAGGCCCTAAGTATTCGATCTGGTGGAGCAATGCCTCAGTGTTAAGTCTAGGATGCCCGGAACGTAAAAATGGCCGTTACTTTCACACTGGTTGCAATTACTCATTTTCTACGATGGAAAAACGCTTGTACATATATCGTATTTTATGCTTCTGGCATTGACTTCTTAGGCCCTAACTCTTCGATCTGGTGGAGCAACGCCCTAGTGTGAAGCCTAGGTTTCCCGGAACGTAGAAATGACCATAACTATCAGACTGGTTGCAATTATTCGTTTTATACGATGGAAAGACTGTTGTATTTATATTGTATTTTATAGTTATGGCGTTGTCTTCTAGGGCCGAAGCTATTCGATGTGGTGGAGCAGCGCCCTCGAGTGAAGCCTAGATTGCCCGGAACGTAGAAATGACCATAGCTTTCACACTGGTTGCAATTATTCTTGTTATACGATGGAAAAACTGTTGTATTTATTTTGTATTTTATCCCTCTGGCGTTGACTCCTAAGGCAGCAGCTATTCGATGTGGTGGAGCAACGCCCTAGGATGAAGCCTAGGTTGCCCGGAACGTAGAAATGACCATGTCTTTCACACTGGTTGCAATTATTCCTGTTATACGATGGAAAAACTGTTGTACTTATATTATATTTTATGCTTCAGGCGTTGACTTCTAAGGGCGTAGCTATTCGATGTGGTGGACAAACGCCCTAGAGTGAAGCCTAGGTTGCCCGGAAAGTAGAAATGACCATTACCTCCACACTGTTTGCAATTATTCATTTTATGCAATGGAAAAACTGTTGTATTTATGTTGTTTTTTATAGTTATGACGTTGACTTTTAAGGCCGTAGCCATTCGATGTGGTGGAGCAATGCCCTAGAGTGAAGCCTAGGTTGCCCGGAACGTAGAAATGACCATAGCTTTCACACTGGTTGCAATTATTCCTGTTATACAAGGGAAAAACTGTTGTATTTATAATGTATTTTATGCTCCTGGCGTCGACTTCTTAGGCCCTAACAATTCGATCTGGTGGAGCAACGCCCTAGAGTGAAGCCTAGATTGCCCGGAACGTAGAAATGACCATTACTTCCACACTGTTTGCAATTATTCATATTATACAGTGGAAAAACTGTTGTATTTATATTGTATTTTATGCTTCTGACATTGACTTCTAAGGCCCTAACTATTCGATGTGGTGGAGCAACGCCCTAGAGTGAAACGTCGGTTGCCCGGAACGTAGAAATGACCATAGCTTTCACACTCGTTTCAATTATTTCTGTTATACAAGGGAAAAACTGTTGTATTTATATTGTATTTTATGCTTCTGGCGTTGACTTCTTAGGCCCTAACTATTCGATGTAGTGGAGCAACGCCCTAGAGTGAAGCCTAGGTTGCCCGGAACGTAGAAATGACCATAGCTTTCACACTGGTTGCAATTATTCCTGTTATACAAGGGAAAAACTGTTGTATTTATATTGTATTTTATGCTCCTGGCGTTGACTTCTTAGGCCCTAACTATTCGATGTAGTGGAGCAACGCCCTAGAGTGAAACCTCGGTTGCCCGGAACGTAGAAATGACCATTACTTCCACACTGTTTGCAATTATTCATATTATACCGTGGAAAAACTGTTGTATTTATATTGTATTTTATGCTTCTGGCATTGACTTCTAAGGCCCTAACTATTCGATGTGGTGGAGCAACGTCCTAGAGTGAAACCTCGGTTGCCCGGAACGTAGAAATGACCATAGCTTTCACACTCGTTGCAATTATTTCTGTTATACAAGGGAAAAACTGTTGTATTTATATTGTATTTTATGCTTCTGGCGTTGACTTCTTAGGCGCTAACTATTCGATGTAGTGGAGCAACGCCCTAGAGTGAAGCCTAGGTTGCCCGGAACGTAGAAATGACCATAGCTTTCACACTGGTTGCAATTATTCCTGTTATACAAGGGAAAAACTGTTGTATTTATATTGTATTTTATGCTTCTGGCGCTGACTTCTTAGGCCCTAACTATACGATCTGGTGGAGCAACGCCCTAGAGTGAAACCTAGGTTGCCCGGAATGTAGAAATGACCATCACTTTCACAATGGTTGCAATTATTCTTGTTATACGATGGAAAAACTGTTGTATTTATTTTGTATTTTATGCCCCTGGCGTTGACTCCTAAGGCCGTAGCTATTCGATGTGTTGGAGCAACGCCCTAGAGTGAAGCCTAGATTGCCCGGAACGTAGAAATGACCATGTCTTTCACACTGGTTGCAATTATTCCTGTTATACGATGGAAAAACTGTTGTATTTATATTATATTTTATGCTTCAGACGTTGACTTCTAAGGCAGTAGCTATTCGATGTGGTGGAGAAACGCCCTATAGTGAAGCCTAGGTTGCCCGGAAAGTAGAACTGACCATTACTTCCACACTGTTTGCAATTATTCATATTATACAGTGGAAAAACTGTTGTATTTATATTGTATTTTATGCTTCTGGCATTGACTTCTAAGGCCCTAACTATTCGATGTGGTGCAGCAACGCCCTGGCGTGAAGCCTAGGTTGCCTGGATCGTAGAAATGACCATATCTTTCACGCTGGTTGCAATTATTCCTGTTATACAATGGAAAAACTGTTGCATTTTTATTGTATTTTATGCTTCTGGCGTTGTATACAAAGTCTCGATCTATTTGATCTCGTGGAGCAACGCCCTGGAGTTAAGCCTAGGTTGCCCGGAATTTAGAAATGACCATCACTTTCACACTGGTTGCAATTATTCTTGTTATACGATGGAAAACTGTTGTATTTATTTCGTATTTTATTCCTCTGGCGTTAACTCCTAAGGCCCTAGCTATTCGATGTGGTGGAGCAACGCCATAGAGTGAAGCCTAGGTTGCCCGGAATGTAGAAATAACCATGTCTTTCACACTGTTTGCAATTATTCGTTTTATACGATGGAAAAACTGTTGTATTTATATTGTATTTTATGCTTCTGGCATTGACTTCTAAGGCCCTAACTATTCGATGTGGTGGAGCAACGTCCTAGAGTGAAACCTCGGTTGCCCGGAACGTAGAAATGACCATAGCTTTCACACTCGTTGCAATTATTTCTGTTATACAAGGGAAAAACTGTTGTATTTATATTGTATTTTATGCTTCTGGGGTTGACTTCTTAGGCGCTAACTATTCGATGTAGTGGAGCAACGCCCTAGAGTGAAGCCTAGGTTGCCCGGAACGTAGAAATGACCATAGCTTTCACACTGGTTGCAATTATTCCTGTTATACAAGGGAAAAACTGTTGTATTTATATTGTATTTTATGCTCCTGGCGTTGACTTCTTAGGCCCTAACTATTCGATCTGGTGGAGCATGGCCCTAGAGTGAAGCCTAGGTTGCCCGGAATTTAGAAATGACCATCACTTTCACACTGGTTGCAATTATTCTTGTTATACGATGGAAAACTGTTGTTTTTATTTTGCATTTTATGCCTCTGGCGTTGACTCCTAAGGCCGTAGCTATTCGATGTGGTGGAGCAACGCCCTAGAGTGAAGCCTAGGTTGCCCGGAACGTAGAAATGACCATTACTTCCACACTGTTTGCAATTATTCATATTATACAGTGGAAAAACTGTTGTATTTATATGGCATTTTATGCTTCTGGCATTGACTTCTAATGCCCTAACTATTCGATGTGGTGGAGCAACGCCCTAGAGTGAAGCCTACGTTTCCCGGAACGTATAAATGACCATAGCTTTCACACTGGTTGCAATTATTCCTGTTATACAAGGGAAAAACTGTTGTATTTATATTGTATTTTATGCTTCTGGCGCTGACTTCTTAGGCCCTAACTATACGATCTGGTGGAGCAACGCCCTAGAGTGAAACCTAGGTTGCCCGGAATGTAGAAATGACCATCACTTTCACAATGGTTGCAATTATTCTTGTTATACGATGGAAGACTGTTGTATTTATTTTGTATTTCATGCCTCTGGCGTTGACTCCTATGGCCGTAGCTATTCGATGTGGTGGAGCAACGCCCTATAGTGAAGCCTAGTTTGCCCGGAATGTAGAAATAACCATGTCTTTCACACTGGTTGCAATTATTCCTGTTATACGATGGAAAAACTGTTGTATAACATTTATATTATATTGTATGCTTCAGACGTTGACTTCTAAGGCCGTAGCTATTCGATGTGGTTGAGAAACGCCCTAGAGTGAAGCCCAGGTTGCTCGGAAAGTAGAAATGACCATTACCTCCACACTGTTTGCAATTATTCATTTTATACAATGGAAAAACTGTTTTATCTATATTGTGTTTTATGCTTCTGGCGTTGACTTCTAAGGCCGCAGCTATTCGATGTGGTGGAGAAACGCCCTAGAGTGAAGCCTAGATTGCCCGGAAAGTAGAAATGACCATACCTTTCACACTGGTTGCAATTATTCCTGTTATACGATGGAAAAGCTGTTGTATTTGTATTGTATTTTATGCTTCTGGCGTAGACTTCTTAGGCCCTAACTATTCGATCTGGTGGATCGACGCCCTAGTGTGCAGCCTAGGTTGCCCGTATCGTAGAAATGACCATAACTTTCACACTGGTTGCAATTATTCCTGTTAGACGATGGTAAAACTGTTGTATTTCTATTGTATTTTATGCTTCTGGAGTTGACTTGTTAGGCCCTAACTATTCGATCTGGTGGAGCAACGCCCTAGAGAGAAGCCTAGATTGCCCGGAACGTAGAAATGACCATAACTATCTGACTGGTTGCAATTATTCGTTTTATACGATGGAAAGGCTGTTGTACATATATCGTATTTTATGCTTCTGGCGTTGACTTCTTAGGCCCTTGCTATTCGATCTAGAGGACCAACGCCGTAGGGTGAAGCCTAGGTTGCCCTGAACGTAGAGATAACCATAACTTTCATACTGGTTGCAATTATTCGTTTTATACAATGGCAAAACTGTTGTATTTATATTGTATTTTATGCTTCAGGCGTTGACTTCTTAGGCCCTAACTATTCGCTCTGGTGGGACAACGCCCTAGAGTGATGCCTAGGTCGCCCGGATCGTAGGAATGACCATTACTTGCACACTGGATGCAATAATTCGTTTTATACGATGGAAAAACTGTTGTTTTTATTTTGTATTTGGCACCCCTGGCGTTGACTTCTTAGGCCCTAACTATTGGATCTGGTGGACCAACGCCCTAGAGTGAAGCCTAGGTTGCCCGGAACGTAGAAATGACCATTACTTCCACACTGTTTGCAATTATTCATATTATACCGTGGAAAAACTGTTGTATTTATATTGTATTTTATGCTTCTGGCATTGACTTCTAAGGCCCTAACTATTCGATGCGGTGGAGCAACGCCCTAGAGTGACGCCTAGGTTGCACGGAACGTAGAAATGACCATCACTTTCACACTGGTTGCAATTATTCTTGTTATACGATGGAAAACTGTTGTATTTATTTTGTATTTTATGCCTCTGGCGTTGACTCCTAAACCCGTAGCTATTCGATGTGGTGGAGCAACGCCCTAGAGTGAAGCCTAGGTTGCCCGGAATGTAGAAATGGCCATGTCTTTCACACTGGTTGCAATTATTCCTGTTATACGATGGAAAAACTGTTGTATTATTTTTATATTATATTGTATGCTTCAGTCGTTGACTTCTAAGGCCGTAGCTATTCGATGTGGTTGAGAAACGCCCTAGAGTGAAACCTAGGTTGCTCGGAAAGTAGAAATGACCATTACCTCCACACTGTTTGCAATTATTCGTTTTATACAGTGGAAAAACTGTTTTATCTATATTGTGTTTTATGCTTCTGGCGTTGACTTCTAAGGCCGCAGTTATTCGGTGTGGTGGAGAAACGCCCTAGAGTGAAGCCTAGATTGCCCGGAAAGTAGAAATGACCATACCCTTCACACTGGTTGCAATTATTCCTGTTATACGATGGAAAAGCTGTTGTATTTGTATTGTATTTTATGCTTCTGAAGTTGACTTGTTAGGCCCTAACTATTCGATCTGGTGGAGCAACGCCCTAGAGAGAAGCCTGGATTGCCCGGAACGTAGAAATGACCATAACTATCAGACTAGTTGCAATTATTCGTTTTATACGATGGAAAGGCTGTTGTACATATATCGTATTTTATGCTTCTGGCGTTGACTTCTTAGGCCCTAACTATACGATCTAGAGGAGCAACGCTCTAGGGTGAAGCCTAGATTGCCCTGAACGTAGAAATAACCATAACTTTCATACTGGTTGCAATTATTCGTTTTATACAATGGAAAAACTGTTGTATTTATATTGTATTTTATGCTTCAGGCGTTGACTTCTTAGGCCCTAACTATTCGCTCTGTTGGGACAACGCCCTAGAGTGATGACTAGGTCGCCCGGATCGTAGAAATGACCATAGCTTTCGCACTGGTTGCAATTATTTCTGTTATACAAGGGAAAAACTGTTGTATTTATATTGTATTTTATGATTCTGGCGTCGACTTCTAAGGCCGTAGCTATTCGATGTGGTGGAAAAACGCCCTAGAGTGAAGCCTAGGTTGCCCGGAAAGTAGAAATGACCATTACCTCCACACTGTTTGTAATTATTCATTTTATACGATGGATAGACTGTTGTATTTATATTGTATTTTATAGTTATGGCGTTGTCTTCTAGGGACGTAGCTATTCGATGTGGTGGAGCAACGCCCTAGAGTGAAGCCTAGGTTGCCCGTATCGTAGAAATGACCATATCTTTCACACTGATTGCAAGTATTCCTGTTATACGATGGTAAAACTGTTGTATTTATATTGTATTTTATGCTTCAGGCGTTGACTTCTTAGGCCCTAACTATTCGCTCTGGTGGGACAACGCCCTAGAGTGATGACTAGGTCGCCCGGATCGTAGAAATGACCATTACTTGCACACTGGATGCAATTATTCGTTTTATACGATGGAAAAACTGTTGTATTTATTTTGTATTTGGTGCCCCTGGCGTTGACTTCTTAGGCCCTAACTATTGGATCTGGTGGACCAACGCCCTAGAGTGAAGACTAGGTTGCCCGGAACGTAGAAATGACCATTACTTCCACACTGTTTGCAATTATTCTTATTATACAGTGGAAAAACTGTTGTATTTATATTGTATTTTATGCTTCTGACATTGACTTCTAAGGCCCTAACTATTCGATGTGGTGGAGCAACGCCCTAGAGTGAAACCTCGGTTGCCCGGAACGTAGAAATGACCATTGCTTTAACACTGGTTGCAATTATTTCTGTTATACAAGGGAAAAACTGTTGTATTTATATTGTATTTTATGCTTCTGGCGTTGACTTCTTAGGCCCTAACTATTCGATGTAGTGGAGCAACGCCCTAGAGTGAAACCTCGGTTGCCCGGAACGTAGAAATGACCATAGCTTTCACACTGGTTGCAATTATTCCTGTTATACAAGGGAAAAACTGTTGTATTTATATTGTATTTTATGCTTCTGGCGCTGACTTCTTAGGCCCTAACTATACGATCTGGTGGAGCAACGCCCTAGAGTGAAACCTAGGTTGCCCGGAATGTAGAAATGACCATCACTTTCACAATGGTTGCAATTATTCTTGTTATACGATGGAAAAACTGTTGTATTTATTTTGTATTTTATGCCCCTGGCGTTGACTCCTAAGGCCGTAGCTATTCGATGTGTTGGAGCAACGCCCTAGAGTGAAGCCTAGATTGCCCGGAACGTAGAAATGACCATGTCTTTCACACTGGTTGCAATTATTCCTGTTATACGATGGAAAAACTGTTGTATTTATATTATATTTTATGCTTCAGACGTTGACTTCTAAGGCAGTAGCTATTCGATGTGGTGGAGAAACGCCCTATAGTGAAGCCTAGGTTGCCCGGAAAGTAGAACTGACCATTACTTCCACACTGTTTGCAATTATTCATATTATACAGTGGAAAAACTGTTGTATTTATATTGTATTTTATGCTTCTGGCATTGACTTCTAAGGCCCTAACTATTCGATGTGGTGCAGCAACGCCCTGGCGTGAAGCCTAGGTTGCCTGGATCGTAGAAATGACCATATCTTTCACGCTGGTTGCAATTATTCCTGTTATACAATGGAAAAACTGTTGCATTTTTATTGTATTTTATGCTTCTGGCGTTGTATACAAAGTCTCGATCTATTTGATCTCGTGGAGCAACGCCCTGGAGTTAAGCCTAGGTTGCCCGGAATTTAGAAATGACCATCACTTTCACACTGGTTGCAATTATTCTTGTTATACGATGGAAAACTGTTGTATTTATTTCGTATTTTATTCCTCTGGCGTTAACTCCTAAGGCCCTAGCTATTCGATGTGGTGGAGCAACGCCATAGAGTGAAGCCTAGGTTGCCCGGAATGTAGAAATAACCATGTCTTTCACACTGTTTGCAATTATTCGTTTTATACGATGGAAAAACTGTTGTATTTATATTGTATTTTATGCTTCTGGCATTGACTTCTAAGGCCCTAACTATTCGATGTGGTGGAGCAACGTCCTAGAGTGAAACCTCGGTTGCCCGGAACGTAGAAATGACCATAGCTTTCACACTCGTTGCAATTATTTCTGTTATACAAGGGAAAAACTGTTGTATTTATATTGTATTTTATGCTTCTGGGGTTGACTTCTTAGGCGCTAACTATTCGATGTAGTGGAGCAACGCCCTAGAGTGAAGCCTAGGTTGCCCGGAACGTAGAAATGACCATAGCTTTCACACTGGTTGCAATTATTCCTGTTATACAAGGGAAAAACTGTTGTATTTATATTGTATTTTATGCTCCTGGCGTTGACTTCTTAGGCCCTAACTATTCGATCTGGTGGAGCATGGCCCTAGAGTGAAGCCTAGGTTGCCCGGAATTTAGAAATGACCATCACTTTCACACTGGTTGCAATTATTCTTGTTATACGATGGAAAACTGTTGTTTTTATTTTGCATTTTATGCCTCTGGCGTTGACTCCTAAGGCCGTAGCTATTCGATGTGGTGGAGCAACGCCCTAGAGTGAAGCCTAGGTTGCCCGGAACGTAGAAATGACCATTACTTCCACACTGTTTGCAATTATTCATATTATACAGTGGAAAAACTGTTGTATTTATATGGCATTTTATGCTTCTGGCATTGACTTCTAATGCCCTAACTATTCGATGTGGTGGAGCAACGCCCTAGAGTGAAGCCTACGTTTCCCGGAACGTATAAATGACCATAGCTTTCACACTGGTTGCAATTATTCCTGTTATACAAGGGAAAAACTGTTGTATTTATATTGTATTTTATGCTTCTGGCGCTGACTTCTTAGGCCCTAACTATACGATCTGGTGGAGCAACGCCCTAGAGTGAAACCTAGGTTGCCCGGAATGTAGAAATGACCATCACTTTCACAATGGTTGCAATTATTCTTGTTATACGATGGAAGACTGTTGTATTTATTTTGTATTTCATGCCTCTGGCGTTGACTCCTATGGCCGTAGCTATTCGATGTGGTGGAGCAACGCCCTATAGTGAAGCCTAGTTTGCCCGGAATGTAGAAATAACCATGTCTTTCACACTGGTTGCAATTATTCCTGTTATACGATGGAAAAACTGTTGTATAACATTTATATTATATTGTATGCTTCAGACGTTGACTTCTAAGGCCGTAGCTATTCGATGTGGTTGAGAAACGCCCTAGAGTGAAGCCCAGGTTGCTCGGAAAGTAGAAATGACCATTACCTCCACACTGTTTGCAATTATTCATTTTATACAATGGAAAAACTGTTTTATCTATATTGTGTTTTATGCTTCTGGCGTTGACTTCTAAGGCCGCAGCTATTCGATGTGGTGGAGAAACGCCCTAGAGTGAAGCCTAGATTGCCCGGAAAGTAGAAATGACCATACCTTTCACACTGGTTGCAATTATTCCTGTTATACGATGGAAAAGCTGTTGTATTTGTATTGTATTTTATGCTTCTGGCGTAGACTTCTTAGGCCCTAACTATTCGATCTGGTGGATCGACGCCCTAGTGTGCAGCCTAGGTTGCCCGTATCGTAGAAATGACCATAACTTTCACACTGGTTGCAATTATTCCTGTTAGACGATGGTAAAACTGTTGTATTTCTATTGTATTTTATGCTTCTGGAGTTGACTTGTTAGGCCCTAACTATTCGATCTGGTGGAGCAACGCCCTAGAGAGAAGCCTAGATTGCCCGGAACGTAGAAATGACCATAACTATCTGACTGGTTGCAATTATTCGTTTTATACGATGGAAAGGCTGTTGTACATATATCGTATTTTATGCTTCTGGCGTTGACTTCTTAGGCCCTTGCTATTCGATCTAGAGGACCAACGCCGTAGGGTGAAGCCTAGGTTGCCCTGAACGTAGAGATAACCATAACTTTCATACTGGTTGCAATTATTCGTTTTATACAATGGCAAAACTGTTGTATTTATATTGTATTTTATGCTTCAGGCGTTGACTTCTTAGGCCCTAACTATTCGCTCTGGTGGGACAACGCCCTAGAGTGATGCCTAGGTCGCCCGGATCGTAGGAATGACCATTACTTGCACACTGGATGCAATAATTCGTTTTATACGATGGAAAAACTGTTGTTTTTATTTTGTATTTGGCACCCCTGGCGTTGACTTCTTAGGCCCTAACTATTGGATCTGGTGGACCAACGCCCTAGAGTGAAGCCTAGGTTGCCCGGAACGTAGAAATGACCATTACTTCCACACTGTTTGCAATTATTCATATTATACCGTGGAAAAACTGTTGTATTTATATTGTATTTTATGCTTCTGGCATTGACTTCTAAGGCCCTAACTATTCGATGCGGTGGAGCAACGCCCTAGAGTGACGCCTAGGTTGCACGGAACGTAGAAATGACCATCACTTTCACACTGGTTGCAATTATTCTTGTTATACGATGGAAAACTGTTGTATTTATTTTGTATTTTATGCCTCTGGCGTTGACTCCTAAACCCGTAGCTATTCGATGTGGTGGAGCAACGCCCTAGAGTGAAGCCTAGGTTGCCCGGAATGTAGAAATGGCCATGTCTTTCACACTGGTTGCAATTATTCCTGTTATACGATGGAAAAGCTGTTGTATTATTTTTATATTATATTGTATGCTTCAGTCGTTGACTTCTAAGGCCGTAGCTATTCGATGTGGTTGAGAAACGCCCTAGAGTGAAACCTAGGTTGCTCGGAAAGTAGAAATGACCATTACCTCCACACTGTTTGCAATTATTCGTTTTATACAGTGGAAAAACTGTTTTATCTATATTGTGTTTTATGCTTCTGGCGTTGACTTCTAAGGCCGCAGTTATTCGGTGTGGTGGAGAAACGCCCTAGAGTGAAGCCTAGATTGCCCGGAAAGTAGAAATGACCATACCCTTCACACTGGTTGCAATTATTCCTGTTATACGATGGAAAAGCTGTTGTATTTGTATTGTATTTTATGCTTCTGAAGTTGACTTGTTAGGCCCTAACTATTCGATCTGGTGGAGCAACGCCCTAGAGAGAAGCCTGGATTGCCCGGAACGTAGAAATGACCATAACTATCAGACTAGTTGCAATTATTCGTTTTATACGATGGAAAGGCTGTTGTACATATATCGTATTTTATGCTTCTGGCGTTGACTTCTTAGGCCCTAACTATACGATCTAGAGGAGCAACGCTCTAGGGTGAAGCCTAGATTGCCCTGAACGTAGAAATAACCATAACTTTCATACTGGTTGCAATTATTCGTTTTATACAATGGAAAAACTGTTGTATTTATATTGTATTTTATGCTTCAGGCGTTGACTTCTTAGGCCCTAACTATTCGCTCTGTTGGGACAACGCCCTAGAGTGATGACTAGGTCGCCCGGATCGTAGAAATGACCATAGCTTTCGCACTGGTTGCAATTATTTCTGTTATACAAGGGAAAAACTGTTGTATTTATATTGTATTTTATGATTCTGGCGTCGACTTCTAAGGCCGTAGCTATTCGATGTGGTGGAAAAACGCCCTAGAGTGAAGCCTAGGTTGCCCGGAAAGTAGAAATGACCATTACCTCCACACTGTTTGTAATTATTCATTTTATACGATGGATAGACTGTTGTATTTATATTGTATTTTATAGTTATGGCGTTGTCTTCTAGGGACGTAGCTATTCGATGTGGTTGAGCAACGCCCTAGTGTGAAGCCTAGGTTGCCCGGTACGTAGAAATGACCATCACCTTCACTCTGGTTGCAATTATTCCTGTTATACGATGGAAAAACTGTGGTATTTATATTGTAATTTATGCTTCTGGCGTAGGCTTCTTAGGCCCTAACTATTCGATCTAGGGGAACCACGCCCTAGACTGAAGCCTAGGTTGCCTGGAACGTAGAAATGACCATCACTTTCACACTGGTTGCAATTATTCCTGTTATACAATGGAAAGACTGTTGTATTTATATACTTTTTTATAGTTATGGCGTTGACTTCTAAGGCCGTAGCTATTGGATGTGGTGGAGCAACGCCCTCGAGTGAAGCCTAGGTTGCCCGGAACGTAGAAATGACCATAGCTTTCACACTGGTTGCAATTATTCCTTTTATACAAGGGAAAAACTGTTGTATTTATATTGTATTTTATTCTTCTGGCGTTGACTTCTTAGGCCATAACTATTCGATCTGGTGGAGCAATGCCCTAGTGTGAACCCTAGGTTTCCCGGAATGTAGAAATGACCATCACTCTCACACTGGTTGCAATTATTCTTGTTATACGATGGAAAAACTGTTGTATTTATTTTGTATTTTATGCCTCTGGCGTTGACTCCTAAGGCCGTAGCTATTCGATGTGGTGGAGCAACGCCCTAGAGTGAAGCCTAGGTTGCCCGGAACGTAGAAATGACCATTACTTCCACACTGTTTGCAATTATTCATATTATACAGTGGAAAAACTGTTGTATTTATATGGCATTTTATGCTTCTGGCATTGACTTCTAATGCCCTAACTATTCGATGTGGTGGAGCAACGCCCTAGAGTGAAGCCTACGTTTCCCGGAACGTATAAATCACCATAGCTTTCACACTGGTTGCAATTATTCCTGTTATACAAGGGAAAAACTGTTGTATTTATATTGTATTTTATGCTTCTGGCGCTGACTTCTTAGGCCCTAACTATACGATCTGGTGGAGCAACGCCCTAGAGTGAAGCCTAGGTTGCCCGGAATGTAGAAATGACCATCACTTTCACAATGGTTGCAATTATTCTTGTTATACGATGGAAAAACTGTTGTATTTATTTTGTATTTTATGCCCCTGGCGTTGACTCCTAAGGCCGTAGCTATTCGATGTGTTGGAGCAACGCCCTAGAGTGAAGCCTAGATTGCCCGGAACGTAGAAATGACCATGTCTTTCACACTGGTTGCAATTATTCCTGTTATACGATGGAAAAACTGTTGTATTTATATTATATTTTATGCTTCAGACGTTGACTTCTAAGGCAGTAGCTATTCGATGTGGTGGAGAAACGCCCTAGAGTGGAGTCTAGGTTGCCCGGAACGTAGAAATGAACATTACTTTCACACTGGTTGCAATTATTCCTGTTATACAATGTAAAAGCTTCTGTATTTATATTGTATTTTATGATTCCGACGTTGACCTCTAAGGCCCTAACTCTTCGATCTGGTGGAGCAATACCTCAGAGTTTAGTCTAGGATGCCCGGAACGTAGAAATGGCCGTTACTTTCACAGTAGTTGCAATTAATCCTGTCATACGATGGAAAAACTGTTGTGTATATATTGTATTTTATGCTTCTGGCGTTGACTTCTTAGGCCCTATCTATTCGATCTGGTGGAGCAACGCCCTCGAGTGAAGCCTGGGTTGCCGAGAACGTCGAAATGACCATTACTTTCACACTGTTTGCAATTATTCATTTTACAGAATGGAAAAACTGTTGTATTTATATTGTATTTTATGCTTCTTTCGTTGACTTCTGAGGCTGTAGTTATACTACGTGGAGGAGCAACGCCCTAGGGTGAAGCCTAGGTTGCCCGGAACGTAGAAATGACCGTTACTTTCACAAAGTTTGCAATTAATCATTTTATACGATGAAAAAACTGTTTTATTTATATTGTATTTTATGCTTCTGGCGTTGACTTCTTAGGCCCTAACTATTCGATCTGGTGGAGCAACGCCCTAGGGTGAAGCTTAGGTTGCACGGAACGTAGAAAAGACCATTACCTTCACACTGGTTGCAATTATTCGTTTTATACGATGGAAAAACTGTTGTATTTAAACTGTATATTATGCTTCTGGCGTTGTCTTCTAAGGCCCTAATTATTCGATGTGGTGGAGCAACGCCCTGGAACAAAACCTAGGTTGCACGGACCGTAGAAATGACCATAACTTTCACACTGGTTGCAATTATTCATTTTATACAATGGAAAAGCTGTTCTATTAATTTTGTATTTTATGCTTCGGGCGTTGACTTCTAAGGCCCTCACTTGTGGATCTGGTGGACCAACGCCCTAGACTGAAGCGTAGGTTTCCAGGAACGTAGAAATGACCATCACTTTCACACTGTTTGCAATTATTCCTGTTATACGATGGAAGAACTGTTGCATTTATATTTTATTTTATGCATCGGGGATAGACTTCTAAGGCCCTAACTATTCGATCTGGTGTAGCAACGCCCTAGAGTGTAGCCTAGATTGCCCGGAACGTAGAAATGACCATTACTTCCACACTGCTTGCAATTATTCATATTATACAGTGGAAAAACTGTTGTATTTATATTGTATTTTATGCTTCTGACATTGACTTCTAAGGCCCTAACTATTCGATGTGGTGGAGCAACGCCCTAGAGTGAAACCTCGGTTGCCCGGAACGTAGAAATGACCATAGCTTTAACACTGGTTGCAATTATTTCTGTTATACAAGGGAAAAACTGTTGTATTTATATTGTATTTTATGCTTCTGGCGTTGACTTCCTAGGCCCTAACTATTCGATGTAGTGGAGCAACGCCCTAGAGTGAAGCCTAGGTTGCCCGGAACGTAGAATTGACCATAGCTTTCACACTGGTTGCAATTATTCCTGTTATACAAGGGAAAAACTGTTGTATTTATATTGTATTTTATGCTTCTGGCGTTGACTTCTTAGGCCCTAACTATTCGATCTGGTGGAGCATGGCCCTAGAGTGAAGCCTAGGTTGCCCGGAATTTAGAAATGACCATCACTTTCACACTGGTTGCAATTATTCTTGTTATACGATGGAAGACTGTTGTATTTATTTTGTATTTCATGCCTCTGGCGTTGACTCCTATGGCCGTAGCTATTCGACGTGGTGGAGCAACGCCCTATAGTGAAGCCTAGTTTGCCCGGAATGTAGAAATAACCATGTCTTTCACACTGGTTGCAATTATTCCTGTTATACGATGGAAAAACTGTTGTATAACTTTTATATTATATTGTATGCTTCAGACGTTGACTTCTTAGGCCGTAACTATTCGATGTGGTTGAGAAACGCCCTAGAGTGAAGCCTAGGTTGCTCGGAAAGTAGAAATGACCATTACCTCCACACTGTTTGCAATTATTCCTGTTATACGATGGAAAAGCTGTTGTATTTGTATTGTATTTTATGCTTCTGGCGTAGACTTCTTAGGCCCTAACTATTCGATCTGGTGGATCGACGCCCTAGTGTGCAGCCTAGGTTGCCCGTATCGTAGAAATGACCATAACTTTCACACTGGTTGCAATTATTCCTGTTAGACGATGGTAAAACTGTTGTATTTCTATTGTATTTTATGCTTCTGGAGTTGACTTGTTAGGCCCTAACTATTCGATCTGGTGGAGCAACGCCCTAGAGAGAAGCCTAGATTGCCCTGAACGTAGAAATGACCATAACTATCAGACTGGTTGCAATTATTCGTTTTATACGATGGAAAGGCTGTTGTACATATATCGTCTTTTATGCTTCTGGCGTTGACTTCTTAGGCCCTAGCTATTCGATCTAGAGGACCAACGCCGTAGGGTGAAGCCTAGGTTGCCCTGAACGTAGAGATAACCATAACTTTCATACTGGTTGCAATTATTCGTTTTATACAATGGCAAAACTGTTGTATTTATATTGTGTTTTATGCTTCAGGCGTTGACTTCTTAGGCCCTAACTATTCGCTCTGGTGGGACAACGCCCTAGAGTGATGCCTAGGTCGCCCGGATCGTAGGAATGACCATTACTTGCACACTGGATGCAATAATTCGCTTTATACGATGGAAAAACTGTTGTTTTTATTTTGTATTTGGTACCCCTGGCGTTGACTTCTTAGGCCCTAACTATTGGATCTGGTGGACCAACGCCCTAGAGTGAAGCCTAGGTTGCACGGAACGTAGAAATGACCATTACTTCCACACTGTTTGCAATTATTCATATTATACCGTGGAAAAACTGTTGTATTTATATTGTATTTTATGCTTCTGGCATTGACTTCTAAGGCCCTAACTATTCGATGCGGTGGAGCAACGCCCTAGAGTGACGCCTAGGTTGCACGGAACGTAGAAATGACCATAGCTTTCACACTGGTTGCAATTATTTCTGTTATACAAGGGAAAAACTGTTGTATTTATATTGTATTTTATGCTTCTGGCGTTGACTTCTTAGGCCCTAACTATTGATGTAGTGGAGCAACGCCCTAGAGTGAAACCTCGGTTGCCCGGAACGTAGAAATGACCATTACTTCCACACTGTTTGCAATTATTCATATTATACCGTGGAAAAACTGTTGTATTTATATTGTATTTTATGCTTCTGGCATTGACTTCTAAGGCCCTAACTATTCGATGTGGTGGAGCAACGTCCTAGAGTGAAACCTCGGTTGCCCGGAACGTAGAAATGACCATAGCTTTCACACTCGTTGCAATTATTTCTGTTATACAAGGGAAAAACTGTTGTATTTATATTGTATTTTATGCTTCTGGCGTTGACTTCTTAGGCCCTAACTATTCGATGTAGTGGAGCAACGCCCTAGAGTGAAGCCTAGGTTGCCCGGAACGTAGAAATGACCATAGCTTTCACACTGGTTGCAATTATTCCTGTTATACAAGGGAAAAACTGTTGTATTTATATTGTATTTTATGCTCCTGGCGTTGACTTCTTAGGCCCTAACTATTCGATCTGGTGGAGCATGGCCCTAGAGTGAAGCCTAGGTTGCCCGGAATTTAGAAATGACCATCACTTTCACACTGGTTGCAATTATTCTTGTTATACGATGGAAAACTGTTGTATTTATTTTGTATTTTATGCCTCTGGCGTTGACTCCTAAACCCGTAGCTATTCGATGTGGTGGAGCAACGCCCTAGAGTGAAGCCTAGGTTGCCCGGAATGTAGAAATGGCCATGTCTTTCACACTGGTTGCAATTATTCCTGTTATACGATGGAAAAACTGTTGTATTATTTTTATATTATATTGTATGCTTCAGACGTTGACTTCTAAGGCCGTAGCTATTCGATGTGGTTGAGAAACGCCCTAGAGTGAAACCTAGGTTGCCTGGAAAGTAGAAATGACCATTACCTCCACACTGTTTGTAATTATTCATTTTATACGATGGATAGACTGTTGTATTTATATTGTATTTTATAGTTATGGCGTTGTCTTCTAGGGACGTAGCTATTCGATGTGGTTGAGCAACGCCCTAGTGTGAAGCCTAGGTTGCCCGGTACGTAGAAATGACCATCACCTTCACTCTGGTTGCAATTATTCCTGTTATACGATGGAAAAACTGTGGTATTTATATTGTAATTTATGCTTCTGGCGTAGGCTTCTTAGGCCCTAACTATTCGATCTAGGGGAACCACGCCCTAGACTGAAGCCTAGGTTGCCTGGAACGTAGAAATGACCATCACTTTCACACTGGTTGCAATTATTCCTGTTATACAATGGAAAGACTGTTGTATTTATATACTTTTTTATAGTTATGGCGTTGACTTCTAAGGCCGTAGCTATTGGATGTGGTGGAGCAACGCCCTCGAGTGAAGCCTAGGTTTCCCGGAACGTAGAAATGACCATAGCTTTCACACTGGTTGCAATTATTCCTTTTATACAAGGGAAAAACTGTTGTATTTATATTGTATTTTATTCTTCTGGCGTTGACTTCTTAGGCCATAACTATTCGATCTGGTGGAGCAATGCCCTAGAGTGAACCCTAGGTTTCCCGGAATGTAGAAATGACCATCACTCTCACACTGGTTGCAATTATTCTTGTTATACGATGGAAAAACTGTTGTATTTATTTTGTATTTTATGCCTCTGGCGTTGACTCCTAAGGCCGTAGCCATTCGATGTGGTGGAGCAACGCCCTAGAGTGAAGCCTAGGTTGCCCGGAACGTAGAAATGACCATTACTTCCACACTGTTTGCAATTATTCATATTATACAGTGGAAAAACTGTTGTATTTATATGGCATTTTATGCTTCTGGCATTGACTTCTAATGCCCTAACTATTCGATGTGGTGGAGCAACGCCCTAGAGTGAAGCCTACGTTTCCCGGAACGTATAAATCACCATAGCTTTCACACTGGTTGCAATTATTCCTGTTATACAAGGGAAAAACTGTTGTATTTATATTGTATTTTATGCTTCTGGCGCTGACTTCTTAGGCCCTAACTATACGATCTGGTGGAGCAACGCCCTAGAGTGAAGCCTAGGTTGCCCGGAATGTAGAAATGACCATCACTTTCACAATGGTTGCAATTATTCTTGTTATACGATGGAAAAACTGTTGTATTTATTTTGTATTTTATGCCCCTGGCGTTGACTCCTAAGGCCGTAGCTATTCGATGTGTTGGAGCAACGCCCTAGAGTGAAGCCTAGATTGCCCGGAACGTAGAAATGACCATGTCTTTCACACTGGTTGCAATTATTCCTGTTATACGATGGAAAAACTGTTTTATTTATATTATATTTTATGCTTCAGACGTTGACTTCTAAGGCAGTAGCTATTCGATGTGGTGGAGAAACGCCCTAGAGTGAAGCCTAGGTTGCCCGGAAAGTAGAACTGACCATTACCTCCACACTGTTTGCAATTATTCATTTTATACAATGGAAAAACTGTTGTATTTATATTGTTTTTTATAGTTATGGCGTTGACTTCTAAGGCCGTAGCTTTTCGATGTGGTGGAGCAATGCCCTAGAGTGAAGCCTAGGATGCTCGCAACGAAGAAATGACCATATCTTTCACACTGCTTGCAATTATTCCTGTCGTACGATTGAAAAACTGTTCTATTTATATTGTATTTTATGCTTCTGGCGTTGGCTTCTAAGGCCGCAGCTATTCGATGTGGCGGAGCAACGCCCTAGAGTGAAGCCTAGGTTGCCCGGAACGTAGAAATGAGCATAACTTTCATACTGGTTGCAATTATTCCTGTTATACGATGGACAAACTGTTGGATCTTTAATGTACTTTATGCTTCTGGCGTTGACTTCTAAGGCCCTATGTATTCGATCTGGTGGAGCAACGCCCTAGAGTGAAGCATAGGTTGCCCGGAACGTAGAAATCGCAATCACCTTCACTCTGGTTGCAATCATTCCTGGTATACGGTAGAAAAACTGTTGTACTTTTATTGTATTTTATGCTTCTGTCGTTGACTTCTAAGGCCGTAGCTATACGATTTGGAGGAGCAACGGCCTAGAGTAAAGCCTAGGGTGCCCGGAACGTAGAAATGACCATCACTTTCACACTGGTTGCAATTATTCCTGTTATACAAAGTAAAAACTTCTGTATCTATATTGTATTTTATGTTTCCGGCGTTGACCTCTAAGGCCTTAGCTATTCGTTCTGGTGGAACAACGCCCTAGGGTGGAGCCTAGGTTGCCCGGAACGTAGAAATGAACATTACTTTCACACTGGTTGCAATTATTCCTGTTATACAATGTAAAAGCTTCTGTATTTATATTGTATTTTATGCTTCCGGCGTTGACCTCTACGGCCCTAACTCTTCCATCTGGTGGAGCAATGCCTCAGAGTTAAGTCTAGGATGCCCGGAACGTAGAAATGGCCGTTACTTTCACAGTAGTTGCAATTATTCCTGTCATACGATGGAAAAACAGTTGCATATATATTGTATTTTATGCTTCTGGCGTTGACTTGTTAGGCCCTAATTATTCGACCTGGTGGAGCAACGCCCTAGAGTGAACCCTAGGTTGCCCGGAACGTAGAAATGACCATCACCTTCACTCTGGTTGCAATTATTCCTGTTATACAGTGGAAAAACTGTTGTATTTTTATTGCATTTTATGCTTCGGGCGTTGACTTCTAGGGCCCTGACTGTTCGATATGCTGGAGCAACGCCCGTGAGTGAAGCCTAGGTTGCCCGCAACGTAGAAATGACCATAACTTTCACACTGGTTGAAATTATTCGTTTTATACGATGGAAAAGCTGTTGTATTTATATTGTATTTTATGCTTCTGGCGTTGACTTCTTAGGCCCAAACTATTCGATCTGGTGGACCAACGCCCTAGAGTGAAGCCGAGGTTGCACGGAACGCAGAAGTGACCATACCTTTCACACTGGTTGCAATTATTCCTGTTATACGATGGAAAAACAGTTGTATCTTTCTTGTATTTTATGCTTCGGGCGTTGACTTCTATGGCCCTACCTACTCGATCTGGTGGAGCAACGCCATAGAGTCAAGCCTAGGTTGCCCGGAACGTAGAAATAACCGTTACTTTCAAAAAGTTTGCAATTACTCATTTTGTACGATTGAAAAGATGTTTTATTTATATTGTACTTTATGCTTCTGGCGTTGACTTCTAAGGCCGTAGCTATTCGATGTGGTGGAGTAACGCCCTAGAGTGAAGCCTAGGTTGCCGGAACGTAGAAATGACCATTATTTACACAATGGTTGCAATTATTCCTGTTGTACGATGGAAAAACTGTTGTATTTATATTGTATTTTATGCTTCTGGCGTTGACTTCTAAGGCAGTATCTATTCGATCTGGTGTAGCAACGCCCTAGAGTGAAGCCTAGGTTGCCCGGAACGTAGAAACGACCATAACTTTCACACTGGTTGGTATTACTCGTTTTATAGGATGGAGAAACTGTTGTACTTATACTGTATTTTATTCCTCTTGCGTTGTATTCTAAATCCCTAGCTATTCGATCTGGTGGATCAACGCCCTAGAGTGAACCCTAGGTTGCCAGGAACTTAGAAATGACCATTACTTTCACAGTGGTTGCAATTATTCATGTTATACGATGGAAAAGATGTTGTATTTTTATTGTATTTTATGCTTCTGGCGTTGTCTTCTAAGGTCCTCTCTATTCGATCTTGTGGGGCAACGTCCAAAAGTGATGCCTAGGTTGCCCGGAACGTAGAAATGATTATAACTTTCACACTGGTTGCTATTATTCGTTTTATACGATGGAAAAACTGTTGTTCTCATACTGTATTTTATTCTTCTGGCGTTGAATTCTAAATCTCTAGCTATTCGATCTGGAGGAGCAACGCCCTAGAGAGAATCCTAGGTTGCCCGAAACGTAGAAATGACCATTACTTTCACAGTGGTTGCAATCATTCCTGTTATAAGATGAAAAAACTGATGCATTTTTATTGCATTTTCAGCTTCGGGCGTTGTCTTCTAAGGCCCTAACTATTCGACCTGGTGGAGCAAGGCCCTAGAGTTAAGCCTAGGTTGCCCGGAACGTAGAAGTGACCATTGCTTTCACACTGGTTGCAATTATTCCTGTTATACTATGGAAATACTGTTGTACTTTTATTGTATTTTATGCTTCTATCGTTCAATTCTAAGTCCATAGCTATTCGATTTGGTGGAGCAACGCCCCAGAGTGAAGCCTAGGTAGCCCGGAACGTAGAAATGTACCACTACATTCACACTGCTTGCAATTATTCATTTTACACGATGGAAAAACTGTTGTACTTATATTGTATTTTATCTTTCTGGTGTTGAGTTCTAAATCCCTAGCTATTCGATCTGGTGGAGCAACGCCCTAGAGAGAATCCTAGGTTGCCCGAAACGTAGAAATGACCATTACTTTCACACTGGTTGCAATCATTCCTGTTATAAGATGAAAAAACTGATGCATTTTTATTGTATTTTAAGCTTCGGGCGTTGTCTTCTAAGGCCCTAACTATTCGACCTGGTGGAGCAAGGCCCTAGAGTTAAGTCTGGGATGCCCGGAACATAGAAATGGCCATTACTTTCACACTGGTTGCAATTATTCCTGTTATACAAAGTAAAAACTTCTGTATTTATATTGTATTTTATGTTTCCGGCGTTGACCTCTAAGGCCTTAACTATTCGTTCTGGTGGAACAACGCCCTAGAGTGGAGTCTAGGTT
This sequence comes from Calliopsis andreniformis, assembly GCF_051401765.1. Lineage (NCBI taxonomy): Eukaryota > Metazoa > Arthropoda > Insecta > Hymenoptera > Andrenidae > Calliopsis > Calliopsis andreniformis. Next base: position 24,848,362 of record NW_027480422.1, read on the forward strand.
GCCCGGAACGTAGAAATGAACATTACTTTCACACTGGTTGCAATTATTCCTGTTATACAATGTAAAAGCTTCTGTATTTATATTGTATTTTATGATTCCGACGTTGACCTCTAAGGCCCTAACTCTTCGATCTGGTGGAGCAATACCTCAGAGTTAAGTCTAGGATGCCCGGAACGTAGAAATGACCGTTACTTTCACAAAGTTTGCAATTAATCATTTTATACGATGAAAAAACTGTTTTATTTATATTGTATTTTATGCTTCTGGCGTTGACTTCTTAGGCCCTAACTATTCGATCTGGTGGAGCAACGCCCTAGGGTGAAGCTTAGGTTGCACGGAACGTAGAAAAGACCATTACCTTCACACTGGTTGCAATTATTCGTTTTATACGATGGAAAAACTGTTGTATTTAAACTGTATATTATGCTTCTGGCGTTGTCTTCTAAGGCCCTAATTATTCGATGTGGTGGAGCAACGCCCTGGAACAAAACCTAGGTTGCACGGACCGTAGAAATGACCATAACTTTCACACTGGTTGCAATTATTCATTTTATACAATGGAAAAGCTGTTCTATTAATTTTGTATTTTATGCTTCGGGCGTTGACTTCTAAGGCCCTCACTTGTGGATCTGGTGGACCAACGCCCTAGACTGAAGCGTAGGTTTCCAGGAACGTAGAAATGACCATCACTTTCACACTGTTTGCAATTATTCCTGTTATACGATGGAAGAACTGTTGCATTTATATTTTATTTTATGCATCGGGGATAGACTTCTAAGGCCCTAACTATTCGATCTGGTGGAGCACCGCCCTAGAGTCAAGCCTAGGTTGCCCGGAACGCTGAAATGACCATTACTTTCACACTGGTTGCAATTATTCATGCTATACGAAGGAAAACCTGTCGTATTTATACTGTATTTCAGGATTCTGGCGTTGACTTCTAAGCCCCTAACTATTCGATCTGGTGGAGCAACGCCCTAGAGTGAAGCCTAGATTGCGCGGAACGTAGAAATGACCATAACTTTCACACTGGTTGCAATTATTCGTTTTATACGATGGAAAAACTGTTGTGTTTATTTTGTATTTGGTGCTTCTGGCGTTGACTTCTTAGGCCCTAACTATTGGATCTGGTGGTCCAACGCCCTAGAGTGAAGCCTAGGTGGCCCGGAACGTGGATATGACCATCACTTTCACACTGGTTGCAATTATTCCCGTTATACGATGGAATAACTCTTGTATTTTTATTTTATTTTGTGCTTCTGGCGTTGACTTCTAAGGTCCTAGCTATTCAATCTGGTGGAGCAACGCTCTAGAGTGAAGCCTAGGTTGCCCGGAGTGCAGAAATGACCATAACTTTCACACTGGTGGCAATTATTCCTGTTATACGATGGACAAACTGTTGGATTTTTAATGTACTTTATGCTTCTGGCGTTGACTTCTAAGGCCCTAAGTATTCGATCTGGTGGAGCAATGCCTCAGTGTTAAGTCTAGGATGCCCGGAACGTAAAAATGGCCGTTACTTTCACACTGGTTGCAATTACTCATTTTATACGATGGAAAAACGCTTGTACATATATCGTATTTTATGCTTCTGGCATTGACTTCTTAGGCCCTAACTATTCGCTCTGGTGGGACAACGCCCTAGAGTGATGACTAGGTCGCCCGGATCGTAGAAATGACCATTACTTGCACACTGGATGCAATTATTCGTTTTATACGATGGAAAAACTGTTGTATTTATTTTGTATTTGGTGCCCCTGGCGTTGACTTCTTAGGCCCTAACTATTGGATCTGGTGGACCAACGCCCTAGAGTGAAGCCTAGATTGCCCGGAACGTAGAAATGACCATTACTTCCACACTGTTTGCAATTATTCTTATTATACAGTGGAAAAACTGTTGTATTTATATTGTATTTTATGCTTCTGACATTGACTTCTAAGGCCCTAACTATTCGATGTGGTGGAGCAACGCCCTAGAGTGAAACCTCGGTTGCCCGGAACGTAGAAATGACCATAGCTTTAACACTGGTTGCAATTATTTCTGTTATAAAAGGGAAAAACTGTTGTATTTATATTGTACTTTATGCTTCTGGCGTTGACTTCTAAGGCCGTAGCTATTCGATGTGGTGGAGTAACGCCCTAGAGTGAAGCCTAGGTTGCCGGAACGTAGAAATGACCATTATTTACACAATGGTTGCAATTATTCCTGTTGTACGATGGAAAAACTGTTGTATTTATATTGTATTTTATGCTTCTGGCGTTGACTTCTAAGGCAGTATCTATTCGATCTGGTGTAGCAACGCCCTAGAGTGAAGCCTAGGTTGCCCGGAACGTAGAAACGACCATAACTTTCACACTGGTTGGTATTACTCGTTTTATAGGATGGAGAAACTGTTGTACTTATATTGTATTTTATTCCTCTTGCGTTGTATTCTAAATCCCTAGCTATTCGATCTGGTGGATCAACGCCCTAGAGTGAACCCTAGGTTGCCAGGAACTTAGAAATGACCATTACTTTCACAGTGGTTGCAATTATTCATGTTATACGATGGAAAAGATGTTGTATTTTTATTGTATTTTATGCTTCTGGCGTTGTCTTCTAAGGTCCTCTCTATTCGATCTTGTGGGGCAACGTCCAAAAGTGATGCCTAGGTTGCCCGGAACGTAGAAATGATTATAACTTTCACACTGGTTTCTATTATTCGTTTTATACGATGGAAAAACTGTTGTTCTCATACTGTATTTTATTCTTCTGGCGTTGAATTCTAAATCTCTAGCTATTCGATCTGGAGGAGCAACGCCCTAGAGAGAATCCTAGGTTGCCCGAAACGTAGAAATGACCATTACTTTCACAGTGGTTGCAATCATTCCTGTTATAAGATGAAAAAACTGATGCATTTTTATTGCATTTTCAGCTTCGGGCGTTGTCTTCTAAGGCCCTAACTATTCGACCTGGTGGAGCAAGGCCCTAGAGTTAAGCCTAGGTTGCCCGGAACGTAGAAGTGACCATTGCTTTCACACTGGTTGCAATTATTCCTGTTATACTATGGAAATACTGTTGTACTTTTATTGTATTTTATGCTTCTATCGTTCAATTCTAAGTCCATAGCTATTCGATTTGGTGGAGCAACGCCCCAGAGTGAAGCCTAGGTAGCCCGGAACGTAGAAATGTACCACTACATTCACACTGCTTGCAATTATTCATTTTACACGATGGAAAAACTGTTGTACTTATATTGTATTTTATCTTTCTGGTGTTGAGTTCTAAATCCCTAGCTATTCGATCTGGTGGAGCAACGCCCTAGAGAGAATCCTAGGTTGCCCGAAACGTAGAAATGACCATTACTTTCACACTGGCTGCAATCATTCCTGTTATAAGATGAAAAAACTGATGCATTTTTATTGTATTTTAAGCTTCGGGCGTTGTCTTCTAAGGCCCTAACTATTCGACCTGGTGGAGCAAGGCCCTAGAGTTAAGTCTGGGATGCCCGGAACATAGAAATGGCCATTACTTTCACACTGGTTGCAATTATTCCTGTTATACAAAGTAAAAACTTCTGTATTTATATTGTATTTTATGTTTCCGGCGTTGACCTCTAAGGCCTTAACTATTCGTTCTGGTGGAACAACGCCCTAGAGTGGAGTCTAGGTTGCCCGGAACGTAGAAATGAACATTACTTTCACACTGGTTGCAATTATTCCTGTTATACAATGTAAAAGCTTCTGTATTTATATTGTATTTTATGATTCCGACGTTGACCTCTAAGGCCCTAACTCTTCGATCTGGTGGAGCAATACCTCAGAGTTAAGTCTAGGATGCCCGGAACGTAGAAATGGCCGTTACTTTCACAGTAGTTGCAATTAATCCTGTCATACGATGGAAAAACTGTTGTATATATATTGTATTTTATGCTTCTGGCGTTGACTTCTTAGGCCCTATCTATTCGATCTGGTGGAGCAACGCCCTCGAGTGAAGCCTGGGTTGCCGAGAACGTCGAAATGACCATTACTTTCACACTGTTTGCAATTATTCATTTCATAGAATGGAAAAACTGTTGTATTTATATTGTATTTTATGCTTCTTTCGTTGACTTCTGAGGCTGTAGTTATACTACGTGGAGGAGCAACGCCCTAGGGTGAAGCCTGGGTTGCCCGGAACGTAGAAATGACCGTTACTTTCACAAAGTTTGCAATTAAACATTTTATACGATGAAAAAACTGTTTTATTTATATTGTATTTTATGCTTCTGGCGTTGACTTCTAAGGCCCTAATTATTCGATGTGGTGGAGCAACGCCCTGGAACAAAACCTAGGTTGCACGGACCGTAGAAATGACCATAACTTTCCCACTGGTTGCAATTATTCATTTTATACAATGGAAAAGCTGTTCTATTAATTTTGTATTTTATGCTTCGGGCGTTGACTTCTAAGGCCCTCACTTGTGGATCTGGTGGACCAACGCCCTAGACTGAAGCGTAGGTTTCCAGGAACGTAGAAATGACCATCACTTTCACACTGTTTGCAATTATTCCTGTTATACGATGGAAGAACTGTTGCATTTATATTTTATTTTATGCATCGGGGATAGACTTCTAAGGCCCTAACTATTCGATCTGGTGGAGCACCGCCCTAGAGTCAAGCCTAGGTTGCCCGGAACGCTGAAATGACCATTACTTTCACACTGGTTGCAATTATTCATGCTATACGAAGGAAAACCTGTCGTATTTATACTGTATTTCAGGATTCTGGCGTTGACTTCTAAGCCCCTAACTATTCGATCTGGTGGAGCAACGCCCTAGAGTGAAGCCTAGATTGCGCGGAACGTAGAAATGACCATAACTTTCACACTGGTTGCAATTATTCGTTTTATACGATGGAAAAACTGTTGTGTTTATTTTGTATTTGGTGCTTCTGGCGTTGACTTCTTAGGCCCTAACTATTGGATCTGGTGGTCCAACGCCCTAGAGTGAAGCCTAGGTGGCCCGGAACGTGGATATGACCATCACTTTCACACTGGTTGCAATTATTCCCGTTATACGATGGAATAACTCTTGTATTTTTATTTTATTTTGTGCTTCTGGCGTTGACTTCTAAGGTCCTAGCTATTCAATCTGGTGGAGCAACGCTCTAGAGTGAAGCCTAGGTTGCCCGGAGTGCAGAAATGACCATAACTTTCACACTGGTGGCAATTATTCCTGTTATACGATGGACAAACTGTTGGATTTTTAATGTACTTTATGCTTCTGGCGTTGACTTCTAAGGCCCTAAGTATTCGATCTGGTGGAGCAATGCCTCAGTGTTAAGTCTAGGATGCCCGGAACGTAAAAATGGCCGTTACTTTCACACTGGTTGCAATTACTCATTTTATACGATGGAAAAACGCTTGTACATATATCGTATTTTATGCTTCTGGCATTGACTTCTTAGGCCCTAACTCTTCGATCTGGTGGAGCAACGCCCTAGTGTGAAGCCTAGGTTTCCCGGAACGTAGAAATGACCATAACTATCAGACTGGTTGCAATTATTCGTTTTATACGATGGAAAGACTGTTGTATTTATATTGTATTTTATAGTTATGGCGTTGTCTTCTAGGGCCGAAGCTATTCGATGTGGTGGAGCAGCGCCCTCGAGTGAAGCCTAGATTGCCCGGAACGTAGAAATGACCATAGCTTTCACACTGGTTGCAATTATTCCTGTTATACGATCGAAAAACTGTTGTATTTCTATTGTATTTTATGCTTCTGGCGTTGACTTCTTAGGCCCTAACTATTCTATCTGCTGGAGCAACGCCCTAGGGTGAGGCCTAGGTTGCCCGGAACGTAGAAATGACCATTACTTCCACACTGTTTGCAATTATTCATATTATACAGTGGAAAAACTGTTGTATTTATATGGCATTTTATGCTTCTGGCATTGACTTCTAATGCCCTAACTATTCGATGTGGTTGTGCAACGCCCTAGAGTGAAGCCTAGATTGCCCGGAACGTAGAAATGTCCATAACTTTCATACTGGTTGCAATTATTCCTGTTATACGATGGAAAAACTGTTGTATTATTTTTATATTATATTGTATGCTTCAGACGTTGACTTCTAAGGCCGTAGCTATTCGATGTGGTTGAGAAACGCACTAGAGTGAAGCCTAGGTTGCTCGGAAAGTAGAAATGACCATTACCTCCACACTGTTTGCAATTATTCGTTTTATACAGTGGAAAAACTGTTTTATCTATATTGTGTTTTATGCTTCTGGCGTTGACTTCTAAGGCCTCAGTTATTCGATGTGGTGGAGAAACGCCCTAGAGTGAAGCCTAGATTGCCCGGAAAGTAGAAATGACCATACCCTTCACACTGGTTGCAATTATTCCTGTTATACGACGGAAAAGCTGTTGTATTTGTATTGTATTTTATGCTTCTGGCGTAGACTTCTTAGGCCCTAACTATTCGATGTGGTGGATCGACGCCCTAGTGTGCAGCCTAGGTTGCCCGTATCGTAGAAATGACCATATCTTTCACACTGGTTGCAAGTATTCCTGTTATACGATGGTAAAACTGTTGTATTTATATTGTATTTTATGCTTCAGGCGTTGACTTCTTAGGCCCTAACTATTGGATCTGGTGGACCAACGCCCTAGAGTGAAGACTAGGTTGCCCGGAACGTAGAAATGACCATTACTTCCACACTGTTTGCAATTATTCATATTATACAGTGGAAAAACTGTTGTATTTATATTGTATTTTATGCGTCTGGCATTGACTTCTAAGGCCCTAACTATTCGATGTGGTGGAGCAACGCCCTAGAGTGAAGCCTAGATTGCCCGGAACGTAGAAATGACCATTACTTCCACACTGTTTGCAATTATTCTTATTATACAGTGGAAAAACTGTTGTATTTATATTGTATTTTATGCTTCTGACATTGACTTCTAAGGCCCTAACTATTCGATGTGGTGGAGCAACGCCCTAGAGTGAAACCTCGGTTGCCCGGAACGTAGAAATGACCATAGCTTTAACACTGGTTGCAATTATTTCTGTTATAAAAGGGAAAAACTGTTGTATTTATATTGTATTTTATGCTTCTGGCGTTGACTTCTTAGGCCCTAACTATTCGATGTAGTGGAGCAACGCCCTAGAGTGAAGCCTAGGTTGCCAGGAACGTAGAAATGACCATAGCTTTCACACTGGTTGCAATTATTCCTGTTATACAAGGGAAAAACTGTTGTATTTATATTGTATTTTATGCTTCTGGCGTTGACTTCTTAGGCCCTAACTATTCGATGTGGTGGATCGACGCCCTAGTGTGCAGCCTAGGTTGCCCGTATCGTAGAAATGACCATATCTTTCACACTGGTTGCAAGTATTCCTGTTATACGATGGTAAAACTGTTGTATTTATATTGTATTTTATGCTTCAGGCGTTGACTTCTTAGGCCCTAACTATTCGCTCTGGTGGGACAACGCCCTAGAGTGATGACTAGGTCGCCCGGATCGTAGAAATGACCATTACTTGCACACTGGATGCAATTATTCGTTTTATACGATGGAAAAACTGTTGTATTTATTTTGTATTTGGTGCCCCTGGCGTTGACTTCTTAGGCCCTAACTATTGGATCTGGTGTACCAACGCCCTAGACTGAAGACTAGGTTGCCCGGAACGTAGAAATGACCATTACTTCCACACTGTTTGCAATTATTCATATTATACAGTGGAAAAACTGTTGTATTTATATTGTATTTTATGCTTCTGGCATTGACTTCTAAGGCCCTAACTATTCGATGTGGTGGAGCAACGCCCTAGAGTGAAGCCTAGATTGCCCGGAACGTAGAAATGACCATTACTTCCACACTGTTTGCAATTATTCTTATTATACAGTGGAAAAACTGTTGTATTTATATTGTATTTTATGCTTCTGACATTGACTTCTAAGGCCCTAACTATTCGTTGTGGTGGAGCAACGCCCTAGAGTGAAACCTCGGTTGCCCGGAACGTAGAAATGACCATAGCTTTAACACTGGTTGCAATTATTTCTGTTATACAAGGGAAAAACTGTTGTATTTATATTGTATTTTATGCTTCTGGCGTTGACTTCTTAGGCCCTAACTATTCGATGTAGTGGAGCAACGCCCTAGAGTGAAGCCTAGGTTGCCCGGAACGTAGAAATGACCATAGCTTTCACACTGGTTGCAATTATTCCTGTTATACAAGGGAAAAACTGTTGTATTTATATTGTATTTTATGCTTCTGGCGTTGACTTCTTAGGCCCTAACTATTCGATCTGGTGGAGCATGGCCCTAGAGTGAAGCCTAGGTTGCCCGGAATTTAGAAATGACCATCACTTTCACACTGGTTGCAATTATTCTTGTTATACGATGGAAGACTGTTGTATTTATTTTGTATTTCATGCCTCTGGCGTTGACTCCTATGGCCGTAGCTATTCGATGTGGTGGAGCAACGCCCTGTAGTGAAGCCTAGTTTGCCCGGAATGTAGAAATAACCATGTCTTTCACACTGGTTGCAATTATTCCTGTTATACGATGGAAAAACTGTTGTATAACTTTTATATTATATTGTATGCTTCAGACGTTGACTTCTAAGGCCGTAGCTATTCGATGTGGTTGAGAAACGCCCTAGAGTGAAGCCTAGGTTGCTCGGAAAGTAGAAATGACCATTACCTCCACACTGTTTGCAATTATTCATTTTATACAGTGGAAAAACTGTTTTATCTATATTGTGTTTTATGCTTCTGGCGTTGACTTCTAAGGCCTCAGTTATTCGATGTGGTGGAGAAACGCCCTAGAGTGAAGCCTAGATTGCCCGGAAAGTAGAAATGACCATACCCTTCACACTGGTTGCAATTATTCCTGTTATACGACGGAAAAGCTGTTGTATTTGTATTGTATTTTATGCTTCTGGCGTAGACTTCTTAGGCCCTAACTATTCGATGTGGTGGATCGACGCCCTAGTGTGCAGCCTAGGTTGCCCGTATCGTAGAAATGACCATATCTTTCACACTGGTTGCAAGTATTCCTGTTATACGATGGTAAAACTGTTGTATTTATATTGTATTTTATGCTTCAGGCGTTGACTTCTTAGGCCCTAACTATTCGCTCTGGTGGGACAACGCCCTAGAGTGATGACTAGGTCGCCCGGATCGTAGAAATGACCATTACTTGCACACTGGATGCAATTATTCGTTTTATACGATGGAAAAACTGTTGTATTTATTTTGTATTTGGTGCCCCTGGCGTTGACTTCTTAGGCCCTAACTATTGGATCTGGTGGACCAACGCCCTAGAGTGAAGACTAGGTTGCCCGGAACGTAGAAATGACCATTACTTCCACACTGTTTGCAATTATTCATATTATACAGTGGAAAAACTGTTGTATTTATATTGTATTTTATGCTTCTGGCATTGACTTCTAAGGCCCTAACTATTCGATGTGGTGGAGCAACGCCCTAGAGTGAAGCCTAGATTGCCCGGAACGTAGAAATGACCATTACTTCCACACTGTTTGCAATTATTCTTATTATACAGTGGAAAAACTGTTGTATTTATATTGTATTTTATGCTTCTGACATTGACTTCTAAGGCCCTAACTATTCGATGTGGTGGAGCAACGCCCTAGAGTGAAACCTCGGTTGCCCGGAACGTAGAAATGACCATAGCTTTAACACTGGTTGCAATTATTTCTGTTATAAAAGGGAAAAACTGTTGTATTTATATTGTATTTTATGCTTCTGGCGTTGACTTCTTAGGCCCTAACTATTCGATGTAGTGGAGCAACGCCCTAGAGTGAAGCCTAGGTTGCCAGGAACGTAGAAATGACCATAGCTTTCACACTGGTTGCAATTATTCCTGTTATACAAGGGAAAAACTGTTGTATTTATATTGTATTTTATGCTTCTGGCGTTGACTTCTTAGGCCCTAACTATTCGATGTGGTGGATCGACGCCCTAGTGTGCAGCCTAGGTTGCCCGTATCGTAGAAATGACCATATCTTTCACACTGGTTGCAAGTATTCCTGTTATACGATGGTAAAACTGTTGTATTTATATTGTATTTTATGCTTCAGGCGTTGACTTCTTAGGCCCTAACTATTCGCTCTGGTGGGACAACGCCCTAGAGTGATGACTAGGTCGCCCGGATCGTAGAAATGACCATTACTTGCACACTGGATGCAATTATTCGTTTTATACGATGGAAAAACTGTTGTATTTATTTTGTATTTGGTGCCCCTGGCGTTGACTTCTTAGGCCCTAACTATTGGATCTGGTGGACCAACGCCCTAGAGTGAAGACTAGGTTGCCCGGAACGTAGAAATGACCATTACTTCCACACTGTTTGCAATTATTCATATTATACAGTGGAAAAACTGTTGTATTTATATTGTATTTTATGCTTCTGGCATTGACTTCTAAGGCCCTAACTATTCGATGTGGTGGAGCAACGCCCTAGAGTGAAGCCTAGATTGCCCGGAACGTAGAAATGACCATTACTTCCACACTGTTTGCAATTATTCTTATTATACAGTGGAAAAACTGTTGTATTTATATTGTATTTTATGCTTCTGACATTGACTTCTAAGGCCCTAACTATTCGTTGTGGTGGAGCAACGCCCTAGAGTGAAACCTCGGTTGCCCGGAACGTAGAAATGACCATAGCTTTAACACTGGTTGCAATTATTTCTGTTATACAAGGGAAAAACTGTTGTATTTGTATTGTATTTTATGCTTCTGGCGTTGACTTCTTAGGCCCTAACTATTCGATGTAGTGGAGCAACGCCCTAGAGTGAAGCCTAGGTTGCCCGGAACGTAGAAATGACCATAGCTTTCACACTGGTTGCAATTATTCCTGTTATACAAGGGAAAAACTGTTGTATTTATATTGTATTTTATGCTTCTGGCGTTGACTTCTTAGGCCCTAACTATTCGATCTGGTGGAGCATGGCCCTAGAGTGAAGCCTAGGTTGCCCGGAATTTAGAAATGACCATCACTTTCACACTGGTTGCAATTATTCTTGTTATACGATGGAAGACTGTTGTATTTATTTTGTATTTCATGCCTCTGGCGTTGACTCCTATGGCCGTAGCTATTCGATGTGGTGGAGCAACGCCCTGTAGTGAAGCCTAGTTTGCCCGGAATGTAGAAATAACCATGTCTTTCACACTGGTTGCAATTATTCCTGTTATACGATGGAAAAACTGTTGTATAACTTTTATATTATATTGTATGCTTCAGACGTTGACTTCTAAGGCCGTAGCTATTCGATGTGGTTGAGAAACGCCCTAGAGTGAAGCCTAGGTTGCTCGGAAAGTAGAAATGACCATTACCTCCACACTGTTTGCAATTATTCATTTTATACAATGGAAAAACTGTTTTATCTATATTGTGTTTTATGCTTCTGGCGTTGACTTCTAAGGCCGCAGCTATTCGATGTGGTGGAGAAACGCCTTAGAGTGAAGCCTAGATTGCCCGGAAAGTAGAAATGACCATACCTTTCACACTGGTTGCAATTATTCCTGTTATACGATGGAAAAGCTGTTGTATTTGTGTTGTATTTTATGCTTCTGGCGTAGACTTCTTAGGCCCTAACTATTCGATCTGGTGGATCGAGGCCCTAGTGTGCAGCCTAGGTTGCCCGTATCGTAGAAATGACCATAACTTTCACACTGGTTGCAATTATTCCTGTTAGACGATGGTAAAACTGTTGTATTTCTATTGTATTTTATGCTTCTGGAGTTGACTTGTTAGGCCCTAACTATTCGATCTGGTGGAGCAACGCCCTAGAGAGAAGCCTAGATTGCCCGGAACGTGGAAATGACCATAACTATCTGACTGGTTGCAATTATTCGTTTTATACGATGGAAAGGCTGTTGTACATATATCGTATTTTATGCTTCTGGCGTTGACTTCTTAGGCCCTAGCTATTCGATCTAGAGGACCAACGCCGTAGGGTGAAGCCTAGGTTGCCCTGAACGTAGAGATAACCATAACTTTCATACTGGTTGCAATTATTCGTTTTATACAATGGCAAAACTGTTGTATTTATATTGTATTTTATGCTTCAGGCGTTGACTTCTTAGGCCCTAACTATTCGCTCTGGTGGGACAACGCCCTAGAGTGATGCCTAGGTCGCCCGGATCGTAGGAATGACCATTACTTGCACACTGGATGCAATAATTCGTTTTATACGATGGAAAAACTGTTGTTTTTATTTTGTATTTGGTACCCCTGGCGTTGACTTCTTAGGCCCTAACTATTGGATCTGGTGGACCAACGCCCTAGAGTGAAGCCTAGGTTGCCCGGAACGTAGAAATGACCATTACTTCCACACTGTTTGCAATTATTCATATTATACAGTGGAAAAACTGTTGTATTTATATTGTATTTTATGCTTCTGGCATTGACTTCTAAGGCCCTAACTATTCGATGTGGTGGAGCAACGCCCTAGAGTGAAGCCTAGATTGCCCGGAACGTAGAAATGACCATTACTTCCACACTGTTTGCAATTATTCTTATTATACAGTGGAAAAGCTGTTGTATTTATATTGTATTTTATGCTTCTGACATTGACTTCTAAGGCCCTAACTATTCGATGTGGTGGAGCAACGCCCTAGAGTGAAACCTCGGTTGCCCGGAACGTAGAAATGACCATAGCTTTAACACTGGTTGCAATTATTTCTGTTATAAAAGGGAAAAACTGTTGTATTTATATTGTATTTTATGCTTCTGGCGTTGACTTCTTAGGCCCTAACTATTCGATGTAGTGGAGCAACGCCCTAGAGTGAAGCCTAGGTTGCCAGGAACGTAGAAATGACCATAGCTTTCACACTGGTTGCAATTATTCCTGTTATACAAGGGAAAAACTGTTGTATTTATATTGTATTTTATGCTTCTGGCGTTGACTTCTTAGGCCCTAACTATTCGATGTGGTGGATCGACGCCCTAGTGTGCAGCCTAGGTTGCCCGTATCGTAGAAATGACCATATCTTTCACACTGGTTGCAAGTATTCCTGTTATACGATGGTAAAACTGTTGTATTTATATTGTATTATATGCTTCAGGCGTTGACTTCTTAGGCCCTAACTATTCGCTCTGGTGGGACAACGCCCTAGAGTGATGACTAGGTCGCCCGGATCGTAGAAATGACCATTACTTGCACACTGGATGCAATTATTCGTTTTATACGATGGAAAAACTGTTGTATTTATTTTGTATTTGGTGCCCCTGGCGTTGACTTCTTAGGCCCTAACTATTGGATCTGGTGGACCAACGCCCTAGAGTGAAGACTAGGTTGCCCGGAACGTAGAAATGACCATTACTTCCACACTGTTTGCAATTATTCATATTATACAGTGGAAAAACTGTTGTATTTATATTGTATTTTATGCTTCTGGCATTGACTTCTAAGGCCCTAACTATTCGATGTGGTGGAGCAACGCCCTAGAGTGAAGCCTAGATTGCCCGGAACGTAGAAATGACCATTACTTCCACACTGTTTGCAATTATTCTTATTATACAGTGGAAAAACTGTTGTATTTATATTGTATTTTATGCTTCTGACATTGACTTCTAAGGCCCTAACTATTCGTTGTGGTGGAGCAACGCCCTAGAGTGAAACCTCGGTTGCCCGGAACGTAGAAATGACCATAGCTTTAACACTGGTTGCAATTATTTCTGTTATACAAGGGAAAAACTGTTGTATTTATATTGTATTTTATGCTTCTGGCGTTGACTTCTTAGGCCCTAACTATTCGATGTAGTGGAGCAACGCCCTAGAGTGAAGCCTAGGTTGCCCGGAACGTAGAAATGACCATAGCTTTCACACTGGTTGCAATTATTCCTGTTATACAAGGGAAAAACTGTTGTATTTATATTGTATTTTATGCTTCTGGCGTTGACTTCTTAGGCCCTAACTATTCGATCTGGTGGAGCATGGCCCTAGAGTGAAGCCTAGGTTGCCCGGAATTTAGAAATGACCATCACTTTCACACTGGTTGCAATTATTCTTGTTATACGATGGAAGACTGTTGTATTTATTTTGTATTTCATGCCTCTGGCGTTGACTCCTATGGCCGTAGCTATTCGATGTGGTGGAGCATCGCCCTGTAGTGAAGCCTAGTTTGCCCGGAATGTAGAAATAACCATGTCTTTCACACTGGTTGCAATTATTCCTGTTATACGATGGAAAAACTGTTGTATAACTTTTATATTATATTGTATGCTTCAGACGTTGACTTCTAAGGCCGTAGCTATTCGATGTGGTTGAGAAACGCCCTAGAGTGAAGCCTAGGTTGCTCGGAAAGTAGAAATGACCATTACCTCCACACTGTTTGCAATTATTCATTTTATACAATGGAAAAACTGTTTTATCTATATTGTGTTTTATGCTTCTGGCGTTGACTTCTAAGGCCGCAGCTATTCGATGTGGTGGAGAAACGCCCTAGAGTGAAGCCTAGATTGCCCGGAAAGTAGAAATGACCATACCTTTCACACTGGTTGCAATTATTCCTGTTATACGATGGAAAAGCTGTTGTATTTGTGTTGTATTTTATGCTTCTGGCGTAGACTTCTTAGGCCCTAACTATTCGATCTGGTGGATCGACGCCCTAGTGTGCAGCCTAGGTTTCTCGTATCGTAGAAATGACCATAACTTTCACACTGGTTGCAATTATTCCTGTTAGACGATGGTAAAACTGTTGTATTTCTATTGTATTTTATGCTTCTGGAGTTGACTTGTTAGGCCCTAACTATTCGATCTGGTGGAGCAACGCCCTAGAGAGAAGCCTAGATTGCCCGGAACGTGGAAATGACCATAACTATCTGACTGGTTGCAATTATTCGTTTTATACGATGGAAAGGCTGTTGTACATATATCGTATTTTATGCTTCTGGCGTTGACTTCTTAGGCCCTAGCTATTCGATCTAGAGGACCAACGCCGTAGGGTGAAGCCTAGGTTGCCCTGAACGTAGAGATAACCATAACTTTCATACTGGTTGCAATTATTCGTTTTATACAATGGCAAAACTGTTGTATTTATATTGTATTTTATGCTTCAGGCGTTGACTTCTTAGGCCCTAACTATTCGCTCTGGTGGGACAACGCCCTAGAGTGATGCCTAGGTCGCCCGGATCGTAGGAATGACCATTACTTGCACACTGGATGCAATAATTCGTTTTATACGATGGAAAAACTGTTGTTTTTATTTTGTATTTGGTACCCCTGGCGTTGACTTCTTAGGCCCTAACTATTGGGTCTGGTGGACCAACGCCCTAGAGTGAAGCCTAGGTTACTCGGAACGTAGAAATGACCATTACTTCCACACTGTTTGCAATTATTCATATTATACCGTGGAAAAACTGTTGTATTTATATTGTATTTTATGCTTCTGGCATTGACTTCTAAGGCCCTAACTATTCGATGCGGTGGAGCAACGCCCTAGAGTGACGCCTAGGTTGCACGGAACGTAGAAATGACCATAGCTTTCACACTGGTTGCAATTATTTCTGTTATACAAGGGAAAAACTGTTGTATTTATATTGTATTTTATGCTTCTGGCGTTGACTTCTTTGGCCCTAACTATTCGATGTAGTGGAGCAACGCCCTAGAGTGAAACCTCGGTTGCCCGGAACGTAGAAATGACCATTACTTCCACACTGTTTGCAATTATTCATATTATACCGTGGAAAAACTGTTGTATTTATATTGTATTTTATGCTTCTGGCATTGACTTCTAAGGCCCTAACTATTCGATGTGGTGGAGCAACGTCCTAGAGTGAAACCTCGGTTGCCCGGAACGTAGAAATGACCATAGCTTTCACACTCGTTGCAATTATTTCTGTTATACAAGGGAAAAACTGTTGTATTTATATTGTATTTTATGCTTCTGGCGTTGACTTCTTAGGCGCTAACTATTCGATGTAGTGGAGCAACGCCCTAGAGTGAAGCCTAGGTTGCCCGGAACGTAGAAATGACCATAGCTTTCACACTGGTTGCAATTATTCCTGTTATACAAGGGAAAAACTGTTGTATTTATATTGTATTTTATGCTCCTGGCGTTGACTTCTTAGGCCCTAACTATTCGATCTGGTGGAGCATGGCCCTAGAGTGAACCCTAGGTTGCCCGGAATTTAGAAATGACCATCACTTTCACACTGGTTGCAATTATTCTTGTTATACGATGGAAAACTGTTGTATTTATTTTGTATTTTATGCCTCTGGCGTTGACTCCTAAGGCCGTAGCTATTCGATGTGGTGGAGCAACGCCCTAGAGTGAAGCCTAGGTTGCCCGGAATGTAGAAATGGCCATGTCTTTCACACTGGTTGCAATTATTCCTGTTATACGATGGAAAAACTGTTGTATTATTTTTATATTATATTGTATGCTTCAGACGTTGACTTCTAAGGCCGTAGCTATTCGATGTGGTTGAGAAACGCCCTAGAGTGAAGCCTAGGTTGCTCGGAAAGTAGAAATGACCATTACCTCCACACTGTTTGCAATTATTCGTTTTATACAGTGGAAAAACTGTTTTATCTGTATTGTGTTTTATGGTTCTGGCGTTGACTTCTAAGGCCGCAGTTATTCGATGTGGTGGAGAAACGCCCTAGAGTGAAGCCTAGATTGCCCGGAAAGTAGAAATGACCATACCCTTCACACTGGTTGCAATTATTCCTGTTATACGATGGAAAAGCTGTTGTATTTGTATTGTATTTTATGCTTCTGAAGTTGACTTCTTAGGCCCTAGCTATTCGATCTGGTGGAGCAACGCCCTAGAGAGAAGCCTAGATTGCCCGGAACGTAGAAATGACCATAACTATCAGACTAGTTGCAATTATTCGTTTTATACGATGGAAAGGCTGTTGTACATATATCGTATTTTATGCTTCTGGCGTTGACTTCTTAGGCCCTAACTATTCGATCTAGAGGAGCAACGCTCTAGGGTGAAGCCTAGATTGCCCTGAACGTAGAAATAACCATAACTTTCATACTGGTTGCAATTATTCGTTTTATACAATGGAAAAACTGTTGTATTTATATTGTATTTTATGCTTCAGGCGTTGACTTCTTAGGCCCTAACTATTCGCTCTGGTGGGACAACGCCCTAGAGTGATGACTAGGTTGCCCGGATCGTAGAAATGACCATAGCTTTCGCACTGGTTGCAATTATTTCTGTTATACAAGGGAAAAACTGTTGTATTTATATTGTATTTTATGCTTCTGGCGTCGACTTCTAAAGCCGTAGCTATTCGATGTGGTGGAAAAACGCCCTAGAGTGAAGCCTAGGTTGCCCGGAAAGTAGAAATGACCATTACCTCCACACTGTTTGTAATTATTCATTTTATACGATGGATAGACTGTTGTATTTATATTGTATTTTATAGTCATGGCGTTGTCTTCTAGGGCCGTAGCTATTCGATGTGGTTGAGCAACGCCCTAGTGTGAAGCGTAGGTTGCCCGGTACGTAGAAATGACCATCACCTTCACACTGGTTGCAATTATTTCTGTTATACAAGGGAAAAACTGTTGTATTTATATTGTATTTTATGCTTCTGGCGTTGACTTCTTAGGCCCTAACTATTGATGTAGTGGAGCAACGCCCTAGAGTGAAACCTCGGTTGCCCGGAACGTAGAAATGACCATTACTTCCACACTGTTTGCAATTATTCATATTATACCGTGGAAAAACTGTTGTATTTATATTGTATTTTATGCTTCTGGCATTGACTTCTAAGGCCCTAACTATTCGATGTGGTGGAGCAACGTCCTAGAGTGAAACCTCGGTTGCCCGGAACGTAGAAATGACCATAGCTTTCACACTCGTTGCAATTATTTCTGTTATACAAGGGAAAAACTGTTGTATTTATATTGTATTTTATGCTTCAGGCGTTGACTTCTTAGGCCCTAACTATTCGATGTAGTGGAGCAACTCCCTAGAGTGAAGCCTAGGTTGCCCGGAACGTAGAAATGACCATAGCTTTCACACTGGTTGCAATTATTCCTGTTATACAAGGGAAAAACTGTTGTATTTATATTGTATTTTATGCTCCTGGCGTTGACTTCTTAGGCCCTAACTATTCGATCTGGTGGAGCATGGCCCTAGAGTGAAGCCTAGGTTGCCCGGAATTTAGAAATGACCATCACTTTCACACTGGTTGCAATTATTCTTGTTATACGATGGAAAACTGTTGTATTTATTTTGTATTTTATGCCTCTGGCGTTGACTCCTAAGGCCGTAGCTATTCGATGTGGTGAAGCAACGCCCTAGAGTGAAGCCTAGGTTGCCCGGAATGTAGAAATCGCCATGTCTTTCACACTGGTTGCAATTATTCCTGTTATACGATGGAAAAACTGTTGTATTATTTTTATATTATATTGTATGCTTCAGACGTTGACTTCTAAGGCCGTAGCTATTCGATGTGGTTGAGAAACGCCCTAGAGTGAAGCCTAGGTTGCTCGGAAAGTAGAAATGACCATTACCTCCACACTGTTTGCAATTATTCGTTTTATACAGTGGAAAAACTGTTTTATCTATATTGTGTTTTATGCTTCTGGCGTTGACTTCTAAGGCCGCAGTTATTCGATGTGGTGGAGAAACGCCCTAGAGTGAAGCCTAGATTGCCCGGAAAGTAGAAATGACCATACCCTTCACACTGGTTGCAATTATTCCTGTTATACGATGGAAAAGCTGTTGTATTTGTATTGTATTTTATGCTTCTGAAGTTGACTTGTTAGGCCCTAACTATTCGATCAGGTGGAGCAACGCCCTAGAGAGAAGCCTAGATTGCCCGGAACGTAGAAATGACCATAACTATCAGACTAGTTGCAATTATTCGTTTTATACGATGGAAAGGCTGTTGTACATATATCGTATTTTATGCTTCTGGCGTTGACTTCTTAGGCCCTAACTATACGATCTAGAGGAGCAACGCTCTAGGGTGAAGCCTAGATTGCCCTGAACGTAGAAATAACCATAACTTTCATACTGGTTGCAATTATTCGTTTTATACAATGGAAAAACTGTTGTATTTATATTGTATTTTATGCTTCAGGCGTTGACTTCTTAGGCCCTAACTATTCGCTCTGTTGGGACAACGCCCTAGAGTGATGACTAGGTCGCCCGGATCGTAGAAATGACCATAGCTTTCGCACTGGTTGCAATTATTTCTGTTATACAAGGGAAAAACTGTTGTATTTATATTGTATTTTATGCTTCTGGCGTCGACTTCTAAGGCCGTAGCTACTCGATGTGGTGGAAAAACGCCCTAGAGTGAAGCCTAGGTTGCCCGGAAAGTAGAAATGACCATTACCTCCACACAGTTTGTAATTATTCATTTTATACGATGGATAGACTGTTGTATTTATATTGTATTTTATAGTTATGGCGTTGTCTTCTAGGGACGTAGCTATTCGATGTGGTTGAGCAACGCCCTAGTGTGAAGCCTAGGTTGCCCGGTACGTAGAAATGACCATCACCTTCACTCTGGTTGCAATTATTCCTGTTATACGATGGAAAAACTGTGGTATTTATATTGTAATTTATGCTTCTGGCGTAGGCTTCTTAGGCCCTAACTATTCGATCTGGGGGAACCACGCCCTAGACTGAAGCCTAGGTTGCCTGGAACGTAGAAATGACCATCACTCTCACACTGGTTGCAATTATTCTTGTTATACGATGGAAAAACTGTTGTATTTATTTTGTATTTTATGCCTCTGGCGTTGACTCCTAAGGCCGTAGCTATTCGATGTGGTGGAGCAACGGCCTAGAGTGAAGCCTAGGTTGCCCGGAACGTAGAAATGACCATTACCTTCAGGCTCGTTGCAATTATTCCTGTTATACGATGAAAAAACTGTTGTATTTATATTGTATTTTATGCTTCTGGCATTGACTTCTAAGGCCCTAACTATTCGATGTGGTGGAGCAACGCCATGGAGCGAAACCTAGGTTGCTCGGAACGTAGAAATGACCATTACTTGCACACTGGTTGCAATTATTCATTCTATACGATGGAAAAAGTGTTGTACATATATCGTATTTTATGCTTCTGGCGTTGACTTCTTAGGCCCTAACTATTCGATCTGGTGGAGCAACGCCCTAGAGTGAAGCCTAGGTTGCCCGGAATGTAGAAATGACCATCACTTTCACAATGGTTGCAATTATTCTTGTTATAAGATGGAAAAACTGTTGTATTTATTTTGTATTTTATGCCCCTGGCGTTGACTCCTAAGGCCGTAGCTATTCGATGTGTTGGAGCAACGCCCTAGAGTGAAGCCTAGATTGCCCGGAACGTAGAAATGACCATGTCTTTCACACTGGTTGCAATTATTCCTGTTATACGATGGAAAATCTGTTGTATTTATATTATATTTTATGCTTCAGACGTTGACTTCTAAGGCAGTAGCTATTCGATGTGGTGGAGAAACGCCCTAGAGTGAAGCCTAGGTTGCCCGGAAAGTAGAACTGACCATTACCTCCACACTGTTTGCAATTATTCATTTTATACAATGGAAAAACTGTTGTATTTATATTGTTTTTTATAGTTATGGCGTTGACTTCTAAGGCCGTAGCTTTTCGATGTGGTGGAGCAATGCCCTAGAGTGAAGCCTAGGATGCTCGCAACGAAGAAATGACCATATCTTTCACACTGCTTGCAATTATTCCTGTCGTACGATTGAAAAACTGTTGTATTTATATTGTATTTTATGCTTCTGGCGTTGACTTCTAAGGCCGCAGCTATTCGATGTGGCGGAGCAACGCCCTAGAGTGAAGCCTAGGTTGCCCGGAACGTAGAAATGAGCATAACTTTCATACTGGTTGCAATTATTCCTGTTATACGATGGAATAACTCTTGTATTTTTATTTTATTTTGTGCTTCTGGCGTTGACTTCTAAGGTCCTAGCTATTCAATCTGGTGGAGCAACGCTCTAGAGTGAAGCCTAGGTTGCACGGAACTTAGAAATGACCATCACCTTCTCTCTGGTTGCAATTATTCCTGTTATACGACGGAAAAACTGTGGTATTTATATTGTATTTTATGCTTCTGGCGTAGGTTTCTTAGGCCCTAACTATTCGATCTGGCGGAACCACGCCCTAGACTGAAGCCTAGGTTTCCCGGAACGTCGAAATGACCATCACTTTCACACTGGTTGCAATTATTCCTGTTATACCATGGAAAAACTGTTGTATTTATATTCTTTTTTATAGTTATGGCGTTGACTTCTAAGGCCGTAGCTATTCGATGTGGTGGAGCAATGCCCTAGAGTGAAGCCTAGGTTGCCCGCAACGTAGAAATGACCATATCTTTCACACTGTTTGTAATTATTCCTGTTATACGATTGAAAAACTGTTGTATTTATATTGTATTTTATGCTTCTGGCGTTGACTACCTGGGCCCTAACTATTTTATCTGGAGGAGCAACGCCCTAGAGTGAAGCCTAGGTTGCCCGGAGTGCAGAAATGACCATAACTTTCACACTGGTGGCAATTATTCCTGTTATACGATGGACAAACTGTTGGATCTTTAATGTACTTTATGCTTCTGGCGTTGACTTCTAAGGCCCTATGTATTCGATCTGGTGGAGCAACGCCCTAGAGTGAAGCATAGGTTGCCCGGAAGGTAGAAATCGCAATCACCTTCACTCTGGTTGCAATCGTTCCTGGTATACGGTAGAAAAACTGTTGTACTTTTATTGTATTTTATGCTTCTGTCGTTGACTTCTAAGGCCGTAGCTATACGATTTGGAGGAGCAACGGCCTAGAGTAAAGCCTAGGGTGCCCGGAACGTAGAAATGACCATCACTTTCACACTGGTTGCAATTATTCCTGTTATACAAAGTAAAAACTTCTGTATTTATATTGTATTTTATGTTTCCGGCGTTGACCTCTAAGGCCTTAACTATTCGTTCTGGTGGAACAACGCCCTAGGGTGGAGCCTAGGTTGCCCGGAACGTAGAAATGAACATTACTTTCACACTGGTTGCAATTATTCCTGTTATACAATGTAAAAGCTTCTGTATTTATATTGTATTTTATGCTTCCGGCGTTGACCTCTACGGCCCTAACTCTTCCATCTGGTGGAGCAATGCCTCAGAGTTAAGTCTAGGATGCCCGGAACGTAGAAATGGCCGTTACTTTCACAGTAGTTGCAATTATTCCTGTCATACGATGGAAAAACAGTTGCATATATATTGTATTTTATGCTTCTGGCGTTGACTTCTTAGGCCCTAACTATTCGATCTGGTGGAGCAACGCCCTAGGGTGAAGCTTAGGTTGCACGGAACGTAGAAAAGACCATTACCTTCACACTGGTTGCAATTATTCTTTTTATACAATGGAAAAACTAATGTATTTTTATTGTATTTTATGCGTCTGGAGTTGTTTTCTATGGCCCTAACTATTCGACCTGGTGGCGCAACGCCCTAGAGTGAACCCTAGGTTGCCCGGAACGTAGAAATGACCATCACCTTCACTCTGGTTGCAATTATTCCTGTTATACAGTGGAAAAACTGTTGTATTTTTATTGCATTTTATGCTTCGGGCGTTGACTTCTAGGGCCCTGACTGTTCGATATGCTGGAGCAACGCCCGTGAGTGAAGCCTAGGTTGCCCGCAACGTAGAAATGACCATAACTTTCACACTGGTTGAAATTATTCGTTTTATACGATGGAAAAGCTGTTGTATTTGTATTGTATTTTATGCTTCTGGCGTTGACTTCTTAGGCCCAAACTATTCGATCTGGTGGACCAACGCCCTAGAGTGAACCCTAGGTTGCCCGGAACGTAGAAATGACCATCACCTTCACTCTGGTTGCAATTATTCCTGTTATACAGTGGAAAAACTGTTGTATTTTTATTGCATTTTATGCTTCGGGCGTTGACTTCTAGGGCCCTGACTGTTCGATATGCTGGAGCAACGCCCGTGAGTGAAGCCTAGGTTGCCCGCAACGTAGAAATGACCATAACTTTCACACTGGTTGAAATTATTCGTTTTATACGATGGAAAAGCTGTTGTATTTGTATTGTATTTTATGCTTCTGGCGTTGACTTCTTAGGCCCAAACTATTCGATCTGGTGGACCAACGCCCTAGAGTGAAGCCGAGGTTGCACGGAACGCAGAAGTGACCATACCTTTCACACTGGTTGCAATTATTCCTGTTATACGATGGAAAAACAGTTGTATCTTTCTTGTATTTTATGCTTCGGGCGTTGACTTCTATGGCCCTACCTACTCGATCTGGTGGAGCAACGCCATAGAGTCAAGCCTAGGTTGCCCGGAACGTAGAAATGACCGTTACTTTCAAAAAGTTTGCAATTACTCATTTTGTACGATTGAAAAGCTGTTTTATTTATATTGTACTTTATGCTTCTGGCGTTGACTTCTAAGGCCGTAGCTATTCGATGTGGTGGAGTAACGCCCTAGAGTGAAGCCTAGGTTGCCGGAACGTAGAAATGACCATTATTTACACAATGGTTGCAATTATTCCAGTTGTACGATGGAAAAACTGTTGTATTTATATTGTATTTTATGCTTCTGGCGTTGACTTCTAAGGCAGTATCTATTCGATCTGGTGTAGCAACGCCCTAGAGTGAAGCCTAGGTTGCCCGGAACGTAGAAACGACCATAACTTTCACACTGGTTGGTATTACTCGTTTTATAGGATGGAGAAACTGTTGTACTTATATTGTATTTTATTCCTCTTGCGTTGTATTCTAAATCCCTAGCTATTCGATCTGGTGGATCAACGCCCTAGGGTGAACCCTAGGTTGCCAGGAACTTAGAAATGACCATCACCTTCATTCTGGTTGCAATTATTCCTGTTATACAGTGGAAAAACTGTTGTATTTTTATTGCATTTTATGCTTCGGGCGTTGACTTCTAGGGCCCTGACTGTTCGATATGCTGGAGCAACGCCCGGGAGTGAAGCCTAGGTTGCCTGCAACGTAGAAATGACCATAACTTTCTCACTGGTTGCTATTATTCGTTTTATACGATGAAGAAACTGTTGTACTTATAATGTGTTTTATTCCTCTGGCGTTGTATTCTAAATCCCTAGCTATTCGATCTGGTGGATCAACGCCCTAGAGTGAAGCCTAGGTAGCCCGAAACGTAGAAATGACAATTACTTTCACACTGGTTGCAATTATTCATGTTATACGATGGAAAAGATGTTGTATTTTTATTGTATTTTATGCTTCTGGCGTTGTCTTCTAAGGTCCTCTCTATTCGATCTTGTGGGGCAACGTCCAAAAGTGATGCCTAGGTTGCCCGGAACGTAGAAATGATTATAACTTTCACACTGGTTGCTATTATTCGTTTTATACGATGGAAAAACTGTTGTTCTCATACTGTATTTTATTCTTCTGGCGTTGAATTCTAAATCTCTAGCTATTCGATCTGGAGGAGCAACGCCCTAGAGAGAATCCTAGGTTGCCCGAAACGTAGAAATGACCATTACTTTCACAGTGGTTGCAATCACTCCTGTTATAAGATGAAAAAACTGATGCATTTTTATTGCATTTTCAGCTTCGGGCGTTGTCTTCTATGGCCCTAACTATTCGACCTGGTGGAGCAAGGCCCTAGAGTTAAGCCTAGGTTGCCCGGAACGTAGAAGTGACCATTGCTTTCACACTGGTTGCAATTATTCCTGTTATACTATGGAAAAACTGTTGTACTTTTATTGTATTTTATGCTTCTATCGTTCAATTCTAAGTCCGTAGCTATTCGATTTGGTGGAGCAACGCCCCAGAGTGAAGCCTAGGTTGCCCGGAACGTAGAAATGTACCACTACATTCACACTGCTTGCAATTATTCATTTTACACGATGGAAAAACTGTTGTACTTATATTGTATTTTATCTTTCTGGTGTTGAGTTCTAAATCCCTAGCTATTCGATCTGGTGGAGCAACGCCCTAGAGAGAATCCTAGGTTGCCCGAAACGTAGAAATGACCATTACTTTCACACTGGTTGCAATCATTCCTGTTATAAGATGAAAAGACTGATGCATTTTTATTGTATTTTAAGCTTCGGGCGTTGTCTTCTAAGGCCCTAACTATTCGACCTGGTGGAGCAAGGCCCTAGAGTTAAGTCTGGGATGCCCGGAACATAGAAATGGCCATTACTTTCACACTGGTTGCAATTATTCCTGTTATACAAAGTAAAAACTTCTGTATTTATATTGTATTTTATGTTTCCGACGTTGACCTCTAAGGCCTTAACTATTCGTTCTGGTGGAACAACGCCCTAGAGTGGAGTCTAGGTTGCCCGGAACGTAGAAATGAACATTACTTTCACACTGGTTGCAATTATTCCTGTTATACAATGTAAAAGCTTCTGTATTTATATTGTATTTTATGATTCCGACGTTGACCTCTAAGGCCCTAACTCTTCGATCTGGTGGAGCAATACCTCAGAGTTAAGTCTAGGATGCCCGGAACGTAGAAATGGCCGTTACTTTCACAGTGGTTGCAATTAATCCTGTCATACGATGGAAAAACTGTTGTATATATATTGTATTTTATGCTTCTGGCGTTGACTTCTTAGGCCCTATCTATTCGATCTGGTGGAGCAACGCCCTCGAGTGAAGCCTGGGTTGCCGAGAACGTCGAAATGACCATTACTTTCACACTGTTTGCAATTATTCATTTCATAGAATGGAAAAACTGTTGTATTTATATTGTATTTTATGCTTCTTTCGTTGACTTCTGAGGCTGTAGTTATACCACGTGGAGGAGCAACGCCCTGGGGTGAAGCCTAGGTTGCCCGGAACGTAGAAATGACCGTTACTTTCACAAAGTTTGCAATTAATCATTTTATACGATGAAAAAACTGTTTTATTTATATTGTATTTTATGCTTCTGGCGTTGACTTCTTAGGCCCTAACTATTCGATCTGGTGGAGCAACGCCCTAGGGTGAAGCTTAGGTTGCACGGAACGTAGAAAAGACCATTACCTTCACACTGGTTGCAATTATTCTTTTTATACAATGGAAAAACTAATGTATTTTTATTGTATTTTATGCGTCTGGAGTTGTTTTCTATGGCCCTAACTATTCGACCTGGTGGAGCAACGCCCTAGAGTGAACCCTAGGTTGCCCGGAACGTAGAAATGACCATCACCTTCACTCTGGTTGCAATTATTCCTGTTATACAGTGGAAAAACTGTTGTATTTTTATTGCATTTTATGCTTCGGGCGTTGACTTCTAGGGCCCTGACTGTTCGATATGCTGGAGCAACGCCCGTGAGTGAAGCCTAGGTTGCCCGCAACGTAGAAATGACCATAACTTTCACACTGGTTGAAATTATTCGTTTTATACGATGGAAAAGCTGTTGTATTTATATTGTATTTTATGCTTCTGGCGTTGACTTCTTAGGCTTAAACTATTCGATCTGGTGGACCAACGCCCTAGAGTGAAGCCGAGGTTGCACGGAACGCAGAAGTGACCATACCTTTCACACTGGTTGC
Organism: Calliopsis andreniformis; assembly: GCF_051401765.1. Taxonomy (NCBI): domain Eukaryota; kingdom Metazoa; phylum Arthropoda; class Insecta; order Hymenoptera; family Andrenidae; genus Calliopsis; species Calliopsis andreniformis. Next base: position 24,874,821 of record NW_027480422.1, read on the forward strand.
AATTATTCCTGTTATACGATGGAAAAACAGTTGTATCTTTCTTGTATTTTATGCTCCGGGCGTTGACTTCTATGGCCCTACCTACTCGATCTGGTGGAGCAACGCCATAGAGTCAAGCCTAGGTTGCCCGGAACGTAGAAATGACCGTTACTTTCAAAAAGTTTGCAACTACTCATTTTGTACGATTGAAAAGCTGTTTTATTTATATTGTACTTTATGCTTCTGGCGTTGACTTCTAGGGCCGTAGCTATTCGATGTGGTGGAGTAACGCCCTAGAGTGAAGCCTAGGTTGCCGGAACGTAGAAATGACCATTATTTACACAATGGTTGCAATTATTCCTGTTGTACGATGGAAAGACTGTTGTATTTATATTGTATTTTATGCTTCTGGCGTTGACTTCTAAGGCAGTATCTATTCGATCTGGTGTAGCAACGCCCTAGAGTGAAGCCTATGTTGCCCGGAACGTAGAAACGACCATAACTTTCACACTGGTTGGTATTACTCGTTTTATACGATGGAGAAACTGTTGTACTTATATTGTATTTTATTCCTCTTGCGTTGTATTCTAAATCCCTAGCTATTCGATCTGGTGGATCAACGCCCTAGAGTGAACCCTAGGTTGCCAGGAACTTAGAAATGACCATCACCTTCATTCTGGTTGCAATTATTCCTGTTATACAGTGGAAAAACTGTTGTATTTTTATTGCATTTTATGCTTCGGGCGTTGACTTCTAGGGCCCTGACTGTTCGATATGCTGGAGCAACGCCCGGGAGTGAAGCCTAGGTTGCCCGCAACGTAGAAATGACCATAACTTTCTCACTGGTTGCTATTATTCGTTTTATACGATGAAGAAACTGTTGTACATATAATGTGTTTTATTCCTCTGGCGTTGTATTCTAAATCCCTAGCTATTCGATCTGGTGGATCAACGCCCTAGAGTGAAGTCTAGGTAGCCCGAAACGTAGAAATGACAATTTCTTTCACACTGGTTGCAATTATTCATGTTATACGATGGAAAAGATGTTGTATTTTTATTGTATTTTATGCTTCTGGCGTTGTCTTCTAAGGTCCTCCCTATTCGATCTTGTGGGGCAACGTCCAAAAGTGATGCCTAGGTTGCCCGGAACGTAGAAATGACTATAACTTTCACACTGGTTGCTATTATTCGTTTTATACGATGGAAAAACTGTTGTTCTCCTACTGTATTTTATTCTTCTGGCGTTGAATTCTAAATCCCTAGCTATTCGATCTGGTGGAGCAACGCCCTAGAGAGAATCCTAGGTTGCCCGAAACGTAGAAATGACCATTACTTTCACACTGGTTGCAATCATTCCTGTTATAAGATGAAAAAACTGATGCATTTTTATTGTATTTTAAGCTTCGGGTGTTGTCTTCTAAGGCCCTAACTATTCGACCTGGTGGAGCAAGGCCCTAGAGTTAAGTCTGGGATGCCCGGAACATAGAAATGGCCATTACTTTCACACTGGTTGCAATTATTCCTGTTATACAAAGTAAAAACTTCTGTATTTATATTGTATTTTATGTTTCCAGCGTTGACCTCTAAGGCCTTAACTATTCGTTCTGGTGGAACAACGCCCTAGAGTGGAGTCTAGGTTGCCCGGAACGTAGAAATGAACATTACTTTCACACTGGTTGCAATTATTCCTGTTATACAATGTAAAAGCTTCTGTATTTATATTGTATTTTATGATTCCGACGTTGACCTCTAAGGCCCTAACTCTTCGATCTGGTGGAGCAATACCTCAGAGTTAAGTCTAGGATGCCCGGAACGTAGAAATGGCCGTTACTTTCACAGTAGTTGCAATTAATCCTGTCATACGATGGAAAAACTGTTGTATATATATTGTATTTTATGCTTCTGGCGTTGACTTCTTAGGCCCTATCTATTCGATCTGGTGGAGCAACGCCCTCGAGTGAAGCCTGGGTTGCCGAGAACGTCGAAATGACCATTACTTTCACACTGTTTGCAATTATTCATTTCATAGAATGGAAAAACTGTTGTATTTATATTGTATTTTATGCTTCTTTCGTTGACTTCTGAGGCTGTAGTTATTCCACGTGGAGGAGGAACGCCCTAGGGTGAAGCCTAGGTTGCCCGGAACGTAGAAATGACCGTTACTTTCACAAAGTTTGCAATTAATCATTTTATACGATGAAAAAACTGTTTTATTTATATTGTATTTTATGCTTCTGGCGTTGACTTCTAAGGCCGTGGCTATTCGATGTGGTAGAGCAACGCCCTAGGGTGATGCCTAGGTTGCCCGGAACGTAGAAATGACCATCACCTTCACACTGTTTGCGATTATTCATTTTATACGATGGTAACACTGTTGTACTTATGTTGTATTTTATTCTACTGGCGTTGAATTCTAAGTCCCTAGCTATTCGATCTGGTGGAGCAACGCCCTAGAGTGAAGCCTAGGTTACCCGGAACGTAGAAATGACCAGTACTTTCACACTGGTTGCAATTATTCCTTTTATACGATGGAAAAACTGATGTATTTTTATTGTATTTTATGCTTCTGGCGTTGACTTCTAAGTCCCTAGCTATTCGATCTGGTGGAGCAACGCCCTCAGGCGAAGCCTAGGTTGCCCGGAACGTAGAAATGACCTGTAATTTCACACTGGTTGCAATTATTCCTGTTATACGATGGTAACACTGTTGTACTTATGTTGTATTTTATTCTACTGGCGTTGAATTCTAAGTCCCTAGCTATTCGATCTGGTGGAGCAACGCCCTAGAGTGAAGCCTAGGTTACCCGGAACGTAGAAATGACCAGTACTTTCACACTGGTTGCAATTATTCCTTTTATACGATGGAAAAACTGATGTATTTTTATTGTATTTTATGCTTCTGGCGTTGACTTCTAAGTCCCTAGCTATTCGATCTGGTGGAGCAACGCCCTCAGGCGAAGCCTAGGTTGCCCGGAACGTAGAAATGACCTGTAATTTCACACTGGTTGCAATTATTCCTGTTATACGATGGAAAAACTGTTGTACTTATGTTGTATTTTATGCTTCTGGCGTGGAATTCTAAGTCCCTAACTATTCGATCTGGTGGAGCAACGCCCAAGAGTGAAGCCTAGGTTGTCCCGAACGTAGAAATGACCGTTACTTTCACAATGTTTGCAAATATACATTATATACGATGGAAAAGCTGTTGTGTTTATATTGTATTTTATGCTTCTGGCGTTGACTTCTTAGGCCCTAACTATTTGATCTGGTGGAACACCGCCCTGTAGTGAAGCCTAGGTTGCCCGGAACGTAGAAATGACCTTAGCTTTCACACTGGTTGCAATTATTCCTGTTATACAAGGGAAAAACTGTTGTATTTATATTGTATTTTATGCTTCTGGCACTGACTTCTGAGGCCCTAACTATTCGATGTGGTCGAGAAACGCCCTAGAGTGAAGCCTAGGTTGCCCGGAACGTAGAAATGACCATCACCTTCACACTGTTTGCGATTATTCATTTTATACAATGGTAAAACTGTTGTACTTATGTTGTATTTTACTGTTCTGGCGTTGAATTCTAAGTCCCTAGCTATTCGATCTGGTGGAGCAACGCCCTAGAGTGAAGCCTAGGTTACCGGGAACGTAGAAATGACCAGTACTTTCACACTAGTTGCAGTTATTCCTGTTATACAATGGAAAAATTGGTGCATTTTTATAGTATTTTATGCTTCTGGCGTTGTATTCAAAGTCGCTAACTATTCGATCTGGTGGAGGGACGCCCTGGAGTTAAGCCAAGGTTGCCCGGAACGTAGAAATGGCCATAACTTTAACACTGGTTGCAATTATTCGTTCTATACAATGAAAAAACTGTTCTATTTATTTTGTATTTCATGATTCGGGCGTTGACTTCTAAGGCCCTAACTATTCGATCTGGTGGTGCAACGCCCTACAGTTAAGCCTAGGTTGCCCGGAACGTAGAAATGACCTTTGCTTTCACACTGTTTGCAAATATACATTATATACGATGGAAAAGCTGTTGTATTTATATTGTGTTTTATGCTTCTGGCGTTGACTTCTTAGGCCCAAACTATTTGATCTGGTGGCGCATCGCCCTGCAGTGAAGCCTAGGTTGCCCGGAACGTAGAAATGACCATAGCTTTCACACTGATTGCAATTATTCCTTATATACAAGGGAAAAACTGTTGTATTTATATTGTATTTAATGCTTCTGGCGTTGACTTCTTAAACCTAACTATTCGATCTGGTGGAACAACGCCCTCGAGTGTAGCCTAGGTTGCCCGGAACGTAGAAATGACCTTTACTTTTGCACTGTTTGCTAATATACATTACACACGATGGAAAAGCTGTTGTATTTATATTGTATTTTATGCTTCTGGCGTTGTCTTCTTAGGCCCTAACTATTCGGTCTGGTGGAGCAATGCTCTAGAGTAATGCCTAGGTTGCCATGAACGTAGAAATGACCATTACCTTCACACTGCTTGCAATTATACATTTTACACGATGGAAAAACTGTTATACTTATGTTGTGTTTTATTCTTCTGGCGTTGAATTCTAAGTCCCTAGCTATTCGATCTGGCGGGGGAACGCCCTAGAGTGAAGTCTAGGTTACCCGGAGCATAGAAATGACCAGTACTTTCACACTGGTTGCAGCTATCCTGTTAAACGATGGAAAAACTGTTGCATTTTTATTGTATTTTATGCTTCTGGCGTTGTATTCACAGTCCCTAACTATTCGATCTGGTGGAACAACGCCCTGGAGTTAAGCCTAGGTTGCCCGCAACGTAGAAATGACCATAGCTTTCACACTGGTTGCAATTATTCCTTATATACAAGGGAAGTACTGTTGTATTTATATTGTATTTTATGCTTCTGGCACGGACTTCTGAGGCCCTAACTATTCGATGTGGTGGAGAAACGCCCTAGAGTGAAGCCTAGGTTGCCCGGAACGTAGAAATGACCATCACCTTCACACTGTTTGCGATTATTCATTTTATACGATGGTAAAACTGTTGTACTTATGTTGTATATTACTCTTCTGGCGTTGAATTCTAAGTCCCTAGCTACTCGATCTGGTGGAACAACGCCCTAGAGTGAAGCCTAGGTTACCCGGAACGTAGAAATGAACAGTACTTTCACACTGGTTGAAGTTACTCCTCTTATGCAATGGAAAACCTGTTGCATTTTTATTGTATTTTATGCCTCCGGCGTTGACTTCTAAGTCCCTAGCTATTCGATCTGGTGGAGCAACGCCCTGGAGTTAAGCCAAGGCTGCCCGGAACGTAGAAATGGCCATAACTTTAACACTGGTTGCAATTATTCGTTCTACACAATGAAAAAACTGTTCTATTTATTTTGTATTTCATGATTCGGGCGTTGACTTCTAAGGCCCTAACTATTCGATCTGGTGGTGCAACGCCCTACAGTTAAGCCTAGGTTGCCCGGAACGTAGAAATGACCTTTGCTTTCACACTGTTTGCAAATATACATTATATACGATGGAAATGCTGTTGTATTTATATTGTATTTTATGCTTCTGGCCTTGACTTCTTAGGCCCTAACTATTCGATCTGGTGTAAGTACGCCCTAGAGTGAAGCCTAGGTTGCCCGGAACGTAGAAATGACCTTTACTTTTGCACTGTTTGCAAATATACATTATATACGATGGAAAAGCTGTTGTATTTATATTGTATTTTATGCTTCTGGCATTGACTTCTAAGGCCCTAACTATTCGATGTGGTGGAGGAACGCCCTAGAGTGAAGCCTAGGTTGCCCGGAACGTAGAAATGACCATTACCTTCACACTGCTTGCAATTATACATTTTATACCATGGAAAAACTGTTGTACGTACGGTGTATTATATTCTTCTGGTGCTGAATTCTAAGTCCCTAGCTATTCAACCTGGTGGAGCAACGCCCTAGAGTGTAGCCTAGGTTACCCGGAACGTAGAAATGACCTGTACTTTCACACAGGTTGGAGTTATTCCTGTTCTACGATGGAAAAACTGTTGCATTTTTATTGTATTTAATGATTCTGGCGTTGTATTCAAAGTCCCTAACTATTCGATCTGGTGAAGCAACGCCCTATAGTTGAGCCTAGGTTGCCCGTAACGTAGAAATGACAATAACTTTCACACTGGTTGCAACTATTCGTTTCATATGATTTAAAGGCTGTTGTATTTATATTGTATTTTATGCTTCTGGCGTTGACTTCTAAGGCCCTAACTATTCGATCTGGTGGAGCAACGCCCTAGAGTGAAGCCTAGGTTGCTCGGAACGTAAAAATGACCATCACCTCCACACTGGTTGCAATTATTCCTGTTATACGGTGGGAAAACTGTTGTATTTTTTTGCATTTTATGCTTCTGGCGTTGACTACCTGGGCCCTAACTATTTTATCTGGAGGAGCAACGCCCTAGAGTGAAGCCTAGGTTGCCCGGAGTGCAGAAATGACCATAACTTTCACACTGGTGGCAATTATTCCTGTTATACGATGGACAAACTGTTGGATCTTTAATGTACTTTATGCTTCTGGCGTTGACTTCTAAGGCCCTATGTATTCGATCTGGTGGAGCAACGCCCTAGAGTGAAGCATAGGTTGCCCGGAAGGTAGAAATCGCAATCACCTTCACTCTGGTTGCAATCGTTCCTGGTATACGGTAGAAAAACTGTTGTACTTTTATTGTATTTTATGCTTCTGTCGTTGACTTCTAAGGCCGTAGCTATACGATTTGGAGGAGCAACGGCCTAGAGTAAAGCCTAGGGTGCCCGGAACGTAGAAATGACCATCACTTTCACACTGGTTGCAATTATTCCTGTTATACAAAGTAAAAACTTCTGTATTTATATTGTATTTTATGTTTCCGGCGTTGACCTCTAAGGCCTTAACTATTCGTTCTGGTGGAACAACGCCCTAGGGTGGAGCCTAGGTTGCCCGGAACGTAGAAATGAACATTACTTTCACACTGGTTGCAATTATTCCTGTTATACAATGTAAAAGCTTCTGTATTTATATTGTATTTTATGCTTCCGGCGTTGACCTCTACGGCCCTAACTCTTCCATCTGGTGGAGCAATGCCTCAGAGTTAAGTCTAGGATGCCCGGAACGTAGAAATGGCCGTTACTTTCACAGTAGTTGCAATTATTCCTGTCATACGATGGAAAAACAGTTGCATATATATTGTATTTTATGCTTCTGGCGTTGACTTCTTAGGCCCTAACTATTCGATCTGGTGGAGCAACGCCCTAGGGTGAAGCTTAGGTTGCACGGAACGTAGAAAAGACCATTACCTTCACACTGGTTGCAATTATTCTTTTTATACAATGGAAAAACTAATGTATTTTTATTGTATTTTATGCGTCTGGAGTTGTTTTCTATGGCCCTAACTATTCGACCTGGTGGCGCAACGCCCTAGAGTGAACCCTAGGTTGCCCGGAACGTAGAAATGACCATCACCTTCACTCTGGTTGCAATTATTCCTGTTATACAGTGGAAAAACTGTTGTATTTTTATTGCATTTTATGCTTCGGGCGTTGACTTCTAGGGCCCTGACTGTTCGATATGCTGGAGCAACGCCCGTGAGTGAAGCCTAGGTTGCCCGCAACGTAGAAATGACCATAACTTTCACACTGGTTGAAATTATTCGTTTTATACGATGGAAAAGCTGTTGTATTTGTATTGTATTTTATGCTTCTGGCGTTGACTTCTTAGGCCCAAACTATTCGATCTGGTGGACCAACGCCCTAGAGTGAACCCTAGGTTGCCCGGAACGTAGAAATGACCATCACCTTCACTCTGGTTGCAATTATTCCTGTTATACAGTGGAAAAACTGTTGTATTTTTATTGCATTTTATGCTTCGGGCGTTGACTTCTAGGGCCCTGACTGTTCGATATGCTGGAGCAACGCCCGTGAGTGAAGCCTAGGTTGCCCGCAACGTAGAAATGACCATAACTTTCACACTGGTTGAAATTATTCGTTTTATACGATGGAAAAGCTGTTGTATTTGTATTGTATTTTATGCTTCTGGCGTTGACTTCTTAGGCCCAAACTATTCGATCTGGTGGACCAACGCCCTAGAGTGAAGCCGAGGTTGCACGGAACGCAGAAGTGACCATACCTTTCACACTGGTTGCAATTATTCCTGTTATACGATGGAAAAACAGTTGTATCTTTCTTGTATTTTATGCTTCGGGCGTTGACTTCTATGGCCCTACCTACTCGATCTGGTGGAGCAACGCCATAGAGTCAAGCCTAGGTTGCCCGGAACGTAGAAATGACCGTTACTTTCAAAAAGTTTGCAATTACTCATTTTGTACGATTGAAAAGCTGTTTTATTTATATTGTACTTTATGCTTCTGGCGTTGACTTCTAAGGCCGTAGCTATTCGATGTGGTGGAGTAACGCCCTAGAGTGAAGCCTAGGTTGCCGGAACGTAGAAATGACCATTATTTACACAATGGTTGCAATTATTCCAGTTGTACGATGGAAAAACTGTTGTATTTATATTGTATTTTATGCTTCTGGCGTTGACTTCTAAGGCAGTATCTATTCGATCTGGTGTAGCAACGCCCTAGAGTGAAGCCTAGGTTGCCCGGAACGTAGAAACGACCATAACTTTCACACTGGTTGGTATTACTCGTTTTATAGGATGGAGAAACTGTTGTACTTATATTGTATTTTATTCCTCTTGCGTTGTATTCTAAATCCCTAGCTATTCGATCTGGTGGATCAACGCCCTAGGGTGAACCCTAGGTTGCCAGGAACTTAGAAATGACCATCACCTTCATTCTGGTTGCAATTATTCCTGTTATACAGTGGAAAAACTGTTGTATTTTTATTGCATTTTATGCTTCGGGCGTTGACTTCTAGGGCCCTGACTGTTCGATATGCTGGAGCAACGCCCGGGAGTGAAGCCTAGGTTGCCTGCAACGTAGAAATGACCATAACTTTCTCACTGGTTGCTATTATTCGTTTTATACGATGAAGAAACTGTTGTACTTATAATGTGTTTTATTCCTCTGGCGTTGTATTCTAAATCCCTAGCTATTCGATCTGGTGGATCAACGCCCTAGAGTGAAGCCTAGGTAGCCCGAAACGTAGAAATGACAATTACTTTCACACTGGTTGCAATTATTCATGTTATACGATGGAAAAGATGTTGTATTTTTATTGTATTTTATGCTTCTGGCGTTGTCTTCTAAGGTCCTCTCTATTCGATCTTGTGGGGCAACGTCCAAAAGTGATGCCTAGGTTGCCCGGAACGTAGAAATGATTATAACTTTCACACTGGTTGCTATTATTCGTTTTATACGATGGAAAAACTGTTGTTCTCATACTGTATTTTATTCTTCTGGCGTTGAATTCTAAATCTCTAGCTATTCGATCTGGAGGAGCAACGCCCTAGAGAGAATCCTAGGTTGCCCGAAACGTAGAAATGACCATTACTTTCACAGTGGTTGCAATCACTCCTGTTATAAGATGAAAAAACTGATGCATTTTTATTGCATTTTCAGCTTCGGGCGTTGTCTTCTATGGCCCTAACTATTCGACCTGGTGGAGCAAGGCCCTAGAGTTAAGCCTAGGTTGCCCGGAACGTAGAAGTGACCATTGCTTTCACACTGGTTGCAATTATTCCTGTTATACTATGGAAAAACTGTTGTACTTTTATTGTATTTTATGCTTCTATCGTTCAATTCTAAGTCCGTAGCTATTCGATTTGGTGGAGCAACGCCCCAGAGTGAAGCCTAGGTTGCCCGGAACGTAGAAATGTACCACTACATTCACACTGCTTGCAATTATTCATTTTACACGATGGAAAAACTGTTGTACTTATATTGTATTTTATCTTTCTGGTGTTGAGTTCTAAATCCCTAGCTATTCGATCTGGTGGAGCAACGCCCTAGAGAGAATCCTAGGTTGCCCGAAACGTAGAAATGACCATTACTTTCACACTGGTTGCAATCATTCCTGTTATAAGATGAAAAGACTGATGCATTTTTATTGTATTTTAAGCTTCGGGCGTTGTCTTCTAAGGCCCTAACTATTCGACCTGGTGGAGCAAGGCCCTAGAGTTAAGTCTGGGATGCCCGGAACATAGAAATGGCCATTACTTTCACACTGGTTGCAATTATTCCTGTTATACAAAGTAAAAACTTCTGTATTTATATTGTATTTTATGTTTCCGACGTTGACCTCTAAGGCCTTAACTATTCGTTCTGGTGGAACAACGCCCTAGAGTGGAGTCTAGGTTGCCCGGAACGTAGAAATGAACATTACTTTCACACTGGTTGCAATTATTCCTGTTATACAATGTAAAAGCTTCTGTATTTATATTGTATTTTATGATTCCGACGTTGACCTCTAAGGCCCTAACTCTTCGATCTGGTGGAGCAATACCTCAGAGTTAAGTCTAGGATGCCCGGAACGTAGAAATGGCCGTTACTTTCACAGTGGTTGCAATTAATCCTGTCATACGATGGAAAAACTGTTGTATATATATTGTATTTTATGCTTCTGGCGTTGACTTCTTAGGCCCTATCTATTCGATCTGGTGGAGCAACGCCCTAGAGTGAACCCTAGGTTGCCCGGAACGTAGAAATGACCATCACCTTCACTCTGGTTGCAATTATTCCTGTTATACAGTGGAAAAACTGTTGTATTTTTATTGCATTTTATGCTTCGGGCGTTGACTTCTAGGGCCCTGACTGTTCGATATGCTGGAGCAACGCCCGTGAGTGAAGCCTAGGTTGCCCGCAACGTAGAAATGACCATAACTTTCACACTGGTTGAAATTATTCGTTTTATACGATGGAAAAGCTGTTGTATTTATATTGTATTTTATGCTTCTGGCGTTGACTTCTTAGGCTTAAACTATTCGATCTGGTGGACCAACGCCCTAGAGTGAAGCCGAGGTTGCACGGAACGCAGAAGTGACCATACCTTTCACACTGGTTGCAATTATTCCTGTTATACGATGGAAAAACAGTTGTATCTTTCTTGTATTTTATGCTCCGGGCGTTGACTTCTATGGCCCTACCTACTCGATCTGGTGGAGCAACGCCATAGAGTCAAGCCTAGGTTGCCCGGAACGTAGAAATGACCGTTACTTTCAAAAAGTTTGCAACTACTCATTTTGTACGATTGAAAAGCTGTTTTATTTATATTGTACTTTATGCTTCTGGCGTTGACTTCTAGGGCCGTAGCTATTCGATGTGGTGGAGTAACGCCCTAGAGTGAAGCCTAGGTTGCCGGAACGTAGAAATGACCATTATTTACACAATGGTTGCAATTATTCCTGTTGTACGATGGAAAGACTGTTGTATTTATATTGTATTTTATGCTTCTGGCGTTGACTTCTAAGGCAGTATCTATTCGATCTGGTGTAGCAACGCCCTAGAGTGAAGCCTAGGTTGCCCGGAACGTAGAAACGACCATAACTTTCACACTGGTTGGTATTACTCGTTTTATACGATGGAGAAACTGTTGTACTTATATTGTATTTTATTCCTCTTGCGTTGTATTCTAAATCCCTAGCTATTCGATCTGGTGGATCAACGCCCTAGAGTGAACCCTAGGTTGCCAGGAACTTAGAAATGACCATCACCTTCATTCTGGTTGCAATTATTCCTGTTATACAGTGGAAAAACTGTTGTATTTTTATTGCATTTTATGCTTCGGGCGTTGACTTCTAGGGCCCTGACTGTTCGATATGCTGGAGCAACGCCCGGGAGTGAAGCCTAGGTTGCCCGCAACGTAGAAATGACCATAACTTTCTCACTGGTTGCTATTATTCGTTTTATACGATGAAGAAACTGTTGTACATATAATGTGTTTTATTCCTCTGGCGTTGTATTCTAAATCCCTAGCTATTCGATCTGGTGGATCAACGCCCTAGAGTGAAGTCTAGGTAGCCCGAAACGTAGAAATGACAATTTCTTTCACACTGGTTGCAATTATTCATGTTATACGATGGAAAAGATGTTGTATTTTTATTGTATTTTATGCTTCTGGCGTTGTCTTCTAAGGTCCTCTCTATTCGATCTTGTGGGGCAACGTCCAAAAGTGATGCCTAGGTTGCCCGGAACGTAGAAATGACTATAACTTTCACACTGGTTGCTATTATTCGTTTTATACGATGGAAAAACTGTTGTTCTCCTACTGTATTTTATTCTTCTGGCGTTGAATTCTAAATCCCTAGCTATTCGATCTGGTGGAGCAACGCCCTAGAGAGAATCCTAGGTTGCCCGAAACGTAGAAATGACCATTACTTTCACACTGGTTGCAATCATTCCTGTTATAAGATGAAAAAACTGATGCATTTTTATTGTATTTTAAGCTTCGGGTGTTGTCTTCTAAGGCCCTAACTATTCGACCTGGTGGAGCAAGGCCCTAGAGTTAAGTCTGGGATGCCCGGAACATAGAAATGGCCATTACTTTCACACTGGTTGCAATTATTCCTGTTATACAAAGTAAAAACTTCTGTATTTATATTGTATTTTATGTTTCCAGCGTTGACCTCTAAGGCCTTAACTATTCGTTCTGGTGGAACAACGCCCTAGAGTGGAGTCTAGGTTGCCCGGAACGTAGAAATGAACATTACTTTCACACTGGTTGCAATTATTCCTGTTATACAATGTAAAAGCTTCTGTATTTATATTGTATTTTATGATTCCGACGTTGACCTCTAAGGCCCTAACTCTTCGATCTGGTGGAGCAATACCTCAGAGTTAAGTCTAGGATGCCCGGAACGTAGAAATGGCCGTTACTTTCACAGTAGTTGCAATTAATCCTGTCATACGATGGAAAAACTGTTGTATATATATTGTATTTTATGCTTCTGGCGTTGACTTCTTAGGCCCTATCTATTCGATCTGGTGGAGCAACGCCCTCGAGTGAAGCCTGGGTTGCCGAGAACGTCGAAATGACCATTACTTTCACACTGTTTGCAATTATTCATTTCATAGAATGGAAAAACTGTTGTATTTATATTGTATTTTATGCTTCTTTCGTTGACTTCTGAGGCTGTAGTTATTCCACGTGGAGGAGGAACGCCCTAGGGTGAAGCCTAGGTTGCCCGGAACGTAGAAATGACCGTTACTTTCACAAAGTTTGCAATTAATCATTTTATACGATGAAAAAACTGTTTTATTTATATTGTATTTTATGCTTCTGGCGTTGACTTCTAAGGCCGTGGCTATTCGATGTGGTAGAGCAACGCCCTAGGGTGATGCCTAGGTTGCCCGGAACGTAGAAATGACCATCACCTTCACACTGTTTGCGATTATTCATTTTATACGATGGTAACACTGTTGTACTTATGTTGTATTTTATTCTACTGGCGTTGAATTCTAAGTCCCTAGCTATTCGATCTGGTGGAGCAACGCCCTAGAGTGAAGCCTAGGTTACCCGGAACGTAGAAATGACCAGTACTTTCACACTGGTTGCAATTATTCCTTTTATACGATGGAAAAACTGATGTATTTTTATTGTATTTTATGCTTCTGGCGTTGACTTCTAAGTCCCTAGCTATTCGATCTGGTGGAGCAACGCCCTCAGGCGAAGCCTAGGTTGCCCGGAACGTAGAAATGACCTGTAATTTCACACTGGTTGCAATTATTCCTGTTATACGATGGTAACACTGTTGTACTTATGTTGTATTTTATTCTACTGGCGTTGAATTCTAAGTCCCTAGCTATTCGATCTGGTGGAGCAACGCCCTAGAGTGAAGCCTAGGTTACCCGGAACGTAGAAATGACCAGTACTTTCACACTGGTTGCAATTATTCCTTTTATACGATGGAAAAACTGATGTATTTTTATTGTATTTTATGCTTCTGGCGTTGACTTCTAAGTCCCTAGCTATTCGATCTGGTGGAGCAACGCCCTCAGGCGAAGCCTAGGTTGCCCGGAACGTAGAAATGACCTGTAATTTCACACTGGTTGCAATTATTCCTGTTATACGATGGAAAAACTGTTGTACTTATGTTGTATTTTATGCTTCTGGCGTGGAATTCTAAGTCCCTAACTATTCGATCTGGTGGAGCAACGCCCAAGAGTGAAGCCTAGGTTGTCCCGAACGTAGAAATGACCGTTACTTTCACAATGTTTGCAAATATACATTATATACGATGGAAAAGCTGTTGTGTTTATATTGTATTTTATGCTTCTGGCGTTGACTTCTTAGGCCCTAACTATTTGATCTGGTGGAACACCGCCCTGTAGTGAAGCCTAGGTTGCCCGGAACGTAGAAATGACCTTAGCTTTCACACTGGTTGCAATTATTCCTGTTATACAAGGGAAAAACTGTTGTATTTATATTGTATTTTATGCTTCTGGCACTGACTTCTGAGGCCCTAACTATTCGATGTGGTCGAGAAACGCCCTAGAGTGAAGCCTAGGTTGCCCGGAACGTAGAAATGACCATCACCTTCACACTGTTTGCGATTATTCATTTTATACAATGGTAAAACTGTTGTACTTATGTTGTATTTTACTGTTCTGGCGTTGAATTCTAAGTCCCTAGCTATTCGATCTGGTGGAGCAACGCCCTAGAGTGAAGCCTAGGTTACCGGGAACGTAGAAATGACCAGTACTTTCACACTAGTTGCAGTTATTCCTGTTATACAATGGAAAAATTGGTGCATTTTTATAGTATTTTATGCTTCTGGCGTTGTATTCAAAGTCGCTAACTATTCGATCTGGTGGAGGGACGCCCTGGAGTTAAGCCAAGGTTGCCCGGAACGTAGAAATGGCCATAACTTTAACACTGGTTGCAATTATTCGTTCTATACAATGAAAAAACTGTTCTATTTATTTTGTATTTCATGATTCGGGCGTTGACTTCTAAGGCCCTAACTATTCGATCTGGTGGTGCAACGCCCTACAGTTAAGCCTAGGTTGCCCGGAACGTAGAAATGACCTTTGCTTTCACACTGTTTGCAAATATACATTATATACGATGGAAAAGCTGTTGTATTTATATTGTATTTTATGCTTCTGGCGTTGACTTCTTAGGCCCAAACTATTTGATCTGGTGGCGCATCGCCCTGCAGTGAAGCCTAGGTTGCCCGGAACGTAGAAATGACCATAGCTTTCACACTGATTGCAATTATTCCTTATATACAAGGGAAAAACTGTTGTATTTATATTGTATTTAATGCTTCTGGCGTTGACTTCTTAAACCTAACTATTCGATCTGGTGGAACAACGCCCTCGAGTGTAGCCTAGGTTGCCCGGAACGTAGAAATGACCTTTACTTTTGCACTGTTTGCTAATATACATTACACACGATGGAAAAGCTGTTGTATTTATATTGTATTTTATGCTTCTGGCGTTGTCTTCTTAGGCCCTAACTATTCGGTCTGGTGGAGCAATGCTCTAGAGTAATGCCTAGGTTGCCATGAACGTAGAAATGACCATTACCTTCACACTGCTTGCAATTATACATTTTACACGATGGAAAAACTGTTATACTTATGTTGTGTTTTATTCTTCTGGCGTTGAATTCTAAGTCCCTAGCTATTCGATCTGGCGGGGGAACGCCCTAGAGTGAAGTCTAGGTTACCCGGAGCATAGAAATGACCAGTACTTTCACACTGGTTGCAGCTATCCTGTTAAACGATGGAAAAACTGTTGCATTTTTATTGTATTTTATGCTTCTGGCGTTGTATTCACAGTCCCTAACTATTCGATCTGGTGGAACAACGCCCTGGAGTTAAGCCTAGGTTGCCCGGAACGTAGAAATGACCATAGCTTTCACACTGGTTGCAATTATTCCTTATATACAAGGGAAGTACTGTTGTATTTATATTGTATTTTATGCTTCTGGCACGGACTTCTGAGGCCCTAACTATTCGATGTGGTGGAGAAACGCCCTAGAGTGAAGCCTAGGTTGCCCGGAACGTAGAAATGACCATCACCTTCACACTGTTTGCGATTATTCATTTTATACGATGGTAAAACTGTTGTACTTATGTTGTATATTACTCTTCTGGCGTTGAATTCTAAGTCCCTAGCTACTCGATCTGGTGGAACAACGCCCTAGAGTGAAGCCTAGGTTACCCGGAACGTAGAAATGAACAGTACTTTCACACTGGTTGAAGTTACTCCTCTTATGCAATGGAAAACCTGTTGCATTTTTATTGTATTTTATGCCTCCGGCGTTGACTTCTAAGTCCCTAGCTATTCGATCTGGTGGAGCAACGCCCTGGAGTTAAGCCAAGGCTGCCCGGAACGTAGAAATGGCCATAACTTTAACACTGGTTGCAATTATTCGTTCTACACAATGAAAAAACTGTTCTATTTATTTTGTATTTCATGATTCGGGCGTTGACTTCTAAGGCCCTAACTATTCGATCTGGTGGTGCAACGCCCTACAGTTAAGCCTAGGTTGCCCGGAACGTAGAAATGACCTTTGCTTTCACACTGTTTGCAAATATACATTATATACGATGGAAATGCTGTTGTATTTATATTGTATTTTATGCTTCTGGCCTTGACTTCTTAGGCCCTAACTATTCGATCTGGTGTAAGTACGCCCTAGAGTGAAGCCTAGGTTGCCCGGAACGTAGAAATGACCTTTACTTTTGCACTGTTTGCAAATATACATTATATACGATGGAAAAGCTGTTGTATTTATATTGTATTTTATGCTTCTGGCATTGACTTCTAAGGCCCTAACTATTCGATGTGGTGGAGGAACGCCCTAGAGTGAAGCCTAGGTTGCCCGGAACGTAGAAATGACCATTACCTTCACACTGCTTGCAATTATACATTTTATACCATGGAAAAACTGTTGTACGTACGGTGTATTATATTCTTCTGGTGCTGAATTCTAAGTCCCTAGCTATTCAACCTGGTGGAGCAACGCCCTAGAGTGTAGCCTAGGTTACCCGGAACGTAGAAATGACCTGTACTTTCACACAGGTTGGAGTTATTCCTGTTCTACGATGGAAAAACTGTTGCATTTTTATTGTATTTAATGATTCTGGCGTTGTATTCAAAGTCCCTAACTATTCGATCTGGTGAAGCAACGCCCTATAGTTGAGCCTAGGTTGCCCGTAACGTAGAAATGACAATAACTTTCACACTGGTTGCAACTATTCGTTTCATATGATTTAAAGGCTGTTGTATTTATATTGTATTTTATGCTTCTGGCGTTGACTTCTAAGGCCCTAACTATTCGATCTGGTGGAGCAACGCCCTAGAGTGAAGCCTAGGTTGCTCGGAACGTAAAAATGACCATCACCTCCACACTGGTTGCAATTATTCCTGTTATACGGTGGGAAAACTGTTGTATTTTTTTGCATTTTATGCTTCTGGCGTTGACTTCTAAGGCCGTAGCTATTCGATGTGGTGGAGCAACGCCCTAGAGTGAAGCCTACGTTGCGCGGAACGTAGAAATGAACATCTCTTTCACACTGGTTGCAATTATTCCTGTTATACGATGGAAAAGCTGTTGTATTTATATTGTATTTTATGCTTCTGGCGTTGACTTGTAAGGTTCTATCTATTCGATCTCGTGAGACAACGTCCAAGAGTGAAGCCTATGTTGCCCGAAACGTATAAATGACCATTACCTTCATACTGGTTGCAATTATTCCTGTTATACGATGGAAAGACTGTTGTATTTTTATTGTATTTTATGCTTCTGGCGTTGACTTCTAAGGCCCTAGCTATTCGATCTGGTGGAGCAACGGCCTAAAGTCAATGCCTAGGTTGCCCGGAACGTAGAAATGACCGTTACTTTCACAATGTTTGCAATTATTAATTGTATACGATTGAAAAACTGTTGTATTTATATTGTATTTTATGCTTCTGGCGTTGAGCTCTAAGGCCGTAGCTATTCGATGTGGTGGAGCAACGCCCTAGTGTGAAGCCTAGGTTGCACGGAACGTAGAAATGACCATAACTTTCACACTGGCTGCAATTATTCCTTTTGTACAATGGAAATATTGTTATATTAATTCTGTATTTTATGCTTCGGGCGTTGACTTCTAAGGCCCTAGCTATTCGATCTGGTGGAACAACGCCCTAGACTCAAGCCTAGGTTGCACGGAACGTAGAAATGACCATAACTTTCACACTGGTTGCTACTATTCGTTTTATATGATGGAAAATCTGTTGCATTTTTATTGTATTTTCTGCTTCTGGCATTGACTTCTAAGGTCCTAGCTATTCGATCTGGTGGGGCAACGTCCAAGAGTGAAGCCTATGTTGCCCGGAACGTAGAGATGACCATAACTTTCACACTGGTTGCAATTATTCGGTTTATACAATGGAAAAGCTGTTGTATTTATACTGTGTTTTATGCTTCTGGCGTTGACTTCTAAGGCCCTAACTATTCGATCTGGTGGAACAACGCCCTAGAGTGAAGCCTAGGTTGACGGGAACGTAGAAATGACTGTTACTTTCACAATGTTTGCAATTATTAATTGTATACGATGGAAAAACTGTTGTATTTATATTGTATTTCATGCTTCTGGCATTGACTTCTAAGATCCTAGCTATTCGATTCGGTGGGGCAACGTCCAAGAGTGAAGCCTAGGTTTCCGGGAACGTAAAAATGTCTGTTACTTTCACAATGTTTGCAATTATTAATTGTATACGATGGAAAAACTGTTGTATTTATATTGTATTTTATGCTTCTGACGTTGACTTGTAAGGTCCTATCTATTCGATCTCGTGAGACAACGTCCAAGAGTGAAGCCTATGTTGCCCGAAACGTATAAATGACCATTACATTCATACTGGTTGCAATTATTCCTGTTATACGATGGAAAGACTGTTGTATTTTTATTGTATTTTATGCTTCTGGCGTTGACTTCTAAGGCCCTAGCTATTCGATCTGGTGGAGCAACGCCCTAGAGTGAAGCCTAGGTTGCCCGGAACGTAGAAATGTCCATCACCTTCACTCTGGTTGCAATTATTCCTGTTACACGATGGAAAGACTGTTGCATTTTTATTGTATTTTATGCTTCGGGCGCTGACTTCTAAGGCCCTAAATATTCGATCTGGTGGAGCAACGCCCTAGAGTGAAGCCTATGTTGCCCGAAACGTAGAAATGACCATTACCTTCATACTGGTTGCAATTGTTCCTGTTATACGATGGAAAGACTGTTGTATTTTTATTGTATTTTATGCTTCTGGCGTTGACTTCTGAGGCCCTAGCTATT
This sequence comes from Calliopsis andreniformis, assembly GCF_051401765.1. Taxonomy (NCBI): domain Eukaryota; kingdom Metazoa; phylum Arthropoda; class Insecta; order Hymenoptera; family Andrenidae; genus Calliopsis; species Calliopsis andreniformis. The sequence goes on from NW_027480422.1 coordinate 24,893,990, forward strand.
CGGTCTGGTGGAGCAACGCCCTAGAGTGAAGCCTATGTTGCCCGTAACGTAGAAATGACCGTTACATTCACAAGGTTTGCAATCATTCATTGTATACGACGGAAAAACTGTTGTATCTATATTGTATTTTATGCTTCTGGCGTTGACTTCTAAGGCCGTAGCTATTCGATGTGGTGGAGCAACGCCCTAGAGTGAAGCCTAGGTTGCCCGGAACGTAGTAATGACCGTTACATTCACTCTGGTTGCAATTATTCCTGTTATACGGTGGAAAAACTGTTGTACCTATATTGTATTTTATGCTTCTGGCGTTGACTGCTAAGGCCGTAGCTATTCGATGTGGTGGAGCAACGCCCGAGAGTGAAGCCTACGTTGCGCGGAACGTAGAAATGACCATCTCTTTCACACTTGTTGCAATTATTCCTGTTATACGATGGAAAAGCTGTTGTATTTATATTGTATTTTATGCTTCTGGCGTTGACTTGTAAGGTCCTATCTATTCGATCTCGTGAGACAACGTCCAAGAGTGAAGTCTATGTTGCCCGAAACGTATAAATGACCAGTACTTTCACACTGGTTTCTGTTATTCCTGTTATACGATGGAAAAACTGTTGCATTTTTAATGTATTTTATGCTTCTGGAGTAGACTCCTAAGGCCGTAGCTATTCGATGTGGTGGAGCAACGCCCAAGGGTGAAGCCTATGTTGCCCGGAACTTAGTAATGACCATTACTTTCACACTGTTTGCACTTATTCATTTTATACGATGGAAAAACTGTTGTACTTATGTTGTATTTTATTCTTCTGGCGTTGAGTTCTAAGTCCCTAGCTATTCGATCTGGTGCAGCAATGCCCTAGAGTGTAGCCTAGGTTACCCGGAACGTAGAAATGACCATTACTTTCACACTGTTTGCAATTATTCATTTTATAGGATGGAAAAACTGTTGTACTTATGTTGTATTTTATGCTTCGGGCTTTGACTTCTAAGGCACTAACTACTCGAACTGGAGGAGCAACGCCCTAGAGTGAAGCTTAGGATGCCCGGAACGTAGAAATGACCATTACTTTCACACTGTTTGCAATTATTCATTCTATATGATGGAAAAAATGTTGTACTTATGTTGTATTTTATTCTTCTGGCGTTGAATTCTAAGTCCCTAGCTATTCGATCTGGTGGAGCAACGCCCTAGGGTTAAGCCCAGGTTGCCCGTAACGTAGAAATGACCATAACTTTCACACTGGTTGCAATTATTCGTTTTATACAATGGAAAAACTGATCCTTTTATTTTGTATTTTATGCATCTGGCGTTGACTTCATAGGCCGTAACTATTCGATGTGGTGGAGCAACACCCAAGTGTGAAACCTAGGTTGCCCGGAACGTAGAAATGACCACTACTTTCACACTGGTTGCAATTATTCCTTTTATACGATGGAGAAACTGTTGTATTTTTATTGTATTTTATGCTTCTGGCGTTGACTTCATAGGCCCTAACTATTCGATATGGTGAAACAACGCCCCAGAGTGAAGCCTGGGTTGCCCGGAACGTAGAAATGACCATATCTTTCACACTGGTTGCAATTATCACTGTTATACGACGAAAAAAATGTTGTATTTTTATTGTATTTTATGCTTCAGGCGTTGACTCCTAAGCCCCTAACTATTCGATGTGGTGGAGCAACGCCCTAGAGCAAAACCTAGATTGGCCGCAACGTAGAAATGACCATTACCTTCCAGCATGTGGCAATTATTCCTGTTATACGATGGACAAACTGTTGGATTTTGATTGTACTTTATGCTTCTGGCGTTGACTTCTAGGGGACTATATATTCGATCTGGTGGAGCAATGCCTCAGAGTTAAGTCTAGAATGCCCGAAACGTCGAAATGATCATTACTTTCACACTGGTTGCAATTATTAATGCTATACGATGGAAAAACTGTTGCATTTTTATTGTATTTTCTGCTTCTGGCGTTGACTTCTAAGGCCCTAGCTATTCGATCTGGTGGAGCAACGCCCTAGGGTGAAGCCTAGGTTGCCCGGAACGTAGAAATGTCCATCACCTTCACTCTGGTTGCAATTATTCCTGTTACACGATGGAAAGACTGTTGCATTTTTATTGTATTTTATGCTTCTGGCGTTGACTTCTAGGGGACTATATATTCGATCTGGTGGAGCAATGCCTCAGAGTTAAGTCTAGAATGCCCGAAACGTCGAAATGACCAGTACTTTCACACTGGTTGCAATTATTCCAGTTATGCGAAGGAAAAACTGTTGTAAGTTTATTATATTTTATGCTTCGGGCGCTGACTTCCAAGGCCCTAAATATTCGATCTGGTTGAGCAACGCCCCAGAGTGAAGCCTAGGTTGCCCGGAACGTAGAAATGACTATAACTTTCATACAGGTTGGTATTATTCGTTTTATACGATGGAAAAGCTGCTGTACTTATATTGTATTTTCAGCTTCTGCCGTTGACTTCTTAGGACCTAACTTTCGATCTGGTGGAAGAACGCCCTAGAGTGAAGCCTAGGTTGCTCGGAACGTAGAAATGACCATAACTTTCACACTGGTTTCAACTATTCGTTTTATACAATGGAAAAACTGTTTTACTTTTATTGCATTTTATGGTTCGGCCGTTGACTTCTAAGGCCTTAATTATTCGATCTGCTGGAGCAACGCCCTACAGCGAAGCCTATGTTGCCCGGAACGTAGAAATGACCATTACCTTCACACTGTCTGCGATTATTCATTTTATACGATGGAAAAACTGTTGTACTTATGTTGTATTTTATTCTTCTGGCGTTGAATTCTAAGACCCTAACTATTCGACCTGGTGGCGCAACGCCCTGGAGTGAGGCCTAGGTCGCCCGGGACGTAGAAATAACCATTACATTCACACTGGTTGCAATTACTCCAGTTATGCGAAGGAAAAACTGTTGTAACTTTATTACATTTTATGCTTCGGGCGCTGACTTCTAAGGCCCTAAATATTCGATCTCGTGGAGCAACGCCCCAGAGTGAAGCATAGGTTGCCCGGAACGTAGAAATGACCATAACTTTCACAATAGTTGCAATTATCCGTTTTATACGATGGAAAAACTGTTGTATTTTTATTGGACTTTATGCATCTTGCGTTGACTTCTAAGGCCGTAGCTATTCGGTGTGGTGGAGCAACGCCCAAGAGTGAAGCCTAGGTTGCCCGGAACGTAGAAATGACCTGTACTTTCACACAGGTTGTAGTTATTCCTGTTCTACGATGGAAAAACTGTTGCATTTTTATTGTATTTAATGATTCTGGCGTTGTATTCAAAGTCCCTAACTATTCGATCTGGTGAAGCAACGCCCTAGAGTTCAGCCTAGGTTGCCCGTAACGTAGAAATGACAATAACTTTCACACTGGTTGCAACTATTCGTTTCATATGATTTAAAGGCTGTTGCATTTATATTGTATTTTAGGCTTCTGGCGTTGACTTCTAAGGTCCTAACTATTCGATCTGGTGGATCAACGACCTAGAGTGAAGCTTCGGTTGCCCGGAGCGTAGAAATGACCATAACTTTCACACTGGTTGCAATTATTCGTTTTATACAATGGAAAAACTGTTGTATTTATATTGTATTTTATGCCCCGGGCGTTGACTTCCAAGGCCCTAACTATTCGATCTGGTGGAGCAACGCCCTAGAGTGAAGCCTAGGATGCCCGGAACGTAGAAATGACCATTACTTTCACACTGTTTGCAATTATTCATTCTATATGATGGAAAAACTGTTGTACTTATGTTGTATTTTATTCTTCTGGCGTTGAATTCTAAGTCCCTAGCTATCGATCTGATGGAGCAACGCCATAGAGTGAAGCCTAGGTTACCCGGAACGTAGAAATGACCAGTACTTTCACACTGGTTGCAGTTATTCCTCTTATACAATGGAAAAACTGTTACATTTTTATTGTATTTTATGCCCCTGGCGTTGTATTCAATGCCCCTAACTATTCGATCTGGTGGCGCAACGCCCTAGAGTGAGGCCTAGGTCGCCTGGAACGTAGAAATAACCATTACATTCACACTGGTGGCATTTATTCCAGTTATGCGAAGGAATAACTGTTGCAACTTTATTATATTTTATGCTTCGGGCGCTGACTTCTAAGGCCCTAAATATTCGATCTGGTGGAGCAACGCCCAAGAGTGAAGCCTAGACTGCACGGAACGTAGAAATGACCGTTACATTCAATCTGGTTGCAATTATTCCTGTTATACGGTGGAAAAACTGTTGTATCTATATTGTATTTTATGCTTCTGGCGTTGACTTCTAAGGCCGTAGCTATTCGATGTGGTGGAGCAACGCCCTAGAGTGAAGCCTACGTTGCGCGGAACGTAGAAATGACCATCTCTTTCACACTGGTTGCAATTATTCCTGTTATACGATGGAAAAGCTGTTGTATTTATATTGTATTTTATGCTTCGGGCGCTGACTTCTAAGGCCCTAAATATTCGATCTGGTGGAGCAACGCCCTAGAGTGAAGCCTAGGTTACCCGGAACGTAGAAATGACCATAGCTTTCACACTGGTTGCAATTATTCGTTTTATACAATGGAAAAACTGTTCTATTTATTTTGTATTTTATGCTTCGGGCGTTGACTTCTAAGGCCCTAACTATTCGACCTGGCGGAGCAACGCCCTAGAGTGAAGCCTAGGTTGCCCGGAACGTAGAAATGACCATTACTTTCACACTGGTTGCAATTATTCCTGTTATACGATGAAAAGCTGTTGTATTTATATTGTATTTTATGCTTCTGGCGTTGTCTTGTAAGGTCCTATCTATTCGATCTCGTGAGGCAACGTCCAAGAGTGAAGCCTATGTTGCCCGAAACGTAGAAATGACCATTACCTTCATACTGGTTGCAATTGTTCCTGTTATACGATGGAAAGACTGTTGTATTTTTATTGTATTTTATGCTTCTGGCGTTGACTTCTGAGGCCCTAGCTATTCGGTCTGGTGGAGCAACGCCCTAGAGTGAAGCCTAGGTTGCCCGTAACGTAGAAATGACCGTTACATTCACAATGCTTGCAATCATTCATTGTATACGATGGAAAAACTGTTGTATCAATATTGTATTTTATGCTTCTGGCGTTGACTTCTAAGGCCGTAGCTATTCGATGTGGTGGAGCAACGCCCTAGAGTGAAGCCTAGGTTGCCCGGAACGTAGTAATGACCGTTACATTCACTCTGGTTGCAATTATTCCTGTTATGCGGTGGAAAAACTGTTGTATCTATATTGTATTTTATGCTTCTGGCGTTGACTTGTAAGGTCCTACCTATTCGATCTCGTGAGACAACGTCCAAGAGTGAAGCCTATGTTGCCCGAAACGTATAAATGACCATTACCTTCATACTGGTTGCAATTATTCCTGTTATACGATGGAAAGACTGTTGTATTTTTATTGTATTTTATGCTTCGGGCGCTGACTTCTAAGGCCCTAAATATTCGATCTGGTGGAGCAACGCCCTAGAGTGAAGCCTATGTTGCCCGGAACTTAGAAATGACCATTACTTTCACACTGTTTGCACTTATTCATTTTATACGATGGAAAAACTGTTGTACTTATGTTGTGTTTTATTCTTTTGGCGTTGAGTTCTAAGTCCCTAGCTATTCGATCTGGTGCAGCAATGCCCTATAGTTGAGCCTAGGTTGCCGTAACGTAGAAATGACAATAACTTTCACACTGGTTGCAACTATTCGTTTCATATGATTTAAAGGCTGTTGTATTTATATTGTATTTTATGCTTCTGGCGTTGACTTCTAAGGCCCTAACTATTCGATCTGGTGTAGCAACGCCCTAGAGTGAAGCCTAGGCTGCTCGGAACGTAAAAATGACCATCACCTCCACACTGGTTGCAATTATTCCTGTTATACGGTGGAAAAACTGTTGTATTTTTTTGCATTTTATGCTTCTGGCGTTGACTCCTAAGGCCGTAGCTATTCGATGTGGTGGAGCAACGCCCTAGAGTGAAGCCTACGTTGCGCGGAACGTAGAAATGACCATCTCTTTCACACTGGTTGCAATTATTCCTGTTATACGATGGAAAAGCTGTTGTATTTATACTGTATTTTATGCTTCTGGCGTTGACTTGTAAGGTCCTATCTATTCGATCTCGTGAGACAACGTCCAAGAGTGAAGCCTATGTTGCCCGAAACGTATAAATGCCCATTACCTTCATACTGGTTGCATTTATTCCTGTTATACGATGGAGAGACTGTTGTATTTTTATTGTATTTTATGCTTCTGGCGCTGACTTCTAAGGCCCTAGCTATTCGATCTGGTGGAGCAACGCCCTAGGGTGAAGCCTAGGTTGCCCGGAACGTAGAAATGTCCATCACCTTCACTCTGGTTGCAATTATTCCTGTTACACGATGGAAAGACTGTTGCATTTTTATTGTATTTTATGCTTCGGGCGCTGACTTCTAAGGCCCTAAATATTCGATCTGGTGGAGCAACGCCCTAGAGTGAAGCCTAGGTTACCCGGAACGTAGAAATGACCATAGCTTTCACACTGGTTGCAATTATTCGTTTTATACAATGGAAAAACTGTTCTATTTGTTTTGTATTTTATGCATCGGGCGTTGGCTTCTAAGGCCCTAACTATTCGATGTGGAGGAGCAACGCCCTAGAGTGAAGCCTAGGTTGCCCGGAACGTAGAAATGACCATATCTTTCACACTGGTTGCAATTATCGCCTGTTATACGATGAAAAAAATGTTGTATTTTTATTGTATTTTATGCTTCAGGCGTTGACTCCTAAGGCCCTAACTATTCGATGTGGTGGAGCAACGCCCTAGAGCAAAACCTAGATTGGCCGCAACGTAGAAATGACCATTACCTTCAAGCATGTTGCAATTATTCCTGTTATACGATGGACAAACTGTTGGATTTTGATTGTACTTTATGCATCTGGCGTTGACTTCTAGGGCACTATATATTCGATCTGGTGGAGCAATGCCTCAGAGTTAAGTCTAGAATGCCCGAAACGTCGAAATGATCATTACTTTCACACTGGTTGCAATTATTAATGCTATACGATGGAAAAACTGTTGCATTTTTATTGTATTTTCTGCTTCTGGCGTTGACTTCTAAGGCCCTAGCTATTCGATCTGGTGGAGCAACGCCCTAGGGTGAAGCCTAGGTTGCCCGGAACGTAGAAATGTCCATCACCTTCACTCTGGTTGCAATTATTCCTGTTACACGATGGAAAGACTGTTGCATTTTTATTGTATTTTATGCTTCGGGCGCTGACTTCTAAGGCCCTAAATATTCGATCTGGTGGAGCAACGCCCTAGAGTGAAGCCTAGGTTACCCGGAACGTGCAAATGACCATAGCTTTCACACTGGTTGCAATTATTCGTTTTATACAATGGAAAAACTGTTCTATTTGTTTTGTATTTTATGCTTCGGGCGTTGGCTTCTAAGGCCCTAACTATTCGATCTGGTGGAGCAACGCCCTAGTGTGAAGCCTAGGTTGCCCGGAACGTAGAAATGACCATTACTTTCACACTGGTTGCAAATACTCCTGTTATACGATGAAAAGCTGTTGTATTTATATTGTATTTTATGCTTCAGGCGTTGACTCCTAAGGCCCTAACTATTCGATGTGGTGGAGCAACGCCCTAGAGCAAAACCTAGATTGGCCGCAACGTAGAAATGACCATTACCTTCCAGCATGTGGCAATTATTCCTGTTATACGATGGACAAACTGTTGGATTTTGATTGTACTTTATGCTTCTGGCGTTGACTTCTAGGGGACTATATATTCGATCTGGTGGAGCAATGCCTCAGAGTTAAGTCTAGAATGCCCGAAACGTCGAAATGATCATTACTTTCACACTGGTTGCAATTATTAATGCTATACGATGGAAAAACTGTTGCATTTTTATTGTATTTTCTGCTTCTGGCGTTGACTTCTAAGGCCCTAACTATTCGACCTGGCGGAGCAACGCCCTAGAGTGAAGCCTAGGTTGCCCGGAACGTAGAAATGACCATTACTTTCACACTGGTTGCAATTATTCCTGTTATACGATGAAAAGCTGTTGTATTTATATTGTATTTTATGCTTCTGGCGTTGTCTTGTAAGGTCCTATCTATTCGATCTCGTGAGGCAACGTCCAAGAGTGAAGCCTATGTTGCCCGAAACGTAGAAATGACCATTACCTTCATACTGGTTGCAATTGTTCCTGTTATACGATGGAAAGGCTGTTGTATTTTTATTATATTTTATGCTTCTGGCGTTGACTTCTGAGGCCCTAGCTATTCGGTCTGGTGGAGCAACGCCCTAGAGTGAAGCCTAGGTTGCCCGTAACGTAGAAATGACCGTTACATTCACAATGCTTGCAATCATTCATTGTATACGATGGAAAAACTGTTGTATCAATATTGTATTTTATGCTTCTGGCGTTGACTTCTAAGGCCGTAGCTATTCGATGTGGTGGAGCAACGCCCTAGAGTGAAGCCTAGGTTGCCCGGAACGTAGTAATGACCGTTACATTCACTCTGGTTGCAATTATTCCTGTTATACGGTGGAAAAGCTGTTGTATTTATATTGTATTTTATGCTTCTGGCGTTGACTTGTAAGGTCCTACCTATTCGATCTCGTGAGACAACGTCCAAGAGTGAAGCCTATGTTGCCCGAAACGTATAAATGACCATTACCTTCATACTGGTTGCAATTATTCCTGTTATACGATGGACAAACTGTTGGATTTTTATTGTATTTTATGCTTCGGGCGCTGACTTCTAAGGCCCTAAATATTCGATCTGGTGGAGCAACGCCCTAGAGTGAAGCCTATGTTGCCCGGAACTTAGAAATGACCATTACTTTCACACTGTTTGCACTTATTCATTTTATACGATGGAAAAACTGTTGTACTTATGTTGTGTTTTATTCTTCTGGCGTTGAGTTCTAAGTCCCTAGCTATTCGATCTGGTGCAGCAATGCCCTAGAGTGTAGCCTAGGTTACCCGGAACGTAGAAATGACCTGTACTTTCACACAGGTTGGAGTTATTCCTGTTCTACGATGGAAAAACTGTTGCATTTTTATTGTATTTAATGATTCTGGCGTTGTATTCAAAGTCCCTAACTATTCGATCTGGTGAAGCAACGCCCTATAGTTGAGCCTAGGTTGCCCGTAACGTAGAAATGACAATAACTTTCACACTGGTTGCAACTATTCGTTTCATATGATTTAAAGGCTGTTGTATTTATATTGTATTTTATGCTTCTGGCGTTGACTTCTAAGGCCCTAACTATTCGATCTGGTGTAGCAACGCCCTAGAGTGAAGCCTAGGTTGCTCGGAACGTAAAAATGACCATCACCTCCACACTGGTTGCAATTATTCCTGTTATACGGTGGAAAAACTGTTGTATTTTTTTGCATTTTATGCTTCTGGCGTTGACTTCCAAGGCCGTAGCTATTCGATGTGGTGGAGCAACGCCCTAGAGTGAAGCCTACGTTGCGCGGAACGTAGAAATGACCATCTCTTTCACACTGGTTGCAATTATTCCTGTTATACGATGGAAAAGCTGTTGTATTTATATTGTATTTTATGCTTCTGGCGTTGACTTGTAAGGTCCTATCTATTCGATCTCGTGAGACAACGTCCAAGAGTGAAGCCTATGTTGCCCGAAACGTATAAATGCCCATTACCTTCATACTGGTTGCATTTATTCCTGTTATACGATGGAGAGACTGTTGTATTTTTATTGTATTTTATGCTTCTGGCGTTGACTTCTAAGGCCCTAGCTATTCGATCTGGTGGAGCAACGCCCTACGGTGAAGCCTAGGTTGCCCGGAACGTAGAAATGTCCATCACCTTCACTCTGGTTGCAATTATTCCTGTTACACGATGGAAAGACTGTTGCATTTTTATTGTATTTTATGCTTCGGGCGCTGACTTCTAAAGCCCTAAATATTCGATCTGGTGGAGCAACGCCCTAGAGTGAAGCCTAGGTTACCCGGAACGTAGAAATAACCATAGCTTTCACGCTGGTTGCAATTATTCGTTTTATACAATGGAAAAACTGTTCTATTTGTTTTGTATTTTATGCATCGGGCGTTGGCTTCTAAGGCCCTAACTATTCGATGTGGAGGAGCAACGCCCTAGAGTGAAGCCTAGGATGCCCGTAACGTAGAAATGACCATTACTTTCACACTGTTTGCAATTATTCATTTTATAGGATGGAAAAACTGTTGTACTTATGTTGTATTTTATGCTTCAGGCGTTGACTTCTAAGTCCATAGCGATTCGATCTGGTGGAGCAACACCCTAGGGTTAAGCCCAGGTTGCCCGTAACGTAGAAATGACCATAACTTTCAGACTGGTTGCAATTATTCGTTTTATACAATGGAAAAGCTGTTCTACTTATTTTGCATTTTATTCTTCTGGCTTTGAATTCTAAGTCCCTAGCTGTTCGATCTCGTGGAGCAACGCCCAAGAGCGAAACCTAGGTTGCACGGAATGTAGAAATTACCATTACTTTCACACTGGTTGCAATTATTCCTTTTATACGATGGAGAAACTGTTGTATTTTTATTGTATTTTATGCTTCTGGAGTTGACTTCTAAGGCCGTAGCTATTCGGTGTGGTGGAGCAACGCCCCAGAGTGAAGCCTAGGTTGCCCGGAACGTAGAAATGACCATAACTTTCACAATAGTTGCAATTATCCGTTTTATACGATGGAAAAACTGTTGTATTTTTATTGGACTTTATGCATCTTGCGTTGACTTCTAAGGCCGTAGCTATTCGGTGTGGTGGAGCAACGCCCAAGAGTGAAACCTAGGTTGCCCGGAACGTAGTAATGACCATTACTTTCACACTGGTTGCAATTATTCCTTTTATTCGATGGAAAAACTGTTGTATTTTTATTGTATTTTATGCTCCTGGCGTTGAATTCTAAGTCCCTAGCTGTTGGATCTGGTGGAGCAACGCCCTAGAGCGAAACCTAGGCTGCCCGGAACGTAGAAATGACCATATCTTTCACACTGGTTGCAATTATTCCAGTTATGCGAAGGAAAAACTGTTGTAACTTTATTATATTTTATGCTTCGGGCGCTGACTTCTAAGGCCCTAACTATTCGATCTGGTGGAGCAACGCCCTAGAGTGAAGCCTAGGTTCCCCGAACGTAGAAATGTCCATGACTTTCACACTGGTTGCAATTACTCGTTTTACACAATGGAATAGCTGGTGTATTTATATAGTATTTTATGACTCTGGCGTTGACTTCTAAGGCCGTAGCTATTCGATGTGGTGGAGCAACGCCCTAGAGTGAAGCTTAGGATGCCCGGAACGTAGAAATTACCATTACTTTCACACTGTTTGCAATTATTCATTATATATGATGGAAAAAATGTTGTACTTATTTTGTATTTTATTCTTCTGGCGTTGAATTCTAAGTCCATAGCGATTCGATCTGGTGGAGCAACGCCCTAGGGTTAAGCCCAGGTTGCCCGTAACGTAGAAATGACCATAACTTTCAGACTGGTTGCAATTATTCGTTTTATACAATGGAAAAGCTGTTCTATTTATTTTGCATTTTATTCTTCTGGCTTTGAATTCTAAGTCCCTAGCTGTTCGATCTCGAGGAGCAACGCCCAAGAGCGAAACCTAGGTTGCCCGGAATGTAGAAATTACCATTACTTTCACACTGGTTGCAATTATTCCTTTTATACGATGGAGAAACTGTTGTATTTTTATTGTATTTTATGCTTCTGGAGTTGACTTCTAAGGCCGTAGCTATTCGGTGTGGTGGAGCAACGCCCAAGAGTGAAACCTAGGTTGCCCGGAATGTAGAAATGACCATTACTTTCACACTGGTTGCAATTATTCCTTTTATACGATGGAGAAACTGTTGTACTTTTATTGTATTTTATGCTTCTGGAGTTGACTTCTAAGGCCGTAGCTATTCGGTGTGGTGGAGCAACGCCCAAGAGTGAAACCTAGGTTGCCCGGAATGTAGAAATGACCATTACTTTCACACTGGTTGCAATTATCGCCTGTTATACGATGAAAAAAATGTTGTATTTTTATTGTATTTTATGCTTCAGGCGTTGACTCCTATGGCCCTAACTATTCGATGTGGTGGAGCAACGCCCTAGAGCAAAACCTAGATTGGCCGCAACGTAGAAATGACCATTACCTTCAAGCATGTTGCAATTATTCCTGTTATACGATGGACAAACTGTTGGATTTTGATTGTACTTTATGCTTCTGGCGTTGACTTCTAGGGCACTATGTATTCGATCTGGTGGAGCAATACCTCAGAGTTAAGTAGGATGCCCGGAACGTAGAAATGGCCATTACTTTCACACTGGTTGCAATTATTCGTTTTTGACGTTGGAAAAACTATTGTACATATATCGTATTTTATGCATCTGGCGTTGACTTCCAAGGCCCTAACTATTCGATCTGGTAGAGCAACGCCCTAGAGTGAAGCCTAGGATGCCCGTAACGTAGAAATGACCATTACTTTCACACTGTTTGCAATTATTCATTTTATAGGATGGAAAAACTGTTCTACTTATGTTGTATTTTATGCTCCGGGCTTTGACTTCTAAGGCACTAACTATTCGATCTGGTGGAGCAACGCCCTAGAGTGAAGCTTAGGATGCCCGGAACGTAGAAATGACCATTACTTTCACACTGTTTGCAATTATTCATTCTATATGATGGAAAAAATGTTGTACTTATGTTGTATTTTATTCTTCTGGCGTTGAATTCTAAGTCCCTAGCTATTCGATCTGGTGGAGCAACGCCCTAGGGTTAAGCCCAGGTTGCCCGTAACGTAGAAATGACCATAACTTTCACACTGGTTGCAATTATTCGTTTTATACAATGGAAAAACTGATCCATTTATTTTGTATTTTATGCATCTGGCGTTGACATCATAGGCCGTAACTATTCGATGTGGTGGAGCAACACCCAAGAGTGAAACCTAGGTTGCCCGGAACGTAGAAATGACCACTACTTTCACACTGGTTGCAATTATTCCTTTTATACGATGGAGAAACTGTTGTATTTTTATTGTATTTTATGCTTCTGGCGTTGACTTCATAGGCCCTAACTATTCGATATGGTGAAACAACGCCCCAGAGTGAAGCCTGGGTTGCCCGGAACGTAGAAATGACCATATCTTTCACACTGGTTGCAATTATCACTGTTATACGACGAAAAAAATGTTGTATTTTTATTGTATTTTATGCTTCAGGCGTTGACTCCTAAGCCCCTAACTATTCGATGTGGTGGAGCAACGCCCTAGAGCAAAACCTAGATTGGCCGCAACGTAGAAATGACCATTACCTTCCAGCATGTGGCAATTATTCCTGTTATACGATGGACAAACTGTTGGATTTTGATTGTACTTTATGCTTCTGGCGTTGACTTCTAGGGCACTATATATTCGATCTGGTGGAGCAATGCCTCAGAGTTAAGTCTAGAATGCCCGAAACGTCGAAATGATCATTACTTTCACACTGGTTGCAATTATTAATGCTATACGATGGAAAAACTGTTGCATTTTTATTGTATTTTCTGCTTCTGGCGTTGACCTCTAAGGCCCTAGCTATTCGATCTGGTGGAGCAACGCCCTAGGGTGAAGCCTAGGTTGCCCGGAACGTAGAAATGTCCATCACCTTCACTCTGGTTGCAATTATTCCTGTTACACGATGGAAAGACTGTTGCATTTTTATTGTATTTTATGCTTCGGGCGCTGACTTCTAAGGCCCTAAATATTCGATCTGGTGGAGCAACGCCCTAGAGTGAAGCCTAGGTTACCCGGAACGTAGAAATGACCATAGCTTTCACACTGGTTGCAATTATTCGTTTTATACAATGGAAAAACTGTTCTATTTGTTTTGTATTTTATGCTTCGGGCGTTGGCTTCTAAGGCCCTAACTATTCGATCTGGTGGAGCAACGCCCTAGTGTGAAGCCTAGGTTGCCCGGAACGTAGAAATGACCATTACTTTCACACTGGTTGCAAATACTCCTGTTATACGATGAAAAGCTGTTGTATTTATATTGTATTTTACGCTTCTGGCGTTGACTTGTAAGGTCCTATCTAGTCGATCTCGTGAGGCAACGTCCAAGAGTGAAGCCTATGTTGCCCGAAGCGTAGAAATGACCATTACCTTCATACTGGTTGCAATTGTTCCTGTTATACGATGGAAAGACTGTTGTATTTTTATTGTATTTTATGCTTCTGGCGTTGACTTCTGAGGCCCTAGCTATTCGGTCTGGTGGAGCAACGCCCTAGAGTGAAGCCTAGGTTGCCCGTAACGTAGAAATGACCGTTACATTCACAAGGTTTGCAATCATTCATTGTATACGATGGAAAAACTGTTGTATCTATATTGTATTTTATGCATCTGGCGTTGACTTCTAAGGCCGTAGCTATTCGATGTGGAGGAGCAACGCCCTAGAGTGAAGCCTAGGATGCCCGTAACGTAGAAATGACCATTACTTTCACACTGTTTGCAATTATTCATTTTATAGGATGGAAAAACTGTTGTACTTATGTTGTATTTTATGCTTCAGGCGTTGACTTCTAAGGCACTAACTATTCGATCTGGTGGAGCAACGCCCTAGAGTGAAGCCTAGGTTGCCCGGAACTTAGAAATGACCATTACTTTCACACTGTTTGCACTTATTCATTTTATACGATGGAAAAACTGTTGTACTTATGTTGTACTTTATTCTTCTGGCGTTGAGTTCTAAGTCCCTAGCTATTCGATCTGGTGGAGCAACGCCCTAGAGTGAAGCCTAGGATGCCCGTAACGTAGAAATGACAATAACTTTCACACTGGTTGCAATTATTCGTTTTATACAATGGAAAAGCTGTTCTATTTATTTTGCAATTTATTCTTCTGGCTTTGAATTCTAAGTCCCTAGCTGTTCGATCTCGTGGAGCAACGCCCAAGAGCGAAACCTAGGTTGCCCGGAATGTAGAAATTACCATTACTTTCACACTGGTTGCAATTATTCCTTTTATACGATGGAGAAACTGTTGTATTTTTATTGTATTTTATGCTTCTGGAGTTGACTTCTAAGGCCGTAGCTATTCGGTGTGGTGGAGCAACGCCCAAGAGTGAAACCTAGGTTGCCCGGAATGTAGAAATGACCATTACTTTCACACTGGTTGCAATTATTCCTTTTATACGATGGAAAAGCTGTTGTATTTATATTGTATTTTATGCTTCTGGCGTTGACTTCATAGGCCCTAACTATTCGATATGGTGGAACAACGCCCCAGAGTGAAGCCTAGGTTGCCCGGAACGTAGAAGTGACCATATCTTTCACACTGGTTGCAATTATCGCCTGTTACACGATGAAAAAAATGTTGTATTTTTATTGTATTTTAGGCTTCAGGCGTTGACTCCTAAGGCCCTAACTATTCGATGTGGTGGAGCAACGCCCTAGAGCAAAACCTATATTGGCCGCAACGTAGAAATGACCATTACCTTCAAGCATGTTGCAATTATTCGTGTTATACGATGGACAAACTGTTGGATTTTGATTGTACTTTATGCCTCTGGCGTTGACTTCTAGGGCACTATGTATTCGATCTGGTGGAGCAATGCCTCAGAGTTAAGTAGGATGCCCGGGACGTTGAAATGGCCATTACTTTCACACTGGTTGCAATTATTCGTTTTATACGATGGAAAAACTATTGTACATATATCGTATTTTATGCTTATGGCGTTTACATCTTAGGCCCTAACCATTCGATCTGGCGGAGCAACGCCCTTGGGTGAAGCCTAGGATGCCCGTAACGTAGAAATGACCATTACTTTCACACTGTCTGCAATTATTCATTTTATAGGATGGAAAAACTGTTGTACTTATGTTGTATTTTATGCTTCGGGCTTTGACTTCTAAGGCACTAACTATTCGATCTGGTGGAGCAACGCCCTAGAGTGAAGCTTAGGATGCCCGGAACGTAGAAATGACCATTACTTTCACACTGTTTGCAATTATTCATTCTATATGATGGAAAAAATGTTGTACTTATGTTGTATTTTATTCTTCTGGCGTTGAATTCTAAGTCCCTAGCTATTCGATCTGGTGGAGCAACGCCCTAGGGTTAAGCCCATGTTGCCCGTAACGTAGAAATGACCATAACTTTCACACTGGTTGCAATTATTCGTTTTATACAATGGAAAAACTGATCCATTTATTTTGTATTTTATGCTTCTGGCCTTGTATTCAAAGTCCCTAACCATTCGATCTCGTGGAGCAACGCCCAAGAGTGAAACCTAGGTTGCCCGGAATGTAGAAATGACCATTACTTTCACACTGGTTGCAATTATTCCTTTTATACGATGGAGAACCTGTTGTATTTTTATTGTATTTTATGCTTCTGGAGTTGACTTCTAAGGCCGTAGCTATTCGGTGTGGTGGAGCAACGCCCAAGAGTGAAACCTAGGTTGCCCGGAATGTAGAAATGACCATTACTTTCACACTGGTTGCAATTATTCCTTTTATACGATGGAAAAGCTGTTGTATTTATATTGTATTTTATGCTTCTGGCGTTGACTTCATAGGCCCTAACTATTCGATATGGTGGAACAACGCCCCAGAGTGAAGCCTAGGTTGCCCGGAACGTAGAAATGACCATATCTTTCACACTGGTTGCAATTATCGCCTGTTATAAGATGAAAAAAATGTTGTATTTTTATTGTATTTTATGCTTCAGGCGTTGACTCCTAAGGCCCTAACTATTCGATGTGGTGGAGCAACGCCCTAGAGCAAAACCTAGATTGGCCGCAACGTAGAAATGACCATTACCTTCAAGCATGTTGCAATTATTCCTGTTATACGATGGACAAACTGTTGGATTTTGATTGTACTTTATGCTTCTGGCGTTGACTTCTAGGGCACTATGTATTCGATCTGGTGGAGCAATACCTCAGAGTTAAGTAGGATGCCCGGAACGTAGAAATGGCCATTACTTTGACACTGGTTGCAATTATTCGTTTTTGACGTTGGAAAAACTATTGTACATATATCGTATTTTATGCATCTGGCGTTGACTTCCAAGGCCCTAACTATTCGATCTGGTGGAGCAACGCCCTAGAGTGAAGCCTAGGATGCCCGGAACGTAGAAATGACCATAACTTTCACACTGTTTGCAATCATTCATTTTATACGATGGAAAATCTGTTTTATTTATATTGTATTTTATGCTTCTGGAGCTGACTTCTAGGGCCGTAGCAATTCGATGTGGTGGAGCAACGCCCAAGAGTGAAACCTAGGTTGCCCGGAACGTAGTAATGACCATTACTTTCACACTGGTTGCAATTATTCCTTTTATACAATGGAAAAACTGTTACATTTTTATTGTATTTTATGCTCCTGGCGTTGTATTCAATGCCCCTAACTATTCGATGTGGTGGCGCAACGCCCTAGAGTGAGGCCTAGGTCGCCCGGAACGTAGAAATAACCATTACATTCACACTGGTTGCAATTATTCCAGTTATGCGAAGGAAAAACTGTTGTAAGTTTATTATATTTTATGCTTCGGGCGCTGACTTCCAAGGCCCTAAATATTCGATCTGGTTGAGCAACGCCCCAGAGTGAAGCCTAGGTTGCCCGGAACGTAGAAATGACCATAACTTTCATACAGGTTGGTATTATTCGTTTTATACGATGGAAAAGCTGCTGTACTTATATTGTATTTTCAGCTTCTGCCGTTGACTTCTTAGGACCTAACTTTCGATCTGGTGGAAGAACGCCCTAGAGTGAAGCCTAGGTTGCTCGGAACGTAAAAATGGCCATCACTTCCACACTGGTTGCAATTATTCCTGTTATACGGTGGAAAAACTGTTGTATTTTTTTGCATTTTATGCATCTGGCGCTGACTTCTTAGGTCCTAACTATTGGATCTGGTGGATCAACGGCCTGGGGTTAAGCCTACGTTGCGCGGAACGTAGAAATGACCATAACTTTCACACTGGTTTCAACTATTCGTTTTATACAATGGAAAAACTGTTTTACTTTTATTGCATTTTATGGTTCGGCCGTTGACTTCTAAGGCCTTAATTATTCGATCTGCTGGAGCAACGCCCTACAGCGAAGCCTAGGTTGCCCGGAACGTAGAAATGACCATTACCTTCACACTGTCTGCGATTATTCATTTTATACGATGGAAAAACTGTTGTACTTATGTTGTATTTTATTCTTCTGGTGTTGAATTCTAAGTCCCTAGCTATTCGATCTGGTGGAGCAACGCCATAGAGTGAAGCCTAGGTTACCCGGAACGTAGAAATGACCAGTACTTTCACACTGGTTGCAGTTATTCCTTTTATACAATGGAAAAACTGTTATATTTTTATTGTATTTTATGCTCCTGGCGTTGTATTCAAAGACCCTAACTATTCGACCTGGTGGCGCAACGCCCTAGAGTGAGGCCTAGGTCGCCCGGAACGTAGAAATAACCATTACATTCACACTGGTTGCAATTACTCCAGTTATGCGAAGGAAAAACTGTTGTAACTTTATTATATTTTATGCTTCGGGCGCTGACTTCTAAGGCCCTAAATATTCGATCTCGTGGAGCAACGCCCCAGAGTGAAGCCTAGGTTGCCCGGAACGTAGAAATGACCATAACTTTCACAATAGTTGCAATTATCCGTTTTATACGATGGAAAAACTGTTGTATTTTTATTGGACTTTATGCATCTTGCGTTGACTTCTAAGGCCGTAGCTATTCGGTGTGGTGGAGCAACGCCCATGAGTGAAGCCTAGGTTGCCCAGAACGTAGAAATGACCTGTACTTTCACACAGGTTGCAGTTATTCCTGTTCTACGATGGAAAAACTGTTGCATTTTTATTGTATTTAATGATTCTGGCGTTGTATTCAAAGTCCCTAACTATTCGATCTGGTGAAGCAACGCCCTAGAGTTCAGCCTAGGTTGCCCGTAACGTAGAAATGACAATAACTTTCACACTGGTTGCAACTATTCGTTTCATATGATTTAAAGGCTGTTGTATTTATATTGTATTTTAGGCTTCTGGCGTTGACTTCTAAGGCCCTAACTATTCGATCTGGTGGATCAACGCCCTAGAGTGAAGCCTCGGTTGCCCGGAGCGTAGAAATGACCATAACTTTCACACTGGTTGCAATTATTCGTTTTATACAATGGAAAAACTGTTGTATTTATATTGTATTTTATGCCCCGGGCGTTGACTTCCAAGGCCCTAACTATTCGATCTGGTGGAGCAACGCCCTAGAGTGAAGCCTAGGATGCCCGGAACGTAGAAATGACCATTACTTTCACACTGTTTGCAATTATTCATTCTATATGATGGAAAAACTGTTGTACTTATGTTGTATTTTATTCTTCTGGCGTTGAATTCTAAGTCCCTAGCTATCGATCTGGTGGAGCAACGCCCTAGAGTGAAGCCTAGGTTACCCGGAACGTAGAAATGACCAGTATTTTCACACTGGTTGCAGTTATTCCTCTTATACAATGGAAAAACTGTTACATTTTTATTGTATTTTATGCCCCTGGCGTTGTATTCAATGCCCCTAACTATTCGATCTGGTGGCGCAACGCCCTAGAGTGAGGCCTAGGTCGCCCGGAACGTAGAAATAACCATTACATTCACACTGGTTGCATTTATTCCAGTTATGCGAAGGAAAAACTGTTGTAACTTTATTATATTTTATGCTTCGGGCGCTGACTTCTAAGGCCCTAAATATTCGATCTGGTGGAGCAACGCCCAAGAGTGAAGCCTAGGTTGCATGGAACGTAGAAATGACCGTTACATTCAATCTGGTTGCAATTATTCCTGTTATACGGTGGAAAAACTGTTGTATCTATATTGTATTTTATGCTTCTGGCGTTGACTGCTAAGGCCGTGGCTATTCGATGTGGTGGAGCAACGCCCTAGAGTGAAGCCTACGTTGCGCGGAACGTAGAAATGACCATCTCTTTCACACTGGTTGCAATTATTCCTGTTATACGATGGAAAAGCTGTTGTATTTATATTGTATTTTATGCTTCGGGCGCTGACTTCTAAGGCCCTAAATATTCGATCTGGTGGAGCAACGCCCTAGAGTGAAGCCTAGGTTACCCGGAACGTAGAAATGACCATAGCTTTCACACTGGTTGCAATTATTCGTTTTATACAATGGAAAAACTGTTCTATTTATTTTGTATTTTATGCTTCGGGCGTTGACTTCTAAGGCCCTAACTATTCAATCTGGCGGAGCAACGCCCTAGAGTGAAGCCTAGGTTGCCCGGAACGTAGAAATGACCATTACTTTCACACTGGTTGCAATTATTCCTGTTATACGATGGAAAAGCTGTTGTATTTATATTGTATTTTATGCTTCTGGCGTTGACTTGTAAGGTCCTACCTATTCGATCTCGTGAGACAACGTCCAAGAGTGAAGCCTATGTTGCCCGAAACGTATAAATGACCATTACCTTCATACTGGTTGCAATTATTCCTGTTATACGATGGAAAGACTGTTGTATTTTTATTGTATTTTATGCTTCGGGCGCTGACTTCTAAGGCCCTAAATATTCGATCTGGTGGAGCAACGCCCTAGAGTGAAGCCTATGTTGCCTGGAACTTAGAAATGACCATTACTTTCACACTGTTTCCACTTATTCATTTTATACGATGGAAAAACTGTTGTACTTATGTTGTGTTTTATTCTTCTGGCGTTGAGTTCTAAGTCCCTAGCTATTCGATCTGGTGCAGCAATGCCCTAGAGTGTAGCCTAGGTTACCCGGAACGTAGAAATGACCTGTACTTTCACACAGGTTGGAGTTATTCCTGTTCTACAATGGAAAAACTGTTGCATTTTTATTGTATTTAATGATTCTGGCGTTGTATTCAAAGTCCCTAACTATTCGATCTGGTGAAGCAACGCCCTATAGTTGAGCCTAGGTTGCTCGTAACGTAGAAATGACAATAACTTTCACACTGGTTGCAACTATTCGTTTCATATGATTTAAAGGCTGTTGTATTTATATTGTATTTTATGCTTCTGGCGTTGACTTCTAAGGCCCTAACTATTCGATCTGGTGGAGCAACGCCCTAGAGTGAAGCCTAGGTTGCTCGGAACGTAAAAATGACCATCACCTCCACACTGGTTGCAATTATTCCTGTTATACGGTGGAAAAACTGTTGTATTTTTTTGCATTTTATGCTTCTGGCGTTGACTTCTAAGGCCGTAGCTATTCGATGTGGTGGAGCAACGCCCTAGAGTGAAGCCTACGTTGCGCGGAACGTAGAAATGACCATCTCTTTCACACTGGTTGCAATTATTCCTGTTATACGATGGAAAAGCTGTTGTATTTATATTGTATTTTATGCTTCTGGCGTTGACTTGTAAGGTCCTATCTATTCGATCTCGTGAGACAACGTCCAAGAGTGAAGCCTATGTTGCCCGAAACGTATAAATGACCATTACCTTCATACTGGTTGCAATTATTCCTGTTATACGATGGAGAGACTGTTGTATTTTTATTGTATTTTATGCTTCTGGCGTTGACTTCTAAGGCCCTAGCTGTTCGATCTCGTGGAGCAACGCCCAAGAGCGAAACCTAGGTTGCACGGAAAGTAGAAATTACCATTACTTTCACACTGGTTGCAATTATTCCTTTTATACGATGGAGGAACTGTTGTATTTTTATTGTATTTTATGCTTCTGGAGTTGACTTCTAAGGCCGTAGCTATTCGGTGTGGTGGAGCAACGCCCAAGAGTGAAACCTAGGTTGCCCGGAATGTAGAAATGACCATTACTTTCACACAGGTTGCAATTATTCCTTTTATACGATCGAAAAGCTGTTGTATTTATATTGTATTTTATGCATCTGGCGTTGACTTCTAAGGCCGTAGATATTCGATGTGGTGGAGCAACGCCCAAGAGTGAAGCCTAGGTTGCACGGAACGTAGAAATGACCATAGCTTTCACACTGGTTGCAATTATTCATTGTATACAATGGAAAAACTGTTCTATTTATTTTGTATTTTATGCTTCGGGCGTTGACTTCTAAGGCCCTAACTATTCGATCTGGTGGAGCAACGCCCTAGAGTGAAGCATAGGTTGCCCGGAACGTAGAAATGACCATTACTTTCACACTGTTTTCACTTATTCATTTTATACGATGGAAAAACAGTTGTACTTATGTTGTATTTTATTCTTCTGGCGCTGAGTTCTAAGTTCCTAGCTATTCGATCTGGTGGAGCGACGCCCTAGAGTGAAGCCTAGGTTACCCGGAACGTAGAAATGACCTGTACTTTCACACAGGTTGCAGTTATTCCTGTTCTACGATGGAAAAGCTGTTGCATTTTTATTGTATTTAATGCTTCTGGCGTTGTATTCAAAGTCGCTAACTATTCGATCTGGTGAAGCAACGCTCTAGAGTTGAGCCTAGGTTGCCCGTAACGTAGAAATGACCATTACCTTCACACTGCTTGCAATTATACATTTTATACGATGGAAAAGCTGTTGTAGTTATGTTGTATTTTATTCTTCTGGCGTTGAATTCTAAGTACCTAGCTGTTCGATCTGGTGGAGCGACGCCCTAGAGTGAAGCCTAGGTTACCCGGAACATAGAAATGACAAGTACTTTCACACTGGTTGCTGCTTTCCTGTTATACGATGGAAAATCTGTTTCATATTTATTCTATTTTATGCTTCTGGCGTTGTATTCAAAGTCGCTAACTATTCGATCTCGTGGAGCAGCGCCCTGGAGTTAAGCCTAGGGTGCCCGGAACGTAGAAATGACCATAACTTTCACACTGTTTGCAAACATTCATTTTATACGATGGAAAATCTGTTTTATTTATATTGTATTTTATGCTTCTGGAGTTGACTTCTAAGGCCGTAGCAATTCGATGTGGTGGAGCAACGCCCAAGAGTGAAACCTAGGTTGCCCGGAACGTAGTAATGACCATTACTTTCACACTGGTTGCAATTATTCCTTTTATTCGATGGAAAAACTGTTGTATTTTTATTGTATTTTATGCTCCTGGCGTTGAATTCTAAGTCCCTAGCTATTGGATCTGGTGGTGCAACGCCCTAGAGCGAAACGTAGGCTGCCCGGAACGTAGAAATGACCATATCTTTCACACTGGTTGCAATTATTCCAGTTATGCGAAGGAAAAACTGTTGTAACTTTATTATATTTTATGCTTCGGGCGCTGACTTCTAAGGCCCTAACTATTCGATCTGGTGGAGCAACGCCCTAGAGTGAGGCCTAGGTTGCCCGGAACGTAGAAATGTCCATGACTTTCACACTGGTTGCAATTACTCGTTTTATACAATGGAATAGCTGGTGTATTTATATAGTATTTTATGACTCTGGCGTTGACTTCTAAGGCCGTAGCTATTCGATGTGGTGGAGCAACGCCCGAGAGTGAAGCCTAGGTTGCCCGGAACGTAGAAATGCCCATAACTTTCACACTGTTTGCAATCATTCATTTTATACGATGGAAAATCTGTTTTATTTATATTGTATTTTATGCTTCTGGAGCTGACTTCTAAGGCCGTAGCAATTCGATGTGGTGGAGCAACGCGCAAGAGTGAAACCTAGGTTGCCCGGAACGTAGTAATGACCATTACTTTCACACTGGTTGCAATTATTCCTTTTATACAATGGAAAAACTGTTACATTTTTATTGTATTTTATGCTCCTGGCGTTGTATTCAAAGCCCCTAACTATTCGATGTGGTGGCGCAACGCCCTAGAGTGAGGCCTAGGTCGCCCGGAACGTAGAGATAACCATTACATTCACACTGGTTGCAATTATTCCAGTTATGCGAAGGAAAAACTGTTGTAACTTTATTATATTTTATGCTTCGGGCGCTGACTTCCAAGGCCCTAAATATTCGATCTGGTTGAGCAACGCCCCAGAGTGAAGCCTAGGTTGCCCGGAACGTAGAAATGACCATAACTTTCATACAGGTTGGTATTATTCGTTTTATACGATGGAAAAGCTGCTGTACTTATATTGTATTTTAAGCTTCTGCCGTTGACTTCTTAGGACCTAACTTTCGATCTGGTGGAAGAACGCCCTAGAGTGAAGCCTAGGTTGCTCGGAACGTAAAAATGACCATCACTTCCACACTGGTTGCAATTATTCCTGTTATGCGGTGGAAAAACTGTTGTATTTTTTTGCATTTTATGCATCTGGCGCTGACTTCTTAGGTCCTAACTATTGGATCTGGTGGATCAACGGCCTGGGGTTAAGCCTATGTTGCGCGGAACGTAGAAATGACCATAACTTTCACACTGGTTTCAACTATTCGTTTTATACAATGGAAAAACTGTTTTACTTTTATTGCATTTTATGGTTCGGCCGTTGACTTCTAAGGCCTTAATTATTCGATCTGGTGGAGCAACGCCCTACAGCGAAGCCTAGGTTGCCCGGAACGTAGAAATGACCATTACCTTCACACTGTCTGCGATTATTTATTTTATACGATGGAAAAACTGTTGTACTTATGTTGTATTTTATTCTTCTGGCGTTGAATTCTAAGTCCCTAGCTATTCGATCTGGTGGAGCAACGCCATAGAGTGAAGCCTAGGTTACCCGGAACGTAGAAACGACCAGTACTTTCACACTGGTTGCAGTAATTCCTCTTATACAATGGAAAAACTGTTATATTTTTATTGTATTTTATGCTCCTGGCGTTGTATTCAAAGACCCTAACTATTCGACCTGGTGGCGCAACGCCCCAGAGTGAAGCCTAGGTTGCCCGGAACGTAGAAATGACCATTACTTTCACACTGTTTGCAATTATTCATTTTATATGATGGAGAAACTGTTGTACTTATGTTGTATTTTATTCTTCTGGCGTTGAATTCTAAGTCCCTAGCTATCGATCTGGTGGAGCAACGCCATAGAGTGAAGCCTAGGTTGCCGTAACGTAGAAATGACAATAACTTTCACACTGGTTGCAACTATTCGTTTCATATGATTTAAAGGCTGTTGTATTTATATTGTATTTTATGCTTCTGGCGTTGACTTCTAAGGCCCTAACTATTCGATCTGGTGTAGCAACGCCCTAGAGTGAAGCCTAGGTTGCCCGGAACGTAGAAATGACCATTACTTTCACACTGTTTGCAATTATTCATTTTATATGATGGAGAAACTGTTGTACTTATGTTGTATTTTATTCTTCTGGCGTTGAATTCTAAGTCCCTAGCTATCGATCTGGTGGAGCAACGCCATAGAGTGAAGCCTAGGTTACCCGGAACGTAGAAATGACCAGTACTTTCACACTGGTTGCAGTTATTCCTCTTATACAATGGAAAAACTGTTACATTTTTATTGTATTTTATGCCCCTGGCGTTGTATTCAATGCCCCTAACTATTCGATCTGGTGGCGCAACGCCCTAGAGTGAGGCCTAGGTCGCCCGGAACGTAGAAATAACCATTACATTCACACTGGTTGCATTTATTCCAGTTATGCGAAGGAAAAACTGTTGTATTTATATTGTATTTTATGCTTCTGGCGTTGTCTTGTAAGGTCCTATCTATTCGATCTCGTGAGGCAACGTCCAAGAGTGAAGCCTATGTTGCCCGAAACGTAGAAATGACCATTACCTTCATACTGGTTGCAATTGTTCCTGTTATACGATGGAAAGACTGTTGTATTTTTATTGTATTTTATGCTTCTGGCGTTGACTTCTGAGGCCCTAGCTATTCGGTCTGGTGGAGCAACGCCCTAGAGTGAAGCCTAGGTTGCCCGTAACGTAGAAATGACCGTTACATTCACAATGCTTGCAATCATTCATTGTATACGATGGAAAAACTGTTGTATCAATATTGTATTTTATGCTTCTGGCGTTGACATCTAAGGCCGTAGCTATTCGATGTGGTGGAGCAACGCCCTAGAGTGAAGCCTAGGTTGCCCGGAACGTAGTAATGACCGTTACATTCACTCTGGTTGCAATTATTCCTGTTATACGGTGGAAAAACTGTTGTATTTATATTGTATTTTATGCTTCCGGCATTGACTTCTAAGGCCGTAGCTATTAGATGTGGTGGAATAACGCACTAGAGTGAAGCCTAGGTTGCCCGGAACGTAGGAATGACCCTGACTTTCACACTCGTGCAATTCTTCGTTTTATACGATGGAAAGACTATTGTATCTATTTTGTATTTTATGCTTCTGGCGTTGACTTCATAGGCCCTAACTATTCGATCTTGTGGAGCAACGCCCTAGAGTGAAGCCTTGGTTGCCCGGGACGTAGAAATGACCATCACTTTCACAATTGTTGCAATTATTCATTTTATACGATGGAAAAACTGTTGTATTTATATTGTATTTTATGCTCCTGGCGTTGTATTCAAAGACCCTAACTATTCGACCTGGTGGCGCAACGCACTAGAGTGAGTCCTAGGTCGCCCGGAACGTAGAAATAACCATTACATTCACACTGGTTGCAATTACTCCAGTTATGCGAAGGAAAATCTGTTGTAACTTTATTATATTTTATGCTTCGGGCGCTGACTTCTAAGGCCCTAAATATTCGATCTCGTGGAGCAACGCCCCGGAGTGAAGCCTAGGTTGCCCGGAACGTGGAAATGACCATAACTTTCACAATAGTTGCAATTATCCGTTTTATACGATGGAAAAACTGTTGTATTTTTATTGGACTTTATGCATCTTGCGTTGACTTCTAAGGCCGTAGCTATTCGGTGTGGTGGAGCAACGCCCAAGAGTGAAACCTAGGTTGCCCGGAACGTAGTAATGACCATTACTTTCACACTGGTTGCAATTATTCCTTTTATTCGATGGAAAAACTGTTGTATTTTTATTGTATTTTATGCTGCTGGCGTTGAATTCTAAGTCCCTAGCTATTGGATCTGGTGGAGCAACGCCCTAGAGCGAAACCTAGGTTGCACGGAACGTAGAAATGACCATATCTTTCACACTGGTTGCAATTATTCCAGTTATGCGAAGGAAAAGCTGTTGTAACTTTATTATATTTTATGCTTCGGGCGCTGACTTCTAAGGCCCTAACTATTCGATCTGGTGGAGCAACGCCCTAGAGTGAAGCCTAGGTTGCCCGGAACGTAGAAATGTCCATGACTTTCACACTGGTTGCAATTACTCGTTTTATACAATGGAATAGCTGGTGTATTTATATAGTATTTTATGACTCTGGCGTTGACTTCTAAGGCCGTAGCTATTCGATGTGGTGGAGCAACGCCCGAGAGTGAAGCCTAGGTTGCCCGGAACGTAGAAATGACCATAACTTTCACACTGTTTGCAATCATTCATTTTATACGATGGAAAATCTGTTTTATTTATATTGTATTTTATGCTTCTGGAGCTGACTTCTAAGGCCGTAGCAATTCGATGTGGTGGAGCAACGCCCAAGAGTGAAACCTAGGTTGCCCGGAACGTAGAAATGACCATTACTTTCACACTGGTTGCAATTATTCCTTTTATACAATGGAAAAACTGTTACATTTTTATTGTATTTTATGCTCCTGGCGTTGTATTCAAAGCCCCTAACTATTAGGTGTGGTGGCGCAACGCCATAGAGTGAGGCCTAGGTCACCCGGAACGTAGAAATAACCATTACATTCACACTGGTTGCAATTACTCCAGTTATGCGAAGGAAAAACTGTTGTAACTTTATTATATTTTATGCTTCGGGCGCTGACTTCTAAGGCCCTAAATATTCGATCTCGTGGAGCAACGCCCCAGAGTGAAGCCTATGTTGCGCGGAACGTAGAAATGACCATAACTTTCACAATAGTTGCAATTATCCGTTTTATACGATGGAAAAACTGTTGTATTTTTATTGGACTTTATGCATCTTGCGTTGACTTCTAAGGCCGTAGCTATTCGGTGTGGTGGAGCAACGCCCAAGAGTGAAGCCTAGGTTGCCCGGAACGTAGAAATGACCTGTACTTTCACACAGGTTGCAGTTATTCCTGTTCTACGATGGAAAAACTGTTGCATTTTTATTGTATTTAATGATTCTGGCGTTGTATTCAAAGTCCCTAACTATTCGATCTGGTGAAGCAACGCCCTAGAGTTCAGCCTAGGTTGCCCGTAACGTAGAAATGACAATAACTTTCACACTGGTTGCAACTATTCGTTTCATATGATTTAAAGGCTGTTGTATTTATATTGTATTTTTGGCTTCTGGCGTTGACTTCTAAGGCCCTAACTATTCGATCTGGTGGATCAACGACCTAGAGTGAAGCCTCGGTTGCCCGGAGCGTAGAAATGACCATAACTTTCACACTGGTTGCAATTATTCGTTTTATACAATGGAAAAACTGTTGTATTTATATTGTATTTTATGCCCCGGGCGTTGACTTCCAAGGCCCTAACTATTCGATCTGGTGGAGCAACGCCCTAGAGTGAAGCCTAGGATGCCCGGAACGTAGAAATGACCATTACTTTCACACTCTTTGCAATTATTCATTTTATATGATGGAAAAACTGTTGTTCTTATGTTGTATTTTATTCTTCTGGCGTTGAATTCTAAGTCCCTAGCTATCGATCTGGTGGAGCAACGCCATAGAGTGAAGCCTAGGTTACCCGGATCGTAGAATTGACCAGTACTTTCACACTGGTTGCAGTTATTCCTCTTATACAATGGAAAAACTGTTACATTTTTATTGTATTTTATGCCCCTGGCGTTGTATTCAATGCCCCTAACTATTCGATCTGGTGGCGTAACGCCCTACAGTGAGGCCTAGGTCGCCCGGAACGTAGAAATAACCTTTACATTCACACTGGTTGCATTTATTCCAGTTATGCGAAGGAAAAACTGTTGTAACTTTATTATATTTTATGCTTCGGGCGCTGACTTCTAAGGCCCTAAATATTCGATGTGGTGGAGCAACGCCCCAGAGTGAAGCCTAGGTTGCCCGGAACGTAGAAATGACCATAACATTCACACTAGTTGTAATTATCCGTTCTATACGATGGAAAAACTGTTGTATTTTTATTGGACTTTATGCTTCTTGCGTTGACTTCTAAGGCCGTAGCTATTGGGTGTGGTGGAGCAACGCCCAAGAGTGAAGCCTAGGTTGCACGGAACGTAGAAATGACCGTTACATTCAATCTGGTTGCAATTATTCCTGTTATACGGTGGAAAAACTGTTGTATCTACATTGTATTTTATGCTTCTGGCGTTGACTGCTAAGGCCGTAGCTATTCGATGTGGTGCAGCAACGCCCTAGAGTGAAGCCTACGTTGCGCGGAACGTAGAAATGACCATCTCTTTCACACTGGTTGCAATTATTCCTGTTATACGATGGAAAAGCTGTTGTATTTATATTGTATTTTATGCTTCGGGCGCTGACTTCTAAGGCCCTAAATATTCGATCTGGTGGAGCAACGCCCTAGAGTGAAGCCTAGGTTGCTCGGAACGTAAAAATGACCATCACTTCCACACTGGTTGCAGTTATTCCTGTTATACGGTGGAAAAACTGTTGTTTTTTTTTGCATTTTATGCATCTGGCGCTGACTTCTTAGGTCCTAACTATTGGATCTGGTGGATCAACGGCCTGGGGTTTAGCCTATGTTGCGCGGAACGTAGAAATGACCATAACTTTCACAATAGTTGCAATTATCCGTTTTATACGATGGAAAAACTGTTGTATTTTTATTAGACTTTATGCATCTTGCGTTGACTTCTAAGGCCGTAGCTATTCGGTGTGGTGGAGCAACGCCCAAGAGTGAAGCCTAGGTTGCCCGGAACGTAGAAATGACCTGTACTTTCACACAGGTTGCAGTTATTCCTGTTCTACGATGGAAAAACTGTTGCATTTTTATTGTATTTAATGATTCTGGCGTTGTATTCAAAGTCCCTAACTATTCGATCTGGTGAAGCAACGCCCTAGAGTTCAGCCTAGGTTGCCCGTAACGTAGAAATGACAATAACTTTCACACTGGTTGCAACTATTCGTTTCATATGATTTAAAGGCTGTTGTATTTATATTGTATTTTTGGCTTCTGGCGTTGACTTCTAAGGCCCTAACTATTCGATCTGGTGGATCAACGACCTAGAGTGAAGCCTCGGTTGCCCGGAGCGTAGAAATGACCATAACTTTCACACTGGTTCCAATTATTCGTTTTATACAATGGAAAAACTGTTGTATTTATATTGTATTTTATGCCCCGGGCGTTGACTTCCAAGGCCCTAACTATTCGATCTGGTGGAGCAACGCCCTAGAGTGAAGCCTAGGATGCCCGGAACGTAGAAATGACCATTGCTTTCACACTGTTTGCAATTATTCATTTTATATGATGGAAAAACTGTTGTACTTATGTTGTATTTTATTCTTCTGCCGTTGAATTCTAAGTCCCTAGCTATCGATCTGGTGGAGCAACGCCATAGAGTGAAGCCTAGGTTACCCGGAACGTAGAAATGACCAATACTTTCACACTGGTTGCAGTTATTCCTCTTATCCAATGGAAAAACTGTTACATTTTTATTGTATTTTATGCCCCTGGCGTTGTATTCAATGCCCCTAACTATTCGATCTGGTGGCGCAACGCCCTAGAGTGAGGCCTAGGTCGCCCGGAACGTAGAAATAACCAGTACTTTCATACTGGTTTCTGTTATGCCTGTTATACGATGGAAAAACTGTTGCATTTTTATTGTATTTTATGCTTCTGGAGTAGACTTCTAAGGCCGTAGCTGTTCGATGTGGTGGAACAACGCCCAAGAGTGAAGCCTACGTTGCACAGAACGTAGAAATGACCATAGCTTTCACACTGGTTGCAATTATTCGTTTTATGCAATGGAAAAACTGTTCTATTTATTTTGTATTTTATGCTTCGGGCGTTGACTTCTAAGGCCCTAACTATTCGATCTGGTTGAGCAACGCCCCAGAGTGAAGCCTAGGTTGCCCGAAACGTAGAAATGACCATTACCTTCATACTGGTTGCAATTGTTCCTTTTATACGATGGAAAGACTTTTGTATTTTTATTGTATTTTATGCTTCTGGCGTTGACTTCTAAGGCCGTAGCTATTCGATGTGGTGGAGCAACGCCCTAGAGTGAAGCCTAGGTTGCCCGGAACGTAGTAATGACCGTTACATTCACTCTGGTTGCAATTATTCCTGTTATACGGTGGAAAAACTGTTTAATCTATATTGTATTTTATGCTTCTGTCGTTGACTGCTAAGGCCCTAACTATTCCATCCGGTGGAGCAACGCCCTAGAGTGAAGCCTAGGTTGCCCGGAACGTAGAAATGACCATAACTTTCATACTGGTTGCAGTTATTCCTGTTACACTATGGAAAAACTGTTGGGCTTATATTGTACTTTATGCTTGTGGCGTTGATTTCTGAGGCCCTAACTATTCGATCTGGTGGAGCAACGCCCTAGAGTGAAGCCTAGGTTTCCCGGAACGTAGAAATGACCATTACTTTCACACTGATTGCAATTCCTCCTGTTATACGACGGAAAGCTGTTCTATTTTTATTGTATTTTATGCTTCTGGCGTTGACTTCTAAGTCCCTAGCTACTTGATCTGGTGGAACAACGCCCCAGAGCGAAGCGTAGGTTGCCCGGGATGTAGAATTGACCAGTCCTTTCACACTGGTTGCAAATATCCGTTTTACACGATGGAAAAGCTGTTGTATTTATATTGTATTTTATGCTTCTGGCGTTGACTTCTTAGGCCCTAACTATTCGATCAGGTGGAAGAACTCCCTAGAGTGAAACCTAAGTTGCTCGGAACGTAGAAATGACCATCGCTTTCATACTGGTTGCAATTATACCTGTTATACGATCGAAAAACTGGTATATATTTATTGTATTTTATGATTCGCGCATTGGCTTCTATGGCCCTACCTATGCGAGCTGGTGGAGCAACGCCCGAGAGTGAAGCCTAGGTTGCCCGGAACGTAGAAATGACCGTTACATTCACAATGTTTGCAATCATTCATTGTATACGATGGAAAAACTGTTGTATCTATATTGTATTTTATGCTTCTGGCGTTGACTTCTAAGGCCGTAGCTATTCGATGTGGTGGAGCAACGCCCTAGAGTGAAGCCTAGGTTGCCCGGAACGTAGTAATGACCGTTACATTCACTCTGGTTGCAATTATTCCTGTTATACGGTGGAAAAACTGTTTAATCTATATTGTATTTTATGCTTCTGTCGTTGACTGCTAAGGCCCTAACTATTCCATCCGGTGGAGCAACGCCCTAGAGTGAAGCCTAGGTTGCCCGGAACGTAGAAATGACCATAACTTTCATACTGGTTGCAGTTATTCCTGTTACACTATGGAAAAACTGTTGGGCTTATATTGTACTTTATGCTTGTGGCGTTGATTTCTGAGGCCCTAACTATTCGATCTGGTGGAGCAACGCCCTAGAGTGAAGCCTAGGTTTCCCGGAACGTAGAAATGACCATTACTTTCACACTGATTGCAATTCCTCCTGTTATACGACGGAAAGCTGTTCTATTTTTATTGTATTTTATGCTTCTGGCGTTGACTTCTAAGTCCCTAGCTACTTGATCTGGTGGAACAACGCCCCAGAGCGAAGCGTAGGTTGCCCGGGATGTAGAATTGACCAGTCCTTTCACACTGGTTGCAAATATCCGTTTTACACGATGGAAAAGCTGTTGTATTTATATTGTATTTTATGCTTCTCGCGGTGACTTCTTAGGCTCTATCTATTCAATCTGGTGAAGCAACGCCCTAGAGTAATGCCTAGGTTGCCCGGAACATAGAAATGACCATTACCTTCACACTTGTTGCAATTATTCCTGTTATACGATGGAAAAACTGTTGTATTTTTATTGTATATTATGCTTCTGGCGTTGACTTCGTAGGCCCAAACTATTTGATATGGTGGAGCACCGCCCCAGAGTAAAGCCTAGGTTGCCCGGAACATAGAAAAGACCATTACCTTCACACTGGTTGCAATTATTCCTGTTATACGAAGGAAAGGCTGTTGTATTTTTATTGTATTTTATGCTTCTGGGGTTGACTTCTTATGCCCTAACTATTCGATTTGCTTTACCAACGCCCTAGGGTGAAGCCTTGGTTGCCCGGAACGTAGGAATGACCCTGACTTTCACACTCGTGCAATTCTTCGTTTTATACGATGGAAAGACTATTGTATCTATTTTGTATTTTATGCTTCTGGCGTTGACTTCTTAGGCCCTAACTATTCGATTTGCTGGACCAACGCCCCAGAGTGAAGCTTAGGTGGCCCGGAACGTAGAAATGACAATCACTTTCACTCTGGTTGCAATTACTCCTGTTATACGATGGAAAAACTGTAGTATTTTTATTGTATTTTGTGCTTCGGGCGTTGACTTCTAAGGCCCTAGCTAATCGATTTGGTGGAGCAACGCCCTAGAGTGTAGCCCAGGTTGCCCGTAACGTAGAAATGACAATAACTTTCACACTGGTTGCAATTATTCGTTTAAAGACGTTGGAAAAACTATTGTACATATATCGTATTTTATGCTTCTGGCGGTGACTTCATAGGCCGTAACTATTCGATCTGGTGGAACAACGCCGTAGAGTGAAGCCTAGTTTGCCCGGGTCGTAGAAATGACCATAACTTTCACACTGGTTGCAATTATTCGTTTTATACAATGGAAAAACTGTTGTATTTATATTGTATTTTATGCCTCGGGCGTTGACTTCCAAGACCCTAACTATTCGATCTGGTGGAGCAACGCCCTAGAGTGAAGCCTAGGATGCCCTGAACGTAGAAATGGCCATTACTTTCACACTGTTTGCAATTATTCATTTTATATGATGGAAAAACTGTTGTACTTATATTGTATTTTATTCTTCTGGCGTTGAATTCAAAGGGCCTAGCTATTCGATCTGGTGGAGCAACGCCCTAGTGTGAGGCCTAGGTTACCCGTAACGTAGAAATGACCATTACTTTCACACTGATTGCAATTACTCCTGTTATACGACGGAAAGCTGTTCTATTTTTATTGTATTTTATGCTTCTGGCGTTGACTTCTAAGTCCCTAGCTATTTGATCTGGTGGAACGACGCCCCAGAGCGAAGCGTAGGTTGCCCGGGATGTAGAATTGACCAGTCCTTTCACACTGGTTGCAATTATCCGTTTTACACGATGGAAAAGCTGTTGTATTTATATTGTATTTTATGCTTCTCGCGGTGACTTCTTAGGCTCTATCTATTCAATCTGGTGAAGCAACGCCCTAGAGTAATGCCTAGGTTGCCCGGAACATCGAAATGACCATTACCTTCACACTTGTTGCAATTATTCCTGTTATACGATGGAAAAACTGTTGTATTTTTATTGTATATTATGCTTCTGGCGTTGACTTCGTAGGACCAAACTATTTGATATGGTGGAGCACCGCCCCAGAGTAAAGCCTAGGTTGCCCGGAACATAGAAAAGACCATTACCTTCACACTGGTTGCAATTATTCCTGTTATACGATGGAAAGACTGTTGTATTTTTATTGTATTTTATGCTTCTGGCGTTGACTTCTTAAGCCCTAACTATTCGATTTGCTTTACCAACGCCCTAGAGTGAAGCCTTGGTTGCCCGGAACGTAGAAATGACAATCACTTTCACACTGGTTGCAATCATCCATTTTATGCGATGGAAAAACTGTAGTATTTATATCGTATTTTATGCTTCTGGCGTTGACTCCTTAGGTCCTAGCTATTCGACCTGGTGGAGCAGCGCCCTACAGTGAAGCCTAGGTTGCCCGGAACGTAGATATGACCAGTACTTTCACACTGGTTGCAATTATTCCTCTTATACGATGGAAAAACTGTTGTATTTATATTGTATTTTATGCTTCCGGCATTGACTTCTAAGGCCGTAGCTATTAGATGTGGTGGAATAACGCACTAGAGTGAAGCCTAGGTTGCCCGGAACGTAGGAATGACCCTGACTTTCACACTCGTGCAATTCTTCGTTTTATACGATGGAAAGACTATTGTATCTATTTTGTATTTTATGCTTCTGGCGTTGACTTCTTAGGCCCTAACTATTCGATCTTGTGGAGCAACGCCCTAGAGTGAAGCCTTGGTTGCCCGGAACGTAGAAATGACCATCACTTTCACAATTGTTGCAATTATTCATTTTATACGATGGAAAAACTGTTGTATTTATATTGTATTTTATGCTCCTGGCGTTGACTTCTTAGGTCCTAGCTATTCGATCTGGTGGAGCAGCGCCCTAGAGTGAAGTCTAGGATGCCCGGAACGTGGAAATGTCCATTACTTTCACTCTGATTGCAATTATTACTGTTATACGATGGAAAAACTGTAGTACTTATATTATATTTTATGCTTCAGACGTTGGCTTCTAAGGCCGTAGCTATCCGATGTGGTGGAGAAACGCCCTAGAGTGAAGCCTAGGTTGCCCAGAAAGTAGAAATGACCATTACCTCCACATTGTTTGCAACTATTCATTTTATACAATGGAAAAACTGTTGTATTTATATTGTTTTTTATAGTTATGGCGTTGACTTCTTAGGCCCTAACTATTTGATCTGGTAGAGCAACGCCCTAGAGTGAAGACTTGGTTGCCCGGAATGTAGAAATGAGCATTACATTCACACTGTTTGCAATTATCCATTTTATACGATGGAAAAACTGTTGTATTTGTATCGTATTTTATGCTTCTGGCGTTGGCTTCTTAGGCCCTAACTATTCGATCTGGTGGAGCAACGACCTAGAGTCAAGCCCAGGTTGCCCGGAACGTAGAAACGACCAGTACTTTCACACTGGTTGCAGTTATTCCTCTTATACGATGGAAAAACTGTTGTATTTTTATTGTATCCTATGCTTCTGGCGTTGACTTCTTAGGCCCTAACTATTCGATCTGGTGGAGCAGCGCCCTAGAGTGAAGCCTAGGTTGCCCGGAACGTAGAAATGACCATACCTTTCACACTCGAACTATTATTCGTTTTATACGATGGAAAAACTGTTGTACTTATATTGTATTTTATTCTTCTGGCGTTGACTTCTAAGGCCCTAACTATTTGATCTGGTGGACCAACGTCCTGTAGTGAAGCCTAGGTTGCACGGAACTTAGAAATGGCCATTACTTCCACACTGGTTGCAATCATTCCTGTTATACGATGGAGAAACTGTTGGATTTTTATTTTATTTTAGGCTTCTGGCGTTGACTTCTTA
This sequence comes from Calliopsis andreniformis, assembly GCF_051401765.1. Taxonomy (NCBI): domain Eukaryota; kingdom Metazoa; phylum Arthropoda; class Insecta; order Hymenoptera; family Andrenidae; genus Calliopsis; species Calliopsis andreniformis. The sequence continues at coordinate 24,930,134 of NW_027480422.1, forward strand.
GACCCTGGCTATCCGGTCTGGAGGAACAACGCACTAGAGTGAAGCCTAGGTTGGCCGGAACGTAGAAATGACCATAACTTTCACACTGGTTGCAATCATCCGTTTTATACGATGGAAAAACTGTTGTATTTGTATCGTATTTTATGCTTCTGGCGTTGGCTTCTTAGGCCCTAACTATTCGATCTGGTGGAGCAACGACCTAGAGTCAAGCCCAGGATGCCCGGAACGTAGAAAATACCATCACCTTCACTCTTGTTAAAATTATTCCTCTTATACGATGAAAAAACTATTGCATTTTTATCGTATTTTATGCTTCTGGCGTTGACTTCTAAGGTCCTAGCTATTCGATCCCTTGGGACAACGTCCAAGAGTGAAGCCATGTTGCCCGAAACGTAGAAATGACCATTACTTTCACACTGGTTGGAATTATTCGTCTTATACGATGGAAAAACTGTTGAATTTATATTGTATTTGATGCTTCTGGCGTTGACTTCTTAGGCCCTAGCTATTCGATCTGGTGGAGCAATGCCTCAGAGTTAAGTCTATTATGCCCGAAACGACGAAATGATCATTACTTTCACACTGCTTGCAATTATTCATGCTATGCTATGGGAAAACTGTTGCATTTTTATTGTATTTTCTGATTCTGGCTTTGACGTTTAAGGTCCTAGCTATTCGTTGTGGTGGAGCAACGCCCTAGAGTGAAGCCTAGGTTGCCCGGAACACAGAAATGACCGTTGCTTTCACACTGTTTACAATTATTCATTTTATTCACTGGAAGAACTGTTGTATTTATATTGTATTTTATGCTTCTGGCGCTGACTTCTAAGGCCCTAGCCATTCGATCTGGCGGAGTGACGCCCTAGAGCAAACCCTAGGCTGCCAGGAACGTAGAAATGACCATTACTTTCACACTGGTTGGAATTGTCCTTTTTATACGATGGAAAAACTGTTGTATTTATATTGTATTTTATGCTTCTGGCGTTGACTTCTTAGGCCCTAACTATTCGATCTGTTGGAGCAATGCCTCAGAGTTAAGTCTATTACGCCCGAAACGTCGAAATGATCATTACTTACACTCTGGTTGCAATTATTCATGCTATGCTATGGAAACACTGTTGCGTTTATATTGTATTTTATGCTTCAGGCGTTGAATTCTAAGGCCCTAACTATGTGATGTTGTGGACCGACGACCTAGAGTGAAGCCTGGGTTTCGCGGAACGTAGAAATGAGCATTACATTCCCACTGGTTGCAACTATTCCTGTTATACGATTTAAAGCTGTTGTATTTATTTTGTATTTTATGCTTCTGGCGCTGACTTCTAAGGCCCTAGCCATTCGATCTGGTGGAGTAGCGCCCTAGTGTGAACTCTGGATTGCCCGGGACGTAGAAATGACCATATCCTTCACACTGGTTGCAATTATTCCTGTTATACCATGGAAACACTGTTGTATTTATATTGTATCTTATGCTTCTGGCGCTGACTTCTAAGGCCCTAGCCATTCGATCCGGCGGAGTGACGCCCTAGAGTGAAGCCTAGGTTGCCAGGAACGTAGAAGTGACCATAACTTTCACACTGGTTGCAATTATTCCAGTCCTACGATGGAAAATACAATATGTAAAATACAATAAAAATACAACAGTTTTTCCATCGTATAAAAGCAATAATTGCAATCAGTGTGAAAGTTATTGTCATTTCTCCGTTCCGGGCAACCTATACATCACTCTAGGGCGTCGGTCCACCAGATCGAATAGTTAGGGCCTAAGAAGTCAACGCCAGAAGCATAAAATACAAAATAAATATAACAGTTTTTCCATCGTATAAACGAATAATTCCTACGAGTGTGAAATGTACGGTCATTTCTTCGTTCCGGGCAACCTAGGCTTCACTCCAGGGAGGTGCTCCACCAGATCAAATTGTTACGGCCTAAGAAGTCAACGCTAGAAGCATAAAAGGGAATATAAATACAAGACTTTTTCCATCTTACAACAGGAATAATTGCAAACAGTGTGAAAGTGATGGTCATTTCTACGTTCCTGGCAACCGACTATTCACTCTAGGGCGTTAGTCCACCAGATCCAATTGTTAGGGCCTAAGAAGTCAACGCCAGAAGCATAAAATACAATAAAGATACAACAGGTTTTCCATCGTATAACAGGAATAATTGCAACCAGAGTGAAAGGTGTGGTCATTTCTACGTTTCGGGCAACATACGCTTCACTCTTGGACGTTGCCCCACGAGATCGAATAGCTAGGACCTTAGAAGTCAACGCCAGAAGCATAAAATACAATAATAGTGCAACAGGTTTTCCATCGTATAACAGGAACAATTGCAACGAGCGTGAAGGTAATGGTCATTTCTACGCTCCGGGCAACCTTGACTTCACTCTAGGGCGTTGGTCCACCTGATCGAATTGTTAGGGCCTAAGAAGTCCACGCCGGAAGCATAAAGTACAATAAAAATACAACAGCTTTTCCAACGTATGTAGTGAATAATTGCAAGCAGTGTGAAAGTAATGGTCATTTCTATGTTTCGGGCAACCTAGGGTTCACTCTAGGGCATTGCTCCACCAGATCAAATAGATTGGGACTTAGAAATCAACGCTAGAAGCATAGAATACAATAAAAATGCAACAGGTTTTCCATCGTATAACAGGAATAATTGCTACCAGTGTGAACGTAATGGTCATTTCTACGTTCCGGGCAACCTAGGCCTCACTCTAGGGCGTTGTTCCACCAGATCGGATAGTTAGGGCCTAAGAAGTCAACGCCCTAAGCATAAAATACAATAAAAATGCAGCAGTTTTTCCATCGCATAAAACGAGTAGTTGCAACTAGTGTGAAAGTTATGGTCATTTCTTCGTTCCGGCAACCTTGGCTTCACTCTAGGGCGTTGCTCCACCAGATCGGACAGTTAGGGCCTTAGAAGTCAACGCCAGAAGCATAAAATACAATAAAAATACAACAGTCTTTCCATTGAATAAAACGAATAATTGCAATCAGTGTGAAAGTTATGGTCATATCTACGTTCCGGGCAACCTAGGCTTCACCCTAGGGCGTTTCTCCACCGGACCGAATAGCTAGGGCCTTAGAAGTCAACGCCCGAAGCATACAATAACATAAAAATACAACAGTTTTTCCATCGTATGACAGGAATAATTGCAACCAGTGTGAAAGTAATGGCCATTTCTACGTTCCGTGCAACCTAGGCTTCACTCTGGGGCGTTCCTCCACCAGAACGAATAGTTAGGGCCTTAGAAAACAACTCCAGAAGGATAAAATACAATAAAAATGCAACAGTTTTTCCATCGTATAAGAGGAATAACTGCAACCATTGTGAAAGTACTGGTGATTTCTACGTTCCGGGTAACCTAGGCTTCACTCTGGGGCGTTGCTCCAGCAGATCGAATATTTAGGGCCTTAGAAAACAACTCCAGAAGGATAAAATACAATAAAAATGCAACAGCTTTTCCATCGTATAACAGGAATAATAGCAACCAGTGTGAAAATAATGGTCATTTCTACGTTCCGGGCAACCTAGGCTTCTCTCTAGGGCGTTGCTCCACAACGTCGAATAGCTCGGGCCTTAGAAGTCAACGCCAGAAGCATAAAATACAATATAAATACAACAGTTTTTCCATTGTATAAAATGAATAATTGCAAACAGTGTGAAAGTAATTGTCATTTCGTACCTTCCGGGAAACTAGGCTTCACTCTAGGGCGTTGTTCCACCAGATCGAGTTGTTAGGGCCTAAGTAGTCAATGCCAGAAGCATAAAATACAAAATAAATACAACTGTTTTTCTCTCGTATGAAACGAATAATTGCAACCAGTGTGAAAGTAATGGCCATTTCTACGTTCCGGGCATCAGAGACTTAACTGTGAGGCATGGCTCCAGCAGAACGAATACCTAGGGCAATAGATGTCAACCCCAGAAGCATAAAGTACAATATATATCCAACAGTTTGTCCATCGTATAACAGGAATGATTTCAACTAGTGTGAAGGTAATGGTCATTTCTACGTTCCGTGGAACCTAGGCAACCCCCTATAGCGTTGCTCCACCAGGTTGAATAGTTTGTGCCTTAGAAAACAACTACAGACGCATAAAATACAATATAAATACATCTGTTCTCCCATCGTACAACAGGAATAATTGCAACCAATGTGAAGGTAATGGTCATTTCTACGTTCCGGGCAACCTAGGCTTCACTCTAGGGCGTTGCTCCACCAAATGGCATAGCTACGGCCTATGAAGTCAACGCCTGAAGCATAAAATACAATATAAATACAACAGTTTTTCCATCGTATGACAGGAATAATTGCAACCAGTGTGAAAGATATGGTCATTTCTACGTTCCGGGCAACCTAGGCTTCACTCTTGGGCGCTGGTCTGCCAGATCCAATAGTTAGGGCCTAAGAAGACAATGACAGAAGCACCAAATACAAAATAAATACAACAGTTTTTCCATCGCGTAAAACGAATAATTGCAACCAGTGTGAAAGTAATGGTCATTTCTACGTTCCGGGCAACCTAGGCTTCACACTAGGGCGCTGCTCCACCACATCGAATAGCTACGACCTTAGAAGTCAACGCTAGAAGCATAAAATAAAATAAAAATACAACAGTTTTCCCATCGTAGAACAGGAATAATTGCAACCAGTGTGAAAGGGATGGCCATTTCTACGTTCCGTGCAACCTAGGCTTCACTCTAGGGCGTTTCTCCACCAAATCGAATAGCTAGGGCCTTAGAAAGCATCGCCAGAGGCATAAAGTACAATATAAATACAACAGCTATTCCATCGTATAAAACGAATAATTGCAAACAGTGTGAAAGTAATGGTCATTTCTACGTTCCGGGCAACCTAGGCTTCACTCTAGGGCGTTGCTCCACCAGATCGAATAGTTGGGGCCTAAGAAGTCAACGCCAGAAGAATAAAATACGATATAAGTACAACAGTCTTTCCATCATATAAAACGAATAACTGGAACCAGTGTGAAAATAATGGCTATTTCTACGTTCCAGGCATCCTAGACCTAACTCGGAGGCATTGCTCTACCAGATCGAATTCATAGGGCCTTAGAAGTCATCGCCAGAATCATAAAGTACAATAAAGATACAACAGTTTTTCCATCGTATAACAGGAATTATTGCAACCACTGTGAAGGTAATGGTCATTTCATCGATCCGGGCAACCTAGGCTTCACTCAAGGGCGTTGCACCTGCAGATCGAATAGCTAGGGCATTAGAAGTAAACTCCTGAAGCATAAAATACAATATAAATACAACAGTTTTTCCATCGTATAACGGGAATAATTGCAACCAGTGTGAAAGTGATGGTCGTTTCTACGTTCCGGGCAACCTAGGCTTCACTCTAGGGCGTCGGTCCGACAGATCCAATAGTTAGGGCCTTAGAAATCAACGCCCGAAGCATAAAATACAATAAGAATACAACAGTTTTTCCATTGTATAAAACGAATAATTGCAATCAGTGTGAAAGTTATGGTCATTTCTACGTTCCGGGCAACCTAGGCTTCACTCTAGGCCGTTGCTCCACCACATCGAATAGCTACGGAATTAGAAGTCAACGCCAGAAGCATAAAATACAATATAAATAAAACAGTTTTTCCATCGTATAACAGGAATAATTGCAACCAGTGTGAAAGATATGGTCTTTCTACTTTCTGGGCAACCTAGGCTTCACTCTAGGGCGTGGCTCCACCACATCGAATAGCTACGGCCCTAGAAGTCAACGCCCGAAGCATAAAATACAATATAAATACAACAGCTTTTCCATCATATAAAACGAATAATTGCAACCAGTATGAAGGTAATAGTCATTTCTACGTTCCGGGCAACCTAGGCCTCACCCTAGGGCGTTGCTCCACCAGATCCAATAGATTGGGCCGATGAAGTCAAGGCCAGAAGCATAAAATACAATATAAATACAACAGTTTTTTCATCGTATAACGGGAATAAATGCAACCAGTGTGTAAGTGATGGTCATTTCTACGTTCCAGGCAACCTAGGCTTCACTATAGGGCGTCGGTCCCCAAGATCGAATAGCTAGGGCCTAAGAAGTCAAAGCCAGATGCTGAAAATACAATAAAAATGCAACAGTTTTTCCATCGTATAGCATGAATAATTGCAACCAGTGTGAAAGTAATGGCCATTTCTACGTGCCGTGCAACCTAGGCTTCACTCTAGGTCGTTTCTCCACCAGATCGAATAGCTAGGCCTTCGAAGTCAGCGCCCGAAACACAATGTACAATATGAATACAACAGTTTTTCCATCCTATAAACGGAATAATTGCAACCAGTGTGAAAGTGATGGTGATTTCTACGTTCCGGGAAACCTAGGCTTCACTCTAGGGCGATACTCCAACAGATCGAATAGCTAGGGCCTTAGAAGTCAACGCCAGAAGCATAAAATGTATTAAAAATACAACAGCTTTTCCAACGTATAACAGGAATAATTGCAACCTGTGTGAAGGTAATGGCCATTTCTACGTTCCGTACAACCTAGGCTTTACTCTAGGGCGTTGCTCCACCAGGCCGAATACTTTGGGCCTTAGAAAACAACGCCAGACGCATAAAATACAATAAAAATACAACAGATTTTCCATCGTGTAAAAGGAATAATTCGAACCAGTGTGAAGGTAATGGTCATTTCTACGTCCCGGGCAACATAGGCTTCACTCTTGGACGTTGCCCCACGAGATCGAATAGCTAGGAGCCTAGAAGTCAACGACAGAAACCTAAAATACAATAAACATACAACAGTTTTTCCATAGTATAGAATGAATAATTGCAACAAGTGTGGAAGTAAAGGTCATTTCTACGTTTCTGGCAACCTAGGCTTCACTATTGGACGATGCCCCACGAGATCGAATTGCTAGGAGCCTAGAAGTCTGCGACAGAAACATAAAATACTATAAAAATACAAGAGTTTTTCCATAGTATAGCATGAATAATTGCAACCAGTGTGCATGTAACGGCCACTTCTACGTTCAGGGCATCCTAAACTTAACTCTGAGGCATTGCTCCACCAGATCGAAGAGTTAGGGCCTTAGAAGCCCACGCCGGAAGCCTAAAATACAATATAAATAGAGAAGTTTTTCCATTGTATAGCATGAATAATTGCAACCAGTATGAAAGTAATTTGTCATTTCTACGTTCCGGGCAACCTAGGCTTCACTCTAGGTCGTTGCTCCACCAAATCGAATAGCTAGGGCCTTAGAAGTCTACCCCAGAAGCATAAAATAAAATAAAGATACAACAGTTTTTCCATCATATAACAGGAATAAATGCAACCACTGTGATAGTAATGGCCATTTCTACGTTCCGTGCAACGTATGCTTCACTCTAGGGCGTTGCTCCACCAGATCGAATAGCTAGGGCCTTAGAAGCCAACACCAGAAGCATAAAATACAATAAAAATCCAACAGTTTTTCCATCGTATAGCATGAATGATTGCAACCAGTGTGAAAGTAATGGTCATTTCTGGGTTTCGGGCAACCTAGGCTTCACTCTAGGGCGTTGCTCCACCAGATCGAACGGCCAGTACCCTAGAAGTCAACGCCAGAAGCATAAAATACAATAAAAATAGAACAGTCTTTCCATAGTATAGCCGGAATAATTGCAACCAGTGTGGAAGTAGTGGTCATTTCTACGTTCCGGGCAACCTAGGCTTCGCTCTAGGGCGTTGCTCCACTAGATCGGATAGCTAGGGCCTTAGAAGTAAACGCCAGAAGCATAAAATGAAATAAAAATACAACAGTTTTTTCACCGTATAACAGGAATAATTGCAACCTGTGTGAAAGTAATGCCATTTCTACGTTCCGTGCAACCTAGGTTTCACTCTAGGGCGTTGCTCCACCAGGTCGAATAGGTAGGGCCTTAGAAAACAACGCCAGACGCATAAAATACAATAAAAATACAACAGATTTTCCATCGTATAAAAGGAATAATTCGAACCAGTGTGAAAGTAATGGTCATTTCTACGTTCCGGGCAACACAGGCTTCACTCTAGGGCGTTGCTCCACCAGATCGAATAGCTAGGGACTTAGAAGTCAACGCTAGAAGCATAAAATAAAAGAAAAATACAACAGTTTTTCCATCGTATAAAACGAATAATTCCAACCAGTATGAAAGCTATGGTCATTTATACGTTCCGGGCAACCTAGGTTTCACTCTAGGGCATTGTCCGACCAGATCGAATAGTTAGGGCCTAAGAAGTCAACGCCAGAAGCATAAAATACAATATAAATACAACAGTTTTTCCACCGTATAGCATGAATAATTGCAACCAGAGTGAAAGTAATGGTCATTTCAATGATTCGGGCAACCTAGGCTTCGGTCTAGGGCGTTGGTCCACCATGTCCAATAGTTAGGGCTTAAGAAGTCTACGCCAGAAGCATAAAATACAATAAAAAAACAACAGTTTTTCCATCGTATAACAGGAACAATTGCATACAGTGTGAAAGTAATAGTCATTTCTACTTTCCGGCGCCCTAGGCTTCACTCTAGGGCGTTGCTCCAACAGATCGAGTTGCTAGGGACTTAGAATTCAATGCCAGAAGTATAAAATACCATAGAAATGGAACAGTTTTTCCATCGTATAACAGGAATAATTGCAACCAGAGTGAAAGTAATGGACATTTCTACGTCCCGGGCAACCTAGGCTTCACTCTAGGCCGTTACTCCACCACACGGACTAGCTACGGCCTTAGAAGTAAACGCCAGAAGCATAAAATACAATATAAATACAACAGTTTTTCCATCGTATAACAGGAGTAATAGCAACCAGTGTGAAATTTATGGTCATTTCTACGTTCCGTGCAACCTAGGCTTCACTCTAGGGCGTTGTTCCACCAGATCGAATAGTTAGGACCTATGAAGTCAACGCCCGAAGCATAAAATACAATAAAAAAACAACAGTTTTTCCATCGTATAACAGGAACAATTGCATACAGTGTGAAAGTAATAGTCATTTCTACTTTCCGGCACCCTAGGCTGCACCCTATGTCGTTGCTCCACCAGATCGAATAGTTAGGGCCTATGAAGTCAACGCCAGAAACATAAAATACAATATAAATAGTGAAGTTTTTCCATTGTATAGCATGAATAATTGCCACCAGTGTGAAATTTATGGTCATTTCTACGTTCCGGGCAACCTACGCTTCACTCTAGGACGTTGCTCCACCAGATCGAATAGTTAGGGCCTATGAAGTCAACGCTAGAAGCATAAAATACAATAAAAATACCACAGTTTTTCCATCGTATAACAGGAATAATTGCAACCAGAGTGAAGGTGATGGTCATTTCTATGTTCCGGGCAACCTAGGCTTCACTCTAGAGCGTTGCTCCACCAGATCGAATAGCAAGGGCCTTAGAAGTCATCGCCAGAAGCACAAAATAAAATTAATATACAACAGCTATTCCATCGTATAACAGGAATAATTACAACCAGTGTGAAAGTAATGGGCATTTCTACGTTCCGTGCAACCTGGGTTTCACTCTAGGGCGTTGGACCACCAGGTCGAACAGTCGGGGCCTTAGAAAACAACTCCAGACGCATAAAATGCAATATAAATACAACAGTTTTTTCACGGTATAAAACGAATAATTGCAACCAGTATGAAAGTTATGGTCATTTCTACGTTCCGGTCAACCTAGGCTTCACCCTAGGGCGTTGCTCCACCAGATCGAATAGTTATGTCCTAAGAAGTCAACGCTAGAAGCATAAAATACGATATATAATTACAAGAGCTTTTCCATCGTATCAAATGAATAAGTGCAACAAGTGTGAAAGCAATGGCCATTTCTACGTTCCGGGCATCCTAGACTTAACTCTAGGGCGGTGCTCCACCAGATCGAATAGTTAGGTCCTAAGAAGTCAACGCCCGAAGCATAAAATACAATAAAAATACAACAGTTTTTCCATCGTATGAAAAGAATAATTGCAACCAGTGTGAAAGTAATGGTCATTTCTTCGTTCCGGGCAACCTAGGCTTCACTCTAGGGCGTTGCTCCACCTCATCGAATATCTACGGCCTTAGAAGTCGACGCCAGAAGCATAAAATGCAATATAAATGCAACAGTCTTTCCATCGTATAGCATGAATAATTGCAACCAGTGTGAAAGTACTGGTCATTTCCACGTTCCGGGTAACCCAGGCTTCACCCTATGGCGTTGCTCCACCAGATCGAATAGCTAGGAACTTAGAATTCAACGCCAGAAGAATAAAATACAATATAAATACAACAGCTTTTCCATCGTATATAATGTATATTTGCAAACAGTGTGAAAGTAAAGGTCATTTCTATGTTCCGCGCAACCTAGGCTTCACTCTAGAGCGTTGCTCCACCAGATCGAATAGTTAGGGCCTTAGAAGTCAACGCCCGAAGCTTAAAATACAAAATAAATAGAGCAGGTTTTCCATTGTATAAAACCAATAATTGCAACCAGTGTGAAAGTTATGGTCATTTCTACGGTCCGGGCAGCCTAGGCTTCACTCTAGGGCGATGTTCCACCAGATCGAATAGTTAGGGCCTAAGAAGACAACGCCAGAAGCATAAAATACGATATATATTTACAAGAGCTTTTCCATCGTATCAAACGAATAAGTGCAACAAGTGTGAAAGCAATGGCCATTTCTACGTTCCGGGCATCCTAGACTTAACTCTAGGGCGTTGCTCCACCAGATCGAATAGTTAGGTCCTAAGAAGTCAACGCCCGAAGCATAAAATACAATAAAAATACAACAGTTTTTCCATCGTATAACAGGAATAATAGCAACCAGAGTGAAGGTGATGGTCACTTCAAAGTTCCGGGCAACCTAGGCTTCACTCTAGAGCGTTGCACCACCAGATCGAATAGCTAGGGCCTTAGAAGTCAACGCCAGAAGCACAAAATAAAATAAAAATACAACAGTTATTCCATCGTATAACAAGAGTAATTACAACCAGTGTGAAAGTAATGGGCATTTCTACGTTCCGTGCAACCTAGGTTCCTCGCTAGGGCGTTGGTCCACCAGGTCGAATAGTTAGGGCCTGAGAAAACAACACCAGACGCATAAAACACAATAAAAATACAACAGTTTTTCCATCGTATGAAAAGAATAATTGCAACCAGTGTGAAAGTAAAGGTCATTTCTACGTTCCGCGCAACCTGGGCTTCACTCTAGGGCGTTGGCCCACCAGATCGAATAGTTAGGGCCTTAGAAAACAACTCCAGATGCATAAAATGCAATATAAATACAACAGTTTTTCCACGGTATAAAACGAATAATTGCAACCAGTATGAATGTTATGGTCATTTCTACGTTCCGTGCAACCTAGGCTTCACTCTAGGGCGTTGCTCCAGCATATCCAGTAGTTAGGACCTCAGAAGTCAACGCCCGGAGCATAAAATACAATAAAAATGCCACAGTTTTTCCATCGTATAACAGGAATAATTGCAACCAGAGTGAAGGTGATGGTCATTTCTATGTTCCGGGCAACCTAGGCTTCACTCTAGAGCGTTGCTCCACCAGATCGAATAGCAAGGCCCTTAGAAGTCAACGCCAGAAGCACAAAATAAAATTAATATACAACAGTTTTTCCATCGTATAACAGGAATAATAGCAACCAGAGTGAAGGTGATGGTCACTTCAAAGTTCCGGGCAACCTAGGCTTCACTCTAGAGCGTTGCTCCACCAGATCGAATAGCAAGGGCCTTAGAAGTCAACGCCAGAAGCACAAAATAAAATTAAAATACAACAGCTATTCCATCGTATAACAGGAATAATTACAACCAGTGTGAAAGTAATGGGCATTTCTACATTCCGTGCAACATAGGCTTCACTCTAGGGCGTTGGTCCACCAAATCGAATAGCTAGGGCCTCAGAAGTCAACGCCCGAGGCATAAAATACAGAACTAAAAGAACAGCTTTAACATTGTATAAAACGAATAATTGCAACCAGTGTGAAAGTTATGGTCATTTCTACGTTCCGTGCAACCTAGGCTTCACTCTAGGGCGTTGCTCCAGCATATGCAGTAGTTAGGACCTCAGAAGTCAACGCCCGGAGCATAAAATACAATAAAAATACCACAGTTTTTCCATCGTATAACAGGAATAATTGCAACCAGAGTGAAGGTGATGGTCATTTCTATGTTCCGGGCAACCTAGGCTTCACTCTAGAGCGTTGCTCCACCAGATCGAATAGCAAGGGCCTTAGAAGTCAACGCCAGAAGCACAAAATAAAATTAATATACAACAGCTATTCCATCGTATAACAGGAATAATTACAACCAGTGTGAAAGTAATGGGCATTTCTACGTTCCGTGCAACCTGGGTTTCACTCTAGGGCGTTGGACCACCAGGTCGAACAGTCGGGGCCTTAGAAAACAACTCCAGACGCATAAAATGCAATATAAATACAACAGTTTTTCCACGGTATAAAACGAATAATTGCAACCAGTATGAAAGTTATGGTCATTTCTACGTTCCGGGCAACCTAGGCTTCACCATAGGGCGTTGCTCCACCAGATCGAATAGTTATGTCCTAAGAAGTCAACGCTAGAAGCATAAAATACGATATATATTTACAAGAGCTTTTCCATCGTATCAATCGAATAAGTGCAACAAGTGTGAAAGCAATGGCCATTTCTACGTTCCGGGCATCCTAGACTTAACTCTAGGGCGTTGCTCTACTAGATCGAATAGCTACGGCCTTAGAAGTCAACGCCCGAAGCATAAAATACAATAAAAATACAACAGTTTTTCCATCGTATGAAAAGAATAATTGCAACCAGTGTGAAAGTAATGGTCATTTCTTCGTTCCGGGCAACCTAGGCTTCACTCTAGGGCGTTGCTCCACCTCATCGAATATCTACGGCCTTAGAAGTCGACGCCAGAAGCATAAAATGCAATATAAATGCAACAGTCTTTCCATCGTATAGCATGAATAATTGCAACCAGTGTGAAAGTACTGGTCATTTCCACGTTCCGGGTAACCCAGGCTTCACCCTATGGCGTTGCTCCACCAGATCGAATAGCTAGGAACTTAGAATTCAACGCCAGAAGAATAAAATACAATATAAATACAACAGCTTTTCCATCGTATATAATGTATATTTGCAAACAGTGTGAAAGTAAAGGTCATTTCTATGTTCCGCGCAACCTAGGCTTCACTCTAGAGCGTTGCTCCACCAGATCGAATAGTTAGGGCCTTAGAAGTCAACGCCCGAAGCTTAAAATACAAAATAAATAGAGCAGGTTTTCCATTGTATAAAACCAATAATTGCAACCAGTGTGAAAGTTATGGTCATTTCTACGGTCCGGGCAGCCTAGGCTTCACTCTAGGGCGATGTTCCACCAGATCGAATAGTTAGGGCCTAAGAAGACAACGCCAGAAGCATAAAATACGATATATATTTACAAGAGCTTTTCCATCGTATCAAACGAATAAGTGCAACAAGTGTGAAAGCAATGGCCATTTCTACGTTCCGGGCATCCTAGACTTAACTCTAGGGCGTTGCTCCACCAGATCGAATAGTTAGGTCCTAAGAAGTCAACGCCCGAAGCATAAAATACAATAAAAATACAACAGTTTTTCCATCGTATAACAGGAATAATAGCAACCAGAGTGAAGGTGATGGTCACTTCAAAGTTCCGGGCAACCTAGGCTTCACTCTAGAGCGTTGCACCACCAGATCGAATAGCTAGGGCCTTAGAAGTCAACGCCAGAAGCACAAAATAAAATAAAAATACAACAGTTATTCCATCGTATAACAAGAATAATTACAACCAGTGTGAAAGTAATGGGCATTTCTACGTTCCGTGCAACCTAGGTTCCTCGCTAGGGCGTTGGTCCACCAGGTCGAATAGTTAGGGCCTGAGAAAACAACACCAGACGCATAAAACACAATAAAAATACAACAGTTTTTCCATCGTATGAAAAGAATAATTGCAACCAGTGTGAAAGTAAAGGTCATTTCTACGTTCCGCGCAACCTGGGCTTCACTCTAGGGCGTTGGCCCACCAGATCGAATAGTTAGGGCCTTAGAAAACAACTCCAGATGCATAAAATGCAATATAAATACAACAGTTTTTCCACGGTATAAAACGAATAATTGCAACCAGTATGAATGTTATGGTCATTTCTACGTTCCGTGCAACCTAGGCTTCACTCTAGGGCGTTGCTCCAGCATATCCAGTAGTTAGGACCTCAGAAGTCAACGCCCGGAGCATAAAATACAATAAAAATGCCACAGTTTTTCCATCGTATAACAGGAATAATTGCAACCAGAGTGAAGGTGATGGTCATTTCTATGTTCCGGGCAACCTAGGCTTCACTCTAGAGCGTTGCTCCACCAGATCGAATAGCAAGGCCCTTAGAAGTCAACGCCAGAAGCACAAAATAAAATTAATATACAACAGTTTTTCCATCGTATAACAGGAATAATAGCAACCAGAGTGAAGGTGATGGTCACTTCAAAGTTCCGGGCAACCTAGGCTTCACTCTAGAGCGTTGCAACACCAGATCGAATAGCTAGGACCTTAGAAGTCAACGCCAGAAGCACAAAATAAAATAAAAATACAACAGTTACTCCATCGTATAACAGGAATAATTACATCCAGTGTGAAAGTAATGGGCATTTCTACGTTCCGTGCATCCTAGGCTTCACTCTAGGGGGTTGGTCCACCAGGTCGAATAGTTAGGGCCTTAGAAAACAACTCCAGACGCATAAAATACAATATAAATACAACAGTTTTTCCACGGTATAAAACGAATAGTTGCAACCAGTATGAAAGTTATGGTCATTTCTACGTCCCGGGCAACCTAGGCTTCACCCTAGGGCGTTGCTCCACCAGATCGAATAGTTATGTCCTTAGAAGTCAACGCTGGAAGCATAAAATACGATATATGTACAAGAGCTTTTCCATCGTATCAAACGAATAAGTGCAACAAGTGTGAAAGCAATGGCCATTTCTACGTTCCGGGCATCCTAGACTTAACTCTAGGGCGTTGCTCTACCAGATCGAATAGCTACGGCCTTAGAAGTCAACGCCCGAAGCATAAAATACCATAAAAATACAACAGTTTTTCCATCGTATGAAAAGAATAATTGCAACCAGTGTGAAAGTAATGGTCATTTCTTCGTTCTGGGCAACCTAGGCTTCACTCTAGGGCGTTGCTCCACCTCATCGAATATCTACGGCCTTAGAAGTCGACGCCAGAAGCATAAAATGCAATATAAATACAACAGTCTTTCCATCGTATAGCATGAATAATTGCAACCAGTGTGAAAGTAACGGTCATCTCTACGTTTCGGGCAACATAGGCACCACTCTAGGGCGTTGGTCCACCAAATCGAATAGCTAGGGCCTCAGAAGTCAACGCCCGAGGCATAAAATACAGAACTAAAAGAACAGCTTTAACATTGTATAAAACGAATAATTGCAACCAGTGTGAAATTTATGGTCATTTCTACGTTCCGTGCAACCTAGGCTTCACTCTAGGGCGTTGCTCCAGCATATCCAGTAGTTAGGACATCAGAAGTCAACGCCCGGAGCATAAAACACAATAAAAATACCACAGTTTTTCCATCGTATTACAGGAATAATTGCAACCAGATTGAAGGTGATGGTCATTTCTATGTTCCGGGCACCTAGGCTTCACTCTAGAGCGTTGCACCACCAGATCGAATAGCTGGGGCCTTTGAAGTCAACGCCAGAAGCATAAAATACAATATAAATACAACAGTTATTCCATCGTATAACAGGAATAATTACAACCAGTGTGAAAGTAATGGGCATTTCTACGTTCCGTGCAACCTAGGCTTCACTCTAGGGCGTTGCTCCACCAGGTCGAATAGTTAGGCCCTTAGAAAACAACTCCAGACGCATAAAACACAAGAAAAATACAACAGTCCTTTCATTGTATAACAGGAACAATTGCAACATGCCTGAAGGTAATGGTCATTTCTACGTTCCGGGAAATCTAGGCTTCTCTCTACGGCGTTGCTCCACCAGATCGAATAGATAGGGCCTAAGAAGACAACGCCAGAAGCATAAAATACAATAGAGATACAACAGTTTTTCCATCGATTAACAGGAATAACTGCAACCAGTGTGAAAGATATGGTCATTTCTACGATCAGGGCAACCTAGGCTTCACTCCAGGGCGTTGATGCACCACATCGAATAGCTACGGCCTTAGAAGTGAACGCCAGAAGGTTAAAATACAATATAAATACAACACCTTTTCCATCGCATATGATGTATATTTGCAAAGAGTGTGAAAGTAAAGGTCATTTCTACGTTCCGGGCAACCTAGGCTTAACTGTAGGGCGTTGCTCCACCAGATCGCAAAGTTAGGGACTTAGAATTTAACGCCTGAAGCATAAAATACAATAAAAATGCAACAGTTTTTCCATATTATAACAGGAATAACTGCAACCAGTGTGAAAGTACTGGTCATTTCCACGTTCCGGGTAACCCAGGCTTCACCCTATGGCTTTGCTCCACCAGATCGAATAGCTAGGGACTTAGAATTCAACGCCAGAAGAATAAAATACAATATAAATACAACAGCTTTTCCATCGTATATAATGTATATTTGCAAACAGTGTGAAAGTAACGGTCATTTCTATGTTCCGGGCAACCTAGGCTTCACTCTAGAGCGTTGCTCCACCAGATCGAATAGCTAGGGACTTAGAATTCAACGCCAGAAGAATAAAATACAATATAAATACAACAGCTTTTCCATCGTATATAATGTATATTTGCAAACAGTGTGAAAGTAAAGGTCATTTCTACGTTCCGGGCAAGCTACGCTCAACTGTAGGGCGTTGCTACACTAGATCGAATTGTTAGGGCCTTAGAAGTCAACGCTCGAAGCATAAAATACAAAATAAATAGAACAGCTTTTCCATTGTATAAAACGGATAATTGAAACCAGTGTGAAAGTTATGGTCATTTCTACGTTCCGGGCAACCTTGGCTTAACTCCAGGGCGTTGCTCCACCAGATCGAATAGTTAGGGACTTTGAATACAACGCCAGAAGCATAAAATACAAAAAAAATGCAACAGTTTTTCCATTGTATAACAGGAATAACTGCAACCAGTGTGAATGTACTGGTCATTTCTACGTTCCGGGTAACTCAGGCTTCACTCTAGGAAGCTGCTCCACCAGATCGAATAGCTAGGGACTTAGAATTCTACGCCAGAAGAATAAAATACAACCTAAGTACAACTGTTTTACCATCGTATAAAATGAATAATCGCAAACAGTGTGAAGGTAATGGCCATTTCATCGTTCCGGGCAACCCAGGCTTCACACTAGGGCGTTGCTCAACCACATCGAACAGCTACGGCGTAAGAAGTCAACGCCAGAAGCATAAAATACGATATATGTACAACAGTTTTTCCATCGTATAAAATGAATAATTGCAACCAGTGGGAAAGTAATGGTCATTTCTACGTTCCGAGCAACCTAGGTTTCGCACTATGGCGTTGCTCCACCACATCGAATAGTTAGGGCCTCAGAAGTCAATGCCAGAAGCATAAAACACAATATAAATACAACCGTTTTTCCATCGTATAACAGGAATAATTGCAACCAGTGTGAAAGATATGGTCATTTCTACGATACGGGCAACCTAGGCTTCACTCTAGGGTGTCGTTCCACTTGATCGAATAGTTAGGGCCTAAGAAGTCTACGCCAGAAGCATAAAATACAATACAAATACAACAGCTTTTCCATCGTATAACAGGAATAATTGCAACCAGTGTGAAAGGTATGGTCATTTCTACGTTCCGGGCAACCTAGGCTTCACTCTAGGGCATTGCTCCACCACATCGAATAGTTAGGGCCTTAGAAGTCAATGCCAGAAACATAAAATGCCATATAAATACAACAGTTTTTCCACTGTATAATATGAATAATTGCAAACAGTGTGGAAGTAATGGTCATTTCTACGTTTCCGGCAACCTAGGATTCACCCTAGGGCGTTGCTCCACCAGATCGAATAGTTAGGCCCTAAGAAGTCAACGCCAGAAGCATAAAATACAATAGACATACAACAGCTTTTCCATCGTATAACAGGAATAATTATAACCAGTGTGAAAAGTATGGTCATTTGTACGTTCCGGGCAACCTAGGCTTCAGTCTAGGGCGTGGTTCCCCCAGATCGAATAGTTAGGGCCTAAGAAGCCTACGCCAGAAGCATAAAATACAATATAAGTACCACAGTTTTTCCATCGTGTAACAGGAATAATTGCAACCAGAGTGAAGGTGATGGTCATTTCTATGTTCCGGGCAACCTAGGCTTCACTCTAGAGCGTTGCTCCACCAGGTCGAATAGCAAGGGCCTTAGAAGTCAACGCCAGAAGCACAAAATAAAATTAAAATACAACAGCTATTCCATCGTATAACAGGAATAATTACAACCAGTGTGAAAGTAATGGGCATTTCTACGTTCCGTGCAACATAGGCTTCACACTAGGGCGTTGGTCCACCAGGTCGAATAGTTAGAGCCTTAGAAAGCAACTCCAGACGCATAAAATACAATATAAATACAACAGTTTTTCCACGGTATAATACGAATAATTGCAACCAGTATGAAAGTTATGGTCACTTCAAAGTTCCGGGCAACCTAGGCTTCACTCTAGAGCGTTGCAACACCAGATCGAATAGCTAGGACCTTAGAAGTCAACGCCAGAAGCACAAAATAAAATAAAAATACAACAGTTATTCCATCGTATAACAGGAATAATTACATCCAGTGTGAAAGTAATGGGCATTTCTACGTTCCGTGCATCCTAGGCTTCACTCTAGGGCGTTGGTCCACCAGGTCGAATAGTTAGGGCCTTAGAAAACAACTCCAGACGCATAAAATACAATATAAATACAACAGTTTTTCCACGGTATAAAACGAATAATTGCAACCAGTATGAAAGTTATGGTCATTTCTACGTTCCGGGCAACCTAGGCTTCACCCTAGGGCGTTGCTCCACCAGATCGAATAGTTATGTCCTTAGAAGTCAACGCTGGAAGCATAAAATACGATATATGTACAAGAGCTTTTCCATCGTATCAAACGAATAAGTGCAACAAGTGTGAAAGCAATGGCCATTTCTACGTTCCGGGCATCCTAGACTTAACTCTAGGGCGTTGCTCCACCAGATCGAATAGTTAGGTCCTAAGAAGTCAACGCTAGAAGCATAAAATACGATATATATTTACAAGAGCTTTTCCATCGTATCAAACGAATAAGTGCAACAAGTGTGAAAGCAATGGCCATTTCTACGTTCCGGGCATCCTAGACTTAACTCTAGGGCGTTGCTCCACCAGATCGAATAGTTAGGTCCTAAGAAGTCAACGCCCGAAGCATAAAATACAATAAAAATACAACAGTTTTTCCATCGTATAACAGGAATAATAGCAACCAGAGTGAAGGTGATGGTCACTTCAAAGTTCCGGGCAACCTAGGCTTCACTCTAGAGCGTTGCACCACCAGATCGAATAGCTAGGGCCTTAGAAGTCAACGCCAGAAGCACAAAATAAAATAAAAATACAACAGTTATTCCATCGTATAACAAGAATAATTACAACCAGTGTGAAAGTAATGGGCACTTCTACGTTCCGTGCAACCTAGGTTCCACGCTAGGGCGTTGGTCCACCAGGTCGAATAGTTAGGGCCTGAGAAAACAACACCAGACGCATAAAACACAATAAAAATACAACAGTTTTTCCATCGTATGAAAAGAATAATTGCAACCAGTGTGAAAGTAAAGGTCATTTCTACGTTCCGCGCAACCTGGGCTTCACTCTAGGGCGTTGGTCCACCAGGTCGAATAGTTAGGGCCTTAGAAAACAACTCCAGATGCATAAAATGCAATATAAATACAACAGTTTTTCCACGGTATAAAACGAATAATTGCAACCAGTATGAATGTTATGGTCATTTCTACGTTCCGTGCAACCTAGGCTTCACTCTAGGGCGTTGCTCCAGCATATCCCGTAGTTAGGACCTCAGAAGTCAACGCCCGGAGCATAAAATACAATAAAAATACCACAGTTTTTCCATCGTATAACAGGAATAATTGCAACCAGAGTGAAGGTGATGGTCATTTCTATGTTCCGGGCAACCTAGGCTTCACTCTAGAGCGTTGCTCCACCAGATCGAATAGCAAGGGCCTTAGAAGTCAACGCCAGAAGCACAAAATAAAATTAATATACAACAGCTATTCCATCGTATAACAGGAATAATTACAACCAGTGTGAAAGTAATGGGCATTTCTACGTTCCGGGCAACCTTGGCTTAACTCCAGGGCGTTGCTCCACCAGATCGAATAGTTAGGGACTTTGAATACAACGCCAGAAGCATAAAATACAAAAAAAATACAACAGTTACTCCATCGTATAACAGGAATAATTACATCCAGTGTGAAAGTAATGGGCATTTCTACGTTCCGTGCATCCTAGGCTTCACTCTAGGGCGTTGGTCCACCAGGTCGAATAGTTAGGGCCTTAGAAAACAACTCCAGACGCATAAAATACAATATAAATACAACAGTTTTTCCACGGTATAAAACGAATAGTTGCAACCAGTATGAAAGTTATGGTCATTTCTACGTCCCGGGCAACCTAGGCTTCACCCTAGGGCGTTGCTCCACCAGATCGAATAGTTATGTCCTTAGAAGTCAACGCTGGAAGCATAAAATACGATATATGTACAAGAGCTTTTCCATCGTATCAAACGAATAAGTGCAACAAGTGTGAAAGCAATGGCCATTTCTACGTTCCGGGCATCCTAGAGTTAACTCTAGGGCGTTGCTCTACCAGATCGAATAGCTACGGCCTTAGAAGTCAACGCCCGAAGCATAAAATACAATAAAAATACAACAGTTTTTCCATCGTATGAAAAGAATAATTGCAACCAGTGTGAAAGTAAAGGTCATTTCTACGTTCCGCGCAACCTGGGCTTCACTCTAGGGCGTTGGTCCACCAGGTCGAATAGTTAGGGCCTTAGAAAACAACTCCAGATGCATAAAATGCAATATAAATACAACAGTTTTTCCACGGTATAAAACGAATAATTGCAACCAGTATGAATGTTATGGTCATTTCTACGTTCCGTGCAACCTAGGCTTCACTCTAGGGCGTTGCTCCAGCATATCCCGTAGTTAGGACCTCAGAAGTCAACGCCCGGAGCATAAAATACAATAAAAATACCACAGTTTTTCCATCGTATAACAGGAATAATTGCAACCAGAGTGAAGGTGATGGTCATTTCTATGTTCCGGGCAACCTAGGCTTCACTCTAGAGCGTTGCTCCACCAGATCGAATAGCAAGGGCCTTAGAAGTCAACGCCAGAAGCACAAAATAAAATTAATATACAACAGCTATTCCATCGTATAACAGGAATAATTACAACCAGTGTGAAAGTAATGGGCATTTCTACGTTCCGGGCAACCTTGGCTTAACTCCAGGGCGTTGCTCCACCAGATCGAATAGTTAGGGACTTTGAATACAACGCCAGAAGCATAAAATACAAAAAAAATACAACAGTTACTCCATCGTGTAACAGGAATAATTACATCCAGTGTGAAAGTAATGGGCATTTCTACGTTCCGTGCATCCTAGGCTTCACTCTAGGGCGTTGGTCCACCAGGTCGAATAGTTAGGGCCTTAGAAAACAACTCCAGACGCATAAAATACAATATAAATACAACAGTTTTTCCACGGTATAAAACGAATAGTTGCAACCAGTATGAAAGTTATGGTCATTTCTACGTCCCGGGCAACCTAGGCTTCACCCTAGGGCGTTGCTCCACCAGATCGAATAGTTATGTCCTTAGAAGTCAACGCTGGAAGCATAAAATACGATATATGTACAAGAGCTTTTCCATCGTATCAAACGAATAAGTGCAACAAGTGTGAAAGCAATGGCCATTTCTACGTTCCGGGCATCCTAGACTTAACTCTAGGGCGTTGCTCTACCAGATCGAATAGCTACGGCCTTAGAAGTCAACGCCCGAAGCATAAAATACGATAAAAATACAACAGTTTTTCCATCGTATGAAAAGAATAATTGCAACCAGTGTGAAAGTAATGGTCATTTCTTCGTTCCGGGCAACCTAGGCTTCACTCTAGGGCGTTGCTCCACATCATCGAATATCTACGGCCTTAGAAGTCGACGCCAGAAGCATAAAATGCAATATAAATACAACAGTCTTTCCATCGTATAGCATGAATAATTGCAACCAGTGTGAAAGTAACGGTCATCTCTACGTTTCGGGCAACATAGGCACCACTCTAGGGCGTTGGTCCACCAAATCGAATAGCTAGGGCCTCAGAAGTCAACGCCCGAGGCATAAAATGCAGAACTAAAAGAACAGCTTTAACATTGTATAAAACGAATAATTGCAACCAGTGTGAAAGTTATGGTCATTTCTACGTTCCGTGCAACTTAGGCTTCACTCTAGGGCGTTGCTCCAGCATATACAGTAGTTAGGACATCAGAAGTCAACGCCCGGAGCATAAAACACAATAAAAATACCACAGTTTTTCCATCGTATTACAGGAATAATTGCAACCAGATTGAAGGTGATGGTCATTTCTATGTTCCGGGCACCTAGGCTTCACTCTAGAGCGTTGCACCACCAGATCGAATAGCTAGGGCCTTTGAAGTCAACGCCAGAAGCATAAAATACAATATAAATACAACAGTTATTCCATCGTATAACAGGAATAATTACAACCAGTGTGAAAGTAATGGGCATTTCTACGTTCCGTGCAACCTAGGCTTCACTCTAGGGCGTTGCTCCACCAGGTCGAATAGTTAGGCCCTTAGAAAACAACTCCAGACGCATAAAACACAAGAAAAATACAACAGTCCTTTCATTGTATAACAGGAACAATTGCAACATGCCAGAAGGTAATGGTCATTTCTACGTTCCGGGAAATCTAGGCTTCTCTCTACGGCGTTGCTCCACCAGATCGAATAGATAGGGCCTAAGAAGACAACGCCAGAAGCATAAAATACAATAGAGATACAACAGTTTTTCCATCGATTAACAGGAATAACTGCAACCAGTGTGAAAGTAAAGGTCATTTCTACGTTCCGGGCAAGCTACGCTCAACTGTAGGGCGTTGCTCCACTAGATCGAATTGTTAGGGCCTTAGAAGTCAACGCTCGAAGCATAAAATACAAAATAAATAGAACAGCTTTTCCATTGTATAAAACGGATAATTGAAACCAGTGTGAAAGTTATGGTCATTTCTACGTTCCGGGCAACCTTGGCTTAACTCCAGGGCGTTGCTCCACCAGATCGAATAGTTAGGGACTTTGAATACAACGCCAGAAGCATAAAATACAAAAAAAATGCAACAGTTTTTCCATTGTATAACAGGAATAACTGCAACCAGTGTGAATGTACTGGTCATTTCTACGTTCCGGGTAACTCAGGCTTCACTCTAGGAAGCTGCTCCACCAGATCGAATAGCTAGGGACTTAGAATTCTACGCCAGAAGAATAAAATACAACCTAAGTACAACAGTTTTACCATCGTATAAAATGAATAATCGCAAACAGTGTGAAGGTAATGGCCATTTCATCGTTCCGGGCAACCCAGGCTTCACACTAGGGCGTTGCTCAACCACATCGAACAGCTACGGCGTAAGAAGTCAACGCCAGAAGCATAAAATACGATATATGTACAACAGTTTTTCCATCGTATAAAATGAATAATTGCAACCAGTGTGAAAGTAATGGTCATTTCTACGTTCCGAGCAAACTAGGTTTCGCACTATGGCGTTGCTCCACCACATCGAATAGTTAGGGCCTCAGAAGTCAATGCCAGAAACATAAAATGCCATATAAATACAACAGTTTTTCCACTGTATAATATGAATAATTGCAAACAGTGTGGAAGTAATGGTCATTTCTACGTTTCCGGCAACCTAGGATTCACCCTAGGGCGTTGCTCCACCAGATCGTATAGTTAGGCCCTAAAAAGTCAACGCCAGAAGCATAAAATACAATAGACATACAACAGCTTTTCCATCGTATAACAGGAATAATTATAACCAGTGTGAAAGGTATGGTCATTTCTATGTTCCGGGCAACCTAGGCTTCACTCTAGCGCGTTGCTACACCACATCGGATAGCTGCGGCCTTAGAAGTCAACGCCAGAAGCATAAAATACAATATAAATACAACAGTTTTTCAATCGTATAACAGGAATAATTGCAAACAGTGTGAAAGATATGGTCATTATTACGTTGCGGGCATCCTAGGCTTCACTCTAGGGCATTGCTCCACCACATCGAATAGCTACGGCCTTAGAAGTCAACGCCATAACTATAAAAAGCAATATAAATACAACAGTTTTTCCATTGTATAACAGGAATAATTGCAACCAGTGTGAAAGTGATGGTCATTTGTACGTTCCGGGCAACCTAGGCTTCAGTCTAGGGCGTGGTTCCCCCAGATCGAATAGTTAGGGCCTAAGAAGCCTACGCCAGAAGCATAAAATACAATATAAGTAACACAGTTTTTCCATCGTATAACAGGAGTAATTGCAACCAGAGTGAAGGTGATGGTCATTTCTAAGTTCCGGGCAACCTAGGCTTCACTCTAGAGCGTTGCTCCACCAGATCGAATAGCTAGGACCTTAGAAGTCAACGCCAGAAGCACAAAATGAAATAAAAATACAACAGTTATTACATCGTATAAAAGGAATAATTACAACCCGTGTGAAAGTAATGGGCATTTCTACGTTGCGTGCAGCCTAGGCTTCACTCCAGGGCGTTGGTCCACCAGGTCGTATAGTTAGGGCCTTAGAAAACAACTCCAGACGCATAAAATACAATATAAATACAACAGTTTTTCCCTTGTATAACAGGAATAATTGCAACCAGTGTGAATGGTATGGTCACTTCTACGTTCCGGGCAACCTAGGCTTCACTCTAGGGCGTTGCTCCACCACATCGGATAGCTGCGGCCTTAGAAGTCAACGCCAGAAGCATAAAATACAGTATAAATACAACAGTTTTTCAATCGTATAACAGGAATAATTGCAAACAGTGTGAAAGATATGGTCATTTCTACGTTGCGGGCATCCTAGGCTTCACTATCGGGCATTGCTCCACCACATCGAATAGCTACGGCCTTAGAAGTCGACGCCAGAAGCATAAAATACAATAGAAATACAACAGTTATTCCGTCGTATAACAGGAATAATTACAACCAGTGTGAAAGTAATGGGCATTTCTACGTTCCGTGCAACCTAGGCTTCACTCTAGGGCGTTGCTCCACCAGATCGAATAGTTAGGGCCTAAGAAGTCAACGCCAGAAGCATAAAATACAATATAAATACAACACATTTTCCATCGTATATAATGTATATTTGCAAACAGTGTGAAAGTAAAGGTCATTTCTACGTTCCGGGCAAGCTAGGCTCAACTGTAGGGCGTTGCTCCACTAGATCGAATTGTTAGGGCCTTAGAAGTCAACGCTCGAAGCATAAAATACAAAATAAATAGAACAGCTTTTCCATTGTATAAAACGAATAATTGAAACCAGTGTGAAAGTTATGGTCATTTCTACGTTCCGGGCAACCTTGGCTTAACTCCAGGGCGTTGCTCCACCAGATCGAATAGCAAGGGCCTTAGAAGTCAACGCCAGAAGCACAAAATAAAATTAAAATACAACAGCTATTCCATCGTATAACAGGAATAATTACAACCAGTGTGAAAGTAATGGGCATTTCTACGTTCCGTGCAACATAGGCTTCACTCTAGGGCGTTGGTCCACCAGGTCGAAAAGTTAGGGCCTTAGAAAGCAACTCCAGACGCATAAAATACAAAATAAATAGAACAGCTTTTCCATTGTATAAAACGAATAATTGAAACCAGTGTGAAAGTTATGGTCACTTCAAAGTTCCGGGCAACCTAGGCTTCACTCTAGAGCGTTGCAACACCAGATCGAATAGCTAGGGCCTTAGAAGTCAACGCCAGAAGCACAAAATAAAATAAAAATGCAACAGTTATTCCATCGTATAACAGGAATAATTACAACCAGTGTGAAAGTAATGGGCATTTCTACGTTCCGTGCAACCTAGGCTTCACTCTAGGGCGTTGGTCCACCAGGTCGAATAGTTAGGGCCTGAGAAAACAACACCAGACGCATAAAACACAATAAAAATACAACAGTTTTTCCATCGTATGAAAAGAATAATTGCTACCAGTGTGAAGGTAATGGTCATTTCTACGTTCCGCGCAACCTGGGCTTCACCCTAGGGCGTTGCTCCACCAGATCGAATAGTTATGTCCTTAGAAGTCAACGCTGGAAGCATAAAATACGATATATGTACAAGAGCTTTTCCATCGTATCAAACGAATAAGTGCAACAAGTGTGAAAGCAATGGCCATTTCTACGTTCCGGGCATCCTAGACTTAACTCTAGGGCGTTGCTCTACCAGATCGAATAGCTGCGGCCGTAGAAGTCAACGCCCGAAGCATAAAATACAATAAAAATACAACAGTTTCTCCATCGTATGAAAAGAATAATTGCAACCAGTGTGAAAGTAATGGTCATTTCTTCGTTCCGGGCAACCTAGGCTTCACTCTAGGGCGTTGCTCCACCTCATCGAATATCTACGGCCTTAGAAGTCGACGCCAGAAGCATAAAATGCAATATAAATACAACAGTCTTTCCATCGTATAGCATGAATAATTGCAACCAGTGTGAAAGTAACGGTCATCTCTACGTTTCGGGCAACATAGGCACCACTCTAGGGCGTTGGTCCACCAAATCGAATAGCTAGGGCCTCAGAAGTCAACGACCGAGGCATAAAATACAGAACTAAAAGAACAGCTTTAACATTGTATAAAACGAATAATTGCAACCAGTGTGAAAGTTGTGGTCATTTCTACGTTCCGTGCAACCTAGGCTTCACTCTAGGGCGTTGCTCCAGCATATCCAGTAGTTAGGACATCAGAAGTCAACGCCCGGAGCATAAAATACAATAAAAATACCACAGTTTTTCCATCGTATAACAGGAATAATTGCAACCAGATTGAAGGTGATGGTCATTTCTATGTTCCGGGCACCTAGGCTTCACCCTAGAGCGTTGCACCACCAGATCGAATAGCTAGGGCCTTTGAAGTCAACGCCAGAAGCATATAATACAATATAAATACAACAGTTATTCCATCGTATAACAGGAATAATTACAACCAGTGTGAAAGTAATGGGCATTTCTACGTTCCGTGCAACCTAGGCTTCACTCTAGGGCGTTGCTCCAGTATATCCAATAGTTAGGACCTCAGAAGTCAACGCCCGGGGCATAAAATACAATAAAAATACCACAGTTTTTCCACCGTATAACAGGAATAATTGCAACCAGAGTGAAGGTGATGGTCATTTCTATGTTCCGGGCAACCTAGGCTTCACTCTAGAGCGTTGCTCCACCAGATCGAATAGCAAGGGCCTTAGAAGTCAACGCCAGAAGCACAAAATAAAATTAAAATACAACAGCTATTCCATCGTATAACAGGAATAATTACAACCAGTGTGAAAGTAATGGGCATTTCTACGTTCCGTGCAACATAGGCTTCACTCTAGGGCGTTGGTCCACCAGGTCGAATAGTTAGGGCCTTAGAAAGCAACTCCAGACGCATAAAATACAATATAAATACAACAGTTTTTCCACGGTATAATACGAATAATTGCAACCAGTATGAAAGTTATGGTCACTTCAAAGTTCCGGGCAACCTAGGCTTCACTCTAGAGCGTTGCAACACCAGATCGAATAGCTAGGACCTTAGAAGTCAACGCCAGAAGCACAAAATAAAATAAAAATACAACAGTTATTCCATCGTATAACAGGAATAATTACATCCAGTGTGAAAGTAATGGGCATTTCTACGTTCCGTGCATCCTAGGCTTCTCTCTAGGGCGTTGGTCCACCAGGTCGAATAGTTAGGGCCTTAGAAAACAACTCCAGACGCATAAAATACAATATAAATACAACAGTTTTTCCACGGTATAAAACGAATAATTGCAACCAGTATGAAAGTTATGGTCATTTCTACGTTCCGGGCAACCTAGGCTTCACCCTAGGGCGTTGGTCCACCAGATCGAATAGTTATGTCCTTAGAAGTCAACGCTGGAAGCATAAAATACGATATATGTACAAGAGCTTTTCCATCGTATCAAACGAATAAGTGCAACAAGTGTGAAAGCAATGGCCATTTCTACGTTCCGGGCATCCTAGACTTAACTCTAGGGCGTTGCTCCACCAGATCGAATAGTTAGGTCCTAAGAAGTCAACGCTAGAAGCATAAAATACGATATATATTTACAAGAGCTTTTCCATCGTATCAAACGAATAAGTGCAACAAGTGTGAAAGCAATGGCCATTTCTACGTTCCGGGCATCCTAGACTTAACTCTAGGGCGTTGCTCCACCAGATCGAATAGTTAGGTCCTAAGAAGTCAACGCCCGAAGCATAAAATACAATAAAAATACAACAGTTTTTCCATCGTATAACAGGAATAATAGCAACCAGAGTGAAGGTGATGGTCACTTCAAAGTTCCGGGCAACCTAGGCTTCACTCTAGAGCGTTGCACCACCAGGTCGAATAGCTAGGGCCTTAGAAGTCAACGCCAGAAGCACAAAATAAAATAAAAATACAACAGTTATTCCATCGTATAACAAGAATAATTACAACCAGTGTGAAAGTAATGGGCATTTCTACGTTCCGTGCAACCTAGGTTCCACGCTAGCGCGTTGGTCCACCAGGTCGAATAGTTAGGGCCTGAGAAAACAACACCAGACGCATAAAACACAATAAAAATACAACAGTTTTTCCATCGTATGAAAAGAATAATTGCAACCAGTGTGAAAGTAAAGGTCATTTCTACGTTCCGCGCAACCTGGGCTTCACTCTAGGGCGTTGGTCCACCAGGTCGAATAGTTAGGGCCTTAGAAAACAACTCGAGATGCATAAAATGCAATATAAATACAACAGTTTTTCCACGGTATAAAACGAATAATTGCAACCAGTATGAATGTTATGGTCATTTCTACGTTCCGTGCAACCTAGGCTACACTCTAGGGCGTTGCTCCAGCATATCCCGTAGTTAGGACCTCAGAAGTCAACGCCCGGAGCATAAAATACAATAAAAATACCACAGTTTTTCCATCGTATAACAGGAATAATTGCAACCAGAGTGAAGGTGATGGTCATTTCTATGTTCCGGGCAACCTAGGCTTCACTCTAGACCGTTGCTCCACCAGATCGAATAGCAAGGGCCTTAGAAGTCAACGCCAGAAGCACAAAATAAAATTAATATACAACAGCTATTCCATCGTATAACAGGAATAATTACAACCAGTGTGAAAGTAATGGGCATTTCTACGTTCCGTGCAACCTGGGTTTCACTCTAGGGCGTTGGACCACCAGGTCGAACAGTCGGGGCCTTAGAAAACAACTCCAGACGCATAAAATGCAATATAAATACAACAGTTTTTCCACGGTATAAAACGAATAATTGCAACCAGTATGAAAGTTATGGTCATTTCTACGTTCCGGGCAACCTAGGCTTCACCCTAGGGCGTTGCTCCACCAGATCGAATAGTTATGTCCTAAGAAGTCAACGCTAGAAGCATAAAATACGATATATATTTACAAGAGCTTTTCCATCGTATCAAACGAATAAGTGCAACAAGTGTGAAAGCAATGGCCATTTCTACGTTCCGGGCATCCTAGACTTAACTCTAGGGCGTTGCTCCACCAGATCGAATAGTTAGGTCCTAAGAAGTCAACGCCCGAAACATAAAATACAATAAAAATACAACAGTTTTTCCATCGTGTGACAGGAATAATAGCAACCAGAGTGAAGGTGATGGTCACTTCAAAGTTCCGGGCAACCTAGGCTTCACTCTAGAGCGTTGCACCACCAGATCGAATAGCTAGGGCCTTAGAAGTCAACGCCAGAAGCACAAAATAAAATAAAAATACAACAGTTATTCCATCGTATAACAGGAATAATTACAACCAGTGTGAAAGTAATGGGCATTTCTACGTTCCGTGCAACCTAGGCTTCACTCTAGGGCGTTGGTCCACCAGGTCGAATAGTTAGGGCCTGAGAAAACAACACCAGACGCATAAAACACAATAAAAATACAACAGTTTTTCCATCGTATGAAAAGAATAATTGCTACCAGTGTGAAGGTAATGGTCATTTCTACGTTCCGCGCAACCTGGGCTTCACCCTAGGGCGTTGCTCCACCAGATCGAATAGTTATGTCCTTAGAAGTCAACGCTGGAAGCATAAAATACGATATATGTACAAGAGCTTTTCCATCGTATCAAACGAATAAGTGCAACAAGTGTGAAAGCAATGGCCATTTCTACGTTCCGGGCATCCTAGACTTAACTCTAGGGCGTTGCTCCACCAGATCGAATAGTTAGGTCCTAAGAAGTCAACGCTAGAGGCATAAAATACGATATATGTACAAGAGCTTTTCCATCGTATCAAACGAATAAGTGCAACCAGTGTGAAAGCAATGGCCATTTCTACGTTCCGGGCATCCTAGACTTAACTCTAGGGCGTTGCTCTACCAGATCGAATAGCTACGGCCTTAGAAGTCAACGCCCGAAGCATAAAATACAATAAAAATACAACAGTTTTTCCATCGTATAACAGGAATAATAGCAACCAGAGTGAAGGTGATGGTCACTTCAAAGTTCCGGGCAACCTAGGCTTCACTCTAGAGCGTTGCACCACCAGATCGAATAGCTAGGGCCTTAGAAGTCGACGCCAGAAGCATAAAATGCAATATAAATACAACAGTCTTTCCATCGTATAGCATGAATAATTGCAACCAGTGTGAAAGTAATGGTCATCTCTACGTTTCGGGCAACATAGGCACCACTCTAGGGCGTTGGTCCACCAAATCGAATAGCTAGGGCCTCAGAAGTCAACGCCCGAGGCATAAAATACAGAACTAAAAGAACAGCTTTAACATTGTATAAAACGAATAATTGCAACCAGTATGAAAGTTATGGTCACTTCAAAGTTCCGGGCAACCTAGGCTTCACTCTAGAGCGTTGCAACACCAGATCGAATAGCTAGGACCTTAGAAGTCAACGCCAGAAGCACAAAATAAAATAAAAATACAACAGTTATTCCATCGTATAACAGGAATAATTACATCCAGTGTGAAAGTAATGGGCATTTCTACGTTCCGTGCATCCTAGGCTTCACTCTAGGGCGTTGGTCCACCAGGTCGAATAGTTAGGGCCTTAGAAAACAACTCCAGACGCATAAAATACAATATAAATACAACAGTTTTTCCACGGTATAAAACGAATAATTGCAACCAGTATGAAAGTTATGGTCATTTCTACGTTCCGGGCAACCTAGGCTTCACCCTAGGGCGTTGCTCCACCAGATCGAATAGTTATGTCCTAAGAAGTCAACGCTAGAAGCATAAAATACGATATATATTTACAAGAGCTTTTCCATCGTATCAAACGAATAAGTGCAACAAGTGTGAAAGCAATGGCCATTTCTACGTTCCGGGCATCCTAGACTTAACTCTAGGGCGTTGCTCTACCAGATCGAATAGCTACGGCCGTAGAAGTCAACGCCCGAAGCATAAAATACAATAAAAATACAACAGTTTCTCCATCGTATAAAACGAATAATTGCAACCAGTGTGAAAGTTGTGGTCATTTCTACGTTCCGTGCAACCTAGGCTTCACTCTAGGGCGTTGCTCCAGCATATCCAGTAGTTAGGACATCAGAAGTCAACGCCCGGAGCATAAAATACAATAAAAATACCACAGTTTTTCCATCGTATAACAGGAATAATTGCAACCAGATTGAAGGTGATGGTCATTTCTATGTTCCGGGCACCTAGGCTTCACCCTAGAGCGTTGCACCACCAGATCGAATAGCTAGGGCCTTTGAAGTCAACGCCAGAAGCATATAATACAATATAAATACAACAGTTATTCCATCGTATAACAGGAATAATTACAACCAGTGTGAAAGTAATGGGCATTTCTACGTTCCGTGCAACCTAGGCTTCACTCTAGGGCGTTGCTCCAGTATATCCAATAGTTAGGACCTCAGAAGTCATCGCCCGGGGCATAAAATACAATAAAAATACCACAGTTTTTCCACCGTATAACAGGAATAATTGCAACCAGAGTGAAGGTGATGGTCATTTCTATGTTCCGGGCAACCTAGGCTTCACTCTAGAGCGTTGCTCCACCAGATCCAATAGCAAGGGCCTTAGAAGTCAACGCCAGAAGCACAAAATAAAATTAAAATACAACAGCTATTCCATCGTATAACAGGAATAATTACAACCAGTGTGAAAGTAATGGGCATTTCTACGTTCCGTGCAACATAGGCTTCACTCTATGGCGTTGGTCCACCAGGTCGAATAGTTAGGGCCTTAGAAAGCAACTCCAGACGCATAAAATACAATATAAATACAACAGTTTTTCCACGGTATAATACGAATAATTGCAACCAGTATGAAAGTTATGGTCACTTCAAAGTTCCGGGCAACCTAGGCTTCACTCTAGAGCGTTGCAACACCAGATCGAATAGCTAGGACCTTAGAAGTCAACGCCAGAAGCACAAAATAAAATAAAAATACAACAGTTATTCCATCGTATAACAGGAATAATTACATCCAGTGTGAAAGTAATGGGCATTTCTACGTTCCGTGCATCCTAGGCTTCACTCTAGGGCGTTGGTCCACCAGGTCGAATAGTTAGGGCCTTAGAAAACAACTCCAGACGCATAAAATACAATATAAATACAACAGTTTTTCCACGGTATAAAACGAATAATTGCAACCAGTATGAAAGTTATGGTCATTTCTACGTTCCGGGCAACCTAGGCTTCACCCTAGGGCGTTGGTCCACCAGATCGAATAGTTATGTCCTTAGAAGTCAACGCTGGAAGCATAAAATACGATATATGTACAAGAGTTTTTCCATCGTATCAAACGAATAAGTGCAACAAGTGTGAAAGCAATGGCCATTTCTACGTTCCGGGCATCCTAGACTTAACTCTAGGGCGTTGCTCCACCAGATCGAATAGTTAGGTCCTAAGAAGTCAACGCTAGAAGCATAAAATACGATATATATTTACAAGAGCTTTTCCATCGTATCAAACGAATAAGTGCAACAAGTGTGAAAGCAATGGCCATTTCTACGTTCCGGGCATCCTAGACTTAACTCTAGGGCGTTGCTCCACCAGATCGAATAGTTAGGTCCTAAGAAGTCAACGCCCGAAGCATAAAATACAATAAAAATACAACAGTTTTTCCATCGTATAACAGGAATAATAGCAACCAGAGTGAAGGTGATGGTCACTTCAAAGTTCCGGGCAACCTAGGCTTCACTCTAGAGCGTTGCACCACCAGGTCGAATAGCTAGGGCCTTAGAAGTCAACGCCAGAAGCACAAAATAAAATAAAAATACAACAGTTATTCCATCGTATAACAAGAATAATTACAACCAGTGTGAAAGTAATGGGCATTTCTACGTTCCGTGCAACCTAGGTTCCACGCTAGCGCGTTGGTCCACCAGGTCGAATAGTTAGGGCCTGAGAAAACAACACCAGACGCATAAAACACAATATAAATACAACAGTTTTTCCATCGTATGAAAAGAATAATTGCAACCAGTGTGAAAGTAAAGGTCATTTCTACGTTCCGCGCAACCTGGGCTTCACTCTAGGGCGTTGGTCCACCAGGTCGAATAGTTAGGGCCTTAGAAAACAACTCGAG
Organism: Calliopsis andreniformis; assembly: GCF_051401765.1. Classification (NCBI taxonomy): domain Eukaryota; kingdom Metazoa; phylum Arthropoda; class Insecta; order Hymenoptera; family Andrenidae; genus Calliopsis; species Calliopsis andreniformis. The sequence goes on from NW_027480422.1 coordinate 24,963,961, forward strand.
ATGCATAAAATGCAATATAAATACAACAGTTTTTCCACGGTATAAAACGAATAATTGCAACCAGTATGAATGTTATGGTCATTTCTACGTTCCGTGCAACCTAGGCTACACTCTAGGGCGTTGCTCCAGCATATCCCGTAGTTAGGACCTCAGAAGTCAACGCCCGGAGCATAAAATACAATAAAAATACCACAGTTTTTCCATCGTATAACAGGAATAATTGCAACCAGAGTGAAGGTGATGGTCATTTCTATGTTCCGGGCAACCTAGGCTTCACTCTAGAGCGTTGCTCCACCAGATCGAATAGCAAGGGCCTTAGAAGTCAACGCCAGAAGCACAAAATAAAATTAATATACAACAGCTATTCCATCGTATAACAGGAATAATTACAACCAGTGTGAAAGTAATGGGCATTTCTACGTTCCGTGCAACCTGGGTTTCACTCTAGGGCGTTGGACCACCAGGTCGAACAGTCGGGGCCTTAGAAAACAACTCCAGACGCATAAAATGCAATATAAATACAACAGTTTTTCCACGGTATAAAACGAATAATTGCAACCAGTATGAAAGTTATGGTCATTTCTACGTTCCGGGCAACCTAGGCTTCACCCTAGGGCGTTGCTCCACCAGATCGAATAGTTATGTCCTAAGAAGTCAACGCTAGAAGCATAAAATACGATATATATTTACAAGAGCTTTTCCATCGTATCAAACGAATAAGTGCAACAAGTGTGAAAGCAATGGCCATTTCTACGTTCCGGGCATCCTAGACTTAACTCTAGGGCGTTGCTCCACCAGATCGAATAGTTAGGTCCTAAGAAGTCAACGCCCGAAACATAAAATACAATAAAAATACAACAGTTTTTCCATCGTGTGACAGGAATAATAGCAACCAGAGTGAAGGTGATGGTCACTTCAAAGTTCCGGGCAACCTAGGCTTCACTCTAGAGCGTTGCATCACCAGATCGAATAGCTAGGGCCTTAGAAGTCAACGCCAGAAGCACAAAATAAAATAAAAATACAACAGTTATTCCATCGTATAACAGGAATAATTACAACCAGTGTGAAAGTAATGGGCATTTCTACGTTCCGTGCAACCTAGGCTTCACTCTAGGGCGTTGGTCCACCAGGTCGAAAAGTTAGGGCCTTAGAAAGCAACTCCAGACGCATAAAATACAATATAAATACAACAGTTTTTCCACGGTATAAAACGAATAATTGCAACCAGTATGAAAGTTATGGTCACTTCAAAGTTCCGGGCAACCTAGGCTTCACTCTAGAGCGTTGCAACACCAGATCGAATAGCTAGGACCTTAGAAGTCAACGCCAGAAGCACAAAATAAAATAAAAATGCAACAGTTATTCCATCGTATAACAGGAATAATTACAACCAGTGTGAAAGTAATGGGCATTTCTACGTTCCGTGCAACCTAGGCTTCACTCTAGGGCGTTGGTCCACCAGGTCGAATAGTTAGGGCCTGAGAAAACAACACCAGACGCATAAAACACAATAAAAATACAACAGTTTTTCCATCGTATGAAAAGAATAATTGCTACCAGTGTGAAGGTAATGGTCATTTCTACGTTCCGTGCAACCTGGGTTTCACTCTAGGGCGTTGGACAACCAGGTCGAACAGTCGGGGCCTTAGAAAACAGCTACAGACGCATAAAATACAATATAAATACAACAGTTTTTCCACGGTGTAAAACGAATGATTGCAACCAGTAGGAAAATTATGGTCATTTCCACGTTCCGGGCAACCTAGGCTTCACCCTAGGGCGTTGCTCCACCAGATCCAATAGTTAGGACCTAAGAAGTCAACGCCCGGGGCATAAAATACAATAAAAATACCACAGTTTTTCCACCGTATAACAGGAATAATTGCAACCAGTATGAAAGTTATGGTCATTTCTACGTTCCGGGCAACCTAGGCTTCACCATAGGGCGTTGCTCCACCAGATCGAATAGTTATGTCCTAAGAAGTCAACGCTAGAAGCATAAAATACGATATATATTTACAAGAGCTTTTCCATCGTATCAATCGAATAAGTGCAACAAGTGTGAAAGCAATGGCCATTTCTACGTTCCGGGCATCCTAGACTTAACTCTAGGGCGTTGCTCTACTAGATCGAATAGCTACGGCCTTAGAAGTCAACGCCCGAAGCATAAAATGCAATAAAAATACAACAGTTTTTCCATCGTATGAAAAGAATAATTGCAACCAGTGTGAAAGTAATGGTCATTTCTTCGTTCCGGGCAACCTAGGCTTCACTCTAGGGCGTTGCTCCACCTCATCGAATATCTACGGCCTTAGAAGTCGACGCCAGAAGCATAAAATGCAATATAAATGCAACAGTCTTTCCATCGTATAGCATGAATAATTGCAACCAGTGTGAAAGTACTGGTCATTTCCACGTTCCGGGTAACCCAGGCTTCACCCTATGGCGTTGCTCCACCAGATCGAATAGCTAGGAACTTAGAATTCAACGCCAGAAGAATAAAATACAATATAAATACAACAGCTTTTCCATCGTATATAATGTATATTTGCAAACAGTGTGAAAGTAAAGGTCATTTCTATGTTCCGCGCAACCTAGGCTTCACTCTAGAGCGTTGCTCCACCAGATCGAATAGTTAGGGCCTTAGAAGTCAACGCCCGAAGCTTAAAATACAAAATAAATAGAGCAGGTTTTCCATTGTATAAAACCAATAATTGCAACCAGTGTGAAAGTTATGGTCATTTCTACGGTCCGGGCAGCCTAGGCTTCACTCTAGGGCGATGTTCCACCAGATCGAATAGTTAGGGCCTAAGAAGACAACGCCAGAAGCATAAAATACGATATATATTTACAAGAGCTTTTCCATCGTATCAAACGAATAAGTGCAACAAGTGTGAAAGCAATGGCCATTTCTACGTTCCGGGCATCCTAGACTTAACTCTAGGGCGTTGCTCCACCAGATCGAATAGTTAGGTCCTAAGAAGTCAACGCCCGAAGCATAAAAAACAATAAAAATACAACAGTTTTTCCATCGTATAACAGGAATAATAGCAACCAGAGTGAAGGTGATGGTCACTTCAAAGTTCCGGGCAACCTAGGCTTCACTCTAGAGCGTTGCACCACCAGATCGAATAGCTAGGGCCTTAGAAGTCAACGCCAGAAGCACAAAATAAAATAAAAATACAACAGTTATTCCATCGTATAACAAGAGTAATTACAACCAGTGTGAAAGTAATGGGCATTTCTACGTTCCGTGCAACCTAGGTTCCTCGCTAGGGCGTTGGTCCACCAGGTCGAATAGTTAGGGCCTGAGAAAACAACACCAGACGCATAAAACACAATAAAAATACAACAGTTTTTCCATCGTATGAAAAGAATAATTGCAACCAGTGTGAAAGTAAAGGTCATTTCTACGTTCCGCGCAACCTGGGCTTCACTCTAGGGCGTTGGCCCACCAGATCGAATAGTTAGGGCCTTAGAAAACAACTCCAGATGCATAAAATAAAGTAAAAATACAACAGTTATTCCATCGTATAACAGGAATAATTACAACCAGTGTGAAAGTAATGGGCATTTCTACGTTCCGTGCAACCTGGGTTTCACTCTAGGGCGTTGGACAACCAGGTCGAACAGTCGGGGCCTTAGAAGACAGCTCCAGACGCATAAAATACAATATAAATACAACAGTTTTTCCACGGTGTAAAACGAATAATTGCAACCAGTAGGAAAATTATGGTCATTTCCACGTTCCGGGCAACCTAGGCTTAACCCTAGGGCGTTGCTCCACCAGATCCAATAGTTAGGACGTAAGAAGTCAACGCCCGGGGCATAAAATACAATAAAAATACCACAGTTTTTCCACCGTATAACAGGAATAATTGCAACCAGAGTGAAGGTGATGGTCATTTCTATGTTCCGGGCAACCTAGGCTTCACTCTAGAGCGTTGCTCCACCAGATCGAATAGCAAGGGCCTTAGAAGTCAACGCCAGAAGCACAAAATAAAATTAAAATACAACAGCTATTCCATCGTATAACAGGAATAATTACAACCAGTGTGAAAGTAATGGGCATTTCTACATTCCGTGCAACATAGGCTTCACTCTAGGGCGTTGGTCCACCAAATCGAATAGCTAGGGCCTCAGAAGTCAACGCCCGAGGCATAAAATACAGAACTAAAAGAACAGCTTTAACATTGTATAAAACGAATAATTGCAACCAGTGTGAAAGTTATGGTCATTTCTACGTTCCGTGCAACCTAGGCTTCACTCTAGGGCGTTGCTCCAGCATATGCAGTAGTTAGGACCTCAGAAGTCAACGCCCGGAGCATAAAATACAATAAAAATACCACAGTTTTTCCATCGTATAACAGGAATAATTGCAACCAGAGTGAAGGTGATGGTCATTTCTATGTTCCGGGCAACCTAGGCTTCACTCTAGAGCGTTGCTCCACCAGATCGAATAGCAAGCGCCTTAGAAGTCAACGCCAGAAGCACAAAATAAAATTAATATACAACAGCTATTCCATCGTATAACAGGAATAATTACAACCAGTGTGAAAGTAATGGGCATTTCTACGTTCCGTGCAACCTGGGTTTCACTCTAGGGCGTTGGACCACCAGGTCGAACAGTCGGGGCCTTAGAAAACAACTCCAGACGCATAAAATGCAATATAAATACAACAGTTTTTCCACGGTATAAAACGAATAATTGCAACCAGTATGAAAGTTATGGTCATTTCTACGTTCCGGGCAACCTAGGCTTCACCATAGGGCGTTGCTCCACCAGATCGAATAGTTATGTCCTAAGAAGTCAACGCTAGAAGCATAAAATACGATATATATTTACAAGAGCTTTTCCATCGTATCAATCGAATAAGTGCAACAAGTGTGAAAGCAATGGCCATTTCTACGTTCCGGGCATCCTAGACTTAACTCTAGGGCGTTGCTCTACTAGATCGAATAGCTACGGCCTTAGAAGTCAACGCCCGAAGCATAAAATGCAATAAAAATACAACAGTTTTTCCATCGTATGAAAAGAATAATTGCAACCAGTGTGAAAGTAATGGTCATTTCTTCGTTCCGGGCAACCTAGGCTTCACTCTAGGGCGTTGCTCCACCTCATCGAATATCTACGGCCTTAGAAGTCGACGCCAGAAGCATAAAATGCAATATAAATGCAACAGTCTTTCCATCGTATAGCATGAATAATTGCAACCAGTGTGAAAGTACTGGTCATTTCCACGTTCCGGGTAACCCAGGCTTCACCCTATGGCGTTGCTCCACCAGATCGAATAGCTAGGAACTTAGAATTCAACGCCAGAAGAATAAAATACAATATAAATACAACAGCTTTTCCATCGTATATAATGTATATTTGCAAACAGTGTGAAAGTAAAGGTCATTTCTATGTTCCGCGCAACCTGGGCTTCACTCTAGAGCGTTGCTCCACCAGATCGAATAGTTAGGGCCTTAGAAGTCAACGCCCGAAGCTTAAAATACAAAATAAATAGAGCAGGTTTTCCATTGTATAAAACCAATAATTGCAACCAGTGTGAAAGTTATGGTCATTTCTACGGTCCGGGCAGCCTAGGCTTCACTCTAGGGCGATGTTCCACCAGATCGAATAGTTAGGGCCTAAGAAGACAACGCCAGAAGCATAAAATACGATATATATTTACAAGAGCTTTTCCATCGTATCAAACGAATAAGTGCAACAAGTGTGAAAGCAATGGCCATTTCTACGTTCCGGGCATCCTAGACTTAACTCTAGGGCGTTGCTCCACCAGATCGAATAGTTAGGTCCTAAGAAGTCAACGCCCGAAGCATAAAATACAATAAAAATACAACAGTTTTTCCATCGTATAACAGGAATAATAGCAACCAGAGTGAAGGTGATGGTCACTTCAAAGTTCCGGGCAACCTAGGCTTCACTCTAGAGCGTTGCACCACCAGATCGAATAGCTAGGGCCTTAGAAGTCAACGCCAGAAGCACAAAATAAAATAAAAATACAACAGTTATTCCATCGTATAACAAGAGTAATTACAACCAGTGTGAAAGTAATGGGCATTTCTACGTTCCGTGCAACCTAGGTTCCTCGCTAGGGCGTTGGTCCACCAGGTCGAATAGTTAGGGCCTGAGAAAACAACACCAGACGCATAAAACACAATAAAAATACAACAGTTTTTCCATCGTATGAAAAGAATAATTGCAACCAGTGTGAAAGTAAAGGTCATTTCTACGTTCCGCGCAACCTGGGCTTCACTCTAGGGCGTTGGCCCACCAGATCGAATAGTTAGGGCCTTAGAAAACAACTCCAGATGCATAAAATGCAATATAAATACAACAGTTTTTCCACGGTATAAAACGAATAATTGCAACCAGTATGAATGTTATGGTCATTTCTACGTTCCGTGCAACCTAGGCTTCACTCTAGGGCGTTGCTCCAGCATATCCAGTAGTTAGGACCTCAGAAGTCAACGCCCGGAGCATAAAATACAATAAAAATGCCACAGTTTTTCCATCGTATAACAGGAATAATTGCAACCAGAGTGAAGGTGATGGTCATTTCTATGTTCCGGGCAACCTAGGCTTCACTCTAGAGCGTTGCTCCACCAGATCGAATAGCAAGGCCCTTAGAAGTCAACGCCAGAAGCACAAAATAAAATTAATATACAACAGTTTTTCCATCGTATAACAGGAATAATAGCAACCAGAGTGAAGGTGATGGTCACTTCAAAGTTCCGGGCAACCTAGGCTTCACTCTAGAGCGTTGCTCCACCAGATCGAATAGCAAGGGCCTTAGAAGTCAACGCCAGAAGCACAAAATAAAATTAAAATACAACAGCTATTCCATCGTATAACAGGAATAATTACAACCAGTGTGAAAGTAATGGGCATTTCTACATTCCGTGCAACATAGGCTTCACTCTAGGGCGTTGGTCCACCAAATCGAATAGCTAGGGCCTCAGAAGTCAACGCCCGAGGCATAAAATACAGAACTAAAAGAACAGCTTTAACATTGTATAAAACGAATAATTGCAACCAGTGTGAAAGTTATGGTCATTTCTACGTTCCGTGCAACCTAGGCTTCACTCTAGGGCGTTGCTCCAGCATATGCAGTAGTTAGGACCTCAGAAGTCAACGCCCGGAGCATAAAATACAATAAAAATACCACAGTTTTTCCATCGTATAACAGGAATAATTGCAACCAGAGTGAAGGTGATGGTCATTTCTATGTTCCGGGCAACCTAGGCTTCACTCTAGAGCGTTGCTCCACCAGATCGAATAGCAAGGGCCTTAGAAGTCAACGCCAGAAGCACAAAATAAAATTAATATACAACAGCTATTCCATCGTATAACAGGAATAATTACAACCAGTGTGAAAGTAATGGGCATTTCTACGTTCCGTGCAACCTGGGTTTCACTCTAGGGCGTTGGACCACCAGGTCGAACAGTCGGGGCCTTAGAAAACAACTCCAGACGCATAAAATGCAATATAAATACAACAGTTTTTCCACGGTATAAAACGAATAATTGCAACCAGTATGAAAGTTATGGTCATTTCTACGTTCCGGGCAACCTAGGCTTCACCATAGGGCGTTGCTCCACCAGATCGAATAGTTATGTCCTAAGAAGTCAACGCTAGAAGCATAAAATACGATATATATTTACAAGAGCTTTTCCATCGTATCAATCGAATAAGTGCAACAAGTGTGAAAGCAATGGCCATTTCTACGTTCCGGGCATCCTAGACTTAACTCTAGGGCGTTGCTCTACTAGATCGAATAGCTACGGCCTTAGAAGTCAACGCCCGAAGCATAAAATACAATAAAAATACAACAGTTTTTCCATCGTATGAAAAGAATAATTGCAACCAGTGTGAAAGTAATGGTCATTTCTTCGTTCCGGGCAACCTAGGCTTCACTCTAGGGCGTTGCTCCACCTCATCGAATATCTACGGCCTTAGAAGTCGACGCCAGAAGCATAAAATGCAATATAAATGCAACAGTCTTTCCATCGTATAGCATGAATAATTGCAACCAGTGTGAAAGTACTGGTCATTTCCACGTTCCGGGTAACCCAGGCTTCACCCTATGGCGTTGCTCCACCAGATCGAATAGCTAGGAACTTAGAATTCAACGCCAGAAGAATAAAATACAATATAAATACAACAGCTTTTCCATCGTATATAATGTATATTTGCAAACAGTGTGAAAGTAAAGGTCATTTCTATGTTCCGCGCAACCTAGGCTTCACTCTAGAGCGTTGCTCCACCAGATCGAATAGTTAGGGCCTTAGAAGTCAACGCCCGAAGCTTAAAATACAAAATAAATAGAGCAGGTTTTCCATTGTATAAAACCAATAATTGCAACCAGTGTGAAAGTTATGGTCATTTCTACGGTCCGGGCAGCCTAGGCTTCACTCTAGGGCGATGTTCCACCAGATCGAATAGTTAGGGCCTAAGAAGACAACGCCAGAAGCATAAAATACGATATATATTTACAAGAGCTTTTCCATCGTATCAAACGAATAAGTGCAACAAGTGTGAAAGCAATGGCCATTTCTACGTTCCGGGCATCCTAGACTTAACTCTAGGGCGTTGCTCCACCAGATCGAATAGTTAGGTCCTAAGAAGTCAACGCCCGAAGCATAAAATACAATAAAAATACAACAGTTTTTCCATCGTATAACAGGAATAATAGCAACCAGAGTGAAGGTGATGGTCACTTCAAAGTTCCGGGCAACCTAGGCTTCACTCTAGAGCGTTGCACCACCAGATCGAATAGCTAGGGCCTTAGAAGTCAACGCCAGAAGCACAAAATAAAATAAAAATACAACAGTTATTCCATCGTATAACAAGAATAATTACAACCAGTGTGAAAGTAATGGGCATTTCTACGTTCCGTGCAACCTAGGTTCCTCGCTAGGGCGTTGGTCCACCAGGTCGAATAGTTAGGGCCTGAGAAAACAACACCAGACGCATAAAACACAATGAAAATACAACAGTTTTTCCATCGTATGAAAAGAATAATTGCAACCAGTGTGAAAGTAAAGGTCATTTCTACGTTCCGCGCAACCTGGGCTTCACTCTAGGGCGTTGGCCCACCAGATCGAATAGTTAGGGCCTTAGAAAACAACTCCAGATGCATAAAATGCAATATAAATACAACAGTTTTTCCACGGTATAAAACGAATAATTGCAACCAGTATGAATGTTATGGTCATTTCTACGTTCCGTGCAACCTAGGCTTCACTCTAGGGCGTTGCTCCAGCATATCCAGTAGTTAGGACCTCAGAAGTCAACGCCCGGAGCATAAAATACAATAAAAATGCCACAGTTTTTCCATCGTATAACAGGAATAATTGCAACCAGAGTGAAGGTGATGGTCATTTCTATGTTCCGGGCAACCTAGGCTTCACTCTAGAGCGTTGCTCCACCAGATCGAATAGCAAGGCCCTTAGAAGTCAACGCCAGAAGCACAAAATAAAATTAATATACAACAGTTTTTCCATCGTATAACAGGAATAATAGCAACCAGAGTGAAGGTGATGGTCACTTCAAAGTTCCGGGCAACCTAGGCTTCACTCTAGAGCGTTGCAACACCAGATCGAATAGCTAGGACCTTAGAAGTCAACGCCAGAAGCACAAAATAAAATAAAAATACAACAGTTACTCCATCGTATAACAGGAATAATTACATCCAGTGTGAAAGTAATGGGCATTTCTACGTTCCGTGCATCCTAGGCTTCACTCTAGGGGGTTGGTCCACCAGGTCGAATAGTTAGGGCCTTAGAAAACAACTCCAGACGCATAAAATACAATATAAATACAACAGTTTTTCCACGGTATAAAACGAATAGTTGCAACCAGTATGAAAGTTATGGTCATTTCTACGTCCCGGGCAACCTAGGCTTCACCCTAGGGCGTTGCTCCACCAGATCGAATAGTTATGTCCTTAGAAGTCAACGCTGGAAGCATAAAATACGATATATGTACAAGAGCTTTTCCATCGTATCAAACGAATAAGTGCAACAAGTGTGAAAGCAATGGCCATTTCTACGTTCCGGGCATCCTAGACTTAACTCTAGGGCGTTGCTCTACCAGATCGAATAGCTACGGCCTTAGAAGTCAACGCCCGAAGCATAAAATACCATAAAAATACAACAGTTTTTCCATCGTATGAAAAGAATAATTGCAACCAGTGTGAAAGTAATGGTCATTTCTTCGTTCTGGGCAACCTAGGCTTCACTCTAGGGCGTTGCTCCACCTCATCGAATATCTACGGCCTTAGAAGTCGACGCCAGAAGCATAAAATGCAATATAAATACAACAGTCTTTCCATCGTATAGCATGAATAATTGCAACCAGTGTGAAAGTAACGGTCATCTCTACGTTTCGGGCAACATAGGCACCACTCTAGGGCGTTGGTCCACCAAATCGAATAGCTAGGGCCTCAGAAGTCAACGCCCGAGGCATAAAATACAGAACTAAAAGAACAGCTTTAACATTGTATAAAACGAATAATTGCAACCAGTGTGAAATTTATGGTCATTTCTACGTTCCGTGCAACCTAGGCTTCACTCTAGGGCGTTGCTCCAGCATATCCAGTAGTTAGGACATCAGAAGTCAACGCCCGGAGCATAAAACACAATAAAAATACCACAGTTTTTCCATCGTATTACAGGAATAATTGCAACCAGATTGAAGGTGATGGTCATTTCTATGTTCCGGGCACCTAGGCTTCACTCTAGAGCGTTGCACCACCAGATCGAATAGCTGGGGCCTTTGAAGTCAACGCCAGAAGCATAAAATACAATATAAATACAACAGTTATTCCATCGTATAACAGGAATAATTACAACCAGTGTGAAAGTAATGGGCATTTCTACGTTCCGTGCAACCTAGGCTTCACTCTAGGGCGTTGCTCCACCAGGTCGAATAGTTAGGCCCTTAGAAAACAACTCCAGACGCATAAAACACAAGAAAAATACAACAGTCCTTTCATTGTATAACAGGAACAATTGCAACATGCCTGAAGGTAATGGTCATTTCTACGTTCCGGGAAATCTAGGCTTCTCTCTACGGCGTTGCTCCACCAGATCGAATAGATAGGGCCTAAGAAGACAACGCCAGAAGCATAAAATACAATAGAGATACAACAGTTTTTCCATCGATTAACAGGAATAACTGCAACCAGTGTGAAAGATATGGTCATTTCTACGATCAGGGCAACCTGGGCTTCACTCCAGGGCGTTGATGCACCACATCGAATAGCTACGGCCTTAGAAGTGAACGCCAGAAGGTTAAAATACAATATAAATACAACACCTTTTCCATCGCATATGATGTATATTTGCAAAGAGTGTGAAAGTAAAGGTCATTTCTACGTTCCGGGCAACCTAGGCTTAACTGTAGGGCGTTGCTCCACCAGATCGCAAAGTTAGGGACTTAGAATTTAACGCCTGAAGCATAAAATACAATAAAAATGCAACAGTTTTTCCATATTATAACAGGAATAACTGCAACCAGTGTGAAAGTACTGGTCATTTCCACGTTCCGGGTAACCCAGGCTTCACCCTATGGCTTTGCTCCACCAGATCGAATAGCTAGGGACTTAGAATTCAACGCCAGAAGAATAAAATACAATATAAATACAACAGCTTTTCCATCGTATATAATGTATATTTGCAAACAGTGTGAAAGTAACGGTCATTTCTATGTTCCGGGCAACCTAGGCTTCACTCTAGAGCGTTGCTCCACCAGATCGAATAGCTAGGGACTTAGAATTCAACGCCAGAAGAATAAAATACAATATAAATACAACAGCTTTTCCATCGTATATAATGTATATTTGCAAACAGTGTGAAAGTAAAGGTCATTTCTACGTTCCGGGCAAGCTACGCTCAACTGTAGGGCGTTGCTACACTAGATCGAATTGTTAGGGCCTTAGAAGTCAACGCTCGAAGCATAAAATACAAAATAAATAGAACAGCTTTTCCATTGTATAAAACGGATAATTGAAACCAGTGTGAAAGTTATGGTCATTTCTACGTTCCGGGCAACCTTGGCTTAACTCCAGGGCGTTGCTCCACCAGATCGAATAGTTAGGGACTTTGAATACAACGCCAGAAGCATAAAATACAAAAAAAATGCAACAGTTTTTCCATTGTATAACAGGAATAACTGCAACCAGTGTGAATGTACTGGTCATTTCTACGTTCCGGGCATCCTAGACTTAACTCTAGGGCGTTGCTCCACCAGATCGAATAGTTAGGTCCTAAGAAGTCAACGCCCGAAGCATAAAATACAATAAAAATACAACAGTTTTTCCATCGTATAACAGGAATAATAGCAACCAGAGTGAAGGTGATGGTCACTTCAAAGTTCCGGGCAACCTAGGCTTCACTCTAGAGCGTTGCACCACCAGATCGAATAGCTAGGGCCTTAGAAGTCAACGCCAGAAGCACAAAATAAAATAAAAATACAACAGTTATTCCATCGTATAACAAGAATAATTACAACCAGTGTGAAAGTAATGGGCATTTCTACGTTCCGTGCAACCTAGGTTCCACGCTAGGGCGTTGGTCCACCAGGTCGAATAGTTAGGGCCTGAGAAAACAACACCAGACGCATAAAACACAATAAAAATACAACAGTTTTTCCATCGTATGAAAAGAATAATTGCAACCAGTGTGAAAGTAAAGGTCATTTCTACGTTCCGCGCAACCTGGGCTTCACTCTAGGGCGTTGGTCCACCAGGTCGAATAGTTAGGGCCTTAGAAAACAACTCCAGATGCATAAAATGCAATATAAATACAACAGTTTTTCCACGGTATAAAACGAATAATTGCAACCAGTATGAATGTTATGGTCATTTCTACGTTCCGTGCAACCTAGGCTTCACTCTAGGGCGTTGCTCCAGCATATCCCGTAGTTAGGACCTCAGAAGTCAACGCCCGGAGCATAAAATACAATAAAAATACCACAGTTTTTCCATCGTATAACAGGAATAATTGCAACCAGAGTGAAGGTGATGGTCATTTCTATGTTCCGGGCAACCTAGGCTTCACTCTAGAGCGTTGCTCCACCAGATCGAATAGCAAGGGCCTTAGAAGTCAACGCCAGAAGCACAAAATAAAATTAATATACAACAGCTATTCCATCGTATAACAGGAATAATTACAACCAGTGTGAAAGTAATGGGCATTTCTACGTTCCGGGCAACCTTGGCTTAACTCCAGGGCGTTGCTCCACCAGATCGAATAGTTAGGGACTTTGAATACAACGCCAGAAGCATAAAATACAAAAAAAATACAACAGTTACTCCATCGTATAACAGGAATAATTACATCCAGTGTGAAAGTAATGGGCATTTCTACGTTCCGTGCATCCTAGGCTTCACTCTAGGGCGTTGGTCCACCAGGTCGAATAGTTAGGGCCTTAGAAAACAACTCCAGACGCATAAAATACAATATAAATACAACAGTTTTTCCACGGTATAAAACGAATAGTTGCAACCAGTATGAAAGTTATGGTCATTTCTACGTCCCGGGCAACCTAGGCTTCACCCTAGGGCGTTGCTCCACCAGATCGAATAGTTATGTCCTTAGAAGTCAACGCTGGAAGCATAAAATACGATATATGTACAAGAGCTTTTCCATCGTATCAAACGAATAAGTGCAACAAGTGTGAAAGCAATGGCCATTTCTACGTTCCGGGCATCCTAGAGTTAACTCTAGGGCGTTGCTCTACCAGATCGAATAGCTACGGCCTTAGAAGTCAACGCCCGAAGCATAAAATACAATAAAAATACAACAGTTTTTCCATCGTATGAAAAGAATAATTGCAACCAGTGTGAAAGTAAAGGTCATTTCTACGTTCCGCGCAACCTGGGCTTCACTCTAGGGCGTTGGTCCACCAGGTCGAATAGTTAGGGCCTTAGAAAACAACTCCAGATGCATAAAATGCAATATAAATACAACAGTTTTTCCACGGTATAAAACGAATAATTGCAACCAGTATGAATGTTATGGTCATTTCTACGTTCCGTGCAACCTAGGCTTCACTCTAGGGCGTTGCTCCAGCATATCCCGTAGTTAGGACCTCAGAAGTCAACGCCCGGAGCATAAAATACAATAAAAATACCACAGTTTTTCCATCGTATAACAGGAATAATTGCAACCAGAGAGAAGGTGATGGTCATTTCTATGTTCCGGGCAACCTAGGCTTCACTCTAGAGCGTTGCTCCACCAGATCGAATAGCAAGGGCCTTAGAAGTCAACGCCAGAAGCACAAAATAAAATTAATATACAACAGCTATTCCATCGTATAACAGGAATAATTACAACCAGTGTGAAAGTAATGGGCATTTCTACGTTCCGGGCAACCTTGGCTTAACTCCAGGGCGTTGCTCCACCAGATCGAATAGTTAGGGACTTTGAATACAACGCCAGAAGCATAAAATACAAAAAAAATACAACAGTTACTCCATCGTATAACAGGAATAATTACATCCAGTGTGAAAGTAATGGGCATTTCTACGTTCCGTGCATCCTAGGCTTCACTCTAGGGCGTTGGTCCACCAGGTCGAATAGTTAGGGCCTTAGAAAACAACTCCAGACGCATAAAATACAATATAAATACAACAGTTTTTCCACGGTATAAAACGAATAGTTGCAACCAGTATGAAAGTTATGGTCATTTCTACGTCCCGGGCAACCTAGGCTTCACCCTAGGGCGTTGCTCCACCAGATCGAATAGTTATGTCCTTAGAAGTCAACGCTGGAAGCATAAAATACGATATATGTACAAGAGCTTTTCCATCGTATCAAACGAATAAGTGCAACAAGTGTGAAAGCAATGGCCATTTCTACGTTCCGGGCATCCTAGACTTAACTCTAGGGCGTTGCTCTACCAGATCGAATAGCTACGGCCTTAGAAGTCAACGCCCGAAGCATAAAATACGATAAAAATACAACAGTTTTTCCATCGTATGAAAAGAATAATTGCAACCAGTGTGAAAGTAATGGTCATTTCTTCGTTCCGGGCAACCTAGGCTTCACTCTAGGGCGTTGCTCCACATCATCGAATATCTACGGCCTTAGAAGTCGACGCCAGAAGCATAAAATGCAATATAAATACAACAGTCTTTCCATCGTATAGCATGAATAATTGCAACCAGTGTGAAAGTAACGGTCATCTCTACGTTTCGGGCAACATAGGCACCACTCTAGGGCGTTGGTCCACCAAATCGAATAGCTAGGGCCTCAGAAGTCAACGCCCGAGGCATAAAATGCAGAACTAAAAGAACAGCTTTAACATTGTATAAAACGAATAATTGCAACCAGTGTGAAAGTTATGGTCATTTCTACGTTCCGTGCAACTTAGGCTTCACTCTAGGGCGTTGCTCCAGCATATACAGTAGTTAGGACATCAGAAGTCAACGCCCGGAGCATAAAACACAATAAAAATACCACAGTTTTTCCATCGTATTACAGGAATAATTGCAACCAGATTGAAGGTGATGGTCATTTCTATGTTCCGGGCACCTAGGCTTCACTCTAGAGCGTTGCACCACCAGATCGAATAGCTAGGGCCTTTGAAGTCAACGCCAGAAGCACAAAATACAATATAAATACAACAGTTATTCCATCGTATAACAGGAATAATTACAACCAGTGTGAAAGTAATGGGCATTTCTACGTTCCGTGCAACCTAGGCTTCACTCTAGGGCGTTGCTCCACCAGGTCGAATAGTTAGGCCCTTAGAAAACAACTCCAGACGCATAAAACACAAGAAAAATACAACAGTCCTTTCATTGTATAACAGGAACAATTGCAACATGCCAGAAGGTAATGGTCATTTCTACGTTCCGGGAAATCTAGGCTTCTCTCTACGGCGTTGCTCCACCAGATCGAATAGATAGGGCCTAAGAAGACAACGCCAGAAGCATAAAATACAATAGAGATACAACAGTTTTTCCATCGATTAACAGGAATAACTGCAACCAGTGTGAAAGTAAAGGTCATTTCTACGTTCCGGGCAAGCTACGCTCAACTGTAGGGCGTTGCTCCACTAGATCGAATTGTTAGGGCCTTAGAAGTCAACGCTCGAAGCATAAAATACAAAATAAATAGAACAGCTTTTCCATTGTATAAAACGGATAATTGAAACCAGTGTGAAAGTTATGGTCATTTCTACGTTCCGGGCAACCTTGGCTTAACTCCAGGGCGTTGCTCCACCAGATCGAATAGTTAGGGACTTTGAATACAACGCCAGAAGCATAAAATACAAAAAAAATGCAACAGTTTTTCCATTGTATAACAGGAATAACTGCAACCAGTGTGAATGCACTGGTCATTTCTACGTTCCGGGTAACTCAGGCTTCACTCTAGGAAGCTGCTCCACCAGATCGAATAGCTAGGGACTTAGAATTCTACGCCAGAAGAATAAAATACAACCTAAGTACAACAGTTTTACCATCGTATAAAATGAATAATCGCAAACAGTGTGAAGGTAATGGCCATTTCATCGTTCCGGGCAACCCAGGCTTCACACTAGGGCGTTGCTCAACCACATCGAACAGCTACGGCGTAAGAAGTCAACGCCAGAAGCATAAAATACGATATATGTACAACAGTTTTTCCATCGTATAAAATGAATAATTGCAACCAGTGTGAAAGTAATGGTCATTTCTACGTTCCGAGCAACCTAGGTTTCGCACTATGGCGTTGCTCCACCACATCGAATAGTTAGGGCCTCAGAAGTCAATGCCAGAAACATAAAATGCCATATAAATACAACAGTTTTTCCACTGTATAATATGAATAATTGCAAACAGTGTGGAAGTAATGGTCATTTCTACGTTTCCGGCAACCTAGGATTCACCCTAGGGCGTTGCTCCACCAGATCGAATAGTTAGGCCCTAAGAAGTCAACGCCAGAAGCATAAAATACAATAGACATACAACAGCTTTTCCATCGTATAACAGGAATAATTATAACCAGTGTGAAAGGTATGGTCATTTCTATGTTCCGGGCAACCTAGGCTTCACTCTAGCGCGTTGCTACACCACATCGGATAGCTGCGGCCTTAGAAGTCAACGCCAGAAGCATAAAATACAATATAAATACAACAGTTTTTCAATCGTATAACAGGAATAATTGCAAACAGTGTGAAAGATATGGTCATTATTACGTTGCGGGCATCCTAGGCTTCACTCTAGGGCATTGCTCCACCACATCGAATAGCTACGGCCTTAGAAGTCAACGCCATAACTATAAAAAGCAATATAAATACAACAGTTTTTCCATTGTATAACAGGAATAATTGCAACCAGTGTGAAAGTGATGGTCATTTGTACGTTCCGGGCAACCTAGGCTTCAGTCTAGGGCGTGGTTCCCCCAGATCGAATAGTTAGGGCCTAAGAAGCCTACGCCAGAAGCTTAAAATACAATATAAGTAACACAGTTTTTCCATCGTATAACAGGAGTAATTGCAACCAGAGTGAAGGTGATGGTCATTTCTAAGTTCCGGGCAACCTAGGCTTCACTCTAGAGCGTTGCTCCACCAGATCGAATAGCTAGGACCTTAGAAGTCAACGCCAGAAGCACAAAATGAAATAAAAATACAACAGTTATTACATCGTATAAAAGGAATAATTACAACCCGTGTGAAAGTAATGGGCATTTCTACGTTGCGTGCAGCCTAGGCTTCACTCCAGGGCGTTGGTCCACCAGGTCGTATAGTTAGGTCCTTAGAAAACAACTCCAGACGCATAAAATACAATATAAATACAACAGTTTTTCCCTTGTATAACAGGAATAATTGCAACCAGTGTGAATGGTATGGTCACTTCTACGTTCCGGGCAACCTAGGCTTCACTCTAGGGCGTTGCTCCACCACATCGGATAGCTGCGGCCTTAGAAGTCAACGCCAGAAGCATAAAATACAGTATAAATACAACAGTTTTTCAATCGTATAACAGGAATAATTGCAAACAGTGTGAAAGATATGGTCATTTCTACGTTGCGGGCATCCTAGGCTTCACTATCGGGCATTGCTCCACCACATCGAATAGCTACGGCCTTAGAAGTCGACGCCAGAAGCATAAAATACAATAGAAATACAACAGTTATTCCGTCGTATAACAGGAATAATTACAACCAGTGTGAAAGTAATGGGCATTTCTACGTTCCGTGCAACCTAGGCTTCACTCTAGGGCGTTGCTCCACCAGATCGAATAGTTAGGGCCTAAGAAGTCACCGCCAGAAGCATAAAATACAATATAAATACAACACATTTTCCATCGTATATAATGTATATTTGCAAACAGTGTGAAAGTAAAGGTCATTTCTACGTTCCGGGCAAGCTAGGCTCAACTGTAGGGCGTTGCTCCACTAGATCGAATTGTTAGGGCCTTAGAAGTCAACGCTCGAAGCATAAAATACAAAATAAATAGAACAGCTTTTCCATTGTATAAAACGAATAATTGAAACCAGTGTGAAAGTTATGGTCATTTCTACGTTCCGGGCAACCTTGGCTTAACTCCAGGGCGTTGCTCCACCAGATCGAATAGCAAGGGCCTTAGAAGTCAACGCCAGAAGCACAAAATAAAATTAAAATACAACAGCTATTCCATCGTATAACAGGAATAATTACAACCAGTGTGAAAGTAATGGGCATTTCTACGTTCCGTGCAACATAGGCTTCACTCTAGGGCGTTGGTCCACCAGGTCGAAAAGTTAGGGCCTTAGAAAGCAACTCCAGACGCATAAAATACAAAATAAATAGAACAGCTTTTCCATTGTATAAAACGAATAATTGAAACCAGTGTGAAAGTTATGGTCACTTCAAAGTTCCGGGCAACCTAGGCTTCACTCTAGAGCGTTGCAACACCAGATCGAATAGCTAGGGCCTTAGAAGTCAACGCCAGAAGCACAAAATAAAATAAAAATGCAACAGTTATTCCATCGTATAACAGGAATAATTACAACCAGTGTGAAAGTAATGGGCATTTCTACGTTCCGTGCAACCTAGGCTTCACTCTAGGGCGTTGGTCCACCAGGTCGAATAGTTAGGGCCTGAGAAAACAACACCAGACGCATAAAACACAATAAAAATACAACAGTTTTTCCATCGTATGAAAAGAATAATTGCTACCAGTGTGAAGGTAATGGTCATTTCTACGTTCCGCGCAACCTGGGCTTCACCCTAGGGCGTTGCTCCACCAGATCGAATAGTTATGTCCTTAGAAGTCAACGCTGGAAGCATAAAATACGATATATGTACAAGAGCTTTTCCATCGTATCAAACGAATAAGTGCAACAAGTGTGAAAGCAATGGCCATTTCTACGTTCCGGGCATCCTAGACTTAACTCTAGGGCGTTGCTCTACCAGATCGAATAGCTGCGGCCGTAGAAGTCAACGCCCGAAGCATAAAATACAATAAAAATACAACAGTTTCTCCATCGTATGAAAAGAATAATTGCAACCAGTGTGAAAGTAATGGTCATTTCTTCGTTCCGGGCAACCTAGGCTTCACTCTAGGGCGTTGCTCCACCTCATCGAATATCTACGGCCTTAGAAGTCGACGCCAGAAGCATAAAATGCAATATAAATACAACAGTCTTTCCATCGTATAGCATGAATAATTGCAACCAGTGTGAAAGTAACGGTCATCTCTACGTTTCGGGCAACATAGGCACCACTCTAGGGCGTTGGTCCACCAAATCGAATAGCTAGGGCCTCAGAAGTCAACGACCGAGGCATAAAATACAGAACTAAAAGAACAGCTTTAACATTGTATAAAACGAATAATTGCAACCAGTGTGAAAGTTGTGGTCATTTCTACGTTCCGTGCAACCTAGGCTTCACTCTAGGGCGTTGCTCCAGCATATCCAGTAGTTAGGACATCAGAAGTCAACGCCCGGAGCATAAAATACAATAAAAATACCACAGTTTTTCCATCGTATAACAGGAATAATTGCAACCAGATTGAAGGTGATGGTCATTTCTATGTTCCGGGCACCTAGGCTTCACCCTAGAGCGTTGCACCACCAGATCGAATAGCTAGGGCCTTTGAAGTCAACGCCAGAAGCATATAATACAATATAAATACAACAGTTATTCCATCGTATAACAGGAATAATTACAACCAGTGTGAAAGTAATGGGCATTTCTACGTTCCGTGCAACCTAGGCTTCACTCTAGGGCGTTGCTCCAGTATATCCAATAGTTAGGACCTCAGAAGTCAACGCCCGGGGCATAAAATACAATAAAAATACCACAGTTTTTCCACCGTATAACAGGAATAATTGCAACCAGAGTGAAGGTGATGGTCATTTCTATGTTCCGGGCAACCTAGGCTTCACTCTAGAGCGTTGCTCCACCAGATCGAATAGCAAGGGCCTTAGAAGTCAACGCCAGAAGCACAAAATAAAATTAAAATACAACAGCTATTCCATCGTATAACAGGAATAATTACAACCAGTGTGAAAGTAATGGGCATTTCTACGTTCCGTGCAACATAGGCTTCACTCTAGGGCGTTGGTCCACCAGGTCGAATAGTTAGGGCCTTAGAAAGCAACTCCAGACGCATAAAATACAATATAAATACAACAGTTTTTCCACGGTATAATACGAATAATTGCAACCAGTATGAAAGTTATGGTCACTTCAAAGTTCCGGGCAACCTAGGCTTCACTCTAGAGCGTTGCAACACCAGATCGAATAGCTAGAACCTTAGAAGTCAACGCCAGAAGCACAAAATAAAATAAAAATACAACAGTTATTCCATCGTATAACAGGAATAATTACATCCAGTGTGAAAGTAATGGGCATTTCTACGTTCCGTGCATCCTAGGCTTCACTCTAGGGCGTTGGTCCACCAGGTCGAATAGTTAGGGCCTTAGAAAACAACTCCAGACGCATAAAATACAATATAAATACAACAGTTTTTCCACGGTATAAAACGAATAATTGCAACCAGTATGAAAGTTATGGTCATTTCTACGTTCCGGGCAACCTAGGCTTCACCCTAGGGCGTTGGTCCACCAGATCGAATAGTTATGTCCTTAGAAGTCAACGCTGGAAGCATAAAATACGATATATGTACAAGAGCTTTTCCATCGTATCAAACGAATAAGTGCAACAAGTGTGAAAGCAATGGCCATTTCTACGTTCCGGGCATCCTAGACTTAACTCTAGGGCGTTGCTCCACCAGATCGAATAGTTAGGTCCTAAGAAGTCAACGCTAGAAGCATAAAATACGATATATATTTACAAGAGCTTTTCCATCGTATCAAACGAATAAGTGCAACAAGTGTGAAAGCAATGGCCATTTCTACGTTCCGGGCATCCTAGACTTAACTCTAGGGCGTTGCTCCACCAGATCGAATAGTTAGGTCCTAAGAAGTCAACGCCCGAAGCATAAAATACAATAAAAATACAACAGTTTTTCCATCGTATAACAGGAATAATAGCAACCAGAGTGAAGGTGATGGTCACTTCAAAGTTCCGGGCAACCTAGGCTTCACTCTAGAGCGTTGCACCACCAGGTCGAATAGCTAGGGCCTTAGAAGTCAACGCCAGAAGCACAAAATAAAATAAAAATACAACAGTTATTCCATCGTATAACAAGAATAATTACAACCAGTGTGAAAGTAATGGGCATTTCTACGTTCCGTGCAACCTAGGTTCCACGCTAGCGCGTTGGTCCACCAGGTCGAATAGTTAGGGCCTGAGAAAACAACACCAGACGCATAAAACACAATAAAAATACAACAGTTTTTCCATCGTATGAAAAGAATAATTGCAACCAGTGTGAAAGTAAAGGTCATTTCTACGTTCCGCGCAACCTGGGCTTCACTCTAGGGCGTTGGTCCACCAGGTCGAATAGTTAGGGCCTTAGAAAACAACTCGAGATGCATAAAATGCAATATAAATACAACAGTTTTTCCACGGTATAAAACGAATAATTGCAACCAGTATGAATGTTATGGTCATTTCTACGTTCCGTGCAACCTAGGCTACACTCTAGGGCGTTGCTCCAGCATATCCCGTAGTTAGGACCTCAGAAGTCAACGCCCGGAGCATAAAATACAATAAAAATACCACAGTTTTTCCATCGTATAACAGGAATAATTGCAACCAGAGTGAAGGTGATGGTCATTTCTATGTTCCGGGCAACCTAGGCTTCACTCTAGACCGTTGCTCCACCAGATCGAATAGCAAGGGCCTTAGAAGTCAACGCCAGAAGCACAAAATAAAATTAATATACAACAGCTATTCCATCGTATAACAGGAATAATTACAACCAGTGTGAAAGTAATGGGCATTTCTACGTTCCGTGCAACCTGGGTTTCACTCTAGGGCGTTGGACCACCAGGTCGAACAGTCGGGGCCTTAGAAAACAACTCCAGACGCATAAAATGCAATATAAATACAACAGTTTTTCCACGGTATAAAACGAATAATTGCAACCAGTATGAAAGTTATGGTCATTTCTACGTTCCGGGCAACCTAGGCTTCACCCTAGGGCGTTGCTCCACCAGATCGAATAGTTATGTCCTAAGAAGTCAACGCTAGAGGCATAAAATACGATATATATTTACAAGAGCTTTTCCATCGTATCAAACGAATAAGTGCAACAAGTGTGAAAGCAATGGCCATTTCTACGTTCCGGGCATCCTAGACTTAACTCTAGGGCGTTGCTCCACCAGATCGAATAGTTAGGTCCTAAGAAGTCAACGCCCGAAACATAAAATACAATAAAAATACAACAGTTTTTCCATCGTGTGACAGGAATAATAGCAACCAGAGTGAAGGTGATGGTCACTTCAAAGTTCCGGGCAACCTAGGCTTCACTCTAGAGCGTTGCACCACCAGATCGAATAGCTAGGGCCTTAGAAGTCAACGCCAGAAGCACAAAATAAAATAAAAATACAACAGTTATTCCATCGTATAACAGGAATAATTACAACCAGTGTGAAAGTAATGGGCATTTCTACGTTCCGTGCAACCTAGGCTTCACTCTATGGCGTTGGTCCACCAGGTCGAATAGTTAGGGCCTGAGAAAACAACACCAGGCGCATAAAACACAATAAAAATACAACAGTTTTTCCATCGTATGAAAAGAATAATTGCTACCAGTGTGAAGGTAATGGTCATTTCTACGTTCCGCGCAACCTGGGCTTCACCCTAGGGCGTTGCTCCACCAGATCGAATAGTTATGTCCTTAGAAGTCAACGCTGGAAGCATAAAATACGATATATGTACAAGAGCTTTTCCATCGTATCAAACGAATAAGTGCAACAAGTGTGAAAGCAATGGCCATTTCTACGTTCCGGGCATCCTAGGCTTCACCCTAGGGCGTTGCTCCACCAGATCGAATAGTTATGTCCTAAGAAGTCAACGCTAGAAGCATAAAATACGATATATATTTACAAGAGCTTTTCCATCGTATCAAACGAATAAGTGCAACAAGTGTGAAAGCAATGGCCATTTCTACGTTCCGGGCATCCTAGACTTAACTCTAGGGCGTTGCTCCACCAGATCGAATAGTTAGGTCCTAAGAAGTCAACGCCCGAAGCATAAAATACAATAAAAATACAACAGTTTTTCCATCGTATAACAGGAATAATAGCAACCAGAGTGAAGGTGATGGTCACTTCAAAGTTCCGGGCAACCTAGGCTTCACTCTAGAGCGTTGCACCACCAGATCGAATAGCTAGGGCCTTAGAAGTCAACGCCAGAAGCACAAAATAAAATAAAAATGCAACAGTTATTCCATCGTATAACAGGAATAATTACAACCAGTGTGAAAGTAATGGGCATTTCTACGTTCCGTGCAACCTAGGCTTCACTCTAGGGCGTTGGTCCACCAGGTCGAATAGTTAGGGCCTGAGAAAACAACACCAGACGCATAAAACACAATAAAAATACAACAGTTTTTCCATCGTATGAAAAGAATAATTGCTACCAGTGTGAAGGTAATGGTCATTTCTACGTTCCGCGCAACCTGGGCTTCACCCTAGGGCGTTGCTCCACCAGATCGAATAGTTATGTCCTTAGAAGTCAACGCTGGAAGCATAAAATACGATATATGTACAAGAGCTTTTCCATCGTATCAAACGAATAAGTGCAACAAGTGTGAAAGCAATGGCCATTTCTACGTTCCGGGCATCCTAGACTTAACTCTAGGGCGTTGCTCCACCAGATCGAATAGTTAGGTCCTAAGAAGTCAACGCTAGAGGCATAAATACGATATATGTACAAGAGCTTTTCCATCGTATCAAACGAATAAGTGCAACCAGTGTGAAAGCAATGGCCATTTCTACGTTCCGGGCATCCTAGACTTAACTCTAGGGCGTTGCTCTACCAGATCGAATAGCTACGGCCTTAGAAGTCAACGCCCGAAGCATAAAATACAATAAAAATACAACAGTTTTTCCATCGTATAACAGGAATAATAGCAACCAGAGTGAAGGTGATGGTCACTTCAAAGTTCCGGGCAACCTAGGCTTCACTCTAGAGCGTTGCACCACCAGATCGAATAGCTAGGGCCTTAGAAGTCGACGCCAGAAGCATAAAATGCAATATAAATACAACAGTCTTTCCATCGTATAGCATGAATAATTGCAACCAGTGTGAAAGTAATGGTCATCTCTACGTTTCGGGCAACATAGGCACCACTCTAGGGCGTTGGTCCACCAAATCGAATAGCTAGGGCCTCAGAAGTCAACGCCCGAGGCATAAAATACAGAACTAAAAGAACAGCTTTAACATTGTATAAAACGAATAATTGCAACCAGTATGAAAGTTATGGTCACTTCAAAGTTCCGGGCAACCTAGGCTTCACTCTAGAGCGTTGCAACACCAGATCGAATAGCTAGGACCTTAGAAGTCAACGCCAGAAGCACAAAATAAAATAAAAATACAACAGTTATTCCATCGTATAACAGGAATAATTACATCCAGTGTGAAAGTAATGGGCATTTCTACGTTCCGTGCATCCTAGGCTTCACTCTAGGGCGTTGGTCCACCAGGTCGAATAGTTAGGGCCTTAGAAAACAACTCCAGACGCATAAAATACAATATAAATACAACAGTTTTTCCACGGTATAAAACGAATAATTGCAACCAGTATGAAAGTTATGGTCATTTCTACGTTCCGGGCAACCTAGGCTTCACCCTAGGGCGTTGCTCCACCAGATCGAATAGTTATGTCCTAAGAAGTCAACGCTAGAAGCATAAAATACGATATATATTTACAAGAGCTTTTCCATCGTATCAAACGAATAAGTGCAACAAGTGTGAAAGCAATGGCCATTTCTACGTTCCGGGCATCCTAGACTTAACTCTAGGGCGTTGCTCTACCAGATCGAATAGCTACGGCCGTAGAAGTCAACGCCCGAAGCATAAAATACAATAAAAATACAACAGTTTCTCCATCGTATAAAACGAATAATTGCAACCAGTGTGAAAGTTGTGGTCATTTCTACGTTCCGTGCAACCTAGGCTTCACTCTAGGGCGTTGCTCCAGCATATCCAGTAGTTAGGACATCAGAAGTCAACGCCCGGAGCATAAAATACAATAAAAATACCACAGTTTTTCCATCGTATAACAGGAATAATTGCAACCAGATTGAAGGTGATGGTCATTTCTATGTTCCGGGCACCTAGGCTTCACCCTAGAGCGTTGCACCACCAGATCGAATAGCTAGGGCCTTTGAAGTCAACGCCAGAAGCATATAATACAATATAAATACAACAGTTATTCCATCGTATAACAGGAATAATTACAACCAGTGTGAAAGTAATGGGCATTTCTACGTTCCGTGCAACCTAGGCTTCACTCTAGGGCGTTGCTCCAGTATATCCAATAGTTAGGACCTCAGAAGTCATCGCCCGGGGCATAAAATACAATAAAAATACCACAGTTTTTCCACCGTATAACAGGAATAATTGCAACCAGAGTGAAGGTGATGGTCATTTCTATGTTCCGGGCAACCTAGGCTTCACTCTAGAGCGTTGCTCCACCAGATCCAATAGCAAGGGCCTTAGAAGTCAACGCCAGAAGCACAAAATAAAATTAAAATACAACAGCTATTCCATCGTATAACAGGAATAATTACAACCAGTGTGAAAGTAATGGGCATTTCTACGTTCCGTGCAACATAGGCTTCACTCTATGGCGTTGGTCCACCAGGTCGAATAGTTAGGGCCTTAGAAAGCAACTCCAGACGCATAAAATACAATATAAATACAACAGTTTTTCCACGGTATAATACGAATAATTGCAACCAGTATGAAAGTTATGGTCACTTCAAAGTTCCGGGCAACCTAGGCTTCACTCTAGAGCGTTGCAACACCAGATCGAATAGCTAGGACCTTAGAAGTCAACGCCAGAAGCACAAAATAAAATAAAAATACAACAGTTATTCCATCGTATAACAGGAATAATTACATCCAGTGTGAAAGTAATGGGCATTTCTACGTTCCGTGCATCCTAGGCTTCACTCTAGGGCGTTGGTCCACCAGGTCGAATAGTTAGGGCCTTAGAAAACAACTCCAGACGCATAAAATACAATATAAATACAACAGTTTTTCCACGGTATAAAACGAATAATTGCAACCAGTATGAAAGTTATGGTCATTTCTACGTTCCGGGCAACCTAGGCTTCACCCTAGGGCGTTGGTCCACCAGATCGAATAGTTATGTCCTTAGAAGTCAACGCTGGAAGCATAAAATACGATATATGTACAAGAGTTTTTCCATCGTATCAAACGAATAAGTGCAACAAGTGTGAAAGCAATGGCCATTTCTACGTTCCGGGCATCCTAGACTTAACTCTAGGGCGTTGCTCCACCAGATCGAATAGTTAGGTCCTAAGAAGTCAACGCTAGAAGCATAAAATACGATATATATTTACAAGAGCTTTTCCATCGTATCAAACGAATAAGTGCAACAAGTGTGAAAGCAATGGCCATTTCTACGTTCCGGGCATCCTAGACTTAACTCTAGGGCGTTGCTCCACCAGATCGAATAGTTAGGTCCTAAGAAGTCAACGCCCGAAGCATAAAATACAATAAAAATACAACAGTTTTTCCATCGTATAACAGGAATAATAGCAACCAGAGTGAAGGTGATGGTCACTTCAAAGTTCCGGGCAACCTAGGCTTCACTCTAGAGCGTTGCACCACCAGGTCGAATAGCTAGGGCCTTAGAAGTCAACGCCAGAAGCACAAAATAAAATAAAAATACAACAGTTATTCCATCGTATAACAAGAATAATTACAACCAGTGTGAAAGTAATGGGCATTTCTACGTTCCGTGCAACCTAGGTTCCACGCTAGCGCGTTGGTCCACCAGGTCGAATAGTTAGGGCCTGAGAAAACAACACCAGACGCATAAAACACAATATAAATACAACAGTTTTTCCATCGTATGAAAAGAATAATTGCAACCAGTGTGAAAGTAAAGGTCATTTCTACGTTCCGCGCAACCTGGGCTTCACTCTAGGGCGTTGGTCCACCAGGTCGAATAGTTAGGGCCTTAGAAAACAACTCGAGATGCATAAAATGCAATATAAATACAACAGTTTTTCCACGGTATAAAACGAATAATTGCAACCAGTATGAATGTTATGGTCATTTCTACGTTCCGTGCAACCTAGGCTACACTCTAGGGCGTTGCTCCAGCATATCCCGTAGTTAGGACCTCAGAAGTCAACGCCCGGAGCATAAAATACAATAAAAATACCACAGTTTTTCCATCGTATAACAGGAATAATTGCAACCAGAGTGAAGGTGATGGTCATTTCTATGTTCCGGGCAACCTAGGCTTCACTCTAGAGCGTTGCTCCACCAGATCGAATAGCAAGGGCCTTAGAAGTCAACGCCAGAAGCACAAAATAAAATTAATATACAACAGCTATTCCATCGTATAACAGGAATAATTACAACCAGTGTGAAAGTAATGGGCATTTCTACGTTCCGTGCAACCTGGGTTTCACTCTAGGGCGTTGGACCACCAGGTCGAACAGTCGGGGCCTTAGAAAACAACTCCAGACGCATAAAATGCAATATAAATACAACAGTTTTTCCACGGTATAAAACGAATAATTGCAACCAGTATGAAAGTTATGGTCATTTCTACGTTCCGGGCAACCTAGGCTTCACCCTAGGGCGTTGCTCCACCAGATCGAATAGTTATGTCCTAAGAAGTCAACGCTAGAAGCATAAAATACGATATATATTTACAAGAGCTTTTCCATCGTATCAAACGAATAAGTGCAACAAGTGTGAAAGCAATGGCCATTTCTACGTTCCGGGCATCCTAGACTTAACTCTAGGGCGTTGCTCCACCAGATCGAATAGTTAGGTCCTAAGAAGTCAACGCCCGAAACATAAAATACAATAAAAATACAACAGTTTTTCCATCGTGTGACAGGAATAATAGCAACCAGAGTGAAGGTGATGGTCACTTCAAAGTTCCGGGCAACCTAGGCTTCACTCTAGAGCGTTGCACCACCAGATCGAATAGCTAGGGCCTTAGAAGTCAACGCCAGAAGCACAAAATAAAATAAAAATACAACAGTTATTCCATCGTATAACAGGAATAATTACAACCAGTGTGAAAGTAATGGGCATTTCTACGTTCCGTGCAACCTAGGCTTCACTCTAGGGCGTTGGTCCACCAGGTCGAAAAGTTAGGGCCTTAGAAAGCAACTCCAGACGCATAAAATACAATATAAATACAACAGTTTTTCCACGGTATAAAACGAATAATTGCAACCAGTATGAAAGTTATGGTCACTTCAAAGTTCCGGGCAACCTAGGCTTCACTCTAGAGCGTTGCAACACCAGATCGAATAGCTAGGACCTTAGAAGTCAACGCCAGAAGCACAAAATAAAATAAAAATACAACAGTTATTCCATCGTATAACAGGAATAATTACATCCAGTGTGAAAGTAATTGGCATTTCTACGTTCCGTGCATCCTAGGCTTCACTCTAGGGCGTTGGTCCACCAGGTCGAATAGTTAGGGCCTTAGAAAACAACTCCAGACGCATAAAATACAATATAAATACAACAGTTTTTCCACGGTATAAAACGAATAATTGCAACCAGTATGAAAGTTATGGTCATTTCTACGTTCCGGGCAACCTAGGCTTCACCCTAGGGCGTTGCTCCACCAGATCGAATAGCTATGTCCTAAGAAGTCAACGCTAGAAGCATAAAATACGATATATATTTACAAGAGCTTTTCCATCGTATCAAACGAATAAGTGCAACAAGTGTGAAAGCAATGGCCATTTCTACGTTCCGGGCATCCTAGACTTAACTCTAGGGCGTTGCTCCACCAGATCGAATAGTTAGGTCCTAAGAAGTCAACGCCCGAAGCATAAAATACAATAAAAATACAACAGTTTTTCCATCGTATAACAGGAATAATAGCAACCAGAGTGAAGGTGATGGTCACTTCAAAGTTCCGGGCAACCTAGGCTTCACTCTAGAGCGTTGCACCACCAGATCGAATAGCTAGGGCCTTAGAAGTCAACGCCAGAAGCACAAAATAAAATAAAAATGCAACAGTTATTCCATCGTATAACAGGAATAATTACAACCAGTGTGAAAGTAATGGGCATTTCTACGTTCCGTGCAACCTAGGCTTCACTCTAGGGCGTTGGTCCACCAGGTCGAATAGTTAGGGCCTGAGAAAACAACACCAGACGCATAAAACACAATAAAAATACAACAGTTTTTCCATCGTATGAAAAGAATAATTGCTACCAGTGTGAAGGTAATGGTCATTTCTACGTTCCGCGCAACCTGGGCTTCACCCTAGGGCGTTGCTCCACCAGATCGAATAGTTATGTCCTTAGAAGTCAACGCTGGAAGCATAAAATACGATATATGTACAAGAGCTTTTCCATCGTATCAAACGAATAAGTGCAACAAGTGTGAAAGCAATGGCCATTTCTACGTTCCGGGCATCCTAGACTTAACTCTAGGGCGTTGCTCTACCAGATCGAATAGCTACGGCCGTAGAAGTCAACGCCCGAAGCATAAAATACAATAAAAATACAACAGTTTCTCCATCGTATGAAAAGAATAATTGCAACCAGTGTGAAAGTAATGGTCATTTCTTCGTTCCGGGCAACCTAGGCTTCACTCTAGGGCGTTGCTCCACCTCATCGAATATCTACGGCCTTAGAAGTCGACGCCAGAAGCATAAAATGCAATATAAATACAACAGTCTTTCCATCGTATAGCATGAATAATTGCAACCAGTGTGAAAGTAACGGTCATCTCTACGTTTCGGGCAACATAGGCACCACTCTAGGGCGTTGGTCCACCAAATCGAATAGCTAGGGCCTCAGAAGTCAACGCCCGAGGCATAAAATACAGAACTAAAAGAACAGCTTTAACATTGTATAAAACGAATAATTGCAACCAGTGTGAAAGTTGTGGTCATTTCTACGTTCCGTGCAACCTAGGCTTCACTCTAGGGCGTTGCTCCAGCATATCCAGTAGTTAGGACATCAGAAGTCAACGCCCGGAGCATAAAATACAATAAAAATACCACAGTTTTTCCATCGTATAACAGGAATAATTGCAACCAGATTGAAGGTGATGGTCATTTCTATGTTCCGGGCACCTAGGCTTCACCCTAGAGCGTTGCACCACCAGATCGAATGACTAGGGCATTTGAAGTCAACGCCAGAAGCATATAATACAATATAAATACAACAGTTATTCCATCGTATAACAGGAATAATTACAACCAGTGTGAAAGTAATGGGCATTTCTACGTTCCGTGCAACCTAGGCTTCACTCTAGGGCGTTGCTCCAGTATATCCAATAGTTAGGACCTCAGAAGTCAACGCCCGGGGCATAAAATACAATAAAAATAACACAGTTTTTCCACCGTATAACAGGAATAATTGCAACCAGAGTGAAGGTGATGGTCATTTCTATGTTCCGGGCAACCTAGGCTTCACTCTAGAGCGTTGCTCCACCAGATCGAATAGCAAGGGCCTTAGAAGTCAACGCCAGAAGCACAAAATAAAATTAAAATACAACAGCTATTCCATCGTATAACAGGAATAATTACAACCAGTGTGAAAGTAATGGGCATTTCTACGTTCCGTGCAACATAGACTTCACTCTAGGGCGTTGGTCCACCAGGTCGAATAGTTAGGGCCTTAGAAAGCAACTCCAGACGCATAAAATACAATATAAATACAACAGTTTTTCCACGGTATAATACGAATAATTGCAACCAGTATGAAAGTTATGGTCACTTCAAAGTTCCGGGCAACCTAGGCTTCACTCTAGAGCGTTGCAACACCAGATCGAATAGCTAGGACCTTAGAAGTCAACGCCAGAAGCACAAAATAAAATAAAAATACAACAGTTATTCCATCGTATAACAGGAATAATTACATCCAGTGTGAAAGTAATGGGCATTTCTACGTTCCGTGCATCCTAGGCTTCACTCTAGGGCGTTGGTCCACCAGGTCGAATAGTTAGGGCCTTAGAAAACAACTCCAGACGCATAAAATACAATATAAATACAACAGTTTTGCCACGGTATAAAACGAATAATTGCAACCAGTATGAAAGTTATGGTCATTTCTACGTTCCGGGCAACCTAGGCTTCACCCTAGGGCGTTGGTCCACCAGATCGAATAGTTATGTCCTTAGAAGTCAACGCTGGAAGCATAAAATACGATATATGTACAAGAGCTTTTCCATCGTATCAAACGAATAAGTGCAACAAGTGTGAAAGCAATGGCCATTTCTACGTTCCGGGCATCCTAGACTTAACTCTAGGGCGTTGCTCCACCAGATCGAATAGTTAGGTCCTAAGAAGTCAACGCTAGAAGCATAAAATACGATATATATTTACAAGAGCTTTTCCATCGTATCAAACGAATAAGTGCAACAAGTGTGAAAGCAATGGCCATTTCTACGTTCCGGGCATCCTAGACTTAACTCTAGGGCGTTGCTCCACCAGATCGAATAGTTAGGTCCTAAGAAGTCAACGCCCGAAGCATAAAATACAATAAAAATACAACAGTTCTTCCATCGTATAACAGGAATAATAGCAACCAGAGTGAAGGTGATGGTCACTTCAAAGTTCCGGGCAACCTAGGCTTCACTCTAGAGCGTTGCACCACCAGGTCGAATAGCTAGGGCCTTAGAAGTCAACGCCAGAAGCACAAAATAAAATAAAAATACAACAGTTATTCCATCGTATAACAAGAATAATTACAACCAGTGTGAAAGTAATGGGCATTTCTACGTTCCGTGCAACCTAGGTTCCACGCTAGCGCGTTGGTCCACCAGGTCGAATAGTTAGGGCCTGAGAAAACAACACCAGACGCATAAAACACAATAAAAATACAACAGTTTTTCCATCGTATGAAAAGAATAATTGCAACCAGTGTGAAAGTAAAGGTCATTTCTACGTTCCGCGCAACCTGGGCTTCACTCTAGGGCGTTGGTCCACCAGGTCGAATAGTTAGGGCCTTAGAAAACAACTCGAGATGCATAAAATGCAATATAAATACAACAGTTTTTCCACGGTATAAAACGAATAATTGCAACCAGTATGAATGTTATGGTCATTTCTACGTTCCGTGCAACCTAGGCTACACTCTAGGGCGTTGCTCCAGCATATCCCGTAGTTAGGACCTCAGAAGTCAACGCCCGGAGTATAAAATACAATAAAAATGCCACAGTTTTTCCATCGTATAACAGGAATAATTGCAACCAGAGTGAAGGTGATGGTCATTTCTATGTTCCGGGCAACCTAGGCTTCACTCTAGAGCGTTGCTCCACCAGATCGAATAACAAGGGCCTTAGAAGTCAACGCCAGAAGCACAAAATAAAATTAATATACAACAGCTATTCCATCGTATAACAGGAATAATTACAACCAGTGTGAAAGTAATGGGCATTTCTACGTTCCGTGCAACCTGGGTTTCACTCTAGGGCGTTGGACCACCAGGTCGAACAGTCGGGGCCTTAGAAAACAACTCCAGACGCATAAAATGCAATATAAATACAACAGTTTTTCCACGGTATAAAACGAATAATTGCAACCAGTATGAAAGTTATGGTCATTTCTACGTTCCGGGCAACCTAGGCTTCACCCTAGGGCGTTGCTCCACCAGATCGAATAGTTATGTCCTAAGAAGTCAACGCTAGAAGCATAAAATACGATATATATTTACAAGAGCTTTTCCATCGTATCAAACGAATAAGTGCAACAAGTGTGAAAGCAATGGCCATTTCTACGTTCCGGGCATCCTAGACTTAACTCTAGGGCGTTGCTCCACCAGATCGAATAGTTAGGTCCTAAGAAGTCAACGCCCGAAACATAAAATACAATAAAAATACAACAGTTTTTCCATCGTGTGACAGGAATAATAGCAACCAGAGTGAAGGTGATGGTCACTTCAAAGTTCCGGGCAACCTAGGCTTCACTCTAGAGCGTTGCACCACCAGATCGAATAGCTAGGGCCTTAGAAGTCAACGCCAGAAGCACAAAATAAAATAAAAATACAACAGTTATTCCATCGTATAACAGGAATAATTACAACCAGTGTGAAAGTAATGGGCATTTCTACGTTCCGTGCAACCTAGGCTTCACTCTAGGGCGTTGGTCCACCAGGTCGAATAGTTAGGGCCTGAGAAAACAACACCAGACGCATAAAACACAATAAAAATACAACAGTTTTTCCATCGTATGAAAAGAATAATTGCTACCAGTGTGAAGGTAATGGTCATTTCTACGTTCCGCGCAACCTGGGCTTCACCCTAGGGCGTTGCTCCACCAGATCGAATAGTTATGTCCTTAGAAGGCAACGCTGGAAGCATAAAATACGATATATGTACAAGAGCTTTTCCATCGTATCAAACGAATAAGTGCAACAAGTGTGAAAGCAATGGCCATTTCTACGTTCCGGGCATCCTAGACTTAACTCTAGGGCGTTGCTCCACCAGATCGAGTAGTTAGGTCCTAAGAAGTCAACGCTAGAGGCATAAAATACGATATATGTACAAGAGCTTTTCCATCGTATCAAACGAATAAGTGCAACCAGTGTGAAAGCAATGGCCATTTCTACGTTCCGGGCATCCTAGACTTAACTCTAGGGCGTTGCTCTACCAGATCGAATAGCTACGGCCTTAGAAGTCAACGCCCGAAACATAAAATACAATAAAAATACAACAGTTTTTCCATCGTATGAAAAGAATAATTGCAACCAGTGTGAAAGTAATGGTCATTTCTTCGTTCCGGGCAACCTAGGCTTCACTCTAGGGCGTTGCTCCACCTCATCGAATATCTACGGCCTTAGAAGTCGACGCCAGAAGCATAAAATGCAATATAAATACAACAGTCTTTCCATCGTATAGCATGAATAATTGCAACCAGTGTGAAAGTAATGGTCATCTCTACGTTTCGGGCAACATAGGCACCACTCTAGGGCGTTGGTCCACCAAATCGAATAGCTAGGGCCTCAGAAGTCAACGCCCGAGGCATAAAATACAGAACTAAAAGAACAGCTTTAACATTGTATAAAACGAATAATTGCAACCAGTGTGAAAGTTATGGTCATTTCTACGTTCCGTGCAACCTAGGCTTCACTCTAGGGCGTTGCTCCAGCATATCCTGTAGTTAGGACATCAGAAGTCAACGCCCGGAGCATAAAATACAATAAAAATACCACAGTTTTTCCATCGTATAACAGGAATAATTGCAACCAGATCGAAGGTGATGGTCATTTCTATGTTCCGGGCACCTAGGCTTCACTCTAGAGCGTTGCACCACCAGATCGAATAGCTAGGGCCTTTGAAGTCAACGCCAGAAGCATAAAATACAATATAAATACAACAGTTATTCCATCGTATAACAGGAATAATTACAACCAGTGTGAAAGTAATGGGCATTTCTACGTTCTGTGCAACCTAGGCTTCACTCTAGGGCGTTGCTCCACCAGGTCGAATAGTTAGGCCCTTAGAAAACAACTCCAGACGCATAAAACACAAGAAAAATACAACAGTCCTTTCATTGTATAACAGGAACAATTGCAACATGCCTGAAGGTAATGGTCATTTCTACGTTCCGGGAAATCTAGGCTTCTCTCTACGGCGTTGCTCCACCAGATCGAATAGATAGGGCCTAAGAAGACAACGCCACAAGCATAAAATACAATAGAGATACAACAGTTTTTCCATCGATTAACAGGAATAACTGCAACCAGTGTGAAAGATATGGTCATTTCTACGATCAGGGCAACCTAGGCTTCACTCCAGGGCATTGATGCACCACATCGAATAGCTACGGCCTTAGAAGTGAACGCCAGAAGGTTAAAATACAAAATAAATACAACAGTTTTTCCATCGTATAACAGGAATAATTGCAACCAGTGTGAAAGACATGGTCATTTCTACGTTCCGGGCAACCTAGGCTTGACCCTAGGGCGTTGCTCCACCACATCGAATAGCTACGGCCTTAGGAGTCAACGCCAGAGGCATAGAATACAAAATAAATACAACAGTTTTTCCATCGTATAACAAGGATAATTGCAACCAGTGTGAAAGTGTCGTCACTTCTACGTTCCGGGCAACCTAGGCTTCGCTCTAGAGCGTTGCTCCACCAGATCGAATAGTTAGGGCCTAAGAAGACAACGCCAGAAGCATAAAATACAATATAAATACAACAGCTTTTCCATCGTATATGATGTATATTTGCAAAGAGTGTGAAAGTAAAGGTCATTTCTACGTTCCGGGCAACCTAGGCTTAACTGTAGGGCGTTGCTCCACCAGATCGCATGGTTAGGTACTTAGAATTTAACGCCAGAAGCATGAAATACAATAAAAATGCAACTGTTTTTCCATCGTATAACAGGAAAGCTGCATCCAGTGTTAAAGTACTGGTCATTTCTATGTTCCGGGTAACCTAGGCTTCACTTTAGGGCGTTGCTCCACCAGGTCGAATAGCTAGGGACTTAGAATTCAAC